>NW_026947487.1:80067500-85760000 GCF_034190915.1 Cavia porcellus
GGTGGCTCTCAAGCCAGGTGGAACTGCTGTACTTAAAGAGTGAGTGCTTATTATTGCAAAAGTAGCAACTCCAGTAAACAATGATGGAGCTCCAGGAAATCAGGTGTCCCTAATGACTGAACTCCAACTTAGTGCAGGTCTCTCTTCATTTCTTTCCTGAGCTGTGTACCTCAGGCTTTGGTTAAAACAAAAAACAAAACAAAACAAAAACAAAAACAAACAAACAAACAAAAAGAAACATGGGCAAGGAGGCGCTCTCTTCAAAGATGTTGCATGAATACATTTCCAATTGGGCCAGAGCTCTCCAAGGTAGAAGCATCCATTCCCAGAATGCCTGTAAATTCCAAACCCAAAATGGTTTCATTGCTTTCTTTGAGATGATCCTGGAGAGATTAGATAATAAAATGCTAATTGATTCTGCTTCCTCTGTAAGACTTTCAAGTTAGAATTTTCCACTGCAAATGCATTATTACCCACATTTTCCTTTTAGTCTCTAGATCAACTTTCTAGATAGACAAAGTTGAAACTACTGAGAGCAACACAATCTTGTTGATTGGAACACCTAGTATTGTAGTTAATGGGAAGAGGTGGGGTAGGGGAGCACAGCTGATCTTTGTGGCAACTGGGTTAATGCAATTTTGTCTCCCAGAGGATTTTTGTTAATATCCTGAGATACCTTTAAAATTCATTGTGTAAAAAACTAAAACTAATCAGTGAATTACTTATTACAATGAATGACTTTATTATACATTTAGTGGAAAGGATCAAGGCATGCTACTGCTAAATAGAGTAGAATACACAGGACATATTCCCTGCAACAAAGAATCAGCTGGTATCAAATGTTAATAATGCCAAGATTGCAAAATCATCCTCAATAGGCTATTGATTTACATAAGTATGAATTAGATTTTTCCAATTTAAATGTCTTATAATAACTTACCTTAGATAAGAATTCAGAGATTATCTTTCCAACCATGTACTTGTTTTGCAAAATCTGTCAAGTCATAAAACCTGGGAAAACAGTTATTTTCTTTATTGTTTGAACAGGCTCTAAAATACTTTCGTGCCATCTGGTCAAACTTTCCAAACCAAATTAAGGACCTAACTTACAGTTTCAGTGCATTAGTATTTCACATGAAGTATATCTTCATTATTACTTGTGGTGCAAATGCCAGAAATCATCACATATTAAGTTGTTCTTTACAAATAATATTGTAGTTTTCCATTTCAATCTTTTTTAACATATCTGAAGAAGGCATATATTATTATATTCTAACACCCTTAAAAATCCATCTCAAATGAGAAATTTTCAACATTTGGGCTTTGTAAGAAACCTAAAATTAACACATGCTTGACTTATTATAATGAACTGATTCACAATGCTAGAGTCAAATTGTTACTGCTATGAACAGAGGCCTAGTGATTTTTTTCAAGGACTTTTTACGACTTTCAAAGCTATCTGGTGGCTTTAGACATTTATGTGCTGCTTGGTTTGCTTTCTTCTTAGGATAGTGGTTTAATACAAATCTAAATTTGAAATTGATATTTAACAACTTATTTTAAGAGTGGTGTATAAGTATTTGAGCATAATGTCCCAAGTTCTTAAGCTGTAATTAAGCATATGGAGAGATTACAAATGAATATTATTTTCAACCAATATTGAAATGTCGATAATGCAACAAGGTTCTCTTCCACTGTAGCCCACTAATAAAGAATCAATACTAAGCCTATTCAAGCTTGGGAAAATGGCGACTTGAATAATTACCCAGTTAACTTAATAAATGTAGACAGCTGGCTTAGATAAATCAAATTGTAAAACAAATTGCCTTATTAGCATTTGGCCTGAATTATCCAGGTACTTATTCCAATTTTTCACATCACTTTACTCTTACTGACAATGTCTTTCAATTTTTCATGGAAATGTATTTCTTTTATTGTGCTTAAAGCTCAGCAAGGTGTATATCTTTTATGATGCAAATCTAACATTTTCCTGTTTTGTTGGTACTTTATAAAATGCTATCATTTCTGTTTGTATAACCTTTAACTCACCAGAGAGGATTTGACTACAATGGTTCTCAGGAACTTACTTATTCATGCATTATACAGTTCTGAATAGAAAACATCTCCTCATTATTATTAAAATTATTCCCTTTTTTTTGCTTTACACACCCATACACACACAGACACACACAGACACACACAGGCACACACACACACACACACAAACACACAGTGTATTTTCCTATTCCTTTCTCCTAGTATATTTCTATTCAGTTGGGAAAATTTGCTTACTTGTTCATTTGGTTTATACCTCATTGCATAGCAATCTTGTATTTGGGGTATTTCAGGCTTCTATTTTACATAATATAAACTAATTGATTCCATTTATCTATGTCTAATCAAAAGCACTTATTGAGAATAAATTTGAGATGGGATAACACACTATGGAAAGCAAAGCCTATGGTAAGTTCTGCCATCATTTATATTCCTGTTGTTTGAAGAACGATTGGAAGTAAGGGGAAATATGAGAAATAGCAAAGTAATGCTTAATTATTATTATAGCCTACTTAACCAGTCATTATTCAAGAATGAATCACAATTCACCTTTCCATTAGATACTAAAATAATATTGCATAAGAAAAAATTTTAATGGAGAAATTACAGAATTTTGAATCATATTACCTAAGTAACACTCATCATTTTAGAAACACATCCAATCTTTTATATGTTTGTTTTTGATATCAGGGATCAAACTCATGACCTTGCATTTACCAGGCAGGCACTTATGCCACTGAGCTAAATCCCCAGCCCTCCAACTTTTATCAAAGTAGTATTTTCCCTCTATTTTCAAAAGTTATGTACAACTGAGTATTTTTTAATTTATTTTCTGATTCTCTGCCTTTGTGAATTGCACTGAATTATTCTTTAACCATTATATCAACTAAGTAGAATTATACAAAGATTCCTAAAATATTGCATTTTTAAAACAATTTATTATTGCCCAGTGGTCTGTAAGTCAAGGGGATACCCAGGCAGACTGCTCCATGTGGCTTACACATGTATTTGAGGTCTGCCTTCAGTCTGATGAGGTCTGGCTCGTGATTTACTATCTCATTCGTGAGTAGAAAGGCTAACTATCAGAGCTATAGGTCAGGAAAACTAGACCACATGACTCGCATCATCTGTCATATTAGCTGACCTTGTCCACATAGAAGTTTTAGAGTTCAAAGAGAGGAAGAAAAGAAAGCAAGCAATGTTTAGAGTTCACACATTTGATTGGCAAGTATAAGTTAGAAGGAAAGCTCAGATTTATGGGATAGAGAAGTAGGTGTCACTCCTTGATATATGATATGAACTGTCATATTTTAAATAGGGTATGGTGATATCAAAGAAATTATTTTTGTAAATGATAGTCCATAGTCCATTCTATACTCACAATTTTTTTAAATTTTATTTTGGTACTTTTATTTTTAAGAGAATGAAATGAAACAATAAAATGAAAGAAAACAAAGCAATGAGAATGATACTTGAATTCAAAAACAAGACAGTAGGAAATCCATAATAGTTACTGTATTACATACTGTTATCTTCTAAATAGTTACTCAGACTACCAGCTTTACATGTGCAAAGTCAAACAATACAAGCATTAAGCTCTTTCTTTACTTCAGTTCCTATTATCTCAGCCTGTGTTCCTCCCAATCAGACAGTTGCCTGTAGGGGTTGGAGTGGGCGAATCTTCTCTTCCTGCCCATGTGTCAGCTCACTCCTGGCCAGCTCTACCGCTGCTGATGCACAAGAGGGCACTGCGTTCTGGTTCTCTCCTGGCTGACTCAACATTCAAGTTTTGGCCCCAGGTCTTGCCAATCCTAGTGATGAACCACAGGGTTACTGGAAAGGTGATCTGATTGGTATTTCAGCTTCAGGGTTCTCAAAATTATCTTTAGAATTCATAGTGATCTCTCACACTCGCAGGGGCCTCTCTTCAGTTGGCTCTGGGCCTCTGGGGGTCTGAGAGTGGGTATCTCCCATGCTTAGGACTTGGCTCTGCTGCACCTCATCCATGTACAACCTTGGTGGGTGCAACCTTAGCAGACGCCCAGTTGGTGCAACATGGGGACAGGTGATAGCCACTTACTGCTACCCATCACAAGAGAAAAGCACCTGGTCTCCCAAAGAGGGCCTCAGCTGCCATGTGACAGGTACAGCAGGCAATGGCACCTTGTACCCTGCCCTCCAGCCAGGACCTCAGAGTTGGATGGGGCCATGGCAGGTCGGCCAGGCAATCACAATACTGTCATAAATGTTTGTAATCATCAGGTTTTGTAATTATTCAAGTTCTCATCCAGTTATGGCGTTATTTCTACATCTTGATCTAGCTCTTAAAATATAACTTTTATTATAGTTAGCTCTAGATTTATAGAAACAAACATTAGAAAACCTATCTGATCCCAAACATATAATTTACAAAGGAGGATCAAAAATAAAAATAGTTATTAGTGTCAGTTCTACCTAAAGAAAGGATGCATGTTGGGGGAAAGTGGAATAAAGAGTGAAAGACATTTTAATCACTGTCTCATATGAATTATAAAATTGTTCTGATGTCATTTTCATATCAAAGATTGGATAGATGTTTGTATATGCAAGTTTGGATAAATGTGAGATTGTAGGCATGGCTGTACGTGTACTCAGGCATTGAATGATTTTTATTTTTTTATTATTTTAAAATTTTATTTAAAAGGAAAAAGAGGAAAAACAAAACAAAACAAAGCAATGTAAGAAACTTTCCTAAGTGGTTTTTGGTCTTCCTAGTGTATTGTTTTCTTCAAAGAATTTAAAATATCAAAGTATAGTACAATATAAATGACAAACATAGTACATAATAAACAACATTCATAATTATTTGTAAAACTATTTCTCTATTTTATTGTAGAAATTTACTTGTATAAATGATGCTACTTGTTATAAATGACAATTTATATTTAAATATAAATATATTTAAAAATAAATATAAATGACAATTTATATTTAAATAGAAAAGATAGTTTCCTCTCAGTTCCTTCATACCCATTAGTAGGATTGCTAGCCAATGTATTATTTCTATTTCTAGTCTTTTAAAGAGCTTCCACAGTATTTCCATAATAACTGCTCAAGTTTCCACTTCCACAAACAACTCATGAACACTCCCCTTTTTCCAGATCCTCACATGGGACATGTATGATGAGAGTTCCACTAATAAGGAGAGAAAATGTTGGGAAAGTGACATAAGTAGTAGGAAATCTACAGAAGCAAGGAGATAAACTATAGATTATTGGACAGATGATGCCACTTCTGGAAAGGTTGAAATTCTGGAGCCTAAGCTGTGAGATGATGTTGAGCTCTGAACATACTTTTAAAGGAGAAATATATTTTCTAAAATCACGTAGGAAATACAGAGAAAGTTAGTAAGGGTGACTGTAAGTCTTGCATCCCAAATTGCTACATGAATAAAAGCACCAATTTAAGAATGAGGATTTGATAAGTGGATGTAGTAGTCAGCTTTTGTTCACTATAACAAAATACTTGAGACAAAATATCTTTCCTCCAGAGACAATAGTCTGTATTTATTTCTGTTTCAAGATTTTATTTTTCTTCATACTTCAGGTTTACTTCATTTCTTGCATCTATTGAGATTTCCTTTGCTCCTATATCTCTAGATTTTCCACACTGAAACCTTCATAAACATGTTTTCAGCAAGTTCTCTCCCATTATGCACAATGTTAGCAAATAATTCTGTGTCAGTTGACACGTCTTGGCTAATAATAGCCTTTGATTAAGGGGAGGCTTATCTGAGAAACAAACCAACCCTAAATATTATCTTTCTTTTTTTGGTAAGTTCTAGCGATTGAATCTAAGACCTGTGTATTGACTCTGCACATTCTCAGCCTTTTTAGTTAAATAGTTAATTAATTTTTTGAGACAATGGTTCCCCAAGTTGCCAAATTATCCAGGCTGGGCACAAATTTATGGTTTTCCTTCTTCAGTCTCTCAGTATACTAGGATTAAAGGTTTGCTTCTTTATGTAGTTATCTCAATTTCTTATTTACTGTTGATTTGCTGGGCTGCTTTTAGTATATGGTTGATTGGTTGGTTGGTTTTTGTCTAGCGCAAGAAGCTAGGGACATGAAGACAGAGTAAAAACCCAGAGAGAAGTGAGGTGACAGCTTGCACACGTGTTCACCAGACAGACTCAATTAATTCCTTTTTTTTTTCAGTCTCAGTTCTCATTATTACTTCTCTGTGCAGTTCATGATCTCAAGGTGGAATATGCCACCATTTTTGCATAATTGATTGGTTCCTGATTGAATTAGATCTTCTTGTGCAAAACAGTTTCCCTCTACTCTGGTTCATTTAGTCTAACTCCTTCTACTCTGGTTCATTTAGTCTAACTTTTCAAATTTATCAAGATTACTATTCTATCTTTTGATAATCTTTTCAATATTTGTCATGTTTATGTATTTTAATTCCAAAAATATTTAGCATTTTTATTTGTATCTATTTTCTGTTCCTTATGCTTATCTTTTGCATGACCAGTTTTATTCATTTTAAAGAAATTGTATGTTATTTAAACTCATTCTTTGGTTTAGTTGTTACATTTTAGTGGTTTGTACTGTTTTTCTTTCTTCTTACTTTTTTTACATTTTATAAATTTCATTGCTTTTTCTTTCAAACACAAGTATCTTTAACTTGTGAAATCTAGCCTAAAGAAAGCTTTGCTATGTTCTACAAATTTTGGTTCTATTCTAAATATATTCTGTTATTATAATTTACTGTCATTACAAAATAATTAAATATTTTTACTTTACATATTTATTCAATGTAGCATCCATATAAATTGATATATATTTTAATGAATGGTCACTGACTAAATCTACCCATGTAACTAGCATCTAGTTCAAAAAGTAGAGCATTTCCAGTAGCCTAGACTATCTGCTCTTTTAAAATGCTACTCCGGCCAATGGTTAGCAAATATCTTTATTTTTAGCACTGCAAGTTGGTTTTATCTATTTTGTAAGCTTTATTGTATAAGACCTACTCCCCTGCCCTGTTTGCTGGCTATTTTTCTTCTACTTCATATAGGAGAAAAGCACCCATGCTAATATATATATATATATATATTTGTAGTTGGTTCATCTTTATTATTTTATGTACTTTGTTATATAATTGCTGTTTACAACATTTCTTAACATTATGTAATCTCTGAACATTCTGATGCATAACTTTTTGTGGATATATGTATACATTTATTTTGAAGATACATGTTTTGTAATGGACTACTTATCAGGTCTTTAAGGATAACTACAGCACAGCTAGGGAAATTACAACAAGACA
Source organism: Cavia porcellus (assembly GCF_034190915.1). Classification (NCBI taxonomy): domain Eukaryota; kingdom Metazoa; phylum Chordata; class Mammalia; order Rodentia; family Caviidae; genus Cavia; species Cavia porcellus. Next base: position 80,074,869 of record NW_026947487.1, read on the forward strand.
CAAGATTAAAGGGCTGAGGATACACACAGGTACTGAAGTGGGAGGTGTGAACTGTCCAGGGAATTACTAATCACTTGAAAATCTGAGGTTTGGTCACAGGCAGCAGGAAGAGAGCAGAACAACAACGCACACAGGACATCCCTATGTCTTATTTATTTTCTCTTGTTGCTTAAACAAAAATACCTGACACCCAAAATTAAGAAAGAAAAGGCTTATTCAGTTCACAGTTTGTGAAGGTTTTGGTTTATAATCAGCTGAGTGGCACATGACACAGAACCAACCATCCATGGCCGCAGAAGACTGCAAAAGCAGTAAGAGCAAAAGGTGGGGGTGCAAGCCTCTTTTCCTCCCTTATATTGTAAGCAGCTTACCCCCACCCCCACCCTGGACAGGCAATCTCAACCTCTCCCTGCAGTCCTCTGGCATAGGAGAATGTTTAAAAAGTGAGGACCCTGGTCCCCTGCTGAGTCACTTAGTTAAACTTCTAAACTTCTCAAATTGATACAATATGTTAAGCATTACACCTTCACAGGACAGTGTAGATGGAGTGCTATGTGGAAAGTATTCCTTCAGGGTAATCTCCATGAATTGGGTGAATGTGGAAGGTAAGGGCTGGGAAAAATGGGAGTGACTTTTGAACATATGAGTCAAAAGAATGAGTTTCTGTCAAGTGGCAATAACCTCACAAAAGTTAAAAACAAGCAGTATGGTGGCCAGAGTCAGGAAGTCCTTAAAGTAACCAGTAGCAGCTTTGGATTACAGTAACCAATAGCAGCTCTGAATTAAAATAAAACTGGATCCAGAGATATATATGTTAAAATTTAACAGTCTTTAACCATGTTTCTGACATGGTTGAATCAATTTATAGTCTAACCCACTGTAATGTGTTAAGAGATACATGCATGGAACTTAGAAGCAAATCTATGCATATTTTGTGTCTTGATTTGTGACACATGAAACAGAAGTGCAGTGTTTAATGACAATCTTTTCAATAGGTTGTATTGGATCAACTGAATATGAATATGGGAAAGGGTTCATTTCAAACTTCCTCTATTTGACATCTTAAAAATAAACTTCATATGGATTACAAATCTCACTATTATAAGAGGAAAAAGCAAAGATTTTAGATGAGAAAATAATAGAAAATATCTTCATGATATTAGAATAATGAAGCTTTATTACAGCAAAAAAGTACTCACTGGTAAAAATGACCAATTAGACAATAGTAAGATCTAGGACAATTGTTCAAAAATGCATTAAATTGTGATGAGCAGATCAAAGAATGGAAGAAGTTATCATATATATATATATATATATATATATGTATATATATATATATATACATATATACATATATACATATATATATTCTTCTGATACGTATTTTTTTTCTGAGATACACACATGTAAAAAAAAAAAGACACCCTGACATTCAGTGAAAAAGGGATGTGAAAAGCTGAGGTAGGAGGATCACAAATTCAAGTCCCACCTGGGCAACTTAACAAGTGCTTCAAAATAAGTAAAAAAGTGCCCGAGTAGAAAAAGCCTGAGTTTAAAACCCACCACCACAAACAGAGCAAGAGCAAGCAAGAGAGAAAGAGAAAAAAGTCAGCATACTAATGAATATTTCATACAAAGAGGGAAAAATTGGAAAACAACCATAAGAACGTGATCAGCAACTAAGTCATAGGGAAAATGTTTATGGAAAATATAATATAATCCTACTACATGAAAATGACTAAAATAAAAATCAGTGAAAATGCCAAGTATATTTCTCAACACCAAATAAATAGTTTTTGTCCTGTTCTCTGTCTACTCATTTCAACCTTGATTTTGTTGGCATAAAGGCTTATATGAATGCGTTAGGGTTGAGTTTTACAAAAGCTCTGAAAATGGCATAACAATTATTTTATTTACTTTCTCAAGATCTCTTACATGGTAGGTCCAGTTGGAAAGGGTTTCTGACCTGGTCCCTCACAGGATACACAGTGAGATGAATGCCTACAATGGTAATTTGATAGTAAGCCACAAGAATTTTTCTGTCTCCTTCCACTCTAATTTGTATTCCTGTTTCCTAGTACTACCTTAAACATAAATAACCTTTATCTGTTATTTAAGTTTCTACTTTCAGATGTATCCAAATTAAAACCTACCTTCTTTTATTATTAGTGCATGTTTGCAGTACATGCAGCCTACAGTCATTTCAGGGAATAGGTACATGTACATGCCACATGCTGGTTCTTTTTTAATCCCCTTCCCCTTCCTTCCTGTCTCTATCCTTCCTTCTCTAAATCCATTCTCGATCTTTAATTCTTGTTGACATTATTAACCTTATCATATTTATGATCTACAAGGTTTGTATTTGCTGAGGTTATTATGTTCCATTACATTCTTTATCTTTATTCTTCCAGTTCTCTTATTACTTTTATTTTATATTACTTTGCTTTTCTGTATTGTATTCTCAATATTTCTGGTGTTTTCCTCTTTAATAATTCTCTTGAACTGTGTCTTTGCTGATGTCATAAAAAATCCTTTGTTTTCTCTCTCTCTCTCTCTCTCTCTCTCTCTCTCTCTCTCTCTCTCTCTCTCTCTCTCTCTCTCATATCAAGGAAGGTACTCATGACCTTGCATTGCCAGGCAGGTGCTCTTGCCCCTGAGTTAAACCTCTAGGCCAAGTGAATGGATTTTTAATTTTTTTTTTATTTAAAGAGAAGGAAACAAAAAAAAATACATGGAGATAAAAAAGGGTAGAATTAATACAAAATTACAGAAAAACAAATGGTAAGAAATCGCTGGTTGATAAGTTACATATTGTCATCTTAGAAATAGCTGTTCAGGTTACAAAATTAAAGTATTTAAAATGACATTCAAAAAGTGACGCTGCAAACAGTTCTGCTCAAAGATCGAAAGAAAACTCAGTAATATGGTTATCAGTCCTACACACTTGTTTTACATCTCAAAGAGGGTAAGATTAAACATATCAAAACAGAACAAAACAGTTAAAAAAACAACTTAAAGGAATACAGATTTCAAAGCAAATCCTCTGGAGATCTTCACTGTCTATCTAACTGTCTCTAGTTTCTTACAAATAGTTGTCCCCATCCTCACCCACATTATATACTTATGGCATATTATAGAACTAATCAAATCATTACAGGATGATGAAGGCTTTTTAGTTCTTCAAGATCCAACATTAGTGAAGACAATAATAACTACCATCACATCTCTCATTCTCTTCATGATAGCCATCCCCATCTCTACATATGCTGAAATTGAACTCAAGAGACCAGGCCAATGTCATTCTAATCAGTGAACAATAGTATTGCTAGAATTTATATCATAATGCTACAAAATTAGCATTGGGTTTCTTAGCATCTCTTCTTCAGAATATCTGTTCATTACATCTTATATTATATAATCTGTTCCCATAAATAATTAAAAAAACTCATGTGTGAATTTCTACATATATATCTATCCTCTCTGTACTATAGGGAAAAACAAGTCATAACAAGACAGCAAAACAAATTCATAGAAGAACATGCAATGGATAAGACATATACGACCACAATATAGGTGATCTTCCATAGTTACTATGTTTTTTTTAATAGATTTGTCTACAACATCAGCTTAATATAGTTAAACATAGTATTACCTATTTTTATAAAAACACAACTTTGAAAGCATTGTAGGATTTGAGAGCTGTTAATAATTAATACCAGTATGGATATTCTTTACATCTTGTCATCTTCAGAGTAGTTGCCTCTACTTTTAGGGTTGATACTAACAAGCATACCAAATTCAAATAAAATCAGCCAAGGCCAACCCACAGTCTTAAGAATCGGATTCAATTAAGATCAATCATAGTAAGACAATGTAAGTAATATAATACAGGATTTCAGTTTAAGTTAACAGGAATGTAAGGATAGTTATCATGGTAAAACCTGCTATTTTTGGGTCAGATGTCTGTGCCCTCAAATCTGACATGAGTGGACAGACCAGAACAGATTAAATTCAAACTAAATATGGCAATAAGACTACTGTGTTTTTAAAATCCTGATACACTATTAACAATGACCTCTGCCTTTTTTATAGTGTTTCAGAGCTTTCTTTACTAAAGACTATAGCTTACTGTCTCTGCCTCATGTCTGCTACTCCACTTTTCTGCTATAATTTGTCCACCTTATTCCCTCATTCCACTGTCTGCCCCATTCATTGAGGCTTCTATGCCACTGTTGCTGGAATCCTGGTATCCCTTCCTCTCTTTCTCTGGAATGTCCTTCAGCACTCTCTGTAGGGTTGGATTGGTGGCCACAAACTCCCACAGTTCCTCCTTGTCTTGGAAGCATCTTATTTCTCCATTAATTTTGAGAGAGAGTTTTGACGGGTATACGAGCCTTGGTTGCATATTATTTTCTTTCAGGACTTGGAATATTTCTCCCCATTCCCTTCTTGACTTAAGAGTTTGTGTTGATAAGTCTGTTGTTATTTTGATAATTTTCCCATTGTAGGTAATCTGCTTCTTTTCTCTGGCTGCTTTTAATATTCTGTTCTTTTGGTGGATTTCTGGAATCTTGATTATTATATGTCTAGGCATAGATCTGTTTTGGTTGTAGGGAGCTGGTGTTCTATATGCCTCTGGATATCATTTCTTTTTGCTATACATGGGAAATTTTGCTTTAATATATCTGTGAATATTCTTTGTATTTCATTTTTGGTTGCTCCTACTTCCACACTCACATTCTTTATTCTTAAGTTATGTATCTTTTTGTCATCTTCTAGCCTTTGAATTGTTTCTTTCTGGTTCCTTGTTATTTTTAAGAGGTTTTTTCTTTCAGGATTTTACGCCATAAATCTCTCTTCAAGTTTCAGAAGGCTGGATTTAGTTTCTGTCAGGATATTTTGCCAGTGTTCAATGGAGTTTTTAGTTTCCTGGTAATCTCTGTGGATCTGTTTCATGTATTCTAAGTTATGTTTAAATTCTTCTGCAGAAGTTTCTCTTTCTTTTCTGATTTCCTCAGTTCTTCCATCTGTGTTCTCTTGTGTGGGGCTTGTCATTTCTTTAATTAATCTCTTTATATCTTGCCTCACTTGGATCAGGAGTACAGCTTTAAATTCATCTATGAGGTCATAGAGGTATTTTTTAATTTCAGCTGATGCTGTGTCCAGTATTGGATGGTTACTGTGCTTGTTCTCCTCAGTGTTTACTTCTCCTGGGCTTTTTCTCATGTTGGGCAGCTGGATATATTTTTTTTTTATTTTTATCTCTTGTCATGTTTCTGGTTTCTTTCAGACTGGAGTGTCCTGGGGGTCTCTGGCCCTCTCTGTATTGCTTAGGGCCTTTCAGAAGCATGCTGACTTGAGTTTTTGCTGTCTTCCCCAATTTGCTGTTATCTGGGGTAGGCAGGGATGCAGGGACAGTGCAGGCTAGCCTCCAGACTCTTTGCCAGTTAATCCGTAAGTTAGGCTGTACTTTCTGGATGTCACAAAGTTGTGACTATTTTGTATCTACTTATTGGGCCCCAAGCAGAGGCTTGGTTCAGCCCCAGCAGATCCTGCCAGTTCTCTGTGTGCCAGAAGCAGCTGACTAATGTCACCATGGCACAAGGTTCTGCGCAAATCCCAGCTGTTCTCTTCCAGACCTCTCTGTGCCAGGAGCACCAGGACAGCAGGTCTGCCCAATTCCAAGATGTCTTCCACTAGTTCTCTGTATGATGCTGAAGCCAACATGGCATCAGGCTCTGCCCAATTTCAAGATGTCTTCCACCAGACCTCTCTACAGTGGCAACTCAGTGATGTTACTAAGTCGCAGGTTCTGCCCAACTCTAATATGTCTTCCACCAGACTCTCTGTGTTATTGATGTCCCCGTGGTGGTGGGCTCTGCCCAGTTCCAAGATGTTCTCTGGCCAACCCCAGCAGCCGTGGGACCCAGTCCCCAGTACTCACCAGGGGTCAGTGCAGGTCCTCCTCTTGAGTCTATTGCACATCACACCGCTTGCCCTCACTGCACTCCTGGCACAGTGTGGAATGGTCAGAAAACTGCACAGAGTTCGGCTTCAGAGCTCCAGATCCTTTCGCAATCTCCTCTGGTGCAGCGGGGCAGTCCTGGCTGCTTCACGGGATCCCAGGTCTCAATTTCCAGCAGTCATCAAAAGCCAACACAGCTTTTCCTGTTGGGTCCACTGGTCAGTTTGCAGCATTAAAGGTGCGAGATTTGCAGCCTCCCATTATCAGCCTTCGCAGTCTCAGCATGACTTTAAATCCTCCAGCCACACTGTCTTGGTTAATAAGAATCATTATCCATTTGTCTGGCCTCTCCATGTTGTCATATTCTAGCATCTAATATGATTTCTCCGGAGAGACTCTCCACCCAATCCCCTAGCAAGCCGCCATTTTAGGATCTCTCCCCATGAATGGATTTTTAACAGTCACTTTTCATTTATGTGTCAAATAGTGCTAGTTGACTGCAAAAAACTCTGATAATGCATGTCTGAAAATGAATCTTTTAATCACTACTAGATTGATTCATTTTAAGTTTTTTATCGGCACACTGTTCGCAGAGCCCAGCCTATTTGGGACCCTTGCACTGTCTGGGTGCAGTGGAATGGCTGGACAAGTATGGGGCACCTGCACTGGCCTCCCTGCATGTCTGGAGGACTGTGGATTTCTAAGCAAGTGAGCATCACTATTTCCAGAGGCCCCATGGCCTGGGGTAAGTGCCCCACACACTCTCCCCCAAGCCCAGCCTGTTTGGGACCCTCGAGCCTTCTGGGTGCAATGAAGTAGTTAGGCAGGTCAGAGGTGCCTACATTTGCCTCCTCGTTCCCGCTGCGTGGGAGAACTGTGGAGTTCCAAGCAAGCAGGTGGGCGCACACCGTTTCTGGAGCCCAGCCTATCTGGGACTGCGGAGTTCTAAGCAGCCAAGCCAGCACCACTGGTTTCAGAGGCCCAGCAGCCTGGGGGAACTGGGTGCCAGAGCCCCAGGAGCTGCAAACATAGAAGTGGATTTCCAACAGACCCTGAGGAAGCTTTAAAATAACATGTGAAATGCAGAAATATAGGAAAATGAGAAAACAAAAGACCAAATTAAACCTCAAACCTCCAGCCCATCTCAACAAACCCTAGGAGAGATGTTCATAGAAGAAAATATATGCCATAGACCTCAAATATCGGATATAATAACTACTGAAATAAACAAGCAACTCCAGGAAGCCTTAAAGGAATTCAAACTAGAAATAATCTCCCAGGTAAAAGAAGAAATGATAAAAGAAATGAAAGAGATGCTGAAAATATCTAAAAACAACACAGTTAAAAAATTGGATGAACTAAACAAAAAGATAGACTCCCTAGATGAGCAATATGAGAAACAAACAGAATACATAAAGCAGATCCACAGAGATATACAGGAAATCAAAAACTCCACTGAAAGGTGTAAAAACCGCCTCAATGAAAGTGAAGATAGAATTTCAGACCTTGAAGACAGGATTGCAGCTAGTGAACAGAAAAGGAAAGATCTTTTAAAAATAACAAGGAATCAGGAAATAACAGTTCAACAACTGCAAAGAAAAATAACATAAGATTGATAGAGATTAATGAAAAAGAAGGGGACAACATAAAGGACATCAAGAGAATATTTAGAGAAGTAATAGCTGAAAATTTCCCAAGCATAGAATCAGAAATGAACATCAGGTTCAGTGAAGTCTATAGAACTCCAAATAGTCATAACCAAAATAAAACTTTACCCAGACATATAATAATCACCATCCCAGAAATCGAACACAAGAAGAGATTATTAAAAGCTGTGAGAGAAAACACAGATCACTTATAAACACAGAATCACAGCAGACTTCTCAGCACAAACAATCAAGTCAAGAAGAGCATGGAGTGAAGTATTCCAGATCCTAAAGCAAAGTGATTTCCAAACTAGACTGATGTACCCAGCAAACTATCATTCAAAATTGATGGTGAAATAAGATACTTCAATGACAAAGAACAGCTGGAGAACTTCATAAACACCTAGCCAACCCTGCAAAAAATATTGAGACAGAGTTTAGATACACAAAGAAAAACCCACTAAGCAAAGCAGATAATTAAACAGAACAGAAAGATAAAAATGCAGCAGCAGAAAGATAACGTGTCAACAATAAACCAACATATAACAGTTATAACCATTAATGTAAATGGTCTCAATGCACCAATCAAAAGAAACAGACTGGCAAAATGGATCAAGAAACAAAATCCAACCATATACTGTTTACCGGAAACCCATCTAACCCAGAAGGATAATCACAGACTGAAAGTCAAAGGATGGAAAACAATACTTCATGCAAAAGGAATCAAAATAAATAAATAAATAAAAGCAAGAGTAGCCATTCTGTTTGCAGACAACGTGAACTTTAAACCAACAATGATCAGAAAAGACAAAGAAGGTCACTATATACTCATTAGGGGAAAACTTCAAGAGGAAGAGATAACTATCTTAAATATATGTGCACCAAATTCCAGAGCGCCCAGTTATATAAAACAACTATTAACAGAAATGAAAAATCAAATTATCAGAAACACAATTGTAACAGGAGACCTCAACACACCATTGACACCAAGCGACAGATCTATCAGACAGAAATTGAGCAAAAAAATAACAGAACTAAATCACACCTGTGAACAAATGGACCTGATAGACATATACAGAATGTTCCACCCAATAACATCAGAATACACATTCTTCTCAGCATTACATTGGTCATCCTATAAAATAGACCATATATTAGCTCACAGAACATATTTAAATAAATGCAAAAAAGTTGAAATCACCTGTTGCATGTTATCGGATCTTAGCACATTTAAATTAGAAATTAATGATGAAAGATACTGCAAAAATCCCACAAACCCTGGAACCTGAATAACACACTCTTGAGTAATCACTGGGTTATAGAGGAAATTAAAGAAGAAATTTAAAAAAAATACCTACAAGAAAATGAAAATACAGATACAACTTACCGGAATCTGTTGGATGCAATGAAAGCTGTCCTCAGAGGAAAATTTATTGCACTGAGTTCCCACATCAGGAAAACAGAACGAATACAAATAAATAACCTGATACTACACCTCAAGCATCTAGAAAAAGAAGAGCAAGTCAAGCCCAAAGCCAAAAGAAGAGAGGAAACTACAAAAATCAGAGCAGAAATCAATGCAATAGAGACTAAGAAAACATTTCAAAGAATCAATGAATCAAAGAGTTGGTTCTTTGAAAGAATAAATAAAATCCATAAGCCCCTAGAAAATCTTATTAAAACAAGGAAAGAAAAAGCTCAAATTCATGCAATAAGAAATGAAAAAGGTGAAATCACTACAGACTTTATAGAAATACAGAAGATCATCAACACCTATTCCAGAAATCTCTACCTTCAAAGGTTTGATAACAGAATTAGACAGATTCTTAGAAACATATGAAGTGTCAAAGCTAGATCAAGAGGATGTAAAACTGCTGAATAATCTAATCTCTATTAATGAAATTGAAAGTGTAACTAAGTCCTTACCTACAAAGAAGAGCTCAGGCCCAGATGAATTCACTGCAGAATTCCACAAGAAATACAAAGAAGACCTAACACCTACACTCCTCAAAATATTCAATGAAATTGAAAGGGAAGAAATCCTTCCTAAGTCATTCTTGGAAGCAAATATTAGTCTAATACCAAAACCTGAGAAAGACCCAACTAAAAAAGAGAACTATAGACCAATCTCCCTAATGAACACAGATGCAAAAATCCTCAATAAAATTCAGTGAAAAGGATGTAGCAAATCATCAAGAAGATTATATACCATGACCAAGTGGGATATATCCCAGGAATGTAGGGTATGTAAATCAATAAATGAAATCCACCATATCAATAAACCCAAAAGTAAGAATCACATGATCATTTCTATAGTTGCAGAAAAAGCTTTTGATTGGGTATAACATTCATTCATGATAAGAACTTTACAGAAAATTGAAATAGATGGTGTTTACCTCAATATAATAAAGGCCATCTATGACAAACCAACAGCCAGTATCATACTAAATGTCCAAAACCTAAGCCATTTACTTTAAAATCAGTCACAAAAAAGGATGTCCTTTATCATCACTCCTATTTAATATAGTGCTGGAAATACTAGCCAGAAAAATTAGACAAGAGAGACAAATAAAAGGGGTAAAGAAAGGAAAAGAAGAAGTTAAATTATGTTTGCAGATGACATCATACTCTACATAGAAAACCCCCTAAACTCCATTGAAAGACTCTTAGATATAATAAATAAATTCAGTAATGGAGCTGGATACAAAATCAATACTCAGGAATCAATAGCATTCTTATACACTAACAACACTCTCTGTGTGATTTACACAGAGAGAAATAAGAAGAGCCACAATCTTCACAATAGCAATAAAAAAAATGAAATATCTAAGAATTACTCTTACAAAAGAAGTTAAAAACCTATACAGGGAAAATTATAATACCCGGAAAAAAGAAATTGAAGATGATCTCAGAAAATAGAAAGACATCCGTTGCTCATGGATAGGAAGAATAAACATTGTGAAAAAGGCCATTCTCCAAAAACTGTTATACAGAATCAATGCAACCCCAATAAAAATACCATCAACATACCTTATAGATCTAGAGAAATCACTCCTAAGGTTCATCTGGAACCAGAAGAGACCTAGAATAGCAAAGGCAATTCTAAGCAGCAAAGGCAAATCAGGAGGCATCACAATCCCTGACTTGAAGTTATACTACAAAGCAACAGTAGTAAAATCAACATGGTACTGGAATCAAAACAGAGCCGAAGATCAATGGAATAGATTAGAAGATACAACCACAACTACAAACACACTCAACCACCTTATCTTTGATAAACGAGCCAAGCAAGTTCACTGGAAGAACGGCAGTCTCTTTAATCAATGGTGTTGGAAAAACTGGCTCTCCATTTGCCAAAAACTAAAACTAGACCCATGTCTATCACTGTGTACTAAAATAAAATCTAAATGGATCAAAAATCTGAATATTAAAACAGAAACACTAAATGTATTGGAAAACATATTGGGTAGAAACCTTGAAGACATAAGGGTAGGTAGAGAATTCATGAACAGGACTCAAACCGCACGGGAAATACTTGCCAGAATCAATAACTGGGACCACCTCTTATTAAAAAGTTTCTGCATGTCAAAAAAAAAATCTCCAGCATAGTGAAAAGAAAACCCACAAACTGGGAAAAGATCTTAGTGAACTCCCCCTCAGACAAGGGACTTTTGTCTAAAACATATAAAATAATTTAAAAACTCAGACCCCCAAGATTCAAAGATCCAATCCAAAAATGGGCATCTGGGATGAATACGCACTTCTCAGATGAAGAAATACAAATGGCAAATAAATACATGAAAAAATGTTCATCATCATTAGTGATTAGAGAAATGCAAATTAAAACCACACTGAGATACCATCTCACTCCTGGAAGAATGGCCAGGATCAAGAAAACAACAATAAATGCTGGAGAGGCTGTGTGGAAAAAGTAACTCTCCTGCACTGTTGGTAGGAGTGTAAACCAGTACAACCTTTGTAGAAGTTAGTCTGGAGATTTCTCAAAAAGCTGGGTTTGGAAGTTGCATTTGTTCCAGCTATTCCACTTCTAGGCATATTCCCAGAAGAACTGAAAGCATCATACCACAATGATATATGCGCACCTATGTTTATAGCAGCACAATTTGTAATCGCCAGATCTTGGAAACAACCCAAGTGTCCATCACCTGAGGAATGGATAAAAAGTTGTCGTATTTTTATACAATGGAGTACTACTCAGCTATAAAGAATGATCACATTGAGATATTTATAAATAAATGGGTGCAGCTTGAGACCATACTCATAAGTGAAATAAATCAAACTCACATGTGTGAATACTGAATAGTTTCCCTAGTGTAAGAAATGATTCAAATATATAAAAGTATGTGGTAATCATGATTCCCCATTATGTGGCCATGAAGCCTTATAAAGTTTTCACTTATTAATTGGAATGCCTTTATTTTGGGCTGCTTGATATTATTGCCTGTGATGAAATGAACGGCTATTTTTGAAGAAAACAAGACATCATAATAGGTAGTGCTGATTTAATATCATCTTGTTTTGAAGCCCCACCAAACTATGGCTCTTCTGTCTCCATTGTTTTTATCATGTTGTATCTTGCTGGATTTTATTATATGTGATAGTATAAACAAAATTGTTATAGGCAAAGAGATAATATAGAACCTATTGTTCGTTTTCTGTTAGCTGGCTCTAAATACCCTACAATACATTTATCCACTTGAATGGTTTTACACTGTCTTGATATGTTTGATGCTATAGTATATGAATTTATATTCAGATATTTCAAGGAAAAAGACATTATGGTTACTACTATTAACTTGGCTTATTTGACGGTGAAGCACTAGGCTGCTGAAATTGTCATACTTTGACCTGAATTGTTATGTTGTTATGTCCTCTTTTATCTCAATCTCTTCCTTATTCATTAAAAAAAATTTATTATTTTTTAATTAAAGGGAAAAAATAGCAGGATATATTATAGTAATTTTTTGATTTCCTATTAACTTGATTTGAAGTCCTGTATTACTCCCACTATCTTGTTTTGACTGATTATACTCTGTTCCGTTCTGTTTGATAGTATCAAGTTTGAGGGTATAGGCAATAAGATTCACTATGATGCCCATTCTGGTTTGACTATTATCTCCTTTGGAAGTCCTGTAATGTTTACAATGTTTAAGTTTTATCCATCTTGTTCTCTACTGATTTGTTCAACTTTATAATATATAATGATATAGGCAATTCTTTTTAAAGAAGCAAGAGGCATTATGATAACCACTGTTGATAACCTCGTACTTTGTTTTTACATCATGTGCTATGTCTATCCTTGGTTTTGACTGATAGCTTTGTTTTGTCACATTTGGTTTTATTCTCTTCCAAAAAAAGTAATAAAGCATTATGGAGTAATAAAACCCAAAATGTGTAAATTTTGTTGTAAAAAAGAGAGGAAAAAAAGTGCTCTACAGGATTCAACTGCAAGTGTGTTTAGCTGTGTTAAAGATAGATGGCCATATCAATGTGTTTGCTTGGATCATTGAACACAACTGTTTGCAGTCTCATTGTTTGAATGTCCACTTTGTATGCTTTGATCCTGTAACTTGAGCAACTATCTCTAAGGTGCTAATGTGTAATCTATTAACTGGTGATTTCTTACTTTTTTTTTTTTTATTGTAGTTCTGTATTACTTGTATCCTTACACTGTTTTGTTTTTTCTCTTTTTCCTTTTAAATAAAACTTAAAAAAAGAAATTTTTTTATCTTTCCTTACATTTTAATTAGTTATTTATTCAACAATCAGCCCCTGTCATCAAACACTGAAAGGTTGTTTAAGGATGTGAACAAGGAGTGTAAGGAGTGATATGCCTACAGATAGGAGACCATAGGGAATGAAGAGGGGAAAGGGAATCTTCTTTGATCATATAATTCCAGGAGTACTGGGGGAGAAATCATAGAAAAATTGATTTTGACCTGGCTATTAAAAGTGGCTCAGACATTAAATAAGGGAAAACAACATAAATAATCACAAAAATAGAAATACAGTAGAAGTGAATAAAATGAGATTGAGCAACCACAGCAATATGCTAGAGGAACTGTGGAATGGTAGCCTTCAGCTAGATTGCAGAATCATGGCTGTTGTACTGCTTGAAGAAGAAAGACAGTAAGTAAGAGTATTAGCTCTGGAGCCAAACTGTGTGTTGGAAACTCAGTTCTCCTATTAACGTACTCTCTGACAAAAGCAAGAGTCATGCATTTACTTTGCTTCTTTTTTTGTAACAGTTATTCATAGAGTGGCAGTAAAATATAAGTGATTTAAAATGTGCCTTATTACCTGTTATGTAGTAATTGTTTGAATGAGGCAAATATTATTTATAATTATCTTACGATTAAGCAGGTCACATAGACTTTAAAACTTGTAAGCAAGTAAATCGTTCATATTTTTGTGAGGAACTAGAAGTTTTTAAATGTAGGAAGAATATTTTCCTAAAACAATTTACCTTATCCATTGCTACACAATATAAACAGAATTTCATAGTTCATATAATGTATATGAACTTTAAGCATAATTTATATCATTAATAAAATCTCATGAAATTTTGTATTATATTTCATTACAAATCTTCAGAAGAAATAGTAATAGCAATTTTCTGCATTTCATGTAGAAATAACATATATTTCTGTGTTTCTACTTTTGTTTCTTTTCTGAAAGACAGAATTTGTAGAACATACAATATACAAATGAGATAAATTGCTTTCCAGCACACAAAACTGAAAGAAAATATAGTAACAACATCATTTCATCATGAAAAGAACCAAAGCAAGATTTACTTATGTTGTCAGGCCCTTAAGATACTGCATTATGTTATTTGTATTCCTTATTGAAAAGTTTTCATATGATGTAATATTACAATAATTTATTTTAAAACATAAAATTCAGTTGCTAAAGACATTAAAATTGTTTGAAACTAGAAAGAGAATTAAAGAATGTATTCATGTGTATAATAGCAATGAATTTAGGGATATGCATCTAAGTCTTTAAAATATAAAATCATAATTTGATCAAATGTTCTTAATATATGAAGCAAGATTTTATATAAACCAGTAAACAGCATTTTCAATCTATTCTCCAAGTTTTCTCACATTTTAGTAACTTTAAGGAAGTCTTCCCTTAGTCCTAATAATTAACACATTTTCTTCAGCTTCTGAAGAATTTAAATCTTGTTTCCACACACATAAAAACATCATGGAATCTTCCTTATATTTTCACACTACCAATGCTGATGTTTGAGATTCATTACTTTTTAGATTCAGCATGAGCTTTGTAAGTATATGTGGTGATTAATAGTAAGAAACATATAGATTGTACTAATTACAATGCATATCAGACTTCAGTTTTCATCATTCCATCCCTTTAATAAACCCCATCAGCAACACAATCTGTCCGGTAGACCAACTTTCTTTACATTCCTGTTATCTAAAATACAAACTCTTTGTAATCTTTCCCATGTTCTATCAGTACTCACAGGCTATGTTGCAACAAGGCTATTCATTCTGTACCTAATTATGGACACCCTGAATCTAAACCTGGACACCTTTTCAAAACAACACAGGCTTGTACATCCTCAGAGACCATAAGCACTTGTAGGTGCTTCAACTCAGGGGTTGAAGTCATTAAAATCTAAATTCATGATTTACATTTCTTCTGAAATTTGGGGATTACTGTGTTCATGTTGGTGTGGAGAAGATGCCCACAGTCATGTTCCTCACCTCAGGCAGAGTTTAGGAACGAAGCAAAAGTTTGCCAATGCTTACCTTTGCAAACCAGATTGCTTCTCTTTTATAGAACATTTCCCTTCTGTTCAGTGTGCTATTATCCTTATGAATCTCTCTCTCTCTCTCTCTCTCTCTCTCTATCTCTCTCTCTCTCTTTCTTCTTTTTCTTTCTCCAATTTACAACCATTCTAATGCATTTGACACCGATAGAGATAGAGATCCATATATATAGATATACAGATATACATACTTTTAAAGTATACACTTTAAAAAGTATATAGACACAGATATATGTAATCTTGATCATATATATTCTTATATATTTCATGTTGGTATGATCTTACTATTTTCTTTCAGTATTATCTATTTATTAAATTTTATTTTAAAGAGAATAAACAAAGCAAAATGAAACAGAATAAAGCCAATCAAACAAACCAGTGTGACACAAGACTTCAAAGCAATAAGAAATCAACAATGGTTACCATAATACCTCTTGTTGTCTTCAAAATAGCTGTAGATACCTTCAGACAGTAAAAATCAAATCAAAAAGAACAGAATAGAACCAATAAAAATGAACAATAAATGCAATAAAGGACTTCAAAACAAGACAATAGTAAATCCAAAATGGCTACCATAATATATCTTGCTATCTTTGAAATAGCTGCTCATGCCTTCGGATATAACAAGATTAAATAAAACAAAACAGAATAAAACACAACTCAATGAAACAATGAAAATTATACAGGATTTCAAAACAAGATAATAGGAATTAACAATGGCTACCACCTTCAGAAGGAGATCTCCCATAGATGCCACACTGCATATACTATTATCCTCTGAATAGATGATCAGACCAATGGCCCTAGACCTGCCAACATTTCCCAGCCAATGTTCCTAAAGGGTCTGGGGTCTGGCTGCCCCCCTGCAGCTAACATATGGTGCTGATTCACCGGAGGGCTTGTTTCTTGGTGACTTCTTGTTCTCTTCCTCATCAGTCTGCAAATGGCACTGACTCATGGGAAAAGCTGGAGTCTGGCTATCTTCCCGGTGGTCTGTGCATGGCCTAGTGTTATCTCTAGAAGGACATTCTCACTGCTGAATAAACAAGTGGTCCACTGCTTAATATTTCTGTGCAGTATATATATATATATATATATATATATATATATATATATATGCATATCTGTATGTGTTTGTGTGTATATGTGACTATATTTGAGACATATTTTTAGATTTTTGGGATATATATGTGACATATATGGATATATATATATATATATATACATATAAAATGTATAATATCCATATGTATATGTGTTTTTTATACATAGAATACATGTTTAGTATAATTGTTTTTTTATTTAGTTAGAAAATGTCTGACAAAAGTCTCATATTTTCAGAGGTAAGGCTTTTGAGGGCAACTGGATCATGGGACTGCCAATGTGTCCATAGCTGAATATGCTGCTAAGAGGTAGGGAAGGGACAGAAAAGGTAGATCATTGAGGCATGACCCAGAAGTGTGTACTCTTGTTCCTAGCTCCTCTTTTGATCTCTCTGCCCTCTCAGAGCCGCTCTCCTTCGACATGCCCTTCCACCAAGCTCTTTCTGCTTTGCAGCCAACCAACCTTGCACTGAATCCATTAAATCTGGGAGCCTTTCTTTTTTTTTTTTTTTTTTTTTTTTAAGTTGGAGGTGTCAGGTATTCCATCCCAATGGTGGGAAAATGGCTCATCCATGAAACTGATACCAAAGTGGAGCATCATTTGAGGATAGACAGCCATGTGGTTCAGAAGTATATGACCTGGCTGTGTAAAGATGAAATTTATTACTATTATATGAGACTGAGTTCAATCACTGAGAAATCAAAGGGGCTGCTTCTCCATCATGAGACCCTCGGGGAAACAGCCCTGACTTAAGACCACTGGTTACTTACTTGCAACTCAAGGATATGAAAACAAAGATTTAGAAGAAAAGCATTTTACAACATATTCTACAAGAGTTTTGGTTGGGGGGGGGGCAGGGCTGGAGAAGGATGGCCTGCTATGTGATCTGTGTTCAACTAGGTTAAGCAAATTCATTAGTCAGGAAGCTTATCAAAGAGTAAGAAGAACACAATGATGAGAGCAAACATCTTCTAATAGTCCTATTTTTGATTGTGGTGGCTGTTCTCCTGTAGATCTGTTGTTCCCAAAATCCTTTCCTCCAACATTTATTAGCAAGCATCTTTCTGGTTAGTTTCCCACAGAGTCTTTGAAACTGGTTTATTGCTGAAGTGTGGAAAGATTTGAGGATTCTGGCTGGCGAAGACCTAGAATGTCATGAGTAGAGATTTACAGGAGAGTCTGGTAGGTGCTCAGAAGCCCAAAAAAGGAATGTGATAATAGGAATGATGATAGGAATGTGGACAGGAAAGATTGTGCTCATCACACTTTATCTGGGAATGAGGACTCCACTAGAAACTTGACTAGAAGCCATGCACATTACATTATAATTAATTAGTTGTCTACATGATGCCAATGTCAAGAGACTTTATGTGAAGCTGAATTTAAAAGTAATGAACTAGTTAATCTGGCAAAGCTAATTTCAAAGCAGTCCAATATTCAAAATACACATAGGTTTTGCTGGCTTCTTGTAGCCAGATCTATGCTTGAATTAGAGGCAAAAAAGAAATTAAAGTCAAAAGATGTAAAATGTTTGCCATTTCACCAGAAGGAAGTGCCGGCATGGTTTTCTTTCTGTTCCCATTTTTCTCCCTTTTGGAATGAGTGTTTCCTCTGTGCCACAGTGTGCTGGAAGTGTTTCACTTTCTTGTTATTTTTGTTAGGTCTCACAGCTGCCTTGAGTCTCAGAGGAGTTTGCAGAGTTGGATTTTTCAGTAGCTCTGAACTGTTATGACTTTGACAACTCGTAGAGAAGGGCTAAATACATTTTGCATAATGAGATAAATATGACTCTTTTAGAGATCAGGAGTGAAATGTTATGGTTGCCTCCAAACTTTTCAAGTGACCAGAGGTGGGGCTTTTGAAGGTTAGTGACCATGGGGATGCTTATGACTTCGTAGCTGAATGTGTTGTTTGCAGGTACACCGTATTTGGAAGAGGTAAATCACTGGAAGTGTCATCCCTTCGATATCCACTTCCTGGTTGTCACAGCATGAGCAGCATACCTCTGCCAAGCCTTCCACCACCTGTTTCTGCCCCAGAGCCAGGCAGCCTTACACTGAACCCACTAAAACCATGAGCCAAAATAAGCCTCTATTCCTGAAAGTTGCAGGTGGCAAGTATTTGTTTCCAGCAATGGGAAAGTGACTAATATAACACCTATGCACTTAATTCTTCTTAATTAAGATTCAATTCTGTGTATAGATAAATATTCATTTTTAGAGATGTGTTAGTCAGAACTAGCTGTATTACCTTGTGATAAATAAAACCAAATGGTCAATAATAGCTCAATGTAAACACAAAAATTATTTCTTGTTCTTCATTTTCAGAACTCTGTAGAATCAATATTCTCTTCTGGTCAGCATTTTTGCATATCTTGGCTTAGTAATTTAGGCTGCTTTGACTTAAGAATATTTTTAGCCATGGCAAGTAGGTGAGAAATACAGTCTCCGCTCTTACCACTTTTCTCAAAGGAAGTCACTTGGTTAGTCTAAGTTTAGGAGGTACAATCTTCCTGTGTGTATGTAAATAATAATGGTAAGTTTTATGCCACTAGACGTGTGTGTGTGCATATGTGTGTGTATGTACTTGTGCATGTACTGAAAACAAGAGACTCAACATGATGCACGTAAAGAAACATCAAAATGGTGTTTGATATTTACCTAGGATACTCCAAAGAGAACTAATATGACATGCCAAAGCCTCTTAGTTTATAGTTGTCTACCTGTTTATTTGATACCTGCCTTGACCTATCGTGAATTTTGCTACCAAAGAACTTGTTTTCTTGCACAGTGTGTTGATTTGTCTCTTAATTTCCAACAATTTCAAGTGCTTGTTTTATTTAAAATTTTAACTCTACTGTATTAAAGAAGAACACTGGAGAAAGAGTAAAAATGCAGACTCTTAGAATGGATAATATTGCTTACTATTTCAGACTAAGTTTAGAATCTTATAAGAAAAAATGGAAGCATTTTTACAGATTTCTGTGATATGATAATATAATCTTACTACCTGTATTCATTAATATTTAAAGTCACACTTGCAGATCACCAAAAGTGGGGTGACTTTATCTACTAGGTTCTACAAAATCATTTCTAGTGGTCTTTCTGGAAAGCTGCATGCCACATTTAGGAATCAAACAACAACGAAAAATATGTTTTGGGTAAAACTTCCCCACTTTGTCTGTGCTTTTACCCTATATGTTACATGAACTCCCCTGAGGATCTAGGTCACTCCATTTGAAGTCGCAGCATATCTAAAAGTAGTGGGAACAGTGAGACAAACAAGCTGAGCTATGTATGTTTAACGATAACCTACTTGGAGCTTGGCCTTGTTTGAAGCGTGAAGGGGTCTGTATATGAATACATGTACAAATTCGTCAGTGTGCCACACGCCAAGGTGCCACTGTATATAGATGCTGACATGGCTTAGCTATTGTGTAAACAGCAAGAATCACAAAATGAAAATGAAATAGGATTTTCCCGTGGAGATTTAGTAGCATATTCAAAGTTCTTTTCCGTTTTAAGGCTTATTTTCCCAACCTTTTATTCACAGTGTTATCAACTGTGTCTTAACTCCAGAATAGAGTCTACTGCATCATAGTTAGGCATGGCATTTGTTGAAATGTTACTAATTTTAATAAATGTGACTTTCTTTTATTTATTTAAACATCAATTTATTTAGGGTGTTCAAAGGCAGATCTCTTTAGCCATGTTTTATTGAGGAGTGGTTTGAAATTGGGGTGCATGCCATGAAATTAAAAGCTAAGACTCCCCAAAAGAAATGGAAGCAGTTCCCACATGGGAAGGGCACTGGCAATGCTGTGCATACAGGAAGGCAGCCACTTCCTGCCCTGACAGCCTGCACCGCAGTGTGGACCGCAGAGGCTGTGATGAGCCTCGCCCTCTCCACTCCTGCGTGGAGACCTAACGTTTGTTGTAACTGACCATTGTTCTCAGCACTTTTATTTAACTTTCATAACAATGTAAACATATATAAAGATAAGATAATTATTTGAGTACTAATCACAAAGAACATAATTTAGCAAAGCAACTAAAGAAAAACCACTCAGAGTAATCCCCTTATTTCTATTATATATACATTTATTTCTTGTATTAGTCTACCATTTTTTTTTTCTGTTGGAGTCCTTTTTAACAGAAGAACTTGCTTAGTTGAGATATGAGAATTAGGATGTTTAATATACTAAATACTACAGATAAAAACAATATATCCCACTATTCTCATCCTATCAGTGTATACAAGTCATAGCACAGAAAGTCTTCAGTGAAAAGGTAAGAGAAAGGCTAATAAGAGATTTACTTTTAAAGTAGATAAACCCATAAGCTCTAAAAAATATTTTTTTTCTTAATGTACCATTATGTCTTAAGTTAATCTATTCAATCTCTGACCTCTCTGTATGGATTGTGTAAATCTCTCTTTTTTGCTCCATGATAAGCTCATTAAATCTGTAAACAGTTGTTCTACCCAGGAAGTATCATGTTTTTATGTTAAATAACTCTCAATTTGGCACCTCATTTTACTTCACAATATATTACAATTCTGGAGATATTTATGCCATCAGTTGATAGTCTTATTTTTAACTATATATTTTCAAATTGCTCAGTACATGAGTAGATTTTGGAAATTGTAGTGTTAGCCAAATGTAAAATAAAATAAATACTATTAATATGAATTTCATGAGTAGAGAGAAGATAGAAGGTATGCTGTGGAAAAAGCTGCAAAAACTGAATCATGAAGTGCTATATCTGCACAAAATGTGTGTGGTCCTTAGCTCAAATTCTGAGGTGTTAAGTGCTTGTGTATGAGCATAAAGCTGGCCTTGTAAGAGCTGGCAGAGAAAAATCTGAGACTGATGCCTCTTGGCTTTGTGATCCTTCTACTAAGCCATGCTGACCCCATAATGGTATGAAAAATGGAGCTCAGAGAAAGTGGGTAATAAAAATTCATAACCTTTTCCTATATTATGAATACTCTTCCTTTTATGCTTAGCAATCAGGATTTTTCATGCCTTTGTAAATGTTCTTATAAAGTCTTCCAAAATCCAAGCAGTTGTCAAAGTGTGGTTATAAGGACAGAAACACTTACACATTTATACCACAACATGGTGGGAGTAATAAGGAGGATAATTTAAAAACAAACTCAGTTGTCTTGGGTATTGTTATATGAAAGAGGTAACTGTTACATCATTAGTACTACTTAACTTCATTTTTCCTTTTGCCATACATTCAATTTATATGAATAATATTTGATATTCTTAAAAACTCTTCTCCCAACCCGTGCTGGAAGCCTGTACTATATGAATTTTCTTCACAGCATTCCAGTAAAATGTTCTGCTGGGAACTCCATGCTTTCTCCTAATGCAATGAACCACATTTTCTTTGGTGCTGATGAAGGCATTTTCAGAAGTCAGGACAAGTAATATCAGTTTCATCTGTAACATAAACAGTGAAGGCCTTGGGGTCACATTTGGAGTTAGATGAGTTGTATCAGTCTATTTAGTTAAGAAGACCCAGTTTCCAGGGATCACTGGGAGACTTTCCAAGGTTTCTGGTACATAAACCTCAACAGTTGCAGGCATGAATAAGGAAGTAATAGTTTCAAATTCCACAGTATTTACTTAGTCAACCAACCCTATATTCATATATTTTCATTTTCAGGCTAAAAGAAGCATAGTTAGTTATGCATCTGAAATATGTCTTAAGATGTTAACGCTGGCTGGTTCAGGTTTTATTGGTTAGATCCTCAGCTGAGTCTGTCATATGTTGAGATAGATTCATAGTGGAGTGGGTTTTCAGAAATTTTAAACTCCAGCTCTTTCGGGAAATGCTATCCATAAAACGCCAGTTGTACCAGGATTTGTTGACTGGTGGTGTAGTGGAAGACTTGAAATGCTTTGCATCCTCCTGGCTACTGATGCATGGTACTTATGCAATCTAATTTGTAGACTACATCCTCTGGGGAGTTCTGATGTCCCACTACAGGCTATAAATGAAAAAATAATTTACAGGATATGGACTTAAACACAAATGTGAATATATAATAGTGCAACCTGCAGGATTAACATCAGCCAGAACAAGGTATTAAAGATAGAGGCTTAAGACCTTTAATTTGATATTCTGTGCACTGTTTAGAAATATTTTCTACACACTGAAAGGATCTGGAAGTGGCATTATGAGTAATATATTACATTATAGATGTAAAGATGATTTTGAACAAAAGACAAAACAAGGAAAAATATTATCTTTGAGTTCTATAATTTTCCTAGGTTTTCATGTTTAGAATGAAGCCTATTAAGTATTTATAATCTCAACTATTTCCTTTAGACAATGTATGCAAAGAAAAGTATGTGAAACTACAGGGATGTGAAACAAACACACATTAGGGCTTACTCAATAAATATTAGCTGGTTATTATTTTATTCATAGTGCTATTTGTAACATTTATAGTAAAAATAACAGTGAAACTAGGCAGTTAATAATTCAGAAATAACCTAGCATGGTGACACACACCAGTAATCCCTGCTACTTAAGAAACTTGGCCAGAGTATCAAAAGTTCAAGTCTTGCCTGATCAATTTAGTGAGACTCTGTCTCAAAATAAAATGATTAAAAAGGACTGTGAATATAGCTCAGTGGTACAGCACCTGATTCAATATTCCCAGTATTGTAAAAACTAACAATAATAACATTGAAAGAAAATAATCTGCTATCCTTTCCTTTAAAAGTTGAAGACATTTAAATTTAAAATGAGGACATTTAAAAGTTGAAGAGTAACATTTAGATTATTTGGAAGTTCATGTTTGCAAGCTTAAGATAAAGTGTGAACACATTACAGGGAAAGAGAAAAGCACAGAGTTACAGAGCTTCTTTCCAGTCCCAGGGAACACTGTATGGGGGAGAAGTACAATACAGGTAGTGTGCGGTGGAGGTTCAATGTAGCAGGCTATGACATGGGAGATTTGGAATGTGTGTCCTTGGCAAGCTAAGACATTAGAAGTTGCTTAGATAACTAAGAACCATCAAAGATTTGGGTGCAGCACAATGGTGTGATCTAATCTCAGTGCCACCCAGGGTTTCCTCAAAATGGAGAGTGGTCATTATTCACACAACTTTCTGGAATTATGTATGATAAAATTCAGTCTAGTTCTCTTCCACATCTGCTTTGGGTATATAAAAGAACCCAAAATCTTTTCTAGGAATTCACAAGTGTTGGAACATGAAATGAGTATTATGTGCTAATTGGCTTTTATTATTTTTAGGTCATATGCTGAGAAATCTGAGAATTGAGAAGGAGATTTTAGATAAAAGGTAAAAAAAATTCTGTTTTAGATAAAAGGTAAAAAATTGTTTTGTTTTAGTAGCCCCTAACACTGGAAAGGTAAGAGTAAAAGAAAGCTCCCCTCCGTTAGTAGATAGAGGTAGGTTGAGACTGTTGTTTTGTGACCCACAACTTTCCAAGTGAAGCAGTGTATAGAGAAATGGTGGGAGGACCACGGGAATGCTGCCTCTTGGGCTGCGATGACCTCAGCAGATATGGAAGACAGGAGAGAATTGATCCAGGCAATAGTTCAGTCAATCCACTGACAGAAGGCATCAATTAAAGACAAAAGGAAAGTAGGGAAAGAAAATAATCTAGTAATGAGTGCTATGTAGAGGTCACTGATCATATCTGATGAAGAGGTAAATTTAAAAGGACAAAAGTTAAGGAGTGAGATACTAGAATATGTAAGATGTACTGTGTAGGATGTAGTTGGCAGAACAACAGCTCCCAAAAGTGTCTATCTCCTGATCCCCAGAACTTGGCTATGTAACTCGAAGAAATATGCTTTGATGATATGGTTGTGTTAAAATCTTCAGGTACATACTGTCCTAGATTGTCTGAATGAACTGTTAAGGTGTAGATCATGACTGCTTCCAAAGGCCCAGGTATCAAAGGCACTAGTAGAAGGCAGTGAGTGGAACGTTTAATAGGTGGGTCCAACGGCCAGGACTCAGGTTACTGGAGACAGGTCTGGAAGGTGTTGCAGGAGTGCCAGACTCTTCCTCCCATGAGCTGAGCATGTCACCTACCTCATGCGTTCCTGCCATGATGCACCACAGCGACATGGCCGAAGGGAAAGAGCAAAGGACCACAGAAACTGTATTCTCCTTTAAGTCAGTTAATTCAGACATCTTGTTGCAGCCATGAAAAGTTTACTCATGTATAAAGCAATGTAATCACACAGGTCTTTGTAATAGGAAGGTTAGATAGAAATCGGTATTCAGAGATGTGCCACTGGAAGCTGTGGAGGCGTGAAGAAAAAGCCATGAACCAAAGAATGCTTGGAAACTGAAGAAAAAAGGAAACCATCCTTTGAGAGTTAAAAAATAAAAGCCTAGTTTACATCTCAATCTGAGCACGGTAAAACGTATTTCAGCCTTCAAACCTCCAGAATTGTAATGGAATAATTCTGCATTGTGTTCAGTCACTAAAAGTACAATATTTGATTATACATCCTCAAAAACTAATACAGATGACTTCCAGGTCACATATTTGAGCATGTGTGACCAAAATTGGACCAAAATTACATTAAAATGTAAGACTTCAAGAGGTTTTCTGCATCACACATAGAAATAGGGAAAAATGTGATCTTTCTGTGCAAGTTTTACACTTTCATAAAGATGCCACCTCTGCTATAAAGCATGAATAATACATCTATTCTCTCAAATGATTTTGATTATATTTTTGTGTATTAGCTTGCAAAGGCTGCTATAACAAAGTACTGCAGCTGAGTGGCTGAAAAACAGAAATACATTTCTACTCATTCTATGGCTGGGAGTCCAAGCTCAGTGTGTTGACAGGGCTGTTTTCATCTGAGGAACACTTTCCTCCTTGCTGAAAGTAGTTGTCATCTTGCATGTCATTACGTAGGTTTTATGTTGTCTTGTTTTACTTTGTTTTATGTGTTTCTATGTTGTAATCTTTTCTTTGTAGGAAAACCTTCCATATTGAATTAGGGCCCACTATAAAACTTTATTTTGTCTTATTTACACTGTGTAAGTATCAGGAACCTAACCTAGATCCCCAATCTCCCAAATGAGTATATGGCAAAGGCTTAAATAAATGAATTAAGTGGTATGATTTTAGGCCTCCAGGAGGATAAAGTCCCTCTGAAGAGTTCTTGATTCTGGTGGGCAAGACAAAGAACGTCTCTGGAAGGCACGTATTTATTTGGTATTCAAGGAAGGGGTTAGAATGAAAACCACAGGAAACTGAAAAGACCTTGGGAGTGGCTTAAGGACTTTTCCAAGTAACAAACTACATTTCATTTAGGAAAACTATCTTAGGAGAAGATATCAATGTTGCATTTCAGTACAGCAGCTACAGTCTTTATTTAGTGAACTGAAGTTGGGGCCAGGTGTCCTCAGCTGTGACCTCATCTTGCTCTTTGAGGCATCCTTTGTTCTTGGGTCAGCAAGCCCATGCCCCAGTCACGCTGCAGCCCTGCATGTGTGTTCATTTTCAGTTTCACTGGCTTCCAACATGAAGGCCTTATCTCTCAATTGAATCAGACTCTGAAGTATTAGGTGTTAGGATATCCAAGTATGAATCTTGGAAGCAGTGGGACATAGTTTATCCTGTAACATTATTTTATAACGTTTATTACAGCATCACTCGGTTTGGCTTTCATTTTCTCTCTCGTGCTCTCACACTTAAGGATAAAGATGTGTGCTTATTGATTTTGCTTTCACTACAATTTCTGTCACTGTTCCTTAACTTCAGCAGACATTTAAAACACACACAATTAAATTATGATGTTGGCAATCTACATTTTCAAATGTGTGTGCTTCATTTTCTTTAAAAGGTAATTATCCACCTACTATTAAAAGCCAGGAACTGTTCTACTATCTGTTACTAATTTCAAATAGCTTCATTGTTCCTGTCTCTATGAAGGTGAACAGAATTTAGTCAATAAGATATTCACTTTATAAATGGAGTAGTCATAATTCTATCTTGAACAGAAAACACCTCAATAAGCAAATACACCATTGCTCAATTCTCTGTTAATCATGTTATATAAAAATGCATTCAAATGTCCCATGTATTTAACACTACACTAGCATTATATTTGACATAAATGAGATGAAGAAGATAATAAATTACTTGAAGTCAGAAATAATTCTGATTTTCAGGTATTTATAAATAACATACTGAGGAAACAACAGCAATGAAAGTTATCACGCAAAGCGTACTTCTCATTCATTCATTCATCATATACGTATATTATGTATTTGAGAAGATTTATTGTGTGCTTCCATGAAACCAAATAGATGTATAGCATTTAGTAAGGGAGTGGTGAAGAAAAATTGGGTTGCAGCTGTGTTCAGTGTTACAAGCAGTGCTGTGAGGTGTTATGGGCCTGAGGGAGAGGATTTCCCCTCACAAAAGAGGGCAGGAAAATGCTTATGTAGAAAATGTCCTTTTCTGTGGAAGACATTAAGCAAGAAAAGGATCCACTAGGTGAAAGGAGAATCATTTCAATGAGGGAACAAGGTAGAATAAAGCTCTGGGGTAAGGCAGAGCTTGGGGGTGAGGGGCTGTAGGAGATGACAGTAGTAGAATGACGGGAGCTGGGTGTGGAGGGAAGAGATGGTGGAGGCTCTAGATGGCATGTGAAAGACTCATCTTTATCTGACATAGAGAAACTAACAGCTGAATTTCAAGAGGGAAGTTGCACAAAACTGGATTACAGTTTCAAAAGCATTATTATTGTTGAGGATTGAAAGAGATTTAAATGGACCCAACAGGTCAGATGCAGGACAGACGCAGCAACACACAATGAGAAGATGGCACTTTGAAGGGAGGGATTTCCAAGATCTTGCACACAATTTCAGGAAGATCAAAAGTGATATCACTGCCATAAATAAGTGTCATTATGTGTGTATCCTAGCACATTTACATGCTTATTTCTCATGGCATATTCCCTTAGAAACAGAGAAAAATAAATACGTAGGCTTGCGTATTTATTTTGGTAAGGGGATAGAGGTTGACAAAAAAAAGGAGAGAGAAAAACAGGGAGTTTTGGTGTCAACAAAGATTTTTTAATCTTCACTTTTGAGTGATTATTTTAAACATTTATGTAATGGTGGATTCTATGTCATAATGCATTGGTACTGATTTACACTTAAAATAATTTTTGTTTCTTAAATCTTTTAGCAAAATCTTTGATGGAGAAAGATATGACTTTTTTCCTGAAATTTCTGAGCCACTAGATTGTCTCTTTCTCTTTCTGAGATCCTTCCATTTCATTTTAGAATGCTAAGCTTTCACCGTATCTCGTTTGACCCCCACAGTGGTGCAGGGAAAACCCAGCAAGGAGACACAGTGCCATTCTAGAGATGAGAAAACTACATCATATGATGACCATGACAACATTGCACTGCTGTGCATGAATGGAGGTACAATTTTGTAACTATTGTAAACAAACAAAAAATTTGTCAGATTATAATAACAAGGCTGAAATATATCAGAGGCTAGTTAATCTTCACATCACAATATTGGAAAAATTAGAAAGCAATGAACTCAACTGACTTCAAGAGCTAAGACCATGCAGACTCTAAAATATAAATAGGTATTTCCAAGAGAAAGGTGAGATGGTCTACCTCAAAATGTAGTTATTACACAGAATCAATTGCAGTTTTAAATGAAATGGTACTTTATCACAAGCAACACAAGAAGTACCTGCTGGTGAGTAAAGGTAAAATGGAAATAATAGCATCATAATAAACAAAATAAAAGAGCACATTCTTGGTAATAATCAGCGACCTTCCAGTTTATTTGTACAATATCTTGTATTTCATTCATTCAATAAAAATTTAGTTAGTGAAAATGGTAAGAATGACATAAAAGCTTTGAATGTTTATTACATATAAAATGCAAAATACACTTTTGTAAAATATGCACATGAGAGAACTGTGGGGTAAAACATTAAAAATCTAATCCACAGCAACAAGCTATAAAACCCAGAGTTTCTAACTAACTGTATCTTTGGATTCAAAGAAAAATTCACAGTTATGAACAACAATTGTTTATACACAATGCATCAGCATGAAAGTAACTAGCATTTTGAAATTTGCAGATTTACTGACTATGCAGAGTACAGTTTTGTTCCCTATAATTGCATCTGATACTTAGGTGTTTAGGAACTGATTCTAGACATGAAAAACAAAGAAAAATTCTCTTTCTTTTTTCTCCAATGTATTCTTTAAATCCTGTTTTTGCTTTGATACCTTGCCAGACTCTTTTCACAACCAGAATAAAACAAACTTGGAATTTTACTAAATCAAATGTATGTCATTGGGAAACTAAAGTAAAAACCACATTATGGTTAGTAGATATTTTCCCTTCATTTATGTCCTATCCCAAAACGCTAAGACATTGTGTCAAACTTGGTTAAAAGTAAAGCAAAATACAAAACAATAATTAACAAATAAGAAAAGATAAAATGAGAAAATAGATAATTACTACATTGAAACAAAATCTCTACATTTACTTGCCTAGAAAGGACCAAAATCAGTTTTTAAAATTTACATCCAAGTTGTCTGAGACTTATATCAACAGTCTCTCATTTATGACCTATCCCAGAGCAAAAGAAAGCTCAAGCAAGAAAGTTGACCAACCTTAGGAAAACTAACATATTTTATGTGCTAATGGAATTTATAGAGCTTTTTCCATTTTTTCCATTTCAGTAGAAAACCGTTACTTTCTATTCTGACTTGAGAGTATTTACATTTAAGTACTGCAGTAGCAGGTTAATTGTTAGAAATGGAAACTTGGATATTAGAAAAGATTGTAATTTTTGTCTGAAAATATTTTAAAATCTCTTGAAATATCAGAGACAGAGTAGAATGAGCATAGTCTCTCTAAAAATGTAATTAAATGGGCTCTAATATATAGCTATCCCAACATTTTAACATTTGTTTTCCATTGCTTTTAATAAGGAATTTACGTCTGTCTTTTAAAAATGAGCAGGAAAGGAACTTTCATAGACTCACATGAAAGTATAGTGGCAGCGAAAAAAGAAAGAAATTAATGGGATGAAGAGATCATAGAGAGATTAAGTTAGAATCATAAGAAAAAGTCATATCTACCTAACTCTAATGAAATACTTCCAAAATATTTAATAAGGGTGGTACCATCACATATTAGATGTCTATCACCCTACTCACCGCTCCAAACAGATGAGTATTTATTTCTTTCAGAAATAAAATTTCATTTTCCCTTGAAGGACTTTTAATTATGATTATCAATAACACTAGGTACCTGAGCCTCAGCTCATGAGTCACAAATTCCTAAAGAAAAACTCGTTTGCAGTGCTGGGGGGTTAGCTCAGTGGCTAAGCACCTGCTTGGTAAGCACAAGGTCAGGGGCGTGAATTGGGTCCCCAATGACAGTGCAGGAAGAGAGGGTAGTGTACCTGTAGGAAGCCAAGTGTGAGGAAGTACAAAGTGAGACAATAAGGAGTGTCAGGCTTGAAGTCATCAGTTACTGAACTACACCAGGTTCCCAGGAGATACTGTTGGCTGCTTAGACTGGCAGAAGCTCTGCGTGGAGCTATGTGACAAAGCCATCCTCAAATTAATAGGTGGGGAAGGGGCAGAGGATGCGCTTCCCAGTCTCTTGCTTTTCTTTGATTAAAGATCATGAGCTCTGCCCTTCACATTTTTTTACACTTTGTGAACTATCTAATTCAGGTAGCTTTGGAGAAACTCATTTGCATGACTTCAGATGGGTACAGTGGTACACACAGAAGAGCCAGAGCTGCTTTGTCTCACAGCATAAGGACACAGTGGCATTGAACTCGAAGGCCCCTCTTGGTCTTGGAGCAGTAAGACCACATGAAATGTGATGTGTAAAGGCAAGTACAGGGTGACAGAGCACAGTTTTCAGCTCATTAAAAGAAACAGAGCCATTACTGGGCTTACTTTGGATTGGAAGCAAGGCAAATGACCATGCAGTTGGCCAAGGATTTGGGTACAGCTAAGCAGACCTGAAAGATTCATAAACTGGCCTGAATATAATTCAACTTTCAATCACTCCTTGCCCATAAGCTTGCATTTTTTCCTTTTGGTCTAATTGTGCGGTATTATTACATTAATGATGTATTGATGTAATTGATGTATTGCTTGTGCACAATCATATTCCAAATATTTTTGTACTGATATCTTTTCTATGGTTAAAATGAATTACATAGTTTTCCTTAACTTAATCAAAACTTCATGCTTAAAAACCCACATTTGAACAATTTGTAATTACTAAACAGTGTTTCCTTGCAGTTTGGTTGCATGATAAAATGTTCTGCCATTTCTTTGAAGTCATAATATAAGCAAAATGGAATGTTCAACATCTACAGGAAGAGAGAGGGACAGACAGACAGAGACAGAGACAGAGACAGGCCGACAGAGAGACAGAGACAGCTATAGAGACAGACAGAAAGAAGAAGAAAACCATATAAGTGGTCTTAGACCCTCCCTGCATGTTGGCTGAGCACAGGCAGAGCTAAAGTTTGTGGTGCTGAGTGTCCAGTGTGACCAAGGCTTCCTGCTCATACACATGGGACAGGTGGCCCAAAATAGAAATCCATAAATTTGTATTTTCTAAATACAAAAATGTGAAGAATGTGTACTATTGAAGTATAACATAATTTGTTAGCATCTGAAAGAAAGCTTCTTAAATGAAGGGATTGAGGAAATTAATGTTTACAAAGTTGAAGAAGTCATAAGTTAGGGAAACAAAACAGAAATGATGCTAGGACTCTACCACTGGCTGCGTGCTATAACCACTTGAGCTATAAAAGCAGAGTTGCTAGACCATGAGGGGTAGTTATGCTTAGGGGGCTTGACACAAACTGTAATCTTCAGTGGAGGAGTCTACCAATTGGTAGTGACTTTAGTAAGAAAAAATACCCTTATCCTACTTTTCTTATAGCTTCTGGTGGCCTCTCAGTAACCAGTGAACACTTGGAATTCTGAAGACAATGGAATCTATTGATGTAAATAACACTAAGCCTGCCGCTACAATTTCAGAGCACAATGCACTGAAAGGAATCATAAACTACACACCTAGAAAGGCAAATGGAAGTATTCTTCAATGTAATCTTTCTTGATTGATAGAGAAATTGGTAAGAGATTATGTGGAAAAAACAGAACTAAACACATAAAACAAACAAGAAGGGAGATAGCTGACAGACATGATATCCTGACAGACAGAAAGACAGTCCATGATATCCTGGATCAGGTATGTCAGTAACATGACTGCCTTTGCTTGGAAGCCAACTAATCTGGTTTTAGGACAACTGCTGGAAAAACAGAATGTTGACAGTGTATTGTGATTGCTTTTGATTGCATTTGGCAAAGATATCAGAGGAAAAAAGAACTCAGGAAAATTAATTTTAAAGGAATAAAATGAATCTACCAATCAAGGACTTACTGGATTGGAAAAGAAACTTCTTGTCAATTAACAATAGTAAAAAGTAAAATGCAGAGGTAGTTTGTGTTTTAAAAAGTCCAATTAAATTCATATTCTTGGCAAGAATCAAATAGAGGTTATGGCCATTGATCTCATTATTAAAGCCTTTGAATGGTTAGTGATTTCACATTGGAAAAAAATTCCCTAAATTAGTCAAAATCTCCACAGATACAAAAATTAAATGTTTATATTTCCTATCAAAACCTTAGAGGATCATAGGACCTACAATTAAGTCACAAAAGAGACACATAGAGCTTTAGTCAGTAAAATGTGAGCAGATGAAACTCATTAGTGCTGGGCAAAGTGCTAGAGCCAAATTCAACATGTTGTTAAGGAGCTTGACTTAGATTGTTGATTTGGAAATAAAATGTATTTGTCTAGACTCAAAATCTTTAATGTCTAACTCTAGAAATTGAGTGTTACACAAAGGAAGGTAGAGACCCAGAGAAGGGTAAAACAGAGAAAGATAAAACAGGACCCCAATTTAAATTCTAAATGGGAGTTTGGAGATCAATCAAACATGATTTAATACAGTTGGAAAGGAATCATAGGCCCTATCAGACTTGCTGAACCACAGTGTAATGGTTTGCATGAGTTCCCCAAAACTTACATTAGCAGCGTGATCCTTATGTTCATATTCATGTTTGGAGAGTAGGTGTTTGGAGTACGGTGTTTGGAGAGTAGGCCTTTCAATGAGGTCATGACAGTGGGATCCCAGAGGAGGAATTCGTTATAGGAAGAGGAAAAAGAGCTTAAGTAGGTAACCTTGCTTTGTTGCACCATGTAATGCTTCCTATCTTGACACAGTAGGAAGCTCTCATCTGATGGCACAACCTTATTATTGGATTTATAGATCCATAGCTATAAAAATAATTTTCTATTCTTAAAAATTCTCCAATATTACGTACTATGTTACATAAGCAAAAATCAGTTTAATACATATTGCTACCAGTCTAAAACTTTTGGTCACCCTGCTCTGTAGGAAAGGAAATGAATGTTGTGTTCATTTTTAAGTCACAGAAAACCCTATCAAAACTGCCCAAAATATAACTATGAATTCCAAGAACATACATAGAGTTACCAAAATTCTACAAGTACATATGAAAGTGTAAGCATTCCAGTGTATCAAAAAAGGGTTAGAAGCAGACAAGTATTGGACGGTTTATAAGGTGAAAAAATGAAGAATTCAAAGTACCCTCTTACCTAGATCCATGCTGGAGGGTCAGTACCTGAGCCAGATGCATCTCATCTATAATGGAATGCACTATATGGTCATTAAGGGGTAGGACACAGCAGATAAAGCTGGACAAACGTTTTAGCCTTCACTTTCAATCTCCCTAAAACTAAACACTATGGAGCAGAACCTTCCTGAATCTGTTATGATAGGACTAAAATAAAGTTGTTACGCAGATGTTCTCTGTTGCACTTCCATCTGACAGAGAAACATACCTAAGGGATCGAACCTGCTCTGATGGAACATGTTAAGGAAGGAGAAGTAACTACTGTTAATTTTACCATGTACTGTACAAATCTTTTATTTTTATTAGCTATATTATGTAGAATATCACTTTTAATTCTTCTAACAACCTGAACAAAAATTATTACATATTTTGGATATTTAGCAGTGGTAGAAAACTAAAGCTGAGGGAACTCAAGTAATGTTCCTAAATGTACACAGCAAACAGAGCTGTTTCAGTTTAATCTTAAGCTGTTGGATCTTAAAATATTATCCCCATTCTTCTATTTCTCTATCTTTAGTTTTTCATATACACTCATTTTATAATCTTAAAAATCAAAAGCTAAATAATTTCAGGATTGTTTGAAATTATCTATAAAATTCTTTTCAGGTCTATTGCATGACCCATTTGCACAATAAAAACCTCCATAATGAATGTGGTGAGATATTTTTCAATCATTTTACTTAACATAAGTCTCTATATATAACATATAGTTTTCTAATTTCAACAAACAAATTTCATAAATGGTAGAGAAATTAAACCCTAGTGTGCAAGCTGCTCAGATGATTCAGAATGATGTCTAAGGGATTTTAATGTGCTGATACATGCGTATTTTGCTCATTCTGTTTTGATGATAATAACACATCAGTCACTAACATACTATCATTCCTTTATCCATTTCCTTCCATTATCCAAATAATGTTATAATTATCCTTTATAAGAATTACAGCATTATAGCTATCTACCTATATCATCTCACTATCTTCCTTTGTCTGTCACAGATTGTATGATTTCCTCTCTACACTTTTTCTCATTGTACAAGTGTTCTTCTGTAAAAGCTCACCACCTATTTAGTGGTTTTCAAAACACACATTTATTACGTTACATACCCAGAGTGCAGAAATCCAAAGTGGATCTCACAGAACAAAAGTAAAGGATCCAAAATATAATCACCTTGGGCAGCTCTAGAGCTGAATGTGTTTCCCTCGTTTTTGCAGCCTCTAGAGGGTTCTTGCTTTCCTGGACTCCTGCCCACCCTCCTCAATTTTCAAAGGCAGCAGTGAAGGGCTAAGTCCTCCAGCCACCATTTCTCTGATTCTGTGCACCTCAGAAAAACTCTGCATGTTTAAGGATTTGTGTGATTATGTGAGCACACCTGGAAAAACCATCTCAAGTTGCTTAATCACATCTACAATTATTTTAACCATATAAGGTAACAACATCACAAGATTAGGGTACTGATGTTTTTTAGGGAAACAATTTTCTGCCTGACACACATTTCTATCTGAAGCTACATTTTGTACTTTTTAAATTGTTTCATGATATTCTGTACACGATTTAGGATTGAAGCTCATATAAGCCTCTCCCAAAGGACCGAATGTCCCACAGCTGACAGTGTTAAATCAGAACCTCAGCGAGGGAGAGATGCCAGCTATGTGAAATATCTATTAAGAGAAGAGATGGCAGTACACCGAAGCAGCCTGCAAGAGTGGTCTTGTGGGCTGGTCTTGTGGGCTGTAACCAGCAAGGCCATAGGATCAAGGATTAGAAACCCATAGCGCATCACAATGTGCACTGGATGCCACACAGAGTTTTACCATTTAGTATTTTCCCTGATAGGTTTCTGAATTTGTACAGGCAAATTCCAAGGTATTCCCTGAGTTCTCCCATTTGGAATAAGAATGCGTGGCTGTTCCACTACAGCATTTTGAAATTATGCAACTTCTTTTTTATTCTTACAGGATTTAACAGCTAAGCTTGCCTTGAGTCTCTGAGAAGATTTTGGACTTGAATTTTTGAGCATGTTGAAGCAGTTAAAACACTGGAAACTCTTGAGGATGAACTACATGTGTTTTGTATTGTGAGATAGACATGGACATTTGCATGTAGAGACAAAAAGCAGTGATTTGGATCTTAAGTGTCCCTGCATGGTTTAGATCTAAAATATCCCCACAGATTCTCACGTGTTTGGGGATGGAGCCAGGTTGGTGGGGATGGATCACTTGAAGTGTGAACTAGAGGAGCATCCTCTGGTGCCTGGGTCCTCCTCTCTCTCTCTCAGCTGCCTTGCTGACATCAGCTGAGCGACCTCTCTCTGCCATTACCTTCTGCCATGCCACTTCTGCCTTGGAGCCAACTAGCCATTGGTTGGATCCTCTGTACACCATGAACTAATATGAACCTCTCCTTTATATTGTGGGTGTTTGATATTTGGGAAAGTAGCTAATACAGTTTCACAAAGGTCTATATGGTGAAGGCTTGGTATTTAGTATGGCATTATAAAGAGGTGGTGGAAGCTTTACAAGTTGGATCCCAAAGGAGGCCTTAATGTCCTGCTCCTTGAGGGAAAGAGTGGAACCCAGCCCCACTCTCTTCTGTCTCTCTTCCTGGTCACCAGGTGACTGGTTTTGCTCCATCACTGCAAGACTGCTGTAATGAGACACCCTGTTGTACACAAAAAAGACTGGGGGTCAAAAGAAACCTTTACTCCTTGCAAGCTAATTGTCTGTGGTGTCTGTTGCCATGGCAGAAGTTGACTAGCACAAAGTAATTATAGATGTTCGTAAAAGACACTAAATAAAATATATCAAAGTACATCATAGAATAAAAGCATATATTCTTTGTTGAAACTGGGTCTGTGCATATGTATATATACAAAATACATATTATAAATGCTAATAAATAATATATGTCTTGCTGTTATGATCAGTAAGTTTTAGGAAACACTGCTGTAGAAATACATTTGTTAGGGTGTGGTATACTTACATCCTCACTGGCATTAGGTATTGACAAATTAATTATAACAGGCACACCCAATAACAATGTATAAGAATTACATTTCCCCACATCATCTGTAACATTTGCCATTTCATTTATTTTGTTTTCTTACATGAACTTTCATTCCCCAAAAATCTATGTTATCTCATGAATATTTTCAAATATAAAATCCTTCTCCTATATTCATTGGCAATTTGGTTTTCCACTTTTGGAAAATGTTTATTGATAGCATTCCATAGTTTTCTACTATAATTCATTTACAGAAAATATTCATGTATTTGCTATGCTACTTATTTCTTTATTATATATCTTTTGAATGTAGTCTTTTAACACTTTACTTACTTTCAATTGTAGAATATATTCTCTAATACAGAAATTAACTTCTTAATAATTTCACCAAAGCTAAAATGATCTGTTGGCAATCCTTTTCCTTTCTTATGGCATTTTAGGCTGTGTATTTATTTAACTGTTTTGTTTGTTTGTTTTAGATATTTGATTTACTTGGTCTCAGTGCACTATGAGACCTCTCTCTCTTTCTCAAATCTTTCAATACAACTTATGACTTACCTATATTTATAAAGATTTATAATGTTGGCTGTGGAAATTTTTCGTTTGATATGTAACACTGTATATATTTTTTTCTTGTCATAGTCACTTTCTTATCATTTGGACACAACGTCGAACACCCACGATTTAAAGGAGGAGACTTGCATTTCTGCTCAGTGTCTAAATCCATGCATGGCTGGCACGTTCAGTTGCAGAGATGACATGGCCAAGGAACCTGCCACAGTGGAAGCAGAAAGAAAAAGAAAGAGCTGGGGTGGGAGATATTCATCTTCGGTGAGCATCTCCTCCCATCAGGCACCCACCTCCCAACGGCGTGCTTAGACAGGTATCCTCGGTGGATCCCTTTACCAAGAAGACGATACTCCCACCATCAGGTCAGCTTCAAAATACATGCAGCACTGAGTGAACACACCCTGGGTGTAATCATTATGTCTCTGGGTTTTATTTCTTTGAAAATCATAATACCATAATTTAAGTTATTATATTATTATTTTACTTAGTTTTTGTAGCTGCTATTCCAAATTTGATGTGTTTAATTTTTAATTTCATAATTGCCTTCATATTAAGCCTATTGATATTAGAATAAATTGATACAATCTATTCTTTTTATGGTAATTGACATATAATGTGTAACTCTGTCTTCCCATTGTTAAAATGTGATATCTTATTCTTTCTGTTATTTCTTTGTTTAAACATGTCCTTTTGTAACTTTTTCTTCCTATGTATACCATGCATGTTTTATGTAATGTGTTTCTAAGTACATTACCTTTCTTGACTACTAAGATTTCTAATTTTTACAATACTATTTTCATCAAAAAACTAAAAACTGGATTTTCTTTTGGTTATTAAGGTCCTGAGGTGAGTAGGAAAATTGCTATCAAAACTCTGCTAAAAGTTAGATATAAAAAGTGAAAAATAAAATCTGGAAGTCATTGAATTAAATTTAATACAATACTAAACACCCTAGGGTAGCAATCATGCTTAGTAGGATAACAATGGTTCCTCAAAGGACTCATCAGGAAGGCAGGATGACTGCACAGATCGGGAGAAGGGAGGCACCCAGAGTCTGGGTCCCAAAGGGGTGTGGATACCACAAGTCACACCATGGTCAGTGCTCTCCACCAGCCCTCATATCTAGAGCAGGTGTTTTCATAACAAAGAATGGTGAATATCCTTGCACTACTCCTGAAATCACAACACTGGTTAGGAACTTGGATTTGTATGCACTAAGGCCTCAGCTTCACATGAGTTCTCTGGAACAGAGGGAAAAATACTTGCTACATTTTAAGTGTTTAGTGGAAAATAGGATACGGCTACCAGCCTATCATGAAACTTCCTCTGAATAAAAAGTGTACATTAATGATAAATGGAAAAAGAAAACCCAGAAATAATCACTAAAGACTAATGGACAGACTCAAATTAAATTAGAGCCACTCATTTAAGTGAAGAGCTGCATATTTTTTTTTAAAAAAAACTGTTGTCCTCAAAAATAAAAATAAACATAAATTTTGTCATCCTAATTGGATAATTCTTCTAAAGTCAAAAAGGAAACTATGGAATTATACTTAGAGTAACATGTTTAATCTCCTCAATGTAAAAGCAAGTGCACAAAACAGGTACACACAAAGCTACTTGGCACAGCAATTTAAGCTTTCTTGGTTTTGTGCTTATTCTCAGTGGATAACTTTGAGCCATTTGTAGGTATTGATTGCCTGGTATCATTAGAGTGTGATACTAAGACAATAGAAATTAAGCTGTGTTCCTATTTATAAAATGGAATATTTTTGTTTTATTAGGAGGTAAAGTCTGGTAATGGGGTACATTCTCTTCTGCAGGCATGCGGGAAATATACTTTCACTTATAAGACAGCAATGAGAGTTAATGGGGAAGCATGATCATCTGATTCATGCTTATATTCTGCACCTTTTGTTTTCATGTTTACCTTCCTCATGTCACACTTTTCAGGAAGGATGTCCTTCTGCCTAACTCTTCTATTTCATTACAAACCAAATCTGCTATACATAAACATGTTGTACCTGAAGAAGAATTATTTATTCTTCTCTCTGAATCATTCAACTTCTTTCTGTGACAGGCAGCAGGGTCAAGCCAAATGGAGTTTGAGAGGCACTAGGATTCATCAGACAAAACCCACATTAGGACTGGATATTATGAACTAGAACTGTATTAACATTTTGGTCATTAAGCCTGCTTAATTAAATTTAATTGTGCTTTCTTCCACCTAATAGCAATTGTAGACTAACCACATTGCCTTTTTTGTCCTTGAAAAAGAATCTGTATTCCACTCAAGTAAACAGTTTAAATTCAAATGTGTCATGGAATGAATTGGACCATTTCTTAAAACCAAAAAAACTGGTAAGGAAGATGAGTATGTTATTTAGAACATCCTAGGTTAAGAACTGCTACATGGTATAAAATTGCTTCTGTAAACACTGTTAATTGGTTAATTAAAGTGCAAGGACCGCTATCAGCTTTGTGTGATTTTTCTGCAGAGTGAATGATACTGTTCGAGTACAGTTAAGTTAGATCAGTCAAATTAGAAATATAGACCTGACTGGCAATGGGCAGCAAAGGTCCACAACTGAAAATGTAATTGAGTGCTTGTCAGCACAGTAAGGTCTAGAGGACACTGCTCTGGAAAATGCACAGGCAATTCAGACAGGCAAAACAATGAGAAATACAAATAGAGAGCATTGTATGATTTCAGAGAAATGAGAGCGCCATCTTCCTGTTAGAGGGTTAAGAAGTCTTGTTGAATAAGAGAAAAATTAACTAGACTTTTGAAAATGATTTTGATAGGTAAGTGTTGTAAACATAAGTGAACAAACTCACTTGACTGGCTTAGCACAGTTCTGGATATCCTTGGATATCCAGGTGCATTAGCCCTCTGTACTCCTCCACATATGGTTCTGCAGCAGTCATGGTAAGCCTACCTTTGTAAATCCACACAGGGTACATATTTTGGGCTTATGCATTTCTCTAATAACTACTGGCTGATACAATTGTTACTATTTGTGCAAGAACAACAAGGTTACAGCAGGTATAAGGAACCCCGTGAGTTGTTACATAGACATACAAATTTGACTGAAGAAAACAATTCATGATTAAAGCATTCTAAAGAATTATTGTTATTATTTTTATTTTGTAGTTCTGGGGATTGAAGTAGGATTTCTGCACTGTGTTACATCCCTAGAAGTTTGTTTGCTTATTTATTTATTATTTATTTATTTTAAACTTTGAGACAGAATCTTATGGAGTTAGTAAATTCCCCAAGCTGGATTCTGCCCCAGTCTCCTAGAGTGCTTTGATTACAGCCATTAAGCACCACTCCTAGTTAGAAATATTTTTGAAATAAGTGATTAGAGTAAAAAAAATATAAGCAATAGGCTGAAATTAATTTCTTTTTAAAAAATAAGAAGCCAATTGATTTTTGAGTAATGAATAAAAAAGATATTAAACTAATATTTTAAACTTCATGTACTGCACACTTTCCTCTGCTTTCAATCTGTGCTGATCACATTTACTCATATCAATGATCAAAGCGACCTTTTACCTGTCTCTATTTCACAAAATAAATTAAGTATAGAAATGTGTTTGGAGGGTAGCAGATCCTGGCTGATATAATCTTAACCTGTGTTTCCTGTTCTGTGTGAGCAAAGGAGAAGTGTTACCACATCTGGTCAAGACTGAGGACTATCTGTGTCCTGGCTGATGTTGGCTGGCAGGCAGC
Organism: Cavia porcellus; assembly: GCF_034190915.1. Lineage (NCBI taxonomy): Eukaryota > Metazoa > Chordata > Mammalia > Rodentia > Caviidae > Cavia > Cavia porcellus. The sequence continues at coordinate 80,115,480 of NW_026947487.1, forward strand.
AGTCTAAACGCTGGTGCTCATGGTGAACTGACTGTGACAAATTTTGCTTTTCATTTGAAGAGCTATTTCTTCCATTGAATGTCTGCTGCCACTCTTGTTTTCTTAAAAACAGTATTTGGTAACTCTATTACTGCTCTAAAAGAAACAAAGGGCATAAACATATCCATATTTACTTTCTTATTGTTCAGGTTGTTTTCATATACTGGAAATCCATCAATTGGTGGATAATAAATATTATGCTGATTCTCTGGTAGGACAGGTCATACATGAAACATACTGGACGTTTCCTATGTGCACTGGTTATTTACAGTTTAATTCCTGAGGAACAGTGTACCTCGTTTCTGTGACAGTGCTACTGATTTATTCCTGAAGTACTAAGCTTTGACTGTGGAAAGTTACAGAAACACTCACCAGGATTTTAGGAGCTCCCTCTGTTGTATGTCAACCATTTCAGTGTGAGATATAACTTGGCATAATGAGACTTAGCCTGAGGGGGGAGCAGAACTTGCCAAACACAGAAAAAGATAAATTTGGCTGCTCAGGTGTTGCCATAAAGAGATTAGCATGCAGTTTTTCTAGCTTACTCAGGTGTTTTATTGTCAGCCTGTACCTTAAACATACAGCACAATGGACATATCTCTGGATTTAATAAACTTGAAGTGCTTTAATGGAGAAAGAATCTACCCTTTTCTTTGTAGTATATTTCTAAAGAAAAAATAGCATGATTCTTTGAAAAATGAATGAAATCTCATTGATTCTCAATCAAAAGTCCCAGAATTCAGTTTATAAGTGGCTCCTCAAAATGTGCCTAGAATGTGAAATATAAGATCCAAAGGTACTAAAATTTATCCTAGAATACTAACTGTGGTTTCTCAATCTTGGTACTGTTGACATTCTAATTTATAAAACTCTTTGCTCTTGGAAGATTATCCTCTGCAATGTGTGATGAGCTACGTCTCTCACCCTTGTGAAGACCCAAACTACTTATACATATTTACGAATTACCAAATGACCTCTGCTTGTGAGTCAGAGTATATACCCATTCATTAGCCATCAATAGCTATAAAACAAATCATCCCAGAGTTGGGCTGCTGAAACCAGACATACTTGTTATCTCACAGATTTGTGAATCTGGAACTTGACTATAACACACATGGGTCACTGTGTGAGATAATTTCAGGAGACTTAATCAAAATGGTGGCCAGAGCTAGGGTCTTGTCTGAGGGCTGAAATGAAGAAGAAGCCCCTCTGAGCTCCTCTATATGTACAGTTCCTGTGGAGCTTTTCTTGGAAATACTTGAGCCTCCAGTCCTCCATGGTGTTACAGAGAAACCACCCTTAAATCTCTTCTATGTGGACCTCTCCCACAGGGCAATCTTCTACAAACTGTGCAAAGTGAGAAGGCAATGCTGAGAATCTGTTAGCATGGCAGAACTTACAGCCATTTGCAGTCTAATCAAAGTGATATCCCTCATATTAATAATAAACTTACTCAGTGAAGAATGTTGCCTAAGGCTGAAAATACTGAAAGATGAGGTATATTTGGGGATCATCTTATAGTGTGTCTACCACAGTGGTAAAACATGACAGCTCACAAACTGCCAGTATTGCAGTTTTTTGAATTTGAAATATTCACAACTAGCTCCCATGCCAGCCTCATTCAGACTAGTTGGAAATATATATATATATATATATATATATATATATATATATATATACTGCATGATTAGGTTATAAGTATTAAGAACTAACAACCAAGTGAGGAAGTTTCTGATTAACAATGTGCATCTAAATAATTTACAGTGGAAGTAATACTATATAGGATAAAAGAAAGTGCTGACTTCTGAAAAAAGTCCCAATTCTTATTTTCATCTAGAATAAAATGAGGGTAGAAGAATACAGCTAAGGTAAAACAAGTATTTCTTAGAAGTAGTCTGCATTTTAAATCATTGAGTCCATGCTGTATTGCTAACGAAGAAAATTTTCCAGAGTTGAGTGACTTGGGTAAACATAAAGTAAGCTCCCAATTTTTTTAAGGTAGTCTCTCTCAATGCAATTTTGAAAATCAAACATTTTTAAAATGCACAATTTATAGTGAGAGTTACTTTTTTTGGCACCGGGAATCAAACTCACAACCTTATATCTGCCAGGCAGGCATTTGTGCTGCTGAGCTAAATCCTAGGCTCAAGAGGCACATTTTATATCATGATCCATAACACACACACATTCACAAGATAAATATACATTTCACAAAGCATTGCATATACTACTCTATTTGGAGGCTATTCTATTTCAATAACATCTACTCTTCTGTCTGATTTATTTTATTATAGTCTATTTCATTTTCAAAAGTGATGGTCAAAATCCACTGACTCATTCAATTGATTTCATGTTTTTCTAATTGATATTGACTGTCTGGAAACCACTCCCCACCAGCTTGCTCAAGTTCATGTTCATTAATAATCATATCCAAAGATCAGGCACAGAAAGAAGCCCTCACTGCACTGCTTCTAAGCCAAATAGTTTTAAATGCCTGTGTGAGCAAAAGCTTTTCTTCTCCTAACCACCCTCACATCATAATTTAGCATCATTAATGATAAGCCTCCATGTACTATGATGATGAATGGATGTTTCCAGTTACCTTTTTTTGCAACCACTGAACATGCCACAGCATTTGTCTATTTAATTTCTGTTTCTCAATGATCGATATAAATTGTAATAGCACTGCTACCACAAATAAAATCTGGCAGATCCATCTCTATAACATCTGTTTTCTTGTATAATTTTCTACAGAAATAAGCTGTAAACTGACAGCATTTATATCTTTTTGCAAGAAAATCATCAAAAAAAGAAATTTTAATTTTGTTCCATCAATGTTAGTCTAACACATAACAAAATTTAAAAAGAGAGATTGGGCCAAATTCACTGACATTTCCATGAGTCAGACTCTTTAAAACATTTTTTACCCAAAAGGCATGTGAAGTTATTTGTTGGACATAAATTTGTATAGACTACACGAAAGTACACTTCCATGGTATTTAGATGTATGTCATTTTTAGGCCCAAAGTGTTTCCCAATATTTTCAGTGAGTTTTTGCCCTCATCCTTCAAACACTCAGGTGTTTGAAGCAAATGCATCTATTAACATCTACATCACTGGAAGAAAGTTACCTGTGGGCCTGGAGAACAGTGATAGAAAGGGGCCCATTTTAACATGGACTGCAGTTTCTGCCCTGATTAACACCCTGAGTACTTACCAGTGGTCTATGAAAAAAAGAAAAAGTGAGGCAGGTCAGCATGACTTTTGTCTTTATTTCAGAAGCATAATTGTGATTTATACTGACATGACTTTTTGGAAGAGAAGTTATGCTAGTTAGAAGAAATTAGAATTTAACTCAAATTCTAAACTCTGTAGTTGCATGTCTTTCATCAAGTTTGTGAGATTTTTTTTTTTTTTCCTTTTGGAAATCTAATGACAAAAGTCAAATCTTTTCTTGTAGTTTAATAAATTTTCTGAAGCAATGTTAATTTGGTTTTTCAGTCCTTGTTTTCCTTGTGTTTCTACTTTCCTTGTGTTCCTTGGGTACTTTTGTTATTTTATTTTCAAGTTTTCTGAATTTTTTCCCTTATATCTTTCTCATTATCCTGTTGAACTAATTTTTTGAGGATTTTTTTTTTTTTTTTTTGCTTAGGGTCATTGCAATGATTATTTTATGCAATTTCTCTTATTTTATTTTATTTTTATGTCTTGATTGAAGCTTTCTGCTTTTAATTTGTCTGAATCATGATAAAGTTTATATTTGCTCTTTGAGACTTTTTATAATGGCTGATTTAAATCCTTCATTAGATAATTTTGGCAGTCATACCCAACTCCAAATTGGCATATATTTTTTCCATCTTATTGGTATTTTCTTGGGAGTTTGTATAGCAAGTTAGTCTTGATTGTATCCCTGAAAGTTTGATTGTATCCCCAGATTTGGATCTCTGGATGTAGCTTGGTGTACTATGTTGCTTGTCTAGATAATTAAGCCTTCTGCTTTAATAGCCTTTCTCTGACATTGTGCTAGCTGGGGTAAGAAACTAGGCATCAAATTCTAAGCTCTCCATTTGACTTACACTGACAACGCATAGATTGGAGGCTCCTTATCACCAGGACAAAAGGCCCGACTTCCTAGGTAGTGTTCTCTGATGGAATCCAGACTGAGACTAGGAGTGTATGGGGGCTCCCTTTGTGGGCAACATCACCCTGAGTTTGTGTCCCTGACTCAGCATTAGCTAACAAATGTGGATCGGATGTGGTTTTTCATCATGAGATTTGTCTTAGATAAGGGTTATTGTCCAGAATTTCTCTCTTGCAATATGACAGTTTTTAAATGTTCCCTTTGATGTTTTCAATTTGCTTATTTCTTCAGTTTCCTGTTGTAGATATTTGAGCCAAAACAAAATGAAATAAAACAGAACACCCCCCTGTGAACTTTCACTGTGTCATTCCTCGAGCCCAAGGCCATGCCTGGTGTGGCATCCTCTGCACCTTTCAGTGTCTTCATGTTTGATTTTAACATAACCTTCAGGATTTTTAACTTTACTTCTCAGGAACAATAAAGCGAATTGAATCTGTTTCATCTATGCTCAGGATCAAAACTTCAGACACTGATTGACTTTGAAAAAATAATACATATGTAATACTGTTTTATTAGCATCTTTTAAAATGTTATTTCAGTATAAAACAAATTAGTGGTTAGAATTTTAATAAAAGTTTTCAGCCCCAAGAAGAACCAGTTTCAGATTTCGAGCTTCTGCTCAAGAGTAATGGCCATGCTTCTCCTAACATCACAACAACATCAGAGCCCAAGGCTTCAGATATGATCATACCATGTTCATCCCTTTTAGCAGCCACTAGTATGATTAAATAGCATACAGGAACTTTCTTCTACACTCCCTAAGAAAAAGAGCTAGTTTTAGGTGTTTTATATATTATATATGTCTGATAATAAAAGCATAATGTGAATGTTGTGCAATCAAATGTTATAAAAGATGAACATTAGAAAACAATTTCTAAGGACTTTGTTCAGAATGATATATCTATGTTCCATATATTTTGTTACTGTTCCTTATACTCATGATTCAAAAACAGTTGTTCCAGGAGCTAAATTTACCCTTCCATTCATAGTCACTTATGCACTAAATATTAAGTGGCAACTGAACTATATGTAAGATATTGGGAATACAGTGTTAATAAAACATTTAATTTGTTCTCTAAATGTTATAACTTTGCAACTCCATATAAAGAGATTAGGAAAATACTTAGAAAAACATTTGAAAGGAATATCCAAGAAAATAAGTTATGAGAAAACCAAGTCACACAATATATGATCTAGGTTTAACATTTTGTTAAGTTTTGTTCTATAATCATTTATTCTTATATTACCCCCAGCTAATCTTCTCCTTCAAACTTCTATTTATATGCCAAACACCAAGACAAAGATAAATCCTCACAGAAGATAAACTCTTAGTGGAGTAATTGATTAGAAATTTTGCTCACAAAACCCTGATTACTGTTTGTTATTTCAAAACTATCCAGTTAAAATTATCTTTGAAAAATACTTGCAGGTCTATTAAATAGTTTATTTCTAAGATTAATTGAGGATTTCAAGTTTAGTTTATGATCTATTACCAAATTAAAAGGTACAATGCTTGGATCTTTTTTGACTCATCCTAAACAGAACCAGAAATCATAGCCATGTGGCAATGGCACACAGGAATTTCCATGCCTGAGGACACCTTCACAGGGCCTTTGTGCTGCCACACTGTGAGCCAGTGAGGAGACAGGGGCTTTTTGTTGGAAACAAGACCCAACAGCAGCTTTTTCATGTCCCAGTGGCATAACTATAAACTAGGTACATAACCTCCTGTGAATTTTTTTCCACTCTCCAAATGGGTTTGCAGTGAATATTAAACAAAATAGAACATGTACAATTGCACACACACACACACACACACACACACACACACACACACAGGCACACACACAGGCACACCCTGCTGCTGTTGCCATTCTTGTCTGTGCCATGGTCTCCTGAGAGCAGCAGACAGACAATATTGTCGAGGAGGTCTGGGGACCCAGGTTAGATTACAGGACATTCTCACAACTGAGATTATATTGATGACACTTACAGGAAAAAAGAGGAAGTTAATATTTTAGTCACTGTTGTAGTCACATCAATCAATGTGTGTGAATAGATGTGATCTGTCATAGGGCTCCAGCCAGTGAGATTGCTAAGGTAGAGCCTCCTGGTCAGGTTGTAAATATGGAGCCATAGAAGGAATCCAAAATGCAACCATGAAAATTGATGCGCAGACCTGGATCACAGTTAGGCCTTGGGATACTGCAATCCCAGGTTTCCTCTAAAGCTTAAACTGTAAAGACTACCTTTATTCACTTCAAATGGGCTGCTGAAAGTTTTCATGAATTGCAGATCTATCTCCTTCCAGTGTAAAACAAAATGTGTTTACAGAGAATATTCACAGTTATGAATAAAGTAATATATAAACTTTATAAATAAAGTTATGAATCCTTCATTTTATAAAAATAATACTTCTAAATAGCCATTCTTTTTTGTAACATACATTAAACTTTTACCCCAGTTAGAACGAATATGTGTCTAAGCACTGATGACTGCGTCATTTTTGTATTGTATTCCTTTTCAATTTTTATTTTTATCAGTACCTGTTTGCAGTACACAATGATCACATTCATCATGGGGAATTACAGGAATTTAGCACTTCTCAATACTTTTTATGACCCCTTTCCCTCTTATCCCATCCCTTGGTTCCCCAGGCTACTTGAGAGAAATCTAACTTCTGTCCTATTATGTACCTATTATTTTTCCCTTTACCTACACTTCAGATTTCTCATCTAAGTAAAACCATGTGACGTTTAATATTGTGCTTCTGATTCATTTCAGTTAACAGTGTCTCAAGGTACTATATTCTTGCAGACTTTTACTTTGGTGTCAAAATTAATTTCAAGAATATTCTAGGAATAATGAATATCAAATTTGTTAAAAGCTTTCAATACTTTAAAGAACTATATAAAATACGATAGATAACCAGTAATCCGAAGAAATTTTTCACCAATTCTGTCTTATAATTTTTTTAAATTTTTGGCAAGTAATAGGACAAAAAATGAATCAAATGTATATTTTAAATATTCTAAAATATCAAAAATTTTAATATTTTGATCTCTTCAGATTTGGACATTTTACTAATGAGACAATATTTGGAAATCTAGATAAACACAAAGTTCAGAGAAGTCTCATCATCTTTAAATGATAAGATGCTACCTGATGGAATACAGTTGCAAACAGTGCTTGCTACAAGCAAACGTCTCACAGTCAAGTGAAATAAACACTCACATTGTGCTTAAATTGATTAGGCAGAATTAAGTGACATTAATAAGGAAAAGTAGACATTACTTTTGAATCACTACTATGCTGAGTCCCTAACATCTCCAGTCTGTCCTTTCTCCATTCACTTACTGTTGGATGTTCTTTACACGATAAAGCCCTTTTACTTTCCCAATGCTCACATTTCATTTGATGCTTTTCAGTAAATTCATTGTACTGCCTGAGATAGCTAAATTTGCCATTTGAAACTAACTCCATATTCAAATACTTACACAAACGGAGTTATAAAAATGATTCATTTCAGAATCTTGACATTTTTTACCAAACTCAGGAAGCTAGGAAAGACAGTACTGTCATACTGAAGAGTAATTAGCAGTTAGGATCATTTTAACTGGAAGAAAATCACAATCAAAATATCTTATTTCTATAAAATATTTCTTGCATTAAATGGGGAGGTGACATTAGCTAGTAATAGTCATTAAAAAACATTTAGTATAACAATGAATAGCAAAGATATTCAAGAGAGAAAATAGTATGAACTAAGAGCTTTGTGACAATAGCTAGCAATGAAGAACTAGCACTTTAAACATTAAATCAAATTTGCCATCATACTGTAATGTAGGGTCTTTTCTCAAATACATTCTATTCCTTTCAAACTCATAATTGGTCATTGTGAACAACAAAGACAACATTTCAGGCTTTGGAGGAAAAAGTCATTTTTAAAAATACTTATATCACAAATATCAAGTATTACCAAATAATTTAGAATCTGTGTATTTCTTTGCACTTAATGAAGCTCATTATTTCTTCCAAACACAGTAGTTACTAGCAAACACAATAGTAAAAGTTCCATTCCTAAGCCACTAACTGAGCTACAGTCATGGAGAGTATATTTTATGAATTGATTTAAAGCAATCCTTTAGGTTCTAAGTAGCTACAGTAAAAGGTGAAGCTGTCCTATGCGTCAGTTAGTCTTACTCTAGTTAAATATATACCATGAGAAAGAAAATCACTCAGCATCTTAGAATCTTGGAAATCAATTGATGTTGAGAACAAACATGTCTCCTTTATAAATATTTATGGGAAAGGACTTCAGATTATATGTTCAGCATTGAATGGTACATATTACTCTTATTAATGTTTCATAAACATTTGTACAAAAAACAACATGCTTTACTCTCCTTCTAAGTATTAAGTAGAGTTATTGCAGCATCTGCCTCCAATGGCTGAGTGCACAAGCTATTTGCGCCTTGTCATAAATTCCATGATGCATTAAGATGTCATTAAATGTACCTTCTGTAGTTGTCTACTAATTTACATTCTTTGTAAATCATCAGGTAAAAATCAAGGGAACTGGGGAATAACCTCCTACACACTCTCGTCTGCCACAAATTGAGTGTCATTTATATTCTTCTTTATTCCAATTGCCAGCCACCTCAAAGGCCTCCTCCCTGAGACTACGCACCAGAACACTTGAGAAAATATAGTTACAGACACAACTATTGATGGTGTTTTAATGACAACTATAATAATATGGAAACAAGATTAGAAAATGGGTTAGCACATTATAGGGGTGATTAGTTAGCATCTCTATTGTAAACGAAGGCTGCCTTTCTAACACCCAGTAAGAATAAATAAATCCTGAAAAATACTGGGATATTAACAGTGACTCTTCTCTCTCAGTCCTGTTGTTAAGACTCTCACCACACTGCATTACAGACCCTCAGCAGTAGTCAAGGCATGAGGCTCACCTGGTGTGAGTTCCACCTGTGCAGGACTCCCATAGATTAGGGTCCATCTGTTGCCTGAACACTTCCAGTAATGGGAAGTACATAATTCTGTAGGAATGACCATCCAATTTGTCATTTAAATTAACTTGCTTTTGAGCTCTTGAATAAGAAACTTCATTTTATTTGTAATCCCCGGTCTTTTCCTATTTCACCATCATAATAATGGTGATTTTTTCCCTAGCCTCAGTGGCCAGACTGTAGTTTTCTCCTAATGAGTGCCACTTCTTTGTTGAGGGACACTATGGCAACAATATTTCTCTGCTTTGTGTTAACTAAGACATTTAGCTCAGAAGCAGAGGACAGGATGGTGCAAGGCTGCTTAGCTGAGTTGCAATTGTAAGGCTATTACTGCTGCAGAAAACTGACTAGGAAGAGCAAGTTTGTGTTTTTAATAAACTACACTTAGAACATTTTCTTAGAGAAACACAAAAATTTTAATCTTAACCACTGTGTTTTATGTAGTTTGGATAAGGATAGTACCCCACAGAAATTTAACATGAGAGATTTTTTATGAGCAATGTCATTGAAAATGGATAAATACATATGGATTTCATATCCAAGACCCAGGAAATGGGATGATGAGGGATACGAAAGACAACATAAAGTCATTACTGAAGAATACATGAATTCAAAATGAACTGTAATTTTGCCAGATTAAATCAATTTGTTTCATTTTGAATTATTTCTTCCAATAGAGGTTATCTAATAAATAGAGTAATCTTTTACTTGTGGGTCGATATTTTCCCTAAGTATAACTTGCCAGTATAATTATTCTAGCTCCTAAAACAATGGAGGTCACTTTCATTGGCTCATCCTGGAAGTGTAATTTTTAAAGCATCTCAGAGAAGGAGACCTGGTCATCAAAGGATGGGGAATTTTTTAAATACTGGGACTCTTTTTGCTCAAAATCAGTTTTTGCAACTGCTCATATATCAGTTTTTTGCAACAGTTAGCCCTTTAACTGCTGTTGAACAGGACATGGTGAGAAATGTGACTTCTCTGCAAAACCTAAACCTTGTTAAAATGCTATTTCATTTTACTTTTGTCCCCTAGAAAAGCGATACAGTGTCCTGAAGAAACAAGGGAAAAGAAGATGATAGAAGAGCCAAAAATATCCCTCTTAAAAAGAATTAACATATTGTGCAATGCTGTAGTGTATCATTTTGCGACTTGTTTTCGTTTTGAGGCACTAGAGGCAATGCCAAAAAGCAGGTATGAGAAGAAAGTGTAGGCAGTAAAATCAAATCCAAGTGTGCAAGCTTCTCTGACATTTTTCTCCTCTTCCATCTGTAAGGTTTCTGTGAGCACACTGGGTCTAGGAAACCAAATTTAAATGTCACTCTTAGCAGAACAGAATCATATTTTCTATCAAATATAAAATAAGATTCATTCTCAATAATAACACATATACAAGATTAAACCTGTGGTAAGTCAGCTTTTCAGATAAAATTAGGAATCTGTTAATGTCAGAAAAAAAGCAAGTATACTCTTCTCACATGCTCTGATTTAGAAGCTAAATTTTCCTCACCCCTAATCAGTGATAATGATTTGGAAGGTTCTGAAATGAGCTTTTGCATCAAGGACGAGGCTGGAAACTGGTACAGAAACACCTCACACAGAGAACAATCTTTTCTTCCCGTATTTCAAAATCTTACAGTTTTATGCATGAAGGATTTCACAAGGCAAATATTAAAGATATTTTCAGATATTACCAGGCCTTCAATCTGACCCCAGATTTACATAAGTTTAAAGACAGACAGACGACATCTTTGAAATAATTCATTTTTTTCCCTAATCACACCTCATCTCACCTCCAGCAACTGGACACTTGATGGTAGAACTGGGAGGGCAGGTTTGGCTTCCCAAGTTCCACTGGTGGTTTTTCACTTAAACAATGTTTTGAAAAGTAAAGCACTTTTGTATTTTTCTTTTTGCACTTTTAACCATGTGAGTGCTGCGTACACGAAATATGATACTTCAGCATGATGATGATATACAAGGATGATAAAAATATATTGAATATCTGAATTAAAGCATCACAGTAAACAAATATGTCCAAGAATGATGGAAAAGTATATTTAAAGTAAGGGGAGTATTTTGAGTATTTAATAACAATGTATCTTTTATCATAATAAATCTTTAATTTAAATAGTTTCTGTCACACTATATGTATCTTACTTTGTTTTCTGTATACTATGCATTTTTATTAAATAATTCTCTTTATTTTGATGAAGCTTCTAAAAATCAGTTTTACTTTAACCAACTATCTTTGTCTTCTCCAAAGGGAAGTGGGAATGTGGTCACACTATGTATAATGGTGGAATTGCTGAATTATGAAAAATAAATCTGTAATTTAGCATCAAGAGATATTTTTGCTCTGTCAAATATTAAATTAGACATATTTGTTCTCAATGACCTCACGTTTTGCTGGGTGCTTACTGTTAACTATCCAATTTCAGTCAATTCTCATGCCAAAAAGACAAAGCCCGTTATAGACTGAGCAATCTGTTAGATCTTCTGTAGAGAAATGAGTGTGGCTTTTCAATTCTCTGTTTTAATCTAAGAATCCAAGGCCATCCTGGCTCAACCAGAAGTCCCTCTGCCATATTCTTCTGGAAAGGGATATTCAAGAAACTGTTCATGGATAAAAACTGAAACTCATTGCTTGCCCAAGTTTTAAATTTCACGTATGGCAGATATTTTACTTGAAGGAAAATCCTTATTAAATCAAAAATCTTATATCTCTTTTTACATAATGTTTAATCCATTAGGTCACATTAAAATTAAACAATTTTAAATGTTTTGCATGGATACTCCCTAAATAGTTTTGGCATTGTGATCTCAGGAGTAAAACAAATCAAATCATTTCAATACCTCTGTAGACAATACAGCTACAGCCACATGCATGTGAGTCTCTGAATTAACAAGAATCTGTCATCAGGGATATATTAAAGGTTATCACTTCACAAAAGAACAAGGGCACTAGGAGGCCTTAAAAGGTTAGTGACAAGGATTCATAACTCCATGAAACACTCAGACCATTTTTTGTTTTTCTGCCCCGCACACTTTCATGTCTATCCACAAGAAGAAAGCAGGACCTGGATTCCGGGTACTATGCTCATGTTGCAGCAAGAAGGGCGGTGAAGGAAAGCGCAAGACTCCAGGCATGTAACTTGGTGACATTTAAGTTCTTCTCCGAACCCCATCGAAAGCGAGCTTGTGCTTCACAATGGTCATGACTTTACTCACACAGTCACAGATAATAGAGAGGGCTCTGTGGTTCATCTTCAGACAATTCACAGGGCTAAATGAACAAAAAGGTGCATTCATGATCTTCTCTTAGAAAGGCTGTTTAGTAGTAGCCAGTCATTTTGAATAGCGTCGTCTATGATATACTAGATGTTTCATTGAATGATTTTTGTGGCTTTATATCTTGATCCTGTGAAGTACCTGAATTACAATTATTTCCTAACTATGTGTTCTCATAAGCAGCACAGCTTAATAGATTGGCAAATATAGACTCAATGATGTATAGAAGAATGTTGCTAGGTGGTTTTTAAAAATGAATTGAGGCAAGCCTAACTAATTTGTTTTAAATTATATTAAATAACTTTAACATGGATGCTGTAACTCTGTAAACTTGTTTTACTCAGTGACACAGGCAGAAAGCTAAAAGCTTCCTGAGGAAATAGTCACGATTCGTATTATAAAACGATTAATAGCAGAACACTAAATATCTGAAAATAATATTATGCATCATGGAAAAAATAATTAGATTTCAGTTTAGTTTCAGTGATGAATACATTTGACATATGTAAAATATTTCTTCTTATTAAATAAGAAAAAAGTGACATTATATTCCACATCATATTTATTTTAATTCAATAAACATAATACATACAAATACTGCCTTCTGAAAGTAGTAAATTTTTTAGTGAAATCCAAGAACATTAGAAACTCAAATGATATCTCTAGATTAATTTAAAATAATCAATAACCATGTCTATTCAGCTATTAGTAAATCCTCTGTAAGTCAGAATATGTCAGTAAACTACTTATAAGTGTGAACTATATATGTGTATGTTTAGCAATTATTTTTTTCAGATATTATAGTAAAACTGGAATACTTGTTTTATAAGATATACACTAGGCTGCTCAGTTGTAATAAAATTATTATAATAACTTTTAGATTTTCAAAAAATTTCTCTGTACACATTTTGATGTATTTCATCATCTCAATACAATTAAAAAGGTTGGTATAGTTCAAAAACTTAAAAAAATTTTTACCCTGGTACAATGTCTGCAACAAACTTTGAAATTAAATGCAGTATCAAAACCATATATGTACTTATAATTAGTAGAATAGATTATACTTGCACTTTTAGGAAAAAAAAGTCAAATATGGCATGTCTCCTATGTAACAACTGCAGTCCCTTCAGGGAGAAAGTTCTAAATTCAATTTGTTCAGAAGTCAGATAAAGTTAGTCTGACACTTTTGACACATTTCTGCACATCCTGAGCTGTGATTGGGCACTGCAGTGCTGTACACTGTCACACTGTACAGTGAAAACACAGCAGAACAATTGGTCAAAGTCTGGCGAATGTGTAAACTGTTTGCATGATTTGTTCACATCTAGGAATATTCCCAACTTGAGATACATTTGAACTTGGGAAATTTAGCATCAAAAGACTTACTAAAACAAAAATATGTTAAACCTTTACCATTCTGATAGGAGAAAATATGTTTCATCTTAAAATTAATGAGAAAAAATCTTTTTCTAAAATTTCATAATCACAATACCAAAAAAATACTATTTCAGATGCTAACAATGTATTCTACTGTTCACTGTGATACAACTGTGACTTCCACTATTAACTTTGACTTAGATGACTCTTCTCAAACTATGAGAATTAGAGGCAGACTAGAATATTACATTAAGTGCTTCTCTGGCTTAGGGCAAAGTTTGAAAGAAATAATCATGAGAACCCGTAATCTGAAAGAGGTCACTTAGACCAAATGAACAACAAATATCACTTCAAATTGTTCATCATCCAGTTTGTGCAAACCTTGGAACCTAAAATACCAAATTGGAATCCATGTTTTTACTAAGGCATGCCCTAGAGCAAACATAGAAGTCAATTTCCTTGCACGCAGAATTTCCCTCTGCCTTCCTTGAGATACGGAGCTTCCACTAATGTTTTTCTACTAAAATGAGTACTGTACCCAGCTCCTTTCCACTCCCAGGTCCTTTTGGGGCAATAAAGACTGAACCCAACTGTTGGGAGCCGCGGCCGACACCGGTCGCCTTACTTGGCGGACGTAGGGCCTGTGGGTGGGAGCGGAGCCTGAGCTAGATTGCCCCTCCCATCGAGTGAGTCAAGTTGGCGCCTGCTTCCTGCCCCCTGATTGCGCTGGCGACTTAAACAACCCGCTCTGTAAGATAGTCTGCCTAGCAACAACTGATGTTAGCCAATCAGCCCGCATCGCGCGCTTTGAACTGATTGGCCACTGTTACCCTATAAAAGTAAATGCCTCTCCCGCCACAAGAGAGAAGCACAGAGGAAGCACAGAGAGAGATAGAGAAAGTCCACCGGCGAGAAAGGGCTGGTGACAGAGCGGAGGCCTCGCGGGGCCCACGCGGAGACAAATAAAGGCAAGGTTGCACACCGCCAGACTTTGTCGTGTGTCTTTCCTGCCGGCCGGGAGCGACCCCGACATCCAACAAAGCAACAAGCAGCAAGCAGTGCAGAACAGCAAAATGTGTGTTTACTGGAAAAAATAGCAGAAAACCTTCCCTGGTGCCAGGGAGAGGGTTTCCAAAATGTGGAAAAACCATAGACATGTAATACCAGGGGCTTTCAGATAATTTTAAGTATAGCAGAACCAGGGGAAAGCAGGGACACTCCCGGCTGCCAGGAGGCCTCTGACAGAGGAGGAAAGAAGCTGTTTCCTTTGCATCTCACCACCTGCAGGTTTCTTCCTCTTGTGTTCCATTAACCCCTGCATGTTCCTTTTATTTAAAATATTTATTTTGCCTTTTATTAACTTCTAAGCCCTATGAGTTCTCTTCAGGTTATCTATTTACGACCTGTGCCCTCTCTGCCACACTTCCTCTGTCTTCTTGCTTCACTATCTTGTTTGCACCGTAGTCTACCATTATATCACTAGGAGCTTCCAGTCAATTAAAATCACCAGATAATTCCTGCTTATAATTAAATTAAGCCAGTTCTCTCAAATCATGAGAAACATTTCCAGTACACTGGTTGAAACCTAGATGCCTTGTGATTGTTTACTATCCTAGTGAAATAATCCTTGCAAAATAGGAGAAAAGTGAAGATTAATGTTCAGGAAATAAAAAAGAGCTAAAGAAGGAGTGAGAAGGAAGAAAGGAGAATGAGAGAGAGGAAGGAGAAATTTAGTTGTGATAAAAAACATGTCTTACACTATTTTCCTCTATGCTATCTCTTGAGATGATAATGTCAGAAGCAAAAAAATATGTTTTAATCACCTGCTGAAAGGTTCATGGATGACTCCTTTCTGACAGGAGAGAGATTAACAAGAGAAAGCATAAAATTTTGTTTAATGTAAGTTCTGTGTGTCATGGGAGATTTCAGATTAGGCAGGTGCTTCTAGAGGTGAGCAAGCACTGATGCTCTGGGGGAGGTTGGGAGTGCCTGGCCCTCTACATGCCTGATAATGCTCTTCCAAAATTGCTCTTTTCTTTCAGATTAAAACCCTCCAGAGAAATTTACAAGGAATCAGCTCAAATCCACAAGTCATTTGGTCTCATTCTTTTGAGATGACATAGTAATAATAGATCTTCAGCCTAATGGCTTTCCTGTCTGCCACATTCTAAAGGTACTTTTTGTGGCCTTGCACTGAGTGTACTCAAGACTGTGCCCACTTCTCTTTGTGGTGATGCTGCTCCCCACGAATGTCTCTGAAGACATGGGTTGCATTGTTTGGAAAGTCATTGCTTTGGGGATGGTCCAGTGCTCTCCTCACTTGCTATAAGTAAAATTTTCTTTACTCTTCCACTCCTGACTGTGCTCACCAGCTTTACAAAGTGAGGAATGAACCCCCTGCACTGAGTTACACACAGACTGAAGGGAATGTGCATTTTTACAGATAGGCATGCACATCATCAGAAGCCAAAAGGTGTGATGTGACTGACAGGAGCTTGAGAACCTAGAGAGGGCCTTTCATTTGGATTTCCTGTGGTGTGGTTGTGTGACCTTTCCTTCTCCCTGGGAACAGGGCACCTGTCACATGAGAATCTTCAGGGAAGAAAGCATAGATAACAAGGAAATTAAGTGTGATGGCCAATCTGGATAGTCCACCTGATTGACTTGCAAAACACTGAGGGGATTAACAAAGGCCACTTCTGGGTGTGTCTGACTGGGACTGGGGTTGTGGCTGGGAACTGAATCTGGCCCTGGCCTTTCCTGTTGGGCTGTGTCATCCTCTTTCCTGGCTGCCATGAGTGAAGAGTTTTCCTCTGCTGGAGACTCCGGCTTGGCAGAGCGGGAGTAGCTGGACACTACACACCAACTGAGGGACAGAGGTATTAACCGCAGGTGCAGAACAACAGCACACAAGCCTGCACTAGTGCCAGTCTCCTAATGAGAGAACACTCCAACCCCTGCCCTGGATACCAGTCTACCAGCACAAGATCAAGTGGGACTGCTACAGGGATACAGAGAGGCAGGCCTGGCTGGCAAATGAGCGGACCTGCCAATCACAAGATCCTGGGCGATGCAGTGACCCCTGTGGAGGACCTTCCAACTCCGCGAATACAGATGAGGACAGCAGCACAGAGGAAGCGGCTGCCAGGAAAGCTACTGCCCTAGTTACTTGTGTTTCACACCTGGGAATGTACTTTTATTTTTTGTTTCATCCTCTTTCTTTGTTCATCCCAAGTTCACTCCGCAGACCTGGTGTCTCCTGTACCTATTCACCCCACACTTTTCAAATAAAATTTTGGCACCATTCTTTGCTTGTCTCATGCTACAATTTGTTTAAGGCGAGAAGGACCTGGGGTGGTTTTGACTGGAGAGTCATTTCTAAAGAAACTCCTCAGTGACAGGACCACCTGGACCAGCTACCAAAGAAGGCATAAGAAGGGGACACCTGTGCTGCCTGTCTTGTTCTCACAGTGGACTGCTGTGCTTGCAGCATTTACCTTACCTTACCTCTTTTCTTCCTGAACATTCCTTTTTTCTTTTCTTTTTCTTATTTCTAACCTAAAATAAACAGTAATCCTTCACAGCAATCTTTTCAGATCTGCCAGTCCCTGGCAAATGCATTGGTATGGACAGTAAGAAGCTGGAGGACACTGTGTACAAATCAAATTGCTTGCAAACAAAAGCATTTGTGAGAACAGGAACTACTGTAAACTCTTCTTCCCTTAAGTTGCATATATCAGATAATTTGTCATAGAAATCAAAAGCTGACCAGTGCACGAGGAAGAGGTCAATGAGACCTTTCTCCTGTAGTTTTTCCCATTTCTGTTCAGTGTGCAGTAGTGTGCCAAGATGCTGATTTTGGACATTGCTCATAAGCTCTGCCAATAATCATGATGACTTTATAATTGCATCGATATGATGAATAGTTTTGTAAAAACTTTCTTTGTGACAATACAATTACAGTTAGGGCCCTGTTAAGTACAAACTATAATTATATATTTTAGAAATGGTGAAACTGAGATTAAGGACTTGGTTTTCTGCATTGGAACACAGCAGATAATGACCAAAGAATGTATTTAAATACAAACAAGTATATGCTAGCTTTTAAACAACACTCTATGTCGCTTATATTTAAGGCTGTGAGCTCAAATTCAGGCTCCATAATGCATTGTTTCTTTTGAATTATTTTATTCTATCACATACAGCAAATAGTAGGCTGATTTTTATTTAGCCTAAGCACCCATTTCTTACAGTAATCAAAGATCAATTATGTTTCTGTGCATTGGAAATCAACACATATTCATTTACTAAGTATCTGTCTTGAAGAAAAATATTTCTGAAACATAATAAGATGTTAATTGAAAAATAATTACACATCTCCTTTCTTTTTAAATATTTGCATATTTAAAGAGCCATTTGAGCCAAAAAATAGATGTCACCTTTTGACATTTGCCTTTCATTCATCAAGGCAAATATACTCTTAAATGCTCTTAAAATACTTGCTTTTGACTTGGAAAAAAACCTACTTTAACTTATTTGAAATTAGTTTAGCATGCAAATTTAATATGAATTTATTGTCAAATGCAGATCTGAATCAATGCTAATTTTATGAAGATAGCTACCAGGGGGGAAATTACTATTACA
The DNA here is from genome assembly GCF_034190915.1 of Cavia porcellus. NCBI lineage: Eukaryota > Metazoa > Chordata > Mammalia > Rodentia > Caviidae > Cavia > Cavia porcellus. Next base: position 80,134,005 of record NW_026947487.1, read on the forward strand.
GGTGTCCATTTTCAGAACAAACATGCATTACACCTCTTGTCTCTGTGGAGTTTCACTTTCCATTTATCTGAAATGCTTCATTATGCCACATTATTTGTTATAAACATCTCATTGTTCTGTCTGGCAACCAGATGTGCTGAAGACAACTCTTTCACTCACGGTAAATTATGTGAGAAGGAAAAGAAAAAAATCATCATATTATATGTTAATAGAATGTAAGCTAAGTTGCTCCATATAAAAATACCTAAGGGTAATTTGAAAATCTTTAAGACAAGTATATTTTCCTAAAATACCATTATTTCTATTTGTTTTAAGAGAAAAACATGAATTCTTGCTTTGAGTACATAATAGGATTTGGGAAAATGTTCATAGATAATTATATGTACATTACACATGATCCTATTGGCCTGAAGGAAGTATTTTGTTTATTTTTTGAAGATTTATTAAACCTATGTTTAGAGTGTGGTGCACAACCATTTGAGAAAAATAAACTAACAGTTTAATCTGATGATGCAGGAGAGTAGAATAAGTACCTATCACAGGTAATGGAACATTTTTCAGAATGGCAATTTCTTTTGTTTGCTTGACATGGTTGTTATCATTATTAGTGGTATGACAATGGCTGCTTTTATTACTCATTTGTAACCAAAGCTTTACTAGGATCTGGGATCTGACTTTGTGGCTGTAGTTCTCTGGGGAGACGGTCTTATCAAGGAATGCAGTTATGTAAACAGAGCAGAAAACTGTGCCAGATCATAGGCTCTGGATATGGCTCACATATTTGATTAACAAATTCTCCAACCAGAGAGGCAAAATTATGAATATAAATATAATCAGGAAAAAATTTAGGAGAAAAGCACTTTAAGTTTCGATGGAAGTGCTAAACAAGTAAAGACCAGAGTCTGCCATCCCACTACATCTCCCTTTGATAGTCTAGTTTCATCACTGTGGCAAAATACTTGGCATAAATAATTTAAAGGGGATAGAGTCTACTTTGGCTCATGGCTTTAGAGATTCAGTCCATGATCACTTTCATCCCCTGATTCCGGGTCCATGGTACAATAGAATCCTGGTGAATATCATAATGCAAACACCAAGCTTTGGAACAGAGAGAAGAGCAGAGGACAAAATATGCCCTTTCAGGACACATCCCATGACTCACTTCCTTGAACTAAGCTCACCTCTATACCTCCAAGTAGCACAGTCAGGTGGGGAACAAGCTTTCAACACAAAAGCTTTTGGAAATTATTTAAGAGTCCAAGCCACAAAAGAAAATTTGGCATAATACTCATTTTGAACTGAAGACAATGGAAAAGAGACAGAAAAAAGAATGTTTTCTGCTTTCTACCATTTACCTGTAAACAGGACACATTTACAAAGCTGTCCTTCCCCTAATCTCCACAAAAAAGGGCAAAGATAATCCCCAAAGTGCTGGAGACAGTACCAGGGGGAAATTACATAATAAAATCCAATTTTTTGTCTTTCCCAAGTTATTGCCCCAAAACTCAAGTTTTTGTCCTTTCTCAATCTTCCAGAAATACATTTCTTTTTTTGTTGAAGTTGCTTCATAAACCAGATTTCTAACCGTCTTTTTGACAATTACTAATTCACTGTGCATGAAGTAGAGGTCATGAAACTTGTTTTGCTCTTCTCTTATAATCTCCCTTTTATTATTTTTTAAACAGCATTCTGTCCCAACTAAGAACTATGAAATGTAAGTAGAGACTAAACCAGGATAACTCCAAGTAGCTCTCCTCCAAAAACAGTTCTCAGTTAATTACAGTATTTTTTTTTCCCCTTTGGGAGGAGTTTAAAGGTACACTGCTGTCAGACTCACTGATTAGGGAGTCCTTGCAAGTATGACTACACCACAGACTATTAAAGAAACGTGATCCTTTTGTTACTACTATAGTTGATTCTTTTGTGATTGTAAGAAACCTTGAGTCCTGCCATATTGCCTCATTTGTGTAAGAAACTGAAAGTAAATAAGATCCAAAAGTTACTATAGATATAGTAAAAGGGAAAGAAACTGATCAAAGGGAAATAATAATATTTGATCAATTTTGCATGCCTGTGTCTGGTAACCTAAGCACTTTTTTGAAGATAACACTATGGAATATAACAACCATTGTTAAATTCCTATTGTTTTGAAATCTTGTATCACTATTTTTTGTTTTTGTTTTTGTTGTTCATTCTGTAGTCCTTTGGGTTTTTTTATTTCTTTTTTTATTTTTCTGTTTATTTCTCTTTTAAAAAGAAAAATAAAAGGAAAAGTAACCTGGAGAGCCTGGTATTAATAAATCTTCCTTTTATTACCATTATTTTTCTGGCAATTTATTGTTAATTTTGCTCTTTGCAAAATTAAACAGTTCGTATGGCCCAGTGCAACATTTATTCTATTTTATTGTGTGAGACATTAGTCAATGTTAGAATAAAAACTAAAAACCAGGTTGATATTTAAACTAAATCTGTCACAAGTTTGTCTTGTGTCATTTTTAAATGAGAGAGATGGCTAGTGTGTGACCATCTTTTGAAAAGACTGTATATAGCAGACAAATTTGTCACACCATCATTAAGTCAATAATTTGGTGTGATTTCCCATGTTTATGTAAACTTCATGAAAAAAGAGATAATTAGAAAAAGGACAAGGTATTTATTTCCTTTTTAAATCTGAAACTTATGCTTCAATACAATTATTGTTTGCCAATGCTCACTCTAAATGATATCTGTTAAAAAATTTTATGTACTAGGGAAATTTCCAAAATTGAAAATGTTACATATATAGAAAGTAGAATATAGTTAATACCTATCTCATACATGAAATCTGTATTTAATTACGAACTAAATGCCACACAAAAATCTATGGATATGTATAACACATCTATTTTTATATTGATTGGATTCACCAAAGTGACTATTACATAAGAAATATAGTTTTATTGGATATAAATATGAAATATGCCAAAACATAAAATAAACATCATTTAGAATCCTAGAGTGCAGCTCTGTGGCACAGTACTCATCTAGTATGTATAATTATACAGCCTAGAAATACCCAGAGTTTAATATTCTACCTGGCTATAAATTGTGTAGTTATTCAAAAGCTCTGTGACTAGGATGCTAGACCTACAATCTTACTTTCATTTGTTCCATTAGAATAGGTTTCTGTGTTCTAACAGTAGTATTTGTTTTAACCAAAGACAAAATGAAAAAAGGATCATAAGAATACATACATGTAGGGTGAAGATTTTACATACATAAGTAAGTGTATCTACCTTATTTCCTGTCCTGAAAGTTCAGTTAGGACCAAAGTGGGAAAAAAGCAACTTGTAGCCTGATTGTTGAGTCATCTTGTCCAGAAAGCACTTTGATTTTGTTGTTGTTGTTGCTGTATAACTTTCTCTGATGTATTTAAAATAATCTATGTCAAATTTGAACTAAGTATATTGACGAAGTTATTTAGCTTTATATTTCAAGTTCTTTTTAAAACTGTATATTTTCACATGTTAACATTTGTTTATTTCCTCAGATTAATTCTGGTTTACTTTTTAGACATATGAGAAACTCTATAAATAGAAAGCAAACTGAAAGATAGACAATCGTAAGTAGTGAAACAGATCCTTTTCTAGTGGGAAGGGATCAGGAGGTGGAGGGTGAAGGAAGGGAGAGGAAGTAGAGGAAAAGGAATAGAGATGAACACCAAAAACATGTACTGAGCTGTACATGATAGAGGAGAAATCTGTTTTCATTTCTCTTTAATTTGGGGATTATTTATACCTATTAGCAAATGAAGACAACAATTATATATTATATAAAGAAAATTATATAGAGAATGGAAATACAATTAATCAAAATTACTTTAAAACATTTATTAATCTATGAATAATGTTCCCATTCATCTAATTAGAAAAGTAGTTTTGCAATGTGATGGTAATAGTTTACCGTGAGTTGGTTACAACAATGGAAAAAAGATGAACTATATAATTGTTACATCTTAAAAATTAACTTTTATTATATGTAAGTTATAGTAAGGCATATATATATATACAGTTTAGCTTTTAAACAAATGTAATCCAAATGCAATTCTAATCAGCTATTTTGTATACAACCAATTGCTGAAAGGTAGTAGTAAGTGAATGGATGGGAAACCAACTTTGTAAAATTCTAAACTAAAGAGAATATACAACCACAGTTAAGTTTACATAATTCTGACAGGATTTAAATTGAGATGTGTTTACCGTCATTAATAAGAATCATATTCATTCCTCTGACACAGAAATGCAACTAAATGAGAACTGGAGCACAGACTTAGGAAAGCAGGTGATCTGTGGCTGCCAGTAGCAGTCAGGGACTTGCATATGCTAAGCACAGATTTCACCACTGAAGTACATCTCCATCCAGGAAGTAGCTCTTTCACTCAAATTTATTTTTCAGTGATTCAAAAATAGGTGCCTAGAAATAACCAAGAAATGATAATTAACATTCATAGCTTTTTTTGTGATGGGCTCTTCGTTAGTTACTTATACATATAACAACTTGTCCGATCATTGAAAACAACTTTACATTTGGTGTTGTTATCCCAACTGTAGTACAATAAAAATGGCCTAGGCTCAAAGTGCAGACGTGGTATTCACAGTGAAACCACTGACCAGAGTCCCACTGAATCCACAGTGTGGTGTTTGTCTAGGGTAAACTTAATGGCTTTGGGGAGCTGGGGCCACTCATCCATAGTAGACCAAGAATAAGCCCAGACCCTGATTAGCCAGATTCCAGATCCTCCTTATGCAATCTAAAGACTATTTGCTCTCCTGAAGCAAACATCTTGCACATGTGTGTTAACAGGCCAGTATATATTTAGCAATTATCCCTAGGTCCCTGGCCTCCTCCAAAATGAAATGCATTGACACATTAACATACACAGTAAGAGAGGCTCTAGTTAGCAAAATTCACACAGCACAATGATTCTTAAACACTTATTTTATACCAAATGTTTCTGTCACTTAATTGAACATTCTTAATATCCAAATGATGCAGGAAATATTATTAATATCATTTTAATATCTTTGTCATTAAATAGAGGTTCAGAGACATTGAATGATTTGTTCAATTTACTAAGTAAGGAAAAGACATAACCAAGATATGAACCAAAGTTTTTATGATTCGAATTCTAGATGCGCTTATCTATAAAGAAAACTGCATTTCCAGACAACTGACTGCAGCGCTATCCAGTGTTTGAATTACCATATTGTTATATATGAATGACTATTTTATCATCTAGATCTACACTGTAACTCCTCAATCCTCTCCTTTCATTATGAAGTGTGTTGTTCCATTTATTTTCTGAAATTCTAGTTTTTGACCAAAAGAACCATCCTATCCAGATTTTCTGTTGCTCAAACATTAAGAAACAACTGAAGAATTGGACTCACAATAAGATTTTTCTTATGTATGAAAACAAGGTCATTACATTTTTTCTCACGAAGATAATCTGTATCCTGACAAAATGGCTTTACAACACACACAGCTCAATGATCAGACAACACATCAATATTATATTTGTATATTAGCATATTCCCACATTTGATTTCTATTCATTATCTTTTTCTTTGGTATTCAATGGCTACATTGATTACAGTTTTTATATCTTCTCTGAAATTTCAAAATACTTTCTATTTGGATTCTGTAAACATTTGTTACACAATATGTACTTAAAACACCAACAGAATGCATTAATTGCAGTATTTCCATATTGCACATTTAAAACTCTGCCTAGCATTTTAAGCATCATGAAGCAATGATACCCCATTCTCTTCCTAAAGTTCTAATAAAACGTTAGTGTCTGACAGCAGTGAGCTGAGTTACATGATGAACAAATGCATTGCAAGAAACATTTTCAGAAATGGTATTTTTACCTGCTACACAAATGGAAAAAAGGAAAGGCCTCTTTTACCACGTGTCTTTCTTAAAGTGCATCCTAAGCTTTCTTTGCCATTGGCATCAACCTACTGAAACATTAGGCTCTTCTGGCTCTTTAGGAGAAAGATTCTGGTTTGACCTAAGTCACTGCAGGTAAAAACTGTGTATGACTTAAGGGCTCTAATGCAACCATTAATAGCTCTGCTAAAGCAGCACATTTTATGTCCCAAGTGGATGCTTCTTGTTCCATTCACTTAAATTACCCAACATTTTAGGCAGAGCTCTTTCCCTCCGACTTCCCTGTTGTTTAACAGTTAATTACTGTTCATAACTGTAGTACTGGAGCTTTGAGAAGGAAGAAAGAAACCATTCTCTAAAGTCATGTATCTCCCCTGCTAATAACAAAATTATTCCCTGAAGGATAATTCTTGCATATTGCCCATTTGAGTTCCAATTGTCTCCAGAGACATAATTTCTATCATTTTCCCTGAAACATCATTTAACCCACTATTAATTTAATGGATTTTATGAATTTTTTTCTTCTATATAGAAAACATACATCCCATTTTCTTAATTTGATCTCATTTCCACTAGATATGAAACCTATTAATGGCCTAAGTAATTTCTTTCCATTTTCTAACCGCTGCATACTCTATATGAGATAGTGACATAAAATGATCATAGTGTAATTTTATCTATACCATATGATACTAAATTGTTTTCTCACCAGTTTTATGGTGAAAATGGAATTATATCTTAGGATAGTTATCTTTCAAAAGTACTCTATAGTTAAATAATTCCTTTTTCTTGGACCCTTATCTCTTATAAAAATATCATTCATGTGATAAAAATTTGGAAGTTATAAGAAGTTACACAGAAATCTCAGCAGGTTTCAGAGGTGAACATCTGTAAGGCCAGGTACTGGGAAGTTGAGGCAAGAAGACTGCAAGTATAGACTCAGCCTGGGAAACTTAGTGAGACCCTATCTCAAAAGAAGGGGCATCTGGGGATACAGCTGAGCAGAGCTCTGGTGCAGTTTCCAGGATTATGCAACCCTGCAGTCTCTCACACACTTGACCGCACAACTTATTAATTCAGTTTCTCTAGCAGATTTCCAGACATTTGCTTATCTATTATTTGCATAAACAAACAAATGCATAAGCAAATATAGTAAATTACTGTATATAGTGAGAAATTCTGAAACACAAATGACAGAATAAGAAAAATTAATTTTCAAGTTGATAATGCTTAATATATATTATCAATTTTTCACATTATTGTTAACACAGTTGTCTTGTTCTGTTTAATACAGAGGTACCTTGATTTACAATCTGAATTTGTTTTATGATTCTGGGGAATTCGGCTGCATTTGTGTTTGGGTGGAGATAACTGTCATGGTTGTTTTTGTCACCGAATGCAGAGTTTATGAACTCAAACAAAATGTTGCTGAATGCTTTTGTTGGTGAACAAATTGTGTGCTAACAGAAGTGTTCATGAACCAAGATATTACTGTAACTAATACTAAATCTGTAGCCCTAGATGTTATAAAAAAGAGGTCAGATTTTGAGCCAGTTTGAAGGTAAAACTTTGAATTTTCTGAATATTGAGGATGACTTCAAGCTTCTCAGTCCAAAATCCTGGAGGCTGCAGCTGCCTTACCATGGGTAGAAATGTTTAAAGTAGACCATGGTTTAAAGAGAAGATCAAGGACCAAGATTTGAGCACACAACTTTGAAATACATATATATATATATATATATATATATATATATATATGCATATATAACATATGTTAATACACATAAGTGTATGTTACCTGTAAGTTCATATATATATATATATATATATATATATGTGTGTGTGTGTGTGTGTGTGTGTGTGTGTAATACACATTCTATATATACTTCTCTATTATTAAGAGCTTTCATCTATAATGGAAGTCAAGTTATACCAAACATTGGTTCTAAATGTGCAGGAAGATTCTTATGAATTCCTGTTTATTTTTAAATATTCCTTATAACTGGAAATCTGTTCATGAGTTCCATATAATCAATATCTGGACTACTGAGAAATTAACAAAAACTTTGTCTGATACCAGGGATGAGATCTTGGTTTCCATGCATACTAAACAAGCATACTACTACTGGCCTGTATCTCAATTCTCCACTTTTAAAAACAGATTGAAAATTTGTTTACTAAGATCGCACTGTATCAAGGTAATCAATCTATTACACAGTTTTCTAACCTCCAGTCAGATAGGGGAGCTATGTTTGATAACATCATGCTCAACTATCATATAGTTCACTCAACGTGTAAGATATCCAAGGGAATTGAAGAGTTGATGTAAAGAACTTGTTACACAAAGAACAGAGCAGATTTCCTCTGCTTGTCAATAACAAAGCACACTCACAGCTTAAAAACATGTCCTTGTGCTAAGTAAAAGTAGTTAGCTAAAGGAAATCTGTGGAGCAATTTTATTCCAAGCCTACCCTTCTGATGAAGAGTACAAAACCGCAAGAGTCTACTTCATTGTCAATGTATGTTTCTTCCCTAAACTCCAGCTCTCATGAATCAGTCTTTAACAACTCAGCACAAATTTCTCAATGGGAGATGGGTGAAAGATGAGTACAATAAATGTAACTTTTCAAAGCACTTCTACCGATATGGAATAGAGAATAGAGCGTGAATTTAGAGTCAGATAACTACAAGTTTGAAAACAGTACCCCCTGGAGTAACAATTCTCAGTATCTTTACTAAATAGTTGTTATTATTGATGTGTTATATTGAACATAATTTTTACTAATATTGTGGCACATAGAACAAGTATCTTTACTAAATACTTATTATTATTGATATGTTATATTGAGCATAATTTTTACTAATATTGTGGCACATAGAACCTCAAAATATATTTCCTTCACTTCATTTTCCACAAATACTAAAAGATAGCATATTAGTAGTTTGTACTTTATGAGGAAGAAGTATTACAGGAATTGACTCTTGAGATTATAAATGCTGAGAAGTTCCCAGATCTGCTGTCTATCTATAAACTGGAGAACCTCAAAAGCCAATAGATCAGTCCAGTCTAAGCTTGAATGTGTGGGTAGCAGACTCAGGTGTAACCCAAGATCCAGGAACCAGCAACACTTGTTTGGTCTTATCCTCTTGCAAGGAACCTGTAGAAGTATACACAGAATTCCAGCAGCTACCATGAACCATAAACCTGGCTATCTGGCACCCTCAACCCAGAAGAATAGGGTCAAATGACCATAACAGAGCATCAGAAGCAGACATCTGTCATTCTCTTCTTCACCTTCAAGTTAGAGAACTCTGAAATATTCAAAAACCTGCTCACTGCGCACAGGGCATGATTTCCTAGAGCCAGCTGAATATTTGTTAAAAGGTAGACACCACTGATGAAAGTTTTATTAAGCTGAACTTTAACTCCTCTAAGTTTGCCATTTTCTTTTTAATTGGCTTGCTATTCTTTTGTCTAGAGAAACTTTAAAAATAAAATCGGCAATTTTTCTGTGCTGAAAAGGAATTACATAAACAAAGACTTTTCATTAAAAAGCACTTTCTTAGGAAAATTATTCTATGACAAGACAAAATTTATCACATAACAATGCTGGGGAAAATAGTCAAAGAATGAAGAAACAAACTTATAATTGCATTCATTAATCTTACTTTCTACATTTGAAAATGAATTGCAAAACAATTTGTTGACCTCATTCATACTTTTAAAATTTTGGACAAATATAAGCATTTTTCCTTCCATACAACATATCTAACACCTTAAAAGTTCCCATTCTTCCTAAAGGTATGAGGAGGAGATGAGATGCCTCCCACTAAAGAAGACTGGTCTGTGTGGTTGAGCTCTAACACCTTAGACATTCACCAGGTGCTTCCTGTGTCCGTGACATTAAAGTTTTGAAGAAATACATCAAGGGAGCAAGACAAAAACACAGCCCCTCTCCAAAGAGCCCATGGTAATTGACTGCTGCTTTGCTTATCCCAAAGTCTCTGGATTATGCCTGGTCCAACACTGGGAACTTCTGAACACAGAACTGTTTAATAAGCTCAGTGATCACTAAGAAACATTTGCAGGAAAGAAAACCAGAGGGTTATGACTTCAAAGTGACTCAAACAGAGTTTTTTAGTACAAAGTGTCTTTTCAATTAGAATGCTGGAAATCAGACAGAGTGAAGATGCAAGGTAACAAAGTCGGGCCAATTAAATCTTCCTGCTGTTCACCATGACTGTCTCTTTCTCGTTCAATTCGGCTCTTGGTAGAAATCCAGGGTACACACAAATCAGTTTCTTTGCACTGTCTCCTTCTTGGCTGTGAACACTGCAATATAGTTTGCTGCTCCTTCAAGTTTCCAGTGAAGCAGCTGTTAGTTTTTAAACGCTTTTGTTTCCAAGAAGTAGCCTTACCTCTCCCACAACAAGAAATAAATTTGCTAGCTACTATGAGCATGAGCCTGTTTCTAATCATGGAGAGACTAAATGAGGGGATCGGTTGACAACCTCTGTATGTTGTAAACATGACCTAATGACCTTTATTACTAATGACCTAGACCCAGAGGCAATGAACCCAGACAACTCTGATTAGGGGAGAAGCCTACTGGCTTATACAGCTATATAAAATATAAGGAATCTTTGTGTTTATAGAGGAGGGATAGGGTAGACCAAAGGAAGAAATGTTAAAGTGAAGGAACTATAAAAGTGAAATTTTCCTTTCTTTGTGCTACATGTTAAAAAATTAACTGGAAATGTGAATCCCCAGAAAAAAATTTGCAATGGATGTGTGAGGTGAAGTCACTGTGTGTGAAATCTTTAAAAAAACATGATCCACCAAATTGAAAATGGCCAGTAATATTTTCTACAAAATGTGTCATATTTGTCTGCTCACAGCTGCACATCAAACACCAAGATGGGCCAGAGTCCTCCTAGCTTTCTACCTGGCTCTGCAGGCACTAACACAGCACCAGTCCTGCTGTTAGGGTTCCTGCTGTTAGGTGTGGTCTCTGTTCTCCAGAAGTAGTGCCAGGGGACAGCTCCACACTTCTCCTGGCAGGGTGTTTTTACAAACTGGCCGCCACCATTTGAAGCACTTTAGATCCCCCTTCAAAGTTTGTTTAACCTTTGGTAGTCCATTTGCCCCTGCCCTAGAAGCTTAATTAATGTAGCTGGCTCATATCTCTTTCTCACTTCAGAAGAATTTCAAACTAAATTCATATTTGTGCCAATTACTCTTTGATTTCAGCATGAAGGTGTCTATGCGGGAATAATTTTTATAGTTGAATTAGAAAAATGCCCTTATTAAAAGTTGAATTTTGAACAAACATTAAAGCAGGTTTAATAAAACTAAAATCACCTAAAAGTCAAATATCTCCTAGAAACAATCACTTTTAAGAGTTGTTTACATTACCAAAGAATCTTCCTAAAAAGTCATTCTCACAGCATATAAATCTTGAATATTTGTCTTTTTTATTTAAGAATATATTGGAAACATTTTCCATAATGTTAGAAACATTGATTTTATTAGCTGGTCAATGTTGGACATAGAAAGTGCAGTATCCCAATACATAATCCAGAAGAAAATAAATCAGTTATTTCAAAACCAGTCAGCACATGATTTTTAAATTCTAACTGTCAAAATCAAATTCTTGTTTAATTTGTAAACTGGTTGTATAAGTTGAAAAATCATTGTGTAGCATACAGTTGACTTTATCTACATAAAAATGTTCTCAATACAAAGACTAAGAATCTATAGTCAATCATTATTAGAAGAAAATAACAAATTCTACCTTTGCATAATTATTTTAAGAGTGTATTATATTTGGAAATCCTCAGAGTTTAAGATGTCTAACACTTGTTTCATGTATACATTTATTTCCTTCATGCATTCATCCATTAAACAAATATTCATTGACAGAGACCCTGTTGGGTGCTATCAATGCTGCAAACAATCCTAGGGAAGAATTTGCATGCAACCAACCCACAGTTTAAGAAAGGGAAAATAACATACAGAAACTAAGTGACAAAGTGATATGTACTGCACAGCTTCCTGGGAAAGAAGAATTTCCAACCAAGTCTCCCTCAGAGGCAGCACTGGCCAGCAAACAGCAGGAAGAAGGGGTGTAGAGAGTGCACTGTAATACCAGCACCAAGCAAAACAGGTACTGGGCCTTCTGGGAGCAGCAGCCCATTGCTGGGAGAGTGAGTTGAGGGCAGAGCACCCCTGGGGAAAGAGCCACTAGAGCAGCCACGGGCAGCAGGGCTGTGGGGCTCCACACAGCATGTGATTGTTGCTCCTTTTGGCTATCTGGTGAAGAAACACCCTATAAGGCTCTGCTACCTCACCGGAGAAGAAACAGAGTGTGCTGGACTCGGCCCTTCCTGCATCCTTGTTCTGGCCTGACAGCTCTCAGGATGAGTCCCTCTAGATTCTGTCCTCTTTGAGCAAAGCTGGATTCTCAAGCAGCAGAACCAGAAACTGGGCTTTCTTATAGGGAGTAACCCAGATATCCAGGTCTTCTGGGAAAACTCAGACACATATTTGAATGTGCATGGTGCAAGTCTAGCCAGGTTCTCAATCCCTCTATTACTACACTGCCTATTTGTTTGTTGCTGTAGTTTTGTTGGTTTGCTTTAACTGTCATTTCAAATGTTATGGCAGATTATTGTTTCAGGTAAATAAAAAACTCGTTATACTGATCCTCCCCTCCCTTCACACCTGTCTCCTTGCCCACACCATTCTCTTTGTTCGCCCTTTGGACACAGTCAAGCAATCTTACTCTAAGGGAAATCGGTACAATATGTGTATTAAGCAAGCTTGCACTAAGTCAGTGAGGAAAGGGTAAGAAAGCACATATACATTGCTTTATGCTCTACAAGATCTCTGACAGGAGAATCAAATATAACAACTTCACACTAGTCTTTGCCATTTTTTTACTAAATTGAATTTTCTTATGGTGTGCATGTGTTTCTAAGCCAAAAAATAAGGGAGGAGAATCAGACTGGTAATCATGTCTATGTTTTACTGTTCCTCCATGTGTGACTGACCTGCTTTCAACTGGCCATCTAGGGAGAGGTCCGCAGAGGAAGACTCTATCACGGTGCCTTGCCAAGGGATCAATTGCAAAAAGCATCACAGGCATCAGCGATGTGTTTAGTGACATAAACTCTGGAAACACATAAGTGGGCTTTTTGAGTCCAAATCCTATTACTAGCTGACTGTGTACTTGACACTACATTAGCTATATCATTTTGCCTCGATTTTCCTGCCTACAAAACAACAAAAACAATCATGCTCCCCTCTTAAGACAGTTTGAGAAATAATTACCTGTCTAATTCTTTCCCTTCATTTATAAATAATCTGCCTAACATTTAAAGTGACAGTTAAAGCAAACCGATATCCTACCATAACCTGTATCATATGTTCCATCCTTCAGCAGGTCAAAAACAGGACACCTTCCGTAAATACTGTGGCTCACATTTTTGTAACCAAATTTTAAAATCTTTTCCATTGCTAAAAACATTTCACTAATCAATCCTACCAATTTTAGTGAGCTAGTTAGGATGAAATTCTACTAGCTCAAAAACATCATAAAGGGAAGCACACTGTTGTATGGACAAGTAGAATTGTATGCCTCAGAGATTTCATTGCCTTTCCTTTAAAGTGATGCTGCTGCTGTTGCAGCTTTGGTGTGACATTAATGGAGCATTGTACAAAGAACACAGTCAGAACACAACACAGGTCAATTAATTTATTAATGACTTCTATCAAGTTAATAGATCTTTAAAAGTAGATCAATTTTGGTCAATTTGAAATCTTGTCCTCAAACTGACATAAACTATTTACTGGTGTATTAAACTATAGGTTAAGAGGAGAATAATGATATTAGGTGCTAATTACAACCATTATCTATAAAGAAGCTAGAGTTTAATTTAAAATACTTAAATTATCTATAATGGATCACTGAGAGAAAAATATATGGTCAATTTGAGATAGTGTCCCCTAAATTTAGCACTTATTGTACTTCATTTCAGGCTGACTTTTAAAATGTACTACTTGGCTATACTTCATTTATCATAAGATTTTGGAAAAAAAAGTCTCACCATTCAAAAAGTGAGCATCATATTATTATCTAGGTATTATTTATGCACTGTGTCTTAGTTATTTTTTTTTTTTTTTTGTTGCTGAGACAAAATACCCAATATACAAAGTTAAAGGAGGAAAGTTTTGTGTAGCTCACAGTTTGTCGAGATTTGAAATCATCATTAGCTGGCTCCAAGACAGGGTGAGACAGGGTGGTCCCGCAGAAGAGCATCACAGAGGAGAAACAGTTCAAGGCAGGCAGAAGGCAGCAAAGCAACAAGAAACAACTACACCTCTTTCTGTCCCTTGTGACTTATCCAGGTTATATGGCCACATAGCCCTCACACTCCTAGTATCCTTGAGCCTAGCATTGCCCCATAAGTTGATCTCAGCATCACACAGTGTAGATGCAGCCACCTCTGAAAAACTCCGTATGACCACATGAAGCTTTGAGTTGATGTGTAAACACAAGCCATAACATGCTGGATTATTTCTCTCCTGTTTTATTATTTTTCTTTGTAGAAAAATAATTCATTGGCAACGCGGGCCCGGAGGAGAACAGAGCTCCAGAGTTCCGGCCATGGAGAGATTCGGGCAGCTTATTCACCTGCCCTCTTGATAAGCACCTGCAGTTTGGGCCTGGAGGAGAACCATTACCTGTGAGCCAACTTCCACGGGAGCTGAAAATCAAGCACCCTTCTCCCACCTGCCCCCTCCCCCCTTACCTACTGGGGATAGATATTTCAACATCTTTTGGGAGGATAGATGCAGTATAGCAAATATGGGGGATTTCTTTCTATCTTCTGTTTGAAGGCATAGGTTGTTTTCACTTTTTGTTATATTTCTTTTGCTCTATTCAGTATTCTCAATTCGTTTTACAATGTTCTATTTTTGGTTTGATTTAACAACACATAATTGACTAGATAGCTATTGTTAAATTAAAGAAATATACCATAGTACTTAGTACTACTATCCCAGTATCCTACTGTGAAATCCTATACCAATTTCACAGCATTGTCTCGATTGGCTTTGTTCTGTCTTACACTGTTGCATAACTGCTACTTTCAAAATTAAAAAAAAAATACATGTTAAGACCCATGCATGTGTAGAATCTATGAACAGTTTATGAGAACTGATCTTATGACAATTGATAAAATGAACAGATACTTTGAAGAAAAGGAGACACTAAAATACCCAGTGCTGATCCTGGAGTGTCTTAATGTGAAACCCAGCAACAGTGTTATTCTTTGCTCAGAGTGATATTAGCCTGCTTGGGTTTATTGAAAGTCAACATAATTGAAGATATGGGTAACTGCATATATGTTTAAGTGTAGAGGATTGATAACTATATTTCTAAGTTTTTGTTGGATAGTTGAACAGAACTGGTTGCAGTCTCACTGTTTAAATCCCCACTTTATATGCTCCAATTTAGTATCTTGAATAACTATTTGTAAGAAGACAATCTGTAATTATCAACTGGTAATTTCTTACTGTTTATTTTTCTTTGAAAGTATGTATTATAACTACCCGTTTTCTGTTATTTTTAGTCTTTCTTTAAATTCAGTTTTAAAAAGAAGACACTACAGTACCCAGTGCTGATCATGGAGTGTCATGAAGTGAAATCCAGCAATACTATTATTCTTTGTTCAAAATGATTTTAACCTGCTTTAGTTTGTTTAATCTAAACATAAATGAAGATATGGATAACTGCATGTATGTTTAAATGTATAGGATTGACAACCATGTTACTAAGTTTTTGTTGGACAGTTGATTAGAACTTTTTGCAGTCTCTCTGTTTGAATTCCCACTTTACATGTTCCATTTTTGTACCTTGAACAACTATTTGTAAAACGACATCAACTAGTGATTTCTTACTCTTTTTTTTTTCTCTGAATGAATGTACTATTTCTACCTATTTTCTGTTTTGTTTAATCTTTCTTTAAATAAAAAAAGAAAAATAATTCATCAGTCTGAAATATAGTCTTCCTAGGGCTTCATTTCTTTAGCCAAATTTGATTCCAAAGGTCTAGTTGACTCAGTTTCCTGCAAATGAAATATTTCCTTCTCAATTCTTTATGGTTGTACTTCAGAAACATTCTCTAAATTGTCCCCCAGCTGCTGTCTGTGTTCCTCTAATGTCTCCTCCATAGCCAAAATCAACATGATAGCCCTAAGGTCAGTTCAGTCTCTTGTCAGACCACACATTGTTTTTTCTCAATACCAAGACTAAAAACTCAGCCTTTCAAAATGGAGACAGGTTCTGAAAAATGGTATACAATGTCCTTCAGAATTTCCTGCCTCCAGTCATTTCTCTTCTAACACAACCCAACAACCTCAGCTAGCTGCTTATATTTCCTACAAAGGTCAGATTCCTTCACCGTTGCCTGTGTCTTACTGATGGTGCTGGCTACAATGCCCTTTTTATTTCTGTCTACTCATCCTGGAAGATTTTAACTGCTCTGATGAGCGGGGGAACATCTGGTCATCACATCTAGCTGAAGATTTGTCCTTTCTGTGATCTATCCATTTCTTACCTGGACAGACTTGATTACTCCTAAATTTTCATTCCAAGTAGACTTTCTGTATGCTTCCATAGCCCATAATGTTTTTGTGCAAATCCTTTATGCACTGTCACCCTCAAATAGATTATAAGCATCTAAAAACATTTGTTTTTGCATCCTGAACACCTTGGAAATGTCCCCTAAATGTATACCTGTACAATGTTTTTTTCAAAAATAAGCCTATATGCTGATATGATGTTCTATTTTACAATTTCATTTATTGTATATTTTATTTTTATTTAATAAAAATCATGCAGTAACTATGGTATACACAAATATAAGACTGAATACATTTGTAAAATGCACTGTAATTTATTTCTTGGCCATCCTCCCTTTTACTTTGTATTATTTCTCACTTCAAACAGCTGGATTTTTGCTATTCAATATCCAATGACAGACACAGAAAAAGGCAGAAAAGAAATTTTCTGCCCTCATTTTTCTTCAGTAAACAAAGAAATAAAATAAACTTTTAAAATGGATAGATTCGAGTGAAATCTCCACTTTTACTACAAATAGGAAACTTTTCCTTGGAAAATAGGCAAATAAGAGATAGAATATGATAAAAATCAGATATTAAAATGTGTGTTTCCTTCCCCCTTGGAGCGTGAGCCTGACCTCCCAGATAACATGAAAGAGGAGAGGAAAGAAACCTGGCATCTCTGTGCCACAGATCTGAGTGGAAACTGTGTGTTTGTTGTGCCTGAGTGTGCCTGGGGTGGAAGAACTAAAGCCACGTGGCCAGGAGGAGAGGAATGTGAGACGCCTTTGTGGCAGCTTTATGCTGTATAGATTTGCAAAACTCAGACAAAATAATCATCTCTATTCATATGTTTTTAAAAGACGTTGAGTCCCTCCAATGTCTTCTCTTAGGCAAAATTCTCCAACATTTAGTACCACCTCAGGGAAAAGGAAGAGGCAGGCCTTTGTTGTTTTGTTTTGTTTTGTTTTGTTTTTTTTTAATAAAATTGTTTGTCAGCCTAGCAAATATTCAGTTGAGTTGTAGGGGAAAAATACCTCCTTGTTTAGAAGAGATTCCTGTTTACTATGAGTTTGAATCACAATGCTCAATTTCAGCTAATGGGTGCATTAAGGTGGTACCACTTTTTGTCCCTTCTTTAATAGCAGTGTCCTTCACTGAATACTGCATCAGTTGCTCAAGTGAGTCTACTGTTCATGGTGATTGACAGGTTTTCAACCAAGTAACTTTTGCCAATTAAATATAAACCCACAAACCTCACAACCTGGGACTGTCATGCCTACTGGTTTCAACTTCAGTTAATTATCGGCTTGGTTTCAAATTCATCACATTTTTAAAAATTGAACTTACGATTTAACAAGAAAAATCTTAGGAAATTTCCTCCACCCTTCTTACAATCAGGTAAGAATGATTGATTTACACCCTTCTCAGGTAGCTTGCTACTTTATATTATATATTATAGATATTTGAGCAATTTTCTTATTTTCTATCTTGGCCTGTAAGTTGCTGAAGGATACTTATTTTTACATGTTAAACAGTTTTATAACTTCTGCAAGGTAGAGTAAACCTTCTCAAACATAGAGGTACTCAGTAAACATTTGTTCAACAAAGAAGATGCAGTAGGTCAAGCTATATATGTCATTATTCTGTTAAATCAAAATCACAGTTGCATATCAGATCCAAAATACATCCTACCATCTTGAAAGATGTGAATATAAAAAGAACTTCTTCTCTAAATATTTCAAATCTAGATATTTTAATAGAGATGTGTCCTGTTAAGAGAAAAACTCTCTTGGACATACCTGTGTACAGTGTGATATATTTGAAGATATGTGTGAGGCATTTGGAAGCACCATATCGCTTTGGAGAAACCTTCAGCAAAATTTCTCTTGCTGAGTGAGCTGAGAGAGCTCACTCAGCCTCCCCAGGACTGCTTTCTCTGTGGGCACGGGAGCCTGCGCATTGCTCTCTTGAAGACTGTCTTATGCCATGAGGTGAGGTACTGCATTTGGCACCAGCTGCAATCTCCACATGATTTTCTGCTCCAGTTTCAGAAAAACACATTGAAATAGACACATCTGAACATGATAAATGTAGGGAACACCGTAGCAAGAGTCGGCGCGCTGTAGGAAAAGAGGCAGCCAGTCAGTCAGATGGAGAGTTTAAAAGGGCATCCTGGCTGCCCAAGCAATCTGAAAACCATCAACAGTGATAAATCTAGGGATATTCTCAGGTCATGTTCCAACTTCACAGTTTGAGTAAAAGCTAAGTTTCATTTCTGATCCAACTTCTCTCCTACACACAACCAAAAGTATGGTTTCCTTCCTGACAACGTCACTTTTTAATATGGATTCCACTTACTCCTACAAAACGTTGAAGCCCACTAGGTTTTGTACTCTAAATAAAACTGTATTTGTGCTTTATATAATGTAAATGTCCAACATTCTTTCTTTACATATCTGGCTAATGTTTATCATTATGCCCTCTGCCACTCATCTGTATCAACACTGTCAGCCTGGACTCTGTCTGCTGAGTGCTTCAGCCAAATTGATGTGACAAAATGAAAAATAGGCTTTCTTTTATATCACTAATAGTTAGAAATATTATGATCTCCTAAAATTGTACTTTAACAACCATTTTAATATTTTTGGTATCTACTCTGTCTCAAGCACTGTGTTCAGCATGGAAATTACATTTGTCCACTTTCATGAAAAACTCTAAATGGTAATGTGGAAACTCATGACCCAGCATGAGGACAGTCACAGAAATGGTGACTAAGGCCACTTCTGAGTTATCACTGCAGAAAATTAGGGGTGCCTGACTGACCCCTCCTCAAATTTTCAGGGAAAGATTACATAAGCTCAATGTGAACTGGGATGGTATAGCAGCCCTGAAAATTATATCTGTTATTTTTAAGCCTGGCAGACATCAACAGTGTGCTTGCTAACAAAAGTTCTTATGCAGCCTGGAGGCAAAATAGAATACTCTCACAGAGAGCCATGGTGAGACTCAGCTGTTCATTCACCTGTTCTGCAACCACACACTTCCAAACACACACATACATGCACACTCATGCACACATACACACAGAGGCACTTCAATGATGGGGAAATAAGTCACTTCCTCAGAATACTGGACTTGGTATCCCATATTAGTATCTACAGCTATCTTAATCCTTCCCTCCCTTGCCTGAAGATCTCTTAATTTACAATAATTCCTTTCTATTTCAGCTTCTAAAAGTCCATAGTTTGATGAAGGAAAAAAGAGGTATAGTCGTGCTTTCTGTCCTGCAGTGGCTGTGAGGGACTGCATCCTTCTGAGGCCCAACTAGAGTGTAATCCAGCCCTTTTAGCTTCCTGATCATAGCAACAGAAAGAGATGCCCCATAAAGCCTTCCAGTTTCTTGGGAAATAAGTTATTTGTGATTCAAAATAGCAGTAAGTAGTGTTTATTCTTTTCTAAAATTATGAAACACTAATAAATGTAAAATGAAAAATACGTTGAGGATTGCAGGGCAACCTTTTAATAATTGTCATACCCTTTTCTTGGTGTTTTTCAAATTTTCTAAAACTTATTACCCTTGCAGCCTTGAAAAAATAATAATCTCTAACCTAACGCAGAGAACCAATTTAAACTGGGTCAGTCCTGTGTTTCCAACAGACATAGGACAACTGGATTCTTACTCTATTAGACTTGATTCAAAGATGATGTAGAATTCTGTGTTCTACACAGAATGGCCACAAGAGTCAGCCGACTTTGCTGGACCAGCCAGGCTGGCACATCAAGTGCTTGGGACGTGTGCCTCAGAAGGAAATTTAGAGAAAAGCAGGATTTCAGAAAACACACAATATATCTTCTGAAACTCAGAGTAATGGACAATAAAATAATTTTTGATGCTGGTATTGAAAGGGAAATTAAAATTTTAAATAAAAGCCTTCCAAGAAAGCCTGCCAAGGTCGTGTTCAGACCAACCTGACAATGAAACATTCCTTTCTAACAGATGCCTTAAAATGTAACCTGAAATATTCCTGTGTAATCCCTGTCTTTATGTCTTTGGATATCTAATGGACTTACAGTGTAACCTAAAATGTTTAACATTTGGTAGCAATGCCAGATGTCCAACCTTCCAACCACAGAACACTGAATCTGCTTTTGCGCCTCCCACTGCTTTCCCCATAAAAGCCCTGCAACCCCTCTGGGCAAGGCTGACTCTAGGAGAGAGCCCAGTCAAACCTATCCGTGTCATAAACTGCCTCCCAAACCTCCTTGGTGCCAGTTATTTCTGTGTCTGGTCTGTTTTCCAAAGCAGTATCATGGACATATTGTGAAATTTAACTTCAGATTTTAAGTTGAGTTTGTACAGACACAGGTAAAATAAAGCCAAGATATTCATACGTTTTGGTGTAAAGGTCAAATAGATTAACATTTAAGTGTTATAAACAATATTGGAGGACAAGTTCCTAAATGACAGTGTTACTAAGAGAGACTGAACCAGGAGAGATCTTGAAAGGGCTGGACAGGAGAAACGAGGCTACCCTTCAGACAGACTGACTGCTGGCCTAGAGTTGAGGAAACAACTCCAGGAGAAGGGAGGTCTCATGTTGTAGCTCTCTCTCTGGAACTACATTCTCTTTCTGAGTTCAGCGTTAGCCAGGACCAAGAGGCCCAGTTTAAGCAAAATGGGAAAAAGTAGCCAAGTAACTGGTTGTCCACAATAAGTCCCTGAGTAGTCACCCAGTGTCACCTTTGACTCCACTGCTAATTACTACACCATTCATTAACTATAATATTTGACACCCTGCACCCTCTTTTCCCCACAGCCTTCCTCATTGGCTCCAGACACCACAACAGGTCCTCTAAGCGCCATAAAAACTGAAAAACTTCACTTGCCCCACGGAAAGATTGAGACAAGCTGTTCTATGGCAGGGTCATACTTCAGATCAGACCCTCAATCCTGTCCCAAACCCTTGGGCTTAAACTCTGTCATGGTTTATGTCTGTGGTTCCTAGGCCTCATGCATTTGCATTGTGCATTTGTGATTGGTTCATTGTTTAGCACTAGGATTGATGGTATCAGTGTTACACCCACATAGAAGTGGAGCCAGCATACAAATCAGTGGCAGGAAGAAGGTGTGTCTCCCTCTCTTGCCAGTTTCCACTTTCCTGTTTGCATCTGCCATGAACTGCGGCTCCACCATGCTACCCTGCCTTGGAGCCAGCTGAGAATGGACTGAAACTTCCAAGAAACTGTAAGAAATAAACCTTTCCTTTCCCAACTTTGGGCATCAGGTATTTTGTCTCAGCAATGAGTAAAAAGTAACTAAGACAAACCCTGAACACCAATCCCACAGTGCAGGAGCTCTTCCCACTGGCTACCTCCCACACTTGGAGGGCATCCTGTCTTTGCTCTTTCAAGTAAATCACTAATCCTGCTGCTACTCTGCAGTGTCCTACTTAGTTCACTATTTAGGACACCAAGAACCTGAAAGGACCCCTAACCCAGTAACAAGGTTATGACACACATATTTAGGAAGCAAATAAGTAAATATCCCATTTCATTTACGTTTCAAAAGTGTCCCAGCATCCTGATCTTTGCAATACTAAAACATTTTGCAATAGTGTCCCGTTTGAATGAGGTTATCGTTTCTACTTTTTCCTTGGTAATTGTCTTTGCAGGACAATTTAGTCATAACTGGCAATGTCCCTGGCTGCTTACCACCAGCCTCAGATGCACCTACTACAGGTGTTAAACCGTTTTACCCACAACGACTCTCAAGGCACTCTGTTCTTACAAATTATAAACCAGTCCACAGTATGTAAGATGATGAAACAGGCCTTTGGCGCAAAAGGGAAAAGAAAAGATTTAAATTCTATCTGTGTGATAAATTATAATCCTTTGCCTGCAACCAAATAAAAATGAGGCAACTAATTTGCTTCTAGGTCAAGAATCAACCAGATGCCTGGACTTTGGAAAGCCCAGTTGTTTCTCAAACCTTACTGACACCTGGTGGCTAAATCCAACAGACTGCTACAAAGACGAGCTTTCTAGAACATTTCTACTGTTGCTGATAGTCATAGAGAAACTATTTTTTCATCCTCAAAAACACTCAAGACTACACATTTTCATACCTGAAGAGAGAGAAAGTGAAGCAAAATCCACAAGAGGTCTTAAGTGATCTTGAACGTATTTTTGTCCCATTTTCTTGTACATACAAATAGATTACTAAAAGTTCTAGCTTTTAATTTCAATATTATGAGACCCATATTTACCTCAGTTATTTGTTTTTCTCCAGATAGCAACCAACAAAAAAAAATCATATAAATTCAGAGAAACTATACTTTTAAACTACCTCCCAATTTTTCATACCTAACAATTGTTATAATTTCCAAAGTTAAAATTGTGAACTATAGAGTGCCAAAGAATCATTTTCTTATTTTAAATGCACATGGATAGGGCACAGCCCTGGAATACACTAATTCAATCATTCTTGGAGAAAGATATAAAATACTGTTATCCTGTTCCCAAACAAGTGTTTAGAAATCCCACTGTGGGGCTGGAGATTTATCTCAGCAGCATAAACACCTGCCTTGCAAGCAGGCAGTCCTGAGTTCCCTTCACTATTTTATGGCTCTCTCAGAATCTTACTACTGTATCCTGGTCGAAAGTTCCCACATTGTTTGTGTAAACAACTGTTAATCCATTTTCCAATAGCATCATCCTATTTTACCTTTAAGGGACACCTCTGCAATTTCAGGTATGTTGAGTTAATGTGAATAAGCAAATCCTGACCATGCCTATTGGAGGGTCAAGCATTTGTGTGCCCGGGGAAACCAGGGTATTCATTTCCAGGTCTAGAGCAATTACTTCAAGGGTACATAGTTGATGGCAACCAGAGGAAGTGCCATTGTGAGAATTACTATAAGAATAAACATCACACTTCTGGATTCATTTACATGAAAGAACAGGACCTCAGGGTGCTTTAGTTAGTACTTGTCACTCTACATGAAGGATAAAATCACATACATTAAGACAGAGCTCAGAGACAGTGAAAGGTAGTGCAGGGAAGTTCAAACTTTCATTCTGATGCTTTGGTATTGAGTCTGCTGAAAGAAAGTGACAATAGACAGATTACTTGGAAAAACACATACACATTTATTAGCATGCGCCCGTCCAGGAGAGCCACACAAAATATGAAACTCCAAAACAGACAAATTTTTAAGCTTAAATATCCTCTTCATAAGTGTGAGTCACTTTTAGAGGGTGAACAAATGATTTTTAGGGGAGATAGAAGAACAGATAATGGGCTGGGAGCAAATTCCTTTGGCCTTTGCGTGTAGTGCTCGCTTTTTCAGTCTCTTCCTCTGTGATATGAGTTTACTCTTCCTTAGTTAATGAAATTTCAGTAAGAAGATTGAAGGATATTGTGCTCCTCTTTGGCAGTTCCATTGCTGAGGTAGATAAGGGCCCTTCAGAGAAAGCCCTTCTTTGTGTTTGCTTTATCCTAGATGCTCACAGTTTGAAATCCAAGAAAGCATATTTTGGGGTATCATTTTCTGATCCCCAGCAATAGCCATCTGCAGACATTGTTAGAGCATGTTATGCAGCAGTATTTGAAAGAATCACCACTGCCTTCTTCTTTTCACAAATCTATAGATCCCAACTGCTTTCCTGTGATCTGCGATGACGGATCTCCTGGCTCTAAGTTGCCTGACACATGTCTGCCTGACCTCTGAGTCCCTATGGTCCTCCTCCTCCATTTGGACTTATCAGGTCAAAGTCAAATCAGCATCTCTGTATCCAACGTATGTTCTGTTTATCTGATTCTTCTTAGTAATTTAAAGACAAAAGGCTAAATTATAAACAGATACCACTAAAATCTAGAGGATTATTAGAAATTATTCGGAAAACTAATACTCCAATAAATTCGTGAGTGTAGAATAAATGAATAAATTTCTTGATGCTGACAGGAGCTCAATGTCCCATTCTTTGCCTCCAAAAATTTTTCAATAGGTAGATACTAAAATCTATAGTGCAATATTCAGGGTCCATAATTTAATATTTGCTTTCTTTTTTAATGTTATAAATTATGATATTAAATTTCTTGATATTACTAATCTTTGAACTCCTGAGACTAACTCACAAGATAATTTTCTTCTATTATAGTCTTCGGTTATAATTACCTTTTATATTTTATTTTGAATATCATATTTATGCTTATATGTTAAGTGTTCTACATTTTTTCATTATTTCTATTATTTGCTATCAGGGTCTATTTGCCATGTAGAATTAGAGAATCTTTATTTATTTTATTTATTTGGTACTGGAAATGAGGACCTTGAGGACCTTGAGCTTATCAGACAGGTGCTTATGCCAATAAGCCAAATCTCTGTCCCACTAGAGGATCTTAAATTTTGGAACCAGATAAGAGTTACAGCTTACTACCAGGGTTGGTCAGATTTTTAGTTCCCATGTTATGCTCCAGAGTAGATTTATTTCATCCTCATCATCATCATTATTATTACTACTATTATTATTTTGGGATGCTTCTCTGACAAAACTTCTTCTTGACCAAACTTTAGTCAGATTCCTCTACTTTCTGCATCCAACAAGGAAAACTGTCACTGGTGTGACAAATTTTACAAAGAATCCTGGAAGTCCTTGGAGCCAGTCCTTTGCTCACAGGAGTAGGTCCAGTGTGACAGTTGGCTTGGCACCTCACCCCCTCCATCCTTCCAGCAAAGTCTGATCTCTTTGTTCTGCACTCAGCAACAATCCCTTCGAGCCAGTTTTGGCAATAATTCTCCCTTAACGCTGCTGTTTTCTGTGAGTAATTTTTAATCCACTCACTTCTTGAATATAAATTCCTGCCTTCCTTTGTCAGGCATGAAATTGGGCCTAATCTCTATCCATTCCCACAAACTCCTCAGTCCCTATGTGTACCATGATAGTTTCCCTAAATACAGTCAGCCTCCATTCTCAAGAGCGATGTTTTTCCTGTAACACCCCCATCTTCAAATTCTTTCTGTGTAGGGACTGATCAAGAGGAGCACTACACAGTTGACCCCTAGCACAGACCCTGAGTCCTGGCACCTAGGAATGTGTGTTGCTACAGTTGCAAAATTTTTGTGAATCTGACCCAGTGTGAGTTATGAAAGGAAAGCTTTCTGTAAACTGCCAGAAGTCAGATCAAATCAAATTAGAAAGGAAAATGTGAAGCTTTACTGTCCATGAGCAGGCAGGGATTGGAATCGCCACGGGAAACCTCAAGGTAGTCAAAAGTTCAGAGGCAGTGGCTAGCTGCCGGTTTACTCATGAACATGGTGTTTACATGTCATGAACATGCTGTCTACATGAGAACTTACCTTTAAGTAATTGATTTTTAAAATAGAATTTCCAGATTGAAGAAGGTCACTTGATAATGAATACTTTTATTGATTTTGAAGGGAAAAAATTTAGGTTTTACTTTTGATGGTCAGAAATTACATGAAATAGCTCAAGTTTCGTTTCACTCACATTTGCAAATTAAGCAAATTTAGAGTTTGCTTATGTGGCCTCCTTGGATTTGTCTGATTGGGGGTTTCTCATGTCCTTTCTTCTTTTGTATTTTAGTAAAACAAAACAATTTACCGAACTTCAAGTAAATGTTCTTCCACAAGTGATCTTCCCACCTTGGGGTGAAATCCACACAGTGACTTTCTCATAATAATACTGTTAGACTAGATGCTGTTCCTTCAACCTTGGGGAAGGGTGTTCTCTCTGTTTCAGCTTACTGTTGTTAACACACAAAATAATTCTCCTTGCACTTTGGATAGAGAGAAGATTGGATTGGATTCTAACAGCAAGGTACCCTGTACCTACAGTTGACCTCTCAGCTCAAGCTCAGTCACCCTGGCCAGGTAGCAGCACCACTCACCTGATGGAGCCAGTGAGGACTGGCAGGACATCTTGGTACTGGCTGGCAGAGACTTAACAAAGGTTCCCTGCCATGCAGAGCTTCAGGTCAAAGTTCACATCACTCCCTCTAGTTGAGACTCATCCAGTTCTCACTGGTCTTGCATGTCACAGACGTTCAACACTAAGGTGTCAATTTTGACTTTTAAGAAATGACAGACTTTCCCCAGGTAAAGAAGATATATATAAAGATATGAAGTGTTCTCAAAGCTTAAAAATCTTTACCTATGTTCTACTTTTACAAAAATAAAGACTCTAAAGAAGTCACATTTATTTGTGGATATGGAGGTGAAATCTTAATGAGTTTTTCCTCTGTTACTAACAGAAAGTTTAGTATACTCTTGAAGTAAAAAACCAGGAAAAGCACTTTAATATTGAAATCTCTATGACCCATTTCAATGTGCATTTTCTTCTATTAAATATACTCATTTCTCCTATAGATGGCATAAACTTTTCCATTGAGGACTATGTCTCATTTATATTAGTATCCTTTAATAAGCTGAATATGTCATTCACAAACATAGTTCAATTGTTTTAAAAAAAATTTATCATAAATGTACCAGTGCAAAAGGATAATAGTAAGAGTCCAAATTAAACTGAAAGGTTAACAGATTCACTAGCACTTAGCACACTCCACAGAAACTGTCATATAAGCTTTAATATATTACTCTCTGTATAATATGAATGTTTCTCATTGACTTGGTCCTGTAGGGTCAGATATCTTATTTATCACTGTCTAGCACATTTCCTCCAAATACCTCTTTCTACAGGTTTTTTTCTTTGTTTGTTTTGTTTCTAGATTAAAAGTAATTGCAATTGAAATTACTAATTAGAACCTATAAGCAATTTAAGGTTCAGTTTTATAAAATGCAAAGAAATGAAAGAATTTACATTATGTACTAAGATTTTTAAAAACTGGCAATATAGAACATGTGTGGGAACTTGTTGCAGTGATAATAGAATAAACCCTGAAGCAGTAGCATGAACTTAATGAAAGAGGAAGAGAACCAGGAGAGTTTTCCACCTGAGCAGCTGTAGAAGATCCAGGACCCACTGACACGGAAGGACCAGTTGGCCACCTAGCGAGGAGCCTGGACTAAGCCTTCGAGGCAGCACTGGCATGGGCTAGGAGTTGAAAACTTCCCACTGGGTCCCAAGGGTGGCTTTGTGAAGCTTCTTCCTCAGGTTAGGGGATCTGGTCCGTGTGTAAAATGCCTCTGAGACAGCAGGGTGCACCCTGCTGCTAAGGCAGCACAGGTCCTTGGCCCTAAAGGTGACAAGGCTTTCGGTGAGGCAGGAGAAGGAGAGAGGGGCACATCTTCACCCTCAGCTGCTAACAGGTGTGGGCCAGGAACCCCAAGCCCAGGACCACCCCTAGCTCTTGTCCCATGAGGCCAACTGTCCTATGTCACTTAAGAGGAAGATTACAATTGCTTTAGCATGACAGACAGAATTTAGGCAAATGCACACAAATGGAAATTTTCAGAACTTTACAAAATGTTTAAATAGACTTTTCACACCAATCTTTTCTTTGGGGATTAGGCTTATTTCACAGTAATTTAGAAACAATTGACAAACTGTTTCTCTTTTTCACATTAGAAAGTGTCCTAAGCTGTGGAGTAACCCTCCTTAGAGTTCAGTATGTGAATTGCCTTGTGATCATTTTTGCTGATTGGACTTTAGAATTTTGTCTCAGAGCATTATAATAAGCTAAGTAATTATATTTGTCTTATTTATTTTCTTACCACATATAATTTCAATGTATCTACTGCCATTATTTTAAGAATCTTTTTTCAAGAGAGGAAAAAAAAAAGTGCTCTAAAGGATACAACTGCAAGTGTGTTTATGGGTGTTAAATAGATGACCATGTTAATGTTTTTGGTTGGATCATTGAACACAACTGTTTTCAGTCTCACTGTTTGAATGTCCACTTTGTATGCATTGATACTGTGACTTGAGCAACCATCTCTAAGATGATAATGTGTAATCTATTAACTGGTGATTTCTTACTGTTTTTTTTTTTTTTTTTTTTTTTTTTTCTGTAGTTCTGTATTACTTGTACCCTTACACCGCTTTGTTTTGTTTTGTTTTTTCTCTTTTTCCTTTTAAATAAAGATTTTTTAAAAAGAATTTTTTTTCTAACTCTAGAAAAATGTTAATAAATAATTTTAGAATTTGTTTACATAGGAGCACAGAGGAGAAAAATAATGGATTTTCTCCTTCATCCAGGAGTTTATGGCTACGGCCTCTATAACAAAAGACAGATTCATGACAGAAAAAACAAACTTATTTAATAAAAATTCTGTAATTTAATATATTTGAGAAAAATAATGTTTACAAACATAAATAAGGTTTGAGAAAAACAAACTTATTTAATACAATTTTATATGACATATAACCCTTCAGAAATAGCCACAGAGACAGAGAAAATTGTAATATTATGGCCTCAGAGAAGTATGCCTGGAAGACAAGAGTGATCACAAACTGGTTGATGGGACTCCATAAACCCTGTTTGTATAGAATTATTCTTGATGTCTCTGTTTCTTTATTTCTTTCCTCCCGAGACATGCTAAGTGAGACACGAAAATCAAGAGTACTAAAGTGTCCTTCACTACAATTATATTGGTTGTTTACTGAGACGGAAAGAATGAGTTAGTTTGCCAAAATTATTCAATAATCAAGAATAATGTAAATTTGCTAAGAAATAGGAACAGGAACAGCATCCCTAATTGAAAACACTTGCCTTCTGTGTTTACATTTATATTTCTCTGCATATTTGGAAGATGGTATTATGTAGAAAATGTCAAACACTACGAACTGGGCTTAGGAACACATGCATGTTTTCTGAGTTCTGGGATAAGTATCACGAAGGAGAAACAGAAATCGCGGTGTTTCTTTCCTACTCCGTGCTTTTTTGGGGGGAGGGCTTTCTAAATGTTTGCAGAATTGGGAGCTGGGGATTTAGTTCAGTGGCATAAGCACCTGCCTTGCAAGCAGGCAGTCATGAGTTCAATCCCTGGTACTGATTAAAAAATTTTTTTTTTGCAGAAAAAATGAATGAGTGTGTGAGAGTCAGTCAATAACTCCTTCATTCCTTGTTTGCGTTAGAAAGAGAGAAGTACAATGCTTTAAAATGTTGGTGTAAATTAAAAATGAATATTTTGAATACATTTCTTAGGTAGAAAGCTAAACTTTCACTTAGATCTAAGCTATGTAGTAAAACCAGAGTGTGGAAACAGATTTGGCAGGCAAAGACAGGCAGCATAATTTTGTGAATAGCATCATTAGGATCCTTTCCCTTTCTTCCTCACTCGCATTTAGGAAACCATCCAATTACAAAATAATGGGAGAATAGGCTAGCCAGAGAACACCGCATTCATTCCCGAATGTGAACTATGCTCTAAAATTTCATACACCTTAATAAGTCCCAGAGCTCCACAGATTCTAATATTGAAAATGAAACAGTGGTTGTAAGGAACTATCAAGCCAGAGAGCTTTGTTAAGCTGAAATTTTAAAAAATGTTTAAATAGCTGATATACAAAGAAATAGGTTAGAATTGGAGAATGCTTAATTCAGTCAGATACATATTCTTCAGGCAAGATAATTTTATTTCAAGAGTAAGTCACAGTATATTTGGATGATGAAATTTAATTAATTAATTTAGTGGCACAATACACAGATTTTGAAGACCAAAAAGCATGATGTTACCTGAGTATGAGCCAGAAACTCTGGTTTCCAGGCATAGACCAAGATGACAGCTGCAATTTGTGTCATTTTGTGACATTTCATGGATATTTGGTCATTATGACATCTATGATTTAATAAAAGAGGCCATAAAACATGGTAATTGTTGGGAACAAAGACAATTGTGTTTGTGGTGAGCATTTTCATCTCAAACAAGGCATTAGTAGGTTAAATCAAAACTCAATTTAGAGTTGAAGTTTTAATTTAAGGGGTTTTTTGCTCCTTTCTCTCACCCTTCCTTCCTTCCTGCCCTTCTTTTCTCCCTCCTCCTGCCTTCTCTACCGCTCCTGTGTTCTCTCTCTCAGTTAAATCACATACACAGGTATATAATTTAAAAGATGACTTTTTTCACATCTTCCATTTCGTAGAGTGAACATAAGTATAAATGAGAGTAGTAAATTCAGAAGTTGCAAAACACATGATTCCAAGTTAATTCACACAGACTTATGCCCAGGTAAAATGTGGAATATACAGAAGTTATTAATAGTAAGTGATGACTGTAAAATTCCTATAACAGATGTAATTCCTACAATCTTTTTTTTAGCACCTATTGTCACATTTTTTAAATGCCAGAACTTGTTGAATTATGGATAGAAATTAATACTAAAGTGTTTTTTCCAGGAAACAAATTGAAAAGACATATATTTCAGGAAGAGAATGACAAATATATACCAGAGAACATTTTAGTAACAAAGCTTGGCTATTCTTTTAGATCATTGTATTTGTTCATTTTAGTATTTATAAGGTAACCAGAATATCATTTGAATATTAAAGACTGATAGTACATAAACTACCACCAAACTGTTCTAAAGGTGTCACCAGCCACAATATTCTAATAAATGTATGACTGTAAAATGTACAGCTGCAATAATATATGACAGTAGATAAAAGTATTACCATTATTACCAAGGATATAGCATTGCAAACTTCAGTTGTATAGTTGGTTCATTAATAAAACGTTCCTTCACTAAATGCACATAAACTATCCTACTGCCAACACATAATCTACTGGAAAAGTTTCTCTCCACTGGGATAAAAGATAAAGAAGATTATTTTGAAATAGTTTACATATTTTTAAAAGCATACATATATAAAAGTATCATGAATAAACAGAAATGCAAGGATAGTACTAATATAAATAATACTAATTTTTCATTGTTTCAAGACATGTAGTTTTATTCACCATTTCACATTTAATCCTCAAAGCAAATTTTAATGTAGATATTATCATTTAACAGATAAGGATTTTTAAGATAATATTGATTACCTTATATAAGCTGATAGAGTGCTACATAGAAAGTTAAGATCCAGACCTTGATTTTTATTTTTAAATTTCTGTTTTCTTACTCTGTTTAATTTTGTAACACAAAGCGAAACTGCTCCTGGTAGTATTATGGTCAGTGAGTCCAGCAAATCATAAGGGGTGTAATAGACTGGATGTGATGTTTCATGGTGGTATTCAGAGGGCAGGACTTCCAAGAGGAAGAGAGGAAAAAGTGCATTTCTGGCCTCTGCTCTCCCTCTCCCCTCAGCCCTCCCTGTCCCCCTTCCTTTATTCCCTTACTCCATCTCTTCCCTCTCTTCCAGCCCTGACCCCCCAGGCACATACTGTGGAAAGACCATGTGAGCACATAGAGAGATGGTCACTGTCTACAGACACAAGCACCACTTCCACTGATGTCCAGAACTGAGGTGTGAATATCTGTCTGCTGTTTAAGCCACCAAGGATATGATATTTTGTTAAAGGAACCCAATTTAACACACAGAGTAAAGTCTAAAAGATTTTGTTAAGAGAGATCAAATTTTCCTTAATAAAAAAGGTCCCTTGCCATAGAAATACAAGTCAGTCTAAAGTTGGCTAGAGAGGGCCTCACCTTGAATGACATCACAGTATTCACAACCCCCATCAGCCTCAGGCTCGCTGAACATTGACAGACAAGCTCCATATGCCAGTGCTTTCCTGAATGCCTGAAGGTACAATCGACCATTTTAGTCCCGAGGAGACTCACAGAGTACTATTACCCCAATTCTCAGGTGCCAGAGGTCACATGGAAATTAAGTTTTGGGGCAAGATTCTGACCTATACCTTGCTACTCCCCCTCAAACCTTTTTCCCATTTCTCTTGTCTATTGTCATTGTTAATCTGGAAACAGGAGTGCAGTCACCAAGAATTTGTTGCTAAAATTTTTGTCAGTTAAAATATATTAACAATGGACAGGGATTTAGCTCAGTAGCACAAGTGCCTGCCTGGCAAGTATGAGGTCATGAATTTGATTTCTGGTACAAAAAAAAAAGTTTTAAAAATAAAGAAATGGGTTTATTGAAAAATAATAGATTTTCTAGGACTAGGAAAGTCATGTGCTTGCTTTTTTAATTTTTAATTTTCATTTTACACATAGTAAAATTCATTAAGTTATGAAGTACTATAGCTTTAGAAAAGTGTGAAAAGTCAGGTATTCACCTCTACGGCATAGTTCTAGCACCTAGAAAGTGGTGATCAGTTCTCCTCACGATAGTTCTGTACTTTTCAGAATGTTATAAAATGGAACCATAGCATATGCAACATATTGGCTTGTAGACAGATGCCCCCAAAGTCTCATGTGCCCACAGGTGGGGCTTGGAGAGGTGACTGGATCACGGGTAAGAGATGCTAGATTAGTGAACTGGTTGGTTCAGCAGAACTGTGAGTGCATCTACAGAAGAGGGAGGACACACATAAGGGGTGGGTGGGACCCAGAAATAGGCTTATAGCCTGAGTGTATTATAAGGGGAGAAGAACTTATGTCTGCCTTCTGCCTGCCATGCCATGAACTCAAGATTTCCCATCGGTCATGCTGCCCCCTTTGGAGCCAGCCAGCCAAGCACTCACATATCTACAAACCATGAGCTGAAATAAACCTTTTCTCCTTTAATTTCTGAGTGTCAAGTAATTTGTCCCAGGAATGAGAAAGTAACAAAAACATAACCTCTGAGGCTTTAGTATATTTCACTAAACAAAGTGCATTTCAGATTCGTTCATAGTTGTTGTAGTCAGGGGTTGTGCAGAGAATAATTAGAATCAGGGTATGGAGCTTATAATATGATTTCTGATGGTCACCCAGAGTTAACACAAGTAAGTGCAGGAAATCTATCCACAACATGAGGACATAGAATATTTAGCCAAGGGCCTGAATCCCACAGCAATGTCCCACATGAGTCCAGATGAAGACCCAGAACTCATGACAATGCCTCCTATGAGTCCAAATGGAGATCCAGAGCCTGCAAGAAGGATTCATGCCAGTGTCTTTTACGGATCCATGCTAGGAAGGCCCAAAGGTTAGTGGTGGAAGCTAGAAAATCCAGGACAGCAGGGTGAAGGAGCTGTGCTGGTAGGTTGAAGGTTGTATGCTGGAGCTGAGAAGTCTCACTCACAACAAAGACCAGAGCTGTTTTGAAAAGCATCACAGCCATCCTCAGTGACATGGAGGCCCTGAGCTCCTCCTAGTATAAGCACAGTCGAGTATATGCCAGAAAGCCAGCGTGATGAGTTCATCCTGGAAACCAAGTGGCACACATCTTCCCCTCTGTAGTCAGGAAGCAATGCTCAATGTAAGGACCAGAGCTTCTGCAAGAGAATCAAAGGAACACGTCAACACACCTCCCTTCTGCTTCTCCACATCTCTGTGCTGGCAGCGTTCTTTAGGTGGAACAGCTATACTCAGCACCCTGCTGATTTAATTCAGCTGGCATTAAGTTGATTACCAGTTATTAATCAATAACTATACTGTTTCATGAGTTAGGACTTTGTTCCTTCTATTGCCCAGCAAAACTTCATTGTGTTGTTAACAACAACAGCAATGTGTTTAACCAGCTAAACATTAAAATACAAATGGTTTTCCTACAAATTTTTGTAACTAAGAGTAAAATTGCCATATAATTGTATAGCTGAGACAGAAATAAATATTTGGGTGATTATAAGTTTTCACTTATTTCTAGGACAATTGCTCTAGAACAGGATGGTAAGTCTGTTAGGGACAAATGCCCAAACTTCAATCCCAAATCTCCTTATTCACTGCAAAATGCCAGCACTGCAGTGAAACAAAAACCTGAACTCTGAGGCTTTAGTTTAGAAAAAATAGCATGCATTTCCAGCTTTTGTTTTAAAAGAAAAACAATATGCATGCCATAGTTTGCCACGACTGACTCTGAAGAATTGTTGAGTTATATGTCACATGTATTTTTAACTTTACAAGAAGTTGCCCAAACTCTTTTCCATAATGACTATATCACTTTACATCCTGGTCAGCAAAGAATTTCAGGTCTTCCACGTCTTCACCAGCATTTGGTACTGTCAGTTATAGTTTCTGCATTTGCTTTAGCCATTCTAACAAGTGTATACTACTATTTAGTCTCATTATATTATTTTTATGTATTTATCACGCATTTATTTTGTGGCACAGATGACTGAAGCCAGGATTTTGTGTACACTAGATAAGCACACTACCACAAAGGCACA
The DNA here is from genome assembly GCF_034190915.1 of Cavia porcellus. NCBI lineage: Eukaryota > Metazoa > Chordata > Mammalia > Rodentia > Caviidae > Cavia > Cavia porcellus. The sequence continues at coordinate 80,168,757 of NW_026947487.1, forward strand.
CCCCAACCTTCGTAGGTTTAAGTTGCCTTTTCCTAATGATTAATTTTGTTAAGTGTTTTTTAAAGGTTTCTCTGTCTTCATAACAGCCAGATCTTCAGCTCTTATTTATCCTACTTCCTTGATTTTCCTGTTTTCCTGATTTTTAGTACTTCAGAATTTTAGTTACAGGTTCTTTGTGAAAAATGTGATCTATAATTGTATTCTTCAGGTCTATGTTCCCTTTTTTTTTCATTTTCTTAAGTTTTTCTTTCACAGGCCAAAAGATCTTAATTTTGAGAAAATCTAAATTATCAATTATTTACCAATTATTCTCTTTTCTCATACTTCATGTAAGAAATCTAACCCTAGATCATAAGGATTTCCACCTATGATTTCTTTTAGAAGATTTAGGTTTTTATATGATTTCTCTTTAAACTTAACCTAAGTAAAAGATACAACAAATGTGTTGAAGTCTATTTTTTCATTGTTTTTTAAATTATTTCCTTTTCTTTTCCCTGTAGCGGTTCCAGCATTACTTACTGCCTTGTTCTTTTTTGAACTGTTTGTTTTGTCCCACTGGGTTATAATTATTGTAACTAGTAACCCAACATTTTGATTTCTGTACCCTTATAATAAGCATGCAAATCATGAATTATCTATTTCCAGTATACTCTAAGGAAGAAAGTACATGGAGGGTAGCACCCCACATGTCACAGGGGCACAGCCTGGAGGTGCTCCACTTGCATCACTGTCATGATTTCAGCACAGGCCACACACCCCGAGGGACACTGCAAACATAGGTACACTGCACATGGGAAGGCAGAGGGCTCAGGCCACACAGAACAGTCAGATGCTGGAATGGAGGCCAATAAATATTTTGTTGTGTTTTAGTGACAGTCTACTCAAAATAAATCCATTTATTTCAGCTTGACTTTTCCAATCTCATCTATCATTGACTCTTTTAAAATGTCTACTCAGCAATGCTTGCTCTTAAATTCCGTGAGTGTGTTTTCTTCTATTTTTCTGTTTTATCTACACACCTCAAAATTCTACCACTCATAGACTACCTCAGATGTCACTTACTACATGAGAACTTCCTGGACTCCAAACAATTGGTATTCGGTCTTCTTTTGTTAGATTTCCATAATACTTTATAATAAAAGGTTGACATTATAATGCTTTTTCCTTCATAATTATTTATATACTCATGTGACTTCTGCTAGGTTTATAGTCCACAAATAGAGCACCATAGCTAATAAATATGTTAAATTCATTTCTGCATTCTTGACACAAGAGCTCAATAAACACGTTTTATTTTCATGTTTCAGCTAAATGGCCTGAACATTCTTAGTGAATTAAATGAAGTCATCACTGGGCCAAAGCTCAAATGATAGAACATCAGAATTCACACAGCATTTTTTTTCTCAGTGACATGCTTCTACAAGGCCAAAGTACTGCTTTCTAAATTATGATCCCTAAATCTGCTGGGATTAATAATATGGATTGAGGACAGAGGACACAGAGCTAATTCCAAAGCCTGGACCTTCTGCTCATGCACATGACCATGACTTTTAAGAGACTGCCAGTCGGTCATTGCTAAAGCAGGGAATCAGTCCATATCTCTGCTGCTTCCTACCTTTCCTGCCCTCCACATCTAAGCAGGCTTCCTAAAGTGGGCTGGGGAACAAGAAGCACAGATTTAAACACGAGGGCAACCAAGGACTTGAGGCTATTGAAAATATTCTTTGGCCAAGACAAATCAGTTGACAAAGTAATAACAAAGAGAGAAGCACTTTCCACTCTGAATTTCATTAATTAAAGTAAAAGGTGCAATTTCATTAATTAATTCGGATGACAATATTCTAATAGACACAATGAGTATTCTCTGTTCTCAGCTATTTTCCATCCTATTTCTGCTTTCTACATTAGTTTCCTCCATGTATAATTATGTAGTATGATTTTTGTTTTTATTTCAGGCAAATGTTACACTGAAGTAGTAATTTAAATAGTTAATATATGAATGTCTTTTAAAATAGACATTGCATTTATTTTTAACAAAATTATTTATCTGTTAATATTCATACACATTAATACATTTTTATCCTTCTCCCCAAACCATACCTCTCAAAATGAGATGACCCAGATTCTAAACCTGGAAATCTAAAGTCATTTTTCCCTTTGTATTGTGTGAGCTTTAATTTAGCAAATGTAATTCTCAGTACCTCCTAGAGATTGGTTTGCTCCTCATCCAGTCAGCATAGCCCTATTTTCTATTTGTATCTTATTGCCCTACTAACTACTATAGCTTTTTAAGATGCTTCCTCTTCCTGGTCAATAGCTGGCATTGATTTCATTCATAATGAACACCTTCAGATTTCTCTCCTCTGTGAACTTTTTTTGTGAGTCTACCACTGTTTTGTAGGATGATATTCTACTTTCCTTTTAATAGTGTCCTTGCAAATTTTCTCTTGGTTTAATCAACTAAGAGATTTTCATTAGGTTCATTAGTCTTTTAAAATTAGGTTCATAGATAATCCATGAAAAGTTGACAGTGTCATATTTATATACAATTTTGTCCTGAGAACAGTATCATTATTTTTCTTCAAGTGTTTAACAAATTTACAGTCTCTCCACAATTTGGGGTCCGACGTTCTGAGTTTTGTTCTGAGTTTTCAACCTCCATATGGCCTCCACAGTTGACTATTTCTCCATATTATTGTGTTTCCATATTTTTCTCTATATTATTATGGGTTACAAAGACTTTATTTTTCCTTTCATGTGATCTTCATACCTCTCACCACAGAAATAAATAAACTTCCTAACAACTGTGCAATCTTTAGCTCCATAATTCAGAAACCTCTTACTTCTCAGCTCTCCCTCTCACCCCAACAGATTTACAGACTCCTCATCTCAACCATTACTATAATTTGTACAGGCTTTGTGATAGGTCAGTTCTAAAATGTTTTCAAATGATGACTGATTTCTACTGTTTGTGCCACATGTACTGTGACATCCTTGTTCCCCTGGAGTGTGAACTGAGCCTGCTTGCTTGCTTCTAGTGAGTATACTGTAGCTTCCATAGTGTATCTCGCGCCCTGCACTCATTATAAAAAGCCACCACTGTAGCTTTAATCCTTCCGGCCCAGACTCTTTCCTGGAGAAGAAGGCTAACAAGCTTCAGTGCTCACTGGGAAATACTGATGACAGAGGACTAAGGGACGTCTGTGGCCAGTTACTTATGAGGCACTGAGCCTTCAGTCCAGCAACCCCTGAAGAACCAAGCCCTGTCCACAATCACCCAAGGGAGTGTACGTGTGTCCTACCCTGGGGGACACTGTGAGACACCTGCAGACTGTACAGAATCCCAAGACCCAGCAAATCCCTCCCCAGGTCCCTGACCCACACAACCTGGAAATAATCACTGCTGTTTTAAACCCATTAAATTTAGAGAAAATTTATTGCTCCATAACTGTTCATAGATGTGTACATTTTCCTTTGTGAAAAAGAGTAGACCACAATAAAGAAATTTGAGATTCAGAACTAAATCAAGCTGATTGGAATTCTGTTCTGCCACACTGTGAAAACAGTGGATGAGACAAGCTCCACTCTCTGTGTCCTTACTGATTCCTGATGTTTGCATGGTTGTGAAAACTGCTTTACAAACAACAGATGCTTAGTATTATTGTTACTATGTTACTGGCAAGTAGGCCCTTCCACTTATGTATCAGATTGTTAAAGGCAAGAACAATGTCTTCATCCATCCTTGTATGTCATCAGTTGACATACATGTTCAATACTAAATATTGAACTTAAAATTAATTAAGTCATGTAAATAACTATTACAATTTAGTCATTTTTAAAGCAAGCATTCAGATTCATCTAGTATTTAGAATTATTATTTAGTAGTCACTAAAGAAAGAGAAACTGGACTCTCATTTTTTTATTCAAAAGTTAAAAGTTCTTATTTACAATACAGCTATTAATTTTTTCCCTCCTTAAGCAACCATGGTTTTAATTTCAAAATGCATGTATTATTAATTACTTCACTTAATTGCACTAAGTAGTGAATATAAAACCTCCAAGTATGCTTATGCGAGTAATGCAAAGTAAAGCCCAAGTGTCATTCATCATTACTAAAATAAAACTCCACTGTACTTTTTAATCGCTTCCTCCCTTAAAGTTCATCCTTTGTTAAAATAAATAGTATTCTGCACCACACTAATGTGTAATTTCCCAAGAACAAATTATTACTCATTAATTAAAAGCAGATTTTCACATAAAAGCTTTGCATTTTCTATTTAACTATACCTTCTCCACATAGGTTCCCTTCATGTTTTTAAGGTTTAAACTTCAAACTTATGTCTAGCTTGTGTTTATTCTTAAATGACAACTCTCCATAATTTGCTTGGTCACAATTACCTCTAGATTTCTATATTTTTTTTTGAAAAAGGGAAATGATCACATAGGTTTTCACTGTTTGCCAGATTTCAACCCCAGGATATCACCAAAGCAGTGTTCTCCATGAATGTACACTTCATCTATGCTCAACCCCCATGTCAGTACAAAAACATTCTCCCATTTCCACTTCCTAAAACATGTCTCACTTCCACCGTATCTATTCTCTCCTTCATTATACAATTTCAAACCATTCTGTGTACTAATGTCCTCCCATGTCTTTCCTTCAATTCCTCATTGTAAGCGTTTCAATCAGGCTCTCACCCTACAGTTCCACAGTCTACTCTTGCCCAAATAGAAAGATCCTGACACTACTTATCTAATGTTTAAATCATAACTTTAATTTTATTTGAGCCATCTCAGTCAACTAAAGACTTGACATAGCAAGCTGCTCCTTCCTTCTTGAGGTATTTTCTTCATTTGACTTTTGGAATGAAATCATCTCCTAGTGTCTTTCCCATATCATTATGTGTTCTACATCAAGCTACTTTTTGGTTTTCCTTCATCTTATAAACATCTTAATCCAGGTTTTTTCCAGGGCTTTTTCTTGGACTTCTCTATTCCTACATCTCTACAGTTCAGTTGAACTATAAATCACAAATACAAGCCACATGTGTAATTTAAATCCTTCTATTAAAAATTAGAATGGCAAAAACAGTCTAAAGCAATTTTAATAATATATTTAATCCAACAAGTCCAAATATCAGTTCAATATTTAGCAATATAGACATGTTAATGAATATAATACATCCTTTTTTTACACACCATGTCCTTGACATGTAGTGTGTAATTCATGCAGGTGACAGCAGTGTCACTCCAAGTGTGCAGAGGGAACAAGGCTGCAGTCCCTGAATCAGAGTGCAGGTCTAGATTCCCGCTCCCTCCTCTCTCAGGGTGCTAAATGCCATTCACAAATGACATCCACATTGATAAGGCTAGATTACTTCTCTGAGTTCCACACTTTCATATAAAGCTACTTGACATTTGCACATTAATGTCTAACACTCATTGCAAATTTAACACCTCCAAAATGAAACTCCTGTTGTCTCCATCCACATGACCAGTCACATAAAACACATCTTACATTTTACCCTTTTACCCTGAGTTCATAAAAAAGTGAGGATTTTAGTCATTCAGTCTGAAAAACTTGCTCATTTCTAATTTGCTTTTCATTTCACAATTGCCACATTCCACTTTTTAGTTTTACATTCAAATATTTTCTAGAATCTGATTATTTCTCAGTAATTCATTTGACAAATTCTTATTTTTTAAATTTTATTTAAAAGGAAAAAGAGAAAAAAAACAGAGCAAAACAAAACAGTGTAAGGGTACAAGTAATACAGAACTATTAAAAAAACAGTAAGAAATCACCAATTAATAAATTACACATTATCATCTTAGAGGTAGTTGCTCAAATCACAGTATCAAAGCATACAAAGTGGACATTCAAACAGTGAGACTGCAAACAGTTGTGTTCAATGATCCAACCAAAAACATTAATATGCTCAGCTATTTAACACACCTAAACACACTTGCTGTTTTATCCTTTAGAGCACTTTTTTCCTCTCTTTATTACAACAAAGTTTATAAATTTTGGGTTTTATTACTCCCATAGTTCTTATTACTGTTTTATTGGAAGAGAATAAAATCAAATATGACAAAACAAAGCTGTCAGTCAAAACCAAGGATAGACATAGCACATGATGTAAAAACAGAGTACAAGCTTATCAACAATGGTTACCATAATGCCTCTTGCTTCCTTAAGAAGAATTGTGTATTTAATTAGGTATTGTAAAGTTGAACAAAATAGTAGAGAACAATAAAACCTAAACATTGTTAACATTACAGGACTTCAAAAGAGGATAATAGTCAAACCAGAATGGGCATCATAGTGAATCTTATTGCCTTCACAGTAGTTGTCTAATACCTCAAACTTGATACTATCATACAGAACAGAACAGAGTCTAATCAGTCAAAATAAGATAGTGGGAGTATTGCAGGACTTCAAATAAGTTAATAGAAAACCAAAAAAGTTACTATAATATATCCTGCTGATTTTTTTTCACCTTAAAGAAAGTAATAAAAAAATAATTAAATATTTTTTTTTCTCTCCCACAGAATAAGGGAGAGATTGAAATAAGAGAGGACATAACAACATAACAATACAGGTCAAAGCATGACAGTTTCAGCAACTTAGCGCTTCACCTCCAAATATCTCTCTTAGTAGTAGTTATCATAGTGTCTCTTTCCTTGAAATATTTGAATATAATTTTGTATACGATAGCATCAAACATGTCAAGACAGTGTAAAACCATTCAAGTGGATGAAAGCATTGTAGGGTATTTAGAACCAGCTAACACAAAATGAACAATGGTTTCTATATTATCTCTTTGCCTATAAAAATTTTTGTTTATACTATCACATAAAATAAAATCCAACAAGATACAACATGATAAAACACAGAAAGCCATAGTTTTGTGGGGCTTTAAAACAACATGGTATTAAATCAGCACTAGCTATTATGATGTCTTGTTTTCTTCGAAATAGCTGTTCATTGCCTCACAGGCAATAATATCAAGCAACCCAGAATAAAGCCATTCTAATTAATAAGTGAAAACTTTATAAGGCTTCAATGCACAGTAATGGGGAATCATGATTACCACATACTTTTATATATTTGAATCATTCCCTATACTAGGGAAACAATTTGGTATTCACACATGTGAGTTTTATTTATTTCACTTACGAGTTTGGTTTCAAGCTGCACCCATTTATTGATAAATATCTCAATGTGATCCATCTTTATAGCTGAGTAGTACTCCATTGTATAGAAATATCATAACTTTTTTTATCCATTCCTCATTGACGGACACTTGGGTTGTTTCCAAGATCTGGCTATCACAAATTATGCTGCTATAAACATAGGTGCGCATATATCACTGTGGTATGATGCTTTCAGTTCTTCTGGGAATATGCCTAGAAGTGGAATAGCTGGAACAAATGGGACTTCCAATCCTAGCTTTTTGAGAAATCTCCAGACTGACCTCCACAAAGGTTGTACCAGTCTACACTCCCACCAACAGTGCAGGAGAGTTCCTTTTCCCCGACAGCCTCTCCAGCATTTGTTGTTGTCGGTCTTCTTGATCCTGGCCATTCTTTCAGGAGTGAGATGGAATCTCGGTGTGGTTTTAATTTGCATTTCTCTAATGACCAATGATGATGAACACTTTTTCATTTATTTATTTGCCATTTGTATTTCTTCATCTGAGAACTGTGTATTCATCTCAGATACCCATTTTTTGATTGGATCTTTGAATTTTGGGGGTCTGAGTTTTTTAAATCCTTTATATGTTTTAGACAAAAGTCCCTTGTCTGAGGGAGAGTTCACTAAGATCTTTTCCAAGTTTGTGGGTTTTATTTTCACTATGCTGGAGATTTCTTTTGACATGCAAAAATTTTTAATAAGAGGCGGTCCCAGTTATTGATTCTAGGAAGTATTTCCTGTGCAGTTTGAATCCTGTTCATAAATTCTCTACCTACCCCTATATCTTCAAGGTTTCTACCTCATTTGTCTTCCAATAGATTTAATGTTTCTGTTTTAATATTCAGATCTTTGATTCATTTAGATTTTAATTTAGTACATGGTGATAGGCATGAGTCTAGTTTTAGTTTTCAGCAAATGGAGAGCCAGTGATCTGTCTTTTCTCTCTGACAGCTTTTAATATTCTATTCTTTTGTTCAAATTCTGGGATGTTCATTATTGCATGTCTGGGTGTAGATTTATTTTGGTTATGGCTATTTGGGATTCTATATGCTTCATTGATCTTGGTATCAGTTTCCAATCTCCTGTTTGGGAAATTTTCAGCTATTACTTCTCTAAATATCCTCTTGACATCCTTTATATTGTCCCCTTCTTTTTCATTTATCCCTATCAACCTTATGTTATTCTTCTTTGTGTCATATTGCAGGTGTTGAATTGTTATTTCCTAATTTCTTGTTATTCTTAAAAGATCTTTCCTTTCCTATTCACTGCCTGCAATCTTGTCTTTGAGGTCTGAGATTCTATCTCCATTTATTGAGGCGGGTTTTACAACTTTCAGTGTAGTTTTTGATTTCCTGTATATCTCTTTGCATCTGCTTTATGTATTCTGTTTGTTTCTTATATTGTTCATCCAGGGATTCTATATTTTTGTTTAGTTCCTCCAATTCTTTAAGTGTGTCTTCTTAACTATGTTCTGCATCTCCTTCATTTCTTTTATCATTTCTTCTTTTACCTGAGAGATTATTTCTAGTTTGAATTCCTTTAAGGCTTCCCAGAGTTGCTTCTTTATTTCAGTTACTATTATTTCAGGTATTTCAGTTATGTAGCATGTATTTTCTTCTATGCACATGGCTTCTAGGTTTTCTTGGGATTGGCTGGATGTTTGAGATTGCATTTTGGTCTTTTGTTTTGTCATTTTCCTATATTTTTGAGCTTCAAGTGTTGTTCCAATTGTGGGAGAGAGTTCCACCAGCCTAGGATGGGGTTCCCTGCAGAGGCCCCACTCACTGGACCCGACATGGAACCATGGCCTGGTCCTCAGGCCAGGAAGAGAGTTCCCTCAGGCTGGGACAGGATTCTGCACCACTGCTCCACTCACCAGTCCCAGCAGGGAACCCTTGATCACATTCTTTATTGTCTATATTAAAGTTCCAGTTTCCCAACTGATGTCATATTTTTTCCTTTGACTATTTCTCAACACAGCAAGTAGGGTGCTTTGTTCAAATGTATTAGGCAATGATACTCTGCTGCTCAAAACCTTCCAACAACATGTGATCTTGATGTCAATAAAAACTGAGTCTTAAGTCTGTATCCATGGCTTTACCACCTCATCCCCTGTTCCTCTTTCATGGCCCTTTCCAATTGGGCACACTGACACCCTTGGACTGGTACAGCGAGAACACTACTTCCTTTTTACTTGGCTTATAGAATTGTCTCCTTGTATATTAAGATGGTTGGTGCTCTTCTGTAAGTCTTCACCCACACACCTTCCATGATCATGTCTTGAAACATGACTATCTTCCCCATTAGCATTCTCTATGGTTGCTTGCTTTCTTAATTTCTTTCTCTCTCCCTGTCTTTTTTTCCATAGAAATTACCTCTATCTAACAAGTTATATATTGTACTTAAAATTTTGTTCATTCTCTATCTTCCCCCAGCAGAATGTGAATTCTGCAAAGGTGAGTACTTGTATTTGGCTCTTGAGCTCCTGAACACCCATCACTAAGAAGGGGCTAGTATGCAAGAAGAGTCCAGTCAATATCTTCAAGCTGTGCATATTTATGAACAAATTAGTATATTGTATTTGTTTGTTTTGTAAATAAATTAATTTAATACATATAGATAGATAAACTTCACTTTAAAATCAACTATTCTCATGAATTTTGGAATTGGTATGTTTTCCATTACTCAAAGCAACACATGATAAAACATTAAGACTTCCGTGTCAACAGGAAATGAGTTTCCTTTTCTATAAAGAACCATGTGGGGCCTTCCTTGCTCATTTTTTTCTAGTATTTGGAAAATGAGTAACTGGGATAGTAATTACCATTAGTCATTGATTCTTTCTGCCCATCCTACTGCTTTTAGATGATACTCATATATAATTGACACATAATTATAAACAGACAAAAATTATGTTCCAAAGGAAAAAAGGCATCTTTCAGGCACTTTTCCTACACACTTTATTCAGTCTAAAAAATACCAGTGGAACATAGGCCTTGACAAATACAAAAAGTGGTAACTACACCTTCAAATGTTATCAATATGTCTCCTTTAATATAAAAGCTAGAGACGCATAGCTCTTCATACTACATGCATTGATGCCTAGAGCATAAAGCAATTAGGATTTTATCCACGGATTCCTTTACCTATTTTCCTTCCCTTTATTATCACATGTGCTTTACTCGTAGTTATGGTTTAGCACTCTAATACCCTGCAAAAGTCTCACTGTTTACAAGGTGACATGATCATGGGGTGCAATGTTCATCAGCTAGTAATCTGTTGATGGTGCCTTTAATGTTATCATGCTTTTAGGAGGTATGGCCTGGTTACAGGACAGTCAGTGAAGTATGACCTGGGAGGATGATTCTTGTCCCTGACTGTTCCTGTCTTTCTCTGATTCCTGGACTCTGTGAGGTCATCATCAATGTCCTTCCACTGTGCTGTCTCTGCCTTGGAGGCAGCCAACTTGGGTTTGGAAATGGAGAAACTCTAAGTTGCAGATATCAAGTATTTTGTACTAGGTGTGGAAAAATGATTAATTCACTCATTTATTCTGGTATTTGACTCTTTTTTCTCATATTCTAAGAGTGTTTTTAGATACTATGGTAATATTTGAAATGAATATAATTACAAAAGAAAATTATCAGATATCATCGTGGAGAACATTTGCAGTGATATCATCTAATACTCAATGGATTTTCTCTGCTCTCTTCTCAGTACAATATTGTAAAAAAAAATCTCCAGGTGATTTCACACTGTGCTTGTGTTTTAAAGGTAGTATACACATCAGATAAGAGCACAAATTCTGAGGAGAGCAAGAGAGTATGCCTGGATTCAAATTCTGACTCTGGTATCTACTAAATACGTGACTTCGGACAAGTTTCTCATTTCCTCATACACAAATGGAATAATATCGCTTAAAATATGGCATTGTTGTGAGAATTAAATTAGTACATGCAGTATTGGAATAATCAATAAATTGTTCAATAATCAATGACTTATTATATCAATAATTATATAGTATTTTACATCTATTATTAACAAAATATAAACATTTCCCCATGGTAACATATTCACAAAAAATAATTTTAGACACATGATCTGTTGAAACAAAGTATAAAATCTCTGCAAAGCTAGTCAGTAAGTTGACATTATACAGGATGTGAAAAGAAAGTTTTTAAAATGATCAAACTTGTATGTTATTAAGAAATCCCTTTCATGTGCAAAGCATGAAAATCAAATGTGAATTCCTTATTATACAATTTAGGTTTTTATCATCCACTTATTCATGAATGTAATGTTTCCTTCAAAACTTGTTGGAGGGAGTTACAGTACTAAAGTGTAAAATAGAATGATCAGATTATGACTTCTACTGTTAAAGTGTGTATAATCCAGGAAGACATAGATAAATAATAATCACAAAAGATTAGGAAATATTTGACTCAAATTAAATGTAGAGTTCAGGGAGAATACCTGAGTTAGGATATCATGTCCAGTGTTCCACCTGAAAAACTTATAAGTGGACTCCCTGGAGTCATGCAGTACAGGCTGACTCTTGAAGGGTGAATGGCAATTATCTAGGAAAAGTAAGCTATGAAGTAATAGTGTCCTCTCAATATACAGAATGTCATGTGCAAATCCTAAGACCCATTAAGAATCTGGATCACTCAAATACTTCAATGAATTTATTGCTTAAAGTGACAAGTAGAATATGGCAAGAAATAAGTTTTGGACGTTGCAAAAAAATCACATTAGTACAGAGTTTCTTCTGAAGACATGTTGACTAATGAGATTTATCATGAAGCATAGAGTCATAAATAAATTAGCTTTTATGGTTTAAAGGCCATTCTGACAAAAATAGCAGAAAGAAGTTGAAGTTTGGTAGATGGAAAGCTAGTGCCAGGGTCAACGTGAACACCGAGGAAGGAAAGTGCCTGAGTGTGTAAGAGTTATCTCCAGTCCATCTTGCTCTAACTTGTGCAAACCAGAAAGCTTAGGTTCTTCCAAAATTTTCTTCTGCTACCTTTCCAAATATATCTTTTCCATTTTTCTTCCCAAATATCAGTTGAATCTATTTACTTTCCTTCATTTCCCAAAGATGTCACCCAACTGCTCTACTCTGTCCCAGTATAACCTGATGTACTTAGAGCAAACAGTCAAATCATTCTGAGACATAAATGTAATCATATCACATCCATGGTTAAAATACCCCCAAAGTTCTTCACTTCATACAACAAAAATAAAATTCATTAAATGACTTGCTCTAGGCCCTAATCAGCCCTATATAGTCTTTTCACACCATTCCACTAGCTCCCATGTCTTGTCCATATGGCTCTTTTGATATCATAAGGCATTTTTGCTAATACACTTCTCTTCTCCTTTTAACCTGTAAGTTACACTTAATTCATCTTATACTTAATTCATCTCTTACTCAAATTTTCCTTTCTCCAGATATATTTTCCTGCTTCCTCTAATTTAAGCTATGTCATCTTAGTGTTGTTTCATTTATAATATTCATCTGACTTGCAATGTTTTACATATTTGCATGGTAATAAAGTTTAAGTTTGTCATTTGTGAAATACCATTAGGAATGGAATCATGATTATTTTTACCATCATACAGGCCCATATATAAATGATATTTGAATTTATACAAATAGACAGTGTTGCCTTTGTCATGTTTATCTAGAATAAGAGCAAGCCTGAGTAGTTTTAGAAAGCATTTCAAATTTCAACAGTACATTGACATTACAGAGCAAAAGTGGAATGGCCCCAAAAAGGAAGCCAACAAAGTAGTCAAGAAGAATCATGGAAGTCACATGAACCCCAAAACTAGAGAACAACCAGACAGAAAAATTACAGATAAATTGTCACATGAAGGTGAGAAAAATGTGACTATGTAAAGCACCAAGCATAATTACTTGAGAATACTGAGATCTCAATTAATATTTTATGCCAATTCAATAATAACTTTTTAAATGATATTATAAATGATTCCACATGAAGACTGAGAATTCTGCATGTGGCACAATATTTATAAAGAACATAATTGAATTCATCTAGGGTTGGTGTTTTGGGGTATGTGAGACAAAAAGACAGAAATAAAAAAGGATGGAGGTAAAGGTAGATTTATGAATCTAGGGTAGAAAAAAAGATAATGAATTAGAGAATTAGAAAGATCAATTAATGTGAAGTCCAAAGAGTTTGACATTTAGCTACAACAGGGGAAAGCAACTGGAAAGGAAAAAAGGGTACAGCCAGAAAAAAATGCAGCTAGAATTTAATATTTCATAAGGGAAGGAGTTACAAATGTGACAAGAACTTGAATAAGTGCAAGAGCATGATGGAAGGACAGTGTCACTGAGACCACACTGCAATTTCAGCACAGCGACAACTACAGTGGCTGAGACGGCAGAAGCACTGTCTGAAAGTTCCATGTGAGCTACACTTCACAGAAAGGATTCATTCTTTTCACTGCAGAAACTTTACAATATTTTCCATGCCTAACACATTTTCCAACCCACCTTTCATTATTTAGATCTAGAAATTTTTAAAAATTTCCAAGTTTTTATTCCCGCAAATGTTTGGATTCTCTAAATTTCTTTACACCCAACTATAGATCAGCAAAAGGGACTTTATCACTTTCTTGTAACATGACAAAGGAGGCCAATAACAGCAAACACAAGCACTCATCTTTTCAAATCACTCCCTGAGAACTACACGATCTATGTGGCCTCTTTCCAAGTTAGCTCAGGGAAGAGTTTTACCAAATATCTCATTACAAAAATTTCCTAGTTGTACATTAGCATATTCACTGCTACTCACCAACCTTACAGCCTGTGATATCAGTTTCCTTGCTCCCACTAAATCCAATATTTTACATAATAGATTTTTCCTATGGCAACAATAATTTAAGGTAGTGCTTTCAGTATAAGTAAGGCTTTATTCCAAAGAAGTCAAAAATTGCACTAGACTGCAAAAAGCATTTATTTTCATCCTACAGTTATACAACACATGAGTTCTCTGGAATTCAATTGTCCTGAGTGGTACTCTTCTACTCCTGAACCAGATATGCAGACACCTTTCAGCTCATAGTTCATCCACTCCCCAGTGATTTCAAATTCTTTGCTGTATTATCACAATTCAATTAGTAGACAGGAAAATGTATAATAGACCATATGTAATCCCTTTTAGTCATCAGGATTTACATTGCTATATGAGACACAATCAAAAAATACAATGAATGTTTATATTTTAAAAATTTTATTATAGTAGAATCTGAAATAAGTGACATATATCAAATGAAACATACACATAGGAACTACAAAGCAATGAGGCAGACACAGGATTGCCTGCGGGACTGAGCCTGTTTGTGTTAGGTATTCCCATTCTGGGAAGTTCCCAAATACTTGTGGACTATAATAGCATGTCAAACTCAAGCCACATGGGATAGATTTGGGATGTAAGGGACCTTGGCTCTTTTCCCTTCCTCCAACAGAGGACACTACAGCCTGGTCACACATTTCCATGATACACACAAGGGCACAGGACATATGACTAGTAAGCTGCTTCTTCCCCCAAGGGGCCATTAGTTTCTTCTTCTTCTTCTTCTTCTTCTTCTTCTTCTTCTTCTTCTTCTTCTTCTTCTTCTTCTTCTTCTTCTTCTTCTTCTTCCTCTTCCTCTTCCTCTTCCTCTTCCTCTTCTTCTTCTTCTTCTTCTTCTTCTTCTTCTTCTTCTTCTTCTTCATCTTCTTCTTCTTTCTTCTTCCTCTTCCTCCTCTTCCTCTTCCTCTTCCTCCTCTTCCCCTTCTCCTCCCTTCCCCCTCCCCTCCCCTCCCCTCCTCCTCCCCCCTCCCCCTCCTTCTTCCCTGCATAATAGTGGCTAACTGGAAATCTAGAGAAAACAAGGTCAGAGACCACATCAGTGACAGAGAAGATAGTGAGCAGAATACCATGCTCCTGAGACCAGCAATGTTAAACAAGGGAATGGACACAAGAGTTAAGTAGCCTTGAGCCATGGTGGGGAAATGACTGGAAAGTCAGAAGTACCCTCACTAGATAGGAGAGAGAAACAGGAATGAGCAACCTTGGGCTGTCTCTGTGGCAGCAGCAGAGTCAGTGAGTGAACTGAAGTGCTCCCTGCACTCTGCAATCAAGGGCAGGAGAGAACAGAGACATAGGAGTGGGACAGAGGAGACCATGCAAGATCAGGAAGGGCCAAATATGCACACACTGAGAGCAGGATCAGGCTGCTTCTGTCTGAGGCAAAACAGCAATTGAGAGAAAAACAGAGACAAACAGAGAAACAAGACATGAGTGGGCCACAAAGGGACATAAAGAGAGTTCCTAGCTAAAAACTCAGACCTCAGCCCCTACATCAAGAAGCCAAGTCCTGCATCCAGCATTAACCCTACTAAAGACTTGTCACGGTAACCCAGGACAATTTTGGTTTCTGACTTAAACCTTATCATAGGACTGAGGGAACCAGGAGAATTTTATTGTTTTTCTTTTTTTTTTTTTTTAATTTTTGTTTCTTTTTCCTTTTTCTATTTTTTGGGAGGCAATTTATAGATTTTTACTTTATTGAGTGTTTTGTTCTGTTCGTCTTTTTGTTCCATTCCCTAACTATCTTTCTGGACATTTTATTATTTTCATGTGAGTGAACATTGTTGCTAGCCTTTCTCTTCTACTTTGGTACTTGTTTTCTCCTTCATTCTTTGTCTCCTGTTCTTTTCTCCAGTTTCTCAAAAGTGTTCATCCTCTGTCCTTCATCCATGCTTCTACTATGTTTCTCTTTATTAATCTTTCTGTTTTGTCTCCTATCCCTCTTAAATATTCCCTGCTAAGGCAACACTGCATACAAATTCCTGGTTTATGTTAGATTTTGTACTGTGTTAACCATGTTGTCTTACCTGTTATAAGCAGTTATTACCTCTTTTATGACAACACTGTGATCGTTTGAGTTCATAACTATCATCATAGTTCAGTACCAAAGGATTGGGTGCTAAGTCAAATTGATAGCAATTTTTCATCCCTAGTAAGTTGAGAAGGTGGGATCTGGGGCAGGCATAAAGGACTAGAGCCAGCTATACCTAGAAAACAGCTCTGAGAAATAGATATTTCCTACAGACGTTTCAGTACAAGTGAGAAAGATATCTACCTTAACAAATTTACAAACATCAATACAGAAAACAAATTAAAATAAAATAAATAGAAAATTACAAGATGCATAAGCAAAATACAGCCCACCAATGATGAAGACAGGGAAAAACAAGATAAAGAACATTAGAAGTCACCCACTTCAGTTTTCTGAAATAGTAGCAGTAGAAAAAAATGATGAATGAGGCACCAGAGAAAACTGGATAAGAAATAAATTCTCAGGGAAAAAATAGATTAAGATCAAAATGAAGGATTTTCTTAGTGAATTTAGAGTAGATACAGATTTTAAAAAATAAGAGTTTATGGAAATGATGGAAACAAATACAGGAAAGAATGGGAATTCCTTAAAGATATCCAAACAGATACCCAGGAAATTAAAAATGTACTCAGTTAAACCAACATAAAGACAGAATAAATATGAGATATCAACACATAGTTGCAATTAGGATCACAAAAAGAAATACTCTTAAAAATAGCAAGAGAATGTGAAAAATCAATCCAATAACTACAAGGTCATCTAAAGAAGAATAAAATAAGATTGATCAGAATCAATGAGAAAATAGAAGACAATGCAAATGCCATAAAAATTTTCACAGAACTAATGGCAGAAAATTTTCCATGCATTGAAAAATACTGTGACACAAAGAAAAGTGAGACATATAAAAGTCCAATTATCCATGACAAAAAATAAATCTCCACCAGAGCATAAAATGATCAAGATTCCAAAAATTCAACACAAGAACAGAATATTAAAAGCTTTTAGATAATAGAAACAGATTACCTACAAAGGAAGCCCATCAGAATCATAACGTATTTCTCAACACAAACCCTTTAACCCCGGAGAGTTTGGAGGGAAGTATTTTAAGTCCTGAAAGAAAAGAATCTCTAACCCAAATTGATATACCTTATGATACTATCAAAGAAAAACTGAAGAATTTCATGACCACAAAACAAGTTCTACAAAATGTTCTGAAGGACATTTTAGAAAGAGATAATAAAGACCACAATTCCAGGAACACAAATTGAAAGAAGCCATCAGACAAGGCAAGCATTAAAGAGAGAAAAAAATACAAGGAACCATCAACAGGAAATGATATGACATGGATAAGCCAATCATTTAAAACCACCAATAAAATTGGTCTCAATTCACCAATCAAACAAACAGACTGGCAGAATGGATCAAGAAACAAGATCCAACAATATTGTCATGGTTTATGTCTGTGGTCCCCAGGCCTCATGAGTTTGCATTGTTCATTTATGATGGTTCATTGTATAGTGCTCAGATTGATGGTGTCAGTGCTCCACCCACATAGGGGTGGAGCCAGGATGTGATGTAATGGCAGGAACAAGGTGTGTCTTGTTCTTTGCCAGTTCCTGCTTGCTTTTGCAGCTGCCATGAATTGTGGCCCAGCCAGGCCTGCCTGCCTTGGAGCCAACTGAATGTGGACTGAATCCTCCAAAAACTGTAAGAAATAAATCTTTCCTTTCCCAACTTGGGCTTCAGGTACTTTGTCTCAGCAATGAGTAAAAAGTAACTAAGACAAGTATATTGCATACAATAAATATTTAACACAAAAATAAATTTATAAAATGAAAGTCAAAACATGGAAAACAATATTCCCATGTGACAGGAACCCAGAAAAAAGCAAGGGTAGCAATTCTATTTGCAGACAAATTGGGTTTCAAGCCAAGACTATCAAAAGAGACAAAGAACATCACTACTTGTTGAGGAAAACCTACAAAAGAAAGAGATAACAATCATAAATACATATGGATCAAATATCAGCACAACCAGCTATGTAAACATAGTGGACAATAAAAATCAAATAATGCAATTGTAACAAAGGACCTTACATGATTGCAATGGGGAAATCTCAATACTCCAATGTCACAATAGACATATCAACATGGCAAAAAAGTCACCAAAAATTGTATGATCAGAACTGAACAAAAATTGTGATATGAATTTAGAAGATGTCTATGGAGTGTTACACTCCAATACACATTTTTCTCAGGTATACACGGCATGTTCTCCAAAGTAGGCCACATACTATCTCATAGAAAATGCTTATGTAAATGCAAAAGAATTGATATTATCTCATATATATTATCAGACTATGAACTGAAATCAGAAATCAACAGAAAAAAAAAGACCCAATAACAGAATAAATACATGGAAATTAGAGACCATCCTCAACAACCAAGAGGTTACAGATGAAATTAAAGAAGAAAATAGATAGTTTTTACAGTTAAATAAATACCAATATTACATACCAGAACTTATGGAATGCATAGCAGTCCTATGAGGAAGATTTATACTACCAAATTCAGAAAAACAGAATGAACTCAAATAGTTTATGTTTAATCTCAAGCTAGTAAAAAAAGAAAAGCAAGTCAAGCCAACGCTCACATGGTGAAGGGAATTATAAAGATCAGAGCATAAACTAATGCAATTCAGACTAAAATATTGACACAATCAATGTATTGAGCAATAGCTTTTTTTTGAAAGGTTAAGTAAAATTCATAAACCCTTTGCTAAACATCCTAAAAGGAAAGACTCAAATCCATGCCATTTAGCATGAAAACTGTGAAATCATAAGAGATATTGCAGATGCCCAGAACATCGTCAATACCTAGTTTGAGAACCTATTTTCTAGTAAGATGAAAAATAGAAAAAAATGGACAGATTCCTAGACACATATGAATTACCAATGCTGAATCAAGAACAAAAACTCTAAAGTAATCAATATTACTTTAGATTGAATATGTAGTATAAAACTTATCAATAGAGAACAGTCCAGTTCTTGATGTATTCAATGTTGAATTCCATAAGACATTTAATGATTTGTTTTTGTTTTTGTTTTGTTTGTTTGTTTTGGTACCAGGGATCAAACTCATGACCTAGCATTTGCCAGGCAGGTGCTTATGCCACTGAGCTAAAACCCCAGCCCTCTTTAATGAATTTGAAATGATAGCAATACTTCAAAATTCATTCCTGGAAGCAAGCATTGCCCTGACACCAAAATCAGAGAAGAATCCAACCAAAAAGGAGAACTACAAGCCAGTTTCAGATCCAAAATATTCTCAGTAAAACACTGGTAAAAAGAATGCAGCATATATCAAGATTATACAACATGACCAAGTAACATTCATACCAGCGATGTAGGGAGGGTTTGATATATGCAAATCAATGTATGAAATACAGAGCCAGAGGAGAAAAAATTATGATGATCTTAATAGATGCAGAAAAAGCAATTGACAAACTCCAACATCCATTCACAATTTTAAAAACTCTACGGATAATTGGAATAGATGCTCTTTATCTGAATATGGTAAAACCATCTATGACAAACCCACAGCCAATAATGTACTAAATGGTGAAAAACTGAAAGCTTTCACTCTAACTCAGGGACAAGACAGGGATAGCTACTATCACCACTCATGTAGGTCATCAACAGACAGTCTCTGAAGAGACAACTGACAGAGTCGGAAAAAAAGTTTTGTGAGCTGTTTCTCAGAAAGAGGTGTAATATATGGGATATATAAATGATTCAAAAAAACCAGACCCATGGACAGGGCTGGGACTCCATGACCTTATGTGGGAAGTGAGTGAATCACTGATTAAACACACTGGTCCCACAAGAACAGAAGAAACACAGAAATGCTAGCCTTGCCTGCACTCCAGTGATTTTCTTGCCTCGGCTTCTCCAGTCACTTGGACACAGTAAGGTTTGGGGATGGTATCAAAAAAAAAAAAAAACCATTGCCATGGCCAGTGTCAAGAACTTTTCCCAAGCCCACAGCAGTCATACAAGAGCATCAGTGAACCCTTCCTTTACATGGAGGACCTCAAGGAGCCTTCGAGTGCTTTTGAAACCTCCTCCATGAAGAGGGCCTCAGCAGTCTGGTGTAAGAGTGTAGGTGAGCCCTCCTTCCACACAAAATATCCCAGGCACACCCTGAGATGAGCCCTCCCTTCACCTGGAGGACTCCAGCTGGCCTGCAAGACCCAATGACACAATAGCAACCTAGCTGGGGTGCACACCATGGACAGGTGAGTCCGGTAGCCTTAAAAGTCTGAAGCAGCACTAACAAAATGAACAAAAGATTGGTTCATGTCAATACTTGCAGTCTAATCAGCCCAGGATGAGTGCAGGGCTCACCCAATCGACCCTGCTGGAAGAATTTAGGTGACTGGCCTTTCCTCTACACTGTAGGACCCTGCAACTGGGTGAACAGTGGAATCCTGAATAAGATGCATATGATAGACAAGCGAGACTAACAAGATAGAAGAGAATAAAATATGAATTGAGAGTGCAAATAGTGAGACAAAAAAGCAAAATGCAACCTCAGATTCCTAGTCCTTCCAGAAGAAGTGAAAGAGATATCAATGCAGAAGAAATTAGAAGTCACACATCTGAAATTTCTGAAAAGACAGCAAATGAAGTAAAGAAACAAGACCAGAAGGATATAGGGCTAATCATAAAAGAAATAATCCCTCAGGTGAAAAAAAAAATGCCCGTCTCAAAGAAAGAATTACTCAGCATAGCTAGAGAAGACATAGAAAAAATAAAGTGGTGGAAACCTTGAATGAATATCATAGGATAAATTGTATGCATAAAAAAGATTCAAAGAGATATCCAGGAAGTTAAAAATTACATTGAAAGCTGACAAAATTGTTTGACTGATACTGGAGATACACTTTAAGACCATGAAGACAGGATTTTGGTTAGTGATCATGAAGAGAGAGATCTGTTAACAATAACAAAGGACCATGAAATAACAATTCAACAACTCCAAGAGGATATGAAAAAAAACAATATAAGACAGATGTCAATGAAAAGGTAGGAGTCAACACAAATAGCATAAAGCAAATCTTTTCAGAAGTAATAGCAGAAAATTTCCCAAACATGGAAACAGAATATATACATACATGTAAGTGAGAAATACAGAACTCCAAAGAACCATAACCAAAATAAATCTACACACAGGCATATAATAAGCAAGATCCCAGAAATTTGTCACAAAAACAGAATACTGAAAACAGAAAAAAAGACACAGATAAAGAAAAGTCCATTACAATCATGACCAACTTCTCAACACAAATCCTCAAATCAAGAGGTGCTTAAAGTGAACTTTTTCAGGTCTTAAAAGAAATCAACTTATGAGCCAGATTGTTGTAAAGTGCAAAACTATCTTTCAAACTTAATGAAGAAGTAAGATACTTCCATGACAAAGAACAAGTGAAGAAATCCATGTCTATCAAAATACCCTAGAAAGATTACTGAAAGTTATTCTACACAGAAATGAAAGTGACCAGTTCCAAGGAAAACAACAGAAAGAAAAGTAGGGTAAATAATTAAACAAGGGAAATCAGGTAACCAACAACAGGAAAATAACATGACAAATACAAACTAATACTTACTACTTATTATCATCAAGGTAAATGGCCTCAATTCTCTAATCAAAAGAAACAGATTGCCAGAATGGGTCAAGAAATAAGATCCAACATTATGCTGCATACAATAAACATATTTAACTCAAAATAAACTCAGACTGCGAGTAAAACAATGGAAAAAATTACTCCATACAACAGGAACCAAGGAAAATGCAGGGGTACATATTCTGTTTACTAACAATGTGAACTTCAAACCAAAAATGTTCAAAAGAAATAAAAAGGTCACTAAATACTTGTTAGGGAAAAATTCAAGAAAGGATATAAGCATTAATATACCCAACTATATTAGACAAATATAATTAGACATGAAAAATGAAATGGCACATTTTTAGTAGGAGACCTTAATATCCCATTGGCACAAAGAGATAAATCAACTAGACAAAATATCAACAGAAAGAAATATCAGAACTGAATCAAACATGTGAACAAATGTTCACTGTACAGTGTTCCACCCAACAGCATCAAAACATACATTCTTATCTTACATGGGATGTTCTTTATAATATCCCATATACTAGCTGACATGCTCCAGTAAATGTAAAGGAACTGAAATTATCCTAGGCATATTACCTGGACATAGTATCATGAAATTGATGGAAAAGAAACCACAAAAATTCCATAAACACATAGAAATTAAATAATACTTTCTTAAATAATCAGTGGGTCACATATGAAATTAAAGAAGAAATTAAACAATATCTACAATCAAATGAAAATGCAGATACAACATACTGGAACCTGAAACAAAAAATTAAAGTAGTTATAAGAGGAAAATATATAGCAGTGAATTCTCACATCAGGAAAACAGGAACCAGCAAAAATAAACAACCTAATGCTACACCACACATTTCTAAAAAAAGAAGAGTAAGTCAAAGCCAAATCTCATAGAAGGGAGGAAATTATAAAGATCATAGTACAAATTAATGCGGTTGAGACCAAGAAAAAAATACAAAGAATTAATGAATCAAGGAGTTGGTTCTTTGAAAGAATAAACAAAATTGATAAATCCCTAGCCAAACTTACCAAGAAAAGGAAAGAAAAACCTCAAATTCGTGCAATGGGGCATGAAAAGGGTGAAATCACTACAGAGCCTGTTGAAATTAATAAGACGATCTGTACATATTTCAAAATTGTTTTTTGCCAAAGATTGAAAACACAAAAGAAATGAGCAGATTCCTAAAAACCTATGATTTACCAAAGTTGAATCAAGAAAATACTAAAGTTTTGAATTAGTACGTAGCAGTTAATGAAATTCTAAATGTAATATAAAAAAAAACCTTACTATTAAAAAAGCCTGGGTTCTGATGGATCCATGGCTGGATTCTACAAGAAATTTAAAGAAGATTTAGTGCAAATACTCCTCAAACTTTTAGTGAAACTGAAAGGGAAGCAATTGTCCCTAACTCATTCCTAGAGGCAAGTATTACACTGATACCAAAACCAGAGAAAGACCAAACCAAAAAGGAAAACTACAGCCAAACGCCCTAGTGAACATAAATGCAAAAATCCTCAATAAAATACTAGGGAACAGAATGCAGTAAGAAGATTATGCAGCCATTTGTGGACCAGAGTTAAAGAGAACAAGGGACACACCAGCAAGCAAACTGGTTTGGGAACCAGTGCCATGTGCAGACCCCTACCAGACTGGAACAGCCAGACCCCAGCCCCTTCCAGCTCACAGGCTGGCAAACCAGAAGTACCATCCCACAATATCACCCTCCTGCGCCCCCCCCCCCATCCATAAGTGACTAGCTTTTCCAGAGAAACATAGGCTGTGATGGTAGCTATGGAGGTGAAATGCAATTGGTTTGCCTGTGGTGTTTGATGTTTTGTTAACATTACAGGGCCAGTGGTCGGATCATGGGTTCAGAGGATAGTGGTACACAGTGTGGCCCCTACGAGGATCTCCTTCTGATGGTTTTGTTTTAGAAGTCCTATATTCTTTCCATTACTTTGTTGGATTGGGTTTTATTCTCTTTTGTTCTGTTTGATTATGTCAAATCTGATGGCATGAGCAGCTATTTCAAAGATAGCAAGAGATATCATGGTAGCAATTTTGGATTTACTATTGTCTTATTTTGAAGGTTTTGTTTTTTCTTTTTTTTTTTTTTTTTTTTTTTTGCATTAACTGTCTTGTTTTTATTGTTTCTATTCTATTCTGTTCTGTTTATGTTTTACTATGCCTGAGGTTATCTGCAGTTATTTTGAAGACATCAAAGGCATTATAATAACTATTTTTGAAATTTGGCCTGTATCTCTTACACTGGCTTGTTTTGATTGGTTTTATTCTATCTTCTTTAAAATAAATTTTTAAATTTTTTAAAAAAATCTGAAGGTTATGCACCATGACCTAATGATATTCATTCCAGGAATACCGTGTTGGTTCAACATAAACAAATCAATAATTGTAACATATTACAACAAAAATGTCAAAGACAAAAATCACATAATTATTTCAATAGGTACAGAAAAGCTTTTGATAAAGTTTAACACTCATTTGTGATAAAAACTCTAGAAAAAATTGTAATAGAAGGTCTCTACCTCAGTCTGATAAAGCCATCAATGAAAAACCAACAGTCAACATCATACTAAATGGACAAAAGCTGAAAGCTTTCAGTCCAAAATCAGGAACAAGACAAGGATGTCCACTATCACCACTCCTACTCAAAATACTTCTGGAAATGTTAGCCAATGCAATCAGACAAAAGGGAGAAATAAAAGGAATAAGAATAGGAAAGGAAGAAGTTAAAATATCACTATTGTAATCCAAATCAAAATACCATTAGTATACCTTACAGATCTAGAGAAAACATTCCTAAAATTCATAGGTCTCCAAAGAGACCTAGAATAGCAAAGGAAATCCTGGGCAACAAAGGCAAGGTGGGAGGCATCACAATCTCTGACTTGGAATTATACTACAAAGCTACTGTGATAAAATCAGCATGGCACTTACAAAAAAAAAAAGATCTGTGGATTAGTGAAACAGATTAGAAAAATGCAGAAACAACTATAAAGACAATCCCTTATCTTTTACAAAGGGGCCAAAAATGTTCACTGGAAGAAAGCTACTTTAATAAATGATGCTGATAAAACTGACTTTCCACATTCCAAAGACTAAAACTAGATACATGTCTCTCACCATGCACTGAACTAAAAATGAATAAAAGACCTAAATATTAAAACAGTAACACTAAGACAAGGCAAGTAGAAATCTTGAAGATATGAGGATAGGCAGAGAGTTCATGAAAAAAACCCAAACTGCATGGTAAGTACTTTAAAGAATCAAAACTGGGATCTCATCTTATTAAAAAGTTTTTGCACATCAAAAGAAATCACCAACAGAGTGAAAAGACAACTCAAAGAATGGGAAAATTTTTAACCAAATGCTCCACAGACACAGGATTTCCATCTAGAACATATAAAGAATTTTTATATATCAGACAAATAATATCAGATAAAATTCAAAGATTCAGCCCAAAAATGGACATTTGAGATGAATGTACACTTTTCAGATGAAGAAATACAAATGCAAATAAATAGCTGAAAAAAAGGTTCATCATCATTGGTCATTCAAGAAATACAAATTAAAATATCACTGAGAATCCATCCCACTCCAGAAAATAAAAGCTATCATCAAGAATCAACCAATAACAAGTGTTGGAGGGGCTGTGGGAAGAAGGAACACTTCTCCACTTTGGGTGGTAGTGTAGACTGGTACAACCACTGTGGAAACCAGCGTGGCGATTTCTCAAAAAACTCAAATTGCAGGTTCCATTCAATTCAGCTATTCCTCTTCTCAGTATTTTCCTGGAATAATTAATAACATCATATCACAGTAAAATATGTGCACCCATGTTTTTTATTAGCACAATTTACAATAGCTAAATTTTGTAACTGTCCAAATGATCATTAACCAAAGAATGGGTTAAAAAGATGTTGTCTTTTTATACTATGGAGTACTACTATGTTATAAACATGGATAAACTTGAGGCTTTATAGGTAAATGGATGCAACTTGAGGCCATACTCATAAATGAAATAAATCAGACTCATATTTGTAAATATTATATTATCTCCCTAGTTTAAGAAACTGAAACAGTAAATAAGATCCAACAGTTAGAATAGATATTGTGAAAGTGAAAGAGGAAGAAATAGCTCAAAAGAAAAAAAAAACTGGAATGGAGGAAAGGAGAAAAGAAAGACGAGAAAAGACTATAAGATAGATAATTACGCTATTAAGTTTTATTAATTGACCAAAAAAGTACAGTAACATTTATATCTTATGATCTGAGCAACTGCTTTAAGGGTTACAACACACAATACATTAACCATTATTAATCCCCTTTTACTTTCTTTTTGGAAGTCTACATCATCATCCTTTTTGTATTTTAAAATAAAAATAAAAATCAGACTCCCATAATTCAAAGACCAAATCCAAAAATAGATCTGAAATAGACACTTCTCAGATGAAGAAATATAAATGGCAAATAGATACATTTAAAAAATGTTTAACAACACTGGTCATTTGAGAGAAGCAAATTAAAACAATACTAAGATTTCATCTGACTACACAAAGAATGGATGTCATCATGAAATCAGTTACAAATTCTGGCAGAACTGTGAGGAAAAGTAATCTTTCTTTACCATTTGTGTCAGCATATACTGCCACAACCACTGTGAAAATCAGAATGGAAATTCCTCAAAAAACTGAATTTAGAAATTTCATTTGATCTAGCTATTCCCCTTCTTGGTATCTTCCCACAAAATTTCAAAATTTTATATCACAGTGATATATGTGTATCCATGTTCATAGCAGCACAGTTTGTAATAGCTAAATCTTGGAAACAACACAATTGCTCATCAACCAATGAATGAATGAAGATTTAAAAAAAAATCAACAGAGTACTACTCAGCCATAAAGTAGGATAGAGATGAAGCATTCCTAGATAAGTGGATGCACCTTGAGATCATAGCTTTAGGTGAAATAAAACAGATACAAATGTAAATATCACATTGTTTCTCTGATGTGAGAAATCAAAAGTGTAGTAATGCCCAAAATGTATGTGAGATATTACCAAATAGGAAAAAAGTGCTTAAATGGGAAGGTGAATGATGAGGGAGTAGGGGGAATAAGGAAGGGAAAAATTGATTAAAGAAGGAAAAATTCAATCAAAGTTTTTGCAAATAAGTGGGAGAAGAGAGAATAAGGAGAATGAAAGAAAATAATTATGATATATTCAATTACAAATTTCCTATGATCAATGTGATAATCATGCATATCTAAAATGTACCAATTAGTTAATAAAAATGTATTACAGTAACAACTTCATTACACTGATCTCCCTTTGCCCACTTCACATACACACTTATGCCATAGCATTTCTCACTTTCTGAAGTCTTTCAGAAAAGTTCTTTCATGGAGTCCACTTCAGTGAGCATCTTTTGTTGTGTTGTCATGGCTGCCTGGATTTCTTGACTTGATTAAAAATATTTACCTTTCATGACCATTTTGGTTTTGGGAAACAGACAGATATCATATGGCTCCAATCTAATGAATAAGGCAGATAAGGACCTCATAATGTTTTAAGAGCCTGCCTTTCCTTCAGATGGCACTTGACAGGAGCATTAACTATCCCAACTCCTGAAGATATTCACAAAACAAGGACTTCCAGAGCTGTTCCAGAAAGTAGCAAGGAGAGATAAGCAGGCTTGAAGCAAGGCAACATATTTGGAGGAGGACCACTGGCAATGTTTCTTATACTTTAAGTTTGCAATGTATATTTTAATCACATCTCATGTATCACCTTTCACCATATTCTACTTGCTAAGTATTAATCAAGTGTCCTCCTAACAGTTGGGCTAGTGCTCCTGGAGGAACCTTAATCATCTCTGTGTAAAGAAAAAGAGAATCTGGGTTTGTTGAATGCATAGCAGCTTCTACCAAAGTTTAAATTTTAGTATTGTCACTATGTTGTTCAAATATACTAGTTGTCTTCCTTCCACACTGTATGGACTGCCCACATTTCTCACAGTTATATCCACTTGGCATTACTAATATATTGAAGAATTATTATTCTGGAATATAAAATGTACAATTTAATATTTTTAACTTTCAACTGGTTTTACCCACTTGATGCTGATCATCTATATATGTAGCTTTTACCTGTTTATACTATTTTCACTTTTAGCCATTTTTTTAAATCAGTATAGCTAATTCAGTAATTCAATTCATTGTATGTGTATTGCTCTTTTCATCTCATATCTTATAGTTTTCTCTAAATGTTCATATTTTTTAATGAATTCTTCAACTATATATGTTTAGCTCATATATCAGTCATGTATTTGTCTCAATGTTGAGATAAAATACCTGGTACCCAAAGTTAGGCATGGAAAGGTTTATTTTTTACAGATTGGAGATTTCAGTCCATACTCAGTTGGTTCTAAGGCAAAATGACACGGCTGAGGGGCAGTGGTTCGTGGCTACTCCTGCATCAAAGCAGGAACTAGGCAAAAGAGAGAGACAAGGTTTCTTACTACCATTACACTGTATGCTGGCTCCACTTCTGAGTGAGTGTAGCACTCACATCACCAATTGGAGCACTAGACAATGAAACAATCACAAATGCTAGATTCATTCATGTCCATGATTGCATGAGACTTGGGGACGCCATCTGACATAAACCATAACAGCTCATTACTTGTTAAAATATTGTAAAGTATTGTTATTTTCACTCAGATTTTTCTTAATTTTGTCAATTTGCTTCATGTAGTTATTATATAATCTTATCTATAGTCTCTTATTTATTAGAATAAATAATCCTTTAATTATCATGCAATTCAATGCAGTTATCTTTTGGGAGTAAAAAATATCTCTTTTGAGATGATGATGATCATGTAGCATTAGGTTACCTTACTAATTACAACTTACTTGTTATAGATAATTGTATATATTTACTTACACTACAGTGAGAAGGTTAAACTGTTGGCCTGCTTGTAATACTCATATTTATATTTTGATTATGTTTTAATCTCTTTCTCTATTGTTTTCTCAGTCATATTTAAATTTTCTTATAAAAATTTAGATACTTGTGAAGGACTTTATGGACTTAGCTCATTCTGTTTCAGCTACCTGAAGAAAATGGAAAGATAAATAGTATTTGAGGTTGTTTGAGCTTAGACAATTGTTGAATCTATTGCATTTGGGAAAATGTTATTAAGTTAAATTAGGATATCTCTTCTCATTGGGCAGTGATACTATTTTATCTATCAATTCATAAAGCCATCTTGACAAGAGAAAAGCCAAGCTGCTTGAATGATGATCCACATACTTTGTTTATAAAGTTACCCTTATATTTGCTACTATAGAGTCACTGGTGCAGAAAATAACTCTTAGGAGACATATTCTCGAGTGCAGAAATTCTAAAATCTGTACTTTGCAAATGGAGATTAAAAGAATTCTTTTGAATTAATAGTTCTAACAATCACTTCCTGTTGGCTTAAAGTAAAACTATTATTCAAATAGGTGATGTGATTTTCTTAGAAATCTGTGTGAATAGAGAAAAAAAAAACAACTCCTAACTGACATATTTAAATACTGCCACTAATAAAGAATGTGTGTCACTAATAGAAAAATGTATGTGAATCTTCTGTTAAGTATTATAAAGACAAATGTTCAATTCATAACTGGGAAAGTGGTCAGTGATCATTATTCTTAACACATACAAAGTGAACAGAATATTAAGTATGTTAAAGAAAATCAAATATGATAGTTATCTTCAAATTTCTTGGTTTAAGCTAGGAGCAATCATCTAATTTGCTCACTAATCTGTAATTGGAACAAGTTTCAAAGGAATAGGTCACCACTGCACTGTAAAGCACCAGTACGGATGAGTTAACTGGAAGCTTCAGAATTAACTTCCAAGACTGCTTACAACTATGGCTGGCAAGTTTGTAACACTGACTGTTAACAGGAGAGGCAGAGAGGGCAGTGGTCCAGGATGTCTTTGTTGTTTTCTCTGGAAATTTCTCTAATAACTGCTTGTTCTTTCTTATAAAACAGTGGTTATGTTGTGAGAACAAACATTCAAAAATAAGTCCAAAATTACATTGTTGCTTGTGATATAGACTCAGAAGTTATCTAGCCTTACTTCTGCTTTAGACACAGCCATATTTAGATTCAAGGAGACAGGACACAGATCTTACCTTTTGCTTGAAGAAAATTAAAACCTTATTGTAAGCAGAGGATCTGAAATGGGAGATGTTGCTGTGGTCATTTTTGGAAAATATTATTGTCTATGTTATTAAAATAAATCAATAAATAACCTTCATATCAGAACTATAAGAAGGAAGAGAAACTGATGTTTGAAAATAAATTCATTAATAATAGTTTTCCAATTTCTTTCCCTGCCTTATATTTCTAGGAAAGTAAAAAATTTTTAAACAAAACAATCATCTTCATAAAATTTGAATAAACATATTTTCAAGTCTTAGCCAATCAAATTGCCTTTGGATTATTCAATTAAGTAAACTATCATAAGAAAGTTAAAACCATGGTACAAAGTAAAACAGTTTTCTCCTTTATTTGATATTTTTTCAGCTTTTATTTTATACATTTTATATCTCTGTTCTGTGAACTCTATATGAGTTCTTACTGCAATACTTGAAAGCATTTCATACTAAGTGAGCATGCATAGAATTTTTGCTATTATTCATATATACCCATAATAAAAAACATAAATTGTAAAAAAGAAAAGATATGCTTTAATTTTTTTTTCTATCAGGAGGAGGAAATTAACTATTTTTTTTCCTATGACAAAAAAGGAGTAGATGGGATATCTATATTTGAAGAAATAAAACTTAAGCTTTTTATTATTGTTGTTTGTGTATACCTATAATGCTATGTAAGTATCTTTCTGTACCTCTAAAGTATCAAATTATAATTAAAAGTGCCAAATTATAATTAAGGTCCTGCAACATTTGTCATTCCATCACTGTGAAAAAAGGTCTTAGAAAAATGAGTTTAAAAATAGGAAAAGCTTATCTTGATTCAGTGTCAGAGATTTCAATCCATTGTCAGTTGGCCCATTGACTGGAGTTTGTGGTGGCCTTCCAGAGGGAGCACAAACAGAAATGTCTCATTTTATGACATTTGGTGAGCACAGAAGAAAGGGTTTCCTATGAGCTCTTCCAGAGCACACCCTGGAACCTATCTTTTGTGCCAGCTCTGGGTCGCCACTGTCTTCCACCAGTGCTATCATCTGGGAACCAAGTCTGTGACACAAGAGTCCTTGGGGATATTTAAGGTCAAACAGCCCTACAATGAGCTCTCAGTCATCAAAACAAAACTTCATAGGACTCATTTTTAGTAGGAGTTCCATTTTTCAGAATTTCTTAAATTTACTCAAATATAGAAGTCAGTAGCATAGTACAACTTACAACTTGCTTATTCATCTAAAAAAATAAATTAGAAATGTAAAACTGGCACCATCTGAAGCATGTTCAGTAAAATATATATAAAGCCATTTTCAATTATATATGTTTTAGAAAAAACCATTTAATACAATAAATAACCTGGGAAAATTCACTTTCTATACCATAATTAACTGATATTTTTAGTTTTCCACTGGTTTTCTTCTGGTATATGTGACTAGGGTTCTTGGGTTCTCGATTTAGCTCCCAAGTTTTATTTTTACTTTTTTTTGTCTTAAGAACATGAAGAACACTGAATGCCAAGGTTCTGCAATAGTGTGGTGATGGTTCATTTATTCAAATAATTCCAAACTTTTTGGAATATAGCACAAAACCTAGAAGAGGCAACCGAGATAGACAAAGCTGAGTTCATGAGTTCTGCCAGTCATAGACCAGAGTTAATTCAAGGTAATTTAAGACTGTATTCTACCAAACCAGTTTAGCACTGTCCAAACTTAGCAAAGGAATATATTCTCCTGTACAAGAGGCTACAGAGGGAAAACACATCTATTGAGCACTTTATGAACACCAAGAATATTATTACATATTTCACAGATGTTGCCTACTTAAAGTTCTTATAAGCTCATTACAGATGCAGGAGAGTCTCGGTTTTTAAATAAATAGACTGAGCCTTGTTTACTATGAGCAACCTGTCAGGAGTGATCTAGAGAACAGGCTGGGTCTCTCCAGCCGAGCAGTCATTTTGTTTGTACTCTGTGTCCCATCTTGTCCCCTAGAAAGACACAAAGTGATGTTGTGGCAGCTGCACTGACCACAGGTAAGTCCCAACAGCTTGACACCAAGCAAAAACCAGACTGGCCAGATAAGACATTGAGAACAAAGAAACAGCCCAGAATATTTACAGTTAGAGCAAAACCACCCAAGAGATTCAGATTGCTCACTATACCACAGATCAGAGGGACAACCAATTAAAACTTATAAGTTGCCCGAAAAAAAGAATGGGACCAGATTCAGGAAGCTTTTCCTTGCTAAAATACATGTATCCATACTTTTTTGTTATGAGAATACAAACATCAATATATAAAAAAATAATTCTATTAGGAGTCGAGTGACACGGCTCGTAAGCCTGTGGTCACCCATCTCATTTCCTCTTCATTAATACATGTCTGTGATGTATCATGAACACACTCGCTGTGGGGAGCTCACACACATACATGTCACATCACCTTTTTTCCTTCCAGCACTATTTGTTCTTTTAAAAGTGCTAAGGATATTCATTGTTAGTTTTAGGCCTTAATGTCAAATTGCCATTTGACATGTCAAAATAACTTATTTTTTTTACAGGTGTCATTATATTAGATATCCATTGCAAAATAATAGCAAAAAATAAATTTAAAGCAGCCTCAATTTTAAGGAAATTCTGTAAGAATAGCCTGAAAAATATTAGCTCTTGTGCCCATGCATTTTCACCCTACAGACAATCTTGTTTGTATTACCAGAAATAATAGCATTATTATCAAAGCTAGGTGAGTCATATCTATTATGATTATATACATTATTTATACAAATTAAGCCATTTTAAAGCTTTTTGTCAATTATTAGACTCTGCATCTTTCCACAATGACCTGATTCGCAGTTAATAGTTTCACATAAAGACATTCCAAGTGGCATAAATTTTACTAAAGTGAGCAAATTATTGTTACATGTTATAAGTAGAAA
The DNA here is from genome assembly GCF_034190915.1 of Cavia porcellus. NCBI lineage: Eukaryota > Metazoa > Chordata > Mammalia > Rodentia > Caviidae > Cavia > Cavia porcellus. The sequence continues at coordinate 80,201,718 of NW_026947487.1, forward strand.
CCTAAAATATGAATCTGTTATTTTTGTGTCTCTACTTAAAGATTTGGCCAGATTAAGCATATGGAGTACATGACTAATCAGGTTTAGTATTTTATTCATTAATGTTTACTAAATGTTAATAGCCTCCTAGAAAAGGACATTTATCTTATTTGTGCTAGACAAACTCCATTCATATCTGTTCTTCTACATCATACCATCCCAGGAGGGCTTTGTGCTTGAAAACCAATTTACCTGGTTTCCCTCACTCTTATTAATATTAATTGGATTTTGGATGAGGTCAGATTTTTAACATTTTGTTGAGAGCATGTAATGGGATATGGGAGAAAATTACATTTTGCACATGTGTTCTGTGACAGATTCGATGCCTTGTTTTTCAATTGGTTTCTGCCCCAGACATTTTCTCTTTAGTTCTTCACAGAAATTCTGGCAGACCATGGTAGTCAAGTTTAACGGGGAATCTCAGAAAGCTTAGAAAACATTCAGAAATCTCCACAGTGAGAATCCATGACCAGCTATCCTGAGACCAGCATCCTTCCCATATACTCTACCTTTAAGTCAGCAGGAAATGCTGCATGTAATTTTCTATTCAAAAGAAATGAGAAGGAAAGTGGAAAACTACTGTTAATTAGAGGTCAGCCAATACCAATCAACTCTACAAAACATATGATTGTGAAACACATATTCTAACATATGCTCTAACTAGATTCATTGTGAAACTATACTTATTAAATTGCCAATTATAATAAATAAAATGTATTTTATAATATTTACACTTATCAATAAACTGTATCAGTTTCTCTGAATTCTCTCTGAATTATGTAGCATAATTTGCATAAAGTTTAGATAATTAAAACTCAAAAATCCTGTAATGCATTTAAATTCAATAATTATTAATGTTATATCATATTTAGCAACTGCACATAAAATGTTTGAAAAAGGAATAATTGCCTTTATTTTAAATTGATCAACCAAACAGAGGTCCAAATTTGATTATTGTCTTAGAAGTTTGTCAAATTATCTTTTGCATCATAATGAAGCTACTACACATTTTTCTCAGTTTGCCAATTCTTAATAATTTACTGCTTTGTTGCTTAATACTGCCACAGCACTCACTAGGCAGCTTTTATCTTTAAGCTCATTCAGAAGATGAAATATTTCTTGACAGGTTGAGCATTGGTCTTCCTTAGACTGAGCATGAATGTTCTTTCTACTCCTTCCTGTATGAAAGAAGTTAATTTATCAACTCCTTGCCCCAAGTTCATAACCATAGTCTACATGAATTTTCCTCTGTATTATTCACCTCAAGCAAAAATAAACAAAATTTCCTGCCATTGGAAAGAGGAAATTCATTACTTTTTTTATTAGAATGAGGCATAGCAGAGCACAAATAACATATTCATTCAGCAGAATTGGCACAAAACTAAACGCTACAAAAGCCAGGAGCCGGGGAATTGCATACCTGTCTCTGCGGCTTGCTCTGCATAGTCATTGAGGATTCGGGATCCAGCTCTGAAGGACAGTTAATAGGAATTTGGTGGCTGCTGGCAAAATTTGAAATGCTATACAGATCCATTTCTTCCTTCATCTTGGACAACTCTTGCTAAGATCATTTGTAGATATCTTGTTTCATATCAGCCCCAGAGGTTCTTTGGAACTGAAATGCTGACTCTCAAAAAGGTATCTGACTACTTATTGATCAGTTTAATTGTTGGCAAATACTAGTAAATCACTAACAAGCAATGCAGAAGTGAATAGTTATTGCATAGTTATCTTCTAACCAGGCAACAGAATATTTGGTATTAGCACCAGAAGGCATCAAATTTAGAGCTAAAATTTTCAAGATATAATAGCTCCAACGAAAACATTTACTTCTTTAAAACTCGGCTTGTTACCTCTTTCCTCACTCTTCCCACCTATACAGAGTTTTTCCATTCTTCAGGGATAGCCCGAGTTACACTTTCTGAAGAAAACCTCACCTGTCCTCTGCTGGTGTGCCTACCGTCCCCTCTGCTGGTCCTGTGTCACCATACACTTCCCCATAAGAAGAAGCCTTGACAGCACTGTTTTATTTATATATCTGATTCACTCATTAGATCACAGAGGTTCCGTATCAAATTGGAAGTATTTTTGTTTAATGTCTCTCTCCACATGTTGCAGTGTCTCAATAAATGTTCATAGAATATTTGTTGAAATCACTACAGAAAAGGTCTGTGTGTACACACACATAAATGCACATGTGATCATGTGTTTTTATTTACAAATTATTCTAAAGCAATTTTAGAGATTAAACATGTTGTCTAAAAGACAGCAAGCAGAGTTTTTTTGGGTAAATTTTACAGAATATATAACCAAAATGAGTGCTCCACTTCAAAGAGGTCCCTTGAAGGGACAATTTATTCCATTTTCTGTCTTGGCTGAGAGCATTTTTGGAATGAAACTCATTTTAAGAATTTGCCTTTACAATTTACCTCCAGAAGAAAATTGCCGACCTCATTACTTTATAGGCTCAAGACATTCCCTGTTACCCTGAACTTTTATTATCCCTTCTTCTTTTCCCTTCCTCAGTCCTAAATTTTGATGTCAAATTCTATCCTTTTTATTCTAACGATTTTATTGAAGATAGCCACCTAGAAAAGTAGCAGCATGAATTTTCTAGTAATGAAAAGTGTTAACATTTGTGAGCCAATTAAGATGCATCAAGTTCCTTGATTAGTACTTTGCATAAAGTAACTTGTTTGCTCCTTAAAACCATTTTATGTGAGTGTCATGCAATAAACAAGAGAAGTTCAGTTACTCCTGTCAAGTCTTAGAGCTACTTAAGTCGTAAAATAGGGATTCCAGGTCTGTCAGGTTACCTCAGGCTCTGAACTCTGACCAGCTTTCTTAGACAGTTCAGGTGGCTTCCACATGATTGAGAAATGAGCTGGCATTTTTGTTCCTTGGCATTGTGTAGTCAGTCAGCAATGCTGAGTTCCGCAACTGGAAATTCCTTTCTTTCTCTCTTGGAACATGCTGCTTAGGATTTTCACCTTACTCTCAGCTCATGTATTATTAAAACATCTGCATTGCTAGTTATTGGTATTGGGCAGCAAACACTTTCTACTTTGTATAATGCTTACTTTAAGTAGAAGACTTGAAAATGTGGATATATGTAACACCACTGAGCTACATTCCCATCTCAGTCATCTATTTTTCTTTTTTTCTTTTTTTTTTCTTTTTTATCGGTACCGGGGATTGAACTCACGACTGCCTGCTTGCAAGGCGGGCGCTTATGCCACTGAGCTAAATCCCCAGCCCCTAATCATCTATTTTTCTAAAGGCTCAGTTTCTTTTCTCCTCTCAAAATTATATGATTTCTTCAAAGCGGCCTATGTTCCCTTTCCCTTCCCTTATTAAGCTGACATAGAAGCTCTCAAGTTGTCCTGCTTCTTTGGATATTTACTTTTCCTTTCAGTGTTCTCCTGCATATAATATTACAAAGTAATACATTGTATACCTTTTCTCCAGGACCTGTCTGCTATGAGCTTATTCCACAGTGTGAATGATCAAGTATTAAAGATTACAGTATTCCTAGGAAGAAAATGGAAAGGATCCTCTTTGTACAATAAAGAATGTCCCCAAGAGTATACAAACACATACAGCCATTCTAATGCCTTCCATGTTCCTTAAACACAATGAAGCAGTGATAATCGTTAATTAAAAGGGGGCACAAAAACAGTATTAGATTTTTTTAAAGTTTAGCAATTTGATTTCCTGTATATTGTAACTCGTATACAGTAAATTTTGAAATACTATTGAGGTATGTCTAGAACATGATATTTTCAGTATCCTGAGCAATACATTGCTTTGTGAAAACAATGAAACTTATTCATTTAGATCTCTTGAGTTTTCCTCAAGGTAACTTGATGATAATTGCATCAGGAAAACTAATAAGGATCCAGATACTATGTATGAGAAAGGCCTTATGCATCATATAGCTTAACTACCCTTGGCCTACATACTTTTTCTAGTGATCTGGCCCACGGATCGGTCTGTAGGCCTCGCCTGGAGAGGGGATGGGGATGGAGGGCTGGGCAAGAGAAAAGAGAGATGGAGACAGGATGAGATTCCAATCGAGTCTCATTTATTCAGGAAGTGTACATGGATTATATAGAGTCAAAGGGGACATGGTCTTACAGGATGGGCCAGCTTGGATCTTCTCATATGCCGTGGGCGTATCAGACTAGCAGGAAGTCATTTGTAGGCACATAGGTAAGTGGACATGATGTCAACAAGAGGGGATTATGGGAGATGTAGGTTGAAAGCAGGAAGGTGCTTACATCATGTGCATTGTAGGCAAGGGGAGGATCATGGGAAATGTAGGCTGACACATAAAATGCCCTCACGTGGGAGGGGCAGGACAGTGGCACCCATTCTGAGCTGCTCCCTACATTCTAGTAATCCTCTATGGTCGTTGTCATCTAGACTTCACTCAGAAAAACACCCCAAACATACTTGACCTTTTCATAGGTCAAAGAATAGCTTTTTTTTTTCTTTAATGAAAATATGTGTTTGAGAATTTAAAACACTTTTTCTTGGTAGGTCAAAATATGTATCACAATGCTTTTAAGTGTATACATAAAATAGAATTCTTTTTCCATTTGAAATTTTGTCAAATTATTTTAATAAGTACTCATGTGTATTCTCTGAGTGGAGAGCAACCACTGAATTATGTCTCTTATTCTTTAGCTTTGATTTAATTGGGAAAGGGGATGAAAAAAGAATTAAAATGTGTCATGTTCCAACTTCCCAGAAGAAATATAATCTTTGTGTAATGCAAACGTGTACTAAATAAAAAATAAAAAAAATTCTCTCTCGTAAAATGTTTGAGAACTTATGCTTTGAAACTAGTTTAAAAGATTTACATTCATCAGGGACCTAATTAGAAATGTGAAGGACTTAAAAGTAACATATGAGTGAACTTATGTAATATTCAACCCATTTATGTATGTTATTTATGTGTAATATTTTAAATTGCACTTGAATTATTCTTGTTACCTGTGTACAGGCATGTGTTAGAATTATCCAACTACCAAGGCAACCAGTGTTAAACAGTCTTCCTAACCAAGCAGTAAAGACTTCTACAACAAAAATTACTTTACTTCAAAAAGAGATTGTAAAAGAATTCAAAAAATGTAAAGATTCCCCATGTTCTTGGGGAGGCAGAATCAATATAGTAAAATGTCTATAAATCCAAAAACTGGCATGTATATCTAAGGCAATTATAATAAATAAACTAACTACACTCCTAAGAAATCTAGAGAAAATGATCTGAATATTCACAGGATACCAGAAAAGACCCAGAATAGCAAACACACTTCCGAGTAACAATAGCAAAGCAAGGAGGAATCACAATCCTAGGTTGGAAGTTATATTACAAAGTTACAGTGATAAACACAGGATGACACTGGAGCAAAGCAGACATGAGCATCAGTGGAACAGAATACAGAATGTGGAAGCAGCTCCAGGTACACAGAGCTATTTAATCTTTGATGAAGGGCCAAACATAAATCTGGAGAAAAGAGAGCCTCTTTAATTAATGTTTCTGGAAAAATTAGATACACACATGCAGAGGACTGAACCTAAGTCCACATATCTGACCATCTGCTGAGCTAATATCAAGTGGGTCAAAGATATAAATGAGAAAAAGAAACAATCTGCTGCAAGATAAAAATAGGTGCAACTCTTGAAGATACAGGAGTAGGCAAGGACTTACTGAACAGAACCCCAATGGCAAAAGAAAAGTCAACACGTGGGATCATATAAAATTTAAAAGCTTTTACAATACTAAAGAAACAAAAAGTAGATTGAAAAGATAACATACAGAATGGAAAAAAATTACCAGTCCTCAGACAGAGAACTAATATAAAAAATATAAAGAACTGAAAAAAATTACACCAAAAAATTAAAGATCCAACAATAAAAGAACAGCTGAAATAAACAGACGCTTCTCAGAAGAAGAACAGAAGGCTAATAAATACCCAATAAAGTACTCAAATCACTGGGCATCAGAGAATTCCAAATTACAACAATAATGGAAGAAAACTAAATATGAAAACTAAATAGAGTTTTTTTTTTTTTTTCAAATAGGAAAGGAACAAGAGTTGGAGGGCTATGAAGGAAATGGTATGAAAACAGAATTAAGATGTATTATATGGTGTACTAACTCCTCCACCCTAAATATAATCATTACTAACTATAAATGCACACTAAAAAGTAATAATTTAGAAAATAGTATCCCTTCAATTTTTGTGCTACTATTCTAAACAACGAAGATAGATAACAGATAGATGGATAGATGATAGATAATAGATGATAGATACTTATCTATATACCTGAAAGGTTTTTTTAAACCTAGAATTACTGTAACAAAATTCCATCAACTGGGTAACCTTAAATAAAGCAATTTATTCTTTTATAATTCTAGAAGTCCAAAATGAAGGTGCTGCCAAAGTCGATTTATTCTGGAGGGCTGTACTAACTTTTCTCTTGCTGAACACAAAATCTGACATCCACTGTTAAGTGGGGAAGGAATAAATCTGGCTCAGGTTTTAAGGGAGTGCAGTTCCTGGCTCCAAGGCCGGAAGTTCATGCTGAAAAGTTGTGCTTCAGCAAAGCTGCTTAATGCGTGCTGACTGGAAACAGAGTGGTGAAATAGTACCTGAGAAGAGACAAGGGACAAGACCACAAGGCTGTGCCTCTGAGACCGACACACACACATCAAGGGCCCAGTGCAGATACCAAAACTGATCAAGTTGACTCTCCAGTCTAACTGCTTCAAGCACTCCAGTTGTGGTGGGGGTGTCCTATTGCATCCCTCTTTCCCATCTTCTGGGACTATGGGAATTTTCTTGGTTCTAGGTACTTCACTACAGTCTCTGCGTTTTTTGTCTGGTGATGTTCTTCCTTATTGTCTGCCTGAAACATAACAGGATTTCCCTCGTCTTATAAGGATACCATTGGACTACAAGTTATCTAAATCTAACTTAACTTGATTACAACTGTTATCACCCAATTTTGAAATAACCTCACATTCATAAGTGTGAGAATGAGATGTTAGCATATATTTTTGATAGACATAATCCTACTTGTACCAGAAATCTATTTGCTATGCATAGGTTTATTTTCAACAAAAAATGAATATCAATTATTCACTGTGGTATATTCATCTCAATTCATTGTGTTGCTTTCTAAATGTTCCAAAGAAATTGTTTCTATCAAGACTTGGTTAAATGAAAATTCTGAGTTCAAATGAATTTAATTAAGCAGCTAGATTTTCTCTCTTCCAAAGAGTAGAGACTAGATACTCAATTCTGCCTTGATAACATAAAATCACCTTTTAAAAAAAGAGTTTGATATTTGAACAATCATGGGGTACTCTTTCTATCTAACATAATTATGATCATTTCACTACTTAGCACCTTTAAATCTATTCTAAAATACACCTGTATCTCCAAAATTATCACATGAAAAACATTAAAATAAGTCATTGATGCTAAATAAAAAAATTAAAAGCTATATTACACTTGTGAGAACCATCAGTGTAGTCACTATATCCAGATCAACTAATCATGGCGCAATATTCTCAGTCTAAAAAACTCAATTCAAACCACAAATTTAAACAACTCCTAGTAGATACCAAAACTCTGACATAAATGTTGGTGTAACAGTTAAATGTTATATTTTAGATATCACATGATATGACCAACTTTATGGAAAGAAACATTGTGGGAGATACTCCTGGCATTCATTTTAAAGAATAGTTAACAGTTTTTGAAGGTTTTAAGCAAAATGCACCTGTCAGTTGCATGCAAATGGAGGAGATGGAAAACAGTGAGGTGAATGACAGCGCCTGGGAAGTTCTTTGGTTCATTTCTCCTGAGGTGATGAATGAAGGGTTAGGATGTTGCTAAGGAAAATAAAGTGAAGAACTTGGATAAGAACTTTTGGGGGCTGGGGGTTTAGCTCAGCGGCATAAACACCTGCCTTGCAAGCAGGCGGTCGTGAGTTCGATCCCCGGTACAGATAACAATGAAAAAGACAAAAAAAAGATAAGAACTGTTGTGAAAGGAAAACAAGTAGGTGGCTGACTGATCTGTAAAGAAAGGATTAGGATGAGTTCTGTATTATTTAAAATCTAGAGAGTAGGTGACTAGCTTGAATAAAGACTTCCAAGTACAAGTTTTCCAATAAATATGACTAACGGCCATGCAACAAGTTAGAAAGGAAAAGAATTTGAAATATGTTGCATTTTCCCTACTACAATTTAAGAAAAATAGGAAAATGCTGACATTGCCTCCTTTTCACGTCTTCAAAAATCAGAATCAAAAGCACCAGAAAAAAAAGCTTTTAGCCTCTTTCTATATTACTACTTTTATTCTCTGTTTTTCTGTTCTATTTCATCCTCTATGTAGTAGAATTTTGGGACAAATTACAGTGCTAACTGCTCTTAATAGACATTTTGTCACAGATCCCAATGTATTTCAAATCACATTTTCTCCAAGTAAAATGTTTTTAATAACTAAAAGATCGATGAAGAAAAACCTGCCATAGAAATTATATAATGAAAAGGAAATTGAAACATCAAAGAAAGCATATAAATATATACAAATCTGCTGCATGACCTGGAGCTAAGTCACTAATGGAGACTTTATAAATTTTACAATTAAACTTTTATGTTCACATTGTCATAGTTATTTTCGCTAAGATAAATCGACTTTAAAGGGTTTAAATTACTATGCTTTAATGATATTATGCAAGAGGCATACTTTTTAAAAATCTTATATTTTATTTCATGAATTTTTACATTTATTCTTCTTTTACTGTGACACATTTGAAAGTTACATATAAGCAGTTTCTTGGACAGCTTGATTAGGAAATTCCACGTTTAAAATAAAAATCTTATTTTAATCATGGCATGCCAAATTGAACATATATTTTATTTACTTAAATAGTAATACGTATTTCAAGAAATGGTAGAAATTATGATTTATATAAAATAGATTCTTTTGGGTTTTCTTATACTTATATTCATGTTTTCAGGGAGCTTATGCAAATCTTTGAAATCACTTTTTTCAAATAAGACATTTTAATTTTTTAGAAAATGTGATGATTAACTTTTATAGTTTTACTACTTTAAAATTAAAATCAACAATATTTTGCATAAAAGCATTATCAAACCTCTTAATGAAACATATATTTTTCATCAAAATCCATTCAACTTTACAGACTTTGGAAGAGGGTTTAGGATTTCCAGGTATGCTACATTCTGTGAGATATAATAAATAGAATAAATAATTTTACTTAGCTCAAACCTGTACTGGCCTGTGAATGTAGACAAGGTTCATTGTATCAAGGAAACTACTAGATTAAAAGTCTTCACACCATATACAATGAGTCTGTGACTCTAAGAATCCATAACATTTCAGCTTACCCTATATTATTTTTTTCTTCTTCTTTTTTTTTAATATCATAGATTGAACTCACGACCTCACGCTTGCCAGACAGGCACTTAATGCTACTGAGCTAAATCTCTGGCCTTTAGTCTATAGTTTAATATAAGTATCAAGTAGATTTTATTTTAATCATAATGTAAGCGGGAAGACATTTTTGTAGGACATTTTCTTTCCTATTTATTTGAGGAACTCATGTAATACTAGTTAATTCTTATATTGTTATATTTTAACATAGACTGTCTAACTTCTAAATAGACTTTGAAGAGTTTAGTCCTGATTATTTTCAGCTTTGGTACAATATATTCTTGTACCAAATACAAGAATATATTGTAATTCAATAAGCAGTTGTTTGAAGAAAAAAACAATTAATGTTAATGTGTGATTGATTATCTGGCCTAGATCCACAGTGTTTGGAAAACAACTTCTTACTAATAGCGTAAATACGGTAATCACACAATTTGTCATGTGATATTACTTTATGACAGACTATCAATAAAGTTGATAGAAAATCATTTTCTTATCACCTACCCATACGTATAAATGAGATTTAGCCACAACCATTTCTAGAAATCTATATGTTATTATTATTATTGAAAGTTTATGCGAGAATTGTATAAAAACTGTATAGATGCATATAGAGGTAACTATCTGTATCTCTCTACTTCAAAAGCCGCCTTCAAAGTTTGCAACCTCACTTAAAAGATGGTTCTGAGTACACTGTGAATTGCTAATGATAAAGAACAGATGGGACTGATTGCTAACTCCATGTGAAGCAGGAAAAAAATGCCTGCAGATATTCAAGCCTAGTAGGGATCAGCCATTCCAACCCCAATAGCCCATGCCTCTTGGGGCGAAAAAGCCAAACTAGTGAACACAAGACAAAGTTTGTACAAAAGAAATGAAATCAGCCTAGTAATTACTTGATTAGTGACAGGAAAATATCTTATGGAAGAAGATGCTCTAAATGAACTGAAAAAGAGAGACAGAAAGACATTTTGGACTCAGTAGGTGTCAGTTAAAAAGTTGCAAGATCTGTTTTCCAGGCACTGGGAGAGCCCCACTGGTAATTTATGCTCTAGGAGGCCTTTCTTACCCAAAGTCAGCCCCTCAATTATTTTCAGACTCTGTAAGTCTCCCAAGAAAAAAAATACACCACTCAAATTACGAATTAAAATAAAATATCTATATAGTTCATAGTAAGATAAATTAAGTAAATACATAGGAATAAATAAATGAGTTGTTTGGAAATCCCATTCTGGTCTCCTTATCATCTGAGGAAGACAGAAGAAACAAATTATAATTAGGAAATAACGAAGGACGAAAGATCTTAATTATCATCAGAGGACTGATAGAAGAATGGGCCGTTGATCCATTTCTCTGTTCATTTTTACAACACTTCAGGTACTTAGAAATGCATGGTGTGTATAAGCCATTATTCAGTTAATGAGATGCTAAACTACAGTTTGTGTTGAAATTGTTCAGTGTTGCTATTCATTAAAGAGATAATGACTCAAAAGATATTTTAGGTGATGTTACAAGCTGCTGTTTTCATTCCATTCTTACTTGGCAAATTAGGACACATTGTATTACAAGCAAATTATCTGTCCTGTTGTTTGCCCATTTTACTTGCTTTTTCAACACAAAGATGATGAAACCTGATAGCCCCTCCAGATCTGGCCCGCTGTCACAGTGTAACACCTTACCACAGTAAGTCAGCAGGACCTTGATGCAATATCCTCAATTCTGTTTTAAGGCACTCTTGTGTGTATTAAACTCTGCTAAAAAAATAAAGGCAGAACATCTTCAACAATTCAACTGCTAAAGCAAATAATGTAACACAGTTTGACAGCTGAAATTTGTACTCCTCTTAGATCTCTTGGCACTGCAAACTAGCTGAGGACGACCATGCCACAGAACTCATTAGCTGGAGTAGGAGCACCAGGCAGTCACTGAACTGCACCCCTGACTCCAACTGCAGTAGGGGAATTCTCCTTGCAGGTGAACACCCTCGTGCTTCTGGGCTGAATCCTAAGCCACCCGCCTGGCATCTAGAACTCTATCTAGGTGTGCCGCCCAAGGCAAAAAAACTGTGAGACCATCACAGAGAAAAGACAAATTATAAATGCCTTAGTACAATGTAATTCCCATTCCTAATTAGAATATGGTGAAATCAGTCACTTTTTATTGAAGTGAATATTGAATGGCAAAGGTAAACTAAACAGTAAGCTTCTCCTTAGGCACTAGCAAAGTTTTCTAAAGGGCCAAATAGGACAAACCAGTCAATTCTGCCCTCTAAAAGGAGCTATAAACAGTACCAGAAGGAGAGGAAGGAGGGGCATAAAAAATAATGGAATGTGTTATATACTTGTGTCAACTCGTCTTGAGGAGTGTGACCATTATGTACTGCGAATACATACTAAGAAAAAATGAAAATTAAAAAAATGAATGAATCAGGCTGACATATAGTAAAACTTAGTTTACAGAAATGAGACACTGGCCTTCAGGATGTAGTTTAGATTGCCTTCTCTGAAGTCATAGAACAGTTAAAGGCATGATCCACAAGGACTGTTGGTTGGTTGATATTTATAAAGCTTTAAAAAAAATATGTTCCCCTTGGTGTTCATTGCAATACTATCCATAATGAAGAAAATGAAATTGCCCTAATGATCCACAGCAATCAAGAAATAACCAAACACATAATCAGAAGTAGTATTAAACAACTGCCTTAAAATGTTTGAAAAATGCATGAATTACTCAACATACAAAATTCATGTACAAAAAAACCTGCAGACATACAGAGGAATACGCAACACCAAAATACTCCAGAGTAGAACTATTCTAAAGTTTTCAAATTTAAAACAAAAGAAAACCACAGGAGAATATCCACACATTAAATCAGTAGCTGCTTACTGAGCGTTCCTTGTGTGACAGCCAAAGGAGCCTCAGAAATAATTGGAAGTCCTTTCCTGAAAAAAACCTGATAAGCAGTATACCTTGATGGATGAGGTGAAAATATTACACACTGCCCAGTGGACAATAAGGCAAGATATTTCTGAGGAGTAGGAACCCTGAAGTTTTAAAGAGGAGACTGCCCTCAGGATATCAGATATTCAGAATTGCTGTATGTGTTTGACGGGACAGGGGAAGGGATGAGACCAGCCAGGGCAGGTCACAGACAGCTTTCAGGACAGGTTAAGAGGGTAGAGTTTTTTCAGAAGTCAGTACAGCTGGCAGTTGTGGGCTGCAGTGAAGGGATTCACTTCAAAGTTGAATAAATTCTTTAAAGAAAAATGTAATTATTGGGCCTGGGATTTAGCTCAGTGGCATAGGCACCTGCCTGAAAAGTTTGAGGTTGTGAGTTTAACCCCCAATACAAAAAAAGAAAGAAAGAAAAGAAAACAAGAAATAGGTAATTATGAAGGATGTACTAAGCAAGAACAATAGATATAAAATGATTATGAGAAATATCCTTCCCCTCAAAAAACATGACATTAAGCATCAGAGATTTTTGAATCCTGGACTCTACTCTTACTAATTGTAAGTGTTGTAGTCAGGGTTGTGCAGAGAACAATTAGAATCAGGACATAGAGTTTATAATATTATTTATAATGGCCACGCAGAGTTAATACAGGACATATATCCAAAACACTAAATACATAGAATATTTAGCCAAGGGCTTGAATCCTACAATAATGTCCCACATGAGTCCAGATGAAGACCTAGAGCTCATGACAATGCCTCCCATGAGTCCAATGGAGGTCTAGAGCCCACAAGAAAGACTCACACCAGTCTCTTACGGATCTGTACTGGGAAGTCCCAAAGGTCAGCGGTGAAAGCTAGAAAGTCTATGCCAGCAGGGTGAAGGGGCTGTGCTGGTGGGGTGAGTGTTCTATGCTGGAGCTGTGAAATCTCACTCACAACAAAGACCAGGGCTGTTCCGAAAAGCACCACAGCCATCCTCAGTGACACTGAGGCCCCAAGCTCCTCTGACAATAAGCATAGTTTAATACATGCCAGGAAGCCAGCATGAGAAATTCATCCTGGAGACCAAGTGGTACATGTCTTCCCCTCTGGAGCCAGAAAGCAATGCTCAATGTGAGGAACAGAGTTTCTCCAGAACCAATGGGTCAAACAGCAACTCGTAGCAGAACCCGCAATGCTTCAATGCCTCAACACTTTTCTTCTCCTTCTCCATATTATTTAGGCTGGCAACTTTTCTTGGGTGAAACACCTACGCTCAGCGCCATGCTGATGTAATCCAGCTGGCATTAAGTTGAACACCAGTTTTTAGCCCATAACAGTAAATATGTCAACCTTTTTGACTTCTGTGCCTCATTTCTAAAGTGAGTATAGTAATCCATTACTATATGATGCAGTGCTATAAAAACTATGGAATATAATGCTTACAAAACCACTAGATAAATCATGTTTCAAAGCAATGGTCCTCAAACTTGAAGCAGGGACTCACTTACTGAATGGCAATTCTTTCATGAACAGCTAGAGTGAGAGAGATGGTTTGGGATGATTAAAGCATATTGCACCTATGATCCAGTTTATTTTATTATTATTACACTGCAGTAGGTGACAGAGTAATAGATAGCTCAACATAGTGCACAATAATTGGGAGCCCTAAGCTTCTTATCTGCCACTAGATGGTCCTGTCTGGGAGTAATGAAAGACAGCAACACCTGAAGTATGTTGCTTTTGTCAAGTCTGCTGCGGAATCTTTTTTTTTTTTTTTTTTTTTTTTCTGTCACATAAAGAAACACTACTTCCCAAAGACAGGACATCAGAACTTGAAACAGGCCTTTTAGTATTTTGTGGCAGTTTCAGGATACTCTACCTTGATCTTAATCAATATCACATAGAAACCTGAACTTGTCTCAAATGTACTTTGAAAGCCACGATCATTTGCCATCTCAAGCAGCCGATCCTCTTCTAGCTCAGACAACAATGATTCATGTGGTCTATTCACAAATGAGTCTCAGATCCATTTCTTTCCAGATCAGGGTTTTTTGTGCTTGGGAAGTAACACTCAAACTCACTTGAAAACTGAGATAAGTGATCATGCTGGAAGAAAAGAAGCCTTAATCAGTTTCTTTCAAAAATCTCTGCTAATGTTTTAATCATGTCAAAAAAATTCAAATGTTTTTAATACTCCCATAATTCCAGTTTGGCTTTGAAATCATCCACTTTATCTGCTAACTTGAACACAGTTGTCATTCTCCCCTGAAGTGAAAGATTGTGTAAGCAAGTTTTGTGACCCACTTTGTGACACTTAAATGTGCTTCTGGTGGTGACTGCTTGTCTAAAGGAGATATTTGGAGCAGCTCTCTTTACTCAAAACCTCTGGCAAGTGATCTTCCTATAGAAATCTATCCCATTTCTACAGAGAGATGTGTATGCTCCGTGCCAGTCTCCCCACAGAGCTACCCAAACAGATATGAGTTAAAGGTACACACTTTTGTTAATAATTTAGTTAAAACTTCAAGACATCATTGAGTGCAGGTGACATTTTTCGGTAAGCTGGCATTTTTCTACAGATGTTTCAGTGTATAGACACATCCAGTGAAACCAGAAAGCCAGGTAATCATGGCAGTCTATAAGTCTGTGCTTATAGTGACACAAAATAACCAATTCAGTTACCCCGATTTGTAATAATTCAAAGACTTGAATAGTGCTGCAGTTGAGCTTTTCACTAGCAACAAAAGTGCACGTCACCCTGATTTAACTCAGCGGCCCAATCGCCTGCTTTGCAAGCACGAGGTCATGAGTTAGATCCCCAGTACAAAAAAAAAAAAAAAAAATCCAAGTGCAGGAAATGTATTTCCTGCACATATTCTCAAATGTCTGCCTCACAAATCAAGCATTGCTGTCTCGTTGTCAACACTGATAGGTGGACTCAACATGGATTTCTTACCAGTGGTGACTGATTACTACTCAGTTATGCAGTTCACTGTGGCATTTGTGTTCCTGTGAAAATCTAATTCCACCACTGGTCTGACCACAGGGAGAGCTCAGGCTGCATTGAAGCAATGGATAGCAGCTGTAGACATAGATCAAACTCTGCTCGCTCACATGCAACTAAATTTCCACAGAGAAGTCCCAGGTCTGGGAGCTGGGAACACCTGTTTTAAAGAACAGATGGAAACGGAAGCTATTATTCTTGATTAGAACAATGCAGGTTTCTTGGAGATAAAAAAGGAGAAATCTTAGAGATGTGCATAAATTAGTTTGAGAATCATGGAGAAAAATAAAGCCGAGGCAAATTAAGGAAATCTCAGCTGGGAAGTATCAAAAACAAACTTCTGGGGAACTATTGCATTAATCTATGTTGGTATTATAAAAGAAATTGTCACTTAAGTTTATAGACTTAACTAATTTCTTATTTTGGAAAATTATTGAAATATTTAAGACATAAAATATTGGAATCTTGATCAGTAATAATGTGAAAAATGGGACTTCCATGGAGTTTGCTAATGGAGCAGGCATTTGACTTGGTGCTTGATTGGGCTGGGCTGAATTTACAGATGTGGGGAAACAAAGTAAAAAAGAACAAGAAGAAAACACATACAAAAGCATGGCTGAAATACATTCATATAAAATATTTTAATATATTAAATATACACACAAGAATATATGAATATATGACAGTTTTCTAGGAGCATAGGAAGACCTGATCTGCAATTGATTGTGTATATTCTTGTATAGAATCTTATCATCACTCGGTGTAAAATTCGTTTTATCATTGAAAGTATAACTATTGTTGTGTAACTCTTTCAGATTTTCTAAGGAATCCAAAATCAGAGGAAAGCTAGAAAATAAATTCTAATAACATCTGATTTCATCCTAATGTAGTAGACAACACTATTGACAGGAAATACTAATTTCCTTCTACATTTCAATTTTGTTCCTTTTAATAGATAACTGAGCAGTCTTGAGTGTGGAAACATAGCAGTCTGTTCCTTCTGTTTAGATCTTTGTCCTCTCTAATCATGAATGCCTGTCCTTCTCCATCTTTATGCACTTATTTTCATGCAGTGTACGATTTCTCCATGCATTCCCTACTAATTTCATATTTCCCATCATGATAGGGTAGAATGACAAACAGACTGTTTAATTGGTAAAAAATGATGCCTACTGCTTTATTTCTATTATGAACTCACTCTTTTTCCTAATGAAAGCTGATTGGTTTGCTGGCCTGACTATTATTTATCTATCTTCTTTTCAATCCATGCATATTTCCTTACTCTATTATTGCTAAATTGTTCTCATATTGTTTTTCATAATCCTTTAATCCAATATATTTCTTTGTACCAGTGTCATAATGTGTCTTTTACATCCTTAATATCTATTAGATTTTGCTTAACTTCAAATTATTATTATAGCAAATTTTAATATGATAGCAAATTAATTGATCAAAACTGAAAATAAAAATTATTCCATAGAGTATTCTCTACCATATTCTTTAGTTACAAGTACATTAAGTTCTTAAAAAGTTGAAAACTACAATAATATATTTATACACCTATATGTGCTAGAAGAATGGAGAGACAGGAAGGTTCTAGAAAAGCCAATTTTAACTTATATTTACCCATAAGTCATGTAACATATTATTAAATGACAATGATATCACTTCAACAATGGTTCCATTCAGTGTTCCTAAAATGTCAATTAAGGGGGAAAACGTGACTTCAAGATAGATGCTAGGTTAGTTATTTTAAATATAAAGTTATACTTTCAGCCACCATAATTTTTATTAGAGTTTCATTTTAACTTAGTGAAATAGGATACAATATACCATTAATTCAAAAACATGACATTATGAAGTGATCAAATGTTGAGAAGCTGTGTTAAGCCTTCCACCTAGTGTGAATTATATCTGTAAAATGATATTGTGGCCATTTAGAACCAAAAAGAATACCTAAGTAGCACAGTATAAGTAATAAATTATGGCTACAATGGGTAATTCTGAATGGAGTAAAATGGAGCAATAAAGTATGAATTTCATGATTGACAGGAAATCAATGAAGAATAGACTTGGCATTTGGCGGCATGCTGATGTATTATAAATTTTAGTAGAAACAGTAAAAGTTAATCTCAATCACTTAACAGATTATGTGTACTTTAATCAAATAGATGCAGCACAAAACACTTCTAGCTACTGGGCAGGAAGAGGAATGTTTTCTCTGCCTTCCAGAGCCCAGGAATTTGTACAAATAACACACAAGTGTTCCTGAAGAAGAAGGAATTAATAGCTGCATAAGCTAAACACACCTTCAAACACATGTGAGTACTCCCCTGAATCCCAAATACAGGCATTGTGGTGCAAAGAAGTTCGTTTTGAATTCTAATCTAGCAAGATAAGCTTTTATTTTGTAACTTGAACAATTATTTCTAAGATGATAATATGTAATCCATTAACTAGTGATTTCCTACTGTTTATTTTTTTCTGTAAATCTGTATAACTTGTACCCTTTCTCTGCTTTTTTTTCTTTTTCTCCTTAAATAAAATTAAAAAAAAATTTTTTTAAGTAAAAAAAAAAAAAAAAAGATTTCTACTGGGCCACTTTCTGAAATCTAAAACTAAAACAGGAGTTTGCTAAGTACTAAATAAGAAATTATTGCCCAATCCAAAATTTTGTCACCAATAGATTAAAATTTAATTGTAGTAAAAAATCAATAGGGCAAACAAAGATACTAGATAAAATACCCAGATAAAACTTTTAAGAAAGTAAAAGGTATATATCCTTTGTACTATTTCTTTGTTTTAAGAAATCATTCATGCACAAAAGGAAGAAATACAAACATCAAATGTTCCCCATTTTAATGTTGTTGTAAGTATTGTCAAAAATTATATTGAATCAAAAAGAAGTGAATCAAAAAGAATAAACCAGTGTTCATACTTTTAATGCAAGTAAATGATCAACTTATAAATCTTTGAACAATCTGGTTGAAATACTATGTGATTCTTTCCCATGGATTAATGTAAGCAGGGCTATTTTCCATATATCTCTTATCTATTCACAAAACAGGTGTTTGTTTAGAGTAAATAACATGCCAGAATTTTTCAGGGCAATAAAGTTATGTTAGTCTATTTCAGGGCAGTAAGTGTACATAAGTATACACATTCATCTACTGATTTAAGGATACATTTCCCTACTGATGTAAGCGTGGGAGGACAACAGCAGAAAATGATAGAGATGAATGATAGGATTTGGGAACTGAATGGCTGCACAGAATGATTCACTACACAGGAGAAATATTATCTTGAAGAAATATTTTTGAATGTAGAAAAGTCTGAGTAGCGTGTCCTTATAATATGTGCAATGGTTTGCTAATCATAGCTTTCCTTACTTTTTGCCGGCAGAATAAATCTTTGGTGCTAATTCTGATAGACCTTAGTTTTTCCCTCCCATGCTTCTGAAAATGAGTGTCATGGAAGCCAGTATTAGGTTGCTGTAAACATTTGTATCAGTGTTACGTTTTTTTCTTCTTTGCAAAATCATGCATCCTTGGGTCTGTTTGTATATCTCAATACAAGAACAAATAAATCATTTCAGACAAAATGTAAGTATATTCTAAAAAATCCCCAAGTAAACCATTACATCTTGAATAACTATGACCTCACATAATAGAAACTTAATAAATATTGAATGATGAACTGAACCAGTTCATGACCAACAAACTTCAACATCAGAAATATTTATTTATTGCTAATTCAGGTCCTTCCAATTTTATTTTCTCTTATTTCTCTTATTATATAAAGAATACCTAACCATTAATCTCTGTACTACTGTATATCTGTTCCTTACACAAAGAGTTATTAAATTTCCTTCATGATCTTCAAATCTAGTTAGCCTTCTCCTCTTCAGGTTAAATAATTCATCTTCTTTTTAAATTTACTTTAATCTTGTGCGAATTTCTTTCATTAGCTGGAAGAAATGTTAAAGTCATATTGGGTTTTTTAGCACAACATTCTGTAAGTATGCTAAGATTAATGAGAAAATAGCAATAGTGTGTGGAGATGCTACTACTAGCACAGGATCACTAATGGAGATTGTCTAAAAAATTGCTAACATCTGAATAATTTCACAATTTGATATTTTTATGAGACACAGGAAAAGCATGATGCTCAATGGGGGAAAACAAAAGCGTTTATGCTTAATCTTCATGCTGTAAACATATGTACCCCTGTCCCACAGTTACGTAGAACTAAAATTTTGCTATTTAATGCCCGCTAACTAGGTTCACTGCATAAAACGACAAATGCCTTGGAGTCTTCTCTGCACAAGTAGATTCTCCTCTCCAGACCAGAAAAAAAAAAAAAAAAATGGTTCATAAATTTCTAATGGCCTTGGAGAAAAAAAATCTTGAGTTCTATTCAGAGAAGTTGAGGGTAAAGAATGCAAGCTATTTATCAGCCTGACATTTACATTCAAAGGAGCAGGACGCAAGTTTTAAGTTGTGACAAAGTTTTGCTACAAAATTTTGTCTAACATTGCAAGTCCCATGTGAACATATGGAAAGGGCATCGTGAGCAGGCTCATGTCATAAAGAAGTAGATTCAGGAAAATATGCTTTCACAGGCTCCAGAATAAACTGATGACATCGCTACACTGATTCCTACCTTGATACAGAAGACAGAACAGCTGCAATTTGACGTTGTTTGTTTTTGGAAATGATAGCATGGTCATATTACAACTTCACCAAATAGTTTCTTAGTTTCTGAGGCTTTTCACCTAGAATTGCCTCAAGGGATGAATTTACTTGTAAATATTTAAATTCAATCGACTGTAATAGGCATCACTTACTTCAACCTACATTCTTAATAACAATCTATTGACTCAAACAGTAGGGATGCATCTCAATTTTAATTTGATGTCTTTTTTTTTTTTTGTCTTTTTGAGACAGGGTCTCTCTATGAAGTTCAGGCTGGCCTTCAGCTCGCTTTCTAGCCTAGGCTGGCCTCAAACTCAAAAAGATCCTCCTGCCTCAGCCTCCCAAGTGCTGGGATTACAGGCGTGAGCCACCATGCCTGGCTAATTTGATGTCTTAATTTAGAGCGTCTGAATGGTCAGATTCCACTATGACTTTGAGGAAAGGAGGTAGGGAGTGCATTTTAAATTTTGCAACATTGTGATTAGTGAGACCTAATGATAACTGGTTTCTGCAAAGCACATTTTCTCCAGGGAATGCACTCACTCTGATTAATCAACTGGCAAACAAGACACCTAGGGTTATCTCTTTACCATGCTGTTGCCCCATCAATAATGTACAGACTGTCATTAAGAAGTTGTTTCTCCCTTCTAGGATGAATTTTGAGAAATTCATCATGTGGGAAAAATATTAAGTGTGGGAACGAGGGATCATGCCATAACCTCGGAAACATGTGCATTCTGCACAGAACCTACCAAGGTGTGTTCCAAGGCACGCACCAGTGAATATAAAAATATATAGGCTGAGACCCCCACACTGGTTTCATTAGGACCTTTCAAGGTCATCATTAGAATCACGCTTAAGGGCATGCAGTGATGGCCAGCTGAGCTCAGGATGACATTTTACTGCTGTAGAAAAACTGTTCCCAGAGGACCAACTGCAATGCATATGTGTTTCACTATTGTAAATATTTCACTATTTCTTTACCTTGCCAAAATGTCTTCCTTGTCTTTTCCATCTTTCAATGTCCTCAATGCATCAAGCGATACTAATTTTAAACATGTTTAAGCTAAAATTTTCTTTTCTGTGCTTCATTTTACAACTTTGTTTCCTAAATTTCTTAAATGGTCATTTTATTTATTTATTTACTGACAAATCTGAGTAGTACATATTGTGATTCATCACTGTCATTTAATTATGGAGCATTGGCTTAAATCAGATGCAAGAAGTACTGTCAATGTAAGTTTTGAAACTCAGCAGTTGGCAAGAATAATGTCTGATATTCAGTACTAAATGCTAGATACTACATGAGTATATTGAATTTCTGATGGTTCTTGTCATTTGTCTTTTTAACAGCACAAAAGACACAGATGTAGTCCCCTCACAAGCTCCTGCTGGTATATGTTGTGCAAATGAAGTCTTTCTTGAGGTATCATTCTACCAATATTCAGTTTCCTTATATTACCTTAAGGTGAACAGGAGAGAAAATGGGATTTGTGTGTTTGCTAGCACAGTTATACTGTGGCTCTTCATTAGTAGGATTTGTCTGGACTTTGGTGCTTTTACTCCTTCCTTCTGATAAGTATTCTCTTTCATCTCAGTTTGGGACCTGCCCTTGGATACACTCACTCAGAGAAAGCATGATCCATTCTCAAAGAATGATTTCTCATCTTCCAGTAATCCTATCACTGAGAAGCCACTGTCCTTACTTTTCCTTTATAACCATTCAAGGAATGTCATCTCCATCCCCACAACTTGCCCTTTTGTTTTGATCAGCTTGAAGAATCACCTCAAGCAGCATAGTTAATGACTTAACATCAGAGCCTGTCTGCTGACAGTAAAACACTGACCCAGGGTGCCTGGGTTCAAACTCCATCTTTGCCACTTAATTAGGAAGTATTTACCTTCTCTTTGCTTCAGTTCCTAGCACCATGTCCAGCTGTATTTGGGGATGATTCATTGAGTCAGTGTGAGGGCTACATGAGTTGATTCTAAGCAATTTGTATTTAAATATTCAGTAAGTGTTTGTTGAATAAACAAATGTAAAAGGCATAGGTATATACGTAACAGTAAATATTACATTATCCTTATTATTATTTTTACATTACTCTATATTAGAGCACTTGGCCTCTTTTGGGTATAAGACCAAGCAAAAGCCACAACTGTTTGTAGCAAATCCTGACTGGGGCAGTGACTTTGTTCATGGCAATTCTAAAATTTCAGAGTGGGATGGCATCTTTAGGGGAAGAATGTCAAATTGCCTAAAGCTAATTTGCTTACAATCAATTGGCATATTTATCAACTTGACTAATAAAATATTCATTTAAAATATTCACTTATCAGCTGTACTTTTCATCTGTGCTGAAATCATGTTAGCTCAGAGGCATTTTTGTAAACCTTCATAGTCACTATTTTGCCTACTTTCGAGGGTTTCTGCAGCATCTCACCTAATTAAATGTCTAAAGTGTTATAAAATACACTGAAAAAACCAGGACTACTTAGTCTCAAAAACACTTAGAGTAGCACATTATTATAAATGAAATGATACATCTATGACAGATTTTTATTAGGAGTATGATTATTAGGCTAATGGATGTTTAGAGGAGTGGACATTAGGAAAATTGATTTTAGGTGAACTGGTTTCACATTTCTTAAGGAGCTGGGTGTGAATGCAGCATCATCAGTTTGTACACGTCATTTTGCACACCCTTTCTGTGACGAGGTTCATCTCTGTCTCTACCTGCTACCAAACCTAATATGACAGCTTTCACTCTCAGATCCACAAAAAGTTTCCGTATGTGACACTTATTTACTCACTCTGGTTGACGCAGTACTAGCTAAGAACAGTGTTTGTTCTGCATGGTCATGTCAAGGCCAAAGAAATCTATTCTGCCCTATTCCTGAACTCATACCACTGTGTATTTTACCTGTTTGGATCATGTATATTTTAAGCATTCATCTCCTCTAATAAGAGAGAGATTTGGCACCAGCTGACCAGAAGCTAAAGTAATCAAAAGGGAGAGGCACAGAGCATGTACATAAGCAAGTACAGAAGAATATTTAGATTATAAAAATGCATATAATTTTTACACAAAGGAACCCTCAAATATTGTACAACTACAGTAGCTCTTCTATAATAGTGATCAACATAAAACTTTTGTTTGAAATCAGTTTTACTTGCACTGATTCCAGTCCCTATATTGGAGAGTCAGTCTCTCTTATTGCTACTTCATAAAAATTCATCTTCAATTTTATGGGTACTGCAAAGGGGAGGGGCTTCTGTTTTAGGGAAAACGTTTAAATCTCCCTGCACTTGAAGGAAGGTAGTGATTCTGGTAGATGACAGAGTTTGTTTAAAGTTCTGCCTGTCTGTGCAGTGATGAGTATGTCCGTCACATCTTGCCGTAGCTAGCAGTGTGGAAAGTGACATCTGCCAACCAGTAACGGTGGTCATACTTCAGTGCTGGTCCAACTGCTCACAGTCCGGCTCAGCCTGCCACCCTAAGATCCAGCCAGCTGTCAAGACGGCAGCAGATGCCATCTTATTTACTGCCATAAGTTTTCTTGGCATTGTGGACCAAGACACTGCTGAGACGGCTCCTGTCATTGGCTGCAAAAGGCACAGGGATGAGAGACTCTATGGAACCCCAGGAAGGTGCAACATGTTCAAACCACCTGACAGTGGAACGGATCAGTGCAGAAGTCTCAGAGGTTGTTCTTTGTTGATGGATAAGATTGGACAAGGCACAGTAGGCTCTCCAGCACTCCTATTCAGAGCTGTTTTAATTGAATGTGTCACAATGAGGGACAATCACTTGGGCTGTGGCATCTATTCTAAATGAAACAATTGTTTTAAAGTAATTGGTCTGACAAGAAGGCTGCCATCCATTGAAGGTAAGATGCATGTGCTTTCACGAGAAAAGATAGAAAACACATTCCCTGTAATGACAATGGTTAAGCTTTTAAAATTTTCTTTTTAATTCTCATGAAACAAGTCCTTTAAATATTTCTGATTTGAATAAACATGGAGCAATTGTGAATACATCATTCTGCTTTTCATGTTTTTTATAGATGTAAGAGGCTCTTCGGTTGTTTAAATCACCCTGTCACAATGGTTTGCAAAGAATTCAGTAAGAGAAAAGGTAAGTTAGTTCATCTCTGAATTTCTTTGTGAGTCTCACCATTAGCAAGTCCTGATACAAGGATTGCAATTATCCACTGTAAAACAGAAAGCAAATTACATCATCTTGCTACCCATATCCAGCCAGATTTCCGCAGCATGAAAGCAGCTCTTTAGGGGTTAGCTGAGTCTGTGAGAGCCAAAAACATCTGAGCCATCTCACACACCTGTGCAAGAGACAGCACAGAATATTACAAGGAGCAAATAGATGTTAGTTTAATTCATGAACACTGTATGGCTCTACACAAGACCACCACCCCACTACAACAAAACAGAAAATTTGATTTTAATATTTCACAAACTACTTGATGGATATTATCACATTTGTTTTCATAACATTGAAGATAAAAATTATAACTGCCCATTGTACTTATAAGAATGAGACCAATTTGTAACACTGTGTAATCCAGATTAACATAAAAGCACCATTTATGTGATTAATACAAAGTCATCAGCTTTCCAGTGTATCACAGAAACTGACTTCATCTTCAACCCTCTTCTATTTTCCCCCACTGAGTATACTTTTCCTATGAAATCACATCTGGTTTATAATTTTAACTAAATATGAAAAGAGATAAAGAAGAATTTTATTTGCCTTCCCCTAATATATTGTTATCTGAACTGGACTTCCCACCCTGAATTATTACTGTGTGTACAAACATGCTGGCATGCTTTAAAGCCATAACTTCTGTAGTGATACTGATGAGTATGAAACACAAGTTCAACACCTGGCTTCTGTATGAATTAGAAAAGATAATTTTATCCCTGTGTATTAGTTTCTTCTTCTAAAAAAGAGTATTCATTCATTCCGTAAGGAAGTAATACATATTGAGAGTAAGTGACACTACCCTAAACTCTAGGTATACAAAAATTAAACAACCCCTACATGTATTATGAGGGAAATGTCAGTTAATGACTAATTCTAGATACATTTGTTAAGTGGTGTGAAAGTTAACTGTTAGATCAATTTAAGAAAAAAATTTGCTTCTTTTCTGATTGGTTCAGCATAATTCAGGGTATGGCCAAAAAATTAACTGAAGATATAAGACCCACTTTGAATGTGAGTGGCACCAACCAACAGGCTCATAGTTTGGATGGAATGAAGGGAGATGAAGAAAGAAGGCTGCTTCTGTTTCTTAGGAAGCACTGTCATCCTCACCTCACCTTGGATATCGCCTCCTTACTTCCAACATGGATCCTTCATCCTCCCAATGGATGGAAACTCAAATGGGACTCTACAGGGAGCTCTAGCCTTAGACTTCTGCCTGGAATCTTTGGATATCCAGGGAACAGAAAGCCCTTTTGTACTCTTGCATCCATGACTCAGTGAGAACTCATTGTAAGCCTACTTTTTGAATCCTTATACCTTTATATATTTCATATTACATCTGTTTCATTAGTGAGTACTGCTGATACTGTGGAAACACCTGCAGTGGAGAAGTAAGTTTATTGGAGTAGAACATTTTAGTGCACAAGCAGAAACTGTACATCACCAATGTATATCCAGAGAAGGATACAAATGACATTCAAACATTTGAACCTGATTGTGGGAGGGAACCCTATAAAACACAATTCCAAGTGGAAGGAAGAAGAAACATATAGACCTTAATCCGTAAATATGCCTCCCCATTTTTAAGGAAGGAAGATGTGTGCCCTTAGCAGAAGAGGAAAAGCAGCGGAATTTTGAAGGCTGTCAGATAGGCCAGCTCA
Organism: Cavia porcellus; assembly: GCF_034190915.1. NCBI lineage: Eukaryota > Metazoa > Chordata > Mammalia > Rodentia > Caviidae > Cavia > Cavia porcellus. The sequence continues at coordinate 80,227,761 of NW_026947487.1, forward strand.
GTGACAGTCTGGGGAACTTCATGAAACTTTTCTATGTAGGTCCAAATGTGATGGGAACCCACTGGTGCTTTTGAGGAATAGAGAATATCATTCTACCCACTCTAGGAAGAGTTAGCTTTAGAGAAACGGGCAAGAACATGAAAACTAGGCAGGAAGAAGTTTCAAATTAGCCTACAATGATGATAGTGGCCTGGACAAGTACTATCATCATGCAGGTCAAGGGCTGAAGATGGGTCAAGTTCTTGGCTACTGAACTAGTCATAGGATGGAAGGAGAAGGATATTTAAGGTTGCTGTCATCTGTTAAACTTTTGCATGAAAGGTAGCCTCAGGTATTGAACTAGTACACGAACAAGTTTTAGGGGAATTAGAAAAATCTATACCCTAGGTTTAATGTAAAACATGAAAGCATTCAGTAGTAATTGGTCTATAATGAGGCCTTCATGCTTTGTTTAAAATGACTCCCAAGGACCTTTTACTGAGGGCTTTTTTGCTAGCAGGTAAGATTTGGGGAAGTGACTGGGTCTTCAGATTTATCATGTGAACTGTCCATTGATGGAGCCATAAATTTATGCAATTCTGGAAAGAGAAAGAAACCCACAGACAGAGCGACCAGGCAGAGTGACCAGAGTAGTTTTCTGTGATGATGTCATGCTCTTGGGACTCTTATAGTTTGGATCTAAACTGTGCCCCACCCAAATTTTCATGGGTGTGGAAGGTGATTGGATCATGGGGTGCTGTATTTATCACTGAATTCATCCACTGATGAGTTAGGCAGCCAGATGTGCAGAGGTGGGAGGTGGTCACTGGGTGCGTGACCCAAAATGTTGTTTTCCTGTCCCCAGATTTACCCATCTCTCTGGGTCCTGGAAGCCATGATTGAGCACCATTTACTTCCTTGTATCTTTCTGCCATCCTTCCGCTCTTGAGCCAGCTGACCAGAGGCTGAAAAACTGTGAGTCAAAAATAAACTTCTCCTTCTTTACCTAGTGTTTTGTCCTATCAACGAGACAATGACAAAAACAGAAATTTCATCTTGGTCCCATCCCTGTACAGGTATATTGTCACAGCAGTGGAAGTTAAAACCAACATAGCCTTTGTTGTGGTCAAGGTTTATAAGGAGAGCAAGGCAATACAGGACACATACTTTACATTATTATTTATAATGGCCACCCAAAGAGTCTAATGTGAAGAAAGTGCAGGAAATCTTTCCACACACGAAAGACCTAGAGAATCCAGCCAAGGGCCTGGATCCCATGGCAACATCTTGCACGAGTTCAGAGGAAGGCCTAGAGCCCATGGCAGTGCCTTCCATGAGATCAACTGGAGGCCCAGAGCCCATGACAATGACCCATGAAAGTCTGTTTCATGGTTAAGTGCTGGGAAGGCCCCAAGGTCAGTGGTGGAAATTATAATGTCTCTGCCAGCAGGATAAAGGATCTGTGCCAAGAAACTGAGCTTTCAGCACTGGAGCCAGGCGGCAATTCTCAATGTAAGAACCAGAGCTCCCCCCAAAGTTACCACAGCCATCCTTAGTGACAACAAGGTCCTGAGCCCCTCTGACAATGATAACAGCTGAGCTTATATCCAGAAACTAGTATGAAAAGTTTCTGGAGATTGAGCAGCTCCCTTCTGGCTCCCTTCTGGAGCCAGGAAGTTATGCTTAAAGTAAGAAAGAGAGCTCCCTTGAAGTGAACCACAGCCATTATCAGCAACAACAAGGCCCTGAGCTCCTCTGATGATGACAGCCAATTGACAAGCTTAGGAGAATCCACTGTAACAGGAGAGTCAACACTCCTGTTCCTCTCCAAGTCTCCTTTTCATACTGGCAACAGTCCTCAGGTGGACCGTCTACACTCAGCATCACACTGATTCAGTTCTGTTGATATTTAAGTTGATCATCAGTTTTCAATACACCACAACCTTCAATAAATTGTAAGTATTATTATGATCCTTACCATTACCATTATTATATTCCCTGAATAGATATCATATGTGTACCTTCCTCCCCATAATGATTGCTGCTCCTTGGGTCGAGCATTTGTTATCTTTATTTATATTATTGCGACAGCTACCTAGCTTAGTTTCTCACCTCTATACTCGAACACTACTATAGTCTACCTCTATACTGAAACACTTCTAGGGCTCTCCATGACTAGAGAAAAGTGTGAGAATAAAGAGCAGAGGATGACTTAGTCCCAGGCTACAGCTCAGTGACACTCTCCTCTTTTTTCCCCAAGTTCCAAAGTCAAACTACCCTGGGAACCCTAGGAATGCTCCTTTACCTTTGTCCAACACATTTGCCTTTGAGTCCCAAGTTTTGTGTCTTATAAAACTGTATTCTTTGGCTTCAGTCCTAACCAGGAGTCATTTTTTCCACTGCAGCCTTTTATAAACTCCCCCAGGAGGAGTGACAACTCCATACTGCCTCATGTCTTGCACTTAGCTCTTTTATGGTAAGCAGTACATTTTTTTCTTTATATACAGATAACATTATCATGCGCATTACTTCGTTTCTTTCCTGCACAATCATGTAAAGTTTAAAGACAAGTATATATCTCTTTTATCCCTGAATTGCTGTGTGTACATATTTAGTGGCATACATATGTCCACATTGGGTTTTGTGACCTAAACTAATGGTTTAGTGTAAAGAGAGATCATATTTATCATTATGGATACTAGATGTCAAAGACAAAGACTAGAGCCACACTTTCTCCACTATATCATATCATGTATCATATCATATATACCATATTATATCATTCATATCATTTCATCATATCATAACACAGCTTATCATACCTTGTCATATCATATCTCATCAGGTCCATCACAGCATGACTGTTAAGGTGTGTGTTAAGGAAATTATCAGGTTTCCTTAGCTTCTTAAAATTTTCTAGTGATGGATTTATTCTGTGGAGCATTCACATTTGTACTATTTCCAATATTCTTTCCTATAATTTGAGACCTTAGGCCTATCATATACAATTTATAAGTCACATGTTCCTTGAATTTTGCCATTAATTTCGTTTAAATGGACACTGTCCTTTTCTGAGGATATAATGGTATCTGTGTAGTATGTTTGGTTTCTAATATGCATGTACTCATTATTGTAGTCCTAACCAGTTATGCATTTGTTATCTTTAAAAATATTTAGTACTTTCATTTAAAAATGCTGTCACATACAATTTTTCCATTTCTCAAAGCCATGAAAGTTTTCACTTTAGGGCAAATGTTCAACAATAGTGTGCTGAAGTGAAAAGAAAAATAAATAACATGTGATGAACAAATTCATCAGAATTACTCCAAGTTATACTGATAGACTTTTGCATAATCCCAAGTAACCTAATTCTATAAGGAGTTCAAAAATAAGAGTAATCAACACATTCTTTCACTTACAACCATAGGAAAGATGACTTAATACTCAACATTTGTTTATTAGTAATGTTATTGAAATTATGAAAGAATTAATAGTAGGAAAAGACAAGCAAGACTCACTTTGTTTTTGAATTTCTAAAAGTAAACTCTTAGCTGAAGGCTTCTTGAGGGTGACACAGGAATGAGGAACCAATATTACCACATCTTCTAGTTTATTCTGCAAGAAAAATAGACCTTATCTGAAAAGAACAGGATAAAACCATATTTTCCTACACAGTTGGGTTGGGGTACAGCTCACTGATAGAGACCTTGCTTACTATGTATGAGTCTCTATTCCATAACTTTAAAATAAATAATCCATAAAATCATACAATGACCAACATCTTGAGTACCAAAACAAATGTACCTAAAGTCTAAATGATAACCTCTGTTTTTCAGAATTAATCATTAAATCACCAAAGTGAGAGATAGCAGAACCCCAATAAAATTAATGCTATCAATATAGTGTTAATAACTAAATTCCATATTTGGTTTTAGGACTTGAACAAAGTTTGACAGAAGAAATTCAAATAATATTTTTTATTTTACACATATTAAAAAGTACATGATAAAAGAATACCTTCTTGGGGCTGGGGATTTAGCTCAGCGGCATAAGCGCCTACCTTGCAAGCAGGCAGTCCTAAGTTTAATCCCTGGTACTGATAAAAAGGAAAAAGAAAAAAAAAAAAAAGAATACTTTCTTAAATGTAGGTTCATCATTATATAATTCACTCTGGCCAGACAGGCCCTCCTATTTTAAAACTAAAAGCATAGGACAAAAGGCATTTTAAACAAATTATACACTGTTATAACTGTTCTAAGCTACCTCAGAAGACATTAGAGAAAATTTTATGGCCCATCATAGTACTTTTCCTAGGGAAAACCACTGACAAGCTGTCAACCTGTCATGACAGAATCCAGTTAAAATTATAGATTCTTGGAAGGTTTTCCCCTCTTATGTTGATAAATGGAACTCTTTTAGATGCTATTCTTTTGATATCTACTCCTGGGTACTTTATTTGTTTAATTTTTATTTTATTTTAAAGAGAATAAAAAACCAAAATGCTACATAATTTCAAAAAAGGTGATAGGAAATTAACAATTGCTATTACATTGCATATTACTGTCTTCAAAATAGTTATTTAGATTAGAGATATAGACATGAAAAATTGATTGAACAATATAAGCACTAACTGCTCCTTTAAATGAACTAATAGAATGAGTAGTACAATTATCTTAGCTATCTAATGAGTTATTTCGCTTTCTTTTTTTTTTTTTTTTTTTTTTTTTTTTTTTTTTTCCTTTCCCCATCCCAGTTGTTCTTTCTTCTGGGGAAGTTTCTCTTCCACAATATCTATTACACTTTTTGGATCTTATTTACTCTTTCAGTTTCTGACACGTGGGAGACAATATGATTTTTGCACATGCAATTCTGATTTAGTTCACTTACGATTATGGTCTCAACTTGTACCCATTTATCTATAAAAACCCTATCTTTCTTTATCCCTGAGTAGTAATCTACTGTATAAAAATAACACATTTTTAAAAATCTGTTTGTAAATTGAGAAACATTTGAGTTGTTTCCAAGATTTAGCTACTACAGATTATGCTGCTATATACATGGGTGCACAAATATCACTGTAGTATGATGTTTTCAATTGTGCTGTAAAAATACCAAGAAAGGAAATAGCTGGGATTAATGAGATGGGACCTCTAATCCTAATGATTTGAGGAATCTCCACACTGATTTCCCTAGTGTTTGCACAAGTCTGCACTCTCAGCAAAGAATGATCCCAAGAAGGGAAATAGCTGGGATTAATGAGATGGGACCTCTAATCCTAATGATTTGAGGAATCTCCAAACTGATTTCCCTAGTGTTTGCACCAGTCTGCACTCTCACCAGAGAATGATCCCTTTTTATTTTCTCCCACAACCCTGCCAGCATTTATTAGGTGACTTTTTTTTTTGTACAGGGAATTGGGATGGTTTTCTTTTTTATGATATTCATTCTTTCTAGAGTGAGATGGAGTCTCCGTGATTTGATATCAAAAGAGATAAACAAGGTCACTACATACTTGTTAGAGGGAAAAATCAAGAAGAAGAAATGAGAATCATATATATATATATATATATATACACACTAAATAGGGGAGTACTCAACTATAAGACAAATATTAATTAGACATAAAAAATCAAATAAGAAATAACACAATTGTAATGAGGGACCTTAATACCACACTATTACAAAAAGATCAACTAGACAAAAAATTAGCAAAGAAATACCAGAACTCAACCAAGTAAATGTAAAAATGGACTTGGCAGATGTTTACAGAGTGCTCCACTCAACACCATCAGCTGCACATATCATTCTCTAAAATAAACTATATATTGGAGAACATGCTTACGTAAGTGCCAAAGAAGAGAAATTACCCCATGCATATTATATGACCATAGTGCAACAAAACTGGAAATTAATGTCAAAAGAAACAGCAAAAACTTTATAAACACTCAGAAATTAAATGACACCCTCCTGAACAATCACAGAAGAAATTAAACAAAATCTACAATTAAATAAAAATGCAAACACAGAATACTGAAAACTGTGAGATACAATAAAAGCAGCCCTAAGAGACAAACTTATAGCACTGAATTCTCACATCAGGAAAACAGTGTAAGCACAAATAAAAAAATCTCATGCTACACCTAAAACTTCTAGAAAAGGAACAAGTCAATCCCAAAGCCCATAGATGGAAGGAAATTACAAAGATCAGAGCAGAAATTAACTCAAGTGAGACTAAGAAAATATGAAGAATTAATGAATCAGAGAGTTGGTTCCTTGAAAGACTAAACAAAATTGATAGACCCTTAACAAATTTTATCAATAAAGGAAAGAAAAAATTCAAGTCCATCTACTGGGTAATGAGAAGGTTGAAATTATCACAGGTCCTCTGGATCAGAACACCATCAATACTTACTTTGAAAATCTGTACTCACATAGGATAAAATATCCAGAAGAAATAGACAGATTGCTAGAAATATGTGAATTGCCAAAGCTGAATCAAGAAGATATAAAATTTCTGAATAACCTAATATCAGTTAATGAAAAGGAAAATTAATTAAAAACTTATCAACAAAGAAAATCCAGGTCCTGATGGATTTGCAACTGAATTCTACAAGAGAGTTAATTTCAATACTTCTCAAACTCTTTAATGAAATTGAAAAGGAAAGTAATTCTCCCTAACACATTCTTATAGGCAAGTATTACCCTAATGCCAAAACCAGAAAACGACCCAAACAGAAAGAGAGAGAGAGAAAGAGAAAGAGAGAGAGAGAGAGAGAGAGAGAGAGAGAGAGAGAGAGAGAATATAGGCCAATCTCTCTAATAAACATAGATGTAAAAATCCTCAAAACACTTGCAAACAGAATGCAGTACATCATCAAGATTATACATCATGACCAAGTAGCACTCATACCAGGAATTCAGAGATGATTCAACACACACAAATGAACAAATGTAATATACCACATTAGCAGAGCCAAAGACAAAAATCACATGTTCATCTCAGTAAATGCAGAAAAAGTCTTTGATAAAATCCAACACTCATTTGTGATACAAACCCTACAAAAAATTGGAATAGATGGTCTCTATCTCAATCTGATAAATGCCATCTGTGTTAAACTAACAGCCAACATCATACTAAATGGGAAAAAGCTGAAAGCTTTCAACCTAAAAATCAAGAACAAGATAAGAAACAAGAAAGAAACATAAAAAGAATGAGGATAAGAGAGGAGGGAGTTAAATTTTCATTATTTGCAAAGGACATGACATGCTACATAGAAGACCCTAAAATCTCTACCAAAATTTTAAATAGATTTAGTAAGATTTTCAGTAGTGCAGCTGAATACAGTCAACTCAAAAATAAATAGCATTCTTGTATACAAACAACAAAGTCACTGAGAGTGAAATTGGAGAAACACCTTTTGCAACATCATCCAAAAAATGAAATACTTGGAATCAATCTAACAAAGAGATATGAATACATGTGAATATATATATATATATATATATATATATATATATATGGATCATTATATTGAAAATTACAGTTCTCTGAAAAAGAAGATCAAAGAGGATCTCAAAACATGGAAATATATTCTCTACCAATGGATAGGAAGAGCCAACATTGTGAAAATGGTCATACTCCCAAAACTATTATATAGATTTTATGGAATTCCATTCAAAATGCCATAGCATATCTCACAGAACTAGAGAAATCATTCCTAAAATTCATCTGGAACCAGAAGACACCTAAAATAGCAAAGGTAATCTTGGGTAACGCAGGCAAGATGGGAACCATCAGAATCCCTAACTTTCAATTATAGTATAAAGCTGCTGTAATAAAATTGGTTTGGTACTGGCAAAAAAAAAACACATAAAACTAAAACAAAAACAAACAAAAAGAAAAAAAAAAAAAAAAAAAAACCAGACCTGAGGATGATGGAACAGAATAGAAGATACAGACACAACAACAAACACACTGAGGCACCTTATCTTTGATAAAGGAGCCAATCATGTCCACTGGAAGAAAGACAGCCTCTCTAATAAATGGTGCTAAAAACACTGGATTTCCACATGCCAAAGACATAAATTAGACTCATGCCTTTTACCATGAAGTAAGCTAAACTCAAATATTTAGATCAAGTGTCTAAATATTAAAACAGATGCACTAAATCTACTGGAAGGCAAAATAGGTAGAAATCTCAAAGACATAGGGGTAAGCAAAAAGTTCATGAACAAAAATCAAACTTCACAGGAAGAAATCAGCAAATCCAAAGACTCAGCAACTGGGATCTCATGTTATTAAAAAGTTTCTGCACATCAAAAGAAATCACCAATTAAGTGGAAAAAAATCCCACAAACTGGGAAAAAAAAAACTTTTGCCAACAGTTCCTCAGACAAAATAATTCTGTCTAGAATGTATAAAGAATTGAAAAAAATTCAAAGACCCAATCCAAAAATAAGCATCTGTGATGAATATACAACCCTCAGATGAAGAAATACAAATGATAAATCAATTTATTTAAAAAGTTCAGTCTCATTGTTCATTAGAGAAACACAAATTAATACAATGCCAAGATTTCAAATCACTTCAGAAAGAATGGCCAAGATGAAGAAACCAACCAATAACAAATGCTAGAAGGGATGTGGGGATAAAGTAATCCTTCTGCATTGGTGGTAATGTAGATTGATACAATCATTGTGGAAATCAATGTGCAGAGTCCTCAAAAATCTAGAATTAGAGTCCCTGTTTCACCCAGCTATCCTCCTTCTGGGTATTGTATGGAAGAACTGAAAACATCATACCAGAGTGATACAGGTGCACCCTTGTTTATAGTAGCACAATTTGTAATAGCCAGATCTTGTAAACAACCCAAATGCCCATCAACCAAGGAATGGATAAAAAAAGATATGGTATTTTTATACAAAGGAATGTTACTCAGCTATAAAGAAGGATAATCTTGAGGCTTTTAAAAATAAATGGAGGCAACTTGAGACCATATTCATAAGTGAAATAAATCAGACTCACATGTGTAAGAATCATGTTGTCTCCTTCGTGTAAGAAACTGAAAAATTAAATAGTATTCAAAATCTACAATAGATATTTGAAACAGTAAGAAACTACTCATGATGGAAAAACAACTAGGATAGCAGAAAGAAGAATAAAGGGAAGGAAAATTATATAAATATGTATATATATTCATAAGATAGCTAAGATGATTATATTACTAGTTTTATTAGTTCATGAAAAAACACAGTTAAAATACACAGTTTGATTGATTTTGTATGTCTATATCTGGTAATATAAGCAACTCTTTTGAAGATAACAATATTCAATATAACAATCTTTGTTAAATTTGTATCATTTTATTGTGAAAGCCTATATTGTTTCGGTTGTGGGGTTTTTGTTGTAGTTGTTGTTTGTCTCTTTGTTTTTGCTTTCAGTGGTTTCTCTCTTTAAAATTAAAAAAAAGTACATGCATCCTTATCTGTTATTTGTATTTCTTTATCTGAGAAGTGTGCATGCATCTCAGATGCCAATTTTTGCATTAGATCTTTGAATTTGTGAGATCAGTTCTTTATATAGTCTGTATAGAAGTCTTTTGTCTGAGAGATCCTTGGCTAAAATTTTTATCCAATTTGTGGCTTTTCTTCTTACTTTTTTGATGATTTCTTTTGAGATGCAAAATCGATTTAATAAGACGAGATCTCAGTTGTTGATCTTTTGAAGTATTTCCCATGCAGCTTGCATTTTGTTTATGAACTTTCTGCTGACCCAATGTCTTCAAGACTTCTACCTACTTTCCAATAGATTTAGTGTTTCTGTTTCAATATTTGAATCTTTGATTCATTTTGATTTTACTTTATCATTAAGTGAGAGACATGTATCTAATTTTAGTGTTTGGTATGTGGAAAATTAGTTTTTCCAGTACTATTTATTAAAGAAACCGTCTTTCTTCCAGTAAACAGTAAAATGCCATGGTGAAAAATAATCTCTATGAATGCACCTTAAAAACATAATATGTGGGTATGTTTCAGATTTGACGTAATATAAATCCATTCTTCTCTGTCTATTGTAAGAAATTTGGCATTCTACTTGACTTTTCATTGTTTCTTGATTTTATTCAGCTAGTAAGACACATACTAGAAGTGTTTTGCTAAAGACAGTTTCAACATCAAACCTTGTATCCCATGAAAGCACACCCACACTACAGCTCTATGTTCTTTCTCTCCATTCATGTGGCAACCTTGACATCCAATTCTGGGTGTACCCTCCCAGTTCCTACTGAGATATTCTTCCTAGGTTCTACAACTTTTTAGGAATATGGCTCTTTTTCTCCAATAACACATAGGATCCTTCCCCAAGACATAGTCCTAATTACCCTAGGAATAGTAGTAAAGAGGTAAGAATAGACAAGTATTATGTTAAAAGTAGAGGCTTCTATTGCTTCTGTAACCCAAGGATCCACAATTTGTAATAAGTCAGCAAATTTTTAAGGACTAGAATTGTTCAAGAAAATTTGAGACTCAATGTGGCAGTCCCACTCCCTCACTCCAATGCTTAATTCTTGTATGATGGGCTTTTTGAACTCTTGCATTGTGTTGTTAATCTCTTGCCCTGTTCTACACATTATTCTATTTTTATGAATAAAATAGTGACATACTTGTATTCTAGCAGGAGGACCATAGGTTTCCGTATTTAGTTTCCATTTCCAGCTGATTCTGCCAACTTTTAGACATATTTCCTTTCAAAATAGCTTTTTGGTACTTAGCAATTGACATAAAATTCTATTTTCCTGATAGTTACTTGTCATGGTTGATACCTTGAGCAGTTTAGAAATTTAACTGAGAGACTCACCAGCAGTTCCTATTTTGTAAACATCCTCATCCTGTTCAAAAGAGGGCAAGGACATTTTGTGAGGGTTACACCTACCCTGGAGGGAGGATGATGGAGAATGGCCTGTATATAATACAATTTATGCCAGGGGAAGAGGCTTATTTCCTTCATTTTGCTCAGCTGCTGCCTTGAAGTGTTGCGTCCCGTGCCATGCCACCCTGTCTTGGAGTTAGCTGATTATGGACTGAAACCTCCACAAATAGTGAGCTAAAGTTTTCCTTTCTTCATTTTGGTATCAGGTATTTTGTTTCAGCAATAAGAGAAAAGTAACCAAGGCATTACTGTTTCCCTTGTTTTCAAATATCTGATATGCTGCCTCATGGACACAATTTCATAGCTTATTATTGAAAGGGTTTTGGCCCAGACAGGACACGGTAGCCAGGAAAGCCTCAGCTGGAAGCAGGAAGCCCCTATCTCCCCCGCCCCTAGGAATTTATCTGTGATGCCATCTTCCTGCCCCTGGAAATTTACCTATGGCGCCAAACCTAGGACCAATGGGCTACCTGTGCATCCCTAATGCCCTCCTTAGGTTCCACCCCAAACCGAGGCTACTTACATACACCCATGCCACATGTCCACCAGAGAGATCGCTGGACTCCACCAGTGGGGGTGCCTGTCATCTCTCTCCGTGTTCTCAGAATAAAGGCCGCTTTTTGTTTTATACTTCTCATCTTTTGGAAATATTTTTCATCTTTTAGAAATAATCCTATCAATTATCAGTGAAAATTTTGAAGTTACATTTTCTATGTTATACCAACAGGTATGTACACTCCACCCACTGCCCATGATGAAGTCTCAGGGTCAAGAATTTAAAGATTATCAGTTTCAGAATACCATCTATATTCGCACAAAATTCTTAAAACTAGTCATGAAATAAATTGCTGCTCATTGAGTCATACTGGATGGAGATTCAGAAGTAAAAATCAGTATGTTTAATATGTATTAAAGACTATTCTTCGACTCAACACCTAGTATAGCAAGAAGGAACAGGATCAATAAGAGGTAAAATGTTACATAGTCCAACAACTTAGCTGCCCCCCGGGGGACTCTAAAACTGGAGTGATAATTTAGATTTGACCAGATTGAAACATGGAGGCCAGGCTTTAGCCCTAAATATCAATAACCACTGAATGTAGTCTGCCCCTGAGAAAAGAACATGACCTGGGTTGAGGCAGTTCTCTTGTTCTGAAGGCAAATATGGAAAGGACTTATGGATGAGTTCTATTTATCAGCACCATTCCTGAAAACTGGAGAAATAATGTCCTTCAATTCTCAGTGAGTACCATACTGTACATTACTGTTTAGTCCTGGAAAATAAAAGGATTGTATACACAAGCTCTATACAAGCTCATATTCATTTTGAATAAAAATTTTCTTTCTCTCACTACCACTATGCATTTCTTATACTAACTAAACTTATTTAGTGTAACTAAATCTGAACTTTTGCATAATGGAATGCAGAGTTTATTGAAATTGTGCAAATACAACTCCAACTATACTAAGTCCAGAAAATGTTTTTCAATGACTAAGACAGTTGCAAGATTATTTTTTAATGTGTGAGGAGCTTGTAGATTGCCATGCAAATAAGCAAAAATAGCAAAGAGGTTGTAATAAGTAGAATGCAAGATATTTGGGTTTGAGGATACAAAAAAAAATTGGAAAGTCATGCAGGAAGACAAAAAATCTATGCACAAGTTATACATCACAGAAATATTTTGGACAGAATAGAGCAGCAGGTTATTACAAAAGCAGGCCTTTTTTCCTTACTACTCCTATCTGAAGAAATGACTCATATGTGATAGTTACTATAAGCAAAATATTCTGGCCCACTCCAAACCTACAAAGTCAAACTGTCTTAGGTTTGGGTTCCTCAAGGAAAAAAATCTTGAGAAAATTATTGGAGTAACATTGCAATATTTGGGACATGACATTAGGAAGAGTGTTAAGGGAGCACAAAGGACCAGGTTAGGAATGGAAGGCAGTACATGGTGCATCATTGAGCAGGTCATCATTGTGGATGGCTGCATCTCAAAATATTGGATGATAGTTGAACCATATAAAATGTATCTCATAATCAACCACACTTTTAAAAGCAAAAAATTCCAACTTCCATTTGTCATTGGTAAAGGATGTTAAAAGACGCATTAACCTACCCGGCAGTTCTGGTCTAGACTTAGTGGACAAGCCCTGAGCTCCTAAACTCAGTGCTGCAAGTGTTGACACAGGTGATAAAGCCTGTTCTACTAAGTGCGGGCTGGGTATGAACTGGGTACTGATGGTGTCTGCCAAACGGAATGTTCAGAAAAGAAACCTTAATTTAGGACTTTAGATCCTTCAATAACACTTGTGGCTTGATAATTTCAGAAAGAAATGTCCTACTGCATGTCAGGGAAAAGCTACACAAACGTTAGAAAGCAGCCAACAGAAAGCTGTTGTAATCATTGATGACCAGAGAGCCTCAAGGTTGGAAGGCCATGTGTGAGAAGAAAAGGAATACAATGAAATAAAACAAAGAAACTTGATAGTCATCCAGCTCAGGGTAACTTTGAATTTCAGTATACTTCCAAGAACCTCAATATTTAAAGGATTCTCTCACTTTTATTTGGTTAATTCACAAGTTTTAAAAGACATGCTATGACATGCCTATAATGCCAGCCCTCTTTGGAGACCATAGTAAGAGAATCACAAGATTCGCCCTAGTCTGGGCAACTTAGCTACCTAGAAAGAGCTGTCTCAAAAGAAAAAAAAAAAAAATTATATACAGCTCAATCCAAAGGCCCTGGATTCAATCCCCAGTACTGCCCCCACCTTAGCATACACCCTCGCATATAATTGTCTACTAGATGTTTATGGTTTGGGAATTTTCTTTGATATAAATCAAATTTAAGGTATTTTAGGGAAGAATAATTAAGTTGATTGAAATGCTCAAGCACAATCTTTTCAAAGCAGACAGATGTAGGACAAGTAGCATTGGTTTAATGCAACCAGCCAAGGAAGCTTACCCCCGACAATAGGCCAGAACACAGCATCACCTACCTCCAAGCTGGCTTTACATTTTGCTTCTCCTTAGTGAGGGGCAGCAGAGGCAGGAACTCACTAACTGACTTGATCACAGATGACGGTGACACACAAAGAGAGAAAGGGGAACCCACAACCTGACACCATCAACGCTACCTTCAGCTGTCTGCTTGAATTCCATGGCCCACATCCAGGAGAGACAAGAGGGCTGAGGATGCTTCCTATCCGCCAACAGTGGCACAAACACCTGCCTGTCAAGCATGAGGTTGTGAGTTCAATCGTCAGTAGCAAAAAAAAAAAAAAAAAAAAAAAAAAAAAAAGCCAAACAAACAAAAAATCAACATAAGTGTAGGCAAAACTTTAAACAATCTAATAAAAAAGGAGAAAAAAGGCCAAAATGAATACAATTAGCGATGAAAAATGTGAAACCATATTCTATACTGATCTAGAAGATTATTAAGGAGTACTTGCAAAACCATACATCAATTAAATTGAAGAATTTAGAAGCAATGATTGGTTTTCTAGATAAATATGAATCAAAAGAATATTTTAAAATTCTGAATAGCAGAATACTAGGCAACAAAATTAAAGAAATAACAAAAATTAATAGGCATTTCACAGAAGTGCAAAAGATCAATAAAAATACATAAAAAAATACTGGGAATCACTGACCATTAGAGAAATGTAAATTTAAAAAAAAAATTGAGATGCCATATACCACAGAGAGAATGACCACCATCAGGAAATCAAATAAGACAAAAAAAAGAGCTAGTGAAGCTGTGAGAGAAAATAAACCCTCGTACATTATTTGTGGGAGTGTAAACTAGCAAAAGTACTATGGAAATCAGTATGAAAATTTCTCAGAATTTGAAAAATAGAAATTCAATTCTAGATATTCTGCTTCTAGGTATCTTTCCAAAAAGTGTTACAGACATCAAATTATAGCAATATATGCATGCCAATGTTGATAGCAGCACAGTTCACAATAGATAAATTTTGGAAGCGGTCCATCAACAGATGAATGGATAAAGAAACTATGGTATTTACACACAATGGAGTGCTACTCTGTAACAAAAAAAGATAAATTAAGTCATTTGTAGGAAAATTAATGCACCTTGAAACTGTATTATTAAGTGGAGTCCTGCAGTCATGCAAGCTCAAATATGGCATGGTTCCTCCTGTGTGAGAAACCCAAAGTGTAATTAAAGGATAGTAGGAAGAACAGAGTTAGATTTTTCTTGAGTGGGAAAGGGATCAACAGATGGAGAGAGGGTTCAAGGAGGGAAGGTAAAGGGGATGATAAAAAGGATTTAAGATGAGTTACATCCAAGTATGAGCTCCACACAAGAAGTGTAAACAATATGTATACAAACATGGACCAAAACAATAAATAAAAAATGAAATAAAATAAAAATTTTCAGATGTGGATTGTATTAAATTTTAATATTCATACAGAATTTGTTAGCCACTTTTGGTGAATCACAATGATAACTGTTGAAGCCCTCATGAATGACATCAATATATACTGGCTCTGAAACACTATATTGTATTCAATAAAAAAATTAGCCATATTGTGGTGCTTCTCTTAGTAATGCAAATTGAAGTCAAATTTGAAATAAAGGAAAATACATAGAGGAATTAGACTCTGAGTTACAGACTAAACTAAAAAGTATTAGAATATATACTATTCATGTTTATAGTAGTTTTCATAGGACAGTTGACACACTTCAATTTTCATTTTGAGGATGCCAATTTTATGCCAGAGAAACTAAGCAGGGAACTACTCAAGACCATATAAGCTAGAGTGAAACACTGATTTTATTTCTGTGTGATTTTATTCAAAACTACCAAATAAGAGTTACAGGAGTATTACTCATTTTTAAAAATCACTGTTAGAAATTAGAAAAGTAAGATAACAAAATATTTCTCCTTTCATTTAATTCTCACCTGGGACCCCTTCAGCAAAAGACAAATTAGAAAAAATAGATAAGTTGAACATTACACCATAACACAATGAAATACGCAGAAAAAGTAACTAAAGAATGACTTAAAACTCTAGTTAATACAGGATTTTCAGGAAAATATATCAAAAATGCTGAGTGTGATTGACAAAGGAAAGTGGTTTTAGATTTTCAGGTATTCAAACCATGAGATGATAGGTATGCGAGAGGAGACACAGATCGAAGTTTGATTTCAGCTTCTTCTAGTTCTGTGTCTGAGCTGCTAAGAGTCTACAGACATCCATAGTATAAGAGGACTTCTACAGTGCCTTACACAGAAAATAACAAAGCTTCCCTATGTTTGTTGCTTCTTAGTTGCCTTCAGCTCAAAATAATTTTTATCCTAGAAAGGCATATTTTGGGGATGACATAATATGGTTTCCCAGATTATGAAGTGACATGAATTTTTGTCTCCAGTATAAACATGTAAGGGTGAATATTGTAGTTTACGTAATGAAATAAGAACTGATCTATGATCATAAACCAAGAAGTAGAATTGAGGTAAAACTTAAAAATGTTTTAATAGATCTCACTGGTGAATTGGATATTGGAACAAGATTACTTCGCTACTTGGTGAGCATTAACAATCCTTGACAGTAATCAGTAATCAGTGATGACTTAATATCAACAGGTTCACTACAAATCTAAAAGACATATCTTAAGAAAATATAAAATAAACCTCAAAAGCTGTACAGAGACATGAGAAAAAATATTGGCAAAACTTTGGCTAAAGATGGTAAATATATACCGCATAAAACAATGACAAATTGTAACTATATAATGAGAATAATAAAATGGAATTAAAATATAGAAAAGTGATGACAAAAATATCAGGATATGAGTAATATTAAAATCTTGTAAGCTTCTTATATTGTCCAATGTGGATTTATTTCAAAATTTGTTGTATAGTAGCTTAATAAAAGTATACATTTAAAAAACGGGAAGATTATTTACGATTTCTAAACTGAAAAGAAAATCAATAAAAAGTAAAAGTAATATCAAGGAAAACAAACCAAAACATGAAGACAGACAGATAAAAAGGTAACAGAAAATAAAACATTATACTAATTATATTGATAATCACAATTCAGCAAAAATGAGGCTAAAACTGCAAGATATTTTACAAAACTCTAAGAGAAAGAAAGTGCTCCCTTTAAAGGATGTACGTGTGTCTGTGTTTAAGTGTGCAAGATAGATAACCGTACCACTAAGTTTTTGTCAGTTCACCAAACAGAATGGTTTGTACTGTGATTGTTTGATGGTCCACTTTTTATGCTTTGATTTGGTGCCTTGAGCAACTACTTCTAAGATAACAATATGGAATTTATCAATTAGTGATTCCTCACTGGTTTTTTCCTTAAAATTCTGTATTATTTCTACCCTTTTTTCTTTTTTGCTTTTTTTCTCTAAAAAAAAAAAAAAAACCTCTCATTTAAACCTCAATGGAGAAATAAAGAAAATTCTTATTTGTTTCCAAACTATATTTTTACTTAATAACTGGTAAATCACTGATGTACAGTTACGTGGAGGTCTCATTAACAAACACTTGCAGAATATTTTTGTTATGCATTTATTGCTTCCTGCTTTGCTCTCTTCCTTCCAAATGATAGCATCTATGAGCAATGGCTTCCACTTTTAAACCAAAATAGTATCTAAGTCATGATCTCTATGACAATGACACTTTTTGAACTCTTTTTCCTCCATAGCATGCACTGCAATGTATTCTTTTATGACTGATAAACAAAAACATAAAAGTTGTACATATAAATTGGATATCATAGAATGTTTGATATATATTGTGTTAGCCATCTTCTATTACTGTGAAAAGTAGATGAGGAAAAATTATTTAAATGGGAAAAAAGCTTATTTTGGTTCAGAGTTTCAGAGGTTTGGGTCCATTTTTGACTGACTCAAGGCAGATGCTACAGGGCTGAAATGAGCTGCAGACTGAATTTGCTTAACGCATTGCAGCCAGGAAACAGCAAGAGGCAGAGAATCCTAATCCTTCCATCCAAGAAGCTGGAAGCCTTAGAACGAAACGGATTAAGGACCCAGCTCAGTCCAACCCTGAAGGCCTGAAAGTCCCCTTGAGAGTCACTGGCATAAATTTCCAATGAAAAGTCTGAAAAAAAACTGAAATCTGATGTCCAAAGGGGATATATGGTACCAGGAGAGGATGCTATGAGAGGAATTTAACATGCAAGGCCTGACTAGCTTCCTTTTGTGTGAGTGTGGTGTTTTTTTGTTTTTGTTTTTTGTGTTTTTGTTTGTTTAGTTTTGCTTTTTACTTTTGTTCCATACAGTTACAGCCAAATAGGCAATGCCAGCAAATGTGTGGATCTTTCCCCTAAGTTTGCTGACCCACGTATTGGACCACCACAAATACATGCCGAAGTGTATTTGCCTAGTTTTCTAGAGGTTTCCCAATTTAGTCACGTTGATATGTAAGATTATCTACCACACATGGATATGGTGTGTGATGTTTAAACTGTTTAAACACATTCATCTCCTCCAACATTTATCAATTTTTTGGTGTGAAAACTGCCAAAAATCTTTTTTTCTAGCTTTGTGAAATATACAGCACAGTACCTTATTGTTATCTATAGTCACCCTACTTTGCACTTGTACCCCAGAGCTTCTTGTTCCCATCTAACCATAACTTAGCTTCCATAGTCACACATGAGTGATGCCATACGATAACCATATCACTTCTCATAATGATCTCCAATTCCATCCATGTTGTTACAAATGGAAGGATTTCTTTCTTTTTATACCTGAATAGGGCTCCATTTTGTAGACGTGCCACATTTTCTTTATTCATTCATTGGTTGATGGACATTCAGTTTGTTTCCACTCTGAGTTGTTGTAAATAGTGCTGCAAGTGAATTTGAGGATGCACTATGTCTTTCATAGTAAAAACTGAAAACAACTATTTATAAAATAATTCATGTTAGAAGTGACGTATTAGGGGCTGGGGATTTAGCTCAGTGGCATAAGTGCGTGCATTGCAGGCAGGCAGTCGTGGGTTCGATCCCCGGTACCGATAAAAAGGAAAAAGACCAAAAAAAAAAAAAAAAAAAAAAAAAAAAAGAAGTGACGTATTTTGCCAGGAATAGTAAAGTTCCACAAAATTAGAACAGTATAATTAATAAGTTTACACTAAAAGAAATATAAGGACATGTCCATTTTCTTAGTTAAGAATTATACTTCTTATAAGCACAAAGAAACACTCATAAAAACTGGTATTAGTCCACTAACTAATATATATTATAATTTAATATATATCTTTCATTGGGTTTTCTCAGAAATTTTACGGTGTTTAATGTCAGTTTCATTGAATAACTGTTATTGGTACACGGAATGCACTTTTTAAATTAGTTAGACAGAAAACTTGCTGAACTCCTTTGAAGATATGCCTGTAGTTTCTCTCTGGATTCTTGGTGCAAGACAATTGGGTGAACTTTGGAAGCAGAAAGAATGGGCATGAGTTCATTTTAGCCCATTCTGACATCCTTGGTGGATGTGATTCTGAAGAGCTGGGTCTCAGTTCTTCCCTGGATTCTGTGGCTCCCAAGCCATCTTCCCACACTTGCCTGCCTCCCTCATAGCACATCATAGACGTGATGCTTGCAATCTGCTTTCCATCATTCTAAACACAGTGAGCAAGAGAGGACATTGGGGCAGTAGATTCTTCTAAAGTAGATCATTGTTATATGAAAAACCCCTCTGAGAGGGAAAAGTAAGCTGTTATCCACATAGTTTACCGCCATTAACCCCAAAGCGTAACGCACATTTGTCATTGCATAGCATATATGTGAGAGTGCCTCACTCATGTGTGTTCTTAAGAATATTTTCACTGATGATTGATAATTTTAACTTTATGAGTTTTATTACATTAAACAGTGGTTGCTTAAAATGCAAAAATCACAAAATAAAGTACTGCATTTTTAATATTTATTGTTTACCAAAAAAATCAAAA
Organism: Cavia porcellus; assembly: GCF_034190915.1. Classification (NCBI taxonomy): domain Eukaryota; kingdom Metazoa; phylum Chordata; class Mammalia; order Rodentia; family Caviidae; genus Cavia; species Cavia porcellus. Next base: position 80,247,631 of record NW_026947487.1, read on the forward strand.
CTTTTAATGTTGACTCGTTTTTGCTGTACAAAATCTAAAAAAAAAAGTACAGAAACAACAAATGCCTGCCTATATGAATGAAAAGTAAAAATGCCAATAACACTCTACAAAAATAATCTTTTCTTCAGTTATCACACCCAAGGCAGTCTGCACACATGACAGCAGCACATTCCGTACACATATGTCGCTTACAATGACAGCATGCATGTTTGTTTTCCTGTCTTTTCTTTAGGACATATTTGACATCTCACTGATCTTGCTTTTTGTCAGGAGATTCTCATTATATTACACAATATATAGTAAACAGAAACATAAAATACCAATGAATTAAAGTGTTAATCTTGATATGTATTGTGTGGGTAGAATAAATATCAATATTTTCACATCAGGGTGTACTTACTTATAAAACCTAAAAAAAGAACATCCAAAATACACTTCATGTGTAGTTCCAAAATGAACTACAATGGAAATACCAATAGCAATTCACCAAAGAAATCATGACTTCAGTGATCCACATCTAAATAATAAAATATGATGTCAATAAAATAAAATATCAAATGTATGATGAATTCTTAGAATAGACATCAATATTTTCACATCAGGTGTGTGCTTGCTTACAAAACCTAAGAAATAATATTAGAAATTATACCTATGTTAACTATAAAGAAAATATCATTAGAACTCTACAGCAAAAATAATCTTTGCTTCAATTGTCACACTCAAAGAAGTCTTCATACATGAAAATTGCATGTTCCACTCGCAATGTATTTCTTACACTGACAGCATGTATTTTTTCCCCTGTCCTCTCTTACAGTTCGCAGTTGACATTCATTTGGTTTTCCCGTTGTCATAGTAGTTCTTTCTGATGTTGCATCTGTCTATTCACCTGTTCTCTAAGAAAATTACTCCATGATCATTTACACTTGTTATTTTCTTTACAACTATGAGACTATTTGTGCCACACACGTTTAGGATCAAGTAGTGCAACCACTGGCCAATGCTTTGTGTTTCAATGAGATCACAGTTGTTGCATAATTCATCAACAGCATCTACTCTTCCATTGGTTTTGTTGTAGAAGCTTTCTAGCTCAGCTTTCATTTGTCAAGGTTTCCCTATTTCCTTCATGGTACAAATGTTAACATCAGCAGTATCTATTTGTTATTCTTTGTTACACATGAGACCAATATCAATCTGTCCAAATTCAAAGATTACACTATATAGTTCTCTATTGTGAAATTGCACCAATTCATTTATAATTTTTTTTAAATTTTATTTTAAAAGGAATAAAAGATAAAAATAACAATAAAACAGCTTACATCAGGTTAGTACAAGAGTTACAATAATTACTACATTGCATATTGTTGTCTTTATAGTAGTTATTCAGAGCAACAGACATAGGCATGATATCTTATCTTAGCACGAACTTTTCTTTTCAATGAACTAAGAGAAACTATCTGTATAACTATCTTAACTATAGTATGTATAAATATATATTTTTTCTCTTTTCCTTTCTTCTTACCTCTTTCATCCATTTCCTCTGTTGGTGATCTATAATCTTGTGCAAAAGCTTTTCTAATATGGTGACATCCCATTTGTTGATTCTTGTAACGCTTCCCTTGCTTTCTGGGTTTTCTTCATGAAGTGTCACCTGTATCTTGAAGATTTCTACCTATTTTCTTTTACAGTAAATTTAGTGATCCTGCTTTAATATTTAGATATTTGATTCATTTTGACTTTATTTTAGGGCCTGGTAATAGACATGGGTCTAGTTTAAGTATTTGGCATCGGGAAAGCCAATTTTGCCAGCACCATTTATTAAAGGGGTTATCTTTTTTCTGGTGAACATAGTTGGCTCCTTTATCACAAATAAGGTGGCTGAATGTGTTTCGGGATTCTCCCTGCATCTTCTATTCTGTTGTGCTGATTCACAGGAATTATTTTGCCAGGTCCATGTTCATTTTATCACAGTAGGTTTGTAGTATATTTTTAGGTATTGGATTGTGATGTGCCCTGACTTGCCTTTGTTGCCCATAAATGCTTTTACTATTCTAGGTGCTTCATGGTTCCAAATGAATTTTACTATTTTTTCTTCTAGATCTGTGAAGTATGATAATGATATAATGATTGGAATTGCATTAAATCTGTATAGCAGTTTTGGAAGTATGGCCATTTTCACAATGTTAGTTCTTCCTCTCCCAGAACAAGAAATATCTTTCCATTTCATTCTCCTTTTTTAAGGTTCTGCAAATTTCTCTGTACACATATTTTATATCATTTATTAGATTGATTCCTAAGTATTTCATTTTTAGGTGCCATTATGAAGTGTATGCATTCCATGATTTCTCACTTTGTGATTTGTTGCTTGTGTACAGGGGTGACACTGAGTTTTGATTTTGTATCCCACTATACTACTGAAGCTGAATATTAAATCTACAAGTTCTTTGGTGGAGTTTTGGGGTCTTATAGATAAAGTATCATGTCTTCTGCAAATAATGATAATTTAACTTCTTTCTATCCTATCCTTATTCCTTTTCTCTCTCTTGTCTAATTCTCTGGCTAATGTTTCCATAACCAATTAAATCGGAATGGTGATAATAGACATCCTTATCTTATTCCTGATTTTAAAGTGAAGGATTTTAGTTTTTGACCATGTAATATGATGTTCAACGTTGGCTGGTCATAGAAGCCTTTCACAAGATTGAGGTAAAGATCATCCATTCCAGTTTTCTGTAGGGTTTTTATTATGAATGAGTGTTGGAGTTTGCCAAATTTTTTCTGCATCTATTGAGATGATCATGTGAATTTTGCCTTTGGTTCTGTTAATATGAGTATTACATTTACTGATTTGTGTATGTTGATCCATCCCTGAATTCCAGGAATGAATCTTATTTAGTCACGGTATATGATCTTCTTAATGATTTGCTGCATCTGTTTGCCAATATCTTATTAAAAATTTTTATATTTATGTTCATTAGGGGACTGGCCTTTAGTTTTTTGCTGTTGCTTTGATTTGTTGGTTTTGTTTGTTTGTTTGTTTGTTTCTCTTTGGTTTTGGAATCAGGGTAATAAATGCTTCCAGGAAGGATTTTTGAAGTACTGCTTCCTTTCAATTTATTTAAACAATTGCAGCATTAGTGGCATTAGTCCTTCTCTAAATTTCTTGTAGAATTCAACAATGAATCCATCAGGACTTGGACTTTTCTTTTCTTTATCTTTCACTGTAATATTTTTATTTGACAGGAATTACTGTACATGGTTAACCTGTAAGATGTAATCGAAACTTAACATTAACCTTTACCCAAGGAGAATCTTCAGTGATGGTTGCCAGATTCCTTTTTTTATTTTAAAGAGATTAAGACAAAACAGGACATAGCAAAACAGATCATGAACAGAACAATGTATGCAACACAGTATTTCATCAGAAGACAACCCGTAATTAAGAGCAACTACCATAATGTCTCTTTCTTTGAAATAGTTGACCATAACCTCATATACAATAGTTTCAAACATAACAAAGTAGTATAAAACCATTCAAGAGAATGAAAGTATTACATGGCATTCAGAACCAAATAACAGAAAGTAAACACTAGCTACTCTATTATCTCATTTTCCATAGAAAATTTGTTTATACTATCAAACATAATACAATCCAATAAGATACAACATGATAGAACCAATGGAAACAGAAGAGCAAAAGCATGGTAGGACTTCAGAGTAAGATGATGTTAAATCAGCACTGGCTAATATAATGTATTGTTTTCTTCAAAATTGCTGTACATATCATCACAGTTAAAATCAAACCAGGATAAACCCATTCCAATTAATGGATGCAATGATTATAAAGCTTCAGAGCAATGCAATATGGAATCATGATTATGATAAATTCTTATGTACTCTTACCATTTCTTACATTAGGGAGACTATACGGTATTTATATGAGTTTGATTTAATTTGCTTATGAGTAGGATCTAAAGTTGCACCCATTTGTTAATAAATATCTCAATATGATCATTCTTTATAGTTGAGTAGCACTCCATTGTATAAAAATTCCACAACTTTTTTTATCCATTTCTCAGTTGATGGACACTTAGATTGTTACCAAGATCTGACTAATACAAATTGTGCTGTTATAAACATGGGTACACACATATCACTGTGGTATGATGTTTTCAGTTCTTCTGGGAATATGCCTAGAAGTGCAATAGCTGAGTCAAATGGGCCTTCCAATCCCAGGTTTTGAAGAACCTCCAGACTGACCTCCATAGTGATTGCACAAGTCTACACTCCCAAAAGCAGTACAAGAGAGTTCCTTTTTCCACACAGCTACTCCTGCATTTGTTGTTCATAGTTTTCCTGATCCTGGCTATTCTTTCAGGAGTGAGATGGAATCTCAGTGTTATCTTAATTTGCATTTCTCTAATGACTAATGATGATGAATATTTTTTCATATATTTATTTGCCATTTGTATTTCTTCATTTGAGAAGTGTGTATTCATCTCAGAAGCCCATTTTTGGATTGGGTACTTGAATTTCGTCGGTCTGATTTTTTAAATTCTTTATATATTTTAGACAAAAGTCCTTTGTCTGAGGGACGGTTCACTAAAATTTTTTCCAGTTTGTGGGTTTTCTTTTCACTATGCAGGAGATTTGTTTTGACATGCAGAAAATTTTAACACGACATGATTCCAGCTATTGATTCTGGGAAGCAGTTCCCGTGCTATTTGATTCCTGTTCATGAATTCTCTACCTACCCCTGTGTCTTCAAACTTTTTACGTATTTGTCTTACAACAGATTTAGTGTTTCTGTTTTAATATTCAGATCTTTGATACATTTAGATTTTAGTTTAGTATATGGTGATAGGCATGGGTCTAGTTTTAGTTTTCAGCATATGGAAAGCCAGTTTTTCCAGCACCATTTATTAAGGAGTCTGTCATTCTTCCAGTGAACATATTTGGCTCCTTTATCAAAGATAAGGTGGCTGAGTGTGTTTGTAGTTATGGCTGTGTCTTCTAATCTATTCCATTAATCTTCAGATCTGTTTTTATTCAACTACCATGTTGATTGTATTACAGTAGCTTTGTAGTATAACTTCAAGTCAGAGATTGCAATGCCTCCTGCCTTGCCTTTGCTGCTTAGAGTTGTCTTTGCTATTCTAGGTCTCTTTTGGTTCCAGATGAATTTTAGGATTGATTTCTTTAAATTTCTGAGGTATGTTGATGATATTTGCATTAGGATTGCATTGAATCTGTGTAACAGTTTTGGGAGAATGGCCATTTTCACAATATTTATTCTTCCTATCCATGAGCAAGGGATGTCTTTCCATTTTCTGGCATCGTCTTCATTTTCTTTTTTCCAGGGTGTTATAATTTTCCCTGCATAGATCTTTTACTTCTTTCATGAGATTAATTCCTAAGTATTTCACTTTTTTAGATGTTAGTGTGAAGGGTGTGGCTTCTCTTATTTCTCTCTCCATGATTTTGTTGTTAGTGTATAGAAATGCTATTGATTTTTGAATATTGATTTTGTATCCAGCTATATTGCCTAATTTATTTATTATATCTAGGAGTCTTTCAATGGAATTTTGGGGGTCTTCTATGTAGAGTATCATGTCATCTGCCAATAATGATAATTTAACATCCTCTTTTCCTATCTTTACCCCTTTTATTTCTCTCTCTTGTCTAATTGCTCTGGCTAGTATTTCCAGTACTATATTGAATAGGAGCAGTGATAAGGGACATCCTTGTCTTGTGCCTGATTTTAAGGTAAAGACTGAGTTTTTAACCATTTGATGTGATGCTGGCTGTTGGTTTGTCATAGATGTCATAGATGTCATAGATGACCATATTATTGAGGTAAAACCATCTATTCCAATATTCTGTAAGGTTCTTATCATGAACAAGTGTTGGAGCTTATCAAAAGCTTTTTCTGCATCCGTGGAAATGATCATTTGATTCTTACTTTGGCTTTATTGATACGGTCGATTACATTTATTGATTTACGTATGTTGAACCATCCGTGCATTCCTGAGATGAATACCACTTGGTCGTGGTGTATAATCTTCTTGATGATTTGCTGCACCCTGTTTGCCAATATTTTATTGAGGATTTTTGCATCTGTGTTCATTAGGGAGATTGATCTGTAGTTCTCTTTTCTAGTTGGGTCTTTCTCAGGTTTTGGTACTAGAGTAATATTTGCTTCTAGGAATGACTTAAAGGATTGCTTCCCTTTCAATTTCATTAAAGAAACTGAGGAGTTTCAGCATTAAATCTTCTTTGTATTTCTTGTAGAATTCCGTAGTGAATCTGTCTGGGCCTGGGCTCTTCTTTGTAGGTAAGGACTTAATTAAATTTTCAATTTCATTAGTAGAAATTGGGTTATTCATTAGTTTTGCATCTTCTTGACCCAGCTTTGGTACTTCATCTGTTTCTAGGAATCTGTCCATTTCTTCTGTGTTACCGAATATTTCAGAGTAGAGATTTTTGAAATGGATGTTGATGATCTGTATTTCCACAGAGTCTGTAGTGATTTCACTTTTTTCATTCCTTGCATGAATTTGAGCTTTTTCTTTCCTTTTTTATTTAGGGTGGCTAGGGGCTTATCAATTTTATTCATTCTTTCAAAAAACCAACTCTTTGATTTATTGATTCTTTTGCTTGTTCTCTTAGTCTCTATTGCATTAATTTCTGTTCTAATTTTTAAAATTTCCTCCCTTCTGTTGGCTTTGGGCTTGACTTGCTCTTCTTTTTCTAGATGTTTGAGATTTAGCATCAGGTTGTTTATTTGTGTTCATTCTGTTTTCCTGATGTGGGAACTCAATGCAATACATTTTCCTCTGAGGACTGCTTTCATTGCATCCCATAGATTCCAGTAAGTTGTATTTGTACTTTTGTTTGCTTGTAGGTATTTTTTAATTTCTTCTTTAATTTCCCCTCTAACCCTCTAATTGCTCCAGTGTATGATTCAGTTTCCATGTGTTTGTGGGGTTTCTTTTATAATTAATTTCTCGTTTCATGGCACTATGATCTGATCACATGCATGGGATAAATTCAACTCTTTTGCATAAGTTTCCCATTCACACGTTAGAAATCGTTTCCTATGTCCAGGGCTCCTGGGACTCCTCTGGCAGCATAGCTCCCTCCTTGGGCAGATTTAAAGATTACTGGGCACAGCCCAGGCAGGCCCAAAGCCTCCTCCAACAGTGCAGCTCCCCACTCTGGCAGTGTAGCTCCTTGGACCTAAAGAAGGCCACCAAGCATGGCCCAGGCAGGCCTGAAACCCATAGAGCCCAGTCTAGTGTGGCTGCAAGCGGGGCAGGTCCCCACCCAGAGCAGGGATGTCAGACTCTCTGAGGCTTGGATGGTATGCAGGAACCCACCTCCTCGGGTCGTGAAGCTCCCCAAACTGAGAGAATGTCACCAGCACAGCCCAGGCAAATCCCAAACCTCCTCTGCAGCACATCTCCCTCCTCAAGTGCTGGTGGAGGCAGCAAAGTTCCCCGGATTCTGCCAGATTCTTTTGAAGATAACAAATGGTGTTATGGTAGCCATTATTGATTCTCTTGTGTTTTATTTTAAAGTCATGTACCATGTTCATCATTTTATTTTGATTGACTCTATTTTGTTTTGTTTCATTTGGTTTTATTATCTTCAAGATAAAAAAATAAAAATAAGATTAACATTTAAATTAAAAAATTGAAATGGACATTTATCCCCCTCAAAATATTTAGAATACTTTACTTTAAATATACTTATTCCATGATTCTTGGCAAGGTGTCTTTCATGTAATAAAGGCTTTATTTTTTTGTTTTGTTTATTTTGTTTTGTTTTGTTTTGTTGGGTGTTGGGGAGGCTTTCTTTGTTAGTAAATTTTTAACTTCATTGGTTGTTACCAGGTTATTTAGATTTTTTATATCCTCAATTTAGTTTTGGAAATTTGACTTTATCTCATAATCTTTCCATTTCTTCTATGTTTTCCATGTCTTAGAATATAGGTTCTCATAGTAGGTATGAATGCTTTCCTGCATTTCTGTGAGATCTATTGTGATTTTCCTCTATTCATTTTTAATTTCTTAAATTTGTGTTTTCTCGTTCGTCTTTTTGATGAGGTTGACTAATGGTTTATCAATTTTATTTATTCTTTTAAAATAATCAACTATTTTGTGTGTGTCTTTTTGAGACAGGGTTTTACTCTGCAATTCAGGGTGGCCTTGAGCTCACTTTGTTGCCCAGGCTGGTCTCACACTTGCAGCAATCCTCCTGCCTCAGCCTCCCAACTGCTGGGATTATAGACATACACCACCATGCCCAGCTCCTTGATTTTTTATATTATTTCCTTAGCCTCTACTGCATTAATTTCTGCTATTGTCTTTATAATTTCCTCCCTCATATGAGCTTTGGATTTGATTTCTTCTTTTTCCAGAAGTTTGAAAGTTAACATTAGGTTGTTTATTTTATCTCATTCAATTTTCCTGATATGTGAGTTCATCCCTATAAATTTCCTCATTGGACAGCTTTCAGTGCATCCCATAAAGTTCAGTGTGTTGTATTCCCATAATCATTTAATTGAATATAATGTTTATTTCCAGCTTTAGTTTCCTGTATGATCCATTGGTTGTTAAGAAGGATGTTGTTTAATTTCTATGTGTTTAGGTAGGTTTTTGTGTTTTCCATTGCTGTTGATTTCTAGTTGCATTGTGTTATGGTCAGATAATATGCATGGAATTATTTCAATTTCTCTGTACTTACTTAAAAATGTTTTAAGTAAGTATTTTGGAGACCATTCCATGTACAACCGAGAAGAATGTGTATTGTGATGTTCTGGGTAGAACACTCTGTAGACATCTACCAAACCCATTTGCTCACAAACTTGCTTTAATTCTAGTATTTCTTTTGTTTGTTTTGCATAGTTGATCTACTTATTTGTGAGAATAAAGTATTAAGGTTCCCCACTACAATCGTGTTAGTGCTTGTCCAGTGTTTTTATGTCTGTTAATATTTGTTTTATGTAGTTAGGTGAGCCTGTGTTTGGCGCATAAATATTTATGATTTCTATCTCTTCATCTTAGAGTTTTCCCTTAACAAGTATGTAGTGACATTTTTATTTATTTAAATCTTTAAGTTTTGGCTTAAAGATTACATTGTCTACAAATAGATAGTTAGCCATGCTTTTTCTCTGGGTTACTATGGCACTAAGAATTTCATCCTCTGAGTTTTAGTCTATGAATTTTTTTGGGTGGGTGAAATGTTTTTCTTGAATATAGCATACTGCTGGATCTTGCTTTTTGATCTATGCTGCCAGTCTGTTTCTTTTGATTGATGGAGAAAATTTACACTGAAAATTTACTATATATATATATATATATATGATTTTCTTTTTCAAGTTTTGTTTCATGTCTTAATCTGTTTCATAGTTTACCCTGCCTGAAGGCTTTTTCTATTGGAGTTCATGTGCTTGTGGTGTTTGGTGGCTCTTTCTAAAATGTCCTTAAGAGCGCTGGGTAGAGCTATTTTGTACTCATACATTTCTTCAGTTATTCTTTGTCATGAAAGAATGTTATTTCTTCTATTGGTACGTCAATCTGGGTTGAAATTTGTTTTCCTTTAGGACTTCAAATGCCTCACTTTAAACTCTCCATGCCTTGAAAGTTTGTGTTGAGAATCTGCTGTAATTCTGATGGGCTTTCTTTTACAGGTTATATGTTTATTTTCTCTAGCTGCTTTTAATATTTTGTTCTTGTGATGAATTTCTAGAATCTTGATTATTATATACCTTTTTGTATAGTTATTGTGGTCATGGCTATTTGGAGTTCTACATGCTTCATTTATTTGTACATTAAATTCTTTATCTATGCTTGAGAAGTTTTGTGCCACTATTTCTGGGAAGAGGTTTTTAATGTTTTTGGTTTTATTTCTGTCTCCATCTTTCTCAGTGATTACAGTCTATCTTATGCTGTCCTTCTTCTTTGCTTCATCCTAAAGTTATTGCATTGGTTTTTCATGAACTCTTATTTTTAGGATACCTTTCCTTTCCTGGTCATTAGCTGTGTTCCTGTCTTCTAGAGCTAGTTTTCTATCTTCTCCTGCATTCGGTCTGCTGCATATATTTTTTTAGGGAAATTTCTAATCCCTGCATTTCTGGTTGTATCTGTTTCACTGATTCCATTTCTTGTCTAAGTTTGGCATTCAGGATTTCCATTACTTTCTTCTAGTCATTTAACCTGTGTGGTTTAATGTCTTTTATTATGATAGTCATTTCTTTTTGCACCTTGGAGATTATTTTTTCCTATGACATCTTCTGTTTTTTTTCTACCACTGCTTTCATTTAAGAGAGATCCTTTTTCTGGTTTCCAGTTTCCTTTATCTCTTTTTGTTCTGGACTTGTTCTGGGTGGGCTGGGCATTTTGAATTGTACTTTTCTTCTTTGTCTTGTAATGCTCTAATTTCTATTTTATTTTGTTTTCTTTGTTGATACTTGCATATTTCTTATGTTAGATAACCTTATCACTGGTGTGGAGGTTTTCCTAGAAGGTGTCTGTTCCTCAAGATGTTTTCTAGATATCTGTGGTACTCGGTCTTTATGTTTATTCCTAGAACATACATTCCTAATATATTAAGACTGAGGAGTTGTGTCTGTTTGACTTATGGCTCATTCCTTCGCTATGGGATTATGGTGTTGGTTATGGCCCCTTACAATCACAGTTCTGTCTTACAAGGAAGGAAAACTGGTTATAGCATGTATAACATTCTGGTTAAATTACTTCAGTTGGTCCTAACAATAAACTCAAGACCAGTCTGGCAACTGACAAATTGTGGTAAATATTTGCCTGATATCTATAACTATAGGAAGAAAGTCTAGGGAAATATAATTTATATTTAAAAGTTCTGTTTTGCCCTTGTGTAAATTTCCCATACTAGTCAATTTGTGCTCTGTTATGAAGTGTAATATCTATTGGAAATCTATAAATCGTCAAGTATCACATTCTGATTAGTTTGGGAGATCAGAGCAGCAAGTTTGTTCACATCATTCAGTTTATTGCTATATGAATAAGGATGATCTGATGGCTGAGTTGCAAGATAAAGTTCTAAATTAAAAATGGAAAGTTTTCACATCTACAGGAGCATACCTTTTATGCTATGTTTTGATACATTCCTCTGCAATAGGTCTTTTGCATTCCTGCAATTAACATGATAAATTCCTGCTAAATACAGCAGTCCTATGAAAGCTTTCATTTTAGCTAGTGAAATGTCGTAATAAATACATTTTTAAATATGCCTATTTTAAAAGAGCATTTTACTTGTATCTCAGCCTCTGTGTATTTCACAGCATCTTAGAGCATTTCATCTGCTATGATTTCCAACATTTAATGGCAATGCTGTCATTCTCTCCAATATGTTTACCTAAGCCAAGACTCTCACTGTATTTTTGGACATACTTCTAGTATTGGAACATTCAACTTGATTGTGTGATTGTTTCACAACATTTTGACTACTAAAATATTCATAACCAGAATTAATGAGCTCCAAATTCCTTGTGTCTGTGACAGTCAATTCTTGCTCCATTTCATTGTCAGAGGAACTCAATTAGCCTATGTAAAAGATATCATTATTATCATCATCATTATCATCATACATCCACACTACTCTTTTGTTATGAAAGCATACATTTTACTATAATGGCTCATCTTCATTCATGCTTGAATAAGCTGATGATTCACTTGTAAGCACCTCCAAAATTTACAAATTGGTTTTCATGTTCCATTGTACTAAATTTGGCTACTTATACCAGAAAACTGAAAAAAAAAAAAAAACAACTTTAAAAAAATGCTAGAGTGCTGTGAATGTAATATAACTCTGTGATGCTCAGGTAAACATACACAAAAATTCTTCAGTGGAGTGTAATGTGGGTGTAAATCCTGGTTTAACATATTTGCACATGTGCACACTTTGTTGCACCAAGTGAATTAATACAAAGCTTGTCCCTGTATCCCTCAGAGAAAGGTACTGAGGTGTACGTCCAGCTACTATTATGCTAAAGTAAAAATTTACAAAAGTAAAATTTAGAAAAATAAATCATATTTTAACTCACTGAAATTTAATAAACGTAAATTAATAACACATGTAATATTTTTCTTTATCTGCATATTTTAGTGTCACAAATATCTGCATTTTATTAGCTATCAAAATATTCATGACAGATCTCAAACGCTGACTTGAAATTATATTACAAAGCTACAGTGATAAAATCAGCATGGTACTAGCAAAGAAATAGGCCTGAGGATCAATGGAACATATTAGAAGATGGAAATACAACGACAAAGACACTCAGCCAACTTATATTTGACAAAGGGACTTAACATGTTCACTGGAACAAGGATAGCCTCTTTAATAAATGGTATTGGAAAATTTGGCTTTCCACATGCCAAAGACTGAAACTAGACCCATGTCTATCAACATGCGCTAAACTAAAGTTAAAACAGATCAAAGACCTAAATAATAAAACAAATCTCTAAATCTAGTGGAATACAAGGTAGGCAGAAATCTTGGGGGAATAGGGTTAGGCAAAGAATTTATGAACAAAATACAAATCACATGGGAAGTTCTTCAAAGAATCAAGAACTGGGATCTCATCTTATTAAAAAGTTTTTGCACTTCAAAAGAAATCACCAACAAAGTGAAAAGAAAGCCCACAGAATGGGAAAGAATTTTCGTCAGCAGTCCCTCAGACAAAGGACTTATATCCAGAACATAAAATAAAATGAAAAATATCAAACCCTCCAAATCCTCAATGATCCTCTACAAAATAGGCATCTGAGATGAATACACAGTTCTCAGATAAAGATATACAAATGGCAAATAAATATATGAAGAAATATTCACCATCACTGGTCATCTGAGAAATGCAAATTAAAACAGCATTGAGATTTCATGTCACTCTGGAAAGAATAGCTGTCATCAAGAAATGAAATGATAACAAATATTGGTGAGGCTGTGGGGAAAAAGGAATACTTCTCCATTGTTTATGGGAGTGCAGACTGGTGCAGCCACTATGGAAATCAGTATGGAGATTCCTCAGGAAACTACCATAGAAAATTCCATTCAATGCAGCTATTCCTCTCTTGGATATTTTCCCAGAAAAACCGAAAAGGTCACGTTACAGCGATATATGTGCACCCATGTTTATAGCAGTGCAATTTATAATAGTTAAATCTTGGAAATGACCAAATGCCCATCAACTGCAGAATGGTTGAAAAATATGTGGTATTTTTATACAATGGAATATTACTCAGCTATAAGAAAGAATGATCTTGATGCTTTTATAGGTAAATGGAGGCAACCTGAGACTATCCTCCTCATAAGTGAAATATATCAGGCTCACATTTGTAAATATAATATTGTCTCTCTAGTATAAATTATAATAACAATAAACTGAAAGAATAACAAGATTCAAAATGTATAATAAATATTGAGAAAACAAAATGAATTAAAGTGCTCTAAAAGATGTAACTGTATCTGTGTTTAAGTGCACAAAATAAATAACCACACTTTTTTGTTAGTTCATGACACAGAATGGTTTGTACTGTCATCGTTTGTTTGTCCACTTTTTATGCTTTGATTTGGTGACTTAAGCAATTGCTTCTATGATAACAATATGTACTAGTGATTTCTTACTTTTTAAAAATTCTGTATTATTTCCACCCTTCTTTATGTTTTGCTTTTTTTCTCTAAATAAAAAAAAATATTCATGCCAGGACTAACTCTTACAACTAAACTCAAATAACCAGCATTAAATATCATCAGAATCAAATAATTTAGGGATGTTTCATAAAATATACCTTATCTGAAATTATGAAGACATTTTTCTGACCTATCACTTTCATACTTAAATAAATATTGTGAAAATCAAGGATGTAAAATGTCCTATACACACAGAGGTAATACAAAAACCATTTCTCAGTCAATAGGTTCTATTTTGTGGTTCAGAAATTAGGCTAAATCTAAGCTATTGTATTAAAATAATTTTATGGTATCCTACATGGAATTGATTGGATGGTTTTCTGACTATAGAACAATGAGCTTGTGCACATGAGACATCATGGACACATACAGCTTTGTTGTGAGGATAAGAAGTCACTATGAACCAAATTTACTGATGAAGAAACAAACAAATAGTAAGGAAATAGTTCTCACTAGTTGCCTGAGAATATACACACATTTGTATTAGTAACAAATTAGAATTTAGCCTAAGTTTCACATTCACAAATTTTTTAAAAAGTTAAATACGTGTTCTGTGAATCTTCGGAATGATTACTAAAAACCCCAGATCTTATTGTTAACATGTATAACAAAATTACAAAAACCATTTTTAGATTTAAGACTTTTAAAGTCCAAATGGAATCAAAATGTGAAAAGATCTTTATGTGGAAGCTCACATTCTATTCATGGTAAATAAACAAATAAATCTATAACATGTCATGGGGCAATAAGTGCTGCAAAACATAGAGCAAATTAACTTTGTTTGCTGTAGAATTCTATCCGACAAAAAATAATCAAGTAGTCCTCTTTGACTAAGAGCCAGCTGCTATGTGTGGGTTTGAAAAGGAGAAAATTACTGGTCGAGGTTGTAACCTAGAGAAAGACTGATCCCAGAAAAGGAAGGCAATCAGACAGGTATGCCAAAATAGAAACCAGTATATATCTGAGAGACACAAGCTCCATTAGGAAAGAGAGATAATCAGCTCCAGAATTCTTAAGATTCTTTTCTGAATTTTATTGCAAGTCATGAGGCATTGCTAGGAGGAGAAGGAAATGGTCTTAAGTGTTAGCAGGATCGCCATATACAGTAGAGAACTGAGTAAGGAATAGCAAGGGTATAATCAAGAAAACTGTTCCAATATGGTGACTTTATTGGTGACTAAATAGATTGGTGATAAAATGGTAAAAATAAGTAAAATTTGGTCTATATAAAAGATAGAGTCTTCAATAAACTACTAGACAATAAATTCAGTAGCATGATGAAAGGATGATTCATTGTGACTACAGGAGATTTATCTTTGAGATGCATAATGCTTCAATACGGGTAAATAAGTTAATGTGAGATATCACATAAACACAGTGTCAGACAAAAGCCATGTAATTTCACTAGATGCAGAAAAATCATATGACAAAATTCATATTCTTCCATGATAACAAACAAATGAAATGAAAAAGGAATATACTTCAACAAAATAAATACCATACATGACAAAGCCACAGCTAATGTTGAAATTTTTTCTTTTAAAACAGGGAAAAAAGAAGGATAACCCTCTCACTACTTCTAATCAACATAATACCAGTAAGTGCCTGGCAGAGCACATAGGCAAGAAAAAGACACAAATCAGGAAATAACAATGTAAAATTGTTACCCTTTGCTGCCAACATATTTTATATGTAAAAACCCTAAAATGAATCTGAGCAACTACTAGAACAAATGCATATATAAGTTTGCAGAACATAAAATCAGTACACACAAATCAGTAGCAGATTTATACTCTAATTACAAAGTTTCAAAAGAAATCAACAAAACAATTTGATTGACCATAGCTACAAAAACTAAGATGAAATACTTAGAATAGATTTAATACAATTAAAAATATCTGAATGCTAAAAACTATAAAATATTGAAGAAAATGAAGAGCCAACAGATAAGAAATATTCTATTTTCATTAATTGGAAGAGTATTTTTAAAGTGTCCACACTACCCAAGGTAATGTACAGATTCAATATAAACCATGTAAGAATTCTAACATTTTTCCACAAAAATAGAAATAAAATCATAAAATGCAATGGAACTACAAAAAAGTACTGAATACTTAAAACACTCTTGAGGAAAAAAGAAGTTCTAGGTACCATATTACCTGATTTCAAGCTATACTGCAGGCTTACAGTAACGAAAATAGCATTCAACCTAAACTCAATAGCAAGAAAACTCAATTTAAAAACAGAATAGATGTTTCTCAAAAGAGGACACACAAATGACCAACATATACAATATATGAAAAAAAAGGAGTTCAAAATCATTAGTCATTAGAGAAATTCAAATGAAAATTTAAAAAATATGAGCTACCACCTCACAACTATCAGAATGGCTATCATTGAAAAGATAAAATAGAATAAGTGCAGATGAGTGTGATGATTCATATCTAGACATCTTTCCCAACTCACATGCTCCCAGGTGGGCTATGGGGAATGACAGGATGACTGGTCCCCCACTGAGTTTATAGCTAAGGATGAGTTTGGGAGCTGGGGCCTCACTCAGAGGAGGTGGGCATTGGGGGTGTGGCCTGAAAGTCTGTCTACTTGACTTCTCCTCTGACTTCCTTCCCTGCTTCCAGCCCATCATCCTATCAGGAAGCATCCTGTGCCTTGGGTCCTTGTCTTGGAGCCAGCAACTATGCACTGAAATCTGACATACTGTGAGCCCTAATAAAACTAATAAACCTTGCCTCCTTGAAGTCCTGGGTGTCGCAGTAATGAAGAAACCAACCCTGTCACTGTTGGGAGGATTTAATTAGTATAACCTTTATAAATAATTATATAGAGTTTCCTCAAAAAGCTACAATAGAGACAAAAATTCCCACTGCCATAAGATGCACCTATATGTCCAAAGTCTTTGAAGTCAAATGTCAAAGATTATCTGCATGCCTATGTTCAGCACAGCACATATTCACAACAGTCAAGTTATGAAATAAATCAATGTGTCTCCACCAATGGATGAATGGAAAAAGAACACTTGCTTTCTATACACAATGGAATAATCTTTAGCCTTCAAAAGAAAACTGTAGTGGTGACATGAGGAACATGAGCATCATGATGCAATGTAAAGTAAGCTAGAATCATGACAAATATCCAAGGGCACAAAAGTCCACTTATACATAAAGCTCAAACAAGTGAACTCAGAAGGAGAGAGTAGACTCATGATTACAGAGGTTGGAAACAGGGGAATTGGAAACATGTTAGTCAAAAGGTAAAAAATTTCAGTTAGGTAGGAAGACTAAGGGTTTTTTTTAATTGACATCTAAGGTTTTTTTGACATCTATTGCACATCATGAAAACTATGATTAACAATTATGTACATTTCAAAATTAATGAGAGTAGTTTTCATATGTTCTCATCACAAAAGCAATAAATATTTGTGGTGATATGTTAACTAGCTTGATTAATCACTGTAATTAATATATATGCCATTGATATACAAAATATATACTTTAATATAACTGTGTGCACCATAAATGTATACCATTATAATTTGGTAATTTATAATAATAAACAGAGTCAGGAAGGTTGATTGGCTATGAGTTGTAGTTTAAGGATCAGAGATGGCTGCAAAATTACTAAATTGTGCAACATAAAATGATACAAAATTCCTTAAAATAAGCAGAGGTGAATCAGTTGTGGTTATTGCCCTTCTGGTTTGGATCAGTAGTTTTCAAATGGGACACAAACAAAACTGCAGATTTAATGGAGCAGCATAACCCTGACCTCACCGTGCAGGAAAGGATAAAATCTATACAGTTTCACCAGGTTTGCAAGGGATGTTAGTGCATGCCAGAGCTTAAAAACTACTGTTCAGATACAATAATCCTTTTTAGGGATATTGATTAATAGCTAATGTAATTTTCAACAGAAACTAAGAAGAAGAGGAGAAAAATAAATTGTCTTTCATTCTATGTCTATGGACTATTGGGATTTTTATGTTATTTGCCATTACTGGGTAACAAATGAATATTTTTATTAAATGAATTATTAAATTAAATTATTACTTTTTCTTTCTGGCACACTGTTATCTAAAAAGAATTAAAATACATTCTTCCAGTTTTTCATGTTGTATTTAAAGGTTGCATAAGTCTGGTGATTATAACCACATAGGTGAATATAACTCTCTTACCACTATCTCTGCCTGTCTGTCTCTCTGTCTCTGTCTCTGTCTCTGTCTCTGTCTCTGTCTCTCTCTCTGTGTCTCTCTCTCTCTCTGTGTCTGTCTGTCTGTCTCTCTCTCTCTCTGTCACACACACACACACACACACACACACACACACACACACACACGGACAATGGAATACCAGGCACATATTTTCTGCTTTGTTACACTCAACCTGTTACTCCTGAGGGCTTTAAATTTCCCGTTGTGCCCTCATTCTTCCAGCAGAGGAAATTATACCACACACACATCATGCTGTGCTTTCAAATCCTAGTGGAAATGCAAGAGTGTCATTCCGGGAAATGGTAAAACAGACAGGAAAGCAGTTCCTGAATCTGGGTCATCTCAGCTGTTGCTGGCTCAGGAACAAGCCCAGGAAGCCCCAGAATCCCGGGAGCGGTGCTCCTCCCTGGTTTGCTGTGCACAGCAAGCTCCCTCCATGGCCAAGATGGAGCTTGATGAGAGACAGTGAAGTGATGGAGACTTCGGGGTCCAAAAAGGAAGCTGGGAGGGGACTGCTGGGCAGAATGGAAATGAAGTAGAGGTAATGGCCAGCATCACCGGGCTCTGCTGCTTTCAATAACACAAATACTCTCAGGAAAATGAATTTCTAGCACAAAAGAAAGACAACACAGACACAGTCTAACTGCCAAGCTGTCATGACAGCTGCTTCTGTTATTTTTTTTTTTTTTAAGAGGAAAAAGAGAAAAACACAAAACAAACCAAAGCGGCGTAAGGGTACACGCAATACAGAACTACAAAACAAAACAAAACAAAACAAAACAAAACAAAACAAAACAAAAAACCATAACAGTAAGAAATTACCTGCTAGTAGATTACACACTATTTTCTCGAAAACAGTTCCTCAAATCACAGTATCAAAGAACACAAGGTGGACATTCAAACAGGGAGACTGCAAACAGCTGTGTTCAATGTTCCAAAAACATTGATAAAGTCAGCTATTTAACACCCCCAAACACACTTGCTGTTATATCCGTTAGAGCTCTTTTTCTTTTTTTTTTTTCCCTCTCTTTTTTACAACAAAATTTACACATCTTGGATTTTATTACTCCTTAGTGCTTATTACTTTCTTTGGCGGGGGGGAAGAATACAGTCAAATATGGCAAAACAAAGCTGTCAGTCAATACCAAGGATAGACATAGCACATGGTGTAGAACAGAGTACAAGTTTATCAACAATGGTTATCAACGTTGTCCCTTGTTTCCTTAAAAAGAATTGTCTATCTTATTAGATATTATAAAGTTGGACAAAACAGTAGAGAACAAGACCAATAAAACTTAGGCATTGTAAACATTACAGGACTTCCAAAGAAGACAATAGTCAAACCAGAATGGGTATCTTAGTGAATCTTATTGTCTTCAAAGTAGTTGCCTATGTCTTCAAACTTGATACTATCATATAGAATGGAACAGAGTCTAATCAGTCAAAACAAGATCGTGGGAGTACTACAGGACTTCAAAACAAGTTAATAGGAAATCGAAAAGAGTTACTATTTATATATCCTAATTTTTTTGAATTTTTTCTTTAATTAAGACAAACATAAGAAATGACTAAATAATTTTTTTGAAACAATAAGGGGGAGATTGAGATAAAACAGGACATAACAATATAACAATAGAGGTCACAGCATGACTGTTTCAATAACCTAGTACTTCACCACCTTATAACCTGACTTAATAGTAGTTACCATAGTGTCTTTTTCCTTGAAATATTTGGGTAAAACTTCATATACTCTAGCTTCAAATATTTTCATATCAAGGAGCCCAGAATAAAGCCTTTCTAATTAATGAGTGAAAACTTTATAAGGCTTCAAGGCCACCTAATGGGGAATCATGATTACCACATATTTTTATATATTTGAATCATTACTTACATTAGGGAAACTATTCGGTATTCACACATGCGAGATTGATTTATTTCACTTATGAGTATGGTCTCAAGCTGCGCCCATTTATTGATAAATATCTCAATGTGATCCTTCTTTATAGATGAATAATACTCCATTGTATAGAAATACCACAACTTTTTTATCCATTCCTCAGTTGATGGGCACTTGGGTTGTTTCCAAGATCTGGCGATTACAAATTGTGCTGCTATAAACATAGGTGCACATATATCATTGTGGTATGATGCTTTCAGTTCTTCTGGGAATATGCCTAGAAGTGGAATAGCTGGAATAAATGGGATTTCCAGTCCCAACTTTTTGAGAAATCTCCAGACAGATCTCCACAAAGGCTGTACCAGTCTACACTCCCACCAGCAGTGCAGGAGAGTTCCTTTTTCCCCACAGCCTCTCCAGCATTTGTTGTCGGTTTTCTTGATCCTGGCCATTCTTTCAGGAGTGAGATGGTATCTCAGTGTGGTTTTAATTTGCATTTCTCTAATGACCAATGATGATGAGCATTTTTTCATGTATTTATTTGCCATTTGCATTTCTTCATCTGAGAATTGCATATTCATCTCAGATGCCCATTTTTGGATTGGATCTTTGAATTTCGGAGGTCTGAGTTTCTTTAATTCTTTGTATGTTTTAGACAAGAGGCCCTTGTCTGAGAGAGAGTTCACTAAAATCTTTTCCCAGTTTGTGGGTTTTCTTTTCACTATGCTGGAGATTTCTTTTGACATGCAGAAACTTTTTAATAAGAAGTGGTCCCAGTTATTGATTCTGGGAAGTATTTCCCGTGCGGTTTGAGTCCTGTTCATGAATTCTTTACCTACTCCTATGTCTCCAAGGTTTCTACCTATTTTGTCTTCCAATAGATTTAGTGTTTCTGTTTTAATATTCAGATCTTTGACCCATTTAGATTTTAATTTAGTACGTGGTGATAGACATGGGTCTAGCTTTAGTTTTCGGCAAATGGAGAGCCAGTTTTTCCAGCACCATTTATTAAAGAGACTGTCGTTCTTCCAGTGAACCTGCTTGGCTCCTTTATCAAAAATAAGGTGGTTGAGTGTGTTCGTAGTTGTGGTTGTATCTTCTAATCTATTCCACTGATCTTCAGCTCTGTTTTGATTCCAATACCATGTTGATTTTACTACTGTTGCTTTGTAGTATAACTTCAAGTCAGGGATTGTGATGCCTCCTGCTTTGTCTTTGCTGCTTAGAATTGCCTTTGCGATTCTAGGTCTCTTCTGGTTCCAGATGAAATTTAGGAGTGATTTCTCTAGATCTATAAGGTATGTTGATGGTATTTCTATTGGGATTGCATTGAATCTGTATAACAGTTTTGGGAGAATGGCCATTTTCACAATGTTTGTTCTTCCTATCCATGAGCAAGGGATGTCTTTCCATTTTCTGAGATCATCTTCAATTTCCTTTTTCAATGTATTATAATTTTCACTGTATAAGTCTTTCACTTCTTTCGTAAGAGTAATTCCTAAATATTTCATTTTTTTGCTTGCTAATGTGAATAGTCCAGTTTCTCTTATTTCCCTCTCTGTAATTTTGTTGTTCGTGTATAGGAATGCTATTGATTTCTGAGTATTGATTTTGTATCCAGCCACATTACTGAATTTATTTATTGTATCTAAGAGTATTTCAATGGAGTTTAGGGGGTCTTCTATGTAGAGTATCATGTCATCTGCAAACAATGATAATTTAACTTCTTCTTTTCCTATCTTTACCCCTTTTATTTCTCTTTCTTGCCTAATTGCTCTGGCTAGTACTTCCAGTACTATATTAAATAGGAGTGGTGATAAAGGACATCCTTGTCTTGTACCCGACTTTAAAGTAAAGGCTTTCAATTTTTGGCCATTTAGTATGATGCTGGCTGTTGGTTTGTCATAAATGGCCTTTATTATATTGAGGTAAAGACCATTTATTCCAATTTTCTGTAAAGTTCTTATCATGAATAAGTGTTGGACCTTATCGAAGGCTTTTTCTGCATCTATAGAGATGATCATGTGATTCTTATTTTTGGCTTTATTGATATGGTGGATTACATTTATTGATTTGCGTATGTTGAACCATCCTTGCATTCCTGGGATGAATCCTACCTGGTCATGGTGTATAATCTTCTTGATGATTTGCTGGATCCTATTTGCCAATATTTTATTGAGGATTTTTGCATCTGTGTTCATTAGGGAGATCGGTCTATAGTTCTCTTTTATAGTTGGGTCTTTCTCAGGTTTTGGTACTAGAGTAATATTTGCTTCCAGGAATGACTTAGGAAGGATTGCTTCCCTTTCAATTTCATTGAATAGTTTGAGGAGTGTCGGCATTAGGTCTTCTTTATATTTCTTGTAGAATTCTGCAGTGAATCCATCTGGGCCTGGGCTCTTCTTGGTGGGCAAGGACCCAATTACATTCTCAATTTCATTAGCAGAGATTGGGTTATTCAACAGTTTTATATCCTCTTGATCTAGCTTTGGTACTTCATATGCTTCTAAGAATCTGTCTATTTCTTCTGTGTTATCAAACTTTTGAGAGTAGAGGTTTTCGAAATAGGTGTTGATGATCCTCTGTATTTCTATTGGGTCTGTAGTGATTTCTCCTTTTTCATTTCTTATTGCATGAATTTGAGCTTTTTCTTTCCTTTTTTTAATAAGGTTGGCTAGGAGCTTATCGATTTTATTTATTCTTTCAAAGAACCAACTCTTTGATTCATTGATTCTTTGGATTGTTTTCTTAGTCTCTATTGCATTGATTTCTGCTCTGATTTTTATAATTTCCTCTCTTCTTTTGGCTTTGGGCTTGACTTGCTCTTCTTTTTCTAGCTGTTTGAGGTGTAGCATCAAGTTATTTATTTGTATTCGTTCTGTTTTCCTGATGTGGCAACTCAGTGCAATAAATTTTCCTCTCAGAACGGCTTTCATTGCATCCCACAGATTCCGGTAAGTTGTATCTGCATTTTCATTTTCTTTTAGGTATTGTTTAATTTCTTCTTTAATTTCTTCTGTGACCCACTGATTACTCAAGAGTGTGTTATTTAGTTTCCATGTGTTTGCGGAATTTTTGCAGTATGCTTTGTCATTAATTTCTAATTTCAGAGCGCTATGATCCGATAATATGCAAGGGATGATTTCAACTCTTTTGCATTTGCTTAAATATGTTCTGTGAGCTAATATATGGTCTATTTTAGAAAATGATCCATGTACTGCTGAGAAGAATGTGTATTCTGATGTTGTTGGGTGGAACATTCTGTATATGTCTATCAAACCCATTTGTTCACAGGTGTGATTCAGTTCTGTTATTTCTTTGCTCATTTTCTGTCTGGTTGATCTGTCCCTTGGTGTCAGTGGTGTATTAAGGTCTCCTGTTACAATTGTGTTACTGATAATTTGAGTTTTCATTTCTGTTAATAATTGTTTTATATAACTGGGTGCTCTGGAGTTTGGTGCGTATATATTTAAGATAGTTATCTCTTCCTCTTGGAGTTTTCCCCTTACGAGTATGTAGTGACCTTTGTTGTCCTTCATGGTCATTGTTGGTTTAAAGTTCACGTTGTCTGCAAACAGAATGGCTACTCCTGCCTTTTTTTGGATTCCTGCTGCATGAAGAATTGTTTTCCATCCTTTGACTTTCAGTCTGTGAGTATCTTTCTGGGTTAGATGGGTTTCCTGTAAACAGCATATGGTTGGATTTTGTTTCTTGATCCATTCTGCTAATCTGTTTCTTTTGATTGGTGCATTGAGACCATTTACATTAATGGTTATTACTGTTAAATGCTGGTTAATTGTAGGAATGTTATCTCTCTGCTGTTGCATCTTTATCTTTCGGTTCTGTTTAATTATTTGCTTTGCTTAGTGCTTTTTTCCTTTGTGTATCTAAACTGTCTTTCAATATTTTTTGCAGGGTTGGCTTGGTGTTCATGAAGTTCTTCAGCTGTTCTTTGTCATGGAAGTATCGTATTGTACCATCTATTTTGAATGATAGTTTTGCAGGATATATCAGTCTTGGTTGGAAATCATTTTGCTTTAGGATCTGGAATACTTCACTCCATGCTCTTCTTGACTTTATCGTTTGTGCTGAGAAGTCTGCTGTGATTCTGATAGGTTTTCCTTTATAAGTGATTTGTCTTTTCTCTCTGACAGCTTTTAATAATCTATTCGTGTGTTGGATTTCTGGGATGGTGACTATTATATGTCTGGGTGTAGTTTTATTTTGGTTATGACTGTTTGGAGTTCTATATGCTTCACTGATCCTGATGTCAGTTTCTGATCTCATGCTTGGGAAATTTTCAGCTATTACTTCTCTAAATATCCTCCTGACATCCTTCATGTTGTCTCCCTCTCTTTCATTAATCCCTATCATTCTTATGTTATTCTTCTTTGCATCGTCTTGCAGTTGTTGAATTGTTGTTTCCTGGTTCCTTGTTATTTTCAAAAGATCTTTCCTTTCCTGTTCACTAGCTGCAGTCCTGTCTTCAAGGTCTGAAATTCTATCTTCACTTTCATTAAGGCGGTTTTTACAACTTTCAGTGGAGTTTTTTATTTCCTGTATATCTCTGTGCATCTGCATTATGTATTCTGTTTGTTTCTTATATTGCTCGTCTAGGGATTCTATCTTTTTGTTTAGTTCCTCCAATTTTTTATCTGTGTTTTCTTTAGATATATTTAGAATCTCTTTCATTTCTTTTATCATTTCTTCTTTTATCTTGGAGATTATTTCGAGTTTGAATTTCTTTAAAGCTTCCTGGAGTTGCTTGTCAATTTCAGTGGCTATTGTGTCCGATATATGAGGTGAATGGGATATATTTTCTTCTATATACATTGCTCCTAGGGTTTCTTGAGATGGGCTGGAGGTTTGAGGTTGTAATTTGGTCTTTCGTTTTGTCATTTTCCTATATTTCTGTGTTTCAAGTGTTATTTGAAAGCTTCCTCAGGATCTGTTGAAAATCCCCTTCTATGTTTGGAGCTACTGGGACTCTGGCGCCGTGCTACTCCAAGCCATTAGGCCTACAGAACCAGTGGCCCTCCTCTGCCTGCTCAGAACTCCGCAGTTCCAGACAAGCTGGGCCTCAGGGACACTGTGCGCCCACCTGCCCCTTGGAAGCTCCACAGTTCTTCAATCGCAGCCGGGTTAGGGTACTCACCACAGGCCGCAGTGCTTCAGGAACCTGTGGACCCTCCCTGGTTGCAGAGATATCCACAGTCCTCCAGACACGCAGAGAGGTCGGTGAGGGCACCCCAGATCTGCCCAGCTCCTCCTCTGCAGACCTATGGCCAGGCGCGGCAGCTAAACAGGCTGGGCTAGGCTGGTAGTGTGGGCCAGCCCACCTATCGGGAGCTCAGCAGGTCTCCAAATGAAGCCGGGAATGGGGAGGCTGATGTGGAAGCCTCAAACCCACCTCTCCCCTTCACTGCACCTGGAAGCCTGAGGGAACTCCAGCAGTCTGGGCGCAGAAATCCAGAGTCCTCCAGACACGCAGAGAGGCCAGTGAGGGCACCCCAGATCTGCCCAGCTCCTCCTCTGCAGACCTATGGCCAGGCGCGGCAGCTAAACAGGCTGGGCTAGGCTGGTAGTGTGGGCCAGCCCACCTATCGGGAGCTCAGCAGGTCTCCAAATGAAGCCGGGAATGGGGAGGCTGATGTGGAAGCCTCAAACCCACCTCTCTCCTTCACTGCACCTGGAAGCCTGAGGGAACTCCAGCAGTCTGGGCGCAGAAATCCAGAGTCCTCCAGACACGCAGAGAGGCCAGTGAGGGCACCCCAGATCTGCCCAGCTCCTCCTCTGCAGACCTATGGCCAGGCACGGCAGCTCTGCTTCTGTTATTTTCAATAGACTGGATCAGAGGATCCGTTCAAACATAGTCACACTTTGCAGTAATATTTGAAAAGGAAGAATATGTAGAGGTAAAACTGAATTTAACTTTTTTGAACTTAGCTTTTCATCTAAAATCTGATAAATGTTATTCATAATGTGGTAAAGCCATTATTAGCATAATTGAAACTTAAAGGATAAATCAAAATCCTGTCAACATTATAAATCATCTTTTATTCAAACTAAAGCCCATCCTGAAAACCCCATGCATTCATATGAGCAAAATAGATAATTCCTAAAACTTAATACAATGGGTTACCATAAACTATTATATCATGTAGAATCTGGCTGTATCTTTATATAGGTAGTTATCTGCAGTATTTCAGTTAACTCTGTTGGTTCAAACTTAAAAAATTATTTTTCATTTATTCTTTTTCTTTTATTTACCTTCCTAATTAATTTATACTTCAGCTTGAATCCATAAATAGTATATAACACATTTCAGGAGAAGTTTTTTTGGCAAAGATATTCCTAAATTCATAGATGATGAACAGATAAATAGATAATACTTTTATTATTGTAGAAGCAACCAACCAACTAAAACTAAGAGCTAATATCTCACTGGTGGACCAGATAGCCATAAGAAAAAACAGTGAACAATGTCTGCTTTTGAGCTATCATACCTGTGAAATGTGGAGAATAGCAATCCTACTTCACATTACAAAATGTATTAAATTCTTGCAAGAGATGGGCTTCAAAATGTAAAGTTACTATTAGTATTTTAAATAATTGAGGAGTTAAATAACAATACCACAGGTACTAAAACACACACTTTATTAGGAAATCCCTGAAAATAGAACTGACTTCCCCTGTTCCCAGAGATGTTTGTGAATAAGCACTACACTGAGATAGATTTTGGTCCTCTTTTCAATGAGAAAGCACTTTTTAATCTATAACAATTTATAGAAAATACAAGTTTTTATTTATTATTAAAAATATACATCTGTGTCACAGTTGCATGCTGGGAATTGATAGACTCTGGCTCTGAGGAAAGAAAGCATTTTAAGGATGTTTTTATAAGAATAAGTAAAGGTTATCAAGTTTTCTGACTCCCACATTGTGACTCTACAATAGAAAAAATATTTAAACTTCTCACTCAGTAAATAATCTCTTAGAGACTAATGTTTATTAAGTTATCACTCAAATGTTTTTTCTAACATAAAAATTATTTTGACTCATGGAGTCCTTTGAAACACAAACGAAATCCAAAAGTTCTTTCCACCATCACTTCTGTGCATGTACACAAAATTGTGCTTAGAGTTTTAAGAAGTCTTCAACTCATTTGAAATCTACATGCAGTATTCCCAATCTTCAAAGGGACTAACGTTTTCAAACGACCAATTATTGAAGCTTTACTTTATATTAAGAAATTCTCTAGATATTAAAAACATGGAGAGAAAAAGGTACTGACCCAACCCTGATGGATGACATACATATTTTGGGTAAAACATGAATCTTTTCACAGACTTGGCTTCAGTTGACCTAACAAACTGAATGGAAAATGATTATAATGATTATAAATTTGAAAACAGTAAGAAAAATATAAATGTTCAGCTAACATAGACTTCAAACTTTTTTTCACCTATTCATTTTTCTTTCTGCTTTCTACTGGTATAAGATATAAGTAAACATATAAGATGAATTTTGCTTTAAGAAGGTGTGCTATGGCTTATAGTGAAGCTAATAAGCATTTCTGAGTACCTACCATACAAAAAGTACTGCATTCGATTCTATAAAAGCACAAATCTAAGTATTACAAAGCCATCTTTTATTTCCACCCATTTCTATGCTTTCATAATCGCATGTTCTCTCCCACTGAGCACTGCCTTTGAAAAATGGTATTTTAACACTTGACTGTCTCTTCAGCAAAAATTATCTTATTGAAATAATAAAGCAGACCAAATCCTGCTGAGCATGATATTCTATGAGCAAATAGAGAAAAGGAATAGAGTTGCTTAATGTTGATGAGTGTGAGGAAAACCAAGCAAAATGTCAAGAGATAAAGGATACAAACTAAAAACTATGCATCAGCATGTGTGTTCTATGCACTGAAGTTCCAAACAAATAATGAGAAAGTGATATTCAGATAAGAAGCACTAATAGTAAACCATCACTCCCACGGTTTTTATTTTATTGTCCCTCATTTGGGAGCCAATTCACTGGGTCACTGGAAGGTAGATGAGTGGAATGAAGAAGACGATATAAACAGACGCAAAGTGATGAAGACACAGCCCCTTAGAGGCCCCCTGGGACTGGTGATGAAGTTGGCGTGTTTCTATTAAGAAAGAGAAAAAGAGTCCCAATAAAATTCTTCTATTTCTGCCACTATTCTTCACCTGGAAAGGAATGTGGCAGTACAATTAATACTACTACTACTACTACTACTAATAATAATAATAATAATAATAATAAAGAAAGGACAGGAGAATAACAAATAACCACACATAGTCACTTCGGACCTATTCTGAAACAACAGAATACACTTTAAAAAGCAGTAAAAACAATAAAAATCCAATCATTGTGAAAAAGGAGAGCCTTAGCTGCAATAAAAGCAGTCAATAAAAAAGCTCTCTCATTTAAGCATCAAATGCACATTGTTTTGCAACACCTGTTATTCAGCCATAATAGCTTTCTTAACCTGTCAAAGTGTTTAAGCTGAGGAAAAGAAATGGGCCTCCAGCTGTGCAGTTCTGTGGAGAAAGCCTGTGCGAAGCGATATTAGTTTAATGAAATGTGTACAGATTGTAATTGTGGTAATAAGAGGGCAATTCCCTGAGGTGCCATAGGAAGGCGGTGAGCGCAGCCAGGCAGAAAACAGAAGCTCGCAGGCTGAGGAGAGAAAATATGGCCTGCTCAGGAGAAAGGACAGGGAGTGAGCCAGAAATATAAAAAAGGGCAATCCTGTGACTAGGTTTTCTTTATACTCACTCAGAGAAAGAAAGGAAGAATACAAGAGGCCAATGCCTCTCCTTGCAGACAGCTGACCCAGAGCTAAAATAAAGCGGTGTTTGTGTGGGCTGCAGATGCTGGGAAGTCAAGGAAAACAGCTCCTCTATCCAAAACAAGATGACCATGACCTGCAGAAACACATGTTCAGGGTGCAAGATAATGAATAATCAAAAATAAGTGAGAGTTAAAGGTGTGATACAAAAGAAAAATAAATTGCAAATCAATCAAACATCAGCTTACTTTTGTGTTTAACCAAGCATCATTCCAGGAAAGAATTCTGTTTAGGAATGTTCCTAACAGAATATTCCACTTTCAATTATGTGATAGACCTCATGTTACTATTTTAAGTTTCTCTAATACTTTAAATGTCCTAAGAGTAGTGACCTACAGGAGCCAGCATTAGGGCAGGAAGTCTTAAACTATAAGTCACAGAATACTGGAGGCCAGAATGAAATCTGGGAATTATCAGCATCCAGGACATCTAAGACATCCAGGAATCAGGTGTCCCCATACTGTTGTGGGTGTTTCTTCATAGAATTCTGTCAAATTTTCAGTGAATATCAGAGAAATATCGCATGTTCTTCCATCAAGGGATTCAAAAAGAAACAATTCTTCAATAAGTCAGAATATTCTGTTCTTAATAGGACAGCACCAGTCTGCTGGGATTTCTCATAGCCTAATCCACTTGAACAAAGAAAATTCTCAACCTTGAAAATCCCAATCATCATGTCCCACCTAAGGAGGAGCATAACACTGATAAGTGTTTGTGTAATTCAGTGCTAAGGCATAACCTCACTAAAACCCTGAGAAGCCAGCCTTGGGTGTTCAGAATGCTTCTCTTCTCCCTGTAAGCCTTGCTGCCACACAACTAATAGGAATTCACAATATGAGCCTTCTGCTCAATATTACATACATGACTACCAAGAAAATACTGTGAAGCTCACCCAAGACAAAACATAGAAGATAGATCAAGCATTAGTACCACACCCAGGTATGGTAGAAATGCTGGAGTTATTTTTAAAACCATAATTAGTAGGCTAAACCTAGTAGATAAAATAGGCAACATACAAGAGGAGATGGGAAATGTGAGCACACACTCAATTTCTTTAGAAAGAAAAAAATTTTAAAAATACTGTAATTCAAAAACACACAGCCAGTATTGAAGTATGTCTTTAACTGGCTCATTAGTTAAGGAGTGAATCTCTGAGCCGAAGAAAACTCTCAAAAACAAGATCCCAAACTGCAAAGTAAAATACAAAGAAACTGAAAAAAAGAGGAAAATATCTAAGAAATGTGTGAAACTATAAATTCTCTACTATATCTATAATACACTAGAAAGAGAGGAACCATACATAATTACCGTAATGACTGAGACTTTCCCCAAAATTAATGTCAAACATCAAATTGCACTTTTAGGAAGCTCAGAAAACACTAAACAAAATAAATTCCATAAAGCTATGTATAGCTATATCATTTTTTAGATAAAAAGTAAAACACCCTGAAAGAAACCAGGAAACAATGAAGAATTTACCTATATGAGCAAAGGTAAGAATTCTCCATGTATTCTCAACAGGAACTGTTAGATAGTTTCCTGTTACTGTAACAAAGTACCTGAGATAATCAAAACAAGAAAGCTTCATTTTGGCTACAGGTTTGAAGATCACAGCCAGATGGTCTCACTGCTTATGGACCTTGGTTAGGTATCATAACATCCCAGCAGTGTGTGAAGAGGAAACTGCTCACCTCTTGGCACCTGGCAAGAAAAAAGGAGGAGAAGAGAGAAGGTGGGGGAGAGGAGGCGAGAGTCGGGAGGAGAAAGATAAAGGAGAGGTTGGGACGCCAAGGCCTCTTCATGGACAGTCCTCCAACTATCGGACCTTCTTCCACCAGCGCCTGCCCAGCAAGGTTCAGCCTCCCCCTAGCAGCTCATCCTTCATCAGATGGGAGCCACTCCAGGCCCAAGCTACAGCAGGAACCAGGGCAGCAAGAGAAGAATGGAGTGGAGCATTCCAAGTACTGACACAAAACCCACCTAGAATTCTTTATGTGCAGAATTAAAATATGATGGTGAAATAAAAACCTTTCTCAAATTAAAACTGAGGAAAGTTGTTTGCAGCATTCTTGCCTTATAAGAAACATTAAAAGAAGCACTTCAGAGGAAAAAAAAATGATGTAGGCCAGAAACTCTTATATACATAAAGAATGGGAAAGCATTGAAGAAAAAGAGAATAAAAACTTATTTTCTTACTTTCATTTCTTCTATTAACAACTTATGAAAAAATAATAGCCATTAAATGTTCAATTATATATGTTTATGGTCAATTATATATATATATATATATATGGGTTTATATGTGTGGAATAAATGATAACAATATTGCAAAAGAAGGGCTCTTTTTTTTTTGTCTTTTTCATTTTTTTCAGTACCAGGGGTCAAACTCACGACCTGCCTGCTTCCAAGGCAGGCGCTTATGCCACTGAGCTAAATCCCCAGCCCCAAAAGAAGGGCTCTTCTACTACAAAATATACTGCCAACAAGATGGCATGGGATTTTTTGAGGGTGAACTTGGATTAGTTGTAAATATATATTGTATAATGTAGTAACAACTATAAAGTGGTAAATAAAGTAAAACTATTAGGCTAATGAAAGAAAGAAAATGTATCCATATAAAATGTTCACAACACATTGAAAATCTAATTGACAAAATACAAAAAAAGACCAGAAAAATAGAAAGCAATAGTGTTCATGGTATCTATTCATACAAATATATCAATGATCAAATGGTTTAAGGGCACCAATTAAAAGAGAGATTGTCAGGATGGACCAAAAACACATGATGCAATCATATGTACCACAAGAAACTCACTTCAAAAATACATGTAGAGGGGTCTGGGGGTTTAGCTCAGCGGCGTAAGTGCCTTCTTGGCAACGTGAGGTTGTGAGTTCAATCCCCAGCACCAAAAAAAGAAAAAAAAAATAGATAGATAGATAAATAGATTAAAAGGATAGATGAAAATAATGTTAATACTAACCAAAAGAAGATGACAGTAACTATACTAATTTCAGACTAGAGAGTAAATACCAAGGAACCAAGGGAAGCATTTCATAATGATTAAGGAGTCAGGTTCACAGCAGTTATAACATTTGCTAGCATCCACACACCTAACGACAGAAATTCAAAATATGTTTAGCAAGAAATAGCAGAACTTCACAGTTAGATAAAAGCAAAAAGTTGTGCACACAGTGGGTGACTATAGACAGCAATAATGTCCTATATAGTGCGAAAAGCTAGAGAGAAGACTCTGCAGCTTTTCATCATAAAGAAATGATAAATGATTGAGAAGACGTTTAACTTGATTTAAATATTACACAATGTATAGATGTACTGGAATATCTCATAGTACCTACTAATATGCATAATTGTCACGTGTTTTTTGTATCAGCTAAAATTAATTTTAAGCAACTACAGAACTTTAAGAGAATTGGATGAATCCAATAGGATAATTGTAAGCGCTGATAGCCCTTTATCAGAAATGGACAAATACAGTTGGCATGAAATCAATAAAGACATAGTTAAATTGAGAAATATCTTTAATCAACTGTATGTAAATATCATCTATACAATGTCATCCAAAAACAACAAAATATACATTTTTCTCAAGCTCGTCTTGTGTCCACTCAGATATACTTGCATTCTAAGAAAATAAAATACAGTTTAAAAATTTTAAATGATATAAACCATATAATGCCTGTTCTTAGACTACAACAGAATTATATGAGAAATCAATCACATAAAGATAGTTGGAAAAATACTCAGAGATTAGAAGAAAGAACATATGGATCAAAGAAAAACATCTTAGGCAAATTTTAAAATATTTTGAGCTAAATGAAATGAAAACACAATATCTAAATATGTGGGAAATTTAGTAAAAGCAGTACTCACAGAGAAATATGTAGCTCTATATTGATTATGAAACTAAATCAATAATCACTTTTCAAATAAAAGCACCAGACAAGAATGTTTCACAGATAAATTATATCAAACATTTAAGGAAGAAAGTATACTAATTCTCTAATATTTTCAAAACGTACAAATAAATAGAGAATACTAAATAATTATGAGGACAATCTCATTTAATGTCAAAAATATTACAAGAAAGGAAAAGGTATGGATTATTATCTCTCATGAACATAGATGCAAAAATCCTCAGCAAAATATTAATGAACCAAATAGAACAATGAACAAAAATAATTATGTAGTACAATCAAAAGGGATTTACCCCAGATATATAAGTCTGGGTCAACATTTATAAATCAATTAATGTAATCCAGTACATTAATAAGTTGCACATGAAAAAAATATGATTCTATCAATAGATACAGAAGAGACATTTAAAATATTCAGTGCCAGCCGGGGATGGTGTCACATGCCTCTAATTCCAGCACTTGGGAGGCCAAGGCAGGAGGATCATTAAAAGTTCAAGAGCAGCCTGGGCTACAAAGTGAGCTCAAGGTCAGCCTGACCTGCATAGCAAGACCCTGTCTCAAAATGACAAAATAAATATAATAATAATAATAATAATAATAATAAATAAATAAATAAATAAAATATCCAATACCAATTCATAACTAGAGATAAAAGTTCTCAACTTTTTAAAGATCTACAGCTAATATCATACATAATATAGAAAACTGGAATCATCCCCACTAAACTCAGGAAAAAGATAAAATTGTCCGTGTTCATTGATGTGTTTCAACATTACACTGGAAGTCCTTGTTATTGCAATAAGATAAAAAACAAAATAAAAGTAGGAAAGTAAGTAAATTTGCAAAAAAAGAAAAAAATTTGTTTGCAAGTGACAAAATGAAATTGTGAAAGGATTAACAAAAATATTCCTAGAACCAATGAGAAACCATGCAGAAGTTTGCAAGATACAATAATAATCTACACATGACAAACTCTTTCATATTCACCAGGCTTAATAAGTGGAATTCAAAATAAAAACACATTTCTATTCCCATTTGTATCTCCCTCAAACTAAAATGCTTTGGTATAAATCTTTTTAAAATTTATATTTTCTTTATGACAAAAACTAAAAATACATTTGTGGGGAAATAATTCTGTTTATGGTGACTCGGTGTTGTCAAGAGGTCATTTCTTTCCAAACTACCCTCTTGGTTCACTGCAATTTCAAATGAAATTTCAGAAAATCAGTACATGTTTCCTGAGGAGGTGATTTCAAAGTTTGTATAAAGAGAAAAATCTAAGAATATTCAACATAATATTGAAGAAGAGGATGGAGGATTAAGAGGAAGGAGCGAAGGAGGAGGATGACCACACAGTCAGAGACCTGATCTATACTAACTGACATTAAGATTCACTATACAGCTCTAGTACTCAAACTTGCATGATACTGGCTTTAAAAAATAGAAAAATTTGTCCATGGAACAGAATTCAGAACCTAGATGAAATTCAATTAACAACCTGCAAACATTTTCACAAGAAGAAATAGAGAATCTAAGTAGAGCTATATCTATTAAGAAACTGAGTCAATGATTATTCATCTGCAAAATGAAAAAGCAAGAAACAAGATTGTCAGAGTGTACAAATAAACCCACGCAAGTACAGTGAAATGGAATTCTGACAAGGAAACAAAGGCAGCATAATGAAAAATGTTCAATAAATTGCAAAAAGTGAATGTTCAGTTACGACAGGTAAAGGATAAACAGCAAATGTAGCCACAGCTTCATAACCTTGACAAACACTAATTCAAAATTGAGCACAGATTTAAATTGAGTGCACAAAACTCTAAAAGTTCTAGAGGATAACATAGAAAAAATCCGAATAGTATTAGGTTTGGTGATGACGTTTTTAATAATTGCAAAGGTATGATCTATGAGACAGAATCAGTAAGCTATACTACATTAAAATTAAAAACTATTCTGTGTAATATGCTATCAAGAGGATGACTAAAACTACTAAACTCAACAATGAGAAGTATCTATGAAAAATGGGTCACAGGCCTTAACAGACACCTCATCGAAGAAGGAAAATCAAATAGTAAATAAGCATATGAAAAGATGTTCTGTATCATTTGTAATCTGAGAAAAGATAATTAAAACAATAGCACCTGACTACGTACCTATTAGGATTGTCAGAACCTGTAACAGTTGCACGCCAGATGCTGTTGGGGATACGGAGTAGCAAGAACTGTTATTCACTCAAAGTGACAATATAAAATGATACAGCTACTTAGGAAGACAGTTTGGCACTTTATTACAAAGCAAGCATACTTCTATCATATTATGCAGTAGCACTCTTTTTACCAAAAGAAGTTAAAATTTATTTCAAAGCAAAAGTTGTGCACAAAAGCATTTGTAGATATTCCATTCTTAATGGCTAAAACATGGGAGCCACCAGGATATCCTTTAGACGTGAAGGAATAAATTATCCAAGGTATATTCAGTCTATTATTTAGCTTTGAAAAGGAAGGAGCTGTCAAGTCATGAAAATGCACAGAGAAAAGTCAAATGCACATGGTGAAGTGAAAGAAGCCAATCTGAGGAAAGCTACATACGGCATGATTCCGACTATGATATCCTTGAAAATGCAAAGCGGGGACAGGAAACAGATCAGTATTAGCCAAGGTTTAGGAGGGAAGAGATGAACAGCTGAGTCACAGAGAATTTAGAGCAGTAAAGCTGCTCTGCATGATTCTGTCATGATAGATATGTCATAAATTTGTGCAAACTCACCACAGAGAGTGAATGGTGATGTGAGCTGTAGAAAGGGAGTATACACCGGTGTGGGCTCTTCACTGGGCTGCAGGGTAGTGCTGACGAGTAGGATGAGAGTGTGCATGTCACAGATGTATGGGAAAGTCATGTACTTCCCTCTCAGTTTGGCTATGAATTTAAAATTGATCTAAAAAATAAAGTATGTTTGAAAACAGAAATATAAACTCAGAGTCAAACAGTCCATTTCCATGCTGCATAGTGGTATTACACAGGTGATTATTTTTGCACTTATAAAATGTGCAGATTAAACTTTTCTTCAGTGATTCTCATAACCACTCATGAATATAAAATAATTTATGTGAAACTATTAGAATGTGTTTATATTTTTAATCCATGATATTTACCCAGGGAAAAGTTTAAAAAATAAACTACCTTAACCCTGAAATGAAATTGATCTGACAGAGACTGTGTTCTAAAACTCATGTGTTAAATTACCTTTTCTGCCCAGTACCTCAAACCCAGTGGAAGATGGCTTTGACTTTGAAATTTGAAACTGAGGTTTTCGTCTTTGCTCTGCAACTTTCTGTTGGTTAACCTGTCTGAATGTCACTTCCCTCATATAAAAGGCACTTATCATAGTAATAATTCATGTTTGCATTTCTACTAGGCCTATTCATAGCTGTTTCATTCTGCCCTCACCAGTCCACACACACAGTGCAAACGCTCTGAAAATATGAGCTACAATTAGCAAACAGATCAGCCTAAATTTTAAATTGCTATGAATTTTCTACTAGAATATATGTTTAAGCATTTTAGGAGATAAAAATTACTTAGTACCAATTACCTGAATATATTTCCTTAAACTCCACCATATAGTTACTAGACATTGAAATCATACAGATACTTAGCTGACTACACAGAAATGCCAGGGCACCCAGTAGCTTTACTTGATTATGTTAACTAATATTTGAAGATGGCCTTATGATTTATACACTAGTTTCATGAACAGTTACTTCATATATTCATAACAATTGGAAATATGCATAAGGTATAAATAAGTCCACTGTAAATAATAAGTTGTGATAGATCATCAAAAATTTATAAAAATAGAAGGAATATTTTAATATATTATTCAAAAATAAGAAACTGGCTCAAAATATTGAATTACTTACCTAAACTTATGCCTCTAAGATTTGGCAGTTTAGGCTCTGAATTTAAATAATACAGCGCCAAACTGCATCCTTTATGACTCTGTCTCCTTTTCCACAAATCATGAAAAGTGACTGAACTGTAATGAATAAAGGACAAGATGAAAGGCCAACAGCTTCATGTCTTCCTAGTGACCCTGTGTAGCACAAATGGCATTTAATTTCACTAGTAATTTGTTACAATTTCCTTTGCAAATCATGTATTGCAGTCCAATCACATAAGAATGATGTTCCCTCATGACATTTTCACACGGGTCTACCTGAAGACAGCTAAACTACATTTGAAGAAGGACTTACTAGTCCCTGTAAAGCTTCAGACACTTCCTTCATCCTTTCATTTAATCCTCACCTAAACATTGGTTGTCAAATAATATAATCCCTAGCTAGGGATTTAGCTCAAAGGCATATGCACCTGGTTGGCAAGCACACGGTTGTGAGTTTGATCCCCCATACAAAATAATCATAATAACAATATCCCTCACTGAAGGAACAATTGATGGGAAACTTGAGATTTATGGCTGCAAATTGACCTCCCAAATAATTAGTAAGGTCAGGAATCTGAGCCAAATTTATTCGAATTTTCACTGCCACACTAGTACATTGGAGGAACTATGGATAAATTAGTCAAAATTTTGTTATTACTCAAATTTTATTTGATAGAATTAATTTTTTCAAAACATAGTATTCTAAAATTTGTAAATCTTAGCAATTAGATGATCTCTAACAAAACTTCTGTCCTGTAAGTTTACTAACTGAATATTTTTTCTCTTCAGATATGAGTCTGCTCCTGACTAAAGTTTGTGAGATGACATCAAATAATCACACAGTCACTATGAAGATGATTGGTGACATTAGGTATGCATAATAAAACAAAATAACAGAAAATTAAAGCATTTGTTTCTTGAAGATAGTAAGTACCATGTTGCATTAAGCTTTTTCATAATAGACTTCTCATCATTTGGAAAGCCAAGATAGACTTTTCTAACTGATTTAAAATAGACTTTTTAAATCATGTTCAAATGAGTCAAAGAATTTAGCATAAAATGAAGCCCAAGCTAACCCAGTGAAATAATTCTATAACCCCATCCCAAATCAACCAAAGTTTCTGGTTCCTATCTTGTAATCTTTGTTTACTGTGATTTGGTTCAAAATTTTTGAGATAAAATTTGAAATAAATTCAAGAAGCCTAGAATATAGACTTTTAAACCTCCGAGTTATATTCCTACAAATAGGTTGGAAGGTTTCTGAGATTGTCCAGCCAGGAACTCAACTAGAAGGTGATGCAGTTCCATCTCTGCACTTTACTGTGATCTTGGATGTCATGTGGAACCCCAGGACCAATGCAATGTTACACCCTGTTATGGAGCCAGATGCACCAGTAGCTAGAGGCCTACTGAGCAGGTCACTTCTCCAAATGACAATTTGGACACTTTAAAGGTTAAAATGTGAATGA
This sequence comes from Cavia porcellus, assembly GCF_034190915.1. NCBI lineage: Eukaryota > Metazoa > Chordata > Mammalia > Rodentia > Caviidae > Cavia > Cavia porcellus. The sequence goes on from NW_026947487.1 coordinate 80,285,719, forward strand.
TCATGGGGTTGACAGTTTATCTGAACCACAGAGTCTTCCTCAAATCTAACAAGAATCTGCACAAGTCCTGCATGTGTAGCTTCCTGAAATTTCTTGCAAACAAAACTTTAAATATGTTCTTTCTCTTCCTTAGGTAAAAACCAGAAAAAAATTCTGAAAGTGTATTCTTAATGAATCCCAATGAGTGATGCTGATATTGATATTTAGCTACAATACAATAGAAAAGTAAATGGAAATATCTCTTCCACTGTATCCTAATTGAATATTATAAGAGAAATGAACTTTTTTTCTATGATGTAGGCAGTTAAGTTATATGACACATAAGATAGGGATATGTGTGTTCACATGGATCCTTGTACACATTGCTGGGGAAAATACTGCTTAGAAATTAGACTGATATAATCATTTTCTATAGTTTTGACATTAAAGGATATCTTCTAAGAAGAAAGCCTGAACTTTGCGAGCATTAGAGGAAATAAGTTTAAGCTTTAGTTCACCCCTTCAGTGATACTGAATTCAGGATATAAGACTTTTCACTTGAACTATGAAAGTATAAAAAAGTATTTATGATCTCACACCTGCTAGCTGAACTTTGTTTACCCATGTGATATTTCGTATTTCCTATAAGTTGTTGTATCTCGTCTTCCTCATCAAGATAAAATGATTGCCTTTACATTAATATAAATGAGTCATGACTTAATAGATGTTTAAGCCATTTCTCTAATCACAGTTACAAAATTTCCTTGTTACAACACTAGAACAAAGAGGACTAAAATCTAGAATATATAAAGATTCAAAAAATTAGACTCCTAAAATAGAAGGCTCAATCCAAAAAAAACAGGCAAATGAACAGACACTTCTCAAAAGAGCAAGTACAAGTGGTCAGTAAATACATGAAAAAAAAACTCATCATTGCTGACAATGAGAGAAATGCAAGCTAAAACAGTATTAAGTTTCTATCTCAATGCAGAAAGAATGGCCATTATCAAGAAATCAATCAATAACAAATACTGGTGAGGCTACGGAGAAAAAGGAATGCTTCTACATTATCAATAGGTATGTAAATTAGTACATCCATTTTGAAAATCAGTATGGAGACATCTGAAAAAACTAAAACTAGAAATTCCATTTAGCTAAGCTATTACTCCTCTAGAAGTCTTCCTCAAAGAGTTAAAATCATCATATTACATATACACATGTGCCCACATAGACATATAACCATTTTGATAGTAGGTCAGTTCTAAAGAGCTAACTCTTGAAATGGCCTATATGCCCATCGACAGCTGAATGTCTAAAGGAAGTGTACACACAGTGTTACACACAGATTCACTAATACACAATGAAGTACTGACTCTGTCACAGGATAACCTTGAGTCATATGCTGGAAAATGAATGCACCTGGAGACTATAATGTTAAGTGGAATGCACCAGACATGCAATGTTAAATACTGTATGGTTTCTCTGATATGAGAAACCTCTATATAAATAAAAAGCAAAACAAAGGATAGACAAGAAGAAGTAGAGAGATTGAACTTTCTCTTATGGGAAAGAGTTTAAAAGATAAAATGGCAGGGAACGGGTAAAAAAAGACTCAAGATGTATTATACACATGCACCACTTCTTCTTGATGAGTGTTGTCATTACATCTTGGTACCATCTACTAAAAAATAGTCTTCCCAGTGAGGAGTAAGAGGTTTCATTTCTGAGAGTCTGCAGAATAAGCAACACACATTCTTGCTGTCACCAAGGTGAGAACTGTCTATTTTTAGCCTTCAGCTCCAGCAAAAAGAGTAAGAAAAAAATGTATGAGCTCCTAGCCTTGAAAACCCCTGTTCACAGAGCCCTCTGTGCATACTTCCTAAGAAGCTCTGCAGCATTCATTCGCACTGCTCAAGGTTGAGCATCTATTCACACCGCTTTGAAACAGAAACACTCAGCTTTCCAAAACAACCTGCCTGTTAGGTCTAGGCCTTTCCATCCCTGCCTCCAAAAAAATAATCAAAACAGCTTCTTTTTCTCTTTTCTGCACTTTATTATGTATTTCAAGGTTGAAAACAATGGTCAATGATTTTCCTTTAAAATATGATGCAGATATTTCTTTGTCCACAAAATAATAGGTTCCATAGATTTTCTATGGCACTGGTGATGATACTAGGCGAGCCTGGTTTTCTCAAGTCAGCTCAGGGCCGTTTGCTCCTGTACTCCTAGAGTAATTCACCTGCTGTCTTTGTGTCCCTGATGGCACTTTAAAATAGTCTCTTTGTCTCCATTTAAGCACAGTACATAAAACCAATCTCAGTAGCAGTTTTATTTGCCCAGAGGCCAAGATCATACTTCAAAGCTAAAAATAGAAGAATTTAAGAAGCATCTATCAGAAGATAGAAGGCCTCAACTCCAGCTTTGCCCATTATAGCCAGAAAACAGGGATCACATTTGTCCTGAGCTCTGATCCTCACTGATGGATTAAATTCCATGAATTAGACATCAAAGTCTTTGTGTTGAATTACCAGTCCCTCCAAATGTTTTATCTCCCATTGTCAAATTTTATTTTCTTTCTTTATGATTGTTTTATTCATCAGTAACTTATCTAATTATTACTATTTGCTTTGTATCTTTTTGGCTTATCAGTTCTTTCAGGAAATGTTTTAAACAGTAATAAGTTGAAACTTATCAAGTAAGCAGAAAAGTATCTGCTTTCTTATACAACTAAGAATGGCCACGAATAGAATAAATCATATGAAGTTACAGTTCTTAAGAATCTCATATTACATATAAAAGCAGTATTCATCCCAAAATATGACAGATTCAGTTAAGTTCCCTAATGTCATAATTTCATTGCTTCATGGAAACCAATTTCATAGTCTGCAGTTTTGCTCATCTGTACACCTTATCCTAGAGTCATAGTGGTCTTTCAAAACAGAGCATCAGATCATTGCTTTCCCTAAAACCTTTTTTTTATTTTAAAGAGAATGAGACAAAACAGCACAAAGCAGATCAGAATGAAGCAATGCAAGCAACACAGGATTTCAAAACAAGACAACAGGAAATGAACACTGGATACCATAATGTCTCTTGTTTTCATCAAAATGGTTGTCCATATCTTCACACACAATGAAACCAAACAAAAATAAATAGTATAAAACTGATCAAAACAAAAGAATGAACGTATTACAGGCCTTGGAAACAAGACAATGGTTTCCATAATGTTACCAAAATGCCTCTTATTCTCTTCAAAATAGCTGTCAATACTTCACAATATTGAAACCAAATAATAGGAAATAAACTAAAACCAATAAAAAATAATAAAAGCATTATGGGACTTCAAAACCAGATGATAGAGTGTCAGCAATGGCTACTTTAATGTCTTGTTCTCTTTTAAGTAGCAGTTGATACCATCACACATAATAAAATCAATTGTTGTGAACTTTTTATAAGAAGATCTAGGCATTTATAAGCCTATACATGTGCATCTATCCTATATGTATGAGAGAAAAACAAAACAAAACAAAAATACTAGCAAAACAAGAAACATAACAATAATGAAGAGCCCAAAACAAATAACAACATAGGCTTTCAAAACAGGGTGGTAGGAACATACCTAAGGTTGTTATTTTGCATAGTTATCTTCTGAAGAGTTACTCAGATTACCAAATACAAACATGCAAAATTAATCTAATCCTATGACTGCTAGCTGTTTTGTTCCAAGAACTAATAGAATTAGTAGTATAATCATATTAGCTATCTTAAGTGTATATATACAAATTTGTATATTTTCTCTATTCCCTTCCTTTATCTCTCCTTTTCTTTACCTCAGTTATTTTTCCACTTTGAGCAATTTCTTACCCTTTCACCCTACTTATTGAAGATTTTGTATCTTATTTACTCTTTCATTTTCTTACACTAGGAAGTAAATATGATACCTCCATAGGTGAGTTTTATTTATTTCACATGTGATAATGGTCTCAACTTGCATCCATTTACCTATAAAAGCCCTGAACTGATCCTTCTTTAGAGTTGAGTAGTACTCCATTGTAGACAAATACCACATTTCACCCATTGCTCACTTGATGGGCATTTGGGTTGTTTTCAAGATCTGGCTATTACAAATTGTGCTGCTATAAAGATGCATGCACATATATCACTGTGGCGTGATATTTTCAGTTGTTCTGGAAATATGCCCAGCAGTTTAATAACTAGGTCAAATGAGTCTTCCAATCACAGCTTTTTGAGAAACTTTCAGGTGGATTTCAACAGTGGTTGAACCAGTCTACACTCCCACCAAAAGTTCAGAAGAGTCTCTTTTTCCCTACAGCTTTCTCAGCATTTGTTATTGGTGGCTTTCTTGATTGTGGTCATTGGTTCTGGAGTAAGGCAGAATCTCAGTGTGGTTTTCATTTGCATTCCTCTAATGACCGATGATGCAGAACATTTTTTCATGTATGTATTTGTCATTTATGTTTCTTCATCTAAGAAGTGTGTATTCATCTCAGATGCTCATTTTTCGATTGGGTCTTTGAATTTCAGGGGTCTGATTTTTTAAAATTCTTTATATGTTCTAGGCAAAAGTCCTTTGTCTGAGGGACAGTCGACTAAGATTTTTTCCCATTTTGTGCATTTTATTTTCACTCTATTGGAGATTTCTTTTAACATGCAAAACTTTTTAGTAAGATGAGATCCCAGTTATTGATTCCAGGTAGTATATGCCCTGTAGTTTGATTTTTGTTAATGAATTCTCTGCCTATGCTATGTCTTCAAGATTTCTACCTACTTTGTCTTCCAGCAGATTTAGTGTTTCTATTTTAACATTTAGACCTTTGATCCATTTTGACTTTAGCCTACTACACAGTGAAGGCATGGGTCTAGTTTTAGTTTTTGGCATATAGAAAGCCAGTTTTTCCAGCACCATTTAATAAAGACACTATCTTTCTTCCAGTGTACATGTTTGGTCCCTTGGTCAAAGATGAGGTGGCTGAGTGTTTTTGTAGTTGTGGTTGTATCTTCTAATATATTGCACTGATGTTCAAGTTTGTTGTTATTCCAGTACCATGCTGATTTTATCACAGTAGCTTTGTAGTATAATTTTAAGTCAGGGATTGTGATTTCTCCTGCCTTGCCTTTGTTGTCTAGAATTGCCTTTGCTATTCTAGGCCTCTTCTGATCCCAGATGCATTCTAGGAATGACTTCTCTAGATTGGTGATGTATGTTAATGGTATTTTGACTGGAATTGCATTGAATCTGTATAACAATTTTGGAATAATGGTCATTTTCACAATGTTTGCTCTTCCTATCTATGAACAAGGAATGTCTTTCCATTTTCTGAGATCCCATTCTACTTCTTTTACAGAGTAACGTAATTTTCACTGAATAGATCTTTTACTTCCTTTGTCACATTGACTCCTAAGTATTTTATTTTTTGGATGCTATCCTGAAGGGTATAGTTTCTCTTATTTCTCTTTCAGTGTTTTATGTTACTGACACAGAAAGCAACTGGTCATCAAGCAGATTACAAACCACAGCCAACTGAGATTCATCCCAGGAATGCAGGGATGGTTCAACAAACACAAATAAATGCTATTGATTTTAGAGTGTTGACTTTGTATCCAGCTACATTATTGAATTTGGTCATTCCATCTAGAAGTTTTTTAATGGAGTTTTGGAGGCCTTCTATGAAAAAAAATCCTGCAAATAGTGATGATTTAACTTTTTTCTTTCCTCTACTATTTCCTTTTATTTCTCTCTCTTGTCTAATTTTTCTGGATAATGTTTCAAGCACTATATTGAATAGGAGTGCTGATAATGGACAGTCTTATCTTGTTCCTGATTTTAGAGTGAAATTTTTCAGTTTTTGACATATGGAGCTTTTATCAGATTGAGGTAAAGACCATATATTCTGATTTTCTGCAGGATTCTTATCATGAATGAATGTTGCACTTTATCAAAAGCTTTTTCCACATCTACTGAAATTATCATGTGATTTTCCTCTTTGGATTTACTGATATAGTGTATTACATTTATTGATTTGTGTTTGTTGAGACATCCCTGTATTTCTGGATGAATCCCACTTGGTTGTGGTATATAATACTCTTGATGAGTAGTTGCATTCTGTTTGCTGGTATGTTATTGAGGATTTTTACATATATATTAATTAGAGAAATAGACCTGTACTTCTCTCTTTTGGTTGGATGATTTTCTCATTTTGGTATTAAGGTAATATTTGCTTCCAGTAATGAATTAGGGAGAATTGCTTCCCTATCAATTTCATTGAAAATCTTGAGGAGTGTTGACATTAAGACTTCCTTGAATTTCTTGTAGAATTTAGCAGTGAATCCATCAGGAGCTGGGCTTTCCTTTGTTGGTAAGCTTCTAATTATATTTTCAATTTCATCATTTAAAATTGAATTAGTTAGCAGTTCTACATCTTCTTGACCCAGCTTTGGTAATATATATGTTTGTTCATTTCTTCTGTGTTATCAAGCCTATGAAGGTAAAGGTTTTCAATAGGTATTGATGATCTTCTGTATTTCCACAGTGTCTAATGATTTTTCCTGTTTCATTCCTTATTACATGAATTTAGTTTTTTTTTCTTTTTTTAAAATATGGTTGGCTAGGGACATATTAATTTTATTTATTCTTTCAAAGAACCAACTCTTTTATTCATTATTTATTTGTATTATTTTCCTAGCTTCTACTATATTGATTTCTGCTGTGATCTTTATAATATCCTCCCTTCTTTGAGCTTTGGGCTTGAGTTGCTCTTATTTTTCTAGATGTTTGAGGTGTACCATTTGTGTTCATTCTCTTTTCCTGATGTGGGAATTCACCACAATGAATTTCCTTGTGAGGACTGATTTCATTACATCCTATAGGTTCTGGGAAATTGTATTTGTATTTTAGTTTTCTTGTAGATGTTGTTCAATTTCTTCTGTATTTTTCTCTATGACCCATTGTCTTTTTTTTTTTTTTTTTGTCCTTTTCCTTTTTATCAGTACCAGGGATCAAACTCACAACTGCCTGCTTGCAAGGCAGGCGCGTATGCCGCTGAGCTAAATCCCCAACCCCATTGATTGTTCAGGAGTAGATCACTTGATTTCTAAGTGTTTATGGAGTTTTTGAAGTTTCTTTTGTCATTTTCCTGGCACTATGATCAAGTAACATGCATGAGGTATATTCATATTTAAATTTTTCTATTTTTAAGGTTTTTTTTAATTTTAAAGAGATTAAGACAAAACAGGACACAGCAAAGCAGATCAGAACAGAACAATGTAAGCAACACAATATTTCACCATAAGACAACCAATAATTAACAGTAATTACCATAATGTCTCTTTCTTTGAAGTAGTTGAGCATAACTTCATGTATAATAGTATCAAATATAACAAAAAAGTATAAAAACATTCAAGAAAATTAAATTATTACACGGCTTTCAGAACCAAATAACAGAAAGTGCACAATGGCTACCTTATGATCTCATTTTCCATAGAAAATTTATTTACACTATCACACATAATACAACACAATAAGATACAGCATGATAGAACCAATGAAAACAAAAGAGCAAAAGCATGGTAAGACTTCAGAGTAAAATGATATTAAATCAGCACTGGCTATTATAATGTCTTGTTTTCTTCAAAATAGCTGTTCATACCATCACAGATAATAAAATCAAACAAATTAGGATAAACCCATTCCAACTAATGAAAGCAATCATTATAAGGCTTCAAAGCAATGTAATGGGGAGTCATGATTATGATAAACTCTTATGTATTCTCATCATTTCTTACACTAAGGAAACTATATGGTATTTATACAAGTTTGATTTAATTTGTTTATGAGAATGTTCTAAAGTTGTGCCCATTTATTAATAAATATCTCAATGTGTTTATTTTTTATAGCTGAGTAGCACTCCATTGTATAAAAATACCACAACTTTTTATCCATTCCTCAGTTGATGGACATTTAGGTTGTTACCAAGATATGGCTATTACAAATTGTGCTCTATAAACATGGGTGTACATATATCACTGTGGTATCTTTTAAGTTCTTCTGGGAATATGCCTAGAAGTGGAATAGCTGGGTCAAATGGGACTTCCAATACCTCCAACTGACCTCCACAGTGGTTGCACCAATTTACACTCGCACCAACAGTGCAAGAGAGTTCCTTTTTACTCACAGACACTCCTGCATTTGTTGTTGGTAGTGTTCTTAATCCTGGCCATTCTTTCAGGAGTGAGTTGGAATCTCAATGTGGTTTTAATTCGCATTTATCTAATGACTAATGATGATGAACATTTTTCATATATTTATTTGCCATTTGTATTTCTCAATCTGAGAACTGTGTATTCATCTCAGATGCCTATTTCTGGATTGGGTCTTTGAATTTTGGGGGTCTGATTATTTTTAATTCTTTATATATTTTAGACAGAAGTCCTTTGTCTGCGGAACAGTTCACTAAGATTTTTTCCGAGTTTGTGGGTTTTCTTTTCACTATGCTGGAGATTTCTTTTGACATGCAGAAAATATTTAATAAGACATGATTCTAGCTATTAATTTTGGGGAGTATTTCCTGTGCAGTTTGATTCCTGTTCATGAATTCTCTACCTACTCCTATGTCTTCAAACTTTTTACGTACTTTGTCTTACAACAGATTTAATGTTTCTGTTTTAATATTCAGATCTTTGATACATTTAGATTTTAGTTTAGTATATGGTGATAGGCATGGTTCTAGTTGTAGTTTTTGGAGTTATGGAGAGCCAGTTTTCCTGGAAGCATTTATTAAGAAGACTGTCATTCTTCCAGTGAACATGTTTGGCCCCTTTATCAAAGATAAGGTGGTAGAGTGTGTTTGTAGTTGTGGTTGTGTCTTCTAATCTATTTCACTGATCTTCAGATCTGTTTTTATTCAACTACCATGTTGATTGTATTACAGTAGCTTTGTAGTATAACTTCAAGTCAGGGATTGTGATGCCTCCTGCCTTGCCTTTGCTGCTTAGAGTTGTCTTTGCTATTCTAGGTCTCTTCTGGTTCCAGATGAAGTTTAGGAGTGATTTATTGAGATCTATGAGGTATGTTGATGGTATTTTCATTGGGATTGCATTGAATCTGTATAACAGTTTTGGGAGAATGGCCATTTTCACAGTATTTATTCTTCTTATCCATGAGCAAGGGATGTCTTTCCATTTTCCAAGATGGTCTTTCATTCCTTTTTTTCAGGGTATTATAATTTTCCCTGCATAGATCTTTTACTTCTTTCATGAGATTAATTCCTAAGTATTTCACTTTTTTGGATGTTAGTGTAAAGAGAGTGGCTTCTCTTATTTCTCTCTCCATGATTTTGTTGTTAGTGTATAGCAATGGTATTGATTTTTGAAAATTGACTTTTGTATCCAGCTACATTGCTGAATTTATTTATTATATGTAGGAGTCTTTCAATGGAGTTTTTGGGATCTTCTATGTAGAGTATCATGTCATCTGCAAATAATGATAATTTAACTTCTTATTTTCCTATATTTACCCCTTTTATTTCTCTCTTTTGTCTAATTGCTCTGGCTAGTATTTCCAGTACTATATTGAATAGGAGCAGTGATAAGGGACATCCTTGTCTTGTGCCTGATTTTAAGGTAAAGGCTTTCAATTTTTGACCATTTAATATGATGCTGGCATTTGGTTTGTCATGGATGGCCTTTATTATATTGAGGTAACTACCATCTATTCTAATTTTCTGTAACTTTCTTATCATGCATGAGTGTTGGACCTTATCAAAAGCTTTTACTTTTTTCTGTGTCTATAGAAATGAACATTACTTTTGACTTTATTGATATGGTGAATTACATTTATTGATTTACGTATGTTGGGCCATCCTAGTATTCCTGGGATGAATCCCTGTTGGTAATGGTATATAATCTTCCTAATGATTTGCTGCATCCTATTTGCCAATATTTTATTGACGATTTTTGCATCTGTGTTCATTAGAGGAATAGGCCTGTAGTTCTCTTTTTTAGTTGTGTCTTTCTCAGGTTTTGGTATTAGAGTAATATTTGCTTCTAGGAATGACCTATGAAGAATTGCTTCCCTTTCAATTCCATTGAAGAGTTTGAGGAGTGTTTGCATTAAGTCTTCTTTGTATTACTTGTAGAATTCTGCAGTGAATCCATCTGTGCATGAGTTCTTCTTTGGAGGTAAGGACTTAATTACATTTGTATGAGGTAATTTCTATTCTTTTTCATTTACGTAAGCATATTTTATGGGCTAGTATATTGTCTTTTTAAAAGAATATCCCATGTGAAGATGAGAAGAATGTACATTCTGATATTGTTAATGTGAAATACTCTGTACACATCTACTAAGTCCATTTGTTCACACATTTGATTCATTTCTGTGATTTCTTTGTTGATTTTCTGTCTAGTTTGATCTGTCTCTGTGTCAATGGGTTGTTAAGTTCTCCTGTTATAATTGTGCTATTGTTTATTTGATTTTTCATTTCTATTAATATGTTTATATAACTGAGTGCTACCGTATTTGATGCATTGTGCATATGTATTTAAGATTGGTGTCTCTTCCTCTTGATATTTTCCCCTAACTAGTATGTAGTGACCTTCTTTATCTCTTTTGATCATTGTTGGTTTGAAGTTCGCATTGTCTTCAAACAAAATAGCTACCTCTGCTTTTTTTGCGGGGGGTATCCTGTGGCATGAAGTATTGTTTTCCACCTTTCAATCTATGAATTTCCTTTTGGGTTGAATGGGTTTCTTATATACAGCATATGGTTGGATATATTGATCCATTCTTCCAATCTGTTTCTTTTCATTGGTGAAATAAGGCCATTTAAATTATTAGTTATAATTGATATACATTGGCTTATTTTTGTCATGTTGTCTTTCTGTTGTTGGTTCTTTACCTTGCCTCTTTGTTTAATTGTTTGCCTTGTTTAATGTTATTTTTTTCTGTTGATGTTCTTAAATTCATCGTTATTTTTATGTCTATCTAGAATATCTTTCAGTATTCTTTGTTGGGTTGGTTTGGTGGTCATGAACTTTTTCAGCTGTTCTTTGTAGTGGAAGTATCTGATTTTCCCATCAGGTTTGAAGGACAGTTTTGTAGAATATTTCAATCTGAGTTGGAAGCTGTTTTTCATTAGTATTTGAAATACTTCACTCCATGGTCTTCTTGACTTCATTATTTGTGTTGAAAAGTCTGATGTGACTCTGATGGGCTTTCTTTTATAGATGGTCTAACAGCTCCTAATATTCTGTTCTTATGTTGAATTTATGGCATGTTGATTATTATATGTCTGGGTGTAGATTTATTTTGGTTATGTCTAATTGGAGTTTGATATGCTTCACTTATGTGTCTGTCAGTTTCCTTTCCAATGTTTGGGAAATTTTATTCTCTTACTTCTATAAATATCCTTTTAATACCATTTGTGTTGTCACTTTCTTTTTGGTTTACACTTATCAATGGTATATTATTTTTCTTTGCATCATCTTAAAACTGTTGAATTGTTATTTCCTGATTCCTTGCTATTTTAAAAATATCTTGCCTTTCCTTTTCATAGCTGCAACCTTGTCTTTCAAGTCTGAAAGTCTATTATCACATTCATTGAGGCAATTTTGCCAGGTTTTGATTGAATTTTTAATTTCCTGTATATTTATTTGAATCAGCTTCATGAATTCTAATTCTTTCTTATATTGTTTATTCAAGGTTTCCATCTTTTTTGCAGTTCTGCTCAATTTTTTTAAACTACATCTTCTTTAGATATGTTCAGCATTTCTTTTATTATATTTATCATTTCTTGTTTTGCCTGGGAGATTATTTCTGGTCTGAGTTCTTTTACAGCTTCATGAGTTATTTCTTTACTTCAGTTGCTATCATTTCAGAAGTTTCTGGTATGTGGCTTATGCTTTCTTCTATGGTCCTGTCTCCTGAGCTTGTTTGGGATGGGCTGGAGGTTTCAGATTACATTTTTCTCTTTCATTTTGTCATTTTCCTGTATTCCCCTGGGTCAGCTGAATGCAAAGTCTCAGTTGCTTCCTGGGTTAAGAATGTCTTTCCATACTGCAGAATATTTCTCCAGTTGTGTAGTGATCACTAGGCAGGTCTTACTGGTCCATAGTAGCACAATGAAGCCTCCTCAGATTGGGAGAGTACACTGGGAGGACCTTCAGCTCACCACTCACGGCATTCAAAACCCACTGCTGTTTGAGGCTGCTGGTTGGGACTCTACCAGTTTCTGAGTGGTGTAGCAAGGCTGAGTAGCTAGATATAGTATGCTGTGCAGGCCTTCAGTTCATGTCACATGGTGCACCAAAGCTCACCAGCTGTTTGAGGATTTGGTTTGGGTTTTGAGTCAGGCACCGAGATTGCATGGCTAGGTGGAGTTCACTGTGCAGGAGTTTAGCTCACAATATGCAATGCAGGAGGTTCCCCTGCCACTCAGGATTACTGAGTAGGGTCCAGCCAGAATGTGAGTGTCCTACTTCAGATCCCTGGCTTTTTCCTCTTGATATTTTCCCCTAACTAGTATGTAGTGACCTTCTTTATCTCTTTTGATCATTCTTGGTTTGAAATTCGCATTGTCTGCAAACAAAATAGCTACCTCTGCTTTTTTTAAGAAGGGGTACAGGTCCCAACAGATTTCAAGTGAGGTGTCAAGCTTGCATGGCTAAGTGGAGTCTGCTTTGCAGGCCTTCAATTTGTGCCACTCAATGCAGGCCTCTGAAACTTGTTTAGAGTATTGAATTTGACTTCAAGAAAAACACCAAACTCCATAGAAATATATTCAGTGATTTCCATGATTTGATCTTGGGTGAGCTTTCTATTCGCTCAACTCTCACCTCATTTTCTATTTTCTTTGTTCCACCAAAGAAAAATTTTTTCAGTGTGTAATCTTTAGTGCTTAGTGATATCTGGATTGTTGAAGATTATTGGTAACTACCTTTTTTAAAAGGAAAATGTCCAGTCTTTATTCAAATTTCTAACTTAAAATTCAATATGTCCAAGAGGCAACTTGAAGGGTTGAACTGATCCATTCTTAACATAAAAACTAGAATGTGTTACATAGATAACATAGACTTGGAGCTATGTGCAACATAACAGCTTTTTGAATCAACCAACAATAAACAAAGAAGCATCTTTAGAAGAGTGCTAGATGTTGACTTAAACACATTTATTCATTTCATTATTCTAACATATTGTAAAGGATCAAATACACTATGATGAACCTACACTATGATGAACACTGTAAGTTATAACTTACAGTGTTTTGTAAAGGAATTTGATCAAAAAATACTTTTCCTATTACTGGCTCACAAAAAATAAAGGAAAGAGCAAGGAGGAAACTAAATAAGAAATGATCATAAAGGTTAAAAAATTAGATAAGTAAAGCATCCTAAATCTAAAGGATCAATTTCTATCCAAAGAAAAAGGGGTGAAATGGGAGAGAATGGAGCAGAGTGGAGAACAGGAGATGCAGGCTTTCAGTGGGCAGCAACAACACAGCATCTTTGCAAGCAGAAGAGCTGGGTGCCCTGTGCACAGCACAGCTTTCTGAAATTATTCTGATGCTGTGTGAGGTGGAGACACCTTTCAGCATCCACTATGCAACCTATGGGGCCAAGAGCTCCACAGTCTCTATTAGTTCACTCTGTGTGTGTAGGCAGAGCCCCGGATAGAGTCAGGGCAATGTTTCTGCCCGTTGGAATTATATAATTGATGGACCACAGTCCCCAAATTGAGTGTATTTCTTTATTTTTGATGGCCTGATTCATTAGAGCAAGCATATTGACTGTTTAACATTACAGAGTTATTTGCTAAGGGGCAAATAACAAATGTGACCCCAGAGAGATTGCTGACGTCCAATATATCTGTGCTCATTTTACATTCCCTATCCATTCCCCACCCACCCACACACTTCCATTCTGTTTCATGTGCCATTTCACTGTTGTACTTCACTTTTCCCCTTTGGAATCAGGCTTTTAGTGAGTCTCATTTTCTGTTTATTTTCTACCTTCTTTTTTTTTCTCCCTTCTCCCTGACCAACAAATGCTGTGTAGTAGACAGACTCATTCATTTCCAGAACCTTATCTGGAGAAGCACATGTTTCTTTTCTTTGAGGTCAGATTAACTATTCCTTATATGCAACACAAAGAAGAAATATGCATTGGCAGCAAATTCTCCTATGGTAAACCATCATTTCTGTCCACTCTGTTAAGCCAATTTAACATGCTTAAACATGCCTTTTGTCATCAATAACAAAAGCCAAAGGCAGCTGAACTCTGGTTAATAAATCATTTTCTGAAGCAGAAAAATTGCTTGGGGAATATGATGCCAGACATTTAAGACTATTCTATAAAGAATTTTAGTCATGAGTCAACCAATTTCCTCATGATTAAAACTGCTTCAACAACAAACATTTAAAAGAGCATAAGGAGTAACTAAATTTCAAAACACACTTACTGAGTAGTTGAAGTATACCTTATATTTGCAGAAGATTTTACTGGAAAAGTTATTTTTCCACAGAGAATGGGTAATGAGAAGATATTATAGACGTATTTCAAGAAGATAAAAATTCTAAGAAATATCAGCAAGTATTTTTTAAATACTAAACTGCCACCCACCCCCATCTGTACTTTCATTAAATTAAGTGCCTGACTTGGTATTGAAAGAGTATATAAAAGTGTGCTGTGAAGGATTTCAAATGAGACAGACTGCTTCAGCAAAAAAAAAAAAAATAATAACTATCTGCTGATACATCAAAAGTATAGAGGGCCACCTCTGGGAATGACATGTTCAACTGAAGTATATTTTACCACACATACACAGATACGATAAGCTGCCCAAACATCAGATTCTAGTGCTACTGACACTGTCAAATATTTGAGACGATAGCATTAACAGAACTAACTATTCACATTTCTGCATTTCATTTCATTACATCATGAGAAACTGTGATGTGTTGCCTACTTGTTCATGTTAGGTGGTTTGCACAGCTCATTTGAGGTAGAACGTTTTCAGGTCAAACGGTGTGTTCAGAAATCCATCTTCAAGTGGCCTGAGATGAGTATTTCTGGCTTGATTTTTTATCATCTCCACCCACCCAGCTGCTGTGTGACTTTCAGAGCTTGGATACACTTCCAAATTCTGAGCAAAGGGGAGTAAAAGCTTTTGAATACACAGGTGCCATTGTATTCAGAATTCCCTCTTGCCACCTTACTGATGAATATCAGAAACACAGACAACTCCTGCCAGGTAGACAGTCATTTCCAATCTCTGAAAATTACATTGTTTCCTGATCAGATGAGTAATACCCAAAATGCCATCATCCATATGGACACCTACAGGAAAACTGGTTTGAATGGCTTTCAGGAGCTACAGCAAGGTTTCCTTTAAAAAGAATTGTCTGTACCCAGTAGACACAAGTAACAAATCTCTGGCTAGTGGATAGTTTTCAACTGTGTAGCAACCTGTGGTATTTATGCAATGCTTCAGTCTTAAAATAATAGGTCCATAATTTAGCTAAATTCTCTTATAATAACTGTAACACTTACGTGCCAGTTACTGCACAAAGTGCTGCATATTCATTACATCTTTTACATGACACTATTGAGCTGATAGAATAATTCAGCATATCCTTTTGAATGTACTTTCATCAGCTTTCTGCAGTGGAAAGAGCACTGCTATGGATACCGGTGCCACAGTTTGCAGCAAGTTCTGCTCTATACAACTAACACTATTCCTACCATCTTTGTAAGTCATTCTTATTTAAGCAAGTCATTCTGTGCTGCTGGGTAGTCTAAATGCCTTATGTCGTTAACACTTACAGTAAAACTCTAATATATTATCTCTATCTTATAGATGATGAAACAGGGGCAAAGAGGTTACCAGCAAGAAAGTGCACACATAATGAGGCATAAAGATGTGATTTTTGTGCCAGCACCATGCATGTCCTGAGTCACTTTAATCTATTGCTTCTCTTAAAACACTGAGATGGCTGGTTTAAGAACACTTTCAAATGTTGTAATTTTATTATAAAATAATGTTGGTCAAAGGTGGTTTATATTCTGAAAAGTATTTTGTAAATGAAGATCAGTTTATTAACATGTCCATTCATCCATCCATTTATTTACCTATAGCTTTGTTTTTTTTTAAAAAGGTAATTTAAATCATTTCGATGCTGATTTATTAAGCCTCTGTTTTTTTCAGATGCTAGATTGACTTCTCATTCTAATCTAACATTGAAAGGGAAATAATATGGATTAAAACATATTCATTTCTATCCAACCGGAGTAGTACATACCTATAATCCCAATACTCTGGAAACTGAAGCAGGAAGATTGCCATAAATTCCAGGTCAGACTAAGCTAGTGAGTTCATGAGCAGCCTGGATTACATAACACAGTTTCAAAAAACTAATTTAGAAAGTTCATTTCTAAAGTTACATCTAATCCAAATGTGGCTTTTGTTATGCCAAGTCTCTTCTAACCACTTTCTTGAGAACACTTCAAATACAAGTAATTAAAACAGATGGGAAATTTCAAATAAATGATAATAAGATATACAATTTAAAATTTATTTAACATTGTCTTCTTCAGTTTCTCCAAATTTACCAATAATGCTTGCAGAAAATACTCAATTTACTGATGTAAATGTAAATACACCACAGAAAATAATAATTTAAAATTAATTGTATGTGGTGCTTTATATAATCATGCACAGTTCATGCCAGGCATGCCTAGCTAGATAGAATACAATAGAAACTGGGCTGGCGATTTAGCTCAGCAGCATAAGTGCCTGCCTTGCAAGCAGGCAGTTGTGAGTTCGATCCCTAACACTGATAAAATTTTTTTTTTTTAAATCTTCTGCCTTTGTTGTGGTGGGAACAATAAAAAGAAATTTATCAGGAGATTTAGTCACATATTCATGTGGAAAAAAAGTAAAATTTTTAAACAGTACAAAGGCAAATTTTAAAAAATTATTATTTATTCCAAATCTCTTTCTTAAAACATCTAGCCTATTGAATCACCCCATTTCTGAATATTCTCCAGTAGCTGCCTGTACATTATAAATAAATTCATTATCATATCCTAAAACAATTGACATGAGCTGGCCTCAAATTACCTCCTTGATTTCATTGCTTAATCTCTTTCCACTTCATTCTTGTTAGCTCCTGATACTCATCAGGTTGTGCCTCACGACTTTGGAGTTGATGTTCTTATGCCTGAAAACCACTTCCTTTATATTTTTAAGTCTTTTGTCTTGTTAATTCATTTATATGCCTACATAAGTGACACTCCTTGGAGAACTCATGTTTACTCTTTCTTAGGAAATTATTTTTCCTCTTCCTCTCCATATCAAATTTGTTACTCTGCTACACTTTGAGACATGTTTATCAATGGGAATTCATTTTTTATGTTTATGTGCTATGTGCCTGTTCCAATGGGACAAAGTCTCTAATGTGCTAGACATCCAACAAATGTTAGCTGAATGGAAGGTAAATATGAAGGCTATGTACCATCACGAAGTACAAAGCTATGGATGGCATTAGCCTTATCAAGGCCAATTGAGGTAAATCATTGGACAGCATATGTCTACAAATTATTACATGCTTATGAAATACCACTCACAGCACAAAATTAGAATTTTAAAGAAAAATCAGAAATAAATATGTATAAAACAAAACATTTGAAGAAATTATGCCTACCTGTTAGCAGTAGAGTTTTAAGTACAGTAATTACAGGTTTGCTCTTTTCTTTTCTTTATTCTTGATCATTATTTTATTTTCATTGTATTGTACACAATGAACTTCTGTTATCATTTTACAATCATGGGGTGGTACAGAATATGCATTGACAGAGAAAATATTTGGTCAATGCTATAGACTGAATGTTTGCATCCTTCACAAAATGTGTATACTGAAGTCTTAACCTTCAGCATGACTTTATTTGGAGATGAGATCTCTCAAGAAACTTTAATGTTGAGTTTCTGATGCAGTAGGACTGTTGTCCTTAGAAGGGCACTACAGATCTTCCTCTCTCCACACATTGAAGAAGGGCCCTGCAAGCAATCCAGGGAGATAGCAGCTGTTTGTAAGTGAAGAAAACAGACCTCAGCATGAAGCTCTCCTTGCATGAATCTTGATCCTGGACTTCCAGTCTTTAGCACAAATTTCTGTATCATTGGTTTCCTACTCTGCAGTTCTCTCAGAGAAACAATCAAGACATAAGTAAAGTGCTCACCATAAAGTCACGTTTTAAATATAACAACAAGCACCATACAACCTTTGCCTTTCTGCAATGTTTAAATTCTGGACACACAGTAAGCCTCATATTAAACTTACTTAATATTAAGTGCAAAAATTTTTATATTACCAGACACATTTGTAATTAAAAAGAAAAATCCATAATTTAAAATGTATAAATTATTTCTTACATACCCAGTACCTACAAAAATCCACTCAAAACAACTATTCAAATATTTTCATGTAAAGATATTCAGTTCAATATATTTATAGTAGCAATGACTAAATAATATAAAAATTCATGGTATATTCTTACAATGAATGTAAATGTAATAAAACTTACATTTTAAAGAGTACAAGGAAAAATCATTCACATAAGTGAAAATAAAATGAAAAGAATGAATTAGAGGGTTTTAATTGTCTAAAAAGTAGTCTACATTGTAGAAACAAATTAGAAAAAATCTCAGTAATACTTCACACATTGTATTCATACCTTGGATTAGTTTTCTTTTATATATTCTTACAATTTCAAATCTTTCACAGTTAGTATATTCAGACAAAGCTGTGAGTTTATGTTTAAAGTATAGCATTTGACTCCCACTATACAGTTGAAACATATTAAAGACAATATTTTATAAACGAAAATAACATATAGCAAATCATGTAGAGAATTATCCATATTATTTCATTTGCAAGTACAGAAGTAAACACAAAGAAATGAGAAGAAAAATGATATATTTGGCTATTCAATAAAGTGCACATTATTGAATCCATTTCCATAAAACAAAACCAAGTTATCTTAGGAAGCAAATCCTTTCCACCAGTTCAGCACCCCACGTACTGATCAAATCTACTTTCCTTCCACCTGCAGCCTTTCTCCCCACTCCACTCTCCTCCCTTCTATGGACTCTGTATACTGAAGCCAAACTCATTTCTTTCCAAGCTAAATTGTACCCCTATGTAATCTCTGTCCTCAGATTTTCTGTGATACTCCATTGATCATTTAATAAAGTTATGCTTTATTCTAAGTCCTGGATGACCCTGCTTGCACCCAAAGGTACAGGGCTCTTCTCAGGAACACAATCACTGTGGTTGTGTTTCAGTTACTCAAAATAACCACAACCCTTGAATACAGAGATTACAAGACACTATTCTCTATCCACAGTGTAAATTATTCTTCAAATTCTAAGTCTCTAATAACCTCACTGAATCTTTCTCTGACTGATCAGCAAGTTGTGTTTACTCATTAGAAACACTTTCAACAATGTTTCCTTCACAATTAACTTGGAGTAATGCATTTACTTCTATGCTTATCTTACACATGTTGCTCCTCTGTGAACTTGAAGCTCGCTGAAGCTCTAGAAGGCATTTGCTTTTTCCACTTACTTTTTAATTTACTAATTTTCCCAAGAACCTGCAAAATGTCTAATATATAGAAACTGGCTATACATATTGAATGAATACTTTGGAATATTTATATAAAAATAAAGTGTTTCAAATCACATTTACAAAAATTATACCTTGCATATTCAAAAGCTGACAACTGAGTATTAAGAGTAGCCCTCCAAATGTTACTGTTCCAGATGCTTTTCTGAAAAAGAGAAACCTCTCCTCCAATTACTGGACAAATTTTATTCATATGCCCACCTCCAGGCAAGCAATGTCACCAGGATGAGGTTGTGTAGTCAGTGATTTTAGTAAGTCAGTCTCTGGTCTTTGTCAGCTTCCAGAAGCCACACAGGGGACAGTGTTATAACAGAAAAGAGAGGAAAAGGAACAACGAGAGGGAAAGGGAAAGGGTGATACAGACAGACAGGGAAAGAGATAGGAAGATAAGCATGGAAGACGATCACTATCTTTATTGGGACACATAAAATCCTTCGAAAGACAGATAAGCAGACAAAACATGGTCAGATAATCACGGCCACAAATTATATGACATATATTGTTCAATTTTCATAATTTACACATTTT
Source organism: Cavia porcellus (assembly GCF_034190915.1). NCBI lineage: Eukaryota > Metazoa > Chordata > Mammalia > Rodentia > Caviidae > Cavia > Cavia porcellus. The sequence continues at coordinate 80,305,926 of NW_026947487.1, forward strand.
AAAAATACACATAAATTTTACTCCAGCCCAAATATGTCAATTTTATGCCTTCCTAGATTTCTTCACTCTGGGTGAGGAATAAATATTTACATTTTAAAGCATACACAACTGGTGTGTATGCTATACATATAATTCAACCTATCATCTACACAGATGTACAAAACTAATAGATTGTGGGTGCGAAAATCCATTTGATTCAACAACATGGTGCAAATAATCTAATTAAGTTCACCCAAACCTACTTTAACAGTTGCACATGATAAAACTGATACTTTTGTAAAGACTATGAACGTATGCCCATTTATTTCTAGTCCACAGTGAACACATTTTCTTACTATTTTAAAGTTAATACAGTGGAAAAGTGACAGAATTTACAATGCTTTCACAGTGCAACTGCCCATTAAAATATTAAAAATTGGGATTTTGGAGAATTCCAGAAGTCATAGTAGTATACTGAAAAACTTGTGGATTTAGTTTATATTTATTGATACCAATTTCTTAGCATATGAATTGAGTTGATAGATATGCATAAAAATAGGTCTTATAATTTGCATATTATATATATGTATAGAAAATGATTATATCTATAGTGAAATAGTTCTGAATACTTTCCATTGTTGAGAAATTTCTAAACACAAACACATTTCACTTTGTCTACTTATATTACTAGGATTGAATGAAGGGGAGCTGTTGTCACAGACAACTCTGAGATGCTAGCTGGATCAACAAGTTGGACTCTTATCTGATCTAGTAAGCAAAAATAAAACTAGTTTTGATCTTCTCAGGAGTTTCTCCAGGTGAACTCTTGATTCTCAACAGACTGTGAAGAAATTCAAAACAAAATTCCTGGATTTGGACATAAACTTAGAGCATGAAACCCACTACAGGTTTCTGAACATTCACATCAAAATATTCTGACACTATTTCTATTTCATTCTAAAGCATTAAGCTAGAAGAGAGAAAGTTGTCACTTGTGAATGTCCATAGTGGAATAAAAAGTTTATTTATTCCAGTACAATGTGAAGAGTGTTTACTGGTTCCGACCAGGCACATCAGTAGAGAGCCTCTGTCCATGGTATCTCCTAAGTTCAACTGAAGGAATTCTTTAATAGAATTTATTGCATGAGGAATGAAAACACATAAAGAAAGCCTTAAATAGAGCTAAGTTGCTGTCATTTTGAAATGACATGATTTTTATCTTCATTATCATTTGAATTTTAAATGTTTCCCCAGGAGCCCATGTGTTGAAGAGTTGGTTCTAACACAGCAGTTCTGGGTGGAACATTTGAGAGCCAATTAGATCCCACGCATTAATTAATCCATTGTGAATGCATGGTTTAACAGGTTCGGGAGCAATGGCTTTGACATAGAAAGTGAGTGATCTTTTTTTCTACTTTCTGGTTTCTATAAGATGAAAGCAGTTATTTTTCTTCTGCTGTAGGCTTTTGCCTGGATATGACCTCTTAAACTGTGAGACAAACTAAACTTTTCTTGTTTTTAATCTTACCACTCAGGAATTTTGGTAGACTAACTGACAGCTGATGAACACAATCATGTCCCAAGTGTATATATATCAAAAACTATAACCATACATTCATAGTCTCCATATCATAATGAACATTTTCATGAAAATTCTAGTAAAAGTCTTATTATAGTATATAAAAAATTTTCAGCTACAAAGTTATTAACAGAAAACAAAATATTAAGGCTGAGCATGGTCATGCACTCCTGTAATCCTAGCACTTAGGAGGCTGAGGCAGTATTGTTGCAAGTTTGAGACCAGCCTGGGCTACAAAGTAAACTCAAGACCAGCTTAAACTGCATAGTGAGACCCTGTCTCGAAAAGACCAAGAAAAAAAAAAAAAAAAGACAAGGAAAGAAAGGAAGGAAAAAATATTGATCATTGAGATGCTTGCTTCTCTCACATAACCATCACAGACAGAGAAACAGCCAGATATACCCTGTGCACCTGCAGGCCAGCATTGTAGACATGTGCTTTCTACAGGCAGCCAGCACAGGCCAGAAGAATCAGAAAGACATGCCCTGAAAAACCTGCCATTATTAAGGGAGTCTCAGTACAGCTGTGCAGGCTGAGAGAAAAAGTAGCCCTGCCAGCACACACTCATGGCCATCGAGGGAGCCCAGCCTGAGACACAACCGGCTTGTCTGGAGGAACCAAGGAAACGTCAAGACAATGGAGCAAAAGGCAATCTTGGAACTCCAGCCAACGCAGAACAAGTCGGGAAGATATAGACACCAAAGAAATTGGAAGTCTAACACCTGAAATTTCTGAAACGAGAGCCACGGAAATAAACAAACAAATTCATAGGGTGTAAAAATAATCAGATCAGCAATCATATCTCAGATAAAACAAGAAACAACAAACATAATGAAAGAACTGCTGAACATATCTAAAGAAGACACTGATTAAAAAAATAGGAGCATAATAAAATGATGGAAACCTTGAATGTGCAATACAGGGAGGAATTATAATACATGAAACAGATTCAAAGAGATATCCAGGAAATTAAAAACTCTGTTAAACCTGACAAAACTGCTCAAAAGAAACTAAAAATAGACTTTAAGACCTGTAAGATAGGATTACAGCTAAAAGTTGTGAAAGGAAACCTCTCTTAAGAAACAATAATTCAATTGCTGCAAGATGAAGCAAAGAAATAAAATTTAAGACTGATAGGTGTCACTGAAAAAGTCAACACAAATGACATAAATATATCATAAATGACATAACAATGTTATTTACCAAAGTAATAGCTAAGAACTTCCCAAACATGGAAAAAGGACCTGACACAGATAAGCAAGGCATATAGAACTCCAACTAGCCATAACCAAAGTAAATCTACATCCAGACATACAATAATCAAGATCCCAGACATTCAGCACAAGAACAGAATTTTAAAGGCTGTTGGAGAAAAGAAACAGATCACCTATAAAAGAAAACAATCAAAATCATGGCAGACTTCTCAACACAAACCATTAAGAATAGCTTGGAGTAAATTGTTTCAAGTTCCCAGAGAAAACAACTTCTAACCCAGATTGACATACCCTGAAAAACTATCCTTCAAAATTTATGGAGAAATAAGATACCGCCATGATAAAGAAAAACTGAAGCAATTCATGGCCACCAAACTAACCCTACAAAGAGTGCTGAAGGATATTCTGGAGAGAGATAAAGCTGACCATGGTTCCAGGAACAGCAGCAGAGGAGGATTGCCAAACAGAGGGACAAAATGGGGTCCAATGGCAGGAGGATAGTATGGTAGAGATGAGCCAGTGTACATAAATTGTAATCATTAATATAAATGGCCTCAATTCACCAATAAAGCAAAACACAGGAAAAGTGGATCAAGAAATAAGTTCCATCAATATGCTGTATACAAGAAACACATTTAAATCAAAAGGAAATTCATAGACTAAATTTTAAAGGATAGAAAACCATGTCCCATGTGACAGGAAACAGAGAAAAAGAAGGGTTAGCTTTCCCATCAACCACAGAATGGGTAAAAATGATGAACTATTATTGTATAATGGAAAGCTACCCAGCTATTAAGAAGGATAATCTTAAGGCCCTTCTAGGCAAATGGATGCAACTTGAGAGCATGATTATGGGTGAAGTGGCTTACATGGGTGAACATCATATTATCTCCCTAGCATAAAAAACTGAAGGAGTTAGTGGGATACAAAATATACAAGAAATATTGTGAAAGTGATACAGGAAGAAACATCTAAAAAGATAAGATGGTAACCATTGACTCCTAGTTCCTTTGATTGAACTCCTGCATTGTTTTGGTTTTATCATGTCTTCTTTTGTTTGATTTTATTATGTCGGATGATATGGGAAGCTATTTTGAAGATAACAAGATATAATATGGTAGCCATTGTTGATTTTCTATTATCTTGTCCTGGATTGCTTTCATTGTTCTGTTCTGATTGGCTTTATTCTGTTTTATTTTATTCAGTTTTATTTTCTTTAAAATAGAAAGAAAGTAAACTAAATATTTCTCATTTTTCTGATTTCGATTATCCTTAAATAATTGCAATTCTGTCAAAAAAAGAGAGCTTCATTCAAGTGCAATTAAGAATATCAGTGTGACACGGATTGATCAAATAACATTAATAGGTGCTATAATCATGCCTAATTGAAAACAAGTACTGCTAACAAAACAGGATTCTATGGCAAATAAAAAGTAGTTTCCGATAAGAACCTGCTTTCAAACACATGAATGCTTCACAGTGAAGAGACCAAGCTCTCATGAATGAGAATCATCTGAATGATTCTGCTATTTTGTTGCATACATAAAAACTAAAAAAAACAGATTCCAAATTAAAATGTTACGAAAATTCAGAGGGTAGATTGATCAATGTTGGGAACATGGGAGGCTTTTCCTACAATAGGAAGAATTTTAGAGCAATAACAGCCATGATGTAATCTGGTAGGTAAAATCTCTATTCTCACTTTCCTCTTTAGTGGTATTATGGAAAGTTTTAGAGACATAATCACCCATAGTCAAAGATTACAGTTCCTATCTTCCCATTCAGCAAGTTCTGGTCAATCAGATGCAAAATAAACTACAATATGAATCATCTGTGAACACTGATTTAAAAGACATAATTTTGCTGGATAAAACTTCTCTTTGCCTTTTTTTCTAAACACTTTGGAAACCCAAAGTTCAATTGTGATGACATTAAATCACCATCATCAACCCAGCAGCAGAAACCTGAAAACAAAGATGATTTATTGTATATAAGAAAGTTTATAAATCAGGTTTCTGGGACTGTGATGAACTCCTGACTTAATCAATTTAGGAGGGAAGGGAAAGGGAAAGGTTTAGTCCCGGATTGGGTGACACCATGCTTTGAGTCTGTGGAGTCCTGAGTGTGTAGAGGAGCTGCTCACTTCATGGCAGCCAAAAAGCAAAGGGAAGAGAAGACAGAGCTCCAGTTCCCACGCTGTGCACAAATGCCCAGTGACCTAGCTTCGCCCAGGCCCAGCCTCCTGCAGCTTCTACCACTTCCCCATGGCACCTCGTACTTTGGCCAAGTTTTAACACATGTGCCTTCAGGGATATTTAAGATACAAACTATAATCAAATGTCATGAAAACCTCTTATTTACATCACTGCCAGTTAAAAACATGCAGCCAACACTAAACCACTATGGAGCTGGGTGAAGACAGGAAGGAAAATGTTCCTGCCTGAGCATGAGTGAGGAAGTTTCTGTGTGGCAACTGCCTCAGAGAGATGAGGAAAGAGGCCACATCTGTTCTCAGGAATCTTACCCTAGAGAAGAGGCAAGAATACCGCTTCTTCTTTTGATAACACTTCCTTACATGGTCTTGAAAATGTATTAAATTGGAGGGACTTTAGTTCTTTTTAATTAATAAGATGGAGGCTAAATTCACATATTTCAGTTTTGTTATAAAGGTTAAGTGACCATAAGTAATTTTAATCAGTATGTACTTCCCTGCAAATGTGTTCAAAAATCAATAGAAACTATTGAATAAGATTTTACTTAATAAAATTGGAGTTATAGGAAACAGAAGTACTTGGGGAAGATGGAATCATTCAAAGAGTTTCACAGATAAAGCATTTTTTAAAAATTAAAGAGTATAATTAAATAAAAAAGTTTCCATCATCTTCATTCAACATGACTTATTTTAGGTACAGCATAATAAGCAAACAGCAAAGTGAAGTAATGCTTATGATTTTCTTTTTAATGTGCCTTTTGAAATAAACATTCGTGAAATGTGTCACAGATAAAATTTCTAAAGTGTATTTTCAATGTGCAGAATAGCTCACATTACCTTTATGATAGCGTCTAACTTGAAATGCTCTGTGAGCTGTTTTCCTGCTTGCTTTTATCTTCATTTCATACTGTGTTATACGTATGTAACTATTCCAAATATGTATTTGCAGATTTCTGTAATAAAAAGAAAAAACTTACTACTAATCATTTCTAAATACCAAACAAACATAGGTGTCACATTCCACAGATCACGGGAATGTAGTTAAAAGTTATTAATAAAACCTGAGGAGAAATTTAGTAAATTGGTACCACAGTTTATTTCCCTTAAGTTTCATAAATTTCCATCTGCCTACTAGAAAGAGACAATACTGAGCATTTTCCAAATGCCATTTGCCTTCTTGCCCTGAGTAAATTTACATTTCTAAAATAATATAGCCCCTTACATAGGCTTCATTTGGATATTTTCACTCTTTAGAGAGCCAGACATTTTAGAGCAACAATGTAAGGTCCTGTCAGGAAAGCAGGTAACCGAGTGCCATGAGGATTAGGGCCTATCAGTGTGAAATCTAACAGGTCTCAACGTTTCTAAGGACTGATGAAACTGAAGCTGATTAGCCCATGACACATCTCAGCCCACAGCTTTCTCGCCATGCAGCTGATTGATGCACCTGCCCCATCTGACCAGGGCCTTTCGATTTGTTTGTGTCTCTCTTCTGTTCTTGCAGACCAGAGCTGACTATAGCCTCAAATACAGGTTCTCGTGTCATTGAGATGAAGTTCAGATTCATTAGAAAACTCAAAAAGTAACTAATACAACCAATTTTAAATTTAATACAGGCAAAAGAAAAACTGAATTGTGTCAATTATAATATGAACATACCTTTAAATATAAAAAGGGCACAGACTGTAACTACAGGGTGGGTAAAAGTACAAACCAACCATAAACTATACTGTGAACAGAGACATAAATGGAGCAGCACATCATGGAGAGATGGTGAAGGGACACACAGAGAAAAACTGAGGCTCAGGTGGCTGCAGAATCTACCGAGTGTCATCGGACTATGACTGAGAAGTCCATGGAGACCATCTGATTAGCATCTAATAAAGAGATAATGACAGGGCTCATCCTGTGTTCTTAATACTGTGTTCTGACGTGGTGATCCCTTTGGAAGGGGTCTGTATTGAGCAGAGTGCACTGATGTGCACTAACGAGCATAGTCACGCAGGTCATTTTCTCTCAGCAGAGGAATAATTGCCTTTCACCATCTTAGGATATGCAGACAAAGTCCTTGCACAGTAAGTTCAGGTATAAATGTATCATGTTTGTGTATATGTGTAGGGTAGAGAACTACAAAAGTAGTATTCTGTCTCAAGACCTGGCAGTATATAATTAATGATTCAATAAACCTGACATCCATTGCACATATCTATAGATACACATATTTTATTGTAAATACAAATTCTGAAAAAATTCAGAAGACAGCCTTAAAAGAAAACTTGAAATAATCTTCTGATTAATAATTCAGAGTGAAAAGAATTCAGCATGAACAAGAACCTTACAACTGTTTTCTCTTTTGGCTTGAAATCTTAATTTTATCGTCAGCAATTAATCAGTGTAACTTATCATGGTCAATTGGGTTGCCACCACAAAGGCCGTTATAGAGGCTGGCAGTAGGATTCCTGGTAGAGACTATGCCACTTGCACTGTGGAGCAGATGGCGAGTCAACTGGGTATCAGTAAGCAGTCCAGATAGTGAGTATGACATCAAGGGTCATCTCCCAGGAGAAAGGCAATATCATTGGGCACTAGTGCCACTTTGACACACCACCAGGCTATCCACCACTTTCTATTAGACCTGTTACCCCTGATACAGGAAAATAGAGAATCTTAGTCACTGAGATAGTCACTTTGAGTTTTCCTGGAAATTTATTATGAAGACAACTCATCTTCCAGAAGAGATTTCTCAAATAGAGAAAGTGATACAGTTCTACTCCATGCTCTAGAAAAACTATTAGTTTAACAGACTACAATGTATCTTCTCTATGGCAGTAGATATACAACTCACAATTTTTCCAACACAAAGCTGTATTCTCTTCACCCATGAAGTACAGTTGCCTAAGATATTTAAAAATCAGCACATTCACACTAAAATAATAAAAATAACACAATGAATAAAATTCCACATCATATTATGTTCTTGCCAAAAATAACTGGTACCTTGGGCAACTCATGCTAAATTTGATGTTAAACTGTACATCCTTAATATTAACCAGAAGCAGAAATAATGTTCTTTCTATCCCTGTGGAGTACTGACATTTGTTTGCATTCAGTTCATCGCTGCCCTTTTTTGTAGCAGAATGTGAAACCCCAGTGGTATTCAGTTCCGCTGAACTAAAATAATGTTTCAGTCAGCAGTTCCAGTAGGTGTCATGCACGTGGCACAGTCATGGCAAGCTCGACACTGTATTCTGCCAACATTCCATTCCATCTTTCCTGGGCAGCTTTATTACCATGCACATGTTTATGGGCATGAATTTTCCTGTGGAAAGATCAGAGCACAAAAGAAATAGGTTTCTGACTCTGAACAGAATACTAAAGCTTTAGAATGTGATACCTTTGATAGCAAAATTTGTAGGTGGGCAATTTACATCCTGGAGCAAGACTACTCACCTTTTTGTCAGATTGGAATCAATTTCAAAATGGTGTCTATTTTACTAGATGAAAGAAACATGTAAATTGCCTTTCATCAGCACCTTTTTAAATTGTTTTAATGTCTGTCTCATTTTTTGAATGAAATAGCTCTCAGGCTTTCTGTATTTAAATTTTATGATATTAAAAATGATTGAGATCATTCACATTCAATCTGGTGTACCTGAGTTCACATTATGAGTCATCAGTTTTTTAGAGAGAAGTGAACAAAGCACTCTCCATTGCCATTTTTGCCTCTTGGCTTTGCTTTAAAAATCATGTCTAATATAGCAGCCTGCATGAGGAACAGCCAGTGAACTTTGTTTAAATTCGAATATATGGAGCATTGTTGCTGATCAGCTAGGTGGCAGGGAGTAACAATGCACAACTGCAGTGTATCTGTGTATTACGAGATTCTTATGAGAATGATGGCACCACATTCCATATGTCTGTGATTTGATAAAACTCTATCACTTTGGTCTCTCTTCATGCACAGGGAGCCTTGAAAGAATACTGGTCATTTTGGCTCATGTTCCTGACATGCCTCTATATTATCCTTCACCCTCAGTGTAACATCCAAACTAGACTTGTTTCTCTGCTTCTTTGGCCAAAGGAAAAGTAAAGAGACTATGCTAGGAAGACCATGCAGACAGAGTTACTCTATTCAGATATCTTACCTCCTTCTCGTCCTCACAGCAACTATTTGAAGTAGGAAACATTAGCTTGATTTTACAGTTGAAGCAACAAAGTTCGTAAGATAACTCATCAAGACTCATATCAACAAGGAGAGCATAGTGAGAGACCTGAACCCGTGTCTAAAAGATGTAAGAATTCATGCTTCTTCACCCTTCTTATGATAGCAAAAGTTTTCCATCTTTTGATGTTAAATACAAATGATAGGCAGTGGCTTTCTGAAAGTTTGTCTTTAAAAGGATTCTGACATCAAGGTAAGGTCCAGCAGGGATAAGTAATAGAATATCAGTAACTGTGGGGGGGGGAGTGTTGTCAGTGGTCCTGTGATGTGGATGTAATACTCCTTCGTGTCCCAGTAACAGGCCGGTACTCTAATCTACATGTTGGAAAACAAGGGCGTGTATTTCTCCATGTTTCTACACACAGCTATAGTAACACACAGTGGTTTCAGCTATAATATTTGCTTTGAAAACAAAATTTCTTCCTATAAGACATATATATTGAGAAACAATTTTTCACAATGCAATTTCATATTTGTTTATGTACAATTTCATGAATGAGAAAAACTAATTGAAGGCAAAAATCTATTCTCCATTAAACTGAGACACATAGACATAAAACACCCACATGCACCCTCCTGACACCTACCAGTTACCACAGTTCACAAAATGACAAACTGTGCCTGCTCACTTCTGGTGTTCCTGTTTTCTGGCTGATTTCAGATAAGGAGGTTTATAAGGTACCTTATTTTATCCCCAAGACCCTCTTCATACATCTTGCTGGTGTCCGTGAGAGCTCTCTAAGTTCCTGACAGGAAGAATGACAAGAGGATGAAGAAAATAATGACAGATAACAAAATCAAACCAAAAATAGAACATTACAAAACCAATTGAGAGACTGTGGATTTCTAAGCAAGCAGGCAAGCATCACCAGTCCCAGAGGCCTGGAGGCCTGGGGTAAATGCCCTGCGCAATCTCCCTCAAGCCCAGCCTGTCCAGGAACATGGAGCCACCTAGCTCCGAGGCACCTACATCCACCTCCCCATCCCTGCTGCACTCGGAGAACTATGGAGTTCCAAGCAAGCAGGCATGGGCACACTGTCCCCGGAGCCCAGCATATTTGGGACCCTCCCACCATCTGGGTACAGTGGAATGGCTGGGCGGATCTGGGGCACCTGCATCTGCTTCCCCATGTGTCTGGAGGACTGTAAATTCCTAAAGAAGCAGGTGAGCATCACCAGTTCCAGAGGCCCACAGTCTGGGGTAAGGGCCCCGCGCACTCTCCCCCAAGCTCAGCCTGTTCAGGACCCTTGAGCCTTCAGGGTGCAGTGAAGTAGCTAGGCAGGTCAGAGGCATCTACATCCGCCTCCCCATTCCGGCTGCACTTGGAGAACTGTGGAGTTCCAAGTAAGCAGGCAGGCACACACTGTCCCCGGAGCACAGCCTATCTGGGACTGCAGAGTTCTAAGGAGGCAGGTGAGCACCATGGGTTCCAGAGGGCCAGCAGCCTGTGGGAACTGGGTGCCAGAGTCCCAGAGCTGTGAACATAGAAGTGGATTTCCAACAGACCCTGAGTAAGCTTTTGGATAACACTTCAAACACAGAAATATAGAAAAATGACAAGATGAAAGACCAAATTACAACCTCAAACCTCCAGCCCATCTCAAGAAACCCTAGGCGCAATGTATATAGAGGAAAATATATGCCATACACCTCAAATATTGGACATAATAGCTACTGAAATAAACAAGCAACTATGGGAAGCTTTAAAGGAATTCAAAATTGAAATACTCTCCCAGGTAAAAGAAGAAATGATAAAAGAAATTAATATATCTAAAGAACACAGTTTAAAAAATTGGAGGAACTAAACAAAAAGAATCCCCAGATGAACAATATAAGAAACAAACAGAATACATAAAGCAGATGCACAGAGATATACAGGAAATCCAAAACTCCACTGAAAGGTATAAAAACTGCCTCAATGAAAGTGAAGATAGAATTTCAGACCTTGAAAATAGAATTACAGCTAGTGAATAGGAAAAAAAAGATGTTTTAAAAAGAACAAGGAATGAGGAAGTAACAATTCAACAACTACAAGATGATGCAAAGAAAAACAACATAAGATTGATAGGGATTAATGAAAAAGAAGCGGAAAACATAAAGGACATCAAAAGGATATTTAGAGAAGTAATAGCTGAAATTTTCCCAATCATGAGATCAGAAATCCACATCAGGTTCAGTGAAGATTATAGAACTCCAAATACCATAACCAAAATAAAACTACACCCAGATATATAATAATCACCATCCCAGAAATCCAACACAAGAATAGATTATTAAAAGCTATCAGAAAAAAAAACACAGATCATTTATAAAGGAAAATCTATCAGAATCACAGCAGACTTCTCAGCACAAACCATGAAGTCAAGAAGCGCATCGAGTGAAGTATTCCAAATACTAAAGCAAAATGGTTTCCAACCTAGATTGATGTACCTTGCAAAACTATCATTCAAAATCAATGGTAAAATAAGATACTTCCATGACAAAGAACAGCTGAAGAACTTCATGAACACCAAACCAAACCTGCAAAAAATATTGAGAAACAGTTTAGATACACAAAGAAAAACCCACTAAGCAAAGAAGATAATTAAACAGAACAGAAAGCTAAAAATGCAACAGCAGAAAGATAACATGTCAACAATAAACCAACATATAACAGTTATAATCATTAATGTAAATGGTCTCAATGCACCAATTAAAAAAAAAACAGACTGGCAGAATGAATCAAGAAACAAAATCCAACCATATGCTGTTTACAGGAAACCCATATAACCCAGAAGGATAGTCACAGACTGAAAGTCAAAGGATGGAAAACAATACTTCACACAACAGGAATCAAAAAAAAAAAAAAAGCAGGAGTAGCCATTCTGTTTGCAGACAACATGAACTTTAAACCAACAATGATCAGAAAGCACAAAAAACGTCACTACATACTCATTAGGGGAAAACTCAAAGAGGAAGAGATAACTGTCTTAAATATATATGCACAAATTCCAGAGCACCCAGTTATATAAAACAACTATTAACAGAAACAAAAAATAAAAATATCAGTAACACAATTGTAACAGGAGACCTTAATACACCATTGAAACCAAGGGACAGATCAACCAGACAGAAAATGAGCAAAGAAATAACAGAACTGAATCACACCTGTGAACAAATGGACTTGATAGACATGTACAGAATGTTCCACCCAACATCAAAATACACATTCTTCTCAGCAGTAAATGGGTCATTCTCTAAAATAGACCATATGTTAGCTCACAGAACATATTTAAATAAATGCACAAGTGTTGAAATCATCCCTTGCATGTTATCAGATCATAGCACTTTGAAATTAGAAATTAATGATAAAAGATACTGCAAAAATCCCACAAACACATGGAAACTTTATAACACACTCTTGAGTAATCAATGGGTCACAGAGGAAAATAAGAAGAGATTAAACAATACCTACAAGAAAATGAAAATACAGATACAACTTACTGGAATCTTTGGGATGCAATGAAAGCCATCCTCAGAGGAAAATCTATTGCACTGAGTTCCCACATCAGGAAAACAGAACGAATACAAATAAATAACCTGATGCTACACCTCAAGTAGCTAGAAAAAGAAGAGCAAGTCAAGCCCAAAGCCAAAAGAAGAGAGAAAGTTATAAAAATCAGAACAGAAATCAACACAATAGAGACTAAGAAAACAATCCAAAGAATCGATGAGTTAGTTCTTTGAAAGAATAAATAAAATTGATAAGCCTTGAATCAACCTTATGGAAAAAAGGAAGAAAAAACTCAAATTCATGCAATAAGAAATGAAAAAGGCAAAATCACTACAGACTCTATAGAAATACAGATCATCAACACCTATTTAAAAAACATCTACTCTCAAAGGTTTGATAACACATAAAAAATAGACAGATTCTTAGAAACATATGAAGTACCAAAGCTAGATCAAGAGGATGTAAAACATCTGAATAACCAAATTTCTATTAATGAAACTGAAAATGTAATTAAGTCCTTACCTACAAAGAAGAGCCCAGGCCCAGGTGGATTCACTGCAGAATTCTACAAGAAATACAAAGAAGACCTAATGCCAACACACCTCAAACAATGAAATTGAAAGGGAAGTAATCCTTTCTAAGTCATTCCTGGAAGCAAATATTTCTCTAGTACCAAAACCTGAGAAAGACCCAACTAAAAAAGAGAACTGTAGACCAATCTTCCTAATGAACACAGAAGCAAAAATCCTCAATAAAGTATTGGCAAATAGGACTCAGCAAATCATCAAGAAAATTATACACCATTACCAAGTGGGATTCATCCCAGGAATGCAGGGATGGTTCAACATATGTAATCAATATACGTAATTCACCATACTGAAAAGGCAAAAGTAAGAATCAAGTGATCATTTCTATAGAGGCAGAAAAAGCTTTTGATAAGGTCCAACATTCATTCATGATAAGAACTTTACAGAAAATTGGAATAGATGGTCTTTAGTCAATATAATAAAGGCCATCCATGACAAACCAACAGCAGTATCATACTAAATGGCCAAAAATTGAAAGCCTTTACTTTAAAATCAGGCACAAAACCAGGATGTCCTTTATCACCACTCCTATTTAATACAGTACTGGAAGTACTAGACAGAGCAATTAGACAAGAGAGAGAAATAAAAGGGGTAAAGATAGGAAAAGAAGAAGTTAAATTATCATTCTTTGCAGATGACATGATACTCTACATACAAGACTGACTAAACTCAATTGAAAGACACTTAGATATAACAAATAAATTCAGTAATGTAGCTGGATACAAATCATTACTCAGAAATCAATAGTATTCCTATACACTAACAACAAAATCACAGAGATAAAAATAAGAGAAGCCACACTCTTCACACTAGCAACCAAAAAATGAAATATTTAGGAATTACTCTTACAAAAGAAATGAAAGTCCTATACAGGGAAAACTATAATACACTGAAAAAAGAAATTGAAGATGATCTCAGATAATGAAAAGACATCCCTTTCTCATGGATAGGAAGAATAAACTGTGGAAATGGCCATTCTCCCAAAACTGTTATACAGATTCAAAGTAATCCCAATAAAAAATACCATCAGCATACCTATTAGATCTAGAGAAAACACTCCTAAAATTCATCTGGAACCAGAAGAGATGTAGGATAGCAAAGGCAATTCTAAGCAGCAAAGGCAAGGCAGGAGGCATCACAGTCCCTGACTTGAAGTTATACTACAAAGCAACAGCAGTAAAATCAACATGGTACTGGAATCAAAACAGATCCGAAGATCAATGGAATAGATTAGAAGATACAACCACAACTATAAACACACTCAACCACCTTGTCTTTGATAAAGGAGCTGAGCAGCCTCACTGGAAGAATGACAGTCTCTTTAATAAATGGCGTTGAAAAAACTGGCCCTCCATTTGCCGAAAACTAAGACTAGACCCATGCCTATCACCATGTACTAAATTAAAATCTAAATGGATCAAAGATCTGAATATTAAAATAGAAACACTAAATTTATTGGAAGACCAATTGGGTAGAAACCTTGAAGACATAGGGGTAGGTAGAGAATTCATGAACAGGACTCAAACCACATGGGAAATACTTCCCAGAATCAATAACTGGGACCACCTCTTATTAAAAAGTTTCTGCATGTCAAAGAAAATCTCCAGCATAGTGAAAAGAAAACCCACAAACTGGGAAAAGATCTCAGTGAACTGTCCCTCAGACAAGGGACTTTTGTCTAAAACATATAAAGAATTTATAAAACTCAGACCCCCAAAGTTCAAAAATCCAATCCAAAAATGGGCATCTGAGATGAATACACACTTCTCAGATGAAGAAATAAAAATGACAAATAAATACATGAAAAAATGTTCATCATCATTAGTCACTAGAGAAATGCAAATTAAAACCACACTGAAATTCCATCTCACTCCTGTAAAAATGGCCAGGATCAAGAAAAACAACAACAACAAAAGCTGGAGAGGCTGCGGGGGAAAAGGAACTCTCCTGCACTGTTGGTGGGAGTGTAGACTGGAATAACATTTGTGGAGGTCAGTCTTGAGATTTCTCAAAAACCTGGGATTGGAAGTCCCATTTGTTCCAGCTATTCTACTTCTAGGCATATTCCCAGAAGAACTGAAAGCATTATACCACAGTGATATATGCGCACCTATGTTTATAGCAGCACAATTTGTAATCGCCATATCTTGGAAACAACCCAAGTGTTCATCAACTGAGGAATGGATAAAAAAGTTGTGGCATTTTTATACAATGGAGTACTACTCAGCTATAAAGGAGGATCACATTGAGATATTTATCAGTAAATGGGTGCAGCTTGAGACCATACACATAAGTGAAATAAATCAAACTCGCATGTGTGAATACTGAATAGTTTCCCTAGTGTAAGAAATGATTCAAATAGATAAAAGTATGTGATACTCATGATCCCCCATTATGTGGTCTTGAAGCCTTATAAAGTTTTAACTTATTAATTGAAATGGATTTATTCTGGGATGCTTGATATTATTGCCTGTAATGAAATGAACAGCTATTTTGAAGAGAATAAGATATCATAATAGCTAGTGCTGATTTAATATTATCTTGTTTTGAAGCCCCACCAAACTATGGCTCTTCTGTCTCCATTGGTTTTATCCTATTGTATCTTGCTGGATTTTATTATATGTGATAATATAAACAAAAATTGTTATAGGCAAAGAGATAATATAGAAACCACTGTTCGTTTTCTGTTAACTGGTTCTAAATACAATACTTTCATCCTCTTGAATGGTTTTCAAAACTTTTATTTAAGGAGAAGTAGAAAAAACAGAAAAAAGGTAAAGTTATACAGAATTTCAGAAAGAATAAACAGTAGAAAGTCACTAGTTAATAGATTACTTATTGTTATCTTAGAAATAGTTGTTCAAGTTACAAAATTAAAGCATATAATGTGGACTTTCAAACAGTGAGACTGCAAACAGTTTTGTTCAATGATCCAACAAAACTCAGTAATATTGTTATCTATCTCATATACTTAAATATATATGCAGATATATCCTTTAGAGCACTTTCTTTTCCTTTCTTTTGTACAATGACAATTACACATTTTGGGTTTTATTACTCCCATAGTTCTTATTATTTTTTTTTGGAAGAGAGTAAAACCAAATGTGACATAACAGAACAGAGTCAGTCAAATCAATAGGATGGACATAATACATAATGTAAAAACAAAATACAAGGTGATCAACAATGGTTACCATACTGCCTCTTGCCATCTTAAAAAGTATTGCTTATATCATCAGTTATAATAAAATTGAACAAAACAGTAAAGAATAAAACCAAAACATTGGAGACATTACAGGACTTTTAAAGAAGGTAATAGTCAACCAAAATAGGTGTCATAATGAATTTATTGTCTTCACACTTGTTGCCTATACTTTTGAACTTGGTACTATCAAGCAAAGCAGAATAGGGGAAAATAAGTCAAAACAAGATGGTGAGGGAAATACAGGGTTTCAAATCAAATTAATAGGAAATCAAAGTGGGTTACTATAATATATCCTGCTATTTTTTATTTATTTTTCCCTTAATTAAAAAGAAAAAAATAAAAAAATATTTTAAAAAGGAGATTGAGATAAAAGAGGGCATAGCAACAAAACAACACAGGTCAAAGCATAACCATTTAAGCAAAATAGTATTTCACCACAAGATATCCTGGCATAAAAATAGTGACCATAGTGTCTCTTTCCTTGAAATCTTTGAGTATAACTTCATATACTGTAGCACCAAACATACCAAGACAATGTGAAACCATTCAAGAGAATGACAGTATTATAGGATATTTAGCACCAACTATCAGAAAATGAACAATGGTTTCTTTATAAACCCCTTATCTATAAAAGTTTTTACTTATCACATATAATAAAATCCAGTAATATACAACCTATTAAGACTGATGGAGATAGAAGAATAAAAGCTTGATGGGATTTCAAAACAAGATGATACTAAATCAGCACTAGCTATTATAATATCTTGTTTTCTCCAAAATGGCTGTTCCTACCATCCAATCTTCTCTGCCTCATTTCTGTTGAGCTCTTTTTCTGTCATTTGTTGTCAGTTTGTGTTCTTCATTTTGCTTTCTGCTCCATTCATTGTGGCCTCTCTGCCACTGTTTCTGGAATCTTGGTATTTTCCTTTTTTAAAATATCCTGCAGTATTCTCTGTAGAGTTGACTTGGTGGTTGCAAATTCCCCTAGTTCCTCTTTATCATGGAAGCACCTTGTTTTTCCATCAATTTCTAGGGACAGTTGTGCAGGATATATCAATCTTGGCTGGAGGTTACTATCTTTCAAAGCTTGAATTATTTCCCTCCATGCTCTTTGTGATTTGATGGTTTGTGCCAAGAAGTCTGCTGTAATTCTGATGGGTATTCCCTTGTAAGTGATCTGTTTCTTCTCTGTGACAGCTTTTAATATTCTGTTCTTATATTGGATTTCTGGAATTTTGATTATTATATGCCTGGGTGTATCTCTGTTTGGGTTTTAGGTGCCTAGGGTCCTGTATGCCTCATTCATCTGAGTACCTTTATCTTTTGCTAAATTAGGGAAATTCTCTTGGATTATTTCTGTGAATAGCTTTTGTAGTCCATTTGTTTGTGTCCCTACTTCTTTTATGTTCTTAATTCTTAAATTATAGATCCTCTTATCATCTTCTAGCCTTTGTATTATTGCTGTTTGTTTTCTTGTTATTTTAAAGAAGTTTTTCATTTCATGCTCCCACATTACAAATCTGCCATTCAGTTCAGATAACTTATCCTTAGTTTCTTTCAAGCTGTTATGCCAGCTTTCAATAGTTTTTAGTTTCCTGGTAATCTCTTTAAACCTGCTTCACATATTCTATGTTTTCTCTATTTTCTCCATCAAACAATTCTCCCCTTTTTTTCTGTTCTTCCATTCCACCATCTGTTTTTTCTTGGGAGGTGCTTAGCATTTGTCTACCTATTCTACTTATATCTTGCTTTATTTCTTTAAATACTTCTCTTTTGAAGTCATCTATGAGGCTCCGGAGATAGCACTTTGTGTCTATTGGTGCCATGTCTGATATTGTGTGTTTTATTTCCTCATTCCCCTTTGCATTCACCTTTCCTGGATCAGTGTTCTCAGGACTGGGAACTGAGGACCCTTTCTTGTTGCTTCCTCTTGCCATACTTTTTGTTCCTTCCATACAAGCAAATATAGGAGGCCCAGTAATTTTTTTCTCTTTTTCTGTCACAGTTTGTTTGAATTGTGCTGACTAGGAGTCCCCTCCTCCCCACTGCAGTGTTCTAGGGAGACACAGACCTGGGCAGCCTCTGCTGGGCCTGACCCTCCAGGTCAACCTACCAAAGGCTTCACTGCTAGGGTGCACCTCCAGGTGCTGGGACCTGGTTTGGGCTAGCCTACTAGGTCTTAATCAGCAATGCCACCCAGGCCAGGCACTCCCCACCAATCCTGCTTGAAAGGGGAATATGGAACTAAAGATACTGCAGCATTGTGTTCTGGAAAGTCTGCTCGGTCCCAGTACGTCCTTTGCTGATGCCTCGTATTCTATGGAAGGGTCCCCATTCCGCTCACTCATCACAGGTTGATGCAGGTTCCCTGCCATTCCTGTTCTCAACTCCGTTCATTGATTCCAACTCTCAGAGTTTTTGCACATCTCTCTCTCTGCTGGGCCAATTTGAATGCAGCAGTGGTAGCAGGAAATTCAAATCACAGCTTCCAATGGCACAGGATCCAGCTTCCACATTGAGATTTTATCTGTTCCTGTTATAGCACCAGGATTGCATTTCCAGTTGGTTTCTCTTAGCTTAGTTCATTCCTGGGTCAGCAGGGTATATCTCCCCTTGCTTAGGACTCCTCGCACCACCCCATTCCTGGATTCTATCTCAGAGAGCCTCCATAACTGCTGCTATCTATCCGCCATGTTCTCCCAGAAGTCCTCTTGAATGGTTTTACACTATCTTGATATATTTGATGCTATTGTGTATGAAGTTATATTAAAATATTTCAAGGAAAAAGACACTATGGTAACTACAATTAAGTCGGGTTATTTGGTGGTGAAGCACTAGGTTACTGAAATTGTCATGCCTTGACTTGTATTGTTATGTTGTTATGTCCTCTTTTATCTCAATCTCTCCCTTATTCATTAAAAAATTTAGTTATTTTTTTATTTTTTAATTGAGGGGAAAAATTAAAAAATAGCAGGATATATTATAGTAACTTTTTTTATTTCCTATTAACTTGATTTGAAGTCCTGTATTACTCCCACTATCTTGTTTTGACTGAATAGACTCTGTTCCATTCTGTTTGATAGTATCAAGTTTGAGGGTATAGGCAACTACTTTGAAGACAATAAGATTCACTATGATGCCCATTCTAGTTTGACTATTATCTTCTTTTGAAGTCCTGTAATTTTTACAATATTTAGGTTTTATTGGTCTTGTTCTGTATGTTTTGTTCAACTTTATAATACCTAATGGTATAGGCAATTCTTTTTAAAGAAGCAAGAGGCATTATGATACCCATTGTTGATAACTTTGTACTCTGTTTTTACCTCATGTGCTATGTCTATCCTTGGTTTTGACTGACAGCTTTGTTTTGTCATATTTGGTTTTATTCTCTTCCAAAAAAAGTAATAAGAATTGTGGAGTAATAAAACCCAAAGTGTGTAAATTTTGTTGTAAAAAGAGAGGGAAAAAAGTGCTCTAAAGGATACAACTGCAAGTGTGTTTAGGTGTGTTAATATAGATGACCATATTAATGTCTTTGGTTGGATCATTGAACACAGCTGTTTGCAGTCTCACTGTTTGAATGTCCACTTCATACGCTTTGATCCTGTGACTTGAGCAACTATCTCTAAGATGATAATGTGTAATCTATTAACTGGCGATTTCTTACTTTTTTTTTTTTTTTTGTAGTTCTGTATTAGTTGTACCTTTACACTGTTTTGTTTTTTTCTCTTTTTCCTTTTAAATAAAATTAAAAAAAAAAATAAAAACAGAGACAGAAAGCTGGGGTAGGTGGAGTCCTCTTCCAAATGGAAGAACAAGACTGCTCAACAACCACAATGCATTTATTTATACACTTACCATCCTGTGCCCCTTTGCTTAACCAGCTCACTTCTCACACCTGGCATTCACTCATGTTTTCAAGGCATGAACACATGTTCACCTGCAGCACTCCATGTCCTGAGAGCATTTTTCAGGTGCCCCGTGCCCTTGGGAAACTCCTGTTCAGACACTTGTGTTTTCAGCTCTGCACATTTGGATCATCTCTAGCTCAGTGGCTCCCAACATCTCCCCTTCTCTGTGTGTGTACTTGATCCAGTTGAATTTGGAGAAGCTGTGCTTGAAGTACTCTACAGACAACCTTCTGTCTACTGGTTATACTTCTCTGCTGGGTGTTTAAGACCAGGTTAAAGCGAGTCCTGTACCACTCAAAATCAATTTCTTGGTATCTCTCAAGGTCAATTAAATCTCCTCAGGCATTACCCTGGAACCATGCGCAGCACCTCTGAGTGTTTCTAGAAGTGTCAGACATCTGGATGTCACTGCCATTGCTTGAGCAAGTTTCTTACTGTGAAAGCATGGGAGATTTTTCTCTCCTAGTGATTCTCCTTAGGCACACTGCACATCATAGAACCTCTTTGGTCCCATGATCTCCCTGATCAAAAGATTGATTAGAAGACTCACCAAGTTATAGGGTACCACAGCAGAGTTTCTCTTATGTCCTGGGTGTCTGTTGATATTGGAGAGCTGTAGCCAAAATATTGGGTAACCTCTTAGGCTCTTCTAGCTTTCAAATATTTTGGTCTCTAACCTTAGTTGTTGAACATCCAGAAGAGAAGATTAATGACATTACACTGTAGTGGACGCAGTAAGCTTAATATATCTGAATATCATGCACCTTAGAATATAATTTAAAATCTTTATTCTCTAACAACCATATATATTCTAATATTTGAAACCTTAAAGAATATTAACAGATAACAGTTACATATTTTACACAGAAAATCGGAATGAAAAAATCATATGGAAAATTGCAGCATGACAATCATGCTGACATTTTGTAACATAATTAAAATTTAATTTTGGTATATTTCCCTACTTTTTTCTCTCTTTTTCATATATAAGAAGATTTTGCCTGAGTGACCTTGAAGGGACATACATTACATAAGTTCTCTGTTAAACACAGATGTTTGAATTTAAAAGGAAAGTCTATCCCTTTAAACAGTCCCTATTCCACACTTGGGAAAACCTGCACATCTGTAGGAATGAATACATTCAATATGCTACAAAAATAATAATATTAAATTATTTTAATCATATAAAAACCTTTGTACACGAACATCTTTAAATAAAAATCATATTGTCTGGAAAACTTAATCCTTTTGATGATGACCATCACAGACTTATCACAGTAATATATTTTTTCATAACATTTATGTGGATATCTTCTATAAAGTTATGGAGCTCACTGGGGGCTCCTGTTAATGAACAAAGGCTGAGATTATTTTCCCAGGCAGCTGCTCCTATATTCACCAACCTTAACCAGAAATTCTCCAAATGCAAATGTTTACCTTAGTTACCATAGCAAATTTCTGATGCCCTCTGAGAAAACCCATTTTGATATTATTTTGACCAGCTAGTAACACATATTTTTAAATCTACAACCGATATTAAATTATGAACAAATGTTGCAAAAATGTAAAAAAAGAACAAAAAATGTTTTATCTCAAATAAAAAACAGCTCTTTACAGATATGACAGACAAAGCAACACAAACTTCACAGATTGATAATCAGACAAATTAATACACAAGCTGACTGACAGTCAAGACATCTTACAAAGTCAGAGTGAACTCAAATGTATTTTTATGTGAATTAAATTATAATAACACTTTTAAAACTTTAGGAATTTATAAATGTTAGGTCAATTATCAGAGATATTTTACAAAAGCTTTTGTCCATAGTTAATATATACACTTGTACTTTATTTTGTCTTTCTTTTGGGTATCCTGGCTGTCTTAGTTACTTTTTACTTGTTGCTGAGACAAAATACCAAAGCTGGGAAAGGATGGGTTTATTTCTTACAGTTTTTTGAGGTTTCAGTCCATACTCACCTGGCTCCAAGACAGGGTGGCATGGCAGGACAGCAGATCAAGGTGGCTGCAAATAGCAAGGCAGAAACCAGCAAGAGAGCAAGACATGCCTTCTTCCTGCCATTACATCACATCCTGGATCCACCCTTATGTGGGTGTAGCACTGACACCACCAATCCAAACACTATACAATGAACCAATCACAGATGCATAATGTAAACGCATGAGGCCTGGGGGCCACCAACATAAACCATGACTTTGGGTCAATCCCTTAATTAGCTCAGTGCATGCACAGCCCCATTATTATGTACTTATTGTAGCATGGTCTCTGAGGCATCACTGTCATCAGGCTTTTGAATGATGGGATCAACTTCTTCTCCAAATCTAGGTTGATGATACAACTGAACAGTATGCTCTGGCCCCAGATAGGCCCAGAGCATACTGTTCAGAATTTTCTGGAAAAACACAGTCATACCCTCTGTCCCAAATGAGTAACCAGCTAGGTTCCTCCCATTATACAGTAAAAAGATCTTTATTTTAGAAGGGAAAACTAAAGATGTGAGGGGAGCAAACTGAATTAATTTTTGTTTGGCGGATAATGACAATCAATAAAACCAGGAAGTTTATAAATACAGTTTGCCTAGAGGATGAGACTTTCCAAAACCACTGCACCAGAGACCCAAAATTCCTTGGATCCCTTTCCTTATTTGGAGATTTCCTAATTTCAGTGAGAGGAAAAATTACTAATCAGGCAATAAAAGAGTTTGGCATGACCCTACAGTATTTTGACTAGACCAAATCATGCTATGGTCTGCCTAAATGTCCTCCCAAAGCCTCATACAGTAATGGAAGCAGCAAAGTCTAGTGCTTGTGATTGCGTTGTTGTCTACCACTGAAATTGGTGGTGTGGGTGCTGCATCTGCACAGGGGTGCTGCATCTGCTCTGAGGTGATTAACCAGCATACAGCATAAGGAAGGAAAAGAGGTGTGATTTTCCTCTTTTTTTCCCTTTCACTCTCATTGCTTGTGGCCATCATGAATGGATGCCCCTCAGCCACACTACCTTGCCTTGAAACCAGCTGAGTATGGACTGAAACCTTCAAAAAAAAACTGTAAGCTAAGTAAACTTTTTTCTTCCCTAATTTTGGGCATCGTATTTTGTCTCAACTATGATAGAAAAGTAACCAAGACAAATCATAACTTTAATTTCCCCTATATAGTCAAAGAATGGAAAACAGTATTCCATGCTACAGGAACCCAGAAAAAAGCAGGGGTAGACAATGTGAACTTCAAACCTAAGTGACTAAAAGAGATAGAGAGGGTCACTACATACTTTATGGTGGAAAAATTCAAGGGAAGAACTTAATTATAAATATATATATGCACCAAATACAGGAGTAGCCAACTATATAAGATAACTATTAATGGACATGAAAAATCAAATACACAAGAACACAGTTACAACAGGGTACCTTACCACCCCATTGTCACAAAGAGATAGATCAACTACAAAAAAAGTCAGTAAGGAAATAATAGAACAGAATCATACCTGTGAGCAATTGGACTTAGTAGATGTTTAGAGAGTGTTCCACCCAACCACACCATAATACACATTCTTCTCAGCTGCACATGGTACATTCTCCAAAATAGACCATATATTATCCCATAAAACATTCTTAAGTAAATGCAAAGGTGTTGAAACTATACCCTGCATCATATCTGACCATAGCACACTAAAATTGGAAATTAATGACAAAAGAAATTGAAAAACCTGCATAAATACATGGAAATTAAATAACAATCTTTCTGAACAACCAGTGGGCTACAGATGAAATTAATGAAGAAATAAAGCAATACCTAAAATTCAATGAAAATGCAGAAACAACATACTGCAATATGTAGGATGCAATGAAAGCAGTCTAAGAGGGCAATAAATCATCATATCAAGAAAACAGAATGAGCACAAATGAACAACCTAATGCTTCATCTCAAGCTTCTAGAAAAAGAAGAGCAAGTTAAACCTCCAGCTAAACTTATCAAAAAAAAAGAAAGAAAAAACCCAAATTCATGCAATAAGGACTGAAAAGGGGAAATTACTACAGATCCCATGGAAATTCAAGAGATCATGAATATCTACTTCAAAAATCTCTACTCAAATACAGTGGAAAACACAGAGGAAATGGACATATTTCTAGAAACATATCAACTAAAAGCTCAATCAAGAATATACAGCAATTTTGAATAACCCAATATCAGCTACTGAAATGGGAATTCAGGAATGGTTTAACAAAGGCAAATCAATAAACATAATACACCACATTAACAGAGCCAAAAGCAAAAACCACATAATCATTTCAATAGATGCAGAAAAAGCTTTCGATAAAATTCAACACATATTCATAATAAAAACTTTTCAGAAACTCAGAATACGTGGTGTCTACCTCAATCTCATAAAGTCCATCTGTCATAGTTTATGTTGGTGGCCCCAAGGCTTCATGCATTTGCATTATGCATTTGTGATTGGTTCACTGTCTAGCACTTGGAATGGGGGTGTGAGTGTTACATTGGCCTAGGAGTGGAGCCAGGAGATAATGTAATGGCAGGAAGAAGGTGTGTCTCTCTCTCTTGCCTGTTTCAGTCTTGCTGTTTGCAGCTGCCATGAACTGTGGCCCCGACCTGCCACCCTGCATTGGAGCCAACTGAGTATGAACTGAAGCCTTCAAAATATGTAAGAAATAAACCTTTCCTTCCCAACTTTGGTCATCAGGTATTTTGTCTCAGTGATAAGTAAATAGTAACTAAGACACCATCTATGACAAACCAACAGCCAACATTATACTAAAATGAAAGGTTTCACACTAAAATCAGGAACAAGACAATGATGTCCACTATCTTCACTCGTATTCAATATAGTTCTGGAAATACTAGCCAAGGCAATCAGACAAGAGAGAAAATTAAACAAAATAAAGATAGGAAATGAAGAAGTTAAATTATCACTTTTTGCAGATAACATGATACTCTATATAAAAGACACACAAAAAAACTCCATTAAAAGACTACTGGAGGTAATAAACAAATTCAGCAGTGTATTTGGATATGAAGTCAACACTCAAAAATCAATAGCATTTCTCTACACAAACAAAAAACTCACCAAAAGAGAAATTATGCAAATATCACCCTTCATAGTAGCATCTAAAAAATGAAATACTTAGGAATCAACCTAAGAATGTAAAAGACCTATATGCTAAAAATTATACTACTATAAAAAAGACTAAATAGGATATTAGAAAATGGAAGGATATTCTTTGCTCTTGGCTAGGGAGAACCAATACTGCGAAAATGGCCATACTCCCAAAACTACTATACAGATTTAATGCAATACCAATCAAAATACCATTAAAACACATCACAGATCTACAGAAAACACTCCTAAAATTCATTTAGAAACAGAAGAAACCTAGAATGGCAAAGGCAATTCTTGGTAACAAATGCAAGGCAGGAGGCATCTCAAACTCTGACTTTAAACTATATTACAAAGCCATATTGATAAAATCAACATGGTATTGGCAAAGAAATTGACCTGAGGATCAATGGAATAGATTAGAAGATGCAAGCACAATTACAAAGACACTCAGCCACCTGATATTTGACAAAGGGACTAAATATGTTCACTGGAAGAAAGATATCCTCTTTAATAAAATGATGTTGGAAAAATTGGCTTTCCACATGCTTAAGACTGAAACTAGACCCATGCATATCACTAGGTACAAAACTAAAGTCTAAATGGATCAAAGATATGAATATTAAAAGAGAAACACTAAATCTACTGAAAGACAAGGTAGATACAAGTCTTGGAGACATAGGGGTAGGCAGATAATTCATGATCAAAATGCAAACTGCACAAGAGATACTTCAAAGAATCAACAGCTGGGATCTCATATTATTGAAAAGTATCTGCACTTCAAAAGAAATCACCAACAGAGTGAAAAGAAAACTCTTTTCTTGGGAATTGGAAAGAATTATAGCCAGCAATCCCTCAGACAATGAAATTATATCCAGAACATATAAAGAATTGAAAATCATCAAGCCTCCAAATTCAAAGACCCTCTCCAAAAATGGGCATCTGAGATGAACACACAGTTCTCAGATGAAGATATACAAATGGCAAATAAATACATAAAGAAATATTCACCATCACTTGTTATTCAAGAAGTGCAAATTAAAACAGCATTGGGATTCCATGTTACTCCAGAAAGAATAGCTGCCATCAAGAAATCAACTGATAACAAATTTTGGTGAGACTGCAGGGAAAAAGGAACACTGCTCCACTGTTGGTGGGAGTGTAGACTGGTGTACTATGGAAATCAGTATGGAGATTTCTCAGATAACTAGGATTGGAAGTTCTGCTCAACCCAGCTATTCACCTCCTGGGTATTTTCCCAGAAAACCCTAAAAGGTCATGTCACAGTGATATATATGCACCCATGTTTATAGTAGCACAATTTTTACTAGGAAACAACAAAATGTCCATCAACTTCAGAGTGAATGAAAAACATATGGCATTTTTATACAATGAAATATTACTCAGCAATAAAAAGGATGATCTTGAGGCCTTCATGTTGAAATGGAGGCAACTTAAGACTATCCTCATCGAGCTGAATCTCAGACAGCAGTGGCAGCAGCCCCAAGAAGGTTGATGTGGCACGGAACACAGGGCCCTGTATGGAGAGTGAAGCACAACGAGGAGTCCATAGGTGGAGACTGCATTCAGCCAGATCCAGGACCCAGCAACCCGACCTCGTGGTCCATCAGGGAATACCTCACAGGAGCATGATTGGGAATAAGTGTGGGAGAGGAAGTGGTGGCACTGGCAGTGGCGCCGGCCCTACGATGCTGGCAGTGGGTCTGAGATGCTCTTTTCAAGTTGAAGTAATTTCTTTTCTCCCACTTACCAAGAGTTTGTGTAGGGATTTTTGTGTTTTGTGTTTTAATCAGAAGTGTATATTTGATTTCACTTTTTCTGTGTCCGTTGAAAAGATCATATGATCTATGATCTTTAATCTGTTGATGAGGGAAGGGAGCAAAGATGGTGGATAGATAACAGCAGGCTACAGAGGCTCCCTGAGATAGCCAACTTAGAATTCAACATAATACAGCATGGAACAGAGGGAGATGAATTCTCTCATCCCAAGAAGGAACTAAGGTTAGAAGAACCAATCAATAGTCCCAGTGCTATTATTGGAACAGCTGAAGGTTCAATGCTTCTGCTGCAGTGGGTGACTTGCCAAGCTGTCCAAGGTCCCACTGCTTCAACTCACTGGAGGCGCAGTTATACTGAAGTCAGGGGTCAGCCAGCTGAATGGAGAGCTAAGCTGGTGGGGAGCCTGCATCAACCTGTGGTGAGTGATGGGAGTGTAGCCATTCCACAGAAAGGGGGGCTCCAGAAGATGACATTCTGGGACTAGGAAGGACTGATAAATACAAGGGGAAGCAGAGACTTCAGTCAGTTGTTCCCTCCCCAAAGGGGATTGGTAGAGTGAGATAGGCCTGGATCACGTGGCCTGGCTGAGACCCAATAGGTTATCTGAAATCAAGTCCCTACTTCAGTGGCACACACTAATGCACTGAAGGCATCAGAAAGTTTGACTGACCTGGAGGGGAGGTGATGCACAATAATACAGTATATGACTCAGTAGCTTGGATGATCCACAGTGGAGGGGCCAGCATATGCTGCCCTTGTTTGCAACTCACTAGCACACCACAGTGGGAAGCATCTCCTAGATAGCATGCTTCAGAAGAACTGTAACCAACAAAGAAGGAAACTGGGGCCTCCTGGAAGAAACAAAAAAAAAAAAAAAAAAAAGATGGGAAGAGGAAGCAACAAGAAAAAGTCCCCAGGTCCCAACCCTGAGAACATTGACCCAGGACAGGTAAATACAAAAGAGAATGAGAGCAGCAAATGTGCAATATCAGACACATAAAGAGATATCTTCAGGACCTAATAGACAAGTTCAAAAGGGAAATATTTAGCCAAGTAAAGCAAGATATAAGAAGATTAATAAAAGAGATCCTAAGCACACCTCAAAAAGACACAGATGGAAGAAGGGAGGAACTCAAAGGAGAGAACCATTTGAAGAAGAATATAAAGAAAATATAGAATACATGAAGCAGATTCAAAGAGATTATGAGGAAATTAAAAACTCTATGGAAAGATGGCAAATCAGCTTGAAAGAAACTAATGATAGATTATCCAAACTGGGGGACAGTTTTGCAATGTGGCATTATGAAAGGAAAAACTTTTTAAAAATAACAAGGAAACAAGCAGTAACAATACAAAGGCTAGAAGATGACAAGAGGATCTACAACTTGAGAATAAAGAATGTGAATGAAGAAGCATGGGTACAAACAAAGGAACTACAAAGTCTATTCACAGAAATAATTGAAAACTTCCCAAACATAGGAAAAGGAAATGATATTCAGATGTATGAGCCATACAGAACTCCAATCACCTACAACCAAAACAGAACTACACCTAGTCATATAATAATCAAGATCCCAGAAATTCAATGTAAGAACAGAGTATTAAGAGCTGTTAGAGACAAGAAACAGATAACCTATAGAGGAAGACACATCAGAATAATGGCAGACTTCTTGACACAAACCATCAAGTCAAGAAGAGCCTGGAGTGAAATATTCCAAGCCCTGAAAGAAAATAACCTCCATCCCAGATTGATATACCCTGCTAAACTGTCACTAGAAATTAATCAAGAAATAAGATGCTTCCAAGACAAAGAGGAACTTGGGAAATTTGCAACCACAAATCCAACTCTACAGAGAATACTGCAGAGCATTCTAGAGAGAGACAAAAGAACTAGGATTCCAGGAACGGTGGCAGAGAGACCTCAATGAATAGAGTGGAAAACAGAATGAAGAATATAGCACAGTAATTATCATTAATTTCCTGTTATCTTAATCTGGAGCCCTGTGTGACTTATACTGTTTTATCATGACTGATCTTAGTTAAATCTGGTTTGATTGCTGTTTGATATTGACAGATTTTATTCAAAATTTATATGATTGACAGTATCAGTTCTGAGAGTACAGGCAACTACACTGAAGATAACAAGACTCTACAATACACATTCTGGTTTGATAACTGTCTGTTTTTGAAGTTTTATACTATATACAAAGTTGTGTTTTTATTAATACTATTATGTACTGATATATTCAGTTACACTATGTCTGATGATATTGTCAATTCTATTGAAGATAACAAGAGACAACATAGGAACTATGGTAGAACTCGTACAATGGTCTTATATGTCTTTTCCATTCGTGTGTTTATAGGAATATGCTTTGTTTTGTCTTGCTTTGTGTTGTTTCTCCTTCTAATATAGAAAGGATAGAAATACATGTTAAGACTCACGCATGTGTAGAACCTATAAAGTTTATGAGAATTGATCTTACGACACATGATGAAATGCAAAAATACTATGAAGAAAAAGAGACACTAAAGTACCCAGTGATGATCCTGGAATGTCATAATGTGAAACCCAGCAATAGTATTATTGTTTAGAGTGATATTAGCCTGCTTGGGTTTGTTCCATCTCAACATAATTGAAAGTATGGATAACTGCATGTATGTTTAAGTGTATAGGATTGATAACCATATTTCTAAGTTTTCATTGGATAGTTGAACAGAACTGGTTGCAGTCTCACTGTTTGAATCCCCACTTTATATGCTCCACTTTAGTATCTTGAATAACAATTTGTAAGAGAACAATCTGTAATCATCAACTAGTGATTTCATATTGTTTATTTTTTTCTCTGAAAGTATGTATTATTTATATCCATTTTCTGTTTTCTTTAGTCTTTCTTTAAATAAAAAAAAAATTTTTATTTAAAAGGAAAAAGAAAAAAACAGAACAAAGCAAAACAGTGTAAGGGTACAAGTAATACAGAACTACAAAAGAAAAAAAGTAAGATATCACCAATTAATAGATTACACACTATCATCTTTGAAATAGTAATTCAGGTCACAGGATCAAAGCATACAAAGTGAACATTCAAATAGTGAGACTGCAAATAGTTGTGTTTGATGATCCAATCAAAAATATTAATATGGTCATCTATTTAACACACCTAAACACACTTGGTGTTGTATCCTTTGGGGCACTCCCCCCCTCTTTATTACAACAAAATTTACACATCTTGGGTTTTATTGCTCCCATAGATCTTATTATTTTTTTGTAAGAGAATAAAATCAAACATGATAAAACAAAGCTGTCAGTCAAAACCAAGGATAGACATAGCACATGAGGTAAAAACAGAGTACAAGGTTATCAACAATGGTTACCATAATGCCTCTTGCTTCCTTAAGAAGAATTGTCCATCTCATTAGTTATTATAAAGTTGAAAAAAACAGTAGAGAACAAATCCAATAAAACCTAAACACTGTAAACCTTACAGAACTTCAAAAGAGGATAATAGTCAAACCAGAATGGGCATCAAGTGAATCTTACTGCCTTCAAAGTAATTGCCTATACTTTGATACTTAATACTGTCATACAGAGCAGAACAGAGTCTAATCAGTCAAAACAAGAAATATTTCAAAGAAAAAGACACTATGATAACTACTATTAAGTAGGGTTATTTGGTGGTGAAGCACTAGGTTGCTGAAACTGTCATGCTTTGACCTGTATTGTTATGTTGTTAAGCCCTCTTTTATCTCAACTTCTCCCTTATTCATTTAAAAATATTTTTTTTTCTTTTTATTGGTACTGGGGATCAAACTCACAACCACCTGCTTGCAAGGCAGGCACTTATGCTGCTGAGCTAAATCCCCAGCCAAAAATAAAAAATTTTTTAAAAGACACTACAGTACCCAGGGCCTATCCCAAGTGTCAAGATATAAAATCTAACAATACTATTATTCTTTGTTCAGAATGATTTTAGCCTGCTTTAGTTTGTTTAATCTCAACATAAATGAAGATATGGATAAGTGCATGTATGTTTAAGTATATAGGATTGACAACCATATTACTAAGTTTTTGTTGAATAGTTGAACAGAACTGTTTGCAATCTCACTGTTTGAATTCCCACTTTATATGTTCCTCTTTTGTATCCTGAACAACTTTTTGTATAAGGACAGTATGTAAATATCAACTAGTGATTTCTTACTGTTTATTTTTTCTCTGAGCATATGTATTATTTCTACCTATTTTCTGTTTTGTTTAGTCTTTCTTTAAATAAAAATTTTTAAAGACTATCCTCATAAGTGAAATAAATAAGGATCATATTTATAAATATCACATTGTGTCTATAGTGTAAAAAGTAATAAGAACTGTAGGAGTAATAAAACCCAAAATGTATAAAAGTTATTGTAAAAAAGAGAGGAAAAGAAAGTGCTCTAAAGGATATAACTGCGTGTATGTTTCAGTGTGTAAGATTCATGACCTTATTACTAAGATTTTGTTGGGATTCTTGAACAGAACTGTTTGTAGTCTCACTGTTTGAATGTCCACTGTGTATGTTTTAATTTTGTAACTTGAACAACTATTTCTAAGATGACAGTATGTAATTTATCAACTAGTGACTTCTTAGTGTTTATTTTTGTTTGAAATTCTGTATTATTACTACCCTTTTTTTGATTTGCTTTTTTTCTCTTTAAATAAAATTTTTAAAAATCTTGCTAAATTCAATATCCTTTCTTTGCCTCTGTTGCAAGTGAACCTATCTCTCTCTCTCTAGCCCTAGTTGTCTTAGTTACTTTTTACTCATCACTGAGACAAAATACCTGATGCCCAAGTTGGGAAAGGAAAGGTTTATTTCTTACAGTTTTTGGAGGTTTCAGTCCACACGCAAATGGCTCCAAGACAGGAGGGCATGGCTGGACCGCCATTTATGGCAGCCGCTGACAGCAAGCTCGAACCAGCAAAGAGAAAGACACACCTTCTTCCTGCCATTACATCACATCCTGGCTCCACCCCTATGTGGGTGGAGCACTGACACCATCAATCCAAGCACTATACAATGAACCATCACAAATGAACAATGCAAACTCATGAGGCCTGGGGGACACAAACATAAACCATGACATTCCACCCCTGTCCCCCAGGACTCATGTACATCCTTTATACAAAAGACATTTAGTCCACCTCCAAGAGTTGCCAAAGTCCTAATAGCTTCAACACTGCTGAAAAGTCCAAGTCCCAAGTCTCCTCCAAGATCTGTGGCAAACTCTTAACTGTAAGCCCCTGTACAAAAGAAACAAGGTTAAACATTTCTTAAATGCAAAGGCACAAGATAAACATTACCATTCCAAAAGTTACAAATGGGGGAATATAAAGTATTGGAAACAAGCAAGTCCAACATTCAGCAGGGCAAACATTAAGTTCTAGAGTTCCACACTCAGCATCTGAAGCAATCTGGTTGCAAGCTCCAAAAGCCTTGGATGATTCCACCCTCAGGGCACCTCTGGCAATTTCAACTCCCACAGCTTTTCTCTTAAATCTTCTCTGCTCGCTTTTTGCAGCTTCCCTTGGATCATCCACATTCCTGGCTTTTCCAAACTTCTGGGGTCTCCACTGCACCTTTGGCTTCACACTTACATCTTCACAAATTGCCCTCTCAGGGGCACACTGCTTGGCCAGCCAGGCCCTTTGCAATCGAGGTGGAAGCCATCTTACCCTCAGAATTCATGCATTTTCCTTGCACCTAAAATCAGCACCTTGTGGATGCCACCAAGGTTTGCTGCTAGCTGAAGCAGTAGCCAGGCTTTTCTCTCTCTTGGCTGTAGGGGTCAGTTGCCTGGATTGCAGGGCTCTGTTTACCTGATTGTGATGAAAAGCCTCTCTGTGTTGCCACCATTCTGGAACCTCATGTGGCCTCTGTCGCCATTCTGGAGACTGGCACTCTGTAGCTTTTTCCTCTGAGCAAAATTTTTCATCTTTGCTGTGAGGCTGTACAGGGTGGGGACCTGTTTCCTGGGATGCCCCAGGGCCATATTTCTTATCTCTCTGTTTCTCCTCAGGAATCAAAATCTCAACTCTGTCTTTACAATCCACAGCCTTCCTGGAATTTTCCTTCTGGCCAAATTCACAGCATTGCAAATTATCCTGCCGGGCTCTTTGCTCTTGATTTGAAACATATAGCTGGCTAAAAGCCCCCAACAGTAGCCATGCCACAGCCTCAACATTTGGTTGCTTTTTAATTTCTTTTTCAAGATTAATCAGTCCATTGCCCTTTGTCTCAGTCTCAGGCAAAGTCTCTGGGCAGGAGCAAAATGCAGACAAACTTTCTGCTAAGCCATAACACACATCATGTGGAGTCCAACAACCAATGCAGTCCTTCCCAGCAGAAACCTCCCAAGGCTGGTCTTTACCATCAGGCTTTCTATCAGCTTTCTGGTCTCCTGAGCTCTGACCAGAATCTCCTCTACAGAACAGCCTAAGCTGCTCCAGCTCTATGCATCCAGGCGACATGTCCAAACCTTTCCAAACTCTGCCCACAAGCCATTTCCAAAGTCTCTTGAAAAACATGGCCAGGTATAGTCACAGCAAATGATCCCACTCCTCGGTATCAAATTTCTGTTGTAGTCTGGGGTTGTACACAGAGAACAATTCAGATCAGGACATGGAGTTTATAATAGTTTTATAATGGTCACCGGAAATTAACACAGGAGAATGCAGGAAATCTATCCGCAACACCAACAACATAGATTATTTAGTCAAGAGTCTAAACCCCATGGCAATGTCCCAAATGAGTCCAGATAAAAACCCAGAGCTCAGAACAACGCCTCCATGAGTCCAACTGGAAGTCCAGAGCCCACAAGAAGGACTCACGCCAGTCTCTTTTACAGATTTGTGCTGGGAAGACCCAAGGGTCAGCGGTGGAAGCCAGAAAGTCTATGCCAGCAGGATGAAGGAGCTGTGCTAGTGGGATGAGGGTTCTACACTGGAGCCCAGAAGTCACACTCACAACAAAGAGCAGGGCTGTCCTGAAAGGAACCACAGCTGTCCTCAGCAACACAGAGGCCCCAAGCTCCTCCAACGACAAGCACAGTCGGGTACATGCCAGGAAGCAGCGTGACGAGTTCATCCTAGAGACCAGGCAGCACATGTCTTCCCCTCCGGAGTCAGGAAGCAATGCTCGATGTGAAGACCAAAGCTTCTCCAGGAGAACCAAAAGCTCAGACAGTAACTCGTAGGAGAACCAACAATGCCTCCATAACGCCTCAATCCCTCTCCACACCTCTCTTCTTCTCCACCTATTTATCCTGGCAACCCTTCTCAGGTGGAGCATCTTCTCTCAATGCATGCTCATGTAATCCAGCTAGCATTAAGTTGACCACTAGTTATCAAACCATAACACTAGTGGATCTATTTCTTTCTTTGGTCAGTCTCTCTGTCTCTCTGTCTCTCTGTCTCTGTCTCTCTGTCTCTGTCTCTCTCTCTCTGTCTCTGTCTCTCTCTCTGTCTCTGTCTCTCTCTGTCTCTCTCTCTGTCTCTCTCTCTGTCTCTCTCTCTCTCTGTCTCTCTCTCTCTCTCTCTCTCTCTCTCTCTCTCTCTCTCTCTCTCTCTCTCTCTCTGTGTGTGTGTGTGTGTGTGTCTCCCCCACCAAATTTAACACCTGATTAATTCACTGTCAATGCACTTCTCCCCTTTGCACATGCTCTTTGAGAAGTGTCCCATCACATGCTAGTTTTTATCCCAGTCCATGTTCAAAGGCTATATGTCATTGTTCATAATAGCTCTCCAAGTTCCCTGGGGGAAGAATGACAAGAGGATGAAAAAAATAAAGATAGAGATGCAAAGCTTGGGTCAGATGGAGGCCTTAGTGAGGACAGAAAAGATTGCACAACCACCACAATACACTTACTTATACACTTGTCATACATGCTCCTTTGCTCGATCAGCTCACTTCTTAGGAAACCCTGTTCTTAAGGCTGCGACACCTCCTCATTTCTAGCACTCCAAGCCCTCAGGGTGCTCTTTGGGTGCCTGTGCCCTCGGGATATTCCTATTGGGGAATTGTGCTTTCGGCTCTGCACATGTGGACGATACCTAGCTCAGCAGCTCCCAATGCCTCTGGTCTACAGTGTTCTAAGACAGTAAATGGTACCTTTTTAAATTCCTAAGTGTATGCTAATATGGAACAGCAGCAATAAGAAACTAACACAATTTAGTCAATCGCATTAGTTTCCTATGGAATAGTTCAGTAACTCTATTAGCATCAAAAAAACCACTCTTTTGGGTCCTTCAACATTCTGTCAACTTTAGATGCTATTTGTTCTGATTTGTTAATGTTCTACTTCTGCTGCCTCTGAATTATTCATTTGTAACTCAAAATGACTGCATTAAAACAATTTTTAAAGAATTATATCAATATACTTATACTATAATTGGAAAAAGGAAACAGATAAATTACTTTCTTAGCATGGAAAAACACTATTATTTCTTGTGGGTAAAGATTATACTTTATTCTTCCTCCTAGCATGGAATATGGAATCTGGCATCTAAGGGTCAATACTGAATTTTGGTTACAATATAAAATATAGAAATTCTATATTTTGAATAATCCTACTCCCAAGATATCTCTTGCATAACTCCTAGTGTCTTAACATTGTACTTCAAAGTCAAACGTGACCAGTATATTCCTGGGTACATTCTGCCTAGACTTGAGCTCTTTCTCCCCTACATTATCATGGATACTTGTTCCACTCACCATAAAGCTTTTCCATAGCATGTCACAGTAAAGTTAATTGTATGTTATTTAATTGCTCTGCTAAATTAGTGATCATCCATGCCATTTATTCAAACCTGCTGTCACCATACAAGTTGCAGGATAGTTTGCATAATTTTATGATGAATAAACTATTATTTACATTGAAATTGACATTCATAATTACCAACTTTATTTCTTTCAAGTTATGTTTTTAAAGGTACAAATATCTTTACATATGGTTTCAAACCAATACATGTAAGATCATACCTTCCCTGAGTATCTTTTCTTGAAATTTCCTTGGAGGAACTTTCCCAGGGATTTCAATATGTGTTAATATACTCCTGTTAGGTGCTGTATATGAACAAGTTATTTTTCCTTGCCTCCTCAAAATTGAACCACTTAACTGTTTTCTTTCTTTTTATCACTCTAAATCCTCATCATAACCCTTATTACATTATATTACTGTATGTCATATCATTATTTCTTCTAAATTATCTATCAAGATTTATAGAAACTAAAAACCTTTATAAATGTTTTGTTGTGAATTGCCTTTGCAATTTAAGAATTCATCTTCCTTCATCTTTCCTGGAAACTAAAATTATCTGGGTATTGGCCTTATTACTCTGTGTACGCAGAAGGTAAGCAGCCAGAACACTAGATTGTCAAACTGTCTGGGTATCTCTCTACTTTCACCATTCGCCAAACTCAAAACCAGTGGCATTATCATTTGCTTATGGTATTAATATCGTTTTTCCAAAGGCTCATATAGAACTGGCTGCTTTACTGAAGCTTAAAGGGGAAAAAAAACAGAAGAGGTATCACAAAGAAAAGTGTCTAGTTCTGATTCTGACAGGCCTATCACAACACACACTGTGCCATCTCAGATAAACTGAGTCTTGGATATTTTTAAAAATTATGTGCAAATTCCCCACAAGAATTATAATCATTTATATACTATAACCACATACCAACAAAAATGCTCAAAGTGCTAAGCTTTTATGAAAGCCTGAAAAAAGTTTTCAAAACTAATATGATCCACAGATATAGTTCAGTGGTAAAAGTGCCTGCTTGACAAGTACAAGGTTGTGATTTCTATTTCCAGTACAAAAAAAAAAAAAAACCTAAAAAATGAATATGAAAGAACATTTGAGTAAAGTGTGGCTAGAAGATACCAAGAAGGTAGTCTTCTCTCACAAGAGGCTGTTCTCTGAAGTATAGAAACACTATCAGC
This sequence comes from Cavia porcellus, assembly GCF_034190915.1. Taxonomy (NCBI): domain Eukaryota; kingdom Metazoa; phylum Chordata; class Mammalia; order Rodentia; family Caviidae; genus Cavia; species Cavia porcellus. Next base: position 80,343,242 of record NW_026947487.1, read on the forward strand.
GAGAGGCAGAAAGAATATTGTTACAAATGTAAAACCTGTACAGTATGCTTTGTCAAAAACTTAAAGTTTATTTTAAATACAAACAATGGTTTCATATATGGTAAGGTTTCAAATATCTCAAATGGCACGTGCATGTGTGATTTTTTGCCCCACAAACAAAGGAAATAAACCATCTTAACAAGTTTACTCCCTGCCAGGACAACTCTGCACCTTTCTCCAACAATGAGAGTGTGAAAAAAAATGCCAACTTGAAGAGATAATGAGAGTGCAGACCTTTAAAATAGACTGTGACACGTTACTCTGTGAGTGTGGAGGGCATTCTGGCAATATTGAAGAATCCCAACAAACTGTGGGAAGCTAGAAGTTGACCACACAATTTGTATTTAAGGCAGAGAAGTCAGTCAGCACTACATTAGCACAGCTCTGCCTGCCCATCATACCCAGTTTAGTGTGCACCCCTAAGACTAGGAAAGAATAGTTCAATAACAGCTTTTGCTTGCTTGTTATACATAGAGAAAAAGAGAATATTTTTTTAAGATTGTTGTGTGGTCGTGCATTTAAAACAACTGACAATGTTAATCTAAACAGAACTCAGAGATTCTATTTTATATGACTTTAATTTGTACAAAAGTAAAACTGCTTTAAATTGTCACAGTGAATTAAAATCTAGAAAAAGTTGAGGTTATGCTTATTTTTTTCTCAGAAGTAATTATTGGAGGAATACAAATCCATAAGAGTAAAGAATATGAAAACACTTTCAGAAGTTAACATTTAAATCAATTCATACCTATCAAGGTTAGTTTTGGCTATCTAATGTGAATAGTAGGCACTTTGGAGTTCTCATAACTTGATATTTTGCAATGAAATTGTTCTAATTCATGCATAATTATTTAGCACACTTTAATTCATGGAGTGCTATTTAGCCTAGTGTAAGTTGTTACATACAATTGAAAGAATAAAATATACACTTAAATAATTTAGATGCAGTTATTGCTCCTTAGCACTCATTATAAAGCTTTACCACATGAAGTGATAGTTGTTTTTGTAATTACTAGGTGTTGTAACTCCTCAGCTAATGTCTAAGGATCTCATCAATAAGTCATATTTCCTATAACTGGTCTAAAAGACTTGCATCGGTCATTACTTGGGAGATTATAATGAAAGATTAGTTGGTGGCACATGGTTAGGTACACACTTGAAAGAAAGTTACCGGCACTCTCAGAAGGAAAACAAATATACAACAAACTATGTTTTAGTAGAGTCTAAAGCAGTTTCAAAAACAATGTTAGGAAATGTGCATTATTATTATTTTAAGTGTCAACAAATCTTCCTCACTTTTCCAGATGTTCTCATGAAGCAAAGCTGATGTTTTGTCTTTTTTAATAGCATTGCATATAGTCACTTATGCTGACATATTTTGTTTGTCAGTAAGTGCTCATTAATGGCCTATTGATTATCTCTTAATAGCTACAGTAGGAACAAGAGACTAAAAGTTTCATTGAAATTAGTTTCTTTTTGGTCAATTTTACTTTCTATTTGATGACAGATAAAATGTAAGAGAATGCAAATGATATTTATAACACTATTTTGTATTCAGCATGTTTTCAGCTTTACTAATTTGTTGATTCTAATATGCTTTCTATGCAGTCTTATCTGAAATAAAATGCATATGGGTTCATGTGTTTGCAGGTATACAGATGTGGATACAAAAAGTCCAGATTGCAGGAACAAGGTAGGTTTCTCATTCTTGATTTTTAAAAACAAGAATTTAATATAATATTTGCCTAAAATGGTTTGGCAAATACTCTTTATAAAATTGTTCCTAATTTTCTGTAACTTTTTGTAATAAAATTAATCGAACCTCGGCTCACGCATTGAGATAGATATATGATTTTAATAATTTAAACCTATTTCTACATTAAGTTACATTAATACATTTTCTGATAAAGAACCATTTATGCATTCCATAATTAAATTCTGCTTGGTCATGTTATATTACATTTTAATACAATGCTGTAGTCATTTTTCTAATAATTCATTCAGGATGTTAAGTATGCATGTTTTTAGTTAAGTAGGCCAATGATTCTGTTTTCTTCTGTGTACTGGTCAGATTTAAATAGGCCCTACTCAGTATCGAACACATCTGTCTTCTTTGCTAATATAACTAATTTGTTCAGCACAGTGTTCTTCTCAGCAGCACACGCAACTTGATCAATCTAAGTAGTGGCTATTTCTTTTTCCCCCTGAGGACACTTTTACGTTTTTTAAAAAGTCTGTAGAACACACAGTCCTTCAGTCTAAGTGATACATTATGATTTAGAATTATTATCCACCGAACTCTTACCAAAAGTTCAGAATGAAAAAGGCAAATAGCACCTGGATATTACTGTAAACTTGTAAATATTACTCTAAACTTGTAAATCACCTGAAAATGGCAAGAGTCTAGGTTACACTTTGAGAACTGCTGATGAATGTAAAGGAATTGTGTCTCTATTTTCCAAAACTCCACAAATCACATTTACTCCTGAGACATAATGGTGGCTAATGGGCTCTACACACAAGTCAAGTATGGAGTTTCTGTGAGAGCTTTCATTTTAGTGACCAATAAGAAAGAGGATCTGGCTCTGCATCTGGCTATCTTTTTCTCTTTTTCATGCCCTGCACAACCCCACAAACTTGAGACTCTGAGGAAGAGGGTGAAAACCAGGAGCCTGGAAAAGAAGAGTAAAAAGATAACAACAGGCCCACATTTCTTATTTCATTATTAAGTAGCTGAATAAATATGCAAAAATCATACCTCTGGAAGTCGAATTATGAGAGAAAGTAAACCTCTAAGCCAATATGTTAGCTTTTTCTGTGATTTCAAGCTAAAGACACTCATTATCTTTAATCAGTTTTGGAATTAAAGTTTTACTAGTATCACAAAAATTTCAGAGATTTCCTACTTCCTTTAATGGTGCAACCTATAAGAAACAAAAAGGATATTTTAAAGGAAAGTTTAGTTGCTATTTCAGGTTAGATGTGACACATAACTGCCTGCACTGAAAGTCCTTTGGTTTAAAGCATCATTTATAAGGTGTGTTGATCATCTTTTGCTGCTGTAACTTGAGAAAAACAGTTTAAAGAGAGAAAGTATTTTAGCTCATGGTTTTAGAGGCTTCCATCCTTGTTTATAAGCTTTCAGCAAGATAGAAGCATGGCGGAAGGGGCTGGCAAGGTAAGGTCGCTCACTTCATAGGAGCCCGGAAGTGGACAGAGACAGACAGACAGGAGGGGACCAGGGACAGTAAACAAATCCTAAGCCAAACCCCAATGACTCTTCCACTGAACTCCAGCTTCTGCCTCCATTGCCTTGGAATAATGCCATCAAATTATGATCTCCTGGCCGAAGCCTGCACAAGCCAAACATGCAGCAGCCAAACAATCACACTTTCACCACAATGAGCTTTTGAGAAACACTGCAGACCCCACACTGTTACAGAGAATGCCCTAAAATAATATTCTTGCCATTTTAGTTGTTTGGTTGGTTCCTTTTTAGAAATTGTAGCATGTTCAAGTGTTAATTTCTTCTAAAACCACTTTTTTTTTTTTTTTTGGAAAAGCAACATATATTTTGCAAGAAATACTTCATTTTATCTAGTTTTAAAACTTATACTTGCTATCAATATTTTAGGATGTTTCTTTTAATTTTCTTATGTCTGGCTAGTTCTATTTCTTATTTGCTCTATATTTCTAAAAGATTGCTTAACAGTCTTTTTAAAAATCCCTTAAACTTTTAATAGTGTGTTTCACATTTTTCTCTACTGTGGTTGTTATATGCTTGTTTTCTGGGATTAAACATTTGACTCTTTTGGCTTTTTTTTTTTTTTGGTTTGTTTTTTGTTTTTTTGCAAAGCTAGAGATAAACATTTTGCTAAAAGTATTTTGTGTCTGATAACATTTGGCAGTGTTTTTAATATAACTCAGTTCTGATTTCCACTTCCCTTTAACCCAAATATTATTAATGCTCTTTCAGTTTGGAAACAGATAATACTTTTCAAATTACCAATTTTGCATTGCAAATTTTATTACACTATAGATTTTCAAGTTGCACAGTTTTGTTGGTCATTTTTAAGAGTGTAGTCTTAAACATGGTCACTTTTTGGAGTAAGCTTAAAATAAATGTGTTTTTATTGGTTATAAAGCTTTTATTTGACTTTATAATTTGTACTCTAGATTTACCTTTGAATAACATTTACTTCATATGAATTTTTCATACATTACTTATAAAAGTACACTTAGCACATAATGGAAGCACATGGAGAACAGTTAAACATGAGAGTTAATACTCAACTAAGACTGCAGCAAAAGCTTAAATATCACCAATAATAATAAATATAATGTAGTAAGGTTTTATCTAAAATTTATAATTTTATTCAGTGGTCAAATTTGAAATACTTGACATTTTAAATTAGAAATAAGTTTATACTGCTGACTGCTGGGCCATTCTTTTTTCTTAATTTTTTTTTCCTTTTAAAGAGATTAAGACAGAGGACAGAGCAAAGCAGATCAGAACAGAACAATGTAAGTAACACAGTACTTCACCACAAGACAACCCAATATTAACAGTAGCTACCATAATGTCTCTTTCTTTGAAATACTTGAGCATACCTTCACATACAGTAGTATCAAACATAACAAAATAGTACAAAAACATTCAAGAGAATGAAAGTATTACAGGACATTCAAAACCAAATAACTGAAAATGAACAATGGCCACTATATTATCTTATTTTCCATAAAAAAACTTGTTTGTACTATCACATATTAAAATCAAATAAGATACAACATGATGGAACCGATGGAAACAGAGAAGAAAAGCATGGTAGAACCTCAAAGCAAGATGATATTAAATCAACAATGGCTGCCATGATGTCTTGTTTTCTTCAAAATAGCTGTTCATATCATCACAGATAATAAAATCAAACAAAACAGAATAAAATCATTCCAACTAATGAATGAAAACATTATAATGCTTCAAAGCAATGTAATCGGTAATCATGATTGCCATAAAATCTTATGTACACTTACCATTTCTTACACTAGGGAAGCTATATGGTATTTGTACATGTGAGTTTGATTTATTTCACTTATGAGTATGGTCTCAAGTTGTATCCATTTATTTATAAATATCTCAATGTGATCACTCTTTATAGCTGAGTAGTACTCCATTGTATAAAAGCATCACATCTTTTTTATCTATTCCTCAATTGAGGGACACTTAGGTTATTTCCAAAATCTGACACAAATTGTGCTGTTATAAACATGGGTACACACTTATCACTGTGGTATAATGTTTTCAGTTCTTCTGAGAATATTCAAATGGAGTCAAATGGAACTTCCAATCCCAGCTTTTTGAGGAATCAATCCCAGCTTTTTGAGGAATCTCCAGACTGACCTCCACAGTGGTTGCACCAGACTATATTCCCACCAACAGTGCAGGAGAGTTTCTTTTTCCCCACAGCCTTTCCGGCATTTGTTATTGGTAGTTTTCTCAATACAGGGCATTCTTTCTGGAGTGAGATGGAATCTCAGGGTTGTTTCAATTTGCATTTCTCTAATAACTAACAATGATAAATATTTTTCATGTATTTATTTGCCATTTGTATTTCTTTATCTGAGAAGTATGTATTCATCTCAGATGTATTGGTCCACTCTTGCAGTCAAGATAGACTTGAAATACAAAGGCTCAAAGAGAAGCCAAAAGATATGATTCCAAACTGCTTCAGCTATCAAGTTATTTTACTTGATAAAATTCTACACTCTTTCAGGTCCAGATTTAAACAAGCTAAACATATGATGTTTGCAATTATGCCACAGCTTTGTTTACTCTTTGAGTAGTATTTCTAAATATTTTTAAATATATATGAATACAGAAGATAGAAAGATAGGCAGTTTTGTCTATGAATATTTTCTGCAAGAACCACTCCCTGTAGTCCTGAAGAAATATCTAAGCAATTAAGGCAGAGAAATTTTAGCAGATATCAACAACAAACCACTCTGTATGGAAGTCATACCTCATTGTTAGTAAGTTCTCTTAAGTTGGTACTTAAGGTTGTATTTTTCTGAATTGGTCTTTTAGATATGTAAAACCTGATATCTCATCTTATTTGGAAATCTTAGATGAATATGAATCTAGATAAAATGACAGAGCATTCAGCTGTTTACCATTCCAATGCTGAGACAAAATCTAATGTCAAATAACATATTTTGAAAACAAGAATGTAGCAGCTAAAATTACACCTAAGTTCACTCCTCATTTCCAAACCTTCATCATTTAAAATTCTAAATCTGTCTCCACTAAAAAGTACATTTCCAGATCATGTTTTAGACTTGCCATTCTGTTTCAGAATCTCCATTGTGAAAGTGTTCAGTTTAAGCTACATTCATTCACTGTAATTATTGTTTAATTTAAATTTCTATAATGTACAAACATGTTAAGCATTTTCACAGATGTTTAGCCATCTGTATCACTTCTATCCAGGTCCTTATACACACTTTTGACTGAGTTGTCTTTTATCATTGAGTTTTTAAAAATTCTTTATATATTGTATCACATATACTATTGTATAGTCTGACATACATGTACTATATTTTTCACCATTATTTTCTCCATTCTCTGAGCTGTTTTTTTTCAGTTTTTTTGATAAATAAATATAAATTGTAAAGATTAAGTTAACTAATATTTTTTTTCTTATCAATGAATGCATACTTCACTGATAAATTAGTATTTTATTTGAAGTCTTCTCTGAATGTGTCAGCTTCATTGAGTGGTTATTAATCACTTATGGGAGGAACCAAATATGATTCGAAAATTTCCCACTGGTGATTTATGACTTGAAGATGTGGGACACATGACAGGAAGAAATATTTGCTATTACAGTCTGCTCACCCAACCCTGCCTGCACCTACCCTAACAAAATGACCCTGTCTCAACCCAAAATTCTTATACGTTGAGCAGAATAATGTTCTTTCGATTCTACTTTAAGTTTAACATCAACATCACAGCTTCCATTTGAGATAATAATTCCCTGGTTTACCTTTTTTTTCCCTAATCTCTGACACTGTTCTTCTTCACCCGAGTTGTACACCTCTGTCAAAATCACTTAGAAAAGGAGCAGCACATCCTTAGGACATACAGCCCTATTTTCTTTACATGTTACTCTCTCACCCTCTCAGCTGGACCCCAATACTGTTTATCTTCTTTGGCTGTTTACCTCTGCTTGGCTCTGCAGTGTTACCATTCCTTTTTACAATGGTACCTACCATGGGTAAGAAGGGGACAGAAATATCCCGAGCTGGACAGCCCTTGCCCAAGTTGTAGTTTCTTATTTTCTTCTGACCTCTTCTTCCAGGGTTACCAAAAAATGGTGTGTTCTTGCCCCAGGAATTTGTGACAACCTGCCTCCAACCCTAGACTCCTTTTCTTTTCTAGTTCTGGTCTTGAGTGTGAGGGGCCAGCCAACAGCCAAGCAAGTTCACCTTGCCAGGAACTGAAAGCACCTTTTTCTGTTAATTGTTACTGAGAATTTCATACTTAAAGATTGTTATCCTATGTCACTACCTATCGTTATCGCTCTCCCTAAAGACTTAACAACATTAACCAGGATTTAGAAATAACCTTTAAAGCATTGTTTATAAGGTGTCATAGGGATTCCTGGCAGACATGCAATTTAAATAATGTATTTTAAAAGGGGTGGAAAGGAAGAACTTGAAAGAAAAGAGCAGCCTCTCTCGCTTCCTCACAAGATATTTTATCAAAGACACATTGTGGATAAAACCTTAACTAAAGGGAATATTTTAGAAACAAGTTTAAAAAAAAAAAAAACCCTGAGAAACGTCAATAATACTTAAGTGATTTTTAAACTATATGCTCCGCAATGTTCTACAAATGGTGACTGCTGCTTGGTTATTGAATTTTGACTAAGATAGACAACTATGTCATGTAAAGTATAAAGTATATTTCCAATGACTTCTCCATTATAACTATTTTAAGAATTCTGAAACTTCTAAAAGATTGAAGAACAGTGATTTTCTAACTCAACTTTACCTAGTATTTATGCCCTCATTTAAAAAAAAGATCTTAAATTCTAAGAAAGAGTTTCCTGATCACTCTGTCTCAGATTTATTTCCTTTGTTTCAGGGGCATTTAATGTGCTTGTCAAGAAATTTAGATCCAATCAATCCTGTGTAGATAACAGAGACAGTTTCCTAGAGTTACTCATGCAGTATATATATATTTTTTTATTTTCTGTGTGTTTAGTACTTGTTGATCTTGTTCCTCGCAGGAGCTCACCCATGCACAGAGCACATGTTAATTTTTTAATCCTTTATGGTCCCTTCCATTCTCCATCTCCTGCATCTCTAGATTCCCTTCCCTTGTGCAAAACTTTTATTCCCTTATTTCCTATTACCTGTCTTTTATTTTGCTCTTCATTTATATTTTGGGTTTCTCATATAAGAGGAAACCATGCAATGTTTAATCTTGTTTATCTACTTTAGTTCATTTAACATTATGCTCTCAAGTTGCACCCATTTTCTTGACCTATGGCAGAGTAGTTCTCTTTCCTTATGGCCGAGTTGTACTCCATTGTGAATAAGTACTCTATTGCATACTTTAAATTTTAACATAGATTCAAATCTAACCACATTGTAACAGTATATAAATCTCAGTAGCAGTATATAAATCTCAAATAATTTACATTTAAATTCAAGTTATTTCTCATACTTTGTAGTTTCACATCTCAAAACCTATTACACAGTAGTATAGCTGAGATGGTGTGTTGTTAGTTATTTATGAACTCAACACATTTTTATTAAGTGAAGACTTTTCTCATGAGGTTGCAATTGATAATTCAATAAATAAGTTAATAAATAAATCATATCATTTCACCTCATAATTTCAACTGTAGAAAAAGAAAGAATGGAAAGGTAGACTTGTGGGTGATTGTGGAGTAAGGGCATTAAATAAACGGGGCTGGGAAAATGCTTTCTGAAAGTGAGTAATTAGAGCCAAACTTTGTATAGAGAATCATCATGAGATGATCTGAGAGAACAAATATTCTAGACAATAGGAGAGGCAAGAACAAAAGGAAGAAAAGCAAGAAAAACAAGCAAAGGAAAATATGGCATCTCCTGAATTCAGTAATTACCTGCTTGTTATAGAAGTCTCTCAAGATGGGTCTATGAGTGCCCATTGGCTGAGATAATCTGTGTGGACATATTTTTCCCATTTATAGCTAGCTCACTCATTTGCTCTCAAATGTTTTCTTTCCATGAAAAAATGATATAGCCACTCTTATGTATGAGATAAATGCAGTTACTTGTAGGGCAGTATTAGGAATTTTGAATATAAATGTTAAAATCCACTTTACCATCTTCTCCTGTGATTCTTATACTATGACCTGTTAATTTTCTGTCTATGTGCTCCTAACCTGTAGAATATGCCATGAAAGCTAAACCAAATCACAAAAGCAAAACATAAAAAGATACCCATTGTGAGGGTTCCTTAAAGATCATTACTGTCACCTTAATATTTATTATGCACTTTGGAAGTAGGAGTATACAAACACAAGTGATGGACTGGACTTTTACTACGACTCTTCATGTGCGCTCACCCATGAATCCACTTCCCAGGTTACTGCCATGTGAAGTCAGGCATGCGTGGAAGCCAGCAGGAAGCCTCACAGCTCAGACACCCAGCTTTGACACGAACACCAGCACCTGGAAGCAGAAAACCCTGAACAAACATGACAAAATGTCACAAAAATTGTACTTTAATTGTCAAGCTTTTTACAGCCATGCATATGTAGAGAAAAGCTCTTTAGCTATCTATCAATGATTGATCATACATTGTATGTGTATATGTGTGCTATATATTGGGGTGTGGGGAAATACAATTTCTGCTAGATTCCAAGTACAATTAAAAGTACATAAAACCATCTATGTGTTTCTATCATTAAGAACTGAAATACCCTGAAAAATTAAAAGCATAAATGTTAGCCCACATAGGTCAAATAGGAAAAGTTGCCAAAAGTTTACAAATTTTTTGTAAGAAAGTTTCATGTGTATTTACTAGTTAAAAGATCATTTACATTTAAGCATTTTTCTCTTTCTTTTTGATCTAGAAGATTCAAATGTTCTAAAACATTAAAATATGTAGAGTGGCAATGAGCTTAAGAGATAAACAAGGCGATTCCACATAATATTACTTTATGTCCCTTCCTGCAACCTATTTGCAGAATTGGGGATCCTGTCCCAGAGATAATGTCCTTGCTTAGCATGCACAAGGCCTTGGGAGTGATCTTTAGCAACAACAAAACAACATTCATGGATGTATATGTATGTGGCAGTGGGACACACATTCAGGAGCCAATTTGTGAATGGTACAGTTATTAACCTAATGGTATGTGTTTATCATGGGGTTAATGTGATTTTACTTTGCATCAATTAGTGTACTGTATTAGGATTCTGTGGAGGAAGAGAATCAATAGAAAATACATTTATAATTATGTCAGGGATTTATCAGGGAGGTTCACTGGACTACAAGTCCACACTGCCTTCACAGAGCAACCCACAGCATTGTTCTGTGTGCTGGGAGCTGGAGGAACCTGGACCTGCCCAACCCAGCAAAAGGGGCACACAAAAGGAAGGAGCAAAGACGCATCATCAGTCCAAGGCTGAAAGCCCTGAAACTCACTGCACGGCACCAATCCAACTGTGTCTGGGTGGAAGAAATAGGACACTAACACCTGAGGTGATGGGAAAACTGGAGCTTTCCAGACAAGGAACACTTTCCTTTTTTCCATTTCTTATTCCACCCAAGCTACAAGTCCATTGGCTGGTGAAGCCATGTCCAATGTGGATCTTCTCTGATCAGCTTACTGGCCTACATGGCAATCACCCACAGACTCTCCCACACACACACCCAGTACCTACTTCATTAATTTTTGGAGTATTTCTTCATTCATGCAAGCTCATATACCATCATTATTGGTCAGAATCTACTCACTGCCAAATTGACAAGCATACACCTCCTTTTTATCTCCAAATACAGCATTCATAATTATACCTGATAAAATTATTCTGCACACAAATGGAAATGCATTAAATCTGTCTCCAGAATAGAAGCTAAAGTTAATTTTTCCTTGAATGATGTTTACTCTTCTCCTAACATTCCATAACTTAATCATCATAATATAAAGTTAACAACATTAAGTGCTGATTTTAAATCAGTCAATATTGTGTTACAAAGAAAACAGAGATATCTGCTTAGTATATGAGTATATATGCACAAGCACACTAACAAAATAGGAAAAAAATGCTCATAACAATTTCAGCATTTATTTCTGTTACTGGTCATACAATCATAACTGGTATTTCACACTGCCTTCTCATAGATTCCATTCTGTATTTCCCTGGCCTGCCGTAAGTACCTATTCAGGTCTTGGTTCTATAGCGGGAGGGGTGAGCCATGTTTTCATTTCTGAGGATCCTGGGCCATTCATCATCCTTCCTGGATTGGGTTGTTGTAGCTCCCATTGGCCACAGTAATAGCATGGAGGACATGCACTCCCAACATTCTCCTCCTTTCCTCCACTGTGGTCTAGTTTGGGATGGTAGTCTGAATTCCTTGCCCTTACCAACATCATAAATGCCATTTAGCTTCTTGACTCAGAGACATGAGGAGCCCAAAATGAGGAGAGAGAAATCTTATCTTCCAGATCACTGCATCGCAATTGTGCCTCCTGGTACAAGCTTTCTCCAAGTCTGCAACTAGGATTTCTAGTCTATCAGAGTTTAAGACTCCTTAAACTCTGTGTATTATGCTTTAGAGCAATGTAAGCATACAAAATGATTAATTGAAATTACAGTATTTTTAATATATAAAGTATACAATACATATCTAAAATTTATTCTTTAAAGTGCTCAGTATCTACTATATGCTAGGCATTTTGTTATAAGGCCTAGCAAAACCAATACTAGTCACATACTTCACATATTAAGAGATTAGCAATAGGAAACAAATTATGCCAAAGACTTACATATTCAAAAATTACTTAGCATATGTTGTCTTAGAAAAGGGACAATGGCCATGAGACTTAAGCCAGACTGAGTAGAAAATGATGAGAGTAAGGTTCATTTTCAATTTCAATATCAAGTATTTGATTAACTCTATGGTAAATATTTGTCTTTATCCATTTAACACACATTTGTTGGGCACATATATTAGGGCCTGTATTATTCAGGTTTGTGTTACTATAATAAAACACTTGAGTTAGATAACTTATAAAGAGAAAGGGTTTATTTAGCTCACAGCTTGGGAAGGTCAATGTCCATGATCAGACGGCCCACTGGCTTAGCATCCTGTGAGGGCAGATGTGAATACACCATGGTGATAGCAAATGTGGGAGCAACTGGTCACACCTCAACCCAAAGAAAAGAGAAGACACCAACTCCCTCAAACCCTTTGAGTACATGCTTTCAATGATGTAAGGCCACCCCAATAATACTAACCTCCTAAAACTTCTACATCTCACCCCCACCCCAACTCTAAGGATCAAGCCTTTAACATATGGGATTTTGTAGGACACTAGATATCCAAACCAGAGCATAATCCTTGGTTTATACCAAGAATAACATCTCATATGTATTCTCATATGTGTGCATTACCTAATTCTTGTTTCGGAAACTAAGTTCCCACATCCCTCTAATAAATATCTGTACATGATATTAGGCTCTGAGTAGCTCAAACATATTTTTATGACCAGTTTTTATGTACATTTCCTACAATAAATTCACTTTCTTAAAAACAAAACACCAAGGCAATGCACATTACCTTCAAGTATTATTCTGTTTATACTGGCATATTAGAAGTACCAAGGGTAAATCAGAAAGGGAAACATATCAAAGTAAAAATGTGAATGCCAATACACCTTGAATATTGTTTGAGGTAGCAACTTCTGATATCCACAGTCATTCTGCCAGAATCATTTGGAACTTGGAGTTACTGTTATAATTCAGTGCTATTTATGTATCAAAAGTAAATTCTAAATTACTTAATCCATAATAGGAAAACAATCAATGAGTTGTCCAGAGTGTTGCTAAATTCTTAATTGTTACAAGACCTAACCTGACACTAGAAACACCAATGAGAGTATTTTCCTGCCAGAATTATTCCCTAAAATGTGGCTTTAGTTTCCCAAAAGACTTTTTAAAATAAAACTGTTTCTTGCCTTCTGAGCATTTAGTTCTAAGCCCAAAATCTATATCTACTTCCTTGGATCCAGATCATGCCCACGTTCACCTGATCACAATCACAGGAGCAGTGTCCTCGTTCAAGCAGCTGGAGCCCTACAGCTGCATGTAAGGCCTTATGTGCAATGGAGGGGTTGGCCCCAACCCATTTTCCCAAGCTGAGCACTCTCAGACTCTCCTGCTCCCTGCACCTCACTCCTGTGTCCCCCACACAGGGCCTCCGTGGAAGCTCCTGTCCCCGGACTCAGCACTCTTCCATTCCTCCTCTTCCCTCTTTCTGTCTCTGGGCCCGAAAGTCCATCAGAAGGATGGAAACTATTGTGTGGAGCTCCTCAGTTGTGAGAGGATCCTCCTCATCTGCCTTCCCTGATCCAGGGCTCCACTTGTAGGGAAACATGAAACAGCAGGGAGCCAGGGCCCATCTTCTTTCCTTATATTTTATTTAACTTGGTGAGTGACAACCATGTATGTATGGGGTGCAAAGTGATGTTTTGATAGATGAGTGCATTTTGCTTTTGTTTGTACTATTTTGGTAAATGAAAAGTTTTTTCTTCTGGCTCATTATCTTAATTGATCTCCTGAATGTCTAGCTGCATCGTAGCCACTAACACGGCTTCTGCACACTAACTTTATCCTGAAAGTTGTGCGTAAAAAGAGGTTGCATCATCCCTTCTCCAAGCATCAGAAGGGGAATTAGAATACACGGTCCCCCAAAGCATATTACTGTTGTTCAGAATAGAAATTGGCAAACACTAAGCATGACACAAGAATTTCAGCACAGTCCACATTATTTTAAGCATGCAGTCTTTAAAAAAAAAATCAGTCAAACAAAATGTACATATTTTTGGATTTTTGTCAAGAAAATCCTTGCCTTTAAAAAAAAAAGTGTTGTACCATCTATTCTCCTCTACACCCAATTTACACATTTCCAACATGCAAGTCTGGCTGATCTATCCCTTCCTACCGTTTTATATGCTCCAAAAATCCCAACACTCACATTTGCTATCATTTAATTAAGAATATTTGTACACCTCCTTCTCTCCATAGACTGCAAGATAATGGAATACAACTTTGTATTCATTTCCTATCCAAATCACTTTAACTAGCACTATGTAAGTGAAATTTTTCCTTCTGATTTGAACTTTACTAAAAGGAACATATTGATACATTGTTTCAAACCCACCTCTCATCCAGGAGATACATTGTGAGAGCATAGCCAGTCTTTTATGTTTTCTTTTTCTGCTCAGTGAAGATTTACACACAGTTTTATGAAATAATGTAAAGATGCTCTATGGACCTTCCATCCAGTTTCTCCTCGTGGTATCTGTTTTAAGTTACTTTTCATGTTGCTGAGACAAAAATGTCTAGTATCCAGAAGTTAAAGGAAGAAAGGTTTGTTTCAGCTTACAGTTTGTAAAGGTTTCAGTCCATAGTTGGCTGGCCCCAAGGCAGGGTGGCAGGATAAAGGGACATTGAAGAGGAGAAATTGTTCATGGTGTGGCAAGTAGAAGCAGCAAGCAGCAACCAGCAGCAGCCAGCCTCCTTTCCCTTTTATCCCACCCAGGTAACCAGCCTTTGAGGTGGTGCCACCCAGAACTACGTGAAACTGGTGGACTGATTTAGTAGCACACATTCTTATCCCAGCCTTGTATACCCTAGACCCAGTCAACTCCCAAAAGCCAGACCTATGAGCACATGAGGCCTTGGGGAAGCCATAACAGCATCACCTGCAAAACCATAAGACAACACTACAACCAAGATCTTGAGACCACATGGTCCATGCCCATGTGGATTCTTCTTGTTCTTTTGTGGTCATGCCAATCACTTTACTATTTCTTTGCTCTGCTGGAAACCAATAATCTGTTATTAGTTCTAAAAGTTTGCAATTTAAAAAAAGCTGCCTGAGTAGAGTCATCCAGTACTATATATAATCTTTTGGAATTGGCTTTTTTCACTCAGAATTTCTGCAGATTCATCCAGGTTGCCATGTGTTCCAACACTTGTTCCTTTTTATTAGATAATAATTCATGGCATGCAACAACTAATGAATGAAGATGAATAAAGTCATCTGGGTTGTGTCCAGCTTGGGCATATTATGTAATAACAAATGCTTATGTACCATTTTTTTTATCTACGTGAGCTTCATTTTTCTGGAATTACTATGCACTAGCACAGTTGTTGAGTCATATAGTAATTGTATGTGTGGCTTATTAAGAACTCACAAAATTGTTTCACACATACATCCCCACCAACAAATGTGAGTAATTCAGTTTTTCCACATCCTTGCCAGAATTTAGTGTTGTCATTTTTAAATACTATTTTTGTTTGTTTTCCTTTTATGAGGCAGAGTGTAGGTATATACTTTGGGCTATCCTTGAATTCACTATATATCCCATTCTGGCCTTGAATTTGTGATTATTCTCCTGACTCAGCCTCCTGGGTATTGGGCTTAAGGTGTGCACCATGATCCATCTCCACTTTTAAAAATATTATTTTAACCCTTCTAACAGTATTAAGGTTGCATCATTGTGATTTCTACTTCTATTCCCTGATGAGGAACTATGTTGACATAGTTTCTGCAGTCCATATGTGCCTTCTGTGTATTCTTTTTAATAAAACATTTCTATGTCTTTAGTTGATTTTTGAACCAGAGTGTTCCTTTCCTTTTGTTGCTGTTGCATTTTTTGCTGTGTGCTTGCCCTTTGTTGGTCCTTGTTTCTATTTGGGAGATTTGAGGAGATTTTTTGTATTCTCAATGCTAGTCCTTTGACAATACGTGGTTTATAAACATTTGTGCCCAATCTGAGCCTGCCACTTCATCATCTACAGGGCCTGCTGTGAGGAAAGTTCCCCTTAATTCAAATGTAGTTCACGGGACTGGGGATTTAGCTCGGGACTGGGCATTTAGTTTAGCGGCATAACTGTCTGCCCGGCAAGCACTAGTCATGAGTCCAATCCCTGGTACAAAAAAAAAAAAAAAAAGTAGTTCACATCTTATCTTTTTTTTTTTTTGGTGTTGGAATGGTGCTTTGATGTCAAATCTAAGAACTCCATCTCGCCTTAGATTTACATCAATGATCTATTTTGAGTTCACTCTTTTTTTAAGATGTAAGATTTAGGTTGAAGATTTGTCGTTTTTATTTTGTGTGTGTCAATGGATATTCAATTACCCAAAGTGAAAAGAAAACCACAGAATCATTTTCTGAAGTATCATTTTTTTCAATTGGGACATTTTGACATCATTGTTAAGTGGCAGTAGAGTATTTGAGAAGCTGATTCAAAGCATTTTCACCTGGTTTCTCAGGTAACACTCGGCACACGTCCCAGCACAGCTACTGGGGACAGTTTCCCCACGTGCCAGTGATTCTCCTTCAGCCTTGAGCAGAGGGCCCAGTGATATGGCTTGGTTCTGACACTGTCTGAGTGGAGCTGGATCCCACAAGTGAACAGCTGGCCTCTTGCCTTGAGAGCAGTCTCAACCTCAGGTGCAATTCCTCTTTGGGTACAATTAACCTGCTAAATTGGCACACACAACTTGGGGAAACATTTTGCTATGATGTATCTTTTTATTATTAAAGATGTTTTAAAGGACACAGATGAATACCTAGATTGTGACTGATTACACAATCTTCTCTGGCCTTCAGCTCAGCCCTTGTCTCCTCTTCACTCCCCAGGGGTCAAAGGCAGGCTGGAGATTTCAATGCCATAATCACAGTGTTGGTCCTCCTGGTACTCAATTCCATCCTCTTACATTCAGGAGAATGCCCAGGGTCACTTTATGAAATGGGAAATGTTCTTGTCACCTAGGAAATTCTAAGGACTGAGAAGCGTATGCCAGGAACCAGGGACAGAGATTACGTATCTATTTATGATATCAAAATATCATAAGCATGCTTGTACAGTTATTTCTTGGTTCTCTGTTCTCTTCCATTGATCTCTACCGCTATTCCTTCTGATCATAGTTTTCATTACTGTAGCTATATAATATTTTGAAATTAAGTAGACCAATCCAACTTTTTTCAAAAATTTTTTTATTCTATTGTGTCTTTCTATATAAATTTTATTTTTTTTTGTTTTGCTTTGTTTTGTTTTTTGACACAGGGTCTCACTATGTAGTTTAGTTGGCATTGAACTTACAGTATAGACAAGGATGGCCCCAAACTAGGGGCAATCCTCCTTCCTCAGTCTCCTGAGTACTGAGATTATAGTTTCATGCCACTATGATATAAATTTAATAATGATCTTATCATTACCTACAAAAATTATTTTGCTAGAATTTTGGTGGAAATTTCATTAAGCCTGCATATCAATTAGACAACTGACATATATATTAAGTTAAATATTTCAATGTATGAACAGAAAACTGTAATACTTCAGTTCATGAAAGCTTCTATTCATGAACAATTTGGTTAGCAAATGAACTAAGTTCCAAAGGAGAGGCAGTATTGTTTATCTCTTCATTTATTTATTTGAATTCATTTTGGCTTCATTCTTCAGCCTCCTATATGTTTTCAGCAACCAAGCCTGTAAAATTTTGTTAGGTTTGCTCCCAAGTTTTTAAGTGCTTGCTAATCATACTGTATTATTAGTTTTAGTGTATATTTACTTGTTTCTAGTATAAAAAGGAATGAATGATCTTTGTTTATACTATTGTGCATTTTGGGAGTCCACTGAACTCACTAGTTGGAATTAGTGTTTGAAATTTTCCATGTAGGTTATTTTGCCACCTGAGAATAAAGATGTTTATGTTTCTTCCTTTCCAATCTACCTTTATTGTATTATTATTATTATTATTATTATTATTTGTATCATCTAGAACTCCCCACACTGTATTAGTAAAAACAAGGAGTGGGCAGTCAGGTCTTTCTCCAGACCTCTGAGGAAAAGTGTCTACTTAGTGCTTTCATCATGAAGAGTAAGGTCAGCTACAGTAAGTTTCTGTTCTGTAGATGGTCATTAAAGAGTTAAGGAACTTTCCTTATTTATTTTTTCTAAGTGTTTTTTTTTTTAACTGAGTGGGTGTTGGATGTTGAATTTTGTCTAATTATTTGTCTACTTCCAACTGATGTAATCATGATTTTTATTCAGCCATCTAAGCATAGAGATTTCTTTGGTGAGAATTTTTAATTACTAAGTTACACTTTCTTGTGGTTCTATAGCTATATTGCTTTATCTAAGTCACACAAGCTTTAATGTTATATTTTAATGTGCATTCTGTTCCATGCACTGACCCATGAATTGTTTAAATGCTTGTTGTTTAGTTTCTAAGCATTCAGATATTTCACCATTATCGTTCTTTTTTTACTTTTATTTAGAGAAAAAGAGCAAAACAGAAAGATAGAAATAATACAGAATTTCAAAAAAATAACAATAAGAAATCACTAGTTGATAAATTACATATTGTTATCTTAAAAGTAGTTGTTCAAGTTAAAAAAGGTGTGAAAAGTGGACAATCAAACAATGACAATACAACTATTCTGTTTGATAAATTAACAAAAACTTAGTAGCATGGTTACCTATATTGCACACTTACACATACAGTTATATACTTTAGAGCACTTTGTTCCCCTTTGAATACAGCACAATTTGTAATAGCTAAATCTTGATAAAACCAAAATGCCCATCAACTGTAGGATGGATGAAAAAGATGTGGTATTTTTATACCATGGAATATTACTTAGCTTTAAAAAAGAATGATCATGAGGCTTTTATAATAAATGGAAACAACTTGAGACTATGCTCATAAGTGAAATAAATCAAACCTATTAACTTTCTCTTACTGATATCTGATTTGACTCCATCAGGTTCATATAACATGCATTTAATTCTTTTAAATGTGTTAAGGTTTGTTTTATGGCCCAAGTGTTTCTGGGTTGCCAGCATCAGTTCTAAGTTGGGAATAACAGCCAAAAAGAAAACAGAGGCTGCACCACTGTACAGTCCATCAGGTTCCAAGATTGCTCATCTCTGGCCTATTTCTACTCCAGTGTCCCAGACGTAAATGGTTCAATAAACTTGTTCACCCCCGATGCTGACTTCCATTATATCTTTTATACATCACTATAATATGAGCACTGAAGCTAAGTTGTGAAGTAGATCAGTGCCTGTAAGGATCTGTTATATAATGTAGAAAGTGAAGAAAACGGCATCAGAGCAATTGATCATCGTCTTCCAACTTTACTGAATTCTTTTTTACTTCTCATTATCCCCTTAGAGTCTCTACCAACCCTCAATCCTCTCCTGAACATTTGTCCTCAGTGATCTTCAGTTAGCTATTTGGTGGTGGTGGTGGTGGTTTAGGTAAAGAGGAATTAAAACTTTTGTGTGTGTGTGATTAACTTCCACTATTTAATAAATTCCTATATAAATTCAATATGTGTTATTAAAGAATTAATTGGGACAATTCAACCATGTCATAGAAAGTAGTTTATTTAGTTAGTTTATGAGTGAAGCACCTCACTAGGGAAAAGCATGAGAGAAAGTTAGGTAGTCAGCGTACTGATGGGAAATAAATGAAAATGCACAGTTGGACTTTGGACCAATAAGATGGTCCAAATGGGCAACATGATACGTAGCCCACTTCCTAAATAATAAGGGAAGGTGCAACCTCTCTCTATTAAGATCATGAGTTCTGAGAAACTTAAAATGAAAAATAATCAGTTTTCCTCCCTATAAATTCCCAGTTTCCTTTAAACCGTACAAATTGAATTGAGTTAGAAATCTGAGTTCCAATTGATCATTTTAAACGCACAGAATCACCATGATGGGCTGCCAATGAACAGTGAAGGAATCCCAGTGCAATCATTGTTTACCTGTAAGTGGCTCCTGATCAAGGGCCTTGTGGAAACACAGGAACTGTTCTCCTTCTTCTTATTTCCAATAATAGCTCTCCTAATCTCCCCCTTTGACTTACAACTTCATTTTTCAACTTTTGTGGAGCCACAAGCTAAATATATACTGTAACAACATCATGAGAAAATATAAAAGAGAAGTATAGAATACACTAAGAATTTCTAAAACTCCAAAGGACTGAAAAAGTATAAAGGGAAATATAGACAAATTTTACCAATATTAAAAATATATTTGTTTTCAACAAAAGGGGCATAGAACATTAAAATCTAATGTTTCCATATGTTTAAAAAAATTATGATGTTAGTAAAATTTGAACAGATTACTCCCTGAGGAGAAAGTACACTCATCTAAGTTTCAATGATCAAATTCTATAAAAATTTGAAAAGAAATTAAAATGATGATTTTTTCAGACACAAACATAAGTAAATATATATTATGTTATACGCATACCATATATCAAATTGGAATTTAAATTAGATATCTTTGATATAATTTTTACAACAGTGTCATAATAAAAGATCTTTGGCCATAAATAACTCTCTAGCTTCTCATTGCTGTGAACTTTATACTATCTGTAAGCCTCACTTCATTTATTAAGAACAAAGAATCATATCTTTATCTTATGATTATTATGGAAAATACATGAAAGGAGTTACCAATTTTCCTAGCATATAGTTAGGAAATATATTACTAAATCAATAATGACTAAATTATTTATGGTTTATTATTTATTATTATACATATGTTTTATTGACTAGACAATGAAAAAATATGCATTTGGGTTCCATCAATATCCTTGTAGTAGATTTGATATCTGCACCTTGGAACATTCTTTTTCAATGATGATAATTATCTTTAAGGCGTATACTATCTAATCAGGAACATTTCCGTATTGTTTTGTTCATAATTCTCCAGTGATTAAAATTAAATAGATACAAGAGGATATCTGAAAACTACCAGATTAAGAAGATGCAAAGAGTGCAAACTGGATCACCATCATATGATGAGGAGCCTAAATCTAGTATCTTATCTCGGCTTCCTAGTTGTATGTAGGATGACCAATGACTGAATCCTGAGCGTTAAAATGATTAGATTATATTTTAACGAAGTGAATTGCTATGCAGCATAAAAAAGTTGATGATATCACAGTCTCAATGCATACCTATCAGTCAAAAACTCTTTATTGCTCCTTGAATGTCATCAGAGAGCCTTGACAACTCTGGTGACATCTGGGACTCTTTCAAGCCAGTGAATTGTAGACAGGGCTAAGACTTTTGTCTTTGATGGTTCACAATCCCAGTTAGGAGCAAAATTAGCCACTATCACAGGATAGATGATTCTTTTCACAGAAGAGGTCTTGAGTGTATTTGAATTACAAATGTAAAAACCTCTGAAGAAAATGAAGCCAAAATAATAAATAAATAGTGCAAGTTTTCTAAAGAGGAGCAGTAATTCATTACCAAGCAATTAACCTTGTAATAAGCTCCCACTTTTTCATTTAGAATATTTAATTCTGTATTGGCAATATAATTATGACAAAGATTGAAGACACAGTGTAGTACTCAAATGTTAACCATTTACAATTTGTCTTTAGTGACAGACAGGAGAACCATCTAGTTATAGTCAGCTTTTCAAAAAAAAAAGTTGACTATTTGCCAAACAGCACTCCATATATTGCCTTTAAAGTGCAGCCTGAGTTGTTAAAGACAAAATAGAATTTGTGGCACCAGATAATTAACTTTCCCACTATTCCTTTCTTAGATCTTAATGAAGGGCTCCTGCAGTCCTATTTACCAAGGATTAAAAAAATGATGTATCCGGAATTGTCCAACTAACCTTTCCTTGTTTCCTTTTTTATTCTAAGTAAGATATTTAAAATGACTAATCCAAATATAGTCAGTCTCCAAGGTGTGTTTATGTGGATTATATTTCATTTTTTAATTCCTTTCCATGGATCTCATGGAATTCTTGGATTCTGTTCCTCCAGGGCAGTTCATGACTTCATTGCTTGTTAAGAGTTATTTATATCAGATCCTTCAGGCTATAGTCTTTTGCCACTCTAGAAGAGTTCTTCACAGAGAATTTAAAAACTCGGTATCTATTGATTGGGGACAAAGAAACAGTTAAACTGGCTGACTTTGGCCTTGCTAGAGCTTTTGGGATACCTATTAGAATATATATATATATATATATATATATATATATATATATATATATATACACATACAGGAAGTAGTAACACCCTGGTGTAGATCTCCAGAAGCATTGCTGGAGTCAGCTTGTTACTCCAATCCAGTAGACATTTGGAGTGTAAGCACCATTTCTGCAGTATTGGCAACTAGGAAACCCTTTGCCCATGGGGACTCAGAATTGATCAATTCTTTAGGATTTTCAGAGCTGTAGGCACACCCAACAATGAAATATGGTCAGAAGTAGACTCTTCACAGGATGTAAAAGTACATTTTGCAAGTAGAAACCTGAGAGCCTCACATCTCATATCAAAACTTATATGAAAATAGTTTGAATTTGCTCTCAAAATGTTAGTCTATGATTTTGCTAAATGAATTTATGGCACTGAGTCATCCATATTTTGATGATTTAAACAAGCAGATTAAGAAGATGTAGGTTTGTGACAAAAAGTTTTCACATATTATAATCAAGGATGCCTAATTGTGATTCTATTTTTGTCTTCTACGTTTTTCTTCTTTGCTGTAAAACTGAAACCGTGCTCCATTTTCTAATTTCAAAAGTGTAACAAAAATGTAAATATTGTTCTGTATAAATTTAAATATAATTCTGGGTAGGTGTGTAGATCACACTGTGGCAATTCTTTGTTACTATAATAAAACTGTAAGTCTAAAAAAAATGACCAATGAGGTCCTCAAGAGGGAAGGGCTAAGAAAGTCGTCCAGAGGCCACTAAGGAAAGGAAAGAAATTTCAATCTGGAGGAGGGAAGATGAGTTATTTGAAATTTAGATTCTCTCAACAAAGGCTTACACTTCAAAGTTTTTAGAAACACATAAATAAAAAACAAAAATGCAAAGATGAACCTCCAAAAGCCCATTTTTAAATGGCTACGTGACATCAGTTCATAGTGCACTGCACATGGGTCTGTACTTAGTGGCATCTGCCTTGAAACAGAAATAAGGCCTCAGTCAGTCACAGAGTTGGTCTGCTCCATTTCTCTCAAAGATTACTGGGTAGTTCTAGCACTTCACTTTCTACCAGAAGTCTAGCATTTGTAGTATCTATTTGAAGTGAACTTACAAGTATAGTGCGTCTTGATCTGTTGATGAGCTGTTGGAGTCATGCGGTTTTGTTCCCTGGGTTTCCTCAAGCCCTTTCCTGCATTCGAGTGCCTCAATAGCCTGTGAAGTACTGGCTCACCTTTGGGAAGACCCTTCATCCAGATTCTACAGTGTTCTATGTGAGACCGTGTACTCAGAACTGGAAATGTGGTAGTTTTAACACATGTTGGTATCTCATTTTCTGTTATCTATTTCTGAATATTCTGAAAAGAAAATCTTAGCATTAATGGAATACATATTATATGCCTTGAGATCATTTTCTCACTTTAACCTTACAGCATTTGTGAAGACGAAAGTATAATTTTAATTAGTTAGTGCCCACATAATTTCAGTCCTTACTTTTCTATATTTGGTATTTCATGACTTAAAAATCCTCCCACTTTTCTCATTCTACCTGATACAATATTCTTTAAAAAAACTACTAGGTGAAGTCTAGTCCTTAATGCAGTCATTTGCATTTTCCAGGGCCTTATTCGATGGCTTACTACATCTGGAGTATGTTCAAAGTGCTTCTTATCACTCGCTTATAATGTGTTTCTCTCAACATGTAATCTACACTCTGTGCCATGTTTTAGAAGCCTTTGTCCTCCTACAGCATCATCCAGGCTCTCCTCCCCTCTGAAATCTGTGCTTCGGAAATTGTGTTATACTGTCTCCAGAGTTCTCCCCCCGTTTATTGAGCCCTCTATAACCTGACATCTGTGCCTTTCCTTCAAAATGATTATAACTCACCTCCCTTTTGGGATCCTCAAATCCGCTAATGACATCTGTCCTTTATAGTTGAAGCTGGGCCTCACTTTTGAGCCCCAGATATGCACTTTAAACTTGCATTAGACCTAGAAATTCTCTGTGGGATATCATCCTCACCTACCTCACATGCCCCTATATATATACATTTCTCCTTTACTAGTCACAGATCTAATTAATACTATTGTGACTCACTTGTCAGCTAGGACAGATTATAAAATCCGGTTGCAACCAAGACTAGAGATGGTAATGACTTGACTGTAGCTGAAGTCTACTTTTCTCTAGTCATGAAGAGTATCCTAATCCACAGAAGAGTTCTACCTTATTCCTCTAAACTCCTTCAGTGGCTTCTAATCACCTTCAGAGTAAATTCCAATATCCACAAGACAGCAATAGACGCAACATAAGCAGGATCCCAATGAAATTGAAAACCTTGTCATTTTTTCCTCCTCCTTTCTAATTCTTGAAGGATTTCTAATTCTTCAAACATCTACTTTTTCCCTGTCTATGCCTTCTGCATAAATGATTTTCAGTCCGATCTTTTATCATGATGTTTAGAAGGCTATCAAAATTCTGTTCATTTCTACCCACACACTCAATCTGCAGACTTTATTGACCCCCTTTTCAAGACACATACAGGTTTCAACTAATTCCTCATCACCTCTTCTATCAACAGAGTGTAAGTAGTCATCATGACCTTTCAAATGCAGTATTGTGGTTTATGTCTAACTATTCTGTTCCCTTCTACCCTTGCTCATCTCCCCTACTATGTTGGCATTTGAGTTAATTATACTTGCCATGACCTTATAAATAAGATCACATTCTGGGGCACCAGAACTTGGGACATTAACATATTATTTAGGCAGACAAAATTCAACACACTCACTAGAAAGACAAAGCCATGCTATATTCCAAGCTATAGATGTTTGTCCCTCATTCATGTTGAAGTCATTCATTCAACTATTTTGTTTATAAACACAATGCCAGATTTTATGTAATAAAACTGAGTTAGATCTATTTCTTGCCTATAAAAAAATAGAGAAGTAAGTTCTTAAAATATGACTTTTCAGTACAGTGGAAGTGATAGAAATAGTGTGTCTTGGGAGAATAGATTAAGGTGTGATTAATGCAGCCTGTGAGATCAGGCAAGGCATTACAAAGATAATATTTTAAACTTAATGCTGATGGAAGTATAAGAACCAGGCAGCCAGAAAGATCAGAGGAAACATCTCAGACACAAGTCCCTTCTGCATATACACATGGGGCACCTGCTGTGTGCTAAGCATCACAGTCAGAGCCTAGCGCACAGAAATAATTTATGTTAGTGTCGCAGGAAACCAGTATTAAATGCTACTATCTTGACAGAATATTAATTTAGCAAGGAAAACAGAAAAGTAAAACATAATAATAACAGAATGTGAAAGGTGCTATGACAGATCTATCAAAGAGCACAGGAAGAGAAATAATTAGGCTTGAGTACCATGGTAAGTGACATGGTGCTGTGGTGAGAGCGATTATGTGTGGACGTGAACTGATTAGACACTTTGCTGGAATTTAGACAAAAGACACCCATGGAGCATGTGACTGCAGAGTGAATGCCTCAGACAGTGCGCTGTCAATCACTTCTTTATTGTAAGTCCAGATTTTCATGTATTCATATCTATGTGCCCTTTGCTAGATGTTGCCTGTATGGTGTGCTTTTTACCTTCATGCATAAATTAGCTACCCAGGGTCTAAAACAAACAGATGATAAGAAACAAATAAATAAAAAGAGCCAAGCTTCTATCATTCCTTTGGACACCAAGCTATGAAAAATAGAAAGGCAAAGAAGGTATCAAATCAAAAATTCTTTGTTAATATGAACTTGCATTTAATGTTTTTCTGTGCCACTGATATAAAATATCTCCTTTTGAAACACTGAGTTCTGTAATAAGAAAAATTTAGAGAAAATTCTCATTACCAAGGACCAGAGATTTCAATAAACACAGATTTTCATGATTCTCCCATTGCTTCAAAATTATCTTGGAGAAATGCTATATTTTCATAAAATGTATATATGTAAAAATTTAATAAAGCAAATGACTGTATACATGTGTATGTACGTGTTATAACTATGTGTGTTTTATGATTAAAATTTTGGAAGCCAATGAAAAAAATGACAGAAAATTTTGCAAAATCTTTAAAGCATAAGTTCTTCAATCAAGAGCCTGGGTGTTAAACTGACAAAAGAAAAAATTATTAACAGAAAAGACAGGTTTTATTCACTAATGTACATAAGGAGGACACAAAGAAACAGGACAGAAAATGCCTAGCTAGGGTGGAGCTTATCTACCTTCTAATTAGGTGAGGGGCACACAAGGGCAGCTATGGAAACACTAGAAACTTTCAAAGAGGTAAAGGCCAAGGAAACAGCACACTGATGGGAAAACAGGTTACTTTCTGGGAAGACTCATGACCCTCACAAGGACAGCCATCGCGGGAGACAGAACCCCACCTAGGAAATGCTCACATGTGACACCAGCTCCCCGAGCCTGCGGTGAAGAGTGTGGGTTCTTGGGTTGTTCTCCAAAGGGAAATACAGGAAAATTGAATCTGTTGAGTTTTGGGGGAAGGCTTATTTCTTCAACTGAAGTTGAAATAATTTTTATCCCACAATGGCAAAACCTAAATCTCTTTCAAAGCGGAGAACAGAACGATGGGCATAGGGTTTAACAGAAAAGCACGGGCAGCAGAATCTTATCTTTGTGCTAAGCATCATTGTAGGGTCCCAGGCCCTGTGCTAAGCATCATTGTAGGGTCCTGTGACCTCCCTTAGTAGCAGAATAGCTGCCTCCTGCAGCAGAGCATTTAAAAGTAGAGGGAAAGCTTTGCCTGTAAGATCTCACTGGGAGGATAATGGGTTAGCAACTTCGTCCTTGCCTGTTTCTTCATTTCTCCTTGCATTTCACAGGGAGAAATAAAAACAGATTAAAGTAACATGGATTGCCTATGTTATTTTCTAATGAGCTTTATGGTTTAGAAAGAAGCCTGGTCTGGGCTGAGGGTTCAGTTCAGTGCCTGCTTATCATGCAGAAGGTCCAGGGTTCCACCTCCCCAAGAGGAGAATGGGAGAGAGGGAGGAAGAAGCAGGCAAAGAGAGAGGGACTCCCTTTGCTAGACATCAAAGAACTTTAATTAGGACTAAGCAACACAGCTCCAAGCAGCAGCAAGGAAAGCATCCAGGGGATGGGCAGTGCCCTGATGTCCAGCAGAGTGACCAGACTGCAGGCATTGGCCTCTGAGAGCTGCCTGCACTTATGACCTAGGAGGAGGAAGAGGAGCCTTGAGAGCCAGTGGATGGCTGGGGCTGAAGGGCCAAGAGATGGAGCCTGCAGATCCCACCACGGTATCCCCTCCCCAGCACAAGCTGAGTGAACACAGCCACCATCAAAGCCTTTATGAAATTATCTACACTAAACATGTGCTCCAAACTGGAATCTAGGGTTTCTTTGTATTAAAATATTAAAAACAAATTTGCATTTCACTCATGGGTCAATGCTCTACAATTCCGTCACAAATTTGGTGGCTATAGTGTCTGTTCCATTCTACGTGTTACTCATTTTTATATACAAATGAGAGTTTTTAAAGGCATTCTCATCTTCTGAATATAAACAATGAGGCCAGGGGTGGTGGTGCACACCTGTAATCCCAGCACTCAGGAGGCTGAGGCAGGAGGATAGTTGTGAGTTGGAAACCAGTCTGAGGTACAAAGTGAGCTCAAGGACAGTCTGAACTGCATAGTGAGACTCTGTATCCAAAAAAAAAAGGCAAAAAAATGAATATAAACACTGAAATCTTTAGGGGAGTAAACTACGTCTATAACATCACATTACTTCCTACATAATCTGTGACTCCTGGGTTTAGGTTAAGAAAAGGCTCTCATAGGTACAAGGGCAAAGGCCCACCTTTTAAAAAGAATCTATTAAATAAAACTGAATGCATGAGATTTGAAAAGAAAAGAAAAAGAAAAAACAAAGAAATATCTGATCCTTTTTTTTAGCATGATAAAGCACTGGTACCATCTACTAGGTGTATTCAAACAATTGCAGTAAAACAGAGCCAATCTGGAGGGAGAACGATTTGTATTAAGCTCTGTTATGTCTCACAGTATTTAATGAATTATTTACTTAATTAATAATTGTTATCCACCACAATAAACTCAAAACATATTTCTAGTATACACAATATATAAAAACATGTCAAGGCATACATGTGTGTATCTACATGTATGTGGTAGAGATAGCACACAGAGACACAGTAAAATCATAGTATGTGGATTTTAAAACACAAATCATAAAGACTTATGGGAGTTATGTGGATGCTCAAGTTTCAGATGTGAACAAAGAAAACATGATTAGTTACAATGGCCCAGGAGTTATAAACCTATTTAGGTCAAAGTTTTACCTCTGTTTTAACCTCCTATAACTAGCCAAACTTCCCCTCTGAGTGTACCATCCTTTAGAACCAGCAGGTTTCTGTGCATGGCCAGGCAGAGGGGTGTGGTCCCTGGAGTTTTCGAAAAAATGATTTGCAGCTGGGCACGGACACCTGGGCTGCTGTCCGGAGTCCTGATACTCTGAGGGCTGTTTTCAACTGAGTCCTTTTCAGAAAATAGGCTTTGTGGAAAGAGAATACATACACATGGATATTATCATCTCATTTGTAAAAGAAAAAAAGTTTTAATTTAAAAAAAAATTTTTAAATGAACAGTAAGAAAATAGAATCTGTGTTTCCTTTTAGTTATAAGTAAAACTTTTGGGTTTGCAAATCTACCTGTTTCTCAGATATTTCATATAATGTTCACCTTTCCAATCAAAATAATTCATAGCATAGAGGGACTTTATAAGACATGATATTTGATCCAGTTCCTTACACCATCCTGGCCCAGGACCGTATTTTGAATGCATGATTTTAGGTCACAAGTAAAAGTGACAACTCTGAAATCCTTAGACAAAGCAGTCTCTTCACTCTACGTGTGACCTTCTTCTTGTTATAATTGCCCTCCTAGCATTTGTGGGAGAGGGGTAAATTCAGAGACCAATCTAAAGAATTATACTGTTAGAACAAATGTCCTCGGGTGTGGCAACCTCTACCATAAAGGATGGTTAAAACCAGCACTGTTTTAGGGAAATATCAAAATGCAGTCTTTATTGTCTTGCTGTAGTTCTATATTAAAAGTGATACATTTTATTCAACATTTTCCATCTAGTCATGACAAAGCAGACTCATGATGGGTGATGGACAGGTGGATGATTGAGTTGTTTTTGAGAAAAGAACTGCTTAACAGAAGAATTATGGAGCAAAGCAGCCAATAAAACCATCTACGAAGACTAATGGACAGTGATGACAGAGCTATAAGCACAGCAGGAAACATTTTTAGTTCCCTTTCCTGTCACCGGGGTGCACTTTCATCTGCATTAGCAAGGGTTGGGTCAACACATGCAGTATAATGCATTTTAAATCTCAAAGGCAAGATCACCCTGGACAGAGAAAACTGCTGTGTTAGACTCCACCTTCAGCTTTGTGCAGCATTTGTAATTGAGTCACTGACAAAGCATTGCAATGAGCATTACAGAAAGGAAGTGTGCCAAGTTATGGAAAGTTTTAACATGTGGTAGTCTCACCTGGTTTACACAAAAAGTCTGAGAAAATTATCAGAACTTCAGTTCTCCCTCAATGCTATCCACAGAAAAAGTACCAAGTGAGTAGTACATTTTATTGGTGAGTCCTGATTTGTTTTGTGGGTGCCATCATATTCCTACGTTATTATTAAAAGATATAGATAAAAGTAATGGGAGTGTAACTGAAATCCTGGTTTAAACTTAAGCTGTCAGAACTCTTGGGTCATAAGTGGGAAACTCGAAAAGCAGAGAATCTTTTGAGAAATTAACAATCTCCTGGAAAATAGTTCTCATTTAGGAACAAATGCTTCTTTGTGGAGAGCATGAGCAAAGCCCGTCATGATGACTGCACCCAGTGGATACGCAGCTGAGGGGAGTGTCCCCACACTGAAACCACAAAGCAAATTCTGCTAACTAAAAATGTGACAGGACATGCACAGACCAAGGTAGGACACAAGGGCTTTTGTCCCTGAGTAGATCTTATTTGTTGTTTCTTCAAACAGGTTTAAGGTACATTTTTTTGGCCATTCTGTGCATGCTTAACATGGATAAAATGAACTTGATTTTTCTCTTTTATATTGTTTGAAAAATGAATTCACAAATAATTTTTTCCACAATCTGAGTCGGATTTGGTGTTCTGAATGTACAGTAATTTGCACACCATCTCACTTTTCCTCGGTACTTGTCCTTCTTTAGCATTGTTATAAAATTCTAAAACTTCTGGAGAGGAACATTAGACTACTTACAACTTAGAAAATAAAAGAGGAAAATTGCTTCAAGAAAGCAATATCATGTCATGGATTATGAAATTCACGTTTTCAGTGACCTGTAATCCCCAGTTTTCAGTGAGCCAAAGTGCGTGACTTTATACCACTGTCTGGCCCAAGTACAGCCCTGCAGATGCCAAGTGCCCAGGGCGTGCCCCCTTCACAGGGAGTGAAGATTGAAGTCCATGGTAACAGGGCTTCCTCTCTGTCTCTTGTGAGCAGCATAGCTAGACACACCGCTACCTTACTCAGGCTCCACTAGAGCTGTACCTTCCCCCTGGGAACAATTTAAGACAGGGTGGAACAGTCTCTCCATCTGTCTAAGAGCGCAACAAATATTCAGGGCTAAACTCTTCAGCTTAGCATAAGTTTCTTCCTGCAGAGTATCTGCCCTCCTTTTATCTCCTTCTGGGGAACAAGGAGGGGTGATCTGACTGACTGGAGGCAGAGGGTCTGTTACGCAGGTGGTGCCTCCTCTATCCCAGAGATCAAGACTGAGCCCAAAGCTGTGAGTCCCTTTTGCAGCTTAGCCATGAACAAGTTGCACACTCTTCAGACTTCCTGAGAAGTTTCTCAGGATTGGAACTCGGGTAATGACTGTCACAAAGTGTATTCCTGACATAAATCATTGGGTAATAAAGTGTTGCTTAAGCCAGTGAGTTTAGAATTACAAAGAATAGATAACTAAACTAAAAAGTAATTAAAGCTGATATTCTGTTTCTATATTGAGTTCCTCTGCCTTTTTTTTAAAACAAGATCTCATTATATATTTCAGGCTGGTCTTGAACAGTCATGCTGGGCCCAAACTCACTGTGATTCTTCAGAGGGAAAAGTTAAGGAGTGTAATGCACTTGAGAGCAGTGGATTGAGTTGTTTCAAGTCATTCTATATGACATCTCATGCCAGCAGCACCAAGGGAAATTTAGTTAACTGTGCATATGTCTTACAGACAAGGGTGGTTTATTTGTTTCAAATATAGAAAGGACCTGCAATCTGCTTTTACACAATGGGATTCAGCACAAATGATAGACTTTAATTCTCCTTTTACTTTGCAAGAGACTGTAGTTTCCACTCTATGGTGGATTCTTATTACTTGCTATCTTGCAGGCACTATGCAGACTGCCACAGCAAGGAGTCATATGGTGAGGAGCTCCAAGAGGCTGTTAGCCCAGCTGGGCAGGAGCTGATTCTTGGCTAACCGCGCATGAACTCATGTTTGGATCTTTCCTCAGTCAGACCTGAGCCCAGTAAAAGCCTGAAAGAAGAGGCCCCATGGCAGCCAGGCCTGGAGACCTGACCACGGGAAATGCATTTCTCCATTTTTTTTTTCCAGTAGTATGACAGAAATCCCCTGGTAGGTGAAAATTACAAATAAGTCCAACAGTAATGTTCCCTGACCCTCCCACTCTTATGTGGACTAACCTGAATTGGCCTACCATGAGTTCTTGCTGCCAATGGTCTGGTTGTTCCTTCTTTCTTTCCTAGTAGAATTAATGCTCAGTTGTCTACTACCTGAAACTGCAAGGCTCAAACCATTTATTACAATGTTTAAAAATGTTTCTGTATTAACAAATTCTTATGCTGTCAACATTAATGGAAAGCATCACTCAGTCTCAAGGTACCTATGGAACATGTATTCTGAAGGCCTGGGAACAGGTGATCAGCATTCTCTGATGATCCGTGAGGCCCAGGACTCTTGTGACAAGAAAAGGGAGAGAGAAAGGGGAAGAAGATGTCAACCTTTGAGTTCCCAGGCAGTTTTTCATTTAGAGAACTTTTTTTTGTTAATATATCTTTTTCCTTTGCAAGTGTTGAAAATGGGAAAGAAAATGGCTTAATCATTTTCTGAGAAATCAGCTAAATTCTAATGTTGTTTGATCATATCCAGTTGCAAAAATGTCAAGTGCATTTCCATTTAGAGTACTTGCTTAAACAGCCGTGCAAATGGGGAACACCAGAAATCAGCATATATCATGAGAGAGTTTAGAATTTTTTCAGCACATGCTTGCATTAATCCACTTCCTTACTCTTGAAAATAATGCATTTTTCCAGCACATCATTCTTTAAATGAGGGTGATCCATCACCTCCAGAGATTTAGCACTGAGGCACATTTGTAAAAGCAGACAGCTTCTCTTGTGTTTCCTTTGGAAACATTTGTTCCTCATGAGTACAGTGCACAGTTGCTCATGCCAAAATTCCAGCCCAGATGTTTCTGCAACTGCTATTTTCCTTGCTAGGACATTTCCCTGGGTGATAATGTATGACGGCTCTCATTCTGGTCTTCATTAAAAAGCTGTTCATGTCAGACTATTTTATTCAATATATAGAAATGAGATTTTTCTATGCTCTTTTGAAAATTGAGGAATTAAAAACTGTTATAGCAACTCTAAAACATCATACTCTCTGATTAGCTCAGGACTATAATGTGATTAAAAAGCATACACAAATTTAAGTACCTGTCTGAACAGCAGTCAGTGAAGCTACAGTATCTGAAACTGACTTCTATTTCAAATTTTTTACCAAACGCTTTTCAAAACTTAAACATAATCTGGATAATTTGTTTAGATAAATGTGTAATAAGATGATCTATGGAGGAACTCAATACTTGAATTTCAATAATTAATTAAAGATAAGTGATATTTTGATAAGTGAATTTATATGGCCTTTTTTCTCCCAATCAAAATATTTTTTTTATCTCAAAATGTGCAAATATACACTTATTTAGACAGCATTACTGAATATATACAGTTAAATGTATAAATTCTTTTATGATATTTTACAATCTGGTTTTTTTACATGGTGAAATACCCCTTTTACCAAACAACATTCAACTTTAATGAAAACAAGAATTTATCTTCTCATATTCATTTTGAGAACTCCATACTCAATTTAAACCCTTAAAATGAAGATCTGTGATCATAGTATTGAATTGAATAATCACCTCAATAATATTGAACATAAAAATATTAACCTATAAGTCATCAAATAATCACCATTTAACTCCATAGTAAAGTTATAATATTGAGGGAAATATGAAAATATAACTGTACAATATAAATAAACTCCCGAGAACAGATTACATTTTGGGGATATTTTGGGGGGAATTAGTTCATGGAAAATACATTTAAGAAAATTCAATCAAAATAAATTGAGAAAACACATGTTGGTTAATTATAGCAACATATGTAGATAAAAATGGCATGGACCTCATTCACTTATTTGAGTAATAATATACAGAAATTCAAAGTAGGAACTGAGCTGATTATCTAATTGCATGAAGTTGCAAAGAGATGGAGAAGGTTTTAAAGAGAATTACCAAAAGACCAAGACTTGGGATCAAATCATAAGCCTTTATATAAAGAAAAGCTGTCCTAAAAGCTAGGTCCAGCTATGTGCTGGACCATAGTGCAGAGTTACAGTAGTTACTTCGAAGGTGCAGGGCCCCGGCTTCCAACCCTAGCTCCACAAAAAGCAGAACAAAAACAAAAAGATAAAATAAACAGTTAATTCAAGTCAGTTGAGAAAGTCACCACAAAGAAATACAGTGAAGAAATAAAACTGATAAAGAAAACCACTCACTATTTTTTAAAAAATCATGGTATGAAGTAAAAGAAGAGATTGGGAGTTGACAAAACTGTGTGCTTAGTATTTTCCAAATTTGTGCCCATGTGTCCCTCAGTAAGGGGAATAGAGGGAGTGACATGCCTTTGAAGGTGCATGGAGCCTCCAAGAGCGAAGCAGTTACACTAAAAGCAGGACTCCGGGGAGAAATGAAAGGTGCACACAGACCCTTGGCTTTTGCCTAAGGCTGGGGATAAAGCTGTAGGGTAGAAAGAACCTTCTCTGAGAGGCTCTGGCCCTGCGCTAGGTGCACAGTGGGACCCAGAGCCGCCAGCTGGCTGTAGGACAGAAAGAGAAGCCGAAGAATAGGATGAGCCCCTAGTGACCCAGAGAGCTAGAAGACAGATACAAATAGAAAGATTACTAGGCTCTTCCCTTGTACATCTCGAGCCTTACTAAATGGAGCCTTCTCAAGTCAGTTCTTCAGCATATTTTAAGACAGTGAGGAACTGAATTTACTAATGCCACAAGGAAGTCCAGATGGAGGGCTAATACAGGTTAGGCCAATTTTGTCCTCATTATAAAGAGCCGAGAAAAGAAAGACAGCCTTTCCTGTGTTGGTCACTCATCTGCAATGTTTTCCATTTTAAAAATGATAAGAGAGAAAGAAGATAATAACAGAAAAAGGAAAAAGAAGTATGACTTTTGTGGAATATGGGAAACATTGGCTCTGATACTAGATTTCCCACTTAGACTTCTAAATGACCATGTGGGCAACTGGCACAGATGGGGGATCCGCAGAGGGGCAGACGCTATGAGAGCACATGATGGAAAATCTAGAAATGAAAAATAGAATTATAAGAAAATTTTCTGTGAAATTAGCAACTGCCCAGTTACAAAGGAATAATCAGTGATTTTGAAATTCACTGTCAACAGAAATTATCCAAGGTAAACCAAAGGAAAAAGAAAATAAAGGAACCAGAGCACTTGTGCTTTGTCGAGCAATATTAAATGGTGTGTTATGTGGGTCATCCTGACAGGGCAGAAAAATAGCAAATAGCCAGCAGATCTATTTGAAGAGATTATGGCTCAGACTTTTCTCCAAAGTGATAAACTGTTGTCAATTTACAGTCTGAAAATGCTCAATGGATCCCAGTCAGCATAACTGCAAAGAACCCTCTAACTAGTTTCACCATGGTCAAAGTGGTACAAACTACATAGAAAGAGAAGAAATCTTAGAAGCAGCCAAAGAAAAAGGGGAAAAAAGACTGGACAGAGCTATATTTATAACTAACTTCTCAGCAGAAATGATGAAGAGCAAGTACAACTGAATGACACCTTTAAAGTGCTGGGGAAAAAAAAAACTGAAAAGAACTGTCAAATTAGAATTCCATATCAAGAGAAAATATTCCTCAAGAAGTAACCAGAAGAAAGCAATTTTCAGCCCAAGAACAGTTGAGAAAATTCATTCCTATGAAAACTACTTAACATGTAATGCTAGAAATGTTTTTCAGGAATTGGTAACATTTGGATGAAATGAGAATAAGGACATAAATAAATAAGCCAGTTAGGATAAGTAATTTAATATGATAAGTAATTTAATATGAGTAATTTAAAGTACCTTTTTTGTTGTATTTATATATGTACTAAATAATTTATCTTTAAGTGTTTTTTTTAAAAATACCAACTTATTAAAGCAATATGTTTCTAGCATATAGAGGGGTAAAATATGATAACAGCGTATCATCATGTTTTACTTTTTTACACAATCAAAGAAATAGGATAATTTTTGAAGGTATACTCTAGAAAATAATATTGTAACACATGGAATTATAATTGGTGGAGGAATAAAATGACATCCTAAAAATACTTGATTTATATTAAAGAAAATAAGAAAGAGGAAGTTACAAAAAACAAACAGAACAAATATATCAAAAGGACTACTCAAAAGCCATAATAATTTATTCAATAGGTACATTTTTTTTAAATAAATGCCTGAAAAACCATTTGTTTCAACCTCCTAAGGCTTACTTGATAAAATTTAGCAAGGTATGCAAAAATCAAAAAATTTCATGTATGATTGTAATCCCATTTACAAAATAATCTGAGTACAGGGACTTCTTGAGTATTGGGCCTATTTTTGATGTGTCGTATTTTTTTCCTCATTTGGAAGAGATTTTTTACTCTCCAGACTGTTCCTATAATTAATGTAACCTTGTTCTACTTTTAAAAAGTTGATACTTGGAGATTACTAGGTAGCTGGTAAATGGAAAAGTCTACAATGAAGAAATGTGTGAAAGCCAAAATGCAAAAGTGACTGCTCAAATCACCCTAGAGGGGGTCAGCTGTAGCAGTGTAACTAGCTCTTCAGATTTCTTATACATATAAACAAAATTGGATACATATGCATGTGTGAGATATTCCTCTTACATGCCTGTAATTATACAGTACATCTGTACATATACAGCCTGTGATCTGATTTATCCACATTACTAACTATACAATGCACTGTGTTGTAGATATTAAATCTGACAGTCATAATAGCTATACGTTGCACTTCTTTTTCAGCACTTGACAAGAATGCCCTGATTTTAACTCCACAGTAGCCAATGTGTTAGCTTCAACTATTATCCTCGGGTAGCTATGAGAAACTGAAGTTCAAAGGGGCCAAGTACATTGTCTAACGTCACCTTGCTGAGCACCAGAACCTCAGGACCTCTGGTCCTCCCTAGTGGTGGTGTGGCTTGCTCTGTTGATAGGCCTTGGCTGATTCCTGTAATCCTGTGTGGACAGTCATCCAAGCCACTTCCACCTTTATAATCAGTTTTCATTCTTGGGGATTCAAGGGGCGAAGAGGCAAATCTAACCCTCTCGGGATTAACTAACTCCTAAAGACAGTGAACCGCTTAATCTGAGCACATGGAATCTCTAGAGATGAACAGCTAACTGGAGGACAGGTAATGCTTGCTGCCAGGGAGGTGTCTGCAGCCCCAGTCCCTGCCTCTCTGACTCCAGACAGCGAGCTCCTATTTCCAGATCACCCTCATTTCGGCTGGACCCTGGGCCGCTGAAGGCCAAGCCCTTAGCCCAAAGCCCAGCAGGACTGGTCCTGCCAGCCAGTTCTGGCTCTCTCTCCCCTGGTCTGCAGAACCCCGCAGGTGCTGCCCCGGTGCCCTGCTGTCTGTCCCCTGTGCTCCATTCGCAGCCCCTCTGCCCTGCAGCCTTCAGTAGCAAACTTTCTTCAGCGCTGTAACTTCTCTGTACAGTCATTCAGTTACCTTCATAAATTAGAATCTTGTAAGTGAGGACGGAAAAATTTGTCTTTACTTTTTAAAAATAGTCTTCCTAAAAGAGACCCAAAAAAGTTTCAAACTGCTTCTTGCAGTATCAGGCTGCTGTGCATCTTTGAATACAGTTTGTTAAACATTTGGGGTTTTTCCTTCCGCAAGACCCTCTGCTCCTATCCAGGCTATTCTGCGGGCTGCTCTGTGGGGCTGGGCTCCAAGGGCCTGTGCTCTCCGGGAGACAGCGCACCCTGCCAGGCTCCTGCGGGCCAAGCCAGCGCAGTGAGCACAGGAGCCCTGGCCTATAGGGCGAGCCCCGTGCTCTGCCCCAGGCTTGTGTGTGTGCTGGCCTGTGTGAGCGTGTGCAAAGCTGTCTGTTGACTCGCAGGAACCTGCTGCCCGTCAGCAGTACAGAGTTCCTGCGGAACGCGGTCACCAAAGGGGGTCACCAGCTCTGGGCACCCTCCAGCCTCATTGGTTTTAAGAGAATAGAATAGAAGGAGCAGGGGCTGGGGATTTAGCTCAGCGGCATAAACGCCTGCCTTGCAAGCGAGCAGTCATGAGTTCAATCCCTGGTACCTATAAAAAAAAATAAATAAATAAAAGGGGCTTTGCAGCTGTGCGCACTTTGAATGCAGCTCCTGCTAAGCAACTTTAGGGAGCTTTCCGGTATATTTTGGCCACTCAGGTCCCTCGGTGTGGCCACCTCAGGGCGGATTCCTAATCTGGGAATGACACAGATCTCCTTGCTTTCTCAGCATATACACAAGTGTTCTGTTTTTCAGGTTTACTCCTTAGAATTTAATGTCGATGACCATTGCTGGGTCTAAAAAGTATGCCTTAAAACAGACTCCACTGTTCATAGACTGAAACTTGGGGTTTAAGGCACAGGTTATATAGAGTTGTCTTTAAAAGTATATCCTA
The DNA here is from genome assembly GCF_034190915.1 of Cavia porcellus. Taxonomy (NCBI): domain Eukaryota; kingdom Metazoa; phylum Chordata; class Mammalia; order Rodentia; family Caviidae; genus Cavia; species Cavia porcellus. The sequence continues at coordinate 80,381,643 of NW_026947487.1, forward strand.
TCCTTTCTGAAGAAATTCATGCATTAAATCATGTCAACTCCAAGGCAATATGACTTACAGTCACAAGTTCTGAAAAATCTAAACCAGTGACTGCTAATATAAGAAATCTTACATAATCCTTTGGATATACTGAGTTATTACCCGGAGTTGAACAAGATCCAAATCTAAAACAAAGTGGAATAAGGCAGAAATTACTGCCTTACACAGTGGTATCTCGGTTCATGAATGCTTCTCATTGCAAACAATTTGATTTGCAAGCAGAAGCATTTGACAAAGTTTTGCTTTTTTTGTGAGCTTACCACTGGGGGATGAACATGACCCCAGCCATCTTTCCTGCATGAACACAAAGTTGGCTGTTTTTCCAGGATTGTGGAACAAATTAAGTTCATGAACCAGACACCACTGAAGTTTTTTTTGTTTTTTTTTTTTAACTAGTAAGAAACATAAAAAACAATCAAAGGAAAAAAATGAAAGGCAAAAATAAAACAGGAAACAAGTTATCAGGAACATGAAATTTATCAATGTTTATTTTCAGTGAGAAGGGTCAATAATGCCTTACAGAGATTGTGGCTGAGGAGAGAGAACTCTAGGTGACTTATGCCAGGTACTGAGTCTCAATGTCTTTTGTTTTCATTGAAGAGAAACTGTTATTTCATACTTCAAAGCATTGGGTGTGACTTACAAGATGAATATACTGGTGGCTGACATATGGAAAGAATTAAAAAGTGCCAACTAGTATAAAAATGAGCATTAAAATAACAGTGACAGCTTTACTACTTTACCAAAGATTTAAATATTACTCAACGTTGTATGATTTTGAGAAATCAATATACCACCTTACACATGTAAGGTGTAAAACCAATACACATTCAGTAAAACTCATACCTTACATTTTGGATTTCAGTCTTTCACAGGTTGCTGATACACTTTCTGAATTCTGGGATCCTGAACAGTGGCAGAGACAGACAGCTGTCTGTCAGTCCCAGGATCACAGGGTAAGTAATCAATAACCACATGGTGTGCTTTGTTACTCTACTATGATGTTGAGTGGGTTAGATGTGTTAAATGCATTTTCAACTAACAATATTTCAACTTACAGTGAGTGTTTAAGGGCACAATCTCATAAGTTGAAGAACTCCTCTATATAGCTAGCTATTGACGATGAGGGCGACACACTTGTCATGTACAATGTACATACTAATGTTTATTGTTAGAGTTTAGGAAACAGCCCCAAATACAGCACCTTGGTATATAAATTATTTTAAAGACACTGGGAGCAGAGTGGTCAGCAGATGTTGGATAAGGCTTGTCTCTGAAGTTTACCCATCTACTTAAAGACTGAATTCACAAAGAATACAATAGCTGTCAATCTTGTTGAAACTTCATTAATCAAGTAACATTATACTAACTAGAAACAGACTGAAATTCAAACATTGTACCTAGTCTGAGAGTGACATGTCTCAGGTAGTTATTTCAAACTTTGGACCATGCATTTCCCCGGAAGTCTTTTCCTATTCCTCTAAATTTGCTTACCTCTCCACGGCTTCTCACCTGTGAAAAGGCATTTAGGCAGCAGCCATTAGACTCCTAATCACAGTTTTGACTTAAAATGTCCTTCAAAGGTGTCTTGGCCTGTAGTGTGATTAGGAGGTGGTGGAACCTTAAGTGGGGCCTCGTGGCAGGAAGTGAGGTCACTGGGGTGCAGGTCCTCATAGGGAACGAGAGATGCCCTCTCTCACCTTCCTGCTTCCTGGTTAGCACAAGGTGAGCAATTCCCCACCACACATTTCTGCCATGATGTACTATGTTGCCTAAAGCAACAAATCTAAACAACCATCAACGTAGACCTCTCAACCTGTGAACCAAAATAAACCTTTATTTATTGTAGGTATCATGTCACTGCAACAGAAAGCCAACTAAAGCATCTCTTTCACATTTTGTGTCACTCCTGTGCACGTTAATAAATTTGTATCTCTTTACTCCTATTAGTCATCAAATCTTCAGAGGTAAACTATGAACTTCCCTCCACTATGTATATGCATCATATCATTCCTTGACAGGTAAATTAAATATTTTCTTTTTCTTGCTTTTTTTTTTTTTTTGTCTTTTTCATTGTTATCAGTACCAGGGATCTAAGTCACGACTGCCTGTTTGCAAGGCAGGCGCTTATGCTGCTGAGCTAAATCTCCAGCCCCGGTAAATTAAATCTTGTTGAGCTTCACATCCAATTCTCTTAATATTCTTTATATCATTGGTTGGATGACTTATTGAAAAGAAGAAGAAAATTGTTTCAAAGTAAGGACCACTGCTAGATCTATCTTTCCCCTTGTTAAAAATTATTCTGTACATTCTTCAAATTTCAAAAAATGTTACAAATCACATCAACAGACCACAATACTCCTTTAGTGTGTTAAAATTTCTTATCTAATCATTGACTCAAAATTCAAAGAAATCAACATTGTCTTACTTTTTACCTATTGATCTAAGAAATGTTAGGAGTACGCCTATCATGACAGATACAGACTTGGAGTGAAAACTTAAAGGTAAAAGATGATTAGGTATTTCACTTACTCTTTAAAAATAAGTGTCACTAATGAAAGAACTTGAAGATGAAAGAAATGCTGATTCTGTTATTACTTTTCTCCCAAATCACTCTAAGAGAATGATATGTAATAATCTAAAGAAAAAATTATAAAATTTCTATCTAAGGATCACATATCTCTAAATTCATTTGAGGGTAATTTTTCTCTTCTCCTATTTTCTCTCTTATTTCCAACTTTTGACTGCTGGATTTCACTTGAATGCTGTAAAAGTTATAATCATACCATATCCATTGCCCATAGACAGAGTACAGAGGAAGACAATAGGGAAGGCAATATGGAACTGCACATCGTTATGGCTTCTTTCTAAGATACATTACATGCAGCTTCAGTACTATGAGAAAGTACCATGTTATCTGACTATGACTGTTGTTCTAGAAAATATTAACTTGGGAACATTGTGACTTTCCTTAATGAATTGGTTTCTTTCTTTATAAAATGTGAAATTATGGAGACAAATGAGAGATGCTCAGCCCACAAGAAACTCAAACCAGATTTATTGACTCAACTCACTTGGATTCATACTTATTAAGCACACACTTGGTGCCAGATCTCAGTACTGGAGTAATTGCTTCGCGGTAGCTTGGATAGCTACTCATTAACACCATTTCCAGCTTAGGCCTGGTCAGAATTTTGAGATACCATTTTAAAATCAAGGTAGTTCTTAGAGGAATGACACAGAAAGATAAGTAAGTTATTTTCTGTATTCATGAATAGCATTCCTTCTATAACAATATGTTAGAAAATTGTATGTTAGGGGTTGGGGATTTAGCTCAGCGGCATAAGCACCTGCCTTGCAAGCAGGCAGTCATGAGTTTGATCCCCGGTACCGGTAAAAAAAAAAAAAAAAAAAAAAAAATTACTTTAGAAAATTGTATGTTAAAAACAATGAAATATTTGTAGTTAATAAATGCCAAAGGAAATCAAGTTTGCATTATCTTGAGACTAAAAAATTTCTAAAAAATCAATATCTGCTCCTAGAAAGTTACTCAGACATGCTAATAAATAAAGATGAAGATACACATAAAATTGTGAGGCTAAATGAGACTTCAAAATGAGGATTTCTCTCTCTCTCTCTCTCTCTCTCTCTCTCTCTCTCTCTTTCTCTCTCTCTCTCTCTCTCTCTCTCTCTCTCTCTCTCAGGAAAACCTTCAACAAATTCTTCGCAGAAGGTTTTAAGGAAAATTTAATATCTTTTCATATAATCAAAAGCCACTGGGGTCAAGGATATAGCTCAGTGGCACAGTGCCTACCTGGCTAATGTGAGGTCCTGAGTTTAATTCCTGATACAAAAAGAAAAACCCAGTAGGCTTACATTTAGTATTGACTTCATTTAAAAAAAAGTTACTAAATTTCCTTTCCATGTCATACTTCTAGATCTCTTCAGTGGCCTCTTTGAATCCACTCTTAAAATTATCCTATAGTTATTTTAACACACACAATGTCTAAGCATCTATGATTTAATAAGTATGTAACTATAGTGGATGCATTCAGAGTAGGAAATATATATACACAAATCTACTATTTTTAATATTCAGTTCTTTCTTACCAATATTTTGCCAAAATTCTAGCCCTCTGTCTTAGGTACTTTTTACCTGTTACTGAGACAAAATACCTAACACCCAAAGTTGGGGAAGCAAAGGTTTATTTCTCACAGTTTTTGAAGATTTCAGTCCATACTCAGTTCGCTCCAAGGCAGGGTGGCAAGGTGGGCTACAGTTCATGGCGGCTGCAAACAGTAAGGTGTGAACTGGCAGGAGAGGGAGACACTCCTTCTTTCCTCCGTTACATCATATCCTGGCTCCACTCCTAGGGGGGTGTAGCACTTACAACAGCAACCCAAGTCTTACACAATGAACCAATCACAAACGCATAATTGCATGAGGCTTGGGGGCAACTGACATAAACCATGACACCCTTCGTGAAGGAAACTACTGACATACAGAATTCTCAGGTTTAAAAATAAGGCTGAACTCCTCTTTATTACATGGGTAACAATGAGTGGTAGAAACATCAAAGTGACCCCAATTGGGGGACTCAGTCATCATCATTGACAGCTCTTTGCTTCCTGCACATTGGTTCCCCATTTGACAGTATAGCTTAGAAGCGAGATTTTTCCTCAAAGCTGGGAAAATTCTGTGTGTTTGCTTTTAATAAGTAACCCATGATGCTAGGAAACCATGTAGAAAACTCTTGGTACTCAAAGCCTGGTAACTAAGTCTCTTCCCACTTGATACTCCTCACCCTGAGTCCACATGAAAAATCGAACTTATATAAAGATAAAAAGAATTCAAGAGACTAAAAGCTAACAAGCCAATAATTGATCCATTGACATTACTGCTGACCTCATCACTCTCAGTGTGTTCCAAGTAACTTCAGGTCAGGCCTCACATCTTCTGGCTCACTCCCTTGAGTGTCAGAAACAGTCAACTAATTCTATTTTTGAAAAATGTTCTAGCAGGGCCAGAGATTTAGCTCAGCGGTATAAATGCCTGCATGGCAAGCACAAGGTTGTGAATTCGATCCCTGGTACAAAATAAATAAATAAATAAATAAATAAATAAATAAATAAATAAATACAAGCTGTGGCAGTGGGGGGATGAAAACCAAGGCCTTGCACATGCCAGGCAAGTTCTCTGTCACTGAGGCGCACCTGGGCCATGTCCTCATCTCTTCACTTAGATGTTTAATACTCATTTCAAACACATCATGTCCCAAACAGAGCCCCTCAGAACTTTCCCCAGATCTGGTTCTTCTCAGTCTTTAATATTACTGGTATTTCCCTAAAGCCTCAGGCCCCAAAACCTGGGAATCAGCCTTGATTTCTCTTTTGTGTGTCTTTCACACTATTTTTAATCTGTCAGCAAATCCTGTTGGGCTTACCTTCACAGTACATTCTGCATCTACCACTCCACTCTACCTCCTTCCTCTGCTCACCCCCCTCTGCAGTCTCTCTATTTCTATCCTTTGCTTCTGCTCATTCTCTTTCAAGAGACCAGCATGAGCTTGTGGTGACCTAGTGAAACCTACCATTACTGCAGCACTCTTTCCTGGCTTCCTTCATCACTCAGAGCAGAAGCCAAAGCCCTGGCCATGCCACTTTCATTGCCTCTCTGACTTCATTTTTTAATCACTTTCTCTTAGTTCGCTTTACTTGCTTTAACGTGCTGCTGTAAATGTCATTCTCCATATACAGGACCTTGCTCTGATTTAACAGGGCATTGATACTGTGCCTGGATTTCTCTTTTTCTTGATCACCACATAGCCATTTCAGTCTTCCCTTTGCTCTCCTACCAAACCCTGCCTTCTTAGGAGCTCTGCCTCTGCCTTCTAACCAAAATCAAGCGCATTCCTTAGCAGTCTCCTGCCCTACCCTTCCCTTACTAGCTGTTACATAATTATTTTGCTGCTCAACACTCCTACACCACCTCCACATATGTAAGCATGGTGAGAGCACAGCGGTTTTGTCTCTTTTGTTTATGGCCTCGTGCCAACTGGTTAATAGAGATGACTGGTGCATATTAGATACACAATAAATATTCCTTAAATGAATGAGTGGATGACTCATGGAAGAGTGATTGTTAGATGGGTGGGATTCTGAGCAGCAGCATGATAAGAGGGACAGGGAGGAAGACAGTTTAAGAATATATGAAAGTTATAGGTATAATTTTTCCCATCAAATAACTTAATTGTTGGTGAAAATAAACAATTACTAGCCAATTTTTGTTTCACTTTCTTTACTTACCTTCCTAACTGGCAAAATATCCTCAACTTCCTCTGTGCTGGTAGTTTATGGCAATCTCATCATAACTGAACTGTCCGCAGGGTACCCCGCTCTCAGTCAAAGCATGAATTCAAAAAGGGGCTCTCCAGTAATACCTGGACACATGAGGTGCACTTTTTTATGCCCAAATTTACATAATAAAGAGTTAATTTGCTGGAGAGGATAGTCACTGGAGTCACACTTGGAGTTACTTAAACTGGAATGGAAATACTTTTGGAAAAATACTGAATAGTCAGAGTTGAAGATATAAGATGTGGACAAATAATTAGAAAGTGCAGTAATAATAAAATTTACACTTGACTTTATATTTCAGTAATATCACCTGATAGAATTTTTACCATGTGTCATAAAAATCAATCGTAAGATGTAGTAAGTTCAATCAAACATAACTATGACCTATTTCTATCTCTGAGGCCCAAATGACAATGATTCAGAAATGCTATATTCAGAATATAATTCACAGACAATTATGTTCTGCATTTGTAAGAATCTAGTACATAAATCTTAAATGGAGCAATTTAGCTAACTTTGAAAGAATGAACAGCTGAATGAAATTGTAATGATATAATGTAGAAGCATAAAAATTGGAAGACTGTAGTCACTTTATAAATTTTCACCATTTCATATTTATGCTCTCTCCTCTATTTATTGTATCATATATCAAATGATTCTGCTCTTGTGAACTCATTCTTAAACACAATATGAGGGATGTGCTGTGTAACTCTGGAGGAGGAACTGGAGTATTCCTGACCTTGTCAATGTTCCAGAGGTCCTGAAGGATTCCTTTTGAAATGCAAAGAAACCCTAGAGCCACCACTCAAACACTGATATTGAAAGGCTCTCTTAAGATTTTCTTGGATGAGGAAGGAGTCTGAAAAAATGCACACATTAGGGAGCCATGCAATGTGAGCTGTGTCACAGGCCTGTTAGTATGAATTACTAATAATGTGGTGGGCTTCCAAACAAGAATAAGACGCTTTGTACCTTGAGCCAATCATCCAGCTTGACTATCAAATTAAGGTAGCTAATATATCCACTGGTCTTAGAAATAGCCTTGATAGCTGTTGATAAGACTGAATTATTTAAATGGCCACTAAACTGACCGCTTTGATGTGTCATGATCAGCACAAACTCACCATACTCCATAAGGCAGTGTCTAGTGCTATTGCACCAGAAGACTTAGTGAGCATTTAGTATCATCTTGCTTAGAAAACATTTATGTCATAAGGTTGGAATTACAATTTTTAAAATGTGTTTCCAGAGGCTGGGGATTCAGCTTACCAGGTAAGCCCCTACCTGGTGAGTGCAAGGTCATGAATTTGATCCTTGGTACAAATATATATATATATATATATATATATATATATATATATATATATCTTTTCTCTTGATGTTAATAACCATCTTCCGTATACTTTGAGTAAATATTAAGGAGCATTCACATTTATTCTTTATCATATATTTATTGTCATCCTAAATTTCACCCATGAATATTTTTTATTAAAGAAATAAAAAAGATTGGGTTACTTCTCAATGAAAGTCTTTGCTACCTATTGTCCTTTATGCATAATAATTCAGATATGTAAAACATTTACAATTTATAAAGCAATTGTATTTACTCTACCAAATGCCAGAAAATCCTTAAACCCAAAGCACATCTTTGCATAGTATCAGTTTTACTCAGAAGTGAATATAAAACATTCTTACAGAAGCTAATACAATGTAGAAGTATTATAGGCAGTTAAATTAGACATAAATTAATACATGATCAGAGAGGGACTGAGCTCTCAAGGAAGTGAGCAGAAAAAAGTGCCAGAATTGTGGCTGGAAGTGCATCAAAAGAAGGCCAGGCCTCAAAATGTAGATGCAATGGCCAGGCCCGCATGCCTCCCTAAGAGATAAGTAGTAACTTGAGATTGTACTAGGATTAGCACTACCTGGTTCAGTGAGTCCAGATGGGCATCAGTTTCCCGGGTTATTGACCAGGGCACTGAACCCATCCCTTCCCTACAATGCTTCTGTTCTTCCCATATGTATTTGCTATGTGACTCATTTCGGTATTGGGTCAACATTAGCTAAGTACCACACCAGTAATCCAATGGGTTGATTGTAGTTTGACCTACACTATACCCACATTATGACTTTGCTGTATAAATTACCTCTGACACATGGTCTTGCTGGCCATCTACTTGGGACCTCTCTTGGAAATCAGGGAGCTATTTTTCTCTCTTTATTTGCAATAAAATGTTCTTAACTTCTTCCACTGGTTTACAACTTCATTCCTCAATATTGTGGGACCACAAACTTAGCACATCTGACATCTAGCTGGGTTGGGAAGTATACTTTTGTACATCAGTAGGAGTAGAATTGACAATTTGCATACATTTTTCATATAAAAATAAAAAATAAGATAGTGTTTGTGAGACTGGTGCAGATTTAATCATCATTCCCAGGACAAAGTTGTAGTGATGAGACACATTGCACTTGTTGGTTGTATCACAGTACTAGGAAAGAAATTTAACAACTCCCTTTTTGTAAGATAGGAAGCTAAGAATCAACAGAATTGGCAATTATGATAAAGGCATGAATTATGAATTTCAAGACTGAGCCTCTTGGAACTACAAGTGTATATTTCATTCTTGCATCTTATGATTGTTTTAATAAAGGTCACGAAGCATGAAGCATGGAAAAAAGCGTTAAAACCCACACCAATGTGGACCATAAGTATCAAACCAGGAATTAAGATTGTCCACTAATTCTAAATGCAGTTTTATGATTTATAAAATTTCATTTCAAACATTTTTATCAGTAGTAAATAGTGTTGCTCAGTTACCAAAAAGATCCAGCATGAATCACTCACAAGTAGAATCTATCTGTTGTCTATCTGTCTGTCATCTCTCTATCATGAATCTGTCCTGAGGGAAGAATCAAAAGTTAAAATGAAATACTGCTTGACCATGACAATGACTACAATAAAATTCTTCTCTGCAAGACAGCCATGGACTGATGTGATCTGTATTGAAAGCTGTAATCTAAATGAAATGCAGTATATTAGCTAAAGGATTTCACCAGTGTATGCAGCTGTTAACTGACAAAAATAAATTCAACTGGTACATGAACTCATACTGTGAACCAAGCTTTCTACTTTGACAATTTGTGCAAAACTGAATGAAGCCCACAAGGGCTAACATAGTGGTTATTTGAAAAATTGCACCTTTTGTTGTCACTTGATTTGTATATTTAAGGATTTGTGTGATTTCATACTTCATGCAGACAAATTCATTACTTAAGAGGGATTCAGCATGAAGAAATTTAAAAAAAATGATTCTGAATTTCAATTATCACATATGTCTGCTAAACAAATTTTACAGAATTATTTAAAATGTGAGCTTTAATCTTAAATTGGAAATTTACAAAATTCAATTTCCAAAATCTTATGTTAATGAACAAATAAAAAATGATCTAAAACATAATGTATGATCAGTAAAATCTCTTAATATAACATATGTTACATTTTTTTGACAGACTGGGTTATGCTATGCTATTCCACGTAAAATAGGTATTATTTTCCCCAGAATACTAATTTTAACTCTTACCTGAGAATTAGGAGGATTTTTATAAAAATAAATACATACATGAAATAAATCATTACTGTACTTTCTCAATTTTATTGATTCACGTTACTAAACATGTTTGTTATATATATCCTGTCACTTGATTTTCACAGAAAAATAAAACTAGTAAATAGGGCAATTAGGGTAATAAATAGGGTAACTATTAAATAGGTAATTTTATCTGTATTTTTCATAGAGTAATTTGAATCTTAGAGCAGGTAAATAACCACCCCAAAGTTACACATTAGAACTGACACTTTTACCATTGCTTCTAACCAAGTTTCCTATATTTATCATTAATTGAGCATAGAAAATTTTAAAAACAGCAACTCAAGTCTAATTATTTTTCATCTTCAAAGCACAAGAATGTAATATAGAATCATGAAATCTGTGTGAGATTCTAGCGGGAAACTCGCCTCACTGCTGAATTTCTGCTCACTAGTGGCTAAGCCTCCAAAACCCCTTTCCTTTGAGTAGAGGTAAAAGCCATGACTTGTTTCTGGTAGGGTGGAAAAGACTGGTGAGCCGTCCTTTCTGAGATTGCTCACATACCATCATGGAGCTCATTTCCTGCTGGTGGACTTGATCTTGTCTGGATTGTGAAGCTGAGAAAGCCACCTGGCCAGGAACTAGTGGTGGCCTTCAGGACCTGAGGGTTCCTCAACTGATGTGACAGCCAGCCAATCGTCAAGGTCTTGGCCTTCAGTCATAGGACCATGAGGAAACAAATTCCATCAGTATCTGGTGGAGCTTGAAAGCGGTTAGTTCCCAGTCGAGCTTCCAGCTGAAAGCTCAGGTTGACCACTGCCACCACAATATGAAGCACACACAAGCAGAGAGCCACACAGACTGTGTAAGGACCCCTCATCAGTGGAAACTACAAGGTGACAAGCATGTGTCCCTTTAACCACTAAGGGGCGGGGAGAGGGGATAAATCAGTTACCCAGTAGTAAAACTAGTACCATAGATGGGAAACAGAAATTTTAGGAATAATTCAGAGGGAAAAGAACGTATCTGCCTTTCGGGTCAGTTTGCATCTGAATCAGATCAGCATGTATTTTTTGTCCTGGAAACATTTACTCTAGGCCTCTGGAGCCACCTCAGCTGTCTTTGTCTTGAGCTTGGAATGAGTCCTAAGAGGCATGCTCATGGGGCCATCATGAAAAGAAATTTTGTTTTGTCTCAAAGTATTTTTATTCTGAAGGTGAAAAAAATCATCTCTTGTGTCATTATTATTCAACAACAAATATGTAATGTTTGAGTTGAGATTTTGCTATCTCACCAGGAAAAAAATAACAATATTCTTCTATTTTTCTTGTTGTCCCTCGATTTTCTTGGTGCCCTTTATGAAAAGTCGAGATATACTCAGGAAAGCAATGGGACTGAATCTCAAAGATTTTGAAGTCTTTTTACTTAATTTCAGAGATTATTAAATATCAGATAATCATTCAAAAGGAAGGTTAAAATTTTTGAAAATTGTATTCTTTTGATTGGTATTGAATTAGACATTTAGCCAGAGCTAAAGAACTGTGGTTTTCTGATTTATTATTTCCATAGTTCCTATCATTGCCATAACAAACCACAATTTAATACTTTCAAACAATAAATTTAATATGTAACACTTCTATAAGTAAGAAATCCATTAGATTTGGCAGGGTGTTGTGTTCTGAGTATCTCAAAGTCAAAATAAAGGTGTTATCCGGGCTGTTTTCTCCAAAAGGTCTAAGAAAAAACTCCTTTCCGGGCTCGCTTACAATGTCACCTGCTGGAGTTCAGTGCCTTGGAACCCTTACCTCACTGAGAGTTCCTATCTCCTTGCTAACTGTCAGATGGAGGTGGCTTTCTGCTTCTAGCTCACCATGTTTAGCTCCAGACCACTATCTTCCCTCTTCAAGGCAAGCAATAATAGCTCACAACCTCCTCACATTTAAAACTTCTCTAATTCTCTCCGTACGTTTCTCTTCTGTTGTGTCTCTCTTATCGCAGCCAAGGAACTTCTGTTTGTAAGGGTTGTGGAATTAGATTGAGCATGCCTAGAAAAATCAGCATGATCTCCCACCTACGATACAGGAATATCTCATTTCTGCAGAATCCCTTTGACAATAAATTCAGAGGTTCAGGGATCAGGAACACCACTGTGGGGCAGGGAGGGCACTGTTCTATCCAACATAGTGTTCCTTAGATAAGTTTGGGTAGCTTAACAATAAAGACTATAGGCAGCTCCATGCAGGTAAAAACTTCTATAAGTGGGAAGCAAAAATGTCTCAAAAGATTACTGGTTGTATAGTTTCTGTAATCTGGTTTAGAATTGATCAGATCAGCCTTAAGTATGGCAAAATCATTGATTACATATAATACAAAAGTTTGAATCAAAAAAGCACATACTTTGAATGAGATTATTATTTCCTTAAATATTACTGTGCATATTTGAGATTACAATGTGATTTTATGGGATACATATTGATAGTAAGATGATTTCTCTAATGACACAGACTACCATCAATCATATCGCAGTTACTTTTTTGTGACAAGAACTCAAAAATCCTTATTTAAAAGACATTGTTGCATTTTATTAACAGTTGTGCTCGTGCCATAAACAGATCTCCAGAAATTTTCACCTTACACATCATCTGCATGGTGTCCTTTGACCTACATGTTCATTCCCAGTCCTCCTTCTCTATAGATCTGGTTAATCATTGTTTTATTTTGTTCTATTTTATTCTCTGTGCAATTTGACTTTTTTATAGAATCATATATAAGTAAGATCATGCTTTCTTTTTCTTTTGGTATCTCATTTTATCTAACATGATATCATTAGGTCCATCCATATTCTGGTTGAGTGTTTGTTTCATTTGGTTTCATTCATGAGTTTGTGTTTATAAGTCTTGAAATTCCATTACTAGGGGCTGGAGGTTTAGCTCAGCAGCATAAGCGCCTGCCTTGAAAGCAGGCAGTTGTAAGTTCGATCCCCGGTACCGATAAAAAAGAAAAAGACAAAAAAAAAAAAAAAAAAAAAAAAAAAGAAATTCCATTACTAGTACTTTTACTAACATGAGAGAAAGTAGATATTTCTTTATATGTCTAGATAACTTGAAAGAAAACAGAATGATTAATCTGCAATATGGCATCCCAATATGTATTTACAAAAAGTGATATGTAATTGCATAAAACTAGTTCCAAATAAATCAGTTTTACAAACACAGAACAGATATGTTACACTGAAACATATATTTTTGATGAGAACTTCTATTTTAATTTTATTTTCAGTTAACATTTATTAATTATACATATGAATATGGTTCATTCTGGTCCATCACATGGCTATACCATATACTAGTCAAATCTAGTCTCTATCCACTATTGCATCCCCCTTACCAACATGTATTAATCCTTATTGAACATTCAGGCCAGTATTTTCCTTTTAACTTCTATATATGGGAGAAGAACATTGAGAATTTATCTTTTTGCCTGTTCTAGATAATTGATAAGTAAATCATGCAATAATTTTCTTTTTGGTGTCCAGTTAATGAAATATTTTCAGAATTCATCCATGTTGTGGCACATATCAGTGCTCCATTCCTTTTAACTGGTGAACACAAACTCACTGTGTCTTTATCCTACATTCGGTTTATCTTTCCATCTGTAAATGGACGTTTGCGTCCCTTCTACCTTTTCCTAGGTAAATAATGCTTCTAGGAACATCAGTATATAAATATCTTTCTAAGGCCCTGCTTCACTTCTGTAAAGTACATACCAGGAAGCTAAATTACCAGGTCATATGCAAAATTCTATTTTTAAATATTTGAGGAGCTGTTTTTCATAGTAGTCACATTTTCCTATATTCCCTCCAACAATGAAAAAGTGTTCCAAATCTCTGCATACCTACCAATATTTAAATGATTGTTGATATCTTTTTATAGTTATCTTACTAGGTTAAATACCTAGTGGTATCTCACAGTGGGTTTGATTTGCAGTTCCTTAATGCTTATTGCTATGGTCTGAATGTTTACAGTGTCCACCAAACCATGTATTGAAAAAAATCAATGTTACTACTAAGAAGTGGGCTTTGGAGGATAATTAGGCCACAGAGACTCCAATCTCTGAGTGGGATCAGTGCCCAGACAGCAAGCACTGAGAGAACCATGTGAGGACACACACAGAACAACATCTCTGAGGCACAAAGCTTTAGTCAGGTATCAAACCCAATGGTGCCTTGTTCTTGCTGTTTCAACATCCAGAAATGTGAGAAGTAAATGCTCCCTCTTTATAAATCACACATTCTGGAATTGGTGGCTTCATGGTCAAAAATGACCATCATACACACTCACTTTCCTAGTGCTCCACACAGAAGTCCCCACTGATACAACTTGAGTAGAAATGTGTTCCTGCTGACCTGGAAATGTTTTCCATACAAGACAAAAATCTTGATCTGAAGTCTCTGAAGCAGTCATTCAAGGCTGACCCAGTAGAATTGGATATATATGGTGTCACCAAAAGAACAACTCTGTTAATCTGTTAAATTACTGAGGCAGGGATCACACTTGAGACCCTCCTACCCCAATCTTCCAGACTGCTGGGATTACAGACATGCATCACCATGCCCAATTTAAATTTGAAATATGATCTACTACATATGAGTGGCTGGTCCAAAGCTATTAAATTCAATAGGTTGAAAATGTAGATATTAAGGTACAAACAAAGCTGAGATCATGTCACTGTAAAGTGAATTCTAGCTAAAGAGACTCCATTTTAGTAACAGTATTTTGACCCAGTTGTCCGGCAATCCTCAGTACACAAAAAAGTTAGAATCATGAAAAACAAGACAAGAAAAAAATCCCCTCAAAACTTCCAATTCACTCAACACAGATAGAAAGAATATCAAGGGGGAGGAAATAAAAAAAAACTGAATATCAGTAATTGAAGATAAACCTAATTCATGAGACCATATATTCAGAGATACCTTATGCCATGACCCATGAGGCTCTTGAAGTTCTTGGGGTGAAGGACCCAGAAATAAGGAAGAAATAAACCTAAGATCAGGTTAAGCCCTTACCCTCCTGATAGGAGGAAAGGTACTGGCCCTTCACTGCAGAGGCATTATTTATACCTTTTAGCAACTAAATTTCATGTGAAATCCCATTGCCCTAGAAACCCAGTGTTCAAATTGTGCTGTGGTTAGGTGCTGTCTGGGTTGAAGCAGCTTCCTTACATGGCTACTATTTGTTCTTAGGATGGCCACAACCCAGACTTGCATGTGTGGTTGGTTTCAGGCTTCAATGTCTTCCAACAACCTTAAAAAAGAGAAGCAAGAAAAATGGGTGTGACAGTTGCTAAATGATGAAAAGAAGACTAACCTGAGACAAACTGGAGTTTGAAAAAGTCAGAAGATAATACAAATGGTATTAAATCAAAGAAGTCATAGCCAAAATTTTCCAAGTATGGGATAATGAATTGACCTTACTGATACAAGAGGAACGTAGAACCCCAAGTAACTATGACTAGGGAATAAATATTTGGATGTGAGAGTGACTTGGCTGAAACATCTGTCACCACATTGATGGCCAGAGTTTGTTCTACTGATCAAGCTGCCTGGGTGGGTGTCCCCTTTCTCCCACACCACTCCATGTGCATCCCTCCCAAAGTGGCTCTAATCAAAGAGGACAGCAACCCCAGATAGAGGAGGACCATTTCTTGGTCAAAGGTATATGAAAAGCTGGGGTCTCCTGCTAGAACCTTCAACTAAGCTCTCAAGAAATATTCCATGACACATCAAACTCAAAATCTAAGAAATACAGCACAGGAAAGATTCCTCCAAGTTATGGCGGGGGAGGCACAAATCTGATTTAAAAGATAAATCAGTTAGGGTTACAGTAGACTTATCAACAGAAATCTTAAAGGCCAAGAAAACTAGAAAGTATTTCAAGCATTTAAAATCAAATTTCAATCTAGAATAATATATTCACAAAAATTATCTTTCAAAATTAATAGAGAAACAAAGATATTCCATGAAGGTGATCTTAATAAATTCCTGAAAATCACTCCAACACTCCAAAAATTCTCAAGGATATCCTAGAGAGAGGTGATGAAGACAACGATGTCAAGAAATGAACAGAAAAAGAGCACAATGTGTTTAACTGTGCCGTTTTTGAGCTGGTAAACCAAAGAGAAAAGTAAATGAATCAGCAACAGAAAAAGAATAAAATAATGGGAGAAAATCAATAACTTTATGCAATAATTCTTTATGCAATTTATGTCAGCTCCCTAGTCCAAAGACACAAATTGGTAGATTATACCAAAATTTAAAAAAAAAAAAAAAAAAAAAAAACTCGTGACATTCTGCACAAAATTATCCACATTGGGTCCAAAAAGAAATTCATAGACTAAAATTCAAAAGATGGAAGACAATATTACATGCAATGGGAGCCCAAAAGTACCAACAGTAGCTACAAGATGATGCAAAGAAAACAATATAAGGTTGATAGTGACAAATGAAAAAGAATCGGACAACGCAAATGATATAAAGAAGCTATTTACAGAAGTAATAATTGAAAATTACCCAAACAAGACAATGGAAACTGACATAAGGACTAGTGAAGCATATAAAACTCCAAATAGCCATAATCAAAATGAAACTACAACCAGACATATAATAATCACCATCCCAGAAATCCAAAATAAGAACAAACTATTACAAGATTCTGAGAGAAAAGACAGATCACCTATACAGGAAAATCAGTATCACAGCAAACCTCTCAACACAAACAATGAAGTCAAGAATAGCATGTAGTAAAATATTTCATACCCTAAAGGAAAACGACTTCCAACCCAGACTGATGTACCCTGAAAAACTGTCCATCAAAATGGATAAATAAGATACTTCCATGACAAAGAACAGCTGAAGAACTTCATGATAAACAAACCAACCCTTCAAAGAATACTGAAAGACCTTCTAGATACACATAGGAAAAAACCACTAAGCAAGGCAGACAATTAAACACAATGGAAAGGTAAAGATACAACAGCAGAAAGCTAATGTGTCAACAATAAACCAACATATAACAGTTATAAGCATTAAAGTAAATGGCCTCAACTCAACAATTAAAAGAAACAGACTGGCACAATGGATCAAGAAACAACATCCAACCATATTCTGTATACAAGAAAACCATCTAACCCAAAAGGAAATGCATAGTGTGAAAGCCAAAGGATGGAAAACAATATTTCATGCAACAAGAACCTCCCCCCAAAAAAGCAAGGGTAGTATTCTGTTTTCAGACAATGTGAACTTCAAACCAAGAATGATCCAAAGAGATAATGAAAGTCACTACATACTTGTTAGGAGAAAGCTTCAAGAGGAAGAGATAACAAACTTAAATATACATGCACCAAATTCCATAGCACCCACCGGTACAAAACAAGTATGAACAGAAATGAAAAATCAAATAAGCAATAACACAATTATAACAGGAGATCTTAGCATGCCATTGACACAAAGAGACAGATCAATCAGACAGAAAATCAGCAAAGAAATAACAAAACTGAATCTCACCTGTGAACAAATGCACTTGATAGACATATACAGAGTGACCCATCCAACAACATCAGAATATACATTCTTCTCAGCAGTACATGGAACATTCTCTAAAATAGGCCATGTACTAGCCTACAGAACATACTTAAGTAAATGCAAAAGAATGCAAATAATCCTGTGCATGTTAACAGATTATAACGCCATGAAACTAGAAATTAATGATAAAAGAAACAGCAAAAAAAAAAAACATTAACACATGGAAATTGAATTATACACTCTTGAGCAATCAGTGGGTCACAGGGGAAATTAGAGAAGAAATTAAACAATATCTACAAGCAAATGAAAATAAAAATACAACTTACAAGAATTTGTGGGATGCAGTGAAAGTGGTCCTCAGAGGAAAACTTATTGCACTGAATTCCTACATAAGGAAAACAGAACAAAAACAAATAAAAACTCTGATGCTACACCTCAAACATGTAGAAAAAGAAGAGCAGTTCAAGCCCAAAGACAAAAGAAGAGAGGAAATTATAAAAATCAGAGCAGAAATCAATGCAACAGACACTAAGAAAACAACCAAAGAATCAATGAATTAAAGAATTGGTTCTTTGAGAGAATAAAAAAATTAATAAGCCCCTAGCCAATCTTACTAAAAAAATGGGAAAGAAAAAACTCAAATTCATGTAATAAGGAATGAAAAAGTTGAAATCACTACAGACTCTGCGAAAATACAGAAGATCATCAACACCTATTTCAAAAACCTCTACTTTCATAGGTTTGATAACACAGAAGAAATAGACAGATTGCTAGAAATATTTGAACTACCAAATCTGGGTCAAGAAGATGTAAGACTGCTGAATAACCCAATTTCTACTAATGAAATTGAAAATGTAATTAAGTCATTACCTACAAAGAAGAGCCCAGGCCCAGACAAATTTGTTGTGGAATTCTACAAGAAATACAAAGAAGATTTAATGCCGACACTCCTCAAAATTTTCAATGAAATCAAAAGGTAAGAAATTCTTCCTAAGTCATTCCTGGAAACACATATTACTCTAATACCAAAACCTGAGAAAGAGCCCACTAAAGAAGAAAACTACAGGCCAATCAGCCTAATGAACACTGATGCCAAAATCCTCAGTAAAATATTGGCAAATAGGATGCAGCAAATCATCAAGAAGATTATACATCATGACCAAGGGGGATTCATCACAGGCATGCAGGGATGGTTCAACATACATAAATCAATAAATGTAATCCACCATATCAATAGAGCCCAAAGTAAGAAACATACGATCATTTCTATAAATACAGAAAAAGCTTTTCATAAGGTCCAACAGTCACTCATGATAAGAACCTTACAGAAAATTGGAACACATCATCTTTACCTCAATAAGTTTAAGTCCCTCTATGACAAACCAACAGCCAGCATCATATTAAGTGGCCAAAAGCTGAAAGCGTTTACCTTAAAGTCAGGCACAAGACAAGGATGTCCCTTATCACTGACTGCTCCTATTCAGCATACTACTGGAAATACTAGCCAGGAAAATAGACAACAGAGAGAAATAAAGGAGTAAAGATAGGAAAAGAGAAAGTTTAATTATCATTATTTCCAGATGACATGATGCTCTACATACTAGACCCCCCCAAACACCGTTGAAGGATTCCTAGATATAATAAATAAATTCAGCAATATTGCTGGATGTAAAGTCAATACTCAAAAATCAATAGCATTCTTATTCACTAACAACAAAATCACTGAGAGAGGAATAAGAGAAGCCATGCCCTTCACACTAGCATCCAAAAAATTGAACTACTTAGGAATTAATCTAATGAAAGAAGTAAAAGATCTATTTAGGAAAAATTGTAATACCCTGAAAAGCAAAATTGAAGAGGATCTCAGAAAATGGAAAGAAATTCTTGTTCATGGATAACAAGAATGCATATTGTGAAAATGGCCATTCTCCCACAATCATTACACAGATTTAATGAAATCCCAATCAAGATACCACTAACATACCTAATAGATTAGAGAAATCACTCCTAAAATTCACCTGGAACCAGAAGAGACCTGAAATAGCCAAAGCAATTCTAAGAAGCAAACTCAAGTCAGGAGGCATCACAATTCCTGACTTGAAGTTATACTACAAAGCTTCTGTAATAAGATAAACATGGTACTGGAATAAAAACAGATCTGAAGATCAGTGGAATAGATTAGAAGATACAACTAAAACTACAAACACACTTAACCACCTTATTTTTGATAAAGGGGCCAAACATGTTCGTTGGAAGAATGATAGTCTCTTTAATAAATATTGCTGGAAAAATTGAGTTTCTTTATTATGAAAACTAAAAATAGACCCATGCTTATCACCACATACTAAACTAAAGTCTAAATGGATCAAAGATATAAATATTAAAACAGAAATACTAAATCTGTTGGAAGACAAAGTAGGTAAAAATCTTGAAGACATAGTGGTAGGTAGAGAATTTGTTAAGAGGAATCAAACCTCATGGGAAATAGTTCCCAGAATCAATAACTGAGATCACATCTTATTAAAGAGTTTATGCATGTCAAAAGAAATCTCAAGCATAGTGAAAAGAAAACCTCCAAGTTGTGTAAAATCTTAGTGAAATGTCCCTCAGACAAAGGAATTCTGTCTAGAACATATAAAGAATTAAAAAAAAAATCAGACCCCTGAAATTCAAAGACCCAGTCCAAAATTGGGCTCTGAGATGAATACAAAGTTCTCAGATGAGGAAATACAAATGGCAAATAAACACATGAAAAAATGTTTATCATCAGTATCATTAGAGAAATGCAAATTAAAACCACACTGAGATTTCATCTCACTCCAGAAAGTATGACCAGGATGAAGAAAACTAACGAACAACAAATGCTGGAGAGGCTGTGGGGACAAAGGAACTCTCCTGCACTGTTGGTGGGAATGTAGACTGGTGCAACCATTGTGGGGGTCAGTCTGGAGATTCCTCAAAAATCTGAGATTGGAGTTCCATTTGACTCAGCTTTTCTATTTCTGGGCATATTCCCAGAAGAACTCAAAACATCACACCAGTGATATATGTGTGTGCATGTTTATAACAGCACAATTTGTAATAGCCGAATCTTGGAAACAACCTAAATGTCCATCAACTGAGGAATGGATAAAAAAGCTATGATATTTTTATACCATGGAGTTCTACTCAGCTAAAGAATGATCACATTGAGACATTTATAAATAAATATATGCAATTTGAAACTATACTCATAAGTGAAGTAGATCAAACTCACATGTGTAAATACCATATAGTCTCCCTAGTATAAGAAATGGTAAGAGCATACAAGATTTTTATGGTAATCATGCTATCACATTACATTACTTTGAAGCATTATAATGTTTTCATTCATTATTTGGGATGGTTCCTTTTGTTTTGTTTGATTTTATTATGTGTAATGGTATGAAAAGCTACTTTAAAGAAAACAAAGCAAAACATTATGCTGATTTAATACCATCTTGCTTTGAAGTCCTACCATGCTTTTGTTCTTCTGTTTCCATTGGTTCTAACATGTTGTGTCTTATTAGATTTTAATGTGTGACAGTATAAACAATTTTTTAAGGAAATGTGATATTATAGTAGCCATTGTTCATTTTCTGTTATTTGGTTGAATGTCCTGTAATGCTTTCATTCTCTTGAATGGTTTTATACTATTCTGTTATGTTTGATATTATTGAATGTGAAGTTATGCTCAACTATTTCAAAGAAAGAGACCTTATGGTAGCTACTGTTAATATCCAGTTGTCTTGTTGTGAAGTGCTGTGTTGCTTACATTGTTTTGTTCTGACCTGCTTTGTTCTGTCCTCTTTTGTTTATTCTCTCTAAAATAAAATTAAAAGTAAAGAAATCAGCGTCAAAAGAAACCACAGACATTTTTCAATCATGTAGAAAACAAATAGTACAGTCAAGTCTTCAATAATCAATGGGCTAGAGAAGAACCACGAAAACAATTAAACTATTCCTAATGTCAAATGATAATGCCAGGAATATATCAGAGCCAATAGGGCACAATGAAAGTAGTCATAAAAAGGAAGTTTATGGCTGTGAATGCTCACAATAGAAAAACAGAGCAAATAACTAACCTAATGGCCTTCCTCAAAGTCCTAGAAAAACAAGAAAAGTCCAAATTCAAAGCCAGTACAGAAGAAAAAAAACTGTAAAATCAGAGTGGAAATTAAATAAATTGAAACTAAAAAACACAGTGAACTGAAGAGCTGGTTCATGAGAAGAATAAACAATGCAGAAAAACCCTTATCCAACTTGCAAAATGGAGGAGAGAAAAAACCCAAATCAAGGCAATTAAAACCAAATAGATTAAGGTGCAATGAATACCAGTGAAATCCAAAAGATTATTACTAATTTAAACAAACTTTACTCCAATAAATTGAGTAGTTCAAAAGAAATGGTAGAATCTTAGACACACATGAATTACCAAACTGAACCAAAATGATACAAAAACTCTCAATAGTCCAATAACAGGAAATGAAATTAAAGCAATAGTAACATTACCTACAAAATACTGAGGACCCAGTGAATTCAGTGATGAATTTTAAAAGAACTTCAGAGAAGATCTAACACCAAGGCTCCTCAAACACTTCAGTAAAATTGAAAGGGAAGAAGTATACCAAATTCATTCTCAGAAGCTACCATTACCTTGATTCCAAAACCAGGCTACCACTCCACTAAAAACAAAAATTACAAGTCAATACCTTTGATGAACATAGTTACAAAAACCTTCAACAAGTTAATGGCAAACAGAATGTATCAAATCATCAGAGTTCATACATCAAATATGATTGACCAAATAAGACCAAATAGGATTCATCCTAGGGATGCAAATGTGGCTCAGCATATCTAAATCCCTAAATGTAGTGTGTCACGTAAACAAAAAATCATACATCATCTCATTGAATGCAGAAAATGTTTTTGACAAAATTCAAAATCCATTCATGACAAAATCACTGAAGGAAATAGGTATAGAAGGATCTTATCTCAATCTAATTAATGCCATTTATGACTAACATTACCAACATTACATTAGTAGAAAAAATTGAGATTTTCCTCTAAAGTCAGAAACAAGACAAGGATGTTCTCTATCATCACTCCTATTCAGTAAAGTACTAAAATCTTTAGCTAGCCTAATCAGATAAGAGAAACAAAAGGGATATACAAAGAAAAGGAAAAAGTCTAACTATTGTTGTTTGAATGTTACATGATCTTTCACACAGAAGACTCACATTTTACTAAAAGACTCATAGAATAGTGAAATTCAGCATTGTGACAGAATAAAAAATCAGTAGTGTTCCTATACACCAATAACGAACTCAAGAAAAACATTATCATTCACAATATCTTCAAGAAACATTAAATAACTAAATGTGAAAGTGAGAAATTTCTACAACAAAAATCACAATAGTCACATCAGAAAATGGAACAATATCCCCTATCACTGGTTAGCCCAAACCAATATTGTTGAGATGACTATTCTAGCAAATCTGATATGTAGATGATATTAGTTACATTCTTATTTCTGAGACAAAATATACAACAGCCACAAGTTAACAAAGGAAAGAATTATTTTAGTTTACAGTTTGTAGAGGTTTCAGTCTACAATTGACTGGATCCAAGGCAAGGCAGTATGGCAGAGGGTAAGACAGAGGAGAAACAGCTAATGGCATGGGGATGGGAAGTAGAACAGCAGCAAGGAGGGAAGAAGAATGTATGTTTACATCCTTACAAGCCACACCCACAGTGACCCACCTCTCTCCACCAGGCTTCACATCCCAACATGGCACTCAGCTGTAAACCCATCTGTGAACTAATGGGTATCACACACCCATAATCCAATCATCTCTCAAAAGCCCCACTTATCAGATCATGACATTTTGGTGGACATCTACATATAAACTACACATAAATTTAATAATTTCCTCACAACTATAAACATTTCCTAAAATTTGTATAGAATCAAGAATGACCCAGAATAGCAAAAGCAATTGTGGGCATTATGAATAAAGCAGGAGTCATCAAAATCCTAGATTAAAAAAAAGTGTAACCCTGTAATAAAAATTGACATGCAAAAATCTTTTCCATTAAAAAATCCAGAAAATGAATAGCATTTGATCATATGGTATTATATTTTGTTCATTTTCATAAATATAGTAGAGAATGAAGGTATAAACATTTAATAAATTACAGCTTTTAGATTTTTTATTGCAGTTTCAAGACACACAAACAGAAATTTTGAAAGCTCAACTATCTTCTACACAATAGACAATTTGTTAAATTTATGTATATACTATTGTGTATTTAAGAATTTATCTGAAATTGCCTGGCAAGTAAGTTAGTTAGCTTCCCATAACTAAATGAAATATAGAAAGAAATTAACTTATAGAGTGAAAGGATTATGTTGGTTCAATGTTCTGGAATTTTCAGAGCAAGACCCTGCAGCTCCATTCAAGATATTATGAATGAGGGACCAGCATAGGGAAGGATGGCACAAGAGGCAGATATCTCACCTCTTGAGCCAAGAAGCAAGGACAGGAAATATCCTATAACTCTCATTAGGACCATGATCCCAGTTCCCTAAGGACCTTCCTCAAGGGCCCCTCTCAAAGGTCTCCCACCTGAAAATAGCTCCACCTGGAAATCTAACCCTTAACACATGTTTCTTTGGGTGACACTCATCCAAATAATAACAGAAATCTTGGAATTTCTTAATGAGTAGGCATATTATTGTTTTCAGTAGTAGTTCCTCAAGCATATGGATAGTTCATATCAGTAAGATGAGTTAAAATGAGTGCTGGCCATGAATAAAACTATGTGATTATATGGATTGAGCCAAGTGGGATCACCTCCACTTCCAGGAAACAGAAGTATGCTGAAGAATGAGTTCAGCCATGTGGCCAGTGCTTCTGTCCATTATGACTACAGAATGAAGAAGGCTTGGTAAGGGCTCTGGAAATGGAAGCTTGGGTGAACTGAACTGTTTGTCAATAAAAACAATCTTCAACTTACAAACTTTCAATTTATGAGTTTTCAACTTTAGATGTTGTGAAAGTGTACTTATACAACTGTATTAGTTTTCACTTTTACTACAGTAGTCAATGGATTACAGTAGATATTCAGCATTTCCCTATTTACAAAAGGCCTTGTGTTTGATGATTTTTCCACAAGTGAGTACATTTAAAGTAGATTAGATCAAGCAATGGGGCTCAGTATATTAGATACATTGAGTATATTTCAGATGTAAGATATTTTCAATTATGATGGCTTCATTCAGATGTAACCACATCATAAATTGAGAAATATGACACTTGGATACTGAAAGGATAGCACTTCCCTGAGAACAATGGAATATTTCCATTTGGATCTCTCCCAAACTTTTCTTTTGGCTGATTCTAGTTTTATATCTGTTGCTGTAATAAAACTATAGTCAAGTGGGTGGGGCTTTCACTAAGTCACATAAATCTTTTCTGCAAATTATTTAACCTGATGGTGTTGGAAATTGCTGACTCAGATGTTTAGAACTGAGTGGCTCTTAGGATCTTCACACATGTCACTGGCATCAAAAATGAGAGAAGTCTTTTGGAGAACTATACTCTGAACTTCTAATTTTGCCAGATCCTAGTACGTATGAAATACTGTAGAGTAAGAGAAATATATTTATAGGCCCAAATCTCCCTAGTATACCAGCTCCCATCCCAAGAAACTGTAGTTCTATCACTACAGAGATGCAATGGAAAACCATGTACATTTAGGAATACCTTAAAATTTAAAATTATCCATGATTGGCATCTCATCGGAGTATTTGTAATCACCCATTCTTAAGGGCTATTTTTTTCTGCTAAATGAATAAAAGTAACTTGAAATCACAGTGTAAAAAAACAAGGATTTAAAGAAAAGATAGTAACCCAGGACAATTTTCAAAGTTGGGTTTTCATGAGAGTCCCTGGAAAGCTTAGTGTACTCTGGAGATATAAGTAGAGGAATGAGACTAAACCAACAAAGGAGACAGAACACTATCCAAGAACAGTGGGAATTTCCCAAGAGCAAGTCACCTGCTTCGTCACCTTACCTAAGGATAACTACACATTGTGAAATAAGAATCCTTGCTCTCACATTCTCTATCAGATGCAATGGGCATTTGTTTTTCTTTTGTAAGGAAGCCTTCCTGAACTCATTCCCCTTAAGAGAGATAATATAAAAATGGTAGGCAAGCTCATGCTGCAAGGTAGCAATGAATCCAGTGGCCTTTATTTGTTGCTGTCAATCCTTGCTGACTCATGGACAAATGAACTGAATAACTAAGGCATTAACTCAATGCCTGTGATTCACTAAAATGACTTCTGAGTTGTGTAACTCACACATTAACTATGAACTGAGCAGTGTTTATAGTTTTCCCTAAAACTCTATTGTATTCAAAATAAAAATCAAAACCAGACTATATTAAGGAATCTTATGATTCTATGTAATTCTATTATATAAATATTACACCTTTTCACTTCTACATTCATTATATACCTAAACATATGTATTTCATCCTAAGAAAGATGGTGGAAAGGAGAAAGTATAGAAGGACATTAGGGTCACTAGTTTTAATGAGTAGCTATTTCAGCAAAGATTTTTGCACAACATCATTTCTAAGAAGGAAATACCTAGCAATTTTATTGGCAAATCATAGATGGCTGAATATTTGAAGAAGAGAAGAGACTAGAAGCATAGATTAAAATAGACTGTAAGACAAAAATAGAAACCAACAGATCTGTGTATAGTCATAGAGCAATAGTCAAATCCAGTAACCTGTACATAGGTGCGCTGTATCCTCTGAGAAACTGGATATTTGTTATGTAGCAGGAGCCAAATAAAATGTCAACATTAAATGTGATAACTGCCAGAAATAGCAAATAACTCTGGATTTAGTAGTGTGTGAGGAGGTTAGATGGGAGTGGAATACACACAGGAAGGCAAGTGGTTGTTGCAATAATCTTTCTAAAAAATGATGAGTATTTCATAATTGATTTCTATAGGATCATACAGAGAAACCAGGAGAAGTTAAAAAATAGTTCAAGGATTCTTTCTTAGGAATTTGGCAGAATCACAGGGAAAAAAAGTTGCCTGAGTCATTACTTGAGGAGAGTACTAAAGACTGAATGCTTGTGTATCTCAAAAACTCATATTTAAATCCTAACCATGGCTTTCCCCTCAGAGCCTGGGCCATGTCCTGGGATCCCCACATGTACTGGACCTAGTATTTCAGTGCATATTCAGATGTCCTTCCTCCTCCCAGAACCTTGGACTTCAGTGGATTAACCTTGCTGTGTTGGTGGGAGATTCAGTAACCACTCATCCAGACAGAGGACCTCATCATGTTTCTGTCAGTGTGGTGAGTTTGCTTCTAAAATAGAAGACTTCAGTGGGTAAACCAGAGCAGTAGCTAAGTCCCCTCCAGCTGTAGGACCTTGGTGAGCCTGGCAAGAGTGTAGGTTAGTCCTTCTTCCATACAGAGAGCATCAGGTGGATTGAAGACTGTACCAATAAGGCCTTCCCCAGAAAATTAGAAGGGCTTATGAGACACTCAGTGACACAGTTGGATCCCCACCAATTTAAACAATATAGACAGGGAGATCTGGTGGCCTGGAACAACCTGAACATAGTAACAATAGGAACTAAGGATTGACTTACATCAGTACTCCTAGGCTAGTCAGCTCAGGTAGAATATAGAACTCACCCAACAGGTCCTGTGGGAGGTACTCAGGTGACTGGCACTCTCTTAATTGTGGTGCCCAGAAATTGGGCAAACATCAACCACACAGTAGGACTCTAAGATACGTACTACTGACAATTGAGCCTAGTGGGATTGAAAGACCAAATATTAGCCTAAAAGGTGAAAATG
Organism: Cavia porcellus; assembly: GCF_034190915.1. Lineage (NCBI taxonomy): Eukaryota > Metazoa > Chordata > Mammalia > Rodentia > Caviidae > Cavia > Cavia porcellus. The sequence goes on from NW_026947487.1 coordinate 80,409,124, forward strand.
ATAAATCAATAAAGCAAAATACAAAAAAATCTAGTCCATCAGGAACAAGTACAGAAGACAATGAAATAGAGGACATTAAAAGTCATATATCTGAAATTTCTGAAAAGATAGCAAGTGAAATAAAGAAAAAAATCCATGAGGCTCTAGAGGAAATCAAATTAGAAATAATTTCTCACATAAAGACAAAAATGGCAACCTTAATAAAGGAGTTTCTCAGCATAGTTACAGAAGACATCAATAAAAAAGTACAAGAGCAGGGGCTGGGGATTCAGCTCAGCGGCATAAGTGCCTGCCTTGCAAGCAGGCAGTCATGAGTTTGATCCCCAGTACCGATAAAAAGAAAAAAGACAAAAAAAAAAAAAAAAAAGTACAAGAGCATGGGAAAACGATTGAAACCTTGAATGAACAACACAGAAAACAAATAGAATGCATGCAACAAACTCAAAGAGATATCCAAGAAATTTTAAAAAAATTATATTGAAAGCTTGTGAAACTATTTAACTGAAAATGAGGATAGGATTTTGGAACCTTGAAGACAGGGTCCCAGCTAATGATCATGAAAGGGTAGAATTTTTAAAAATAGCAAGGCAGATGAAATGACAATTCAACAGCTTCAAGATGATGCCAAGAGAAACAATATAAGACTAATAGGCATCAATAAAGATACAGGAGTCAATGCAAATGACAGCAGTAAACTATTAACAGAAGTATTAGCAGAAAATTTCATATACAGTTAAGTGAGGGAAAAAAAATCTCATATGTCTCACAAGTAAGTGACACATATGGAACACCAAACAGTCACAGCCAACATAATGAACATTGATGCAAAGATTCTCAATAAAACACTGGCAAATAGTATGCACCAAATCATCAAGATTACACACCATGACCAAGCGAGATTCATACCAGAAATGCAAGGATGATTTAACATATGCAAATCAATAAACACGATACAACACATCAACAAAGCCAGGAACAAAAATCACATGATCATCTCAATGTGGAAAAGGCTTTTGATAAAGTCTAACACTTGTTCATGATAAAATCCCTACAGAAACTTGAAATAGATGCTATCTACCTCAATCTGATAAAGGTGATATATGACAACCCAATATCCAACATTATACTAAATGGACAACAAATAAAAGTTTTCACTCAAAAATCAGGAACAAGACAAGGATGTCCATTATCACCATTCTGATTAAATATAGTGTTGCAAATGTTAGCCAGAGCAATCAGACAAGAGAGAAAAATATAAGGAATAAAGATAGGAAAGGAAGAAGTTAAATTATCACTATTTGCAGATGACATGACACTCTACACAGAAAATCCGAAAAATTCCATTAAGAGACTACAAGAGGTAATAAACAAATTCAGCAGTGTAGCTGTATACAAAATCAACACTCAAAAATCAATAGCATTCCTCCACACAAACAACAAACTCACTGAGAGAGAAACACTGCCTTTCACAGTAGCATCTGAAAAAATGTAATACTTAGGTATCAACCTAATCAAAAATGTAAAAGACCTATATGCTGAAAAATTATACTACTATAAAAAAGGAGACTGAAAAAGATATGAGAGAATGGAAGGTTATTCCTGGCTCTTGGTTAGGAAGAGCCAACACTGTGAAAATGATCATACTCCCAAAACCATTATACAGATTTAATGCAATCCAAATCAAAATGCCATTAACATACCTTACAGATCTAGAAAAAAACACTCCTAAAATTCATCTGGAAACAGAAGTAACCTAGAAAAGCAAAGGCAATTCTAGGCAGCAAAGGCAAGGCAGGAGGCATCTCGATTCCTGACTTGAAATTATATACAAAGCTACAGTGATAAAAAATCAGCATGGTACTGGCAAAGACATAAAGATGAGGTTCAATGGAACAGATTAGAATATGCAACACAGCTACAAAGACACTCAGCCACCTGATATCTGACAAAGGGTCTAAACATATTCACTGGAAGAAGGATAGCCTCTTTAATAAATGGTGTTGGAAAAATTGGCTTTCCACATGCTGCAGACTGAAACTAGACTCATGTCTATCAGCATGCACTAAATTAAAGACTAAATGGACCAAAGATCTAAATATTAAAACACAAACACTAAATCTACTGGAAGACAAGTTAAGTAGAAATCTTGGAGATACAGGCAAAGAATTCAGGAACAAAACACAAACCATACAGGAAGTTCTTCAAAAAATCAACAACTGGTACCTCACCTTATTAATATGTTTTTGCCCTTGAAAAGAAATCACCAACAAAGTTAAAAAAAAAACCCACATAATGGGACAGAATTTTAGCCAGCAGTCCCTCAGACAAAGGATTTATATGCAGAACATAAAAGAATTGAAAAACATCAAGCCCCCCAAATTCAAAGATCCTCTCCAAAAAAGGTCATTGGAGATGAACATGCATTTCTCAGATGAAAATATACAAATGACAAATAAATATACATGAAGAAATGTTCGCCATCACTGGTCATTCAAGAAATGAAAATTAAAACAACATTGAGATTTCATCTCACTCCATAAAGAATGGCCTCCATCAAGAAAACAACTGATAACAAATGTTGGCAAGGCTGTGAGGAAAAAGAAACACTTCTCCATGGTTGGTGGGAGTGTAGATTACTGCAGCTACTGTGGAAATCAGTATGGAGATTCCTTTAAAAACTAGGATTGGAAGTTCTGCTAAATCCAGCTATTCTCTTCATGGACATTTTCCAAGATAAATTGAAAAGGTAACATTACAGTGATATATGTGCACCCATGTTCATAGAAGCACAATTTGTAATAGCTGAATCTTGGAAACAACCAAAATGCCCATCAACCACAAAGTGGATGAAAGTGATGTGGTATTCTTATACAATGAAATATTACTCAACTATAAAAAGGATGATTTTGAAGCTTTTATAGGTAAATGGAGGCAACTTGAAACTATTTTCATAAATTAAATAAATCAGACTCATATTTTTAAATATCACATTGTCTCTCTGGTATAAAAATAAAAAACTTAAAAAATTAATAAGATCCAAAATGTATAATAGATATTATAATTATGAAAAAGAGGATATAACTGTATGTATAAGTGTGCAAGAAAGAAAATTGTATTACTAAGTGTTTGTTATTTTATCAAATAGAATTATTTGTACTATCATTGATTGTCCACTTTTTATGCTTCGATATTGTAGCTTGAACAACTACTTCTAAGATAACAGTATGTAATTTATCAACTAGTGATTTCTTACTGATTTTTTTGAAATTCTGTATAAAAATACCTTTTTTCTGTTCTGCTTCTTTTCTAAATAAATTAATAAATCCTAGCCATGGAAATGATGGCACTAGAACATGAGATTGTTGAGAGCTAATTAGGTAAGAGAGTGTACTCCTCTTAATGTGTTAATATCATTTTAAAAAGACCAAAAAGTCTCATTCCTTCTACCATATAAGGACATAGCAAGAAAGAAATAGGTCTTTGTCAAACACTGAATCCACCATTTTCTTGATTTTGGATTTCCAGTCTCCAGTAATGAATCTCTGTTGTCTATCAGGTATCAAAGTTATGATATTTTGTTATAACAACTGAAACAGATCAAGATGGGGGTAAGTGTGGTCTTCAGCTGATTTAACATATGAAAAATTCAGGCATACAATTTCATAGGAAAGTTGGAGATAAAAGCATAGAATTCAGGAGAAAAATTTTATCCTGAAATATATAGTAGAGTGATTGTGCTGATGCTGGTAGAAGCCCTAAGAGTGAAGGAACACCCCCGGAAAGCAAGTGAGATGAACCAGACAAGAAAGGAAACAAAAACCTATTTTGAGGAAATACAACTTGATATGAGGAAGGAAAGACAGAGATTGCAGTGAAGACAACTTTGAAAAAGTGCAAGGAAATAAAGAGAGAAGGTGTGGTAACAAAAAAAAAAAAAAAAAAAAAAAAAGGTTACCAATGTACCAATATACCAATGTCCAAAAAAAAAAAAAAAAGGATATTTCACAAAGGGGCAGCCACACTATCATTTACCACATGCAATTATAGACTAAACATGAAAACTGGACTTGAGTATCAGAACCAGGAAGTCATGTACAGTCATATATTGTGGTTAAAGCATGACCTCTATGATTGAAAAATTGAAGAACAAAAGGCCCATGACCATGCTGGGCTCGGAAGACCAGGCTAGGACTGTTAGCTGACACAGCATGCAGAGAGAGATGGCTGTGTGCGCGGTACAGAAAAGGGCCCAGCAGGACATGTACAAGATAAACCCATGGAATAAATGGCAAGGAACTGAAAAGAAATAAGGTATAACCAAGGACTCAAGTGGAGGTTGGAGTCTCACAATTAGGATGAACACATGATGGGCCAAATATGAAAAAGAAGGCTTACCCCAGACAGGAGAAATCTAAGAGAAATGTTGAAGGTGTCAAGGCTTATACAGGATCTTGAAGGTGCATCAGGTTCATAGGAAAGATTGTAAAAGAACATCACAGGCCAGGAAGGAATGTGAGGGCACAGGCATCACACTGCAGACCAATTTTCAGAAACACTCGTGGTGTTAGGTTGCAGGCACACCAATGGAAGCTGAAAAGTGGCTTCATTTTTTCCTAGAATTTTTCAAAAAGGGTCATAAACAAAACAACAAGAGATTGACATCCAGTGAACTAGCTATGGCACAGTGTCATGTGTTTCTTATTTTACTATTATAATATAAAACAGTATCAAAAAGAGACCATAAGCCACAAAGTACACAACCTACACTCACTTCATAGAGCTAGACACCAAACTTTATTTCTTTCCTTTTATTTTTACTTGTAAGCTAATTTTTAAAGATATTTTAGAAGTGTGCATGTGTGGTATAAATTTTATATTTAATAAAGATAACATAAAGAAAAAAATCACACACATGAGTTCTGCTTAAAAACAGTCAAAAGGATACTTTATCAGTTAAAATATTTCTAGGCTGCACACTTTTTGTACAATTGAGAGAATTGCTTCAATTTTATGAATTTATCAGTTTTATTTTAAGTCTCATATAACATTTTGATGAAATGTAATATATACTGTAGTACACTTCATAATTTTTCTATTACTATTTAGTTTGTATTTTTTCACAATTTTAAGTGTTAATATGCTTAAATCATTATATATGTTGCATATCATACCATAGATTTCTGACCATTGTGTTTCAGGATCAATGAATGTAACCAATGTAATTTAGTTTAACAAATAACTTCTTCATCAGACTCCTAAAATGTTTTACATAATTTAATACATTACCAAAAAGCAAATCATGACACAAAGAGATGCTGGATTTCTTCTGGGGTCTTTTTGGTATTATAATGGTAGCACTAGTTTTTTAGGAAATCATTTTGTGAAAGCACTTGATTTACTCAGGTAAACTTAAGGAATGTAATCAAAATAGTTACATCAGATACCTGAAATAGCAGTGTACATTTGCAACTGTGACTGTGACATTTGCAACTAAAATAAAATGTGATTTATAATACCATTTAGGACAAAAGACATGCTGTCAGCAGCTTCCATGAAGGAATTCTTGCCAGGATTCTAAACTAAAGAAAGCTTCCTTTTTTTCAAGAGCTTAATGTAATCCCATAACAAAATGCAGTTTGCAGAGAGAGAGAGAGAGAGAGAGAGAGAGAGAGAGAGAGAGAGAGAGAGAGACAGAGTGATAGAGACAGAGATAGACAGAGAATGAGACAGAGAGAGAGAGACACACACACAGAGAGAAGGGGAGAGAGACAGAAAGAGAGACAGAGACAGAGATCAATAGTAGGTGGGCAGGGAGATAATATTAAGTGTGAATTTGGTTCCACTAGAACGCCCAGTTGCTTGGGTCAAATATCAATCTAGATGTTGTGGGAGGTGATTAACGTGTGATTAAATAGACTATATAAGCAGATTAGTGTCCATAATGGGCTTGGGCCTTATCCATTCAGCTGCAAGCTTCCTCGGTGTCCCTTTGTACTCCCTAGCTTCTAAGTAACAGAGCCTTGTTTCTCAGGGCTCCAGAGGCTGGCTCAGGTTAGATGCCACAGATTGCATTTAATACACAGTATCCTCCCACAGCAGCGGGCTACAGCGGGCTCTCCAGGGTTTCTTTCATAAGAGCAGCAGAGAGGTGGAGACCTTACAATATAATTAGTTCCTGAATGTTTCACCTTCTAATACCACCAAACTGGAGATGAGTTTTCATTGTGTACCTTTCTTAGGAAGGAGCAGTGCAGGCAGTAAGTGCAAAGATCGAGGTATCCTGAGACAATGGCATTCTGTTGCCAGAGAAACTTTGCATTTATAACTGCAGCATGAACTCAAAAGACCTGCCAGCCTTCAAGCTTGCCTGACAAATTTCAGATTTGTGTGTCCTACAACTATTCAAGTCAGTTTTTAAAATATGTCTTTCTTTCTAGATGGATGGATAGGTCAGTGGATGGATGGATAGAGAGATAAAACAGTGTTGCTTCCAAGTATTTTGAGGTGGCATTTTGCAAACACATCAGAAAAATAATCAAGAACCTGAGATTTGAGTCTTGATCTTACATTTATTCTACGAGGTCCCAGCAAAGCCGTTGGTCTCTGTGAACTGCAGCTTCCTCATTTACAATATAGCCTCAAGAGTTTATTCTCTGTCTTGTTAGAAAAGTATGGAGAATAATAATAAATATAATATGCATAATGACTACTATTATTATTCAGTGTTATAAGTCATGTATCAATAGTCACTTTGTACACATTATGTCATTTAATCTTATAGCTTCCAGGTGACCCATTGCTCTGATTTTATGGGGCAAATCCCACTCAGATAATACTTCCCCAAAAGAATCATTCTCTATCATCTTCCCTAAAGTAGCAGTCCTTTTCTGTAACTCACTCCTCTCTCTCTCAGTTTAATACTTTTTAAGAGCCCTATTCACAAAGATTATCTTGTTTTTATGACTTGTTACTATTTACCAATGTGAAAAACTAGGTTTTCTCGTAATACTTGACAAATGAATAAACGAATACAAAGTATTTTGAGAAAAAGTGAGTAAATATGGATAATTCCATATTTTAATAGCCACTGAAATTTAGTAAAGCTTTAAAAATGAGCATTACTGTAGTTTACTTCATGGAAATAACAACGTTAGAAAGATTCACTTCTGCACCTGCTGCAAAGTTCTGAAACTCAAAGTGACATCCTTGGCCCACATTCCCACTGTCCCATAGAACCTAAGTGCTGCCAGATGAGGTCTGCAGAGGGATACACACTCCAGTGTGGGTCCCAGACACTTTCCAAGCCCCTAGTGGAGCCTGAACCTGCATCTACTGTGTGCTGAACTCTACATCTACTGTGCTTTTCTTTTATATGCATGCTTATCTATGAGAAAGTTTAATTTATAAATTAGGCACAGTAAGATATTAACAATAACTAATAAATAAAATAAAACTACATTTAAATAAGTTATGAGAATTTGGGCTCTCAAAATATTGCACCATGTTGTATTCACACTTTTTTGTGGTGATATGAGTTCACTCAACACCTGCATTCAAGAAGATGAAGTGAGATGAAGGAGGAAACAGAATCATTGAGGAACCACCCACTGCAGTTGATCTGGTAACCTAACCAGCTAGTTAGTGACTAACGGACAAGTAACATACAGAACATGGATATGCCAGACAAAAGGGCGGTTCAAGTCCCAGGCAAGGAAGAGCACAATTACGAGAGATTTTATCATGCGTTTCAGAACTACACACAATGTAAACCTTATACATTATTTCTGAAAATATTATTTCATATTTTTGGACTATTGTTGACCACAGATAATTGAAATTGTGGAAGGTAAAATGATACATGAGATTGAAAATATTACAATATTTTCAGATATTATTTAATGGATAGTATTGATTTTTGCCCTCTTACATCATTAATACCTTCTTAATGTACCCCAGTCCTTCAACAAAATGGTTTCTTTGGTTCTGTCACCATGTCATATTTGAAGGACCTGGAGAGCCAACAGGAAGGAGGATCTGTCCTACCTGACACTCTTCAGCAACTCCCAAGGAAAATTAAAAAAAAATAAAATAAAAAGAAAAACAGCTCCCAAGGAAAGCAGGCTGCACCCCAAGGAGAAGGGATTCCTCCTCAGCTAGCACCTTCACAGCAGAGGCCCAGAGGCCCAGGGAACCTAAGCAGATCAAATCAGCCAAGGAGCGGCTTTCACATGGCTGACATCAAACCAATGGTGAGACTGAAGAGGAATGTTTGGGGAGGGTATTGACAGTGAGGATTTACTGGCGGTAAAATGGCCAGTTGGTCACAAATTATCTGGATTTGTATGTTAACTGACGAGAAAGTTTTGGAATTTCACCAACCTGTGTTTCTTTTTTTCTTAATTGACAATGACTATTGCAATGCTTATTCTCAATTTCTAACCTATATTTGAACAGTGAAGAAAACAAATGATATTTCAGACTGATGAATGAGGACAGGCACTTAGCAAGACTTCCCGGAAGTCTAATTAGTTTATAATTTCAAAAGATTCTTCAAGTGACTCGCTGATGACACCTCTGCTACAATTTCATACTTCATTTCTTACATGCCTCCCCCCAAAATGTTTTGCACATGGTCCATTAGCTGTTGTGAACCGTCATAAAAATTTCCTTTTATTTATGATTTTACAGAAATTCTCAATTAGACACTCTTACATTTTAGTGCAAAATCAAAATATTATTTTCTTGTCTTCCATGATTAATGCTTGCAGACTTAAGTTGTAAAGAGCTCTCTTTGGTTTCTTAAAAATTGAGTTTTTAAGATCCCATCTAGCAAAATTAAGCATAAGCATCAGATTGGTGATTCTCCCACTTGGGAAGCTACACTTGAAATTTCTATGGGTGAAAATGGAAAGGATTGAACAACTAAGCTGAGTGAGATAAATCAAGCTTTCATGTGATCTAACACACACATCTCAAGCCTCATGTCCCTTCAGTGTCAGTGGACTGCTGTGAACATTTGGTCTCAAAAGCTTCAGTAAATGAGTACCTGAACAACATTTCTATTAATTGTGCTAAGACTGACAAAAGCTGTAAATGTGAATAAATATTTTGTGTTAAGAAAAGTTTTTAGAAATAGGGGTCAGTTTTCAGAGAACATGCATGTGTGAATACACTATGCTCACCTCAATGTTTCTAGAAAATCCTGTTAAGTTTCCTTAAAATATATCCTGACTGTGGCCAAGGCTCTCCATCTTGGATTGAACCCCATGAACTTGCACCTCACTTACATCAGTGACCTAAGTATCTTTTTTTTTCCACCTCTTATCTTCATATTTTTTTTTCTTAAATCATCAGTCATAGTAATTCTTCTAAAATATCAATCAGGCCAAAGCAACCTTCTGTTCTAACTGGACAGTCTCTTTTCCTCAGGGTCAAACCCATGCCACATCCTGAGGAACCCTGCCAAAGAAGACCCTTCTGTGTTATTCATCTATTGCTATGAAACAAAGAACCCTAAAAGTTACTGGATGCAAACAGCAACAATTATTTTGTTATTCTACTTCATGGTTCTGGGACTGATTTTGCCCAGCCAGATGACCATATTGAGGTTCTCTCAGGAATTTAGGATCTGATGGTGATGGGAGCAGAAATCATCTGCTGTGTTTTCAACTATACAAATCTAGCAACTGATGCTGGTGGTTGGAGGCTTGTTTGTTACTACCCACAGTAGCCTCTCCATGTGGACTGTAGGGTCCATACTGGCAGGTGAGTCCCAAAAGGAAGCATGTCAGTGTTCAGAAAGTAGGTGCTATTTTCTTAAGTTTGGCCCTAAAAACTGGCCCTGCATCCTTCCAGCTGTATCATCCTGCTTGTTATGGTTTCTACCTAAATGTCCCCCTAAAGGTTTATTTAGGGGACTTTTGTGCGGTGATTATGTTATGAGGTGTGGTACTCATCAGTGGACTGATGAGTTCCTAGCTAAATATGAAGTTCATGGTGAACTCTGATCAGAGGAGGTGGACATGGGTGGAGTAGCCCAGAACTGCTTACTGTATGTCTCTCCTCCCACCTTGGTCACTCTCTGCTTCCTGTCTGCGATGCCCTGGGCTATTTCTCTTCTGCCTGCCACCTTGCTTGGAACCAGCACACTGTGGACTGAAACCTCAACATACTATAAGCCAAAAAAAACCCTTTCCTCCTTTAAACTGTGCATGTCAGTTATTATATGTCAGTGATAAGAAAGGAACTAAGAAACTCTTTAAGCACACACCAGGTCTAGACTCAAGGGATGAGATCCAGGCCTTCATACTCACTGGGAGCAGTGTCAATAACCTGGTAGTCATGTTTTAAAACCATCCCACCATAGTTGGTTACTTCTCAGACCTTCTCTTCCTTACCTTTCTCTTTTGTTCTCTCATATATAGCCCTATCTACCTCTTGGTTATTCTTGAAACACACCAGGCATACTCTGTCAGCGTTCTCATATGGCTGAAATCCTTATGTTACAGGCAACTGAATTAGATAGAAGTTTTATAGGCAGGCAGACAGGGCCTCAAAGGAGCCAGTTCAAAAGGCCAAATACCATGAAACTATGGGGAGGACAGACACTTCTGCTGTAAAGAAGACCTCAAGACAAAATATAAATCAAATACACCCACATGCTTACTGAAGATAAGCATCAGGAACTGATATATAAATAGGTCTCCATCACCCTGAGGAAGCCATGAGACATCATCCCTACTGGAAGAGTCGCTGCTCTTTAAGCAGGCCTGCTCACTACATGGCTCACTTCCCCATTTATCCCCAATTTAATCAATTTCACCTGTGTAATTAATCTTACTAGTTGACCGTAGTTTTGTCCCATCGCATGCCTACCTTGCGAGTTACCTTACACTTGCGCCTCTTGGTGATTTTGATCTATAAAAGTCCCTAGAAAAGACAGAGTGGCTGAGACAGAAGCTTTCTCTCTCTCAATACATTCTGCTGTCAACCTCCATTGTTCCTAAAACTCATTCTCTGATTTTAGAGAATGTAAGTTCATACCGGAAATCTAGTAGGTTGGGAGTTTCCTTCCCTATATCACTTAAGCTCCAAAATTGAAATCTCTCTTATCCTTCAGCACACACAAGCTGTCCACAACCTACAATGTTACAAAAGCATAATCCAAATTTTGCCTTGAAATTCTGTTGTTTTCTACACTGCGTCATTAGTTTGTTGAAGAAATTTGACCTCACTCTTCCTTGGCGTGCTCAGTGGATCAAAAGTCATTACTGAATATAAACTGAGTTGAAGAGTGATTAATCATTGATATTTAATATAGTGATTTAAAGATATAAAAGCACCTTTGAGTCATAAAATTAAATTATATTTGGTATGATAATTAATAAGGCTGGATATTAATGATTTAATTTTAACACGGTTTTTAATGATACATATTGTTATAAGGATAGCTAAGTTTATTTTGGGTTAACTAGAAAATCACTTTAAGTATCTTTCTTATTTCTTCTTAGTTCAGGTTTCACTGCAGTAAACATGTAAAGCTATCTCACAATAGAAGGAAAATTGCTTTTTGCATTTATCTTGTGTCTGCTTGAGTGCTATGTTTTGTGCTGTAAAGTGGTGTGATAGTTTCTTCAAATATATTTTATTTTTGCTACCAAAGGAAATTAAAATAAATAATACTGTAAGTGGATGAACATTTTCAGGCTTTTAACAAGGTAATTGAGAAATGCATGCTTTCACGAAGAAGTATAAAAGGTAGGAGGATGTCATACAGTGTTAGAAAATGTCTTTTGATAAATGATGCAAGAGGAAGGGCTAAACCCTAATTATCTTACGTCACTTCTCATGTACAATTAACCACTAAGTGCTATCTACTCAATCTCTTCTCTACTCTGTCCTTTCCTCTCCCCTCACCACCAGTACCTTGAATTATGCCATCATCCGTCCACTATTGCAATAATTTCCTAAAGGACTTCCAAGACTTCTATCTTGTCCTTCAAGTTCACTTGTGACATAGTCACGGCAGTGACATTTCTAGAAAGTGAATCAAGCGGCATCACAATTTCCTCCTTAAAAGCTCTTTCATAACTCTTCTCTGGCCTAAGAGATGAAAGTGTAAAGTCCCCAACGTGACACTGGAGCCCTCTTAGGATCTGGCTCCTGCTTCCTTCTGTAGCTCTCCCATTACCCTGCCCTTCTGCACACAGAATGTGAATTACGGTCATTCTGAGGCAGCTGCAGTGCCCTGAGAAGCTATCTGCTTTCTTACCTCATAAACTTTGCACTTCAACCCCTTCTGTCAATAAACCTATTCACTCTCCTTCCTCTTCTGTGGAAATACACACTTTGTATTTGTGTCTTCTCATTGGTCATCCCCTTATGTGTTAGTTAACAATAGTGAAAACATAGAAGTGTAAGTCAGATGGTCCCAACAAAGGAGGATGGTTACCGAGAGCAGGAAAGGTGATTGGCATGAGTCACATGAAATACTCAGCTTAAAGAAAACCCGATAGTATTTTTTACTGTACCATGGACCTTAGTGTGATAGACCCTCCTCTCAAAGGTGGATAAATGAATGCATTTCCCATTATGTTGATTGTGGCTTATTACCAGTAATAAAGACTTAGTGTGCACAGCATCTTTAGGAAATTTTGGTTGCACTACATTTGGGGTTTGGGACTTGGGACCTACATCAGCAAACTATTGCATTTCAATCAAATCTGAGGATTAATATCCACCCACTCCTGGAAGACTCTTTACTCTCCCTGGTCTTTTCCTTCCCGCATGGTAACATGCCCTTTTCCATGTTGCCTGGTAGCCTGTGCTGATCTCTGGAGAATGCATAAATCCCTACTATAAATTCCTGTTTATTATATTACCTCATTCTCTTGTCTGTATTCTTTCAGGACACTGTAAGAATATTCCATCACGTAGAATAGTGCCTGACACATAGTGGAGTCTGAGTTAATAAAATGAAGTCCTGTGGCCTCAAAAGACACCTCAGATTGAGTCTATAGCTACAGTATATTCATTCTTGATTTTCTGGGGGTGGAGAGTGGGCAAATAAAGGACAATCTGTCCCTGAATAATACTGCCTCAGCTTTCTATAGTTCCTGTTCATAAACATCACTATTTTGTTACATCTGTGCGTTATTTCCAACCTCAAAGGAAAATCAACAAGTGTTACATTATTGAGTGTGATATTGGCTTCACATCTCTCATGGAAGCCTCAAATGGTAGAAATTTCCCTTCACTTCTCATTTTATGAAATTGTTATTTGAATGGGTACTGAATTTTATCCAATGCCTGCTCTGATTCTATTGAGATTATGACTTTTTTCTCAATCGATCAATTAATTACTAAAATTTTGATGCTGAACACTGTGCTGAGTTTAACCCTCCTGGTGTAAACACTACTTGGTCAGCATGTATTTTCCTTTTTGTATATTACTTAATTTGATTTGTTAATATTTTGTAGAGAATTTCTATACCTATATTCCACTTTTAGATTTGATAAATTCCCCTGACATTAGTTCATGTTCACTGAATCTTTCCTTATCTGTGTCCAGATCACTTTAGTTCATCAAATAAATGCTTCCTGTTTTATATATCTTTGTCTTTAAGAATCTCATTGAGTTACTTTTTATATTTTCTATCTCTTCTCTCTTGTTCTGGTTTGTTTTTAGCCCTTTTTCTGGAATATGTAATATATTTTGTTACTTTAAAGTCTGCCTGAAAACTGGCATCTAGCCATCTCTAAATCTGATTTTATTGACTCTTTCTTCTTTTGATTACTTGTCCATTTTCATATGCTTTCATGGGTTTAATAATTACGATGCATAAAAACCATTCAAAATAGCATAATATTAATAAATATGATTTACTAATCTGAGTTTATTCCTCTTTATCTGTCACATGGCTAACATGGAGCCCTGCATTAATGCAACTTGTAATTGATTTTGGTCTGAACTTTGCTTTACTTTTAATCATATTCAGTTAACCACTGGTTTCAAATTATTTGAGGCAAGATGACAACTTGTCCTTCAGAAGGTCAGGAGGCTCAAAATCCTTAGAACTAAGTCTGAAAACAGCTTTTTAACTTGAGAATGAGCTTTTGAAGATGTAATATGCTTTTAATGATCACTCTGTAGAATAGATGTTTATTCTGTAAATGTACTTTCAGTGTTTTAAAAGTAAATTTAAAGTCTTTGAGTCAATTTTTAACATTAACATGACAAAATGGTAAGATAATATTGTAAATACAAGAAAATTTTGTGGTTTCAGTAGAAAGATACTGATTTCTCAGTATCAGTCATAAGATCAGGCTCAAAGCAAAGTTGACAGCAGATTTTAAGCAATAACAATCACTCTGTACCACTCAGAGCAGTTCTTTGGCATTATATTTGAATCAGTAATTTAAACTTGAATTATAATGTATGTACAAACCACTTGAGATGTTTTAATATATAGGTTATGTCTCAACAAGTCTCATGTGAGGCTGAAATGCAGCGTTTTTACTGAGTTTATGAGGTAGATCAGCCCTTGGTCTCAGTTGTTCATTCTCCAAGTCCTGAAGTCAGAAACGCTGACTCCCCTGTCTGGAATCTGGCTTCCAAGGAGATTCATGGATCCATCCCTTCTGCTGCTCTATGCAGTCCAGCATGATTCTGAAATTGGTCTGTATGAGCAAGAAATGTGGAGAAGTGATATTTCACACTCAACATTAGGTTACCAAAAAAGCACTGTGGCTTCTGTACTGTCCCATTTGAAATCACACACTCAGGTGGATGTGAACTACTTTATCAAGAACATTGCTAGGAAGAGGCCACCATGACAAGGAACTATGGCGTACAGCCCTCTCAGCATAAGGAACTAACTGAGATTGGAAATGATTCGTCCGGTTCCATTTAAGCCATCTGAAAATAGTAACCCCGGACAGTCTCATGACAGAAACAGATAGAATAACCCAGCTGAGATGCTTCTAGACTCTTGACCCTCAAGAACTCTTAGAAATTAAGTGTTTATTAAATGCCAAGTGTTTTTAAACTTGGAGATACTTTATTATGGCCAGAGAACAGTCACTTCACTGTTTTCCATGTGAGCACAAGAGTGTAGGACATGATTACAGTTATCATGTGTACATGTGTGGAACACACCTTCATTCTTTCTCTCATCCCCTACTCCTCCAGCTTTCCTTACTCCTTCCAATTCGTGGACCCTTCCCATTTACAAAAAGTCTGTCTCCTCTATTTATGAAGCTCTATCCTCTCTAGTTTATCCTAGTTTTTAAAAAGTTCTATTTTATCAGTTCTTCTTTTTAGTACCCTTCTCCCTCATCTCTTGTTCTTGTTCCTATGCAAGAAAAACCTCCTTACTTTCTATCTTTTATTTTGTTCTTTATTCATATTTTGATTTTCTGAAATAAGAGAAACCACACAAAATTTAAGCTTGTATGTGTACTTATTTCAGTTAATATACTGGCCTCGAAGTGCAGCCATTTAACTGAAGTTTATTAAGCTCAATCATATGGGTGAATTTTAGGGAATCTAATTCGACTACTTTTTACTGGGAGTCCTGTAGAAATCTGAATTGTGTTACACCTTATCCCCATCTCTACTTTAAAAAATCTGGTCAAGTCCTGGCACTCAGTAATTGAAGATGTGACCTTATTTGGAAAGAGGTTTTCCTGGAGATGGAGTCAAGATTCACTGAGAGCATTCTTTGTTGGTCTCTGCTTCCACTGACTAGTGAAAGACACAGACATATGTACAAGACCACATGGCAATGAGGGCAGAAAGATAAACCAAGGATTGCCCATCAGAAGTGAGGAAGGGCCAAAGAAAAGTTCTTCACCTAAACGTGGCAGAGGGAGAATGTCTCTGTCAGTATCTTAGTTTTGCACTTCCAGCCCCAGAACTGAGAGAGAATGCTTTTGTTGTATTTACCCACAAGTTTGTGGTAATACTTTGTGGCAGCTCTCTGATTAAAGGTTACTTTAGAATGCTCTTTGAAACATCTAAAATGACATCTATGAAGCTCATTGTGGAAAAACATAACGAAAAAGATTTTCATACGTGGGTTGAGGTACAGTATATGTATCTTAGCTCTGAAGTTTACAATGCATAGTCAAGCTTATGAACTACTGGTCTAAATAGTTTTGAAGCCCTGCCTCTATAGTTCAATGAAACTTCAACTCCTACTAGGATTTTTAAAAGTGTGTTAAATTATAGCCTTACCATGATTATTCATGCCAGCACATAAAAGTCATTAGTAAATGTTTCCATGCATACATGCACAAACCTAACTGATTTTTATATCGATATTCTAGGTGTTGAATTGTTAACATTGAATTATTTTGGAGTTAATATCAGTTTTAAAGGCAGCTACACTTATATTAAACATTTTTATTCATTGCCCCAAAATTTCAGCATGTGGTTTTGCTTTTATAAGTGCTCTAAGAAGAATAACTCAATGAATTTTGCTACATTTTTTTGGACTATGCTGTAAAGTGGAAAATTATCAAGATCTGGCTTTCTAGCTTTTGCTGAAATAATTCCTGAAACAATTGAACAGATGCTAGATATAAATAAATTTCATGCACTCTAATATGTGGGGCTCTTCTATAGATTCCCGACACTCCTTGCAGAGATGTATTTATGATGGCTTCAGTGAAACAATTATTTTATACTTTTCCAGGTCAGCACAATGAGGTGACTCTCTCTTTCACAAATACCATAGCAACTAGGAATCTGAATGTCATCAGTTTTATCAGGCACTAGGAGGGCAAACAAACCCTTTTCACTACACAACCAGAGACTCAGCAGTATTAAATTATTTCCAAAATAATGCTGCTTTTCTTTTTCCAATCTCTACTGGCAGTTCTCAGAGCTCAGGAAGCACATTCTTCCTATCAGAAACAGAGATTCTCAAATTTGTTTCTATGACTTCTGAAGGAACTGATGCCAACTGTTCTGTAGCCACATAAATGTCAATGTGCATAGCTTATAAGAAAGGCTGCCACTTCCACTGGACCATCAAATTTACCAAAGAGGAGAATTAGGCCAACTGACAAGTGCCACTGCAGTGGAATTAAATATAGAGGAATTTAAGTAAAATAGGATGAGTGGCCTCAGAAAAGGAAAGAAGTCAATGATTATTTTTTTTAAACATCTGAAAGTTACCACAGGGCAACTCTGGGTTTATGGCGATTTCCACATACTTGGGACCTGGCTTGCAGCAGAAGATGCAATTCACATGTGAGCTTCAATTAAGGCCATCAAGGACTGTCAAGGGAAGAAGACGAAGGGGTAGGAAAGTAATTAGAATTTATTCTTAACATCCTTAACTGACAAATCTTTATCGGTAGCAGATGGCAGGTGAGTATAAATTTGGGGAAATAGCTATCTTTTACATTATGTCTAATTAAAAAGCTTTCTAAGCTATCAAGACAAATTTTGAAACCATCATATTTTCCCCAGGTCAGTATTAACTCAGAAGGTATAATGAAGTCTGTTCCCCTTCTGTCTATCATTTACTAGCGCTGTTTGCATCTGTTCTAAGGGGGAAAGATGAACTTCTCATGATTCTAGTTCACAGAGCACACTCAGGAGCCCCAGTGACTCCTGAGTGTTTCTTCTTACTGGATTATTTTATGGAAGAACTATTCCAATTACATCACTGAGGCAGACCTGGCAGAAGGAAATGGAGCCTAGCATGGCAGGTGACCATTATGTTACAGCCAGGGACTCCAATGCCAAACAATAATGGAACAAAATGATATCACTTAGTATTCATCTTAAACACAGTAACATTCAGAGGAAGTAAAATAACTCAGAGTATGTGCAGGTCATTTAAAGGCTAATGCATACCTCTTCATGAATCATGTGCTTAGCAGACTTTAGGTAAGATCATTACTCTGCCAGACCCTTTGCTGAAGGCATCTCAAATGCCTTTGAAAATTCTGTCTGATAAAACTTGATTTCTTTGAGATCTTCTCAATGAGGAGAACATTTAAAACTGTGATTTAAAAGAGTAGTCTTCAACTGAGCAACATCAGCATGAATTCAAACATCAGTAAGATGCAGGGTCTCAGGCCCTCACATCTCAGATTGACTGATTGAGAAACTGTAACTAAGCCTCAGGAATCTGTGAGGTATCAATCCCTCTAGTATTTCTTGTGCATGCTACAGTTTAAAATCACGGTATTAGGAATGGATACCAGATATTTAGTAATGTTGCATAGTGTACTAGATACCTAATGTGACACGCCGACCTCCCTAAATAGAAAACATCTAGCTGGTGAGTAGAGTTCACTCCCCATCCCTTCCTCTCTGTCAGGGCTCCCCTGCTTTGCCTCCCAGATGCCATGACCTAAGCAGCTCTGCTACTCTGTATTCCTCCACCATGATATTCCTGCTGTGGACCCTGCTAACCATGCACTTAATCTCCTGAAACCATAAGCTGAACTACATCATTCCTCCTTCAAGCTGTAGGTGTCAGTTCCATGTCTCCATGACAGGAATGCTGCCAAATACACTTGACAAGCCTTGTGGCATTAATCATTATAATAACCATGCAAAACAAGCTTTACTGTTAACTTCACTGCGCAAGTCAAGAATCAGAGATTTGTCAATATAAAGACACATGGTCACAGTCACAGAGCTGACCAATGGAAACAAGGCTTCCAATCACATCCTGACTGGTTTAACACTCACACTTTTAGCCACTGAACAACGTCTGAGAACAAAGGGTAGAGGCAAGAGTGTCCACAATTTTATGCAGAGTAATACATAAAGGTCAACTATGGGCCCCAAATAAAGAAGGTTACAAACGCTATTTAAAAACACTGTGTTTGAGGGTCAGCAATTGATCCACTGTTGAGAAAAAGTGACTTACCTTGTGGAAAAAAAATTCCCTGTGCCATGAGATTAAAAAAAAAATGTTATATTTTTAAAACATGATTGAAGCCTATGTTAATCAGTGTTTTCTAAAATCTAAAGTGAGGAGCAATTAATCTGACACTTGAATTGCATCAACCACAGCCTTCGACACTGTGGCAGATGCTACCTGTATTCCATCTTCGTTCTCTCTAGTGACCACAGGAAAACCACATGAACTGCTTCATCTCTTTTCATGACACCTAACACACTGTATGTATTTCAATGATAAACATACTATGAAAATAGCATGGCAGTTATTTTTTGGATTTGTATAAAGGAAATACAATATTCATTTAACACTCCTGGAAGGACCTACAGAAAGCAAGACATTAATAAAGCTTTTCATTAATAAGATACAAATAAAGATGATTCATGGTGAGGCACTTAGTTCAGCAAGATTTGAGTAGATTTTCCAGAAAACATTGTTCTTGTTGAGTTCTGTAGATACTACTTTATGCTGACCTATATTTATGCATTTATTCTCAAAGGCTTTGGCATGCTTTATGAATTTCCAAGGGAGTCATAATGGTTTGTGGGGGGAGGTCCCTATATGCAAGGAATACTTAGTGGTTGATAATTCTGGGAGACTAGGTCTGTTCTGGCTGCCATTGAAAATACCTGAGACAAGCTAACTTTATGAAGAAAAACAGTTTGTGGAACTTTTGGTTCTGAAGACTCAGGAGTGGAGACATCTGCTCAGCTCTGCAGACTGCCTAACTGCCTGGTGACTGCTTCCCAGTGGCTAGATGGTGACTGCAGGCACACACAGAGCACGTCTTCAGACAGGAATCCAGGAAACCGGCTGGGCCCTCATCAGGGTTCTGTATGAGAGCTCACAGGGTCTCCATGGAACTATCTTTGTCACCTCTCAGGGCACTCCTCCAATGACCTGATAGAGAAAGCCTTGTCACTAGAGCCACCTATCAGAACTCCATACCATCTCCACATCACCGCCCTAGGGACTAAGGCTCTGAGGAATGAACCTGTAGAGGGACAGACACCATCCAAACCACAGTGCTCTGATAAGTGCTAGGGCACATTTTTATCATTAAATATTGGCAGAGTGTAGAAGGAAGGGTATCAGCTTCAAAACCTGCACTCAAATCCTATTCCTGTCACTTGACTCCAGCAAGATGCTGACTCTCTAAGTCCTGGTTGCCTGATCAGGAAATACACCTTTTTAATAATGATTTCTTGAGGTTTTTTGGAAGATCAACATTTATAAAGTATTTAGAAGAGTGCCTGAATACTACATAAGCATTTATGAACTAATTGAATTGAAGTATTTGTAAACTAACTAAATTAATTCTCATGACTAAAGTTGGTTTTTTCTCTTTGGACCCAGTTTCTGCTTGTCAGTGTCTATTTCTGCTTTATTAATTTGTGTGCCCAACTCACTGGTGGGTGGCACTGGTGGGTGGTTTTGGGATTATATAAATGATATAATGAGGGCATGCTTCAAAATGAAGCAGGTGGGATAAAAAGGGACTTCCAAATTAAAATCCATCTGTCAGTGTTTCTGAGAACAGTTCTGGGAAACATGTGCTCTATCAGGTAAATGTGAATATGGTCTACACAGTCCTTCCATGGGACCTGGTTGGTAACTGGTGGGTACCAGCTTAGAACAACTTCCAGCTTGGGGTCATCTAACTCCATTTGCTCTGCCTTTGATTAATTGAACACATTTACAACAGTAGCCTGATTTCCCAAGAAAACTTTTCTACTGGAATAAAGACCAATTGGAGGATTACTCCAGCTTTTCTTAACAGCATTTTGGTGTATTTACTGTGCTTTACTAAATGGGAGCCACACACATTAGTTTACAAGGATTGAAGATTCTGAGTGAGTAGAAAGAAGCAAGGGTTTGAACCGCAAAGAGAAGGCCGAGAAGGTTGCAGGGGAAGTGGAACCAGCAGCTGCAGTGGCCACAGCCAGTGGCACAATCTTCATTCTCCTGCAGGCTGAGCCACTGGCCTTGCCTCCTTCTCTGTGGCGGGCACAGACCCTTGTCTCCAAGGACTAGGTGATGAAGGCATCATTTTAAGACATGAAGAAAAGGTGTTTGCAACTTGACAAGAGTACTGTTTTGAGAAAATGATCAAATCAAGATGCAGGCCAGGTTTGGAAGCTGCTGGTATTAATGAAGATTTATTCACTGGTGACATTTGATCAGATCTTCCGGGTGGGTTCTTAGGTTTCATTAGCTAAAGACATAAAGCAGTCTGTTTGATTAAAGAGGGGAAAAACAGTAGGGAGCACCCATAAATTACTGTGTCTCAATTAGGTACAGACAGTTTAGTGGGTGTTTATTACTAGTACAAGGGAAGATTTTCCAATTAGTTTAAAAGGTTTTGAAAACAACACTTATAGGCACAGTGATTTAGGCCAATTGCTAGAATAATACATTGTGAGCAAATTTATTGATTAAAAGTAAACCAGTAAGTTATTTGTAGTGTTCATTGTTTATCAGTAGATCCCCTACTGTGAAGTACAGTTTCCCCACAAGATCAATGGGAGAACTGGGCCGATTTTGTCTCACCCTGAAAATTGATGAGAATATAAAGGGCAGCTCTATCACTGCTGAAATAGCGGCATGATTTATGTAGGTTAATCATCAAGAAAGTGACATTGCACAAATCACTGGGGATGTGTCCTGCAGGCCAGGCCCTTCAGGCTGGTTTCACGGTCATAAGTTAGGGCAAAGAAAGTCACAAAAAGGGTGGATTTAATCAGACAAAGCTTTCAGCTAGCTCAACTGCCATCTGCTATTGTAAAACCTGGAAATGGTCAGAAATCAAAATGAAGTTGTACACTTTCTCTAGTAGTGAGCATCAGAATGCACGAGGCCAGTTTAGTGGATAAAACCCACTTGCAGCTAATATGTTTGTGTATCATCCATGGTCCAAATAACTCCCAGGAGCACTGACTGAGTGAGCGGGAAATTGTTTCTCTTCTTAACAGCTTTTGGACCAGGCCTCTCATTGACCACTAGTCACTGCTTTCTCATGACACATGGTTAAATATGCAAACAGAGTATAAAGAAAAGAACTTACAGCCTAGTTCCAGGATTCTGCAGATGCAGAAAACACTGGTCTATGCTTTGTGTAGGTTTCACAATATATATGACAAAACCCTGGGTAAAGAATGAGAGAAACAATTTTTTTCCCATTAAACTCTTATTCTTTAAAAAGTAGGGAAGGGAAATATCCCTTTTTCCTTATTGAAAAATATTCTGGGAATGTTTTTCTGATATATTTCCTCCTTGTAGTTTTGTCCTTTCTTATGTACTTTCATTTTCTTAACTGAAGTTTTGAATCAGGAAGCAGCAGTTTGAAACATCCAAAGGGCAAAATAGGAACAAATCAGCACTCCACTGTTATTTGATTTTGTCTTTCCTAAATACTGCTCAGTGAATCAACTTTATATTAGCATTAAGAAATTAAGATCTTAGTTCACAACACACACACACACACACACACACATAATTTTCCTGAATCTGGAATCAGACTGTCTGACTTGAACACCTTTCTGTTCTTCCTAACTATGTGGTATGACCCTGGACAGTTTCAATTGCTCCCAACAGCATAACAATTTTTTCTTTTACTGTCACATCATTTAAAATATATACTCTTGATAATGAAATATATAGTGTCTTATTAAAATCCTGATTACCATTATTTTATGTGTTAAATTTTAAAATTTGTGTCCATCTTCTTGGCAAGTGAGGAAGTTTTTAAACATGGGATTCCTCATAGCCCACTAAAGCTCTGATCACCAACATGGACAGCTATCTTGTGCTTTCTTTTTTTGTCTTATCAACACATGGTCTCACTATGCAGTTCAGGCTGGCTTTTAGCTCACTTCATAGCCCAGGCTGGTCTCAAACTTGAGATGATCCTCCTGCCTCAGCCTCCCGTGTGCTGGGATTACAGGTGTGAGCCACCATGCCCAGTATTGTTTTGCTTCTTTTACTTATAATTCTAATTTTGTGATTTCCAAGCTAGTGCAGTTATTCCTTGGAAAGCATCTTAAAATATGTTTCCCAGACCCCATTTTCAAAAACTCCTAGTAGTTCTAAGAATGCAAATTGAAACTCAATTTGGGCAACTAACTTATTGAGTTTTTTTTGTTTGTTTGTTTGTTTGTTTTTGTTTTTTTTTTGTTTTGTTTTGTTTTTTGTTTTTTTTTTTTTTGGTACTGGGGATTGAACTCAGGACTCCGCACTTGCCAGGCAGGCGCTTATGCTGCTAAGCTAAATCCTTGATCCACTTATTGAGTGGATAGGTCACTCCCAAAAAATGAAAGCAAAAATGAAAAAAAAGCAAAAAAAAAAAAAAAAAGACGTATGAAGTTTAAATGATTCCTTCTATTCACACTTCTATTACTTGTGTCATAGAGCCATATTTTTCAAGTCCTTTAATTGTAAATTTTATTCTTTTCCTTAATATTGTATAGTCTTTTTTTCTCTTGAAGTTTAAGCATAACTTATAGTAAATAATTTTCTGCTGAAATAATTTTTATTGTCTTGCCATTGTGGAGTTCAGAATGTGTGTGTGTGTGTGTGTGTGTGTGTGTGTGTGTGTGTGTGTGTGTTTTATTGTTTCATTTTGAGACAAGGCCTCATTAAGCTGCTAAACTGCCCTGACTGGGCTCAAACTTGCGGTCTCAAAGCGCTGGGATTTCAGGCATGTGCCACAATGATTTTATCATAGACTTATTTAATAATATTTAGTTCATTAATTTGATATCAAAGTCCATATAATTGATCAAATAAAAAAAGTACAGAAGGAAAAAGTAGAGGAAATAAATAGAATTCATCCCCTCATGTCTCCCTGCCAACCCAAGCTAGGCCAGAAAACTGCCTTTTAATAAAGACTATTTCAGTTTCAAATCACACATTTCTAACTGAAATGAGTTTAAGCAAAAAAAAAAAAAAATGCCCAAGGGATTTAGTTTTACTTAAGGATGCTTAACCACTAGTTGCTTATATTTTTCTCTTTATTTGTTAGCATTTCTTTTTCATTATCTGGAAAATTTTTATTTTAGCTGTATATCCTCATGGTGGTCAGCAAGTCCCCTGAGCTCCAAATTTGTATCTTAGCAGTTAGTAAACTCTATAAGACTAGAAACTATTATTCCTTATAGTTCCTGTAAAAGTCTCAAAGACATACATTTATTTCTTCTAATTGAGTCATATACTCACCCAAGAATCAATTACTGTAACACTTTAAAGTACATAATACCCAAAAGAGACATGGAGACTGAAAATGGTTAATTAGTAATTTAAAAATAATTAAGATTCTGTTACCTAAATTCGTAAAAAAATTATAAATAGGCAAAAACAGATGTCTACTAAATATTTGTACATAATTTATGAAAAAGGAAATATGAATCTCCAAAGTAAGTTGGTTTTAAGGATTTAAATACAGTAATACTGCAATGTATGTGAATAGAAGTACTGTGATTGGATGTTTTTCAATTGTCTGTGGTGAAGACAATTAATATTAGTTATTTTAAAATTACACTATTATATTTTCTAAGAGACTAGAAACAACAACAAAAAGAATATAGGTATAATGGTACACTGTTATCTGAAGGGGATACTTTCCAAGACTAGTGGATTCTTAAAACTGTGAATGGTATCAAACCCCCTATACATCTGTCTGGTTCTATACATACATTCCTAGGATAAAGTTTAATTTCTAGATTAGGCTGCCTTGGTTACTTTCTTGTTGCTGAGACAGAATACCTGACACCTACAAGTTAAAGGAGGAAAATTTAGTTAGCTCACAATTTGTAAGGGATTCAATCATATTGGCTCCAAGGCAAGGTGGGTTGGCAGACAGGCATTGCAGAGGAGGAACAGGAATTCAGTGTCTCTCAAAATACCTTATTGTACTTTCTTTCTTGTTTTTTTTTTCACTTTGAAAAACAAATTATGGCTCTTCTGTGGCCTATCAAAACTGCCAGAATTAATATTATCTGCTTTGTGGTTATTATTTAGTAAAATAAGGGTTACTTAAGCACAGCACTGTGGAGCATTGACAGTTAATATGCAACTGAAGTCATTACTCAGTGACTAACAGGCTGGTAGCACCCTTGGTGTGACACGCTGGACACAGGGATAATTTGTGTCCTGGCTGGCCTTCAAGCTTTGAGGAATGTTGAAGTGAATAGCTAATACTTAACACGTGTAGGAAGGGAAAATCCAAACAACTGGAGTGGAATTGAGGGCCCTACAACTACATAATTGTAAAAAATGACATGATCTCAGATGTTAAGTTTTAGATTATAATGAACTGTTATTTCTCATTACTTAAATACAATGAATAAAATTACATTTGTGCTGAATTATGTCTCCCCTCCCCTGAATTCATTGGTTGATCTGGAGGTGTGGGATGATGGAAGCCTGAGCAGGGAAAAAGAAAGTGAAAAGGATCAAGATTGGATTATCTGGTGGTGAAACACTATTCTGCTTAAATGGTTATGTTTTGATCTGCGCTGTTTTGTTGTTATGCCCTCTTTTATCTCAATCTCCACTCCATTATTTACTTTTTTATTTTTATCCTTTTAATTAAAGGGAAAAAATAGCAGGATATATTATAGTATTTGACTTTTCATTACCTTGATTTAAAGCCCTGTATTACTCTCACCATCTGGTTTTTAACTGATGTTCCCCTATTCTGTTTTGCTGGATAGTATCAGGTTCGAAAGTTTAGGCATCAGCTGTGAAGATAATGAGATTCATTATGACGCCCATTCTTGTTGACTTTTATCTACTTTTGAAGACCTACAATGTCTCCAATGTTTTGGTTTTGTTGGTTTTATTCTTTACTGTTTTGTTCAATTGTATTATAACTAATGATATAGGCAATTCTATTAGAGATAGCGGGAGGCATTATGGTAACCATTGTTGATCACCTTGTATTATGTTTTTACATTATCTATTATGTCCACCCTTTTGACTTGACCAATTCTGTTCTGTTATATCACATTTGGTTTTACTCTCTTCCAAAAATGTAATAAGAACCGTGAGAGCAATGAAACCCAAAATGTGTAATAGTCATGGTACAAAAGAGAGGAAAGGAGAGTGCTCCAAACTATATAACTGCATGTATATTTAAGTGTATAAGATAGAAAATGATATCACAGAGTTTTACTGGATCAATGAACAGAACTGTTTGCAGTATCATTGATGGAATGTCCACTTTACAAGCTTTAATTTTGTGACTTGAACAATTATTTCTAAGATGACAATATGTAATCCATTAACTAGTGATTTCCTACTGTTCATTTTTTTTCTGTAAATCTGTATAACTTGTACCCTTTCCCTGCTTTTTTTTCTTTTCTCCTTAAATAAAATTAAAAAAAAAAAAAAAGATTGGATTCACCACCGTGAACATTTGTTGGGAGCCATCGACACTGGAAACTGACCAGACCACATATGTAGGGCTGGGGCAAGACTATCCCAAGAACAAAGGGCCTCCAGGATGAGCCATGTGAAAAAGCTGCCTCAGCCCAGAGAACACCTAGCCCCAAGACCATCCAAACAGTGGGTTGCTAGGACAATAGGGTATCATGTGACATTAAGTTGCTAAAATGTATAACTAAATGCCCCTTCAGTGAGTGGCCAGTTCCTTTCTTCCCATCAGGAAAGTAAGGGCTTACAGTCCTTCTCCCAAGGAATCTAAAGTTTTGGGCCGCATGGGTCATGGCAAATATTTTTATTCATCATACATGTGTATTGATAAATATTTTAAAAAGAAGTTTTAACTTTACTATCCTATTTACTATCCTAGAACATGGCCTTATTTGGAAACAGAGTCGTTACAGATGCAATTGGCTGATTTAAAATGAGGTAATGCCAGAGTAAGGAAAAGTTCTAAACAAGCCAAATGGTTGTCTTTATAAAAAGAAAATTGGGTTCAGACTTGCAAACAGAAAGATGCAAGGTTAAAATAAAGCAGGGTGTAAGGCGAGGTAGCAAGAATCTAGAAACTCAGGCAACTGCAAGCAAAACCAATGAAGCCAGCAGGGCCTGCAGACAAATTGTTTCTCACAGTCCTCCAAAGGGAGCAACTCTGCTAACAACTGAGCTCAGATTTCTATCTCCAGAGCCACAAGACTATGCTTTTCTTTTGCCTAAGCTACCCAGTCTGCAGTAGGTTATTACATTAGCCCTAGCAAACTAATTCAAATTGGTTATTGACCTAGAAAACAAATTGTAAACTTAAAGAATACATGTTATTACAAAGCAATAACAACTTTCAATAGAATAAAAAGTTTACATAAATTTATAAATCTAAAGTGTGTACAAATTTATAAATTTAATGAGCTGTGAGAAATAATTGCAATATTTTGTTTATGCTTCAGGCCTTGAAACTGATTTCAGGGAGAACTTGATAGAAGTCATGTGAGGGTTTCAGGTTATTTTAAAGGGATAAATACTGGAGGTTAGCCAGTTCTATCTTTATACATAAAACAGGATCACTTTCTAGATTTATTTTTTAGAATTTCTTAAGAGGATCTAATATCTCCTTGTATAAATTTGTTATTTTTAAAATGCAAGCATAGGAGGAAGGGCAGCAGTACTTTGGGTTCACATGAAAATAGTATATTCTTTCATGTCTTCTAGCACTCAGGTAAAAATGGCTAGACAGAGTTAATTCACATCCCAGATGCCTAAATCGTATGCTGGGAGTAGATTGCTCATTGGCAGGAGAAGGTCATTTTTCATTTTAACCATTATTGTAGCACTTTATATTGTCAAGGGCTATGTGGTTCCTCAAGCCTCAGAGTCCCCCAGTGAAGTAAGGGGATGACAAACGCAATGATGTCTGATTTACAGGCTGGGGAACTGGGGTGCTGGCAAGGGACAAAGCCATCACTGGTAAAGGCCATCCCAGGAGGCAGAAGCTCTGGCTCAGGGCTGTGTTTATCATGTGAATTGCAGGATAAAGTTGAAGGAACATTAGCTGTGCACATGAATTCTTATATTTCATGGAATTTTAACCCTCCACCACACTGATTCTTGGCAGCAGCCATCTGTCAAAGACTAAAGGCACAAAGAGAGTTAAAAACAAAGTATGTCTCCCATCCAAATACTAACCAGGCCCAACCCTGCTTAGCTTTCGAGATAAGATGAGATCGAGCATGTTCATTATCTGTGATGGTGTGAACAGCTATTTTGAAGAAAACAAGGCATTATAATAGCTAGTACTGATTTAATATCATCTTGTTTTGAAGTCGTACCACATTTTGGTTCTACTGTTTCCATTGGTTCTATCATGTTGTATCTTATTGGATTTCATCATGTGTGGTAATATAAACAAAATTTTATGGACAATGAGAAAATATAGTAACCATTGTTCATTTTCTGTTATTTGGTTCTGAATGCCCTGTAATACTCTCATTCCTTTTAATGATTTTATACTATTTTGTTATGTTTGATACTATTGTGTATGAAGGTATGCTCAACTATTTCAAGGCATAAGACATTATGGTAGGGGGCTGGGGATTTAGCTCAGTGGCATAAGCGCCTGCCTTGCAAGCAGGCAGTCATGAGTTCGATCCCTGGTACCGATAAAAACGAAAAAGACAAGACATTATGGTAGTTACTGTTATTTCACATTGTCTTGTGGTGAAATACTGTATTGCTTAAATTGTTCTGAAAAAAATTTTTTTAATTTGATTAAATTAGTTTAATTAAAAATAAAAAAAAACAAAGTATGTCCTGTATCTAAAATTTTAGCTATTCACATACAGAAGTGCCTGCACAATTAAAATGAAATACACAACAAGACAGTGTTAAATCTAAAAGTATACTAGGTTGATTAAGGATACTGTTTGCCATTATTTTAGCAAGCGAAGGCAGTTAAAGCACAGAATAGGGGTGTGGAGATCTGAAGTTATTCAAATAAAAATTCGAAGATACATTTTTGAATTACTTAATATAATTCCATCTAAAAATCCACATGAATTTGAGAAAAAAATCATATTTTTATTGTTATTTATCTGTGAGCTCTAACTGTGACTAAGGCACTTTTTCCAAAGACATAATTTACCTGCTTTTGCCATGTGTAAACTCAGCATTTGTCCAGTTACTGCCTGTGAAATAGTGCTGGGCTTCTTGTTGTGTCTGAAGGGAGAACTTTGGTATCAAACACACAGATTAAAATACTAGCTGCTGAAAAATGATAAGCGTTTCAAATCAAATATCTGAGAGATCCTTTAGAATAAGTCAACATTTGGGTCTCAGCTGTAATTTTTGGTTATAATGTCAGAGTGGCTGGCTAAATTTCACATTTCTGAAGCTGAATATTGAACATTTCATGTCTGTTTCAAGCTACATCCTAAAATAGAAGCAGCCAGATTAATTGTGATTTCATGGAGATTCAATGTTTACTTGCTTTTATTTCACAGAGTTTAAAATATTCTAACCTATTTTTCTGCTGCCTATCAGTAGCTGGTGCTATGCTGATGTCACAATGACTCCAAAATCGATGGCAGCTGCCAGTGTTTCAGAGCACAACTGCTGCTCACAGGCAGCTGCTGGTGAAGATGGTCCTTCTGAATTGCATCAACTTTCAAACACTGAGGCAGAAGATGTAAGGGTCAATGTAGCGACCAATCTAGTGATTCGCCCAGGTCTAAGGTTCTACTGTGGTAAAGATTTACAAATAAAAATTATACTGTTAGTGACAAGTGTGGAAACATCTGCTACAAGCCTATAACACAAAATGCAACTAACTTACTTTACTAAGCTTATAGTTTAATAAAATAATATATAATTAGACTAATGGTATGACTGAGAGCATTCTCCTCAATCCCATTGTAGAATTTCTGGTTTGGGGCTGCATATCTTATCTGCTGAGTATTTGCTCTCATATGCAATAAACAGGGAAAATGATCCAATATTCTCTTCAATTTTAAGATGAAATCCTGCCCATTTCAGATATTTGGAAAGAAGTTCTTATTTTATAGAGAAAATAAACTTCAAAAACATGTAAATCATCCATGCTGTGGCAGGGCACTTTTCTTGTTAAACATTTGTCTGTGTAGTACTATGTATCTTAGTCCTCCCTCCCTTCCTTTTTTCAAATTTTGAGACAGAGTCTTTGTAAGTCACTAATCTATTCAGGTTGTGTTAAAATTTGTGATTCTTTTATCTCAATATCCCAGATCTCTGAGATTAACATTCGACTGGTAAATTTTACACTAGCCAGCCACTCTGATCGGCAGGCTGAATGCCAAAGATTTCAGATGAGACTGAACTGTTGACTTACATGAGTCATTCTTTTATTTTTAATGTATTATTCAGTGGCATTTAGTATATTAAAATATTGTGCAACTATCATCACTAATTTTAGTATGTTTTCATCAACACAAAGGAAAATTCTATTCTCATTAAGTGCTCACTCTCCATTACTCCAAGCCCACAAGCCTGGCAACTCACTAATCTGCTCTCTGCCTCAGTGGATTTGCCTACTCTAGATAATTAGCAAAACTAAAACCATAGATTTAAACATTCGTTGATAATGTTTTCACAGTTCATTCAAGTCATGGTATGTGACCACTCCTTAACTCCTTTTAGTGGTTGGAAACTATTGTATAAATACACCACATTTGATTTATGTTTTCACCAGTTCATTGACATTTGATTTGTTTCCATCATTTGGCTAAATAAGAATATAAGTCATGCTGCTATGAACAGTCATGCACTAAACTATGAATAGTCATGGATGAAGTTTTGTTTAAATACAGATTTTTAATTCTTTACAGTATATATGAAGAAAGGAATACCTGGGTTTCCATAGTAATTTTATGTTTAAATTGTCCAAACTTTTCTAAAGTAGTTGGACCACTGAAAATTACCATCAGTCTGATTTTCCTCTATTCTGTTTTGCTTGATAGTACCAAGTTCGAAAGTATAGGCAAAACTGTGAAGACAATAAGATTCATTATGACGCCCATCCCGGTTGACTATTATCTTCTTTTAAAGTCCTGTAATGTCTCCAATGTTTTGGTTTTATTCTTTACTGTTTTGTTCAATTTTATTATAACTGATGATATAGGCAATTCTTTTTAAGATAGCAAGAGGCAGTATGGTAATCATTGTTGATCACCTAGTATTTTGTTTTTATATTATCTATTACGTCCATCCTTTTGATTTGACTGACTCTGTCCTGCTATGTCACATTTGGTTTTACTCTCTTCAAAAAAAAAAAAAAAAGTAATAAGAACTGTGGGAGTAATAAAATCCAAAATGTGTAATTGTCATTGTACAAAAGAAAGGAAAAGAAAGTGCTCTAGAGAATATAACTGCATATATATTTAAGTTTATAAGATAGATAACCGTATTACTGAGTTTTGTTGGATCATTGAACAAAACTGTTTGCAGTCTCACTGTTTGAAAGTCCACTTTATATGCTTTAATTTTGTAACTTTAACAACTATTTCTAAGATAACAATATGTAATCTATTAACTAGTGATTTCCTACTGTTTATGTTTTCTGAAATTCTGTATAACTTGTACCCTTTTTCTATTTTTTCGTTTTCTTCTTAAATAAAAAAATTAAATTAAAAAAATTACCATCAGTCATGTATTCAGTGTTTCTAATTTCTCCACATCATTACAAATACATGTCATTTATAATTTATCATGTTGATATAGTCATCATATTGGGTGTAGGTGGTATCTTGCCGTGGTATAATTTGCTTTCTCTAAGTGACTCATTATAGTGAATCTCTTCTTCCATATGTGTTGATTGTGGACCTTGGAATAATGTCCGTTCTGATACTTAACTCAAATTTAATTGATTGTTATAGAGCTGAAAAGACTTTTTACATACAGTGGATTCCAGAACCTTTTCATTTATATAAATTGAAAATATTTACACACATAATATGGGTTGCTTTTCACTTTCAGGAACATTTGCTCTGTTTGTTTGTTTTGGTACCAGGGATCTAACTCATCACCTCTCGCTTGCCAGAGCAGGCACTTATACCACTAAACTAAACTCCCAGCCTTCTTTTCCTGTTCTTGAAGCTATTTTGATGTAAAAATGTTCTCCTGCTTATTTATATTTTTGTTGTTTGTGTTTTTAGTGTCATATCTAAGGAACTATTGCCACATTTAAAGCATCAGAAGATTTATTTTTGTTTTCTTCTAACAGTTTATTGTTTTAGTTCTTAAATTTTTCAGTTCTATTTTGATTTAACTTCACTAATAATATCAAGGGTCCAATTTCATTCTTTCTAAAATTATCCAATTTTCCCAATGGTGTCTGTTAAATAGACTACTCTTTTCTCGTTGCATGATCTTGGCACCCTTCTTAAAACTGAAATGATTCTCAGGTCTATTGTGTTTGTTTGTTATGCTGATCCTTATCCTAATTCAACATTATTTCTATTAATATAGCTTTGAAAGAAGTTTTGGAATTCAGACAGAGTTCTAAAATTTATTCTTCATTTTCAAGATTGAGCCATTTGAAATTCTACATAAATTTTAGTATAGTTTCTTTCATTTCTGAGAAAATACAAAAAGGGGCATTGAGAGTTTAATAGCTATTGTTGGTTTGTGAGACGTTTCAAAGAATAATTTTATTGAAAATATTGAGACCTCTAACTCATAAATAGAGGACTTTTTATTTAGTCCTATTTTAATATCTTTTAGCAGAGTTTTATAGTTTTTGATGCTGAAGTGTTTTACTTTTGTTTTGGTTCACATTTAAATGTCCACCCAAAGTCTCATGTGATCATGGTGGGCTGGCCTTTACAAGATGGCTGAGTCTAGTGTTTGTGATTGGTTCATTTTCTAGCTCTGGCTGGGTTGGTAATGTGAGTGTTGCACTCACCCAGGGGTGGGTAGCAGGCATACAATATAAGAGAGGGACTGAGGAAGGTGTGCTTTCCACTTTTTTCCCTTTTTCTGTTTTCACTTTTCCTCCAAAAGCTGTAATCTAAATAAATGTTGCCTTTCTTCATTTTGAGGGTTGAGTATTTTGTCCCAGCAACAAGAGAAGAGTAACCAACACAACCCTCATGGTTAAGTATATTTTTAAGTATTTTATTCATTTATACATTATTACAAATTCTTTTTGGATTTTTTGTTGCTAGTGTAGATAAATATTAGTGAATTCGACATGTTGATCTTACCTCCTTCCACTTATTTAATTTCATATGCCAGTATTTATGTTATCACAACTGGTCCAACAAACTAGAGAATGACTTCCTGATTTAAGTACAGTACTACTAAAAATGAATCAGATTCATTTAAAAACAAAGTAATATTTTCTTATATTTCTATTTTAATTGATATATAATTGCATTAGTCATGTTTTTGTTACTACAAAATACCTGAAACAGTGAACTTATCAGGAGAAAAGTTTACACTGGCTCAGTTCCAGAGGTTTCAGTCCTTGATTACCTGGCACTATTGCCAGCTACATTAAGATCTTCAAATCATTGGAAAAATAACAAGGAACCTAATTGTTAAACAAAGACATTTGAACAAAAAGAAATGGCTATTTTAACTCTCGACATCTATGTAGATTTGTAGATATTTCTTGTGAAAATTTATCTTAAATAGTCCAGAGTACAGTGAGACACACAGAAGTGCCCTCTTATTGGTAAAAACTTCCAAGTACTTTACTTACAAAAAGCTTACACCAGAACACCAGAAATCCTGCCATTACAAAGTAACCAAATTAAGGAAATCCTTGTTATAAAGAGTTCAGTAAATTTGACTGCAAGCAGGAAGGATTTATACAAATTTAAATCATAAAAATGATAATAGGGAAATGACCAAATGCTCCAGAAACAACCTAGTTTAGAGATAATGAAATTAGACAAGGTAGAAATAATAATTTAATTCTTTAGAAATAAAAAGTTCTCAGGGCAGAAATAACTTGATTCAGGAGTAAAACAGATCATGAGGGAAAACTGAAGAATCTGTAAGAATAATGGGCAAATACAGGAACCAAAATCCTGAGGCAGAACCAAAAATAAAATGAAAGCATCACAAAACTAATAAGTCATGTGTTCAGAGTTTATGCAGTATAATTATGAACCTATGAAATACCTATGTGTGCTTCTGATAACACTGTACCTGAGGTCCACATGCAGAAATACAAAGTTTAAAATATAGGGTTTATAGTATCAACAATATGTTTTTTAAAGAAATCTACCATGATAGTTAATTGTGACAACTTGCATAAAAATCACCCAACTAAGTTGAATCAGCACAGTTCGGAGAGTGGCTAAAGGAATTTACTGAAGTAGAAGCCCTAGTGTGCCTGGCAGTGAGCAATGGGCTTGTCACCTGAATGGAACAAAAGGAACCCAAAGAAGGGAAGCAGCATCGTTTCTTCAGAGAGCTACAATCTTCATATTTACCTTGGACTTTGTCTCCTGGGTTCCAGCATAGACCCTCCAAGTCCTGCTCTGGACTCCCATAGGACACTACAGAAAACCCCAGCCTTTGACTGGATCCTTTGGGTCTCCAACACACAGCCCTTTTGCACTCTTCTATGTCTGACTCATGAGCAGCCATTTTCAGCCAATCATGTAAACTCTTATACATGTGTAAGACTTGTATGAAACTTTTTCTCTAGGAAGCACTTACAACACAGATTTTGGTATTTGGAGTGGCTCTAAAGAAACAATTGTAAAGATGAAATTATTTAGTGCCTTTAGTGATTTGTGGCATTGGCTCCTTAATTTAATAAGACCTAAAGGTTCCATAGTCTCTCCTTCTAATTCTGTGGGGAGTACTGATAGTCCTTAGTCCTTAGCAGGAATTATTTAAAGTAATACTCAGTGTAGATCCATTTGATTATCATAATTCATCACTTGTGAAATGTAAGGAATTTAGTGACTCCATAATGATACCTTTGAATATTTTTGGCAGAATGGGAAATAATGATGCTTCCTAGTTTCTCTTATCATTTCTGAATGAATTAATGAAGGAAAATCATGAGCCAAAAGCATGATAGGAAATCTAAAATCTTCTAACTGTAAGAACAAATTAATAAGGGAAATTAAGAAGCTCAAAGATTTAAATTCCCAGCTCCAGACACACAAAATAAAGTTTCTACGTGTGTCTTGAAAGAGACTCTCCTCTCCTTTAGCTGCAGAGCTGAGGTCCCACAAACCCAAACCCAGCCCTTAATAATTCAGTTGACTGAAATACAAAGTAAATTTAATGCTCAGCCTGAAAGATTATTTGAAGTAAAGGTGAAGGCACTGAACAGAAAAAAATGGGTCATAAATCATGTTGGAGATGTTTGGGAGGACTCTGATGAGGTTGATGTTGTGTTCCTAGACTCTAATGAGATTATTTTGCCAGAGGAGATTTCCTCACCCCACTCCACCTCTGTGGTGTTGGCATCCCTAAATAGGAGAAGGAACTAATCCTGCACTGGCTGCTAACACTGACCCTCCTCAGGACCCCCACTCACTCCTCCACCTTTGCGTTGAGGCCTATAGTTTGGCTCAAAGAACAAAAGGCTCCTAAAGGTATATACTGTGACTCAAAAGGAGGCCCACAATTCTCCCCCAAAAAATTTATTTAGTTTTCTAACTTTTAGTAGTGGATGCTTGATGAACAAGTGTAGAAATGAATTTAATGGGTGTGGAATAACAGTAGCAAAAATATACATCCGGGTCAGATTGGTGATGTGGGTGCATTTAGAAGGAACTCTGAATTTAATGTTGTCACTCATGGAATGTAAAAAGGGTTAATAGTTTATAAGTTGATTGGTAGACAATGGATCAAAAGTAGCCCACTGTGAATGTGGTAGAGATTCCTGATATTTCATGATTTGTTGATGAGGGGATTCAGTGGACTAGGAAACTGGGAATGTTAGAGTGGATTTGTCATGTTAAACCTAGTCCTCTACATTGGGATGATCCCAAAAACACGTTGAGAAACAGATCTGTGAGGAGAGCATGACAGACTACAATGGGGACTGTGGTTACTCAACTGGGAAACTTAAGGGAAACGGGTTTGATTGAGTCCTAGAGTAGCAGGAATCAAGTGAAGCAGTTAACTACCCAGGGCAAGGTGCACAGACTTACTCTGAAGGATGGCAGAAGAAAAACAATAATCAGAGTGGCCTGGCATATATAGATCAATGGCAATGACTAGCCACAATGTCCCAAAAATGAGATTGCCTATAAAATTTCTACTAGATTTTTATAAATGAAAAAAAAAAAAACCTAGGGGAAAATGAACAGAAATCTATTTCAAATTGCAGTAACAGAGAATCTGAGTCTCTCAAACAGTTCCCAAATTTGAAAAGGTTTATAGACCCAGAACCTCTGGAAGGAAGGGGAGTCTAGATCTCCTTTAGGTAGGTTTCCTTTGGTGGATACTGGTGCATCACCAAAAACTGTAGTCAGTATTTTTTCCATTCTTCCCCAAAGGGACCTGAGGCCTTTTACCAGGGTAACAGTTAATAGCAGAAAGGAAAATGGTCAGATGTTTTGGGGAATTCAGAACACTGGTTCTGAACTGATTCCAGGAAATCCAAAACATCACTGTGGTCCTCCACTAAGAGAAAGAGAACATGGTTATCAAGCAATCAATGGAGTTTTAGCTAAAGTCCAATTCATAGTTGGCTCAATAGGGTTTCAAATTCACCATGTAGTCATTCCTATGTTCCAGGAGGAATAATTGATATAGATATGCTTAGTAGCTGACAGAATCCTCACATTGATTCCTTAACTTGTAGTGTGAGGGTTTTTCTAATTAGAAAGGCCAAATGGAAACCATTAGAATTGTCTTTGCCTGGAAAAATAGTAAACTAAAGCCAATACACATCCCTGGAGGGATTTACAGGATTAGAGTCACCATTCAAGAACTCAAAGAATGCGGAAATGGTGGTTTCCACCACATCCCTAATTTATTTCTCACATTTCACCTGTACAGAAGATGAATGAGTCTTGGAGAATGATGGTGGATTATACTAAACTTTGTCAAGTATGATTCTGTTGGCAGCTACTGTACCAAGGTGGTATCCTTGCTTGAGCAGATTAATGTACCTCCTTTTACTTGATGTGGCAAGCATTTTTTTGTCTTAGTTACTTTTTCATTGTTGAGAAAAAATACATGTCACTCCAAGTTAAAGAAAGAAATGGTTATTGGCTCACAGTTCATAGAAATTTCAGTCCATAATCAACTGGTTCTAAGGCAGAGTGGCATGACAGAGAGTTAACATCAGGCAGAAGTTTGCAAAGCAAGCAAGGAATGTACAAGCCTCTTTATGTCCTTTATGTCCTAGTGCTATTAATCCTGGCATTACATCATCAATCCCAGCAGAACTATGCCAAACCAATAAGTGGACTAACAGTAATCACACATTTCAAATCCAGCTACTTCTGTAAAAGCTTCATGTATGACTGCATGAGGTTTGGGGAGACATATACACTCACGTCATAACAATCTTCTTCTCCTTACCTATCCTTAAGACCTATCAGAAGCAATTTGCTTTCAGAGGAAAAGGTCAGGAATAAAATTTCAGTGTCCTATGTAGGGGTTATATTAACTTCCCATCCCTGTATCACAACATATTTCACAGAGAATTTGATCACCATTTTTCCTACAAGTAATCACATTGGCCAAGTACATTGATATTATGCTGATGAGACCAAGTAAGCAGAAGCAACTGTTCTGGATTTGTTAGTAAAACATTTGAAAACCAAAGGATGGGAAATAAACCCAATTAAAATTCAAGGTCCTGCTACCTCACTGAATTTTCTAGCAGTCCAGTGGTGTGAAGCATCTAGAGATACTGTTTCTAAGGTAAAAGATAAGTTGTTGCATCTGGTTTCATCTAAAACTAAAATAGGGCACAATGCCTAGTAGAACTATTTGTATTTTGGTGACAACACATCCCTCACTTAGATCTCTTACTCCAGCTCATGGAAAGAGTGACTCAGAAAGCTGCTAGTTTTGAGTGGGACCCAGAACAAGAAAAGGTTCTGTGATACTTCCAGGCTGCTCTGAGGGCTGCCTTGCCACTGTGCCATTTTATCCAAAAGATGAGATATAATGAGTGCCCATTACGTCAGTGGCAGAAACCAACACTGAGTCCCCAATAAGGCATCATTCCCCAAGATGATCAATTTGTAATCTGGTGGGATATTAATTACATTGGACCAGCTCCATCATGGTAGGGACTGTACTTTGTCCCTATTGGCATAGATACTTATTCTGGATATGGATTTGCCTCCCTTGCATGTAAGGCTTCTGCTAAACCACCACCCGTGAACTCATAAAATGCCTTATCCACCTTACTCTATGACTATTCCTTATCACTGAATTCCACACAGCATTACTTCTGACCAAGGAATACATTTTATGGTCAAACAAATGAGGCAATGGGCTCATGCTCATGAACCTCACTGGTCTTACCATCTCTCTCAGCAGCCAGAAGCAGCTGGATTGATACAAAGGTGCGAGAGTCTTTTCATGATGCAGTTACAGTGTGTGGTCAACAAATGCATATTTGGGGTAAGATCTTTCAAAAAGCTGTGTATTTTTTGAGTCAGCATCCATTATGTGGTACTGTGTGTCCTATAGCCGGAATACACCAGGTCCAGGAATCAAGGGATGGAAGTGGACACAGTACCTCTCATTACCTCTTATGACTCACTAGCAAAACTTTTGTTTCTGGTTTCTACAGCCTTGTGCTCTGCTGGCCTAGAAGTTTTGGTGCCAAAGCAGGGAAGCACACCAGTGAGGCCTCTAAACTTCAGGCTAAGATTCCCCCCTGGTCATTTTGATGCCTTCATGCCCTGAGCAAACATGCTAAAAAGAGAGTTAGAGTGTTGGCAGGGGTAACCGACCCAATCCATCATGGGAACACTTGACTATTACTCCACAATGGTGGAAAGAAAAGAGGATATGTTGAGCATAGGACACCCTTTGGGCACCTCCTAGTGGAACAAGAACAACTCAACCCAGGAAGGATGACAAATGGTCTAGAACTTTAGGAATAAAGGTATAAGTCACCCCACCAGGAAAAAAAAACAAGCTCTGCTGAGGCTTTTGCTGAAGGCCAAGAAAATACTGAATGGGTAGTAGAAGAAGGTAGTGGGAATACTAGCTATGACCCCATGATTTGTTATGGAAACAACAGCTGTAATTGTAATATAATTGTTCACTCTTAATATGTTTTATGTAATATAATGTTGATATATTTACTATTGATTCTCTAATGTTGCAAACCTATCTTATAACGCTCCAGTTATGAAATATTAGAAGTAAATTTGTTACCTGAATGTAGTAAAAGGGAAACAAAGAAGGAGGCTCAGCTCTGTTTCTGTGGAAGAGCTCCAGTCTTCACATTTACCTTGAACTTTGTTTCCTTTCTTCCAGCACAGACCCATCAGCCTCTTGATAGGGATTCATAAGGGACACTGAAATGAGCTCCAGTATTCAAACGAATCTTCCAGATCTCTAGCACATAGGCAGCACTTTTGCACTCTTTACAGCTTACCGTGGGTATCAATCTTGTAAGTTCTTATATACTTGCATATCTTGCATTAAATCTATTTCTCCAGTAAGCAGTGATTTATACTTTTCTTACTTAACTTTCAAACTAAATTCCCTGGAATGATGATAGCAACAGGTGACAGTGGCAAAATAAGAAGTCTAATCTTTTCTTTAGGGGTTGCTGTAAGCATTTTTCGTCATGCTTATCTAACAGTGTTTGAAAGTCCAGGTCAGCATCCACCCATGTAAGAGTCACATAGTGTTCAAAATTTCACAAGGTCTTTATACACAGAGGTGAGCTCTCCTCCCAAAAAAAGTCAATATTTGAATATACTAGTTATCGTGAAACTAAAATTTAGATTGGTAGATATTTCCTCCATAAAATAGTTATTAATTTATAAAAGTTTTCACTGTGAAGCATTTTACCTATTATTTGAATGGATTCCAATAATTTTAAAAAGTCAGTTCTTCTTGGGAGGATATTTCTCATATTAAAATGATAGTAGCTTCTGGTGAGACTAATTATTCTATGTAGTACACACTGCAATGCATTATGTAGGTATTGCATTCTGCTTTCAACAATTGGTATCTCCAGAAGGCTTTGAATTGTCTGACCCTTCAAAAGACTGTCTAAGTCCCAAAGACTTATCTTGCATCAAGTCCCAGCTATTCCCACAGTGGTCTTCACCCAATAAGTTATCCACATAGAACTATAAAGGTCAGATCTCTTAGTCCAAGCTAGTATAAATCTGAAGGTCTATTTTATCTCCAGAGCTGGATGCTTTGATCCCAAAGATTATTTAAAAACATTATCCTTGCTAAACTGCATTTTAGAAGTACATTAGGGACTAACAATAGAGTAGGAGAAATTATTTTGAAAGTATTAAAGGACTTAGTATGCAGTACAGACTTAAGTCTCAAGCTATTTAATTCCAGGAACAGCAGCATAAAGGGGCTGTTGAGCAGGGCAGGCAATTCAACCCAGGAGAAGAGAAGTGAAAGGGCAATGGCAGGAGGGTAGCATGGCAGACATGAGCCAGTGAATGTCAGTTGTAACAATTTATATAAATGGCCCCGACTCACCAATACAAAGAAATACAAGCAAAGTGGATCCAGAGGTAAGATCTATCAATATGCTGTGTATAAGAAATGTATTTGACTCAAAAGAAAATTCATGGACTGAAGGTTGGAGGGAAGAAAGCAATGTTATGGGCAATTATTTTGAAGATAAGATATATTAAGGTAGCCATGGTTGATTTCCTATTATCTTGTTTTGAAGCCCTGTATCTTTCATTGTTTTGTTTTCATTGATTTTATTTTGTTCTTTTTTGTTGGATTTTATTATGCCTGAAGGTATGGGAAGCTATTTTGAAGATAACAAGAGGCATTACAGTAACCCTTGTTGATTTCCTATTTTCTTGTTTTGAAGTCCTATATCACTTTCATTTGGCTTGCTGGGATACATCAGTACAGACCAAGACTGTCTCCACAAGTTACCCGTGACAGCAGTGACAAACCTGGAAGTCAACTTTTTTCTCCTCTCTCTTGTTTGTTGTTTGGTGATAGTGGTACATTTAATTTTTTTGATTTTTGGTGTTTTTTTTTCTTTGCTTTTTGTTTTCATTGTTTCTTCATTGTTTGATCTTGGTTTTATACTATATGAGTGTGAATGTAGTTTCTAGTATCTTTGTGGTTGTGTTTCTGTTCTGTTCTCTTTAACTCTCCCTTCTCTTTCCCTTCAGTCTTATGCACCAATTTCCAAAGTAAGCATGATTCCCCCTTTGTCCTTCAACCTTACTTCTAGTCTCTTTCTCTTCTTCTATTTCTCTTTTTTTCTTCTTAACCTATTTTAAACTTTAACTCCTGAGGTTAAAATTGACATATTAAGAACTTGTACATTTCATACAAATTTGTTTTATTTTAAATTTTGTAACATAACCACAAATCTAGCTCATAGGGTTTAAAGTGGCAAATTAATTGTTAGCTCAGCTTGTCATTTTCTAAGCTGTTTAATGCTATTGGTATGATTATAGCCAAAAGTGACATAATTTTGATTTCAAAACAACTGTTTACTTTATATCTCAAGATTGAATTTGACAAAAGGCCACAGAAAATACCATGACACAGTGCCAAAGAACCAATGGCTGGGCTAAACAAGCATAAACCTCTAAGCTCCAAAAATTGAAGAAGTAGGATCTTCCAACAGACTCAGAACCCAAAAACCAGCTACATCTGGAAGATACATGAGAGAAGTAGTCATTATCCAAGGGTCCTAAATGCTAGTAATAAAGCAACCCACCATGGGCAATTTGCAAGCATCATCCCAGGAATTAAACTAAAAGAATGCTAGAGATATAGCTCAGCAGCACAGTACCTGCCAGCAAGTGCAAGATCATGAGTTTGATTAGCATACTAGAAAATAAAAACACTAAAAAAAGAAAATGAGAAAACACTTAAACAATATGCAAGTCCAGCCATCCAGTTCACTAAAGGCAAACCCAGCAGTCAATGAGGTAGAACAATCTGAAAGCCTCTTACCTAGCCACTTTGAAGTGGTAACAACAAAGGAATTGAGTGAATTTCTGGAAAA
The DNA here is from genome assembly GCF_034190915.1 of Cavia porcellus. NCBI lineage: Eukaryota > Metazoa > Chordata > Mammalia > Rodentia > Caviidae > Cavia > Cavia porcellus. The sequence continues at coordinate 80,451,154 of NW_026947487.1, forward strand.
ATATCAAACCAGAAATAATCTCTCAGACAACTGCAAAGATAGTATCCAAAATAAAGACCATGCTTAGTGATGATAGAGCAGACAGAGAGGCCCCCCCCAAAAAAAACATGAACTTAAGAAAATTATAGAAGGCATGCATGTTCATTATAGGAAAGAAATGGAACCCACATGCAGAGTTAAACAGATATCCAGTAGAATAGAAATTCCATTGAAAGTATTCACAGCAGACTAAGCCAATGTGAGGACAGAATGTCAGATATAGAAGACAGGCATGTACTTAGGTCTCATGAAAAGAAAGATTTCTCAAAAATGGCAAAGGATTATGAAAAATCAATCCAGTAGTTGTTAGGTAAGACAAAGAATAACTTAAGATTGTCAATGAAAAACAGGAGATACTACAAATGATATAAAAATTTATTCACAGATATAATAGCAGAAAACTCCCTGGAAGAGAAAAATAATTTGACATAGATAATCAAGGTATATAAAATTCCAATTAGCCATAATTTAAAAATCTATAGGGAGACATATCATACTCAATATTCCAGAAATTAAACACAAGAACAGAATATTAAAAGCTATTAGGGAAAAGGAACAAATCACCCATAAAGGAAGGTCCATCAGAATTACAGCTGACTGTTCAGCAGAAACGCTCATGTCAAGGAGTATTTCAAGTTCTAAATGAAAACAATGTTCAATCCAGATTGATATACCCTATAAAATTATCTTTCAAAGCTGAGAAATAAGATATTTCCATGATAAAAAAAAAAAAAAAAAAGCCGGAACTTGCGGGAACTTTCTCCCTGAACTGGGGAGCAGGCCGGTTCCCCACCGGACCAGGGACCAGGCCAGATCAGAGACTGTAGCAGCAGCAGATGGGAGCTCTGCCCAGTCTGAGGGAACATTCTCCCTGACCTGGGGACCAGGCCAGTTCCCTACCGGACCAGAGACCAGGCCAGGGTGGGTGAGTATAACAGCAGTGGCTGGGAGCTCCGCCCAACCTGTGGGAACTTTCTCCCTGACCTGGGGACCAGGCTGGTTCCCTACCGGACAGGGGACCAGGCGGGACTGGGGAGTGTAGCAGCAGTGGCTGGGAGTCCCAGCCAGCCTGCAGGAACTCTCTCCCTGACCTGGGGACCAGGCCGGTTCCCCACTAGACCAGGAACCAGGCCAGATCAGTGACTATAGCAGTGGTGGCTGGGAATCCTGCCCAGCCTGAGGAGACACTCTTCCTGGCCTGAGGACCAGGCCATGGTTCCCTGCCGGGTCCAGTGAGTGGGGCCATCGCAGGGAACCCCAGCCCAGGCTGGCGGACCTCTCTCCCACACCTGGAACAACACTTGAAGCTCCAAAATACAGGAAAATGACAAAACGAAAGACCAAAATGCAATCTCAAACATCCAGCCCATCACAAGAAAGCCCAGGAACCATGTGCATAGAAGAAAACACATGCCACATAACTGAAATACCTGAAATAATGGTAACTGAAATAAAGAAGCAAGTATGGGAAGCCTTAAAGGAATACAAACTAGAAATAATCTCTCAGATGAAAGAAGAATTGATAAAAGAAATGAAGCAGATGCTAAACTTAGCTAAAGAAGATGCAGTTAAACAATTGGAGAAATTAAATGAAAGAATAGAATCCCTGGATGAACAATATAAGAAACAAACAGAATACATAAAACAGATGCAAAGAGATATACAGGAAATCAAAAACTCCATTGAAAATTGTAAAAACTGCCTCAATGAATGTGAAGATAGAATCTCAGACCTTGAAGACAAGATTGCAGCCAGTGAACAGGAAAGAAAAGATCTTTTAAAAATAATAAGAAATCAGGAAATAACAATTCAACACCTACATGATGATGCAAAGAGAAACAACATAAGGTTCATAGGGATAAATGAAAAAGAAGAGGACAACATAAAGGGTGTCAAGAGGATATTTAGAGAAGTAATAGCTGAAAATTTCCCAAACATGAGATTGGAAACTGATATCAAGATCAATGAATCATATAGAACTCCAAATAGTCACAACCAAAATAAATCTACACCCAGACATATAATAATGACCTTCCCAGAAATTGAACAAAACAATAGAATATTAAAGCCTTTCAGAGAGAAAAGACAGATGACCTATAAAGGAAAACCTATCAGAATTACAGCAGACTTCTCAGCACAAACAATAAAGTCAAGAAGAGCATGGAGTGATGTATTTCAGATCCTAAAGGGAAATGATTTCCAACCTAGGCTGATGAATCCTGCAAAACTGTCCTTCAAATTTGATGTACTAGCTCATAGGACATGCATAAGTAAACAAAATGGAATTGAAGTCATCCCATACATATTATCAGACCACAGTGCAGTGAAATTGGAAATCTATGCAAAAGAAACCACAAGAATTTCATAACCACATGGAAATTAAATAGTACCCTCCTGAATAATCAATGGGTCACAGATGAAATTAAAGAAGAAATTATACAGCTTTTATAGTTGAATGATAATGTCAAGACAGCATACTGAAACTTATGGAAGCAATCCTAAGAGGGAAATTTATACAGTAACTGCCCGTATTAGGACACCAGAGCAAGTGTATCTCAAACTTCTAGAAAAAGAAGAACAGACTATGCCAAAAGATCATATGAAGGAGGAAACTATAAAAATCAGAGCAAAAACTGACATACTGCAGAATTTAAAAACACACAAAAAATCAATGAATCAAAGATGTGATCCTTAGAAAGATCAAATAAAATCAACAAACCCTTAGACAACCTAATCAAAATAAGAGAAAAAAGACTCAAGTCCATTAAATCTGGAATGAAAAGAGTGAAATTACAATAGACCCTGGAGAAATCCAGAAGATCATTTATACTGACTTCAAAAACTTATATTCTAATAAGATGGAAAATGCAGAAGAAATGGACAGATTCCTAGATGTATATGAATTTAAAAAGCTAAAACAAGATGATATAAATGTCCTAAATAAACCTAAATAATGATTTCAATATCAATCATTGAAATCAAAGATGTAATTAAAAGCCTACCAACAAAGAAAAGCCCAGGCCATGACAGATTCACTGATGAATTCTACAAGAAAGGTAGAAAAGAGCAAACACCACTGCTTTTCAAACTCTTTAGTGAAACTGAAAGGGAAGCAATACTCTCAGATTTATTCCTGGAAGCAAGCATTACCCTGATACCAAACTAGAAAAAGGCACAAATAAGAAAGAGAATTACAGACTAGTTTGCATAAAGGACATAGATACAAAAATCCTCAATAAGATACTGGCAAACAGAATTAAACAAATCATCAAGAAGATGCAGGGATGGTTCAACATATGTAGATCAATAAATGTAATACACTGTATTAACAGAGCCAAACACAAAAATCATATGATCATTTCAATAGATGCAGATAAACATTTTGAGAAAGTACAGCACCATTCATGATATAATCCTACAGAAAACTGGAATAGATAGTCTTTATATCAATCTGATAAAAGCCATCTATGACAAAACAATAGCCACCATCATACTAACTTGACAAGACCTGAAAACTATCTTTCTAAAGACAGGAACAAGTCAAGGTTATCCATAATCACTACTCTTATTCAATATAGTCCTGGAAACACTAGCCAGAGCAATTAGACAAGAGAAAGAAGTAAAAGGAATAAGGAAAGGAAAGCAAAGGAAAGGGAAGGAAAGGGAAGGAAAGGAAAGGAAAGGAAAGGAAGAAGTTAAATTATCATTATTCATGAATAACATGGATTCATAGATAACATTATTCATTGATAACATGGAAGAAGAGTCCAAAACTCCACCAAAAGAATTGTAGATTTAAAAACCAAATTCAGTAGTGTAGCTGTACAAAAAGTCAACAGTCAAGAATCAATAGCATTCCTGTACATGAAAAACTAACTCACTGAATGAAAAATTACGGAAACAATCCTCTCACAATAGCATTTAAAAAATAAAATGCAACACAAGCTGCAGCCAGGGGAGAGTTCAAATATTGCTCTCAGTGGTTAAGGACCCGGCCAGCTTCCAACCACACTAGACTGGGCTCCGAAGGTTTAGCAGCTTAGCTGGCCATGCCCAGCAACCTTCACTCAATCAAAGAAAATGGGGCTGCCTGAGGTGAGTTCAGCACACCAGCACTGTCCCTGGGAGAGTTTACATACGATCATCACTCCCAACTTTTAAGTGCCCACGCAGCTTCCAGCTACACTAGATTAGGCTTGGGAGGTTTCCAAGGCCAGACTAGACCATGCCCAGTGACCTTCTTCAATCAGGAGTTGAGGGCATGAGAGTTGAGTTCCAGCGCATCAGTGCTAGCCCAGGGAGAGCTTTGGACCATTACCAACAGTGGTTAGAAGCCTGACCAGCTTCCTAGAACACCGGAGGTGGCACAGAAGGTCCTGTGGGCCTGACTGGGCCATGCTCAGCAACCTCCATTGAGTCCCAGGAACTGAGGGTGTAGGAGGCAATTTCCAACAGCAACAGGGGAAGCTTTGGAACATTACTTGAAACAAGGAAATATAGGAAAAATAGCAAGACGAAAAATCAAAATATAATCTCAAACCTCCAGCCCATCCCAGGAAAGTGTAGGAGCCATGTACATAGAAGAAAATATATGTCATACACCTCAAATACTTGAAATAATAGAAAGTGAAATCAAGAAGCAAATCTGGAAAGCTTTAAAGCAATTCAAATTAGAAATAACCTCCCAGGTAAAAGAAGAAATGAAAAAAGTAATGAAAGAAATGCTGAACACATCTAAAGAAGACACAGTTAAAAAAATTGAGGAACAAAGCAAAAAGATAGAATTCCTGGGTGAACAATATCAGAAACAAAAGAATACAAGAAGCAGATTCAAAGAGAAACACAGGAAATCAAATATTCTGTTGAAAGTTGTCAAAACTGCCTCAATAAAAGTGAGGATAGAATTTCAGACCTTGAACAAGATTGCAGCTAGTGAACAGGAAAGGAAAGATCTTTTTAAAATGACAAGGATTTGGGGCTAGAGATTTAGCTCAGCGGCATAAGCACCTGCCTTGCAAGCAGGCAGTTGTGAGTTCGATTCCCAGTACCGATAAAAAGGAAAAAGACTTAAAAAAATAAAATAAATTTTAAAAATGACAAGGATTTAGGAAATAACAATTCAACAGCTGCAAGATAATTCAAAGAAAAACAACATAAGATTGAGAGGGATAAATGAAAAATAAGGGACAACACAAATGATATCAAGAGACTATCTACAGAAGTAATAGTAGAAAACTTCCCAAACATGAGAATGGAAACTGATATTAGGATTAGTGAAGCAAATAGAATAGCCATAAACAAAACAAAATTACACCCAGACATATAATAATCACCATCCCAGAAATCCAACATAAGAATAGAGTATTAAAAGCTATTAGAAAAGACAGATCACCTATAAAGGAAAATCCATCAGAATCACAGCAGACTTCTCAACACAAACAATGAAATCAAGAAGAGCTTGGAGCAAAGTATTTCAGATCCTAAAGGAAAATGATTTCCCACCAAAATGAAAAAACTGCCCTTAAAAATGGAAGGAGAAAGAAGAAACTTCCATGACAAAGAACAGCTGAAGAACTTCATGATCACCAAACCAACCCTGAAAAGAATACTGGAAGACATTCTACATACATATAGGAAAAAAACACTAAGCAAGGCAGGCAATTAAACAGAGAGGAAAGGTAAAGATGCAACAATAGAAAGATAACATGTCAACAATAAATGAATATATAACAGTTATAAACACTAATGTAAATGGTCTCAATTTACCAATTAAAAGAAACAGAGTGGCAGAATGGATCAAGAAACAATATTCAACCGTATGCTGTCTAAAAGAAGCCATCTAAACCAAAAGGAAACTCATAGAGTGAAAGCCAAAGGATGAAAAACAATACTTCATACAACAGGACCACCCCACTCAAAAAAAAAAAAAAAAAAAAAGCAGAGATAGCTATTCTGTTTGCAGACAATGTGAACTTCAAACCAAGAATGATCAGAAGAGATAAAGAAGGTCACTACATACTAGTTAGGGAAAAACTTCAAGAGGAAGAGATAACAATCTTAAATATATTTGCACCAAATTCCACAGCACACAGCTATACAAAACAAGTATTAACAGAAATGTAAAGTGAAATAAGCAATAACACAATTATAACAGGAGACCTTAATGCACCATTGACACCAAAGGACAGATCAATCAGACAGAAAATCAGCAAAGAAATAACAGAACTAAATCACACCTGTGAACAAGTGGACTTGATAGACATAAACAGAGTGTTCCATCCAACATCAGAATATACATTCTTCTCAGCAGTACATGGGACATTCTCTAAATTAGACCATATACTAGCCCACAGAATATATTTAAGTAAATGCAAAAGGGTTGAAATTATCCCAAGCATGTTATCAGATCATAGCACCATGGAACTAGAAATAAATGATGAAAGAAACTGCAAAAACCTCACAAACAAATGGAAATGGAATAATATACTCTTGAGCAATCTGTGCATAACATGGGAAATTAAAGAAGAAATTAAGCAATATTTCAAAAGTGAACAAAAATATAAACACAATGTAACAGAATCTGTGAGATGCAATGAAAGCACTCTTCACAGGAAAATTTATTGCACTGAGTTCCCACATCAGGAAAGCAGAACAAAAACAAATAAACAACCTGATACTACACATCAAACATATATAAAAAGAAGAGCAAGTCAAGCCAAAGACAAAAGAAGGGAGGAAATTATAAAAAGTCTGAGCAGAAATCATTGCAATAGACTAAGAAAAAAATCCAAAGAATCAATGAATCAAAGAGTTGGTACTTTGAAAGATTAAATAAAATGGATAAGCACCTAACCAACCTTATTTAAAAAGGAACGAAAAAGTTCAAATTCATCAAATAAGGAATGAAAAAGGTAAAATCACTATAGACTCTGTGGAGATACAGGAGATCATTGACACCTATTTCAAAAGCCTCTACTTTCATAGGTTTGATAACACAGAAGAAATGAACGGATTCCTAGAAACATATGAACTACCAAAGCTGAGTCAAGAAGATGTAAAACTGCTGAATAACCCAGTTTCTATTAATGAAATTGAAAATGTAAATAAGTCCTTGCCTACAAAGAAGAGCCCAAGCCCAGACAGATTCACTGTGGAATTCAACAAGAAAATACAAAGAAGATTTAATGCCAACACTCTTCAAACTCTTCAATGAAATCAAAAGGCAAGAAATTCTTCCTAAGTCATTCCTGGAAGCAAACATTACTGTGGTAGCAAAACCTGAGAAAGATCCAACTAAAAAAGAGAACTACAGACTAATCTCCCTAATGAACATAGATGCAAATATCCTCAATAAAATATGAGCAAATAGGATGCAGCAAATCATCAAGAAGATTATGCATCACGACCAAGGGGGATTCATGCCAGGCATGCAGGGATGGATCAACAAACATAAATCAATAATTTTAGTCTATCATATCAATAGAGCCAAATGTAAGAATCACATGATCATTTCTACAGATGCCAAAAAAGCTTTTGATAAGGTCCAACAATCACTCATATTAAGAACCTTACAGAAAATTGGAACATATGGTCTTTTTTTTTTTTTTTTTTTGGCTTTTTCCTTTTTTACCGGTACCAGGGATCGAACTCATGACTGCCTGCTTGCAAGGCAGGCGCTTATGCCGCTGAGCTAAATCCCCAGCCCCTGAACATATGGTCTTTACCTCAATATGATAAAGGCCATCTATAACAAACCAACAACCAGTATCATATAAATGTCCAAAAGCTGAAAGCCTTTACCTTAAAATCAGGCACAAGACAAGGATGTCCCTTATCACTGCTCCTACTCAACAAGTACTGGAAATACTTGCCAGAGAAATTAGACAAGAGAGAGAAATAAAAGAAGTAAAGATAGGAAAAAGGGAGTTAAGTTATCATTATTTGCAGATGACATGATACTCTCCATAGAAGACCCCCAAAACTCCATTAAAAGACTCCTAGATATAACAAATAAATTCAGCAATATAGCTCAAAACTCAATAGCATTCTTTTACACTAACAACAAAATCACTGACAGAGAAATAAGAGAAGCCTCACCCTTCACACTAGCATCCAAAAAATGAACTACTTAGGAATTAATCTAATGAAAGAAGTAAAAGATCTATACAGGAAAAATTATAATAACCTGAAAAAGAAATTGAAGAGTACCTCAGAAAATGTAAAGACGTCGCATGTTCATGGATAAGAAGAGTGAATATTGTGCAAATGGCCATTCTCCAAAAACTGTTATACATATTCAATTCAATCCCAATGAAAATGCCACTAGCATACTTCATAGATCTAGAGAAATCATTCTTAAAATTCATCTGGAACCAGAAGAGACCAAGAATAGCAAAGGCAATTCTAAGCAGCAAAGGCAAGGCAGGAGGCATCACAATCCCTGACTTTAAGTTATAGTACAAAGCTACTGTAATAAAATCAACATGGTACTGGAATAAAAGCAGATCTGAAGATCAATGGAATATATTAGAAGATACAACCACAACTACAAACAGACTCAACCACCTTATCTTTGATAAAGGGGCCATATATCTTCACTGGAAGAACAACAGTCTCTCTAATAAATGGTGCTGGAAAAACTGGATCTCCATATGTGGAAAACTAAAACTACACACGTGCCCATCACCATATACTAAAATAAAATCTAAATAGATCAAAGATCTGAATATTACAACAGAAACACTAAATCTGCTGGAAGACAAATTAGGTAAAAATCTTGAAGACATAGGGGTAGGTAGAGAATTAATAAACAGGAATTAAAATGCATGGTAAATACTTCCTAGAATCAGTAACTGGGATCACATCTTATTAAACAGTTTCTGCATGTTGAAATAAATCTCCAGCATAGTGAAATGAAAACCCACAAACTAGGAAAAAATCTTACTGAACGGTCCTTCAAAGCATTTCTGTCTAAAACATAAAGAATTTTTAAAAATCAAAATTCAAAGACCCAATTCAAAAATGGGCATCTGAGATAAATATACATTTTTCAGATGAAGAAATTAAAATGGCAAATAAATACATGAAAAATGTTCATAGTCATTAGTCATTAGAGAGATAGAGAGACAAATTAAAACCACACTGATATTCCATCTCACTCCAGAAAGAATGGCCAGGATCAGAAAACTACCAACAACAAATACTGGAGAGGTGCTGGGAAAAATAAATGCTCCTGCAATGATGGTGGGAGTGTGGACTGGTGCAACCACTGTGGAGGTCAGTCTGAAGATTCCTCAAAAATCTGGGATTGGAAGCCCCATTTTACCCTGTTATTCCACTTCTAGACAAATTCCCAGAAGAACTGAAAGCATCATACCACAGTGATATATGTGCACCCATGTTTATAGTAACACAATTTGTAATAGCTAAAACTTATAAACAACTTAAGTCTCCATCAGCTGAGGAATGGATAAAAATGTTGTGGCATTTTTATACAATGGAGTACTACTCAACAATAAAGAATGATCAAATTGAGATATTTAAAATCAATGGATGCAATTTGAGACCATACTCATAAGTGAAATAAATCAAACTCACATGCATAAATATCATATAGTCTTCCTAGTGTAAGAAATGGTAAGAGTACATAAGATTTTATGGTAGTCATGATTACACATTACATTGCTTTGAATGTTTTCATTCAGTAGTTGGAATGGTTTTATTCTTTTTTGCTTAATTTTATTATGTGTGATGATATGAACAGCTATTTCGAAGAAAACAAGACATTATGGCATCCATTGCTGATTGAGTATCATCTTGCTTTGAGATTCTACTATGCTTCTGTTCTTCTCTTTCCATTGGTTCTAATGTTGTATCTTATTGGATTTTAATATGTATGATAGTATAAACAAAATTTTTATGGAGAAGTAGATAATATAGTAGCCTTTGTTTGTTTTCTTTTATTTGGTTCGAATGCCCTGCAATACTTTCATTCTCTTGAAATTTTTTATACTATTTTGTTGTGTTTGATACTACTGTATGTGAAGGTATGCTCAACTGTTTCAAAGAAAGAGACATTATGGTAGCTAGTTAATATCAGGTTGGTGTGCTGAAGTACTCTGTTGCTTACATTGCTCTGCTCTGCTCTGCTTTGTTCTGTCCTCTTTTGTCTTAATCTCTTTAAAATAAAAAAAATCTGGACAAAAAAATAAAATAATAGGAATCAATCTAATGAAGGAAATAAAAGACCTGTACATTTAAAACTACAGTAATTCGAAAAATGATATCAGAAAATGGAAAGAGATCCCTCGCTTTTTAATAGGAAGAATCAATATAGTGAAGATGGACATATCACCAAAATTATTAAAATTTAATGTAATCCTGATCAAAATTCCAACAGCATATCTCCCAGGATTAGATAAAATAACCCTCAAATTCATTTGAAACCAGAAGAGATCTAGAATAGGAAAAGTAATTCTGGGCAACAAATGTAAAGCAGGAGACATCATAATCTCTGACTCAGAATTATACTACAGAAGTACTGTGATAAAAACAGCATGGTACTGGAATAAAACCTTGAAGATCAGTAGAACAGGTTAGAAAATGCAGAAACAATTTCACATATGTTATACTTTATGTTTGACTATATATTCATTGGGAAAAAGATGGCCTGTTCAATAAATGGTGATGGAAAAACTGACTCGGTACATGCCAGATATTTGAATTGGAGCCATATCTTTTACTATGCACTAAAATAAATATGGAATGGATCCAGAATCTAAATATTAAAAAAGAAATATTAAACCTACTGGAGAATAGAATCAGTAAAACTCTTAAAGACATTGGTGTAGGCAGACTTTATGTACAAATCCCCAACTTTACAGGGGTATCCCAAAGAATCAACAATTGTGATCACATCTTAATAAAATGATTTTGCACAGCAAGAAAAATTACCAACAGAGTGGAGAGACAACCCATAATTTAGGAAAAAATGTTGGTCAGCTGTTCTTCAGCTAAAAGATTAATATTAACAATATATAAAGAACTCAAAAAAAAATCAGACCTCCTAAATTTAACAACCTGATACAAAAAATGAATATCTCAAAACACACTTCTCAAAGAAATATGCCAATAAATTCGTGGAAAAATGTTCAGTATCACTGGTAATTTGAGAAATGGAAATTAAAACAACATTGAGATTCTACCTCGTCTTGGAAACAATAGCTATTATCATGAAATCAACCGTAATAAATGCTAGAGGGTCTGTGAGAAAAAAAGGAACACTTCTCTGCTGTTGGTAGGAGTGTAGACTGGTACAATCACTCTGGAAATTAGTTTAGAGATTTCTCCAAAAACTAGGATACGAGGTCCCATTTGACCAGATATACCCCTGCTGGGTATCTTCCCAGAAGATTTAACATTGTATCACAACAAGGAATGTACACCTGTGTTTATAGTAGCACAATTTGTAATAGCTAGATCTTGGAAACAACTCAAATGCCCATTGATCATAGAATGAATAAAAAAGATGTAGTATTTCTATACAATGGAATACTATTCAGCCATAAATAAGGGCAATCTTGAAACTTTTATAGGTAAATGGATGAAACTAGAAACCAAGATTGTAAATGAAATAAATCAGACTCACACATGTAAATATCATATTGTCTCCCTAGTGTGAAAGGCTGAAAGAAATTACACACACACACACAAGCACACATACATATGTATATATAATAGTTAAGACAGCAACATTACTAATTTCTCTTAGTTAATTGAAAAGAAATATTTGTGTTTTTATTTGGACAATCAAGTGCAGATATCTTATAATCTGATAGCTAACATAAAGATAACAATATACAATTCATTAACCATTATTGCCCACTAATTATCTTGCTATGAAATTTTGTTTTATTTTTTCTTTAAAATAAAAACAATATCAACACATTAAAAGATCAACTGACAGAATAATTTAAAATATTTATCAATTAAATATATAAGATTAATGTCCTGAAAATAGAGATGTTTCACAACTTGCCATGTTATACTTCATCATGAGTTGAAATGCCATAAATCAAGCATGTATTTCATATGTGTAACCTACTGAACATCATAGGTCAATATCCTGTCTTAAACATGATCAGAGCACTTGCCTTCACCAAGGGAACAAAATTATATGTGGATGTATTTTTAACTTCTGGTGCCTTACTACTGAATTCCATGAAAACTACTTGATCTATTTCTCCAAAGTTAAGAAAAATCACTGAGAAGATCTGACTTAAAATAGTGTAATATGGGCACATACTTCATACATCCAGCAACTTGAAGACATGTGTCTTGGTTAGTTTTACTTTTCTTTCATTGATGAAATAAAATACTTGATACCCAAAACGAAGAAAGGAAAGTTTATTTATCTCACTCTTTGCAGAGGTTTCAGTCCATAGTCAGATGGATACAAGGCAACATGCCATGGCACTAGGGTAACACTTCAAGACAGCGCCAGAGCCAAAAGGACAGGCAGAGTAAAGGGAACAAAAGCCTCTCCTCCTGTCATATATATTACACAGGCCACCTCCCCCACTCAGAGGAGGCACAGCACTCACAGAATTTCTTTGCCCTCCTTTGAAAAGAATGATGATATTTACAAAGTTAGAACCCTGTACCCTGCTGAGTCTCTCAGTTAAACTTTTAAACTTCTCAAGTTGACACAATGTACCAACCATATCAGTCCATCCCTTGTCAACTTGGTAACATGTCTTTAAATTAGCCTCCAGATATACAGGCAGGCTTATTCTTAACCTTTTGCAACTTGAACATTATAACATAGCTTAACAATAATTAAGAATCAGCATCAAGCCTATCAACATTATATTACATTAGAAACATAACATTTTGACTTTAAATTCCCAAAGAATCATGCATATCCATTTATGCAAAAGGTATTTATTTAGTCCATTTGAAAGACTTGCCAAAATCATATCACTTCCAGCACTGCTGAAAAGTTCAACTCCCAAGTCTCCTCCAAGATGAAAGACAAACCCTTAGCTGCATACCCCTGTATGAGTGAAAACAAAGTTAAACGCTTCTAACATGCCAAGGCACAAGATAAACATTGCCGTTCCAAAAGTTACAAGTGGGGGGGTACAAAGGATTGGGACAAAAGCACATTCAAAGTCCACCAGGGCAAACATTAAATCCTGTACTTCCATGTGCACCATTTGGCAAATTGTGAGCTCTGAAGGGCACTGTGGCACTTCTGGTGATTACTGATCCCATGGCTTTTTCTTAGGCCCATTCTACTCAATCTTTGCAGTTTTCCTTAAATGATACACACTTCTGGCTTTTTAGAACTTGTGTGGTCTCTACTGCACCTTTGGCTTCACATTCACAGCTTCACGCACTGCCCTCTCAGGGGTGCACTGTCTGTCATCTCAAGCCTTCTGAAACTAGAGTGGAAGCTGTCTTAACCTCAGAACTCATGCATTCTCCATGCACTTAAAATCAGTGGCATGTGGATGCTGTCAAGATCTGCTGAAAGTTGGAGTATAGCCAAGCTTTTCTCTCTTTGGTGTAGGGATCAAATGACTGGATTTGCTGAGCTCTCTGAACCTGATTCTGAGAACAGATTCTCTATGCTGTCTCCATTCTGGAATCTCATGATGCCTCCACTGTCACTCTAGAACATGGTGCTCTGAGGTTTTCTCCTCAAAGTCTTCCACTTTTGCAGTTTGGAGGCTGTAAAGGTTCAAGATTTGCTGCTTTCTGCAAAGCCCTCAGGTCATCTCTTCTATTCTGTTTCTTCTCAGCAGTAGAGATCTCAGCTCTCTCTTTATAGTCCACAGCATTACTGGAGCTTCCTTTCTGGCCAAATGCACAATGTTTCAAGCTACCCTGCTGGGCTCTTTGCTCTTGGTTCACAATATAAATCTAACAATAGCCATGCCAGTGACTCAACATTTATCTGCTTTGAAATTTCTTCTGACAGATTAATCAGTCCACCACCCTTAAACTCAGTCCAGGGATACTCTTTCAGGTGACATCTCCAAACCTTTCCAAATTCTTCCCACAAGCCATTCCCAAAGGCTCTTGAAGCACATGGTCAAGTACAATTACAGCAATGACACCACTCCTGGTACCAAATCCTGTCTTGTTTACTTTTACTTTTCTCTCATTGCTAATGAGACAAAATACCTGACACACAAAATTAAGGAAGGAAAGGTTTATTGAGCTCACTTTTTGTAGAGGTTTCAGTCCATAGCCACTGGCTCCAAGGTAGGGTAGCATGGCACTGGGGCAACACTTCAAGTCAGCAGGCATAGCAAAAAGGACAGGCAGGGCAACATGTCAAAGAGGTATGTGACCTTTTCACAGAACTGTTAAAACTAAAGTACACTATTCATTTTTAAATAGCTGCTGATTGGTAGAATCATACTATAATAACAAATATTCCATAAAGTAGAGTGAAATATTAATTTTTTAAAAACCAGACACAAGTCACAAGAGAAGATTGTCCAAGTTATAGATTCTGTTAGAAATCTTGGATGTCTCACAGAAGGAACTCTGGGTTACATAGCCACGTATAAGAGCTAAGATTTGTTTACATTGTTATGGCTTAAGAAAAGGCTGGGTGACATGGGGTAAACCTAGCACCATAGTGGTAAAAGTATAAATCTTGATATTATTCACATGATGGATTATTATGCTTATGGAATCCCTTTAGTAACAAAATTTAATATTCTGAAATTAGCATATTAAGAAAAGATTAAGTTGGTCAACAACACTAATTGACGAGAGATGATCTGATTAAAAGAATTCTTAATACAGCATCTCAATAGCAAGAAAACAAATGCAAAAAGAATTCATACAAATAGTCACACTTTGGATATGTTAAAAAATGTTCAACATTACTAATTGTCTTAGCCCTTTTTCTCATGCTAATAACACAATACCACAGACCAGTTATATTACAAAGAAGACAGGTTTATTTTCACTCGCAATTCTGGTCCAATGTCAATGGTCCACATCTGGTGATGGCCCTTGGCTGACATACTGAGATGGGACAGGGCAGCTATCATGAGGAGGGGGTCATGAGAGAGGTTTAGTCAAACTGGCTTTGATAACCAGGCTACTCTGCAGGCAAACGATGAGTCCCTTGACCCATTAACTGAATGGATTGATAAATTCATTTATGAAGGCAGAGCTCTAATCACTCATTAAAGTTCCTACTTCTTACTATCTCACAATGAAATTAAATTTTAACATGAGTTTTATGATGGAAAAACCATAGCACTAATTATGAGGGAAATTCAAATTAAATCATAATGAGGTTACACCTCGTGCCTGTTAGAATGCTATTATTAAAAGGATCACAATAAGTACTTTTGAGGAGGTGGATAAAAGGAAACTCAAGCACTGTGAGCAGGAATGTAAATCAGTGCAGCTCCTTAAGAAAAGTAGTTTGTTGTTCATAAATTAAAAGCAGAATTATGATGTATTTCTAGATTTACATGCAAAAGAAATGGAAGCAATACATCACAATAGATCTGCATTCTCATATTCACTGCAACATTATTCCAAATATTTAATATATATAATCATTCTAAGTGTTCATAATAGGATGGTTTACAGCCTTAAAAATCCTTTATGACGCATGGATGAACCTAGGACACTGCAAATGTTTGGATCTCAAATATCTCTGGAAGTTCCAGGTGCTAAATGTTTGGACCCCAGCAGAATACTGTTAGAATGCAGCAAAACTTTTAAATGGTAAGAGGGCTCCTTGTCACTGGGTGCCCCAGAAGAGGCTAGCAGGACCATAGCCTCTTCCTCCTTCTCTTTTTCACTTCCTGCTTATGAAGTGAATAGTTTTTCTCCATCACATACTCCCACCATAATGGGACATTGTCACAGGCCCAAAAGCTTGTGGACAACTGACCAGAGACCATCCCTAATACTTTACACCAAAATAAACCTTCTTCTTTGTCAGTATTGCCTCAGGTATATGATATAGTCATAGAAAGCTCAATAATACAAAGGCAAGATGTTATTGAGAAAAGTCAGTCACGAAAAGACAACACATGTTCTCAGTTATAGGCAGAATTTTAAAAACTTGAACTCTTTGAAGCAAAGAATGAAATAGCAGTTATCAAAGGCTGGAGTGACATTGGTATGGCAGAGGTTGGTTAAAGGATACAAATTTCAGTCAGGGTGAAATAAATTCACTATTTAGAGTTAATAACAATGTTCTGTCATCTTAAAAATCATCTTAACAGTAAGTTCAAGTGTGCTCATCACAAAAGACAACATTATTTAGTCATTTCACAAATTATACAGTTTAAAACATCACATTGAACATGATTATATATGATTTTTGTCATTTTTTAAAAATAGTAATTGGCTAGGGGCTAGGGATTTAGCTCAGGAGCATAAGCACCTGCCTTGCAAGCAGGCAGTTGTGAGTTCGATCCCCAGTACTGATAAAAAAGACAAAAAAAAAAAAAAAAATAGTAATTGCCAGAGGTTGGTTACTAGAAAGACAATGGAGAGATGTTAGTCAAAGAGTTCAGTTTGAATTAGACAAATAAATTCTAGATAATAGAAAACTATCATAGCATATCTATAATTAATGTTGCCTGAAAATTGCTAAGAGTGTAACTTAATGTTATCACCACAAAAAAATTGCTGTGTCAAGTGAGGGACATGAAAATTTGATTATAATAATCATTTTACAATGTATATATACATGAAAACATGTATGCAGTTTTATTTGTCAATTTTACCTCCATATGGTTTTAAAAAATCAGTAAAAGGAAAAATTTCCTAGACAACAGAATGGCCTCATGAAAATGAGCTCTATACGTATCAAAAATATTTCCTCAGGAAAATCTAATGTTAAACAATAGTAATAATTATATAATTGCATGTATGTTTGAGTGTGTAGGATGGAAAACCATATTACTGAGCTTTTGTTGGATCATTGAATGGAACTACCTGCAATCTCATTGTATGAATGTCCACTTTATATGCTTTAATTTTATAATTTGGACAACTGTTTCTAAGATAACAATATGTAACCTATTAACTAGTGATTTCTTACCATATATTTTTTTCTTGAAATTCTGTATTATTTGTACCCTTTTACTGCTGTGTTTTATCTCCTCTCTTTTTTCTCTTTAAATAAAAAAATTGTAATAATTGAAATGGAAGAATAAAAAGAATGAAGCAAATAAGAGACTTCTTGGAGGACAGTAATGCTTAACCAGCTTCTTATTGGAAAAGATCCATTGGTAATGAAGGGAGACTGCCATGGCCACCTCTTCCTTTCTCTCCCTGTCTCCCAGCTCACTCTCCCTTTCTCTTTCCCTTGGTGCCTCCTAAAGGTTTCCTTCAATTTTGCTTGGGATAATCTCCAAAGAAAAGGCAGTTATGAACAGGCTTAGAAGTATACCCTTCTTTAGGCACAAATCCTGATTTTTTTTTTTATTTTTTCAGGGTATTTATTTTTTCTAATCATGTATCCAACCACTTTGTACAGACAGTGGAGATTTTTAAGCGGACAGATCAGATCACGTACTGTCTGCCTTGACTGGAGCTGTGATAATGGTGGAAGCTCCTTTATTAGAGACTTTTGTGTCCATTGGTGTGGGGGGGGGACAGGATAAGAGGGAGAGCAAGAGGATTGTGTTAAGTAGAGAAAAACAACAGTAATGCTGAATGTTTTTTCTTTTTTAAAAATATTTTTATTTTATTTTAACATTATGCACTCAACAATAGTTACCGTAATTAATGCTCTTTGATGTCTTCAAAAGACATCAAAGATTGCAGATTCTTTGGACATAGTAAAAATCAAACAGAACAGAATAGAATAGAAACAATAAAAACAGAATAATGAATGCAAGAAAGGATTTCAAAACTAGCCAATAGCAAATCCAAAGTTGCTGCCATAATATATCTTGCAATCCTTGAAATAGTTTCTCCTGCCATTGGATTTAACATAATCAAACAAAACAAAAGAGACTGAGACTCAACTTAACAAAACAATGGAAACGATATAGGACTTCCAAAACAAGACCATAGGGAACCATAGCAATGGCTACAAGCCACAGGAGATCCCGCCTAGATGCCACTCTGTGTACTTCTGAACCAATGATCAGACCACTGGCCCTAGACCTGCAATGTTAGTGAAACACCAAAGCACCACAGGCATCCAGTTGCATTTCCCCTCCTTAGCTATCATCACAGCCTGTGCTTCTCTGGATCAGCTGGTCACTCAGGCTAGGGGGTTTGTGCTTTTTGTTTGCCAGTTCACAGGCCAGAAGGGGGCTGAGGTCTGGCAGTTCCCAGTCTGGCAGCAGCCCGTACATGGTGTTGGTTTATTTGCTGGTGTGGCCTTGTTCTCTCTCCCCATCAGTCCACAAATGGCCACAACAAATAATTTTTCACGTGAAAACCAAAAACATTAATAGAAATAAAATATAAGATGTAAACAGATTTGTAATATTTAAACATATAAATATTAATAAACATAAATTTAACAAAAAATATACTAGACAAAGTTGCTCTAAGCAACAAATAAATGTGTGAAATAATTTAAAGCCCTAAAGCTGTGAAATATCCCAACATGTAGCTTTGTTCTAAGAAGACTGATAGCGATCACACCTGCCTCACTTATCTCAAACAAAAAAACGTTGGTGTAACTGAGACTACCAACCCTTTACAAAATGACTGGCTGTGTCAATAATTTCAATTTCATTTTGTGAATATTTTACTTTAAGGCTACTAATTTGTTTTTAATTAACTGTCTCTTCAAGCTAAGAAAAGACACATTCTGAGATATGATTTAAATCACAAAAATGACAGAATTTAAGTGCCTGCCGGAAGCACAAGGTTATGAGTTCGATCCCCGATACCAATATCATCATTTGCACATCTTGGATGCAAAGGCTTTCATTGTTTTGTTTTGTTTTGTTTTGTTTTGTTTTGTTTTGTTTTAAACAGAGAGTATTGTGTCCAGATATTCTTGACACCCGGCTCTGAACTCCTCTGGCATCTCTTCACCCAGAACACAGTTCCTCCATAGGCCACACTGGAATTGCCAGGAACTGGACATCACAAGAGCACAACTCTCTGAAAATTATGTGCAGACACCTTCTGCTTCTGCATGCAGATGACAGAAATACCTTAGGGAAGTAAATGTCACAACCAAGACATCCCAAAACACTTGTAATATTTAACAAGTTTCTTAGTCTTGTAAAGTCCAGTGTGCATAATCCAGTGGTCCTTTGTGAGTCAGCCTCCACTTTTTTCACCTTCTGGTATCTTCCACTGAATTCCTTGGCATTCCATTGGAATACAAGGAAATGGGGAACAGAATATTAGGTGACAGGTTATTTGTGGACTAAACCCAGGTATAGTGTATGTAATTTCTTCTCATCCTCAACTGGAAATAACTCAATCATCATTCTGCATAGAATTATCATGTTAAAACCAAAACCAACTTGATTAACCTTTTGTAAAACTTTAAGTAGATACAGATATAACAAAAACTTCATAGTCATAAAACTTTATAAGCTAAATCATAGTAACCTTCCCTCAGGTACCAACAACTTAGTCTTCATTCAGGAAACTAGTTGCACACGGAGTGAGGATAATTGCTTATTTTACTATAGCTGTAAAATAGAAAATGACTATTAATACCTACTTGAAAGATCGAGTATTAATGATATTGATGGATCAGTAGAATTTTAGTTGTTTTGCTGTTCACGCTAAAAATAAAAGTAGCTATTCATTTGTTTAAACAAAATTTTAGTTAGAGTTATAGATATGAATCATCTCTTTTAACCTCTCTAATTTGAAGCATTTATTATGTCCTGTATAATGCATACTTGGTAAAAGGTTGAAACAGAGTCAGATATCCCATCCAAACATTTGAAAAGGGGAAATCTCATTTTCTTAGCGTTAACTACCACTACAGTGTGGTTATAAATACAAAATGAGATATATTTAGGGTTCCCAAAAATCTAATTCAATTGTAATATTACATATGATTTTCCTGTGACTAATGGAAGTACCACTAAAATGGAACATTTATTTACTCCTTTATTTATGTGAGGCACTCTGTTGCCACCTCACCTATGATGATCCTTGACTCTTGG
The DNA here is from genome assembly GCF_034190915.1 of Cavia porcellus. NCBI lineage: Eukaryota > Metazoa > Chordata > Mammalia > Rodentia > Caviidae > Cavia > Cavia porcellus. Next base: position 80,471,346 of record NW_026947487.1, read on the forward strand.
GCTCAAGTGACCCTTCTTCTTCAGTCTTCTAAGTAATGGAGACACAAGTACATAGCATCATGCCTGGTTTAAAACAGAACTTGAAAATCACGAATTGACATTTAAGAATTGTTACCTTTCCTTAATATCAATAGTATGAATTTTATTTTACCTATATAGATTTTATTATACCTTGTTTCAGCTTGTCCCATCTTAAAAACCATTTAGTTCCTAATGAATTAACTTATTATTGTCTTTTTTTGAGACAAGGTTTTGCTTGTGGAGTTCAGGCTGGGTAAGAAGTTTCTAGTATTTTACTATGATAATAGAATATGTTTTTCCAACTAATTCTGATGTAGAAAATGTTTAAACAAGTCAGGATTGTTGATATGAGAATTTTCCTATTGAATAATTAATAAGTTATTTTAAGACCTGACTGCTAAACCTCTCACATTCAGAATTTTTATTTTTCTTAATATCATATAATACATTATCATGTTTCCCCCAAATAAGACCTAACCAGAAGACAGTCCCTGGCTGATCATTATCATGATGAGGTATTCAGCCATAAAGAGTGCAATAGCCCACTCTTTTCTCACTGGGTAGCACCTCTGCAAGATAAGTGGGGCAAAGATAGGCTATTTGGGGCTGGCATTTTTGATCTCTGGTCTTTAAGGCTGATTATTTTCTGATTTGGATTTATTTTGGAAGACAATAGAATTAAGAAGGAAGATGAGCCAGGAGTTCAGCTCAATGGCACAAGCACCTGTCTGTCTAACAAGTATGAGGTCATGAGTTTGGTTCCCAGGACAAAAAAAAAGAATAAATTATTTGATAATGTCTTTAAAATTTTTAAAGAACAGAAACAAAAGTGTTGCCATGTATGTAATATATTTCAAGTGCTTTTTGTTGTCTTACTTTTCTGGGAAATGAACTTTATTATACGTTTCGCAGACACAAAAAGCAACTTCCACAAATCTACTTCAGAAATGACAGAACCTTGAACATCATGCAGCTAGAATTTAACTGCACCACACATGTGGAAAACACAGGTTCCTATGTCCCATTCTAGAGTACAAACCACATAAGCTACATCAAGAATGTAAGTTAAGAAGGATTAAGATATTGGGAAGTTGGTGTGTTCTATAGAGTAATTTGGTGATTGCAGAGCAGATATCACAAAAACAGTTTTAATAGTGATAGTGATAGCTGATACATTGTGTCAACTTGAGAAGTTTAGAAGTCTAAGTGATTCCGCAGGGAGCCAGTTCCTTACTTTGTTTTTTTTTGTTTTGTTTTGTTTTTTTTTAATTTTATTTAAGGAGAAAAGAAAAAAAAAGGCAGAGAAAGGGTACAAGTTATACAGATTTGCAGAAAAAAAATGAGTAGTAGGAAATCACTAGTTAATGGATTACATACTGTCATCTTAGAAATAATTGCTCAAGTCACAAAATTAAAGCTTGTAAAGTGGACATTCCATCAATGATACTGCAAACAGTTCTGTTCAATGATCCAATAAAACTCTGTGATATCATATTCTATCTTATACACTTAAATATACATGCAGTTATATAGTTTAGAGCACTTTCTTTTCCTCTCTTTTGTACAATGACTATTATACATTTTGGGTTTCATTGCTCTCGCGGTTCTTATTACTTTTTTGGAAGAGAGTAAAACCAAATGTGACATAACAGAACAGAATCGGTCAAGTCAAAAGGGTGGACATAATAGATAATGTGAAAACATAATACAAGGTGATCAACAATGGTTACCATAATGCCTCCCGCTATCTCTAATAGAATTGCCTATACCATTAGTTATAATACAATTGAACAAAACAGTAAAGAACAAAACCGACAAAGCCAAACCATTGGAGACATTGTAGGTCTTCAAAAGTAGATAGAAGTCAACGAGAATGGGCGTTATAATGAATCTCATTATCTTCACAGCTGATGCCTAAATTTTCGAACCTGATACTATCCAGCAAAACAGAATAGGGGAACATCAGTTAAAAACCAGATGGTGAGAGTAATACAGGGCTTTAAATCGAGGTAATGGAAAGTCAAAGTGGGTTACTATAATATATCCTGCTATTTTTTTCCTTTAATTAAAAGGATAAAAATTTTTTTAAAAAGTATTAAAAAAGTAAATAATGGAGTGGAGATTGAGATAAAAGAGGGCATAACAACGAAACAGCACAGATCAAAACATAACCATTTAAGCAGAATAGTGTTTCACCACCAGATAATCCTGACCTAAAAGTAGTTACCATATTGTCTCTTTCCTTGAAATCCTTGAGTACAACTTCGTATACTGTAGCATTAAGTATATCAAAACAATGTAAAACCATTTAAGAGAATGACAGCATTACAGAGTATTTAGAATCGACTAACAGAAAATGAATAATGGTTTCTGTATAATCTCCTTGTCTTTAAAAGGTTTTTGCTTATACTATTGTACATAATAAAATCCAGTAAGATACAACCTATTTAGACCATTGGAGACAGAAGGACAAAAGCTAGATGAGACTTCAAAACAAGATGATACTAAATCAGTATTACCTATTAAGATGTCATTTTCTCCAAAATAGCTGTTCCTATCATCCAATCTTCTCTGCCTCATTTCTGTTGAGCTCTTATTCTGTCAGTAGCTGTCAGTTTGTCTTCTTCACTTTGTTCTCTGCTCCATTAGTCGTGGCCTCCACTATTTCTGGATTCTTTGTATTTTTCTTTTTTTAGAATATCCTGCAATACTCTCTGTAGAGTTGAATTGGTGGTTGCAAATTCCCCCAGTTCCTCTTTATCCTGGAAGCACCTTGTTTTCCCATCAATTTCCAGGGGCAGTTGTGCAGGATATATCAATCTTGGCTGGAGGTTGTTATCTTTCAAAGCTTGAATTATTTCCCCCCACGCTCTGCGTGATTTGATGGTTTGTGCAGAGAAATCTGCTGTAATTCTGATGGGTGCTCCCTTGTAAGTGGTCTGTTTCTTGTCTCTGACAGCTTTTAATATTCTGTTCTTGTATTGAATTTCTGGAATTTTGATTATTATATGCCTGGGTGTTGCTCTGTTTGGGTTGTAGGTAGCTGGGGTCCTGTATGCCTCATACATCTGAGTATCTTTACCTTTTGCTAAATTAGGAAAATTTTCCTGGATTATTTCTGTGAGTAGCTTTTGTAGTTCATTTGTTTGTGTCCCTACTTCTTCTTTTATGTTCTTAATCCTTAAGTTATGGATCCTCTTTTCAGTTCCTTACTTTGTAAACATCCTCATCCTGGAGTGGATGCTACACCACCCTGGGACAGGGGAATAACCTGCTTACAATATAAGGAAGGAAAAGAAGCTTGCTTCCCCATTTTGCCCTTGCTGCTTTTTCTGTCTTTTGCTGCTTTGAACTGCTGCCCCTGTGCTATTTGACCCTGCCTTGGAGCAAGCTGATTATGGATTGCCTCCCACAAACTATGAGCTAAATAAACATTTCCTTCCTTAATTCTGGGGTATCAGGTATTTCATCTCAGAAATGAGAGAAAAGTAACCAAGACAGTTTTGATACCAGAGAAGTAGAGTCACTGTTGTGACTATACCTGATCATGTGGTTCAAGAGCCTTTGAGAATGGCTTATGGGAAGAGTTTGGAAAGGTTCTGACATGCTGCCTAAAAAATCAGGAATAGAATGCATTAGGCTCTTTGGTATGGGAGATTCTAGTCAGAGCTCAGAAAACTAGAAGGCTGATAGAAATCCTGCTGATAAAATCAGACTTGGAGTTTTTTTCTGGGAAGGACTGCACTGGTTGTTGGACTCCAGATGATGTATGTTATGGCTTGACAGAAAGTTTTACTGCATTTTTCCCCTGTCCAGAGACTTTGCCTGATACTAAGATTAATGGTGGTTGACCAGTTAATCTTTCAGAAAAAACTTCAAGGTAGTCTTCTGTGAAGGTGAGGTATGGCATTTGGGGGCTTTTAGAGAACCAAGAGCAATGATTAAAAACATCGAGAGTTTGGCCAGAAAAGAAGCTCTAATAAAACTACAGACTACAAGAAAGAGCTGAGAAGATCTTGATTGCTGAGAAGGAACAGGAGACTATAAAATTAACCTGCTGGCATCAGAAGAAGCAGCAAGTCTCTCCAAGAGCAGCCTCAAAGCTGTAAAAGTGAAAGACAGGTTTGAGGAGAAAGCCACAGAGTTACATGTTTCAGAATGACTGCAGTCACACTAAGTACCAGAATAAAAGCAGCATTCTAGGAAATAAAAATTTTATTTCTTAGAATTAGATTCTGAGTGCCCAGTGATCCAAGCATATCACGCCACAGGAGAGGAAAGACCAGTCACTGCTCTAGCTGGCAACAAACTTTGGCATCATTCATGTGGTGCAAGTTTTAGGTACATATAGAATGCAAGATTTATGGGGTTAAGAAGGCTTCTACCAAAATTTTCGAAGGCCTAGGAGCCCAAGCTCTGTGCCCCTGAGAAGGAAATGTGTGAAGTCATGAAGGTGAATCCAAGGGTGCAGTGGTGACCCCAGAAATTTGGAAAATCCAGGAATGTGAGTCATCTAAGGAAATCTGCAAGGAGGGAGAAAGCCAGACCAAGAAACTGTGGGAGCTATAACCACCAGAAGTGATGTACGGGTGGAGCCCATCAAGCTCTTTCGAGCTCACAATGTGTCACAGATTGCCTTAAATACTGGACATGGAGCTATAGAATTTAATGTTTGAGCTGTTGGATTTTGGACTTGCTTTGATTCCAATTCTTTGTATTCACATTTGTAAATTTTGCAATGAAAATGGTTATCTTGTGCCATTGACTGTTAGAAGTAGTTAAACCTTCATTTCTATAAGGGGTTGTGGTTAAGAATTTGCCTTACATTATGGAGGAGACCTGAAATTATTAAGACTTGGTCAACTCTTGCAGATGGACTAAATGCTTTTTGCATAAAGGGACGTAGGGACGTGCATGAGTCTTTGAGGGGCCAGGAGCAAAATGTTATAGTTCTAATGTAACATAATATTGATAGACATAATACTGGCTCTTAAGGTTTGTGAAACCTTTACTATACTGTTCAAGTTGTGAAATGTTAATAATAAGCATGTCTTTGTGTCTGGAAAGCAGTTTAAAGAACTGTGTCCGATTGCCAAACTGAAAATGAGTGCACTGTAATTGTTGATACATTGTGTCAACTTGAGAAGTTTAAAACTTTAGCTAAGCAACTCAGTAGGGAGCCAGAGTCTTTAGTTTGTAGACATCCTCATTCTGGAGGAGGGCAGGGAGATGACTTTAGTGCTACACCCACCATGTGGGGATGAAGTAGCCTGCTGACAGTATAAGAGAGAAAAAGGAGGTTAATATCTTCTTTTGCTATCTTCTGCTGCCTTGAACTATGTGCCATGTCACCTTGTGTCAGTCAGCTGATTATGGACTGAAATCTCCACAAACAGTGAGTTAAATGAATATTTCCTTCCTTAAATTTGAATGTCCAGTATTCTGTCTCAGCAATTAGAGAAGAGCAAATAAGATCCCATAGAACAACAACAACAAATCTAGGAGATTAACTTACTTGAGATTCCACAGTTAGGACTTAGGGTTTCCTCTCCATCACTCATCCAATGTGTGGTGTTCTCTCAAGTCAGTTCCATTCAATTAATTCAACTGAATGGAAGTGCAAGTATTCATTGACCATTTATTCTGGGTTTTATTGTTACAAACTTTCACTATTAATTTTAGGCATATTAATGGAAATATTTTAGAATGTACAAGGAATTCAAAATCCTAAACATCAAAAAAAAGATTTAATTTAAACATTAAAACTGCTTACTCTCACAAATTGTCAGAGAAATGCAAATCAAAACCACAAGAAAACATCATGTCACCCAATATAGCATGGCTATGATTGTAAAAAATCCAAAAATAACAAATGCTAGAGAAGATGTGGAGAAAGAGGGATTCATATAAATGGTTGGTGGAAATGTGAATTCATACAGCCATTATGAAAAATATGTGGATTTTCTTCAAAAAAGTAAAAATAGGGGTTGGGGGTTTAGTTCAGTGGCACAAGTGCCTGCCTGGCAAGCACAACGTCATCAGTTTGATCTCTGGTACAATAAAAAAGTAAAAAATGGAACTACTATATGGGTCAGATATTCGGCTAGTGAGTATATGTTCAAAGAAGATGAAAGCATTATACCCAAAATATACTTTCAGTTCATGTATACTGCAGCACTATTCACAACAACTAAAGAAGACAGTTAATTCAGAGGTACATCAGTGGATGAGTGGATAAAGAAAATGTAGCACGTATACACTGTAGAACATTATTCAGTCATAAAAAAAGAAATTTTGCCACTTTAACCAATATGAATGAAACTGGAGATCATTATGTATAGTGAAAGAAACCATACACAAAGACCTAAATATCATATTTTTACCCATTTATGTAAATGAATAACTCAATTTCATTAAAAATAGCAGTATCTAAAAATTGGGGGGAAGGGTGGAAATTTGAATAAGCAGTACCAAAAATATTTAGAAGAAACTACTTCTGGTTTCTCTAAATCTCAATGAAGTAACTATAATTAAAACAATTTATGATATAGTTCAAAATTTTCAAAAAGGACTAAAATTCCTAATATATAAAATTATTAACATTTTAAGGGTTAGAAGTACTTATAACCTTATAACTCTGATTTGGTTATTATACATGTAGTGTAGCAAATTACTGTAATATGCCTCATAGATATACAAATAAAATTAAGCTAATATATCAGTTTCTTCCACATAGGCAGGTTATTGAAGAGAATTATAATGTTGCCAACCATTTAACCACTTTTTCTTTGTTCTCCTATTGCACATAAACTTCACACAAAGTAAAACATATTGAATATTCCTTTTATGATGTTTATCCTCTACTTTTAGAAATTCAGAGAAACAAAACAAGAAAACAAGTCAAGTAGAAAACACATACACATAATACTATCATTTACCTCATGTGAGTGTGGCTAGTATTTGGAAAGTAATAAGTTAGAAAATGAGATTCTAAAGTAAATAAGAAAGGTTTTTCATTAGATGTCTTTATTGAGCACTATGTGTTATATGAAAGCATCAGTTTTATGTTTGGAAAGACTGCCATAAATACATATAACACTTTTGTAATAGGAAAAAGTTAAGCGGGAAAAAGAATTCAATGTCTTATAAGAACAGATTTTTCTATCTCTAGAGGTTAGAAGACCAATTATGTTCCTTCGAGCAGCTGATAGAAGACATCATCAACCGGGAAGTGCTTCTGTGGAAGAAGCCTGTCAGCTTCCCCATATATTAATAGATATTACCTCTGGGGAGCATCTGTGGGAGAGAAAAGCTATTTTGGTAAGTGATATCTCTACTGTATTTTGCTATCTAAGCCAAAATATTCTTTCAGATAGCCTTGTTAGTTATATCCTCAACTAAAAATAAAAGAAAAATGCATGAAAATTTTACAAAATGCCTGTTATTGCTAAATACATTAAGTATGATCAAGCAATTCATAATTTGTCATAACTGTGAATTTTGGATTGCCCTAATGGCATTGCTGGTGATTAAAAGTGCACCACACTCCTGCAAATGTGCAGACATGACATCTGGAAAGGAGCATATTCAGTAAGATGAAGTGTTACTGATAATCAAATCAAAACAAAAAGAGGTACTCCAACTTTCACAATATAACTTACACTGATTTCATCATTGATTAATATTTTCATAATAAATTTAGTCATAAACATATTTGTAACAAATAAGAATCCCTATTAGCTTTTATCTTAGGATAAATTTCATTTTTCCATTATACTTCATATATGTGATAGCACAGATGACAATAGTTTACAGAAAGCTCTTCTGCCACCAAAAACACTTGAGTAAAACATGACTAGACACAAGTTAAATTTCTAAGCCCACAGAATTTGTTTTGGTGATGTCCATCATGCCACCTGACCACGGTGCTCTTCTGTTATCTAGCTTGTTCTCTTTACCCAAACAAATTGATTTTTAAGTATATTGAATTTTTAAGGTATATTCATTTTTCTTTAGAATTAGTGTAGCAGCTCAGCCAAACATGGAACTTCTAGTTGTGGAGTAAAAATGTTTTGCATGGAACTTAATTAAAGGAAGGAGCCGTTGAATGATATGTGTATTTACTGAAATGCAGAATAATTATGAATGCAAAGTTAGTAGTTTTTGACAGTCTCTAGGAGGGTGCTATATGAACATGCATGAACATGAAAGATGAGTAGAGCGTTTTTGCTCACATGCACTGTAAAGCTAAGGTCTGGCTTTGTCTTCAGCAGTCTTTATCACAGGTGTAGAATAGTGATGTCGACCTTTCAGCAACAAGGGCCTAAACGAGAAGTGCCAACACAGTAATTAACCCCAGAATACTGGGGTTTTAATTTAGAAAAAAACAAGTGATATCTTTATGTCCTTTTTTTTTTTACAAGAGAAACACATTAACAAAGATTTCAATGATACATTTTTTTAGGTAAAAAGTTTGCACTCTGTATGCTTTTGCACAATTAATGTGATGTTTGCTATTGCATGCGTGCTGATATTTCGTCAAATCTTGGCTGGGCAACTTGACTTGCATGTGGACAGAGAGGGCTTTATGCCCACTGTAGCCCCATGGTATAGCTCACTGCCACTGGCTTAGAATGTGAATGAGGGACCAGGGATTTAATTCAGTAGCATAAGCACTTGCTTGGCAATTGCAAGGTTGTAAGTTGGATTCCCAGTACAACACACACAAAAATCAATCAATAAATAAGTAAATAGAATGTGAATGAACTCATTGGAACTGAAAAAGCATCTTTGAAGCCATTTTTTGTATTGCATCATATAAAAACATCTAAATAAGCACATAAACTTAACATTCTTCCAGGTTATCACAGGATAATAATAATAATACACAAAGGCAGCATATCTGCAAGTTTAATAAATGAAATTTTAAAATATGTGGTAGGTTTGGTACACTGATTAGTAAATGATTGTGTCAGGATACAACATGTTTATATGATAAAACTTTTTCAGTTGTTAATACTTATTAAAGATATGGGGGTTTAGAAATTGTTTAAAAGATAAAAAGGAAACAACTTGACAAATTGTGGTAAAGACAATTCAGATACGTCAACATAACTTATTGTAGACTATGTTACTGAGAAAAAAATAAATTTTATTTCTGACTAGATCTATCTAAGCCAATGGGAAACTCCAGAGATGATCAGGTATTGAAGACTCAGGAATCTGGAGAAAAGAGAAAGAGAGACCAACACTAGGAGAGCCTTAGATTCCAAATGATGAAAATTTGGTTCCTAAATGGCACAAGCCCAAAAACTTAAGAAAACAGTCATAATGTGGACAGAAATCTCAGCTGATATTTTGTCATTCTAAGGATGGACAGAGAGACAAGTCCAAAAAACAAGACATGAGGAGACCAGTTCTTAAAGAAAAGGGAAGCACATGGAAAGAACATAACAATATGTCTTTTTTTTTCTCCTCAGTAATTTGGTAAATTGTATTTGGTGCAGGATGAAAAGGCTTCAAAATAACATTTGGGCAGTTGCACAAAGAAGTCTGCAGTTTCACAGAATGAGGGAAAAGTCGTGAAGGAGAGACTCATGAGTACCATTGCCTTCCTTATAGGACACCTAAGGGTCTCAACTTAGCAATACAGGCAAAGGCAATCATTTCAGCACTAAAAAAGAGAGAAACAAGCTCTTCACTCAAATAATGCCATGTTGGAAGAGTGGGCTGACCCATATTGAAAGAACCTGAGAGACAGCAAAGGCATATACTGTCTAGAGGAAGGTGATATGAGGGAGGAAACAAATTACCACTCCATTTTTTGCATGAAATATCCAAAATTTATTCAAATTTCTTTAGTTGCAGAAAACCCAATATTAAAATTAATAGAAGACTCTTTGCACCGAGGAATCTAGAAGACATCTTGTTTATTATGCCAGTGGTCTGAGGAACAATAAATAGTCCCCAAATCACCAGCAAAGAACTAGCTTTAATATAGTTAAATTTAAATATAGTCCTATTTAAGTCCTATTTAAATATAGTTTATAAGCAGAAAGTACAAAGAATTCCATGATTGGTTACATGCATTGAATTAAGTCATGTAACTCTAAATATATTTGCTTAAAAGAATTATTTATAGCAGCATAGAAACATCCTGGGGACATGGGAAGGGATTCAGATGGAACAAGCAGAATTAAAAAGTATCCTTGAGTGGGTTACTCAGCACCAATCAAAATCCTTGATGCCACTTAGAAGCAATACATTTTCTTAACTAAAGGAAATATAAGCTGAGAGTAATCAAATGGGCCCAGTGCATTATCAGAAGAAAAGCAGCTGAACCCAAACAGTTGAGGGCAACTGAATTCAGCAGGGTGTTTATGTGTCAGGCAGCAGAAGCAGAGTCAAATAGAGTCTGCTATTTGACTTTAACTTGCTATAACATGGCTATAAGTTTGCTATTCTATTACCATACCTTTACTAATCATATAACTGTGCCCTTACAATTATACATGTCAAGATATAGAATAAAAAACAAAAAAATTAAGGTAATAAACAGACAATATAAGCAGATCCAATAGTAAAACAGAGTTGGGATTATCTACTATGTACTTTAGAATTATGAAGACTAAAATGCTTCATGATACTGCTAAAATATTGAAAATCACAACATGTAACTTAAATTCTTACATAATACATAGAAATTATGGAACTGAATATATAATAATGTAATAATACAATAAATGTTTTAATTTTCATGTTAGATGGCTGGAGAGGATTAGTAAGAGAAGATATTGTTATAGACTGAAATATATAGACTGAAATACAAAGAGGAAAAATGATTCATAATCTACAAAAGAACCTATGAGACAATTAGACACAATATGAATATTTAATATCCATACTGCATTTTCACCAGGCAGGAGGCAAGAAAATCTATGAACAGAAGAGCTCACTAGATTTTAAAATACCTATGGAGAAAAAGTAAAAGCAGTCACATGAATAAAAAGCATCACCTGCAAAGAAAGTATTTCATCAGAAATCACAAGAAGCAAAACAAAGCAATAGCATCTTCAAAATGCTGAAAGAAAATATACAGCAAACTGGAATTTTTTATCCACAAAAAAATCTTCAAAAAGGAAGATGGAATAAAGATATTATTTTTCAATAGAATTCATCAATTCACTGGTATAGAAAAATAATTTTATACTTTTCTAATGACTATATAAAAACACAGAAAGAAGCAAATATATTAAAAGTACTACATATTTTATTTAACCCAGTGTATCTGAAATAGTGTTTCAACATGAAATACAAAACACAATTAATGAAATATTTTAAACTTTTTTAAAACAATCTTTTCAAGATCTGGTGAGTATTTAGATTTGGAGTGGATATCAATTTAAAATAGTCATATTTCAAATGCTTAGTACGTTTATGTGATTAGTAGCTACCATGATGGAGAACAGATTTCTGTCTCTCACAAAAATAAACTTAAGTGGAATCTACAGTATATATATATTGGATCTATTGTTGAATAATTAGTTTAATAAGATATTAGATATTAAAGTTCATATTTAATTATTCTAATAAATACTTTTCTGTTTGGAATATGGTAGAGTTCTCTGACAATTAATGCAATCAGATCAGGTTCCTAAAATACAATGCCACTTAATGACATGGATATACTAAAATAAAAGTAAAACTTTGTGTGGAATACAATAATACAATTAAATATTTTTAATCCAATTCCATTTTACATTAAAAAATCAAAGCCAAACCAGTATCATAGTCATTATTATATACTCGGCATTTAATTCATAGTTCAATATTCATTAAATCATTCTGTAACAATGTCTGTTCTTAATCCAAATCTGTTTGAATGTACAATTTGGCAAAAAAAAATAACACCTTTCTTAAATATTGCACTAAGATAGAATTCCACAATAACTGACTAAAGCATAACATCAATTTTTTTCTCTGTATTAGAAAAGAAAAGTTAATGAAAAAAGCTGTCATACCTCATTTTGTAACTCTTCTGTCACTGTATTAAAGGCAAAAACTTAAAACAGACTTTCTAAAAACAAGATTAGCACTTATTTCTAGAACCTGACAGTTAAACTCTTTTATAATATGCTAATTATTTCTCAGGGCCACAAATTAAAACAATCTCTGGAGTGCTAATATATTGCTTTGAAAACAGGGGGTCATTTATGTCATTTAATGTATGGCTTTTAAAGGTGTAGCAAGTGTCTGAGGGTGAGGACAGGCATACTCACTGTTTAGAAGCTTGGGTTTTGCCTCCTGGGTGTCTTGATTTGGCTTTTTGTTCTATAATATTTTCTGTCTTTGTGATGAGAGGATTTAACAGAGTGACATTAAATGTTCTCTTTAGAACGGAATGTCTTAAAAATGGACTGAGCTGTAGAGATTCAAAGGAAAGAATAGCATATTTAAGTATATTATTCATAAAATTTGAACAATTATTTTAAATAAATGAATAATGAACATAAATGTAAACTAACTTATTAATATTTCTCATTAATGTCTTATATATTTGTATTCCTGAAGTTAATACCTGTAAATGTTCTTTAAAATATAAATGAGTTATGTCATGTGCTTAACTAAAGTGTATTTTAAAATTCTCACCAAAATACATACATATTTGAAAGAAACTAAAATATTTGATAAATACTCTAACTTTCTAAATAAATCTATACTATTCTACTTGTGAATATCAATACATTTTAATCTCAAAATAAAGTTTGCTGTCAATTAAGATAGATACTGATATTCCACCTATCACCTTTATCCTGTCAAGAAATATTTGCTTTGTGCTACCATCTACAGAAGGCTGCTTAACTACTGGAGAAATACAGTGTTAAAGTCTTTCTTTCTCCCTGTGATACATCTCTAAAAACACTGAGACAAACAAGAACTTGAAAACACTTTCAAAGCAAAATAACCAAACAACAACAAACTATTTTCAATTGCTGTAAAGAAGTTTACTAAATCTCAAAATAAATTTAATTTTATATTTATTCAACCAATATGTATGCATCTGCTTTGTGGCAGGGGCTGTTCTAACATCACCTTGCCAACACTTCTCTCCCTGTGTACATGCCCTCCCCCAAAACATCATCCAGCAGGGTAGGTGAAGAGATGAGAATTACAAGTCAAATTTCTAAATGTATAGCTATCATTTGCTCATCTGTATGTGACAAGGTGGAAGGTAAAGGTTTGGTCATTTTCACACATAAAATAATAGGTACCAGTGCAAATTTAAACTCGGACATTTTCAAAGTCTGTGGCTTTCAGAAGTCTATCTCTACTTTTGAACTTTTGTTTCCTCATTTTTCAAATGGACTTACTGATCTCTGACTTACACAGGCTTTCTGGGCATACCAGCTGAGTTAAAGGACCTAAAATAGTCTTTGTTTTTGACACACAGAATAAATAACTTAGTGATTAAATGCAGAGTTTTCATTACTTGGAAACCATCCCTAACATCTGATTTCTGAATCTTCTTAACTTCTTAATCTCTCAGTACTTTATACATTTGGAAAACAAGTATAATAAAGTAATACCTATCTTGAAACACAGTTATGAGGATTAAATGAAATTTTATGTGTAAGGCATACCAATTGACATATTAAAATCATTAGGTGTTATCACTAATTTGTGTAGTGTTTTCCAAAGAGTAAATATTTGTGTCAAGTTACTTAAATTTTAATTCTTATTGCTATAATTAAGCCAGTAAGGTGGAACACCTTCATCTAGCAGTCTGCAAAAGTCCTGAAACCTCACTGAGATAAAGTCAGCATACATTTAGGATACAATTGAAAAGAATATTATGTGCAACACCATATAATCTTTGGAGGTATTTGCATTTGGAAAAAGGAGTTATCTTCTACTGAGACCATCAGAAATGACTATATATATATATATATATATATATATATATATATATATATATACAATTATGAAATAAACCATGTAATTGAGGGAATCTCCATTTTTTCCCATTACTAGCACCAGTGTTCTTTGAACTCAGATTCTTCTGGAAATGACCCCAGGAGTGGATGGTTAGGGAAGATCCTTCATTCATGTTAAAAATAGTTACAGAACACTGATCACTTACAATTTTTAAGGAATTACTGCTCAGATATGATAGGGCTGGGAATCACTGAAATGAGGTTTGAAATGAGGGTTAATTGTGGTCTCTGACCTCCAGTTTCTATTAAATTTTCAAGCAAAGACATTGACTTCAGAAAGTTAGGAACTGGTATTCACAAGAAATGAATAAGTGAGATAGCATAATTGGGAATAAAATACAGGGCAAATATGGCATCAACAGGATTCTATTATAGCACAGTACTCAGCATAATCTTACAAGCTGCATAGTCAACTTTGTTTCTGACTCACACACAACAATAAGCTGAGCTGAGGATGGTATTAAATCTGCCACAACCAAAATGCCAGCAGCATCCTAGAGGAAATAATCCTAAAGTTCACATGGAACAGAAAAGGCTCAGAATAGCAAAAGCAATTTTGAGCTACAGGAGCAAGGCAGGTGGCATAGCAATATCTGACTTCAAGCTATACTACAAAACAACAGTGATAAAAACAGCATGGTAGTGGACCAAAAACAGATATATGGATCAATGGAGTGCTGTAGAGGATATGGAGACTTCAACACATTCAGTTATTTGATTTTTTTTTTTACAAAAGAGTAAAAAACATATGTTGGAGGAAAGATACCATATTCAACATGTTGGATAGATAGATAGATAGATAGATAGATAGATAGATAGATAGATAAGAGAATACTAGTTGCCTATAAAGAATGACAAATTTGAGACAATTGAGGGAAATGGATGCACCTGGAAAATATATTAAGTGAAATAAATCAGACACTCAAGTTTAAATACCATCTGGTATCTCGTTTGAGTGAAGCAAAGTACAAAGACTAACAATGGATGGATAGAAAGGGACAGGGGACAGCTCCTCTTGCAATAGGGAAGGCAAGTGGTGAGGAGGAGGGGAGAAGATATTCACTGCAGTGAATATACACATTATATGCCATAACATGAGCTAAGATTAGTATCAGCTGAAATCAGGATAGGTGAATAAGAGGAAGGAGGAGGAAAGTAGGAGGAAAGGAAGGGGGATTCAAAACAGAACCAAGCTGTGGTACACATGTATGCCCCCCCGGGATGACTGTAACCACAGGTACTTCAAGCACTGACTAATACATTTTTTTAAATGAAAAACAAATAAACTGAGATAACAGAATGTCTGAAATTGGGAGCCAGGGAAATAGATGCAGAATAGGAACAGCAAGATTTATCTACGGCAGATATAAGCAATGGAATGCTTCTAATGACATTCACCACACTAGTTCTTTCTAGATCTCTCCTCTAAGGTTCCCAGTTCTGAAAGAGTCTGACATTGAAGGCCCAAGTTACAAAGGTTTATGGAGCTGAGATGGTATGCATTACAAAACAATATAAAGTCATACTTTAATGTGACTCAAGTCCAAAAACAGGTAGTCAGCTCAATAGAAAAGCAGATTATTAGACTTAAAATAACCATAGCCATTTAGTGCATGACAAAATTGACATTTCAATCAACATGAAAAGGAAATACTCAAAGGTGGTATGTACTTGAATGATGAGTTTTATATTCTGAAAATAAAAATGATTACACATTATATCTCATATCATGGGCTCACAAAATTTAAATATTTAAACATTTAAAAAGAGGATATTTGAATAAACAAGCGAACATTAGATCAAGGAATATATTTTAGGAAATTATCCTGACTCTGCATGGAGGTAACTGAAATTATATTGATGATATTATGTTATAATTTTTAAAATTCAGTAAAGTTTTTCAAATTTTCCGGGAAAATTTTGATCACTTTTAAGAAGTTATTCTTAAACTAGAAAAAATAGAATGTTCTCACAATTATTTTGTAAACACAACATCTGATTCCAAAATATGGTTAACACTAAAATATTTGAACTACGAGATTTTCAGATTTGCCATGAAGCTGAACCCATCAAGACAATGTAGTACTCAGGAAAGAACAATAAACAAATCAATGGAACAGAAATCAGACTTCGGAAAACCAGCCACAGAAATATACTTTATGTGGCAAGCTCTCCTTAGATAAAGGACCAAGGCAATGCAAGAGAGCATTAGAATAGTGTTAAGGTGATTTTAACAAGAAGTTAGCAGAGAACCAAGACATAATGATGAGATGTGGCAATGAACACAAGGCTAAACTTTAACAGTCATTACAATGCAGTGATATGGATAGCAGCACACAACCCAAAGTTCTCAACTACTCAAAGCATCTAATTAGCAATCTGCTTCTTTTTAAATCATGTGCAAGTGGAGAAGCAAAAGGACTGGCTTTTCTTATTTTGTATTCAAAGCATTTTCCTCGTAAAGATAACTTCATTTTATCTGCATTGAAATCATGTTTAGATTGTAGCTTTTCAAACACAAAAATATCTGAAAGCACATGGCTGCAGCAGAGAACCCTAAAATCCACTTAAGCTTTTTATAGTCCGTGTTCCATCATTTGTAAAACTGATTTAAATTTAATCCGAGCTAAAGAACAATTTATATATGCCATTTCATTGAAATTATGATTAATGTGCTTGAAATATGAATTATAAATGAGATAAAATCAATACCATGTTAAAAGCCATGCTTCTGGTTCAAATTCATAATGAAATAAATTAGAATATATTCTAATTTGCTATTGTTTAGAGTTTTCACTGAAATTATAAATATATATATATATATATATATATTCATTTCCTTTTATATATTATATACATAAAATAATGTATATTCATTTTCTGGGGTAAAAGACAGTGCTTAAAGCATTCTAGTCACAGGGGTTATGAGACCATTTTATGTACATGTTAGGTAAGACAGCAGCTATTTATTTTTCTATGGTATGATGAATCCTTTTTCAAAGAACACTAAGAACTTTTATAAATGTATTACTGTACATTGTTCATTGTCAGTGAAAACTGAGAAATAATGACCTATCATCTTTTGTACTACTGATTAGAATAAAAAAGATTAATGAGATTAAGCAAATAGTGAAACTAAGCTTACCAGATAGCTTCAAAAAGGTCTCTGTCATAAAAGACAAAGACCGTGGACCTATTCTATATTAAAGGAGATTAAGGGAACATAGTTGTTGTACTAAAGTTTGGAGAGAAATAGATTTAATACAGGACACAAAATTTATAAGGTTAGTTTATAATATTCACCCAAAAAGTCAAATGCAGAAGACTGCAGGAGATATATCCATGCACTAGAGACCCAAAGAATCCTATTAGGGCCTGGATCCCACAGCAATTTACTGCATGAGTCCAACTGGAGGCCTAGAGCCCACAACAATATCTCATGCAAGTCTGTATCAAGGATCTGTGCTGGGAAGGCTCAAAGGTCACTGGTAGAAATCAGAAAGTCTGCACGAGTGGGATAAAGGATGTATGCCAGCAGGCTGAGGGATCTGCATTGCAGCCAGGAAGTAATGCTCAAAGTAAGGAGCAGAGTTCCCTCAAAAAGAACCACATCCATTCTCAGTGACAGCAAAGACACAATCACCTCTGACAATGATAAAAGCTGAGTTCACATCAAGAAAACCAGTACAATGGCAGACAGATAGCAGCAGCAACGGAGGCTCTCTGAGATTACCAGTTTAGAATCCAGGAACAGTGGCGTGTGAGGAGTCCTACGGGAGGGGAGATGCACCCTGCCGACCCAGGAACGAACTAAGCTGAGAGAAACCAACTGGAAATGCAATCCTGATGCTATAACAGGAACAGATAAAATCTCAGTGTGGAAGCTGGATCCTGCTCCATTGGAAGCCACGATTTGAATTTCCTGCTGCTGATACTGTGTCCCAATCTGCATGGCAGGGGAGAGAGATGCGCGAAAGCTCTGAGAGCTGGAATCGGCGAACCAAACAGCGTTGAGAGCAGGACTGGCAGGGAGCCCTGCATTGACCTGCGGTGAGTGAAAGAAATGGGGACCCTTTCATAGAGTAGGAGGCTCCAACAGAGGACATTCTGGGAATGAACAGACTAGCTGGAACAGGGTCCTGCATGACTTTAGTCGCATATTCCCCTCTCAAGCGGGAGTGGTGGGGAGCACTTGGCCTGGTGACGTCACAGACTAAGATCCAGTAGGCTAGCCCAAATCAGGTCCCTGAACCTGGTGGTGCACACTAGAAATGAAGCATTCAGTAGGTTGACCTGGAGGGGTGGGCTCAGCAGAGGCTGGCCAAGTCTATGTCTCCCTAGTACACTGCAGTGGGTGGGAACACCTAGATGGCGGATTCAAACAAACTGTAATAGACAAAGAGAAAAAAAACTGGGCCTCCTACATATGCTTGTATGGAAGGAACAAAAAGTATGGGAAAAGGGAGCAACAAGAAAGGGTCCTAAGTCCCCAATCCTGAGAACACTGATCCAGGAAAGGTAAATGCAAAAGAGAATAAAGACAGAAAACCTGCAATATCAGACACAGCACCTATAGATATAAAGTGGTATCTCCGGAGCCTCATAGACAAGTTCAAAAATGAAGTATTTAATGAAATAAAGCAAGAAATAAGTAGAATAGTTAGAGAAATGCTAAACGCCACCCAAGAAAAAACAGATGGTGGAATGGAAGAACAGAAAAAAGGGGAGAATTGTTTGATGGAGAAAATAGAGAAAACATAGAATACGTGAAGCAGGTTCAGAGGAATTACCAGTAAATATTTATTAAAAGCATAGCATAGATATGGAAAAGTTCAAAAAATAATGTGGCATAATGAGTATACAAAAGGAATCCTTGCTGCACAAGCAGAAATTAAATCCTTCAGACCACCACACCTACTACAGGGCAGGCCCAAATCACAGAAGTTGACTCCACATAATATGGTTGTGTTTAAAATGAAATTTTAGTTTATTAATTTTTCTTTATCATTTAGCATGTTAATTCCTGTTAAGTATTTGACTAGCTCACATTAATGAAGACATTTTCCTATTTCTTTTGGTCTAGAACATTTATTTTATTTCTCATGCTTAGAGCAATAATACATCTGATTTTATTTCATCAGTATGTAATTTAAGACAGCAATGCATTCTTTTTCCATATGAAAAGGAAGCTACTAAGAGAGTAAATAGGTAATAAATTGTGCAGGATACTTTTGAGACAAAGAATAATATGCAGAATATATAAAGAGCTCAAAAATTAGACCCCAAAGTTAAAGATCCAATTAAAAGTGGCTTCCGAAATGAGGATGCTTTTCAGATGAAGAAATATAAATGACCAATAAATACATGAAAAAAAAATGTTCAAAATCACTGATCATTTGAGGAACACAAATTAACAAACACTGAGTTTCCATCTCGCTTCAGAAAGAATGACTACCATTAAGAAATTAAGCAATAGAAAATGCTAGTGGGACAGTGGGGGAAAATAAACCCTTTTTTATTGTTGGTGGGATGGTATAGTGATGCAACCACTATGGAAGGCATCATGAAGATTCCTCACAAAAATAAATAAATGAATGAATAAATAAAAGGAGAAATTCCATTTGACACTGCTATTCTCCTTGTGGGTATCATCCCAAAAGAGGTAAAAGGCATCATACCATTGATTAATGCATACCTATGTTTATAGCAGCACAATTCATAATTGCTAAATCTTGGAAGCAGCCTACCTATCCATTCAGAGATGAATGGATTTTTAAAAAGTAATGTTTACATACAATGGAGTATTACTCTGCCATAAAGAAGGCTAAACTGACTTCCAGGAAGATGGTAGAATGGTAAGAAGCAAAGAAGGAACCTCTCTGATATTTGATGTCCAGATAATGGACTATAGCAATGTGAGGAAAAAAGAGAGATGTGGTTCTCCTGGACCCAGAAAGGATTTGAAGTGAGAACTGATGCCAACAGGAGAGCAAAGAGAGACTCCAACAAATAAGGAGATGTTGGACAGTGCCTTCTCCCTGAGTCAGGACTCACTGTGTATGAGGGGCTGTTCAAACCTGCATACTGCTGGCAACCCCAGAGGGTTCCATGGAGAGATGCACAAGGTAAATGGAGCAGTGGGCAAGGCAGACTGCAGGGGCTGGTGGTGAATGGTGCAGGATTGGATGTCCCACGGAGAGCGTGATTGGAGAGAAGCCATTTGGGGGAGGAGTCAACTGAGCTCAAAACGAATGCTGGCTCCATCTAATGGCCCCAGTAGGGTCAAGCATGCAGAGGTCATGCTGACTGCTGCAGGCTGTGTGGCTCTGGTTCCAGTTTCATGGCCAGAAAGCACCCTGAACTTTAGAAGAAATAAAGTTTTAGGCTCCCTGGGACTACTCACAACTCTGCCACAAAACTATGCTGGTTTGCTGGAATTAATCAAAATGGATCTGGATCCAGTCTGCCCACATTGCCTACCACTGACAGCAGAGACACACCTTAAGTAAACATTTTCTCTTTCTTATTTTTCTGTCTCTCTTTCCTTTATTTTTCTTTTGTTTTGTCCATTGTTTGTTCTTTTTAAATGAGTGATAACACAGTTTCTAGTTTATTTGTAGTTGTAATTCCATTCTGTTCTTTTTCCTTCCGTTTTCTCTTTCCCTTTCATCTTCTACACTTGTTTCTCAAAGTTTGTGTGATCCTCCTTTGTCCTCCAACGTTGCTTGTTCTTCTCTTCTTCTATTTCTCTATTTTCCCCCAATCCTCTACTGAGGATAAAGTTACTATGTTGAGCAAATACTATGTATTTTGCTGCATACAAATTTTCTAGTTTGTTTTAGATTTTTTTGTATAATCACAAATCTAATTGATATGACTAAAGGTGGTAAATTAACAGTTACCTCAGTTTGTCATTTTTAGACTGTGTTTGATGCATTTGTTATTGCTGATTGTACCACTTTAGTCAAACTGACATAACTGTTACAGCCAGTTGTTCTTTCTGGTATTCCAAGACTCTGATTGCCTAAATGTCATAAAAAAATACTCTGGCCCAGTGTCAGAGAAACAGGGACTGAGCCAAGGAAGCAGTAACTTCACATCCTTAGTATACTGAAGAGGTGGGCTCTTGTAACAGACTCAAAACCTGAAAGCCAGCAACACCTAGAAGACATCTCACAGAAGCAGTCATTGTTAAGAGTTACAAATACTAGGAATAAAGCTACTCACCATAGGTAATTTACAAGTATCAATCCAGGAACTAACAAAAAAAAATAGAAAATGAAAAGATACTTAAAGAAGGTACAAGCCCAGACATACAGCCCACCAAAAGCAAATCCAAGTGGTGATTAGATGAAACAATCTGAAAGCCATCCATCTGTACTCCCTTAAGTGGAAGAACAGAAGCAACAAAGCAGATGAATGAACTCCCATCAAAAAACAAGTCAAAAATGATTTCTGATACCTACAGAGATAAGGACCGCAATAAAGGTATAATTAGTGACTCTAGAGCACATACATATTAAAACAAGAACCTTAGAAAAATGATGGAAACTATGAATGGATGTCACACATAGGAAAGAAACAGAATCAGTAAAACAGATTCAAAAGGATATCCAGGAGATTAAAAATTCTATTGCAAGTATACACAGCAAAATGAGAAAATGTGTGGATAGAATTTCAGAGATAAAAGTCAGGTTTGAAGTTAGGAATCATTTAAAGAAAGATTTCTTTAGAAGAGTCAGGGGACCACAAGAAATCAATCCAACAGATACTAGATGAAGCAAACAAGAATAACATAATATTGATTGCAATCAATGAAAATGCAAGAAATAGCAAAAGTGGCATAAAACCTATTCAAAGGTGACATGGCAAAAAACTTCCTGGCAGAAAGAAAGAATTTGGCATAGATAATTGAGGAATATGCAATTCCAATTAGCCATGATGAAAAAAATCTACATTCAGGCATATCATAGTCAAGATTCCAGAAATTAAACACAAGAACAGAATATTAAAAGCTATTAAAGAAAAGAAACAAATCATTTATAAAGAAAGACCATCAGAATCACAGATAAGTTCACAACACAAATGCTTTCAAGGAAATCCTGGAGTGAGATATTTCAAACTCGAAAACAAAACCTCCAACACAGACTGATGCACAATGAAAACTATTTTTCAAAATTGATGGAGAAATAAGAAAATTCCATGACAAAGAGCACCTGAGCATATTTATGACCACCAAATGAGCACTCAAAATTATTCTGAAGGGTATTCTAGAGAAAACAAGGATTACAACTCCATGAAGCCCAACAGAATGAATCTACCAGGTAAGATAAGTAAGAGGGGGAAATGAAGGTAGCTAATGATAGAAAAATAACACAACATGGATAAGTTAATATATATTAGTTATAACTACTAATGTTAATAGTCTCAATTCACCAATCAAAAGACACAAACTGGAAGAATGGATCAAGAAGCAAGATCTAACAATATGCTTCATATAAGAAACATTTATTTCAAAAAAGAAATTCATAGACTGAATGTCAAAGGATGGAAAACAATACTCCCTGCCATAGGAACCCAGAACAAAGCCCAGACATACAGAAGCCCAGAACAAAGAAGGGATAGCTATTCTATTTGAACACAAGGCGAATTTCAAGCCAAGACTGATTAAGAGAGACAAAGAAATATACACTTGTTAAGGGAACAATCCAAGAGAAAGACATGACAACCATAACTATATATGCACCAAATATCAATGCATCCAACTATATAAAACAAATATTAATGGACCTGAGAAATAAATAAGCAATATTACAATTGTATTCAGGGATTTCAACCCCCACTATGACAAATGGATCACCTAGAAAAAAATTAACAGTGAAATTTTGTACCTGAACCAAACTTTTGAACAAATGGATGTAGCATATGTCTACAGAATGTTCCGCTTCATATCAGAATAAATATTCTCCTCAATTGCATATGGATATTCTCCAAAACAGACTACATACCAGCCTATCAAACATATTTAAATAAATGCAAAGGAATTAAGATTATCCCATGCATATAATCAGACCATAGTACAGTAAAATTGGAAAACAATGGTAAAACAAATGAAAAGAAATTCATAAACACATGGAAATTAAATAACACCCTCCAAAACAACTAATGAGTCACACATGAAATTAAAGAAAAAGTTAGACAGTTTCTAAAATTAAACAATAATACCAATACAACATACAGGATGGTAGGGAACATGAAAAATTCATTCTTCCAAGGGAAATTTATAATGGTGAACACCAAATCAGGAAAACAAAATGAACTCAAATGAACAACCTGATGTTTAACCTCAAATTTCTAGAAAAACAAAAGCAGGCCAAATCCAAAGCTCATAAGATGGAGGAAATTATAAAGACTGAAGCAGAACTTAATGCAATGGATACTATTAAAACAATACAAAGAATCGATGAATTGAAGAGTTGGTTTTTGAAAGATTAAATTGACAAAAACCACCCTTATCAAAACAAAAGATTCAAATTTATACAATTAATAATGAAAAGGGTGAAATCAGAACAGAACCTATAGAAATTCAGAAGGTGTATTGTTACGTAAAGAAATCATATTCTAATAAAAAAATGAAGAAGAGATGGACAGACTTTTAGATAAATATGAATCGACAATTCTGAGTCAAAAATATGCAAAAAATTTTAAAAAGCTAATATCAGTCAGTGACATTCAAAATGTAATTAAAAATTTAGCAACAAAGTAAATTTCAGGCCCTGATGAATTCACTGCTGAGTTTCACAAGAAATTTAGAGAAGACCTAATCCTGCTGCTTCTCAAACTCTTTAATGGAATTAAAAGGGAAGCAATATTCCAAAATTCATTCCTGGAAACAAGCATTACCCTGACACTCCCTGATACTAAAACCACAGAAGACCCAACCAAGAAACTGAACACAGGCCAATATCCCATATGAACATAGATGCAAAAATTATCAGTAAGATACCAGCAAACAGAATGCAGCAAATCATCAAGAAGATTATGTACTAGGACCAAATAGGAATCATGCCAGGGATGCTAAAATGATTTAACACATGCAAATCAATAAATGTAATACACGACAGTAACAGAGCCAAAGACAAAAACCAAATGATACCTCAATAGATGCCAAAAAAGGATATGGTGAAGTGTAAATCCATTCATGCCAAAAACTCTGCAGAAAACTGGAAAAGATGGTCATTATCTTAATCTGATAAAACTCATCTATGAGGGGCTGGGGATTTAGCTCAGCGGCATAAGCACCTGCCTTGCAAGCAGGCAGTTGTGAGTTCAATCCCTGGTACCGATAAAAACGAAATAGCCAAAAAAAAAAAAAAAAAAAAAAAAAAAAAAAAAAAAAACTCATCTATGACAAAACAATAACCACAAGCATACTAAATGGACAAGACCTGAAAACTATCTCTTTCTAAAATCAAGAACAAGACAAGGTTATCCGCTATCACCATTCTTATTCTGTATAGTCCTGGAAACACTAGGCAGAGCAATTAGATAAGAGAAAGAAATAAGGATAGAAAAGAAAAGTTCGATGGGTAACATGATACTCTACATAGAAGAAGAGCCCAAAACTCCACCAAAAGACTTGTAGATTTAAAAACCAAATTCAGTAGTGTAGCTGTATATAAAGTCAACATCAAAAATCAATAGTCTTCCAGTACGCAAACAACCAACTCACTGAGTGAGAAATTAGGGAAATGTCTTTCACAATAGCATTTAAAAAATGAAATATATAAGAATCAATATAATTAAAGAAGTAAAATATCTCTACATTGAAAATTACAGTACTCTGAAAAATGATATTGAAAAGGTTATCAGAAAATGAGAATACATCCCTTGCTCTTTAATAGGAACAACCAATATAGTGGAAACACTTTGCTTCCAAAATTGCTATAAAATTTAATGTAATCCTGATCAAAATTCCAACAGTATATCTTACAGAATTAGAGAAAATTACCCTCAAATTCATGTGAAACCAGAAGAGACCTAGAATAGGAAAAGTACTGGCAAAGCAGGAGGCATCGTAATCCTTAACTCAAAATTATACTACAAAAGTACTGTGATAAAAACAACATGGCACAAAAAAAATAAGGCCCAAGGATCTGTAGAACATATTAGAAGATGCAGAAACAACTCCAAACATACTTAGCCACCTTATCTTTGACAAAGATACCAAAAACACTCTCTGGATAAAAGCCCCTTTAATAAATGGTGCTGGAAAAACTCACTTTTTACATGTTGAAGATGAAAACTAGACCTTATCTTTTACTATGAAACTAAAATCAAAATGAATCAAATATCTAAATATTTAAAACAGAAACACTAAATCTGCTGGAAAAGAGAACAGATAGAACTGTTAAAGAGATTGATATAGGCAAACACTTTATGAACAAAATCCCAAACACAGGAACTATAATGAAGAATTAATTTCACCTTCTTAAAAAGCATTTTCACAGCAAGAGAAAGCACCAACAGAGTTAAGAGACAACTCACAGTGTGGGAAAAAATCCTTGTCAGCCCTTTCTTAGATAAAGGACTACTATCTTAAAAAAATCATATATATATATATATATATATATATATATATATATATATATCACTCAAAAAATCAGAGCTCTCAAATGAAAAACTCAACCAAATGGACTTCTGAAATGAAGAGACTTCTCAGATGGAGAAATAGAAACAGAAAATAAATATATGAAAAAATATTCAACATCACTGGTCATTTGAGAAATGCAAATTAAAACAACTCTAAGATTCTATCTCACCTCAGAGAGAATGGCTGTTATCAAGAATTCAACCAATAACAAAAGCTGGTGGGGCTGTGGGGGAAGTATTTGTATTAATATTTTCCTACCTCTTCTGAGGACTTTACATATGATTTTTTTTATGGAAAAGTTTTATCATTGTAAGATAAATAAGTATATTTTTCTTTTGTGAAATTTGCCCACTGTATTTATGATTATGTTAACTTTTACAATGTATTTATAGCTATATAGTTATATTGACCATTTCCTTCTGGAGTTTAACAAAAGTTTTTTACAACATATAGTAAAAGAGGTAGAATAAAAAATGAGCTATGTAAATAAGAGTAAGAGCTGGGAACGCTGGCACATGACTATGCTACCAGTATTGAAGAGGCTAAGACACGATTGTGAATCAGAAGCCAGCCTGGGCTACACAGCATGGTCAAGACCAGCTCGGAGTACACAGCAGGACTCTGTCTCAAAAAAAATAATTAAATTAAATTAATAGTGATGCTAAAATTAATGCATAGACAAAGAAAACTGATGAATTTTTAAATGTCCCTTCAAAAGTCTACATCATAGGTTATTTAATGCCATAAATCATGCACTGAAGTATGTAAAGTGATTACCTATAATTTTAGAACTGGTTATAGAATTTTTAAAAGATATTCATAATTGACTTTTTGGTACTCAGGATAGTATAGTCAAAACCCACAAGTGTGTGAAGAAAAAAAATAGTTAACATTTTAGTGACATTTTTTTAAAGTTCACAGCATTCAAATGAAATACTATAGTTGAGAAGTAGAAAATGACTAAGTTATCTCCAGTATCTGAAAAAGGTCATGAGAATTGCAAACACTGATTTTAACCCATCCTCTGGAAAAAACTTAACTTGATACTTCTTTGACATTATCAAAGGAGGATACAAGCTAGACTTAAGGAGTATTAGCAAAAGTTTATAATACGATTATTTTTGGTTTTCATGGCAACTATTCATTTCATAAACTAAAATGTTAAAATTATAAGATTTTATATTAATAACTTTTATATTTTAAATTGGATAAAAAGCATATAAATTCTTACTTATATATTATATAATCAAATATTCTTCTTCCTTGTATTCATATTTTTAAAATCCAAAAGCATCATCATTCAATATTAACAGCAAAAGTAAAACAGAATAACTAGATGATGATTTGAAAGATTTTAACTTTAAAATAAATTTCATGTATAAGTTCAAGAATTCATTTTACATTCATTGCACTCATATTAATGAGCCACAAAGCATGTTAATAATGTGATTTTTAAAACTTATCAAAAGGAAACCAGTCTATTAACTGACCATAATAAATATAGAATTTAGTAATATATACAAAAGCAGGCAAATACATTTAAAAATTTAGATTGCTTTGTTGAGTGGATGGGGTGACAAATGCAAATTTAGTAGACATGCAAAATAAGCACACTGTAAGTAAAGAATACAATCAAAAAATCTATACTAAATAAACATCTTAACATAGTTTGAGAAAAAATATTACTCATGAAGTTACTGAAACTGCTTTCACATTTGTTTTAGAGAGTTTTCCATATGCTGCTTTGCGAATGAATTTTCTAATAGGTAATAATCTACTAAGCATCTCTATGGGATTACACAGACTATAGATAATAAATATTATCTATATAAAAATAGCAAGATAACAGGGACTTCTTGCTTAAATAATTATGCTACACATCTTCTTAACATTTAATCCTGTGATTAATTCATATTTTTCATCAATATCTGTGTAACTAATAAAGACCAAAGAAAATGATTCTGCCTCTAGATAAATGTTTACAAGATCTTAAAAGATTAGTGCACAAAATGTTTGTCAAAACTTTCTACTAATATTATGATTTATTTAGAAATGTGTGACATTAAATTTTATTACTATTTGAAAAAAATAATGAGTTATTTCTTTGCATTTTAAAAATTCATATTTATGTACAATTAAGTTTATTTGTTTATTTAATTGATTAAAGGTAAACACTCTTTTTCTTCCTGGTTGGCCATAAGGAAGAAAGAAAAACTCCGGAGTCTTTTGTGCTATGTGGAAATGAGAACTTATTAGCTTTCCATAGTTAATGTTATCTATAATCAGTCTCTTTTCTTCCTTTACATTATTTTTTTCCAAAAACTGTAGAGCAGGCACTACTAACTAAAGTTCCAAAGTTTCAGCTTTCTGCTTTTTAAAAGAAAAGGCACCTACAGGTGATTTTAAAAACTCAGTTTCTTTGGAGTGATCATTGTAAACACTAACCTTAGACTGTTAATATTTTCCTTCTACACACTAGAGCAACACATCAACTCCTCCCTATTTCAGTTGAATCTCGTTCCCTTTCCCGTAGGCAGAGACAGCTCTTCCCATATATCACAGAATCTTGTAATAGTATGGACTGTGCAGCAGAATGAAGAGAAAGGTATCCGAGAACAAACAGTATTTTAGTCAAGCTACTTTCAGTTTTCTCACAGATAAAACCAAAAACTTCCTTCTCTTTACGATTTGGCTTTTCTTCCTGTACAGAAACAAAAAGTATTAAAAAACCAAACTTTGGGGCTGGGGATTTAGCTCAGCGGCATAAGCACCTGCCTTGCAAGCAGGCAGTCGTGAGTTTGATCCCTGGTACCGATAAAAAAGAAAAAAAAAGTGTAAAAAAGAAAAAGAGAAACAAACTTTAACACTTTCAAAATAGTGTGGTATACTAGTCAAGCAATTTAGTTTGCTGTCACTTTTATAAGAAATATGGATCAGAAAATGGACGATGAAGATACTCTCATACATTTGGAAACATTCTTTACCCCAAACATTTATCATGATATTCAAACAATGCTATTAAATACTAATGTGTTCATTGGCTTATAAGAGCTCAGTTTTCTGTATTAACAACTTAACAGCATCTAAAAATGTTAAAAATATGTTAATGTACAATATTAAAAAGCTAAAAATATGTTAATGTATAGTATTAAAGAGCTGAGTAAACTTTAAAGAATTTGGATTTGTCCATTTTCCATTTCTTTTACAATAAAATAAGCCAAAATCTCAAAGCAAGTATTAATAATCAAGTTCATTCGTAATGGCTAAAAGAAAACTTTACTATATTCTTCACAGAAGCATGGATTGCATTGTTTAATTAGATGCAGAAGAGTATAGAAGAATATAACTGATAGGATGTTGCTACATTTTACTAAAAAGAAGGTACTGTGGAGAGCAGAATCAGGGAGAAAGAGACTAGGTTCTGTTTTAAACAAGAGCTAAGACGAGAAGGTAGTAGCATTTATACATTTCATAGTAGAACTCAGGAAAGATAAAATTAGGCATTTGTAATTCATGAGTGTAAGGAAGACAAAAAGCCAGAGACACAAACAAAATTGATTGAATCAAATTCCTAGTGCCAAAAGGGAATCTGAAGAAAGGCCACAGAAAGACACAGAGCTGAAAGAGTCTGTGGTCACCAAGAGAAGGCAGGGCAGTGAGTGCCTGCAGAGGTCCTGTACACATTGTGTTATTCCTGGCCTCCTGTCACATTCAGATTAAGACAGGGAATGACCTGACAACACTGAAAGGACCACTATTCCAAAGGCTGGTAATTAAGGAAGTTCTACTTTTGAAGGTCTCATTTCCAGAAGCCATGCATATACCAGGGTATACAAGTCAACATTTGGTAAAAAGAAAACCTTACTACAACGCTAGAACATACTAGAACGACTATATATAACAAGCTACAATGGTGGAAACCTTACACTTATAATGTAACATGTTTTAAACTTATAGAATAAAATTAAGATTTTAGACAATTATTTTTTATTATAATCTTTTCCTTTAGTGGATAATAAATAAAATAAGCCACAGAGCTATATCCCCAGCCTCCTTGATATTTTTATAATGAAATAAAAAAAATGGCAGGAGATTAGAAAATATGACAGATGAATAGCTTCAATAAGAGCTGGGGGATTTTAAAACCACAGCTGATTGTGATCTGAGACACATTTACTTTTCTGACTTGTGCTACTTTGTCAAAGTTTTTCACAAACATATTCTATGATTTATAAAGCAGGAGAAAAATTCATTATTTTGCAAAGGACAATTTGGTATATTATATATCGTTAGTAGTCTATGATTTTTTCAATACATATTATGCAACAATTCTAAATAATTGGACTTATGAGTGTGTCTCTCTTCTTACAGTGTGTCTTTAAAGGATTCTTATATAATATTACATCACACACAATGTACTAATTACCATATAGGTAAGATTTTAATGTCATTTATGTGAGTGTATGTCACAAGGCCACAGTCTCAGGGTAGAACAAGATAAGAAAATAGCCATACTCCTCCTATTAGAGTACACTACTATTATTTCAATGCTTCTCAAAAAAACTCAGAATAATTTAAGTCATTGAAGTGATTCCTTCAGAGAGCATGACTTCTTCCCTACTAATGTACTACAAGCCTTATCTGGCAGTCCTCAGAGAGCCCAGCAAGGTGCCAAACATGCCCATGGGCAATCATGATGAAGGAACTGAAGGCATTTGGGTGGTCAAATGAGAACCCGACTTTTTTTCAGACAGTTATAAATGTATCTGTTCATTTTACCTATCTAGCTTCTTATTAAAAAATTGATTTAGGACAGTATTTTACTGTTGGAGAAATGAAAACTAATACTTTAAGTGTAGGTTCACATCAGTTAAAATTTAATATTGTAAATACAATACCACTAAAATTTGAAGAAAATATTTCCTGAGTTTTTATTGATTTAGCTGAGTAATTTTTCAGTGTCACCAGAACTTCTTACAAAATAAATATCTTGATAGTAGATAAAATTACTTTTTGTCTCTGTCGAGCTCTCAAATTTGCCTCACCAAAAATAAAACATGTATATATTGAAAACATTGTGTTGGTGTATGTGTGCATGAGGGTGTGTGTGTGCATGAGGGTGTGTGTGTGTGTGTGTGTGTGTGTGTGTGTGTGGTATAAGGGCCTTTGCACTGAGTTACCTACCCAGGCCATTTTTATTTTTTTAACTTTGAAACAGCTTCTTACTAATTTTCTAAATTATCTAGGCTGGGCTTGCACTTGCAATCCTCCTGCCTCTGCTTTCTAGAGTGCTAGGATTACAGGTGTGTGCCACCACTCCCAGAAGACAGCATATAGTACTTTTTAAGAAAGCTAACAGCCTCTACATCATCCTAAAAATAAGGAAAACACCTGAAATAATAACTCTTCTTATGCTGTGACTCAACCTTATATTTTTGTATTGGCAAAGGGAAAATTACAGAAACAAACAAGATCAGCAATAAGTTTAGGCAGGAAGGACCCATGAAGAGGTGAAGTACAGAGGACTTTTTGCTCAGTGAAACTACTTCGTATAACACACAACTGTGACATGCAATAAATGATACTACATTTGTGGCATCCAATGACATGCTGAACACTGGTCAAAATTAAGCAACGGATTAGAAAGGGAATCCAGTGCAAATTGTGGCCATGAGTTCGCGGTGATGTCTCAGGACAGGATCATGGATTGTGAGAGACCTACCACCGGTGCTGAGTGTAGATCCGAAGGTTGAGTGTTCGTGGAGACTAAGAGTAAATGGCAACTTCGTCTGTTCTGCTCAGTTTTCCTATGAACCCAGAACTGCTATGGAAAGTAAAGCTTATTAACTTGACAAAAACTGAAGTTTTGAAAAGGAGTTCTTCACTTTTTCAGTCTACTCTTAAAAGCAATGATGAAGACTACACTGAGAACCTGGAAACTAGTGCTGGGATGTTAGGGAGTAGACCGCGGGATCTCTGTAGTGAGAAGCATCTTGATGCCACAATTGGGCAGACTGGCCAGACACAGTGACTACAGAAATCCCACCAGCTTCTAGTGCATAGGAGTATTACCTGGAATTTTGCTGCACAATACTTCCTCACTGTGTGCATATAGGACAAGCTTTTTATACCACATCAGGAAGGTGGAAAATATTTAGAGCAAAGGCTGATGCCTAACCAGAGCCTTATGTCTCTTAACAAAAAAAAAAAAGAAAGAAAGAAAGAAAGAAAGAAAGAAAGAAAAAAAATCTCAGTTAATGTCATTATCATTTTTACTTTCTTTTACTGGATTTTTATAGAATATTAAGCAGTGAGTGCAATAACTGTGGTTTTGGACCATAATTCCAAATGATACAATCATAAGCAGTATAATCTTGATAATTCTGAATGCTGAAATCCTAAAGATCAAAATACCAAAACCTAAATATCGCAAAAGATTGAAATTTCAGCAATTTAATTTTGTAAATAAACAATCCTTTAAAAGACATTGATTTTTCCAAGTGGTGATGTACCTATAATCCAGCTACTTCAGAGACTGAAGTAAGAAGACCATAAATTCAAGTTTAACATGGGCAATTTAGCCAAACCCTTGCCAAAAATTACAAGATTAAAAAAGAAAAAGAATCCCAACCAAAGGGTTGGAAGTGCAGCTTTAGTGATAGAATGCTTGCCTTATATATATGAGGTCTTAGGTTCCATTCCCAGGCACACATGCATGCACACACACACACACACACACACACACACTATTGATTTTTGTTTTTAAAGGAAATTTATTTGTGAAACATATAAAAACACAAAAGAGCACTTTATAAGCCACTTTATATAGTAGTATAAATAATAGTGATGTTTATACAATCCTAAATGTTCACACATATGAACTAGAGTGGATAAAGAAATAATACAAAAAGTGAACTGTAGAAATGTGCGACCCCATGGCTTATACCTTTGTACGTGCAGCTTTGGAACTCCGCTGGCCTGATGCACAGACCAAGCCTTAGGACAAGACGCACCCAACAACACACTGTCACCTTTATACATCCACTCATTCCAGGGGCCCAAGCTTTTATAAATTTAATTTCTTCCTAAATTCAGACATAGAAAAAGGCTATGTCATCATTGAGGAAGTTCCAACATTGCCACAAATGTATTTTACTAGTGTACTAATACACCTATTGATTAAAGATCCAACATTTTCATCTAAATGAGGAAGAAAAGATGCCCGAGCTCACATCTTACATTCAGTACAGCACTGCGCCTCTTATCACCATCATAAGGCAAAAAAACAATGATGCAGATTGTAAAAGAATAACTCAGCCTTTTCAAAGACAAGAAAGAATTCCTACAGGGAAAAATAAAGACTCTAAAAGTGTCAAATTCCCTAGATAGGTCAATATGCAAAAATCAATTGTTTCTACAAATTAGCCAGGATATATCTGAATTTGAAGATAAAATTGTAAATTAAAAAAATCACCACAACATATTTTTAAAACAGGATAAGTTTAAGAAAGTATGTAAGACATTGTACAGCAAAATATAAAACAAGATAATATAAACTTTAAAAGTTCTAGTAAATATTTATACATATTTATAATTTGGAAAATGCAAAGTTAATTTCTTCCAAATTGATCAATAGAGAGAACACAATAGGATACCAAAAGGGTTATTTTTAGAAATTGATCAGGATATTCTACAGTTTGTACCAAAGTTATATAAAATGTCTAAAACAATTGTGAACAAAAGCTTAATATAATCTTATCTCAACATAATATCATAATTGCCTAAAACTAAAAGTAACTCTAATGTCTCATTAATTGGAAATAGATACACATAATATTGTGTCACTATAAAATGGAATACTACCCAGAAAAAAAGAACACCCATTCATGCAACATTACAGCTGGATCTGAAAACCACTGTACAAAGAAGAGACTACATGTCACGTTCAGACTATCCATTTCAGCGGCATGGAGTACTCTGAGGTGTGTTTAACAGAGTGCTAAAGTACTGATGATACAAAGAAATTCCAGTGTTGAAAACTACTTAGACAGAAGCTATGTATATGAGCAACCTGGCTAATTTGTGGGAAAGTTTATTATTTCTAAGATTGCAAGAAGTAATTTGCAAATTATTTTAATTATATATTTCACACAAAGAAATATATTTTATTAGAGAAAGTTCAGAGTAACATGAGAAACTTATGTATTCATCACCTATAATTATCAGAATTGCCAAGTAAAAAGAAATACACAGTTCCTACCTCTCCTCACTTTCCTTTTCATTTCCACAGAAACATCTACAATTCTGACAACATTACATGTTCTTCACACCATATTCTCATACTTCGTATTCATAGTGAGAAATAACCAAAGTATGGGGCTTAATAGAATGCAACCTACAGGCCAAAATAAATGAACAAAATCTGCAATTATCCACAAAGATTAAGAGAAAATCAAATAGTGAATGTATAATAAAAACATCAAGGGACAGTAGACCCTTTTACTTTATATATGCTACTTTATATATTCTTAGAAGAGTTCTGTGAGTTACCCAGATTATTTCTGAGAAAAATGAGGCACATCCAACTATGTATTTTGCTGAAGATCAAATAAATAGTAATTGATTTATAGGCAGTGTCTCTGGTTCTAGAAACTAAGAGCTTACCCACCCTACTATATACAAATGTAGTATTGATCTAAACTGCTTTGACAAATAGAAAATAGATAAAATAGAATTTAAGAGTTAGCCTGATTGAAATAAAAGTATAGAACAATGTTGCAGGCCAGAAAGGTGATGACATGAGAGGAATTGGTGGATATAGAGTTTATCATGGTCTCAGCTTTAGCAACCAGCTGTCCTCAGAAACTGCTTATCAATATCGCTGGAGTAATTTCAATTGAATCAAAAGATAAAGAGCAAAGAAGGAAACACAAATTATGTTTAAGAGCCAAGACTGGATGCAACATTATTTCTCCCTACTTTCCAATGAATAAAATTCAGTAACGGCCAAAATAATTATAGAAGAATCAAGAAAGCAAGGGTTCGCTGTTGTTAAGTCTGAAATTCGGAAAGGTCTGAGATGTTACATTACTTGCACAGACAGACAAATACACAAAAGGATTGACAGGCACTGGGTCAGAAATGAAGTATTTTATGTGCCTCCTAAAACAGCAGCCAGAATAAGACTATAGCACTGGCTGCTACCCTCAGGTGACTACACGAGAGCCACAGATGGCCAGGTGGCCAGTCCCACAGGTTGTCATAATTATACTGTAAGAGAGATACGAGGAAGATCTGTATATTTACATAGGAGACCGCCATCTGTCTTCTCTTTCTAAAGAAAGAAAGGGAAATCTTTACTACTAATGTAGGTAAATTTGTCTCTGAAAAGGAACAATCTTGAGTCTTAGGAAAATAAATATGCTTCCAAAGGAAATAAAACTATCATGTCTACATTTACAACACTAGTTTTTCTCTGCTTCTGAAATGCAAACACAGGAGACAATCCTCTAAACTCCTTGTGAAGTCTTTCTGAGAGGGAAGTTTCCTCTGAAATGTAAGGTTAGAGAAATTATATCTCTAGATGTGATCGTTACACTTCATTAAATGCAAAGAATATTTTCCTAATGATAGCATCTAATAATAGTACAATTTAGACTACTGTTGAGAGAGGTTTCAGATCTAATACGCATGTCATGTGAAAAGAAAATAAAAGTAAACATTCTCTTCATATTTTATTCATTTGTGAGGCTTAGTTGGCCAAAACCTTGAAGGACTACCACCGAAAAATCCACAGATTTATTTTCCTCCAGCTATTGGCTGAAGAAGGAGAAAACAGAGGTCAATGGATAGCTGATAGTCTTCAATAGAGATGACATTTGTAAATTTAAAAAATGTATAATTCAATATTATACATTTGCTATGAAAAGTAATTATAACAGCGATGTTACCATTACAATGTAGTTCATTGTAATTGGACATGTTTTCCTCTCTCATTACCCTATATAAACTGTTCTTACTAAAACCCCCTATACTGTCTTTATTAGCAAGCTCAAAGAGTTCTGTCAGTCTTAATTTACTCAATCTCTCTTCTGCCACTTCAATACTAATCATCTTTTTCTCCTATTAACTTCCATCCCATTACTTATTTTCTTCCACTTCTATTTTATGAAAGTATCTTTTGTGGTCATTTCCAAAATAACAGGCATCCTGTTTCCACTTGTACATCCTACTGGACGGTATATTAGCGAGACACTAAGATAACTAAGTGTCTTTGCAACCCAGTGTAGTATTGTTCTGCTTCTATGTATCATTTTTCTATTGATATAATCTAAATCACTTAATACAAAACAGTTCACACTTAAAAGCACTATATACATGATAGTCTGGTAATAAAAGGACATTGTATGCAGCATGTATGCCACATTTGGGCCATCAGAGAAATTGTTCTATGCATGCATCTCTGCTGTGATTTGACAGCTCCTCGTGATGGACAAAGAGGTCTTATCTCCTGCCAAGTCTCCTGCCCAGTAGCAATCTTTCTATTAAAGCCCTCAGTGCATACAGAGTCACCTTGTAAGAGTAGCAAGGAGGTAAATACAGCTGTAAAAAATTACATTTATGTTTTTCTCAAAGAAAAAGACAACTTAGGGGCCATGCTCCCACCCCACTGAAAAACTAATGCCCTTCCTTTAGAACATTTGAGACTACAAATGTTCTGTCTCTTTGAGACATACATGAATTTTCTTAAAATTTTATGAGTCCCTTGCTAGTTTTACACTCCATAAATATCACAGAAACTCTGACATCTTTTTTGAAATATAAACATCAAGGGGGGTAATACTCTATCTACCCATTTCCTTAGAGGTTTTAACCCAGGCAATAGACTCCAAAATGTAACTTCCGACTTGTTAAGAACATACAAGTTTTATTTTTTCTTTGTATAAAATCATTTAGTGTTTATGTAATGATTTATATCTCCCTGGTTAAATAAAATGAGTTAGTTCCTTTTCCCTTTGTAGTTTTTGTAGGGTTTACCTATGATGTGTAATATAGTTTGCTTTGATGCTTATTCAGTGAAAAATGATTTTCTTTCTTTCTTGTATTTTGTGAGGACTAATTTCTGACTATTATTATTTTAAAGTTATATTTTCTTTAAAAAAAAAGAGATTCCTGCACTGTACAAAATATTAAGTCAGGATAGTTTGTGACATGCCATACTATTATACTATTTGATGAGCCTGTAAGTTCAAAAAGTCTACGTATATTTTAGAAGACAGTATTACTAAGATGAACACAAGAAAATATCACATCCTTCGTCTTCTGCAGTGTTACATGGCACTTTCCAGGAAAAAAGTGGAATTTTTTTTCCCCCAGTCCTTGAATCTACAATTCCTCCAGTGACTGGAAAAAGAATATGCCAGAAGTAACATTCAAGATTTCTGAGATACATCATTAAGAAAATCTAAAAGCTACATCTCACTTCTGGGTAGTGCTGAGTCATTTTAAAAGACATCTGGCTATTCTGTAGGACAGGCTACTTGAACCAAAACACACTAGGTCTGCTGAAAATAATAAAAAAATAAACTTCACACAGCCTCCTAACTGAACAAAGATCCAAGCTCCCCTAACATGGAAATGCAACCATAAGAATGACACAGGTAAAATCCCCAGGGAAAAAGAGTGAGTCCAGTCCTGACTGGTAAATTGTGTACAAATAAATCGGTTGTGCTTATTGATTTTTTTTTTTTCACCAGAGATCAAACTCACAACCTTGCGCTTATCAGGCAACTACTTGAGTCACTGAGCTAAATCCCTGACCCCGGTGCTTATTCATTTTGATCATTAAATTTATAGATGGCTTGTAATGCATCAGTAGATGAACACTACATAAGTGGATATCTGGGAGTGGGACACTGCTAAATAAATAACCTAAAATATATAGCACTGGCTTGTGGTCTCATTATTGAGAACTGCCCTGCAGCTCTTTAAGAAGACTATTAATAGGGTTTCTTTTGGAAGTAAGGAAAGTGCTGCTGTATGTATAAAATAAATTAATAGGAACACTATACACATATATGTTATATACTAGCATCAAAATTAGTCGAACAATTTCAAAATTAGTAATTCCCATAGCATAGAAAATCAAAAGTTTTACCAGATTAATTTATAGATCTGGCTAAGATTTTTATACAAAAATATTAAAAGTGCCAGTTGCCAATTGCTTCTTTTAAATTGCTCATAACCAGGTATATAAATGAAAAACTATAAGCACTAAAGGAATTCCATTCATAAGCACAATTTTGGGAAAAAATATATAAAAGTCAATATTTTCTGGAATCAAAAAAGAATTTTGAGATGGGTGTGGTGGCTCACAACTGTAATCTCAGTGCTCAGGAGGCTGAGGCAGGAGGACTGCTGTCAGTTCAAAACCAGACTGGGCTACAAAGTGAGCATAAGGTCAACTGCATAGTGAGACCCTGTCTTAAAAAGGTGAAAAAAAAAAGATAAATTTGGTTCTCAAGCCTACTGTCTTCCAACAAACAACTATCATAGTGAAAAGTAGATTTTGATGTAAAGATTGAACTCATGGTGCTGTCAGAGGAGAGATCAGGGTCTATTATAAAGACCCATTTTGTTAAGGAGGGTGTAAAAAGATTTAAGGAGGTATTTTTTGGAAACTTCTAAGCTGTACAAATTGGCTTCTAACAATTCTAGTACTTCAATGACTCATTTTCTCAAAATCTTGGAAGACAATTGTCCACAACACCTTAAATTATAGCAAATAAAGGTTCATCAAAAAGATATTTGTGGGGGCTGGGGATTTAGCTCAGCAGCATAAGCATCTGCCTTGCAAGCAGGCAGTCGTGAGTTCAATCCCCAGTACCGATAAAAAAGAAAAAGAAAAAAAAAAGATATTTGTGGATCTGGATTATGTGGAGTGAATGTATAATTTCAGACACAGGAAATACATAGGCTTTTACAAGAATTTGTACAGTCATGCATCGTATAGCATCTCCATCAAGAGTGGAGTGCACAATGACAATCGTCCAATAAAATTACAAAGGACTTGAAAAATTCCTGTCACCTAGTGATGTCATAAGCACCATGGCATCATAATACAACACATTACATATGCATAGTGGTGCTGGTATAAACAAATCGACACAGATATGCTTAGACAGACAATTGTCTGTCATTGTACTGCAATAGCCTACAACATGCAATAGAGCAACACGCTGTACAGGTTATAGCCTAGGAGCATCAGGACACTCCTCCAGCCTAGGTGTGCAGGAGGCTACAAAGTACAAGTTTGCGCAAGTGCACTCTGCAATGGTTGCACAGACAAGTCAGCCAATGACATTTCTCAGAGCATGACACTATGTATAAACTGGAGATACAGATATTTTTAACATAAAGAAATTACTTGCTCTCAAATTTCTTTGCCCTCAAATTCCTACGCAGTTGGCCTTATGCCCACTTTGTAGCCCAGTCTGGTTTTGAACTCACAATAGTCCTCCTGCCTCAGCCTCCTGAGTGCTGGGATTACAGTTTTGATTGTTCCTTTCTTTTATCTTAATTCTTGTTTACTCTTCTTTCCTTTTTTAAATCACCAAATTTTATTTATGTGGTTCTATTTTTTCTATTGTCATATTTCCATATTTTCATTATTTTCACCAAGCTAAAATATGACCTAAAATCTAGTACATAAATACAAGATATCAGTTAATAATGCTAAACTTTCAAATTACCTATTAAAAATTAGGAATTAAATATCATCCTTAAGATGACCTACACAAATTTTGTCTATTTTTCTTTAATATTATATAAGCTATTCTTTCTGGATTTGCTTCCTATTACTACACTTAGGGTTTAAACTCCAGAAAGAAATATCCTATCTCTTTCCGTATAAGTGACATAGTAAGCAATTCAATATGAAAAATTTAGATCTCAAAACTGATATACATGCAGGTAAGTATTATATTAATTATCTATGTTTCCAATGCTTTAAAGAAACCAGGTCTTTCCATAGTAAACCAATTCATTTTGCCAAATATTATAAATTAATTCTTCAAGAAAGTAACATTCATGACAAGTAATAGTAATAATAACCAATGGATGCATAAGCAAAATTTCAAGTTTCCATGATTTCCAAGAAGCAAAAATTATTTAGTTTATTGACTTAATTAACACCTACATGTTACAAGTAGGTACTATTCTCAAGAGACTCAATGTTTACAAGACTTTTCCATTATTGACATAATGTTATGAGAGAAGAGAATTTTTGTTCCCCACATTTAATGGATATATTACCTTGATACTAAAAATTATGTACATATATGCATAAATATGGAAAAATCAGAGATTAAACAAGTATAAATTACACTTATACATTACAGATATCTAACATTAAAAAGGTAAATCTCTTTAGTAGCATTATTTTCTATTTTGATTTTCTGCTCTAAACTTAAAAATATCTAAAGAGAATCTTCTCAAATGTTCTAAATGGAAGGCATTTTTAATCAGGATATATTGCAAACACGGTAGCAAAATAATCTGCAATTTTTCATTTGATTTTTAACAATAATAAATTCTTGACTAGATCAATATAGTCTTTTTAACAGTTGAACAGAATGTCTTTTGTACCTCTAGGCAAACAAAATATGGCTTCCTGGGAAAAAATGTATTAAACATGCCCTCCCCCAAGACACACGCTTAACTCAGAATTACACAGCATGTATCAGTAGCAAGATAGTGATTTGCTTCTACAGTAGAATATTTCCTGCTGCTAGAAAAAAATGTAAGCTTTGTTCCAAGAAAAGCTTTAACCTATGAATTACCACACTGCCATGCTTCTCCAGGGAATTACACTGCATTATCTAGAAGGTAGCAAAAAAAAAAAAAAAAATGGGTTTTCAAGATAACCTGACTAGTCAGGAAATCACAGGCAAAGGTCTGTGCTCCTGCAGGCGGCTGTGCAGTGCAGCGCACTTTCTGGGTAGCATCCTGAGAGTGAAGGAAGTTCCCGTGGATCAGTATGTGGCTCCCAGGGTGTGCGGTCATTTCTCTTACCCAGTAATTTCCTACAAACACACTTCGCTTGTTTGATTTTCCTAAAAGGTGAGACTCACCGTGGGCCAATCATTTTGTCAACATTTCTTCAGAAGGTGTTTTTCTGCTGCCATACTTTAGACAGAAGTACATGACACCATGAAGGGAAAGACAGCTATATTAATATTAAAATGCTAAAAAACAATCTGGCTTTTAGTTCCTGTGTTGTTTTATTTTTAAGCAGAAGTCCTGTTTTAGAAAACAAAAGAAATATTCAAGATGCATTGTGCAAAAGATATATGCATTATTTAACATAAAAATGAAATG
This sequence comes from Cavia porcellus, assembly GCF_034190915.1. Lineage (NCBI taxonomy): Eukaryota > Metazoa > Chordata > Mammalia > Rodentia > Caviidae > Cavia > Cavia porcellus. Next base: position 80,512,392 of record NW_026947487.1, read on the forward strand.
GCCACCATTTCTTTCTTGTATGATGCTCCACCCTCGTGACTATTTCTTCTCTTAACTTTAATAAAATTTTACTACCATTAAAAATAATAAAAATAAATGGAGGAAGTAGCTTTGAAATTTTACTTTTTTCATTATTCTCAAATATTATGGAGAATAAAACAGAAAACATGTACAAGCAGCATATAGAACTCTGACCACTTGCCAATTTGACCTATGAAAAGCTAGAAATTAATTATATAAAACTGTTATTAAACACATCCATTGCTACATTCCCAAATACAGTCATTTTGCTATGTTGCCTAAGGGAATTAGAGTTTTAATAAATATCTATTTTTTAATATTGTTTACTAAGTTATGTAACCAAAATAAGTAATATGAATATAAATGATCTAGTTAAACTGTAAGATACCAATACAGGGCATTACTATTCTAAACTATCATAGGTTTTCTCAATTGTTTCTTGAATTTTGAGAAATCATTTATCAATAGAAATCTAATTCATAGAAAAGAATAGTTTCATTTAAAGGCTTCTACTTAAAAAAGTACTCATTTCTGTAAATCTGTTAAATTACATTCTCTTACATTCAAATACAAAACAATTATTTAGAGAGTTAAATTACAGGATTGCCATGCTGGATTTAGAATTCTTTTAAATTTTAGGAATATCAGCAATATTTCTGCAAGTGTCCATGGTATATTTTCTGCCAGTTTTTGCTACACTTTTAAAGAGCTTTCAAGTAAATGCATGTCACTGACTCCAAAATATTAATAAGGAAAATACAAATTAGTAAGTTCTGACAGAAATCTCCCCATGATTTTCATATCTATATATATATATATGTGTGTATATATTCTGATTCCTCCAGTTCTCATTATCCCTAAGTTTTCTATTAGTTTTTCCATTGTTTTTGTGGCCTTGGGGTAACTCGTTGATGTTGAGGATTAACAGATTTTGATGTTGACACCCTGAAACCAGGTCACATATTGTCTGCACAAAAAAGTGTATGGACAGCCCTTAGGCAGAGAACACCAGCACAGGCCAGAATTCAGTTAAACCTGGTCTGCCTCCTCAAAAAGATATTATGAGGTCAGGGCACATGAGGTCTGGGTAAACTAAGGGCTCCAGGAGAGAACCACTCCACTGCCTGTGAGTCAGCCCTTTACCGATCAGGCCCAACAGCTTAATGCTCAGCTTTCATTTCATGAAATGACAGACCGTATATACGAGGCACTATACTACTTACATAGTTGAAGCATTTTTAATATGTGTCATTTTTATGTAAGATATTAAAAGAATTTTAATAAAAATTCCTGTTCCTCAGCTATTATATGACCAAGTACGAAGACTTTAAAAAAAAAAACTTTATATAGATCAGCTTTAGTACTTGGGAAGACGGTTCTTGTTCTTGATTATATTAAATAGTGCTAACTATTGCAGTTATTTTATTTATGTATTTATACTTTGGTACTGGGAATCAAACTCATGACTTTGCACTTGCCAGGAAGGTGCCGTGTTGCTGAGCTACATCCCTGGTCATATGGCTGTTATTTAATTATAAAGGCTTTTATAAATCACAAACCAAATCTGTTCATACTGAGCCAAAAGAAAAATGTTCAGTCATGGCTTTAAAAAATATTATATAGGCATTCTCACAGTAAAACCCATAGATAGGAAAATTTTTTAAAATCCTAGAAATCATAATGCACTTGAAAATTGCAATAAGCAGTCTAACATTTCAAATGAAATAAGACCAAAAAAAATCAGTAGACCGATTATTGATTTATTTTTAAATATTGTTTCATTTTTTAAAAAGTAAATACAATACATGGAATTCTTGCAAAGAGATTGAAAAACCTCTTTCCCCAAAAGAAAACAGCAACAATACAACAGAACTCACCAGCAGGACTCAAATTATGGATGGGATACAATATAATTTCCAACCTAAGACAGCCAAGAGCTGAATAGGCAAGAAAACAGATTATCTCAGCAAAATTCTGCACCATTCCTTGTCCTATTTCTCCTTGAAAAGCAGCAATTAGTCAGGGAATGGTACGTCCAAAAAATTCTACAAATTCTTATCAATACTTTCTAATTCTGAGTGAGCTATTTATCAGGAAAACGGAGTCCAAAACAGTACAAGCAAATTAGATGGAAACATCAGTTACAAGCACCAATAATTTAATTAAGTCTTCTTCAGTCAGCACTGCAATGAGTTAAGTAAGAAAAAAACTAAGGGAACACCATCATGGTAGTTCAGATGGGTGTTCCCTGAAATGATGATTACCACAATGATATGGGAAAGAGTCTAAGTCACATAGCACAGCTTGGGCTCAGCTGCAGCTGAGATCTCACCTCTCCATCATTCAACTGTTCATTCTATTTACTTATTCAGCCTTCTTTGTTAAGAATCTCATCTAGTCCAGTATGGGAACCAGTGCCATGAGCAGGCCACTGTTGAACTGGTATAGCCAGACTCCAGCCTCTCCTGGTGAGTCAGCACCATTTGCAGATGAGGGGTAGAGAAAATAAAGTCACACCAGCAAACAAGCCCACTCTGGGAACCAGTACCATGAGTGGACCACCACCGAATTAGCACAGCCAGATTCCAGTCCCTTGCAACATGCAGGCTGGTAAACAATAAAATACCAGCCACCACCACAGCCACTACCCGCTGCCATAAGTAACTGGTTTATCCAGAGGAACATAGGCTGTGATGATAGCTATGGAGGTGAACTGCAATTGGATGCCTGTGGCGCTTTGGTGTTTCACTAACATTGCAGGTCTAGGGCCAGTGGTCTGATTATAGGTTCAAAGGATAGCGTACACAGTGTGATATCTAGGAGGGATCTCCTCAGGTTTCAGCCACTGTTAATCCTCTGTGGTCTTGTTTTGGAAGTCTTATATCATTTCCATTGTTTTGCTAGTTTGGCTTTTATTATCTTTTGTTTTGTTTGATTATTCAAATCCAATGGCAGGAAGAGCTATTTTAAAGATAGCAAAATACATTATGGTACCAATTTAGGATTTACTATTGGCTTGTTTTTAAAGTTCTTTATTGCATTGTTTTCTCTTTATTGTTTCTATTCTATTGTGTTCTGTTTGATTTTTACTATGTCCTAAGTTATCTGCAGCTATTTTGTAGATATCAAAATGCATTATGGTAACTATTATTTATTTTGTAATGCTTTGAAGTCCTGTATCTCTTACACTGGTTTGTTTTGATTGGTTTTATTCTGTTTTATTCTCTTTAAAATAAAATTTAAAAATAACTTTTAGGTTATAATCTAAACAAGCGTAACTTATCATTCAAATGTGAAAGAGAAATATAGTACTTTTGGAAATGTCGACTGAGCTAGATTGAAATTAGTAGGAGATGAGATTAAAGAGTAATTCAGCTATAGATGGAATCAGATAGATAAATAGATAGATAGAGATATACAAAATACCTTATATCATTGTAAGTATTTTAACTTTTACATGGAATGAGAAATTAGGCATAGGGAGTTTTGAGTTGATGAAATATTCGATCAAATTTACATTTAAAAATTTATTTCCCATGTCATAATATGCATATTAATGAGGTACAGTGTGGTATTTCAGTATATGCATACAGTTTAATTGTTACATAGTTCAGACCACGATCAGAAAAAACAATAGAAGAAACAATTATAGAGGCCAGGGGACATGTTAGGAAGCTGTATCAAAATTCAGAGGAAAAGATGATGACAGTGGTAGCCATGAAAGTTATAAAAATAAATTAATTTTTGGAAATATTTGCAAAGTAGAGTTAATAGGATTTTCTGACTGACTGAACAAGGGTGTGAAGGAGGAAATCAAATTTGTCTGCAAATCTGTGCCCTGAAAACTGAAAGGATAATGTTGCTACTGAGATGAGGAAGAAGCAAATATTGTGAAAATTACAAGTTTGGTTTTGGATATTTAAATTTTGAAATGCCCAGTAGACAACCAAGTGGTGATTTAACTTTTGGAGTCTCTTGAAGAGATCTGTCTGGAGATAGAGTTATTTTGTCAACATGGTATTTAAAGCTGTCTCCACTGTTGTGAAAAAAAGTTGAAATACAGATTCTAAGGGTACTCCCACTTTAATAAGTGAAAGAGATCAGATGCAATCAGAAGAGGAAATTGAAAATGGGTGTTCAGTGAGGGAGACTGGCACCCTGGGGCTGAAGTACAGAAGTTTAAAGGGGGATGAGTGACAAGTGCCATGAAACGCTGCTACTCATCAGATAAGGACTCATAACTAACACCGGATTTAGCAACAGGGCAATTATTGCTGGCCATGATAAAAAAAAAAAAAAAGTAGTTTCTGTGCAGTGCAGAAAAGAGGAACATGTGGTAGATTCAAGAGTGAATAAAGGGAGCTAGAAAGAGCGAATATAAAAAGCATAATATTGAGCAAGTATAACAATACTACACATATACGTGCATTAAATGAAGACAAGAGAAGCAAAGGTCAACCAAATACTTGTAAAATGGGACATAGTAAATTTTTTATTTCTTAGATGATACAGAAAAGAAGGAAAGTCCTGATGATGAAGTGGGAAAGAATTTCTCAAGAGATGTCTTTGAATGAGGAACAACACGGTCCCTATCCAACTAGAAAAGAGCTCTAACATAAGCAGAGAAAATATTTTTGAATACTATGCAAGCTACACAAAATTTATGCATCAAAACATTTAGCCTTACAATACTGTAATGTTGAGGAAAAATATCTTAAAAGTTATTAAATGGGTCAAGAATAAGTCATGAAATCTGGGCAAATAGGTACAAGACCTAATCAGATTTGTTCATTTTTAAAAGATTAAAAAAAAAGATATATTTAAATACATACAATATATATATATGATATATGTGTATATATATGACAGTTGGAAAATAGACTAGAAAAAACAAAGGTGATATATAGGAAAAAAGCAAAAGTGAATGATACATACAAAATACAACAAAGGAAAGTAAAGCATAATCAAATAGCTAAAGGTAGTCAGCATGGATATCAATGTTGTGAAGCACAGAAGAGCTGTGGAAAATGTGAACCAAAGAGTCAAGTTGAGCATACACATTTAAAAAATCAAGAAGCAGAATGAACACAATAAAAGTACAATAAATAACAAAGGCTTGACCCACAGCAATCGGAAACAGCTGAGCCCTGAAACTGTGAACCATACAAACCACTTCCTCCCTGCATGTGTCAGGCGTTTTGCCCCAAGGGGAAAGCTGATGGAAGCTTGTAGCAAATATTGAATTGATTTAGAGAACAGTGGAAAACCGCCAAGAAAAGTTAAAAGTTGTACGAAATTCCACAGTGTAAACTTTGACAAAGAAATAATATCAACTGAATCAGAAGATAGGAAAAATATTAAAATGTAAAATGCTATAAAAGAGAGTTTTGCGTGATGATTAAGTTGAAACACATCATTAAAACTCTCTTCAAGCATGGTCTCGCCATTCGCTGTGCTGTGGAGAGTCCACTTCACTGATGCTTAGTGCCCAGATCCATTAATTTATTAAGGTCAGAAAACTTTTTAAACTTAATTCTCTTAGTTTGTATCATTTATTATACATTGTTTGAAATAATTATTTGTAAGGAGAAATTTTATTGAGTTAAGATATAATTCAGATGCAACAGATTATAAATGCTTAAATTCTGTTTATTTTTCTAGTTTTCAAGATTCTTAATCATATCTCTGGAATTGTTTGCTAGAATGATTCACATGGTTCACACATAAATTATCATATTTTTAGAATTTCTATTAGATTTTTAAATTTAAAATTGGTGATCAAGAAAGCATTTTAACCAAAGGAATCATCAAATGCAAAGAACTAAACTTATAGATAATATATTTAGTAATAATTCAGAAATGTTTATAATAAGATTTCATATTTTAAAATAAATCTCATCTTTAAAAGAGCGCTCATTTGAAAACAATTAGAAAAGCATGGAAAAAGAAACTATATTTACCTGATCATAATTGCTGCCAGTATTCTGATGTTTCTTTGTAATATTATATATATATATATATATATGTCTTTAAAATACAATTTATAATTTTTCTCATATTTTGCAATATAATATAAGTAACTTCTTATGTTTTACAATAAGCAATATTTTAATAGGATGCTTCACTAGAAAAATAGTGTGAGCTGGGCTGGGATGTGACTCAGCCACACAGTTCCTGTCCAGTAAGTGCAAGGTGGTGAATTTGATTCCTGGTACACAAAAAAAGGGAAAAAAAAGAAAAAGAATGTGGGCTTATGGATTATTTAAATGTTTTCCAAATACTCACAGTTATGCTTACTGATTCTGTTTTCTGGCTATTTCCTTAAAAAATATATCCTGAGATTTACAGTGTAAGAGAAAGGGATATTAGTGTCAAGATTGCAGCTACATATAACTAAAACTTCTCTAACATCTTCTCTGTATTGATTCTACTTTTGACATCAAAATTATACTTCTGAATTTAAAAACTTCATAAATTTTGAGACTAGAAAAGAATTAGGAGAAATAGAACAGCTTTAGCACGCGAGAAAAGGTTAAATGATACCCATGGGAAATAAGAAAAAATAATATATAATATTTTTAAATGCTAAGCTATATTCCATAGATCCAATTATTATTTTTAGTAGAAAATATATAATTTTGATAAACGTGCTACTCTGTGAAATCTTAATGACTAATTATTCTATTTTATCCAACTATATTGTCTTTTGAAAAATAGGACCACTGCCATCAAAATCACATCTAATGCTGCAGCTTTTTTTCTTTTGATTGTTCACATTTTGCAAATAACTGCAAATGTTTTAAATGATTCACTTATCCCCAAAAGTGTTCTCACAGCTTTTCTAATGATGTCCATCAGATGCTCTCTTCTCATTATCATCCCTACAATGAGCAATATCAGTGATATCATCTTCAAGACTCCCTTCATCTAATGGAGATGAGGAAAACAGAAATTGATAGTGTTTAGCTGTATATTTCTAGGAATATCAGTTACTGAACAAAATAAGAACAACAAAAAAGACTTCAGGTGTAAAAGGATGTAGGATAAGAGGTATAAATTTAATTGCTGGAGAATTCAAAAATTCCAAATTCTCAGTGAAACGTTTTGAGTGCTGTGCAATGAATTGTCTATTGATATTTTCCTAATGATGTACTGCAAGTATGTAACTTGAAAAACTGACAGTGACACATAGTTTGCATAACGCACTTTACACCTCTTACTTCTCAAAATGTTAACCTAACTACAGAGGATTTTGCAACTGAAGTGGGCTTACTGTATTCTAAAGGTGCCCTAGAGTTATAAAATGGACATGTGTTACTAGTAGATTTATTAATTGCTTATAAATTTATTATAGGTATTTATACAGTGGATATTCATGCTCATTTGAAAAAGGTTTTATATAAAAATGACTCATTTTTTTACAGATTTTAGTTTTTTGTTACCATTGTTAGCACTAATTTGCTTCGAAAGTTAATACATTCAATGTAACAAGCAAAATAATTTTATCAGTCAGCATATAAATACATTCTTCTTCATAGACTGTTCATTTATTCAATGGAATTTTTAAACTCCAATATACTCCATGAATCAGGATAAAAAATTGAATGGCACCTCACTGTCCCTGAAAAGTATCATCTCAACTTAAGTCTATCAAAGTTTAAAACACATAAATAATTTGCCTTTTTCTGATAACCTCAGCAAACCACCTTTCAGTTATAATGTAGCTTCTTGCAATATATTTATTGAGAAAAAGTTCTTAAAAGTTGCAAGAGTTTAGCTCCCTTAACATTTGTATTTCTCACTGCAATTTTATAAACTAGCACCTGGTTTATAATTAGGCTTCTCCTGTAGCTTACCTTATTTTGTACCTTTACAATTACAGTTTTTCTTGCAAAGGGTTTTGTGTATCAGTCTCCTGAGCTTGATTATCATGACACTGTCTAGGAATTTTATCTGCCTTGGTACACCAAAACATAAAATACTTGTGATATATTAGCTGAGACTCAGTTCTTGGGTGATAGCAAAAGTTACTAAAGGGGCACTGTATTGTAAAACTTCTGGAAGTGGTACACCTAGGATTCTGTAGGCAAGCCGCCTCTTTCTTTAGCTTATTTACACCAGTTATATTCTTGACAGGGTTTCTGAACCAATTGCAATTTATGCATACAAAGCTATCATTCTAATACATTTTAATTATTTCATCTTAAATGTAAACACATTACTTTTGAATGATTATAAACTAAAAATAGGCTCAAGAATCTGCCTTTCTCCACCTTTCCACTTACATTCATTAGGCTTAAGTAAGATTTGAAATCATAAAAGCCTTAGAAATAAACAGACGGGAAAGGCTTCATAACATTGGCCTTTGCAATGATTTCTTAGATTTGACATAAAAATATTCACAGCAACAAAAGCAAAAATAAACAAGATGGCATCAACTAGTTTTGTGTCAGTAATTTTCTGGATAATGTTTAATGTCTATATTTTGTACTCTGAACAACTATTGTGTATATATCAATGCCCAATGTGTTGATTATTGTTACTTTCTTACTAGTCTGTTTTGAAACTCTGTTTTATTGTGTTTTTTTTTTACTTTTTTGTGTATTTCAAATAAAAAGGATGCATCAATTAAAATGTCTCTGTCTAGCCAAGGAAACAAACTGATAGAAAAATACAGAATGAAAATTGTAAATAATAGTCATAGTCTAAAATAATTAAGCAATTCAAGAACTCAACAGCAAAAAACAAAAAAAAAAGACAAGTAAAGGACTTAGGTAGACATTTTTTCAAGAAAACATACCAATGACCAAAAGGCACATAGAAGTAATGCTTAATTTGGGGTTCTGACTATACTACCAGATACAACATTATTTCTGTTTATGTTTCTGCAGTTGTGTTTATGAATGGTTGGCATTTGGATTAGTGAATAGAGTAAGGAAGATATTCTCTCATACTATGTGAATAGAAACCAACAGATACAGCAAAAATGCAGAGAAAAAGCACGTTCTGTCTGTCTTCTGAACTGGGACACATTTTTCCAGTTCTTGGAGACATAACTCCTGGTTCTCTGAACTGTGGACACCAGGGCTGTGCCAGCAGATTCCAGGCTGTCAGGTATCCAAATTCAGGCTGTTATGTGAGCAGTTTCCATAGTTCTAAGACCTAATTTGCTTCAGGCTTTCTTTTTTATTCATCTTGCAGTCTTCATAAATACATGAGCCACTTTCCCTAACAAATATATCTACCTACCTATCTAGTATCTATCTATCCACTCCTTTGCTTCTGATCTCTGTGGAGATCACTAATTACCAGAGGAACACAAATTAGAGCTACCATCAGGTATCATTGCATACATATTTGGATGACAGTCATCAAAATGCCCAAAGGTAGATGAAGAAAAAAGCAACCTGAAAACCCTGTTGGACTGTAAATTGTTACAACCACCATGGCAAATGTTATGGTAGTTTCTCAAAAATTAACAGAATTGCTATATAATCCATCAATCTTACACTTTTGAATATATACATAGAAAGGAAATTTTACTATCTCAAAAAATTTATAAAGCTTATGTTTATTGCATTATTAGTTACAATGACCAAGATACAGAAACAATCTAAGTGTCCATCAGTGGTTGAATGGATAAATAAAATAAAATGCTATTTATCTCTAAATTAGAAAGAAATCACACCAATTTTGATACTGAATGAAACTTAAGGACATTTTTCTAAGTAAAAAATACCTGCAAATATAGAAAGTCAATTACTAATGATTTCACTTTATAGGTGGAGCCTAAAAAGTGTTGAATTTATAGTACTAGAAAAAACAAGATGGCTATAAGGCATTGTGATAGAAAAAGAAGGAAAACATTAGTCAAAAAATAAACCTCTTCAATTATAAGATGAATAAGAGACCTAAAAATATGCTTCAGTGTACAAAGCATGATGTTAATGATAATACACTTGATATTTGCTGAAAAAGCTAGATCTCAAATGTTCTTATTGCACACACATTTTTAAGGTTGTTGATATGTTACTTAGTTTAGTTGTGGTAAACAATTTACAATGTATACATATATAAAAGCATTATATTTTACCCTATATTTTTACTCATGAATCACATATAAATATATCAGGAAAACAGCTGGAATAATAGTAAAAAGTACATTTCCTGAAGCTTAAAAATCTAAAATCCTCAAGTTGTTTTTTATAGTAATGATTACCATTGGTATTATAATCAAATCTAATTTAATCCATCAAATTGGAAAGTAGAAAGGTAAGAACAAATTATAAGAAAATATGCTGAGAAATAAACATAAAATAATGTTAGAGAATGAGTTCCCCGAAATACCATAAACACCGAGTTGAATGAGCTAAATATCCTAATACCTCCTCTGCAATGTAGATATTAAATCTACTTTTAAGAGAAATTTTAAATAAAAAAGTTACACCTAATACATTATATTTGTAAGAGCTTTGTGGACTGATATTTTCTGTTGACGGGAAGGTGGTAAAACTAGTGAAGTACTGAGGCATTTGTGATGAATTTGGTTGTTTCTACCAGTGCTATATATTTTCATATCTTCTAATTCAGTAATTTGCTTCTAGTAATCTCCTAAAGATTCACATAGAAAAGATTCACATAAAAATAAATGCTCATATTTTATGGATCATGTTTAAAATATAAAACAAACCCTGAAAACTACTTAAACATCTAACAATAAGTAAATGACCATAATGATTCCACATGATTTAGCCATGAAAAGGTTCCTCAAGATACAAGATTGATAGGTGTAAATGAAAAAGAAGGTGACAACACAAATGATATCAAAAGACTATACCTAAGTGAGAGCAGAAAACTTCCCAAACACGGGAATGGAAACTGATATAAATGCAAATGAAGCATATAGAACTGCAATTAGCCATAACCAAACTAAATTTACACCAGACATATAATGATCAATATCCCAGAAGTTAAATATAAGAATAGAACATTAAAATATGTTAGAGAAAAGAAACAATCTATAAAGGAAGCCCATCAGAATCACAACCAACTTCTCAACACAAACAATCAAGTCAAGAAGAGCATGGAATGAAGTATTTCATATGCTAAAGGATAATGACTTCCAACCCAGATTGATGTACCCTACAAAACTATTCTTTGAAATGATGGAAAAATAAGATATTTCCATGAAAAAGAACAGCAGAAGAATGTCATGCCTACCAAACCACCCCTACAAAGAATGCTGAAAGTTATTCCAGATAGACAGTAAAATAATTACAACTTCAAGAACACCAACAGAAAAAATACCACCAAGCTGGGCAAACAAACAGAGGGGAAAAGTAAAGAACCAACAGCAGGAAGATAACATGACAAAAATGAGCCAATATATATCAGTTATAAGCCCTACTGTAAATGACCTTAATTCACCAATCAAAAAAAACAGATTAGCATAATGGATCAAGAAGCAACATCCAATCATATGCTGTATACAAGAAACCCATCTAATTCAAAAGGAAACTATGTCATAGACTGAAAATCAAAAGATGGAAAACAATACTTCATGCAATGGGAACCCCCACAAAAAGCAGGGGTAGTCATTCTGTCTCCAGACAATGTGAACTTCAAACCAAGAATTCTCAGAAGAGATAAAGATGGTCACTACATAATAGTTAGGGGAAATTTTCAAGAATCAGAGATAACAATCTTAAAAAAACAGAAACCAAATATGGGAGTACCCAGCTACATAAAATAAATATTAATAGAAATAAAAAATCAAATAATTAATAACACAATTATAATGGGAGACCTTAAAACTCCATTGACACAAAGAGACAGATTAACTAGACAGATAATCAGCAAAGAAATAATAGAACTGAATTAAACTTGTGAACAAATGGACTTAGATGTGTACAGTGTTCAACTCAACAACATTAGAATATACGTTCCTCTCAGCTTCACATGGGACAGTCTTTAAAATAAGAGTATATATTAACACATAGAACATTCTTAAGTAAATGAAAAGTAATCAAAATTATTCCATGAGTATTATTTGACTCTAGTGCCATGAAACTAGAAATTAATGACAAAAGAAACTGCAGAAACTCCATAAATACATGGAAATTAAATAATATACTTCTGCAAGATCAATGGGTCACAGAGGAAATTAGATAAAAAATTTAAACAATATCTACAAGCACATGAAAATGCAAATACAACTTACCAGAAACTATGGGATGCAATAAAACCATACTTCAGAGGAAAATTTATAGCAGTAAATTCCCACATCAGGAAAACAGAGTAAACAAAAATAAACAACCTGATGCTTCACCTCAAACATCTAGAAAAAGAAGAGCAAGTCAAGCCCAAAGCCCAAGGAAGGGAGGAAATTATAAAGATCAGAACAGACATTAAGGCAATTGAGACCAAGAAAACTACAAAGAATTAATGAATCAAAGAGTTGATTCTTTGAAAAAATAAATAAAAATTGATAAGCCCCTAACCAACCTTATTTTTTAAAAAAGAAAAAAAACTAAATTCATGTAATAAGGAATGAAAATGGTGAATCACTACAAACCCTGGGAAAATACCGAAGATATTAATATCTATTTTGAAAACCATTATTCTCATAGGTTTCATAACACAGAAGAAATTAACAGATTCCTAAAAACATGTGAATTACCAAAGATGAGTCAAGAAGTGTGAAACTACTGAAAAACTCAATTTCAGTTTATGAAATTCAAAATGTCATTAGAACATTAAAAAAAAGAAAAGCCTGGGTCCTGATGGATTTACACCTGAATTCTATAAGAAATTCAAGTAACACCTAATGCCAACATGCCTCAAAGTCTTCAATGGAATTGAGAGGGAAGCAATTTTCCCTAACTCATTCCTGGAAGCAAGTATTATACTAATACCAAAACCAGAGGTACACCCAACCAAAAAAAGAACAACAGGCCAATAGCAAACATCCTCAATAAAATACTGGAAAACAGAATGCAGCAAGTCATTAAGACCAAGTGGGATTCATCCCAGGGATGGAGAAATGATTCAACATACAAAATCAGTAAATGCCATAAACCATTTCAATAGAGCCAAAGATAAAAATTACATGATCTCTTAATACATACAGAAAAGGCTTTTTGTAAATTCCAAAAATCATTTATAAGAACCCAACAGAAAATTGGAATAGATGTTCTTTACCTCAATCTGATATGCTATATGTTCTTTACCTCATCTGTATGCTATAGTTTGCCAACTATAGCAAACGAACATCCAACATCATATTAAAAGGTCAAAAGCTGAAAGTTTTTACTCTAAAACCAAGAATAGGACAAAAGTTGTCTAATATCATCACTCCTGTTCAGTATAGTGCTAGAAATACTAGCCAGAGCACTTAGGAAAGATAGAAATAAAAGGAGTAAGGGAAGGAAATGAAGAAGTTAAATTATCACTATTTGCAGATCACATAATACTCTCCATAGAAGACCCTAAAAAAATCTACTGAAAGACTTTTAGATATAATAACCGAGTACAATAATGTAGCTGTATAAAAAGTCAACACTCAAAAGTCAATAGCATTTCTCTACACAAACAGCAGACCCACTGAGAGAGAAGAGAAGCCACACCCTTCACAATAGCATCCAGAAAAATGAAATACTTAGGAATCAATCTAATGAAGGAAGTAAAAGATCTATTCAGTGAAAAGTACAGTACTCTGAAAAAAGAAATTGAAGAAAATTTCAGAAAATGGAAAGATATACCTTGTTCATGGATAGGAAAAACAAACATTGTGAAAATGGCCATTCTCTAAAAATTATTATACAGATTTAATGGAATTCCAATTAAAACACCATTAACATACCTCATAGATCTAGGGAAATCACTCTTAAAATTTATCTGGAACCAGAAGAAATCTAGACTAGCAAAGGCAATTCTGGATAACAAAGGCAACGCAGGAGGCATCACAATCCCTGACTTGAAGTTGTATTACAAAGCTACTGTCATAAAATCAGCATGGCACTGGAATAGAAACTCACCTGAAGATCAACTAAATAGATTCGAAAATACAACTACAACTACAAATGCACTCAGCCATCTTATCTTTGATAAAGGGGCCAAACATGTTCACTGGAAGAATGATAATCTTTTTAATAAATGGTGCTGGAACAACTGGCTCTCCATATTCCAAAAACTAAAACTAGATCCATGCCTACTACCATGTACTAAAGTCTAAATGGATAAAAGATCTAAATATTAAAACAGAAACACTAAATTTGTTGAAAGACAAAGTAGGTAGTAATTTGAAGACATAGGTGTAGGCAGAGCATTCATGAACAAAAATCAAACTGCATGGGAAATACTTCCTAGAATCGACACATGGAATCTCATCCGATTGAAAAGTTTTTGCATGTGAATAAAAATCCCCATAGAGTGAAAAGAAAACTCACACATTGGGAAAAATCTTAGCCAACTATCCTTCAGACAAAGGACTTCTATCTAGAACAGATAAACAGTTTTTTAAAAATCAAGCCCCTGAAAATCAAAAACCCAATCCAAAAATGGGCATGTGAGATGAATACACACTTCTCAGCTAAAGAAATGCAAATAACAAATAAATACATGAAAAAATGTTCAACATCATTGGTCACTAGAAAAAATCAAATTAAAACAATACTAATAGTCCATCTCACTCCAGAAACAATGGTCAGGATCAAGAAAACAACCAATAAATGCTGAAGAGGCTACGGGGAAAAGGGAACTCTTCTGCATTGTTGGTGGCAATGTAGATCAGTGCAATCACTGTGGAAGTAAGTCTGGAGGTTCCTCAAAAAAACTGGCATTAGCAATCCCATTTGACCCAGTGATTCCACTTCTGGACATTTTCCCAGAAGAATTGAAAACATCACACCAGAGTGACACATGTGCTCCCATGTCTATAACAACACAATTTGTAATAGCCAAATCTTGGAAGCAACCTAAATATATATCGACTGAGAAACACAAAAGAGATGTGATATCTTTCAACTATGGAGTACTACTAGGCTATAAAAAAGGACAGCATCTAGGCTTTTATAGGTAAATAGACACAACTTGTGAACTTGTGTAATTAATGAAACTCACAAGTGTAAATACTATATTGTCTCCCTACTGTAAGAAACTGAAAGAGTAAATAAGTTACAAAATCTTGAATAAATTGTGTGAAAGGAAAAGAAACTACTTAAAGGGGAAAAAATAACTCAGATATGGAAAGGGAGAAAAGAAGGAAGGGAAAATAAAAAGATATAAATTTGCATATACACACTTAAGAGAGCTAAAATAATTATGCCACTAATTACATTAGTTCTTGGAACAAAACAGTTAACATTCATAGGACTAGATCAATTTTCCATGCCTATACCTGGTAATCTGGGTAACTCTTTTGAAGATAACTATGCAAAATAACAACTTTTTTAAGTTCCTATCATCTTGTTTTGAAGCCTATATTGTTATTGTTTTGGGCTCTTTGCTGTTATTTATTTATTTGACTCCTTTGTTTCTTGTTTTACTTTTATTTTTCTTATTTTGTTTTTCCCTCAAATACAGAAAGAGTAGATGTACATGTATAGACCTATACATGCCTAGACTTTCTCCTAAAGAGTCTACAAGAATTGATTTTATTATGTGTGATGGTATGAACAGGTATTTTGAAGAAAATGGGACATTATGGTAACCATTGTTGATTTATTGTCATATGGTTTGGAAGTCCTATACTGCTTTTATCAGTTTTTTTTTTCCTGTTGTGTTTCATTTGATTTTATTATGTGTGACAGTGTGGCAACTATTTTGAAGAAAACAAGACATTATAGTAACCATTATTCATTTCTTATTATCTTGTTTTGTATTCCTGTAATGCTTTCATTGTTTTTTACTGGTTTTAGTCTGTTTTCTATTATTTGATTTCATTATGTGTGAAGGAATGGACAGCCAATTTGAAGAAAACAAGAGACATCACAGTAGCCATTGTGGATTTCCTGTTATCTTGTGTTGCTTGCATTGTTCTGTTCTGACATTCTTTGCTTAGTTTTGTTTAGTTTCATTCTCTTAAAATAAAAAAGAATAATGAGTCTATATACAAAAGAATGAGATCCAGATTTTTTTCAAAGTTATGTGGAGCATTCAGCAGTGCCCTTCTATAGATGTAATATGCATAATACATCCACAGCACATGTTCCAGTATTAAAGTAATTAAAACACAGTTACTAGAAGGAAAATAACAGTATCTGGAGATTCACCTCAAAGCAATAATAGAAGATTTCTTATAAAGTGGGTCATTTTCTTTGGAATATATGAATTAAGTATAATAATATTTTGGAATACACATGTAAGATACTACATAATTGCAGGATTCAAAATGTAACCTATATTGTCTTTTTCAAGAAGTAAAGTTTGATCATGTTTTCCATTTGATAATGACATAAGAAGAACATAGAAAATGTCATAAAATCTCCCTGGAACCTCACTTCAACTATATTTGTAATATTTAATTCATTATAGCTTACTAATCTATTATAATTTGTTTTCTTTTCCTATATAAAAGTGAGGTGTCTATTATTTAAATCAACATAAATTTTAGTAAGAACAAATTTAGCAAGTACACTTTGGCAACATGAGAGCTATGAAGCCAAAGATAACTTATCAATTAATTCTAAACTGTGGAAATCATAAGAAACTTCAGCTGGAAATCTACATAACGCAACAAAAGTTTCTGTTTAAGATTTCAAGATGAAACTTCTTCAGTCCTTATGAGTTTAAAATCCAGTCTATAATAATGAGGACTGATGTTCTACATTTTAATTAGGTTCAGGAATATGTTATTTTAAAAATTTAATGTGTCTTGCTTTAAAATAAACTGTAAAGACTGAAATTTCATTAGCACGTTGTTAAGGGAATCATAGTGGTGTTATCAAAAGGAAAGAAATGTGTAACGAAGAATAGCTCAATGAGTATTTGTGGTAAAAGATACAAAAATATCCGAAAACACAGCCATCGTTAGATATTAACAATAGAAAGATACTCATAGAATTTGATGTCAAATGAAGATAAAGCTTCATCTTGAACATTATGAATACAAGAGCAATCAGAACACCAGAACTACTTTCCCTACTTTTGGCACACTTTAAGAGATTAAAAAATGTTAATCAACTGGTTAGTATATTTAACTTTTTAAAATTTCAGAACAATGAAAATTTAGCAAATAATGCATATACAATTGAGTGTCTACTAGGATCAGAGCTGTAAAATATAGGAAGAAGTAGAATTGTTATCATTACTAGGATACATTGGTAAATTCCTTTCACAGTAAAAACAATGATTCTAGCACTAACATGCATTAATAGGGAGAAAGAGTGTTTATGACAAAACTTTTATAAGCCATTTAAAATAGTTCAGGAAAAAACCTCTATGTATCACAGACACATACTAGGAAAATTGATCCTAGAAATTCTAGACAGCAAAAACAAACAAATAATATTCCCCTATCTCCTACACGCACACACACACTCCTATGCATGCAAAAAGTTTCATTGTTGTCAAAGGAGAAGAGCTCTGACAAACAGACTAGTATTACAAGAGTCCTTGGAAAACACTAACAGAAGCCTTCAGAAAAGCGTTAGTGAACTTCCATTTTGATTGAATGTAGTAAAATACAGAAAACTAATCTTACACTGCAGCAATCAATAAAATTGGTAATTTGAGGATTGTACATTGAAGATACGGGAGTGATGAAAAAATAATGACTAGGTTAACTAACATTCTAGAGGGATGAGCTTTTCTTAAATGATTCATGAATCACTGTCTCATTTATTCCCCGGGGCATTAGATTTGGGGTGTAATACAGGAGTCAGCGATTGCAGTTACACAAAGGGGCTTTACCGAAAGGAGAACGAAGCCTACTGTCCTGTGGGTAGGTGGGACCAGCCTGACTCTTTGGGGGCTACAGCAGCCAGCTGTTGTCACACATATGTGGGTAAAGGGTGAGACTGGGCCTGAAAGAGTGAAATATTTTGGATCTTGCTGTGTTTGAGAGGAAAAAATCTATGAACGAAGAGTCCTGCAACATACACAGATCTGGCATAGTTTGATAAATGTGTGCATGAGGGAAATAAACCAAAGCTAAATCTCCCACAGACTTTCGGGAGTAAAGAGACAGAAATCTACAAACTCACAACGGTTATATCTAAGGAACAGCAATAGACCGAAGATGAATAAAATCTTAATGGAAACTGGGAACTGAACCTCAATTATGATGAAGTGATTAGACTCTTATGGGAAAATCTTCCCCACTGCCAGATAAATTACAGATCTGAATGCTTTATAATTGTTTTATACACATGTTTGAAATACAATCAAAAGTTCCTAATCATGTAAAACAGCAGGAAAATGTGACTACAAATTCAGACAAGAAGTAAGCAATAGAAGCACATGAACAAATGACCAACATATTAGTGTTGTTCCAGAGAAAAATACTAAAATATGTAAGGTCACTATAGTTTCAAAAGTAAAGGTACTACAGGTATGAAGTATATATTAAAAATTTTAAAATCACAATATCTGAAACATAAAATGAGGATGAGAGTAAAAATAGAAATAAACAGGATTAGTGAACTAAAAATTATCAATTTAAAAATTATAAACTGAACATTTAAAAACACAGAAAAAAGACAGTGGAAGAGATAAATGAGATACAGAGAAAGGCTAACACTTCTATACTTAGACTGTGTAAAAGGAAGAACAAAAATAATGTGGCAAATGCAATCTTTGAACAATGACCAAGAATT
Source organism: Cavia porcellus (assembly GCF_034190915.1). Lineage (NCBI taxonomy): Eukaryota > Metazoa > Chordata > Mammalia > Rodentia > Caviidae > Cavia > Cavia porcellus. The sequence goes on from NW_026947487.1 coordinate 80,531,228, forward strand.
TTGCAAAACTCATAAAAGTTATCAACTCATTAGATAAATAAACTGAGGGTCATAAGTGATCATGCCAAGATGAAGCTATTGAAATCCAAAGACTAAAACAAATCATAAAAGCAGTAACATGAAATTGATGGCTGACTTATCAAGAGAAATATGGAAGTTAGTAAAAACAAAAATGTGCTGAGCTTTGAAAGATTTTAAAGAACTGCAAAACAACAAAAGGTACACAGATTTTAACCCAGTGAATATATCCTTCAAAGGTAAGTGTGCAATAAAACATTTTGGGACAAAGAGATCAGAGAATTGGCCAACAGCTAAGACAACTGATTGCTAATCAGAAATAGTACAGGAAGCCGAGCATGGTGGCTCATGCCTGTGACCCCAGCACTTAGGAAGCTGAGGTGGGAGGATCATTGCAAGTTCGAGACCAGCCTGGGCTACAAAGTGAGCTCAAGGCCAGCCTGAACTGAATAGTGAGACCCCATCTCAAAAAAGAAAAAAGAAAGAGTACAGGGACTTTTTCAGGCTGAAGGTAAAATTATTCCAGATCCAAAGAAGAAGCTGAAGAAAAGAATGGAGTATTAGAAAAGCTGACAGATAGCTATCTAGAAATACATTAACTGCTTAAAAGTATTACTTGTGTTTATGGATATACAACATGGGTAGAAGAAAAGAGTATAACAATGGTAGTATAAAAGATAATGAGGCTAAAGTGTTATAGTTTTATAATTGTCTAGAAAATGCTAATTGAACTAAAGTAGACTTTAATAAGGTCGGTAATATACACTAAAAGTTCAAGAATTTTGAAAAGGAATAAGAAACTATTGGAAAATGTAATTAAAACTAACAGGATAAAAACATGGAATAAAAACACTTGGTTAATCCATAAGAACATAGAAAAAGAGAAATAAAATATCAAATAGTGCATGAAATACAGAAAAACATAGCAAGATGGTAGAATCAAACACAATCATAGTGTTAGTGGTTATATAAAATCTAAAAGTACCTGTATTTATAATTAAAAGAGACTGTCAAAATATGCTTAAAAATGAGGACAAAGAGGTGCCAGGTGTGGTGGCTCACGCCTGTAATTCCAGCACGCAGGAGGCTGAGGCAGGAGGATCGTTGCGAGTTTGAGACCAGCCTAAGCTAAAAGGGAGCTCAAGGCCAGCCTGAACTGCATAGAGAAATCCTGTCTCAAAAAATGAGGACAAAGAAAAAGAAAAAGATGAATCATGAAATATTAGTTAAAAGGAAGGGCTATGGTTATTAAAACTAAGTAAGATTTTAAGGTAAGAAAGCTGCTAGGAATAAAAGGCAGAATAATTCACAATTAAAGATAATCTTAATAAGAAAATAAAACAATCTTTCTGTTCTATATAATTTACAAATTATAAAATATACAGAGAAAATGTTAACCAAAGAGTAAGGAAAAATATTCATTTTCAATCAGATTTTAATATACCTTTCTCAGTAAATGGTAGAATAAACACACAAAAAGCTACTAACACCATAGACGACTTAAGCAAGAGGGTTGAGCAAGTGGACTTAGGACATATATGGAACATTATACACAATACTATACAAAAAGAAAAATTATTTTCAAGCACATGTAGAATGCTTGCTAAAATGTATCTCTAGAGGATACAAATAGTAACTATCAAAATAAATATAGAGAGAAAAGAAAGCACTTACTTCATTGATGTAATTAATTTCCAACATGGAAAAAAGAATGCTCATAGGCCAATAGGATTTAGCAGGGAAAAAAGAACGCTCTTGGCATAGAGAGAAACTTGTGAAAAGTGTAACATATTTTGAGAGCTGAAAGTCATTTCTTGACATTAAAGCAGTTGTCATCACATGTGGAAGTTGGTTAGACATGAAGCTCAGGAGAATTAGCAGCACTTACATTATTAAAGACTATATGTGCTTCACTAAGTTTTGGGGAGATGTTGAATTTTATTTTGTTTTTAAATTCTGAAGTTATGTAGGGAATAATTAAAAGTTAATGAGATATGTCAGAAAACCAACTTGCTCCTTGAAAGTTTTAAAGTGGTAATAATTTAGAAAGTGGATTAGAACTAGGCATAACCTTGAGGAGTGAGACCATAGAGTAGATCATTGTAGTAACCTTGGTGAAACATAACAAGAGCACGACCTGGGAAAGTTAGAATGACCATGGAAAAGATGACATACTTAAGAGATAGTAAAAGTAAAAGATCTCTAGTAATAAGTAATCAGCATCAATAATTAAGACTGGGAAGGTGGGTAATGGAGCAGACCAAAGAGGAATAATGAAGTTCTCAGGTCTCTGAACTAAACCCCCTGCCCAACAAGTAGAGAAAAAAAAATCCCAAATAGATCTGTTATTCACAATTGAGGGGTGGAGGCGGGCTTCAACAGGAAGCCCACAGCTGTCCCTATACAGCTCAACCTGTAAACAGTTGGTTCCATGAGAAACCACAAGAGACACATTGTGCCTGCCAGCACCCGCTGTACCCAACACTGCCCTGTCTATCACCTAGGCCTTAGGCCCCCTACTCAGAGACCCAAACTTTTGCACCCCTCTCAGCAATACCTTCCTCCCTATCTAAACTCCCCTATAAAAACTAGCCCTGAACCCTTGCTCTGGGCCAATGGCCTTTTCACCCTTGGCCAGACATTACCTGGTCTGCAGTAAAGTATTGCTGTTAACTTCAACTGTGCCTGCCTCAGTCGTCTTGGTTGTGCCCTGGTTTAGCCTAACAGAGGTGAGTTCACCTCAATTTGTAGCATGCTGTCTCTGAGGTACCCTGTGAACTCCCTAGCTGGAAATATTTAGCAAAATTCAATATGTAATTTGGAAGCACTTCAGAAAGACAAGGACTAGAAAAAAAAAGGTCTAGGATTTGTAAATATGTACAGCCATGATCATGATTGGAGAATAAGACGGAGAGGAAAAGAAATGAGACCAAGAAAAGAGAAGATAAAAGTTAAAAAGAGACTAGAGTAGGGTAAGAAAGGAAAACGCAGAAGGAAGGGAAGATAAAGGGAAAAGAAGGGAAGCATAGAGAAGGGAACGTGCAAAGATTGTGCTCATGGTTTAAAACTAGTAATAGCTATCACTTATTAAGAACACTCAACATGAATCTCAGGCCTGTTACACAAGGGAAAAAAACTTTTCTTTCACTGTACTCCAGTTATACAGTGCTTCAATAACTCCCAGAAAAACCCATAAACATACTGGTAATTCTGAGGGTGATTCCTCACAAGTGTTGGGTGTCCTCTAATTCAGTTTTGACTCTCTTGGATCCCATCAGTCGAGAGATCAGTCTCACAAGACTGTTACCACTTCAGATGCCAATTACAAACTCAAGTTGCAGCCCAGGCTTCTGACTGACCAACCATACATCAGGATTACCACATCCTAGGACTTAGCTTCAATTAATCTTACAAAACTCGGGCAAATATGTTACTTATTTTTATGTATTTTTAATAAAGGACAAGCCGAAGGACACATAGGAGTTGCCAGATGAAGAGATACAGATAGCAAGTTAAAAAAGGGAAACAGAGGAACAAAGCTGTTATGCCTCTCTGGGGATCCCGTCCTCCCAGAGTCTCCACAAGTTGAACTGTCTAGATGCTCATGTCAATCCCGTCTTTTGGGGGGTTTATGGAAGCTTTCTTATGTAGCTGTATTAATGCATCACTGACCACTGGTGGTCATCAACTCAACCTCCAACCACTACTCCCTCTCCACAGGTTGAGGGATGGGGCCACAGGTTCAAATCCTATAGACATGTGTTAGCCATTTAAGTGACACTCTCCCATTCTGAAGCTATTTAGGAGACTCATTAATGTACTGTTGCCACTCTAGAGATGACTTCAAAGGTTCGAGGAGGAGTCATGTGCCAGCAAACAAGACAAGGTAATATACATATCTATGTATAAAACTGAGATTGTCTATTCACCCACATATAATCTCACATATATGCACCCTTATATAATCTCACATATATCCACATCTACACATATTAGTATATATAATCCTATTTATATATAAAACCATATCTATAACCATGTACATATAACCATAAATCACATAATAGTTCAAGCCCCTTTAAAATTTTACTCAAAATTTAATCCTAAAACCCTCTGAAGTGAGTGATAATCATTTCCACATCAAAGAAAAGAAAATAGACTTTAAGATTAGATTTTTAAATGCACACATGGGCCTTTAAACCAAAAGTCTCAGTGAAATCAATCAAAGTACAAAATAATAAAACCTTTGAAGAAAAAAAAATTTATCTAGAACATGATCTCCCTAAGGTAAATGTCAGACATGACTAATAAGTGGTATGAAGATATACAGTTTTAATTAAGTGAACTACAAATCTGTTTTGTTGTAGTGTGGAACACTTTCAGAGATGAAAACCTAACTTGAATCTCTGTAAATCATGACCTTAGTCATGATCTTAGTCTATTAGATCACATTATTATATATAGTTATGGATATTACAAACAACTCATTTATCATCTTGGCTTTTTTAGATTTAGGATCTTGTGTTAAGAAATGTATATACATTTGAGACACAGAATTATACATTTTTTAAAACCCAACTGATGTAGTGTAGGGAAACTAGTACAGAACTTCACAGCAGGTTACCAGGATAACAGTAATATGTATCACAGTATATCTCCTTATTTTCACGATAGTTCTTTCAATCACATATGTCAAAATAAAATGAAATACAGAACATTATAGAACTTATCAAAACAGAATATTGAATAGAGCAGTACCATTAATCAGAATAAAGCAAAACAGTAATAAAAATATTTGCCTTCAAAGAGATGGTAGAAGGAAATCCCCCTTATTTACTATGGTAAACATTCCAAGAGATGCTCAGATAGCTGGTTCTCATTTGCTAATGGGAGGCAAGAGAAAGGAGGTAGGGGAAGTGAGATGACTGACTCTCAGCCTGCGCACCAGTAGAGTCACTATTGCTTAGCAGGCAGGCAGGCTGGTTCCTTGGTTTCCCAGCATTCTAAATTCCAACATGGTGCCGATCTCAGGACATGTTGGTGGTTCTCCCCCTGAAGGGGCCCCAGCCTGCTACACCACAGCCACTTACCAGGGAGGGGAGCTGCTTTCTTGGTTTCCCAGGGTCCTAAGTTCCAACATGGCACAGATCTCAGGAGCCACTGGTGGTTCTCCCCCTGGAGGGGATGCAACCTGCCACACCATAGCCAATACCAGGGAGGGGAGCTGCTCGCTTGGTTTCCCAGGGTCCTAAGTTACAACATGGCGTGCTCAAGCTGATCACAGACCTTGGCATTACGTTCGCGATGCTGATACACCAGAATGTAAGAGATGTCAGTCTGGAAGGCTTCCACCCCAGATTCAGAAGACTGTATGACAAGCCAGGCATTGTGTCCCTGAGAGGGCACTGCGTAAGGCTGTGAAGAGTGACACTGAAAGTGCAGTGGAGACTTCAGAAAGTCAGAGAAGATAGGAACATGGAACATCTAGGGAAGGATGTACTGAGTGAACAAAGACAGAAACCATGAGAGCTACTGTGAGAACTACTGTCCACAGTATAGGGGCAGGGCTGCCCAAGCCATTTGGAGTTTGAATCTCATCTGAGTGCTAGACATGGAAATGGGAATTTTGCAATTTCCTTGCTGGATTTCAGTCTTGCTTTCTGTCCCCCAACTAGTGTCTTTTGGAATGGGAATATTTATCCTTTGCTATTGTATGTTGGCAACATTTAAACTTTTGATTTGTAAAGGAGCTCGTGGCTAAGAGTTTGGCTTAAATCTCAAGGAGAATATGTATTTGGACTTTTCAGTAATGTTGAAACTGTTAGGACTTTGGAAACTTATCTTAGATATGGACTAAATACCTTTTGCATAAAAGGATGTGCAAGAATCTCTGGGGAACCTGGGGAAGAATGTGACAGTTTGTGTCTGGTAACACCCTCAAAGCCTTCTGTGCTCACAGGAGGGGTTTCTATAAGGTGATTGGATCATAGGAGCAGGAAAATCATCAAGTACAATATGTTGATGGGTTTTGGACTGACTTTCCATTAGGAGATATTAACTGATCAGAAGAGGTAGTGGTGTGGCTTCCCTACTCCTCCTTCTCTGTGTCTCTTTGTTCTGTGTCTGTTGTGCCATGAATAGTGCTCCTGCAGCACGTCCCTGTACCATGCTGCCCAGCCTCACAACCACCTGACTGTGGAGTGAAACCTTGATAAACTGTGATACAAAATGAACCTCTCTCTCTTCAAACTGGCATCAACTATTGAGTGTCAGCAAAGAGAACACAATTAAAAGAAATATCTACTGCAAAGTACAGTTTACCATACCATGCTGGTTTTCTTCTTTCAGCAGCTGATCACTCGGAAGAAAGTTTAGGAAATTCATGACAATGTCCCTCTAACTTGTATTATCCTTTGTGTCATTCTGATAATTATAATAAAACTTCCTTCTATTAAAGTTATATGGTTTGTCCTTGACAGAACACATATTTATTTGTTTATTAGGCTCCTAATTTGGCTTTCTCCTGGAAACTAAGATGGCAAGAATGATGTCAGCAGCTGCTGATGTAACTGAGCTCCGTAGATGGGAGACAGCTGGGTCCAGAGAGCAGCACTGTGGGGCCTGAAGATTTTCTGACTATGGACGAGTATGAGGCCAAGAGGCTTCTACCATGACCACTCACCCCTGCACCAAGTCACTTGGCTTTCCAACATACATGGGCTTAGTTTAAGATATTTTTTCTGTTTTTAAAGCTAATACAATGTAATTACATATTGACTAAATTATTTGTCATAAAGTTCTATTTATAAAATTTACTTCATTTTCAAATATTGTCCCTTCAATAAGTATAGTTTGAAGAACTGCACTACCAAGTCCATTTCTATTAACTACAAAACAATAACTTAAAGTGTTTGACCTATGATTAAATCGCAGTTTAAATTTAACAGCTGAGTAAATTTAATATGCTGTTACCTTGTTAGTTTTCCTATTTGAAGCTTTCTATTGCTACTTTAAGAAAGAGAACATCAACCATGGTGTCTCTTTACAGATTGCTCACTTATTCAAATGACTATTATTCATCTACTAAAAATAAAGTGAATAATAGAAGAAGGCTTTCTGAAACTATATATCAAAGAGAAAGTTTTATAGCCTTAGTATTGCTTACAAATCAATTCCTTTGAGTTGGCCTGCCATTAGCAGCTTTTAAGACTGCCTAGCGCCGTGTCATTCACTGCTATTTTGACACATTAATGCACTAATGGTATGTGCAGGCTGACAGAACTTCTCTCAAGTTCTATTACCGCAATTATCAGACCCTTCAATGAGACATGCAGAGTTAAGCAAGGTGACAAAGAGTATGTAAATACTCAAATATTCCTGAAGCATCCATTTAAAAATGACAGTGAATAATTAAGACACTATAAAAACATCAAGATAAAAACTGTCTGCTAAGAACCTCATGAGAAGAAACAAGCCATGAATAAAAGGACAGTCACCTATAATTCAGGGAGGTACATTCAAGGATTCATTTCATTTGTATAAAATAAGGTTAAAAGTTATGGCATAATACAAATCTCATGTTAAAATCTTAAGCTGTTGGCAGTTTTTAACTAAATGAGTGTATGTTTAAGAAGTGTGGTAAAAGTGAAATTGTCTTTAAAAATCATTTCTCCTTTAGTGAGAAGATATATGCCATTCTATAAGGAATTAAAATATTAATATAAATCAGTAGATGTGACCACTCATGATGAGAATTTGGTTACTGGCAAAAAGTCTTAATTATCTGCCTTATCTGGTCTCCTCTTCCATTGATTACATTTTGGGCTAAGTGAACAAATTAACTTCTTGCTCTGTTACTTCTATCAAAATAGTAAAAGTCTTCCTATCATCAAGCCAATTGTATTGAAACAAATTTTTCCATCATGGCTCAGCAATATTATTTTTACTTCCCATTTGATACTGATGTGAGAGAATGACATCATAATCTTTCCATAGAAGCATAGTTTATTTCCATTTTCTTTTTATCCTGAGAATTACACAGTGATTTGTAGATCTTTGGTACACCAAAGATCAGTAAAACCCAAAATAGAGACATTAAGATCTTGCCTTTTAAAATTCTTAAATAAACAAACTAATGAAAATAATTGCACATTTGCTGATAGGGAAAAGTAAGAAATTAAATAAAAGGTAGATCCATGAAAAAGTTAGGAAATGAAAAGGCCTTCTGCACTGCTGCTCAGTGCTGTAGGAAAACCATCAGGGTCCAGGGAGGGTGGGCACTGTCTTGGGTAACTGCGAGGATCCAGGGGGAAGGATGTCAGTGCTCCATCTCAATCTTCCTGATTTGGGAGGCATTATGGTTTGGAAAGTTCTCTAAATTTCATGCTCCAAGAAAATACATACAATTTAGGTAGTTATGTGGAGAAATTGGCTTAGGTGACCCCACTGAGATTCCCAGAATAACACTGAGATATACAGTTCGCAAATTGCCTTTTTATAAAAAGGATTTTAAAAGAAAAAGAGGAGAGGAAAACAGAGGAGACAAGATGAGACAAGACAAGGGCACCGTTGACCCACCAGACACTGAAGGGCCCTGTTCACAATGTGGGGTGTTGCAGAGGAAAACATAACCACAGTGGATGAAGACACATCTGCAGATGCTAGCACAGGAGTAGGCCTAGACAAGGATGCTCCAATGGGCAAATATCACATTGCATCTATCATGGACACAACAGAGCCAAGAACATTGGACCATACAGAAAGAGGAAACTTACAAAAAGGGGAGAAATGGAAAGAAAGAAGACAGAACAAGAGGTGAAAAGCAGAGGAAAAAGATGAATAAAGAGGTTAAAAATTGAAATACCCTAATTGATGGAGCAAACTGTCAGATTTCAATTTCCAGTTCTTTTTTATTTGTTGCTTAACAATGAGAAAGATCCTTCATTTTTCTGTGCTTTACAGTCTTTATCTATAAAAGAAGATAATAATAGTACCCACTTGATAGAAATTCTATTAAGTTAAATGAATTAGGGCTATGAAAATTTTTAAAAGAATAATAAAACTAATGCCTTGAAGCAAGACATTCTGGCAAGGACCAAGTGAATGTTTATGATGTTTCCAGTCGACAAACAGAAGACATTTGGCTGAAATGAAATAATTTTATAGGGAAGAAAGCACAGTAAGTACAGGTTACCAGAACAGGGTCTGAATAGCAAAGGGCAGGGTAATTAGGTGGATCTAGAATCTGTGTAGGGGATCTAGGACAATAGGCATCTGACAAATGTGCACAAGCAGTGTGAAATCAGCAAAAGCTTTAAGTTTGAGGCAACATGAAAAGCAACTAGATTTTGGAAGAGTCTTGCAAAGTTAGATTGAGCATAGGATACAAGTTTGAGAGAGTTAAATATAATAGAAGATGCACATAATGTTTCATAATAATGTACTGAGAACATTGACGAAGATTGTGGCACTGAGAATTAAGGGGAATCAATCATTAGAATTTCATATCAGAAGTATATAAATGTATCAAAAAGATCCCAAAATACCACTGTGAAATCATTATGCCCCTAAATATTAAAATTTACACAGATTTTTTAAAAGGAAGAAAGGAATAAGAGAAATAGTTGAGGGTGTAGCTCAGTGATAGAGTGCTTGCCTCGTATGCACAAGGCCCTGAGTTCAATCACCAGTACAACCAAAAAAATAAATACATAAATAAAAGAATAAGAGAAATAAATATTCTGTTGAACATTGAAGATAACTTTGCATTCATTCACAGATGTAAAATAAGCCTATAAACTTCATCACTGAACTGTGCACTATACACTAGTTTTGACTACTCCTAATCATGTATGATTGCTTGTACCTATTTCTATTTGTATATCCATATGTCTAAGTGAAGAAGTTAGAAAAATTCAAAACCTGTCTACCTTTTTGTCTTTTTATAAGATTAAAATAATGTGTTCAGTATTTATCCAATGTTTAGTCATATATAACTTTGTTAAGCCTTCACAAATTTCCACATCTTTGTGCTGACTGTTGAATGTTCTTCAGTCCCCGGTTTGACTATTAAAAAATACTACCTAATCAGCCAATAACATTTTAGCATTGTGCTCTGATGATAGTATATCAGATAACCATGATGAAAATATTTCTGCTTCATAAGTCTACTGCAAAATTTAATTAATCTTTACAGATACTTACAAAACACATTTTATTTCTTTTTAGAAATTATTCAACACAGGGAAGAGAACTTCAATAATAAAAGAGTTATATTTGAATTTAAAGGATAAACTTTAAGATCAAACAAAGATGTGAGTTTTTTGCAGAGTATGTGAAAACATGAAAAAAAAATTAAAAACTGACTTTAGTTTAAATGAGACACTTCAATGTAGTTTAAATATTTTTAAACAAAGAATCGATTATGTCTGAAAAATTTGATTTTATGTCATTAAAATTATTTGTAAAATATTTGATATTTGATTTCTATATTATGACCAAAAAATATGGTCAGTTTGTTTTAATTGTACATTATTAAACAACATATTGAAACAGTAAAACTAAATAATCATTTCCCCAATATACCATGATGTCGGAGACAAACAAAGTAGTCTCTTTTTTAGATGATCATTAATTCTTGACTAAGCAAATAATGAATGATTTAACTCTGGACCAACAAATAAACAACAATATTGAAGATTAAAGAAACATGAGAAATCGACTAAACCAATCCACTAATTTAGTAGACTAGAAATCAACCACATAATGTTAGGTAAATGGCCCAGTTTGGTATATATAGCAATACAACTATCATTAAAAGTAAGCATTATTAATTGTCTGAACAGTATTTTTCTATGAATTTCTTAGAACTATTATCCAGAACTGACAAAAAAGTAAATCAATATTCAGAAAAGCAGAGGCAGTGTAACATGAATATGACAGTAAAATAAGCATCAACAACAGGAGACCCATTACTTTAATTCACACTATTTCATTCTGATAGGAAAGTCTTTTGAAAAATTGAACTACAATCTCATCTTCAACAGAAATATACTTATGATCCAACTTGTTCATACACAATTTATACCAAAGATTATGTTTAAAAACCAAATATTAACATGTATACATGAACAGTGAAGAACAGAATCCTGAAGTTAAAAATAGTATGAATTAAACACACTTTCCAGAAAATTATTTGCTAGATCCAAACTTAATTTTTCATCTAAAAGTGTAGATTAAAATAAAATACTCTATCCAAATATATATTATGTAAATTGTTACTTGTAATGTGATATCTACCAGTACTAATGAACATCATAGTACATACCCTTTCAACCTAACTAATGAAATTTGCAAATATCCTAAAATCCAAGGTTACAACATTTTAAATCTGACTATTCACATCCCTGGGACTGTAAGGAAGACAGTAAAGCTTAATCATTATAAACATCTAGTTAATTAAATAATGTTTGAACAAATCACTCATTTGCTATACTGAACTATTATTTAATAACCTTATGCTACTATGGTACAGAGAAAGAGTATCAATGTTCAAGTAAATGCTCATAGAAATGTGGTACTATAATTATATTTTCCATGATTTTCCTTCCAGTGAAAAATAAGTGAAATGAAAATGTTATTTTGACATAATCACTATGATTTTCTTTTTTGTGTGAAATTTATTTTCTTTTTTACTTTTTAGTAACTAAACAATTTTCCCAAAATCTTACAATGGAACCTGATTTTAAAAAAATGAAACCATTGTATAATAAACCTTGTTAGAATTATTTTTTTGCATTGTGTAACACTCACTGAGCTATTTAAATCCAGTATTTTAACATGTACTTATTTCAGGCAACACCACTGGGGCATGAGGATGATTTATAATAACATAAAATTTACCAGGCAAACCTGACTAGAGTCTCACAGAGGATGTACAGCCAGTCTATTCCTGAGCAGTTGTTCAGAAAATAGCTGATTAACACACACACACACACACACACACACACACACGCACGCACGCACGTGTGCGCGCGCACACACACACACACACACACACACATTAGGAAGTGGTTCTGTGCATGAACAATGAAAAGATTTAAACTAGACTGGCAGAAGTTTTCATTGGGTAGAAGAATACATGAACTATTGACCTGGCCAGGAAAGGTCTTGAGATCAAGGACAATGGTTTGTTATATGTTCTGAACAAACTGAACCATCTTTGTGTCTCAAAGCAGAGGCTTGAGGAGAAAATGATTCATAAATCTGCTCAGTCACAGTGCTTCAATTTTAATTTCTTAAAATGCTATGTACTCTTTTACCACCTAAGACATTTGTTACATATGAGTGGAAGTATTCTGCCCACTACAGTGAGGCAGCTTCTTAGGAACCCAGCCATTCAAACAATTTAAAATGTCATGCTGCTTTAAAGTTACCACTTTAACATAACGCAGAGCATTTCCATTCTCTATATAAATAGCACATGCTATCTGACATTCTCCTACACTTTATAGCTTTAGATACAAACTTGAAATTTTCACTATAAAAATTTAGTTTACCATACTGGAGATGAGACTTTGCCTCCAGGAGCTCTGATATTGGATAGCTTTTGATTATAATATGGGCCTCTTTTACATTCCAGCTGGATAAAAGTCTTAAATATTGAGTCTAAGCTTTAGTGTCTATAGAAACAGAGATCATATCTACATATTTTACCATTAGCTATAATATTAAGCAGTTGCTATTATATAAAGGCCTAACAAGCACATAAACATAATGCATATGACATCCTAGTCTCTCTCTCTGTGTGTGTCTCTCTCTGTCTCTCTCTCTCTCTCTCTCTGTCTCTCTCTCTCTCTCTCTCTCTCTCTCTCTCCCTTTGCGTCTGTCTCTCTGTCTCTATCTCTCTCTCCTTCTCCTTCTCTCTTTTCTAGTACAGAAGACTGAACAAGATTCAGGTCCTTTGAGCTGAACTACAGTTCTAGCCCTTTTTTACTTTGAAACAAGGTCTTACTAATGTGGTAATTGACCAGACTGGGAACATGTAATCTTCCTGCCTCAGCCTCCTAGAGTGCTGAGATTATGGGCATGTGCCACTATGCCTGGCTGAGTTATCTTATTTTACTACATTTTCTGAATTTTTGCAAGACAGCGGTATGAAAAATATAATTTTTGATAATCAGCAAATTAGTAGCAGAAAAGATGAATGGATAGTAAAAAATGTTTGCTGCATTAGATTTGAGACTCTTTAAGGGAATTATTATTAAATGTTTATTGAGAATAATTATACTTTATTATGTAGTTATTTAATTTTCCAACAATTCTATTATGAAACAAGAGAGCTTAATATATTATTTTTTTTCTTTTTTAATTTTATTTAAAGAAAGAAGAGAAAATTTAAAAAACAAAATAGAAAAAGGTAGAATGCAGAATTTTAAAAAATTAACATCATAAAATTTCTAGTTGATACATTACATATTGTCATCTTAACAATACTTGTTAAAGTTACAAAATCAAAACATAAAAAGTGGCCAAGCACTCAAACATTGACAGTGCAATCTCTTCTGTTCAATGTAGATCATTAGAAATTTAGTAATATGGTCATATATCTTACACACTATACATACCATTATATCCTTTAGAGTACTTTACTTCCCTTTCACTTTTACAATATCTATTATAGTTTTTTGGGTCCCATTATTCGGTCAGTTCTTATTATTTTTTATAATAGAGAGACAATGTGATATTTACTAATATACGTCTTTTTATTTCACTAATGAGGATGTTCTCAAGTGGCCTCCATTTACCCTTAAAGCCTCAAGATCATCTTTTTTATAGCAGAATAGTATTCCTTTGTATAAAAATACCACATTTCTTTCATTCACTCTGCGGTTGATGGGCATGTTGGTTGTTTCCCAGATTTAGCTATTACAAATTGTGCTGCTATGAACATGGATACACATATATCACTGTAACATGACCTTTTCAGATTTTCTTAGAAAATACCCAGGAGGGGAATAGCTGGATTGAATGGAACTTCTAATACCAGTTTTTTGGGAATCTCTATACTGATTTCCACAGTGGTTGCACCAGTCTGCACTCCCACCAACAGTGAAACAGTGTTCCTTTTTCCCTGAAGCCTCACCTACATTTGTTGTCAGTTGATTTCTTGATGGCAGCCATTCTTTCCGGGGCAAGATGAAATCTTTTATGCTGTTTTAATTTGCATTTCTTGAAAGACCACTGATGGTGAACACTTCTTCATGTATTTATTTGCCATTTGTATATCTTCATCTGAGAACTGTGTGTTCATCGCAGATGCCCATTTTTGCAGAGGGATTTTGAATTTGGGGGCTTGATGTTTTTCAATTCTTTATATGTTCTGGATAGAAGTCCTTTGTCTGAGTGGTTACTGGCTATAATTCTTTCCCATTCTTCAGTTTTTCTTTTCACTCTGTTGGTGATTTTTTTGAAGTGCAGAAACTTTTCAATAATATGAGATTCCAGTTGTTTATTCTTTGAGTGTTTCCTGTGCATTTTGCATTCTGTTCATTCTCTGCCTACACCTATGTCTCCAAGACTTCTACCTACCTTGTCTTCCAGTAGATTTAGTGTTTCTTTTTCAATATTTATTTAGGTCTATGATCCGTTTTGACGTTAGTTTTGTGCATGGTGATAGGCATGGATCTAGTTTCAGTCTTCAGCATGTGGAGAACCAATTTTTCCAACACCATTTAATAAAGAGGCTATCCTTCTTCCAGTGAACATGTTTAGGCCCTTTGTCATATACAAGGTGGCTGAGTGTCTTTGTAGTTTTGCTTGCATCTTCTAATCTGTTCCATTGATCCTCAGGCCTATTTCTTTCCCAGTACCATGCTGATTTTATTACTGTGGCTTTGTATAATAGTTTCAAGTCAGGGTTTGAGATGTCTCTTGCCTTGCCTTTGTTTCCTAGAATTGTCTTTGCTATTCTAGGTTTCTTGTTTTTCCAAATGAATTTTAGGAGTGTTTTCTCTAGATCTATGAAGTATGTTAATGGTATTTTGATTGGGATTGCATTAAATCTATGTAACAGTTTTGGGAGTATGGCCATTTTTACAATGTTGGTTCTTCCTAGCCAAGAGCAAGGAATATCCTTCCATTTTCTAATATCCACTTCAATCTCCTTTTTTTAGCATACAATAATTTTCAGCATATAGGTATTTTTACATTCTTATGTTGATTCCAAAGTATTTCATTTTTTTAGATGCTATTTTTCAGGGTGATATTTCTATAATTTCTCTCTCATGGAGTTTTTTGTTTGTGTACAAGAATGCTATTGATTTTTGAGTGTTGACTTTGTATACAGCTACACTGCTGAATTTATTACTTGTAATCTTTTAAATGGGTTTTTTGGGCCTTCTATATAGAGTATCATGCATCTGCAAATAGTGATAATTTAACTTCTTCATTTCCTATCTTTATTCCTTTTATTTCTCTTTCTTATCTGATTGCTCTTGATAATGTTTCCAGAACTGTATTGAATAGGAGTGGTAATGGTGAACATCCTTGTCTTGTTCCTGATTTTAAAGTGAAAGCTTTCATTTTTTGTCCATTTAGTATAATGTTGGCGGTAGGTTTGACATAGATGGCCTTTATAAGATTGAGATAGAAACCATATATTCCGAGTTTCTGAAGGATTTTTATCATGAACATGTGATGGACTTTATTGAAAGCTCTTTCTGCATGTATTGAGATGACTATGTGATTTTTGGTTTTGGCTCTACTGATGTGGTGGTTTACATTTATTGATTTGTGTATGTTAAACCATCCCTGCATACCTGGGATGAATCCTACTTGGTCATGATGTATAATCTTCTTGATGATTTGCTGCATTCTATTTGGCAATATTTTATTGAGAATCTTTGCATCAGTGTTCATAAGTGAGACTGGCCTCTAGTTCTCCTTTTTGGTTAGTCTTTCTCTGTTTTTTGTATCAGAGAAATACTTGCCTCCAGGAATGATTTTGGAGGATTTCTTTCTTTTAAATTTCATTGAGGAGTTTAAGGAGTATTGGCATCAAATCTCTAAATTTCTTGTAGAAGTCAGCCATGAATCCATCAGGACCGGGGCTTTTCTTTATTGGTAAGATTTTAAGTATGTTTTGAATTTCATTTGCTAGTATTGGGTTGTTCAAAAATTGCTATATCTTCTTGGTTGAGCTTTGGTAGTTCATATGTTCCTAGAAATCTGTCCATTCCCTCTGTGTTTTCCACCCTATGTGAGTAAAGATTTTCAAAGTAGGTATTTATGATCTTTTGAATTTCCATGGGATCTGTTGTAATTTCCCCCTTTTCAGTCCTTATTCCATGAATTTGGGTTTTTTTTTCTGTATAAGGTTAACTAGAGGTTTCTCAATTTTGTTTATTCTCTCAAAAACACAGCTTTTTGATTCATTAATTCTTTGTATTTTTTTTTACTTTCAATTGCATTGATTTCTGCTTTAATCTTTACAATTTCCTCTGTTCTATGAGTTTGGGATAAACTTTCTCTTTTTTTCTAGAAGCTTGAGAAGAAACATTAGGTTGTTTATTTGTGCTAGTTCTGTTCTCTTTATATGACAATTTATTGCTATATATTTCCCTCTTCAGACTGCTTTCATCGCATCCCACAGATTGCAGTATGTTGTTTCTGCATTTTCATTGAATTGGAAGTATTGCTTTATTTCTTTAATTTCATCTGTAGCCTACTGGTTGTTGAAAAAGTTGTTATTTAATTCCCATGTATTTATGCAGGTTTTGTCTTTTCTTTTGCCAATAATTTCCAATTTCAATGTGCTGTGGTCAGATATTATGCATGTGATAATTTTAATACCTTTGTAGTTAGTTAAGAATTTTTTATGGGATAATATATGGTCTGTTTTGAAGAATGTGCCATGTGCAGCTCAGAAGAATGTGGTTGGGTGAAACACTCTAAACATCTACTAAGTCCAATTGCTTACAGTTATGATTTAGTTCTATTATTCCTTTGCTGACTTTTTGTCTAGTTGATCTATCTCTTTGTGACAGTGGGCTGTTAAGGCCCCCTGTTATAACTGTGTTTTTGTGTATTTGGTTTTTCATGTTCATTAGTATCTGTCTTATATCGTTGGGTGCTCCTGTATTTGGTGCATATATATTTATAATGTCATTCTGTCAGCCTATTTCTTTTGACAGGTGAATTAAGGTCATTTACATTTATGGATATAACTGATATGTACTGGCTCAACTTTGTCATGTTATGTTCCAGTTGTTTGCTTTATTATTTTCCCCATTGTTTAATTGTTTGTCCTACCTGGTGGTTTCTTTCTGTTGTTGTTCTAGGGATTGTGGTCATTTTTATCTCTATCTAGTATGTCTTTCAACACTCTTTCTAGGGTTGGTTTTTGTGGACGTGAATTTCTTCAGGTGTTCTTTCTAATAGAAGTATCTTGTTTCTCCATTAAATTTGAATGAAAGTTTTTCTGGGCACATCAGTCTGGGTTGAAAGTTTTTTTCTTTCAGGGCTTAAAATACCTCACTCCAAGCTCATCTTAACTTGAGGGTTTGTGCTGAAAAGTCTGCCATGATTCTAATAGGCTTTCCTTGATGGGTGAGCTGTGTCTTTTCTCTAACAGCTTTTAGTATTCTGTTTTTATGCTATATGTCTGAGATCTTAATTATTATATGGCTGGGTATAGATTTTTGTTGATTGTGATAGTTTGGCATTTCATATGCCTCACTTATCTGCATATCAGATTTTTCCCCATGTTTTGGAAATTTTCTGCTATTACTTACATGAATATTTTAGTTATATCATTTGCTTTGACTCCTGCATCTTCACTGATACCTAGTTATCTTATATTGTTTCGCTTGGCATTGTCTTGAAACTGCTGGATTGTCATTTCATGCTGTTTTGTTATTTTTAAAAGTTCTATCCTTTCATGACCGCTAATTGTGATCCTGTCCTCAAGGTCTGAAATCCTATCCTTAGCTTCATTTAAATGGTTTTGCCAGCTCTGAATAGAATTTTTTGTTTCTTGGATGTCTCTTTGAGTTTGTTTCATGAATTCTGCTTGTTTTCTATATTATTCATTCAGAGTTTCAATCAGTTTCCCATGCTCCTGTACTTTTTTTTCTCTTTTTCTTTTTAGCCGTGCTCAGAACTCCTTTACTAAGGTTGTTATTTCTGTCTTTACACAGGAGAGTACTTCTAATTTGATTTCTGCTATAGCCTCATGGAGTTGTTTTTTTATTTTACTCGCTATTTTTTCAGAGATTTCTGGTGTGTTACTTTTGAAGTCTTCTATTTCAATGTCTCCTGTACTTGCTCCTGGTGGACTAGATATTTGAGATTGCATTTTGCTTTTTCTCTTTGCCATTTTCTCCTTTTGAGTTAATATTTGGTCCTTCATTCCCACTATTGTTGGTAGTGTGTATCTTGAGGCCCTAATGTAAGGGTGATGTTCATCCAATTGCTGGGTCCCACAGTGAATAGGCAGGCCAGTCACCTGACTTCCCACTGCAGGGCCTGTTGGGTGAGTCCTATATTCTTCCTAGGCTGACAATCCTAGTAGTATTGATATAGGTCAACTTTTAGTTCATGCTATTACTTTATCTTCAGGTTATTCCACATCACCAAATTTCCCTGTATATACTATTTGTGTCAGCTGAGGCCCTACTGTATCCCTATTGTGTGCATGTGTGTCTCATTAGCCCTTTTAATTTTCTCCAAGTTGGGGAGTTCTTATTGGCAAACTCCTCACCCTGACTGATGTTTTCTGTGTGCAGGAAGGAGTCATCCACACTCATGCCAGACTCTTACAGTTAGTTGGAGGGAGCTTTATTACTGGCCCTATTTACCCACTGTGTACCTCTATTTTAGGGCCATACTCACCACACTGACTGGAACTTGCTGAGATCTTCTGTTGGGTGAAGCAGTTACTGAATGTCCATTCAAGCTAGCAATTAATTTGCTGTATTCCAAGATTCTGGGAGAAAAGATGGGAGCTGAAGATCAACAGCAGTATTAGGGTCAGGAGGTAGGGAGTGTCCCCGAGGGGCCAGCAGATGTCCTGGGTCTGGGCATCCACTGGGCATGGGCCAAGCCCCAGGGCAGTGTGGCATTCCTCATTGATGATTCGAGTCATGCAGGAAGTGGCTGGCTGCATGGGCCAAGGTCCAAGGGCAGCACACATTCCCAGGGCCAGCAGGAATTACACAGGAAGCTCATGGCAGCCCAGGCCAAGGTCCCAGGATGGCATGGCATTCTTCAGTGCCAGCTGGGGTCATGCCTATTTCTGGGTTTTGAGTGATGTAAAGCTTCATCAGTGCACTGGGAATCACCTGGCCCACTCTTGGCTGTCGGGGCAAGACTGCTGGCAACCACTTGCCACTTGGAGCTCACTGGGTGTGGGCCAGTTGTGCCCATGAGGACTCCGTGTGTCCTCTGGTGATTTCAGATACAGGATATGGTCTTACTGCCTGGGAGAGAAGTTCTAAGGCTTCCTCGTGCACTGGAATTCAACCCATGCATAGTCAGGGCCCAGGACTGGATTCTGAGCCCTGTTTGTTGGTTGGAGTTCATTGAACATGGTCCAGTTAGGCCTGCTCGTACCTCCTGTGCACCTTAGGGTGATTTCAGATAAAAGGGAGCAAACTTCTAAGTTTTCTCTATGCACTGGAATTCAACCCACATATGCAGTCAGGGCCCAGGACTGGATTCTGGACCCTGCTTGCTGCTTGGAGTTGGCTGGGTGTGGCCTGGTTAGTCCTGAGGGTACCTTCCATGGTTCTTAGGTTGATTTCAGATGTAGAGCATAGAGTCATGATATTTTGAAGCCCCAGAAAAAAAGAATTTATTTAAAACTAGAAGAAATATGATGTGATTTTTATTGGCAGCAAAATAAATCAAGTAAAGTAATGTCTTTCAAATGATCTCATACAGAAAATGGGTCCATAGGTTATATGAACACTTTAACTACAAACATAGATGCATCAAAATGTAAAGTATCTTAAATATATGAAATACATTTTAAGCACTGTCACTTAAACTCATTAAAATCACTAAACACATTTCTATTAAAATAACTATGATTACTGCAGGATTAAAATGATATTAAAAATATTTATAATAACAGTGTTAGAATTGCCATGCCAAAAACCATCTATGAAATTATTACAAAGTAACTAGATATCATTGCCAAGTGAATCAAATTCTATAAATTATTCTTAGATATTTAAATTTCCTTTCTTATCCAAATATTGACAAAGTAAAAGTGTACCTTAGAGGGTGATCCATTTTCTCATCTGTCAAATGAGTTAGTCTGTCTCTCTCTCTGCATTTCTGCTATGTGAGTATATGCATGTATGTACATTCTTACGTATATATATTACACATACATATATCACATAAATATATTAATGGAGAAACATGAATTAACTTAGGTATCAGTTGTATTAGTATTTTTGTGATCATTCTACCCTAAGAGACTTGACATAACTAAGGTATTTACCAAAACAATGACTTTCATATTATAGACTAAAATAACATGAAGCATACTCTTTCTTTTATACATCTTTGACCTAAGTTAGCATAACCTTGACTTTCTCAGATTTCTTCAGATAAGAGAAAACTAGGAAGGAGCAGGGCATGTGTGACAAGGAATCTCAATCACTGAATCATCCCCAAAGGCCCTTTTACAAAGCACAAAGGTTGAATTGAAACATAAAACTGAAGATTAAGATGTTATTTTCTAGGAGACATTATACTATTTCTATTTTGATTGTTTCTTTTATGAATCTCATAAATATCAATATAAGAAGGAAAATATATTAATAAAAATTAATAATAGAAGTCTTTAAGCAAATTAGTAATGCAATTAATATGGTGGATAAAATAGGAGAGGGTAACATTGTGGCAGCTACTTTAAACTAAACTGAGTTAAAAGGGCCTGGATGCAGCTCAGTGGTCGCCTGGCACATATGAGGCCCTGGGTTCAACCCCAAACCATGAGACATTAGCTCGGCCCACACACTGGCTTGCTGTGGATAATGAAAACAGTGTGGCATCACAGCCTACATCTCTTAAACCTCTGTCTCCGGTGGAGTACAAAGTAGATGGCCCCCCAGAGCACTATGGAGAAACACAGAATGTTTCTTCATCTTTTCAGAGGGCGTTTGTTCTGGTATTTCATTCATAAACATTGCTTCCTAGCTTGTTTCCCTAGAAGGTCCATTGAGAGCTCATTCAAATGTCTTCCCTCCAAATTCATTCTGGAAAGTAAGTTGTCAGGTTTAAGGCCCTTCATTAACAGCAACTGACAAATTTCACATCAGTGTTCTAGGAATTTCTTTTCTTTTTTTTTTTTTTTTTTTCTGTCTTTTTCCTTTTTATCGGTACCTGGGGTCATCGAACTCATGACTGCCTGCTTGCAAGGCAGGCGCTTATGCTGCTGAGCTAAACCTCCAGGCCCTAGGAATTTCTTAGAATCAAACACAAATCATCAAGTCAAGAAGAGTTTGGAGTGAAGTGTTTCAAACCCTGAAAGAAAACAACTTTCAATCCAGATTGATCTACCAAGCAAAACTATCTTTCAATATTGATGGAAAAATAAGATACTTCCATGATAAAGAACAACTGAAGGCATTCATGACTACAAAACCAACTCTACAAAGAGTTCTAAATGATATTCTAGAGAGAGATAAAGCTGGCCATGGTTCCAGGAACAGCAACAGAGGAGAATCACCCAAAAAGATAGTCAATTGAATAAAAGGGAGAAGTGGAGGGCCAATAACAGGAGGATAGCAGGGAAGAGACAAACCAATGTATGCCAGTTGTAACCATTAATGTAGACGACCTCAAGTCAACAAAAAAGAGAACCACAGGAGAGTGGATCAAGAAACAAGATCCATCGATATACTGTAGTCAAGAAACACATTTAACTGGAAAGGAAACTCACAGACTGAAAATCAAAGGAGAGAAAACATGTTCCATGTGACAGGAGACCAAAAACAAAAAAATCAAGATTAACTTGCCCATCAACTGCAGAATGGATAAGAAAGATATGGTATTTTCATGCAGTGGAAAGCTAACCAGCTATAAAGTAGAATAATCTCAAGGCTCCTGTGGGTAAATGGATGCAACAGGAGATCATGTTCATCATTGAAATAGCTTGAATTCATATGTTTGAACCCTAACATAAGAAACAGGAGGAGTTAATGGGATCCAAAAGCAAAAGAGTTAATGAAGGAGCAAAGGGAAGGAAATACTTGGGAAGGAAAGGTGGAAGTTACTGTTAATTTCTTATTGTCTTGTTTTGAACTCTTGCATTGTTTACATAGCTTTATTAGGTTTGGCTTTGTTCTCTTGTTTTGTTAGATTTTATGCTGTCAGATGGTAGAGGAAGCTGTTTTGAATATAATGGGATATATTATGGTAATTGTGGTTTCCTATTATATTGCTTTGAAGTCTTATAATACTTTCATTCATTTGTTTGATTGGCTTTATCCTGTTTTGTTGGGTTTTATTATGTCTGATGGTATGAACAGCTTTTTGAAGAAACCAAGACATTATGGTAGCCAGTGCTGATTTACTGCCATCTTGTTTTCATCTTGTTCACCATTTTTTAATTCTTCTGTTTTGATTAGTTCTATCCCATTGTGTTATGTTTGATATTAATGTGTGTGAAGGTATGCTCAACTATTTCAAAGAAGAGACATTATAGTAATTACTGTTAATGTGCAATTGTCTAGAAGTGAATGCTGTGTTGCTTGCATTGTTATGTTCTGATTTGCTTTGTTTTATTCTCTTTTACTCTCTTTAAAATTAAAAAAATAAATAAATATATTATCTCAAAAGTAATGGAGTCTATGGAGAAATAAAAAAAATACACATACACAAAATACACAGTTTTAGGGTCCAGGGATTTATCTCAGTGGCTCAAGCACTTGCCTGATGAGTGTGAGGTGGTCAGTGTGATCCCTGGTATGAAAAAAATAAATAAATAAATAAAATAAAAACAAAGTACACAATTTGGTATGGGTTTTTTTTTGCTGTTTTGGGGTTTTTCTATACAAAGTTTTGATTCTTAGTCCAAACTGAGTATTTGGTCTTCTCAGATTATATCTACCTGCTATGTGTTTAGTGTGCGATTTGTGTTTTAAAGAAAGTCAGGCTAAGTGAATAAAAGTTATTACTAAGGGACGGTAGGAATAGTGTAGTCATCTTTTGACATGATGCTCTACATAGAAGTCCACGCAAAACTCCACTGAAAGACTTCTAGGTATAATAACTAAATTCAGTAATGTAGCTGGATACAAAGTCAGCACACAAAAAATCAATAGCATTCCTATATACAAAAAACAAACTCACTGAGACAGACATAAGAGAAGCCACACCCTTCACAATAGCATCCAGAAAAATGAAATACTTAGGAATCTATCTAACAAAGAAGTAAAAGATATATACATTGAAAATTACAGTACTCTGAAAAAACAAATTGAAGAGGATCTCAGAAAATGGAAAGGCATTCCTTGTACATGGATAGAAGGAACAAATATTGTAAAAATGGCCACTCTCCAAAAGTTATTACACAGATTTAATGCAATTCCAATTAAAATACCATTTGCACATTTCACAGATCTAGAGAAATCATTCCTAAAATTTATCTAACCAGAAGAGAACTAGAATAGCAAAGGAAATTCTGAGCAACAAAAGCAAGGCAGGAGGCATCACAGTCCCTGATCTGAAGCTATACTACAAAGCTACTCTAATAAAATCAGCATGATACTGGAATAAAAACAGACCTGAAGATCAACAGAATAGATTAGAAGATACAGTCACAATTATAAACACACTCAGCCATCTTCTCTTTGACAAAAGGGCCAAACATGCTCACTGGAAGAATGACAGTCTCTTTAATAAGTGATGCTGGAAAAACTGGCTCTCCATATGCCAACAACTAAAACTAGACTCATCCCTATCAGCATGCACTAAAAAAAAAAAAAAAAAAAAAAAAAAAAAAAAAAAAACTCAAAATGGGTCAAAGGTTTAAATATTAAAACAGAAACACTAAGTGTTCTGGAAGACAGAATGGGAAGAAATTTTGAAGACATAGGGGTAGGCAGAGCATTCACGAACAAAAATCAAACTGCATGGGAAATATTTCCCAGAATCAACAACTGGGATCTCACCTTATGGGAAAGTTTTTGCATGTCAAAAGAAATCTCCAACTGAGTGAAAAATAAAACCCAAAAACTGAGAAAAAATCTTAGTCAGTTTTCCCTCAGACAAAGGACTTATATCTAGACCAGATAAAGAATTTTTAAAAATCACACCCCCAAAATTCAAAGGCCCAATTCAAAAATGGACATCTGAGATGAATACAAACTTCTCAGCTAAAAAATTAAATGCCAAATATATATATAATATAATTATGAAAAAATGATCAGTATCATTAGTCATTAGAGAAATGCAAATTAAAACAACATTGAGATTTCATCTTACTTCAGAAAGAATGGTCAGGATCAAAAAAAAAAAAACAACCAATAAATACTGGAGAGGCTCTGGGGAAAAAGGGACTCTTCTGCACTGTTGGTGGGACTGTTGACTGTTGGTGAGGGTGCAACTGATACTGAGGCATGAAATACCTGACCTACTATATGTCAGGAACAAGTTTGTGTTCTATCAAATTGAAGAATGAATTTTAGGAACAATGTTGGTTAAGAGCAGGGATATGTATTGAGAGAAAGAAAGCTTCTGTCTGAGAGAGAGAGACAGAAGTGGTTCCAAATGGGTTGCCAGGGACTCTGTCTTTTCTAGAGATTTTTATAGAATAAAGTCATGAGGTGAGGTAGGTCTAAAGTGGGGGGAAAACTGAGAATTTACAAGGTAAACAGGCATGAGGTGGGACAGAGCTATGGTCAACCAAAATTTTTAATTGTTCAGGTAAAATTGACCAAATCAAGGACAAATGAGGAAGCAAGTCACATAGTAATCAAGCATTCTTTATGGATCAGTGACTCTCCTTATAGGAATTTGCGATGATGACTCTGGGCTTCTCAAGGTGACCCATACCTAATCCCTAAGGATTATACTTGAGGCTGTGGTTGCATTTGTTTTGCCTTCTGTTTTGAGATCTGGTCCACCACAAGAGTTGTGTGTCTCCTCCAAGGTCACCAGGCATCTGGTTCTCGGTGCCAAATTCTTCAATGGCCTAGCCCTGTTGGACTGTCTAATAATATTTCTAACTAGCTCAGCTTCATGTAACACAACTACTATGGAAATCAGTCTGGAAGTTTCTCAAAAACCTAGGGTTGGAAGTTCCATTGGACCCAGCTCTTCTACTTCTGGGCATATTCCCCGAAAAATTGAAAACATCATCCACAGAAACATATGTGCAACCATGTTTATAGCAGCACAATTTGTAATAGCCAGATATTGGAGTAATCTAAATGCCGATCAATTGAAGAACAGATTTTTTTAAAGATATGCTACTTTTATACAATTAAGTACTACTCAGCTATAAGGAAGGATCACATCAAGGCTTTTATAGGTAAATTGGAAGTGACTTGAGACCACACTCATAAGAGAAATAAATCATACTCACATGCATAAATACTACATTGTCTACTTAATATAAGAAACTGAAAGAGTAAATAAGTTACAAAATCTTCAAAAATATAGTGAAAGGGTAAGAAACTGACAAATGGGTAAGAAACTGTTCAAAAGGGAAAAAATAACTCAGATAGGGAAAAGAAGAAGAAAGGAAAAAGAGAAAGGATATAAATAGGTATATACACAGTTAATATAGCTAAGATGATTGTATTACTAATTCTATTCACTCTTAGAACAAAACAGTCAACATTCTTAGGATTAGATCAATTTTGTATGACTATATCTGGTAATCTGAGTAACTCTTTTGAAGGTAACTATGCAAAATAACAACTTAGTTATGTTCCTACCTTGTTTTGAATGCCTATCTTGTTATTTGTTTTGGGCTCTTTTTATTGTTATTTATTTGTCTCTTTTATCATAATCTGTTTTGTTTTGTTTTGTTTTTCCGTCTACTACAGATAAGATAGATGAACATGTATAGACTTATACATGCCTAGAACTTCCCTTTAAGTTTGAAAGAACTGATTTTATTATGTGATGGTACAAATAGCTACTTTGAAGAAAACCAGATATTGTGGTAGCCATTACTGTTTTCTTAGCATCTTATTGTGAAGTCCAGGAATGCTTTTATTCTTTGTTTTGATTGGTTTTAGTGTGTTTTGTATATTTAATTTCAGTATGTGTGAAGATATGGACAGCTATTTTGAAGAGAACAATGGCTATTATAATAGCCATTGTTGATTTTCCTATTGTCTGATTTTGAAGGCCTATAATGCTTTCAATCTTTTGTTTTGAATGGTTTTATACTATTTTGTCTTGTTTGAATTCATTGCATATTGAATTGCATAACAATATGGATAACTATATCGAACAAAATAAGAAACATTATGGTAGCCACTGTTGATTTCCTGTTGTTTTGAAGTCCTGTGTTGATTGCATTGTTCTGTTCTGATCTGCTTTGTTCCATTTTGTTTTGTTTTGTTTTATTCTCTTTAAAATAAAAAATAATATAGTCATTTTCAAATGGTCAAAGAACAGTCACAAGGGAAACACAACAACAACATAAACTTTTCTGGAGAACCAGACTCTTGAAATCTGTGAGGAAAGGTACTGTATAATATCAGTAACACTTAACAATTATAATTGTCCAGTAAAATTCTGTCACATACAAATAATTACAAGAAAAATGAACACAAGTCAATTTCCAAGCAGTCAAAATATTTAAAAATCAGGAAAGTAGCATGGCTACTTTCATTCCCAATATATTAAGGGCTATAAAATATTTAGGCAACAGCAAGATAAAGGGGCTATAATGCCTAATCTCTATTTTCATTTAAAAAAATAACACAATTAAGCATAATATCTTAGCAGGTACGTTTTGTCAGGTAAGAATTATTTATGTACAATATATGGCTTGATATCCAGTAGAAAGCAGGCATGACTGATATTCAAGGTCTAGATCTAGATCAAGCAGTAAACACTAAAGGAGAGAAGGAAGATGAGGAGGAAATCAGACCCACAGCTGGTACTACAAAAGGATGAGTGACCGTTTCCTTACAGGTAGTTTCTCAAAGTGTGCTCTGTAAATTTCGTCTCAAATATTGACGAACAGCCAGCTAAGTGCATTGGCATAAATTCAGATTCTGCCTCAGTGACCTGGGGAAGGTCTGAGAGTCTGCATTTCTATCTACAAGGCAACACAGACTTCTTGCTCCTTTTAGTACCCAAGGGGACACAGCCAGACTTTTTTCTTATGGTAAAGTGAGTCAACCAACCTTTGCTAGAGGCCATGCAAATACATCCAAAGTGAAGCTCAGGGAATCTATACTTTTAAGTGCCCCCTAGGTGAAATCTTCTAATTCTAAAATTTGAGAAGCACTGGCTCATTTAAAAAAGGGGAAAAAAAGGAATTTGCTACCAATAAACAATAGAGTTCTTTATATTTAGCTCCTGGGAACTTCACACTTAAGGTTGTCCTTGATGTTAACCTTCAAAAGATCTCACATGAACAAAAACATTAAGCAGTAAGATTGCAAAATGACTCGCTCAGGGCCCTCTACATCCTGGGGATGGCCCTAAGCCATTAAAAACAAGTTAAGTGGTAGAAATTGAGTGGAAATAAATTTCAAATCCTCAGGAAGCAAAGAGGTTAATTAACAGGTCGAGTCTAGGATCCAGAACCCTGTGTCTTTTATTCAATACTTTAATGTTAATGATCTGGAAAAGAAGGAGAAGTTTTATAATTTGAAGGAAAATTTTGTTTTCATTTTCTTGAGATTGGGGAAATTGGCTGAATTCCAAAAAAAACTAACAATATAAGGTAATTAAGAAACACAAAAGTTGTTAATATACATTTGAAATATGTAAAAGCAAAGCACATTTGAAAAACAAAGTCAAATTAGTCAAACATATTGATGAGCTCTGGACTAAATGGAATTTTGTCAGGAAGGGATTTATGTATCTCTTCTTATGATTAAATGAAGACATTTGTTCACTACTCAGGGGTGATAAAAATGCAATGAAGTATTAAACCATATTAAAAGAGGCCACAAAGAGGATGCACGTAGTATAAACTCTCAACCTCTGAATTAATAATATCTCTTTGACTTATCTACAGTACTATAGTAGTCATGTTAATCATCTCATTTTTTTGAAGCTGTATACAAAAACAGAGAACCAGGAAAGCAATGGGAAACCATTACACATATAAAGAAAATTAGACTCTTTTTAAGATAAAAGTAAAGGATACATTCAGTTTAGAAAGGAAAAAAGTTAAAGACTATATATATATATATATATATATATATATATATATATGTTAATGAATACTAATAGAAAAACCAGTTGGGCACCCCAATTTACCTTTATTTGTAAAACTATTTTCTGTAATATAAGAAATATAATTCAATTATATTAGAAGGTAGAAAAACATAACAGATAAAGGATGTGTTAGTTATACATAATGTCTGTCTATAAAAAAGCCCATTTAAAGGATATTTTATTATCATGGTAAAGAAAATGACAGAATGATGCTATCAGACAATGTTCAAAAATGATGACCTTTGCCTCCTCTAAAGATGATACACAGTGTATTAAATAACAATGAGTAGAGTATATTAGACACATGATAACAGTGCCTCACTAAAGCCCAACATTATGTAAAATTAACATGTATTAGTAAAACATATATAGTGGAAAAAATAAATTTTTAAAAAGAATATTATGTTAGACATAGAAAAATATTTTTTTTCTTTCATTGCTCTTATAATTTGCAGTGTACCATCGAAAGGAAAATAGAGATAAAAGTTTGCCATTGGGCCTGGGATTTCAGCTCAGCAGCTTAAGCACCTGCCTGGCAAGCATGAAGTAATGAGTTCGATCCTGAGTACCAAAAAAAAAAAAAAAAAAAAAAATTTATGGGCTGGGGTTTAGCTCAAGGGGTGTAAGCACCTGCCTGGCAAGTGCAAGGTTGTTAAATTCAATCCCCAGTATCAAAAAAAAAAAGTTTGCCATAGTCAAACTGACAAGCAGGGTGCGTCTAATATTTTACATATAGTTTTTACAAAAAATAGTTTTTAAATGTATTTACCAATTCTGATAAAGAAATATATTTAAAATTAAATAGCATTGAAAAACTCTAAAGCAAGAGATTATAATCACTCATTAAGTAGTACATGCTGTGCTCAGACTTTGTGCCAGATGCTGGACACTGGCAAGTATGAAAGACATTCTCCCATCATCACTGAACCAACCCCACACATGATTATACCACCATATGAGAAGTAGACTAGTAAATAATATTGCGATGCTA
Organism: Cavia porcellus; assembly: GCF_034190915.1. Taxonomy (NCBI): domain Eukaryota; kingdom Metazoa; phylum Chordata; class Mammalia; order Rodentia; family Caviidae; genus Cavia; species Cavia porcellus. The sequence continues at coordinate 80,560,668 of NW_026947487.1, forward strand.
TCAGAACACACAGAAGAAACACAAAATCCAAACTTAGGGGCTTGCATAAATATCTGTAATATCTGTAAAATCTTTCTATAATATCTGATTTATATTATGATGGGTCTTGGGACATATTGTCAAACCAAGGAGCAGCATAATTATTGTATTCAACAGAGGCAAGTATATGGCATAATTTTATCATTGAAACAAGTTCAGTAATGTAAAACTGAAAAGAGAAAAGGGGCTGGATAGATAAACCAAAGACTTATCATAAATGCCATGATAAAGGGCTATGCTTTATCTTGAAAAGCAGACTAGGGGTAAGGACAGTGAAGATATATAGGTTGAATATTGAGCTTGGATAGTTGCAAACAATTTAGAGAAATACTTAGGAGGTAGAACCACCAAGTTCCTGATTGCCAAAAAAGAAAAGTTGTTACTGAGGAAAAAAGACAACTTCTACAATGAACTCTGGTACCATTTGCTTAAATAGAAAATCAAGGTAGTATGAATTATGAGAGGGAAAGGATGCAGAGATATATTGGGTTAGAGTTACCTTTAAATATTCAAAACAGGCCAATGGTCAGGTAAGTGTGTGGTTACTATATCAAACCAGGACACTTCTTCAATACTGACATTTAGCTCTCTAATAAAATATGAGTAATGTGAGAAGACTACATTCAGGAAAATCTGTGAAATGAGCACCAAGGATAATAGAAAAGAACTCTGACAAATAGTCATTAAAGTAGGAGTTAGAAAACCAGACTGAAAAAACAATAGCAAGACAGAAGAAACATTAGCAGAACATGTTCACATGATGGAAGTAAAACATAAAAGAAGTGGCATCAGCAAGGCCACGGGTATAGAAAAGGTGGTCCTTCCACCAGAACCCTATCACCGATCACAAACTTATCACATTTTTGTTCACTGGCACATCCTCGTTTGAACTGAGCCAACAAGAACAAGTAATGACATTTTTAAAGAATAAATTCCACACAATTATTTGTCTCTCACTCATTTAAGAATAATGGAATCTGGGCCAGGGATATAACTCAGCAACACAGAGCCTGCCTGGCAAGTATGAGGTCTCAAGTTTGACTTATAATAAAGTAAATAAATAAGGTAATAAAGTAATAAAACACCAATAAAGTAAAATGAAATAAAACAAATGGAATCCAAATTTTATTTTCAATATTATTGAATTAGGCCTTCAATACTTAGAAACAGAATACAAAATGTCAAGTATTACTAACAAAATAGGAAAGAGAGCAAGGAGACTAAGCATGTGGAAAGGCCCCCTTGCAAGGGGCATGACGCATGCAAGGAAACTAAGAGGGCTTCGGTAGAGGGATGTAGGAAACAGTGCGGATGAATGACAGGAGTAGAGCCACTACCAGACTTCGTTGGGTTTAAGGAGAACTGTCACTCTGGATGAACTGGCTTTCAGAAGTCATAAGACAGGTAATAAGTGACTGTACTTAGGGTGTAAAGTAGAATAAAGTAAGTTCAGATATAGTGTCATGTAGGAGGTTTAGAGTAAATGGATGAGGTACAAAGTCAAGAACTGCTATTTACCAGCATTTGCTCTTTGTGTATTAGTCAAGCTGACTTTCAATGGCTATCTGTAACACTACATTATAGTATTGCTGTGAGAATTAAATAATATATTTCATACATATAAAGTTTAGTAGCACAATGCCTACACCTGGTTAAAACTAAGAGCAAGGACAACTATGCAAATCTCTTACCTGTTCAAAACTAATTATAATATATCTATTCAGATAAAAGTCATTACAAGACCCTCTGCTTTATCTTATCATAAATAGTTTTCAGAGCCTGGAAACAATGAAATAGCATTGGATTAGGAGTAGAAGTACTTAGGCCCAACACAGCCTGTTTTATTAGCATATGTAGACAGAATGAAGTGAATTGTGGCCTTCCAAAAGATACTCTCACCCAAACCTGTGAATTGATCTTTTTGTAAAAAGACATTTGTAGATTGTAATTAAATTAAGGATCTCAAGATGAAATCATCCTGGATTAGGATGAATTTTAAACACAGTCATAAGTGCTCTGGTAAGAAAAGACTACACAGAGGCCCAGTGAAAGAAATGGAATTTTAACCTTCACATGTAAAGAATCCCAGGAGCCACCAAAAGCTGTGAGAGGCAAGGAAGTTGGAAAGCAAGAAATCATGCTCAAGGCTCTGGGGTGACACAGCCCTACTGACATGTTGGTCTCAGATTTTTTACCACAACTGTGAAAGAATCAATTTCTGTTGCTTTTAGCCAACAAGTTTGTGATAACTTATTGTGGTGGCCCTAGGAAGCTAATGTTGCTTACTTTTGACTTTGACAAAGTTTAAGTTCTCTGAGCTTCAATTTCCTTTTCAATAAAATAGCACAATTATATCCTGTCACATGGAATTGTTGCACTGATTAAATGAAATGCTATTGTTGAAAGTAGTTTGAGTGCTACTCAGTTCTAATGACTATGTTGCCGAATCTGCAGTATAGGATCTTTAATAAACAGAGTAGAGAAATAAAAAAACAAGGAGAAATGTGTCTTTCTGTTTGTAATATTTTAAGGAAAGGATATCATATGCCAAAGAAAAAATAAAGAAAAATGAAAAATTATTTAGAACAATACACAATATGTAATATACTAGTTTAGGAAAATTTATGCTGTTGCTAAGGCTAGTCACTGTAATGACTACAGAGAATAATGCATCCCTTTTGAGTTTGAAAAGGGAAGGCAGTTCAATTTTAAAATAAATAAATAAATTTTCATTATTGCAGATAAAAGTACTAAATTTATTTAAAACAGAATCACTTATAATGTTAATTCTACATGAAACACAACTTTCAAGTTGCTCAATGTTATTTCTAAACTATTTCATTTACAATTTCTTCTTAGAATATGTAGTTTCATAATTACTTTTGATCAATACCTGCTGTTAATGTCTCTGTAATAACTCGAACCCCGGTATAAAATCCAAGAAAGTAAGAGACTGAAATTTGGGAAGCAAAGGCTTTATTTCCAGGCCTGGTGATGAGTCTCTGGGAGCCAATTTGGAGACTGTGTGCCAGAGACTGAGGGAGGACTTTAAAAAGAGGCTGGAGGAAAAGGTGGGCAGGAGGGGGAGACACAAAGAAACCTGCAGAGCTATCAAACTTGTTGACCCGAATCTGGAAACTGTATAGCTGTCCACTTAGTTCTGACAACCTTGGGAGCCTTTGGCACCTTTTGAGTTACTCCCACCCTGCAGATAAGAATTATCTGCAATAGCATTTGGAGAAGAAAGTAGAAAGCTAATTATCTCAGGACAGCTCGTTAACACTAACAGGTTGGAAGGGGTCCAAAGTTACAAGAAGCTGAAACTTAAGCCTTCATAAGGATTTGGAACTTAACCCTTTTGGTACATTAGGGTTAAGCCACAACATTTTCTTGTAATTTTTCTGAAGCTAAGGCACATTTTATGACAGACCACCACCGGGTCAGGAAGAGGCCACCAGAAACCCAAAATCTTTATGGCCTAGCCTAAATAGGTAAGGGGAGAGGGAGGCAATAAGGCACCAAATAGAACAGAAAACGGCAGTTTTTCTTTCTTTCTGGGAAGGGCGATCAAGGTCAGGTAAAGGGTTATGCAAATAAGCAAATCTCCCTGCACACAAGCAAGTTACTTCAAACAAGTGTAAAGTAGAGGGCCATCCTAGTTTTCTTTAGCTCTTTAGCGGAGAATAGAGGGGCCTAACAGTGATTAACAATCCTTGTTAGCTTGTTTTAGCACAACTTCTGTAGTTTGTAGAGGGCAACAATGGTTAACATATCAATTAGGTAAGGTTTTACAATCCTTTACAGAGAAGAGCACTGATTAACATATCAATTAGGTCATCCAAAGACATAAGAAGGAAAACACATACAGTAAGCCCGGGTTACAGGTTTTGTTATAATACACATATAATGAAGCTATTTTCTTAGAGTACAACAGTCTCCAGTTTGCATTAGAACAAAATGAATTTCCATCGCTATTGAATATCACCATGAGAAACCTAAATTCTAGTCTCCACTCATCATTAATAGCTGTGTGACTATAATCATTACCCAACCGACATTTTCAAAGTGAGAGGCTCTTGCATATGTGCCTGGACAAAATCACACTTACAATTGCTGCAAAATTATTTTCCCAGATGTCTTTGACAATAACCAGATATGTAGATATAAATTTAAGGCAGCATTTGAGTTAACACCTAGGATTTGTGGATCTTTCATATCATGGTTACTCATGTGTGAGCATTTCACTATCATTTGCAGAATAAGGTACTTCATTTTATTGAATTTATTTATTTTATTGAATGAATTTGACAGATAATCAAAAGTTTAGAAGCCTAATCAATGTTATAAGATACTATATGGATTCTCACTATTCCAATAAACCTGGATTAAATGATGCAATGTAAAATTAAATAAAGATAAACTTAAGAAATCTATTTTTAAAAATACAACACATATCTATATTAGTTCAGTTCATGTGAAAAAGACTTGGGGAATGAGCTGTCTACAAGTTCTGTTGGTTCCAAGAATGGATGTAATTGATAAGAACTAATCTAATCTTAGATTACATAACTAGAACACTTTATGGACAATATTCAACTCAAGAATGGTATGTATTCCATTCTTTTCTGTGTAGCTAAGACCATATAAGGATGGACTTGGGAAAGTTACTTCCTCACTCTTGATCTCACTTTTCTTATTAGTAAATAATTTATGATACAAGTGCTTACCAGATAAAGTTATGGGATGTGAGCGAATACACAAGAACCACTTAGAATATTTCTTGAAAAAGGAGCTTAAATGATAAATCCTAACCTTATTGGCTTGAGCCAAAACTTGTCTAAAAATATATGGGAATAATTTTTCTAGCTAATTTATTGCCTCTTTCTTGGCACATGTGGAAGCTTGGTGCTAATTTCTAAGTAAGTCCACCTTTCTCTAATTGAACATTCAAAGGAAAGATTGGCTCTTAGATTTTCAAAATGTGGATTTCCTGCTAAAAAATTATTTCCAGGAGCAGTAAGCCTATGTAATATATTTATTTATAATTAGAGGAAACAAAAAATATCTGTTGAAATATCTTTAGGATTTTTTTTAATCCAAGAAAATTATACACTGAAATGTTATACTTGTATAGAAATCCATTAATGTAAAGAAAAAACAAATGATCAAAACTGAGCCTTCAAATACAAACAATAGAGCAAATATGAGAACACTTTCTTCCAAGTCCTAAACATGCGGGAGCAGTAGCTTTCTAAGGCAGTAGTTCAGTAATATTGTTTTATTCTGTTACTTATATCTAGATGCTAAGGTCTTAAGAAAGATCAAGTCATGCTATGAGTTATGTTTTGAGCAAATCAAACTAGGCTAAGAGTCTTAAAATACAATCATTTCTACTAAACAAATTACTTGCAATTACAAGGCTCTTTTCAATGGAGTCTTTTTCTGAATATCTAGCTTCTTTATGGAAGTAAATAGCAATGCTGCTCTCTGTAGTTCTCAAGTATATCTCTAATTTTCTCTAATATGAAGCAGTTAATGGCTTGAATTCTACTACTTCTTCATGAAATGAAGATTAGCAACAAGGATCTTTGGAATAGGTAACTAAATCTGAAAAGAGTAGTTTTGTTGGAAACATCCTACCCATGGAAGAAAATAAAATTGCTCATTGTTTTCCACTTTAGCATATCGTAGCAGTTTAATTATCCTTAGACAATAAATATGTGCTTTAAATGTTCAGGAAAATAATCACCAGACTATTGTAGATACAGTGAAGGCAAGTCATTCCTTTCACATCATTATCAAATTTTACTAGCTTTTTTCATGTGAAACTGATATAAAGGCTTTACAGTCAGTTCTATGAATGCTGACCTTAGACTACAATAACAGTCAGTACCCCCTCCCCTTGGGCTACTTTTTTTAAACACACCATTTCTAAATCTCCTCTTCAATTTTAAATGCTCAATATTTACTTAGATTTTTAGTAAAAAAGGATTCTGACATAGGAAAGAACACTGAACTAGCAATCATAACTGGATTCAAATTTACTTTGCTCTTCTAGATCTGCAATATCTTGAGAAAGTATCTCCACCTTTCTTTATGCTTATGATCAATATAAAACCATTATATCTTGGCCTTAAGTCTTCCTGCACAACAGGGAACTGATCAGCTGGTATATAGCCTCCTCTCTTTGGTTTGGCCAATTTTCTGTTTGGGGTAGTCTGTTTCATTTTTCTATTCTTTGGAAAGAGAAGGGATGACTAAATTACTAGAGATCAATCAAGAGATCAATGAAAAAAAGAAAGTGTTCAGTTAAATTTTCAAAAAAAAAATCTTAGTGTTGTGTCTCCTTATAGTCACCTTATCTTAACCAGATCTTTTTCATATTCTTTCTTTCTTTCAGACAACTATGAGAAGTAACATGCTCTTTTCAGATGTACTTTACAAAGATTTCTTCATTCCTCAGAGTGATTCCTCATACCCAGAGGAAGCATACATATTATTAGCTTGTTGTTTTTCTCTATTTAGTCTAATGTTTTGGGAAATTCCACCCCCTTCAGATACAGGAAAAAATGAGTTTTCCTCCCTTACACTACATAACGTGATACTGAGGATACTAGTGGGAACTCTGTCTTCTTAAATTCTGGAGGAAGGCAAGTAGATAACAGCATATTATCTGTCTCTAAAGTGAACTTTTTAACCTAAAATTTTGTTAAGAACTATTATTTAGAGTTATTCTATAACAGGAATAGAAGAAAATAATAGTCCTAAAATGGATCTGAAAATAAATAGTCCTGATTAACTTGTAACACCAACATTCATGTAAACTCCTAAGAGAAGTCCCAAAATAGCACAAAACAGACTGAGAAGCACATAAAAATAGTTTCCTAGAAACAGGTGGATAAGATAAAAGCCTTAACCTTACAGGTGGAAAACAACAAAGACAAATTGCTGTGCTAGGTGAGTTATTTTTTTTCTTTCTTCATCTACTGACAATACTTGTCACTCCACCAAGGTCTTTATCATTCCATATTTATTTTATATAACATACATTCTTTAACCTAATCATTATAAGGTGGAATCATATTATCTTGTTTCTTATTCTAATTTATATTTTTCAAAACTGTTAAAAAGAACAAAATCATTATTGCTGAAAATTGCTATTTTGAGAGAAAAAAATTATGAAAAACACTAATAGAGTATATTATAGTATAAAGACCTTATACTATATTACAGAAAGCACTCTTCATTTATTAACAAGTAAGCAAAAAAGCTGTCATTAGAATAAATGATGAAATTACTTGGGTTTACATCAGTACTTCACGGAATTAACCATGTTTAAGGTTACTGAAGAAGAATGAGTAATCTTGATCCAATCATAATCATCTTGATCCAATTCTTTCAGAAAGTTTAATTTATCTAACTTAAAAGGACATATATTAAACAAAGCCCCTTCACAATATTAGTGCAATTTGCATCAAATGCACCAGACAAAATTACCTAATACCATTTTCTAAGCCACTTAGCATCATGAACTTGGCACTAAAAGGAGAAAATTGCATTTTATGATTGCTGGGCTGTTGAAAACATCACATACCTGAATTCACACAATATGCATAATTTAAGCAGTTCCTCAACAAAAACCAAGTCTTTACCAAGCTGGAACACCAATTTAAGATTTACTGCATTAAACTAAAACAAAAAGATAATTTATCTGGCTCTCTTGAGAAATAAACATTAATTATGAAAACATTACAATAACTTCTGTCCTACTTTTAGAATAAAAATATGTCTCTCCTTGTTTTGTAAGCCTAAAAATGTTAAAAAGCAAGAATTTAAAAATTGTTCATGTATTTATTTAATTAAGTCCATATTCTTTACAATTAAAGGTTACTGAATAAAAGACCAAAGAGAAAAGATTTATATATCCAAGGAACACATTAATAAGTCTTTGAGGGAAAAAAACAGCTTCATTCTTTTTTAGGAGATTTGTGCCAAGTTGTTTAAAGTATATAGTTACTCATTTTGAAAATTAAACGTGTAAGGAAAGCTTCAAGATTTGTTATTCCCTAGTCAACCAAAAGAGAGAAAGAAAATCAAAATAAGTGGAATACTTGTCATGATGATAAGTAATACAAGTTTTTCAGAATCTGTCAAATGAGAAGAGCAGACTATCACTCTATCTGATCATCATGATGGTTTCTGTGGCACACAGAAACTTGACTATCAAATGCTATAAAAAGGTTTCCTCCTGGGAGTTTTCTGGTATCATAATATTGTAAATATGGAGGTGACATTCAGATATCCAAAAAAAAAAAAAAATTCCCAAAAGAAATGGAATAGAATGTAAAACATCCCCTTAATCTCAGCATCAGGAAAAGAAATATGATGGTAGAAAAGACATAAAAACAGACACATATTTCTGTGGCAAGAGAAACAAATAGGGTTAAGCAAATAGCCCAAAGCTATTCCTGAGGTTAACAACTAAGAGAGGCAGCAACCGTTTGCAGGGCTTCTTTAAGCAAAGGAAACAAAGACTCTAAAGAAATCAATTTACAAAGACTGTACTTACAGTGACCTTTGAGCAATTGCATTAGCCAAGGACTGAAAATTTCTTGCAATTAGAATAGAATCTTGAAAAAAAGAGATGTCAATACCAAAGGAAAAAGGGACAGAATAAGGAAAAAGGAATTCAGATTAAAGCAGGACACAGATTACTTCCTAGGCCACACTAGTGCCTCTTGAATTTTCTTAAGGAGTAGCTTTCACTTCATATCAGAACTCCATGATACTGCATATCTTCCAGAGTAGCTGTATAATTTGTGCCTGAAATCCATATAGTGTTATCACTATATCAATCCCTATGATAAAATCCATACAGTTCATATATATCACCCCATAGTTTGCAATCATTATTTTCACAACAAATATTTATGTTCTATTAATTAATTAAATTGAGAATCAACATGACAGTCAGGAAAATGTTACTTACTGATTTGTAGATCATGTAAATACTATCTCAGGGCAACCAGAAATGCCATATCATGATAATCAAGCTTATAATTGGGGGAGAGGTTAGAGTAAAAATGATAGGCTTCTAAGATGGTCCCAAAGCTCCTTTGCAACCTCAGAGTGACCACAGGCCAGGAGACACTGAACTGCACACAGCGAGACACCCAGATTTCTCAACCAAAGATGTTGTGAGATAAGCAGTAAATAATGCAATAACAATGTCACTATTGGAAGTGTTTTGTCCAAATTGGTTTATTTCCCTGTGATCATGTCACATAGTCACTAAGGCCTAATCAGGTACCTGCAAAGGTAAAATTTATGTCCTTATTACCATTATCTTTGGAATAAATATTTTGAACTTACTAAGCAATGTACAACAAACTCCAAAATATGGGGTGTTTTTTGTTGTGAATTTGAACCACATTATTAGTAGTCATTTTAATAATACTTCATTTTCCTAAAAAATTTAGAATTAAGTTTATTTAAATATTATTAAAACTAGAATTCTTATATTATAATTAAATATATGAAAAACACAGTATATTTAAAATAATACAGCCTGACTTCACTTCAAAATATATGTTTTAAGAATATAATCATAGTTCACTCAGCTGCAAGAATTACGATAAAATAATTTCATGGTCTATAGAAATTTTTAAAAAACTTACACAGAAAAGTCTAATATTTTTATTTTGACTAATGTGTGGGATTCCAGCGTTTCTGTCCTAACAGGAACAATAATGCTTACCTGGTGTTCCAGCATTGATTACACTCGAGCCCACTGCCTTTCTACATTCTTGTTTGCTCATTATTTGTCTTCCAAAATCTGCAAGAGTTGTTTATGTCAACTAGTTTCCTAGATTCCTTGACCAAAGTGTGACTTTTATCCTAATTTTCTAAATTCCTGAACTTTAGTTAATACACAACTGTTTAGTGCAGTGTACTTAAACTTTAGCCCACTGTCTCCAGCTGAAGATTTGATTGACACAACTTCAGTTCATGCTTGAGTTTTCTAACATGTAAGTACATTACACTACTTTTAAAAACTATTTCAACAAAAAGAACAGAAAAAGTTAACAGTTCACTGCTCAACCACAAATATTGAATACATATATGGTATACATAGTCTGTTTCATGAAAAGCACTTTCCTATTCAAATTTCCTTTCTTCTTTCTTCTAGAAAGGAGATGAGTTCCATATTCACCAGATAAATCTGAATAATAGGAAAATATTTAAACATTATTAACTCCAATTGGTTAGGCCTTAATATTTCACATCTTCCCAGATTGCAAGTTCTAATGCCAATTTCAAAGGTAATTTGTTTTCCAAACAATATGGTACAATGGAAAACTTTTGTTCCTGGTAGCCTATGAATCTCAGTTGAAGTTTTAACTCCATTTTCCAATTAAGAGACTTGGGAAGACTACTCAGTTTCCTAATTATTACATAATTATGTTTTCTGTTAAACTATTACTATAAAAATAGCCTAAATTCAAAGTCAGGTGTCTTGTCTTATCAAACATACTGTAAAACTTTACATACAGCCCAAAAGACTGTCACTCCTTTCCTTCTTAGAAAACAAGAGAGATTTACACAAGTAAAAATAAACCTGCAAAGAGGGAGATTGTTGATTTTGGATTCTCTACTTCCTTTGAGAAAAGTAAAGAACAACATGACTTTGAGTATGGAAAGAAATACTTGGGAGGAGAAGCCCTCCTAGATACTCAAATCATGGAAAGCATGTCCTTCTTTATCACAAGATTAAGGGATACTTGGGTAGTGTTACAGCCATAGATCTAAATTGCTCTTTCATTCATCTACAAGAGGAGAAAGAAATTGCCATAAGCCATGATAAAGGCAAAACAAAACAAAGAGAAAATATAAATCCAAAAAAATAGCCTCCAGTAGCCTTAAAATTGGCTATAAGGGAGCCTGCACAAGAAAAAGCAGAAATTCCTCTCTGAGACCAGTACTCACAGAAAAGGATGAATGTGTCAACTGAGAATGGAAGGAACTGTTCAAACGTACAGCCAAAGTTTCAGTTGCCGAGAGCAAATACCTGACTTCCACAAATAGCAGAAGAGAAGACTTATTGGCTCTCGTTTTCAGCCCATGGTCAAATGGTTGAAAAGTAGAAACATCACAGCAGAGGGATGTGGCAGAGGAAGTCTGCTAACCTTACAACAGCCAGAAACAGAGAGAGGGAGACTCAGCAAGAGGTGCATCCATCCCAAGAGAAACACCTTCTGAAAGCTCAAACGCTCAACATTTTGCAGCACACTTTACTTAACCATAACACTAGCAAAGAGAATGAAAAATTGGCTCATTCTAGTCATTATTTAAAAAATGTCTCCCCCCCCAAAAAAATGTCTTCCCAAAATTTCATAAAACTAAGCCAAGCCTATATAGTCTGTGGTATTGGATTTCATATTTTTATTGCCTCAAACCTCAACATGAGAGAGTGTTTCAGTATAGACATAGCTATACCCAGTACATACACACAAACACCCTTTCAATTAAAACTATTAAAAGAAATCATTTCCACTTCTCAATTATCTGAATGGAAAATTCAAAACACAGATATTATATTATATTGATGAGGATGAGGGAAAATAGGCCCTCCCGTACACTGTTGGTGAAAATACAAATCAATACAATCTCAAAAACAGAGAAATTTAGCAATATCAAGTAAAACTCTGTATACATTAGCCCTTTCTCCTAATACGCACTTCTCGGATCTATCCTGAAGACACTAGGCTAACAAAAGGAATATGTATTTCTACAAGATTATTCATTTCATAATGTCTGTAAATGCAAAACATTGGAATATCCAAACACAGCAGATTGTTAGAACTGTGTTAGATCTAAATACTAAAATTTTATGTAGCCATAAAAAGAATGATACCTATGAATGGATTTGGAAGGACCATCAGTAAATGTAAAAAGCAGAGGAGAAACTATGTACTGCAGTCCAGCCCCGCCCCTACTGCAGACTTCAGGAGAAGAGAGAGACTAAATCCAGACTTCTGCAGATCCAGAACCCACGTGCAGGAAGGTGAGGAGATCCTGCCCTGTCCCTACTGCATATTTCAGAGCCTTTTGTGCTGAGGCAAAAGATGGAGACCCTGCCATCGTGCAGACACTATCTCCTCACTGCGGACCCCATTCCTGATGCAGATACCCAGGATTCACCTGCCCCAGGGAAGAGGTGAAAAGTCACGCCCACATGAGCTGCCAACACCCACTCTGCATGTGCCCTGCAAATGGGCTGCAGAGGGGACAACCAAAATACTGATCTAACTGAAGACAAGACCTGTAGTCAGGAGGAGAGCTTTGTGTAGGACTGCAGTGTTATCCTGGCCCAGTGAGAGAAAACCACGGGAGACAGGCTGGGAGGGGTGAAGAGCTAAATGGACATCCAGCGATCTGCAGGTCACTGGAGCTCAGACCAGGAGGGTCAGAGGGCTTGCATACTGTTCTGGGAGGCTTTTTAAAATGTATAATGTTTAGAGGTGGTAGACTTGAAGGCGATAGCATTTATTCCAACTGCTTGAACCTACGAAATATAGTAGCCTGAACTCCTATGGTCAATGTATGGCTGGCCCAAGTGTCTTCACTAAAATCAAAGACCTCTGTGCTCTGGTTAGGGTTTGTCAGTATCCAGTTTCTAATTGATGTCTTTGGTTGGCAGCGCCGAGGTGACATAATTATTCCTATCAGTTGGTTTTCTCTGTATGTCAATATCTGAACTGCCTGGGGGTCATAAAACCTACCGCAGCAAACTCCTGAAGAACCAGGCACTAGGCTGAAGAAACCACAAGCACCAGACAGAGAAATATGATAAGTTTTATGATAAAAGAGTCCCTAATGAAATTCATCTTCACCAAACCATATTACAAAGTTTCTCAAGGATTTAAAAGGAGAAAATGTTTTGATCAAGGAAATGAGAGTTAAACCAAACCTTTGAAGGATTGGATTTAATGGATATGTACAGTGTTCCAACCACAAAATATACAATCATTTCAGCAGCACATGACACTTTCTACAAAATAGATCACAAATTAGCTAATAATACGTGTGCCTAAGTAAATGCAAAAGAATCAAAATTTTTCCATGTGACTTATCAGATCATAGTGAAATGAAACTAGAAATCAAAAGCAAAAGAAATTACAGCAACTATACAACTGTACGGAAATTTTAAGAAACACTGGAATGATCAATGAGTCCCAGAAGAAATTAAGGAAGAAATGAGACAGGTCCTAGAATTAAATGGTAACGCCCACCCAACAGACTAAAACTTACAGTACACAGTGAAAGCAGCTGTACAAGGAAAGTTTATAGCGTTGAATGTCCAGATCAGAAAAATGAAATGAACACAAATAAATACCTAAAAATGCAAGGCTCTAGAAAGCAAGAAAATCAAAATGCAGAGAGTATATGAGGAAGGAAATTATTAAGATCAGAGCAGACATCAATGAAATGGAGACTTTAAAAATGATACAAAGAATTAATGAATTGAAAAGCTAGTTCTTCAAAATAATAAACACAATAGACAAACCCTTAGTCAGTCTTACCAAAAAGGAAAAAAACAGTCATAAATTAATCTAATTAGAAATGAAAAATGTGAAATCACAAAAGATACCACCTAAATCCAGAAAATTATTAGCAACAACTTTACAAACATACATGTAAAAATAACTGGAGAATTCAAAAGAAATGGAAAGATTGCTAGATACATGTGAATTACCAAAACTGAACCAAGAAGACTTAAAAATATTGAAAACCCAATAAATGCAATGAAATCGATATATTAACAAAGACTGTCAACTAAGAAAATCTCAGCACCTCATGAGTTCACAGTCAATTTCTAGAAGAACCAAGACAACTTATCAACAGTATTCCTCAAATTCTTTATGAAGTTGAGATGGAAGAAATACTTGTAAAATGATTCTGGGAAACTAACATTATCCTGATACCTAAACCAGATAATGGCCTGAACAAAAAAAGAATTTTAAGCCAATCTTGCTAATGAACCATAGATGCAAAAATCCCTAACAAGATTCTGGAGAACAATGTGACAATATCATGATCAAGTAGGCTTCATTCCAGGGATACAAGGATGGTTCAGCACAAGCAAATCAATAAATGTAATTCATTGTATCAAAGATGTAAGGACAAAAATCATATGAGCACAAAGGACTCAGAAAAAATTTTTGACAAAGCCCAGTATTCACTCATTATTAAAAAAAAAAAAAACCTGAAAATAATCGGTATAGAAGGACCTTATATTAACATGATAAAAGCAATTTATGACCAACCTACATGCAGCGTCATATTAAATAGGGAAAATCTCAGAAACAGGAACAAGACAAGGTTGTCCACTATCACAACTGCTGTTCAACATAGATCTCAAAACGTTAATCAGAGTAGTCAATGCAAAAGAAAGCAATAAAAGGGATATGTATAGCAAAGGAAGAAGTGAAAGTATCATTCTTTTCAGATAATATGATCACTTATTTAGAGACTCAAAAATAATCCATCCAAGGTTCAGAGGTTTAGCTCAGCGGCATAAATGCCTGCATGGCAAGTACAAGGTTGTCAGTTCGATTTGGGTACAAAATGAAACAAAGAATACTCCATCCAAACACTCCTAGAATTAACAAAATTGAGCAAAGCAGCAGGATACAATATAAACAATCAATAAAAATCAATAGCATTGTTATACCATAATAATGAACTCACTGAAACATAAACTAGGAAAACATTACCACATACAACAGCATTTAAAAATTTAAATTCTTAGGAATGAACCTAATCAAAGAAGTGAAAGACCCCAACAATGAAAATTACATCATTCTGAAAAAGAAAATCAAAGAGAACATCACTAAACAAAAAGATTTCCCTGTTCCTGGATTGGCAGAACCAAAATAATCAAAATGGGCATGCTTTCAAAACTGATGTACAGATTAAATTCAATTCTAGTCAAAATATTCTCAAACACCAAGACAAATAATGTCATTTCTCACAGATCTAGAAAAAGCAATCCTAAAATTCATATGGAGCAAGAAGAGACCCACAATAACAAAAACAGTCCTGGGCAACAAAAGCAAAGCAGGTTGCATCTCAACCCCAAATTTAAATTTACACTACAGAGCTGCAGTGACTAACGCAGCAGAGTAGTGGCATAAAACAGGTGTGCAGATCAGTGGGATAGAAGAAGCAGCACAACTTCATGCACATGCAGTTATTTGATCTTTAACAAACAGGCCAAAAACATACACTTGAGGAAACACAGCCTCTTTAATAAAAGGTACTGGAAAAATTGGATATCCATACGCGGAAGATTGAATCTAGTCCCACATGGATATCCAGTTTTCCCAGTTTAATGCATGGAAAGAATGACTATCACCAAGATATCTAATAGGAACCAATTCTGGCAAGGATGCAAGGAAAAGGGAACTTCTACACTTCTGGTAGGAATGCCAAATCATACAATCACTTTGGAAATCAGTGTGGAAATTGTTCAAAAAGTTAAAAATAGAAATCCCATTTAAACCATCTACATCACTTTTAGAAATCTTACCAAAACAGGTCAAATCGGCAAATTGCAGGGATATATGCATACATATGGTTTACAGTAGCACAATTTATAATAGTTAGATCTTGGAAACAGCATATATGCCTATCAACAGATAAATGGATAAGAAAAATGTGATATTTTTACACAATGGAATATTACTATATCATAAAGAAGGTTAAACTTAAGGTATTTATAGGCAAATGGACAGAATTTGAGAATGTAATATTCAGTGAAATAGTTACACTAGATTAAATTACACTAAATACTGCAATGGTTTCTCTTCTCAGAAAATTAAATATATACCTACATACATATGAATCATATGTGAAAAACGGGTGAAAAGAGGAAGACATTGATAGGAAGTAAAGAAAAATTCAAATATATGTGTGTGTGTGTGTGTGTGTGCTAATTTGTTTCACTTATACTATGAGTTTCCCTTAATTCATTGAAAAGAAAGTTTTATGCTATTATCTGTTTATTTCTCTGTAAGAGTGAATATTTTGTGTATGTCTTATATTCTGAATAATTTAAAGATAATATGTGGAATATTAACTATAAAATTTTATTTTTGTCATAAAATAAAAACATAATAAGATATGTTATATATGGATAAAAGATAAAAGACATTATAAATATATTACATAAAGTTAATGTAAAACAATAAAGATAAAAGAAAACCTGCATTAGCATGTCAATTTTGAAAAAAAAAAGCTGAAGACTGGTAAAGTAGAAATCAATGAAATTATTTGCCAAAAGACAATTAAGTGCTCCTGCTAAATTCACTGGGAAATGTTAGGAGAGGTGATGTTTTTGCATAGTTTTGTCACTTAGAGGTCTATCAAATTCTTCATATTAAAAAAACAGAAGAATTAGAAACAAATGAACTCAGCGCCATTTAAAATAAGTAATATGGCCGTATGGGGAAGGGTGAATCTCTTCCTTTTAAGCATAGCTCTATTTTTTTTTTATTTAGTCTAAAGAGAAACACAAAGCTACATTCAACTTTTAACTGCAAAATTCTGCTTTAGTGGATTTACTGTCATTGTTATAATGGTGTGTGTATCACAGTTCTGAGAAACTCCTTGTCCATGGCATTTGCTGTGCTTTGATCATGGTGTATGCTCTAGACATCCGTCCTGGGGAAGTTATTTCCCAGTACAACCATACTGAAAGATGATGGGACCTCTAGGTAGTGAGGCCTACTTGAGAGTGACTGCTCATGGTTGCCCTCATAAAGGGATTAATGCTGGTCTTCACAACTGAGTTCATGTAAGGTTAAGAATTAAAACAGAGAGCCTTGTTCTCTCCTGGCCATCTTGCTTTTTCTTGCTATGTGATGTCTTCTGTATGTGATCTTGCCATGTGACACTATCTGCCATGCTGTGACCCATCTAGGAGGCCCTCACTAGACCCAGCCATGGGTTTTGTGTACTTTCCAACCACTAGAATCATGAGGGAAAAAAACCTGTTCTTTATATACTATCTGTTCTTTGTTCTTTATATACTATCTGTTCTTTATATACTACTACATATAACAGATATTCCATTACAGCAGCAGAAAACAGGTTAAGACAGTATCTGCTGAGCACATAATTAAATGTCCTGATGTTTGGAGACAGATAATGAATAAACGTGATGTTACTGATTTAAAGTGAGTTATGACCATGGAAATGTGGAATGGACTAAGGCAGAAAGAACTCTATCATCAATGATAATGACACTAAAACTGCCGGCAGATATAGACTTACAATTTACACAAACACATAGACACACACACACACACACACACACACACACACACACACTGAAATGGCTAGAAATAACCATACAGCAGTAGCAGTGAGCACGCTTTGCCCTATATAGTGGTTTCTAAATACCATTCATTACCCATTAAAATATATCTCAAATAAATTTCTAAGTAAGATACTTGGGCAAGGAAGGATAAAAATAATCCTGTGATATTTACTTATACCCAGAAGTAAGTGTTCAAAGTGTTTAAAAATTGATGTGACAGGTAACACACAGCAGCAAAGTGATTCATATGTCTCACTGTCAGGAAGCTCTGATCTGAACGTGTTACACTACTGCCTTTTTGAACCACAGGTGGCGTGTCATGACTGTCCCATGGGTGGCATGGGAAGTACCTTGGTGTAGTTCAAGCTGCCTGATATCATAGGCATGCATGTAACCCCTAGTGACTTGAGTCAGTGGAAATGCATTAGAAGTATTTCTTGATTTTCAGTAGACACATTGTCTTGGCCTTTTGAAAAATGCTGGACCTGTAGAGACTTCAAGGAAGAGATCGCTGTTCTGTGTTGTAAGTAGGATAGTTGTAACACGGTGGGCAAAATTACTAACTTCTCATGTCTATTCAGAAATCAAGGGTGGCTTAAGAGTATGTGTTTAGGTGTCAAGCTGGCAAGAGTAGGATGTGGTGGTTAAGTGTAATTATGTCAAATGGACTGGCAGGGGAGTCACAAAGGGACTGGAAAGCACACTTTGAGGTGTGGCCGGGTAGGCGATGGAGGTTTGACCTGCAGTGATAGATCCGGTCTCTGGCCCTTCTTCTCTGACACTATTCCCTATTCTACTCTAGGCTGTGGCCATTCTCTGAACATGTGTGTACTGCTGAGCCTTCTATCACGCTGTTCTTTGGAGCCAGCTAACCATTCCTGAAACCATCAGACAAATTAAACCACATTCAGCAAACCCTACAATTTTTTTTCTTTTGCTATCTAAGAGACAAGTCACCTTTACCAGAGGAGCCATGCAGATTGGTGCCAGGTATCAGCATGAGCCCTCTGCACTCACCAAGTTCCTCATCTCCCTGAGTGAATGTTGGTGAGTCCTCTCTGGGTCTCGGATCTCCATTTGGCTGGCGTTCCTTACTTATTCGGAACTGGTTATCCTACTGAATATTTTCTTATTGCTTTAAATATTGGCTAGAACTTGCATTTGCCAGCAATTCACATTTTGCTCCTGCTATTCCTTCATTATCTGAGTTGGCTTAACTTGCACATTCAATAAAATGAGGAAATTTAACTAATGATGGTATGGCTTTGTTTTTCTCTTAGAGAGGAAACTTTGATGATCTCCAATTTTTTTCAGAACTCTTGGGAAATAGAGAAAAGGATAAAAGCATAGACTTTTGACTGCCTGTGTCTGTATTTTGATGCAATAAGAGATATTTTAAAACTCAAGGTTAACTTTTTAAAACAATTAAGACCTATAAAAAGTAACACAGGAAAAGAAGCTGTCTGTAGGTCTGAGCCCAGATTGGGTGGGCATAGGAAATGCTCTGCAACTTTGTAATGGGAATTTCTTACCTTGTTTTAGCTAAGCAAGTTTAGGATGAAAAACGCTTAGAGCTTTGGAAAAGGAATTCAAGTCAACAGTCCAACAGTTTAAAATCTGATAAATGATAAACCTAAATAAAAGCTACACATATACGTCACAGTGCATGTTATATATAAAGATTTATAAATGTATATTTTTTTCATAATGTACCAAATTAATTTAGAAATAAATGAACATTCATTTATTGAGAAAATATAAACACAAATGCCTTTTAGTACACATGACTTAGGTATATCTTTGACAAATAGTTAATATAAATTTATTGGTAACATAAAGTGAAGGTGTCTTCAGAACTGTTGACATGTGTTTTGCTTATGTTGTCAGTCAATCAATATTATATTTTAGAGGACTCGGACACAATACCTTCTGGTTTCTGTGTCCTAAATACAGTAATTTTTGAAGTGTTCCCTGCCAGAAAAAGAAATAATTTAAAATATTGACTTGGCCTATCTGATATCTCAGATTTTGCAGCTAACCTATTCGTTACTGATAAAAATAATCTGGGTATGTATGAATGATATAAATAGCTATAAATACACATGATATAACTAAAACATCTAGGCTGCTGATAATTAAGTTAAAAATAGTACACACATATGCTAGATATAAGTGTGAGTGCTCAGTTTCTTGCAGCTCATAAAAGATGATACGTCTGGTATGCAGACAAAATACCAACAGAGAACAAGTTACCTTACAACTGTCAGAACAAAACTTTGACTCCCTTGAGTTCATTTCACCTGGCACACATACTAAGCAAGAGTGAAAGCAAACATGCCTTTTACACAGAACCATCTCTTCTCACTGGTGCACACGTCTTTCTCAGAGTCAAAACATAATGATATCCTCTTTTAAAACCTAGGGGCTTCTGTGTGGAAAAAAGGAACAGACCATGACAAACTGGCTTCCTTTGTGCATAATTACTGACACAATACAGACGCCCTTGAGATAAAGGAAGCACAAGGTGACCTGAAAGAAGTCATCCTATGACATGTATTTTAATCACCTCTTACCCTTTTCACGTCCTCAACCCCATGCAGAGTTGCAGTCTTGCTCCCTAATGGTGTGATGCTCTCTCACCCACTGTTCCCCTGGGCGGAGGACTCACATCACCAATCAACTCTTTTCCTCTATTCTGGTTTTGGTAAATTGTTTTACCACCTCATCACTAAACCTCCATAGGATTCCTTGCAAGACATTTGGGTGCATTAAATATGTTTCATAGATATATTTGAACAGTGTAATTAATATATTATCAAAAGATGTCAGATTCTTTGATAAATTTGAGAGTAACTGCTCTTGAAGGACAGTAAATAACTACAAATGAAGACTTTCATCAAGCTACAAGTTAACCTAACATAAGTAATGTTATAGAGAATAAGGTATAAATAACACATTTTAAGGTGATTTAAGATCATATTTATTTATCAAGATATCATAAAGTCAAAATTCTGTGTCAGGGAAAATCATTTAAGCTTTAAGTAACAGTTTTAGAAAACTATCTTTTGTTTTGCTAGAAAGGCTATTCCAGTAGAGTCAATCACTGCAGCTCACCTGACCTGTTAATGACTGGTGCTGTGACACCATACTAATGGTGGTATACCAGGTGAGATGGCTTGTTTGCATCTCTGTACTAAGTGAACAGCTACTGTTTTCCTATCTAATTCTTGCTTAAATTAAGTATTTAAAATGTAGGTTTAAAAAGTCATTTTGTCTTTTTAGGAAAACTACTCAAGAGGTAGATTAACCTTTACCGTATACCAAGAATACGCATAAGTTGACTTCTAAAACCTTATAATTAAATTTTTTGAAAATATCTTATCAAAATGCTCTAGCTCAAGTGTTTAATTTTTAAACTGGGCATTATAGCACACATCTATAATCCCAGCAGTCAGAGGTTGAAGCAGGAGGATCTCGTTTAAAGCCAGTCTGGGGGAATTTAGCAAGACTCTGTCTCAAAAAGAAAAAGTTTAATTTTCATTGTTGTTTTTGTTCCATCCCTAGTCTAAAATAGAGAAATAATATTTTTTGAAAGTATCATTAACCTTTAAGTAGTATCTAGATTCTGGGATGACACCATTTTGATATGTCAAAGAGTTATGATTGGTTGTAAATGTGTTATATACCCTAATAGTATATCTTCTGAGTAAAACATTTCTTAGTAGAGACAGTCTATTATAAGAAATAACATTTTTAGATGAAAAAAAGTTTAAATGTAACACACAGATAAAGCCAAAATCTCTTGTGCTTTATGTTTAGAATGACTGCTTTCTTAAAATATTGATCTTTTGCCAGTAAAATTTACAAAATAACTACTTAAAACAATGAAGACATTTATCAAAAAATATGTTTTCTAATGTTTTTGTTAGGCTTAGGTTGCTTAGAAAAATTAAATCTTAAAGAATTGAAGTTTACTTAGGCATCTTTTTGAAGAATTTTTAATAAAATTTTCACTTATAGTTCTAGTTAAACAAAATTCTGTTATTTTTTTGGTGTTGTTTAATTTAATTTTTAATTTTAAAAAGAAACCACATAAAAGAAAAATAAAAAGCAAAAGACATACAAATAACAACTACAAGGACAAAAAGGAATCCAAAACAATAACAATATATGCTTTTAAAATGAGATGATAGGAACTTAACAATGGTTGTAATATTGTACATTATCTTCTAAAGAGTTGCTTAGATTACCAGATATAGACAAGAACATTGATCTAATCATATGAGTACTAGATGCCCTTTTCTAAGAGCTAGTAGAATTAGTAGTAAAATCATCTTAGCTGTTTTATACATATGTAAAAAATATTTTGTCTTTTTTCCCTATTCTCCTTTCCCGTATCCTAGTTTTCCCCTTGAGTACTTTCTTACCCTTTCACAATATCTATGATAGATTTTAGATCTCATTTACTTTTTCAGTTGCCTACACTAAGGAGACAATATGGTATTTACACATGTGAGTCTGACTTATTTCACTTATGAGTAGGGTCACAAGTCTCATCCATTTACCAGAAAAGCCTCAGTGCAATCCTTATTTATAGCTGAGTAGTACTCCACTGTATAACAAATACCACATCTTTTTTATCCATTCCTTAGTTGATGGGCATTTGGGTTGTTTCCAAGATTTGGCTATTACAAATGGTCCAACTATAAATATGGGTACACATATATCACTTTGGTGTGATATTTTCAATTCTTCTGGGAAAATGCCCAGAAGTGGGATAGCTGGGTAAAATGGGAATGCTAATCCTAGCTTTTTGAGGAATCTCAACCACTGATTTCCACAGTGGTTGCACCAGTCTGCATTTCCACAAAAAGTACAGAAAAGTTCCTTTTTACCCACAAACCCTTCAGCGTTTGTTCTTGGCTGATTTCTTGATCTTGGTAATTCTTTCTGGAGATGGAATCTCAGAATTGTTTAATTTACATTTCTCTAATCACCAATGATGCTGAACATTTTTTATATATTTATTTTCTCTTGTACTTTTTCATTTGAAATTGCATATTCATCTCAGATGACCAGTTTTGGATTGAGTCTTTGAATTTGGAGGATCTGATCTTTTTTAAGTCTTTATATGTTCTAGATAGAAGTCATCTGTCTGAGGGACAGTTGGCTAAGATTTTTTTCCCAATTAGTGGGGTTTTTTCACTCTGTTAGAGATTTCTTTTGACATGCACAATCTTTTAAATAAGATAAGAACCAAGATCTTGATTCTGGGAAGTATTTCCTACACATTTGATTTTTGTTCAGGAACTTTCTACCTACCTCATGTCTTCAAAATTTCTATCTACTTTGTCTTCCAGCAGATAGTGTTTCTGTTTCAATATTTAGATCTTTGATCCATTTTGACTT
Organism: Cavia porcellus; assembly: GCF_034190915.1. Classification (NCBI taxonomy): domain Eukaryota; kingdom Metazoa; phylum Chordata; class Mammalia; order Rodentia; family Caviidae; genus Cavia; species Cavia porcellus. Next base: position 80,583,499 of record NW_026947487.1, read on the forward strand.
TAGTTTAGTGCATGCTGAGAGGCATGGCTCTAGTTTTAGTTTTTGTCATATGGAAAGCCAGTTTTTCCAACACCACTTACTAAAGAGCTATCTTTCTTCCAATGAACATGTTTGGCCCCTTTGTCAAAGAGAAGGTGACCGAGTGTGTTTGTATTTTTGGTCATATATTCTAATCTATTTCATTGATCACGAGGTCCATTTTTATTCCAGTACTATGCTGATTTTATCACAGTAGCTTTGTGGTATAACTTCAAGTCAGGGATTGTGATGCCTCCTGCTTTGCCTTTGGTGCCCAGAATTGCCTTTGCTATTCTAGGTCTCTCCTGTTCCAGATGAATTTTAGGAATGATTTCTCTAAATCTGAGGGGCATGCTAGTGGTATTTTGATTTGAATTTCATTAACTCTTTATAACAAGTTTAGGAAGCTCACTGAAAAGATCTTTTACTTCCTTTGTTACATTGATTCCAAGGTGTTTTATTTTTTGGGATTCTACTGTGAAGAGTGTGTTTTCTCTTTTTTTCCTTCTCAGTGAGTTTGTTGTTTGTGTAGAGGAATGCTATTGATTTTCCAGTGTTGACTCAAAAATGTAGTTATATCCAGCTAATTACTGAATTTGGTTATTACTTCTAGAAGCTTTTAATGGAGTTTTTGGGGTCTTCTATGCAGAGTATCATGTAATCTGCAAATCATGATAATTTAACTTCTTTCTTTTCTCTCCTTATTCCTTTTATCTCTCTCTCTTGTCTAATTGCTCTAGCTAATGTTTTCAGAACTGTATTGAATAGGAATGGTGACAGTGGATATCCTTGTCTTGTTCCTAATTTTACAGTGAAAGCTTTCAGTTTTTGCTCATTTAGTAAGAATGCTGGCTGTTGGTTTATTTTGTATGGATTTTATCAGATGGAAGTAAAGAACATCTATTCAGATTTTCTATAGGGCTTTTATCATGAATAAGTTTTAGACTTTATCAAAAGTTTTTTTTTTCATCTATTAAGATGATCATATGGGGGCTGGGGATTTAGCTCAGCAGCATAAGCGCCTGCCTTGCAAGCAGGCAGTTGCAAGTTCGATCCCCAGTACCCCTAGAAATGAAAAAAAAAAAAAAAAAAAAAAAAAAAAAAAAAAAAAAAAGATGATCATATGACTCTTATCTTTGGCTCTGTTGACATGGTGTATTATGTTTATTGATTTGCCTATATTGAACCATCCCTGCATTCCTGGGATGAAGTCCACTGGGTTGCTGCATTGATTTGCTGCATTGATTTTGGCAGTATTTTACTAAGGATGTTTGCATCTTTGTTTATTAAGGGAGATTGGTCTGTAGCTTTTTTTTTTTCTTGAGTGTTTCTCTGGTTTTGGTATTAGTGTAATATTTGCTTTAGGAATAAACTAAGGAGAATTGCTTCCCCTTTAATCTCTTTGAAGAGTTTGAGGAATGCTAGCATTAAGTCTTCCCCAAATTTCTTGTAGAATTTGGCTTTGAATCCATCAGAGCTGGCAATTTTCTTTGCCAGTAAGATTCTAATGACATTTCCAACTTCATTAACTGAAATTGGGTTATTCAGCAGTTTTACATTCTTCCTGATCCAGCTTTGGTAATTCACATGCTTCTAGGAATCTGTCCATTTTTTCTGCATTATCAAACCTTTGAGGGTAAAGGTTTTCAACGTAGGTATTGATAATCTTCTATATTTCCCCAGCATCTGTAGTGATTTCCCCATTATCATTCCTTTTTGCATAAATTTAAGTTTTTTCAGGGCTGGGGGTTTAGCTCAGCATCATAAGTGCCTGCTTGGCAAGTATGAGGTCATGAGTTCAATCCCCAGTACAAAAAAAAAAAAAAAGGTTTTCCTTCCTTTTTTTGATAAGATTGGGTAGGTGACTATCAATTTTATTTTTTCTTTCAAAGAGCCAAGTCTCTGATTCATTAATTCTTTGTATTGTTTTCTTAGCCTCAATTGCATTAATTTCTTCTCTGATCTTTATAATTTCCTACCTTTTTTGGGCTTTTGGTTTGACTTATTTTTCTAGATATTTGAGAGGTAGCACCAGGTTGTTTGTGTTCATTCTGTTTTCCTGCTATGAGAATTCTCTGAAGTATATTTCCAGCTGAGGACTGCTTTCATTGCATCCCACAGATTCTGGTAAGTTGTATTTGCATTTTTGTTTGCTTGTAGATATTATTTAATTTTTTCTTTAATTTCTTCTGTGATCCATTGTGGAGGGTATTACTTAGTTTCCATGTGTTTATGGAGTTTTGCAATTTCTTTTGCTGTTAATTTCTAATTTCATGGCACTATGATCCAATAACATGCATGGAATAATTTCAGTTCTTTTGCATTTACTTAAGTATGTTCTAGGGCTAGTATATGGTTTATTTTTGAGACTGTCCCATGTGCTTTTGAAAAGAATGTATATTCTGATGTTGTTGGGTGGAATATTCTGTACACATCTACTAAGTCTATTTTTTCACAAGTTGATTCAGTTCTATTACTTGCTTGCTGATTTTTTGGCTAGTTGATCTGTGTCTTTGTGACAATGAAGTTAAGATTTTCCATTACGATCATTATTTATTTGATTTTTGGTATCTGTTAATATTTGTCGTACATAGTTGGGTCCTTTCATATTTGGTGCATATATATGTATGATTGTTATCTCTTCCTCTTTAAGTTTTCCCCTAACTAGTATGTAGTGACCTTGTTTATCTCTTTTGATCATTCTTGGTTTGAAATTCACATTTTCTGCAAACAGAATTGCTACCCCTACTTTTTTCTGGGTTCCTGTCACATGGAGTACTGTTTTCCATCCTTTGACTTTCAGCCTATGAATTTTCTTTCAAGTTAAATGTATTCCTTGTATGTAGCATATTATTCAATTTTGTTTCTTAATCTACTTTGCAAGTCTGTTTCTTTTGATTGGTGAATTAAGACCATTTACATTATTGGTGATAACTGATATGTATTGGCTTGTCTTTGTCATGTCATCTTTCTGTTGTTGGTTCCCTACTTTTATCCCTCTGTCTAATTGTGCTGCTTGCTGGTTGTTTGTTCTATTTTTGTTCTTGGAATTGTGAACAATTCTCTTTCAGAATATCTTTGAGTACTCTTTGTAGGGTTGGTTAGGTTGTCATGAAGTTCTTCAATTATTCTTTGTCATGGAAGTATCTTATTTCTCTATTGATTTTGAAACAGTTTTGCAGGGTACATCAGTCTGGGTTGGAGGTTTGTTTTCTTTCAGTACCTGAAATACTTCACTCCATGTTCTGATGATTTGTGTTGAAGATTCTACCATGATTCTGATAGGCCTTCCTTTATAGGTGATTTGTTTCTTTTTTCTAACAGCTTTTAATAATCTGTTCTTGTGCTGAATTTCTGGGATTTTGATTATTATATGTCAAAATGTAGATTTATTTTGGCTATGGCTAATTGAAGTTGTATATGCCTTGATTATCTGCATGTTAGGTTCTTTTCCCATGTTTGAGAAATTTTCTACTATTATATCTGTAAATAGTCTTTCTGTCATTTGTGTTCTCTCCTCTTTCACTGACACCTATCAGCTTATATTGTTTCTCTTTGCTTCATCTTGAAGCTGTTGAATTGTTATTTCCTGATTACTTTTTATTTTTAAGAGCTGTTTCCTTTCATGATCACTAGTCACAATAATGCCTTTGAGGTCTGAGAGTCTTCAGTTTAATTCATGTGATTTTGCCAGATTTCAATGGAATTTTTGATTGCCTGATTATCTCCTTGAATTTTTTTCATGCATTCTAATTGTTTCCTGTATTGTTCATTCATGTCTTCCATCACTTTCCTATGTGCCTCTATTTTTTTTAGCTATGTCTTGTTTAGATATGTTCACCAATTTTTTCATTATGTTTATCATTTCCGTTTCTACCTGAGAGATTATTTCTGATCTGAATTCCTTTACAGATTTCTGAATTTGCTTCTTTATTTCCCTTGCTACCATTTCAGAGATTTCAAGTGTTTGATTTCCAAATTCATCCATGTCAATGTGTCCTTGATCTGGATCAGTTGGAAGTTTGAGATTGCATTTTGTTGTTTCATTTTTGCATTTTCCTGTGTTCCTCCAAATCAGCCAGAAACAAGTCCTCATTGCCTCCCCTTCTTGTGGAATTTCAGGCAGCAGGTCTCACTTAGGGTTGCTGTTGGTTCTGGGTCATTGGGCACAGACAGCTGGTCCTAGTGGGCTTTACTGAGGATTCCTGGGTGACTGCAGGTGATTGAACATAGATTGCCAGTCTCCGTGGCCTCAGAGATGGTTCCCAGATTTGGATGATTGTTTGTGTGTGCCAGTCTTAATAGTGCTCACCAAGTGTTCTCAAATGTCTGGGAGTCACTGGACACAGGCTCCCAGTCCCAAAGTTTCCTATGTTATTAAAGTTTGCTGGATGCACATTCCTGATACCTGAAGGCCTTAGAGATGGTGTTTGGGTGTGGGCAGGGCCCTGAGCAGATCTTCCCAGTCCTCAAGAGTCTCATCAAGTGTTCCTGGATGACTGCAGGACCCTGGGTACAGAATCCCAGTGAGCCTCAGAGATATCGTCAGGGTTTGAATGGACCTCTGGGTGCAGCTTCCTAATCTCCAAGAGCCTCACTGATATGATTAACTGAAGTGCTAAATGGGAAATCATATTGGTTTAATACAAAGGGCTCTAAGAATATGCTTAAATGCACTTTTCTGATTGAACACTTATCAGTTTCACAGAAAAATTGTTTTTCTTTATCCCTGGCACTTTTTCAGTATAAATCTACTACAGAGACATTTATTTTATATTTTCCTTATAAATGTTTTAACTGTTGCCTGTCAAAATCATATTAAGATTGCCTATAGAATAGATATTATTAAACTGGACAATGTAGTATAGGTAAACCTAGTGTAAATAAGGAAGGTAGAAGAAATAAGGATAGAAAGGATACAGGAAACTCAATTTTTTTGTCTTATTACTCTAAACTTTGCAATAGAACCCTGCTCATCCCTGCACATAACCACACTCATTCCTCAGGGAGAGTCTATACTACTAGGTTTATTATCCCTAAACACAGTATTGCTAACCTATCTTTTACCCTTCAAGACTCAGGATGTCAAGATAAGGATAACTAAAAAGGTTTCAGAAGTTCTCAGTTGCAAATTTTCACCAAGTCCAGTTCCAGTTAGCCACACTCCCTGACAGAAAATGCCTAAAAGTCTTTAAGCCTATATTATCTTAGTTTTCAGGAAAAGCAAAACCTTTCAGACCACTCTGTGATGAAATTCACTTCTCTCCAAAGTAGAGTAATTACCCAAAAAGGAGAACTCAGGTAGCCTCTCCTGAACAAGATGCCCCCAGACCTGAGACAGTAATCCACTGGGATGCTGGCCCACCTCAGCTAACCCTTAAAAGTCCGTTGTGTGCTTTTGTGAGCAAGCCAGTCTTCCTCCAAGTCACCTCCAGCCACATCAGCTGGAATCTTTCCTGTTCTCCTTACTGTCTCCCTCTGCCTAATAAATTCACATCATGCCTCAAACTGACAAGTTCTGAAGTTTTGTTCCTATGACAGTAGGCAGTGAACCTATTGCCAATGCTGTGAAAGGAAAGGGTTGACATCTACATGTGCTTTTGTGGGGCGGGGAGGACTTTCAGAAATCTTTCTGGGGACGTAGAACTACTCTAAACTGCTATTCTGTTAAAATATGACTAGTAAGGAAAAGTGACTACAATTGTCTGTCACTTTTCCTCTAAAATTAGACCTCACCTGGCCAACCACCTGGAAAGATTTTTCTGGCACCAGGAGACCCAACTACAAATGGCTTATTAGCAGTTTATCAAGAGATAAGAGGGGAAATATGATCAGGATCCGAAAGGAGTCACACATCACAACTCTACCAAAAAGATTAACATGGTCATGGGATTAAGAGAAAGGATACTTATGCATGATTGTCTAAAAGCAAAAGCCTCATTTGGTGTCTCCTGCTTCAGCTCTGCTTTGTGTTTGGTGCCAGAGTCTCTAGTGGTAATTTTTCAGGCTTTAGCACCTGGATCCTATTACTGTGTTTACTGTGCTCCCCCAAAATAAGATCTTACTGGAAAATAATCACCACTGAAAGCTAGCGCCTCAAGAGTGTCAGCCCCAGTCAGCCCATCCTCACCTCACCTGTCACCACTATTCTCTTACTTGGCAGCCACTCTGTGAGAAATTTCCAAAATCTCTTATATCATGGTAAGATTTCAAAATGAGAAGCATACTCTAAATTTCATCTTGCATGTTTGTCCTTTTAAAAATGAATCTTTGCATGATATTTTGAAATGAATACTTGCTCATTCTAGTTCTCCAAAATTTGAGATCCACAGGGAAGTTGAATAGCATTCTTTGGCTAAGGGCCAGACAGAATCCAAGCTCCCGCTCAATTCTAGTTTATATGGATTAAGAGTTTGTAAAACATCCTTACTTAATGTAGGGGAAAAAACATGGCTTATTAGAGATGATAATTGTTGAAAAATTTTAACTATTATTAATCAATTCATATGCATATGAATTTTCAATTGGTTTAATGAGATTTTGATAAATTTTAATCTGCTAACAATTAGACATTTGATCTTTAACACTACAAAAATCTTCATTTAATTTGTAGTTGTTAAGACAGAAGCCTAGTTTATCTACCCTATGCAGTGGTCCATAAAATGTTTTACACATTTTTAAAACATGAATACAGTGTGACCTCATTAACTAGGAAAGGAGGTAGGTGAATACTTTTATATATGGAATGGAATGGTGCTTCCTGTCCAAAGTCTGTTATCATGTCTTTAAAGGGCCTTTTCTTTTTATTTTAACCAAGACGTTGGAGAAACTTACAAGGGACTAATCAAGTTACTCTGATCAATCTTCTAGGTGACTCAGACTTTGCTCATTATAATAGTATTTCTAGGCTTACAATCATTCGTGTCTTCATGCACCTGTTTGTATATGTGCTTTATGACCCTAACTAAGTGTGCTCAGGAATGTTCCATCCTGAAATGTGAAGAGGAGCCACTTACACAAACATGGCATGTATAGATTTCCTCAGCAAGACCTCTTTTCTTGGTTCAAACAGGATACTGCTCGGCAAAGTTTTAGTGTTCCTCTTATTTGTTGCAAGCATTAAGTCTCTGCCTACTCCTGGTTGTGCTTTGTGGTTTTGCACTCACCTAGAGGTGGGTCCTTGCCTTTGCTTACAGTGTCTTCTGTCCATGTGGGGGCTCATCATCTCTATCTTTACACTGAGATTCAGAGTCATTATTTTTTTCATCTTTAAAAACTTTTATTTAAAGAGAAAAAAAAAACAGAAATAAGCACAGCAACAGTACAAGAATTCCAGAAAAATAAACACTAAGAGATCGCTAGTTGATAAATTACATACTGTCATCTTAGAAATAGTTGTTCAAGTTACAGAATTAAAGCACACAAAGTGGACATTCAAAGAGTGAAACTATAAACAGTTCTGCTTAATGATCCAACAAAGACTTAGTAAGATGGTCATCTATCTTACACACTTAAACATACATGCAGTTATATCCTTTAGAGCACTTTCTTTTCCTCTCTTTTTAAAATAGCAATCACATATTTTGGGTTTTATTACTCCTACAGTTCTTATTACTTTTTACACTAGAGATAAAATGTGATTTTTATAATTATGATTATTTATTTCACTTATGAGGATAGCTTCAGGTTGCCTCCATTTCAATGTGTAGGCCTCAAGATCATTCTTTTTATAGCTGAGTAATATTCCATTGTATAAAAATACCACATCTTTTTCATCCACTCTGCAGTTGATGGGCATTTTGGTTGTTTCCAAGATTTAGCTATTACAAACTGTGCTGCTATGAACATAGGTGCACATTTATCACTGTGTCATGACCTTTTCAGCTTCTCAGAAAATACCCAGGAGGGGAATAGCTGGGTTGAATGGAACTTCCAATCCTAGTCTTCTGAGAAATCTCCATAGTGATTTTCATAGTGGTTGCACCAGTCTACTCTCCCACAACAGTGAGGCAGTGTTCCTTTTTCTCCACAGCCTCACCAATATTTGTTATTACTTGTTTTCTTGATGGCAGCCATTCTTTCCAGAATGAGATGAAATCTCAGTGCTATTTTAATTTGCATTTCTCAGAGTCATTATTTTTATAATCTTTCATTTCAATAGCAAATTGTTTTTATACTAAAACTATACACATTCCATAAAACTCATTTTGATTAAAGTTGTATATATTTTGAAATAAATATTATAGTTAATATAATTTTTAAGGATGTTCTATCACTCAACACATCCATTCACTCAAATTGCTCAAGTAATCATTAGAACAATACTGGTAATTCTGTCAGATACTGAAAGATGTGAGAAGTATATGAGCCATGATCTAGACGCAGAAAGGTGAAGAGAATACAGCTGTGAAGCTGAGCAGCAAAAACAAGACTTGTTTTGTAGTTAGTAACACTATCATAACTATTGTAAAATTACAATTTAAAGAAGATTTTTTAAACCTAAAGAGTTTTGAACTGTCAATTAATTGAACATTTTACATATTGTATTTGGAGGTTTAGGAAAATTAAAAATTCTACTTGGACTGTGAGTGTTTTGCAGAACCCTTGTATAGCACATGTTTTACTAGTAATAGGTTCAATCCCTGGAGCTGAAGGGAAAAAAAACTGGTACTTAAAAATCAGAAAAATGATTTTCAAATGTCCTTATTATTTTTATCTATAAACCAACTATAATTTAATTTTATTACTGACAAGTAAAATTTTTTGAGCATGTTAAACATGTTAAACATTGCTAGGCTTCAAATTCATAAAGTAAGTTAGAATTATACTAGAATTTCCCAATACCACTGGAAACCAATTGGCTAGAAATAGCAGGAAATGATTACCTCAGAGTTTGATAGACCCAAAGTCCAACATAAGACTCCCTGAGATAAAAACCCAGGTGGTAGCAGGGATGAATCATTTCTGGAGTTTGTAGGAGAAATCTGTTCACTTGCCTTTTGTAGTTTCTGAGGCCAAGAGCCTCAGAACCACAAATGGTAAATTTCTCATCCTCCACCTTCATGTCTCTCTATACATGAACGAAGCAGGTAAAGGTTTTTGCTGTTAAGAAATAATGTTTTGCCCAGCTCAGATAATCCAGAAAGATTTTCCCACCACAAGGTTCTCAGCCTAAATTCAATCATATAACACATAGAGTTACATATCAACAAATCCCAGAAATAAAAACACAGACATTTTAAAGGGAGCATAATCTTGCCTATCACATGGCATTTCAAGTGACTGCTGTTGAAGAATATTTTTATTAATCTTCAAGTGCAAGTGATAATGTGGTCAAATAAACACAGAAAACCTTCTATTAAAATATTGTTTATGGAGAGCCAAAGAATACAATAGTAGCATAGCAGAAAGACCATCCTTCCAAACCCAAGCCAAATACCTGACAGACATGCTCCCTGCATCTGTTTTCTCCTGAAGATAATTTTTTTCTCATCATTCTGCAAGACAGGCTATGGGGCCTCTTTATGTATCCCAGCACCATGGAGGGCATCGAGGAGGAAAGGGCAGGTTGTCAGCTTGGGCATCCTTCCCTCTCATCATGGGGTCCACTTTACCACCCCAAAGGCTTCATCTGAACATACAATTGGCATATGAATTCGGAGATTTACATTCAAACCACAGCACACCCCTCTGACAAAAGACAGGCTAATAAGAGAAAAATATGAGCATTAACTATTTTATAGTACTGGAGATGAACCCAGGGCCTCTGTAGTAAGATATAGCCTCGACTCACCCCTCCCCACCCCTCTTTTTTTAAGACAAAATCTTGCCAAGTCACTAAATTTCCCAGACTAAGCTAAACTTTGTGGCCTCCTACCTCAGCCTCTCAGAGTGCTGGAATTCCAGGCACGTGCATCTGGCAATGTTTAATGTGAGCTTTCTTAACACGGGACCCTTCAGAAATGAAAACCCAAAAGTCAAGAAAACTGTATTTTTATGGTCAGTTGTGAAAAGTATGACTGATGTAGAAAGGACAAAGGATAAAATCCAGGGATAAACCTGGCCTGTCATGTGGCAGAGCTTCTCCTCTGGGCATGAGAAGACACTTGTTGCCTCCTGTTCAGAGGAGAACACCGGAAAGGGCAGAGCATGTCCTCCCAGACCTTACTGCTGCTTCTTTTTGGAAAACAGGTTAGGAGGTTCATAGTTCCTATTGCTCACTTTAAGAGAAAAGGAACCGGAGGCATTAAAGTCTTCCTGCTTCTGTCCTTCTCGGTCTTCTCCAGTTTAAAAAGTGCAGGACGCCAATGTGCCATATGCCACAGTAGTGGTTTTTGCATCCCATCACATTTAGAACTCTGGAAGGTCCCCAAAACATTTCAAAATTTTTGTTTAATGGTTAATCTTTTTCTTTCTTTAAAAACGTACTAACCTGGAAAGTTTTCTCTCAACAAGTATAAAATACTAAACCATCATATTATCAGTATTTCAACACTATCAATGAATACATACACAATTAACAATAATCATGGATAAGACCCAAAATTAAGACCCAAAAAGCATTAATGTTCTTCAAAAATAGGAGGTAAAACGGACATACTAATGCAGATATGTAGCCAACTTAAAGAATTCACATTATTATAGATTGGTAAGCAGTGATTCTGTGTGCATTATACCACCAATTACAGATAATACTTCAATTTGATTTGTCAAAGAAATAGAATTTAAGGTAGGCACTATAATTATGTGGTAGGAATAAACCTGGCATAATTTAGCAAGGCATTTCCTTAAATTCTATTTCCTTAAGACACAAAAATGTGCTTAATGACCCTGGCTGAGAGGAGACACACTTGAAAGATGAGGGCCTAGCCTGGATGTCACACCCTGAAATTCTTTTCTACAATCAAACTGTCAGACTCCTCTGAGATGCCAGTTGGCAGATCATTAAGAAGCCATTCTCTTACCCCTGCACTCATATTTTGGCATCTACTTTTCCTACTGTAATGAAAACAAAACAAACAAACAAAAAAAAACCAAATAAACTAAAAACAACAACAAAAGAAACAGGGTGTGTGTGTATGTGTGTGTGTGTGCGTGTGCGTGTGCGTGTGCGTGTGTGTGTGTCCCGCCCCATTCCAAGCAGAGTTCCTGAGCCCTGGGACTTCTCAGGCCAGCGGAGTGGGGCTGGAGAAGCCCACCTGTGTCTGGGGCTGGACACCCCGCTGAGCTCAGCACCCAGCCTCTGGGAAGGGAGAGCTCTGGAGGCTCACTCACATCGTGGGTCTGGCCAATGACTATACCAAGCCTAATAGTGAGTTCTTCACTAGACAGGACGACGGGCCAGGAGAGTGGGCAGCAAGAGTGGGAAGGGTGCACAGATGAAGCTGGCCCCTGCGGGGCCTCCAAACTCCTCCTGGCTGTCCTGGGCTCCGTCCCTGTTATGCTCCAGTGATAGGGTAATAGGTAGACTGTTCTCAGTGAGTGCGTTGTCGTCCTTTTTTTCTCCTTCTTCTTTTTCTCCCCCCTCTAAGCAAAATTTAAATTCCACCAAAGAGGAGGCCTGGGGCCACTGCTAAATCAGACGGAAGCGGTGGGAATCCAGAGGTGGCGTTTGAAGCACAGCGTCCCTCCGGAGTGAAGCCTTAAGGAGTACAATCACACCTCACCAAAACAATTTCAGAACACCAAGCTCCCGTCCAGTCCACAGAGAATTAGAGAGTGCTGCTTTCTTCTCCTTCCCCTTCCCCTTCCCCCTCCCCCTACCCGTCCCCCTCCCCCTCCCGGTCCCCCTTCTCTTCCTTCTCCTCCTCCTCCTTCTTCTCCTCCTCCTCTGCCCTCCCCCTCCTCCTCCTCTGCCCTCCCCCTCCTCTCTCTTTTCCTCCCCCTCCCCTTCCCCTCCTCCTCCTCCTCCTTCTTCTTCCTCCACCTCCTCCTCCTCCTGCTCCTCCTCCTCCTCCTCCTCCTCTTCTTTTTTAAGAAAAGAAGGGAAACTCCACAATTTGATAGCTTAAAGTTGTGAATCTAAGAGGGCTGATGGGTTTTAGGGTTATTTCCTTAATGAATGCAGAAAGTTAATTTTCTTTTATCAGGTTAAAACAGAAGAGTTTCTAGTAAATATTTCTGTGATAGATAATTCTAATGATGAGAGTAGCCCTTCTCGCTACAGCAATCCAATATTCAGTGGACCTGGGATAAGAAGCTCACTGCTTCGGCACTAGACCCGTGGCTGTAGCATGGCCCTGGCCTCCACTGTTTAGAAATTGAAAGTTAAAAGCAGTCTAAGACACAGAGTCAGTTAAGATTTAAGGGTTTAGAAGCTTTCTACTTATTTAATATCACGTGAATTATAACTGTATTACCTAAAACCTAAATGCATGTTCTCAGCTTAGAACTCAGCATAAAGTAAGAAAATGAGAAAAAGTATTAATAAACAATCTTTAAATTGACTTCTAGAAAAAAATCAATTCACTGCTTCTACAAGAAACTTGCATGTATTTTTTTAGTAAGTTGATAGTAATTATCATTAGTTTCGGTACTAAATATTTGCATGGGTTCTGTGTTTATTTCCTATTAATAGAAAGTGTGATTTTAAGATACTCAGCAGTTCTATTGTACACATAAAGATACACATATGTAAGAGTTAAAATACTATTATTAACTTTGTTATTCTTGTCTCACTATGTTGCATAAGCTGATTTTGAACTCCAGATCCTCCAATCTTAGTTCCTAAGACTAATTATCCATTTCAGGGAAACAGAAGGAAAGGTATCAACTAATTTTTTTTTTTCCTTTCAGAGAATGTCTCCTGAAAATTCAAAGTAAAAAGTTACAGGTGAGATTGGGAACAATCAGTCCTAATAACATAAAATCAATCCTAATAACTGATATGTAACAATATAGGATTAATAACCCCATACTAATCTCAGGAATTGACATACATTTGAGAATAAACAGAATGTATCTCTTTTGCTGAAAGATTCCTGTGCTGCACGGTTGTTTCCTTCATTTTATAATCTCTGCTTAAACTTCAAATTACATGTTAGAAATATATTAAGCAGATTACTTTGGCAAAACTTTCAAACTATGGCCATTTATAACCTAAATATGAAATTGAGACTTAATTGCTGCCCTCCTATAAAAGAAAAGATTACTCTTTCAGAACAGATAGTGTAATAATGAAAGGAAAAGAAAGTGCTCAAAAGGAAAGACCAACTAGGATAGGAGAAAAGGAAGGAAAAGATTGCATGTATGTAAGAAAAACATAAATGTATGTATATGTATACAGGGTAGATATCTATACTACTAATCTCTGTTTATCAAAAAGAAGTTTGTGTTGTCATTGTTTGATTGTTTTTATGTCTAGTTCTTATAACCTGAACAACTACTTCTAATATAACAATATGCAATTTATTAACTAGTGTTGATTCCCTACTTTTTTTGAAATTCTGTATCATTTCTATCCTTTTTTCTGTTTTGCTTTTTAAAATAAAAGAAGAAAAATATTAAATTTTTCCCTTCATCTATTTACTTACATAGATCACACTTTGGCTGTGCATGGAAATGTACCAGACTAAAATTTATAATTATTAAATTTATGCTGTGGTATTCTCTAATGTAGCTAGGTTTTTTCTCTTAAATCAGATGTTTGTTTATATAATTTTGAAAACCCAGAATGTGTAACTGCTATTGTAAAAAAATAAAGAAAAGGAAGTGCTCTAAAGGATACAACTGCATTTATGTTTAAGTATATAGGACTGATAACCATATTACTAAGTTTTTGTTGGATAGTTGAACAGAACTGTTTGCAGTCTCCCCGTTTAAATGTCCACTTTGTATGCTCTACTTTTGTAATTTAAACAATTATTTCTAAAATGATAATATGTAATTTATCAACTAGTGATTTCTTACTGTTTATTTTTTGAAATTATGTATTATTTCTACCCTTTTTCTGTTTTGTTTTTTTCTTTAAATAAATTTTTGAAAAAATCTGATATGCACACAAAAAGAGACTCACAGAAGAGAGTAATTTAAATTTCTTAAAGAGATTCTTTTTAATCAAGACTAAATGTTTTCAGCTTGCAGGTATCTATAAACCTGTCTACAAAGAAAGTAAAGTCTGTGAACATAATTCTATGATACACCAGGTAAATATATAAACGTAAAATAATCATAACTTCATGTGAGCTGAGTCATTTAATAAAATATTTTATTCTCATTAATTGTATAGATATGTGGATGGAGAATCTCATTCCTTACACAAAATATAATTGAATTTTCATGGAGATATGATTATTTCAAATAAGCAGTAAACCCACCTTATAAAAATATGATTTCCTCAACATTTTCCAATAAGTACTATAGCTTTTCAGAATAAAACAAATTAAAATACTGTAGGATTTTAATTCAACTTACGATTTTCATTCTTTCTTTTATTTTAGGTATGACTATGTGCTTCCTTGCTAGTCTTTTAGATCTATAGCTGCAAAATCCAAGCATCAGACATGGCTATTTAAATATAAATTTGAATTAACTAAAATTAAAAATTCATCCTTAATCATACTAACCACATGTTTCTCAAGTGACAGGGAACACATTCATGCCCATATCTCAGAAGGTTCTCAGTGGTGCTATTCTGGGAATGCTGGGAAGAGAAAAGAGCAGGAGGCCAAGCCATCAGCACCGCCCTTCCCCAGGGTCTTTGGAGCAAGCTCCCCGTGCTGCAGGCCCATCAGTCCTCCTGCAATCATCCTAAGAGCTCTGGCCAAGGGTCTCAGCAAAATTTATACATGTGTATCAGTGATAAAATAATTATATAAAGAGTAAATTTGTGTCAACCAAGTAGCTGCAGAACAATGCAGAAATACTTCAAAAGCTGATCTAAGTGACCTTAGATTGATTTATATTCAAGAGGTAATAGTTTCGTGTTGTGCCCAGACTCAGTCAAATTTCAAAGATAATTTAATACTATTACTTGTAAAATCTAAGTATTTAGCAGCTTATCAGAACATTTATAATTTAACTCATCATCTATTATTCTTAATTTTATATTTCAGTTCTCCACGTGGAAAAATGATTATGTTAATATCATGGTCAAAAGTAACTCAGGAAGGACAAACTATAAGCAAACTCAGATGTTTGTATTTCTTTTAAAAGCCATATGTCCTTAGAAAGTATCCAGAACATACAATCATTTCATTAAAACAGCTTATATTCCAAAGAATTGCTAACTGCATTGTGGCTGGCCTCATCTGAAATTCTTCACATAACCTTTCCTGCTAAGCCATAGATTCCTGTTCCCTACATCTCTAGGAATAGTCACTGTATCCATAATGGGAAGAAAATTGTTCCATTTATCCTGTCTCTAGTTTATAATTATTTATGATATGGCCTTAGCATTTGATAACTATTAGTTTGAAAGAATTTCTCCCCCAACCTTATCTCCTACCTTTATTTGAAGTTTTTTTCTTCATTGTATAAATCAAGCACTGACTCTAAAACCACTGCTTTCTCCAAATGCTTCCTAAGTCACAAACTGCCATGCTCTGTAGAATATGCATATGCCTACTCAATACACATATCAAATTTCGGTTGAGTTAATGTATTACAACATTAATTTAGTGAACATATAACATTGAAAAAATAGTAAACCAGAATTCAAGACATAAAAACATTTTAATAACAAATCATAAAGTACATTATACTGAATGAACATAAAAGAAAATACAGTAATAAATAAATTTTACTATCAAAACATAAATTGATTTCTCATACATTTTAATATTTCTGATATTAATATATGTTATTATGAACCATTGGCAAATCTATTTCTATAATAGATACTAAATCTGAAGGTTGTAGGTATACGTCAGTGGTAAAGCACTTGCCTAACACATGAGAAGTCCTAAAATAAATTCCCAACACTGAAAAAGTAAACAAATACATAAATTTAAATCTCTTATTATTTCACAGAAAATAATATCTTGAGATAGAGAAAAGAAAGACATACTGTGTGTGTGTGTATATATATGTGTGTGTGTATATATGTATATATATATATATATATATATATATATATATATATATATATTTCAGTAAAGGATTCAGCCTAGAGTAATAAACAGTTGCCTTGAATAAGCATTTAATCACCGCATTTATTAAATGTATCCAAGTTTGAATAATAATTCTAAAACTAAAAATATATATGTTAGTTATGAGCAAATCTGTAGCATTTATCATGGAACATGAAGATAAATGGATCAGGAAAATATCATGTATGAGGAATAAAGTCTATAAAGAAACAAATAATATTGAGAATATGAAAATCTGATGTTTTTGAGATATTGTATGCTCCTCAGCGAAGCTATTTATCATTTCATAACTTAGAAGCAAGGATATATTCAACTACCTATAAAGGCTACAGAGAATTACCAAGAATTTCTGCCACTAGACAAGGACACTTAATGTGCAGAACACCAGCTGTCACAGTGGTAGCTACCTGCTCCATCTTATTATCAACTACTTTTAAAACTTTTAAAATAGTGATAGAAGCTCTATCGAAAGTGAAAGAGTAGTAACTCCAATACCTTATTGGAGTGGTAAAATAAAGAATGAATCTAGTCAAAATATGGGTGAGCATTAAAAATATTGACAAAGTTTCTTTAAAAAACAAGGCTGAGCATTTTAAAAATTAAGAAAATACCTTTTGCTTTAATGCAACAAGCCAATTCAAAAAGTAGGTATGTATTTTGTTTGAGGAATATTTTAGATAAAACAATATCATTTTCACATGAACTGAAAAAATCCTTGGAGAATCACTGACTTTCATAGGCAATTCTAAACTAAGAAGAATTATACTCGGCACAGTGACCAGTTAAAACTATTTAGTTGAGGATAAGTCAACACAGCATGTATTCTAGACAGGTGAATTGGAGAACTGAACTCAAAATGTTTATTCCAGGGTCAGAATAAAACAAGGAAATTTTCATCTGTTGTATTCAACATTTTACTGTAGGTTCAGTAAAATTTATTGGAAGTTCCAGGAAAATTTACTGGAAGTCGTTTCCCTAGTAATAAGACAAATAGTATCTGTAAGCAAACAAATAATATCTGTAATGAAAAATAATAAGACCATCTTAATTCATAGAAAGCATGATATATATATATATATATATATATATATATATATATATATTGAGAAAACTATAAGGCTAATACAACAAAGTGAGTTTACAATATAGGGTATATGATCAAAGTATAAGTCAGTGGCATATCTATATAAAAGCAATTGAACAATCAGGAATTAACACTTTTAACATCACCACTTACAATGACATCAAAGAGTGGGTAACACTTAGGGAGAATTATGACAAAAGATGTTTGAATATTTGCCTTCTCAAGTCAAGTAATCAAATATGTCATTCTACAAACAGTAATGTGACACACAATGAACAACAGTAAGAAATAAATTAAAAGCAGTTTACCTCCAAGCTCAATAATTGTGATGAAAATTAAATCTTCAGTATAGAAAAATAGTATAAAAAATGCCACTGAAAAACATGTTAACTAGGAAAATCTTATGTATATTGTACATGATATGTGAGTATTTTTGTTGACATAAAAAAAGCTCATGTATACAGTATGAAAAAGATAAACCATCCTGGTAGATATTGCACATAAGATATGAATGTATATTTTCCAGACTAAAACATACAAATCAACAATGAATATATACAAAATATTCATCATCATTACAATAAGGAAATTAAAAAGGCATCATTTTCACCAACGTAATTTGAAAATTTCAATGTTTTATGATATTAACTGTGGAAAGAGCTCACACTAGTGTTATGAATATATACTAGAGAAAAATTTATAAAACATTATTTGATAATAGTTCTTACAAAGTGAAATGAACTTCTTTTAAACTAAGAAAACCTACAAGCTGGAATCACCTTACAGATTTGACTATTAAGTTTTCTAAGCTATACTAAAAATATCTTTTATAAAACTGTAATGACAAAAATACTGGGAACAAATGTCAAAAAATAATGGCAAAACCAAAAACAAAATTGTAAATGCTTAGTGTTTTCTATGCCACTTTTTCTATGGTGCTTATCTTCACAAGCACATAACTAGTATAATTTTACTTGACCCACATTCAAACATTGGGGTTATTATCAACCTATTTAAAGATGAAAAGCTAACAGAAGCAGGTTTGCCAAAGATTATGCAATGATGCAGTGTTATAAATGAGACACAAATCCCTACAATCTGATTCCAGAATGCCTACTCTTAAGGAATATAATACAGTTAATAACAGGAAGTATATATAATATGTATGTGTTACTGTGGAAATTCTCCAATTCAAAAATAAGGTGTAAACTGTAGGGAAAGATATGTTTAATTTCTGTTTGTGCATATGTTTGATAAAGGATCTTCTTATATGAAATGAATCACAAAAGCATTTTAAAATTAACCAGTTATTGAATTTTATATATGTATTGCTTTTATTTAACAACATCAGTAGACATTAATGGAGAAGAAATTATGAGCTACTTATATTAATAGCTTTGTAGTTTTGTGCACTAAACACAATTGTTTTATTTAATTAATTTATTTATTTATTTATTTATTTATTTATTGGTACGGAGGATTCAACTCACTACTTTATGTTTGTTAGGCAGGCACATTTTTGCCACAAAGTAATAACACAATGTAAATAATTTGTGAATCAGTAATTTTAAGAAAATTATTAAATCATTCATTGATATGTTAATCATTAGTGTAACAAATATTTATTAAGCACATAATTTTCTCAGGAGTTAGCAAGATTTTTCTGTAGAAAGAAGTAAATCACATTTTAGGTTCACGGATCATAAGGTTTCAGTCACAACTATACAAGTTTGCCTTGGTAGATGAATGCACAAATACACATAATTACTATGGTTGTTTCATTAAAATTTTATTTACAAAATCAGGCAATAGATCAGATTTAGCTCATAACCCATAGTCCTCTAATTCCTCCTACACATATCTTTCAAAATATCTTTAGCCTATAAATATCATAAGAATATATGTTTAAAATTTTTAAATATATCTACATTCATATGCTTACAAAACACACAAAAGAGATTGTAGCCACCTCAAGTATGATGAAGATCTGATAATACAGAATTATGCACAACTTTATAATAATTATATTCACTTACTTAACTTATATAAGTTTACAAAAAATTTATAGGACAAAACATCATGAGGACTTATTGTCAGATTTTGCATAAAGAAGAGAGAGAACTGAAATGTAAATTGTCTGGATTTACAATAATATGCATCAAGAAAATAGTCTATTGCTATTTTGAGAAAACTGTAAGACATCACATATGAAAAATAGGAAGTGAAATTCTTCACTAAAAATTATGTTGAGTTTACATTTGGAATATTCATTTTGGTTGCATACTTCAGTGTCAAAGCAAACAGAAATAGGACTGCTACTCTTAGAATAACAGAAAATACAGTTTAAAGACAGAAAAAAACAGAATTTAGTTGATGAAGTAATAAATATGGAACTAAGGCATAAATATGTAACAATAAAGAAATTTAAAGAGAAGATCCATTTATCAGAATTTTAAAAAGTACTTAAATAAAACTGTCATATTTGTATTGTACAAATCAATTCCTACTAACAAACCCTAGAGTTTGGAATTAGATTAGGAATAAAGTAGCTGAATATATAACAGAAAGGATATAACTTTGGTATCCAAAAAAAGGGAGTATGAAAATTTGCTCTTTCATTTCCTTTAGCATTGATCAATTTACATAATAGCTACAAACAAATTATATCATATTATCCACTAGTACCTAAGTGAATTGCTTGATTTTCAAAACCAAAGTGAAGAAAGTTTTAGCAGTCTGGAAATGACTTGTAGCTATAAATAAATGGCATTCTGTTTGGATAGCCCGATTCCTCCACAGATCACCACACTTGAAGATGAAAAATGATGTGAAATAAGAGATAAGGGGATAAAATTCTGAACAATGTACCTTTTATTTCTTTCAAGCACATGTTGTCCCAAGTCTGCTATGGTTCACTGAAACCAAATTGGTTTTCTCTTCTTGTATCAATATCCAAATCATACTTTCCTCAAGAGGCCTACACTAACCTTTTTCATTAATTCTGCAAATGTCATCGGTCAAGCTGGAGGGAGCTAATCTAAGTTGCCTTCCCACAAAATGTGCAAAAAAATTTCCAGAGTATAATTTGTGGTTAGTCATATGAAATCCTGAAAAACTATTTTAACTAGATAAGATATAATTAAATTTGTAAGTACTTTCCTTTGTTGAAATTTTCAAAAAACTATCACAGTGCAGTAAATCTTTTTAATAATAAAATGTTTACAGCTCAAATAATGTGAATAGGGCAAGGAAATATATTAAAATATATATTTTTAATAGTTCACATTGAAGTTCAGAAAAAAAACAGTAATTAGACAAGGCAATAAACAAGATTGACCAAAAAAGAAAAGAAGGGCACTACATATTTTTCAGGGAAAATTCAAGAAAAGCTAAACAGAGCTAAAAGAGTCAAAGAGATTGTTATCTCCAAGAGGCGATAGAAATAATAAATATATATGCAACAAATACCACTTCATCCAGCTATAAAAAATATTAATAGACATAAAAAATCAAATAAGCACTAATATAATGCTTGCAATGGGGGACTTTAATGTTCTCTCACAATTAGATAGGTCAACCAGACAAAAAATCAACAAAGAAATATCAGAAATAAACAAACCTATGAACAGATGGTCTCGGTAGATGTCTACAAAGTGTTCCACCCCAAAAACATTAGAATACACATTATTCTTAGCTGCACGTGGGGATGCTCTCAAAAATAAACCACATATTGATCCATAAAACATGCCTACGTAAATGCAGAGGAACTGAAATAATCTCATGCATATAATCTGACCATCGTGCAATGAAATTGGAAATTAAAAGCAAAATAAACCACAAAATCTGCATAAACAAATGGAAATTAAATAACACTCTCTTGAACAACCAGTGGGTCAGAGAGGAAATTAGAGATAAAGTTAAATAGTACCTATAATTAAATGAATGCCAATACAACATACCAGAACTTAATGGGATACACTGAAAGCAGTCCTATGAGGAAATATAATTGTGAATTCTTACTTCAGGAAAACAGAATGAACTCAAATAAACAACTTAATGTCAAATCTCAAACTTCTACAAAAAGAAGAACAAATCAAATTCAAAACTCCTATGAGGAAGGAAAGATAGGAGCAGAAATTAAAGCAATTGAGACTAAGAAAACAATACATAAAATCACTGAATTGAAGAATTGTTCCTTTGAAATATTAAATAAAGTTGATAAAGCCCTGGACAACATTATCAAACAAAGGAAAGAAAAGACTCAAATTCAAGTAATTAGAAATTATAATGGCTCCCACAGAAATCAACATCAACACTTGCTTCAAGAGCCTGTACTCTATATAGATGCAAAACATGGAAAAAATAGATAAGTTCCTAGACATATATGAATTGCCAAAAGTGAATCAAGAAGCTATAAAAATTCAACATAACACAATATCAGTCAACAAAACTGAAAATGTAATTAAAATCTCAAGCAAAGTCCAGGCCCTCATGAATTCACTGCTGAATTAATTAAAAAATTAGAGATGACCTAATGCCACTAATGACGAAACTCTTTAGTGAAATTGGAAGGGAAGCAAAACTCCTAAAATCAGTACTGAAAGCAACAATTATCCTGATACCAAAACTAGTGAAGTACCCGACCAAAACAGAAAACTACAGGCCAATCTCCCTAATGAACATAGATACAAAAGTTCTCCATAAAATTCTGGCAAACAATGCAGCAAATCATCAAGTAGATTATACACCATAACCAAGTGGGGTTTACCTCAGGAATGCAAGGGATGCAGGGTTAGTTCACAGTAATTCACCATATGAATATAGCCAAGGGCAAAGGTTACATGATCATGCAATAGATGCATAAAAAGCATTTGACAAAGTCCAACACCCACTCATAATAAAAAAAAAAAACTATAGAAAATTGCAATAGATGATGCTTAATCTGATAAAGCCATCTATAATAGACCAACAGCTAACATACTAACTGGGCAAAAACTGAAAGTTTTCATTCTAAAATTAGGAAAAAAGAAAGGATGTTCACTGCCACTCCTATTCAATATAGTTCCAGAAACAGCCAGAGCAATCAGACAAGAGACAGAAATAAAAGGAATAATAATATGAAAGGAAGGAAAGTTAATTTATCATTGTTCACAAATGATGTAATACTCTACATAGAAGACCCCAGAACGCCCCCAAAAGACTTGTAGATTTAATAACCAAATGTAGTAGTCTAGCTGCATACAAAATCAACACTCAAAAATCAATAGCATTAACGTACATAAACAACAAACTCACTGAGACAGAAATTAGGAAATCCACACCCTTCCCAATAACACCTAAAAAATAAAATACTTAGGTATCAATCTAACAAAGAAAATAAAAGATCTACACATTGAAAATTACAGTAGTCTGAAAAAGAACATTGAAAAAGATATCTGAAAATGGAAACTTATCCCATACTCATGTATACAAAGAATCAATATAGTAAAAACAACCATACTCCCTAAATTGTTATACATATTAATGCAATCCAATCAAAATAATATTGGCATATCTCATAACACTGGAAGAAACATTCTTAAAACTCATTTGGAAACAGAAGAGACCTAGAATACTAGTAAGGCATAGGGCATTACACCTGCTGACTTGAAATTATACTACAAAACTACTGTGATAAGCTTAGAATGGCACTGGCAAACACACACACACACACACACACACACACACACACACACACAGACACACACACACACCTGCCTAAGGATCAGTGGAACAGGATAGAAGATGCAGAAACAACTCCAAACACAATCTACCACTTTATCTTTGACAAAAAAGCCAACCACATTCACTGGAAGAAAGATAACCTGTTTAATAAACTGTGCTAGAAAAACTGGCTATACACATGCTGAAGGCTAAAACTAAACCCATATCTATCACCATACACTAAACTAAAGTCAACATGGATCAAAGATCTAAGTATTAAAACAGAAACACTAACTCTACTGGAAGACAGAGTAGGTAGAAATCTTGAAGACACAGGTGTGAACAAAAATCCATCACACAGAAAATAATATAAAGATTAATAACTGGGATCTTAGCCTATTAAAAAGACTTTGCACAGCAAAAGAAATCACCAACAGAGTTTAAGACAACCTACAGAGTGGGAAAACTTTTAGACAGTAGTCTCTCAGACTAGAACATATAAAGAACTGAAAAAAATCAAATCCCCCAAATTCAAAGAGCCAAGCCAAAAATGACTATCTGAGATGAATGCATACTTCTCAGATGAATAAATATAAATGGCAAATAAATATATGAAAAAATGTTCAGCGTCACTGGTTCTTAAAGACAGGCAAATTAAAACAATGTTGAGATTCCATCTCAACCTGAAAAGAATGTTTATCATCAAGAAATCAACCAATAACAAATATCAGAAGGGCTGTGGGTAGAAAGGAGCCCTTCTCCACCTTTGGCTAGAGTGTAGACCACTGCAATCACTGTGGAATTTAGTACAGAGATTCCTCAAAAAAAAAAAAAAAACTAGGAATACATGTCCTATTTGACCCCACTTTTCCTCTTCTGGGTATCTCCCTGGAAGAATTAAAAACATCGCCACACAATATATGTGTATTCATACTTATAGCAGCACAGTTTGAAATATCTTAATCTTGAAATTAACTCAAATGTCCACCAAGCAAGAAATGGATAAAGAAGATACGTTTTTTTTTTTTAGTCAGCCATGAAGAAGGAATAACTTGTAACATTTCTAGATAAATAGATGCAACTTCAGACCATACTCTTAAGTGTAATAATCTAGACTCATGTAAACAGTGTATTGTCTCACTGGTATTAGAATCTGAAAGAGTAAATAAAGACAAAATGTAAAATAGATATTGTAAAACAAGAAGAAATCATTCAAAAGGAAAGAACTAGATGAGAAAGGAAGAAAGTGAAATGGAAAAAGGGGGTATAAAATGTAAACAAAGCTTTGTAAACAAGGAAGGAATGAAGGCTTGAAGTGGGGAGAAGGATTGAGGAAAAACACAGAAATTAAGATGCATCATGTATGGGTACAAAATTCCATATGATAAATATTATCATATTATCATTATGTGTATCTAAAATATACCAATAAACTTAATTTTTAAAAAATCAAAGGGCTCTGGAAGAACAATAATCATACCTGGGCATGGTGGCACATGCCTACAATCCCAGCACTTGGGAGACTGACACAGGAGGATCACCATGAGTTTGAGGCCAGCCTGAGCTGAGTCTGTGGTCAGCCTAAACTACATAGTGAAACTCTGTCCCATAAAGCAAACAATCAAACAAACAATCATTCTAATGAATGTAATTGAGCTTGAATAACATAAAATTGTCAGAACTTTTAAATAGTCATACTGTGATTTAAGAACCCAAACTAATATCAGCAGTTCATCTAAAAGAATGTAGTCTTTCAATTTTAAAATGAAGAACAAAATATTACAATGCTTACTTGAAAAAGTCCTTTATGAAAACTAATCAGTATGATAGTGAAATAATTAAACACATCTATGGATATATCAGTTCAGTAAGCCTAAGTAATATTTGACACATGGAAAGTTTATCATGGAATTTTAATCAGATCACTCTCCCACTTTCCCTGCCTCTTTTTCTTCCTCAGAGTCTCTTTCTCTAGCTGCAGCATAGGGCAAACACATGCAGAGTGAGGAAAAGTCCCCAAAACGGGGTTAGCTTGACAAGCAACAGAAGTCAGTCAGTGAATTTGAGTAGTTAACCTAAATGTCTGGATGTACAAGACTGAGAGTTTGGAATGCAGAGAGATCTTAGGGAAAGATTAATTTGGATGTTACTGAATCAGCCTGGCAAGATGAAGATAACAACTCAAACCACAGGGTTGAGGGAGGAATAAAGGGGTGGACTGACATGGAAAACATGGTGGAGGCAGAACCTCATACAGGCAGCCCTGGCCCTGATGAGGGAGAAAAAACAAACTAACCTCAAGATTTTCAGGAGTTTATTTTTCAAGTTGTTTTGGAAACACCCATAAAATATGCCTTTTCATTTCTTTGTGTATTTAAGGTTTTCTTCTCTTTCATTTTACTATGACAAGAGGAAGACTTTTGTTTTAGTTTTATGCCTATAATTCCAGGTTTTTTGTTTTCCTATTAATTCTCCAATAAATTCTTTACCTTCTCTCCTGAACTCATATTTTGTACCAAAGATTTCCTTGTAATATGTTATTCTGGTGTACTGTTTAAAAAAGTAAAAAGCATGCATGTTAAGGTAATTTCTATCAAAATTCTAAAATTTTTAATTATGCTCAAGGTAAATATTTAAGCTAAACAGAATTGACTTTTGCATATGGCATGTTATAGAAAACCAAATTAATGTTTTGCCACATGAATGATTAATCTTTTCTGCCACAGAGTCCATCTTTTCCTCAGTGATTGGTAAGGCCAACTTGCATATGTGCCATTGCCCGCAGATATACACACATATTTTCAGATCTGTATTCTCCTCCTTGGCCTGTGTATTTATCACTAAACTGATACATCACTGATTTGATGATGCTTGCACTATAAAATAATATTTTTTGTGGTACAGGAATTTCCTTACAATGATCTTTTGGATGACTGTGTTACATGTTCTTCAATATTTTACATAAGTTTTAAATAATCTTATAAAGTTATTTAATAATACTTTTATCATTAAATTTAAAGCCCAAGGGGGAAATTGAACTTTGAGAACTTCCCATTCGTGAATAGTACATTTCTCCATCTAGTGGGCCATTTACATGTACTTCGGTATATTCTTATTTATACTTCTTAGATTGATTTGTTGCTGTGTAAAGGGTATGCAACTGCTACAGATTGGATATACGTCTGAGTATCCTGTCTCCACTGGCCAGATTAATGCACTAGAGTCCTGGCTTTCATTGAAGTAAACTTGAGAGCTCAGGAACCATTTAGAGACAGAGCCTAGTAGAATCAGGACTGTGGGGTACCATGCTCAAAAGGGATTAAAGTAGTTCTCATGGACTGCAGTTCCCAAAAATGTAAGTTGCTACAAAAAGAACAAGTCTGTCCTTGCTTCCTGTGACAACCTGAGCTTCCCTTTTGCATGTGTTCTCACCATGATGATGGCTGCCATGTTCTGTGATATGGGCAGAAGGCCCTCACCAGAGGCCAAACTAAAGATATTGCCTAGCTTTGGGCATTCAGCCTTCAAAACTATTAATTAAATAAATCTCTTTTGAAAATAAAGTACCGGGGCCTCCATTATTTTGTGATAGAAACAAAAATGGACAAATGCAGAAATTTTTAAATAATTTTATAATTTCTTAATACTATTAAAGTATAAAAATGTAATTTCTTTTTGTATAATCATGCTATAACTGGAAGTTATCTAAATTTCTTACAAATTTTATTATTTCGGTATAGATTATTTTCTATGTTGTCTATATCTTCAGGTAATTCTAGTTGTTCAACTGTTTTTTTCATTCTTTTCACTTTCTATGCATCTATCACTAATATTTTCTATCAAATCCAAAGCCTATCTAGCTTACTTATCAAAATCTAAAATGCATCTGTTAATAAACAAAAGTTGCAAATCACAACTTTTGTTTATTAAAATTTCACCCCTCCTCCTGCTAAGGTCATTATGAATCCGTTGTATACCAATATTTGCTTATGCATTCTTGTTTAGGATGGTTCCTTTATTTAAATAGAAATGGAAATACAAGACATCCTTACCTTTTCACCAAATTTAAATGAAATGATTTTAAGATTATAACAATGAACATAATGCTTATCCCATGCTTTAGGCAGATACTCTTACTTACATTAAGAAAATATCTTTATAATATTGATTGGGAGTTTTTTTGACAATGGATGTTGAATGAGAAGAAGTACTTGTTACTGTTTTTCATCCAATGAGATTATTGTGTGATTCTCTTGTATTATCCATAAACATATTAATTATACTCATGTATTTTCTAAAACTCTATTATAATCTTTACAGAGATAATTTCTTTTATCCTTTTATTAATGAGCAAAATTTTGAGAAGGAGAGAAGATAAATAAAACTGAAAATTTTGACATTTTAAACCAAAGTTATTAGGACTCAGAGACATCGTTAAGAAAAGACTAAGTTACAATAACCAAATGTATTTCACAGGTGTCAGTGACTTACAGGAGACCAACACTCAGCAAAGGGTTAGTTTCACAGCCACTTTTCAAATGCACATTAAATATTATTTAAAGACTGTTAAAATGGGAAAAAATAACAAAGAACCCAAAACAAATAACAAGATAGGCTTTCAAAACAAGGTAGGAACATAACTAACTTGTTATTTTTGCAGAGTTATCTTCAAAAGAGTTACTCAGATTACCAGATACAGTCATGCAAAATGTATCTAATCCTATGAATGTTAACTGCTTTGTTCTAGGAACTAATAGAATTAATAATACAATCATCTTAGCTATATTAATTGTATATATATATATATATATATATATATATATATCCTTTTTCTTTTTCCTTCCTTCTCCTTTTCCCTATTTATTTTCCCCCTTTGAGCAGTTTCTTACCCTTTCACTATATTTTTGAAGATTTTGTATGTTATGTTCTTTTTTCTTTCAGTTTCTTACACTAGTGATATAGTATGTATTTACACATGTGAGGGATTTCTTTCACTTATGCATATAATCTCAGGTCTGATTTTCTGTTTAGTTGCTGATTTTCTGTATAGTTGATCTGTCTCTTTGTGTTGATGGGGTGCTAAGGTCTCCCATTATAATTTTTTTTGTTTATTTGACTTTTTTTCTATTAATATTTGTTTTACGGAGCTGGATGCTTCCATATTTGGTGCGTAGGTAAGATTGTTATCTCTTCCTTGAAGTTTTCCCCTAACTAGTATGTAGTGACCTTCTTTATCTCTTTTGATCATTCTTGGTTTGAAGTTCACGTTATCTGCAAACCCTGCTTTTGGTGGGGGAAATTCCTGTTGCATGAAACACTGTTTTCCACCCTTTGGCTTTCAGTCTATGAATTTCCTTTTTAGGTGAGATGGGTTTCTTGTACACAGCATATGGATGGATGTTGTTTCTTGATCCATTCTGTCTGTTTCTTTTAATTGGTAAATTGAGGCCATTTACATTAATGGTTATAAGTGATATATATTGGCTTATTTTTTTCATGTGATCTTTGGTCTATTGGTTATTTACCTTTCTCTTCTCTTTAACTGCCTTGTTAATGTTTTTTTTATGTTGATGTTCTTGGAGTCATAAGTTATTTTTATGTCTATCTAGAATATCTTTCAGTATTCTTTGCAGGGTTGGTTTGATGATCTTCCATGAAGTTCTTCAGCTGTTCTTTGTCATGGAAGTATTTTATTTTCTCTATCAGTTCTGAAGGCCATCTTCAGGTTGGAAGTTGTTTTCCTTTAGGATTTGAAATACTTCACTCCACGGACTTCTTGACTTCATTGTATTGAGAAGTCTGCTGTGATTGTAATGGGCTATCCTTTATATGTGATCTGTCTCTTTTCTCTAACAATTTTTAATATTCTGTACTTATATTGAATTTCTGGGATGTTGACTATTGTATGGCTGGATGTAGATTAATTTGGTTATGGCTAATTGGAGTTCAACATGCTCCACTTATGTATATGTCAGTTTCCTTCTCCATGTTTTGGAAATTTTCAACTCTTACTTCTGTAAATAGTTTTTTAGAGCATTTGTTTTCACCTTTTTCATTTACAACTATCAATATGATATTGCTTTTCTTTGTATTATCTTGCAACTGTTGAATTATTATTTTCTTATTCCTTGTTATTTTTAAAAGGACTTTCTTTTCTTGCTCATTAGCTGTAATCTTATCTTCGATATCTGAAAGTCTGTCTTCATTTTCATTGAAGTGTTTTTGAGAGCTTTTGATGGAATTTTTGATTTCCTGGATATCTCCTTGATTCTGTTTCATACATTCTGTTTCTTATATTGTTCATTCAAGGTTTTCATTGTTTCTAGTGCTCCTCAATTTTTTAAATTATGTCTTCTTTAGATGTGCTCAGCATTTATTTGATTACATTTACCATTTCTTCTTTTACCTTGGAAATTATTTCTGATCTGAGTTCCTTTACAGCTTCATGCAGTTGTATCTTTACTTCAGTTGCTATCATTTCAGATGTTTCAGTGTATGGTTTACATTTTCTTCTATGTCCTGTCTCCTAGGCTGTTTGGGATGGGCTGGAGGTTTGAGAGTACATTTTACTCTTTCATTTTGTAATTTTTCTGTATTCCTCTAGAGAAGCTGAATGCAAGTTCTCAGTTGCTTCCTGGGTTGAAGTTATCTGTCCATATAGCATGAGTTTCCCCAATTGGGTGGAGATCATTAGTCAGGCCTTACCAGATCCCTAGTAGCACTCAAAGGCTCTTCAGATGTGAGCAGTATGTTAGTAGCAGCCTTCAGCACACCTAGAGTGGTACTGCAAAGCTTCCCAGCTGTTTGAAGTTGTTGGGTGGAACTCTACCCAAGACTGTTCTGAGTGGCATGCCAAGGCTGAAGAGAAGATGAAGTACATTATGCTGTCTTGCAGTTCATGCCACATGGCACACAAAAGCTCTGAAGCTGCTTGGAATCACTGGGTGAGACCTTAACAGATTCTAAGTGAGGTGCTGAAATTGCCCAGCTGAATGAATGGGGTTCACTGTGTGGGCCTTCAACTCTTGCCACTCAGCTCAGGGGATTCCCCTACCACTCTGCCACTCCAGGTTGCTGGGCAGGTTCCAAGCAACGTGCTGAGGTTGCAAAGCTGGATGAGGTTCGCTCTGTAGGCCTTCAGCTCACACCACAGAGCTCAGGCAACTCCATGGCCACTTGGGGTCTCTGTGCAGGGCCCAACCAGGCCCTGAAGGACCTACCTGAAGGTCCCCAGCTTATTGAGGTGCTGAGTGGGGCCTTCCAAGGTTCCAAGCAAGGTCACAGGGCTGGCTAGAGTTCACTGTGCACCAGAAAATTATTAAATAAATATAGAATAACTATTCTACAAATATATTATGTAAATATTATAGTTATTTTAAATACTTAGGTACATAATATGAGAAAATGTTTCCTATAAGTTAAGTGAAAAAAAAAAGCACAGTGGTTTTGATATTTTAAAAATTATAAAGAAAAAAAAGCTAAAAATGTGCAACTTTACACAGACATGAACAATATTGTAAGTGTGTGATATTTCTCAGTAGTTCATTTCTCAATTACAAAGTTTTATCTTTAAGAATCATCTATAAATCAGTGATAAAAGTCATATAGTCTTATTAAAAACTGTCCAAAGAGTTGAAATACACATTTTCTCAAAATGTGCAAATGATAGTTAAACACATGAAAAGACACTCAGTCTCACTAGTCACCAAAGAAATGCATGACACCATGGTGAGAGAGCAATTCACACTGACAATGATGGCTGCTATCAAGAAAGAAAGAAAGATGAAAAGAAAGGAAAGGGAAAGAGAGGAAGGAAGCAAGCAAGCAAGAAAAGGGAGAGAGGAAGAGGAAAGGAGGGATAGAGGAAAGGAGGGGAAAAATAAAGAAGAGAAAGAGAAAAAGAAAGCAGCTCTGGCAAAGACGTAGAAAATCGTAGCACATAAGCACTTTTGGTAGGAATGTAGAACAGTACAGCTGCAATGGGAAACTAAGCCAAACTTAACAAAATTGTGTAAACAATGCAGGAGTTCAAGATAAGACAGTAAGATATTGACAGCAGTTTCCACCTTTCCCTCCCAAGTGTTTCCTCCTCTTTGCTTTTTCATTAACTATTTTGCTTTTGGATCCCATTAACCCCTTCTGTTTCTTATGCTAGGGTTCACACGAGTTCCAACTGTTTCAGCCATGAACATGGATCTCCAGTTGCATTAATTTACTTACAGGAGCCTTGAGATTAGATTATTTTATAGCTGGGTAGCATTCTGCTGCATGAAAATACCATACCTTTCTTATCTATTCTGTAGTTGATAAGCAAGATGCTCTTGCTTTTTTTTTTTTTTTTTTTTTTTTTCTTTTTTGGTCAAAGGAGGTTAGATTTGTCAGCAGGTATATCATATTGAATGCTATTGATATGTCAATCAGTACTTGTTAATCAAAAATTAAATATTAAAACATCTTCTAAACATAGTTATACTGGCCAAAATTGGAGACCCTTGACAATTGTCATTTTAAAGGAAAAATACTTACATTTAAATAGAACTCTTTGAAAAAGAAAGAAAAAAGTAGAGTCTACCAACAACTGAGGTTTCTGGTTTCCAGGTCCTACGCACACACTCATACTGTCCCGGAATAGATAAGAGCGCTGAGTACTATGAGGTTTATCTTTGATAATTAGTTACTAGAGAAGTAAAATATCATCTGAATAAGTTAATTTAACCTTCTGCTATCCCAAAACAAGACTCTTTCTTTTACCAGCCTCTCCAAAGGTAAATGTTTGTATCCAGTTTATTTTTTTCCAAATTCCATTCAAAAACTTAAGACTTTAGCATTAAATTTGTTAATAGTTGAGACTTAAACTATTTTACTGACCAGGTCTGGCTGCCAAGTAAAAATTATTTATGATTTATGCATATTTTGGTGTATCATATTCTGAAGCAAAACATACTAAATATGTAAGCATAACCATATATGATATGCCTTTGCCTTCTCCATTTCAAAGGCAAGACAATCTATCATCTCCTTTAGGGAATACTCCAGACAGGAAACGATCCCTCCTTTTTTGTCTTAAGAAAATGTAAACAAAATGTGAAACTTTAGAGCATACGTCTACATGCCTGGCAAGCACAAGGTCACAAGGTCATGAGTTCGATTCCTGGTACCAAAAAGAAAGAATATATTGCTATTTTCCCAAGAACAAAAAAAGGTGCTCCTACTGAACTAAAACCTACATTAACATTTAAACTGTTTAGGGTTACTGAAAATAAGCTGTTTAAGAGCTGTTCTCACTCCGTTTTCCCTCACTCTAGAACTGTACTCCTTTGTTTCTCTTGTTTCTTGATAGAGAAAGAAATCACCCAGCTTCACAGCAGAATATTCCATTATCATTTTCTTGCCGATGGAAGCACAGAGATATGCACTTCTGTATCAAATATATTTTAAATAAACATAAGAAAATGTCCAACTCTGTGAAAATGTACATAAAGCACTTCAGTAGGTAATATACCTGGTATTGCTGAAATTATTCAGATTAAAATTCAGAACACACTTTAACAAATTTGATATGCAATAGTTCATTCAATTTAAATATCTCCATGAAACATTTTTAAAAACCAGAAAACTAAAATCATGTTATTTTCTTAAAATTGCAAAAACATTAATAGGTGGATGTACAACTAAAATCCAGTGCATCAGTCCAAGACCTTCATATTTTGTAGTAAATAAAAATATGTTGTTTCTTTTTGGTATCTTTCCACAAATTAAGTTGTAGAAATAACTACAATTTGGAAGTTGTATACAGGGCCATTGTTTTTAATTTCAAATTATTGACAAAATGAAAGATAAGCAATCACATATGTATACATGGAAGAAAATCATTATAATTCCCATACTGATGAATTAAATTTATAAACTCAGAAAATTCCAATGTAGTAGCTAGTATCTAATGCAGACATTTATTAGAGGTGAACCAAGGATTCCAATATTATTTCCATTTTTATAAAATATGAAAACTAAATTTTGTATTTAAGAAAAGAGGTATGTGTAAAGGCTCATCTCCAGACAGTATACAAAGAATCATTAGAAAAACTTGTTCAAAGCCATGGAAATGTCTTTGTTGTGAGTTTTATATGTGTCATAAAGCTGTATGCACAGAATTTTAAATTGAATTTTCATTCCTGGATAAGAGTTGAAAGACAAATTACTTTCAAGCAGCAATACAGTTCTACTATCTTTTTCAAAGTTATTTGAAATGATCTGGTCCAGGACTTTCAAGAATGCACAATGTCAATGCTGTCTATTTTTAAATCATTGTTCTTCCCATTATGTGAGGCATTCTGGTATTGTGACCTTGTGACTTAACTGCATGGCCTCTGCAATCACACTGGGGTATGAGCTCTTGAGAGTGGCTGTGTAGATGACACTGGCTGAGTGAGGCTGTGTAGGTGGACACTGTTGCTAATCAAGATGCTTGAATCTTGAATTGCCAAGTGGGAATATAACCAGCAGGCATTCATGAAGCCAACTCTCCTAGGCCACACAGTTCTGAAAATGTCATAATACTGTTTATCAGCAAGCTGCATCATACCAAAAATGGGAAAAACATTAAAATATTAATAGGTAAAGGAAAAGTTACCTCTTAAATATATAGATCAATTTCAGAAATAATCAAATATAATATACATGGGCTTTCTTCCCTAGCACAGCAATCTGCAGTAAATTTTACTAGACTAAGTTTCCATTCTCTGGCTTTCACTACCTATGTTCTCCCAATTCAAAGTGAAATGTACTTTTGTTAGCATTTTAAATGAAGACATCAAAAACAAAAATAGGAATAAAAACACATGTGTCCCATGCTGAATTTTGCTGAAAACAGGCTCCTTGATAACCTAGTTTACCCAGATAGATGTTCTCAAATATAGCTTTAAAAAAACACGAGACTTGCATTATTTTGTTTAAAGACTAACATTTTAGACACTTGACAGGACCCTTGATTTTAGCAGGGTTTTTGAACACAACTAGAGAGAAATGAGAGAGAGAGAGAGAGAGAGAGAGAGAGAGAGAGAGAGAGAGAGAGAGAGAGAGAAGACAAGAGCTCAGCAGCAGTGTGTGATAAGAAGGAGCCTGTCCCTGTGGTCCAGTACTCTTCCTGGGCTGCTGTGGCCCTCTGCAGTTAGGCGCCTGCAGCTGTGTGTTGTTTCATTAATAACAAAGTAGCAGGTCTGAGTCCATGGTTTTCCCCCTCACCCTCAGAAAACAGATATTGCTGTTCTGGATTCAGTGTACTCTGAAACAAGACTCAGATGAGAAATTAAAATATTCCAAACCATGGAACTTGTTTGGCTGCCATTGTTTTCATCCTCCAGTGGGAACCTGCAGTGTGGAGGGGATGTTGTGAGATTGGCACTGTTTCCCAACTTTTGACTTGTGTTTTCCTTGATGTATATGTAATGCAAGTGTCTACACTTGCACTTGCATGAGTGTACGTGTTGTAGAATGGAAAGAGGAGTGTCTGTGTTCTCCTTCTTAAAACATAGTATTTTAAATAAACAAAATTTAAATATTTTGTATAAGGAAGATTTGTCCCATCTCCTTAATTTATTCAACAATTATTTTACATTGTTCTGCACATTAATATAGGCTGTATATAGGCAGATTATATATTTCATACTAATTGATTTGAATATAATGCAATTTGTGTTATTCTTCTATTATTCAAATTTCTGTTTTATTTCTTTTGAGCCTTTTTCAGCCTGCTCTCACTATCTGCACTTAAAAATATTCTAGATTTATGCTGTATTCTTGCCACAATCCTAAAATCAGTACTTTTTTCCAAGAAGCTCTGGCGTTTTTTAACTGAAAAATGACATTTATCCTAGTCTGTCTTCATTTACAGATAGAACTAATAAAGCCTTCTTAGAGATGATTATAGTGCAGAATGAATGTGAGTTGTATATATATATATATATATATATATATATATATATATTTCTATATATAAAGGATTAATCCTTGATTTGAGACTATGCTGGCAATAATAATATTAATATAACCATAATATTTTCATATAATGTCTCATTCTCTTTTTTCTTATTCATAGTTTTAATTATAGTATCTTTTAAATTCCAACCTTACTATAGCATACCATGTGGTAGATATATTTTTGATATTTCAAGTGTTTTGGCCAGATATTAAGGAAAAGTTTCACAGCTCAATTGAGTTACACAGTGACATAGTTTGTGCTGGCATAAAAGATATTTAACATTCTTCAGTAGTAACTCACTTTATGTGTAGCTTTAATGGGAGATACTATAAAGATGAGATCATGTGGAAAACCAGAGACAAATATGAAGGCTCTTTTAAGTTATGATGATTAAAATGTCCAGTTAATGTCTTATTTTTAAAATTACTCTATATTACTTTCTATATTCTTTTAGCAAGATCAGAATATGTATTTAAGCAATATAATCTTAATTAGTAAGGAAAGAAATATGATCAATACTACCTTAAATTTCCATGTTCTCTTACAAATGTTTTGATTTCTATAGTGCTATATTCATAGGCAAAGTAGCCAGAAAATAGTAACTATCAAGGAGAAATTTGACATTTTCCACTGTTCTAGAAGAAAACTTTGGAGTCATATTTATGACACCTCCTCGATACATACACACACACACACACACACACACACACACACACAGATACGCATGCACGCACGCACATATACTATTATTGATATTCTTTTGGAGACTAGGAAATTATTTTTATTTCATTATTGTCTTTGCCTTTTTCTATTTGAAATTATACATTTGTTTCTACTCCATTTATTCCTAAGCATAGAAGTGCATAAGAACTTACTATTTAAATTTTATTTGTCAAAACATATCAAAGTGGCTTAAGGAATAGCATTCAGTAACTTAGGTTGTCTATGTGTTACCTCTAAAACCCTTCTTCATGATTTAAACTTGTACAATAACAGAGATGATTTCTTAACATTTTACACCTATTCATATGTGCCCTCTGAAAATTATTATAAAAACATCAAGAAGAATGACAATCTCAACAAGTAAGTCAGCAGCAATAGATGTGGCTCAGGGAGTATTAAGAGTGCCAGAGTAAAAGAGAGAGAGAATAATGCTAAAAACTTGGAAACCTAAATTACCTTATGAGAACCACTATATCACAGTTCACAAGGAAGATATTAGGTAAGCTTCTGTGTTATTTTGTATTATTTTGTTTTTGTTTTCTTTTGTTTTGTTTTCTAAGCAGTACTGATAGTAAGTAATCCTTACTATAAAAAGCTACACTTGCTTATCAAGCCATAGCAAGTGACTTCAAGTAACTGTAGAAGATTATATTTTCTAAAAAGCATCAGCCTGCTCTCATGCAAGGTGACCTTGCCATTCCTCCAAGAGTTGGTGTCTAATTCTCTTGCCTTTAAAAAGGTTGACTTTTCTGACTTGCCTTACCAACGTAATGTGGTGGAAGAACATTTTGACCCTTCCAAATCTGGGTTCTGGGAATCCTACAGCTTTACCTGGATCACCTAGAACACTTCACTGTAGGACATTTTCTCTGGGAACTCTCTTGCATAAATTTAGAAGTAAGAATCAACTTCCAGGAATGAGAGCAATCCTTCCTGAATATTCACCTCCATCAAGCTTTCAGACAATTACAGCTGCAGCTCACATCGCGGCACAACACCAACAGACTCAATTTAAAATTTCCCAGCTGAAGCACTCACCTCTCAGAATTAAAGAGATTAACTTTTTTTATATTGTTTTAAAGTCTCTAAACCTTTGAGTAGCTTGATAAAAAGCAATAGATAACACATAAGGGAACAAAGTGCTTTTAACTCATTAAGAAGGTAAAGCTTTTCAGTGTCCAGAAAACCTTGAATACATGAGGCCATTCATGGTTCCACTCATTCAAAGAATAGCTCATCTGTAATATTTTAATATCATCTGAATGGTAGACCTGGATATAAATACAGCATACACTGTGCTTTTCAATAAAATGTTGTTCTCTTATTAATCAAGTAGTTCCATTCACTGCAAGAAGCTTACTTGGCAGAAGCAAATTGAGGACTCATGCTGTGGCAGCTGTTTCACTGTGTATTTTATATCCTAATTTGTTGTTAGGTAAGTGGAACAGCAGCAATCGCATACGTTAATAGCAAGTCTTTTAATGTTATGAGTTGTTACTTGACAGCCATCAACAAAGTGGGGTTAGATGTAATCAGGGCATCAATTTCATCTTCAAACATGTGAGAGATATAGCATACAGCACAATGATTCATAGCTAAAGTATTTATCAGTTCAAAACTAATACACACTTTGGCAAAAGTCCTAGCCAGGGAGTCATTTGTTCTCATTTTCTTCTTTTCCTGATCACAGAGGCTTCTTACTTGCCATAAAACTGCACACATCCTTTCTGCTGGGTATGAAAAATTAAGTACTAAAGTCAGTCTGAAATGCTGCTTTGGTTAAAGAACAGCTTGTTTCACAGATACCTCTGGTCGAATACCTGTCAATAGATACAATAGGGAAAAAAGTAAAAAATAGATGTGTTTGGTGGGAACTGCCTTGTAATGTAAACAGCCTGTGATTGAGATGGTGCAATGCGGTGATAGGAAGAAGCCAGCAGGCCATGACAAGCCTTCCCTGTAAATAGGCTTGGGAGCTAGTGAAAGCTTTCACAGCTCTCATCCATCACGTCCCTCTGCTGTGGCTTTGTGAGGATGCAGTGTCTCCCCTCAGCAGGAAGTAGCCCTCCCCAGACAGAGGACATCAGACTTCTCAGCTTCCAGAACTGTGACAAGTAAACTTTCATTCTTCATAAATTATGCAGCTTCAGCTACTTATTACAGCAGCACAAATACAGTGAGATAATGCATATAACAACTGATCATCTCAAAACTCAAACAGAAAAAGCAATCACTTTCTTTTGTCCCAGAGGAAATTTAGAGAAACATGGCCTGAGTACCAATTCGATATTGTATCCAGGAGCTGTAATATGATAACCTGCTAAGCAACATAAAGTTGTCCAACCCTAAAAATGAGAGGAATTATTCATTTACAGGCATCTGTGTACTTATGACAGAATAACACAAGAAGATATTAGGTAATTTGGTACATAGAACAAAAGAGGAATTCTTTATTATAAAGGATATTTCAAGGCCATTTTCTCCTGAGCTTTAAAAACTTTTTATTTTAAAAAGACGCATATAAATACTTTCCACAAGGATTAATCCTCACTTTACTATTATCACCAAACAGGTAAACAGCAGTGGTAAGTCAAAGCATCATTCATCAAAAAGAATTCCACATTAAATAGCATCTATGTCTAGATACTATGAAAGATGTTGTAAAAGATCTTTTTAAAACAGGCCATATGCTGGCCTCACTGAGATTACAAAGCAAACCATACACACTGTAAAGAACAAAGGCACAGGGCAAACACAGTTGTGGTGGGGTGGGATTAAAGCTGATTACCGGAATACTGGGACAGACAGCTCTCACAGGCCGCATGGACTCATGCACACTATTCTATATGTGCAGACTGTGAAAGAGCCTGGCCATTCTTTACTTGTTCACGTCCAGGGTTTTGCTTTCATGAGTAACAGGACAGGTAAAGTGTATCTCTTCTTGGAGCACCTTGTTTTCACACACCATAAAAGCAGGGAGCTTCCCAAATAGTTTTCCTTCTGGCAAACAATCCACTTAATGCTTAGGCTTCCATTTTGGTTCTCCATGGCTCCATGTATGGTTACCAGATAAAATTTAAGATGTCCAGTTAAACTTGAATTTCATATAAATAATGCATCTTTTATGGTATTATACATTATCTTCATACTTAATTACATTTCCTGCCTTTTAAAATAATTTCTCTGTTTTTTTACAGGATCTTATTAAATTGCTAAGTTTTCCAAGTTGGAGCTAAGTTGGGCTCCAACTTTGAGAACATTCTTCTCCAGCAGCCTCTCAGTGTGCCAGAATCATGGACTTGAGCCCCACATCTAGCTTGAATTCTCTTTTTAGTATAACAGTGCCTCAAATATTGCATAGGACATGTCAATTATAAGAAAATCTTCAATAAAATTCAAATTTAAATGAGTATCTTATATTTTTTAATCAACTTTATCTTCATGGAATTTGGAGGACATGGAAACCAAAGACACAGCAATAGGCCTTGAGTACTACTTTTGCTGATTAATATTACATTCCTTTGTCTCTGACCAAAGAGCTTTATATCTTTTCAGTATCAACAGAACAATGAACAGGCTAAGCTATTACTTTGCAATATAGGAAAAACCTCAGGCTCTCCATAGCTCCTAACAGAGAAAGAAAAACTTAATTTGAACTTGTTGATTTTAGAAATTTATAGATTAGCAGGGAAATGGTGGGGCCTGTTTAAACAGGAAAATCAAGCTAAAATGGGATACTTCTCGGAGAATAAATAGGAGAGAAATTTGTATATTCAGAAAAATCATGGCTATAGAGGAATTTAAAGGTCTCCTTGCAAATAGGGGTACTTCTCAAAGATATCTATAGAGTGAATGACCTTAAAAGATACAATACATTCATCCAGAGCAAAAGTCATGTTTGTTTACTGTCCACCATCATAAACACAATCTCTGCTTCTGGTGGAAAAGTTCAGTTAGGTTTACTGTAGCTTATAAAATTTGGAATTTCCTGAGTTTGATATTCCTCTCCTGTAGTTCAATTGACAATATGCAGGCATTGACAAGCCTTCATACTACTCAACAAGAACTGAATCTTTTGGAAATAGCGCAATACTCTTACTACTGCCACTGTTCTGAGTAATAAATGATCCTATGTATTGGACCCAGGTGTTTGCCTCTTCTACTGGAATACATAAAATCATAGAAAGCTAAGGGATTAGCCTGCAAGAAGGATAAAATACCAAAGTCATTATAGCTCTTAACAAAGAGTTGAGATTTTTAAATAATTTATATATGATGTGATAATTACTTGAGGACAAACACATGCTTATCATGATGTTTGCCCAGATTACATTTTACTGTTTCGCCTTTCACATCAGAGATGCTAGTACATTACTGTGATCTCCTTTTCACATAGCATTTGAACTACAGGCCTTTCACTCCATGAAGGTAGATTTTTAAGTTGTATTCTCAATGCTTAGAACCATAATTAGCATATAATAAAGTCTTAATATTTGTTGACAAACAAAGTCATGCAGGTACAGGAAAATTTTCTTATTTGTGATATGTTGGGCTGATATTACAAAGAAATAATTTCTGAGTAACAATTCATAATTACGAAATCTTATGGAAATTTAATGAAAAAATACAAGACACCAATATTTTGCTTACTTGTTCTATTTCCAGACTTTCTATCTGGTTGATTTAGTTTAAGATTTGAAAGATATACTTTCTATTTTCAAGAATTATTTATAAGTGGCTAATTGAATTACCAATATTTTCTACAGAAAATGAAATTTATAATATAGTTATTAGAGCAATTATATGAAAATAAAGCATTTTATTAATAAAAATGATGAAATGTAGGACTGAATTATAGTGTCTTAAAATTTATATATTGTAGCCCAAACTGCCGGTGTGACAGTATTTAGAGACACGATCATGAGATGATACCGAAGGTTGAATGAGATGACAGGGGTGGGGTTCTAATCCCACTGATTCATTGGCTTTATCAAAAGAGGACAAGAAAAATATAACTCTACAGTCCCTCCCCTTCCCCTAAATGCAAAAATGGCGGCCTGAGACTTCAGTTGAGAATCTGGCTGTCTCCTGGCCAGGAAGAGAACTTTCACAAGAAACCAAATTTAACAGAAACTCAATCTTGAACTCTAGCCTCCAGAACTGTGACAGAATACATTTCTGTTGTTCAGCCATGCAGTTGAAAGTATTCTGTTATTGTAGTCAAAGGGATAACTTTAATAGGTATCTTAGAAAATGCACTTTTAAATATTATAATATGGAAAATGATAATGAAAGCAAATATACTTGAGTCAATTTGTCTATAATAAACAAGGCTATTGGGGCCAGGGATTTAGCTCATTGGCATAAGTGCCTGCCTGCCAAGTGTGAGGTCGTGAGTCCAACTCCTAGTCTCAGAAAATAAAAATAATCAAGGTTATTTATAATTAAGTAAAATGACCAAACCAAGAATTTCTGATATTGTATCAATTAGAACTCATCAATATGCCAGGTAGTTACCCAATTTGCTCTGTTCTTAGAATAAGTAGTTTGTATTTCCAAGTCTTTCTTGTTGGTAAAGTGTGGTCTCTCTCTG
Source organism: Cavia porcellus (assembly GCF_034190915.1). Classification (NCBI taxonomy): domain Eukaryota; kingdom Metazoa; phylum Chordata; class Mammalia; order Rodentia; family Caviidae; genus Cavia; species Cavia porcellus. The sequence continues at coordinate 80,624,685 of NW_026947487.1, forward strand.
ATGAAATACGAATAGAAGAGATATATATAAGAAGGAATCTGATGATGGATTTAATTTCCCTTCCCCTCTCACTAGGGTAAGCATTACTGGGAATGACCCACTCCTCCACAAACTAAGCCCACCATTAGCCTGAATCCTTCAGCCATGTGCAAATACAGTTTCTGGACTCTTAGCCAGATGTTGGTCCCTGCATATAAAAATATGATGGGTTGTGTTTCTATGTATATTTACTTATTGTTAATCAAATAGGACTCTTCCTGCCCCTTTTCCTCCACCTTTTCCTCCTCTTTCTTCTTTCATTTTACTTTACCTGACTGATTTCAATTTTGAAAATACATAAAATTTAAAAACAAGTATCTAGTAAATTGCAGAGCTTGTGTTTGGAAAATTGAATAACACAAAGTACTATATATTCTGTCTAATCATATGTAAGTTCCACTAATATTCTAGAGATTAAATTTTTATCTGTTCGTGATTCAATACACACTCCTGATCAGTGTGGAATTCAAAAATATGTAAAAATGTTTATTATAGAATTTTATGCTCAAAAATTGTTATTAAAAATGTCAGAAAGTAATTTTTTCTATACTTTTTTTTTTATTTTTTATCGGTACCGGGGATCAAACTCACGACCGCCTGCTTGCAAGGCAGGTGCTTATGCCGCTGAGCTAAATCCCCAGCCCTGGAAAGTAATTTTTCTTTGCCTACCATTAGGATATTTAACCTACTACCTAAGGTAAATTTGAAAGAAAAGTACTATCTAAAGAAATGTCCATTTCTGAAACGTCTAGAAAATAAAACAGAGAGAAGAGAATATAATATTAAATAATTTTGAGGGTTTGATGTATATATTTATTGAGGGAAATTCTATAACTAGCTAGTTACAAAAAAGAGTTTTCTCTATTTTTTATGACCCATATAAAATGTTTAAAAGAAATAATTATATATTGGTATATATAGATTTTTATGTTGGTCATGATTCTCCAGAAAAATAGATACAATTCATTATAAAGAACTGGTTTGCATAATTAAGAAGGTCAAGAAGACCCATGAATCTGGAGGTCTGGAAAGCCAGCGGTATGGCTATAAGAAAGAGAGAGTTAATAGTGTAAGACTCGGCTGAGGGCAAGAGAGGACTGATATTCAAGCTCAGGTGGTCAGGCACAGAGTTCCTCCCTTCTGGTTTTGTTCTCTGTAGACCATGGGTGGATGAGGGCCCTCACTCATACTGGGGAAGACCACCAATTTTACTCAGCCCAGTCATTTTAGATGCCAATGTAAGAAAGCATCACCTTCACAGACAACCCAGAAATAATACTCAGTGTGGTCACCCCGTGTTCCACTCCAGGTGATGCACAAAGCTATCCATCACAATTCTGTATTCTGCAGAGTATGTAAAAAAGGTACTACTTTTGATTTTTACGGCATTATTAATAAAAGCACTCTGAGATCAAATAGGACATTGTAAAATTCTTAAGGTAGAAGAGAAATTGGTCATGGGTTTGGATGTGTCTATTTTATGCCAAGCATTTTGGTTCATTCAAAAATAAAGTGGAACCAGAGCAAATAACTGAAACTATATACTTCTGACAAGTCTAGATTTGTTTTAAAAAAGCATCCTCATTTAATGCAACACTATTCAAATTAAATTGAAAGTTTATAGCACTGGAAATTAAATATATTTCTAATTTGTGTTTTCTGTTTCAATAGTAGCATTTGTTATATGCTTATTTTGTGTCAAGCCTTACGGTTGACACTTAATATGCATGATTCTGTTTCATCAATTCTAAAATACTTGTTTTTCATATTTTAACATTTCTAAACCAAATCTTAATTTGTTTTACATCATTTTTATACAGGCAAATATCAATATTCAGTTCAATCAAAGACATTATATATGGAACCAAGTTAAATAGGTAGTGTATCTTTTCTTCTTAATGATACATAAATAATTGGAAATTTTATAAAAATCTCACTACCAGGTTGTTTCTACATAAATTTTTTGCTGAGTACATATTGAAAGTTAGAAATTCCAGTTGCCTATCATTTCTTTAAGAGTCTTATACCAAGTTTTCTGAAGAGACATTTAAGACATTGAACATAACAACATTCATGTCCCAAATTTATTCATATCTTCATATGGTCTAATTAAATTAGTTAATCACCTGAACTATATTTCATACAGCATAGTGTGTCAAGGAACAAAAGTAAACAGTGTCAGTAACTATAAAATAACAATACAAAGATAAAAGGAAATTGTGAGAGGGAAATAGAATTTCCAAACATACAAACTTTGGAAAATCTGTGTAAAGTTAAACAATTTACTAATTAATAGATAAAATCAAGCTATAAAATTTTTCTGACATCAAGTTGTGAAATAATAATCTACACATTAAGCATTAAGTGTTAAATTTATAATCCATTTAAATGTATGAATTTCTTCCAGACAAAACTAATTTTTTTCAGTATAAAATAATGGGCCCCGTTGACTAGTTTCAAAAACACAAGATGACTTACTGGAACATGTAAATTTGGCTAAAGAACTATAAAATATTACTTGGTGTTGTAGTTAGGAGTTGTGGGGAAAACAATTAGATTCAGGACATGAAGTTTATAATATTATTTTATAATGGTCTCTGGGAGTTAACACAAGAAAATGCAGGAAATACCAAAGACACAGAATATTTAGTCAAGGGCCTAAATCCCACAGCAAGGTCCCACATGAGTCCAGATAAAAACCCAGAGCTCATGACAGTGCCTCCCACAAGTCCAACTGGAGGACCAGAGCCCACAAGAAGAACTCACACCAGTCTCTTATGGATCTGTGCTGGGAAGGCCCAAAGGTCAGCGGTGGAAACCAGAAAGTCCATGCCAGTAGGGTGAAGGAGCTGTGCTGGTGGGATGAGGGTTCTATGCTGGAGCCGAGAAGTCACACTCACAACAAAGACCAAGGCTGTCCTGAAAGGCACCACAGCCAACCTCAGCTACACAGAGGCCCCAAGCTCCTCTGACAAGCACAGTTGAGTACATGCCAGGAAGCTAGCGTGACGAGTTCATTTTGGAGACCAAGCAGCACACATCTTTCCCTCCAGAGCCAGGAATCAAAGCTTGATGTGAGGACCAGAGCTTCTCCAGGAGAACCAACAGCTTAAACAGCAACTCGTAGGAGAACCCACAATGCCTCCATGCAACAACACATTAACGCCTCAATGCCTCTACACCTCCCTTCTTCTCCACCTATTTATCCTGGCAACTTTCCTCAGGTGGAGCATCTTCACTCAATGCTAGGCTGATGTAATCCAGCTGGCGTTAAACTGACCACCAGTTCTTAATCCATAACACTTGGTACTATCAAAAAATATGAAAATCCACAAACTCTATTTGATTGGTTTATTCATTTGTTAGCTATTAGTAATCATAAAATACCATAATTATATCTGTTTTAAGAGTCTATCTGAAGGAACTTATTATAAATTCCCTTAAGTTGAAAAGAACTATTAGTTACAATCTAGTAAGGAAGAAAGCGTTTCAGTTTTTTTTAAAACAACATAAATTGTTGTAAAATATGTTGAAACCTGACTGTTTTAGGCCTACTGTTTTTATACATTGTTAACTACAGAAAATAATTGTAACACCTGCTGTTACCTATACATTTACACAATAATTTTATTTTATATTTCTTACCTGAATACTAATCTAAATTCAAATGAAGAAAAAAGAAAATACATTTACCCTTTAGAAAAATATATGTTAGTTTTCTCCATAAAATGAACTTCTGCTTTCTAGCAGAGATATCAAGGTAATTAAATAAAGCATATTACTTCAATAATTGAGTTTGAGAGAATACCCCATTAAAGGAAGAAGTTAAACTCAAAAGTAGTTTTATTGCCACTTTATTTTATTAATCTAAATAGTTCTTTGAAACAAGAAGAAATAATAAAGGGAAACATCTTTGGTTATTGAGCTATATGATTTGCATAAAAAATTAAATATGTAAACATTTACAAAACTGACTATATAAAAATAATGGATGAAGAATGTGACCAAATTTTTTATGGTTCTGTGAACAAAGACTCTTTAGACTGCACTTTTAAAATATCTTAAAAGTGTAAAATCTACTCTGTGAATCACCCCCTCACATACACTATGCAAATAGTATTCCAGAAACCAAAACATTGTTTGCCTTTTCAAAGTTGATTTTCTAAACATTGTGGATAATGTATTTTAACCAATTCAAGCAATCAAAAATAGAGAAGTAAACTATTTCAGTCATTATTTTAGTATGATTACTTCCTTGAGAGAGAAGCTGAGATTCACTATCAAATTCAGTGCAAAGAATTGATTTAACAGCATTCAAGGTTCATGACTTGTTTAAGTTTCCTGAATCATAGTAAAGATATATTTCTAGGATACAGGGACTCATTGCCAAGCTATCTGAATGCTATTTGCAAGATTTCATATCAATTCTGATATTAAAACCAGCTTTTTTGGCATTATAAAATGAGTTTACAAACCAAAGATTATAGAATTACAGTACATTCTATAAATGTTTTACATCTACCAAATGTTAAAAATTTTGATGATCTCTATACTTTTGGGTAATCTTCAAGTTACTTGAAAGTAAAAATGTAATCTGCTAATTTATGTTTGACGAATCACTTTGGAATTCAAAAACCTCTTCCCCTAAAGAAAATTTCTGAAGCAAAACTTTCTGCGCAAATTTATTGCACACTAAATGCTCTCAAAGCCACCATATTAAAGGAACAAAGGGCAAAAATGTCACCTGGTCCAGCAAGAATGTTTTTGTTAGAATGTGCTGGGTTGGTTGAGTTGTCAGAATAAGATAAATGGAGCCCAGCTGTACTATTAACCTGCGACATTTTTTGACAGTGCAAAGCTATATGTTGTGAGAAAAGTAGAATTTTTTCTTTGTTATCTTTCAATTTATGATAGAAAGAAGAAATAGATAAAATATTTTAATGGAAGACAAAAAAGTTTATCTTGAATAATAGATACTGTTCCATTATATGCAATAATATAATCTAAAATCAGAATATATTAATAAAGAAGATAACATACATTTAGGCTAAAAGAGATAATCATCAAATTATTTGTTACTTTAACATAGAAATTAAAAACAATAATGCTTTACTAATAGCATGACTTACATGCCTTCATTCTTAAATTCATTACTAATCTTAAAAGCATTTTTTAGGTTTACTAAAATTCACAGAAATTTGAACATGCTCATTTTTTATTTCTTAGTTTTCTACTAGCATCAGAAAAGTAAAATGATTTGACAAAAGTTGTATTCTAAAAAGTTAAAGTAGCAAGATACAACATAGTATTGTTAATATGCATAATAACAATAAAAAGCTAATAATGCCATGCATTAGTGTTGATAGTTACTATTTATTTGGGAGAAAAATCTGATTGCTTCATGTTACTCTATGTATTACATTTATCAGTGAAATAACTTTTTCATAATCTTTACCACCTGTTCTATAATGCAAAGTACATACACAAAATTTCAGTTTTCAAGGATAAGGATATAACAGTTTTTAGACTCACATGACCCAGTATCTTTTATATCATAACTTAATATGGGCTAGCTAAAGCATTCTAACAGTCACTATTCTCAAGAATACAATAACAGACATATCTTTATGCTCAGTATGCTCAGGCGGAGGAAGCAATATGGCTATAGGACCAACTCCTTTATAACTAATATACTGCTAAAATGCTGGAGTGATGAGAAAAAGGCCACGAAGTTTATGTCCAAAATTGGAAGCATTATGAAGTATGATCAAGGCATTATCAATTACTTATCAAATTATCCATGATAATTTATTGAATGTTTACTATATACCAGGTACTTTTTAATTATATTTAAACTGAAAGTAGCTACATGATGGATAGGTAAGTACATATATAAATAAGCAGAGATAGATTTTCTTCTAAATACTATCCACAGTACACTATTAATGTATATGCATACTGTTAGCATTAATCATGATTTTCAAGATGGCTGCATTAAGAATGTCTACCAAATTAATAAAGCACAATTCTGGGTATTCCTGGGTAAGTCACGGGGCCATAATCTTGGAGACTATATCTGACTCCTTTCTTTCCTTGGTTTCTACCTGCCTGATTTACCACATTGTGCTCTTCACCACAACGTTCTTCCCATGATTCCAGCAAATCAGGAAATGAATCAACTGAAACCATAAATCCAAATAAATTTGTCTTCCTTTAAATTGTGATTTTTGAGTATCGTATCCCAGTGATGGCAAAGTTGACTAGTAGACACACATACAGGCACACACACACACACACACACACACACACACACTCACAAACACAGTTAATATATGAATTTTTCTACCTATGATAGTATTATGTAATAAGTAAATTAATCTCAACTTTATAGAACTATAAAATATAAAATAGTTTCTGATGCTTCTAATATTTTGAATAAAACTTGGAATGTTCCACTAACTTTATTTTTTTCTTTTCACTGCCTTAACTCCAGATACAAACTAAAATGTTGGAATATTATTTACAACAAGTATAATATCCAACAAGCATAATATTTTTCTTCCCTTCATATGATGATTCAAATAAAAGATTTAAAAAATTCATTAGGTATCAAAACAATATACAATTGTTCTTTATAAATGAAACACACAAAAATAACTTTAAGACAAAATCTGATTCATTGTAAGGATTTTAAGTTTTACCACAACATTATTGAGTACTTTGATAGCTTTAGTAAACTACAATGGTTGAAACAATGTTGGAAGCAGAGTTACATATGACAGTTGAAAGGGTACATTTAAAAATACAGAATCTTTAACGCTATAAATTGTTTCAAATTTCTCCACAATTGTTAGAGTTTCTCTTATCATAGAAATTATATTTCACCAATTAAAATATACATGAATAATTGATTCTCAAAAGATCAATTAATCATTTGAGAATAACAATGGGATAATAACTATATACAATTAATATTAGTGAATTATTCCAGAACTATAATAATATAAAAATTTGTCTACTTATTAATTTGTGTAGAAGTCACTGAGATAGGTTCAATTTTTTGCTGACATTAATTATGTAAGACATGTAAATAAATTATAAATTCAAAGATGGGCTGGGGATTTAGCTCAGTGGTGAAAGCACCTGCCTGGCAAGCACAAGGTTGCAAGTTCGATTCCCAGTACCAAAAAAAAAAAAAAAAAAAAAAAAAAAAAGAGTTGATTATTTAGATTCTATATATGATGGGCTCAGTAGGAAATCTAAAGATGAATTTTCCAGTAATCTTTGACAAATCTCTGCCAGTTTTCTCATTCTAGGTCAAAATGCTAAACATGAAGAACATAAAAGAAGAGCTTGAATTTTGGCTCACAGTTCTCTGGAAATTCTGTTCATGACTGACTAGCTCCAAGATGGAAACATAACAGTGGGAAGAAAGCACAGAGAAAAAAGGCTGGTCAATTCACTGGTAGCTTAGAAACAGAGCAGGCAACAGCGACTGAGAGATAGAGGCCAGGTCTGACATAAGGTCCCCTGGGTCACACCTGCATGACAAACCTAGACACTCCCAGAAGGGCTTCACTGATGCAAGGTGGCTTGTAAGGATGATTCAAGCTGACTAACTGTACAATCATGCTCACATGCAATGTGTCCAGAGAACATTAGCCAAACACCTTCATGAGAAATTAACACTCTTCCAAGAGCAGAACTAGAGTGGAAATGACTTCATAGAAATGATATTGAGCTCCTAATACCCTCAAATTTAAATCAAACAGCAAATATGCTCAGAATTGGAAAACTAAATACAAAAGTCAAAATGCATTGTTGAAATATTTTATGCATAATATTTAAAAAGTTTTCGAAAAGAAATTCATTTTCAGGGTGCAATTGTTAGATAAAAACTGAGGAAAATGAACTTCCCCTCCAATAATAAATTATTGCTTAATTTCCCTTATTTGATGTGACTCATCTGTGACTTTTACTGCTGAATATGAAAGGGTCATAGAAAATAAATTAGTAACTACCTGTACAGTATTTTTAGAGAAATATAAACTGCAAATCAGGATAAAAATAAGAATAAAATACTTTCATTACTTATTATTTCCTCTGCTTTGACTCAACAAGCCTCATGATAATACATTTAATATCTAGAACATATCATAAAATGATTATGAAAGTATATTAGCATATTTGATATCATATTATTTGTGATAAATATATTAATACATAATTATGTATTTAACATTTGGGAAAATCATTGAAAGCCCATTTATGATAAATGGTATTGGACAAAATATAAAATATATTTCAAGGTAAGTTCTGATCTAGAAATATTCGTAATAGTTTGTAGAAAATTTAAATTTTATATTTAAATTTTGATTTTTGAATCAAAAGTTAAATATATTTTATACAAATGTGCATTTTATTTAATGTTAAATCATTTTCTAGAATGATAATATAGCATACAACTGGTTTACATGGATATCAGGATAAAGTTGAAGTAGTTTTACTGAATATATTATTTTACAGAGTTAAGCAATTAATAATGATTGTACATACAACCTTAATTCCCCATTTCTGAACTGCTAAACTTAAAAATATCATATAATAGAAAACATCAAATTTTCTATAGTATATGAAACTTCTTTATGATTCACAGTATTTTTACACTAGATTGTGGGATACAGTGACTAAAATTTTAGAAAAGAGTAAAATATCCAAAATATGGAAAAAGTGAATTTCAGAGAATACTTATAAAATAAATTCAGAAAGCTGAACAATAGAACTTTTCAGAATTAAGGCAATATTAATCAGCAATTGGAAACATGCATGGACCTAAATAGGAATAAATATTTGCTAAATGGGTGAATCTATCAAGTCATGAAATTATTCCTTTTTCATTAGAATGTCTCCAAAATAATTTCTCACTTATTATTTATTGAATATCTAATATAGCCCAGAAATACTGGAATGTGGTTCCATGGAGATCATAGACTAGCAGAATTTTTAAAAATGTTTTAAAAAGATATAATTCACTTGGGTTTTAAAGGTAGTACTAAAATTATCTCAATTCTTGGCTCATGCTACTTAAATTATTAGTGGAGAACTTCTTTGGTTCTGTACTCACATTGCTGAAATAAATTTACTAAGACTTTACCGGCATTTTAGGCATTAATAGCTTTCTCTTTGCACAACCACATTTTAATTATATCACTTTTCTGCAACGTATTACCCACTAAGGAGTTTAAAGTATTTTGTGAAATAAATTGTTACACTGCCATAGCAAATTTTTTAAATTAACTTTTATCGGTGCATTTTAGGTATACATAATGGTCACATTCATCCTAGGGAATGTGTATCTGTACATGATGTATCTTGATTCTTTTTTTTTTCCCACATTCCCTTCCCTTTAACTCCTCTTCCTCTCATTTACAAAAGCTTTGTTTCCATTTTTCCATCTTTTCTCATTTTTTCTGTTCCCCTCCTTCCATCGTCTTTCCTCCCTCGTAGTGCCCCTTTCCATTTGAATATTTTCTTCCTATTTCATAATATTTAGTATATATTTTGGTCCTTATTTATACTTCCAGTTTCTCACATCAGCGAAACAACTGGAAGCTGCATGAACTTATACATAGATGATAATATAACAACATTTTCCTTCATTTACTCTACACTTATATGTAAGTAATTACAATATAACCATTCAGCTGCTCATTTGAGGCTTGTTGGCAGCAATGTTAAACATCCAATTCTGAGGTTTTGTATTCTATATATTTGTTAAGTTATTGTTAGAGTTCTCAGCTTCTTTGTTTAAGGAATTCTTTGTTAAATGCAATTAAAGTTACATTAGATTAGTGTGTCTTTTCCAAAAAGGACGTTATTTTCAAGAGTGTCTGATATTATAAGAGAATGTGAGATGAATTCCTCTATTACAAAGACAATTTTGATAAAATTCACTTTATTTCTAGGCATATTTATTTTTAACAATACTTCTCTAAAACCTGAAGCACACAAACTGGAATGAAAAAAATAAATAAATACTGAATTTACTAAAACCATGCATCAATATCCTTTTAAAGTGCTTTTTAAATCTTTCATATGTCAAAATTTTAAAATCTGAAAATCTAGATTTGAACTGATATAACAAAGTTCATATCCTATGTCCTTATGACTTAAGAGAATGAAATTGAAAAAGTATATAATACTTAATATAACCTTTGGACTTTTGATCTTCAAAAATGTGAAACATAAATATACCATTAGTAAAACTTCTATTTTAATGTGGGCATGCTTTTAAATTATTTAAGACAAGTACCTGCCCACATATGTGAGGACAATAAAATGATAAACTGTAAAGCATCTTAAGGGTGTACAGCATCAGCTTACAATAGGTACTGGTCTTTCTAAGCAAATAAAATACAAATTGTCACAAATACTCATGGAGAAAATATCCATTTTATCACTCCAGGGCTGCTACTTTTGACAAATTGCTTTTTGTTGGTCTCCTGCCAAACAAAATAAGCACCTTAAAAAGAACAAATGAATACTGCACAAACGAGTCATTTTTTGTGACAAACTCTCCGGACAACATGTTACAGAAATGTGCATTATTTGATGTTTCTTACCTTTTAATACCAAATTGAGAGAATCAAAATGGAAGCAAATATCACCCAGTTAAATTTGCCACTTGGAAATTTGGAACCCCTGAACATGATAAGACCTATTTTTCAATTAAGCAGATCACAGTTGGGAACACTGCAGTAATGCTCAGTATTCTCTCACTTTAAGAGCTGCCAGTGTTATTTACCAAAACAACGTGAGATGCTTGATCACATATCCTTTAGCATTTTAGTTTTCTAAAGCCTCTTCATTTTGAATGTGGCCCATATTGGTAAGTTTACTCTGCTTTCCTCTTCTCAACCACAAATTTAAGAGATGTCTTTTTATATGTAACAGTAGATTATGAGTGAATCACTGTCACCTCCTGTTCCCCAGAGTGTCATGTTCAAAACTGGATAAAGTGTCCAAACCAGTTGCATGGCTCAGCTGTATGGGGAAAGTCAGAGGACTCCATAATGCCCTTTTCCTTTTTCCAGAGAACACACTTATATAATGTCTCTGATAACTAAAAACTAACCTTCGTCAAATAGTATTTAGAGCCAGGTACGAATAAATAAACCATTGCCCCTTTAAGCAATCTGGAGGGACAGATGAACAATTGAGTGTAGCCTATAGTTTTTAATAGCTTTGGTTTTTAAAAAAATCCCACATGCAAGGAAAAGCATCTTATATACAGCAGCTGCTGAATCCACTGGGCAAAAGGCACCCTGCAGGGGATGCAAAGACCCAGCAGCACTGCCTGGCTAGATGCCCTCAAATGGAGAGGTGGAAGTTGGTATTTTGAAGACAGAGTTTACAAAATCATATCAACAAGCTTTTTTCTTTTTGCCATTGATACCAGTAGGGTTGCAAAGAGTTTCAGATAGTACTTAGAATTGTCAGTGTTTACTAGTGGTAGGTGACAGTGGCTTGTTTAGTGAGTTTTATGACATAATTAATAGGCATTGTTAGAGACTCCCGTGGATGATCACAGGGGTTGGGAACTCGTTGCTGCTTTCTTTCCATACTCAGAAACTGGCCAGATGCTCTGTCCTACACCAGACCACAAGGTGGGCGACAGCTTTTTCTAGACACTTTCAAAACCTTTGGCCAAGTGTGCAGCTCTGAATGAGTTCGATTAGCGACAGATTTACTTTCTATGTTATAGTCACATGCGTTGTTTCTAGACTACCCTTAAACCTCCACTGAGGTAAAAACTATTACTGTACATAGGTTTAAGATTTTACTTTCATCTTAACTTAGTGAAAAGACAACATACTACACTGGGGAAGACTGTTTTCATTGTAGATCACTTCCAGTCTAAAGCCTGCCCAAAATACTTCGCGAGCCCAGGGCTCTTCTCTGAGTACTAGTTTCCACAGTCTCTGCTTCTGGAACTTGGTTCTTTATAAAGAATGGCAGGGTCAAGGGTGCAGCTTGGGGGGAGAGTGTCTGTGCTAAAATGTCTTCCCCAAACCTCAGCGGCTTTCCCATCTCCTGGCTTCCATGAGCCGTGTAGCGTTCGCTCACCAAGCCATAGCTCCCTTGGAAGCAACCAACCACAAAGATGAACCCCTCCTCCTGTAAATACCCTGGTGTTGGGTATTGTCCCAGAAATGGGAAAGATACTACAGAATTGTCTGCATATATAAGGCCCTGGCTCAAGTCCTCAAGCGTGAGAGCATGTGCTTGTGTGCACGCACACACACACACACACACACACACACACACACACACACACACACACACGAGGAATGGTAACGATGAAGACATAGGTACCACAGTTCATGAACCCAGTTTTCACCATAATTCTGTTGCAAACTGAACTGGACAAGAACCAAATCAGATTTTACATACGGTCAACACTGAACCTAACCAATGAATTTGATTCTGTTCTTATTCACCTCAGTTTGCAACTAGAATCATAAAAAGAATCAAGTTCATAAATAGAGGTGGCACTGAATTGGGTTATATAATGATTGTTCTTTCCTGTCTACAGCGTCTGTGACTATGAATCAATCACAAACATTATGCTTCTTGATCAGATCTTTGCTTGGCTTTGGCAAATTAAAATGGATGATTTTGAAGATTTGTGAGTCCATGAAAGTCTATGACAAGTATCAATTTGTAATTTTTCTGAGGAACAAACTTTATTTTACATACCACAAGGCTATATGCAGGAAAAGAGTTACATTTCTTTTAAGAAAATCTGCTCTCTACTCACCATTGACATCTCAGAATCAAATCTCAGAGAGGCTACAATCTACTCCAGAATTATTTGAGGATAGACAGAACAGGACCAGCTAGTGGAAGGTAACCAAAATTTAAACTTCATGGGGTCAGAAGGACACCAAAATGCTTTGTCCTCAAAAGGTGTGATACCGCCTCTTCCTTTTGTATTTGGGTCTACCTTGGGAACAAAGAAACAGGAATAGACTGGCCAAGCTAACAGCAATGATGAGTCCTCTAGTAGTCGAGCAGGATCTAATACAGCTCTAAGTGGCCCCCACTATGAGGTCCCTGGACTATGGGACATGGGTGGAACAGAAGACAATGAAAAACCCTTGTGTATTACCAGTCCATGTCATTATTCAGGGACTAATTGATTTGAGAATATGGCCAGGGAGAACACTTATCGATCATAATGTCTTAAAGAAGCAGCAGGGTTTAAAAGGCCCTAATTAAGACAAGTATTAACCTTTTAGTTGCTTCAGAGGACTGAAGTGATCTCAAGGGAGGGGACAGGAAAGCTGTGTGACAAAATGTTTTGGGTAGTGGAGCTCAAAAAAACAGCCATTTGTTAATAATGGCTATGGACATTTCAACAACAAAGCCATGCCAATGTGAGTAGACTAAACATCAGTCATTTAAACTTTGCCTGGGCTTTCAGCTCTACCCCTACTCCTCAAGAATAGCCTGGTATTTTGTTATATAAACTTCAGCTGAGGAGGAACCAGAATGCTGTTTTAAATGTAGCTTGATACACTGAGGCTATTTGCTAAATGAGTAACTGAGCAAATAAATGTGTCTATAGAAAAAAATGTTTTCCTATCTCACCTTCCAAAAGAGTCTGGCTGTTTACTAACAGTATTTGTGATTTTCCAATAGCTACTATGTTTGAGGTCTGTTGCATACTCTTTCATCAGCAATCAAAGTCAAAGACTGGAGAAATAAGAATAGATATGAAGTCAAAAATCATATTTAGATTGCTATATTATTCCTACAAGCTTTACTGATTATGGAGCAAGCATTTCTTCTCTCTAAACTGGTGAAACAACAGACTAGTTTTCTCATTATTAAAAGGAGTAATTTCTGCTATATAAGGCTATTGGGACATTCAGGAAATGTGTATGGTACAAATAAACTGTACCTGTAAAAATATGTACAGTGCAAATAAACTGTATTTGTAAAAATTAAAACTAATTATTTTAATTGGTGTATTTTTATTGGTAGTACTATGGATATAATTTTTAGACTCTCAGCATTTCTATATTCAGCAAAACCAAATCAATATTCAAGCCAATCTCCTAATACTCCAATGAACAGTTCCTTTCTTATCCTAAACAGATTCTAAGCCTTCTGCACAACTAGAACCCAGCCCAGCATGTTTAAGAATAATTTTTGAAAGCAAACTGTCATTAAAGAATTTCCCTCTGACTATTCAGAAATATTTTAAAGAAAGAGTAGAATATAGGAAAAACATACTTTCTGATGTAGATCTTACTGACCTGTAACCATCCTGACCATTCTCATCAATAGAGACTAATAACACCAGTTATTGGAATTATAGGTAGTATTATTCTAGAAATTAGATTTTTTAATACTCTGTGGATGTTGGGACTCAGAGTTTAGGTTAAAACACTCAAGCAAGTATATTTTGATTTTATAATCAGATTATCATTTAATTGAAGAAATCATGACATTATTATGTATTTCTTTCTCTTTAGAAGTGGATTGGCTTTATTTTTATTTTTATTTTTTATTTTATTTATTTATTTTTGTTACTGGGGATCAAACGCATGACCTCATGTTTACCAGGCAGGCTCTGTACCACTGAGCTTTATCCTCAGGCACTAGCTTCATTTTTAAATGGTTTTAACTATGAGCCTGTTTTTAGAATAAAAGATTGTGTGCTTTATTTTAGTTTATGGTGGTGAAAGTTTTACAAATATGTAAAAGTGGCGTGTTAGCAAAGACAGAACTTTTTTCTCTAGCCAGGAGAGGCTCAAAGTATCAGAAGGCTTCACTGGGGTTTGCCTGTAGGTGAATGGGCTTCACGTAGAAGCTTAAGAAATTTAAATTAGAAATTCAGCACACTGTTGTGAGAAGGATTTAACCAAAGATACCATTTGAAATTAAAAACTGTAGTTTACAGCCCAATTCAACAATAACTCAGTGTCATGTGCTCCTCCTAGACAATAAACTAAACCATGCTTGGTTTGTGCACACAAAAGGTAACACCCAAAGCAAAGACAACCTCATCACCTCTTTCTAACAATGCAAGTAAATTTACATAACCCTTAAAATGGTTCCAGTTTTTAAATCTAGCACATGGCAATAACTTTCTAACATATATCTGATTCTGGTTACACAAGCATAGTTTCCCAACACAGAGGAGAGATTAACCTGTTCTCTTGTAAAGGAAGTAACACTAAATCTAAAACTATGAAAAGACTTATCAGTTGGAAAAATATATACTAACACAATATTCAGTATTTAAATATGAGCAAATTAAGGCACCATTGTAAAAATCAATTTGTGTGAAAAATAGATTCAAATTTAATATAAAATTTTAATTAAATTATATTACCATAATGTGTTGTTCACTAAGCTACTAAGACTATAGTAGAACCATCAAGGTACACTTAGAATCCAGTATAAACACCTAGAAGATGCAGGCAAATATTTGAAAAAGAAAATTTAAACAACAGAGTTATTTTGATCAAATATAATTGTAAATTTTGATCAAGTAAACCTCGAGTTTAAACTTGCTGTAAATTATTCATTTTCCAAACAACAAACAGCACATTTTACTCTTTTATCATTTCCCAGACAAACCATGAGAGCAGAGATGGATGACAGAATTGTAGAAAATAAGAAGTAATTAGGAGTTAACTGATTAAAATTGTACAAACTAAAAAAAAAAAAAAATGCAGTTTGAATCTAAAAAAAGCAAATAAAAAGAAATAAAAAGCTTCATATTAATTAAATCTTACAAACAAATGCCTGTTGCCTAATGTAAAATAAATATGAAATTTTTCACTGGTTCCTAGCAATAATGAGAAATTATTCTTGCTACAGAAAAGATTCACATTTGTGAGGATAGTTATGCTAAAAATCAATTCGGTAAAAATTTTGGTAATATTTATGTGAACTACACTGCTTGACATATGATAAAAAGCACGTAATCTTAAACAAATAAATAGATACTCTGATGATATTACTATTTACCCAAGCCTAAAGGAATTTTTATGTAAAGGCCTTATGATATCACTCATAAAAATTTTAGGGAAATTATGACAAATATTTCCATTTGTATCATGTAATAAAGAAAGTGAAGCATAGAAAAGACTTTAAATTGCCAGCAGGCCTTCTATCAAATCACATAAATACATTCCATTCTATAACTGTTTCATACATTATAAGAGAAAATTGAAAATTTGTTAAGTATGGACAATAATGAGCCTATCTTTTTTGAGTGTACCTTTAGAATCAGCTTTTTAGTCACTAAATGCTCCATTCATGATTTACAAATAAAGAACAAATACTGCAATTATTGTTGACACATGTTCTTATAGGAAACAATTTCTGCAATTTGCCACTTTTTCATGAGCTAATTATATTAGAATGAAGAGTTTTCTATAAAAACTAAGCATATAATTTTAAATCTTTTACATTTATATTTTTTATCTAAAAAGCAAAAAAAAATAGTTTTACCCCACTCTTGGCATTGTACATTGGGTAGACAATTAGAAATAAAATTAAATTTATGTCCTAAACAATAGTAAGCTATAGGAAAAATAATATCCATGCATATAAAATAATAAAACAGAGCAGTAAAGTTTTTAATCTTTAAAATTTTAATGACTGCTACAGACATTAAGTAAAGTTTTACATGAGCATGAGCACCTATAAAGCCATGAAATTTGTTGAAGATCAGATTGTAACTAAATAGATTACTAGTGATTTAGTTCACTGATGTCCTCGTCATTCTCAAACCTAGACACATGTAACAGGGATGCAGTCAGTGAAAGTACGGTCACCACTGCAGACTCAGGTACCAGGGTACCACAATGCACTACAGAATGGGAGAGGAGGGTCAAGCTGAGGTTGTAATTTGTTACTTAACAACCTGGCCAAACGTTAGTTTTGGTTTCAAATAATATAACTTATTAGTGAGTAGTTTTTGGATACTTAACTATATTTTTTAAAAAGTAAATTTGAATTTCTACCTCTCTCACCTTCTACCAAACTTCCACGTGCAAAAGTAGAAACAACAATGGTACTAATAAATCATGAAAAGAATTACTTTTTAATGTTTCGAAGGGATAAAAATAAAGCCAGAAATTATAAAGGAAACCATTTTATACATTTGATCCAACAAAAAAGCAAAACTTTACTCCAAGAAAACACTATTTTAAAAAGGCAAACTATAATAACATCAGTAAAATATGAGGTTGATGAAATTAATACTTCAATGGTTTGCAGCAATTAAGAAGTCTGAGAATGGTGCACTATCTACAAAAGAACTGATGAAAGGAACTCCCATGAGTCCCTTGTATGAGAGGTGTTGGAACCAATTGGCAGAAAGGGGTAAAAGTGAGATAGAAGAGACTTCCAGGAAAGTCTCCTCTTGTTATAGTATGTTATAGTAGTTAGAATTGCAGGGGACAGTAGCTTAATCTGAATGGATTCTATACCACTGGGGAAATGGTGTAGAACCCAAACTTCAGATTTATAAACTTAAGGATCGAGGAAGGCAGGTTTTTATCACCAACTTCTGCCAGATAGTTATGCAGAGTAGCCCTGTGTGATGTTAAGGATGTCTTGAACACCTCCCTGAATGAATTGTGCATTCATAGCTCTCACAAAATACATCTAATAAATATGAAAACACTTCCAAAACCAGGGACATAGTATAACTGTTCAATTCTCACAAAGGATAATTAAAACCTGATAGATATATTGAACATTTATGCCAAGTCAGGGATGATAAAAGTGGTTTCTATGTATTATCCCAGTGGTTTCTAAGTAGGTCCCAGAGACTTTAGAACTTGGTTGTTATCATCATACCAGCTTTATAGGTAAGAAAATAGAAGCAGTGAAAGGCCAAATAAATTGACCTATATCACAAAATTTATAAATGAAATGGCTTAAATTGATGAGTTCTTCAATTACAAATCTTTTATTCATTAACATGTGTGTGTTCAATACTTTTATTCTGACTAATAAGATTTTGAATTAGGGGCTCAATCCTGGTAAGAATGAAGGATATTTGGCTCAGCCATTGAAAATAAAGCAGTACACTTCTAGTTGGCAAACTTCTCTACTTAAACTGGAACTTAGGACATTTCTCTACGAAGCACAAAAGCCCTAAATGGTAAATTCCTTAAAATAATTTTTTAAATCCCTGATGTATCTCACTTATATCTAAAACAAATGCAACAATGATCATATGGGCAGTGTGGGATCAAACATGGCAGTTTAGGAAACACTTTCTGGTAATTACAGGAATTTAGACACTTTATGAAAGAAATTTTTAGGGATTTTTAATGGAAAGCATGGTTTCCTTATTTTAAGATGGGTATATCTCAAGAACTTGATAAATTCTGAGCTACTAATGCAATCTAAGTGAACCTAATGAAGTACTCAAGAAAAAAGCATTATATTAAAATGCTTTATAATCACACAATATTTCATTCTACAGCATTTTCCACATACAATGTTAAAAATACCCACACACACATTTATATGCAATATGTGTATGTGATGATTTAACAGATACAACTAATAAGTAGCATGACTATCTTTAAAACAGCTGTCATAATTTTAGCTGAAAAACTGGACCTAATGTAACAATATCTGTTGCAGTTCCTATTACTAAGTAATAGAGTAATGCAAAACTTAATGACTTGATGTTGTTTTATATAACATTTTTAAAATCCAAGGATTCTATGAATCCAAAGTCCAAGAAGGAGAAAACTTGTCTCTACTACATCCCAACCATGAAACCTTAAAGCTAGGGCTCAGTGTCATGTGAGAGCTGGAATCACAGAATGCCTCTCTCTCATTGCATATCTGTTCTCTGGGCCAGCACAATTCTAAGACCAGGACTTTGGACTGCGGCATCTATGATCCTCCCCATATGACTCGGCACCTCACAGTAGACTGACCTCCCAAAAGTGAGACTCCTTACATTTCACCTCTAGCCCCCACACACAAATATTCTGGAGAATAAAATGTTAGCTGATGAGTGCTTACAATGTAGCCTGTGAAGTTTTGCGTGGTTGTCTCTCCTATGTTCTATTGTTCAAAAACAGTTTCCAGGCCCACCAAAACTGGGTACATAGATCTCAGCTATCAACTGGAGAAATCCCACAGAATTCATGGCAAATGTTCTTAATTTACCATTAGTCTAAAGCACTAATACAATAAAGGAAAAAAGTAACCATTCTTTCTAGTTGTATTGGTGAAATCTACTTTTTCTTCAGGAAATTACAGCTTCTCTTTAATTGAAGCAGTTTAGCCCCTTTCTATATCATCTTCATTTCCTCTCCTCACTTTAGAAATTTATTTTCTTGACCACATTGCTTCTCACTTGCAATCTGACTGGTTCTTTCTACTATAAACCCAGCCAAGGAGCCTAAATTTCTTTCATCGCTATCCCATCATCCTAATAGTTACTTTGCTCCTTAGCAATTATTATTATAATATCTAAGTATTATTAACATTAATAAATAATTATTGCCACATAACAATTCACAAGTCTGTGAAACTGCTGTGTTCCCCAACTGACCTTCTGCCTTTCCTGAGCAGTATACAGCACACTGAGAAGGAGCGCTCAGCCCTTACTGTTCTCGTTCTCTACTTTCTTTTCTGTGTTCTCATCTGTTCTCATAGACCAACTCTGACACCCGTACACACTACTCTGTCTCTGAATTGCTTCATAATAGTTGGTGCTCTTACCCATATACACATATACCTATAAATTCATACATATGTGATACATATAAATATACGTATACATATATAATACACCTATATACAATTTCAAGAATGAGGAAAGAGAATAAGTATGTCCCTTATGTGAACACTGGCAATTTGACGGCTTCCTAAATTTGCCTAGCAATGGACTGCTACAATTTGAAAAATCTTTAACATGTGGGAAAATATTGGCAGCATTCCTAGTTTCATAAAGTTAAAAATTTTAAATTCTGATAGAAAATTCTGAGTTTTTAGATTATTTCTGTACTAGAATAAAAGTAGTTTTTAAGCCAAGAAGTTTACACTATTGTTTCTCAGATAATCTGTTGTTAAGAATTTTGTTTTGTTTTGTTTTGTTTTGTTTGAGACAGAATCTTGTTATGTAGTCCAGGTTGATCTTGATCAGAATTGTTACATATTTCATCATAAAATGTCCATGTACTTGAAGGTCAAGCATTACCAAATTGTCATAAAAATTTCTAATAGCTCTCTCCTTCTGTTCCTACATGGTTCTGATAGGAAAAATTTAGTATGTCACCACAGATTCTCATACTATATCTGAAGAACAATGCTCCATTTTGTATGTCCTCACTCTAGGGACTTCTTCAAATTTTTAGTAAAGATGACTTAGACTTGGTTCCCAGAATCCCAAAGCCTGGTTTACAGTAATCCTCAAATGATGAAAGAAATAGTCAAAAACGAATATGCACCCCATAGTCAAATTTCTAAATATAACTTAAGAAGGCAATATATCAGAGGTGAAAGTACATTAAATAATAAAGAATAAAATGAAAAACACATTTTAAATTTATGCCACAGTGAAATTAAGTGAAAATCAATTAATAGCATAAGTAATAAAATCAAATTGATTCAATTATAATGGACACATAGACCTTGTTCATTTTCATTTCACAAAATTTACCAAATTACTTTAATTGCATTCACAAAATTTTACTCATAGGTTTTTTTTAAGACCTTGAGAAAAGTTATGTACATGTTTCACCATATAATATTTCACATTTGATTTCATGGACTCTTAAAAGTTCATAGATCACTGATTAAGAATTTCTGGTTACAACAAAAATTTTCTTTGTATAAACTAAAAATTTACATAACTTTCACAACAGAAAGATTCTAAAAATAGATAATCGTGGTGATAGATAATAATGTGAATGTACTCATGCCACTGAACTGCACACTTAAAAATGGTTATGGTGGTGAATTTTATTATTGTACTGTATTGTAATAAAAGGGTATAATATTAAGACATAATTTAACTTTCAAATTGTTATTTGGTTTTAACAGAATGGAAAGTTAATAGAATGAAAATATTAGAACTAATGCTCAAGTTTTCCGGAAATGAATCTTTTACTGATGTCCCAGATCACTTTTAAAAATGCATTCATTTAAATGTTCTTTCCTTGCAAATCACATTAAGCAGAACATTGTGTTTAACTTGTGGAATAGTGGGGGAGAATACACTGAAATAATAAATACAGATGAAGTCCCTAGCCTAATGCCTAAGCAAATTTAACACACCAATGTCAATCATTGCTATCACATTAAAATGGTTATTAGGAGCTCTTCCTGAAAATATAAGCATATTTTCAAAATCTGAGTTGGTACACCAAAGGAAGTGAAGGAAATTGATGAAAAAAATAAAGGTGGATTAAACCATTAATTTAATTTCATCAAATTAAACTAAAATTTGTTAATAAAAGGGAAGGGCCCACAAATGTGGTTTTATTAAAAAGTAAATTTTCTTTACATATAAAAGTTTCTAAAATTTATTTGTTCTCTAACCACTTTAATCTTTCACAGAGGAATTTAAAACTGGAAAAATGTACATTGAAATGCTTCAGATATCTTTAAGACTATATTTTTAAAAATCACCATCAAAGTAAAAACGAATCCATCTCAATGCCAAAGATAGTTCTATATCATTGGGCCTTTGTGAAAACTATTCATTATATCTGATCAGTGTTACGTTTTCTCACTGTCAGCATACTGATTCCCGGAATATAGCATTCAAATTTTCAAACATCAACCAAAATAAACAAAAATGAAACAGTCAGGAGCCCCTTTAAACGTAATGAATTTGCAAGCTTAAAATCTGACACTATACCATAGGAATCAATAAAAATCATCATATTAATACTTAAGTTACTGATGATATATGCATCCAACATGAAAAATTTCCTTATGTCATTATTAAATAATGTAACATGAATTATGTACATTTATATGCATGAATACAATTAAAATGACACTAAGAATGTGCATATGTCTTGGTATATTCAGATGGCTAGAAGAGGAAATAATAGTAGTTTTTATTGTTTTGGGCAGCACAATTTATCACATGGTAACAACAGTAGTCTTTTCTCAAAGTATTTTACAAATTCAATTTAATTTAGAGAAAAATAAAAAGTGTAGTAATAATTATTGCTCTCAATTCAAAAATAAGAAACCTACACACAGGGAATTAATTTTATTATTTTAATATTATTTTTTTAAAGGAGATTAAAATAAAAGAGGACATAACAACACAAGTCAGAACAGAGCACTTTAAACAACATGTTTCACCACAAGATAATCTGACATAACAGGAGTTAACATAGTGTATCTTTCCTTGAAATATTTGAGTATACCTTCATATACTATAGCATAAAGCATGACAAGACAGTGTAAAACCATTCAAAGGAATGAAAGTATTACAGGGTATTTAGAACCAACTAACAAAAAATGAACAATGATTTCTATTTTATCTCATTGTCCATAAAAAATTTTGTTTATACTATCACATATAATAAAATCCAGTAAGATACAACATGATAAAACCAATGGAGACAAAAGAACAAAAGCTTGATGGGTCTTCAAAACAAGATAATATTAAATCAGCACTAGCTATTATAATGTCTTGTTTTCTTCAAAATAACTGTGCATACCATCACAGAAAATCAAATCAAAAAACATGGAAAAAAACCATTCCAATTAATGAATGAAAACATTATAAAGCATCAAAGCAATATAATGGGGAATCATGATTACCACATACTTTAATGCATTCTTACCATTTTTTACACTAGGGAAACTATTACGTATTTATACATGTGAGTTTGATTTATTTCACTTATGAGTATGGTCTCAAGCTGCATTCATTTATTTATAAATATCTCAATGTGATCATTCTTTATAGCTGAGTAGTACTCTATTGTATAAAAATACAACTTTTTTATCAATTCCTCAGTTGATGGACACTTAGGTTGTTTCCAAGATCTGGCTATTACAAATTGTGCTGCTATAAACATGGGTGCACATACATCACTGTGATATGATGTTCAGTTCTTCTGGGAATATGCCTAAAAGTGGAATAGCTAGAACAAATGGGACTTCCAATCCCAGCTTTTTGAGAAATTTCCAAACTGACCTCCACAATGGTTGCACCAGTCTACAACCCCCACCAACAGTGCAGGAGAGTTCCTTTTTCCCCACAGCCTCTCCAGCATTTGTTGTTGGTAGTTTTCTTGATCCTGGCCGTTCTTTCAGGAGTGAGATGGAATTTCAGTGTGGTTTTAAATTGCATTTCTCTAATGAGTAATGACGATGAACATTTTTTCATGTCTTTATTTGTCATTTGTATTTCTTCATCTGAGAATTATGTATTCATCTCAGATGCCCGTTTCTCGATTGGATCTTTAAATTTTGGGGGTCTGATTTTTTTTTTAATTCTTTATATGTTTTAGACAGAAGTCCTTTGTATAAAGGACAGTTCACTAAGATTTTTTTCCCAGTTTGTGGGTTTTCTTTTCACTATGCTGGAGATTTCTTTTGATGTGCAGAAACTTTTTAATAAGACGTGATCCCAGTTATTGATTCTGGGAAGTATTTCCCATGCGATTTTGATTCCTGTTCATGAATTCTCTACCTACCCCTATGTCTTCAAGGTTTTTACAAAAATTTGTTTTAAAATACATTTAGTGTTTCTGTTTTAATATTCAAATCTTTGTTCCATTTAGATACTAATTTAGTACATGGTGATAAGCTGGGGTCTAGTTTTAGTTTTCAGCATATGGACAGCCAGGTTTTCCAACCCCATTTATTAGACTGTCGTTCTCCCAGTGAACATGTTTGGCCCTTTTTCAAAGATAAGGTGGTTGAGTGTGTTTGTAGTTGTGGTTGTATCTTCTAATCTACTCCATTGATCTTTGGCTCTGTTTGGATTCCAGTTATTGCTATAGATTTTAATACAGTTGCTTTGTACATAAACTTCAAGTCATGGGTTGTGATGCTTCCTGCCTTTGTGGCTTAGAACGGTCTTTGCTATTTTAGGCCTCTCTGGCTCCAAATGAATTTTAGGAGTGATTTCTCTTGATCTATGAGGTACGTTGATGATATTTTTATTAGAATTTAAATACATTTCAATTTCATTAATAGAAATTCGGTTATTCAGCAGTTTTACATCTTATTGACCTAGCTTTGGTACTTCCTATGTTTCTAGAAATCTGTCTACTTCTTCTGTGTTATCAAACCTATGAGAGGAGGGGTTTTCAAAATAGGTTTTGATGATCTTCTGTATTTCTATAGTCTGTAGTGATTTCAATTTTTCATTCTTTATTGCATGAATTTGAGCTTTTCCTTCCCTTTTTTTAAATAAAGTTGGTAGAGGCTTATCAATTTTATTTATTCTTTGAAAGAACCAACTCTTTGTTTCATTGATTCTTTGGATTGTTTTCTTAGTCTCTATTGCATTAAATTCTTCTCTGGTTTTTATAATTTCCTCCCTTCTTTTGGCTTTGGGCTTGACTTGCTCTTCTTTTTCTACCTGTTTGAAGTGTAGCATCAGGTTATTTATTTGTATTCACTCTGTTTTCCTGATGTGGGAACTCACTGCAATAAATTTTCCTGTAATGATGGCTTTCATTGCATCCCACAGATTTCGGTAAGTTGTATTTTTACTTTTGTTTGCTTGTAGGTAATGTTTAATTACTTCTTTAATTTCCCTTGTGAACCACTGATTGCTTAAGAGTGTGTTAATCAGTTTCCATTTTGTTTGTAGGGTTTTTGCAGTATCTTTTATCATTAATTTCTAATTTCAGAGTGCTATGATCCAATAACATGCAAGGGATAATTTCAACTCTTTTGCACTTATTTAATATGTTCTGTGGGCTAATATATGATATATTTTAGAGAATGTCCCATGTACAGCTGAGAAGAATGTGTATTCTGATGTTGTTAGATGGAACACTCTGCATATGTCTATCAAGTCCATTTGTTCACATGTGATTCAGTTCTGTTATTTCTTTGCTGGTTTTCTGTCTGGTTTATCTGTCCCTTGGTGTCAATGGTATGTTAAAGTCTCCTGTTAGAATTGTTTTACTGCTAGTTTGGTTTTTCATTTCATTTGGTTTTTCTTTTTCATTTCTTTATATAACAGGGTGCTCTGGAATTTGGTGCATATATTTTTAAGATTGTTATTTCTTCGTCTTAAAGTTTTCCCCTAACAGTATGCAATGACTTTCTTTATCTCTTCTGATCATTATTGATTTGAAGTTCATAGTGTCTGCAAACAAAATAGCTATCCCCACTTTTTGGGGGGGGTTCCTGTTGCATGAAATATTGTTTTGCATCCTTTGACTTTCAGTCTGTGAATATCCTTTTGGGTTAGATGGGTTTCTTGTAGACAGCATGTGGTTGGATGTTGTTTCTTGATCCATTCTGCCAGTGAATTGAGACCATTTACATTAATGGTTATAACTGTTATATGTTATTTTATTGTTGACATGTTTTCTTTCTGCTGTTGCATCTTAATCTTTCCATTCTGTTTAATTGTCTGCTTTGCTTAGTGGTTTTTTCCTAAGTGTATCTAAACTGTCTTTCAGTAATTTTTGCAGGGTGACTTGGTGATCATGAATTTCTTCAGCTGTTCTTTGTCATGGAAGTATCTTATTTCTCTATCCATTTTGAAGGACAGTTTTATAGGGTACATCAGTCTAGGTTGGAAATCATTTTCCTTTAGGTTCTGAAATACTTCACTCCATGCTCATCTTGACTTTAATATTTGTGCTGAGAAGTCTGCTGTGATTCTGATAGGTTTTCCATTATAGGTGATCTGCCTTTTCTCTCTGACAGCTTTTAATATGCTATTCTTATGCTGGATTTCTGGGATGTAATTATTATATGTCTGGGTGTAGTTTTATTTTGGTTATTGCTATTTGGAATTCTATATGCTTCACTGATCCTAATGTCAGTTTCCATTCTCATGTTTATGAAATTTTCAGCTATTACTTTTGTAATTATCCTCTTGACACATTCTTTATATTGTCCCCTTCATTTTCATTTATCCCAATCAATCTTATGTTGTTTTTCTTTGCATCATCTTGCAGCTGTTGAATTGTTATTTCTTGATTCCTTGTTATTTTTAAAAGATCTTTCCTTTCCTGTTTACTAGCTGCAATTTTGTCTTTGAGGACTGAAATTTTATCTTCACATACATTGAGACGGTTTTTACAACTTTCAGTGGAAATTTGGTTTCCTATATATCTCTTTGTATCTGCTTTATGTATTCTCTTTGTTTCTTATATTGTTCATCCAGGGATTCTACCTTTCTGTTTAGTACCTCCAATTTTTTAACTGTGTCATCTTTAGATAGTTCGGCAACTCTTTCATTTCTTTTATCATTTCTTCTTTTACCTGGGAGATTATTTCTATTTTAAATTCCTTTAAAATTTCCCAGAGTTGCTTCTTTATTTCAGTTGCTATTATGTCAGGTATTTCAGCTATATGGCATATATTTTCTCCTATGTACATAGCTCGTAGGGTTTCTTGGGATGGGCTGGAGGTTTGAGATTGTATTTTCGTCTTTCATTTTTCATTTTCCTATATTTCCATGTTTCAAGTATTATCCCAAGGCTTCCCCAGAGCCTGTTGGAAATCCTGTTCTATGCCCTCAGCTGCTGGGACTCTGGCCTCCCAGTTCCCTAGATTGAGAAAGGGTCACTGAGGGTAAGGCAGGCAGGCCCAAGCCCTGCAGGGCAGGTTGAGTGTGGCAGGAAGATGTGAAGTTCCTTGGCTGGTGGGAGCAGTGATCTCAACTCCTGGGTTTGGGATGGTGCAGGGACAGTCACCTCAGGCTATCCAGTTTCCAGAATTTAGGGCTCAGGTTGACCCAAATCCCCAGAGTCCACCAAGCACAGCAGGAATTAGGGAAGTTGGAGCAAGGATCTTAAACTCCCTGTGCTTAAGAGACTGTGCAGGGACACTCACCCCAGGCTGCCTAGCCTCTGAAACTGGGGGTGCCAGCAGTTCCAAAAGCCCTGAGTCTGCCAAGCAAGGCAAAAAGTGTTTTCGCACTTTACAGAAGAAGAAATTCATGAGATTGTTTCTTGTAAGTAGTAAAGTTACACTGTTCTTTGACTTTACCAGTGAGTCTGAGATCATAATCTATAGACTGCCCCTCTCAGTTACCCAGTGCTCAGCAGATCAGGTTCTTGAGCTGTAGTTCTAGAGGAAGGGTTCTGATGCATGTTGGGTAGCAACTTTTTAACAATTTTCTTTATCCAGTACTCTCCAGTTTACAATAGTATATGTGTGTGTCTGTGTATGTGTGTCTGTATGTGATATTCATGTGTCTGTGTGTCTATATGTCTGTGTGCCACTGTCTCTGTGTGTCTATATCTCTGTGTCTGCATGTGTGTGTCTGTGTATGTCTGAACATGTGCATGTATCTCTGTGTCACTATATGTCTCTGGGTCTCTGTGTGTCCCTGAGTCACTGTGTGTCTATGTCTGTGCCTGTGTGTCTCTGTGTCACTGTGTCTGTGCCTGTGGGTCTCTGTGTATATTTCTATGTTACTATGTGTCTCTGTGTGCCTCTGTGACACTTTTTTTTTCTCTGTGTCTGTAAGTCTGCATGTGTCTGTGCATGTGTGCCTGTACAGGTGTGTCTCTGTGTCACTGTGTGTCTCTGTGTGTCTCTGTGCCACTGTGTCTCTGTGTAAGTCTGCATGTGTTTGTGCATGTGTGTGGTGTGCGGGTGTGTTTCTGTGTCACTGTGTATGTCTGTGTGCCTCTAGCCACTGTGGTCTCTGTGTAAGTCTGCATGTGTCTTTGTGTGTGTGTGCCTCTGTGCCACTGTATATCTCTGTGTAAGTCTGCATGTGTCTGTGCATGTGTGTGCCTGTGCACGTGTGCCTCTGTGCCATTGTGTGTCTCTGTGTCCATAAGTCTGCACATCTGTGCATGTGTGTGCCTGTACATATGTGTCTCTGTGGTTTCTGTATGCTTGTGTGTGCAGTGTTTCTGAAAAGAAGCTTTCCAGGATGTAAATCAGTATCTCCCCCTGAACCCATGTGACACCTGCAGACTGGCAGGAAGGAATGAACACACAGTATTAGAACTTAATTTCTTCCCCTGGTTAATATTTAGAAAAAATGAATAGCCCTTTAAAAATGCTCCAAGTAGTCTGTTAAAGGGTTAGTAAGCAATATTTACAGAACTAAGGATGAGAGAAGGCACAAATATTTCTAAGCTTTTTTTTAATGAAACTCAGACACCCAGAATTTTAGATTTATTGCCATTTTCCACAGAGAATCCACAACTATTTTTTAAATCAAGAGAAACAAACTTGCTATATGTAAAGAATATATAATGTGGTATGACAGTTATGATGCACCACTATAAGCCGGGCATCCTGCTCAGCCCAGTGCATTAGTAAAATAATTTCCAATCATAGATGCAGTTGCTGATCTGTTTCTATTCTGTGGCATTTGAAACAGTATGAATTAGTGCAATTTTCAGGCAAATATATATAAGATTTCAGGATAAAAAAATCAATAAAGCACTAGTTTCATAATTTTGAAAATAATGCAATATAGATTGACTTTCCAAATTTTTATATTTATATCTGCAGGTAAAATATGTTATTGAGAGCCTTATTAAGGTAAAAAAATATCATTTTGATATGGCATAGCAAAAATTTTACTAATTTTTTGCAAATCTTCTGTCTCTTAGATTTATTTGCATCATATAACTACATGCCAAATCAAGCATATCATGGGCATCTTGACACCATCATACTTCATACAAGGACACTTCAAGTAAAGACGATTTGGAAAATGATGGCAAGTGTCTACATTTCACTATCCTCCCATTAGTTTCCAAACTCCCCGATTAGTCATTTGAAGCCTATTAATTACTTAATGAATTGTGCACATATGCTTAAAGATATAATGGCAAGATTACTTACCATCCACTCTTCATATAAAAATAAAGCTAGTAATAGTAATCCATTTGTAGAAGAACAGAAAATGGTGATTTATTTATAAAATGGGTATTAATCACCAATTGAAATTGAAAAACAAAAGGTACATGCCTTAATACGTTGTTGAAGACCTAATCTTAGGAAATCAGGCATGGAGGTGTAGCATAAAGAATGAAAAGGAATCAAGAAATGTACTAAAAACATTTAATTTTGACTTGCATTACCACTGAACTCCTATTTTGTTTTTACTAAAACTTTTTTTTGGAAGTTTATTGCATGGAGTCCCATCATGAAGTCATTATAATACTAATGAGGTATACATATTAATAGAGCTATAGTAAGTAATTCTACATGGGCAATAGCCAATTTAATATGTAACAAATTGGGTTTATTCTCAATATTGAGAGCTTCTCATTATAGATAATTGCTCTGAAAAGCACACTTTTTATTGTTGTTATATTCCTAAGAACTAAAAAAGAAAAGGTACCCACTATAACACTTAAAAAGAACCCTATTCAAAAAAATAAAATAAGTAATAAAGTTATAATCTTCAAGATTTACATTAGAAAATTTTAACATGTATTTATTATATGTGTGACACAAATTCTCAAATTAACAATACTGCTTAGTTAATGAGTAACTATAAATAGGTGTAAGTATATAATAGAAATCAAATGTACTTCACTAGTTCCTGAGAGATTTAATAATCTTCAAACAATTATTAAAATGGAATTAAAAGTGGCTAGTCATGATTTGGACATTTAGCTATTTGTCTCAAGCATTTACTTAAATAATTCATTCAAATATCTATAACGTACTTTTTGAAACAAAATTTTGAAATTCATAATCTAAACAGTGCATCTGGAGAAGGAACATAAGTTAAAAATATGACCTTCAGACTATAAAGCTTTCTTCTACAGTAGTTTAAGGTCAAAAATTACTATTTCCTCTTCCCCTGATAAATTTATTCTAGACCTTGCATATGATTATAATAAGAAACCACTGCTGAGAACTGCAGTTACCACAGCTATGAAACTTTCCTATCATCTTCCCTTTTTACAAGTGGTGTGATTTTCTGTCATTAAAGACAGCTTAGATTGAGAGACAAAAGCAGATGTCCCAACACATTAAATGACTGTACACTGCTTAAAGGACACTGCAGCAGCTTCCAAAGAGGGGAAAGCAGTTTCTTGATAGGCCCCATGTCACATCATTAATTACAGCCCTGTCACAGTAATGATGAAGGGAATTCAGGGCACAGTGACAATGGAACATCCGTCTTGCTCTTCTCTGGAAGAGGTGCACCTGTTTCCCACTACATTCTGTCTCTATGGCCTCTGCCTCCTGCCTTTTGTTCTCCAGGATGTGGATGTGATCGTGAGGATGCAGCCTATCTATCATCCTTTCTCCCTGAAAGGCACCTTGGCAGCAGTTAATGACTGTAATAAGACCAAGCAACAGACACCATACCCCAACCTCTTATGATCAGTCTTTCTAAAAACAGCTCAATTGAAACAAAAAAATCAAAGAATTCCAACAGAAAGAAGAGTCATATTTCTGTACCATCACACATATTTTGCTCCTCTAATTAACGCCAAAAGTATCTACATGTATTTTTATATAAATGAAAAGTAACAGAACTGATTTTCTTGAGTATTCTAAAAACAGCAGCAATAAACATAAGTATAGACTTACGAAGTTATATTCTTCTATTTACCAGTAACATTTTTAATTGAATTGCTCCTTGATAATAAAGCAGGCTTTTGGCAGTCAATTCTTGTACTCGGCATGCTCCACAAGACAAGTGAGTTTACAATATATGATTGTTCATATGGAGAGAACATTAACAAGTAAAGACAAATAAATAAATGATGCCACACAGAGCTCAATCAATCAGCTAACATGTGCTGAGTACGTACCAGTGTGAACAGTCATTGCTGCCTGTCACCTGTATGCAGAGATGCACAGGTTTGGAAAAATTCCTCACACCTTCTGTGCCTCAGGCTCTACATCTTTACATGAGAAAAATGATGACTCCCATCTCTTAGAATTGTGAGGAACACCAACACCAGTAGCTAAGCACAAAGAATGTTTAGGAATTTTTTTCTACTTTAGTAAAGAGAATGAAACCAAACAAAACAAAACATAAAAAAGCCAATCAGAAGATAACAATAAAAGTGATACAGGACTTCAAAATAAGATAATAGGAAATCAACAACTATCCTAATATATCTTATTATCTTCAAAATAAGCGCCCATAATGAGACATAATAAAACCAAGCAAAATAAGACAGGATAGAACAAAAAAAAAATGAAAACAATACAGGAGTTCAAACAAGACAATAGGAAAAATTAACAATGGTTACTACCATCTCTTTTTAGCAGTTTCCTTCACTATCACTTTCATATCTATTGTTCATTTTAGATCCCACTAACTCCTTCAGGGTTTTATGCTGGTTTTATGCAGGTTTTACGATGTTCATCCATATGAGTCTGAAGCATTTCACCCATGAGCATGCTCTAAAATTGCATCCATTTAACAAGAACCTCAATATTATCCTTGTTTATAGCTGAGTAGCCATCCAATGTATGAAAACACAACTTTCTTATCTATTTTGTGTTACCTCTGCTTTTTTCTGGTTTCCTGTGGCAGGACACATGGTTTTCTCTCCTTTAAATTTTGGTCTATGAATTTCTTTTACAGTTAAATATATTACTTGTACACAGCATATTGCCTGATCTTGTTTTTATTTTTTTTTAAGAGAACAAAGCAGATCAGAACAAAACAATGCAATCAAAACAGGATTTCAAAACAAGAAAATAAAAAAGAAACAGTGACTACCACAATGTCTCTTGTTTTATTCAAAACACTTGATCATATCTTCATACACAATGAATTCAAACAAAAGAAATAGTGTAAAACCAAACAAAACAAAAGAAGGAAAGTATTACAGGCCTTCAAAAGCAGACAATAGGAAAAATTTAAAAAGCTACTATAATGTCTCTTGTTCTCTTCAAAATAGCTGTCCATACCTTTACATATATTGAAATCAAATAATAGAAAACAAACTAACACCAATCAAAACAAAGAATACAAGCATTATTGGACTTCAAAATAAATCATAGAAAATAAACAATGACCACCATAAGGTTTTGTTTTCTTAAAGCTACCAGTTCATACCACCACACATAATAAAATCAATTATTGGTCACGAGGTTAAACTCAGTGGCTTAAATGCCTAGTTGGCAAATGCAAGGTCATGAGTTCAATCCCCAGTACAAAAAAATAAATAAATAAATAAAATAAAGTCAATTATTGTCAATTATTGTTAACTCTTTAGGAGAAGTTCCAAGTATGTAAAAGCCTATACATGTGTACATCTATCCTTTCTGCATTATGGGAGAAAAGCAAAACAAAATACGAGAGAAACAAGAAACAAAAGAGAAAAATAACGCTAATGAAGATCCCAAAACAATAAAAATAAAGGTTTTCAAAACAAGGTGGTAGGAACATAATTAAGATTGTTATTTTACATATCTTCAAAAGAATTATTCCCATTACCAGATATAAACACGCAAAATTGATCTAATCCTATGAGTGTTAGCTGTTATTTCCCAAGAAGTAATAGAATTAGTAGTAGAATCATCCTAGTTACCATAAGTGTATATATACAAAATTATGTATTTTTCTTTTCCCTTCATGCTTTTCTCCTTTTTCCTATCTGAGTTATTTTTCCTCTTTTGAGCAGTTTCTTACCCTCTCACACTGTTTATTGAAGATTTAGTATCTTATTTACTCTTTCAGTTACTTACACTAGGAACATTATATGACAGTTAGACATGTGAGTTGGATTTCTTTCACTTATTAGTATGGTCTCAAGTCACATCCATTTACTTACACAAGACTCAATGCGATCCTTCTTTATAGCTGAGTAGTACTCCATTGTATAAAAATACCACATCTTTCTTTATATCCACTCCTCAGTTGATGGGCATCTAGATGGTTTCCAAGATTTGGCTATTACAAATTGTGCCACTATAAACACGGGTGAACATATATCACTGTGGTATGATGTTTTCAATTCTTCTGGGAATATGCCCAGAAATAGGATAGCTGGCTGAAATGGGATCTCCAATCTCAGATTTCTGAGGAACTTCCAGAGTGATTTCCACAGTGGTTGCACCAGTCTATACTCTCACCCACAGTGCAGACATATTCCTCTTTCCCTATAGCCCCTCCAACATTTGTTATTAGTGCTTTCCTTAAACCTGACCATTATTTCAGGAGTGAGATGGAATCTCATTGTTGTTTTAATTTGCATTTCTCTAATGATCTATGATGCTGAGCATTTTTTATGTATTTATTTTCCATTTGTATTTCTTCACCCGAGAAGGGTGTATTTATTTCAGATGCCCAGTTTTGGATTAGGCCTTTGAATTTCAGGGGTATGATTTTTATATTCCTTTATATGTTCCAGATAGAAGGCCTTTGCCTGAAATACAGTTGATTAAAATATTTTTCCGAATTTGTGGATTTTCTTTTCACTCTGTTGGAGATTATTTTTGATGGGCAACAACTTTAATAAGATGAGATCCTAGTTGTTAATTCTGGGAAGTATTTCTCATGCAGTTTGATTTTTGTTTATGAATTCTCTGCCTACCCCTATTTCTTCAAGGTTTCTATCTGCTCTGTCTTCCACAAGATTTAGTGTTTCTGTTTTAATATTCAGATCTTTGATCCATTTTGACATTACTTTAGTGCATGGTGACTGCTGTTCATCTAGTTTTAGTTTTTGGCACATGAAAAGCCAGTTTTTCCAGCATGACTTATTAAAGAGGCTACCTTTCTTCCAATGAGCATGTTTGGCCCCTTTGCAAAGATAAGATGGCTGAGTGTGTTTGTAGCTATAGTCATATCTTCTAATCTATTTTATTGACCTTTAGGTATGTTTTTATTCCAGTACCATGCTGATTTTACCACAGTAGCTTTGTAGTATAACGTCAAGTCAGGGATTATGATGCCTCCTGCCTTGCCTTTGTTGCTCAGAATTGCCTTTGCTATTCAAGATCTCTTATTGTTCCAGATGAATTTTAGTAGAGACTTCTCTAGATCTGTTTGGTATGTTAATAATATTTTGATTGGAATTGCATTAATCTGTGTAACAATTTTGGGAGGATGGCCATATACACAATGTTTGTTCTTCCTATCCATGAACAAGGAAGTCTTTTCATTTTCTGAGATCCTCTTCTACTTCTTTTTTCAGAGTATTGTAATTTTCACTGATTGTTTACTTCCTTTGTTAGATTGCTAAGTATTTCATTTTTGGGGTGCTACTGTGAAGGTGTGGTTTCTCTTATTTCCCTTTCAGTGAGTTTGTTGTTCATATATAGAAATACTATTGATTTTTAAGTGTTGACTTTGTATCCAGCTACATTACTGAATTTGAAGATTTAGAAATCTTTCAATGGAGTTTTGGGGGGTGTTCTATGTAGAGTATCATGTTATCATTGAAAGATTTAGGAATCTTTCAATGGAGTTTTGGGGGGTGTTCTATGTAGAGTATCATGTTATCTGCTAATAATGATAATTTTATTTCTTCCTTTCCTCTTCTTATTCCTTGTATTTCTCTCTCTTGTCTATTTGCTCTGGCTAACATTTCCAGCACTATATTGAATAGGAGTGGTGATAATGGACACCCTACCTTGTTCCTGATTTTAGATTGCAAGATTTCATTTTGAGACCATTTAAATGATGCTGGCTGTTGTTTTGTCATAGATGGCTTATATAAGATTGAGGTAAAAATCATCTATTCTGATTTTTCCACTCTTATCACAAATGAGTGTTGGACTTTTTCAAAAGCTTTTTATGCATTTATTGAAATGATCATGAGATTCTTATTTGTTCTATTGATATGGTGTATTATGCTTTTTGATTTGCATATGTTGAACTATTTCTGGATGCCAGGGATGAATCCCACCTGGTCATGCTGTATAATCTTCTTGAGAAGTGGTGGAATTTTGTTTGCCAGTATTTTATTGAGTATTTTTGCACCTATGTTCATTATGGAGATTGGCTTGTAGTTCTCTTTTTTGCTTGGGTCCTTCACTGGTTTTGGTATTATGGTAATACTTGCTTCCAGGAATGAGTTAGGGAAAATTGTTTCCCCTTCAATTTCACTGAAGTGTTTGAGGAGTGTTGGCATTAAGTCCTCCTTGAATTTCTTGTAGAATTTAGCAGTGAATCCATCAGGACCTGGGCTTTTCTTTTTTGGTAATTACATGTTTAATTTCATTAACTGACATTTGTTTATTCATCAGCTTTACATCTTCTTGATCCATCTTTGGCTATTCATGCTTCTAGGAATCTATTTCTTCTGTGTTATTGAACATATGACAGGACAGATTTTCAAAGCAGGTATTGATGATCTGTATTTCCACAGTATCTGTAGTGATTTCGCCCTTTTCATTGTTCATTGCATAAATTTTAGTTTTTCTTTCTTTTTGAATAAGGTTGGCTAGGGGCTTATTAATTTTCCAACTCTTTGATTCATTATTTGTATTGTTTTCTTAGTCTCTACTACATTAATTTCTGCTTTGATATTTATAATTTCATCCCTTCTTTTGACTTTGGGATTGACCTGCTCTTCTTTTTCTAGATGTTTAAGGTTGAACATCAGTTTGTTAATTTGACTTTATTCTGTTTTCCTGATGTGGGAATTCACTACAATAAGTTTTCCTGTGAGGATTATTTTCATTGCATCCCACAGGTTCTGGTAAGTTGTATTTGTATTTTTATTTGCTTGTAGATATTGTTTAATTTCTTTTTTAATTTCCTGTGACCCACTGATTGTTCAGGAGTGTACTATTTAATTTCCATATGTTTATGAAGTTTTTGCAGTTTTTTCATCATTAATTTCTAGTTTCATTGCACTATGATCAGATAATATGCATGGGATAATTTCAATTATTTTGCATTTACTTAAGCATGTTCTATCAGCTAGTACATTTTAGATAATGTCTCATGTGCAGCTGAGAAGAATGTATATTATGATGTTGAGTGGAACACTATGTACATTTTTACTAAGTCCATTTGTCCAAAAGTTTGATTCAGTTCTGTTAATCTTTTGTTGATTTTCTGTCTAGTTGATCTGTCTCTTTGTGCCATTTGGTATTAAGCTTTCCCATTATAATTGTGTTATTGCTTGATTTTTCAATTCTATTAATATTTGTTATATATAGCTGGGGTCTCCCTTATTTGGAGCATATATTTTAAGATTGTTATCTCTTCCTCTTGAAGTTTTCCCCTAAATACTATATAGCAATTTTCTTTATCTCTTTAAGTAATTCTTGGTTTGAAGTTCACGTTGTCTGAGAACAGAATAATTACCCTTATTTTTTTAGGGGACTTCCTGTTGCATGAAGTATTGTTTTCCATCTTTTGACTTTCAGTCTATGAATTTCCTTTTGAATGAGATGGTTTTCTTGTATATACATTGGTTTGATGTTGCTTCTTGGCCCACTCTGTCAGTCTATTTCTTTTAATTGTTTAATTGAGGCCATCTACATTAATGGTTATAAGTGATAGGTATTGGCTTATTTTTTTCATGTTATTTTTGTTCTGTTGATTCTTAACCTTTCTCCTCTGTTTAATTATACGCCTTGCTTAGTTGTTTCTTCTGTTTGTGTTCTTAAAGTCATTTATTTTTGTGTCTGTGTCAAATATCATTCAGTATTTTTGCTGGGTTGGTTTTGTGGTCATAAAGTTCCTCACCTGTTATTTGTCATGGAAGTATCTGATTCCTCCATCAATTCTGAAGGACATTTTTGCAGGTTACATCAATTTTGGTTGGAAGTTGTTTTCCTTTAGGATTTGAAATACTTCACTCCATGGACTTTTTGACTTCATTTCTTGTATTGAGAAGTCTGCTGTGATTGTGATGGGCTATCCTTTATATATGATCTGTCTCTTTTCTCTAACAACTTTTAATATTCTATACTTATGTTGAATTTCTGGGATGTTGACTATTATATGACTGGGTGTAGATTTATTTTGGTTACGACTAATTGGAGTTCGACACACTTCACTTATGTGTATGTCAGTTTCCTTCTTCATGTTTTGGAAATTTTCAACTCTTACTTCTGTAACTAGTTTTTTTTTTTTTTTTTGCTTTTTTTGTCACCTTTTTCATTTATAACTATCAATATTATATTGATTTTCTTTGCATCATCTTGCAACTGCTGATTTGTTATTTCCTGATTCCTTGTTATTTTTAAAAGATCTTTCCTTTGCTGTTCACTAGCTTCAATCTTGTCTTCCAAGTCTGAAAGTCTATTATCACATCCATTGAGGCAATTTTGCCAGCTTTTCATTCAATTATTTCCCGAGTACTTCTTTGAAATTTTTTATGCATTCTACTTCTTTCTTCTATTGTTCATTCAAGGTTTCCATCTTTTTACAGTGCTGCTCAATTTTTTGACTATCCTCTTTAGATGTGTTCAGAATTTCTGTTATTACATTTATCATTTCTTCTTTTCTCTGAGAGATTATTTCTGATCTGAGTTCCTTTGTAGCTTCATGGAGTTGTTACTTTACTTCAGTTGCTATCATTTCAAAAGTTTCAGGTATACAGATTACATTTTCTTCTATATCCGTGTCACCTAGGCTTGCTTGGGATGAGCTGGAGGTTTGAGATTGCATTTTGTTCTTTCATTTTGTCATTTTCCTGTATTCCCCTGGGTCAGCTGAATGCAAGGTCTCAAGTGCTTCCTGAGTGGAAAGTGTCTGTCTATACCATAGGGAGGTTCCCCAGTTGAGTGGGAAGGTCTTACCCTGTCCCTAGTGTCCCTGGAAGGATCATCAAATGGGGGGAATACACTAGGCAGTCCTTCAGCACATCACACCTGGAACTCCAAAGCTCCTCAGCTGTTTGAGGTTGCTGGGTGGGACTCTACCAGCTTCTGAGTGGTGCACCAATACTCAACCGCTAGATGGAGTATGCTTTACAAGCATTCAGCTCATGCCACGTGATGCACCAAAGCTCCCTACCTGCTTGGGGTCACTGAGTGGGGCCCTAACAGGTTCTGAGCAAGATGTGCAGCTTTCCAGGCTAGGTGGAATTCACTGTGCAGGCCTTCAGCTCGTGTCACTCAGTGCAAGAGGTTCACCTGCCATTCGGAGTTGCAGGGCAGGTCCCAACTAGAACCTGTGCAACCTACCAAAGGTCCCTGGCTATTTGGGGGCATTGGGCAGGTCCTTACCAGGTTCCTAGCTAGGTGCTAGGTGAAGTTGGCTGGGCAAGGTTTCAGCACGTGCCACTTAGCACAGAATGCATCTTGTGTCTTGATGCACTCCCCTCGTGTTTCTTTTTATTGGTGACTTGAGGCCATCTACATTAATGGATATGACCCACATGTAATGACTCTTCTCTCCCATGCTATCATCCTGCTGTTGGCCCCTTATTGTTCCCTTTTGCTCAGTTATCTTCCTTGTTTGGTGATGCCCTCTGCTGCTGTTCCTGGAACTGTGCTCAGCTTTACATTTCTCTCTAGAATATCCTTCAGTTGTTCTTTGTATGGTTTATTTGGTGTTCATGAATTCCTTCTGTTATTCTTTATCATGGAAATATCTTATTTGTCCATCAATTTGGAAAGATAGTTTTGCAAGGTACATGAATATGAATTGGAAATTGTTTTCTTTCATGATTTGAAACACTTCATGCCAAGCTCTTCTTGACTT
Source organism: Cavia porcellus (assembly GCF_034190915.1). Lineage (NCBI taxonomy): Eukaryota > Metazoa > Chordata > Mammalia > Rodentia > Caviidae > Cavia > Cavia porcellus. The sequence continues at coordinate 80,663,518 of NW_026947487.1, forward strand.
AATGGTTTGTGTTCAAAAATCTGCCTTGAGATTTCCTTTATAGGTTATCTGTTTCTATTCTCTAACACCTTTTAATATTTTGTCCTTGTGGTGAGTTTCTGGAATGTTGATTATTACATGTGTAGGCATAGATTTATTTTGATTATGGCTAGCTGGGAGTTCTATACATCTATTTTACCTGTATGTCATGTCCTTTTCCCATGTTTGGGAAGTTTTCTGCTATTACTTCTTTATATAGACTTTTTATGTCATTTATGTTGACACTTGCTTTTTTGCTGAAACCTATCATTCAAAGTATTTTCCTTTGCATTCTCTTTTAGCTGTTGAATTGTTATTTCCTGGTTCCTTGTTATTTTTAAGAGATCTTTCCCTTTATGATCACTAATTGCAATCCACTCTTCAAAGTCTGAAAGCCTGTCTTTGGTTTATTTGAAACATTTTCTTTCAATGGAGTGTCTAACTTCCTGGATATCTCTTTGAATCTGTTTAATTCCTTCCTATATTGTTCATTCAAGCTTTCTATCATTTCCCAATGCTCCTTCAAGTTTATCTATGTCTTTTTTCGATATGTTATCAATTTCATTATGTTCATGATTTCTTTTATCTGAGATATTATTTCTGAAATGATTACTTTTATAGTGTCAGGAAATTGCTTCTTCTTTGAAATTTTTCTTATTTTAAAAAAATAAAACTGAAAAAGTGTAGAAATAATACAGAATTTCAAAAAGAAAACAGTAAGAAATCAACACAAGTTAGTATGTTACACATTTTTATCTTAGTAGTTGCCCAACTTACAAAAACAAACAATCAAACAATGACAGTCCAAACTATTCTATTTTATGAACAGAGAATTAGTAGTATAGTTATCTATCTTGCACACTTAAATGTATATACAGTTACATGTACATACCTACAAGTTCTTCTTTCTTTTTGAGCACTTCCTTTTTCTTTATTACAATACCTATTGTATATTTTGTATCTTATTACTCTTTCAGTTTTTTATTATTTATTTTTTTACTAAAGAGACAACATGATATTTATCAGTGTGAGTCTGATTTATTTCACCTATGAGGATAATATTAAATTGCCTCCATTTACTATAAAAAGCCTCAAGATCATTCTATTTTATAGTCCATTGTATAAACATACCATTTTTATCTATTTGGCAATTTATGGGTATTTGAGTTATATCCAAGACTTAACTATTACAAATTGTGCTGCTATTAAATGGTGCACATACATTGCGGTAACATGATACTTTGAATTTTTCTGGGAAAATACCCAGGACGTGAATAGCTGGGTTAGATGGAACTTCCATTCTTAGTTTTCAGGAGTCTGCATACTGAATTCCACAGTCGCCACACCAGCCTGCATTCCCACCAATAGTGGAGAACAGCTTCTGTTTCCCTGCAGCCTCGCCAACATTTGTTATCAGTTGATTTCTTGATGGCAACCATTCTTTCCAGGGTGAGATGAAATCTCAGTGCTGTTTTAATTTGCATTTCTCGAATGGCCAGTGATAGTGAACATTTCTTCATGTATTTATTTGCCATTTGTATATCTTTATCTGAGAAATATGTGTTCATATCAGATGCTCATTTTGGAATTTGGGTGGCTTGGTGTTTTTCAGTTCTTTGTAAGTTCTGGATATAAGTCCTTTATCTGAGGGACTCCTGGCTAAAATTCTTTCCCATTCAATGGGTTTTCTTTTGTTTGTTAGTGATTTCTTTTGATGTGCAAAAATCTTATAGGACTCATCTCCCAGTTGTTCATTCTGGGAAGTGCTTCCTGTGCAGTTGTGTTTTGTTGCTGAACTCTTGTCCCCTATGTCTCCAAGACTTTACCTACATTCTTTTGCAGTATATTTAGTGTTTCTCTTTTAATATTTAGATCTTTAATCCATTTTAACTTTAGTTTAGTGCATGATGATAGGCATGGGTCTAGTTTTAGTTGTTGGCATGTGGGAAACCAATTTTTCCAACACCATTTATTAAAGAGGCTATCTTTCTTCCAGTGAACATGTTTAGCTCCTTAGTCAAATATAAGGTGGCTGAGTGTCTTTGTAGTTGTCTTTGCATCTTTTAATCTATTCCATTGATCCTATTTCTTTGCCAGTACTATGCTGATTTTATCATTGTAGCTTTGTAGTATAATTTTAAGTCAAGGTTTGAGACGCCTCCTGCCTTGGCTTTGTTGCCCTGTATTGCCTTTGCTATTCTAGATTTCTTTTGTTTCCAAATGAATTTTAGGAATGTTTTCTCTACATCTGTAAGGTATATTAATGGTATTTTGATTGGGATTGCATTAAATATATATATCAAGTTTGGGAGTAAGGCCATTTTCACAATGTTGGTTCTTCCTAATCAAGACTAAGTGATACCTTTCAATTTTTCTAATATCCTCTTCAATCTCCTTTTTTCGAGTAGTATAATTTTCAGCAAGTAGGTCTTTTACATTCTTGGTTAAGGTTGATTCATAGTTATTTCATTTTTTTGGATGCTATTGTGAAAGGTGTTATTTCCATAATTTCTCTCTCAGTGAGTTTGTTCTTTGTGTACAGGAATGCTATTGATTTTTGAATGTTGACTTTTTATCCAAGTTCTCTGTTGAATTTGTTAACTCTAGTAGTCTTTTGATAGAGTTTTTAGGGTCTTCTATGTAGAGTATCATGTCATTTGCAAAGTGATAATTTAACTTTATAAAATTGTTTATTTTAGTGGGTATCATTTCAGTGTTTTAAATTGTGTGATTTCTATTTTATTCCCTGTGTGTATCTCTCAGACTTGTTCTATGTGGGCTGGAAGTCTGAGATTACCTTTTACTCCTTCATCTTGACGTTTTCCTGCATTCCCCAACAAGACAGCTTTGGGGGCCCAGATGCTTCCCATGTTGGCTTCCCTCTGCAATGTAGGTGACCTAAGTTTCTTCAAACCTAGCTTCCTGGGGAGGCAGCAGTGAGTGGGTCAGGCTTCTCCAGACATGTACAGCTACAATGAGGCTTCCGCAACGATCATGAGTGTGTTTTTGCTGAGATGCTTCTTCTCGTAGCCAGCATGGCTATCCTAGGACCCCAACAATGGTGACAGTGAAACAGGCATGTTTTTCTGATCCTCCCAGCTGACACTGGCTTTCCAAGAGAAGCAAGCATCTCCAATCACTGTCTGTAGGCACATGAGAAATATCTGGATGTTTCTCCCTACTTACACTGGTTACCTGAGGGGAGCAAGGATCCAGACTGTCACAAGTGTGCAGAGGCAGGTCTGGCTGTTTCTCCCTATCCACATAGGCTTCCTGCAGGAGGCTAGTGCCCCAACAGCAGCAGGTGCACAGGGGCAGATCTGGCTGTTTGTCCCTCTTAGCAATATTTTAATTATTATTATATTCCTAAAAAGTAAAATGAGAGAAATATAGTCTACACAAACTCTAAGCTAAATAAAACTTTGATTCCTTTTTTGATTCCTTTTTTGATTCCTTTTTTTGCACATCAGATATTTTGTCTCAACAAAAAAAAATACTTCTTCCCTCAAGTATTTTGTATAAACATAACTCAAACTTATGTACAGCTGTTTTGTGGTTGTATTTTATACTTTTTATTGCTCTTACTGTATTGTAAAAGTCTTAGAAAGGAGAAAGCACACCTCCTTCCCTCACTTATACTGTATGCTGGCCACCCACACCTGGCAGGGTGCAGCACTGACAGACATCATCAATCCCAGTGCAGACAATGAACCAACCACAAATACTAGATTCATCCATGTCCATGACTGCATGAGGGTTTGGGGAGGACATTTAAACAAACCACAACAGCATGTAATCAGCATTCATGGTAAGTAACAACAGACTATAAAGTTCCTGTTACAATTCATTCGTGGGATGAAGAGATGGTTTGAGTTACTGAGTTCTTTTTGCTGTTTTTTAGATCTTGGAAATCATGGCCTTTTAAAAATTCTCTATTAACTTTGTATCAGTAGTATTTTCTGAACTTGAACCTGAGTATTGACCCACGATATGTACAGTATAAAATCTTAGAAAAACTCAGTCTTCTCATGCTTTCTAGAAATGAAAATTTTAGAATCAGTAAGTATATGATAAGTAGGTCCATAGGGAGAAAAACCTGATGCAGACTAAGAGCAAACTGAAGCCACTTATATATTAAGAAAATTAGGAGGAAACACCCATGAGTTCATGGTTGATGTTACAAATATGGTAGATAAAATCACCATCCAACAAACAACAAAATATACAGTCTTAAATGAAAAGACTGGTGTTGTAGGACAACAGTTTCAGCAGATATAAATGTGTGGCCTCACAGTTATAAGTTAATAGACACTGAGAATTTAAAAGGAAAATGTTTCAACATTACTGGAAAGAGATTTAACTTTTATAGCAAGCAGATTTCAAGAAAAATTCAAATACACTGTAACTAGATAAAATAAATATATATTCAACTCAAGTGTTTCGGTGACTGATACATGAAACTCCACCAACCTTTCTCTGTCTACATAATTGTAATGACTGACTCACAGCTCACCTCATAAAGTCCCCAAATTCTCCCATCCTTTACAGTCTTCCTTAGACTGTCAAGTGAGACTTAAAGCCTCTGGCTTCAGTTACATTTCTATTAGGATTAAATTCTACATTGCTCCTACATTAGTAAGTAAGTATGAATTTCAGAAATAGGCATTTAATCTCTACTGTATACAATATTCCTGGTATTTTCTAATATATATACACATAGATATGAAGCATATTTTTGTTACTTATTTGTCATTTGAATAATTTAAATTTGCTTTAAATCACTTATTCTGACAGAAATTTAAAACATCAGGTAACTTCTCAAAAATTTAGTCAAAACATCCTCAAAACTTAATGTCAAAATAAACTCAAAACTAAAGTATTTTATACAGTTAATGCATATAATAATAGTGTATCCTGATTAAATCTTTCAACATGGATAAAATACCTATTCCTCTTTGAAAACTTTTGTTAGTTGCCTTAACCACTCACTAGTTCTCTCTCCTTTCTCTGATCTTCTTTAATGCTCATCACTCAAGCATTTTTATTAACTTCTTGCATGTATAGCTCCTATCTCTCCAGTCAAACTGGAAATTTTCTGAAAGAAATAGTGCCTTTTTCATATCCTCAGTGGTAGACAGTAATAAGTCACCTGCACAATAGAAGTTCATAAACATTCTACAAGTTGTTGACAATGAGAGAGGGGAGAAGAAAGAGGAGGAGGAGGAGGAGGAGACGTGGGAGAAGAGGAAGAAGTGAAGGGGCAGAAACATAAATTTGGGAAATTTATCATTACAGGAGTTTTGAAAACTCAAAATGTGAGCCGTACTATTTAGAATATAGGAAAACAGAAATGCTATTAGTTATTTGGAAAATATTTAAAAAGCAGCAAACTGGTCAAAATAGTCTAAGCTGTCAAAGCAATATCCATATTAAAACATTTACTCTATATATAGTTTTTCTGGAGCTCACAAGAGAAACATGAGTTTTACTCACTGTAAAACAATGGCACAATAAAAAAAATGACACTGAATCCTCTACCATCAATGCTTTAAACATGTCCAGAGTTTCACATGGGTGAACATTCAGTTTTCCCTAACTGCCAGCTATCAATTTTGTCTTTTTAACACAGTCTGCCTGAAACCACAAAGCATTCACTGTTGATAACACTATTGGAAGTTTTAAGAGAAAAAACAAACCAAGTATTCACTTATTCTTTTATTATTATCCTTGTTCATTTGTTTGTTTGTTTTTACTTTTTGCTTTTGGAGACAGGGTCTGGCTATATGGTTCAGACTGGCCTTGAACTCACTAGGTAGCCCATTCTGGCCTTGAATTCCAGGCGATCCCCCTGTCTCAGCCTCCTGCAGGAATTACAAGCACATACCACCAGTCTGGGTAACATCATTTTTCAAACATGAGTTTGGCTTAAATTATGAAATTAAAATGTTATATAAAACAAAATTATCAATCTATTAATGATAAATACATTTAAGGGACTCAACACAGTATCAGAGGGAAGAAACCTTTAGTTTTACACTCAGTTCTTCTGCTAACTTATAATTATGACATTTGGTAATCACTCAACTTCTTCTCACCCAACTGTCCAAAGTATAGACTGACAGCACCATGGTATGTTTTATCCAAGATTTCTCAGAAGTCTGAAGTACAAAGTCTTATGAATTACACTGTATTGGCAAACCTGAAGGTCTCTTCATGAAAATCCAAGGCCTGCTATGTGACAAATATCTGGGGCTCCACTGGCTTCATGCAAAGTGAAAAAGGAATGGGGGAGCATGGTTCAACACTCATGCTCATGCTGTGTATCTTTTTCAGCCTCTTTGGACATAGAGGAACAGTATCCATATTCAGGTGTTCTGTCTAGCACTGCTTGTAAAGTACTGTCTCTTTCAGTGTGCTAGGAATAAGAAGTATCTCTCCAGCTGAAATCATAGCTGAAAACTTCTCTCTCTCTCTCTCTCTGTCTCTCTCTCTCTCTCTCTCTCTCTGTCTCTCTCTCTCTCTCTCTCTCTCCTCTCACTCTGTGTGTGTGTGTGTGTGTGTGTGTGTGTGTTTTACAGATAAAGCCAATTTCCTTCTAGACACCCCTTTGAGTACCTTCTTTGCAGTATAGGGGAAGCATGCATATAGATAATATTTATCAGCTACACTAGGGTTCTGGATGTAAACTGGGTCCCAATGATTAATTGTACACAAATGACATGGGAGGAATATTAAAGTGAAGGACATTGTTCCCTGCTTAGCACTAAAGTAGTTGATACACAGTTTTGTTTTGCAGTATATTCAACTCAGTGGCCTTACACATGTCAAATGGCATCTACAGTTAGTCACAACAGCTCACCTACCAGTATTCCAAATTCCAGTCACTAGTTTTAAGGACATGGAAAGAAATATATAAATAGTCCCTCTTAGTCCCTAGCAGTCCCTGCTAGGATAACTCATAGTATTCTGCAAGTTATTTCTAGAAGCCCAGTCTGGATTTCTCTACACCAATATTTTCTACAGTATTGTATGCAAATGATTATCTGCATTAAATTAATTTCTCCAAAAAGAGCTTGATCTACTTTTGTCCATCTGAATCCTGTATCATATACAAATACTATGATATTAATATTGCTAAAATACATACAGCAGTTTAGAAAAGAACTAAAGAATGGAAGGAGGAAGGAGGGGAGAGAAAGAAGTAGAAAGAAGGAGGTGGGGCATGGAGGGGAGAGGAGAGGAAGGTCCCAGATGGACAGGGTGAAACCCCATCCCTGATCATCGGTGTGCCTTTGTCCCAGCTCGGCACCTCCACTGCAAAACTTAACCAGAACAGACAAAAATGTGTGCTATTAAATTCCTTGATGACTTTTCCAATAGCTTAGTACCTTCACCAGAGAGTAAAACAGGTAGAGAATTTCTCCTTCTGAAGTAGGAATTTCAATTTAAGTCCTTAATAAATTGAAGTAATTATTTCACTTTAAGTCCTTAACAATTTAGATTAGTTTTTTGTTTTTATTTTTAAAAATTAAAAGTCCAAAGTAAAAAAAAATCCTTTAAAGTCAACTAATGAGACATTTTTCTCAATCTGAACATTTTTCTAAAGAGTGCTCCTAATGGACACTCAGGTGCCACTTGCTCATAAACAGAAGATGCCATTTGCCATGGAAGACTGTCACTTGTTCAGTAAAAGAGCTTCAAAAAAATCTAAGATGACTCGATTTATTGAACAGTTGAGAGATAAGACATGGCATTTTTTTGTTTTTTAATAATTACCATTTTCTTAGTAGATGAGGTAGAACAAATTATAGCTATTATTAAAATTTAATCATTAAAATAAATGACAGATGGGACTGTAATAACCTGACCAATTTTCTGTAGTATAGAAAGCTATACTTAATAATACCCTTAAGATTTTGAGTATGTACCTGTATTCTTCAAAAGGTACATAGCAGAGCCTGCTAAATCATTTTAATATCCAGCTTTTAACTAGACTCTCACAGCTCTCAACAGTCAGTACTATTTATGAACAAATGAAGACAATTTCTATCCAACTACAAAAGTAGTTTTTGTGACAAAATTGGAATTATTTATGATTTTGCTTTTTTGGCACCAGGAACATGAATGTGGTTTCTAGAATAAGCTTCTCAAACCAGAAAAAGAAAGGTCATGTAGTTAGGGTTGCTGAATACTGGATTCACTGTGACTTGCTAAGCTTTCATGTGTGTTCTAGGCACTCTCTTTTTTCAGAGGAAAAGATTTCTATAGTTAATGAATTTTATCTTATATGCAGCTGAGCCTGAGTACAGATATTTTTAAGATGAGGAGCTTGTTTTAGGTTGCACAGTTGCTTTAAAAATCAAGTAAATTATCAGATATTGTTCTTTGATAAAATACTACTGATTCTTTCAATGGTTTATGAGTGTTATGGTTTGTATGTGTAGATACACTTGAAGCACAAAAAGAAATGCTGGACATAGCAGGAAGTGTTACATGAGTTACTTCAAAATATATATCCAAAGACCATTTTTAATTATCTGTAGCTTAATGCATAATTGGAATTCAGAGCGATTGTTGGAGTTATCTGCTGGAATCACTGAATCATATCAATAATGAACACACACAGTTTACAAATACCTATGTATTAAACAGTTCATTGTTAATAAGAGAAACAAAAGATTCATTTAAAGAGAATAAAGTCAATATACAAACATTATTTTGAATTATTTATATGTAAATGTATTAGAATTCAAATTATTTATGAATAGGATATGGAAAAAATTTAAAATATCTTTTAAAAATACGCCTGCTGATAATTTTTAAAGTGGTAAATGAGATAACCAACACTTATGCGTTTACAGGTAGCACACTTCTGCCAGAATTCTTGAACTATCCTACAAATAGATACTGTTATAATGCCCACTTTAAAGATAAAGAATTTGGGATCTAGATTCTCTTGACATGGATGGAGTAGAGTAGAAGTCCCAGTTGAAGCTTCTATGTCTGTCTCATCAGAAAAGACAGACTTCACATCACAAGACTATGCTACCTCTAAATACCTCATAAAAACTGTTTACATGACATAACAGGAAAAGGGATAAAATATTAAGAATACAGAAAATGCACTACATCTCTTTATGTCTTCCCTTCTCCAAGATCAGCTATCATTCTGTTAACAGGAAAGTAGTAATTTTTAATCACAAATATAACAGGAATTTACTAATGAATTTATCCCACAAAGTTGTAATTGCTTTGAGAATTCTTTTTAAACTATGATTTATTTTGCTTAAGCATATATTTACATTTCCTATTGTTATGCTATTACTATCTGCCAGATCAGACTGGAACTTTCCTACCTGGGCCTATATAGTAACTGTAGTTATTAAAACCATGTTCCCTAGAGAAATGAAGACATAAATACAAACCTATTAATCTGGGAAGTAGGGTTCTTAACTAGGAACTATAAGTTTGGGATAATGTTCAAGTTGACTTGAGCATGAACCTGACTTCAGAGGTTTGTAAGTTCATTTTGCATTCCATAGAGGATACAAAAAAACAGTATGTTAAGATACTTTAGGACATGTTCCAGGGGAGTATAAAAGAGCATACATGGGTAAAATTAAGTGGTATGCTGAGGATCAGTAAATCTATAAACCAGTTTAGTTGTGCTGAATACAGCAGGCTTGTTGTTGCTGTATTGTTACTGTTGTTGTTTTGATTTGTTTTGTTTTGTTTTTGGTCTTTTGGAGACAGGGTCCCACTATGCAATGTAGGTTGGCCTTGAGCTCACCAGGCTGATCTTGAACTCACAGAGATCCTCCTGTGTTAGCCTCCTAAGTGCTGGGGTTACAGGCATACACCACTATGGCCAGTTATCATATTATTTTTGATGTAATCAATATCACTAGTTTATTTGGATATTTGTTTATGGTCATTCTAAGTTTAGAACTTAAGTTTTAAGTCTGTTTCTATGGAAAAAGATGATATGTATCTTTTATCCCTGTTTCTAATGAATTAGAACTGCCAACATAACCAATCCAGCATTTTATAAAAGGTATGATTTTTGTAACAAAAAAATCAAAACAGCAGCAAACCTTTATTAGTTATCATTTTCATCTAGTTGAAAGAGTATTATGTGAAGATTAAGAAATTTATATGTACAACAGAGTTGTTACTACCATTCTATTATTATTTATTTAATGTATTTTATGTATATTATTTTCCTCTCGTGATTTAACAATATAACACATAATAGTATGAAGCTCTATTCTAAATTTAAGATTTAAAGATAGTGTTGGCTCTACTAATATAATCAACTATTCAATTTGCACCAAGCAGCAATGAGTAACGAATATTGGAATCAAGTGCTATGATTCTAAACAATCACAGCAAAAAATATTATTGAAAGATTTTTGAGACCAAATTCCCAATATATTTGTCATAAAGATAAGTGTTACTTGATATTTATCTATTTTATGAACTTCTTTCCACAAGTTACTATTAAAGGTAGGCAGTTCATTTTACTACATTTCGTAAATTATATAGGGCATAGTAAGTTCTTTACTAGACATACAAAAGGAACAGGACCATCGTTAGCTAAAATTTACTCCATGCCCAGCATTATCCAAAGTATTTCAAACATTTTAACTTGGTGACTTTTAGTGAGTTTTAAAAGAAAGCACTATTATCTCCAACAGTATCATAAGGAAACAGAGGCAAAAGAACCTTACACAATTTGTGCGAAATTATTCAGATTTATATAGTAAAATTCTAATTTGAATATAGAAACATTAGTTTAACTTATTGGTTAAGCATTTAACTTATTGGTTAAGTACTCTATTTGACTTTTAATTTTACAATAAATAAATAAAGTAATCACAAACTGAAGTAACTGACTGTGGAACGAGGTAGTAAGTACTATGGGAATCAGAGAGTAAATGATTTACTAAAAAGGCTGGGTGCTGTGCAACCCCTCTAGTTAGTACACACAATGCACAAAGATTCACCTCAGCCTCTCTCTAGCTAAAGAAAACCGCCTATTATGATTTCAAAATGCTGGCGAAGGAAATAAAGCTTCTGGGAGTGCTGCAAAGAACTCTGTTACTCAAAACACAGTAAACAGCATGATGATGAGTATATTTGTACTGGTTCTCTTTTCTTGCCATGTTAAGATGAGCTCTGACCTAGATTTTATGTATGTGGTTTCTAAATGATGCATGCATTGCTTTACTTACACAAAAGAAAGCTATTCAGTCATAAAACAGCCCCATGTTATACTCATATATTGCATCAGTTAAGTGACTTTAAAGACTGTGTTGCTTCATAAAACAATAAATAAGCGATTTCTTTACAATTAACAATATTGACAGACAAGATCCATCATGTTACAAAACAGGACCAGCCAGTAGAAAATGCTACCAGTGTGAATGTGATATTTGTCATTTACATGTTCACAAGATTTTCCCAGAAAAAAATATCATCTTATTAATCACGCAGAAAAACACTTAACAAAATCCTACACCCATTCATGACAAAAAAAGTAAGAGAAAGAGGAATAAATGAGTTCAATTTAGTAAGAATTTCTATTGAAAAACTAGTCAATGCTGTCTCTACTTATGCTTCTTACTCAATATTAAAACGAAAACCCTACTTCCTGAAATAAAAAAGTAAATAAAGCTACACAAAGTATGAAGGAAGAAATATAATCGCAGTTTTTGAAAACTGTTATAATTGTTTACATAAAAATCTCAACAAATCAACAACATACTGAGCGCTTACAAAAAGGTTGCAAAATACAAAACTTACATACAAAAGGTCAGTTGCTTTTGTATATACCACCGGTGAGTAACTGAATTTAGAAATTAAAATCACAATTCTATTTGAAAACTCTCACAAAGAAAAATCCTAGGTTAAACTTGAAAAATATATACAAGACATGAGAGAAGCTATAAAATTTTATAAAAGAAATTAGAAAGATATAAAAAATGGGTTAATCCAACTGTATGGGAAGAATTTATTAAGATGTTAAGGCTTCAACTTGATCAGTAGGCCCAATACATTCCCAATCGAAATTCAATAAACTTCTATTGTGAATACCAACAAACTGAATGTAAAGTTTAGATAAAAAGAAAAAACTCAGGATAGCGAACACAATGTAAAAGTGAAGAAGAATAAAGTCAGAAAATTAACACTATCTGACTTCAGAACTACAGTGATCAAGAAGCATGGTACTGGCTAAAGAACAAATAGATCAATGGAAGACAACAGAGTCCAGAAACAGATCGCTACCAAGAGAGTCAACCTGATGTTCCATAATGAAGGAAATCAATTCAATGAACTAAGAATAGTAATTGCAGCAAATGATCCTTGAACAAGTGGACATTCACAAAACAAGAAAAGAATATAGATGTTACATACTTTATAAAAAGTAATCACAAATGGATTACAGACCTCAATGTAAAATGTAAAACTAATCAACTTCTGTAAGACAATATAGAAAAAATTTAGGTACACTTGCATTTTCAATGATTTTTTACATAACACAAAATCATGCAAGAAAGTACTGGCAAATTGCACTACATAAAATGAAAAGTCTGAGAAAATCAATATTAAGAGAATGAATCACTATTTACATAATGGAAGAAAATACTTGCAAAACTGGTCTCATAAAAGATTTTAAGCAGAATACATAGACGCTAGTTTTTAAAGTATAAAACAAGTAAAATTCTGAGATGACAACTCACCAAAGAAAATACTGTACAGGTAGAAAATAAGCATATGAAAAATGATCAAAATCATATGCCATCTGACCTGTGAACTAAAACAATATAATACTCCTGAACACTCAGAATAGCTAAAGTCTCATACACTTGTAATACAAAATGTACTGAACAATAGGAATTCATTCATTAACTGTGAGAATACAAAATGGTCCAGCCACTTTTATCAACAGTCTGAAAGTTTCTTATAAAGCTAAATGTAGTCTCATATGATCCAGCTATCAAAATTCTATTTATTCACATGAGCTGAAAATTTACATCCCCACAAAAATCCACTTGCAAATGTTCACAGCAACTTTATGTAGAGCTGGCCAAAATTAGAAGAAAAACACTGACCTTCAGTCAATGAATAAACTATTCTGACCATATAAAGGAATCATTCCCTAAAAGAAGGAAATGGGCTACCACCCTATGAACAGACACAAAGGAACCTAGGGTGCCTATTAAGTAGAAGAAGCCAACCTTAAAAAGCTTTATGCTATGTGATTCTAAGCCCAGTATCTGGTATTCTCAAAAAAGCAAAACTACAAGCACTGAAACAACCAGTAATTTCCAGGGGCTCAGAGAAAAGGAAGACACAATGAACCGCAGGAGCATGGGGCTTTTCAAGACAGTAGAACTGTGTCTCATAGTGTAACGAGTGATCCAGGACAGTATGCACTTGTAAAACTTGCAGAACTATACCACAAAATGAGTGGCTACAAATGTATATAATGGATTTAATTTAACAAAACATAAATATTGTTTCATCAGTTATATGAGAAGTCCCACACTGATGCAAAAATGTTAACAATAGCAGAATAAAGAAAAAAGGTAATGGAAGAATCTACTTTCAGCACAATTTTTTTTGTAAGCCTGAATGGGCTCTAAAAGGTAATGTCTACATTTGTGAAAAGGCAAGCCTTGGATGCAGTTATGTAACAGAGAAGAACAGTATGAGGTCAAACTTCATGAACTGCCAACATTGGTCACTGTTCACTCTCAAAATTAGTGCTCCATATGGTTTGGCATGAGTTATAAATGAGATCAGACAATGTGGGTTATGTGGGGCAGGACAAGAAAAATCATGTCATTTGTTTTGGATAATGAAACAGTCCTACCAAGCACTTGTTACAAAGCAAAAATCCATTCCATGCTCTCATGTCATGGAGGCAGTACCATGCTTAAAGATCACTAACACTGAATTATTTAGTTTTCTTTTCTTCTGTGTCTGTCTTTGCTTGTCTTCATGAATGATCTATATTACTTTTAAGACTTTTTCTTGCTTTCTTTTTCTTTCCTTTTTCTAACTCTGATTTATGTTAGAACAAATGTTATTGACTCTTGCTTGCATTTGATTTTTTTTCCCCAACTCTTTAACACACTGAGTGTTTATAGGAGCTTTCTGGGCATGGCTGGCATTTGTCAACCTGATCTTGGATCATATGACTCAGCCATTTTACAGCAAAATCTCAGAGGCTGAATCTTAAAGGTGTGTTCTGTTTATCTCGGTAACATTGATAATTTCTTCAGAGAAGGTTCTTTTTTTCCTCCTGTGGGAAGTTGGAATCCTGGATTCCAGTCTCCAGTCTCTAGTAAAGTGGAATAAGGCTCACGATAGTGAATGTTCATTAACTTACAGGCTTTGTTGTACATTACCTTCCTTTTTATTATTATGTTAAATTTATTTGTTTACACTTGATACTTTTATTGCCTGAATGATTTTCATTCATAATTTTAAGTCATTTTTAATTAACCAAGAATTTTCCCCATTCGATAATATATACCAAAGTAGTAAATGCATAAGTCTTAGTGTTATAAATGGATTTTAACATTTCTCTCAAAACTTATTCTTTCATATGATTAATTTTGTAAATACAAATTTTCATTTTCTCTCCAATTATATATTTAACATTTTAATATATTCTCTAAGCCCAGAATAAAGAGAATAAATGAAAGACTATGCACCAAATCCTAATATTTAGCTAAATCATGATAATTAAGAATTCTCAAAATCTGCCTTCTTATATACTACTTGCATCAAGTTATTGTATAAATTATGTAAAAATATAGGTAGAACTCAAAATAATTGTCAAAATCCCAAATAAAATCAACTGAACAATTACAAAAAATGCATATTAAAGACAACAGATTTATAAACACAAAAATCCTAGATTTCTAATTAAACAATTCAGTTTTTTGAAAGTGACAATGACACCAAGATTTTGAGTAAGATAAAGTACCGTTTCCTTATTCAATAGGCATCAGATTATTTCAGAAATACAGTCTACAAATGCCTTTAATCTTTCAGCAAATAAAAGGTGTTGAATATATAGAAAGGAAAATGGTAACAATGATATTATTATATAATAGTGAAAAAAATACTTAAAATTACAACATAAACTGGCACCAAATTTATTCATTCACCAAATTTTCACTGTTTAATTATTTATCCCAGGAATAAATAATTTCTTTCTTTCACACCAGATGGAGATCAGAAAGAAATATACATATGACTTTTAGGGTCTTAAAAAATAAAATAAAACACCAACTTTAGCAAATAATCTATTTTTTTGCTACAGAAATAAAAAGTAATTTTAGATTTTTACTGTCTGTTCCTTCTGAAAACTGTACCGTCCTCACCAAAGGAGCTAAATCAAGATCCTTTTTCTGCAACAGAATGTGCAACCTATTCTGGTTTTCTTGTCTGTCCAATATTTTGGCCACCACACACATAAACATACACAAAATAAAAGATCAAGATTGAAAGCATCAAAAGCTTTAAAATAAAAGATATGGAATTACTTGCATTCTTAAAATTCTGTATATCTGTCTTTATTTCAGGAAGCTAATAAATACAAAATTGTAATATTTACTTGTTTATAATAAGCATGAGATATATATATATATATATATATATACCAAATATGAAACTGTCTATACAAATATATATACATGACAAATACAGCTAGGAGATTTAATTTAGTTTTAATCTCTTTTGTCCTTCAAGTGTAAATGTTTATTATTAAAGATAAAAATGTTGCAGTAATTAATAAGAGTGATAATTGCTATTTTGTATACAAGACAATTACTGTTAACCTTAAATTAGGGAAATATATTAATATTTTATATGAATGTTAAACTGTATTTTCTAGGAGAGTTTAGAAGAACTTTTCTTCTTTTTGGAGGAAAATATTAATGAAAATTAAATACTAAGACATGGCACAAATTAAATGGTAGCATAATTTTAACTATGGAGTGTTTACATCACTACTTTTAATAATGTTAAACAGAAAAACTTTTAAGAATTATGCTTAGTTTTTATTTAATTCTACTTAAGATATACATCTCTTAAATAGAAGTCTTACTTGAGAATTCTTCAATGTTATGAAAACAGAGAAATCAAATCATCAACTCTAACTTTAAACCTTCACAAACAAAAAAGATCCAAAACTATGTACAGTGTACCTTTTCTCTCCATAATTTTATGTTGCATAAAATCACACTGAAAGAAACTTACAATTTGCTTCTTTGCCTTAAAACTGGAAATAATTTCTTTAAAATCATCACTAATATTCATTGTTGGCGGGTTTAAATCTAATTTTAGACTTCCAGGATACTTAAATCAATAAAGCAGTTACTAAAGCAATATTGCTTTCACTAGACTAGCACTTTTTAAATGTGGCTTCCAATAATGAGGAATACAAAAGTAGCACTTTAAGTTTATAAGGTGAATACCATCACTTCTCAGGCAGCAAATTAGAGTAAATGACTTTTTATATTTTATTGACTACAACTACTCAAAATTATATATACCTAAGATTTATGATAATTAAGTTCAAGTTTTCATACCATAGTCATTTAACAAAAATTGATATTTGGCAAGACACAAAGTGGACAATCCTAAAAGGCTGTAAAACCACTGATATAGGACATAGCCCAAAATCATCTGTTATTCTCCACAAGGCAAAACTGTCCATTTACTTGGGCAAGTGAGGACTAACCTAAATAACCAACACTAGTAATTACGTGGGCCTGTGTCTATGAAAACCAAGGACCATTTCTTGGCAATGATTACACTAATGTGGAGCACCTGCTTTGAAGTCCACATTTTTGTGTGTGTTTTGTTCATAACAGAACTTGAACCCAGGGCCTTTTACACTGAGCTACATCCATACTTATTTTCTATTTTGAATCAGGTTCCCAGTCTGGACACTAGCTGCACCCTCCTAGAGGTCTGGGGTACGGGCATGAGTCACCACTTCTGACTTTTAGGGTGCTCTGTTCTTAACCAATATTGACAGAAAGTTATCCTTCACTTCTCTCCTTTGTTATAAGCCTGGAAGGGAGAGAACTCATTCTGACTGAAGAGCCTATATCTAGGTGCTGGTTAAACACCTATGGCTGAACATAGGTTGTGTTAGTTTCTATATGTTTGTTGACTGATATGATCCTATTAATAGTTATTTCTTCTAACATAGGCAGAGCTAAGAAAGAAGGGCACAAAGGAGGAAAAAGACAAATAATGAATTTAAGGTTCTGAACAAGGCTAGGCAAAGGATACATTCTTTCGAAACCATCTCCTATTCTCCAAGATTTAAATTTGTGAACATGAATGTAAACAGGTCAACCCACATCAACCGCCCCAGGAGTGATGTCGTCTATGCCACTGACAGAATTGAGAGGATGAAGCATTACTGCACCAAGTAAGCACTGATGTCCTGGCAGAGCCGTCATGTCAGTGCAGGCAGAGGTCGGGAGCCACCTAAACCTTGTGATGTGGGACTGCTCTGTCCAGAGAAGGAGCACTACACAGGGCTTGTTTTGGTGTTTTTCAGCAAATTATTTTGATTCTCAAAAAGAATAGCAGACTCATTTCTGACTTTTTTAAAGAACAAAATAATTGGCATTTTTAATGATTTTACTGAAAATTCATAGCAGAGTCTATTTTACTTACTACTGTTACTATTATTGGCCATTTTCTAATAGTTATCTAGTTCTCATGCCTCAATTATAAATAAGATGCGCTGGTCACTTGTCTGGTAAGCTGAAATTTATATTTTATGAGAATGAAGATGTAACTATTAAGAAATTAAGGGGTGGGATTGGTGGAAGCCTCTCCACCACCACTCCAGAGACCTCAGTGGCCAGTGGGGATCATAGGTTGCCACTCTTGCTCCACATTGGAGAACTCGGACACAGCAGTCACAATCTCTCTCACCCCAGAGGCCTCAGCAGCCCGTGGATAATGAGCATCACCATCCACTACCTGTAGAAACCTGGTGGGCTGGTAGAAGCCCCAGCAATCCCTCATCCACACAAAGGACCTCAGTCAGCCTGCGACAGTACAATGAGTTTCCCTCCCAAATAGAGGACCTCAGTGGGTCAACAGAAGCAGCAGCGAACCCTCCCTCCCAGCTGTAGGAGTTTGGCAGACTCAGAAAGAGTGTGGTTGAGTCATTTTTCATATAGAGAACACAGGATGAGTTGAGGGGAGCAATGGCAAGGCCTCCTCCAACCCAGAGGAACTTGAAAGGACATAGAAGAACCTCAATGACACAGTAGGGTGCCAGCTGAGGTGCACACTATAGCCAGGTAAATCTGGAAGCCTGGAATAGACTAAAACCACAGTAAAAATGGGAGCTAAGGGTTGATTTATATAAATATTCCTAAGCCAGTCAGTCTACAGAAAACATAAGACTCACCCAACTGACCTTGCAGGGGGAATTCAGGAAACTGGCCCCTCTCCTTCACTGTGGGACCCAGCAATTGGGCAAACATCAGTCAGACAGTAGGACCCTAAGACATACTCAACAGACAGGTTGAAAAGACCAAAATATTAACTCAAAAGGTGAAAACGACAAAATGAAAAAGCAAAATGCAATCTCAGATATACAGTCCATCAGAAGCAAGTATAGGAGATATCAAAAATGGAGGATATTAGAAGCCATACAACTGAAATTTCTGAAAAGATAGCAAGTGAAATAAAGAAACAAATTCATAAGGCTATAAGGAAACCAGATTAGAAATAATCTCTCAAGAAATAAATGACAATCTTAAAAATTGTTTGGGATAGTTAGAGAAGATATCAATAAAACAGTACAGGAGCATTGGAAAATGAAGAAAACCTTGAATGAACAGTATAGAAAAGAAATAGAATATATGAAACAAATTCAAAGAGATACCCAGGAAGTTAAAAAACTCCATTGAAAGCTAGCAAAACAATTTGAATGAAGCTGAAGGTAGACTGTTGAACCTCTAAGACAGGATCACAGCTAGAGATCATGAAAGAAAAGAACATTTAAAAATAACAAGGCAGCATGAAACAATTCAACTGCTTCAAGAGAAATCATATAAGACTGAGAGGCATCAACAAAGATGCAAGAGTCAACACAAACGACATCAAAGAACTATTCACAGAAGTAATAGTAGAAAATATCTCAAGCATGGGAAAAGAATTGGATATACAGGTAAATGAGGCATATAGGATGCCAGTCACAACCAAAATAAATAGACACAGAAACATATAATAATTAGGTTCCCAGAAATTCAGCATGAAAACAAGCTGATACAGAAAAGACACCACTCACCTGTCAAGAAAAACCCATCAGAATCACAGCAGATGTTTCAGCATAAACCTTCAAATTAAGACAAGTTTGGAGTGAATTATTTCAAGCCCTGAAAGAAAACAACTTTCAAACCAGATTGATGGATCCTGAAAAACATTTCTTTCAAAATTGATGGAGACATAAGATACTTTCATGACAAAGAACAATTGACAAAACTCATGTTTACCAAGCCAACCCTAGAGAGAACAGTGAAAGACGTAATAGAGAGGGATAAAAATGACTACGATTCCCAAAACAACAGAAAGAAATCACCAGACAGGGAAAGCAATTAAACAGAAGGGTAAAAGTAGGGAACCAATAACAGAGATAGCATGACAAAGATAAGGCAATACATATCAGTTATCACCACCAATGTAAATGGCTTCAATTCACCAATTAAAAGAAATAGGTGAAGAAAATAGATCAAAAAACAGAATCCAACAGTATGTTATATAAAAGAAAAATATCTGACTCAAAAGGAAACTCATAAACTAAAATTTAGATAACAGAAAAAAGTATTCCAATTGATAGGAAAACAGAAAAAAGCAGGGGTAGCTATTCTGTTTTCAGACAATGTGAACTTCAAACCAAGAATGATCAAAAGAGATAAAGATGGTCACTAGATACATGTTAGTGTAAAAATTCAACAGGAAGAGTAACAATCATAAATATGTATGCACCAAATATAGGAGCACCCAACTATATAAGACAAATATTAATGGACATGAAAAACCAAATATGCAACAACACAATTGTCACAGCGGATCTTAGTATCTCATTGTCACCAAGAAATAGATCAACTAGAAAAAAGTCACTAATGAAATAACAGAACTGAATCAAATGGGTGAACAAATGCACTTAATAGATGTGTACAGAGGATTCCACATGGGACATTCTCTAAAAGAGACCCTATATTAGCTTATAGAACACTCTAAGTAAATGTAAAGGGACTGAAATTATCCAGTGCATATTATCCATTCATAGTGCACTGAAATTGGAAATTAATGGCAACTGAAACTGCAAAAGCTACATAAAAACATAGAAATTAAATAACCTCTTGAACAACCAATGAGTTACAGAAGAAATTAAATGATACCTAAAATTCAATGAAAATGCAAATACAACACACCAATACTTGACAATGAGAGTGGTGCTAAGAGGGAAATACATAGCAATGAATTAACACATCAGAAAACCAGAATGAGCCCAAATAAACAAAGCATAAGGTATAATGCTATACCTTAACTTTCTAGAAAAAAGAAGAAGAAGTCAAAGGCAAAGCTCACAAAGAAAGTAAATTATAAAGATTAGAGCTGAAATTAATACAATTGACACTAAAAAACAATATAAAGAATTAATGAATTAAAGAGTTGGTTCTTTAAAATAAATAAATAAAATTGATAATCCCCTAGCCAACCTTATCACAAAAAAGAAAAAAAAACTCAAATTCATGCAATAAGAAAAGGGTGAAATTACTACAGACATTATGGAAATTAAGAAGATTATAGATCTTTGAAAGTGTTTATTCACATAAAGGAGGAAAACATGGAGGAAATGGACAACTTCCTAGAACTGTAAGAGTTACCAAAGCTGAATCAAGAAGATATAACAATTTTGAATAACCCAATATCAGCTACTGAAATTGAAAATGTGCTTAAAATCTTACCAACAAAGAAAAGCCCAGGTCCTGATGGATTCACAGCTGAATTCTACAAGAAATTTACAGAATATTGAATGCCAATACTACTCAAACTCTTCAATGAAATTAAATTGAAAGGGAAGCAATCCTCCCTAACTCATTCTTAGACACAAGTATTATCAAAACCAGAGAATGACCCAACCAAAAATGAGAAATATAGGCCAATCTCACTAGTGAACATTAATGTAAAGATTCTCAATAAAACACTGGCAAATAGAACGCAGCAAAGCATCAAGAAGATTATACATCATGATCAAGTGGAATTTATCTCAGAAATTCAGGAATGGTTTAGCATATGCAAATCAGTAAGTGTAATACATCACATCAACAGAGCCAAGACAAAAATCACTTGATCATCTCAATAGACACAGAAAAAACTTCTGATAAAGTTTAACACTTGTTCGTCAAAAACCCTACAGAAACTTGGAATAGACTCAAATCATAAAAGCCATTTATGACAAACCAACAGCCAACATTATGCTAAACACACAAAAACTGAAAGTGTTTACTATACTTAGGAATAAGACAAGGATGCCCATTATCACCATTGCTATTCAATATAGTTCTGGAAATATTAGAGCAATTGGATAAGAGAGAGAAATGAAAGGGATAAGAATAAGAAAGGAAGAAGTTAAATTATCACTATTTGCAGATGACATGATACTCTATAAAAGATCCTAAAAACTCTATCAAAAGACTACTAGAATTAATAAGCAAATTCAGTTGTATACTTGAATACAAAGTCAACACTCAAAAATCATTAGCGTTCCTTACACAAACAAACACACTGAGAGAGAAAGTTGGGAAATGACACCTTTCACAATAATATCCAAAACAATGAAATACTTAACATAAATCAATATAACAAAGGATGTAAAAGACCTATATTCTGAAAACCATAGTATTCTAAAAAAGGAGATTGAAGACAATGTCAGAAAAAGGAAAGGTACCCCTTGCTCTTGGTTAGGAAGAATCAACATTATGAAAATTACAGTAGTCCCAAAACTGCTATACAGATTTAATGCAATCCTGATCAAAATACAATTAACATACAATGAATCCATCAGGACCTGGGATTTTCTTTGTTGGTAAGATTTTAAGCACATTTTCAATTTCAGTAGCTGATATTGGGTTATTCAAAATTGTTGTATCTTCTTGATTCAGCTTTGGTAACTCTTACAGTTCTACGAACTTGTCCAAATCATTCTTAGAATTAACTTGGAAACAGAAGAAACCTAGAATAGCAAAGGCAATCCAGGGCAGCAAAAGCAAGGCAGGAGACATTTCAATTCCTGACTTGAAATTATTCTACAAAGCTACAGTGATAAAATCGGCATGGTACTGGAATACAAACAGGCCAGAGGATCAGTGGAACAGATTATAAGGTCTAAACATAACTACAAAGAACAGACAACTCATTTTTGATAAAGGAGACAAAAATGTTCACTGGAAGAAAGATAGCCTATTCAATAAATGGTGCTGGAAAAATTGGTTTTCCACATGCCGAAGACTGAAACTAAACCCATGCCTATCAACATGCACTAAACTGAAGTCAAAATGTATCAAAGACCTAAATATTAAAACAGAAACACTAAATCTACTGGAAGACATGTTTGGTAGACACTTGAAGACAGAGGGGTAGGCAAAAGATTCATGAAAAAAGCACAAACCGCACAGAAAGTAGTTCCTGGAGTCAACAACTGGTATCTCTTCTTATTAAAAAGTTTTACACATCAAAAGAAATCACCAATAAAGTGAAAAGTAAATCCATAGAATGAGAAAGAATTTTAGCCAGCAGTCCCTCAGACAAAGGACTTATATCTGTAACATACCAGGAACTGAAAAACATCAGGCCTCCCAAACTGAAAGACACCACAAATGGGCATCCAAGATGAATATGCATTTCTCACATGAAGATATACAAATGGAAAATAAATACTTGAAGAAATGTTCACCATCGCTGGTCTTTCGAGAAATGCAAATTAAAACAACATTGAGATTCAATTCTACTCCAGAAAAAATAGCTGTCATCAAGAAATCAACTGATAAGAAATGTTGATGGGGCTGTGGGTGAAAAGGAACACTGCTTCACTGCTGGTAGGAGTACAGACTGGTGCAGCCATTGTGGAAATCATTATGGAGATTCCTCAAAAAACGAGGCTTGGAAGTCCCATTCAATCAAGCTATTCCTATTCTGGGTATTTTCTCAGAAAAACTGAAAATATCATGGCACAGTGGTATATGTGCACCTATGTTTATAGCAGAGAAATTTGTAGTAATTAAATCTTGAAAACAACCTATGTGTCCCTCAACCACAAAATGGATAAAAGATGATGTATTTTTATAAAATGGAATATTACTCAGCTATAAAAAGATAATATTGAGGTTTCATAGATAAATAGAGGCAATTTGAGACTATCCTCATAAGTGAAATAAATCAGACTCACATTTGTAAATATTGTATTGTCTCTCTAGTGTAATAAACAATAATAAAAATAAACTGAAAGTAATAAGTTCCAAAATGTACAATAGATATTGTAATAATGAAAGGGAAAGAAAGTGCTCAAAAGGAAAGAAAAACTGAGATAGGGGAAAGGATACACTGAAGAAAGTAAATGATTATATGTATGTAGATACACACATATAAATATATATATGTGTGTGTGTGTACAAAATACATAACTATACTACTAATTCTTTTTAGTTCATCAAGAACTGTCATTGCTTGATTGTTTGATCAATTTTTATGCCTAGACCTTGTAATCTGAACAACTACTTCTAGATAACAATATGAAATATATTAACTTGTATGGATTTCTCAGATATTTTTGAAATTCTGCATTATTTCTATCCTATATTCTTCTTTGCTTTTTTTTAAATAAAAAAGTAATTATGAAAGCCAGAGATTAAAATGTGATAACTTTTAAAAATATTCTTCCAGTGGTTACAATCATAGTTTTTCATTAAGAAGTTGAGGGTGAACTGCTACATTGCACAAATAATGAAACCTGTACATTGCAACTTAAACTACAGATTAGGAAAACAGAATTTTCATTTGAGCAAAAATTTTGTCTTTAATAATCAAGCTGAAATTATAATTTAGTAAAGTATTTTTGATAAAATAGTGATGGCTTAGATAACATTTTTGGCATATTGAAGCATTAAAAAAGATAAATATGAGTTACATTAAAATAAAACTATTTAAAAGTAAAAATAAGAGAGATACAAAACTGGTTCTTTCTCATTCTCTTTTTGGTATTGTTGTACTCAGATCATCCAGTGTCTTGAAAAAAAGAAGTCATGTATGTCAGCCATTACTTTGACCATAATACTCTGCACTGTCTATCTGAAATAATATGTAACTTTTCCATTTATAAGACTATGTCAGAGAGGTAACTCCATAAATACTTTTTTTATTGAATAACATAGAAAGAAAGCAATGGGTTAGCATTTCACAAAGTTTGCAGTGATGAAACTGCATGGGTCAGGCTTATGATTCATTGCTCTTGCCTTAAATGCTAGCAGCTGAAAGTATTCTTTTGGTAAAAGTGATTTTTAAATTAGCTTCCTTTCTTGTTTGGGAAGAGGGGTAATGTTTCCTCTGAGAATTTTATGAAAACTACCTCATAAAAATACACATTAGAAAACCATAAGTGTTTATGGATTGCCTGAAAATATATAGTCACCCAAACAATCTTCTAAGTTAAAAACTATCCTTTTAAGGCTCCAAAGATTCATCTCTATACTAATACAATTTATACATGATTAGCCTGGAACCCTCTTCATGTAACACAAAACAAATAATACTTCTGACAGACATCTGTAGTCCTAATATTGTAGGATAAAAACAAATTTTCCAGGACAGAACTTAAAAATTTCCCAACACTTGGTAACTTAGGAAGTTTAAGGGAAGAACATCACAATGGGTATAGGTAGAAATAAAAGAGGATAATTAAAGTTGGGATATAGTTCATGGAGAGTCAAAGACATTCTTTTTAAAATAGTAAATGACAGATAATTTTTAAGCATTCACTTTTGGGTATTAAGTAATACATTATGACCTTTAAAATTGAAGTTCAAAACTGTCTCCTAAAAGCAAAGTTTTAAGTCTCATTTTCAAAGAACATGAAGTAGTCTCCCACAAACTTCAAAACTAAAATATAAATTTAGCCTTTTAAAAATTCACAGTTGGAAATATAAATAAACCAAATGTTTTCTATAATTTTTTGCTGCTGTTTGAAGCAGGATGTCACTATGCGGTTCAAGTTGGCTTCATACCCACAGTAATCTTGCTTTGGCTGGGATTTCAGGCAATGCACCTCCATGCTCTGCTTATTTTCTATAAAATTTATATAAGCATTTAAAAGTAAATCCAGGAACTAAGCTCTGTCTATTATCAAATGAATATATATGTAGTCCATGCTTTTTTCTTTATTAGCAATTTATCCAAAATAGGTCAATATTTTTAAATATTAAAAACATTGAATTTTGCTTGATTTACATTAACATATAATATAATCCTCATAAATCTTCAATGTCTAGCTACAGTTCAGAAGAAAAAATGAAAACTGCCTGTTATTCAGTATAACTGAGGATCCATTACTGTCTACATGTTTAATATCATTCACCAATTTTATCTTTTAGTGCCACTGACAATAAAGTTTTGCTAGGGATACCCTATTGTCTAGTGTCTCTCTGTGTTAACATGTGTGGTTTCATTTGCCTCAATAACAGACTAGTTATTCTGTTATAGAGAATAACTAGAGAAGAGAAGGAAAGACTTTCTAAAGTTTAAAACAGCTCTTTTGAAATAACCAAGTCAACAAAAATTGAAGATAAAGGTGAAAAATAACTTTAAATGTCTTTTAAGATATGATAAAACAAATATTTTCACTATTAATGATTCCAAATAAGAGAAAAAATCACAGAAAATCTATTTAATGAAATAATTGCTAAAAACATCTCAATTCATAAAAAAATAACATGAGAAAGCATAGTAACTATGGTAGATCACCTAATATTGTGGTCTTAGGTGTTTTTTTTTTCATTGCATGTTTTTCTAGGAATTTGTTTTGCTGTCTTGTTATGATCTGTTTTTCCCTATAATACAGAGAGGATAGAAATATATTAGAAATTCACACATGGGAAGAATTTTTTAAACTATTTACGGGAACAGATTATATAATGCAAGATGTAATGAACAGATACTCTGAAGAAGAGATACTAAGAAACCCAATGCTAATTCTGTAACATTATGATATAAAATCTAGCAATACTATTATTCATTGTTCAGAGTTATATTAGTCTAGTCTCTCAAGTTCAATTTCAGCACACGTAAAGATAAGGACAGCTACTGTTAAGAGAATAAGAGACACTATGGTAGTCATTATTGACTTCTCCAATGTCAGATCTTGAAGCCCTAAAAAGCCTTCATCATTCTGTAATGATTTGATTAGTTCTATAATATGCAGTATGTATTCAATGTTTGCAAAGATGGGGACAACTATTTGGAAGAAAACTAGAGACAATAAGATAGTTAAAGATTGTCTCTAAAACTAAAGATTGTCTCTAAAACTAGAGACAATAAGATAGTGAAGATCTCCAGTGGACTTGCTTTGAAATCTGTATTTCTTTAAATTGTTTCTCTATGAACTGTTTTGTTCTGTTTTGATATGTTTGATCTTACCCTCTTTAAGATAAAAAACGAGTAGGACTGATAACCATATTACTACTAAGTTTTTGTTGGATCATTGTGCAGAACTGATGGCAATGTCACTATTTGAATGTCACTTTATATGCTTTAATTCTGTTACCTGAACAACTATTTCTAAGATGACAATATGTAACTTACCAAGTAGTGATTTTTTATTGTTTATTTTTCTGTAATTCTGTATTATTTCTACCCTTTTTCTCCATTTTTTGTTTCTTTCTCTTTAAATAATAATAATAATAAAACAAACACAATACTCACACCCAAAATTTAAAAAAAAAAGGGTACACATTGAGGTCAGAGGACTCCAATTGCATTCAGACAAAAAGACCTATTTAGAGGCATAAAATAGTTAAACTGTCAAAAGTCCATAACAAGGAGACAGCTATAAAAACAGCAAGAGACAAGTATCAGATGACATCTGAGAACATTCAAATTTAAGATTTCTGATATTTCTCAGTGGATATTAAAGCAGCAGAGAAAAAAGAATGTTATATTCAAGTTCATGGGGACAACATTTTTTTTAATTTCAAAGAAAATAAAACAAAATAGAACAAAAGATCAGAAAAAACAATGCATGCAACACAACATTTCAAAACAGGACAACAGGAAATCTACAGTGGCTATCATAATGTCTCTTGTTTTCTTCAATATAGTTTTCCATATCTTCTACACAAAATGAATTCAAACAAAACAAAATAGTATGAAATCAATCAAAGAATGAAAGCATTATAGGCCTTCAAAACCAGACAATAGGAAAATCAACAGTGCTATCATAATGTCTTTTGTTCTCTTTAAAATAAATGACTATACCTTCACATATATTGAAATTGAATAATATAAAACAAACTAAAATCAATCAGAACACATATTAAAAACATTATTGGACTTTGAAACAAGATGATTGCAAATCAACAATAATGGCTATCATAATGTCTGGTTTTCTTCTAAGTAGCTGTTGATACCATCACATGTAATAAAATCATTTCTTGTAAACTCTTTAGGAGAAGTTCTAGGCATATATAAGCATATTCATGTACATCTCTCCTTTCTGCACTAGCAGAAAAGATGAAACAAAAAAAGAATAGGAAAAAAAGAGACACATAAATAACACTAATGAAGATTCCAAAACAATAAAAATAAAGGCTTTCAAAAAAAGATGGTAGGAACATAACTAAGGTTGTTATTTTACATAGTTATCTTCACAAGTTACTCACATTACCAAATATTAACACACAAAATTGATCTAATCCTATGACTGTTAGCTGTTTTGTTCCAAGAACTAATAGAATTAGTAGTACAATCATCTTAGCTATCATAAGCATACAAATTTTACTTTTCCCTTCCTTCTTTTCTCCTTTACCTATCTGCATTATTTTCCCCCTTTGAGCAGTTTTTTATCCTTTCATACTGTTTACCGAAGATTTTGTATCTTATTTACTCTTTCAGTTTCTTACACTAGGGACATGATATGATAGTTACACATGCGAGTTATTTCACTTATGAGCATGTTCACAAGTCACATTCATTTAACTGTAAAAGCCTCAATGTGATCCTTTATAGGTGAGTAGTACTCCATGGTATAAAAATACATCTTTTTTATCCATTCCTCAGTGATGGGCATTTGGATTGATTCCACAATTTGGCTATACAAATTGTACTGCTATAAACATGGGTGCACATATATCATTGTGGTATGATATTTTCAACTCATCTGGAAATATGCCTAGAAGTGCAAGAGCTGGGTCAAATGGGACCTCTAATCTCAGCATTTTGAGGAACCTCCAGAGAGATTTACTGGGTTGTACCACTCTACATTCCTATCAACAGTGCAGGAGAGTTCCTTTTCCCCCACAGTCCCTCCAGCATTTGTTATTGGTGGTTTTCTTGATCCTGGTCATTCTTCCTGGAGTGAGATAGAATCTCAGCATGGTTTTAATTTGCATTTCTCTAATGACCAATGATGCTAAATATTTTCCATGTATTAATTTGCCATATTTATTTCTTCATCTTAGGAGTGTGTATTCATCTCAGATGCCCATTTTTGGATTGGGTCTTTGACTTTTGGGGCCTGATTTTTTAAAAATTCTTTATATATGTTCTAGAAAGAAGTGCTTTGTCTAAGAGACAGACGACTAAGATTTTTTTCAAATTCATGGGTTTTCTTTTCACTCTGTTGGTGTGCAAAAACTTTTTAATAAGATGAAATCTCAATTATTGACTGAGAACTAAGTCTCCTGTAGCTTGTTTTATGTTAATGAATTCTCTGCCTGCTCCTATGTCTTCAAGAGTTCTACCTATTTTGTCTTCCAGAACATTTAGTGTTTCAGTTTTAATATTTAGATCTTTGATCTATTTTGACTTTAATTTAGTACATAGTAATAGGCATGTATCTAATTTAATTTCCAGTATGTGGAAAGCCAGTTTTTCCAGCACCACTTATTAAAGGGTCTATCTTTCTCCCAGTGAACATCTTTGGCTCCACTGTCAAATATGAGGTGGCTGAGTGTCTTTGTAGTTGTAGTTGTATCTTCTAATCTATTCCACTTACCTTAGGTATGTTTTTATTCTAGTACCATGCTGATTTTATCACAGTGGCTTTGTGGTTTAACTTTAAGTCAGGGATTGTGATGCCTCCTGCTTTGCTGTTGTTGGCCAGAACTGCCTTTGCTATTATAGGTCTTTTCTGATTCCAGATGAATTTTAGAAAATACTTCCTAGATCTGTGAGGTGTGTTAGTGGTGTTTTGATTGGAATTGCATTAAACCTGCAAAAAAAACTTTGGGAGAATGCCTATTTTCACAATGTTTGTTCTTCTTACCCATGTACAAGGAATGTCTTTCTATTTCTAAGCTCCTCTTAAATCTCCTTTTTCAGAGTACTGTAATTTTCAATGTACAGATCTGTTGTTTTCTTTTTAGATTGATTTTCTTGTATACAGTATATTGTTGGATGTTGTTTCTTGATCTGTTCTGCCAATCTGTTTCTTTTAATTGGTGAATTGAGGCAATTTACATTAGTGGTTATAACTAATACATATTGGCTCATTTTTGTCATGTTATCTTTGTTCTGTTGGTTCTTTATCTTTGCCATGTTTATTTGCTTTGCTTAGTGGTTTTTTTCTGTTAGTGTTCTTGGAATCGTAATTATTTTTTATGCCTCTCTAGAATATCTTTGTATTCTTTGCATGGTAGGTTTGGTGATCATGAAGTTCTGCTGTTCTTTGTAGTGGAAGTACCTTATTTCTCCATCAATTCTGAAGGAAAGTTTTGTAGGGTACATCACTCTGGGTTGGAAAGTCATTGTTTACGATTTGAAATACTTCACTCTATTATCTTCTTGATTTCATTGTGTATGTTAAGAAGTCTGCTGTGATTGTGTTGCGCTTTCCTTTATGGGTGATCTATCTCTTCTCTATAGCAACTTTTAATATCCTGTTCTTATGCTGAATTTCTGGGATGCTGATTATTATGTTATGGGTGTAGATTTATTTTGGTTATGACTAATTGGAGTTCAACATGTTTCACTATGTGTATGACAGTTTCCTTTCCCTATGATATTCTTCACAGAAACAGACAAGAATCCAAAAATTAATATAGAACCACAGCAATCCTTAGGTAGTCCAAAGAATCTTGAGCAAACAGAACAAATTTGGAGACATTATAATACCACAATTTGAATTATACTGAAAAGCTATAGTAACCAAAAGCTTGGTATTTGTATAGAAACTAGGATATAAACCAATATAACAGAAGAGAGCCACCAAGCACACCCTGAAGATGAGAAAATGAATTGTACCTTGGCAATTCAAGAAAACATTCAAAGACACAAAAGTAGGGAACAGATATTGCAAATGTAGTTGTACAGATTAATAAAACTCTAGTTATTTTCAAATACTATTCTAGCAGCTTTAGATGGTATGTGATCAATTATAAATATGAGACACTAAAAACAAAAATGTATCTATTTGTCTGTATAACTGAAGTTATACACATCTAAGTACTTCACAGTTATAGTTCTAAATCATGTAATAAGTTTCTATAATTATCTTTTCCTATAAAAATTGAACAAATGTTTATGGCAAAACGTTTTCAGAATAATCATCACTTTAAATGTATTAAAATCATAGGGAGCATCAAATATATAACATTATAAAAGCACATGCTGCTGAGCTAAAAAGTAACTTTTCATTAAAGAAGGAAAA
Organism: Cavia porcellus; assembly: GCF_034190915.1. Classification (NCBI taxonomy): domain Eukaryota; kingdom Metazoa; phylum Chordata; class Mammalia; order Rodentia; family Caviidae; genus Cavia; species Cavia porcellus. The sequence continues at coordinate 80,694,515 of NW_026947487.1, forward strand.
ATTTACATACAAAATTTTTCAATTATTAAAAGAAAAAATAGTGTTAAGAAGATAAAAATATCAGACTAATTTCTCAATAGAAAAGTTACTTTTCAGTGTAGTGTATGTGTTAGGTTGAAATTTCAGGCAATATTTTAATAAACATCAACTTTAAAACCATAAATTTTGGGCTGGGGATATAGCTCCCCAGAGTAAGGGCCTGCCTGGGAAGCATAAGATCCTGAGTTCAATTCTCAAAACAAAACAAAAAAAAAAAACTATAAATGTTTTCTCATAACATGGAAAATAACTTTCCATAGTAAATGGCTATGATGTGTATAAATATAATATTAGACTTATAAATACTACTTAGAAATACAAAGGCTAATATTCTTTTTGAAGAATACATCACAAAATAAAGATACACCACCAAATTTGCTTGCATTTGTTATTTGTGAACACCATCAATTTTCAAAAGGAAGAAACCTGTTCAGCTAGAGTCAGTCTAACTTAATATGATCACAGTATGAATATTTAAAACACCCAGATTACCAAAACTAATAGCTCAATTGATCATTATGTTCTTCAAGATTCTTCCTCAATGTCCATCAAACTGAAGTAGACTAATAGATTTAATAAGTGGTATATGGAATAATTTTTAGCAAAAAGAATAAAATTATGTCATGTGCAAGTAAACAGATGAAACTTCAGACCATAATGTTAGTGAAAAAGTCAGACAGTAAAATATCACATGATTTCTCTTATAGAGTAGAAACAATATATAAATGCATAGCAGTAAAACAAAGGAGAGGAGGTAGGAATAAAAATGACTTTTTGGAGATTGCATCAAAGATTAGGAAGAGAGAGTGGGTTAGAGAGAAGAGACAAGGGAGTGAAAAACAAACAACATACGTTATATATGAGTACCAGTTCCCCAGAACAAACATAGCTATTATGAATATATGCCAATAATACACACACACACACAAAGTAAACATGCCATAAATTCTTTCTACTCCCAGGCAGTTCCTGATGCAGCCCAGGTCTTAAAGCCTTCTAATTTACACCTCCCTAAACAGCAGTGAGATTTGAGCAGAGTCTTCCATTCTGAAGTAACATCTAATGAATTATCTTTGCTTAATCAATAGGCATTAGGGGTCATCTGGAGGAATTAACTAGCCAACAAATATCAACTTTTTGATTAATCATTATTTTCTTTTTCATTTTCTGATATATTTTAAACCTGTCCTTGGCAAAAGGTTGAAAAATTTTTACATTATGATATGTTAAATAAGTATATATGGGAGCTGGAGGTTTAGCTCAGCAGCATAAGCACCTGCCTTGCAAGCAGGCAGTTATGAGTTCAATCCCCAGTACCAATAAAAAGAAAAAAGACAAAAAAAGTATATATGTTTCATAAAAATAGGTGTATAATTAATTAACCCCAACAAGAACATTCATTTTATTTTGTACTATTCTCTTAAATTACACCAATGCACTCTAAAATATTACATTTTGAAAAGAATACATTTAAATCTCTCATTGATGTATAATCATTTACATTGTGAAAAAAAATAATAATATTCTTTTGAGTGTGTGTATATCAAATCCAAAAGTTAATTTTTACTTTTTCATTTATTGGCAACTATCACTGAATATTTAGGTCTTGGCATCCAAAGGCATTTTTTTCAGAAATCTTGAAGCTATAACTTTATCCACCTTGCCAGAATTTTTTCTTCTCCATTATTTCCTTGACTCTATTATTAATAATTTAAATTTATAGTGCTAAATATTCCCCCTCACAGAAAGATGGATTTTGTTGATTTTCCTATAGGAGACTATGAAGATTTTAACATTACATATATTTTATGATATATTTTGTATTTGTAGTTTACCATCTCTTTTGACAAGATATTCACTTCTTTTTATAGATCAATCTTCTTAGATTTTGTGAGACAGAGTTTGGCTTTGTAGCCCAGGCTGGCCTCGAACTCATGGTGATCCTCCTGCCTCAGCCTCCTGAATGCTAGGATTACAAGTGTGTGCCATAATACCTGGTCTATATAGATCAATCTTGCATGCACCATTTGTAGGCAACTATGAAATTTAAGTTAAATGTTCTTTGTAAAATTTTGTATTACTTGAAATGAAAAACAACCTTATGAAGTATGTTATCTATAGACTAAAACTTCAAGTACATGTGTTTTTGATGTATGGTAGTAAGAATGAAATAGCTTAAATATCCACTGTATTCTGTGTAGCTAATTCTTCATATTTTATTGTTTCAGAATCATTGTTTTTCAGTCTTAAAAGTATGAAATTAAAATTAGTACTTTAGGGAGGAAGAAAAAATGGCAGCTTGCTAGGGGATCGGGCTGAGAGTCTCTCCGGAGAAATCATATTAGATGCTAGAATATGACAACATGGAGAGGGCCAGATGAATGGATAATTATTCTTATTAACCAAGACAGCGCAGCTGGAGGATTTAAAGTCGTGCTGAGACTGCGAAGGCTGATAACAGGAGGCTGCAAATCCCGTGCCTTTAATGCGGCAAACTGACCAGTGGACCCAACGGGAAAAGCTGTGTTGGCTTTTGGTGACTGCTGGAAATTGAGACCTGGGACCCCACGAAGCAGCCAGGACTGCCCTGCTGCACCAGAGGAAATTGTGAAAAGCTCTGGAGCTCAGAAGCCAAATGCTGTGCAGTTCTCTGACCATTCCACGCTGTGCCAGGAACGCAGTGAAGGCAAGCGCTCTAGTGTGCAGTAGACTCAAGAGGAAGACCGGCACTGAGCTCTGGTGAGTACTAGGGACAGAGTCCAAGGGCTGCTGTGGTTGGCCAGAGAACATTTTGGAATCAGGCAGAGCCCACCACCATGGCAACATCAATAACACAGAGAGTCTGGTGGAAGACATCTTAGAGTTGGGCAGAACCTGCGGCTCGGTAACATCACCGAGTCACTCCTGGCGTAGAGAGGTCTGGTGGAGGACATCTTGAAATTGGGCAGAGCCTGGTGCCGTGTTGGCTTCAGCATCATACAGAGAACTAGTGGAAGACATCTTGGAATTGGGTATACCCACTCTCCTGGTGCTCCTGGCACAGAGAGGTCTGGATGAGAACAGCTGGGATTGGGGCAGAACCCTGTGCCATGGTGACATTAGTCAGCTGCTTCTGGCACAGAGAGAACTGGCAGGATCTGCTGGGGCCAAACCAAGCCTCTGCTTGGGGCCCAATAAGCAGGTACAAAATAGTCACAACTCAGTGACATCCAGAAAGTACAGCCTAACTTACAATTGACTGTCACAGAAGCTGAAGGCTAGCCTGCACCATCACTGCATCCCTGCCTACCCCAGATAACAGCAAATTGGGGAAGACAGCAAAAATCAAGTCAGCACGCTTCTGAAAGGCCCTAAGCAATACAGAGAGGACCAGAGACCCCCCAGGTCACTTCAGTCTGAAAGAAATCAGAAACATGACAAGAGATAAAAATTTTAAAAAAAAATCTCCAGCTGCCCAACACGAGAAAATAAGCCCAGGAGAAATAAACATGAAAAGAACAAGCACAGTAACCATCCAATACTGGACACAGCATCAGACAAAATTTAAAAATACCTCCATGACCTCATAGATGAATTTAAAGCTGTACTCCTGATCCAAGTGAGGCAAGATATAAAGAGATTAATTAAAGAAATGACAAGCCCCGCCCAATAGAACACAGATGGAAGAACTGAGGAAATCAGAAAAGAAAGAGAAACTTTTGAAGAAGAATTTAAACATAACTTAGAATACATGGAACAGATCCAAAGAGATTACCAGTAAACTAAAAACTCCATTGAACACTGGCAAAATGCCCTAACAGAAACTAAAGCCAGCCTTCTGAAACTTGAAGAGAGATTTATGACATATGATCGTGAAAGAAAAAAACTCTTAAAAATAACAAGGAACCAGAAAGAAACAATTCAAAGGCTTGAAGATGACAAAAGGATACATAACTTAAGAATAAAGAATGTGAGTGAGGAAGCAGGAGCAACCAAAACTGAAATACAAAGAATATTCACAGATATATTAAAGCAAAATTTCCCATGTATAGCAAAAAGAAATGATATCCAGATAAAAGAGACATACAGAACACCAGCTACATACAACCAAAACAGATCTATGCCTAGAGATATAATAATCAAGATTCCAGAAATCCACCAAAAGAACAGAATATTAAAAGCAGCCAGAGAAAAGAAGCAGATTATCTACAATGGGAAAATTATCAAAATAACAACAGACTTATCAACACAAACTCTTAAGTCAAGAAGGGAACGGGGAGAAATATTCCAAGTCCTGAAAGAAAATAATATGCAACCAAGACTCATATACCTGTCAAAACTCTCTCTCAAAATTAATGGATAAATAAGATGCTTCCAAGACAAGGAGGAACTGTGGGAGTTCGTGGCCACCAATCCAACCCTACAGAGAGTGCTGAAGGACATTCCAGAGAAAGAGAGGAAGAGATACCAGGATTCCAGCAACTGTGGCAGAGAGGCCTCAAAGAAAGGGGCAGACAGTGGAATGAGGGAATAAGGTGGACAAATTATATCAGAAAAGTGGAGTAGCAGGCATGAGGCAGACATGGTAAGCTATAATCTTTAGTATAGACAGCTCTGAAACACTATAAAAAAAGGCAGGGATCATTGTTAATAGTGTATCAGGATTTAAAAGACATAGTAGTCTCATCACCATATTTAGTTTGAATCTAATTTGTTCTGGTCTGTCCACTCATGTCAGATTTGAGGGCACAGACATCTGACCCAAAAATAGCAGGTTATACCATGGTAACTATCCTTACTTTCCTATTAACTTAAAATGAAATCCTATATTACTTATATTGTCTTACTATGACTGATCTTAATTGAATCCAATTCAGAAGACCGCAGGTTTGCCTTGTTAGTATCAACCCTAAAAGTAGAGGCAACTACTCTGAAGATGACAAGATGTAAAGGATATCCATACTGGTATTAATTATTAACAGCTCTCAAATCCTACAATGCTTTTAAAGTTGTGTTTTTATACAAATAGGTAATACTATATTTATATTAAGCTGATGTGGACAAATCTATTGAAAATAATAAGAGAAAATATATTAACTATGGAAGATCACCTATATTGTGGTCTTATATGTCTTATCCATTGCATGTTTTTCTAGGAATTTGTTTTGCTGTCTTGTTATGATTTGTTTTTCGCTATAATACAGGGAGGATAGATATATATGTAGAAATTCACACATGAGATTTTTTTAAAAAATTATTTACAGGAACAGATTATATAATGCAAGGTGTAATGAACAAATACTCTGAAGAAGAGACACTAAGAAACACAAGGCTAATTTTGTAGCATTATGATATAAATTCTAGCAATACTATTATTCACTGACCAGAATGATATTAGTCTAGTCTCTTGAATTAAGTTTCAACATATGTAAAGATGGGGACGGCTACCACGAAGAGAATGAGAGATGTGATAGTAGTTATTATTGTCTTCCCCAATGTTAGATCTTGAAGACCTAAAAATCCTTCATCATCCTGTAATTATTTGATTAGTTCTATAATATGCAATATGTATATAATGTGGATGAAGATGGGGACAACTATTTATAAGAAACTAGAGACAGTTAGATAGACTGTGAAGATCTCCAGTGGACTTGCTTTGAAATCTGTATTTCTTTAAATTGTTTTTTTAACTGTTTTGTTCTGTTTTGATATGTTTAATCTTACCCTCTTTGAGATGTAAAACAAGTGTGTAGGACTGATAACCATGTTACTGAGTTTTGTTCAATCATTGAGCAGAACTGTTGGCAGTGTCACTTTTTGAATGTCATTTTAAATACTTTAATTTTGTAACCTGAACAGCTATTTCTAAGATGACAATATGTAACTTATCAACCAGCAATTTCTTACCATTTATTTTTCTGTAATTTTGTATCATTTCTACCCTTTTTTATCTCCATGTATTTTTTGTTTCCTTTTCTTTAAATTAAATATATATATGTATATATAAAATTAGTACTTTAAATTTTATACTAAGTAATTGATTTTGATTACTGAGTATATGAATAAATATATGGGAGAAACTTAACATATATATAGTTAACACTTTGTGAAAGTCATCCCATTTTTGTGTCATGGCTAAGAGTGAAACTATTGACAAACCTCATAGGTTGCTGGTCCAGGAGTGACCTCTTTAGAATTTTCAAAACGCTTTGATGCTTTAAAACATAAAGGTATGGGGCAAGATTTCTTGAAAACAGGATTGTATGCTGCAGGACCTAAAAGAAAAATAAGAATTGTAACAATGTATGCTTCAAAGATATTAATTTTGGTCATATGGACATTATTATGGACTCAATATATAAGATAAACAATAATCTTGAGTCCATCTTTTCCATATGCTTAAAATGATTCACTTTAGGCATAAAAACGTAACATCTGCTTTCTTAATAATTAAATGTGTTACAGCTATACTATCAAAAAATGAGGAAAAAGGAAAAAAATACTTCCTCAGGTTACATAGGTAATGGAACAAGATACCTAACTCCTTTCATTCACAAATACCTCTTCATATGTCAGTGAGTGCTTGAGCTGCCTTTACAAAATAGGAACAGGATTTTTAAAAGCCAAATGTTGACTTAATAGCATCCCAAGCACTAAATATCATAGAAAACAACCACAAAAATGGAATTTAAATAAAACAGTTGAATATAGCAAACACTGAGTAAATGGGGTTAAATCCTAAATAAGAATTTTATTTTTTAAACTAATAAGTTTCAAATAGTATTGAATTTGTGTAATTGAAATCATGCAAATGACCACAGAATATTTTGCAGCTAAGTCCTAAGTTTAAGAAGTTTTCATTAAAATAGCTCTAGTGTTAATGTTTCACTTGTTTAAATTCCATGTAAGATTTTATCAAAAAAAAAAAAAAAACTTTCAAGAACCACTTCTGAAGACAGTGAGCAGCTCATAAAATTTTTCAGTAAAGAGAATTCATAACAAAAAGTGATAGTTTAAGAAGTAAAATCTGGCAGTACTCTATAGGATGAGATGACTTGAAGGTGATTAGATGCAGGAATACTAACAATACATTTATGAACATTAATGAGGAAAAAGAACAGTTCAACATTTCCTAAGAGGTATAATGACCAATTAATGATTGGACAAGGATAAAAATGAATGGTGCCTCAACTAATGAACCACAAAAAGAGGAACATTATGAGTTTGGACATGAACAAGTTCTGTTGGAAATAATGGTGTGAAATCCCTAAAGTTGTATCCAGAAAGCAGCCAGAGAATGAATATCTCAGCAAGCATGTTTGTCTGGAGAAAAGAATATAGTACATCATGCAGAGATGATGGTTTAAAAGTTTTGAAAAGTGAAAGATATGGAAAAAGAGGACTAAAATTTTTGTTTACAAATTGGAAAGAAAGGAGAAAAGGAGCCAAAAAAGAACACAGTTGTGCAAATAGACTTTACCTGTTACTACTTCATAGTAGTAGCAAACAGGAAGAAGTTACTCTTTCACCATTGTAGTCTAACCAATATTTATGGAGCCCTTATTTTAAAACAGTATTAGAGGAATAACAAATCAAATGTTTAAGGGGAGAGAAGACAACAGAAGGAGACTTCACCACAGAGGATGCAGAATACAATTAGAAGAATAGTTATTACAGGAATTAAACCAAGTGTTCAAGAGACAATGAGTGGGGAGAAAAACTAAAAACTGGAAACACACTGACAATAAGTATAAACAATAAAATAGCATAAATATGAAGATAGAATATAAAGTTAATGCACCAATCAATTGGAGATTCAAAACTACCTACTTGGAAAAATATATTTCAGGTGATGCTTTAAAATCTATTTGCCTGCCTTGCAAGCAGACAGTTGTGAGTTCCATCCCTGGTACCGATAAAATTTTTTTTAAAAATAAAAAAAAATAAAATAAAATCTAAATATTTTAGAACATATAGGTATATATAAATAATTTTAATACTTTTTACAAATCAATATAAGACATTTGAAAATGTAAAGTAGAAGATGACATCTAGGCTGTCATCAAATCATTGTAACATAAATTTAATTAATGGTATAGATATAAAAAATAACAAAGCCCTGGTAGGAAGCAGTTGTGTTTTTGACCCATCAAATGACAAAAGTAAAATGTTTTGCTCAGCACATACCATCTTACTATAAAACAATAGCATTCATGACTTTGGAATAATATAATTTATATTTATACTGCAGAGGAAAACTGCATATTTTATATATATAATATCTCATCAGACTTTCATACACAAACTGAACTACGCAAAATAAAAACGTTTTCATTAATGTAGTATATAAAATAGCCCCCACAAATTACCAGCAAGAGCTAGGTGTATAATTCCTCAGATAATTAATTGTAATATAAAATTTACAAATGTACAAATTACAATTTTAACCATAAAGATTCATAAAGGCTAGTGCAACAGTAAAGCTACTAGCCAAGCAGTATTGTGATAGTGTTTCATTTTCAATTATGAAAAAATATAGTCTATCCTCTGCCCTTACCTCCAACTTACAGTAACATAGCAACTGACAAATGTCTACAATCACATTCATAACACAGTAAAATAGAAGAATGTGTTCCAATGGAGTTATAATAGATTTTTTATTGGAATTCTCCTGAGGATCATTAAGTGAAGCAAAATTTCTCTTAATATGTATTTTGATGCATTTTTCACATTTACCATGCTTTAAATTAAATTTTTGAGGTTTACTTAAATTATATTTCTAATTATATATGATACTACTTTATGATATAGGTATGATATATATAGACACTGCTCCACCAAATCTGGTTCACATCTAAATTATGTAGAATCTTCATCCTATTTCTTTACCAAAATTCCACACTTTAATCACAGGTCATGAAAGAAGAAAACTTCTCATTCTAAATCAAACACCTGTAAAAATTCTTCCTGAGTCATGGCTAGTATACAACATGAAATTCAAGAACAGGTGATTCTTATAATTACGTATTTTCTAGCCCTATACCAACTCACTCTCTATGAAATGTCAACCATGGCTACAGGGAAAAATGGAAATGAACAGAAACAATGAGTAATTTAAAATAAAAATCTATGCTTCTGGCCCTTCAGCATGCCATTTTAGTATGTTATAGTGGACCCAGAACTACTTCTATAAATAAATATGTAAAATCTCTGATTTTAAAAGAGGACTTTTTTCATAGTGAGCTAAAATATACAAATCCTGTAGTCAATCTTATTTAAGAGTACTGAGTACATTTTTCATGTGGACATAACAAATCTACTGAAACTAAATATCCAGTATGTAAGAATACCTTTAGGAATTATGAAACATTTAGGAAGCTCTTCATCAAAATAGTATAGCTTTAAAATATCATCTGGAGAGTTTTTACTTTTATGGCACATATTTTCTCACACTGATTTAATTCTTTAGTTTTATATGTAAATTAAGTAATAGTAAAAATAAAATCCTAGTACACAAAGTAGTATCATCAATGTCAGCATCATCTTTAAGATTAATGTTCTACTATTTGTAAAACTCCATTTAAGTAAAATTTCATGACTATAAAATTACAGCCCATGAAATTGAGCATATAGGTAGAGAAAAAATCTAGGATCTAATATTGTCTAAATTTTAACCAAAATGTCCATGCATGTTTTTAAGTAAGTTACTAACTTTCCTGCCCCATAATAAAAATTGGTATCACATATTTGAAGAAACAAAGATACTTACTCTTCAAATATTCCTTTAAATATTTAATCTTTAAATGATTAACAATGGTATCTTGAAGTTACTACAGAATATCTGGGAAATACTGCCAAAACAACCCCTAAAAATGCAGTATCGAATATATTGTCAACTAAGTAGATAGAGAAAGGCCTCTCTTGGAGTCTACCTAACCCATGCACCTGTTAAAACATGTGTTCTGAGCAATGACTGAGCACTAGAGCTGTCACTATTACGACACCGTCCCTATTGTGATATCAAAGTATAAAATGACATAAGAGCAGTGTCTGTTTACCTGTGTGTCTCTAAGTGCATGCTTATCAAAAAATGTGCATTTATAGGCCCTGTCAAATGAAGTTTTTCAAAAGTTGCTGTTAAAAAAGATACGTTTACTTTCTGATACATAGATATACTGCAAGTAAGTACAATGTAAGTAAATTCAAATGACTTTTCCCATTTTTAAAATTTAGATATAACCCAATCTCTGTATTAATTATAGGAACAAACTGGAAGGAAGGATAACTACCTCTTACCTAGCAGCACTTTGTACAGACAGTCTCTAAATATAATGTATAATATTTTAATGATTTTATTAGTGAATGAACAAAGTTTTCAAATAATAACATCTGAAATTATCTTGCAGGTAGATATAACAATGTATTTGGCTTATAATATTAACGATAAATTCTCCTATCATAATTGAATTTTGGTTTTATATCCTATTGTTCATTTTTTAAATTTCAACAAATTCCCTAAGCAAAAGTAATACAAGTCTCAACATGTCTTTGAAATTCTTTTAACCATCACTCATTATTTTAACACTCAGTTTGAAATTAGTAAAGCATTCCCTTTCAATACTGCACTTATTTCTAGAAACAGAGTATGCAAAACAGGAAATGTCTTTGGAAGACATCATGCCATAGATCAAGCTAGGTATGTTCCTTAGAAGGAAATACACCTTTTTAAAATAAATATCTGGTTAATATTAAAGTATTTGAGAGCTACAGTATATAAGGTATGATTTTTAGCAAACATCATTCTTTGAAATAGTCAGATGTTATCAAATACTGAACAATAATTAATAGGGATTTAGCTCAGTAGCATAAGCACCTGCCTGGCAAACACGAGGTCTAGAGTTCCATCCCCAGTACAAAAAAAAAAAAAGAATTAATAGGTTAAGCATCAAATATTTCTGAAAGTTTTGTGTTTCATTTTATTGAATTTAAATTATACACAGATTTAAACTAAGACTTTTTTCTTGACTCAAAAGGCATTTTCTGCCTACTATAATCCTATCAACATATAATGTACATATTCTCTAACAGTATTCTTGGATTAATAAACATAGAATGTGAGAATCTGGTAGGATTCCTACCTTTAAGGTATCAGGTTACTTAAATAAGAATATTATGCTTCCACCTTAACATCTCTTCAACAGTTAAATTTGCCTAGGATACTGAATAAATTGAAGTATGCTTAATAAATTTGAAGACTTTGTTCTTAGATTATTAATGCACTTTTGTAACTAAAGTAGATATAATAACTGTATTCCACTTGTATTTCAAAAATTATAAGAAAAGCTCAAATGTCACAATTCTAATAATCAAGTTGCTTGAAGACCTTAAAATTATCATATAAATATTAAGTTTGCCACACAATTGCTATTTTCTAAGGCTACTCTCAATAATTTCTTAAAAATTGGGTGAAATGCTATTTTCCTGGAATCGCAACTTGCATCTTACATTCCATCTGTTGGTGAAGGCTGCCTCTCTGTGGCAGAATGAATGCCTTTGTTCTCTGAAGGACAATCTCCTCTATCACTTTAAACTGGCAAAAACGTAATATGATACTGAAAATACACAGGTTTAAAAAACAGTACGCGGAACTACTTCTTTTAGGACTATATCTTGGTTTCATGCTTAGAAATATCTTTGGTAATTAATGAATAGGTTCATTAACCACACAAGCACAAGAAATAAAAATATTTCTGGGTAAAAAAAATCAAATAAAATAGAATTAATTGCTCAAATACAATGGTCATGTTTGCTGTCTCCATCTAAACTTGAACTCATTATTCATTTTATCCTGAGTGTTCTCTGTTGGTAAGAAAGACACACATTAATAGATATCATACCTAGGAGAGGGCAGCTGTCATCTTAATTTTCTCCAGGAGTGCTATAAGATGATGTCTGCTATTCACTAACAGTAAAATTAAATAGAAATATATTTCAAGAAGCAAATGTATGAAATGATTTGTTTTTTCTCCACTAACACACATTTTTAGTTGAACTAAAAGATTAAAGTAGCCACAATAGATTTCATATTACAAGACTTATTTAGAAAGAAAATAGACGCTACTATAAAAATGTTACAGTGTTGATATTTTTACCTGTGTGACAACAGGAAGATTAGCGTTTCCACACCTCTCACTGAGTAGAACAAAACAATCCTCAATCATAGGCATATCCTTTGTTTATCTCACAGGAGGTATGATGAGAATATACAGGGAATGTTTACATTTTTAAAATTTATTACAGTGAAAGGCATATTGCCATTAAACCCCCTCCAAACACTTCACCGCAAACACACTTATTTCTTTTTTCTTGCTACTTTCTGAAGCAGTTCTAGAAGTTCTCTTTCATTGTGTCTTTAAGAAGTAAAATAAAAATAATATTGGCACTTCCAAGTGCCTCCCAGTGAAAACGCAGGCAAGTGAACACATCACGGTATGTCCTCACTTGTTTATTCAGCAGACCTCATACTACGCAGTATCTAATTGTTGCCCAAAGTCAGACAATCACGAACACTAAACATCTGGAATCACCTTAGGATACTGAGATGACCACTATAGCATGGAGCAGAAAATGGCAAGAATGATTCGATAAAGGGCAGTACTTTGAGGGGTATTGGTGGTAATGTAATAATTTTTAAATTTAATAACTGTATTTTTCAAACATACCTTGTATGACCACAGGAAAACAACATTTACTTTCTCGAACAACGAATATGCTCTCTTATCAGAAACAGTAACAACTAATTAGAAAATGTTCACAGGGTCATAGTAAATCTTTCATTAAGAAATATCAAGAGGTGTTTCTTTTTAATCATAGACTTATCAAAACTACAAATGAAAAATTATAAGTTCTTTTTCTTTGTGATTTTAATATATGTTAAGATTTTAATTTGAAGTACACTACTAAAAACATTGATGCAAAATATTTAATGAAAAATATTATAAACTTTGATTTCTAATTATTGCAAAATGTGTTTCTCTCCCCCACCTATAACAATGTCCAAAGGAGGGGAAAGAAACATATTTGGTCCTTGCTTCAGCAAATGTTAAAATCTATTTATATGCAAATAGGCTGTCCATTATTTGTATGAGAAGAAACTTGTGCATAAAGGGAGAAATAAATTATCACTGGATCCATTAATGAAATATGTTTCAAAGCATAACATTTTACAAGAGACTCCACTCATGCAGTATTTGTTTAAGCCTCAAGGGGAAGATGTAATGCCTACACTGAGATAGAGCCTGAGACTACATTATTTCCTATACCAAATATTTGTATAAAATACACATATCCTTTCCTCTGAAAAGACATGTAACTCCAGTGAGTCTTTTTCAAAAACTTCATCACTGAAATCAAAATCTCATGTGTTTATCAAACAATTGCCAGAGGTTGGGATAAGGAGTTTATTTTTGTTGTTATAATCATTATAATTCCTATAGATTTGAAATATTAGTATCCTTATTTTCTAATAATAGCAATGCACAAATAGATGTTTAAGAAGAAATATGAGTCCAAAAGAGGATGAATTTCTCTGGATAACAGTAAAATAGGCAGTCATCAAGAAACCTATAAAATAATTTCTTATGACTTGCCCTTCTTTGGAGGGGTTCATTATGCGATTCTGTATCATGGTTCATAAACTCCTCACTTGCTCAAGATTTGAGTCTCTGTCACTTTCAAATGGTGAAGGTTTTTCTTCTTGCTCTCATTTGCTTTACTTTGCCTAGAATATCTAACATATAATTTTACTAGTTTTAAGATAAATTATAATTGTGCAAAATCATATAGTATTTAAGAAAGTACTGACAATTAACAGACATTATATGAAAACAAATTGAAACAAGAGTTACATAGATAGCACTGTGGACAGAAGATACTATAAAACTTAATTCCAGGTTACTTATTTGTCATAAAGATGAAATATATTGAACAATTATGTGACAATCACCTACTCTATGGGCTTTCCTTAAAGGTTACCTACTGTCATAGATTGCATCATAAGGACAATACTTTTAAACATTGTTAAGTGTTCCCAGGCATTTTCTATATCACATTACAGTGTACTGTAATTGATAATAAAATATCATTCCTATATATGTCTGTTCTCTGAAGAAATCAGAGACTGAATTAGGTGAATAGATCTTTTTTAAAAATTTGTGTTCCTTTTTATAGTGGTTATGATAGAAAAGTAAATGTGAAAGAGAAAATAACAAAAAGATGAAAGCAAAGTATGTCTATCATTATATAAATAAAAATAAAATGCAAGAAGAAAAATCAACAATGGCCTCTCCCCACTCCGATCCTGTCCCAGCACCAGGCATTCTCTAAAGAAGAGAACCTCTTTACTTACAGAAATAACTAGATTAGATGCTTAGATTTAGGGAGAGAAAATTCATTGGATATGTCCTCTGAAAATGCTATAAAAATGGAAAGGCAATATATATATATATATATATATATATATATATATATATATATATGTGTGTGTGTGTGTGTGTGTGTGTGTGTGTGTGTGTGTGTAAAAGGAACTTATGACAATCAGCAGAAAGAAATGAAGGCCTAAGAAAGGAGCTACTCAACATGGTGTCCACTGAGATGTGGTACTGCAGATGTGGGTAAAGAAACACAAGGACATTTCAGGTATCTAATAATTTAATTTTTCAAAATCAATGACTATAATTTATGTACCTTTGAACATATGATGCATTAAATTTTGACAAATGTATACATCACAGTCAAGGTAAAGAAAATTCCTACCATCTCCAAAAAATTTCTTATTGCATTTTCTGGTGAAATGGGGATTTTGATTCAAGCTACTCTTAATCTGTGAAACATTTTTCATTTTAACAAAAATATACTTTCTGATATAAGGATATGGTATAACTGAAACTTTTCCAGTAGGATTTTGGGATTAGTGTTCAGATTTTGTATAGTTTAATAAAATTACTCCTATGTATTTTACATTTTGACACAATTTATAAATCATATTTCCCTTAAATTTTTGCATTGCTAATAAAGTAAAATAAAATTCACTTTACATAATCTATGTCCTCTGACCTTACTGCACTTACTAGTTTGTTCAATGACTTTTTCTTGTAGATCATGTACTGTATACAAGATAATTTCATCTGCAATGTGTTTAATTACTCTATAAAAATTGTAGCTCCTGGAAAACCTAGATGGCTAAGAGGAGACTCAGCCACCACCCTTTCACACCTGAAAGACTTCAGAAACTGATGGGTGCCTTGTGGGCCACTCGCCATAACCAGATAACATTTTCAGGCCAGGAGACACCCCTCATCTACACAAGAAAGGCCTCAGCAGCCAAAAGATAATCATGAACCCCTCCAACCACCTGCAGTACCTTGGTAGCCTTAGCAAACCCCTCCATATCCAGAGGACCTTGGCAGGCCAGCAAGAGTAGAGTGAATTCCAGCCCAAGCAGAAGACCTCAGTGGGTGAAAAGGAACCTGAGTGAAACCTTCCCCCAACAGGAGGACCTTGTAAACTGGAAAGACAGCAGGTGAGTCTTTTCAGAAAGAGAATACTGGGTGAATTGACAAGAGTGCCAGTAAGGCCTGCCACTACCCAGAGAACACTGACTGGGCTTATGAGACTCCCAATGACACAGTAGGATCCCAATTGGGGCATATAGTATGGACAGGTGGCTCTGGCAACCTGAAACAGCCTGAAGTCACAGTAACAATACAAAATAAGGGTATAAACACTACTAGGCTAGTCAGCCTTGCAAGAGGACTTCAAGTTACTGGCTCCTCTCCTACACTGTATCACCCAGCAACTGAGTGAATATCAGCTACACAGTAGGAATTTTCAGATAGACACAATGAGCACTTGAGACTAGCAGGATGTAAAGCACAAAAACATTAACCTAACAGGTTAAAATGACAAAATGAAAAAGCACAATGCAATCTCAAATGCCCAGTCCATCAGGAACAAGTACAGGTGACATCAAAAGAACAACTACAGGTGACATCAAAACAGTGGGCATTTGAAGGCATAAACCTGAAATTTCTGAAAAGATGGCAAGTGAAATGAAACAAATCCCTAGGGCTATTGAATCAGGTTAAAATAATCTCTCATACAAAGAGAAATGACAACCTTTCTGCGGCCTCGCCATGCCACTCTGCCTTGGAGCCAACTGACTATGGACTGAAACCTTCAAAAATTGTAAAAAATAAACCTTTCCTTTCCCATCTTTGGTCACCAGGTATTTTGTCTCACTGACGAGTAAAATGTAACTAAGACATGCATATACTGTTCAGCTCCACATAGGACAGTCTCAAAAATAGAACATGTATTAGTCCATAGAAAATACTTAAGTAAATGCAAAGAGACTGAAATTATCCCAAGAATGTTATCTGTCCACTGTGCACATAAATTGTAAACTGATGGGAACAGAAACTGTAAAACCCACATAAGCATAAGGAAATTAAGTAACGCCCTCCTGAACAACCAAAGGGTTACCAATGAAATTAAATAAGAAATTGAACAATATATATATAGTTAAATGAAAATGCAGATTCAACATATTAGATCCTGTGGGATGCAATGAAAGTGATCCTTAGAGGGAAATGAATAGCAATGAATTTTCACATCAAAAAAACAGAATGCGCACAAAGAAACAACTGAATGCTGCATATCAAGGTTCTACAAAAAGAAAAGCAAGTCAAGACCAATGCTCAGAGAATGCAGGAAATTATAAAGATCAGAGCAGAAATTAATGCAACTGAGACTTAGAAAACAATACATAAAATTAATGAAGTGAAGAGTTGGTTCTTTAAAACAATAAACAAAATTGATAAACCTCTAGCCAACTTTAGCAAAAAAGGAAAGAAAAACTGAAATTCATACAATGAGAAATACAATGAGTGGAATAAAAATAGAGCCTGTAGAAATTGAGAAGACCAAGAACACTTACTTTAAAAATCTTTACTCACACAGGATGGAACACACAGGAAACCCACAGATTCCTACAAAAATGTATGTATTACCAAAATTGAATCAAGAACATATAAAATTTTGAATAACCCATTATCAATTACTGAAAATGAAAACATAATTAAAAACTTATGAACAAAGAAAAATCCAGGTCCCGGAGGATTCAAGACAGAATTCTACAAGAAATTTCAAGATTTAACATCAATACTCCTTAAAGTCTTCAATGAAATTGAAAGGGAAGTAGTTCTCTCTAACTCATTCCTGGAGGCAAGTATTACTGTGATACTAAGGCCACAGAAAGAGCCAATCAAAAGAGAGAACTATTGGCCAGTCTCCCTAATGAACACAGATGCAAAAATTTTGAATAAAATACTAGCAAACTAAATGCAGCAAATCTTTTAGAAGATTATAAACCATGATAAAGTGGGATTTATCCCAGGAATTCAAGGATGGTTCAATTTATGCAAATCAATAAATGCAATATTCCACATCAATAGAGACAAAGACAAAAGTCACATGATCTTCTCAAAAGACACAGAAAGAGCTTGTGTTAAAATACAACAATTGCTCATGATAAAACCTTTACAGAAATTTGGAATAGATGGTCTCTACCTCAATCTGACAAAAGCCATCTATTACAAACCAACAGGCAATAAATAGCATATTAAATGGGAAAAATCTTAAAGCTTTCACTTTAAAATCAGGAACAAGACAAGGATGTCCACTATCATCACTCCTATTCAATATAGTTCTAAAACATCAGTGAGAGCAATCATATTAAGAGAGAGAAATAAAAGGAATACGGTTAGGAAACGAAGAAGTTAAATTATAATTATTTGCAGATGATATGATATACACAAAAGACCCCAAATGCTCCATCAAAAGACTGAGCTAATAAATAAATTTGGTGGTATAGCTGGATACAAAGTCAATACTTAAAAATCAATAACATTGCTGTATATAAAAAACAAACACTGATAGAGAAATTATGGAAATAACACCTTTCACAATAGCATCCAAAAATGAAATATTTAGGAATCAATATAACAAAGAAAGCAAAAGATCTATTCATTGAAAACTATAGTACTCAAAAAAAAGGAGATTGAAGAAGTTATTAGAAAATGGAAAAACATCCCTTGCTCTTGGATAAAAAGAAGCAACATGGTGAAAATGGCCATACTCCCAAAACTGTTATACAGTTAATTTAATTCCAATCAAAATACCATTAATATACCTCACAGATCTAGACAAACAATTCTGTTGTAGTCACGGGTTGTGCAGAGAACAATAGAATCAGGACACAGAATTTATACTATTATTTTATGATGGTCACCTATAGTTAACACAAGAAAGTGCAGGAAATCTGTCCATTACACTAAAGACATAGAATATTCAGCTAAGGGCCTGAAACCCACAGCAATGTCCTACATTAGTCCAGATGAAAACCTAGAGCCCATGACAGTGCCTCCCACGAGTCCAATTGGAGGTCTAGAGCCCATGAGAAACGCTCACACCAGTGCCTTTTACAGATCTGTGCTGGGAAGGCCCAAAGGTTAGCGGTGGAAGCTAGAAAGCCTATGCAGTGGGGGAAAGGAGCTGTGCTGATAGGTTGAGGGTACTACACTGCAGCTGAGAAGTCACACTCAAAACAAATACCAGGGCTGTCCTGATAAGCACCACAGCCATTCTCAGCAACACGGAGGCTCAGAGCTCTTCTGGCAATAAGAGAAGTTGAGTAGATGCCAGTATGAGGAGTTCGTCCTGGAAATTAAGCAGCACAGACTTCCTCTCCGGAGCTAGGAAGCAATGCTCAATGTAAAGCCAAGAGCTTCTCTAGGAGAACCAATGGTCAAACAGCAACATGTAAGAGAACCAGAAGTGATGTAGACTAGTAAAGGCAATCCTGGAAATCAGAGGCAAGGCAGGAGGCATCACAATTCTTGACTTGAAATTATTCTACAAAACTACTGTGATAAAAATCAGCATATTACTGGTACAAAAACAGACCTGAGGATCAATGGGACAGTTTAGAAGATGCAGACACAACTACAAAGATACTCAGCCATTTTATCTTTGACAAAGGGGCCAAGGGATAGTCTCTTTAATAAGTGGTGCTGAAAAAATTGGTTTTCCACATGTCAAAGACTAAAACTATCACCATGCACTAAACTAAAATCAAAATGGATCAAAAGTCTAAATATTAAAACAGAAATATTAAATCTACTGGAAGACATGTTAGGTAGAAATCTTGAAGTCACAGAGATAGGCAGAGTTCAGGATCAAATTCAATCAACAGGAAGAATCAACAACTGAGATCTCATCTTATTAAAAAGATTTTGCCTATCAAAAGAAATCACCAACAGAAAACCAACAGAATGGGAAAGAATTAGACAAGCTATTCCTCAGACAAAGGACTTACAGGTAAAACATACAAAGAATTGAAAGACATCAGCCCCCCCAAATTCAAAGACCCATTCCAAACATGGGTATCAGAGATGAACATACACTTCTCAGAGGTAGAAATACAAATGGCAAATAAATACATAAAGAAAAGTTCAACATCACTGTTCATTTGAGAAATAGAAATTAAAGTAGCGTAGAGATTCTGTCTCACTCCAGAAAGAATGGCTGCCATCAACAAATCAATAACAAAAGCTGGCAGTGCTGTGAGGAAAAAGGAACTCTTCTCCACTGTTGATAGTAGTGTAGACTTATATGACCACTGTGGAAATCAGTGTGGAGATTCCTCAAAAAATCAGGATCAGAGGTTCCATTCAATCCAGCTATTCCCTTTCTGTTTATTGTCCCAAAAGAACTGAAAACATGCCACAGTAATATATGTGCACCTATGTATATAGAAGTACAATTGGTTATACCTAAATCTTGGAAACAACCCAAAATGACATCAACTGCAGAATGGATAAAAATAAATGTTATATTTTTCTACAATAGAGAATTACTCAGCTATAGAGGATAGACTCAAGGCTTTTATAGGTAAATGGATGCAACTTGAGACCTTACTCATAAGTGAAACAAATCAAACTCGTATGTATAAATTTCACTTTGTTTATGCAGCATAAAAAATGAAATATTAATAAGATCCAAAATTTATGATAGATATTGCGAAAATGAAACAGAAAGAAAGTAAAAGGAAAGAACAACTGGAATTGGGAAAGGAAGAAAGGGAGATTATATGTATATTGGTATACATAAATATATGCATATATATGTATATATGTACAAGATAGATAGCTATACTACTAATAAGTTCATCAAAAAGGACAGTTTATGTTTTCATTGTTTGATGATTTTTTTCTTGTTTTTGGTACCAGGGATCAAACTCACAAATTCACACTTACCGGACAAATGCTCAGTTGCTGAGCTAAATCCCCAGCTCTGATTATATTTTTGTGACTAAATCTTGTAACCTGAACAACTACTTATAAGATAACAATATGCAGTATATTAACTAGTGTTAATATCCTATTTTCTGGAAATTCTGTATTTTTATTTTGTTTTGTTTTTAAAATAAAAAATGAAGAATGAAACATTTTCAAATTCAAGGGTACCTGTTGAAGCAGGTGGCCAAGAGCTGAGGAAAACAGTTGTGTAAGGAAAGCAATCAGTTGGACTTACACAATCTATATATAGTTATACAAACTATCAGGTAAACTGAACAAACCATTCAGCAGTTCTCATGACAGATGTGGACAGCAACTTAGGGGACACTGAGGACAAAAGGAGATGAAACAGAGCCACACCAGTGCTGACATTGCCCTGTGTTCCCCTGGAAACTGAGTGACAATGTGAAACCTTGCCTATTAGTGACCATATGGCACTGGCAAGGGAAGCACTCTGCCCCATTTTCTAATCCCCTCACTCTCTTTCTCTTCCTCTCCACCATTCATACGGCAGATATATAGGAGATACTATATATGTGCAAAAGAGAATTAACTAGTGCTCTACCCTTACATGGTATCATTCTTGGGCATTGCAGAGTAACTCTTATGAAAACTATGCTTAGAGGAGAAAGAAAGATAGAGAAAAAGAAAGAAAGACTACACACACACCCACAGGTTCTGCCAAACTTGCCTCTCCCCTCAGTTTCTAAATATACTTTCCTCCCTTTACATCCCTCCTCCTACCACCAAAATGTTTGTTTAAATGTCCTCTAAATATGAGTTTTTTTTACCCTGGTTTTAAAAATAATTTGAACAGAGCCTGCCATCCTGCTTTTGATATTCCTCTTATCCCCTCTCTTTTTCTGATTTATCTCCTCCTTCCCCTTCCCCCTTCATCCATATCCCAGACTGTTAGTAGCAGTATAGTATTAGACTTTCAGGGGATTGATAAAAGGGTAAAATTATCAAAACAAATTTTAATGTTCATGACCAACTTATGGTTGGATCTGTTGATGCTAATATAACAAGTAGGAATTCTTTTTGGTTGAAGTGGTAGACAATATTTCTTGAAAAATAAAACCAAGATCATGTCATTGTAAAGAATCTAACTAAAGAGACAGTTATACAAACAACAAAGATTTTTTTATCTATTTTATCTCAACCCATAGCACTCACACGAGCATACACACACACACACACACACACACACACACACACACACAGAGAGAGAGAGAGAGAGAGAGAGAGAGACAGAGATAGAAAAAGTAAAAACAAGGCAACAAAATACCTCCAAAAACTCTGAAATCTACCTAAGGAGATTCCAGGGGAACACTAAAGAACAGAAAAACAAATATCATATAGTATAACTGTATAAAATCACCAAGAGGAAGCAAAGAAATGCAGCAACCTCAAATATGAAAATCAGAATTAATAAAGTAACTGAATGACACCTTTAATGATGCATTTGATAATAGCAAATCAGAAGAGCTAACCAAAATCAATTAAAAATGAATGACAAATTTATCAAGGAAATGGAGTCTGTAAAAAGGTTCCACAATGAAATTCCAGAGGTAAAGAACTCTACTGCTGGGGCTGGGGATTTAGCTCAGTGGCATAAGCGCCTGCCTTGCAAGCAGGTAGTCATGAGTTCGATCCCCGGTATCGATAAAAAAAAAAAAAAGAACTCTACTGTATATATGAACAGAAGTGACCAACATGAGGGATGTGAGGTCTAGAAGACACATCTAATGCAGGACATCATATACACAAGGTACATTAATAGCAATGAAAGAGGAAGGGAAATTGATCCAGGAGCTGCTAGATGATGCAAAGAAGACTAACATAACCTAAGACTAATTTGAATTAGAAAAAAAATGAGTAAAATATCTGCTTACAGATGTCATAGTAGAATATTTTCTGAGTATAAGGAAAGATAAGAAAAGTAATAAGCACCAAATAATTATGAATAGAGAAGAAATTCTCCATAACAAATCACAGTCAAAATTCCAAAAATTGAACATGAGGACAAAATCTTAAATGCTAACAAGAAAAATCACTTATAAAGGTAAACCCTTTAGGATTGCAGCAGACTTTGCAATACAAATTTTAAAGAACATGAGAGCTGGAATAAAGCATTACAAACCCTAAAATAAAACAGATTTCAACCAAGATTAATATATTCTGCAAAAATCTGTTTAAAAATTGATGGCAAAAAAGTACTTCACATGACAGAGAACACCTTAAGAAAACCAAATCAGTACTCCAAAAATAATTTTAAAGATATCCTAGAAAAAGACAATGAAGTCAATGATTCCAGAAAGTCTGATGGGATGAATATATCAGACAAGATGAGTAGTTAAACAAAAGGGAAAAATATTGGAATCAACAACATTAAAAAAATAATGGAATGATATTAATAATTCACTTTTCCATAATAATTTTCAACATAAATAATTTCAACTCCTCAGTTAAAAGGCACCGTTTAGCTGACTGTATAAAAAACAAAATCAACAGTATGCTGCACATGATACCAATATCTAATCAAAAATATTTATATACTAAAAATTAAAGAATGGAAAACCATTATCCACATATTGGCACTCCCAAAGCAAACAGGAGTAGCATTCTTATTTTCAGACAGTAGCTTTCAAGCTAAACACCAATCTGAAGAGGTAAAGAAGATCACTAAATATTAATTCAGGAAAAATTTCTCCAGGAAGAGCTAACAATTATAAAAATAGGGGCTGGAGATTTAGCTCAGCAACATAAGCACCTGCCTTGCAAGCAGGCAGTCATGAGTTTGATCTCTGGTACTGATAAAAATGAAAAAGACAAAAAAAAATTCTAAAAATATATGTACCCCGAACTGGTGCACTCATCTTTGTTAAATAAATACTACAGGACCAAAAACAAAAGATTAAATAAACATCAGAATGATAGTAGGAGACCACAGCATCCCAGTTACACAAAAAGATCAACTAGGAAAAAATCAACAAAAAATATGATAGGTGAACTATAGCTTCAAAAAATTGAACTTAATAGATAACTACATGTCCTTCTGCCATGCTACCCTTCTTGGGAGCCAGTCAACTATCGACTGAAACTCCTGCAAACTGTGAGCGAAAATAAAAGTTTCCCCCTTTAAATTTTGGGCATTAGGTATTATGTCAATAATAAGAAAGAACCTAAGATAGATTTTGGTACCAGAGAAGTGGGATAGTTGCTGCAACACTACTTGACCATGAAGATCAGAAGCCTTATAGGAGAAATTAGAAAAGTTTGGAGATGCAAGCTGGAAAAGCAGAATTAGCCAAATCTAATGGGAGATTTTTGGTCATAACTCAGAAGACCAAAATGTGAGTAGAAATGAAGCACTTAAAGACCAGGCTCAAAAGGTTTGGTTGGGAACTGTATTGCCACATGAACTCCAAGCCACGTGTATTATATGTTGGCAGAAAATTTGTCTAGAGTTTGCTTATTGTAAGGAGCAGCTCAGAATGGCTGCTGCTGCCCTGCCCCTCCCACCTGAGGGCATTTTGTGTCAGCCTACATTTCCTATGATCCTCCCCTTGTCTACAGTGTGCATGACGTGAGCATGAGCAACTTCCTGCTTCAGCCTACATCTCCCATAATCCTCTCCTGCTTATGTCATATATCCGGATGTGACGATGACCTATCAGATAACACTCCATGCCCTCTTCCTGCCCCATTGGCCCGCCTCCACCCTATATAAGTTGTAGCCATTTTAAGAATAAACGAAACTTGAATGGAATCCCACCTTGTCCCTGTCTCTCTTTTCTCTTGCCCAGCCCTCCATCTCCGTCCCTTCTCCAGGCGAGGCCCACGTACTGATCTGCGGGATGGATCAAGTGGTGCCCACTGTGGAGGCAGACCTGGCACAAGGGATAACGACATGGGACCATTCACGGGGGTAACGCGCCGGCCAGCGTGACTGTTTCGGGACTTCATTCCTGTGATCTGTGTGGATGGCCACCTTACATCTCACCTGAATCACGATAGGTGAGTGGGATTAGCATGGGGCAAGCACTTAGTGAGCATGAATTGTTTATGAGTGGCCTCAGGGAGGCACTCAAGATTAGAGGGATTAAGGTTAAGACAAAAGATTTGATACAGTACTTTCAGTTTATACATTTAGTGTGTCCATGGTTCCCCCTAGAGGCACCATTGATTCAAACAGGTGGAAGAGAGTAGGAGATGCTCTTAAAGATTATTATGAGGTTTTTGGACCAAAAAAGATTCCGGTAACTGCCTTTTCATATTGGATTTTAATCTCTGAGTTGCTGGCACAAGGGCACGCAGATCCCCAGGTCACGGAGACACTCGCCCAGGGTGAGGCTGCATTAGCTGCCTCTTGCAATTGTACTCCACCACCACCGGACTTATCTAAGGCACCCAGCCCTCCCGGCTCTGTGGTCCTTGATATCCTGGAGCCTTTTCAAGATGGCAATGGGCCGCCACTACCTTTGTCTGGAGACCACGAGGGTACTCAAAATGGCGTGCACCACCCCGATACTCAAAATGGCGCCACCACGCTCCCTCATCTATACCACCCTATTTGCCCTGACCTTTCCAATTGCCAGGAAGTTGATTGGTCACAATTAGTGGAGGAGGCAGCCCAATACCATCCCCCCCCCAGTTGTGGCTCCCGTTGCTGTTAAACTACCCCCTCCCCCCCCCGGTCTTCAGCAACCACCTGGCCCATCTCCTGCCCCTCAATATTCACATTCTAACCTATTCAGTTTGATTAAAGGGGCATACATGGCTTTAAATCATACCCAACCTGATCTCACCCAATCCTGTTGGTTATGCTTGGCTGCTCATCCCCCATATTATGACAGAAAGGCCCTCAATTTAACCTTTAACAGTTCTTCTAGCTCATCTGCCTGTGACTGGGGCAATCACCACAAGCTGACTCTCCCTGACATCTCAGGTAGAGGGACTTGTCTTGGGGACTCCAGCCATCCACCAACACTGGCAGCACGACTCTTTGCCCAGCTTCATTCAGAGTTCAAGCAAAATAACTACCTCATTCCACCCCCAGGAATGTCTTGGGCCTGCAATTTTGGCCTCTCACCCTGTACAACAAACTGTTTTTAACAAGTCTACAGATTTTTGTGTTCTTGTACAGGTTCTTTCTCGCATAACCTTCCACCCAGGAGACTACTACCTCCAGGCATCGCAGACCAGATATATATATAAGAGAGAACCATGACACTCACCTTAGCTGTATTACTAGGATTAGGAGTCGCAATGGGAATAGGAACAGGAACTACAGCTCTAGTGTTGGGAAATCAGCCTCTAGCTCAATTACAGGCAGCAGTAGATCAAGATTTAAAAGAAATAGAAAAATCTTTGATGGCTCTACAGGTGTCCCTGACATCTCTATCTGAGGTAGACCTACAGAATAGAAGAGGGCTAGACTTCCTATTTATGAAGTAGGGTGGCTTATGTGCTGCCCTCAAGGAAGAATGTTGGTTTTATGCTGACCACTCAGGAGTTGTTAAAGAGTCCATGAATAAACTAAGGGAGTGTCTCAAAGAGAGAGAAAAAGAGTGCCTCAGAGAAACCACCTTCTCCTCCATGTGGGGGGGTCTCTTCCCTTACATTGCCCCCCTCTTGGGACCCCTAGCTGCCTTGCTGTTACTGCTTACTGTAAGACCTTGTATTTTTCAGAGGATCATGACGCTCATTAATAACATTAATAATAGGATTGACACATTTATGGCAAAGCCCATTCAGGTACATTACCACTGGTTGGAAATGGCAGAACAACAAACTTATCAGGAAAGAACACCCACTGACGGCCCACATGATACTGTGGTCCAAATGCCCTGAGGCACTGGACAGGCAGCCAGAGACGAGCAACTAGGACACATATGTTGTGCCACCGGCCACCTAAGACAGGCCCAGGACCAACAGCTGTCCTGCAGGCCCATGACAGGTAAGGCTCGATTGGGTTCATATGACGAGTCCTTGACCCAAGACAGGTGCTGTCCTCGCAGGGCCTGCCATATTTCTAAAAAATATATAATAATAAGGAAGGAGATGTAGGGAGTGGCTCAGAATGGCTGCTGCTGCCCTGCCCCTCCCACCTGAGGGCATTTTGTGTGTCAGCCTACATTTCCTATGATCCTCCCCTTGCCTACAGTGTGCATGATGTGAGCAACTTCCTGCTTCAGCCTACATCTCCCATAATCCTCTCCTGCTTACGTCATATATCCAGATGTGATGATGACCTATCAGATAACACTCCGTGCCTTCTTCCTGCCCCATTGGCCCGCCCCCACCCTATATAAGTTGTAGCCATTTTAAGAAAAAACGAGACTTGAATGGAATCCCGCCTTGTCTCCATCTCTCTTTTCTCTTGCCCAGCCCTCCATCTCCATCCCCTCTCCAGGCGAGGCCCACGGACTGATCTGTGGGACGGATCAGCTTATGTCTTGAAAGTTTGTAGGAGACTGAGACTAATGACAGTGGACTAATAATAAATGTGATAGAACAAATTTCAAGGTAATCAGACACTCAGGCTGTGACTTGAGTGCGCTTGGAACTTTTACCCAATTCTGCACTGAGAATCAAGAGCAAACAGCCAAGCAGAGTGATTTAAAATGTTTTGAGTTTGGCCAGAAATAAAACTCCAGGAAAGGTGGGGCCTGCAAAGAAGAGAACTTGGTTGCCGAAAAGATTAGCATTAAAACAAAGGAAAGTACTTTGGAACATGACAATAGTACAAATGCCTTATAGGAATCTGAGAGGAAAAAAACCCCATACTTAGCTGACTCAAAATTACAAAGCTGAAAGATTTTGTTTTGAGAAGAGAGCCCCAGGACACTATGCTCCAGAATAGCAACAGTTAGGGAATAGAAATTGATTACCCAGGATTTTGTTTCATAGAGCCTAGTCATTCATGCACTCAGAGACTCCTACAGCTATGACAGAAGGAAGCCTGGTTACTGCTTCAGCTGGTCACAGACTGTGACATCATTCACATGCTACCAGTTTTACACACATGCAAAATACAAGAGCTATGGAACAGGAAGTACTTCAACCATATACTAGAAGCCTGGGAGGCCACATAGTGTGCCCCTGAGAAGGCAATGAAACCATGAGTGTAAGCTGAAGGTCAGTGGAGACCCCAAAAAGATGGAGAAGTCAAGTATGTGGAACATCTGAGGAAAGCAGCAAAAAGGGAGCAAAGCCAGCCAAGGAGAGAGTTCTAGAAGAAAGGGCCGCCCATGCCCACTGGAATACACATCTTGTGGATTGCCCTGGATACTGGACATAGAACTACAGAATTTAATGTTTGATTTTGTTTTGGTTTTGGTCCCATTTCTGTCTATTCCCATATTTCTCCCTTTGGGAATAGGAATGCTTATCATATGGCATTTTCTGTTGGAAGTATTTAACTTTCTTTTCACTTTTACAGTGGCTCTCAGTTAAGAGTTTGCTTAAATCTCCAAGAAAATTTTTCAGCAGTGCTGAAACTGTAAGAATTTTAGCCACTTAAGAGATGGACTAAATATAATTTTCATAAAGAGATGCACATGAGTCTTTCGGGTATCAGGGATACAATGTTATGATTTATACCTATGTGTACACACAAAGCCTCAAGTGTTCTTCAGTGGGGCTTTGGGAGACTGGATCATGAAAGCATGGATCTCATCCATTAATGAGCCCACTGATAAGTTTATAGCTCTACGTGATGCTGAGAAGAGATGACTCTAGAAGTAGGTGCATGGCCAGGGCGAGTGTATCTCTCTCCCTCCCTCATCCTTTGATGCCACCATTCCATGAGCTGCACCTCCTCTTCCATGGCCCCTTGCATTGGAGCCACACGACTATGAAATGAAATTCCTACAAAGTAAACCAAAGTAAAGCTTTCCTCTTAAATTGTGATTGTTGGGTACTGTGCCTCAGCAATGACTATGTAATTAAAACATTATTCTAAGCTAGAAGGTTAGTTTCTTTCTTTGCATTATTCATTATTTTAATAATCAAATATTAAGATCTATTGTGCTGGCCACTGCAAAGTGGGCATGTGTGAGTAAGCAAGGTATAGTTGAATTATATTACCATTTTTCCTACTCCAAATAGGGCCTAACTCCAAAGATATCTTCTTGAATAAGACCTTCCATATGATTGTAAAGAATTCTATTTCCATGAATTTGACAATGAACTAAGATCACAACAGGTGACATCATGTTGAAATTATGGGGAAAGATGGGAGGAAGCAGTTGGACAAGAGCCAGTAAAAAGAATTGGATCTGATATGTATATGTACCAATTCACCATGATCAATGTATTGGGTACATATCACAAACACATAATAATAATAAAATTAGAAGAAAAAATAGATATCTGCAATAATCTATCACCACAACAACTTACACATTCTTTTTAGCAGCACATGGAATTCTCCAAAATGGGCCATATACTAGCCCATAAAGCACATGTAAATGAATACAAAACAATCAAAATTATCCCATGTTTATGATCTGATCATAGTATACTCTCAATGACAAAAGAAACCACAGAAGTTTTGCAAACACCCTAATAATAACACAGTCCTGAGTAGGGAGTAGGTCACAGAATACAAAAACAATTCTTAGAATTAAATGATAATGCCTGTACAACACACCAGAATCTATGGGACACAATAAAAAGAGTCCTAGATATAGGTTTATTGCTATATATGCAGACAGTAAGCAAAGTAAGCCCAAATAAATAATCCAGTGACACATCTCAGGGTCTTAGAAAAATAAGAACAGTCTAAATCCAAGCCAAGTACAAGCAAAAAAAGTACAAAGATCAGAGCAGAAATTAATGAAACTGGGTCTAAAAAAATATATAAAGACTTAATGAACTGACAAATAAAGTAAATAATAAACTGGAAAACTTAACAAAAGAAGGAAAGCAAAGAGTCATTAATGTAAATAAAAATAAAAAGACAAAACTGCAACTGTCTTCACCATAAAACCAGACTATTGGTAACTATTATGAATCGCTAATTGTACTCTGACATATTGTACAACCTAAAAGAAAAGAATAGACTTCTAGAAACATATGAATGACAAAAAATATGCTAAAATTAATAGCAAAAAAGAAAAAAATCAAAGAGAAATTTAAAAATTCTACCAATGAAGAAAAATCAGGACAACAGTGAATTCACCACTAAATTCTGCAAGACTTTCAGAGAATATCTAACACTATTAATTCTCAAATTATTTAATGAAATTGAAAGGAAAGGACTACTGTCAAATTGACTTCTTGGAGATGGCATTACCCTGAACAAGGACTCAACTAAAGAAAATTGCAGGCCACACTCTTTAATGAACATAGGTACAAAAAGGCCTCAATAAGAGAGTGGCAAACAGAATGTAACAAACAATCAAAAAGATCATAAAACACATTCAAAAGATCAAATCTAGATCAATATTTCTCACCAAGTTCAAAAATAAAGTCAAAATAAATCAATGACCTACATATTAAAACAGAAACAATATGCTGGACGATGCTGGAAGGTAAAATAAGTCCTAAAGGTATAGACACAAATTAAGACTTTCTAAACACTCTAACTGAAAAAGAAATAACATCAATATTCAACAAATTAGATCATATCAAATTAAAAACCCTTTGCATAGCAAAGGTAATCAACAGAATAAAGAGACAATCTAAATAATCAGCAAAATTTTTGCAGCTACTCCTCAAAGAACTAATGTCTACATGGTATTATAAATATTTACATCTTTTTTTATTTAAGGAGAAAAAGGGAAAAAAGCAGAAAAAGGGTACAAGTTATACAGAATTTCAGAAGAAAAATAAACAGGAAATCACTAGTTAATGGATTACATATTGTCATCTTAGAAATATTTATTCACGTTACAAGATTAAAGCATATAAAGTGGACATTTTGAACCTGGTACTATCAAGCAAAGCAGAATAGGGGAACATCAGTCAAAACAAGATGGTGAGAGCAATACAGGGCTTCAAATCAAGTTAATAGAATATCAAAGTGGGTTACTATAATATATCCTGATTTTTTAAATTTATTTTTCCTTTAATTAAAAGGATAAAAATTAAAAAGTAAATAATAAAATGGAAGTTAAGATAAAAGAGGGCATAACAACTAAACAGTGCAGATCAAAACATAACCATTTAAGCAAATTAGTGTTTCACCACAAGATAATCCCGACATAAAAGTAGTTACCATATTGTCTCTTTCCTTGAGATCTTTGAGTATAACTTCATATACTGTAGTATCAAATATATCAAAACAATGTAAAACCATTCAAGAGAATGACAGCATTACAGGGTATTTAGAATCAACTAACAAATAATGAACTATGGTTTCTGTATAATCTCCTTGTCTATAAAATTTTTTGTTTATACTATCACATATAATAAAATCCAATAAGATACAACATGTTAAGACCTATGGAGACAGAAGAACAAAAGCTTGATGGGACTTCAAAATAAGATGATACCAAATCAGCACTACCTATTATGACATCATTTTGCTCAAAATAGCTGTTCCTATCATCCAATCTTCTCTGCCTCATTTCTCTTGAGCTCTTTTTCTGTCAGTTATCAGTTTGTCTTCTTCATCTTGTTTTCTGCTCCATTCATTATTGCCTCTCTGCCACTATTTCTGGATTCTTTGTATTTTTCTTTTTTAGAATATCCTGCAGTATTCTCTGTAGAGTTGAATTGGTTGTTGCATATTCCCCTAGTTCCTCTTTATCCTGAAAGCACCTTGTTTTTCCATCAATTTCCAAGGATAGTTGTGCAGGATATCTCAATCTTGGCTGGAGGTTATTATCTTTCAAAGCTTGAATTATTTCCCCTCACACTCTTCATGATTTGATGGTTTGTGTCGAGAAGTCTGCTGTTATTCTGATGGGTGTTCCCTTGTAACTGATTTGTTTCTTGTCTCTGATGGCTTTTAATATTCTGTTCTTATACTGGATTTCTGGAATTTTGATTATTATATGCCTGGGTGTAGCTCTATCTGGGTCGTAGGTAGCTGGAGTCCTGTATGCCTCATACATCTGAGTATTTTACCATTTGCTAAATTAGGGAAATTCTCTTGGATTATTTCTGTGAATAGCTTATGTAGTCCATTTGTTTGTGTTCCTACTTCTTCTCTTATGTTCTTAATTCTTAAGTTATAGATCCTCTTATCATCTTCTAGTTTTTGTATTGTTGCTGTTTGGTTTTGTTGTTGTTGTTGTTGTTGTTGTTGTTGTTGTTGTTGTTATTTTTAAGAAGTTTTTCATTTCATGCTCCCATATTACAAATCTGCCCTCCAGTTCAGATAATCTGTCCTTAGTTTCTTTCTTGCTGTTATGTCAGTTTTCAATAGAGTTCTTAAGTTTCCTGGTAATCTCTTTGAACCTGCTTCACGTATTCTATGTGTTCTCTATTTTCTTAATCAAATAATTCTCCCCTCTTTTTCTGTTCTTCCATTCCACCATCTGCTTTTTCTTGGGTGGTGCTTAGCATTTCTCTGACTATTCTGCTTATGTCTTGCTTCAGGTCATTAATAACTTCATTCCTGAACTCGTCTATGAGGCTCTGGAGATAGCCTTTTATGTCTATTGGTGCCGTGTCTGCTATTGCCTGTTTCTCAGGATTGGGGGCCGAGGAGCCTTTCTTGTTGCTCCCTCTTCCCATATTCTTTGTTCCTTATATACAAGCATATATGGGAGGCCCAGCTTCCTTCCCTGTTGGCCACAGTCTGTTTGAATTGTGCCGGCTAGGTGTTCCCGCCCACCGCAGTGCACCAGGGAGTTACGGACCAGGCAGCCTATGCAGGGCCTGTCCCTCCAGGTCAACCTACTGAAGGCTTCACTGCTAGGGTGTACCTCCAGGCACTGGGACCTGGGTTGTGCTAGCCTACTGGGTCTCAGCCAGCAGCATCATGTAGGCTAGGCACTGCTCACCAATCCCGTTTGAGAGGGGGATATGTGACTGAAGTCACTACAGCGCCCTGTTCCAGCAAATCTGCCTGGTCCCAGAATGTCCTCTGTTGGCGCCTCCTACAACGTGGGAGAGTCCCAGTTTCCCTCACTCACCAGATGTCGATGCACAGCTCACCCACCCAGCTCTTAACTCCGTTCACCAATTCCTGTTCTCAGAGCTTTTGCACGTCTCTCTCCCTGCCAAGCCAATTCAGTTGCAGCAGCAGTGGTAGGAAACCCAAATGGCGGCTTCCAATGTTGCGGGCTCCAGGTTCCACACCCAGGCTTTATCTGTTCCTGTTATAGCACCAGGATTGCATTCCCAGTTGGTATCTCTCAGCCCAGTTCGTTCTTGGTCAGCAGGGTATATCTCCTCTTGGTTAGGATTCCTCACTCCGCACCATTCCTGGATTATAAACTGGGTCTTGCAGAGAGCCTGTGTAGCTGCTGCTATCTGTCTGCCATGTTCTAGATGATCAAATATTTACATCTTAAGAGTAACTTATATATTCACCAACAGATAGATACAGAAAGTGTGGTACTTATACACTCAGAGTACTACACTACTTTTAAAAAGCATAAATCTGAGTTATCTGTAGGAAAATACATGCAACTTTAGATCACAACAGTAAGTAAAATAGATCAGAAATTCAAGCCTATATATCATGTAGCTTTTCTTAAATGAGAAACTTAAACTATAAATTAAAAAGCAAAGTAAAAGACAGACAATAGGAAACAGGAGATAGATCTTTTGCTTGTGGGAAAGTAATGTATAGATGGAGATTTTGAAAGCAAAAGCAGAGATGAAAAACATAAATTAAAATATTTAAGGTACATGTACCATTTCCCCATGATGAATGTAATCATTGTGTGCTACAAATATGTACTAATGAAAATGCCAAATACATTGAAATAAAGAGCAGAACTTGTAAAATCAAAAAGAAAATGTGAATGAAGAAAGACGGTAATGCCAAAGAGATATCAGTCAAAGGGTACAAAGATACAGTAATGTACTGTGAGTGTGTCTAGAGATTTAAAGGACAGCATGAGCACTATAGTTAATAATATCACATTATGTACTGAGACTTTAGAAGGGGAATAGATTTTAGGTGCTTTTACCTCAGGGAGTAAAAAGTTACCTATAGGAATGAGTGCCATTTTAATTGGTTTGACTATACTAATCATTAAATTATGTGTATGTATATCAAAACATCATGCCACAGAATTTAAATTGACACATTAAAGACATTTTTAAAATAAAAATGACACATACTTTTTAAAAATATCTTTTCTTTAAGGCATGGATTGAAAGAGAGATAGAAAAATTATTCTTTTTGTTTTATCTCATTTCCTATTAAGATATGCATTGCAGAGTATCAAAAGGTAAGACATAGACTAGTTTGGTTAATTAGAAACAATAGTCATATTTTAGATTGATATTGTGCAAAAACTCATTTTAGGATTACACCTTTGTACAAAGTAGCTGCGTTTAATTATCACAGTGAATCACAGATCAAATTAAACATATTCAGCTACAGGTTTTAAGTAAATATTTACATTTTGACTATTATCTCATTTACATAGACTTCTTTGTATTTATAAAAACAATTCTGAATTCTATATCATTATTCTAAAAACCACAACAAAACCAAAAATATTTTAACCTTTCCAAAGTATTCATACTATGAATAATTTATAAAGAATTAATCTTTCATATTTATATTCTGGAGGGTTAATCTGTAGAAAACAAACTCAAAGCAGATTCCATATCTTACACATCCTGTTCAATAAACTGCTAATTCATAATGTTGTGATGCTATAGGAGATAGAAACAGAAAAAACAAATCAAGCAATTTCTACCTTAAGGAAGTTCTAGTGAAATGAAAAAGGAAAAAATGAATAAATTTCTACACTGCAAGATAAAATAAGATTAAGCCAAGTATGCTAGTACATACTTGTAACACCAGTACCCAGGAAGCTGAGGCAGGAGGATTACTGTGAGTTTCAATTCAGCCTGGATTACATAGTGATTTCAAGGCCAGCCAAATTACAAAGCAAGAACCTGTCTCAAAAAAATAAAAACAAATATAGAATAAAATCAGTGCCATTAGCTCTGTGGAACTCTAAATGAGAAATGTCTTCAGTTGGCACATCAGAAAAAGTTTCATAAAACAAAACATTTTAGGGGAACTGGGAACTGGGAAACTCAGCTGGCCGCTGGCAGCTGGGGTGAATTCACGCACCATCTCAAGCCTGGGAGACTGTGTTAAGATCAGCACTCCCAGGGCTCAAAGACCTGCCCAGAGCCCAACCACACTAGGCTGCACTCACCCAGTAGTTTCAGGCCTGGCCAGGACACACCCAGCAACTTTTCCTGAACCAGGAACCAGGAAATTCAGCTGGCAGCTGGGGTGAGTCTGCACAACATCCCAAGCTCTGGGAGACTTACTAAGATCATCACGCCCAGAGCTCAAAATCCACACAGGTCCCAGCCACACTAGACTAGCCTTGGGAGGTTTTGCAGCCTGAGTAGATTACCCCAGTGATCTTTTTCAATTACGGGAGTTGAGAGCAGTTGCAGTGAGTTCCAGGGCATTGGTCTTTGCCCGGGAAGAGCTTTAGCCAATCATCCACAGTGGTTAGGTGCCTGCCCAGCTAACCTGAAACACTGAAGGTGGCACAGGAGGGCCTAGGGAATGACTGAACCATGCTCAGCAACCTCCATTCAGTCCCAGGAGCCTAGAGCATGGGAGACAATTTCCAACACATTCAAGGGAAGCCTTAGAAAAACACTTGAAACACAGAAATAAAGGAAAATGACCAAAAAAAGACCAAAATCCAATCTCAAACATCCAGCCCATCTGGATGCACCTGGCTCCTAGGTGCATAGAATAAAATATATGCCATTCACCTGAAATACCTGTAATAATAGCAACAGAAATAAAGAAGCAACTACAGGAAGCTTTAAAGCAATTCAAACCAGAAATAATCTCCCAGGTAAAGCAAGAAATGATAAAGTTAATGAAAGAGATCATGAATACATCTAAAGAAGACACACTTAAAAAATTAGAGGAACAAAACAAAAATATAGAATCCCTGAATGAACAATTTAAGAAACAAACATAATACATGAAACAGATTCAAAGAGATATAGAGGAAATCGAAAGTTGTCAAAACTGACTCAACGAACGTGAAGATAGAATTTCAGACCTCAAAGATAAGATTACAGCTAGTGAACAGGAAAGGAAAGATCTTTTAAAAAACAAGAAATCAGGAAATAATTCGACAGCTGCAAGATAATGCAAAAAAAAAACCATAAGATTAATAGGAATAAATGAAAAAGAAGGGAACAACACAAATGATATCAAAAGGCAATTCACAGAAATCATAGCTGAAAATTTCCCAAACATGAGAATGGAAACTGACATTAGAATTAGTGAAGCATATAAAACTCCAAATAGTCATAACCAAAATAAAACTACACCCAGACATATAATAATCACCATCCCAGAAATCCAACATAAGAATAGAATACTAAAAGCTCTCAGAAAAGACAAATCATCATAAAGGAAAACCTACCAGAATCATAGCAGACTTCTCACACTAACAATAAAGTTAAGAAGAGCATGGAGTAAAGTATTTCAGATCTTAAAGGAAAGTGATTTTCAACCTAGACTGATGTACCCTGTAAAACTGTCTTTCAAAATCGATGAAGAAATAAGATACTTGCATGAAAAGAACAGCTGAAGAATTTCATGAACACCAAGCCAACCCTCCAAAGAATATGAAAGATAGTCTAGATACACATAGGAAAAGACCACTAAGCAAGGTAGACAACTAAACAGAATGGAAAGATAAAGATGTAACAGCAGAAAGATAACATGTTAACAACAAGACAATATAGAGCAGTTATAACCATTAATGTAAATGGTCTCAATTCACCAATTAAATGAAACAGACTGGCATCCAAGCATATGCTGTTTACAAGAAACCCATCTAACCCAAAAGGATACTCACAGACTGAAAGTCAAAGGATGTAAAACAATACTTCATGCAACAGGAACCAAAAAAAGTGGGGGTAGCTATTTTGTTTGCAGATAATGTGAACTTCAAACCAAGAATAATCCTAAGAGATAAAGAAGATCAACACATACTGCTTAGGGAAAAACTTCAAGAGGAAGAGATAACAATCTTAAATATATATGCACCAAATTCCAGAGCACCCAGCTATACAAAAGTATTAATAGAAATGAAAAATTAAATTAGCAATAACACAATTATAACAGGAGACCTTAACACACCATTGACATCAAGGAACAGATCAACCAGACAGAAAATCAGCAAAGAAATAACAGAACTGAATTACACCTGTGAACAAATGGACTTGATAGACATATACAGAATGTTCCATCCAAAACCAAGAGAATGTAAATTCTTCTCAGCAGCATATGGGACATTCTCTAAAATAGTCCATATACTAGCTCACAGAACATTTCTAAATCAATGCAAAAGAATTGAAATTATCCCATGCATGTTATCAGATCATAGTGCCATGAAACTAGAAATTAATGATAAAAGAAACTGAAAAAAATCCCACAAACACATGGAAATTGAATAATACACTCTTGAGCAATCAGTGAGTTATAGGGGAAATTAAAGAAGAAATTAAACAATACCTACAAACAAATGAAAATACAAATACAACTTACCAGAATCTGTGGGATGCAATGAAAGCTGTCCTCTGAGGAAAACTTATTGCACTGAGCTCCCAATCAGAAAAACAGAATGAATACAAATAAGTAATCCAATGCTATACCTCAAACATTTAGAAAAAGAAGAACAAGTCAAGCCCAAACCCAAAAGAAGGGAGGAAATTATAAAAATCAGAGAAGAAATTAATGCAGGAGAGACTAAGAAACCAATCCAAAGAATCAATGAATCAACAGTTGGT
The DNA here is from genome assembly GCF_034190915.1 of Cavia porcellus. NCBI lineage: Eukaryota > Metazoa > Chordata > Mammalia > Rodentia > Caviidae > Cavia > Cavia porcellus. The sequence continues at coordinate 80,731,882 of NW_026947487.1, forward strand.
TCTTTGAAAAAATAAATAAAATTGATAATCCCCCAGCCAACCTTGTTTAAATAAGGAAAGAAACAGCTCAAATTCATGCAATAAGAAATGAAAAATGTGAAATCACTACAGACTCTGTGGAAATACAAGATCATTAACACCTATTTCGAAAACCTCTACTCTCATAGATTCGATAACACAGAAGAAATACAGAGATTCCTAGAAATATATGAAGCACCAAACTGTGTCAAGAAGATGTAAAACTGCTGAATAACCCAATTTGTATTAATGAAATTGAAAATGTAATTAAGTCCTTACATACAAAGGCCCCAACAGATTCTCTGCAGAATTCTACAAGAAATACAATGCAGACTTAATGCCAACAGTCCTCAAACTCTTCAATGAAATCAAAATGGAAGCTATTCTTCCTAAGTCATTCCTGGAAACAAATATTACTCTAGGACCAAAACCTAAAATGGATCCAACTAAAAAAGAGAACTACAGGCCAATCTCCCTAATGAACACAGATGCAAAAATCCTCAATAAAATATTGGCAAATAGGATGCAGCAAATCATCAAGATTATACACCATGACCAAGTGGGATTCATCCCAGGCATGAAAGGATGTTTCAACACACATAAGTCAATAGATGTAATCTACCATGTCAATAAAGCCAAAAGTAAGAATCACATGATCATCTCTATATATGCAGAAAAAGCTTTTGATAAGGTCCAACAGTCATTCATACTAAGAACATACCAAAAATTGGAACAGAGGGTCTTAACCTCAATATGATAAAGGCCATCTATGAAAAACCTACAGCCTGCATCAGATTAAATGGCCAAAAACTGAAGGCCTTTACCTTAAAATCAGGCACAAGACAAGGATGTCCATTATCACTGCTTCTATAGTACTGGAAATATTTGCCAGAGCAATAAAACAAGAGAAAGATATAAAACAGTTAAAGATAGGAAAAGAGGAAGTTAAATTATCATTATTTGCAGATGACATGATACACTACATAGAAGACCCTCAAAACTCCATTGAAAGACTTCTAGATATATTAAATAAATTCAGCAATGTAGCTGTATTCACTATCAATACTCAAAAATCAATAGCATTCCTATACACTAACAATAAAGTCACTGAGAAAGAAATAAAAGAATCCACACCCGTCACACTAACATCCAAAAAATAAAATATCTAGGAATTAATCTCACAAAAGATGTGAAAGACCTATCCAGGGAAAATTATAATACCCTGAAAAAGAAATTGAAGTGGATCTCAGAAAATTGAAAGACATCCTTTGCTCATGGTTAGGAAGATAAATATCAAAAAAATGGCCATTCTCCCAAAACTGTTATACATATTGAATGCAATCCCAATAGAAAAACCATCAACATACCTCATAGATCTAGAGAAATCAATCCTAAAATTCATTTGGAACCAGGAGAGACCTGGAATAGCAAAAGCAATTCTAAGAGGCAAAGGCAAGACAGGAGGCATCACAATCCCTGACTTGAAGTTATACTACAAAGCAAGTGTAATAAAATCAACATAGTAATAAAAACAGAGGCTCTGAATAAAAACAGAGCCGAAGATCAATGGAATAGATTAGAAGATACAACCACAACTACCAGCACACTCAACCACCTTATCCTTAATAAAGGGGCCAAATATGTTCACTGGAAGAATGACAGTCTCTTTAATAAATGGTGCTGGAAAAACTGGCTCTCCACATGCCGAAAACTAAAGCTAGACCCATGCCCATCACCATATACTAAACTAAAATCTAAATGCATCAAAGATCTGAATATTAAAACAGAAACACTAAATCTGTTGGAAGATAAATTAGGTAAAAATCTTGAAGACATAGGGTTAGGTAGAGTTCATGAACAGGAATCAAACCACAAGGGAAATACTTCCCAGAATCAATAGCTTGGATAATATCTTATTAAAAAGTTTCTGTATGTCAAAAGAAATCTCCAGCATAGTGAAAAAAAAACCCATAAACTGGGAAAAACTCTTAGTGAACTGTCTCTCAGACCAAGGTCTTCCGTCTAAAACATATAAACAATTAAAAATAATTTTAAAGAGATTAAGACAAAGGAGGATGTAACAAAGCAGATCAGGTCAGAACAATGCAAGTAACACAGCATTTTACCACAAGACATTCAAAGACTGAAATTCAAAGACCCAATCCAAAACTTGGCATCTGAGATGAATATGCAACTCTCAGATGAAGAAATACAAATGGCAAATAAATTATGAAACAAATGTTCATCATCAGTACTAATTAGAGAAATGCAAATTAAAACCACACTGAGATTCCATCTCACTCCTGAAAGAATGGTCAGGATCAAGGAAACTATCAACAGCAAATGCTGGAGAGGCTGTGGGGAAAAAGGAACCCTCCTGCGCTCTTGGTGGCAATGTAGACTGGTGCAACCACTGTGGAGGTCAGTCTGGAGATTTCTCAGGATGCTGGGATTGGAAGTCCCATTTGTTCCAGCTATTCCACTTCTAGACATATTCCCAGAAGAACTGAAAACATTATCTCACAGTGATATATGTGCACCCATGTTTATAGCAGCACAATTTGTAATAGCCAGAGATCTTGGAAACAACCTAAGTGTCCATCAACTGAGGAATGGGTAAAAAAGTTGTGGTGTTTTTATACAATGGAGTAATACTCAGCTATAAAGAATGATCACATTGAGATGTTTATAAATAAATAGACACAGCTTGAGACCATACTCATTAGCGAAATAAATCAAATTCACATGTATAAATACCGAATAGTCTCCCTAGTATAAGAAATTTTAAGAGTACATAAGAGTTTATAGTAATCATGATTCCCCATTACATTGCTCTGAAGGCTTATAATGTCTGCATTCATTAGTTGGAATGGTTTTATCCTGGTTTATTTGATTTTATTTTCTGTGATGTATAAACAGCTATTTTAAAGAAAATAAGACATTAGAATAGCCAGAGCTGATTTAATATCATCTTACTCTGAAGTCCTACTATGCTTTTTTTGTTGTTGTTGTTGTTGTTGTTGCCTTTTGGTTCTATCCTGTTATATCTTATTGGATATTATGTGTGATAGTATAAACAAATTTTCTATGGAAAATGAGATAATATAGTAGACATTATTCATCCTCTGCTATTTGGTTCTGACAGCCCCTAGCCAACCTGTAATGCTTTCATTCTCTTGCATGGTTTTATACTGTTTTGTTATGCTTGATACTATCGTATATAAAGCTATGATCAATTATTTGAACGCAAGAGACACTATGGTAGTTACGGTTAATTATGGATTGTCTTGTGGTAAAATGCTGTGTTACTTGCATTGTTCTGACCTGATCTGCTTTGTTACATCCTCCTTTGTCTTAATCTCTTTAAAATAAAAAAAAAATTTTAAAACTTTTTAGGTAAAAAAAGAGTAGGTCATCATAATTGAAGTTCTTTATAGCAAAACATAAGGCAAGTTTTAACAATTAAATAGTATAATTTAATTAGATGACACAGTGGAATACTAGGAGATGGAGAAAATAAAATGTAGTGAAGAGTGCACTGAAATGGAAAGGACTGGGCTGTGCAATCAGAGACTGAAACTTCTGCATTTAAGAAAGTCAGTAGTGAGCCACTGATGCCAGTGATCTTGGGAAGGACTCACCAGGGCTGTGTGTGAGGAGACTGTAAACCATTTGTGTTTCCACATATGAGAGCAACATAAATGGCTGCTGAGATGATACTACTCTCTTTTTCTCCTGTAAGCTTATGTCCTCTAAACTTTATAATTCTATCTGTATTACGCAAATGTGTAACACACGGTGTTCTAAATGAAATGGGACAAACTGACAGGAAAATGTGCTCCTTAATTGTTGGAGGAAGCAGAGCAGAGCTAAAGAATGACAGCAGCCCTTTAGTTATGTATATTAAATCCTTATAATATTTAAGTAGGGGTTTTTAATTATATTACACATACAGTAAAATAGCTAATTTTTAACTTTAATAACAGGTTTAATTGGCTGAATTGATTATTCATGTTAGATTTCCATTATTATATTCAGAATACCGAATTAAAACAGGGTTCAGAGGGAAGGCTCCAGTAAATTCCTTTTATTTCTTTGCCATCTGTTCATGGCATAAAAGATAATTGTAATGTTTAAAAAGTATTATTCCATTCACTGATGAAATTTCACTTCTTAGTTCTGCTGGGTAGAATTTCCAGAAATAATTCTTTATAAAATTGTCTATTCAATCAGTCTATAAACAGATCAATGGTTTAAGATTGAAGAAATGTGTCTATGAAATGATATAACTTATGAACTCCAATTGACGCTGTATAACATAGGCCTAAGCCAGAACTGCTTTGTCAATTTTAAGCCATGCTTACCTTCTCTTTCAGAGATCATTGTTTAAAACTGAAAGTAAAACTATGGAAAGTGTCCCTAATTGGTGCAATAAATCAAATTCACATCAGTGAAAAGCTATTAAGGCACATTTAATTCCATTCCATTTTAAATCAATTTATAAAATTCTGTGCTAATCTCTATACAAAAGATATTTTTGACATTAAAGGTAGCTTTCCTTCATTTTCTGCTTAGTCTATCACTTTTGTGAGAGATCATGTCATGTATTCACTAAAGCCTTTAAAATATACTATAATTATAAAATATCATAGCCTGATATCTCATTAAAATAAATACTCTTACCGTGTGAGATTACTGGTAAAAATAATGATGTCATAAATAAATGTCAGAGTAGCTGTTTTCTTAAAAACTATGAGAAACTATACTTAGAATTTACTAAAAACTTGTCCCTTATATTGATTTGCATGGGACTATGTTTTCTGGTGTCCTAAATTAAAATTCAGTCAAGAAAAGCTGGGAAAGCTCATGATATATGTGTATATAACTGTCTTTACAAAAAATTCATCTGAGATTAAAAATCAGCTAAATGAGTAACAAAATAAACATCCAATACTTATTTGAAAAAATAAAAAGCTAATCTTAACATCTGCATTTGTAGTCTTTTATGTAAGATATAATAATAAAGGACGAGAGTTATCTGAGCTAATTTATCCTTTGGGCTCAAATACCTCATATCCTTTTCTAAAAGGTCGTGGATATTCCAATGGGTGCCTTCTGTGTGTTATGACCTTTATATCAGGCTTAGTTTTCTCTATGCAGTCATTTGATAGCAATAAATGAAGTGTGGCTGAATATAAATTTATGAAACAGATGCACTCAGCAGAAGTACAGGTAGTATCCCTACCTTATTGCTAAGCCTCAGCATATTCTATTACCTTTTATATACACAATCCTATCAATCTGAATCTTTAATATCCTAAATTAAAAGATAACATGAAATCTCAAAAAACAAAGACAACCTTGCTCCAATGATATTCATATTTAAATCCCTATCTTTCAAAGCCAAACATTCTAAAAAATTATTTGTTCTTAGACTTTATCCTATGGGACTTTACCTACAATATTAGATGATAGCCAGCTTAACTGTTCAACTTCTTTAATTTATCCAACATGTGATTATCCAATTTAATTGTTGAATTTCTGCACTAATTTTTCCTTTTGACAGAAACCAAAAAGACACTTTTTCCATAAAGGAAAATATTAAGAAGCTATAATATTCAGCCATAAATTATACACAGAATACCAAATTCCTAGGTTACTTTCATATCAGGATTTAAAGAGTATGTAAAATAGTGAAAGCAGAGAATGTCCAAATCTAGTCAGTCAAATCATAAACATATCAATGACTAGCACTGGAATTTTTAACAGGTGTGTTCTAATTCATCAACAGCAATGTTACATCTTATTTAACTTTTCTTTGCCTAATAATAGTAAACAAGTAAACACACAGAATGCTCAATTATCTGGGTTACTTAACACATTCCATGAATTATCCCAGCAGTAATAAACTCCTAAAATAATTCATCGCATCTTCTGATTACTATGTTTATTACCCAAAACAGCATCTGCTTCACTGAAGGTACTCAAAAAATATACGTTGCACTTAAGAATTAATCTATTGTGAAGACAGGAAAAATGGGAGAGGGATAACATGAAGAATTTTTCTTGGTATAAAATGAAAGTGTGAGTGGGGGCACCTATCTCAATGACAGAACACTTGCCTGGCTTACACTAGACCCCGGGTTCAATTCTCACAAAAAAAATTTGGTTTTATTTTTTTTACAAAAATAGCCACAAAGCATTCTTTCTAGGTTTCATAGATAACCAAGGTTGCATATTAATCCCTTGCTGTACAAAAGGATGGAAAAGAGAGTTCTTAGTTTTCCAGCCTACACAGAAAAGACATCAAAGCATAAGCAGCACAGGAGAGAAGTGTGATGCTGGTCAACCAGTAGAATCTTTCATGCACTACAATGTATTATTTCAGCCAAGTTTTAAAAAAACATAAAAAAAGTTTTTTAAAAGACTAAAAAGATTTATTAAATCTATTTATTGAATAACTTAATAGTTAAGATTCCTGAGCAATTTGTCCAAGATCCTTTCATTTTCAGTTTTTTTGGTCCTCTACAAAGTACCTGACACTTGTTTAGTTAAGAAGAACAGAGGCTTAGCTCACAGTTCTGGAACTGCAAACCTTCTGTGGCAGGACCCAGATATTGGCTGTGTGAGCTTAGGCATGGATACAAATGGCCAGAATACTTGCAGGAACAAGCAAGCTGTGAGTACATCTGGAAACAGGAGCACAAAAATGGGTGGGACCAGCGCTCCTTTTATACAACTCTGAGAAATCAAAAGGTCAGATGAGAGCACCTTTCCCAGAGCCTGCCCCCAATGACTTAAGCATCTCTCTCTCTCTCTACCATTCACATAGAATGTTCCACCACCTCTGAGCAACACTACCCTAGGAACCAAGCCTCCAATATATTAACTTCTGGGGAGATACAAAATGATTCATATCCAATATCAGTACCAGCAGTGCTGGATATTTAATCCACGTGGTCAAACTTCCACCTACATACTCCTAAGCAGTGCACTCAGTTATTAAAAAGACAAGAAAGGTCAGTACGAAGGGTACAATTCCATTTTAGCTTTTGTACTTGAACTTTCAATAGATTTGAAGATCTGACTTTGCCAGTTCTGTGGTCATACTAATATGTTAAGATTACTTTACCTTTTTCAGTATTGTAATTATGTACTTTGATGTTTGTGCTTGTTCGTTTTTGGGAGCATCATCCCTCCAAAGAGATGTGTCTCTTTTATGATTTCATGAAATACATTTTTTCAGGGGCTGGGGATTTAGCTCAGCGACATAAGCACCTGCCTTGCAAGCAGGCAGTCGTGAGTTCGATCCCTGGTACCGATAAAAAGGAAAAAGACAAAAAAAGAAATACATTTTTTCTTACATGCTGATTTTTATGTGGAAATTTACATAAGTGGAAATATAAATTTAGGAACTGATACTCTTGGTTGCTTGTTCCACAGCCATTACATCATCTTCCCTTTCAGAGTGTTGATTTCATTGAGATATCTGAATATTTACAATATCATAAGTGAATGAGTTTTGATTACATTTATTTAATGTTTCCCAGTTAATTCAGCTATTGTCATCTCTTAAAATAGTGATCAGTGTCTCCTAATAGGACATCTTAATCTGGTAAGTTTTAACTTTTTAGAAGAGTTACACAAAGTAAGTCTTTCCATTCTTGCCTTAGTTCACCGCGTCAGCGTCTTCCTGTGACAAAGGGAAAGGCCTAAGGATACATTCAGTCCTCTAAAAGATTCAAAAGAGGGAAGCATCTGCAGCCCTGTTTCTACAGCTGAATTACCTTGAATTGGAAGCAAAAACTAGAGTATTACTATTATATGGGAAAATAAATCCTTAATAAATATGAAAGACCATAACTTTAATCTGAATATTATTATTTTGTAATTGCTCAATTAGGGAAAATTGAATCTTACTAAAGTATATGGTAGATATCAGACATTAGAAATATAAGTTAGAACAGAAAGGTTAGGGCATTGGAAGGAAATTGAATGACTCAATGATTTTTGTTCTAATCCAAAACTTTCCTCAAAAGACTAATTTCTAATTTGTGAAAATTTCCAATTGTAAAAGTCACAAAACAAAAAAAGTAAAGAGACATATTATTTTCTGGATTGAACTGTTGTGTCAACAAGCTTTTTGGAAGATGACCAGATACAAATTATCTTAGGTTCATAGGTCATATGATCTCTGCTACATACATCCATCTTTGACTCTGTAGCACAAAGAGCTATAAAAATTTGTAAATGAATAATTTGATTGAAATTTTATTTATGGACATAAAGTTTCAATTTTCTGATATAAAGATCTGATAACTTGACACAAAGTAGTATTCTTGTTTTGTTTTTTTTCAAACACTTAAAGCTCATAGATTGTACAAAATTAGACAGATTTGGTTTTCACAAACTCCTGGAATATGATGAAGAACGCTAGTTGTCCAACTTGCTCCTACCTACTTCACTTACCAAGGAAGAATGCATAATTCCACATAACCCAGCCTGAGTAGAGCAAGTCTGCTTTGCGTGTCTACTCTGGTCTCTAGAAAGAGCTCTTACATAAGGCAGCTGCAATCAGCCAGTCACTAGAAACCCATTACAAAGGATTCCAAATTATGTATGTATCTAACAGATTCTACAGACAAAAGGGATGAAATAGTTCACACATTGCATGAGAAAATTGACAGAGATCCTTATTCTCACACACTGATTTTCATGTTGCATTAATAAAATCTAGAAATTTGAAAGCTTTGAATTATTATAAAATAACAGTGGCACTCACATTTCTTTCTGTCTTTTTTAAGCTGATTATAAAGTCCTAAGAATTTTTCTCAGTATCATTACATTAATGGCTTTTTATTTATACATTATCTAATATTTTATTCGCATCTTTTGATAGCTAGTCATCTCAGAATAATATCTCTGCCAAAATAACATCACACTAGTAAAAACTGCCTTAAATTAAGAAGTAGGTCAATCTGAATCAATGAAAATTGTAGGTGAAACAAAATAATTTAAATGAATATACAGTTTTTTCAGCACATGAGTAGCCCTCAGTAAAAAAATCTTCAAGTAATGTATTTTAGATATGATAACTGTGTACCACAGTGGGTCTGGGCCAGCATCAAATTAGAATACTTGCCCTGTGTGTAATTGTTGGTAATGTGCCACATTTTATTTTGAAAGCTCTAATCATGTGTAAAGTAAACTAGATTGCTATCATAACTAAGTGAGCTTCCCCGAGAGTTACATTTCTCACTGGAGGTCACACATGATCACTAGGATTTTCAACGATCCACACAGACAGTGCCATCAGAAGAAGATATTTGTCATCTTGAGCTTAGTTCCTGCTAAACTTGCTCCTGTACCTACTCTTTCCATTAATTTCAGTCGTATCTTCCTGTAGGAAAGGATAATTGGAACAACAGAAACTTTTCTGAATTTCAGGAGTCGTTCAGGGAATCATCAACCTTGAAAGAGGTCTTGGTGATCCCTCACAGGATGACAAGTACTATAGCTGTGATGACATCACAATTCATTTCCCAAATGGACACAGTATTTAGTGTGAAATGGAGAATGAATTATACCCACATGTCACACCAGAGAAAAACAAAGATCAAACTGAGCACATTTCTGCTAAGAAATTTCTACTCTAAGTGAAATGAAGACAAAAGAAGTCAATAAGTAATTAAGCATCTTAATGAAAAAGCCAAAGTTGGGAAGAGTGTGAAGGAACTGAGGCAAACAAAAAATAAAACTGGATTGCCAAGTAGCAGTGAAGGTCTGCTTATATTCATGAGTTTGGAATGAGCCAGAAATGTTCAACAAATGGAAACTGCTCCAGGACGTCTCTTAGGTTGAAGACCCACAGAAAAGAAACTGGTCATGACCAGGACTTCAAGCTCTTACCTAATAACCAATTAGAACTCCCAATTACTGCCAATTACCCTCATTTCTACTCTCATATCACCACTTTTCCACATTAGATCCTTAATATATCTTCCCAACAATATTATACCAGTCGAAAAATCTAAATTCTAATCTAAAGAAAAATGTTCTATTTAATTCTAATGTAAAAATAGCACATGGTCATTATTTTTTAAAGTATCAAACATTAACATTTTGAAGAATGCATTTTTATAAAACTCATGATTTTTCTGAATTCATTTATATTTCTTTACAAATATATAAAATTCACTATTACAATTATTTATTATAAGCAGTTTTATTTTAGTTTTGCAGTGGAATTATATTCTATATAAACTTTTGTACATTTCCTTAAATTAATATTTTACTTATCAGCAGATCCTAAACACTTTAAAAGTATGTCCTTGAATAGACTTTATTATACTCCATTATAATGAAACATTCGATTCCTTAATTTCACATAAGAGAAATTTGAAAGATTGGAGAGGTTAAGTGATTTCCCCAAAATCACAGAGCTCATTACATTAGACTTAGAAAAAGAAAAATAATTTCTCCAGACTTCTTGTTTAATATATACAGCCTTCACGTTGGTCCAACCTGCAAACTGCTGCCAATTTAAATGTCCTAAAATATTGAATGTATCACATAATAACTATAGCTATGTTTTAGAGCAATGGGTCTCAGCTTTATAAAAGAAAATGTCCAATCTCTTCATTCTAGTATTCAAGATCCATTCTGTGTCACTGTACATTACTCATTTCCTCAAACTTATCCTGTATAATTACCCTAGAATATAACATGTTAATTGCAGAATACAAGACTTATGTACCTTGTTTTCCTTACCAAAATTTAATTTCCTCTTCTTTTATATATTCATATAGTAAAATCTCTCAGGATTCTATTCAGATACTGTATCCTTCATAGAGCTATTTCCAACCACTATTACCCCACCCTAATCTCTTTATTTCTTTGAATTCATAATGCCTCTTTTCAAATGAATATAGAGTATATTTCCTTCATATGTAAGCAATCTCAATTGCTCATTGGCATGCCAACTTCCTCTGCAATACAAAGAAAGAAATTCAACTACACTTACTGCATTCACTTCAAATTCATGAATGCAAAAAAGATGAGTTTTTATATCTTATTCTGATAAAATATAAATACTATAATAGTAATCATTTGTAACTGCACATTCAAAGGCATTAATTCATTTATAATGTATCTTATAAACTCTCTACCCAAGACTTTTTATCATCCCCAATGAAACTTATGTGCCTTTAACATTATTTTCCCCACTGTATCCAATCCCTAGTAATTTCCATTCTGCTTTTCAACTCTGTGAATTTCCCTATTTATTGTAAACTGTGTCCTTTTGTGTCTAGCCATTTTACTAAACACATTAATTTCAAGGTTCTTCCATGCTGCAGTGTCTATCAAAATTCCATTCCATGTTATACCTGAATTATATTCTATTGTGTGTAAATAACATCTGTTTATCTATCCATGTGTTGATAGACACCAGTTGTTTCTATATTTTGGCTGTGATATTCACATACAAATACTTATTTCCTATATTCAATTCTCTTGAATATACCTAAGGGTAGAATTGTTTTGCTATATTAAAAAATGTTTAAAAAGTATCTATAGCTGTTTCTAAATAGCAAGTGCTCCAGTTTCCTCATATCTTTGACATTGTTTTCATTGTTCAGATTGTAACTATACTAACGGGTTTGACATTTATCTTAATGCAGTTTTGATTCGCATTTGTATAATAAGTCATGTTCAGCATCATTTGTCCATTTATTGAATATAATATATATGTAAAAAGGACTATGACAAACATCTTAACTCTAACCATTTTTAAAACTTTCTGGAGTTGGATTTTAGAAATTCTTCACATATTCTGGATATTAAACCATTTTCTCTCAATCAAGAGGGTTTGGTTTTGTCTTCTGCTTTCTTAGTACTATTCTTTGATGCTCAACTTTAATGAAGTTTATGCCTTTCTTCTCTGTTGCTTTGGTAGTTGGTGTCACATTCATAGAATCATTAATCTAATGCACTGAGACTTTTCCTGTTTTCTTCTAAGAGCTTTATACTTGCCGTTCTTAAATTGAGGTCTTCAACCCATTTGGGATTAATTTTTATATGGTATAAGGATTCAACTTTACTCTTTTGCAAGTGGATATCCAGTTTTCCCAGTTCCATTTATTGAAAAAATCGATTTTTTTCACTGATCAGCCATTGGTCTTCATATTTTTGCTATAAACCAGTCAGGGCTTATTCCATCAGCCCATGTGTCTGTCCATATGCCAGAATCACAACTGCCTGAATTACTTCAGCTTCATTGTTGACTACTGGAGTTCAGAAGTATGAAACTTTTAGCAAGACTTTTCTTTTTTAAGGTTGTCTGGTTATTCAGGGTTCCTTGAAGTCCCTCATTAATATCAAAATCAGCCTTCGTATTTCTGTGGCAAACGCTGTGAAATTTTGATATTGTGTTGACTCCAAGATCTCTTTGTGGTCTTACTAATATCTTAATAGTGTTAGAATGTCTCCTCATGACCACAGGTGAAAGCTGAAGTGGTTGAGAATCTTTTCTCCATCTATATCTTTCCCTTGGACATTCCCAAGAGTCTTCTTATGTGAAATTGTTTTAAATAAAATAAACAACATTTGCTTAAAAAAAACATTAAAGCCCCCCTCCTCACTCCATGCACTTGGGGTAGGCAGGAACATCAGCCTCAACCCCTCCTTGCTTCTCAAACATAGGGATGGTGAGTCATCAGCCTCACCCCACTCCTTGCACCATGTCCTAGGGGTCAGTGGATCATCAGTCTCATCCCTGCTTCTTGCTTCATGGACATAAGTATCAACAGACCATCAGAGTTGCCCCCTCCTTGCTCTATGGACCTAGGAGTTGGTAGATTGTCAGCCTGGCCCCACCATTCAAAAGACTACAGTAGCCTATGGACAACTAACAACCACTTGCACCACCTACAGAACTTTGGTGAACTGGTGGGAGACTCAGAAAATACTCACCCACACAGAGAACTTCATCAGGCTTAGGACAGTGTGGTGAGTTCTTGCCTAAAAAGAGGACCTCAGTAGAGCAGCAGTGAACTCCTCCCCAACTGTAGGACTTTGGCAAGTCTCACATGAATGTGGGTGAGTACTTCTTCCACACAGAGAACACCAGGTGGGTTGAGGAGAGTGACAACAAGGCAACCCCAACCCAGAAGTAATGAAAAGGGCTTAATGGACACCCAGTGACACAGTAGGGTCCCAGCTGAGGTGCACACTATCACTAGGTAGAACTGCCAGGCAGGAACAGCCTAAGCTGTAGTAACAAAGGAACTAAGCATTGACTTACATCAATACTCCTAGACAAGTCAGCCTAGGAAAAACATAGGACTCACACAATAGGCCTTGCAGGAGGAATTCAGGTGACAGGCCCCTCCCCTTAATTATGGGACCCAGCAATTGGACAAACATCAGCCACACAGTAGGGCCCTAAGACACATACAACATACAGTTGAGACTAGTGGGATTGAAAAGACCAAAATATTAACCCAAAAGGTAGAAGTGGCAAAATGAAAAAACAAAATTCAATCTCAAATGTCCAGTCCATCAGCAACAAGTACATCAAAACAGAGGACACTAGAAATCATACACTGAAATTTCCAAAAAGATAGCAAGTGAAATAAAGAAACAAACCTATGAGGCTATAGAGGAAGTCAGATTACAAATAATCTCTCATGTAAAGAAAGAGATGACAGCCTTAATAAAGGCTGCTCAGCATAGCAAGAGAAGATATAAATAAAAAAAGTATAGGACCATGGGAAGATGATTTAAATCTTGAATGAACAATACAGAAAACAAGTAGAGTGCATGAAACAAATTCAAAGAGATATCCAGGAAGTAAAAGTTCTATTGAAAGCTAACAAAACTGTTTGAATGAAGCTGAGGATAGAATTTCTGACACTGAGGACAGGATTACAGCTAGTGAATATGAAAGGAAAAAACTTAAAAATAATAAGTTTCATTTCATCATGAAATGAAAATTCAACAGCTTCAAGATGACTCCAAGAGAAACAATATAAGCAAATAGGCTTCAATGAAGATGCAAGAGTCAATGCAAATTACACTGGTAAACTATTCACGGAGGTAATAGGAGAAAATTTCCCAAACATGAGAAAAGAATCAGATATACAGATAAGTGAGGCATATAGAATGCAAAACAGCCATAACCAAAATAAATCTACATGCAGATATATAATAATTAAGATCACAGAAATTTAGCATAAAAACATAATACTAAAAGCTATAAGAGAAAAGACACAACTCACCTAATCAAGGAAAGCCTATTACAAACATGGCACATTTCTCAGCACAAACCCTCAAGACAAGGTGGAAGTGTTTCAAGCCCTGAAAGAAAACAACTTTCAACCCAGATTGACGTACCATGAAAATTTTGCTCTGAAATTTAATGCAGAGATACAACACTTCCATAACAAAGAAAACTGACGAAATTCATGTCCATGAAACCATCTCTAGAAGGAGTACTGAGATACTCTAGACAGAGATAAAAATGACTACAATTACCAGAACAGCAATAGAAGGAAATCACCAGACAGGACAAGCAATTAAACAACCATTTGTCATGGTTTGAGCATATCTCCCAAAACTCTATAGGTAACAATTTTAATTCTTCAGTGCACCAATGGGGAAAGGTAAGAGTCTAGTAGCAGACATTTTGGGTCATGGAGGCAGAGACTAACATAGATAGACAGACAGACAGATAGAGAGAGACAGAGAGACAGAGACAGAGAGACAGAGAGAGAGAGACAGAGAGACAGAGAGACAGAGAGAGAGAGAGAAAGAGAGAGAGAGAGAGAGAGAGAGAGAGAGAGAGAGAGAGAGAGAGAGAGAGAGAGGAAGACAGGCAGATAACCTTTCCTGCCAGAATGGGTTAGCTACATGGGAGGAGTCTTCCTGTCTTTAGTACTCTCACCTGTCCTTCCTGTCAGATGGAAACAATCTGAGGCCCTCTCTCCGTGTAGCCATTCAGACAAACACTCGCCAGCTTCTCAAACAGGGCCAAAGTAAAGGTGGTTTCTTCACTTTTTGTCATGACAAGGCATTCCATCAACCCAGTCTCGCATGCCAATCAAACACAAATTCTGACTTAATAGAACACAGTTACACTTCTAATCACTATGAAGTGCTGTGAATAAAAATAAAAATTGTATTACAGTTCATGTTATCTCTTCCCTACTTATAACTTTAATCTCAATAACATGCATAGCATTGGAAAAATCATCTTAAAATAGACTTGTTTGAGAACTAGTTTAAACAATACTTTGAATAACTTTTGAAGAAATAAATACAAACAATATCTGTTACAGTAGTTTACCTCAAGACTATTTTTCAAACTGAATGATTAATTTTCCCCTCAACTGGTATGGCTGAAATTCACTCTGGTGAACCAAAAACAACTGAGATATCTCAGTAATGTTATTTATAGCTTTAATCTTAATATGTAACAAAGAGAGAAAAGATAGAGAAATTTTGCTCTTTCTTGTGTCATTACAGGTAATCCATTACAAGAACTACTGAAGCTTAAAACAACGTTATGATAGAAAATAATGTTATTTCTCAAAATCATAAATAGCACAGCTAAACAATAAAGGAAGATAAAATGCATGAGAAGTCTTATGTGAATGGTACCTATAAGTTCTGATAAAATTTATTCAAATTTAACCTTCCTGTATTTCTTCAAAGGAAAATCAAAAGCATTATAAAATCTCTTGTAACTTCCTAGATTAACAAAATGTGTTTTTTATTTATAAAGAGTATAATTTCACTAGTTTTAAGATAAATTATAATGGTGCAAAATCGTATATTATTCCAAGAAGAGACTGACAAGTAACAGAATTTATATAAAAATAAATTGAAACATGAGGTACATAGATAGCACTGTGGACAGAAGATACTATAAAACTTAATTCCAGGTTACTTATTTATCATAAGATGAAATATATTGAAGAATTATGTGATAATCACCCACTCTATGGGCTTTCCTTAAAGGTTACCTACTATCATAGATTGCATCATGAGGACAATTCTTTTAAATCATTGCTATAAGTGTTCCAGGCATTGTCTATGTCACATTACAGTGTACTGTAATTGATAATAAAATATCACTCCTATATATTTCTGTTCATACAACTGAAGAAATCAGAGGCTGGAATAAGTGAATAGATCTTTTTTAAAAAAAATTGTGTTTGTATTTTATAGTGGCTATGATAGAAAAGTAAATATGAAAGAGAAAATAACAAAAAGATGAAAGCAAAATATGTCTATCATTATATAAATAAAATAAAATGCAAGAAGAAAAATCAACAATGCCCTCTCCCCACTCCAATCCTGTCCCAGCACCAGACATTCTCTAAAGAAGAGAACCTCTTTACTCACAGAAATAACTAGATTAGATGCTTAGATTTAGGAAGAGAAAATTCATTGGGTATGTCCTCTGAAAATGCTATGAAAATGGAACGGCAATATATACATATATATATATATGTCTATGTGTGTGTGTGTGTGTGTGTGTAAGAGGAACTTATGGACAATCAGCAGAAAGAAATAGGCCTAAGAAAGGAGCTACTCAACATGGTGCCCACTGAGATGTGGTACTGTAGATGTGGCTAAAGAAACACAAGGAAATTTCAGGTATCTAATAATTTAATTTTTCAAAATCAATGACTATAATTTATGTACCTTTGAGCATATGCTGTATTAAATTTTGACAAATGTATACATCACAGTCAAGGTAAAGAAAATTCCTACCATCTCCAAAAAGGTTTCTTACTGCATTATCTGGTGAAATGGGGATTTTGATTCAAGGTACTCTTAATCTGTGAAACAATTTTCATTTTAACAAAAATACACTTTCTGATATACAGATATGGTATAACTCAAATTTTTTCAGTAGGATTTTGGGATTAGTGTTCAGATTTTGTACAGTTTGATAAAATTACTCCTATATATTTTACATTTTGATGCAATTTATAAATCATATTTCCCTTAAATTTTTGCATTGCTAATAAGGTAAAATAAAATTCACTTTACATAATCTATTTTCTCTGATCTTACTGCATTTACTTATTTGTTCTATGATCTTTTCTTGTAGGTCACGTACTATATACAAGACAATGTCATCTGCAAAGTCTTTAATTATGCTGTAAAAATGGTAGCACCTAGACAACCTTGGTGGCTGAGGGGTGCCTCAGACTCACCTCCCCAACATCCAAAAGACCTCAGCAGCAGAGGGGCGCTTTGTAGGCCACTCTCCATACCCAGATTATTTCAGCAGCCTAAGAGATACTCAGAAATCCTTCCCCCTACTCCAGAAAGACTTAAGCAACCAACAGACAATCACCAACCCCTTCTACCACTTGCAGTACCTTGGTAAGCTTCTGGAAGCCTTGGCAACCCCTCCCCATACCCAGAGGACCTCAGTAGACCAGCAACAGTACAGTGAATTCCAGCCCAAGCAGAGGTCCTCAGTGGGTGAACAGGAACCTGAGTGAAACTTTCCCCCAGCAGGAGGATCTTGGGAACTGGCAAGACAGCAGGTGAGTCTTTTCTTACAGACAACACTGGGTGAGTTGGCAAGAGTGCCAGCAAGGCTTCCTACCACCCAGAGGACCCTGGCTGGGACTGTGAGACTCACAGTGACACACAGTAGGGTTCCAGTTTGGGCACACACTATAGACAGGTCCTTTGTGGCCTGGAACAGCCTGAAGTCACAGTAACAATTCAAGATATGGATATAAACACTCTTAGGCTAGTCAGCCTAAGAAGAATATAGGGCTCATGGATGCAGGTGACTGGCCTCTCTCTGACATTATAGAGTGAATGTCAGCCACATAGTAGGACCCTAAGACACACACACAATGGGCACCTGAGACTAGCAGGATGTAAAGCACAAAAACATTAACCCAACAGGTGAAAATGACAAAATGAAGAAGCACAGTGCAATCTCAAATGCCCAGTCCATCAGGAACAAGTACAGGTGACAACAAAACAGTGGGCATTGGAAGGCACACCCCTGAAATTTCTGAAAAGAGAGCAAGTGAAATGAAACAAATCCATAAGGCTATGCAGGAAATCAGATTAAAATAATCCCTCAAGTAAAAAAGGAAATGACAACCTTAATAAAGGAACTGCTCAGCATAGATACAGAAGACAGAGATAAGAGAGTACAGGAGCATGGGAAAATGAGGGAAACCTTCAATGAACAACATAGGAACAAACAGAACACATGAAACAGAATCAAAGAGATATACAGAAAATTAAAATTCCATTGAAACATAGAGAACTACTGCTTGAGGGGTCTGGGGATTTAGCTCAGCGGCATAAGCGCCTGCCTTGCAAGCAGGCAGTCGTGAGTTCGATCCCTGGTACCAATAAAAAGAAAAAAGACCAAAAAAAAAAGGAGAACTACTGCTTGAATGAAACTGAAGATAGATTTTCAACCTTGAGGACAGGATTTCAATGAGTGATCATGAAAGCAAATCATTATTAAAAATGACAAAGTGTCATGAAATAACAATTCAAAAGCTCCAAGAGGATGCAAATCAAAACAATATAAGATTGATACATATCAATGAAAACACAAGAGTCAATGCAAATGACATGTAAAAAAGCTATTTGCAGTAGTATCACAAAATTTCCCAAACAAGGGAAATTACCTGGTATACAGGTAAGTGGTGCATATAGAACTCAAACATTCATAACTGAAATAAATCTACACCCAGACTCACAATAATCAAGATCCAAGAAATCCAGCACAAAAACAGAATACAAAAAGCTGTTAAGAGAAGAGAAACAAATCCCCTATCAAGGGAAGACCATTAGAATCATGGCCAAATTCCCAATATAAACTCTAAAGTCAGGACAGGGGAGTGAAGTAATTGAAGCCTTCAAAGAAAACAACTTTCAACCCAGATTGACATAAACTGCAAAATTTGATTTCAGGGCCAGGGATTTAACTCACTGGCATAAGCACCTGCATGAAAAATGCAAGGTCATGAGTTTAATCCTTGGTACCAAAATTTTTCCCTCAAAATTGATAGAGAAACAAGATACTTCCACGACAAAAAACAACTGAAGAAATTCATATCCACCAAACCAACTCTAGAAAGGGTACTGAAAGACATACTAGCTAGAGATGAAAATGACCACCATTCCCAGAACAAAAATAGAAAACAACCACCAGGCAAGGCAAACAGTTAAGCAACGGGGGAAAGCAGGGAACCAACAACAGGAAAATAACATAATAAAGTTAAGCCAATATATATCAGTTATCACCATTCATGCAAATAGCCTCAATTAACCAATTGAAAGAAATATATCTTCAGACTGGAAGAAACAGGATCCCACAATATGCTGTACACACACACAAAAAAAAAAAAAAAAAAAAAAAAAAAAAAAAAAAAAAAACACTAACTCAAAAACAAACTCACAGACTGAAATTCGAAGGATGGAAAACAATATTCCATGTGACAAGAAGCCAGAAAAATGTACCAGTAGCAATTCTGTTTGCAGACAAAGGGAACTTCGAACCAAAACAGATAAAGTAAGTCATATATACTTGTTAAGAAATAATTCAAGAGGGAGATATAACAATCATAAATATATATCCACCAAATACAGGAGCATCCAACTATATAAGACAATTACTAATAGACCTAAATACTCAAATATGCAATAATACAATTATAACAAGGGACCTTAATACCCCATTGTCACAAAAGGATAGCTCAACTAGGCAAAAAGTCCACCAAAGAATCACAGAACTGAATCAAATCTGTGAACAAATGGACTTACTAGCCGTTTAGAGATTGTTTCACAACATCAGAATGCACATTTTGATGAGCTCCACGTGGGACAGTCTCAAAAATACATCATGTATTAGTCCATAGAAAATACTTAAGTAAATGTAAAGGGACTGACATTATCCTGTGAATGTTATCTGACCATTGTGCACTTAAATTGGAAACTCATGGCAATAGAAACTGTAAAACCTACCTAAGCAAATGGAAATTAAGTAATACCCTCTTGAACAACCAGTGGGTAACAGATGAAATTAAAAAGAAATTAACAAAATAATTAAATGAAAATGCAGATACAACATAACAAAAACTGTGGGATGCTATGAAAGTTACCCTTACCCTTACCCTCTAAGGGAAATCAATAGCAATCAATTTTCACATCAGGAAAACAGAATGAGCACAAAGAAACAACTGAATGCTACATCTCAAGCTTCTACAAAAAGAAGAGCAAGTCAAGACCAATGCTCATAGAACTCAGGAAGTTATAAAGATCAGAGCAGAAATTAATGCAATTGAGACTTAGAAAACAATATGTAAAATTAATGAAGTGAAGAGTTGGTTCTTTGAAACAATAAACAAAATTGATAAACCTCTAGCCAACCTTAGTAAAAAAGGAAAGAAAAACTGAAATTCATACAATGAGGAATACAACGGGTGGAATAAAAATAGATCCTGTGGAAACTGAGAAGACCAAGAACATATGTTTTAAAGTCTTATTCATATAGGCTGGAAATCACACCAGGAATGAACAGATTCCTACAAACATATGAATCACCAAAGTTAAATAAGAAAATATAAAATTTTGAATAACCCAACATCAATTATGGAAATTGAAAACAATTTAAAACTGACCAACAAAGAAAAGCCCAAGTTCTGAGATACATGACTGAATTCTATAAGAAATTTCAACACTTCTCAAAGTCTTCAATGAAATTGAAAAAGAAGTAGTTCTCTCTAACTCATTCCTGGAGGCAAGTATTGCTCTGATGCCAAAGCCAGAGAAAGAGCCAATCAAAAGGGAGAACTACAGGCCAATCTCCCTAATGAACATAGATGCAAAAATTTTGAGTAAAATACTAGCAAACTAAATGCAGCAAATCTTTTAGAAGATTATAAACCATGACGAAGTGGGATTTATCTCACGAATGCAAGAATGGTTCAACTTATGCAAATCAGTAAATGTAATACACAGCATCAGCAGAGCCAAAGACAAAAGTCACATGATCATCTCAAAAGACATGAAAAAGGCTGTTGTTTAAATCCAACAATTGTTCGTGATAAATCCCCTACAGAAATTTGGAATATATGCTTTCTACCTCAACCTGATAAAAGCCATCTATGACAAATCAACAGCATACTAAATGGGAAAAATCTCAAAGCTTTCACTTTAAAATCAGGAACAAGACAAGATGTCCACTATCACCACTCCTGTTCAATATAATTCTGGAAATATTAGCCAGAGCAATTAGACAAGAGAGAGAAGTATAATGAAGGGGGATAGAAAAAGAAGAAGATAAATTATCATTATTTGCAGATGACATGGCATACACAAAAGACCCCAAATGCTCCATCAAAAGACTAATAGAGCAAATAAGTAAATTTGGCGGCATAGCTGGATACAAAGTCAACACTCAAAAATCAATAGCATTCTTATACACTGACAGCCAATTCATTGAGAGAGAAATTATGGAAATAACACCTTTCACAATAGCATCCAAAAAAATGAGATACTTTGGAATCAATATAACAAAGGAAGCTAAAGATCTATTCATAGAAAACTATAGTACTCTAAAAAAGGAGATTGGAGAAGAAATTAGAAAATGGAAAAATATCCCTTGCTCTTGGATAGAAAAAAAGCAACATAGTGAAAATGGTCATATTTCCAAAACTTTTATACAAATTTAATGCAATTCCAATCAAAATACCATTAACATACCTCACAGATTTAGAAAAACATTTCTAAAATTCATTTGGAAACAGAAGAGACCTAGACTAGCAAAAGCAATCCCAGGAACCAAAGGCTAAGCCTGAGGTATCACATCCTTGACTTGAAATTATACTACAAACATACTGTGATAAAATCATCATGGTACTGGCACAAGAACAGACCTGAGGATCAGTGGAATAGATTAGAAGATGCAGACACAACTACAAAGATACTCAGCCACTTTATCTTTGACAAAGGGGCCAAACACGTTCACTGTAAGATAGTCTCTTTAATAAATGGTGCTGGAAATACTGGCTTTCCACATGCAAGACTGACATTAGACCCATTTCTATCACCATACACTAAACTAAAGTCCAAATGGATCAAAGAGCTAAATATTAAAACAAAAACACTAAATCTACTGGAATAAAAGATAGGTAGAAATCTTGAAGTCATAGAGGTAGGCAAAGTATTCAGGAACAAAACACAAACTCAATGGGAAATATTTCAAGGAATCAACAACTGGGATCTCATCTTATTAGAAAGATTTTGTCCATCAAAAGAAATCAACACAGAGTGAATAGAAAGCCCGCAGAATGGGAAAGAATTTTAGCCAGCTGTCCCTCAGACAAAGAACTTATATCTAAAGCATATAAAGAATTGAAAATGGGGCTGGGGATTTAGCTCTGTGGCATAAGGGCCTGCCTTGCAAGACTCAGGCGGTCCTCAGTTCGATCCCCGGTACCGATAAAAAGGAAAAAGACAAAAAAAAAAAAAAAAAAAAAAAAGAATTGAAAATAATCAAGCCCCCCCAAATTCAAAGACCCAATACAAAAATGGGTATCAGAGATGAACACACACTTTTCAGATGCAAAAATACAAATGGCAAATAAATACATGAAAAAATGTTCAGCATCACTGGTCATTCAAGAAATGCAAATTAAAACAACATTGAAATTCCATTTCACTCCAGAAAGAATGGCTGCCATCAAATCCCTAACAAACGTTGGCAGTGCTGTGAGGAAAAAGGAACCCTTCTCCACTGTTGATGGTAGTGTAGACTGATATGACCTATGGAAATCAGTGTGGAGATTTCTCAAAAATCAGGATCAGAGGTCCCATTCAACAGATTATTCTCTTTCTGGGTATTTTCCCAGAAAAACTGAAAACATTTCACAACAGTAGCTGTGCACTCATGTTTATAGTAGCAAGATTTGTTATAGCTAAATCTTGAAAAACAACCCTAATGTCCATCAAATGCAGAATGGATAAAAAATGTGGCATTTTTACACAATAGAGTATTACTCATTTATAAAGAATGATAAACTTGAGGTTTTTATAGGCAAACGGATGCAACTTGAGGCCATACTTATAAGTGAAATAAATCAAACTCACATGTGTAAATATCATATTGTTTCCCTAATGTAAAATAATGAAAGAGTAATAAGATCCAAATATGTACAATAGTTATCGTGAAAATGAAAGGGAAAGGAAGTGCTCAAAAGGAAAGAACAACTGGGATAGGAGAAAGGACAAAAGGAAGAAGGGAAGAGAGCATATATCTCTATATATAAAATACAAATATATGTATATATATGAGAATATGTATATATACGTTAGATAACTGTACTACTAATCTCTGCAGGTTCATCAAAAAAACAGTTTGTGCTTTCATGTATGATTGCTTGATCATTTTTTTCCATGCCTAAATCTTGTAATCTAAAAGTAACAATATGCAATATATTAACTAGTATTACTTTCCTACTTTTTAAAAATTCTGCATCATTTCTATCCATTTTTGCTTTGTTTGTTTGTTTGTTTGTGTTTGTTTTTTATCAGTACCAGGGATCAACTCACCACTGCGCGCTTGCAAGGCAGGCGCTTACGCGGCTGAGCTAAATCCCCAGCCCCTGCTTTGTTTATAAAATAAAAAATTTTTCAATTATATATATATATATATATATATTTGAATGTCCAAACTAGAATTTCACATAAAATGATGAATGAAACTGTGGAAATTGTCATTTGTGTAATATTCCCAATTTTAGTACAAATATACTGATTTTCACTGTTAAGTATGACCACAAATTGAGGCTTTCAAGAAACCCTGTCCATCATATTGAGGAAGACTATTTTATTCTCTGTTTTCTGGGAACTTTCAGTAGAGAAGCTAAATGTTGTCAGATGTTTTTACCACACCCACTGAAATTATCATGTGCTATTTTCAATTTTCTTGGTATGATAAATTGCATTGATTCATTTTCAAGTTTTAAACAACTTTATATTTCATGGATCTATAACTCAGGGTAGATATTTTATTTATTACTGTCTAAATTTAATTTGACAATGTTCTGTGAAGGATTTTGTGTCTGTGTTCATAAAGGATACTAATTTGTAGTTTTCTTATATTGTAATCTACATGTACAACTTATGAAGGAAAGGCAAACCCATAAATAGGCTAAGTATCAACACATTTTTGATTTTCTAGAAAATTTTGAGTAAGAACTCTCTCATTTTTTGCTTAAATATTTGTACCTAATATTTTCTTTTGAGAAGGTTTTAGTTTATTAAATTTCTTTAGATGATGATAGAACTGAACTACTCATATTTTCTATTTCTGGAGATAGTTTTAGTAAAAAACTAAAAAAATGTACTTTTACTTTTTTTAGTAAAAAAAAAGGTCCATTTCTTCTAAATTGTCAAATTCTTTAGTAACCAGTTCTTGGCATACAGTTATCATATTATTCCATTATTATCTTTTTAACGTATGAAGAATATATAAGATATCCACTATTTCATTCCTGATATTACATAATTCGCTAAATTGATTTTTAAATGTTTGTTAGTATGCAGAAATATGGTTGGATTTTAATATATATATGATATATATTATAAATACTTCCCTTTATATTTTAGTGTACCTTCCCTTGATTTTGATGAGTATATCTAAAATTTTGTCAATCTTATTAATGTTATAAAATAGCTAGTTTATTTTTCAATGTCAATTCTTTTATCTCTGGGAATCAAATCTTTTTTATTTTCTAACACAAACATTAAACACTACTGATTTGCAATATGATACATGGGAAAAGTCACATTGATTTTGAAGGTAAGATAAATCTGGGTGTACACCTGGTGTTTTGTCTCACCAACCAAAATATAACTAATACATAAGACTCCCGACCTTTACAGAGGATTCTTACCAGGGACGTGAGGAGTGCTGCCAATTAGTTCTCTATTGCTTCTGTAGGAAATTATCACAAATTTAGTGACTAAAATGAATTAACTCATTCTTGTTTAGTTCAGAAATCTTGTACTTGGTTTATTTCTCTGCTTGTCTCAGAAAGTCAACCTTATAGTTTCTGCAAGTTCTTCTGAATCTTTCCAGCACTTCATGAAGATGTAGGAGACCCAGTCGCCTGTTTTGCTCTGGGCCCCCTTTCCCTCACCTTCAAAGCCATCCATGGAAGACTGAGCCTTGCATGTTGTGAACCTATCCTCTACCTGCCACTTTTGACTCCCTCTTCCTGTTTTAAAAGTCCATGTGATCAGATTAGGCCCATCTGAATGATCCGGATTTGTCCCCTCTTCAAAGGCAGTTAATTGGTAGAATTTCTGTAAAATCCCTTTGCAAGCGAACAACATATTCATGTGTTTCAATGATTAAGGAACAGACATCTTGGAGAGAGGGAGTGGATGGTGATATTCCATCTATAAAGGGAATGATTTGAAGAAGTCGGTTATTTTACATTCACAGTATTTTAAATGTCAGTGACTTGAATTCTACCAAATGTTTGCACATTCCTCAAGTAAACTAGACGTTTACTTTATGCTCCTACTCTGAAAAAGAGAGCAAATGTTTGAAAGTATTTTTCATTATTTCCTAAGGACATAGGTTCACTTCAATTTACATTTAATAAAGCATTATAGTTGAGTGATGAGAACTATTTCAAAAAGGTGCAATGAGACAGAAAACTGTCTTTCTGATCATTTTCCACACACCAAAAAAAAAAAAAAATCATTGTATAGTTCAAACAGATAGGAACTGTTACAATCTCTAAAAGCATATAACCTGCAATGAATTTAATTTAATCTTTACCAAAAAACTTGACTGGAAACACAGTTCAGTAGGCCACATTGAGCAATGAATTTCATTTACAGCACAATAAAATGGCTAAGAGAACAACTATAATCTCTACTCCATACACTTCACTGACGGTACAATTTTATGTAATACTATTTTCCTGCATAGCACCAAAGCAATTTTAAACTTGTCAAAGTCAAAAATACTATAGAATATAAATAGTCTGCATGAAAAATACTTTACATCACATTAGACTCAATAGTTTTCTTTCCAATGTTCTATAAATATAGTAATCTCATTTTTTATTAAATTTATTTTTACTATAATTAATTATCAAAGATTAGGCAAACTTCAACATCTTTACTTGATAAGGGCTATGAAACACATACATAGAGCTGTTGTAAATTTATAGATAGTAATCATAAAAATATATTTTAACAGGTGACTTCAATATAAAGCAACCCACTTTTTCTGCATACATAAATATGCATTTACATCACAACATATTTAGAGCTACAATATATCGTATCATATATTACAACATATAGTGTAAAGAAATCTGTTATTTCTTATTTTTAAAATAGACATTACTAAATCTACAACTTTATCAACATTAATCATTAAAAATAAAACTAGATTCATATTAAGATCACAACCTATAGAAAATATTACTTTTCTAATTGGAATATATAATAAAATTCAGCTAGTCCAAAGCATTAGCATCAATAAATAATTCCTAGTTGTAGTGCAGTAAATAAGAACATGGTTTCACTTCTAAAATGAAAGGGTTTCTAAACAGCTGGAAATATTTCCTAAACAACAATAACCATGAAATTAGTGACTATCAGATTTAAATCACAAACTCTACAATATTAAAATAATATACATATATAAATTTTTAAATGCATTGAATAGGTATACATAAAAATGAAAACAGCAGGCATGCAAGTTAGAACTAAGGGCAACTGGCAGAGGCATTATCTGAGGCACTTGAGCAAACACTGTTAGGCACTGTTACTTCCTTCTCCAAGCAAGAGCTAAGGTCAGAGGTAGGACTATAGCACAAACAAGGACATGAACCTTAATCAGAAGGTTAGGGTAGTGTTTCTTATGGCCAGTGAAACACAGTCAATGAATAGCAATGGCAACATAACCCACTTAGTGGAGTATATTTGCTGTCCCTCTGATAATGGACTGTTTCAGAGAGCAAGCCCTAAAATCAGCAACACCTTCTTTTGGCCCAGATAAGCTATGTTAGGAGAATCCCACAGCCTTGAGGCTAGTGACTGAGCAACAGTGTGTCCTATTTGACCTAAAACTTTGGTTTATGCCTATAGTTCTAGTGCCCTAGTCAATTTAACATTTCTCTTTGAAAATAGTGGTCAAATTTAAATGGCATATAAGATAAACACTCTAGCTGGAAATATCAACTGCAAAGATGAATAAATCTAGTAATATCAAGCAATTAAGGCAAGATAACCCAAATAAATTTATGCAATATCCTTAATAAATGAAAAACCCACATTTCTAAAAAAACAAAGGTAAACAACATTTAGAATAATTTTAAATCACAATATTCAAACCCTTAAGAAAAATAAAGTAGTACATGTAAAATACTAGAAAATGTGAGATCAAATAATTTCAAATTTATGAAAAAAATTATAGAGATAAAAATCAGTTGTAGAGGGGCTGGGGATTTAGCTCAGCGGCATAAGCGCCTGCCTTGCAAGTGTGTGGTCGTGAGTTCGATCCCTGGCACCAATAAAAAAGAAAAAGACAAAAAACATTTTTTTAAATCAATTGTAGGATTATAAAATAAAAATGTGAATACATAGCTTGGATAGCAGAATAATTTACAACTGTCACAAATGAATGGGTTTGAAAGATACCAAGTTATAGTCCAATAATGCTGAAGAAAGGCATAAAAAAGTAGAAGTTATTGAAATAAAATATGTTCTAGAGGTGGAGAAGTTCAACATTAGCTAGAAGTTCATTAATAATATGAAATAGAAATATGTGGGGGTGTAATATGGGAAGAAAAACTTGCTGGAATTTCAAAGAAATATATTTCTAAGGTTGACATCTTCACTAAATCACTGTTACTATTACTTAGCAGATGTTTCCACCTGTTTAGTAATCTTGTCAGTTTTAGAACTGATAATCTTTTGTTTTCACTATAAGAAAGCAGAGAGCTATTTATGCTTGCTATGATATGTGAGGACTAGTTGAATTTTATAGTATGCACACTTTACACAATTAGCAAAATAATCCACTTTGTAGAACCATGAACTATGATATAAATTTGGTCTTGTTTTTGAAGATTAATATTGGTAACTTTTTGAGCAATAGAAAAACCTATGTCCTCACAGAGAGAGCATACCTCTAGAGCTAAGCAAGGCAAGTAGACAAAGCTGCATGCAAACATTCCTTCATAATCTGCTCAAATTAATAAACACTAAGGACCAAGAAAAATTCCTGGGTGATTATGATAAAAGAAAGAAAATTACATTGGCCTGAGTATGTTCAATACAGATGATGTGCAGGACAACGTAAACAATGTGAAAGACTGATTTCAAAAACCCCAAATACAGATTACCTATAATGAGAGGACAGTTATCAGAACCACATTATCAGTACTGGCAGAGTCTGAAATGTATGGAATATCTCTTTAGAGCAGCAGTTCCTAACCTTTCTGCTACTGCAGAGACCAGTTTGATGGAGGAGAATTTTTTCCAGCGTCCAGGGGAGAGGGAATTTTTAAGTGTATTTTTATCTGTATATACCTGCAATACATAATTATCACCTTCTGCAGTGCTATCTTCACGCCTTAGTGCAGAAAGTTCCAGGTGGAGTTGGCGTGCTGTGAGACTCACGGGGTCTACCGATCAACAGGAGGTGGAACTTAGACCGTAATACAAGCAACAGAGCACAGCTATAAACGTGGATGATGCTGTGCTAGCTCCCCACTCACTGTGGGCTGTGCAGTACAGCTCCTCACAGCCACAGTCTGAGGACTGGAGATCTCCACAGATACACATCCGGTACACTGCAGAGCCAGCAGAACTATATTGCAAGTATCAGGATGGAGTTAAGGACATCTGTATATTTAAGCAAACCTACTGTGTAGTACACACAATACAGTTGCGTGCATCACAAATTTAAAATTGCCTAAAATTACGCTCGTAATTCTCCTAAACTACTTCTCCTATTTGTCTCTACTGCAGTTAACGGCAAATCTCTTCTGCTAGCTGTTCAGCCCTAATATCTTCAAGTCATCTTTGATTTCTTTCTTCACAGCTGAAATCAGAACCACTGACACATCCGACCCATCTTCCTTCCCAAACTACCTGGAATATGAAGGGTTTTTGTTTGTTTGTTTTTGTTTTTGTTTTTGTTTTTACCACCCTCACTACCAGCACTTGCTCCAAAGCACTATCATCTCTCAGTGACATCAGACCATGGCCTACTGGGTGTTTCTACTCTTGATCTCCTTCAGTCCAATCTATAGGAAGCAGAGTGAGCCAGCTAGCACACAAGGCAGGCCACATCGATTATCTATTCAAAGCCTTTGAATGCCTTCCATTTCACTGTGAAGCATGACTTGCAAAGCGAAGTCATCTGGGGGCACAATGTATCTCAGGTTACATCTGCCCCCAGATCTTTCTTCTCTGGCCTACTGGTTCCTTTGCCAGGTCTGCTTCTAGCATTGGTTCCCTTTGTCTGTAATTTTCTCAATTCCCTTATGTCTTTCTGGTCTATATTCATAAGTTACATTCTTGGTGACCCCTCTCTGACAAATTTATTTAAAATCTCCTATCTTTTTTGTTTTATTTTTTTCATGAATAAATATATAATATGCTATCTATTATATATTTTTTATTACTCAACTCTCTTCCTAAAATTTTAGGTCATGGAAAAAAGAATTTTTTCGTGTATTAGTCTGTATACTTTTGCACACAATATGTACTGACTAAACGAATGAGAACATTTGTTACTAAGTCTATCAATAAAGGGACTCCTAAAAGGTTTATGAAAGATATCTCTAAAGATTTCTAAAAGATAATCTTCTTTCCTTCAAGAAGAAAAATGTGCATAGAAGAAAGAACAGACGCAAAAAAGAATGATAAATAAAGCAGGCAATAAATGCAGGTAATTCAAATATCAACATATTATATAAAACAAATGCAAAGTTGAAGAAAAGTAAAGCTAAAGAATTATTCAGGAGGAAAGCAAGTATCTTGTGACCATAAATCTTCTTACATGGGCATGTGGGAACAGCAAGGGTATTTACTACAAGGAAAAACTAGGATACAGGCATATGCTTTCCCAACTAGTAAACACAAATGACGGCTGAGGTATAGGATGGCAAGAAGGACTTGAATCACTTTGATGAGGTAGAGGAAGAGAAGAAAGTAAATTTTACACCCTGGCTATAAATTATGGTGAGACCTATTTCCTATAAAAACAAAAGGGACTCAACTCAAAACATAGTCTCTGAAAATAAAATGAGGATTACATGCCAGGAAAAAAACTGTCTAAAAATAGGTAAACAAATAATGTGAAATAAAAGCAAATTCAGCGGGAAATGTATGAGGAGAGATAGACACCTTAATGCAATAAAGGTTCAATTCTCCAGAATGATGTAATTTATAAGAGCATAACAACATTGATTCAAAAATTATTAAGCAAAAACTAGGGAAAAGCATAAGAAGTAATTATAAAATTTATCATATGTTTTTAACATATCATTAAAAGTAATTAATACATTAAGCAGATACAGAACACACAAACATTTCTATTAATAGGCTTTATCTAGATGACATCTATAAAACACTGTACCCAACTACTGCCAAATACACATTATATAAACACAAATGAAACATTTACAATAATGCTGAGTTGAAGCTATAAATCAAGTCCTAACAATTTTGAAAACATGGACAATTAATATATTGTATTTCTTTAGTAAAAAGTAATTTAATTAATACTTTAATCATTTACCAAAAGATCATATTTTAAAAAGTAAAGCTGCAAACATGGGAATTTTAAGTATAATTTTAAATTACTTAGAGACAAAAAGAGGTAAGATCATGTAAATCAAGATATATTTGGAACCAAATGATGCTGAAAACATTATGAGCAAAACAGACAAGTGAAAATAAGTAAATGCCATTATTTTTTAAAATTAAGGTTTTTACATTGTTTAAGCAGCAAGCTAATAAAAAATTTCTCATTTCTTTTTTCTGAGCTAGAAATGAACAGACAAAATCTGAAAACAAAGAGTGACAAGGAAAAATCAGTAATATTACAAAGCAGTCTCATTCACAGATAACCTATGTAATACTCCTTGAGGTAATACTTTTGAATCTAATTATGGTCAGCAAAATAATAAAACCTATGCTTAAAAAACTTTCAGAACTTTGATAGAAAATGAGTTAATAAATATGTTCAAATGATAACTAGAGAATATGAATAAAATTGAAAGACGTTATAGCTATTAGCAGAAATTATTACCATAATTATCCTTTGAAAACCAAAATTTACTGTGATCTCACGATGAACTTGAATAATGTCAAGTTACATCAAAGAGGCACAGATAAACAGAAGCACCTGATTATCCTGGCTGGAAAGAAATTTTCAAATGCATGTAGGGAATGGACTTTTCACTTGCAAATCTGGGTGCAGTTTAGCACAGTTATAACTTGTGTCTAGATGTCCCTCTAAAGCCTCATAAATCATAGATGGGCTCTTTTGGAGGTGGCTGGGTCTAGAGTTTGTGATGCTCAAAGTGATTCACTGTACAGTGCTAGGATCAGGGGCACTAGGATTAAGGTTGTGAGTGCTACTCTCTCTAAATAGTCTGACTAAAATAAAGGAGGCAAGCAACTAAGGTCCCTTGTGCTTTGCTACCTTCCTCCCATTGTGAACTGTTTTTCTTCTGTGATGTCTCTCTGCCATATCACCCTGCCTTGGAGCCAGCTGATTATGGACTAAAACTGCCACAACTGTGAGCTAAATAAGTCTTTCTTCTCTTAACTTTGAATGTTGGGTATTTTGTCTCAGCAATAAAAAAAAAAAAATAACTTAAGAAAAGCCCTTTATCAGCTACTACAATAACAGTTTATAAAGATGCATTTGACCTTTCCCATACTCAGTGACTTTTTAAATACTTTTTATATCATTGAGAATTACAAACTGGTTGTCTAAAAGATTAACTTCTCTCAAATGATAATCAAGACACGTTCTTTGATTAGATTTTCCTCATTACTTTTGACTATTAAACATTTTGACTTCAATAAGAAACAAAATCAGAGTAAGCCTTCTGAGAAAGTGAAATAACATTGATTCCTATAGTATCTTTAGCTGAACACTCTACTTATCTATTTGTTAGTGCATATTAGTTGTGTGAATTAATATGCTTCACTTTGGCAGATTTGTACATGCACATGGTAATGTAGGTTATTTTCATCCCCTGGTCCCTATCACCCCCCTGCCCGCCTTGCTCCCTCTTCTCTTCCCACTTGTTCCTTTCTTCTTCGACAGTCCCCTTTACAGTTTCATGCCCCCACCCCTTCTCTTCTATTTCTCACACTTTACACTTACGAGAGACATGTTTTGCAAGGAATGTTTCTGAGTCTGCCTTATTTCTCTCATTATGATGATCTCCAGTTCTTTCTATTTTTCTGCAAATGACACTTCATTCTTCTTAATGGCTGAGTAACACACATGGAATACTATATTTTCTTTATCCAAACAAGCCAAATTTCCATCAGTAGTAAAATGGATTAGGAAATTTTAATGTATTATAGTGATAATGAATTAATTATTGTTTCCTGCAACAACATGGGTTATTGTCTACAAATTACCAGGCTGAGTGAAAGAAGCGATGCATAAAGCAATGCACTATTACTTAAATGTAAATTGAAAAGCAAAATAAATAAAAAAAATTGAAAAGCAGCCAAAATAAAATAATAGTAACAAAAATCAGAACAGTGGGTACTTGAATGCAGTCACAGTGACATGAAGAGTGTTAATAGAAAGGCCAGGATTACAAGGGCTACAGTGTGCTATTTCCTTGTCTTAATAGTGGTTACATGGGAGGCTTGCTGCTAGAAATACAGTAATTTGTATGCTAATAACTCAGGTACTCGTCAATACATATTATTTAATCTTATCATTTTTAACTTAAAACATGTATGTTCAGAAGTTGTTGATTATAATTAACAGGCAAAGTTACAAGGCTTTGTAATGATATAAAATTTTATCTTTTCACTTATTCCTTTGTAATAAACTTGTAATAAAAATTACATATTCTCAAAAAGCCACAGTTTTTAAGAAGTTAATAAATTGAAACTTTAACATAATTTAACTTTTATGTGTAAAAAGAAAGCTTTTAAAATACACTTTCAATATCTTAGCATTTCTTAGAATTCCATGTTTCATTACATTTCCTCTAAATGCAAATCACTGCTTTAGAGAAGAATAAACTGCCCACATAATCTACAGTTTAGACAATGAAAGCTTCTAACAACATAGAATAATATTTTAAGTTATTGGGTACTGTAATGTATTTAGGTAACCAATGCTGACTCCACAAAATACGCTACTAAAATCAATTTTTATCACTTGAAATCTATTACAATTAGAGAGCAATGCCAAGTCACTGACACACTAATGGATTCTAAAACATTTCAACTAGAATAAGGAAATTGCAAAGTGGTTTAATCAAATTGCAGCTCCAATAAGTATAACAAATTAGATGATATCAGCCTTCTGTAAAGTTAGCATGTAAAACTATCATGCCAGTGTGGAGTTTTAATAAATTTACTAAATTGTCTAACTACACCTTATATAAAAACTGTCCTACTCTGAACTACTTTTTAAAACTTTATTGTATCTTCTAAAATAAAAAGTTGTTTTTCTGTGTTCCATATGTTTGATACTTAATTTCATTTTAAAACAATAATGTAATATTTCTGAAGAGGATATGCTCTACAAACAGACAGGGCTTGCCTGAAAAGAATATTTTATCTAACTGAAATATATTTTTCCCATATTAACTACAACAGAACACTACATGGAAATGATTAAACTTAAATTAGAAACCAGGTTCTCTAACTCCTGGAGTGTTAAATTAACAGTTGCAAAATGATAATTTCTGACTGCAAAAGTTATAATGATTATGCATACAAAGCAAAATCATTTCAAGAATAAAGCAATCCCCAGTTTTCCTATTTTTCCCGACAGAACTTTAATCATTTTTAATTATTTCTTATCAGTTAATGACATTTCATCCTTTGATTCTGATTTCTAAGATCAAATTTTCTAGGAATACTCCCCTCCTCCAAATCACTTTTCTAAAATTTGTATTATTCAATCTTTTTTTTCCTCTTTTTCCATCTTTACATTTCTCCTTCCTCCCAATCCTAACTCTAAAGGCTCATTACTCCTAACAAAAGCTTTTTAACTTCTAAAGCTTTCAAGACTAGCTCCTATGGTATATATCTAGATATCCTTGAGAGCCTCCTGGGATTAGGAGAGGGATTAGGACTCATTCTTATGGACAGAGTCTGGTTAGAAGCAAGGTCTCAGCCTGTGACCAGGAAGAGTGTGCATCTCCTCCCTCCATCCTCCAGCCTTTGCCGGCTGCCATGAGTTTTTCATCTTTCTTCCACCAGTCTCTCACCCTTCCTGTCTGACTGGGAGCCAGTCAAGTACAAACTGAAATTCGAGCCAAACCAGCCTCTCCTTAAATCCCCAGCCTCAAGTGCATGTCCCAGCAATGGGACAGTGGCTAGAATGCAGCACAACCCAATTCCTTTTGACTAACAGTGCAGAAACTATGGCGAATATGCAAGTCAGTAAGTTAGTGCAGTATGTACCAAGTCATGGCAGGGTGCTGTTTAGAATTAAAATTGCACTAGAAAGGATCTATATTTTGTTTTGTTTTTTCTCCTTCACTTACTGGAGAAGGCAGTATGGTGATTGTCTGACGTTGTTTACTTTCTGCATGCACAGCAGCTTTTCATTCACTCTTATTTCTAAATAGCCCCTGTTCTTCGCTTAACCTTTCCTATCTTGTAATGCAATGTCATCAGTTGGGCCTTAATAGGCATTTCAAACTTTAATAGGGGTTTGCATAACTAACAAAAATTACAATGTAGAAAAGGAAACATTTTAATTTTTTCTCCATATCAAAAACAAAAACCTGCAGGTTAGTCGAGTGGTTCTCTAGCATTAGCATACATAAGCCTCATCCAGAAAGCTTGTTAAAACACTGAGTAACAAATATCTCCTGTCTGGATCAGCAGGTCAGGTTAGGATCTGAGAACTAATTTCTAATTAGTTACAGGCAATGCTGTGGCTGCCACTCCTGGAATCACACTTACAGAACACTGTAAGGGGGAAAGCCACCACCTAAACTGCAGGTGAGGAGTCTCTCTGCTTCCTGTGCTCAGGCCCACAGTGCTCTATGAGAACACACTGTTCTCCAGTCTTTGCTAGACAAACCACTACCACATAGGAAAGCCTTGAGTGGTACAGATATTGCTATGGTTCATTTCTCTATATCCAAATTATTCAGTGTAAAAGAGTATCTTGAGTTACAATAATGTCCTTGACAGAATGCCTGCAAACTGTGTATGATATCTCCCGCTCCCCAAGTCCCACAGCACACACCAAGGAGGTCACAGATGCTCCATTCTGGTCTTCTCCAGTGTATTCACCACATTTACAACACAAGTTACAAACACCACTCATTATCTTTCTAATTTTATATTAAAATATACACATATACACATACACACTACTTATACACATATAAAAGCATTTTCATTTATGCCATTATTTTCTACTCTGTCCATATGTATAAAATATACAGTTGCCTGGTAATTTTTGTCATAACTTTGTCCTTTCTTTTAAAGTGCAATTCTCAACATCTACATGCTTTTGATGGTTTTATTAAGTTCAACTATTTCTGCTATAATGATATAGTTCTGCTATAATAATATAATGATGATATTATAATGTAATGTCTGTTTTCCAAATTCTTCCAATAAAGAAATGGTGTTAATGGAATATAAGGGATTGAAACAAATCTCCTCAAAACCAAAAGAATGTAACAACCAGGGCACTAACTAATCTCCTTAATATCTGGCTTTTAAAAACTTGGTCTCTATTAGCCTCAAATCATGCTTCCCTTCTCAAAAACTAGGTCCCTTGACAATAAAAATCTAATTTGAGGTAGAAAATTAATTAATCAAGGAGGTTTTGCAGGAGGTTGAGGATAGCTTCATCTTGTTTTCAACACAAAGACATTTGCAGCCTCATTATATGTTCTGTAAACTTCCCCAAAAATCTTAACACAGTACAGTATAAACACAAAGGAAGGCACAGCTGTACAATTCCTAGCTTCTTTTTCTTAAGATCGTCATCCAGCTAATGTTTCATCTTTATTC
The DNA here is from genome assembly GCF_034190915.1 of Cavia porcellus. Taxonomy (NCBI): domain Eukaryota; kingdom Metazoa; phylum Chordata; class Mammalia; order Rodentia; family Caviidae; genus Cavia; species Cavia porcellus. The sequence goes on from NW_026947487.1 coordinate 80,768,197, forward strand.
ATTAAAAAAGTGTGGTTAAACGTAACTGCATAAGGATCTAGACAATTTCTGAGTTTTACTGACTTATTTCCCCATTCTGAGTCTCCAACATTAAATAATATTCTAGTCACTTGACTCTATATCATATCCAATAGTCTATTATTATAAGTTAACATGCTTCAAATGTTTTTCTGTAATATAAATAATATTATCCTTAGTTTTATTTTCTTCCACTGTTTCAATTTGAGGAAAATAATGTAATTTAAATGTTACTGATCTTAGATCCTTGTTCTCAATTAACATTAACCTCTTCAAGATTCCTACCCCTAGTCATTCTATCACTACTCAAGTACCCTGTAACAGCCCCATACTACCAGGAAGGGATTTTTGTAGGCATAATTAAAGTCGCCATCAATTGACCTTAAAATGTGGAGGTGATCTGGAGGAACACAGCCATATCAATGAACTTTTTAAAAGCAGAGAATTTTCTCTGACTATGGCAGACAAGGAAGTCAGAAAGTTGAAACATAGGGATTTGATGAGCCTTTCATAGTCTGAAGGATGAAAGAAGCCATATGTTAAGAAATTCGGACAGCATTTAAGAGCTCAGAGTGGTCCACCAGCTGACAACCTGGAAACAAGGACTTCAGTCCAAACACCACAAAGAACTTAATTCAGTCCACAGCATGAATGAGATTGGAAGCAGACTTCTCCCTAGAACTTTCAGATCAGATCCCAGAATCAATAAGCTTGATTTCAAAATGTTGAGAGGCTAAGAACCTTTTACGGGGTACTTGAGACTTCTGTTCTACGTAATTATCAGCTGAGAAATAAGTGTCCATTTAAGTGGCTAAATTCATGACAATTTATTAGGCAGCAACAAAAACAGTAATATATGATGATATTTTAATTTGCAAGCTATGAAAAAATAATATATCATAATACTTTTTGTATGTACAGCATATTCAAACACAAATCAAAAAGTAATTTTCTCAACTCAGAAGCAAAAATAACACATAAATTATAGAGTATAGACATAATTTGGGGATTAACCAAAAATGCCTTTGTTTCTGGTCCAAGCTGTGTAGGCCAGATTGTCAAATAAAAATGAAACCAAAAAAAAATAGCCATACTCATTTAATATTTCCTACCCCCTTAAATGGCAGGTTCCTAAATACAGTGAGAGACAGATATGTACCTTGCTTTCAAGGATATCACAGTACCTGCCTAGTCAATAAACCTATGCTGAGGGGCTGGGGATTTAGCTCAGTGGCATAAGCGCCTGCCTTGCAAGCAGGCAGTCGTGAGTTCGATCCCTGGTACCGATAAAAAGGAAAAAGACCAAACAAATAAATAAATAAATAAAAATTAAAATTAAAAAAAGAAAAATAAACCTATGCTGAATTAACCTAACCTATATTGAATTAACAAGTCACAAATAAAGTATAATATAAAAGCAGATATGCATCTCATAATGACAACAAACTATAAAACATGCCATAATTTAATATTATACTACTATTCCACGTTTAAACAAAATGTCCCAGAAAACTATTCTTTATTTTAAAAAAATCATCACAGGATATAAAGCAATTATATCAGTTTGGGGAAACAATGAACAAAAAGACCAAGAGTCACCAACAAACTTTACAACTGTTTTAATAAGGTGGTATAAAATATTAATTTTTTTAAGAATAAAAGTTCTCGAGAGGAAAAGAAGTGCTCTAAAGGATACAGCTGCAAGTGTGTTTAGGTGTGTAAGATAGATGACCACATTACTAAGTTTTTGTTGGATCATTGAACACAACCGTCTGCAGTCTCACTGTTTGAATGTCCACTTTGTATTCTTTAATTTTGTAACTTGAACAACTATTTCTAAGATGACAATATGTAATCTATTTAAAAGTGATTTCTTACTGTTTATTTTTTTGAAATTCTGTATTATTTGTCCCCTTTTACTATTTTGGGTTTTTTTTCTCTTTAAATAAAATTTTTAAAAAAAGAATAAAAGTTCTAATGGGCAAGTATTTATACATTTGTTTGTTCTGTTCATAAACTAGCATGCTTCTTTAGGGACCAACATATGTAAATACTGTATAAGTTATTAACCTGAAAAATTAATCAAAGATATACAGGATACAGCTCTAAGAAATGGAATAGTATTAAGTAATGAAGCAGAGTGTGAATAGAGAAAACTAAATACTAATTTATCTTTCTAACTGAGTGGCAATAATTGAGAATGCAAACATAAATCTTAAATAATCACATCTATTTTTTTAACTGTCTCAGGTATTGCCAGCTCTTTACTTGAAATGGACTAAAGTTCAAATTACTGAAGATTGATTATTCTGAATCATGATTTGCAAGTCTCTGGCTCCTATTTAGATAATTTATATATGTTTATAGAGAGTTTGAAGTCTGTCTATGTACTAGAATAAGTGAGGTATGATGTATATTGAGTAGGCCCATTACACTTGAGTTTTCTATCAATGCAGATAGAAAGTCAGGGAACCAGTGTGCAACTGCATACTAAGGGTGTGCAATAATGGTGGAAGAATATAGTGCTAAATAATGAAAATTTATTAAGATGGGCTCATTAATAAGACATTCTGCACTTAAATGTTGTGATTTGAGGAGTTAGAGAGGAAAATTTTTTGTGGTTTATTGCCTAAAATTTGGACCAAAAGATTGCCCATAGTTAGCACAATGGAAATGTTCTTCTTTCCTTGGTTTAACATAGGGAAATTCATCAAAATCATAGGGAGACTGAAATGTTATCATATATTTGTCACTTAAGATCTATTCACCTAAACTGTGGCAATATAGAAAACATACATTTCACCAATACTTTGAGAAATGAATTCAGGTGGAGCACCCTAGCATACCTGAAGAGATATATAATTATTTTGAGTAGGTCAGACATACAATGAGAAATTCAAATGCCAAGAAAGAAAGTTGAACTGATGGCTGGGTCCAGGTATCAGCCTTAAACCGTTAATAGCAAGATAGACACAGATATCATAATGGATAGAAAGTCAAAGTGGCAATCAGAATACTCTTACTTCCGTTTAAATGGATTAGGCCATTGGATTGGCTGACTGTTCATGACATACTTAGAAATGAACCAAATAGGAAGTCTACTAAATTCTCACTTGATTTATCAAAAAAGTGTTTGATCAAGTAAACAAAAGTCTACCTGAAAAAAAACTTCATAGATACTCAATCAGTTTCCAGAAATACAGATCCACAATCCCTTGAATGAGCCAGTATATAGACCCAATATTCTTAAAGACCATGCTGAAGGACCATGATGTGCTACCAAAAAGTTACACTGTTAATCCTTTTCCTAGATTTCTACCAAAATACCCATAACCTTTTACCACAGTAAATGTATATTTCAGTAAAAGAAATAATAATACCTATTAAACACTGGCTATGAGCTGACACATATTCCTGGCTATAATATAGATGAGCTATCAAAAGAGTTTTTGGGTGAAGACATCTCATGATTACCCTCCATGGTTCCCCAGTCCATCCTGTGATTATCTCTCAAGTTCTGGGATGCATTACTGGAACCGATACATTCAGCAGCTGACAGAGCCCTCACATTTGTTTCCTGACCTAGTAGAGATATCATGGTGGAAAGGCCACGTCAAAGCCACTCAGAATTCTTCTACTTAGAGAAATGGTAAACCAAATGTCTACTACATTTCTAAATGGACTGCAGAAATTAAGACCACCATCAAGAACTTGATGAATGCAGAGAAAGTAATTCCCACCATATCCCCATTCAATCCATTTACCTGATAGGTAGATAGACAGATGGTTCTAGGAGAATGACAGTGGATTATCATAACTATAATCAGGTGTTGCTCCAGTGCAGCTACTCTACCAGGTGTGGTTTCATCTAGCGTGAACACATTAACACATCCCCTGGTACCTGATATGCAGATATTATTCTGAAAAATTATTTTTTATCCACCCTGACCATAAGGCACACAGAAGAAACCTGCTTTCTACTGGCAAGATGAGTAATTATCTCCACTCTCCTACCCCAGTTAATGATGGAGAAGAAGACACAGGCTGGTTAACAGATGTTTGGGCATGATGTGTAGGCACCACCCAGAAATATAGTGCTGTAATACCCCTGCCCCTCTTGTTCTTATAGGGCAATCAAATTCTCTGAGTAGAAATGGAGGAATGTGCCTGGTCATTTACTCTGCTTTGAAATAAAAATGACCACATGTAAAATTATATACTGATTCATGGGCTGTGGATACTACTTTGACTAGATGGTAAGGAACTTGGTGAATGATTAGAAAATTGATGAAAATGAAATTTAGGGAAAATATGTAATATGAATTCACACCAAAAAAATGTAGGTACTATATATTTGTGTCCCAGGCAATACTCACCAGAGGGTCACCTCAGCAAAGGAAGATTTTAACAATCAAATAACCAGGATGGCCTGTACAGTAGATGTCAGTTGTATCCTTTCCTACCCATCCAACAGCTTCACAATCAAAGTGGCATGGTGGCATGGATGGGCATGGAGTAAGCTAAATACCCAGCCTACAGGACTGATACCAAGTCCCCAATAAAACTATTCCCTAGATAGACATCCATCTTGTGAAGGTTGACAACATCAAGCAAATTGTGTTCCTACTGGAATAGACACTTGGCTCAGGAACCTGAATTTACTTGCCTAGTATGCAGTGTTTCTGCCAAAAAACTATAATTTATTGACTTGCAGAATGTATTAGTCATAGTCATGCTTTTCTACAATTAGGTTATTTCACACAGTACTGTTTCTGACCAAGTTATTCAACTCACAATAAAGAAATGGCAATGGGCCCACTCACATGGAATCATCTGGTTATTTCATGCTCCTTACCATCTTGAAGCAGGTTTTTATGCTGTCCTTGTTTTGGTTTGGTTTAGTTCGGTTTGGTTTGGTTTGGTTTGGTTTGGTTTGATTTGGTTTGGTTTGGTTTTCTTGACAGACTGGTGGAAGAACCATTTGAAACTCAGATACAGTGAGAGCTAGCTGACAATATCCTGTAAGTTTAGGGCAAGGTTCTCTACAAGAGTGTACAGACTTCTAAATAGCATCAAATATACAGTACTAGCTGTTTATACACAGCTAGAATTCATAGATCCAGGTGCAAAAGGGAAAGAATTCATTGTTATCCCAGTGATCTAAAAGCAAAATTTTTCCTTCTTGTTCCCAAGACTATATGTTCTACTAACCCAAAGATTTTAATTTCCAGAGAGAAGAAAGTTTCCACCTGGAGACACAACAATAATTCCATCAAATAAGATATTTTTGTGTGTGGTGCTGGGGATCAAACCCAGGGCCTTACACATGCAAGGCAAGAACTAAACCACTGAGTCACATCCCTAACCCCAACAAACACGTTATTAAAACTACCAGGTATGGTGGTGCATGTCTATAATCGCAGCCAACTCAGGAGCCTGAGGCAGAAAGTTTGTGACCATGCTGTGAGGTTAAAACTAGCCTGAACTACATGGCAAGACCTTGCCTCAATAAATAAATAAATAAAGATTGCTGTGCAAACACTTTGAGTTTCCCATGCTTTGTAATTGAAAAGCAAAGAAAGAAATTATGGTGTCCTCCGGAGAAACTAATCCTGTTTACCAAGGCAAGTTTTATTTTACCATGAAAGTAAAGAAGAGTATGCCCAGAATATAAAGGATCCTTGAGGCTGTCATGATCGCCATACCCTGGAATAAAATTCCATGTAAAACTGTAACAAATCAATTTTTGCAGGACTCCTAATAGCCCAAACCCTTCAGACATGAGGATTTTGGCCACCCAACCAAGTGAAGAACCACAATCAACTTCAATGCTTTTTGAAAGAATGTGAATCCAGATGGCAATACAGAAAGATAGTTACAAATACCAGCTATAACTCTGTGACCAGAGAAGGCACAAACATTAACCGTTGTGTGCATGCATGTTTGTGTGTCTGTGTGTGTAAAACTTCTGTTTTCTTCCAACTTTTATCCTTATCTGTAATAAGCTGTGTCACTTTTGTATAACAGTATTTAAGTATTGTTAATTTTACAATATAGAATTTAATTACAGAATATCAAGAGCAAACATCACTGAACGACTTTGTCTCTTGATGAAGGCCTTAGTGCCCTTGGGTGTACACATGATAGTTGTGCTCTGTTAAATGGAGTTATAACCTTACCATTGTCTTTATTTAAGATTAAATCATTGTTGTAAGTCCCCCATCGACAAAGAGTAGATTTGTGATAGCTAAGTTTATGAGTCAATTTGAGTGGATCAGATACCTAGATACACATTGTTTATCTAGGGTGTTACGGAAGACACTGACATTTGAATCGATAGACTGAGTAAACCAATTGTCCTCCCAAATGGGGGTAAGCATGATTGAATTTGAGTCCTTAAATAGAACAAAAAGGTGAAAAAAGGACTCTCTCCCTCCCTTCCTGTCTCTATCTCTTTCTCTCTGTCACTCTCTCTCTGTCTCTCTCTGTCTCTCTGTCTCTGTCTCTGTCTCTCTCTCTCTTTCTCTCTCTTTCTCTCCCTGCCTGACCTTATCTTTACTTTCTGTCTGTCTCCACAATCATGTGAGCTAATATCTTATAACAAATCCAAATCCTGTACATGTATCGGTTGGCTCTCTATTCTGTATTTGAATTTTTAAAACTTCATCCATATTGAATATGTAAGGACATTTTTGCTTTTCTAGTCCCTAAACCTCACAGTATAACAATTATTTACATAGCACTTATGTTGCATTAGACATAAGTATTCTAGGGATAAAGTATACCAGAAGTTGTGGGTAGGTTACAAGCAAACGTGTGCCATTTTATAAGGAACTTGAGCACTTGCAAATTTTGGTTCAGCAGATGATCTGCAGACAACCCTCCACAGATGCTGAGAGCATATGCATGTGTGTTGACTCTCCACATTTAAATTTAAGCTGTACAGTACCTCAGAAAAATGTGAATTTAGGAAGTTACATGACTTCCTTGATGCAATTACCTCTTCTTAAGGTGCAATAATAGCATTGTTTAGAGGGTTAAATTAGTTTATATAAGATATTTTTAAGTGATTACTGGCAAGCATACAATAAATTATTGCTCTTGTTAAGGATGATAACCCTTCAAAGCCTATTAATCTACACTACGTTGGTAATGAAAACAAAATTAGAGTTATGTCTTATAGGTCATAATTAAATATTAAAAATTACCCCAAATATTTCTAAACTTTGAAACATTGATTAGATGCGGCATTATTGGTCCTAGAATTATTTTTGATGAGCCTGAACTTCCCCGACAAAAATAATAAATTTTTCTATTATAGTTGCACTAAAACTTATAATGTACATTTTATGCTGGCTGCTTCCTATTATCCAGAGACCTATTAGGGTTAGATATGGCAACAGCGAGTAGGAGGCTTAACATTTCTTAAGCCTGGCTTCCCACTCAGAGCAGAAAATCTACTGCAGAGCTCTCCTGATATTTAAATCATATTGTTTATGCCTAGGGAATTCCAGGGATAAGACAGCATTTGGCAATGTCTTCCACTGAAAGGCAAGCCTATTTAAAACGTTCCTGTATGTTCCTAAAATGTTCTTCCATTTTTTTTCTAAGACTTACTTTCATTAGCTATATTGAAAGTCAGTATAGCAGAGCTAAAAATATATTTTAAGTATCTATGCAGAATTCTATAAATTTCTATATACAGTTCTATCCAGAGTACTACATATAATTTCATCTAAAATGATACATTTTATGACAGGTTTTTTTTCTCTTAAAAATATTATGAAATATATATAAATTATATTGTACAGATGAAGTGCCATAAATTATAAATAACATCAATTTGTAACTGCTTCATATTTATAGGCAAATAATTGGAAATTCACACACTTTTCTATAGCTACTTAGGATTGCATGAGTATCTGCCATTGTATACCCACTGGTTTGCTATTATATAATAAACTTCACATACTGAATGCTTTGTAACTTTATTTTCTATGTTGAAGAAGTTTGTATTAACAGCCTGTCATGGTTTATGTCTGTGGCCCCCAGGCCTCATGCATTTGCATTGTGCATTTGTGATTGGTTCATTGTCTAGCACTTGGATTGATGGTGTCAGTGCTACATCCACATAGGGGCGGAGCCAGGATGTGATGTAATGGCAGGAAGAAGGTGTGTCTTACTCTCTTGCCAGTTTCTGCCTTACTGTTTGCAGCCACCATGAACTGCAGCCCCACCATGCCACCTTGCCTTGGAGCCAACTGAAATATGCACTGAAACCTCCAGAAACCGTAAGAAATAAATCTTTTCTTTCCCAACTTTGGGCTTCAGGTATTTTGTCTCAGCAACAAGTAAAAAGTAATTAAGACACTGCCAATCCTCCATCTTCCAATACATGTATAATTTTTATTTTTTCAAAAAGAAGTACTTCATTAAAAACAAACAAAAAAGTTAAATAATAAGCACATATTTCAAAAATTTCTTACCCTGAGAAGATATGCATAGTTTTTAGATAACTGATAGAGGAGAAACTATAAATTAAATTTTATAATTACTTATAACTATTTTCCCCTTTGCTAGTTATCAGATGTATCAACAAGGACTCACAGCAGTGTCTAGCACATCATGTGCACACAAAGGAGAAGAAAGAAAGAATGAATGAATGAATGAATGAATGAAGAAATGATATATCTGTACCTCATCTCTTAGGTTTGTGTGAATGTAGATTTTTTTAGGTGCTGGGACTTCAGTTTTATCCTTTACCATTAAGGACAATGATTGCTAACTCCTAAGCCGGTTGTAAGAATCCAGTAATGTGGGAGAACTGCAGAGCTTCCAGCAGGTAGGCGGGCCCACGCTATCCCCGGAGCCAGTCTGTTTGGGGCTCCCACACCTAGCCATAGGTGTGCAGAGGAAGGGCTGGGCGGATCTGGGGCACCTGCATCAGCCTCCCCATGTGTCTGGAGGACTGTGGATATCTCAGCAAGCAGGGAAGGATCGCAGGTTCCAGAGGCACCGCAGCCTGTGGTGAGTGCTCAGCACACTCTGCCCAAATCCCAGACTGTTAGGGACCCTCCAGGCTTCCCAGTGCAATGAAGTGGAGAAGTGGGTTTGAGGCCTCTACATCCGCCTCCCCATCCCGGCTGCGATTGGAGAGCTGTGGAGCTTTCAATGGGCAGGTGGGCGCACAGTGTCCCTGAGGCCCAGCTTATCTGGAACTGCAGAGTTCTGAACAGGCAGAGGAGGGCCATTGGTTCCTCAGGCCCAGTGGCTTGGGGTAACGTAGTGCCAGAGTCTTAGTAGCTGCAAACATAGAAGGGGATTTCCAACAGATCCTGAGGAAGCTTTCAAATAACACTTGAAACACAGAAATATAGGAAAATGACAAAACGAAAGACCAAATTACAACCTCAAACCTCCAGCCCATCTCAAGAAACCCTAGGAGCAATGTATATAGAAGAAAATATATGCCATTCACCTCAAAATTGGACACAATAGCTACTGAAATTTACAAGCAACTCCAGGAAGCTTTAAAGAAATTCAAACTCGAAATAATCTCCCAGGTAAAAGAAGAAATGATAAAAGAAATAAAAGAGATTCTGCATATATCTAAAGAAAACACAGATAAAAAATTGGAGGAACTAAACAAAAAGATAGAATCCCTAGACGAGCAATATAAGAAACAAACAGAATATATAATGCACATTCAAAGAGATATACAGGAAATAAAAAAAATCCACTGAAAGTTGTAAAAACCACCTTAATGAAAGTGAAGATAGAATTTCAGACCTTGAAGACAGGATTGCAGCTAGTGAACAGGAAAGGAAAGATCTTTTAAAAATAACAAGGAATCAGGAAACAACAATTCAACAATTGCAAGACGATACAAAGAAAAATAACATAAGAATGACAGGGATTAATGAAAAAGGAGACAACAAAAAGGATGTCAAGAGAGTATTTAGAGAAGTAATAGCTAAAAATTTCCCAAGCATGAGATCAGAAACCGACATCAGGATCAGTGAAGCATACAGAACTCCAAATAGTCATAACCAAAATAAAACTACACCCAGACATATAATAATCACCACCCCAGAAATCCAACACAAGAATAGATTATTAAAAGCTGTCAGAGAGAAAAGACAGATCACTTATAAAGGAAACCCTATCAGAATCACAGCAGACTTCTCAGCACAAACAATAAAGTCAAGAAGAGCATGGAGTGAAGTATTCCAGATCCTAAAGCAAAATGATTTCCAACTGAGACTGATGTACCCGGAAAAACTATCATTCAAAATTGATGGTGAAATATGATACTTCCATGACAAAGAACAGCTGAAGAACTTCATGAACACCAAGCCAACCCTGCAAAAAATATTGAAAGACAGTTTAGATACACAAAGGAAAAAACCACTAAGCAAAGCAGATAATTAAACAGAACAGAAAGATAAAGATGCAACATCAGAGAGATAACATTCCAACAATAAACGAGCATTTAACAGTAATAACCATTAATGTAAATGGTCTCAATGCACCAATCAAAAGAAACAGACTAGCAGAATGGATCAAGAAACAAAATCCAACCATATGCTGTTTACAGGAAACCCATCTAACCCAGAAGGATACTCACAGACTGAAAGTCAAAGGATGGAAAACAATACTTCATGCAGCAGGAATCCATAAAAAGGCAGGAGTAGCCATTCTGTTTGCAGACAACGTGAACTTTAAACCAACAATGACCATAAAGGACAAAGAAGGTCACTACATACTCGTAAGGGGAAAACTCCAAGAGGAAGAGATAACTATTTTAATATATATACACCAAACTCCAGAGCACCCAGTTATATAAAACAACTAACAACAGAAATGAAAACTCAAATTATCAGTAACACAATTGTAACAGGAGACCTTAATATGCAATTGACACCAAGGGACAGATCAACCAGACAGAAAATGAACAAAGAAATAACAGAACTCAATCACACCTGTGAACAAATGGATTTGATAGACATATACAGAATGTTCCACCCAACAACATCAGAATACACATTCTTCTCAGCAGTACATGGATCATTCTCTAAAATAGACCACATATTAGCTCACAGAACATATTTAAACAAATGCAAAAGAGCTGAAATCATCCCTTGCATGTTATCAGATCATAGCGCTTTGAAATTAGAAATTAATGATAAAAGATACTGCAAAAATCCTGAAAACACATGGAAACTGAATAACACACTCTTGAGTAATCAGTGGGTCACAGAAGAAATTAAAGAAGAAATTAAACAATACCTAAAAGAAAATGAAAATGCAGATACAACTTACCGGAATTTGTGGGATGCAATGAAAGCCATCCTCAGAGGAAAATTTATTGCACTGAGTTCCCACATCAGGAAAACAGAACAAATACAAATAAATAACTTGATGCTACACCTCAAACAGCTAGAAAAAGAAGAGCAAGTCAAGCCCAAAGCCAAAAGAAGAGAGGAAATTATAAAAATCAGAGGAGAAATCAATGCAATAGAGACTAAGAAAACAATCCAAAGAATCAACGAATCAAAGAGTCGGTTCTTTGAAAGAATAAATAAAATCGATAAGCCCCTAGCCAACCTGATTTTAAAAAAGGAAGAAAAAGCTCAAATTCATGCAATAAGAAATGAAAAAGGTGAAATCACTACAGACCCAATAGAAATACAGAAGATCATCAACACCTATTTTGAAAACCTCTACTCTCAAAAGTTTGATAACACAGAAGAAATAGACAGATTCTTAGAAACATATGAAGTACCAAAGCTAGATCAAGAGGATGTAAAACTGCTGAATAACCCAATCTCTGTTAATGAAATTGAAAATGTAATTAAGTCCTTACCTACAAAGAAGACCCCAGGCCCAGATGGATTCACTGCAGAATTCTACAAGAAATACAAAGAAGACCTAATGCCGACACTCCTCAAACTATTCAATGAAATTGAAAGGGAAGCAATCCTTCCTAAGTCATTCCTGGAAGCAAATATTACTCTAGTACCAAAACCTGAGAAAGACCCAACTAAAAAAGAGAACTATAGACCGATCTCCCTAATGAACACAGATGCAAAAATCCTCAATAAAATATTGGCAAATAGGATGCAGCAAGTCATCAAGAAGATTATACACCATGACCAAGTGGGATTCATCCCAGGAATGCAAGGAAGGTTCAACATACTTAAATCAATAAATGTAATCCACCATATCAATAAAGCCAAAAATAAGAATCACATGATAATTTCTATAGATGCAGAAAAAGCCTTCAATAAGGTCCAACATTTATTCATGATAAGAACTTTACAGAAAATTGGAATAGATGGTCTTTACCTCAATATAATAAAGGCCATTTATGACAAACCAACAGCCAGCATCATACTAAATGGCCAAAAATTGAAAGCCTTTACTTTAAAATCAGGCACAAGACAAGGATGTTCTTTATCACCACTCCTATTTAATATAGTACTGGTAGTACTAGCCAGAGCAATTAGGCAAGAGAGAGAAATAAAAGGGGTAAAAATAGGAAAAGAAGAAGTTAAATTATCATTGTTTGCAGATGACATGATACTCTACATAGAAGACCCCCTAAACTCCATTGAAATACTCTAAGATACAATAAATAAATTCAGTAATGTGGCTGGATACAAAATCAATACTTGGAAATCAATAGCATTCCTATACATGAACAACAAAATCACAGAGAGGGAAATAAGAGAAACTACACTGTTCACATTAGCAAGCAAAAAAATGAAATATTTAGGAATTACTCTTACAAAAGAAGTGAAAGACTTATACAGTGAAAATTATAGTACACTGAAAAAAGAAATTGAAGATGATCTCAGAAAATGGAAAGACATCCCTTGCTCATGGATAGGAAGAACAAACATTGTGAAAATGGCCATTCTCCCAAAACTGTTATACAGATTCAATGCAATCCCAATAAAAATACCGTCAACATACCTTACAGATCTAGAGAAATCACTCCTAAATTTCATCTGGAACCAGAAGAGACCTAGAATAGCAAAGACAATTCTAAGCAGCAAAGACAAAGCAGGAGGCTTCACAATCCCTGACTTGAAGTTATACTACAAAGCAACAGTAGTAAAATCAACATGGTATTGGAATCAAAACAGAGCCGAAGATCAATGGAATAGATTAGAAGATACAACCACAACTACAAACACACTCAACCACCTTATCTTTGATAAAGGAGCCAAGCAGGTTCACTGGAAGAACTACAGTCTCTTTAATAAATGGTGCTGGAAAAACTGGCTCTCCATTTGCCGAAAACTAAAGCTAGACCCATGTCTATCACCATGTACTAAATTAAAATCTAAATGGGTCAAAGATCTGAATATTAAAACATAAACACTAAATCTATTGGAAGACAAATTGGGTAGAAACCTTGAAGACATAGGAGTAGGTAGAGAATTCATGAACAGGACTCAAACCGCACGGGAAATACTTCCCAGAATCAATAACTGGGACCACTTCTTATTAAACAGTTTCTGCATGTCAAAAGAAATCTCCAGCATAGTGAAAAGAAAACCCACAAACTGGGAAAAGATTTTAGTGAACTCCCTTTCAGACAAGGGACTCTTGTCTAAAACATATAAAGAATAAAAAAAACTCAGACCCCCAAATTTCAAAGATCCAATCCAAAAATGGGCATCTGAGATGAATATGCACTTCTCAGATGAAGAAATACATAGGCAAATAAATAGATGAAAAAATGTTCATCATCATTGGTCATTAGAGAAATGCAAATTAAAACCACACTGAGATTCCGTCTCACTCCTGAAAGAATGGCCAGGATCAAGAAAACCAACAACAGCAAATGCTGGAGAGGCTGTGGGGTAAAAGGAACTCTCCTACACTGTTGCTGGGAGTGTAGACTGGTACACTCATTGTGGAGGTCAGTCTGGAGATTTCTCAAAAAGCTGGAATTGGAAGTCCCATTTATTCTGGCTATTCCACTTCTAGGCATATTCCCAGAAGAACTGAAAGCATCATACCACAGTGATATATGTGCACCTATGTTTATAGCAGCACAATTTGTAATTGCCAAATCTTGGAAACAACCCAAGTGTCCATCAACTGAGGAATGGATAAAAAAGTTGTGGTATTTCTATACAATGGAGTATTATTCAGCTGTAAAGAAGGATCACATTGAGATATTTATCAATAAATGGGTGCAGCTTGAGACCATACTCATAAGTGAAATAAATCAATCTCGCATGTGTGAACACTGTATAGTTTCCCTAATGTAAGTAATGATTCAAATATATAAAAATATGTGGTAATCATGATTCCCCATTATGTGGCCTTGAAGCCTTATAAAGTTTTCACTTATTAATTGGAAGGCTTTATTCTGGGCTTCTTGATATGGAAATATTTGAAGCTATAGTATATGAAGTTTTATTCAAATATTTCAAGGAAAAAGACAGACACTATGGTAACTACTATTAAGTTGGGTTATTTGGTGGTGAAGCACTAGGTTGCTGAAACAGTCATGCTTTGACCTGTATTGTTATATTGTTATGGCCTGTTTTATATCAATCTCTCCCTTATACATTAAAAAAATTTTTAGTTATTTCTTATGTTTGTTTTAATTAAGGGGAAAAATTTAAAAATTAGCAGGATATATAATAGTAACTTTTTTGATTTCCTATTAACTTGTTTTGAAGTCCTGTAATACTCCCACGATCTTGTTTTGACTGATTAGACTCTGTTCCATTCTGTATGATAGTATCAAGTTTGAGGGTATAGGCAACTACTTTGAAGGCAATAAGATTCACTAAGATGCCCATTCTGGTTTGACTATTGTCTCCTTTGGAAATCCTGTAATGTTTACAATGCTTAAGTTTTATTGGTCTTGCTCTCTTCTGTTTTGTTCAACTTTATAATATCTAATGAGATAGACAATTCCTTTTAAGGAAACAAGAGACAACATTGATAACCATTGTTGATAACCTCGTACTCTGTTCTACATCATGTGCTATGTCTATCCTTGATTTTGACTGACAGCTTTGTTTTGCCATATTTGACTTTATTCTCTCCCCCCCAAAAAAGTAATAAGAACTAAGGAGTAATAAAATCCAAAATGTGTAAATTTTGTTGTAAAAAAGAGAGGGAAATAAAGAGCTCTAAAGGATACAACAGCAAGTGTGTTTAGGGGTGTTAAATAGCTGACCATATTAATGTTTTTGGTTGGATCATTGAACACAACTGTTTGCAGTCTCACTGTTTGAATGTCCACTTTGTATGCTTTGATACTGTGATTTGAGCAACTATCTCTAAGATGATAATAAGTAATCTATTAACTAGTGATTTTTTTACCGTTTTTTTTTTTTGTAGTTCTGTATTACTTGTACCCTTACACCGCTTCGTTTTGTTTTGTGTTTTTCTCTTTTTCCTTTTAAATAAAATTTAAAAAAAAAGAATCCAGTAATGTATGTGAAAGGTTTTGACTGTAAAGTTTCTATCAAAATATAACATTTCTATGTTAATCAAAAATTTATCTTAACCAGTTCTTTTTCTCTGTGTGACAATTATCTACTCAATTCCACTCAAATTTTCTTGGATGATTTTTAAGGCATGTATCACTTTACTACACTACCCTATTAAACTTTTTCTTAGGGATGGCATTGTTACCGCCTATGACTCTCCTAATCCCTATTAATTCTGGTTGACTACTCTTCAACTGTAGGCCTAACTACATTTTCAGCTTATCCCTTATGTAGTATACTAACTTTTAATTCTTTAGCCACGTCACTTTTAAGAACCTATATTTCAGCTTTATCGTCCCTACCAATCTCCTTATCTTTTACTTGAACAAACTTCATCTATGTTCACTTGTCTCCTTTCTAAAACATGTTTTAATCAAATACTGCTGCATAAAAACTATACCCCAAAATTACTAATTTAAAACAACAGTGATCATTTATTTGTTTCATAAACCTGCACTGAGAACAATTCATTGATAAAAGCTCATTCGAGTTTTACATGGACTAATGTGGCAGTGTGACTATAGCTGGAATATTTCCTTGCAAAGAATCTCACTCACAAGCCTAGCCAGTCCTTGCCAGCTGCTGGGTGATAGTGTGGCTAAGATCTTGAAGACTAGGCATTCAATTTTCTCTCAACTTAGGCCATGCCATAGCTGCTTGTCTTCTACACAGGATGGCAGCCAGGTTCAAGAGTAGACATCCTGAGGAAATAATTCAAAAGTCACACCATACCTCTCTGGACATATTAGTGGCAGAGACGGTATCATTTGTCTACCCAGGAAACTGGAAACAGACTCTGTTATTTGATAAGTAAAGGGACAACACTGTGTTACGTAAAGGACAGAGGATCTTTAAAGAATATGAGCTACCACACCCTACTTTCTACTCAAAATCCACAAATTTGTATTTCTCCTGCATGTAAAACTACAATCTGCTCCTCCAATGAACTCCACAGTGTCATCCAATCACAGCATTAATTCAAAGTCAAGGATTTGACAGCTAATACTGGTTCAGATATTTCCCTGTTATAGCTCTTTTTTTATAGCTCTCTGCATACTGTTTCTCTCCATATAAAGACCTTGAACTCATGAGCCAAATTATCCTCCTCACAAATATCAACAAACTAATGGCAGACAGAAGGTATGCACTGCTATAGACACCACTGTTCAGAAGGAAAAACCAGCAGGCACCAGTTCACAAGAACCCAAACCCAGCCGAGCTGTGCTACCAGCACAGTACTCCACTTTGGAGTCATTCTCTATGTCATGATTCTAGCCTGTGAGCTGTGGTGTATCCTCTGGATCAGTCTTCCTTTTCCATGAACAGTAGCCCATGTTTACAGCTGAGAAGTTTTCACAGCCATTTTTTGCCTGTATAAGTTGGAAATTCCAAAGGCTTCCTTTCATTTTATACGGCTTTTCCTCTTAGGTCAAACTGATGAAATTGTTTTAAAATTATAGCAGCTTTTGTTGAGTTAATTTATAAATCACTCATTCAAAATAATATCCATAAAATATTTATCTAAATATACCTCTGTATATATGTATTCCACATATTTTAGTTATTCTTCACCCCTTTCCTATTTCAATAAATTTAACCCACTTTTTGCTTTAATATTTTGACTCTATTACCACTTATGTTCTGAAATATCATTTCTTTAGTTCTCTCCTCCTTCTCTTTGAATACTCAATGTCTCCTCAAATAAGTTCTTCTCATAATCTTCAAAGATTTTTTACTATTCAAAAAGTGAATTATTTCCTTCTAACTCAGAAAACTAATAAATCTGTATATACTATACGGCATCATTTTCCAAAAACATATGCTTATTAAAATGATCATTCTAAATAGTGTATAAGATAATTTCATTTAAAATATATTTAAAGGTGCCTGAAGAAACAAAAATAATTTGACATGGAAAACATTAACTGTCTCACTTACAATGATAATATTTCTGTATTTTTGAATAAAGTTATAGTCAACAAATCCTAAAAATCAATCTGATATATTTTTGCATGCATTAAGGCATTTTTTCAGCTCAGAAATATCTTATCTTGCTTTTCATCAGTTTAGAAACATTTTTGGAAGCTATAGAAATACAACAAAAACTACACATTTACTCTAATCAGTTAACAGCACTCAACAAGAAAGTGAAGTTTGACAAACTTAATAGTATACTCCTGAAGCTATAATATTACCTCACTAAGCAAATAGAAGGAATAATTAGTTTTCACACTACAGTGATTTTTATATCAAAGGTATTATTTATGTTTATTTAAAAAGTGAACAAAGCTACCTTAATGGGATATGTTCAATTAACTTATAAGATAAATTATATTTGTTTCCTAAAATAATTTCCTTTGGAAATATAAAGAAGAAATCACAAAGTTATTTTCATAAGAAATGATCTATACTTTTACAGTGAAGTAAATCTTGGTATCAGAAAGGTTCAGTCTCTGAATATTGTCTTATATGTTATGCATTACCTATCATTCATTTAAATGTTTGGTTTCTAATTAAAGATGTGTTCTAAATTTAATATTTTTCCTCATTTAAAAATTTAAAAATAATTCAACTTTTAAAATGTAAATATTTTATTTTAACATTTATTCAGACTCCTGTTTTATTTTAAATTAAAAGTATTTAAATAGTTTATAATACATTTTTCCTCCTATAAAGCAGAATATGTACATACAAAGAAAAAAAATTTAATTGAAAGATAAAAAACTCTTTAATATTAAATGTAACATTATTTTTAATGAAGCCTTCTCTGAAAATATTACTTGAAATAGATTTACAAAATATTTTAAGTTCCTTATTCTTCTCTCTTATTTTTCCCTAAAGCATTTATGAACACTTAGCTGGCTTCCTATGTTCTTCCTTTCATTTCTTTCTCTGTCTTTCCTCCAGCTCTTTATTCATTTATTGAATATCTCTTGCAGCTGGAATTAAACTCTGAGAAAAAAGAATATTTATATTTTCCACTTTTGTATCAAAAGTGGAAACAGTCCTTAGTATATAAGAGGATTTCAGTAAATATTTATGAAATGATTGAATTAATAAGACCTTTTCTCCAAAAGTTTCCTGTTTATTAATTATAAACCACTTCTAAAATTTTTATAAATTTTCAGTTAAGGTTGATATATCAAAATGAATAAAACTGCATTTTGCTTTTCATTGGAACATTTTAAATTGTTGTTATTACGCTCCTTTCATGGATCTCTTTGATATTTATATTGTGGGAATAATATTCATTGCTTCCTTAGGATAATCCCAGAAGTAGAAATTTTGGATGAAATGGCGTGAAAGTTTGAAACATTTCTGCCAAAATGCCCTTGAGAAACACTGATACAACTTACATGTCTATCTGAATGTACGAATCTCCAGTTTTCCTCCCTCCCAACAAAGTTTTTGACTATTTTCTTTTTAAACATGTTGAATATTTCTCCAGCTAAATGTTCCAGAAGAAGTCAATATAAGAGACAAAATAATATGTAAGTACTTTTTAACTCAACAATTTCACTTTACCTGAGTTGGATCAATCATTTACATACCCGTGAATTAAAACGTGGTGTAATAAAAGGAAATTGCTTTGTAATGTGATACACCTCATTTAATAATTTTTTCATTAAATGATTGTAATGTGTTTTATTAGCTTCACAACATTTAATAATATGCAGCATACTGATGGCAAATATACTATTTCCCTCTTTAATTTAGATAATTAAAATGGATTTTATTCTTCTTAAATATATGCACAAAGTAACCCTCACTATAAATAAAATAAAACCACTTCCATATTTGTTAATTAAAATTCTAAAGTAATGTGAAATACACATATGACAATGAAATGTTGTGATTAAATAAGTATCTTATGAGTTTGTGAGTCCCCTGAAAATAGTCATATAATTGACTTCTGCTTTTAACATTTATACTTATAAAAGATATCCTGTAATCAATTTTAATATGATATTATTCTATTCTATTCGTAGAAAGATAATAACATGCAGTTTTTCAAATTTTATAAAGCAAACCACTCAATTTTTAGCAATATCATGACTCAAGTAACAAATATGTGTATCATGCTCCATAAATTAAGTCAAATAGTCTTTATAGTTTAATTTATGTGTACATGTATATATACATATAATACTATAAAATAATCTTATATAAAATATGAGAAATTTTACATTTAATATTTTACATTGGTATTAAAGTAAAACAAAATTACCACTTAAACAAGTGGCAAGGTAAAGAAGCACTTTTTCCCTACTTATTTCCAAAAGTTTATAATATGTAAGGACATCATTTATAAGTAACACTAACACAAAGTATGTAATAAATATAACTATTTCGTTGTGTCTTGTTTTTAGTACTAGAACAGAATCCAGAGTGCTCTACCCCTGAGCTGCATCCTCTGTTCTATTTTTTTTTTAATTGAGACAAGATTTCCCCAAGATGGCCAGACTGGCACTGACCTTTTGATTCTCTCTCAGGTTCCCCAGGAGCTGGGAGAACAGGAATGTGCTGGCATGTTTAGCTTGTACTGTATCTTTTATTATTATTATTATTATTATTATTATTATTATTATTATTACAAACAAAATGACTGTGAGTTGTCTAGAAAAAGCTAGATGCTATTACAAACACAGAAATGGTTTGTCATTTTATAGCAGAAAACTGCATTACTATCTATACATTAAAAGAATCAGGATTTGTCATATTGATCGATAATAAAATCTGATCTAAGTAAAAATCAACTTAAAAACAGGAATCTATTTAGATAGTTTATGATATCACACTTTAAATTTTTGCTTTGATTGAATCAATTTAACAGAGTTAGGAAAATGAAAGTCAATCTTCAATTAGCAAAATGAAACAGATATTAAGTGAATTGGCCTTAGCACCTATTAAATCTATTTTGGATTGTATGCCCTAAAACAGAATATTAAATTTAAAAGAATGAGCAAGTCTATAATTACTATAATATCTTCACATATCAGAGGAAATCAAACTTCATACATCATAGTATTAGACAACTGCTTACAAAATTCATGTGGTTTTCCTAATGTGTTGATTACTGAAGGTGTGAAATTTCTGGCATCTTTTCTTTCACATACCATTTCTTTAAGGTTCAAGATGGCACATTTGACAGATTACTGGTATTAGCCAGTGTAATAAACTCTTTTCATTTAGCAAGCACAGACTGCTTTGTAGTTGTGTAGTGACTTTGACAGTTATTATATCTTTGACTTCGAAATAATTATTCTCTTTATAACAAAAATATTCCCCTCTCCTTCCAGTCTTTTAGAAGCTAGTGTTGGATTGACATAAAGAAGAGGCATGTCTCACATTATTATTAAGACTTTATCTTCAGAGATCCTGAAAGACTTTGAAAGATAGTCTTTTTAAGTTTTGCATACTTATGAGAAGCAAGTAGGTGGTAAATATTATCTCAATTTTGAAAAACAGAAACCAATGAAACAATTAGCAAGTTCATTTTCCCTAGTCTAAAATCTGAAGTAATAGAAAGTCACAGTATCAATCCTGGCCCTTAAACTTTTATTATATATTCTACCCACATGACTCTTTATGCACAGGAGAGTAAAGACAGAGAAGAGGAAAAACACCTTGGATACTGCAAAGCTTAACATAATCTACTTCAAAAGATCTTGATATGGATATCTATTTTTTATTTAATTGACTGTGCTTGTTGATGGTGGTGATTAGAGAATTAATTTCCCTGCACCACATTTGATTCACCACATACTGAGTGTTGTCAGGCACACACTAGGAAGCAAAGCGAAAACTTGACAAACTAACAGTGGTGCATTAAATCAAAAGAAGAAAACAAAAAGAAGCAGAGTTAAATTTTAGCTTAAAATTGATCTGATTCTTAAAAGCCAAAAAAAAAAAAAAAAGCAAGCCTCTATGGACCTCAGGATCACCAAGTATGCTTTTTTGCTTGACAAGACTTCTGCTATGGTTTCTCATCAAAAACTAGGGCAAAATGTTTCTTCATGCTGTTAAATTTTTTAACTTTATATTCTCATAAGGATTCATTACAACAATGTAGTTACTTAGTGGTGATACATTTGAAAGTTATTCGCCATGACTATTGTTATTCTCTAGCTTTCCTCTGTGCAATAGCGTATTAACTGGTTTATCTTTATTACCAGGGAAAGTTGTTACACTTACTTTAAGGCCAAGAATACTAATAGATAAAACAATCCCTATTTAAAAAATCAAAATTATTTTTGGAATTTTAAACTCTCAAGTAAGTACTTAGCTTTTATATTAACTGCTTTCTTGATATTTGAGAAAATTTTTTTTAAAAATTCTGTGTAACAGGCATTATATGTTTCTTGTACACTACTGATTTCCTGAATCAGAGTAAAGCATCTTTCACCTTTTAACAACTTTTGATTTATTAATAAGTGTACAGGTATCCCTCTAGGAATGCTAGGGGAATTTTTCAGCTGCAGTGAAATTGGTAAAACTGTGTATAGCAAAGTTAAGAAACATAAAACCCCAGACAAACCTTTTTTAAACTTCAAAATATCTTAAAAATTAGAATCTTTCAGTAATTATTTTGTTTTTTTTTTTTTTTACTTTTTTGCTCTAAATTCTTTAAAGAGGTAAAAGTAATGGTAAATTTAAGTTTACCATCATCTATTTGAATATAGACACATTACGCCTTTCCTCGTACCCTAACAAGACAATCCACACTCACCTGGGCCATCAGGCACCTTTTCTGGGCACCGAGGAGCTGCACTCAGGAAGGAGCAGTGCTTTCTCTCAGCCATTGGACTGCGAGGCGGCATGTATTTATGCTGAACTTGGGACCTTTCGTATGACTTTTGAACATCATAGCTGCCTGGGGCAGGAAAAACCTAGAATAAATTTTAAATAGATGAGCATAAACATACCTCATATGAAAAATGTTCAAGTAGACATTGTGTAACTTTTCATACTAAGCAGTGGTTTAGTAGAAAAGTATGAAAGTTTATTTAATCATTAAAAAATAGAAATTTTAAAGAAGATCCTCAAATCTATTTCCTCACAATATTGTCAAAAATTAAAGCAAAATAAACATAATTATGAAAGTTAGGACAAAATTCTTTTCAAAATATAGCCTTCGTGATATTGATCAAAATCTGATTCAATTTCCATAGTTAATTATCTCAGTAAAAACGTTTAATACTCATATTATTCAACTTATTTTAAAATAAGATATTATTTTGAAATCTGTTCACCTATATCATGCATAAAAAACAAAAATTTAGATTGTTTTTTGGCAGACAGGAGATTTCTCTGCCACAGCTATGTTTCCTAGAATCCAAGTATCTGCTACTTACTAGCTGTGGGAACTTTGGCAAGCATTTAACTTCTGTGATGCTCAATTTCTCTTCCTTAAGGTGAAAAAAGTGATAGTATTTATGTAAAGGACTTCTTTTTATGTGATAAGATTATTATGAGGATTGAATTAAAAAAGTAAAATATTTAGATTAGTATTGAGTCTTAGAAATGTCAGCTAATCTTATTATTCTAGAAAAATTAGTTTCATGCAATAAAGGCTAAACCACCAAGTCTGAAGCTAAATGTTTTGAAGTTTGAAATCTTTCAAATGTATTTGGATATCGAGAAAGCATACTACTGAACTATACTTTAACAATAAGCCTACTTCCTCTTTTTATGTCCATATTGTTGTCTTCAAGCATATTCCACTATTATCTTCTATTTCTAAAGAATCACTAGATAAGGCAAGAACATTGATCACAGTGGGGCAGAAGACTCTTCCATGAAACCTCACATTTCAGGTCAAGTGCCCAATGTCACATGTGGTTGTTTATTAATTGCCTGCCACAGGAGTATGTAAGGAGTGGGCTGAAGATTAGAATACACAGAGAAGTTTTGTGTATTTTCTCCTGCCTATGTGATATGAGAGAAGAAAGTAGAAGGTGCAAAATTACAGAGAAACCATGAGCACACAATATTCCCATAGCGTTTAGGCCAGTTCTGGGAACATCTTTCTAAGCCAATTTTAACTTTTAACTTTCTTATTTTAACTTTCTTATCTAGTCCTATTATTTTCTCTACCATCCTTAACAACCAATTCGGTATTTTTCCTTTATTTTTACAGACTAGATAAGATAGTCTTGACTACTAGATATGATAGGCTTGACTACGGCCACACAGAAACTAATTTTCAGAAAGTCTTAAAGCAACATGGGAAAATATATCATAAATCAGTTTTCTTCAACATAACTTGTTCCACTTAGGAAAGGTTATTAAACTTGTAACTTTATATTCCAATAGATTCATTCAGTCTCCTCACTAATGAATATGTAGCACCCTTGTTCATAACATGTCTTTCTGTAACATATTTACAGTTTCATGAAAATTTATCTCTTGTCTACAGATGTTACTAAACTCTTCTTCCTTCTCTATAATAATTTATATTTTATCTGATCAAGAGATTAATACTTTATGTAAATATTCCACATTAAAGTTTAGTAAGATAATCTGAAACTTCTAGTAGCAATAAGCAATAACTTAATATATATATATGTATATATATATACATATATATACACATATATATTATGAAGCTAAATGTTTTGAAGTTTGAAATCTTTCAAATGTATTTGTATATCGAGAAAGCATACTACTGAACTATACTTTAACAATAAGCCTACTTCTTCTTTTTATGTCCATATTGTTGTCTTCAAGCATATTCCACTATTATCTTCTATTTCTAAAGATCCATCTATATATATATATATATATATATATATATATATATATATACATATATATTAACCTAAGTGAGTTAAGTACTATGTCAGGTAAAACACTACCCATAGATTAGATCATTGAATCTCTGTTGGTAATTCTTTACACATCACAGAACATAGAAAAGACATGAAAAATGGGTTGTTATACATTTTATTATCTTGTTTTTTCTTACATCCAGTATTTGAATCTTTTCCTATATTTAGAAATTCTACACTTTATGCAGTAGGATCTGGGTCCCCACATAAAGTTAAAAATATTTGATTCTGATTCTCATCTTTCTGATCACATTTCTTTATAATCTAGGATGCAAGTCTAGGCCATAAGCTTAAATGATCAGACAGTTATTCAGAGAAACCCAGAACATTTCGTTCTGCTGAGGGTATTATCAGGCTACTACTGTGGACTCTGATACTCAGACAGAAGTGTAACCACTTGCCTCCGATTCTGTTGAGTCCCTGGGCACTGCCCACCTCCAATCCTCAGATTGCATTTGTGGACTCTGCAACCTCTGATCCTTGCTTAATGAATTCCTGGAATGGTTGTGATGTTTCTGTTTTAGAGAACCCTAAATAATATACTTCTCTTACCCCCAACTTTCCACCTACCCACACAATTCTTAATCAAGATTGCTTTTACTTTTCTTCACCCTTCTCTTTCATATCTAAAACTCAAGATTACATCTATTCTATTTTTTTCCCATCTTGTAAGTTTCTTTTACTACCAAATTATCCTGTATTGTAGTTTAAAATCTTTACTACTTGACCACTGCTCATTTCAACATTAGGGTTTCTGGTATGAAACCACTGGCACACCAACAGACAATCAAGTTATCATATTAAAACAGGACACTAACCAACTAGAAACCATCAGTGACACCACAGTTCCCATGAGAAAGAATTGCAGAAAGCTCTCCTTTCCATTTAAGGCTACTTTTTTCAATTTAGAAGCAAATTCACAGTTGTAAAATCCAATGCAAGTAAAATCCTTCACGTGAAACATTCTTGATAACTCTAACTGGAAGTGATATCTCAATATTTTAATTATATTACTTACTTGCATAAATGCACAGATATAACTGACACATTAAATAAATATATTTATTTGAATACTTATTCTTTTAGTTGTCAGTATAAGTGCAGGAAACAGTGACGTAAGATTACATTTACCCTACAAATTTGCAGATTATTTTTTACTTTTTCTCTTAAATTAATGAAAACAGAGTAAGAATGTAAGCAGTAGGGGCTGTATAATATCATAAAGCACACACATCTTTCTGTATTTTTGGCTTATTTAGTTAACTTGTGTTCTTCATGTTTATATTTTGTTATGGTTGTTACACTGTATCAACAGGAGATGTCTAGTGACTAAGTGACCCTGCAGCTCTGAATCCTGGGGTGCAGAGGACAAGCTGTCACCACTCTAGAATGTTGTTCATTGTGTTAATTTGAGAAAGTTGGAAGTTTATGGACCCCTTTCAGCAATGAGACAAATATTTACAAATAAGGGTCCTTATTTGTAAATATCCTTGGCCTGTGCAACAGGAGGGCACAGAGATGGCATGAGTGCTATCCACACCCAAAGCTGTTTACAATATAATGGAAGAAAAGAGACTTACTCTCCCATGCCCCACCCCGTTTTGCTCTTGCTGCTTTTGCTGACTTCTGCTGCTTTGTAGTGTTACCCCAGTGCCAGACCACTCTACCTTGGAGCAAGCTGTTTATGGACTGAAACCTCCACAAACTGTGAGTTAAATAAACCTTTGCTTCCCTAATTTTGGATGCTGGGTACTTTGTCTCAGCAATGAGAGAAAAGTAACCAATGTGTATACTTAAAATATTAACCATATCTTTTGTAATAGAGAAATAAAAAGGCAAATGGAAAACAACAAATTCTATGCTTAATACCTAAAATAATTATCACTGCAGATGTTTGTTTAAATCCAAACTGGTAACTGCTTAGTGTGTATGTGCACGCACACAAATAATTGTTGCATAACTACAAGGAAATACGAATTTATTTACATAGGTACAGAAGTCTCCACAGCAAAATAGAGTTCTTTTAGCAAGAAAGGAAAAATGGACATGTGGTAGGTAACTAATAATCTCAATTACCACAACTCTATGCCTTTGAGATACTGAAACTGTAAAAATTCAACTCACTTCAAATACTGCCCAGAATAGTGGACTATTTCTATAAAATCTTCTTTAAATCTGCACTTAGGATTAAACCTAAGACTCCAGAACTGAAACATGCTCCAGCCATTGTTTTTTTTTGTTTTGTTTTGTTTTGTTTTGTTTTTTTTTTTAGACAAGGACTAATTTTCTAACTTGCCCACGCTGGGATCAAATTTGTGTTTCTCCTGCATGCATTTCCAGTGTTTTAGGATAAAAGGTGCATCCTAATGCTCAAAAAAGTTTTGTGACCCAAGTCTTGACTTTTATTCTTATCACTCTTTCCCTGACAATGTTCCCAAAATCCACCAGCTCTACTAAGTCTGCTATAATATCCTTTTAGAATACTCAACTCTCACCTTTGTGACAGTTGTTACACTTGGAATTAAATAATTCTAACAGTATTTGTAGATGTGTAAATTCTTTGGTCTGAAGTCTCTATTTTAGTCATCACTGTATCTCTAGTGGTTGAAAATAACTTTGCAAACAGTGAGGGGTCAATAAATTTCTCATCAGTAAATATTATTTGAATTTGTGAATGAGTGAAGGAATTATCAATGTCTACCTGAAAGCCTTCCCTCCAACATTAGGTCTTGTTGCTGAATCCCCCATAGTACTAGGGCTGCCCCTTGAAAGTACTTTCAACTAATACAGTACATAAATTCGCTTCATCTACATGCAGTTCTGTATTAAATGTATGTAGTGTAAAGACTATTTGAGTGCTGCTTTCCATAAAAGTGCTCCTGTGTCCAATATAATTCACAGTCTGAACAAAAGTGTGTATGCATATGTCCAGCCAAATTTTTATCAAGGACCTTAACAATATCAATGTACTTTGTCTCTAGGTAGTTAAATCTGAATAATATTTGATGTGATATGTAGTTCTTTGGTAATACTGTCACTTGATATTCTTCCTAACCCAGAACAGGTTGTTTCTCCATTGTCTAATGTCCTCTTAAATCTATTTTTGCAGGAAAATGTAGGTATTTAGGTTGTTTGAAGTTACTCTGAATTTTTCCTGATCTCATTCTTAAAGAGTGTTCATTCTTGGAGTATAGAACTAATATTGATTTTTGTGCTTTATTTTATATGCTAGCACTTCACTGAATTTCTTAGTTCTAAGAATCTTCTGGTGAATTTTTTGATCCTCTATATAAAGAATCTTGTCATCTGCAAACAAGTATAACTTTGACTTCTTCCCTTCCTATTCAAATTCTGTTTCATTCTTTCCCTTGCCTAGTTATTCTGGCTAAAATTTCAATACTATTTTGCACAGGAATGGGAAGAGGGCACATCTGGTCTCATTCCTGATTTTAGTAAAAATGCTTACAGTTTTTCCATTCGTATGATGTTGGCAATGTCATAAATAACTTACCAAATTTCATCAAAGTTTTTATGGATTAATGTGCTTTGTCAAAGTACTTTTTTTGCATTTATTGAGATGATCATGTAACTTATCCTACCTGTTTGTGTGATATTTTACATTTATGAATTTACATGAGTTCAACCATCTTTGCATCCCTGTAATGAAACCAAATTGGCTATGAAGTATGATCATTTTAATCATTTGTTGCACTCTTTTTGAAGTTGAGGATTTTTCTATGTTTATTTCAAACACTGGTTCTGTAGCCAGACATGGTGGTGCATGCCTGTATCCCAGCACTCAGAAGGCTGAAGCAGGAGGCTAACTAAGAGTTTGAGGCCCACCTGGGCTATGAAAGCAAATTCAAGGCCAGCTGGTATATAGTGAGACCTTGTCTCAAAAAAAAAAAAAAAAAAAAAAAAAAAAAAAAAAAAAGAAAAAGAAACAAAGAAAGATAAACAAAACAAAACAAACAAAGCAAAAACCTGTTCTCTAGTTTTCTTTTTGTAATTATCTTACTGAGTTTAGGTAGTAGGGTAATGCTCTAACTTTAAGAAATGAGTTTGGCATTGCTCCTTCCCTTTCAATATTGTGGAAGAGTCTGAGGAGTATTGGTATAATTCTTTCATGAAATTCTTATAAAATTCAACAGTGAGACCATTGGGTCATGTGCTTTTCTTAGTTTGTAGATTTTTTTTATTACTGACTTAATTTAATTGCCTATTATTAAGCAATTTAGGGTTTTAGATCTTAGTACAGCTTTGATAATTCATCTGTACTAATGAATTCATTAATTTCTTCTAAATTCTCCAATTTATTAAAATGAAGATTTTTCAAGGAGTCACTTGTAATTCTCTGGAATTCAGAGGTATCAGATGTGATTCCCCACTTATAATTGCATTTTTCCCATTTTTTGTGAATTTGGCTAAGAGTTTATCTATTTGTTTATGCTTTCAAATAAATGACTATTTGTTTCATTGATTCTTTGTATTTTTGTCCTAATTACAGGAGTCTTTAGTTTTATATTATAAAAATATTATCAATACTTTACAGATAAAATCTATCCTAAGAAAGTCAAACATATCATTTCTAAAAACCCTATTCATACTTGTGCAAATAGATGAAACAGTTGAGTAAGTGTGCAAATAACCATGTGAAAAATGTGAAAGAAAGAGAAGATAATTGTTAGTACAGAAAAGCATCTAATTCCCATTTCTTATGCAGTTGCATGAAGTTTTCCAGGAAACTCATGTTCTAGAAGAAGAATAAAAACAACAAAATGAAGTGAATATAAAAGCAAACAAACCATCAGTGAAGAAGAATATCTGATAAGTAAATATATAGTCCTAACTGACAAAGCAAAATTGGTACGAAACACTAAATTGTTTTTCTGAAAAAGATAACAATTAACACAAAAATGTGAAAACCATTGCCTTCTCCTCTACTGTCTGTTCCTGATGCAGAGAAATAAGATCTATATCATGTAGACTCCTGGCTCTGTGGCTATATAGATGATCTTTAATAAAGTCAAATCTTGCTCTGTTTTCTCCTCTTGCCACTACAGAACTGTATTTTATACAATATTCTCATTCTAAAAGTTTTAAATATAAAGTGAAAAAAATGAAGTCCTCTCACCAACCTTGAGTCTCACTCACTAAATTACTCTTTCTTTTGTAACTTTTGGGGTAGATTAACAAATACTAAAAATGAACAACTTTATGCTTGGTATTAATAAGCACTGTGAAATAATTATCACAGTCAAGTTAATATCAGTCAACTCACAAAATTACTTTGAGAGTCATGAAGTGGGGACATTTAAGAATTCAAGAATAAAATTCATGAACTATAGACACTATGCTGTACATTAGGGGCCCAGACTACTAACTGCTACTGCGTACACTGAGCAGTATCTCTCCAATTCACCTACTCCTCAGCCTTTGGGACCCAGGTTTCTACTTTCTGTTCTTAAGTTCAGTTGTTTAGATTTCATGTGTAAATATGACTGTATATATTTGTCTTCCAGTGTGTAGCTTACTCAACATAGTATAATGCCCTCTGGGTTCATTCATATCACAAATGACAGAATTTCCTTATTTTTAAATAGCAACAACTACTACTATTACTACTACTACACACATGCACACACACTATTGTTTTTATCTGCTTCTCCTTCCACTTCTTGTTTCTTATAAATATATTGCATTAATAAGGGCTAGGGATTTAGCTCAGCTGCATAAGCACATGCCTTGCAAGCAATTGGTCATGAGTTCGATCCCTGGTACCAATAAAAAGTTAAAAAAAAAAGAGCAAATAAATATATTGCATTAAACATGGGTATGATGATATCTCTTATAGATACTGACCTAATTTTTATATATACCCAGAAGTGAGATTGTGGGATCAAATGGTAGTTTTATTTTTAATTTTTTGAAGAACTTCCTCAAAAAAATAATTTCCATAATAGGGACTTTATCTTAATAACATTACCAATACTGTTACCACTTCTTTTTCAGTAAATAATATATGATGTGATAGCTCATTGTGCTTTTTATTTTTTTGATAATTAGTGATGTTACACACCTATTCATATTACTGTCCTCCTTGGAACAGTGTTTGAGTATATCACAAATTTTGAAATCAGGTTATTTGTGTGGTTTGCAATGCACATGAGGGGGCTTTTGCTATAAGCTTTTATTGACTTAAATTTTGGATATTAATCCCTGATTAAACATATAATTTGCAAATATGTTCTTCTATTCCATACATCATCTTTTTGTTTTGTTGACTGTTCCCTTTCCTGTGAAAAACATGGTGTGATGTATCACATTTTTTAATTCTTACTTGGATGCATAACATTCCTTATCCAAATAATGACTCAAAGCCTACTGAGGTAGATTTTTTTACTCCCTTCTAGGAGTTAAATGATTTCAAGTCTTAAATTTAAAGTTTAAGTCTATTTAAATTGACTTCTATACATGGTGTTAAGTTACAGGATCAACGCCATTCTTTACACACTATTTATCCTAACACTATTATTTAAGAGAGTATCCTTTTCCACACTGCACGTACCTGGCACATTCTTCAATCTCTGTCAATAATTAGTTGACCAAAATTTATGACTTTATTTCTGAACTTTCTATTCAGCTGTGCCTTATGTCTTGATTACCACAGATTTGTAATATAATTTGAAAAGAAAAATGTGGGCAGTCAGTTTTGTACATTTGGCTCAAGACTGCTGTCACTCTTCAAGGCCTTTAAGGGCTCAATACAAATATGATTTCTTTTCCATTTTGGTAAAACATGTCTATGGAATTTGATAGTGATGACAATGAAGCTGTAGATTGACTTGGATAATGCAGACATTTTAACAATATTAGTTCTTATGTCCTACAAATTGGGGATATTTTCCATGTATTTGTGTCCTCTTGAATTTCTTTCATCAATGCTTTGCACTTAAAAGTATATGGTCTGGAGATATCGCTCAGCAGCAGCATAGTGCCTGCCTGTCAGGTGCAAGGTTGTGAGTTCAAATCCCAGTACCAAAAAATAAATAAATAAATAAATAAATAAATAAATAAATAAAATAAAAAACAAAAAAGTCTATAGGTCACTCACTTTTTTTGGTTAAATTTATTAAGTTGTGTTATATACATGTACCAACTCCCTAAGATGAATTCAACAACATGTAGTAAATATGTGTGCTAATAAAATTTTTTTAAATTGTTATGTTGCCTAATCTATGATCTATCTGGCAAAATGTTTGAATATGCTTGAAAGCAATGAATATTTAATATGTTGCAGTTAAATGGAGTATATGTACATTCTTTTATTTATAGTCTTGATGTTTTCCACTCTTGTTTTATTTATTTTTCATCTAGATTATGTACCCAATTGTTGTAGTTGGGGATTTACAAGGAGAACAAAGCAATACATGACACATAATTTATAGTATTATTTATAATGGGCATCCAAGGAGTCAAATACAAATAAGTAAGTGCAGGAACTCTGTCCACACACTAAAGACCTACAAAATTCAGTTGAGGGCCTGGATCCTGTGGCAATATCCTGCATGAGTTCAACTGAAGACCTAGAGCCCATGACAATGCCTCCCATGAGTCCAGCTGGAGGCCTAGACTCACAACAATGACTCATGGAAGTCTGTTTCATGAATTGGTGCTAGGAAGGTTCCAAGGTCAGCAATGGAAGCTAGAAATTCTGTGCCACAGAGATGAAGGTTGAGCATTCTGTACTGGAGCCAGGAAGCAATGCTCAAAGTAAGAACCTGAGCCCTCCCAAAAAGTACCATAGCCATCCTCAGCAACGATGAGGTCCCAGAAGCTTCCAAAGATGAGAACAGACAAATTCATATCAGGAAGCCAACATGACAAGCTTCTCCTAGAGATTGAATAGCCCACCATCCTCCTCTCTGGAGTCAGAAAGCAATGCTCAATGTAAGGACCAGAGCTCCCCCAAAGTGAACCTCATTCATGGTCAGCAACAACAAGGTCCCAAATGCCTCTGATGTTGAGAGCAGCCAAGCTCACATCAGGGAAGAAGCCCAACAGACTCCTCCAGGAGAGTCACTGGCAACAGGAGAACCAGCAGGTCCAAACAACAACTAAACACTCTTCCTCTCCATTTTTTTTTCTGGCAAGGTGGGTTCTTTTTGGTAGCACGGTGATGCCGTTCAGGTAGTGTTTAAGTTGAACATCAGTTTTTAATCCACAATACCAATAATAAAGGCATTGAAAGAGAATGATTATTGAAATTCCTTACTATTATTATATTGCTATCTAAGTTTTTATCAATTCTGTGCTTTATATATATATCAAATATTAGACTTACAAAGTAACAATGCAACATCCTCTTGATGAACTGACCTCATATCATTTGTCTCTCAGTTTTGTCCGATAAAACTACCTCTACTCTCTTTCAGTTTCTATTTGTCAGGACGATTTTTTTCTATTGTTTTACTTCTAGAATATATGCATCCATAAAATACAAGTGAGCCACTCACAGGCAACATATACCTCATAATAGTTTTTTATCCATTTATTTACTCTCCGTAACTTTTGATTGGAGACTAAATCCATTTACAACTAAAGTCATTATGGACAGGTAGAGATTATTGCATTTGTTGTTCTCTAGGTATTTAATAGTCATTTTGTTCTGTTATTCCTGTGTTGATATAGTTCCTGACAACTTACTGATATTCTGTAGTGGCATGATTTGATTCCTTTCTCTTTGTTTGCCATGCATCTATCATTTTGGTACTGTGATTCACTATGAGACTTACATACAACATCTTACATGTACAACAATTGACTCCTAAACACATTTATCACTCCACACCTTTTGCATTTATTTCAAAACTTATATTCAAGGGGCTAGCGATTTAGCTCAGTGGTTTAAGTTCCTGTCTGGCAAGTGCAATGTCATGGGTTCGATCCCCCGGACCAAAAAAAACCCCAAAAATTTATATTCAAATATTGTGTTATCATTAAAAAGTCAGTTTAGCTTTGGTAATTTTTAATACTTTTAATTTAAACTTTGTACTAGAGCTTGAAAAAACTATATGCCACCCTTCCAATACTGGAATACTCTGAATGTCAGAATATACATACTAGGGAGTTTACGCATTTATACACTACTGATTATCTTTGATTCTAGGTTGACAAAATTCCTGTAGCATATGCTGTAATTTAGGTCTAGTGGCAAAGAGTTCCTTCAGTTTTATTTCTTCTTAATTTTTGAAGGGTAACTTTACTAAATAAAACAAACTATCTTGTTTTGGTAGGACTTTCTTATTGCACTTCATCACATTTTCCTACTCTCCTGTCTACAGCTTCTGCCGAGAAGGCAGTTGACAGCCTACAGGAGGTTCCCTTGTACATGAGTATTCATTTTTTTCATAAAATTGTTTCAAAACTATTTGATTTGGACACTTTGATTAAATGTTTTTCAGAAATCTCTCTCTGAGTTGAACATTCTTTGGAACCATCGAGCTTCGTGTACTGGATGCACTTATCTTTCTCAAGATCTGAGCATTTCTCATCCAGCATTTCCTTAAGAAAGCTTTCTATTTCTATCTTTCTTCTCTTCTTGTGTTTCTATACTAACTATATTCATTCTCTTGATGATATTCCATAAATTCCACAGGTTTTCTTCATTCTTTTGCCTTCTTTACATTCTGATTATATAATTTTAAATAATTTTAAATAATTTCATCTATTTTTAATGTGTGATTAAGTCTGCATTTTAAATTTCCTTCCTTGTTTTATTCACCTTCCAAGTCTCTGTTTTGCTCTTTATGATGGTGGCTCTTTGCTGATCTTCTCTTTGTTCTTGCAAGCTTTACTGACCTTACTGAGTTTTAAATCTATGTTCTCTTGTGGCTCCCTGAGCACACTATTTGAACCTTTTTTGTGAGGACTGCTGGGATGCTCTATCCTGAAAAATGAAGGCCTTTTTGAGACTGTTCTTGACTTCTACTTCACCATATTCATGGAGATATGCAGATCTGGCTATATTGAAACAAATATTTTTAATTGACTAAAACAATGTTATTGAGTCAGACCAAGGCAGTGGTCATCTCATTAATACCAAAGTGGCAACATTCAAACAAGAAAAGCCTCCCCGTTGATGGCTGGAATGGAGGCTGGAGCAGGAGCCTGTGAGATGGTACACATGAGATAGCATCTCAGCTGAGGCCATGGGCTTCACAAAGAATCATACCTTCCTGGTAGAAAAGGTGCCAGCTTTGCATACATCAAATTATCTGTGCATTGCCAGTCGGAGTCCTCTGTGCCTAGTATGGCCACAAAGTTCCTTTTCTCTGTGTACTTTGTCGGGACCCTCATCTACCATCCTGATTGATAGCAATAAAAGCCATGAGCTTTTAGAGATACGGTTTTCTTGTTCCACAGAGAACATCAGGTCATTCCAAAGCTCCTGCAGAACAGTCTCTCTTTGTCTCTCTTTTGCATTCACATACCACACGGCCAGGTAGGTTAGACTGATTCCCTCAGCAGTTTTGGTACTTTCTCAGATAATTTGCAGATCTCCATTTCTTTTGAGAATATCACTGGAACTTTATTAACTTCAATTTACTATGGGATGATTGTGTGATTTCTTTTGCTCTACAATGACTTGTATTGATGTCTGCCTATTTAAAGGAGAAAATATTTCTTGCTAATGCATACATAGATTTAGCAATGATGACTTTCTGCTGAGTTCTCAGACTAAGGACACTCCTTTTATTATTACAGTCAAGTAGAGGAAAAGCTCGTTCATGTGGCAGCTATGGCAAGTCCATGTGTAGAGCACAGATATATAAGGTTCGTGCTGAATTCTCAACAATATAGGGAAGTGGCCCCTGAACACTACGTCAGAACTGGACCCATGTCATAGGGCTGCTGCTTCCAGGTTCACAGATTAATCAAGCCATCAGGCCAATTACCAAAGGCACAAATGGGTGTAGCCCTGTCAGATCTCTGAACAGAATCCTGCACATGTTCCCATGTAAACCCTTGGATGGGCAGGATTATATTCAGGATCACAGAAGACCATCCTAGGGAAGAAGAGGTCAGAAGTCCTTTTAACTAGGGAATTGGATATAAATATTCCCCACTAGTTGCGTGTACAAGAACTAGTAAACAAGTAAATAAGGGTGAAGAGTCATGAGGAAACTTTAGGGTCTACAACTGATTCTGAGTTTAGAGTCCAGACCCATTATTGTTGCTGTGGAAGTATATGAACAATGGACCTGCTAGACCTTCATCCTAATGACATCCCTCTATT
This sequence comes from Cavia porcellus, assembly GCF_034190915.1. NCBI lineage: Eukaryota > Metazoa > Chordata > Mammalia > Rodentia > Caviidae > Cavia > Cavia porcellus. The sequence goes on from NW_026947487.1 coordinate 80,803,872, forward strand.
ATTCTAATTCTTACTATTTTCATCCATTTCCAATGTTATAACAGTGTATCTAAATAGTTCATAATTAACAGGGATTTATTTGATGCATGCTTCTAAAGTTAAGGTAGTCCAAGATTGAGAGACAGCATCTGGAGGGGGCTTTTGTGTGACATCATCACATAGAGCACAAAGGAAGGGCAAGACAGAACAAGAGCAGCAACAAGAGAAGGCCAAGGTCTCTTACAACACAGCTTTCACTCACACACTCCCAAAATAATGACATGTGAAATGTTTGTGATTCAAGGGATGTCAAAATACCAACACTAACAAGAATTTGCAAAAAGGTGAATCTACCTATCACGAATGATCAGTGAAGGAATTACTTGTAGGTATGGTTGAAAGAGCATGAGAACTAGAATTAAAAGTGAAGGCTGAAGATATGACAGAATTCCTAAAATCTAATTTAAAACTTTTAACAGATGAGGAATTGCTTATTATCAATGGGCAAAGAGAGTAGTTTCTTAAGTTGGAATACTGGTGAAGTTACTATGAACATTATATAAATTGGTTGCAATTTTGAAAGAAGTTCTATTGGGAGGAAAATGCTGTCAAACAGCATAGGAAGCTACAGAGAAAAGATTTATATAGAGAAGAGGCAGTTTATGTAGAAATTTTACTCTTGTCTTTTTACAAAATTACCACAGCCACCTCAGCAACTACTACTGTGATCAGTTAGCAGCCATCAATGTCAAAATAAGAAACTCTGTCAGGGGAAAGATTCCAATTTACTGCTAGTTCAAAAGACTATTACATTTTTTTAGCACTAAGAAATTAATAATGTATTTTTGGACATAATGCTCTTATACACCTAATAGACTCTAATTTGGTATAATTTTAACTCTCATATGCACTGGAAAACCAAAATGTTCTTGCATCTCATTCTATTGCTTTATGTCACTGGTCTGGAGGTAAACCAATAATATTTCCTTTAGTGCATAGGATTAAACCATAAAGACAGATATACACTATGTTACATTAATATTGCTTTTCGTTCCTTTAAAGGTGTTTAAAAAATGTATAAGGCAACAAACAAAAGTTAGATAGAACTAGAAGGTGACTATGAAAGCTTTTGTCATGTTATTATTGTCCTTTTCATTTTATAACTATTTCCTAAATTAAGTATTTAATACATTCACAACAGCTTGAACCACTTGGTGGTATAAACAGATCTAATCACTTTTATGGATTTTTTTCAGTAATAAGGAGTCTATTAATCAAGTAATAAAAAGTCTATTAAAAAGAGTCTATAAATGGATCAAATCTAGTTAACAGCTTAAACATGAAAGATTACTACTAAAATATAAATATTAATACTACTTGCACAAATTTTAAGACTATTATAATAACAATGAATTTACATGATTAAATTAAAAGAAATTTATTTAAAATTGTGAAGTTTATCCATAATTAATTCTCCAAATTTTAACATGGAAATCTTACAGGTACTCCATTATAATATGCATTTATAGCTATGGTACAATTTTGTACCATTTTAATTCTTTTCTTAAACTGGCCTGCTAAATCAATGCATTTCTTTACACTATTGTAATCAATGACCACCTGAGAAGCAGTGAAAGACAGCAGATGGGACAGTCATGCATGTACCACCAGGGGCCCAAGCCAGAGGAAATTATCGAATTCCAGTCAGAGCCTTCTGGCAGTGAGACATGTGAACTATGGTCCCACTGTCAACATGTAAAATGATCCACAGAAAATGAACAAAATAAGAACTAATATAAACATATTCATTTTTCTAGTTTCAAGATAATAAATGTCTTCTAAATGTGAGGCAAAAAATTAGAATGAACTCAAAAAACCAATAAACATTTACATACAAATTTTATATTTTCATCTGCAAAGACTACTGCAAAAAGCTACAGACAACAAACTCCAACTATTTTTATTGTTACAGTTGTTAATGAATCTCTATAATGCATATATCCCTCTTTGAAAGGCTTACAGGTTTTAGAGTAAAAAAAATGCTATGAATAGCTGACTTTCATAATAAAAAGTAGGCAGTAAACAAAAATAAGTTTTTTTAAATTCAGAATGGCTAAAAAAAAAACCCTCATAACCTGGAACCGATGAGAAGATGAAGAAACAACTCGAAAGGCACTCATCCACTTGATCTTTCACAAAAGAGCCAAACACATTCACTGGAAGAATAGACTCTTTCATAAGTGGTGCAGAGAAAACTGGCTTTCCACATGCCAAAGACTAAACTGAAACGTTGCCTCTCACCACACACTAAACTAAAATCAAAATGGATCAAAGATCTAAATAGAAACAGAAACATTAAATCTGCTGGAAGACAGAATATGCAGAACTCTGGAAGACACAGATGTAGGAAAGACTCCATGAAGAAACCCCTGATCACATAGGAATTATCACAAAGAATCAATAACTGGGTTCTCATCTTACTGAAAAGTTTTTACACAGCAAAATAAACTATCAATAGAGGTAAAAGACAGTCCATTGTGTGGGAAAATATTTATGCCAGCTGTTCTTCAGACAGAGAACATAGGGCATATAAAGAACTGAAAACAATCAGACCCTCCAAATTCAAAGACCCAATCTAAAAATGGGCACCTGAGATGAATGGACACTTCTCAGAAGTATGAAGAGCAAATAAATATATGAAAAAAACATTTAGTATCACTGGTCATTCAAATAATGTAAATTAAAACAACACTGAGTTCCATCTCACCCTGGAAAGAATGGTTATTATCAAGAAATCAACTAATAACAAATGTTGGGGGGGAGGGCTGGGGGGAAAAAGGAACCCTTCCACACTGTTGGTGTGAGTGTAGACTGGTACAAGTACTGTGGAAATCAGTGTGGAGATTCCTTTAAAAAATGAAATTAGAGGTCCCATTTGACCTATCTCCTTCTTGATATCTTCTCAGAAGTATTAAAAACCATCATACCATAGCGATATATGTGCACCTATGTTTACAGTGGCACAGTTTATAACAGCTAAACCCTGGAAACAATCTAAATGCCCATCAACCAATGAATGAATAAAAAATGTGTGGGTTTTTTTATATAATAGAATCTTACTCAGCTATAAAGAAAGATAAAATATACATTTATAGCTAAATACATGGACCTTGAGACCATAATCATAAATGAAATAAATCAGAGACACATCTATAGATATAACAGTATCACTTTGGTGTTAGAAACTGAAAATATAAATAAGAACAAAAATGTACAATAGATATATGAAATAGAAAGAAACTGTTCAAAAGGATAAGGATGTTAGAGAATAGGGAGGGAAAAAGGAAGAAAGGGAAAGAAAAAAATAGAAATGAAGAATAGAGTGAAAACCTAACTTTGTGAATGGGGAAGGGAACAGGGTTTGAAAAGAGGGAATTTAAATGGAAAAAAAAAAAGAAGAAGAATCAAGATATATCAGGTACAGGTACAAATTTCATATAATGAATGTGGTCATTATGTATGCATAAATTGTGCTGATAAACTTAAATTATCATTAAAAATAATCAATTAAAATGAATAGACACTTCTTAAAAGCAAAAGTGCAAATGACCGATAAATATAGGTACAAATTTCCTATGATTAATGTGATTGTTTTGTATATAAGCATTCTACCACAAATGAATTTAAAATAAATAAATAAATCAGAGTGGCAAGTGGCAGCAATTCAATCTCCCCAAGATTCAGAATCCAGACACTTGAAAATAACAACCTGGAGAAGAAAACAAAGAGAAAGTAGATCCCTGCGAATTGTGAAAAGACTGAAAGAAAAATTAAAAACTACAGATTTGACAAGGCAGGCTGCATGCAGAGATGCAAATGAAAAAGTATGAAATTTCTCCCTGTCCTGATTATTGAAGCAATGTGAGCACTGTGGTTTCAGTGGTGCTACAGGGAGATGTGGACTGAGTTAACAGTTGTAATCTGCATGGACTGCATGGGGTTTTGCTACCATGGGAGTGCTTCCACAGGCAGAGCTGGGAAAGGGATCACAGAGTATGTGCCCCTGCCAAATCCGTGGAAAAAAAATGGAGAACTGGACAACATTCCAGAAAGAGGTTGAGAGCTCCGGGTAATTGGGCCAGCCTGCCTGCACCCTGAACTCTGGACTGGGTGGCCTGGGTTGAGTGCCCCTGTACCATCTGGAGCCCCAGAAGGGAGTTTAAGATCTTAGCCCACACCACCATGGCTTCCTGCCACATTGAACCAGCTCAGCACGGCTTGGACTGGCCTGTACCAACTTTCTGATTTCCTGCCATGCTCGGCCAGCTCCAGGGAATGGGCTTGCCTGCTTGAGCCCTGAACTCTGGAGACTGGGAGGTCTGGAGTGAGTGTCTCCGCACCATCCCAAGCCCCTAGGAGGGAGTTTAAGGTCCTTGTTCCCGTAGGTCAGGGAACTTTGCAGCTTCCTGCCACACTGGACTGGCAAGGCAGGGCTTGGCCAACTTGCCCCACACCAGTGACACTCTCTCAATCCTGGAACTGGGCAGCCAGAGTCCCAGAAGCTGAGAACATAGAAGAGGATTTCCAACAAGCCCAGGGAAGCCTTGAAATAACATTTGAAACATGGAAATATAGGAAAAGGACAAAAGACCAAAATACAATCTCAAACCTCTAGCCCAACCCAAGAAGGCTTAGGAGCTAGGTAAATAGAAGAAAACAAATGCCATACACCTGAAATACCTGAAATAATAGCAACTAAAATAAAGAAGCACCTATGGGAAACTTTAAAGGAAATCAAACTAGAAATAATCTCCCAGGTAAAAGAAGAAATACTAAAAGAAATGAAAGAGATGATGAACAAATCTAAAGAAGACACAGTTAAAAAATTGGAAGAAAAAAAGATAGAATCCCTTAATGAACAATACAAGAAACAAACAGAACACATAAAGCAGATGCAAAGAGATATACAGGAAATCAAATATTCCATTGAAAGTTGTAAAAACTGCCTCAATGAAAGTGAAGATAGAATTTCAGAACTCAAAGACAGCATTGCAGCTAGTGAACAGGAAAGGAAAGATATTTTTAAAAAATCAAGAAATCAGGAAACAACAATTCAACAGCTGCAAGATAATGTAAAGAAAAACAACATAAGATTGTTAGGGATAAATGAAAAACAAGGGAACAACGATATCAACAGGATATTTAGAGAAGTAATAGCTGAAAATTTCCCAAACATGAGATTGGAAACTGATATCAGGATCAGTGAAACATATAAAATTCCAAATAACCATAACCAAAATAAAACTACACCCAGATATATAAAAATCACCATCCCAGAAATCCAACATAAGAAAAGAATATTAAAAGCTGTCAGAGAGAAAAGACAGATCACCTATAAAGGAAAACCTATCGGAATCACAGCAGCCAAACAATAAAGTCAAGAAGAGCATGGAGTTAACTATTTCAGATCCTAGAGGAAAATTATTTCCAACCTAAACTGATGTACCATGCAAAACTGTCCTTCAAAATGGATGGAGAAATGAAATACTTCCATGACAAAGAAGAGCTGAAGAACTTCATGGTCACAAAGCCAATCCTGCAAAGAATACTGAAAGACAGGTTAGATACACTTAGGAAAAAAACCACTAAGCAAAGCAGACAATTACACAGAATGGAAAGATAAAGATGCAACAGCGGAAAGATAACATGTCAACAATAAACCAACATATAACAGTTATAACCATTAATGTAAATGGTCTCAATGCACCAATTAAAAGAAACAGACTGGCAGAACGGATCAAGAAACAACATCCAACTATATGCTGTCTACAAGAACCCATCTAACCCAAAAGGATAATCACAGACTGAAAGTCAAAGGACATGCAACAGGAACCCTCCCACAAAAACAGAGATAGCTATTCTGTTTGCAGACAATGTGAACTTCAAACCAATAATGATCAGAAGAGATAAAGAAGGTCATTAAATATACATACTGCTTAGAGGAAAACTTCAAGAGGAAAAGATAACTATCTTAAATATACATGCACCAAATTCCAGAGCACCCAGTTATATAAAACAAGTATTAACAGAAATCAAAAACCAAATTACCAGTAACACAATTATAACAGGAGACCTTAACACACTATTGATACCAAGGGACAGTACGACCAAACAGAAAATCAGCAAAGAAATAACAGACCTGAATCACATCTGTGAACAAATGGACTTAATAGACATACACAGAGTGTCCCACCCAACAACATCAGAATACAAATGCTTCTCAACAGTACATGGGCCATTCTCTGAAATAGACCATATATTGGCCCACAGGACATATTGAAATAAATGCAAAACAACTGAAATTATCCTTTGCATGTTAATGGATCATAGTGCCATGAAATTAGAAATGAATGATAAAAGATACTTCAAAAACCCCACAAACACATGAACACTGAATAACACACTCTTGAGTAATCAGTGGGTCACAGGGGAAATTAAACAACACCTACAGACAAATGAAAATACACATACAACTTACCGGAATCTCTGGGATGCAATGAAAGCCATCATCAGAGGAAAATTTATTGCACTGAGTTCCAATATAAGGAAAGCAGAATGAATACAAATAAATAACCTAATATTACACCTCCAACATCTAGTAAAATAAAAGCAAGTCAAGCCCAAAGCCAAAAGAAGGGAAGAAATTATAAAAATCAGAGCAGAAATTAATGCAATAGAGACTAAGAAAACAATCCAAAGAATCAATGAATCAAAGAGTTGGTTCTTTGAAAGAATAAATAAAATTGATAAGCCCCTAGACAACCCTATTAAAAATGGAAGAAAAAGCTCAAATTCATGCAACAATAAATGAAAAAGGAGAAATCATGACAGACTCTGTAGAAATACAGAAGATCATCAATACCTATTTTGAAAACCTCTACTTTCATAGGTTTGATAATACAACGAGATTGACAGATTCCTAGAAATATATGAAGTACCAAAACTAGGTCAAGAAGATGTGAAACTGCTGAATAACCCAATTTCTATTAATGAAATTGATAATGTAATTAAGTCCTTACCTAAAAAGAAGAGCCCAGGCCCAGATGGATTCACTGCAGAATTCTACAATAAGTACAAAGAAGACTTAATGCTGACAATCCTCAAACTCTTCAATGAAATTGAAAAGAAAGCAATCCTACTTAAGTCATTTCTGGAAGCAAATATCACTCTGGTACAAATACCTGAGAAAGACCCAAATAAAAAAGAAAACTACAGACCAATCTCTAATGAACACAGATGCAAAAATCCTCAATAAAATATTGGCAAATAGGATGCAGCAAATCATCAAGAAGATTACACACCATGACCAAGTGGGATTCATCCCAGGCATGCAGGGATGGTTCAACATACATAAATCAATAAATGTAATACACCATATCAATAAAGCCAAATGTAAGAATCACATGATCATTTCTATAGATGCAGAAAAAGCTTTTGAAAAGTCCAATATTCATTCATGATAAGAACCTTACAGAAAATTGGAATAGATGGTCTTTACCTCAATATGATAAAGTCCATCTATGACAAACCAACAGCCAGTATCATGCTAAATGGCCAAAAACTGAAGGTCTTTACCTTGAAATCAGACACAAGACAAGGATATTCCTTATCACCACTCCTATTTAATATAGTACTCGAATTCCTAGCAAGAGCAAGTAGACAAGAGATAGATATGAAATGGGTGAAGATAGGAAAAGAAGTTAAATTATCATTATTTGTGGATGACAAGATACTCTATATAGAAGACCCCTAAACTCCATTGAAATACTCTTAGATATAATAAATAAATTCAGCAATGTAGCTGATACAAAATCAATACTCAAAAATCAATAGCATTGACTTCTGGGAGAACATGGCAGATAGATAGCAGCAGCTTTGGAGGCTCTCTGAGAAGCCACACTTAAAATCCAGGAATGATGTTGGTTGAGAAGTCCTAAGCAAGGGGAGATATACCCTGCTGACCCAGGAACAGACTAAACTAAGAGAAGCCAACTGGAAACGAAATCCTGATGATATAGCAGGAATAGATAAGGTCTTAGCTTGGAAGCTGGAGCCCACGCCACTGACAGCCCCAATTTGAATTTCCTGCAGCTGCTGCTGTGTCCCAATCGGCACAGCAAGGAGAGAGGTGCAAAGGCTCTGAGAATGGGAAGCAGTGAATGGAGTTGAGAACAGGACTGGCTGGGAGCCCTGCATTGACCTGCAGTGAGTCAGTGGATCGGAGTAGGAGTAGGAGGCTTCAGCAAAGGACATACTGGGACTGGGAAGATTAGCAGAACAGGAGGCTGCAGTGTCCTTAGGAGTATATTCCCCTCTCAAGCGGGATTGGTGGGGAGTGCCTGGCCTGGGTGACACTGCAGACTAAGACCCAGTAGGCTAGCCCAAACCAGGTCCCAGTGCCTGGAGGTACACCCTAGCAGTGAAGCCTTTGGTAGGTTCTCCTGGAGGGGTGGGCCCAGCAGTGGATGCCCAGGTTTCTGTCTCCCTCGTACACTGCAGTGGGCGGGAACACCTAGCCAGCACAATTCAAACAAACTGCAACCGACAAAGAAAGAAACTGGGCCTCCTATATACACTTGTATAGCAGAAACAAAATATGGGAAGAGGGAGCAACAAGAAAGGGTCCTCGGCCCCCACTCCTGAGAAACATGCAATAGCAGACACAGCACCAATAGACATAAAGCGGTATCTCCAGAGCCTCATAGACGAGTTTAGGAATGAAGTTATTAATGACCTAAAGCAAGATATAAGTAGAACAGAGAAATGCTAAGCACCACCCAAGAAAAAACAGATAGTAGAATGGAAGAACAGAAAAAAAGGGGAGAATTGTTTGATGGACAAAATAGAGAAAACATAGAATACATGAAGCAGGTTCAAAGAGATTACCAGGAAACTAAAAACTCTATCAAAAACTGGCATAACAGCTTGAAAGAAACTAAGGATAGATTATCTGAACTGGAGGGCAGATTCATAATATGGGAGCATGAAATGAAAAACTTCTTTAAAATAACAAAAAAACAAACAGCAATAATACAAAGGCTAGAAGATGATAAGATCTATAACTTAAGAATTAAGAACATAAAAGAAGAAGTAGGGACACAAACAAATGGACTACAAAAGCTATTCACAGAAATAATTCAGGAGAATTTCCCTAATTTAGTGAAAGGTAAAGATACTCAGATTTATGAGGCATACAGGACCCCAGTCACCTACAACCCAAACAGAGCTACACCCAGGGATATAATAATCAAAATTCCAGAAATTCAATATAAGAACAGAATGTTAAAAGCCATCAGAGACAAGAAACAGCTCACTTACAAGGGAACACCCATCAGAATTACAGCAGACTTCTCGGCACAAACCATCAAATCATGAAGAGTATGGGGGGAAATAATTCAAGCTTTGAAAGATAATAACCTCCAGCCAAAATTGATATGTCTTGCACAACTGTCCCTGGAAATTGATGGAAAAACAAGGTGCTTCCAGGATAAAGAGGAACTAGGGGAATTTGCAGCCACCAATTCAACTCTACAGAGAATACCGCAGGATATTCTAAAAAAGGAAAATACCAAGATTCCAGAAATAATGGCAGAGAGGCCACAATGAATGGAGCAGAAAGCAAAATGAAGAAGACAAACTGACAACAAACAATAGAAGAAGATCTCAACAGAAATGAGGCAGAGAAAATCGGAAGTTAGGAGCAGCTATTTTGGAGAAAACAAGACATCATAATAGGTAGTGCTGATTTAGTATCATCTTGTTTTGAAGTCCCATCAAGCTTGTATTCTTCTGCCTCTATCGGTCTTAACAGGTTGTATCTTATTGGGTTTTATTATATGTGATAATATAAGCAAAAACTTTTACAGACAAGGAGATTATACAGAAACCAAGGTTCATTTTCTGTTAGCTGGTTCTAAATACCCTGTAATTCTCTTGAATGGTTTTTACAGCGTCTTGATATGTTTGGTGCTATAGTATACGAAGTTATATTCAAAGATTTCAAGGAAAGAGTCACTATGGTAACTACTTTTATGTCAGGATATCTTGAGGTGAAATACTATTTTGTTTAAATGGTTATGTTCTGGGGCTGGAGGTTTAGCTCAGCAGCATAAGCGCCTGCCTTGCAGGCAGGCAGTCGTGAGTTCGATCCCCGGTACCGATAAAAAGGAAAAAGACAAAAAAAAAAATGGTTATGTTTTGACCTGCACTGTTCTGTTGTTATGTCCTCTTTTATCTCAATCCCTTTTTTTCTTTCCTTTTTTAAATTATTTACTTCTTTATTTTTATCTTTTTAATTAATGGAAAAATAAATTTAAAAATAGCAGGATACATTATAGTAACATACTTTGCTTTCCTATTAACTTGATTTGAAACCCTGTATTGCCCTCACCATCTTGCTTTGACTGATTTTCCCCTATTCTGCTTTGCTAGATAGTACCAAGTTCGAAAGTATAGGCAACAACTGTGAAGACAATAAGATTCATTATCTCAACCATTCTGGTTGACTATTATCTTCTTTTAAAGTCCTGTAAAGTCTCCAATGTTTTGGTTGTATTCTCTAGTGTTTTCTTCAATTTTATTATAACTGATGATATAAGCAATTCTTCTTAAGATAGCAAGAGGCAGTATGGTAACCATTGTTGATCACCTTGTATTTTGTTTTTACATTATCTATTATGTCCATGCTTTTGATTTGACTGACTCTGTTCTGATATGTTGCATTTGGTTTTACTCTCTTCAGAGAAAAGTAATAAGAACTGTGGAAGTAATAAATCCCAAAATGTGTAATTGTCATTGTACAAAAGAAAAGAAGGTGCTCTAAAGGTTATAACTGCATATATGTTTGAGTGTATAAGATGGATAACCATATTACTAAGTTTTTTTGGATCATTGAACAAAACTGTTTGCACTCTCACTGTTTGAAAGTCCACTTTATATGCTTTAATTTTGTAACTTGAACAACTATTTCTAAGATGAGAATATGTAATCTATTAACTAGTGATTTCTTACTGTTTATTTTTTAAATTTCGTATTACGTGTACCCTTTCTCTGTTTTTTTCCTTTTCTCTTTAAATAAAAAAAATCAATGGCATTCCCATACAGTAACAAAAAAATCACATCCTTCACACTAGCAACCAAAAAAATGAAATTCTTAGGAATTATCTTCATGAAAGAAGTGAAAGATCTATATAGGAAGAATAAATATTGTGAAAATGGCCCTTCTCTCAAAATTGTTATACAAATGCAATGCAATCTCAAACAAAATACCATCAACATACCTCATAGATCTAGAGAAATCATTCCTAAAATTCATCTGGAACCAAAAGAGACCTGGAATAGCAAAGACAGTTCTAAGCAGCAAAGGCAAGGCAGGAGGCATCACAATCCCTGACTTGAAGTTATACTACAAAGCAACTATAGTAAAGTTAACATGGTACTGAAATAATGCTGAAGATCAATGGAACATATTAGAAGATACAACCACAACTAAAAACACACTCAATCACCTTATCTTTGATAAAGGGGCCAAATTCTTTCACTGGAAGAACAATATTCTCTTTAATAAATGGTGTTGGAAAAACTGGCTCTCCATATGCCGAACACTAAGACTAAACTCATGCTTATCACCATGTACTTAATTAAAATCTAAATGGATCAAAGATCTGCATATTAAAACAGAAACACTAAATCTATTGGAAGACAAGTTGGGTAAAACCCTTGGAGAATAGGGGTAGGTGGAGATTTCATGAACAGAAATCAAACCGCACAGGAAATACTTCCCAGAATCAACAACTAGGATCATGTCTTATTAAAAAGTTTCTTCTTGTCAAAACAAATCTCTATCATAGTGAAAATAAAACTTACAAACTGGGAAACAATCTTAGAGAATGGTCCCTCAGATGAAGGTCTTCTGTCTAAAACATACAACGAAGTTTAAAAAATCAGACCCCCAAAATTCAAGGATCCAATCCAAAAATGGGCATCTGAGATGAGTACACAATTCTCAGATGAAGAAATACAAATGGCAGATAAATACATGAAAAAATGTTCACCATCATTACTCATTAGAGAAATGCAAATTAAAACCACACTGAGATTCCATCTCACTCCTGATAGAATGGCCAGGATCAAGAAAACTACCAACAACAAATGCTGGAGAGGCTGTGGGGAAAAGGAACTCTCCTACACTGTTTGTGGGAGTGTAGACTGGTGCAACCATTGTGGTGGTCAATCTGGAGATTTCTCAGAAAGCTGGGACTGGAAGTTCAATTTGTTCCAGCTCTTCCACTTAAGGCATATTGCCAGAAGAACTGAAAACATCATACCAGAGTGATATATGTGCACCCATGTTTATAGCAGCACAATTTGTAATAGCCAGATCTTAGAAACAACCTAAGTGTCCATCAACTGAGGAATGGATAAAAAAGTTGTGGTTTTTTTTTACAATGGAGTACCACTGAGCTATAAAAAATTATAACATTGAGATATTTATAAATAAATGGATGCAGCTTGAGACTATACTCATAAGTGAAATAAATCAAACTCACATGTATAAATATCAAATAGTTTCCCTAGTATAAGAAATAGTAAGAGCTGGGGATTTAGCTCAGCGGCATAAGCACCTGCCTTGCAAGCAGGCAATCGTGAGTTTGATCCCCAGTATGGATAAAAAGAAAAAGACCAAAAAAAAAAAAAAAAGAAATAGTAAAAATATACAAAAGTATGTGGTAATCATGATTCCCTATAATATTGCTTTGAAGTCTTCTAATGTTTTCATTCATTAATTAAAATGGTTTTATTCTGGGTTGTTTGATTTTATTGTCTGTGTTGGTGTGAACAGCTATTTTGAAGAAAACAAGACATTATAATAGCTAATGTTGATTTAAGATCATCTTGTTTTGAAAGTCCCACCAAGCTTTTTTTCTTCTGTCTCCATTGGTTTTATCATGTTGTATCTTATTGGGTTTTATTATATGTGATAGTATAAACAAAATATTTTATAGACAAGGAGATAATATCTTTGTTCATTTTCTGTTAATTGATTCTGAATACCCTTTAATACTTTCATCCTCTTGAATGGTTTTACACTGTCTTTTTATATTTGATACTATAGTATATGAAGTTATACTCAAATATTTCAAGGAAAGAGACACTATGGTAGCTACTGTTATGTCAGATTGTCTTGTGTGAAACAGTATGTTGCTTCAACTGTTCTGTTCTGACCTGTTTTGTTATGTCCTCTTTTATCTTAATCTTTTTTTAAAGAAAAAAAGAAAGAGGTTGAGTATTTAAAGGCAGGACTCATAGGAGCTGTGGAATAAGTCTATTTCAGCATTCCCTGTGTTATCCGCCCATAGACTGGGTAAGAGACAGTCACAGGAGAGCTGTGGACAAGAAGTTAACTGGAAAAAGATTCACTATGGGTTTTGATTTGGGGCCAGGTTGGGGCCCCAACCTCCACAGCCAGAGACCAGAACCAGTTTCAATTGCTTTGGTCCTAGACACTTGGCATTGAGCTTTCGTGACCTCACCCTACTGCCTGAGGCCTTCCTTTTCTACCAGCATGCACAGAGATAAGTCTCAGCTGTGACACTACCAGTTTGTATAAACAGAATAGGCTCTGGGCCTAGGGATGGGGGTGTGCCTAAAAGCTTTTTGGAGAAAACTGAGCATTTCTAGATCCCCAAACTACAGATCCTAGAAAGAAACAACTCATCCAAAAACAGAGAAATTTTTTTTGGACTTCTCTTCCTTCTTCTTCACTGGTTTTGGAGGATCATCCTTTGTCACTTTTCCTTGTTTACTTTTTATTCTTACCTCTTTTTTCTCTGTTTCCATTCCCTTTATTTCTTTCCTTTCATTTTTCCCTTTAATATTTTTCTTACTTTTATTTTCCGTACCTCTTATTTCTCCCTTTTTCATTTATCTTCTATTTATCATTTCTTTATTCTGCTACCTTTACCTAATTCTATAAATCCTCTACTCCCAGTAGGATCCTTTTCTTACTTCTCTATTCTCCTCATCTAAATTTCCAAATTTTCTTCTTACCTTCTACCTTTTAAAAGCCCTATATTGAATGGGCTAAGGGTGTAGCTCAGAAGCATAAATGCCTGCCTGCAAACATAAGATCCTGAGTTCAATTCCTTGTAACAACAACAACCAAAAAATCCTATATTCTTAACAGTGTAACTAACAAAGCTTTCTTATTGTATAGATAAATAGCTCTATATAATTCCTGTGAAATTTTTATCTAACATTACTGGAAATATAGCTGTCACATTTCATATTAGCTGTATGTCATGGTCTGGGATATATTATGTGTTCATACTTTAACTGTGGGTTTCTTTTCTTTGTTTAAATGTAGTTCATGATTGGTTCTTCTGGTATGTTAACAACTACTTGTCTTGGACAATAGTACTACAATGGATTTGCCTGATAGTTCCAGGGATGCATAATTGCTGCTATTAGTTGGTCTGTATGTCAACACAATGTTATCATTGTGACAATAACAACATTGGGTCCATTCCCAGAAATGGGGTGTTGGCCTAATTACCCTACTGCTTCCCCACTGAAATTAACAGAGATAGTCAGACCATGGAGTAGACACAATGGACAGTGCTTAACCACACACCAAAGTACACCAATGAAAAGCATACTAGCTAAAGAGATTTCTATACTAGAAATAACATCTTTCCATTGTAAGTGATCAGAACATGATTTAAAAAATAAACAAGAGAAACATGAGAAGATGAAGCTACAAAACGCCTCCCCAAATTCCCAACTATCCCAAAGGCAATCCAGGAGACAGTGGGAAATAGCAAAATTATTGGAGAAGACAAAAGTGGAGGTTGGGAACAGACCAAAATGGTGCTTCGTGGAATCACAGAAGATACAAGTAAACATAAAATGAAAATAATAAACAAAATGATCCAGGAGCTTTGAGAAGATATTAACAATTAGCTACAAAATGGTTAAAAAACATGAATGATCAGTTTAGGAAAAAGTTCCAGTCCAAAAAGAATTCCAGAAAGTTTAAAAAAAAAAAACAGGAGGTTAAAAATCATATTGAAATTATGAGCAGCAGAAATAACCAGTGAGAGGACAGAATTTTAGAACTAGAAGATAGAGATGCAATCAAAAACCAACTACTCAAAGATACCTTAAAAACAAGAGAACATGTAAAACAAAGTCATAAGCTGCTAAATGACAAACAAGACTAGCATAACAAATACATGAAGAAGGGAAAATCAGATGACAGCAAAAATTAAATTTAAATTTTACTGTGATCAAAACAGTATGGTCCTGGCACAAAAAAGGTGGGTAGATCAATGGATCAGAACAGAGGAGGTGGAAATAATTCCAAGCACATTCAGCTATTTGATCATTAACAAAGGGACAAAAGGCATACATAGAGGAAAGATATCCTCTTTAGTAAATGGTGCTGGGAAAATTGGATATTCACTTGCAAAATATTGAATTAAAGTGGCTCAAAGGGCAAATAGTAAAACAAAGACACAATTTACTGGAAGATAAAATAGGTGTGACTCACAAAGACATAGGTATATGCAAGGACTTTTTGAACATAACCCTAATGAAAGAAGAGATAATACTGAGGACCAGCAAGTGGGATCATGTCAAATTACAAAGCTTCTACACAGTGAAGGAGACAACCAACCGAGTCAAGAAACAACCTATAGAATGGGAGAGAATTTTTGCCTCCTAATCAATGGACAGAGAGTTAACATCTAGAATATAAAAAGAATATAGAATATAGACCTGCTCCCAAAATATGACACCGAAACAAAAAATGAACAGCTGAAATGAATAACACCTCTCAGAAGAAGTACAAATGGCCAATAAACCCATGAAAACATTGTTCAACATCATGGCCATTAGAGAAATGAAAATTAGAACTACATGAAAATATCAACCTATCCAAGAAAAAAGTGGCCATAATCAAATTATCAAACAAATACAGGCAAGGATGTTGGGGAAAAGAAATTCTTCTTCATTGTTGGTAGTTATGTGCATTAGAACAGCATTTTGCAGAGATTCTTCATAAAATTAAAAACAGAAATTTCATTTGACCAAGCTGTCCCCTTCTAGATATTTTAGCTATCCCTCTGTTAAGAATCTTCCCAAAAAGTAAAGTCTTCATTTTATTATAAGGATACACGCACATCTATCTTTATAACATCATGATTTATAACAGCTAGGTCTTAGAAACAGCATATATGTCCATTAACTGATGAACAGATAAAGAAAATGTGTTATTTGCATAAGATGGAGTAATACACTGCCATAAAAAAAGATAAACTGGAGGCATTCATAGGCAAATGGATGCAATGTGAGAACATAATGTTAAGGAAAATAAGTCTGACAAACAATCTTAAATATTATATGATTTCTCTTACATGAAAAACTCAAAAATTGTGTGTGTACAGCAAAATAGAAGAGAGATAAATAGAAAATGGAGAAATTCAAGTACCTCATCAAATTATCCTTTTGTTTCAAAAATATTTTAAGGTAAATTCTAATGTGTTTCATTTATATTACTATTGTCTTCTTTGTATTGAAAAGAAAGTTTTGTTCTTTATGGTATGTTTCTCCTTTGTTATAGAGAATCATTATTGGTGATGACTTGTACTCTGTGTAACATTATGGTGAACTTTTGAAAATCATGATGCACAATATACTAAGGACTGTTGCTCTCTATTTTGTTAGGAAATTTTGTTTTTTTAATAAAGTATTTTCTATATTTCATTCATGAATATCTACATTATCTTAAAATTCTGAAAAATTGTAATTGAAATAAAATATTGCTATGGCTATAGGAGTGTAGTACATTCTTACAGAGAACTATAGAACCTTTGCCAATATATATTGTACCTGGCTATATTCCCACATAAATTACTGCATAAGACCATACTATGTCACATCATATACTCACAAACACATTTACACAGATAATATTTTTATTAGATTCATTAAGAACTCAATGAATTTCTCTTTTTTGCTACTGGGTTATCAACTTTCTTTTTTGTTTGGTATATTCCTATAGAATGGACAATCGTAAAATTCTTAGCATCTTCCACTTTTTCTATCAGAGACAAATAGGAGATGATGTAAAATAATAATCCAGGGTAATAATAGTTATTTAATCTTAAAAGAATTGGCAGGAGAAAGAAAAGGATACATTAAAATTAGTTATCTTGGTGATTCTCCTTTATTTGTATTTTCTCAGTCTCTTGTCACTGGGCAACTAAGTACTTACTTGCTGAGAATATAAAAGTTATGGATCTCTCACTTCCTTCAATCCTCATTCTTTTTGCTACCAAATCTCTTTCCATTGTCATTTTAATAAACTCTTTTCCCAAGTTTCTTACTTTTATTTGCAGTGTGTCCTGTAACTTAGAGGTTTTTTGTACTCTCAAAACTATGTACAATCAAAATAAATTTATCAAGAAAATTGGAAAGGTATAATTAAATCAAGAAGCTCTGCACTACTTGGATAAGCTCTCTCCTCCAAATATTAAACAAACCTAAGATAAATAAAAGAAGTCAAAGACCATAAGCAGAGTTGTAGAATAAAAATATGGAAGGAGAAGATACATAGTACGGTTTATGATATGAGCACCCAATCAATTAGAAGTTACTGTGCTTGTGATAACAGAAAAAAATTACCTTTCATTCAGATATTAAAACTGCACTGTATTTTCAGTTTTACATTCCCAAGGAGGTAGTTCAGTAAAACAAAACTTTATGTTCTCCTTTCCTTTAAATCTTTTAAAGCTTTTAATGTTTTCTTTAATAAAAATTAATTGTCAATAGAGATTTAGTACATAAAAAATAAGAACACTGTACATATGAAATGTTTCAGAGTATTTATAAATGTAAATTCTAAAAGCAAAATACTATAAATTAAAATATATTCCTGTGAGTGTGTGCAAACAAACCACTATCTTGTATAACATGGTTCATTATATAATATTAAAATTGGTGAATTCTTTTATGTTTTGTTTCTTTAGTAACTCAGTAAGTTAATTCTTTTCCAAAATTATAACCTATCATTTTGAAACATAAATTATGTATTCTGAAACTTGGTGATACTACCACCAGGTTAGATTATTAAAAATAAAATACAAGTTTTTAAAACTCTGACTATAATTCTGATTCCAATCAGTATTTGATTACACTTAATATTTTATAATCAATAAATTGGATTTGGGACTAAGTTTTCAAAACTTTTCTTAAACTTTCATTCTGGCAATCCAAAATTATTTTTTAATGAAAAAGTATTAAAGTTTTAATACTCTTAATGTGCTTAATATTCCTTCCTGATTTCCTTTCAAAAGTTAATAAAAACAATTGTCAAGAGAATTGTTAATAGTTCTCCCTTTTTCTGAGCAAAAATTTAACTTAATAGCATAAAGCATATTATCATTTCAAAGAATTTTAAGACAAACAGTATAAGATCTAGAAATTTGATTATTTGAAGACAAATTAAATGTTTTCATAATAATCATTTTAAATATATACAATTAAAAGCTATACCAAACAAAGTTGATGTACAGTGAGCAGATGTACAGTGTCACTTTAAAATATTACTTTAAAAGTTCTAATAAAACAACAGCATAATATAAATTGTTGAAAAGATAATAATAGTTTATATTTTCTTCCCTTTATTTTATAAGTGCAGGTTATTGTTTTATTAAGTATGAAAATTTATTCCTGCTTTGATTTATTTAAATCAATAGAGTAGTACAATTTCTGCACTTGCAGCATTCCTCTCCTTCAAATGTTATTGTCACATTAATCCATGATCCTTTAGTGATAAGCCTCAGCATCAAAAAATGTTCATAATATAAACATGAAATGATAAGTTACATGAGAAAATTATACTTTGGGCAAGGAGAAATTTTAGATGTAAATGAGGATTATGATACATGATTCTTACTCTCTGTTAGATTTAAAATATATTTATTAATTTAAAATATTATTTCTTAAGGACATTAAAATAGTATAAAATAACAGTCACATTTCCCACTTTAGGGTTACTAATTTTCTGATGATCTGTTATGGCTTTTATCTAGATGACCCCAAAGCTTCATGTGCTCACAGGGGAGGCTTTGGGAGGTGACTGGATCACGGGGTGATAAATTTGTAAACTCACAGGTTGAGTTTCTGGTTAACTGTCATGTTGGGCCATGGGGAGTATTGGGCTACTGGAGAAGGGGGGTCACTGGGGGTGTGGCTATCTCTCTGCCTCCTTCCTGAACTCTGTCTCAGCTTCTTCCTACCACACCCTGAGATATTTCACTGTTTCCTTGCTGCCCTGCATAGGAGCCTGCTTACTGTAATCTGAAACCTCTACAAAACAGAGTTACAATTAACCTTTCCTCCTTTAAAGTGTGGGTGCTGGTTATTAATTCTCAATGATGATAAAGTAACTAATCCGTGCTTTATAACAAACTACCACAAACTTGGTGGCTTAATATAGTTTCCATCTATTATTAGGTCAAGTTCTATACATTAGAATTATGGGTAGGCACGGTTAATACCTTGTTGAGGTATTAGATCTCAAGGAAAGAATATGCCACCTGAGTAATTTGGTTTATTGGTAAAATCTAGTTGCCAGCAGGTGTATATCTGACATTCCTATTTCCATCCAACTACAGCTTAGAGACAGCAGTCTGCCCATGAAGGATCCATTTACTGCTTCATATGGCTTGCTCCATCTTTAAAGCAGCAACAGCATTTGGAGTTCTCATAATTCTAACTTCCAGGATTTCTTTATGCCTCCGCCTGAAGAAAGGACCTGCTCCTAATGACCTTATTTTTGCATTGGGTCCATCCAAATAAGCTAGAATTATTTCCTTACTTTATGATCAACTCTGCCATTTATCAAAACTGAAGTGTGAGAATGATGTCTCATTATAATCTCAGATTTCTCAAATTAAGACATAAGGTCTTTCAGAGACATTTTAGAAATTCTCTCTACCAAATGTAATAAATCAAATTCCATTATATCATGAATACAGAATTAGTTACTTGAGAATAACCAATGTCCATCAATAATTAATATATCTTGACCCTTAGGATGAAAAGGATTAATACTGAATAACTGAGACAAAATCATTTTAGCCTGTCACTTAATCAGCTTATTAATATCTAGGAAGAAATATTTCAAATAGGTAAATACATAATTCATTGAAATCTATTATAGGAAGTTATACTGTTGCCATTCTTATAATTACAGACATGAAGATATTTGAAAGTATAAAAATGTTAATGTTGTCTAGAAGGGGTTGGGATCGGGGGAACCAGCAAATCTGTTTTCTGGTTTTTTTCTACATACAGATGCAGTGATGGTAAATCTAGAATTCTAGGGCTTTGGAGAGTATGATTCCAAAATCTACCAAATCACTATGATATTAAAATTAGAAGACTACATGTTTGGTCTTCTTCAATTCTGGACGTTTCTATCACATAAAAAGAAATGGATATATTTTATTTTTTGACATGACTTTTTATCTTTTAAATTAATAATTTATTGTAATATCAATATATCTTTATTAAAGATCATTTATCCTTACATATTTCTCCTTCAGTCTAGGTTTATTGTATATGATTAGTGAACTACATTTTAAATTACTGAACTACATGGTTTACTAGTTCTTACAGAAAGGGTCTACAAGGGAATTTTTTTTAATTTTGAAAAATGTACTTCTGTTATCAGCACTCTGAGGGTACTATTTTAATTTTCTGGCTTGTTTTTTAGTACTGAAAATTATGCTATTGAGTTAGGAATACTATAATGGAGTGGCTCATTAACATTTTTCAAATTCCTTCTGCTCTACATGTGTTTTAGAAACTATAAAGCTGAAAGTTATTTTTCCTAATAACTTTCACAAGCCATATGAAGGCAATAATCCAAACAAGATTTGTTTTTGCTATAAAATGCATTTGAGTAAGTTTGAATTTGGAGATGTGTCCTGTGTAAAAGGAGGAAAAGAATCAGAAATTCCTTGATGGAAAAATACATTAGAAGCAGTGAGACCTAACCTGACAGTGCAGCAGTGTAAAATAACTTAAACTTTATGTGCCTTGGTAATTAAGAAGCAGTAGACTGGTTCTGGAGCCAGGAGTTACAGTGGTGACTTCTATTTAGGACAGTAAATCCTAATTGTTAAGAATAGCAAATACTTCTGTTAGCCTGGTGAGCTACAGATTTGGGTATGTTACTAGAATTCAATCTGTTCTCACTTTTTGGTATTTTGGTTTTGGGGGGGGTTGTTTTTTGTTTTTTGTCTTTTTGAGACAGGGTCTCTATGCAGCTTAGGCTGGCCTCGAACTCACTTTGTAGCCCAGGCTGGTCTCAAACTCGCAAGGATCCTCCTGCCTCAGCCTCCTGAGTCCTGGGATTACAGGCGTGAGCCACCACACACAGCTCTTTTTGGTATTTTGAATACTAACATTTTCTGCTAATCTACTGTATTCAAACTATTTTTTTAAAACTTTCTAGAGTATATTATTTCCTTTAAACCCTTTATCCAAGATGCCTTTTTAAAAAATCCACTTTGCTTAATTACACTGTTATTTCATATGAAGTATTTGGGTATAAATTTATATTTTACTTAGCTTCCTTAGAATGTTTCGGCTCCCTAAATATAAAAGTTTATATTTATTTATATGGGAAAATTTTGACTTACAGTGTCTCTATCACCTCCACCAAATTCTCTCAATTGAGTTTTTGAACTGTTATTAGATGCATTTATGATATATCCTCAAGGCATGTTTCTTTATGTCCTCGTAGGAAGTACATGACTTAATTCTAACCCTAATCTTTTTACCCACAAAGTTCATCTTTGTCCTAATGTTCCAGGAACTTCCTTCGTGGTGAAGTTGCAAAGATTTTAAATCATTTAGCACTGCTGATTCTAACTCTAGATCTCACTAAAAGCAACCAGGAATATGCCTGCCATGTTCAGAATGTTGGGCTGCCTAGAAATTTCCTCTACCAGATTAATCAATGGACGGCCCTTAACTTCAATCTCCTATAAAATCTCAGGACATAGGCAAATGTAGATCAGTTTTCTACCACAGTCTAACACACATGATCTCTAGTCTAACTGCTACTAGATTTCATTTTTCCTAAATGAAATATCTTAAGCCTAGCATTTACTGTCCAAGTTCCCATCAGCATTCCACCCTGCAGAGCTCTGACCATTAACACACATCAACCATGGTTCCGAACATTCTAGGACTTTTCTAACCCATAGTTTCAACTGTCTCTAAATTTCCTCAGGAAAACAGTTACAGTGGCTTCTAATCCACATAATTACTCCCATCACCACCCCACCATCATGGGAACTCAGGTGAACAGTGCCAGAGGAGACCAGACCCCGCCCTCACTACTGCCAGGAGTGAGATGAACCACTTGGAAAGACCCAGACAGACCAGAAAGAATTCCAGCAACACAGTACTCAACATGGTACCCACTGAAGTTCATTGGATAGACAGGAGATTAGTGATATGAAAACTCTGAAGTAACAATAACAATAGGAGTCAACAGGTGACTAAGGCCTTCACAGGACCAGCCACCAGCGTGGAAAGAATACAGAACTTGACAGAAGACACCCTTCAAGAACAGACATTTCCTAGAGACGTCTTGATACTATTGATATAGCCACCTATTACAAAAACTCACAAGGATCATCACAAAAAAATTTAATAGAAAATGGTAAGACAAAGAAGCAAAATTCAATCTCAGACCTACAGATGATTCAGAACAAGTCCTGGAAACAGTACCATAGAAGAAAATGGGAGCTATACAACTGAAATTTCTGAAATGATGTCAACTGAAATAAAAAACATATCCATGAGGCTATAGAGGAAGTCAGATCAGAAATAATTTGTCAGGTAAAAAAAACAAATGTAACCATTTTAAAGGAAATGTTCAGCAAATCTAGAGCAGAGACAGACAAGAAAAGAGGTGATGACAGGAGAGGGTAGAAATTGTGAATGATCAATATAAGAAAGAAACAGAATGCATGAAATGGATTGAAACAGATATCTAGGAAATCAAAAATTCCACTGAAAGCTAACAAAAAACTTGAATAAAACTGACCAAAGACTTTTGTACCTTGAAAGCAGGATTATAGCTAGTGATCATGAAAGGAAAAAATCACTTCAAAATAACAAAAGATCAGGAAAAGATGCAACAGCCACAAGATTACACAAAGAAAACTATGTAAGAATAATAAGTGCCAATGAAAAATCAGAAGCCAACACAAATGACATTAAAAAAAACTATTTGCAGAAATAATAGCAGAAAATTTTCTAAGCATGTGAAAAGAACCTAACATAAGATGAGTGAGGCATATAATTACCGGTCAGCCATAACCAAAATGAATCTATGTGCAGATAAAATAATCAAGACCCCAGAAATTCAGGACAAGAACAAAATATTAAAAGCTATTAGAGAAAAGAAACAGATCATCTATAAAGGGAAATTCCTAAGAATCATGGGACATTTTCTCAACACAAACCCTCCAGGCAAGAGAGTGGAGTGAAATATTTGAAGTCCTGAAAGAAAACAAATTCTCACCCAGATTGATGTAACATGCAAGTTTCTTTCAAATTTAATGGAGAAATAAGATACTTCTATGATAAAGCACAACTGAGGGAGTTGATGACAACCAAACCAACACTACAAAGAGTACTGAAAGATATTTTAGACCGACACAAAAATGACCACAATTCTTAGAATAAAAATAGAAAGAAAACACTAACCAGGGAAAGCAATTAAAGAGAGGGAAAAAGTAGGGAACTAACAGCAGGAAAACAACTTGACAAAGACAGGATAACACGTGTCAGTTATTACCATCCATGTAAATGGCCTCAATGCACCAATCAAAAGAGACAGACTGGCAGAATGGATCAAGAAACGACATCCAACCATATGCTATCTACAAGAAACACATTTAATTCAAAAATAAATTCATATACTAAAAGACAAGGATAGAAACAATATTCAATGCAACAGGAACACAGAAAAAACCAAGGGCAGCTATTCTGTTTGCAGACAATGTGAACTTCAAACCAAGACGCTCAAAAGAGATAAAATGGTGACTAAATACTTGTTAGAGGAAAAACTGAAGAGGAAGAAATAATAACTATTACTATGTATACACCAAATATAGGAGCATTCAACTATATAGGAAAAATATTATTAGACATGAAAAAACATACAAGCAATACCACAGTTGTAATGTGAGAACTTAATATCCCATTGTCACAAAGAGACAGGTCAACAAAACAAAAAAATCTATAACAGAACTGAACCAAACCTCTGAAAAAATAGACTTAGTAAATGTTTAGAATATTCCACCCAACATCAGAATACACATTTTTCTGAGTTGCACATGGAATGCTTTTTAAATACACCATACACTAGTCCATACAACATGCTTAAGTAAAGGCAAAGAAAGGGAAATTATGCATGTTATCAGGCCATAGTACCAAAAAATTGTAAATTAATGGCAAAAGAAACCTCAAAACTTTCATAAACACATGAAAATAAAATAACACTCTCCTGAATAACCAGTGGGTCACAAACAAACTAAAGAAAAAAAATTAAACAATATCTACAATCAAAAAAAAAGTTTTATGCAACTCACATAAAACTGTGGGATGCAATGAAAGCAATCCAAAGAGGGCCTTTAAACCTGTAAATTCCCACATCAGGAAAACAGAATGAGCACAAGTAACAATCTAATACTATACCTCATGCTTCTAGAAAAAGAAGAGAAAGTCAAGCCAAAAGCCCATGCAGTGGAGAAAATTATAAAGATCAGAGCACAAATTAATGCAATTGAAACTAAGAAAGCAATACAAAGAATTAATAAATTGAAGAGTTGGTTCCTTGAAAAAATAAACAAAATTTATAGCCCCTAGTCAACCTTATAAAAAAAAATCTCAAATTCACGCAATAAGGAATGAAAAGGGTGAAATTACTACAGATCCTGAGGAAATTCAAAATCATCAATACATACTTTGAACATTTTTACTCACAGAAGAAATGGATGGATTCCTAGCAACTATAAATTACCAAAGCTGAATCAAAATATAAAAATATAAATAAACCAATATCAGTTAATGAAATTGAAAATGTAATTAAAACCTAGCAACAAAGAAAAGCCCAGGTTCTGATGAATTCATGGCTGAATTCTATAAGAAATTTAGAGAAGAGTTAACACCAATACTCCTCAAATTCTTTAATGAAATTGAAAGCAAAGCAATTCTTCCTAACTCATTCCTGGGGGGTAAATATTATTCTGATAACAAAATTGCAGAAAGACCCAGCTAAAAAAAAAGAGCACTATGGTCCAATCTACCTAACGATTGTAGACGTAAAAATCATCAATAAAATACTAGCAAACAGAATGCAACAAGTTATCAAGAAGATTATACACCATGACCAAGTGGGATTTATCTCAGGAATGTAGGGATGATTTGACGTACTCAAATCAATATGCATAACACACCATATCAAAAGAACCAAAGACAAAAATCACATGATGTTATAGTTTGTGTTTGGATGCCACCCGCCCCCAAGCCTCATGCAGTCATGGACATGGCTGTATCCAGCACTAGTGCTTAGTTCATTGTCTAGCACTGGGTTTGGTGATGTGAATGCTACACCCACGTAGGGATGAAGCTGACATACAGTGTAAGGGCAGGAAAAAGGTGTGTCTTTCCTATTTTGTTCAATTCACTCTTATTGTTTGCAATAAGAATGGTGGCCCAAGCCATGCCACTCTGCCTTGGAGCCAGCTGAGTAACCTCCAAAATTATACTAAATAAACCTTCTTTTCCCTAATTTTTGGCATCAGATATTTTTCTCAATGAGAGAAAACTAAAACACATGATCATCTCAATAGATGCAGAAAACTCATTTGATAAAGTCAGCTCATTCATGAAAAAAAAAACTACAGAAAATTGGAATACATGGTCTTTACCTCAATCTGATAAAAGCAATCTATGACAAACCAACAGCTAATATCATATTAAATGGCAAATACTGAAAGCTTTCGACCTAAAATCAGGAACAAGACAAGGATGTTCAATATCACCATTCCTATTCAATATAGTTCTGGAACCACTAGCCAGAGCAATTAGACAAGAGACAAAAGGAGTAAGGAAAGAAAGAATTTAAGATATCATTATTCACAGATGACATGATTTCTACACCTAAGAACACAAAAACTGCATCAAAAGATGTCTACAGTTTATAAAAAAAATTCAGTAGCATAGGTAGATACAAAGCCAAAACTCAAAAATCAATAATAAACAAACTCACTGAAAGAGAAATTAGGAAAACTACACACTTCAGGATAGCATCCAAAAGAAGAAATATTTAAGAATCAAAACAAGTAAAACATCTATACATTGAAAATTATGACACTCTAAAAAACAGAGATCTAAGAAGATAGCAGAAAATGGAAAGCTATCCCTTGCTCATGGAAAGGATAAACCAACATAGTGACAATGGCCATACTCTCAAAACTTATATGCACATTTAATGGAATCCCAATCAAAATACCTTTAGCATACCTCACAGATCTAGAGAAAACACTTTTGTAATCTGAGCAACCACTTTGAAAATAACATAAGCAATATATTAATCATTATCAATATCCTCCTATCATTTTTTTGAAATTCTATATCATTGTTTGCATTAGGTTTTCTCTTTATATTAAAATAAATAAAAATAAATAAACCACATGATCAGCTGTAGTCTTAGCAAAAGCCTCATTCCTGTTATAAATTTTTAGGCATAGTTACTTTTCCATCACTCAGATACAACGCCCAACACCCATATCTTAAAGAAGAGAGTGCCAGAAGTTTCAGTCTACTGTCAGAATGCTCAAATACAGAAACAGCATGTTGGAAAGAGAGCTGTTTAGTTCATGGTGGCCAAGAAGCAGCGAAAAAAGAGGAGCTAGAGATAAGCATATAATCATGCCCCAGTGACCCACTCCACCTGAGCAGGCCACACTTCTGAATGTGAGACTTTGGAGGATCTAAACCATCACTATGTAATTTGGGCTACCCTTAAATTTGCTTTGTACTCCAGTCTGGCCTTGAACTCACAATTCTCCTCCCTCAGTCTACCAAGTGCTGAGTTTACAGGTGAATACCACTGAGCCAAACTGGTTGTCCTTAGTATATGTTCAATTTTTTTTTTCTGACAATCCTGAGAGTAGTAAGGCAGCTCACTAAGAGAAGGTCAACACCTTAATTACCTGAAAGCAACCAAGCAACTCTGCCTACCAATCCAAAGCCCCAGAAAGTAGGCAGACAACTCATCCTGAGAAGCTAATACATGGCCTCCTGAGTGTTATAACTCGTGTCCCATTATAAAATCCAAGGAGGCAAGAGACCGAAAATTTAGGTGGCAAAGGCTTTATTTCCAGGCCTGGCGACCAGTCTCTGGGAGCCAATTTGGAGACGTGTGTCAGAGACTGAAGGGAGGACTTTAAAAAGAGGCTGGAGGAAAGGGGGGGGGGGACAAAGAAACCTGCAGAGCCATCAAACTTGTTGACCCAAATCTGGAAACTGTATTGCTGTCCACTTAGCTCTGACAATCTCGGGAGTTCCTGGTGTTTCTCAAATTACTCCCATCCTACAGACTGACATTATCTCAGAGTGGCACATCTGCAGCAATATTTGGAGAAGAAAGTGGACAGTTAATTATCCCAGGACAGCTCGTTTTCACTAGTGGGTGTGAATGGGTCAAGAGTTACAAGAAGCTGAAACTTAAGTTTTACAAAGATCTGATATCTAACTCATTTGATGCATACAGAACAAAAGGAAAGCACCGATTGGGGTTTGGGCCATAGTATTTCCTGGTAATTTCTTTGAAGCTAAACAGTTCTTAAAATTGGGGCAGGCTCATTTTATGACAGATCATCACTGGGTCGGGAAGAGGTCACCAGAAACCCAAATTCTTTACGCCCTAGATAGATAGGTGAGGGGAGAGGGAGATAATAAGGCGTCATACAGAACAGAAAACGGTGGTTATGTGTCAAGGTCAGGGTAAAGGGTTAAACTCATACGCAAATCTCTCTGCACACAAGCAGGTTACTTTAAACAAGTGTAAATTAATGGGCCATTCTAGTTTTCTTTAGCTCTTTAGTGGAGAATAGAGGCACCTAACAGTGATTAACAATCCTTGTTAGCTTGTTTTAGCACAACTTCTGTAGTTTGTAGAGGGCAACAATGGTTAACATATCAATTAGGTGAGATTCTTGCAATTCTTTACAGAGGAGAGTATTGCTCAACATTTCAATTAGGTCACTTAACATATCAGTTAGGGAAAAAGGATAAAAAAACACATTTAGTAAGCCATGTTGCAGGTTTGCTATAATACACATATAACGAAGCTATTTTCTTAGAGTACAACACTGAGTAAATAGACACTGATGCTGAACTGAAGAGTTCCTTTCCTGGGCCCAAACATGCAGTGAAGGATCTTTAGAGACCTTAGACAAAAAGAGAAGCCCATCTCTATTACCAGACATTCTTGCTACATCAAAGCAGCTCCACCAGCACAGCTGCACCATACAATTCTCAGACACTAATAGGCACATATACTATATTTTGTTTGTCTTAGCCCTCCAGAGTAGCCATGCCCCTACATGACATCTACAGAAACACCCTTTAGGCCACACCCCTATTGATCACTCTTCTACAAGGGCCCACCTTATCACAGCACTTTTAGCTATAAATTTAGTAGTGAAATCTCCCAATGAATATATCACCCCTATGATCAAATTATTTCCCAAAGGCCCCATGTGTGACTACATGAGACTTTAGAGAGATATCTAAACATACACTATGATAACAAATAACAATGTAGGGATACAAAATGCATAAAGAAGAAAAGTAGTAAAAAATCTCTAAGGAAACACAGTAACCTCTACAATAGATAACAAAGAAAAAGACATTAACTGATTTCTAAGTATTGATTTTAAGGAAAGCAAATATAGTATAAAACACTTCAGAGAATTCAGTGAAATTAGAAACACAGTACAGGATCTGAATAAAATTTGTAGTAAAGAAATAAAGATCATAAAAGGAACCAAACAGAAATGTGGGAGCTGAAGAATTCAATAAATGAAATAAAACATAATCAAATGCCTCTAAAACAGAGAAGAACAGACAATTTTTGAATTTGCAAATGAATTCTTGAAATAACCTAGGCATTAGTAACTTTCCTATCACTGAAACTCAATATCCAAAATCCAACATTTACGGGAAAAGAGTTTTAATTTGGCTTATGGCCTCAGGAGATGCATTCCATGGTCAGCTGGCCAGAAAGAAGTTATATGATTGTGGAAGAGCATGGGTAGCAAAGATTCTTGATTGATTTGCCTGATAAGTAAAGAAAGAGAACCACAGAAGAAAGTGCCAGAAACCATACATAATACCCAAAGTCATGCTTCTATAATCCATCCAGATGTGTACTCCATCTAACTCCAGAGCTACTTTTAAATCAATCAAATAGACACAGCCAAACTTAACCTAGAGAAAAAGACAGACAGACAGACAGAGAAAGAGAGAAAGAAAGAAAGAAAGAAAGAAAGAAAGAAAGAAAGAAAAAAGAAAAGAAAGGAAGGAAGGAAGGAAAGAAAGAAAGAAAGAAAGAAAGAAAGAAAGAAAGAAAGAAAGAAAGAGAAAGAAAGAAGGAAGGAAGGAAGGAAGGAAGGAAGGAAGGAAGGAAGGAAGAAAAGAAAGAAAGAAAGAAAGAAAGAAAGAAAGAAAGAAAGAAAGAAAGAGAAAGTCTGAATGACTTATGGGACATCATTAAGTGAGAAAACATGGGAATACCAAAAGAAGAAAAAAGCCACAGAAAATCTATGCAACAAATATAATAGCTAGAAATTATCCACATCTTGGGAAATTTGAACATCCAGATCCATGAAGTTCAAAAGGTTCCAATTACATTAAACCAGATAAAGTCCTCTCAGCATTGTTATAATCAAAGTGCCAAAAAAAGGATAGAATTCTAAAAATAGTAATAGAAAAGCATCAAGTCACAAATAGGAATCCCCAGTGGATTAATAGCAGATTTCCCAATAAAATCACTTAGGCCAATAAAATGTATGATGATATATTGAGAGTCCCAGTGTGAATGAATCTACCAACAGAAATTATTACACCCTGAAAAAAACTTATCCTTAAGAATGAACAAGAAAGCTTTTCTGAGCAATAACTGAGCTAATTCATGACAAGACCAACCTTGCAAGTATACTGAAGGAAATCCAAAAAGGTAATAACTACTATCACTAAAAAGCATGATGGCATAAAACTCACTAGTAGAACAAACATACAAAAGAAAAGATAATAAAACATTAATCCAGAAAACCATTAGCCACAAAGATGAATTACAAGAAGAGAGAAACAAAGGATATACAAAACAAGAAAGAAAATGTAACCAAATGGCAAGAGTGTTTCCTTAGATGTCAATAGTAATCTGAAAAGTAAATGGATTCCAGTTAAAATATTTAGTCCGGATGAACAGATGAAATCTGAGAGCCAGTGATTTCCTGCCACAAAGAAGGTGCTTCATCAGTAAAGACACGGGGATTCTGAAAGTGAAGGAACTTTCAAAGATATCCTAAGAAAATGAAAGCCAAATTAATCAGGAGTAAAAACATGAAGACATAGAAAACAAGCAAATTGATATTTATTTCAAGGAAAATTGACTTTAATTCAAAAACTATAAAAAGATACAAAGAAGATTACTATGTAATGATAAAAGTAACGATCCAATGAGAAGTAACAACTATAAATATATGTTAGTTCTTTTGTCCTTCTGCAGGGTCCCAGTCATTATTTATTTTGTGCTCATTTTTAATACAGGTATAACAAATAGTCACACCTCTGCCCTAGAAGTAATTTTTCAAAGGCCTCTGAAATGTTTTAAGTGATGCGGCATTTTTGGAAATCAATATCTGAAAACCAGGTATGTCCACTGCCACTGGGTGCCATCAGCAGACAGAATTCACATATATGTATACATGATATACCCAACCCAAAACTAATTCTATGGTGTCAATTCTGGTTTTCTCCTTCCTGTGTTTATAAATTTCTTCTCCAATGGTGAGAAATTCAGTTTCTATTATTTTCAATACATTCACTCATTCATGGACTCCCAGAATCACACAGAAAGTAGCTGCAAAATCCCTAACCTATGCAACCATGAAAGCCAGACCTACTAAATATAATCCAATATTTCTTTATGGTTCTTTCTTTATATTTCAGTTTGTGGTCCAAAATTATTGTTCAAATTTTACACGGATTATGATTTAAGATTTTTTAGTTACAAAGAAATTAGCACAACAATGGCACTAATGAACATGAATGACTTCTCTCTCATCTGTACCTTCCCTCCCTCTCTCCTCTCCTCCTTACTTTCCTTCTCTGTCTCTACTAGAGAGTAATCCTAGAGCCTTCACCCTGAGATATTGCCCCAGTCATTATTTTTTGCTTGGCAGTAGAGTTTCACTCAGTGACCCCAGCTGGCCTACATATTTTTAGCACCCTGACTCAGCCTCCTAAACTACTAGGACTATAGGCATCTACCTGCAGCTTCTCCTTTTTTGAAGGTCCGGTGTGAAACAATCCTAAAAAATGTCATCCTGTATAGAAGAAATGACATCATACTCATCTTATTTCTTCTCAAACTATTCAAAAGTATCACTACGAAGATTCTTATATCCATTTTATTTTACCAGGGACAAAAACAAAACCATTCAACTCAAGTACTTTTACCATGGCCTGAATTAGATATTTTTTCTCTTGTAAAATTAAATTTCAATCACTAGCTTAACACACTAATTCTGTTACAACCACTGAGCCTGGGAATCTAGAAATACTCTTAGGCTCCATTAAGTTCACTGTTTCTGAACATTTCTATTACTAGCCATGCCAAGAAATTTGTTTTTCAAAAGTACTTTTCCTATTTTTTTCTCTAATTCTAGAATGAAAAAATAAGCAAGTACAAGTGCAAATAACACAAGAGAAGCTTAAATCATTTAAGTACCACTGGAAACACTTTATGAAATTCATTATTCTTTGTACTGTTAATTCATGTCCATTACAATCAATGATTAATTTTTGTCATTGCTGAAGTTTTTCTGTTTATGTTATATATCAATGTCTTATCTAAGTAGGTTTTTGAAATTCTATTCATGTATCACTGACTGAAAAAGTCTACAGTCTAGGCTTTCACATAGTTACATGAATAAAACAACTATAATAATCAAGGTAACAAACATTTTTCACCCCTTTTATGTTTTCCCATATCTTTTCACAAGCCACTTCACCCTCCCTAGACAACCTCATGTGAACCCTGTTGTTTTCATAAACTATACATAACTTCCCATGTTCTAAAGTTTTATACACATGGTATTAAATTTTTGTTTCTGACTTTCTTAATCAGCATGATTTTAAGAGTATATATATATATACTACAGCCTGGCTGTTTTCCTCAAAATTCACATGTTGAAACATTGCACATCTAATCCCTTTGTGATAGTATTTGGAGGTGGTGCTATGAGAAAGTAATTACTGGGTCATGAAAGCAGAGCATTCACAATGAGACCAGTGATCCCTTATAGAGAGAAACCTGAGAGACAGAGTTTTGTTTTAGATGGCATTAAGAACAGAAAGGAGCTCCTTGGCCTTGGACTGCCCAGCCTGTGCACATGTTGAAAAGCAAATGCCTGTGGTTTAAGCTGCCTATTCTATAGTGGCTTGGTACAGCAACCTGGCCTACCTGAAAAGCTGTATTTCATTCATTTTAATTACTCAGTACCCCATAAGTTGGATATACTAGTCTATTGTTTTACTTTATAGCCAGTGGGGTTAGTAGTCATGGCTCTGACAAAAACACAGGCATAAACATTCACATAAATTTTTATGTGCACATTTGTTTTTATTTCTCATAAATAAAATTCTAGGACTGAAACGTCTAGGTGTATAATGGCTGAATTTTTAATTATTGGATTTTTAAGAAAATTGTTTTCCAAATTAAAATTGCATATGATTATCTTGTTATATACTAACACAGCTACATCAATCTTTTTCTTTTCTTTTTTCTTTTTCTTTCTTTTTTTTTTTTTTTTTTTTTTTTTTTTGTATTGGAGATCAAACTCATGAGGTAGTGCTTACCAGACAGGCATTTATGCTGCTGACCTAAATTCCTAGCCCCTATATCAATCTTTCTACATTTTTCTAATGTCCAAAGACCTATGAAATTCTGGATTAAGAAGAAAAAGCAGGGATGAGAGTCTAATGACTTTAAGGAGGAAAAATGAGTAAAAATTTTTGGGAATTCATCAAGACACTAAATTATATGCAGAATGTATGTTTAAATGGAATAATCATTTCAGATATTCTAACAGTAAAAAATACAATTGATTTTAAAGAATGTTTTCAAATTATAATTTCACTTTTGTTTGAAGTTCTTCCTGAGGGAAGATCATAGCTATTTATACAGCCCAAATGCTATCACAGTGATTAGAATATAGGTCATAATAGTGTTTCTTCAGATGCTTGAACCTAGGTAAATAAGTATACACCAAAAGTACAGAGAAATTATAATTATGTAAAATGCTAAAACATAAGGCAAAATGCTTTATGTCACAAGTGGACACTTACATTTCCCTTAATGCAGTTTCCCAGTATCAGGTGTTAAGATAAGCATTATTTTGTCTTTCATTTAAGTCATATAAATATACAACAAAAGATTATTACAGTATTTGAAATAAGCAAAAATGTTACTGATAACTGATTTTTTAAAAACAAAGACATAAAAACAAGTTTATATGCACGGTAAATATAGAAATTATGTAGGACTGAAAGTGAAAATTCATCATTCTTTGTACTGTTAATTCAAGTCCATTACAATCAATGATTAATTTTTGTCATTGCTGAAGTTTTTCTGTTTATGTTATATATCAATGTCTTATCTAAGTAGGTTTTTGAAATTCTATTCATGTATCACTAGCATCTTCCCTTTCTCTACCCCTAACTTTCCCCCAGTAGCAACTTCCCTCTTTTTCTAAGAAATCAGCTATTAGAAAATCAAACTATTCAGTAATAGCTAAACAAGTAGACTGAAAAATGCCAAAGGAACTAAGACATTTCTCAAACGAAGAGTTATGAATGGCACATAGATTCATGCAAAACTACTCAGGGTCTCTAATCATCGGAAAGTATACAGTGAGATATCAGCTCAAATGTCTTAGAATGTGTCAGAGTCTATTTTATGCTTCTGCACCAGTATACAGATGCCGGGTAGCTTATAAAGAAAATTTGTGAAGAGAAGATATTTATTTGATTCCTGTTTCTAGGGGCTGAGATATCCCAAGATCAAGAGGACTTCATCTTGCATTATTTTAAACCAGGAAGCAAAAATGAAAAAAAGAAAGAAAATTGGAAAGGAGACTGTATAAAAATAAATTCATACCTTCAGGCCCTTTTATTTTTAGCTTTAATCCACTACTAGGGCGCAGCTTTCAAAGCATGTTTTTGGGGCCACATTCAAGCTACGAAAGAATAGCTATTATAAAAATACAAATGATAACACAGTTGCCAGAATGTGGATAAAAGGAAACCATCATACAATGACAGTGGGAACATAAGCACTGAGATTTTGAAGAAGAGCATGAAAAATTTTCAAAAACTAAAATCTGAATGTTATATGATCCAGGAATCACACTTTTGTAAATGAAACCTGTATTTTGAAAAATACATACAGTCCTGTGTCTGTGTGGCATTACTCATAATAACCAAGAAATGAAATCAATTTTAATGTCCATCAGCCAATGACTGGATAAAGAAAGTGTAATGTATTTAAACAATGAAACAAAAAACAAGCCCCTCAAGACAAGGAAATATATTATTGTGAGTGGGGTACATTATGTTAAGTGAAACACAAAAAGGTAAGTACAATATGACCTAATTTAGATGTAGAATCAAAAAAAATTTTTTGCATTTTATATCAATGACACAAGTTTCACTAAGAGCCTATTTTTTTTAAAAGTAGAGTAAATAAAAGAGTAACTAACAAGGACAGAAGATTCGTGGGCAGACAAATAGAAAAGAGTATAGAATTAAAGAAGTTTGTCTTCACCACAGTAAAAATAGCAAGACATTTTATTTGGAAGCAGCATAGTATGGAAAATAAATCCTCTAGAACAGAATCAGGATGTCTGATTTTTGTTTCATAGACTGAACTGAAAATCCAAGGAATTCCAAACATCAGACACTCTTAAATCAAAAAACACCCCAGTGGTTAAGTTTCTTAAGAACCAATCATACATGAAGTAGGTAAGAAAAAGACAACAGGAGACAAAGTTTTAAGAAATCCAATCTCTCATTTAAGATAATGTACAACTTTTTTCCCTGAGAATTTTTACATTTTTGTACACTAAAGAGAGGAGGGCTCAAGGAGAAAGATAATATGCTCAAGTCAAGGGACATTGTAAGTATTCACTGTATTTAGAATAAATGTGGCATAGGTCCATCAGGACTTCCAATACCAGTCCATCATATAATAAGTATTTGGTCAATATAATTTTAATATTTGAATTTTTAATGTCCTTATTTGTTACTGCTTATCTCACCATTTTTTCCTGTAAGGATTATTCTTAATACAGAAATGGTCTATTTTCAACTTTTGAAGAAAAAAAGAAAAACAAAAATCCAGGTCATAAAGAATTTCCAGGAAATAAAGGGAGTAAACAAGAACAAATATTTGAGACATTGTCTCCAAGATTTTCTAAAAAGCAATAATGAAGACAGAGTCAATGGGACAAAGTCTGACAAAAGGCTTAAAATCCGAGGAATTAAAGGACAAAACACTTGTTTTGCTAACATCAGTCATCTAAATCAAATTGTTCTTTTTGTAAGAAATCACTTTGAAATATTTCCATGAGTTACTTAACCCTTCTGCTTAATTTTTTCATTTGTAAAAGACAAAAATACAATTTTTAAAATTCTCTTAGATTCCTTACATCTCTACAGTGTTATTTTATGTTATTCCTCTCTCAAGTCCTTATCAATAAGACTGCCAAAGCATTTTCTACACTGTTGGATAATATTCTTGTAATAGATAATCAAACTTATTGTTGTGCTCTGACTAAAATGCTGCCATTCTGCTCTATATGCATCGTTATCCTGGTAACTCTGTATTATGTGTCAACCTTTGTCCCACTTTGTGAAGGACAATTGTTCTGGAATCAGTCAACCTCTAGTTACTTATATTCTGTCTCAATCTTTGTACCCTTTTGGTGAAAGACAGTTGTTCCTGGAATTAGCTGACCACAGGTTCCCGTCAAGGAGGAACTCACTGACCACCAGCTGCAAAACTTCCATAAAGGCAACTGATTAAGCAAGGAACTCTGCCCCCAAGTAAAATAAGAGAACAAAAGCCTTCCTCACCTTCCTTCCCCTCAGCCCCTCCCTTTGCTTTGCAGATTTTTTCCTTTTTAAACCTCCCAGTAACCTAACCTAGTTGCATAGTTTTGCAAATTCCAATGCTACTGTGCCACTGGTGCCAGCTTAAATAAAGCACTTCTTGTTCCTTTAAAGATGTCTTACCCTGTTTTTTGAACAATATCTTGGGGTCTCATTTTTGGGTACAACACTTATAAATGCACAAGAAGAAAATGTCCCATGGTTTAAAATATTTCTATAGTTATAAATAAAACTGCTTGCAAATGGCATATCAGAAATAATGTATTGGCTCATTTAACATGAGAAAATGACATTCAAGAATAAATTATATTTAAAAGACTGACTTTAGCAGAGAAGATTCAAATTAAAATACTCCTTCTTTAACTAACTAAAATACTTTTGAAATCCTGAAAAATCTCTCAGATTTCTACACTTCTCCCATTACTCTAGGTTCAGCCACTACTACCTAACACAAATATTACTGAAATAGTACCTTAACAGTACTATCCAACCCAAGTATTACTGCCACCACTATCTAATACAATCTAATCTTCAGACACTAACTAACACAAATACCACTAAAATAGTATCTTAACTGTACTACAATACTACTTCTACTACTTCGTGAAGATCCCCAAATCTGTTCTCTTGGTTAGCTATTAATTACTTTAATGTGAAAAATGACTTTGACTATGTTGTGGTTGATTGATTGTGTCAACCTGAGACATTTAAAAGCTTAACTAAATTGGATTAGCAATTCTACACCCAACCATATAAAAGAAGACTCACCCCAGGGTGGGTCATCATCTGGAGGTATAAAAGGGAAGGAGGAAGGATGAGTGCATTCCATTCTTGGGAGAAGCTCCAGTTTTCCCCTTTGGTTGGACCTCATCTCCTGGCTTCCAGTGTAGACTCTTCAGCCTTTCATCACAGAGCCTTCAGCCTTCTGTCGCAGACCCATCAGCCTGTTGGTGTGGACTTGCACAAGACACTAGGGTGAACTCCAGACCTTGGAATGAATCCTTCGGCCTCTAGTGTGTAGACACCATCTGCACACTTCCTCATTGGACTCTGTGGCTGACAACTGTAAGCCAGTCTTGTTGTTTCTGTATATCTCATGTTATATCTGTTCTCTCTAGTAAAACCCTGACTAATACAGACTATCTATCAGGGATGCAGAAATCTGGAATATTTGTCACTCCTACCCTAATCAGTACAATCCAAGTTACCTTTAAATTATAACCTTTCCTCAAACAATTAAAATTGAGGTCACATTACAACAGATCAAATATAAATACAGGTGCCTCTAAGAAAAGATCCATCCTAAGCCCTGATCTATCTGGAAAGGAACATAATTTGTAACTATAAAAGGCCAGTGATTCACTGATGCAAAGGCAGTTAGCACTACACTATGGCTATGTGCTCCCAAAGAATCTCAGGGGACAAAAAAGAAAATAAGAAAGCATTTATTTTATATAGACCTGAGGAAAGAAGTAACTGTCACTGTGAAACTGCTATGACAGTTATTTAGATCTCTTTCCTCCATGGAACACGAGTCTGTAACTACAGGAGAAAAGGCAGCAGTGAGGTGAAGACTCCTGTTGACAAAGGAATGAAAGGAGAAAAAAAAAAAACTCCTCCAGAGGACAAACTGGAAATCACAGTATCATTGCTGGAACTCTAAACTCAATTTCCAAACAAAACTCATAAAATCCTCTAAGCCTTACCAGAAAAAAGGTAAAGCAATATGGCCAAATTATTATTTACTTTATTACCAATCTGCTACATACCATAGGAGATAGATTGACTGTCCCTTTCAAAACTCATTTTAAAATTTTGTCATTAATGGTAGTAAGACCATTACTCTCATTAATAAATTAAAGCAGTCATTGAGTGGGTTAATGATTTCAGAAATGGGTTAGTTATAAAAAGAGAGGAGTTTGGCCCTCTTTTTATTTCTGTGTTCTTTCGCCTTGTGAAAATACTTGAAAACCCAGAAGTAGCCTTAGTACTGCATCATGGATAGAGTGCAGAAGGAGAGCACATTATAAAAGGCCTGCATTGCCTGAGTGGAGAACTGAGGGTAGTGTTTTTAAGGATTCAGAGGACAAA
This sequence comes from Cavia porcellus, assembly GCF_034190915.1. NCBI lineage: Eukaryota > Metazoa > Chordata > Mammalia > Rodentia > Caviidae > Cavia > Cavia porcellus. The sequence continues at coordinate 80,842,560 of NW_026947487.1, forward strand.
AGCAACTGGGCAGCTGTAAGTCTTCCTAGAGATTGTGTGAGTGGTTACAATGAGAACATTGGCCGAGAGATGGACAGTAAAGCCATTACGATGAAATCTCAGATGGAAATGAGGAACAAGTTGTTGGGAACTAGTGGAAAGTTCAGGCCTGGTACACAGTTGCAAAGAACTTGATAGAATTTTATTCATGTGCTAGGACTTTAACAAATGCAAATTTAATAGTGTTTCATGATTAAGAGAAAAGTCAGCTGTTAATGACTTTAATGTTAAAAAGGATTTTAACTATCTACCAGGGATGCAGAAAGCTGGAATATTTGTCACTCCTACCTAATAAATACAATCCAAGTTACCATTAAATTATAATCTAAGCCAGGCATGCTGGCTCATGCCTGTAATCCCAGCACTCAGGAGACTGAGGCAGGAGGATCGTTGTGAGTTCGAGACCAGCCTGGGCTACAAAGTGAGCTCAAGGCCAGCCTGAACTGCATAGTGAGACCCTGTCTCAAAAAGACAAAAATAAATAAATAAATTATAACCTACACAAATTAGGTTATAAATGGAATGTACCTCAATATAAGGAAGGTCATAAATGACAAAATTCACAACTGGCATACTCAATGCGTAAAATCTGACAGCTTTTCCTCTAAAATGCAAAACATAAAAAGAATGGCCACTTTCTTCATTTCTATTCAGTATAGCCCTGGAGATCCCTGCCATATAAGTTAGCAAAAACACATAAACAGCATTCAACTCAGAAAACTGAATGAATTTAAATTGCTCCCATTTTTGGATACAAAACTTAGCACATAGAAAACCCTAAGCATTTCATCCAAAAGCTGATAGAACTAATAAATACAAAAGGTTTCACAATACAAATAATACATATAAAAACAGTACAATACATATAAAAACACAATACATACAAAAACAGTAATATTTTTCTACATGAATAGTGAGTTACTACAGCAAAAAGAAATTAAGAAAATCACATTTAAAATACATGAGGAAAAAATAGGATTTAACTAAGAGAGTGAAAGATCTCAATATTGAAAACTAGAAGAGATTAATAAAAGAAATTGAGAAAGGAATAAATGGAAAATTGAGGAAAAAGAATTCACATTCTTAAAATATTCATAATAATCAAAAACATTTGTACATTCAACACAATCCCTATCAAAACATCAATAATGTTCTTCATATAAATAAAAAAATCCCTGACATAAAAGACTCTGAAAACACAAAGTAATCTTGAATAAAAGAAAAATGTTAGCAATCTTATTCTACTTGATTTAACAATATACTACCCAGTCATAGTAACCAAAGCAACAAGGATCTTACATACAAAATAAACATAAAAACCATACAAATATAATGGAGAGCTTACAAATAAAATGTACATATTTACAGTTCATTGATTTTCTACTAAGGTCCAATAACACAATAAGGAAGAAGAATACATTTTTCAATGAGAAGGCAAATTAACCATTATAGACTATAATATGGAAAGTCCTTAAAACAATTTCTAAAAATTTAATGTGTTGGGGAAATGAGTGTCTACAGGCAAGAGTGAAATCAGATCTTTATTTCACTTTGGATTATAAAAATCAACTCAAAATATACAAAAGACAAACTAAGATCTGAAACATTAAAACATGACATTTTTCTAGACAATTACCTTTTTCAATATGAACCAAAAAGTACAGAAAACAAAACAATAGACAAATAGTGTTATATCAAGTGAAAAGTTTTCTGCATAGCAAAAATGAATGAAGAACAACCTATAGGACTATGTTCAAACTATATATCTGATTAAAGGTTACAACATCTCTCCAAGGATGAGAATATTTACGAAGTCAGGATCCTGGGTCTCTGCTAAGTCAGTTAAACTTCTAAACTTCTCAAGTTGACACAATGCATAACAATCCACAAAATCCACCCCTTGTCAAGTTGGCAACCAGGTATTATTTCTTAAAACCAGCCTCCAGATACAAAGGTATGCTTATTAACATTTCACAGCTTGAACACTATAACACAGGTTTAACAATCCTTAAGAACCAGTTTTAAGTCTATCCACAGTATATTATATTTTAATCATAAAATCCTATCCTTGGCCCCCCAAAGACTCATTCATGCACATCCTATATGAAAAAGGCAGTCCATCTGCAAGACTTGCTAAAGTCTTAACAGTTTCAGCCTTAGATAAAAGTCCAATTCCCAAATCTCCTCCAAGATCTAAGGCAAAATCTTGGCTGGAACCTTTATATAAATGTAAACAAAGTTCAACACTGCCATTCAGTGGCACAACATAAACCTTACCATTCCAAAGTGTACAATTGGGAATATGAAGGAATGGACCAAAGGAGCCCAAAATCCAGAAGGGCAAACATTAAGTCCTGGAGTTACATGTTCAGCATCTGAAGTAATCTATGTCAAATTGTGAGCTCCAAGGTGCTGTGTGGTTCCACCTCTATAGCACTTCCCCTGACTATTACCTTAGGCTGGCTTTGTTCCCTTCTTGTAGCTTTCAAAGATGATGCATGTCCCTGGCTTTTCCAAACTGCTGGGGATTCCACTGCATCATTGGCTTCACACTCATGGCTTCACACACTTCCCTCCTAGGGGTGCACTGTCTGGCCTCCCAGGCCTTCTGAATTCAGAGTAGAAGCCTTTTTAATCTCAGACCTTGTACCTCCTGTATGCACCTAAAGCCAGTGCCATGTGACGATGCTGAGATCTGCTACCAGTTGGAGCAACAGTCAGGCTTTGCTCTCTCATGGCTGTAGGGGTCAAGAGCCAGTTCAGACACTCAGAATCTAATTCTGAGAAACAAATTTCTTACGCTTCCACCATTCTGCAATATAGTGTTTTATGACTTTCACCTCAAAGCAAAGACTTCTACTTTTGCAGTTTGGAGGCTTCAAAAGGTTCAAGACTTGCTACATTTTGTGATGCCTTCATCTTTTCTCTTCTGTTCTTTCTCAGCAATAGAGATTTCACATCTATCTTTATAGTCCACAGATTTACTGGAGCTTCCTTTCTGGCCAAGATCACAACACTTTAAATCATCCAGCTGAACTCTTTGCTCTTGGTTCACAACGTAAAGCTGGCTAAAAGCCCATAACAGTAGCCATGCCCCCACCTCAACATTTGACTGCATTCAAATTTCTTGTGCCAGATTAATTTGTCCACTGCCCTTAATCTTAATCTCAGGCAAAGTCTCTGGACACAAGCAAAATACATTCAAACTTTCTGCCAAGCCATAACATACATCAACTGGAGTCCAACAACCAATACAGTCATTCGTTCCAGCAGAAACCTCCCAAATCTCATCATTACCAGCAGGATTTCTATCAGCCTGCTAGTATTCTGAGCTCTGAGAAGACTCTCTCATATATAACAGCCTAAGTGTTCCAGGGCTCCTCTTTCAGGTGACATCTCCAAACCTTTCCAAACTCTACCCACAAGCCATTTCCAAAGGCTCTTGAATCACACGGTCAGGTATAGTCACAGCAACAACCCTACCTCTCTGGTACCAAATTCTGTCTTGATCATTTTTCTGAGACAAAACACCTGATTCCCAAAATGAAGGAAGGAAAGGTTTATTTAGCTTACAGTTTTAGGAGGTTTTAGTCCATAATCAGCTGGCTGCAAGGCAGCAGGCAGCACAAAAGGGACAAAAGTAAGCCTTTTTTCCTCCCTTATACTGTATACAGTCCACCCACCTTCCTCCAGGGCAGTTGCAGCACTGACAAAATCTTGGTGCCCTCCTCTTGCAGAGGATGAAGATATTTTCAAAGTAAGGATCCTGGCTCCCTGCTGAGTCTCTCATTTAAACTCCTAAACTTCTCAAGTTGACACAATGTATCAACCATAACACTAACCTCCTCTGGAAAAGCCTGCCCCCACACCCCACCACCTCTCTGGTAACCTAGGTTAGGAAAAACCCAGATGCCTAGCCCAATTCCCCACCCCACTAATGGTCAGTTAAACAAGGAAATGCTTGGGATCCCCCACCTAGCTCATTCAGAGGAACCCAGAAAAATGTCAAAACAAAGTTGCAGTATGCATCTCAGACCTCCAGCCCACACAGTACAAGTCCAGGAGACATGCACATACAATAAATTGGAAGCTGCACATCTGATTTTTTTGAAAGGATAGCAACTGAATAAAGAAACAACTTTATGAAGATGTAAAAGTAATGACATAAGAAACAATATCTCAGGTAAAAGAAATCACAAGCATAATGAATCAATTGCTGGGCATATTTAAAGAAGAAAGATAGATTAAAAAAGAGGAGCATAGGAAAATGATGGAAACCTTGAATGAATAATGCAGGAAAGAATTAAAATGCATGAAACAGATTCAAAGACAGAGATATAGCTCAGTGGCATAAGCTCCTTCCTGGCAAGAACAAGATCCTGAGTTCAATTCCCAGTATCAAAAAAGAAAAAGGGAAACAGATTCAAAGAGATATCCAGGAAATTAAAAACTCCATTGAAAGAAAATACTTGAAAGGAACTGAAGACTTTCAGACCTCAAAGAGAGGATTATAATCAATGATCATGAAAGGAACTCTCTCTTAAAAATGAACCAGGAAATAATAATTCAAAAGCTGCATGTGAACACAAAGCAAAATACCTTATGAGTGATAGGTATTAGTGAAAAAGCAAGGCTCAACACAAATGACAGGAAAACACTATACATAGAAGTAATAGCAGAAAACTTCCCAACATGGGAAAAGGCCCTGGAATACAGGTAACTGAGGCACACAGAACTCCAACTAGCCATAACCAAAATAAATCTATACCCACACATGTAATAATATCCCAGAAAATCAGCATAACAGAATATTAAAGGCTGTTAGAAACAAGAAACAGATGACCTATAAAGGAAAATATATCAGAATCATGGCAGACTTCTCATCACATGCCATCAAGTCAACAAGAGCTTGGAGTGAAGCATTTCAAGTCCTAAAAGCAAACAACTTGCTACTGAGACTGATGCACCCTGAAAAACTTACCTTTCAAATTTAATAGAGAAATAAGAGACTTCCATGATAACAACTGAAGGAATTCATGACCACCAAATCAATCAATACTACTAGTGCTGAAGGATATTCTAGAAAGACATGAAGATGATCACACTTCCAGGAACAGCAGCAGAAGGGGATTGCCAAACAGGGCAGGCAACTGAACAGAGAGGAAAAGTGGGGGACCAAAAGCAAGAGGACAGCATGGCAGAGATGAGTTAGTGCATGTGAGTTGTAACCATTAATGTCGATGGCCTGAATTCACCAGTAAAAGAAACACAGACATAGTAGATCAAGAGATGGGATCCATCAATATGCTATATATAAGAAACACACTTGATTCCAAAGGAAATTCATGGATTGAAAGTGGGAGGAGAGAAGACAATGCTCCATGTGACAGGGACCCATAAAAAAGCAGGGGTAGCTTGTCCATCAACCACAGAATGGATAGGAAAAAGTTTTTATATAATGGAAAGCTAGTCAGCTAGGAAGAAGGATAATCTCAAGGCTTTTGTAGGTAGATGGATTCAACACGAGATCATGCTCATTGGAGAAATGGTTCAGACTCATGTGAGTAAACATCATGTTGTCTCCCTAAATATAAAAATATTAAAGGAGCTAGTAGGATCCAAAATGAATGATATTGTAAAAACAAAAGGGGAGGAAATACCTAGGAAAGGAAGGTGGTAGCCATTATATATTTCCTATTATCTTGTTTTGAAGTCCTGTATCATTTTGGGTTTTTTATTTTATTTTATTCTGTTTGTTTTGTTTGATTTTATTATATCTCATGGTATGAGCAGCTATTTTGAAGATAACAAGATATATTATGGTAGCCATTGTTGATTTTATATTGTTTTGAAGTCTTATATCACTTTCATTGTTTTGTTTTGATTGGTTTTATTCTGTTTCATTTTATTTTACTCTCTTTAAAATAAAATTTTAAAAAGATATACAAGAACTCCAAAGAATGCAATAGCAAGCAATCAACATGTTAAGTAAATGGACATTTCTCAAAAGAAGAAACATAAATGACAGATAAATGAAAAAATTTGTAACATCACTTAATCATCAGAGAAACGAAAATTAAAACTATATTGATATATGCCTCACGTCTGTTAGAACTTTATTATAAAAAGAACAAAATATAACAAGTTTTGGGAAGGATGTGCAGAAAACAAAATACTATTGTTGGAAATGTAAATTGCTAGAGTTATTATTAAAAATGGTACATAGATACCTCAAAAGAAACCTTAATACAGAAAATACAACTATGTAAGCCATCAACACCACTTCTGGATATGTATCCAAAGGAAAAGAAAGTAGTATGAGGTATAACATATACTCCCATGTTCATTCTAAAATTATCTGCTATGGCCAAGATCCTGAATCAACCTCAGTGACTATTAGTGGATAAATAGATAAATAAAACATGGAATCTACACACAATGCACTACTATTCTGTCATTAAAATAAATGACATGCATTATCCTGGAAAACATCACATTTAATGAAATAATCTAGGCACAGAATGATCTGACTTACATGTGGAATTTTTCAAGGTTGATCTCACAGCATAGTAGTGAGCAGAGTATTAGTAATGAGGGATGAGTGTGGCTGAAGGCAGGGGTTTGGGTGAAATTGGTTAATGGAAATGAGAAATATCTACACATTCCACAGTGTAGATATGCTTCAAATCACCATATTACCCATGATAAATACAGTTTTACCTGCCAATGTAAAAAATACAATTAAAAGGACCATAGAGAACTTCATCAAGCTGGTGGCAGACAGACTTAAAATGTGAAAAGATCCAAAGGTGGCATTGTTGATTAAAGACAGAGTAGGCCACACAAGAAGGAAAGCAATCTTATCTCACCAAGAAAGACTCCTGCAAGACACCCACAAACAAAATGGGAATCCCACCTACAACAACAAGGGAAGTGAATTCTGTCAAAAATCAAAAAGAGCACACTCTTGATCTGAACCTCTGAAAGGAACATGATTTTGTTAATAGCCTGACTTGTGCCCTTTGAAATCCAAAAATTCACTTGAATATGCTTTACCTGAACTATTTACCTGTGGACACTGAGATAAGATGTGTTTTAAACCATTAAGTGTATAATAATTTGTTGTATAAAAAACTAATTATTTGTCATATTAAACACAGTAAATCTAACTACAATTCATTCTTCCTGGATCAGACAATCCTGATAAAATTTGCATATATTTCTGTCATTCCTTTATTTAAACCCACTGCCTACAGTTCACTACCTTCTAAATAAAGTTCTAACTCCGGTGCATAACCATAAAAGACCTCCATTGATATGATTAGGTTACTTCTTTAAACTATTTATTCATCACCAATCTTCTTACAATCTCTTACATTCTCTAAGTATTCTGACTTTTTTAATTTTGAAAAACTCCAAAGTAGAGGAGCCTCTATACATGTGACTACATAGAATATCCTATTTTCTACTTACAATTTCTTTCATTTATCTTTCATCACTCAAATTAAATATTACTGAAAAATTCTCCTCACTTGTACTCAGGCTTGGTTCATTAATTTATCAATGTTTATTTGCATCAGACTGTATCATTTTATGCACTGCAAAACTGACAATAGCTTTCCATTTTTCACACTGGTCTGAAGCAACATAACACATTAAACAGTGTTTTAGTCTTCAAAACAGTTCAATCAATGCTTGCTTCCTAAACAGATGAAAGGTAGAATTTTAAAAGTCCAATGATTTGAAACATATTAGAAGAGGAACATTAAAGTGTCAATAGATATTAAAAGCAATCTTTATTTTTTTAAGTTGGTGATATAATTTTTTTCTGCCTTTATAACAAATACTATATTTTTAGTCATTTGAAAGTACTTTGAATTAACTTAAACTTACTCCAAAAATATTTTCTCCCTAATAATACCTGAAAAAACATCTATTTTTTTTTAAAAATTAAGCACTCTTTTCTGAGTAAGAAATATCAAAGTCATGGACTTATTTCATTTTTCTCAAAAGAGTAGTGAGATTTTTAGCTAAATTTCTTTCTAAAGTTTCTCAACCTAAGAACTTGTTACAGTCCTCCAAAGAGTTAACATAGTAACCTAAATGTTTCCCAAAATGTCAAAATCTGGCTTAGGTCAGGTCTCTCATGTTCTGACAAGATCACTAGGAAGGGGCAATGGGTAAAGCTGTTCCAAAACAGTTCATAAAAATGTAATTATATCTAAAGACTGGAAGATGAGATAGAATGCTTTTATTGACAAGACTTGCTAAAACCAAATTTTAAATATATATTATTTTTAAATATATATTACTATTCTTTAAAAGAATAAAAAGGATATTAGCAGAAAATAAGTCTCAATGTCTCTTTTAGAAGCCAAGACTTATCAAATGCTATGCTAACAAAAACTGGATGCCTATTTAATTAACATAATGAAATCCAAAATAGGGACAATAAAAATTACTTAAAAGGCTACTTATTTTATATAAAGATAAAAACAATATTAGTGTATCTTTATTATATCCACATGTCAATAAACAAAAGTCTTGACTGAAGACTGCAAATAAAGTTCATTTTTTATTACCTCAAAGCAACTATGCACTGATACTCTTATTAAACTGGGACTAATGTTCTAAATCAATCCTCTCATTAAAAAAAAAGACAAAAAAATGGTACTACCAAAGAAGGGGAAATTGTTTAAAACTCATGCTAGATTCTGATTTGAGTAAAGAATATGATACTGATATTTGTGTATCAGTGGTTATCTCTCATTAAGATAATAGCAGAATTCAAAGGCTGGCTGCTTCAACATCATGCTCCTTCTCAGTAAATTAGGCAAAGGATGCTCAGCATGGAAGTACTAAACTACATTCAAGCCATGTAACTAAATTTTATTTACAGCCCTCATGTTCAATCTTAATATTTTATGTTTTTATTTTTAATCTTAATTTTAGTAGTACAACTCTAGAAGCTAGATAACTAAAAGCTAATGATTCTATTTCAAACTATTTCTTTCAGTGTTCACACCTAAATAATAAAAATTCCCTAATAAAAATACTTAAAGATTATATATTAATATTATATAATTAACATATGCTTTTTAAAATATAAATATAAACAATTTAAAGTATACTCATTACATAAAATAAAAATATTGTTAAATTAAAAATAATAGAAGTCTGCAAAGTCACATTTCTATATCTGTTGTACAACAGTTCCTCAGGTCTCCCCAAATCACCATAACTTTCCAGTTTTTACACAGTACTGTTATGCTTTTACTAAATTTAAGGTGTTGAATTGGTTGAAAATACTCAAGAGATTAAGGCAGCGCAATTCAAAAACACTTGAGCAAATTCTCTTGTTTATCAAAAGCAGCTAAAGTTAAATTTTATACAGAGGTGAACATATCTTAAAGCTATTCAGCTTTCAAACTGACAATTCAATTTGTTATAAATAACCCCAGTAAATTTTTAACTAATGTGATTTGTTACTTGAAAATAATCCAGTACCCATAATGTATCTACTAAAAGAAACAGAAGCTCAGGAGAAAAAATGTACATTATAATCTAAATTATCTCGCTGATTTTAAAAAAAAAATTATCTATAGTGCTTGCATCTAGGCCTCTATCAGGAAAATAATGAATAGAAGACAGTCACCTAAATAAAACTTGGAAAATGAAATATACAACAAGCCTTTTGGCCTGGACAACATTTTAATTCAAATCAAGAGCATAACAACACCATCTCACCTGACCTTGCCTAAGAGGCTGTTGTTTCATGAATTACAGTCATAACTGCCCGATTCTGCCTTGATGCAATCCCTGACTCCAATGAGCCAGTACTTGTTCTGGTCCACAGAGATAATGATAAATACTTTTTAAAATTTCCTTGGAATTCTTGTTTAGAGAATCCTAGATATTATAAAAGATGTTCTTGGTTGATATGTGAGAGAACTCCAGATCAACCAACAATTTTCAGAGTTACCTGCTGGTCTTAGCTAATTTTGCCTACTTCAACAGCAGCCCTACATATTGTCAAATTCAGTCCAGAGCATTATGCACAAAAGCATATGCCCCCACAGACATTCAGAATTTTAAACCCAACCTACTTATCCTGAGACACTAGTCCAGCAGTCAAGCACCCCTACTGGGGACCAGACTTACTTGATATAAGATTTCTTGTGTGTGTTGCAGCTTTCACTACTCAGAACATTATACTTCATGATACAAATATAGAACTTGTTCAGTAGAAGAATGACATTCTCTTTACTAAATAGTTTTGGAAAATCTTGAATCTCCATATGCCGAAAACTAAAACTAAACCCATGCCTATTACCATGTACTAAATTAAAATCTAAATGGATCAAAGATCTGCATATTAAAACAGAAACACTAAATCTATGGTAAGACAAATTGGGTAAATCCTTGAAGACATAGAGGTCTCCTGTTATAATTGTGTTACTGCTAATTTGGTTTTTCATTTCTTTTAATACTTGTTTTATATAACTGGGTACTCTGGAATTTGGTGCATATATATTTAAGGTTGTATCTGTTCCTCTTGAAGTTTTTCCCTAACCAGTATGTAATGACCTTCTTTATATCTTGTAATCATTATTGGATTGAAGTTCAAATTGTCTGCAATTTGTTACACCTCAAACATCTAGAAAAGAAGAGCAAGTCAAGCCCAAAGCTAACCTCAAACACCCGTTTTTGGGGTGGGGAGTTTCCTGTTGCATGAAATATTGTTTTCCATCCTTTGACTTTCATTCTGTGAGTATCCTTTTGGTTAAATTGCTTTCTTGTAGACAGCATATGGTTGAATGTTGTTTCTTGATCCATTATGCCAGTCTGTTTCTTTTAATTGGTGTGCTGAAACCATTTACATTAATGGTTATAACTGTTATATGTTGGTTTATTGCTGACACGTTATCTTTCTGCTGTCGCCTCTTTATCTTTCTCTTCTGTTTAACTGTCTGCTTTGCTTTGTGGTTTTTTCCTAAGTGTATCTAAGCTGTCTTTCAGTATTCTTTGCAGGGTTGGTTTGGTGATCATGAAGTTTTTCAGCTGATCTTTGTCATGGAAGTATCTTATTTCTCCATCCATTTTGAAGGACAGTTTTGCAGGGTACATCATCCTAGGTTGGAAATCATTTTCCTTTAGGATCTGAAATACTTCACTCCATGCTCTTCTTGACTTTATTGTTTGTGCTGAGAAGTCTGCCCTGATTCTGATAGGTTTTCCTTTATAGGTGATCTGTCCTTTCTCTCTGACAGCTTTTAATATTCTATTCTTTTGTTGGATTTCTGGGATGGTGATTATTACATGTCTGGGTGTAGTTTTATTTTTGTTATGGCTATTTGGAGTTCTCTATGCTTCACTGATCCTGATAGCAGTTTCCAATCTCATATTTGGGAAATTTTCAGCTATTACTTTTCTAAATATTCTCTTGACACCCTTTATATTTTCCCCTTCTTCTTCATTTATCCCTATCAATCTTATGTTGTTTTTCTTTGCATCATCTTGCAGCTGTTGAATTATTTCCTGATTTTTGTTATTTTTAAAAGATCTTTCCTTTCCTGTTCACTAGCTACAATCTTTTCTTTGAGGTCTGAAATTCTATGTTCACTTTCATTGAGGCAATTTTCACAACTTTCAAAGGCATTTTTGATTTCCTGTGCATCTCTTTGCATCTGCTTTATGTATTCTCTTTGTTTCTTATATTGGTCATCCAGGGGTTCTACCTTGTTGTTTAGTCCCTCCTATTTTTTAACTGTGTCTTCTTTAGATATGTTCAAAATCTCTTTCATTTATTTTATCATTTCTTCTTTTACCTGGGACATTATTTCTAGTTTGAATTCCTTTAAAGCTTCCTGGAATTGCTTCTTTATTTCAGTTGCTATTATGTCAGATATTTCACCTGTATGGCATATATTTTCTTCAATGTACATAGCTTCTAAGGCTTCTTGGGATAGGCTGGAGGTTTGAGATTGTAATTTGGTCTTTCATTTTTCATTTTCCTATAATTGTGTGTTTCAAGTGTTATTCCAAAGCTTCCACATGGCTTGTTGGAAATTCTCCTCTGTGCCCTCAGCTCCTGGGACTCTGGCTGCCACATTCCCCAGATTGAGAGAAGGTCACTGGGCGTGGGGCAAGCTGGCTCAAGACCTGCTAAGCAGGCCCAGTGCAACACGAAACTGTGAAATTCCCTGTTCAGAGCCAAGTGAGGATCCCAAACTAGCTGGGCTCGAGGGATGATGTGGAGACACTCACCCAGGGCTGCCCAGCCTCTGGAACCAATGGTGCTGGCAGGCCCAGAACTCCAGAGTCCGCCAAGCCTGGCAGGGAGCAGCGATATCTGTGCAGGCTGGTTCAAGACCCACCTCACTGGTCTAGCGCAACAGGAAGTTGCAAAATTCCCTGTCCAGGTTGAGTGAGGATTCTAAACTAGCTGGGCTCAGGGGATGGTGTGGGGACATTCACCCCAGGCCGCCCAGTCTCTGGAACCAATGGCGCTGGCATCCGGAACTCCAGAGTCCGCCAAGCCCAGCAGGGAGCAGCAAGATCTGTCAGACTTGAGCCTTTTCTTTCCTTCTTTTTGATATAGTTGGTTAAGGGTTTATTAATTTTATTCAATCTTAAAAATAAAACTAGGGGTTTCGGATTTAGCTCACCAGCGCCTGCCTTGCAAGGGCACAGTCATGAGTTCAACCCCAGTACTGATTAAAAAAAAAAAAAAAAAAAAAAAAAAAAAACTAATTAAATCATCAATTCTCTCTTTGGACATTTCCTGAAGGAACTGAAAACATCATGCTGCAGCAATATATGGACACCCATGTTTGTATCAGCACTGTTCATAATAGCTAAATAGTGGAAACAGCCAAAATGCCCATGAAACAATGAATGGATAAAGAAGATGTGAGTTAGGGGCTGGGGATTTAGCTCAGCGGCATAAGCACCTGCCTTGCAAGCAGACAGTCGTGAGTTCGATCCCTGGTACCGATAAAAATGAAAAAGACAAAAAAAAAAAAAGAAGAAGAATATGTGAGTTATATAAAATGAAGTACTACTTGGCCATGAAGATGGATAATGAGGTATTTCCTGGTAAATTAATGCACCTTGCAATCATGCTATTAAGTGAAATAAAATGAACATACAGGTGTTAATATTGCATTGCTTTTCTAGTGTGAGAAATCAAAAGTGTAAATAAGGACCAAAATATATCCTAGACATTACCAAACAAGACAAAAATGCTCAAATGGGAAGGGGAACAGGGAAAAGAAAGGAAGGGAAAATTAAAAAAATAAGAAAAGAAAAAATAGAAACAAAGCTTTTATAAATAAGGAGAAGAGATCAAACTCACGACTGCCTGCTTGCAAGGCAGGTGCTTATGCCGCTGAGCTAAATCCCCAGCCCCAACTATGTGATTTTAAAAGCAACACATTATTTAAAAATATGATTTGCCAGTTTCTATGGGTAATAACTATGAATAATAATGTTTTTGAATGCTACATAATATTTCATATAACTCAGTATAAATGTTCAGAGTATCAATTGTCTAGTTGAACATTGCCACCAATATCAGACAAAAACAAAAATTTCAGTTTTCAAATTTATTGTTTCTGAAAATTCATATTGTATATACTATGTTCCTTTTCTTCTGGCATGCTTGTAATTCTGCATAGTTAGTCAAGTTAATTGTTTAAATCCAAATCGCAAAAAAATATGTATTTTGCTAAGTATGGTTTGAATATAAGATTCTACTTGAGATTTTTTTTATTTTTAAAAAAAAGATTAAGATAAAAGAGGACATAACAAAACAGGTCAGAACAGAACAATTTAAGCAACATAGTGTTTCACTACAAGACAATCTGACATAACAGTAGCTACCATAGTGTCTCTCTCCTTGAAATATTTGAGTATACCTTCATATTCTATAGTATGGAATATAAAAAGACAGTGTAAAACCATTCAAGAGAATGAAAGTATTACAGGGTATTCAGAACCAACTAACAGAAAACAAACACTTGGGAAACTAAGTTAAGAAGTTAAGTTTAAAATCCAGGGTTTCCAGGATTTGCTACTGACTTGTGCCTAGCATATTATTAGCTTCTGTGTTGTAGTTAAACAGTTTTAAATTTTTCTTTGGATTCCTAAGGTTAAGTAACTAAAACTCATACAAACCCTATGATTTTATGCTGTTGTGTTAACAGTATGATTTGCCTTTCATTACTATCAGTCTAACATTAAACTAGTCAGAAAAAAAGAGCTCAAATTAGATTGTTGCCAAATTTCTAATGAAAATACTTACACTAAAATTTAAAAAGAAAAAATATAGTATGACAATTTCATGAATTTACCTTACCACCTCCGTGTCATAGTGTATACAAGGCATGATCAAATTATGTAATGAATGTTTAAATTTCAAAAATTATTACAGTAAATGACAAATTGCCATAGTCACTGCCATTTGAATATATTTACCCAAACATTCTTGGCATTTTACAAAATAGTTCTGGAAGTGGTTTCATGAGTGTTTTACAAAGTGTGATCCAAAATACAAGAAATGCTGCTGCCAAGCACCATCCAGTAGAATGCAGGTGTTTGAACTTGAGTTTGTCCTCACCCACCTTAGTCACCAGGAGACTTCTGGCTCTTCCTCAAAGTCAAAATGATCATGAAAGATAAATGTTTGAAATTGATTCAGGACACTGAGGCAGCCACAACAGTGACCTGAAGACACTTACAAAAGTGGACTTTCAGAACTGCCTCAGAAAGTAGCAAGAATGAAGGCACAAGTGTTAGGCTGAAAGGGAGATTGCTGTGGGGATTAACGGCAATGTGTGTTGTGGTTTGTGTCTCAGCATCTCCCAAGAACCTCATGTATGCACAGTCAGGACTGCTGGAAGAGGAATGAGCCATGGGAGTCCACAGCTGACTTACTGTTAGGACATGGGACCCAGTCACGAATGGTGTATCTCCTTGGGTGGCTTCTGCCTTTTCTCTGTGCTCCTTATACTATATGAGAAGCATAAGTAGATTTCAAATGACAGATTTTCCTCACATTACTTTTATTTCAATTATTCCAGTTTTATTTGGAAGCCAAAAACATACCATCCTCTTATTCATGTTTGTATTAGAAGAAAAAAGAATACTGATGGGGTAGAAAAATCTTGTGTTTTGCAAAAGACACTATTCCTGTAACTGCTTGTTCCACCTCTCTGGTTCCTGTAAAACTAAACCAAATTACCTTTTATGGAGACTCTGACCCCTCGCCTTGTGACTTGCTACTTTATAACTCCCTGTAGCCCCTGGCTCTGCGCACATTTCCCAGGCTGCTTTTCTGGGACAGTGTTGCCATTGAGCTCAGCTAATAAAGCACTTTTTAAAATTTTTGGAGTCTGTCGTTTTTCTGGCCATATCATTTGGGGGCTCCTCCATCCCAGATTCCACCTTTTACGGCATTTACCCCTGCCCCAGGCTCCTACTCTTCAGATAACACTGGGATCTTTTTGAATGTGGCTTCCTTCTACCAGCAGGTACTTATTACTTTGGCTTCATTCTGCAATTTTCTCCTTTTCTATGTCCAGGATCAAGTTTTCAGGCTTGTTCCCATTTGGGTGAGACATTGCCAAAATTAGGATGGGCAGCCGCCATTTGAGGGAGGAATTAACCTCCACTGAGTGCACCACACTTAGGGAGTCAAGTTTTCAGGCTTGCTCCCATTTGGGTGAGGCATCGCCAAAATCTTATCTTAGCTCCCATATACTTTCATCTTTTGTTCTATTCCTGATTCATCTGTTACTGAGAATTCTTACAATTTAAGCCAGACCTAATATGTAAGCTGCCTCCTAGAGGTTTTTATATAAGCTGATTAACTCGAGTTAACTAAATTAGGTGATTTTTTTGTGGGGCTATTTGGGTTACTCAGTTGAAAACAAAAATTGGTTATTTTAAAATCCCTGGGGCAGGTTTGTGATCAACAAACAGGGGAGTGGCCACCTGGTAATTTTAACCAGCTCCTAATTACAAAATTGAGGACCTGCTCCAGTCTCCAAAGCCCTTTTGGGTGATTCTTTGTCTTTGTGGCAGGCTTCCGCCATCTTGTCTTTGTCTTGTGGCGGCTTCTGCCTCTGTATTCACTCATCTGTACCCTTGTCTCACATGTCTACTACTATGGGCCAGACAGCTTCCTCCCCCTTGTTACCCTTGCAGCTCATTCTTAATCATTTTAAGGATTTTAGGCATTGAGCTGTTGGATATGGAGATCCTGTCTACCCTAAGAAACTAAGAACATTCTGTGAACTCACATGGCCTTCCTTTGATGTCAGGGGGCTTTCACAGGGAACGTTTAACTTACAAGTCTCTCAACAGGTCCATCAAGTCATTTTCGGACCCCCTCATAAGTCGGCCATGCACCTTGATCAAGTGGTCTCTATCAAAGTTTAATTTTCTTGATCCAGGATCCACCCTCACAGATAAAAAAAACTCCTACAGGAAAGATGCTGGGGGGCACAACCTCCTCTCGTGGCAATGATGAAAACTAAGGAGTCACCTCCTCCTGCGTTCTACCTCCTCCTGATGATTCCCCTCCTCTTTCCTGACCCCTTCCTTAATTCCCTGATTTCCCAAGCTCATCAGAACCCTTCCCATGGGCTCCTACCCCTCCTAGTTCACCCCATACCCACAGCCATTGTCCCCCACCACCCTCCTCTGCACCCATCCTTAACTCCACTGCTTTACACTCCACTCTACCCCTTTGAGAAGTCCCTCCATAGGATCTTCTCAGGGATCTTTCTTCACCTATGTCCCCTTCTCTACCAACGATTTGTACAATTGAAAATTACAGAATCCACCTTTCTCTAAGGACCCTCAGACTCTAATACCTCTCCTTGAGACCATTTGTTTCACTCATCAGCCAACCTGGGATGGCTGCCAACAGCTTTTACAGACTCTTCACATCTGAGGAACGTGAACAAATCCATCTTGGCACACCAATCTGTCCTTGACACTAACGGGGAGCCCACTTCGGATCTAATGAGGCTTGAGGCTGTTTTCCCTTTGACCCGCCCCAACTGGGACCCCAACAGAGATGGAAGTAAGAAGGCTCTCGATCAGTATCGTCAGACTCTTATTCTGGCACTCCAAGTTGCCACCTGGAAGCTGACTAATCTGTCAAAAGCAACTGAAGTAAGACAATTGGCTTCTGAGTCTCCGTTGGCTTTCCTTGAGCACCTCCTAGAGGCCTATCATATATATACACCTGTAGACCCAGAAGTACCAGAAAATAGACAAGCTATTCATATAGCATTCATCTTTCAGTTGGCCCCTGATATTAAGTGACAATTGCAAAAATCAGAGGGTTTCAAAGGAATGATGACAGGTAAGTTGATAGAGATAGCCCAAAAGGTTTTTGACAACAAGGAAAACCCACAAGAGAAGAAATTAACCAAGATCTTGGCTGTACTAGTGGAAGGACATACTCAAGGCAAAAAGGGAAAAGACCAACTAACAAAGACCCCACTAGACAAGAATCACACTGCACACTGCAAAGAACTGGGCCATTGGAAAAAGGATTGACCAAAGTTAAAGATCAAATTGGTAAAAGGGGAAACCACCCCTTCGGTCCTTTCAGGAAAAAGATTCACAATTTCAGGATTAGTCCACTTTACCAGAGCCCCAAGCAACCTTAACTGGGGAGGGGGCACAACCCATAGATTTCCTGGTTGATACAGGACTTTGCTGAGCTGGCACAATCTCTCCATGCTGCAACTGGGAGAATCCCTTCTAATCCAGTAAAATGTTGGGACCATAGTGCCACCCAGTCCCATATCACTCAAAAAGACTAGACTCAGTTTCCTAAGGCTGGCCTAACTTGAACATTTAGTCCACCTCCAAGAGTTGCCAAAGTTTCGGCACTGCTAAAAAGTCCAAGTCGCAGGCCTCCTCCAAGATCTGGGCAAACTCTTAACTGTAACCCCCTGTACAAATGAAACAAGGTTAAACATTTCTGAAATGCAAAGGCACAATACAAACATTACCATTCCAAAGGTTACAAACAGGGAAACATAAAGCATTGGAAACAAAGCAAGTCCAACATCCAGCAGGGCAACCAGTAAGTTCTAGAGTTCCAGGCTAGCATTTGAAGCAATCTGGTTACAAGCTTCAAAAGGCTTGGGCAATTCCACCTCCATGGCATTTCCATGGATTTTAGCTCTTGCAGCTTCTCTCTTAAACCTTCTCTGCTTGCTTTTTGCAGCTTTCCTTGGATCATCCACGTTCTTGGCTTTTCCAAACTTCTGAGGTCTCCACTGCACCTTTGGCTTCACCCTTACATCTTTACAAATTATCCTCTCAGGGGCACACTGCTTGGCCTCCCAGGCCCTTTGCAATCCAGGTGAAAGCTGTCTTACCCTCAGAATTTGTGCATTTTCCTTGCACCTAAAATCAGCACCATGTAGATGCCACCAAGGTCTGCTGCCAGCTGGAGCAGCAGCCAGGCTTTTTCTCTCTTAGCTGTAAGGGTCAGTTGCCTGGAATACTGGGTTCTGTTTATCTGGTTGTGAGGAAAAGCTTTTCTATGTTGTCGCCATTCTGGAACCTCATGTGGCCTCCATCACCATTCTGGAACATGGTGCTCTGTAGCGTCTCCTCTGAGCAAATGCTTTCACTTTTGCAGTTTTGAGGCCTCAAAGGCTGAAGACCTGCTACTTCCTGGCCATCCTGGCCCCTGGCCATCTTTCTTATCTCTGTTTCTCCTCAGCAATCAAAGTCTCAACTCTGTCTTTATAATCCACAGATTTCCTGGAGTTTTCCTTCTGGCCAAACTCACAGCATTTTAAATTATTCTGCTGGGCTCTTTGCTCTTGATTTGTAACATAAAGCTAGGTAAAAGTCCCCAATAATAGCCATACCACAGCCTCAACATTTGACTGCCTTGAAATTTCCTTTTCCAGATTCATCAGTCCATTGCCCTTAGTCTCGGTCTCAGGCAAAGTCTCTGGGCATGAACAAAATGCAGACAAACTTTCTGCCAAGCCATAACACACATTATGGGGAGTTCAACAACTAATGCAGTCCTTCTTCCCAGCAGAAACTTCCCAAGCCTGGTCTTTACCATGAGGCTTTCTATCACTATTCTGGTCTCCTGAGCTCTGACCAGAATCTCTTCTACAGAGCATCCTAAGTTGCTCCAGCTCTATACATCCAAGCCACATGTCTGACCTTTCCAAACTCTGCCCACAGCCATTTCCAAAGCCTCTCAAAAAACATGGTCAGATATAGTCACAGCAAATGACCCCACTCTTCGGTACCAAATTCTGTCTTAGTTACTTCTTACTCGTGGCTGAGACAAAACCTGATGCCTTATGTTGGGAAAGGAAAGGTTTACTTCTTAGAGTTTTTGGAGGTTTCAGTCCATACTCAGTTGGCTCCAAAGCAGGGTAGCATGCCAGGACCGCAGTTCATGCAGCTGCAAACAGCAAGGGAGAAAACGGCAGAGAAAAAGACAATTTCTTTTTGCCATTACATTGTATGCTGGCTCCACCCCTATGTGGGTGTAGCACTGACACCATCAATCTAAACTCTAGACAATAAACTAATCACAAATGCATAATGCAAACGCATGAAGCCTGGGGGCCACTGACATAAGCCTTGACAAATGGTATTACATAATTAGAATGAAAATATAGGTAAATGGAAATTTACGGTATTTTAGAGAAACATGGACATGTCTAGTTACTTTTCTCACTGCTGAGGCAAAATACCCAACACCTAAGTTAAAGAAGGAAAGGTTTGGTTAATTCACAGTTTGTAAAGATTTCAGCATATAGTCAACTGACTCCAAGGCAGGGTGACATAGCAAAGAGGCTTCACAGAGGAGAAGCAGTTCACAGCAAGCAGGCAGGAGAGGGCAAGCAAGAGGCAAGCCAAGCCTCCTCTCCCTTGTATTGTTACTAGGCTACCAGGACTAGAGTAGTGCCAAAACAAACAGTGGGTTGTCTTGGTAATCACTCACCTTTAATCCCAGCATTCTGACCCTAGCATTACACCATGAATGAATCACACATTCCAGATCCAGCCACCAATAGCAAAACCTCACCCATGACCACATGGAACTTTGGAGGACATCTGCACACAAGCCATAACAGGACAAGACAGACATGATGGGCAAATCTTATACCTTTTATAATTAAATTACTCTTTATACTACAAAAGCTCAACTGTTATTTGTGTAATAGAATATAAGAGGGAAGGAGAGAATCATCTTTAAAACAATAGATTAATGAAGTAAAAATAATTTTGATCAAAATTTCTCATTTTGTTTTGTACCACAATAACAGACAAAATTAAAAGAAAAAAAACTCAAATCCACACTACAATTTCAAGATTTTGACACAATCATCTTTGTAACATGCAGAATATGCAAAAAAAAACCTTATGTAAAAATATAGAAATTTTGAATAACACAATTACCAAATTTAGGATGACTAACATGTTGAGAACATGGTATTTAATAAAAAAACACATTGTTTTCCAGATACACAATGGAACACGTATCAGTATAGACCATACTTTTTGGTAAGACAAGTATCAAAAAGTTTTAAAGTACATAAATCAAATAAATTATAATTTTGATGACGCTCAAATTAAACCAATAAACTACAAAAAATAGTAAATCCACAAATGTTTGGCCAGCAAGTGAATGCTCTTTCAAAATCTGTATGAAAGGTCTTTGCCTAAATGTTAACAATATGGCTTTCAGTGCTTACAAGATAATTTTAAAGATCCAGTAGACCAAAGAAGAATTACAATGAAAATTATAAAATATTCTGAAGTAAATAATTAGCGAAAATATAATATAACAAAATGTATAGAACATGACTAACATAGAGCTTCACAGAAAATTTGTGAAAAAAGGCCAGGGATAGCAGCAAGCCAGCAAAATCAATTTGTACAGCCTTTCTTCCACAGATGAATGTTCATCTGTTGGCATCCGCAAGTCCACTGTTTCAAAAACAGGTTAATATATATGCTAATTTGTTTCATTTATATTACTAGCTTATTTTAGTTCACTAAAAGAAACATTTGGGGATTTAGCTCAGTAGCTTAAGCGCCTGCCTGGCAAGCCCAAGGTCATGAGTTAGGTCACTGGTACTCAAAAAAAAAAAAAAAAAAAAAAAAGAAAGAAAGAAAGAAAAAGAAAAGAAACATTTGTGTTGTCTTTCCTTTGTAAGAATTTTTTTCATCTGTGTCTTGTATTCTAAGTAACTACTTTGAAGGTAATGATACACAGTGTATTAATTATTGTGATCTCCTATTATTTGGCTATGAAATTTCGTTTTATTTTTTCTTTAAAAACTTTCGTTGGAGAAGTTCTATAACTCTGCAGAACATTTTCAAGAGAATAAGAAAAACAGTTCACTTTACCCATGTCACCTCTCACCCAAATAGCACAGTTCAGTGCCAAGAAAGCCCTATTCAACCAATGATTTCTCCCCTGGGGAAAGGTGGGTGAATGGCCTCCTCTAGCTGCGCAGGAAGCTGCCTCAAAGATCAAATTATTTCTTGCTCCATCCCAAACACTGAAGTAACTCCCAGTAGTTTTGGGAGGATGAAAAGAGGAAGGAGAAATTGAGGAGTCCGCTAGTCCATCCATGGTCTCCATCAGGAAGTAGTTGCACCACCCTCTTAAAATGTCTTATCTATGAACCCCAACTCCCACTTGATATAAGGATACTCCAAATACTCCCATTCATCAACTTTTCCCTATACTGACTCACTACACACACCTCAAAGACACCAGATACAAGCCTTTCAGGTAGACATCATGAGCACTGCACTAAGACAGTGCCCTAAAGGGAAAAAGACTGGGAGACTCAGAGCATTCAGTATGGTTTACAGAATTGAGAGAACACAATGTTTATTCTACTCAATAGGGAAAGGAGGTATGGAGGGAAGTCATCCACAGAGTAGAGTGAGGGAGTGTCTGCATACCTAAATTGGCTATTTGGTGAAGGGTTTTCTTCCTGAAGACAGTCAATAAAGACTGGTGGAGGCGTGTGTATGTACACACACAGGCAATATAATAGTGGGGGCTTTGATGCCCCAATGTCAACAATAGATAGATAATCCAGACACAAAATCAGTAAGGAATTCAACTATACTTTAGACAAAGTGTGCCTAAAACGCATAAAGAACATTCAACTTAACAGCATGAGAAGGTACATTTTAGTATATATGAACTATTTTCCCGAATAGTTCATATTAGCCCATAAAACAAGTTTTAACAAATGTATTTATTTAAATCATAGTAGAATTTTTCTCAACACAATATTACAAAATTAGAAATGAATAACAGAAGAGAAACTGAAAAATGCAAAAAACTGTGAAAATTGAACACACTAGTAAACAACCAAAGGTAAAAGAAGAAATAAAAGGGAAATCAAGAAATATCTTCAAATAAAAAAACAGAAACACAATGTAACATCCCATACCAGATATACGGAAAACAATAAAAGCAGCTCTAAGAAGGAAGATTATAGCAATAAATGGCTACTTTAGGAAGAGACTCCAATCTAAAATAAACAATCAAACCTTTCAACTCAAGGAACTAAGTAAAAAAATAAAATAAAATAAAATAAAAATAAAAAATAAATATGTCCAAAGTTAGCAGATGAAGAAAATAACAAATCTCACAGAAGAAATAATTTAAACAGAGAATGGAAAATCAATAGAGGAGACCATTCAAAATGAGTTAATTTTTTAAAAGACAATCACATATGACAAAACTTGTTCTACACCAAGAAAAAACTCAAATAAATAAAATCAGAAATGAAAAAAGAGACAATACTACTAATAGACAAAGTCTCATAAGAGATTACTGTAAACAATCATAAAGCAGCAAATTGAATAAACTAGAAAAATAAATAAATTCCTAGAAACAACCAACACCCAAGACTGAGTCACAGGAAAATGGAAAATATGATAGACCAATAATAAATAAAGAAATACAACCATTAATCTAAAATCTCCCAACAAAGCAAAGCCTAGGACTTTGTGTTACACTGGTGAGCTCCACCACACATTTTATGCAAACTAAATGCTAGATTCTTTAAAACAACTGAAGAGAAGGGAGAAAACCTTTATAAACTCATGAGACCAGCATTATCCAGACACAAAAGCAAGACAAATAAAATACAAGGAAAAAAATCATTGATGAATATCTATAAAAAATATACCTGAAAAAACTCCCCAGCAAATACTAGCAATCTGAATTTTATAACACATTTAAATGAACATACATCATGATAAAATAAGACTTATCTTTGGAATAGTGTCAGTGACCTGACATATACGAATCAATAAACATGATAGATTACATCAACAAAAGATAAAAATTACACAACAATCTTAATAAACACAAAAATTTCAAAAAGCATCCTTTTGAGTTTTTTATGATGAAAACTCTCAAGCAATTAAGCATAGAAGGAAGTTGCCTCAATATAACAAGTGCCATATATGCCAAAATCACAATTAATATCACAATCAATGGTAAAAAGCGGAAATCTTTTTCTTTTGAGATATCCATGCCCATTCAAATTATTAGTGAAAATCTTGGCCAGAATTATGAGGCAAGAAAAGCAAAAGGCATCTGTGGTGGATTAATTAATGGTCAACTTGTATCACCAAGCTGAACTGAGACAGCATGTTTCTGGGTGCTGGAGACTCACTTAAAAATTGTTGCCAACAGCATAAAAGAACTGGGGAACTAGAGGGAAAGACGGTGTGCTGTTGATTCTCCTGGAGAAGGCTGTCACTCTGGTTTTCCTGATATGAACTCAGCCACACTGTGAGAGAAGCTCGGTCCTCATTGTCATTGAGGAGTGCTACAATTCTCTTCGGGGGAACTCTAGTCTGTACCTTGGGCATCACTTCCTGGCTCTAGTGTGGATCACTCAAACTGATGGCACCCATCCTTCACCCTGCTGATGCAAACTTTCTAGCTTCCATCGCTGACCTTTGGGTCTTCCCACTGCAGATCCTTGGTACAGACTTGCATGAAGCATTGTTGTGGGCTCTAGGCCTCCAGCTGGACTCATGGAGAACACTGTCATGGGCTCTAGGGTTTCAGCTGGATTCATGTAGGACATTGTCATGGGATGCAGGCCATCAATTGGATGCTTTGGGTCTCTAGCATGTGAAAAGATTTCCTGCACTCTTTTGCATTTGACTCTTGGGTTGAATGTTATAAAACGATCCTGTAAATCATGTGTTCTGTATTAAATCCATCCCCAGTAAACTCTGAGTACAATAGCATCCAACCCAGAGAGAAATATGTCTCTGACAATATTATCGCATGCACAGAAATATCTAAAGATTTCACCAAAACTGTTAGAACAAATGAATTCAGTAATGTTGTAGGATATAAAATTAACATGAAAATCAATTTAATTTGTATTCGCTAACAACAAAATATCCAAAAAATAAATTAAGAAAATTATTCCATGTTACAGATCAAAAAGAATACAAAGTTTAGAAATAAATTAGACTAAGGAAATAAAAGACCTATGCACTAAAACATAAAAAACACTGATGAAAAAAAATAAACAAAAATGGAAAGATTTTCAAGGACTGGAAGAATTGGTAATATCAAAATAGCACATGACCTGAAGAGACGAACAGATTCAACATAATGCCTATGAAAATTCCAATGGCATCTTTGACAAAAGTGGAACAATAACACTAAAATTCCGTGAGACCCTGAACAACTAAAGCACTCATGATTAAAACGCGAAGTTGGAGGCATCATAATACCTAACTTCAAATATACTACAAATCTATTAAAATAAAATTGGTACAGTGATGACATAAAAACAAACAAACAGAAAAATGGTACAGACTAGAAAGCCCAGAAATAAGCTACTTACATACAATAAAAAAAAAAAATTCCTGGCAAATTGCCAAGAAGAAACAACAGAAAAGGACAGTTCTTTCAAAAACTATGGCAGGGGCCAGGGGTGTAGTTCAGGGGCACAAAGCCTGCTTGGATAATGTGAAATCCTGATGTTGATTCTTGATTTTAAAAAATCAATAAATGATATCAGGGAAACTGGATATCCATCTGCCAAAAAAAAGAGTCAATTGGATTCTTACTTTCTACTATACACAAAATGAAATAGATTAAAAACACAAATACAAGAACTGAACCTGCAAAATTGCTAGGGAAAAACATAAGTAATGAGTTCTAGTTCACAGGTCTTACCATTTTTTTAATCATACAAAAGCAAAAACCAAAAAGGCAAAAGTAAACAAGTAGGACTACATATCTATGTAGCAAGGAGACAATTAACAAAACAAAAAGATACCATGCAGAACAAAAGGAAATATTTGAAAACCACATGTCTGGTAAAGGGTTAATCCTCAAAATATAAGGAAATTATGCAACACAATGAAAAGACACAAATAATTCTATTTTTTAATTAGCAAAGAACCTGAATATTCATTTTTCCAAAGAAGAAACACAAAAAGTCATATAGTCAACATCACTAATTCTCAAGAACATGGAAATAACCATAATGAGACATCACCTCATACTTGTAATAATGCTTATTATCAAAATATTTTAAAAAAACAGTTGCTAGTGAGATGTGGACAAAAAGAGACAAAGTGAACCACCAAAACCCACAACTCAAGGGAAGACCTGTTATCAAGTTCCTTGGTTTTGTTTTCTTCCTAAATATTTTAGCTCAAACCCAAGCGTAGCCACAATTTGGACATAGCAACAGATGTAGGATCTCAGGTAGAGGACATTAAGAAAAGTCTGCTCAGTCTACCCAAATAGCCAGTTAAAAGAAATTCCTGAAGAAAGTCTTTAAAATTATAATCTCTCTACTTCACAGAAGTACTACAAAAGGAGCAGCACCTGCCCCCTAAGAAGTTTTGGGGAGAAAAATGCAGAGTCATATTAACCATCCACATACCTCAGTCATTAGATGACACTCCCTCTGCTACCCAGCAGACACTGCTACAATACAGGGGCAGAATCTTGTTGTCCATTTTCATGCCATGGTACTAAACAACTGACAACAAAAGGCAGCATTGTATTTCTTCTCAGCTAGAGTTGCAGGAGGGAGTTAGATTGTGGAAAGACAGGTACATACATTTTCAAATCATTGTGTAAAGTCTTGGGCGTCCCCCCAGGTCTCACTAAGAGAAACTAGACTCAGCTCAGAACTTTAAAGACTGAAATATATGTGAAATACTGTCCAAATACTTCAAACTAGCCACTGGCTAGAAAGCAAAAAAACAGTACTGTGAAGATTTTAAATATCACACAGATATGTGAACCACACTCTACAAGTGACCCAAAGTTTGTTCTAAATCTCTCAAAAGTTTAGTAAAATAAAACCTTTAAGTAGGAACCATAATTTTATAGTACAATACTACAGCTCATTCCAAAATTATTCTCCAAGAAAAAGGAAAATGTGAACTCAAGTGAAAAAGAATTTTAAAAAGACAATCAATAGATAATAATACCAAAACAGAAAACACACTGGGATTATCTGACAAGTACATATTTTAAAGATGGCATCATGCCAAAGTACCAAAAAGCAATTGTAGGGGCTGGGGATTTAGCTCAGTGGCATAAGCGCCTGCATTGCAAGCAGGCAGTCATGAGTTCAATCCCTGGTACTGATAAAAAGGAAAAAGACAAAAAAAAAAAAAAAAAAGCAATTATAACATGCTTGGGGAAAAGTAGAAATTTAGAAACTTTACCAAGAATCTAGAATATATGGAGAAAAACAAAGTAGCAATTTTACAATATTATAGAAAAAATATTAAGTAATTTCATACAATTTAAGGATATCATTATATTGCCAAATATAACAAGTATGAGATAAAAACCAATGAACTCCAAATTTAAAGCTTTCCAGCACATACACAATTTTCTGTACAATCTGGTACAAAATTTGAAATTTAAGTGTGCATATTTTAAAATTAATAAGCAAATTTAAATGTATAAATTGGAGAAAAATTTAAACATTTATAGCAATATGAGTTTTAGGTTACTTCCTGATTTTGAGTGTTTATTTTAATCAGAAATAACAAAATTATAACTGAAATTTCTGCAAATGTTCAATCTCAAATCGAAGATGTAATTCTAGAAAAGGCACTAAAAATAACATTTTGAAAATACATGTTATGTGCCAGGGATATAGCTCAGTGGCACAGCACCTGCATGGCAAGCATGAGGTCATAAGTTTGATTCCTGGTACAAAAAAATGTATGTTATGAAATATAACCATACATATGCAAGATAGTCCCTGAATGAATTATCCAAATTGAATATTCTGGTACAATAAACAAGAAAGCATCCCTAAATATCCCTTGTTTTCAGAATAATCTTTAACAGAGAGAATTCTTGTCTCAAATTATATTGATGCTTATCAATATTTTTTAAAATTCCTTTGAAAGTAAGCACAACTAACCAGAGATTCCCTGAAGCTCAATTAAAAACAAGATAGTCCTGACCTAACCTCACTGTCACATTTCCAAAAACACTTAATTAATAAAAACTGATGATATAGTTCAATTCTGAGCATCAGAAGCAGGCAGAATGCAAGTTTGACCCCATAGGAGGCAATTTAGTGACTTAGGGAGACCTAGCCTTAAAAATAAAAAAATTTAAAAAGGGTTGGAGATGCAGCTCCATGCAAAGGTCCTGGGTTCAGTCCTCATTACCAGAATAGCAAATAAATACATACATAAATAAATAAATAAATAAATAAATAAATAAATGCAAAAGAAAAATATAAAATAGAATAGTCAAATACACACAAAAGAAATTATATGCTTTTTTAAATAAATCTTCCCCAAAAGACAATCTAAATTGGAAAAATAAATTCACATAAACATAGGAAAAATAAATAAAATTCTTCTAGTAAGTGAAGGGGGTACATTCTTTAAAGAAGTTTCTGTAACTGACTCCAAAAGCTATAAAACATTATAAGAACATCATTTCCAACCTTGGACTTACAATGACTTTATTACTACTAAGGTATTCTAGACATTTTTTCCTGATCAAGAACTTATTTCAGAGCAAAATAAATGCTGTATAGTAATGTGCTCATCCCCCCTCTGAGCCCTGGAAAATGGTACAGGGAGATGTCCTCCTCAGGGGAAAAAAAAGAATTTAAATGTGTATGTACATGTACCAATAACCCACAATGAATGTAATCATTACATATTACAAGCATATCAATAAAACTTTTCTTAAAATTTAAAATAAATTTGTGAGGAGAAAGAAGTAATCACCTAACACAATCACAGATACCTGCAAGCAACGATAACTGTATGTACCATGTCCACTCTACTGGCAACCCCACCCCAGTAGCCCTAGGCTCCAAGCCACTCCCTGAGAACTTAGGATCAGGCCTGTCCCAGGTTCCACAGTGGGACAGAAAAAGAATTCAAAATAGTCATTTTAAAGAAATACAATTAGGTACCTGAGAATACTGTTGTATGACTAAACAATAACAACAAAATCAAGAAAAAGTACACAAAATCAGAAGTTCAACAAAGAGATAGAAACCATTAAAAAGAACAAAGAGAAATTTATCAATATATGCATTATATCATCAATATATTCACTTAGGTGTCCCAGAATTATCAAAGAAAGATAATGGGAAACAAGTTTATTTTTAAAAAAAAGGAAGCCTCCCAACTCTGGAGATAAACATGAACATTCAGATCTTTGAAGCTCAAAAGGTCTAAAGTAGATTAAATATAAAAAACTTTCACTGATAAGATTCTTAAAAGCCCAACACAAAAATTTTGAAAACTGTAAGCACTACGGTTTGTGTCTAGATGTCCCCCAAATCCTCAAGTGATAATGGGGCCAGGCTTCTAGAGTTTGTGTCTGATTCATGGTCTAATGCTGGGAATACGGGTATGAGTGCTAACTGGGTCTGGCCTATATATGATATAATGGACATAAAACGTCTTCTCATGCATGCCTCAGGGGTCACTTTTGGTATCTACTGCCATGAAATATTCCTCTCTGCCACAAGCCACCCTGCCTTGGATCCAGCAGATTATGGGAAGAAATCTCCACAAACTGGGAGCTAAATAAACCTTTACTCCTTTAACTTTGGATGCCAAGTATTTTGTTCCAGCAAAAAGGAAAAAAGTAACCAAGTAACAGCAAAAAAAGATGTAATTCATTACATAAAAGAAAATTTCAGGAAGGGTAAAAGAGCATAAATCCTGTAGACCGGGAGTAGATACAATGGTATACTCAAAATGGTGAAATAAAAACATATCCTAACAAAGATAACAATAGTTTCCAAAGCTGTCCTTTGGAAATTGTTACAGTTTGTGTCTGGATGTTCCCCCAAAGCTTAATGGGGTGACAGATGATGTGTTTGGGACATGGTTAGATCTATAGTGTATGATGCTGGTATTAAGGGCATGTGATTACTAAATCAGTCCACTGATAAATTTAGTGCCCACTCTAAACTGGGTAGCCTGGATTGAATCTAAAAGAGGCAGCAAGAAGCTACTACTATTGTTTGTTGGTTCACTCAGTTTTGCTGTTTTTTGCCTGCATGAACTGCTTTTCTTCTGTGATGCCCCTCTGCCACACCATCCTGCCTTGGCGCCAGTTCATTATGAAATGAAACCTCTAGAAACTGTGAGCTAAATAAACCTTTTCTCCCTTAACTTTGGGTGTTGGGTATTCTGTTTCAGTGACAAGGACAACAAACTAAGACAGAAATAAAGGCAGCATCAAGACTTTCCCAGACAAATACTGGTTAGGAGAGTTCATCACCAACATGTTACATGAGAAATGTGAAAGGGAACTCATCAAGTTGAAATGGAAATGAGTGAAGAACATGTGACTCGCAAAAGATAACACTCACTGTGAGGGTGAGAAGAAAGTCAAATCAGAGATTCTATTATTGTAATGATGGCACATAAATCACTTTTCACGTTAAAAGTTGAAAAATAAAAGTGCTACTATAGCTCCAAAAATTTGTTAATAGATACATGATATTTTAGAGATGTAAACAGTGACATCAATAACAAAAGTGGTTTTTGGGTGTTGTTGTTATTATTGTTGTTTTCACAGAAGTTACTACAGGATTTCTCCATGGTGTTGAAATTTAGTTAATATCAGGTTAAAAAGACTACATTTCATGTAAGTCTAATGTTAACTACAAAGAGAAAACCTACAATACATGTACAAAGAGAAAGAGAAATAAACCCAGAATACTACTATAAACAATATCAAATCACAAAGAAACCAGCAAGAAATGAAAATGGAACAAATGACCTACATAACAGCCATAAAATATTTTTGTCAACTGAATGGCAGTCTTTCTTCTCAATAATTATTTTAAAATTAAATGAGTTAAGTTCTTCAATCAAAAGCATAGCATGGTTGAATGGATTTAAAAAATATTCAACTATATGGTGCCAATGAGGCACTCGTGTTAGCTCTACAGACCCAAAAAGTCCAAGAATGAAAGAATACTACATGCAAATGGTAACCCAAAACGAGAGGAGACAGACAGATTTACATTAAACAAAATGACTTTTGAGGTTAAAAACTGTAAAAAAAAAAGATGAGATATTTTTTCTATAAGATTAAAGGAATCATTTCATCTAGAAGATTTAATAGTTGTATGTGTTGAATTCAATACTGGATGCATAAATGTTTGCAACTGTTACATCATCTTGATGAACTGGTCTCTTTAATAATATACACTGCAGTTACTAATAAAGCAAATATTAATCTACCTAGAGATAGAAATAGCAATACAATAACAATAACCTAGATACTCCCTCTTTCAACAATGAATAAATGATTCAGATAGACCAGAAAGAAAACATTGCACTCAAACTATACTTTAGAAAAATGACCTAGTAAACATAGCAAACATACTATCCAGAGACAACAAAATAAACCTGTGTCTCAGGTACATGTAGATAATTTTTTAGATTTCACATGGGACCACAAAATAAGACTTACTGACAGGTGTATAGCAGATACATAAAACTTCCCTCCACACTACTAATCATCAGAGAAATGTAAATTAAAATCATTGTTAGACATTACCTCACAATTATTAGTGGTTATTATCAAAAACAAAAGACAGAGTATTGACAAAAACATAAGGAAAACTTTTGTCCATTGTTGATGGGTATATGAATAGGTCTAGCCACTATGAGGAAGAGTTTGGGGTGCCCCAAAAACTAAAACTAGAACTATCATAGGATCCAACAATCCTACATCTGAGTACCTCTCCAAAGAAAATAGAACCATATGTCAAAGAAATAGGTACTTTCTGATATTCACTACAGCATTATTCACATTAGCTAACATACAAGGCAAATCTATCAGCGAATAATTGAGAGAAGAAAATATAATACACCATGAAATATTGTTCAGCTTTAGAAAAGTTGTCACTTGTGACAACAAGGATGAAAGCAAAGACCATTATGATTAAGTGAAATAAAACCAGTACAGAGAGGCAAATATTTCCTGATCTCAGAGGTATCAGCTGAATTCATAAAAAGCAGAAAAGAGAATACTAGTTGCCAGTGTTGTAGAGTGACAAACAGAAAAATGTTAGCCAAAAGGTATAAAGCTTCTATTAGATAAAATGCATGATTTGGAGATCTACTGTTAAGCATGGTGAATACAATTAATAATACTTATTGTAAACTAGTGTTAGGAAAAATCTTAAATATTACTTCAGGTAATATATGTAAAGTGATACACATGTTAATTTATCTAATTTAATAGTTTCACAATATTATATGTACATCAAAATGCCACAATACACACTGGAAATACATAAAATTATAAGTTACTAATTACAACTTAATGAAACTAAGTGGGAGAATAATGTACACACTTTCATCCAAATTTGTCACCCAAAGCTCATGTGTTGCCAGATCAACCCCAAAGGCAATACTATTGAGAGGTGGCGCCTTTAACATGTAATCCATTAAGAACAGATTAATCTTGTTACCAGAGAAGATTAGTTCTCTGGAGTGGATCCCTAACAAAGTTAAGTTTGGGCCCCTTTCCTCTTTCGCATGTCCATGGCCTCTTGCTTTTCTGCCTTTAGCCATGGATATAGCAGAAAGGCCTTTGTCACAAATGAGCTCCTCCATCTTGAAACTCCTACCCCCCAAAATATAACAAGTCAGTCTCTGCTCTTTATCAATTAACTACCTCAGGTATTCTGATATAGTAATACAAAACAAACTAATTTCTCATCTAAGTAACAGTTAACAAGTATAAATTAAGATTTATAATTTTTACTTAAGCATTATGATACTGTGATTGTAACTAAATTTGCCTAGAGCTGTGTCTCACCTCACCGTGTAGAGAATGAGAATACTTTCGATGTAGACAGGAAAGCTGTATCTTAATGCATATACAAAGATGTTTGCAGTGCTGTGTATTGTGTGGAAGTTCAAGTATGTACAGAGAGTGACAAATATATTCTGAGTAGTGGAAGAGGCAAAGTTTACTACATTTTAAACTATTGTCTCTCATTTCCAAATCTGAGAACCCATAACCCCTGTCTGTCTAGGAAGATGTTTCTTGGTCGGGCTAAAGTGTGTGCAGGTACGTGTGAGATTGGTGAAAGGGCTCCCGCTTCCAACTCCCCTCCTTCCACAAACAGCAGCTCTTTCCCACATTTTGATTCTCTGAAGATTTTGGGACATGATTATTCTCTACTTCTTCCTGATGTCATAATGCTTCCCTCTCAAACTTTTTAACATGACTATTTTCTACTTTTTCTCTCCTTTATACTCCCCCCACCCTTCTGACTTTTTCCTTTCCTATCTTTTCTCTGCCTGTGTCATTTTATTTTCCTACCAATATTATTTTAACCTGTTTCCACATTTGTTTCTTGTGTGCTTATGCTGGTAACACTTAACATAATGTTACTTAGTAAAGCAACCGTAATATGTAAGACATAAAAACATCATTTTTCTTGACATGTTATAACAATACAATAGAAAGTTTACCACCCCTTAAAAACCCTCAACAGAAAGACCATTAGCAAATACTTTTATATATATTAATGTTAGACACTCAACATTGTAATGTTTTGAACTGGTGAAGGGATGATAGTATTCACTATGTCAGTGAGGTCAGATTTCTGTACATGAATAAAGCATTGCATAAAACAGCTTTCTCATCAGTAAAGATAATTTTAAAAAGAGAATACATTCCCAGTAATTTAAATACACTGAAATAAAATTTACATCTCATGAATGTTTATCTTAAGTGATTAGGAATTTGAAATTAAATTTTAAATGGCATGTTTCCTTAGTTATGAATTTTTATAAAGATGTAATATTATTAATACCATTTTTTAACATATGGAGAGATGGCAAACACAGTTATTCTAGCACCGACGGCATTACATGATGTGGTTAGGCATCTTGACTAATCATTTCCAAATCCTTTTTAACATACTGTCCTTTTAACTAAACGATGACTGGTTAATATAAAATGTAGAAATCACACTGGAATGAATACCATTAAGTGCCGCATTGTTTAAACCTCAGAGATTATACAGAAAATAAGTTGCTTTGTAGTTTGTTTTAAAATAATGTCTAACTGAGTGTGATGGTACATACCTGTAATCCCAGTACATAGGAGGCTGAGGCAGGAGGATCACTGTGAGTTCAAGGACACCCTGAACTGCATAGTGAGATCCTGTCTCAAAAGAACCAACAATTAAATAAATAAATAAGGCATCTTCAAAGTTAGAAGGGAGGAGAAAAGAAAAAATGAGAAAAGAAGCATAAAATGGAAACAAAGGTTTGTAATAGGAGAGGAAGAAGGGTTGAAGGGAGAGGATGAGAATGGGGGGGGGAATCAAGATATATCATGTATAGGTACCAATTCTCTATGATGAATGTCATCACTATGTGTACCTTGTACCAACAAACAATTAAATTTTTTTAAAAACTCAAACTTAAGTGGGATTTAAATCTTAAAATGCATAGAAGTACAAATTTTTAAGTAAACTACAGAATAAAAATATCACTTTGTGAAACTTTTACTTCTGACATTTGCGTAAGAGAAATAAAAATAACTGCAACTTAAGTTTACATCGCTAGCCTAGACCAAAGGAACTACATGCTCTTCCACATTTCCGGTGCTGCAGGAGCTCCGCTGGAGAGCCCGGTGGGGCCCATGCTTCTCGCTCGGCTGTTGCCTCTCTATTCCTTATTTATGATGAACACACCAATTAGCGCTTACTCTTGGTATTTTCTTATCAAGCCATTTTCTGAACTAATGAACTTAGACAATTAAATGAAAAATGTATGAAGACTTCACTTCCTATAAGTGTAACATGATCAATTCACTCTTCAACATATCAGTAATCCCTAAAATTCTTTACTTCCAATGATGGCTTACAGTAAGAAATTTACTGGAATTTGTTCTCCACCAGTAGTTAGATTTATCTACCAACAAAGTAAAAAGCAATAAAGCAAATTCTACAAAGTATGCTAGAATATAATAATTTTCTATAAATATTTTAGTGAGAAAATGTAAAGAAAGAAAATGATGAGAAAAGAAAATATAGTTTTGTCCGATTAAGATTTTCACAGGGAAATTCAGCAGAAATGCACTGCTAATACATCTGTACTATCTTCAGGATCCTGAAGCTTTGTGTCTCAGGCCCAGATTTTTATTTTGTGCTCTTAAGACACTATTACTGGCTACCTGTGACCCATTTTTAGAGGACTGAACACTGAATATAGTTCTGCAACACCTCTCCAAGCACTCAAGTTTCAATAATTCTTACCTATCTTTATTTCCCAAAGCCCTGAGATGATAACATTTCCTATGAAACTATCTCCACGACACCACCTTTGACTTTTCAGTTATCTACTACCCACAGGTGCTTACATTACTTTGTCTCAGAAAAATTAGTATTGTTATTTCTTATGATAAGTCACTATTGATACAGACCAGTGTTGGTAAACCTACAGCATGCACACCTCAGCAGGCTCTTTGTTATCAGTGAAAGCTCTAAAAGGTTCATCGGTCATCACTGATACTGATCTCTCCACGTAAACCACATCTACAGCATTCCTGTTGGAAACATAAGAAATTTCTACAGCAGATTCTGTGCTACTACTGTCTTTGCCCTAATCTCACCAAAGGTCACACTGAATGTGAACAAGCCTCACACTTAGATTTTGACACCTGACCTCTCCTTTGTCCTTCTCTGCCTTTATAAGCCATATGGTATTTTCTCTCTGTGGAGCAGGAAACATCCCTTGTCCTGCAATTTACCTATTCTCTTTCATACAGTAATTCTCACATCACTCTGCTATCACCATGAGAATGTGCCTCAGCTCTCCTGATGGTCCCAGGAGCCAACACTGTCAAATGGAAGCATGAAGCAAGTTGCTCCAGCAAAGCTGGTAAGAACTTAACAAGAACATGTCTAGCTGACTGCAAATGTATGAGTAAATAATTAGTTTACTTTTTTGTATGCTACTAAGGCTTGAGTTTGTTCACTCTCAAGGACCTGAACTGGATCCCCAATCTCCCAAAGGAGTGTATGGCAAAGGCTTAAATAAATGAGATAAATGATATGATTTTAGGACTCCAGGAGGATCAAAACCCTCTCCAGAATTCAGGAACTCTGCTGGCTAAAACACAGAATGCATCTGGGAAGCCTATATATACCATTTTTTTCAAACAACACAGAAACTAGACAGACCTTGGGAGTGGCTCAAGGACTTTGCAAATAACAAATTATATTAACAAGGAGAAGTATCTTAGGAGAAGATCTCCATGTTGCATTTCACTACAAGGGTGAAATGCCTGCTGCTACGGTCTTTATTTAGTTAATTGGAATGGGGGCCAGGTGTCCTCAGCCATTATCTTCTCTTGCCCCTGCCATGCAGCAGCCCTGAATGTGTGTTTATTTTCCAGTTTCAATGGCTCCCAACAGTTTACTAATCAGTAATAACTAAATAAAACAGAAGTTGGAACTCAGCCAAATTCTTACTTGAGACTATTTAAAAGAAAGATTTTAAAAACTATAAATTCTTTTTTACACTCTTTATACATCCCCATAAAATTTTGTCCCACCATTCTCCATCACAGCCGTCTCTGAAATGAGCTGTAAGAAATGTTTCCAAGTCAATAAATCAGTATGGAGGTTTCACAATGAACTGAAATTAAAAATTCTATATGACCCCTCTATCAGCAATCCCTCTACTAAGTATCTTCCCCAAAGAGCTTAAGTCATCATACTACAGTGATACTTGCAAACCAATATCTATGGTAGCTAAATTCTGGAAGCAGCTTGTATACCCATCAACAGATGGTTGGATAGGGACAATGAGGTATCTATATATAACAGAATAATACTTTTTCTATAAAAATGACAGATTTAAGAGATTGGCAGGGAAAAGAATGTACCTGGAAAAAACAATGTTGTGTGAAATAAGCCAGACACACAGCTTAAATATCAGATGGTAACTATCAGTTGAGTGAGGCAAAGTAGAAACAGAGGGAATGATAAAGGATGGCTAGAAAGGGAGAAGGAGACAGAGCTCTTGCAATAGGGAAGCAATATAAGGGGAAAAGCATGAGGGGAGAGGAGGAGGGAAAGGGGAATTAGGTAGACTCAAGATATGCCATGTATAGAAGCACAATAACCTCAGTTAATGTAAGCATTATATACCACAGCATGAGCTAAAATCATTATCAACAAGAAAGAAAAATGGGATAGGGGAATTTTAATTCTTAAAATGCATAGAAGTACAGGCAGAGGCAGAGGAAGGAAGCAGGAAGGAAGGAGATTTTAAAAAAGAAACAAAATGTGGTATGTACCTCTAAGCACTCCCCAAAATGTTTATGAACTGCAAACATGCACTAATAAAATTAAAAATTAAAAAATAAATATTTCAAGTCAAAAAAGAACATTTTTGTTCTGTCACTTTGAATTTGAGATACAGCTACCCTAATCTACAAGAAAAAGGAGTCTGTGGTTGAAGACTGTAAAATGAAAATGTATTGCATATTTTTAATATATACTTTTCATTAATACTATGGAATACTAAAAAGCGAGCTTAGGCATTAGATTGATTTGATTTATAGCCATAATCCCACCATTCACTACATTTATAGCTATCTTACCTATAGCCTAGTATAGAGAACACAGTGGAGTAAGTATTATAAGCAATAGTACTTTAATTTTTACTATGGATCATTGCATAGTTCCAATTATCATTATTTAATAGTTGAGGAAACTGAGATTTATAGAATTTCCTCTAATTCATAAAGTTAAATGGCAGAGAGGAAGTTAGAAATGCGTTTCGCTGATTTCTCAGCTTTTGTGCTTAAATTTTTTAATGTATCAATATATTCATTACAGCATTTGGTATGTGTATATGTTATTTAATGTATTCCTGATGCTGAATATTTTCTTAGTTTGTGCTAATCAACAACAATTAAGAAAAAAGTACTATCACTTATGTCAAAGCTCTTTACATTTATATATCTTTTGTTTTAAATCACAAGAGTCACCAATAATACTGTCATTTATTTTAGGCCTAATTTCTCAAGACAGGGGAAAATCCCATAAAAACATCCCTAAAAGAGTAGCTTTCATTTCTTCATTGCCTCAGTTTGAAATCTGGCTTTGCCCTTTAAACCTTAAACTCTTTTAAAAGAGGTCCAGAGATATAGTAATCAAGAGAGTCAATATGCACTTGAATGAGTGCCTGTCATAGAATAAGAATATGTAAACATTAGCTCTTATAGTAATAAAATTAATATCATTAATGTCTGTGAAAGGTACTTTATAATTTTTAGTAATTCATCTCATTAAATAAAAGTGAAATTCAACATATTC
Source organism: Cavia porcellus (assembly GCF_034190915.1). NCBI lineage: Eukaryota > Metazoa > Chordata > Mammalia > Rodentia > Caviidae > Cavia > Cavia porcellus. The sequence goes on from NW_026947487.1 coordinate 80,880,515, forward strand.
TCAGTGGAATTTTCCATATCACAGAGTCAAAACCAAATGAATCAATATGGGCCATCTTCCATCCAATCCTCTGGTGGAAGGAAAAGTCACCTTTATTTGCATCTCACTTGTGATCTGCACAAGTTATGCATTAGAGTGTAATACATAACAAATATTTAACTCTATTTACCACAACTATCTTAGGCTTTGTTTCATTTGAGGATTCCAAGGTTATAAAAAATTAAAACTCAAGCTCATCTGCTTGGGCAGATGCCCTCAGGGTGAAAAATAGCTTCATGCTCAACTTGCTAACCAGCTGTTTCCCTAAGTTACCCATTAGACTTACTTATAACTATTTATGAATATGTTTTGTTTTGTTTTATTTACTTTTATTAGAGTACATAATATTATATTCATTGTATGCCATAGGCACACATACATAACATATTCCAATTCCCTTCTTTCTCTTCCTCCATCTATCCCCATTTTATTTTTCTAGCATCAGTTTCACTTCATCTTATAATTCCTTATAAAGTTAACTGTCATATATACAGACTGAAAACCAGACTAACATGTCAGAGAACATATAAAACATGTATCTTGGTTGCTGTTATACTCTAGCCAAAAAAACGCTGTCATCTACTTCTATGTCACCTATGCCCTAGATATTTGCCCTAATTACCTTGTAACTCCCTTTCTAAAGCAGCTGTTTCTCGCAGCTGACCACCCTGGAGCAACCTACCATAATGTTATAAATTAACCTAAGTGCCGCCATACTGTTCTGTATGTGCTGTCACCCTGGTAACCTGTTTCCTGTATTAACCTTTGTTCCCTTTGTGAGGGACAATTGTTCCTGGAATTAGTCGACCTCGAGTTTCCTATATTCCTCTCTACCTTTGTCCCCCTTTTGTGAAAGATAGTTGTCCAGCAATTAGCCGACCACAAGTCATCAAATTCCTGTAAAGGAGGAGTTCATTGACCACCAGTGGTGAAACTTCCCGTAAGAACACTGTCCTCAAGCAAAAAGGCAACAAAGGTTTTCCTCAACCTAATTCTCCTCCCACCTGCAACTTTGTGGTTTTTCCATTTATAAGCCTGACAAAATTTTAACCTGGTTACACAGCTTTGCAAACTCTAACTGCACTGTGTCACCTGGTGCCAGCTTAAACAAACTGCTTCTTTTTCTTTTAAAAGATGTCTTGCCCCATTTTTGGGCAACATTTCAGGGTCTTGTTTTTTGGGGAACAACAGTTGCTTTCCTCTCTTGGCTGGAACAAAATACCCAACACCCCATGTGAAGGGGGAAAAAAGCTTATTTAGCTCACTGCTTATGGAGGTTTTCATCTATAATCAGCTGGCTCCAAGGCAGGGTGGCTTGGTACAAGGTCAACACTTCAAGGCAGCAGCCAGAGCAAAAAAGCTGAACAAGCCCCTTCTCCTCCCTTGTATTGTAAGCAGGCTACCCCCCAATTAGGGTGTGGGTAGCACTCACATCACCTCTGTGCTCTCCTCTTGCACAGGATGAGGGTATTTACAAAGTGAAGATTCTGGCTCCCTGTTGAGTCTCTCAAATTTCTAGCCTTCTCAAGTTGAAATAATATATCAACCATAATAACAAAGACAATTTTACTAAGTCAAGGTACACTTTTAGATACATTGTCTACATTGGATTGCAATACCTTTTTTCTTTCCCTTTTTTCCTATAACCTTTTATTTCTATAAAGATAGGTAGGTAGGTAGATAGATAGATAGATAGATAGATAGATAAACTTTTGTCTAGAATTTTTATTAATTGTTAGAGAAAGATCAGACTAAGTACCCACACATCATAATGCTCTTTCAAATATGTAACATTTGAGTGCTATTGTTACTTTCATTTTAAAAGTTTCACTTCATGAATAAACATTAAAACTGTAATAAACAGTAAAAATTATCCTCTTTTGACTTTCCCTGATTCATTCTGAGAAATTGTTTCTGTAGCAAGTGTTCGAGTTATTTTTTCAAGTTATTTTATTGTAGAGTTTTTAAAATTTACTATTACAAGTTAATATAAGAACTAATAATTAATACTGATGTCAATTTTTATATGTTAGATTTACACTAAGAAATGAGAAATTTGGCACATATATTACCTCACAATCTCTTGATTTTTGTTGCTATTATAATGTTTCTAATATTTAAATTCTATCATGTTATAATTAAGTTCTTGAGTTTGTATAAATTGATTTCAACTCAATTTTTTAAAAAATTTAAATCATCACTATTATTCTCTGCAGAAATAACTAGTCTGCCCAGAAAAGCAAATAAAATTGTATCACCAAACCACTTCTTCTTGAAAAATATCCCAAGCATGAGCTAAAATATATTCCTTATTTATTTGTTTTCACTTCTCATTGCTTCATCCAAAAAATGCTGAAATTTGTTTTCTTTGTTTATGCCATCATTCTTTAGTCTCACTTTTATTAGTCTACTAGAGCTACTACTTAAAGATACTAACTTTTCTGAGCTCTTGCATGCCAAAAAATTATTCTCTTAATTCATTTAATTGAAATTTTGGAAAGAAGGAGAAAACTATATTCAAAATTATTTCCTCAGACAAACTTGATAAAATATGACTCCATGACTTCTAAGCTCAGAATGTCACCAGTGTTGCTAAGCAAGTGGCTGAAATCCATTACTTTTCTCATCCCTTTTGAAACTACTAGTTACATTTCTGTGGAAGCTTCAAGTGTGTTCTCTTTATTTAGAGTGTTCTGAAAATGCAAAGTAATGTCAAAAGAATATAGGTCTTTTAAAATTCACTTTCTTGGCATTCTGTATGTTCCTCAAATTAGGATTTCTGCCTTCACTCAGTTTGGGATAACTTCATATCAAATATTCTCAACTCTTATTTCAGAATTTTGGTCTTTTGTTTTATTTTGTTTTTTGTTTTCTTGTTTGTTTGTTTTGGCATTGGGACGAAACTCAAGACCTTGTGGTTGCCAGGTAGACACTTACACCACTGACCTAAATCCCCAGCCCTGTTTATCGAATGCCTAATCACTAGATGTCTGGTTTGCATCCATCCTTATTTTTTTCAATATTTTTACCTTTTTATATTCAACTAACACTTATGTTATTGTTTTCTTAAAAGAAAATTTGGCAACTTATAAAAATGGAAGATGTTTAAATATTTTCATGTAAAGTAAAAACTATAAATCTGATTCTATACCTCATACATTTGCACAATTATTTCAAATTTGCTCTGAGATCAACAATTTGAACTTTTCATTATCTACATAGTGTTTGAACAGTCATTTTCATATGGGATTCAAAAACCAACATTTTCTACGTGACTCAATTATTTCACTACTTGACAAACCAGTGTCCTTCCCAACACTTTTAATTATAGGTAAACAATGCCAAGAAAGAAAACACTAAGAAAGGAGTTTTCTGATTCAAATACAGATAAAGTTAACAGAGAAAAATATAAATGAGGTAACAGTGGCTCGGGGAACAACTCTTCTTCCTTTGGAATAGATCTGCATTGTCATCTCAAATAAAACATAAAGTATCACATACACATGTGCACTTTTACATGTGCTGTCAGATCATTTTTCTTTCCTAATACTCGTAATATGATAGAAACAACTTTGAATTCAACCTATTTCTAAGTTTAAAAACACTTTATGAGTAACACATTATTTATGTCATATTTCAAAGTGAGTCTTGAGATATACACCAAAGAAACTCACTGGAGAAATACAAGCCAACACTGAAATTGGGATGAAAAAATGATCTATTGAAATAGCACATTACTTAACAATTACTGAAATCTACTATATGTCAAGAGTACTATATGATGTCTTTAAACTGTCTTTTAAATTTATAGATATAAAGAACTCATAGAAACTTGATTCTAACTTCAACCCTATTTCAGATTCAGTCAATTAATGCCTTGACAAAAAATGAACCCATTACTGAATGCCTCTCACTAAATTAATCTAATTCTTATGATTTCCTAGATATTCTGTTAAAATTATTAATTAACCTTGCATTTGTCCTTCCTTAGATTAGCCCATCTTGATCTTGTATTGGCAATTTCACTACTAAAAATATTATAAATTGACTCTTGGCATTGTCACAACTGGTGAAATTTTACTTCAGCAATCAATGCTTTCTATAGCTGTCTGACTACATTTTAAACATGGCAATAGTCCTGCTGATAATTTATTATTAATATCTCTCAAAGGTATTATTGAACACATGGGGCTACATTGTGATATTGTGTTGGAGACCACTATGAAGCAGCTCTGAGCAGGATTTAAAATTAACTAACCAGCTTTCTATGTTTACCTGTGAGTCTGTCCTAGGCCTCGGCCCCTTGCCTGGTGATGGGAGCTGATTCACAGTAAGTGAACCTCTATGAATCACTGGTCCTGGGTGAGGCCAGTAGTGGCCTGTGAGGCCAGAGAGACCTCAAAGGGCAAGATAGGGTCATAGATGAAGACAACCTTGGCTCCAACACTAATTAAGAAAATAGAGACTGAAGCCAAAGGAATTTCACTCCTGCAGTCACACTACTACCATAAATGTCATCTTGGAAATAAAAAATTTCTCCTAAATTGGCATAATTTACTACTTAGAGAAGCCTTTGAAATGACTCCCAAGGTCCTGGTCATCTCTCACACTTTCCTCAGTTTCCCACCTTCTGTTGTTGGACCTAATAAATAAAGTGGGTGGTCCAGAGAAATCTTTGTTATAGCCCTCGGTGTCTCGAGCTTGGGTAAAGGGTTTTGACCCTCCTGGAGCCCTAAAATCATATAACTTGTCTCAATTTATTTAAATCTCTGCCGGACACTTATTTGGGAGATCGGGGATCTAGGTCAGGACCTCATAATATTTTTCTCAATCTGTTGGGCCCCTATAAAAAATATCGTAACTGTGTAGCTTGTAATCAATATAAATTTATTTCTCATAATTCATATACCTAGAAAGTTCAAGATCAAGGCACAAACAGATTCTATGTCAAGTGTAGGTTTGGTCCCTTCTCAGTGGGTCCTCATATGGTAGGGAATGAAGTGTTTCATGGCCAGTTCATAAGGGGCCTAATTTCATTCCAAAGGGCTCTGCCAGAAATTACCTCCTAACAAACACCATAACCTTGGGGGATACGATTTTGACATAGGAATTTGGGGGGAAACCACAGCAAATCACTCGATCTAACTTTTTAGCTGTAAAATTTATTTTGATCTTTTTCTAAATTCAATCTGAATTTGAATGAAATAGTCAAGCATTTATTTTAAAATTTAATCTGCTTTACTATTTTTAATTTATTCATTATTAGCTATTTCTTAAAAACACTAATCAGTTAGGAAAACTCACATCTACAAAGCTTAAAAAGAAGTTAGCAAGAGTGAAAAAATCACTGAGGAATTCTAAGTTTCAAAATAGATTCAAATTGAAAGGTGAAAATTACATTATGAGTAAACTATATGGATAAACTGTATTAGCAGTAAGCTTCCTGTTAAGTATTCAATGAGTTTAACTTTCCTTTATGTCTTAAGATTGAAGACCTTCTAATTCTACAAAGAATATTCCAATGTTGCTTTTTTCTTAAAGCAACAATGGACTCTGGCTAATTTCCAAGAATTTTGTTTAACACAAAATATAGAAATATCAGGATAGTAAGATATGTTGCAACACATTAACAGGTGCCAAACTCAGGCCCTAAAGTGGTATTCATGCTGTATAGTGCCCTCCATGTTACAGGAGTCTTCTTACCATAGCAGGTACTTTTCTAGTTCTTTCTGTTCTTGCCAAGTTAGTAGCACGTCGTTTAGTCAACTTATGTAGCAACTTTTTTTTGCCAGGAATTCCACCATCCTGTGAATTCCAAAACACATGCTGAAAGAAGGAAATAAAAGAATATATAATTTATTCTTATCAATATTGTAATTTATTAATACAATGATAAGTTTGCAATGAATTTTATCAACATTGCTGTTATTAAATACACATATATATTCATAAAAACAAAATTTTTACATAGAATATAAATAAAAAGGTTTTGGTCTATAATATATTACCAGGGAAACAAAGTGGATTACGTGAACCTCTAGAAAATAATGATGGGTTCAAATACATTATTTACAGATATTCAGAGTGAGTTTTTAGGTACACAACAATATCAAATTCAGCTATCAATCTTGTTCTATTTCACAACCAACAGATATAAGCATAAGGTATTTATTCTACTATGTAGTGTTATTTTCACTTTATTACTAATACATAAAGCATACCAGCTGTAACTACTTAACTTAATTATGTGGCAATTCTGGAGTTATATATTTCCTAAACAAAATAGTCAACAATCTATTACATAATAATCCTTCATTTGCATTGAATATGTAAATTAATAGGATAGAGGAAGTTTGCAATCTAAAATTTTAATTAGTAACTAAACCTTACACTCTTTCTGATTTATCATAATTTATTCATTTAGATTTGTTTAATAATTTAAGTTGTATAAACAGCAGCAACTTTTTTATACAAAAGGGATAAAGATTTTTCATTTTGATATACTACCATTTTTACTTCACAATTTTATGTTTAATACTTTAGAATTTGACACAGTAGAAGTGGGGTTATGTATGGAGACATTAATTTACTAAACAAATATCCAACCCTAACACACGCTATCTGTGAAATTGTTTTTCTGACCTAAATGCTGAAGTTGTCATTTCTCCACTATTTTCTTCATATTATTTCTACCAAGTCACTTAAAGTATGTAGAGTTTATCACTTTCAAAAATGAAAGTCACAGTCATAGCTTACAAAATTTGCAAAAGCCTTCAAATACAGCAACATCTGAGTCAGCATTATTACTAAGTGGTTTTTATAGTTTTAAAGTTAATAAATAATTTACTTTTATAGTTACTGTGCTATTGCTAAGCACATCATCCTAGAAATTTTGATACAACGAAGTTCCAAAGAATTTTGAAATTTTTATTAGTTAGGGCATACAAGTATTCAACCTTCAATAAACTTTAAAAAAACAAAAAAATAATAATTAAATTATAATTATAGAGAATAACTAAAAGTAAACCTGATAAAACATCACAAAATTCTCTTTATTAAAGGCCTCATGGAGCAGTAGAATTAGCACAGGTGACAAGGTTAAAAATCCGAAGCAGGTAGAACCTTTGAGAGATGAACTATCAAACAGATGGTTCACCCTGGCACATTTTTCTGATAACAGGCAATACACCAGGAATTAGGCTTAGACAGCACAGGGCTGCCGCTAAGGAACTGAGACAGCATCTTACTGCCTTCTTGTTGTAACAGAATGACAAATGTGCAGATCTGAGTATCTCAGAACACAATGTCTGTTTCTCCATAAAGATACTTACTTGCAAGAAATAAAAGCAGGGAGAATATAGCTAAAAATATTTAAGCCAAAAAACTAAGAGATACAGCCATCAAATATTATATATTGTTAAGAACAATCTAGAAAATGCTTCTCAGGTTGGCTTGAAGAAATTCCCAAAGGATTACACATGAGAAAGTGAAATCGCAGCACGAAATGACAATTCAACAGCTTCAAGATGATGGAATAGACACAATATAAGACTAATAGGCATCAGTGAAGATGTAGGAGTCAATGCAAATGACATCAGTAAACTAATCACAGAAGTAATAACAGAAAATTTCCCAAACATGGGGAAAGAATCTGATACACAGATAAGTAAGGCATACAGATGCCAAACAGTCATAATCAAATCTATACCCAGACATATAATAATTAAGACCCCAGACATACAGTATAAAAACGCAATACTAAAAGCTGTTAGAAAAAAGACACAATTCACCTATCAAAGAAATCCCATTAGAATCATGGCAAACTTTTCAGCACAAACCCTCAAGTTAAGACAGTCTTAAAGTGAAATATTTCAAGCCATGAAAGAAAATAACTTTCACCCTGGATGGTGTACCCTGCAAAATTTTATTTCAAATGTAATGGAGAATTAAGGTACTTTCATGACAAAGAACAACCGAAGAAATTCATGTCTACAAAACCAACCCTAGAAAGAGTATTGAAGCACATAACTACATAGAGATAAAAATGACTAGAATTTCCAGAACAACAACAGAAAGAAACCACCAGACAGGGAAAGCAATTAAACAAGGGTAAAAATCAGAAATCCAACAGCAAGAAAATCACATGACAAAGTCAAGTCAGTACATATCAGTAATATCTATCAATGTAAATGTAAATTCACATCTTAAAAGAAATAGATCGATAGAATAGATCAAGTAACAGAATCCAACAATATGTTGTATACAAGAAACACATCTAAACAACAGGAAACTCATAGACTAAAAGCCAAATGATGGAAAACATTATTCCATGGGACAGGAATCCAGATAAAAGCTAGGAATAGCTATTCTATTTGCAGACAATGTGACCTTCAAAACAAAAATGATCAAAAGAGATTTTTTTTTAAAAAGTAACCACATACTAGTCAGGGGAATAATTCAAGAAGAAGAGCTAACAATCATAAATATATATGCACCACATAAAGAAGCAGTAAACTATGCAATACAAGTACTACTAGATATGAAAAGCCAAACAAGCAACCACACAATTATAGTAAGGGACCTTAATAACCCATTGGACAAAAAGATAGATTAACTAGACAAAAAGTCACTAAAGAAATAACAAAACTGAATCAAACCTGTGAGCAAATAGACTTAGTAGTAGACTGGGTAGACAGAGTGTTCTACCCAGCCACATCAGCATACACATTCTTTTCAGCTGTGTATGGGACATTCTTCAAAACAGACCATTCCTGAGTAAATGTAAAGGGATTGAAATTATCCCATGCATATTATATGGAAATTAATGGTAAAAGATATGGCAACCTGCATAAATACATGGAAATTAAACAACAACCCCCTGAACAATCAACAATCAACAGGTGAAATTAAAGAAGAAATTAAGCAATATCTAAAATTCAATGAAAATATAGATACAGCATAACAAAACCTGTGGAATGCAAAGAAAATAGCCCTAAGATGGAAATATATAGCAATAAATTGTCACATCAAGAAAACAGAACAAGCACAAATAAACAACTTAATGCTACATTTCAAGTATCTAGTAAAAGAAGAGCAAATAAAACCCAAAGTGTGTAGAAGAGAGGAAATTATAAAGATGGAGCAGAAATTAATGAAATTCAGACTAAAAAAATAATACAAACGAAGAGCTGGGTTTTTGATAAAGTAAAAAAATTGATAAATCTCTAGCCAACGTTATCAAGAAAAAGAAAGAAAAATCTCAAATTCATGTAATAAGAACTGAAAAGAGAGAAATTACTACAAATCCTATGGAACTCCAAAGATCATGAATATCTACTTTGAAACTCTACTCACTTAGGGTGAAAAACACAGAGGAAATGGACAGATTGCTAGAAACATATGAACTACAAAGCTCAATCAAGAAGATATAACAATTTTGAATAAACCAATATCAGATACTGGAATTAACAATGTGATTAAAACTTACCAACAAAGAAAAGACCAGGTCATGATGGATTCATGGCTGAATTCTATAAGAAATTTAGAGAAGATTTAACACCAATACCTTCAAACTCTTCAATGAAATTGAAAGGGAAGCAATCCTCTCTAGCTCATTCCTGGAGGCAAGTATTATTTTGATACCAAAACCAGAGAAAGAACTAACCAAAATAGAGAACTATAGGTCAGTCTCACTAATGAACATTGATGCAAACATTCTCAGTGAAATGTTGGCAAATAGAATGCAGCAAATCATCAAGAAGATTATACATCATGACAAGTGGGGTTTATCCCAGGAATGCAGGGATGATTTAATGTATGTAAGCCAATGAATGTAATCCACCATATCAAAAGAGCCAAAGACAAAAATCACATGATCATCTCAACAAAGAAAAAGCTTTTGATAAATTCCAAAACTTGCCCATGATAAAAACTGTATAGAAACTCAGAATGCATGGTATTTACTTCAATCTGATAAAGATCATCTATTACAAACCAACAGCCAACATTATGGCTAAATGGACAAAAACTGAAAGTTTTCACTTTAAAATCACAAACAAGACAAGGATGTCCACTATCACCATTCCTATTCAATATAATTCTGGAAACATTAACCAGAGCAATAAGACAAGAGAGTAAAATAAAAGGAATAAGGATAGGAAAGGAAGAAGTTAAATTATCACTGTTTGCATGACATGATATTCAATATAGAAGACCCAAAAAACTACATCAAAAACTACTAGTTAATAAACAAATTCAACAATGTAGCTGGATACAAAGTTAACACTAAAAAATCAATAGCATTCCTGTACACAAAAAACATTCACTGAAAGAGAAATTATGGAAATAGAATCTTTCACAATAGCAGCCAAAAAATGAAATACCTAGGAATCAATCTAACCAAGTATGTAAAAGAACTATATGTTGAAAATTATACTACATTTTAAAAAGGAGATTGAAGAGAATATTAGAAAATGGAAGGATATTCCTTGCTCTTGCCTAGGAAGAATCAACATTGTGAAAATGGCCATACTCCCAAAACTGTTACACAGATTTCATGCAATCCCAATCAAAATACCATTGACATAATTACAAATCTACAAAAAACATTCCTGAAATTCATTTGGAAACAGAAGAAACCTAGAATAGCAAAGGCTTTCTGGGCAACAAAGGCAAGGCAGGGGGAATCTTAATTCCTGACTTGAAATCATACTACAAAACTACAGTGATAAAATCAGCAAGGTACTGGCAAAGAAACAGACCTAAGAATCAATGGAACAGATTATAAGATGCAAACACAACTACAAAGCCACTTTATATTTGACAAAGGGGCTACACATGTTCACTGAAAAAAGGATATCCTCTTTAATAAATGGTGTTGGAAAAATTGACTTTCCACATGCCAAAGACTGAAACTAGACCAATGTGTATTACTATGCACTAAACTAAAGTCAAAATGGGTCAAAGACCTAAATATTAAAACAGAAACACTAAATCTACTGGAAGACTAGGTACAGAGAAATCTTGGGGACATAGCAGTAGGCAAATAGTTCATGAACAAAATGCAAACCTCATGGGAAGTACTTTAAAGAATCAACTACTGATATCTCATCTTACTAAAAAGTTTTCACGCTTGAAGTGAAATCACTGAGTGAAAAGAAAACCCACAGAATGGGAAAAAAATAGCCAGCAATTTCTCAAAAGACTTTTATCCAGAATATACAAAGAATTGAAAAACATTAAGACCCTCATATTGAAAGACCCTCTCCAAAAGTGAGCATCTGAGATTAATACACATTTCTCAGATGAAGGCATACAAATGGCAAATAAATACATGAAGAAATGTTCACCTTCACTGGTCATTTGAGAAATGAAAATTTAAACAACACTGAGATTTCATCTCACACCAGAAAAAATGCCTGTCATCAAGAAATCAACTGATAAGAAATGTTGGCAGCAATGTCCGGAAAAAGGAATACTTCTTCACTGTTGGTAGGAGTGAAGACTGGTACATCCACTGTAGAAATCAGTATGGAGATTCTTTAGAAGACTAGGATTGTAAGTCCCATTCAACACAGTTATTCATCTCCTGAGTATTTTTCCAGAAAAATTGAAAGGTCATGTCACAGTAATACATGTGCACACATGTTCATAGCAGCACGATTTGTAAAAGCTAAATCTTGGAAACAACCAAAATGCCCATCAACTGCAGAGTGGATGAAAAAGATGTGGTATTTTTATAGAGTATAATACTGTTCAGATATTAAAAAGGATGTTCATGAGGCTATTATAGATAAATGGAGGCATCTTTTTATTTAAATTTTTTATTTTAAAGAGATTAAGATCATAACAGAACAATCTAAGCAACACAGTATTTCACAACAAGACAACCAAGCATAACAGTAGCTACCATAATGTTACTTTCCTTGAAATAGTTGAGCATAACTTCATACACAATAGTATAAACAAAACAAAATGATATAAAACCATTCAAGAGAATGAAAGTATTACAGGGCATTCAGAACTAAATAACAGAAAACGAACAATGGTTACTATATTATCTCGTTGTCCATAAAAATTTGTTTATATTATCACACATGATAAAATCCCATAAGATACTACATGACAGAACCAATGGAAACAGAAGAACAAAAGCACAGTAGGACTTCAAATTAAGATGATATTAAATCAGCAGTTGCTGTTATAATTTCTTGTTTTCTTCAAAATAGCTGTTCATACCATAACAGATAATAAAATCAAACAACTCAGGATAAAAGCATTCCAACTTATGAATGAAAATATTTTAAGGCTTCAAAGCAGTGTAATGGGGAATCATGATTACCATAAACTTTTATGTACTCTTGCATTGCTTGTAGTAGGGAGACTACAGTATTTGTACACGTGAGTTTGATGTATTTCACTTATTAGTATCATCTCAAGCTGCATCCATTTATTTATAAATATCTCAATGTGATCATTCTTTATGGCTGAGTAGCACTCCATTATATAAAAATGCCACAACATTTTTATCCATTCCTCAATTGATGGACACAGGTTGTTTCCAAGATCTGGCTATTACAAATTGTGTTGCTATAAAAATGGGCGCACATACATCACTGTGAATGATATTTTCAGTTCTTCTGGGAATATGCCAAAAAGCAGAATAACTGGATCAAACAGGACTTCCATTCCCAGACTTTTAAGAAATCTCCAGATTGACCTCGACAGTGATTGCACCAGTCTACACTCCCACCAACAGTGCAGAAGAATTCCTTTTTCCCAACAGCCTCTCCAGCATTTGTTGGTAGTTTTCTTGATCCTGGCCATTCTTTCAGGAATGAGATGGAATCTCAGTGTGGTTTTAATTTGTATTTCTCTAATGACTAATGATAATGAACATTTTTCATGTATTTATTTGCGATTTGTATTTCTTCATCTTAGAACTGTGTATTCATCTCAGATGCCCATTTTTATTGAGTCTTTGATTTGGGGGGGTTGCTTTTTTTAATTCTTTATATGTTTTAGACAGAAGTACTTTGTCTCAGGGACAGCTCACTAAGATTTTTTTCCTAGTTTGTGGGTTTTCTTTTAACTATATGGGTTTCCTTTGACATGCAGAAAATTTTTAATAAGATGTGATCCCAGTCATTGATTCTGAGAAGCATTTCCCATGCAATTTGATTCCTGTTCATGAATTCTCTACCTACCCCTATGTCTTCAAGATATTCACCCAATTTTTTTCCAACAAATTTAGTGCTTCTGTTTTTATATGCAGAACATTGATCCATTTAGATTTTAGTTTAGTACATGGTGATAGGCATGGGTCTAGTTTTAGTTTTCAGCATATGGAGAGCCAGTTTTTCTAGCACCATTTATAAAGAGACTATCATTCTTCCAGTGTACATGTTTGGCCATTTTATCAAAGATACGGTGGTTGAGTGTGTTTGCAGTTGTGGTTGCATCTTCTAATGTCTTCCATTGATCTTCAGTTCTGTTTTTATTTCATTATCATATTGATTTTACTACAGTTGCTTTGTAGTATAACTTCAAGTCAGAGATTGTGATGCCTCCTGTCTTGCCTTTGCTGCTTAGAACTGTCTGTGCTATTCTAGATCTCTTCTCATTCCAGATGAATTTTAGGAGTGATTTCTCGAGTTCTATGAGGTATGTTGAGGGAATTTTCATTGGGTTGCACTGAATCTGTATAATAGTTTTGGGAGAATGCTCATTTCAAAATATTTATTTTTCCTATGCATGAACAATGGATGTCTTTCCAATTTCTGAGATCCTCTTCGATTTCTTTTTCAGAGTATTATAATTTTCCCTGTATAGATCTTTTACGTCTTTCATGAGATTAATTCCTAAGTATTTCATTTTTTGGATGATATTTTGAAGGGCGTGGCTTCTCTTATTTCTCTCTCTGTGATTTTGTTGTTAGTGTATAGGAATGCTATTGATTTGTGAGCATTGATTTTGTATCCAGTTATACTGCTTGAATTTATTTATTATATCTAGGAGACTTTCAACGGAGTTTTGGGGTCTTCTATATACAGTATCATGTCCCCTGCAAATAATGATAATTTAACTTCCTCTTCTCCTATTTTTACCCCTTTAATTTCTCTCTCTTGACTAATTGCTCTGGGTAGTATTTCCAGTACTATGTTGAATAGGAGCAATGATAAGGGGCATCCTTGTTTGTGCCTGATTTTAAGGTAAAGAAATTCAGTTTCTGGCCATTTAGTATGATACTTGCTGCTGGTTTTGTATTTGTATTTTCATTTGCTTGTAGGTATTGTTTAATTAATTCTTTAATTTCCCCCTATGGTCCACAGATTTCTCAAGGGTGTGTTATTCAATTTCCATGTGTTTGTGGGGGTTTTTCAGTTTCTTTTATCATTAATATCTAGTTTCATGGTGCTATGACCTGATAATATGCACGGGATAATTTCAGTTCTTTTGCATTTATTTATTATATGTCTGGATGTAGTTTTATTTTGGTTATGGCTATTTGAAGTTCCATATGCTTCACTGATCCTGATGTCAGTTTCCAATCTCATGTTTGGGAAATTTTCAGCTATTACTTCTGTAAATAGCCTCTTGATATCATTTGTGTTATCCCCTTCATTTTAATTTATCCCTACTAATCATATGTTGTTTTTCTTTGCATCATCTTGAATTTGTTGAATTGTTATTTCCTAATTCTTTGTTATTTTTTAAAGATCTTTCCTTTCCTGTTCACTAGCTGCAATCTTGTCTTCGAGGCCTGAAATTCTATCTTCACTTTTGTTGAGGCACTTTTGACAACTTTCAATGGAATTTTTGATTTCCTGTGTATCTCTTTGAATCTGCTTCATGTATTCTGTTTGTTTCTTATGTTGTTCTTCCAGGGATTCTATGTTTTTATTTTGTTCCTCTAATTTTTTAACTGTGTCTTCTTTAGATGTGTTCAGCATCTCTTTCATTACCTTTATCATTTCTTCTTTTACCTCGGAGATTATTTCTTGTTTGAATTCCTTTAAAGCTTCCTGGAATTGCTTCTTTATTTCTTTTCCTATTATTTCATGTATTTCAGGTGTATGGCATATATTTTCTTTCTATGTGTGTGGCTCTTAGGCTTTCTTGGGATGGGCTGGAAGTTTGAGATTGCATTTTGGTCTTTCATTTTGTCATTTTCCTATATTTCTGGGTTTCAAGTATTGTTCCAAGACTTTTCCTGGGCATGCTGAAAATCATCTCCTATGCCTTCCACTCATGGGACTGAATGGCGGATGCTGAACCAACGTTGTCCAGTCAGGCCCACAGGACCTCTTATGCCATCTCCAGTGTTCCGGGACACCTAACCACTGTGGATCATGGTCCAAAGCTCTCCCCAGGCAAGGACCAATATGCTGTACTCACTTCACATGCTCTCAACTCCCCTGATTGAAGATCACTGGGTTTAATCTATATGGCCCCAAAACCTCCCACGCCTAGTCTAGTGTGACTGGAAGCTGTGCAGGTCCTTGACCTCTGGGAGGGATGATATTAAACTCTCCCGGACCTTGGGATGGTGTGCAGGAACTCACCCCTGCTGGCAACCCAGTTCCCCAGATTGAAAGAAGGTCACTGGGCATGGCTCAGGCAGGCTCGAAACCTACAGAGCCCAGCCTAGTGTGGCTGGAAGCTTAGTGGGTTCTTGACCATGGGAGTGACGATCTTAAACTCTCCCGGGGCTCAGGATGGTGTGCAGGAACTCACCTCCTCTGGCAGCACAGTTCCCTAGATTAAATGGAGGCATCTTGAGACTATCCTCATAAGTGAAATAAATCAGACTTACATTTGTAAATATCATTTTGTCTCTCTAGTGTAAATAATAATAATAACAATAAAATTTGAAAGAGTAAGAAGATCTAAGATGTATAATAGATATTGTAATAATGAAAGGGGGAAAAAGTGCCCAAGAGGAAAGAACCACTTGTGGGTATAAACATATAACTGTATGTATGTTTAAGTTAGCAAGATAGATAACCATTGTACTAATGTTTTGTGAGTTCATCATACAGAATGCTTTGTGCTGTCATTGTTTGTTTATTTTTTTATGCTTTGATTTTTTAACTTGAGCAACTACTTCTAAGATAACAATATGTAATATATCCACTAGAAATGATTTCTTAATGTTAGTTTTTTGAAATTGTCATTGATTGTTCATTTTTTGTGTTTTGACTTTGTAATGTGAACAACTATTTCTAAGATAATAATATGTAATACATGAACCAGAGATGATTTCTTAATGCTATTTTTTTGAAATTATGTATCATTTCTACCCCTTTGTTATGTTTTCACTTTTAAAAATGAAAAAGAAAGTGGAATAACAAAGGTAAATGAAACACTAGAAAAAAATGTAATCAGCACAGAACTGGATTGGATCAAAATTGATCTCCCTTCATCTGCATATGCCCTACAGTGAAAGTGTCGATGAAACCTCTCCAGTAGAAAGTGACTCTCTTTAGAATCTCTACAATGTTATAAGCACAACAAATGGCACTCTTAAAATAGGGCCCTAGAATGGCAATGCGGTGAAAGGAATGTGAGTTCCCGACCCTCTCTTCTTCCATTGCCCCTGGATGGCACTGACAGCAGGAGATCCTCTCTCTCCACGGGTGGTACTCAGGGCTTAGAGACCTGAGGGAATGTCTGAAATACAATAGAATGCTGGGTAAGGTGCACACAATGGACAAAGGCAACATTAATGTTCGATGCAACATTACCAATACAAGCCAAGAGGTGATCTCTAATGATTTCGTTTTATCCTATTCATTCTCTCTTGATCTTTCGTCAATTATCACACTTGAATTTATGACACTTTTATGCAAGTAAACATTGTCTCTTCTTGTTCTCATCCATGTCAGAACACCTAGGCCTTCTCTTCCAATCCTTCTCTCCTGTGTCCTACAACGGATCATCATTCTGTGCCCTCTATCCTGCGCCTACTATGTTTAGCCTCACTCATCTCTGCATTCCACCCCTTATCTTACTGAACCACTTCCACACACACATATCAAGTAAGGTAAAGTCACTCTACTAAGTGGAAAATCATTGCAGATGAGTTCCTGACATAATTAGGATTATACCATATTTCTGTAGACTTTCCTTCTACAGTTATACATATCAGGCTAATAGTTACCACGGTTTGTCAGTAACAAGGCTGTGCTTGAGTCTGCTGTTACGGCCAACTGCACTAGTTTAGATGCCATACATGCTTTAACTAGTTTTTCCCCCATAAAACAACACTGTGATTGTAAAGGGTCATAACCATCACCATAGTCCAATACCAAAGAAATGGGGCCAAAGTCAAATTGATAGCAATTCTTTAGTTTTAATATATTGGGAAGGAAGGTTCTTAGGATAGACATAAAGACCAAGAACCACCTACATCTAGAAGACATCCAGAGGAACAAGCACCTCATAGGAAAGCCTCCACAGCAACAATAAGGCTATATAAATAATCTATGAGCATCAACACATCAAAAAAATAAAATAGAAAATGACAAGGAAAAAAAGAAAATCAATTGGAAGCTAGCAAATGAAACTGTATCAAATAATAGCCGCAGAAGTAAAAAAAAAAACAAATGGAAGAGGCTATAGAAAACATAATCTCTAAGGGGCAAAAAGAAATGACTATCAAAATAGAAGGCATTAAAGCAGACACAGATAAGCAAATAGAGTAGCTCAGGGAAACAATGGAAACCATGAATGTCAAACACAGACAAGAAATGGAATCAATGAAACAAGTTCAAACAGAAATACAGAATATTTGAAGTTCCATTGAAAGTATAGGCAGCAGATTGCATGAAGGTAAGGATAGACAAGCAGATCAAGACAACTCAACTAGTGATCAAGAGAAGAAAGATATTTTAACAATCACAAGAAACAACAAAAAATCAATCCAGCAACTATAGGATGAAACAAAGAAGAATAACATAAGATTGATTGGAATCAGGAAAAAACTGGAAACAGTACAAAAATCATTTAAAAATTCTTCACAGAAATAATGCCAGAAAACTTCCCAAATAATGATAAAGAATTTTATGTACAAATAAATGAAACATATAGAATTCTAAATAGCCATGACAAAAGTAAATCAACATTAAGGCTTTCATAATGATCAAAATTCCAGAAATTCAGCGCAAGAACAGAATATTAAAAACAGCTAGAGAAAATAAACGTATCACCTATAAAAGAAAATCCGTCAGAATCACAGCAGACTTCTCAATAAAAGCCATCAAGTTAAGAAGAACTTGGGAGTCAGATATTTTAAGTGCTAAAGGAAAGCAAAATTCAACCCAGCCTGATGTGCCCCACAAAATTACCTTTCAAAACTGATGGAGAAGTAAGATATGTACATGACAAAGAATAACTGAAGAAATTTATGATCAGCAAACCAGCTCTACAGAATGCTCTAAAGGACATATTAGAAAGAGATAATGAAGACCAGAAACACATGAACATCAATAGAAAGAAGCTTCCAGGCAAGGCTAGCAATTAAACAGAGCAAAAAGACAGAGAACACACAAGCGGAAAACAACATGAGAAAGAAAAGACAAGACATATCAACTTTAACCATCAACATAAATGGTCTCAATTCACCAATTAAAAGAAACAGACTGGCAGATGGATCAAGAAGCAAAATCTAACAATACTCTGCAATCACGAAACACATTTAGAGAAAATTCATAGACTAACAGTTAAAGGATGGAATATAATTCTCCATGCCACAGGAACCCAGAAAAAAGCAGGGTAGTGATTCTATTCACAGATAATGCAAACTTGAAGCCACAACTGATCAAAAAATACACAGAAGGTCATTACATACTTATTAAGGAAAAACTCCAAGAAGAAGAGATTTAACTCATAAATATTTATGCATCACACACAGGTTCACTCAACTACATAAAGCAAATACTAACAGACATTTAAAAACACATACTCATTAACACAATTAAGTCATTAACTCATTAGTGAGGGACCACAATAGCTCACTATCACAAATATATAGATCAACTAGACAAAAAAATAAAAGATATTAGAATTACACCCAGCCTGTGAACAAATGGACTTCGTAGATGTCTACCGAGTGTTCCACCCCAGACACCAGAATAGACATTCTTCTCAGCTGCACATGGGATGTTCAGCAAAATAGACCATATACTTCCCACAGAACATATTTAAATAAATGTAGAGGAATTGAAATCACAGCACAGCATGCATACTATGTGACCATAGCATAATAAAACTGGAAATCGGTGATAAAGGAATCACAAAAACTATGTTAACACATGGAAATTGAACAGCACCCTTCTGAACAACCAATGAGTCACAGAGGAAATTGAAGACAAAATGAAACAGTGTTTACAATTAAATGATAATGCCAATCCAACATACTAAAACTTATGGGATACAATGTAAGCAATCCTATACGGCACATTTATAGCAATGAACTCACACATCAGAAAAATAGAAGGAGCTCAAATAAACAACCTAAAGTTGAACCTCAAAGTTTCAGAAAAAGAACAAATCAAACCCAAAGCTTGAATGAGGGACAAAATTTTAAAGATAAGAGCAGATATTAATGCCATTGAGACTAAGAAAATAATAAAAGAATTGATGAATCAAAAAGTTGATTCTTTGAAAGAATAACATTGATAAACCATTAGCCAATTACATCAAAAACAGTAAAGGAAAACCATGAATTCAAGCAATTAAAAATAAAAAGAGGAAGTCACAACGAATTCCACAGGAATCCAGGATATCATCAATGCTGTCTTGGTTACTTTTCTCTCATTGTTAAGACAAAATACCTGCTGCAGAAGATTAGGGAAGTGAAGGTTTAGTTATCTTACAGTTTTTGGAGCTTCAGTCCATACGCAGCTGGCTTCCAGGTAGGCATGGCTAAGGGGCAATTGTTTATGGTAGCTGCAAGCAACAAGAGAAAAAAGGCTAAAAGGGGAAAAGCATGTTTCCTTCCCTCCCTTATATTGTGTGCTGTCTACCTGCTCTTGGGTGGGTGCAGCACTCACACCACCAATCCCAGTGCTAGACAATGAACCAATCACAAACGCTAGAATCATCTGCCTCCATTACTGCATGAGGCTGGGGGCACCCAAACATAAATCATAACACATATCTACCATGAGTACCTATAGTCTAATAAGATGGGAAACACATAAGAAATCAATAGATTCTGAGACACAGTTGAATTGCTAAAACAAAATCAAGAAGTTATTAAAATTCTAAATAACCTGACATCACTCAATGAAACTAAAAATGTCATTAAAAAGTTACCAATAAAGAAAAGCTCAGATCTTGACAGATTCACTGTAAAATCCTGCAAGAAATTTAGAGAACCAATGCCACTGAAAATCTAAATTATTACCCTGATTCCACAATGAGAGAAGAACCCAATGACAACAAAAAATACATGCCAATCTCCCTAATGAGCATAGATATAAATATCCTTAATAAGATACTGGCAAATCATTGAGAAGATTACATATCATAAGCAAGAAAGATTCATCCTAGGGATTCAGGGATGATTCAACATATGCAAATCAATAAATGTAATACATCATATTAATAAATCAAAGACAAAAATCACACGATGATTTCAATAGATGCAGAAAAAGCATTTGAAAAAGTCCAACACCCACTTATGGTTAAAACCCTACAGAAAATCAGAATAGGTGGTGTTCGCCCATATATGACAAGGCAACACCTGACATCATATTAAATGGTCAAAAACTGAAAGTTTTCACTCTAAAGTCAAGAACAAGACAAGAATGTCCATTATCATCAATCCTATTCAATATAGTTTTGGAAAACAGTAGCGAGGCCAATTAAGAGAAAATATTTTTTAAAAATGAAGATAAGAAATGGAGAAGTTAAATTATCATTATTTGCAGATAATGTAATACTCTAATAGAAGACCCAAAAATCTTACAGATAACTACAAATTTAATGTCCAAATTCAATAGTGTAGCAGGGTACAATCTCAGCAGTCAAAAGTCAACAGCATTCCTGTACACAAAAAACAAATTCACAAAGACAGTAATTAGAGAAAACACACCCATTATAATAGCATCCCTAAAAATTAAATACTTAGGAATTGATCTAACAAAGAATGTAAAAGTTTTGTACAGTGAAAATTACAGGCAGTCAAGGAAAATATTAGAAAATGGAAAGATATCCCTTGCTCATGGATAGGAAAAAACAACATAGTGAAAATGGCCAAAGTTCCAAAACTGTTAAACAGATTTAAAGCAATCCCAATCAGAATACCATTAACATACCTCACAGATCTAGAGAAAACATTCCTAAAATTCATTGGAAACAAAAGAGACTTATAATAGCAAAGGCAATCCTGGGCAACAAAGGCAAGGCAGGAAGCATCACCATCTGTGACTTGAAATTATACTACAAAGCTACTTTAATAAAATTATCATGGTATTGACCAAAAACAGACCTGAAGATCAGTGGAACAGAACAGAAAATGCAGACAAAATTGCAAACATACTCAGTCACCTTTTCTTTGAAAAAGAGGACAAATGTGTTCACTGGAAGAAAGGTAGCCTCTTTAATAAAGAGTGCTGGGAAAACTGACTTTCCACATGCCAAAAATTAAAACTAGACCCATTTCTATTGTCATGTACTAAGTTAAAGTCAAAATGGATCAAAGATCTAAATATTAAAACAGAAACACTTGCTAGAGATTTAACTCAGTGATATAAGTGCCTGCCTAGCAAGCACAAAGTCATGAGTTTGATCCCCAGTACCAAAACTAATTAATTAGTTAAATAAAAGAGAAAAACTAAATCTACTGAAAGAGTTAGCAGGTAGAAATATTGAAGATATAGGGATAGGCAGAGAGTTCATGAAAAAAACCCAATCTGCACAGGAAATACTTCAAAGAATACACAAGTGGAATCTCATCTTATTAAAGTTTTTGCACCTCAAAAGAAATCACCAATAGAGTGAGAAGACATACCACAGTGTAGGAAAAATTATATTCAATTATACCACAGACAAAGGATTTCTATCGAGAATATATAAAGAACTGAAGAAAATCAGAATCCCGCCCAACTCAAAGACCCAATCCAAAAATTGGTATCCAAAATGAATATGCACTTCTCAGAAAAAAAATACCAATGGGAAAGAAATACATGCAAAAGTTTTCATCATTTTTCATTCTAAAGATGCAAATTGCAACAACATTGAGATTCCATCTCAACCCAGAAATGATAGCTATCATCAAAAACTGCACCAATAATAAATGCTAGACTTGTTCACTGTTGGAGGGAGTGCAGACCAGTGCAACCACTGTGGAAATTGGGGTGGAGATTACTCATAAAACTAGGATTAGAGTTCTCATTCAACTCAGATTTCCCCTATCTGGGTATCTCCCCAGAAGAATTAAAAACATCATACCAAAGCAATATATGTGCACTCATGTTTATAGCAGCACAATTTCTAATAGCTAAATCTTGAAAACAGCCAAAACATCAACCAAGGAAAGGATTAAAAAATGTATTTTTTAATATAATGAAGTACAATTCATCCAAAAGGAAGAATAAACTGGAGACTTTTATAGGTAAATGAATGTAACTCAAGATCATATTTATGAGTGAAATAAATCAGACCCATATGTGTAAACATTATATTGTCTCACTAGTAAGAGAAATTGAATGAGTAAATAAGATCCAAAATATAAATAAGACCCAAAATATAAAATAGATATAGTGAATTGAGAAGAAACTGTTCAAAAGAAAAGACAAACTCTGATGAGTGAGAGGGGAAAGAAGAAAGAGAGAAAGAAAAAACTAGATGTACTCACATGACAATTAAGCTAGTTATACAGCTAGTTTTTCAATTCATTGAAAAGAAAGGTTTTAACTAATATTGTTTGCACAAGATATGTTACCTAGAGGCTGGGGATTTAGCTCAGCGGCATAAGCGCCTGCCTTGTAAGGAGGCAGTCATGAGTTCGATCCCTGGTACCGATAAAAAGGAAAAAGACAAAGAAAAAAAAAAAGATATGTTACCTATGTCTTATACTGTACCCACTACAAGACAAAAATACACAATGTGTTAATTATTGTGACTGTCCTACTAATCTGTTTGAAACTGTTTTTATCTTTTTTCTCTTTAAAATAAAAATAAAAGATAGTTCATGATCAAATACTAAGGTTAAAAAATTAATAGAACATTCTGACAAATAATACAGATATTAGAATTAGCAAGCAATGACTTTAAGACATTTATGAATATGTTTAAGAAAATAAAGGGTAAAAATGGAAAAAGAATCAGTAAAAGCATATAGAATTTTTTCAGAGACAAACTCTTAAAAAGAATTCTAAAACTGAAAAATAAAAAGTCTGAGATTGAAAAGTCAACAGGTTGAGTTTTATAGCAATTTAGACAGATGAAGAAAACATTAGTAAATTGAAATTTTTCAGTAAAAAAAACTGAATTTATATGTGAAGAAAAACAAGATTGTACATTACTGAGGCAGTCTGAGAGATATATGAGGCATGGTGAACATATCTAATATAAATATCACAGAATTTCAGAAAGATGGAACAAAAGAAACAGATCAAGGAATAACCACAATGATCACTTTCAAACTGATGAAAAACACCAACACAGAGATTTAATGTTCTGCAAACCTCATGCAAATATCTTAAAAAGAAGGAGTATTTTAGACATGTTGTTATGGTTGATACATTGTGTCAATCTGAGAAATCTAAAAAGTTAACAAAGTGATTCAGCAGGAAGCCAAGGTCCTTATTTTGTAAATATTCTGGTCCTGTGCAAGGGGACATGGAGATTTGACGATTGCTTCCCCTACACTGGGTACAGGGGGCAGCCTGCTCACAGTATAAGAGGGGAAGGGAGGCTTGCTCTTCCCCTTTTGCTCTTGCTGCTTTGCACTGTTGCCCCTATACTGTGCCACCTTACCTTGGAGACAGCTGGTTATAGACGGAAACTTCCATAAACTATGAGCTAAATAAACCTTTCCTTCCTTAATTTGGGGTGTTAGACGTTTTGTCCCAACTACAAGAGAAAATTAACCAAAACATACATCAACAGCAAAAACTAAAAGGTAAAAAAGTCAGTTTCTGTCAAAGAAATGACAATATACCTAACAACTTATTTCTCAGTGGAAATGTCAAGAAACATGGAATGACATTATTGAAGTGATGTCATTGTACCAATCTAAAAATCCAAACCAGGAAAATCTTTCAAAAAATGATAAAATGAAGATATTTTTAGACAATCCAAACTTATAATAATTTATCACAACATAACTGGAGCAGAAAAAAACATCAAAGGGAGTTATTTGGACTGAACAAAAACTATTGCTGATGGAAACATGAAAATTCAGAAAGAAATGAACTACAACAAAATATGAAAATTGTATGAGTACCTGTAAGTAAAAATTGAGACTATAAAACAAATATGTTCAATTTTGTAATATGTAAATATACCTAATATGTATTAATATGTAAATTTAAAATTATAATTAAACAGAAATAGCAAAACTGAGCTAAAGTATGCTAAATTAGCATTATCGAGAAAGTGGTAAAGTTAATTGCTTTTAAGAGCTCCAGTGGCACAATCAGTTAGTGTGCAGTACTTATATACAGTCAATGATTTGAGTATGTTGTGAAGATAAAGGAAGCACTAAAATAATAGTAAAATAGTAAATAACTAAACTGCAACAGATGTAGATGAAATAGAATAAAATATTTGACTAATCAAAAAAGAAATTGAGAAAATATACTAAAAACAAATGAGAAACCAGGTGTGATGGCACACACCTGTAATCCCAGCACTATTCAGGAGGCTGAGGCAGGAGGATCCTTTAAAGTTTGAGACCAGCCTGGGCTACAAAGTGAGTTCAAGGCCAACCTGAACTGCACAGTGAAACCCTGTCTCAAAAAGACAATAAATAAATTAATTAAATTAAATTGAAAGCAAACGAGAAATAGAACACAAAAAACATGTGTATACATGTATATATAAATTAATTAATTATAAATTGATTGATACTACAATTAAGTATAAAGCTATTAGGCTCGGTTTTTTTTTAATCAAACATGTTTACTCATGATTTTAGAATTCGTCAAATTTTCTGTACTCTACCAGAGTCCAAGTTATTTCTATAGATAGTTGTTAGTAACAACAGCACAATTAATGTCCTTATTTGCTAAAAACTATTCAACGTATTTTACATGTTGATACTTTTAGTATTCACAATAAAATATTATGAGCTATAATATCATGATCTCCATTTTACTAAAGTACAGTTTAAATACCTTTTAGAAATTCAGTGGCAAAACAAGACCATACATTCAAGCACTGAGTCCAAACACCATACTCATAAACATGGTGTGATACAATAGGTGGTTTACTATGAAGATTTTTAATTTCTTTCACTTTATAATTTTAATAATTTTTTACCTAAATGCTTAGTTTCTAAGAACAATGAACTGTTAGTACATTTTATGCAAAACACAGCAAAAATATTCTAAAGGCTATTTTCATGATGAATTAAAAGTATACCTATAGTAACACAAAATTGTTAGAATGGTAAGTTCTATGCTATGTGTTTTCTATCACAATTAAAGTACATACATTTCAAGTTGAACAGTAAAAGTTTTAAAATACTTATTAAAGGCTGGTAATAGAAGCAAGCTCAAAATAAAAAGTGTAGAAATTTGGAAAATCTAACATATATAGTCATGTTAATCTTATTTTTATTTTAGTATCTCAATAATTAACTGATGAATTTAATAGAAAATAAATTGACAGAAACTAGAGAAAGGTTTTGAATAAACTGCCATGTATAGTACTGAAACCTGTAGGAATAGAAAATAATTTTTTAAAGTCTATAAATGAATGGTATAAGAATATCAAGAACTATAAAGGGTCTGAGATTTTGCCTCACTCAAATTTCCAAATTCTAAGGCCAGGGATTTAGTTCAGTGGCATAAGTGCCTACCTGGCAAGCGTGAGGTCATGAATTCAATCCCCAGTACCCCCACACACACACACACAAAAAAAAATCAAATTTCCAAGTTCTACGACAGTGTCACATATGGTAATAGAAGATACAAGATTCTTGTGTCAGAGATCATTGAAATTATTACTCATGGCATGACAAACAGCTCAAGCATCAGCATACTTACATTAGTCCTCTTTACTCTCAAGTAATAATGAGGGCAAAACAGAGTAAAATGGGTACTTGTACAATGTAAATCTATGCACAACCGAGAATGGCTTTGTTATGAGAGAAAAAACATGAGCCGTAGGGTCACAAATTTTAAAATGGACAATAAATACATCCTCTGCTTGGGAGAGAGACATTATCTTCAAAAAGTGTTTGCTATATTATCAGTAATGAAAGGTGAGTCCTGAACAAAATGCACAGAACCATAAAATGTTCGTAAGAAATTGTCTTAATAATAAAAAATTAAGAAGATTGTTATGGTTTGCAACTAGACATCCCCTCTGAAAGCCTCATACAGTCACAGGAAGTGTGATTTTCAGAGGTAGATGAATCTAGAGTGCGTGATTGATTCCTGGTTCAGTACTGCGATTAAGAATGGTGACTGCTGGGGGTTCACTGATTGGATTGGCACCATTCTAATCCTGGTAGACTAGATACAACATAAGGGACAGAAAGAGGATGGCCTCCCTTCTCTCCATTTTACTTTTGCTGTTTTCTGTCACTGTCAAGTGCCACCCTGCCTTGGAGCAAGCTGATTTTTGGACTAAAACTGTGAGATAAACAGACATCCTCCACCCCTTTACTTTGGGTATTGTGTGTTTTATCTCACCAACAAGAGAAAAGTAACTAAGATAAAGATGTTTATACAGAAACAAACTTTGTGGGGGGATATTACATAGAAAAAAACTCTGAAAAATAAGCTTCAATAAAAATTAGAAACCTGAAATTTTAATGTCTAAAAATATAAATTTAATCCCATAAAAATGACTTTTATGTATAATAATACAAAATGGTTCAGGTATCAGTAATTCAGGGGATCAGATTTCAAATATTTACATAATTAGTCCCCTTTTAACTTGTTAAGCATATTGTACTCTAGTTTGTTTTCTTTTGTTTTCATTGCTACAGCTATTAGTCTCAATTTAAAATTATACTGCACATTGAAGCTGTACTAAATCAAAATCTAGTTTATTACATCCACTAAACTGAAATCTGAAACAATAACTCTCATCTACTGATCTTGATAGTTTACCTTATGTCAATTACACAGAACACTTTCTACATTAGAAAATGTATCATTTTATAGCAGCTACCTGGTTAATTCTAAGTCTGTATTGAATATTTCAAGTGTCTATATTGAATATTTCATTTCTTTATTTGAATTTGTGTGCTTTCACCATTCTGATTACCTTTACCCCTCAATGAATACATCCCTAGTATTCACTTTTACAAATCTTACATTTGTTCTATCTAGAATTTTTCATTATCTACTATTTCTCTACTATGTCCATTCTTTCTTCTAGCCTCCTACACAAGTGGAATGTAGACATAATAACTGTGTGGTATCATTCTCTACTATTATACTATCACATGTAATTTTAGATACAAACATTATTTTGGTATCAATGTATTACCTGATAATCAGAAGGTCCAGGAGAAGTATAAGCTTTATTCTGAACCAGGACCAAAGTTCGAGAAACAGAAGAACCAAATGCACTTTTCTCTGGTTGCTTCAAGCTGTTATCTCTAATACTGGCAACTATATTATTGTTTAGGATATTATAAAACCCAGGACCTAAAACATAAGAATATTTACATGAGAATGAATATGATTTTCATTTTTCAACTGAATAGTTTCTAGAAAGAGCTCTCCAATATTTGTAATGCAAGATGAGATAGACACTTCAAAAGCTCAAATTGTTACAATGTTTAAAATATTCTTACTACAGAACCTAGAAATTCTATTTCCAAGCATTTTTCTGAAAAGAAATTAAGATAACACAAATGATCATTTCCTGAACAGGTAAACAAAATGTGCTATAACAGTAGAATATGGCTCAGCAATAAAAGTAAAAATAAATTCAATATGAATAAATTTTGAAAACATGATACAAAGTAAAAGAAAATCCTGAATAATGTATGAGTCCATTTATATGACATTTTAGTAAAAGATAAATTCAGAGTAAGAACCAGTTGCCTAGGCTAGGAGTAGAGGTAGAAATTAACTGCAAAAGTAGAGGAGGGATCTTTTTTAGGATTGATGATCATAACAGTGATGGCCAGTGTGGAAGAAATTTACAGCTGTGACTCCCTGCTACGACTCAGACACTGTCTTGTGCTCTGTCAGCTTGCTGACATGCTGAGAAAATTACTTGCTGAGAAGGAACATCCTGAGAACCTTAAAAACAAACTCCGCAGTGGTAACCATGTTATGGTCTAAAGGGTCTGTGCTAGACCAATGAGCATAAGTTTAGTAAGTTTAGTCCCGGTCATAATTCCTGAAAAGCAACCTAAATTACTCATTTAAGCTTCCTCCTTTTGCACCAGGTGTAGTGGCACACACTGATAATCCTAGCACTGGGGAGGCTGAAGCAGCACGATAGCTGTGAGTTCAAGGCAAGCCTGGGCTACACAGTGAGACCCTGTGTAAAACAAAAAAAAAAACATAAATAAATAAATAAATAAACTTCCTCTTCTTGCGCTTTAAAGAACCCTCTAATCCTCTACTTAATGGAACACATTTTCTGGTCTCTATTACAATCTATACTCTCTAAATTGCAATTATGAGATCCTGAATAAAGTATGTTTAGTTTAGTATGTACTTCTATTAATGACACTTCATGTATATATTTACTAAAAATCATCAAATTGTATACCTAAAATGAATGACTTTTATTGTATACAAGTCACACCTCAGTAGAGAAAAAATAAACCTCAAAAGTAAAAAATGTTTACAGGTTGATGTAGCAGCATCGAGATGAATTTGGCAAAAAAAAAATCACCTATCACCCAATCTCCCTATCATGGTAGTTATTTTAATTTTTGCACTTTACTTATGGCACATAGTTATGACATGGATTATTTTCTGTGGTTTAAATAAATAGTTTTATATATTTTCACTCAAAAGAATACACGCATATTTCTATGCTGTTTTAAAAGTTTTTATCAAGGCTGTCAATATTTGGGGCAAATATTTGAGCATATCCTCTCTAATTCAGTATTTAAAAATTTAATTGCTGTGAGTCATAATATCCAATCATGCAATATACTGCACTTGAACACTCAGGTTAATTATACCCCTTTTATGTAGATTCTATTAAATTAGCTCTGCAATTTAACGGGTATGAAATTTCACTTGTCTCACTTGTTTCTCAGGGCTTCCAGTTTATCATCTGAAAATAATAGAAATTGACTAATTCAGTACTGCCTGAAGTGTGGACAGGTGCATGCCCCAGAAGAGTGCACAAGATGGGGAGCTCACTACTAAACATAAATTTACCGTAATGAAGGCAGCCCCGTGTTGCATTATACTCTGGTGCAATTTCTTTTGTCATCACAGGAGAGAAAATAGTTCACAATGTTTCTGAGTAGCCCTACTGTCTCACAACATTTCTTCTATTGGTAATGTTTAAGAAGGAGATAAATCAAAAGTTAAACAAAAAAAAATCATTTCAGCCAGCATTCAAGGTACTTAAAAGATAAGCATGTAAGATCCTTCTCCCTCTGGCACAGCATAATGTTGGAGATAAGCTTATATACTTGAGCACAGTGTGTCTTCAGGACAAGGGACTCCCTCCCCCCATGGCATATGCATCTCAGAGTTTATCTTTCTGAGTTTTGACCAAGAAAACCCTTCTGATCCTGTGATTCCCTCATCTTAGAAGTTTCTCATATTCATTTCCTGGTCACTAAGCAAAGAAATTTCAACGAACCCCTAATGGTATCTGCTAAGCGAGAATTAGAAGACATAAGGGTGCATTGCGATGGTAATTTAAGATGTTTAGTAGGTGGTAAAATATGCCATGTGCCTTCATAGCTTAATGGAAAGGAATCAAAATTACATGATGCCATTCTTACTAATAATACCTAAAGTATTTAGCATTTGGGATTGGATTTCAGAGGTTATTCTTAACTTGCCCTTTAGGGATAACTATTGAGGAATTGATAATTTTTATTTTTGTGGTAACATATTTGACCAACAAATTGAAGGTAAAAACCTACCTTAAAGTAATTGGGTTATTCAATGAAGTAATGTCTACAAATAATTGAGATTTCAGACTTATGGTAAAACAAATGAGTTAATCTGGTCAGTGAGTCATCTGGGAGTAGTGCTTGAACATACCAGTCAGTACACAGAGGTTCAGGACACAAGGCCAGTTGCTGAAAAGGCCCCAGTAGTGGTTACACAGCTTATTGATCCCAGAAGAGCTAAAAATATCACTTCTACCATATACATTGGCCAAGATGCTGTCACAGAGAGCCAACAATGAAGAGGGAAGAATGAATCTTCCCTTTAACTAAAATGAGAAGCAAATAATTGTACACAGGGTACAGTAATTCCCTAACATAACTAAATTTGCAGCAGTAACTTTGGAATTGTAATGAGTCAGAACCCAAAGCAACCTCAGTATTTAGGAAAACAGCTTTCAGAATACTGTTGGTAGTAAATTGAGCAAAATACTATTAGAGGCTAGAGAAAAGAGGATTTGTATGTGCAAAAACAGAATTTTCAGAAAAACTAATGCTTAAGGTAATACAGAAAATACCAAATTATATGATAAATTCTAACTTTTTTAAAATTATATTTTAAAGAGATTAAGACAAAAGAGGACAGAACAAAGCAGATCGGAACAGAACAATGTAAGCAACACAGCACTTCACAACAAGACAACAGGATATTAACAGTAGCTACCATAATGTCTCTTTCTTTGAAATAGTTGAATATACCTTCATATACAATAATACGAAATATAACAAAACAGTATAAAGCCATTCAAGAGAATGAGAACATTACAGGACATTCAGAACCAAATAACAGAGAATAAACAATGGCTACTATATTATCTCATTTCCATAAAAAATTTGTTTATACTATCACACATATTAAAATCCAAAATGACACAACATGATAGAACCAATGAAAATAGAACAAAAGCATTGTAGAACTTCAAAGCAAGATGATATTAAATCAGCAATGACTGCCATAATGTCTTGTTTTCTTCACAATAGCTGTTCATAGATCACACATAATAAAATGAAACAAAAAAGAATAAAACCATTCCAACTAATGAATGAAAACATTATAACACTTCAAAGCAATGTAATGGAGAATCATGATTACCATAAAATCTTATGTACTCTTACCAATTCTTACACTAGGGAGACTATACAGTATTTATACATGAGGGTTTCATTTATTTCGATTATAGTATGGTCTCAAGTTGTATCAATTTATTTATAAATATCTCAATGTGATCATTCTTTATAGCTAAGTAGTACTCCATTGTATAAAAATACCACAACTTTTTTATCCATTCCTCAGTTGATAGACACTTAGGTTGTTTCCAAGATCTGGCTATTACAAATTGTGCTGCTATAAACATGGGTGCATATACATCACTCTAGTACAATGTTTTCAGTTTTTCTGGGAATATGTCTAGAAGTAGAACAGCTGGGTCAAATGGGACTTCCAATCCTAGGTTTTTGAGGAATCTCCAGACTGATCTCCATTCATGGTTGCCCAAGTCTACACTCCCACCAACAATGCAGAAGAGTTCCTTTTTCCCCACAGCCTCCCCAGCATTTGTAGTTGGTAGTTTTCTTGATCCTGGCCATTCTTTGAGGAGTGAGAGGGAGTCAGTGTGGTTTTAATTTGCATTTCTCTAATAACTAATGATGATGAATATTTTTTTCATATATTTATTTGCCATTTGTATTTCTTCATCTGAGAACTGTGTATTCATCTCAAATGCCCATTTTCTGATTGGGTTGTTGAATTTCAGGGATCTGATTTTTTTTTAATTCTTTATATGTTCTAGACAGAAGCCCTTTCTCTGAGGGATGGTTCACTAAGATTTTTCCTAGTTTGTGGGTTTTCTTTTCACTATGCTGGAGATTTTTTTCAACATGCATAAACTCTTTAATAAGACGTGATCCAAGTTACTGATTCTGGGAAGCATTTCCCACACAACTTGATTCCTGGTCATGAATTCTCTACCTACCCCTATGTCTTCAAGATTTTTACCTACTTTGTCTTCCAACAAATGTAACATTTCTGTTTTAGTATTTACATCTTTGATTCATTTAGATTTTTATCTCAGTACCTGGTGATAAGCATGAGTCTAGTTATAGTTTTGGGGGTCTTCTCTGTAGAGTATCATGTCCTCAGCAAATAATGATAATTTAACTTCCTCTTCTCCTATTTTAAACCCTTTATTTCTCTCTCTTGCCTAATTGCTCTGGGTAGTATTTCCAGTACCATGTTGAATAGGAGCAGTGATAATGGGCATCCTTGTCTTGTGCCTGCTTTTAAGGTAAAGGAATTCAGTTTTTGGCCATTTAATATGATGCCGGATGTTGGTTTCTCATAGAAGGCCTTTATCATGTTGACGTAAAGACCATCTATTCCGATTTTCATTAAAGTTCTTATCATGAACGAATGTTGGGGACCTTATCAAAAGCTTTTTCTGCATCTATAGAAATGATAATGTGATTCTTACATTTGGCTTTATTGATATGATGTATTACATTTATTGATTTATGTATGTTGAACCATCCCTGCATGCCTGGGATGAATCCCAAGTGGGTTGTGGGAATCCCACTTGGATGATTTCTTGATGATTTGCTGCATCCTGTTTCCCAATATTTTATTGAGGATTTTTGCATTTGTGTTCATTAGGGGGATTGGTCTGTAGTTCTCTTTTTTAGTTGGATCTTTCTCAGGTTTTGGTGTTACAGTAACATTTGCTTCCAGGAATGACTTAGGAAGAATTGCTTCCCATTTGATTTCATTGAAGAGTTTGAGGACTGTCAGCATTAAGTCTGCATTGTATTTCTTGTAGAATTCCACAGAGAATCCGTCAGGGCCTGGGCTCTTCTTTGTAGGTAAGGACTAAATTACATTTTCAATTTTATTTATAGAAATTGGGTTATTCAGCAGTGTTATATCTTCTTGACCCAGCTTTGGTACTTCATATGTTTCTAGAAATCTGTCCATTTCTTCTGTGTTATCAAACCTATGACAGTAAAGGTTTTTGAAATAGGTTGTGATCTTCTGTATTTCCAAAGACTCTATAGTGATTTCAACTTTATCATTCCTTATTGCATGAATTTGAGCTTTTTATTTCCTTTTTAAATAAGGTGGGCTAGAGGGTTATCAATTTTATTTATTCTTTCAAAGAACCAACTATTTGATTCATTGATTCTTTGGATTGTTTTCTTAGGCTCTATTGCATTAATTTCTGCTCTGATTTTTATAATTTCCTCCCTTATGTTGGTTTTAGGTTTGACTTGCTCTTCTTTTTCTAGATGTTTGAGGTTTAGCATCAAGTTGTTTATTTGTATTCATTTGGTTTTCCTGATGTGGAAGAATTTTCCTCTGAGGACCACTTTCATTGCATCCCACAGATTCTGGTAAGTTGTATTTCTATTTTCATTTGCTTGTAGATATTATTTAATTTCTTCTTTAATTTGCCCTGTGACTGATTTTTCAAGAGTATATTATTCAGTTTTCATATGTTTGTGAGTTTTCGCAGTTTCTTTTATCATTAATTTCTAGTTTCATGGCATTATGATCTGATAACATGCATGGGATAATTTCAATTCTTTTTCACTTTCTTAAATATGTTCTGTGGGCTAGTATACGATGTAGTTTAGAGAATGTCCCCATGTAATGTTGAGAAAATGTATATTCTGATGTTGTTGGATAGAACACTATATATATGTCTATCAACTCCATTTGTTCACAGATGTAATTCAGTTATGTCATTTCTTTGCTGTTTTTCAGTCTGGTTGATGTGTGCCTTTGTGTCAATAGTGTGTTAAGGTCTCCTATAATAATTGTGTTATTGCTTATTTGATGCTTAGTTTCTGGTAATACTTTATTTGTATAGCTGGGTGCTCTGGAATTTGGTGCATACATATTTAAGATTGTTATCTCTTCCTCTTGAAGTTTTCGCCTAGCTCATATGCAGTGACTTTCTTTATCTCTTTGCATCATTCTTGGTTTGAAGTTCACATTGTCTGCAAACAGAATAGCTACCCCCACTTTTGGGGGGGCATTCCTGTTGCATGAAGTATTGTTTTATATTGTTAGACTTTCAGTTTATGAGTTTCCTTTTGGGTTAGATGGGCTTCTTGATTTACACTCAGTAAGGTATATGAGAATCACACCCAAGGATAATTATCTGCACTTTACCCAACTTAGATGACAAGACCCTAAACTTTGAGATCATGCCATAATTGCATCAGACTTTAGGATCCTTGAGAAAAGAAAGGTGCATAGAGAAAGAATGAGGATTTTTGTGGCCAGAAACTATTTAGCAAACTATAGGTGGCAATAAATTCTTTCCCACCCTTGTCACTGAGAGGTGACATTTCATGTCTTTCTCTCTGATACATGCTGCCTGAGTGACAGACTGACTACAATATGTGGAAAGGAAATACCGGGTATTCTTCGATTGTTCAGGAGACATTTTGGATCATCAAGCCAGGCCTTATGAAACCACAATTTGTTATGTGTTAATCAGACATGACTGAGGCAGCCTTTGAGGAGTCACAGAAGGATGTACATGACATCTCATTTGAGCCCTGTCTTCTAGCCATACCACAAAATAATGAAATGTAATATAAATATATTTTATCTTAAACCTGTTTGTTATGTGGCAATAGATAATCAGAACTATAAGATAGCATTATAGTTATTTTGTTTCTATATTCTTAATTCTTATATTCTTATAGTCTGTAAGCTAGAATATCCATCAAGAATACTTAAATATGTGATTTGGTTAAACAAAACTGAGTGTCATAAATTATATTACTAACAGTGATTATATGGCTAATATATTTGTTTATACATAAATACATTATACGTATTATATATAATTTTCTACAAGAGAAAATATACTAAATAAACAAAAACAACAGAAAATTACAATTAAGATGTGTGACGTGGTAGAGCAAAAATTGATAAAAGTGCACCTTATTTTGATTTGACTGTGTTTAGCGCACACACGATACTGTAAAGAGTTATTGATCTACAGTGATTAAACATACTCTCTGGTGCATCCCTCTGCCTCAGAATATTAAGTTACTTCAAACTAAAGTGTAGGAATGGATTGATTGCTAACCTGGCATTTCCTCTGCCCTGGAGTCCTGTGTGAATCGAGCAGCACTTTGACCAAAGGGGGTATTTTTCAGTCCTGATGTTTTCTTTGAGGTCTTGAAAGCAGTTCGAGGTTCATTATATGTGCCAGGAGCTGGGGTGATTGATTTCACAGGCACAAATCTCTGGTGAAGAACAGGAAAAGATGCCAGTGAAAAAGTAGTACATTTTGATACTTTATGGGTTAAAGCTGCCTTATGAGTAATATAACATCGATGGTTTAATTTATTTCTTAATGGAGTGAAGATACAGATAAATTAAGATCTTATGCCCATCAAAACATGAAATATGTTTTAGTAAAATCACCAATGTACTAATATAGTAATGTATTATGTGCCGTATTAAAGCAGACAGAATTTTTGAAGGAAATAATCTAAACATGATTTCCTAGATTATACTACGTGGATAATTTTTGTATTTAAAATAGTATGTAAAGTAAGGTAGCAAATGATTTCACTTAATTTCTTTAATCAAATTACAGCATATTAACAATGTTTCTAACCAGAGAGTCAATTAGCACAAAAATATCATTACCTAAGAAAAATAAAATCTTAGCTTAAGGTAGTTTATAAATTCAGTTTAACCTATAAATAACATTAAATATCTATTATATATATATTAATATTCTATGTATCTATATATATAAATGTGAAATATAGTGGTATTTTAGCTTTAAATTTTTATTTGAAAATAATTTTAAATTTGCAAAAATCTTGCATATCAGTATAATCTTAACCCAGCTTTATTCATTTTTAACATATCCTCTCACTTGTTTTTTTTCAAGTTCCTATTTTTTCTGCCTGTGTCTCTTTCTATTGGTCTTCATACCACTTCTTTGTCTTTCTGTCTTTCTCTTTTTCTCTTGCTATATATACATATAATTATGCATTCAAAAGTTACATATATAGTGGTTCTTTACCTCTAAATACTATATATATATGTGTGTGTGTGTGTGTGTGTTTATATGATATATATAATATAATAAGTATGTAATGTGAGAGAGGAGGAAGAGGCAGAAGTTCCACAGGGCTGGATCCAGTGAAGAAGTAGACAAAAATACACTGTAATGTTTTTTATTTATCTTTATTATTATATGTTTGCTATGCATGATAAGTATTCATCACAGATAATTGGTACAAACACATATCATAGTACAGATACTCCTCATTTAACAACCAAGTTACAGTTCCTGTAACTAGGTCATTGAATGACTTGGTGGCAAATGATGAATTGTATAGAGCATGTACATTATAATATTTAGAACAAAGGAGCATCAAAAGAAACTGCAACTTGACTTTGCTTTTATTTGCAAAACCCTTACATGTAGTACTGTAATGTATGATAGAATATAAAACTACAGTACTATACTGCACAGTATAATTACCAAAGATTGCAGTACTGTACTGTAGAAGAACCACCATAAGGCCATAAGAGCACTCACATTGCTGTGTGGAGGTCCAAATACAGCATAAGTCTGAACAGTAATTTACCAGGTGGTTCATTAAACAAAGAGTTTCTGTGATTCTTTTTCTTCCCCTTCCCCTTTGCCTCCCATCTTCCCTTCCCACAGAGTCTATCTCCCTTGTCCTACCATCTGTTTTCTATTCTGCTCTTTATATTATTTATCTTTTGAGTTTCTCATAGAAGAGAAACCATATAGTATTCATATTCCAAATTGTCAATGGGTCTAATAATGCCTCTACTGCATTTTTCCCTCCCGTGCAGGATCAGATATTGTTCTTAGCAACTCCATTTAGCCTCCTTTAATGTAGGACTTTTCCTCAGCTTCCTTTGTATTTTTCAACTTTGGTATTTTGGGAAGAATATCATATCCCTCATTTGTGTAGAAGGGCCTCCTTTATTTGGGGCTTATTTTCTAGTTCTTCATAATTATATCCAGTTATATATTCCTGCAGAAAATGCTAAGTAAGTGGGGCTGTGATTTGTCAATCTATCATATTTGGAGTCACATGGTTTCTTCTTCATTGCTGATTTTAATCTACATTTATCAGAATGCACTCAGTATTCTCCTGTTAGCACTCCCTTCTCTAATTATTCCTTTCATTATCTATCTATCTTTCTGACTACTGAGTTATCTATTTATTGTCATATGGACTTGCAAATGCCAGCTTTAGTAATGTATAATTCATTACTAAACTTTACAGGGGCAGGATGACCTTCAAGTTGATTCCTATACCCTTAAGTATATTCTCTTCTTTCACTGTCTTTTAGAACTTACTTTCTAACATGACAAGATATTACCGATTCATCTTCTACCTACACTGAAATAAGCCATGTGTCAGAATTCTATTCCTTTATAACACAGAATGGAATGAGTGTAAGATCTGTGTGCCAGAAATGCTCTTTGCCACTGGGGTGTCTACATTTCTTGATTCATTTACCAGACAAAATGATATACACAGAGAAAATATATATATATGGACATACATATATAATATATATAACATATATGAGAAATAATAGGTTCATAATGGAATATTCACTTCAAATCTATATCACAGGGTCCCTTCTCATGTCTTCCAACCCATATTTGTACATTGCTTCTTGGACACTGAAAACCATAGCTCACAACTACAACTTTTTGCACAAAACTCTAATTTTCTAAATAACTTCATGATTGCTTCACACATACCCTTCCAATAAATCAAACAACTAAAAATAACTCCAAATTTGTTTGCAGTCTTAGTTCAACTATCTGCATCCTCAGTTCCACTATAAACAATTTTGTAGTCAAATTCTGTAATTACCTATAATCATTCCTTTTTAATCCCTTCACTGTGGTTAATGGTATTCATTTGGTATACAACTGCTTATTTATTTCATATGCCTTCAGTTTTAGATATTTTAAAAGTGCTTTCCAGAGGTACTGATTTGTTTTCATCTTTGAATCCATGAAATATTTGCATGTTAACAAAAGACAAAGTATGTATTTGTAAAACTATGATGAAAGAAATGTTACTGCTTCCCATTTCCTTCTTATGAAATTCTGTGCCCTGAAAAAGTGTCTCAATTTATATTATTCCCTGATTCCCATGGCATAAATATACATATAGCACTGATCATTTTCACGTGATCAATATAAAAGCAATTGACTTGCAAAACCCCTGGAAAATAAACAATTAGCTCTTAAAAGTCAGTACAAGTGAGCTGCAGGATGCTGCTGCTTCTGCTCTCATCCCTTCACTGTCTTGTAGACAACAAATATCATGGATTTGTGTTTCATCTTGTAATCTCAGCATTTGAGAGACAAACAGGAGAATCATAAGATTGAGACCAATCTGACCAATTTAGCAAAACTTTGTCTCAAAATAAAAATAAAAAGGACTGGCATATAGCTCAGTGATAGAAAACTTCTAGGTTTGACCATTCCTGGAGGGAGGGGGAGATAATTCCAAACCCTGATATTAGAATCACTTGAAGATCTCAAAAAATAACTGACACCTGGGCTGTAATTTAGGTCAGTGGAATCACTCTCAAAGAGGAAGAGGAAAAGGCCAGTTTGGCACCTGGGTATACAAATATACTAAAAATTTCCCCAGGTGCTTCTAATGTGTACTTGTGCCCGAGAATTACTGCTACAAAGAAAATACTATGTTTCAAAAATGAGTACTCAGAGACATGATGAAATTCAATGTATTTAGGCAAATGGACAACTCCTTAAGTGAATTGATAAAAATGTCCCAGAAAAATACCCATCATTACCCCTGTAAATCAGAAATTCTGTGCCCTAAGTCTTATTCATTGCATTATTTTTCTATCATAATTATTAATATATCTGTTCATATTCAATATAACACTAATACTATACAATCATGTTTTAGTCTACTTCCCACATGTCTTTCACACCAGAACTATTATTCTCTTCTTTATCATCTCCTTAAACAAAACTGATCATTCTTTCCATATCTGAAAACATATTTATAATATGATTAGTGCCAAATGATATAAAGTTAGAGCTACATATCAGGTAGCATAAAAACTGAGGCTCCTGGTTGTAGAACTTCATTTTAAAAAATCAATAACATATGCACACTGTATCCTATCCCTCACACATCCATCTTGTGTAGCACCTTAAGTACCATTAAGTTCTTGATTCTTCCCAGTCAGGTGCTACACCACCATTAAGAAGTCATCCAATTATATCTACAAAATATACCTACAATATATCTACTTGTCTCCAAGGAGTTGTCTCTTAAATATAATAAAACCAGAATAGTAATCTGTAGTCACCTGAAGGTTAGTAATCTTCCCAAATTAAATAATCAGATCTGAATATAGTACATGGATAAATACCAAAACTACCCTGGTTGGGAGGACGCCACATAATAAACATTTGCCAGTATTTTAATTGTTTTGCCTTAGAAACATCTTCAGTATCCTCAAATTCTATTAGCACATTCCTTGGACAATGTGAGCCAGTTACTATGGAATAGATGCTACAACTGCAACAGCAGCAGAGAAGGTCTCAGTAGCCCTTGTAGATATGACATATGTATGACCAAGTTGCACAGAACTTCCTCTGAAATATATGCATGTCTTCACAGATTACTCATTAATCCTTTACACATTCATTGGCAAGGCATATTTTAAAATTAAAAATAAAGTAGACCTTTTTATAATTCTAACTGAATGTTCATCTATGCAAATTTGCTTAACTGAAATGTTCAATACTTGTTTCCAATTCAAATATTCATCAGTTTTATTAATATTCTAATATTAATTCACTTCATTCTTTGACCTATTATTGGCCCAGATTGTGTCTATTTTCCATTTCCTTAGATATCATTTTTCTATTTATTATCAACTTAAAACTACTGGATTTGCAGCTGGCCTCACATTATGCCTATTAGACATTCTATATAAAAATGGCTATAAACCATTACCTGAGACTGAGAAAGAAAGGCAGGGGATGCACCAGTTACATTTGGTGTGATACCTTCAGTCATCTGAAATTGACTTCTAATGTCATATTTTCCAGGCCCTGGTACTCCCTAGATTACAGAAAGAAAGAAATACATGTTCTCATTAAGGAAATATCTATAGCACTTAAGAGGTGGCTAAATATCTTAACCAAAGCTACAGTTTTAAAGCAAATTCCTACATGTTATTACCAATTACTTCATTAAAATTTAAGCCAGAACAAACTTCTTCAGAGCAACAAAAAAAAAAAAAAAAAAAATTTCCTCAGCAGATTCCCTTGACCCTCAGAACATACTACCTGAATCTTTGCTGCCCTCTGCTGATAACATTCAGGAAAAAATTAGCCAGCTCTTCACATGATCAAATATTAAAATGTCAAAAAATGGCTTCTATAATTTTTCCATTTAAAAGCATATGACTAGATTAGGTCTTTAACATTTACTGTCTGGCTCGGGGTGTAATCATTGTCCCGGCCCTGCTTTTGCAGGTCTGAGGCTCTGGGTTAATCCCCAGCAACACAGTAATAAATGTTCTAATATCTTTAAATTTCCAATAAGTAGGCTTTAGGAAATCTCCCTCAAAACATCCTTCTCGCCTCTTTCTGAAGCAGCTCAGGAAGTCCTTTTCTGTGACTGTCTTCAAGTGCACAGTCATGGCTGCCTCCATGTCCTGAATCTACTCAAAACATTTATTTCTCATAATTATTTTGACTTTGGGGAACAGCAAGAAGTTTAATGAATCTAATAAATAAAAGAGTCTTTCCAATGAGTCACACTGAGCAGCAGCATTCACCGTGTTTCATTTTGAAAAAATAAAATGAAATTTCATTATCAAATAATGAGAATAACAATAGCTAATATACAATGTATCATTATCTTCAAAGCAGGTACTCAGAGTACAAGCATAAAACAGAAAAAGAAACAAACAGATGATAACACAAAACTTTCCTTTCAAAGAACTAAAATAAACTGTAGTGTAATTGAAACCAATTAGCATGCTTATTGAAATATTTTTTAAACAATAAAATATATTATTGGGTGATGTATTTAAACTTCTCCCGACTCCTTATTTGTCTCTCTTCCATTTTGCTCTTTACTTAGATGGTGTTTCTCATAGATAAGACCATTGAATATTTAAGCTTCTGTATCTGGCACTTAATGTTATGTTCTGTTTCATCCATTGTCTATAGATCCTCAAGGTTATCTTTCTTTATGGTAGCTTAGTACTCCAATGTGCATAAATATCACATTTTACCAATCCATTTATCTGTTAGTGGACATAAGCACTGTCTCCAAGGTCTAGCTATTATACATTGTGCTACTGTAAACATGGGTATACATGTATCCAGGTAATATGATCATTTTATTTCTTTTGGAAAGATACCTAGAACAGAGTAAGTGGACCAAATGGAATTTTTTGTTTGTTTGTTTTTTGAGGAAACTCCACAGTCCATAGTGGTTATACTAGTTTACATTTCTAAAAACAATGTAGAAGAGTTTCTTTCTTCCAACATCTTCATAGCATTTGATATTAGATTTTTGGTGATAACATTTCTCAGGGATAAGATGGTATCTCAGTATAATTTCAAGTCAGATTTCTCTAACAGCCAGAGATGATGAACTT
Organism: Cavia porcellus; assembly: GCF_034190915.1. Lineage (NCBI taxonomy): Eukaryota > Metazoa > Chordata > Mammalia > Rodentia > Caviidae > Cavia > Cavia porcellus. The sequence continues at coordinate 80,922,544 of NW_026947487.1, forward strand.
TTTTATGTATTTATTGGCCACTTGTGCATTTTTGCTTTGTTTTTTGCTTCTCATTATTTTCTGTTTTATCAGGGTTCTGTCTCATGCCTACATATTCAAGAGTTGTATCTATTTTATCTTGTAGCATATTATTTCCATTTTAACATTTAGATCTTTGATCCACTTTTATTTTAGTTTAGCATATGCCAAGATATATGGCTCTAGATGCAATTTTCTGCAAGTGGTATCCAACTTTCCCAGGACCATTTATTAAAGAACATATCTTTCTGCTTCTTCTGTTCAGTTCCACAGATGGACATGTCTGTATCTGTGCCAGCACTAGCCTGCTTTAATCACTGTACCTTTACAGCACAGCTTCAGGTCTGGAGTTGTGAGGCCACTTGCTTTACCTTTGTTATCAAGGCTTACTTTTGCTGTTCTGGGTCTCTCCTGGCTCCACATAAAGTTTAGGATAGTTTTCTCTAGCTCTGTGATATTGGTATTTTGATTGGGATTATATTACATCTGTGTATGATTTTGAAGTGTGGCCATTTTTAATATGTTGGTTCTTTTAATAACAGGATATACTTTTTTCTTTATCTGATGTCCTCCTAATGCAATTATCATTGTAGGGGTCTTTTACCTTTTTAGTCAGGTTAATATCTATGTATTTAATTTTTATACTATTGTGAATGGTATTATTTTCCTAATTTCTTTCACAGTGAGCTCATTATTAGTGTATAGGGATGCTATTGATTTTTGTGCTAATATTATATCCTACTATAGTGCTGAAATTATTAAATCTAAAAGTCTTTTGGAAGAATTTTTTTATTCTGTAGCTAGAGGATCATATCACCTTCAAATAATAATTTCTTCTTCCTTTCCTATACATATCCCTCTTATTTCTTTCTCTTCCCTAATTGCCCTGGCTAATGTTTCATGTACTATATTGAAACAGAAGTTGCAATGGGTGTCCTTGTCTTGTTACTGACTTCAGCAGGAAATATTTCAGATTTTTTCCCACTAAATATGATGTTGGCCTGTATCATATTCAAATAGGAATATGTGTTTTGTTGTTGAGTAGAATACTCAGTATATACCATCTATTAAGTTCATTTGTTCAAAGATTTGGGTTCAACTCTAATACTTCTTAACTTATTCTGTATTGTGTTCTAGTTTATCTTTTTTGATAGTGTGGTACTGAAGTCTTCCACTATAATTATATTGCAATTTCTTATGTCTATTAGAATTTGTTTTACAAAGTTGAGTGTGCTGTGGCTTGGTATAAATATGATTGTAATTGTTATCTCTTCCTGCTGAATAGTTCCATAAACCAATTGTAATGTCTTTCTTTCTCTCTTGTGATCAGCTTTGGCTTGAAATTCACTTTACATAAAATAGTACAGCTATTTCTGTTTGTTTTCAGGTTCTTGTTGTGTGAAGTATTGTTGTCCATCCTTTTTTAGCCTATGAATTTATTTTGGGGTTAAAAGTATTTCTTTTTATTTTAAAGAGGATAAAACAGAATAAAACCAATAAAAACAAACTAGTATAAAAGATACAGGACTTCAAAGCATTACAAAATCCACAATAGTTACCATATTGCCTTTTGATGTCTTCAAAATACCTGCAGATAACTTCAGATATAGTGAAAATCAAACAGAACAGAGTAGAATAAAAACAAAACAATGAATATAACAAAGGACTTCAAGACAAGCCAATTAGTAAATCCAAAATTGCTACCATAATATATCTTGCTATCTTTGATATATAGCTGCTCCTATTATCAGATCTGACATAATCAAACAAAACAAAAGAGAATAAAACCCAACCCAACCAAACAATGGAAACAATATAGGACTTCCAAAACAAGACCATAGGGAATCAGCAATAGCTGCAACCCTCAGAAGGAGGTCCCCCCTAGATGTCTCACTGTGTACCACTATCCTCTGAACCTAAGATCAGACCACTGGCCCTAGACCTGCAATGTTAGTGAAACACCAAAGCACCACAGTCATCAATTGCATTTCACCTTGATATCTGTTATCACAGCCTGTGTTTCTCCGAATAAGCTGGTCACTTACAACAGGGGCAGGGGAGGGATGTGGTGGTGGTGTTGGTACTCCTTGTTTGCCAGAAACAATAATTTTTAAAAATTAGTTTAGGAGAAACACATATAGGAATTCCTCTTCTTACAAATAGGATAGGAATTCTTCTTACAAATACGATAGATTCTATACAGTTATGCAAATGTGCATGATATCTTGTCCAAAATGAGAAAATTTATGCCATTAATTGGCAGCTAGTAGAAAAGACACATTTCTACTATTGTATGAAAGAAAACAGTAAGCAAATTTTACAATGTACTAAGCGAATTTTAGAAGAAAAGAAATTTCTACATAACTCTTTCTACACAAATCTGTGAACTATGTATATCAAATATAGATATAGACTAGACATGCATTTTTCTGAAACATATTTTTATGGCATATTTTTCTTAATCTTTAAAGATATCTAGTACTCTTCTACATATAGAGAGAGGCATGGTAAAAAGTCAGCCATTGATGAAGATTACTTCCCTACTTTTTCAACAATTTTGTATCATTACTGAGGATCATGGGTGAATATTAAGTAAATGATAGAATAAGTGATGATAGTTTTGGGGAATTATGTTGTGTAAAAGTAAAAGTGAGACCTTGATCCCCTCCACAAATACTTCATTTTCCTTTTCTTCTGCTTCTAATAAAGTTCTTAATATTACTGAACTTTGCTTCAATAAAATAAGATAAAGCAGGTAACTGGATCTTTACTACAAAAAGTTAAGCTTAAAAATAAATCAATTAGAAGCTCCAAAGTAGGCTTGTGAAAACTGACCACTGAAGGACTGGTGTCTGTTTATGACATAAAGAAAACTAAACAGGCAAAGGCTGAAAATTTTAACATGCTTATCTTGCTTTTCCAAATTATGTTCAGCGGATAACCTGCACTGATGTGAATCTATTAAAAACATAGTTCTCCTGTATTCTACGTGACACCTAGTGTATGTGGGTCAGAATCTGGGTGAATCCAGGGGTCTCATTTTAACAAGCCCCATAGAAAAGTCTCATGCACAAGAACCACAGCTGTGCCCCAAGTTGGTGATTATGGCAGCATCTTTCACTAGTCACATCCATCCTAAGAAACAAGGTGCAGACTTGGAAGTATTTTACTATCAAACTGAGATTTAAATTATGGAAATTAGTTTTTATTACACTTTGGTGTCTACAACATAATAAGATAGAATTCTTTCTTTAAATGCTAAAGTATAATCAACTATTTGATTAGATTTTGTGCAGGGATGGGGGAATGGGGAAAGTTATAATGCTTTTATGTTTATTCCTCTAATGATGCTATCAACAATGATGATTACACTTTTCATATTTTATAATGTAAAAAGATTATTTTGTGCAAAATGTTGGTATACACTGATTTTAAAAAGCACAGCTCTGCTTTTAAGAAGTGCATGCTGAATTAATGGTTCTCAACTACTCACGCTGTACCAAGAGTTACCTTAAGAACCTTTATAAATAATGATACCTCATCCCAATTTATCCAAATTAAAGCCAGTGGAAATAAGGTCCAGGCATTATGTACAAAAAGCTTTTGAACAGGAAAAGATTCCCTGGTTGATTTTAAGATACCTAGGATCAAAACTTAAAATACATGATAGCCTCATACAGGTACAGTCACCATCTACTGGTCAGATCAATAAACTACCATTTTTAGATCGACAGACTATCATTTTTAGAGTTTCAAAAAGTTCCTTCCACATAACAAGGGCTTTCGTGAGGCCAGACTTAGATGGATTTCTTACTCTTTTTTTTTTTTCAGTTTTAACTCCTACTAGCATATTTAATTTTGAAGTATTTTGTTGTCTAAATTTTCTTGTATTCACTTTTGCACTATACTCAAGCTTTCTAGATATCATGTAATTCTGAATTTCAAACCCATCCTCTATTTCCTCATTAATTTCATAGCTGTTAAGATTGTTACTTGTGTTTCTTCATGTTCCTTTTTTTTTTTTTTTTTTTTTTTTTTTTTTTTGGTACTGGGGATCGAACTAACGATGTTGCACTTAACAGGCAGGTGCTTATGCCGCTGAGCTAAATCCCCAGCCCTTCTTCATGTTTCTTGTTGGGAGGTTTCCTGAAATGTCCACTGATCCCTTGCTCCTCATTCAGATTTAACAGTGTGTCATTAAAACAAAGTTCATACATGGTAGATGTGACTTTAAAACTAATAGACTTCACCACTCTGAACAGTGAATAATAGTATTGCTAGATTTTATATCATAATGCTACAAAATTAGCACTGGGTATCGTAGTATCTCCAGAGTATCAGTTCATTACATCGTGCATTATATAATCTGTTCTCGTAAACTGTTTAGAAGTTCTACACATGCGTGAATCTCTACATGTATACCTATCCTTTCTGTATTGTAGGGAAAAACAGATCAAAACAAGACAACAAAACAAATTCCTAGAAAAACATGAAATGAAAAAGACATGTAAACCCATAATACTAGGTGATCTACAGTAGTTACTATGCTGTCTCTTGTTATTTTCAATAAAATTGCCTACATCATCAGGCATAATATAATTGAACATTACATAATAATTTTAATACAAATACAACTTTGGAGACATTGTAGGACTTCAAAAGCAGTTAATAAACCAGAATGAGTATGCATCTTGTCATCTTCAGAGTAGTTGCCTCTTCTCTTAGACTTGGTACTATCAAGCATACCAAATTCGAATAAAATCAGTCAAGACAAAACAGTGGTCTAACAAACCAGATTCAAATAAGATCAGTCATAGTAAGACAATGTAAGTAACACAGGGCTTCAGTTTAAATTAATAGGAAATTAAGGATAGTTACCATGGTATAACTTGTCATTTTGGGGATAGCTGTCTGTGCCCTCAATTCTAGGATGAATAGACAGACTAGAACAGAATAAAATCAAACTAAACAGAGCAATAAAACTAATGTGGCTTTTAAATCCTGATACACTATTAACAATGTCCTCAGCCTTCCTTTTTTAGGCAATTCCTCATGTTTCCCTTTCTCAGGTGCTTTGTATATTTTGGGTCCCTCCAGCTCCTTTAGTTTTTAGATTAGAGGGCAACCCGTTATCTATCTGAGTGGTGCTGAACCTTTTTACCCCTGAGCTTGATCTTGAGCTGTATTGCTTTACCAACTAAAGCCACAAGGCTTTCCTTCCTTCTAGCAGAGTAGTTCTACACTGCACAACAGTGTCTTGACTTTCCAACCTAACTGCAGTTGCTGGACGAGTTGTCCCTATTTCTCTCTGATTCCCTGTCACATAGAGCATTGTTTCCTTATCTTTGACTTTTGGTTTATTAACCCTCTTTCAGGTTGAGTATATTTCCTATTCAGAGCATCTCAATGAACCATATCTCCTGATCTACTCTGCCTGTGTTTCTTTTTGTTAGTGTATCAAGGCCATCTATATTAGAGATTATAGCCAGCCTTCTCTGACTCATTCCTGCTATTCTAATTTTCTGCTGTTATTTGTCCACTTTTCTCCTTCATTCCACTTCTGCCCCATTCATTGAGGCCTCTCTGCCACTGTTGCTGGAATCCTGATATTTTTTTTCTATCGCTCTCTAGAATGTCCTTCAGTATTTTTTTTGTAGGGTTGGATTGGTGGTCATGAACTCCCACAGTTCCTCTTTGTCATGGGAACATCTTGTTTCTCCATTAATTTTAAGAGAGAGTTTTGCAGGGTACATCAATCTGGCTTGGAGGTTATTTTTTCAGGGCTTGGACTACTTCACTCCAAGCTCTTCTTGATTTGATGGTTTGTGTTGAGAAGTGTGTCATGATTTTCATGGATTTTTCTTTATAGGTAGTCTGCTTCTTTTCTCTGACAGCTTTTAATATTCTGTTCTTGTGGTGAATTTCTGGGATCCTGATTATTATATGTTCTGGGTGTAGATCTGTTTTGGTTGTAGTTGGCTGGAGTTCTGTATGTCTCATTTTCTGGATATCATTTCTTTTTCTGTGCTTGGGAAGTTTTCCTTAATTATTTCTGTGAATAGCCTTTGTAATTTATTTGTGTTTACTCCTGTTTCTTCGCTCACTTTTTTATTCTTATGTTATAGCTCCTCTTGTCATCTTCTAGCCTTTCTATTGTTACTTCCTGATTCCTTGCTATTTTTAAGAGGTCTTTTCTTTCACGGTCACACATTGCAAGTCTATCTTAAAATTTTGAAAGGTTAACTTTAGTTTCTGTCAGGGCACTTTGCCAGCTTTCAATAGAGTTTTCAATTTCTGAGTAATCTCTTTGGATCTCTTTGGATGTATTCTAGATTTTATTTTCTTTACCAACGGTTTGTCTTCCTTTTCTGGGTTCCTCCATTCTTCCATCTGTGTCTTCTTGAGAGGGGCTTAGCATTTCTTTTATTAATCTTTTTATATCTTGCCTCACTTGTCTATGAGATCACGAAGTATTTCTTTATGTCTGCTGATGCTGCGGCCAATATTGCATGATTGCTGCCCTGGATCCCTCCTGTATTTACCTCTCCTGGACTTATTTTCCCAAGGTCAGCAGCTGGAGGCTTTTTCTTATTTTATTCTCTTACAGGTTTCTGGTTTCTTTCAGACAGGTGTGTGGTGGAGGTCTCAGGCCCTCTCCATATTGCTAACAGTTTTTCTAAAGCATGCTGGCTGGAGGTTTGCTGTCTTCTCCAGTTTGCTGTTATCTGAGGTGTGCGCAGAGACAATGTGGGCTGGCCCTTCTTCTCTGAACCAATCAACCGGTGAGTGCCTTCAGCATGTTAGTCTGTGCTGTGTGGATGTCACAGTTCAGGACAGTTTCATCCCTGGCTATAGGGTCTCGATCAGGGGCATGACCCAGCCCAAGCAGATCCCAGGGATGGTTGACTGATGCCACTGTGGTTCTGGGTTCAGGCCTGTCCTGCCCAACTCCAATATGTCCTCCAGCCAGCCACACCTGCTGCAGGACCCAATTTCCAGCACTCACCGTGAATTAATGCAGCTCTCCACACTGGCTCCACTCTATGCTGTACTGCATCCTCCAATCAAGGGCCCCAGATTCACCAATTCTCAATTTTGGCAGCCACAACTTTGGTGCACCCATGAATCCTTCAACTCCAAAGTGTTCCCAGCACAATGCAGGACCGGTCCCAATGAGCACGTCTGGTTCCAGCCTTTCATCCACGTTTTTCCTTCTTTTCTTTTTCTTTTTTTCCTCAGTTTCTCCCTGGGCCATGATAATCCCTCTCCTTTCATCTGGTCTTCTCCATGGTGTTAAATTCTAGCATCTGAGTTGTTTTTCTCAGAGAGGCTCTCTACCCTGCTACCTATCAAGTCACCATCCTCAGATCTCTAGATCTTCATTTGTTTCTATACCCTATAGTTTCACACCTAGTTTGTTCTCCTCAGTATAATACTAAACAAGTAGGTTTGTTATAGATATATCCAAGATACAGTACAATAACATCACAAAAAAGGTATAGAGAAATAGGGAGGGAAATGAAGGAGTTTTTACTAGTATCCATCCAGATATCACAGAAAGATTTTATTTTAACTTGAATATTTTTCTTAAGTCTACAGAACTGTTGCAATAAATACTCAGATGTTTTTATTTTTCCTACCACTGATCCTCCTTACAAATGAGATGAAAAACCAATATTCCCCAAATTTACTAAGCAAAAATATATATACCAGGTGCTATACATGATACATTTATCTTTAATTCCTTAAAATCAAGCAAGATTGACAACATTATTCATACATTTTCAATGAGGAAAATAAGATTCACAGAGACTAAGTAAATTAAATCTAAGTTAGCAGGGGCAGAAATTAAACTAAGGTCTACCAACAATAAAACCACTCTTCTCTTTCAAAGAATGTTATAAAAGTGTGTAGTATTATAGAAAACTATGATGAAACTATTCTAAAAATATATTAAATGCTCATCAACTTATTAAATGTTCATTAAAATACAAATATATAATAACATTGCTTGTTTTATATTGTAGTGGTTGATATATTGTGTCAATTTGAGAAGTTTAGAAGTTCAACTAAGTGATTCAGCAGGGGAGCAGAGTTCTCACTTTGCAAACATACTTGCCCTATGCAAAAGGAGGGCACAAAGATTGGAAGTGGTGTATTACTGGGGGTGATAGCCTGCTTACAATGTAAGGGAGGAAAAAAGGCTTGTTCTCCACCTTCCTTTTGTTCTTGCTATTTTTGCTATCTTCTGCTGCCCTGAACTGTTGCCTCTATACAGTGCCATCTTGCCTTGGAGCCAACTGACTATGGACTAAAACCTCTACAAACTATGAGCTAAATAAACCTTTTCTTCTTTAATTTTGGATATCTAGTTCTCTGTCTTTGCAATGAGAGAAAAGTAACCAAGACATATTTTGAGCAAAATTCCTTTGGTGGTATATATTTTTACAGCTATTTATCAATTTACCTAAAAATGTCAGACACGTTAGGTTATTAAATAGATAGAGAGCTCTATCCTCAGGAACTGAACATTTCAGTTTAAAAGGAAAATATATAACAAGTATCTAGTCATATAAAGCACAAAATTATAATTAGTTCAATGAAAGATATAAAATGCAGAGATAGAAAATAATGATGGTAGACAGAAAAGATCATTTATGTGAAATCTAAGCACAAAAAGGTTTTCATGAGTAGAATGGATAGGGCTTCTATAATAGAAGCATACAAATAAAATCAGGGGAAGACTGGTGAAAATAGCATTCTTGGTAGAAAGAAAACAATCTACTAAGGCTCTGAAGAAATTTATATGTAGGAGTAGAATTCCTGGGTCACATGGTAATTTGAAATTTAGGTATTCCAAGAACAAAAGAATTATTATTTTCCATTGAGGATATACCATTTTAAATTGTACCAACAACATAAATTGAAATAGGGTGCCAGCTTCTCCACATTCATTCCAATGCTTGTTATTTTCTTTTTTCCTTTTTTTAATAGAGACAACCTACCACAGATTTGATCTTATGTATGCACCACAGATCCATGCGTTAAGGACTTGGTCAGCAACCTCTGGCAGTGTAGAAGATGACAGAACCTTCAGGAGACAGGGTCTAGCACAGAAAGCAAAAGCACTGGGAAATATCCTTGAAGGTGACAGTGGGACTCTGGCCCATCCCTGGCTTCTTTCTCTGTTTACTCCCCTGCTGGCTTCTTGTAAATGGGCCTCCCACAGTGTATGCCCCCGCCATGATGAGCCCTGCCACCACAGGCCCAAGGCAACAGGCCTACGGAACCATGGACTGAACCCTCTTAACCCATGAGACATAATAAAATTTCCTGCTTTGAAGTTAATTATCTCAGTTATTTTTCACTGTGACAAAAAGCTATCTAACACACCATCCTAAAAGGGAAATGCAAATTCAAATAATGAACGATGTTGAAGATCTTGCCATGTGTTCATTGGCCATTTGTGTATCTTCTATAGAGAATATTCAAAGCCTTTTCCCTTTTGGCCAAGTGTCTTTCTTTTTTATTTTTTTAATTTTAATTTTTTTATTTTATTAGTAACGTGTTAGCTATGCATAATTATAACATTCATCATAGAGAACTAGTACTTGTGTATCTTACTTCTTTGCTCCCATCCCCTCCCTCCCTCACCCTCTTCCCCTCTTCACTTACAAAAACTTTGTTTCCATTTATTCCCTTAATTCTCAACTTAAGGGAATTCTCAACTTACTCTTTCAGTTGTCAGACAGAGTTATGGATTAAAAACTGGTGGTCAACTTAACACCAGCTGAATTAAATCAACAGGGCACTGAGTGTAGATGTTTCATCTGAGGAAACTTGCCAGCTTAAATAGAGACGTGGAGAAGGAGAAGAAAGGCATTGAGGTGCTGTGGCATTGTGGGTTTCACTAAGTGTTGCTGTTTGAGCCATTGGTTCTAATTGGAGAAGCTCTGGTCCTTACGTAAAGTACTGCTTCCTGGTTCTGGAGGGGAAGACATGTGCTGCTTAATCTCCAGGATGAACTGCTCATGATGGCTTCCTGGCATGTACTCAACTGTGCTTGTCATTGGAGGAGCTTGGGACCTCCATGTCACTGAGGATGGCTGTGGTGCTCTTCAGGCAGCCTTGGTCTTTGTTATGATTGTGACTTCTTGGCTCCAGCATAGAACCTTCAATCTACCAGCACAGCTTGTTCACCCTACTGGCATAGATTTTCTAGTTTCCACCACTAACCTTTGGGCCTCCCAAGCACATATCCATAAAACAGACTGGTGTGAGTCCTTCTTGTGGGCTCTAGACCTCAAGTTGGACTTGTACGAGGCATTGTCATGAGCACTGAGTTTTCATCTGGACTCGTGGGATATTGCTGTAGGATTCAGGCCCTTGGCTGAATATTCTATTTTTGGTGTTGTTGATAGATTTCCTTCCTAATTTTGTGTTAACTCTGGGTGACCATCATAAAATATTATAAATTCTATGTCCTGATTTTAATTGTTCTCCTCACAACCCCTGACTACAACAGACAGAAAAATCATAAGCTATAGCAAGCATAGGAATAAATGACTTCAATTTTGAAATGTTAGTTGTATGAAACATCAAAGTCAAAATATGTGTATTTCACAAGGACCAGAGTTCACTGGAGCAATCGGAGCTGTCAATGCACATAGGGAATGGCCTGCAATTTGGGAGTGATAAGAATAGGTAAGTAGTACCTAAAACCATGCAACCAACTGTGGTTTCTGGGGGAAATTACAAAGAAAGAGAAGAGAAAAAGAGTAACATTACTATGAACTATTTATGTGATTCTCAGTATTATGGATAATAGCATCTTAATTTGAAAGCATGTCGCAGATAAAGTTAACACTTTAACCCAATTTTCAGCATAATTACACTCTCCATTCTGGTAAATTCAAAAGGATAATGCCTTCTTTTTTTCTGATTTCACACAACATTCTCTCTGTGGAATTTTTAAAACTAGTTAAATCTAAACAGAACTATGGCAAAAAAAAAAAAAAAACTCTAGGTGAACAAAATGATTCCGAAAGTAACCTTGTATTAATGAATAGCAACACTCCAAGTTCTATGAAGTCTCAGACCAGCATTTCCATCATACATCACCCAAAGGAGAAAGCCCAATGAACACAGAAAGTACTTTGTGAGATAAATCACATACGTACTAGTTAGCTGGCTATATGTTCGGTACCAGAAACAAAAAATAAAAGTAGCTTTTTATGTAAACCTAGTCACACCAATCAAGAGAGGCAAAATTTAAATGTAAGCTACTAAGTTTGATTATATATTACTGCTTTGGAGTAGAGGGACATAATATTAAGTACAATAAGTCAAACAAGAAGTTGAATAAAGCTGATGAAAAGCTGTTTACATTCTGTAATATATTTGCTGTGTAATGGTTCATAGCCACACTGGTGTTAGCAATTTGGCTCAGTCAAAAGTTTAATACAGCAAGACTGAAGCCACATTGCCAAATTATAAAGTAAACATAAGTAAATGTGTTCAGTTTAGAAATATCACCACAAACTCAAGAATTACCTAAAAAATTTAGCTAAAAATGTTTTCATCAAGAGAAATCATATACAAAGAGGTTGGACAGTTTTTTGTAGTTACTTTATCCTGTAGCAGTCTAGATTTATAAGCCTATTTTAGTAAATCAGTGCTGTGTAAATGTTCTGGGTTCCTGCTGTGCAATGCCACATGAACTTCCAAACAGAATTACTGAATGAGTATCTCCTGCTCTCTATAAATCCAAATTCCACTTTTTAAAGGAAAAACAAATCTTCTCATTTAGTTAATAATATTCAGAAAATTCAATACATCCAAATGAAAAACATCAATATAAAATTTATTAACATTCTACCCACAAAGAGAATTTGAATGCTTACTGGAGCGAGCAGAGCAAGTCACTGTTGAAGGGAAAATAGTGTACTAGAAATCACTCAGCATTATCCCCAGAGACACATTTAATCAGCCCCATTGATTGCTAATTCATTTTTCATTTTGAAAAAACATTGAAAATAAGACTTCGTATATGAAATTGCACAAGTCACAAATGTTAGCAAGTAATTCAGTTTTTAACAACCATAAATGAACCATAAAAATCCACATACAGATTAAATTCTGCTCATATGCCACTAGATTCTATACACTGCTTTTTAAGATTTTAGTCATATAAAATTATCAAAATATGCTTTCATATAAAATTTCTGCAAATGACTGTAGATTTTGTAAAGTCAATATCTAACAGAAGTTAAATAAGCAAGTTTGAGTTGCCTATATTCAGTAACAATTTTTTTTAGAAAGGATCTTGCTATGTAGTTCAGGTTTGCCTTGAACCCACAGAGATCCTCCTGTCCCAGCCTCCCAAAGAGTGCTGGGAATACAAGTGCACCACCACACTTGCCCTGATGAAATAAAAATGTTCATAATTACAAATGATCAGCAAAGGATCATGCTCTTTATAATTATAAATTAGTCTGAAAGATCTAGGATTGCCTAGGTCTGAAGTAATCTCTGAAATGCTGTGTAGGAAAGAGGCTCCATGATAGTATTAACGTTTGCTAAGCTATTATGAAGTAATAAGACTACTGAATCACATCAAACATTGTCTGTTGCCATAAAGAGACTGATTTTTGTCTTCACAACTTTCACTGTGATGAGATAGGTTGTTTAACTTCCTATTACCTTAACAAGTTAAAAAGCACAATAAAATACAATTTGCCATATCCCACTCCTCTAAATAGTGTGTATGCAAAATGAGTTGGCAGCAATCAGAAAATGAAATATGAAACTCAGCTCAGTTGTCCTGATCTATAGATTCTCCTGAGCACTTGAATAATGTAGACTAAGTCATCAAATAATAAAAAAGTACCAGAATAAGAATGTTCTCTGACTCTGTGGTGAAATATCAACATGAATTTTGAATTTCATGAGGGTGGAGAGACAAGAAAATCATGGGGAAATTCTGATTCCCTAAACTGAGACTACTTATAATCTAGGATCACTGAAACAAAGCATTTGTCATGGTTTGAATACATCCCCCAAAAGTTTATGGGTCACAATTTTAATTCTTCAGTGCAGCAATGGGGAAAGGTAAGAGTCTAGTAGCAGACATTTGGGTCATGGAGGCAGAGACTAACATAGATAGACACACAGATACATAGACAGACAGGCAGAAAGACAGGCAGATAACCTTTCCTGCCAGAATGGGTTAGCTACGTGGGAGGATCTTTCCTGTCTTCAGCACTCCCTCACCTGCCCTTCCCACTTCCCATCATGATGGAAATCATCGGAGGCCCTCACTCGATGCGGCCATTCAGACAAGCACTCGCCAGCTTCTCAGGAGCCAAAGTAAACTTTTTCTTCATAAATTATCCAGCATGTGGTACTTTTTATAGCAACTGAAAATGAACTAAGATAGCATGTAATACTTAGAATGAAGGAAATTTCTTGACTGTAGCTTCAGTAGTAACATTTCTTAAAGTTTGGCACCTTACATTCCTTAATGAGCAAACATTGCATGTTAAGATAATCAATTACAAGTAACATTTTTAAAAATATGTTTCTTAATTTTATTGATAATAAAAATCATACATTTTAAAAATGTTTTCAATGTGAAGGACAATATTGTTTGTGTTCTGTCACCATGGTAGCTATATGCAATTCAATGATGAATAGCTTAATTGATAAGGTCACATATATGATTTGTCATGCTATTAAATTTGAAATTTCCAATCATAGATCATTGAAAATGGCACCAAGAGTTTAGTGCAAGATATGTCTAGAGATTCATATTAAACACAGATGGCCCAGCAATTGTGGAGCAATGGCTCACTGAAGACGACTGTCAGCTTTCTAACAGATGATAAGTCACAACACTTTCTAGGCAAACACTAGAAAGTTGGGTGTTTCAACATGGACAACAACAGCAGAGTGCACTTCTAATTCACCCTAAGTGATTTGTAGTCCTGGAAATTATTTTTATGCTCTAGTGCAACATTTGCAAGTGGGCTATATATTGGCTAAAAAATATAACATCAGTTTCACTCTCCAAAGACTAAAAGAGACAGTCAGCTTGGAAAAAGTCAAAAGCTCAGATTCAAGCTATTTGTACTGCCATTTGATTGTTTTTAAAAATCCTAAGAAAAAGTCTTTGACATTAAAAAGCACAGTATGCTGATCTGGAGGTTATGGTTCAGGCCACTGAGTAGACTAAGCTGGGACCACATGAAATCAATATGGTTTTTGCTAGCATTAGCTTTATTTTTGATTCAATACATTATATCATCTGTCCTCTCATTAAAATTCTTACTTTAGTGTGATCAAACAGGTATATCCATTACTCATTTCTTCATTATGCATGCTTAGACATCCAATAGGATTGTGATTTGGATGTATTCACACTCTCACTTTTTATTTTATTTTAAATCCAATATAAAATCAGAAGACTTACAGGCTTAAGGGTTTTTTCTAGCTTCATTAAGGTATAACTGACAAATTAAAAATTCTATACTTTGAAGATTTATGTGATATTTTGATATTGTGAAATTATTACAGCAATCAAGCTAATTAATGCATCCATCACACCTCACAGGTACCATTTGCTATGTATGTTAAGAACATTTAAGATCTCCTAGCAACATTCAAATATAAAATACAGTTATTAGTAACTGTAGTCACCACGCTGTACAAAAGATCTGCTGACCTTTTACTTAACTGAAAACATGTATCCTTTAGTTGAGATCTACCTGTCTCCCACCACCATGTCTAATAACCACCATTTTACTCTGTACTTCTATGAGATCAGCTTTTTAGACTCCACAAATGAGTGAGGTCTTATAGTGTTTGCCCTTTTGGGTCTGGTTCATTTTGACTTCAATATCCTCCAGGTTCATCTGTATTGTACAATCAATGGCATATTATTTTTATGGCTAAAATTTTTCTATTTTGTATGTATACCACATTTTCTTTGTTCATGCATTGATAAACACCTAGAATGACTGTACATCTTAGCTATATACCTATTCATGTGCAGGTCTATTAATTTCCTGCACCCTTAGCTCCCAGATTTAGGCTAGTTAAAAGGCAAACCCTTGAGTAGTGGTTGGAAAGGCACACAGATGAATCCTTTCCAGGAAGAAACTAGAATCTGAGAGTTTCTGTCTGTTCTCTCTATACTGAGCCTGGGGCTAGACACTGGAAGTGCTCTTGCTCCTCTTTAAACTAACCTCTTTGTTCTCTGACATCCCAGGGACTCATGAATTTAGAACCCTATGGACTCTCGCATCTAGATGATTTAGGAGCCTATTCTTAGCTAGGAGCAATAAAAGTGAGAACACTCAATGTGTGGACAAACTCCTTCCAGGTAGAAACTGGAGATGTGGTTTTATTACTGGTGTTACATGGGGAGTTAAATATATGTCTTGTACTCAACAGAGAGGGAGAGAGAGAGAGAGAGAGAGAGAGAGAGAGAGAGAGAATTCTGTATTTTGCATAATATGGATATTTGTTGCATTAGTCTTTATATTTTTTTAAGGAGATTACATTTATTAAGCTGTGCAAGAGAGATACAGGTTGCCAAAGACCTTGCCTTCCCTAAGGATTTTTGTAGAGCAAAACCACAAGTGAGGAGGGTCCATGGTAGGGAAAAATGGGAACTCACAAGTGGGCATGACATGGGACAGAACTATGGTCAACCAATAAGATCACGAGTATAATTGCTCAGGTAAAATTGATTAAATCAGGATCAAATAGGGAAGTGAGTCAAGTAGGAAGTGAGCATGAATACAGAACAAAGTCTTTGCCTGTAGGGGCTGGGTTAGTGGCTCCTCATGGCTTCTTCAAGGTGATGGATATTTATTTAGAATATCAATCGCTGGTGTTTACCCTTAGGGTTGGGTACCTTTGCTTTATCTTTTGTCTTGAGGTCTTTGACACACACTCTTCAAAAATTTGTTTTGAGATTTTAAAATGCTAAATGATGTACAAGTTAAGCATGACTTCAAAAGTGATTTATAAATGCAGTAAAATTATTCTTGATGAGGAAAAAATGCTCATAGAGTTTCTGAAATAGAATTGTGGCATTACTGTCACCAAAAAATTCTAAAATTCTAAATTCTAAAAAACACAGTGAGTCCACCTACCCAACCCAGGAGATAGGGACACAGTATGTTTTCTTAAATGCTATTCTGATGTATATCTAATGCAATGTATATAAGAACAATGGCACATACAGGGAACATACAGGCCAAGGATGCAGGAGTCCTCTCAAGGCTGAAAAAGATAAAGCTGTATATTATAGTATTATCCAGTTTATTTTGACTTTCTCTGTTAACCCATAAGATAAATGGAGAGAAAATAGATACAAACAATGTATAGAGGAACAATAGATAATTGAAAATAAAAAGATAACATCTTGGATAAGAATTACTATAAGAAGCAAAACAATGAATCCTAGACAAAGAACAAAATTTATCTTAAAATTGAAAGAGCAGTAAAGGTACATGTAGACTTTCTGATGCATGCAGAAGAAAGTGCATGAAAAAGGTTTTGAGTTGTTTTTGCCCTTAAAAGAGAATTTACAAAATCTTTAATAAAAAAAGAGTGGATTTTGTAGAAGATCCACTAATATATACTTTAATAGAATTTTTGGAAGAAAATAAACCTGGGTCAGAATACTTGGCCCATAATTTTACTAGCTATAAAACTTTCATCATGTTATTAACCTATATCAAGTTTCCTTTAGTTTCCTTGGCTTTACAAAATAATTAATGGTAGGGATAACAATGAACATATATCAGAAAGCAAGGAAAGAATCAAAGATTGCTGCATTTGTACAAAAAAATATTTAGGAACTAAGTCAAAAATTCCCCTAATTACCAAGAATGGAATATTTTGGACAGCAATAAGAATACTGATTGAAATATGCATTTTAACTCCATGAATTTGTAGTGATGTTTTTAAAACATCATTTATTCCCATTGGAAGATTCTAAGCAACAATGTCTTATCTTAAAAACATAACTAGTTTGCCACAAGCATTTAGCTTGCCACATCTGTATGAACTGTACCATGATTTGAACAATAACTGGTTATATGTATTTCAACTAACAAAATACAAGACAATACAGTATTATCACTTTGCAACCTCTAATGAATAGCTAGGTCTACATTATGACCACTGATGAATGATTGGTACATGTAGGTTCAGTACATTAGTCTCTGTACTTTTGTATATGTTTTATATTATTCACATTACTTTTTTAATTGAAGAAATGGAAAAAGAGGATGAGAGTGGGTAAAGAGAGATGGGATAATCGGTATCAAAACACAGTTAAATAAAAGGATCAAGCTCTGGTGTTCCACAGTGCATTAATACAATGATAGCTCTCATATAACCTATTATATATTTATTAAAATCTAGAAGCAAAGAGCTTGATGGCTCCAAACCAAACAAATGACGACAGAAAAATGCAATCACCCCAGTTTGATCAGCGCACACTGTATACATCTGTTGAAATACCACACTGAATCTCATGAACATGTACATTTAACGCATGTTAATTTTAAAATGAAATTGAATTTTTAAAAATGGGAGTCTTCTCCTCTCTCGCTCTCCCAAAGGCCTTGCTCATACCAGTCAGGTTGCTTGCCAATAAGAGAGTAGGGCTCAGAAGGCTTACTGCAGTCTCTGCTACACTAAGGGAAACTGAAAGACAATTCAAGGCAGGGCTAGGCTGCTGCAGAAGCTCATCAGTAAAGCTTTGAGTCTCAAGCAGGTTTATAAATCTTGAGCCAGTATAGTTAAAAGACAATCATCCAGGGGCTGGGGATTTAGCTCAGCGGCATAAGCACCTGCCTTGCAAGCAGGCAGTCGTGAGTTCGATCCCTGGTACCGATAAAAAAACGAAAAAGACAAAAAAAAAAAAAAAAAAAAAAAAAGACAATCATCCAAATAGTTATGCTCACCATGTGATGCCTTCTACTGTATTCTAATCTAACACAAAGGACCTCAGTATGTACAGGATCTTGATTTTGGACTTCCTAGTCTCCAGAATCATGGGTTGAATAAAGTTTTACTTTTAATTATGCCTACTCTGTGATACTCTGCAACAGCAGAGAAAACGTACTAAAACAAGTAAGGAAACACTTTCACTTTTCAAAATGTATCTACTATGTAAAAATAGCAAAGAACCAAAAAAAAGCACCTATTCTTTAAGGGCCAGGGATTTCCTTTGTGGTGTAAGCAGCAGACTAGCAAGCACTAGGACTAGGTCATGAGTTTGATTCCTGGGACCAAAAAATAAATAAATAAATAAATAACAAAAAAATTTTTGATGAGATAAATCTGACAGAGCCCAATTTGATTTAGTTCAACACTCACAATTTTGAGGTTATTACTCCAATGTGGAAAGCTCATTTTATATGCACATAACAAAAAAGGAAAGGAAGATTGGACTGAAACATTGAAAACCATACAGAACAGGGAACATTTTTATCCTCCTCAGTACCACAACTATCATTCTCAGGGATGTGTAATTGATATACTATATTTTTTCCAAGGAAGGCCATTATATTATAATTTGTCTTAGAAGCCTAATCCAATGTCGTATTACATTGATCACACAGATCAGCAGTTGGCCAAATTTTCCTGCAAATCTTGTGAAAGTAAATATTTTAGGCTTTTCAGGCCTCCATTGGATAGTCTTCTATTCTATTTTAAACCCTATTTTTAAAAATCTAAATTTCACTGTTAGTTCATAGACTTGAACAAAAAGAAGCATAGCTCCATGGTCATGGTTTGATTCATGGACCATTGCCCATGTAAGGCAACATCATTCTCAAACTGAAAATGTTCCATTGATTAAAGAGAAATTTATCAAAGATGCAAATGTAAGATCTTTATCTTACCAGAAGCTGGAAGAAAGCTTCCATTTAAGTTCCAAGTGCACACTGTAATGCACTGCAAGGTAATAAAACATGTATCATTTCTAACCAATGACCATTACTTCCAAAGGTTGCCTTGGCCTGTATAAAGTGTCGGTCTCATGTCCCCCTTCTTATACAAGCCTATTGCAGATCTTCTGCAGTTGAAAGAAAGAAATAATATACATTAAAGTTCCTTAGCAGACTCAGACAATTGAATCCTGCTCAAATCTCTGCCTAATTAATTAGAGCCTTTTAAAGGTTAGAGATTTTGAGAATGTTAGTTACCTAATCTTCCAAAGCTAAAAATAATTCTATCAAAGTTAAAAATAGTTCTATTGCTATGGCTTATATCTAGATGTCTCCCCAAAACCTTATGTGCTCATAAGTGTGGCTTTTGAGAGCTGACTGAATCATGAGATACTGGATTTAAGGGTGTGACCCCTTTGGATTGACGGAGTTCTGGGCGTGGCTGAATTGATTTAAGAAAGACAGAAGACCCACCTTGGGTGTGAGTGGCACCAACCTAAACAGGCTTGTAGCCTTGAAGTAATAAAAAGGGAATGAAAGAACAAAAACTGCCCCTTTCCTGCCTTCTGCCTTCTGCCTGTTCTGCTATGAGCCATTTCTTTTCTGACATGCCCCTCTACCATGACATCATGCCTTGAAGACAACCAACTATGGACTGAAACCTCTTTAAACTGTGAACTACAATAAACCTTTTCTCTTTTAACTTGTGGGTATTAGGCATTTTGCCAGCAAAGAGAAAGTAACAAAGACATCTAAAACTGGAATACCCGTAACCTTCTCATTCTTTAGAAAAATTTTTCTGGAACAGAAGAAATAGAATGAATGAAGGTTGTGGAGGTTATACAGATGTCAAGGAGAAGACAGGTTACTCAATAACATTCCAGAGGTACATGAGTATAGACTGCTATATACGAACAAAACACAAGTTCATATTTAACTATATAGTGATACATAAAAGATGTTCTCTTCCAAAAATTTCTTGTGGAGGACAGGAGGATCTGACAGAGATCATATAACTTACTAGTACACTTCTTTGTGGAAATGCATATGATTTGTTGCTTCATGTATATTTTAGAAAGAACTTTCTTCTATTATTTACTTCCTGGTAAGAATATGGAATTTAAATGAACTTGTCAAATCAAAGCTTGTATTCACTGGCATTAGTCTTTGGTATTAAAATAAAAATTGATAGTATTTCAATGTTTTTAAATTTTATTTAAGGATAAAAAGAAAAAACAGAAAAAGAGTACAAGTTATATGGAATTTCAGAAAAAAAAATGAACAGTACGAAATCACTAGTTAATAGATTACATATTGTCATCTTAGAAATAAGTGTTCAAATTACAAAATTAAAGCATATAAAGTGGACGTTCAAACAGTGAGACTGCAAACAATTCTGTTCAATGATCCAACAAAGCTCAGTAATATGGTTATCTATCTTATACACTTAAATATACACGCAGTTATATCCTTTAGAGCACTTTCTTTCCCTCTCTTTTGTACAATGACAATTACACCTTTTGGGTTTTATTACTCCCACAGTTCTTACTACTTTTTTTTGAAGAGAATAAAACCAAATGTGACATAACAAAACAGAGTCAGTCAAATCAAAAGGATGGACATAATACATAATGTAAAAACAAAATACAAGGTAATCAACAATGGTTACCATAATGACTCTTGCTATCTTAAAAAGAATTGCCTATATCATCAGTTATAATAAAATTGAACAAAACAGTAAAGAACAAAACCAATAAAACCAAAACATTGGAGACATGACAGGACTTCAAAAGAAGATAATAGTCAAACCAGAATGGACATCATAATGAATCTTATTGTCTTCACAGTTGTTGCCTATACTCTCGAACTTGGTACTATCAAGCAAAACAGAATAGAGTAAAATCAGTCAAAACAAGACGGTGAGAGCAATACAGGGTTTCCAATCAAGTTAATAGGAAATCAAAGTGGATTATAATATATCCTGCTATTTTTTATTTATTTGTCTCTTAACTAAAAAGATAAAAATAAAAAAGGAGATTGAGATAAAAGAAGACATAACAACAAAACAGCACAGGTCAGAACATAACCATTTAAGCTAAATAGTATTTCACCACAAGATATCCCGACATAAGAGTAGTTACCATAGTGTCACTTTCCTTGAAATACTTGAATATAACTTTGTATACTGTAGCATCAAACATATCAAGACAATGTAAAACCATTCAAGAGAATGACAGTATTACAGGGTATTTAGAATCAACTAACAGAAAATGAACAATGGTTTTGTATAATCTCCTTATCCATAAAAGTTTTTGTTTATATTATCACATATAATAAAACCCAATAAGATACAACATGTTAAAACCGATGGAAACAGAAGAACAAAAGTTTGATGGGACTTCAAAACAAGATAATATTAAATCAGCACTAGCTATTATGATGTCTTATTTTCTTCAAAATAGCAGTTCCTCCCATCCAACCTTCTCTGCCTCATTTCTGTTGAGCTCTTTTTCTGTCATTAGTTGTCAGTTTGTCTTCTTCATTTCGCTTTCTGCTCCATTCATTGTGGCCTCTCTGCCACTGTTTCTGGAATCTTGGTATTTTTCTTTTTTTAGAATGTCCTGCAGTATTCTCAGTAGAGCTGAATTGGTGATTGCAAATTCCCCTAGTTCCTCTTTATCCTGGAAGCACCTTGTTTTTCCATCAATTTCTAGGGATATATCAATTTTCCATCAATTTCTAGGGATATATTGTACAGGATATATCAATCTTGGCTGGAGGTTATTATCTTTCAAAGCTTGAATTATTTCCCCCCACACTCTTTGTGATTTGATGGTTTGTGCCGAGAAGTCTGCTGTAATTCTGATGGGTGTTCCCTTGTAAGTGATCTGTTTCTTGTCTCAGATGGCTTTTAATATTCTGTTCTTATATTGGACTTCTGGAATTTTGATTATTATATTCCTGGGTGTAGCTCTGTTTGGGTTGTAGGTGGCTGCAGTCCTGTATGCCTCAAACATCTGAGTAACCTTATCTTTTGCTAAATTAGGGAAATTCTCCTGGATTATTTCTGTGAATAGCTTTTGTAATTCATTTGTTTGTGCCCTTATTTCTTCTTTTACGTTCTTAATTCTTAAGTTATAGATCTTCTTATCATCTTCTAGCCTTTGAATTATTGCTGTTTGTTTCCTTGTTATTTTTAAGAAGTTTTTCATTTCATGGTCCCACATTACAAATCTGTCCTCCGGTTCAGATAATCTATTCTTAGTTTCTTTCAAGCTGTTATGCTAGCTTTCAATAGAGTTTTTAGTTTCCTGGTAATCTCTTTGAACCTGCTTCACGTATTTTATGTTTTCTTTATTTTCTTCATCAAACAATTCTCCCTTTTTTTCTGTTCTTCCATTTCACCATCTGTTTTTCTTGGGTGATGTTTAGCATTTCTCTAACTATTCTACTTATATCTTGCTTTACTTGGTTAAATACTTCACTTTTGAACTTGTCTATTGGGCTCCAGAGATATCGCTTTATGTCTATTGGTGCCATGTCTGATATTACATGTTTTCTGTCCTCATTCTCCTTTGCATTAACCTTTCCTGGATCAGTGTTCTCAGGATTGGGGACTGAGGACCCTTTCTTGTTGCTCCCTCTTTCCATACTTTTTGTTCCTTCCATACAAGTGTATATAGGAGGCCCAGTTTCTTTCTTTGTCAGTTACAGTTTGTTTGAATCTCTCGGCTAGGTGTTCCCACCCACTGCAGTGTACTAGGGAGACACAGACCTGGGCAGCCTCTGCTGGGCCCGCCCTTCCAGGTCAACCTACTAAAGGCTTCACTGCTAGGGTGCACCACCCGGTGCTGGGACCTGGTTTGGGCTAGCCTACTGGGTCTTAGTCCACAGCATCACCCAGGCCAAGCACTCCCCACCAATCCCACTTGAGAGGGGAATATGTGACTAAAATCACTGCAGCATCCTGTTCCGGCTAATCTGCTGGTCCCAGAATGTCATCTGTTGAAGCCTCCTAGTCTATGGAAGGGTCCTCGTTCCTGTCACTCACCGTAGGTTGGTGCAGGGCTCCCCACCAGTCCTGCTCTCAACTCCGTTCACTGATTCCCGCTCTCAGAGCTTTCACATTCTGTCCCTGCCATGCCAATTCAGATGCAGTGGTGGTGGCAGGAAATTCAAATCACAGTTTCAAGAGGCGTGGGTTCCAGCTTCCATGCTGAGATTTTATCTGTTCTGGTTATAGCACCAGGATTGCACTTCCAGTTAGTTTCTCTCAGCTTAGTTCATTCCTGGGTTGGCAGGGTATATCTCCCCTTGCTTAGGACTCCTCACACCACACCATTTCTGGATTCTAAGCTGGCTATCTCAGAGAGCCTACATAATGGCTGTTATCTATCTGCCATGTCCTCCCAGAGGTCTCTCTTTCAAATTTTTAAAATATTATCTGTCTACTGAATTTTCACAACTACCTCCCTCTAAGTAAAAACTCACTGTTAACATTTTACTAAACATACTTTCAGAACTCTATGCATACACATATATGATATGATTTAAAATTAAACAATTATGCTATATTGTTAACAGCATTTAAAACAATATGTTCTTGATACTTAGCACTCTGATAAACACAGATTTACATAAATAGTGAAAATAAGAAAGGCTAATAATGTATTTTACAGAGTAATTCAGAAAAATAATAAAAATGATATTTGGTGTCTAGAAAGGATATAAGAAGCAAATATATTTAAAATGTCTAACATAATGACTGTTGCTTAGTAGGCATTGAATCAATTGCCCATTGTGGACTAAAATCTATAGAGTATATATACACACTCACAAATAAGCATCACCTGTTAGTATATACCAAGAAAATTCATTGACTGAATCCAATTCTTTCCCTTCCTATCCTCCCTAAAGAAAGGATAATATAGTGAGTTTTCTTCTTCAGAAAAGAGTATTTTCAAGGTATACTTTACCTCTAAGTGTTTTGGAAAAGCACAAAGACTGATGAAAGATCAAATAATTGAGTTTTCAAAGGTTTATTGACTGATTAGTTTTCCTGGAAGTTATTAGACAAACAACCTAAGGCCCATTCACATCAAACATTACCAATCTCTTAAAACAAAATTATTACAAATAACTGGGGAAAATAAAGTAATATAAAACTCCAGAAATACCAGTAGAATAGGATTTACTGATTTTTAACTGTAAAATTAAAAAATTTTCTCCCCTAAAAAATCAACAGAACAACACTCCAATATGCCACCAATTTTGAAGAAAATCAGATAAAAATATCCAGTTCTTTATGAGAGTCCAACTTTTCTAATCATAGTCCTTTGCTTAACATGTAGGTACAAAATATTACCTATTATTTAATATACTGGCTTCTATAGGCACATCTACCAGGGATTGATTTTTTTAAAGCCATTAACATATCTATTGAGATCTTTAAAAATCAATCCTCAAATAGTTTTAGGAGCTATAATAAAAATCAAAATCATCCTGAAAATAAATGCAATTCCTCCCACTTTAGAGATTAGGTACTTGTATTATAATGTATTTTCTCCCCCATTTCCTTCAGTACATCAGTTCTGATGACAATTTTAACTTTGCTTTCAAAAGAATTTTATAAATTGCCTAAGACATGATTATGGAATTACTTTCTTTTGCCAACACTGTTCATTCCTCTGAATTCAAAAGTAAACAAACCATGTGTATATACTTATATCTCTTACTTTTAAAGTAAGTAAAACTATATATCTCATTTTCACATTCCTTAATCTGAAAATTCATTTATTGGATGACATGCTTCTGGTAAATAAACTATAAAAGATTATTAATTACTCTTGAATTTTGTAGCGGTTTTGTTTTGAGCCTTGACTATAATTCAAATCAAGTTTACTATCTTATTATTTACTTTATCCTAAAGCCTATAACTTGAGGATACATCTTTAATTTCTTGAGAATATATTCTTTGTAAATAAAATTTTATGATGCAGTGAGAAAATATGGCAATTCCAGAACATGAAATTTTAAAGATTAAACAATTATGATATGCTCCAATTTTAACTTTTCATCACTTTGTCATAATCATTATGTTTTATGACTTTATGTAAAACAGGTAATATTCAATGAAATCAATGCAACAAGTACAAAGTACAAAAAGTACAGGCATTACTTCATTTTTTAATAATTTACTCCAAAAAAGTAAAATATAAATGAGAAGAGTTATTCTTTCCCCTCCAGGTATATACCCCACAGATTGATCCGTGGGCCGGATCAAAAAATGACTATAATTTCCACAGCAACAACAAAAAGAAACCACCAGGCAGGGCAAGAAATTAAACAAAGTGGAAAAACAGGAAACCAACAATAGGAAAATAACATGATAAAGTTGAGGCAGTACATATCAGGTATATTCATCAATGTAAATGTCCTCAAGTTACCAATTAAAAGAAATATGTTGACAGAATGGATCAAGAAGCAGGTTCCCACAATGTGCTGTATACAAGAAATACATCTGATTCATGAAGAAACTCATAGACTAAAAGTCAAAGGACAGAAAACAATATTCTATGTGACAGGAATCCAGAAAAAAAGCAGGGATAGCTATTCTGTTTGCAGACAATGTGAACTTCAAACAAAGAATGATCAAAAGATGTAAAGAAGGTCACTACATGCATGTTAGACAAAAAAATAGAAACAGATAACAATCATAAATATGTCTGCACAAAATACAGGCACACTCAACGACATAAGGCAAATACTGAGACGTGAAAAATCAAATATGCAATTTGCAAATATGCAAGGTTTATTGACTGATTAGTTTTCCTGGAAGTTATTAGACAAACAACCTAAGGCCGTAATAGCGGAGGTTAATACCCCATTGTCACAAAGAAATAGATACACTAGACAAAAAGTCAGCAAAGAAATAACAAAACTGAATCAAACCTGGGAATAAATGAACTTAGTAGATGTTTACAGAATGTTCCACCCAAACACATCAGAATACACATTCACATAGAATATTCTATAAAATAGACCATATATTACTCATAGAACATGTTAAAGTAAATGAAAAGGAATTGAAACTATCCCATGCATGTTACCTGACCATGGTGCACTGAAGCTGGAAATCAATGGCAAACAAAACTACAAAACCTACACAAATATATAGAAATTAAATAACAACTTCTTGAACAGCCAAGTAAAACTAAAGAAGAAATTTTAAAATATCTAAAGTTCAATGAAAATGCAGATACAACATACTGAATCCTGTGGGATGTGAGGAAAGTGGTCCTAGGAGAGAAATATATAGCAATAAACTATCATATCAGGAAAACAGAACAAGCAGAAATAAACAAACTAAGGCTACATGTCAAGCTGCTAGAAAAAGAAGAGCAAGTCAAGCCCAAAGTTCACAGAAGAGAGGAAATTATAAAGATCAGAGCAGAAATTAATGCTAATGAGACTAAGAAAACAATGCAAAGAATTAATGAATTGAAGACTAGGGTCTTTGAAAGAATAAACAAAATTGATAAATCTCCAGACAACCTTATCAAGAAAAAAACTGAAATTCATGCAATAAGGAATGAAAAAAGGTGACATTGCTATAGATCCCACGGAAATTCAAAAGATCATGAATACCTACTTTGAAAATCTTTACTCATATAGGATGGAAAACACAGCAAAAATGGTCAGACTCCTAGAAACATATGAATTACCAAAGCTGAATCAAGAAGATACAAATTTTAAACAGCCCAATGTCAGTGACTGTATTCAAAAATGTAATTAAAAACTTACTAACACAGAAAAGCCGAGGCCCTGCTGGATTCACAGTTGAATTCTACAAGAAATTTAAAGAAGATTTAATGCCAATACTCCTCAAACTCTTCAATAAATTTCAAAGTGAAGCAATTTATCTTATCTCATTCCTGAAGGCAAGTATTATTCTGATACCAAAACCAGAGAAGGACATATCCAAAAAGAGCGCTCTCACAGGCAAATCTTACTAATGAACATCAGTGCAAAATCCTGACTAAAATACTGGCCAGTAGAATGCAGCAAATTATCAAGAAGATTATACAACATGACAAAGTGGGATTTATCCCAGGAATGCAGCAATGATTTCACATTTGCAATCCAATAAATATAATACATCACACATCAACAGAGCCAAAGACAAAAATCACATGATCATCTCAATAGATGTAGAAAAAGTTTTCAATAAAACCCAACTCTTACTCATGCTAAAAACCCTACAGAAACTCAGAAGAGATGTTATTTACCTCATTCTAATAAAAGCCATCTATGACAAACCAACAGCCAACATTATACTAAATGGACAAAAACTGAAAGTTTTCACTCTACAATCAGAAACAAGACAAAGATATTCATTATCATGACTCCTATTCAATATCATTCTGGAAACAATGGCCAGGGCAATTAGACAAGCAAGGAAAAAAGGAATAAGGATAAGAAAGAAAGGAGTTAAATTATCACTGTTTGCAGATGACCTGATATTCTATAAACAACACCTTAAAAACTACAACAAAAGAGAAGTAGACTTAATAATCAAATTTAGAAGTGTAGCTGGATATAAAGTCAATATTCAAAAATCAATAGCATTTCTGTACACAAATAGCAAACTCATTGAGAGAGAAATTATGGAAATAACATTTTCACAATAGCATCCAAAAAATGAAATACTTACGAATCAACCTAACAAAGGATCTAAATGATCTACATGCTGAAAACTACAGTACTCTAAAAAGGAGATTGAATGAGATGTCAGAAAATGGAAGGATATCCCTTGCTGTCATAGGAAGAGTTAACATTGTGAAAAGTCATACTCCCAAAACTGTTAAACAGACTTAATGCAATCCTGATCAAAATACCATTAATATACCTTTTAGATGTAGAGAAAATATTTCTAAAATTCATTTTGAAACAAAAGAGACCTAGAATAACATAGGCAATCCTGGGCAAAAAAAAAAAAAAAAATGCAAGGCAGGAGGCATCACAATCCTTGAAATGAAATTATGCTACAAAGCTACAGTAATAAAATCAGTATGGTACTGGAATAAAAACAGACCTGAGGATCAATGGAATAGATTAGAGGATGCATGCACAACTACAAAGACACTCAGCTTATCTTTGACAAAGGGGCCATCTATGTTCACTGGGAGAAACACAGCCTCTTTAATAAATGATGCTGGAAAAAAATTGGCTTTCACACTGAATACTAAAACTAAATCCATATTTATCACCATGCACTAAACAAAAGACAACATGGATCAAAGATCTAAATATTAAAACAAATACTAAATCTACTGGAAGACAAGGTAGGGAGAAATCTGGAAGACATAGGGGTAGGTAAATAATTCATGAACAAAATTCAAACTGCATGGGAAGCACTTCAAGTAATCAACAACTGGAATCTCATCTTATTAAAATGATTTTGCAGCTCAAAAGAAATCACCAACAGAGTAAAAGGAAAACCCACAGAATGGGGAAGAATTTTAGCCAGCTGTCCCTCAAAGTACTCATATCTAGAACATGTAAAGAATTGAAAAACATCAGGCCCCCCAAATTCAAAGACCCACTCCAAAAATGGGCATCTGAGATGAACACATACTTCTCAGACAAAGAAATACAAATGGCAAATAAACACATTAATAAATGGTCAACATCACTCGTCATCTCGAGAAATGAAAATTAAAACAACACTGTCATAACCTCTCACTTCAGAAAGAATAGCTCTCATAAGAACTTAACCAATAGCAAATATTGGCGGGGCTGTGGGGGACAATCGGTGTGAATGAAGACTGGTACACAGGAATTCTCCACCTGTGGAAATCAGTGTGGAGATTCCTCAGACAAGTAGGACTGAGGATCCCATTTGACCCAGCTACTCCCCTTCAAGGCATTTTCTCAGAAGAATTGAAAACATATCATATCAATATATTTGTACCCATGTTTATAGCAGCACAATTTGTAATGGCTAAACCTTGGAAAAATCCAAATGCCCATCAACCACAGAATGGATAAAAAAGATGTGGTATTTTTATACAATGGAATATTACTCAGCTATAAAGAAGGATAGACCTAAGGTTTTTTAAGGTAAAGGATGCAACTTGAGACATACTCATAAGTGAAATAAATCAGACTCAGATATGTAAATATTGTACTGTCTGCCTAATGTAAATTAAAAAACTGAAAGAGTAAACAGAATAATAGCACCATCATAATTCAACATTGCCCTATAATTTCTTTCCAAGGAAATCAAATAGAAAACAACAATTAGTATTAACAAAAAGAGCAAGTTGTCATTTTATAAGATTATTTACAAATGCTAATTTGAAAATCTCTCACAATTAAAAAAAAGTTGCATACGGAGTCCAGTTACTAGAAAATTATTTCAAGGCTGTGGGGAAAGTTTGCCGGGAGAAATCATATTAGAAGCTAGAATGTGACAACTTGGAGAGGGCCAGATGAATGGATAACAATTCTTATTAACCAAGACAGTGCAGCTGGAGGATTTAAACTCATGCTGAGACTGTGAAGGCTGATAAGGGGAGGCTGCAAATCCTGCACCTTTAAATCAGCAAACTGACATGTAGACCCAACAGGAAAAGCTGTGTTGGCTTTTGGTGACTGCTGGAAATTGAGAGCCAGGTCCCTGAGAAGCAGCCAGGACTGCCCTGCTGCACCAGAGGAGATTGTGAAAGGCTCTGGAGCGCCAAAGCCGAATGCTGTGCAGTTTTTTGACCATTCCATGCTGTGCTGGGAGCGCAGTGAGGGCAAGTGGCATGGTGTGCAGTACACTCAAGAGGAGAACCTGCACTGAACCCTGGTGAGTACTGGGGACCCCGCGGCTGCTGGGGTTGGCCAGAGAACATCTTGGAACTGGGCAGTGCCCACCACCATGGGGACATCAATAACACAGAGAGTCTGGCAGCAGACATCTTAGAGTTGGGCAGAACCTACAGCTCGGTGACATCACCAAGTCCCCCTGTAGGGAGGTCTGGTGGAAGACATCTGGAAATTGGGCAGAGCCTGATGCCGTGCTGGCTTCAGTGTCATACAGAAAACTAGTGGCAGACATCTTGGATTTGGGCAGACCTGCTGTCCTGGTCTCCTGTCACAGAGAGGTCTGGAAGAGAACAGCTGGGATTTGGGCAGAAACCTGTGCCATAGTGACATTAGTCAGCTGCTTCTGCTACAGAGAGAACTGGCAGGAGCTACTGGGGCTAAACCAAGCCTCTGCTTGGGGCCCAATAAGCAGATACAAAATAGTCACTACTCAGTGACATCCAGAAAGTACAGCCTAATTTACGGATTGACTGGCACAGAGGCTGGAAGCTAGCCTGTACCACCCTGCATGCCAGCCTACCCCAGATAACAGCAAATTGGGGAGGATGGCAAAACTCAAGTCAGCACGCTTCTGAAAGGCCCTAAGCAATATGGAGAGGGCCAGGGACACCCAGGACACTCCAGTCTGAAAGAAACCAGAAACATGGCAAGAGATAAAAATTAAAAAAAAAAATCTCCAGCTGCCCAACATGAGAAAATAAGCCCAGGAGAAGTAAAAACTGAAGAGGACAAGCACAGTAACCATCCAATACTGGACACAGCATCAGACAAAATTAAAAAATACCTTCATGACCTCATAGATGAATTTAAAGCTGTACTCCTGATCCAAGTGAGGCAAGATATAAAGAGATCAATTAAAGAAATGACAAGCCCCGCCCAAGAGAACACAGATGGAAGAACTGAGGAAATCAGAAAAGAAAGAGAAACTTCTGAAGAAGAATTTAAACATAACTTAGAATACATGAAACAGATCCAAAGAGATTACCAGGAAACTAAAAACTCCATTGAACACTGGCAAAATGCCTTGACAGAAACTAAAGACAGCCTTCTGAAACTTGAAGAAAGATTTATGGCATATGATCGTGAAAGAAAAAACCTCTTAAAAATAATAAGGAACCAGAAAGAAACAATTCAAAGACTAGAAGATTACAAAAAGGTACATAACTTAAGAATAAAGAATGTGAGTGAGGAAGCAGGAGCAACCAAAAATGAAATACAAAGAATATTCACAGATATATTAAAGCAAAATTTCCCATGTATAGCAAAAAGAAATGATATCCAGATAAAAGAGGCATACAGAACACCAGCTACATACAACCAAAACAGATCTACGCCTAGAGATATAATAATCAAGATTCCAGAAATCCACCAAAAGAACATATTAAAAGCAGCCAGAGAAAAGAAGTGGATTATCTACAATGGGAAAATTATCAAAATAACAACAGACTTATCAACACAAACTCTTAAGTCAAGAAGGGAACGGGGAGAAATATTCCAAGTCCTGAAAGAAAATAATATGCAACAAAGACTCATATACCTGTCAAAACTCTCTCTCAAAATTAATGGATAAATAAGATGCTTCCAAGACAAGGAGGAACTGTGGGAGTTCGTGGCCACCAATCCAACCCTACAGAGAGTGCTGAAGGACATTCCAGAGAAAGAGAGGAAGGGATACCAGGATTCCAGCAACAGTGGCAGAGAGGCCTCAAAGAAAGGGGCAGACAGTGGAATGAGGGAATAAGGTGGACAAATTATAGCAGAAAAGTGGAGTAGCAGCCATGAGGCAGAGATGGTAAGCTATAATCTTTAGTATAGACAGCTCTGAAACACTATAAAAAAAGGCAGAGATCATTGTTAATAGTGTATCAGGATTTAAAAGACATAGTAGTCTTATCACCATATTTAGTTTGAATCTAATTTGTTCTGGTCTGTCCACTCATGTCAGATTTGAGGGCACAGACATCTGACCCAAAAATAGCAGGTTATACCATGGTAACTATCCTTACTTTCCTATTAACTTAAACTGAAATCCTGTATTACTTACATTGTCTTACTATAACTGATCTTAATTGAATCTGAATCATAAGACTATGGGTTGGCCTTGGCTGATTTTATTTGAATTTGGTATGCTAGTTAGTATCAACCCTAAAAGTAGAGGCAACTACTCTGAAGATGACAAGATGTAAAGGATATCCATACTGGTATTAACTATTAACAGCTCTCAAATCCTACAATGCTTTCAAAGTTGAGTTTTTATAAAAATAGGTAATACTATGTTTAACTATGTTAAGTTGGTGTTGTGGATAAATCTATTGAAAATAACAAGAGAAAACAGTTAACTATGGAAGATCATCTATATTGTGGTCTTATATGTCTTAACCATTGCATGTTTTTCTAGGAAATTGTTTTGCTGTCTTGCTACGACTTGGTTTTCCCTATAATACAGAGAGGATAGATATGTATGTAGAAATTCACACATGAGTTTTTTTTAATTATTTATGGGAACAGATTATATAATGCAAGACGTAATGAACAGATACTCTGAAGAAGAGACGCTAAGAAACCCGAGGCTAATTTTGTAGCATTATGATATAAATTCCAACAATACTATTGTTCGCTGATTAGAATGACATTGGACTGGTTTCTTGAGTTCAATTTCAGCATATGTAGAGATGGGGACAGCTATCACAAAGAGAATGAGAGATGCGATGTAATTATTGTCTTCCCTAATGTTAGATTTGAAGACCTAAAAAGCCTTCATCATCCTGTAATGATTTGATTAGTTCTATAATATGCAATAAGTATATAAAGTGGGTGAAGTTGGGGACAACTATTTGTAAGAAACTAGAGACAGTTAGATAGACAATGAAGATCTCCAGTGGACTTGCTTTCAAATCTGTATTTCGTTAAATTGTTTTTTTAACTGTTTTGTTCTGTTTTGATATGTTTAATCTTACCCTCTTTGAGATGTAAAACAAATGTGTAGGACTGATAACCATATTACTGAGCTTTTGTTCAATTATTGAGCAGAACTGTTTGTAGTGCCACTTTTGAATGTCATTCTAAATACTTTAATTCTATAACCTGAACAGCTATTTCTAAGATGACAATATGTAACTTATCAACCAGCAATTTCTTACCGTTTGTTTTTCTGTAATTTTGTATTATTTCTACCCTTTTTTATCTCCATATATTTTTTGTTTCCTTTTCTTTAAATAAAAAAAGAAAATTATTTCAACTAAAATCTTTTTGTCTCTACCATTTATATTCAGTTAGAAGTTATACTGGTAAAATAGATTTTCTTCACAATAGCCCTGCTGTATATTAATTGCATGAAAAATCTAAATCAGGTAGGAAGTGATTCTAACAGATATAAAAATCTAATACATGGCAAATGAACATCGCAAGCCAACTCAATATTATATTATTTAAAAAGTACTTTTGTTTCAGTTATCCAAAAACTCTTTTTCACTATGTTTGAACAAAAAATATTATGAGGCTATATCCCTGCAATAACCCTCTGACTATGTTATGGCTGATACATTGCATCAACTTGAGAAGTTTAGAATTTTAACTGAGAGACTCAGCAGGGAACCAGGATCCTTACTTTGTACATATCTTCAGCCTGTGCAAGAGAGTGAGCAAGGGAATTTTGTGAGTGTGCAATATAAGGCCTGTGTACACTATAAAGGAGAAGAGGCTTGTTCACCCTCCTTTTATTCTGGCTGCTGCCTTGAAATGTTGCCCCAGTGCCATGTCACCCTGCCTTGGAACCAACTGATTATGGACTGAAACCTCAACAAAAAGTGAGCTAAATAAGCCTTTCTTTGCCTCATTTTGGGTATCAGGTGTTTTATTTCAGCAATGAGAGACAAGTAATTGAGACAGGCTACCATTAAAAAGTCTTACCTGTGAATAAAATATATAGTGAATTGTTTCTAGAAGTGTAAGTGAGAACACAGGTCCTAATAATGTCACTGCACACTGAAACAGTGCCACAGCCAACCCTATCCTAAACTTCACAAATAAATTTGATTTGTATTAAAATATTCTGAGTTCAGTTTACCACCATTAATATACCTACCAAATATACATTCATAAGGAATGTGGAAACTAAAAGATACATACTTAAGTGATTCTATCCAACAATACAGATAAATCAGACACTCTCCTACTACCTATACTTCATTTAAACAAGGATCCACTTTGCAAAACTGCCCCAATTTCTAGATATTTATACTACCATACTTAGACAAAATATGACAATATAGACTTCACTCAAAAGGCCATGATTAATTATGACATTGATTTGAGCTATCTATATTTTAATCTGGGTATCTTTCTGCAGTTCAGTAAAGTATTACTAGAGTTGGGTTTATGTGAAAAGGAGTAAAAGCTGATATATCTTTAATTGTATATAATTGTCTCATTGCAGAGACAAAATACCCAACACCCAAAGTGAAAGAAGGAAAGGTTTATTCAGTTCAGTTTGAACAGGTTTCAACCAATAGATAGCTGACTCAAAGGCAGAGTGGAATGGCAGAGTAGCGTCACAGTTGAGAAATAGTCCATGGCAGGCAGAAGGCAACAGTCATCAAGTGACAAGTAACAACCCTCATTTTGTCCCTTATATCTTATCCAGTCTACCCACCCTTAGAGCAGATAGCACTCATACCCAGGGCATGGCACCCTTAATCCTACTCAAAACTATGCCAAATCAATCAATGAACTCATTTAGTAATCACATACCCTTGATCACAGAATCACATACCTAGATCCAGCCACATCTGAAAAAGCCCCACCTATGATTGCACGAGGCTTTGGGAAGATATGTAGACACAAACCATAACAATAGATAGTTTTCCATGAGATTATGGCATGACTTCAGCATAACTCAATAATCTGACACTTCAGAGTCTTCAGCTTTTTAGAAGTGAAATATAAACTAGAACATACCTGTCAAAGCAGAGGGAAGTTTGTTTTATATACCAAAAATACTTTTATGAGATATTTAAATATATGATCTACATAAATATGTAAATTTAGAAATTAATGCATTTGGTAGAAAGTTGAAAACAATCTGTCTGTCAGAAAACACAATTCTACTATAAGATATGATACATAATAATGCAAGAAGTTACTTGTCGAAATCTAAAAAGAAATTCGTGCTTTAATATTTACTCCATTTAGAAAAAAGCTTAGGATACATTTCTTTTCCCATATCTAACAAGAAAAATATATCTTCATCTATAGGAATGATGATAAAAGATAGCAAAAATGACAGCAAAGACAGTCCTTTCTACTAGAATAACAATGCTACCAAACATGAGTCAGGAAGATGCAATATCTATAAATCATTTTCACTATGAAGTATACTCCATGTACTCAAATTGCCTAGTTCATTTTCTCTACCTGCAGGTATACAGGTGACTGCTTTATGTAATCACCAGCTTATTATTTCTGATAATCAGTATCAGTTAAGGTTCTTTTTATTAAATGAATAACATGTATTTGGAAATAAAGAATCCAATTCTTTTTTGAGGTTAACGTTTACAGATGTAAAGAGGTTCAAAATTCAAATATAGCCTGATCAATTTTAACAACACGTTGAAAAAATGTTTTTGTCTTACCTCTCTCCTTCTAAGAAAACTAAACAAGCAGTCTAGTTCTCTAAAAGTCAATCATCCTCATATGAAAATAGTTACACAATGTGTCTTAGATAATTTCTCATTGTTGAGACAAAATATCCCATACTCAAAGTTAAGAGAGAGAAGTTTTATTTAGCTTACAGTTTGTAGAGATTTCAGTCCATAATTGGTTGGCTCCAAGGCAGGGTAGTGTGGTGGACAAGCATCACAGGGGAGAAAACAGTTCATGGCAGGCAGAAGGTAGTGAAGTCACGAGAGAAACCATGGCTCCTTCTATTCCTTATATCTTATCCAGGCATAGGGCAGGCAGCACTCACACCCTTAATCACAGTGCCCTTGATCCTAGCATTGCACCATAAGTCAATTCCAGTTTTGCCTAGACCCGGACAACCCTAAAAAAGCCTCATCTATGATGGCATGAAGCTTTAAGAGACATCTGGTCAAGCCACAATGCCATGGAAGACAAAAGCCATGTATTTCATTACTAGAGACACATGAGCTCATTAACACAGAGAAATTATTACTATCTTCTTGTCATTAATCACTTTATTGGTCCATTATCTGTTTACATTATATTTAAGCTCACTGAGCACTTTATTGATTTTTTTGGCTATTTTACCAGTTTGTATACTCCAGGTGTTAGGACTGGTTTATTTCCCCACCGATGCCTCATGAATCACCTTGGGGGAATTGGGAATTTTGGAGGCATTTTCTTGCATATTCATGTTTCCATTACTTTTTTTCTCTTGTGCTGAGTATTAAGAGTTTATTACATAATAAGTCCCCAACTTACAAATGTTCAAGTTGCTAATTTTCACAGGTGTACTGCATAAGATTTACAGGTGTACTCTATAAGACTCATTTTCTTTAATTACAAATTAAACTGGATTACAGTTTACAAATGTTCTTCTGGAACAGAACTCATTCATAAGTCACGGACTTACTATACTGGAAAGATTATGTTGCTAGTATGGAGATCTCTTTAGTTAGTAATATATTCTAGGCATGGATTTCTAATAATATACTGTAGCCATGGCTAACTTTAGGCCTTTGGCTCTGTTCCAAGATCTTACAACCTCCATTAATTAGTGCATTTCAGTGGCTTGAATATATCCATACCATATTTTTCTAATTAAATTTGTACTTTAGCATAATAGTAGCCAGCTGTGCATCTCAGTCACTGTTCCTGAGGGATATGAGAAGCAATTTTTGTGTTTACCCACTAGATACAATGAATGACAAGGTATGTGCACATGTGCAAGGGTCAAAATGAGATTTTACTCACATAATTCTCTGTAAACATTCTTTATGTATGTTTCCCTGGAGATCACGGAGAAGAGGGGATAAAATACACTCATACCATTCTTGTTATGTATACATGTAATTTACCATAATGAAATCCAGGTGTGGCTCACATTATCTGTGCCTAGGGAAAACAGGAACTCATCTCTGCATTCACACCCTGGCAGATTAACAGCAAGGTGTGTACAGGAGCTCCAAAGCAGCAACAGGTGAGTTTTACATATGGTATAGATAGCTGGATAGGTTACAAAGAAAACAGTGAGTATAAAATATCACAGAGAAATTTTCTTAAAGACTTGGGACTGCAACTCATAAGAGATCATTTACAACAAAGCAAGAATTTTAAAAATATTTCTGCCCAGAGAACTATGCAAAAAAAAATTAAAAACACATTGGTGAGCTGATAGGTGAACAGGTAGGTGCAGCATCAAAAAGCCCTAGTACAGTAACTAACAGGAGGTTAACTGTGCCTTACAAAAAAGGACAGGAAACAAAATATATGTGCTACCAATGTTATCGATATTTGTGCATGGAACATACAGTTTTCATGTATGAAGACTGCCATGGGTGTGACAGTTGAAGCAAAGATTATTTCTGTGGTAGAGTTTTGTTTGTATTAACATTGTAATTCACATAGGTTTTCATTTCTGGTGTTACCTTTTAGGATTTGCAAGCAAGTAAACAGTTGATGTGAAAATGTTAATGTTTAATCTAAGCACTCATTACATGTTTGATATTTTATTGACATATTATTTTCCTGTTAATTGTACAACATAATAATAACTTCCCAGAAAAAGAGGAAAACAAGAGAGGTGACAAGGATTGCCTTCCATGCAATAAAAAGCTAAGCACATGTTCTCTCAATGTAAGCAAGACATGTGCACAGAACATGCAGTTGTCACAAATGAAAACTGCCTTGGGAGTGACAATTGAAGCAAAGATTATTTTTTTTTTGCAGAGTTCTATTGGTTTTTTCCTTACAGTTCAAATAGGAATTTATTTCTGAAGTTGTATTTTAAGTTTTGTAGCCAACCACACAGCTAATGTGTTTATTCTAAATGAATAACTAACAAATATTAAGAATTTAATACTTTATTTTATTGATAATTTATATTTCTCTTAACTACACATTGTATAATAAGAACCTCCTCACAAAACAAGACCAACGACTCTGGAGAACATGGCGGACAGACAACAGCAACTACTGAACGCTCTCTAAAGGCTCGGCTCAGAGGCCAGGAATGATGCGGACTAAGGAGATATGAACCAGTAGAGATATGCTCTGCTGACTCAGGAACAAACTGGGCTGAGAGAATCCAACTTGGAATACAGTCCTGGCGCTAAAATAGGAACAGAAAAATCTCGGTGTGGAGGCTCGACTCCGCGCCATTGGAAACCGCGGTTTGGATTTCCCGCCACGCGGCGGCCGGCTACCTCCACAGCGGCTCAGCAAGGAGAGACGCGACCGCCGAGCTCGGGAACGGAGTCGGAAACGCGACGGACAGGAAGGAAGGCTGACTGGAGGCGAGGTGAGCGAGGAACTGACTCCCTACCGCAGTCTGACTCCAGCGGAGGATTTTCTGGGCGCGGGCAGTCCTTTAAGAGCAGGGCGCGGTGGCAACTGCAGCCGCATGGTTCCCTCTCGGACGGGATTGGTGAAAGGTGCCTGGCCGGAGGGACGCTGCTCGCGGACCCCCTAGGCTGGCCTAGCCCAGATCCCAGAGCCTGATGGTGGCCGGAGGAGCGACCGACTTCCGCGTAGGCTGCCTCCTCCGCAACTCCCTGGGGCGCAGCAGTGAGCTGGAACAACTAGCCAGCGCAATTCGATCAAGCTGTAGCTGACAGGCAGGGAAGCCGGGCCTCCTGTGTAAGATTACATTTCATAAGGAACAGAAAATATGGGGAAGGGAAGCAACAAAAAAGGCTCCTCGACCCCCAATCCTGAGAATCAGGCAATAGTGGACACTGTACCAATATACATTAAGCGCCATTTAGAGAGCCTCATAGACCAATTCAGGAATGAAGTTATCAATGACCTGAAGCTAGAAGTATGCAGAATAGTTAGAGAAATGCTAAGCACCACCCAGGAAAAAGCAGATGGTGGAGTGGAAGAACAGAAAAAGAGGGGAGAATTGCTTGATGGAGAAAACAGAGAAAGCATTGAGTATGTGAAGCAGGTGCAAAGGGACTATCAAGAAATCAAGAAGTCTACCCAAGACTGGCATAACAGCTTGAAAGAAACTAAGGACAGACTATCTGAATTGGAGGGCAGACTTGAAACATGGGAGAATGAAATGAAAAACTTCTTAAAAATAACAAAGAAACACACAGCAATAATACAAAGACAAGAAGATGATAAGAGGAGCCATAACTTAAGGATTAAGAACATAAAAGAAGAAGTAGGGACACAAACAAGTGAACTACAAAAGCTACTCACAGAAATAATCCAGGAGAATTTTCCTAATTTAGCAAAAGGTAAAGATACTCAAATGTATGAGGCATACAGGACCCCAGCTACCTACAACCCTAACAGAGAAACACCCAGACATATAATAATAAAAATTCCAGAAATTCAATACAAGAACAGAATATTAAAAGCTGTAAGAGACAAGAAACAGATCACTTACAAGGGAAGACCCATCAAAATTACAGCAGATTTCTCTTCACAAACCATCAAATCACGAAGAGCATGGGGAGAAATAATTCAAGCTTTGAAAGATAATAATCTACAGCCAAGATTGAGATATCCTGCACAACTGTCCCTGGAAATTGATGGAAAAACGAGGTGCTTCCAAGATAAAGAGGAACTGGGGGAATTTGCAACCACCAATTCAACCCTACAGAAAGTATTGCAGGATATTCTAAAAAAAGAAAAATACAAAGAACCCAGAAATAGGGGCGGGGAGGCCACAACGAATAGAGCAGAGAACAAAACGAAGAAGACAAACTGACAGCTACTGACAGAAAAAGAGCTCAACAGAAATGAGACAGAGAAGATTGGATGATAGGAACAGCTTTTTTTGGAGAAAATGACATCTTAATAGGTAATGCTGATTTAGTACCATCTTGTTTTGAAGTCTCATCTAGCTTTTGTTCTTCTGTCTCCAATGGTCTAAACAGGTTGTAGCTTATTGGATTTTGTTATGTACGATAGTATAAGAAAAAACCTTTTAAAGACAAGGAGATTATACAGAGACCATTGTTCATTTTCTGTTAGTCGATTCTAAATACTCTATAATGCTGTCATTCTCTTAAATGGATTTACATTGTTTTGATATACTTAATGCTACAGTATATGAAGTTGTACTCAAGGACTTCAGGGAGGGAGTCAATATGGTAACCATTTTTGGGTCAGGATTAGCTGGTGGTGAAACACTATTCTGCTTAAATGGTTATGTTTTGATCTGCCCTGTTTCGCTGTTATGCCCTCTTTTTTTCTCAATCTCCACTCCATTATTTACTTTTTTATTTTTATCCATTTAATTACAGGGAAAAATATAGCAGGATATAATATAGTAACCCACTTTGACTTTCTATTATCTCGATTTGAAGCCCTGTATTACTCTCACCATCTTGTTTTTGACTGAGGTTCCTATATTCTGTTTTGCTGGATAGTATCAGGTTCGAAAGTTTAGGCATCAGCTGAGAAGATAATGAGATTCATTATAACGCCCATTCTCGTTGACTTTTATCTACTTTTGAAGACCTACAATATCTCCAATGTTTTGGTTTTGTCGGTTTTATTCTTTACGGTTTTGTTCAATTGTATTACAACTAATGATATAGGCAATTCTATTAGAAATAGCGGGAGGCATTATGGTAACCATTGTTGATCACCTTGTATTATGTTTTTTATATTATCTATTATGTCCACCCTTTTGACTTGACCGATTCTGTTCTGTTATGTCACATTTGGTTTTACTCTCTTCCAAAAAAGCAACAAGAACTGTGGGAGCAATGAAACCCAAAATGTGTAATAGTCACTGTACAAAAGAGAGGAAAAGAAAGTGCTCTAAACTATATAACTGCATGTATATTTAAAAGTATAAGATAGAAAATGATACCACAGAGTTTTATTGGATCATTGAACAGAACTGTTTGCAGTATCATTGTTGGAATGTCCACTCTACAAGCTTTAATTTTGTGACTTGAACAATTATTTCTAAGATGGCAATATGCAATCCATTAACTAGTGATTTCCTACTGCGCATTTTTTTATCCTGTATAACTTGTACCCCTTCACTGTTTTTTTTTCTTTCTTTTCTTTTCTCCTTAAATAAAAATTAAAAAAAAATAAAATAAAATAAAATAAAAAAAAAACAAGACCAACTAGATGTTGAGTATGTCCTACAAAAAAGACAGGAAAGCAAAGCACTTGTGGTGTCAGTGTATATGATGCCTGTGTTGTTGTCATGTATGAAGACTGTCTCAGGTGTGGTAATCGAAGTAAACATTTTTGTTGCAGAGTTCTACTAGTATTTTCATTGTAGTTCATATAATTTCTGTCATTATTTTTTAGACTTTGTAAACCAAAAACCAGTCAACATTGAAAATCTTGATACTTGTTTATAAACACTCAGTATTAAAAGTTCAATACTTTTTACATATTTCCTATTAGGTAATCATTGTTTAAAATAATAAAACTCATAAAATTAAAATTAATAGAAATACATCTAAAGAATAAGTATAGGTATTACACATCCTTCCATGATGCTTCTTTAACACAAAATTGGCATGATGACCCCAATTTGGTAAAGGGAATGTGCAGTGTCATGACCCCATTCCCCATTCACTGGAAACAAACTACAATCATGTTGATGAAACAAAGCAAAGCCAGAGATTGGCACAGAATAAAACGCACTCGACAGTAACAAACATGCCAGCACTGGCAAAAGCAAAAAATCAGCAGTAATAATATATTCAAAGACAAACTGAATGATGATATATCATAAGACTTAAAAAAGTTACTACTGTACACCCATATTAATGGAAAAGGAGCAGCAATAACAACATAAAGACAAACATTTGTATAATAAGATATAGTAAATATGTCCAAATGTAACAACACCCTTAATGATAGAATTCAAAAATACATCTAAAAATTAATAACATTTAATAGTATTGATAATAATAGGGAAGGGGAAAAGGAAATAAATAGCACTTAATAACAATACCAATAAAAATAGTAGTATTAATAAAAATGAAGAAGGGGAAAATGAAAGAAAATTTCAAATATTAGAAGATGAAATGGAGGGAAAAGTGAGATTAAGGTTCCAATTAAAGAGTAAATGAAAATTAATAGAGTACAATAAAAGTAACAGAAAAAATAACATTGAAAAAAAAAGGGAAAATAACTCAACCTCTCAAAAACAATAATGAAAGAAGAATCAAAAGAATCCCTCCATGTATGTGAATGAGAAGATTCTTTCTAGGGTCTGCAGAATCCACCAGATATGGGGGAGGGTCTGTGAGTCAATACAAAGTCCTGTTATTTTTCCTTGCTCACTTTTTTATGTGTGAATGCTGAGTTCTTACTCACCTTTCCTGCTGGACATGGTCAATCAATGGTATCCGCTTCAGTGCTATGTCACCTCAAACATCCCCAGATTCCACATCTATCTATGTATCCCAAGACACTGGGTTGGCCACTTACTTTGCAGCGTCTATGTTTCTGAGCTGCCCATCTATACCAGCTCAGTAGCTATTCTGTCATATATTACAGGCTATGGCAACCATACAAGCCAAGGTACATCCTTGATCATGCTGGTAGAAAGCAAAGAGACCAGTAAGCTCTTTGCACCATGTAGGCAGCTGAAGGGGGAGGAGAAGGTCAAGCAGACCCACTGGCTTGGTTCCAGTACCTTTAGACTGACCTGATTTGAAGGCCATATACAACTGACCTGGCTTCTCACCATGGAAGGTAGGACCCTAGAGTCCTTCCAAGACTGAGCTCAATCTTCTCATGGCATCTCCCCTCTCCAGGACTGTCTCATGTAGTCATCTCTCATCTAGTTACTGTGGATGGGTGAGCCTGAAGATTAGTTGTTCTATGGCTTCTGATCCCCAGAATATTTCA
Source organism: Cavia porcellus (assembly GCF_034190915.1). Taxonomy (NCBI): domain Eukaryota; kingdom Metazoa; phylum Chordata; class Mammalia; order Rodentia; family Caviidae; genus Cavia; species Cavia porcellus. The sequence goes on from NW_026947487.1 coordinate 80,965,434, forward strand.
GCTTAATTAACCCCTTCCCAAAATGGCTCCTAATTAATTTCCTTCAAATATGGAAGGCACCACAGTGGATCTCTTCAACTCTAACCTTCCATGTGGAAGGAGTTACACTCAAAGTAAATCCCCGTGCTACTTTTGCAGTTTGCATTATGTTCCTTTTTTAGTGCTGCTGTCTGCTGATATGCTCCATTATTTCTCCTTGGGACTTCCAATCCTCTGTGGGTTTACCTTGTGTTAAATGGAGACAAGTTTCCCTCCCCAGGGCTGAGGTCAGCTTACCAGAATCCTTCCTTCTTTTTCATATGCTATCTTCAGTTTCCCCATCTTCTGTAATTTACAGTTTTCCTGTTAGCTATTGTTTAGTTCCTGGGGGGTTTTCTTTCATTGTCTTCACTAAGTTATTTCCAAGTATTAGGAGCACAGGTTCTAAAGAGACTGTGATAACGCTCTCAGATATTTCACAGCCATCTGTCCTTCCCTACCATTGGTTTCTGTGTTGCTTTTTTGCCAGAATAACTATAAAATCTCTAAGGACAGATACTGAATGAATACTTTTGTTCACCATTGTGTCTCCAGAGATTATCGGAATGCCTAAATATTAACAGTATACTACTCAATGTCTATTTTTGAAATGAATTCCAATTTAATTTTTGAAAAAAAGCACAAGTATTTGAACATGGTCACTAATGTGAATGGCTCCTGAGGGTCATAAAAATATTAAAATGAACTGAAATCAAGTGAAAAAATTATTCATGCTAATGGACTCACTGGGCCCAGACTCATGTAATGATATTTGGAAACAATAAGCTAGGACCAGAGTAATAACCATTATTTATCACTATATTTCAGAATATGACTAAGTAATCAACATCCTTAAATTACTTTTAAAACCTGATATGAAAAAATGTGACTATGTTGATTCTGCTATAATTAGGCATCAATACTATCATCAGTTTGTTCACAAACTTTCACTGTCATGTCTAATTAATTTTTCATCATAGGAGAAGTTTACATTCTATACACAAATTTTCTGGATAATTGAAATTATTCTCTAAAGTTTTTGTTACTTATTTTTCAGGGCTTTTTTCCCAGATAGTATCACTATGTAATTCAGTTCAGGCTTGTCTGCTCACTATGTAGCCTAGGCCTTGCTACAGGAGATCTTCTTGCCTCAACCTCCTAAGTGATAGAATTACACGCATGCTCCACTGCACACAGTTGAAAGCATACCTTAAACAATGGATCTTTGGTATTTTTAGAGATTAAATGATTCTTTTAGAAATGACTGAGCTGAGAACTCTTTAGCCACAATAAACAGCATAGGAAATTATTTTTTAATTCTTGTATAGCTTTACCTTCCCCAATGACCATGACTTTATTGCAGTCAGTGCACCCCTAGTCAGTTCTTAGTTTTCTGTAGGATTAAACATCATGAGAGATAACAACTTCTCAAAGGAGTATACGTTTTAACATTCTCTCTTGACTGAAATTCAGGGGCTAAAACATGAAGAGAAAAGAACAGAGTTCTAATTCTAGCTGTTGAGAGACATTCTGTATGGATTAGTGTCCACACACAGGCAGATACTGGCAGTGAATTGGCTCCAGAATCATCTGTCTAAGCAGATCTGAATAGGCAGATAGCCTGGGAAAGAGGAAGGCAGTAATTTCTAGACTAAACTTACTTGTATTCTTAGATAGCAAATACAGAAAGATTCCTGTTTCCCAGTGATATTCAAAGATAACAGCAACAAAAATGACGATGCTCCCTCCTGAGGGTAGAACTTCTTCACTGCAGTTTAATCATTCAGCTTTTTCTGGAGATAAGGATGGAAAGGTATACAGGCAGCTTGCTTATAAACCCGAGTCCACTGATTTCAGGGTACCTGTCCTGAATTATACCCTGGTGTGTGCATGCAAGCAACACCGGGCCTTATTCAGATTGCTTTCATGAGTCTAGGAGATCAGAGTATCACAATATACTATGGTCACTGTAGGTATTACACTGTCCAAATTCCTTTGGCTTCTTCTACCAGCCAAATCTGTGTGAAAGTAGCAAAGCTGTCCAGTGCCTGCCACTGCACTATTAGTTAGGAAGTGCCTTATCACCTGACACTAGCTCTGCTACTTACAGGTCTTTTGATACTGAACATACCATTTAATGTTGCTTTATCTCACTCAATATCATGTGTAGCATATATAAAATAATACCTCAGAAGATTGATTTAAAAACTGAATGCTATACAGAAAGCACATAGGTACAATACCTGGATAATACGTGGTAGTTATTACGGGCATTATTACTCACACATTCACTCATTCAGTCATTTGTACTAGTTGAGAAGCTTTTAGACCTACTTCCAGATTTTTTCAATTTCTCCTTTTTTTGACATTTAGAGCAGTATTCATGAATTTCAATTTTTGTTTCTCTAGTCCTATAAGACAACTGAGAAATTTTACCAATGATTTCTGCTTAGTATTTCAGCCTTTTTTCATATATCACTTCAAATCAAAGGATATCTTCATGGAAAAAGTGTCAGGTCAATGTCCACACACTTCCCTTGCTCTCTAGATTTTTATACCCTGTGTTTTTCCTCTAGTAATAAAAAATTGAACCCAGGGCTTTTGCACTGAGTTATATTTCCAGTCCTTTTTAATTTTTAAACTCTTATCCCAATTAATGTTTTAGTTTATTAGTGTATGTGTGTAGTACATAATACTTTCATTGCTTGTGGAAAGTTGATACATGTACATAATACATCCCAATTTCTTTTTTACCCTTTATCCCTTCCTTCCTTCCTTTCCCCATCTCTTGATCCCCTTCCTCTTTAAGAGTGATAATATATAAATAGATGATGGATAGATGATTGGTTGATTGATTGATCAAAGTAAGCAGCAAAATTGTCCAATTCATTTTTAGTTTTTGAGATAGATTCATATTAAGTCACTAATTTGCCCAAACAGGACTCAAACTTGCAATCCTACTATCTTATCCTCCCAAGATACTAGTGTTACAAGCACATGACACCTAGCTCATGCCTCATGCGTATTTCTTTTGATTGCTCTCTGCTACCTTCAACTATCTGTCAATCAAATTTTCATTCAGCTTCTACAGATGTCTTCATTGGCTGTTTTGTCTGATATAAGCTATTCCACTGCAGTTTAAAACAGAAGTCTCCATTATGTTTTAAATACTTAAATATATGAATAAGTAGTACTTAATGAGAAAGAAAAATTGGATAATGAAATCCTAATCCAACAGATGGAAAATATTTTGATTTTGATTATGAAAAGTAACTTCTCTATCCTTCAGAATAACACATAAAGTTCTGTATCTTTCTGAGAATTTGTTTATGAAGTTTGAAACACTTGAAAATCTTCAGTAAGAAAAGATGATACAATTTTAAAAGTCACTTAAAAAACAAATAAATAGCATAATAGCTATGTAACCTAAAGTGAAATTTGACAATATTAAATGATGAAAGAGTTTCACATGTTAGAAATGTTTTAAATTTTTAATAAAATAAGTATAATTTTAACCCCACAAGTATCTATCTACCAGCTGATATTTTTAATCACAGCTGAAAATATCAATATGTTTGTTTCTCTACAAACACAACACAAATTCACATAAGATGTTCATAGGAGAACAAACTTACAAAACAGGATTTGCCAGCTATCATCTTCCTGCAGAGACATGAATCTGAACAACTATGAATAAAATGTATCCACAGAGCTAAGGAAACTAGGTAAGAAATCACACTACCTGGTTAGCACAATAAGACATACTTAAGAGGGTAGAAAAAATAGTTGTAATATCACATTATCACTCCCTTAACACTAGGGATAATAGCACAGAGAGATACCATCCACCTAAGAGGGGAAGTTATAAAAATGTTTTTCTTTGGGCCTATGACAGTAAATCCCAGAACTAGGAGGATTCCACAGTTCCTGACTCTAGAGGCCAATGTGCATGGGCTGAACCTCCAGACCCATTCACATGCTAGGCAGGAACCTGTAGCTCCTGCAAAATGAGACTCAAATTCTTGGCCACATTACTGCTGCCTGAATTCATATGCCCTGGATTACAAATCTCAGCACCCATCAGGCCTCGGTGGTCACCTGCCTAAAACACACCTCAGTGTTTCAATAGTTTTAGAAGCCTCAGGCTTCAAGTACACACAACATTGTGCATGCTTCAGTAGCAATGAAATTAAGAGTATGGTACTACCTGGGACAAGAACACGTCTGTGCTTTTGGTGCTCTAGTACAATAACTTCAGTGATCATGGGCTTCAGGACCATGAAAAAAGTCTGTTCACAAACTCTGGATAGTCTTAATGGTTAAAATTGGTCACACAAAAAATGTCACACTATATAGACTCCATATTCTAGTACCTACTGTATCACATGCAGGTAGTGATGCACAGTCACAAGTATCCAGAAAAACCTGGGAAGCATGACATCAACAAATGGACAAAACAAAGTGCGAGTGGCCAATGCTGAAAAGATAGAGAGGTAGGAAAGACCTTCCTGACAAATAATTCAAAACAGCCATTTTAATAGAACTCAATAAACTTCAAGAAAACACAGAGAAAAAATTTGAGATATGAGGAAAACAGAAAGTGACCAAATGAACAAGTTAACAGGGAGATTAAAATAATGGGGCAGGGGGGATGCTAGGTGATGTATCTCAGCATTTGCTTAGCATATGTGAAGCTCTAGGGTTATTCCCTGGTATTAGAACAATTTAAAAAGTCCTAATGTCAAAATACAATGAATAAAATGAAGATGAAACAAAAAACATAACAAAATTTATCAACTTGAAGAAAGTATCTGAGAACACAAATGGGTTGACATTATTGAGCTGGAGAAGAAAAAACATAGAGTATAAAGAAAACTTACAGGAGCAAAGTTGCTCAAGTTCAAAAGGAACTAGAAAATGACCAAAGGATACAAAGCTTATTTAAAGAAATAACAGCAGAAGAATTTCTAAACCAAGATAAAGATACAGATACCCAGGTATCAGAAGGCCAAATGCCACCAATCAAATTCAGCCCGAATAATACAAGCAACAAAGACACAAAGTAGACTCTGAAGGTAGCAAGAGAAAAACAACATGAGAAGGACTTCCAAACACTCCAAAGCAGACTTCTCAGCAGAAATTTTACAGGCCAGTAAAGTTCTGCAGGAAAAGCAGCAAAGTTTTCCTCAGAAATGAAAAGACAAAGGCATTTCCCAACAAGTAAAAGCGAGGGCACTTCATCACCACCAGGCCTGTCTTACAACACATTCTAAAAGGACTTTAGTGAGCTGAAAGAGGTGCTAACAAGTAACTCAAAAATATAGCAAAATATAAAGCACACTGGTAAAGGTAAGTACATAGTCAAATTCAGAAAGCTCTCATCTCTAATGGTGCGTATAAATCATATAACTGCAGTATGAACATTAAAAGACAAAACAAAATAACAATAATAATTTGTTAAGAGATATTCAATAAAAATATTTAAATTTTGACATCAAGTATTTAAATGGGGGATAAAAAAAGTACAGGCAAATGTTTACTATTAGAGTTAAATTTTTCATCAAAGTGAATTTATCAGTTTAAAATACCCTATTGTGGATTAAAGATGCTTTTGAATGATTCGTGGTAACACCGAAGTAAATACCTATAATATATACACTTTAAAATAGCAAATAATCAAAATATACTAGTAGAGAAAATCATTTAACCAGAAAGAAAGACAATAAGATAGGCAGTTATAAAGGAACTATAAACAACAATAAAAATTAACTAATGGCAGTAGTAAGTTCTTCCCTATCAAAATTTGTCTTGACTATAAATGTTATGAATTCTCCAATGAAAAGAGATTGAGCTGCTATGGTGATACATGCCAGCAATCACAGCTACTCTGGAGGCTAAAGCAGAAAGATTACAAGTTCAAGATCAGTCTAGGCAACTGCAAATAAAGTTAGGTTAGGATATGGGCTCAATAGTAGAATGTTTAACTAGCATGCATAAGACCCTTAGTTCAATCTCCACTACAACTAAAGGAAAATTTTGAAAGGAAAACAAGCGTCCCCATACTTAAGCAATTGCCTCTTAGACTTCCCTTCCCTGTGGCTGTTGCTAAGTTATAAAACTGTCTGCATAAGTGCCTTTGTTTTGCTACTGTAAACTCATTTTTCCACCCACCAGTTTTGCCCCTCTGGATAGATCAACCCCTTTGACCACATGTATAAAACTAGAGCTCTTTCTTTGTTTAGGGCTTAGCCTTTGGATATGAGTCCACTGAGCTGGTGCATACCTACAATAAGTCCTCCTGTTTCATGCATTGATCTCTCCAATCTTAAGGGCTCTGGGATTGGACATTAACGTCTTGCTGTCTCCTTTGCCTGCAGGTTCAGAGACTTCAGACTGGGGGAAACCCAAGACCCTGGGTGTCACTGAGTATGACTTAAACTAAGAGAAAGAAAAAGCTCCTCCATAGCCTGGCAATCCTCCCTGTCATCACAATGGAACCTGAAAGGGTTCAAGATGATTCTGAAACACTACACTATAGGACTACATTTTAGTTTTGTGGCCCAAGGCAAGAAATCTCCCATAAGGACAGAAGGAGACACTGATCACCTTCTGGGGTATATGAAATAATCCAATACAGGCAAGTTCAGAGAAAACTTACACTCTAAATCAGGAACAGAGATGTAGCCTACAGCAAGCGTGGCAGACTAAGTAATCTGACCCAGGCAAGTACGGATGAAACCTGTGTTGGGAAAAGGAACTGAAAACAGGGAAATGTATGATTCTGTGAATGACCAGAGCAAGTATGTGGGGCCACAAGTATCTTAGCATAGACTGCATGCCCTGAGCAAGGGTAGGACTGTCCTGGACTGAAGGATCCCTGAGCAGCTAGCTAGCTGGTTGGACTGGGGTGAGTGCATGGGGCCAAGAGATTTAGGACAGGAGTCATTTTTCATTTTAAAGGGCAGAGAGTGAAGCGGTGCAGGAGGAGGTTAAAGCTGTGCAGACTCCATGACTGGCCCAGTCTGCACAGAGTCCCATGACTAGCACTGCCTCACTCAGCTTGGCCTGTGACTGGGCAAGCATTGTTCACAGTGGTGAGGGGCCAGGCTGTGGATTTTGGCCACCAAGGCCTGAAATCCCAAAGCAAGTGGAAAGTGAGCAGTATGCTAAGAGTTCTCAGGAATCCTCTGTAGGGACTGCACACTAGTCGGAGCCCCAGAGCCAGCAGCTGCAGGTGTCCTGCTCCATGAGGCAGGGAAGACAGGCTTAGGCTGATTCCAAGGTCTCCTTCCCCTGGCTTCAGGAACTGCCAGGGTACTGCTTACTCAGCACAGGCAACAGAAGTTGTGAAAGGCTGAGGATGCAGAAGCATTTGAGAGAAGAGTCAAACTAGAAAAGGACTCAAGAATCAGCAGAGACTATACAGGGATCAATGTGCACAATGCAAAAAGAAACACTGGAAAAATGAATTCCCAGAAAGTGATGGAGGAAGTGACAAAGATCATTTAGTAGACCAGGAGATGGTCTACTAAAGGCTATTGCTCGGAGAAGGAGTCAAACACCAACCTTAGCAAACAGGCAGGAACTGAAGTTTATGAAGACTAGGCAAGACTGGGTTCCATATCCTTAGGTCTCCAGGACTCATGGTCACAATAAACTCAGGGGGCCAATTGGTGGTCTTTATCATAGATAGCAGAGCTGAAAATTCAGTGATGACCCAACCCAATGGGTCATTATCAGAAAACCATGCAATTATTATTGCAGCCAGTGGAGTCCCAGACAAGAGACCATTTTAGATACATTTCTTAACACATGCAAGCTATCAACACCAAATTATAAACAAATGGAACATTTTAACAGACCACTAATTGTTAAGGAGACTGAATCAATTTTTTTAAATCTCCCATTAAAGAAATAATTAGAATTTGAAATTTTCCATGCTGAATTCTATCAAATATCAAAAGAAAAACAAATATCACTTCTTCCAAAAATTTCAAAATTTACCTCTTGGCTGGATCCCGTATCAGACTTAAATGCTTTCTCTGTAACTGAGACAACAGGCGCAGAAGACCAGGTTATCCACCACTACACTGCCTTTAATTTCAGACAGCTAAGAGAATTAAAAATGGCAGTGGCACAATACGGTTCTACTGTGCCATATACTCTTGCTGTGTTGGATTCTTTGGCTGACGGCTGGCTCACACCTGTAGATTGGCAAGGATTGGCCTGAGCAACTTTATCAGGTGGGGATTATCTTTTGTGGAAATCAGAATATATAGAAAATTGCAAAGAAACTGCCAGGAGCAATACACAAGCCAGCAACGGGTGGAACCTTGATATGTTAATAGGGGAGGGCGCCTAGGCAGACAGAGAGGCCCAAAAGCTTTTTGCTCAAACAGCAAGTACTAGAGCATGGAGAAAACTGCCTACAAAGGGCGATATGAGTTCCTCTCTCACGAGCATTAAGCAAGGGCCAGATGAACCCTTCTCAGAATTTGTCAATTGTTTCATTAGCACCACTGGCAGAATCTTTGGCCATGCTGATGCAGGCACAGATTTTGTTAAGCAGGTAGCTTTTGAGAATGCTAATGTTGCCTGTCAGGCCGCTATCAGACCTCATAAAAACAAAACAGACTAACAGGATATATATACCTTTGCTGTGACACTGGAACTGCTTACCAGCAAGGCTGCTGCTGGTAAGTGTTTACAGTTAAACAGTTCTTATCTCAAAAGCATAAACAAAAATGTTTTACCGGTGGAGAGACTGGTCATTTTGCAAAGAACTGCAAAAAAGACTCCAAGGATAGAGATTCCAATGTCAATTCAAAAGCCAAAGCACCAAGATTATGCCCTAGATATAAAAGGGGATACCAGTGGGCTAACGAATGCAAATCTAAAAGGGATATTAACAGAAAAGAATTGGTTCCAATGCAGGGAAACGGGAATCGGGGCCAGCCTTAGGGCCCCCAAACCCAAACAAATCTTTGGGGCGGTAAGCTTTGTTCCAACAAACAACAATCCATTTCAGACCTCTTTAGAGCCACAGCAGGGAGCGCAGGATTGGACCTCAATTCCACCACACCACACCGTATTAACCCCTAAAATGCGAGTTGAGGCCTTCCCTACAGGAGTTTTTGGGCCCCTACCAAAAAATACATTCAGCTTTATAATAGGACAGAGCAGCACAATGCTTAGTGGACTACAGGTTTTTCCAGGCATAATTGATAATGAATTTTTGTGGGGAAATAAAGGTCATGGCATCCTCACTTACATACATTACTACTATCACTTATGGGCAAAGGTTCACTCAGTTACTAGTCTTGCCTCTAATTCAAACCCCTAATAAAATAATCTGGCAACAATGAGGTGATAAAGGGTCTGAATCTTCAGATATCTATTGGGCAGAAGCAATTTCCACTCAGAAACCCCTATGTCATTATGGCTGGATGGTAAAAAGTTCTCCAGCCTTATAAATACAGGCACAGATGTCACTATTATAAGAAAGCAAGACTGGCCTCCAGCCTGGCCCTTAGATATTACTTTGCCTCAATTAAAAGGCATAGGTCAAAGCCAAAACCCAGAAAGAAGTTCAAAACTTCTGACCTGGAAGGACAGAGAGGGCAATCAAGGCACAATACAATGATATGTCATTACCAATAAATCTTTGGGGTAGATCTTACTGGCACAAATGGAGTTAATTATGGGTAGCCCAAATACCATTGTCACTGCTCAAATATTAAATAGTTGATATTCACTCAAATGTTAAATAGTGGATATTCACTTCGTATGGGCTCTGGAAAAAATAATACAGGAATGACAGAGCCCATAGAGACTGTACCAAAAACAGACCAAGCCAGATTGGGCCATTTTCCATAGGGGCCATTGACTCTCCTGTGATCCATGCAGAGAAAATTACATGGCTGTCAGAGGAGCCTGTACGGGTCGATCAATGGCTTCTCAACTCTAAAAAGTTAGTGGCTGCACAACAGCTGGTACAGGAACAGTTTAAAGCAGGCCATATAGTATCTAGTAATTCTCCATGAAACACTCCCATCTTTGTCAAAAAGAAATCAGGGAAATGATGATTGCTTCAAGACCTTAGAGTGGTCTTGAATCAAAAATGCTTTGCCTTTAGTTTACCAGTTATTAATTTTAGAGCCCCCAAGCAAAGATTCCAATGGTGGGTCTTGCCACAAGGCATGGCAAATAGTCCTGCCCTATGCCAGTCTTTTGTTGCTTCAACGATACAGTCTATAAGAGACCACTGGCCAGAAATATATCTCATTCATTATATGGATGACATCTTGATAGCTGGAAATAATGGAGAAAGAGTTTTAAGGTGCTATAATGCATTATAGGCTGCTCTACAGGATAAAGGACTTGAGATAGCCCCTGACAAAGTTCAACTCACCAACCGATATACATATTTGGGTTTTCAAATGAGGGGACCTCAGATTTCTTCTTGAAACATACAGTTGAGGCTAGATAAATTTCAGACTTTAAATGATTTTCAAAAACTTCTTGGGAATATTAATGGCACATGCCCTACTTAAAAATTAGTAAGAGTAAATTAAAACCTCTCTATGATATCTTACATGGTAATACTGACCCTACACTCCCTTGCAAACTCTCTCCAGCAGAAAAGCAGACACTACATGCTGTTGAGCAGGCTATTCAGTCCCAGACCATGACCTTTATAGATTATGGTAAACCCTTGAAATTTATCATATGCAGGACCACTCTCTCTCTAACCACTGTCTTCTGGCAGACAGCAACATTAATGTGGATACACTTGCCAGCAATACCTTAAAAGATCATTGAACCCTATTATCAGGCTATATCTACCCTCATCCTCTTGGGAAGAGAACAAGGAAAATGTTATTTTGGTAAGGAGCCAGATGTTATCATACTGCCTTATACCAAAAAACAGATTGATTGACTTATGCAAACAACTGAATTCTGGCCCATAGCCCTTGCCTCCTACAAAGGGCTTATAGACAACCATTATCCCCCAGACAAGCTTATTAAATTTGCCAATCGGCATTCATTATCTTCCCTATGGTCACATCATTCAAACCACTAAAAAGTGCTTTGTTGGTATTTACTGATGGCTCCTCAACTGGCTTAGCAGCCTATGTTTTTCAAAACCAAACTGTATCCTTGCAAACAAACAGTACATCAGCCCAGATCACAGAGTTGCATGCTGTCACTGCAGCCCTTTCTGCATTTCCCAATCAGCCCGTAAATTTATATACTGACAGTGCTTATATTGCACACCCTGTGCCTCTGCTAGAAACAGCTTGGCAAATCAAAAATGCCTCCAACACAGGAGAAGATTTTAGGCAAATACAGGTGCTTATTATAAAAAGAACTTGCTCTTTTTTTATCAGACATCTATGTGCTCACGCTGGGTTACCAGGGTCTCTGGCCAATGGTAATCATGCAGCAGACTGTGGTTTGTGGCCACTTGACCACAAGCTCTCCTTTGTACTTTAGCTAATGTTAGCTCCAATGATTATGATGACAATATTATATCATCACAAAAGAGTCATCAATTACACCATCTCAATGCCCAAACCCTCTATCTTATGCACAAGAATAGGCACAATGCAGGCCATAAATGAAACTCATGCCAATAGGTCTGCACCACATAAAACTTGGAAGCTTTTGTTCTAAGATCTGGAAAGACAGAAGAAAGTTCACATCTACAACTTCCATTCAGCACAGTACTAAGAAAAAAGTAAATAAGAGACATCCACATTGAAAATTAAAAGGTTAAACTGTTCTCATTTGTAAAGACCATGACTTTATATTTAGAAATCCTGAAGATATCATCAAAAAACTATTAGAATTAATAAAACATTTCAGTAAAGTTTCAGGATACAAAATCAACACAAAAAATCAAGTGGGTTCTGGTATACAAACAATGACTATCTGAAAAATAAATTTTAAATTAACCCACTTACAATAGCTACAAAATAAAGTATTTGGGTATAAGTTCAACCCACAAAATGAAAGATCTGTGCAGTAAAACTTAAAAAATACTGAAATGATTTTAAGCCCTAAAATTCAACTTAACCACAAAATACCCCAAATAACAGAACAGGTTTTAACAAAAGAAAGCAACCTTGGGAGCTATTTTATTTGACTTCAAGATATACTACAAAATCATACATAAAAATGGACCCCAAAACTAATGGAATAAAATAGGGAATCCTAAATCTGCATACAGTCAATTCATTTCAACAAAAGTGTGAAAAAAATAATAGGGCAAGGAAAGTTTCTTCAATAACTATGGAAAACTAGATATCCACATGCAGAGGAATGATATTAGATCCTTGCCTTGCATCATAGAAAATTAATTCAAAATACATTAAATACATAAACACAAGTCCCCAAATTATGAAACTACTAGAATACAACACAGCAATAATAATTTTTGAGCTTGGGTATACTGCCAGGACCAATGAGTCAGGCTGAGGTGCAGAATCCAGTCCCAGTCTGGCAGAACTCTCTCCTTTGCCTGGGGGCCAGGCTGTGGATTCTTGCCAGGACCAGTGAGTCAGGCCGAGGTGCAGAACCCCATCTCAGCCTGGTGGAACTCTCTCCCTTGCCTGGGGGCCAGGCCACAGCTTCCTGCCAGGAACAGTAAGCCTGGCCGAGCCAGAGAACCCAGTCCCACCCTGGCAGACCTCTCTCCCTCACTTGGAGCAACACTTGAAGCTAAACAACATAGAAGAATGACAAAACAAAAGACCAAAATGCAATCTTAAACATCCAACCCATCCCAAGAAAGCCTAGGGCCATGTGCATAGAAGAAAATACATGCCACATACCTTAAATACCTGAAATAATAGTAACTGAAATAAAGAAGCCTTAAAGGAATAAAAACTAGAAATAATCTCTCAGATAAAAGAAGAAATGATAAAAGAAATGAAGGAGATGCTGAACATATCTAAAGAAGATGCAGTTAAAAAATTGGAGGAACTAAACAAAAAGATAGAATCCCTGGATGAACAATATACAAACAGAATATATAAAGCAGATGCAAAGAGATATACAAGAAATCAAAAACTCCATTGAAAGTTGTAAAAACCACCTCAATGAATGTGAAGAAAGAATTTCAGACCTCAAAGACAAGATTGCAGCCAGTGAACAGGAAAGGAAAGATCTTTTAAAAAGAACAAGAAATCAGGAAATAACAATGCAACATCTTCAAGATGATGCAAAGAGGAACAACATAAGGTTGATAAGGATGAATGAAAAACATAAAGGGACAACATAAGGGATGTCAAGAGTATATTTAGAGAAGTAATAGCTGAAAATTTCCCAAACATGAGATTGGAAACTGATATCAAGATCAATGAAACATATAGAACTCCAAATAGCCATAACCAAAATAAAACTACATCCAGACATATAATAATGTCCATCCCAGAAATCAAACAAAAGAATAGAATATTAAAAGCTGTCAGAGATAAAAGATAGATTACCTATAAAGGAAAACCTAACAGAATGACAGCAGACTTCTCAGCACACACAATAAAGTCAAGAAGAGCATGGAGTGAAGTATTTCAGATCCTAAAGGAAAATGATTTCCAACCTAGACTGATGTACCCTGAAAAACTGTCCTTCAAAATTGATAGAGAAATAAGATATATCCATGAAAAAGAACAGCTGAAAAACTTCATGATCACCAAGCCAACCCTGCAAAGAATACTTAAAGACAGCCTAGATACATTTAGGAAAAAAGCACTAAACAAAGCAGACAATTAAACAGAATAGAAAGATAAAGATACAACAGCAGAAAGATAACATGTAAACAATAAACCAATATATAACAGTTATAACCATTAATGTAAATGGTCTCAATGCACCAATTAAAAGAAACAGACTAGCAGAAGGGATCAAGAAACAAAATCCAACCATATTCTGTCTACAAGAAACCCATCTAAACCAAAAGGATACTCACAGACTAAAAGTCAAAGGATGGAAAAAAAATACTTCATGCAACAGGAACCCAAAAAAAGTGGGGGTAGCTATTCTGTTTGCAAACAATGTGAACTTCAAGCCAATAATGATCAGAAGGGATAAATAAGGTCACTACATACTTGTTAGGGGAAAACTCCAAGAGGAAGAGATAACTATCTTAAATATATATGCACCAAATTCCAGAGCACTCAGCTATATAAAACAAGTACTAACAGAAATGAAAAACCAAATTAGCAGTAACACAATTCTAACAGGAGACCTAAACACACAATTGACACCAATGGACAGATCAACCAAACAGAAAATCAGCAAAGAAATAAAAGAACTGAATCGCACCTGTGAACAAATGGACTTAATAGACATATACAGAGTATTCCACCCAACAACAGAATACACATTCTTCTCAGCAGTACATGGGTCATTCTCTAAAATAGACCATATATTAATTCACAGAACATATTTAAATAAATGCAAAAGGGTTGAAATTATCCCTTGCATGCTATCAGACCATAGCGCTATGAAATTAGAAATTAATGATAAAAGATACTGCAAAATTCCCACAAACACATGGAAACTGAATAACACACTCTTGAGTATTCAGTGGGTCACAGAGGAAATTAAAGAAGAAATTAAACAATACCTACAAGAAAATGAAAACACAAATACAACTTACCGGAATCTGTGGGATGCAATAAAAGCTGTCCTCGGAGGAAAATATATTGCACTGAGTTCCCACATCAGGAAAACAGAATGAATACAAATAAATAACCTGATGTTACACCTCAAACATCTAGAAAAAGAAGAGCAAATCAAGCCAAAAGCCAAAAGAAGAGAAGAAATTATAAAAATCAGAGGAGAAATCAATGCAATCGAGACTAAAAAATAAAAATCAATGAATCAAAGAGTTGGTTCTTTGAAAGAATAAACAAAAGCAACAAGCCTGTAACCAACCTTATTTTAAAAAGGGAAGAAAAAGCTCAAATTAATGCAATATGGAATGAAAGAGGCAAAATCACTACAGACCCTATAGAAATACAGAAGATCATCAACACCTATTTTGAAAACCTCTACTCTCAAAGGTTTGATAACACAGAGGGAATAGACAGATTCCTAAAAGCATATGAAGTACCAAAGCTAGGTCATGAAGATGTAAAACTGGTGAATAACCCAATTTCTATTAATGAAATTGAAAACATAATTAAATCTTTACCTACAAAGAAGAGCCCAGGCCGAGACAGATTCACTGCAGAATTCTACAAGAAATACAAAGAAGACCTAATGCCAACATTCCTCAAACCCTTCAATGAAATTGAAAGAGAAGCAATCTTTTCTAAATCATTCCTAGAAGCAAATATTACTCTAGTACCAAACCCTGAGAAGGACCCAACTGAAAAAGAGAACTAGAGAACAATCTCCCTAATGAACATAGATGCAATAATCCTAAGTGAAATACTGGCAAATAGGATGCAGCAAATCATCAAGAAGATCATACACCATGACCAAGTGGGATTCATTCCAGCCATGCAGGGATGGTTCAATATACGTAAATCAACAAATGTAATACACCATATCAATAGAGCCAAAAGTAAGAATCACATGATCATTTCTATAGATGCAGAAAAAGCTTTTGATAAGGTCCAACATTCATTTATGATAAGAACCTTGCAGAAAATTGGAATAGATGGTCAATAAAGGCCATCTATGACAAACCAACAACAAATATCATACTAAATGGGCAAAAATTGAAGGCCTTTACTTTAAAATCAGGCACAAGACAAGGATGTCACTTATCACTGCTCCTATTTAACATAGTACTGAAAATACTAGCCAGAGCAATTAGATAAGAGAGAAAAATAAAAGGCATAAAGATAGGAAAAGAAGTTAAATTGTCATTACTTGCAGATGACATGATACTCTCTATAAAAGATCCCTAAAACTCCATTGAAAGACTCCTAGATATTATAAATAAATTCAGTAATGTAGCTGGATATAAAACCAATACTCAAAAATCAATAGCATTCCTATATACTAACAACAAAGTCACAGAGAGAGAAATAAGAGAAGCCACACCCTTCACACTAGCAACCAAAAAAAATGAAATATTTAGGAATTACTCTCACTAAAGAAGTGAAAGACCTATACAGGGAAAATTATAATACACTGAAAAATGAAATTGAAGATGATCTCAGGAAATGGAAATACATCCCTTGCTCATGGATAGGAAGAATAAATATAGTGAAAATAGCCATTCTCCCAAAACTTTTATACAGATTCAATGCAATCCCGATAAAAAACACCATCAACATACCTCATAGAACTCAAGAAATCACTCCTAAAATGCATCTGGAGTGAGAAGAGACCAAGAATAGCAAGGACAGCTCTAAGCAGCAAAGGCAAGGCAGGAGGTATCACAATTCCTGACTTGAAGTTATACTACAAAGCAACTGTAGAAAAATCAACATGGTACTGGAATCAAAACAGAGCTGAAGAATAGTGGAATATATTAGAAGATACAACCACAACTACAAACACACTCAACCACCTTATCTTTGATAAAGGGGCCAAACATGTTCACTGGAAGAACGACAGTCTCTTTATTAAATGGTGTTGGAAAAACTGGCTCTCCATATGCCAAAAACTAAAACTAGACCCATGTACTAAATTAAAAGCTAAATGGATCAAAGATCTAAATATTAAAACAGAAACACTAAATCTATTGGAAGAAAAATTGGGTAAAAACTTTGAAGACATAGGAGTAAGTAGAGAATTCATGAACAGGACTCAAATCACACGGTAAATACTTCCCAGAGTCAATAACTGGGATCACCTCTTATTAAAAAGTTTCTGCATGTCAAAAGAAATTTCCAGCATAGTGAAAAGAAAACCCACAAACTGGGAAAAAATCTTAGTAAACTGCCCCTCAGACAAAGGAAATCTGTCTAAAACATATAAAGAATTTTTAAAAATCAGACTCCCAAAATTCAAAGACCCAATCCAAAAATGGGCATCTGAGATGAATAAACAATTTTCAGATAAAGAAATACAAATGGCAAATAAATATATGAAAAAATGTTCATCATCATTAGTCAATAGAGAAATTGAAATTAAAACCACACTGAGATTTCATATCACTCTTGAAAGAATGGCCAAGATCAAGAAAATCACCAACAACAAATGCTGGAGAGGCTGTGGGGAAAAAGGAATTCTCCTGCACCTTTGGTGGAAGTGTAGACTGGTGCAACCATTGTGGAGGTCAGTCTGGAGATTTCTCAGAAAGCTGGGACTGGAAGCCCCATTTGACCCAGCTATTTCACTTCTAGGCATATTCCCAGAAGACCTGAAAGCATCGTACCACAGTGATATATGTGCACCCATGTTATAACAGCACAATTTGTAATAACCAGATCTTGGAAACAACCTAAGTGTCCATCAACTGAGGAATGGATACAAAAGTTGTGGTATTTTTATACAGTGGAGTACTACTCAGCTATAAAGAATGATCACATGGAGGTATTTATAAATAAATGGGTGCAGCTTGAGACCATACTCATAAGTGAAATAAATCAAACTCACATGTATAAATACCGAATAATTTCCCTAGTGTAAGAAATGATAAGAGTACATAAAAGTATGTAGTAATCATGATTCCCAATCATATTGGTTTGAAGTCATATAATGTTTTCAGTCATTAATTGCAATGGTTTTAAGCTGGGTTGTTTGATTTTAGTATCTGTGATAGTATGAATAGCTATTTTGAAAAAACAACACATGATAAAAGCTAGTGCTGATTTAATATCATCTTGTTTTGAAGTCCCATCAAACTGTTGTACATCTGTTTCCACTGGTTTTAACATGTTTCATCTTACTATATTTTACTATATGAGATAGTATAAACAAAAATTTTTATAGGCAAAGAGATAATATAGAAACTGTTGCTCGTTTTCTGTTACATGGATCTAAATACCCTGTAATTCTTTCATTCTCTTGAATGGCTTCACCTTGTCTTGATATGCTTGATGCTATAGCATATGAAGTTATACTCAAATAATTGAAGGAAAGAGGCACTACAGTGACTACTATTATGTTAGATTATCTGGTGGTGAAACACAATGATGCTTAAATTGTTTGGTTCTGACCTGTGTTGTTCTGTTACAATGTCTTCTTTTATCTCAATCTCCCACCTTTTTTAAATTAATCTATTTTTTTCCTATTTTGTTTTCAATTAAGGGTAAACTAAATTTTAAAATAGCAGGATATATTATAGTAACTTTTTCCTTTTCCTATTAACCTTATATGAACCTCAGTGTTGCTCTCCCCATCTTGTTCTGTCTGATTTTACTATATTCTATTTTGTTTGATAGTATCAAGTTTGAGGGTGTAGGCAACCACTTTGAAGGCAGTAAGATTTACTATGATGCCCATTATGGTTTGACTATTATATTTTTTTGAAGTCCTATAAGCCAGTGCAGGTTTTATTGGTCTTGTTCTGTACTGTTTTGATCAATTCTATTATACCTGATGATATAGGCAACTCTTTTTAAAAATAGCAAGAGGCACAATGGTAACCATTTTTCATCACCTGGCATTCTATTTTTGCATCATGTACTATGCCCATTCCTCTCTTCTAACTGACTCTGCTTTGTTTACTCACGTTTGCTTTTATTCTCTTCAAAAAAAAAAAGTAATAAGAACTGTGGGAGTAATAAAACCCAAAAAGTGTAATTGTTATTGTAAAAAAGAGAGGAAAGGAAGGTGGTCTATGGGACATAACTGCATGTATGTTTGTGTAAGATGGAAAACCATATAACTGAGCTTTTGTTGGATCACTGAACTGCTCACTGTATGAATGTCCACTTTATATGCTTTAATTTTATAATTTGGACAACTGCTTCTAAGATGACAATATGTAACCTATTAACTAGTGATTTCTTACTGTATATTTTTTTCTTGAAATTCTGTATTACTTGTACCCTTTTACTGCTTTGTTTTTTCATTTCCTTTCTTTTTTCTCTTTAAATAAAAAAATAATTTTTGACCTTAAGATTTCAGACAACTCAACAGGATAAAAAACAGCCTGATTGATAAATGGCAAAATACCTGAATGGACATTTCACAACAGAAGATATACCAAAAAAATTTTAAAATGTATTTGAAACAATACTCAACATTAATAATTATCAGTGGAAATTTAAATCAAAGTTGCTCAAAGAAATCACCTTAGTAGTGTCAGAATAGCTTGTGTCAAAAAGATAAAAGATAAACTGGGGGTGGTGGTACATACTTAGTAGGCTGAGTCAGAAAGATCCTTGCAAGTTTGAAACCAACCTCGGCTACAAAGCGAGCTCAAGGCCAGCCTGAACTGCATAACGAAACCCTGTCTCAAAAAGAGAAAGAAAAAAAGATAACAGATAATATGTGTAGGTGAGGATGTAGATAAAAAGAAATTTTTGAACACTATTGACAGGAAAGTAAATAAGTACAGACACTGTGGAAAATAGAATGGATGTTACTCAGAATATTAAAAATAGAACTACCATATGATGACTTTTTGGGTGAGGAGGAGCAAAGATGGTGGATAGATAACAACTGTCTACACAGGCTCCCTGAGATAGTCAACTTAGAATTCAACATAATACAGAGTGGGGAGCCCCAAACAGAGGAAGCTGAGTTCTCTCATCCCAAGAAGAAATTAAGGTGACTAGCCAACCATCCAAGGTCCTGCCACGACTTGCCGAGGTCCTGCCATGACTTGCCAAGGTCTCGCCATGATTTGCCAAAGTCCCACCATGACTTGCCACGCTGTCTGAGGTCCCACTGCTTTGACTCACTGGAGGTGCAGTTACATTGAGTTTGGGGGTCAGCAAAATGAACAGAGAACTGAGTTGGCATGGTGCCAACATCGACCTGTGGTGAGTGATGGGAGTAGAGCCATTCCATAAATAGGGGGGCTCCCAGGGATGACATTCTGGGACCAGGCAGAACTGGCAAGTAAAAGGGGCAGCAGTGACTTCAGTCAATTGTTCCCTTCCTGAACGGGATTGGTGGAGTGAGATGGCCTGGGTCACATTACCTGGCTGAGACCCAATAGGTTATTTGACATAAAGTCCTGACAGCAGTGGCACACACTAACCACACTAACACACAGAAACCTCAAAAGTTTGACTGATCTGGAGGCGAGGCGGCGCAAAGAAATACAGTGCAGGCCACAGCAGCTTGACTGATCTGGAGGAGAGGGGTAAGCATAAGTTATCCCTGTCTGCAACTCACTAGCACACGGCAGTGTGAAGGGTCATCTAGCCAGCACGCTTCAAGAAGCCAACAAAGAAAGAATCTGGGGCCTCCAGAAAGAAACAAAAAAGATGGGAAGAGGAAGGAACAACAAAAAGTCCCTAGGTCCCAACCCTGAGAACACTGACCCAGGACAGGTAAATACAAAGGAGAATGAGAACAGCAAACATGCAATATCAGACACAGCACCAGTGGACATAAAGAGATATATTCAGGACCTCATAGACAAGTTCAAAAGTGAAATATTTAACCAAATAAAGCAAGATATAAGAAGATTAATAAAAGTGATACTAAGCAGCCCTCAAGCAGAAACAGACAGAAGAAGGGAGGAACTCAAACAAAGGAGAGAACCATTTGATGAAGAATATAAAGAAAATAAAGAATACATGAAGCAGATTCAAAGAGATAACCAGGAAATTAAAAACTTTATGGAAAGATGGAAAATCTGCTTGAAAGAAAGCAAGGATAGATTATCCAAACTGGAGGACAGTTTCCCAATGTGGGAGTATAAAAGGGAAAACTTTTTAAAAATAACAAGGAAACAAGCAGTAACAATACAAAGGTTAGAAGATGACAAAAAGGATCTATAACTTGAAAATAAAGAATGTGAATGATGAAGCTGGGGTACAAACAAAGGAACTACAAAAGTTATTCACAGAAATGATTAAGGAAAACTTCCCAATTATAGAGAGAGGAAATGATATTCTGACGTATGAGGCATATAGAACTCCAGCCACCTACAACCAAAACAGAGCTACACCCAGGCATATAATAATCAAGATCCCAGAAATTCAATATAACAACAGAATATTAAAAGCTGTTAGAGACAAGAAACAGATAACCTACAGAGGAAGGCCCATCAGAATAATGGTAGACTTCTCAACACAAACCATCAAGTCAAGAAGAGCCTGAAGCAAAATATTCCAAGTCCTGAAAGCAAATAATCTCCATCCCAGATTGACAAACCCTGCTAAACTGTCTCTAGAAATTAATGGAGAAACAAGATGCTTCCAAGACAAAGAGGAACTTGGGAAATTCACAACCACCACTCCAACTCTACAGAGAATACAGCAGGGCATTCTAGAGAGAGAGAAAAGTACTAGGATTCCAGTAGCAGAGAACAGTGGCAGAGAGGCTTCAATGAATGGAGCAGAAAACAGAATGAAAAAGATAAGCAGACAACTGACGGTGAAAAAAGAGCATAACAGAAATGAGGCAGAGAAGATTTTATTCAAAACTGATACGATTGATAGTATCAAGTCTGAGAGTATAGGCAACTACACTAAAGATGACAAGACTCTACAATACACATTCTGGTTTGATAACTGCTGGTTTTTGAAGTTCTATACTATGCACAAAGATGTGTTTTTGTTAATACTGTTATGTACTGATATATTCAATTATACTATGTCTGATGATACAGCCAATTCTATTGGAGATAACAAGAGACAACACAGGAACCATGGTAGAACTCTTTGTACAATGGTCTTATATGTTTATTTTGTTTCATGTGTTTATAGGAATATGCTTTGTTTTGCCTTTCCTTGTTTTGTTTCTCCCTCTAATATAGAAAGGATAGAAATACATTTTAAGACCCATGCATGTGTAGAATCTATAAACAGTTTATGAGAACTGATCTTATGACACATGATGAAATGAACAGATACTTTGAAGAAAAAGAGACACTAAAATACCCAGTGCTGATCTTGGAGTGTCATAATGTGACACCCAGCAATAATATTATTCTTTGTTCAGAGTGATATTAGCCTGCTTGGGTTTATTCAATCTCAACATAATTGAAGATATGGATAACAGCATGTATGTTTAAGTGTATAGGATTGATAACCATATTTCTAAGTTTTTGTTGGATAGTTGAACAGAACTGGTTGCAATCTCACTGTTTGAATCCCCACTTTATATGTTTCACTCTAGTATCTTGAATAACATTTGTAAGAAGACAATCTGTAATCATCGACTAGTGATTTCTTAGTTTATTTTTTTCTTTGAAATTATGAATTATTTCTATCTGTTTTCTGTTTTGTTTAGTCTTTCTTTAAATTAATTTTTTTTAAAAAAAGACACTACAGTACCCAGTGTTGATCATGGAATGTCATGATGTAAAATCCTGCGATACTATTATTCTTTGTTGAAAATGATTTTAATCTGCCTTAGTTTGTTTAATCTAAACATAATGAAGATATGGATAACTGCATGTATGTTTAAGTGTATAGGATTGACACCCATGTTATTAAGATTTTGTTGGACAGTTGAACAGAACTGTTTGCAGTCTTGCTGTTTGAATTCCAACTTTACATGTTCCATTTTTGTATCTTGAACAACTATTTGTAAAATGAAAATATGTAAACATCAACTAGTGATTTCTTACAGTTTATATTTTTCTCTGAACGTATGTATTATTTCTACCTATTTTCTGTTTTGTTTAGGCTTTCTTTTAATTTTAAAAAAAGAACTACCATATGATTCAGCAATCCACCAGTGGGATGAAAGAAAATGAAATAAACATATTGAAGAGACAGCTACACTCCCATGTTAATTCATCACTATTCACAAGAGCCAACATATGGAATCAGCTTAAACATCTATCTATGGATGGCTAGGTCATGCCAAATACATGCAATTGAGTATTACTAATAGGAAGAAGGGATTCTTATTATTTGCAACAACAGATGAAACAGGAGAATACTGTGTTAAGTAAAGTAATTCAGACACAGAAAGATAAATTTTGTGTGCTCTCACATTCACATTGTAAAATGTTATAATGCAGCAATAAGAAAGTAATACTTTGGGCTGGAGATGTTGGGTCAAATGATGCATATTTTTAGTTAAGTAATAACATTTTTAGGTAGTTTTATTATAGGCTTAATTTCCAGAAAGGGAAAAAAAGAGAGAGAAAGAAATCACTTTTTAAGGCATGGTGATGATAGTAAAGAAAACACATTCTTGAAAAATATGAAGAGTGGATATGAAACAACTCCAGTGAAGAAGAAGGTGGGAGGTTCCATTTTCTTCCTGAGTCCAAACTCACTCTGTGGAAGGGGCAGCTCAAACCTGCAGATTAACAGTGACTGCTGGAACCCCAGAGGCCTCCGCAAAGAGACTCAACAGTGCAACAATGCAGTAGACTCAGAGGACTCCACTGTCTGGTGAGTGGTGTGGGTTCAGATATCCTGTGGGAGAAGGCAATTGACCAGAAGCCCTCTTGGGGAGGGGCTCTAACTCAGAACAACTGCTGGCTACATCTAGTGCCCATCAGCTAAGTGCAAGGCTAAGTGCCCACAGAAGGTGCACTCACTGCTGCAGGCTGAAAGGATCTGGTTCCAGTATCATGGCCAGAAATCAGCCTAAACTTTACGGAAAATATATGTGCAGGCTTGCAGGGATCATCTGCTACCCACTGTAAAGCCACTGGTGGCTTGCCAGGATGAATCAACACAGATCTAGACTCCCTCTGCTCATACTGTTCACCAGTGACAGCAGACACACCTTGAAGTGGACTTTTATTTCATTTTATTTTTTATTCTCTCTCTCTCTCTCTCTCTCTCTCTCTCTCTCTCTCTCTCTCTCTCTCTCTCTCTCTCTGTTATTTTTGTTTTTTGTTTTGCTTTTTCTTCATTGCTGGTTCTTGTTTTTATAAGAGTATGAACATAGTTTCTAGTTTTACTGTGCTTGCTGTTCTTTTTATTTCTTCCATCTCTCTCACCTGTCTTCTGCACCAGTTTCACAAACTTTGCATGATCTTCCTTTGTCCTCCAGCCTTGCTTGTGGTCCCTCCTCATCTTCCTTCCTCTCCTCTTCTGCCTCCTCTTCCTCCTCTTCCTCCTCCTTCTCTATTTTGCCCAACCCCTTTAACTTTTCTTTGCTGAGAGTAAAATTGCCGTAAGGAGTGCTTATTTATTGAACACAATTTTCAGGTTTACTTTAGATTTTGTTATATAGCCATAAATCTAGTTCATATGGTTAAAGGTGGAAAATTAATGTTACCTCAGTCATTTTCTAGACTGTTTGGTCCTATTGTTACTGCTGACTACACCATTTTTCAAAGTAACATAATTGTTCTACCCAGTTGTTCTTCCTGGTGTACCAAGACTGATATTGTCTAAGGATGATTTAAAAAAATACTATAGGCTAGTGTCAATGAACCAGGTACTGAACCAAGCAGGAAGCAACTTCTAGTTCCCAGTGAACTGAAGAGGTAGGATCTTGCAACAGACTCAAAACCCAAAAGCCAGGTATACCTGGAAGACACCTATGAGAAATAATCATTTCCTAAGGGTTCTAAATGCTAGCAATGAAGCTACTTACTAATCATAGGCAATTTACAGATTAACACAGGAGTTAAACTAAAAAACCAGAAAATGAGAGAACAATGAAGCAAGATGCAACCCCGGATGTTTAACTCACCAAAGGCTAATCCAGGGGATAATGAGGCAGAAGAGTCTGAAAACCACCCAGCTGACCCCTCTAAAGTGAGACAAGTGGAACTAGTAAGGCAGATGCATTAGGATCTGGAAAAAATCAAATCAGAAATAATTTTTCAAATACCTAGAGATGGTAACCACAAAACATGCCTAGTGACTCTAGAGCAGATACAGATAAAATAGATAAAGGAGCTTAGAAAAATTATGGAACCCATGAATGCCCAAAATAGGAAAGAAATGGAATCCATAATACAGATTCAAACAGATATCCAGGAGATTAAAAAGTCCAACAAAACTGTACAAAGCAGAATGAACAACTATGAGGACAGAATCTGACTTATAGAAGACAGGTTTGAGGTTAGTGATCGCAAAAATAAAGGTTTCTTAAAAATAGCAAGGGACCATGAGAAATCAATCCATCAATTGCTAGATGATGCAAAGAAGAATAACATAAAAAACTGACTGGAGTCAATTAAAGAGAAGGAGATAACACAAATGACAGAAACCTGTTCACTGCCAGGGATTTAGCACAGCAGCATAACCAACTGCTTGACAAGTATGAGGTCATGAGTTCGATCCCCAGTGGCAAAAAAAAGAAAAGAAAAATCTGTTCACAGAAGTTATGATGCGGGAAAAAGAATTTGACATATAGATTAGTGAGCCATATAGAACTCCAATTATCCAGATTTTTTAAAAAAGCTCTACAGCAGGGCATATAACAGTATAAATTCAAGAAATTCAACACAACAACACAATACTGAAAGCTGTTAGAGGAAAAAAAATAAACTCCCTATAAAGGA
The DNA here is from genome assembly GCF_034190915.1 of Cavia porcellus. Classification (NCBI taxonomy): domain Eukaryota; kingdom Metazoa; phylum Chordata; class Mammalia; order Rodentia; family Caviidae; genus Cavia; species Cavia porcellus. Next base: position 80,990,971 of record NW_026947487.1, read on the forward strand.
AAGCCCATCAGAATCACAGAAGACTTCTCAACCAAAACCCTCAAGGCAGGGAGAGCTTGGCCTTAAATAATTCAAGCCCTAAAAGAAAATAATCTCAAATCCAACTGATGTGCCCTGCAAAACTATCATTCAAAATTGATGGTAAAGTAATATACTTCCATTACAAACACCACCAGAGGAAATTCATAAACACCATGTTCTGAAGAACATTCTGTAACGAGATAAAAAGAATCACAACTCCATAAACCCCAACAAAATGAATCCACCAGGAAAGGGAAACAAGTAAACAGAAAGTAAAAAATGGAACCAAAACATGAAAATAACATGACAAAGTCCAGTTCAGAACTCATACTAGGAAGAAAATTAAAAAGATCAGAGTAGAAATTAACACAATAGAGACTAAGAAAACAATACAAAGAATCAATGAATTGAAGAGTTGGTTCTTTGAAATATTAAATAAAATTGACAAACCCTTAGCCAACCTAATTTTTAAAAAGGCAATAAAAGCCTCAAATTCACGCAAAAATGAAATGGGTGAAATTACAACAGATCCAGCAGAAATCTTAAAGATCATTTATACCCACTTTGAAAATGTGTATTGTAATAAAATGGAAAATTCAAAAGAAATGGGCAGATTTCTGCATAATATATGAACTACCAAAGCTGAATCAAAAAGACATAAAATTTCTAATAAAACAATATCAGTCAATGAAACTGAAGATATAATTTAAAACCTACCAACAACAAAAGCCAAAGCTCTGATGGATTCATTGCTGAATTCTAAAAAAAAATTTAGAGAAGACCTAACACCACTACTTCTGAAACGCTAATGAAATTGAAAGGGAAGCAAAACTCCCAAAGTCATGTATGAAATCAAGTATTACCCTGATACCAAAACCAGAGAAGGGCCCAACTTAAAAAAGAGAACTACAATCCAATCTTGCTAATGAACAAAATCCTCAAGATCCCAGCAAACAGAATGCAGCAAGTCATCATGACCTAGTAGTATTCACCCCATGACTGCAGGGATAGTTCAACATATAGAAATTAATAAATATAATCCACCATAGTAGCAGAACAAAAGATAAAAACCATATTATCATCTCAATAGGTGCAGAAATAGTGTTTCACAAAACACAATACCCATTAATGACAAAAAGCCCATACAGAAATAGGAAGAAAATATTAAGTGGGAAGGGGAAAATGGGAGAGGGAAAGGAAGGAAGAAAAAGTTTTAAATGAGAAGAGAAAGCAAAATGCAAACAAAGCTTTTGTAAATGAGAAGAGGGATGACAGGAGAGTAGAAGAATGGGAAAAATACAGTCAAGTTATATATTGTACATGTACAAACAACAAAGGTGATCATTATGTATACCTAAAATGGATCAATAAAAACAATTTTCTCTCAAAACATAAATTAACTAAAATAAGTAAATGAGAAGCAGTAAAGAAAATGCTCCTTGAAATTTTGAAGGGATGTTAGAAGCAGCAATGCAAATGTTGAGACTGATCATATGCGAATTTTTTTACAGCAACAAAATGTATTTCAAAATGTATGTTTTTCCCTAAGACTGCCATTTTATACTAGCCAATTCTCAAGTTTCCAAGCTGGTAGTAATAATATTAGAAGACATCGGACCTAAGAGTTGCAAATGCCAGCAATACCTCTAAAGGTTACTACAACATATATAGACTTACTCTAATTCACAACTTCAACAATATGTATAAAGAAATTATACCTCTTTGTTTGTTTGGTATCAGGAATCAAACTCAGGACCTTGCATTTACCTGGCAGGTGCTTGTGCTATGAACTATAACCTGGCCCATCATTTTACTTTTAAACAAAAAACCAGTTCTATTTTAACCTACATCTATACTAAAACATGTAATTTCTTGAAAATATATGGTAATAGAATCCTTGCCATTATTAAAAAATATAGCCTGGTCCAGGCATTTAATTAATAAACAAAATGATGTTGTCTCCCACTTCAAAGGCCCTGTCCTAATAGATAGGTTTTGTTTGTAACTGTTTGTTCCAGTGACACTTGGAAAGTAGTGAAGGTTGACTGATATTCTTTCAGAGAAATGTCAGGACCCAAGTCATTTTCATAATAGTAGAGTGGACCTCATTCCTGAACTTAATTTGTTCCATGATTCTGGTTGTGAACATGACTGGTCACAAACTGAATCAATTCTCCATAAGGTTCAATGTAAATAAGGTTAACATTCTGATACCTACAAATGTGATCATGAGCCAATTTTGATCATGAACCAAATCAAACATTTCCATAAATTTCAGTTTAATTAATCCACTCTGAATGATATGTATTTTCTAATCACAAAAGTATAAAACAAAGTACAGTGTAGCATAAATACAATAAACCATAACTTTGCTTGAGATGACTTCTTGTATAGAGGACAAAAGGTGAATAGAAAGGAGGCCTCTGTGTGGAGGGAGAGTCCTCTTCCATAAGGACATCATGGAGATCTTTTCTTTGTCTCTTAACTTAGGGTCAACTTTGATTTTTTAAAAATCTGTCTAATGTTACTTGTTTTTTCCTGTGATGCATAAACTTTTGGAAAAGAGGGACCATGTTATCATTCATCAGAATCAACAGTGTTTATAACTTGCTTTGGGGTTATGCTTCTCAAAAAAATTCTGGCACTCATTTCTTTTTCCATAATGGATTTTGTCGCATCACTACTGACTCCCTCCCCATCATCTTCTTTCTCAGTGGGTACTCCTCAATCAGTACCTTCTTCTGCCAACTCTGAAGTGCAGCAAGTTCTTCTATCATCAGCTCCTCTTTACAGTCCTCAGTAAACTCTTCTATGTCTGCACCATTAGTATCTAGATTCACACTCTTGCCCTTGGACACAATATCTTCATTCCCTGTGTATCAGAACCTTCAAAGTCATGTTCAGTAACACATATGGCCAGTTTGCTCCACACTGAGTTTAAGGTCTGGTATGTGACATTTTCCTAGGCCTTGTTAATGGAGTACATTAAAATGCTTCTTCCAGAAATGTTTCAAAGTCAACAACATCTTTTCAGTGACACTGAAACACCTGGTGAACTGATCCTTTGCTTTAGATCACTGATGGTTCATCGGCTGCAGAAGAGATGTCCTGTTGGGGGAAAGAAAGTTGACGTTTATGACACCATTCTCAGCATATATATCATCCACAAAGGCTGAGTAGGGCATTGTCTATCAGAAGAAGGCCACCTTCCAGGCAACTGACTGTTAGAAAGATATTTCTTGAAGAAACCATTATGAATAATTGCCTTGTGACCCAAGCTTTCACGTTGGCCCTCCACATGAAAGGCAGTCTGGCCTTATTCACATTCTATTCCTTGTATGCAAGAGGGGTCTGGGAATGGTACACCAGTAGTAGATTAATCTTCACACTGGCACTTAAAATTCGTGCACAGCAAATGGATCAATGTATCCTTCATGGGCTTCTGCCCCAGTAATACCTTTTATTCCTGTATGATATAGGTTTTGTTTGATGACACTTCTTTTGTGGAATTTATCAAGCCACCCATTTCTGGATTCAAATCCATCTTTTACTGCACCCAGAAAAGGGTTTCCTTGCAGTAAATCACTATTCAGTTTCCTGGCTCTTTCATAGATCATAGCTTCAGTATCACTATCACCGGCCAGCTGCTTCTCATTCAACCACACTAGCAAAGGTTTCCACCTCTTCCAGCACTGTGTCCTCTACACAGTTAACACTGTTAATCCTTTTGCCATATCAGCACCTGTTTTTATTCTTCAAAATAGTTGACATTGTCAGCTTCATTATCTAGTTCTTCAAGAGCATGTTACACTCCTTCTTCAATTCAATGGTTCTTTTCTTCTTACCATTCTTGCTCTGTACATTCTGGTTACCTTCATTACCACTCTGCATTTTTTTATCATCTTGTTTGCTCTGAACTTTTTTTGAAACCATGCTGGATTGAATAATACTGTACATTACTGTATGTTCTAAAAACTACACAAAACACTTCCCATCAAGTGTGCATAGGTCTATCTCCAACTATCAACTAGAGGATGCCGAGACCACGTGTCAGAGTGGGAGAAGAGAGTCACCTTCATGTTCCTGTAAGAAAATGGCTGGAGTTGTGTTTATACCCGGATGCATTTTGCCATGAGAGCAAAATCTTTATGAATGCTTGTATTAAAGCTTTTTATTCAATTTTTGCTTTTTATATATACTTGACTATTCCTATATTTTAAGCATTTCTCAGTTTCAGTTTTAATAACAATAGAGATAACCCACATAAACAAAAGTTTTAGGGGTCATCAATAGTTCTAAGAGTTTAAAGAAGCCAAGAGGCCAAAAAGGTGGATAATTAGTACCTGACAAGCTAAAAGATAAAGGAGAAAATGATAAGACAAAGATGTAATGCTGTATATATAGAACTTTAGTGATTTTATTGGTACATTTTAGATGTACATAATGATCATGTTCATCAGAGGGAGTTTGTACCTGTACAGGATATATCTTGATTCTTTTTTCCCCAAACTCCTCTCCTCCCTCTCTGTTGTTATTTACAAAAACTTTGTTTCCATTATCTTTTCTATTCTCATTTTTCTCTTCTTTCCTTTCTCCCTTCCCTTTCCTAGTCCTCTTTTCTTTTGAACAGTGCCTTCAAATTTCACAATATCTATTACACAATTTTTCCCTTATTTACACATTCAGTATCTCACACCAGAGAAATGATGAAATATTTACAAGTGTGTCCAGCTTATCTCACTTAAGAGTATGGTTTCAAGGTGCATTCATTTACCTAGAAATATCCCAAGTTTATCTTTATGGCTGAGTAGTGCTCCATTGTATAAAACATATTTTTATATATCAGTTGATGAGCATTTAGGTTGTTCCCAAGACTTAATTATTACAAATTGTGCTGTTAAAACATGGGTGTACATATACCACCGTGATATGGTATTTTTAATTCTTTTGGGAAGATATCAAGAAGGGGGATAGTGGATTCAAATGGGACTTTTGAGTAATTGCCACACTGATTTCCACAGTTGCTGTACCAGTTTATGACCCTACTGATAGTGGAGGAGTGTTCCTCTTTCCACTCAGCCCCTCCAGCCTTTATTGTAGACTGATTTCTTGATAATAACCATTCTTCCTGGGGTGAGATGGAGTCTCAGCATTACCTTAATTTGCATCTCTCAAATGACCAATGATGTTGAACATTTTTCATATATTTATTTGCTGCTCATATTTCTTCCTTTGCAAAGTATGTATTAATCTCAGATGCCCATTTTTGACTGAATCATTAAATTTGGAGTGTCTGATTTTTTTCAGTTCTCTATATGTTGCAGATAGTAGTCCTTGTCTGTGGGACAATTGACTAAAATTTTTTGTACTCTGTGGGTTGTCTTTTCACTCTATTAATGATTTCTTTTACTGTGTGAAAGCATTTTAATTGGATGATATCCAAGTTGTTCATTCTTTGTAATATTTCCTGTGCAGCTGGGATGTTGTTCATGAAATCTTTACCTACACATATATCTTCAGGAGTTCTATCTGTTCCCTCTTCCAGCAGATTACAAAACTGTCTTTAAAATATTATACAAGATATAAAAAGTGAAAACTTCTTATATATTATATTGGTAAGTCCTAAATAGCCAAATATACTGATCAAATAAAAGTTTAATCAGAAAGTAAAGTTCACTGACATTAAAATTCCTATAATCAGGACCAAAGATTTTCATGTTAATTGAAATGATCACTGTCATTTATTCTAAAAATGTTCTATAGTGTATATTCCCACTGTTTCATTATTTGACTCTTAAATAATTGGAATCTCAATCCTAGGGCCATTTCCCCCAAATAAATTTTGTCTCAAGAACAGAACTTAAACATCATCTGAAATATGATTCTTAAAAATCCTTATTTCTGCACCTCTAAAACAAGTTGCTTACTACCAAAAACAAAAAAAAAGTACTTCTAAAAAAATTTTGGCCACCTCATTAGGCAAAGAATATCATCAGCTAAGAATATAATGAAGAGAAACATAATCTCAATACTGTTGCTACTATAATTTGAGATACCACATAATATATTTCCCTTGGAAACTTACATAAAAGAAAATAAATTATAAATTCACTAGTTATACTTAAGGAGAAAATAAATTCTGGAATTGTTAAGTACTCCATTTCCCCAGAATCCAGGCATCAAAAATTCTATATAAAGAATGGTAGATTTAAAACATTTTTTAAACTGAATAAATATTTCATAAGCTATTTTTCATGATTTTAGTGTTCTAATTATACATAAGTAGTCCGCACTTATGGTGACCCTGAGCATTAATGAACACAAGGTTCTTAATAAATGAGAGATACAGACAGACAGACAGTCAGACAGAAAGAGACAGAGAGATACAGAGAAATGATAAATGTGCAGTCAATATCTTCTCATCATTTACAGCATATTAGAATGAACATAATTAATCTATTCTCACAAAATGCTTTCTACCATTGAAAGTTTTTAAAAGATATAATTTAATAATAAAATTGTACATTTTTAAACTATAAGTATAGCTTTCCTTTTATTTAAATAAGAGGATTATATATGCTTTTACTGTCTTCAATTTGTAATTCAGTACCTTATGTATTCAATTCCTACTTAAAAGTCACTGGATAAAGAAAAGAAATCTTGAAATATACAGCATTGTTAATGTAAAATAATAACCATATATATTACATACTATGTCTTTGCTATACTTTTAATATACTACTGAATTCAAATAATCCGAATAAAAATTTGTAATCAACCTATCCCTAATTTATATTTCATAATAAACTAGATGCTTAAGTATCTACAATAATTATATTCTATATTTAAATAATTTCCCCCTTTCCAGATAATGTTTTTGCATAAACTTTTAAAAAAATAGGCTACATGGGCAGTCTGTTGTTTAAAAACATTTTAATATATCACCACTACTCAATATGTTTTCTTCACATCATGGCAGGTAAATATGGATATGTGCTCTGTGTGGGATGACTTTGTGTGTCCTCCAGGTAGACCCAGAGGGCAGTGTTAGTGATAATGACCCATCTGTTCACTACTGGCAACTAGAAAACTTCTAATGAAGACAGATGTGGGTCACCCTGTACAAGCAGGCTGCAGGGTATTAATGAATCCACTTAATGGTCACTACCTGCCACTCTTGACTGATTGATGACCCAAAAAGTTTACTCTGGAAAGCAAAAATGAGTATTTCAGGCACTCATTAGTCTTAACCAAGATGAAGCTCTTTTGTACAAACTTGCTCATCATTACTTGTCTTTGTCAGTTCTTAGAAAATTCTTAGATATTACTTGTTAACTTATACTTTTTAAAATAATCCTGCTAGCAGGTGTGGGAAATTAATTTCCTCCTAAATTTATCTATTGAGTGACTCATGAATACCAACTCTATATTGTAATAGAGTAATAACTAAAACACAAAAGGTAATATTTTCCTGTCATATAAATCTTTAGGTATATTTGTATATAACCATATAATTCATACCAGTCTTTCAAAAATGTTACTTGTAAAATACCATTGTCCCTAACTTCTTTGAAAAAAATTGTTTTAATCAATTCCAAAAAATGATCAATTTAGAAATATTTATATAGTTATAAAAACTTGTAGAGATAATCATTTTACTTTGTGAAATATGCTGTGGATAAGACTCTAGAATCATAATTCATGTAGTAGATTCTCCTAATAAAATTTGAATTAAATTTTACTTAAATAAATCTTAATAATAGATACCTGAACTATAAAATAAATATAAAACTTTCCTTTTTGGCCTACTAGATATATTTGATACATCTTTGATATTTATTTAAGGGCTTAAATAAATTTATTTAAGCCCTTAAATAAATCTGTTGATGCAATTTAAAAAATTAGTACGTATGAAAACTAAATGTATACAATCTAAAATTGAAAACACAAAATTTGTAAATACATGATTTATGCATAAATAAAACTATGAGAAATATGATTTAATGTAAGACAATTTTCATTAACTTTGAAGAATTTTGTCTTCTAAATACAGATTTAAGAAAGCCTGTTGTTGCTTTGGTCACAAAGGGGCCATTTATTCTTATTAAAAATCAGTTAATTAGAATGATAAATCATTACTGAACTTTACTGAAATTATCTAATAATAACTGTCACAATGTGAACACATATGCACATCATATATACATATGCACACATATACTACTCTAGAAACTTTGTAGACATAAAAGGTATTTCTGTAGCTAATAAATCTAAATAATCAAATTAAAAATTGTGAATGTTTTGAAACAGGAAAGAGACCAGAATCACTTAATTTAAAATCTGACAATTTTTTTACTTAAAGAAAAAAGCAAAACATAAAAGGGTAAAAATAATACAGAATTTCAAAAAAATAATGCTAAGAAATCACTAGTTGATAAATTACATATTGTCATCTTAGAAATAGTTGTTCATTACAAAATTAAAGCATAAAAAGTGGACAACCAAACAATGAGAGTACAAACCATTCTGTTCAATGATCCAACAAAAACTTAGTAATATGGTTATCTATTTATATACCTAAACATATAATTTAAAGTACAGTTTTAAAAATAGCACCAAAATCACATTATGAAAATCAATAAAAATGTTTCATTCACACAGAAGCTGTTGAATCACTTTCACAACTTTCATCCTCAGAGATAACAGACAAATTACCCATGGTTGCTTCTTCCATTCAAAAGATATTGGGGTGATATAGTTAAAAAGTACATATGGATTTTATTTCCAAGTAGAAACAATTATATTTACAGAATAACTTATAAGTAGCAAGTAACTATACACATTATTTCTTTTATAATCCTATAAAGTATAAAAGATCATAAATCCTATTGTATAAATTAAAAACTCAGTAACTTACCTTTCAGCAGTATCCACACTTAGTAGTGAGAAATGAAGCAAGATTTCACATCCTTTTTTTCTAATTTACAAAGTTGAAACTAAGGTCTACTTGATTAAAACTATAACTGTGTCTTACAGCAAAACTCCATTTACCTAACAGCCTTTTAGTCAGCTCTTGGCATATAAAACAATCTAACTACTAAAACTTAAAAGATCCCTCGATGTATCAAATATATCTAATAGGCAAAAAAGGAAAGTTTTATATTTATTTTATAGTTCAGGTATCTAGGATCTTCACTCTTACCATATTTTATTACATTGTATTTCTAAACCTAATAATGTTTTAGTGGTCTAACCAGAAACTAGATTGTCTCTATTATAAATCAGAAATTCAGTGGCAGGTTAAGTTGCCAAATTGTTTTAAATGCCCACTTAGCCTTGATTTGGCTCGTATTATGCAGTATCTGTAAGGTGCCTTGTAACAATATTTTCCCTGTTCCACCAACCCTTGTCCTCTTTTCTAACTAGGCTTGAGTTTCATGGACTGGCAGGAATGAAACACACTCGCACACTCAGGAGACCATCAGGAATGAAGGCCCATATAGAGGTATATGGGATTCCACTTTATGCGAGAGTAGACAAAAGTTGCAACAACATGAACGAAGGACACTGGGCTAAGTAAAACAAGTCACAAACAGACAAACAGCACATCTATATGTGGAATCTAAAAGAGCTACACTCACAGGAGCAGAGAGTACCATGTTGTTTATAAGAGGTGGTTGGGGCAGGGAACAATGTTGGCCAAGGAATACAAAATTTCAGTTAGACAGGAAAACTAAGTTCAAATAAGCTCACTACAGCATAGTGTCTTTAGTTGATAACAGCATGTATAACTGAATATTGTTGATGGAGTAAAATATCCTAATCACAAAAATAAGTGTATGAGATAAGGGATAATTAGCTTAACTGAATATTTATATTTAACTAATAAATGCAATTTTATTTGTCAGTTTAAAGAAATAGGAAGGGAAGGAACAGGAGAGACAGGTAGGAAGTGTAAAGGAAGGGAAGAATTAAGGACCATGAATTTGTCCTGCTAATTTATGATATTCCTTGAGATAAACATCAATAGGAAAAATTACTCCAAAGTTTCCTTCTAAGAAGCTCATTAAGTTTGAGAAGAATCAAGGTCCAAAAAGTAGGAGTAGATTAAAAATTATGTTGTTTCATTATTGCTAGAAGTAATAGACTGCTTAATGGTTTACAGATCAGGAAACTAAACTTTCTGGGAGTTTGTGGTAGAAACCCCATAGTCTTAGGACTCACAAGAGTTGAAGAAATTTTCATTTTGCTTCTATGTCAGGACATAACTAAAGTCTTCAGTCTTCTTAGGACAATCTTCCCATAATCCATAGAAAACCCAAATTATAATAAAATACATTACTTCCAAATAAATTGGTAACTGGAAATATTCAGTCCCAAGAGGCTTGAAATGTATTAAATACCTTTACATTACTCCACAAAGGCAGTCAGACAGCATGACAGATAACTTTTACACTCAAGGGTGGATATATATATATAAACAGGCTGTCACCAAGGAAGACCCATTTCAAAGAGGAGATAGAACAATGGAAATATAGGCAGCTGTGCTTGTACTTTTGAAAAAAAAAGAGAGAGAAGTACAAATTCAGTGGAGCAATGGATAGCTTAGCCTTTGAGACATTATCCTCATCTTCAAAAAGATACATACATCAGAACATTAAAGTGGGCCTAAACACATTTGCACTGCTCACAGTCTTTATTCTCACTGCTTAAACCATCTCTTGGTCTGTTAACTAGATAATTGTTTACATTGCTAGACATTAACCCATTTCTTTGTTTACCTACATATAAACTCACTCTTCAGACCCAATAACTAGTTTCTACATTTGCACTTTATCTTCCCTCCTTATCTATATTTTAGATGCTACTGTGGTCACTTTTATGGCTTTGCCCTGGGTCCCAAAGCCACTACCTTCTACCAAATTCCTTAGTTCTAAGAACACCAAATAATTGATTGTAGATTCTGGGGTCCAAGAATCATTTGAAAGGGGTGGTGTTTGTGAAGGTCAGTGTACTCTGGGAGCTGAGACATCATTTTGACATACTTTAAAAGCTAAAAGCGTTATGTTTTTTTTTTTAAAGAATACCATACTAATCAAAGTTGAAATCTCCCCATAATACTTTTATTTGTGGGGCAAGTTTTGAATACTGGTAGATAATGAACCCTCTTCATGATACAACTTTTTGAAAGCCAAAAGAGATCACCCTTTTCTCCAAGATAAGGTCATACTTGTTGATTGACTTTTTCCTTCTAGCATAATGTAAGGTAAAATGATAGGTATATAGTAATGCAGAAATATTGTAAAATAATGTTCAATCTTTCTGCAAAAATAAATTTTTAAAAAACATGAAGGAGGAACATCAGTCTATGAATCTCAGAAGAAAGTGCCAGAAATAACCATGAGGATTTATGCATATTTCAGATTCAATTTTATGAGATCTTCTCTTCTGATGGGGCATAAAATTTTATTAAAATTAAAGATGTGATGAAACATTTTTTCTAGGGGCATGACTTGAGTTCATCAGTCAAGGTTCCTTGCATCATTGCCAAAATGACCATATTCTCTGTCCAGAAGTATTTTTAATTCTTCAAATCATTTCAACCTTGAAAAAAGATAATGTGCTGCAAACTTCCCCCAATGTATGCTCTTGGTTAAAAATAAGCCAAGATCAAAATTTGATATTTGTATACTTAGCATGGGAAAGAAAAAGAATTTATCAATTAGTTTAATTATGAATGTGTCAAAATTCATTTTATTATTTTTATTTATGCTATAGTATATGCAAATTATATGATGGTAATAAATATATGATAAAATTTGTACATCAAGATTAGTTTAGGAAGACTGGTTCACAATCCAGGAAGCAATGACAAAAATGCAAAACACAGAAATCTATGCTTCTCACAACTTACATTTTAGTATGTCATAGCTAACAGATAATTTACATACACTATTAACAAAGCTAAAAACAATAAAATGAATTTGACACATTCATAACCTTGGTAACCAACATTATAATCAAAATATAGAATACTTTTGTCAACCCAAAAAGGTGCTTGTGCCACTTCTCACACCCAGATCATAGGCAGCTGATATCATCTCATATTATGGGTTAGCTTTGTGTTTCTTCAAAGTTAATATAAATAGAATATTTTTTCATATACTTTTTTATGTCTAACTTCCTTCATTCGGGAATGTTTGAGGGATTTGCTGTGTGGTTTTGTGAATGAGACATTTTATAAATATATTACAGCTGTGGATTTCTTCTCTAGATTAAAAGAAGACTCAAAACAAGATCTTATGCTATGTAAGTTTCTCAATTATCTCTGGTAAATCAGCTTGTTACTGTTGTAGCTGAATTGATTCCAGAGGAATATTCCTAACTCAGTGGACAACTGAATGCCAATGAACTCATCTGCTGAACCCAACACTGCACCCAAGGAGAAGGAGACCAAAATTCAGCTTAGACTCAACAAGCATGCCTGCAAGATGGCAAAACAGGCCCTGAGTCTGAGTTAACCCCAGTTTTCCAGTGAAGTGACCTTAAGAGTAATTGGGATGTGATCACGTAGACTCATTGGCAAAGTGACTTGGGAATAATATATGAAATGACTCACTGGAAATATCTAATTATTGTTCCCAGTGGACATTTTATTGGTTTATATTTTTGTGTGTTTTGGTGCTCAGCTGGCTCCAGGGATCTTGGGCTTGCCTGCACCCTCAATTCTGGAAACTGGGCAGCTGGAGATGAGTGTCCCCACACCATCCCGAGCTCCAGGAGTTTAAGATCATTGCTCCCACTGGCCAAGGAACTTCACAGCTTCCTGCCACACGCGACTGGCTCCACAGGTCTTGGGCCGGCCTGCCCCACCCCTAGTGATCCTGTCTCAATTCAGGGAACTCAGCAGCCAGAATCCCAGGAGCTGAGGGCATAGAAGAGGATTTCCAACAGGCTCAGGGGAAGTTGTGGAATAACACTTGAAACATGAAAATACAGGAAAATGACAAAACGAAAGGCCAAAATGCAATCTCAAACTTGCAGCCCATCCCAAGAAACCTTAGGAGCTATGTACATAGAAGAAAATATATGCCATACACCTGAAATACCTGAAATAATAGCAACAGAAATAAAGAAGCAACTCCGGGAAGCTTTAAAAGAATTCAAACTAGAAATCTCCAAGGTAAAAGAAATGAAACAGATGCTGAACATATCTAAAGAAGACACAGTTAAAAAATTAGAGGAATGTCTTAGTTACTTTATGCTCGTTGCTGAGACAAAATACCTGATGCCCAAGTTGGGAAAGGAAAGGTTTATTTCTAACAGTTTTTGGAGGTTTCAGTCCACACTCAGTTGGCTCCAAGGCAGGCGGGCATGGCTGGGCCGCACTTCATGGCGGCTGCAAACAGCAAACAGGAACCAGCAAAGAGCAAGACACAGCTTCTTCCTGCCATTACATCACATCCTGGCTCCACCCCTTTGTGGGTAGAGCACTGACACCATCAATCCAAGCACTAGACAATGAATGAATAACAAATGCACAATTCAAACTCATGAGGCCTGGGGGATACAGACATAAACCATGACATTCCACCCCTGGTCCCCAGGACTCATGTACATCCTTTATACAAAAGACATTTAGTCCACCTCCAAGAGTTGCCAAAGTCCTAACAGCTTCAGCATTGCTGAATAGTCCAAATCCCAAGTCTCCTCCAAGATCTATGGCAAACTCTTAACTGTAACCCCCTGTACAAATGAAACAAGATTAAACATTTCTGAAATGCAAAGGTACAAGATAAACATTACCAATCCAAAAGTTACAAACAGGGGAATAGAAAGCATTGGAAACAAAGCAAGTCCAACATCCAGCAGGGCAAACATTAAGTCCTAGAGTTCCATGCTCAGCATCTGAAGCAATCTGGTTGCAAGCTCCAAAAGGCTTGGGTGATTCCACCCCCAGGGCACTTCTGGTAATTTCAACTCCCCCGGCTTCTTTCTTAAATCTTCTCTGCTCGCTTTTTGCAGCTTCCCTTGGATGACCCACATTCCTGGCTTTTCCAAATTTCTGGGGTATCCACTGCACCTTTGGCTTCACACTTACATCTTCACAAATTGCCCTCTCAGGGGCACACTGCTTAGCCAGCCAGGCCCTTTGCAATCAAGGTGGAAGCCATCTTACCCTCAGAATTTGTGCATTTTCCTTGCACCTAAAATCAGCACCTTGTGGATGCCGCCAAGGTTTGCTGCTAGCTGAAGCAGTAGCTAGGCTTTTCTCTCTCTTGGCTGTATGGGTCAGTTGCCTGGACCGCAGGGCTCTGTTTGCCTGATTGTGAGAAAAAGCTTCTCTACGTTGCCGCCATTTTGGAACCTTATGTGGCCTCTGTTGCCATTCTGGAACCTCACAAACCTGGAAGTTGACATTTTGTTTTAGTTTTTATTTTCTGCACTCTCTTTTGTTTGATTTTTATTGTGGTGTGGTTGTAGCATTATTTCTGGGGTTTTTTTGCATTTTTTTCTCCGTCATTGTTTGATTTATTTTTATATGAGTATGAAAGTGGTTTCTAGCCTCTTTATTGGTGAGGTTCTATTCTGTTCTTTTTAATCTCTTCTTGCTCTCTTTCCCTCTAGTCTTCTGCGCCTGTTTCCCAAAATCAGCATGATCCCACTTTGTCCTCTACCCTTACTTCTAATCTGTTTCTCTTCTTGCAATTCTCTATTTTCTCCTTTATCCATTTTAAATTTTAACTTGTGAGAGCAAAACTGACATATTAAGGACTTGTATGCTATATATAATTTTCTGGTTTGTATTAGATTTTGTTATAACCACAAATCTAGTTCATTTGGTTCAAAGTGGCAAATTAATGGTTAGCTCAGTTTGTCATTTTCTAGGCTGTATTTGATGCTATTGTTACCACTATAGCCAAAATTGACATAATTGTTCTAAATAGCTGATGTTCCTAGTACTGAATGACAGAGACTAAGGGTCACAGATAGAACCAGGGACTGGGCCAAACAAGCAGAAACTTCTTATCCGCAACAAATTAAAGATGTAGGAACTTCCGACAGGCTCAAATCTCCCCAAAACAGATATACCTGGAAGATACCACAGAAGAGTAGTCATTACCTAAGGGTACTAAATACCAGCGATAAAGCAACCAACAACAGGCAATTTACAAGCATAATGCCAGGAATTAAACTAAAAAAGAAAATAAAATGAAAAGACACTTAAACAAGATGTAACCCCAGACATCCAGCTCACCAAGGGCAAACCCAGGAGGCAGAGATGAGACAATCTGAAAGCCTCTCACCTAGCCTCTCTGAAGTAATAACAAAGCTATTGAATGAGGCTCTGGAAAAAATCAAATCAGAAATTATCTCTCATATTACTACACAGATGCTGTCCAAAATAAAGACCATGCTCAGGGATTCTAGAGCACATACAGACAAAAAAAAAAAAAAAAGATGAGATTAAGAAAATTATGGAAACCATGAATGCTCAGCATAGGAAAAAAATTAAATCCATAAGGCATATCCAGGAGAATAAAAATTCCATTGAAAGTATTCATAGCAGATTAAGACAATGTGAGGACAGGATCTCAGATATAGAAGAAAGGCTTGCAGTTAGCAATCATAAAAAAAATTTCTCAAGAATAGCAAGGGACCATGATAAATGAGTCCGGTAGCTGCTAGATGAGACAAAGAAAAATAACTTAGATTGATTCAAATCAATGAAAAACCAGGTTTAAAAAAACTGATCATAGATGTCATGCAGAAAATTTGTCTTGCAGAAAAAAAGAATTTGACATACAGATGTATGAGGCATATAAACTCCAATTAGCCACAAAAACAAAATCTACAGCCAGGCATATCATAGTCAAGATTCCAGAAATTCAACACAACAATAGAATCTTAACAACTCAGAATAACACATCCTGAAAAAAATTAACTTTCAAAATTGATGGAGAAAGTTCCTTCCATGACCATGATCACCTTAAGAAATGCATGATCACCAAACCAGCAATCCAAAAAAAATTATCAAGCATATTTTGGAAAGAGACAATGAAGCTGACAGTGCTAAAAATTTTAATGGAAACAGCACACAAAGTAGGGTGATCAGTTGAGCAGAAAAAGAAAAAGTGAATCTGAAACAAGACAGTACAATGATAGCCATCAATATATTTCAGTAAAAACTCTCAATGTGAATAGTCTCAACTCCCCAGTCAAAAGACACAGATTGATACAATAGGTCAAAAATCAAAACCTGGTGGTATGCTATATACAAGAAATATATTTAATCAAAAAGAAATCCACAGACTATAATTAAAAGGATATAAAACATTTTGCTATGCAATGAGAGCCTCAAAGCAAGGAGAAGGCAGCATCCATTCTATTTTTAGACAAGGCAAACTTCAAGCCAAACAGAAGAGGCAAAGAAGGTCACTACATATTGGTTAAGGAAACAATTCAACAAAAAGTTTAACAATTATAGATATAAATGCAGAAAACATCAATGCACCAAACATCAAAAAATAAACACTATTGGACATAAAAGATCACTTCCAATTAGATTATGAATATGTATAAAATATGGGAAATGATGCAAATTTTTATAGTAAAACAGAATCCAAATAAGGCTGTTGTAGCCTGAGTGATAAATCTGATGACAATGTCACACTTCCATAAAATCCTTAAAAGGAGTCAAAAGCAAGTATCAGATAGGTTCCTTGTTAATGTTGTTTTACTTTAGAGAGAATAAAACAGAATAAAGCCAATCAAAACAAAGCAATGAAATCAATATAGGACTTCAAAATAGGAAATCAACAATGGCTATCATAATATATCTTGTGATCTTCACAATAGCTACTATATCATCAGACATAATAAAATCAAACAAAACAAAACAGAATAAAACCAAGCCAAACAAAACAATGAAAACAATACAGGACTTTGAAACAAGATAATAGGAAATGAACACTGTCTTCCATAATGCCTCTTGTTATCTTCAAAATAGCTGTCCAGACTATCAGACACAGGCATATAAAATTAACCAAACAATATAAGAACTAAGTTGCTTCTTTACTTCAGTTGTTATCTTTTCAGAAATTTCAGAGGTGCGACTTCTAATTTCTAATGTCTGTGTCTCTTGAACTTAATCTATGTAGACTGGAGCTCTGAGATTGTGTTTTGCTCCTACATCTTAACATTTTCCTGTGTTCCTTTGAATCAGCCCATTGCTGCACTCCAGGTGCTTCCTGCACTGGCTGCCAGTCCCTCAGTGTAGTGAGTTGGACTAGGCTCCTGGGTTCCTCCATTTCAGGGTTCTTGGAGTGGTGGAGAGGCATGGAGTGTTGGTTCACCAATAGTTCCCTGATGGTGGTGGGGCCTCAGGGCATAGCTTCTTCTCCAGGCCGGTGCTGGACTTGCTGGATCATTCAGGCCACTTGCACATGGCATCAGGGTGTGGCTTCTCTGGGTCAGCACTGGGCTCACTGAATCTCTCCAGGCCACAGATGCACATAACCTCAGGGCAAGGCTTCTTCCTATATTTGTTCATAGGTTTGCTTCAGCTCTGATATTTCTTTGCTGATTTTCTGTCTAGTTGATCTATCTCTCTGTGATAATAGTGTATTGAGGTCTCCCATTAAAATTGCATTATTGCTTATTTGACTTTCCATCACTAAAAATAACTATCTTATATAGTTGGATGCTCCTATTTAGATGCTTATATATTTATGATTATTATGGCACTCCTGCTGTCTCCATCTTTCTTCTTGACTCCAATGAATCTTGTATTCTTCATTTTTGTCTTATAGCTGCTGGATTGATTACTCATGGTCTCTTGCTATTTTTAAGATAGCTTTCTTTTTATGATCACTAGCTGCAATTATGTCTTCAAAATCTGAAATTGTATTCTTTCCTTTGTTCAATCTGTTGCATATACTTCCTTCTATTTCCTTTTTTTTTTTTTTTTTTGCCTTTGTTGAGACAGGGTTTCACTATGCAATTAATTCATGCTGTCCTTGAACTCATTTTGTAGCCCAGGCTGGTCCTAAATTTGCAATGATCCTCCTGCCTCAGCCTCCTAAGTGCTGGGATTACTGCAAATTACTTTCAATGGATGTTTTAATCCCCTGGGTCTCTTTTTGGAACTGTTCCCTGGATTCTATTTGTCTCCCCAGTTGGGCATTTCTTTGTTTCCATTTTTCTTAAGCTCATCTATTCTTTTATTTGTATCTTCTCTAATATCTTTGATTTTAATCATAATTTTTTTTTGTACCTGAGAGATCATTTTTTCAACTTTTCAACTTTTCAACTTTTTTTTCACTTCTGTTATCATTCCAGAAAGTTCCAGTGTTTAACTTTCAACTTCATCCACTGTTGTATTCCAGGCCTGTCCTGGGTAGGCCGGGGGCCTGGGACTGCATCTTGCCTCTGCATCTTGCCATTCTTCATCTCTTTTTTTTTTCTTTTGTTTTTGTCTTCTGCGTTGATGTCCACCAACCTCCCATGACATATAGTTCTACCACTAGCATTGAGACCTCTCTCAAGGAGGAAAGAAAATGTCTGTTCCTCAGGGATGTCCCCCAGCGGTAGTTGGTTCTTTGTAACTATCCAAAAATGTACCTTCTTCTGGTGTTTACAGTTCCATGATAATGTCCATGTAACATCTCAGAGATGTGCCAGGAATCCTCACCTCTGGATGTGGGGGCTGAGACTAGTCTTCTGTCAGGGGAATTCTCCAGAGTCCAGTTGCCATCTCCTTGCTGCTACTTCAGATGCTTCCATATTATTGACCTCACTGATTACTTCATCCTCCAAAGATGCATGTGCATCTGTGCACCAGGCTGCTGTCCTGGGTCTTGGGATTCCCTTTGGTTTTACATTCCTTCAGCCAACCCCACCCTCCAGGATATAATGCAGGAGTATAAAACATGGACTCACTGTCTTACATCTGGCCGTGCCATCAAGGATGCAATGTGTCCTATCTTTCTGAAATTATACATCTGTTCATGAGTCACCTGCTTAAGATATTGACTGGTTCATCACTATCTATAAACAAAACATAAAATTGTTTTCTCACACTTTCTTGGCATACATATCCTCATTGCCTGCAGTGTCCTACTTCATGTGATAAACATCTTAATGTCCTTCAAAAATACAACTCAATCATACTTTGGAATCCTTTGTTGACTTCTGCCAGGCTTCATGAAGAATTAACATGGCTCTCCTCTGAAGTCCCACTGCTACATATTTGGATTTCATTGCTTAATTGTTTATATACTTCTCTTTTCCATCAGAAAATGATTCAAGAAGCTTGCCCTATTCATCACCTATCCATTGCACAGAGTAAGGGTTCAATCAATTGTCCACTAACTAAAACAATAACAAACATCACTTACTGAGCATTAATAAGCAACAAACACTGTGTGAGCCAGTATGTGTACATTGTAATATCTTATTGAATTTACATAATTTGCTAGGTATTCTCACTAATATTTCAGAGGTTTAGAGTAGCAAAAAATAATTTATCCACATAGTAAGTGATAGAGCAATAAATTGAATGCAGTGTGATTCTAAAGTCTCAAATCTACCATTAAACCACGAATAATTCTAAGTAGGCATTATTTTTTACATAGTTCTTAATATTTAACATGAGTATGACTTTAGAATACAAAAGTCACTGACAAAAGTACAAACTATTTTACAGTTATAGTTAAAGACAGTAAGTTCTTCAAAGAACACTGAATCTTTGTTTAAACAATAACTAAATGTTTTCAATTTCTTCTTTATTATTTTCCCACACATAATTTTGTTCACTTATTTTTATTCAGTCCTTTCCTCTCACCTCTCTTGAAACATTTTTCTCCTCTTTGAAGAATCTCAATGAAAAACTGGAAACTTTATAACAAATGAGAAAGGTAAGTTCTCAGACTTTCAGATACAATAACTTCAACAGTAAAATTTTATGGGGGATATATTTAATTATATGCAAGTCTTGTTAAGTCTTTGTACATCATTGGATGCAGGCATTTTCTGATTTCACAAAAAGTATAATGAATATATTTTAATCAACATGAGTTTTTAAAATTACCGTAACTATAGTTAAGATCTGTGTAATTCCGTCACACACAGTTATTTCAATACATCTAATGGATAAATATGACATTGTAACTTAATGAGAATGTATTAAAAACACAAAGGCAAATTCTTTCAAGATCACAATAACATATTTCTAATTGCAATAAATTGCCAAGTCCCTCTTATAAAGTCCAGTAAGCAGGTAATAATAAATATTGGAGATCAGCAGTAATAAGTGAAAAAATTACATCAAAATGGAATCAAAACATCAAAATGGAATAATTCATACAAATGAGAAAATCAAAATATAGCACAACAGGCTATAAAATGTTTCTGTTCTTTGTATTGATTTTTTTTTTTTTTTTGGTACTGAGGATTGAACTCACAACCTCCTGCTTGCCAGGCAGGTACTTATGCTGCTGAACTAAATCCCCAACCTATATTAATCTTTTGAAATGCATAATTTCATTATTTGAAACTTTAACTTTCTATTTAAAATATATAGGTAATCTCACTAATCCAGAGAAAATCCTCTTTAAAAATAGCCTTTAAAAATCTTACAACTTTGGTAATTGTGTGTAGACATATAAATACAATTTTCAAATATAAAGTTATAGATTATTTCCATTGGGTAAAACATCCAAAAGAACTAAAAATTTCCAATTTACATTTACTCAAATGAACAAAGCAAATTTTCATATTTTGCCGCACAAAAGGTCAAATCTTTTTTTCTTTTTTCTTTTTTTTTTTTTTTTTTTACAAACAGGAGAAATGTTTTATCAGTAAAGATCAAAATATTGGCGCCACCTAGTGGAATTTTACTTTTTATGAAATGATAAAATTAATATGACAACTTCACACATTTTGAATTACCAAATCAAAGAACTTCAATAGAAACAATTATTAAATACTTTTGCACATGGAAGAGTTTTCTTAAAGCCTTATTAATATTGAAGAAGACAGTGCAAAACAAGTTTCACTATCAAAGGCAAGACATACCCTGGAAAAGATTCAGTTTGAACTGTATTTAGTATTTGTGTTTTTAATAGTTCTCAGTAAGTTATAATGTCATATATATTCATAAGATATATGGAAACAACACTGTATGTAACAGAATTAAATAGATCTCAAATAGGGTAATTTTAAAAATCCATATTTATGAAAATGTAATTATACTTTTTGTGAAATCAGAAAATGCTTGCACAAAAATTTGACAGTATTTTTAAATCATTTTAACTTAGACATTAAACTAACTTAGATTCAAAATTTAGATACTAAAATAATAGTATGAATCTCAAGAAAAAGAAATACTAAGCATGATTTCCCTATATTTCAATTTCAAAGTAAAACAATTCACTTTCAGATTTCTAATGAACTTCTTCAAAAAGCATGTTAAATACATGGTTGCTGAATTCATATCTCCATCCATAAATTTGAAGTTCCTGTTTTTTCAAATTTCTACTTCGTTTATAATTTTTCTCCAAATTCAATTGTCGCAAAATGAACTTATCATGTGCTCTGCTTATTGTAGTGAGCAGTTTGTTATAACCATCTCACAGGACACATTCATCTAAAAACAACACTTACAAGTCATCTCTGCCTTCTTCTTGTTAGCTTACACACACATGCACATGCACACACACATGCACACACACGCAGCACTTAGCTGGGAACAAAATAATGGAAAATTTAATGATTCCATGTCATCATAATCATTGGGCAACTACCATAAGCATTATATGGACCAAGAAATAATGCAGTTTAGAAAAACAAAAAGCCGCTTGATAGTATCAACCCTAAAAGTAGAGGCAGCTACTCTGAAGATGACATGATGTAAAAGATATCCATACCAGTATTAATTATTAACAGCTCTCAAGTCCTACAATGTTTTCAAAGTTGTGTTATTATAAAAATAGCTAGGTAATACTATGTTCAACTATATTAAACCTGATGATGTGGACAAGACTATGGAAAATAACAAGAGAAAGCATGGTAACTAAAATAGATCATCTAATATTGTGGTCTTATGTGTCTTTTTCACTGCATGTTTATCTAGGAATTTGTTTTGCTGTCTAGTTATGATTTGTTTTCCCCTATAATACAGAGAGGATAGATATACAGGTAGAAATTCATGCATGAGAAGATTCTTTTAAAAAACTATTTACAAGAACAGATTATATAATGCAATATGTAATGAACAGCTACTTTGAAGAAGAAGAGACACTAAGAAACCCAGTGCTAATTTTGTAGCATTATGATATAAAATCTAGCAATACTATTATTCACTGATCAGAGTGATATTAGTCTAGTCTCTTAAGTTCAATATCAGCATATGTAAAGATAAGGACAGCTAGTACGAAGAGAATGAGAAATGCGATGGTAGTTATTATTGTCTTCCCCAATGCAAGATCTTGAAGACCTAAAAAGCCTTCATCACCCTGTAATGATTTGATTAGTTCTATAATATGCAGTATGTATTTAATGTGTGTGAAGATGGGGACAACTATTTGGAAGAAACTAGAGACAATTAGATAGACAGTGAAGATCTCCAGTGGACTTGATTTGAAATCTGTATTTCTTTAAAGTGTTTTTTTTTAAACTGTTTTGTTCTGTTTTGATATGTTTAATCTTACCCTCTTTAAGATATAAAACAAGTGTGTAGGACTGATAACCATATTACTAAGTTTTTGTTAGATCACTGAGCAGAACTGTTGGCAGTATCACTATTTGAATGTCATTTTACATACTTTAATATTGTAACCTGAACAGCTATTTCTAAGATGACAATATGTAACTTATTAACTGGCTATTTCTTACCATTTATTTTTCTGTAATTCTGTATTATTTCTACCCTTTTTATCTCCATGTATTTTTTTGTTTCTTTCTCTTTAAATAAAAAAAAAAGCCCACCTCCCTCTATTTACTTTAAAACTTAAGTTACAATAGTACATGTCTTAGGAAGAAATACTGGCTATAACAGTAAAACAATGAGAAATGTCATTTACATTAAAGCCCTTTTATCTCAATTAGCTCATTCAAGTTATTATTCATTTTGTGATTTACACAGTAAAGAAATAAAAATTACTTTTAATTTTTTTCAGTATTTTTGGGATTCACTGAGAGAAACACTCATTTTGAGGAAATACTTTTTGGTTTTATATTAAATATACAGAAAATACAAATACTTTTACATTGTTTTAATAATAAATACTCTTTGTTACACCAAAATTCTTAATTTATCATAATTGTTTTCAGAGATGATTTTAAAAGAGGTGCATTTCATAGTTACTATAGAAAAATAAGCAAAACCCCTGGGTAAAGTCACATATTGAAAAAAAATGTGCTTCAAAGCACATAATAGTTAGAGGTAAACACTATTAAAAATGACCAAATTTAAGCTTTGCATTAGATCTCTCTAATAAACAATACAGAAGCAAGAAAACTTACAGATCTTTGGAACATTCACATTCCTTTTTCCTATTCCCCCAACATACAAGATCTATAGTATTACCATTTATTTTCTTCTAGGTTTTCCAGGCCAATAATAGTGATATACAGTAGGACAATACTGAGGTAACATTTCAGCATATGACATATAATAATTGTAAGTGGAAAAGAACATAAGTGGAAATCAAAACTACAAGTAGAAGAATCTGAAGAAAAAATGCATTCAAAATCATTTTCCTGAAAATGAACTAAAAATTTAACATGTCAAAATCTTTGCACAAATACAGAAAATATTTCACATTGTAAAAAAACTTGCATCCCCATGAAATATAAGAAGATGTTAGTATTTAAGAGAAAAGCATGCATCTATTTAATAAGTACCGACTGAGTCCTTAGCATATTTTAGCCACTATGTGAATGACACAATGCTAATGGCCCCATGCTTGGGAACTCTAATCAAATGAAGATTTTACAGTTTATAAGAAAAAGCATACAGATGCTAATATTTAAATAAAGGAAATTTATGCCCCTGATATCAATTATCAATTATTATGTTGTTTATTAACTGTTCCATAATTCCAAAATAATCTCAAACCACAGTTATCTTCTATCAACAAAGGCAGGGCAATTTGTTTTCGTTTTTGTTTTGGTTTTGAGACAGGGTTTCACATAGTTTAGGTTAACCGTGAATTCACTTTGTAGCCCATGCTGGCCTCTAACTTACAGAAATCTTCCTGCCTGAGCATCCTGAGTGCTGGGGTTACAGGCATGCACCACCATGCTTAGCAAAATAGGGTAACACTATGAAAGAAGGCATTTTAAAAATGTAACAATAGGGGCTGGGGATTTAGTTCAGCGGCATAAGCACCTGTCTTGCAAGCGGGTGGTTGTGAGTTCAATCCCCAGTACCGATTAAAAAAAAAATGTAACAGTAAGATTATTCTTTGAAAATCAATTTCAAATAAAACTTCTCACTGTAATTTCTGTGAATTTTTACTGACATCTGAAGTAAAATATTATGTGTAAATTCAATTGATAAAACCTTAATGAAAAGACAAGATTTTTTTCACCTTTTCTGAGTGTATTTTGAAATTATTATAGCCACTGCAATGCTCAGATTGAAAATTGATACTTCTTTATTTGCTTGGAGGCATATATTTGTTATTTTCAGAAAATAATTTTATCATTTTGTTAATATGCTTTTCTAATATTATACTGTTTTATTTCTGATAAATAGTATGTTTCCTTGATGATTAATATTTAGAAGACCAAGGAAGTCTTGGAAAAAATTCTCACTGAAATAATTATTGATTTTTCAATAGAGAATCATTTATCTTTAGTCTAAATGTATCTGTTTTTAAATTTTTATACTATAATTTTTAAGTTTAAATATCATACACTAAAGCAAATTTTATTTTTACCTGCCCACAAGTTCCAAACAAGAAAACTGAAACATAGCTACAAAACAGTGGAATAGATATTAAAATGAATTTTATCTTAGTAAATATATACGTCATGGTTTATGTCGGTGGCCTCCAGACATCATGCATTTACATCATGCATCTGTGATTGGTTCATTGTCTAGTGCTTGGATTGATGGTGTCAGTGCAACATCCACATAGGGGTGGAGCCAGGATGTGATGTAATGGCAGGAAGAAGGTGTGTCTCTCTCTTTTGCCAGTTTCTGCCTTGCTGTTTGCAGCCACCATGAACCGCGGCCCTGCCATGCCACCCTGCCTTGGAGCCAACTGAGTATGGATTGAAACCTTCAAAAACTGTAAGAAATAAACCTTTCCTTTCCCAGCTTTGGTCATCAGGTATTTTGTCTCAGCGATCAGTAAAAAGTAACTAAGACATATACTATCCAGAAGAAGAAAGATGAAAATTATAACTATATAAATCAGACTACATCTAGAATATTACACTTAGTTTCAAATATGATAAAGGCCCTTATATAACTTCAAAGAAAAATAAGTGATCTTGAAGTTACTAAAAGTCAAAAATACCTGAAACATTTATCCTTACCAGAAAAAAAAAAAAAAGGAAATTGATAAGAAATTGTACAAGAAGGAAGAATAATAAGCAGGTAGGAAATAGAGAAGTTTAGGTCAGTTTAAGAACATTTTTAGGGGGTGAACGTGTTACACTAAAGCAAAACAGTAATAGTGAGTTCCACCTTTTGACAGAGATACATTCCATCTATGATATTCACTGAGTGGCATAGCTAGCAGGTACATTATATCTAAGAGCACTTTACACTTGTGAAAAGGTATTCAATGATTTTAAAACCTAGAAAAAGATGAAATAATCACTTTTTAACTTACCTTTTTTTCCTCTTGCAATTCTATTACTTCAAAAAAACGTGGGATATAAGAGTAATAACTTTGCTGTTGACCTTTCTTGGTATTAATATTTTCACAGCGTAATATCTTTTTCCTTTAGAAAATTCATATATAAATTGAGAGTTCTTGATTTTAAATATATAAACATTTATACAAGCACAAAGATTATGCTATATTTCTTGCTTTAAAAGTATACAATAAGAGCAATTAATTAGACTAGACTAATACTTTCAAAATTTTATAAAAATTCATATCTTATATTGTTTAGTTCTAATTTTTCCAGTTCAGAGCATTATAAAACTGTGCTAAAACTGTTTTATAGAAGATGATATGTGAGAGTTATATCATGAATTGATATAAAAAGCCACCAATTTTTGTTCCTATACATTCCACAAGTTTAAAATTCTAAAACCCCTGGTATTTCAACTACTACTAAAATAAGAGATGTGATGCCTCTGTTATTTATATCCCAAGGCAATCGAGATAAAGGTATAAGGATCTCTGATCATGAAAGAGGAGCTTTTTCAATGAAATTCAGACAACCTCGAGAAAGTAGTAAGAGTTCAAGTTTTAGGAGTCAGAGAACCTGAAAGAAATCTATGTTACCTTAAGCAAATCACTTCTCTCAGCTTCAGGTTCTTCATCTGTAAATGGAAAAACTAATAACCAGTTCTCAAGAACACAATGATTAAAACAGAAAATACACATGAAGTGATTATTGCCACATGGAGCCCATAGCCCACAATATCTATTAGCTTAATTATGGCAAGAAATACATATATATATATATATATATATATATATATATATATATATATCATCTATACTGCTATTTTAATCAGAATTTCTAAAAAATCTGATATCCAATGTTCCAAAAAATTATACTCAACATACAAATATTTAAAACTAGATAATAGAAAAACAAAATTTAAGTTATGTAACAGTCATCATTATTTGATAGCAGTGTTATGATTTAAATGTACATATACCAACTCAGCTCACTATTAAATAATTTTCACTGATTTCTATTTGCACAAAACTCAAAAGCTAAGCTTGTCTTCAAAACCATAAATGTGCGTATAGATAACAAATTTCAAGTCTCTTATAACAATTCTGACTCAAATTAACCAAAATGCAAAAACGAAACATACAGACAAAGTCAAGTAGGAAATGTCAACCACTAGAAGAAACCAACTTCTAAAAAACGATATCTAAAAAACTATGAACACAGATAATCAAAGCAGTTATGCACTTTACAGGAACTCATTCCTGCATGCCAAAGATAAAAATAAAAGTGAATAAAGAGGAAGACTAAGGAAAATTAAAGGCAGATCAAAGAAAAGAACAGCCGGAAACAACCGGGAAACTGGAAGTGGAATGAGGTGGGGGAAGTAAAACAGAATGGCAGGAAAAACTATAACGCAAATTTAGAACTGCTCCAGATTGGAGTCCTCACTGCTTTCTCTCTTTAACCTCCATGAGAAGCAGAGGGAGGACAGGAGGCAGCCCCTGCAGTCGGGGGATGGAATACTAAACAACAGAGGCACATGTCAAAAGAGGGTAGTCAGAGCTAGAACCATCTACAGGTCATGTTTGGAAGAATGCTGATGATGTAAGAACATACTGTATTAAGCTAAATGTGCATGTTAAGTTTCTAGTATAAGTACGAAAAGAATAAAATGCAATGATAAATTTCACATTAGGAAAGTGAAAAATAAAAAAAGGGTGATGGACTAGAATCTAAAACCCCTAAAAAGAAGAGTCATGTTTTATTCTTTTTATTCTAAGTTTCTGAGTTCAGTACTGGCACACAGCATGAACTCAATGTATCAGTACCAAACAAGAGCCTAAGTTATGTCCATGCAATGGGAGGGAAAACCAGGCAGATAAGCTGGAATCTACTTTTAAAACATAATCATATAAAGAAGTAGTGGAATCTGAGGACTACACTGCATCTGTTAATGTTGCTGTCCATGGATTCATATCTAAAGCTGATTATGAGGGTAGAAAGCAGTATGGACAAAAAAAGAGTTATTTTACCAGAAATGCATTCACTAATTAAATTTCATAACTACTACATATATCCTAACATCCTAATGTTACTGCTCCTACATTAAGAATGCCTTCTAAGGGCATTCGTACATAGTCTGAAGAATGGAGACAAAAAGATAAGCTAAGACAGGGAAACTTGAGTCTCTTTTTTGTAGTTCCTCTCACCTTTTGCCTACTTTATAACAAAGCACAGTATATCTTAGTACTTAGATTAGTAGGCTGTGTAAACAAATAGGCATCAGTTAAAGTCTAGTTCTGCCACTTCAATGGTCACATGAAGTGTTATTCATCTTCTCTGATCCTGGGCTTTCCACTGATAGAATACACAGAGACTTGCTGTGAAGATTAAATGAGGTGACACAAAGTGGGTGCCACAGATATGGTTCATTTTAAAAAGTAAGAGTTTTCAACACAGGTTACTTAAAAATCTAATACTTCTGAGAGTTTTTCTTTCTTAACAGGATAGCCTAGCATGAGTGAGTAAAATACTTTATAGTTAAGCAGTATATTAAAGATATGCTTTGTTTTTACTTACGTGACTACTTCATACTGTCCAGGACCAGGACCTGATGTTTTAGGTAACTCTTGTCTTCCTGGAGAGCTGCCAAAATGTACACCTTTGTATTTCAAAGTGGCAATGGAAACATCCTAACCAAAAAAAAAAGTGAACAAATAAATTATGAGTCAATGTTTTAAGTCTAAATCTAAAGCGAACATGGCCTCCCTCCAAGGGGCTCCACTGGTTAATGTTAGTGTTCTTTAATCGGTTCCAAGCTGATCTGCCCCTGCTGTGTCGTATCCCACTCTACATCCCTCCATGTTCTCGAGGGGCACTTCCAACATAATACATCCTCAACCAGCATGAACAGCCTTGCTCTTGGCAGCATATTTGGTAATCTAAAACCCTAAGGGCAATGAAAATCCGCTGTTCATCTTTCTAAAAGGAGGAAAGGATTATTTAGAGAAAAGTCTATTAAAAATTACCTTAAACAGATTGTGAAAATAAAAACTTCACCAACTGACATTAAAATTACTATAAACTTAAAACAATGTTTGTACAAATAGTTAACAACAAATGAAGTGCTAAGACAATTCATTTTTTTGCTAATGCTTGAGGACAAGGTGAATCTTTTAATACCATAAAATATATATTTGTGAAGTAAAAAATCAACCATAATTTTTCCTTCATATCAACTACAATAAATGTTAAAACTAAAAGTACAACGTAAAAATTAAGGCACATGGACTCATCAGTAACTAAAACAATGAAGTAGTTTCTCTTGTAGGGATTATCTGTTTCAACTTAATACATTCCCTAGCAATGATTCAGGAATTCCTTTAAAAACTCATTTCTTAACTAATAGGAGGAAATTCTATTTGTTTTTTCAACTTATTTGAAAAACTGTATATACATATATATACAGTTATACATAACTGTGTATATATAACCATAATATAACTATATATAAATATGAATATATATATAATTGTACTTTTAAACCAAACTCAGGCCTGGGCATGAGTGGCACATGCCTGTAATCTCAGCATGTGGGAGGCTGAGGCAGGAAGACTGCAGTGAGATCAAAGCCAGCCTGGACTACATAGTGAGTTACAAGCCAGCCTGACCAGGTGTAGTGGCAAATGACTGCAATCCTAGCACTTGGGAGGCCGAGGCAGGAGAACTTCTGTGAGTTTGAGGCTAGCCTAGACCCCATAGTTGGTTTAAGGTTAATCTGAACCACATAGCGAGACCCTGTCTCAAACAAACAAGCTAGGGTTATTAAAATAATTATCATATACTGAATAAAATCCCAATAATATAAGTGTATAGTTTATACAGAATGGTATGTCAGGCTTTCCAAGTTACTATTACTATTTAAGAGCAGCAGAACCAACTTCTCTCAATTATTATTATATACAATGCAGCAATAAATAGTATTAGGACTGCCGCACTCCACCCCAGCTCAGGCTGCTGAGCTGCTCCTGCACGCCTGTGCACCCCCTATGCACACAGGCCTGGAGGCCAGGCCAGCACCCTAGTACCCTCACCCCTTGCCCACCCACCCAGAGTGCCACCACTGTGCCCCACCCTGGTTCAGGCCACTGAGCCATGCCTATTCCCCTCTGGGCCACCCACAAAAGCAGGCCCAGACAATAACCGCCAAACCCCACCCTGGCTCTGACCACCGCTGTACCTGTGACCCTTCATGCTCTTCCCATGTGTCAACCCAGAGCACTGCCACATCCAACCTGGCTCAGCCCACTGCGCTCAGCTATCCTTGCCATCTCTTAGACCAAGCACTGCTGTGAATGTTTGACTTCCACTCTTCCTCCCAGAACCTTGAACTTCAGTAGACTGGCAGTACTGGTTTGACGAGAGACTTGATGGCCCTTTGCCCATACGGAGGACCCCAGCAGCTTATGGTCACTATGTACCCAACCATTGGGCAGACATCAATGACACAGTAGGATCCTAGGAGTCACACTGCTGACAGTTGTGACTATTGGGATTGAATAACCAGATATTGGCCCAGAAGGTGAAAATGACAAAGCAAAAAGCAAAATACAATCTCAAACATCTGTCCATCAGGAACAAAAACAGGTGATAGTGAAATAGAGGACTTTAAAAGTCATAAATCTCTGAAAAGAGAGCAAATGAAGTAAAGAAACAAATCCCTTAGGCTATAGAGGAAATCAAATTAGAAATATTGTCTTACATAAAGACAGAAATAACAACTTTAGTAAATGATTTGCTCAACATAGCTAGAGAAGAAACAGATAAAAAAATTACAGGACAATGGGAAACTGATTGAAGCTTTGAATGAACAATGTAGAAAACAAGCAGAATCCATGAGACAAATTCAAAGCGATACCCAAGGGGAGAACATGGCGGACAGATAACAGCAACTACTGGAGGCTCTCTGAAAGACTCGGCTCAGAAGCCAGGAATGGTGCGGACTAAGGAGAAATAAGCAGGTGGCAATATGCTCTGCTGACTCAGGAACGAACTGGGCTGAGAGAAACCAACTTGGAATGCAGTCCTGGTGCTAAAACAGGAATAGAAAAGCCTCGGTGTGGAGGCTGGACCCCGCGCCATTGGAAGCCGCGATTTGGATTTCCCGCCACGTGGCGGCTGGCTGCCTCTAAATCGGCTCGGCAAGGAGAGAGACGCGCAGACGCTCTGAGAACGGCAATCTGCGAATGGAGTCGAAAACAGGATGGGCAGGGAGGTGTGCACTGACTTATGGTGAGGTGAGTGAGAGAAACTGACACTCTACCACAGTTTGACTCCAGCGGAGGACTTTCTGGGCCAGAGCAGTCCTGTGGGAGCAGGGCGCGGTGGCGATTCCAGCCACACATACCCCTCTCGGGCGGGATTGGTGAAAAGTGCCTAGCCTGCGTGACGCTGCCGGCAGACCCAGTAGGCTGTCCCAACCCAGATCCCAGAGCCTGACGGTGGCCGGGAGGGGAGACGCGTAGGCTGCCTCATCCGTAACTGCCTGGTGCGCAGCAGTGAGCGGGAACACCTAACCGGTGCAATTCGATCAGGCTGTGGCTGACTGGGAGAGAAGCTGGGCCTCTTATATAAGCTTGCATATATAAGGAACAGAGAATATGGGAAGAGGCAGCAACAAGAAAGGCTCCTCGGCCCCCAATTCTGAGAAACAGGCAATAGCGGACACCGCACCAATAGACATAAAGCGCCATATAGAGAGCCTCATAGACCAATTCAGGAATGAAGTTATCAACGACCTGAAGCTAGAAGTATGCAGAATAGTTAGAGAAATGCTAAGCACCACCCAAGAAAAAACAGATGGTGGAATGGAAGAACAGAAAAAAAGGGGAGAATTGTTTGATGGAGAAAACAGAGAAAGCATAGAATACGTGAAGCAGGTTCAAAGGGACTACCAAGATACTAAGAAGTCTATCGAAGACTGGCATAACAGCTTAAAAGAAACTAAGGACAGACTATCTGAACTGGAGGGCAGACTTGTAATATGGGAGAATGAAATGAAAAACTTCTTTAAAATAACAAAGAAACAAACAGCAATAATACAAAGACAAGAAGATGATAAGAGGATCCATAACTTAAGGATTAAGAACATAAAAGAAGAAGTAGGGACACAAACAAGTGAACTACAAAAGCTACTCACAGAAATAATCCAGGAGAATTTTCCTAATTTAGCAAAAGGTAAAGATACTCAGATGTATGAGGCATACAGGACCCCAGCCACCTACACCCAAACAGAGCAACACCCAGGCATATAATAATTAAAATTCCAGAAATTCAATACAAGAACAGAATATTAAAAGCTGTCAGAGACAAGAAACAGACCACTTACAAGGGAACACCCATCAGAATTACAGCAGATTTCTCTGCACAAACCATCAAATCACGAAGAGCGTTGGGGGGAAATAATTCAAGCTTTGAAATATAATAATCTCCAGCCAAGATTGAGATATCCTGCACAACTGTCCCTGGAAATTGATGGAAAAACAAGGTGCTTCCAGGATAAAGAGGAACTGGGGGAATTTGCAACCACCAGTTCAACTCTACAGAGAGTATTGCAGGATATTCTAAAAAAAGAAAAATACGAAGAATCCAGAAATAGTGGCAGGGAGGCCACAACAAATGGAGCAGAGAACAAAATGAAGACAAACTGACAGCTACTGACAGAAAAAGAGCTCAACAGAAATGAGGCAGAGAAGATTGGATGATAGGAACAGCTATTTTAGAGAAAATGATATCTTAATAGATAATACTGATTTAGTATCATCTTGTTTTGAAGTCTCATCTAGCTTTTGTCCTTTTGTCTCCAATGGTCTAAATAGGTTGTATCTTATTGGATTTTATTATGTACGATAGTATAAGCAAAAACCTTTTAAAGACAAGGAGATTATACAAAAACCATTGTTCATTTTCTGTTAGTCGATTCTAAATACTCTGTAATGCTGTCATTCTCTTAAATGGTTTTACATTGTTTTGATATACTTAATGCTACAGTATACGAAGTTGTACTCAAGGATTTCAAGGAAAGAGACAATATGGTAACTACTTTTAGGTTAGGATTATCTGGTGGTGAAACACTATTCTGCTTAAATGGTTATGTTTTGATCTGCGCTGTTTTGTTGTTATGCCCTCTTTTATCTCAATCTCCACTCCATTATTTACTTTTTTATCTTTATCCTTTTAATTAAAGGAAAAAAAGTAGCAAGATATATTATAGTAACCCAGTTTGACTTTCCATTACCTCAATTTAAAGCCCTGTATTACTCTCACCATCTGGTTTTTAACTGATGTTCCCCTATTCTGTTTTGCTGGATAGTATCAGGTTCGAAAGTTTAGGCATCAGCTGTGAAGATAATGAGATTCATTATAACGCCCATTCTCATTGACTTTTATCTACTTTTGAAGACCTACAATGTCTCCAATGTTTTGGTTTTGTCGGTTTTATTCTTTACTGTTTTGTTCAATTGTATTATAACTAATGATATAGGCAATTCTATTAGAGATAGCGGGAGGCATTATGGTAACCATTGTTGATCACCTTGTATTATGTTTTTACATTATCTATTATGTCCACCCTTTTGATTTGACCGATTCTGTTCTGTCACATTTGGTTTTACTCTCTTCCAAAAAAGTAATAAGAACTGTGGGAGCAATGAAACCCAAAATGTGTAATAGTCATGGTACAAAAGAGAGGAAAAGAAAGTGCTCTAAACTATATAACTGCATGTATATTTAAGTGTATAAGATAGAAAATGATATCACAGAGTTTTATTGGATCATTGAACAGAACTGTTTGCAGTATCATTGATGGAATGTCCACTTTACAAGCTTTAATTTTGTGACTTGAACAATTATTTCTAAGATGACAATATGTAATCCATTAACTAGTGATTTCCTACTGTTCACTTTTTTTTCTGTAAATCTGTATAACTTGTACCCTTTCTCTGCTTTTTTTTTTCTTTTCTCCTTAAATAAAATTTTTTTTTTAAAAAGTGATACCCAAGAAACAAAAAATTCTACTGAAAGCTGGCAAAACTGTTTAAATGAAGCTGAGGATAGATTTTCAGACCTTGAGGACAGGATCACAGATAGAAATCATGAAAGAGTAGAACTTATAAAAACAACAAAGCAACATGAAATGACAATACAGAAGCTTCAGGATAATGCTAAGAGAAACAATATAAGACCTGAAGATGCAGGAGTCAACACAAATGACATTGGTAAGCTATTCACAGAAATAGTTCACAGAAAATTTCCCAAACATGGGGGAAAAATCTGATATACAAATAAGTGAGGCATATAGAACACCAAGCAGTCACAACCAACATAAATCTAAACCCAGATATATAATAAGTAAGATCCCAGACATCCAGCACAAAAACAGAATACTAAAAGCTGTTAAAGACACAACTCACCTATTAAGGAAAGTCTATTAGAATAACACTAGACTTTTCACCATAAACCTTCAGGTTCAGACAAGCTTGAAGTGAGGTATTTTAAGCCCTAAAACTTTCAACCCAGACTGATGTACCCAGAAGAAACTGTCTTTCAAATTTAATGGAGAAACAAGATACTTCCATGACAAAGAACAACTGAAGACCATCAAACCAACCCTAGAAAGAGTATTGAAAGACATGCTAGATAGAGATAAAAATGACCACAATCTCCAGACCACCAACAGAAAGAAACCACCAGGCTGAACAAGAAATTAAACAAGGGACAAAAGTGGGAAACCAACAACAGGAACACAACATGACAAAGTCAAGCCTACATATCAGTGATATCCATCAAATGTAAATGGTCTCAAGTCACCAATTAAAAGAAATATGTTGACAGAATGGATCAATAAACAGGGCCCCCACAATATGCTGTATACAAGAAACATATCTGACTCAAAAAAAACTCATAGATTAAAAGTCAAAGGATGGAAAACAGTGTTCCATAAAACGGGAACCCAGAAAAAGCAGGGGTAGCTATTTTGTTTGCAGACAAAAGGAACTTCAAACCTAAAATGATTAAAACAGATAAAGAAGTCCACTATATACTTTTGAGTGGAAAACTACAAAAAGAAGAACTAACAATTATAAGTATATATGTACCAAATAAAGGAGCTCCCAATTATATATGACAAATACTAATGGACATGAAAAACCAAATACACAAGAACACAATTGTAATAGGAGACCTTAACACCCCACTGTCACAAAGAGATAGATCAACTAGACAAAAAATCAGCGAAGAAATAACAGAACTGAATCATACCTGTGAACGAATGGACTTAGTGGATGTTTACAGAGTGTTCCACACAACCACAACAGAATACATATTCTTCTCAGCTGCATATGGGACATTCTCCAAAATAGACCATATATTAACTCATAAAACATTCTTAAGTAAATACAAAAGGAGTGAAATTATCCCATGCGTAATATCTGACCATAGTGCACTAAAATTGTAAATCAATGGCAAAAACTGCAAAACCTGCATAAATACATAGAAATTAAATAACAACCTTCTGAACAACCAGTGGGTTACAGATGAAATTAAAGAAGAAATGAAACAATACCTACAATACAATGAAAATGCAGATACAACATACCATAACTTATGGGATGTAATGAAAGCAGTCCTAAGAGAGAGATATACAACAATAAATAGTCATATCAAGGAAATGGAGCAAGCACAAATAAACAACCTAATGCTACATCTCAAGCTTCTAGAAAAGAGCAAGTCAAATCCAAAGCGCATAGAAGAGAGGAAATTGTAAAGAGTAAAGCAGAAATTAATGCAATTGAAACAAAAAATACAAAGAATCAATGAATCAAAGAACTAGCTTTTTGAGAGAACAAACATTAAGTCTGTGGCAAGATATGAACTCCAAAGGATTTGGATGGCTCCACCATTATGGTATTTCTGGTGGTTGTAGCTCCCATGGCTCCTTTCTTGGGTCCACTCTGTTTCCTCCTTTCAGTTTTCCACAGATGATGTGTGTTCTTGGTTTCTACAAACTTCTGGGGTCTCTACAGCACCTTTGGCTTTACCTCACAGCTTCACATACTGCCCTCTCAAAAAGCACACTGAAATCTGTATAGAAACCTTCCTGACCTCACAGCTCTTGCATTTTGCATGCACCTAAAACTAGTACCATGTGGATAATGCCAGGGTCTGCTGCCAACTGGAGCAGTTAGCAGGCTTCCTTCTCTCAATTATAGGGGTCAAATCCTGAGTCACTGGGCACCCTGAATCAAATTCTCCAAGCTGTCAACATTCTGAAACATGGCACAGCCACCACCATTTTGACACATGGTTCAGATGCCACCAATCTGGAACATGGTACTCTGGGGTTTCTCAAAGCAGTTTTTCACTTTTGCAATTTTGAGGCTTCAAAGGATGGAGTCTTGTTGCTTCTTATAATATCCTCAGACCATGTTTTCTATTTTCTTGTTCCTTCTCAGTAATCATGATCTCTTCTGCTTTATCTTTGCAGTCTACGGCTTCCTTTCTAGCCAAATTCACATTTTAATAATTCTGCTGAGCTCTTTGCTCTTGATTCTCAACATAAATCTGACTAAAAACTCCCATTAGATGTGCCACCACTTCAGCATTAGACTGCCTTCAAATTTCTTAGTCTAGTGCCCTTAATCTTAGCCTTAGCCTTAGTCTCAGGATATGAGTAAAATGCAGACAAACTTTCTGCTAATGTACAACACACACTGTCTAGAATCCAACAACCAATACAAATGCAGACCCTCTTCCCAGCAGAAACCTTCCAGCCTTTATCTTTATCAGCAGGATTTCTACAGGCCTTCTGATCTGAGCTCTGACAAGAATCCCTTATACAGTACAGCCTAATGGATTGCATCTCTACTTTTCCAGCCAGCATTTCTGAATCATTCCAAACTCTTCCCACAAGCCATTCCCAAAGTCTCCTAAACCATAGGTCAGGTTTAGTCATAGCAATGGCCCCACTTCTCTGATACTAAATTCTATCTAGTTACTTTTCATGTTGCCAAGACAAAATACCCAACACTCAAAGTTAAAGAAGGAAGGGTTTATTTGGCCCACAGTTTGTAGAGGTTTCAGTCCATAATCAGCTGAGTCCAAGGCAGGGATGGCACATAGCAGAGGGGCACAGTTCACAGCAGCAGAAGATAACAAAAGCAACAAGAAAAGAAGGCAAGCCTCTTTCTGTACCTTATTTTATTCCCAATCTCCTCTGAGTAGGGTAATGCCAACCCAATCAGTAGACTGATCCAGCAATCACCAACCTTAATCCTAGCACTGTACTATGAATCAATCACACACTCAAGATTCAGCCACCTCCATAAAAGCCTTATGATCCATGAGACTTTGGGTGGTTTGGGTGGGAACATCTAGACACAAACCATGACAGGGAAGTAAACATCATAGCAAGTGGTATAGGAAATTTGCAGTCTGACTTGCCCATCAGAGTAGCAGATACCAGGGGAAAAGTACTAGCAAAAACCAGGACATCCACCCAAGCAACTGAAAAGCACCTTGTTCCTAACAGGTCAGTGGTAGTTCCACAGACTGCTGCAACCAAGACAGCTTTGGGAAGACTATCTCACCACATAATACTTTTTTTTTTTTTTTTTGCTGAAGTAAGTGTTGTAGACCATCTTTTAAATGGAATTAACTAACAGGGACATGTAGTTTAAAGTCTGTAAGTAGTTGTTTTCATGGTAAAAGAAAAAAATTTCCCATTTGTGTTGTGTTTTATTTTTATCTGCAAGTAACCAGAATGTCATAAGTATGCAGACTTGATTTACTAAGTTGTCATATAATACATCCACATTGAATATATTAAATATATAGCACATGTCTTCACTATTTGTCAAAAAAACCAATACTTTAGAGAACCTTTAATAAATCATTTTTGCATTATTTTTTTCATTTAAAAAATCACAAGCTTTTTTTCTCTCCTTTCTTCTTCCCCCATTCCCTCATACCTTCTTTTTCAGTGCTGAGATCACACTCAAGGCCTCACGGATGTGTGACAAGCCTTCTGCTACTGACCTAAACCTCCAACCCCATGAATTCTTATAATTATTGTAATGCAGCAGCTTAGGATTTTGAAAGAATTGTGTCCATGAAGCTTTCTTCAGTTATATTCACATTGCTGAGATTTTCATGGTTCAACTGTTTAACATTTCTAAATGTAATCCAGTTAAAGGAATGATTATGTATGCATACATGTGCACATAAACACATACACACAAAATTTAAGACATTAGCAAAACGTTTTTCCACTGTATGAAATGTATTTCATTAAACCATGTAAACTCATTAACCTTTATAGTACTCAGGTAAATATTCAACCTGAAATTTAATTTAAAAGCCTTTAAAAAATAGACAGAAAATGAGGAAACAATTTATGATACAATTTTAATTCTAAATCACTTTCTTTTATGGCAAGAAGTGTGGACAATATTAATTTCAAGGTCACAGTCAGCTGGGAAATGTCATTAGGGAATAAAACATGACTTAACTGAAGCAAACTCAGCATGGAATTCCATTGCTTTAAGTGAATGCAGTAATAAAATATGATTATCTGCCACTCACGAAGACAATTAAATGAATGAAGGGTCACGACAACTTTTACTTCACATCTTTTCATAACTAATATGGAAATAGAATTTCCGAAGAATTAAAAGTCCAAAACTACATCAATTTAAACGCTAATGGACTGCTTTCCAGTGCGGCAGCACACAGGTCATTCCCAGCACATCACCATTGCCAAATATGGTAACATCATAATTCTAACTGCAAACCTTGCCTATGAAATTCACCTCTGCAAAACATATTTCTAGTAGCTACCTAGGATCTCCTACAAAAAAGAAAGATTGGCTAAATTTTATTACTCAAAATGTTAAAACAGAACATATAAGAGAATTTCTCTTTGCAGGTTAAATTTACCTGAAATTTATCATTCATTGACCTCCTATAAAGTTCATTATTTATTGGCTAGTTATCTATTGTATATAGCCCTATAAAACTCTTAAATCAATATTTAAACTTCATCAGATACTTTCAGTAGATGTCACTCAGTGTTAGGAAAAACCACACCACTAACCTATCCTTTAGATTATGTTTCCAAATTTGCTATTAATATTCACAACTGGAAACTGAGTAAACGTATAGCATAATATTATCACAAAAAGCAGTTAAAAATCTACACAGAAACTGGGAGTGGTGATGCACACTTATAATCTCAGCACTCAAGACAATGAGGCAAGAGAATTGATGTTGAATTCAAGGTCAGCCTGGACTACAAAGTGAGTTTGAGGCCAGCCTGGGTCTCGTAGTGAGCAAAGCAAGACCCTATTTCAAAAGGCCAAAAAAAATCCACACAGAATTATAATAATTGTAGATAAGATTTATTTAACATCACAATAGTATCACTAATGCAGTAGTGTGTGAAGAGTCTGCTTCTCTGCTACTAAGTTTTGGCACCTTTAGTTTTCTCAAATTCAGACATAGGCACAAAATTCACAATTCAATTCCAAATGAACTTTAGTAAATCTTCAGTATTAAGAATATAGTAGGAGGCATTATGGTAACCATTGTTGATCACCTTGTATTATGCTTTTACATTATCTATTATGTCCACCCTTTTGATTTGACTGACTCTATTCTGTTATGTCACATTTGGTTTTACTCTCTTCCAAAAATGTAATAAGAACTGTGGGAGCAACAAAACCCAAAATGTGTAATTGTCATTCTACAAAAGAGAGGAAAAGGAAGTGCTCTAAATGATATAATTGCATGTATATTTAAGTGTATAAGATAGATAATGATATTACTGAGTTTTGTTGGATCATTGAACAGAACTGTTTGGAGTCTCACTGTTGGAATGTCCACTTTATAAGCTTTAATTTTGTAATTTGAACAATTATTTCTAAGATGACAATATGTAATCCATTAACTAGTGATTTCCTACTGTTTATTTTTTTTCTGTAAATCTATATAACTTGTACCCTTTCTCTGCTTTTTTTTCTTTTTCTCCTTAAATAAAATTTTAAAAAAAATATTGAAGGTATATTAAATAGTAAAGGTAAATAAATGTCTACACATACCATGTTTCCTTAAAAGATTGGGAGTTTTATTCTAGTAAAATAAGTTTGATTGACTCAATAATTACTAATGTAGATCATCAAACAAATTGGACATACTGTATTAATACTGCAAAATGAACTTTTCTTCTGTCTTCTATGAATAATTCATGTAGAAATAAATCAAGTTTATATGTTAGGTCAATGCTTATTCCTACAGGAAAAATATTTTATACATCTAAAGAAGGCTGGAAACATTATTTTGGCCTTCTAATAGATGGTACACTATTCAAAAATAAAGAAATAATAAAAATTACAGTTTCGAGGCGAGAGGGTTAACTCAATGGCATAAGCGCCTGCCTGGCAAGCTCGAGGCCGTGAGTTCAATCCTCGACACCAAAAAAAGTTTTAAAGCCAAAATTACATTTGAGATTTACGTTAAAAGTAACTAGGGAGAGCAACCAACTCAAGACCTCTACTGTCTCCCTCTCAGACAGAAACTTTCTTTCACCAATAAATGCATTCTGCTCCTAAAAACAAACAAAAAGATGCAATATGCCTATGTGCCAATTCACCACAATCAATTTATTTATTATACATTACAAATTTATTACATATTACAAATTATATATACTATTATGTTATGAATGTATTTTAAAAACCATTTTAATAAAAAACCTTAGATTCCAGGAAGTCATGGTCTCACAGGTATGTAATCTAAGAAAAAAAGGTAATAAAACTCTGTAGTACATCTCATCATATGCATAGTCTTTACATAAAACCAGTTAAGTGTTCACAAAAATAGGCAATTATAGACATACCACAACTAGACATGCGTCTTTTCCACACAAGATAAAACATTATGCACTCAAATACAAGGGTTTGGTAAAATAACTGACACAAGTGCCTACCAAGGGCTATGTTCTATATTCAGTCTACAGTTCCATGTGCACATGCATGTGTATGCACACAAACACACAACACCTACCAAAAAAAAGTAACCAGGCAGTTATTCAAGGCTAAGGATCTATGACTATTATGAAAACAATACCTAATTCCAGCAGAGTAGACTGCTATCTGTTCCTGGGGATATTTCCAGTAAGGCAACTGAGTGCAAAAACATTAATTTGACAGTGAACAAAAACAGTTAAGTGGTGAAGTGAGGAAGCAAGCTGAGCCAGCCTAGTTCCATTACATTGCCCCTCATAACTTCTTTCATCTCATAGAGAATATTCTGATATCAAATCACAGGGTTTCTATCAAGTTCACTACAATTTTTATAAAATTTGTCTATGGGCCAGGGATATAACTCAGTGGTAGCGCAGCCATAGGTTTAATTCCTAGCAATGATGAAAACAAAATTCTCCCAAAGGAAAAAAAAAAACCTCTGTTTTCCTACTAGGCATGTGGTAATCAAACATCTAGGGTACTTGTTACTGTCTCTTGACACATAGGCCACATTTCTTTTAAACCCTTTACATGTCTCACAACTTTTTGTTGAAACTGGATGTTTTTACAGCAACTCTGAAATTTTTGTTGGTTTCATGATTTTCCTAGACTACTTCTCTAAATTCTGGGTTTTTTTTTGTTTTTTTTTTTTGTTTGTTTGTTTGTTTTTGCCCTGTGGGGGAAAAGTACCTGGCTGAAGTCTCAGCCTGTTTATTGAGTGGTCACATAATAATTGGACAGAGGTTTTCCCTAATTCCTTAGTTGCTCTTTAGCCTTGTGCAGGCTCTGTGCATGTGCTGGGGCTCTCCCTCAATGCTCACACCCAAGTTTACAGGATGGCATAACTCCCACTATACCATCGCCTGTACAGATTCAAGATCTTCTAGAGGTAAGAGGTTATTATATATTCTCAAGTCTAGTTTTTTGTAGAGCTGGGCTATAAATTGTGAAACTACTTTAAAATATTATGGGATAAGAA
Source organism: Cavia porcellus (assembly GCF_034190915.1). Taxonomy (NCBI): domain Eukaryota; kingdom Metazoa; phylum Chordata; class Mammalia; order Rodentia; family Caviidae; genus Cavia; species Cavia porcellus. The sequence goes on from NW_026947487.1 coordinate 81,032,923, forward strand.
AATACACTGAAAATAATGGTAGCCAGACTTCTCACTGTAAAAGAAAGGAGTTTAAATATGGAGAGAATGGAATGAATCTGTGGGGTTAGATGGAAACTGGAGGGATGGTTATAAACTCAACATTTTTCACAGACAACAAGTAAATACAGACTTCTGTGCATTGAGATGACGTAGAAAATGATATCAAGGAGCAAAACATGTCACTAATGTGAAGATTTTGTTTTGAATATACTTCTTTACCAAATGGAAGTAGCAAATCCCACACCTGGGGAAGGAAAAAAAGCAACCAAGATGAACTTGGAACATCTTTACTATGCCACAAGGTAAGGAAATGCTCAAAGAATGGTAGCAGCACGTCATAAAGACACAAGCAGCTCCTCTGAATCAAATCTGGAATAACTTACGCTTAAAAATAAATAATGAGAGAAATTATAACCCTTTGAGTAAAACAGGAATTAGTAAATCTGATATAGTACATAGATCGAAGAGAAAATTAAGTTCTTTTTTCTAATAAATTGCCAAAGAGTAGAAGTTAAAAGATAAAGTCAGAAAATCAGTATTTGATAAACATCATACTAAAACTGATTCCAGCATCACCAATGGATCGTAAAATTAATAGATAAAAGTTTGACAGTCAATTATCTTCTTAGTCTTACAACAAGTCTGCAAAAGTTTAGAAATAAAAATTTAGAATAACTTTATAGGAAACAAATCCATTATAGGATAAATGCACACTTTATTCCCCTTCATACAATGCATTGAGAATCCATCACTTCTGCAGTAGTCCTGTCAAAATATATAGCTTCAATCTATTTAAAAAACAAGTACAAATACACAAATCCATAATTAATCCACAAAATAACCAGCAGGTACTTTTCAAAAAGACTAAAGAACTGTTCTCCAAATTAAAGAAATCTAAAGAGACATGACAACTAAATGTAACATAGAACACCAGACTGTACTTGGAACAAAAATCATTTCTTCTACATTAGATATAAAAGAGACAATTAGCAACAGTTTAAGAGCTCTGTAGGTCAGACAATAGTATTGTATAAGGGGAATCTCCTGACTTTTATAATTGTATTCCTATTTCTAGATATATAGTTAGACTACATTTCCCAGTCTCCTTCATATTTAAATATGGCCATGTGACATTTTTAGCTGCTAGGCCTGACTTATAAAAATCTCTCATAATCCTCCATCCCCTCTTCTGAAAGATGGACACACATATTCATAAGCAGGAGGAAAAGAAATTCTACCATAAGAAGCCAATGAAATTTGAGAAGCTATTACTGTAGTATTATACAAATTAAAACAAATTATCATAAACAACTGTCACTATAAAGTACAGTATACTTACAAACTGAAGTTTATAGTATGCTGGTCCTAGGGTGTTATCACTTGCAGGTGGAAAGCATTTTGTAATTTTGTCATCTTCATGAATATGATAACCATATGACTGTCCACAAGAAGGAATTGAAGGAACATCTACATTTCTGGTAACTGTTGGTGTTCTTGAAATTTTCTTCAAATAGAAATACGTGTTTTGTATTATTTAATCAAAAGTAAAAGGAAAGGGAAGAACCAAATATTAATATTCACCAAAAGGCAACAAGTATTAACCAAATGAATTTCATAATATAAACCAAAAGTTTGTTTTGTAAAAATATCTTAAAGAACTGAATTCAATTTACAACTCATAAGCTAACAAAATAAATACTACTAAGGCCACCATAAGAAGCAAGAATTTTCTCTCACTGAATTAACTATTTACCTCAATACAGAAAATAGTACTGATTTTTTAAAGACACTCAAATAGCCACATCTCCAGTGTGATCTGCCACACAAGAACAAACCTTTTCAGTAACATTTAGTAGCTCCATTCCTTATATTTCCCAACTTATCTCATTACCTGTACCTAGATACATATGCTAATGATACAAACTATACAGGAGGGAAATTTCTATGATTGAATGCTAACTGAAATTTTTAATGTAGTCTTTATTTTCTATTTTGAATTATAAATATAGCTGTACAAGTTATAGATAAATGTATAAAGACATATAAATTCAAATTTTGATATGAAAAGAAGCTCTGCCAAAATTAGCAAAATAATTAATGTTACAGTCAAGAGTTTGGAGTTCATTATCTTTTTATTCAAAATTGCTTTAATGTAAAACATTTTATAATTTAAAAACATGAATGACATATATTAGAAACAGTGATATAAAATATCAAATAAAAATATTGGCATTTAAAGAATTTACTCATCTAGAAAATTGATTAGGAATATATTGATCCCTGTATTTTCTGGATATATGAATAAGGTGTACAGTTGTATTATATGTCTATATATAGTTATTTTAACAACTATCACTGGAAGAATTGTATTTTTAGTTCTCAAGATAACTACTAAGCAGTTTTAGTAATGCTTATGAGATCATCAAATTAAAACTGGAAAGCACTAGATACCTTCCATTCCATTCAATACAGTACTTTCAAAAAATATTTGCCTGATATCAAGACTTTTCAAAGAGCACTATCTCCTGTTTCTAATGCTCTCCATTGAATCCTGTGCTCTAGACCTTCCAGAGAACTCTGTACTTCCCTGAACACACAACTCTCCTAAAAACACCTGGATGCCTTTATTCATGTGATTTTTCTATTCCTAGAAATTTTTAACTCCTTCATGAACTCTTTAAAATTGGGTTCAATTGTTTCTCCTATTCTTTCCAAAGAGTCTCTACTTTTGGCTACTAGGAAACATTTTACTATGGCTCTAAGATAGTATTTCATAAACCCTTACATGAGTAAATGAATATTTGCCCCCACACATGAAATGTCTGATATTCAACCTCACTGCCATTGCAGTAACATTATTTGGCTAAGTACTTAGCCTTAGAAGATTAACTTCTAGACAAGGAATTGATTAAAATGTAATTAATTTGAGGTATGGAAAGAAGTTATGACAAAAGAAGGAAATACTCTAAATAATATATGAACAAATGATTAGGCAACATTTTTATTTCAATAGGTGTTTGTTGAAAAATGACAATATAAACCAGCATACTCTTACAAATACATTACCAACTAGTCTCCCATACAAAATCTTCACTCCAATTTAAAAATCCTTTTATTGCTTCCCACAAAAACTCACCTCCACATTTCTATTCACAGAGTACTCTATAACTAAAATGTATATTCCACTCCCATTCTTCAAAGCCCATCTCAAACCCAAATTTCTTTATTCCCTTTCAAATTCCTATGACTCCTTTTATATGTTGTTTGAAATTAGAAGCTTGCCATATGTCTGTCCTCTGTCTGAATTTTTAGCTTTGTTATTTCAGGAATTATTGTTTTGGGTTTTTTCATTTGTTTTGTTTTGGTTTGCAGTTCTGAAAATGAAACCCAAGGTCTCATGCTTTCTAAGTATGGTCCCTGTCACTGAGTTACACTTCCCCTTCCAGAAATCATGGTTTTAATGTCACTGTTTTCTTAGCACTTATTTAAGCAAAGTTTCCTCTACACATAAATAAACTGAAAAGTACAAATAGGTAAGCTAGTGGCTTACAAAATTCCCTTTAAATTAATGGATTTCTCAAGGGCAAAATGTGAGCCTCAGGGTGCTTAGTGCACACACTTTGGCTTCAATCCCTAGTCCCAGAGTTGGGGAAGTAATGAAGTTAGATACTGTAACAGAGTTAAAAACTGAAGTTTCTAAGCATAACTGAGCACCCACTTAATTATAAAATAACTATAGTCTGGATAATACTAAGTGTTACAGTAAAGCTTTTTAAATGTATTAACATCATCAAAACATTAAACCTTTGCTACTTGATTTTAACTAAAATATCATTGAAAGCATAATTTAAAATAGTAACGTACTGATTGAGGACAAACTTTAGATTCTAGTATTTTTTTCTTCAAGATATCTAGAGTTCCACAATAATAACTTGCAGGTCCTGGGTTATCTGAAATAAACTTCTTAAAACGCTGTTCTCGGTTTTGTAAACTCTGACCTCCTTTTATATTACACTGAATGGAATAGAAAAAATCATGAAACAGTAATAAAAAGTACTTTATAATTCCTATTTAACAAATAATTATTAAAAGACAGGTTCAAAACCCAACCCAAAAAAATTAAGACCTTTAGTTGGGAACATAATTCTAGTAAAATAGAATAATGACAAAATGACAATTACGGTTATGAGTTTTAATGCTGAACTCAAACTAAAATTTATTGTATTTACAATACTCTAAGAGAATACAAGAAAATGCAGTTTTAAAACAGAAATAAAAAATAGACTTCCCAAAGATACAGAGCAGAAATAAAAAGTATATATTTAGCAGGACTGGAAAATTTATACTTCTGAAATGACCTTTTAAAATGCTGGCATTCGTTTTTCAGTGAAAATGCAAATCTTCCAAGGTTGCATAAGATTAATTATTTCCATAAATAATGCACTGTTCAATTCTAGGGAAGTTCATGCAGATTTGTTGGGAAAGCTTGGTTTTATGCTCAGATTAGTTTTAAACATTTTCGTTGGATAAAACACACCAAGAAGAATCTTCTATAGCACACCATGCCACATATCTGGACTTCCCAGAGTCACAAAATTACCAGTTGACTAATAGCCAGTTAATTCAGAAAAATTCCAAAAGAGTAAAACTGCATATTTATGATTATAAAAACACTAGAGTCATACTCACTATTTCTGAAAGTGACTGGGAATCACTGAAGACACACTAGTCACAGACCCTTTTGACTGTACAGGCAGGAGACAACAAAACAATGACAATGGGTATAGCTGTATAGCAGGGCACAAAAACAGTCCTTCACACTACTACTATAATTTACAGTGCTATAACTTACTTGAGTATGATTCTCCCTTTCTCATGGGCCATGCAGCATGTAATACAGAATAATGAAGAATACTTAATCAGGTAATCAACATCGAACACATTTATTTTCTGTCACTAGAATCTAACAATATAGATTGGAAATGGAAATAAGATGATATAAGGGGACAATAAAAATGATATGACATTTTAGTCTATTAGAAAAAAAGATGATTTTTATTAACTAAGACAACTTTAATGCCTTTTATAATTGTACCTGTGCTTCTGAAACATTATAATGTCCTGGACCTGGGACATCATTTTCAATATTGGAGACAACAGCAAAAGTACTTTCTCTGGCAGCCAAAGAAAGAAATGGTGCATAGCCATCTATAAAAAAAATAAAATTGTATTACTGGGAGACAAGACAGAATCTCAGAGGAAAAAACAGTCAAAATATATATAATAATTTAGCAACCTGGATACTGAAACTATATTTTCAAAATTAATTGCTAGCTCAAAGAATTTATTATATTTTAAAATTCATATATAAGATCAGAATTTTATTAATATATTAAATTATGAAAGTTAAAGAATCAGGCTTACTGAACAATTGAAAAAGATATCTAAAGGAAATAAAAAATGAAACCCTTTGCTTTTGAGATGAAAGTGGTATTTATATTTAGCTGACAAAATATTTCATCCTTAGAAAATCACTACTTTATAATGTGAAACAGCATAATTACTATAGAAAATAGCAATATAAATTTATAGAGACAAGCTGTATGGAAAGAATTTAAAGTGGGTTTACAGCAGCTGGCTGACAATATCTCCTTGCATTAGCACATACTGTAGTTGGTACTCACTAAATAGTTCCTGATTGCTTAACTGCAAACAAAAGTCTACAAACTTCACTGGAGTAAGCAAACAAAAGATCAGACAAACTTGGATAGTTACAGACAGGGCAAACTTTTTGTGTGTGTACCTTGTGCTTGTCAAACAGGCACTTTGCCACTGAGCTATATCCCTCGCCCAGAGTGGTTTTTTTAAATTTCAAAACTGTATTGGAAAAAATTAATATAGTTTAAGCAATACTGACATTAAAAAAGAGGACAAGGACATAGCAGCAATATTTCATAGACAATAAAATAATTAAAGAACCCATAACTTGCACACCAAATGAGAATATGTACTAGTGAAGAATTTATAGTGATATTAGTATAGTAAAAATCTTGCTATTCTTAACTAACAATAAAAGATACGCTACTTAAAACTTTGAGTCCACATATATTAAAATGCAAATGAATCAAGAATCATTTATTTGTGTTGTGTTCGGTGTTGCAACATAAAAGAAGTGAACAAACTATAAAATTTATCCTTTTAAAAAAACTCCTAAAGAATTAAAATAATTTTAAACAAGGAAAAACATCTTAAATGCCATAATTGAAGACAAATGCCAAGAAACTCCAAAATGGAAGTCATCATTCACATTCAAGATGATTAGGAAAAGCTTCATGGATAATGTTAGAACTCTGGGTGTAAATTTGGGGCTAAGCTTGTAACTCAGTGTTAGAACACATGCTTAGCGTGCGCAAGGTCAGCATTAGGGTACACACACGCGCACACACACACATACACACACACACAGAGAGCTAAACTATCTGCTCCAAGTCAAGATGAGGGAAAGGACAGGAAAGAAAGCAAGAGAAAAGAACAAAAGAAATTTAATAAAATACCCTTAGATAAGTAATAAAGTCCACAAAAACTGAAATCCTTAATAGTAAACAAGGTATATTTTGAAAAAGCAACAATTGCCTGGTAGGTCTGAGAAACCTGGGGTATTACTGAAACCTTACAAATTACATTTAATTCAAATCACATATATAAACACACACTTAACATACACACCAAACAGGCTACAAATTACATAAAGTGAATCATACAAACTACAAATATCCTTCTAAGAGGGAGAAAATATGACTCATACATAAAAGAAAAATCAATGAAAATAAACAAATTTCAGAAACAACATGGAATTAGTAGACAAGAACATTAAAGTACTTATTATAAATCTTCTCCATATACTCAGCAAGATGGAGGAAAGATAAATTTGTGAGAATATAAAGAAAAGCTATAAATATGACCCAATCAAACTAAATTGAGCACACTAAATAGATTAACAAACCTTACGAGATCTAATAATGCACTTTTTTCAATTTTTAGTAACTTTTAAAAATAGCTAAAGCAAAAATAACATATTCATACACATTACATAGGCATTAGCATATATGAAAGTAAAATGTGCCATCACAGTAGCACCAAAGATGACATGGAGAAAAGGAAAGCATATTATCTTGAGGTTTATATGTAAAACATATATGTGAAGTAGTGCTACATTATTTGAAGGAATACCAAGATAAATTAGAATTATATATTGCAAACCTTGGGCAACCATTTAAAAATAAAGCAAAGATGTGTTAGCAGACAACCAAATAATGAGGATAAAAAATCATTTTTCAAGAAATTCAATTTATACAATGATAATAGATGCTTAGGTTTAGGTGAAGACTACCCCCCAAAACATGATGTCTTCAGAGCAGGCTTTCTGAATGCTGACTGGATCATGGGGTGCTGTTCTCATGGATGGAGAGTAGGAGAGTAGATATGGAGGCTCACTGGAGTGTGACCAGAAAGGATATATCTCCCTCCAGGGCTCCTGCTTTCTCTCTCTCACCTCTGCAACTTGGGCAGCTTTCCTCCGCAAAGGCCCTCCCACCATGGTTTCTGCCTTTGTGGCAGCCAGCCATGGATTAAAAATGTGAGCTGTTATGGCTTGTGTTTCAATGCCACCCCCCCAAAGCCTCATCAGTCATGAGTGGGTATTTTGAAGTTGGCCAAATCTAGGGTGTGTGATGATGTGATCAAGCATGTGATGCTAGGATTAAGGATGTGAGTAAAATAAAAGGGACAGAGGAGGTTCATTACTTGTAACTTGCTGCCTTCTGCCTGCCATGGGTTGTTCTTCCTCTGCAATGCTCCTCTGCCATACCACCATTATCAAAAAAAAAAAAAACCTTTTCTCATGTAACTTTGGGAAATTTTTTTTAATTTTAAAGATACAAAACAAAAGAAAGCAAATCAAGGCAGAATAATGCAAGCAACACAGAACATCAAAACAAGACAACAGGAAACCAACAATGGCTATCCTAATGTTTCTTGTCTTCTTCAAAATACCTGTTGACACAATCTCACACAATAAAATCAAACAAAACAAAATAGAATCAAACGAATCAAAACAAAAGAATAAAAGCATTACAGGACTTCAAAACAAGACAACAGGAAATCAACAATGACTATCATAACGTCTCGTTTTCTTCAAAATAGCCATTCATACTATCTCACATAATAAATCAAATGAAACACAACAGAATAAAACTAATCAAAAAAATAACAGCATTATAAAACTTCAAAACAAGGTAATATGAAACCAATAAAAACCTCAAGATATATTCCATTATCTTCAAAATAGCTGCCCATACCATCAGACACAGTAAAATCTAACAAAACAAGCCAGTACAAAACCAAACCTAACAAAATCATGAAAATGATATGAGTTCAAGATGATAAAAATTAACATTGGTTATCTCCTCCCCCTCCTAGGTGTTTTCTTCTGCTATCACTTTCATAATATCTATTGTGCTTTTTGGATCCCACTAACTCCTTCAGTATTTTTATGCTAGGGAACTAACTCAGTGTTCACCCATTTGAGGTCAAAATGTTTCACCCATGAACACGATCTCCAGCTGCATCCATTTACCTACAAGAGCCTCAAGATTATCCTACTTTATAGCTGGGTAGCTTTCCATCATATGAAAATACCGTATCTTTTTATCTATTCTGCAGTTGATGGGCAAGTTACCTTTGCTCTCTTTCTGAATTCTTTTCACATAGAACAATTATTTGCTCTCCTTTGATTTTTCACTCTTTAAATTTCCTTTCGAGTTAAATGTGTTTCTTGTATGCAGTATATTGATGGATTTTGTTTCTTTATCCATTCTCCTTGTGTTTCTTTTTGTTGGTGAATTGAGGCCACCTACATTAATGGTTAAAACGACATACAATAGTCCATCTGTCATGCTATCCTACTACTGTTGGCCTTCCAACTTTCCCCTTGGAAGCTGTTTTCTTTCAGATTTTAAAACACTTTGCTCCAAACTCTTCCTGACTTGATGGTTTGTATTGAAAAGTCTGTTGTAATTCTGATTGGTTTTCCTTTATAGGTGATCTGTCTCTTTTCTCAAATAGCTTTTAATATTCTGTTCTTGTGCTGAATTTGTGGGATCTTGATTATCATATGTCTGGGTATAGATTTACTTTGCTTAGTGCTATATGCCTTGCTTATTCATAGATTCTTTTCCCATGTTTGGGAAGTTTTCTTCTATTACTTCTGTGAATATCCTTTTAATGTCATTTGTGTTGATCCCTGCTTCTTCATTGATACCTATCACTCTTAAATTATTTGTCTTTACATCATCTTGCAGCTGTTGAATTGTTATTTCCTCATTCCTGTTTATTTTTAAGAGATCTTTCCTTTCACAATTACTAGTTATGATACTGTCTTCAAGGTCTAAAAGTCTATCTCCAGACTCTTTCAAGCAGTTTTGCCAACTTTTGATTGACTTTTTAATTCTCTGGATATGCCTTTGTATCTGTTTCATGCATTATAATTTCTTCCTATATTGTTCACTCAAGGGTTCCATAATTTTCCTAGGCTCCTCTTTTTTATCTATATCTTCTTTAGATATGCTCAGCAATTCTTTCATTAGGCTTGTGATTTCTTCTTTTACCTGAGACATTATTTCTGATTTGATTGCTTTTACAGTCTCATGAAGCTGTTTGTTTACTTCAGTTGCCATCCTCGCAGAGATTTAAGGTGTGTGACTTCCGTTTTCTTCTATGACTGAATCTCCCAGACTTGTTCTGTGTGGGCTAGAGGTCTGAGACTGCCTTTTGCTCCTTTGTCTTAACTTTCTCCTAGGTTCCTTCCCAGCAAGCCAGTTGAGCAGTCCCAGATACTTCCTTCATTGGCTGCCCCTCTGTGGTTTAGGGAAATAGGACAGGCACCTGCGTTTGTCTGACCCCAGCTCCCAGGGAGGTAGCAGGGCATGGATCAAGCTTCTCCACACCCGTGCTGCTACACTGGGGCATCCCTGATGGCCAGGGGTGCACAGTGCTGTGGTTGCCTCTTCTCCCAGCTTACATGTCTGTGCCTCAACTCCCCTCCAATGGCAGCAGGCAAACAGAGTGTGTGTATCTGATTCTCTAGGTGGGTGCTGACTGCCTAAAGGAAGCAAAGGCCTCCAATGGTGGCCTACAGGTACACAGGACTTATTTGGCTGTGTCTTCCTGCTTGTGCTGGCTGCCCACAGGAAGCAAGCCTCCTGATAGCCATGGCCAGCAAGCAGAGGCAGATCTTGGGTGTTAGGCATTTTGTTTGAGCCACAAAAGAAGTAACCAAGACATGAGCTAAAACAAACTTCTCCTTTAAATTGTAGGTGTTGGGTATTTTGTCCCAGCAACCAGAAACTGACTATGACAGTATAGAAAGAGGAAAGGAGAAATAAAGATGAGAGGGAATAAAAGCAGTAAGAGTAAATATAAAGTCAATGACAGTGATTAGAAAATTAAATGTAAAATTCTCAGTATTTCAATTAAAAGGCAGAAATTATTACACTGGATAAAAAGGTGAGAGCCAGACTTATATTGTCTACAAGAAACCCTCTTAAACACAGACACAGATTTTGTTCAAAACAAAAGCATGAGAAGGATCTGTTGTCTTCCAAGAATCAAGAAAGGTACAGTTTCTACATTAAAACCACACAAAAAGAATTAAAACAAGAAACAGCATGGGTAAAGGATAAAGATATCATTTCACCAAGAGGACTTTACCATCTATAAAGAAATGCAAGGATGTGATTACTGTAAAAAAAAAAATCAGGATAGTGTTTACAGAGAAAGGGTTAGGCTTGAAAAGAAATTTTGGTAATGTTCTATTTCTTGACTTGATTTTGGCTCCAAGACTAAGTCCCAGTCAAACCAGGATGGCTGGTCACCTTACTAGAGTTGAATACCTTATAAACAATAACTACAAAATCAATAACGTATGCTAAACTACACATTTAGTCATTCATTCAACAATACTGAATGTTCTTTAAATATTGTACACATGTATGACAATAAGGATGCAATAATCAATAAGATAAAAGCTTGGCCTCAGATAGTGGAGAAATTAAACAAATAAACAATTACCAGTACAGTTCCACCAGTAATTAAGGTACAAAATATAGAAGACAGTTCTGGGAAAGTAGGATTGTTGGGGTTTCATTTGAGTCATATAAACTGATACATGATGTATTGACTACAAATGATAAATCAAACTGACAGAAGAAATTAAGAATGTAGGAAAAGAAAAACTTTGGGCAGAGGGATGTGTTTAGTTTGGGATATATTCAGATTGAGCACCAACAGCAAAAGATAAGTTAAGCTGGCTTGACGCAATGAAAGTCAGTCCTTTCTGAGACAGAAGGTGGGCAATATGTGACTAAAGGACAAATTCTATGAGTGCAACAGTCACAGAATAAAAGGGATTTTCACACAAGAAATAACTAAGTCTTTGAAACACATCTCAGAGACATCACCCTATATAAAAATCTTACACATTATTTAATCATAGATAAAGATAAACTTCACTCTCTCAGGTGGCCTCCCTATATACTGTTTGGCTAATAAGATAAAATCATTGTTGGCATTGTTGACCTAAGTACACAGACACAAGTACAGGATCACTAACGTCAATGTTTTCCCAGCAAAGCTCCTCCATCAATAGAACAACTCTAGGAATGAAAACATTCAGGAGATGATATCACACAATTTAGCTAATGTGGAACTAATACAGAAAACAGACAGCGAATGTAGGTGTCATTTATTATGTAAATAAATTTAAATAGCAATGCAATACATATTCCTTAGCACAATAATATCAAGAGCAGTCCACATTAATGAAAGGAATAGGTTTTCCACTACATTTTACTGGGCTAGTTGTCTCTGGGGAAAGTTTACTTTAAAAATTTGTGCTTGCATCTCAGGCAACTGTAAGAAAAGTGGGCACAGTTCTCACTAATCTAGAATTTAACTCTCCATTATCCACCTCGCCCAGGTAGAAAGCAGAGCAGCTCAGTTCTGTCCTTTTCAGGTTGCAAGTCATGGACAGGGGACATTCTCAATGAGTGAATTTCTTGGCCAAAAACAAAGGGAGTGAAGTTTTCAAATTAAAGTAAAAACAAAAAATTCACAAGTGAAATATAAAGACAGTAGACTGAAGGACTGACAATGACAGTGTCAAGAGGAGAAGAGTAGTTAGGAGAGAGAAAGAAGTTGGGAATAAACACCTACATCAAAAGTTTTAAAATTCTCTCCTTTTATAAAGGTCAACGTAACAAGTAAATTCTAAATGTCCCATCATGTACTCTTCCCACATCAGACTCTGTAAAACAATCTACTTGGTCTCTTATTGAAATAAATGTGCACAGTCCAGTGTGTTATTGGTCTTTAAAACAGATGAGATAGAATATACACATTTAGGAAAGAGATGGTAGATGCTTTTTATTATCTTCCCAGGGAATCTGGCACAGAAATTGTTACAGGCAGCTGAGCTAGTTAGAAATATTATAGGGCAGCCAGACAGACATTGGCACAGAGAACCAAATGTCTGATAACCTTGGAGGAGACACACACCTCTTGCTGTGGGCCAGACCTCAAAATAGAAGGCAAAACAAATGCAACCACAGCCTTATGTATAGTCTGTAGGGATTAAATCTATATCACCTTGAGAAGCCAGAAGGCACTATCTCAATCCCTGTAGGAAGAGTCACTGATCCACTATCTCAATCCCTGTAGGAAGAGTCACTGATCCATAAAGAATGTTCACTTGCTACATGACTCAATTCCCCATTTGTCCTTAGTCAGTTTTACCTAAACAATTAAACTTATTAGTTGACCATAGCTCTGTCCACCTCATGCCCATCTGCCTTACATGTTTCCAATTTTCCCCACTTTAGACTTGTCCACCTCCTTGTTTTACTCTATAAAATCCCAAGAAAATACAGAATCTTTGGCAACCCACTTGGGACCCCTTTTGTCTCTCTCTCAGACAGATTTCTTTCTCTCAATAAATATTTCTGCTCTTAACCTCTGTTATTCCTAAAATTCATTCTTCGATTTTAGAGAATACGAACTCATTCTGGACATACAGTAGGTCAGGAGTTTCATTTCCCTATATCAAAATTACTAAAGAGACACTTGTTTCTTCTATCAAGTATCAGTATGTTATCCTTGTATATAACTGGAAATAAACATCTGCTGAGTTTCTGAGCATGAAATTTCCAAGTTTCTTTCATAGGTCAGTGTCGACACAGTATAAGAAGGGCCTGTCCACATTCTATTACTGACTGCTAACATTTTTTTAAACTTTTTATATGTAGATCATTATTTAATTTTCTTTCATTGTGTTTTGGTATTAGGTGAAAATGTGAGAAATAAAGATCATGATTATTATTACCTCAAGCAGCTCACAGGTAGTGGGGCTTTCAGATATGTTACCAATAATTATAGTACAGAATCAAGGCATACAACAAGTGTTACTCAGAAAAAAGTAGCATGTGTTGAGTAAGGGAACACTTCATATGAGTCTCAAAGAATAAACAGAAGTTATTCAGGTATAAAAGGAAGACAGAGCACACCAGGACAATATATTAACAGGTACAAAAGTATAGAAGTATGAACTTATAACACAAAAACTGCAAAGCTGAAATGTAGGAGGACATGTAGGGTGTGTGTGCCTGGACAGACTGGGTTGAGTGAGAAACAATGTAAGGGATAGGAACATAACCTTACATATGTTAAGTATTTCAGATTTTTAACCCTGATGTCACAAAAGGGTTTTTAGGTTCATTTGGCTTCTGAGCAGAAGTTTGCTACAGTGTGTTGCTGTTGGGACACAACAATAATATAAAAACATATTTATAAAATAGCAAACTTATAGGTATGCATGATACAATTTAGACAGCAATTAAAGGTCTCTAACCAAGTTTCTGATGCTTCTGCTGAATTCAATTGACTTTAATAATGTCTAACGCCCAGCTGCACACTTCTGATAAACATGAAGTCAGAGTAATTGTCTATACATTAAGGCACTAGTCAAGGACACTTATAACTATGCTCACCTGTTCCCATATTTCTCCCCTATTATAATAAACTATTTATTTCAACAAATCTATTCAAAACTAGGCTGTGGTCAATATATGAGTCAACACATGTAGCCAATTATGTAATGTTTTGTCACTTGCTTTGTACTTCCCACTTCTAAATGCTATATAAACTAAACTCTTTGTAAACAGTGATGTTGCCTGTGGAAATGATCCCACAACACTCTGCAGGCATAAAGTCTAAGTGCTGTCTTCTTACTTCCTTCAAGAAGTCTTCCTTTTGGTTTGACTTGGGAATTTTCCCATAGCATAACCAAGTTCAATCAGACCACTGACAGCCCCTGAGGGGCTACTTCAATGAGATCCATCAGCATGAGAAAACTTTAGGAAAATCCCACAGCTAAAGCCTTCTGGCTATTTACTTGCAATTCAAGGACAGAACAAAGAAGAAAAGCATTTGCAACATTTGTGATGAGTTTTGATCAGGGGACAGGGAAGGAATTGGAATTGTTTGCTATCTTAACCTATCATATTGGGGCAGGGGAACACAAAGGCCAGAGAGAATATCTCTGAGAATAACTTGTTGATTCTCTGCAGCTGTTGCCTCTGCAACAGCTCTAACTTTAACCATGCATTTCAGAATTTTGGGAACTGGTGAGCCCAGACCGACATTTCAAGCACTCTTCCAGCCAGAGCTTCCCCACAGAGGTGGTTGATGTTGTTTTTACAAATAAGATAATTACATCCAAGATCATTCTAGCCACAAAATAGAAGATGACTTGCCACTGAAGTAAAACAATACTTTATTGCTTTGATTCACAACAGAGATAATGAAGACTTGAACTAAACCAGATGCAGTTAAGTGGAGAGAGAACCACTTTCAGGAAGATTATGAAAACATAATAAAGCCATAATACACCTGTAATCCCAGCACTTGGGAGGTTGAGGCAGGAGAATTGTTGTTAGCTCAAGGCTAGCATGGACTATGGAGCCAGACCCTGTCTTGAAAGAAAGAACAAAAGAAAGAAAGAAAGAAAGAAAGAAAGAAAGAAAAGGGTCTTAGTAACCAACATGAATGGTCACTAGCTAGAATAGATGCACTGATAGTGAATTCTTTGTAAGAGGAAAATTGAGTTTAGACAGTTGGAGGCTCAGACATGTAAGAGTTTCAGATGCTAAAGATGCCCAGTAAAAGATATCAAAAAAAAAATATGTCCATTAATATCTGACAATTTTTAAGGATTTTCATCTGTGAGTAATGAAAATCAGAATACGAAAAGTAGGTGAGGATATAGATATGAACAATAAGTACAAGAAAAGCAATGAACACGGCAAATACAATACATAATGTTTTAAGTTCAAAAACTCAAAATGTGCTATACACATTTATAACTTGTTCTCTTCCTATAAAACTTGTGTAATTGCGAGTTAAATTGCAACCTTGTAACATACCCACCATGTAAAACCCTCTCTGCCTCCTTGGTTTCTGCAACTGTTTCGCCTCCCTGATCCATGTAAAACTACACCAGTTGCCTTTTATGGGGACCCTGACCCCTCCCCTTGTGGTTTGCTGCTTTGTAACTCCCTGCAGCCTACTCATGGCGGGCACAATTCCCTGGCTGCTTTCCTGGGACAGTGCTGCCACTGAGCTCAGCTAATAAAGCGCTTCTTTTTAATTTTTGGAGTCCATCATTTTCCTGCCCACACCACCTAAGGACTTAAAAGGTATTCAGAAAAATGCAAACATTTAAAGAAGCCTAGGAAAAGTTGGTGAGAGGGGAAAAACGATTCCCTTAATCAGCACTTAACCACTTGTCAAGTACTCTTTCAAATGAACAGAAAGAAAAACAATCAGGAAAGAATTAAGCTGTTGGAGACGCCATGAGAAGGAGTTTCTAAGAAAGCACCAAAATAAGGCTCAAGAAACATTATAGGTGTTTTTAGGTGTTTATAGGTAAGGTGTTGGACAATAACATAGCTCAAATGTATTTTAATACATTTAATACATATATAAGCTCCAAAAACAATGAGATAAGATGGTGAAAAGAAGTAAAACTCAAAATTTAAAACACTTGACTGATCATAAACTTTACCCAAAGAAACCTAATCTGATCAGTCAACAGAATAATTTATCCTGGCATTTGTTTAAAAATATACAATTGCAGTTACATGGAAAATAAAGTTCAACAAAGGGAAAAACTTGTAATTTGGGTGGGATTAAGCTCCAAGAACATCATCAGACTAGAAAAAGATTCCGCAAATTGGAAATATTAAAAGTTCGATCCTTCTAGTGCAGCCCCACAGCTTCCGTCTTGATCACCGCCACTTTCCTCGAGGCTTTCCCAGGAAGCAACCCCAGCTATTCTGATGGATAAGAGCCTCAGGCAGAAGAGAAACCATGCCTTCTCATAAGCCAACCAGTGTGCAGGCTGAAAAGGCAGAAGAGTATCTCACTGATTTTGAGGATTCCAGTTATAGATCCTTGGACTTCTGGGAGAACATGGCGGATAGATAGCAGCAACTTCGGAGGCTCTCTGAGAAACCGCACTTGAAATCCAGGAATGGTGCCAGGCAGGAAGTCCTAGGCAAGGGGTGATATTCTTTGCCGATCCAGGAATGAACTAAATTAAGAGAAACCAACTGGAAACACAATCCCAGTGATACAGCAGGAACAGATAAGGTCTCAGTGCAGAAGCTGGACCCCACACCACTGGAAGCTGTGATTTGAATTTTCTGCAGCCGCTGCTGCGTCCCAATCGGCACGAAAGGTAGAGAGGTGCGAAATCTCTGAGAGTAGGAAGCGTTGAATAGAGTTGGGAGTGGGACTGGCCAGGTGCCCTGAATCGACCTGCGGTGAGTGAGTGGATCGGGGACCCTTCCATAGAGAAGGAGGCTTCAGCAGAGGACATACTCGGACCAGGCAGACTACACAGAACAAGATGCTGCAGTGACTTCAGTCACATAACCTCCTCTCAAGCGGGATTGGTGGGGAGTGCCTGGCCTGCATGACCCCCCTGGCTGAGATCCAGTAGGCTAGCCCAACCCAGGTCCCAGCAGCCTGGAGGTACACCCTAGTGGTGAAGTCTTTGGTAGGTTGACCTGGAGGGGCAGCCCAGCATAGGCTGCCTGGTCCATATCTCCCTGGTGCACTGCGGTGGGTGGGAACACCTAGCCGGTGCAATTCAAACAGACTGTGGCTGACAGGGAAGGAAGCTGGGCCTCCTATATACGCTTTGTATATAAGGAACAAAGAATATGGGAAAAGGGAGCAACAAGAAAGGGTCCTCGGCCCCCAATCCTATAAACATGCAATAGCAGACACTGCACCAATAGACATAAAGCACTGTCTCCAGAGCCTCATAGACGAGTTCAGGAATGACGTTATTAATGATCTGAAGCAAGACATAAGCAGAGTAGTTAGAGAAATGCTAAGCACCGCCCAAGAAAAAACAGATGGTGGAATGGAAGAACAGAAAAAAAGGGGAGAACTGTTTGATGGAGAAGATAGAGAAAACATAGAATACGTGAAGCAGGTTCAAAGAGATTACCAGGAAACTAAAACTCTATCGAAAACTGGCATAACAGCTTGAAAGAAACTAAGGACAGATTACCTGAACTGGAAGGCAGATTTGTAATATGGGAGCATGAAATGAAAAACTTCTTAAAAATAACAAAAAAACAAACAGCAACAATATAAAAGCTAGAAGATGATAAGAGGATCTATAACTTAAGAATTAAGAACATAAAAGAAGAAGTAGGGACACAAACAAATGGAGTACAAAAGCTATTCACAGAAATAATTCAAGAGAATTTCCCTAATTTAGCAAATGGTAAAGACACTCAGATATATGAGGCATACAGGACTCTAGCCACCTACAACCCAAACAGAGCTACACCCAGGCATATAATAATCAAAATTCCAGAAATCCAATATAAGAACAGAATATTAAAAGCCATCAGAGACAAGAAATAGATCACTTACAAGAGAACACCCATCTAAATTACAGCAGACTTCTCAGCACAAACCATCAAATCACAAAGAACGTGGGGGGAAATAATTCAAGCTTTGAAAGATAATAACCTCCAGCCAAGATTGATATATCCTGTACAACTGTCCCTAGAAATTGATGGAAAAACAAGGTGCTTCCAGGATAAAGAGGAACTAGGGGAATTTGCAACCATGAATTCACCTCTATAGAGAATACTGCAGGATAGTCTAAAAAAGGAAAATACCAAGATTCCAGAAATAGTGGCAGAGAGGCCACAATGAATGGAGCAGAAAACGAAATGAAGAAGACAAACTGACAACAAATGACAGAAAAAGAGCTCAACAGAAATGAGGCAGAGAAGATCGGATGATAAAAATAGCTATTTTGGAGAAAACAAGACATCATAATAGCTAGTGCTGATTTAGTACCATCTTGTTTTGAAGTCCCATCAAACTTGTATTCTTCTGTCTCCATCAGTCTTAAAAGGTTGTATCTTATTGGATTTTATTATATGTGATAATATAAGCAAAAACTTTTATAGACGGGAGATTATACAGAAACCATTGTTCATTTTTTGTTAGCTGGTTCTGAATACCCTGTAATAATGTCATTCTCTTGAATGGTTTTATAGTGTCTTGATATGTTTGGAGCTACAGTATATGAAGTTATACTCAAAAGATTTCAAGGAAAGAGACACTATGGTAACTATTTTTATGTCAGGATATCTTGTGGTGCAACACTATTTTGCTTAAATGGTTATGTTTTGACCTGCGCTGTTTTGTTGTTATGCCCTCTTTTATCTCAATCCCTTTTTTTGAATTATTTACTTTTTTCTCTTTATCTTTTTAATTAAGGGAAAATAAATAAAAAATAGCAGGATACATTATAGTAACCTATTTTGATTTCCTATTAACTTGATTTGAAATCCTGTATTGCCCTCACCATCTTGTTTTGACTGATTTTCCTCTATTCTGCTTTGCTTGATAGTACCAAGTTCGAAGGTATAGGCAAAACTGTGAAGACAATAAGATTCATTATGACACCCATTCCATTTGACTATTATTTTCTTTTAAAATCCTGTAATGTCTCCAATGCTTTGGTTTTATTCTTTACTGTTTAGTTCAATTTTATTATAACTGGCAATTCTTCTTAAAATAGCAAGAGGCAGTATGGTAACCATTGTTGATCACCTTGTATTTTGTTTTTACATTATCTATTATGTCCATGCTTTTGATTTGACTGACTCTGTTCTGATATGTCACATTTGGTTTTACTCTCTTCAAAAAAAGTAATAAGAAATGTGGTAGTAATAAAACCCAAGATGTGTAATTGTCATTGTACAAAAGAAAAGAAAGTGCTCTAAAGTTTATAACTGCATATATGTTTAAGTAAGATAGATAACTGTATTAAGAGTGTTTTTTGGATCACTGAACAAAACTGTCTGCACTCAGTTTGAAAGTCCACTTTATATGCTTCAATTTTGTAACTTGAACAACTATTTCTAAGATGAGAATATGTAATCTATTAACTAGTGATTTCTTACTGTTTATTTTTTAAATTTTGTATTACTTGTACCCTTTTTCTGTTTTCTTTTTTTCCTTAAATAAAAAAAATTTTTTTAAAAAGAAATATTAAAAGTTCGGCCTAATTCACTAACTGTAAACGAATGAGGCAAATAACTAAATTATACAACCCAGTCCACCTCTCAAGAAAGTAGCTTTCTGTACACAATAGAGAAAAAGAGGTTCTTAGGATGTTTGAACACAGGGGTGGCAGGCAAGTGTTGGGGGCCAAGAAGCCGATCTACAATGATATGGCGAAAAAAATAAAATTAAATGATATGGCAAAATACAAACAGAAAACACCTTGGCCGGTAAGTGTCTGCTAAAGGAAATTAAGGCGCCTGAGATGCAGGTGGGAAGGGCAGGGGAGGGAGGCACGCATGGCCAAAGCCCAGTCCGGTCCGAGGGCCCCACACACGCCCTCCCTGCGGCTGCGGCCGCAGAGCCTGCGCTGCGCTCCATCCGGTGCACACACAGGACAGCAGGCGCGGGGCCACACCTCACAGGCAACCTCTCCGCCACCTTACCGGCCGCCCGCCGCTGCGGGAACGCGACCTGGTAGGACCCCGGGCCCACACGCTCCTCGGTGCCGCCACACACAGCCAGGGGGAGCCAGCGCGGCGTCCGGTCATACATGACGAGTGGGCGGGGCCGGAGAGGGCGCCACACCCGCCGTTAGGAGACGCGGCGGGCGGAAGCCGGGCGGAAGTGACCAACAGCCGCGTGCTTGCGCAGGCGCCGCCTTTCCGCGGGCTCCTGGGGGTCGACTTTATCCACAGCAGATTTCTAGTCCCTTGGCAAAACCGAGGGAAAGAGGAAACGGAGAATAAACCTCCATACAAAACGAGTTTATCAGATGCCACTGACCGCCTCCACCGAGGAAGGACCTCAGGAAACCAGGCTCGCCCGGTGATTCCATCCCTGGCTCTGCCCACGTTCCTTGCCCAGGAACCAAGCGGTGGGGCTACCTTCCCAGGCCAGCCCTTGGCGCTTGCAACCTCTTTACGCCCCGCTAGGTTTGGAGGGGAAGCTGTCACAATTGTCTGGTCCGCAGGCCGCAGTCCACTGCGCAGAAGTGCCAGAGAACGCTCTAGGAGGGGCGAGGGCTGATGTGACCTTGACCACTGCCCCCCACAAAGCTAAAAAGAATCTGAGGCAAAACTATGATAGGAAAAGCAGTGACGACGCTGCCACTTCTAATCCCACCCTCCTGGGAGGTTGAGGCAGAAAGACTGCCTGGACAAATTAGCATCTATCTCCAAAAAATAAAATGAGCTGGGGTGAGGCGACCAACTTTGTGCAGAGGTCTTAGGTTTGGTCCTTACTGCCACACAAAGGAAGGAGCAGAGGAAACAGCAGCGCAACACACAGCCTGGGTGCTGCACGCTTGCACTCCACTTAGCATTCTGGACCTAACCTGTAAGGTCCCTGCCGTGGGGAAATGAGAGCCGCCTTCATTTCCAGTGGTCACCAGTGGCCCTCCCTTGGAAGCCCATCCCGCGCCCTGCAGCCTGCATCCTGCCTGACCTCGGCCTGGAATTGGCGCCTTTACTGGCTGCATGCTTTCCCTAGGTGCCTACACACGTGCTTCCCTGATCGTGAATACCCACACGATTTATTACTCACTTTAAACATGCGTATAGGGGGTCTGGTGTGGTTCTCACACCCTGCAATGTTGCAAAGAGACTCAGAAACAAACCCAGCTCTGTCCTCAGGCCTTTGCTAGGGAGAAAGGACCAGGTACCAACACTGCAATGTTGTGGAAATTGTTTCCCACTAAGAACCCAGGTGAGGATCCGCAATCCTTTCTCACAAAAGTGTTTATGGGGATGCCTCCATGGGGAGTTCAACTTTATGTTTTCAGGGAGGCCCAAGCCCGGTTCAGAATATCCAGAATCCATTTCCTAGGGCGTATTAGGAAGCAGAAGGCCCCTGCTTTGGAGAGGGTTGATGCCACTTTGGAGTACTTTGGATCCCTACTCCTGGGGGCCACTCTGCTCTCTCGATGATCAGCCTGGAGAGCCAGACCAGGTCAAGCTGTGGTTACCTGGACACTGGTGCAGAGCCTCCCACACTCTGCGGTTGTTCATGTTGGGTGACCTGCTCTTCCCCTGAATATATTTGAATTAACAATTAAGAATGAAAGCAGATACTTTATCTGCTTTCTGTTTGACTATTGAGCTTAACCTAACCTTAGACAAAAAGAGCCCTTCATGAGGCCTCTCCTAGCTCACAGACCTGAGAAAGGATTGCTTGTGAGAAAGGATTGTCAGGCCTGAAGCCCTAGCTATCAGGAGTTTCTTCACCATGCCCACCTCCAGGGGAATAGGCTTTCCTCAGAGCCATCACAGGAAGGAAAAGCTGATGAAGAGCAGAATTCAGGATTCCCAAGTCTGCAGGGCAGATGCAATCAGAACATCACACCCCTGAAGTGCAGCCTTCAGACTCAACATAGTCTTGCCATAAGCACAGAATTGTGCTTTCTGTACAAAGTCTTTTAAACATTTGAGTATAAAATCATTTATTTCCTTGATCACTTCTTTGCATATTTTCCAGCTATTATATCCAAACTGATTCAATAACCAGAATAGTATCTAGTATTTCAAGATTAGAAAAACATTTAAATCTTGTCATTGTCTTTCACTGTGGTTTTCTGAAATGAATATCCTGCTAAAAATGAACATATCGACACAAATAAAATTACCTACAAACACAGATAATTTGGTTCAGCATTTCACAATTCCCGCAGAACACTTTTAATGCTAAGAAACCAGACAATGGCTGACCATTTTCACTATTAGGAAGAAGTGAAACCTGTGTTTGAACTAAAATTTGATTTCAAAATTTCAGTTCTTTCCATTACTAAATGTTGGCTCTCACTAGACTGAACTTTAAGTAAAGCTGAATAAGATTGAACTTCAAAAAAAAATCAAGCTGATTATCAAAAAATATTAGCTGCTGTAAAGACTTCATAGAAGGTAATTTGTTTTAAGTCTATGGTAGATCCTATCTAGAGTATGACATGGAAGGGAATCCTCCATTTGAGTCACTCAATATTTTATAAATACTATAAAACCAAATTGAGTTTAAAACTAATTTCTCTAACATTATTTAACTTATTGAATTCCTGTGGTTTTGCTTTTTGTGAAGAAAAAGAATAATAATAGTAAATGATTTGTCATGCATCAAAATCAATTCACATACTTCATCAATATTGTTGGAGGTTACATTGTAAAATAGTATGTTCTCAAGTTAAAATGATGAAAAGATAATGATCTGAAGGTTACACGGTATACTTTATGTATTATTTTATTAATATAAACTCATATTTCTCTAAATTGCAGACTTACTGTGACTCTGAAGTCATCAGATTTCAGGAACTGCATGCAGATATTTTTTACTATATTATTAATGATAATCTGATTCATCTTCACATGTATTTATTGAGCACCTACTATGGGCACTGTGTGAAACACTTAACAAATAATTCACTGCCGCACAACCAATGTGTGATGTCCCCCTTCTCCTCCCATACCAGGACTTCACTCTCTACCTTGTGGTGCACATTGCCATCTCCCTCATCTTGGGTTAGATTCCCTACCTGACTGAGGTGGAACAGATGGCTAAAGTTACAAACTTGTCATTTTTGAGTAACTATTGTAGTTTGAACTCGTCCCCCTGCCCTCCATAAACTCTATGAAAACCTTTGTAACATTATCTCTGAGACTCAGAAGCAAGATTTTCTGAGCCAGGCTAGCCACATAAAGGCATTCTCCTGCAGGATTTGTTCCTTATGCAAGTTGAAAAAGTCTGCTATCCTGTTTTCCACAACACTCACACCCTAAGTCATGTTTTTCCCCTGTTCTTATTTGAATGTTTTCATGTTCTTTTTTCTAAAAATCAGTCTAAGCTAGTCTGTCCCAGAGCTGTGGTAGCTCTTGATGACAAGGAGCTAGGATGCTCTGTCACCAGACTTTGTGTTGATGTATAGCTCCCCTTCTCAAGATCACTGCA
Source organism: Cavia porcellus (assembly GCF_034190915.1). Taxonomy (NCBI): domain Eukaryota; kingdom Metazoa; phylum Chordata; class Mammalia; order Rodentia; family Caviidae; genus Cavia; species Cavia porcellus. Next base: position 81,056,590 of record NW_026947487.1, read on the forward strand.
TGGCCCCCAAGGAGGAGAAAACTGCATATTTCTCACTTTATTGCACAGAGCGAGGACAGGTAGAGATGGAGACCAGCCCCAAGAAAATCAGAGCAGAGATGGGATGAGCCAGGCCTGCAGGCCAGGAAAGAGCTGGTAGAAACTAGGCCCCAATGGACTTGGTGGCAAACACCTATAATCCCAGCACTGGGAAGCTAAAGCAGGTGGATTGCTTAAAGTTGGAGGCCAGCCTGGGCTACATAGTGAGACCTTGCCTCAAAGGAAAAAAGAAATGAGACCCCAAGATGGAAACATGATGGCTAGGCCCACCACCTTCCCTAGAGAGGAACAACAGCTCACACTTATCCTGTAACCAGTATTGCCTGGTCCAGTGACTCTGAACAACGTAGCAAACACATAGAAATATGCCAGCACACTCTGACCCTCACGCTACCCCTTCCAGAAATGCCATGTTCTTCTCTGTGCTAAGAGTAAGTTAATGAGTCCCCCAGACACACTTATATTACAGGCCTTGATGATCTACTGAACCATATTATCTAAGCAGCTATATTCTTAGCCCTACAAATGGATTTTAGCTTGACCCAAGGTGGCCTGACATATGATTTTGTTCAGTTGATTTTTTTTATGTTTATATACTGTCCTTTTACAAATAGTTGTTCAAGATACAAAAGTGGAACATATAAAGTGGGAATTCAAACAGCAAGACTGCAAACAGTTCTGTTCAACTATCCAACAAAAACTAAGTAATATGGTTGTTGTCAATCCTATACACTTAAACATACATGCAGTTATCCATATCTTCATTTATGTTGAGATTAAACAAACTAAAGCAGGCTAAAATCATTCTGAACAAAGAATAATAGTATTGCTAGATTCCACATCATGACACTACGGGATCAGTTGGGTACTGTAGTGCCTTTTTAAAAAAATTTTTATTTAAAGAAAGACTAAACAAAACAGAAAAGGGGTAGAAATAATACATACTTTCAAAGAAAAAATGAACAGTAAGAAATCACTAGTTGATGATTATAGATTGTCTGCTTACAAATAGTTATTCAGGATACTAAAATGGAGCATATAAAGTGGGGATTCAAACAAGGGGACTGCAACCAGTTCTGTTCAACTGTCCAACAAAAACTTAGAAATATGGTTATCAATCCTATACACTTAAACATACATGCAGTTATCCATATCTTCAATTATGTTGAGATTGAACAAACCCAAGCAGGCTAATATCACTCTAAACAAAGAATAATACTAATTCTGGGTGTCACATTATGACACTCCAGGATCAGCACTGGGTACTTTAGTGTCTCTATTTCTTCAGAGCATCTGTTCATTTCATCATGTGTCATAAGATCAGTTCTCACAAACTGTTTATAGATTCTACACATGCATGGGCCTTAACATGTATTTCTATCCTTTGTATTTAAGAAGGAGAAACAAAACAAAGCAAGACAAAACAAAACATATTCCTATAAACACATGAAATGAAAAAGACATATAAGCATTGTACAAGGAGGTCTACCATAGTTTCTGTGTTGTCTCTTGTTAAGTTCAATAGAGTTGGCTATATCATCAGACATAGTGTAATTGAATATATCAGTACATAAGAGTATTAATAAAAACATGACTTTGTATATAGTATAAAACTTCAAAAGCAGGCAGTTATCAAAACAGAATGTTTATCGTAGAGTCTTGTCATCTTCAGACTTGATACTATCAATCATATCAGTTTTTAAATAAAATCTGTCGATACCAAACAGCAATCAAACAAATCAGATTTAACTTAGATCAGTCATGATAAAACAGTATAAGTCATACAGGGCTTCAGATTAAGATAATAGGAAATTAAAGATGATTACTGTGCTATATCCTGATGTTTTTGGGATAGCTGTCTGTGCCCTCAAATCTAATGCAAGTAGACAAACTGGGATAGGATAAAATCTATCAAAAAAAAAAAAAGAATGAAATCTTTCTAAGCAGAGTGGTGCGAGTAATGTGGGTTTTAAATCCTGATACACTATTAACAATACCTTTTGCCATTTTTTAAGACTCTCCCTCCCCTTTCACTTCCAAAGGGTACACTGTGCATTTTGGGGGTCTCACCAAGACCCTTGGTTTTAAATTGGGGTGGCGGGGGGGATCTGCTATTTACCTAAGTGGTTCTGAACCTTCTGTCTCCTGGACTTGATGTCTAATTATATTACTTTACCTATTAAAGCCTGTCTTTCCAACCTATCCATAAATACTGATCTAGTTGCCTCTAATTACTCTCTGGTTCTCTGTCACATGGAGCATTGTTTTCTCACATTTGATTTTCAGTCTATGTACTCTTTTCCATGTTAATTATATTTCCTGTAAATCGTATCTCAATGGACCCTGCCTCCTGATCTATTCCATGTGAGGTTCTCTCTCTTTTTTTTTTTTTTTTTAGTTTAGGCCATCTATGATAGAGATTATAACCAACCTTCTCTGCCTCATTTCTGTTATGCTCTTTTTTTTGCCATCAGATGTCTGCTTATCTTCTTCATTCTGTTTTCTGCTCCATTAATTGAGGCTTCTCTGACACTGTTCCTGGAATCCTAGTACTTTTCTCTCTTTCTAGAATGCCCTGCAGTATTCTCTGTAGAGCTGGATTGGTGATTGCGAATTTCCCAAGTTCCTCTTTGTCTTGGAAGCATCTTGTTTCTCCATTAATTTCTAGAGACAGTTTATCAGGGTATATCAATCTGGGCTGGAGGTTATTTTCTTTCAGGGCTTGGAATATTTTGCTCCAGGCTCTTCTTGACTTGATGGTATATGTCAAGAAGTCTGCCGTTATTCTGATGGGCCTTCCTCTATAGGTTATCTGTTTGTTGTCTCTAACAGCTTTTAATATTCTGTTGTTATATTGAATTTCTGGGATCTTGATTATTATATGCCTGAGTGTAGCTCTGTTTTGGTTGTAGGTGGCTGGAGTTCTGTATGCCTCATACATCAGAATATCATTTCCTTTTCCTATGTGTGGGGAGTTTTCCTAATTTTTTCTGTGAATAGCCTTTGTAGTTCCTTTGCTTGTACCTCTGCTTCTTCATTAACATTATCTCAAGTTGTAGATCCTCTTGTCATCTTCTAGCCTTTGTGTTGTTACTGCTTATTCCCTTGTTACTTTTTTAAAGTTTAAAGTTTTCCTTTCACAATCCCACATTGCAAAAGTGTCCTCCAGTTTGGATAATCTATCCTTTGTTTCTTTCAAGCAGATTTGCCATCTTTCCAGAGCTTTTAATTTCCTGGTAATCTTTTTGAATCTACTTCATATATTCTATATTTTCTTTATATTATTCATCAAATGGTTCTCTCCTTTGTTTGAGTTCCTCCCTTTTTCTGTCTGTGTTGCTTGAGGAGTGCTTAGCATCTCTTTTATTAATCTTCTTATATCTTGCGTTACTTGGCTAAATATTTCACTTTTGAACTCATCTATGAGGTCCCGATGATATCAGTTTATGTCCACTTTATGTCCCATGTCTGATATTGCATGTTTGCTGTTCTCATTCTCCTTTGTATTTACCTGTCCTGGGTCAGTGTTCTCAGGGTTGGGATCTGGGGACATTTTGTTGTTGCACCCTCTTCCCATCTTTTTTGTTTCTTCCAGGAGGCCCCAGTTTCTTTCTTTGTTGGATACAATTCTTCTGAAGTACGCTGGCTAGCGGACCATTCCCACTGCCGTGTGCTAGTGAGTTGCAGATAGGAACATCGTATGTTGGCCCCTCCCCTCCAGATCAGTCAAGCTGCTGTGGCCTGCACTGTATTACTGTGTACCACCTCCCCTCTGGGTCAGTCAAACTTCTGAGGCTTTACTGCATTAGTGTGCGCCACTGCTGTAGGGAATTGACTTCGGATAACCTACTGAGTCTCAGCCAGGTTGCGTGACCCAGGCCTAGCTAACCCCACCAATCCTGTTCGGGAAGGGAACAACTGACTAAAGTCACTGTTGCCCCTTTTACTTGCCAGTCTTGCCCAGTCCCAGAATGTCATCCACCAGAGCCCCCCTTTCTTTGGAATGGCTCCCCTCCCGTCACTCACCACAGGTCGATGCAGGCTCCCTGCCAGCTCAGCTCTCTGACCTCAGTGTGACTGTGAGTCAAAGGGGCAGGACCTTGGACGGCTTGGCAAGTCACACCCACTGCGGCGGGAGCGCTGATCCTTTAGCTGTTCCAATAATAGCACTGGGACTGTATGTTTGATTGGTTTTTCTCACCTTAGTTTCTTTTGGGGAGGAGAGAATTCATCTCCCGCTGTTCGGGGCTCCCCACACTGTATTCTATGAATTCTAAGTTGACTATCTCAGGGAGCCTCTGTAGCCAGGTTTTATCTCTCTGCCATCTTTGCTCCCTCTTCTAGATATGATTTTGTAACATAAAAAAATCCTAGACCAAAAGCTTCAGTAGCAATCCCCCCTCCTTCCCTCACAGGAGTTTTCTCTAAATAAAACTTTCCTATCCTAAAGAGAGAGAGAAAAGCAGTATAATCCATATGGACAATGTACCCAGAAGTATTCCTTGGCTTAGTATAATTTTCTTACATGTTTTATATGTTGTTTACCTATTAGTCTGGTTTTTAATCAGTACATATGACAATTAACTTTATAAGCTCCCTATAAATAAATGAATCTGATGCTGGAAAAATAAATGTGGGGGAGCAGAGAGATGTCCATGTACCAATTCCCTACAGTAAATGTAATCATTCTGTACTGCAAACATGGACTACTAAAACTAAAACAATAAAAATGTTCTTGCTCTTGGCCTCCTTTGTCCATTCTTCAGCATTGAAGACAAGAATTCGGGTTGATACAAACTCTGAACCCCATTACACTTTTCAAAGAGACTTCTTCTTTCTTACTATAATTTGCCTTCTGCTCCCCTTTTCCTCTTCCTTGTTAATTTTACCTGTTCCTGTACCTCATGGATCTCCTTTGAGACATACACTTTCCCAACTGTCTGCCTAATACCTACTATGAGCGTCGTGATGCAGCCCACTCTGAACAAGGTACAAATCAATAAACCGGCTTTTTATCTTAAAAATATGGATCTGTTCTAGGCCTGTGTGCCTTGCCTGGCCAGCTAGCAGCTAGTATGAGGAAACAGAACTCCCTGTGCCACTGGTCTCAATAAAGGTCTCTATGACCTCTGTGACATCTCAGAAGGCAAAACAGCATTTCAGCTGAGGACGCTCTGACTCACACAAAATGCTATGGAAGTGAATATTAACCCAAGGGAAAAATAAGCTTCCCAGGAATAAAGGCATGATGCTTTGACTCTTAATAGACCTTGCTTGTGTCAGGGCCTCCACCCCACTGCTCCCAGAATCTTTCTCCATGCCCCGTGAAGAAGCCTTAAGCATTCCATGAAGAGTGTAGAGTCCTAAGATTCTTAGTCTTCGCCTGGTAAGAACTCCTGATGCTCTGGACCCCTTTGTATTCTAGATTATTGCCTCTGTCTCTTTCATCCTTCATCATCCCCTTACCCAGATGACTGGAGGATTGATGAGCCTCCAACAGTATCCTATGACTACTTCAAATTGAATGTGCTCAAATATAATTCATTTTTCTTTCTAAAAAGCCCAAGTCTCTTTCTCATGTCCTAGTTCTGTTGAAAAGGGCATGACAGCTACTCTTCTATTGGTTCCCATATCCAAATAGCTGCCATGTGCTATTGTTCCCACCTCTTCCATCTTTCTCAAATCCCCACCATGTCCCATTCTTATTGTTGACCTTGCTGGTTGGTTCTTCTCTAATATCTCAATAGGAATACCTTCTTGCAACTTCTGTGCTGCAATTTACCCACATAACACAATTATATCAATCTTCCTAAGTAACAATGATAATCATATTCTGCTTAGACATCTCCTGAGCTTATTGAATATTACTTACTGAGTAAGTTTAGAATGGTGTTTAAAAACAACCCAATTTACCTTTCTTTGCCTATACGTTCCCTTAATCCCCATTCACACAAGTAGCATCTTGGTCAAACAAACCCTGTATATCCTGTCTCTGTGCTTCTGTTTAAGGTTTACCTCTACCTGGAAATAGCCTCCTTCCACTTCTCATCTATGAATGCTAAATTCTAGAGAACAACTTTTTAATAATTCCCCACAGCATTTAGCATAACACAGAATACATTTTAGTATGTATTGAATTAATGATTAGAAAGATAGTAAAATTTATAATGAAATACCAAACAATATTACTTTTTGGGGTTTTTATGTTTTTTGTCTTTTTCTTTTTTATCAGTACCTGGGATCGAACTGATGACTGCCTGCTTGCAAGGCAGGCACTTATGCCACTGAGTTAAATCCCCAGCCCCACAATATTACTTTTGATGCCAGCTTTGTACTTTAAATTTGATGGGAAACAGTCAAGTACTTTAAAATGTTATGGGACAATCAAACATTAGTAACTACTATATTCCTTCAAGAAAAGAATGAACTTCTATTATGGTAATTAATTCATCTCTTAAAGATCTTTTTAAGCATCCATATTTTCTGATAGTTTCCATTAGCTTTTTAAAAATACTATTTTATCAGATAACAGACAGAGAGAGCAAAAAGGCTTTTGAAAGTAATTCCAAGAATATAGTTTTAAAAAATAATATAGTTTTCTCCTCATTAAAGTTTATTAAATGTCAGTTAATAAGAATGCCTAGATTAGTTAACTATGAATTATTAATATGAAAGTATATGAAGGCATAATGCTTAAGCACAAATGTATTTAAGAATCAGCTGATAATACTTTATCATGCTATCATTATAAGTCATAAGTATAAGAGAATGGTTAATAAGTATCTATTAAATTAAACTGAATTCCAGGAAGTCAAATGAATCTATATGGTTTTTAGAAATTAATTGAAATAATAAAACTTGCACAGGAAATCTGGAATTATAACCTCAGCATGGCTTCTCTTCAATCTCTTCTCAGCCTTAATGCATCTTATTCACTTCCAAATTCCCTAGGAGTCTTGCTGTTGTTTGCCATAAATTGTTTTTATTATATTGAGGTAAAGACCATTCTAGACTTGCTCTTCTTTTTCTAGAATCTTGAGGAGCAGCATTAGGTTGTTTATTTGTGCTCATTCTGTTTTCCTGATGTGACAATTCATTGCTATATATTTCCCTCTTAGGACCACCTTCATTGTGTCCCACAGGCGCCAATATGCTGTATTTGCATTTTCATTGAATTGTAGATATTGTTTAATTTCTTATCTAATTTTATCTATAATCCATTGGTTTTTCAGGAGCGTGTTATTTAATTTCCATGTGTTTATGTAGGTTTTTAAGTTTCTTTTGTCATTAATTTTCAATTTCAATGTATTATGGCCAGATGATATACATGGAATAATTTTAATCCCTTTGCATTTATATAAACACGTTCTATGGGTTAATAGAGTCTATTTTAGAGAATGTCCCATGTGAAGTTGAGAAGGATGTGTATTCTGATGTTGTGAAGTGGAACACTCTGTAAACATCTAGTAAGTCCACTTGTTTACAGGTTTGATTCAGTTCTGTGAATTCTTTACTAATTTTTGTCTAGTTGATCTATTTCTTTGTAACAGCAGGGTATTAATTTCCTCCATTACAACTTTGTTATTGCAAATTGATTTTTCATGTCTATTATTTGTCTTATATAGTTGAGTGCTCTTGTATTTGGTGTATGTATATTTAGCTGTCATCTCTTCCTCTTGAATTTTTCCCCTCACAAGAATGTAGTGACCTTCTTTATCACTTTTGATCATTTTTAGCTGAAGTTTACCATGTCTGCAAACAGAATAGCTACTGGTGCTTTTTTCTGGGCCCTATCACATGGATTATTGTTTTCCATCCTTTGACTTTTATTTAGACTATGAGTTTCTTTTGATTTAGATATGTTTCTTTTATGCAGCATATGTTTGGATCCTGTTTCTTGACCCATTCTGACAATATATTTTAATTGGTGAATCAAGGACATTTACATTGACAATTATAACTGATATATATTGGCTTAACTTTGTCATGTGATCTTCCTATTGTTTGTTCCCTGCTTTCCACCCTTCTCTCCTTATTTAATTATTTTCCCTGCCTTGTGGTTTGCTTCTGTCTTTATTCTGGGAATTGTGATCATTTTTATCTCTCTAATAACTGGTTCTGTCCTAACAAGTGTATGGTGGAGGTTAAATAAAAAGAGACAAATTGTATGATTTTTAGGGCTCCAGGAGGGTCAAAACCATTTAATTAAGCTCGAGGCTTCAAGGGTAAAGACAAAGGATTCTCTGGATTAGTCCACCTATATTAGGATCAACAACAAAGGGCAGAGAGACTGAGGAAAGTGCAGACAATTTGAAGGACCTTTGGAGTCACTTCAAAGATGTCTCCAAGTCATGAATCAAGTCAATTTAGTAGCACTGTCTTATCATGAAGACATGGTAGAAGTGAGACTGGAGGAGTAATCTTTGCAGCTGCAGTCTCTACCTAGTTAATTGGGGTTGGAGCCAGAGTGTCCGCAGCTGTGGCCGTATCTTGCCCTTTGAGGTATCTCTGACCTCACAGGCCACTACAGGCCTAAGCCAGGACCAGTGATTCATAGAAGTTCACTTACTATTAATGAGCTCCTGTCACCAGGCAAGGGGCCAAGGCCTAGGACAGACTCACAGATAAACAAAGAAACCAATTAGTAAAATTTAAATCCTGCTCAGAGCCGCTTTGTAGTGCTCTCCAACACTCTAATATATCTTTCAGTACTGTTACTAGGGTTGGTTCGGTGGACTTGAATTTCTTTAGTTGTTCTTTGACTTTTGAAAGAAATATTTACAGAGTACATCAATCTCAGTTAAAAGTTGTTTTCTTTCAGGGCTTGAAATAGTTCACTCCAAATTCTTCTTAACTTGAGGGTTTGTGTTGAGAAGTTGGTCATGATTCTAATGGGCTTTCCTTGATAGGTAAGCTATTTATTTTCTCTAATGGGCTTTCCTTGATAGTAAGCTATTTCTTTTCTCTAACAGCTTTTAGTATTCTGTTTTTATGCTGAATTTCTGTGATCTCAATAATTGTTATGTCTGGGTGTACATTTGTTTTGGCTAGGCTGTTTGGAATTCTATATGCCTCACTTATCTGTATATTGGAGTCTTTTTCCATACTTGGGAAGTTTTCTGCTATTGCTTCTGCAAATAGGTCTTTTTAAATGTCATTTGCTTCGAGTCTCGCATTTTCATTGACATCTATCATTCTTATATATATTATTTTGCACTGTCTTGGAGTTGTTAAATTGTTGTTTCATGGTCCCTTGTTATTTTTAACAGTTCTTTCCTTTTGTAATTGCTAGTGTGATTCTGTTTTCAAGGTCTGAAAGTCTGTCTTCAGTTTTGTTCAAGCAGTTTTGCTAGCTTTCAATGAAATTTTCAATTTCTTGGATATCTCTTTGCATTTGTTTCATCCATTGTATTTCTTTCCTATATTATTCATTCAAGGTTTCCATCATTTTCCTAAGCTTCTGTACTTTTTTTTAATCTATGTCTTCTCTAGTTATGCTGTGCAACTCCTTTATTAAGATAGTAATTTCTTTCTTTACCTAAGAGATTATTTCTAATCTGATTTTGTCTATAGCCTAATGGATTTCTTTCTTTATTTCACTTGCCATCTTTTCAGGTGGTAACTTCCAATGACCTCTATTCTGATGTCTCCTATACTTGTTCTTAATGGGCTGGGCTTTTGAGATTGCATTGTGTTTTTTCCTTTTGGCACTTTCACATCTTTTCAATCCCACTAGTCTTGACTGTCTGTCATGAGTGTCTTAGGGTCCTACTCTATGGCTGACATTCACTCAGTTCCTGAGTCCTACAGAGTAGGGGAGGATGCAGTCACCTGAATTCTCCTGTGGGCAAGTTTTGTGTGTCCTACATTCTTCCAAGGCTGACTAGCCTAGGAGTATTGATATGAACAAACCCATAGCTCATATTGTTACTGAGGCTTCAGGGTTTTCCAGGCCACCAGATCTACCTGTGTAGTGTGCACCCATCTGGACCTTACTGAGTCACTGAGAGTCTGTAGGCCCAGTCAGGTTTCACTGATGAAGGAAAGCCTCATCTGCACTCTTGCCAACCCACCCAGGGTTCTCTGTATGGAAGAAGGACTCACCTACACTTTCTCCCCTGAGGGAGGAGGGTTTGTGAGGCTCCTGCCTACCAAGTGAGGTCCACTGGTGCAGGGGCATCTCATCAAGCTCTTGCAGGCCCACTGAAGTCCACTGGATGGGGGAAGGGGTTGCCAAGGCTGCCCTTGGCTGCTGAGGTCTCATGGTTACCGGGAGGTGTGGCTGAGTCTCCCCTCAGCTGCTGAGGCTGTCCTGTTATGAAGTTTTGTTTTAATTTTTTCTATAAAATATTTTAAATGTCTTAAATCATCTTTTTTTTAAACCAGGGATCAAACTCAGGACCTTGCACTTGCCAGGCAGGTACTTATGCTGCTGAGCTAAATCCCCTGCTGTCTTCAGTCTTAAATGTGACAAATGAAACAATACAATTCATTCATAAAAATCTTGAAAATTATATGGGCACAGAAGGGCTTCTTATCCCTAGAGATCTAGAAGCCTTATGATTAAAAATAATCATATAACAATATCAAAATTCAAAACATTGCATTGCATAAGATTCTGTGAATAAATATCAATAGAGATAGGTAACAACTTTGGAAAACAAATGCAATGCAGAGCACAGAAAGAGGCTTCCTAGCTATGTCATTACATGTGTTTTCCTGGTTACCACAACATGTTTGAAGCAACATGCTGTGCTGAGCTCTGTTCTGGAGACTGAGGACCATGGCAGCGGCATAGCCTGACCTCCACTGAGGGCCTTCCTGGCTGAGCTGGATCATGGTAGATGTGTCACGGTAGAAACACATGTGGAAGACAGCAGGCCCATGTAGCAAGACAGAAAGCAAGAAGATTCCAGAACCAGGTTTGCTGTTTTACAACCACCAATTCTCACAGAAAATAGTCACAATCACACTACCTTCTGGGACCAAGCAGTTGTGTGACACCTGACTCTTCAAGGGAGGCTCTCAAATTGCACAAATCCCATGCTCTAAAATGACCAGAGAAAGAATGAAAACCCAAAAGAGAAAAGGAAAGGATGTACACTGGAATTCACAGAGGAACTAATGGAATACATTCAGTCTACAAGTAATGAAAATGTTAATGGCCAAGTCACAATAAAGCACCACATTTTTACCCTCCACAACTGCAAAGATTAAAGATCAATAAAATCCATTATCTCAGAGAAAGCAAGAAAATTGTAATCTCATAATTATATTTAATAGAAATGAAAATTGTTACTGTTTGGGAAATTTATCTGTGGGTATCATATTCATATGCTATAACAAAGTTCTAGCATAAAATGATTTACATATATGTAGGTATGTACATACACCCATATATCCATATATATAAACATATATATGGTTGGGCTAAATGTCAAAAAATTTTTAAAAGAAAAATATGAAATGAATACAATAAGGGGAATGATTCTGTAGACATCTGAAAGATTAGTCACTTCAGTTAGGCATAATGTCTACAAGAAATTCTTGAGAGAAATAAAATTCAAAAAGTTTATATGATGGTATTTTTCATAACCAAGGAATTATCTAAAATTTAAATTTAAAAGTGTAATGTATATATACATTCTTTAAAAGCATGGGGGAAACATGGAAGAATGGACTCAGGCTGTTAAAGGAAATGATCTAAAATAGGGAGAAATCATAGGCAGAGGGAACTAACATGAGGAACATGTAACACTACATATTATTTGTGAAATAGTGAAAGCATTTCAGTATTGTTTAATAAAATTTGATTTGTGAAACTTTGATTGGCAGGGAAAATCACGAGAGCAGAACAGAGAGCTGTCAAATACCTATACTGTCTTAAAGGTGAGCACCATGAGCAGGAGCACAGCCAGAGTGAAATGGAGCCAAGAGTGCCACAAACAGTGCATCTTACACACATGTTTGGTCACTTTGGGAAAGAAGATCTCACCTCCCCTACCTCATGTGATGTTAGGATGAAAAGAACCCAGAGCAGGATGAAGTGTCTTGAGGAAGAGCCACATGGAGCCCTCTTGCCATCACATGGCAAGAGGCTTTGCCACCAAAATTGAGTCATGAAGAGAAAGAACTTAAGTGACCAAAATGAGTCCCATGAAATCAGTGCACTCAGGAGTCACCAAAAAGGAAAGATACAATCTTTCTCTAACTTCAACTAAAATCAGTGTGCATAGGAAATCATTTACCTGGGAGAAATGGCTACTGCTGCTTCTGGAGCCCCAGAAAAGTTGATTTTGAAATCAAAGTGAGTGCAGCAGCCTGATTCAATTCATTGTTCACTCAGTCCCTCCTGTGCCTTACTATGAGTTGGATCCTCCAAGGGTTCTAATCACAGTACTGGAAATTTACTTTTAATGGTATGAATATAAGGGAAATGTTACCAATGAACTGGTATTACATTACCAAATGTAACATATCAGTAAGAGTATAAATTATTTTTAAAAATAGGAATGAGAATGGAGGGACATAAGCACCTGCCTGGCAAGTGCAAGGTCATGAGTTCAATCCCCAGTGAACTCAAAAAATAGGAATGGAACTGTACAGCATTTTGTTTTTCTTTTACGGACATGAGACAAAAATGAAATGAAGCATGTTTTGAAGACATGGAGCTTTTAAAAACTAGAACTCAATGAACTTTATACTTATTTAAAATTGTTATGTTAAAAATGGAAACTCTGTTGGTTTTAAATTCAGATCTCATGTAGATCATTTTATAAATTATTAATAAAAATTTAAGATCATGTGTTTCTGACATTTTTAAACTACTCTCTTGCATAAAGGTCTCAAAAGAGGAACTTACTACAGTTTTAGAGATTATCAGTTATTGAGCTTCCATCTCATCACTGTATACATTTACTGAATATAAGTAGCTATATTCTGTTATATAAGAAGACCATATTAAACTAATTTATACTTCTCATTGATCATGTATCTTGACTACTGTCATGGTTTATGTCTGTGGCCCTCAGGCCTCATGAGTTTGAATTGGCTTGCATTGATGGTGTTAGTGCTCCACCCACATAGGGGTGGAGCCAGGATGTGATGTAATGGCAGGAAGAAGCTGTGTCTTGCTCTTTGCTGGTTCCTGCTTGTTGTTTGCAGCCACCATGAACTGCAGCCCAGCCATGACCGCCTGCCTTGGAGCCAACTGATTGTGGACTGAAACCTCCAAAAACTATAAGAAATAAACCTTTCCTTTCCCAACTTTGGGCTTCAGGTATTTTGTCTCAGCGATGAGTAAAAAGCAACTAAGATAACTACAATCTAACTACAGTACTTTAAATACAATTGCCTTGACTATTATTCAGCTTTTTAAAAAAAATCTTAGGGGTTGGGGGTTTATCTCAGCGGCATAAGCACCTGCCTTGCAAGCAGGCAGTCGTGAGTTCATTCCCCGGTACTGATAAAAAATAAAAAAATAAAAAAAAAATCTTGTCACAAAATAGGACATTGTGCTAACTGAAATAAGCAAGTGGCAAAAAGACAAATGATGTATGAGCTCATTAAAAGCATCAAATTCAAAGAAATAGAAAATAGAATGATTACCAGGAGTTGGGTTGGTGGAAATAAGGAGTTGTCATTTGAGGGGCAAAGAGTTTTAGTTTTATAAGACGAAGCTGCCTAGAGATAACTATGAAACAGTGTGAATAAACTTACCACTGCTGAACTGTACATGTGACTGGAGTACATGGAATGTTTTCACTACACTTAAAATAAAATAATTGTATTTCCTTAAGTTATGTGAGTCCTTTGTGAAATTTAAGAAATATTTGATGATTGTAAGATAGACAATTTATTAGCCATACTCTCAGTACCTAAGTAAAGGAAAACTCTGCTGAAGTCCAGTAAATAATAAGTATTATCTATTACTGTGAACAATAAGGAGAACTATGCAAAACATTTTATAGGTCTTCACATACGGACACATAGTTACTAATGCAGGTCCCCCCAAACAGCAATTAAAATACACAAAAGTCAAGAAAATAGTGGAAGTCAGAAGACGGTATATGATTAAAATTCAAGTGAAGATTCCTAGATTACCTAATTAAATCTAATTGAGTGGGATAATAATGAATGTAAATGATACTCTTCTGTCCCGTAAACAGAGATAAGTAGCTACCAAAATTTTCCTTCATATATTTGTGGTTTTGAGGAATTCAATTGTAGCATTGTGTAAGGTACTCTAGCTTACCCATTTTTTATTCTGCCTACACTTTTTTTTAACAAACGAAAATCAGATCTCTAAAAATAATCAGGTAATTCCAAATTCACTCAAACCCACTCCTGGAAAAATGGACAAAGCTTTATATCAATGGCTTCTGTGACCAGTGCAATAAAAGAAACCTGTTTATGCTAGTGCAACCTGAAATCCCTCTTTTTTTCCTTTTTGCACAGCACATACTCTGACTTCTCTAGTGTTCAGAATAGGGTCTGTGGTTGGCAACTCAGGAGGCAAGAGAAAGACAGAGAGAGGGAAGAAAATGGCCTCCAGGATCCTCCACCACCAACCACTAAAAATCTCAGGATCTAAGGGTCTTCATTTTTTTTTTTCAAATATTCTTTCCCTGCTTCCCACTAACACAAAAAGTCCATAGATAATGTCACCCTACATGTAGTAAACAAATTTTATAAAATGCTGGAAATGACCACACTGATTCCTAGGGCTTAGTTAGGATTCTTTTCTATCCCTAGAATATGCCCTTCTGGTAACATATGTTCTAATTTTATTTTTGTTTTACACTCACATGTATGGAATTAGACAAATCTCTAAACTCATTTTAATGTTTAGGATTCTTGAAAATGAAAAATAAATCTTTAAAAAAATATTTTTTAGTAGAGGGCACTAGATGGCACAATTTCTCCAATTTATGTTAATAAGGCATTCATCATTTTAATAATTCTCATATATAATAATTTTCCTCTATAAATAGTTATAACTAAATAAACCATCAGGAAACCTATGCAATAATTTGATAGAAAAGTTATTGGAAATATTTCTATATGCCTTGTTTTATGTCCTTATTCATAAACAGAGGAATGATAATTACAACACTTAGTTTAATAAAGTAACTCAAAACCGTCTCTATAATAAAATAAAAAGGTACAGATAGTAACATCAATTTATATCAAATTCACATTTTATAGTTACTGAAATGTAGTAAAACTATAATACAAAAAGTGCACTGGTAATTCTCTTGACAATGAATGCTTAAAATCAGATATTAGAAAAACTAGAAGGTCAAAAGTCTGAATGTTTTTACTTAACTGCTTTTGTTAATTCTGCTAAACTGTGTGGACTTGACTTGGGATCGGCCTAGCAGATTAGTAACCACAATGCATGGTGTTGTAGTCAGGGGTTGTGCAGAGAATAATTAGAATGAGGACATGGAGTTTATAATATTTTTATAATGGTCACCAGGAGTTAACATAAGAAAATGCAGGAAATTTATCCGCAGCACCAAAGACATAGAATATTTAGTCAAGGGCCTAAATCCCACATCAGTGTCCCACATGAGTCCAGATGAAAACCCAGACCTCATGACAACACCTCCCACAAGTCCAACTGGAGGTCCAGAGCCCACAAGAAGGACTCATGCCAGTCTCTTTTATGGATCCATGCCAGGAAGGCCCAAAAGTCAGCAGTGGAAGCCAGAAAGTCCATGCCAGCGGGGTGAAGGAGCTGTGCTGGTGGGATGAGGGTTCTATGCTGGAACCGAGAAGTCACACTCACAACAAAGACCAGGGCTGTTCTGAAAGGCACCACAGCCCCGATCTCCTCTGATGAAAAGCACAGTTGAGTACCTGCCAGGAAGCTAGCATGACGGGTTCATCTTGGAGACCAAGGGGCACATGTCTTCCCCTCTAGAACCAGGAAGCAATGCTCAATGTGAGGACCAAAGCTTCTCCAGGAGGACTAACGGCTCAAACAGCAACTTGTGGGAGAACCCACAATGCCTCAAGGCAACAACGCATTAACGCCTCAACACCTCAATAAACTCCTTCTCCTTTTCCACCTATTTATGCTGGCAACTTTCCTCAGGTGGAGCATCTTCGCTCAGTGCATGCTAATGTAATCCAGCTGGCATTAAGTTGACCACCAGTGCTTAATCCATAACACATGGTGTATCGTGGTGGGTCATGGAGGGATTGTAATAGGGTTTAGAATTCCTACAAACCCAATTCTTGTCTCCCAATACCATAAAATAGGCTTGAGGACAGAGGAAGTGAACAGTAGAAAGTTTTATCAAAGGAAAGCTCCTTCTAGGCAGATGGAGTCCTGAAAGTGGTCTGCTGCTTTGTTTAGGGGATTTATACAGTAAAATCACATCGCAGATTACCTTGGGTCAAACCGTTATCAAGCTATGGGATTGTAAGTATAGATACTGAGCTAATATTGATCTACTAGAAAAACAGGGTACAGGGCTGGGAATTTAGCACAGTGATGTAAGTGCCTGCCTGACAAGGTTGTGAGTTCATTCCCTGGTACAAAAACAAACAAAAAACTGGGTACATAGCAAGAGTGCCTCTCCAGGTGTCATTGTTTTATCTATAACCTTTGCATGCAGGAAAAACCAAGGCATTTCTGACAGAGGGTCAGAGTATGCTAGTGTCCATTTATGCATCTGACACATTGCTCAGACTCACTGGGCCAAGTGGTGCTGGTTCCAGCACAGCCCTGCTTTTCATCTCTGGGAGGCTGCCTCTCCAGGCCCAGTTTCTGTTAGCTGGGCAGGACCACAAGCCTAATCTACCTCATCTCTGCTGTGACTCTTGGCCCTGGCCCCTTCATAACTGCCTGTCAATCTCCCTAGCCTAGCTCTCTGCAATGAATGAGCTTGGAGATGTGCATGATCCCTGACTCCTTCCCCTGCCCTACTTCCCAGCTGCCAAGAGCTAAGTAGTTTTACTGTGCCACATCCTTCCACCAGGCTATTTCTACTTGGACTGACTGTGAGACAACTTTCCACTGTCCTTTGTTAAATTATGTCTCATTTTATGTCTCATTGATTGGAAAGTGACTTATTAGTCACTGATTAAGCTAATTATAACCACTTTGGAACTAAGTTTCTTCATGCTTACTATTGAAAAACATAATTCTAGAAACAATAGAAAATGATGAAGATCTACTACATGTCACATTCAATTGACTTTTTACTTGTAAAAAGTACCATGTTAACAGCAAAAGTCCTAGATGTGTCTAATGTTTTCACTATCACTTCATTTCCTAGAATTATTTACAGCTCACAAATTTATCTTGAGCTGCATTTTGCCATGTAAGATATATCACATCAACCAATTAAGCAGAACATAGCCCTCACCTGAACCAAATCCTTCCTCAGTTAAAGATCTCAATCTTACCTACCCATCTTTGAACACTCTTGTCAGACAGTACAGTTAACAGCAGTAGGTCATTACTTAACCAATTCCAAGAGGGAATCCCTGCTCAGATATGCTTCTCTGATGAAAGCATACTCATGTCTGATGATGTCATCACCTTGGGTAAAGCTAACAGCTTCCAAAGGGTCCTATATGAAGAAGGGGGCAGGGAAAATGGCATCTGTATTGTAAACTAGATGGCCCAAGCCTTGATAGAATATTAATAAGTGATATGTTATAGATATATTGTCCTTACATTCCAATAAATTAGGTAAAGGTAGATGTTGAGTGGGAGGGAGGCAGGAAGAGAATAAGCTAAAGGATCCTGTAAAGGAACTCTTAACAGTACCTGAGCCCGCTGAAAGTTTATCAGTCCACAAGTGTCTTCTCAATAGTAATGCTAAATGGGAAGTGATTTGTTGTAGGGAGTTGTTTCTAGAAATTTAAGATGAATTATTGTAACAGCTGGACCAATATTCTCTCTGTATCTACCATAATTCAACTGCGAGTTTATATAGAGGCCTTCAGGGAACAAAATGTAGCCATAATGCTGCTATCATCTATCAGTTCAACATAATCAGTTCCCTCTCTTTTTAAGACAATTCCCCATAATCGCCTGAGGAAAACAATCATCTCCCCTTAAATACTGGACTTGACATCAGAAGTCCATTTTGTCTCCCCTAAAATAATAGTGAGCCAATATCCTAACCAATATGTACAATACATTATGGAAAATAAGGAGAAAGTAGAATACAATTTGGAAGATTAAACTCTAATGTGGGTACATACTGAACATTGTGGTTTGTTCTCTAATGTTTTTGTTCCACACCAGAAGACAATCTGAGTGAATTACAGTAATTTATTTCCCCTTTCAGCAATTACTTCAGAAAAAGGAATGTGAGCCAACTGTAACTGTGGTAAGCATACGTTTTAAATGTCCACCCAAAGATGTTTTACCTTATTCCTGAAAGCTATGAATATGATGAAATGTCATTCTCATGATTCGGTTACTAGGTATACTTGATCTTAAAACAGTGCAGAATACCTGCATGGGCCTAATCTGATCACAGAAGAACTAGAAAGCAGCAAGGTTTCTTGAGCTGATTCTTCATCCTCTAGAAGGAAGCCCAGGCCAGGCCCCTCAACTTCAGCCTTGTGAGTGGACTACAGAGGAGCCAGCAAGTGCTCCCAAACTCAGAGTCGTGACAGAGTCCATGGATGTTGTTTAAGCTAGTACATATCTGACAACCAGTATGATGGCAATTGAAAATTAATATAGTAGCCAAAGATTTTAAAATAGAATCCACTAGGAATTCTGGGAAAATTTGCCTTTTTCTTAGGATGTTGCTATAACTCTTGACCTAATGACCAGAGTTGGCTTGTGATGAAACAGATTGTGTTGATGAAATTTCTGAGAACTAGGTTGCCTTTATTATCACTAACCAGAAATAAGAACAAAGCTACATCCTCATGTCACTGGAGATCTTAACCCTAAAAAATCCACCCTACCTCCAGAATTTACCAATATGTGAGACAATACATTTATTATTAAACTAATGAGTCAAGTTTACTGTTACTTACAGATAAAATGTATTAATCGACAGGCTTATTAATATAAAACTAGCATAATTATATCTAGGTAAATACACTAGATGAAAAAACAGTAGACACTCTAAAAGACACTTGAAATCTCATCTAAGCATACCGCTTGCCTTGCGTACATGAGACCCTGGGTTCAATCCCAGCATCACAAAAACAAAAATAATTTTTAAAAATTGTGGTCTGGTGGTCTGATCATTTAGTATCTATATAACCTTGGTTAGGTCTTGTTGCACCTCTAATTCCTCAAGAGATGGAACTAACAATTTACTGAGTTATTGTGAAGACTAAATATGGTACAAATTATGAAATCGTATAGTACTGTGTCTAAAATACAGTAACTATTCAATGAGGTCATTATCCCCAAATATAATATTTTAAAAAATAAAATATTTTCAGGAAAGAAAAATTTAATCAAGAAAAAATGGAAAGGTATTTTAAAGGTAGTAAAAGATATATGTTGAATATTAGAGCCCAATAATGGAATTCAACTGTTACATTATTATTAGATGGCTCAACAATAAAGTACATCTAAATGATCAGAATTTTTAAATATTATGTTTTTGCCATAATAGCAACCAGAATTCAATGTTAAAAGAAAAATACAGTAATGTCTTAAACTCATAAATACAGGTTGTAAACCAAAGAAATTAATAAGACAAATTTATACTATTTTCTCCATCATGTCTTACTTACACCAAAAAGAATTCAAGGGTTATTTTTTAAATTAAAAAGAAACATTTCAACTGAAAAATAACCATTTATAAAGCATTCTAATGCTTCAAGTTCATTGTGCACTCTGGCTGTTTGTATTTCTTTTCTAGGGATACCAGGTGTCTCAGCCATAGAAGTGCGTTGTTTCATAGCTCTGGATGGTAAATGCCCAGAATCATGGACCTTTCATCGGAGGTCGGGGAGGGGGAGATTGGCTTAAGGTGTCTCCTCCCTCCCCGTGGTTCTCACACCACCTTCCCTCCGTGTGACTGTGTCCACATTTCCTCTGCTCATAACCAATGCCCACAGTCATATCCCATTAGGGGCCACGCTGGTGACCGCAAAGTATTCACCTCTAATGACCCTTTTTCCAAATCAAGTTACATTCTGAGGCACCGAGGGACTGAGGGTTGGGGATTCAACACAAATCTGAGGAGGACACAATACAACCCTGACACCATCTAAGACACATTTTCTTCCCCAAGGAATTTTCAGCCTAATATATGATATATCCATTTATCCCCTTTCTTATATTTATTAAATTTTAAATAACAAGAAAGAGTTTTTTTGTAATAATGGCAACGCTAAATATTGACATTTCATTAGTTGTATTCTCAAGTATACTTGGTATAATATCAAATTGATATTTTCCAAAAATAATAAACTTAATTATGTTTCAATATTTACTTGGTTTAAATTATTATTCCCTTTAGTCTTAGGAAATATATTTGAATCAAAACATATCTAAGTACAGCTTTATAGCTAATTCCTCACAAGTTTAAGAAACTAATTTTCTTCCCTTGGTAATATTCATATCTGATTAAATTGAACAAATTCAAAGGCAGATAATGGAAAGAATACTTCTGTGGTGACATGAAAATTTCGTACCTAATATCAGTGAGCATAGCTGAAAATTTTAAAGTTTATTCCAAAAAAACAATGTCTAATTTTTTGGTAGGAAACCTCACAGTATTTACAGTACTTAGAGATTTCTATTTAGTTATATAAGTTTGAAAAGAAATAACAAGAATGGTATCTGGGCATCTGGTATCTGGTATCTGGGTATCTGCACACCTGTAGTCACAGTTTTATAGCAGCTAAGTTAGATAGAAATTAATTCCCAGTCAGAGAGGGAGTGGGCTCTGAAGGAAGTCAGCAGAAAGAATAAAGACTTCAGCACTGTGACTGGAGGTCCACTTGAAGAAGGCCAGGCCTCAAAATGGAGATGCAATGGCCAGGCCTGCACACCTCCCGAAGGGATAAACAGTAAATTGAGATTATACTGGGATTAGCACCAGCTGGTCCAATGAATCCAGATGGGGATCAGTGGCCTAGATGAGTGACTGAAGCATCTGGGCCCGTCCCTTCTCCCAAATCCCTTTGTTCTATCTATATATCCTTGCTGCAGAGTTGTTTCCCTAGTGAATCAGTAGTTGCCAAGTGGCTATGTGTGCAATCCCATAAATTGATGGCAGTTTGACCCATGTTGTACCCACATTGTTTCTTTGCTGGATAAATTGTCCCTGCCACATGGCCTCGATGGCCACCCACTCAGGACCCCTCCTGTCTCTCAGGGCTATTCCTCTTCCCAACAAACCCCTCCTACTCTTAACCTGCTTTGTCCTTTGGAATTCATTCTTTGGTTTCAGGAGACATGGGGTCTTTGACATGTAGCAGGCTGGGAGTTAGACTCTCTCCATGTCACCACGTAACCTCATGACAGGGGTCTAGCAACCTGGAGATTTCCTGTGACCTGACCCTCCCTTTCCTCAGGTTCTTGCTCTAACCCTGGAGAGGATGGAAAGGGAGGATTGAGGCCTAGTCAAAGCCAAAGGTCCCCCAGGCATCTGGCCCAAAACAAGGAACCCAGAAAACAGGCTTACCTGTAGCACTGCGAAGACGGGGACAAGGCTGGAAGCAGTAAGCATGCATGGCAGGGAGAGCTCCAGAGTGAGCTCCCCAGGAGGGTGTCCTGGCTCTGCCTGTTTCTTCAGGGTTTCTAAGCTAACCAGAGCCTCAGCCTTTGTTGCTGGGTAAGCTTGTTGCTAGGGTGGACTAAGATTTATGGAATTTAGGGGGTTTCCAGTTTGCAAAAGTGGATCTCTAAGAATAACAGCTGTACACCTGCAAAGGTTGCATAAAGGGCAATTTCCACTAATCAGGTGGCCATTTCTGTAGCCAGCTGTCACATCAGCTATGCCAGCTATGCCATGCCCTTGTCTCCACTGTCTCCCCTTCTCATTGCCCCTGCATCCCCCCCTCTGATTCAAGCATCACTGCCATACGACTGGACTAGGTAGAGGTTTTATCTTTACCCCTATAAGAGTCTACACTTGGTCCATGCGATATTGTGTTTGTTGCTAGGGGTTTGGTCTTATGGGCCAATAGGGAAGTTGGGGTAGGTATGACAACCTACCACACAACGGCAGGTGTCAGAATCACAGACTGTCAGCTCTAAACCACAGAGATGCTTGGAAACTGCCTGCTACTCATAGCCACACAGAGCTTGCATTTCCTACCTTCTAACAAGGGCTTAGATCTTTTAACCTTCTCTAGGGGGTTCCTTCTGACCCTACCCCAGCATTTAGGAGGCTAAGGCAAGAGAGTTGCAGCAAGTTCAGGGCCAGCTCGGCTTACATAGTGAGTCCAAGGCCAGCTTGACCCACATAGCAAGATCCTGTTTCAGAAACAAAAACAACAAAGAAAGAGCAAGGTTCAAATACAAATTTGGAAGTCAGAATACAAAAGGGTATTAAAAACCAACATGAGGAGGCAATGAGAGAAAACCAGTGCTTAATGACAAAAATAAATCAAGACTAAAGATGTGTAGATGAAAGAGGAAGAGGCTGCAAAGGAAAATACTAAAACCGTCTAGGTATATGGTCCTATGGGATTAGAATTAAAATAAATAACTACCACTAAAGGAGCCAAAACTAGGATAGGATTTTGACAAGTGCATATTCAAAAAGCAGAAGTAGAAGAAAGTGCCTTAAGATGAAGATTTTTAAAAGTTCCAGTAAATCTGCAGAGCTTAACGCATTACTGTATCTCAGTGAAGATAATTTCAGTCTTGAGAGGAAGAAGGGGGAAGAGTTAGAAGCCAGACTGCAGTGGCTGAGCAGGAGGAGAGGGGAGGGAGGGAGGAATGCAGATGCTTATCACAATGGAAATATGCAAATATGGGCAATGGAAGGAATACAGTAGTGGGGTACCTAAGCACAAGCAAAGTAGTTGCAAGAGAGAACAATCTTGAGGGATCTCCTAAGACACCAATTTATGCAGTCAAAATAGCTGTTGATGGCCCGGAAAAGGCTGATACAGACTTCAAATGCAACCATGACAAAACATTAATTCATACAATTGTCAGAACAGAATGCTATAGTGGGTGATCTCACCAGGATTGAATATTGGGTCAATGAGATTATCCTTGGAAAGTTAAACTATGTACTTTCATAAATTAATCTACAGGCAGTCACTTGAAAATATTCCTGACAAAAACAAATCTAGCCAGCAAAATTTGACTACAATGTAATACAACTTAGTGGACACATTAATGTAGCTATCAAATGTATCCATAAAAGAAGAGACAGATATTATGAATTAGCTGCGGAAACAGGGTAAAACAAGAATCATCCAGGCAACACTCCACCTCACCCCACAATCCCTGCCAAGTACAAGACTCATAAGTACTTTGGTTAAAAGACCTATATTCGTCTGTGTTCTTCAGAGAAACTGAACCAATGGTATGTTTATGTAGAGAAATTTATTATAAGGAATTTTGAGGTCTGGGGTACATCTCAAATCTGCATGGTAATCTAAAATGTAATCCTCAAAGAACCATTTAGACTGCCACACATGGTGGTACACTCCTGTAACTCTAGCACTTGAAATGCTAAGGCAAGCGTTCCAAGCCAGCATACAGTGAGACCCTGTCCCCAAAAAGAAAATCTAGAATGATGCCTTACGAAATATCTGGATACTGAGTCATCACCAAATTGAAACATAAAATCAATCATCACAAGAACCAATAATAGAGAAAATATATACACAAAAATTATTCTGGTAGTTCCATCCTACCCAAGGTTTCTCTTTCTGCTGTTTGAATTACCCAAGGTCAGCACCATTGTCTGAAAATATAAGGTGGAAATTTCTAGAAAGAAAGAAACCACATTCACATAACTTTCATTACAGTATATTGTTATAATTGTTCTATTATTCATTGTTGTCAATCTTATAAATTAAACTTTATCATAGAGACACAAAGGCAAAAACATAGCATCTGTAGAACTGGATCCTATCTACAATATCACTAGGGGATACCTACAGTATCCCCCTGTAGGTAAAAGGGGACCAGTGTAAAACTCCAGGAGTGGACAGCTCTGTTAGTCTGCTCAGACCATTATGACAAAATATCATGGGTACAGTGCTTTTAGCAGTGGAAAATGTACCCACAGTTCTGGATACTGGGAAGTCCAACCCAAAACAAGATGCCAGCCAAGTTGCTCTTGAGGTGCTTTCTTCCTTGCTTCTCAGTGACCACTTTCTTCCCATACCCTCACGTGGACATTGTTGGAGTTGAAGAAGAGAGAGGTCTCTTCTCAAATGTCCCAACTTTACAACCTCACTTAACATCAATTATCTCCTAAAAGTCTTGTTTCTGCATATATTCTTAGAGAGATATTCTTCACGTAGGAATTTTGTAGGAGCACAATTCAATCCATAGCTAAAGAGTACTATTAAGAGAAAATGGAAATAATTTCTAATTGATCGATGGCAGATGAACTTTCAGACAAAAAGAAAGAAAACTAAAAGTTGACAAGAATATGAAAGAATTTACTGCTCTTTTATAATCACTGTTTTCATCCAGTCACGTTTTGTCTTTCCAGACAATTTACCAAACTCTTTCTGGTCATGGACCCATAGCAACATTATAATGAAAAAACAATCTCAATGTTGCTTATTTTAGTGAAACACTACAACTAAACTACAAAAAACTCACTATGAAATAGGAAGAAAGTGCCCTTCCTCATGACCTTGTGCATATTCCAAGACTTTTCCTTCTGGATGATATTATACTGTTTCTTTTTTTCGGCAAGCTTAATGATAGGCATAGTTAAAATCATATAACTGTTACTATTTAAGGATAAGATTTTGTTGCCATGTAAAAAACACCTATGAGAATCAAAGATCCAGGATTAGGAAAGAGAAGGACAATCTTCATTTCACAAACATTCACTGATGATTACTTCATGGCTAGACTTGTACTGGGTGTGAAACAAACATATAAATAAAGATACCCTCCTTAGTGCCAGGAATACAATGGTCTACTGCATGAGTAGGCAAATGACATCATTTGGGCCAAATCCATCCCCTGACCTGTTTTTGCAAAAAGAGTGTAATTTAACACTCAGTGTTTGGGCATTGTCAGTGACTTCTCTCCAGCAACAGCTGCGAAGTTAGAGGTTTGCAGCTGAGATCATGTGGCCTGGAAAACCTAAAATATTTACTTATTCCTAGTTTAATGTCTTCTTGCTTTGTGGAAACTATATCTGCTATTTTTATTTGTTTTTTAAAAGAATGATGCTAGCAAACACAAGGGTTGTTTTTTACAAAATATCAAATGTGCAGAAAAGTTACAAGAATAACACAAAAATCATCTTATAATTTTTACTCAGATATATAATTATTATTTTTCCATGTTTTTTTCTTTCTCATATGTGTGTATAATATATATAATATATGAATACTATTTTTCTGAGTCATTTGAGAGAAATGCACTAATGTTAGGTCTCTGCATCTGAATGCTTCCCCAGCCCTCAATGTAAGTTTCTTAAGGAAAGTCACTTTTATAACCACAGAAAAATGACCAAAATCAGTAAATTTGAGTATGAACATAATTATTTTAATCTCCAGGACCTTAGTTAAATTTTATGAATTGCTCCATAATTTATTTTATAGCAAAAGACAAAAACATGGTCTGAGATTCAGTAGGAGTCCCTGTCGTTTTGCAGAGCTGGGCCTTGAGGCCTGGGGCCTTCTAGGAGCTGGACAGTAGTCTCCCTCCAAAATACACCCAGCTCTGAATCACAGTCCACAGTTAGTTTCGTTTCTGTTTTCTTTTCTTTTCGCTTCTCTTTTTTCCTAACCTTTAATCTGGAATAGTTTATTGGGTTTTCGTAATACAAGTACTCTGTTTTTGAAGAGTATGGCCCAGTTATTTTGTATGTTCCTTACTTTAGACTCATCTAGTATCTCCTCATGATTTAATTCAGGTTATGTATTTTTGGCAGGAATATCATGTCAGTATTATTCTGTTCTTACCAGTATTTCTAGTGAGGGGTACTTGAGCTACATTGTTGGTGATGCTAATTCTGCTCACTCAGTGAAGGTGGTATCTGTGAGGCATTTTTACCGTAGTTACTAGCTTTCTTTTTGCATTTGGTAATTAGTGATTAGAAACGTGGAGTCTGTGTAAATATCCTACTTTTTACTCTAAAGGATATAACTGCATGTACATTTAAGTGTATAGGACTGATAACCATATCACTAAGTTTTTGTTGAATTGTTGAAAAGAACTGTTTGCAGTCTCACTGTTTGAATGTCCACTTTGCATGTTTTAATTTTGTGACTTGAACAGCTATTTTTAATAGGACAATATGTAATCTATCAACTAGTGATTTCTGTTTATTTTTTTTGAAATTTCTACCCTTTTTTCTGTTTTGTTTTGTTTCCTATTTAAATAAAAATTTTTTTAAAATTTTTAATTCTACTTTTTTATCAATGGAACAGACTTAGTGCCCAGTCAATTACCTCCTCAACTGTCACCTAATGGATTTTTCATTGCAGAGAAAGTTCTGGGTCAGAATCAGGAATTCCTTGGATTCCTGTCTCATTTGCTTCTGTAGATGACTGAGCTGCGAACTTTGGACACTCTGCAGACCAAAAGTGGGAATCACACTGGAAATTTTAAAGCAAACATTGCTGTTGTAGACTATATGGTCCTGTGAGAAGAAAGCCACACTCCAGTTTACAACAACTGATCCAAGCCATGAACACTACCTGAAAGAGCTCACATGCACTGTTCACATGTGAACACTGCCCAGGCAAATTAAAGAGAATGGAAACAATGTGAGGACCGTGTGTGTAGCTCAAGATGCTTTGGGTAAGGGCTCTGAACTAGACCTCCACCCAACTAAGAGAGAAAACACTCCCCAGATTGTTATCCACACCTGGGGGGTGGCCTTCAACAGGAAGCCCGTAGCTGTCCCCACACAGCTCAACATGCAAAGAGCTGGTTCCACAAGAAACCACAAGAGACACGTTATGTCTGCCAGCACCCGCTGTACCCAACACTGCCCTGTCTATTACCTAGCCTCAGGCCCCCTACTCAGAGACCCAAACTTTTGCATCCACCTCAGCAAAACCTCCCTCCCCCCACTAAACTCCCCGATAAAATCATGCAGTCACTTCTTGCTCAGGGCCAATGGTCTTTTCACCATTGGCCTGATTGCACCTGATAGGCAATAAAGTCCTCAAACGTTACTTCAACTTTGCCTGCTTCAGTGGTCTTGGTTGTGCCTCAGTGTAGCCTAACACTTTAGTCCTTAAAAGTTATCAGACTATCAAAAATAAGTTAATCACAAGTCCATGGTCAGTAGAAACCAAACTTGGCCAAGAAGAAGCCTATTAGTCATTTGTGTCCAGTAAGCAAAGGACAGTGTGTGCAGCGATGGGGAATATTATGGTGCTAGCAGCAGTGACGGAGGAGGTGGGCCTGGCAAAGCTGGCTGGGAAATGAGCGGGACCTGTCAGTCACATGATCTGGGGCAACACGAGGACCTGTGTGTGGGACTCCCAAGCTCTCGCAGATGTGGACACATAAAGGAAAGAGGCCACCAGGAAAGCTGCTGTGGTCCATTTCCATGGTATCCTGCTCACTGTTACTCAGAGGCAGCATGTACTTTTATTTTGCATTTACCATCTTTTTCTCTTTGTTTGGCCCAAGTTTGCTCTTAGGCCGAACAAAGAGCTTGTTTCTTCCATACCCACTCACCCTATGCTTTTCAAATATACTTTTGACATGTTATTTGGCTTGTCTCATCCAATTCTTTGAGTCAAGAAGGACCTGGGATACTTATCTTCGGTGTGCCACTTCTAAAGGAACTTGACAGCAGTGAGAACCAAATTCCATCTCAGGATGCCAGAACTGAGTTTTGAAAATAATGTTGAATGTTCTTTCTCCTTTTCCTCCATGAAATGGGCAGCAAAGAAAGTAATTACATGGCTGCATCAAGTTTTATCCAGTATACAAAGCAGAGCATAATGCTTAACATACTAGGCAGCAAAAGGATTAAACAAATGGCAAAACTTTAGGAAATTCTGAAGGTAAGCGATACTTGTAGGTTTTTGTTTTGTTTTGTACAGGGAATAACTCAGGACCTCGCACTTACCGGGCAGGTGCTGTGCCACTGTGCTATATTCCTGGTCCTGATACCTACAGATTTAAAGAACTTTTATAATTTAATAAACTTCTCTTTGCTTGTTATAAAATTCAAAGTTGTTTGCTTTTCAGTTTTCATAGTTGATCAGAGGAGCTGAAGCTAGTATTGAAAAAAAGTCAGAAGTACTCAGATAGTTATAATAGCCATTAATCAAAAGCAATCTCACATGTGCTCAGGAAGACTGACATCACATGGATTTTTCTTCATTGGTATTTTGGATCACATCCAGAAAATCTATCCACAATTCTGTATAAAGGAGTTTCATATTCAAAAGCAACTCAAAATAAAAGTGAATTAATAGTCACCGAGTACAATGTCTACAATTTTGATCCTTTCTAATCCTTAGAATTATATATATTTTTTATTTACACAACAGAAAGCTAAACTTCAAAAATATTACTCTAAATGTGCATTTTACAAGTTATAGGACTAAAATAAAAACCCAGATCTGATTCCGGTTAATAATATGACAGTACTTATTTATTTACTTTCACAATAACAAGTTTAGTATTAGAGAACAAGAAAAGGAAATGACTAAGGGAAAAATGATTTGCAATGTCATTAAAAGATGTTATTTACACATCTTTCAAATTTAAATTTAAGCTGTAAAAACCTTTGGTCCCTACTCCATTGCTATTGTATATCACTGTAATAGCAATGGACTAGGGGCTGTTTTCCAGAAAAACCTTTGTAGATATTTGCTCTTAAGAGGTAAAAAAAATCCATGTGAGTGGATTTCCAAACACTGTTAAGAGTGATGGAATGCATGACTACACAAACATTAAAAAAAATGAAGTATAAGAAAGGTAAAATAAGAAATATTGTGAATGGTTTTTGCTTTTTAAATCATTTGTTGCTGTTATCTTTGCTCATTATACAATAAGTAAACTCCAGGAAGATAAATATTGCAGTGGAGGTAGTTTACAGAGTTTCTCCAGTCTTACTTAATAAATTGTTTTCTGAGCCCTAAAACTTATTGAATTCTGGAAGAATTTATTCTTTTTCTTAGAATTAATTTTGTTTCCTCTTACAAAACAAGTGCATTGATCTATGCTGGGTCAGTAAGCTCTGGAAAATTTAGTATAAATCAAAGTTTCAGGTTAGACCAAAGTTAATGCATTACATTAATGTAATATACAATTGCGTTGCATTTCAGTTTGTACTACTTGGTTTTGTATGTTTAAATATCCCTATTCCCAGTATTGGTCATTCTTAATAGCTTAAATCCCTCTGAAATTTGAGGTCTAAAAATTTTATTTAAAAAATTAAATTAAAAAATTAAACAGAGGGCTCTAACTCAAGGGATATATCTCAATGAAAGAGCATATTAGTATGTGTGAAGCCCTGGGTTCAATCAGCAGGATACCAAAATAAAAAAATAATAAGTAGCAGTAGTTAAACAAAAGAAATAACTAAGTAATAAATTTTCTTATTCATTGGCAATAAGTGACTTTAAACTCCAAACAGTGAGATAACATTGTTAATAATTAAATGAGCAAATATAGAAAACAATAACCAGTACTAATAACTTCATACACCTACAGCCTTACACATTCCCAGTCTGGGTCCTCACTATCTCCTGCCTGCACAATCTTAACAGTTCGTTTCTATCTTGTATGTCTGATCTCAATCTTGCATTTCTTAAATCCTGTCTGCACTCTAAAGCTCAAGACATATTTCAAAAATGTAATTCTAGCCAATTTGTGGCTTAGGTTTCTTACTTCTCAATTTGCAAGACAGAATAGTTGTGGTGTATCCACACAGAAACTGCTAACTACATGGTTTCAGCTTAATTTTGCCATGATTCATGCAGACAATACAAATCTCACTACCACCAGAATGTGTTCCTCTGACAACCACAGGAAGCTACACTGAAATTATAATGTTGCTTAGAAAGCATAGGATTAGAATAGCAATATTAATCATACAGTCCAGATGGTTAGTGGAATCAGGTGAAGTCTAGGAGCCCTCACTAGTCTGAACATTCTCCACCCTGGCAACTTTTGGGTAGATGGCAGAAATTTTTCATTTTGGATTTCCACTTTTTTTACTCCAAATAGAGCTTTATCTTTTTTGTTAACTGCTTCATAACCAGAACATCTGGTTAAACCCATATAGCATCAGAAGATGTAAATCCCTGTTATTCATCAATGTTGTTTACCAGCTAGCACAAGGCATGTATATTGCTGTGATGGTTAACTTTCAGAAAAATGACATGCTGGTAGCCAGCCCCAGAAGGCCAATGTAAACATGATGCTCCAGTGAGGGGAAAAAGGGAGAGATATGTTCTCTATGGTGGAGATCTCACTCTGCATATCATCCTTGCTGTCTGTCTCCCATTTGCTCCTCCTTCCCTCTCTATGTGCCCTATGTACCCTTGAATTCCCTAAGATGGGACTCTAAGGATGACAGTTTCTCTAAGTTCTCATGGGTGGTCATTGAATGAAACCTATTTCTTTCCATCAGCTGTTAGCTCCTGACTCAGCAGTGCACTGCCCTGCCTGGGGATGATAACAGTAGTTGAGCACCTCCCTACTCTGTAGGAAGCACCATTACATACTCAGGATAACCCATATCCTGGACAGGCACTGTTCTTGTCCTCTTCAGTTTTTAAAGCCATAAAGAGTAGTTTTCTCAGAGAGAAATCTAGACATTCTTTCTTGTTTTTATTCTTTAAAAATTTTAATTTATATTAGTACGTGGTTGTGCTATAAAATAATCACATTTCTTGTGGGGAGGCGGTATATGCACACAACACATTTTAAGATTTTTGTCTCCTTCCTTCCCTCCCACTCCCTACATATATATTTCTTTCATTATTTTTTTATTACTCTATGTTTGCAGTGCATAATGTTTGCAGTTCTTGTGTGGAACTGACACATGCACATAACACATCCTGATTCCTTTTCTTCATCCTTTATCCTTTCCCTTCAGCTCTTGATCCCCTTCCAGCCTGAGACTCTCCATACTTCCTATTATCTATTTTTTATTTGTTCTTCATTTTTGCCCAGGATTTCTCATATAAGAAGAACAACATGATAAATTTCTGTGTCTGGTTCATTTCACTTAATATTGTCTCAGGGTGCATTCATTTTTCTGCACATGACTGCAGTCTACCCATCTTTATTGCAGAGCTGAAGTCTATAATCTGGACTTCATCACTGTTAAGGTTTTTTGTCCTCTCACTGTGGATACAAGAACACCACTAGGAGACTTCTTAAAGGGCAGGGATGTAATTCACTGTTCATGATTAGTGCATGTGAGGCTCTGGATTCATCCTCAACACCACAAACAGAAATAAAATAGAAAGACAATTCCATTTCTACCCTTGTAAAATCTAACTGTGGATCATTTTAGATACCTTGTAGAATAATTCATCTTGCCCTTTAATTAATTTAAGAGGACTGAATTGAGGCTATAGTGCTAAAAACTATCATTAGACTGTTTTTACATTCATACATTGATCATCGTCCATCATTGTTTGATGGACAATGTTAAATTTTTACCTGACCACTGTGCATTTTGTCTGTTTGTCTGTCTCTCTTCCTTTCTCTCTCTCCCTCTCTTTTTCTCTTGCCCTCATTCACCTCAGTCTTTCTTGAGATCAAGGGTATTGATTGGGCAACTATGCCCAGCTGGATCCCCAAGTTCTGAGCAGTGATTTTTAAGAAACGTATGCACTATCATGGCTTTCCCCAGGAGAACCCACCCTACCTTTTCCAGGGTGTTCTTTAATTGCTTTTTTGCTCTTTTAGTTGGCCCAAGCTCACTCTGCCAAGCCAGTTTTCCTCTCACTCTTCACTTTTTTGAATAAGCTTTGCCACTGTTTAAAGAAAAGAAAAGAATAAAAAGAAAAAGAAAAGAAAAGGAGACCTCTGTAGCTCTTTGTACTCAGGGAAGTGACTAGTAAGCACAACCCCGGCCTCAGAGGCTCCAAAGTGTCTCCAACCTCCCTGGTTACTCCCATAAGGCTCCCTCTTTTATCCACTCTAAAGCCCAGACTCTTCCCTATTCTTTGAGATATGACATACATTAATAATTGATTTTTGTACTGCAGTTGTTCAAATTAAATCATCTTAATTGTTCAGTGCATTCTTTCTTTCACATACCAAATCATGATGCTCAATGCTGCTTCAACCCAAAGTTGATTACGTTTCATGAGATTAAGTTAATACATTTGCACTTTGTATAATATGAGATGCCTATTATGTATTCAACATTATCTGTAATACCTATATAGACTGAGAATAAGATCACCTAGTCAAAGAAACTTAAATCTATTTGGGGATAATTAGGGTTGCAATCTGAGGAAACATTTTCAGCAGTTTTGAAAATGTGCTTCCAGGAATCTGGGGAAGTAGGCAGCCAGAGGTGAGTGTCCAAGCACCTTCCCAAGCCCCGAGAGAGTTTAAGATCATTGCTCCCAAGTGGTCAATGAACCGCCCAGCTTCCAGCCCCACTCAACTGGCTCTGCAAGTGTCAGGCCCTCCTGGGCCACTCCCAGTGACCCTCTCTCAATCTGGGGAACTGGGCAGCCAGATGTGAGTGTCCAAACACCATGCAGAGCCCTGGGAGAGCTTAAGATCATATCTCCCAATGGTCAAGGACACGCCCAGCTTCCAGCCACCTAGACTAGACTAGCTTTTGTGCCCCAACTAGATTACATCCAGCAACCTTCTTCAATCAGGGGAGTTTAGGGCACATGAAGTGAGTTCCAAAGCATTGGTCCTTGCCCGGGGAGGGCTTTGGATCATCATCCACAGTGGTTAGAGGTCTGCCCAGCTTCCTGGAACACTGGAGATGGCACGGGAGATCCTGTGGGATCTGACTGGACCATGCTCAGCAACTTCTATTCAGTCCCAGGAGCCAAGCGAATAGAAGACAAGTTCCAACACTCTCAGGGGAAGCCTTGGAACAAAACTTGAAACATGGAAATATAGCAAAATGACAAAAGAAAAACCAAAGTGGAAGCTCAACCCTCCAGCCCATCCCAAGAAAGCTTAGGAACTACATACACAGAAGAAAATATATGCCATACACCTGAAATACTTGAAATAATAGCAATGGAAATAAAGAAAGAACTCTGGGAAGCTTTAAAGGAATTCAAACTAGAAATAATCTCCCAGGTAAAAGAAGGAATGATAAAAGTAATGAAAGAGATGCTGAACACATCTAAAGACAACACAGTTTAAAAATTTGAAGAACAAAACAAAAAATAGAATCCCTGGATGAAAAATATAAGAATACAAACAGAATACATGAAGCAATTTAAAAGAGATATACAAGAAATCAAAAATTCCTTTGAAAGTTGTCAAAACCACCTCAATGAAAGTGAAGAATTTTACACCTCGAAGACAAGATTGCAGCTAGTGAACAGGAAAGGAAGGATCTTAAAAAAAAAAAAACAAGGAATCAGAAAATAACAATTCAACAGCTTCAAGATGATGCAAAGAAAAACAACATAAGATTGATAAGGATAAGTGAAAAAGAAGGGAACAACACAAATGATATCAAGAGGGTGCTTATGGAAGTAATACTTGACAATTTCCCAAACATGAGAATGGAAACTGACATCAGGATTAGTGAAGTATATAGAACTCCAAATAGCCATAACCAAAATAAAGCTACATCCAGACATATAATAATCACCATCCCAGAAATTCAACATAAGAATAGAATATTAAAAACTGTTAGAGAGAAAAGACAGATCAACTATAAAGGAAAAGCTATCAGAATCATGGCAGACTTCTTAGCACAAACAATGAAGTCAAGAAGAGCATGCAGTCAAGTATTTCAAATCCTAAAGGAAAATGATTTCCAACCTAGACTGATGTACCCCAAAAACTGTCCTTCGAAATCAATGGAGAAATAAGATACTTCCATGATAAAGAACAGCTGAAAAACTTCACAATCACCAAGCCAACCTTGCAAACAATACTGAAAGACAGTTTAGGAAGACTTAGGGGGAAAAAAACTAGAAGGCAAAGCAGACAATTAAACAGAATGGAAAGATAAAGATGCAACAGCAGAAAGATAATGTCAACAATAAACCAATATATAACAGTAATAACCATTAATGTAAATGGTCTCAATTCACCAATTAAAAGAAACAGACTGGCAGAATGGATCAAGAAACAACATCCAACCATATGCTGTCTACAAGAAACCCATCTAAACCAAAAGGAAACTCACAGACTGAAAGTCAAAGGATGGAAAACAATACTTCATATAACAGGAACCAAAAAAGAAGTGGGAGTAGCTATTCTGTTTGCAGACAATGTGAACTTCAAACCAAGAGTGATCAGAAGAGATTAAAAAAAGGTCACTATACACTAGTTATGGGAAAACTTCAAGAGGAAGAGACAACAATCATAAATATACATGCACCAAATTCCAGAGCACCCAGTCATACAAAGCAAGTATTAATAGAAATAAAAAATCAAATTAGCAATAACACAATTATAACAGGAGACCTTAACACATCATTGACACCAAGGGACAGATCAACCAGACAGAAAAATCAGCAAAGAAGGAATAGAACTGAATCATACCTGTGAACAAATGGACTTGATAGACATATACAGTCTTCCACCCAGAAATATCAGACTATACTTCTTCTCAGCAGCACATGGGACATTCTCTAAAATAGACCATATACTAGACCACAGAACATATTTAAATGAATGTAAAAGAGTTGAAATTATCCCATGCATGTTATTGGATCATAGTGCCATAAAACTACAAATTAATGATGAAAGAAACTGCAAAAACCCCACAAACACATGGAAATTGAATAATACACTCTTGAGCAATCAGTGGGTCACAGG
Source organism: Cavia porcellus (assembly GCF_034190915.1). Taxonomy (NCBI): domain Eukaryota; kingdom Metazoa; phylum Chordata; class Mammalia; order Rodentia; family Caviidae; genus Cavia; species Cavia porcellus. The sequence goes on from NW_026947487.1 coordinate 81,091,709, forward strand.
AGAATTTAAGGAGGAAATTAGAAAATACCTACAAGCAAATGAAAACACAAATACAACTTACTGAAATCTGTGGGATGCAATGAAAACATTCCTCAGAGGAAAATGTATTGCACTGAGTTCCCACATCAGGAAAACAGAATGAATACAAATAAACAACCTGGTGCTACATCTCAAACATCTAGAAAAAGAAGAGCAAGTCAAGCCCAAAGCCAAAAGAAGGGAGGAAATTATAAAAATCAGAGCAGAAATTAATGCAATAGAGATTAAGGAAACAATCCGAAGAATCAATCAGTCAAAGAGTTGGTTCTTTGAAAGAATAAATAAAATTGATAAGCCCCTAGCCAAACTTATTTTAAAAAGGGATGAAAAAGCTCAAATTCATGCAATAAAAAATGAAAAAGGCAAAATCACTACAGATTTGGTAGAAATACTGAAGATCATCAACACCTATTTCATAAACCTCTACTCTCCTAGGTTCAATAGCACAGAGGAAATGGACAGATTCCTAGAAACACATGAACTACCAAAGCTAGATCAAGAAGATGTAAAACTGCTGATTAACCCAATTTCTATTAATGAAATTGAAAATGTAATTAAGTCTTTACCTACAAAGAAGAGCCTAGGCCCAGATGGATTCATTGTGGAATTCTACAAGAAATACAAAGAAGACAATGCTGACACTCCTCAAACTCTTCAATGAAATCAAAAGGAAAGCAATCCTTCCTAAGTCATTCCTGGAAGTAAATACTACTCTTGTGTCAAAACCTGAGGGAGACTCAACTAAAAAAGAGAACTATAGGTCAGTCTCCCTAATGAACACAGATGCAAAAATCTCAATAAAATATTGGCAAACAGGATGCAGCAAATCATCAAGAAGATTATACACCAAGACCAAGTGGGATTCATTCCAGGCATGCAGGGATGGTTCAACATATGTAAATCAATAAATGTAAGCAACCATATAAATAAATCCAAAAGTAAGTATCACATGATCATTTCTATAGATGCAGAAAAAGCTTTTGATAAGGTCCAACACTATTCACTCGTGATAAGAACCTTACAGAAAATTGGAATAGATGGTCTTGTACCTCAATATGATAAAGGCCATCTATGACACACTAACAGCCAGCATCATATTAAATGGCCAAAAATTGAAAGCCTTTACCTTAAAATCAGGCACAAGACAAGGATGTCCCTTATCACCATTCCTATTCAACATAGTACTGGAAATACTAATCAGAGCAATTAGACAAGAGAGAGAGAAATAAAAAGGATTAAGATAGGAAAAGGAGAAGTTAAATTATCATTCTTTGCAGATGACATGATACTCTACATAGAAGACTCCCAAAACTCCATTGAAAGCCTCCTAGATATAATAGAGAAATTCAGCAATGTAGCTGGATACAAAATCAATACTCAAAAATCAAAAGAATTTCTATACACTAAAAACAAAATCACTGAGAAAGAATAAGAGAAGCCACACTCTTCACACTAGCATCCAAAAAAATGAAATACTTAGGAATTGATTTCACACAAGAAGTAAAAGTTCGATACAGAGAAAATTATAATACCCTGAAAAAAGAAATTAAAGAGAATCTCAGAAAATGGAACGAAATGCCTTGCTCATGGATAGAAAGAATAAATATTGTGAAAATGGCCATTCTCCAAAAACTATTACACAGATCTAATGCAATCCCAATAAAAAATACCATCAACATACCTCATAGATCTAGAGAAAGCACTCCTAAAATTCATCTGGAACCAGAAGAGACCTAGAATAGCAAGACAATTCTAAACAGCAAAGGCAAGACAGGAGGCATCACATTCCCTGACTTGAAATTATACTACAAAGCTACTGTAATAAAATCAACGTGGTACTGGAATAAAAACATATATGAAGATCAATGTATAGATTAGAAGATACAACCACAACTACCAATACACTCAAACACCTTATCTTTGATAAAGGGGCCAAACATGTCATACTAGAAGAACGACAGTCTCTTTAATAAAGGGTGCTGGAAAAACTGGCTTCCCATATGCCAAAAACTAAAACTAGACCCATCCCTATCACCATGTACTAAACTAAAATCCAAATGGATCAAAGATCTGAATATTAAAACAAAAACACTAAATCTGTTGGAAGACAAATTGGGTAAAAATCTTGAAAACAGAGGGGTAGGTAGAGAATTCATGAACTGGAATCAAACTACACAGGAAATACTTCCCAGAATCAATAACTGGGATCACCTCTTATTAAAAAGTTTCTGAATGTCAAAAGAAATCTTCAGTATAGTGAGAAGAAAACCCACAAAATGGAAAAAAGTCTTAGTGAACTGTCCCTCAGACAAAGGACTTCTGTCTAAAAAAATATAAAGAATTTTTAAAAAATCATACCCCCAGAATTCAAAGATCCAATACAAAAATGGGCATCTGAGATGAATACACAGTTCTCAGATAAAGAATTACAAATGGAAAATAAATACATGAAAAAATGTTCATCATCATTACTCATTAGAGAAATGCAAATTAAAACCACATTGAGATTCTATCTCACTCTTGAAAGAATGGCCAGGATCAAGAAAACTACCAACAACAAATGCTGGAGAGGCTGTGGGGAAAAAGGAACTCTCCTGCACTGTTTGTGGGAGTGTAGTCTGGTACAACCATTGTGGAGGTCAGTGTGGAGATTTCTCAAAAATCTGGGATTAGAAGTCCCATTTGATGCAGCTATTCCACTTCTAGGCATATTCCCAGAAGAACTGAAAACATCATACCACAGTGATATATGTGCACCCATGTTTATAGCAGCACAATTTGTAATAGCCAGATCTTGGAAAAAACCTAAGTGTTACATCAACTGAGGAATGGATAAAAAAGTTGTGGTATTTTTATACAATGGAGTGCTACTCAGCTATAAAGAATGATCACACTGAGATATTTATAAATAAATGGATGCAACTTGAGACCATACTCATAAGTGAAATAAATCAAACTCACATGCATAAATACCATATAGTCTCCCTAGTGTAAGAAATGGTAAGAATACATAAAAGTATATGGTAGCCATGATTCTCCATTACATTGCTTTGAAGTCTTATAATGTTTCATTCATTAGTTGAAATGGTTTTATTCTGGATTGTTTGACTTTATTGTCTGTGATGGTATGAACAGCTATTTTGAAGAAAACAAGACATTACAAAATAGCCAGTGCTGACCTAATATCATCTTATTTTGAAGTCCTACCATGCTTTCGTACTTCTGACTCCATTGGTTCTATCTTGTTGTATCTTACTGGATTTTATTATGTGTGATAGTATAAACAAAATTTTTTATGGACAAGGAGATAATATAGTAACCATTGCTCATTTTCTGTCATTTGTTTTCGAATGCCCTGTAATACTTTCATTCTCTTGAATGGTTTATACTATTTTGTTATGTTTGATACTGTAGTGTATGAAGGTATACTCAAATATTTCAAGGAAAGACATTATGATAGCTACTGTTATATTGGGTTGTCTTGTGGTGAAATACTATGTTGCATAAATTGTTCTGTTCTAATCTGTTTTGTTATGTCCTCTTTTATCTTAATATTTTTAAAATAAAATTTAAAAAACTGAAAAAAAATGAAAATGTGCTTCTAGGCTTTATAAAGTGGTGACTGTATTTACAGTTTCAAACTGCAAGCAAGTTGGAGATCACAACACTTCTCAGTTAGGAATTATAATTATTGCTGCCAAAAGTTAAGCTATTTTATAACAAAGAGGATGAAAGTTAGGAATGCTGGTACATGCCTGTGCTTCCAGCACTCTGGCAAGTGGAGGCAGAAAGTACTGAGATTGAGCCCTCCAAGCAATTTAGTAAGACCCTACCTCAAAAAAAGAAAGGAAGAAAGAGAGAGAGAGAGAGAGAAAGGACATAGATATAGCTTAGCATTGTGAGAGCATTTGTAACCCCTTACTATTTGCATTCTTTTCTCTGCCTTTTTTTTTTCCTTTGAAATTCCCCAAACCCTAGTTTTAAAAACTTCACTTTTTTTATGACCTATAGATTATGGTTTAGATGCTTAGCTAGCAGGTAGCCTTTAAACAGCAAGTTAACTTTGGCCAAATCCGAGAAAGATCTCGTCCTATGCTTTAACTGGCCATAAAAACTATGGAAAAGGAAAACAAATGGGTTTATTTCAAGGTGCCCAAACTCTGGTGCCCACATTCTGTGTGCCAGTTAACCAGATGTGTAATAAGGTCTTATAACATTCCAAAGCAATGATAGTGCTGCAAAAAAGTGATGCCCATGACCTGACTCCTGGTGAGCTCAAACAGGGGTATAGAACAAAAGGGAACAAAGAAATCAAAGCTAGCTGTTTCAGTGGCCAAAGCTGAGGGAGCACTGCAGTTTTAATAAACCCCATTTGTTTCTCGAATCTCTATGTCCTGTGGGTAAATTTCTTAAGCACAACAGCATGAAAGCCTTGAGTTTGATCACCCAATGGGATTGGGTGTGGTCTCATCTCCTAGATATTTTGGATGAGGTTCGTTGTACAGAAGTTGACAATGTCTCAGGAAACTGGTTTGGCCTAATCCAAAGGTCAGCTCCCAGAGGTGGGGCACAGATTCATTTGCACTGAAAGGTTCAGACATTGATTATCTGAGATTAAAAATGGCCTTCTAACTCCACTCTTGAGATCTCTGAATCAATGCCATTCCATTTTGACTGTTATCATTGACATCTATATTATTTATGTGTCTTCTATTATGTATATTAATGTACTATAGCTATGCTATAATTTAAAACAATTTTATTTTAAGAGTCAGGGATATAGCTTAGTGGCAGTTCCTGCCTGGCAAGTTCAAGGTTCTGAGTTCAACTCCTGACACCAAAAAAAAGGCTGATATATTTTAAAATTTACTAACTTAATCAAGGAAGATGGACAGATAATCTACTGGCCTATCTATTTTATTTATAATCTAAACTAAACTGACCAGAGAAGGAGGAGCAGGTAGAGGTCAACAGGAACAACTAGGAATATAAAGTGACCAAAGAAAAAATTAAGTGACCTGTTCCTCAGAATAGTTTTGCTCCTTGATTCTCATAGCTACTTCCAGATGACAGAGCCAGTACCAGACCCTCCAGTCTCCTCACTGAAATCCGTTTCTCATTCTGAAGCTCTTTTTCCATTCATAGCACTATAGTTCTCAACAGGTAGAACCATCTTCCTTCTTTAGTGCCTCCAGTTTTGTAACCAATATCCTCAACACCCTAAAGGAATTTCATAACTTTGTCGCCTGTGTACATACTCCTGTTTTCTTGACTCTGGAACCCTGTCTCCATGCCTTAGCCCAGTGCTGCAGAGCCTTTATTTTGATCCCACCTCAATGTCTAATCTTCAAATTCTTTACATCACAAATTCCTGTTTTAACAGAATTTCTCTGCTTTGCTGTATTATTCCTTTCTTGTCATGTTTCCCACTTTTACCTCACAAAGACTAACTTGTGCACACTTTGCCTTCACCATGACTTTGTGCTACTGACTGTTCTATATTTCTTCATCATGAACCACCTTGCCTGCTGAGACTCTTCAAACACACCTGTGTCCATGAAGTGTTCAGCCTCCAAGAGGAGGATCCATAGCTAAAAGTGAATGAAGTCAGAACTCTGAGTGCTGTGAAGGGTAAGAAACAAGCTGTGATATTTACCTGTTAGTATTAGAGAGGCCACTTGAGCCATGGAAGATTGTCTTTAATCCTAAGTAGCTCTGTCCGTCTATCCACATGTAGCATATAAGTATGTGTGCTGAGACATGAAACAAGTCCAGAAGTACTGACTGAAAATATATTCACAGTCTGGCCTGTTATAATTCAAGGAGGGGAGTTCTGAGCTAGTATTTACAATGTTATTAGGCACTGAGACACTTTATACTTTTTGGTCTGCCATCTTATCTTCTTAGCTATTGCCTCCTGGTACCAAATAGTATCATGTTTCAAGGGCTCAAAAACACAAACCAGCAAAAGGAAGAGAGGAACTATAACAGTACCAAAGCCTGTCTGTCCCATTGCATTGCCCAGAACCATATCACATGCCATCTTACTTTTAAAAGATGTCAGAAAATTGAACTTTGATTTTCAGCCACTGTAATAGAAAAGAAAAAGGTAAATGGAGAGTGCAGAGGGCAGAATGTGCATTTTATGAGTCAGCACACAGCATCCAACACAGCAAGACTCCAAGATGACATTTAATGCATCATCTCTAGTTGTGTGGCTCCCAGACTCTCCTGACCACAGAGTGCATGTGTGCAAGTGGAAGATTCACCCACTCCGAATCTCCCAAGTGTGTACTTCCAGTCCCTTACTGAACAACAGGATGTGCAACAAGTACGTGGTCCAACTCCCTACAAGGAGTGTATTCATTATGTGTCATAACCATGCATTAATGAAACGCAGGATGATCCTGGGGGAAGACCAAGTCTAATTCAAATATCTGTTCTCACTGTCTGAAATCTGAGCCTTGCTGGAGTGAGCTTCCCGCCAAGTGACTTTCCAATACAATCTTATTTATGATCAATACAGTGCTTTCTTGCAAATACTCCTTTTATCATAGAAAAAAACAAGATTAAAACTGCTTCATGTTACATAATAATCCAGAATCCCCTTTATTCTAAATATACCAAGACCAAAAGCACAAAGAACAACAGGACCAGTTCAGGAAACCAGTCAAGCAGCAGAAGTATTAAAACCACAGAAAGGCCACTGCGAGGACTCGAACTGAGGGGCTGATGGAGCTGGCAGCTGCCATTGACAGTGATGTAGAGAAATGGGACAAAAGGTTGTTAGGTCTTGCATTCTGACCCACAGGCTCTGCAGACTGCATTATGCCCCAGTGTGTTCACTTTTGGAGGCTTCTGGCCCTGTCCCTAAGCATGTGCCATGGTTGTTCTCCAAGTCACAGTATTCTGAACTCAATGCATGGCAAGTTAATTCAATTTCTGTTGCTTTCCTTGGAATTTTACTATATTTTTATCATAAGTTTCTACTCACAGAATAATCTCACTCTGATATTTATGATCTTCACAGGAACACTATCATGATATCTGAGTCAAAATAGAAAAGAAAGTCATGTCAGCTCCATCCCCAGGGGCCCAATTCCATTTGTAAGGCACGGGGAAGAGCTGTTTGCAGAGTCCTGGGGGAAAATGATGCAGAGCACCTTGAATTTGAGCTTGAACTAAATCTTGGCACCTGGATTTAGAAGAATAGGGACTAGAAAAAGTTTTTTTTTTCAAAGCTGTCAATGGTATTTCATTTGTTTTCCCCCACAAAACATGGAAACAGACAAGAAACAAATGGCTTCTTCGTTCTGACTAAAACTCTTAAATATTTTGTTATGTAAATATACAGCAAAGACTACAATTAGAGAAAGAAATTATATAAAACATTGTTTACTTGCTAGCCAAGAGTTGCGTTCCCACAGATCTGGTTCCCAAAGAGGGAACATTTCCCCAAGACTGACGTCTGTGCCTGAATTTCTCGGGAGATGTGAGCTGAGGATATCATTAGTAGAGCAGGACCAGAAGGGGAAGGAGCTGTTCATATGAGACCCATTCTGAGCAATGGGTGCAGAGCTGCTCTGAACTCCAGGTGGTGACATGTCAGATAGAGTAGAGGATTCATCTCCTCCATTCCGAACCTCTGATCAAGTGCCACCTGTAAGAGAGCTGTTGGCTCCTAGAACCTCAGTCTGGAAACAGCACTTAGTACCTTGCTTTCTTCTTCTACTCTAATCTCTATCGTCTCTGGTGGCTTTACTGTCTCCTACTGCAAACAAGTATTCTTCAAAATGCCAAGAAACAGAACCACTAGAACTTCTGATTTCATTATTCTAAAGCAAGGCTTTCCTTACTACCTCCATCTACAATGATCGAGGAGAAATAGAGTGAATAGGGTCACATGACATTCACCTATCTAGCTGTGGAGGAAGTAACTTCCTTGTCCTGGTCTGGGCCACACACCTATAGACATGACCTCTGTAAGCAGAAGAAGGATGGGAGTTGGCCAGCAGTCTGTCAGTTGACGTGGCCATGGGAAACAACAGCCAGCACTGGTGTGGAGTAAGAGCTGAGGAAGTCTTCCATCAGACTCTGGATACATGTTCACCTTTTCTATGCTGCCTTATGTTTTCTCTCAGGAAGCAGGTAATGAATGAATGAATGACAATTCTGATGCTCCCTGGACCCTCCCCATGAGCCACTTTGTCATCTTGCTCCTTTCATTTGAGGAGGTTGACTATGTTCACGGACTCAGGTAAGAGTGATGTGATCTTGTCAACCTGAGACTTGGCTCAAAAATAGAAGAAGTTAGATGAATGTAACTTGTCTACAATAACATAAACTTGATTCCCTTTATTCTTTTTTTAAAGACAGGATCTTGCTATACAGCTCAGACTGGCTTTGAACTCACTAGGTAGCCCAGGCTGGCCTCAAACTCACAGCAATATTCCTGCCTCAGCTTCTCAAGTGCTGGCATCATAGGTATACATTACCATGCCTAGCCCATTTAATCCTTGTAAATCTGTGAAATAGGAATCCAAGATCTTAAATTTTGATATGAATTCGTGTGAGTGTGACAACGTATAAACTACCTGTGGGATCAGATAAACTTTAATAGTTATCATTTTATACTCAAAAGTAGCAGGAAAGTTAATTTGTAAAAGGAGAAAACCAAATCAGACTCACATGTGTAGTTACTGTATTGTTCCCCTAGTTTAAAAACTAAATAATAATAATAAACTTAAAGAATAATAAGATCCAAAGTGTACAATAGATATTATAATAATGAAAGGGGAAGAAAGTACTCAAAAGGAAAGAACACCTTGCAGGTATACATATATAACTGTATGTATGTTTGAGTGTTAGTTCATCAAAAAGTTTAATTTGTGCTGTCATTGTTTGATTGTCTGTTCACTTGTAAGCCTAGATTCTGTAACTTGAACAACTACTTCTAAGATAACAATATGTAATATATTAACTAGTGTTTATTTCTTACTGCTATGTTTTGAAATTCTGTATTATTTCTGTCCCCTTTTCTGTTTTGCTTTTTAAAAATTAAAAAAAAATTAAAAATTTTTAAAAAGAAGGAAACCAAAGTTGGATGTGGTGATGGTGGTGGTCACAGTGGCGACAACAGTTGGAGGGGAGGTCTGGCTTGGGTGTGGCAACAGCAGAGCCAGAGCCCATCCTGGTGTGCTCCTGGGCCAGCCAGTGGTGAGCACTGGCCTAGTGGCTCAGGCCTCCTGAATTGGAGGGTGGGATGTGTGGGCAGAGCAGAGGCTGTGGAGACCATGGCAGGGTAGTAAGGCACCACAAGCCTTGCACTGGTAGTGATGGACAACTCAACAAAGGGAGCTTCCACTGTCCTTCTCTACTTATTTTGATGGAGAATTTACTTGGATACTTAAGAGGACATTGTAATGGATGAATAATTCCAGTTATGAGGGAGAAATTTCATAGACAAGATACACAGGCTTGATGCCCAGAGTGCTGGTGAGAAGCAGTGGAACTTTTTGAGTTAAGCTTAGTAGGAAGCCTTTAAATCACTGGTCACTTCTGCAAAGAACACTGTGGGACCCCAGTTCATTCCTTCTCCCCATTTGCTTCCCAGCTGAGTTATGCAGTTTTGCTCTATCATGTATATAATCCACACCATGATTTGCCACCTAGCCACAGGCCCAAAAGTAGCAGAATCCATTGACCATGAACTAAAACCTTCAAAATAATCTTCCCTTTATAAATTGTCATAATCTGTGTTATAGGAACAAATGTAACAAACCACATATGCAGATACTTGGGCCTACTTACACTAACATACTGTTTCAAAATCAGAGGATTAGATGCAGTGTGCTTTGTAGTTGTCAGTGCTATGATAAAGGTAAAGATAGCTTTTTGTTCCTTTTCTGTTTCACTGGGTACCAGTGAATGGAAGCAGTGTGCTTGAAGCAGGCTGAAAGCTCTCACTTTCAGATAGCCTGTGTGTGTACATTTGCTTAAAATTCTTGCTACACGAACTAGTTTGCTGCATTTTCCGTTAGGACAGATAGGGACTCTGGTTTGTTTTGTTCTGTTTTTTTTTTTTCTGTCTGAATCTCTCCTGCCAAGATGGTGTTGCCCTGGTCTAGCTAAGAATGAGTATTTTACTGGTCTTCTGTTTGCTTCAGCTTAGTGTAATGTTCAATAGAGTATTACTGAACAAAAACCAAACAAGTATCACCTCTATGAGAAAAAAAAAAAAAACCCAGTTCAACTCCAATATGCACATTCAGTCTTTTTAAAGTAAAAGTAATTGGTATTGACTTTCCCTTAACTACTCTGGTTTTAAAATATGAGAAATAAGCTATGTGCTTTTCTGTACAAAGGTATCTTTTTTAAAACTTTGTACCATTTTAAAAAAGGAAAAACAGTTTGACTCTGTGCCAGTAATATAATTACAGTCATTAAAAATTGCTTACCACAGATTCATAATTATCATTCCAGAGCAATAACAATTATACATTATGACTAAGAATGTGTCAAATTTGCTTTTACAACTCTGCGCTTAGTTCTGAAATCTCAGTTGTCAAGAATTTTTTTGTCATCAACCTACAGTTGTAGAAGAACCAAAAACTAGAGAAAGAACTGGTCAATATCTTATCTTGAGTGTTCCACAGTTCTGTAATGTTTCGTGTATTTGATTTACATCCCCATTTAGATTGCAGATTTCTTAAAATGTCTTACCTTTGTAATGAAGTGATTTTCAATTAAGGATAGATATTTATACTTCTCAGACCTCTTGATGGAGATAAGAAAAATATCCTCTTGCACCAGTGTTTTAAAGCCTATCAGTGCTAATAGATCATTTTTAATAATAAATATTTTGAAATAACCACTTTATCATCATCCTGAAATTTAGTTCATTGGTAATATAATCAAAAAAGACAATATAGCTCCCTAACTAAAATACGGAGAAAAATTTAGTTTAAAATATAATAATATATATTTTATTATTGTGAATAAATACAACTAAAAAAGAACATATACAAAGTAAATAGAAACTTGTGCCTACTCACACTAAATAGTTTGCAATTAAGAGCCGTAAGGGAATAGTCAGATGAATACTGGTGATGTTTTATATTTGCTTGAAAACAACTGAAACCACCACGAAAAGATCAGCAAATACAAACTATAGTAAGTTGCCCTAGCTATTCAAATGTCATGAATAGTGCTCAGTGTCAGTGACATGATGTTCCATAATGATAAACAGCTCTTGTTAAGATTTTTAAGCAAAAATGTACAGCTTCCCCCAAATTTGCCTAATAGTTGCTTTACTGGAAAATTCCAAACATATTAAAACCACCTAAAGTACTTTTTGTTTATATGTGTAAAGTGGTGTCAGTGTCCAGGCTTAGAAAATTATAAACAAGTTTTCCAACTAGTAAATATGAGGTAAACTGTCTGAAAGTGACACAAGACACAAGTAGTCCTTTATTGAGTGATACTATTTCTCAGTGCAGGCCATTCAATATGTGTTGCCTCCAACCACCGAATGCCAGTGATGCAACCCACTCACTGTAACATCTCCCTGTGTTCACTGGGGAAGTCCACCTTGAGAGTTCCTGCCTACTAAATGGTGGGGAGTTAAACTTTTCATAGTGGGAAATTAGGAGTCTGCTTTATAGATGTTTGTCAAATCTATATCTACAGCAGATTAGGTTTCTAATTAGGCAAATTTATACACAATATATTATTGCCAGGTTCTGTGTGTGTGTGTGTGTGCGCGTGTGTGTGTGTTTATATTGCTCAAATAAGAAAAAAAATCATCAGTTTGTATATTTGGCTCCTAGGTAAACAAGAGCTGAAGAAGCAGAAAGACTGGGCTTGACTTCTACCAATGTAGTGTAGTGCTGTGATCCCACCCTACCTAGCAATGGCACTTCTATATATTTTTATTTTAAATACAAAAAAGCATAGAAACAATGACATAGAATTTCAAAACAAAATAATAGGGCATTAACACTGGTTAATATATTGCATATTGTTGTCTTTAAAGTAGTTGTTCAGATTACAAGATATAGGCATGAAGAAAATTATCAATCAGACAATGAAAACACAATCTGTTCTTTTTGATGAACTAACAGATTAGTAGTAGAGTTATCTATCTTGTGTATATATAAATATTTATGATAGATTACTCATGTATATATAGATATACATGAGTTACCTATCATATATAGGTAGATAACATGTATAAATAGATAACATGATAGTATATCTATATGTACATGAGTTATCTATCATAAATACAAATATATACAAACATACATTTTTCCTTCTTTCTTTTCTTCTTTCCCTTATCCTAGTTGTTCTTTGCTTTGTTTTTTCCCTTATTTCAGTTGTTCTTTGCTTTTCTTTTTATTTCTTTATTTGAAGAGAATAAAATCAAACAACATAAAGTAGAATAGAATCAAAACAAAACAGTGAACGTGACACGGGGCTTTGGAACAAGATAATAGGAAATCAAAAATGGCTGCTGTAATATATCTTGTTATCTTTGAAACAGCTGCTCATACCATCACATATAATAAAACCAAACAAAACAATGAAATCAAACAAAATAGAACAAAGAAAATGACACAATACTTCAAAATAAAATAATAGGAAATTAACAATGGCTATCACCTTCCCTTTTTAAACATTTCCTCCCATTTCACTTTCACAGATTCTATTGTGTATATCATTTTGTTTTGTTTTTTATGAGCATATATCATTTAATTTTTAAAATTTTACTTTAGAGAATAAAACCAAGCAAAATAAAACAGAATAAAGCAAATCAAACAAGAGAGTGGGACACAGGATTTCAAAACAAGATAATAGGAAATCAACAATTCCTCATATTGTCTTAATAATAGCTACTCATACCTCTAGATATAGTAAAATCAAAAAAAAAAAACAGAACAGAATAGAACCAATAAAAAAATAATGTATGAAATGCAGGACTAATAAACAAGATAATAGTAAATCCAAAATGGCTACCTTAATATATATTGTGATTTTCAAAACAGCTGCCCATGCCATCAGATAAACAAAATCAAACAAGATAAAATAGAATAAAACTGAACCAAACAAGACAATGATAATGATACAAGATTGTGAAACAAGATAATGGGGAATTAACAATGGCCACCACCTTCAGAAGGAGATCTCCCATATATGCTACACTGCATATTGCCATCCTCTGAATAGATTATTAGACTACTGCCATTAGGCCTGCAAAGTCAATGAACACTACAAGTAATAAGTCATATTTTACCTCATTAGCTCTCATCACAGCCTGTGTTTCTCCTGATCAGCCAGTTCCTTGGTTGTGGGTGGGGAATGGTGGCTCTTCTTGTCAACCTGCCCGTGCACCAGAAGGGGCTGGCATCTGGCTTTCCCCATCAGACCATGCATGGCACTGACTCACAGGGAGTCCTAGCTTCTTGTTGACTTCTTGTTTTCCCCCACAGTCCACAAATGGTATGACTCATGGGAGAGGGCTGATTTCTGGCTCTCCCCCAGTCAGCCCATACCTCTATTGTGCATTTTGGATCCCACTAACTCCTTCAGTTTACACTAGAAAACACAATGCTCACTCATGTAGCTCTGAACTGTTTCACCCGTAAACATGGTCTCAGGTTGCATCCATTTACCTACAAGAGCATTGACGTTATCCTTCTTTATAGCTGAGTAGCTTTCCATTGTGTACAAATGCCATATGTTTCTTATTCATTCTAAAGTTGATGGGAAAGCTATCCCTGCTTTTGTCTGGTTCCCCGTCATGTGGAGGATTTTTTTTCTCTCCTTTGACTTTTCAGTCTGTGAATTTCCTTCCTAGTTAAATGTGTTTTGTGTGGATCCTGTCTCCTGATCCACTCTGCCTGTGTTTCTTTTTATTGCTGAATTGAGGCCATATACCTTAATGGTTATGGCCAACATGCACTGGTTCATCTCTGCCTTAATGTTTTCCTGACATTGGCTCCCTACTTTTCCCATTGGTGATTCCCCCTCTGCCACTGTTCTTAGCACAGTGGTCATTTGTATCTGTCTCCAGAATATTCTTCAATATTCTTTATAGGGTTGGTTTGGTGGTCATGAATTCCTTCAGTTGTTTGTCATGGAAATATCTTGTTTATCCATTAATTTCAAAAGATAGTTTTGCACGGTACATCAGTCTAGGTTGGAAATTATTTTCTTTCAGGACTTGAAATACACTACCCCCAAGATCTTCTTAACTTGATGGTTTGTGTTGAGAAGTCTATTGTGATTCCAATGAATTTTCCTTTGTAGGTATTCTGTTTTTTTTTTCTCTAACAGCTTTTAATATTCTGTTCTTGTGCTGAATTTCTGGGATCTTGATTACTATCTGTCTAAGTGTAGATTTATTTTGGTTATGGTTAACTAGAATTTTATATGCCTTGCTTATCTGTATGTCAGGTCCTTTTCCCATGTTTGGGAAGTTTTCTGCTATTACATCTGTAATTAGCCTTTTTATTTCATTTGTGTCCCCCTGCTTTTTCACTGACATCTATCATTCTTAAATTATACTTCTTTGTGTCATCTTGAAGCTATTGAATTATTTCCTGGTTCTTTGTTATCTTTGAGAGATCTTTCCTTTCACAGTTGCTAGCTGCAAACCTGTCTTCAAGGTCTGAAAGTTTATCTTCAGTTTCTTTCAAGGAGTTTTCCAGCTTTCAGTGGAGTTTTAAATTTCCTTGATACCTCTTTGAATCTGTTTCATGCATTGTAAATCTTTCTCATATTGTTCATTCAAGGTTTCCTTCAGTTTCCTATGCTTCTCTATTTTTTAATCTATTTCTTCTTTAGACATGTTCAGCAATTCTTTTATTATGTTTTTCATTTCTTCTTTTACCTGAGATAGTATTTCTTATATAATTTCTTTTATAGCTTCATGAAGTTGCATGTGGTGGAAGGCTTTATGTTAGGTCTTAGTGACTTTCCATTGTACTCACTGTACTACGAACAGCTGGGGTCCCACATGCCACCATTGACACTTTGAGCTGGTTGGCCCTCTGGGGACACCCAAAGGAGATTTTCACAGGTGTATTCCCCAGGTTAAAGAACATACCTGTGTAAGATATCAGCAACAAGAGCAGGCAGCATTGAGCAGAGCAGAACACAAGAGCCATTTGCATCTTTATTGTATATTTTTTTACACAGGTTGTTATCACATATTTATACTCTTACAGAGTACCATAACCAGAATATCTGTTGCATCCTCAGGTGTCCCTAGATGGCCCTGAGCTTTGAAGGAATCTGAATTGTTCCCCACATTGCACCCCTCAAAGGTCAGTGGTGTATAAGTGTAACATTCTATATGTATCAGGGCAGAGATATCCCTGTGCTGCAGGCAGAAAATCAAAAGCCATGTTCTACAAGGTATTGTGATCCTATAAACACATGCAAGAAAGGACAATGCTTAAAGAATGTGTGACAACAAAATAGATCCTTATTTCTGATGGACCAAATAGAACAGAGCCATGTCACAGACATCACAGCAAACTTTATTTGATTTTTGGTTATTCATCTTTTTTGAAGTGCTAATCCTTTGCCATAATTGATACACTGTTCTGAAAGTAGCAGTCCACAAAATTATTGGTTTTATGTTTGCTTTGTTTTGGTTTATTCTGGTAGTGTCCTGGGGACAGTGAACCCAGGGCCTTGCCTGAGCTAAGCATGTACTCCACCACTGAACCCCACCAGCCTTCCCCCATATTCTTTAAGAAGCAAGTTGAATGGTGCTAAACAAAATCTTTGAATGACCATCCAACTCACTCAGAGTAAAAGCCAAAGTCTCAACAATGACCTACACAACCTTGTTCTCATTTATCTCTTTGACCTAATTTCTCCCCTCACCCATGCACTCTGCTCTAGCCATACGGGCACTCTTCAAACATGTTGGACACTCTGCCACCATAGGACCTTTGTATATGCCATTTTCTTTGTCCAGAAATCTCCAACTCTATCTTTAATGTGTCTTCCCCAATGGACTTTGTCTTAGTCACTGAGACACAATACTGGCCACCCACACCTTAAAGGAGAAAAGGTTTATTTTGCCTTCTAGTATATAGGGGTTTTAGTCCACTATAAGCATCAGTGAACTTCCATGTAAAATTAAGACTATATCTCACTCCCAAAGTTATTCACAATGAGATAAAATTCAAGTAAGATAATGAATATATGTAGCACAATGCTCACTAGCCACTCCCAGCAAGTGTGGCAGGGAGCACAATAGACAAGAAGCTGCTCATGGCCTGGTAGACAGGAAGCAGAGAGAATAAAGGAAGGAGCAGAGGAATGAGAGAAATCCATCCACGCCTACCCAAGGAGCAGCTCATCCATGCAGGCCTTACCTCCTCACAACAAGCAGCTGTCAGCCCATTATATGTCACCTTAAAACCCCCACCTGTGTGCACACAAGATTTATCAAGATTTATCCTACACTCTCACAGCATCTGTGTACCTTTCCTATGTATTGTTCTCCATAATTCTTATTACTTTCTGATATACTATATAACCTAATTACTTGTGCCACAGTTATTTATTTAATCTGGTTCACCATTCAAATGCAAGCTCTATGAATGAAAAAGAATCTGTTCTATTTGCTGGTATATTCCTGGAATGTAAAAAATCAGATGTATAGAAGGTGCATAATTAATGTTCTTTGAATAAATATGTCATTAGGAATGCTTTTATCTCCAAAGAAGAAATAGTGGATAGAAGTCTACAGCATTCATTTGTGGTTTATCCTTGGAAAGCCTGACTAGTGTCAGACGTTTTCTGTACTGTGCTGTCATCAGAGTGCCAGTATCTCTGATTATTTCTGCACATGACTGCTGTAACACAGAACATTTTCTCTTTGTATAGTAGAATCTAAAGCAGGAGAAATTGTGAAAGAAAAAAAGTTTTTAAGGAGCCTAAAGAGATGTTTTTCTATGGTCTGTTGGCCATTTCAGAACTTGGGCATTGAAATGGTCAATTCATTAGAAAGAAATAGCTTAAAGCAACTCGTCCCCATAATCCCATGAACAGCTGTGACCATTGTGACCGTGGCAGGCTCCAGTGGCCCAGGATGGGAGCCACTAGCATTAATGAGACCCTGGTGCTCCAGGACCCAGCACCAAGCAACCTCTCCCCACCATGGTGATAGGCTGTGAGCGTGCGTGGCAGGCACAAGCAGCCCAGGACAGAAACCAACGATGTTTACTGGAACCCAGAGCGCCGGAAAACCAAGCAACACTCCCACCCTGTGAGGGGCTGTGAGCCTTCCCATGAGTGGGCTGAGAATCAAACATCACATCTCCTTTCCGCCCTCCCCCATTAGCAAGTGGGAGCCAGTGATCTGGACACCCTTTGAGAGGTTGACCATAGGCAATGTAGTAAATAGGAGGGATTTCCTTCTACCATCTCTTTGAAGGCAAATACTTTTATCCTGTTTTGCTTTGATCTAATTAATGGTGTTATTTTAGCCTGTTTTGTTTTGTTGAACTTCAATATACATGAAAGTATGGACAGCTATTTTGAAGAGAAGGAAAGACTCTACAACAGCCATGAGTAACTTCCCTAATGTCTGGTTTGAAGACCTAAAACGCCTTCCTCATTCCATTCACATCAGTTTTATACTACATTGTTTCATATGAATTTTCTGTATGCGAAGACATGGACAACTATTTGGAATAAAACAAGAGACAATATAATAGATAGTGAAGATCTCAGGTTGTCTAGCTTTGAAATTTGTATCTCTTACATTGCTTTCTTATGTCTTATTTTGTTCCTTTTTGTTGTGTTTAATTTTAACCCCTTCAAAATTAAAAAAAAAAAAAAAGTTTTCATGTGTCTCTTTTCAGGATGGTAAACTTATCCAGAAGTCTTTAGCAGACTTTCTCCTGGGTGTCATCGGCCAGAATGGAATTACATTTCCAGACAAATTACTGGCAAAAGAGAATTGATAGCTATAGTTAATGGACACTCCAATCAAAGTGCATCCCAGAAGCTGGACAAAATACCATCTAAACAAAATGGGAAAATCTGTTAAATTAGGAAAAATAGGCAAGCAGTCAATTATGTTCATCATTATACAGATAAATAAATTTATTTATTGAAAAATTATAATATTACAATAAGTTATTTCTTATAACCAGTAAAATAAAGTTATAAGGAGGTTACCTCTTAATATATAATGTAATTGTGTACAAAATCCAAAATAATAATATATTAGAACATACTGAGTTGCATGTAAGAGAAGCAAGGTTAAAATGAATTAATTAAAAACATTTTACTTTATCTCTGCAATAAGAATTTGCAAAGTATGCAGTTCAGGACTGACAGAGAAGCTGCGAGATGCCACCAGGACTCAGTCTTCATTATCTAAGACTGCATGCAATTTTCTTTTGGGAGGACACACAATGGCTGCTTTGCACCTAATAAGGATAGAAAAAAGTGTTTAGAAAGGGCAAAAGGGGATCCAAGGCAAGTCTCTTGCCTTTCCTGCAGCCTTTCCTACAGCCTTTCCTGCAGCGCCTGCCCAGCAATGTCTGCCTTCTTCTCCTCAGCCAGAACTAGTTCACAGGCCCTCTGCTCACCTGGGGAAGTGAGTACTTGGGGTTTGTTTTGTTTGTTTGTTTGTTTGTATCAGGAATTAAACACAAGACCTCACACTTGCTCTAGACACTGTGCTGCTAAGCTATATCCCTGGATTTAGCTTGATTCAAACAAAATTTTGGATGTTTGTTATTGAGAAATAGAGAACAAACATTTGTTGAACAACTTCAATGTCTACTACTTAAGTTTGCCAATTATATTAACTAGCTACCTTTGGTGAATTCTTATATCTTCTTGAATTCCTTGGCTTGTTTTCTGTGTGTGTGTATATATATGTATGTATGTGTGTGTGTGTTATTTAAAAAGAACACAATAAAGAGTTAACACAATAATAATTTTGCAGAGGAAAACAGAAAGTTTAAAGATTTACTTTTATAGCCTCACCAATACATCTTTCACATTAACATGTCTACTTTAGACAATTATATCCAACACTTTTGCTGAGAACTGTGAGATTTCTGAGCATGTAAAAATAGGACTTTATTTTTCACTACTAAAGTTATTAAAATGAGATAAAATTTCACTAAGATAATGGTTTATAAAATAGCTTGCACTAAAAAATAAAACATCTAGAACAATGTTTACTAAATAGTAACATTTATTAGTAAGGTATAGACATGTGGTACACGTAGAATAACTCTTTTAATCATAGATTTACTGATTTTTACCAACCTCTTACATTAGCTTATATTCAATGAGCATTTACAGGAAATGTGCTAAATGCTTTATTTATAATAAGTCATTTATACCTCAAAATAATCTATAAGATACATAATATTATCTTGATTTCACAAATAAAAAAATGAAGCTTAGAAAAATTAAGGAAATTCCACAATACTATGTAAGAAGGATGTAACAGTGTGACCTAATATTTTTGTCCTTAACCAGTTTACTGCAACACAAATAAGAATTCCTTGATTTAGAAAACATGAAAACATCATAAGCCTAGTTACAACTCAATTCATGTATGAAATTACTTTGATGATTTAAATTTGTAAGCCTGGCAAAAATAACTGTAGCATTAGTTGAATACCTTTTGAAACACATGCAGAAATTCAAACTTTGTCATTGTAGCTCTTCCTATTGATAGCACCCTGCAATAATTTCTGAAAATGCTACTATAAAAGTCTTTTTGAAAGTATACATTTATACTTCTTTGAATGAATACACAAAAATGTAAACTTTTCCATTTCATTCATGTACAGATTATAATTTGGCTAAGTTAATCTAGAAACTAATGCTGTTTTTAAAAAGCAGGCTATACCAAAAGAACATAAATATACTCTCGCATATAAATATACTCTGGCATAACTAACAGAGTTAACAGCTCACACAACTCCATGAGTATGACAAGAGAACAAAGAGGTGAAGGAAAAGGGGGTATGGGAGGAACACAAAAGGAATTAAGCTATGTTGTACATATGTTTCAACTCTTCTGGATGAAGGTATTCATCATGTACTGCAAAAACAGACTTATAAAAAATAAACAATAATGAGATGAGAACAAATAGATTTTAGTTTTTCAAATATTAATTAAAATAAATAAGTTACAAGTTATCTTACCTAAATGTTTTTGAAAGGACTACATTTATTGGCAAAACTACTGATAAAAATGCTTAGATGGTTTTATAACAAGTATCCAAGCATCTTCACTTAGAAACATACATCATTAATTTTAGTAAACAAATAAATTAATTTCAGAAAAAGTTTATGAGTGTCTATTATTTTCTTGATGGCTATCTGAAAAGGTAGAATTTGTTAAATAAATGGATGCACCTTAAAGCCATAATATTAAGTGAAATAAATAAAACACACAAGCTTAAATATGATGTGGTTTCTCCTAGATGAGAAACCCAAGTTGTAAACATAGGGAAAAATAATAGGTCCTTCTCAAATGGGAAAGGGATCAAGAGATGGAGGAAAAGGGAAGAGAAGGAGGGATGAAAAAATGAATTAAGATATGTTAGTACATATGTCTAAGCACTATCTCCAAACCAGGAATGTAAACATTTTACCCTGTGAATATGGATTTATACAAAACTGAGTACAGGAAAGAATTCTTTAAACATGTTACGAGGCAGCGTGGTATACAGAGAAGTGGATTACACATGGGGACATGTAGCTTTAGATAGAATCTGGCTGAGTACACCTTTGAAAAATAAATGATTTACACAAAGAAAAAGCATTCCAGGAAGAAAGATCAACAGGAGTAAAAGCACAGACAGGGTATAAAACAATTGGGTGGTTTTCAGTAAATTGCATGTTCTTTAGCACTCTTGAAAATAAACTTTAAGGAAATAAACGACATGAGATATTAGAGGTGTAGCAGGTGATTCATGGAGAATGTCACCCACCATAATTGCAATTTGAGCTTTATAGAGTCAGTGGGGAAATACCGAAGGATTTACGTTAGCAAGACAGTCATCTGGAATTTTAAATCAATCACTTCCATCACACTGTTGAAGGACCCTTGTATCAGTATGGAATATCTCTTTGTGCTTATAGTAATACTCCTTGCATGAAGATCTACTTTGATATTAGTAAGCTACACTAGTCTCATTTGACTAGAGTTTTTTTTTTTTTTTTTTTTTTTTATTTAAGAGGAAAAAGAGAAAAACACAAAACAAAACAAAGCAGTGTAAGGTTACACATAATACATAACTACAAAAAAAAACATAACAGTAAGAAATCACCTGTTAATAGATTACATAATATCATCTTGGAAATAGTTGCTCAAATCACAGTATCAAAGAATACAAAGTAGACATTCAAACGGAGAGACTGCAAACAGCTGTGTTCAATGATCCAAAAACATTAATATAGTCAGCTATTTAACATCCCTAAACACACTTGTTGTTATATCCGTTAGAGCTCTTTTTTTTCCCCTCCCTCTCTTTTTTATAACAAAATTTATACATTTTGGATTTTATTACTCCTCAGTTCTCATTACTCTCTTGGGGGGGAGAGAATAAAGTTAAATATGGCAAAACAAAGCTGTAAGTCCAAACCAAGGATAGACATAGCACATGATGTAGAACAGAGTACAAGGTCATCAACAATGGTTATCAACATTGTCTCTTGTTTCCTTAAAAGGAATTGTCCATCTCATTAGATATTATAAAGCCGGACAAAACAGTGGAGAACAAGACCAATAAAACTTAGGCATTGTGAACATTATAGGACTTCCAAAGGAGACAATAGTCAAACCAGAATGGGCATCTTTGTGAATCTTATTGCCTTCAAATTAGTTGCCTATACCTTCAAACTTGCTACTATCGCACAGAATGGAACAGAGTCTAATCAGTCAAAACAAGATCTTGGGAGTATTACAGGACTTCAAAACAAGTTAATAGGAGATCAAAAAGAGTTACTACTATATATCCTAATTTTTTAAGTTTTTCCCTTAATTAAAATAAACATAAGAAATAGCTAAATAATTTTTTTTAAAGAATAGTAGTTACCATAGTGTCTGTCTTTTTCCTTAAAATATTTGGATAAAACTTCATATACTATAGCTTCAAATATTTCCATATCAAAAAGCCCAGAGTAAAGCCTTTCTAATTAATAAGTGAAAATTTTATAAGGCTTCAAGGCCACATAATGGGGAATCATGATTATCACATATTTTTATATATTTGAATCATTACTTACATTAGGGAAACTATTCGGTATTCATACATGCGAGATTGATTTATTTCACTTATGAGTATGGTCTCAAGCTGCGCCCATTTATTGATAAATATCTCAATGCGATCCTTCTTTATAGCTGAATAATACTCCATTGTATAGAAATACCACAACTTTTTTATCCATTCCTCAGTTGATGGACACTTGGGTTGTTTCCAAGATCTGGCGATTACAAATTGTGCTGCTATAAACATAGGTGCACATATATCCCTGTGGTATGATGCTTTCAGTTCTTCTGGGAATATGCCTAGAAGTGGAATAGCTGGAATAAATGGGATTTCCAATCCCAACTTTTTGAGAAACCTCCAGACAGATCTCCACAAAGGCTGTACCAGTCTACACTCCCACCAACAGTGCAGGAGAGTTCCTTTTTCCCCACAGCCTCTCCAGCATTTGTTGTTGTTGGTTTTCTTGATCCTGGCCATTCTTTCAGGAGTGAGATGGTATCTCAGTGTGGTTTTAATTTGCATTTCTCTAATGACCAATGATGATGAGCATTTTTTCATGTAT
Organism: Cavia porcellus; assembly: GCF_034190915.1. Lineage (NCBI taxonomy): Eukaryota > Metazoa > Chordata > Mammalia > Rodentia > Caviidae > Cavia > Cavia porcellus. The sequence goes on from NW_026947487.1 coordinate 81,114,587, forward strand.
TTATTTGCCATTTGCATTTCTTCATCTGAGAATTGCGTATTCATCTCAGATGCCCATTTTTGGATTGGATCTTTGAATTTTGAAGGTCTGAGTTTTTTTAATTCTTTATATGTTTTAGACAAGAGTCCCTTGTCTGAGAGAGAGTTCACTAAAATCTTTTCCCAGTTTGTGGGTTTTCTTTTCACTATGCTGGAGATTTCTTTTGACATGCAAAAACTTTTTAATAAGAAGTGGTCCCAGTTATTGATTCTGGGAAGTATTTCCCGTGCAGTTTGAGTCCTATTCATGAATTCTCTACCTACTCCTATGTCTCCAAGGTTTCTACCCAATTTGTCTTCCAATAGATTTAGCGTTTCTGTTTTAATATTCAGATCTTTGACCCATTTAGATTTTAATTTAGTACATGGTGATAGACATGGGTCTAGCTTTAGTTTTTGGCAAATGGAGAGCCAGTTTTTCCAGCACCATTTATTAAAGAGACTGTCGTTCTTCCAGTGAACCTGCTTGGCTCCTTTATCGAAGATAAGGTGGTTGAGTGTGTTTGTAGTTGTGGTTGTATCTTCTAATCTATTCCATTGATCTTCAGCTCTGTTTTGATTCCAATACCATGTTGATTTTACTACTGTTGCTTTGTAGTATAATTTCAAGTCAGGGATTGTGATGCCTCCTGCTTTGTCTTTGCTGCTTAGAATTGCTTTTGCGATTCTAGGTCTCTTCTGGTTCCAGATGAAATTTAGGAGTGATTTCTCTAGATCTATAAGGTATGTTGATGGTATTTCTATTGGGATTGCATTGAATCTGTATAAGAGTTTTGGGAGAATGGCCATTTTCACAATGTTTGTTCTTCCTATCCATGAGCAAGGGATGTCTTTCCATTTTCTGAGATCATCTTCAATTTCCTTTTTCAGTGTATTATAGTTTTCACTGTATAAGTCTTTCACTTCTTTCGTAAGAGTAATTCCTAAATATTTCATTTTTTTGCTTGCTAATGTGAATAGTCCAGTTTCCCTTATTTCCCTCTCTGTGGTTTTGTTGTTTGTGTATAGGAATGCTATTGATTTCTGAGTATTGATTTTGTATCCAGCCACATTCCTGAATTTATTTATTGTATCTAAGAGTCTTTCAATGGAGCTTAGGGGGTCTTCTATGTAGAGTATCATGTCATCTGCAAACAATGACAACTTAACTTCTTCTTTTCCTATCTTTACCCCTTTTATTTCTCTTTCTTGCCTAATTGCTCTGGCTAGTACTTCCAGTACTATATTAAATAGGAGTGGTGATAAAGGACATCCTTGTCTTGTGCCTGATTTTAAAGTAAAGGCTTTCAATTTTTGGCCATTTAGTATGATGCTGGCTGTTGGTTTGTCATAAATGGCCTTTATTATATTGAGGTAAAGACCATCTATTCCAATTTTCTGTAGAGTTTTTATCATGAATAAATGTTGGACCTTATCGAAGGCTTTTTCTGCATCTATAGAAATGATCATGTGATTCTTATTTTTGGCTTTATTGATATGGTGAATTACATTTATTGATTTGCGTATATTGAACCATCCTTGCATTCCTGGGATGAATCCCACTTGGTCATGGTGTATAATCTTCTTGATGATTTGCTGGATCCTATTTGCCAATATTTTATTGAGGATTTTTGCATCTGTGTTCATTAGGGAGATCGGTCTATAGTTCTCTTTTTTAGTTGGGTCTTTCTCAGGTTTTGGTACTAGAGTGATATTTGCTTCCAGGAATGACTTAGGCAGGATTGCTTCCCTTTCAATTTCATTGAATAGTTTGAGGAGTGTCGGCATTAGGTCTTCTTTGTATTTCTTGTAGAATTCTGCAGTGAATCCATCTGGGCCTGGGCTCTTCTTGGTGGGTAAGGACTTAATTACATTTTCAATTTCAGTAACCGAGATTGGGTTATTCAACAGTTTTACATCCTCTTGATCTAGCTTTGGCACTTCATATGCTTCTAAGAAACTGTCTATTTCTTCTGTGTTATCAAACTTTTGAGAGTAGAGGTTTTCAAAATAGGTGTTGATGATCTTCTGTATTTCTATTGGGTCTGTAGTGACTTCTCCTTTTTCATTTCTTATTGCATGAATTTGAGCTTTTTCTTCCCTTTTTTTAATAAGGTTGGCTAGGGGCTTATCGATTTTATTTATTCTTTCAAAGAACCAACTCTTTGATTTGTTGATCCTTTGGATTGTTTTCTTAGTCTCTATTGCATTGATTTCTGCTCTGATTTTTATAATTTCCTCTCTTCTTTTGGCTTTGGGCTTGACTTGCTCTTCCTTTTCTAGCTGTTTGAGGTGTAGCATCAAGTTATTTATTTGTATTCGTTCTGTTTTCCTGATGTGGGAACTCAGTGCAATAAATTTTCCTCTCAGAACGGCTTTCATTGTATCCCACAGATTCCGGTAAGTTGTATCTGCATTTTCATTTTCTTTTAGGTATTGTTTGATTTCTTCTTTAATTTCTTCTGTGACCCACTGATTACTCAAGAGTGTGTTATTCAGTTTCCATGTGTTTGTGGGATTTTTGCAGTATCTTTTATCATTAATTTCTAATTTCAGAGCGCTGTGATCCGATAACATGCAAGGGATGATTTCAGCTCTTTTGCACTTGTTTAAATATGTTCTATGAGCTAATATATGGTCTATTTTAGAAAATGATCCATGTACTGCTGAGAAGAATGTGTATTCTGATGTTGTTGGGTGGAACATTCTGTATATGTCTATCAAACCCATTTGTTCACAGGTATGATTCAGTTCTGTTATTTCTTTACTCATTTTCTGTCTGGTCGATCTGTCCCTTGGTGTCAATGGCGTATTAAGGTCTCCCGTTACAATTGTGTTACTGATAATTTGAGTTTTCATTTCTGTTAATAATTGTTTTATATAACTGGGCGCTCTGGAGTTTGGTGCGTATATATTTAAGATAGTTATCTCTTCCTCTTGGAGTTTTCCCCTTACGAGTATGTAGTGACCTTCTTTGTCCTTTATGGTCATTGTTGGTTTAAAGTTCACGTTGTCTGCAAACAGAATGGCTACTCCTGCCTTTTTTTGGATTCCTGCTGCATGAAGAATTGTTTTCCATCCTTTGACTTTCAGTCTGTGAGTATCCTTCTGGGTTAGATGGGTTTCCTGTAAACAGCATATGGTTGGATTTTGTTTCTTGATCCATTCTGCTAGTCTGTTTCTTTTGATTGGTGCATTGAGACCATTTACATTAATGGTTATTACTGTTAAATGTTGTTTAATTGTAGGATTCTTATCTCTCTGCTGTTGCATCTTTATCTTTCTGTTCTGTTTAATTATTTGCTTTGCTTAGTGGTTTTTTCCTTTGTGTATCTAAACTGTCTTTCAATATTTTTTGCAGGGTTGGTTTGGTGTTCATGAAGTTCTTCAGCTGTTCTTTGTCATGGAAGTATCGTATTTCACCATCTATTTTAAATGATAGTTTTGCAGGATATATCAGTCTAGGTTGGAAATCATTTTGCTTTAGGATCTGGAATACTTCACTCCATGCTCTTCTTGACTTTATTGTTTGTGATGAGAAGTCTGCTGTGATTCTGATAGGTTTTCCTTTATAAGTGATCTGTCTTTTCTCTCTGACAGCTTTTAATAATCTATTCTTGTGTTGGATTTCTGGGATGGTGATTATTATATGTCTGGGTGTAGTTTTATTTTGGTTATGACTATTTGGAGTTCTATATGCTTCACTGATCCTGATGTCAGTTTCTGATCTCATGCTTGGGAAGTTTTCAGCTATTGCTTCTCTAAATATCCTCTTGATATCCTTTATGTTGTCTCCTTCTTTTTCATTAATCCCTATCATTCTTATGTTATTCTTCTTTGCATCATCTTGCAGTTGTTGAATTGTTGTTTCCTGATTCCTTGTTATTTTTAAAAGATCTTTCCTTTCCTGTTCTCTTGCTGCAATCCTGTCTTCAAGGTCTGAAATTCTATCTTCACTTTCATTAAGGCGGTTTTTACAACTTTCAGTGGAGTTTTTTATTTCCTGTATATCTCTGTGCATCTGCATTATGTATTCTGTTTGTTTCTTATATTGCTCGTCTAGGGATTCTATCTTTTTGTTTAATTCCTCCAATTTTTTATCTGTGTTTTCTTTAGATATATTTAGAATCTCTTTCATTTCTTTTATCATTTCTTCTTTTATCTGGGAAATTATTTCGAGTTTGAATTTCTTTAAAGCTTCCTGGAGTTGCTTGTCAACTTCAGTAGCTATTGTGTCTAATATATGAGGAGGATGGGATATATTTTCTTCTAAATACACTTCTCCTAGGGTTTCCTGAAATGGGCTGGAGGTTTGAGGTTGTAATTTGGTCTTTCGTTTTGTCATTTTCCTATATTTCTGTGTTTCAAGTGTTATTTGAAAGCCTCCTCAGGATCTGTTGAAAATCCCCTTCTATGTTTACAGCTACTGAGACTCTGGCACCACTCTACCCCAGGCCATTGGGCCTGCAGAACCAATGGCCCTTCTCTGCTTGTTCAGAACTCCGCGGTTCCAGACAAGCTGGGCCTCAGGGACACTGTGTGCCCACCTGCCCCTTGGTAGATCCACAGCTCTTGGATCGCAGCCGGGTTAGGGTACTCACCACAGAACGCAGTGCCTCAGGAGCCTGTGATCCCTCCCTGCTTGCAGAGATATCCACAAACCTCCAGACAAAGGAAGGGCCTCCTGCGGGCACTCCGGATCTACCCCGCTCCTCCTCTGCACGCAGATGGCTATGCGTGGCTGGGCTCAGGCAGAGGTGCCTCAGGAACCCGGGACCCCTCCTCCTCCAGACAAAGGAAGGGGCCTCTGCAGGCTCTCCGGATCCGCGCAGCTCCTCCTCCGCACACCGACGGCCAGGCGCGGCTGGGTACGGGCCGAGGTGCCCCAGGAACCCGGGACCCCTCCTCCTCCAGACAAAGGACGGGGCCTCTGCAGGCGGCTCCGGATCCGCGCAGCTCCTCCTCCACACACCGACGGCCAGGCGCGGCTGGGTACGGGCCGAGGTGCCCCAGGAACCCGGGACCCCTCCTCCTCCAGACAAAGGAAGGGGCCTCTGCAGGCGGCTCCGGATCCGCGCAGCTCCTCTCCGCACACCGACGGCCAGGCGCGGCTGGGTACGGGCCGAGGTGCCCCAGGAACCCAGGACCCCTCCTCCTCCAGACAAAGGAAGGGGCCTCTGCAGGCTCTCCGGATCCGCGCAGCTCCTCCTCCACACACCGACGGCCAGGCGCGGCTGGGTACGGGCCGAGGTGCCCCAGGAACCCGGGACCCCTCCTCCTCCAGACAAAGGACGGGGCCTCTGCAGGCGGCTCCGGATCCGCGCAGCTCCTCCTCCACACACCGACGGCCAGGCGCGGCTGGGTACGGGCCGAGGTGCCCCAGGAACCCGGGACCCCTCCTCCTCCAGACAAAGGAAGGGGACTCTGCAGGCGGCTCCGGATCCGCGCAGCTCCTCCTCCGCACACCGACGGCCAGGCGCGGCTGGGTACGGGCCGAGGTGCCCCAGGAACCCGGGACCCCTCCTCCTCCAGACAAAGGAAGGGGCCTCTGCAGGCGGCTCCGGATCCGCGCAGCTCCTCCTCCACACACCGACGGCCAGGCGCGGCTGGGTACGGGCCGAGGTGCCCCAGGAACCCGGGACCCCTCCTCCTCCAGACAAAGGAAGGGGCCTCTGCAGGCGGCTCCGGATCCGCGCAGCTCCTCCTCCACACACCGACGGCCAGGCGCGGCTGGGTACGGGCCGAGGTGCCCCAGGAACCCGGGACCCCTCCTCCTCCAGACAAAGGACGGGGCCTCTGCAGGCGGCTCCGGATCCGCGCAGCTCCTCCTCCACACACCGACGGCCAGGCGCGGCTGGGTACGGGCCGAGGTGTCCCAGGAACCCGGGACCCCTCCTCCTCCAGACAAAGGAAGGGGACTCTGCAGGTGGCTCCGGATCCGCGCAGCTCCTCCTCCGCACACCGACGGCCAGGCGCGGCTGGGTACGGGCCGAGGTGCCCCAGGAACCCGGGACCCCTCCTCCTCCAGACAAAGGAAGGGGCCTCTGCAGGCGGCTCCGGATCCGCGCAGCTCCTCCTCCACACACCGACGGCCAGGCGCGGCTGGGTACGGGCCGAGGTGCCCCAGGAACCCGGGACCCCTCCTCCTCCAGACAAAGGAAGGGGCCTCTGCAGGCGGCTCCGGATCCGCGCAGCTCCCCCTCCGCACACCGACGGCCAGGCGCGGCTGGGTACGGGCCGAGGTGCCCCAGGAACCCGGGACCCCTCCTCCTCCAGACAAAGGACGGGGCCTCGAGTTTGCATGATCTCAAAGTCTTCTTAATGATTTCACTTCAACTTTTCAGTAGCCTTATATTTAAAATGTTTCCTTTGAGGACCAGAATGAACTCAGTGGTAAAGGACTTGCTTAGCCTGTGTGAGGCTGAATTAAATAATTTTCCATTACAATGTATTTTTGGAGACTTTTTCCTTTAGCTGGCAATTTTAGTATATAATGTTTACCCATTGACATCTAATACAATTTTATTGATATTACTATTTGTTTTATTTGCCCCACCTATTTTATATTTTTTTCTTTCTATTTTTTTGCTCTTTTACAATAGTCAAGGAATGTTTAATATTCATTCCTCCCCTCCACATCATTTGTTTATTAGATATACACTTCTATTATTTTAGAGGCTATTTTATAGCAGAATTTCTCAGTTGTGTTACAATTGATATTTTGAACAGAATAGTTCTTTATTGGACTGGGGAAGGCATAATTTCTATTCATTAGATCCAGCAGTATCCTCTCTCTTCCAGTCATGGCAACAAAAATGTCTCCAGACATCATCAGATATCCCCTTGGGGGCAAAATCTTCCTTCTTGAGAAACCTACCCGAGAGCTGGGCTGTCCAGTGTGTCCCCTACATAGTCACTTGAGAGAGCCTGAAACGTGAGCAGTCTAAATGGAGATGTGTTATAAAGGATAAAATACTCAATAAATTTAAAGTAATTTTAAAAAAGAAAAACAGGACTTTAGCATGCTTTAACCCTGGCAACTATTTCTTGTGATGTCTAGAATTGCTCCTAAGAGCTTGAAAATTTCAAGTCTTGTTCTCCAAGCCTTTACATTTGAAAGAGGTAGGTTGTGTGGTATGAGCTGGATGTGGGTGTATTCTTATTCTCAGGTCCTCTTGTCTCTGCTTCCTGACCACCCTGAAACAAGCAGCATTCCTCTTCCACACTCTTGCTGTGCAGCCAACCACTCACATCAAACCCATCGCATCAAGAATCAAAATGGACCTCTGCTTGTTAATTTGTGGCATACTTTGTTCCAGTGATGGGAAAATGACTGAGACAGCCCTCAATTCCTGATCTGTCAGTTTTTATTTTATCTTGTTTAATTTTTTTTTTTTTTTTGGTCTTTTTGAGGCATGCAGGTTTCACTATGCAGTTCAGGCTGGCCTTGAGCTCACTTTGTAGCCCAAGCTGGTTTCAAACTTGCAATAATCCTCCTGCCTCAGCCTCCTGAGTGCTGGGATTATAGGTGTGCACTACCATGTCCAATTTGTGAGTTTTTAAAAGCATCATCAAGGAAGCACTGGACCATACCTTCAGGTAATTATGTGCCAGCAAACCATAACAATATAGCATAGGAAAACCATGGCTTTAGTCCTATTCTGTGAGCTTGGATTTTTATATCTGAAGCAAGCATGAGTCTTTCCTGTGATATGGTCAAGAGCTCTGTTGTATAGTTATGGTTGATCAGATTGATTGTGTTAAAATTTGACGGTGGCCAATTTTTATGGAGCTCTGAAGAAGATCAATTCCATTTTTTTTTTAATGCCAACCCAGAGAGAATCAGTTTGGACAAGTTCATTCTTATATTGTAAACTGGACTAAATGATATCCCCCCCAGAATTCATGTCCATCCATTTGGTACCTCAGAATATGACCTTATTTGAAAATAGGGTCTTTGTAGATGTACTCAAGTCACAATGAGGACAAATGCAGGAAACTGTTGTACACACACCCACTGACAGCTTCCCACTTCAAAGGCTTGTGACCCTCTTCAGTGCCAGAGGATTTTCTTGGAGACTGTGACAGCTTCTCTACTGAAGTCTCACTCAAAGCAACAACAACCACCTGGAGCTAGAAAATGGTTAGATAAGTGCCCCACAGCCTTTTACCCTCCAGCAAGAGAATTGCATCTAGTGTGACAGACTGAATATATAGACAAGGGCTAGGGCGCATGTAAAAACAGAATGCTTATTATCATCTGCACCAACTGGCCCAGAAAACCAACCTGGTTATGAAGAGAAAGACAGCTTACAAGGTACAGGTCAAACCTGTAGGAAGTCAAACCTCTATCTGAATGAAACAATCCAAAATGTCAAACAATAGTCCCTGGAAAAATTAGCCCAAGAGGGTCAAACTGGGTTGACAACTGATAGCTCTCCTAATTTTTGTCCCCACTTCCCATTTAGAACCAAAGAGCCAAAAGCAAACACCTATCCCTCACTCACAGCCTGCCTACACCTTTTCTGCACCAACAGCTTCTAATCAAAACACACCAGATGCCTTCCCATTCTCCATTAGATAGCTCTCTCACTCTTCTGCCTGCCTCTCCCAAACACAAGTGAAGAATTCTGGAAATGGCTGGCTTGTAGGCAGCAAACTCAGGAGGTAAGACCTACCCTGACTGTGGGTGGCCCGGTCCATAGGTTTGCTGACCTGAGAGTGGAAAGCAGAGTATCAATGAAGTCGGCCTGTGTAAAAGTTTATTCTGCATCAGTGGACGCATCTGGTGCTGCTGCTATCAGCTGTGGACATCAGAGTGCAACTTCTTCAGCCTCCACACAGACTCACACCAGCGACTCTCCAGGGAGCTTCTATGCCTGTTATTTAGCCTTCGTGTGGCGCTGCACCCGCAGTGCATCTGGTCTTGAGGTCCGAGAAGGTACTGAATCCTCTGCTTCTCCTGTGTGCATACAGCTGTTGCTGATTTACCCTGCCTCACGTCCTGTAAACACGTCTGATAAATCCCTCTTAATAAATCCGCTCTCACTCTCGTTCTCCCTCTCAGTGCTGTTCATCAAGGGAACCCTACCCAGTCAGCTTCCTGAGTTTGCCTGCCATTCAGGACCATCTCCCACATACATAGTCTGCACCTATGTAAGCCTTTGGTTCTGGTTCAGTTTTTGAGGCAACTCAGTGAAGATACACCATATTGTATGTAGAGAAAATAGTACACATTAACGTTGAACATTTCTGATACAAAGAGCCATTTAAAACTAAAATTCCAAAGTAATGCCTTAGTCATTGTTTTCAAGTCAAAGTAAAAAAAATACTGAATATCATTTTTTAATATTATTTTTTAAATTGTGGGATTGCCATAACTTCAATGCCATTAATGTGTTTAGCATACGTATTTTCCACAGAATTATTTTTAAAAAGGGAATAATCTTTTTAATGTATCAAGTTTTGTTTATTTATCCCAGAAGAAAAGGTGTAATATATGATTGTTGCACTGAAATTTCATAATCATTTAAAGGAGGAAGAGTAATATTTAATGCTTGGGATATAGTTTATAAGAAAAGATACTTCACAGAGTAGTTGAAAACCTTATGGCTGGAATATGTGAGCAAGTTAGAAGAATTGACTCATCTTTGTGGCAAAGTAATCCGGTTACATTTAGTCTGAGAATATTCACAACATTTGGGAAACCTAAAAAAATAGAACATATTTTTCCTGCCAGCTCTAACTTGGAAAGTCAATTAAGATTTATTGAAAAAAGACTGCACCAGCTAAAATACATTATTCTAATTAGGAATCAATAAGCATTTCTGTGATTTTATGTACTCTGAGTTATTTATGTTAATTTATGCCTATCTGGTGTCCAAGTGTTGGTAATGGTTTGCCTGAAGCAACGTATGGGGATAGAATATAATTTCTTAATGGTGAAGTGACATTTTTATTCTAATCATAATGCAGTGTATGTGTTTGTTTTAACAACTCATATGCCGTATTCTGATTTATATAGTTCCTCCTGTCTTTAGTCTTTAACACCTGGCTGATCCACCCATGTACCATGAAGACACATTGAGAGCACTAAGAGAGGTTTTGAAGCTTTAGACAATTGCCTCCACACAGTCCCAAATCTCAAACCGTTTACTGACTTGCGTGGGCATTTGACGGTCTTCATGTGTAACAGACTGCCAAATGAGGCTGGGTTTAGAGCACTCGCTGATGAGGTGGGGGCACTTGTCACCTGTTCCTAAACAGCTATTAGTTCCTAAACAGCTGCTAGTTGTATAAGATGTTCAACCACTTGTTCTCTTCTTATAACCTGAAGTTTTTCCTCAAGCTTTTTGGTACACAGAGATTGACTCTAGGGTAAGGTTAAGGAAAATTTGCATACTAATGAAGAAGCTAGTTGGGGAAAAAATGCATCAGATCTGAATAAGTTGTTTTATATTAAATTGTTTTGTTTTGCTGTGTTTTGTTTTTGAAGTACTGGGGATTAAACCTAAGGCCTTCACATTGAGCCACATTATCAGAGCTTTTTTTTTTTCCTTTGAGACTGACTCTTGCTATATCACTAAAATGTTCAGGCTGGGATAAAACTTGTGATCCTCCTGATTCAGCTTCCCAAATTTCTGGGATTATAGTTGTGTACCATTATGCCCAGCTCAGCTAATACCTGAACTACATCTTCTTGAGGCAAAATATTATTATATAATTTCTAAAAATTTCAGATGCTTTTGTCCATGATGGAAAGGGCACCATGGATTTTGAAGCAGAATACTCCCTTAGAGATTTGGGTGTGAGACTCAGCCAGTTCAAGAATGGAGCCATATACAGTAAGCACAGTTTTAGTCAAAGTGCACATGGGAATCAGTCCCTACCCACCAAACAAGTCCCTACCCATCAATTGGAGATGGGGGTCAATTCCTTGGTATGTATACATAAACCTGAAGCCTATCTATTGTGTAGCTGTACACAATAGATGAGACTAGAATGTTTATCATTGCACAGTCATAAATAGCTGTTCTTCATGCTATAAAAAACAGGTGTTCAGTGAGATACCATGAACAATGATGAAAAACCTCTGATGCTAGTGACCTTCATTGGGTTTCTGTTCTGTCTTCTCCCTTCTTCTTGGAAGCTGAACTGACCACTGTGGACAGTTTGTTGTGGAGAGACCACAATAGACAAACACTGGCATTTCTGCAAATAAGAGAATGAGAATGCTAACAAATACACACTGAGTTGATGAATTAAGTTGTAGTTTCCAGCTGTGCTCACTTTTGGCAGCCTCCTCTCATGTCTTTAAGTACCATCTACACACAGTGTGTATATGAGTATAAGTTACATAGATTGCAAAACTTAGGTCGCAGTTCTATTGATTCCATGAGTATAAATATTAAGCAGAAAAATCAACAAAAGTGTTGTCACTTAACTCAGAACTTTACAAAAAGTCACAATGTCAATATAAAACTATATAGACAGACATCACTCACTATTTTTTTAAAAATCTCAAAGTGGCCAGGGATTTAGCTTAGTGGAATAAGTGCCTGCCTAACAAGCACAAGATCATGAGGTCAATCCCTTGTACAAAAAAAATTTTTCGAAGTGTTCATGTGAACACTACAAATTCAACTATCAGGAAGACATGCTGAGATACTAACTGTATAGGAAGAAAGTCATTCCTGGTTTTAGAATAGGTAAGTGGCAAGTAGAACAAGATGTAGACAAAAAGCAAAACCAAAGATAGCTCAGTAATGTCTTTGTTCTTAAACTAGAATCATCTTTCTACTCCTTACATGCTTGACATCTTATTAAAAAATGTTGAACAAAAATTGTTAGAAAATAAATTTAAACAAAGATTTTTTTAAATTTTTAGCTTCAGATTCTACAATTAAAATGCTTCAGAATAAATTTTAAATAAATATAGACTCAACATGTGAAAAATTGGATGTTAACACTTTTTTACATAAAGGATGATATGTTTTGACCTGGTACACAATAAGTTTCTAATTTCTTTAACAAATGAATAACATTGGTTAATCAGAAAAAACAAATGAACAAAAATGACAGATCAATTTAAAAATATATTCTTTAACAAAGAAATGTCCCAGGCAGCACTTAAATTTGTCTGACATACACTTGTTGGGCCACTGAAATTACTTTTAACTTGCGCCAAATTTCATTGGTCTGTACCATGTCCTATGAAAGACCATCATGCCATGTTCCCCTGAGAAATGAAGCCCCTTGCCTCCAACTTTCCACGACCTTTACTTCAACCCTATTCACTGACATATGCAGCATTGGCTCTATTGAGTCAGATGATATCTTTATTGTCTATAAAAATGTGATCAACTCCAGCTGAAATACCAACTTGTCTCACTGCAGTACCTGGTGAGAACTGTGTACTCCCTCTGCCCCCTACCACTGCTGACAGCTGGAATGGGAGCTTGGACAAGAGCCTGTGAGATTCCAGGACCTAAGTTAACATTTCAACTGAGGCCATGGGACTCAAAATAATTATACCTTCCCGGTAGTAAAGGGCCAGGCATTGCACTGCTAATTGGAGAGCCTCTGTGCCTGATGCAAGAGTGCTCTGTTTCTCCTTACAACTGATACCTGCAAAGTTTCTCTTCCCTAGCACTCTGCTTCAACTTCCACCCTACCTCTCACTCCTACCCACCTCCCTTACTGATACCAATAAAAGCCATGAGTGCTAAGACTTTGTTCCACTAAGAGCATTGGGTCATACAGAGCTCCTCAGCTAGAGATTTTTCTTTCCTGTCTTTCTTTAAATCCATTTGCCATATTGCTAGGTGGGAGACTGATACCCTTCATGGGAGTTTTGGTAATGTTCCTTCTAGTTGTTACATCACTTAAATATCATATTTTTAATATGTGTAGACAGACTAGTAAGGATATGTATCAGAACTTACCGTTCTCTCAAATATTAACATTTTGGGCCACATAATAATTTCTGTGAGGCTGTTGTCCTGGGAATGCTTAACAGCATCAGTATCAGTATTAGCAATCTACTTTCCCCAGTTGTAAAGAACAAAAATGTTTCTGGACATTGCCAAATGTCTACCCCTCTGTTGACAACCAATGATATTTTGGAGTACTATGAAGTGTTCTAAAGAAAAATTAAGTTGGGTGTGTTACTTTCTTCATTGCTAAGATACAATGCCCTACATTCAAAAATTTAAAGGAAAGAAAGGTTTATTTTGGCTCACATTTCACTAGGCTCAGTCCTGGCATGGTGGCTGGTTCCAAGGCAACTCAGCATGATAAAGAAGCAAGGTAGACAGACCACAGAGAGAAAGTAGAGTAGGAGCCAGGAAGGGATACAGACTTCCAAGCCATGCCTCATATCGCACACTTCTTACAACAGCAAGACAGCTTTAAGGCCCGCAGCCCAATCACCTACCAAAAGCCTCTTCTGAGATTTCTAGATATCAACACTAGTAATACGGGGTGAGAACAGAATGGAGGGAGTGCAAAGGCATTTGAGCACAGAACCGAAACACGTGGGTCATGATGCTATGGAAGAAAGGTAATTCCAGGGGGAGGAAACAGGAAAAGCAAAGCCCTGAAACAAAATATGTTTGGCATGTTTCAGGGATAGTGAGAAAGCCAGTAGACTGGAGTGGAAGGAACAAGAAAAAGTTCAAAAATTCACTCAGACTGCGTTACAGACCCAGCAAGTGGGAATCAGGAGAAACTGATGTGGCTGGGCCCTCCCCTGCTACATCAAAGGGCCAGGCCACCAAGGGAATGCAAGTTACACAGTTGACTACACCTAGGGCACACAACATGAACAGGTGGGACAATAGGGTAGAAAAGTTTGAAACAACATTAACAGTAGGAACAAACAGGTGGTAAGCTAAGTGCATCAACATTGTGCTTGTGAACAAAGACACATAGAATAGAAGCAGATGGGTGGGACTGTTCCATTTCTTTCTTTTTTTTCTTTTCTTTTCGTTTTATCTTTTTTCTTTTCTTTTTTTTTTTCTCATCTTTTTTTTCCTCTTTTGACTGGAAAGGAATCCAGCCACAGAAATCTAATCCCATCCCCCAAACCCAGAGACCAAGTTCACATAACCACTTGCTTACTCTTTCATTCTTTCTTTACCGCCCTGTTCTCTACTTTTCCAAAGCTTGTGTAATCATCCTTTGTCTTCCACTCTTGCTTCTAATTCCTTCTCAGTTATTTTTGTTTTATCCACATTCTTCTTAAATTTACCCACCACATGGTAAAACCACTATAACAAGGGGGAAAACTTTGCATACAAGCTCTTAATTTAAGAGCAATTCTGTTATATAGATTTTGCTCTTATGATTAAAGTTACTACAGTTTGTCAATTTCTAATCTATTAATTCAATTAATAGTTACTACAGTTTGTCAATTTCTAAACTATGCTTGATGCTGTTATTATTGCTAATTATACTATTTTAGTTACAATGCTATATCCATTATAATCATCTCTTCTGTAATATATTGGGAAGCTCTGGGATAATAACCTCACCAAACCCAACACCAAAAGATTGGGGGCTGAGCCAAACAGATACCAACATCCCACTGTTAATCAATTGAGAAGGTAGGATCTTGGGACAGACACAAACCAAAAACTTCCTATACAGAATACATCCCTGAAGAATAGACTTCTCTTAGAGGCCTTGCTACTGGTGATGCAGCTACCTGCTACAGAAAAATACAAAGATCAACACAGAAAACAAAACTTAAAAAAATTAAATAAAAATTACATAATTCAGAAACAAAATGCAATCTCAGACTGCCTGCCCACCCAGAATCCATGCAAAAAACAATGAGATGGGGGAAAATGGAAGATACATACCAAATAATTCTCAAATGATAGTGACTGAGGTAAAGAAACAAATCCAGAGACTATAGAGGAAATAAGATCAGAAATAATCTGAATTTTAAAAGTCAACATTCTTAAAGGAATTATTCAGCAAATCTTAAATTCTAGAGTAGACATAGATAAAACAAAAATAGATGATGATTGGAAAAAGATGGAAACCATGAATGATCAATATATGAAAGACATATAATGCATGAAACAGATTTAAACAGATATCCATGAAATTAAAATTTCCATTGAAAGCTGGAAAAACTGCTTGAATGGAACTGAACATAGCCTTTCAGACCTTAAATCTTGAAGACAGGATCATGGCTGGCAATTATGAAAGGAAAGATCTCTTGAAAATAACAAAGGATCAAGAAGTAACAATTCAACAGTTATATGATGGAAAGGAAAATAATGTAAAATAAACTGGTGTCAATGAAAAAGCAGTAATCAACACAAATGACCAAAAAAATGGTTTTGCAGAATAACAGAAATTTTCCCAAATATGGGAAAAGAATCTGACATACAGACAAATGAGGCACATAGAAGTCTAATTATCTATATCCAAAATAAATCTACACTCAGATATATAATAATCAAGATCCCAGAAAATCAGCACAAAAAGCAAATATTAAAAACTATTAGAGAGAAGAGATCACCTATAAAGGAAAGCCCATTAGAATCACATCCAACTTCTTAACAAATGCTCAAGTCAAGAAGAACTTGGAGTAAAGTATTTCAAGTCCTGAAAGAAAACAACTTCCAACTCAGATTGATGTACCCTGAAAACTATCTTTCAAAATTAATGGAGAAATGAGATACTTCCATGACAAAGAACAACTGAAGAAATTCATAACCATTGAATCAACCCTAAAAAGAATACTGAAATACATTCTAGACAGAGATAAAAAGGAACATATTTCTAAGAACAACAACAGAAGGAAACCACCAGGCAAGGTAAGCAATTAAAGAGAGTGGGGAAAGCATGGAAGTAAAAGCAGGAAAATACCATGACAAGGAAATACATATCAGTTATAGCATCTATGTAAATGGCCTCAATTCACTAATCAAAAGAAACAGACTGGCAGAATGGATCGAGAAACAAGATTGAATAATATGATGTATACAAGAAACATATTTAACTCAAAAAATTCATAGACTGAAAGTCAAAGAACAATATATAATCTGTCATGCAACAGGAACCCAGGAAAATGCAAGAGTACCTATTCTGTTTGCAGATGATGTGAACTTCAAACTAAGAATTGTTTCATCAAAAAAGTTGAAAAAAACTCAATACATACTTGTTAGGGGGAAACTTCAAGAGGAGGAAATAACAATCATAAATATGTTTGTACCGAATACAGGTACATCTGACAATGTAAGACAATTATTAAAAGGCATGACAAATCAAATAAGCAAAAATACAATTATTGTAATGGGATACCTTGGTACCCCATTTTCACAAAGAAATAGATCAACTAGACAAGAAATCAGCAAAGAAATAACAGAACTAAGACAAAATTGTGAACAAAGGGACTTAGTGGATGTTTTTAGAATATTCCACCCAAAATCCCCAGAATACATATTCTTATCAGCCAGGATGATCTTTAAAATAGACCATATGCTAGCCCACAGAAGATGCTTAAGTAAACGCAAAAGAATCAAAATTATCCTGTGCATATTATCTGACCATTAAATTGGAAATGAATGGCAAAAGAAACTGCACAAACTCCATAACCACATGAAAATTAAATAACACCCTCCTAAACAACCAAAGGAGTCACAGATGAAATTAAAGAAGAAACTAAAGTTATACCTACAACTAAAAAATGTAGATACAACATACTGGAACATATGGGACATGATGAAAGCAGTCCTAAAAGAAAATGTATAGTAGTGAATGCTCACATCTGGAAAACAGAATGAGCCCAAATAAATAATCTAATTTTTCCCCTCAAGCTTCTAGAAAAAGAAGAGCAAGACAAGCATAAAGCCCATACAAGGGAGCAAATTATGAAGATCAAAGCAAAAATTACTGCAATGGAGACCAAGAAAATAATACAAAGAATTAATGAATCAAAGAGTTGACTCTTTGAAAGAATAAGTAAAAAAGATAAGCCCTTAGCCAACCTTATCAAAACAGGAAAGAAAATTCATACAATAAGAAATGAAAAATGTGAAATCACTACAGATCCTGTGAAAATTCAGAAGATCGTCAATACCTACTACAAAAACGTTACTCCCATAGGATGGAAAACAAAGAAGAAATGGACAGATTCCTAGATATATATGAATTACAAAAGCTGAATCAAGAAGACAAAAAAATTCTAAATAACTCAATATCAGTTGATGGGATTGAAAATGAAATTTAAAAACTTATTAACACAGAAAAACCCAGGTCATGATGGATTCACTGCAGAGTTCTACAAGAAATTTAGTGAAGATGTAGTACAAATACTCCTCAAACACTTTAATGAAATCAAAAGGGAAAAAATAATACCTAATGCATTCCTGGAAGAAAGAATTACTCTGATACCAAAACCAGAGAAAGACCCAACCAAAAAGAACTACAGGCCAAAATTCTCAATAAGGTATTACCAAATAGAATACAGCAAATCATCAAGAAGATTATGCACATGACCAAGTGAGATTCATCACAGGAATGCAGGGATGGTTCAGCATACACAAATCAATGAACATAATACACCATATCAGCACAGTCAAGGACGAGAACTTTTGAAAATTCCATACCCATTCGTGATTTTTAAAAAAACCTTCAGAAACTTATAATACTTGGTCGTTACCTCAATCTGGTAAAAGCCATCCATGACAAACCAACAGCCAACATCATACTAAATGGACAAAGTGGAAAACCAGGAACAAGATAAGGGTGTCCACTATCACACACCTATTCAAGATAGTTCCAGAAACATTAGCAAAATTAGACAAGAGAGAGAAATAAAAGAAATAAAGATAGGAAAGGAAGAGCTTAGTGGCACAATACCAGCCTGGCAAGTACAAGGTCGTGAGTTCAATTACTGGTACCAAGAAAAAAAAAAGTATAGGAATGAAAGGAGTTACATGATAGTTATTCACAGATGACATAATACTCTACATAGAAGGTGCCAAAAACTCCAGCAAAAGAATTCTTGATTTAATAGCCAAGTTCACTAGTGTAACTGGGTACAGTTAACACTAAAAAAACAATTACATTCTTATACACTAAAAATAAAATCACTGAGAGAGAAATTGGAGAAGTCACACCCTTCACAATGGCATCCAAAAAATGAAATAGGAAACAATTTAACAAAGGAAGTAAAAGATTCATATATTGAAAATTACAGTACTCTATAAAGGAGATTGAAGAAGTTATCAGAAAATGGAAAGATATCCCTTGCTCTTGTGTAGGAAGAACCAACATTGTGAAAATGGCCATATTCTGAAAACTGTTATACAAATTTAATGCAATCTCAATCACAATACCATTAACACACCTCACAGAACTGTAGTAAACATTCCTAAAA
The DNA here is from genome assembly GCF_034190915.1 of Cavia porcellus. Classification (NCBI taxonomy): domain Eukaryota; kingdom Metazoa; phylum Chordata; class Mammalia; order Rodentia; family Caviidae; genus Cavia; species Cavia porcellus. The sequence continues at coordinate 81,133,004 of NW_026947487.1, forward strand.
TTCATTTAGAACCAGAAAAGACCTAAAATTACAAAGGCAATTCTGGGCAAAAAAGGCAAGGTAAGAGGCAACACAAACCCACACTTCAAATTATACCGCAAAGTTACTGTGACAAAATCAGCCTGATACTCACAGAAAATCAGACTAAAGAATCAGTAGAATGTCATAGATCTAGAGAAATCACTCCTAAAATTCATCTGGAACCAGAAAAGACCTAGAATAGCAAAGACAGTTCTAAGCAGCAAAGGCAACACAGGAGGCATCACAATCCTTGACTTAAAGTTATACTACAAAGCTACTGTAATAAAATCAACATAGTACTGGAATAAAAACAGAGCAGAAAATCAACATAATAGATTAGAAGACACAACCACAACTACAAACACACTCAAACACCTTATCTTTGATAAAGGGGCCAAACATGTTCACTAGAAGAACAACAGTCTCTTTAATAAATGGTGCTGGAAAAACTGGCTTTCCATATTGCCAAAAACTAAAACTAGACCCACGCTTATCACCATGTACTAAACTAAAATCTTAACGGATCAAAGATCTGAATATTAAAACAAAAACACTACATCTGTTGGAAGACAAATTGGGTAAAAATCTTGAAGACGTAGAGGTTGGTAGAGAATTCATGAGCAGAACTTAAACCACATGGGAAATACTTCCCAGAATCAATAACTGGGTTCACATGTTATTAAAAAGTTTCTGTGTGTCAAAAGAAATTTCCAGTATAGTGAAAAGAAAACCCACAAAGTGGGAAGAAATCTTAGTAAACTATCGCTCAGAGAAAGGACTCTTGTCTAAAACATATAAAGAATTTTTTAAAAATCAGACCCCTAAAATTCAAAGACCCAGTCCAAAAATGGGCATCTGAGATGAATACACAGTTATCAGGTGAAGAAATACAAATGGCAAAAAAATACATGAAAAAATGTTCATCATCATTAGTCATTAGATAAATGCCAATTAAAACCACACTGAGATTCCATCTCACTCCCGAAAGAATGGCCAGGATCAAGAAAACTACCAACAACAAATGCTGGAGAGGCTGTGGGGAAAAAGGAACTCTCCTGCATTGCTGGTGGGAGTGCAGACTGGTGCAACCACTGTGGAGGTCAGTCTGGAGATTAGAAGATGCAGACACAACTACAAACATACTCAGCCACCATATCTTTGACAAAGGGGCTAAACACATTCACTGAAAGAAAGATAGCTTCTTCAATAAATAAATGGTGTTGGATAAACTGGCTTTCCACATACCAAAGACTAAAATTAGACCCATACCTATCACTATGCACTAAACTAAAGCCAGAATGGATCAAAGATTCTATATATCAAAACAGAAGCACTACATCTACTGGAAAAGAATATGGGTGAAAATATTGAAGACATAGGGGCCAGTAGAGAGTGCATGAACAAAACCCAGAGTACACATGAAATATTTCAAAGAATCAACAACTACTATCTCATCTTATTAAAAAGTTTTGCACTTCAAATCAGCCACAGATTAAAAAATCATCCCACAGAGTGGGAAAAAGTTTTAGCTAACTGTCCCTGAGATAAGGGTGTTATACCTAGAACACATAAAGAATTGAAAATTTCATATCTCCCAAAATTCATAGACCCAATAAAAATGGGTATGTGAGTTGAATACACACTTTGCAGATGAAGAAATACAAATGGCAAATAAATGCATGAAGAAACATTCAACATAACTTGTTATCTGAGAAAAGCAAATTAAAACAACACTGAGATTCCCTGACTCCAGAAATAGTGGCTGTCATGAAATCAATCAATAACAAATGCTGGAGAGGCTGCAGAACCTCTGCGTAAAAGGACCCCTTCTCCACTGTTGGTGGGAGTGTAAACTGGTGCAACCACTGTGGAAATTAGTGTGGTGATTTCTCAGAAAACTAGCTATTCCCCTTTGGGGTATTTTCCCAGAAGAAGTGAAACCTTATGCCACTGCAATATATGTGCACTATATTTACAGTAGCACAATTTGTAAAAGCTAAATCTTGGAAACAAACCAATTGCCCATCAACCATAGTATGGATTAAAAAGATGTGGCATATTTATACAATGGAGTATTACTTAACTATAAAGAAGGATAAACTTGAGGCTTTCATAGGTAAATGGATGCAACTTGAGACCATAGTCATAAGTGAAATAAATCATATTTACATGTGTAAACATGTACATGTACAATATACAATGAGAAGAAATTATTCAAAGGAAAAAGGAACTAGGATGAGTGAAAGAAGAAAGGACAGTAGAGAAATAGGAAAAAAATGTAAGTCTCTTATTTTTTGAGTATCTCTTATCTCATTAAAAAGGAAGGTTTTTACTAATATCAACTGGAGAATTTTTATGCCCATATCTTGTACCCTGAGCAACTACTTTAAAGATAACAACAAGTAATGTGTTAACTAGTGTTAGTCTATTACTTTGGTATGAAAGTTTATCTGTTTTTCTATTAAAAAATCCAGTCAGAGAAAACTAATAGTCAGATATTTTAGAATCTTACAGACTACAGTCTGATACTTCCCAATTAATTTTTCTGAGTAAAACAAGTTTTACTCAAACACAGGAAGGTTTTGAGAAAAGAAATGATAGGATCTATCTTGTTACAAGAAAAAAAGAACAAAAATAGCTAAGAAACTTATGAAAAAATAATTGCCTCACTTCTAACTAATTTAAAAGGATTTTAAAAATTGATGTAGCGCTTTTTTTACTTGGAACATTAGCAAGCACTAAAAAACTGAAACACACAATGATGGTGACTTTTCATTTTTGGTACTGAGACTGAACCCAGGACATTGACGCTGAGATACATCCCGGGCCCTATGTTTTTGTTTTGTTTTGTTTTGTTTTGTTTTGTTCTGTTCTGTTCTGTTCTGTTCTGTTCTGTTCTGTTCTGTTCTGTTCTGCTTTGTTTTGAGGCCAGGTCTTATTAAACCACCAGATTTCCCAAATGAGGTTCAAACTTGAGATTTTCTCTGCAGACCTCTGGAGTGCTGGGATTCAGCTAGTGTTGACTTCTTAGAGAGGCACATTCCTCTGCTTTTAACCTATATAAAAAGTATAGCTCCTTTCGAGATGTCAACAGCCATTAAAATTTGTCAGTGTGATTAAGATTTAGAAATTGATGCAGTTATTGCTTTTAAAAGGAACTTGACAAATCTCACACAAAAACATAAAATTACCCAATGCAACATTGTTTAAAGTAGCAAAAACAATATTTTGCTAAGCATTTGTTAATATTTGACTGGGTGTACAACTTACCAAAAAATTCAGTAATAGAAATTCTATAATAATCAAAAAGTTAAAATCTATTTAGCCTTTTTTTGGTATTGAGAATTGAACTCACAACTTCGTACTTGCCGCAAAGCTAAATCCCAGGCCCCAAAACGTGAGGTTTATTTTATTTTTTTTTTATTTATTTGGCACCAGGAATTGAACTCACTACTGCGTGCTTGCAAGGCAGGTGCTTATGTTGCTGAGCTAAATCCCCAACCCTTATGTAGGCTGATAGAGAAAGGACTCCAAAAGTATTATTTTAGGCATAATATAATTAAAAAGCAAATTGCATTATAATTCCAATTTTATTTAAAGATTTTAATGGACACCTGTTTGCTTGCTTTGTATTTGGTTCCAACTAACTAGTTTGTTATTCATAATTTTCACTGAATGGAATAAAAATGTTTACTAACATCCTTTTGCCTGGATGCTCAGTTTTTTAACTTTGCCTATTTTATAGATTAACACTGGAGACCTCTTTTCAAAAGATATCACCAAATTCCTTATATTTTAGTATAATTTTATAATAAATGTAATAATAATTGTTAAAAAATGTGTGCTTCTCAGTAAATAGAAAATCCTGGAAGAATACATAAGAAACTATTAACGATGGCTGTCTCCAGAGTGTGAGAAGGAAGCAGATTTTACACCATTAGCTAATTAACTTTTTAAATCATGAACCTATTTCCCATGATATTGACAATTTAAATAAGAATGAGAATCTTCTTGAACCCCAGAGTCATTTGAGGCTCAGACCCTCCTGATCTCCCTTATCCTGCACTTGTCTCCCATGGCTGGCCTGGGATTTCTGTTCCCAAATGACAGTAAATATCACTCTCCTGATTTTATACTTAATTGTCTAAAGGACCCTTTGGCACTCACTCTGGATCCTATTGCTCCTAGCCCTCAATGTGACCATTTCATGTGCTCTAACCTGAGGTCTGTCTATCTGCAAATCAGCACTCAAACTTGGCCTTTCCCTGGAGTGGGTGAGGGTCCAAGTTTCATAAAACTGTCAAGTACCAACAATACTATCTCGTGGGAAATGCTGTCATAATGTTTAATAGAAATAGACTTCATTAAGATACTTAACAACCATTTACATCCAGTTAAAAATTAAAACTGGAGGTAGTTGTCATATTTTTCTATGGAATTGTATGTTTATGAAGAATTTTATACAGTTTCAGGCTTGTGAGCAGATGTATGCTTAGCTCAAAAGGTTTACCCAAAGCATACAGCAAAATGGCAAAATAGTAAATGAAGTTGATAATTTTTGTTACCGGCCTTTGCTGTGTCTTTTTTTCATGCCAGCTGAATCAGGGAATGTTTGAGACTATTGTTTTAGATTGACCTGGGACATGTGTAGTTTGCAAGGGACAATTCCTTATCCTTCCTTTCACCATTCCCAAATGGCACTTTCCTCACCAATATTTCTACCTCATCACTCTGAGCTGAGTATCTTCCATCTCTTCTACTGTGATAGGTTACCCCAATTTGTTAACACATAGCTAATGGTAGACAAAGGGCTTTCTGACATTTTCACAAGGAATAGAACAATATATAAAAATGTACCTGTCATTATTCTGATGTCCAAAAACATTTTGTGCTTTTTCTAACCTTTACTTTTCACTTTTATTTCTAATATCTGTTTATGAGCAGTTTGCTAGATTTAAAAAAAAAAAAAAAAAAAAAAAAAAAACCTCCTAGTTTGTTCACATCTTCTGGCTGAGTAACTGTGAGGTTCCTGTTTGATCTTTATATATCAGCTCCAAGAGGTTAAATATCAAAGAGGAGAACAAAGTATCTGAAACCAGCCTAAGTCACATGGTTTTTTTTTCTACTTTTCCTGTGTCAATAGTGGTTTCCAGTTAGTAAACATAGAATGCTACTGGTAAAATAGTTATTATTTTAATAGTAACTGTATTGACAGAAGCAAAATGATTACTAAGTTACCTTATTCTTTAAGGATAGATGGAATCCTGTAAAATAGTGGAATGTTATTTCATAATTTAATTATGGAATTGGAGAGCTATTAGCATAGTAATCAAATTCTTCAGTTTGTTGATTCAAAAATTTTGCTATGATGATCACTCTTTTGGTAGCTGGCCACTGTCAGGCAAAGTATTCCAAATTATTACCGCACCCTAGTGATCAGCAAATTTGCCTTCAGTTTGTGAACATTTGGACAAATTTGAGCAATGTCTTCTATACTTCATGGTCTGTGCTTTCATTATTTTCTTCCACTGTAAAATCCTAGGAATTTCTGTGTTGCCTGAGTACATGTGTTCAGGTTTTACATAGAATTCTCCTAGCTCCAATTCTTTTAAACTACACTAAAAGATATGAATGGGCAGGGATAAAAATAGTACTGTTAGAAATTTTCTTAATGTCATTATAATACATTAATCTATTGTATCAACTTTTTTATTTAAAGAAAGAGAAAAAAACAAAGCAGTAAAAGGTTACAAGTAATAGAGAATTTCAAAAAATAAGCAGTAAGAAATAACTAGTTAATAGATTACATATTGTCATCTTAGAAATAGTTGTTCAAGTTACAAATTAAAGCATACAAAGTGGACATTCAAACAGTGAGACTGCAAAAAGTTGTGTTCAGTGATCCAACAAAACTTAGTAATATGGTTATCTATCTTACATACCTAAACACACTTGCAAGTTGTATCCTTTAGAGCACTTTCTTTTCCTTTCTTTTTACAGTAACAATTACACATTTTGGATTTTATTACTCCCACAGTTCTTATTACCTTTTTTTGGAAGAGAATAAAACGAAGTGTGACAAAACAAAGCAGAGTCAGTCAAAACAAAGGATTGATATAGTACATGATGTAAAAATAGAATACAAGGTAATCAACAATGGTTACCATAATGCCTCTTGATACCTTAAAAAGAATTGCCTATATCATCAGGTATAATAAAATTGAACAAAACAGTACAGAACAAAATCAATAAAACATAAAGATTGGAGACATTACAGGACTTCAAAAGAAGATAATAGTCAAACCAGAATGGGCATCATAGTGAATCTTATTGCCTTCAAAGTAGTTGTCTATACCCTCAAACTTGATACTATTGAACAAAACAGAATAGAGTAAAATCAGTTAAAACAAGATAGTGAGAGCAATACAGGGCTTCAAATCAAGTTACTAGAACATCAAAAAAGTTACCATGATATATACTTCTAATTTTTTAAAAATTTTTCCCTTAATTAAAAAATAATAAATAAATAAGGAAGAGATTGAGATAAAAGAGGACATAACAACATAACAATACAGGCCAGAACAGAACAATTTAAGCAACATAGTGTGTCACCACAAGATAACCCGACTTAATAGTAGTTATCATAGTGTCTCTTTCCTTGAAATATTTGAGTATAACTTCATATACTATAGCATCAAACATATCAAGACAGTGTGAAACCATTCAAGAGGATGACACACTCAACCACCTTATCTTTGATAAAGGGGCCAAACATGCTCACTGGAAGAACGACAGTCCTTTAATAAATGGTCCTGGAAAAACTGGCTCTCCATATGCTGAAAACTAAAACTAGATCCATACCTATCACCATGTACTAAACTAAAATCCAAATGGATCAAAGATCTGAATATTAAAACAGAAACACTAAATCTATTGGAAGACAAATTGGGTAAAAACCTTGAAGACATAGGGGTAGGTAGAGAATTCATGAACAGGACTCAAACCACACGGGAAATTCTTCCCAGAATTAATAACTGGGATGACATCTTATTAAAGTTTCTGCATGTCAAAAGAAATCTCCAGCATAGTGAAAAGAAGAAAACCCACAAAATGAGAAAAAATCTTAGTGAACTGTCCTTCAGACAAAGGACTTCTGTCTAAAACATGTATCAACTTTCTAAGTTAGAGTTTTTATAATTAATGAATGGCATCTATTGTAACATTCCATGTATAATAGACACATTCACGTAAAAATGTGAGATATTAGCAACAGAACACTAATAGTCAGCATTTGAAGGACTGCCCTTTGTGTGAAGATCTCTTTTTATAAGATGTAAAATGAGGAGACTGAAGTTTTACTTGTTTTGGTTCTTTTGTTTTATTTTCTTTTTCTTTTTTGAGGCAGGGTCTCATGACGTAGTTCCAGCTGTTCTTGAACTCACTACGTAGCCTACACTGTCCTCAGACTCAGAGCAATACTTTTCCTGCCTCAGCCTCCCATGTGCTAGGAGTACAGGCATGAGTCACTATGGCTGGCTTTTACTTGTTAATACTACTTGGAAGTGATGATAATGCAGTGGTCCTTCTAAAGCCATTTAAGATATTATTGCATAATAAATTAAAATAATTTTCACTGGGCTTCATGGCACATGCCTGCAATCCCAGCACTAGAGAGGCTGAAGCAGGAGGATCACTGGGAGTTTCAGGCCAGCCAGGACTACATAGTGAGTTCAAGGCCAGCCTCCTGAACTACATGGCAAGACCCTGTCTCAAGAAACAAGCAAAAGATTTTTTTGATGTCTAAAAAATAGATACTTAAAGATACATGCATTTATAATACAGATGAAAATTTTCCTAATCAAATATAATAGCTGATAATCACTAATAAATACTCATTATCAACTTTTTGTCTTTTTAGCAGTTATATCATTCTGTCACCCCTGACAAAGAACAACTGCTTAGGCTACATTTGGTTTTATTTTTATAAATGCTTTTATAAAGCAAGGTCTCTAAAGCTAAGAGTGAATGATAATTTTGAGGGAGACATTTTTCTCTTTCTTGCCTCTTATCTTTTTTCTTTTTAGAGCTTCCCTTGAAGTGATGACAGCCCAAAAGACGGAAAAACAAAGAAATGAAAAGCTTGCTCCTACTACTTAATAGGACTGTAACAGCAATTTACCAACTTTAAAAGAACAGTGACAAGAAGTGGTAAGAAAGAACTGGGTGGATTAGTAGGTGTAGGTTCGAAGGAAACATCAAGGAATAATTTTGCAATCACAAAGGAAGTTATAGATCAGGAGATGACACAATAAAAATCATTTGTGAAAATCAATTTACAATTCTCTGACAAACAAGAATTAAGAGATAGGAAACCATGGTACAGAAATGCAGTTATGGTCACTGTAACCTGCAATCCTGTGTACCAGGAGTAAAGTGATTGTTATACAGAAGGCAAAGCACTCTTAAGAAATGCTCTAAAGAAGAAGTTAACAAATCTTTGGGACTGATTGGTAGGAGAGACAATAAGAAAGAAAAATAACAGATTCCCCTTCTGTTGTTTATTAATGAAGCAAAGTTTCATAAGAACATCTTTTTAAGAGAGATACAGTTGGCCAGTGGCAGCCATGCAGGCTGTGAGGAGAACAAGAAACCAATCCATACCTCCCTGTGAGCCAGCAGCATCCATGTGGGCCAGGAAGAGAACCAAGAAGCCAACCATGCCTTCCTGTAAGCCAGCAGCAGCCATGGGGGCCAGGAGGAGAGTCAAGAACACAACCTCAGCTGGGGATTTAGCTCAGTGGCATAACTGCCTGCCTGGCAAGTGCAAGGCTGTGAGTTTGATCCCTGGTACCAAAGGAAAAAGAAAAAAAAGCAGCCAACCTCACCTTCCCATGAGCCAACCAGCATACAGGCTGGTGGACAAAAACAATCCCACCCCTTCCCATTAAGCAACTGTTTGATTCAGAGGAACTCAAGTTGAGTTCATAGCAACTGAAGTTAAAAAAATAATTTAATGTTTGTGTTGTTTGATTGACTTTGCAGGCCTAAAGCCAGTAATTAGAGCATCTATTTGGAGGATAACAATATGTTTTATAGCAACTGTGGGGGATTTCTTTCTTGTTTTTGAAATCCAATGTTTTGTTCTGTTGTATTGTTTTGTTATATTCCTGCATCTGGAAAGCTGAGCAACTATTTTGAAGCTAACAGAGTGTAATATAATAATCACTGTTAAATTCCTATCATCTTGTTTGAAATCCTGTATTTGCTGTTGTTTTTTGTTGTTGTTTTTGCTTTTGTTGTTATTTTTCTTTGTTTGCTTCTTGATTTGTCTAGTTATTTTCTCTTAAAAATAAAAAAAGAGAGTCACCTGTCAAGCAAGAGTTGTAAGTAAAAAATCCAGTAATAGATTAAAAATGCATAACAACCAAGTTGCCAAACAAAAATGCATAGTAACAAATGAATACATAATAACAAAAAAGCTTCAATAAAGCTTTTAGGTGAAATTGAGTTTTATGAATCACAACAAGTATAAGTCTGTTCACACTGTGCACTTTTCTACTCTTCTGCCTATTGACACATATAAAAGCTGCTCTTGAAGTTGTTCAGTGTACAAACTGCACTGCTGTATACAGAAGCCAAGGCTATAGTATCTATATAGCTTTGGAAATGGTTGAGAAAAACTTGAGGAAACTCTTTTTATTTGATTCTCAGAGACTCATTCAAAATGCTTTCAAGGTGATTGCAAAAACTTAATTTCCAGAGAACAGTCACCTATATACTGCTACCAATAAAAGGAAAATAAAGAAGAGGTTATGTTGCTGTGAACTATGGTGGGGAAGTTCACAGCAGGAAGGGCTCTTCTCTCTGCAAAGCATCTGAGCTTCCCTGCTTTCTAGGATAGAGTAGGATCTGAGAATCATCTACTATGCTATGTTAGCTATCCAGGACTGCTTCCACAACCATTAATGTAATGGTTTAAAATTATAGAATTTTCTGCTTTCATGGTTAGGGAGCCCTCTGAAATCAAGGTCCCAACAGGCAATGCCATCTCCAATTTCTGTAGGGAGAATCACTGCCAGCCTCTTTCAGCTTCTGGTAACTTCCAGAAATCCACAGCATCACCTGACTTGTAGCAGCTTTACTCCAACCTCTGCTTCTGCATTTGGGGGGGGGGGGTGGGAGGATGTTGGGTGCAAGGCAGTATGAGGATTGAAGCCAGGGCTTGTGCACTGAGCCACATCCCCAGCCCTTTCTATTTTTTAAACTCTGGGACAAGGTTTCACTGTGTTGCTGCTCAGGCTAGGCTGGAAATTGCGATCCCCCTGCCACCATGTGCACCTCTTTCTCCATCTTTCTATAGCTTTTTCTGTGTCTGTGTCTTCATCTCTTATGAAAACACCTGTCACTGCACTTAAGAGCTACTCTGATCCACTATGGTCTTATTTCAAGGTCCATTACTAATTACATCTACAAACATTCTATTTCCCAATAAGCTCACATTTGGAAGTTCTGGGTAGACATTAATTTTAAAGGAAATAGTATTTTTTCAACCTGCTATATATTTTCATAGCTATGTTCTCTCATCTCTTAAAGAAAATACTATTATTTCATTGTTGCTGAGTTTTGCAAACGTGAAGAAGCAATGTGTTCTAATTCTGAAACTCACCCAGGAAAATGACTCCCAAAGGCTGCAGTGCAGGGGTTAGAGAAGGAATGTTTGGGTGGAAGAGAGCAATAGAGAGCATTAAGAAAAAGTCAAGCCATATTATGTATGTATGTATCATGACTTGGGGCTCTCCTGGCTTAAACTCTTAAGCATACAGACTTCCCTTGAGTAATGACCTGCACACGTTCTTCTTACACACCCTCCTCTACTTGTGATAGACAAGTTCTGCTTGTGTTCCATTATGAAAGAAAAAAAAATGAAGGAAGATAAGCATCAATTTTGCAGGCATATTATCTGACTCTTTTCATAAAACAAAAATCTTTTGTTTTATTGTTAATTGATGTTTAAATTGTACAGTTTGCTACCATCTTGATCATTCTTTTCCTTTTTTAATTTAGCATATTCAATCATGACTGGAACAGTTTATTTTATTTGAAGCTTTCTAATTGTTTACTAATGTAGAATAGAAGGAGTAGGACTTTGAAAATATTGCTTTGTAATTCTTTTTGAAGTTTACATAATATGGTGGGTTTTTAAAAATTCATCATAAATTTTTTCTATCATGAATTCTTCATTCTTTGCATAAAGATGAGAATTAATGTGAGCATATTGGCTTTATAAAACCATCTTTTTATTGTGTTGCTTTCACATTTACATGGAGCAAGTTAAAGGAACACTTACAACACTGCAAGTTCAGTAACCTTTTCTTACATAAGGTCAAAGTGTGTTCTCTATCAAGCTAAATAGGAAGAACAATTGAGACACGTTTAATCAGAATACCAGGGCTAGTGGTGAAAAGATGAATAAAACTCTGCCCTTACCGTCAAAGTGCTGAGCTAGTAGTAAGCAAATAGTTACTGTGAATATAATATAATGCATCCTACAGAAGTAATGTTCACATATTCTTAATGACACTATGGAAAAAAGTTAATTGAGGAAGGCTTCACTGGAAGGTGACATCTGAGCTAAATGTAAACAAATAAGAAAGACTTTGGCAGAGGATAAACTGGAAAATGATACTCTAGGCAGAATAAAACCTATTAATCCTTCAACAATACTGAACAGAAATGGTGAGAAATGTATATTATGCCTGAAGAACAGTGTTCATATAGCTGGTGGGTCATACTATGAAATGTAGGTAAGATGGTAAAACAGATTATGATGTACTTTATCCTTATAACAGAGATAATATTTTATAAGCACCAAACTGATGCATCATAATGTCTCTGTACAAGCATGTATCTTTGCATTCCTCCACTTCCAAAGTTAAGCCATGGGGTTTATCATTCCAGGAAATGAGAGAACCTTTTACAGTTATACCTAAAACAATAGGTTTCATACCTTCACATTTGGGGGGGGGGCTTGATCTTTTCTCCAACCATGCAGACAGTGTCCAAGATAATTTTAATATATGATGAACCTGTTTGGGTTGACCAATGGCCCCTCACTCAGAAGAAGCTTGTAGCAGCTCAGACACTGGTTAATGAGCAGATAATGGTGGGGGACCTAGAACCCTCCAATAGCCCTTGGAACACTCCAATTTTCACAATAAAAAGAAGGCCAGGGAAGTGGAGATTGTTACAGGATTTTCAGGCTGTCATTGAACCACGGAACCTATGGGAGCACTTTAACCAGGATCGTTCAGTCCATAGCTATTGTTTTGCACTTTATCCTTATGGCGATTAATTTAAGAGATTGCTTTTTTGCCTTTATTTTACCTTCCATTAACAATCAGGCCCCTATGAGCAGTTTCCAATGGCATTGTCTGCCACAAGGAATGCCAAATGGTCCAACACTATGCCAAGAGGCTGTGACTGCAACCATTTTATCAGCCCATCATCCATCTGGTTATCTTGTCCATTACATGGATTATATTCTTCTAGCACATGAATCCTCATCCACCTTGCACCAGAAATTTACCAAATTAGATGATGCCCTTCATAATGCAGGCCTAGTTGTGACCCCTGGAAAAGTGCAAACCATGGCACCTTTTTCATAGTTGGGTCACCTTATTCAACAGAGACATTTTGTGCCCCAAGTTGTTTAAATCCAAGTTAACCATCTTGCAACCCTGATTTTTATACTCGGTAGTATTAATTGGTTCGACCCAGATTTTTAGCCCCTTTCTTTGACACTCTCAAAGGGGATTTAGACTCTACCTCTCCAATAGCACTTTTAGAAGCTAAAACATCCTTGGACAAAGATAATCTTGCTCTCTCTAATGCTCAACACTCTAGAGTTGACCCATCTTTGCCAATGTTTTTAATTACTTTTCCAACTCAACATATGCCCATTGGGGCCCTTGGCAGTTTCAGGGCCCTTTGCAATGGCTATACATGCCACACGCTCCACATAAATCCATTACTCCCTTTTATGATGCTGTGGCAGGACTGATCACCTGTTGGCGGATATGTGCTATTCAGTGCTTTGGACACGAGGTGCAAAATATCATTGTCCCCTTTTCTTCTGTTCAACAACATTGGTTATGGCAGTTCTCATCTTCTTGACAAACTGAATTAGCTAACTTCCCTGTTGATATCAATTGTCATTACCCTCCAAACAAATTAATTCAATTTGCTTCCTTCACATCCTTTGTCTTTCCTTCAAAAATAAGCTTGAGGTTTCTCTGTTTTCACAGATGGCTCCTCTTTGGGCAGGGGAGGTTATGTTACAGCCTCCTCTTCCCGAATACAAGATACAGGATTTTCTTCTGCACGAAAGACTGAATTGTGGGCTGTTATATGAGTCTCACAAGATCATTCATCCACTCCAATAAACCTTTCTTTCAGACTGTGCTTATGTTTGTGGTGTGATGCACCATACTGAAACTGCCACCATTCACACTAACCAGGAAGAGCTTTTTCATTTGTTTCACACTCTCCGAATTGATATTCAGTCATGCCACATTCTCTATTTTATCAGTCATTCAGGTTCCCTTTCCCAGTTGCCAGGGCATCTCACTAAGGGTAATGCTACTATAGACAGAATGGTGGCTACCAACACTGTCGCTCCCTCAAATACCATTCTGCATCTCATGCAATCTTCCATCAAAACACTTTGGCATTGCACAAACAGCTCCTTTTAACATGAGAACACACCAACAAATTCTTAAGCAAAGTTCCTCATGTGTGATACATCTTCCTTCTCTCCCTATGAGGGCTAATCCCCAAGGATTGCATCCCAGTCATCTCTGGCAAATGGATGTCTCTCATTTTCCTGAATTTTGCTCTCTACACTGGGATCATGTTTCAGTGGATACTTCCTCAGGATTTATTTTTGTTTCTGCTCATCCTGGTGAAGCAGTACAACATGTCATAGCTCATTGCTTGGACGCCTTCAGTACCCTTGGCTGTCCACCAGGATTTAAGACTGACAATGGCCCGGCATATATAATACTGCCTTCTAAATGTTTTGTAAAACTTTTCACATTTCCCTCACCATGGTGATTCCTTATAACCCTCATGGTTAAGGAATGGTTAGGAATTGTTTAAGGAATAAGTGAATGTGCTTACCATACACTCAAAATTCAAATACAAAAATAAAAAGTATCCTTCCCTACATAATTCACACTTCATAATAGACTTCCCTTGGCAGTATATACTATCAACTTTTTAAATCCTACCAGAGATGGGACTACAGTAGCAAAAGATAATTCAATTAGATAAAGAAAAGAAGTAAGGAAGGGTCCTTCAGCAAGATCTTCATACTGGACAATGGAAAGGACCTATCCCAGTGCTAATTTGAGGTCAAGGATATGCTTGTGACTTTCCAGAAAATGCTGAGTGGCCTATCTGGGTGCTGAATGTATCATGAACACAGACCCAGAGAAGGAGTAGGTTCCACCTCTCAAGAAACTGATGCTCAGCCCTGTGGCAATGATACCTCAGAGACTACTCCTCAGCCAATAGGCAAAGATAATGCTAGACCCAATCTGACCCAACCTGGTCAGTTAAAGAAATTGACCCAGGATGCATAACACCAAAAATAGGAAAAGAAGATCTGAGTAGGTAATAAAAGTGTACAGAGACAACTGAGTTGGAAGTTACACAAAAGAAAAAGGACATGAAAATTACCAGTATTTTAAGACAAAATAAGATACAAAATTATATAATTTATAGATAAAAGATTTTGTTCCTTCCAAAATTTCTTGTAAGAGGAGATCTCTGCTTATTGAGTTACCAAAAATTTCTGAGTAGTCTATTTATAATTACAAACTTCTAAAATTATAGATTTATTATAATTTAATTTGGCCAAAAATATATGAGTGCACTCAGATATTGCAAGTACATTGTCTCTATATATTTTTGTTTATTTATTCTGTGAGATTTATTTATTCATTTATTTTTGTTTGAGCACAACAATTTTCTCTTTTCTTTTTTATTTTTCATTTTTTGGATCATTTGATCAAAGTTTAGATTATAGATTTTAAAAGCATGCTTCTATCTAAGTCACCAACTGGGCAAAATGATGGTAAAACTGGTTACATAAATGTAATATCTGTTGTTGCTTACTTTGATGAGAGTCTCTCATTCAAATTTAATGTTGTGTTATGATTGGGTTTTCGTAAGTCACCAAAAATTAAAGTTAAAAGTTCCTTATGGTGGGAGGAGATTATTGGAAAGCACTCGAACTGATAAATAAGAAAGTTGCCTAGCAACATTAATGTTGTTTATTAATGAGAGTCCCCAGTAATCTCCATAACTTTAAAGGAGATACCCCAATAATTGTAATTAAAATATATTATTGTGGAATGTTTACACTGATCATTGTCAAAACATTAAATTTTCTAGACTACAGAGTTTTGTATTTAAAGATGCTCTGATACAAGGATTTTCATATGGCTGTGACAATTGTTATTAACCTTGTAATGTATTAAATTTATTCATATCTACAGATGTACATGTCTTCCAAAATGTAAAACTGGGATTATTTATGATGATAGACGTCTTCTTTTAGATTCAGACATTTGCCTTTCTTTTGTGCTCCAGTTAATTGTGTTAGGATGTTCATGTTAAGCCAAAATGGGGTCACCAATCAGTAATAATAACAAAAATTTATATGATGTATATATTGTATATTCACCACTATACTTAAAGATAACTAAACATTAAGCAGTCCAGACATTGTCACAAATTTCTTCAGTGACATCCCATTAAAGGTCAATTAGTAAGGTAAAAGTTTCTTATGTATTAGGTAAAATGATTGATTAAAAGAGCTATACTACGTCAGAATGGAGATTTAAGTGTGTCACAACAATGTCATTATAACTGTCATGCTACAATATTATGTATGGATTTGATTTTAAATTGTCTGTGTAAAATTGTATAATTATTGCCTGTTAGCATTCTATAGAGATTTAACTTTTAAAACATCCATGGTTGTTGGCAAATAATAGTTCTATTTACATTTGTAAGTGCTTGATATTCATATAAAATAGTAATATTAAGTTAACTGTTCTCATAACAAAATGTTATGTCAATAATTTTCTCTTCTGGATGTTCAACAACAGAAGTATGGACACAAGAAGCTAGAAAGATATATGAGCTAAGAGAACAGCCAATATTTTGGCCCCAGCCCTCAGAGACCAATAAGGACACAAGATGTGGGGGGAACATTTTCACCAACATCCTGAAATTCTGGTACTACAAACTCCTGATCAAAGAGATTATAGGACCACAGAGGATAAAGATCTATGTTGTAGAGTATGCCAAGAAGAGTCACCAGGAGAGAAAAATCTCCCATCTTTCACAGAAAGCAATGGACATGACTCATCCATGGGGCTGACACTAATAGAAGTACTAAGAGGTGCTGTGCGTGATTCCAAGGTAATTCCTAAGGAATCTTAACTGACCTGGACAGACAACAAGAGATTTATTGTAGTTAATACAGGTCTTGCCTTGACTTAGTCTTGAACATCCTGCAGAAAAGTACACTATATGAGGTATAAAACAATGCTGTAGTAAATATTAGCTAAAATAAACTTAAATCACTAACACTTTCTGATAATTGCTAGCTACATTAGTGACTGACTATTGTTATACATCAAAGTTAAATTACTAAATGCGGGGACTTAAAATCCTTGGACTGGGAATTTTTAGCCTAAACAAGTAAGTTCACTCAAAACAAAAAGGGTTCAAAAAACAAAAAGATCATTTATAGAGTTCTCTGAACACAGCTCCTCTAGCCTCAACTAAATACTCAATGTTTACACCTATAAAACAGAAAAGGAGGTGTGGGGAGTGGCTGAAGCTGAAGATAGATCACATGTGGGGCCTTAGCAAGGCCAGACTCAAGAATGCTGGGTTCCTGAGGGAAGTCACATGGATAAGCTCTTAGGTGGAGAAGTTTCCCATGATACTCAATCTCACAAGTGTATAAATAAATGTGATGCAGCCGTTGCAACACTCTTGCTCTCTCCTCTAGCTCCTTCTGCCTCTCCTCCTGCTTCTTTGTACTTCCCATCAGGAGACGGCTCCACGCAGCTTTAGTTTTCAGTATTCTGACTCTTGTCCTTTTTCTCCATCCTCTCATCATTCTCACCCTGGGAACATCAAGACCTCCGTGGGAGGCAGCTTTGGAGGTCATCAATAATTTACGGATGGAACAGAGTATCAAGGCCAGCTCCAGGGAGATCATCTGGAAGGGAGTGAGGAGCTCCTTCCCACTCCCCTCAGAGCTGCATCTGCACAACTTCTTCCTCTCACCTCCAAGACTTTCAAAGAGGAACAGTGGAGGCAAGAAAATCTGAAGACTAGGCACTGTCCCAAGTAATTGTATATTTATCCAAGGAGATGTTTAAAATTATTTGAACGGGTTGCATCTGTAGATATAAATTAAAATTTTGATTTTTTTCACCCACTACATAATAAATGAGAACTTATGGGAAATATCAGGTGAGTGCTAAGTCCATTTTCTTTGCTTACTGAATACAGTGTGATAAATTTGAGATCTGGCCACAGGTATAATTTTGATCCCTATGATTCATATTGTTATTAAATATTTGTTGCTCTTACTTTCAGGAAATAAAATTCATAATAATAAAACTGGCCTACAAATGGTTTCCAAAATAACAAATATATTATTTAATGTCATATATAAGAAAAATAAAGGGAAAAATTTATAATAAAATAATATGCATTTTAAGATGTCAATGCCTGAGTATAACTGTAATTGTAAACATGAGGTAATCTTATGATTGCATATATATAGATATATAGATATGAATATGATATATATATATCTTGTGATATACATATTCAAATGAAATGTGACAGCCACAAATGCAGGTGTGATTTTGGCAATTCATATATCCCAAGCAGTATCCACTGGGCATGATTCTCCAAAATGGCAAACAATTTTTGTAAAGTTCTGAATGAAACAAAGAAAATATTCTCCTCAAGTTACAGAATTCTTCCAGTCCCAGAAAGTTTTTTAATGCTTAAACAGGATTCTCATTACAGTTTTGCATGACAGGGAATATTTTTCACCAAGGAAGGTGGTCAAGACATCCAACCTCCCAGGTCTCTGCCAACTCAGAGCCAGTCATATCCTCAAACCTGTGACAAACAAAAAGTACCCCAAAATTAACAAACATTCTTTAGGAAACTGAACAAGTTCTACTGAGGACTTCCCTTTAAGTGGTATAAGACTGCTTTTAGTTAGTAAAGAATCAGTGGTAAATGCTAAACAGAAAGCTGTCCACACATTAACGTTCTGGAAGATACCACCAACCACATTACATATACAGTATAGACTGAAATGGGTAGAAATTGGAAGCTAAATTCAGTCCCATTCAGTACTGTTGTAATATTTCAAATAATGTGCAGTAATAGCTAGACTAAGAATGTGTCATTATACAGAGACAAAATCTATAGACAGTATAAAGGAAATTGAAAATATTTGTAGGTTATTAGACACAGATTAGGAAGGAGAGAAAAATTTAGGGATGGCTCTGAGCTTTCTAATTTTAGAGACCAAATAAATGATAGTGCCATTTAATCATATTAACGAATACAGAGGAAAAGCAGACTTGAAGGACAAATATGCCTCACTTATGCTTGTAGAAGATGAGTTCAATTTTATGCATAAAAAGCTTGAAGGAGCTCAAGGGCAATTTTATTTTCACTAAATTTACTATCATTAATTCATTCGAATAAGTATAAATTATAAACTATGTCTGGTATTACAGCTGTGAGTAGGTCAGTCTTATCCCCTGCCCTCAAGCAGAGAACTATCTAGTGAAAGAGAGAGATTTACAAGTAATTATACACATAAAGATCCAGTTGTAGTTGTAGATAGTGAGATTGTGAGGGGGAAAATAGAGTCTGATATCCAATGAAATACTGACCTTTATTGAGCATCAGTGGGTGGCAAAGAGACAGCCCTTACCTGGGAAGTGCCACCAACTTCAATGTTTTCTAGTTTCTCAACCATATTCCATCCTGCCCCTCTTCACTGGTGGAGAATGACAGTGTGTAGGAGCACTGAGATAGTCTGCAGTTTATCATCCTCCAACATTGTCTTTAGTCTCGGAATGTGGCCTACAAACTACTACTCATTATAGTTTTCATGTGTAAATGTTTACTATTAAAGGTAAAAATGTTGCAGTAATAAGAGTGATAATTGTTATTTTATATACAAAATAATTACTGGTAACTTTGAATTAGAGAAGTAGATTAATATTTTACATGCATGTTAAACTGTATTTGTTAGAAAAGTTTGAAATAAATTTTCTTTTTTGGAGGAAAATATTAATGCAAATTAAATCATAATACATGGCACTAGTAAATTAAATGAGCATAATTCTAACTGTGGAATGTTTATATCATTACTTTTAATAATGTTAAACAGAAAAACTTTTAAGAATTATGCTTAGTTTTTATTTAATTCTACTTAAGATATACATCTCTTGAAATTCTACTTGAGAATTCTTCAATGTCATGAAGAGAAATCAGATCGTCAACTTTGTAACTCTAAGCATTTACAAAGAAAAAAAGATCCAAAACTATGTATAGTATACCTTTTCTCTCCATAATTTTATGTTTCATAAAAATCACACTAAAAAGAACTTATAATTTGCTTTTTTGTCTTAAAACTGGAAATAATTTCTCTAAAATCATCACTAACATTCAGTGTTCTGGGATTTAAAATTAATTTTACACTTCTAGAATACTTAAATCAATAAAGCAGTTACAAAAGCAATATTTCTTCCACTACACTAGCACTTTTTAAATGTGGCTTCCAATAATGAGGAATATAAAAGCAGCACTTTACCTTTATAAGGTGAATACCATCACTTCTCAGGCAGCAAATTAGAGTAAATGACATTTTATATTTTATTGACTACAACTACTCAAAATTAAACATACTTAAGATTTATGATAATTAAGTTCAAGTTTTCATACCATAGTCAATTAACAAAAATTGATGTTTGGCAGGACACAAAATGGACAATCATAAAAGGCTGTAAGACCGCTGACATAAGAAGTAGCCCAAACACACCTGTTATATTCCACAAGGCAAAACTGTCCATCAACTTGGGCAAGTGAGGACTGATCTAAAATCACCAACACTAGTAAATAGGTGGTCCTGTGTCTATGAAAATCAAGGACCATTTCTTGGCAATGATTACACTGATGTGGAGCATCTGCTTTAAATCCACATTTTTTTTGCTTTGTTTTGTTCCTAACAGGACTTGAACCCAGGGTCTTTTACATGACTCACCTATTAAGGAAAGCCTAGTTAGTTTTTTAAATTTTTTTTATTTTAAAGAGATTCAGACAAATGAGCACATAACAAAGCATATCAGATCAGAAAATGTAAGCAACACAGTATTTCAACACAAGACAACCCATAATTAACAGTAACTACCATAATGTCTCTTTCTTTGAAATAGTTGAGCATAACTTCATATATAATAGTATCAAACATAACAAAATAGTATAAAGTCATTAAAGGGAATGAGAGTATTACAGAGCATTCAGAACCAAATAACAGAGAATGAACAATGGCTACTATATTATCTCATTTTTCTTTTTTTTAACAGCTCTTCAAATAACATATTATCTCATTTTTCATAGAAATTTTGTTTATAGTATCACACATAATAAAATCCAATAAGATACAATATGATAGAACCAATGGAAACAAAAGAACAAAAGCATGGTAAGACTTCAGAGTAAGGTAATATTAAATCAGCACTGGTTATTATAATGTCTTGTTTTCTTAGAAAGTCTAATTAGAATCATGGAAAACTTTTCAGCACAAACCCTGAAGTTAAGATGAGCTTGGAGTGAAGTATTTCAACATTGAAAGAAAACAACTTACAGCCTGGATTGATGTACCTTGAAAAACTTTCTTTGAAATTTGGTGGAAAAACAAGATACTTTCAGGACAAATAACAACTGAAGAAATTCATGTTTAAAAAACCCTAGAAAGAATACTGAAAGACATAATAGAGAGAGAAATAAAAATGACTACAATTCCCAGAACAACAATAGAAAAAACCATACCAGATAGGACAAGCAACTAAACAAGGAGTAAAAGCAAAAAACCAACAACAGGAAAATGACAGCTCAACATGACAGGTTGAGCTAGTATATATCAGTTATTAAATGGCCTGAATTGACCAATTAAAAGAAACACACAGAATGGATCAAGAAACAGGATCCAACAATATGCTATATACAAGAAACACATCTGACTCAAAAGGAAACTCATAGACTAAAAGTCAAATGATAGAAAACAACATTCCATGTGACAAGAATCCAGAAAAAATCAGAGGTAGGTATTCTGTTTGCAGCCAATGTGAACTTCAAACCAAGAATGATCAAAAGAGATAAAGATGGCCACTACATACTTTTCAGGAGAATAATTCAAGAGAAAGAGTTAGTAACCATAAACATATATGCACCAAATACAGGAGCACCCAACTAAATAAGACAAATATTAACAGACATGAAAAACCAAACAAGCAACAACACAATTTAATAGGAGACTTTAATATCCCATTGTCACAAAGAGATAGATCAACTAGTCAAGAAGTCAACAAACAAACAACAGAACTGAATCAAGCCTGTGAACAAGTGGACATAGTAGATGTTTACAGAGTGTTACACACAATCACTTCGGAATACACATTCTTTCAGCTGTGCATGGGACATTCTCTAAGAGACCATATATTAGCCCATAGAATGTTATTAAATGAATGTAAAGGGGTTGAAATTATCTCATGCATATTATATGAATACATAGTGCACTGAAATTGGAAATTAATGACCAAAAAAATGCAAAACTTGCATAAATACATGGAAGTGAAATAACAACCTCCTGAACAATCAATGGGTTACAGATGAAATTAAAGAAAAAATTAAGCAATACCTACAATTCTATGAAAATGCAGATACAACATACAAAAACCTGTGAGATGCAATGAACGCAGTTCTAAGAGGGAAATATATAGCAATAAATTGTCATATCAAGAAAACAGAACAAGTGCAAATAAACAACCTAATGCTACATTTCAAACTTATAGAACAAGAAGAGCAAGTAAAACCCCACAACTCATAGAAGAGAGGAAATTATAAAGATCAGAGCAAAAATTAATGCAATCGAGACTAAGAAAACAAAACAATTAATGAATCAAAAAAACTGGTTTTTGAGAGAATAAACAAAATTGATAAACCTCTAGCCAACCCTATCAAGAAAAAACTCAAATTCATGCAATAAGGACTGAAAAGAGAGAAATTACTACTACAGATTTGGGGCTGGGGATTTTGCTCAGTGGCATAAGTGCCCGCCTTGCAAGCAGGCAGTCATGAGTTCGATCCCCAGCACCAATAAAAAAAAAAAGAGAGAGAGACTCACTATTACAGATTCCATAGAAATTCAGAAGACCATGAATACCTACTATTAACATCTTTACTCACATCGGGTGGAAAACACAGAAGAAATGGACAGATTTCTAGAAATTATGAATTTCCAAAGCTGAATCAAGTCAATAGAACAATTCTGAATAACCCAATATCAGCTACTGAAATTGAAAACATGATTAAAAACTTAGCAACAAAGAAAAGCCCAGGTCCTGATGGATTCATAGCTGAATTCTAGAAGAAATTTTAAAAAGATTTAATGCAAATGCACCTCAAACTCTTCCATAAAATGGAAAGGGAAGCAATCCTCCCTAAGTCATTCCTGGACACAAGTATTACTCTGATATCAAAATCAGAGAAAGACCCAACCAAAAACGAGAACTATAGGCCAACCTCACTAATGAACATTGATGCAAAGATTCTCAGTAAAATACTGGCAAATAGAATGCAGCAAATCAAGAAGATTATACATGACCAAGTGGGATTCTTCCCAGGAATGCAGGGATGGTTTAACGTATGCAAATCAATAAATGTAAGTGAAAAGAAAAATCACAGAATGGGAAAGAATTTTAACCAGCAGTCCCTCAGACAGAAGATTTATGTCCAGAACATGTAAAGAACTGAAAAACAAAAATTCAAAGACCCACTCCAAAAATGGGCATCTGAGATCACTATGCATTTTTCAAATGAAGATATACAAATGGCAAATAAATACATAAAGAAATATTCACCATCAACTGGTCATTTGAGAAGTGCAGATTAAAACAACATTGAGATTCTATCTCACTTCAGAAAGAATGGCTGCCATCAAGAAATCAACATCAAGAAGATAACAAATGTTAATGAGGTTTTGGAGTTAAAGGAACACTTCTCCATTGTGGGTGGGAGTGTAGACTGGTGTGACCATTGTGGAAATCAGTATGGAGATTCCTCAAAAAACTAGGATTTGAGGTCCCATGCTATCCAGCTATACCCCTTCTGAGTATTTTCCCATAAAAATTGAAAATGTCATGTTACAGCGATATATGTGCACCCATGTTTATAACAACACAATTTGTAATAGCTAAATCTTGGAAACAACCCAAATGTCCATCAACCACAGAACAAATGAAAAAAAGTCATAGTTTTATACAATGGAATACTACTCAGCTATAAGAAGGATGATCTTGAGGCATTTATAGGTAAATAGAGACAATTTGTGACTATTCTCAGAAGTGAAATTAGTGACTCACATTGGTAAATACCATATTGTTTTCCTAGTGTAAAAACTAAACAATAATAATAATAATAATAAACTGAAAGAATAATAAGATCCAAAGTGTACAATAGATGCTATAATAATGAAAGGGAAAGAAAGTGCTCAAAAGGAAAGAACACCTTGCAGGTATACACATATAACTGTATGTATGTTTGAGTATGTAAGATAGATGACCATACTACTAATTCTCTGTTAGTTTATCAGAAATATTAATTGTGCTGTCATTGTTTGATTGTCTGTTCACTTGTAAGCTTAGATTTTGTAACCTGAACAACCTGAACAACTGCTTCTAAGATAACAATATGTAATATATTAACTAGTGTTGATTTCTTACTGTTATTTTTTGAAATTCTGTATTATTCCTACCCTTTTTTCTGTTTTGCTTTTTAAAAATAAAAATTTTTTAATTTTTCTAAAAAAGATTATCCATATTTGTGATTTTTCATATTTTAAATATAATTTATATTTAAAGCATATTTTGAAATAATTTTACATTTAAATCAAGCTTTAAATATAATTTTATTAAAGGAGTTTTATTAAAGGAGTTTTCTAACTCATTATTTGAAAATCAGTATTTATGTGAGATTCTGAGTTTTGTCTCCTCTACACAGCATAGTTTACACAACACACTCTACTTTCATTTATTTTGTTTTTTTAATTTTAAAAAGGGTAAAACAAAACCAATCAAAATAAAACAGTATAAGTCATATAGGACTTCAAAACCTTACATAATCTACAAGAGTTGCCATAATGCCTTTTAATGTCTTCAAAATAGCTGCAAATAACTTTGGACATAATAAAAATCAAACAGCACAGAATAGAAACAAAAAAACAAAACAATGAATGCAATAAAGGGTTTCAAAACAAGTGTATAGTAAATCCAAAATTGCTACCATAATATATCCTGTTATCTTTTAAATAGCTGCTCTTGCCATTGGATTTGACATAAACAAAACAAAAGAGAATAAAACCTAACCCAACAAAACCATGGAAAAAATATAGGACCTCAAAGCAAGATCATAGGGAATCAACAATGGCTACAAGCCTCAGGAGAACCTCCCTAGATGCCACACCGCATACCACTATCCTCTAAAGCTATGATCAGACCACTGGCCCTAGAGTTGCAACATTAGTGAAACACCAAAGCACCATAGGCATCCAATTGCATTTTATGGGGAGACCTTGGGGTCTGGCTGTGCCTGGTCCAGAGGTGGCCCACGCGTGGCACATGGCACTGGTTCCCAGACTGGGTTTGTTTGTTGATGTGCTTTTGTTTGCTCTTCCCTAGACCATGAACAGCCCACCCTACTTTCATTTAATAGAAAAAATATAAAACAAAACCCAAGCTAAATTATAAATAGAAAGTTAGCATTTACCTGCATTTTAAAAACATCTCAGAGCTAAAAGATCATTAATTAATAAAGATCTGAACCATTCAATAAGCACATGGTAGCTCTCTTAAGGCAATCTTGGTGATTATAAAGTTTTCAGAATCTTAAATAAGGATGCTCCCAGAGCACCCCATGAAGAGAGACACAGTGCAGAGATGAAGAGTACAGTTTTGCATCTGTAAAATGCTATTTTCCTACCATTCTTGACAATTTGAACACTCAAAATACCTGCATTTCTTTGTGGAATTGTAGGTCTATTGAAAACCCACAAGAAGGCCACTCATTTATGTCACCTGATTAGAACATTATGCACCAAAATTTGCTAATCATAAGTAATACAGTATACATATGTTGCATAGATAGCACAAGCCACTGTTATTCTATTTTAACTGCAACTCCAGTGAAGTCATAGTTACATTTCTCATGAATAGCTGTGCTTTTTTCAAAAACATTTTTCTGTTCCATGCCAAAAATGGTAACTATGAAAAACATTGAATAACCTTGATAAATGGGGTCAGAAAAAGGATGGTAATAAATTGATTCAAATCCTAGAGAATTTATTCAAATCAAATATATTTTGATAATGAGGTCTTAGATATAATCTCTTGGGAAGGTTTACTCAAACTCCTAAAAACATAACCTGATGCAATATTATGAAAAATCCTCTAGGGAAAAGAACATTTACAAAACAAGTATATCAAATTAATTTGGTTCAATAATTTAAAGCAAAATGTTTAAGATAAAAGCAATATATGGATCATAAAAGTGAAATTATTTCATACTACAATGTTAAATCATTCTATTTGGGTACTGTCATAATTATAAGAATATATTGTTTATTTGAAATTTGGAAGCTGTATTTATTTTGTCTACATTGACTCAAAAAATAGTACTGTTTTTATGATCCCATTTGGCTTACTAAAACACCATGTAAAATTTTCCCCAAAAGCATGATGTTATTTAAATAGCTCTAACTTTGGATCTACTTGTCTAAAAATATTAAGGCAAAATTAGTGTTCACAATAAATCTCAAAAGATTTGACAATATTTTGTGGGTTTGAGTATTAAAAGTTCCTAGGAGAAACCTGTGTTTTACCACTACAAAAACCTGAAAATCTAAATAATTCAACAAATACCAAGTTGTAATTCTTTAATCCCCACCACTTTAATGCTTCTTTTTTTATTTAAAGAAAAAAACAAAACAGAAAAAAGAGTATAAATAATACATAATTTCAAAAAATAAACACTAAGAAATCACTAGTTGTTAATTACATATTGCCCACCTACAAATAGTTGTTCAAGTTACAAAAGTGAAGTATACAAAGTGGACATTCAAACAGGACATTCAAACAGTTCTGTTCAACTATCCAACAAACTTAGTAATATAGTTATCAATCTTATACACTTAAACATGCATGCAGTTATATCCTTTAGAGCATTTTCTTTTTCTCTCTTTTTTTACAATAGCAATTACACATTTTGGGTTTTATTATTCCTAAATTTCTTATTACTTTTTACACTAGAGACACAATGTGATATTTATAAGTATGATTCTTGTTTATTTCACTAATGAGGATAGTCTCAAGTTGTCTCCATTTGGCTATGAAGGCCTCAAGATCATCCTTTTTATAGCTGGATAATATTCCATTATGTAAAAATACCTCATCTTTTTCATCCATTCTGTGGTTGATGGGCATCTCGGTTGTCTCCAAGATTTAGCTATTACAAATTGTACTGCTATGAACATGGGTACATATATATCACTGTGATATGACCTTTTCAGCTTTTCTGGGAAAATACCTAGGAAAGGAATACCTGGATTGAATGGAAATTCCAATCCTAGTCTTCTGAGAATTCTCCATACTGATTTCCACAGTCTACACTCCCACCAACAGAGGAGCAGTGTTTCTTTTTCCCTACAGCCTCGCCAACATTTGTTATCAATTGATTTCTTGATGGCAGCCATTCTTTCCAGTGAGGTGAAATCTCAATGCTGTTTTAATTTGCATTTCTCAACTGACCAGTGATGGTGAATATTTCTTCATGTATTTATTTACTATTTGTGTATCTTTGAGAAATGTGTGTTCATCTCAGATGCCCATTTTTGGAGAAGGTCTTTGAATTTGGCAGGCTTGATGCTTTTCAATTCTTTATATGTTCTGGATAAAAGTCCTTTGTCTGAAGGATTGCTACCTAAAACTCTTTCCCATTCTGTGGTTTTTCTTTTCACTCTGTTGGTGATTTCTTTTGAAGTGCAGAAACTTTTCAATAATATGAGATCCCAGTTACTGATTCTTTGAAGTGTTTCCCATGCAGTTTGAGTTCATAAATTCTCTGCTTACCCCTATGTTTCCAAGACTTCTACCTACCTTGTCTTCCAGTAGAGTTAATGTTTCTGTTTTAATATTTAGGGCTTTGATCCATTCAGACTTTAGTTTTGTGCATGGTGATAGGCATAGATCTAGTTTCAGTCTTCAGCATGTGGAGAGCCAATTTTTTCAACACGATTTTTAAAGAGGCTCTCCTTCTTCCAGTGAACATGTTTAGCCCCTTTGTCAAATATCAGGTGGTGGAGTGTCTTTGTCTTTGTCTTTGTAGTTGTACTTGCATCTTCTAATCTGTTCCATTGACACTCAAGTCTATTTTTTTTTTTTTTTTGCCAGTACATGCTGATTTTATCACTGTGGCTTTGTAGTATAGTTTCAAGTCAGGAATTGAGATGCCTCCTGCCTTGCTTTTGTTGTCCAGAATTGCCTTTGCTATTCTAGGTTTCTTGTATTTCCAAATGAATTTTAGGAGTGTTTTCTCTAGATCTGTGAGGTATTTTAATGGCATTTTGATTGAGAGTGCATTAAATCTGTATAACAGTTTTGGGAGTATGGCCATTTTCACTATGTTGGTTCTTTCTAGCCAAGAGCAAGGAATATCCTTCCATTTTCTAATATCCTTTTCGATCTCCTTTTTTAGCATAGCATAATTTTCAGTATATAGGTCTTTTACATTCTTAGTTAGTTTGATTCCTAAGTATTTCATTTTTTATATGCTATTGTGAAGGGCGATATTTTCATAATTTCTCTTTCAGTGAGTTTTTTGTTTGTGTACAGGAATGCTATTGATTTTTGAGTGTTAACTTTGTATACAGCTACACTGCTGAATTTGTTTATTACTTCTAGTAATTCTTTTAATGGAGTTTTTTGAATCTTCTATATAGAATATCATGTCATATACAAATAGTGATAATTTAACTTTTTCCTTTCCTATCTTTATGCCTCTTACTTCTCTTTTCTGATTGCTCTGGCTAGTGTTTCTAGAACTATATTGAATAGAGTGGTGATAGTGGACATCTTTGTCTTGTTCCTGATTTTACAGTGAAGGCTTTCAGTTTTTGTCCATTTAGTGTAATGTTGGCTATTAGTTTGTCATAGATGGCTTTTATCAGATTGAGGTAAATACCATCTATTCCGAGTTTTTGAAGGGTCTTTATCATGAACATGTGTTGGACTTTATTAAAAGCTTTCTCTGCATCTATTGAGATGACCATGTGATTTTTGGTTTTGGCTCTATTGATGTGGTGTATTACATTTATTGATTTGCATATGTTAAACCATCCCTGCATTCTTGAGATGAATTCCACTTGGTTATGATGTATAATCTTCTTTTTTTTTTTAAAGGCTTAAAATGTACTTTAATAAGTTGATGCTGTATTACCACTCCATTTCTCAGAAAACTCCAAATTTAAGGTATCAGGGATAAATCAAACATGGTACACCAATAAAAATGCACAGCATACTTATCTAAGATAGGCAAGGCTAAGAGCTACTGTCAGACCTTCAGCATACAGCAACCCTGTTCCCAAGATTGTACTAAGCCTATCAAGAAAAGCTGTGAAGAGCAACATCATGGACATAAAAGGGTCATTCCTAGGACGTTCTTACCCAAGGAAAACATGGAGGCAAGTTAACACAAGAATTTTTTTAAGATATACTAAAATGAAAATCTCTAAGAGAAAATGTCTTTACTACATGAAAGGATAATATATGGGATATAACAGAACACACATAAGCTGTCTGTGACCTCTGTGGACATTTGCCTGAATCCTCATCTGGGAGCAAATGGAGCAATGGGGCTAAGGTCACTGGGAGATGGAGATGTTTGGTTTTTGTGGTATATGTGGCAGTGTCTCTGGAGTGAGGGGTGTAGAAAGCAAATAAAACACAATGGACAAAAAACCGGAATGATCAAGATTAACAGGACTCCAAGGAACCATTGTCATGGTTGCCCCAGGCCTTCAACAATTAATTATATTTGAAATTTCAGGAATGCATCACACAGAAATTGATTAAACAATATACCACACAGAACTGATTCGTTAAATATCACCCCTCCCTTGCCCTCTGCCTCCAGCATACTCCCTTAGAGTAGTACCAGGCAGGGAAGACCTAACTATTGGGAGGAATCCCTAACACTTTTTCAAGTTAGAATTCTGGCTAGTCCAAAAGGGTTCCTTCTTTTAAGGGTTTCAGGAAACTAGACACTGCAACTTTATTAGTATCGGCGACGTTTTTTTGGAGCAAATTCAGCTCCAGGAGCTGCACGGTTGAATGCAGGAGGGGTTCCACCAATTGCCCCGATTCCTTCCATTGTAGCAGCTTGGCCAAAGCGTTCACTTGTTGGTGGGGTCAGTCCCAATGTTCCATCTGGCATCATAGTAGCAGGTCCTGGAGGAGCTGGGGTACCAGCCGGCACAGGAGCAGGGGGCATGGCGCCTCTGTTGTTTATGCCCATAGCACCTCCCATAGCCATCTGGCCCATCCGAATCTCTTGTTCTCTCGCATCAGGGAAGGTTCCCTTGAATCCTTCCTGCTGTCGCCGCATCATCTCTTCTTGTTGCCGCCGCATCATCTCTTCTTGTTGCCTCCGCATTTCCTCTTCACGGCGCCTACGCTCCTCTTCCTGCCTGAGCTCCAGTTGCTTTCGTTTTTGGACCTCTTGGTTATGCAGCTCTTCCATTCTCCAAAGTTCTTCTTGGCGTCTCATCAAATCTTGCCTCATCAGCATAACCTGGTGCTCATGGCGAGCAGCCTCCATCTCCATCTCTAGCTTCTCACGAGCTTCCTTGATATTGCGGTCCACTTGATCCTGCTGCTGCTTCTCCATCTCAATAAGTGCCTTCCAGCGCATGGCATACTCATATTCAAAGGATTTGCTGCATTCTATTTGCCAGTATTATATTGAGAATCTTTGCATCAATGTTCATTAGTGAGATTGGCCTATAGTTCTCATTTTTGGTTGGGTCTTTCTCTGGTTTTGATATAAGGGTAATACTTGCCTCAAGGCATGATTTAGGAAGGATTGCTTCCTTTTCAATTTCATTGAAGAGTTTAATGAGTATTGGCATCAAATCTTCTCTGAATTTCTTGTAGAATTCCACTTTAGTACTCTAACAAAAATGCTCTCATTGACTAGTGAGCAGGAAAAAACTTTTAAATTTTTAACTTTAAGTGGTTTTCTAAAAGTGTAAAAAAGCTTCTTTCAATTTTTGGTTACAGTTTAAAATGTTAACATATGATAATGAGGTTATCTTCATTTTTACTAGTAGAAAATAATCTCTCTGATATTTCTTTAGTTTCATGTATTCAATTAAAAATCATTCTATGAATTTAGCAAGATATAAAAACGTGATAACTTCTGTAGTTAAAATTCTTATGCATAATTCAGTACTTATACACTATCTTCTTACACAGATACAAATAGCAATGTCACAGAGTACTTTAAAAGTTTAAAAGGCTTGATAGAACAAGGGGCTCTTATAATTACGAAGTCTACATTTAGAACTTGCTCCTGGCCAGGCTTGGTGGCATATGACTGTATTTCCAGAGACTCCAGAAGCTGCGGCAGAAGGTTGTAAGATCAAAGTGAGCCTGGGCAGCTTAGCAGGACTTCATCTCAAAATACAACAAAAAGGGAAAAGAGGTGTAGCTCAGTGGTAGGTACACTTCCTAGCATGTGTGAGGCGCTCAACACAATCACCAGGACCATAAAAAGCAAACGAGCAAAACAAAACAAAATCTGTTTCTGAAATATGAAATCAAACATACAAATGGTAAAATAAAACAATATGTGGTTGGTACAAATTTATACGTTTTGGCTGTCTTTCTCCATTTGTAGTTTTCTATTGGGGTGGTTTCTTTTTCCTTTTG
Source organism: Cavia porcellus (assembly GCF_034190915.1). Taxonomy (NCBI): domain Eukaryota; kingdom Metazoa; phylum Chordata; class Mammalia; order Rodentia; family Caviidae; genus Cavia; species Cavia porcellus. The sequence goes on from NW_026947487.1 coordinate 81,164,410, forward strand.
ATTTTGAGAGATTTTTGTTTATTAGGACTATTGGTCATTTAGCCAATGTGGCAGTTTCTTCCACTTTGGCTTATTGATTGCTGTATACTATATTTGAGATGATTTTTCCACATAAGTCTTTATAAAGAGGCTTTCAATTTGTTTAGTTAGTGGCTTGTAATTTTCATATTTTAAGAAATGCCTATTTTTTTCTTACACATTTAAATTTTTTTAATTGTACAAATTAATGGATGCAGTGTCATAATTTGATATGTGTGTTAACTACTTTGATATATAAGACAAACCCACACTGAATATCATACTGAATGAGAAAAAGATCTGGACCATGAAATGTACGTGCACTGTCATCCTTGTTTTTCTAGTCAGGTTTATTTGAAGTCCTATGAGCCTGCTGTACCCAAATACTCATATGTTTCTCAAGATTGGAACTTAGCTACTATTTCAGTGGCTAGATTTTTCAATTCCTCTTCCCCTTTCTCATCATTAGATAGGGTACCACACAGACTTAAGTGCTGGGGTCATAGTCGGTCTTCTCAGTTAATCTGGATTCATGGGGCTGTAGTCCTTTCTTCTTGGGTGGTGGAATTCTGTGGGATCCCAGGGATTTGAATATGCAAAGGTTTCTGAGTCCTAAAATAGTATGACTTTAGATAATAGCTCCTTTGCTAAAATGGTATCAAGCTATAGCCACCTGGGCTCTAGAAGTTGACAAGGACAAAGCATGAGTTCCTTATCCAAACTAAATCTATTGTGCAGGCTCCAGATCGCTCTTCTACCTGAGCTGAAAGTTCACGATGCCTGTGAAACTTTCCAGAAGTGATAATTGCCCATATGTATTTGTTGTTGTTTACTGGACGCTCTTTTACCACTCCTCCTTCAAAGAGAAGTCTCCTTTCCTAACTGAGGAACTGGGATAATAGTTGCTGGAGCACCTTTTTCCTGTTTCTGTGCTTCTGTCTCAGGTCTCCAAGTAGTACAAGATTTCACTTTCTCCCTTCCTAGACTGCAGTGTTCTACCATGGTCACTCACTTCAGAATGCATTTGCCTGCATGTTGCTTTGGTTGTTCCTGAAAAGGTATGTTGGGCACCTCTATTTGGTCATCTTCTAATCTTCTCATGCATGTGTAATTTTATTTCATCCAGTTATTTGGCTACATTATTAAGAGTAAAGGTCAGCACCATTTGTGGACCATGGGGAGGAGAACAAGAAGCGAGCCACTTCCTGTGAGCTGGTTCTGTGCATGAGCTGTGGGGAGGACAACCAGATGCCAGCTTCTTCCTTTTGGTCAGCACCCTTCACAGACCATGGGGAGGAGAACAAGAAGCCAGCCACTTCCTGTGAGTTGGCACCATGTGCAGGCCATGGGGAGGACAACCAGATGGCAGCCCTTTACAGTGCTCAGGCTGGGAGACAAGAATGAGCAACCAGCTGAACTGGAGAAACACAGGCTGAGATGATAGCTACTGAAATAAAATACAACTTAATGCTTGTAGCAATTAGTATTTCATTCACTTTGTAGGTGTAAAGCCAGAAATCTGATCATCTATTTAGAGGATAACAGTACACTGTATAACATCTATGAGTAATCTGCTTTTGAAGATGCCCGCCATTGTTAATTCCCTCTTATCTTATTTTAAAGTCCTATATTGTTTTCATTGTTTGGTTTGGTTTTATTCTGTTTGGTCTTGTTTGATTTTATTATATCTGATGGCATGGGCAGCTATTACAAAGATAACAAGATATATTATGGTAGTCATTTTGGATTCACTATTATCTTGTTTTGAAGTCCATTCATTGAAGAAGGAAGTGGCTAGAGGATGAGTAACTATGAGAATGGATATTACATGGGTACTGTGAGCTGGGCTAGCTAGGAAGCCAGAAAGCACCCCTGCAATATGCAGAGAGAAAGATATGCAGAAAGGCCTATCTGCATCACAAAATTGAGATAGCATTTAATGTTTAGGAGGCTGGTGCTTTAGTTTTTGATGTGCCAATTTTTGTGCCCTGGGAAGTCATAGCCTCTTATTTGGAGGCTGGAACCCAGTTTACAGCCCTGGAGCACAAGCTCTGCATCCTGCTGGGCTCAACCATTTAGGTAAACTTTTTGTTTAGCTTTTTGTGGGACTTCTGACCTCCAAAACTGTACAATAATAAATTTGTATTATTTTCAGCCAATTGGCCTGTGGTAATTTATCATAGGAGCAATTGAGAACTAATGTACCTTCTCTTATACATGAAACAAGAGAATTAAGTTGGCATTAATTAGTTAGTTAATCCACACACAGTATTATGACAAAATGTGGGAGATTATCCTGAGGATTAAAGAATCATATTCTTTTCTAGAGATAATTGTCTGTGGATGTACCTGACATTTTTAGAATTTTTAGAGACATACAAGTGAGTATCTACAGTAATAATATTAAAACATTATTAAAATAAACTTTTACTTATAAGAAGCTGTGAAAGGGCAAAGGATTTAGCTCAGGGAGGCAGTGCCTGCCTGGCAAGCAAGAAGTCCTCAGTTTGATTTCTGGTAAAAGAAAAAGAGAAAGGAGAAGAAGGAGAAGGAGAGGCTATGAAACTGTTTAGATTATACAAACTTACACTATAGCAAATTTTAATTTCCTATGTACGTGAAGACTGTATAAAATAAATTCTTATAGCAGCAGAAAATATAAACAGAGAGATTGTTTCTAAAGTACTATGTCTGTCATCATGTATTTTTTGTTGCAGAGAAAATATTAAGTTTAAGCTTGAAAAAGGTACTGTACAATTTATAGTCAAGATGACAGTGTAAATTTAGGCTTTCATTTACCTGCACATGTACAACACACACATACATACACACACACACACATACACCACACAATGCATCAGTAGTAGATAAAAACATTAAGAGTGAAAACCAAAAAGATCTCATCTGACTCAAACATAGATAAATATCCATGGATAAGAGGCATAAGAAAAATGTCACCAACTCTGCTAGACTCTAAATCCAAAAATAAATATTAGTGGCTGGAATTTGGTTTCTGAGGTTAACAGCAACAGAAAAATATGTCATGCAAGATGGAGAACTGAAACTGTAGTCACTATTCAAAGTGAAGGTCTGAGTGGAATTCACCTCTTAAAAAGGAAATGAAGAGACATTGTTGGATTTTCTTTCACCATAGTACATATGAAATGTCAGCCTAAGCAAGGAGATAATAGGCAGAGTCCTTAACTATGAAAGGAAACAAGCCACTAGCTGGCTTGATGATAATAAGGTCAGCATGCAGCAAGGACTGCTAAGTAAGTAACTCCTGATTTTGTCCTTGAAGTCCAAAAATCTGGGCAGACAACCACCAGACAAACCAGGATGAGCACAGAGCAAGAGAAAGTAAGAGAAAAATGACAAACAAAAATATTGAGTGTGTATTCTAACAATGGAATACCATGTAGATTAAATTTAGTGACAGCTACATAAGTTAACTGTTGGTAACTCTAAAAAAATGTCAAGTGAAAAAGTTGTGAAGTTACACTAAAAGAGTTTATGTAAAAGTTCATAAATATGCAAAATAATTATATAGAACTACTCATGACCACACTTATATAATCTACATAAACGATGTAGATTATGATTTTAATCATTTTCATGATTAAAATTTTTAGCTGATATAAAGGTTTTTGTTTCCCTGATTATAATATAGTAAATTAAGCATATTTATTTTTGCTAGCTTATTTATTTCTTAGAAAAAACCAAGTACTGATGATCAATGTATACAAATATGTTTCTTAACAGATATTTTCTGAGAGATGCCTTGTTAACCAATGTCATTGCTGTGTCTACATGACAGTGTACTCACTGCCCTGGATGGGGTAGCCTACTACACACTCAGGCTATATGTTATTGGACCCTGCTCCTAGGCGAGTGTGTTACTCTATACCAAATACTGTAGGCAATTGTAACCCAGTAGTTACAGAACCAGGAACTGTTCTGAGTGAGTCAGTGAGTGGTGAATGAATATGATGGTGAACAGAGACAAGTGCTCAAACTGCACCTCAGAATCCACTTACTTACCTCAAAGTGCGAACACTACAATTAAGCCTGAATACTGAGGTTTTTAGTTTAGAAACAATAACATACATTAACGTCTTTTGTCTTTTGTTTTTGAGATGGTTTCAATGTGTAGTTCAGGCTGACCTTGAACTCACAGCAATCTTCTTGTCTCAGCCTTCCAAATGCTGAGATTACAGGCATGCGCCACCATGCCTGGCCAGCATCTTTTGTCTTAAAAGGAAAAAGAAATAACACATATGCCATAGGTTTACCATGACTGCTCTACGGTACTATTATACACTACTGAAGACTTTACAAACCATGGTCCATTTGTCCAGGTCTATAAAAATATTTTCTTCCTTTATATCTTTACGTGAATTATTTTAAAATTATTTATTAAACTTTGTGTTAAAAGTTAGACAAAGACACACATTAGTCTAGGACCATAGCAGCCCTGGATCATCAACATCACTGTCCTCCACCAACACATCTTGTCCCATTAGAGGGTATTCGTGGGTACATTGAGAGCAGCTACCTCACATAGTAGAAGGGCTTCCTCGTGGAATCCCTCTTAAAGGACTTGTCTTGTGCTCCTTTCAAACAGGTGTCACTCTTTTCAGAAGTATGTGCATGACGGTTTCCTTGATTTCTTTTTTGTCTTCACAGATTTGCTTTTAAGCAGATAATATGCCATGGATATCCTTTTCCACTAATGAAAACCTTTTGGTGTTGAGATTCCTGTTTTAAATTTTTTAAGAGCCTTCTAAAGGTTTATAAATAACTTTTGCTGAAACTTTCACTGTGGATTTTCTTGTACTATAGTTTCTTTTTCTCCTTTTCTTCAGGTATGCAATCACTAGGCAATAGGAATTTTTTGACGCCATTATATGTGATTCATTATTAACTGAAACATCATGTGGCTCAAAGTTGTATAGTATAAATTCATACAAACATTCCTTTGGAGATATGGAGGGACAAACATTCTATAAGATCAACACCAGGATATATTCCCATCTCCACAACAGTCAAAGGAAGATAGTGCTTCATTCCATGATGTTATCCAAGAATGCAAAATGCAGGGCAGTTCTGCCTTGAAGTTGTTTCAGTTACCACATTTCCAATCAATGAGAAGGAAGAAAAGCTGGGAGTCAACATCTTTAAGAAAGTTATCTAAAAATTTCATCACCACTTCAACTTACCTGTAATCACTCTTAATTTAGTCTTATCTTGCTGCAAGGAAGGCTGAGAAATGCAGTTTATTTGCATTGCCACATGACCAGGTGGAATGCCCAGGTAAAAAAGTTGTCTTTACCACAATAATAGAGTTATTCATAGGGAAAAGAGAAGGAAAACAAAACCAAAGAGTGATGCACAAGGACCTTTAAATGTGACATTTAAAAAGTAACTAATATGAATCTCCCATAAATTTGCATGGTGAATATGAGGGTATCTAGGCTTTCTTATCAGTTTGAAATACTGCATATCATAACAAGCAAATGGACTTTGAGTTCATTTAGTGACTAATATACAGAAAAACTTATATATAAAAATGTTTACAGATTATACTTGCCATGTAATACAGTTCTCACCTATATATAGTAATAAATATAACAAAATAAAAGTCATTATGATCTTTCTAAATAATGGCTTATACATATTAAAAGCATTTAAAGATTTAAAAAATTCTACAGATCACCTAAACTCTGGATTTTTCTAAGGTCCTTACCTCACCATTTCAGGGTCTCTAAGAAGGCTGACCTTGTTCCAAGGCTGTGCAGCCACTCTGCACGTTGGCCACATGTCTTTTTGTGACAGCCGGTTGTTTGAAGGGGTTGCATAGAGGGAGGGCTTGGGGTAGCAAAGGCAGAGGATCTAAGAAAAGAAACCTACCCAGGTATCTGATTTACTGATAGGAGACAAACAGTCAAATCAAATATGTGTATCACTTTCTCTGACTAGACCCAATTCCTAATTTTTAATTAAAAAGGGAGATTTGCATACATTGATCATCAGTACTTGTTTTTTTCTAAGAAATAAATAAGCTAGCAAAAATACATATGCTTAATTTACTATATTATAATCAGGGAAACAAAAACCTTTATATCAGCTAAAAATTTTAATCATGAAAGTATTTAGATTTAAAAATGAAAATGCAGATGAATGTAAGATTGTTTAATGAACCAATAAAAAGTGTGGTAAGCATCATTATACAAACAACTTATGAATTAAACACATGAATATTTATATAAACAAATATATTACAGGATATAATTTTTTCAAAAAGATAAGTAGACTGTATACTATAACTATATGCTAAGATAGTTCTATTCATTTCACATTTTTCATTTTATTTGAAATACATACAATGACAAATTACACAAAATAAATCATTAAAATTCTAGGCTTACATGTCTATAGCGTGTATAAGGTTCTAGTTTTGATATGAGTACTAAAGGAAAAAAATTTCTAGGCTATAAAAGTTGGTTTCTAAAACATGAAACAATTTCCTCTTAATTTACCTAAAATTCTTACTTTTATACTCAGTAATGAATGTGCTACCTAAGTGTAATGGTAAACTAATGCTACTATTCCATAAAATACTTAACTATGTAGCCCTTGACTTCTCAGAACAGAGTTGCTCACAGTGAATTTGAGAACTAGTATTGACCCTCACACTGTGAGTTGTTCTTAGCTTATTAAGTTCAGAAATTGAAACTCTATCTTTGGAAATGTTTATAACAATTTGGTGATAATTTTATGTCTCCTGAATCTAAAAATATCTATTATTTTTTAGTTTATCTCTGTTATATTTGTATCAATTCATAATTGTGAAAAAAATTGAAAATCTGGTAGTTCCACAGATAGTGTGAGAAATAGCCAAACCTCTTCAATATTTCACAGTTCACCACACAGGGATAATTAGATAAAGAATGCAGGTTACTGAAAAATAAATGGCCTGGCTAAATCACACACTTATTTAGGGGATACAGCAGGAAATGGAACATGAATATTATAATGCTACAGCAGTATTCTTTTACTACATGATGTACATGCTGAAATGTATCCTGGTTTGACATGAAAACTGAAACCCCTGATAGTATCACTCAACTTTAAAATGAAGTTATTCGTTCTTTTAAATTTACTTGAAGCTGGATGTTCCCAGAGATACAGAGAAACCTAAGAACCAATTCAGAGCTGAATTTTTGGACTATCCTTTCACATCAAAGAACTTTAGATTTTTGCTTTTATTTTCTACCCAAGCTCAGAGTATTAATATGTTAAAATTTTGTTGGTATATCAAATTTAAAATGTAGAGGAATAAAAAATAAAAGGCAAAAACTCTAAAAAGTAATTTTAGAAAATGTATTCTAATCTGTGATATTTAGTGATAAACCACTAATTTCTTGTGATTATTTAAGTTAAAAATTTATTCTTTCAGTTGTACTGGCTGTAATCCAAATACTCAATAACTGCATGCAGTTAAAAGTAAAAGTGTATTAGATGGTTCCATTATATACAACATCCCCACAAGAGTCTCTGACCTTTGAAGAATTTGAAATAAAAATAAAATTTTTAAAGGAGTTAAAATCGAGTCTTCTACAAAAAAAAAAAAAAAAAAAAAAACTAGCTATATATTATTTCCAAACTAGCTACTAATTATTTCCAAAACAAATCTTTTCAAACATGGTATCTGATCAGTTAAAGTAGTAAAGAAAACTGTATCCTAAATTTTACAGAAATACGTTAACACAAAACACCATTGAAAAGGCTCCAAAGTCTAGACAGGCATGGTGGCGCATGCCTATAATCCCAGCTGATGCAGGAGGATTTCCATGAGTTCAAGGCCAACCTGGGTGACATAGTAAATTCAAGCCCTGACTAAACTACATAGCAAGACCCCCCTGAGAGAGAGGGGGAGAGAGAAAGAAAGAGAGAGACAGATAGACAAACAGAGGCAGAGACAGAGACAGAGACAAAGAGAGAGAGAGATTCAAAGTCTATTTTGAGAAATTTAGCATGAAAGTAAGACATGATATAGCATGTTTTAACTTTATGATCTGAAAAGAAAAAATGTGGGTGATAGGAATCAAGGAAAAATAAAAGTAACATTTAATGCCTTTCATACTTTATAGCAATGCCAGCATAGCAGATCAAAAATTTATGCTCAATAATATAGTTAGAAAACTGTTGGAATTATGATGAAGTTACCCTATCATTTGACAACAAGAATCAGAAATTTAGAGTAGGGAGTTTAAAATACTAGGATAAAATGAATCTTTTATACTAAACAAATCAATCATGACTTAAAGTCCAGGAAATGAAATGTGTTTTTAGAATCACCTCTGAAGGAAAGTATTTGGCCAGCATATTAAGCTCGGTTTCCTAGCCAGCCCTGCTCAAATCCCAAAGTACATTTTGGTACATTTGTACTGTGTACTATTTTGTTTGTCACTCTGATGAAAGAATTTGGACTCATATGAAAGCTTTACGGACTATTTTTCCTTTTTATCATAAACACTATACTGAAAGTAGGCCAACACTTGGCTCTGCATAACCTTCCAAGGAAAAGGAGTCCTGAAAACTCATCCAGCCTCCATCTTATTATTTCAGTGCCAGGACAGGGAGAAAGGTAAGCACAAGAGAGAAACCAACAGGACAGAAGCAGCAGAAGATGCAGCATTTGCTCCAGTCTTGTGCTATTTATATCCCTGACCTATATGCAAACTCTTCCTGATTTTTTTTTTAAACAGAGCCTCATTATTTAGCTCAAGATGGCCTTGAACTTATAATCCTCTGCGTCAGTCTCCCATATACAAAGATTACATATATGTACTATCATGCTGGAGAAAAGGTCTTTCAGAGAAAAGATAAAACTATTATTTTTTCAATCATTAGTACAGACAAAATATATTTACTTCCAAAACATCTCCTCTGAAATCAATTGAAATAAGCATAGATCATCCATATTTTTAGAAGGCTTTTGAACAGCTTATCCAATTCCTGTGAGCAGGAAGGAACTTGTTGGAAATCTAAAGATAGGTGGCAGAGTTGGCAGATGTGATCACAAGTGCTCACAAGCCACCTGCAGAAGCAGGAAGGTGTGGTAGGAAGTTTCGGAGACAAGGGAACCTTGGATCATATCCAGTCTAGGGCTTTCGGTGATGACACTGATCAGATGCAGTGTGTTACCTGCAGTGTATGAAGCAATAACAAATGCCTATCTAAACTACTTATGTGTATTATGAAAGAAAAAAAGATTCCATCAATATAGTCTCATTCCCTCAGTGGGAAAGAGGGAAAAGAATCAGAGAAAACAAATGCTACATATTTTCTTTCTAAACTGATGTTACTAAACATCATACTCAATCCTTCCCACATCCTGCCCCTCTTGCATTAATCTCAGAGAACAATGAAGGCAGGAAGCATTAAAAGTACACAACACGGGGCTGGGGATTTAGCTCAGCAGCATAAGTGCCTGCCTGGCAAGCAGGCAGTCGTGAGTTCAATCCCTGGTACCAATAAAAAAGAAAAAGAAAAAAAAAGTACACAACAGAGGAATGGGGACCCATCACAAAATATCCCAGACTCAGAAAAATACTAAAATATTTAAACATAGAACAGTTTCCTTTAAAAAGTAGGGGTGGGGACTTCTGGAAGATGTTGGAGTAGTGAGCAGCAGAGAAACAGCCTCTCCAATATTTGCAATCTAGACTGGAATGTAGCAAAGTGAGGAAGAACAAAAGGGAATTGGGTCCCTGGGACCCAGCAAGGATCTGAAGTAGAACTAGACCTGATGGAGAGGGAGAAAAAAGGACTACAATGCAGAGTAGGAGCATGGCAAGCTGTGATTTCTCCTGAAATCTGCCTCACAGTGTGGGAGGCACAATTTAAGCTTTCAGAGGCACAGTGACAACTGGTAACCCCACAGGCTTCTGTGGAGAAATGCACACGTGGAATGGAGCAGTGGGTTCTGTGGACCGCAGTGGCTGGTGAGCTTTTTGGGTTCAGACATTCCCAGGAGAGGGCAATTGGCCAAGAGCCATCTTGGAAGCTGCCTGAGTGAAATCCGGACTCAGAGCAGTTTCAGGTTGGCTCTCTCTAGCAGTTCCCAGGGGCAGCGTGAGGTACAACAGAGTTCAAACCCACAAGTCAGGAAACAAGAGTTCAAGCCAGCAGGGAAGCACTTGGAGTGTTCTGAGATGAAAAACTCAAGTCCCAGCCTCATAGCAGGAAGCCAGAAACAGCCTGAACTTCGGGGGCACTACAGGCTCAGATTTCCTGGGACGATCCACTGACCTGCCATAAGTACTGCTGGCTCACAGCAATCAATCAACACAGATCTGGGTTCTGTCTGCCCCCTCTATCTATCAGTGACAGCAGAGACATGCCCTAAAGTGAAATTGTTTTTCTAATTTTCTTCCTTTCTTGTTCTTTTTCTTTATTTTGTAATTGTTTTTCTATTTTTTTCTTTTTCTTGATTATTTTAGTTTTTATACAAGTGAGAACATTGTTTCTAGTTTCTGTTTATTTTGTTCTGTTCTTGTTTCTGTTTCTTGTTTTTTCTCTACTTTCTCTTTCACCAGTTCTCAGAGTTGCATAGTCTTCCTTTGTCCCCCAGCCTTGGTTTTAACCCTTTCTCTTCTTTCTGTTTTTATACCTTACCCCTTTTAATATTTTCTCCCCTAGGGGTAATTGCCATATTGAAGGAATATTTAATGTAAATAATTTTCTGGACTATTTTAGATTTGTGCCATAACGATAAATCATGTTCATATGGTTAAAGAAGACCAATTAGTTACTATAGTTTTTCAATTTCTCGGATGTGTTTGGTATCATTGTTATTACTGATTGTACTAGTTTAGCTAAGGTGACACAATTGTTCTAATCAGCTTTCTTTTTTGTAGGCTAGGCCTGAGATTTCCTGAGAGTCATAAACAGTGCCATTTTCCAGTACCAAAGAATCATTGGCTGGACCTAGTAGGCAGCAACTTCTTACTCCCAATAAACGGAAGAGGTAAGATCTTGCAAGACACAAAACTCAAAAGACAAATACACTGAGAAGATATCTCTGTGAAAGAGTCTTTTCCTAACAGGTCCTGATACTATCAATAAAAATACCTACCATAAACAATTTACAGGCTTTGATGTAGAAATTAAACTAAAAAATTGAAAATGAGAAGACAGGGAAGCAATCTACAACCCCAGATGTGCAGCTTACCCAAGGTAAACAAACCCAAGAAAAATGAGGTGGAATCTAGAGAAGACAAAGATTTAAAAAATAGATGAGCTCAAGAAAATGATGTAAACCATAAATAACCAGCATAGGAAATGAATAGAATCCATTAAAGAGATCCAAGCAGATATCCAGATTAAAAATTCCATTGAAATTATCTGAAGCACAATAAAGGCCAATATGAGGACAAAATTTGAACACATGTACTTAGAAGATGTCTGCAAAGTTTTCCACCCCACACAATCAGAATACACATTCTTCTCAGCTGCATACAGGATGTTCTCCAAAATAGACCACATTCTAGCTTATAGAACATGCTTAAGAAAATGCTAAAGGAATTGAAACGATCATATATGTGTACATATACATGTACATATAGAGAGATCTTGATGAAATTGGAAATCAATGGCAAAAAGAAAACACAAAAGCTTCATAAACATTTGGAAATTAACATCATCCAAAACAACCAATGGATCACAGATAAAATTAAAGAAGAAATCAGACAGTTTCTGCAATTGAATGATGACAATACAACATGCTGGAACTTATGGTATGCAATGAAAACCATCCTTGTGAGAGAGAGATTGATAGTGATAAATTTGCACATTGGAAAATGAACACGCTCAAATAAGTAACCAAATATTCAATCTCAAGCTTCTTGCAAAACAAGGGAAAGTCAAAGCCAAAGCTAATACAGGGAGGAAATATAAAGATTAGAGCATGAATTAATGCAATTGAGAGTATGAAAACAATTGTTCTTTGAACAATTAAATAAAATTTACAAACCCTTGGCCAAACTTATTTTTTAAAAAGCCTCAAATTCATTTAATTAGAAAGCAAAAGAGTGAAATCACAACAAATCCTGCAGAAATTCAGAAGACAATTAATATCTGCTTCAAGAACTTATGCTCCAGTAAGATAGAAAACATGGAGGAAATGAACAGATTCCTAGATACATGTGAATTACCAAAGCTGAATCAAGAAGATATAAAGATTCTAATAATCCAATTGAAGATTGAAGATGTAATTAAAAATCTACCAATAAAGAAAAGTCCAGGTCCTGCTCACTGCTAAATTCTATAAGAAATTTAGAGATGATCTAATGCCACTAGTTCTCAAGCTCTTCAGTGAAATGGAAAGTGAAGCAATACTCCCAAACTCATTTCTGTAATCAAGATTTTCCCTGATACACAACTAGAGAAGGATCTAACCAAAAATAGAAAGCTACAGGACAGTCTCACTGATGAACATAGATGCCAAAATACTCAGATACTGGCAAATCATCAAGAATCATTACACACCATGACCAAATTGCAATTGTCAACCAACAAGACAAACTGCACTGCTTTAAACATGGGTGTGTATAATGCTTTGGTGAGATGTTTTTAATTTTTCTGGCAAGATACCTAGATGAGAAATAGCTTGGTCAAATGGGAACTTCTAGTTTTAGTTTTCTTAGGAATCTACACACTGATTTCCACAGTGGTTGCACCTGTATATACAACTACAACCAGTGGAGAAGGGTTCCTTTTTCCCACAGCCCATCCAACATTGGTTATTGATTTCTTGATGATATCTGTCCATGACTCAAAGCTAACATTTGTGACATGTTTGAGCACCCTCCAGAAGTTCTACTACCCCTTGATAAAGCTTGAAGCAAAGGTTGAGCAGGATTATTTTTGCAGTGTCAGTGCATGGCACTCAATGAGATGTCAATGAATAAGTGAACGAAAACATGTTTTATTTTTAACTGTGATTAAAGAAGAAGCCTAATTGAGTAAAGTTGATAGGAAAAAGTGGCAAAATAGTGAAAACGTAACTGTAATTCATTTTTAGTGTTTTCAGTCTATTTTAATTATAGTGATTAACAGCATTTAAGCTAATTATGCAAAAAAGCATAATGCAAGTAATACAAGCAATTGTTTTATAGCTTCAGCATATTTGCAGGACTGATTTATTTATTAACAAGTTGATTAATTTATTAAATTAGAAAGTAAAAATATAATGACATAGTTCCAAAACTGCCTGCTGCTGTCAAAATCCCAAAGTCTCAAAGTCTTACATTCATTTATCCATATCACAACAAAATCAAAAGTCCCTTTGCTAGTGTAACAATGTCTTCCCACTCATTGGGTCTTCAATAATTGCCAAACTGATGTTTACCACAACTAGACTGAAATCTGAAGTTATGAAAGTGAGCTGTACTTGAACAAAACTAATCTAATTCTGTAGGGTACCTACAGTGAAATAACGTTTGAACAAAACTCAAACATGTACCAACCTAACAAGGCGTTGGCCCACAGGCTTGACTGATCAGGACAGACAGACCACAGAACTTCAGCCAGAGGACCAAATCCAGCCTATTATCCTTTTTGATTAGTGCAGTTTCACTGGAACACAGTTCTGCTCCCATGAGGAAATGCAGAGCATGAATTCCTTTCCATTGAGCTCTGGCCTCCCACAACTATTGCTGGTTTATAATCACTACTAAACAATAAACTTTCTTTTCCTATGCCTCTGTTTATAGAAATTTTAGGATTCACCTGTGAGCCATTGGTCAAATATGCTTATTTGTTCTAAGACAAATGTTTTCAATGATTTCCTTCTTTGGGTTGATACTTGTGTTGCAAACCACCCAGCAGTCATTGAGACACATGTTGTCACCTGACTTTAGCCATCTGATGCTCACGTTCCCTCAATAGCACAAGTTTCTGTTGTGCCTTTTGTGTATTTAAGATGTATTGTTTGCTTTTGTTTTGTTTATAGCATTTTGTATCTGGTTAAATTCATCTCAGTAACTGAATCACTTTCTCAAAGGATTAGTGTGTGTGTGTGTGTGTGTGTGTGTGTATGTGTGTGTGTTGTGTATGTAGGTGTGTGTGTGTGTGTGTGTGTGTAAATAGACTTGCCATGTAGTCCAGGCTGAACTTCAACTTGTTATGAAGGTAAATGTCTTACTTTTTTTGTTGCTAAAACAAGATACATACTACCCAAATTTAAAGGGGAAAAGGCTTATTTAGTTCAGAATGGGAAAAGGTTTCAGTCCATAATTGGCTGGCTCAAAGGCAGGATGGCGTGGCAGATACGTATCACAGAGGAGAAAGAGTTTATGGCAAGAAAGTAGCAAAACAAGGGTTGACCACAACTCTTTCTATTTTTTCTGTCTTATCCAGGCTACTTAGACTGAGTTGCTTTCACAGCCTTAACCCTACCATCTTTGATCTTTGCATTGTACCATGAATCAATCCCAATGTCACACAGACTAAATTCAGCCACTCTGAAAAAAACATGACTTCATGAGGCTTTGGGAGAACATTTAGACATAAGTCATAGCACCCGGGTTAGCCTTAAACTTGTCACCCTTCTGCCTCTGCCTCCCATGTGCTGGGATACTAGTGCTCTATCAGGCCTGGCAAGAAAATTGTTTTAAATAAATACCTGGAGACTCAGCTTAGTGTTTACCACTGACTACTAACGTAAAATTAGGCACATCTTTGAAACTCATTTGCTTAACTTCTAAGATGTATGCCAAAAGATCTGGTAAAAATATTTTATGTGAATGGGTGCAATCATAAACATATGCAACATGAACCTGAAGACTAAAAGTCATACGATCTTTTGTAGTCTTGTCTAATGCTCATAGTTTTTATTCTCGCTGATTTGGTGATTAAGAAAAGTATTAGTCACTTTATCTGTCTCTCTCCTCCTCAAGTCCTCTCACTCAATGCAAAAATCATTGCTAAAACCATTGTCTCATGTAGTTGATCCCTAAAAATTGTCCAGAGGTTGACTTTTTTTGGCATACACAACACTCTAGGCATTTCTGAACAGAATAGTCAGCCCTAAGGTCTTGTTTTTACTCCAGTCACAGTGCCACGTAAAAGGTTCAGTAACCTTGCTGGAAAGTTCCTGTGCAGGAGAGACTTGAGGAGGATATAGAAATGCAGAGAAAAGGACGGAGACAAAGAGATCTATCTAGTCATGCTAGCTGAGCCCACCTGAAGCACCAAATAGGCAAATGAAACATTCTGAATGTTACAGCCTATGCAAGGTCCCTGATAATTTTAGCCCTATCCGTCATCCTGTGAATCACAAGAATAACCCAGCTAGGCCCAGTTAGTGCCATATTATTTTGGGAGATAATAAAGTGTTAAGACATTGAGTCAAGCAGCAGTAATCAGTGAAACCCCCTCTCACACAATCAACCTTCTAGGAGGTCCCCCTACCAGCCTTTGACTAGAAAGTAACACTTACTGGAGGACAACATTTATCCTCTAGGCTTTCAAGTGATGTCTTCTTTTTCCCACCTATTACATGACCAGTGGAGCGAGTAGATATCTCCTTACTCCTTGTCTTCTCACAGAGCCCTCTGCTCATTTGACATTCATATTGTCTGGTCACCCCCCTCTAAAACTTGTTGTTGTCATTTACTGACCTCTGAGCCATTCTTTAGTCACAGAGTGCCTGGTTTCTGGTTCACATTTCATTCTTGCTTTTTCTGATTTCAACACTCATGTCGATAACCAAGTCCATAACCTTCCTCTCAGTTCCTTGACTTCTTAATTGTTCCTCTTCTTCTCTTCAACCACTCTTCAACCACTATTCTTGCGGTTATGTCTAAGGACTTATAAATTGAGCCACTTCTCAAATACAGATGTTAAGCCTCTGATTCTTTGAATTCGCAAGTGCTATTATCTGCACTGCAACCATTCTTTGACCATATTAAGATCTCCAATGACAAGTAAATGTCATTGAACAACCAAACTAACAGATTCCACTGTTTATCAATAATTACAAACTTGAAATGGACACACAACCCTGCCTAATGATAGCACTTAATTTCTGACTTAGGTTTCCATTCATAATTTTTTTTGGTACTAGGGATTGACCTCAGGGCCGTGTGCATACTAGGCAAGTATTCTACCACTGAGCTACATGCTCAGCCCTGCATTAATAATTTTGGACACAACTACTTCATGCGCTCTTCTCTCCTAAAATCTCTTTCTTTCACTCCCAACATTGCCTCATGCTTTAGAAATAAAGAAGATGTTATTTATTTGGGGACTCTCCATCTACTTATCATGAAATCCGCCAACCCAACAGGACTGTAGCACCTTCATTCCTGCTACAAAGGTTCACATCAGGTGCCCTCTCAAAGCATCGCCCCACAAGAGTCCTGGGTCACATCCCATTTTGCCTTTCCAAAAGTTTTGTAGCTCCAATTACTTTCTTTACCTTATTTTATGAACAAACCATTCCTTTCAATGAAAAAACAGGAAATATTTTGAAGACTCATATGTCTTTCCTGTCCTTATTTCCATAGCAAAATTCTTTTAAATATGTATACATGCAATCACTTACTAGATCTTTTTCAAATTCTAAATCTAGTTTCCCTTCAAAGCACTTACAGGAAGTATTCTTGCTGAATCAATTAACTTCACAGTGCCAAATCCAGGGAATATGTGTCTGTTGCTGTATTGTTTTCTTCCGGTTTTTCTCATTTAGTGACCTTACCAACTATATAGTCACTTAAACCAAAATCACATACTTAGTTTTAATTCCTCTGTAGGGTTTTCCCCTAAATCCAATTCATCAGTCAACCTCAGCATGTCTAAAGCTAGTCTGCTACAACTACTGCCATGTAGCAGGAGCACAGCTCACCCTGACTTGCACAGCCTACTGGGAGTTGCCTTTCCTCTTCTTGCTTCCACAGCAGCCAGGGTTATCCATCTGAGCGATACATCAGCCTCTGTAATTGCATTGCTGGGAAATTTTCAGCAGTGCTTCCCGATGGTACTTAGAATTTAAAGCTCTGTCTCAAGGTCTATAAGATCCATCTAATAGGAGAATCAGGATATTATTTATCCTCCACTCCACATAACAATTGAGAGAACATTTTCTGTGCAAGAAGAAAAACCAGAAAAAGTTTTCCACCCTCTCTCAGTAACCACTTGTTACACCTGCATTTCTTAACACCATTTCTTCTAAGAGGCAGAAAGAACTCTCCTATTGGTGAGAAAGGGAACAGAAACCAAAGTGTTTATGACACATATTCTTCTGGAGGCTTTGAAGTATCCTCAGTTACTTAGTAACTCTACTTGTCCCTAAGGGAAAAGATTCTTTCAGCTCTGCCTGGAACAAAAGAGAAAGTAAGTTTACTCCCAGTGGTGGCATTTGGAGGAGTATTAGGTTATAGTTCTCCAGTCAGCAGAATCAGTAATGAAGCTGAGTTGTTTGTGTATCTGAGACAGTGTGTCGCTGTGTAGTTCATCCTGGCCTCCAGTTGACAGCAATGCTCCTGTGTCAGCCTCTAGAGTGCTGGGCTCACAGGTGTGTGCCACTATACCCCGCTTTTGTTTTTTTATGAAGCTGGAATTTCAATCTCCAACTCCTGGTTCTCAAGTCCCATCTCACACTTGGTTTTGCAGTAACATAAGAGGTTTTTGTTTATTGGCATCTAGTAAAGCCCCAACTTGTACATTATTTGACTTTTCACTACCTTTGCAATTTCATATTTTGCCAGTCTCTCCATTTATTTGGCTTCAATGATTCTAGCCTTCTATTTCCTAAAATGCAGTCATAATTTTTCTCCTGCATTTTGCATTTGCAACTCCTTCATCCTGGAAAGTTTCTTCATGGGCTTTTTACATGATTGTCTCCTTCTTATGGAAACTACTTAAAGTAATTATCACATTCCAAGAATGACCTTCCCATGCAGTGTTACAGATGAAGAGTGGCTTCCCGTGATGTGTTACAGATGGTTGCTTCTCTTCTGCCATGTTGGTCTGTCACATCTCTAATATGCACTTCTTTTTTCACCTCTTTTTACGCTGTCTATGCATCTGCTTACTCTTTCTTTTTCACTATAGAGGCACCAAGGCTTAAATCATAGAAAGAAAGATGTAGTAGTTGAATTAATAAATTATTACATAATTAATTTCCATGTGAAATTTTTCTATTCCCATGAATTTCCCCACAAAATCATGATTTTCTTTTTATCACAAAACCAACTCCCCAAAATACAAATATCTTAGAGAGGTGTTTATTTCAAGAATACTTCATTGATGTTAACTGTAAATTTACATATGTAGAACTTTTTTTGATAAACTTATCCAGAAGGAAATAAGGACATGAAAAAGGAATGTAGGGTCAGGGATATAGCTCACATGAGTTCAATTCCCAGTACCAAAAAAAAAAAAAAAAAAAAAAGAAATGTATTCCTAGATCTGAAACGAGAAAATGTGAATCAATGGAATGTAAAGCACATATGTAGGTATGTTTTATAGCATAATTAAAGAACTAATTTATCAAGTAAACTTGCAAATATATCACCTTTGTATCACCTAAACATGCAGGATTTTACTAATTTTCAAAAATGTAATATTAGCCATGGAGGTAGGTAGAATAATGCCTCCCCACCTCCATGAGATGTCTATGTAGATGTCCTAAGCCCTGGAATCTGTGAATTTGGTAACCTTACACGACAAAAAGCATTTTGCAGATATGATTAAAATAAGAATCATGAGATGGGAAAATTATCCTGGATTATCAGAGTGAGCTCGAGAGTCTTCACAAGGGAAAGAAAGAGGCAGGAGAGTAGGAGGCAATGTACTGAAAGAAGCAGAGGCTGAGTGGTGTGAATGCTGACTACAGGCAGACCTGAGCAAAGGAATGTGGGCATCCTCCGAAAGCTGGAAAGACAAGAAAACAGATATCCTTCTAGAGCCTCTGGGGGGATGGAGCCTTCCCTATGCCTTGATCTAACCCACTGTCTTAATTACTTTCCTCATGGCTGAGACGAATACCTTATGCCCAAAATTAAGGAAGAAAAGTTTTATTTAACTCACATTTTGTGGAGACATCCAAAGTAAGGTGGCATGGCAGGGGGCAACAGTTCATGCCAGTGGAACATACCAAAAGCAACAAAACCAAAAAGGGGGAAGAACAAGTCTCTTTTCCTCCCATATATTATATGAAGCTACCTGCTCTAGAGCAGGTGTAGCACTTGTACCCCTAATCCTAGCACTAGACAATGATCTAGTCACAAACTCTAAATTCAGCACTTTGGAAAAGCCTGATTCCCATACTCATGTGAGGCTTTAGTGGGACATCTAGACAGAAACCTAAAGATTCATGTATGTCCTTTTATGCAAAAGTAATTTAGTCCATGTCTAAGAGTTGCTAAAGTCCTGAAAGTTTCAGCATTGCTAAAAAGTCCAAGTCCCAGGTTTCCTCTAAGATTTAAGGCAAACTCTTAACTATAAGCCCCTGTAACAATGAAAAGTTAAATACTTCCAACATTCAATGGCATGAGATAAACATTTCCATTCCAAAAATTACAAACAGGGGACTACAAAGGATTGGGATTCAGCAGGTCAAACATTAAGTCCTATAGTTCCAAGTACAGCATCTGAGGCAACTTGTGAACTCTAAGGGGTTTGAGTGACTCTGCCTCTATGGCACTTCTGGTGGTGGTAACTCCCAGGGCTTCTTTCTTAGGCCCACTTTGCTCTCTCCTTGCAATTTTCCTAGGTGATCCATATTCCTGGCTTCTCCAAACTTCTGGGGTATCTATTTTGCTTCACACTCACAGGTTCACACTCTGCTCCCTCAGGGACACACTGCCTGGCCTCCCAGGCCTTTTTCTGAAATCATGGTGGATACCTTCTTAAGCCCACAGGTCTTACATTCTAAAATAAGTGTCCTGTGCATAATGTCTAGGCCTGTTGCTACCTATAACAATATAGCCAGGTTTCCCTCTCTCTTGGCTGAGCACTCAGAATGCAATTCTGAGTAACAAATTCTCTAAGCCACTGCCATTCTAGAACATAATGAGGCTGCAAAGGTTGGAGTCCTGGTGCTTCCTGTGTTGCCCTCAGGCAATCTCTTCTATTCTCCTTTTCTTTCTCAGCAATCAAGATCTCTTCTGTTCAACTTTTGCAGTCCCCGGCTTTACTGGAACTCCCTTTTTGGAAAAACTCACAACATTTCAAAATCATTCTGCTGGCATTCTCACTCTTGATTTTCAACATAAATCTGGCTAAAAATCCCCAGCAATAGCCAGCCTCAACATTTGACTGCCTTGAAATTTCTTTTGCCAGATTAATTAGTCTGTTACCCTTAACCTCAGTCTCTGGAAAACCCTGTTAACATGAGCAAAATGCAGACAAATTTTCTGTCAAGCCATCACACATATAGCCTGAATTCCAGCCAGTGGAATCCTTCCCAGCAGAACTTCCCAACCCTGACCTTTAACGGCAGGATGTCCATCAGCCTTCTGGTATTCTGAGCTCTGATCAGGATCTCCCATACAGAACAGCCTAAGGTACTCAAGCACTACTCTTTCAGGTGACATTTCTGAAAATTTCTAAACTTTTTCCACAAGTGATTTCCAAGGAATCTTGAACCACATGGTCAGATATAGCTACCAGCAACAACCACATTCCTGGTATCAAATTCTGTCTTAGCTACTTTTCTCATTGCTGATAGAAAATACCTGAAGCCTAAAATCAAGGAAGGAAAGGTTTATTTAGCTCACAGTTGGTGGGGGTTTTAGAACACAATCAGCTGGCAGGGTGGTGTGGCAGAGGGCAATAGTTCATGGCAGTGAAAGAAACTAACAAGAACAAAAAGGGGGAGGAGCAAGGCTCTTTTCCTCCCATACATTGTATGCAGGCTACTTGCCCTAGAGCAGGTGTAGCAGTCATTCTCCCAATACCAGCACTACACAATGAACCAGTCACGAACTGTAGATTCAGCCACCCAGGAAAATCCCACCTCCCTATTCCCACATGAAGCTTTGGTGGGACATCTAGACACAAACCATAACACTCAGTGAGACCCATTTTGAATTTCTGACCTCCAGAAATGTAAGATAATAACTTTTATGTTGTTTTAGGCCATTACATTTGGGGTTGTTACAGTATAGGAGTCATCCTATGAGTTGTACTTGATTGAGAGTCAAACAAAGATGAAAAACAAAGAAACACAGAATCAGGTTAAAATATTGGGAGACCAAGGGGTTATTGTCTGCCTTAGATAGATAGCCCCAAGTGACTGGCTCACCTTGCCTTTATTGACTCAGATGCAAGAACAAGCAATTAGAGTTACACAAGTTTCATTTGCCTCACATTATCCATAGTGCCTGTCCAGGTAAACACCTGGATCTCAGCTGTGTTGATTCCTTCCTAGAACTGCAACGTGCCAGAATGCTTGCATGCTACCTTTCTCCTCAGTGCCCACAGAAGATGTCAATTATGTTTAATTCTTATGGTCTGCTCTCCCACAGTAACAGCACAAAAAACTAGGCCAACTACATTAAGCAAATTTTATTCAGTCTTTAGGTCATCACTGTGAGAATCAGTTAGTAGTGAAATATAAGTAAATAGACATGTTGGTTAATGAAGCTTTTCTCTTCAAAAGGCTAAATGAACAGGTCTTTACTATAGAAACTTGCTAAGAATTAGCTGCATACTGCAGAACAAATAGATAAAATTAGGAAATATGTCCTAAAGGATGTTGAATCTTTAGGTAAATTTTTAAGACTACAGAAGAGAACACTTAAAAAGGAGATAGTGGGCACTTCAAGAGCATCTGGAAAACACCCAAGCATAGGCAGAATAGGTAACTATTGGTGATTTTATCTACATAAAAGTACATGAAGAAAGCAGGATAATCTTGTCAAAACAATGTTTTTAATTTATTTTTATACAAAGACTCATGACGTGCTTGTAGGTTTCTGCAACATTTTGGAAAGGATGGTTATTGGCTTATTGGCATAGATACTTTACCAGCTTTCTATCACTATGAAAAGGAATACATTCCTTGAAAGAAACCAACCCAACAGTAATCCCACCACTGCAGAGATGTAGGTAAAATATAGACTTCTCTTTCTTATGTGTTATCATAGTGGAAGAGATCTCACTGGTGAAGACGTATTTAAAGAGGGAATGATTGCACATACTTCCTTTCCCTGACGGAAAAACAATAATAATCAATATTCTAAATAGGCATCAGTCAGCTGGGTAGGGAACTAATACTTCCTGTCCCATCCCTTCCAGGAAAGGCCTTTGTTCTTTCCATGCACAGTTGCTATATGATTTGCTTCTCCACTGGATCAGTACTACCTAAGCAGCTATACTTGTAAGCTTATTGATTGACCATAGCTTTGTCCCACCTTGTACCCATCTTGTGATTTTGCTCTATAAAACTCTGATTTTGCTCTATAAAACTTCCTTTGTGAAGTGGGCTTGTGTGTAACCAACTTTCCAGGTTCCCTCTTGTAACTTTGAGGCAGGCTGTCTTTCTCTCAATAAAATTTACTACTCTTAACCTCCACTGTTCCTCAGAAGTCATTCTTTGATTTTGGAGAATACAAACTTGTCACATCAGAAATCTAGCAGCAGGGGTTTAATATTTCCCTTAATATCATTTAGAGGTCCTATATCATTCTTATGTTATTAGGACAGTATTTTCTAGCTGTTTCTTTGCTCAACACCAGAGAATTAGCAAACTTTCTAGCACCTAAGCTCAAAGGTAGAAACCATAGTCAGATTTTATACCCTTTGTGCTCAGCACACAGTAGGTGCTCAATAAATTTCTATAAATAGAATGAAGAAATTAATACAAGTGTTCCATATAGTAGAGGATCCATACTTTGAGATGGAAATAGGGCCAGGGATTTAGCTCAGCAGCATAAGCGCCTACCTGGCAAGCATGAGGTTGTGTTTGATCCCTGGTACCAAAAAAAAAAAAAAAAAAAAAAAATTCAATTGAGATGGAAATAACAGGGAGTAGTTATTATCATTAGCATACATATATACTGCATAACTCTATGTGATAAAGTGCTAGAGTTTATAGAGACTCTAAATACCACTCCTGCTTTTTTGGGATAAAATCTTGGGCAAAAAGTACAAAAGGACCTTTATTCGTACATAAAAATTTATTAAACATTATCGATGTTCCAGCATTGTTTCTTGGCACTGAGATTATAATGACAAATATGGCAAAGGTAACACACATGAAGGTATGGACAGCTGTTTGAAGAGAACAAGAGACATTATGGTAGACATTCTTGATTTCCCTATTGTCTGGTTTTGAAGGTCTGTAATGCCTTCATCACTCTGTTCTGAACAGTTTTGTACTATTTTGTACTTTATGAATTCATTGTGTGTGAAGATACAGATAACTCTTTAGAAGAAAGTAAGAGACATTTTTGAAAAGTTCTTGCCTTAGAAAAAATTACGGTGGAGGTCTAACATGGTAAAAGGCCAAAGCGGAAACACCTACCACTTTCTGCTTCTTCTTCAGCGTTCAACTTCAAGGCTCCTTCCTGTTTGCACATGAAGAAAATTCCAATCAGCTCCTGGTGCATCATCAGTGCCCACTCTAAGCGCCACTCCAGTCAGAGGTTATATATATATCCTGTACATTCTGGCAGAGAAAGCCAGGCTGCTGGCGGTCATGGAGTTCTCTCCACATCCTTGGAACAAAGGCTATTTTTACTTTATATTCTCTTTTATCGTGCTGAAAACTCTTTCAATTGTGGTAGCCAATGCTGATCCCTTGTTGTCTTGTTTTGAAACCTGTGTCACTTACATTGTTTTCTTTTGATTTGCTTTGTTCTGTTTATGTCTTGTTTTATTCTCTTTAAAATAGAAAACACAATTTCTGCCCTTGGGGAGCCAAATTCATATATCCAAATGATGCGTGAAGGAAAAAATAAAGTATGGAACTGGAGATATGAAGCAGGATATATTAAAATTTTAGATAATGTTGCCAGTGAAGGTCTCATATAGGCAGCCATGGAATAAAGGCCTCAAAAAATTGGGAATTTAGCTCAGCAGTGCCTACCTTGCAAGCCATGATCGTGAGTTTGATCCCCGGTACAAAAAAAATCTTTTAAAAAAACCTGTTATATTACTATAAAGGATAAGAAAGGTGAAAAGAAGAGAGGCAGTGTGTGTGTGCAAAGCATCAGACCAGTCCCTACTGGCAACAGTAACAACTGGGCAAATTTTGGGTCTCACTATGGTGGCAACAGCCAGTGCTAAGATGCCTGCAAAAATCCTGTGATTTTAAATGGTACGAAGGGTAAAGGTATGGCTTATGGCTTCAAACAGAACAAAAAGTGCTTAAATTAATGTCAAGTGGGAAGGTTACAAAACCAGTTCAGCATTTTTCTAATTTAAATTCTTTCTTCAGGCATTAGTGGAGGTTAAGGAAAAGAGAAAGAGAAAATAAGCAAACAATGGCTCAAGGTGGTCTTCTGAAGCATAAAAAAAAGGAACAAATGTGCAAGGTGAAGCTTGACTGGCACCTTGTGGGGTAAATGGTCTGTCTCCCCCATACCCAAATATATGATGAAGGCCCATGCCCTAATACCACGGATTGTGACCCTACACAGAAAAAATGGGTAACTACAGACATAGGTAAGGAGGTAACACTGGATGATGGCCACCCAATCCAATATGGCCAGTCTCCTTATAAAACATGCAAATTTGAACAGTCACACACGGAGAACATCATGTGCAAATTTAATTTATGCTGCCACAATCCAAAGAATTACCAGAATGGAAAAGGCCTAGGAGAGATCCTCTTCTATTGTCTTCCAAAGGAGCAGAGCCCTTCCCACACCTCCACCTCAGGATTCTAGCTTTCAAAACAAGGATAATAGTTTTCATCTTTCTAAACCGCTCAGTTTGTGGTAGCTCTTATGCAATCCTTGGAAGCTAGGTCAATGTGTAAAATGGCTTTGAGGCAAATGCAAAAAGCATTCTTAATAGGAAGTGACTAATTGACTTATTCATTAGAAAAGGCCAACGCTTTGACATTTGCAAATTTTATTTTCCTGTTTCCAAACCTCTCTCTTTTTAATTTCATGTTGCATTTTTAAGAAGGAAAAATCATATAAGATCTTCTAGCTGCCAAAATTGAAGGCCCCTTCTGATCTGTGTGCTCCTAACGCCTGTCACAAACATCAACTCATCCGATACTTGCGGCGACGGATCTGAAGCCTGGCCTGCCGCGCTTGCGCACTCGCGAAGGCGCCTGCCACGGGGGCGGGGCAGGCCGGCCGGGCGGAGCCGCGGCAGCCACGGCAGGGCCTGGCCCAAGACACGCCCGTCAACCTCCGAGCCCTGCGATTCCGCCCTGCCCGCGACTCCCCCGGAAGCGCGTCCTCGTCGCTGACACGTGCGCACTGGGGCGCCCGCCTAGCTTTCCTGCCCCACCGGGCTGCTGGCGGCCGGGCTGCTGGCGGCCGGTCTGCGGCGGGCAGCCCCATCTTCTCGAGTGCCAGCGAGCCTGGGGCGGGCCGCCGGCGGCTCCCGGGCGCAGCACCTCTCCAGGCCGGCTTTCCGCCTTCGCGCAGCTGCCATCACGCCTCACGGGCTGGGCTCTACTGCGCAGGCGCGCTGGGAGGGCGGGGCGCCGCGCTCAGGACGGCTCGCGCCGCCGCCCGCTCGCCCGCCTGCGGCAGCTGCGCTCCTCCCGGCGGCGCCCCGCGTCCGTCAAGCTGCGGAGAGGACGCCGACGGAGCCCCACCGCTTGCCCGTCCCTCGCCCTCGTCCCTCGCCTCAGGGAACATGGGTGAGTCGCCCGTCCGCGTGGGGCCGGGTACGCGCGGAGTCCCAGCTCCGAGGTCTGCGGGCGCGGGGCGGCGGCTGCGGGCCGCGTGGGAGGGGCGGGTGGGGCGGCAGCCGCCGCCGCCTGCTCTCGTGGGCCGCGCTCTGGCCGCGTCCCCCGGACGCGCGGCCCCGCTCGGTGCAACTCCTCGACTCAGCCCCTGTCCAGCTCTGCCGACAGGGGGCGGCGGTTCCCGGCGGCGGTCGGGCTGGGTCGAGTGTGGTGTGGCTCAGCGCCCTGCTCTCGGAGCCGGCAGCCTTGTAGTGTCAGTTCATCTCGAGACAGGCTTGGGTGGAGGATCTGGAACCGCGCTACGCAGAGCCGCTGTCCGCTGTTCTTACTGTGCGCCGGGCGAAAGAAGTCTGCCGCGCCGGGCGAAAGTTTGTTTCGGGAGTGGCCGCCCCGCTCCAATCCGCGTCGGCCGGGGCTCGCTGCGCTCTCCGCCGCCCCGCGCACCTTACCGACCGGCTCGGCCCGGCCCAGCTGTCCTGGTTCACGGCGCTGTCCGAGGCCTCTTGCGCACCGCGCGGATCAGGGAGGCCGCGGCGCAGGTGCTGGCGGCGTGGGCGGAAGGCACCCGGGACCCGAATTGTGCTTTGTGTTCTGTTTTAGTGTATTGTTGGTGTGCTAAACAAATTTTTGTGCCTTTTTCTGTCTAGAATTTTTAATGAATGTTAAATTAGGTAGTTGAACATGGTAGTTTTTTGAACAGTAGTCTTAATTTTAGGCCACGAGCTTGCTTTGTGAAATACAGTTCTTCATGTTTCTAGATGAACTTAAATCCATTTAAATAAAAATTTGAAGGGTGAATCAATACTTTTTCACTGAAAAAAAATCCAGTCTGTTGCAAAACTAATAAAAACAACACTAAATTAGTTACAAATAGTTGTTCTTGAGTGCCATTGGGTGATTTAAAAAAGAGAAACCACTAATTTTGAGGAAACCACCACTCAATATGAGAAGACATTAAAAGGCAGCTTTTCCTTACCATTAATTAGTATTATGTTATGAGCTGTTTAAATAACTTTGACTCAGATATATAATTGCTGTCAAAGATAGTTTAGATTAATCTTACAGCTGTCTGTACTTTGTTAGTTTTTTTTTTTTTTTTGTGGTTTTTTTTTTTTTTTGACATGTCCGTAATCTATACTGGAGTTGGTTGTGTGTTTGTGTAAGGCATTTAATCTTGAGTTCCAGAAGGTAAAATTACGTTTTATTGTATTTTGTGTATCTCACAGTGCTTTTCACATATTACATGTTCAGTAAACTCAGAATTACTGCTTAAAAACCACCTTGATTTCTAACTTTTTGATCCATGAAGTACAGATCTGGAACAAACATTTGTGTTGGTGCATAAGAAGACACAGAAGCCATGGGAATAGGAAAGTACGATTACAGTATGGTTTCTCTTGTCTGTTAAAAAAAAAATGTGAGTAGTCTTTGAGGTACAGTTTGGAGTCAAACCATTTCCTTCTAAACTGCTGTTTCCAGTGGTAAGGTGGTCTTGTGTGTGATCAGCAGGTACATATGATAATGTAAAATTTAAATCCTTGAAAGCAATTGTATGTCTGCGCCAAGGAAGTTATTTTAACAGTTCACAAGATGTACTGGTTAATAGTAGGAGGAAAATTGCTTTCTAATCTGTCATCTCATAAAATAAATCAGGTGATTTTTTTTCAAAAAGATTTTTATGACAATGACTGTCTCCATCAGAAAGATCTCCTATATAACCTATAAAAACTCCTATATAAACTTGTGGACCAATGCTGTTATTTTACGTATTTTATTATGAATTCAACATTTCTTGTTGAGTATCAACCATAAGCCATGTACTGTTTGTTATAATTTTAACAAAACGATGCATAAGTATAGAAATGAGCATTAAAAAGATACAAAGCTTTTATATAGATTATGAGTAATGGGCATAGGAAGTTTTAGAGAAGTGTTACTTGACTCAGCCTTCTGAAAGGTAGAAATGAAGCTGTTACTCAGGAATGGGACAAGGAAGACATTAATGCAGAGTGAATCTCTGAGGAGTTTCTAGAGTTGGATTGAATCGCCAAGTTAAAAGTACGAAGAGTTTGGATTTGTTTGTTGAGGGACCACTGAATACTTTTATGCAGTGAATTGTTGCAGTTTATAGGGACTGACATTTGGTCCTTTCTTGCTTGAGAATAATTTGTAATTTCAAGGTAGTGCTTCACATTTCTTTGATGTTCCACTTCCTTATGTCTTTGTGAGGTGGCATACAACAGTTTGTTTTTGTAGTGTCTGTCACTAGGCATTATGTTTCAAGCTACATTTCAATGGGAACAAAAACACTGAAATCACTGCAGTGATAGTCTGTTTGGAGTATAAATTTTTGATTGTTTAAACTAAAGTTTTAAGTATACATTGATATTAGATTCATTTTACTATAACTTGTTTTTCTTTAGTGTTCAAATGGTACTTTCTGCAATTCTTTCATTACCAGAAGCATTGTAGAACTTAAAGTCAAGGATTAGGATAGTGACAAATGGTAGTTAAATTAAGCTACTAGCTATTAGATGTAAATTTCAGTAAATTAGATGTAAATTTCAGTAAATTCTGATTTTTTTTTTTTTCGGTTTTCTGCACAGAATGATTGTACATACCTATTGGTGTGTGTATGTGCTACATCTTTGTATCCAGTCAATTTCATCCATAATTCAAACTGAAGTTCAAAATTGAATTCACTTTATAACGCTTAATAATAATAAGCAGTTGTATTAACCAGGTGTTCTGGAGAAAACCCTTCTCCAGAAGCCCTGATTTGTGGTGATTGCCAGTTTCTTAATGTTGTAATCACTTTAATCATGGGCAGTTTGAAGCTACAAAATGCTGTTGCCAAATATCCATTGATTTGAGAAGAGATGGAATACAATATACCATTATATAGTTTATCCACTACACAGACATAGTAATGTCATAAGCACAGGAAGTAGTAAAATGTAAGAAATTATGATTTTGAATATTAATAACTTTTAATGTAATTTAAAGTGTATATAGTTTAATTTTCAATAGTGCTTATTTTAATAACTGTCTCGTAAAATTCCTAAAAATTTAATCATGTCTCATGGACCAGTAAGGGAGTATTCCGTACACTATTGAGTTAATAATTCATAAAGAATTACTGAGGTTCAGTTATGCTATGGTTTAAAGTTTCTTCACTTTTTTCATAGTACTGAGGATTGAACACCAGATCTTTGCACAGAGATACATCCCCAGCTGTTTTAGAACCTCCCTCCCCCACCCCAGACTCAATCTCACTAAATTGCTAGATTGCCCAGGCTGACCTTGATTTTGGCAATGCTCCTGCCTCAGCCTCCCAGAATGCTTGGATTACTAGCATGTGCCATAACATGCACCTTTGTTTTAGTCTTTCCAACAGTCTATGACAATTCTTATATTACTGATGGTAACATTTGTACGAGGAGACAGAACTAACACTGAAATCCTGATTTAATGCAGTGATTTTCAAATGTTAGGTTTCATAAGAATCATCCATAGAGCTTGTTTTTAAAACAATACTGAGCTCATTCTCAGGAATTGTGATTCAGCAGGTACAGAATCTGGCAGGCTGAGAGGGTGCGTTGTTTTTAAGATGCTCCCAGTGAGGCTTCACTGGGGACAGTGCCACATCAACAGGGCTGGCAGACTTGTCAGTGAAGGGCCAGATGGTAAATATTTTAAGCTTTGCAGGCCAAGAGGCAAAATCCAGGGTATTACATAGAAACTAGAAAAAATTTATGATGAGAGAAAACAAATACCCACAAATTTTTTGACTGAATTCAAAGCATGATAACATTAATGCAACACAGTTTATTGTAATGTGAAGTGAAAAAGACTGAAATTGGTTTTTAGGGGAGGAAAATAACATTTTACTTAATTGTGGTTTTAATCATAGGAATCTGATCCTGTCATGGTGGATTTTAAGTGGTAGGTGTTCTTCAGTTAAATACTGCTATTTATGAATTTAATCTTTGAAGCTGTCCCCCTCCACCCCCCACTGTCAATTGAGTATTTTTCGTTTGTTGTGCTGGAAGTCAAACTTAGGATCTTGCTTGTGCTAGGAAAACACACTATCACTGTGTTACATCCCCAGGCCTGCATACAATTTTAATGAGTATATTCATTGTGTGGAAGATGTGTATAGGAGTCATTTAGATTGTTATTGATATTTGAAATTTAGTAGGTTAAACACCCATTTCCACTTGAAAGTTGGGTGGGAGTGCCTCAATTAGATAGTTAAATAGATATTGGAATATAGAAATTCCGTTTGCACCTGCTGTGACATCTGAAAAAACTGCTATAACTGTAGATTGAGCCTGAAAAATATGTGTTAAGAATTTGTGTTTGCATAGAGATCTTGTTGTAATGCATCAGTCAGTGGGTAAAGTGGATTTCTGCTGCATGTTGTAAACTCTGCTGCAGTGATGTGAATGCAGCCATAGACATTGCATGGAAGTTTGAGTGGTATTCTAATAAATGTTTATTTATGGACACTGAAATTGGAGTTTCATATTTAATTTTCACATCATAAACTATAGCCTCAAATTAATTCAATCATGTAAGCATAAAAGCCATTCTTAACCATAAGCCATATAAAAACCAAGTTATATACTTGACCCACTCCTCCTATATAGTATACATTTTTTCCAAGTTGTTTGCATCCTGTGAATTCTCTGAGTGAGTATTTTGATGGCTGACATTTGCTTTTTTTCATTAACAAATTTGAGCTAGTCTGATATAATGAAAATGACACTAGCATAACAGTTAGCTGATCAAGATACCAAGCAAGACAGTGTCAGTAAGTAATGATGTGAACTCAAGTAGGTCTCTTAATCCCACTTGCTCTCCAATCTGTACTGAACAAAAACAGCCATGAGATAATTATTGAGGTCCTGGATCTCACACACCATCTTTGAGTTAAAAAAACAGCAATCTAAAGATTGTATATTCTGTATTTATTTTTTCTTTCTTTCGAGTAACCGAGAAATTTATCTTCCTTGAACACACATTCCTATATGGCAAATTACATGGAATTGAGTAGGTAATACCTCTTTCAGTCTAGTAAATATACATACGTGCACACATAAATAAGCTAATAACACAGCCATATTTGAGTAAGTGTGTTAACGGAGAGCTCTATACCAGTGATGGCAGATTTTCCAGGGCTTTCAGTGGTACAAGCAGCCTGCTGCCAAATCATGCATCATACTTTCTAATAAGTCTTACATCCTACAAAGTTGATTCATTAATATTGGCTCATTAATACTTATCTTGAGATTTCTGATTTTGGTGTCTAAGTTGATAAAGATTTTAATATACTAAAAGTTGTGGCAAGGTTGGATCACTTTTAAAAAAAGAAAGTTAAATAATTTTAAAATGAAATTGTAAAAGTTAAATCATGCAATAACGTATCAATTACCTGAGTCATTAGTCATGGTTAAACTGAATTTTCAGTTGGTCAAAATGTTGCAAAGAGACTGGATGAATTCTGTGCTCTTCCATAAACCATAAAGTATGAGAAGTATGACCTTTGGCAAGTTACCGAAACTTTATATCCCCATTTGGTAAATAGCTTTAAAAATTATTATTGAATAAGACCCAAAGAATAGATACCATGGAGATCTGGAGACCAAGAGTTTGGGATGGGCAGAGTGACGGTCATAGACAGGTGGCAAGCTTGAGTGGCTGTTGTAGTCAGAGGTTGTGCAGAGAACAATTAGAATTAGGACACAGAATTTATATTATTATTTTATGATGGTCGCTCAGAGTTTAATACAAGAAAGTACCGGAAATCTGTCCACAACACCAACGATGTAGGAGTATTCAGCCAAGAGTCTATATCTCACAGCAATGTCTTGCATGAGTGCAGATGAAAACCTAGAACGCAAGACAATGCTTCCCACAAGTCAAGCTGGAGGATTAGAGCCTAGGAGAAGGACTCATGCCAGTCTCTTTTATAGATCAGTTCTGGGAAGGCCCAAAGGTCAGGGGTGGAAGATAGAAAGTCTATGCCAGTGGGGTGAAGAAACTGTGGGTAAGTTGAGAGTTCTCTGCTGGAGCCGAGAAGTCACACTCAGAATTAAAAAAAACAAAGACTGGCCTGAAAAGCACCACAACCATCCTCAGCGACACAGACCGCAAGCTCCTCTGACTATAAGAACAGTCAATTAAGTATGTGCCAGAAAGCTATCATCATGACTTTGTCCTGGAGATTAAATGGCACATGTCTGCCCCTCTGGAACCAGGGAACAATGCTTGATTTAAGGACAAGAGCCTCCCTCAAGATCCCGGAAATGCAGCACAAGAACAGAATATTAAAAGCTGTTAAGAGAAAAAAAAACAGAATACCTATAAAGAAAAGCCTCGCCTGCCTTGAAAGCAGGTAGTCGTGAGTTCGATCCCCGGTACCGGTAAAAAGGAAAAAGACAAAAAAAAAAAGAAAAGAAAAGCCTATAAGAATTACAGCAGACTTCTCAACACAAACCATCAAATCAAGAAGAGTATGGCATGAAGTATTTCAGGTATGGGGAAAAAAAAAAAAACAAACAGCTTCTAACCCAGATAGATGTACCCTGCAGAATCTTTTAAAAATTAATGGAGAGGGGCCAGGGATTTACCTCAGTGGTGTAAGCACCTGTCTTGCAAGTACAAGGTCGGGAGTTTGATTCCTGTTACAAAAAAAAAAGAAAAAAAATGAGGTTCTTTCACAACAAAGAACAATGGAAGAACTTCATGACCACTCAACCAGCCGTACAAAGAGTACTCAAAGATATTCTAGAAAAAAATAGAAATGGTCACAGTTCTAAGAAAACAATAGAAACAGCAGACAGGAAAAGCAACTGATCAGGGATAAAGGTAGGAAACCAACAACAGAAAGATAACATGACAAAGGTAAGCCAATACATATCAGCTTTAACTATTAATGAAAATGACCTTAATTCACCGATCTTGAAACAAACTGGCAGAGTGGATAAAGAAAATGACAATATGCTGTATACAAGAAACCATTAACTTAAAAGGAAATTTGTAGACTGAAAGTCAAAGGATGGAAAACAATACTCCATGGGAAAAGAACCCAGAAAAAATAAGGTAGCAATTCTATTTAGAAACAGTGTGAAATTCAAACCAATAATGACAAAGAAGGTCACTACATACTTGTCAGGGAGAAACTTCAAGAGAAGGAGGTAACAACCTTAAATATATGTGCAGCAAATATAGGAGCACCCCACTATGTAACACAGTATTAGTAGACATGAGAAATCAAATAAGCAATAATACAGTCATAACAAGGGACCTTAACACTCCATTTTCACAAAAAAGACAGATCAACTTGACCAAAAAAAAAAAATCAACAAAGAAATAAGTGAATCAAAACTTGTGAACAAATGGACTTAGATGTGTCCAGAGTATTCCACCCAACATCTGAATATACATTCTTCTCAGCTGCCCACAGGATATTCACTAACCTAGACCATATACTAGCTCATAGAACATGATTAAGTAAATGCAAAAGAATTAACACCATCCCATGCATACTATCTGACCATAGTGCCATGAAATTGGAAATGATAAAAGAGAATTGGAAAAGCTCCATAAACATGAGGAAACTAAATAGTACTCTCCTAAATAACCAATGGGTCACAGAGGAAATTAAAGAAACAATATCAACAAGCAAACAAAAATGCAAGTACAACTTACAGAAATGTGTGAGGTGCAATGAAAGCAGTCCTCAGAAGATATTTTGATGAATTCTCACATCAAAAAAAAAAAAAAGAGAGAGAGAGACTAAGCACAAATAACCTGATGCAACATCTCAGATATCTAGAAAAAGAACAAATCAAGCCCAAAGAAGGGAAGAAATTATAAAGATCAGAGCAGAAACTCATGGAATTGAGACCAAGTAAACAGTGCAAAGACTTAATGTTTCAATATTGGTCCTCATCTTGATTACTTTTGTCTCCTTGCTGAGAGAAAAATAGTTAATGCCCAAAATGAAGGAAAGAAAGGTTTATTTAGCTTACAGTTTTGGAGGGTTTTCAGTTTACGCTCTGCTTGTAAAACTGCTGAATAAGGCAAGGTGGCATAGCTGAGGGGCAACTGTTCATGGTGGACTCAAGCAACAAGAGCAAAAGGGAAAAACACAGCTCCTTATATTGTATGCCCTCTCTCCACCCCTGGGCAGGTGTTGCACTCAAACCACCAATCCCAGCACTAGACAACGAACCAGTCAAAACTGCTAGATTCAGCTGCCTCTGTGACAGCCTGAGGTTTTGGGGGAACACTCAGACATACACTAAACAGTTCTTTTAAAGAATAAATAAAATTGATATGCCTCTACCCAACCTTACCAAAAAAAAGGAAAGAAAAAAATTCATGCAGGTAGGAATGAAAATGGTGAAATTGGTGTGAACCTTATGGAAACACAAAAGGTCATCAGTACCTACTTCAAAAATCTTTACTTCATAGTTTCAGTAACAGAAGAAATGGACAGATTCCTAGAATTATGAAAGCTGGCTCAAAAAGATGTAAAACTGCTGAATAATCCAATCTGAGCAACAAAGAAAAGCCGAGTTTGTGTTGTATTCACTGCCTAAATTTCTACAAGAGATTTAGGGAAGATTATGCCAACACTCCTCAAACTCTTCAATGAAATTGAAAGGGAAGCAGTTCTCCCTAATTCAGTCCTGGAAGGAAGTATTACCCTAATAACAAAACCAGAGAAAGACTCAAACAAAAAAGAGAACTATATGCCAGTCTCCCTAATGAACATAGATGCAAAAACTCACAATAAAATAATTGCAGATAGAATGCAGCAAATCATCAAGAAGCTTATACACCAGGACCAAGTAGGATTCATCCCAGGAATGCAGGGATGGCTCAACATATGCAAATCAATAAACAATTGTCCATATCATTAGAGCCAAAACCAAAAATCATATGACCATGTTAATACATGCAAAAAAAAAAAAACTTTTTGATTGTCCAACACATTCATGATAAAGCCTTATAGAAAATTAGAATAGATGGTCTTTACTTCAATCTGATAAAAGTTATATATGATAAATCAGCCAACATTTTACTAAATGGTCAGAAACTGAAAGCTTTGAATCTAAAATCAGGAACAAGACAAGGATGTCCATCACCACCATTCCTAATCAGTGTAGTTCTGGAAACATTAGCTGGAGCCATTAGAGAGGAGGAAGAAATAAAAGGATAAGGATAGAAAAGGAAGAAGTTAAATTGTTATTTGCAGATGACATGATACTCTACTACATAGAAGACTCCCACTGAAAGAGTTCTAGATGTAATAACCAAATTCAGTAATTTAGCTGGGCACAAAGTTAACACCCAAAAATCAGTAGTGTTGCTGAACACAATCAACAAACTCACTGAGAAAGGAATAAGGGAAACATACCTTTTACAGTAACCTCTCCCAAAAAGAAATACTTAGGAATCAATCTAAAAAATGTAAAATAGCTATACATTGAAAATTCAATTATTCTGAAAAAGAAATTGAAGGGAATTTCAGAAAATGGAAAAACATTCCTTGTTCATGGATAGGAAGAAAAATTGTTATTCAGATTTAATGCAATTCCAGTCAAAATATTGTTAGTATACTTCACAGATCTAGAAAAATCATCCCTAAAATTTAGATTTAAGTCAATACAGAGACCTCCTATAGCAAAAGCAATTCTGGGCCACAAAGGCAAGGCACAAGGCATCACAATCCTGTGATAAACTCAGCATGGTACTGGCAAAAACAAAACAAAACAAAAGACCTGAAGATAAATGAAATAGATTAGAAGATACAGCCAGTACTACAAGCACATTAAGCCACCTTATCTTTGGCAGAGGGGCCACACAAGTTCACTAGAAGAAGATGGCCTCTTTAATAAATGGTGCTGGAAAAACTGGCTTTCCATATGCCAAAAACTAAACTAGATAACATGTCTATCGTCTATCACCATGCACTAAACTTAAGTGAAAATGGATCAAAGATCTAAATATTAAACACTAAATCTGCTACAGGACAAAATAGGTAGAAATGTAGAAGACACAGAGGGTAGGTAAGAGATTGTGACTAAAAATCTGCACAGGAAATATTTCCCAGAATCAACAACTAGAATCATGTCTTAATAAAAAGCTTTTGCATGTGAAAAGAAATCTCTTAACACTGAAAAGAAAAACCACTAGTTGGGAAAAAAGCCCACTCTCCCTTAGACCAAAGAGCGTTTATCTACAGCATATAAAGAATTAAAAAAAGAACCAAAATTCAAAGACCCAATCCAAAATGGGCATATGTACTTCTCAAATGAAGAAATACAAAAGGAAATAAATACATGAAAAAACATTCAGTATCACTGGTCATTAGAGAAATGCAAATAAGAACAACACTTAAGATTCCATCTCACTCTAGAAGGAATGGCAAAGATAAAAAAAAAATCGTGGAGAAAAAGAAACTTCTCCACTGTAGATGAGAGTTTATTTAGCCTGGTGCAACCTCTCTGGAAATCAGTGTGGAGTTTCCTTAAAAAGCTAGGATTAGAGATTCCATTTGACCTAGCGATCCTGCTTCTGTGCATTTTCCCAGAAGAATTGAAAACATCATGCCATAGTGATAAATGTGCACCTCATGTTTATAGCAGCACAATTTGTAATAGCCAGGTCTTGGAAGCAACCTAAATGCCTATTTTATACAATGAAGTACTACTCAGCTATAAGGAAGGATCATATAGAGGCTGTTGTAGGTAAATGCATGCGACTTGAGACCATACTCATAAGTGAAATAAATCAGACTCACATGTGTAAATACAATAGTCTCCTTAATTTAAGAAACTGAAAGAGTAAATAAGATCCAAAATCTTCAGTAAATATTGTGAAAGGGTAAGTAACTGCTCCAAGGGGAAACAGCTAGTGTAGGGGAAAGGAGAAAAGGAAGGGAAAAAGAAAAAGATAAATTTGTTTATACGTAAAATGGCTAAGATGATTATGCTACCAATTCTATTCTTGAAAAATAATACTCATATGATTAGATCAGTTTTGCATGTCTATATCTGGTAATCAAGCAGCTCTTTTGAAGATACCAATATGCAATATTGTAACCATTGTTAAACCCCTATCATGTTTTAGTTTTTAAAATTTTTTATTTTAAAGGGATTAAGACAAAGGAGGACATAACAAAGCAGATAAAAACAGAACAATGTAAGCAACACAGTATTTTACCACCAGACAACCTGTAATTAACAGTAACTACCATAATGTCTCTTTCTTTGAAATAGTTGAGCATAACATCATGTACAATAGTATCAAACATAACAAAACAGTATAAAACCATTCAAGAGAATGAAAGTAATACAGGGCATTCAGAACCAAATAAGAGAAGGAAAAATGGCTATTATCTCGTTTTCCATAGAAAATTTGTTTATATATCACACATAATAAAATCTAATAAGATACAATATGATAGAACCAATGGAAACAAAAACGAAAGCATGGTAACACTTAAGAGTAAGATGATATTAAATCAGCACTGGCTATTAATAATGTCTTGTTTTCTTCAAAATAGCTGTTCATACCATCACAGATAATAAAATCAAATGAACCAGGATAAAATCATTCCAACTAATGAATGCAAACATTATAAGGTTTTAAAACAATGTAATGGGGAATTATGATTACCATAAACTCTTACGTACTCTTACCATTTTTTACACTAGGGAGACTATCTGGTATTTATACATGTGAGTTTATTTTGCTTATGAGAATGGTCTCAAGTTGCATCCATTTATTTATAAATATCTCATTTAGCTGAGATAGTATTCCATTGCATTATAGCTGAGTAGTATTCCATTGTATAAAAATACAACTTTTTATACATTCCTCATTTGATGGACACTTAGGTTGTTTCCAAGATCTGGCTTTTACAAATTGTGCTGCTGTAAACATGGATACATATGTATCATTGTAGTATGATGTTTTTAGTTCTTCTGGGAATGTGCCCAGAAGTGGAATAGCTGGGTCGAATGGGACTTCCAATCCCAGCTTTTTGAGGAATCTCCAGAGTGATCTCCCAAATGACTGCACCAGTCTACACTCGCAGGAGAGTTCCTTTTTCCCACAGCCTCTCCAGCATTTGTTGTTGGTGGTTTTCTTGATCTTGGCCATTCTTTTGGGAGTGAGATGGAATCTCAGTGTTGTTCTAATTTGCATTTCTCTAATGACCAATGATGATGAACATTTTTTAATTACTTGCAATTTGTATTTCTTCATCTGAGAACTGTGTATTCATCTCAGATGCCCATTTTTGGATTGGGTCTTTGAAATTTCAGGAGTCAGATTTTTAAAAAAAAATTCTTTATATATGTTTTAGACAGAAGTCCTTTGTCTGTGGGACAGTTCACTAAGATTTTTTTCCCAGTTTGTGGGTTTTCTTTTCACTATGCTGGAGATTTCTTTTGACATGCAGAAACCCTTTAATAAGACGTGATCCCAGTTATTGAATCTAGAAAGTATTTCTCGTGCGGTTTGATTCCTGTTCATGAATTCTTTACTTACCCAATCTTCAAGATTTTTACCTAATTTGTCTTCCAACAGATTCAGTGTTTGTTTTTATATTCAGATCTTTGATACATTTAGAGTTTAGTTTAGTATATGGTGATAGGCATAGGTCTAGTTTTAGGTTTTGGCATATGGAGAACCAGTTTTTCCAACACCATTTATTAAAGAGACTGTCATTCTTCCAGTGAACATGTTTGGCCCCTTTATCAAAGATAAAGTGGTTGAGTGTGTTGGTAGTTGTGGTTGTACCTTCTAATCTATACCATTAATCTTCAGATCTGTTTTTATTCCAGTACCATATTAATTTTATTATAGTAGCTTTGTAGTATAACTTCAAGTCAGGCATTGTGATGCTTCCTGCCTTGCCTTTGTTGCTTAGAATTGCCTTTGCTATTCTAGGCCTCTTCTGGTTCCAGATGAATTTTAGGGGTGATATCACTAGATCTATGAGGTATGTTGATGGTATTTTCATTGGCATTGCGTTGAATCTGTATAAATGTTTTGGGAGAATGGCCATTTTTACAATATTTATTGTTCCTATCCATGAAAAAGGGATGTCTTTCCATTTTCTGAGATCCTCTTCAATTTCTTTTTCAGGGTATTATAATTTTCCCTGTATAGATTCTTTCACTTCTTTCATGAGATTTAATTCTTAAATATTTTATTTTTTTGGATGCTAGTGTGAAGAGTATTGCTTCTCTTATTTCTCTCTCAGTGATTTTATTGTTAGTGTATAAAATGCTGTTGATTTTTGAGTATTGATTTTGTATCCAGCTACATTGCTGAATTTATTTGTTATATCTAAGAGTCTTTCAATGGAGTTTTGAGGGTCTTCTATGTAGAGTATCATGTCATCTGCAAAGAATGATAATTTAACTTCCTCTTTTTCTATCTTTACTCCTTTTATTTCTCTCTCTTGTCTAATTGCTCTGACTAGTATTGCCAGTACTATGTTGAATAGGAGCGGTGATGAGGAGCATTCTTTTCTTGTGCCTGATTTTAAGGTAAAGGCTTTCAGGTTTTTGGCCATTTAATATGATGCTGGTTGTTGGTTTGTCATAGATGGCCTTTATCTTATTGAGGTAAAGACCATCTATTCCAATTTTGTGTAAGGTTCTTATCACGAGTGAATAGTGTTGGACCTTATCAAAGGCTTTTTCTGCATCTATAGAAATGATCATATGATTCTT
Source organism: Cavia porcellus (assembly GCF_034190915.1). Classification (NCBI taxonomy): domain Eukaryota; kingdom Metazoa; phylum Chordata; class Mammalia; order Rodentia; family Caviidae; genus Cavia; species Cavia porcellus. The sequence continues at coordinate 81,204,085 of NW_026947487.1, forward strand.
ACTTTGAGCTCTGTTGATATGGTGGATTACATTTATTGATTTAGGTATGTTGAACCATCCCTGCATGCCTGGAATGAATCCCACTTGGTCGTGGTGTATAACCTTCTTGATGATTTGCTGCATCCTGTTTGCCAATATTTGATTGAGGACTTTTGCATCTGTGTTCATTAGGGAGACTGGCCTATAGTTCTCTTTTTTAGTTGAGTCTTTCTCAGGTTTTGGTACTACAGTAATATTTGCTTCCAGGAATGACTTAGGAAGGACTGCATCCCTTTCGATTTCATTGAAGAGTTTGAGGAGTGTTGGCATTAAGTCTTTTTTTGTATTTCCTGTAGAATTCTGCAGTGAATCCGTCTGGGCCTGGGCTCTTCTTTGTAGGTAAGGACTTAATTAATTCAATTTCATTAATAGAAATTGGGTTATTCAGCAGTTTTACATCTTCTTGACCCAGGGTTGGTGTTTCATGTATTGCTAGGAATTTGTCTCTTTCTTCTGTTATCAAACCTGTGAGAGTATAGGTTTTCGAAATTGGTATTGATGATGTTCTGTATTTCTACAGAGTCTGTAGGGATTTCTCTTTTTTCATTCCTTATTGCATGAATTTGAGCTTTTGCCTTCCTTTTTAAACTAAGGTTGGCTAGGGGCTTATCAATTTTATTCTTTCAAAGAACCAACTGTTTGATTCGTTGATTCTTTGGATTGTTTTCTTAGTCTCTATTGAATTAATTTCTGCTCTTCTTTTGGTTTTGGGCTTGACTTGCTTTTTTTCTAGATATTTGAAGTGTAGCATCAAGTTGTTTATTTGTATTCATTCTGTTTTCCTGAAGTGGGAACTCAGTGCAATACATTTTCCTCTGAGGACTGCTTTCATTGCACCCATAGATTCTGGTAAGTTGTATTTGTATTTTCGTTTGCTTGTAGGTATTGTTTAATTTCTTCTTTAATTTCTTCTGTGAGCCACTGATTGCTCAAGAATGTATTATTCAATTTCCATATATTTGTGAGGGTTTTGCAGTTTCTTTTATCATTAATTTCTAATTTGATGGTGCTATGATCTGATAACATCCTTTGATAATTTCATTTCTTTTGCATTTACTTAAATATGTTCTGTTGGCTAGTATATTGTCTATTTTAGAGAATGTTTCATGTACTGCTGAGAAGAATGCATATTCTGCATATTGTATGTCTTATCAAGTCTATTTGTTCGCAGGTGTGATTCAGTTTGTTACTTCTTTGCTGATTTTCTGTCTGGTTGATCTGTGCCTTGGTGTCAATGGCATGTTAAGGTCTCCTGTTACAGTTGTGTTATTGCTTATTTGATTTTTCATTTCTATTAATACTTGCTTTGTATAACTGGGTACTCTGGAATTTGGTGCATATATATTTAAGATTGTTAGCTCTTCCTCTTGAAGTTTTCCCATAACTAGTATATAGTGACCTTCTTTATCTCTTCTGATCACTCTTGCTTTAAAGTTCACATTGTCTGCAAACAGAGTAGCTACCCCTGCTTTTTTTTTTTTTTTTTTTTGGTTCCTGTTACATGAAGTATTGTTTTCCATCCTTTGACTTTCCATCTGTGAGTTGCCCTTTGGGTTAGATGGGTTTCTTGTAGACAGCATATGGTTGGATGTTGTTTCTTGATCCATTCTGCCAGTCTGTTTCTTTTCATTGGTGCATTGAGACCATTTACATTAATGGTTATAACTGTTATGTATTGGTTTATTATTCACGTTTTCTTTCTGCTGTTGCATCTTCATCTTTCCATTCTGTTTAATTGTCTTGCCTTGCTTAGTGCTTTTTTCCTATGTGTATCTAAACTGTCTTTCAGTATTCTTTGCAGGGTTGGCATGGTGATCATGAAGTTCTTCAGCTCTTCTTTGTCATGGAAGTATCTTATTTCTCCCTCCATTTTAATGGACAGTTTTGTAGGGTACATCAGTCTAGGTGGGAAATCATTTTCATTATGGTCTGAAATTCTTTACTCCATGTTGCTCTTGACTTCATTTTTTGTGTTGAGAGGTCTGCTTTGATTCTGAAAGGTTTTCCGTTATAGGTGATCTGTCTTTTCTCTCTGACAGCTTTTAATATTCTGTTCTTATGTTGGACTTCTGGGATGGTGATTATTATATGTCTGGGTGTAGTTTTATTTAGGTAATAGCCATTTGGAGTCTGTATGCTTCACTAATCCTAATGTCAGTTTCCATTCTCATGTTTGGGAAATTTTCAGCTGTTATTTCTGTAAATAGCCTCTTGATATCTTTTTTGTTATCTTTTTCATTTATCCCTATCAATCTTATACTTTTCTTTGCATCATCTTGCAGCTGTTGAATTGTTATTTCCTGATTCTTTATTTTTAAAAGATGTTTCCTTTCCTGTTCACTAGTTGCAATCTTGTCTTTGAGGTCTGAAATTCTGTCTTCACTTTCGTTGAGGCGGTTTTGACAACTTTCAATGGAGTATTTGATTGCCTGATTGCCTTTGAATCTGCTTCATGTATTCTGTTTGTTTCTTGTGTTGTTCATCCAGGGGTTCTTTTTGTTTTTTTCCTCAAATTTTTTAATTGTATCTTCTTTAGATGTGTTCAGCATCTCTTTCATTACTTTTATCATTTCTTCTTTTACCTGGGAGATTATTTCTAGTTTGAATTCCTTTAAAGCTTCCCGGAGTTTCGTCTTTATTTCCGTTGCTATTATTTCAGGTATTTTAGGTGTATGGCATATATTTTCTTCTATGTACATGGCTCCTAGGCTTTCTTGAGATGGGCTGGAGGTTTGAGCTTGCATTTTGGTCTTTTGTTTTGTCATTTTCCTATATTTCCATGTTTCAAGTTTTGTTCCAAGGCTTCTGGACGTGTTGGAAATCATCTCTTACGCCCTCAGCTCCTTGGACTGAATGGCGGTTGCTGAACGTTGTCCAGTCAGGCCCACAGGATCTCTTGTGCCCTTCATTGTTCCAGGAAGCTGGCCGGGCACCTAACCACTGTGGATCATGGTCCAGAGCTCTCCCCAGGCAAGGACCAATATGCTGTACTCACTTTACGTGCTGTCAACTCTCCTGATTGAAGATCGCGGGGTGTAATCTAGTTGGGTCACAAGACCTCTCAAGTGTAGTCTAGTGTGCCTGGAAGCTGGGTGGGTCCTTGAGCACTGGGAGCAATGATGTTAAACTCTCCTGGAGCTTGGAATGGTTTGGAGGAACTCACCTCCTGCAGCAGCACAGTTCCGTCCTCCAGCAGCCCAGTTCCCAGGATTGACAGGAGGTCATTGAGCATGGCCCAGCCAGGCCTGAAACCTGCACTTCCCAGTCTAGTGTGACTGGAAGCTGGGTACATCCTTGACCACTGGGAGCGATGATCTTAAACTCTGTTGGGGCTTGGGATGGTGAGCAGGAACTCACCCCTTCTCATCTTGTTTTGATAGCCTGTATTGTTTTGAGTTTTTTGTTGTTTTTTCAGCTGTTTGTATGTATCTTGTTTTTTGTTTTCCTTTTCAGTGTTTTTATTGCTCTTTCCAGTAAAAAGTCTTATCTTAAAAGGAAATAAATGTGTTTTGGGAAAGTGTTGGTATTAAGTTCCAAGAAAGGATGGCTGTCCATTGTTTCTGAGGTCTGGCTTTTACGTGGTTTGTGTAAGCACTGTCAACTCAGAAGCATAAGACTCTTTAAGTATGAGTTAAATGACTAAAGAGTATAGTTACATATTTCACTGTTTGAAAGCTCAACACTAACTGTAGATAAAAGATAATGTAAAACAGTGAGTAATAGAAACAGACCACAAATTGTTTTCAAAAGGGAAAAATGTTTAAGAAGAGGATAGACCATATTCACTTTTTAAACACCTAGTATCGCTTTCCTCATTAGGATGCTCATTAGGATGATACGGAACTTTTTTTCTAGTTATTACTTCTTCAGTTAAGCACTAAGATTTAAAATAGGCAGGATCACGTTACCTTTATATCTTGTGTCAGAGACTGCTTTCTGCTGTTTGTGGTTACTTTTTAGGTCTTATATTCAATAGACAGTTGTTACCTTGTACTGCTAGCTAACTTGGTTAGGTAATGTCATTCTTGAAGAGTTTACATCTGAATAAAGCAAGATTTAGTCACTGATTTTCAAAGTTCTAATCTGCATATAAGATTTGAGTTTTAACTGTAAAATGCTGACTGTCTATACAGTGGAAAGAGCCAGGACTTTACAAACAAATGTTAATTTACCTCAAATTTAGCTTTTATTCTTGTCGACTGAAATGCAGATGATAATGACATCTATTTCACAAGGAATTTGTAGATGTTACATAAAATAATCCTGCACTTTTACTTTCCATTTCCAAAGCTGAAAATACAATCCTTTTTGAAAAAACTTTGTATTCAGATACAAAACCAAACACTATCATGCTGTTTGTTGTACTGTTTTAACTAAACTATATAGTGTTAAGTTATAGCAGGTTAAATGTCCCAAGAATGGCTGTAACAATCTCTTTACCTGCAATAATATTCTATAATTGGCATCCACCTTGGTAGTTAGGGTGTAATTCTCCTATTGAATCTGCTGCTCTTGTGACTGTAGCTTCTTACCAGTAGAACGCAGCAGCAGTGATGCTGTGTGACTTTCTAGTCTAGGTCTTAAAAGGTAATGCTACTTATGCCTTGTTTTTTTTTTTTTTTTTGAACATTGGCCAGCCTGGAGCCTGAGAAATCTTGAGTATCCTAAGGATGTCATGTTGTTCAGAAGCTAAGCTTTGTGAAGTCACAGATCTCAGGTCTTATGTCAGCAAATTGTAATCTTCAGATTCTTCCTTACCAGTCACCAGACAGGCGAGTCAATACAACTTTGGATGATTCAAGTGACATTCCACCTATTGATTCACTCACAGTCACCTCTAGTCTTTGAGTCTCTACTTTGAGAATCCAGATCTTGAACAGTAGAAATCAGTCATCCTCAGTGTGCTGTTTGTGAATTCCTGGTTCACACAATCAGTAAACCTAGTAGAATGGCTTTTGTTTTATACCATTGAGTTTGGGGGTAATTTGCTATATAAAAACAATTGGAACAGTTACAAAACCTTAAAGATAACATTTCCTTAGTAAGAGCAGATTAGTGTTTGTCTTACTTTCTCATTGCTGTGACAAAATACCCAACATCCAAAGTTAAAGGAGGAATGCAGTTTGCAGAGGTTTCAGTTTGCTATCAGATAGCTCGAAGGCAGAGTGTATGATAGATAAGTATACCAGACGAGAAACAGTTCCTGGTTGGCAGAAGGCAGCAAAGCAAACAAGATGCAAGGCAGACTTCTTTCTGTTGCTTATACTGTATCAGGATTAGGTTGGTGCCAAACTAATCAGTGGAGTGGGTTAGTAATCATCCACCTTTAATCCCAGCACTCTTAACCCCAGCATTGCACTGTGCACCAGTCACATGCTCTAGATCCAGCCCCCTCTGAAGAAGGCCCTGCTATGACTGCATGAGGCTTTGGGGGGACATCTAGACACAAACCATAACACAGTTAAAACTCATCAGTGAGCTACCTGCTAAATAAATGTCTACTCAGTTTTTTTTTTTCATATTTAGAAGTGGTATTTTTAAAATTTTTATTAGTATAGTACATGTTTGCAGTACATAATGTTTGCATTGTTTGTGTGGGGTTGGTACATGTACCTAACACATTTTTAATTCCTTTCTTTAATAGCCCTTCTTCCCCTCAGCTTTTCTCTATCTTGTGATCCCTTTCTCATTTGAGAAAGATCTTCTCTCCCTACTTCTTATGACCTCTTGTATCTTATTCTTTCTTTATATTTTGAGTTTCTCATATGAAAGAAAGTATGTGATATTTAAGCTTGTCAGACTTACTTATTGTCATGATCTCGGGGAACATCCATTTTCAAGTTTTCCTTTTTTTTTTTTTTTTTTTCTTGTACCAGAGATCAAACTAAGGACCTTTCACTTGCCAGTCAGATACTTTTTCCACTGACCTATATCCCTGGCTCTCAAGTTTTCTTTATGATAGTGTAGTAATCTGTTGTATATAAATACTATGCTGCTTTCATTCATTCATCTGTTGATGGACATATGGGCTGCTTCTAAGATTTAGCTGTCAGATATTAGCAATCCTCCTATAAACATGGGTATACATATATCACTGTAATACATGTCTTTGATTCTTTGGGCAAGATTTCTAGAAGAGGAAGAGCTGGATAAAATGGATTTTTTTGTTTCAGTTTTTTGAGGACTTTACATAATGATTTTCATAGTGCTTGTACTAGTTTACATTCCTACAATGTTTCTTTCTCCCTCACAACCTCCCTAGCATTTGTTACTATTTGATTTTGGCCTTTTTTTTTTTTTTTTTTTTTTTTTTGGTGTAAAATGAATTCTTTGTATTATTTCAATTTGCATTTCTTTATTGGTCAGCAAAATTGGATTTTTTTCATATAGTTATTGGCTATTTGTACTACTTTTATAAGTTGCCCAAATTCAAGTTGCCCACTTTTTGATTGTCTTTTTATTTATGTTTTGAAGGACTTAATTTTGAATTCTTTTGGCCTCTGAGGACTAGCTGACAGAAATTATTACCCATTCTGTATGTTTTCTTTTCACTCTTTTAGTTTCTTTTGCTATGCTTTTAATTTGATATGCTCCCACTTTTTGATTCTTGGCACTATTTCCTGTTCAACAGAGATTTTGTTCAGAAAGTGCTTGCCTATGTTAATGAGTTTTAAGATTTTAAGCGGTTTTATCTTTTAGCAAGTTGTGTGTGTTCATTTATTTATTTATTTATTTATTTTGTTGGAGGTTTTTAAATAAGATAGACTGATAGGGATTTTTGCCCGATAGTAACATTCTCCTAGCTTCTTTACTTTTTCATTATCCTGACAGTAATTCCCTTAGAATTAGTTGACTGCCTTGGTTATTAGTTAGTAGCCAGTAAGGAATGTGTACGTTTAATCATTTGCAGTTTTCACTGTAGCTTTCTAGTAAATTTTATGTTCAACCAATGAAAAATTTCACTCATACTTTTACTGATAGTTACTAATAAACCATATTTTTATTGACACACAAGGCCTAATAAAACTTACTAACAAAGGGATATCTATACTCGTTTCTCCAACTGAAACTTTAGTTATCTCTTAAGTAGTTTTTATGTTAATCTTACAGTAATAGCCTCACATTAGCATATTGGTGAAATTGTTTTAAATCCTATCTTTCATATCACTTTCTTAAAAGGTAATGAATTTTCTAGGTTGATGATCACTGAATGAAGTAATACTTTGTTGTAAAATTATCAAGTGATTCTAATATTTGATAATGGCTTTCTCAATTCTAATGAGTATTTTTTATTAAAATCGTTACCACTGACAAGGCAGATAGGGCTATAACATTTGAATTGTTTATGCTTTGAGATTTTGCGTGTATGTGTGTATTAAATAATTGTGTCACATGTTCAAAGTGCCAATGGGAGGATTTGTAAGAAACTTAACATTGATTGCTTCTGGAGTGTATGAGACTAATTCTCACTAAAATAAAAATATTTTAAAAGTATTTTGTATATGGTGAAAACTGGGAGGACAGAGCTGTGTGGTGTTCATCTTTGTATCTTCAGCACTGAGTTCATTGTTGGGTGCTTGATACTGAATAGGTACAGTGATTGGTCTATTTTATTGGATGAAGAGAAGTGTGAGATTGTCTTAGTTTATTAGTCACTGCATTTCTAGCATCCTTAGTCTTACAGAACTCATTTTTCTAAGGCTGTTGATAGATCTCTGTCATTCTTAGTCCAATCTAAAGATGTATCACACAATATTAAGTTTATGTTCATATCTATAAACGTGTATATAGATATATGTTCTGACAAAACATTAGGGTTATGTACTACAGAAAATTTTATTACTGTATCAGTAGTGCTCATAGAGAAACAGATTTAATGCAAGATACACATATGTGCTCGAATTTACAAGATCAAAACTTTCAGTGATCATCCAGAGTCTGGCATGGAAGAGTACAGGTCTGTCTGCACACCGGCGGTCCAAAGGATCTACTTAAACACCCAGAGGCCAAGGTACCATCTCATGCAAACCTGTTATTGGGAGGCCAAAGAGATGGAGCCTGAATCTTGAAGGGTCTGAGCTTGAAGCCAGATCACTGAAGTGCTGGCAAAGACTACAGCTTCTCCTGAAAAAAGGAAGCAAACCTTTCTTCTTTGTTTCCCTTTCGTACCATTCTGGCTATAATTCTCCCTAGGGAAAGTCTTGTATACCCAGAACTATGCTTATCCAATTTTCTTGGACATTTTTGTCAAAGAATGTTCTAAAACCCTGGATAGTTTGTGGAGCCCATAGCTGGCAGATACTCACCTGATGTGTAGGAACACCTCTGTAAAACAGGCAGTAAATGGGCATGCTGTTCAATAAGCAGATGTTGAGTCACCATGGCAGATACTGTTAAAAACAGGGAATTGGAGAGACCTTCTGTATGAGTCCAGCACATTTCTGTGTATAGTTGGCCCAGAGTGGCTCTGGGTGCCTAGCACCACATCACTTCCAGTGTGTGTAATTAACAGGCTGTGGAGTGGGTGTGGAAAGTCGTGACCTGGGCCAGAGTGCAGACCCAAGTTAGCTGTCCTCTATGGAGCTGTTGCCATAAGTGTGGAAGCCACAGCTTGTAGGCATTAGATACTGGAGAGATATGTAGGCCGAGCAGAAGGGAGGGCACCTTCCTATCCATTGTCTTGTGTAGACAAAGGTTGTATAATGCCACTGGGAAAAGGGGAAAAACCTTTAGTTTGACTTTATTTTTACTTGAGTGAATTTGAGCCCAGGAGACAAGAAATTCGATAACTGACATAATCTGTTGCTTGAATTTTATTTTAACACATAATATATCATAACTTTAAAGCTATGAATTATATTCATTGTATTAATTTTTGTCTGAATTCTCTCTCTTTTTTGTCTTTTTGAAAATAGGGTCTTGCATTGCAGTTCCAGCTGGCATTGACCTCACTAAGTAGCCTAGGCTGGTCTCAAACTTGCAACGATTCTCCTGCCTCAGCCTTTACAGTGCTAGGATTATAGGCGTACATCACCATGCCTGACTTGGATTCTTTACGTTTAGCTTAACCCTAAAATTTCATTTTGCTTTCTGTGGCAATGTCTTGGGATAGTTTTTGAATGATAAGTGAGAATTCAGACAGTTTTAATTTTAAAAATTCTTAAACTGATGCTCAATATATGATTATGCTAACCTCATCTGTGACATTTTTAACTACTTGTGTATATCATTTTTCTCTAGTTGGCATTTTATTACACAGAAAAGTTGGTGTTGGCCTAAGAAAATTTACAATTTACAATACTTGTTGTCTGACCTGTGTTATTTATTAGATTGCCAAAACTCTTATGTGCCAGCTTTTTTCTTTTTTTCTTCATCTAAAAGTCTCTTCATCTCATCTTTAGAGATTCATCTCTAATTCTCTAAGAAAATGTTTATAAAATAGGGTCCTCCCCTCACTGTGTCTGGTTAGTACAACTTTGAATTTATTCTAATAAAAACCCAAGCTTATGGCTGTTTGAAATCTGAGTAGAGAATTGTCACATTGTGCGACTGGTTGCATACTGGATGAAATAGGTTACTTGAGACAGACTTAGTTCAGTCACTGAGAATCCAGAAGGGCTGCTGCTTCACTGTGACAGACAGCCTCAGGTCAGAGCTGAGACTTTACACTTACTTATTTGTGACTCAAGAACATGAGAACAAAAATGTAGGAGAAAAACACATCAGTTTTGTTTGGGGGTTTTGGTCAGGGGACAGGGAAAGGGATGATTTGTTAGGCAACACATGTCAACTTAGTTTACATAGTCTTACTAAAGGCTCACAATGGCCAAAGCAAACACCTCCAAGGATAACTGCTTTTAATTCTGCTGACTGTTGTCCTGCAGGTCTGCTTTAAACTTTTCCATGCATTACAAGAGTTTGAGTTGTCCAGGAAGTCCCTTTTTCTTTCGCATTTACCTCAAACACTCTTTTGGCTAGTCTCACAGAACCATAGACAGTTCTGTTTAATGTATATAGCCTGTAAACATTGCCATCCATTTTAGGCGAAATTTCTTTGTATTGAATTACGTAACTGTTATTTGTGTGATTTTTCTCTGAGGTTGGGCAAAACTTGTAGGCAGGACATCTTTTACTGTTGATTCCATGTTAGAGGGCAAATATCACAGGCAGATACTTGAGTAGTATCCTGGAGAAGTAGAACTCACAGCTAAAAAACTAATTTCCAAGAACAGTGTATTAATTTCAGGCAGTGATGAACCATTTAGAGCTTTCACTGATAACAGAGGGCTGGTTGTGGCACATGTGTCATAGGTTTGTCATCACTGATAAGGGGCAAAATGGAGTATGAGAGGTAAAAAAATAAATCAAATGGGACCTGAGAGATTAGGAAGCACAGTATGATAAACTCATAAGACATTAATCTGGAAGAATTTTGGCACATATTGATAACAATGAAGTCTTGGTTTAACCTGTGGGTAAGTATATCTAAAGAGCTGGACAAAGGCAAGTATGTTTCAATGAAAAATGTTATTTTCATTTCTGAATTTGAAGTGTTTCTTCTTTATTTGGTATGAAATAAAAATTGAAAGTGTGTATTTTTCTAGCATCTCCTAGAGTTTCATTTCTGTGTAGAGTCATTCCAGTTGGTTGGTTACATTTTCACTAACACAGTTCCAGGATAAGATTTCCAGGATAAACTTAAGATTTCTTTAAATGTTTTATAGCATGGCATTGAGTTGTGTTGGTTTATATACATAGGCTTTCTAAATTGACATAATATTCTGGCTATTGACAACTATTTGATATGAGACTGCCTTAAATCTTTCCACTTAGACTGTTGAGGAAAGGAAATTACCCTAATATTTTCATGGTCAGTTCTAAGACAAAGAATTAAGCCTGGCTTTCATCATCATGTGATTTTTGAATAATTAAAATGTATTAAGTTATTCATGGTTTATGCCATGTTATATGGTAAAACTGTACTTCATAGCTATGAAATAATGAGATAACTTTTAACTCTTCAGTGAAAAGGCATGATGTGAAATAAAATTTAACATACTATTTGCTCTTATGAATTATGGTTTAAAATTGTGGTTACAAAGACCACCTGTCAGGCTCTTAACCATTTAATAAAACATGACAAAATTACAATGTTTCTGGTTTAAACTAAAATAGACTTTAATTCCACTTAATAATGAACAATGACTGGTCAGAGTTCTGCAAGAATTAGAGAAGAAAACCTACAGTAAAATGAAGTCATTATTTTTGTATAGGCCTTTTTATTGTGAGGGGGAGACAGGATCTTGCTACAAAGTTCAGGCTGGCCTTTAATTCACTTTGTAGCTAGACTGGCTTGAACCTTGTAGTGATCCTCCTGCCCTCAACCTCCCAAACACTGGAATTACAGACATGCACAACCCTACCCAGCAGTATAGGCCATTTTAACTAATAAAAATGGGTTTTTTTTGTAAATGATTTTGGATGTTGAACCTAGGGGCTTGAGCATGCCAGGTAAGCAGTGTATCTCTGAACTATACCTCCAGCTCTTAAAATACTTCTGAATCTTGGCCGTTTACACCATAGTTGGTAATAAAAAATAAAGTACAAGTTCAGCACTGAGAAAATAATGTCAAGCCATCAAGGCTTATTCCATTTTCACTATAGATGATACTATGAGTACCTTAGAATTTCTCAGTCAATAGAAGTTACATAGTCAAACTTATGTACCTAGAACTATGTAAAACTTGCAAACATGAACTAGATGACATTTTACAAAAATAATTTCTTAAAATTTATTGAGTTTTGGAATTCAGTGACTTGACATAGAGTTCAGACTGCATTACTTATTTATAATAAAAGTGGTAAAATTAAGCCCTTTTATTTTATGAAATTTTCATCTTCTTGTTTCAAGTGAAAGGTAGGTGATGCAGTAAGTGTGTGGGTAACAGTGAGCAGTCCCAGTGGACTGGACTGGGAGCAAAGCTTGCATATGCCAATAGATATCATCATATGTTAGAATAATGAAGCAGGAGGAAAGCTTAGAATGTGAGGTTTGTGAAATTTAGTGTGGAGTTTTCATTAACTAAAGCAGTTTCTAGATCTTAGTTTTATTTCTCCACAAATATTACAAGTATTATTCAAGTATTGACAGAATTGTTCTGTAAACTTCATGTATTTGCACTTCTAACAGTTACATTTTTTGCTGTGTCTTTCCAAATCATGTGAACCAGATGTATTCAGTATTAATGTTAGACCATGTTTGTGTGGAACTTAATTATGGAAACTATTAAAAGGAATAGTCCACTCACTTTAGCTTAATATATTTCTTTAATGATTCTTTTTCTGTAACCAAGTAGTAGTTATAAAGTTAATAACTTTCTGTCTTCTTGATTTTGTTTCGGTTTTATTTTTCCTATTTGATATTTTGACGATATGCATTTGTAGCAGCTTTAGCAATAGAGAATTTGGTTTTTCTACTCATTTCCTTAGCTTGCTAAGAAGTAAGTTTCTAGGTTGGGGATGTGGCTCAGCAGTGGAGCACTTGCCTGGTTATGCACAAGGCCTTGGCTAGGTTCAGTCCCCAATACCGCAAAAACAACTATGTAAAAAAGTAAGTAGATTCCTGTTCTCTTTTTGTTCTGTGTGAATCTCCCACAGTCTTCAGAAGCTCATGGAACATAGTAGTGAATGATAATAAGAGAAACAAAGGTTTTCTGTATTAAAGAGTTAAATTAGTAGGTAATGAAATAATGTAGTTTGGAACTATTTTTTCATTTGGTTTAAAACAACAGAAAAGAAGAAATAGTCTGATACATATTTGCTGATCAGATAATTACATGCATAGAAAATTCAGAAGATTCAGATTTTGTTTTAAAACCCATTCCATTTTATAAGATAGTTTGGATGGTGCTGAATATGTGATCATTATAAAAAGTAGCTCTTTTTTTTTTTTCTTTAGGCATGTCTACTTAAACATAGAAATGAAATTATTTCTCACTAGTAAAATTCTAAAGTGTGTTGGAATAATGAAGTCTTAGGATCTGTATAAAATAGATTATATTGAAAATCTGGACAGTTAAATACATTTGTAGAAATGAATAAATATGTAGAATAGTAAAAATGAAAATGATCCCAAAATTAAAATATACATTTAATGTGATTTCAATTATAAACATTTCTAAATCCATTTGCTCATTTTTGTGCCTTTTATGTCATGCAGTCATTCGTTTATTCTGAAGTGATTAGATTATTTTAAAGACATTACAGAAGAAAAAATCTGAATAACTAAGAAAACTGAGAAGGAGTGGTGTTAGGACAAGTCTTACCAGATACCAGAATATGTGATAGAACCAGTGTAATTATCAGTATAGTATTTTAGTAGATAATGATTGTTGGAAAGAAGAGAGACTTCAGAAATAACTTCTGAGCAAGAGGCAATGGTAATAACTTAAGTCAGTGGGGTAAAAGTTGGGATATTACAAACTTCTGACAAAAAAATAAAGTAAATCCCACTCTTAGGCCATATGTAGAAACGAATGCCAGTAAATTAAAGTCTTGAAAAGAATCATAGCATTAGAAGGTAATGAAGCTATTTTCTGGGAGCCCAAGAAATGACTTTCTAAAATGCACCTGGAAATCCAAATGCCATAAAAGAAGATTGGTGGTGGTAGAGAGAACATAAATGAAGCTAATATTAATAAATTTTAGGAAAGAAAGTTCTGTTGATAAGACAAAAGTTGATCTCTCTACAGTAAGTACAAGACACCCTATTTGAGCAGTTGGTGGAGAGTGTGCATAAACAGGAAAGCAAATCCATCTGCCAACAAATAAGAAAAGATGCTGACATTTACAGTGATTAAAGTAGTGAAATTTTTTTAAAAATTAGATAGAAAATAACTGTTAGACTATCAAGAAGTGGAGAGCTGTAATTTATTGTTAGCCAAGATAACTAGGAAAGGAATACTTTCAATACATAACCGAGAGGAAAGTGAAACACTTGAGTTTTATTTGGAAAGCTACTAGGTTGTATTAAAGATTAAAAATACATAGATCCAGCAGACCCATTCTTGGGAAACCTGTTCTGTAAAACTATGAGTTCTATGTACCTGTACAAAGATGTCATTTTACTCATCAACCAATGACCCAAACAAAAATGCACCCCCCCCAAAAAAAAGTTAAAACCTGTGCATATAGGAATGACTGAATAAATCATGCGGTCTCCAACCAAGGAGTGTGATGTCATTCTTTAAAAGAATGCATTGAAAGCTGCACAGATTGAGTTGTAGAAACTTACAGGAATTACTATGGAGTGAAAAAAATTAAGACAGGGAAAGATGTATGTAGTATCAAAAAGTTGCCAAACTTTCTGTGTGTTCTATGTGATTATGAAAAGACAGAAAGAAAGAAAACTTAAAAAATACTAGTTCATTGAGATGTGAGTGAAGTGGTTAATGAAGATAAAGAGAAAAGAGCAAAGCAAAGAGGCAAAGGATATAGCACATTTACATATTTAAATTACACTTTATGTGTATAAACAAATGATACAGCATTGAAAAAATTGGAAAGAATCATCCCGTTTATGGTTTATAGTTGAATGTACGAATTTTGTTTACCATTTAGTCCAACCATTCATTGAATGCCTGTTGTATGGAAGACAACATAATGTACATAGTCTGTAATAGAGTGGTACAGAGTTACTATATGAACAGTTAGCACTGGTTGATCGGTTACTGTGTGTGGTACAGCCTGTACTGAAAGCATATGTTTACCTCATTTAGTCCTTGCAACAACCTGATGAAAATAAATTGTCATTTGCTTTTACCTGAGAAGACATGAAAATAAGCCAGCCTATCCCTATATAGGTAAAATATGGAGCCAGGACTTAAGCTTAAACAGGATGACTCCCAAAGCTGTATTATCACTAGGACACACTGCTCTTCCTTAGACTTGTGTGGGTGTAGTGGAAAAGGACCTGAATATAAGCAGGGTATAGAAAGCTGTACAATCAGTGCCATAATCAAAGAACAAACAAAATTTGAGAGCCTGAGAAAAGGAGGGGTTGATCTGATGGCAACATAAAAAGGGTTCCATGTCAGAATTGGTGTTTATTATCGATTGCAGAGGCAATAGCTATTTGATAGGTGGAGAATACACAGCTGTTTTAGACAGGAGAAATTAATTAATTCGACAGGGCCTTGCTCTGTAGTCTAGTCTATCTTTGAACTCACTGTATAGTCCAGGCTGGCCTCGAACTCATGGTTATCCTCCTGCTTCAGACTCCTAAGTTCTGCAATTACAGGTATGGATCACCATGAGCAACAGGATAGAGGAATTTAATTTACCCAGTTGTAAAATGGAGATATGCCTGACAAGTCAGTTGTCTGGTAGGAATGACATGCACATATTGTTGTGTGACCAAATAATAGGAGGTGAGAGTATAATATCCATTAAGGCTTTGTTTTTATGCAAAGTATTCTAGACCTTAGGGAATAATAAACCATTAAGATTTATGACTGAGTAGCGAAATGCTCTGAAAAGAATCAGTTGGGAAGGTAGCTAAAGTTCAAGAAAACATAATAGTTTTCATCTACTCACTCTAGCATCATAGGGTAAATAAGAGAATTTAAGATTTGTCTTCAAAGAGGGGGAGGATGTAATAGCCAAAAGAGAGTTAAACTCTGTTGGTTTTTGAGTTCCTCAACCTACAGAAAGAAATTCATTAAAAGAAAAAATAATGGGTCCTGTGTACAATAGCTTAATGCAGTGTGAATTAGGTAAATTCATTAGAGTTTTGGGTTTCAAACTTGCTTAGGACCAACTCTGTAAACCTATTTTCAACAAAGATAGTGTAGAAAACTGATTATAAAATAGGAAACTGAAAATGTGTTTTTTTCTTTCCTTTTCTTTCTTTTTTGAAACAGACTGTTGTTCTGTAATTCAGGCTACCCTTGGTTTTGTGGCAGTCCTCTTGCCTCAGCCTCCTGAGTGCTAGGATTATAAGCATGTGCCACCATGCTTAGTTTATCCAAAAATTTTAAATATAGTACTTTCCACTTGTCATACTAACAAAATGTACATTACTGGACACAACTTTTAAACTAACTTCTTTCTGTCAGTTTTTAAGCCTTTAGTTAAGTGACATATAATGTTCAGGAAGGATTGCTTTTTCTACTTTTGAAGCCAGGTTCCACAAGTTGATTTAATGCCATTCGTTTTTGGATAAATTTTGAAATTCATTTATGCATTTGTTATATTCTAAATGACTGAAAACCATATTGGTACGGATTTTTATTTTTGTTTTTGTAGTGCTATGAATTGAACAGTGTACCTGCTAAGTAGTCTGCCACTGAGTACATCCCAGGCCAAAAATAATTTTTTGTTTTACATTTGAGTGACATACATGTATGTCATGTATGTCATACACGCATGATGATATTAAAACCTACTTACTAGTTGCATGGAAATTTTATTAACTTCACTGGTAAGAAATCCTTAATCTATTTTTAAAGTGTATTGATGTTAGTGGCTATACATTTGTTTAAAAAGTTAAGGTATTTGAAAAAAGGTAAATGGGTTTTAAACTTTCACAGCTTTATAATTCTTGTCATGTGCTTGTTCCTTTGGGTTTTATCATCAGTAATGGTATACTTTTCCAAAGATAACAAATACATGTCTATGCATCTACCATCTACATATCTACTAGCATATAGTAAAGTGATAGGATTGGCTAACATTTTAAAACGTAGTATTTGAGATCAGTAACATTGAAAATAAAGCTATTATTTCTGAATGATACTGTGAAGAAGATAAACTGTAAAATGTACTACTATGAATAGCATAAGGAGTTTCAGAATGTACTTCCTAACCTTTACCTTACTATGACAGTGATGGGTAACTGCCCAGGCTTAGGTTTGAACTTGTGATCTTTCTGATTCAGCATTCTTAGAGGACTGGGATCGTAGATATGCTATTTTAGTAGTTGTATTCTATTGTACTGCACTTGTTCAAAAGCCAAGTACAGTTAAGAAACACACTAAATGTCCACAAAATGATCTATTTTGCAAATAATGTAAATTTTCTTGCTTTCTTGCAAGAACGTATCTTTAAAATATAAGGAATAATGTTGTGGCTCATTCTGAAGGCCTGGGAGCTCAGTCTGCAGTGCCAAATAAGTAAGGACATACACACATACATACGGGGTTGTGAAACACCGATTCCTTTTTTCCCCAAGTGGCTCGTTTATTATAAGAATACTAAAAAGTGGTCAGTGATAATCTGGAATGTTCTAGGTACTGTAATTATTTATAAAGTGACTATTTTACACTGAATGAAATGGACATTTTTAAAAACTTGTGCATCTACTACCATTTCATGTGGAGATTAAGTATAATGGGAACCTTTTACATGTAGTGGTAACTGTTTATCCTTTCATTGTAACATGATCATCACAAAGTTGATAAATTTATCTTTATTTTTTTTAAACAGATAATCTCAGTGATACCCTAAAGAAATTGAAAATAACAGCTGTTGACAAGACTGAGGATAGTTTGGAAGGATGTCTGGATTGTCTGCTTCAAGCTCTGACTCAAAATAGTAAGTTTTATTGTATTTATTCAAATTCCAAATGAAAAAAAAAGTCTAGTCAGCAGTCTTTAAGAAATGGTTAGAGATGCATATAACTTGCTCACATAACTTGAATACTTTTGAATCCTTTCCCTGAATACTTATATTGTTTTAAATGTTCCATCCTCCTACCTACTTCCCACCCCTAAAGTACTCAAAGCCAAAATGATAGGCAGAGAATGGAGGATTTCATTGTTATACCAGTCCCAGAGATAAGGCCATTATTTCATTCCTAACAGACAAGCATCATAGTTGTTTTTTTTTCAACACCTACATTTGTGCTTTGAAAAAGGACTGCTTACAGTATTACATTGTAGGGAGAGCAGGGAGGAGAGACAGAAGGGGGAGCTGGGAACATTTGACATTTCCCACTGATGTCTTATGATCTACCATTTTAAATAATTTTAATAGTTTAAAAGAATTATGCATCATCTGCAGTCTTCCAAAATCTCCTGAAATTGAGATAAGGTTGATGTTTTGTGTTGTGGTAAATTGAAAGAGACAGAAATCACATACTTCTTCACTAACATATAGCATTTGATACATTGCTGTTTGCTAATTTCTGTCTTATCACAATGAGTATTATAAAATGATTTTCAATTGCTCTTAATTCTGGGCAGTTGTATTTAATTATGCTTGTATTTAATTATGTTATTTTCTTTGTCCTGAAACTGTTGCTGACAAAGATGTTAGGGGAGAATATATATTGTAAAGGTTTTGATTTCAAGGACTCAGAGATGTATGTTATTTCTTTTTTATATAAACTGTGGCAAAAACACCTGAAGTAATCATTTGTGGTACTTTTCATTAATGAAACAAGTTTTTGGTTTTTCTTATGTTTACTTTGAGACAAAGTGTCACTAAATTGCTCATCCTGACCTCAAACTTGTGGTCCTCCTGCCTTGGCCTGCCAAGTAGCTGGAATTACAGGAATGTACCATCTCTAGCTCAGAAAAAGACCACATTTTAAAGTTGGTTTTTAAAATTGTTTTTCAGTAATTCTCTTTGCTTTTGATATAACTGTCAAACTATTTAAGCTTAGTGGAGGAAAAGAAATTTGAAACAAGCAGTTCATTAAGAGCATCTGAATGAGACCTTAAAAAGAAAGTAAAGGTGAAGGGGAGGGGAGGAAAGGGAAGGAAAGGAGAGTGTCTAAGACAGTGTTACACATTGTAGTAGAAACAGGTAGGATTTATATCTAATAACATTAAATATACTTTAAAATGAAGCTTGTTTGTCTCACTTTCAGTTGCCTGGCAATTGGCAGTCTCATTCAGGGTCATAACTCAGCTAGAAAAAAACATATGATAACCTCATACATGTGCCTGTGTAGGCAGCTTTGCATAGCATAATTAGCCTGAATGAATTGAGTATCTCAAGTTTATACTCTTGAAGAGTTTTATTACAACCTTTGTCTTCAGTGAACTCCCTTCCTTCTTGTTAGCAGAATTTGCTTTTTAAATAGACCATTTGCTTTAGACTCATGTTCTTGGTCATGTGGAAGGATACTAGTCCCTCCAGAAAGAGCAGAAGACAGATGAAGAAAGAGGAGGAAGCAAAGGTAGATAGTGTTTTATAGAAGAGTTTCAAGAAATACAGAGAAGTTTATAAGTGTTAGATTTCACTTCAGATCCATTTGGGCTTATATATTGAACCTGTTTTTTGAGCATATTGTTAAAATCATATACCATAAAAATTTCTTTTTTCTTTTTTTTGTGGTGCTAAGATTGAACCTAAGACTCACAGTACCACTGAGCTGTGTCCCAGTCCCAGCTAAATTACAAAGCCAGAAGGCCACATTATTACAGGGTATTCACAGAACCAACAAACTCTGCTTTATTGAATGACTTTCCATGTAGGGAACCGAATAAATGTCTTCTTAACAATCAAAATTTATAAATTCTTCTCATGACTTAAGACTACTGATGCGAAAGGGTATGATAAAGGCAGAGGAGTTTGGGCAGATATATAGACACACTGTATGTCTTTAGAGCACCTTTTGTCTGTTAGCATTAGGATAGGTTACATATCTGTTACCTAATCTTAGCCCCAAAATATGTGTAGTGTCATCATTTAAAGGATGAGGAAACAAATTTATTCAAGTTATTTGCTTTGGTGTGGCAGAATCCAGAATTTGAATTTGAACTCTTAGTTACAAAATAAAAAATTTATATTGTATAAATTGAAGCTTTTTACTACATTAGTGAAATTGTTCTAAGGAGCTAGATTTTTTTTTTATTTTTTTATTTTTTTTTTTTTTGTCTTTTTCCTTTTTATCGGTACCAGGGATCGAACTCATGGCTGCCTGCTTGCAAGGCAGGCACTTTATGCCACTGAGCTAAATACCCAGCCCCAAGGAGCTAGATTTTAATATTGTCTTTTTACTTTTTCTTTAAAAATGTTACAAAATTTTGTTATTAAAGATGAAGGGATGTAGTATACCTTTTTGCTAATTAGCATCTAACTTTTAAACCAGAAAAAAAATAAGAATACACCAGCAGGGATGTGTGTTACCTATAACTATTGTTCAGTAAAATGAGAGGTCCATTTCTTTCCGAAGTCTTAAAGGTAAAATGAAAAAATATTGAACTTATGTAGTCTCTTTAAAGCATCATTATTTGTTTTAGAACTGATGAAAATATTTTGTGCAAATATGAGATGGTAATGTATGTCATCAAAGTCTAAATTTAAAGCTGGGTGTGGTAGCATATGCCTATAATCCCAGGACTCAGGAGAGTGAGGCAGGAAGTATCTTGGGAGTTGGAGGCCAGCCTGGGCTACAAAGTGAACTCCATGCTAACCTGAATTGCATAGCAAGACCTTGTCTCAAAAAGACCAAAACAAACAAACACATGCCCACCCAAAGTACAGACTTAATGTTTTATAATTCACTAATTTTTCATTGGCGAAGAATATTCCTAAAAGAAATACAATTGTGAAGTATCCACTCTATTTTAAGTGTATTGAATTGTACATTGCAAGTGGTCATGGTTTGAAATTATTTTTACTTTGATAGATAGCCTTAGAGTGGTTTTCTTTACCTTTATTCATTAAATATATTTATATCCATCTGAAGAGATAAGAGTTAGAAGATTTGAATACTTAATACATTTTAAGGGAAATACTTGTTTAAACAAGGATTTGAATAACTGATTTAAATTAATAAGAGGCACTCATTCACTCATAAAGCTTCACATCTCACTTTTAAGATGTTTTCAATAAAATACAGAAAGGCCACCAGCCAAGAAAATCGGCCTACTTATTCTGGTTTGTTTTCATTCAGATTATAGTTAGAAGAGATTCAGTGAATGCTTTTTGAATTATAACATGATTGTATTACTTCAGGCTGATTTAAAAATTTATTTTTTTATTTATTTTTAATTTTTTTATTTTACAGAGAATAAAAACAAAGCAAACCAAAACAAAACAGAACAAAGTAAAGCAGAGTAAAACAGTGCAAAAAACAGTGCAAATAAAAAACAGTGCAAATAAGATTTCAGAAAAAGATAGCAGGAAATCAACAGGAGACTGAGGCAGGAAGTATCTTGGGAGTATACTGGCTACCATAATGTCTTGTTTTCTTCAAAACAGTTGTCCATACCTTCACACACAATGTTAATAGAGTAAAAATAGTATAAAATCAGTCAAAACACAAGAATGAGAGCCTTAACGGCTTTCAAGACCAGCCACTAGGAAATCAATAATGGCTACCATAATGTCTCTTGTTTTCTTCAAAGTAGCTATCCATATCTTCATATATATTGGAATCAAATAATTGAAAACAGACTTAAACCAATGAAAACCAAGAATAAAAGCATTATTATTGTCTCGTTTTCTTCAGTGTAGCTGTTTATACTATGACCAATACTAAAATCAATTCTTGTAAACTCTTAAGGTGGAATTCTAGGCATATATAAACATATACATGTACATCTACACTTTCTGCATCAGAGGAAAAAACAACAAATAAATAATTATTATATAAGAGCCCAAACAGTAACAATGTAGACTTTCAAAACAAGGTGGTAGTAACATAACAATTGTTGGTTTTTTGCAGTTATCTGCAAAATTGCTACACGAATTACCAGATACAGTCATGCAAAATTGATTTGGATGTTATCTGTTTTGTTCTAAGAACTAACAGAAATGGTAGTGCAATCATCTTAGTAATGTTAAGAGTGTACATATGAATTTATGTCTTACTTCCTTTCTCTGCCTTCTTTTCTCTTTTCCCTGAGTTATTTTTTCCCTCTTTGAGCAGTTTATTACCCTTTCACCATATTTATTGAAGATTTTGTATCTTATTTTCTCTTTCAGTTTCTTATACTTAATACTGTATAAGCCAATATGGTATTTACACATGTGAGTTTGATTTATTTCACTTATAAGTATGTTCTCAAGTCTCATCCATTTACATAAAAGCCTCAATGTGGTTTTTCTTTATAGCTGAGAGGTATTCCATTGTATAAAAATGTCACATCTTTTGTTATCCATTCCTCCGTTAATGGGCATTTGGGTTGTTTCTAAGATTTAGTTATAACAAATTGTGCTGCTATAAACATGGGTGCACAAATACAATGTGATTTGATGTTTTTAGTTCTTCTGGGAATTTGCCCAAAAGTGGAATGGCTGGGTCAAATAGGACCTCCAATTCTAACTTTTTGAGGAATCTCCACATTGATTTCCACATGGTTGCATCAGTCTACACTCCTATCAGCAATGCAGAAGAGTTCCTTGTTCTCTAGCATTTTGTTATTGGTGGTTATCTTGACCCTGGCTATTCTTTCTGGAGTGAAATGGAATCTCAGTGTGGTTTTAAGTTACATTTCTCTAATGACCAATGATGCTGAACATTTTTTTTTTAAATTTTATTTAAAGAGGAAAAAAGAAAAAAACAAAAAGGGTACAAGTTATACAGAATTTCAGAAAAAATAAACAGGAATTCACTAGTTAATTGCATATTGTCATCTTAGAAATAGTTGCTTCAAGTTACAAAATTAAAGCATATAGAGGGGACTTTCAAACAATGAGACTGGAAACAGTTTTATTCAATGATCCAACAAAACTCAGTAATATGGTTATCTGTCTTATACACTTAAATATATATGCAGTTATATCCTTTAGAGCACTTTTCCTTTATTTTGTAAAATGACAGTTACACATTTTGGGTTTTATTACTCCCACAGTTCTTACTACTTTTTTTTTTTGAAGAAAGTAAAACCAAATGTGACATAACAGGACAGAATCAGTCAAATCAAAAGGAAAGACATAATACATAATGTAAAAACAAAATACAAGGGGCTGGGGATTTAGCTCAGCGGCATAAGCGCCTGCCTTGCAAGCAGGCAGCCGTGAGTTCGATCCCTGGTACCAGTAAAAAGGAAAAAGACAAAAAAAAAAAAAAAAAAAAAATACAAGGTGATCAACAATGGTTACCATAATGCCTCTTGCTATCTTAAAAAGAATTGCCTATATCATCAGTTACAATAAAATTGAACAAAAGCGTAAAGAACAAGACCGGTAAAACCAAAACATTGGAGACATTAGAGGACTTCAAAAGAAGATAATAGTCAACCAAAATGGGTGTCATAATGAATCTTACTATCTTCATAGTTGTTGCCTATACTTTTGAACTTGGTACTATCAAGCATAACAGAATAGAGGAAAATCAGTCAAAACAAGATGGTGAGAACAATACAGGGTTTCAAATAAAGTTAATAGGAAATCAATGTGGGTTACTATAATCTATCCTGCTATTTTTTATTTATTTTTCCCTTAATTAAAAGGATAAAAATGAAAAAGTAGATAATAAAAAGGAGATTGAGATAAAAAAAAGAGGGCATAACAACAAAACAGCGCAGGTCAAAAACATAGCCTTTTAAGCAAAATAGTGTTTCACCACAAGATAATCTCGACGTAAAAGTAGTTACCATAGTGTCTCTTTCCTTAAAATCTTTGAGTATAACTTCGTATACTGTAGCATCAAACATATCAAGACAGTGTAAAACGGTTCAAGAGAATGACAGTATTACAGGCTATTTAGAATCAACTAACAGAAAATGAACAATGGTTTCTGTATAATCTCCTTGTCTATAAAAGTTTTTGTTTATATTATCACATATAATAAAATCCAATAAGATACAACAGGTTAAAACCAATGGAGAAGAACAAAAGCTTGATGGGACTTCAAAACAAGAGGATGTTAAATCAGTACTACCTATTATGATGTCTTGTTTTCTCCAAAGTGGCTATTCCTACTATCCAACCTTCTCTGCCTCATTTCTGTTGAGCTCTTTTTCTGTCATTAGTTGTCAGTTTGTCTTCTTCATTTCACTTTCTGCTCCATTCATTGTGGCCTCTCTGCCACTGTTTCTGGAATCTTGGTATTTTTCATTTCTAGAATATCCTGCAGTAATCTCTGTAGAGTTGAATTGGTGGTTGCAAATTCCCCTAGTTCCTCTTTATCCTGGAAGTACCTTGTTTTTCCATCAATTTCTAGGGGCAGTTGTGCAGGATATATCAATCTTGGCGGGAGGTTATTATCTTTCAAAGCTTGAATTATTTCCCCCCACGTTCTTCGTGATTTGATGGTTTGTGCCGAGCAGTCTGCTGTAATTCTGATGGGTGTTCCCTTGTAAGTGATCTGTTTCTTGTCTCTGATGGCTTTTAATGTTCTGTTCTTATATCGAATTTCTGGAATTTTGATTATTATATGCCTGGGTGTAGCTCTGTCTGGGTTGTAGGTGGCTGGGGTCCTGTATGCCTCATACATCTGAGTATCTTTGCTAAATTAAGGAAATTCTCCTGGATTATTTCTGTGAATAGCTTTTGTAGTTCATTTGTTTGTGTCCCTACTTTTTCTTTTATGTTCTTAATTCTTAAGTTATAGATCCTCTTAGCATCTTCTAGCCTTCGTATTATTACTGTTTGTTTTCTTGTTATTTTTAAGAAGTTTTTCATTTCATGCTCCCACCTTACAAATCTCCAGTTCTGATAATCTATCCTTAGTTTCTTTCAAGCTGTTATGCCAGCTTTCAATAGAGTTTTTAGTTTCCTGGTAATCTCTTTGAACCTGCTTCACGGGTATTCTATGTTTTCTCTGTTTTCTCCATCAAACAATTCTCCCCTTTTTTTCTGTTCTTCCATCCCACCATCTGTTTTTTTCTTGGGCGGTGCTTAGCATGTCTCTAACTATTCTACTTATTTCTTGCTTTATTTCATTAAACACTTCATTTTTGAACTCATCTATGAGGCTCTGGAGATACCGCTTTATGTCTGTTGGTGCCGTGTCTGATACTGCATGTTTTCTGTCTTCATTCTCTTTTGCATTTACCTTTCCTGGATCAGTGTTCTCAAGATTGGGGACTGAGGACCCTTTCTTGTTGCTCCCTCTTCCCATATTTTTTGTTCCTTCCATACAAGCGTATGTAGGAGGCCCAGTTTTTTTTTTTTTTTTTTTTTTTCTTTTTGTCTGTTACAGTTTGTTTGAATCTGCCAGCTAGGTGTTCCCACCCACTGCAGTGTACTTGGAAGACACAGACCTGGGCAGCCTCTGCTGGGCCCATCCCTCTAGATCAACCTAGTGAAGGCTTCACTGCTAGGGTGCATCCCCAGGCCCAGGGACCTGATTTGGGCTGGCCTACTGGATCTTAGTCTGTGGTGTCACCAGGCCAAGTGCTTCCCACCAATCCCACTTTAGAGGCGAATATGCGACTAAAGTCACTGCAGGGCCCTGTTCCGGCTAGTCTGCCTGTTCCCAGAATTTCCTCTGTTGGAGCCTCCTAGTCTGTGAAAGGGTCTCCGTTTCTCTCACTCATCGCAGGTCGATGCAGGGCTCCCTGCCAGTCGCGCTCTCAAAGCCATTTGGTTTGCCGATTTCCATTCTCAGAGCTTTCGTGCATCTCTCTCCCCGCCGTGCCGATTGGGACGCAGCAGCGGCAGCAGGAAATTCAAATCGTGGCTTCCGATGGTGCAGGATCCAGCTTCCGTGCTGAGATTTTATCTGTTCCTGTTATAGCATCAGGATTACATTTCCAGTTGGTTTCTCTCAACTTAGTTCGTTCCTAGGTCAGCAGGGTACATCTCCCCCTGCTTAGGACTCCTCACAGGGCACTGCTCCTGGATTCTAAGCTGGTAATCTCAGAGAGCCTCCATGGCTGCTGTTATTTGTCCGCCATGTTCTCCCAGAAGTCCTAAATATTTTTAAATGTATTTTCCATTTGCATTTCTTCATCTGAGAAGTGTGTATGCAACTCAGATGCCCACTTTTGGATTGGGTCTGAATTTTGGGGACCTGATTTTTAAAAATTCTTTGTGTTCTAGATACAAGTCCTTTGTCTGAGGGACAGGTGACTTAAGATTTGTTCCCAGTTCATGAGTTTTCTTTTCACTCTGTTGGAGATTTCTTTTGACACGCAAAAGCTTTTTAATAAGATAAAATTTCAGTTGTTGATTCTGGAAAGTATTTCCCATGCAGTTTGATTTTTGTTTATGAATTCTCTGCTGACCCCTATGTCTTTGAGATTCTATCACTTTGTCTTCCAGTATATTTAGTGTTTCTGTTTTAATATTGAGATTTTTAATCCATTTTGACTTTAGTTTAGTGCATGGTGATAGGCATGATTCTAGTTTTAGTGTTTGGCATATGGAAAGCCACTTCTTCCAGTGCCACTTGTTAAAGAGTCTATCTTTCTTCAGTGAATGTGTTTGACTCCTTCGTGGCTGAGGCTGTTTGTAGTTGTGTTTGTATCTTCTAATCTATTCCGCAGTAACATGCTGGTTTTATCACAGTAGCTTTGTAGTATAACTTCAAGTCAGTGATTGTGATTCCTCCTGAAGTGGTGATAGTGGACAGCCTTGTCTTGTTCCTGATTTTAGAGTGAAAGCTTTCAGCTTTTGACCATTTAATATAATGCTGGCTGTTGGTTTGTCATAGATGACTTTCATCAGATTGAGGTAAAGAGCTTGTATTCCATTTCCCCTAGGCTTTTTATTATGAATGAGTATTGAGTTGTATGAAAAGCTTTTTCTGCATCTATTGAAACAATCATGTGATTATCTTTGGCTCTACTGATATGATGTATTACATTTATTGATTTGTGTATGTTAAACCATCCTTGCATTCATGGGATGAATCCCATTTTGTTGTACTGTATAATCTTCTTAATGACTTGGTACATTCTGTTTGCCAGTATTTTATTGAGGATTTTTACATCTGTGTTCATTATGGAGATTGGCCTGTAGTTCTCCTTTTTGGTTTGGTCTTTATCTGGTTTTGGTATTGGGAGTAATTCTTACTTCCAGGAATGAGTTAGCAGAAATGCTTTCCTTTCAATTTCATTGAAGAGTTTGAAAAGTGTCGGCATTAAGTCTTCCTTGAATTTCCTGTAAAATTCAGCTGTGAATGCATCAGGACCTGGGCTTTTCTTTGTTGGTAAGGTTCTAACTACATGTCAATTTCATTTATTGAAATTGGCTTATTAAACAATTTTACATCTTCTTGATTCAGCTTTGGTAATTCATATGTTTCTAGGAATCTGTCCATTGCTTCTGTGTTATCAAACCTGTGAGAGTAAAGATTTTTGATGTAATGAATAGATGATCTGAAGAAGAGACACTGAGATATCGAGTGCTAATTCTGTAGCGTTATGATATAAAATCTAGCAGTACTATTATTCTCTGTTCAGAGTGATATTAGCCTATTTTGTTTAATTTCAGCGTACATAAAGATATGGACAGCTATTTCGAAGAGAACAAGAGACATTATGGCAGCCATTGTTGACTTCCTTGTTGTCTGGTCTTAAAGATCTAAAATGCCTTCATCATCCTGTTCTGATTAGTTTAGTACTGTATTGTTTGGTATATATTCATTGTGTGTGAAGATATGGACAATTATTTGAAAGAAAACAAGAGACAGTATTATAGACAGTGAAGATCTCTTGGTGGTCTTGCTTTGAAATCTGTTTCTTAAATTGTTTTCTCAGGATCTGTTTAATTTTACCCTCTTTAAAATAAAAAAAATTAAAAAGAAAAAGAGAGTAAAAGTTTTTGAACTAGGTATTGATGATCTTCTGTATTTCCACAGGGTTTGTAGTGATTTCATCCTTTTCTTTCGTTATTGCATGAATTTGAATTTTTTCTTTCCATTTTTAAATAAAGTTGGCTAGAGGCTAATAGATGTTATTTATTCTTTCAAAGAACCAACTCTTTGATTTGTTAGTTCTTTGTATTGTTTTCTTAGTCTCTATTGCTTTGATTTCCACTCTGATTTTTATAATTTCCTCCCTTCTTTTTGCTTTGGGCTTGGCTTGCTCTTCTTTTTCTAGATGTTTGAGGTGTAACATCATGTTGTTTATTTGTGTTGGTTCTGTTTCCTGATGTGAGAGTTCACTGCAACAAGTTTTTCTCTGAGAACTGCTTTCATTGCTTCCCACAGATTCTGTTAAGATATATTTGTATTTTCATTTAATTTGTTTTTTAAAATTTCTTCTATAACCTATTGATTTTTCAGGCGTGTATTATTTAATTTCCATACGTTTATAGAGTTTTTGCAGTTTCTTTTGTTACTCATTTCCAGTTTTATAGCACTATGATCATATAATACGCATGGAATAATTTCAGTTCTTTTGCATTTACTTAAGCATGTTCTGTGGGCTAGTATATGGTTTATTTTAGAGAATGTCCTGGGTGAAGCTGAGAAGAATGTATATTCTGATGTTGTTGGGTGAAACACTCTGTACATGTCTAAGTCCATTTGTTCACAAGTTTGATTCAATTCTGTTATTTCTTTGCTGACTTTCTGTCTAGTTGGTCTGTCTCTTTGTGTCAGAGGGGTGTTAAAGTCTCCCATTAGCATTTTTTATTGCTTATTTGATTTTTCATTTCTATTAATATTTATTTTACATAGCTGGGTGCTCCCATATTTGGTGCATATATATTTAGGATTGTTATCTCTTCTTCTTGAAGTTTTCCTTTAACTAGTATGTAGTGACCTTCTTATCTCTTCTGATCATTCTTGGTTTGAAGTTTGCATTGTGTGTAAACAGTACAACTACCCCTGCTTTTTTGGGGGTTCCTGTTGCATAACATACTGTTTTCAATCCTTTGACACAGTCAGTCTGTGAATTTCCTTTTGGGTTAGATGTGTTTCTTATATGCAGCATATGGTTGGATGTTGTTTCTTGATCATTCTTCCAGTCTGTTTCTTTTAAGTAGTGAATTGAGGCTATTTACATTAATAGTTAAAACTGATATATGTTGACTTATTTTTGTCATGCTATCTTTCTGCTCTTGGTTCTTTACCTTTCTGCTCTTTAATTGTGTAACCCAGCTTGGTGGCTTTTATCTGTTGATGTTCTTGGAGTTGTAGATTTTTTTAACGACTATCTAGAATATCTTTCAGTATTCTTTGCAAAGTTGGTTTGGTGGTCGTGAAATTCTTCAGCTGTTTGTTGTTGTGGTGGAAGTATCGTATTTCTCCATCAATTTTGAAGGGTAATTTTGCAGTGTACTTTAATCTGGGTTGGACGTCATTTTCCTTTAGGATTTGAAATACTTCACTCCATGCTCCTCTTGACTTCATTGTTTGTGTTGAGAAGTCTGCTGTGATTCTGATAGACTTATCTGTCTCTTTCTCCAATAGTATTCTATTCTTATGTTGAATTTCTGGGGTGTTGATTGTGATGTGTCTCAGTGTAGATTTATTTTGGTTATGGCTAATTTGAGTTCCATATGCTTCACTTATCTGTATATGTTTCCTTTCCCATGTTTGGGAAATTTTCTGCTATCATTTTTGTAAATAGTCTTTTGATATCATTTGTGTTATCACCTTTTTCATTTACACCTATCAATCTTACATTATTTTTCTTTGCATCAGCTTGCAACTGTTGAACTGTCATTTTCTGATTCTTTGTTATTTTCCACAGATCTTTCCTTGCTCACTAGTTGCAATCTTCAAGATCTGAAAATCTATCTTCACATTAATTCATATGGTTCTACCAGCTTTTGATGGAATTTTAGATTTACTAAATGTCTCCTTGCATCTGTTTCATGTGGGTTCTGTTGTTTTCTTACGTTGTTCAGAGAAGGCTTCCATCTCTTTGCAGTCCTCCTCAGTTTTTTTTAACTAGGTGTTCCTTAGATGTGTTAAACATTTCTTTATTATGTTTATTATTTTTTCTTTTCTCTAGGAGGTTATTTGTGATCTGAGTTCCCTTGTAGCTTCGTGGAGTTGCTTGTTTACTTCAGTTGCCGTCATTTCAGAAGTTCCAGGTGTTTGGTTCAGATTTTCTTCTAGATCCATGTCTCTTGGGCTTGTTTGGGACAGGTTGGAGGTTTGAGATTGCATTTTGCTTTTTTGTTTTGTTATTTTCCTGTATTCCATGGTACCCTAGTGACACTTAGAGACTCCCCAGATGCGGGGTGCACATTAGGTAGACCTTCTGCACTCCCCATGTGGCTCACCAAAACACCCCCGCTACTTGAGGTCACTGGGCAAGGAAGTGAGGCTACTGACTGATGTAGTAAGGCTGAATGGTATGTGGCATATACTGGGCTGGCTTTAAGCTCACACCACGTGATATACCAAAGCTCGCCAACTTCTTGGGGTCTCTTGATGTAGCTCTACTAGGTTCCAAGGAAAGATCCACTTCTGCACCACCAGGTAGGGATTGCTGTGGCAGGCTTCAGCTCATATGTGATAGCTCCTGGCTTCGTGAAGGATGGTTGCCAGTGCCCAGCCAGGACCAAAGTGAGAAGCTAGAGGTCCTGCAGTGTTCAGGGATGCTGGGTGGGGCCTACCAGGTTCCAAGCAGAGTCCTGCGGCTGCACAGCTAGGTAAATATTTCTGTGGCAGGCTTCAGCTCACATGCTATGGCTTCTTGCTACCTGGAGGTTCTTATTTAAAAATTTAAGTAAGTATTGTTTTCTCAAATCATTAAGGGTTGTCATTATAGGATATTGAGTCCTGTTCACCTTGAAAAAAATTGGGTTAAATTAATGATGCAAAAAAAAAGTTGTGTTCATTATAAAATCTGTTAACATTATTCTATTTTAAGTAGAAACCAATTCCCAGGGCTGGGGAAACCATAAAATAATGCCAGCACGATCACCAGCAGCATTAAACTTGAAGAATTAGGGTGTCTTCCCTGCCTTGTTGTATCATTTTCCTTTGTGTTTTGACTTTTAACTTTGGTTTTACTTGCTTGGTGACCATTTCTGGTTCATGTAATAGTTACACAATTGCTTATTTTCTGTAGAAAAACTTTGTGAGACGTATTGTTTTTAAAGAAAAGTTATTTAGTTTCACATTCCTAACTTTATATATCATTGTTACACTTTGTAGTTTTACTTCCTATTCTTCGTTCTTTTTTATTTAAACGTTGGGACTTTTAAACCTTATGTTTTATTTGTATGTGTTTCTAATGGGTCATGATTATATTCGATTTGAGATGTGTGCGTGTGTGTAATTTTTTATCTTTTATCCTTTCCTCCCTCTCCCTTTTCCCCAACTCCAAAAGCTCAGCCTTCTGTGTCCTCCAGTTTCTCCTTTATTTTTCCTTTAAATTGTTTATATTTTGAGTTTCTCAGGGAAGAGATCCTTTGGGATATTTATCCTCTGCATCTGACTTATTTCACTTATTATAGTCTCAGGATCTGTTTGTTTTGTTTTGAGGCAGGATCTCAGTATGTAGTAGAGGCTGACCTTGAATTTGCTTCTGTAGCCCTGGTTGGCCTCAAACTAATGGCAGTCCTCTTGTCTCAGTCTCCCAAGTGCTGGGATTACAGACTGCACCAGCTATCCAAACTACACCAGCTATACATTTTCTTACAGATAAACTCATGTATTTTTTTAATGACTAATTCTCTGTAGAGTGTTTAGACCACATTTTCTTTATTTGTTCATCTATTGATGGTTCTTTCCCATAGTTCAACTGTCACGAATTTTGCCTCCTTAAAATGCCTATCCATGTAACACTATAATATGAAGGCTTTGTCTCTTTCAGAGAGAAACCTGGGACAGCTCAATCAAATAAAATATCTGTTTTTAGTTTTTGAGGAATCTGCACTCTGATTACTACATTCTGCCAACAGTGTGAAAGAGTTCCTTTCCTCCCATACCCTCACCATTTATTGTTTCTTGAGTCCTTGATGTAGCCATTTTTAACTGGAGTAAGACAGAATCTCATTGGTGTTTTGATTTGTACTTCCTTTTTTTTTTAATTTTTATTTTATTTTTTATCTTTTTATCAGTATTGGGGTTCAAACTCACTACTGCCTGCTTGCAAGGCAGGTGCTTATGCCACTGAGCTAAATCCCCAGCCCATGACTTGCATTTCTGTAATAACCAAAGATACTGAAGATTTTTTTTCATGTACTTGTCATTTTTACTTCCCTTGAGAAATATCTATTCAGTTGCCCGTTTTTGATTGAATTTTTGAGTTTCTTTATATATTCTAGATATTAGTTCTGTGTCAGAAGAGTAGTGGTCAGAATTTTTTCACACTGTACTTGACTTTTGTTTCTTTCCCTTTGCAGAAGTTTTTCAGTGGGTCTTTGAATGTGGGGGGCAAAAATGAACCCTTTTTTACTGTTGGTAGTAGTATAGACCAGTATATCCACTCTGGAAATCAGTGTGGGGATTCCTCAAAATGCTAGTATTAGAGGTACTTTTGGACCCAGCTATTCCCTTTCTGAATATTTTCCCCTGAAGAATTAAAAGCATACCACAATAGTATGTGTGCAGCTGTGTTTATAGCAACACAGTTTTTAAGAGGCATGTCTGGGAAACAGTCCAAATGTCCATCACCTGAGGAATGGATAAAGATGTGTTTTTATACAATGGAGTACTTCTCAGCTGTAAAGAATAAACTTGAAGCATCTATAGGTAAATGGATGCAACTTGAGACCATACTCACAAGTAAAATAAGTCAGACTCAAACATGTAAACATTGTGTTGTGTTTGAAACTGAAAGAGTAGGGTCAAAATATACAGTAGACATTAGCAAATGAGAAATTGTTCAAAAGGAAAAAAGGAACTATGATGGGGAAAGGGAAGAAAGGAAAGGGAAAAAAATGCAAGACAGTTGCACTGCTATCTCTTAGTTTGTTGAACAGAAAGATTTTGTTAATACAGATTGAAGAATTTTTATGCCCATATCTTCTACTTTGAGGAACTACTTTAAAGATAGCAGCACACAATGTATTAACTATTGTTATTCTGCTATTACTTTGTTATGAAAGTATTTTTTTTTCATAAAAGAAGTCATTTACAAGATACTTAAGGAAGAATAGTGATGAGTGAAAATTTAATAAGTAGTATTGAGCAAAAGAACAAAAACAAGCAAGAGAATGAGAAAAAATGATCAGAGAAGATACAGTCAATACTGAAGATAATAAAGATCCAACTTACATGTAATTAGAGTCCTTGTGAAGCTAAACAAACAATGAAAACAAGGTAATATTTAGAACTATAAACTTTTAAAGATCTGAATCTTATGTATCAAAACTAATGTAAGCTATAATCCACCACAAACTGATGACGAAAACTGAGCTGAAATGGTCAGTTGAAATGCCCCTCTGAGTGTCAGCGCCATTCACAAAACTGTGGCCGAAGAGAACCAGGCCTCATCAGGAGGTGATGCCTACCTGGAAACCAGTGCCATGCACAGGCTGGTGCTGGAAAGACACAAGCCTCTCTCCATGCCTCAGTGCCATTTGCAGACTGTAGAGGGAGAGAACAAAGCCTCAGCAGGAAGTACCCCCTTCCTGGAAACCATATCATTTTCATTGTTTTATTGGGTTGGGTTTTATTCTCTTGTTTTGAATATGTTAAATCTAATGGCATGAGCAGGTATTTAAAAGACATATTTGTAGCCATTTTAGATTTACTATTGGTTTGTTTTGAAGTCCTTTATTGCATTGATTACTTCGTTTTTATTGTTTGTATTCTTTTTTTTTTTTTTTTTTTCCCCACCAGGGATTGAACTCATGACTTTGCACTCACCAGGCAGGTGCTTGTGCCACTGAGCAAAATCCCCAGCCTTATGTCTATTCCATTCTGCTTTGTTTGATTTTTACTATGTCCAAAGGTATCTGCAGCTATTTTGAAGACAGCAAAAGGCATTATGGTAACTAGTCTTGATTTTGTAAGATTGTTAAGTCCTGTGTGACTTATACTGGTTTGATTGGTTTTATTCTGTTTTATTTTCCTTGGTTTTATCCTCTTTATAGTATAGGAAAAATTTTAAACATTAAATGCAAAAAGTAACTTAAAAGTCTTCCATGCAAAAACATGACGTTGTAAGTGGGAAAAATTCTAGATTGGTGTCAGACTTGAGAACAGTAATGTAGATTTTAGTAGGGTAGCAGTGTTTTAGGGCAACTCAAGGAGTAAGAATTTTATAATGAACCATGCTGTTTGGAAAATATCAAAACTATAGAAAGAAACTCTTAAATATAGAAAAAAAATAAAGCAAGTGCTTTGCTCAGTATCTTTCCAGAGGAGTCTTCTAAACTGTTGCTGTTTAATCTAGTAGCCTCCAACATGAATGCTTAACATTTGTAGTAAGACTACTCTAAATTGAAGTGTGCTGTAACTTTCAATTTTGTAGCACATTTTATAAGCAGTATAAAGAAGAATGTAAATTATCATATTGACAGTTCTTAAAATATTGATTACATGTTAAATCTCATATGAAAGTCTATGAAATATTTAAAAACCCTCTATTCCCATTGTAGCTTTATAAAGGCCAGCATTTCTTAGATTGTAGGTAGAGGCTGAGCAAAGTGGTATAAGAGTTGAACCAGCCAGTGTGATATGATAGAAAATGTAACTGTATAAGTAATAATATATAAAATTATTCCTTCCAAAATAAAAGTGTTTATTTTGGCACATTTTAGGTATACATAATGATTACATTTGTTATAGGGAATTTATGTCTGTACATGACACAATTTGATATTTTTCCCCATTCCCCTATTATTCTTTCAACTCCCTTACCCTCCCTTACTTATAATTGCTTTGTTTCCATTTTTTTCTTTTTTTCTCATTTTTCCCTCTTTTCCCTTCTTTTCCCCCTTTAAAAGAACCTTAAATTCATTGTTCTAGAGTTGAATTTTAAGGAGGAAAAGAAACCAAGATATGTTCTAATTTTAAGCAGAAGGGAGAAAATACTATCTAAATCTATTCATATCCAGGAGTTTGTTGAGAAAGGAAAATAGAAAGACTTGATCTGATTGGAAAAATGAGAAAGAATATCTGAAAGTCCTTTACAAGCCATGAGATTAGTAAAAGAAGCAAGATTCGATCCCATTTGTTGATTCTTGGCATTATTTCTTGTGTCACTGGGTTTCTGTTCAGACAGTCTTTATCCACACCTCTGTCCTCAAGAGTTGTACATATTATCTTTCAGATTGTTTTTAGTTTAACCTTGAGGTCCTTGATCCATTTTAATTTTAGTTTACTACATTTTAATGAGAAATACGGATTTAGACTCCATCTTTTGCATGTGATGATCCAGTTTTCCCAGCAACCTTAAAGAGTCTATCTTTCCTCCAATTTTTTGGCTCCTTTGTCAAATTAGCTGTATGTGTCTGTAGTTGGTTTTGCTTCTTTTATTCTGTTCTTCTGTTCTGTTCTGTTGATCCACATGTCTGTTTTTGTGCCAGTTTTGTGGTGTTTTAATCACTGTGGCTTTATAATGTAACATCAGGTCTGTGATTGTGAGGTTACCTGCTTTACTTTTGTTACCCAGGATTGCTTTTGCTATTCTAGGTCCCTTCCAATTCCATGTAAATTTTAGAATTGTTTTCTCTCGCTTTGTAAGAAATATTGATTCTTTGATTGGGATTGTGTTAAATATGTA
This sequence comes from Cavia porcellus, assembly GCF_034190915.1. Taxonomy (NCBI): domain Eukaryota; kingdom Metazoa; phylum Chordata; class Mammalia; order Rodentia; family Caviidae; genus Cavia; species Cavia porcellus. The sequence goes on from NW_026947487.1 coordinate 81,239,610, forward strand.
TATCAGTTTTGGAAGTATAGACATTTTGATTACATTGGTTCTGCCTAATCCATTTCTTGATTTCCTTTTTTAGTCTGATGTAATTTTCATTGTTGTGGTCTTTAACTTCCTTAGTTTAATACTAAATATATAATTGTTTTATGCTCTTGTGAATGGTATTGCTTTTTCAGTGAGTTTATTATTAGTGTATAGGAATACTATTTATAGGTGTTTATTTTGTATCTTGTGACACTGCTGAATTTGGTTACCAATTCTGGGAGTCTTTTCTGGAGTTTTTTTGGATCTTACAAGTAAAGGGTAATATCACCTGAAGATAATAATATTTGTTGTCCTTTCCTATACATACTCCTTCTGTTTCTTTGTCTCATCTGCTTGTTCTGGATGATGTTTCATGGATTGTATTGAACAGGGTTGGTGATCATGGACATCCTTGTTTTGTTCCTGAATTCAGAAGGAAGACTTCCAGATTTTCCCCATTTAATACGATATTGGCAGTAGGTTGGTCATAAATCACTCTCATCATGTTGAAATAAGTCCTTCTGTACCTGTTTTCTTCAGGGTTTTTATCATGAATGGATGTTGGATTTTGACAAAAACTTTTTGTACATTGATTGAGATGATGTGTGTGAATTTTGCCCTTGTTTCTGTTTGTGTGATGAATTACATTTGTTGATTTGCATGTGTTGAGCACTGAAGTCTGCTTAGTCATGGTGTGTGATCTTTTTGATGATTCATGGCAGTCTATTTTCCATTATCTTAAGTATTTTTGCACTAAAGAAATTGGCTTTTTTTTGTGGGGGGGGGGCTGGATCCTTGTCTGCTTTTGGGATCAAGATAATGTAAGCTTCCAAGAATGGTTTTGGAAGTATCCTTTCTCTTTCAGTTTCTTCAAGGCATATTGGTGTTTAGAGTTCTTAAAGAATCCAACTGTGAATTCATCAAGTCCTGGGCTTTTCCTAGCAGGTAGCTTTGTTTATTCTTTTTTTCCCTCTTCTTTCTGTTTTCCTTAGTGCTTTAATCTCATTGCCTTTCACTGGCTTGTTGAAGATTTTAAGCCTTCTAGGTTTGGATTTGGCAATAGTATGTATCTGGGAATCTCTGCATTTCCCGAGTTCTCCAATTTTTTGGCATTACATGTTTGTGAAATACGTGCTAATAATTTTCTGGATTTTGGCAGGGTTTGTTGTGATGTCACTTTTTCATTTCTAATTGCATTAATTTGTGTCTTCTCTTTTATAAGATTGGCTGAAGGGTTGCCTATTTTATTTATTCTTTCAAAGAACCAGCTCTTCAATGCACTGCTTGTTTTTGCTTTTTTTTAGTCTCAGTTTTATTAATTTTTACTCTTTAAAATTTCCCTTCTTATACAAAGTCTGGGTTTGTTTTTTTCTTGTTTTTCTAAGAGCTTGAGATGCACTATTACATTATTTGGCTTCATTCTATTTGTCTATGTGAGTATTCACCACTATGAATTTCTCTTACAGACTGCCTTTATTGCTGTGGTATTTGTACTGGCATTTGCGTTTAATTCTCAGAACTGTCTCATTTCTTTTATGTGATGAATTGATTATTCAAGAGTGTTTTATTTAATTTCCCGATACTTGCATAATTTTTGTGGTTTCCATTGCTGTTGATTTCTAGTTTCATTGCACTGTGTGGCTACAAATTCCATTTTTTTGCATTTACTTAGGCATGCTTTACTAACTAGTATGAGGTCTGTTTTGCAGAAAGTACCATGTGCTGTTGAAAAGAATGTGTATTCTTTTGTTGGATAGAACATTATATATAGTGGTACCTGGTACCTGGGTTCACAAACACTTGTATTTGCAAACAATTGGTTGACAAAACAGAAGCGTTTGACAAAATTTTGTTTTTGTTATCAAACTGCACTAGGTGATAAACCTGACCATAAATATCTTCCACACAAACACAAACATGGTCATCTTTGCTAGAATTGTAGAAGAAATTAAGTTTGTAGGCTGAGGAACCATTGTATCTTTTAAGTCCATTTGTTGGAAGATTTGGTTCAGCTCTTTTATTTCTTTGTTGATTTTTTTTGTTGTTTAGCTCATCTGTCTGTTTTACAGTGGGGTTGTGTGTTGAGTTTCTTCAATATTTTTATTGATGTTTATCTGTTCTTTTATCTCATAATCTGTTTTATGAAATTGGGTGTACTGTTGTTTGATGCCTATATATTTGTAGTTGTTATTGCTTCCTGTTGAGTAAGTCTGTTAACCAGTGTGTAATATCCTTCTTGTCACTTCTAATGAGCTTTGGTTTGAAATCTTATTTCTCTGAAAACAGGAATGCTGCTCTTGTTTTGCATTGTGTAGAATATTGCTATTCGTTCCACTCAAAGACAATATAGCAAAAAGACCCTTGTCCTCATGTTTCCAGTCTCTACAAGTATAAAAGGTTAGCCTTTCTCTCAGTCTTGGATAATATAGCAGCACAAAATAGACTAAGCTTATAATAGAGAACAAATGTGTAAGAGAAGGTGATACAAAATAATACTGTATGCCAAATACATACAGAAAAGAGAGTTGACATGCTTAATATTTAACTTAACTGCACTTTCAAGTTTTTTAGGGGAAGACATGATGGGTTTATGCCACTGAGTCTTCCTAACTTTCTTGAGGGTTCCGTATAACTGTATCAACAAGTAGCCATAGGCATTGCATTGTTTACATACTTGAATGAAGTTAACTGGTTCTCTAATCATGCATAGTACACACACACACACACACACACACACACACACACACACACACACATATACACACCCATCTGCAGTTCTAGTTAACCATGGTTAACTGTGGTCCTGGTATATTAAATGGCAAATTCTAGAAATAAATAATTTGTGAGTTTTAAATTGCATATGCTGGTTGGAGTAGCATGTCTTGTACCATCCCATCTGGCAGGTAAATCCTTGTATGGTCTGATGTATTCATGCTGTATAGTGCCTGGTAGTCATAGTACATTAAAATTTGTAGATGGAAACATGCAGATACTGTTGTGACTGATAGTGTGTTGTGCCTGAAAGCACTAAGCCTTCCTTACCTTAACATGTAGGCAGTATGTCATATCACCTGATCGCATGGAGTGCACGTAGAAGGACAGTTAAAGATATGCTACATGCTTTTACTGTAAAACATTATTGTTCTTTTGTTTTTGTCAATCATTTAATATAATTTATAAGTTAAGCTTCATCCTGAGTATGTATATTAAGGAAGAAACTGTTAATGTATGCATGTGAACAGACATACAAACACAGTGGTTAGGACTGTGTTGTAGTCAGGATTTTCAAGGGAACATATTTAATACAAGACACATAATTTATAGAATTATTTTTTATTATTTTTAGTCATTTTAGTACTGGAAATCAAACTCAGGACCTTGTGCTTCCAGATAGATGCTTGTGCTGCTGTGTCCCTAACCCTAGGATTATATTTGATAATATTCACCCAAAAAGTCAAATGCAGAAGAGTGCCAGAGTCCACATACTTAAAGAGTCAAAAAATCCAACTGAGGGCCTAGATCCCACAGCAGTGTCCTACAAAAGTCCACCTAAGACCCAGAACCTGTGGCAGTGTCCTCCACAAGTCCATCTGGAGGGCCTAAAATCCACAGCAATGTCTCATGCAAGACTATATCAAGGATCAGCTCTGCGAAGGCCCAAAAGTCAGCGGTGGAAGCTTAGAAAGTCTGTGCCAGTGGGCTGAGAGATCTGCATTGGAGCTGAGAAGTGATGCTCAGAGTAAGGACCAGAGTTCCCTCAAAGAGAGCCATAGCCTTCCTCGGTGACAATAAAGACCCAGGCTCCTTGAATGATGAGAACAGCTAAATTCATATCAGGAAAACCAGTGTGATAAGCTTCTCTAGGAAAACCAACAGTGTACCATAGTCCACTCCAGTTCTGCTCTTTATGCTGGTGGCAATAATTCTCAGGTGGGTTTGCTGATTCCTTGATCCTGAACTTTCTATCCTACTAAAGAGTGAGAATGTACATTTCTATTATTTATAAATGTTGTAGTCAGGGTTTGCAAGGAAAATGATTACATCCAAGACACATAATTTGTAATTTATAAATTTATAATTCACACACATATTTCACCTAAGGAGTAAAATACAAAGAAAGTACAGGAAATCTGTCCACATATTAAGACTCAAGGAATTTAGCTACTGGCCTGGATCCTGTAGCAATGTCCTGCATGAATCCAGCTGAAGTCCTGGAGCCTATGACAGTGCCCCCACAAGTCCAACTGGAGGCCTAGAGCCAATGACAGTGACTCATGCAAGTCTATTTCACAGCTCTGCTCTGTGAAGGTCCCAAGGTCAGCAGTGGAAAAGCTAGAAAGTCTGTACCAGTAGGATGAAGGAATCAGTGCCAGCAGGTTGAGGGTTCTGCACCGGAGCCAGGAAGTAACGCTCGAAGTAAGGACCAGAGGAGCTCCTCCAAAAAGTACCACAGTCATCCTCAGCAACAACGAGATCTTGAGCTCCTCTTGACAGTGAGAACAGTAGAGTCCATATCAGGGAGCCAGCATGACAACCTTCTGGAGATTCAACAGTGTACATTTTCCCCTCCGGAGCCAGGAAGCAATGCTCAAAGTAAGGACCAGAGCTCCCCCAAAGTGAACCAGAGTCATTCTCACTGACAAAGTCCTGAGTTTCTCCGATGATAACAGCTGAGTTCATATCAGGGAAACCAACATGACAAGCTCCTCCAGGAGAATCAACAGCTTAAAAAGACCCAACAGCTCTAAACAACAACAATGCTTTTCCTCTCCAGGACTCATTTTGATGCTGGCAACGATCCTCAGGTGGACCATCTGCACTCAGCACCACACTGATTCAGTCCAGTTGGTGTTTAAGTTGACTATCAGATTTCAGTCCACCACAATAAATGATGCAATCTGTAGGATTTTGTAACAGCAGTATAAATGACCTGATCCATAGTGCTTACACTAGTTTCTCTTTATCTGCAGAGGACATGTTCCAAGACAACTAGTAGATGCTTAAAGTTGTGGATAGTTACCAGTTAGTGGTGGATTAACTAATGGTCAATTTGGAACACCCAGCAGAACTGAGACAGTGTGTGCTGAGTGTGGAAGGTTGATGCCAACCACATTAAAAAGAGAACTGAGAGGAAGATGGTGTATCATTGATTCTCCTGGGGAACGTGGTTGTGCTGGTTTACCTGATACGAACTTATTAGGTCAGATGGTCCTTTATTGTATCCTCACATGATAATTACCATTTTCTCATCCTAGCATGGTGGCACATATCTGTAATCTCTTTCTTGAGAGACTGAGGCAAGAGGATCATTGTGAGTTTGAGTCCAGCCTAGGATATATCATAGTTCAAGGCCAGTCTGAACTACATAGTAAGACCTTCTTGAAAAAAAAAAAAAAGGTACCATTTTCACTAGAAAGTAATTTTGACTGAATAACCATTTGACAGTATAAAACATGAGGCATTTTCATTTTGGAAAAATAATAAAAATTTAGTGAATCATTTTCTTTAGAGCAGTTTCTTTATAAAATATATGTCTAATTAGTTTGTATAATGTTTACAGTTTTATTTTGATTTATGGATAAAAGTGAGGTGATTTTTTTTTTCCTAGACATTTCATTTTCTTAATACCATGGATTGTACTATATTTGTTATTAGTTAACTATGCTGCTTTTATCATATACTAGCCACTTTAATACCGTTGCTTCAGCGTTTTGGTTTTGTTCTGACCCATTTTTAATCTGTTTGTCTGTTATTGTGCTGTTACCTTCATGTTTCAGTTATGATAGCTTTGTGGAGGAAGTTTCCCACTATAAATCTGTCTTGCAGAAGTCTTAAATTCATGGGTCATATCAGAGACGTTTTAGAAATACCCGGTCACATTCCTTTAAAATTCTATTGAGATTGCAGTGTCATAAATTAATTTGAGAAGAGTTAAAAACTATTGGATGTTTTATTTCCCAGTCTGAGTTATATTATATCTTCTGTTATGCAATTCTTCTGTGTCTCAGTAATATGATATAGTTTGGTTTATATGTTTTCCGTACCATATGAACCAATAACCATACCATCATTTCTTCTTAAAAATTTTCCTAGTACTTTTTGTTGTTAAACATGGATTTCCCCCTATATAACTTTTAAATGATGATTAATTTGAAGTCTATATTAGTTTTTATACTTTATTTGTATTTTTGTTTTATGAACTAGTTAGTTAAATGTTTAGCTTAGTTCTCATGATTTTGTAATCAGAACATCTACAGAGTGATACTTTGCTCTTTGTAGCTCAAGCTGAGCTACCATGTTGACTTTAATTTACAACAAAGTAATAAATAATGTTAACTAAAATAATGTTATATTTTAGTTTCGGGTTGAAATAACAGCTCCTGTAGTGCTTTACTGTCACAAATAATATGTTTGGATGTTATGTAAAAATTTCTCTATTTTAGGAAAATAGTGCTAATTATAGAATGATTTTTTTTAGAATAGACTTAAACCATAAATCCTTAGCAAAAATCAATTCATATTAAAAATTATTTCTGTCATATATTTTTAATATAAAGCTTATTTATAATTAAATTTTTTGGAGAATATTAATATGGGGAATTTTTTCTTAGGAAGAAGTATAAGCTAGCTTTATAATTTTTTGAGTCAGGATCATTTAGTGTGCTAATGAGGGTCACTATATTTTATATTGTACTTTGTATTTCAGAAACAAACATTTGCCTAAGTTAATACACATAAAAAACAATTCAGATCAGTAATACAAATGTACATGTATTGGAATAAGTTATTAAATGGTCTTACAAAGATGGAAAACTTCTGAAATTATTAATGGATACTCCCAAATTTTCAGAACTATCCTGGAAGCATTACTTTTGCTATGAGAAAATTATTTAGAAGATCATACAACCCTTTAATGTATATGTAGCTTTAAATTCAGGATTTCATTTATGTATTATATTACTCTTGAAAATGTGTACTTATGAGTTGATTTAATACGTGAATGGAAATTTTTTTTGTAAATTAGGGTAGAAGTACTGTAATATTAACTTTTAAAAAGAGTTTTTAAAAATTTCTTAACATTTTGGCCTATAGGGAAAGAATACATCTAACCATAAAAGTAATGTAGATAGTTGACATACAGTTATTCTCCTGTGGGAAGCAGTTTTTAAATAATTTAATTCACACAGATGTGTAGTTAAATTTGCTATTTTAAAACAGGAGATATCATACTATGAGTGTATGTTTTATACCAAGTTAATACATAACAAAATTATATTGTTTTCATTATGTATTTTAAGTTTCATTTCCCTGAACTATGAATAGGTTTAAGTGTTCTGAACAACTGAAAAATTATTGAAACAGTAAAAATAATGGAAAGATTAAAAACTAAATAGAGAATAAAAGTTGGTTCTTCTTTTGAAGCAGTCAGGGGAAGGAAACCAAAAAATGGGAATGCTTCCAGTTTAAGGGGCAAAAAGCAATGATTCTAGTTGAACTGTAAGATCAGAAATATGTCTTCTTAGCCGAATATACTACTTTATATATTTTATTTGCTGCAGTTTTTGGTGAAAAATGCTGAGGACAAATGTATTAATATACTTTATTTGCAATTATTTGGTGCTGGTCATTTTACTCATAAATCGTTCATGATTGGAGTAATGTGTATATTTCATGTTTTTAGTAAATTAGGGCTCAAGTATAATTTTCTAGGGTAATATTCATATAATGAGCCAAATAATACAAAGGATCTTTAGATTTTTTTTTAAAAAATACAATAATATGCAGTGGTGTTGTCAGATATATTTACTTTGAAATTTGGGCTTGTTTACAAGCATTTGAAAAATAAAGTATTGCATAAGTCATGGATAGAGTGAAAGTCTTTCTCTCCTGACTCCTCGTATGTGTTGTGGGGACAGCAGTAAAGAAACTATGCAAATGTCACAATCCTGCACGTCCATGAATCGGGCCTAGAATTAAAAGAAATCTTAGTAAATGGTTGGACCTATTAGAGTAGAGTGTTCACATGCAGTTTGTACACATTGCTTTGCTGTATTGATGCTCTGGCTAAGTGTTAGATACTTACAGTTACGTTTGAACATTTTATGCAGTTGTGTTTTAATGAAATGAAGATTAGGACTAACATCTCCCCATCCAACTTACTCAGCACTTCATATTTATTTCGTCAAATCTTGTGCTCTCAGTAAAGATGTGTCATTATTTTGTGGGGGAGACTGTGCTAAGTAAATATAAAATTATTACTTATCATAAATACATATTAGAGGTATATTCAGGGTCTGAACGAGGGGAAAAAAAACTAGATGTCATGTATGCCTGAAATCCTCTAGGAAACTGAGGCAGGAGGATTAGGAGAGAAGTTTGTACTGCATAGCAAACTAAAAGCCAGCCTGGACTATATAAAACAATGCATCTGGTCATACTGTCTTATAGTCTAAATGACTGATAAGTGGATGCTGTGCTTTTGATTCATGGACTGCTCTTACCTCTGTGTTTTCCAATAGAGTGGTCACTAAATCACATTTGGTTACTGATATTTGAAAAGGTTTTTAACTGAAACTGAAATGAGCTATAATTTCAAAGACTTGGTACTGAAAAGAGTGTAAAATGACTTGGTTTTGTATTGATTACATGTTAAGGTGATAATATTTACATATAAATGATTTTTACTTAATCAGCTGGTAGAAAATTTAAAGTTATCTAAGTGGCTTGCACTGGATTTCCATTGAATAGCAGTATCCCAGACTAGTTGTGTCTTGAACTTTTGGGTATATAAAATTATTTGGAAATCTTGTTCAAGTAGGAGTTTTGAGGCCCTGTCTCCAGAGATTCTAATTCAGTGGTTTTAGAGTGGGCCCTGAAAATTTGCATTTCTAATAAGCTTTTGTAGACTGCTGATGACCTGTGGACCTCACTTTTCACTTACAAGGGTTTAAAGTAGACAGTCTTCCACAAGGTTGAAAAGAATGTTACCTAGGCTGAATCAAAAACATAATACTTTTCACAGAGTCTTTTTTTTTTTTTTTTTTTGGTACTTGCGATCAAACTCATGACCTCACGCTTGCCATGAGGCTTGCACATCTCACTTATGCCACTGAGCAGCCTCTTCACAATCTTTTATATGATCTCATCTTAGATGAGATCCACATTATAGATTCTATATTTTCTTGAGGAATGATCCCAGACCTTTCAGAGATGACTGCCCAAACTGTACCCCAAAACCCACTTACTCATCAGAGTGCCACTGCAATTAAAAACCACTGCAATTAAACCTGAATATTGAGTTGTAGTTTAGAAAAAATAACTCATATTAATATCTTTTATCTTAAATACTGTAACATGCACACCATAAGTTTGCCACCACTGGTCCAGAGGAATGAATATATACAAACATTGTAGGACTTTCCAGGTTAAAATGTGAAATTTTGTCACACTTTAATGAGAATTCATATATTGCTACATCTTATACCTAGGGAAAAAAAACCCAGCTGTTTATGATATAGTAAAGTTACCTGTCCTATTTAAAACAATAGAATTTCATTGCATGTCTAAAGAAAGGAAGAGAAAATTGTAGGAAAAACTAAATTCATGTGAAGACCAAATGTGTGTGACATAGGGAGATCTTTTATCTATGGTGTTTACTTTTTTCCTAAATATTTTTGGTTTCCATATGCTTAGAAATAGAGCATGGAATGATGAAAGAGGGTGTGCAGAGAAGATAAAGCAGCTGGAAGTCAAGAGTGACAGAAGGGGATAATAATAATGGAAAGCAGTGAAGAGATGGATGACTTTATTACTAACTTGGCAGAGTAAAGGTTATACTGTAGTCTAATAATTATGGACTTGATCAGCTTACTTCTCTTGGCTGCAGAAGATTATAATCATAGTATCTAATTTTACAGTTTGAAAATACCTTACTAACCTAGTCTCCAGCTGGTAATCCTTTCTTATCTCATCCTTAGCAAAGAGGTACTCAGCTTTTATAAAACACTTAATTCTTTGTGAGGGCTTCATTTAGCCCTATATGAGAGCAGAGAGACTGTACTACTGGTATAAGATAATAGAGAAAATACTGACAATGTTTTTGTAAACTATATGTGGCATATATGTATTCTTATTTGAAAATACTTGTTGGGAAGAATTAATCTTTTTCTGTAGGACCAGTGTTACATTAGGTTCATTAATAAAACAGAACCAGTAAAATGTGTTCCATAGTTCTTTTCAAGGAATTGGCTCAGTTTGGGGAACTACCAAGTTCAAATCTGCTAAGTAGGCCAGCAGACTGGAGATCTCATTTCTAAAGGGAACTAACAGAATTCTCTCTTCCTTGGAATGTGCCAATCTTTAATTTTCTCTAAGGCATTAGCTGACTGAATGAGGATACCCATACTATAGAGAACAAACGTGCTTTACTCAAAACCTGTTGATTTATAAAATGTTAATCTCATCCTAAAATGCCATCACAGAAATACCAAAATCTGGCCATATTCCTGAACATCTGAACCAATAAAATGGATTCTGTGGCTCAATAGTTACGTGTTGATAAATGCTAATGAAGCATTTTATACCATTAGAATTAGAAATTTCCACACAAGACTTTTAATTACTGAGATTTTTTATGACCTGCCTTTCATATGTTTTATTATAAATATCAAAGTGGGACTCTAAAAGACAATTTTTTTTCTAGTAGAGACAGAGCCTGGGTTGTAGCATACAGTATTCTGTTGGTAAATTCATTTTAGATACATGTAATTTTTTCTCTTCATACTTCAGTATTATATATCTTTTTGGTGTACTAAAGGCACAAACAGAATGTTTTTTATTTGGCTTCTAATAGCTAATTATGGACTATCACCTTTTCTTTCTGATGTGTGCATTGGGGAGGAATAATGTAAGGGCAAGGTAATTTTCTACAATTTTCATAATATCTGAAGACTCAAAGAGCATTTTGGCATGTTTCCTTTGGAAAAATGTAATCAAAGACCTGATTAGTTTAATGAAGAGTGAAAAGTTTGAAATATTTATTGGTAATTCTAAAAAACTAATATTCTTGACTTCAGAGTCTCAATGAGCAGACTCCTAAAATATAAGGCAGTCTCTTTATAAACTCAGTTGTTTTTTGTTTTTTCTGTTAAATGTAATTATGACTACTGCATAAATAAATATTATGCAACTTATTTTCCACAAGTTTATTCTTTCCCGTCTGTATGATTAGGTTTTATATGTACTTTCCTTCACTTACAAATTTTATAAGGGCAGAAATGGAATTTTATGTACCAGTTAATTGGTACCACTATACATTAGTTGATAATTGTCCTTGAGAGTTCAGTAGTCACAATAGATAGGAGCTAGATAAATGTTAGTGCATTGTAATATGTAATACGATAGAGCTGATTCCAAAGTATTGTGGAAACAGAGCTAGATTGAATTCACAGTGGTAAACTTTTCAGAATGTCCCAGAGGACCTGGGTTTTGGTCAGTAAATAGATATTGTATAGGTATTCTCTTGTCCTTGTCTTTCAAACTAGATTTCTTCAAACCATCTATCTACCTTTTATAAATTCTCAATAATTGTGACCGAGAGCTGCTAGTGAAAGAATTACAAAGTGGGTGGAGCATGTTAATTTTTCTTTAGAACTTAATACATATTTCTTCTTTGTAGAATGTGTTTTTCTCTTTATCAATTGAAAATATGCTCTTTATCCTTAAAAATTCAGCTCAGACATTACGTTGTATTTCATGATATTTATACACTTGTAATTGGCTTTGCACTGTACCTTAATACATATCCTTCTAATGGTATCTTTTGCTCTGAATTGGGGTAATTTATTAATTTCTTTTCCTTACTAGACGATTAGGCTTTCTAAAGATAATTTGTTTCATTTTTATTGTATATTTCCAACTTGAGAGGAATTCAGTAAAAGTACACTTTTATCTGGATGATTGCATCTACTCCCATGTCTTTGATCACCAAATACATTCTGACAACTGGAAACACAGTATTGTATGTGAGTATTTGGGGTTAGAGTTACACAAGATTAAGGAATGCAGAATTTTGAAAATATGATGTAAGTTATGTAAATGTATAGATTGTAAGAAGAGCAGTACCCTAAACAAAGGAAGGGAGTGGTGCAGAAAAGAAAAAAGAAACACTGAACCACTAAGAAACTAAAACCCCTACTGTGGCTAATGAAAAAGGCACATTTAGGAAGGATTAAGAGGCAACAACTGGAAAAGGATTAAGGTATCAAATTATAAAAGGACTTCATGCCATACTAAGACCACTTAAGTAAACATCAGTAATAATTGAAGTAATTGTTATAAAGACAGATTGGAGAGTGAAACATAAAAATGTTTTTTTTTTTCAAGACACGAGTTAAGGACAAATTATACAAGCTGATATATGTGTAAAGAAACAAATTATTTGCACTGTGAATTACCACGAAAGCATAGTACCATTGACAGAGAGTAGTAAATGTTTCTATTACTTGTTTGAGAAATATGAAAAGGAAATGACTACAAAATAAAGCATTACTGAACACTGTTAAAAGTCCAATTCAAATTATGAAATATGAATTTGTAGTGGTACCAGCTAACATATTTCCTAACATAATTTGATATTTTTAAACTGAGGAACATGAGATAGTAAATGATTAGAGGCAGTGTCAGAAGATTTAACAGTAATACAAAATATGATTTTAGAGAACTGAAGTAGTATTAGAATTAATGTGTACCTCTGGACTATGCAACCCTGGCTTGTCCCCATGCTGCTGGGGGCAGGAGCAGAAAAATAGCCCTTGGTACCCTACCATCTCTTGTACAAGGAAGTTACTGGCTACAGCAGAGGCAGGTAGCTGTGGCAGTGAAGCTTTTAAAGCAACGAATGAGAAATTAGGACCCCATCTCAGGAGAGGAGCAAGAATTGGGACGGAGCAGCCTTGGACTGCCGTAGCAGGAGCAGAGGTCCAGATCATATCACAGTATCCGCCCCACCCTGCAACAAATGACCCAGGTGGACAGAGGCTTGCCAGTGGAAGAAGAACACACAAGGCTGAGCAAGGATCTGGAGGAGCCAAAATGCAGGGGACTGGGCAGAGCTCCCTAACTGTATCTGAAACAGTACAGTAATGCAGAGAGATGCTGCCAGTTATTTCTATTATCCTTCTCAAATTACCCCATCAGTTCTGTTACATATCTATAGATTTTGCTTCTGTGATAAAAGTTACAAAATAGTTACCACAGTTTGTCATTCCTGTTATGTAACTATTGATTTTGCTTCTGTAATAAAAGTTACGAAAAAGTTACCACAGTTTGTCATTTCTAAACTGCACTTGATGATACTGTCAATGCTAATTTTACTACTTTAGCTAAGATGGCATACCTGTTTTAATCAGTTGTTCTCACTTCTGTAACAGTATTGGGAAATTCTGGGGCAATAACCTCACCATAGCCCAGCACCAAAGGATTGGGGATTGAACCAGACACCATTTTACTCTTAATCAGTTGGAAAAGTAGGCTCGTGGGACAGACACAAACCAAGAACCTCCTACAGAATACTTCCTTAGGAACAAATTTTGCCTAGAGAGGGCTTGATACTAGTGATAAAGCTGCTTACTACAAAAATTTACAAGGATCAACACAGAAAATAAACACTTTTGAAATAGAAAATGACAGTACACAGAAACAAAATGCAATCTCAGACCTCTTGCCCACCCACAACAAGTCTAACAGACAGCAAGATAGAGGAAAATTGAAGACTGTCATGGTTTATGTCAGTGGCCCCCAAACCTTATGCAGTTATGCATTTGTGATTGGTTCATTGTCTAGTGCTTGGATTGGTGGTGTGAGTGCTATACCTGCCTAGGGGTGGAGCTAGGGTATGATGTAATGATGGGAAGAAGGTGTGTTTCTTTCTCTTGGCAGTTTGCACGTTGCTATTTGCAGTGGCCATGAATAGCTGCCTCACCATGCCACGCTCCTCAGAGCCAGCTGAATATCCACTGAAACCTCCAACCTGTAAGAAATAAACCTTTCATTTTGGATTTCAGACATTTTTTTCCCAGCAATAAGAAAAAAGTAAGACAAAGGCTCACATCTGACATTTGTGAAATGACAGCAACTAAAGTAAAGAAACACATCCATGGGGCTGGGGGTTTAGCTCAGCAGCATAACCACCTGCCTTGCAAGCAGGCAGTCGTGAGTTCGATCCCTGGTACCGATAAAAACAAAAAAGACAAAAAAAAAAGAAACACATCCATGAGGCTACAGAAGAAATCACATCAGAAATAATCTCTTAGGTTAAAAAAAAGTCAACATATATAAATGAATTGCTCAGCAAATCTTGAATAGAGATAGATTAAAAATAGATGATCATAGGAAGAGGATGGAAACCGTGAATGATCAGTATAGGAAAAAAAATAGAATGCATGAAAAGGATTTAAACAGATATCCAGGAAATTAAAAATTCCATTGAAAGCTGGCAAAAGTGATTGAAAATAGAATTGATGAAATCTTGACTAAATTGAAATGCAGTTAATTACTGAGGTGACTGAGGCTTAAGTTCCTATCAGTCCTTGCATGATTTTCCAGGGATATACTTCTTTATTATCTCTTTCTTAGTAATTTTTAAAAAATCTTATTTAAACCTATTCTTCCCTATCATAGGGAAGACTGTGCCAGAAGACTGTGATCAGAAGTTTCCAAATTAAGCTTTCAGCTATGATGATGGAGGACATGGTTGTGACTTCATCATGGTGGATTGATTGTTAAAGAGCAGTAAAAATTAGATCACTTATTAAAGTCAGGGAAAGTCAGGCAAAGTTATTAGCCACTTCATATAATTAGTTTTTCAAGATGATGGCAGGAATTGGAAGGGGAGAAGAAAAATTGAAAAATAAGCTGTAGTTAAGTTGAAGATGAATGTGCTTGTAATGAGAGTGGGGCAAATAAAATGTCACCAGATAGTAGAGGTTGAGAAGAAAAAAACTGTTTTTGATTGAAGCCAGAAGGCAGAGTACCTCAGATGTTGTTGCAGTAAGAAAATGCAGCTCAAGGGGAAAAGCAAAATGGTGGAATAGCAATACCAAAATGGGGAGTAACAATTATGAGTTAGCAAAGTGTTGTTCCACCAGGATGAAGAATCCAAATTCTCTACCTTGAAAATTCCAACAAACACGAAAAAAGGAATAGATCCCTGGGAAATCATGCAAGTAATGATAGGAAATTTAGAAGATTCAGAGAATTTAGAGAAATGGGCCACAACACAGAGAAAAGAAACAAAGCAATCTGGGATGGGAACTTGGCTCCTCAGAACAAGGTAATCCCCTGTGGCCTGGTGCTGTAAGGAAAAACAGTGAATCAAGGCAACAGTGTAGCCCTAGGAAAAGCCCACACTATTGTAAACTGCAACGATTGCCTGGATTTTACTGCAAAAGTGATTCTTTCTACAAGGTAGACAACAGTTGAAGAAGAAATCCACTGCTATACCTGTCATGTACTGCACATGTTGCCACAGTATGTTAGTTCAAGCACCATTTTTGATTTTTTTAATTAAACAGGAAGAAAAGCAATAAAAACAGATACAGAATTTCAAAAACAAGATAATAGGAAGTTGACAATGGTTACTATATTGTATATTATTAGCTTCAAAGGAGTTGTTCAGATTACAAGGTGCAGGCATGCAAAATTGATAAAACCACTTCTTTCAGTGAATTCAAAGTAGAAACCATTTCTTTGAATGATCTCAAGAGAAATAAGTGTAACTATCTTAGCTATCTTTTGTATATATCTATATATATAATTTTTTCCTTTTCCTCTCTTTTATCCTTTCACCAGTCTGTTGTTTACTTTTGAGCTGTTTCTTTCCCTTTCACAATTTTTATTGAAGATTTTGAGGTCTTGTTTACTTTTTCAGTTTCTTACATTAGAAAGACCATATGATGTTTACACGTGGGTCTGGTTTATTTTACTTACCAGTGTGGTCCCAAGTTGTACCTATTTACCCATGACAGTCTGATTTACCCTTCTTTATGGCTCAGTAGAACTCTGTTGTATAAAAAGACCACAGCTTTTTAAATCATTCCTCGGTTGGTGGGCATTTGGGTTGTTTCCAAGATTTAGCTATTAAAATTATGCTGCTATAAACATGAGTGCACATGCATCGCTGTGGTATGGTGTTTTTAATTCTTCTGGGAAAATACCCAGAAGAGGAATAGCTGGTTGGAATGGGTCCTCTAATTCTAGATTTTTGAGGAATATCCTACTGATTCCCACAATGGTTGCAAGAGTCTACACTCCCACCAACAGTGGACAAGGATTCCTATTTCCCCACAGCCCTACCAGCATTTGTTATTGGCTGATTTCTTGATGATAGCCATTCTTAATGGGGTGAGATGGAATCTCAGTGTTTTAATTTGCATTTCTCTAATGACAAATGATGTTGAACATTTTTTCATAAGTTTATTTGCCATTTGTATTTCTTCAGCTGAGAAGTTTATATTCTCCAATGCCCAGCCTTCAATTGGGTGTTTGAATTTGGAGGATCTGAGTTTTTTCAATTCTTTGTATGTTCTACATAAAAGTCCTATGCTCCCTGTTTCTGTCTGAAAACAACATAGCAATTAGGGGAGACCCCTTTGCTATTATTCTAGGTGTCTCATGTTTCCAAATTTTAGGAATGTTTTCTCTAGATCTGATATATGCTACTGGTATTTTGATTGGGACTTCATTAAATCTGTGTAACAGTTTTGGGAGTAAGGCCATTTTCATGTTGTTTTTTCCTACGCAGGAGCAAGGGATATCTTTCCATTTCCTGATACCCTTTTGTATCTCGTTTTTTAGAATGTTGTAGTTTTCAAAAGGTAGATCTTTTATTTCCTTGTTATATTGGTTCCTAAGTATTTACTTTTTGGATGCTATTGTGAAGTGTGTGATTTCCCTAATTTCTATCTCTTGAGCTTGTTTGTGTATAGAAATGCTATTGATTTTTTTTTTTACTGTTGACTCTGTATCCAGCATGCTTCTGAATTTGTTTAATTCTAGAAATCTTTTGGCTGGAGTTTTGTGGGTTCTTATGTATAGAGTAGTATCATATCATCTGTGAATAACAGTAGCTTAACTTCTTCTTTTCCTGTTCTTACTTTTTTCTTTCTCTCGTTTAATTGCTCTGGCCAGTGTCTCCAGAACTATATTGAATAGGAGTGGTAATAATGGTCATCCTTGTCTTGTTACTGATTTTAGGTTGAAAGCTTTCAGTTTCTGTCCATTTAGTATGATGTTGACTATTGATTTGTCATAGATGGATTTTATCAGACTGAGATATATGTAGATAATCTATTTCAACTTTCTGTAGGGTTTTTATCATGAATGGGTGTTAGACTTTGTCAAAAGCTTTTTCTGCATCTATTGAGATGATCATGTAATTTTTGTCTTTGGTTCTTGATGTGGTATTACATTTATTGATTTTTTTTTGTGTGTGTTAAACCATCCCTGCATTTCTGGGATGACTTCTGCTTTGTCATGATATGTAATCCTGATGATGCTGCATTTTGTTTGGTAGTATTTTATTGAGGATTTTTGCATCTAATTTCACTAGGGCGATTAACCTATAGTTCTGTTTCTTTGGTTGGATCTTTCTCTAGTTTTCGTAGCAGAGTAATACTTGCCTCTAGGAATGAGTTAGGGAGAATTGCTTTCCTTTTCAAGTTCTTTTAAGAGTTTGAAGAGTATTGGAGTTAAATATCAAGCACTATTTTGGGAAAGGGTTGATTAGAAACTTCAAAACAACTGAAAAACAATCACTTCACTTTAGGCTGTCTAGTATTGTTCTCACAGAGACTGGGTGAGAGATAGGCATTAAGAGAGAGGTGAGGAGAAGGTGGTCTCATGAGAAACTAGACCTGGCAAGAGTCTTTTTAGAAGTGGCAGGTTGGAAAGTGCTGCATTCTATGTAGTAGTCTCCTTAAACCCATGCCCTACTATTTACATTTCAGCACAGATCATTGGCATCCTTGTTTTTTCTGTCTACCAATATGAGCAGTTATACTTTGTGACTTAGGCAGTTGCCACAGCCTGGGGCGAAAGGACAGGGGCCTGGAACAAGGAGATACCTCACAGCCCATGAAGTTAAATGGGGAAAAATGTGATTTACTAGATTCTTTTCAAAAATATTTTAAAGAGATTAAGACAAAAGAGGGTAGAATAAAGCAGATCAGAACACAACAATGTAAGCAACCCAGCACTTCACAACAAGACAACCAGATATTAACAGTAGCTACCATGTCTCTTTCTTTGAAATAGTTGAGCATACCTTCACATACAATAATATCAAACATAACAAAATAGTACAAAACCATTCAAGAGAAGGAAAGTATTACAGGGCATTCAGAACCAAGTAACAGGAAATGAGCAATGACTACTATATTATCTCATTTTCCATATAAACTTTGTTTATACTGTCACACACACACATTAAAATCCAATAAGACACAGCGTGATGGAACTAATGGAAATAGAAGCACAAAAGCATGGTAGGACTTCAAAGCAAGATACTAAATCAGCAATGGCTGCCAGAATGACTTGTTTTCTTCAAAATAGATGTTCATACCATCACACTTAATAAAATCAAACAAAACAATAAAACCATTCAAACTAATGAATGAAAACGTTATAGAGGCGGGCGCATGCTATCCCCGGAACCCAGCCTATTTTGGACTCCTGTACCTCACCATCGGTGTGCAGAGGAAGGGCTGGGCGGATCTGGGGCGCCTGCATCCGCCTCCCCATGCGTCTGGAGGACTGTGGATATCTCGGCAAGCAGAGGAGTGTCGAAGGTTCCAGAGGCCCTGCGGCCTGCGGTAAGTGCTCAGTGCACTCTGCCCAAAGCCCAGACTGTTCGGGACCCTCCAGGCTTCTGGGTGCAGTGAAGTGGATAAGTGGGTTTGAGGCATCTACATCTGCCTCCCCATTCCGGCTGTGCTTGGAGAATTGTGGAGCTTCCATCAAGTAGGCGGGCGCACGCTATCCCCGGAGCCCAGCCTATTTGGGACTCCTGCACTTCACCATCGGTGTGCAGAAGAAGGGCTGGGCGGATCTGGGGTGCCTGCATTCGCCTTCCCGTGTGTCTGGATGACTGTGGATATCTCAGCAAGCAGGGGAACATCGCAGGTTCCAGAGCCCCGGAGGCCTGTGGTAAGTGCTCAGTGCACTCTGCCCAAAGCCCAAACTGTTCGGGACCCTCCAGACTTTCGGGCGCAGTGAAGTGGATAAGTGGGTTTGAGGCATCTACATCTGCCTCCCCATCCTGGCTGTGCTTGGAGAACTGTAGAGCTTCCAACAAGCAGGTGGGCACACAGTGTCCCTGAAGCCCAGCTTATCTGGAACTATGGAGTTCTAAACAGGCAGAAGAGGGCCATTGATTCTACAGGCCCAGAACTTGGAGTAACTGGGTGCCAGAGTCTCAGGAGTTGGGGACATAGAAGGGGATTTCCAACAGACCCTGAGGAAGCTTTCAAATAACACTTGAAACAGAAATACAGGAAAATGACAAAACAAAAGATCAAATTACAGCCTGAAACCTCCAGCCCATCTCAAGAAACCCTAGGAGCAATGTATATAGAAGAAAATATATGCCATTCACCTCAGATATTGGACACAATAGCTACTGAAATTAACAAGCAACTCCAGGAAGCTTTAAAGGAATTAAAACTCGAAATAATCTCCCAGGTAAAAGAAGAAATGACAAAAGAAATGAAAGAGATTCTGAATATATCTAAAGGAAACACAGTTAAAAATTTGGAGGAGCTAAACAAAAAGATAGGATCCCTAGATGAGCAATATAAGAAACAAACAGAATGCATAATGCAGATGCACAGAGATATACAGGAAATAGAAAATTCCACTGAAAGTTGTAAAAACTGCCTCAATGAAAGTGAAGATAGAATTTCAGACCTTGAAGACAGGATTGCAGCTAGTGAACAGGAAAGGAAAGATATTTTAAAAATAACAAGGAATCAGAAAACAGCAATTCAACAACTGCAAGATGATGCAAAGAAAAATAACATAATGATAGGGATTAATGAGAAAGAAGGAGACAACATAAAGGATGTCAAGAGGGTATTTAGAGAAGTAATAGCTGAAAATTTCCCAAGTATGAGATCAGAAACCGACATCAGGATCAGTGAAGCATATAAAACTCCAAATAGTCATAACCAAAATAAAACTACACCCAGACATATAATAATCACCGTCCCAGAAATCCAACACAAGAATAGATTATTAAAAGCTGTCAGAAAAGACAGATCACTTACAAAGGAAAACCTGTCAGAATCACAGCAGACTTCTCAGCACAAACAATGAAGTCAAGAAGAGCATGGAGTGAAGTATTCCAGATCCTAAAGCAAAATGATTTCCAACCTAGACTGATGTACCCTGCAAAACTATCATTCAAAATTGATGGTGAAATACGATACTTCCATGACAAAGAACAGCTGAAGAACTTCATGAACACCAAAACAACCCTGCAAAAAATATTGAAAGACAGTTTAGATACACAAAGGAAAAACGCACTAAGCAAAGCAGATAATTAAACGGAACAGAAAGATAAAGATGCAAGAGCAGAGAGATAACATGTCAACAATAAACCAGCATTTAACAGTAATAACCATTAATGTAAATGTTCTCAATGCACCAATCACAAGAAACAGACTAGCAGAATGGATCTAGAAACAAAATCCAGCCATATGCTGTTTACAGGAAACCCATCTAACCCAGAAGGATACTCACAGACTGAAAGCCAAAGGATGGAAATCAATACTTCATGCAGCAGGAATCCAAAAAAAACAGCAGGAGTAGCCATTCTGTTTGCAGACAACGTGAACTTTAAACCAACAATGACCATAAAGGACAAAGAAGGTCGCTACATACTCAGGGGAAAACTCCAAGAGGAAGAGATAACTATCTTAAATATATATGCACCAAACTCCAGAGCACCCAGTTATATAAAACAACTATTAACAGAAATGAGAACTCAAATTATGAGTAACACAATTGTAACAGGAGACCTTAATACGCCATTGACACCAAGGGACAGATCAACCAACAAAAAATGAGCAAAGAAATAATAAAACTGAATCCCACCTGCGAACAAATGGACTTGATAGACATATACAGAATGTTCCAGTCAAAAACATCAGAATACACATTCTTCTCAGCAGTACATGGATCATTCTCTAAAATAGACCATATATTAGCTCACAGAACATATTTAAACAAATGCAAGAGTTGAAATCATCCCTTGCATGTTATAGGATCATAGTGCTCTGAAACTAGAAATTAATAATAAAAGATACTGCAAAAATCCCGCAAACACATGGAAACTGACTAACACACTCTTGAGTAATCAGTGGGTCACAGAAGAAATTAAACAATATCTAAAAGAAAATGAAAATGCAGATACAACTTACCGGAATCTGTGGGATGCAATGAAAGCCGTCCTGAGAGGAAAATTTATTGCACTGAGTTCCCACATCAGGAAAACAGAACAAATACAAATGAATAACTTGATGCTACACCTCAAACAGCTAGAAAAAGAAGAGAGGAAATTATAAAAATCAGAGCAGAAATCAATGCAATAGAGACTAAGAATACAATCCAAAGAATCAACGAATCAAAGAATTGGTTCTTTGAAAGAATAAATAAAATCGATAAGCCCCTAGCCAACCTTATTTAAAAGGAAGATAAAGCTCAAATTCATGCAATAAGAAATGAAAAAGGTGAAATCACTACAGACCCAATAGAAATACAGAAGATCATCAACACCTATTTCGAAAACCTCTACTCTCAAAGGTTTGATAACACAGAATAAATAGACAGGTTCTTAGAAACATATGAAGTACCAAAGCTAAATCAAGAGGATATAAAACTGTTGAATAAACCAACCTCTGTTAATGAGATTGAAAATGCAGTTAAGTCCTTACCTGCAAAGAAGAGCCCAGGCCCAGATGGATTCACTGCAGAATTCTACAAGAAATACAAAGAAGACCTTATGCCGACACTCCTCAAACTATTCAATGAAATTGAAAAGGAAGCAATCCTTCCTAAGTCATTCCTGGAAGCAAATATTACTCTAGTACCAAAACCTGAGAAAGACCCAGCTAAAAAAGAGAACTATAGACCGATTTCCCTAATGAACATAGCAGCAAAAATCCTCAATAAAATATTGGCAAATAGGATGCAGCAAATCATCAAGAAGATTATATACCATGACCAAGTGGGATTCATCCCAGGAATGCAAGGATAGTTCATATCATAATCATAATATGTAATATAATACATAAATCAATAAATGTAATCTACCATGTCAATAAAGCCAAAAGTAAGAATCATATGATCATTTCTATAGATGCAGAAAAAGCCTTCGATAAGGTCCAACATTCATTCATGATAAGAACTTTACAGAAAATTGGAATAGATGGTCTTTACCTCAATATAATAAAGGCAATTTATGACAAACCAACAGCCAGCATCATACTAAATGGCCAAAAATTGAAAGCCTTTACTTTAAAGTCAGGCACAAGACAAGGATGTCCTTTATCACCACTCGTATTTAATATAGTACTGGAAGTTCTAGCCAGAGCAATTAGGCAAGAGAGAAATAAAAGGGGTAAGGATAGGAAAAGAAAAAGTTAAATTATCAGTTTGCAGATGACATGATACTCTACATAGAAGATCCCCTAAACTCCATTGAAAGACTTAGATACAATAAATAAATTCAGTAATGTAGCTGGATACAAAATCGGTACTCAGAAATCAATAGCATTCTTATACACTAACAACAAAATCACAGAGAGGAAAATAAGAGAAACCACACTCTTCACATTAACAAGCAAAAAAATGAAATATTTAGGAATTACTCTTACAAAAGAAGTTAAAGACCTATACAGGCAAAATTATAGTACACTGAAACAAAGAAATTGAAGATGATCTCAGAAAATGGAAAGACATCCCTTCCTCATGGATAGGAAGAACAAACATTGTGAAAATGGCCATTCTCCCAAAACTGTTATACAGATTCAAGGCAATCCCAATAAAAATACCATCAACATCCCTTATAGATCTAGAGAAATCACTCCTAAAATTCATCTGGAACCAGAAGAGACCTAGAATAGCAAAGACAGTTCTAAGCAGCAAAGGCAAGGCAGGAGGCATCACAATCCTTGACTTGAAGTTATACTACAAAGCAACAGTAGTAAAATCAACATGGTATTGGAATCAAAACAGAGCCGAAGATCAATGGAATAGATTAGAAGATACAACCACAACTACAAGCACACTCAACCACCTTATCTTTGATAAAGGAGCCAAGCAGGTTTACTGGCAGAACGACAGTCTCTTTAATAAATGGTGCTGGAAATACTGGCTCTCCAAAAACTATAGCTAGACCCATGTCTGTCACCATGTACTAAATTAAAAACTAAATGTGTCAAAGATCTGAATATTAAAACAGAAACACTAAATCTATTGAATAACAAATTGGGTAGAAACCTTGAAGACATAGGTGTAGGTAGAGAATTCATGAACAGGACTCAAACCGCATGGGAAAAACTTCCCAGAATCAATAACTGGGACCACTTCTTATTAAAAAGTTTCTGCATGTCAAAGAAATCTCCAGCATAGTTAAAAGAAAACCCACAAACTGGGAAAATATGTTAGTTAACTCTCTCTTGGACAGGGGACTCTTGTCTAAAGCATATAAAGAATTAAAACAATTCAGACCCCCAAAATTCAAAGATCCAATCCAAAAATGGGCATCTGTGATGAATACGCACTTCTCAGATGAAGAAATACAAATGGCAAATAAATATATGAAAAATGTTCATCCTCATTGGTCATTAGAGAAATGCAAATTAAAAGCACACTGAGATACCATCTCACTGCTGAAAGAATGGCCAGGATCAAGAAAACCAACAACAACAAATGCTGGAGAGGCTGTGGGGAAAAAGGAACTCTCCTACACTGTTGGTGGGAGTGTAGACTGGTACAACCTTTGTGGAGGTCCGTCTGGAGATTTCTCAAAAAACTGGGATTGGAAGTCCTATTTATTCCAGCTATTCCACTTCTAGGCATATTCCCAGAAGAACTGAAAGCATCATACCACAGTGATATATGTGCACCTATGTTTATAGCAGTACAATTTGTAATCGCCAGATCTTGGTAACAACCCAAGTGTCCATCAACTTAGGAATGGATAAAAAACTTTATTTCTGTACAATGGAGTATTACTGAGCTATAAAGAAGGATCACATTGAGATATTTATCAATAAATGGGCGCAGCTTGAGACCATACTCATAAGTGAAAGAAATGTCTCGCATGTGTGAATACCAAATAGTTTCCCTAATGTAAGTAATGATTCAGATATATAAAAATATGTGGTAATCATGATTCCCCATTATGTGCCCTTTAAGCCTTATAAAGTTTTCACTTACTAATTGGAAAGGCTTTATTCTGGGCATCTTGATATGGAAATATTTGAAGCTATATTACATGAAGTTTTATTCAAATACTTCAAGGAAAAAGACAGACACTATGGTAACTACTATTAAGTCGGGTTATTTGGTGGTGAAGCACTAGGTTGCTGAAACAGTCATGCTTTGACCTGTATTGTTATATTGTTAATGTCCTCTTTAATCTCAATCTCTCCCTTATTCATTAAAAATATTATTTAGTTACTTTTATGGTTTTTTTTTAAGTAAGGGGGAAAATTTGAAAAATTAGCAGGATATATAATAGTAACTTTTTTTGATTTCCTATTAAGTTGTTTTGAAGTCCTGTAATACTCCCACTATCTTGTTTTGACTGATTAGACTCTGTTCTATTCTGTATGATAGTATCAAGTTTGAGAGTATAGGCAACTACTTTGAAGGCAATAAGATTCACTAAGATGCCCATTCTGGTTTGACTATTGTCTCCTTTGGAAGTCCTGTAATGTTTACAATGCTTAAGTTTTATTGGTCTTGTTCTCTACTGTTTTGTTCAACTTTATAATACCTAATGAGATAGACAATTCTTTTTAAGGAAACAAGAGAATTTATGGTAACCATTGTTGATAACCTTGTACTCTGTTCCTGCATCATGTACTATGTCTATCCTTGGTTTTGACTGACAGCTTTGTTTTGCCATATTTGATTTTATTCTCTCCCCCCAAAAAAGTAATAAGAACTAAGGAGTAATAAAACCGAAAATGTGTAAATTTTGTTGTAAAAAAGAGGGAAAAAAATGCTCTAAAGGATACAACAGCAAGTGTGTTAGGGGTGTTAAATAGCTGACCATATTAATGTTTTTGTTTGGATCATTGAACACAACTGTTTGCAGTCTCACTGTTTGAATGTCTACTTTGTATGCTTTGATTCTGTGACTTGAGCAACTATCTCTAAGATGATAATATGTAATCTATTAACTGGTGGTTTTTTACTTTTTTTTTGTAGTTCTGTATTATTTGTACTCTTACACTGCTTTGTTTTGTTTTTTCTCTTTGTCCTTTTAAAATAAAATAAAAAGAAAACATAAGGCTTCAAAGCAATGTAATGGGGGATTATGATTGCAACAAAACATGTACTTTTAACATCACTTACACTACGGAGACTAAACAGTATTTATACATGTGAGTTTGATTTATTTCACTTATGAATATTGTCTTAAGTTGAATCCATTTATTTGTAAATATCTCAATGTGATTATTCTTCTTTATAGCTGGGTAGTACTCCATTGCATAAAAATACCACAGCATTTTTATCCATTGTTCGGCTGATGGGCACTTAGGTTGTATCCAAGATCTGGTTATTACAAATTGTGCTGCTAAAAACAAGGGTGCACAAATATCACTGTGGTATGATGCTTTCAGTTCTTCTGGGACTATTCCTAGAAGTGGAATAGCTGGGTCAAATGGGGCTTCCATTCGTAGCATTTTAGGGAATCTCCAGAATGACCTACACAATGGTTGCACCAGTCTACACTCCCACCATCAGTGCAGGAGAGTTCCTTTTTCCCCACACCCTCTCCAGCATTTTTTGTTGGTAGTTTTCTTGATCCTGACCATTCTTTTAGGATTGAGATGGTATCTCAGTGTGGTTTTAATTTGCATTTCTCTAATGAGTAATGATGATGAACATTTTTTCATGTATTTATTTGGCATGTGTATTTCTTCATCTGAGAACTATATTCATCTCACATGCTTATTTTTGGACAGGATCTTTGAATTTCAGGGGTCTGAGTTTTAATTCTTTGTATGTTGTACTCAGAAGTCCTTTGTCTGAGGGACAGTTTACTAAGATTTTTTTTCCCAGTGATCCTTAGTGGTTTTTTTCACCAAGATTTTTTGTGAGTTTTCCTTTCACTATCCTGGAAATTTCTTTTGACATGCAGAAACCTTTTAATAAGACATGATTCCAGTTATTGATTCTGGAAAGTATTTTCTGTGGAGTTTAATTCCTGTTCATGAGTTCTCTACCTAGCCCTGTGTCTTCAAGATTTTTACCTATTTTGTCTTCCAAAAGATTTAGTGTTTCTGTTTTTAAATATTTTTAGATCTTTGATCCATTTAGATTTTAGTTTAGCATAGGGTGATAGGGATGGGTCTAGTTTTAGTTTACGGCATATGGAGAGCCAGTTTTTCTAGCACCATTTATTAAAAAGACTTGGTCTTCTTGTGAACATGTTCGACCCCTTTATCAAAGATAAGGTGGTTGAGTGTGTTGGTAGTTGTGGTTGTGTCTTCTATTCTATAGATTGATCTTCAGATCTGTTTGTATTCCAGTACCATGTTGATTTTATTACAGTAGCTTTGTAGTATAACTTCAAGTCAGTTATTGTGATGCCTTTTGCCTTGCCTTTGCTGCTGAGAATTGCCTTTGCTATTCTAGGTCTCTTCTGGTTCCAGATGAATTTTAGAAGTGATTTCGCTAGATTGATGGGATATGTTAGTGGTATTTTAATTGACATTGCATTGAATCTGTGTAACAGTTTTGGGAGAATGCCCATTTTCACAATATTTATTTTTCCTATCCATGTGGGCTGTCTTTCCATTTTCTGAGGTCCTCTTTGATTTCTTTTTCAGGGTATTCTAATTTTTCCCATTATAAATCTTGTACATTTTTTTGTGAGATTAATTCCTAAGTATTTCATTTGTTTGGATGCTATTTTGAATGATGTGGCTTCTCTTATTTGTCAGTGATTTTATTGTTAGTGTATAGGAATTCTGTTGATTTTTGACTGTTGACTTTGTATCCAGCTACATTGTTGAATTTATTTATTATATCTACGAGTCTTTCTATGGAGTTTTAGGGTCTTCTATGTAGAGTATCATGTCATCTGCCAAGAATGATAATTTAACTTCCTCTTTTCCTATCTTTGATCCTTTAATTTCTCTCTCTTGTCTAATTGCTCTGACTTGTATTTCCAGTACTGTGTTGAATAGGATTGGTGATAAGAGACATCCTTTTCTTGTGCCTGATTTTAAGGTAAAGGCTTTCAGTTTTTGACCATTTAGTTTGATACTGGCTATTGGTTTGTCTTAGATGGCCTTTATCATATTGAGGTAAAGACCATCTATTGTAGTTCTCTGTAAGGATCTTATCATAAAAACGTATCAAAGGCTTTTTCTGCATCTATAGAAATGATCATATGATTCTTAATTTGAGCTCTGTTGATATGGTGGATTACATTTATTGGTTTACGTATGTTGAACCATCCCTGCATTCCTGGGATGAATTCCCCTAGGTCATGGTGTATAACCTTCTTGATTATTTGCTGCATCCTGTTTGCCAATATTTGATTGAGGACTTTTGCATCTGTGTTCATTAGGGAGACTGGCATGTGGTTCTGTTTTTTAGTTGGATCTTTCTCAGGTTTTGATACTAGAATAACACTTGCTTCCAGTAATGACTTAAAAAGAATTGCTTCCTTTCAATTTTATTGAATGGTTTAAGGAGTGTCAGCATTAAGTCTTCTTTGAATTTCTTGTAGAATTCTACAGTGAATCCATCTGGATCTGGGCTGTTCTTTGTTGGCAAGGACTTAATTCCATTTTCAGTTTCATTAATAGAAATTGGGTTATTTAGCAGTTTTACATCTTCTTGACCCCGGTTTGGTACTTCATATGTTTCCAGAAATCTGTCCATTTCTTCTGAGTTATTGAGCATATGGAAGTAAACTTTTTCAAAATGGTGTTGATGATCCTCTGTATTTCCAGAGTCTGTAGTGATTTCACCCTTTTCAATCCATATTACATGAATTTGAGTTTTTTCTTTCCTTTTTTTGATGAGGTTGCTTAAGGTCTTATCTATTTTATTTTTTTTCAAAGAACCACCTCTTTGATTCATTGATTCTTTAGATTGTTTTCTTAGACTCTGTTGCGTTGATTTCTCCTCTGATATTCATAATTTCTGCCCTTCTTTTGGCTTTGGCTTGACTTGCTCTTCTTTTTCTAGATGTTTGAGGTGTAGTATCTGGTTGTTTATTTGTATTGATTCTGTTTTTGTGATATGGTAATTCACTACAATAAATTTTCCTCCAAGAACTGCTTTCATTGCATCCCACAGATTCTGGTATATTGTATTTTCGTTTGCTTGTTGATATTGTTTAATTTCTTCTTTAATTTCCTCTGTGACACACTGATTGCTCAATAGTGTATTATTCAATTTCCATGTGTTTGTGTGGTTTTTGCAATGTCTTTTGTCATTAATTTCTAGTTTCACAGTGCTATAATGTGATAGCATGCATGGAATAATTTCACTTCTTTTGCATTTACTTAAGCATGTTCTGTGGGCTAGTATATGGTCTATTTTAGGAAATGTCAATGTAGTACTGAGAAATATGTATATTCTGATGTTGTTGGGTGGAATACTTTGTATGTCTGTCAAGTCCATTTGTTTACAGATGTGATTCAGTTTTGTTATTTCTTTGCTCCATTTTCTGTCTAGCTGATCTTTCCCTTTGTGTCAGTGGCATGTTAAGGCCTCCTGTTACAGTGGTGTTACTGCTTATTTGATTTTTCATTTCTTTTAATAGTTTTGTATAGCTAGGTCCTCTGGAATGTGGTGCATATATATTTGAGATTGGTATCTATCTCTTCCTCTTGAAGTTTTCCCCTAACCCATATGTTTCTTTGTCTCTTAGGATCATTCTTGGTTTGAAGTTCACATTGTCTGCAAACAATAGCTACTCCCTCTGTTTTTTGTGTTCCTGTTGCATGAAGTATTGTTTTTCATCATTTGACTTTAAGACTGTGAGTTTCCTTTTGAGTTGAATGGGTTTCTTGTAGACAGTATATGGTTGGATGTTGTTTCTTGATCCATTCTGCAGTCTGTTTCTTTTAATTGGTGAATTGAGGCCATTTACATTAATGGTTATAGGTGCTATATATTGGTTAACTGTTATATATTGGTTTATTTTTGACATGTTATCTTTCTGCTATTGTATCTTTACCTTTTCACTGTTTAATTGTCTGCCTTGCTTAGTGTTTTTTTCCTATGTGTATCTATACTGTCTTTCAGTGTTCTTTGCAGGGTTAGCTTGGTGATCATGAAGTTCTTCAGCTGTTCTTTTTCATGGAAGTGTCTTATTTCTGGATCCATTTTAATGGACAGTTTTGCAATGTGTATCAGTCTGGGTTGGTAGTCATTTTCCTTTGGGATCTGAAATACTTAACTCCAGCCTCTTGACTTCATTGTTTGTTTTGAGAAGTCTGCTGTGATTCTGATAGATTTTCCTTTATAGTTGTTCTGTCTTTTCATTCTAAAGCTTTTTTTCTGTTCTTACGTTGGATTTCTGGGATGGTGATTATTGTATGTCTGGGTGTAGTTTTATTTTGGTTATGGTTATTTATATGATTCACTGATTCATATGTCAGTTTGCATTCCCATGTTTGGGAAATTTTCAGGTGTTACTTCTATAAATATCCGCTTGATATCATTTTTGTTGTCCCCTTCTGTTTCATTTATCCTTATTGATCTTATGTTTTTCTTTGCATCATCTTGCAGCTGTTGAATTGGTATTTTCTGATTCCTTGTTATTTTTAAAAGATCTTTCCTTTCCTGTTCATTAGCTGCAATCTTGTGTTGAGTTCTGAAATTCTATCTTCACTTTCGTTGATGTGGTTTTGTAAGCTTTCAATGGAATTTTTGATTTCTTGTATATCTCTTTGAATGTGCTTCAGATGCATTCTCTTTGTTTCTTATATTGTTTATTTAGGGTTTTATGTTTTTCCATTGTTTCTCTAACTTTTTAACTATGTCTTCTTCAGATGTGTTCAGCATTTCTTTCATTACATTTATTTCTGATTTGAGTTCTTTTATTGCTTCCTTGAGTTGTTTCTTTGTTTCACTTTTTTCATTTCAGGTGAATGGTTTATATTTTCTTCTATGTACATGCCTCCTAGGCTTGCTTGGGTTGGGCTTGAAGTTTGAGATTGCATTTTGGTATTTCATTTTGTCATTTTCTTGTATTTCCGTGTTTTGAGCAATATTCCAAAGCTTTCCCTGGGCCTGCTGGAAATCATCTCATGCGCTCTTCACTCCCAGGGCTTATTGGAGGTGGGTAGGTGTGGCTCAGTCAGGCCTTGGTCACCTCCCGTGCCTCTTTTGGTATTTCAGTAAGCTGGACAGGATCCAAACCTCTTCAGACAGAGCACAAGTGAGCTGGAGCTCACCTTGTGCACCCTCAGCTCCCTGGGCTGAAAGGAGGTTGCAATGGGTGGTCCATTCAGGCCTGTGGAACGTCCAATGCCTTCTCTGGTGGTTTAGGAAGCTTCATGGAGTGGTAACCGCTAGGAGTGATGGTCCGAATCTCTCCTGGAGTGCAAGTGTGCTGGAATCACTTTGGGTGCCCTCAGCTCCTGGGGCTCAATGGAGTTGGCTAGGCGTGGTCCCTCAGGCCTCAGGGATATCCTGTGCCTCCTCTGGTAGTTCAGGAAGCTGGACAGGGGTCCACCTTTTTTTTCTATATGTTTGGATATGCTGAGCAACCCATTTATTATGTTTGTCATTTCTTCTGTTACATGATGTATTATTTCTGAGCATGTGGTGTTCTACAACCTCATGAAGTAGTTTCTTTACTTCAGTTGTCTTCATCCCAGAAATAGACTGTTCTTATATTTACAGTGTCAACAGTAATCTAGCTAAAGGTGCTGAAAAGTACTATATGCATTTTATAAAAGACTCCTGATCCCACTGCATGATTGGTTTAGTTTTTATTTGTTTTATTATGCTTACAAATAGCTGTTTATTTGGGCCTGCAGATACTGGCGTCTGATTATTTTGTAACACTCTTTTAAAAATCACGTGAAGGTTGCTCCCTGATATGAGAACAACTTTTAATTCACAAACATACACATTTTCAGATCCAGTAGAATTCCAGTACAGAAAATATGTTTGAAGTGAGGTTAAAACCTTATTAGTTATACATTGAATATTGGAGTTTTAGTGTTAGAGTAGTATATTGTTCTTTCTTTTAAATGGCAAAGGGAAAGGATTATTCCCAGATGCTTAAATTCTAATCCTATATAGAAGTCTTCATGCCACCAGGTACTTTTCCCAAATTCTAGATTTCTGTTTAAGCACAGGTATCCTCCCAAATTCTTAAATTGTAATCCAAGGAAAGTCTCATCAGGATATGACATCTATGTTTTGTTGTTCTCCCCTGCCACATTCTTTTAGTTATAGCTAAAATGAGGCATGCGTGAGTGATTTGCAATTAGCTCCATTCCATGAACACAGATGCCCCTGCTTCACAATCCTGAGCCATGCCCTATGTCAGGTTCTTGCTGGTTTCATAGAAGATTTAGTTACTATTAGGTGTAAAGTTTTCAAGTAATACCTTAAAAACTTACTGTTTTTTAGAACAAAATATGGAAGTATAAACTAGCCACATTACGGTTCTTTGGTTTAATCCAGATCCTGAGGTAGTAAAGATGTACATAAAGTAATGGTTTTTAAATTTTTTGTTCAGAACTCATGATTAGAAATATGTTTTACATATGCATATATGTACATTCACGTCCATTTGGATAAGTCACACCAAAATTCGCTTCATAGCAAATTGCCACCTTATTTTGTACAGTATTCTCCTATTCTTCTGTTGCTGTAGATGTTAATCCCATTTTTCTTTTTAGAAAATGGCTGGTCATCATCACCAAACAAAGTCAGACCTCACTGATGGGTTGACAACCTACAGTTTGAAAAACCTTGTACTAAGCAGTCAACATAAATTACAAAGAAACATTTTTGTTAACAATCTCAAATTATGATATTGAAAACTCACCTTTGTTGATCATATCACTTGCCATTTATGTAACAAGGAACATGTTTTCTAGTAATTGTATATATACCTGAGGAACTAAAGGATATAGAGTAGCCATGTCTAGAAACAAATTTTAAATTTGATGAGGCTTAAAATTTTTAAACCAATACCATTTCACTTTATTGTTCATAATCAAATAGTAATTTTCTTGAGCTTTTATTTCTTTATCATTCCAAATACCCTGTTATCTGTTTAATAGCAGGTACATAAAATAGCTTGGTTTTATAGGTTGTTAAGAAATTAGGATTTTTTTTCCTGTCATCAAATAGATTTTACTGTTCACTCTTTCCTTTGTTCATTCATGTTAGTTTGAATGAGTTGTATAAAAAAAACACATGGAAATACATAATCTCAGCTGTCATTCACTTCACATAAATGCATAAGATTATAATTGACTTTTTCTGTTTTTTTTTTCAGTGCTGCAGATAAAACTTAGAGCTTTGTGCCAAGTAGGGAACCACTGTACCACTGAGCTTCATTTCTTGTCCTATTGTTGCCATTTTAAAGATCTTGATAGCATTATAGAAACAGATAGAATTTATATAAAATATATTATAGCTGTAAGTGTTCCGAAGAGACATAGGAAAGGCATTCGTGTTCTGAGTAGGCAGGGTTGAAACTAATGATGCAAGTAAGTTTGTCAAGTAAACGATATATTCATAAAGAATTCCTGTATAGTCTGTCAATACATACAGTATTGTATATTATACATATTAAAATGAAAGCAGTTTTTGGAGCAGAAGATAATTTTATATAAGTGTGTATATTTGAATGTATACTGAAACTATACGGAAAATTCTTGAAAAATTTATTGTAGATTATCTTGTTGCTATTAATAATAAAGATTTTCATGGCAGCTTTTTGTGTCTTTCAGATATAGAAACAAGTGAAAAAATACAAGCAAGTGGAATACTTCAGCTGTTTGCAAGTCTTTTGACTCCACAGTCTTCCTGCACAGCCAAAGTAGCTAACATCATAGCAGAAGTAGCCAAAAATGGTGAGGTTTTCCTCAAGAACCTTTCTGTTGGGATCATCTTCAGTTTTATATCCTAGTTGTCAGGGTGTTTTATTAATTTGTTTTAATTTTATAAATTAGAATTTTTTCTATTTCTGCTTTCTTTGACATTTTTCATGTAATTATTTTAAGTGACTGTGGTCATAGTCAGTTTAGTCATATGTTTCTCATTTGCTACTCCATTCCTTTGAAGTAGAATTAAGGGAAAGCCCTGCTAGTCTTAGCTGTATTTATATCATTCATTACTTGGGGTATGGAATTCTGGAGCTTGTCATTCAGTCATCCATCTTCACTGTCTCAGTAGAGCTTACCTTTCTAATACTCATATGTTGGTTTATGTTAGACTCACTGTAATAAATTCACTGTTCTGCTTTCTAGTCCTAGCTGTCCTTCTGACATTGGTATTTGATGTCAGCAATGCAGTTGGAATTTGTATTCTATTTTTTGCACTCTTCTTCATTGAAGATGTCTGTTTCATAAATTCTATGGAAAAACAGTGACAGCATAGCTTAGATTATAATAGTCAGTTCATGGCATTATTGGGTACTTATGTCTACTGAGATTCTTTGGAAGAATTAAAACAGAATATTGGCACAATTGTTAATGTAGTTTGAGAAACCACAAAATACTAAAAGAAGTTTTTAAGCATAACAGAAAGCCATAGTAAATGTTATCTTTTTTTACTGTGCCTTGTTAGTCAGTTTGTTATTTTTAGGTCTTCCACTTTAATGTGTTGCATATATTACACTTTAAGAAGAAATTCTAAAATTCAGATTTCATGTAATCACTATACTAGATGATTTTGTAAAGTACTGTTGCATGTTGTTTTGGGCTGTAAAACACTATGTTCCTATGTTTGTTGCCAAAAAGAGAACTGCTGTGAAACTTTTTCAGTTGTTGAAAGATTATCAAAACGCCTTTCAGGTTTTATATTGATAATAATATTTTGGTTGTTTTTAACTGAAAATTGGCAGTTTTGGCAATCCTGTTTTTGGTGTGTCACATCAAAGAAGCAGATCTAGTTTGAAAGTGAAACCTTTTTAGACATTGTTAACCTAGACCAGTGATGGTGAACCTTTGACACTTTCAGTGATAATAAACAACCTGTTTTGTTGTGTGTGCCATAGGTTTACAACCACTGACCTAGACCAGCTCTTGCATGAATCTTCCTAAATACAAAATAGTTTGGTTTTTAAGACCAGTAGTTTATTTTTTAACCTCCTCAGACTGATAGTATAGATTTCCTGAAATCAGAGATTCAGTTTTTATCTTAAAACCTTTTTTTTTTTTTTTTTGAATGGGCAAAAATACTATCGCAATCTAGAAGTTTTAGATAAATTTAATCAGTGTAGTCCTTTAAGTGCTTGGCTAGCAATGTAGAATAGAATCTTTCTGAGTGTTACTTTTAACACAAATGCATACCGTTAGAAACTCAATGTGATACAACAGAGTATATTAACTGACAACAAAACTGATTATATGAATTAGAAAAAAATGAAGTTGGAAGTTGATTTGTTCATCTTTGCTATGCATATTATGTAATGACTGGAGATGTATTAACGTGTATTTTATTGATTCAGATTAAACACAAAATCTGTTTAAATTTTTGCATACAAAAAAGAATAAAAATTAGCATACCTGTGTCCTTTAAAGTACAGATATTAGTAAGATACTTCATAGGTAAGCTCAAAATCAAGAGTTCTGCTAATAAATTACAATAAAGGATTGTTAAACCTTTTTAAATAAATTTCCCCTCCATTATAGTCTTTGAACCACTGAAAAAAATAAGACAGCAGGTGTCTGTATTTCTTCCTGTTAAGAAGTAAACTCTCAAAGTACCTAGTAATAATAATACTAACAGTAATTCTTGGCAGAATCTACTCTTACATGTCTACATTGTACCAGAGCACTCAAAGTACAATGTAGAACAATTGGATCGGTGTGTCATCTTCTGCAGATGATTATTGAATTCATAGGCATGTATAATTCATTTTCCTGACAGATGGTAGGGTACCCCATTCTACTGAGTTTAAACCATCAGTTATAAACATTACCTTTCCAAGAAAGTAAGTCGGGTTGGCAATATATGCTTGTCCTAGCACTGGGAGACTGAGCAAAGATCATAAATTCAAGTCCAACCTTAGCCTCTGTCTCAAAAATAAAGAGCTGGGGATGTAGCTTATACTAAGGCCTTGGGTTCAGACTCCAGTAACACACATTCACAGTTACACGTGCCCATGTACTCCTATCTGATGTGCTCAGATAATCAGAAGAGAACATAAAGAGAGAGAGGACATGTGGCATGTGCTTGTAAACCCTGCATGTGGGTTGCTGAGACAGGACTGTCAAGAGTTTGATGCCAGCTAGAATACATAGCAAGGCTCTGTGTCAAATACAGACACTCCATACACCAAAGTAAATAAATAAAATAGGAACTACTCTTACTCTCCAAAGTTTAAATTGCAGAAAGTTTTCAGTAATATGGTGATAAATAAGAGATGATATAGAAATAAAATCCTTTATTTTGGTAGTGAGGACTACTTAATACAACAAATTATAAGTTGAAGAATTAGCTCATTGTTGATTACCTTTATTGACCAGCCTTATGATAAATTGCAGTGTCCTGAATGCCCTAATACTAATTATTGGAGAACTTTCATCAATTACATGTCTTCATTAATCTTTAAATTTTGTAATGGTTCATTATGAGGCACTGTAAAAAAGCAGCAGTTTATTTCTAATCATTGGGACTCAGAGAATTGTATTCTATAAAAGAAATGAGTTTGAAGTATTAAAAAAGCAAATATTTGGTGCTTTACACTTAGAAATGCGTGGCTACAACTACAAATATAAATTATCTATAAAATGAATTTTAATAAAGAACAAGACTAAATATAAGGAGAACATGATTCCTTTTCTCGAGGTCTTATCAATTGAAAAAGGACCTACTAAAGTTGATAATGATTCATAGTAAACTTTTATTTTGGTTTTTTAGAGAACATACAATGAAAAGTAGGCAATTCAGGGGCTTAGTTTTTAACTGTAGTACTTTAATTATCAGACTTATATAAAGAGCACTGCTATTGTGATGTGCAGCCTCCAAAACACATCCAGCTCCTCTGGGAAGAGAGTGGTAAATTATAGTAAAAGTCAGTTAAAAATCCTTCAGAGACTCAACAGAGTCTCAACAGAGAAAAAAAGACCCTCCTCATATTTTGTGTACTTACTTCATGACATGTTGAATAATGTAGCTGCGAATATTTTGAACAGAAATATACTCTTCAAGTCTAAGACATCTTATCTGTTTTAATAGTAAGGATTTGTTTTATTAAGGGAGGTGATTTAATATAAATTGTGAATCTTTTGATTTTTAATTAAATTATGCCTCTTATTTCCAGAGTTTATGCGAACTCCATGTGTGGATGCTGGTTTGATTTCACCACTGGTACAGCTGCTAAACAGTAAAGACCAGGAAGTGCTGCTTCAAACAGGCAGGGCTCTGGGAAACGTATGTTACGATAGCCGTAAGTGTTGAAAAATCAGTAACACACTTGCAAGTTTTTAAGAATGTGTGATTTTCCAGATTTATTGCACTTTGGCATTAGGACTTACTTTTCTAGGCTGACGTTAATATGGGCCAGTATGATTTAGCACTGCTTATTTAGCAGAACTTACGTAAAAATTTGGACCTTTGTTGTGACAAGAGATTTTTTAAGGAAAATTAAAAAAATTTCCAAAAATTGAGGCTTTTAAATTTAGCAAAAATATACATGTATATCTTTTTAGTGAGGTATTTCCAAAGTGCTATCTCTGAATGATAATGCTATGGACATATCACTCCAAATTTTAAGCTTACCATTTAATAACAATATTCATAAAAACCATTATCTTCATAAAAGTTAAACTGGTTCACCATATTTGTATTGACTCCATTCCTATTTGTTACTTTGTCATTGTCATCCTTGCCACCTTCTATTACACATTGTTTTAGACGGAGAGAAAGCAAGAATTTGAAAATAGGTATATTACAAAATAGTACTTTCTATAAACAACATATAGAAAATTTTTAATTAGGCTTATCTTGATTTTTCCTTAAATTTCTGTTTTGTGAGCCCAAACCACATCTTTATCTTGTACTTCTATTTATTTGTTTAATTTTGTATTCTTGTACTTTTAAAGCTTCCAAAAAATTCAGCTTTATTTCTGTAACTGGGATAACTTCTAGTATTTGTCTTCCCTGTTGAGTTTTTGTTATAATCATGTCCCTAAATAACAGACAGTGCTTAAAACAGACTGACTGACCTTCATTAGCCAGATAGTTAGTGAGAGTGTAAATGTGAATTTATAGTAGAAAGTAGGAAGAAAAAGTTGACACTCTAATTTGGAGTATACATTTTTTATAGCAGTAGTGACAAGGCCATCCTCATTTGTTCTTTTCTTTTTCTGCAACATATGTTATGATTGCCATAGATTTAAAATATCTTCCTAACATGTCTAAAGACTGGATATTGCAATTTGAATTTTAACAGTTTCCAGTCCCTAGTACTGCCTACAAATTTACCTGTCTACTCTTTTGCTCCAATTCTTTTTTTTTTTTTTACACTTTTTTTTTCCTTTTTTCTTTTTATCGGTACTGGGGATCAAACTTACGACCGCCTGCTTGCAAGACAGGCGCTTATGCTGCTGAGCTAAATCCCCAGCCCCTTAATTCTTTTATTTTATAAAATAGCTTTATTTGTAAAATGCTTGATGCTAGGCTGGGCATATAGCTCAGCGACATAAGTACCTGCCTGGCGAGCGCAGGGTCCGAAGTTCAGTTCCCACTATCAAAAAAAAAAAAAAATAATAATAATAATAATGTTAGTGCTTTATGTTTATAATTTTGTATGTTCATTTGTTGGGGGGTATCAGGGATCAAACTCATGACCTTGAGCTTGCCAGGCAGGTACATAGGCCACTGATCTAAGTCCCGGGCCCTGTGTGTTCATATTTATGATTTTTATTAAGCACTATCGTTTGTCATCCCAGCTCTTTA
Source organism: Cavia porcellus (assembly GCF_034190915.1). Lineage (NCBI taxonomy): Eukaryota > Metazoa > Chordata > Mammalia > Rodentia > Caviidae > Cavia > Cavia porcellus. Next base: position 81,278,043 of record NW_026947487.1, read on the forward strand.
GGACAAACCATTTAATGTGTGTTATAGTTAATTTTAGTAATACATACTAAAAAGACCTCCATACAGTAATAATCAGAGATTGGCAGTATATAATTAAGAGAGTATATGTCATCATTTTATTCCTGTCTTTGTTTTGTATTTGTTACGAGACTTCAAGTCTGTCAAAATATATTCTTTACAGATGTTAGGGATTTAGCTCAGTGATGTAAGCACCTACCTGGTAAGCGCGAGGTTGTGAGTTTGAGCCTGGTACCAAAAAAAGAAGTATTTTTTTATATCTTTAGCTGTTCTTAAATTATGTGTTGTTTAGACATAGGGAATATTATCTGTTAGGAGTATAGCCGTCCTAGAGTTTCTCTTAGTATTTGCACAGTATTAGTATTTCTCTTTTCTTAGTATATCTTTTCTGCTATGGTTTTCATGAGGATGGAGTAATTTTATTTCTGCTGTGTTCTAAACAATGTGGATTTTAAGTTAATAATTGTGCAGTTGATGCAGTTTATTATTTTGATAAGGTATGGTAGAATGTGCCATAATTTTACACTTTTAAACCTTAGTTAAGGGGTCAGGAATTTAGCTCAGCAGGCACAAGTGGCTGTCTGGCAAGCTCAAGGTCATGAGTTCGATCCCTAGGACAAAAAAAAAATCCTTAGAAATCCTAAGAAAAATGAAGTTAGCAGCCCTATAAATGAATAAGTAGAAGAACTGTTTATAAAGTCATGTGTTGTAAAAGTGTTTGTAGTATTGTGATTTCTATAAGACTGCGTGCTTTCTTACCCCTCTTTATTTGAAATTGCCTTCAAACTTCTTAGTGATACTTCCAGTAGTACTGTAGGAAAACCACAGTCTGTATTTGAGTTTTAAAAAAGATACAATGTCTGTAGATGTGTTGTTGCACAAGACTTGTGAATTTACTTGAAATATATTTTTCCTTTACTTTGAAAAGTGGGAGCTTTAAGAAACCTAAAAAAATTTTCTTTTTGAAGTATCCAATTAATTTGTCAGCCTTCTTCCCTCTCAGAAAGATAAGGCTTCATTGTTAAAAGACAAAAGAAAACTCTGACACCCTTGTAAATAATAAGGATCTCTTTCCCAAATAAAATATCTTTTAAAATTTATATTTATGTTTTATCAAACTTACCTGTGAGGCTAATGGGTTGATTTACACTTTATTAGTGTATTCCAAGTGAATTTTTTTAGTGTGGTTTTATTCAGGATACTACTAAACTTACAGTAGATAGTAAAGCCGATAGAACTGAAAAGTAGTATAAGCAATTCACTATTGGAGAAAAATTAGAATGATTATATATGCGATTGTTATTTTGACGTGTACAAAGTTAAGCATTTGCCTAGCATGTTGCAGTTAACTTTATTTGAAAAGAAGAAAGTTCTCTTAAAAAAAAAAGAAAAAAGTGCTTAACTATAAAATTCATAGAAAAGAAGTAGGTCATATTTCAGTCTTACTAACAGCTTTGAGTCTTCATTTTAGGAGTACTTCCTCCTGGAAGAAAAGGTTTTATGTAACCCATTATAACTGGCATAACTACTAGATGGGAGAAAGTAAGATTTTGTTGCCGATGAACTTTTTGAATCCTAGTCACTGTCTTGCATGTAACAATGACAGAAGTGTTGACTAAGAACAGTTTTCATTTTTAAAATGCCTGATCTATTTTCTGTTCTTGCAAAATAGCCTCAAAGACACTTCACATAAGTTTTTCTCTTAATACAGGCAACATGTTAAAGGTCTTTGGCCCTTGAACTTTGCCAAAAATTACTTTTTATAAGAATTTTGACATATTTCAGACGAGATCAGGTGCATTCAGGGTGGTATGGCCGTAGAATTTTGACATATTTCAGATCAAAGAAGAGAATTGATTTTGGAAAGAGATCAGCAAAGCTGTATGATGAGATATGTTCAGAAATGTGGTTTTAAGTGAAGAGAATTGCAGTAGTAGTATTCCAGAAAGTGAAGGTTTGGCATGTTACACATCTCTCATTCAGAAAAAGATTAGTGTTTTCTTCTTGTGCCCATCTTTGTGGCATTCCCTTCATTCATTGCTGTGTATAAAACTGGGCTCTAAGTTGTGAAAAATTTTATATTAAATTTCTATCCTTAGATATGTTCTAAGGGACAAACTGATAGTTGGAGACTGAATTTTCTGTGTAGATATTACCACTAGAGGTCAGTAAATAATTGACACTAGTTTAAAACTATTAGTAGAGACAAAAAAAAAAAATGAAATTTAAAATTAAATGTGTCATTTTAATATAAAAATCAAGATTACTGTATAAATAATGAGTACATTTTAAAATTGCACAAAAATTCTTTGCAGAAAAATTAATGCTTGTTATCATCATCAGTCATGTTACTGGCATGTAAGTGTATTTTATAATATGTATTCTCAAATGACATAAAAAATCATATTTGTGGTCAATATTTTGAAGTAAAATAAGTATTACATAATTGGCTTCAAATATAAATAGAATGAATATTCAAATATATGCATGTACCCATTTATACTATATTGATATTTTGTGATACACTTTTTATATAAAGCATAAGAAAATCTGTAATTTCTGACTACAAATGATGACAGTAATTAACATTATAATATTTTGTAATGTAAGTTGGTCAGATAAATATGCATTAGTATGCTATGAATAATATGTTAGTTGCCTAAGTAATCAAAGTAGTAGTAATACATATTTAACAGGTAACTATTGTGTAGCATTTAAAAATAAATATTTATTTCAATGAAACAAATTAGATGATGTAACTGTGTTATTAAAGAATTTTGTAAATCTGTAGCCTGTTTTTATCGGTAGTTTTAAATAAAATAGAAATGTAAGATTCAGCTTTCACCAGCTAGTCTTTTATGAATGATTTAATTACCAAAATATTCATACATATAGAAGAAAAACATATGTACATATGAATTGACTAGTTGGGGGTGTAGCTCAGATATAAGAATACTAACCTCAAATACACAGGTCCTGGGTTTAATCCCTAGTACAGAAAATTTTAAAAAAGTAAATTATATGCTGTCTGTACTTTTGAAGATGATTTTGACTATTATCATAGGAAAATAGATCATTGTAAAGATGTGTTAAGAATATAGATAGATGTAAGTATTATTTTGTAACCATATCATAAACTCTAAAAAAGTTCATGTAGAAGAGCTCTTAGTAAACAACACGAAAAATACTAAGAAAGATAAGTGGATGAACATATTAATTGCAACTTTTTAAGAAATTAGTGAAATAGTATATTTCTTTAAAAAGAAATATAGTTCATTTAAAAATTGATATGTACATAAAAAGTTAATATGCCCTGTGGAAGGCGGATTCTGTAAGTAGGTATGATTTCTAGCCCCATTATTTACTAAGTTGCCATTTAATCATTTTTTTTATTTATTTTATTGTTTTGGTACTAGAGATCAAACTCACAACCTTGCGCTTGCCAGGTAGCTGCTTATGCCACTGAGCTAAATCCCTAGCTCATTTAATCATGTTTAATTTCTTCACTGGTCCAGTGCATTTGTTATGTGAATTAAATAAGATTTATATATAGAAGTAGAATGTAGATTATGGAAATATATGGATTATAAAGATAGAATATAAATTATAAAAAGAATATAGATTATAAAAATAATTCTATGGTCACAATTTATTGTAAGTACTGTGACCTATTGTATGTACACAGATATTTACACTGTACACAGATATTTATAATAAAGATACAAAAGTTGCATCCATATGAAAAGAGGCAATGATACATCTAGTACAGATTAGAGATAATATACTTAAATAAGTGAGTGCGTGCACACACATTTGCGTATGTGCACACATATATGAGCATGCATTTTTGACAGCCAGGGTAAAAGACAGTTTGATATTCTATACAATATTTATCCTGTGCTGAAGAAAGTATTCCAGTTCTTTAAAAAATTCTTGAGACAAAATGCTAAAAGGCACTGTATCATTAGGATCCCCTCGTTCTATAGACATGCACATACAGTACCTAGCTATAGTGTGTAGCATTCACTGTTGTTAAGTGACTTCAATAATTGTTCTGTAAATCTTGCCTAAGGTCTGCTGTGTGATGTTTCCTGTATTGATTCACATAGCCCAAATGCATTGTTTTTGAGTAGTTGGAACATGCTTCTAGGACACAACTTAAAAATTTGAAAAAGCTGTGATTCGGCTAGTTTATTTTCAACCAAAATACAATTCTACTTGGTATTTATCATCTATCACTGGTCACTTTTTGCATGATATAAATATATACGTATATATATGTGTATTTGTCTCAGGTCTACTCTTTGAAATAAAAAACATGTTTGTTTTTGAGTTTTAAACCCAGTATCAATTTGATAAAAGTCTGACTTGCAGAAAAGTATTTAAAAACAACATATTGGTAACATTACATAAATCTGTACATATGATAAAGTTGTTTAGAACTTTGTATGTTTGCAAAATATACAAATGCATATAAGAAGTCGCTTAAGTAGGGTCTATAAACTATACCACTGTATATTTCTTGGTTGAAAAATTGTTCTAGAATTTTGGAATGTTACCATTATAGACAGCTGAATGAAGTTTACACAAGACTTTTCCTGAATATTTCTTTTTCTGTTACTTTCTGTGAGCTACTAATTATTTCAGAATAAAAGTGTTGCAGCTTCACCTATCCAAGAAGTATATGGCCCCTCTGGGGAAACAACTTGTTTCTTTTGGCTGTCCTTGAGGCAGAAGAGAGATACATATGTAAAACTTTAAAGCTTGACCCCAGATTTATACATAAATATTTTTTACTGGATTTGTACAGTTACAGTGAAGGACAAAATTCTCTTAAATGTGATTTTAGGGAAAAGGCATTCAAAAAACTGTCAGCCCCCAAATAAGAATTTAGGAAGAGGGAATACGTATTGGGCTTGGGCCCATTGACAAGAATAGGATTTTCCAGGAAAAGAGTAATTGATAGGGAAAGGACCTGTATACACATCCCCATTTACAAAGAAGAAATGTAGGCATTAACCTAAGTAAATGAGTTAGTATTAGAAGAAGAAAAGATTTTTCTGCCTCAAAGGTGGTAGGTAATAAGTGAATCATATATGTATTTTTTTAAAAAAGAGTACAGAGGGCAGTGAATAAAATATGGCCTCTGTCTTCCAAGTAGAAAAGTTAAGCTTATAAAACAGTAGCAGTGTGATGATAGGAATTGTAGTGTGAGAGAGGAACTATGTCTGTGGAGCATATTATAAGTAGTCAGGAATAACCAAATGGTGATGAAGGTCTTCTGTAGTTAGAGATCTTGATTTTATGTCTATTTACCAACGTGTGGTAGTTACTTAAAAAGTGTTTAGTTAGCTAAGGAGTTATTGTGTATTTTGATATGTGGGCAAAAAGAGCAACTAAAAGTAAAGTAACAAATTCAGGTCATAGCAGCATATAATTTGGATTGGCATGGGAAGAATTTGAAAAGAAAAATTGGGAGGCTGTTGAAGCAGGCCAGGTATGATGTGCCAAATACTGATTGGATCAGAGAAGGTGAAATTATGAAAACAGTAACCTTGAGTGAGTTGTTCATTATCGGTTTGGTTGGTTTTTGCAGAATACTGCATCTCATTTAAGCAATTTTAAATAGCACTTAAGCAACCTTCTGATAGCTTACATTTTTAAGGGCTGTTATCTTTTTACTTGATAACAAATCGAAACACCTTATTAGCCCCTTTATTTTTAGAATATTTGCATTAAATTCATGTATGTTACCCAGAAAAATTTAAGGAACAAGAATTTGGAGAGAAACCATTTCATTTAGTTTTGTAATGGCTGTTTTAAAAATGAAGCACTAGGCATTGAAGGATTAAATGATACAAATTTAAGTTATTAAGATAAATTACAGCCTTTTTCCCCCCAGTGCTTGATTAGTTCCGAAAGTAGTACTGTTACCAAAAAGATGGTTGTGCTTCTCTGAAGATACGGAGTAATGAATTTTTGGTGATCGTTACTAACTTTATAGATAAGAAAATAGAGCAACGTAATAACATTTTGCCATTGGCATGTGACAAAAATTGATGATTATTTTTTTAATTCAATAAGAACTCATGTATGTTTGCCACATTATTTATCTTTGTGTCTTACATACAAGGTTCCCTCTTAATCTGAGTCAGGAAATCTGCATGGCCTTACAGTTTTTCTTTACTGATTAGCAAGTCTTAGGTAGAACAGGGAATAAGCTCTTAAAAAGAATTAAAAGATGAGATTTTTCACTGTGATTTAAAACTTTCCCTCATGCCTTTGCCACTCTTATTTAACTTACTAGAAATGAAGTTAAAGTTTATATTTATGAAACATAAATCTAGTCTGGTTATTGAAACCTTAGTACGCATATTGTCATCTCCTCTTTAAAATGTTTTAAGTTTTATTTAATTTTTTTCTTTGTAATCAGCCAGACGTACTGAGAACCTTCTCTGGTTTTAATCAAACCTGTCTTTACTACAAGTTGGAGGTATATATGTATTTGTCTTTTCTGAGAGGGAATGTGAACACTACTACATAAAGGTGAATGTTCCCATTTTTTCCACTAAGTGAAATTATAGAGAAATAATACTGTCATTAAGTTCAGGTTAAATTAAACTTTAGCTGTATTTACATGTGTGTAGACACCTATGCATTTATTATCTAGTGTAATTTCTTTTAATGATGGAGCAGGTTACTATAAATGTATCTCTTATGTTTAAAATATTTGGGTGAGATTTAATTTTGGTCTTGAACAGTTTTGTTAATTGGAGCTGCAAAATATATATACATTGTTAGCTGAATTCTATTTAGATAATTTTAATGGAAATAATTTAAATAATTTTATAATTATATATAAGGTACATGGTCTTTTGCTAGTATATAATAGACATATAAAACATAGGAAGTAGGGAAACACCAGTGATTGTCATTTATAGATCCTCTGTTGTACGAAAGTTTTTTCAGAAACAATTATCACACCATTTTAACTGAGAAATTTATTGGAGTACATAAATTAATACTAATTTGATGTTCCTACCAAGTACTATACTGTGACCTTATTTTAAATTGTGTCTTTAGGAAAATGTTATACATAGAAATGTAGAAAAACCAAAATACAATATTATGTCACAAAATTGGAAGTTCTATGATTTTTGATGTATGAGTATTTAGAGATCTTGGCACCTTTTCTCTCATAACTCATTTTCATAATTTCACTGATGTAATATTTATAACTTTTCCTTTTATGCCTAGTTTTTTCATAATTTTTACTTTTACCTGGACATGTAAAAAATTGTCTTTTTGAATTTCAGAAAAGATGTAGATGGTTTTAGGTCTTCCCCTCCATGGAAGCTTAAGACATATTTAAATATGTCTTTAGGAAAATACTAAAAATTCACTATTTTGAGAGAATTATAGAGAAAAATATAAGTGGCAGATTTTAATTTTCTTCCCTACAAAAAGTGATAAATGTCTGTATCTTTAAAAATATCATACATACATTGTTACCTTACTATAGTAAAATAATATCTTTAAGAGGAATAGATTACTCATGTGGATTATAATAGTCAAATACTGACTTAAATAGTAAAGTAATATCTTTAAGAGGAATAGATTACTCATACGGATTATAATAGTCAAATACTGACTTAAAAAGTACGACACTACTCTGAATGATTTTGATCAGTGGCTACCTTTTTGTGAGACAGGGTCTCACTTGTAATCCATACTGGACTTGAACTTCACACTGATCTCCACATTGATCTCAAACTCATAGCAGTCCTCCTGCCTCAGCCTTCCAAGTGCTGGAATCACAGGCATATGCCACCATGCCGGGTACCAAACTTGAAAATGAAAGCTCACCCCTTTCAACACAAGAAATGATCATTCTTTTCTCTCCTTTTGAGAATACTGGTCACAGAAGTAACAATTATGTACTTTAAAAACTTATGTTAACAAAATATATTCATACTATGAAGATTCAATTTCAGCAATTGTGTGATTCTGAGAATTGCAATTAAGAGACATACCATCATAGAACAATAAGATTTAACCTGTTGAAACTACCTAGCTTTATAAGCCTCTCCGTAACATAGAAAGAAATCAATGTCTACTGAAGGAGATTAGAATTAGAAACATCCTTTTGTTTAAGATGATGTCCCTGTATTTTTGCATGAAGGATGATCTTAGAAACATGTATCAGGGTTCACATGATTGGAAGTGTTTTATTTGGTAGTAGTGATGAATAAATACCAGGAAATTCTTACTCTGTGCCTCTGTATTCTCTGCTGTCTACAACAGAAGATTATTTAATCTACACGTATAGGCTGAACCCACTGTGTACAGAGAAGTGTGCCAAGTGATCATAATCATGTGATAGAGGGAAAAGTAATGTAATTCTCAGCCTTTCAGTTGTCAGATATGCACAGTTTGTAGTCTCCAAAACTGAAGAATAAATTTTGAGGAACAACAGAGGTTAAGATTAGGAAATACGTATTTAGAGAGAACTCTGGAGAAGCAAGAGGAAACCTATAAAATGGGTTGTCATGGACTACATTGTACAGAACAAAGATCACAAAGCAGGGAGCAGAATCACAAGGTGAGTACAATGTCATGAGGTATAATTGACTCAAGCTATAAGTCATGTATAAAGAAGAAAGCATTGTTAGAAAAATCACAATAATCAGGAGACCTGAACTGTTTTCTAGTTTTTTTAAAAGACAGGAAAAACTCAAAAGGCAGATTGGAAGTGGTTGGAGCACTTCGCAGTCTGTAAAAGAAATCACTCCAGAGATAGATAGAGGTAAGTCATGACTCAGAAGTATCCTGCTCTGGGCCTGAGGGCACAGAAGTTCCCAAGACATTTGTGCTGTCTGTCTAATCAGTGAGGCAGTGTTTCTTAGCAGCAAAAGAAGGCTAAATTTACTCAGAATCTACTCTAAAATTTTGGTCTGTATATCTGCAACACATGTGCAAAGTTCACAGGTTAAAGCTCATACCTATCATTCAGCAACCACAACTTGCACATTAGCAAAAATACTTTTCCTCCCCTCCACACATAAGTGATGAGAACCAGGAGGCAACCCCAGGAGGTTGGGAATTTTCTCTTAAACTGAATATGTTCCACATCTCAAATGACTTCCCTCTCTTTGGCATTAGCAAATGTTTATTTTCTGTGGGCTCAACTTAAAAGTTCTTAGTTGTTCGATAGGATGGAAATGTTGAGACAAGATAGAGTTTTATTTTTCAGTACCTCCAGAAAAGAAAGAACAAGAGACAAGAAAAGATCAGAAATGAGATCAGAGAAAGGAAGTGTTTTCTTCTGCCCCACGTGGTGAGTTACTGAGACATCTTGCTCATGAGTCACCACTTTCATCCTGGAAAGATGAGGAGGAATCTCAGTAGCTAAGAGCACCTCCTCACCAGTGGAAGACCAGATCAGAAAGGAGACTTAACATGCCCTGTAGAGTATAGAGGGATCAGGCCAGACAGTCTCAGTGAAACCCGTCCCCCAAGACAGAATGGCTGCTGGCCTGTTAGCATTTACTGGTAGTTGGAGTTTTTTGAGGTTTATTAATAGGCATGTGTATTTCCTAAAATATAAACTAGACTTCATAGAGACCCATTTTATATCATTTCATAAATTCAGATTATCATGGAAGTCCACAAGGGGACATTGTATTGTCTAACAAGTTAAACAGATCAAGCAGGGAACACCAGTAAATTCATAATTAGTACTTAAGTCCAAATGCAGCATGCATTTTTAAGGCATAAACAAGGATAACAATTTGTGATTACCTAAAGGAGTCACAATCCAGAATTCATGTGATATAGCAAACTCTTATCTTCTTTGAATTATCTCCCTGGGGTCTCCAAGTGATACAGGGGAAATAAATGTGACTCTCACCTAACTAGATGTCAGATATAATGGGTTCATTTTCCCCAAAACCAAAGAATGAATTTTGAGCAACAACAGGGGATTAAGAATAGGAAATACTTATCTCATAGAGATATTCTCCTGAGAGAAGGGAAGGACCACAGACCCTGTATTGCAAAGTAAGTTTTATAGAGCAAAATTACAAAGTGAGCGCAAAATCAAAAGATGGGTACAATGCAGAACAAAACTATGATCAACTAATAAGATTTTAAGTGTACCTGCTTATGTAATATTGATCCAGTAGGGAAGCAGGTCATGTAGCAAATGTACCTGTAAAGAACAAGGACCTTTTTTGGGAAGAGGTAAATCTAGGTCCCAGCCACCCACCATGGTGACTGATGTTAATGGATTGCTGTATTTCTGGGTGAGGTACGTAGGCTGGGTCATTCCATCTTTATCTTGAGGCCTGAGCTTTAGTGGGTGCACCTCCAGCCACAGTTGTAATGAGGGTTCATGCTCTCTGTTAACTCCCTTGAGGACCTAGTCCTGTCTGACTGCCCATAGTATTTCTGCCTAACTTAGCTGTTTGTAACAATAGGAGAAAATAAAGGTCAGAAGTCTCTATTTTTGTGAGACTTGCATAGAAAAAAGGTAGTAACTATTACAAAAAGAAGTTATTTACAGATTTGTGATCATTAATAAGGTGATATAATGGTGAATATATGAGTGAAGAAAGTTTTCTCTGAGAATGTTACTTGAGCTGACATCTGAAAAGTGAAAGTGAGTTGGCTGTTCATAGAGAAGGAAAGAATATTGCTTATAAAAGTGTAGCAGTTGCAAAGTCAAGAAGGAAAAAACTGGTGTGGTTAAAAAACAGAAAAGAGACCAGAATATCTGAGATGCAGTTACAAGGAAAGTGTAGTGGTATAAGATTCAAGAAATAAAGAAGACTTAGGTCATTAAAGACAAGGGGATGGCACAATTCTGACTTCTGTTTTAAAAATACTGCTATTGAAGCTGCATAGGAAATGAATTGAGAAGTGTAGTTAAATAGAAATGGAAGCATGGAGACTGATGGAAAACCTTTTGTACTAGTTCAAGCAAGACTTAAAACTTGGATTGAGGTTATGGTAATGAGGATGGATTTAAAAGAATTTGGAAATTATTTAGGTTGAAGAATTAGATTCAGAATGAAAGGAAAAGAGAAGTCAAGAGGGATTCCTGGGGCCTGGGGATTAGCTCAGTGTTGCAAGCACAAGATCATGAGTTTGTTTCCCAGTACCAAAAATTTTAAAAAAGAATGATTCCTGGATTTGGAATGTGAGTGGGGGGCCAGCAGATGGGGCAATTTGCTGTTATGTATAGGGAAGAATAGAGGTCATTTTATTTTTCTGGGATTTATTGTTACCACTGCTTGTTTTGAGTTTGCTAGGGCCAATATGAAATCTGAGGTTCTTAGTAGAGACAGCAAAAGAAAATTTCAGATGGCAGTTAATCTTTAAATTATTCATTGTGAGCATGAACATAGAAAAAGTCAAAATAATTTATTGCATTTTTAAAAAAAATTTTTTTTATTTAACTTTTTATTGGTACCGGGGATCGAACTCACGACTGCCTGCTTGCAAGGCAGGTGCTTATGCCACTGAGCTAAATCCCCAGCCCAATTTATTGCATTTTATAATGGGCTCAGGTATTATTACTTGGGTGGATAGGTAGATGGAAGGATATCGAGAGAAATTAGAAAACTTAGGGGAATAAAACCACGTAGTCACATGAGCAGTTTAATATTCTTGAAGATGTTATCTCAAGAGTGAGTTACTTACCTCACATTAGGTTGACACTTTGCTTCTATCGTCATGTGTCCCCTTGCATGTGTCTACTTGTTCTGCTTTCCATCATGCCTGGAACAGCATGAGACCCTCACCATTAGTCAATCTGACATTCACTCTATAGTCCTGGACTTCTGTCAACCTGTAATTACCCAATCAAGAATATTCTGTTACAGCAACAGAGAACAGACTAAGACAATGACAGTATGGATGAGTCTTGAAATTATACTGAGTGAAGGAAGCTGTATTAGTGTTTTACTAGGGAAAACATATAACATGAAATATACAAATGTATAAGAAATTACGAGATTGGCTTATGATATGAGGAAGTTTGCACTGGGTGTCTGCATGCCGAGGCCATAGGATTTAATCCAAGATCGGAAGTTCACTTCAGTGTCTCATGCAAGATCACACCAGCAGGTTGATGTGTCTGCAACAGAAAGCCAAAAGGTCTATACTCTGAGGCTAAAGATTCTATGCCAGAAAGCTGAAGAGTCTACACTGGAAGCCAGGAGACAACCTAAAACCAAAGGTGAACAATTGAGCTTCTCCAAAGAATGGGATGCATTGGTCTTTCCTCCTTCCCTTTTATACCTCCAGATATGAACCACCCTAGGGTGGGTCTTCTACACCCTAGTGTGTAAAGTTGCTAAACCCATTTAGTTAAGCTTCTAAACGTCTCTGGTTGACACAATCCATCAATCACTACAGAAGCCAAACAAAATACTTAATGTACAAATCTATTATGTAAAAGGCAAACTAATCATAGCAGCATAGCTGCCTGGATAGAGTGCAGGGCTGCTTCATTTATGTAGTTTATCTGACATGGATTTTTCTCAATAGAGTCAAGAAAGAAATCAAATAAGCTAAGCAAAAAGTACACTTTCTATATTCACATAGTAAATTGCACTTAGGTCTCAAAAGACATGTTAAGAAACATGGCCATGAATCTTTTTTCTGATCCTTCCAAGTGAGACTCATTTATTTATTTGGGCTCCTTTTATAACATGAATACTTAACTATATTTATAGCTTTACACTCCCCTCTTCATACTTTCTTTTCTTCCCATTAACTAAATAAAACTGAATGATCTTTTTATTTCCAAGATTTTAGTGTGTATAGTAGATATTCTCAAAAGTGTTTCATAAATGAAAGAGTGAGTAGTAATGATTTGGTCAAAGATTTTGAGTACCTTAATTAGGCTGCAATACATGTCAGTAGTCAGCACTTTAAATATGGAAATAATACTCATGTTAAATAGTACTTAAATTGCATTGCAGGTGAACAGTAGCACTTAACTTTAGTTTTACCATGTAAACCTACCTGAGTCTTAATGGTCTACCTGATCATTATTTATAGATATTAGGTGCATGTGCTTGTGTTTATTATGAACATACTGTTTGTATGAAGTTGTTTTTGTTTTTGGTTTGGGTTTTTTTTTAAATTATTTAAGGAGAAAAAGGAAAAAAACAAAAAGGGTACAAGTAATACAAAATTTAAAAAATAGTAAGAAATCACTAGTTAATAGATTACATATTCTCGTCTTAGAAATAGCTGTTCAAGTTAAAAAATTGAAGCATATAAAGTGGACTTTCAAACAGTGAGAGTGCAGACAGTTTTGTTCAATGATCCAAAAAACACTCAGTAATATGGTTATCTGTGTTATACACTTAAACATATATGCACTTATAACCATTAGAGCATTTTCTTTTCTTTTGTACAATGACACTTACACATTTTGGGTTTTATTACTCCCACAGTTCTTATTACTTTTTTTGAAGAGAGTAAAACCAAATGCGACATATCAGAACAGTCAGTCAAATCAAAAGGATGGACATAAGACATAATGTAAAAACAAAATATAAAGTGATCAACAATGGTTACCATACTGCCTCTTGCTATTTTAAGAAGAATTGGCAGTTATAATAAAATTGAACTAAACAGTAAAAAATAAAACCAAAGCATTGGAGACATTACAGGATTTTAAAAGAAAATAATAGTCAACCAGAATGGGTGTCATAATGATTCTTACTGTCTTCACAGTTATGCCTATACTTTCGAACTTGGTACTATCAAGCAATGCAGAATAGAGGAAAATCAGTCAAAACAAGATGGTGAGGGCAATACAGGATTTCAAATCAAGTTAATAGGAAATCAAAGTAGGTTACTATAATGTATCCTGCTATTTTTTATTTATTTTTCCCTTAATTAAAAAAATAAAAAAGTAAATAATTCAAAAGAAGGGGATTGCGATAAAAGGGGGCATAACAACAGAACAGCGCAGGTCAAATCATAACCATTTGAGCAAAATACTGTTTCACCACAAGATATCTTGACAAAAAATAGTTGCCATAGTGTCTTTTTCCTTGAAATCTTTGAGTATAACTTCATATACTGTAGCACCAAACATATTAAGACACTATAAAACCATTCAAGAGAATGACGTTATTACAGGGTATGTAGGACCAATTAACAGAAAATGAACAATGGTTTCTGTATAAACTCTTTGTCTATAAAAGTTTTTGTTTATATTATCATATGTAATAAAATCCAGTAAGATACAACCTTTTAAGACCAATGGAGACAGAAGAATACACGTTTGATGGGACTTCAAAACAAGATGATACTAAATCAGCACTAGCTATTATGTCTTGTTTTCTCCAAAATAGCTGTTCCTACCATCTGATGTTCTCTGCATCATTTCTGTTGAGTTCTTTTTCTGTCATTTGTTGTCAATTTGTCTTCTTCATTTCGTTTTCTGCTCCATTCATTGTGGCCTCTTTGCCACTATTTCTGGAATCTTGGTGTTTTCCTTTTTTAGACTATTCTGCAGTATTCTCTGTAGAGTTGAATTAGAGGTTGCAGATTCTCCTAGTTCCTCTTTATCCTGGAAGCACCTTGTTTTTCCATCAATTTCTAGGGACAATTGTGTAGGATATATCAATCTTGGCTGGAGGTTATTATCTTTCAAAGCTTGAATTATTTCCCCCCACGCTCTTCATGATTTGATGGTATGTGCTGAGAAGTCTGCTGTAATTCTGATGGGTGTTCCCTTATAAGTGATCTCTTTCTTGTCTCTGACGGCTTTTAATATTCTGTTCTTATATTGGATTTCTGGAATTTTATTATTATATGCCTGGGTTTAGCTCTGTTTGGGTTGTAGGTGGCTGGAGTCCTGTATGCCTCATATATCTGAGTATCTTTACCATTTGCTAAACTAGGGAAATTCTCTTGGATTATTTCTGTGAATAGCTTTTGTAGTCCATTTGTTTGTGTCCCTACTTCTTCTCTTACATTCTTAATTCTTAAGTTATAGATCCTCTTAGCATCTTCTAGCTTTTGTATTGTTGCTGTTTGTTTTTTTTGTTATTTTTAAGAAGTTTTTCATTTCATGCTCCCATATTACAAATCTGTCCTCCAGTTCAGATAATCTGTCCTTAGTTTCTTTCAAGCTGTTATGCCAGTTTTCGTTAGAGTTTTTAGTTTCCTGGTAATCTCTTTGAACCTGCTTCACGTATTCTATGCTTTCTCTATTTTCTCCATCAAACAATTCTCCCCTTTTTTTCTGTTCTTCCATTCCACCATCTGTTTTTTCTTGGGTGGTGCTTAGCATTTCTCTATTCTGCTTACGTCTTGCTTCAGGTCATTAATAATTTCATTCTTGAACTCATCTATGAGGCCCTGCAGATAGCGCTTTATGTCTGTTGGTGTGGTGTCTGCTATTGCATATTTCTCAGGTTTGGAGGCTGAGGACCCTTTCTTGTTGCTCCCTCTTCCCATATTCTTTGTTCCTTATGTATAAGCATATATAGGAGGCCCAGCTTCCTTCCCTGTCGGCCACAGTCTGTTTGAATTTCCGCCGGCTAGGTGTTCCCGCCCACTGCAGCGCACCAGGGAGACACAGACCTGGGCAGTTTATGCCGGCCCGCCCCTCCAGGTCCTCCTACAGAAGAAGGCTTCACCGCTAGAGTGTACTTCCAGGCGCTGGGATCTGGGTTGGGCTAGCCTACTGGATCTCAGCCAGTGGTGTCTCGCAGGCCAGGCACTCCCCACCAATCCCGGTTGAGAGGGGGATATGTGACTGAAGTCACTACAGCATCTCGTTCCGGGAAGTCTGCCCGGTCTGAGTATGTCCTCCGCTGAAGCCTCCTTCTCTATGGAAGGGTCCCGATCCACTCACCGCAGGTCGATGCAGGGCATTCGGCCAGCCCTGCTCGCAACTCCATTCAACGCTTCCCACTCTCAGAGCTTTCACGCCTCTCTCCCCGCTGTGCCAACCGGGACGCAACAGCAGCTGCAGGAAATTTAGATCACAGTTTCCAGTGGCTCAAGGTCCGCCTTCTGTGCTAAGACCTTATCTGTTCCTGCTATATCACCAGGATTGTGTTTCTAGTTGGTTTCTCTTAATTTAGTTCATTCCTGGGTCGGCAAAGAATATTCCCTCCTTGCCTGGGACTTCCTGCCCATCACAATTCCTGGATTTCAAGTGTGGTATCTCAGAGAGCCTCCGAGGCTGCTGCTATCTATCTGCCATGTTCTTCCAGAGTCCGCCTTGGTTTGGGTTTTTTGCAAGAGGATCTTGCTATGTAATCTAGGCTGGCCTCCAACTTGAGGTGATCATCCTGCCTCAGCCTCCCAAGTGCTGGAATTACAGGCTGTGCCACCATGCCTGGCCTTGTAAAGTTTTACATAATCCTTTCTCTTTTTTCCTTTTCCATTAACCCAGAAGAGGTCTGTGTTGTCCTGTCTGTATGCTATAAAAACTGTACTGAAGCTTTTGTTCTCTTCACTACTGTCTTCCTCATAGGAATAGAAACTCACTGAAAGTAGTCTTCTGATGTTCATGTTTATATCCATTATACCTGACACAAATTAATATTTGATAAGCACCTCTTCTGTAGTTGTAGATACATCAGTTCTCCCATATTCTGTCATTTCCCTCGTTCACCCTCACCCTTGGCATGGTTTGGGGATGGTACTGTATTTCAGGCCCATTTTATTTTATAACAAGGTCTCAGTTGCCTAGACTGGGATTGAACTTGCAGTCCTCCTGCCTCAGCCTCTAGAAGTACTGGAATTAATGGTATGTGCCACCGTGCCATTTTAGTTTTTGCTTTATTTAGAAGTTCTAGTTGTGAATGCTTACACATTTAGAATTGTTACATCTTATTGCTAAATTAACTGCATGTCATTGTATAATCTTCCTCTAATTTCTAGGAATATTACCTCTTGTGATATTTGCTGTCTGATGATGTGGACATACCAGTTTTCCTTTGAGTAATGTTTGCATAATACTTCTTTTACCTCCTTTTATTTTCAATATTATTGAATGTTCTCAGGTTAAGGTGAGTTACTTGCAGTCACTATGGGTGGGCTTGCTTTTTTTTATCCATGTGATTTATCTCTTACTTTTTAACTAAGATGTTTACATGAAATCTGCTCTTTTCTTAGTTGTTTTCTGGTCATCTTTACCCCTCTTAAGTCTTTCTTTTGGATTATTCTTTGTATCTGTCTTTGTTATTGATTTATTGTACCACATTTAAATTTTTCAGTGGAGTCCCTGTGGTAAAAATGCAGATCTTAACCTTGCCAGCTTATCTTTTCAAGTATTTATGTCATATGCAATTTTTGAACCTTATAAACCTGTACATTCAATTCTTTTTTTTCATCCATTGTGCTCATTCCCATGTTTTGTTTTTACATGTTAGAAATCTCATAACACATTGATGGTATTCTTTTTATTTAAAGAGAAAAACAAAACAGAAAAAAAAAAGGATAGAAATAGTACAGAATTTTAAAAAAAATAAACATTAGTAAATCACTGGTTGATAAATTACATATTGTCATTTCCATAGTGGCTGCACCAGTCTACATTCCCACCAGCAGTGGAGAAGGATTCATTTCTCCCCCACAGCCTTGCCAACATTTGTTATCAGTTGATTCCTTGATGGCAGCCATTCTTTCCAGAGTAAGATGAAATCTCATTGCTGTTTTAATTTGCATTTCTTGAATGACCAGTGATGGTGAAGTTTTCTTCATGTATTTATTTGCCATTTGTATATCTTCATCTGAGAAATGTGTGTTCATCTCAGATGCCCATTTTGGAAAGGGTCTTTGAATTTGGGGGTTTGATGTTTTTCAGTTCTTTGTATTTTCTGGATATAAGTCCTTTGAAGATTGCTGGCTAAAACTCTTTCCCATTCTGTGGTTTTTCTTTTCACTTTGTTGGTGATTTCTTTTGAAGTACAGAAACTTCAATAATGTGAGATCTCAGTTGTTGATTCTTTGAAGTATTTCCCATACAGTTTGCGTTTTGTTCGTGAATTTTCTGCCTACCCCTCTGTTTCCAAGACTTCTGCCTACCTTGTCTTGCAGTAGATTTAGTGTTTCTGTTTTAATATTTAGGTCTTTGATCCACTTAGACTGTAGTTTTGTGCATGGTGATAGGCGTGGATCTAGTTTCAGTCTTTGGCACGTGGAGAGCCAGTTTTCCCAACGCCATTTATAAACGATGCTATCATTCTTCCAGTGAACATACTTAGACCCTTTATCAAATATAAGGTGGCTGAGGGTCTTTGTAGTTGTGTTTGTATCTTCTAATCTGTTCCATTGATCCTCAGGTCTATTTCTTACCCAGTATCATGTTGATTTTAATCACTGTAGCTTTGTAGTATAGTTTCGAGTCAGGAATTGAGGTGCCTCCTGCCTTGCCTTTGTTGCTCAGAATTGACTTTGCTATTCTAGGTTTCTACTGTTTCCAAATGAATTTTAGGAGGGTTTTCTCTAGATCTGTGAGGTATATTAATGGTACTTAGATTGGAACTGTATAAATCTGTATAACTGTTTTGGGAGTATGGCCATTTTCACAATGTTTGTTCTTCCTAACCAAGAGCAAGGAATATTTTTCCATTTTCTAATAGCCTCTTCAATCTCCTTTTTTAGAGTAGTGTAATTTTCATCATATAAGTCTTTCACATTCTTGGTTAGATTGATCCCTTAGTGTCTCTTTTTTTTTAATGCTATTGTGAAAGGCGATATTTCCATAATTTCTCTCAGTGAATTTTTTGTGCATAGGAATGTTACTGTTTTTTCAGCATTGACTTGATATCCAGCTACACTGCTGAATTTGTTTATTACCTCTAGTAGTCTTTTAATGGAGTTTTTTTGGGTCTTCTATATAGATTTATCATGCTATCTGCAAATAGTGATAATTCAACTTCTCTTTAATTTCCCTCTCTTTTCTGATTGCTCTGGCTAATATTTCTAGAACTATATTGAATAGGATTGGTGATAGTGAATATCCTTGTCTTGTTCCTGATTTTAGAGTAAAAGCTTTCAATATTTGTCCATTTAGTATAATGTTGGCTATTGGTTTTTTGTAGATGGCCTTCATGAGATTGAGATAGATACTGTGCTTTCTGAGTTTCAGAAGGGTTTTTATCATGAACAGATGTTGGACTTTATCAAAAACTTTTTCTTCATGTATTGAGATGACCATGTGGTTTTTGTTTTTGACTCTGTTGATGTGGTATATTGCATTTATTGATCTGGTTTTGGTATACAAGTAATATTTGCCTCCAGGAATGATTCAGGGAAGATTTCTTCCTTTTCAATTTCATTGACGAGTTTAAGGAGTATTGTGGTCAGATCTTCTCTAAATTTCTTGTAGAATACAGCTGTGAATCCATCAGGACCTGGGCTTTTCTTTGTTGGTACATTTTTAACAACGTTTTCAATTTCAGTAGCTGGTACTGGGTTATTTAACATTGCTATATCTTATTGGTTGAGCTTTGGTAGTTCATATGTTTCTAGAAATCTGTCCATTTTCTCTGTTTTCCACCCTATGTGAGTCAAGATGTTAAAAGTAGATATTCATGATCTTTTACATTTCCCTGGGATCTGTAGTAATTTCCCTCTTTTCAGTCCTTATTGTGGGAATTTGGGTTTTTTTCTTTTTCTTGATAAGGTTGGCTAGAGGTTTGTCAATTTTGTCTATTCTCTCTAAAAAAACCCACCCCTTTAATTCATTAATTATTTGGTTTTTTTTTTTTTAGTTTTAGTTGCATTAATCTCTACTCTGATCTTTACAATTTCCTCTCTTCTGTGAGCTTTGGATTTTACTTGCTTTTCTTTTTCTAGGAGCTTGAGAACAACATTAGTTTATTTGTGCTCATTCTATTTTCTTGATATAACAATTTATTGCTATATATTTGCCTCTTAAGACCACTTCCATTACATCCCACAGATTATAGTATATTGTTTCTGCATTTTCATTGAACTGTAGGTATTGCTTTATTTCTTCTTTAATTTCATGTGTAACCCACTGATTGTTCAGAAGATTACTATTTAATTTCCATGTGTTTTGGCAAGTTTTACAATTTCTTTTCCCATTAATTTCCATTTTCAGTGCACTACGGTCAGGTATTACGCATAGATAATTCAAATACCTTTGCATTTACTTAAGTATGTATTATGAGTTATTACGTGCTCTGTTTTGGAACATGTCCCATGCGCAGCTAAGAAAAATGTGTATTCTGTGTGGTTTTGTGGAACACTCTGTAAACATCTACAAAGCCCATTTGCTCAGAGGTATGATTCAGTTTTATTATTTGTTTATTGACTTTTTGTCTAGTTGATCTATCTCTTTGTGACAGTGGGGTATTAAGGTCCCCTGTTATAATTGTGTTCTTGTGTATTTTGTTTTTCATGTCCTTTAGTATTTGTCTTGTATAATTGGGTACTCCTGTATTTGGTTTATATATATTTATAATTGTTAGTTCTTCCACTTGAATTTTTGTCATTTTAGGTTTGACGTTTGCACTGTCTGCAAACAGAATAGTTACCTCTGCTTTTTTCTGTGTTCTTGTTGCATGGAATGCAGTTTTCCGTCCTTTGACCTTTAATCTATGCGTTATCTTTTGGGTCAAATGTGTCTTTTGTGTACAGCATATTGTGGGATCTTTCTTGATCCATTGTGTCAACCTATTCTTTTTGATAGGTGAATTGAAGCCATTTACATTTATGGATATCACTGATATGTACTGGCTCGACTTTGCCATGTTATGTTCCAGTTTGTTTTCTGTTTTCTCCCTTATTTAATTGCTTGTCCTGCCTGGTGGTTTCTTTCTGTTGTTCTGGAGATTGTGGGCATTTTCATTGAATTCTCTATCTAGTATGTCTTTAAATGCTCTTTCTAAGCTGAGTTTGGTTGACATGAGTTTCTTCACTTACTCTTTGTCATGGAAATATGTTGTTTCTCCATTAAATTTGAAAGAAAGTTTTGGTGGGTATATTAGTCGGGGTTGAAAGTTGTTTTCTTTCAGTGCTTAAAATACCTCACTCCAAAAAGATGGCGGATAGATAAGAGCACATTACAGAGGCTCCCTGAGACAGACAGCTCAAGATGCCGATATTACACAGCATGGGGAGTCCCGGACAGAGGGAGATGGATTATCTCGACCCAGGCAGAAACTTAAGTGAAAAGAACCAGTCAAACATACAGTCCCAGGGCTACTATTGAGGCAGCTAAGATTTTGTGCTCTTTCATGCCTGAATTCCCCCCGCTTGGACTCACTGGAACCGCAGTGGCACTGAAGTGCAGTCGCACTCAAGTTGGAGGTTAGGGAGCCCAACAGAGAATGGAGCCAGCAAGGTACCTGCATAGACCTGCAGTTAACTGACCCGGAGGCAAGGATCCAGCATATGCCGCCCCTGTTTGCACTTCAATAACATACTGGAGTGGGCAGGATCACCTAGCCAGCGGCTTCATAACCAACAAAGAAAGGGATTGGGAACTCCTCTATACGCCTATATGGAAGAAACAAAAACTAACAGAAGAGGAAGCAACAAGAAAAAGTCCCCAGCCCCCAACCCTGAGAACATTGATCCAGGAGAGGTAAATACAAAAGAGATTGAGGACTGCAAACATGCAATATCAGACACGGCATCAGTGGACATAAAAAGATATCTTCAGGACCTCGTAGACAAGTTCAAAAGTGAAATATTTAACCAAGTAAAGCAAGATATAAATGGATTAATAAAAGAGGCTATGCACCTCTTAAGACACAGATGGAAGAATGCAGGAGCACAAAAAAAGGAAAGAAACATTTGATGAAGAATATAAAGAAAACATAGAATACATGAATACAGGTTCAAAGAGATTACCAGGAAATAAAAAACTCTATTGAAAACTGGCAAAATGGCTTAAAAGTAATTAATGATAGATTATCCAAACTGGAAGCCAGGTTTGCAATGTGGGATCATGAAAGGAAAAATTTCTTAAAAATAACAAGGAAACAGGCAGTAGCAATACAAAGGCTAGAAGATGACAAGAGGATCTACAACTAAGAATAAAGAATGTGAATGAAGAAGCAGGGGTACAAACAAAGGAAGTGCAAAGGCTATTCACAGAAATAATTAAGGAAAACTTGCCAAGCATAGGAAAAGGAAATGATATTCAGATGTATGAGGCATACAGAACTCTAACCACCTACAACCAAAACAGGGCTATACCCAGGCGTATAATAATCAAGATCCCAGAAATTCAATATAAGAACAGAATATTAAAAGCTGTCAGAGAAAAAGGACCCAAAAAAAAAAAAAAAAACGAAAAAGAAAAAAAAAATAACACCCAAAAAAAGGCTAATAATGTGAAACCCAGAAATTGTATTATTCTTTGTTCAGAGTGATATTAATCTGCTTGAGTTTTTTCAATCTCAATATAAATGAAGATATGGATAACTGCATGTATGTTTAAGTGTATAGGATTGACAACCATATTACTAAGTTTTTGTTGGATAGTTGAACAGAACTGTTTGCAGTCTTGCTGTTTGAATCTCCACTTTGTATGTTTCACTTTTTTTTATCTTGAACATTTGTAAGAGGACAATATGTAATCAACCACTAGTGATTTCTTACTGTTTATTTTTTTTGAATGTATGTATTATTTCTACCTGTTTTCTGTTTTGTTTAGTATTTCTTTAAATAAAATTTTAAAAAAATCTCACTCCAAGCTCGTCTTGACTTGAGGGTTTTGTGCTGAAAAGTGTGCTGTGATTCTAATGGGCTTTACTTGTTAGGTAAGTTATGTTTTTTCTTTTAATAGCTTTTAACAGCTTTGAGTATTCTGTTTTTATGTTCTGTGTCTGGGATCCTACTTATTATATATCTGGGTGTAGATTTATGTTGGTTGTGATTATTTGGCATTCTGTGTGCCTCACTTATCTGCATATCAGGTTTTTTTCTCCTGGTGGGAAAATTTTCAGCTATTACTTCTGTGAATAGTTTACCAATGTCATTCATGTTGACTCTTGCATCTTCACTGATGCCTACTCTTATATTGTTTCTCTAGGCATCCACTTGATGGTGCTGGATTGTCATTTCATGCTGCTTTGTTATTTTAAAAGTTCTGTCCTTTCATCATTGTTCATTGCTATCCTGTTCTCAAAGTTCAAAATTCTATACTTAGCTTCATTTAAACGGTTTTTGCCAGCTTTCAGTAGCATTTTTTGTTTCTTGGATATCTCTTTAAGCTTGTTTCATGGATCCTGCTTGTTTTTTCTATTGTTCATTCAAGGTTTAAATTAGTTTCCCATATTCCTGTACTTTATCTCTTTCTTCTCTAGCTGCGCTGAGCAACTTGTTTACTAATGTTTTTATGTCTTTACATGAAAGATTATTTCTAATTTTATTTCCTCTACAGCCTTATGGGTTTGTTTTTTTATTTCACTTGCTGTCTTTTCAAAGATTTCCCATGTGTGACTTTTAAAGTCCTCTATTTCAGTGTTTCCTGTACCTGCTTCTGATGTTTGTGACTGCATTTTGCTTTTTCATTTTCCCATTTTTTTCCCACTTTTAATCCCACTAGTCTCAACTGTTGGTATTATGTATCTTAGGGTCCTATTGTGAGGTTGATTTGTGCCCATTTGCTGGGTCCCACAAAGAAAAGGTGGCCCATTCTCTTATATTCCTTCTGCAGGGCCTGTTGGGTTAGTCCTATATTCTTCCTGGGCTGACAGGCCTATGAATATTGATGTAAATCAAGCCTTAGTTCCTGTTGTTATTACGTCTTCAGGTTGTTCCAAGTCACCAGCTCTCCCTGTTTAGTGTTTGTCTCGCTTGGCATCCTGCTGTGTCCCTGGGTGATCATAGGCCTTATGAATTTTCTGTGTGTTGGGAAAAGCCTTATTCACACCCTTCTAAACCTGCCTGATGTTCTCTGTGTGGAGGAAGGACTCACTCTTGCCAAGCTCGTCAAGGGTCTACTTCTGGAGGGAACTTCACTATTGCTCCTGTTTACCCACTGAAGGTGGCAAACTATTCCTATTTTACTGCAAACTCACCGCACTGATGAAGTTTGGTGAGTTCTTCTGCTTTGATAGGGGTTACTGAGTCTCCTGTTAACACAGTATGGTTAATCCTTTGCAGTCTAAGGTTCTAGGGGGAGGAGTGGGAGCAGAAGACCAACAGCAATACCAGGTCCAGGAGGTGAGGGAAGGTTCCCAATGTCAGTGGCAGGACTGCTGGGGCGTACGTAGGAGGCCCAGTCCTGGGCGCACCACTGACTGGAGGTCCTGGGTCCCAAGGTGGGCCACTAGGACTGCAGGTCAAGAGGAGGGACCTGGCTCTGCCCTGGCCCTGCAAGCTTCACTGGCTGGAGGTCCTGGGTCCCCAGGAGGACTGATCTTTAAAAAGGGCAGGAAAATGGTGTTATATGTTTATTTGTACTTTATATTTTTTTCAATGTAGTTTGTCCTTTGGGTAGATTGAAATTTTTCTTTAGTATTATATACATTTTGCTGAAAAACTTACTAACTTATGCTTAAGTTTATCAGCAGTAAATTTTCTAAGCTTTTATGTGTCTGAAATATTTTTGTATTACCTTACTTATGAAAGGGAGTCTCACTGTGTATAGAATTCAGAATTATACTTTTAAGCTACCACTCCATTGTCTTCTAATTTGTGTAGTTCTAGATAGAAGTCTGCTGAATTTTTTCTCTTATGTAATATGTAGTTCTTTTCTTCTGGTTTGCCTTTAAGAGATCTTTTTTTTGGTTTTCAATAGCTTGACTGATGCATCCAGATCATTGCCTGTTTCCTTTGCTTGAGGTTCTCTAAGCTTCATGAATTTGTGGCATCATATCTTTCATTATAGTTGGGGAAGTTCTCCGTGGTTAACTCCTCAGATACTGCTCCTTTCTTCTTGTCTGTCACTTCTTCTGGATTTCCATTTACATCTCTGTTAGACCTCTGTTAAACTCTGTTCCTTCTGTGCTTTAGGTGCTGTGCTTTAGGTCTTCCCATTACCACTTTTTCGTTGCTTCTTGTTTTAGCTTGAATAATTTTTTGATCTACAGCTTCATCGAGTCTTTCCTTGTTCTGCCTGAGGCAGCTATTTAACCTGTTGAAATAATTCTTTATCTTTGATACTGTATTTTCTTATTTCTGCATTTACCTTTAACTCATTAGTTTCCCTTTTTAAAAACTACCATACCACATCTGTTAATGGATATTAATCACTTTGTCCATTAGGTTATTTAATAAGTTAATCATAAAGTCCTTACCTGGTAGTTTTAATGTCATTCAGTATCATTTGTTGTTGTTTTTTGGTAATCTTTTCTTCTATGCATCTCAGTTTTTTATTGAATGCTGAACTTTACAAATAGAAGAACAGTAGGGATTGAGATTAGCAGCATTCAATCTCTAGAAATGAGCATACTTTTATGTTGGGCTTTTAGTGTGTAGTAAAAGTCAGACTGAGTCAGGATTTGGCTCATATTTTATTACTAATCTTAATATCATGCATCCCCTTCTTAAGATTCCTCTAGTAGTAGTCTATTCTTACCTTGTGCTTGGGGAAGGAGAGTACAAGAGGGCTTTTCTTAGTGGTGTTTTTGCCTTTTTCTTCAGTCTCTCAAGTCACCACTACAGAATGTAACAAGGCTGAAGATATTGGTGGGTTGCACTTTTTCCTCTGGGTGAATGTCATTGTGGAAAACTTAAGTTTTAAAGTATATTTCTAAAGGTGACAGTTTAGAGTCCTTCATAAATTAGATTATGAAAATATTTTGATTACCTGCTATGAAAAGGCTTAAAAAATGAGCCTACATTCAGAGATATAAAAGTTTAGGGTAAAGACGCTTGGAAATTATTAAGTGATCAGTGATGATACCTATTTGAGTAGCATAATATTAAAGTTACAGAATTATTTTGACTATAGAAAACCAATTTATATGGACTTGCACAGTAACTATTCTAATGTATTAAATTATGTCACTTTTTTAAAAGGTACACATTTTCTTTTGTTTAAATTCTATTAAATACTCCTATAAAATATTCTCTCATCTTATTTCTGTGGCTGTTTTGTCAACAAAAAAAATTGCAAAAATTTTCCTATAATGTTAGTTAATATTTTCTGAACTCAGGTAAGTGTTATTGTATTATGTGCTTTGTTTTTCTTTTCCTCTCCCTCTCTAACTTTTTAATAATTGCTACTATAGAGATTGAGTTTGTGCTCTGTAACCAATTTATGAAGTCGTAAGTAAAGAGCTTTATTGGAGACAATTCACGCATGAGATAGAGTAGAGAAAGTGAAAATAAGTATTGTTTCTGTGAAACACATATACGTCATTGCTTTCTAATTGTAGTTAGATTCTTGTTTTGAACTTTGCAGATTAACCAACTTAGTATTGATAGGAAGTTAACTTAGCTTTTTAAAATTCACTGCAAAAAGACTTCACATGGTTTCTAGCCCTAGTTTTCTGTCTTAGTGTCCTAACATAAGAAACTAAAGATTAGTTTACCTATTTTCTAAGATTTCTGCGTCCAGGTTTTAAGTATGTATTATATATGCACATATGTATGTATGTATATGTATGTGTGTGTGTGTATATATATGTATATGTTAGTATTGATACAGGGAATCACTCAGGCCTTCATGCTTGCCAGGCTGGAACTGTACCCCTAAACTGTGTCCCTGGCACAGTTTATATTTATATTTTGAAAGTCCATATTTACTCACTAATGAGAATCAAGTATTTTTTTACTTTTGCAATTTAATGATGGGTTATTACCATACATTTATGTTATTGAATGTCTGTATGTTTTACTGAGACATCTATACACAGATTACCCAATAATTTGAATAATTTATGTTATTGGAAAACAAAACTCTGGAAACCAGATTTCTAAATGAGGTTTGAACTGTGTTCTCACTAGTTCATCTAACTAGGTAGTCTAGTAGTATAAGAATTTTGTGGGGGGCTGGGGATTTAGCTCAGCGGCATAAGCGCCTGCCTTGCAAGCAGGCAGTCATGAGTTCGATCCCTGGTACTGATAAAAAGGAAAAAGACAAAAAAAAAAAATTTTGTGTTATCTTTCTAGCTAATTCACATAGAGTTCTGTTACGCATCTGTAGAAAGATAGAGTAAAACTAAATGAAGATGGTATGAAGCTAAGAGTTTCTTAAAATTTTTCAAACATGAAGCTGGTATATCTGAGTACTGACCTTACTTTTAGTCCTTAGGAAAGTTAGAATTTTTCATTGACTATCTTCATAGTTACAATTCTTTTGTGAGCTATTTTTTGTACTTTTGTTATACTTCTGGAGATGAACTGCCCATTTTATCAGCCAGTCCCAAAATTTAGCTGTTGAGCAATTGAAATGTGACTGAATTACCAAATGAGTCAATTGCTGTGCAGTGCTTGGCAAGCACAAGGCCCCAGGTTCGATTCCTGGTACTAAATAAATACATAAAAAACTGTAACTCTGAGCGTAGAATATACTTGTATTTTGTAGATTTACTACACAGGAAAGAATGTAAAATATTACATTAATTATATACTGACTGCATGGAAGAATACTATTTAAAATTAATTTCTAACTCATTCTTTTACTTTTTAATGTGTCTAGTAATACACAATACTGCACATCAGTCACACCTGTGATTCATTTCTGTTGGATAACACTGTCTAGAGAGTGTCATATTTAATATAAGGTGGTCAGATTTAAAAAGACATTCTTTTTCTTTTATCTCTTCCCATTTCTTAGTTTAAAGGTTATTCTCAAGCTGTGTTTCTGCTTCAGTGGTTATGATCCTTGTTCTGTGTATGCATTGTATATGCACATATAATCAAAAATACCTTG
This sequence comes from Cavia porcellus, assembly GCF_034190915.1. Lineage (NCBI taxonomy): Eukaryota > Metazoa > Chordata > Mammalia > Rodentia > Caviidae > Cavia > Cavia porcellus. The sequence goes on from NW_026947487.1 coordinate 81,305,914, forward strand.
GACTTTATTTGCTCACTGGTTATAATGCTAAATTAGAATAGTGAGTAGAGAGAAGGAAAAATGAAATACAAATCAAGAATGAAAAAAGAGGGAACGTCTTTCTGGACAACAAAAGAATTCCATTTAAAAGATTTTAGTATTAATTTTTAAGACTTTAATATTAATTAATTTCATATTGTAACGCAGAATTATACTGTATTCCATATAGTTTTCTGTGATAATAGTTGACTTTGAAAACCACTGACATATAATATACATTTAGTGGTTTTCAAGCTGAAGGACAAAAATTTATACTAGTATCATTTAAATCCTGTTTCTCTTTTGTGAAAGTGGTGGTAAATTTCGTATTATAAAATTGGATCTAAAAGAATTCTTTTAGCTCCTACATAATGCCAGGGAGGATGATCTTTTTCTCTTAGAAAGTGGTTGTCTCTTTTCCCCATCCCACCCCATTTCCATGCTTATTTGTTTTGTATTTTCCAGAAAGACAGAGTAGTGCTCTGCTTTGGCTAACTTTCTATTTACAGATTAAGGAATCACAGATACTGTTATGTTTTGTATTTGAAATTGTAAGATACTTTTCCTTTTTGTTTTATTTTTAATTTAACTCTTTGTTTTACAGATGAGGGCAGGAGTGCAGTTGACCAAGCAGGTGGTGCACAGATTGTAATTGACCGTTTAAGGTCACTGTGCAGTAGAACAGATCCCGCCAATGAGAAGCTCTTGACTGTCTTTTGTGGCATGCTGATGAACTATAGCAATGAGAATGGTAAACAAAACTGAAAATTTGCTTTCTCTCTGGGGGAAAAATTAAACGTAATCTCTACTGTAGCATACAACAAGTATTTGAGGAATGATGAACAAAGGATTCATAAGTGGCATAAAAAATTAATAGTTAACTCATACTAAGTTACAATATTTCAAAATCACAAAATGGTCTAATTTGCTAAATGGGACTAATATTTGAAGAGTTACCCGTGTTAGAAAGTACCAAAGCCTAAATTTAATAAGTATGACTTAAGTTTTCTTGCTTTCTTGTTATAAACATTTTAAAAATAATATTAAAAGTAGGTTTGTATTTACTGCTTTATATTAGTAACAGTAAATTTGAAATATAAACATCTTTTAAGAAATATGATTATTTTAGTTGCTACATTTATTGGGAAGAATTCAAAGCAAAAAAAATTTTTTTTTGTCTTTTTCCTTTTTATCAATACCGGGGATTGAACTCACGACTGCCAGCTTGCAAGGCAGGCGTTTATGCCGCTGAGCTAAATCCCCAGCCCCTAAAGCAAAACTTTTAATCTGGCTGTAGAAAAATAAAATTCAAAATAATTGCAGCTAGCTCATTTTTGAAATTAAATAGCCTTAAAAAATAGCAGTTTCTTTTCCCTTTAAAATGTCTTACATCCTAGTCACAAATAATATCAATAATTTTCAGATACCTATATGATTGTTGATGAAGTGAACATAAAAATAAAAATATTAAGACTTTATAATACTTTTATGCCACAAAATATCATTCATCATCTTATATGAAATACTATATGGACCAAACATTCAGACTCCAGTATATTCCCTGGCATGTGTAACACAAGGAAGCTCTTTATGTAGGTTCTTTGGTTTTATAGTTTAGTTGTGATGTTTTTACAGAAATATATTATTTGCATATTGAATGTATTGTTTTATTGTTTACTTCAGGTGTTCACTAAACATGTAGCACTCTTGACTTTTTTCTTTTTCTTTTCTTTCTTTCTTTTTTTTTAACTTTTTTATTCATGTATCCAAAGAAATAATCTCAATACCTAAAAAAGAAAAAAAGTAACCCTTGATGCATGGCTACTAGCATTGGTACCTGATGTTAGTGTCAGTGAGTAGTGGGAAATGTGCCAGAGAGAGGAGCACTTATTTTGGGTAGGAGTAGGGACTGGTGGGCTTCTCTGGCTCAAAGTCTGTGTGGCAGTTAAGCCAAATACTGCCAAATCTGTCTGTTTGGGGGAGCAAGAAGCTGAAAACTCAGTTCCACTGTGACAGGATGTTTAAATGTTGTCTTCTATGTGCTTTTTTTCTTTTTCTTTACACTGTACATGCTAATTAGAAAGTATCTTTTAAGTTGCATCTCGTCTAGAGGTCACCAGTTGTAAATCTCTGATATAAAATTGTCCATAATATATATGAATATAGTGTGCCTTTCAAAAGTGAGAGAAAAAAGAGGCTAGGCAGGCTTGGTAATGCACACTTGTAATCCCTGAGTCCCAGCCTTGAGGGATGCTGAGGCAGATGGATCAGAATTTTAATTCTTGCCTGGGCAACTTAATAAGACCCAGCTTCAGACACTAACAACAGCATAGGGCTGGGGATGTAAGCTCATTGGGAAGGCCATGTGTTCTATCCTCAGTGCCACCAAAAGAAAAAAAGATACTTTTAGGATTTTTAGGGAACAAATGTCACTTTTAATTGTCATCTTCCTCCTTTTTCTATTCTGTTCAACATGAGCATCTTTATGTGTGAAGTGATTCTTTTGTTTGCTCTGTTTTATTATTAAACATTTTTATTGTTGATTACTTATTTTTTCTTTAAAGGTGCTTAAAGACTTAATATTGGGTCTGCTTTGCTAACTTTAGATCATTTGATACTGGTCCTGTCTACCGAGATGAGTTACTGAGAGCAGAAAAAAGTAAGGCTTTTAAAAGTGACACTTGAAGTTTCCTTTTGTGTGTGCTTACTAATTTTAGTACCCAAGGCTCTTTTAATTTAAGTAGAATATATGAGGAGTAAATATCTTCTTTTCATTCCTGCAGAAAAACTGGCTGCCTTTGTGCCCAATAACTTAAGCTTTACCCGTTGTTAGAGAGTTTCTAGCCCTCAAGATAAAATATTTTAAATATTCAAATAAAGCAGTACTGAAATATATCACAGAGATCCTCCAGCATAGTTTCCCTCAAGGAAATAGCATATCCAGTTTTTCAATCCATTAAATTAAATAGGGAATAAAATGTGTTTCTTAAACATGAAAAATAGATATATTATGAAAATAATATTTCACATAAAGGCATTTATGTATCATTTGAAAAAAACGTGTGTGTATTGATGTGTAATTTTGTTTTGTTTTGTTTTGTTTGTCTTTTTTCCTTTTTATTGGTACCGGGGATTGAACTCACGACTGCCTGCTTGCAAAGCAGGCGTTTATGCTGCTGAGCTAAATCCCCAGCCCCTGATGTGTAAATTTTTAACTAGCCCAAGACTTGATTTTTAAGCTGTTAGTTGGATGAGTATATCCTTTCGTTTCTGTATTGAAGAAGTAATTGAAACAAAGTGTGGAATGTCTGAGAAGTAAAAATTATAACTGCTTAGCCAGAGAAGTTGTATCGGTAATTGTATGAAATACTTAAATAGGATGAAAATAACACCTTGCTTAATACAAATAATAAAATTTATCCACTTATGCACAATTTAAAAGTTTTAGTAATTCTATAAAGAAGAAACTCAGCCCTTTAATTATGGATATTTTATTTTCTTAGTTTCGGTTACCGAAAACTGAAAATAAGATTTTATTGTGTCCTTGACTCAAACTGAGGTTATATCCTGATAAAAGCCATCACAAGTGGAAAAATATTATAAGTCAAAAGTGCACTTAATCTGCCTAATCTACTGGACATCAGAATTTAGTCTCACGGTAGGCATTTGCATTGGTCATGTGGGTAACTAGGAGTAGTGGCTCACTGCTTATGCTGCCCAGCATCACAAGTCAGTATCATGCCATATAGCACTAATCTAGAAAAGGATCAAATGTGTGTTTAGATTAAGTGATTAAGTATGATATCTCCTGAATGTGTATTGTTACTGTCTTAAGATTTAAAAAATCCTAAACCCAACCGTCATATCACTCAAACATAGCATTACAATATTTTAACTCAGAAAATAATTACTTTCTCATATATTAGTATTATCTAAAATTTTTGGTAGGCTTGTTTCTTGTGGACAGCCAGCAGAGGCAGGGGACCCAGCCAAGTCCACCTCTACCTGCCATCCACCACCATCAGAAAGCTTGCTTCCTGTGGGCAGCCTGTGCAGGCAGGAAGACACAGCCAGACACTCCCTGCCTGCGGCCTCTGTCATCACAAGGCTCACTTCCTGAGGGCAGCCAAGTGAGCAGGGAGACTCAACCAGATCCAACTCGACTTGCCAGATGCTGCCATCAGAAGGCTTGCTTCCCATGAGCAGCCAGCACAGGCAAGGACATGCAGCCAGGTAAGCCCTATGCTCTCACAGACCACAGTTGGAGACCCTTGCTTCCTTCATGCAGTCATCACCCACTGAATCAGACAAGCACACCCCTGTGTGCCTGCCACCATCACAGGAGTCTTGGGGTAGACACACAGGCTGAGAGAAAAAGCAGCCCCACCTTCATGTACCCCTCGTCATTGGGGAAGCCCCAGTGTTGCTGCACAGGTCTGGAGAAGCCTGTGCCGCACCTTGCTACCTCTCTGGGAACCTGGGGTCAGAGAAACCCAGATGTGTGTCCCATTCCCCTGCACACAGAGGAGCACCCAGCGTGGAAAGTGCCTGGGAAGAACCCAGGAGAATGTCAAGACAAAGGAGCACAAGGCAATCTCAGACCTCCAACCCACACAAAACAAACCTGGGAGATACAGTCATGAAATAAAATGGAAGTCACACACCTGAAATCTCCAAGAGGATAGCAACTGAAGTAAAGAAACAACTTCATGAGACTGTACAACTAGTCAGATCAGAAACAATGTCTCAGATAAAAGAAGAAATCACAAACATACTGAAAGAATTGCTTAGCATATCTAAAGAAGACATAGATAAAAGAGAAGCATAGGAAAATGGTGGAAACCTTGAACAATATAGGAAGGAATTATAATGCATGAAATAGATTCAAAGAGATATCCAAGAAACTAAAAAGTCAATTGAAAGCTGGCAGAACCTCTTGAAAGAGACTAAAGATAAACTTCCAGACTTTGCTGACAGGATTGCATCTAGTGATTGTAAAAGATCTCTTAAAAATAACAAGAAGCCAGGAAATAATCCAGTAGCCGCAAGATAATGCAAAGAAAAATAATTAAGAGTGATAGGTATCAGTGAAAAAGCACGGGTCAACACAAATAAAATAAAAATGCTATTTATAGAAGTAATAGTAGAAAGCTTCCCAAACATGGGAAAAGGATCTGGCATGCAGATAAGTAAGGAATACAGAATAGCCGTAACTCCAGATAGCCATAACTAAAGTAAATCTGTACCCAAACATAAAATAATCAAGATCCCAGAAATTCAGCACAAGAACAGAATATTACAAGCTGTTAGAGGAAAAAAAAAAGATCATCTATAAAGGAAAACCTGTAAGAATCAGGGCAGACTTGTCAACACAGACCATCAGGTCAGGAAGAGTTTGGAGTAAAATGTTTCAGATCCTGAAAGAAAACAACTTGCAACCCAGATTGATGTAGCCTGCAAAATTGTCTTTGAAAACTGATGAAAAAATACAATACTTCCATGATAAAGAACAACTGATGCAATTCATGACCACCAAACTAACCCTACAGAGAGTGCTGAAGTATACTCTAGAGAGAGATATAAGCTGACCATGGTTCCAGGAACAGCAGTAGAGGAGGATCACCAAAAAAAAACAGGCAACTGAATGAAAGAGAAAAGTGGAGAGCCAACAACAGGAGGACAGCAGGACAGAGACAAACCAATGTATGCCGGTTGTAACCATCAATGTAGGTGGCGTCAATTCATCAATAAAAAGAAACATAGAGTACCTTAAGAAACAAGATCCATCAATACACTGTATAAAAGAAACATATTTAACGCCAAAGGAAATTCATAGACTGAAAATCAAAAGAGAGAAAGCAGTTGTTCCACATGACAGAAGACAGAAATAAACCAAAGGTAATTTGCCCTTCAACCACAGAATGGATCAGAAGAATATGATATTTTAATACAATGGAAAGCTACCCAGCTGTAAAGTATGATAATCTTGAAGCTCTTGAAGGTGAAATGGATGCAACTGGACATCATGTTCTTAAGCAAAATGGTTTGAACTCCTATGGGTAAACCCTAGCATAAAAAACAGAAGAAGTTAGTGGGATTCAAAAAGCACAATAGATATTATGAAAGTTGTAGTAGAGTAAATATCCAGGAGGAGAAGGTGGTAAGCACTGTTAATTTCTTATTATCTTTACTTGAACTCTTGTGTCCTCATAATTTCGTTAGGTATGGCTTTGTTATGTCTTGTTAGATTTTACTGTGTCTGATGGTATGGGCAACTATTTTGAAGAGAACAAGATGTATTATGATAACCATTTTTGATTTCCTATTATCTTATTTTGAAGTCCTGTACTTTCATTCTTTAGTTGGTTTTATTTTGTTTTGTTTTGTTTGATTTTAGTATGTGTGATGACATGAACAGCTATTTTGAAGAAAACAAGATTATGGTAGCTATTGTTGATTTCCTGTCATCTTGATTTGAAGTCCTATAATGCTATTACTTTTTTATTGTTTTTATTCTGTTCTCTTTTGTTTGATTTTATTATGTGTACTAGTGTGGACAGCTATTATAAAGAAAATGACACATTAAACTAACCATTGTTCATTTCCTGTTACTTTGTTTTGAAGTCCTGTAATGTTTCTTTTGTTTCAGTTGATTTAGTGTGTTTTCTATTATTTAATTTCTTTATGTGTGAGGGTTTGAACAGCTATTTTGAAGAAAACAAAAGGCATTTTTGTTGTCATTGTTGATTTCCTATTGTCTTGTTTTGAAGTCCAGTAATGGTTTCATACTTTTGTTTTGAATGGTTTTATACTATTTTGTTTTGTTTGAATTTATTGTGTGCAAAAGTATGGACAACTGTTGTGAAGAAAACAAGAGATATGATGGCAGCCACTGTTAATTTCCTTTTGTCTTTTTTGAAGTTTTGTGTTGCTTGTATTGTTCTATTCTGATTCAGTTTGTTCTGTTTTATTCTCTTTAAAGCAAAAAAATGAAAATTTTTATTAACAAAATCAATACTTGGTAAAGAAATACAGTATTGGCAAACATTTTCTTTAGTAAGTTAGAAGCATTGTAAGCTTACCCATCAGTTTGATATTTCTTCTCTAGGTAGATGGCAGTAGCAGAAAGTGGCATTGAAGACAAGTAACAAGATCCACAACAATAATAATTTCCTGCAGGTGATCCACAGACTTAATAAGCCTGTATTATGTACACTTGCAGATTGATCACAAGTTTGAGTGGATACAAATCCATAATCTTAAAAAACAGGACTTAAAAACCAAAATCTATTTTTGGTTACCATTGTTGTATACTTGGAGCCATAACTGGAAATAACTTACCAAAAACTCCAATTGAGGGTTTAATGTTTTTCTTAATACAGTTATGCTACAAACACAAAATGGAAGGAAAAGTCTAACTAAAGGAATTTTTAAATGATGGTGAGCAGTGAAGACTGCAGTTGTTTTGCATAAGCTGTGCTATAAAAATAGAGACAAATATGCCATCAGAAAAAGGAAAAATGAATGTCTTCATCTAACCTATATTTTATGTGTACATAACGTAGGCATATATTTATACATACGATTTCTACAAATTGTGCTAACTTTTCTTTAATATCTTAATAACATCTTCCTACTGAAAAACTTTTTTATGGATCCTGAAATATATCTAAGATGTCTTCATAATAATTCGCCCATTTATTTGCTTACATGGATTTAATGATAACCTAACTGTGGTTGAAGGGAGGCTATGTGTGTGATTTAGGAAATGTAACTCCTGGCGTGTAATTTTTGATAGTATTATAACTGAATTTAAATTTTAAGCTTAGTACTTAAATTCAGTTGTTTCAAATAGTTGACTGAAGTGTTTTCTGTCACCTAATCTAAGCATCCTTTCATGTCTAGTTTTATCTGTTATATTTTCTAGAATTTCGCCTTTTTAAACAGCATATAAATTTTACTAAACCCCTACATCTGTTACTTGCTTTGGTTTGGTTTTCTTCATACGTAGAGGTAGGAGTAGAAATGAATAGGAAATGATGCTAATTTAAAGCTAAAAAACACTTTGACCTGAGCTACATTTTTATCTTTATGTTTTGGTATTATTTTATTATGGCCAATAAGGAACATTTCGTAGATGCTACATGTTTAGACAAACTTCACATGAGTGAGGAACTATTTCTCTCTCTGCCCCTCTCTGTCTCTCTTTCTGTCACTCGCTCGCTATCTTGTGTTCTTGTGCTCTCTCTCTGTGTAGTTACCAGGGATTGAACTCAGAACCTTGCACTTGCCAGGCAGGCACTTATGCCACTGAGCTAAATGCCTGGCCCCTAGAAACTATTTCTAGAGTTTACTTCGTGTTTGTAGAAGACAAATGCTATTTCCATGTATTTTCTAAGTACCAGAATCTTTGTGTCTAACCTTAAGTTTAAAAAAAAAAAAAGTACTTAATTGTATCTTTGCAATCACTGTTTTCTTCTGTTATCAATTTTTTCCAGTGTAGTATTTTAAATGTATTTTGTCTTCTTTTTGTTGTTGTTTATGAAAACTGAAGAGCTGTATCTTCAAGTTCACTTATTTTGAAGCTCAGCTTGAGTAACTGTTAGTTTTTCAGTATTACTTACTTTTCTATGGTTTGTTATTTACTTTTGTTGTTGTTAATATCACTGAGTTTCTGCTGTGTGTTCAGAGCTTTCTGCAGGAATAGATTGCTTTCATGAAGTTCTGCTATAAATGCATTTTAAAAATTGGTTCTTTTAAAAGACCAGTTATTCTAGTGCCTATTTCTAAGTCTACCTGCTAAATTTAAACAGACTACTTAAGCTTTTAGTCATAATTCTTAAAACTATTACTAAAAATACTGTTACTTATGGACAGCTTGACAACTTGGTTTTTAGTAGAGCTATAAAAGTACCTCCAAGGGCCTGGGATATAGCTCAGCTGCATAGTGCCTGCCTAGCAAGCACAAAGTCCTAAATTAAATTCCCAGCACCAAAAAACAACAAAAAAAGAAGTACACATTCCACATGGCTAAATCTCATTTCACATGGCCAGGTATTTGCATTAATATTTAGCTTTTATTTTACCTTTTTATTCGTTGTCATAGAATGAATTTCTGAATGCCAGATTCTAAAATTTTATTTCATAAAAATGAAATAGTTATTGTAGTTATTCTGTCAGTGGTTTTAGTGGCTTGGCACTTAAAGTTTGCGTTATGTTATTACAGGACTAATAGGTTTTTTTAGCATTACCAGCTTTGAGGTTGCTCCTATAAGTAGGACAGCCCATTTTGCACTTTTACACTGTAAGGGTGCCCACCTGAAACTGAGGACTGTGGAGGATCAATGAAATTTATAATTCCTTATTCTCTAACATATTTTTTTCCCCTGTAGTTGCTGTATGCATAGATTGAAGATGATTAGTCATAGATGTTGGACATAGTTATCACAATTTCCCTTCCTATGAAAATTTGAGGTGACAAAGTTATTTTGAGTTTTTTTTATTTTTAACTCACCTTCACAAGTCATAACAAATTTCCGAATTAGAATTTTTATCAAAAGATTCATTGCCTGAATGGAATACCTAAAATGTATGAACAATTCTAATACTTTTGTTCTGAATCCTAGAGAGACTTTTCTATTCTTCTTTGATTTAATTGTTATATTGCTGTAGTTTTCACCATCGATTATTGCTGCATTTTAATATTGATATATGTACGTTACCATTTCAGCTGATTTATAGAACTTCAATATATGAAGCAAACAGGGAGGTTTTTCTCTGTACTTAAAATGCTTACCTTTGTTTGAAAGTGGTGGGTATTAAGACAGTAACAATGTGAAAAGTTAGGTCTTATTTTCATTATAGATGTTAACTAATTGAAATACAATGGTATCAAGTACATAAGAGTTGATCACGCACAAATTATGTTCCTGAAATGCCATTAAGCTCTTTGGCCTTATAAGAATTGAGTTTAGGGCTGGGGATTTAGCTCAGTGGCTTAAGTGCCTGCTTGGTAAGTGTGAGGTGGTGAGTTTGATCCCCATAAACTCTACCACCACCACCAAAAGAAAAAAAGAATTGAGTTGAAAGCCAGAGGGTGAATAATACATTAACCAAATGTCAGTGCGTCTGTAACGTAGGCCATTTAAACAGTCCATTCAATAAGGAAATGGAGAATATCATATGAAAATTAATATTTATAAATGCTTTAACTAAAAGTAAAATCTTATCAATACTGAATTGCTTATGTTTGGTTCACTGGTAAAGCAGTTAAATAGTATTTGAAAAACTGGCATTAGCTAGAAACCTCCAGTCTTTTTGATATGCCATATGTATCTTGTTAACACAGTTTGTACATTATAAATAACTTGTATGTAATCCTGAAGTCTAGAAACTAAATCAAAATAATTGCCCAGTGTAAATGAAGTTTTTCTTTTATAAGCCAATAAGGGCTATTTACATTTTTAAATGTATATTTGTAAGTTATATATATGAAGATGTAAATTAACCTAGCATTTAACTTAGTTTACTATGCTAAACTTTAGCCTTGCATTTAAGATAGGCATGGCCTTTATTTCAGGAATGCTATGTAAGCAGAGTCTGGTATTTATTTTTTCCTTAATAAGAGGTGCTTAAACATCTGCTATCAGTAGTTCTTTTAGGGGAAAAAACATGGATTTTAACCTTAAGGACCAATTTACTTCTGAGATTAAGGCATGGAGTAAGAGTAGATAGATCTGTGGAGGTTTCATTATAGCAGTATTCACTATGACAAGAGTTGATCAGTAGTAATTAATTTAACCTGAGGTGACTATGGGGCCAATTTCCTACTAGATTAAGATAAAATCCCGAGGTGACATTGGATTTGTTCTCAATGTGTTAACACTCTTAAGAATAATAAAACTCATAATATTTTGCTTTGAGTTTTTTATTCTCACTAATATACCTTGATTTGCTCTTTCTCCGCCTCTCCTTTTTAAAATATCTGTGTATTATTAAAGTGTATAAAAAACAGTTGATTATAAATACCTGTAAGTAATCTTGTTTTATGTACTAAACATGAGGTTCAGAATAAAACTTTACTTTCCTGATCAACCTATAGATTACCTCAGTAATCAGAAACTGAAAAGGAGAGCAACCTGCACATTTGTGTGCCTGGTGGAGTGAAGAATAAACTCAGGACCTTTGCACTGAGCTACCACCAGCTGCTTTATTTTTTGTTTGTTTGTTTTTGGTTTTTTTTGGCGGGGGGGACACTGGAACTTGTAATCTTTTTGACAACCTACCACAGTGCTGGAATTACAGATGTGCACCAACATGCCTGGCTTTGTGTATAGGTTAGTTTTTAGCAGTGGTCATCCCTCTCAGTGCCTGCATTTAAAATTTCCTTTTGGTATAACAGAGCTAAACTTGTTTAAAGTCCAAAGTCCCAACTCACTGATTTCTGATTATTTCTGATTTTCAGTTTTATACCCCCTCTTCGCAAATACAGATGTTCCATTAAGTCAGAGGTAGTCTTTAAAATGCTCAAATGTTTTTAGTCAATTTGGATAACGATTTTTCATCAAGACTTAAGATTTGCTTATTTTCAGTGTTTCATTTAGCTGTAGATGTGATTCAGTAAATTCAGTAAATAGCAATGTCATAACTGTACACCATGAGTAGTATACATATGTATGATGTACTGTAGAAAATGTATTTTGAATTGTGTTTTGTTTTGACACAGCTTCATTCTTAAATCGATAAGGTTAATAATCTTTTAATGCTGTCGGGACCATAAGAATAAATAAACATACTGTAATCTTAAGAAACTTACTTTTAATAATTGATCAACATAACTTCAGTTGAGTTGTTCAAATTCTCAGCATACTTTCCTGGACCTAGAATCTAGTCTGTACCAATGTTTTAAACATAGAACTGAAAACTCAGGGGAAAAAGGTTCCTCAACTTGAGATCTTCTCTCCAGATCTCCATTCTTTGGAGTTTCCATGAGTGACCTGAAGAACTTGGAACCATTGAGATTCAAATGTAGGTAGGTAAGTGTTCACACCAGCGCATGCGTTGATTGCCTTATCTCTCTCATATATGCCTCTGTATTGCACCCCCTCAGTGCCTTTCTTCTCTTCCTCCCATAGATCATGCAGGGCCACTGTCGTCTGTATTTGGTCAGTGTGTGTTTGTGATGTGTGTCAGGAGCAGCTTTGTAAGTCTTCAGACATTTACAACATAGCATTATCTAAATACTGTCTTCCACATTTTATGTTTGCTGTATTGGGCCTGGGGGTGCATTTTTGTGAGTTGCTGTTTATGAGCTCTGAAAAACATTATCCTGGAGTTACCTCATGTTTGCTAAGGGATGCCAAAGTCTTAGTCTTGCAATTGTTTCATGTATTCTCTCCAGTATGTTTAGATTATTTAGAACTATTTCTGGTTCTAAGACTTTCTTCCTGTTAGTCTTTCATTTAAAAATAATATTCTTTAAAAAAAATTCCTGATTTCATTCATAATAGAATGGATGTCAGTTGTTATCCTTTAAAAAACATTCACAAAATTGTGATTAAACTAGTTATTTGCTTTTATTGGTAAGAATTAATACTAACTTATTCCACACAAATAGGATCCCTTCTTAAGTTAAAAAATTTTAAACTACTTAATGGTAACATGTTAAATTATAACTTAAACTTGGCAGCTAACTAAATCTGGAGCATTCTATTTGGCTCAAGTAGAACTCTGTTCACATAAGCAAAATGAAAAGTTTAGATGCTTTATTAAGGTAATTTCTCTCAAAATATCTGTGCCCCCAAAATCTGATATTCTATCATGCTTTTTTTCTTTTTTTTCCCCCCTATTGTACGTGCCAACCACATCTTTGAACCTAGAGAATGTGTTTTGCATGTTCTCTTTCCCTCCTTATCATGTCTCATAAAAAATTAGATAATCTTTTAAACAGTCATTATTAAACTTTGGTCTCTGTAGTGTCTCAAGACATTTAAAATTACTACTGGAGAAATTTTGTTTTTGTATATAGTTATATCTGATATTTACTATACTGAAAATGAATTGGAAAAGTTTTGAAAGGAGTAAATCTTTTAAATTAACAAACCTATTATGTTAGCATAAGTAATGTAAAACATTTATGAAAACTTTCTTCAATTGCTATGAATAGCATTTCATTTTGTGATGAAGAATACAGTAGCTAGCATGGTTCAGTGTTGGTCTCGTTCAGGCTTTTGCCATCCTTTTACACTGTCCAGAGAATTTCGACTTCCTGATCTGATGAAAGCATTTCAGGGGTCTCACTTTGAAAACTATATTCTAGGATGCCTCTTATTCCACAAAAAAAGAAAAATTTATATCAGCATGTTTGGATGAAGATCTTTTTCTAGTCTGGATCTTATTTTCCAGGGAGAATTTTTTTGTGCTATCTATGAACAAATTTAGAGTTTATTGTTATGTTGCTGTCATAGAAGTCGATATAAAAGAAAGCAACCAGTTAGTCCAAAACAAGTTTATCTAATTGGACAACTAAATATTGATCCCTTGTGTGTGGTATGTGTGTTCTATGTGAGTATATAATTAATTTGGCTCCCAAATAGTTTTAACACACATTTTCAGAAAGTAACGCAATTTTCATGAATATGGCAGTGTACACCATTTGCCATTTGGTTATGCTACTTTTCCTCCTGATCTGCTAGTTTCAAATGTTACTGGTCCAATTTGTATGCCAGAGACTTTGTTAAGCACTGCAACATTTCTGAAAAATTTGTCCTCATTTTCTCTGGAATCAAAATTGGTAATATTTTAAAAACAGCCCAAGTTACGGTGGTAGAGATACCAAGTTAGGCAACCATGAGGAGCATCTTCTAAGTGGCACTCTCCTGTTAACTGCTTCATTAAATGTATTCCCAGTGTCCCTGAACTGTTGGATTTTTATGAAGTTTGTACCAACAGTGCTAACGGGGGGCGGTGGTGCTTACATATATGCAGACAGAGAGCAGAGTTTGACTCACACTCAATGCATGCGCTAGTGCTCACGCTTACATACCTGACATTTCTAATGATTCAGCAGCTCTGCAGTTACTGATGAGCTAGTCAAAAATGAATATATAAAAATATTGCTAAAGAACAAGGATATGTAGAGATGATCCACTAATAAAGAATTCTATTTACTGGTAAGTAATCATAATGGTTCCTGATTTGGAAAGCTCCTTGGTGCATGGTCATTTTAAGTACTATAATCATAATACAAGTGTTCTGCCAATATAACATACCGGTGTAACACTGTCTCCTGTAACAAATATTTTGGTTGTCAGTAATGTGATTTATTTGATTGCTGTATTGTATATTGAAGAAAAAATATTGCATCACTGTAGTAAAATAAATTTCTTAGCTATGTATTCTTTGTAACTTCAGTTAGAATCAACTTCATAATTGTTACCAAATTTGAAATTGCTTTATTTGACTATTTGAATTCTAAATGTAACTTTACTTTTTTCTCAGGTTTATTTTGTATTATTGTTTTGTTAATAGGCCCCTTTGTAGTATACATGTCCTGCAATAACCAAATCAGATAATTATCTGTAATTACCCACTTACCAGTTTTCAGGGACAGTAAACTTCTACTGGCTGTCTCTTCATACCTCATTCTTAACAGCCAGGAGTAATTAAAAACAAAGACTATCAGGCTTGTCATCAACGCTCACCTGAGATTGCTCAGCCCTGTCTTTGTGTTCTTTTCTGATAAAGAATCTCCTCCTTACCTACAGGTTAAGAACTGTGAATAGGGGCTGGGGATTTAGCTCAGCGGCGTAAGCGCCTGCCTTGCAAGCAGGCAGTCGCAAGTTCGATCCCTGGTACCGATAAAAACGAAAAAGACAAAAAAAAAAAAAAAAAAGAAGAACTGTGAATAGAGATTAAAAAGCAAACTCCAAAAAGGGATTTGTGCTATGGAGGAAATGTGTTTTGTAAGAAATAGAGTTCTATCTTGAGATTCCAAATAAATAACTTTGAAAAAAAATTGGAGAAAATTAGTAATTTGAACGTTGTATATAATTTTAAAGAGAAAAAGAATTAAAATTGAGAGACTATTCCTATATCTTTGGATGGATCAGTATTGACAGTAATAGTGTTTTGTGTGAACATAATAAATATTCACATTTCTGTCTTGTTAGCTTCTTAGAGGCTGAACTCTTCTGGTTTTCATTTTGGTTAAGTTGCCTTCAGCCTTGCTACAGGTATTTTCTTGTAATTACCCTTGAATCGCAGTTGTGCAAAACCCAAGGCATATTCAGTACCTTGACACCAGTTAGTTGCTCAGAAAATGAAGGCAATGATGACAAAGTCATGATGACCTTACTCTTTTATCTCAAACCCTCTCTTTTACTGAGCTGATCTGTCTCCTATAGCTAAATAAAACTTTGAGAAGAAAAAAATTAGATAACTCATTTTTTTCCTTCTTAAACTACATTTCCTTCCTGGCAGTCATCAAAGAACATCCTGCTTATAAATACTCTGAATTAATCATTTTATGTATCGTACACTATTCATTTTTTAATATGAAAAAACTATATTTAAAAGATCTTAAGATTTTTATTTTCTTTCTTAGTCTTCATATGCTGTTTTTCATAGTCTTTTCATGTATTTTATGACCACCTGTAAGTAAATGTTACTTTGTCTGTTTCATTTAAAAACTAATGACACTATTTAATTATGTATTCTTGATCATTAAAGATATAAGGCCCCATTAAAAACAATGATTTAACATATTCTCTACTTTTATTTCTAAATTTCTTTTGGTCATAGAAAAGATTCAAATCTCTCCTGAACTAATGTATTCTAAATGTTCCAGTCAATTATGAGTGGACTTCATTTTCTTCTACTGTAGTAAGGTAGCATTGAGTTTGTACTAGAGAGGATAGCAGGTGTTTCCTTCTTACACTGCTGTTTGATTTGTGAATACTTTTCTTCTTTTCTTTTTCTTTTCTTGCAGATTCCCTTCAATCTCAGCTTATCAACATGGGTGTCATTCCTACCTTAGTGACATTACTGGGTGTCCACTGCCACAATGCTGCTCTCACAGAAATGTGTCTGGTTGCATTTGGTAATTTAGCAGAACTTGGTAAGTTCTGGTCCTGAACCAAAAATGGTATTAACTTATTAATACACTTATAGCTTCTTGATATAATAACTTGGAATCTACTTATATTATGTTGCTTCAGTATTTTAAAAAAAAGTAGGTCCAATTAGATCTTACTGATTGTATTTGTAGTTGGAATGGCCTTGCTTCAACATTTATTAAGATTTAAAATTTAGGGGGTTTGGGTGTGTACCTCTTTGGTAGAGCTCTTGCCAAGACTCTTTGAGGTGTTGGGTTTAATCTCTAGTACCTATCAAAGTTTTTTTTAAAGTTTACACTGTACATTATTCAATAGAGTCAAGTATTTTAATTTGAATATTTTAATTTCAAATATTTTAATAGTTTATCTGATGCATAACTTGAAATTATGTTGTATATTGTGGAAAAAGGCATTATAATTTATTACATTCTTGCATAAATTATTTATTTATAAGATGAGGAGGTTCTTTGCCTTTTCACAAAATCCCGAAAAACAACAGGTGAATTTTTTTATGCATTTATAACCACACTAAAAAACAAAAATAGAAAAATCCTTGAAAATTAGAACATGGAAATCAGATCATTGCTCAGAAATCAGACCAATGCTGGAAACACATCCTTGTCATAACTCACAACACCTCTGTGCCCTCTTCTTGCACGGGCAGAGAGGATCTTTACAAAGTAAGGATCCTGGTTCCCCACTGAGTCTCTTAGTTAAATTTCTAAACTCAAGTTGACACAATGTATCAACCATTACATCATTTTACTCCTTTTGTGATATGTGTCTAAATCTTATAAATGCTTCAGGTTTAGGAACTTTGAAAACTCCCAGGAAGGGATTTAAATTGTTTTTTCACTCTACGGCAATGAATCATTTTCTCCATTCCTCCAGTGAGAACTGAGGCAAAAGGTTTAATGATCATTATACATCCTTGGGGAAGTAATGTACAAAGAGCTGTAGTAATAATGGAAAAAGGTTGTCCTTGAGAGAGTCTGCACTTTTTAATAAAAGAAGGTACTGGTTCTGTTTTAAACCTTACCTTTATAGCAGCCCTAGTAAATAAAGTAAATAAAGCCTCATCTTACATTAATCCAACCTGGTAATTATTTAATAATATGAATTCAGGTTGGTATAGTACAGAAGCTTCTTTTTGGGATGGAAATTTATGAAAGACAATGTACTTAATGTATCGAAATTGCATAGATAAATTGCACATTTGAATCCTCAAATCATTCAGTATGCAAGTCTCAATATGGTACTTGCTGTGTAAGACATTGACGTGCAAGTGTAAAACATTAGCATTTGTCTAATAGTGCATCACAGAAACTCATATTACAAATTGCTCATCTTAGGGCAGTATGTTTCCAAGGTTTTTGTACTGTGGCCTGCAATTAAATAACCATAAAAACACACCTGAAACTGAACAGTATATACACTCTACTACTTTCAGTGTACTCTGATAGTTTTTATAAGCTTATTGGATGACTTGGTAAATCATTGTCTGGTATTGGGAACATACAGCCTTATAAGATTCCTGTAAGGTAAAATCACTTGAAAATCAGTTTTTTTTTTTTTTTTTTTTTTTTTTTTTTTTTTTTTGTCTTTTTCCTTTTTATCGGTACCGGGGATCGAACTCACGACTGCCTGCTTGCAAGGCAGGCGCTTATCCCACTGAGCTAAACCTCCAGCCCCTC
This sequence comes from Cavia porcellus, assembly GCF_034190915.1. Taxonomy (NCBI): domain Eukaryota; kingdom Metazoa; phylum Chordata; class Mammalia; order Rodentia; family Caviidae; genus Cavia; species Cavia porcellus. Next base: position 81,323,741 of record NW_026947487.1, read on the forward strand.
AGTTTTCTTAAAATAGAAAATATAAAGAAATTTCTAATCATCTTAAAAGGAAAATTTTAATTCTTACACAAAGTATCTTCAATAATTTAAGTTCACATTTTAGTATCTGTAAGTATTTTTACTATGTGTATATTATATGTAGCTTGTCAGTTATGGGTTTTAGTAAACCATTTGGCTTATTCAAACAAAGTAATTAGGCTCTCAATTATGTTTAATTTGCTAAATTTTTGAAAGTATTTTGTTGAAAGAATACATATCCAAGAGTTTATAGTTTAAAGCCTGTGCTTTCTCATCAGCATTTATATTGGGCCTTGAAGATTTCTGAGATTATTGTAAACATGGTATTGGAAAAGTAAAAGAAGTGTTTCAATATTGAATCCAGTCATCTTAGTCTTGGGAGCAAAAGGGGAAAGGTTTGTTGAAAGCGAAAAACAAAAAAGTAGAAATATTTACATTATAGTTCTATCAGATGTTCAGCTCTGTTTACCAGTCCTTTTTAGACATTACCGTTTTTTGATATAAACAAAGTTTTTAGCCATCTACCTTATATAAATTACTTTCCATTTATTTATTAAATGAATGATATTATGAGGAGATCAGTACAATACAATATTAGAACCAGCTAGATAATGGAAATTTTAACTGGACAAAAATCATTTGGGGACAGAGAACAGCACACAGAACTTGGGGATGTAGCTCTGTGGTACAGTATGTGGCTGGTATGCTTGAGGACCTTCCTTCCTTTCCCAGCACTACGGAACACACACAGCATACAGCACAGGAAAAGGGCATAGTGCTGGCCTGTCATAGGGAATGAGAGGGAAGCAGACAGCTTAGCCTAGAAATATGCCTGCACACATTGAAACTAGTTTTTACCTTTTCCTGTAATTGGTTCTTCTTTTCCACTAAACCACTACAAATTTCTACTCTTTGGGTTCTAGTAGTTTGCTTTCTTACCTCTTTGGTCCTTATTCTACCTGCGGCAATCATATTTGCTTCCATACCATCAAACAGCATCTCTGCATTGATATTTTCTTCCTCACTGATATTTTCTTCCTAGGTTCCAAATAAAAGCAGCTTTAATGTGACAGAATTCATGAAACTTAACATGTTAGAGCCCCATTTTTCTTTTTCTGCCTCTGCTTCTGAACTATATTGCATTTGTAATGTTTTTCTTCACTTTAAGCTAGTATATATTATTGGAAAAGCATACAAATTTCTGTTAACATTTGTACGATTTTTTTTTCCTGGCACAAAGTAGCATTAGCAATTAAGAATGAACATGAGTGAGAAAATAGAGGCAGTGTAAGTAGACAGTATTATTAAGAAACATGTTTGAAACAGTGAATGAGGTTGAATAATAGTTGAGGACAGAAGTAAGATAAGGAAGAAAGTTGAATTTTTTGTTTTTTGGTCTTTTTGCTCTGTTATGGATCACTGTTCATGGCCTTACACATACTAAATAAGCATGTACTCCAGAACTGCACTCTCAGAACTCCTTTTGATTTTATTTGTGTGAGAAATTAGCATGTGTAAATGCTGCTTTTCTAGAGTATGGAAGCCATTTTGGAGCTGCTGAAAAAGGCAGAAGGGAATGGGAGGGACTCAAACATCTGTGAAGAATTGCCCTTTAAATAGCAGTCATGGGGCTGGTGGGTAGGTCAGTGGTAGCGTGCTTGCCTGGCATGCACGAAGTCCTGGGTTTCATCTTCAGCATCACAAAACACACAAAAAAATAGTAGTTTTGTGAAGAATACTGCAGAAACATAGCAGTGCTAAACATAAAATGGCGATGGCCTTTTGCCATTTAAATGCAATCTATTATAAATTTTTTCTTTGACTAAAAACTTTGAAAGTAATGAGTTTATGACTTAGTAACTTCATTGTTGATATGGTTGTATGGTTGTCTGTATGTTTGTTGTGTTAATGGACAGCTTCTATAGCCTGAAGTATAACTGGGTCAGAACATTTTCTCTACAGGTTAGACATTTTTCTTTTTTAGGGACATTAAAAATCAGTTTGATTGTTCTGTATTTGAGCATTTGTGTTTAGCAGTGGTACAGAATGACCAAGTACTGTACAAGTAGTAGAAAACAAATTTCAAGATTCAGTTTTGTTTACTTTAAATTTTTTCCATTTGTTTTGCAGAGTCAAGTAAAGAACAGTTTGCCAGTACAAACATTGCTGAAGAGCTGGTCAAACTCTTCAAGAAACAGGTAGAGCATGATAAGAGAGAAATGATTTTTGAGGTTCTTGCCCCACTGGCAGAAAATGGTAAGAAAATAAATGCATCTCTTTGGTTTTTGATCCTGTAGATTTTTTTTCAGGTCTTTCTCTAATATTGTTTGTCATTTTTCTCAGAACTGTTCTTTGTGTTACTAATGGTGTGCTGAGCATTATTTTGATATCTTCAACTTCAGCTACATTATCTCTTCCATAGCTATTATCTACATCAGTGAAAGGTATTTTGCAAGTTCCTTTGATTTTAAAGTATTAGCAGAGATGCTTACATAGCTAACCCATTTTTATTGCATTCTGCAAAAGATAAGTGAGACTGAACTCCACTTCTGCACTCATGTAAGAAAGGGGAGTAAAAGTTGGGAGTCCCAGCCCTACAAACAGTGAGCATACTGGTAAATCATGCCCTTGTTTGCACAGAAACATTTTAAGGCATGCTTCATAGGAAGAAAATCATCTCTTATAAATAATGTTTAGGGGACTACCCACTTTAGGAGACAGGACACTGTAAGCAAAACGCAGCACAAAGAGCCAGCCACGGATCTTCAGATAGACAGTTCTTAAATGATGGTTCAAAATGGAATTTACTGAACTGAAAAATCCAGTCAGAATCAAATGCCTAATAGTTCGTTTTAACCAGAGAGTAGATGTAGTTGAATCTGTATAACCTATGAACTAAAAAATAAATTGGAAGTAAATCAAGAATGGTATGTAAAGGAAAAAAGAAAAATTGTGCAGAAGAGAAAGCAAGAAGGCGCAAGCATGGTGGTACAGGCCTCTAATTCCCAGCACTGTCAGATACTTGACAGGAGGGTCCCAGGCCCCAGCTCCACCTAGAGAGCCTGTCCCCAGACTGTGCCCCCAAAAAGAGAGAAATAAAAAAATTTTTTTAAAGAGCTAGGCATGTATCTCAATGTGAAGGCCTTAAGTTTAGCTGAGGAGGGGTGGTGGTTACAGGGATAAAGTAAAAGATTATGTTCATAGTTTTTGGAGTCACAAAATGTGATAGTTAATCAAATGTGTCAACTTGAACAAGAAATACCCAGCTCATTTGGATCATCAGAGCTCTGGGTTTGGGTGGTAATTTATACTGGACCAGAAGACCCAATTTAGGGTGACCTGTTACCTAAATGGTGTAAAGGGGAACGAAGAAAGGCTGCTTTTTTTCCTCAGAGCTTCACCTTCACCTTGGACCTCATCTCCTGGCTTCCAGCCCAGACTCTGTAGGCTCCTGAGGTGGACTCGTGCGAGACACTACATGGAGCTCCAGCCCTGAGCTGGATCTTTCTGCTCTGTGATGTACAGACAGATACTCTGCGTGTTTCCACACCTGACTCTGGGCAGCCACTGTAAGCCAGTCTTGTAAAACCTTATATATTCATACACATTACATTAAGTCTGTTTCTCTAGTAAGCACTGACTGACACACAGAAGAAGAATAGAAATGGGAAATGTTAAATATTTGAAGAAATCTTGGCAAAGAATTTACCATAAAGTATAAGAGATGTTAAAAATTCAAGAGGCCTAATAAACTTAAGACTGTAACTCTTTGTCACAGACTGAGCAGTATTCATTTCCTGATTCCACAGACTGGAATTTCAAGGCTGGGCAGATATCAGTCCTTCTTGCCGGTGAGAATCCTCTGCCGGGTGTCACAGGACATGGAGCACTCTTCTCATAAACCCCTGATCCGGTTTGATTATAGCCCCACCATCATGACCTCATTTAAAGTTAATTGCCTCTCAGAGAGTCTTCCTCCAAATACAGTACTCATATTAGTTGTCTGCCCTCTTACTATCTCACAGCAGCGATTAAATTTCAATGTAAGTTTTGGTGGTGGTATTCAAATCATAACAATAAACAAAAACAATTTTACATTGAGTGGCATCATACTGACAGTGCAGAAAACCAATAATAAAATTTTAACATTAACCAAAAGACAAATAGGTTACCTTCAGAACAACACCAATTTGGCTAACTTCTCAAATACAGCAGTGAAAGCTACAAGACAGTACTAAAACATAACTTACAATCCAGAATTCTAAATCCAATGAAAAATACCCTTCAAAATAAAACACAAGAGTTTTTAAATTAAAAATCTCAACAGAGAAAAATCACAAAGACTGTTTGTCAGAAGGTAAATGATAGACAAAGGAGAGGGAAAAAAAAGAAACAAAAACAAGTAATTTCTTGTGAGCCTGTTATCCACAAACTAGGCATATTTCTCAGGAGAAAGGAAGGATTAAACAACCCTAAGATTCTTACATTATCTAGAGGAACTCTTAGACTCTGATTATTTATTGATTACTATTTTTAAGGTGACCAAAATTACTTTTATTTTAAAGTAGATACAATGATACAAAATTTCAAAACAAGATTGTGGAAGAGTAGCACTGCGTATTGTTATCTTCTTAGGAGTTGCTCGTATTAATGTGATATAAACATGAGAAACTGATCAAATAACGTACATACAAGCCTTTTCAGTGAACTAATAGCAATCGGTAGTGTAGCAATCTTAACTACTTTGTGTGCATGTGTGTATATATATGCATGTATATCCTTTTTTTCTCCTTTCCTTCATCCCAGTTTCTCTTCCCTATAGATCAGTTTCTTCCCATTTCACAGTATCTGTTGAACATTTTGGATGTTATTTACTCTTTAAGCTTCTTATACTAGGGAGACAATATAAAGTTTACACATATTAGTCTAATTTATTTCACTTATGATTATGATCCTAAGTTGTATCTATTTCCCTATAAATGTCTCAAGTTTATCCTTTATAGCTGAATACTATTCCTTTGCATAAAAGTACTGCATCTTTTTTATCCATTCCTTGATGGGCATTTGGGTTGTTTCCAAAATTTAGCTGTTACAAATTGTGCTGTTACAAACATGGGTGCACATATATCTTTGTGGTATGATGTTTTCAGTTCTAGGGAAATTATCCACAAAGGGAAAGCTGGATCAAATGGGACCTCTAATCCTAGGTTTTTAAGGAATCTCCACACTGATTTCTACAATGCTTGCACCAGTCTGTACTCCTACTCACACTGAAAAAGGGTTCTAAGCCCCACCAGCATTTGTTATCGGATGATTTCTTGTGGATTCCTATGGATTCTCAGTGTTGCTTAATTTGCATCCCTCAAATGACATTGAACTTGGTTTTTTTTTTTTTTTTTTTTTTTTTTTTTTTTGGTACTGAGGATCAAACTCAGAACTTTGTGCTTACTAGGGAAGAGCTTGAGCCACTGAGCTAAATCCCCAGCCCCTAAAGATTTATTTTACATTGCATAGATATGTTTGTGTGTGTATGTGCACACTTATTTACGATGTTCACTGCTTTTTTAAGTTTAGTGTTTCTGTTTTAATATTTAGATCATTGATCCATTTTGACTTTAGTTTATGCATGGTGATAGGCATGGATCTAGTTTTAGTCTTCAGCATGTGAAAAATGGTGCTAGTTTTTCCAGCACCATTAATCAAAGAGGCTATCTTTCTTCCAGTGAACATGTTTGGCCCATTTGTCAAAGATGTGGTTGAGTGTGTTTGCAGTTGTGTCTGCATTTTCTAATCTGTTCCACTGGTCCTCGGATCTGTTTTCTCTTTTCTTTTCTTTTCTTTTTTCCAGTACCAGCTGATTTTTATCACACTGGCTCTGCAGTGTTATATAAAGGTAGGGATTGTGATTGAGATGCCCACAGTGTTACTTTTGATTTCCAGGATTATTTTGCTATTCTAAATCTCTGGTTTCCAAATGAATTTTAGGAATGCTCCTTTTCTGGTTCTGTGAAGTATGCTAATGGTGTTTTGATCAGGATTGCATTAACTCTGTGCAACGATTTTGGGAATATGGCCATTTTCACTATGTTTTTCCTATCCATGAACAAGGAATATCTATTTTGTAATATCCTCTTTGATTTTCTTTTACACAGTACTGTAACTTAATATATAGATTCTTCATTAGATTGATTCTTAAGTATTTCGTTTCTTTTGATGCTATTGTGAGGAGTGTGATTTTCTTTATTTCTCTCAGTGAATTTGTGGTTTGTGTACAGGAATGCTACTAAGTTTGAGTTGATTTTGTATCCAGCTACACAACTGAATTTGGTTATAACTCTAGTAATCTTTTGGTGGAGTTTTTGGCATCTTCTATGTGGAGTATCATGTCATCTGAAAATAATGATAGTTTAACTTCTTTTCCTATCTTTATTCCTTTTATTTCTCTCTTTTATCTAACTTCCTGTCTAATGTTTCCAGATCTTTATTGAGTATGAGTTGTGATAGTGGATGTCCTTGTCTTGTTCTTGACTTTAGAGTCAAAGCTGTATTTGTCCATTTGGTATATTGTTGATTTTTGGCTCTTCATAGATGGCTTTTATCAGATTAAGTAAAGACCATCTATTCAGACTCCATAGGAATTTTAACATGAATGAGTGCTGGACTTTATCAAAAGCTTTTTCTGCATGTATTGAGATGATCAGTAATATTAGTGTTTGCCTCGATAATAATATATTACATTTATTGATTTGTACATGTTGAATCATCTCTGCATTCTTGGGATGAATCCCACTTGGCCATACAGTATAATCTTCTTGACGATTTTGCTGCATTCTATTTGCCAGTAACTTACTGAGAATTTTTGCATCTATGTTCATTAGGGAGATTGGCCTGTAGTTCTGTTTGGATTAGATCTTTCTCTGGTTTTGGTATTAAGAGTAATACTTGCCTCTAGGAGTGACTTAGGAAAAATTACTTTCCTTTCTATTTCATTAAAGAGTTATAGGAGTATTGGCATTAAATCTTCCCGAAATTTCTTGTAGAATTTGGCAGTGAATCCCTCAGAATCTGGGGTTTTCTTTGGTGATAAGTTTTTAATTACATTTTGAGTCTCATATTGAGTTATTCAGAATTTTTATATCTTCTTGTTTCAGCTTTGGCAGTTCATACATATCTAGGAATCTGTCCATTTCTTCTGTAAGTATTGATAATCTGAATTTTCAGAGTATCTGTAGTGATTTCACTCTTCATTCCTTAATGCATGAATTTGAGTCTTTCCGGTTTTTTAATAAGGCTGGCTAAAGTTTTATCTATTTTATTTATTCTTTCAAAAAAACAGTTCATTGATTCATTAATTATTTGTATTGTTTTCTGGGTCTCCATTGTATTAATTTCTGATCTTTATAATTTCCTCGTTCCTGTGGACTTGGGGTTTGTCTTGCTCTTTTTCTGGAAGCTTCAGGTGTAATATTAGGTTGTTTATCTGTGTTTGTTCTGTTTTCTTGATGTGAGAATTCACTGCTATAAATTTTCCTCTTAGGACTCCTTTCACTGTATCCCATAAATTCCCATATGTTGTAACTGCATTCTTGTTCAATTGTACGTATTGTTTAATTTCTTCTCTTATTTCATTTTTGACTTATTGGTTGTTTAGGAGGGTGTTATTTAATTTTCATGTATTTATGGATTTTTGTGGTTTATTTTGCCATTAATTTCCAATTTCATTGCACTACAGTCAGATAATTTGCATGGATTAATTTCAGTTCCTTTGCATTTACTTGCGCATCTTCTGTGGGCTAAAATTTGGTCTGTTTTTGAGAACGTTTCATGTGCAACTGAGAGGAATGTGTATTCTGATGGTGTTGCATGGAATGCTCTGAAATGTTCAAAGATTTGGTTCACTTTTGATATCTCTGCTGATTGCATGTCTATTATTTGTTTTGTATAGTTGGATACTCCCATATTTGATGCATATATATCTGATTCAGGAGAAGGAGTTCTTTTGAAGTTTTCCCCTATCAAGTTAGTAGTGACCCTGTTTATCTCTTCTGATCATTCTTGGTTTGAAGCTCACATTGTCTGCAAACAAAATTGCTACCCCTAACTTATCTTTCTCATACTATCTTTTTTGCTGTTGGTTCCCTGCTTTCCCCATCTGTTTAATTGCCTGCCCTCCTTGATGGTTTCTTTATATTGCTGTTCTTAGAATTGCTCATTTTTATCTTTCTGGAATATCTTTTAGTACTCTCTGTAGGGTTGGTTTGGTGGTCATAAATTCCTTCAGTTGTTCTTTGTCATGGAAGTATCTTATTTGTCCATTAATTTGGAAAGATAGTTTTCAGAATACATTAATATGGACTGGAAATTGTTTTCTTTCAGAACTTGAAGTATTTCACTCCAAGCTCTTCTTGACTTGATGGTTTGTGTTGAGAAGTCAACCATGATTCTAATGAGCATTCCTTTATAGGGGATCTGTTTCTTTCCTCTAATAGCTTTTAATACTCTTTGCTTGTACTAAATTTCTGGAATCTGGATTATTATATGTCTGGGTGTATATTCATTTTGGTACTTCATGTCCTTTTCGCATGCTTGGGAAATTTTCTGCTATTACTTCTGCAAATAGTCTTTCTGTGTCATTTGTGTTAGCTCCTACTTTTTTGTTGACACCAATTATCTTGTGTTGTGTTTCTTTGCATCATCTTGCAAGTGTTGAATTGTTATTTCCTGATTCCTTGTTACTTATAAGAGATCTTTCCTTTCATCATCGCTTACTGCAATTCTGTCTTCAAGGTCTGAGAGTATCATCATTTCTTTTTCTTTTTCTTTTTTTTTTTTGTCTTTTTCTTTTTTATCAGTACCAGGGATCGAACTCATGACCACACACTTGCAAGGCAGGCGCTTATGCCACTTAGCAAAATCCCCAGCCCCTGCATCATCATTTTCATTTAAACAGTTTTGTCAGCTTTCAGTGGAAAGTTTCATTTCCTGCATATCTCTTTGAATCTGTTTCATGCATTCTGATCTTCCTTTATTATTGTTTACTCAAGGTTTCTATCACCTTATTATGCTTCTCTTTGTTTTTTATCCATATTTTCTTTATATATGCTGATCAGTTCTTTCATTATGGTTGTCTTTTTTTTTTTTCCCCCTGTGAGATTATTTCTTTTCCAGCCTCATGGAGTTGTTTCTTTAATTTAGTTGGTATTGTTTCAGATGCATCAGGTGTGACTTCCAGTTTCATCTGTGTCTGTCTCCTGGTCTTGTTCTGGATGGGTTGGTGTTTTAAGAATGCATTTTGCTCCTTTGTCTTGTGTTTCTCCAGATCATCCAGATGCCACAGCAGGTCCAGGATCTAATCAGGGTTCCCTGGATTGCTGGGAGCTCAGGGTATGGCTTCTTGGTTACCATGGGCTGCACCAAGTGTCTCCAGAAGGCTGCAGGTCACTGGGCATGGCTTTCCAGGGCCCACAGGTCTCACCGAGGGTCTATAATGTTTAAAAATATATAACTATCTAACAGAAGAATTTATGAAAGGTTTTTTTTTAAATACCAAAGCAGTACAAACCCAGAGAAGAAAAAAGAGCAAAAAACATGGAATAAAAATATGACATAATGATACAGTAGATTTGATTCCTGCTACCCCCCCCCAAAAAAATAATTGTCAGATTTAAGATGCAGTCTTTCAGTAATTGCACTCTTTGTGGCATAATGTCTTCACTCAAAGACTAGTTGTCAAAAAATGAGATCATGTCAAATTAGAAAGCTGCTGCACAGTAAAAAAAAACAACTACCATAGTAAAAAGACAGCCTACAGAGTAAGAAAATTTTTGCCAACTGTGCCTCACACACAAGACTAATATCTAGAACATACAAAGAACTCAAAAAAGTAAATCCCCAAAATGAAAGACCCAGTCAAAACATGGAAAAGTTAAATGCGCAGACACTTCACAAAAGTAATATAAATGGCCACTAAGTACCTAAAGAAATCCTCAACAGCGCTGACCATTACAGAAATGGTCATTAAAAGAATGTTCAGATTCTGTCTCATCCTAGAAAGATTGGTAATCATCAAGAAGTTAATTCAAAACAAGTGGCTGGCAAGGCTGCAGGGAAAAAGACCCTTTTTACACTAATAGTGGGAGTGTAAACTAGTACCAAAGATAGTAATCAGTATCAGACATTCCTCAAAACATTGATGCTAAAAATGTTTTTGACCCCATCTATTTCTCTTCTAGATAACTACCTGAAAGTTAAAGACAGTGATCCATCCTTACCTGTGTTTATACACCACAATTCTTAATAGTCAAATCTTGAAAGTGGCCAGTATGTCCATCAGTAAATGAACGAATAGAGAAAATGTATTTATACACAATGGAGTACTTCTCTGCCATAAGGAAAGATAAACTCGAGCCATTTGTAGGAAAATAGATAAAGCTTGAGACCATAACATTAAGTGAAATAAATCAGATACACAAGCTTAAATAACATATGGTCTCTCTTATAGGAGAAACCCAAATTATAAATAAAGAGAAAAATATGTATCATAGGAAGTAAGGAGATGAATCTTTCTTGAACATAAAGGAATCAAGAGATAAGGGAAGTGAACTAAAAGAGAACTAGAATGCGTCCATAAACCAGCTCCACACACACAATGTATTCTTCACTACAAACGTACTACTAATAAAATCTATTAAATCAGTTTTGTTAATATTGTTACATTTTCTATGTCATGTATGTCACCTGCTTGTTCTGTAATCTACTGAAAGACACACTGAAATATTCCATTGTACCTGAGAATGTGTTTTTCCGCACAGTTCTGAATATGTTCAATTCATGCATTTTGGAGTAATGTGTATTTGTTTCACCTTCCAAGTGAGCTCAGCCTTTTATTACTGTAACCTTTTTTTTCCCCATTTCATATCCCTTCTCTTTCTTCCTCTTCAATAGACGTGTTTTAAAATTATTTTTTAAGTAGTTATACTTTGGTGGACATTTCAGATCCAAACTATGTCACCAAAATAATGTTTCAAGAATGTGGTTAACAGAGCTAGTCTCACAGGATGAGTAACAAAACTTTATCCTAATAAAACTGTATTAAGTAAAAGACAATTTAGTACCAGTTCAAGAATGGGCAAGTTCACATATCCCAGAAACAGATATATCAGATTTTTTTAGATATCATTGCAAAATAGTATGAAAAATACATTGTTTTTAAACAGTTCTGAGAATATGAGAAAGGATTGGAGATACTCCTAGACATATACTTCATACTACATAAAAATATTTAATTATAGGTAACTTACTTCCTATATGTAAAAATTAAAACCAGAAAATTTATCGCATAAGAAAATATGACCTTAAAGTATAAAACTTACATCATACAAAGCTCTAATTATAAAGGAAAGAGTAATAACTTTGCTTACCCTAAAGAGTAAAAATCTGCGTTTCTGAAAGGTACATTAAAAGTGAAAAGCCAGTAAGTGAGAAATTCTACATATATAACTGGGAAAAGGCTTGAATGTTCAATATATAAAAATCCCCACAAATTGTTAAGAAAACCTGGTAGGGAAATGAGGAAAAAACATTGGCACACACTTGACAAAAGATAAAACCCGAGTAGCCAATACTGCCATGAAAATATGCTCAATTTCATAATAGGTAGTATAAAATAAAACCACTATAAAACACTTCTATATACCTTGTCTTAGTTACTTTACGATCATTGCTGAGACAAAATACCTGATGCCCAAGTTGGGAAAGGAAAGGTTTATTTCTTACAGTTTTTGGAGGTTTCAGTCCACACTCAGTTGGCTCCAAGACAGGCGGGCATGGCTGGACCACAGTTCATGGCGGCCACCCACAGTGAGCTGAACCAGCAAAGAGAAAGACACACCTTCTTCCTGACATTACATCACATCCTGGCTCCACCCCTATGTGGGTGGAGCACTGACATCATCAATCCAAGCACTATACAATGAACCATCACAAATGAACAATGCAAACTCATGAGGCCTGGGGGACACAAACATAAGCCATGACATACCTACTGGAAAATCTTACAATACCAAGTATTAATGAGAGCGTGGAAACTGTCCTCAAGTGCTGGTAGAAGTGTTAATTGATGCAACTCTGAAAATAACATCTTGAAACTAGCATATAGGCATTGCTGTCTTTTTCATCCATCCCATTTTATACCCAGAAACCTGTGCAGGTGTTCACCAGAAGCTACTGCAGGTACTTTCAAGGCAGCATTATGTATTATAACAAAAGATTTGAACAAACTCATAACTGTTAAAAGTACAATGATCCATAAATTGTGGTATATTCATATAGTGGGAAAAAAGAAATGGAAATGAACGAAGACAACTGTAAACATTACTGTGGGTGCATGAGTCTTTAAATTATTTTGAGACAATGGCTTGTTACACAGTTGAAGCTGGTCTCAGACTGTATAGTCCTGGCTGGTCTTGGAATCAAAATAATCTTGGTGCCTCAGCCTCCCTAGTGCAGGGATTACTGGCTTGTTCTTGCCCAGTTCTAGTAATAGGAATCTTACAAACATAGTGTCTAAGTGAAAAAGCCAAGGTTGAAAAATGGGAGTTGTTGATTTCACATATGTGAAGTTCTAGAAGAGTATAAACTAACTTTTTAGGAATGGTTATTTTGGAGAAACAGTAAAGAAAGGTATCAAACTTGTTACCATAACAATGCAGGCATTGACTAAGAAGCAGGGAGGAGTTCACAACCAGAATGCACATAGGGGCTTTCTGCAGTTTCTACAATTTTAGCAATAAATTTCTTGATCTAGACAATGAGATGTGGTAATTTTTTCCTAGTTAATTGAGTATTCTTACTATTTATATTTTGTGCGTTTTTTGCATAAAAGGCTATTTAATACATAAATGTAATATAAACATGTACACTTATTTATGCAAAAACAGTCATGATAAATATGGATGTCTTTGAACAAAACAGTGTGAATAAATGTGCTAAGCCTGTCTGCTTTGCTAGAATACCTTCTTAATTCTAATTAAAACAATTTATGCCTCCTAAACATATTTTGAATTGTAGTGAAACTAAGAAGAGAGATCTGTGGTCTTTAATCTTAACACATTCTATTTTTTTCTAAATGACTTACATCATACTCTTAAAGCGATGTTTTTTTCATCTCATTGGTGGTTCTGTAAACTTCCATCGTGATCTTCAGTCAATTATTAGGCCACAGAATTACTTATGTCCTCCTTGCATACTTTCACAATAAGTGGGGGTTTTTGTTTTGTTTTTGCATTCTCTACACCTTTACCTCTTTTATAATTGTTTTGTGAATAGAGTGATATCTTTGAAAACTTTGTTTCTGGACTTTGTGTACTACTTGTGGTTTTCTTGGCATATAAAGGAAAGTAATTCTGACATACAGTCTTAAATAATACACATTGGGATTTGTATAGGTCAGAGGTTTTAGTATTTTCAAGGAGTTTGGTTTGGTTAGAAGAGATCTCAGTATGCAGTCCAGGGTGTCCTCAAGATTCATTGTGTAGCCCAGCCTGGCCTTGAACTCATGATCTCTCTTGTCTCAGTCTCCCAGATGCTGGGTTTACAGGCAAGCACCGTCCAGGGAAGCACCGTCCTGCCAAGCTGATGACTTTGGATTTCTGTCATGCTTTTAGTCTTGCTTCTGTAACCAAGGAAATGCCTTACTTTCAGAATAGCATTGTACATTTATACCTTTACAAAAAACATATTCTAAGTTGACTTTATGTGTCTTTTGAAATGGTATTCAAAAGAAAATCAGTAGCACTGAGATAGTAAAAAGCTAAGTATTTATATATTAAAATTGCCTAAAAGAGAAAATCTCAAGTATATATTTTTTAAAGTCTTTTTTTCCCTTTGAAATGATGAGCTAAAACTACTATTGCTATGTATTTGTGCACAGTTTAATGTATACAGTTTAGGGAAACGAATTACCAAAGTAAAATCCAACTAAAAAATTAAAATCTCCCATGTCACAGTTGTATTTCTAATGTTAGTCTGTTGACATTTCTCTGAAGATATCTCTAAACCATTTAGACTGACCAGTTGAAAGCATTAAATTGACTTCATCAGGTGTGGTGCACACCTGTAATACCAGCACTCTGAGAGTCTGAGGCAGTAGAATTACAGGTTTGAGCCCAGCTTGGCAATTACTGAGACTTTGTCTCCAAAAAAATTTTTAGTAAAGGTCTTAAGATGTACCTCAGAGCAGAGGCACTGAATTCAATCACTAGTACCATCCCCCCAAAATTATGATATGGGGGTTGGAGTTTGCTATAAAATTCATTTTTAAAAAAATACAGGGCTGGGGATATAGCTAAGCAGCATAAGTGGCTGCTTGGCAAGTTCAGGGTTGTAAGTTCAGTTCCCATTAGTGGTCAGTCAGTCAGTCAGAAAGGAAGATGGGGTGGGGAAAGGGAGAAAAGGAAGGGATCTTTCCATGTTTTAAGTTAACTGTTAAGAATTTTGAAGGTTTTTCTTTTTTCTTTCAACCAAAACATTTTAAAGCATTCAGAAAACAGGTACAATGAACCAGTTCATTTTTTCAGGGGTGGGTTTTTGTTTTTGTTTCTTTGTTTTTGCTTTTTTTTCCCTCATGTCTTTGAGACAAGGTTTCCTTGCCATCCTTGCCCAGGCTGTCCTTGAACTCACAGCAGTCCTGTCTTAGCTTCCCAAATGCTGAGATTACAGGCATGCATTGCTGTACCCAGCTATGAGCCACTTTGTACCCAAGATCCCAGAAAGCTTTGAATTAATGAAAACTTACGCCCTTTTTAAAAAACATGAGTTTTAAAATTCAGAAGATAATAGATGCACTATACCAGAAAAATTAACATTTAGTCAAGTGTGGTTAACACATCCCTGTAATTCCAGCACTCCGGGAGACTCAGCCAGAAAGATCAAAAGTTCAGTCCATGCTGGGCAACTTAGCAAGACCTTATCTTAAAATAAAAAAGAACTAGAGATATATCTCAGTTTGAAGGTTCTGACTTAGATCTTTAATACCATACACATGAACACAAGCAAGTTTAAGATCTGTACAAATATGAGGCTATATACTTCTGGTGTAGGTTGAAATTTAATAATAACTTCATTTTTCAACAGTATTCAAGACCTATTACGAGATGTATTTTAAGTTTGTATGGCAAGTATGTGTGTTTAGGCATGATGTAATAACAGAATCTAACATTGCCTTTAAAGTTAAACATAAAATCTAGAATAATAGTAGAGCGTTAGTAGTTATCTTCACAACTGAGAAATGATTTGTTTAAGAGATACATCACTTGCAAGATAAATTTCAAATGGAAAACAATGAAATAATAATTGTTGTATTTTTAAACTGTACTGCTACTTTCTTTTGAAACACAAATCTTTGAAGGTGGATGTATCTAAGTCATGCCTTTTCCTGGTTACATAGTGGAGTTTATTCCAGTTCTATTTGATCTAAAGTTTTGGTGTTTTTTTCATTGTTTTTAGATGCTATTAAACTACAACTGGTTGAAGCAGGCCTGGTAGAGTGTCTACTAGAGATTGTTCAGGAGAAAGTAGATAGTGACAAAGAAGATGACGTTGCTGAACTTAAAACTGCTTCGGATCTAATGGTTTTGTTACTTCTTGGAGGTAAGTTGTAACTTATGCCAAAGAAAATGGTTGTCAAGTTATGTATTTTAAGTTTCATTTCTTAGGAAATGAAAGTGTAGGTACTACAGTAGGCGTTTTCTGATTTTTCTCTCATCTTGTTGATGTGATGATATTGAAACCCTAACCACATTGTGAAAAGAAATAGAAATGATGAGCCTTTGGCTGTCCTTCAATAACTGAAGGACTGTCATGTGAAAGAAAGCGTTATGGTACCAGTTGAAACAAAACTAGAAAACTACTGAAACTTGTATTGAAAAGTAAACTCTATTATCTAATTGCCACTAAAAGCTTATAAAAAAGAAAAAATACTTTTCACATAATGATCATAATAATTTGTGTCTCCTGTTGTGTATTCATTTGGGAATATGAATTTGTCACTCCTAATTTAAATATTTAACTATTTGTTTCATTTACCTCCAGATGAATCCATGCAGAAACTCTTTGAAGGAGGGAAAGGCAACGTGTTCCAAAGAGTCCTTTCTTGGATTCCATCAAATAACCACCAGCTACAGCTTGCTGGAGCATTGGCAATTGCAAATTTTGCCAGAAATGGTAAACATATTAGCTCTCCCAGAGTAAATCAGATGTTGGGCTTTTAAAATTTTTTAAATTTCCTGTCACATGTACCTAAAACAGGAACATTTCAGAAATTTGTGTGCTGCTTTCTTAATTTTCAGCAGTGTACAATACTTATAGTGACTTTCCTATTTTAAATTCATTTGTTGGGTATTTTTTGAATTAGGCTGACCTTGAACTTGCTTATATAGTGCAGATTAGTCTCAAACACACAGCAATCCTCCTGCCTCAGCCTCTTGAGTGCTGGAATTACAGGTGTGCGCCTCCGCATCCACCCATAATTTGTACTTTGACGTATTTCAGACTGGATTTTTGAATTAGGATTGCTCAATCTGTATATTAAAATGGCTGACTTACCCCATTTTTTACTCCTTGTTTTTGGAAGTAACTCTGTAATAATGAACTTAAGACTGGCAAAATACTGGTAATTACCAAAGCTAAATGTGGGATAAATAATGGTTTGTTATATATAATTCTCTGTTTTGAAAAATAAGTATTAGCTATGTTAACAGAAGTTAAATGTCACTAATTTTAGCAGAACACATGCATACTTCTCTGTAAGTGAAAAGTGTTGGCAGACACTTCAAGAATGTAGTTTCTATTTCTGATAGATGCACACTGTTATCAGACTACATATGGGATTTTTCTGATCCTTCTAATTTTCAAAATTTTGCCTAGGAATTTTCATAATTAGACTTCTTAGGAAATGAAAAAAACAATCTATGAATCTGAGGGGAGAAATAATTGGAGTTCATTTTATTTTGATACAGCTCCATTTTTCCCTGTGTAGATCATGACCTGGTACAGTACCAGTATAGTATCAGTACTATAAAATGTTCCTACATATTTTTAAAGAGGATTAAAATTATATGTTTTATTCAGATGGAAATTGCATTCATATGGTAGACAGTGGAATTGTAGAAAACCTCATGGCTTTGCTGGACAGACACGTGGAAGATGGAAATGTAACTGTGCAGCATGCAGCCCTGAGTGCCCTCAGAAATCTAGCTATTCCAGGTAAGATTTAAAAATAGGAGAGAACTCTGTAGAAAATAAAATCTGTTATGGAGGGAAGATAATTATTCTATGTGATTGGTGGACCTTCCAGGATCAAGAAAAGGGAAAAAAAGTCTTCAAGTTGTTTACAGTTTTCTTATTAATAAATAGAGAGTATAACAGTAATATTGTGTATTAATGTCTGCATCATACTAATACAGTTGGATAAAGGATAATTATAAGGGAAAAGATTTATTAAAGTTGAGGAATATGCCTTTTGTAAGTAAGGCAGCATGTTTAGATTTTCTTAACAAATTATATATGTAATTGTTTTGAGATTAGGTTAAAAAATACGATTTTGTATGTTACACTCCTGTAGACAAATAAGATAAGATACATATACAATCTCATTCTTAAAATTTATAGATAATATAATTTTTGACATAGAAAAAGACAGTAAATGTGTTTTGAATTGAATGTTTATCATCAAGAATGCTGACACCACTTGAACCATAATCTCTCTCTTTCTAGTTGTAAATAAAGCAAAAATGTTGTCAGCTGGGGTCACAGAGACAGTTTTGAAGTTCCTTAAATCTGAAATGCCTCCTGTTCAGTTCAAACTTCTGGGGACACTAAGAATGTTAATAGATGCCCAAGGTAAAAGAAATGCTTTCCTGAAGTGCATTAATGTGTGATACTCTTAAATATGCTTCTGAGTAAAAAGGGACTTAGTTTTTAGTGTTCAGAATTATTTAATTACAAAAATAAAGGCAAATAAAGGTTAAGAGATTGGTTTTGTAATCTACTCGTTAGTTCTCTTACTTTTTACAGCTGGCTTTCAGTGGAAATTATACTGATAATCCTGGCTTTCAATTGCTTTAATATGGTTTCCTGAGGATTTCTGTTTTGACTTTACCTATCCAGTATTTTCTATCTCTTCAAAATCTTGTTTCAGTACAATGGCAGTCAAAATTTTTAAAATTTTACAAACAGCATTTTTCTGTTTGCAGAAACAAAATCGTGCTAGGGATGAATTATGTTTATTTAGCCATTTCTAAATTCTAGGGGTTCCTCTACATTGATTGCTTGGAGTCTGTTTAAAAATCCTTTCTTACAGTCTGCCAGAGTACTAACAGAATTTGAAAAATAAAGTCATTTAGTTTTGTATTTTGTATGAAAGCTCTTGACTCAGTGGAAAAAAGCCAAATAGTACATCAGGTAAAGAGTATTTGCAGGTTTTGCTTTAATGAAATCATTGTGCTGTTTTTCGGACAGTTTTTTTTTTTTTCATACTCTTTAACATTTTTAACAAGTTTTTCAGATGATCGGCTATTAGTAATTTCTTTTGTTTGCCTTCTTTCCTGCAGCAGAAGCTGCTGAACAGCTGGGGAAGAATGTTAAGTTAGTGGAACGCTTAGTGGAGTGGTGTGAAGCCAAAGATCATGCCGGCGTGATGGGAGAGTCAAACAGACTGCTCTCTGCCCTCATCCGACACAGCAAATCAAAAGTAAGTTTCTGAGGAACCCAGTGCACACACAACTTCACAGTGGTGGCCAGTGCTGTAGTGCCTACATCATGAACTTTAGTTTTTATGTGTTTTATGTAAATAGATGAATCAAAAATTCAGAGAAAAATGAAGATTGAACCTTGCAAAATTTAGTTTTATTCCATCATAATTAAGAGTAAGATTTTAGTTGGATGTGGTGGCTTATACCTATAACCCCAGCACTCAGGAGGCTGAGGCAGGAGGATCACAAATTTGAGGCCAGACTGGGCTACTTACCAAGTTCAAAGCCGCCTGTAATTAGATAGCAAGATATTATCCCCAAGAAAACCAAAAGCCCTGAGTGGGGAAGTAAAACTAAATAGGGATGGGTTTACCTTTTTTATTTGCCATTTAAATGATCAAGGGTCATCACATTTAGATACAGTAATACATAATACTGAGGTGATACCAACCTGTTGAGTATTGTGAGGATTCAGTGAAGTCATGTCTACCAAGTGGCCACTGATGGTACCACACACATAACAAACATTCACTAAATGGAGGTTGTTATGGCTATTGATCCTGACATTGTCTTACTTTCATCACCACTGTTTCCAGCATCAGTGTCAAACACCTTCTGTGTCCCAGGTACCAACTATGCCAGCTGTTGGTACTTAGAAATGAAATGACACCTAGGCAGTGAATGTTGCTCATGCATGCCGTATCAGTATCACCAGCTTTGTCATTGCCTACATATGGTACACGATCCATGAACAAACAGAAAGAGGAAATGCAGCTGTTTGTTTATTATCTAGATTATATAAGTATTCTTACATTGTTTTCTAAGATAAGCCTTTTGTACTTGTTGTACAGCTGCAATAGTGATTGTTTCAGAAGAAAGTCACTTTAGAATTCAAACTTAATATTTATAGAACAGATAAAAAGATGTCAAGAGAAAAAAAAAAGTAAAGGTATTCCCTTAACTCAAATAGATCTAGTTCATATAAATAATAGACTTCATTGTCATAGCTGTCTCAGCCAGCTCAACTCACAAGTGTTCCCATCAGATAGACGCTGTGTGTTGAGATCATCCACTGGGGAAAGACTCTTATTACCTGCCTTATCCAGAACCTGCTCAGATATGGAGAAAAGAAAGCAGGTGTACAAAAGTGCAGAAGACAAGAAACAGCCTAATTTTAGAAAGAAACTACATGCAGTGGAAATGTATAGGGACAGTGGCCAGAGAGGGTGAGAATGGGAGAAATGAATGACATGGTAAGGGGGAGACTGGATTTGTTTCTTGGGAAAAGTAGGAGCTGTTAACAGGATCTAACTGACAGAGTGCCATTACATAGTTCTTATTTAGAATTTAATGGAGACAAGAGTTGAAAAGTTAACCCCAAAATATCCATAAGATATGATAAGCATCTAAATTGAAGTGGTTTGGGTTGAATAATTTGAAATTTCTGAAACTGTCTACCAGTTTTCAGTTTTCACTTGTTTCATTTCGTGGTTCAGCTGACCAGTAGCAGTAGGTTGCAGTGGAAAAGAAGAGATGGACCTGAGAAAGAAAGGTTTCCTGAAAGTTTCCAGGAAGAGGTGGTATAGATAATCCCACATCTGGGGCTTGGCCTCAGGTCGAGTCGTGTCATTCATCAGAATCAGACATACTGGGAAGAGAGGCTGCTATCACTCCCTCACTTCTGCCCAGCCCCTCTCCTGTGCTTTTCGTAGGGATTTACCTCTAAAATTCTTTCATCTTTGAATCCCTTTGCTCCATTCCATAAATATTCCCACCAGTAGCTTAGCAGTCTGGCAAAATCATAATTGTTTCACATTACAAATAAGAGAAACATTCCTTACATCTGAATTTGGAACTCTCAGATAAAATTCATATTACATGTGGTAGTAAGGCCCACAAAGTCATGATTAATTCATTATGAATGAACAGTATTGATACAGCCAAACCCTTAGTGGGAGCAAAAATGTGTTCACAGAAAGATTGATCTCAGCTTTTCAAATGATAGTATTTAGCTAAAACTATTCAAATGCTATAATATTAAGTTGAAATTTGAAGATTTTTCTTTTTTTAAATTTTATTTAAGGAGAAAAGAAAAAAAAAAGCAGGGAAAGGGTACAAGTTATACAGATTTATAGAAAAAAAATGAAGAGTAGGAAATCACTAGTTAATGGATTACATATTGTCATCTTAGGAAATTTGAAGATTTTTATGGCATTGTGAATTTCATGTATCATAGATTTCTCTTTCCCTTACCTAACCTTGTAGTATCCCCACCAAAAAAAAGTTCCATGTGGGTCTTTTGAAATACAGGAGAAATATGACTGTACTTTCCTAACTCAATGTGTATATATGTCACAATAAACAATTAGAAATTTTATAGGATTGTATAATCACAGGACTTTAGGTTTACAGTTCAGTACAAATGGTATTTTTTCCTTTATATATCTTTCCTATAGTTGGGAGTACACTACTATTAAGCAGCAATAGAGATCTTGGTTCACATGCTTGGTCAGAATCATACAGATATATTCTTTATATGAGTACCAGATCAGAGCTATTCATTTTACCTTGTTTTTAAATTTAAAAAGTACTGAAGTGCAGTTAGCCAGGAATGTAGCTTAGCAGCACAGCATCTGCCTGGCAAGTGAGAGGCCCTGCGTTCGATTCCCAGTACTAAATAAATAAATGGATTTGATGATGTCTTTTGAGAAACAGTTCTCAAAGTATGTTGCAAATAGTAATTGCAAGAAATGTTCGACAGAATGAAAATGGTTGTATGGTTGAGTTGATTACAGAAATAGTCCTTCACTTTCCCTTACTTCTGGGCCTCACAGGACACTTACTGATATTCTAGAGAAACTCCTTAACTGTATGTGATCTTCTGATATCCAGACTGTTTTACAAAGCATAGTTTTACAAGTGGCATCTAACATGTACTGTACTTTGGAAAATATTGTTCTGCAGTACGACTTTAAAATTATTACACACCAGCTACAAATTTGTCACATTCTTGTCTTTAACCAGCTGTTAACAATCACAGCTATCTATTTGTATTTCTTCATATGATTTTGTTTTATTACCCATTTTTTCCATTTTTTGGTTTTTCATCAGCACACAAATGTTTCTTATCTGAGCCTGGGCAAGATTTTAAGACCAGGGGCTGGGGATTTAGCTCAGCGGCATAAGTGCCTGCCTTGTAAGCAGGCAGTTGTGAGTTGTGAGTTCGATCCCCGGTACCGATAAAAAAGAAAAAGACCAAAAAAAAAAAAAAAGATTTTAAGACCAGCAACTTTCCAAAGCCTCACATTTTTGCAGTCTCCTTTCAGTCATGCAATATATGATTATTGGTTCTTTGGGGCATTAACCAACCAAGGTGATGGAAGAATTTAATGATATTTAATTCCATGACTGAGAATGGATGTAAAATCACTAAAGTTCAGACTGGAAGTTATTTTAAAGATGTTATTTCCAAATCATTATGCGCATACGGCAACAGAAGAGTATCATGCCTCAGACAAAAACCCCAGAGTTGTTCTTAAGGCCAGGTTGTAGGCATTTGTACTGCGATCTATACTTTCTTCTAATGACTACCCCCACCTGCAAGGTTTCGTCTCATAAGCCTGCCACTTAACCGATGTTTTCTATACATTGTGGCTTTGAGAAAACACCAGCTTGAATATTTGCAGTACTACTTAGTAGCGATTTGACCTTGTGCGTTTTAAAATTTTTTTATTATTTTAATTGTACAGATTTTATGAAGTAAATTTTGATAATTTGATAGATAATATACACTGTGTAATGATAAAATTAGGGTAGTTAACATTTCTATCTCTTTTAAATGTATTAAAATTTTGATTAACCTGATAACTTTTACATATTTATGAGATAAGAGATAGTTCTGTACATGTGCAGAATTACATATTAATGAAATCAGGGTATTTAATGTTTCTTTTTCCTTGTGTTTTTGTTTGAAACCTCCCAGTTCTTACTTATGCTTATTCATTAATATGTGACAGAGTGCAGGGAGCTGTGGTCTTGTGCTGTGCTGTCAAACACTGGAACTTCCTATTTCTAACTCTGTTTCTGGTTATCCAGTCTCCTGCTGTTCTTCTCACCCACCCCCCAACTCTTCCCAGCTTTCTGGTAATCACGTCTATATTCTGACTGACTTATTTATTAACATGACAGAGACCATGTGACATTTGTCTTTCTCAAATTTAACATAAACTCTGTTCCATTTCACTGCACGTGGTAGCATATCATTATTTTTACAGCTAGAGTTCCATTTGCATATATATTACGTTTTATTTATCCATCCATCCACCGATGAATATTTGAGATGGTTCTGGATGTTAACTGTTGTAAATGATACAGTAGCAAACCTGGTCACATAAGGGGAGGCAACCATCTGATATACTGATCCAGTTCCCTTTGTATGTATGCACATCCAGATCCCTTGGTAAATCTATTTTTAGTTTCTTTAGCAGCCTGCAAATTGTCATGACCTTTAGGGATTTGGTATTTAGCTGTATTTTGAGTACATAATGTCCTGAGATCTCAGTTCAAGAAAATCCTTAGGAGGTGGCCATGAACTTCTCTAGGAATTTCAGTTTCTTAGGTTTAGCATTGATGTTTCAGGTTCTGTGTTCTACTTCTCCAGTTCTCTTCAAGTTGAAGTGTGGCATTTTGAACTCCTTGGGTTGTTTCTGTGGTGGCTGCTACCATATCCCCACCCTACTGGCACTTCTATGATTAGCAGGCCCTGAGCTGTCATCACCAACCCTTCATGGAACAGGGCACCCATAGCTTGAAGGCTTGTGCTACAGGACTGCAGCCATGTTTGTGCCACTCAGATTTAATTCTTAAACTTTGAAGATCATATGCCTTTAAAAATTACTGAAAAAAAAAATCACTCTGAAGTCTCTTGTAAAGTTCAGCTGTTTAGACGTCTGCACTGACTCACTCAGTTCCACACTCCTTAGTCATCTGAGCCATGTGCAGAATAGACTACTACTGTTCTGTGCCAGTAGGTAAACTCACATTTTCCCTTGAAAGAGGGTCCTGGGCTAGCTAAATGAATAGCTGCAGATAGCAAAAACAGGAAATAAAATGTTTTCCTTTACACTAAGTCTGAAATCTCCTGCTTATGAAGTTGGTACTTTACCCTTTACAATATATAAATTCTTTAGCTATTAAGCTAAAATTGTGGTTAAACAAATCTAATCATTTTCTCATTCATCCAAGAAACATGTATTGAAATCCCATACTGAGAAGACTGATGATTCAATAGGGGGAAAAAATGCTAGAGGACTCAGTGATTATGCCAACCTCTGCAATCTTAATTAATTGATGATCTCAAACTCAGTCCTATCTCAGAACATTCTGCTGTGATCGACTTCATATTATATAGCTTTTAACAAAGTTTTGAACTATTTGTTTCAGTAATCAAGTGATTACTGAAACAGTACTGTTTCAGTATGCGAAATAGATGAAATTGTTGGCATAGGTCATTTGCTTTAGTTTTATGTATACCAAAACTTAGTTTTCAATAAGAAAACTCCTTGAGAAATAGAAACATAAAAATACCAGTAAACATTTGTTAAAATAGTTGGAGCAAAGCTGGGCATTTTAAAAAGAAATAATCATATATGTTTTGGGAAGAGCCATAAAACACCAGCTTTATTTGAGTTTAAGGGAGGGACTGTTCATTTCTGATATACAGACTTCCTTTACCCATTCCTTGCTTTTCTACTACAGTGGACATTCAAGGTGAATTGAAAACCAGAAGAGGACATGACAATCTGGACCTTCCCATGCATCCATAATGTGTGCTTTATTTACTCAGAACAAGATAGTGTGCTTTTTTATAAAATACTTTCATATTTTAAGAATTATGATTTAAATAAACTATCATCAAGCAAGCAGTAAATCAGAATGTTAGAAAAGGTTTAAAAGACAGTCACTTGATTTTCTCGAAGTTAATGGGAAAAGACTAAATGCTAAAACTCAGCTACCATAAAAATGCTTAGACTCTACTGATTTCAAATGTTTGGTCACTAAACAAGTGTGGGTGCCAAGTAAAGATATTTTCTGCCCAGAAATTTAGCTCAGTGGCATAAGCACCAAGTGTGAGGTCATGAGTTCGATCCCCAGTACCACCCAAAAAAAAAAAAAGATATTTTTGGGGGGGCTGGGGATTTAGCTTAGTGGTGTAAGCATCTGTCTGGCAAGCAAAGTCTCGAGTTCAGTCACCGCAAAAAAAGAAAAAATATTTTCTGTATTTCTTAAAATATACATAAAATGGAAGCATAAAAGAAACCTCAAAAACCTTTGTTCAAATATTTGAAAAAATATTTATAATTATTGTGTACCATTGAAACTAACAGAATACTTTAAAAATATCTACAGCTTCAAATTACTAAAAGTAGCAAAAGTTAGCAAAGAAATTACTTTTTAAGTTTTCTAAATTTGAGATGTCAGTCTAAATCATATTTAATCTGAGTTCTATGCCAACAAAACCCTTAATGAAATAAAAGCAGTATGGTTACTGGAAATAAGTGATTTTTTTTTATTCAGTCTTAACTTTTTCCATGTATGTGCTGTCTGTGTAATAACTTCATCAGTCACATACTTACATCACATAGCAGCATAGATAAACGCACAGGTAATAGTGGCTGGGTTTGTTGTTGGCACAGTCAGTGACCCCCTGCTTGGGGAACAGCTTGGGCACCAAGAGAAACGAGGGCAGAGAGAGGATTTGGATGAAAGTTCTGCTAAGTCCTTGAGCGTGCAGTTCCAGCAGTCCAGTTGTTATATTTGTCAGAGTGAATCAAGTGGCAAAAGGTAGTTTGTAAAAATTATTTATAAAAACTGTAACCAGAGGATATGGAATTATAAAAATTATAGAACTTTTTTTAAAATCTAGGTCTTCTTTTAAGGATCCTGGGGAGGTCAACATTTAGCCAGTGGTGCTTTTATTTCTTTGTGTTTGGTAGCTTCTAGGCTTCTCTTGTATCCCACATGAAATGCAGTGGTCTTTTTCACTCATGCAGTGTAAGTTGACATCTTTTGATGAATTTATTTAAAGCTAAAAGCTTTTTCCCTTTTCTTTTGTGAAGAAAAAAATTTATGATTAAAATGAAATGAGTCATCCTGGACACTGTCACAAAACCACTCAACCTAACAATGAATTGACTGATTTTAATGTAGCTTATTTATGTTTAGAATTAAATTTTATAATTCTGTGATGTTTATTTATTGTAGGATGTAATTAAAGCCATTGTACAAAGTGGTGGCATCAAGCATCTAGTTACCATGGCAACTAGTGAACATGTAATAATGCAGAATGAAGCCCTTGTTGCTTTGGCACTAATAGCAGCTTTAGAATTGGGTAAGTACTTAAATTACAAATTTATTTTCTCCTATTTTTATCTTGGATGAAGGGAGCACAAAATTTCAAAGTCAGAACCTTAATTGAAAGTATTTTGCTCTAGGTAATTGTATTTGAAAATACGGAAAGTCATTAGGTTGCTACCACAGTTGTTCCTTTTGGTTATACTTTTGGTAACATATTTAGGCCAGTGCTTCATGGTTGGTCTAACTTTTAAGCAATATCTCAGTTTATAGCCACATAGAGAATATAGAAAATATTTTCAGCAGGCCTTCCCAGAAAATTCTTGAGAATAAAGTACCCTACAAATTAACCCTAGAATTGCAGTTCAGGAACTTGCAATGTATTAGAAATGCCTTAAACACCCCAGTTAATCAACTGAAATTAGAAAAATCAAAAGTATGTTTACCAATTAGGTAAAACTTGTAATTTGATTTTTTCTGTAAACCCCTTAAGCCTGACAGGACTTTACTGGTTCAGCCACAGACCAGAGCTGCCTTTGCACTGGCTCCCTTCATGCTTGCTTTGAAGTGGAAAGACAATCCTGCTTCATCCTCCCACTGCTGGGCCTCATCTCTTGGCTTGTGCTTTCCTTCCAGCTACACTGAGGCGTCATTTAGTCTCGGTCCCAGCCAAGCTGCAATTCTCAGACTCACTTTACTTTGCTCACTCACACACAGTTACATGTTTTCCTTGCACCCTTCATCCTACTCACATATATTCTTACAGCTCTCCTTTTCCAGTGGTTTTTCCAGGTGTAGGATCACTTTCTTGGTTTTCTCTTGCTGGGACAAAATAGCCAAAATGAAGGAAGAAAATGTTTATTAGCTCACTGTTTGTGGAGGTTTCATTCTATAATCAGCTGGCTCCAAGGCAGGGTGGCATAGCTCTGAGGCACCACTTGAAGGCAGCAGCCAGAGCAAAACAGGGGAAGAACGAGCCTCTATTCCTCCCTTATATTGTACAGAGACCACAGCGGCTCTCCAGGGCAGGTATAGCACTCACACAATCTCTTTCCTCTTGCTCAGGATGAGGATGCTACAAACAGGTACTCTGGCCCCCTGCTGAGTCACTTAGTTAAAATTCTGACCTTCTCCATTTGACACAATGAACAGTATCCTAGAAGGGTAACTACTGGTTCTCTACACTGCAGGATGTAGAGCTGCTGAGTCACTTAGTTAAGCTTCTGGACTTCTCAGGTTGACACAATGGATGAACCCTAACAATCCTGAGGCCTCCCCATGTTGGCCACTCCTGCAGTTCCAGCACTTCCTGCTCAGCTGGCATTGCCCCACTACGCCTCCCCCTGCTTGTTTCCTATTTGAGGTGTAGGTTTGGTGTCTAGTCAGGATACTAAGTACAATGCCTTGCTAGCCCTTCTCATTATGGGCCTTAGCAGGGCTCTGTCTCTGCTGTTGCTGTGTGGTGCTGCACCTCTTTAGGCTTTGCCTGATGGAGAGGGAAAGCTCCCATGCTGTGGGAGACCTGGTTCCCCCAGGAGCTCAGCTTTATGTGAGAAGCAAGTCTTGCCCATTTCAGAGTCGTGGCCCACAGGCAGGAGACAGCAGGCCTGTTGGAGGTAAGCAGAAACTGTTTACAGTATTTCAAAGGAACTGGAAAGACCAGGAAGGATTACAGGAAGACTTTATTATATGACCCAGACACTAACCATGCTCAAAACCTAGCTAGGTCCTGAACCAAGGAGAGGTTCCTTCCACACATTTTGTGGTGTCAAGTGAGTACAAAAGTGCCACAAAGGCAATTAGTGACCTTAGCTGAAAAAAATTACATTCTTTCATCTCAGAATGTTAGGGTGCTGGGAATGTTATCACCCCATTTCTTAAGTTTATGTGTGTTGGTACCCTGTATTGCGTCTTTAAGAGAGAAGAGTCCCATGAGAGAACTGCCTGATACGTTTTCCTCATCAGTGAGAAGAGCATAGTATTGCTAATGAGAAAGGCAAGTTCTGGTTTCTGAGGGAGGGGTTGATGGAAGAGCTGCTTGCCTGGAGCTGGGAAGATTTTACACAAAGAAAGAGAGGCTTGGTTTCTGTCAGTTCTGCCTTACTGTGACCTAGACTTCTGTTCCTACTGATTCTACTGCTAACTTTGTCCTGTTAATCTTCTGTACTACCACAGTTTCTAATGCTTTGTAACTGCCCTCACTCCATGAATTTTCATCTTCTGTGTCACTATTCTATGTAGAGTGGATCCTTGACTTAAGAACTCAGTTCTTTTCTGAGGGTTGATTGTAACTGAAGTTGTCAACTGAAGGCTCAAGCTCATTTACACAGCCTTCAAAGTCTTTCCTCTGTATATACAGGCAGATCTCAGTGACCTCAGAAAGACATTGGCCCAGGATTTCCCAATTTAGTCCCATACAGGAAAGGATGTTTTAATGTTCCTTCCAGAACTCTTAAGGGTTAAATCTGTATCTGAGACCACTTGGAAGCACAAAACATCCAGCACTTTAAAAAGATGTGAGCTGTAAATGTCAGGCTGGTCAGAACAGCAGGGTCCATTGCATTTGATGTTTAGAACTCCCCTTTTGGAGTCTACAAGATTGCTTTAGCTTCTAGCTTTCAGCATTCCTCTCGGCAGCATTCTCTATAAGAAGCTAGCTCGTATCCACCTAATTTGGCTCAGGAACCAACCCTGGTGCAGTAAGTCAGATTGTACATTAGAGCCATGGAGCCCACAGTTAAACCCTGGGGCTACTTTATACAAAGGAAGGCTGGACTTGGATCTGTCTGTCCAGGTCAAGGCTGTCTTGGGAAATACTGTTAACTCATTGCCTCTTAATTCCTTGTGATGATTTATAGCCATATTTCTCACACTGAGACAAATGGACCCACTCGTGCCAATCTTGGAAAAACAACGCATGCATACACACACATACACACACACACACACACAATGTAGCTTCCTCCAACTTCAAGTATAAAAACATTTCATTTTTGTAAAGGGTTTAGAATTCTTAAGCAATTATAATTTTTTAAAATTACAAGCATATTACACATACGATGTAAAATTGCACAAATTTTAAAGGTAATGCACAGGAATTCAGGAGCATTTACTTATGTGTATGAAGCAGAATTCTTGACCTAAGTTAACCATTCTGTTCTCCAGCACTGAACTCAAGTAAATCATACGACTTATCACCAAATTGAAACTTCTGTGAATGCTCTAAAAACAAATTTGTTGCATACATCACAAAATACCCATTGTACCCTGGCTTTCAATAAAAGCTTATCTCATTCGTGTAACTTCTGTTTACCAGCTTATAAAAAGACAGACCTCAGACTTTGCAGATTACTCCTCTGGGATCTGCTAGTGTTAATAAAATTTCCTTTTTTCTCCTGAGCTCCTGGCTACTATTGACTGTTTTTCCTACATTTACTCTCAGAGATTTTGTCTACAGTTCAGGATGCTTTGGTGGTCCTGCCTTAGCCTCATGGATTAAGTAGACATCACAAGTCAAAGGTCCAGACACCTCTGCAGGTTGTGGAGTCCGTGAGGGCACCTCTGCAGGGTGTGGAGTCCATGAGGGCATGTCATGTCAAACAGAGCAAATGGCCTAACAGCTCGAAGTAACGGGACATTGAAAGAACATGCTTGATTACTGAGCCTAGAGCAGATCTCGTTTTGTGCCCTCAGTGTATCTTCCAAGCAGGCTGTAGTTTTGTCAGCTTACTGATAGCCGTTGCTTGGTTCTGGTCACCTTAACCATAGGACTATGTAAACACATACCATAGCTCTGTTGTTACCTAGCATTTCTTGGGTTCTTTAAGCCTGAGATATAAAAATAAATTCATTCTGTCATTTTAATGCATAACGTGCTGTTGTGGGGTCTAAGAGACAGGAGGGCCCAAATGGGAAACACAAGGGTTTTATTTTACATGTGCATCAGCTTAGCAGATAAATCCAGAAGACTGAGCAGAAGGCAGAGGACAGATTTCAGCTCTTACACGTCTGGTCAAGGGGGCTGGTCTTCAGCATGGAGCTTGTGGACAGGCAGGGCAGTTTGTCAAGCTGTGACACTTTTTGTATGTTGGTGGCGCTGCTCAGTCCTAAAAGGGTGTCATGGAAGCGGGAGGTTATGAGGTTTACATACAGGGACAAGAAGATACTGCTTTAATGCTTTAAAAACTGTATTTTCTCAGTCTTGTATCTTTATAGAATATTTGATATTATTTTTTGGGTTTTTTGTTTGTTTGTTTGTTTGTTTGTTTGTTTGTATTTTTACCGGTACCAGGGATTGAACTCATGACTGCCGCTGAGCTAAATCCCCAGCCCCAAATATTTGATATTATTAAGAAAGTATCATTATCATTGTTTGCATGTTGAAACAGCATGGTAAAGACTTTCTGTTTAAAACATAATTGTTTCAGGTGCAGCTGAAAGAAGAGCCCAACCTATAGCTTCCACTCTGCCTGCAATCCTGGAAACCTCTAATCTGCTTCCATTTCTGAAGTTGTCATTTTAAAATGTTAACCAGTTAGGTTATAAATTACGGTTTTAAGGAGAGTGGCTATTCTTTTCCTGCTATGTAATTCCAAGAGTCATCTAGGTTTTTGATCAATAGTTCATGCCTTTGTGTAAAATTCCATTGTATATATGTATTGGTTTGTGTGAGCAGCCACTGTCTGGGCTGATTCCAATTGAAGGCTTTAAAAAAGAAAAGCTGCCATGAATATTTGAGAACAGGCCTTTATATGAACGTAAGTGTTCATCTTTCTGGATAAATGGTATGAGTGTAATTCCTGGGTTATATGGTAGCTATATAATTTGTTTTCAAAGAAACTATCAAACTCCATAATGGGTACACCATTTCACCAAAACTATACGAGTGATCCAGTTTTCTCTTCATCTTTACCAACATTTGATATTGTCACTGTAGTTTTTAGCTGTTCTGACAACTACATTGTGATCTTTCTGAGGTTTTAATTACCATTTCCTTAATGGCTAATGATATTGAACATCTTTCCATGTGCTGCTATGCCATATGTATTATTTGGTGAAATGCCTGTGTATCTCTTTTGCCCATTTTCTAATTTATGTTTTAACTATCGAGTCTTGAGAGCTCTAAAGTAATTTTGTATTTTATATGTAGATCTGTGGTCCGTGTTGAGTCTGTACGAGCTATAAAGGTTTAGGTCAAGTTTCTTGTGGGGTGACACATGCTAACTAATTGCTCATTGTCAGAATCAGTTGAGCATATATGTATAGGTCTATTTCTGGATTCTCTTTTCAGTTCCTTTGAGCTATGTATTTCTTCATCAGTAAAACCACATTCTTTAGTTACTATATGCTTTATATTGTGTGTAAAGTTTTCTTCTACTTTCTTTTTGAAGTTCTAGGTGTTCTAGGGCCTCTGGTTTTCCATGTAAATTTTGTTATAAGCTTTTTTTTCTTTTTTTCTTTTTTGGTACTAGGATCGAACTCATGACCTCACACTTGCCAGGCAAATGCTTGCACCACTGAGCTAAACTCCCGACCCCTAAGCTTATGTTTTCAATGGAAAATCTTTGTAGGGTTTTAATGGACACTTAACTGAATTGTCAGTTGTCAAAAATACATACTAAAATATTTGTGGAAGAAATTAAATGATTTTTATGTAGGATTTACTTTAGGATAATTTGGGATTGGTGAGAGTAAATGGATGGAAACAAGATTGGCCGTGATGATAGAGACAGTTGTTAGACCTAAACTCGTAAAATGTCTACTGAAATCTAATTGTGTATTCACAGAGTATGAATTTGGTATTATCTACTTGTCCCTTTTGTTTTTTGGTACCTTGCCCTTGCCAGGCAGGCAGTTACACCACTGAACTAAATCACCGGCCTCTCTACTTGTCCCCTTTGAAAGATTTTATCTAAGTTTCTAGAAGAGAAAGCAGTGATTTTTGGTTAGCCTGATGGTATTGAATTTATCCACAGTAAATATAACTTGATGTTTGTTTCATATTCTAGGCACAGCAGAAAAAGATCTAGAAAGTGCTAAGCTTGTACAGATTTTACACAGACTACTAGCAGATGAGAGAAGTGCTCCTGAAATCAAATACAATTCCATGGTCCTGACCTGTGCTCTTATCGGATCTGGTAAGTATGTATTCATCATCTAGTGCCCATTAATATACTACTGATGTCAAATATTAGACGTATGGTAATATTGACTGTGCATTTAAAAAGCATTAGAAATTAATTTATGGAGATGAGATTACTTTTACACAAAATATTAACAAACTTCTCAATATTAGAAATATAAAAATAGACAAAAATCAAACAATTATAAATTTCACTAACCTTAAAATGTTGTTTTATATAAAGAGCAAATTCGTATTTGTATGGTATGATACCAGCAAAGGAATTTATTCTAGAAATCATTGGGATGGATATATATATATATATATATATATAGTACATGGACTTTATAAAAAGACTATTTTACTGTTACATACAGTGCTTTCCTACAGTGCCAGTTAGACCCTGTTGGGAGTGGCGTTGAACTTTATTTTTGCTGATTTTCTGTCACGTGTTGAGAAAGGGATATTATAGTCTCCAACTATAATTGTAAATTTTTTTTCCTTATTTCTATCAGGTTTTTTTCTTCATACATTTTTTTACTCTGTTGTTAGGTGCATGTGTTGTTGGGATTGCTGTGGCTTCTCGGTAGATTAATACTTCTGTAATATCCCTCTCTGTCTCTGATAATTTTCCTTGCTCTAAAGTCTCCTTTATCTGATGTTAACATAGCTGTTTCTTTCTTTTGAAGAGTATTTACATTCTTTTTTTATTCTTTAGTTTCAACCTGACATATAGTTAACACTTGAAGTATCTCATAGACAATATATAGTTGTCTGTTGTTTTATAATCTACTGTACTGAAGGTTTTTATTTGGTGTATTTAGACCATTTATATTTAATTTAATGTAATGGTTTATATGTTATGACTTAGGCCACAGTTTTATTTTTGCTTTTTAGTCTGTTGTTTTCCTGTTTTTTTTTTTATTTCTGTGAGTTGCTTGAAAGTTTTTAGTCCCTTCACTCTTTTATATTTATAACTATCTCAAATATTTCTTCTATATTTAAAACTAAATTAGACAGTGCTATAATTTTTGTGTCATCTATCAGAATTTGAAATCGTCTTATGAAAAGTCAGACAAACTTTTAAAGTTTGCCTTATTTTTGTTTTTATTTAAAATCATTCCCCTTCTATTTAGAGAATTCCGTTTAGCCATTATTTTATGTGAGTGTGCTCGCAGCATCCTTCTCTTTGTTTCCCCTCTCTGAGAATTTCTTACTTTGCTTCATTCCTGAAAAATACTTTCCCTGAATAGGATTCTGGATTCACAGTTCTTTTCCTTCTATTCTTGAAAAAGTACTGTGCCATTTTGCTCTAGCCTCTTTTCTTCTGTTTTTGTGTCTTAAAACTCACAATTTCCTCTGTTCCCTCCATTCCAGTGTTGAACCTATTTTTATTTCAGTTATTGTTCTAAAATAATTATTGTTTGGGTTCTAAGATTTCCACTTGCTGCTTCATGTATTTTCTGTTTCCTTGCTGAGATCTCCTAGTTTTCAAATTTGTTTTAAGCAGATTTGTAGCTCTTTGTTGAAGCATGTTTTAGTACAGTAGCAGTAATTGGAACCATTTTTAGATGTGCATTGGTGGCATTTTAAGTCCATTTGTGTTGCTTTGGAACTATTACTGCTGTGTTCACCAGACAGAAACTTGTTTCTCATTTACCCTGTCCTTGCTTCTTGCTGCCATAATTCTGTTTCCGTCTTTGTGCGTTTTGACTGTTCTGGGACCCCCTCAGCTAAGTGAAATGTAAAATGTTTGTCCTTTGTATTTGGCTTATTGTCCTCAGCATAGACAGTCTCATCCCCAGTACAGCAGACATGAGAATTCCATTTCCTTTTGAAGACTCAGTGTTCCATTGTGTGTGTATGTAGGTTTTGTTCATTCCTCCATGGAGAAACATTGGGTTGTTTCCACCTTTTGATTTACGTAAGAATAATACTGTTGTGAACATTGGTATAAAAATAAAATGAAAATCTCTACTTTCAGTTTCTTTTGGTTATATACACAGAAATGCAGTTGCTGGATCATGTGGTAATTCTGTTTAATTTTTTAAGGTGGTGGAGTCTTGTAACGTTTCCACCCTTGGTGCACATGGATTCCACTTTCTTAGGGTCCTCACTACCACTTGTTATTTAATATTTTTCTGATAATAACCATCAAAATGCATGTGAGGTAGTATCTTACTGTGCTCTGGATTTACACTGTATTTTGATTAGTAGTAGGGGGAACTTTCCCTATGCTTACTGGTCATTTATAATCTTTATGGAAAAATGGAAAATATATACTCAAGTAATTTGTCCATTTTTTAAATTTAAATTTAGTTTTTTTGTTTTTGTTTTTTAGGTATTTTGTTTTGATTAATCTGTTAACAATGTTTTTCTATGTACAAAATTTATTTTGATGAAATCTACTTTATCTGTTTTTTCTTTTGTTACCTGTACTTTTGGTGTCATAAGAAATCATTGCTAAATCTACTGTCATAAAGTTTGATTTTATTTTTGTGTGTACTAGTGTAAGGTAAGAGTTTTGTTTTTTTGCACATGCATATTCAGTTTCTTCAACACCATGTGTTGAATATACCAACCTTTCTATCTCAGTGGTCTGTGTACCTTCCTTGAAACCTTCAGCCACATATGTGAGAATGATTTCCAAGCTCCTCATTGTCTTCTCCTGGTCTGTATGTCTGTTTTCATGGCATTACCACATTCTTTTGCTAACTTCAGCTTTATAGTTGATTTTTGAAATAAGGAAATATGAGAGCTATAATTTTATTTCTGTTACTCAACATTATTTGATAGATTCGGGGTACTTTGAGATTCCATGTGAATTTTAGGATGAATTTTTTCTCTTTCCACTAAAAATGTTCATTCAGTTTTAGGTGTCATTCACATCAAAATAAACACACCAGTTTGAGTTGTGCTGTTAAGAATCTCAACAGGAGCTAAAGTTCTGCAGTAAATGATTGGACCTCATGTTTGAACTGGGGATGGGTTAGTTGGGCATTATTGAACCTTGAGATTATACAGTGAGCAGCATTTACTCATAACACATTACCTTAGTAATCCTTAGCCTGTAGAATGATTTCTTTTTAAAAATTAATAAATACAATTTCTCTGACTTATTCCTTTTCTTATGAAGATATTATTTGTGCTATTGCTAGAACTTTTCTAGAATTGCACTAGGTATTTATAGCTCCATTTTATGAAAATACACATTCTGTGTAGGTAATATAGTACGATGAGAACTTCCTAGCATAAAGCCTGTTACCTTGTCTTTGTCTTCCAGAATCTCTATACAAAGAAGTGCAGGATTTGGCTTTTCTAGATGTCGTATCCAAACTTCGCAGTCATGAAAACAAAAGCGTTGCCCAGCAGGCCTCTCTCACAGAGCAGAGACTGGCCGTGGAGAGCTGAGAGCTGCCCTCCCCGGCACAGGGCACCTCCCTGCTGCAGTGCTGCAGCCTCCATCCACCACCTCCGCACCTCACTCATGCATGCGTGTAGTGTTCCAATACCAATTGAAGACTGCTGTAGGTACCTGCCTAATCAGATTTCTAAGCTCCCAGTTAGTGTGACCATGACCGTCCAGCAAGTCTCTGCCCATAACTCTTATATCCCTGTTGCTTGAGCTCCATTAAATAGAATGTGCATGTTGTAGCCCTATGATGATGTACACTTGATACTACATAATGACTTGCTCTTCACATGTGGTAAACTATGTAATAATGCCCTGGTGAATTAGAAACAGGATGTAGTCGGATCTGTCTAGCTTACTTAAAGATGGAGTCGAATAGTAAAAATAGCTCTATTTTTGGTGCTTGGGAAGCACAGTGACCAAAAAACCCGTGGCTATTCATTGGTTAGTCCTGCCTACTAACATCCAGCCCGTGGTATCCAGCATTAAATAAAATTCTAGCTCCCACTATTCACCCTGCAGTTCCTCCTAAGTATGTAAACTGTCAAAACTGCCACCAAGTTTCTGATTTCATATTTAATTGACAGCACAGTGCTGAAAACGAGTGCAGTTTTCAGTGTGAGTAGAGGTAGTAAAAGATATTAAAAGAATCCCTATAACACTGTAGCATTTGGAGTTTGCCCATATTGTATGTGTGATTTCACCTCAGAATGTCATCTGTTGATCAGCATTGTCCAGCATCTGTTTTTAAATAGTCATTTGGTATTTGTTTTCAGCTGAGTATGGCCTATTGGAAAATGAATTTTTTTGTTTTTATCATTCATGTTGAAAGCAAAAAATGTCATCTTTCATAGTCTTTTTAAATCTTACATTAGTAGGACATAGGAGGAAAGAGGAAGAATCAGGTTGCAAGTGCTGAAGAGAGGGCGGCAGGTTGCAAAGACGTAAGAGCCCGGTGCAGGGCTCTCTGCAGACAGCCTCACACTGGTCACTGCTGGAGTTTACCATGCACTCCCCCTCCCCCCAGCTGCACGAATCCTACAGGCGAGAAGCAAGCCGAGACTCCAGAAGAGCCCCTGGGCAAACGACAGTGTCCGCTTCACTGCCACTACCACCACCAAATGGGTTTTTAGAGTTGTGACACACCGTCTCTAAATCAGTAAAACATCCCTCAGGCCTACTGTGTTCACCGATACCCACATTTGACCACTACTGGCCTAGCGGGGAGGGTAGAGTGGGCTGCCAAGGAGGTGCCCGACCCCCTTCTCAGCATGGGACCCCACACGTCACAAGGTGATCTCAGTTGGAGGTGTGACTCTAAAACAGCTATCACTGAAGACAGTTAAAACTCAGTCTTCTGTTTCCTTTGATGCTTAAAGAAGGGACTATGATGCGTGCTTATGTTGTACTTCCTGTGAGAATGATTTTGTTCATTGTCTTTCTCCTGGGCTGGATAATGGACTATATTTTGTTAGGTTTTGAAAGCCATCTGTAACGTTACATAATAGACTGTCCATATTAATAACTTAATAAATAGTATATCAAACTATAATGGCATTACTTTTGTATTTCATCTGTATTTCCAGCCTCTCGGATCATTGGTGGTGCTCCATATGTGTCAAATGAATGAACACAAATGAATGCTTGCTTCCATGAAATTTCCAGATTGTCTGAACTAATTTCAGGTAGACTAATTGATAAAAGAGTTTGAGATTTTAGAGAGTGTGTGGCTTCAGATAAATATTTTCTTAATAGTAGATACACTGTACTGTTTTTACAAAGCATTAAAACTTTTCAACAAAAATACCCTAAAATCACCGATCTGAAGAAAAGTCATCATCTAGGCTAGCTGCCCCCAGTTCAGTGTTGGGAGGGCCTGTCTGCAGTGAGACTTGAGTGCAGTTTATGGGAAGACCTGAAAGGAGGGCCCTTACGGTGCCAGGGGTCACGAAAGGAGGTCGGTTACTGCTAAGCATAGCAGTTAGTGGGCAAGTCTACCAGCACCATTACCACCACATCACTTCTAATAATGCTTACTCTTGGTTCTTGAAGGCACAACTAAATTCAGTTGCTACCATAGCATTTTTAGGGAGAGAAAAGGAGAAGCAAGCAGTACAGCAAAGCTCTCACTGTCGATTAAGTCAGGAGGGAGATGCTGGAGTTGAAAACGTTCTAGAATGTTCCCTTTACCTCAGTTCCACTACCAACCTGAAATCTTGCTGACCACCCCACCTCCCACCCAGACTATAACCTTGCGCACCAAAAGGAATTGATCACGTATTGGCCCAAAACTCAGCAGTTTCCTCAATCAAATATGTTTTGCACATACTGGTAACAATGGCAGTGTTGTATGCAAGCTTATTTGTGAAGTGATTTAAAGAAACCTGCATGTGAAAAATTGAAGAAGTACTGTTTGGTATAATGGAGCTTTTCTAACTCCAGTCACTGTACAGTGTGTGGTAAGACTTTTAGGTGAGCTGGCCTTTTGGTTCAGCCCTTACTAGGATCACTAAGCTTCAAACCCATTCACCTCTGGGAGCCACGGCATTTTGAGTTACATTGATTGGGATAAATCAGCGGTAGCCGAGAAGGTGAAGGCATTTTTCACATACAGGTGTGGTCTCTTCACGTAGATGCCACGGAGCTTCCGAGTGTAAGTCGGGTGACTGAAGTGTGATGATGCTACTTTGAAAGTGTGCTGCAGAGGAAAGGATGTGTCTGGGGCTGTGACCAGTAGTTCCCAGTTCTGTAACTTGCTTTCTCATCAGGATCACAGGGTTGATAGTTACTACTTTCCAGGATTTCTGTGTCAAAACTTTCAGAGATTCAAGGTAAGGTGGCTAACGTTGAGATATTTTATAGCCTAAACTATATTCTGTCCCTTCTGCCAGCTTCCTACCTTGGATTCAGAGAGCAACCAGGAAGCTGGAAACAGCGTTCTCTTAGCGAGCCAGGAGCCTCAGGGTGCTTCTCGGAGTATGGCTGCATCTTCCCTCCGCTCGTCATGGGGCAGCAGGGTAGGCCCGTGCGGTTCTTGCCGTAGCTCTACCCTGCCTGTCTCAGCCTACCCTGGAGAGTAACTCAGTAATGCTATTAACATTACTTATTAATCAGGGTAATAAGGCTGTACATTAGGAATTTTCAGTATAGAACACAGCTATCAAACTGAGCTCCGTAGCTATGGTCTCAGAGATGATACTCTTTTTTTTTTTTTTTTTTTTTTCCTAATGCATCATATGGGCTTGTATCAGAGATGATATTCTAACACTGCCTATTTGTCCCCTTGCATAGCAACTTAATACCATGACAACTAACTTTATATGTGATATTCAGGCTATAATTGGACCAAATTTAAGCCATCTATGTTTGGCACCTGCATGCCCCCAACCTGGGCCCCCATTCCAGGTTCTCTTGCAGACTTGCTCTGCTTAGCAAGGGAAGACTCATGCATGTGAGCTCAAGACCACTCACATGCAAGGCCGGGGCCGCCCACCTGAGCAGGTCACCTAGGTGACCTCAGAGGAGCACACACATGGGAGCTCTGGTGGGTAAGTGACCTGTTACTTCCAGAAGCACCTGGCTTTTACTCCAGCCCAGCCTCAGTGCATCTCGGGGCCATGTCCCAAGTCCTGGGTGTCCTCATGGCATGTAGTCTCAGCACAGGTCACCAGGGCCCAAGCCACATTCTGCATGTGTTTTTAGGTTACTTTTTTTTTTTTTTTAACTTTTTATCGGTACCGGGGATCGAACTCACCTTCGCCTGCTTGCAAGGCAAGTGCTTATGCCTGTGAGCTAAATCCCCAGCCCCTCTGCATGTGCTTTTAGTGTTAGTCATATGGATAGATAATTTCCTGATACAGGATTAAAAATTTGTATCTTAAAGAAAATGGAAAACCTAATTCTATCATACTTTGAAGTCTTAGTTTCAGGTTTGGGATGTGTTTTTGTTTTTCTGAGACAAGTTTTCACTGTGTATCCCAGGTTGGCCTTGAACTCAGCAAAGGCTGGCTACAAATTCAGCTGTCCTCTAATCCTGGGATTAGAGGTATATGCTGCCACGTCTGACTTGGGACTTCTTTTTTTTTCTTATAACTGACAGAATTTTAAAGGTTTTTGCTAGAGTTTATCTTTAGAAATGTTAAAGCCTTGACCCAGCCTCTCAGTATGTACTACTTTTCTATGTAACAACAGATCTTTTGTTTTGTTTTGTTTTTTGTCTTTTTCCTTTTTATCGGTACCAGGAATCGAACTCTCGACTGCCTGCTTGCAAGGCAGGCGCTTATGCCGCTGAGCTAAATCCCCAGCCCCCAGATCTTTTTAAAACAAAGTTTATCTCCAGAGACAGTGGCTCTACCCTCGTAGTTATACTGCCCTTCGCTGACTCAAGGGACACAGTTCTAGAGGAACTGTCCCCAGCTGACAGGCCAGTCACGTCCTCTGCACACTCACAAGTTGCCAAAAGCTGCTTCAAGCTGGTCCACAGGAGGAGAGAATTGGCCTGGCCTCTTCTGGGCTGAGCTGCTCCCAGCACAGCAGTGGCAGGCGGATTCCTAACTGCATGTTCCAAGGCAAGGACAGGAGGTCAAATGGACCCGCCACAGGGAGATCAGGAAAGGATGCAGCTGGACAGTCCTTGGAGACCCCTAGTGGGCTCAGGACCCTGTAGGTTTCCAGAATGCCCCACTCCACCACCTCCCGCAATTAATCACTCTAGTGCAGCTAACAAAGATAAAGGTATATTGCTGATAAGTCATGATCTGCTTTTTTAACCCATACTACCTCATTCCAGCAGAAGTTGAAAGTGACACAGCAAGGTGACCATGTAGCTCCATGGTATCCAACAGTAATCACTAGTAAACTGCTTTACAGGTCGGGGTGACACACATGTTACTCCAGCAATTGTGAGGCTGAGGCAGGAGGATCCCTGTGAGTTTGAGGCCAGCCTGGACTTCTTAATGAGTTAAGACAGCCTGCACTGTGTCTTAGAAAAAAAAAAAAAAATCCTGTCTTCCCTTCTCCCACTTCTTTCTCTTATTTAGCTGCCTATAACAGAAATGGGGCTTGGGGTGCTGTGGGAAGAGTGGGTCCATACTGTCTGTGAATTTGACATGAGTCATCCCCAAGGCATCATGTTTGTCCCTTCAGGAGATTCAGAAAGCTATGACAGTTATGGATTGAGGAAGGGCAGGAATACAGAAAAATGACCAGCTGCAAACCAGGTTCCTACAGGACCACCAGCACACTGTGGGAACACAGGCACTCAGCGGACCTTGGGGCAATGGCAAGCCCGTGGGAGCTGGGGGCTCCCTGTCTGCAGCCCACACTCACCGCATCTGCCCACACAAGATTCCCACAAGGTTTCCCTGGAGCCTCCAGGGCCCTCAGCATCCCCCAAAGAGATGCATCTCCTCATTCATAAAGGCTCCTCTCTCAGAAAGATGAGGCAGAGGGGAGCACTCCACTCCGTATTGAGAACCTGGCCTAGATCCCCAAATCTCCCAAATGAGTGTATGGCTAAGGTTTAAAATAAATGACGTAAGTAGTATGATTTTAGGGCTCGAAGGATCAAAACTCTATAGAGTTCAGTACTTTGGTGGCTAAGACAAGGAATGCCTCTGGGCGGCCTGTATTTTAGTTTTCAAGCAAGGAAGGGCTTAGGATGCAAAATGCAGGAAATTGAACAGAACTTGGGTGTGGTTCAGTGACCTTCCCAAGTAACAAATTACGTTAATTTAGGCAAAGTATATTAGGAGACATCTCCATGTTGCATTTCACTACAGGGGTGAGATGCCTGCAGCTAATCTTTATTTAGTTTTTTGGAGTTGAGAGTCAGGTGTCCTCAGCTGTGACCTTAGCTTGCAGCCCTTCACATGGTTCAATTTCCAGTTTCAACAGCTCCCAACATATTCCTCCCTTTTGTTTAGTTGTCACACAAGATGAGTGGTCACTTGATGCTATTAGGAGAACTCCCATCAATCTATAATAATAATCAGTTACCAGTATAGCCAGCAATTGTCAGTGTTATTGATTTAAGCCTTTTATAGCTAACATTTTACTATGGCATTGCATTATACCTTTTGAAGTTATACTTTTCTACAGGAGGTTCAAGAACAGAGACCTGTACTAAATATAATCAGATTTTGTTATCTGTCAAGGTCAGTTAGGTCTCCTCAGGAATTGCCTTGGGACCATGCACATTGCCTCTTGGCTCTCCAGTCAGTGTCAGCCATCAGGATGAATCAGGGCCATTGCTTGACCAAGCTAGCTCTTCAGGACTTGGGGCAGCCCAAGCACTGGTGCCTCAGTCAGGGCTCAAACCCCATATATGTGGGGCTGGGACAGCCTGCCCAACCCACAGTGGCCATCTTGGATGAGCAGCTGGTCCTCACCGCACCGGTATACTGGACTGCGATCCATCCTCCACCCTTGGGGTCCCTGAACTCCAATCTAATGCAAGGGCTGGTGAACACTGCCCAGGACAGCCCAGGAACTGGCCCCAAGGCAGATGTTGCCTCCCAGAATGGCTCAGGGATCTCTGTGCCCACAGACTGCCCTTCCATGAGATATCTGGGTCCCTCATGCCAGTCTTACGTTGCACAACCTTCCAGCCTGACCACCCAGACAGCAGGAGCCCCCACGACTATGGCTCTCAGGTGGCGGTAGTGCTCTGTCGGCTCTCAGCCTCTCAATGTGTGGCCCGTGAATCCTCATCCTGAGGTCATCCAGCCTCCCAACTTCATCTAACCCTTAAGAGCACACTGACCCTTTACCCTTGGGGCACTTGAAGCACAGCTTTCTACTCCAGCACATTCTTACTATTTTCTGGTACAGCATATTCTACATTAACCTAGACTGATGGGAGTCCAAAATCTCAGTTCTCTCTGGTGAAAACCTTGGAGTTTCCTCAGGTTAACCTTGACGCTTCTTGCTTTAGCATAATTGGTTTAAGTGCATGGTTGAAAAAAACCTTCAAACCTTTGGAAAACTCAGAATTTAAGATCAACAAATTCTTCAAAGGCTGGATCACTACCACATTTGCCTTCCTTGTTTGAGGATCACACGGGTCTAGTGGGACTGGAGGAGGTGGTGATGACTCAGACAGGAAAACACTGTTGGGGACGCAGACCTAGGCTCCTCTGCAGACTACCAGCGTTTGTCAGGATCAGTCCATCTTTGAAAACACACAGCTCACATGTCGGTAGAAGTAGTTCCTTTTTATAGCACAAAAGTCTGAGCTGCTGGCTGTCAAACTCCAGTCACCCTCTTCTATGCTGTGTGCACAGCCTGTCAGTCAGCTCAGGCTCTGCCACCAGTTCCTACTGCCTGGAAGTCCATGGTGTGGGTGCCAGCGTGCTGAGCTCTATTCCTGTGTTGTCCTGGAAGCCTTTCCTTGGTGGCCATAGAGAGGGAGGAGCAATCGTGCCTCTTCCCTTTCAGAAGGGCACTCATGCCATCCTGGGGCCCACTCTCACGGCCTCATTTTTTCCTAATTACTTTCCAGTAGACCGACCTCTAGATACCATCACATTTGGGTTTCTACATATAAATTTGGGGAATTGGGACAAATATTCAGTACACAGCCCTAGGAAACATCTTGATGCTGGAGACGTAGAAGTTCATGACAGAGTAATGCTAGCACTTGCTATGTAATAGACAGTCCTCCAGCCACTCCCACTCCTAAGCTGTCAGGGGTGAGGAGGGACTGAGAGGCCATGAGGTCCTGAGAAAGCTGTTTAGGTGAGCATAAAGTATTTAGGGAGGTAGAACACTTGAGTGTTACCATCTTTGCAAAGCCCCAGAAGGCAAGACTTCATCTCGAGGGCCCGGAGGACCCGAGACCGAAATGAACCTTGGGCCACAAAGTATTAGAGTTCTGCACAAAGTCTGAGAAATGTGTGAGTCACTGCAGTGGAGTTAGCTGGAACAGCCTAATATTCTAATAGTGATGAGCTGCAACAAAACCTCCCAAAACTCAGTGGATTGAGGACTCCTTCAGACTTCTGAAAATAGTTGTGGCCCTTGAGGTGTTTTTGTTTATTTCTATGACTATTTACCACACTTGAAATTAAAAGAAAGTGATGTTTTGTTACTTAGGCTGCCTCTGAACTCACTATGTAGTCCAGACTGGCCTAAAACTTGTGGAGACTCCTCTGTCTCAGCCTCCTGAGTGCTAGGATTACAGGTGTGCCCCACTATGCCTGGATGGTTTTTTTTTTTCTTTTAATTT
This sequence comes from Cavia porcellus, assembly GCF_034190915.1. Classification (NCBI taxonomy): domain Eukaryota; kingdom Metazoa; phylum Chordata; class Mammalia; order Rodentia; family Caviidae; genus Cavia; species Cavia porcellus. The sequence continues at coordinate 81,367,621 of NW_026947487.1, forward strand.
TTTCTTTTTTTGGTTTATTGGTTAAAAACAGGGTCTCACTGTGCAGTTCAGGCTAGCCTTGAGCTCACTTTGTAGCCCAGACTGGTCTTGAACTCGCAACAATCCTCATACCTCAGCCTCCTGAGTGCTGGGATTACAGGTGTGCATCACCATACCCAGCTCCCAATTTTTATTAGTATGTTTTGAGTTGGTACATTTATGTAACACATTTGAATTCTTCTGACATCTCCCTGTCCTCCCACAAAAGCAAAACTCTGCAAGCAATAACAGAAAATGTAATTGTAGGAGAAATGACAATAGCAACATGAAAGACACTTAAATGTAAAAATATGCCTAGCTTAGCCACACAGTAAGAGCTGACTAGGTTGAGGGAGGACAGGATAGAGACTAGCAGGCAGAGGAGGTAATGTTTCAATGGGAAAATTAAGAGTTTTGAAGATCTTTTCTACAGAGTATCTTTTTTATTAGTAAGTTTGTACACAATGACCATATTCCTCATAGGGAGAGGAACATCACAGAAAACATCTTAATTCTCCTTAAAAATTCTCTTCCCTGAATCTCTTGATCCCCTTGCCATGTACAAAAGATCTTGCTACCTTCTATGATCTCTCCTTTATTTGACTCTGTTTGTACTTTGGGTTCTGTAGAGAAACCATGTGAGAGTTAAGCTGGTATGTCTGATTTGCTTCACTTAACAACATAATCTCTGGGCACATTCACTTAGAAGGAAGAAAGGTCTCAAACCTAAAAATACTCAAGCATGGTCCCTGTCAATAATGTCACCACACCATGCACCCAGGACAGCAAAACGGGGAAAATATCTTAGAGCTTTGGAATACTTTGCACCATGTGAACTTTTGGCATCTTAGGAACTTAAATAAACAAACCCATGGACCAAAGCTTGAGAATCCTTGATAACACTATATGATCAAAGCGTTTTTACTGTATAAAATGTCTGTGGACACTGAAAATACCCTAGTTTAAAGACAGAGACCGAGGCATGCGAATTGCTACAAGTTTGAGACCAGCCTGGGCTACCCAGTGAGTTCAAGGCTAACCTTGAACAGTGAAACCCTGAGACAGTTTACAAACAACTGAAAATAAGAAATGGAAAAAAATCACAAATAGTATGGAAATTATCATAAAACAAGTCAAAAAAATTTTAATATAAGTTTATGCCTGCAGGGGTAGAAATGTTTTTCTGTTGGTTTTCTGCATTTTTTCTTTTGTGGACAAATTGAAACATATTTAACAAACATAAAAATATTATCTGTTTATAGGTATTTTACCTGATCTCCCTTCCCAGACCTGAAAATTTCAGCCTAGTAGCTGTGGGTAAGATATCATCAAGGAATCCCAAATACACAGCACTGGTGTTCCAGCTTTGCACACTGGGGACAGAGCCCAGCGCCATGCACACATGCACATGCACTGCTCGAGATGCTGCTGTTCCTGCCAGAGGAGGCTCGGCTCCCTCCGCCTTGGAAGGTTCTGGAGATGCCTGCTTCTGCATGGCTTTACCTGGAACCTGCTTGCAGCAGGGCCTGGCCCACCCAGACCTCAGCTCAGAACCTGCCCGAGACCAGGTGATCGGGTGCATGGTGGGCTGGAGAAACCCTAGCAGCGCAGAGCAACAACGTGGGAGCCCAAGTGGGCATGGGGACTTCAGAGTCTCTGGTGATGACCTGAGGGACCATCGTGAGCATCCAGCACTGACAACACTGTTGTTCTCTTGCAGAGGCCTACTGTCACTACAAGACTGTCCCCTCCAGCTCCTGACTCCTGCAACACGTGGGACCTCCCTGCTGCTATGGTACCCTAGACTGGCAGACAGGTGACCCAAGTGCCTGACCCGGGGCGCTCTGTGTCCCCACGTGGTGGAAATCAGGTTCCCTCGGGCTTTCCAGTTGGAACAGTGCCCCACTGAGGCTAGGCCCTGCCCACCTGGGCCCCCCAGTGCTGGGCTCCAGAGTGGCCTGGGGGACACAGGAATTTGGACTGCAAGGGGTTCCATCGTGCGCTCTGCATTCTGTTGGCCTGCAGATGTGAGGCAGCATCATACTGCAGGTTCGTGACATTTCAGCAACTCCTTGCCTTTGGGTGGGTGGGATGTGGAGGCTTTTGCCTTCTGCAAAATACCGCCACAGAGAGTTCTGCACCCACACTATTGAATTTCTCCAGAAATTGTACTTGTCGGGTCCTCTCTCCAGAGAGGTGTCACTGGCACCCCCAATCCCCAGGCCCCCTGCCACTCTCCTGCTGCTCCCTGGGATCGCCTCCCTCAGGTCAGAGATGCCCTGGCTGCCTGCGCTAGCCTCCAGGGACCTCCCTGCCTCACAGCACCTACAGAGAGGAGGAAGAGGAGTGCAGCTATGATGCAGCCACTCCCACCCATGGGCCCTCTCTCTGTGGTAACTGCCTCTCCTCCATACAGTGCTGGCTCAGTGAGCAGAAATACCTCCATGGAGAGAGGAGTGATTCACCTTGCAGCCAAGTATGGAGACCAGTGGGTTACCAATCATTAGATAAGAAGACTAGGAAAAGCACAAGTCTTGAAAAGTTTCACTTACACAACTCTTATCACTAGAATCTAGAAAGAAATATTCATATAAACACCGACTGTGGGTCTAGACATTTAATCCATGAAATACAGCAGAAAGTTTAAAACATCCTACAAAAAGTGTCAAGACTGCAGATGCAGACAGGGAGCATGCTCCACACTGTGTCTAGGGCATCTGTCCTGGTCACAGCCATGCATGGCTCTGGCCAGCCAGTGGAGCAAGGGCAGCAGGTCTGCCGGTCCTGTGTATGTAAAAGCTGCTGAACATCACTCGCTCCCAAATCCCAATCAAGGCACTAACAAGGCTGGTTGTTTTGGAGGCTGCAGGCTTTGATGGCTGTCAGCAGCTTTGGTGACCGTAAGCTGAATGGGCTGCCCAAGCTCCGCCTTTGTGTCATGGCCATCTCACAGTGCACATGCCCATGCTCATGCATCCTGTTTATAAGGCCACCACTGTCCTGGGGCAGGAGCTCAATGTCAGGCTGTCACCACCATCTACACAGATGTGCAGGTGGCTGGAACACCCCACTACCTTGACTTTCCACAATAAGCCAGGAATGCTGTTTCCAGGGGTGTGACAAAAAGTAAAATATCTACCCACCCTAAGCAAAAGGGGTAAAACACGTACTTTTCCTAAGCATGCAACGAAAGCCTAAAACCTTCCAGTGCTTCCGAAGTGCAGTGAGGTGCAGTTTTATTCAGTGGACACTAGAGGGCAGCACTAAAATGTCCCGTGGCAAGGAGCTATTGGGCAGAGAAAAGCATTGTGGTGATCATAAGGGGACACCAGGAGGGCCCGAGCATGCTTCCTCTCTGAGGACAAGCGGTTCACTCAACGAATACACAAATAGAAGCTGCAATTAGTTCCTTAAATTAAGATACCCTAAAAACCAGTTTGATAAAACTCCAGCAACCACCAAAAAAGAAAACAGGGTTTTCACAGCGTAGATCTCCGTGCCCAAGCTGCTTTTTGTCTGGGCCCCGGTCCACGCCGTGCATACAGTCCTGGTCTGCATTGAGCTGGAGCCTACCTGGGTGTTTCCAGGCAACACCGGGTCCCAGCCCCCCAAGCTGCTGGCTGCTCAGTACTGGCCGGTGCTCATGGACAGGGTCCCAGTTCTCCCTTGGAGGTCTGGATGGGGGCTTCCTGGAGTAAATGAGCGAGAGAGCGCTGGGGGGGCCTGCCAAGGTCACTGGGTCTGGGCTCCTCATTGTTCAGCCACCAACTTCCCAGGGCACTCGCCCAAGCGAGCCGGAAACAGTTGCTGGCAGAAGTGCCACAAAACTGCGAAATTATTCCATTCCTCCCCCACACAGGGCACGAAGGATCAAATACTCTGCATAAAACACAAAGCCAAGAGCTGGCCTAAGAAAGAAGGCCTGGAGGAAAGAAGGCCTGGGACCTGCGGCAGGAAACAAGCTGTGAAGGAAGGCGTACTTTTAAGGACTTTGTGATACAAAGTTCTACTTTTAAATCTTGTTCAAAAAACGCTATATAATTTTTATATTGTGAAGCAATAATGTTTCTGGTAATCAAACAATAGAAATAAAGGGAAACTGAGTAATCTTCCTCTAAAGCCTACCATCATCTACACTCTGAAGAAATTTGTTGCATTTTGATCTGTGGAGACAAAGCATCATTGCATTTCTGATACATGTGGATAAAAATTCACAGAATGACTAGTTTCCTTAAAACCAAGGTAATGATTTAGCTTGAAACACAGCAGGGTCTGAGCGCACCGCATGACTTACTGCACACAACTACTCTCATGAAAGCTGTGTGTCTTCCGAGACTTGTCACTCCTAACTACTGCTGCATATTATCTGTTAACAGGAGCTTGGGAAACCCTCTGCAACTGCCCATGGGCGGGGCCTGTGGTCTGCATGTCAAGTGGCCCTCAGGTGCTGTACCCAACAGGGGACACTCAGGCACTGAGATCTGTTGAAATGACTCCACATCTGTGTCTCATCAGCCTGCATTGAGCAGCCAGCACAAAGGGACTTTTCCCTCCACAGCCACAGTATTGTAACTCTTCCCTTCCTGCCCGGAGAACTGGGTCAAAATCAAAGTGTGGTCCCCACACGGTGTCACCAGTCAGGAGCCTGCTGGAAACGCACATGTCCAGCCCTGGTCTGGACCCACTCTACAAGAAGTTCCTCTCTGGTTTGTTGGGCTGGGCACTGACCCCAGGGCTGGTGCTGGGCATGCACACGCTCTCCCATGGACCCTGGGGATCTAACAAGCCCTTGGCATGAGCCTGCCCACAGCTGAGTCTGTGAACCACGGGATTAAAGAATTTCACAATCCCAAGAAAGATTAATGAAGACAGACATAACTCCATGGAAGGTAGAGCCGAGTTTATTAATGACCACCTTTATTACAATCACTCTTAAGTGTAAAAAATAAAAGGTAATTAATTAAAATTTAAAACCCACTTGAACTTGCTGTTTGGCCTATTCCGGGTGTGTCAAAGGTGGGGTCTTGCCTGATTTGGAGTCAACTGGTCAGATGTTTACTGGAGAATGAGGTAATAAAGCAGACCGAAGTGCCAACTGGAGAGTCACATCTTCTCTGTGTCAGAAGGACACTACAAGAGCCCCACAGCACTGGGGGATGGCGGGGGGAGTAACGTGCTCTCACATCCAGAATAGGAAACGAGTATCTCTACCTACACAAAAAAGAGCCCACATGCAGTCACACACGCACGCGCGCGCACACACACACACACACACACACACACACACACACACACACACACGGTAGAGACGAGACCACAGGGACTTCCGTCCTTTCTCTAAGCAGACTGATGCAGTCAGCAGCCACTGAGATGAATCTGCTAAATTTCCAATGACACCAGCTGGCTGCCCAGTTACGTGCTGGTGAGTGTGGCACCAATGTGAAATTTGTTGTGGTTTTCCTAGTGTTCCACAGATCAACATCTGCTCCATAGGAGGACACAGTGGACACAGTTGGATTAAAATCTGGGAAGCAAAACAGGCCCTTCCTCCCAGAAAAGGGGCAGGGCGGGCAGCACCTGGGCGGCTCCGCCTCAGTCACGGACACCCACCCACTGCTCACAGCTGCACGCCAGGATTTGTGCTTTGCTCCCACCCTGGGAGCTGCCAACAGAACAGAAGGAGCTCTGGCCCTATGCTTGTTTGTTATTTGTTTTAAATCAAACTAAATCTTTAAGAAGAAAACTTATTAGAAGCATCTGATTACGTCAACACTATTTTGGAACTGGATTTAACTCCACTCAAAGAGACAGGAGGGGAAGGTTTGTAGGAGGCCGCCGGGCTCCACCTGGGAAGGGCCAGTGGAACAGGGGAAGGAACTGAGGGGCGGACCACGACTCTCACTGGCCAGGCTGCAGCAACAGGCATGACCTCCCGGGACTACATACCCAAGAGCAAGTGATACCCTCAATGTTAAACATCTTTAGAAAGATGGTAGGAAAGGAATTCAGATTCACAGGTCATGCAAGGTGAACCTACACCAAAAAAAGAGGGAAAAAATGAAAGAAAAGGAAAGCAAGAGAAAAACAAAAAAGAAAAACTTGAGCCCAGTAAAAAAAACACTTGCAAAACTTAAGATTTCATACCCTTCACCTTTTGGAAACAAAACAAACAAAAAAACCTCACAAACATCACAACACAATCGAGCGTTCCAAAGAATCCAATCACTAATTTGGTGGGGTGGGTGTGGAGGAGTTTCCATTATCAATCTCACTAACCGCATTTTCTCCTTGGACATCAATGACAGATAAAGCTCAGGTTGACTGGAATAAGGGTTGTGAAGCTTCTCAGAAGGTCGCACCCTGGGACAGACCCCGAACCTGCCTGCTCAGCCGGCCCGGGACAGCAGTGCAGGGCCCGCAGGGAGCTGTGCTCTTCCCCGGCTGACAGCTGCAGCAGTCTCTCCACATGCACAGGAAGGATGCCCAAAGCCACTGCCCCAGGCAGGGAGCCAACAGCGTGGCCTCCACGGAGTGACCAGCAAGCAGCCTGCCTGCCCTCAGGCACCGGAGGCGGACAGGACTGGATGTTCCACAGATTCAAGTAAATGTGGGCGCCCTGCCCTCCCTTCTTTTCCTTTCTGGCTGGCTTCAGTCCACCCACAGATTCATGGCTACAGTAGACATTCATGGCGCAACAGCTTTCATACTGGATTTTCAAAAAATTCTGTCAGCGAGCAGCATTTCCCAGTTTTCCCCCCCAAGAAAGTAAGTTTTAGAAAGCTCTGCAAGGTAGGGGTGCAGGCTGCCGTGGTGACGGTCCTCGAGGCCTGGGTGTCACTGACAAGAAGGCCACAGGCCGGGCTGTTGCCGTGTCTCATGGGGCTCTACCAGCTGGCCCGGACAGCTTCGATGTCACTAACCAAGTTCTGGGCCAGGCAGATTCCAAAAATCTGAGAAAGGAAAGAAAAGCAAGTTACACAGTGAAACTCTTAACACAGGGCTTCCCCTTGCCATGGTGCCCCACTCTTTTTTTGTAATTCGTTGTAAAATCAACACACAATTTATGCACAGTCACATGCATCCTTTTAATGTGACTCTGTGGGATCAGTCTTCCACAAAGCTCTGTGATGACTGTATCTATGAATTACAGAATATTTACACTACACCCAGAGAAACCCTGCGCCCTGATAGTCACTTCTGCTTCCTGCCAGGGCTGGGCACTGATCCTCTGAAGTTGTTGCAGGGTTTGTCCACTCTGGACAGCACACAGCAGCAGACTCCTGTGACATGTGGCACTAGCAGCTTTTCCTGTGGTACAGAGGTGTACCCACACCTGCTGATGATTCACTTTCTTTGGATTTCTCTTTTTGCCGTACTGGGCATTGAATCCAGGCCCAGCCAGGCTCAGCCATATGACCCTCCTGTCAGCCTCCAAAGTTTACAGGCACGTGCTGTAACACCCAGCTCCAGATTTCTTTGAGGGAGCAAAGCACAAATTTAGGAATTCAGGTGGATGTTCTAGAATAACCTGCAGAAAAGTAAGGTGAATCCAACATGAAAGTCTGCCATGGGGGCTAGAGAGGTTCCGATAGCCAGGGGAGGTGGCCTGAGGCTGCTGTCTCTATCCCTGCCCCTCAGGGAGCCCCTAGACTGGGTCACAGCCTCAGGTTTCATCCACACCCTGCCCCAGTGCTGTGTTCTCTGATGGATCTGACCTGTCCCATAGTGGGGCTGGCTGGAGTCATGGCGGGGGTCATTCTGTCCAGTGGCTCATCTGTACCTGCCCAGGAGTGACAGGCTGCTCTGGCTTCCTGTGTCCTGTGGGTTGAGTCTGAGCTGCTCAGCCCCACAGCCCTGCTGATCCCAGTGCCTCCTCCTGAGCAGACAGTGGTGCTGGGCTGTGTGATCAGCAAAGCTGTAGGTGCAGACAGACAGACACAGGAGGCTCTGAGCTCCAGAGGATGTGGCAGCTGAGGCAGCCTCTGTGTTTCTGTCACACGAGAGGGGAGGAGGTGGCTGAGGAGAAACAGAGGTGCAGTGGGGACCTTGAGGTGCTCTAAGGCAGCAAGGATTTGGCTTTGAGCAGTTCAAGTGGAAGACAACTCCCATGTTCTCTCTCTGCACTGCTGAAGCAGAAAGCTATCCTGACTCTTGAAAAGAATAATGGCCAGCCAGTTCTTTTTTGATGGCTGAAAAATATTCCATTTTAATGTATATCCCATATTTTATCCATTTATCAGTTAATAAATTTTTTGTATTGTTTCCATTTTTTCACTCTTTTTTTTTTTTTAGAAAAACAAAGGTTTACTTAAATGACAAATATTGGCTCCAGTGAGAAACAAAATCAGACAACATAATTTACATGGTATGATATCCAGTGATGTTAGGAAATCAGCAGATGTCTTATCACAACTTGGAAAACACAACATTCACTAATGTACAAGTTATGTGAAAAGAACAAAACTTTGTCAAAAACACATACTCCAAGCCTCTACAAATGTATATCTTAATGCCAAATATTGCATCAACTTCAGAAACATCATTTATGAAAGAGAAAATGAAGCATGTGCATCAAAAGATTAAAACAACACCATGTTAAAATTACAATTCCCAAAAAATAAGAGACTAGACTAATATCACTCTGAACAGTGAATAACAGTATTGCTCAATTTTATATCATAATGCTACAGAATTAGCATTGGGTTTCTTAGTGTCACTTCTTCTTCAGAGTATCTGTTCATTACATTATGCATTATATTATTTGTTCCAATAAATAGGTTAGAAATTCTTCCCATGTGTGACTCTCTATGTGTATATCTATCCTTTCTGTGTTATGTGGGAAAACAGATCAAAATAAGACAACAAAACAAATTGCTAGAAAATCATGATATGAAAGAGACATATAAGACCACAGTATTAGGTGATATACAGTACTTACTATGCTTTCTCTTGTTATTTTCAATAGAATTGTCCACATCATCAGGGACTATATAATTAAGCATAACATTATATAGCTATTTTTATAAAAACACAACTTTGAAGACGTTGTAGGATGTGAAAGCAGTTTAATAATCAAACCTGATGTAGAACCCTTGGTTTCCTGCCAGGACCAGCAAGTCAAGCCAAGGCACGGAATCCCATCCCAGTCTGGAGGAACTCCCTTCCTCACCTGGGGACCAGCCCGTGGTTGCCCACTGGGACCAGTGAGTTGGGACCATTGAGTTGGAACCAGGGAGTCGGGCCAAGGCACAGAATCCTTTCCCAGTCTAGGGTAACTCTCTTCCTCACCTGGGGACCAGCCCGCAGATTCCTGCCGGGACCAGCCAGTGGGGCCGAGGAACAGATTCCAATTCCAGTCTGGGGGTATTTTTTCACTCTTATAAGTAATGCTGCTATTAACATTTGTGTGCAGGTTTTTCTTTGTGAATACATTTTTTCAGTCCTTTCAGGTACATTCATAGAGGAATTTCTGAGTCCTGTAACTCTATGCTTAATTTCCTGAAGAGCTGTCAAACTCTTTTTCACATAGGATTTATCACTTTTATTCCCTCTGGTAATCTGTGAGAATACCAGCTTGTCTGCATCCTCACCAGCATCTGTTATTGTCTGTATTTCTTATTATGAACATCCTAGCTGGGATAGCATAACCTCTCTCTGTAACCCTGATTTGCATTTTAAATTACTAACAATACTGGCAACTCTTCTTTGCATATTAGCCATTTTGATCTTCCTGAAGGAAATGTGTACTGAGATCCTTTTGTCCATTTAAAAATTGGATTAGCCTTGTTACTGTTGGGTTGTAAATCATTTTATGGGTTATCTTTTCACTTTCTTGACAGTATCATTTTTAGCACACACAGTTTTAATTTTGAGGAAATCCCATATACATACATTTTCTTTGATTCAGTGTACTTTTATTTTCATATCCAAGGAAACACTACCTAACTCCAAATCACAATGATTTATACCCATGCTCTATGTTTTCTTGTAGGATTTCACAGCTTTAAACCTTACACTTGGGTCTTTTTTTTTTTTTTTTTTAAAGATAGGGTCTCACTGTGTTGCCTTGTCTGGCCTCAAACTTGTATACTCAACTGAGAGTACAGGCATTCCTATCATGCCTGTTTATATTTATATCTTTGGTATATTTTATGTTGATATTTATACATGAAATGAGGTACAGGTCTAAATTAATTTGCTCCACAGGTAAATATCCAGTATTTCCAGCATTGTTTGTTGAAGAAACTATGTTTTTCCCCTATGAACAGTTTGGTTCCCTTGTCAGAAACCAACTGAGACCACAGGTGCAAGGCTATTTCTGGACTTTGGTCCACAGCGGCTAAACTCACCGCAGTGCACAGCACCCTGACGGCTGCAGCCTTGGAGTAAGTTCACAACTGGGAAGCATCAGTTCTCCAACTTTGTTCTTTTCAAGTTTGTTTTGACAGTACAGGGTCAACTGCATTTCCGTGTGAATTTCTGGGTAGCCTGTCTATTACTGGTAAAAAGGCAACTGCAACTGTGAGAGGGATGCACCTGTGAACATGGGATAGTCTTCCATTTATTTAGATCTCCTCCTCTACGTCCCATTTGTGACCTCCAAGGAAAGTGCCGTATCCACATGAAGAAGGACTAGGGACAGAGCTCAGCAGCACGGAGCTTTGTCTGGCCTGTCTGACAGGCACAAGGTCCTGAGTTTAATTTCTAGTACCAAAAAGAAAAGATCAACCAAACCAAACCAAACAACGATGACACGAGAAGCCCAGCTGGTGAGGTCACCTAGAAGGACCACTGGCACTCCTGTCCTTGCTAGCACTACAGCAAGCTGGTCCAGGGAGACAGCGCAGTACCTCAGCAACTCCCAAAGCCTCAGCTCCTCTGCAGGCTCGACACTGGCCTTCCAGAGCTGCCCCAGTTACCACCACACAGTGACTGGGAGCCCACAAATGACAGAATGGCAGCAGGGAGCTAATGACCCAATCAACTCCCCACCTTGAAAAGGAAAATGTTTTTCTGAAGTATTTCAGGATTTAACCAGACCTTTAACAAAGCACAAACCAAATTCTTCAGGTCGTTCCTCGCCTCACAACATATCTTAAAGCAGGGCCACTCCAGCGAGTTGCAGAAGCTCCTGTCCTGTAGGGCCCTCACAGGCACCGGCCCTGTGCTCTCCTCGACTGGCTGTCTCACCTGCAGCAAGGCGATACCTATGAAGATGCCAGCCACGATGGTTAAATTGTCCTGGAGCCACTTCTCAAACTGGGGCACACAGCCTTTCGTGTAGATTACAATCTGCTGGTCGACTTCCTTCAGGGGGAAGAGGACAGCAGAGTCACAGATACAGCCAGTGGTGTGCAATGCTCCGCCTCACCCCCTGCTGCTAAGAGTCCACTTACTGGTTTCTGCCTGGCGTCATAGCCACATTGAGTGTTGATGACATCTTCCTGGAGAAGAAGCAAAGGGGACCGTGAGACTCACTCCTGGGAAACAGGGAGCCCAGCTGGGGTTTGCACCAGACCTCTCAGATGTCATCAATGTGACACCCTTAAGGCCACAGGCTGCGTCACAGTGTGAACCGCATCACACTTTCTCCCCACATTGTACTTTTTATGAATACACCTTTCTAATACACAGTGATTCCAGTACTCTCCTGTGGGGTGCTGGCACGTGCAGACCACACACCTTCATTCCTTTCTTTTCACCTTCTCTTCATCCCCCAGCTCCTTTTTATTCAGCCTTTATTTTGCTCTTTACTTGTATTTTGGGTTCTTTGTGTAAGAGAAACCATAAGATACTTAACTGTATAACTGTAACAATTTTCATAAAGTGGTGTTTAAATAGGCTCTATTTTACAAACGAGACAAATTGAGGCTCAGGGAATATCAAAAAGAACAGCAAGTTGTTTTAGGAAAAAAGGAAACTCTAGATTCAAAGTGCTGCAACATCAAGCAGCTTATGGGAAGCTCAGGGAAATGCAGAGATGAATAAAACCAAACGTAAAGGACAGGTGACCACCTTCATTCACGCTCTTCTGGCAGGACTCCCTGCCTTGCTTTTCTCTTTAATAACACTGGGGATCAAACTGGAGCGTGTGAATGCGAAGCATACTCTGGTACTTTTAAATCTATGCACATCTGTATTGCGTAAGTGGGGTTTCGGTGAGAACACACTACTTTAATAACCGAAAAGCACAGCAGTGCCCTGCTTGCAGGTGCCACAGGCACGAGACATGTCTCAGCTCTGACTGGAGCACAGGCTCTGCTGTGTTCCTCTCTGCTCACCATCACGCTCGCTCTTAGATCAGAGCGGTACTGCTCTGCGGAGTGTCTGTCATGAAAGGAGAGCTACCTGCAGGGTAGCTGCTGGGTGGGCAGGGGCTGGAGACAGGAGGTAGCACCAGCACCTGCCTGCGGTGACAGGGCATCTGGTGGGTACCTCAGACTGAGAGGTGGGTATGGGACCAGCGGGCATCCCTGGCAGAAGCACACAGCAGGAAGCAGCGGGGCCGGGTGTCCTCCGACTCTCGGCCTTTCAGCCCCGTAGCTTGCAGGAAGATCTGCTGCCCTGGTCCACACCCACTTGGCTCTGCTTGCCAGGGGCCAGGGTGGGCCTGAGGGAGGACAGCAGGGACTAGGGAGCACTGAGAGGCCAGAGCCCCTGGGGCGAGGGCAGCAGTGCCTCATGCCTGTCCTGCAAGTTTCGAGACAGTGTTGTGTGACATCAGGCTGGTCTGACCCATCTGTAGCCATGCTGTGGTGAAGGAACCTGACATGTCTCCTTAAAGACAAAACCTACACAACAGTGCCACAGTAGGTGTGACACTCAAGGCCAGGCAGTGTGGTCTGGCTAGGCAGGAGTCCGGCCCACTCCTTTCATAAATGCTCTGCTCCTCTCCTTGGTACTCCCCAGAAGGAAAGGGTTACAAGTCCCAAACCACGACCCTGCACTCTCACACAAGCTGAGCTTCCTCAGGAAGGGATGACAGGGCTGGCAGGCCTGACAGTCAGGCCTGGCACTCGCGCTAACCCTGCTACACGTGTGCACTTCGCCAAGTCCTTCACGTTCCCTCTCTGAGCCTTCGTTCTTACCTAACAGGGTGGGATGATGGTGGTGCTGCCTGTATAACCTCCCAAAGTTAGTGAGGAGCCAGTGAACAGACGGCTCAGGGCAGGAGCCAGAATGCTCTGCTACACTAACACCTGCGATGCCTGCGCCTCCAGGTAGACATGAACACCGCACTCGCTAGGGGAGCTTCAGGGAGGCACAAGCAGGTAAGAAGCAGTTGCACAAGGAAACCTCTGAGCATCTGTACACATGCAGTGTGATGAGTGAGGTGGGCAGTGTGTGCCCTTGGCTTACCGCTGGGTCTTTAGTGCAGCACGAGAATGGCACGCCGCATCGCTCTCGACTTGCATTGGAATCTGTGCAATTGAAGTAAATATTTAGGTTCCAATCATCAGCTCCAAAAGCCCCACAGCACTGCCACTAGAGCAAATAGGAGAGAATTAGAACATCTCTACTCAGAGCGTCTACGTGTGCCCTTCCACACCCACCAGAACAGCTCCCATGTTCTCTGCTGCATCAGAATCATTCTTAAGCCACAATGACTCTAAACAGGCCCGTAAAAAGCTCTCAGAATAGGACTGAAGACTTACAAAGGTTTGTCAGTGAGTGATTTAAACAACTGAGGAGCCCCGTGGTGTATGGGAAGCAGGGAGGAGCACTGTCCAGCCAGGGATCAGTTACAAGCTCTGTTTGGCTTGCATTCATTCTAGAATGATAAACAAGCACACTCTAGAAGTCTATACCAGACACTAGCAACCGTGGTACTGTCTGAAGAAGGTACCTGAGGGTCGTGAGGGGTTACTGTTTTGATCTCCATACTTTAATGTTTTTTAAAAACCCATTTTATTGAAGTATAACTGAGCCTGTGCATTTTAAAAGTGTATAATTTGCTAAATGCTGATATACATATACTGCGAAACCATTACCAAAATCAAGATACTGGATCCCAGCTGGGGTGTATGTCAGTACTAGAGCACTTGCCTGGCATGAACAAGGCCCTGGGCCAACCCCAGTACCACAAAAACAAACAAAAGACAGGAAATACAATACATCCTTGGCCTCAGACTTACTTCCCATTACATTTTGTTTCTACCTTAAATTATTAAAAACAAAAACATGTTTTTCAACTTTAAAAAGCAAATTATCTAATTAAAGATGATAAAATACGCTGTTATATTCAGTGGGTCACAGTGGGGCCTGATTCAAGGGTTACTCCATAGCCCCTTCTCACTCTCCTGAGCTTCACCACCTTCAGTTCTCTCTGTTAAATAAATATGAGGCCTTGACTGTTTTAAGCCTTTCAGGACCTGTCAATACTTCAAAGCATTAAACTCATGCTAGACAAATCAAATCATGTAAACAACTGTGTTCTAGAACAGTGCAAATTGCATTTCAGAACACAGATGCAAGTCTTTAAAACTGTCTGGTCTTCTGGGTTAAAGATGCAACTGGACATCTGCCTCCCACAGATCTGTCACAAGACCAGCTCAGGAACAGGAAACACTGGGAGGTGTGGGTGTGTCCAAAATCCCCGTGCTCAAACTCATGCCTGAGGCTCAGCTTACCCCAGGACACTGCCACAGCCACCAAAAAACACTAGCACAGCACAGCTTGGTGCCGACATGAATGGGAGGGTATCCTCCCTTTGTTCAAGGTGGCCCAGCACACCCTGGAGAAACTGTCCAAGCCATACACCTCAGGCCTCATACAAAGCCATGCACATCTTACAAGAGCATCATGATTCCCCATGGGTTAGGCAGTAGCTATTATTTCCATTTTACTACTGAGGTTCTGTGAGCCCAAGGTCACACTAAGACCTTATATCTCTAGGCTCCTCAAATTTACTATTTTGATTCTGAGCAAAATGGGCCCTACCAATCCATTTTCATGGCAGGAGCTATTGCACAGTCAAGTTCAGACTCCAGAGGGAGGCAGGAATCATCTACTAAGACTCTCCATGGAGTAGAAGGCAGTAGGGGTGGCTGAGTAGCTCCAAAACTTTTGGTTTGTATTTCTATATTACTGAACAGGCATCTTTTAGGAATCTGTTTAGCAAGTACCCTACTAAATTATGTCAGCATGACCTATAAAGTATGGAAGGTTACCAAAGGAACAGATAAGAACCCATATTTAGTAACCAAATAAAACTTCAAAAACAACAAAACACTGCAAAAACAGCTATCTTCAACGGTGAACAGGCAAGGACAACCATGATTACAAGCTATTTGCTCAAGAGTTGCCCTTTTCCTTGTCTAACTGAACATAAATTGAAACAAGTGAAACAGAACATTTCCATTTAGGATACAAATCCTGTAAGTCATGAAGCAAGTGAGAAAATAATAAACAAAAAGCCATGCAGAAAAATTAGAGGTAGTTTCGAGCTGGTAGAGATGAGTATTATAGAAGCCATCCTTTTTTGTCAACTTGAAAATAAGCCAAATTTAAACTTACATATTCCTGGGTGAAGTCTATGAGGTTTTGCAAATCAATGTCATCCCTGTACGCTCTGATGTTGTTGTTTATAAAGAAATACAGCTGGTCTTTGATCCAGTCTTTGAAAACAAATGCCAAAACCCCAGCAGTGAGCTCCAGGAAGAAAATAATTCCCAGGAACACAGAAAACTAAGACAAAAGACACATACACAGAGAGCAGTTATAAGGGCTGTTCTGATCATATGTAGTTAAATGGTTCCCTTCTGAAAAGTTTGTAATTACATTCAATTGTTACACATCTCCAAAGCAGATAATCTTCAGCTTCTTAACATTTGTTAACAGACTATTACATTCCAAGAAAAGAACTTTAAAAATTAAAAATCACTTCATAATCACATTCGAGAGTCTCCAGTGTTTCATTTGATAATTAACCAACAAAGCTCATACGCAAACATGAATAATAGGAATTTCTCATTAGAGCCACATCAAGGTCCAATGAATTTCTTGTGATTAATACACTTCCTGGCACTTCAACAGTGACCTGCCCTTGCTTCACGCAGCCTTCCCCTAACTTGAAAAGACAGGTCACCCCAATATTGTACAGCTGCTTGTCATTTGTTACTGTGGCCTTGATTCTGTGTGCAATATATCCCTTTTATGGATTAAACACCATTTTAATTCTCCTTTGCACCTGCTGTGCAGTGTAAAATAACAGATTTGTTCATTTTGGACAGAGACATCACAAAGGAAATGTGTGGGGCGGGGGTGACTGTGACACCAAGGTAATTTCCAGTCAGCGAAGCAAAGCGAAACTGGGCTGACGGTGCTCCTGGGATGCAGCTGCGCCAGCCTCTCCCTCAGGAACACCAAGCTCAGGAAACACTTTAGGTAACATCACCATTCAGCACAGGGAGACTTTGGCTAATTGAGAAAAGACAAGTTTGAGCCAGCACCCACAAGCACTGTGGTAACTGCTTGTCAGTCTGGGGGAGATTTCTCGTCCACCCTGAATCCTGGAAGAGCTGGTCTCAGCCACACTGACTTCGTTCAGGATCACAGTTCCTTCCACCCACACTGGATACTTCTCCGACTTCCTGCTGAGACAGGTTATGAGAAGTGGAGCTGTGCGGGGCCAGGACAGGGTAGGCACAAGCTTCTTGTGACAATGGTGGGGGTGGCGTGTGGTCACATCTGCTGGGCAGAGATTGCAGAGCAGCAAGTGGGGCACTTAGCAGGCAGACACCAAACAGCCAAGCAGGAGACTGATGTGCAGGGCAAGGGGTGCAAAACAAACATTACAATCACTTGGCAAAGGAGAAAATGCAAAACCATTTCACCAACAGATGTCTACTGGGGATTTAGCTCAGCGGCATAAGCACCTGCCTTGCAAGCAGATGGTCATGAGTTCAATCCCCAGTACCGATTAAAAAAAAAAAAAAAAAAGAAAGAAGATTAAAAACCCGCTGCGGGCAGGCCTGGAGTGAGGACGAGGACGATCATACCCCTGCATAACAGGTGCAATCCTTTCTGACAGGCTGCTGGAGGATGCGGGGCAAGAGGATGGCACCACTGGCTACCCATGAGGAAGCCAGGCAGGGAATCTGTGCCTGCAAAGTCTAGGGCCCGATTCCAGATCCCCTAGCTCAGCTTTCTCAAGCTCCTCGTTATGTGTCCTCAGTGAGCTCACCAGTAATGAGATTTACACAGTCCTCCATTATTATTCAGAGCCACTGGCAACTTCAAATCAAGCTTTACTTAATAGAGAAAAAACAGATCAGAAAACCTATCACACCACTTCTGATCAATGCCCTCTCCTAGTATTAAACAGTCTCTTCCTTTCCTGGGGACCACCCTGGACACACAAAAGCCAACAATTACACCACAGAACAACAGACTCACAGCTAGTATATATCTGTGTACTCACAAACAAGCAAGGCAGGAGCTCTGGGAAGGTCTTAAGGAGATATTTGTTCTCAGCTCCGTGAAAGTTACTAAGCTCATTTTCCAGATTACCTGGTCAATTTTCTCATACACATAATATACATATCAAATACTGGTATCAGATTCAATCCATATCAAATATTCACATGACCCGCTCACCCTGCCCTGTGAGTAAACACCCTTTTTTTCAGAGGTACAGACATGCAGGACTCTACCAGGGAGTTCCACTTCTGCTTCCATGTCTCAGCTCCTGGGACTATCTCTCTGCGACTCTCAAGTCTGGTGGCATCAGGTCCCCACGAGGTTTAGAGGTACAGTGAGGTTCACTTCTTTCTCACAGCCTCAAAAATATTCTAGTACATTTTTTATACACAGGCCATTTTAGGCATTCTCAAAGACTTAAAAAAGCTAAGAAACAATATGATTCATTTCTAACAGTGGATTTTACAAAGGGACTGCTATTATAAATCAAATTACATTAAAGTGAGTCATAGTAAGAGGATTCCACATTTTGGGGAATGGCATCTATACTTGCAGGTAACTAAGGGCCCAAACAGGCAACTAAGTAAGATGAACTCAGCATTCAGAGGCCTTGAGTGGGCTGCAGGGTATGTGATGGGGACAAAGTACTTATACCCTGCCCCTGTGGTCAGAGTCTCACATACTGTAATTGGCACACCTAGGGCAGGTCTTCTTAGGGACTGTCATGGAAAGATGTCAGAGGATGATGGGGAAGACAATCACACACCGAACAGCTGTTGGGACTAGTTCTTAAATATGTTCTGATTTTAAATGAAAATTACCCTGGACCAGTGATGGTGAACCTGCTAAGATGAATACCCAGTCTGCAACCCAAAACCCACTTACTTATCGCAAAGTACCAACACTGTAATTAAATCTGAATGTTTTAGAAAGAACTCGTAACATCAACTCATATGTCTTCTTTTGTCTTAAGAGAAAAACAATATATGTGTCAGAGGTTCACCACCACTGCCCTAGATGGTACTGTGTCAATAAAGGTTAAGAGTGATTCTAGTAATAGGCAATGTTATAGAAAAGCTGTTCTCTGGAAATTTCTAAACATTTTCCTTTACCATTGGAGGATGGGTCCTTCTGATCCTTTCTCTGTTCTTGCAGAGTGCAGTGCACACTTCACACAGGGGACCACAGAGCCAAGTTCCCCAGATGAGCACACTCAGCCAGTTCTTAATTGCAGTCACTAATCCTACACGGGTAGTACATGCCATGCCTTCTTGCTTTTACTTTCTATTCTCTACTTTCACTTTTAATACTCACACACCCCTTGTAAATCCCCTTTTTCACAAATGCAAGTAGAACCATAGTTCATAAACTGGATTCTTCCCATGATTGTGGTCTCAAACTGAGTTGGACAAGAACTGAATCAAATTCAGTGGTTAGGCTCAATGTTGGCCTTAGGTGAGATTTAATTAGGTTGCTGTCCAGATTGGTTTGAGAGTAGAACCATGGAGAAAATGGGGTTCGTGAAATGAGTAGCCATTATATTCTTGCTAACAGCATTATACACAGCAAACACAGATTCTGTAAAGGATCTAAATATTATATCAGTCATATAAAGAACTCTGTACTGGCCAAGTACTATAGAGATTCACTTTTTTTTTCTTTTTTCTTTTAGACAGGATCTCACTGTGTAGTTCAGAGTGGCTTTGAACTCATTTATGTAGCCCAGGCTAGCCTAGAACTCACAGCGATCCTCTTATCTCAGCCTCTCAGAGTGCTGGGATTAGGCCCAGCAAGGTTCACGTTTACTGTTGTCTATCTTTACTAAAACCTACCTCTTTCAGGTTTAGGCTGAGCATCATTGGTGGCTTTGGTACAGCTCACTATTTCACACTCAGTCTTGCACGCAGTGTGATACTTACAAACTTGAGAAGGAAGGTGTTCTCCCGCAGCGCTCCGATGCACCCTGCAAACCCCAAGATGAACATCACGCCTCCCACCACAAGAAAAAGCCACACTGGGTCAAAGCCGCCAAGGTCCGTGATTGAAGAGATGTTGGACAGAACTCCCTGGAACAGAGAAGAACACACAAGACACCAGGAAGTGAGAGTCATGTGTCCGTGTGGGCTACTGCGTTTGCCTTCTGCCTTCTCCCAAAGAAAAGACAGCTTCAAAGGGCATCTGCTTATCAGGCATGACTATCCCACAATATTTAAGAGGCACTGCAAAGAAAAAAAAAGGAAAAGGGGACCAGGACAGGGCAGGCAAGGGAGGAGAAAGAGAAAAAAAGAGAACAAGGAAGGAGAAATGAAAAGAAGGAAATGTAAGTGCTGACTTCTTTCCAAGATCTAAATGTACTTTGACAAAATTTTACCAAGTTAAAAAAAATGATCCCATCAGCCATTGTATACAGAAAACATACATGTTACCTTGGCTTCTATATCCTCAAATGTAAATCATGTTGAGTAAAAATAGGGTGTAGGAAAAACACCCAACACCCTCATAGGAAGTCAGCCTTGTTCCTCAGGCCTGCAGATGAAAGCAGCTACTACTTCAAGCACCCCTGAGTTCTACAAGGAGAGACTCAACCTCAGGGCCCCTGAGATTCACAGCAGACCCCAGGAAGACGCAGATATCCAAGGACTTATGTGATTTGTGCAGAAGGATGTCTACTTTCAATTCTCAGGAGTATTGTCTAGAACTATATTTTAAAACCCTTCTATTACCTCTCCCCAAATACCCAAGAAACCCAGAGTAATTTTATTTCTTTATAAACAATGCCATTTCTTCCTGAAATCCTTTCTCCCTTTAGTGTGAAACCATATCAAATACCCCAGATATTTTCCCTCTAAAATATATTGTATACACTTAATATTCACTCAGTGTCAAGCTACTATTATTTTGAAATTAAGGCTTAAATACCCAACATTATCCATATTTTTATTTTCTCATTAAATCTGTTTTTAGCTCCCAAATCAAAATACCTGCAGAGCATCATGATGTAGTTTGGTATAAAGTCTTAATAGTAAATATTTGTTTTCAAGGCACTCCAACAACTTGGAAGAGTAGGAGCTATTCATTTGATTTTGTACTTGAGGAAAACGAGACTCAGAGCAGACTGGTGACAGGGTAAAAAGATGGGCTGTTCTGGAAAGAGAACAGAAGGTCTACTTCAGTACTCCTTCCTGCCAAGCCAGGGCTCCTGGACTCACTCTGCAGTGCTTCCCAGTTGATGCTGAGTTTAGGAGTTTCAGGCTTCAATCATATTAATGCTGCAGAAACATTTGGAGTACTTTGTTAGGTTACTGACATATCAATTTTTAAGTATCCTGACAACGGAACACTTATGAGGAAGACAAGGCTCCCAAAGATCAAAGGTCTAAGGACTGAGCAGTCATCAAAGCAAGGGAACCTCTGGGGGCGTGCTGTCCAGTGTGGATGTGCTGTACACTGACATCACGGAAGCAGCCACGTTCATGGGACTGCACTGACTGACCACTTGGTCTGATTTTGTGCTTCATCAGTTTCAAACTCTGAATAGGAGTGTTCACTGCAGGAAGGCAAAGGATGACCTAAGGAGACCGATTCTATCTGTATAGTACAAATGACACAGGAGAAACTGGCAGAAGAAGTCAGACCAAAGGGTGTTAAGGGCTTTCATTTTAAAAGAAAACCAACCTTGCTGCTCACCAAAGTTAAAGTCTGAAAGTTTTGGACCTGTTCATCTATTGGAGAGAGGGCTTTGGGGGTTGATAACACTCTTAAAATTAAAAAAAAACTAACTTCCTTATGCGAGAGCAGATCTCATTTACTTGATACCAGGAAGAGGAAGTAGCAGAGGTGAGTTCCCAGAGAAGGACTGAGTCCCACTTCCAACACACCGGGTCTCCAGCAGCAACTACAGATGGCTGCCACAGGACACAGGCTTCCTCCCAGGGGCAGCCGACCCTGTGCCTCCCAGTTGTGTTTTAGGCAAGATTCCCAATGCGAAGACTATTCTAGAATTTCACCCATGTTTAATAGTCTTTTTATTTCTGATTCATACTCAGGTCTGAACAAGAGGCAGGTTATTCCCAGGTCCAGTAACTCACAGCCATGCACAAAGGCTTAGCCTTGGTGACAACTGAACTAACTACCTGGGCAGCTCTGCACAGCAAACAAGCAAGCGTTCAGAAATCCTCACATCTGGAATATCAAGACAAAAGGCAAAAAGTTATGACCCCAACTATCACAAGATTCCTAGGTCATTTGTCCTTTCTGAGTTTAACTGAGTGGGTGAGAATTTAGCTTCTCAAGCTCATTGTGATTCTTACTCTCCCTAGAATGCAGGGGTAGTTTTAATTGAGAGGTCTCAGGCCGTTTCTCTGGAAATAATAATCATGTAGGGGCCTCTACATACTTACTTATTTCTAAATTCCAGCAAAAGACAGGACTAGAGACAGAAACTATGAAGAATTTGGGGAGGGGTAGTACTCTGTAAAGCATTGGAAAGACCTCCAAAACTTTATTTTTAATGGACCGACGATATACTCAGGTAGCTGCCAACTATAAACTGATTCAAATTTTCTTTGTTTTTTGGAGAGGAGGTCTGGGTAGAAACAATGTATTCTTTATTTTATTTATTAAAATTTTAAAATTGATATAATTGTATGCAGCTACCCTGCATTATGTTTTGAAGTTATGTACAGTGTGGAGTGACTAAATGTAGCTAATTAACACTTGTTATCGCATACAATCATATATTTCATGGTGAGAACATATTATATCTATTCTCATGATTTTTTAACAGTGCACACACTATTACTAGGTAGGCCACTGTACACCTGTCATGCCAGTTACATTCTTGGGAGGCTGAGTCAGGATGACAAATTCAAGCCCAGCACGGGCAACTTAGTGAAACCCTGTCTCAGAATAAAAAAGGGCTGGGAATGTAGCTCAGCACTCCGTGGGTTCAATTTCTGTACCAAGTGGAAACAAACAAAACCAAAACTCTCATAGTTAACAATATATTGTCAACTACAGTCACAAATTCAAATCTTGAGATGCAAAATGTTAAAGTTGATGCCCAAATGAGTTCTTTCCGCTGGGATTAGGCTTACCACCTATATGGAGAAGGAGAAGAGACAGATTCATCTATGCCACAAAGCTGTACCATCCCTAAGAGCTGGAAGGCTCTACAGAACCACACAGAACCCTAGCAACAATGATTCTGGGTTAGGAGCACAACAGAGCACCAGCCAGCCAGTCAGCCTTCGGGAGTCTTCAGAATGGAGTCTCTCACTAGACTTTCTAACTCTGTTAAGCTCAACCTGACAAATGAGGAAGTCTAGCATGAGGGAGAATAATTATAATTAAAGCTTGAACCTGGAAGAATATTAGTTAAGTTGCTAGTGATTTCAAGCGTGTTCAGACAGTACATTCAGGGTCAACAGCAGCAGTTACCGCCTGCTGCTGATGCGCCACCCCCACCCTGGCAGAGGCTTCCTCCTCCCTGATCTCACTCTGTGGCCTCCTGCTTCTGCTTCCTCATAGGAGCCCTCGCCTGGCCTTCCTGGGATGCGTGGATGTAGGACAAAGGCTGTAAAACATCACCTGCAGAGGCTGGGCTGCAGGCAGGGCTTTCACCCTGTGGAGAAAGTCGGTCCACAGAGAGAAAGCCAGGGCTTAGGAAGAAATAAAGCCTGGGAACAGGGTGGAAGATCCCAACAGCATCCCAGAACCGGCCTCAGCTGTTCCAACCTGTCCTGGAGCACTGCTCCTCACTGCAAGGTCTGCAGGAGACACCTCTAGGCTGCTGAGGAGGGTCCCCCGTCGGCCTCAGAGCACCACCACACCAAAAGCAGCAGGCAGCCCAAGTGAAGCTCATTCTGTAAACGTGGAGGCAGAGAGGGCAGTGAGGGCTTCATGATGGTCACTCTGCCCAGCGCACCGATGTTCTAAGTCCACACAGTGATTACTCCCAGGTGAACTGCCTTCAGTTAACTCACTGCCAACTCAGGTCACCAACAACAAGCAGCCCCGAGGGAACTTCTGTGTGCTTTGTCTGTGTTATAATAACATCCAGTGTGCTTGCAGCCCCAGTTCTCCATGTGAACCTGAATGGTCAGCTGTGAATTTCAATTCCAACTTTAAAACTGCAACTTACTGGGAAAAAACTGACAAAATGTCACTCAGTCAATCTCTTCCCTACCCAGCACTGCTGCTGACACTAGAAGGGTGCACACTGCAGCCTGCCGTGGGGATGTCACTCTAAGTTCTTACTTCTCTTTTATCTGAATCCTACAGGAGGAAAGCTCTGGGGGTTAAAGATGTCAAAATTACTGGTCTAGGCAGCCAATATCAGAAAACACCATCTTCCTGACCTGACTTCAGCAGAATGAGGACAAGTAACCAGCAGAGCCATTAGCCAATGTTATTTCCTTTAATTATGCTTTGCAATTGAACAGTAGAAGCAGAGACAAGGGAAAAAGTAACATACACAAAATATATTCAAGAGTCTAAATTCAGGGGCTGGGGATTTAGCTCAGCGGCATAAGCACCTGCCTTGCAAGCAGACGGTCGTGGGTTTGATCCCTGGTACCGATAAAAAAGAAAAAGACAAAAAAAAAAAAAAAAAAAAAAAAAAAAAGAGTCTAAATTCAGAAAACAAGAGGAATTCCTAAACATGTATTCTTAATAATACATTGTTGGGATACATTTGTAAGAACTGATATAAAGGAAAGATTCACAAACATCCTTCACACTGGATGTCCCCACACCATCACTCCTGGGATCCTTGGTTTCCTCTCCTGCCTGTAAGCTCACAGCTGCAGCAGCAGCAGGGAACGGGGTGGAGGTAGGGTGGCCAGAAACAAATTGGCCATAACATAAAGCACTGCTCTAAAGACAAATGAATGGCAGTCAATTTGAAAGAAATGCATGAATATAATCAAAAGATTGACCATTTCTCAAGTCAGCTTTTGGATAACTAGTTCTTGAAGTATCAATTTGCAACTTAAAGAAATAATGCTCCAGTGAAAATAGATTTTCATTGTCTATGAGGGACTAGATGGTGCACCTTTCATAACTTTGCAAAGAAGTCAGTATATGTCTGAAAAGAAGACATGCTAATGGAGTATGTCTGACACAGTATCATTATAGTAAAAGTTAGAGAGCCAGCAAACAAAAACGTATCCACCTGTGTCTCTCACAGTGCAAGGAGACTTTGGTAGCCCAGCCATGTAGACAGACCTGCTCTAGAGTGGGCAGAGAGAGAGTTCCAACCCCTGGCACAAAGCCTCCCAAACAGTATCACACCCATGTGGCTTTCTTGCAATTTTCCATGGGATTCTATGTGCAGCAAGCAGGGAACTCTGGGCCACATGTGAGGCAAACAGAACACTACTAATAGTGACCACTATTTTAAAATTTTAAACAAATACATAAAAATATAAAATTGTACATACCTATGGAGTAAATACGATTTTTAAAGACACATATACACTGTGTAGTGTTTAAATCATAGCAAACACATCTATCAGACATTATTTCTTTAGGATAAAAAAATATTCAAAGTAATCTTTTCTACTAGCTTTCTGAAGTATCTATCACATTATAGATAATGACTGCCCTGTTGTGCAACAGAACACCAGCACTTTTTGTTGCTACCCATCTATACTTCAGCACCCACTGATCAACCTTCCCCATCCCATTTCTTCTCCAGCCCCTGGTCCTTTGTAACCACTACCTGGTTCTTAAGCTTCTTTTTTTTTTTGTCTTTTTCCTTTTTTACTGGTACCGAGGATCGAACTCACGACTGCCTGCTTGTAAGGCAGGCGCTTATGCCGCTGAGCTAAATCCCCAGCCCCTGTGGTTCTTAGCTTCTATGAGATTAACTTTTTTATGTGCTACTTAAAATGAGGTCATGTGATACTTGTGTTTCTACACCTGACTGCTTTCACTTAACGTAATGATCTCCAACCTGTGTTGTTAAAAATGACAGGATTTCATTTATTTTGTGACTGTATATATGGAACACATTTTCTCTACCTGTTCATCAGCTGATGGACAGTTTCTATTTCTTGGCTATTGTGAATAGTGCAGATGTCTCTTTGATACACTGATTTCATTTCCTTCAGATATACACCTGCACTGGGAGTGTCACATCCTGTGGAAGTTTCATTCTTAAATTTTTTAAGCAACCACCACAGTGTTCTCCATAACTGCTATTCTGACTGGTATTTCAATGGTCTGCAAGGATTCCCATCCTCCCCAGCACCTGTTCTCCTTTGTCTGATTGTCCTGTGTTCACTTTCTGTGTGTGTATGATCTTGGCCACTTACCTTACCTGCCTAAGTCTCAATTCTCACATCTGTGAAGTGATACACTGTGTCATAGGCTTTATGGAGATGAAGAAAATAATCTAAGTAAATCCAAACTCTATGTTAAGAATTCAATAAAGGTCTTTCACCATCTCCATTATCGTCACTCTTACAAGAGAATAAGAGGTCATGGATGCCATTGAAGCACCTGAGAGGAGAATCCCAGCCAGCTGTGTTGAAGAATAATTTGTTTGTTTTATCAGTACCGGGGATTGAACTCACAACCACCTGCTTGCAAGGCAGGTGCTCATGCCGCTGAGCTAAATTCCCAGCCCCGAATAATGTTTTTTCTGAGCACTTCCTTCTTTGAGCCTTTCAGAAGGAAAGCCGTGGATATGCCTGACAGTCATGCTTGCTGGAGAAGATAGCATCATTTGAGGGCAACTAGAGGGCAACTAGAAACAATCTAAGACTCACCGGAGAAAGGTGGAAGGGAGAAGGGGGAAGACAGAGTAAGCAAAAGCCAGAAGTAGGTAAAAGGCAGGGGTGGGTGGAAGCCAAGAGCACCAGAATGGTGCTATGGAGGAGGTGGAGAGGACAGTGACTATAGTAACACAGAGTCACAGAAGCAGCAGCAGCAACAGCTGTGAGCTACCGGGCCTGCTGGTCTGCAGTGGCTTCCAGCTGCAGAGCCATGTCTGAGCCTGTGGGAAGGGCTGTGCAGTGGTCTGGTGAACACAGTACTCTCAGCAGAAACAGCCAGCCAGCCAAACCTCTCTCCCACCTCCCCCTGCCCACTGGCTCTTTACTGGTTCTGCTCTCTCTGGAATTTAAGCGTCTTCTCCTCAAGGTTCTGGAACAATTGAGTGTGTACTTCCTAGTGATTTCTTCTTGAAGAGGTTTCCACACAAGCCCAGAAACAAAAAGGCAAACAAAGCTCCAGAGAGTTCCAAATCAGTGCACTTCAGATGTGTGTGTGTGTGTTTCTCTTTATAGAACCAGCACAGAGCAGCCTCTGTGTATACCTGGCAAGCTCCGTTTCTTCTGTCCACCCACACAGAAAACAAATACAAAAAACAGCATTCACCTACCCCAAGGCATGGGCTTCTCTACTTTTGTATATACAAGCACATTTTCCCAACTGCCAGGTGAGAAACGGGATGGGTGGGACAGAATGTGTCTACAAAGCCAGGGGAGATGGTGCTCTCACAGTCATGGCCTGGGCCCATTCACCCTACCCCTCAGAGTAAGACTGACAACTGATCATTTCCCTAGAAGAAGGGGATGACAATTAGGACATTTTGAAGAAAATGCAGCAACCTGGAGAGGTGTGGTTCTGGAGCACTGTGGAAATGCAGTTCCAAATAATGTCCGTGAGAGGACCAAATGGGGACCTGAGGGCCACAGAGACCAGCCACTACAAAAACTCATCAAAGGCTCTCACAGAAAGTTCATGACAAGGCCACACTGCAAACTGCTTTCAATCTAAACACTGCAGAGGCCAGAGAGGATGGAATGAGAAGGAAATGCGTTCAACCTGAGCAGGACCAGGAAATTTGAGGAAGCGAGCGCAGCCTGGCTTGTGGCCTAGCACAGAGAGGCTAACACCCCTGGTTCCTTCCCAGCTTATCCTGTCAGGAAAGTCTCAGCAAGATGCAAGTAATCCTTTCCAGCAGATAAACAACTGCTGTGGCCTGTCTCTGAGGGGAAGAGGAGGTGGAGCCATCACCTTTTAGACCTGTGTAACAACAAGCAGCTGCTGCTGAGGCGGATGCACTATACCCAACAGCTGGTCCTGCTCACAGGCAGGGACTCCTCGCACACGCCCAGCCTGCCCCCAAGCAGGAGGCAGTCACAGACCACCCAGCAAAGTTCCCATGATCCCAGCCATGTGCCAGCTGTTTCCATGTGCACTTCCCTAAGATGCAAGGCATGCCTAGGAATACGAAGTTCAAACTGAAACAGATACAAAAGCTCTGGCAGACTGGATGTCCCCCAGCTTGCTCTGATAGTGAGACCTTCATCCACAATGTGATGGCACTAAGATGAAGTCTTTGGGATGCCATGCAGTCTGAGGGGTCATGATGAGTGAGGTGTCCTCATGCAGAAAGCCAAGAGCCCTGAGCTCACCTTCTTTCATTTGGCCATAAAAGAAGACGGAGGAGCTGTCCACTCACAAACCAGGCAGAGTATACCACCCTCCACTGACCTGGCGTGTCTGGGTATTGTGCTACAGCAGCAAGCCAGGTCTGACTGTACTTTCCCAGAACTAAAGTGAGGAAAGCAGTCTGTTCACGGCCACATTTACCTGTTCTAGGCTTGCAGAGGACCCCGCTCACTCACTGAGGAAAGGCTGATGGTGTCTCTTGGGAGGGGCCAGGCACAGCATTGCTATGGCATTTGGAGTGAAGATGTGTGGCATTCTGGGGCTGGGCCAAGAGGAGTGCAGTGCAGACCTGACAGGCAGAGGTCCCTGCAGCACAGCAGTGTCATGAGGCTGATGAGGGAGGGAGGCATCAGCAAGGTGGAAACAAGGTGGCAGGGCCTGGCAGCCTGGGGAGGAGAGGATGGCTGTTACTTCTGTGCTGGAAAGCCTGCTTGAAGCTGGGGGTGCTGGCACACACCTAGAATCCCAACACTAGGAAGCTTAGACAAATCTTCAAGGCCAGCCTGGAGTATGTAGTGAGTTCAAGGCCAGACCTTGTCTGGAAAAACGCAGCAAACCTGATGGGCAGCGGGAGGTGCCACAGAAACAGCAGCAGGCCAGTGGTGACCCAGGTAAGAGCTGCTGGAAGCCTGAACAAAAACAGCACTGCTGAGCCACACTGCTGAGCACTGCTCAGTGCCAATCACTGGCTACCCACACTGTTTCACCCTCAAGGTACCCCCGTGGGGGGTACCATCAGCTACACAAGGAAAGGGACACAGAGGACGCAGCCTGCCAGCCCAGGGGAAAAGGCAGCAGAGTCAGGCTCTGAGGCAGCTGAGCTGAGCAGCGTCCCACATCTGCCACGCTCTACTACCTGAAGACAGCAGGCAGCAGTGGCAGGGATGCTCACGTCTAGCACTGACATTATTTGTTCCAGCAGGAACTCAGACACAGGTCTGCAGGGCCAACACGACGAGGACTGCCTAACTCTCCCTGGAAACCTGAGACCTCAGAGGTAGGGAAGGGCTGCTCCAGCAGGATGATCCCTTCAAGGATGGTTATGTTGGAGACAGGGCAGCGTGGGGCAGTCTTGACTCACAAAAGGCGACTCACCAGATGACAGGCTGCCAGCAGAACAGGGCCAAGCCTGAGCAGGAACTGCCAAGCCCAGGGCAGTGGAACTCAGCAGGGTCGTTTCCAAGAGATCATGCTGTCACCTCTTAAACATCTGCCAGGCGCAGATAGCAGATCCCTTTCCACTGAGGGGTTTGCTCAGCAGGAAGTGGGCAGGGGCAACCGGGGAGTGGGGTTGGACTGAGAACCAGGACCACCACCTGTGCCCCTTGGGGCCTGGGTAGAGCAATGCCTACTGTGGCATGAGGCTCAGTGTTGCAGAGATTCCCCAACCCTGTCTAATAATGGATAGGATTTGTGCCTCAAAATGAGAGGAAGGCAGGGATGGCTAAGAGAAAAACTCAAGTTCACTAGAATTTTGACCCATTTGAATGTTTGCCTTATGAAACTCTACTGAACAAAGCTCAAAGAGATACTGAAAGAAAATGGGATTTTTCTTTCTTTTTTTTTTAAATTAAAAAGCATGACATAATTTACTAGGCAGAAATTTAAAAGTACACACTCAAAGAAATATAGTGTAAGTCCCCAAAAGGGAGGGGTGCACTCAGTTTGGAGCTTGGAATAGGTATGTTGTTTTTCGTAGTGGAAATCTATAGAATTTGTGAACATCAGAAGTTCTGTTTTAGAGAATGGCCCACCCACAGAAAGATAATGGCCCACTTTTTAGCTGAAACATAAGAGTTCCACAATTTAAGATGCTTTACCTAAAAGCATTCTTTGAATGCTTTCAATCAGTCTTCATCTTTTTTTTTTAATTTTAAAGGGGGTAAAATTAAATAAAACAGAACAAAATAGGACATAAGAAAGCAATGTAAGAGACACAAATTTCAAAGCTAGACGACTTGAGATCTTCACTGTCTATCATATTGTCTCGTTTTCTTCCTGATAGTTGTTCATGTCTTCACACACAGAGAATTCATACAAAACAACATAGTATAAAACTGATCTGAACTGAATGAGAAAGGCGTTTTAGGTCTTCCAAACCAGACAATAGGGAAGTCACTAATGGCTGTAGTAAAGTCTCCCTTCCTCCTCAAAATAGCTGTCCACACCTTCATGTATACTGAAGCTCAACAAAACAAAATAGGCAAGGAGGGAGGGGTTGCTTGGTTTCCCCGGGGCTCCAGGTCCCAGCATGTCTCTGGTTCCAGTAAACACTAGTGGCTCCCATCCTGGGCTGCCGGAGCCTGCCAAGCTCACAGCCTCACACAGGCGGGGTGTGGTGGTGTTGCTTCAAGCTGTTTCTTTCTAATGAATTGACCATTTCACTGCCCAAATTCTGAAATGGCCAACAGACCATAGAAAGACATCTTTTTAGGCTCCTCCTTGAAACCAACAGCATCAGGAAGCGGCCGGCCTTGAATCAGGGCCATCAGTCCCTTTATCTTAATAACAGGTTTCTGTACTGTACCAATTAAGCTAATTTATGAAGAACTGAATATTTCAACACATTAGGTATACTGATCAGAAGGTGTCAGGTTATGGGATAATCTTCCAGTCACTGACAAACAGCCATTTGGATCCCCCTCCCCATCTCTGTAGATAAGAGAGGGGAACTGGGGTTACCCGGGTAACTGGGGGAGAGGTGCAGACAACCTTACTACATTCCAGTCAGTGAGACGAACCCTTTGCAGAAGTCTTCTCAACATTTCAGAGCACTACTCCTGAAAGTGATTTCAGGGAGTCTGTTTTCTATTCCATTCACCAAAACTTCCAGGAGCAAGGAGCCTCCCCACCCAAGACAAGCTGAACCCAGAGGCTGGGGTCCCTGTCCCCGGCTCTTTCCTTCCCCCCAAGCCCACAGAGCTCCATGTAGGAGTGCAAGGGAAGGGGAGGGCCAGGTTTCCAGTCTAACCTCTAGGCCTCAGCCTCCCCACCCCTGAAACAAGGCCATCTTTCAGATTAAGCCAAGGGATTAGAGAATACGGACATCCATAAGAGCATTACCATTCTCTCCCTGCTCCTCTGTGGAGCAGTTTACATATTTTCATTCATTTACTCCCAAACTTCCTCTAGGTGTTCATGGGGGGAGATGTGATATACTTTATACTGGACAGAGATGGCAGAGAGGACAGAGTTCTGTCCCCAGGAAGTTTTCAGGCCAAGCTGGGTCAAGATTATCACTCCATCCTGGGGCTGGCCGTGTTAGGGGTGGCTAAGTGTCAGGACAGGGCATTTTTCCTATTCCAGGAAGAGAAATCCTCCCTTTCTTGCTTCCCATTGTTGTTAGCTGGCAACACTTCCCCAGAAATTGCTGGTGCTATACTATACTCTCTTTGCCCCAGCTAAAAACCAAGGCATAAGCATGGCAGTTGGTCAAACAGAAAAAGAAACGCACTTTAACTGCTCTGTGGAAGGAAACTCCCACTTCTGCGATGGAAGTGGCTCTTTTCTGTCTCCAGGATGTATGGATTAGTTATTTCAATATGGTGCCCTTCACACAGACATCAGAAGTCACATGTACTTTTGCTTCCTTTTTGCTGTAGTGTGTCAGCCCAGTAAGTTCAGCAGCGATCAGAGGCCACTACCCATGGTGGCAACTTGGTGACACATGCCACAAAGCAGTATTTCTCCAAGGCCACATGCTGTTCAATGCCCTAGGTACTGGGCAATACTAGTACCAGTAAATAAAATTCCTTCCCTCACTGAGCTGGCTGCTTAGTGGGGAGAGACAGACAATTCATTTTAGGGGCCATAACATGGCAAGTCCTACAAGGAGGTAAAACACAAGGAAAGGGGAAAAAGGGGCAGAGGTCCCCGGGTGGATACCTTAAACAGGACAAGGGTGGCACTGAGAAGAGACCTAGAATAGAAGGAAAGCACCAGTGGGCGTCTCTAGGGAGCAGTTGGGTAGAAGAGCAGGTGCAAAGGCCCTGGAGTGGTGAGGCACATTGGAGAGGCTGAGGAATGACAAGCCGCCAGGTGCAGGCTGGTGTGCAGGGAAGAAGGGAGCCATTGGGAGGTAAGTGACAGGGCAATGGGCACCTCCATGACTTTAAGTGAGGTGACAACTCTTCCTGGAGGGTTTGCAGTGAGAAGAATCTGCCTTACGTTTTGAAGAGTTACTTCAGCTGCTGCATGATAACAGACCAAGCATGAGGATTTATTTACAGAGAAGCAGAGGTAGGAAACATATCAGGAAGACTCTGTGCTCAAACAGGCAGGATGCAGTGGCTGGTTAGGGCAGAGCATATAACCATGGAGCTGGAGAGAAGAAACTGACTGTTTTTCACAAGAATTGCAGGCCATCAGACAGTATTTGCTGATGGACTAAATGCAGAAAGAATGGTATGCAGAAAGAATGGAGATACCTGAGGAAGTAAAGGACAAGCTGGCCTTTACACAATGAGGGGCGGGGAGAGCAGGCCTGGGAGTCAGGAATGCTGGCATGGATGTGTTACATTTCAGAAGCCGTAATGGTCATTGAAGTGGATTGCTCGGCAGGCTACTGGTTATGCATCACACCCAGAGATAGCAGTTTGGGAGTGGTGAGTGACAGGTGGATGTTTATGCCCCAGGTTCAGAGGAGACGTCTCAGAGCATCAATGAGCATAGAAGTAGTCAGGACAGAGCCTGCATACCCTAAAATTTAGAAGTGCAGGAGACCCAACCAAGCTGAGAAAGCACTATCTGAGATACAGAAACCAAGAATAGGCAACCTTTCACAACCAAGCAGAGAATGCTTTCCAGAGAGGGGGACGCACCATGCCTCATTCCTAGCTCTATTGAGAAAAGCTCCTGAAGACCTGTGTGAATGTGACATGCTTCAGGATCCACATGG
This sequence comes from Cavia porcellus, assembly GCF_034190915.1. NCBI lineage: Eukaryota > Metazoa > Chordata > Mammalia > Rodentia > Caviidae > Cavia > Cavia porcellus. The sequence goes on from NW_026947487.1 coordinate 81,400,421, forward strand.
GTTCACTAAGCAAGTGCTGAGTTCAAGTAGGACTTAAGTTGACTAATCATAGAAAAGTGAAGGACAAAATTTATTTACAAAGACAGGATATTGAGTGTGATGACAAGTACATGGACCAGACACTGCTCAACTGGTGACACTGCAGAGCACGCAGGAGCAAATGAGGGCCAGCCCAGAAAGAGATTTCTTGGGGACATGTCATTGGCTCTGTTCTTGGCCTGCTCACTGCATCAGTGCTCATAACTAGGCAGGATCTCCACAATCCGAACAGAACAGCTGGGCCTAACCCAGTCCACGGAATCAGAACTTCCCCAGGTGGCAGGGCAAGGAAGAGACTAAAGGAAGGTCTGCCCAAGATGTGCAGCTGAAGCCAAGCGGAGCTGGGTGGGAACATGGAGACAACAGGTGCAGACTTTGGAGCAACCTCAGCAGGGAGGCTGCTGCATCACTGCACCAGTGGTGACCTCGAAGGACTCGGAAGACAGTCACATAAGGGTGGACAGAGAAACCAGGTCATTGTGCAGCAAGCTGTGAGGCTCAAGCTGCATGGACACCAGATGAGGGGAGAAGGGACACAACCCAACCACACTCCCATGGCCCAAAAGTACCCTTTCAGGGGTACAGAGGACACACTAGGCCAGAGGAGCATGACTGTAATGGCAAAGGGACTCCAGCCCACCCAGAAACGTTCAGCTGGAGACAACAAAGGAAGCAAGCCTCTCCCCGAGAGTCCTTGGGAGTAACCTGCAAACACTTATTCTGTGGGATCCAAGAGGGCAGATCCTGAATCACTGAGTACAAGGTAGAGGGACATGAACAGTAAGAACAGCTCAAAGAGACATAAATGCTGGGTACTTTGGTTTGGTGACTGTTAGGCATATTTTCACTGATAACTAGGATTTATCTGCAATGTGCTGTCACATTTTACATGTATATCCATACCCTTCCGACCATGGTGTCAACTCCCCCAGGACTGAAATGACATTTTCCATATTTCTAGGCCCAGCACAAACCCTATCACATATTATGTGCTCAATAAATGTGATCTGGATGATTCTGTTATGATTGCAAGCTGGCAGAGATGTAACAGAGTTGATTCATGCTGCATAATTGTTAAAGCTTCTTCCAAAGAGCAGATTCTATCATCACTGAAAAACTATGCAGAATCCAGCATCCCTGGGGACACAGGCATGTTCTAAATCTTCATGGTGGATTTGGAATTTATATAAAATTATTTATAATTATTTCTTATATTCAATTGCAATATTAGTATCAGTTTAAAGCTGATATTAAGTATGAAGGGGTAGTTATTTCTCTCTCCAAAGCTTCTATACTCCACATAATATGCTTAAGGCTTCATCAATGAAGGAAATGTGATCCTTACAGGTGTCTCAGAGATGTAAATTTAGTTGTCCAAAGTCACACAGATGAAATGATGAATAGAGAAGGCAAACACTGAACTCAGGTGTGTTTAGCTTTATCTTAAGTTGATGCTACTAAACAAATATAGTCGGGGTGGGGGTGTTAAATGATTATTTCTCACAGTTTTGGAGATGGGGAAATCAAGCTGAAGAAGCCAACAGACCCAACACCTAGTGAGGGCCTCTTTCTGATTGTATCCTCTTTTGATGAGCAGAAGGGTCAATGGCTCTAATCCCTTCTAATGAGGAACAATATAACAATCTTAAACAAAGTCCAATCAGCACACTCCTTACTCAGTGGTATTCTCCATCCTAGAATACATCCAACCTTCTGAAGCAGTCTGCCAAGTCTGTTCTGCGCTCCTCCAGCTTTATCCCCTAATTCTGTTTGTGTTCTCTCCCATGGAGCCCTACTGGCCTTCTGGACAACTGTGGGATCACTGAGACCCTGGCTATTCTCTCTCCTGGACTCTTTTCACTTCATTACCTTGCAGGGCTCTCTTACTTTATCCAGGTCTTCATTCCAAAGCCACTACTCAGGGTATTGCCAACTATAGCTCAAAGCAAGATCTTTACCTACCATTTTATAAGCGGTCCCTAAACTACACCTGTGTTTCCTGCTAGCACTTACTAGGCTCTGGATGCGTATTCTTGGACAGTTACTGTCTCCCCAGTGTTTGCTAGAATGCAAGCTCTCAAGGGCAGGGACTCCACACTGCACTCTCATGCCCAAGACCCGACCTGTGACCAGCTGCCCTCCTACTGGGCTGAACGCCCCCTTTACTTTCTATCACCTCTGCTTGGCCTCCTCTGGCTGCCAGGCTGTACCTGCATGAACTTGGCCAGTTCACTGGCTCTCAAGAGAACTTTCGGTTTACTGATAATAGCACTGACAAAGAAGGGACAGCTATCTCATCGTTTTTAACAATGTGTCATCCTTCACTCTTATTTGTGACATGCTACCAATTTCAGAAGTTTTTGATTTTATCAGAGAAGAGACATTTAAGGCAACCAATGAAACAAAAAGATCATTATATATCAAAAGGAGAAAAAAACTTCTTCAAAAAGACCAACTGACAGTTTACTGCTTGAATAGACAATCAGCTCATTGAATGTCTTCCAGCATTCTTTTCAAGAAATGCATTCTTATTAAAGGAGTTATAAAAAGCTGGGTTATCTGGCATTTAACCAACTGGAAGGCTTTTAAAAGGGGAATTTCTGAGATTCCACCAATACAAATCCCTAAACTTACCCAGGGTAAGGAAGAAACTAATCATTATCCAAGAGAGGATTAATACACAACACAGAAGTTCCTGGAGATAAAGTTATCTCTGTTTTAAGAACTTAATTGTCTTATATTATCATTGCCTTGTTTCAAAGAGTTGTCTGCTGCAGTGGCATATTTATTTTTTATAAAACATTTCATATACTACAAAGGCATTTTGTAATACAGTTCGATACACTTTTGGGGGTGGTAGTGCGTGGGGTGGGGCCCAGGGCCACTGGGCAAAGCACTGAGCTACACCGTGGCTAGTGGCAAATTTTCAAAACTCAGGATTTACTTTGAATTTTGTTCTACATGATCTCTCTGAACATTGTTTTAACTGTGGAAATTCCCATTGGCACCTACAGTCTTTCATTTGCTGAAACTTCTTAGCTTTTCTTTCCTTCCAATTTACTGATGCTGGCCACTAAATGTATTCATTTGTCACTTCAAAAGAATTTTTGCCTTCAAGTAGTGGTCAGGCCCAAAGAGTACCTACCCAAAAAGAGTGGTTTTCCAGCAAAGCTAGAGCTAACCTTAGTTTACAGAAGTTGAAGCAATCTGAGAACTCTCCACTTTTACAAGGTGGGAGACAGGCAGCCTTGCAGTAGCCAAATACTAAGAGACAGAAAACACTAAAAGTATCTCCCTCAAACAGTAACAAAGAGGAGGTTTAGCTTCATTTCTGAATTGCAATTTGGCCTTGGGAGGGAAATCTGATGGAAAAAAATACAATGTGAAGTTTATGGAGGTGCGCACACAGGGTGTCCTTCTCAGGCATGTTCTGCATCTTTGCCATCACTCAGAACATGCTGCTCCACATTTCCAGGTTTTTCCTTTTTATGACACTGTAGCTATCAAGTTTGAAAATTTCTTAATACTTACAATCAGCAGCCATCTATTCACATTATTTAGCATAGTGATGAATTTCACTGACATTCAAACATGAATTTTTATCTGGCTTTCTTCATACCACATGATAACAGTTTACAATACAACATACTAAGATACTGTACCATTTTTAATACTCCAAAGAATTTTAAAATGAGAGAGACAGAAAGAGATGTTCCAGGTAGTTTAGTGGTATTTTTAAGCACAACTGAAATTCTTGGTGCTAGGTGAAGAAATACTTCATGGGAACATGGTCCTAGGCTGATAGGATTCTAAACACATCCTCTATTGTGTCTCAGCATCGTTATTTTTGTGATTATTTTGATGCAGTGATTATTTTAGGTTCCACTTCTGAGAGTCTTGGAGAATGTATCACTTATCTTCTAAGAATACTCTTTTAATAAAGATCAAGGACAAAAGGCAGACATACACATCCTCTAATTTAAATGTGTGCATTTTCATGATAGCTGACTTACTTTTTCATTCCACGCCCACAGTCCAATTCCAAGGAATGCTATTCCTAAAAACTGAAAGAAAGAAAGCAGTGTAAATATAAGGCAAACACCATGTTGTTACTAATACAAATAAAGTTTTCAATCTTTTGTCATTTTACCTATGAAACAGCTTTCTCTAAAATCGAAGGAATCATCTTTATTGGGAAAAGGATCACATTTTGTTGCTTAAAATGATTTATACCATAAAATTATGGTACTTAAAATTATTTATACCAGCCAAAAAAGGCTGGAGACCCAAAGGTACATTCCTATTATGAATAATAAAACTAGGTACAGTCTGAAATCAAATGAGTTATCAATAATACAGAATGTTACCATTTTGGGGAAAGGAAAGGAGATGCAAAAGTGAGTGCCCCATGAAAGAGGCCCACATTGCACAGCCATTGGGTAAGCAGGGTCTGAATCTGGAGCCTCTCCTCAGCACTGCACTACTACAGCAGGACAGGTCATAGAGGGCTTGCCCTTCTTAACCAAACCTTTACTTCTCTATTCAGATGAACAGAACAGGCAAGCCCCTCACAGCTCCTTAGGAGCGAATAAGGATCTTAGCAAGTTCAGCGTGATCCAAACAAACTCCTGGATTTTTCTGTTTTTCACACTTAGGTTACTTCATTGTTTCAGAGGGCTTCTATGACCTCCTGGACTAAATTCAGTTCCACAACTTCAGGCATAACTTGGGACAGACAACATGGGGAGCTGAACTAATCATTCAGTCCAATACAGAGTTCAGGTTGGGAGGGAACTGACAGAGGGGAAATGGATGGTCAACAGGGATTCTCTACCTTCAGTTAGTTCTCATTGCAAACCATCTATATAAGACATACACAATTTTCCCTTACATTTTAACATCTCTGGAATTAGACTGTATCTTAGAACTGAAACAATTCAGTATCTGTTTCCTTTCCCTTGATAGTACTTGAAATAACAGTGTCTTATAGTTGGGGTGCCACAGACCAGGAGACACTTGCATGGGCTGTCTACTTGGTCCTGAGGAAAGATACGATTTCTCATCTTCACTGTCCATAGCAACTCTGATTTCCTTTCCAAACACTGAGGTGCAAAAAGTGGGCAGGCTGGCAAGCAGCTTCAGTCTGAAGGCAACAGCACTCCCTGTTTATTTTACTAACATCTCAATTAAGTTAAATGTCAGGAGAGCTGTCCAGAGAGCACACAGAGAAAATGAGTGGGGGTGGTTATTCTTTTCTGCTCCAGGGAAATCTGAGAACCATGTACCTGGTAGAATCTTGGTCACTCACAGCAGGGAGTCTCTCTCTGAAGGCTAAGGTTATAAATCCAAGTGAAGCTGGGCAACTAGCAGGAGCAGAAGCAAAGAGGGGACTGAACAACAGTGCAAATCTGCAATGTAGTGTTATATTTAGAAGCAGAATTTCCTGGAACTCCCCAAAATTATCTGACACTAAATACAAGAGTATGCAATGCTTCCTGAGCTGCTACACAGAAAAGTTTGAGCACATCTTTGACGTGGCAAAAACTTAAGTCACTGTTTTTCCTACTGCTGCTCCCATAGGAAATGCTATTTAAAAAGTGTGTTCAAGGCTTTCTTGTTTTCAACACCCCAACAGAAGGACTGGTCAGTCTCTCTAGTGCCCTCATCAGCATGCTATTTCATTTTACCTTTCAGATCCCAAATAACAAAATATGAACATAAACATTGTGCTACAACCTTGTTCACAGGGGCTTGGCCGAGTACCTGTGGCCATTGTGTGCACAGGGCCACAGCTGCCCAGGGAACAATGAAGAGGCACAGGGTCAAGCTCTGTTTCACACGCTACCCTTTCCCTGGTGACCCAGCTGGCTCCCCAGTGCTGATGCTCACACATGGAACTGGCTGTCCTCACCAGCGCAGTGTTCAGACAGTGTCACCAGATGCAGTATCACAGGTGGCTTTTGTGCAGAGGACACTGTGGTCAGCCATCCCTGCTGCTGCTGGAAGGTGGACATACTACTGCCTAGGCCCCTGTCACCTGTCATGTGTTTTATTACCTACGCAGCACTGGATTTAGTCCTTCATCAGCAACAAGTCTCTTTCAAACTCACAACAGCTGAACTTTAGAAAGAGGAAAATGAGGCTTAGATAGTTTGAGCAACTGACTTAGAAGCACACAGATTCTACCTTTCTGAGTAGAGGTTTGATTGAGGTGGCCACCTGCTTTAAATTCCCTTCTTGGAACAGAAAGTTGCAGTATTCAAGTTAGAGTTAACACCAGACAGTATCAGGACACAGCAGATTCCCCCTCCATCAAGCACAGAAGGCACTGAGTGGCAACAAGATAGAACACCTAGCCTGAGGTGAGATCTGGTTATAGCAGGAAAATTCCCATGCCAGATCCAGAGAGAGAAAGAAAGAAATTCAGTGCAGGGGTGGGGGTCGGGGGGGGGGCACTTTTTCCTTTCCGAAGTTCTGGGTTCTTTGAAACAAAAAGCTTTTCTCTTTCATGTAAGTAGCTTAGAAACCAATGGTTTTCTATAAAAAGGAGAAAGAGAATACAATTTAAAGAAGATTAACAATTTTCTTTAATGGCTTGCTCCAATATCTTCCACTTTGACTATGGCTTTAAACAAAGGCTTAAGAATTTGAATGAAGAACACAATTTGAATGTAACAGCAGGAGTGTAGGGCCTGGGCCTCAACTTCATACATACCTTTGAGGCTACATCATCAGCAAAGGCCCTCCCAATTATTGTAGTCCATATGTTTTGTTTTAAAATCAAATTGTTCCAGCCCCAAATAATTAAATAAAGAAGAGCCAAAAACCAGAGATAGGCATGCAATTGAAGCACATTCAAATTTCCCCTTCCCACCTCCTCAAGAAAAGATGGCCACAAACCGCACACTGACCTCACTCTGAAACCCAAAGGTCACCTTACAGGGCAAGGCTGAGAGCTCTTAGAGGAAACCCTTCATTTCCAGACAGAATCATCTTTCCACATGGCAAAATAACGCAAAGACGCAGTACAAATGTTTATCTACCAGTTTTTAATGTTTTAAAATGAGTAACAATAATTTTGCCAACATATGTTGAATGTTAAATTCCTGGAGTACCAGGGATTGAACTCAGTGTTTGCAAATTATTGGCAAATACTCTGATCACTGAATTATAATCCTAGTTGAACAAGGTTTTGTTGTTGTTTTTAAATATGAATTAGGTAGAATAGCATAGCCTAATGTGATAGCTGCTAACTACTGGGCACCTGAAATGTGGCTACTTCAAACTGAGATATGGGTGTAAGTATTATATGTTCACTGACTTAACGATGTAAAAGTGTAAGGCTCAGTTGAAACAGGCCTCTCCCAAAACCCAATCTATCTGACAGCAGAGACATTAGTCTCAGCTCAGCGGTGATGCCCTCAGCAAACACAGGGCATCATAAAAGAGAAAAGATAGAGCAAGGAATCTTCTAAGCACCCAGACATCTGAAGACACTCAAACATCTGAAGACACCCAAACATTCACACTAAATGCCTCAAGGACTTTGTCCACTGAGGCACTAAACACCCAGAGGACTTTGACCACTAAGTTTACTAAGTTTACTAAGTGTCTTCCTGCCTAATGTCCCTTGCTTTCTTTCAAGCAGTATTAAAAACAAACAAACAAACAAACAAAAAAATTTGGCTTCTCTTCGCTCCCTGCAAATGGCCTTTTCACCCTCTATCTGGCTGCATCCAAGCACAATGAATTCCATGCCATGTTGCCTTTACATACGCCCAGTGGTCTCAAGCTGGTCTCTGTCTTCCATCATTTCTTACAATAACATGAATAAAGAAAAATTTAAAATATCTCAGTAATTGTTTTATTATTACATATTAAAAAGGTGGTATTTTAGATCAGTTGAATTATATCAAACATATTTTCACTTGTTTCATTTTATCTTTCAAACTTAACTGCTGGAAAATGTAACAAATACATGGATAGAGTCTGAACTGGGTTCCATCGGAAATCTGATTCCATCTCCAAGTTTAAAGCCATCACTGTCCAGGCTGAGTAGTCTTTATCCAAAATGCTTGGAACTGGAAGTATTTCAGATGTCAGAATTTTTCAAATTTTGGAATATTTGCACAGATTTTACTGGCTAAACATGTCTAATACAAAAATTCAAAACTTTCTGAACATCATGTGGGTGCTCCAAAAATTTCACATTTTGGATATTTAAATTAAAGATGTTCAACTTGTATTTTCCTTCATGTGGATAAAATGTTTATGGAACTAGCTCAAGAATGATGAAGGGTAACGAAACCCATGTCCTGTGACTCTGAATTCCCTCTTTAATGTGCAGGCATCAGAAGCATGTCTTCCTGGCAGGAGTGAGAACAGTGTCTAGCCCTGGTGGAGACAGAGCGAGTGTCTCAGGCTGGTGAGAGTTTGGCAAAACCAGAGTCAGGAGGGGTGATCCTCAGGCAAAGCCAGAGAGGAATACAGCCCCAGGAGGTGGAGGGCAAGGAATATCAGTCTCTCTTTCTCTGAGGCCTATGATGGAAGATCTGATCTATTCTTTCATGTCTGGTTGTTTTCATTCTAGCAGACTCTCCACCATCTGGAAATGGACCAGTGCCCCATTGTAAGTAGTACAAAATCAAATACTTCTAAAAGCACTTCTTGAGTTCCTATTTGTACTACATATTACTTTTCTCTTGAACTAAAATGGAGATAAGAAAACAGATACAGCTCCTGCCAGCAATGAACTTACAGTCCAATAAGACATAATTAGCAAACAATCACCCCAGTGGTGCTAGACATAAAGCATATAAGGCCAAAGAAGACTCCAAGAGGGAGACCTGGCCCAGACAGTGATCTGGGAAGGCTTGTCTGAGAGTGGGAAGCATAGACTGGGGTCTGAAGAATAGGGGATTAACAGAGAAACAAGGGTACAGTGTTTTTGGCAGAGGCAAGTGAATATGTGAGAGGCCCCCATGATGAGAGGACTGTGCCAAATATACACATCTACCCGGGGATTGGTGTATCTGAAGTGCAGAGAACGTGGAAATGGACAGGTATAGCAGGTGTACAGTTAGAGACAATAGCATGAGCTAGACTGTCCAGGCCTTGTAAGTAATCAAGTCAACAACGTAACAGCAATAAAAAGCTATTTAAGAGTTCTTTGTAGGTGGAGGGCAGGCAGGCCTGTATCAGACTCTGGGTTTGGAAAAATCACAATGTGGGCTACAAAAAGATTAGCATCCAAAATAAATCCATAGGGACCAAAAGGACATGACTTTGGACATGCAGGCAAAATGTGGTATTGCCTGGGAGTGTGGTGAAGTGGGTGAAATTGAGAGCCACTAAGAAGTAAAGGTGAAGTATTTGGGGTGGGGCTGGGGGGCAGGAGGTGAAGGTGCAAAGGACAGTTGGTGCCTACATTTCTAACATCTCCTACATGTATTCTATGGCTCTTCAAAATTCCAAATTCTTTATCTTCTTAGAAATAACTCTGGACTACCAGTTTCACAATTAGCATACATATCTAATGGAATTTCTGAAAGACAGTTTGCTTTTATGGGATTACAGATGTTGTCTGAAATTACTTCAAATTCTGCTTTTGTGCTTCAAAAAAATTTTTTTTTGTGACAAGATCTCACTATGTAGTTCAGGCTGGCCTTCAGCCTCCTGCCTCAGCCTCCCAGGTGCTGGGATTACAGACATGTGCCACCATACCCGTGTGCTTTTAAAAACTAAAATTCTCTGTACATTTCCACCATTACCTGCTATTTTATTCATAAAAAGCAGTTATTTATACAATGCTCACCAATAGCTCACCAGGAGCTTCTTAAGTGACACTTTTATTCTCTTTTAAAGTCATCTCAGTGGCACCTGCCCAGACATAAAATAACAATGTACCAGGTCAGCACAAAAGAGGAACATAAAACAGGCCAATCTTCTCACCTAAACTGAAGCCTTATTTCTTGCCCAACACTAACATGTTGGTGGACAACACCCCAGCTCTGGAAGGTGGGTGGAGCAGCCCACATGTGTGTTAAGTACTTAGGTTAGTAAAATACATGTCTTTATGGAGAAGGCACTCCTATCAGGGATATATAAAGCCTCTGGATGTAATTCCTGCCATGTCAAAGAAGTGTGGAAAATTCAATACACCGAAGTCAATCCTAGTTTTGCCACTGGGTGCCAGTGTCCCAGTTCACACAAACATGGTAAGATGGCACAACAGATAATGTTCACATCTGTAAACAGGACATTTCCCATCAAGGCTTGGCTACCTCCTCTCCTTCAGCTTGTCCTGTCAGCTGCTTCTGTATGGCCCAAGTGCACCTTGCCTACTGAGTGCTGACTCCAGCATTCTGTGTCTCCATGATCTTGGGAAAAGCTCTTCGTTTATGTGCCAAATATTTACTGAGCATCTACTATGAACACTGTAAGTCAATGTAGGAACAGACCTAGGTGACTTCTCCTGAATGTACAACAGTTGCTTTAGTTAAACCCAACTCTGTCTCTGTGCACTGACATGTACAGAGCTGGCTGTGCTATTTTCTTCTCAGTTCAGCTGGCACTAAGCAATGCAAATAAGGCCAGCTAAGGTACTCATGTGTAATCCATGAGGCCAGCCACCAACTTCCTGTTTATTCACACCATGTTTCCTACAAAATGGTTGAGCACACCAGGATGGCACAGCCAGATGAATCCAGGAATGTCAGCTGGGCTCGAGCCACAGATAAGATGTTATAACTTCCCAGGACACAAAAGTTTACATATCAGAAACTGAAGCAACAGCCTCCTAAAACCATTCAAATGCTACCCTAATTGAGTTATACAGACTGGTCTTTTACATATCATCCTCCCTGCTTATGTCAGAGGGTACTTCTTCTCCACCTGGCCAGCTCAGCTCATCTTGCTCACATAGTTCCCGCCATCCTCACTGTCACTCCTCCTCGAGCCACTCCCTTCTTCACAGGATAGATTCTGGGGGAGGCCTTGAGTCAAGGCCTTTGTTCGGTGCATCCTTACCTGGATTGAACTCAGGACCTCTTGGCCACCCATAACTATAAATATATCTTAGTGTCTTTATTCTTGCTGTGGGTAGCAATGAAGGTGGTAGGTAGGAATAAATTGACTGATTCTAATAATAACACATCAATGGAATTACAAATATAGCTTTTCAGAGTGTGATGTGGACAGGAAGAGGGGTTACAATATTTGGATTACAATATTTTAAATGATTACAATATGTAATATTGGGATTATAACAGTCATCTAAAGACACTGAGTAAGTCAGAAAATTAACAATATGTCAGCTTGTGTGGGGTTTACATATTAGCTGGTTACATGCAAAGAGAGAAAGATGATAAAAGGAAACATGAATAAGTAGACTACAGTGGCCCTCAGCAGATAAGCATTATTGGCAGAAGCAGCGTGAGGAGACTGGAAGTGATACAAGATGGGGAGAGGTACTTCAAAAAGAACAGAGCAGGCAAGGTAAGACTCTGTTAAGAAAACCATGGATACAGCTGTCTGGTGAATGTCAGGGGAACAGCATCCCAGGCAAAGTGGCAGTATGAGCTGTGGCCTAAGGCAGAGATAGGCAGTATGCTGGAGGCACAGTGTCAGGGGCTGGGATGTGCAGGACGTTAGTGACAGGAGCCAGACTGTCTTGGGCTCACAGGTAGTGAGGACTGTTACATCTGCTGGAGAAAAAAAACAACTTACAGAGGTACGGGTGTTATATGTCAAGTGGAAACACATGGGTACCTAAGGAAACACATGAGGTAATCAGGTCTACATGATCACATGAGGACAGAATGAGATTCAAACAGCCCTTGCCTCTTTTACATTGCTCGATCTGCCCTTCCATTCCTATATCCACAACTGATCAGGATGAAACCTAGGTTCAAATCCTACGCCTTCTTCTTGGGCAAAAAACACTCTAGTGCATAATGACCAGATGCATACTCTCAACTCTAGGTCACTCCCCACACAGGCCCTTATCAGACATTTGCATACAGAAGACTGTAAAGAAGCAACATTGTGTGATTCAACCATCAGGAATAATAGGACTATGTCACCCTAAGAGCATGTGCCCCCCCCCAAAATCAAAGGTGGGAGTGCCTGCCTTTTCTTAATTCTCTTTTCTTTGACAAGAGCTTAAAGATCTTTTCATGAACAATGTGTACAAGCATTATTGTGCATTTAACAGAAACTCATGAGCTCTAGTTTGAAATCTTTCTATTTCCATTCATAGCAGTGTGGTCCATGAATTCTGGGTAATGGCTCTATTACCTTGAAATACACTTATTTTGAATTTTCATATTATGCTTCTCCTTACAGGAGTTTTTAAAATTTTTTTTATTTAAGAAGAAAAAGAAAAAAAATAGAAAAAGAGTACAAGTTATACAGAATTTCAGAAAACATAAATAGTAGGAAATCACTAGTTAATAGATTACATATTGTTATCTTAGAAATAGTTGTTCAAGTTATAAAATTAAAGCATATAAAGTGGAATTTCAAACAGTGAGACTGGAAACAGTTTTGTTCAATGATCCAACAAAACTCAGTAATATGGTTATCTATCTTATACACTTAAATATATATGCAGTTATATTCTTTAGAGCACTTTCTTTTCCTTTCTTTTGTACAATGACAATTACACATTTTGGGTTTTATTAATTTTTTTTTAATTTTAAAGAGAATAAAACCAAGTGAGACAAAACAATCAAAACAAATCAATGAATGTGATACAGGACCTCAAAATAAGATAAAAGGAAATCAACAATGGCTACCATAATGCCTATTATCTTCAAAATAACTGCCCATAGCATCAGACATAATAAAACCAAACAAATCAGAACAAAATAAAACAATGAAAGCAATACAGGACTTCAAAACAATAGGACAACAACAATGGCTACCATAATGCCTCTTGTTATCTTCTGATGCCTATACCATCAGATATAATAAAATCAAACAAAAAATAGAATAAAATCAATTAAAACAGAACAATGAAAGCAATATAGGGCTTCAAAACAAGATAATAGAAAATCAATAATGCTACCATAATATATTGTTATCTTTGAAATAGCTTCCCAAACCATCAAATATAATAAAATTGAACAAAACTAAACAGAATAAAACCAAACTAAACAGAACTACGAAAATAATACAGGATTTCAAAACACAAAAATTAGCTATGGCCATTGCCTTCCCTTTTTAGACATCTTCCCGTTTCACTTTCACAATATCCACTGTGAATTTTAGATCCCACTAACTCCTTAAGTTTTTATACTGGGGAGGAAACACCTGATGTTCACTCATGTGACTCTGAACCATTTCGCCCAAGACCATGATCTCAAATGGTATCCATTATCTTGTTTTGCAGTCCTTCCTTACATTGCACATAGACCACCCCACCCCTTCAGGGAGGGTGTAGCACTCACAAAATCTCCTTGCCCTCCTTTGCATAAAGAGTATATTTACAAAGTAAGAAGCCTGGCTCCCTGCTGAGTCTTTCACTAAACTTCTAAACTTCTCAAGTTGACACAATGTATCAACCTCATAATCCACCCCTTGTCAACTTGGCAACCAGACATATCTCTTTAAGTCAGCCTCCAGATACAAAGGCATAGTTTTTCTTAACCTTTTGCAACTTGAGCATTATAAACAGCTTAACAATCCCTAGGAACCAGCATTAAGTCTATTAACATTACATTAGAAACATAATATTTTGTCCTTGGACCCCAAAGACTCATGCATGTCCCTTTATGCAAAAGATATTTAGTCCATCTGCAAAAGTTGCCAAAGTCCTAACAGTTTCAGCATTGCTAAAGAGTTTGAGTCCCAAATCTCCTCTGAGATCTAAGGCAAACTCTTAGCTACATACCCAGGTGCAAATTAAAACAAAGTTAAACACTTCCAACATGCAAAGGCACAAGATAAAACATTGCCATTCCAAAACGTACAAAAAGGGATACAAACCATTGCAATCAAAGCAAGTCCAACATCCAGCAGGGCAAATGTTAAGTCCTATAGTTGCATGTCCAGTTTCGGAAGCAATGTGGCAAATTGTGAATCCCAAAGGGCTTGTGTGCCTCCATTCCTATGGCACTTCTGGTGGCTATGGATCCCTCAGCTTCTCTCTTGGGCTGGCTTTGCTTCCTCATTGCAGCTTTCCTTAGATGATCCACTTTCCCGGCTTTTCCAAACTTCAGGAGTCTTCACTGCACCTTTGGCTTCACACAGCTTCACACACTGCCCTCTCACAGGTGCACTGCCTGGCCTCCCAGGCCTTCTGAAATCAGGGTGGAAGCCTTTTAAACTTCAGAACCCTTGCATTCTGTAAGCACCTAAAACCAGCACACATGGATGATGCCAAGGTCTGCTAATAGTTGGGAGAAGCAGCCAGGCTGTCCTCTCTCTTGGCTGTAGGGGTTGAGTGCCTGGGTTGCTAGGCACTCTGAACCTGATTGTGAGGAATAAATTCTCTATGTTGCACCATTCTGGAACCTGATGCAACCTCCACCACCAGTCTGGAACATGACATTCTGTGGCTTTCTCTACCAAGTAGAATCTTTTTGCTTTTGCAGTTTTGAGGTTGCAAAGAGTAGAGACCCACCATCACTTCCCATGATGTGTCCAGGCCATCTTTTTTATTTTCCTGTTCCTTCTCAGTAATGGAGATCTCAGCTGTATTTTCACAGTTCACAGCTTTACTGGAGCTTTCTTTATGGCCAAACTCGCAATGTTTCAAATCAACCTGCTGGACTCTTTGTTACTGATTCACAACATAAATCTGGCTAAAAGCCCCCAACAATAGCCATGTCACTACCTCAATATCTGACTGCCTTGAAATTTCTTCTGTCAGATTAATCAGTCCACTGCCCTTAATCTCAGTCTCAGGCAAAGTCTGTGGATATGAGTAAAATGCAGACAAATTTTCTGCCAAGCCATAACACACACGTGTGGAGTCCGGCAACCAATGCAATCCTTCTTCCCAGCAGAAATCTCCCGAGGCTGGTCTTTACTGGCAAGCTATCAGCCTTCTGGTCTCCTGAGCTCTGACCAGAATCTCCCCTACAGAACAGCCCAAGCTGTTCCAGCTCTATGCATTCAGCTGACATCTGTGAACCTTTCCAAACTCTTTCCACAAGCCATTCCCAGAGGCTCTTGAAAAACATGGTTCAGGTGCAGTCACAGCAACACTCCCACTTCACTGGTACCAAATTCTGTCTCAGTTACTTTTCTCTTGTTGCTGGGACAAAAACACTCAACACCCAAAATTAAGGAAGGAAAGGTTTATTTGGCTCACTGTGCAGAGACTTCAGTCCATAATCAGCTGGCTCCAAGGCAGGGTGGCATGGCATAGGGGCAACACTTCAAGGCAGTGGCAGAACAGAAAAGGAAAAAACAAGCCTCTTCTCCTCCCTTATATTGTATACAGACCACTCCCTTCTTCAGGGCAGGTACAGCACTCACAAAATCTCCTTGCTCTCTTTTGTATAAGATGAGGATATTTACAAAGAAGCCTGGCTCCCTGCTGAGTAGCTCACTTAAACTTTTAAACTTCTCAAGCTGACACAATGTATCGAGCAAAACACTTGGTGAACTGAGGCCATCTACATTAATGGTTATGGCCCACAGCACTGCCTTGTCTCTGTCATGCTATCTTCCTGCTGTTGGCTGCCTACTTTTCCTCCCCATTCAATTGTCTGCCCCACTTAGTGATACGCCTCTGCCACACTGTTCCTGAAATCATGGTCATTTTTATCTCTCTCAAATACCCTTCAGTATTCTTTGTAGAGTTGGTTTGGTGGTCATGTATTCCTTCAGCTGTTCTTTGTCATGGAAGTATCTTGTTTCTCTATTAATTTTGAAAGATGGTTTTGTAGGGTACATCAATCTGGGTTGGAAGTTATTTTCTTTCAGGACTTTAAATACTTCATTCCAAGCTTTTCTTAACTTGATGGTTTGTGTTGAGAAGTCTGCCGTGATTCTGATGGTTTTTCCTTTATAGGTGATCTGTTACTTTTCTTCAACAGTTTTAATGTTCTGTTGTGCTGAATTTCTGAGATCTTGATTATTGTATGTCTGGGTGTAGATTTATTTTGGTTCTAGCTAGCTGGAGTTCTATATGCCTCACTGACGGATGTCACATCCTTTTCCCATGCTTAGGAAGTTTTCTGCTTACTTCTGTAAACATATTTTTTATGTCATTTGTGTTGACCCTGCTTTTTTGCTGACATCTATTATTCTTAAATTATTTTTCTTTGTGTTGTCTTGCAGCCACTGAATTGTTACTTTCTGGTTCCTTTTGTGATTGCTAGCTGCAAATCTGTCTTCAAGATCTAAAAGTCTATCTTCAATTTCTTTCAAGCAGTTTTGCCAGCTTTCAATGGAGTTTTTAATTTCCTGGATATCTCTCTGAATCTGTTTCATGCCTTCCAGTTCTTTTCTATATTGTTAATTCAAGGTTTCCCTCATTTTTCTATGTTCCTCTATATTTTTATCTGTGTCTTCTTTAGAGAATCTGAGCAACTCTTTTATTATGTTTTTCATTTCTTCTTTTACCTGAGACAGTATTTCTGTTCTAATTTCTTTTATACCTCATGCAGTTGTTTGTTTACTTCAGTTGCCAACACTTCAGAAACTTCAAGTGTGTGACTCTCAATCTCTTTCATGTTTACATCTCCTGGACTTGCTCTGCATGGGTTGGAGACCAGAGTCTGCCTTTTGCTTCTTCATCTTGACATTTTCCTGAGTTCTTCTGGACAAGCAGGTAGTGGGCTCCGAGGCACTTCCCACATTGGCTACAATTTCTCTGAAGCGTGACTAGTTCTCCTGGCCAGTGCATGAGACTGCATGAGACTTTGCAGAGACATTGACACAAACTGTAACAACCATGGTCTCTCTTTCCCAAGAATCTGGTACTGAACACAATTATTTCTGGTGGCTTTCACCAGAAGATACTGGGTGATTCTCTACTATGTGCTATAGAGAGAGCACAGGTATGTGGAAAGGAAAGACCAATAGTACCCTGTGTTCCTGACTGCTTCTGGCTCTTTTGTGATTCTGGGTTCCACACAATATCCCTAATTCCTATTACAAGTAAGCCCCACCCCATCTCATCTCAGCTCAGACTTCTTTGGAAGGCTCCTGTTACTTGCAATCAGAGGAGTACTGAGACATAATAAGACACCAGATTAATTTCTGTCATGCTTTTCTTCTGTGAAAGCTCACAATGAATTACAAAACATAAACCGGGTCTAAAAATCATGATGCTCATGAAATAATCATCTTCTGGCAGAAGTTGTTCTTTTCCAAGCAACCGAGCAGAAATGCAAATTATTCTGAACTGCTGGACCAGGTGTTGCTACCTGGTTTGTAAGGAAATATATAATTCAGCCACATGTCCACCTGTAGAAAATTTCAAACTGTCCCTGCTTACTTGTCAAGTTACAGAAGCAGAGTGCTATAACTCAAGTCCTGAAGCAATGGTTATAACAGGAAAGAATAGGGGAAAAGGCTTTTTTGAAGGTGCTAAGCACAGAGGAGCTGTGTGCAAGCTTCCATTTTCCTCAGATAGGAGGTAAAAGCTCTTTGCTTTTGGATTTGCACTGCACCAGGAGAAGAACAGGGTACCCTTTGGGGAAATTCCTATTGCCCAGGGACAGTCTTATCTGAAAATTCCTTTCTTAGAGTTTGGAGCTTGATATTTTGGCAAGAACTAGCATCTGAGATGAGAGAAAAACAAAGGCCAGGCAAACAATAAAGCTTATATTCTTGGAAATTACCCAGTCCACACAGGCACGTAAAAGAAGAAATGTGAAGGATTAGCTATCCATTTGGGATGGAAACATGGATGGTTCACATTTACATCCACTTATCGTTGCTTATCTGAGTAAAAGCAGGCTTATCCTGCCTGGGCATTCCATCTGATCAGATGTAACTCTGATTAGATAAAGCCAAGGATGAAAACACGCAGAGACATGTAGTGCAAAGGACTGAGGGTAACTTGAGTATTTCAGATTACAGGCAGGAGAAGTTATCCTTCCACAAACATCAAGGAATGAGCTCCTGTTGTTTGTGCTAAACAGCTGAGAGGTACAGCAGTCATGAAAGGCAGCTTTGAAAGTTTAATATTTTCAGATGTACAGGTGTTGCGTTGAAATATCTTGATGTTAGAAAAACATCTTAGGGATGATTTGAGTTAATATGAACAAAAATTAAAATATGATTACTCTTTTTAAAGTAGGATTATATCATTCAACTTATTTAGTGGGTTTCTTCAATGCGTTTCAGGCATTGTGTCGGTGCCAGGGATGGAAAGGTAAGACAACAATCTCTAAAAAAGCTTACAATGGAGGGGAGGCGGTTGGGACATAAATAAACCACAGCTCAAGTGCAGAGAATGAGTCTTTGCAGTGACACAGAAGAGCTGTTATAGAAACACAAAGACAGTGAGATCACTGGGATGGTGGGTGGGGTCGGTCAGGGTTGGTGTCCTAAGATGCAACACTTGCATTACATCATAAAGAGAAAGCAAGAAGATGACATTCTTATGCCAGGGGATCAAAGCCTGAAGCAGCACGTCCCTTCTGGAATCTGTAGGCGCTCCTGGAGGCTCCTGGCATGCAGGATTCTCACAAGTGGTTCCTCCCACGAAACACTAGGAACCTTGTTAGAAATGCAAATTCTCAGCCCTAGGCCTTGGGCCTAGCCAGCTGTGTCCTATTAATACACCTTACCTCTGGGCCAGCTGGCAAAGGAGGGGCTGGATCAGCACGCTGTACTGTGGATGCCAAAAGGTCACCAAGTCTTGGGACACCAAGTGAGGATTTAAAGCAAAAACAATGACAGAGATGAGATCTGTATTTTAAAAGACTTGTTCAAGTAGTCTAGAGAATGAACCAAAGGGGCTCTAGCATTAGGAGTGAGACAGGCTGGGAGGCTGCTGCAGCAATCCTGGGGAGAACGCCCCAGATGAACAGGGAAGAGCAGGAAGACAGACTGGAGGAGATTTCAAGAGACCTATTTCAAGAAGCAGAAAGACATAAGCTTATGACCATGGGTCCTTCCAGCATGCCTGGAATGGAATCCCAAGTAGGTGAGCTTCAAGTTATCTGATCTCACTATTCCTCAATTTCCAAATCTATACAAATAGGGGTTTGAATTTCTCCAAAACATGAGCTCCACAGAAGCAGGGATTTTTCTGTTGAGGTCATTCACAGCTCATCCTGGATCCTAAGTAATATTATGCTGAAGGAAAATCTTGTGGATGATAAAGAAGAAAAAAATGTAAGAAAATTCCTGAAGTTTGTCAGACATTTTTGTGTGCTTCTACAGAAGGAACCCATGGCTTCACTCATGCAATGCATGTATATTACCAGTAAGCTACATCCTTCAGTCACATGCACAGTCAGAATACTGGAAATAGAGCTATTTTAGGGGGAAAACTAGCTTTATTCATTTTTCGTTTTGTGGTGCTGGAGATTGAAAGGATCAGTTTTAGATTTCATGTTACCACCACACAGATGTCACACTGACAAGATAATTAGGATTAGTCCCTAACTCTGGTGGCATCAGCCAGTCCCTCCTTTTGGTGTGGCTGGGCAAGACCTAAGATTAGTGGAGGGAGATACCACCACCAAAGAGGAGATCCAGAACTGGATCCGGGTCACCTCTCTTAAAAGCTGACAATATTCTTCACCTTATGTGTGTGACAAAGGGAAGGAGTTACAAATGTGTTTCAAAGATCAGCAGACTGTGTCAGAAAACAAGTTGAACATTAAGTGGTGGTGTGGTCAAGTCACTAAGTCCGTTCAGACGCAGATGGGCAATGACAGCACATCAAACACATGGAAAGACATTTTGAAAAAATATGCTACACACACTGCGCAAGTATTAGTCATCTTGCCCATCACTGTGACACAACACCCAACACTCACCACTTAATGGAGGGAAGGTTTATCTTGCCTGTTTCACTGGGCTCAGTCTATGGCAGAAATGGCCTTGCAAGGTAAAAGGACTTAGCAGAGGAGAGCTGCACACACCATGGCAGCTAGGAAGCAAAGAAAGGGAGGAGGAGCTGGGGACAGGAATATACCGTTCCAGGTTATACTCCAGTGACTCATCTCTTCTGACCATACCTCACCCCTGAACACATGGGATATCTGAAGAACATTTTAGATGGAAACCATGATAATACGTGATAGAACAGAAATATTACATTTTATCCATCTGTTAAAGGAACAGAGATATATGCTACAGTTAGTGACTATGTCACCTGGGACATACATTATCCTAAAAAACATCAGTATGGATCAGTCATTCACACAATTGGTGTTTATCGTGGGTCTGTTTCCAGAAGTTGGGAGAGAATTCTCTCACACATCTGTACTTAGCAATGAGACACATGTTGGAATTACAATGAGTCCTTTGCTATGGATTCTTTCCACACATCTATACGGAGGACAGCCCTGAAAGATCTGAAGGTGCAGCAAAGGAGAAGGCAGGCTTACTGCCTATTACAAAAGTCATGTTCCCTAAGCCAGGGTTCCTCTCCTTTAACACAGCTTGCTGCACACAGAGGAGTCATCAGGTCCTCTCTGCGTCACCCTGTTAGAATTAGGGTAGATGAAAGTGCCAAAAATACTCACTCTGGCTTCTCACATTTGGTGATTAAGAAAGTCCTGTGTCTCTGCACTAAGAGTTTAATGTCATCTGCTAGCATCTGTTATAATCAGGGTTTACAAGTGAATAGATTTAATACAGGACATATAATTTACAGAGGACTCAAGCTCCTCTGACAACGAGAACAGCTGAGTTCGTATCCGGAAACCCAGCAAGACAAGCTTCCCTAAGAGAATCAACAGCACACCCTCTTCCCCTCCAGTTCTTTCATGCTGTTGGCAACAACCTTCAGGTGAGCCTTCAATGTCCAGAACCACGCTGATTTAGTTCAGTTGGGTGTTGACTATCAGTTAAACCACCATAGCATTCATAATACTATAACATGGAGTAACCTGCTAACTGGCAGAAGGGCAACATCTCAGATCCTTTATGGATCCTTCTTGACTCTTTGTGATCTCGTTTTGAAGGCAGGCTGTCTTCCTCTTACCCAATGAACTGTTTCCTGTACTCATGGTGTGAGAGTTGACCCCCCTGCTATAACCCCCTCCCCGAGTTATAAAAAGCAGCAAAGAATGTTTCACTCCCTAACTCCCCAGAGCCGGGAATAAAAGGGTTAACTCCCTAACTCCCCAGAGCGGGGAAATAAAAGGGTTAACTCCCTAGCTCCCCAGAGCTATCAGAGCAGAGCAGAAAGAAATGCCTAACTCCCCAGAGCTATCAGAGCAGAGAAAAAAAAAAAAGAAAGAATGCACCTGCAAGGTCGTTCTGTCTCAACGAGATAAGTAAGACAAGTAACTGTTCTGTTCTGGGCACATAGTGACTGGGCTAGGACCCCCAGTCTCCATGGTTACTCAACCCCAAACCCCTCCAATCAATTTCTGCCAAATCCTATGCTGCTCAAAATTAACCAATGCGATTTGCTTCTGTAAACTTGCTTGCCTCCCGCTTGTACCCTTAAAAACCCTACACAAATTCCCCTCGAGGCCCTCCGCACTTGTTTGCCTGGGGGACCCCATGCGCATGGAAATAAACTTTTTACTCCTCACTACGAGCTGAGTCCTTGGGGTCTTCTCCCCTGCGACACCGGTTCTTACATATGGAGGCCCTAGCGAGATAGTAGTCTCACGGGAGACGACCTCAACGGCTCCGCCTTACACCGCGGGTGAGTACGACCGGTCACTTTTGTTTACTTTCATTTTGAGATCGATCTACCAGTACTTTACATCCCAAGCCGAGCGGCTCCAATCTAGGGGCAATTTCTGTTATCTGTTCTCTGGTGACCGGGGGACGCCCCACACGGTTTTCCGTGACTCACCGTCTGCGATAGGATTTTCCTATCGGTCTGGGGAATTTCATTCCCAATCTGTGGTCCTTCTGGGCCAGTCTGGGGAATTTCATTCCCAATCTGTGGTCCTTCTGGGCCAATCTGGGGAATTTCATTCCCAATCTGTGGTCCTTCTGGGCCAATCTGGGGAATTTCATTCCCAATCTGTGGTCCTTCTGGGCCAATCTGGGGAATTTCATTCCCAATCTGTGGTCCTCTGGGCCAATCTGGGGAATTTCATTCCCAATCTGTGGTCCGTCTGGGCCAATCTGGGGAATTTCATTCCCAATCTGTGGTCCGTCCGGGCCAATCTGGAGGCACCCCCTAAGGTGACTCATTTGGTGTGAAACTCATGCGTGAGAGTGAGGTGGCCGGCCTGTTTGTCCTGTGTGTTGTGACTGTTGTGATCGGTTATTTGTTGTGTCGCGCGTACGCTAACCACTCTTTGTCTTCAGAACACCATGGGACAAACGACATCGTCCCCATTGTCCCTCACCCTCGACCATTGGTCAGAGGTTTGAGAGAGGGCTCACAATCTCTCCTTACAGGTTAAAAAAGTAAATGACAGACTTTCTGCTCGTCTGAGTGGCCCACATTCTCCGTGGGTTGGCCACCAGAGGGGACTTTCCACCTTCCCCTCATCTTAGCAATTAAAAACATCATCTTCCGCCCCGGACGAAGAGGGCCACCCGGACCAGCATGCCTACATCTTGGTATGGCAGGACCTCAGGAAAGAGCCCCCACCGTGGGTAAAACCCTTCCTTCCTCCGCCCTCTCCTTGGTTGCCTGTTTAAACTTGTTACTAACTTAGGGGCTTGTTGCCCATTTCTGTTGCAGGATCCATATGGCTTATTAGATTCAAGGTTCATGATAAGAAAAATTATTTCTTTTAGCTGACCAAACTATGCAAGAAGCTCCCTTTGTTTGTGTCTTTAATGTTGTGGCATCTTGTTTAATATGTAAGACTTCAATTGATTGCTTGCAACCTCAACATACCTTTTAAAAGGAGTATTTTTTTCCTCTCTGATAAAAATGTAAACATGTGCACATATATATGTATATCTATGGTTATTAAGAATCATATCAACTTTACCAAGTAAAAACCAGGTCATACTATATTTGAGCCAGTTAAAAGGTTACAGTTTTGTTTTTAAAATACAGCATTTTTATGTGGTAAAAAGACATAAAATAAGTATGTTTTAGACTACTAAAAGGTGACTTCAAGGGTTTTGTTGAGAGTTTTGATGTTGTCTGAGAAGTGAGAAAAAAGGTAATTGACTGGTAATAGTAAAAAGAGGGACAAAGAGAGTGGTCTTCAAGTAAAGGTGTCTGGCTATGCCAGAATGTAAAAAAAGATTAAAGCTTAGTTTGAGAGGTATTATTGTAAGTTATAAAAGGCTCAAGAGGATGTGAATTTTATTTGTCTTGGTTTATAGTACTACAAATAACAGGTTTGACAAAAAGTAAATGTGTTCAGAATTTGACAGTATTAGATCAGTTTTGATAAAAGTATACATAAGATTGTACTTTGCTACAAAATGTTTCCATTAAAATGAGATTATAGGTGATACTACAAATAAGATACAAGTTCTTACATGTACTGTGAACATCTGGGAGATTATGCAGCACAATTTTGTTACCTATAAAAAAGCCCTTTTTGTTAAGAATATAATTTTAGTAAAATGATGGCCTGCCACGTGACACCCTTGGACAAAAAACAGTGTGCCATCCAGATAAAGCCGGCTCTCTGATCCGGAATGCCAAAACCATGTTCTCCTTTTGTGCCACCCTGACTGGACATCCAGAGGTAAGGAGGTTTCCCAGTATCGCCAGTTGTTCTCTTTGTAACTCAGTCGGCCCCACATGTTAGACAAAAATTACAAAGGTTTAAGAGGTTTAAAAAAATGCCCCTCAGCCAGTTAATAAAGATAGCACAAAAAGGTCTTTAAAAACTAAAAAATTTACAAAAAGATAGCCAAGATGTTAAAATTGCTCTATGAGAAAAAACTTTTAAAAAACAGACGAGAGTTTCTGGGGGCAATTGGATACTGTAGGCTAAATTTTACTAAAAAGCTTGCCTCTATGACTCCCATAAGGGAGAAACTCAAAATTCGCTGAAATGGACTGATAAATGTAAACAGGCCTTCCAACAGCTCAAGCGGGCCTTGACAGAGGCCCCAGCCCTGGGACTCCCTGACGTTACAAAGCCTTTCATCTTGTTCATAGATAAACTCAGGGACATTGCCAAAGGAGTCCTAACTCAGGACATTGGCCCTTAAAAGAGGCCTATAGCCTACCTCTCCAAAAGACTTAATCCAATAACAGGAGTATGGCCCCCTGCCTTAAAATACTAGCTACTATGACAATGTTACTTAAGGAAACAAAAAAAACACGCTTTGGGCAAGTAATTTCTGTGGTAACCTCTCACAGTTTAGAGACTCTTATCAAAACCCCTCCTAAAAAAAGGCTCTCCAATGCCAGAATTCTACTGTCAAGCCCTGCTTCTAGACCCAGAGTCAATGATATTCAAGACTTCTTCAGCTTTAAACCCAGCCACCCTTATGCCTGATGATGACCTGGAGGAACAAAGGACACCTCTCCATGAGTGTGCTGACATCCTCAAACTGCAGCGGAACCTACAGGCTGATCTTACTGACCAGCTTTTGGAAAATGCCGACAACTGTTCGATGGAAGCAGCTTCATCCAGAACGGCAGAGACAGATGAGTGGCCGGGACAACAGTGACCACCAAAAAGGAGGTACTCTGGGTTAAAGGGTTAGAGCCTAGCACCTCTGCCCAAAAGGCAGAGCTCATTGCTTTGACTGATGTACTAAAACTAGCCACAAAAAAGAGGGTAAACATCTATACTGATAGTACATATGCTTTTGCTACTATACATATACATAGAGCCATCTATTAAGAGTGAGGTCTCTTAACCTTGGCCAGAGCTAAGATTAAAAAAAAAAAAGAGGGCTCCACAAATCCTAAATTTGCTGGCAGCAGTCTGGCTGTCAGCAGATTGCTGCTATTCACCTGAGGAAACAATTTGGCAGATCAGGCCGCTAAAAGAGTAACAATCACATCAGAGAGGCCAGCCAAAAAAAAAAAAGTAAGTAACTGCTCTGATGCGAGTCCCCCCGACCTTATCAAAACCAGTCTACACAAAAAAGACTACACTGGTTGTTGTGAGCCATCTAACGGATTCCAGTCCCTGTGACTAAAAGACAAGTACAAAATTTCTAAGAGCCACAGGACTGATCCAAAGTTTGGGACCCTGGCAGAGGCCTGTTGTCTACCTTTCCAAGAGACTTGGTTCTGTGGCAACCAGATGGCCACCCTGTCTGCGGTGATTTCTTCAATGGCCCCCTCATAAAGGAGGCTTAAAAATTGACTTTTGGACACAAACTCTTAATTGTTTCCTCCTATTCACTGGAGACTCTCATCAAGGCCCCACCAGACTGATAGATGTCTAATTCCTGAGCCATGCATTATCAGGCACTATTTCTAGAAACAACAGCTTCAAACTCGGCTACTTTGCTGCCTGAGGATGACCCCTCGTTGCCTCATTGATCACCTCACGAAACATCGACCTTATGTAGTTGATAAGCTACTGTCTAGAGTTCCATCCTACTTCTCTGATGAAAACAGTTATGTCTCTCAAGAGCCCATTTGCACTTAAAAAGACCAACATCTGACAGCTCAACTTCCAAGAGATTCCGGGGGCTAATATCAAGCTAGCCCAGTCTGTGAGCTTCAGATGCCCTCAGTGCCAATTGGTAAATCTAAAAGTACTGCAACAAATAAAAACCACTGGTTATCGTGGGACTATGCCTAAAAACACTAAAAAATAGATTTTACAAAAATAAAAAGCCTAAACTTCAAAAATATAAGTGTTTTCTACTTAGTCTGAGTCAGCTCTGATAGCAGTTTCTCTGATTTGGTCTCCCTTTTTATCCGTGGGGTCCAACAATGGCCTGGCTTTTATAGCCTAGTAACTCAAATTAACCTAAGCTTTACAGATCAATTAAAAAACTCGATTGGGCTTACCAGCCTCAGAGTTCAAAAAAGGTAAAAAGATAAGTTAGATTTTAAAGACTATAATTACTAATGGCCTTAAAAACTGGCGAAAACTGGGTGAGTCTCTTTTCCTTCTGCCCCTTTACATGCGTGATACACCCCCTATGTTGCAGATATTTCCTCTTTTGAAGTTTTATGTGAGGTTTCTAAAAATTAGCTAATTTAACTAATCAAGATCTTATTAAGTCTCCCCAGACTTTTCAGCTAGCTGTGACTTCCATCCACTGGTTACTTTGCTGCTGCCCACTACAGCTAAAGAGCCTAGACACCTGGACAAGCGACCTCACCGTAAATCTCTTGAGAGCGACCTCACCGTAAATCTCTTAAGCCGCAATAGATTGTCAAAACAGCTAAAAGCCTGCCTAGATTCAACGTTCCCAATGCAGACAAGTCCCAACTTCAAAAGACCGTCAGCCTACAAATAAGTAAACTGTCATTTCTTCCAAGGACACTTTAAAGCTTAAGATTGTCTAATATAACTGATAATTTTGTGTTCTCCTCCTTTATAGAGACCCCAAGGAGGCCTCTGTCTGACTTAAAAATTGTTACTTATATGGTAAAACAGAGTAAATTTAAATGTTGGTTTTCTTTCTCCTTTTGGTTAACAGCTTTAATGACAGCTACAAGACCTTTGTTAATCCTCCTACTGGGCCTTATGTTATAAACAAGTTGATAAACTATGTCAAAGTTCTTAAAAGCTTGTGATTTTAAAGACACATACAAGGTTATAAACAGATGCAATAAAAAAGCTAAGAAAAAAAAATTAAATCTCGAGAGCCCCCTTCAAGTAAAGCCAAAATGTTCTCCTTCTGGAAATCAATCCTGCCCTATATTCTCCCTTTACTGGGACCCCTGGCTGGATTCATTATAGTCATGGCTATAGCCCCTTACCTCATTAACCGAGTAACCCAGTTTGTGAGGGCTCAGATCTCTCAAGTAAAGGTTATGGTGCTACGTCAACAGTATGACCCCTTACCAATACAGGACCTTTAAGATTAAAAGTCATCGAAAAAAAAAAAGGGGGGAATGTGAGAGTTGACCCCCCTGCTATAACCCCCTCCCCGAGTTATAAAAAGCAGCAAAGAATGTTTCACTCCCTAACTCCCCAGAGCCGGGAATAAAAGGGTTAACTCCCTAACTCCCCAGAGCGGGGAAATAAAAGGGTTAACTCCCTAGCTCCCCAGAGCTATCAGAGCAGAGCAGAAAGAAATGCCTAACTCCCCAGAGCTATCAGAGCAGAGAAAAAAAAAAAAAAAGAAAGAATGCACCTGCAAGGTCGTTCTGTCTCAACGAGATAAGTAAGACAAGTAACTGTTCTGTTCTGGGCACATAGTGACTGGGCTAGGACCCCCAGTCTCCATGGTTACTCAACCCCAAACCCCTCCAATCAATTTCTGCCAAATCCTATGCTGCTCAAAATTAACCAATGCGATTTGCTTCTGTAAACTTGCTTGCCTCCCGCTTGTACCCTTAAAAACCCTACACAAATTCCCCTCGAGGCCCTCCGCACTTGTTTGCCTGGGGGACCCCATGCGCATGGAAATAAACTTTTTACTCCTCACTACGAGCTGAGTCCTTGGGGTCTTCTCCCCTGCGACACCGGTTCTTACAATGGCTTACTCTGGTTTGCTCTACCCTGAGTCAGTTCACTGAGAGCTGAGGAGACACTGAGAGCTATATTTTTAATTGATAGCTATTTGTAGTATTTTTCTTTTTCTTTTTTGTCTTTTTCCTTTTTACCGGTACCGGGGATCGAACTCACAACTGCCTGCTTGCAAGGCAGGCGCTTATGCCGCTGAGCTAAATCCCCAGCCCCCTGTAGTATTTTTCTTAAAAAACTAATGTAAATGCTCTCTTTGCCTATATATCTTTTTAGTTGTTTTGTTTGTGTTTGCTTTCAACTTATTTTGCTAATGAAATCTATTTTCTTGTTCTTCTTTTCTTTTTCCAGTGCTGGGATCACGCTTGAGTCCTTATGTATACTAGGCACTTTACCCCTGAACTACAACCCTAACCCCTCTCACACGTAAGCATTTATAGAGAAGGAAAAGTTATTTTTAAATAGACATGTGTGGTATAGGTTACGTATGTATGACTGCATGTGTAGTTCTTAAAAGATTTTCATTTAACTGTAAATATGAAAAATTCCCAAGAAATAACTGCATTTTCAGGTAAATTTTAGTACATTTTTCTTGCTTAGAAACAACTGTTAAAAAAATAACAAAAGAACATGACCTCCAACCTTCAGACACTGTACAGAATGAGCTGAATGGTTAATGCATGTGTTTCTACAGCCTGTGCATATATAACCCCCACATTCAGATCCAGAGTACACTGACTTCTAGTTGCAATTCAGAATACTACTTTACAATGAGCACTTTTTGATAGCATTAGTAACAAGACATCCAAGAAATCCTCTTTGAGAACTTCAAGGTCATACGAAAATACAATCAGCAATTCTCCGCATTGGGACTTTTGAAATGCCAAATTTTGAAGGAAAATGTGCTGCATCCCGGAAATGCCAAGTGGCATTCTTAACAGCCACCACAAGACACTGTTCCGATCAAATCAAACAATCACAAAAGAAATGCTGGCAGCTGCCTTCATTTCAGGCTCTTTCTTTACAGCTCCATATTCATAGTTAAAGTTCCCTTAATAAATATTTCTACTGGATTGATATCATCTCTCTGATCCTTTATATTCCATCGAAATCTAAAAAGCCTCGAGTTGCAGGACACATGAAACACACAGAGTGGATCTAAATTCATTGATTATCATGTGAAAGAAGGTCCAGAAGCAATTAGTCCTTTGTTGTGGATGACAAATAACCTCCACATAAAATGCTCCATACACTGAGGCATCTTTGATCGCTCCTACTGGCTCAGTGACTCACAAAGGAGGACAAGGGTGTCTGAAAACAAAAGGGCAGCCTGACGGCCCCGCTGAGTTATTTATTCTGTATGTTCAGCTCAGTTTTTCCTCATTCCAACTTTTCATGCCACTATAAAAAGGAATGGATTCCTTTCTGCCAAGAACATCAGCATTGCATACTAAGAACTGAAATACTGGTTTAACACAGAGCCCACATAAGGCACCCACCTGCTCTCTTTCATGAGGCAGGAGAACTGGGCTGTGACAAATCAGTCTTCTGTATGTTTTCTATATGAGTTTATTACACACTTTTGGACATTAATCTGCATCTAGGACAAGCTGAAGTCATACACTCACAATTTCAAGATGGAAGGCTGAGTTTTAAACAGGACTGCCTTGAAAACTATCCACGTGTGCACCCTCTGGAATGTTCCTTTTCTATTAAAATTACTTGAAAGAGTCTCATGATGCAGAACAGCATGAGGGATATGAATAAGCTGCATTTATTTCCTCTGGTTCAAAGATGTCCATAACATTTTTGTTCTCTGAATAAAAGCAGCATGGTATAAAGTGATTTGAAGATGGAAAACAACATATTAGAGACCAGAATGCTTCTGAAATGACTTAACTCAGAGAAATGAAAGCATCCATTTGGCAACAGGAATTAAATCATTAAAGATTAAGACCAATGAACATCTCCTCAAAATAAAATTGGAGAAAATAAAGGGATTGTATGAATTATAAATAGCAACTCAGCCAAATAGGCAAGGGCTTGAGTGACAAATCTTGGTGCAAATCTGGCCCCAACATTTCCTGCATGTGACCCCGAGCAAGCTGACTCTCAATTTCTTACTTGCAAATTGAAACAGTCATAGCTTTCACACAGGATGGATGTGAGAATTACTGAGTTAAGGTATACGTTTTGTCTAAAGAGGCACTTAAAGAACACACTATTTCAATTAAAAATGTAAAGAAAAAGGCCTTGAAGCATTTTTCAGATAACAGAACTAAACTATAATGTCAAATATGTCTTACTCAATTAATCTATCTGATTTTTTGTCAGAATTTCAATTTTATGCTGTGAAGGGAAAAAAATTACAAAAAAATTTAAATCTTTCCTTTTACTTTTGCAAGGAATTTCTTTTCAATCCCACAGTAAGATTTTGTGTAAAGCTTTTTAACCAGAGAGGGTCATCATGGGAAAGTAAACCACTGACAGAATGTATTAGGTTCATACAAATTTATAGCAGTAGCATAATAGTTCTGAAAAACAAGTTGGCTGCAAGCCCACTGTCTGTCCTTGAGCCTCGGTCAGCAGGGAAGGTTCCTGCAGCATGATTAGTGAAACAGGAGACCCTGGGTGATTAATTAGTGCTTCCCATCAATACTATCAGAATGGCTTTCTGCCAGTAATGTAAGTATGTTACCTGATTTTGACTCCTCATTTTATAAAACTGCCTTCCATGTGAACAAGACTCGTCAAGCACTTTAAACACTAAAGGAAAGTTTTCTCAAAATCTCCTTTAAAACAAACCTGCTTCCTTTGACAAACATTTTAGTCCTAATAAATGGCAGGAAGGGTGGGAAAAAACCTAAATAAAGAAGTTTGTCTCAAATTCTCTGAGTGCTGAATTAAACCAAACTCATTTCAAAGTCCTTGTAAGTGTCTGACATGCAAAAGAGAAAAAACTGCATTTGGATGAACAGATTGGTTATATGAACTTGAGGGCCATCAATCTTTAAAGTCACTATAAAAATTCAGATTTTACACATTTTCCTATGTAGCTATTAGTGTGTGGTTTTTTAAATCTTTCAACTATGTGCTGAGTAACCTGTTTAAATGTTGAGTAACCCGTTTTCATAATTTTCTAGATATTTCTGGCATGCATTTTCATCAAGGTATTGTTACGACACAGAGATTACTAAGGTTAAATCTGTTGGTTTATATAGATGCATGGGAAGTTCTCTGGTATCTACTACTATGTCAGAAAGGCTAATTAAATTAGGTTAAAAAGGGAAAAGAAAAAACTTCCCTTAATTAAACCAGTTCCTTTAAGTGAGGTTGACATTTGGGTAGATAATTTGTGTATACATAAAATGGGTCCTGCTAGTCTCTAAATCTTATCCTTAGTCAAGATCACAAAACTGAGTCCAAATGTGAGAAATGGTAGATAACTAACATAAATATTCTATTCTCACCTACATAATATTTTTCCATGGTAGATGAAGACTCCATGTAAATAAGCAAACCACTGGACATGCAGACCCTCCCCAGACCAGCATATGCACACCAGACACAGCCAGAAGTGTCTGTGCTATCCAGTGCAGGTCCTCAAGGATAAAGTCATTCTTTTTTACACACTGCAAAGTTCACAGTTTAAAAGAGATGAGGCTGGGCGGAATCAGAGAGGATGCTGGTGTCTGCTCAGAAAAAAAAAAAAAAAAAAGCCTCTGAGATGTGACAAAATCATGTCAGGAACAGGAAACAGAATCTCCATTTAGAAGCTGAAATCCCAATTCCTATCTACTATCAATCTTTTTCAGATGCATACAGAATCCACTGCAGCCCAGCAGGTGAAAACATGTAATCTAGGCTGCAGTCACGGAAAGCCCAACCTGCTCTCTAAGGCACAGACACACACCCCTTTCACGGCTTTCAAATGTCAGCACAGAGGTAAGGAAGTGTCCAACACATTATACAATTTCCTAATAAATACCCTGGAGCGTCAATAGGTTCAGCATCCCCAAAGGCACAGGTTAATAAGTAAGGGCACCACAGAGTTCACAGGCTGATGGTACTAATTATGTAGCCACAGAGATCGCTTAGAGATCAATAATTAACATAAAAGCCAATTTGCAGTAAATGTTATAAATGGAATTAAGAGAAAAACACAAGTTTAAAGACAGCCACCAGATGCTAATATGAAGGAAGACTCCTTCAGTAGGATAGGTCTCAAGGGAGGGGTAGCATGTCAAGAAATGGGGGTGTTGAGTTCCTCAAGCAGCAGGTCACAGGTCACAGGTTTGCTATTGGTAATGCATCAGGACAAGCATTTTCCTCCTCAGTGAACAGAAGAGACTGTGACTGCATGTGGCAAGAGGAAGGGCTACTTCAAGAAGTTTTATGTTTCACCTGTAAAATTATTTTCTTACTAAAAGTTTGGGCCAAAAAGTTTGTTTTGTGGAAAATG
This sequence comes from Cavia porcellus, assembly GCF_034190915.1. Taxonomy (NCBI): domain Eukaryota; kingdom Metazoa; phylum Chordata; class Mammalia; order Rodentia; family Caviidae; genus Cavia; species Cavia porcellus. The sequence goes on from NW_026947487.1 coordinate 81,432,563, forward strand.
AAGAGAACAATTATCTATTGGGCTAGAAAATAAACACTCAATTAAGAGGGTTTTGAGCTAGTATTTAAAACATGGCATCAAGAATTTGAATTTGATCCTGTGGGGACAAAGCTTCTTATTATAGCTCAATATAGCTTCTTAGTTTTTTACTTTTTAAAATTTTATTGGCTCCTGCCCTGCTTAGCACCTCACAAATGTGATGCTGCTAATCAATCATCATCTTTCAGGTGAGCATTACTATCTCCATCATAGAGAAGGAGAGTGAGACTCGGATGTCACAACCAGCCCAGGGCATGAAGCAAGTCTTTTGAGTCTAACAGTTATAATGTCTGATAAAGAGGCAAAGCAAAAACAAGAAACACTCAAGGGTAGGTTTTAGGGTTTTAATCTTATACTTTCAAAACACTAAAGTGAATAGGCATTAAACAACTATATTATTAAGAGTTTCTTTTAATCACTCAATTTCAGAATATAAAAATTTTAATATTTCCCAAACCCCAGGCAAAAATTGTAACAAAACTGAGAATTGAAACTTCTCTTTCCTAACAACCAAAAAAGTAGGGCTGGGGATTTAGCTCAGCGGTATAAGCACCTGTCTTGCAAGTGTGTGGTCATGAGTTTGACCCCCAGTACTGATAAAAAAAAATAAAACAAACTAACAACCAAAAAAGTCATCAGCAAGTTATTTCTTAATAGTTGCATTAAGTGTTCCCTTACTTCATTCAGCAGCAATGAAATTAATGACTGTTATCACTTGAAAAATGCTTTGGAGAAAATGTAAAAATAGGTGCAAAAGCAGCAGGCCGCCTGAAGCAGAAAGGCTCACATGAAAGAGGTAACCCACTGTGTTCCAGGCTCTTGCCTTCCAGCCCTCTGCTCTCAGCCCAAGTCCTGCCTGCGGCCCCACTGGGAGGACTAAGGACTTGGTCAGCAGAGCACAGAGCATCCTGGAAAGCCCAGTTTACCTCCCGAAGCAGCTGAGAACATGCCGATAGTCAGCTTTCTAATGTAAATACGTAAGGAAGGAAAAAAACCCCAAATCAGTAGACAGAATAAAGAGAAAAAACAATTATTGGAAAGTAACTTTCTGATGAATAGAATACACAAGACCCAAGGACTGATTCATGGGAGGGAACAGACTTCCCCTTTCTGCTAAAAATGTCCTTCACAAGAATCAAAGAAGCTCTTCCACAGACCCAGAACAAGCCGATGCCCTATGGTCAGAGAAGCCCGAGATCATCAGTCCAGTGGAAGAGTTAGCTGCATAGACAGAAATCCTCAGGGCACCTGGCGATGCAGAAGACCAGCTGCACAAGGTTCTGACCTTCCCTGCACACCCCAAGTGATCTGCTTGGGGATCCTGACTAACATATGGCTCCACTTAACAGTCACAGACCCTTTATTTTTTATGAAAATAGTCTTTAAATGTAGGAAACCGGTATAATCCCAAATGGATTTACAAACCAACTACAAAGAACACTATCAAACCACAGAACTCAAACTAGCCACAAGCATTAAAAGTAACAGATGATATTTTGTTGCTGTCACTAAAACACTGATGTGGCATCCAGCCCAGTTCTCTATATTTAATGGTTTGGTATTATGACTTTCACAAATGTTTACATAGAGAACACCTGTTCATATAAGGATGTTGAACAAACCAGCAAAAAAAATCCAGAGGCCAGATTGGGATAATCAGACCTCATACTTAACCCAAAGCCAGTCAATTACGATGAGGTGTCACGGGACAACTCTCTTACTCATTTGAACAGAAGCAGCATCACAGCTTTCTGAAATCTGCAATGTACAGTGTCAGATCCAAACACTGCGGAAATGACAGACATTTCTCTGGGTGTTTACTAGCTATGCTGACTACCAGTGATGTTTTCAAGGCATATACAAGAGAGGGATCTGCCCACTTACTGGGCTGGAAATGGATGCATGGTGATGACTTACTATGTGCACCCCGCAACTCCCTTTCTGCTTATCTATCTCATTTATGCACTCTTCACAATTACCCTGGGGAAGGTACAGTTAGCACATTTAACATATTAGTACTTGTAACACCTTCGGCAAGAGTTGGGGTAAGTAACTCACTCAGAGCCACATAAAGGGAAAGCAGGATGTAAGATCCAGAAGCCAGAACCCAGACTCCAAGTTCTAAACCAGCAATGCCCCCTGACCACTGACAGTGGGATGGTACAACATGCCATGATGTTCCGGGTCACTGAGGACACACACACATGCAGGCAGGACTTCCTCCACACACGCATCACTTACTATGTGGCTGGCTATATGATTCCAACAATGCGCTGCATTTTTCCAGACTACTAGACAGATGTATTTATCTAATACTCGTTCAACTAACCCAGCTGCCCTCAAAGATCAAAGCAATTGGGGACTTTCTCTCCTATTAGGAAGAGATTTAGGATTTGAAAATGAATACAGTTATTTCTAAAGAAAAAAAAAACTGCCAGAACTAGTTGAAGCTTTTTAAAAATAATATACTTTAAAAATGATACAAAAATTTGATTTGATTCTTTGCAGTGGGCCTGACCTAAATTAAGCTCTTTACCTGTATTATCTCAATGAAGCCTCACTTCTCTGTAGGTTCAACACCACTTCCACTTTCCAAATATGACTGTTGAGCCAAGAGACACTGAGTGTCTTGAATATAGAGCTGAAACTCAAACTTGGGTGTCTGAGTGCAAACCCTGAGGCAGAGTCCTCTACAACAAGGCTGGGAGACAATGGGCAGTGCTGTTGCCTCTCACTATGCATCAGCACATGAGACCTGTTTCATAGATTTCTGCAGCCAGTTTAATCTTTAACCCAACTGTCCTATTTGATTGGTTGCACATAGCATCCAGCAACAAAATAGTAAAATTTTGTAGTAATTTAGAACTTTTTGGATTTAGGATGAAAAACTGCTGTGAGCTAAAGACCATTAAGGTTTGAGTATGGAGCAAATCACTTGCCTAGCATGCACCCACACACCCAAGTCTGAGTATGCTCAAGTGAAGAGGTCTGTACTGCCCTAGAAACACAAACCTTGGTCAGAAAGTCAACCCTGCGGCAGCCTCCTCCCTAGACTCAAGAGATTCTTGCTGCAGGCAGCACATTGTGGTACTGGACAGGAAAAAGATGTGTAAATACCTATTAGCCTCAGGGCTGTCCACCCAGCCCTCTCCTAACTTGGAAGGCAGATTTGATGGCTGCATAGTGCTGGAAGCTAACAAGGTCCCTAGGACCCAAGGGGGAGACAGACACAGGATGGACAGGATTTGTGAGCACACCTTTGAGATACCAGAAATGCTCAGAGCTAAACAGTCCCCTTTACACTGACAAACAGTGATGACAAGCACCTTTTGTAGGTCACCAGTTCATGCCAGGAACTACAGGTGCCTTCTTCGCATGGTTAATTTTTATCATCCTGTGAAGCAAACGAGGAAATCGAGGCTTAGAGACAATTCAATCCTAGGAATTGCTTGGCTTAGCCCAGGACTCCCTAAAGCCACTGTTATTTCCTCTTCACCAGGTGAACACTGCCACAAATCCATCTAACACACCTGCTACAAAAGTTGAAATAAGAAGACAGAATGGGTACTGAACAAGGGCAATAAACAATTCAAAGTAAGCTGAGGCAGAGATACTGCTATAGTTTAGATGTAAAATGTCCCCCAAAGATCTTGTGTGTTTGGGGGTGACTGGGTAGGAGGCTCTACATGAATCAGTGAACTCATTCACTGGTGATTAAGTGGTTGAGTTTCCTGATGTTAGGTGGGGCCTGATTGGAAATGTGCACTGGAGTTGTTACCTGAAACTGTGTATTTTTGCCCCTGGCTCTTCCCTTCACTCTGTTTCCTGTCTGCTACTGGTTGAGCACCTTTTTCTGTGCCATCCTGTTTCTGTTTTGGATCAGACGACCACAGATTGAAAATGTGAGCTAAAATAAATCTCTCCTCCTTTAAGTGGCAAGGGTTGGCTATTTTGTCCCAGTGACTGGAAAGTGACTAAGACAGAGGTTAAGAACTGACAAAGTATTTGGAGGTCATCTAATCTCTTCATATTCAGAGTATACCACAGAGGCTGTTAGGTTCACATGGGCCTTACATACTTTTATATTTTAAATGACAATTATTAAAACCTTACTATACACCAAAAACAGTCTTAGTACCTTAAAGTACCATACTCTGATTTAACCTATGACATCCTCTTTCAGTAAGTCCCCCACTTAAAAGATGAGGAAGCTAAGCCATAATCAGCTTACATCATTTATTAAAGATCAGGTGCTGTCGGACTCTGTGCTCTTCACATACCTTTCACCAACCTCACTGTAAGCAGTTGCATCAGTCAGTGCTTAGGTCTGCAGAGCAGTTTCTCACCACTGGAAAGTGATCAGGACTTAGCATAGGTCTGTGGCAGGTGGAACCACGCTATGGCTCCCATCCACATTCTGCAGGTGAATGCATCACCTGACAGTGAAAGACAGTGAGGTTGCATTGGTTTTTCTCTGTTTGTTCTGTAGCACTGTTGTGAGAGATGCTGAAACCATGCATGAGTGGTACTTTCCCTTCTCCTGTGCTCTGAACTGGGCTGCCAACAAGACTAAGAGTGGCCATTTGTGAGGGGCACAGCCTGAGGCCCCAGATCAGGCCATCAGGCTTGTGATGCTGGATTGTGTTACTGTCTGGCATAGATTTCCCTCTATCAGCCCCAACAGAGGCAGATATGCTGGTGGGAAGCCTCAGGCTCTTTACTTTTGTGTGTAGGGACCAGTATTTGGATCCAGCACAGAACATAGACAGCTCTGAAGATACAGAGCTCAAGGCCTGGGACAGAGTATTTGTAAAGAACTCTGGAGGTCAAATGTTGGTTAATAAGTGCTCCTCTTTTAAAACAAGCAGCTCAGATACTTCACCTTTCAAGGCCCTACACAAGCTGTGACCCATGGTTGGCCCTTAGTACATCTGGCGTGGCTGCAAGGACCATCTGAACACCAGGGCACTGTGCTGACTCCTTATTTAGCAGAAGGGCCTCCAAATGCGCAGGAGCAGGGGTACCGACCAAGTGCTACTCGACTGCCCAGAGCAGGGTCTAGTCCACCCCTCTAATGTCTACGATTCATATCCACATGATGGTGCACCATGGCCCTATCAGCAGAGACACAGCTGTAAACATTAGGTGAAAACTCAGTGTGTTCCCCATTGCTTGGTACATACACATTATCCAGTGAAATATATATTAATTTAATGCATGATTTAGAAATTCCCTCAGCATTAATTTATTATGTTATACTCTGAAATGTTTATCAATATGTACTGGGACTGCTTCTGTAAGAATTTATTCAATTTTACTCCATTTTGCTATCTGTTTTGCACTGGTTTTTACTGATAAATTTCCTTTGACTATACATACTAGACAACTCATACAAACATATTTCATATCACAATCTGTTTTTGCATTATCATTATTCACCACAGTATCATACAGGTAACTTTTGTCAGTGTTTTTATTTTAAAAAAGTTCTGCACGTATGATGAAAATGTCCTCAATCTAAAAGTGTGTTTTTACCTCCTATTTATCCACAAGTTTCCTGTATTATGACCTAATAGTTCAGGATGGGGCTATAGAATGTTTATCCTAGAATGTGATTTCCTATTGAATCTCAATATACTGTATATGCATAAGCAAAATGTCACCCATTAGGTCACACTCAATGCACTTATTTTTGAAGAACTTAAATCTTTTCCCTAAAACAATTATTTGTTAAAAACTGAAATGTATTTTCCATGGCTCTGTGTCTTATACTGCATTTATGAGCAGCAGAATAAGGAGGCCTAGGACCTATGAGCTTCTCCCAAGTTGGAGCCTGGCCCGGGTCCTAAACTCTTAATTCATCTCAGAAGCAGTGGGCTTTAGGCTCCTCAAAGCACAAGTGATATCAGGACCAGGGACAGCCAGATCTTCACCACTCTTGCCTTCTCTCTTCCCCAGACTACACACTTTTTGTTACAGCAGACTTGGGAGAAAACCAAGAAGTGTGTCTAGAATGAGCAGAACAAACACCACTCAGCACTGCATCCCCAGGATTCTTTTTCCTAGTGTTCTCTTATGTTCTGTAATACTCTTGGGAGGGAAAATAACTGTGAGGAAAGGCTTATACAATTTTTCCTTACATATTTGCACTTTACACCCTGTAGTAAACAGCCTTCACAATGATCTCAAGTCTTGGTATTGACACTCCTCTGTAGTCCTCTCTTACAACGTCTCATCTAGTTGGTTGTCTGGCCAACAGAATAAAACAGAGTGGATGGAACATCATTTCTAAGATTAACGTGTACAGGAGTTGGGCTCTGGCTTGGTTTCTTCCTGGAACATGTTTTCTTTCATGGCTCTGACAGAAGCCAGGGGCTAAGCATCCCTTAGGACCTACCGGATAGCAAGGACCAAACACTCCCACTAACCCCATGGGAGTCACTCTGTAAGCATTCTAGCATTTCCGGCCCTGGAAAACATACTTCATTATCTGGAGTTTCTAGGAAACCAAAATCCACTACTCACTGCCTATCTGTATGTGCATGTGCACGCGCACAATTGTGCACAGGGGAAGCTATGGGTTATGTTATCAAGAGAGAGACCTGGCCTCGGGTAGGCTGATGAATCAAGCTATCCCCAGCCCCAGCCCCAGGTCACAGAGAGCTGCAAAATGTGGTTCTGGCCCTTGGGCTTGTCGGGTCACAAAATAAAAAGGAGAGACACTGAGGACCTCATCTCTGAATTTTGTTGCTTATAACAAGTGCAGCAAGGACTAAAAGCTTGGGCAAGCAGATAGCAGAAGGAGGCATAAAATGAAACAAAAAGAAATGACTTATGTGATAGCACAAAAATGGGGTGACTAGAAAAGAACCATTCTAGTAGTGGTCAGAAAATAAGGAATGACACATCTTCAAACATATCTGTACTATACACTACAGGAGAAATGAAGAACAGTTGGAATAAGAAGGCCCTCCTCATGTTAATAGTGCCTTCTGTGTGGTTATTAGAAGCAAACAGGTAGAAGTCCTGTGTTCAGCAAGCAAAGGTGGAGGGGCCTCACTGCCTCAGGGTGCTGGGCTCTCCCTTGGGGCCTGACGGGTAAGTGGCCCTGCATGTCCAGCAATCTGTGCCTACCCCACCTCAGCAGCTGATGCAGCTCTCCAGAGGTCATGTTCATCAGAAGCAGGGCAAACCTGCAGCTACCAAGACGCTGCCCCTTTCCGACAGGGAGACTAAAATGAGGACAGCTGGTGGCTCTTTCTGCCACTGCTTAGGGCAAGTCACCTGAAAATGAAGCCAACAGAGAAAGGTGGAACCAGAAATGAAGAGAAAGAGATTTCTAAAACTGGAGCAGCTGGATATGGCCAATGCCAAAAGCAATGCTGCAGATTTTTCCATGAAGGGAGTCAACAAATTCCTGCCTTTATATAAGCCAGTTTGGGGTTTCTGTTGTTTTCAACTTAAAATGTTTTGACTAATTCAGGTTACAGATTCAATATTTGGAACAAAGTTTATCCTCGCATATTAACCATCTACTCTTAACGGGCTTCAAATGCAATCCAATTGGGGATACACAGAAATATTAACATACAGTATTTATTTTAAAAAGATACAGTATTTACAATTCTAATAGCAACCACTTGTTAAACTTAGCAAAGGTACATGGTAACATTTTAACATACTTGCTACTAATATTGTTATTACTGTATACATATTATATATGTATTAATATATATGTATTAATATTAGATTTACATAAAACTCACACATTTTAAGGTAAGCATTCTTATCATCTCTCTTTTAAACAACAGGAGACAGACTTAGAGAGGTGGAGAAACTTGCCTAATACCACAGAGGGTGCTGGGGTCACAAAGCCAGACTGTGCTGGACATTGGCTAACGAGGGTCATAGCCAATTTTAGTCATTAGGCTAAGCTTGAACTTACTGGGTGATGGCTGGGGCCAAGAGTCAGTGGGCAAGCACACAGCAGCTCTAACTAAATGAAATGCTGGGCTCACTCTCCCTCATCTTTCCTTGTACAGCCTCCAGAATGCAGCGGCAGGAGGAGATGCCGGGGGGGGGGGGGGGGGGTTGGTTTAACATGGGAGTCTGAAGACTTAAGCCTCACTGTGGCTTCCCATCTTCCCTTCTCTCTAAGGGAAAGGATGCTTCTAGAACTTTTATTAACCTGTCTTCATAAATTGCTTCTGAGAGTAAAACAACATTTTATCACTTTCTTTTCCTTCCAAATGACAAGAGGTAGATCAATACTGGTTGCAGAGTATGAGCCAAAACCAGCTGGCAACACATTCTAGGCATTAACCACTGGGCTGGCAGGGCCATGGAAGCCCATTTTACTATAGGCTCATCCATAATACATTCTCTTTGAACCCTGAATGGACTGAATTCATTAACACAAGCTGACATTCATCCTCAAGCTCAAATTCCTTTGTGCCTCTCCCACACAGCATGGCCTTTACTTCTCCCATATTCAGTAAGGTTATTTACCTCCTGGAGTCAGGAACCACTCCTGTCAGTAGTTTTTCTGTCAGTGGTTCTGAGCCTTTTGTGAGTAACAAATTTCTCTTGGAGCATCTAATGAAAGCTATGGATCTACTTTCAAGAAAAATGCACAGGGGTATGCAAATACAGTTATGCACATACAATTTTGCTAGAATTAAAGGGACAATCAGGAACCCTTTTGTGGTCACTAAGAAAGGAGATGAACGCCCAATTAAAATCTTCCATTCTAGTCCACACTACATTTTATAGTGTTAACATATTCATGGCCAAAAAAATTTTGTCTACTTACAGAATTGTTTGCTAAAAATTTTGTCTACTTACATAATTGTTTACTAAAAAACAAACAAACAAAAAAACCCTAGCAAATAAAACAATAACACTTATCAATTCCTACTAACCTCTATGAAATGGCCAGTTAAGTATTTAGAGCCCTGTTACTTAGGACTATGCTTAGTGCCTAGGTATATATAAAGGTTAAAGACCTGGTCCTTCATCACAATAGGATTAATGTGATGAAAGACATCTGTACATAGCAGTCAGCACCAGTGTGCAACTTAATGGGAAGTACACCCATTTTCTGCTGGTCTTTTCACTGGGTATCCATGGGCTCTTCTACATGCTCACAGCCTATTTCCTGCTTCCTGTTCCAATACCTTGACATCTCTTTGGACAACACTCTGGTCCTCCAGGTGAGGGGCAGGGATGGGACTCAATGCTGGTGATCACTGTGTTCATCTATCTTGCTTAGGCAGTTTGGGAAGAGCACATACTTATGTTTGTCCAGGGAAACTCAGATCTAAGATTTCTATGCAAGTATGTGGGAAGAGAAAGTCTTGTTTGCTAGTTATTAAACTGACAGAAAGTAAACCAAGAGCCGCTAGCAGACACCATGAAATCCTGTGGAAAAACCCTGAGAATGAAGCTAACCCAGAAGAAAGCAAAGCTAAGAAATCGGCAGTCCCTTGCAACATAGTTGGTTCACTGCACATGATGCAAAGCACAGCAGTCAGGAATTGCAGAGTCCCAGACTCTTTCAGCATCAGGGAGACCAGGCTCTGTCCTTCTCTATCCTTCCTTCTAACCCACTCTCTCCAAGAGTACTGTAAAGCCACCACATAATGCCAAAGATTTAAACTGATTAAGTGCCTACTTACTGTTACTTTTTTAAATGTTTCTATAATCCTTAATAATCCTTAATTTTTATTTTAATTAAAAGCACATTTAATTAAAAGCACACATTTAAAACATTTTATTTAGAAGGTATATAAGGTAAAAGCTTCTTGAGAGCTATCATTTTAAAATGCAACAGTAAGCAAAATACATTGCCAGAGAACACCACGAGTATAAAACTACTTAATTTGCTTCCTGCAAGTGTTGGAATAAATTAAAAGCTAAAACAGCAAAATAGCATTTTAGTACAAATCTAGATCTCCAACATGAAAAAAAAATTAAAGTCTAAGGCCACAACAATAAAATTCCTTTTTTGTCTTCTAGTACCTGGGATTGAACCCAGAGCCTTCAGACTGAACTACATTCCCAACTATCTATCTATCTCTCTATTTATTTACTTATTTATTTTTCTTGGATCAAACTCATAACTTTATATTTGCCAGGTAGGCGCTTATGCCACTGAGCTAAATCCCAAGCCCCAACTGCTTTTATTTTAAAGCAAAGTTTGCTAAGATACTAAATTGCCATGGCTAGACTTCAACTCCTGATTTTCCTGCTTCAACTTCTCAGAATACTGAGATTATAGGTATGCACCACCACACTTGGCTTAAAATAATATCTTAAAGGAAGTGAAAATAATCCACTAAATACTGGACAGTTTTTTGTTTTTCCTAGGTGGCAGTGTTTCAGAAAGTTAGAACAAAAAGAATCATACATGTTTCGCAAGTTGTTCATATAAATCACGTTCTCTTGATAATGGAAAACAACTGAGCTTTAGAAATAAAAGACTGGTAATGATACAGATTGAAAACAATGCTTTGCTTTTCCTTTAAAACACTGTAAAGATGGACTCACTGCATAAAAAATCATTCACATGTTTTTATTGAAAGATTCTTTAAATGATGAAATAAACACTATTCTCTTTTAGATGTTTCCAGAATGTTTCTTAGGATTGCAAGATCAGAAGGTCACAACAAGCAACCACCTACTTAGGCAAGACCACACCAAGCCAAATGTCAGAATTCAGCTAGTTCTTCTCCAAAAAAATCTCCCAAGAGGATGTCAAAAGCATTCCTGGTAATGTATAAAATCCTAACAAGGTCTCGTGATCAACAAGTGTTTCAAAACAAAAATTCTTAAGACTTCCACGAAGATGGCAGAGTGGTAACTAGCAAAGAAAACAGCCTCTCTGAGAGTCACCATCCAGATGCTGGAATATAGGATCGTGAGGAAGACAAGAAGGATGGAAGTGTGTCCCCCAGACCCAGGAAGAAACTTAAGTGCTAACTGAAGCCCATAAAGAGATTAATTAAAAAAACTTCAACACTGAAGAAGGCTATGGTAGCTGGCAGTGCTTTTCCCCTGAGATAGGACTCACTGTTTGAGAAGAGCTGTTCCAACCAGGAGATGCATGTTCACGGTGAGGATGGTGCCTGGTTACCCTGGAGGCCTCTGCAGAGAGACACAGTAGTGGAGGGAGCAGCAGACATGGAAGACTGTACTGGCTGGTGGTGAGTGCAGAGGACTGAGTCCTCCTGTGGGAGAGAGCGATCAGCCAGGAGCCGTTTTGGAGATGAAGGCATAAGCCCAGACCCCAGAATTGCTGCTGGCTTCCTCTAGCAGCTCCTAGCTAGGAACAGACCTGTAGAAATTGATTGGACTACACCAGTTTCTCCAAGTTTGCATGATCCCCCTTTGTCCTCCAACCTTACTTCTAATTTCTCTTTTTCTACTTCTCTATTTTCTCTTTAATTCATTTTAAATTTTAAGCCTGAGGGAAAATTTGACACATTACAGATTTATATACTGCATATAGTTATCTGGTTTGTTTTACATTTTGTTATATAATCACAATTTCACATAGTTGAAAGTTGCAAATTAAGGGTTAGCTCAGTTTGTTGTTTCCTAGGCTGTGGTTGATGTTATTGTTAAGACTACAGCCAAAATTGACACAACTGTTGTAAGTAGCTGTTGTTCCTGATAATCCATGACTGAGATTAACAATGGTCACAGAAAATATGGTGCCACAGTAACAAAGGACCAGGGACTAAGCCCAACAAGTAACTTCTCACCTCCAACAAACTGAAGAGATAAGATATTCCAACAGACTTAAAGCCCCAAAACCAGCTACACTTGGAAGATACTGCAGAGAAATAATCATCACCTAAGGGTCTAAGTATTACTAATAAAGCAACCTACCACAGGCAACTTACAAACATCACCCCAGAAATTAAACTTAAAAAAAAAAGAGAAAATAAAATAAGAAGACACTTAAGCAAAATGCAACCTCAGACATCCAGTTCACCAAAGGCCAATGCAGGAAGCAATGAGGTGGGACAATCCAAAAGTCCCCACCAGGTCTCTCTAAAGTGGACACAACAAAGCAATTGAATGAGGGTGTGCAAAAAATGAAATCAGAAATAATCTCTCAGATAACTACAGAGATTACCAACATACACACCATGCTTAGTGACATTAGAGCAGAGTCAAAAAAAAAAAAAAAAGACGAGCTTAAGCAAATTATGAAAGCTCAGTACAGGAAAAAGAAAATGGAATCCATAAAGCAGATTCAAGCAGATATCCAGGAGAATTAAAAACTCCACTGAAAGTATTCCAAGCAGATTAAGACAATGTGAGGACAGGATCTCAGATACTGAAGACAGGCTTGCAATTAGGGACCACGAAAAGAAAGAATTCTCAAAAATAGCAACTATGAGAAATCAATCCAGCAGCTGCTAGATGAGACAAAGAAGAATAATTTAAGATTAACTGGAGTCAATAAACAAGCAGGAGATACCACAAAGGACATTAAAAAATGTTCACAGACAGCATGACAGAAAACTTTTTTTGTAGAGAAAAAGCATTTGACAACACAGATGAATGAGGCATATAGAACTCCAATTAGCAATGATCAAAAAATATCTACAGCCAGGCATAGTCCAGAAATTCAATACAAGAATATCCTAAAAGATGTTAGAGAAAAGAAACAAAACACCTATAAAGGAAAGTCCATCAGAATTACTGCTGGCTTATCAGCACAAACTCAAGTCAAGGAGAGCTTAAAGTGAAATGCTCCACGTTCTAAAGGAAAACAACTGTCAACCCAGAATGATGTATCCCACAAAGCTATCTTTTAAAATTGAGGAAGAAATACGATACTTCCATGACAAAGAACATTGGAGGAAATTTATGACCACCAAACCAGCACTGCAAAATGTTTTGAAGGACATCTGAGAAAGAGATAAGGACTACAGCTCCATGAACTCCAACAGAAGGAATCCACCAGAGAAGGCAAACAAACAGAGGGATGGGACAAAAAGGGGAGCCAACAACAGGAAAACAATATGTATCAGTTATAACCATCAATGTTAATGGTCTCAATTCACCAATCATAAGATAGACTAGCAGAATGGATCAAGAAGTAAGATCCAATGATATGCTGCATGCAACAAACATTTAATTCAAAAAGAAATTCACATGCTGAAAGTCAAAGGATGGAAAACAATACTCTATGTGATAGGAACCCAGAAAAAAGCAGGGGTAACTATTTTATTTGCAGACAAAATGAATTTCAAGCCAAGACTGATTAAGAGAGAAAAAGAAGGTCACTATATTCTCATAAAGGCAACAATCCAGGGAGAAGGCATAGCAATCATAAACATATACACAACAAATACCAGTGTACCTACCTATATAAAAAATTACTAACAGATATGAAAAATCAAATAAGCCCTAATACAACTGTTTGGGAGATCTCAATACCCCACTGCTACATACACACAAAAAAAATAGACCAAGGAGACAACAAAATCAATAATGAAATATTAAAACTAAATCAAACTTTTAAACAAATGGACCTAGTTGATGTGTATAGAGTGTTGCACCCCTACAACATCAGAATACACACATTCATCTAAGCTGCATATGGGACATTTTCCAAAATACACCATTATACTGGCTCATAGAACATGCTTAAGTAAATGCTAAGGAATTAAAATTATCCCATGCATACTATCATACCACAGTGCAATGAAACTGGAAATCAATACCAAAGGAGATCACAAGAACTTCGTAAACACATGGAAATTAAATAGCACCCTACTGAACAACCAATGGGTCATGATGAAATTAAAGAGGAAATTAGACAGTTTTTACAGTTCAATGATAACAACAATATGACATACCAGAACTTGTAGAACACAATGAAAGCAGCCTTAAGAGGGAAATTTATGGCAGTAAATAACCACACCAGGAAAACAGGGAAGGTGCATATAACTGTTGAACCTCATACTTCTAGAAAAAGAAGAGCAGGTTAAACCAAAAGCGAGGGAGGAAATTATAAAAAGCAGAGCAGAAATTAACACACTTAGACTAAAAAAGCAATACAAAGAATCAATGAATCAAAGAGTTGGTTCTTTGAAAGATTAAATAAAATTGACAAACCCTTAGCCAACTTTATTTTTAAAAAGGAAAGACTGAGAACAAAGGACACATCAGCAAGTAAACCAGTCTGGGAAGCAGCACCCAGAGTGCACCCCTGCCGGACTAGACCAACCAGACCCCAGTCCCTTCGGGCAGGCAGGCTGGCAAACAAGAAGTAGCATACCCCTGCCCCTCTTCCGCCCTAAGTGACAGGCTTTTCCAGAGAAATATAGGCTGTGATGATAACTATGGAGGTGAAATGCAATTGAATGCCTGTGGTGCTTTCTACTAACATTGCAGGTTTTGGGTCAGTGTTCTGATCATCAGTTAAGAGGATAGCAGCAGGCAGTGTGGCATCTAGTGGGGATCTCCTTTTGAGGGTTGCAGCCATTGTTGATTCCCTATGGTCTTGTTTTGGAAGTCCTATATCATTTCCATTGTGTTATTCGGTTGGATTGCATTCTCTTTTGTTTTGATTATATTAGATCCAATAGTATGAGCAGCTATTTCAAAGACAGCAGGATATATTATGGTAGCAATTCTGGATTTACTATAGGCTTGTTTTGAAGTCCTTCATTGCATTCATTGTTTTGTTTTCATTGTATCTATTCTGTTTTGTTTCATTTTTACTATGTCCAAAGTTATCTGCAGCTATTTTGAAGATATCAAAAGCCATTATAGTAACTATTGTTGATTTTGTAATGTTTCTAGGCCTGTGTCTCTTAGACTGGTTTGTTTTGATTGGTTTCATTCTGTTTTATCCTCTTTAAAATAAAAAAAAAATTTAAAAAGGAAAGACTCAAATCCATGCAATTAGGAATGAAAAAGATGAAATCACAACAGACCCTGAAGAAATCCACAAAATCATCTGTATCTATATTGAAAACTAGTATCAATGCAGAAGAAATGGGCAGATTCCTAGATACATATGAATTACCAAAGCTGAAACAAGAAAATATAAAAATCCTAAACAACCCAATATCAATAAATGATATTGAAGGTGAAGTTAAAAACCTATCAAGAAAGAAAAGCCCAGGCCCTGATGAATTCACGGTTGAATTCTACAAGACAGTTAGAGAAGACTTAATACCATTATTTCTCAAACTCTTGAATGAAACTGAAAGGGAAGTAATACTTCCAAATTCATCCCTGGAAATACGCACTACTCTGATTCCAAAACCAGAGAAGGACTCAACTAGGAAAGAGAATTATAGGTCAATCTCCCTAATGAACATAGATGCAAAAATCCTGAATAAGATACTGGCAAACAGACTGCAGGAAATTGTGAAGAATATTGTACACCATGATTAAGTGGGATTCATCCTAGGGATGCAGGGATGATTCAATATATGTAAATTATAAATGTAATATACCATATTAACAGAGCCAAAGATAAAAATCATATGATCATCTCGATAGATGCAGAAAAAGCTTTTGACAAAGTAAAGCACCCATTCATGATAAAAATCATACAAAAAATTTGAACAGATGGTCTTTATCTCAATCTTATAAAAGCCATCTATGATCAAAAAAAAAAAAAAATCTTGCCCCAACTCTCTCAAAAGGATAGAGATAGCTAGTTACACAAGTGTCTTTGAACTTTTTTAATGTTTTAAAAAATTTTAAACTCAGGTCAGGGATTTAGCTCAGTGGCCCAAGTACCCCCCTGGCAAGTGCAAAATTGTGAGTTTGGTCCTCATACCAAAAAAAACAAAACAAAACAAAAAATGAAACTCCTCTTGACTTGAAACATGAGATTTCTGATTTCCAAAGCTACACTGTGATTGTGAAGTTCAGTGGCTCTACTCTTATGCTCGCAGTATGAGCCATTATAGAGAAAGTATCCTAAAAAGTGCTCACTTCCCATTACCAACCCACAATCTAACATACTAGTCACACTCATTTGGTTGCTGCTCATCCATAAGTACCACTGTCCACAATAAGATCATTAAGATTCACTAAATAATAACTTTAAAAGTCTAATCTTGAAAATTACTATATTATCCCTAATTTATTTCTGGTTTAAATGTGGTTAGAAGCCCCAGCAGCTTTTTTATATAAGACTGTGATTATAATGAGAAAACAAACCTGAAAATATTCTATCATATAGAAAATATAAACTGTTAAAATATGTACCAACTCTGAATGAAAACTAAAGTTTCTGCTGGGACCTGAAGTACAGATCCACAAGGACAACTCCTGCTTTATAAGAAGACATGCTTCAAACAAGTCTGGAACACAAACAAATATGTATATTTATCAAATAATTGCAGGTACGTGTTTGAGGGAAGAGCTGGGCAGGGAAAATCCCAAGAAAACTCTCTTGTTTGTTATAGAAGTGTTAAACCTGGGAAGGCTAATAGTAGAAAAGTCCCAAGGCCACCAGGACTTCCCCTCCTTGAGGAGCACAGGTGACTACAGCTCCCAGCACTGCCCCCACAGAGCTGCAGCCTCGTTTCCTGACCCAAGTGCTGGCGCCACCACAGAATTCGACCTGTGAAAATCTGCGCATGGCGTATGGAAGCCCGTTGGGCTGTGATGCCCGCCTCGTGCCTCTCCCCAATTGCACACTGTGCCACTCCAGTAACACCAGCTTGCTTTCTATTCCTCGACTGTCTGGGGCCATCTCCATCTTCTTTGTCCTCCAAATCCAGATGGTTTACTCTCACCCTTAGGATTCATTTGAGATAGAATCTCAGACAAGTTTCTGGCCACTTCTGCTAGCTTATCCCCCTTCCCATCCCTTGCTGTGCCCTGAAATTCCTTGGCTATGTTCAGCCACTGCCCTACAGCTGGTGCTTTGAGAACAGAGACCACGTCCACCTGCTCCACCTGCATGTCCCAAGCACCGCATCTTGTGTAGTATCCAAACAAATGAATGGTGAATTTATAAATGATACCAACACCATCTACCCCCCAAAATAAGGTCTATTTAAAAGGCAAATGTAGATACAAGTACGCAGTACTTAAGATTTTTAATCAGCTTGAACTGAGACAAAAGTGAAAATTTTCATTCTGCTTTTTTATCAGCATCATCACTATCTCTGAGTTTTTCTATTAATCTTTTATTGCTACTTATTCATTCATTTTACTAATTCTTACTAACAGGCATGTAGTAGCAGAGACCAAAGGCTTAAAGAAAGTTTACAGAAAAAGAATTTGAACCTGCAAAAATTACTTCCTATAAAAATTCACTTTTTTTTTTTTCTTTTCAGTTTGAGACAAGCCATTACTTTTAATAGTAGAGCTGCTGGGGTGGAGGTACATCTGAAACAGTGTCTTAAGGGAAGTCCTCCAATGTCCAATTATTATCCTTCTTTGCTAAAGACTGGGGGGAAATACTCAGGTAGGCTTTTATGTCTTGAAAAAAATTTCTAATTCCTACCAAATGTAAACTCATTAAAAAAGTAAATAAAAGTGGTTTTTACCAACAAATTTTTTTTTAAAAGTATACTAATATTTTGAAAGAACCCAGAAGCAAACTAACTCCTACAATCACATTGAACTATAATAGGCACAACATTAAACATGAAGTACAAGTAATTTAAAAGCTGACTACATAGAAAATCTTTAATTATTGGATCTAAAGGTCCTGGCAAAAGAAAAAAAAAAAGAAAATCTTTAATTTTATACTATTATTGGTAGTGATTTAAAGTCAAAGCCAACTAATAGATATGACAAGATATCTTTGATAGTAATGTTCTTAATACTAAAATAGTGTACTTTATCAGACTTGCCTAAGCAGGTTACATACTCCACAGTAATGTATATAATGTAAGCAGGCCTGAAGTCCCCACGAAAACACTGCTAAATCTACTGAAGCAGAAGGAAACATACAAACTCTATTGAAAAAGAGAGGGCCACATCTGGCACTTCTGGTACACTACTGAGGACACACCCTGTTGAGGAGTCAGATTCAACAGTCTTTGATCTAGGCTGCAATGTGGGAAGCTGTTTTTCCCCTCAGAATAAAATATCCATCAGACCAAGCTTATAAGTAACTATGATGAATATAACAGTCACCATTCTACCATCAAGAAGTCACATACTTAGAACACAACTGAGAATTCTAAACAATTTATGTAGATACTCTGTCCAGTGGGGAGTGAGACAAAATTCTCTTACTCTCTGAGTTTTGGTGCACATTGTAAGGAAGTGTGGAGAGAAGGAAGGAAAAAAGACTGATTTTACAATGCAGAAACCGGCATTCTCTACTTCAGATGAGTGACCAAAATCACATTGACATGACCATTATCGGGGGCAAGTCAAACTGACAGAATGTATCCTTGCCAGAACAAAAAACAATACTTTTATGTCCAGGGTCTTCCTCTAGTATAATCATGAGAAAACATGAGATTGGTCCTAAATGAGAGACAGTCTACAAAATACCTGAACAGTATTCCTCAAAACTGTCAAAGTCATATAGATAAACAGAATAAAACTGAGAGATAAGGGGGGAAAAAAACCCTGTCAAAGTTATCAAAAGAAAAGGAAATCTGTAAAGTGATCACTATCAAGAGAAGCATAGAAATCACAAAAAATAAATGTAAGAAATCACAATGACTAAATATACTGGATTTGGGACAGAAAAGGATGATGGGTAAAAACTAAGAAACTCTGGCTACGGATGTAGCTCAGAGACAGAATGCATGCTTAGCATGAGGGAGGCCCTAAATTTAATTCCAAGGAACACACACACACACACACACACACACACACACACAATCAGAGAGGGTCAGAGGCAAAAAGAAAACAACAAACCACAAAGGAACTCTGTATGGACTTTCCTCAACAGTAAGTATCATTACTGGTCCATTAGTTGTAACAAATATATACCACATTAACAGTGAAATGTTAACAACAGAGGAAATAAGAAACAGGAAAAATGGAAACTCTGTACTTTCCAATTTTTCTGTAAATCTAAACCTTCTAAAAACAAAATTTATTTTAATAAGACTAATTTGATATTTAATTTTCCATGTACACTGACAAATTACAAATATATCAATGACAGTGCTATTTTTAAAATTTGTTATAGTAGCCCAAATGGTGATTATCCTATACTGAATTACAACAAAAGAGGCTGTAACAAAATAAACCCAGAAAAGAAGTATAAACTAGCTCATTTGCATTTACTCTTCCATTAGGCACAAATGTCATCTGGTAAATTTAACTGATATTTCACTTCCTGTACAATTTAAATCCAGGGTCCTCCGAAACTCCCAGTATCCTCTATGGACACCAGATCCCCCCTGCCATCCCAGAAAGGAGCAGTGTCCAGTTTGTGTTGGGCAACTCTGTGGTCACAATCTCCACAAGCCTTGTGCAATCCAGATAAACCTGGTTCTCTTACTAGTGAATTTCTCTGAATCTTCAACACAGATGTACACAGTGACAAAAATATTTTGCATCATTCCCTAAACTTTTTTGACCACACAATTGCCCAGCGACAGCTCTAGGGATGAGGTTTTATGATACAGTTTTGGGAAATTCAGTGCTAAGCATCCAGGGGTAGGGAGGTGGCAGCTCTAAAAGTCTCTGAAGGCCTTTTCAGGAGCCTGCCCTCCCACTACACCCAGGGCAGCTCAAGGTTCTCAGCAGCTGTCACACTTCTACCTCAGCTGTCGCTCTTCCAAGCTGACAGTTAAAAAGGTGAGCATATAACCTCTGCTACCATCTCACTGCTAACATATTTTGTCACTAATATGCCGCTGTGACTGGTGACTTTAATTTGTAAGAAAAGCCATAGCATATCGGCCTTTTCTTCAGGAGTTGTAGATCCTGACAGTTTCTGCAGATGAGAGAAATTTTTAGTAAACTCTCAAGTTCCCTTCTGATTTTCTAAGCATTCATGCAGGCAGGTAGGAGGTGAGGCCAAGCCCAAGGTGAAAATTAAATTTTTTCCAATTGCAGCCATGTTGGAACTTTGGGGGCTGAGCAAGAAAGCAACATGCCCTCCTAAGTGGGTGCAGCGCGAGCGAGTGGCAGGCAAGCCAGGAAGAGAACAAGCCAGTGTCTCCTGTGAGCCTACCTGTGCCAACTGTGCTGTCCCATACCCCACCCCTCCAACCCGTAGCAACTGGATGATGTCCAGGACAGGACAGCCAGAATTGATAGCAACTAAGGCACATAAAGCAATTAAACGCTTGTATTGTTGGGTTGACAATGCTGACCTGGGGCCAGAGGTGTGAGCATCTCTTTGGAGGATGACAGTATGCAATACAGCAAATATGAGGGATTTCTTTCTATCTTGTCTTTGAAGGCTAATATTGTTTTCACTGTTTTGCTTTGTTCTGATAGGTTTTATAAGGTTCTATTTTTTGTTTGATTTTTCTACACTTGATTGAATGGAGAACTATCATGAAGATATAAGAAATACTATGGTACCTACTACTGTTATCCTGGTATACTGTTCTGAAGTTCTGTAGTAATTTCACTGCATTGTCTTGATTGGCTTTGTTCTGTCTTGTTTTGTTGTATTTTACTACCTTCAAAACAAAAAAAATTTTTCTAATTATTCATTCTTCTTTATTCAATTTCTTCATTCAATAAAATGACTTTAAACACTCAAATATGTATGCATACAATTGTAAGGTATGCATGGCACTTGTTAGTATAAATGTTGTTGAAGGGAATCATCCCTCCCTTCTCCTTTGAGCAAAGGTCATAATACACCTGCTGTTCTGTAGTATGTCAGTCACTGGATAGAGTACAAGAGGTGAAGGAGTTCCTTACAAAAGCCTTCAACTGGCTAAGCCCCTTAAGAGGACACCGGGACCTACCTGGAAACTATCTTTGGAGTTAGAGCTATTTTATTAATTACTCAAATACTTGCTTTAAAAAGCACAGCTATTTAAAGGAAAGCTAACAAAACTAAGAGCTATGTTTGTTTCAGAGAACTGAACATAATGAATTCAAAACAGATATAATTTTCCTCTAAAAGTTCATGCTAGGAAAATAATAAATTTCAACAAGGCATTGAAAAATTAAAAGTATCTCAAGTGTTACTGGAATGGAAAGCAAGAAAATGAGTTAGCTAAAACAACACTACAAAAAGTGAAGCTTGAAAAAGTAGTTTTTAAAGAAATTATCAATTAAAACACAAGTCTTATATTGTCCCTGTATCTCAATCTCCTAGTTGACAAAAGACCTCAGAACTAAGGCCATCAGCCAGAAAGTCCAACAAGCTACTGAGCAGTAGGATGGACGGTTTGGGTCCAGGTTGGGAATTGTAGCCAGGTGAACCTTGACTGTCCCTGCACTGGAGATGCTTGTGAGACTGCTGATTATTAACAAACATGTGTAGAGTGCTAAGGAGTTCTTAAAGTAGAGGTTTTTAGGGCCAAGGATTTAGCTCTGCAGCTAAGCACTTGCCTTGTAAGCGGCCAGTTCATGAGTTCGATCCCTGGTGCCAAAAAAAAAAAAAAAAAAAAGGTAAGTTAAATTAGAGGTTTTTTTGGTTTTGTTTTTTGTGTGTTTGTTTGGTGTTTTGCTTTGTTTTGTTTTGGGTACTGGGGATCAAACTCATGACCTAGTGCCTGCCAGGCAGGCAGTTATGCTGCTGAGCTAAATCCCCACCCCTGAGGGGATTTTAAATGGCACTTTCCACCATCTGCACACTCCAGAGGCAGGTTCTGGCTTCTGGAGCTGTTTCAGGGTCCCCAGTGCCTTCTTTAGCTTGCCCCAGTCACGATCACCTGATACACCTGATGAGCCTACAAGCGGAGTGGGCCAGCCTGAGATCCTATGGGCAAACTGGTCCAACTGTGAACAGCCAGAAGCCCAAATACAGCAAGACTTTTCAGACCATCATTTAGACAACAAATAGAAAATGCTAATTCCTTTTCTGTAGTAGCACACAGAGCTTGTGCTAGGCCTTAGTGTGTTTTCTCATTTAATTCTTCAGCACCTGGAGCATAAATTCTATAAATGTCCCCACTCAAGCAACAAAACCACAGAGTAAGCAAGCAGAAAGAACTCCCCTCAGAGTTGCACAGCATTACCCTAACCCACACCTCTGCCCCCAACCCACACTGTTTCTGGCTAGTGTGGTCCCTCTTTGAACATAATGTGAGAAGTGCAGATGGAAACAAGCCCTTTAAGCATTTGCATAGCATCAGTAATGACAGTGAGACAATGTCCCTCCTGTGTACTGTACATTGAAACTGCAGTGCCAAAGCTAAGCCATCAGGCTAAGATCTCCCTTTCCAGCCTTTCAGATCTGAAAAGTACAAAGCACAAACATAAGACAAATGACTAAACAAGACCAGATATTTAAAATGAATGTTATAGGTATTAATAATTAATTAATGAGGTAATGTTACAATAAGGGCAAAAATTGGTGTCTATTTCTGTTCTTATGCAGAAAGGAATATAGAATAAAAACAAAACAGTAAATTGATGACTAGAAGTTCACAGAAAATTTAGTCCTTTTTGTATGCTAAAACATTACAAACACAGTGTTTTTAGAATACTAGTTAAAGGTAACTTTGATACTATCATTAGATACTAATTTCTTGCAAAAATACTTGTTGGAAACACCTCATAACCTAAATAGACTCCAAAAGGTTCTTACTGTTTGCAAAAACTGTAAACATCAATAAGCCATCACTAAATTTTTCAGGTCCTTAATCTTTATCTATCTTAATATTTAGATTCTGCTCAAATTAAAGATAAACCTTGTAAGTAGAAGAAAGTAGAGATTTGAGTCAACCGATTAATACACCAATAGAAAATCTACAGGCAGTTTCAGTTATTTTTCCTTGGTGTAGCATGAACCGACTAACTATATTGATCTGTTTTTCTGTTTCCCCTCAAGAGATGTCACTTCCCTAAAGAACTTCTACCAACATTCAAAAAAATCCTTTAAAACAAAAAAGAAGCATTCCCTTAAAACTAACTTTTATCATTTCCTGTCTATAACATCTTAAAAGTAGAAAATACAATTTTCTCTAAGCAGAAGCATTCTAATCAGAGTTAGTCCAAATGCCACTTCATGAATACGTGTTCCACTCAGATAACAAGACAAGCTGTTAACTCACCATTTGGTGACAACTGCCTCTTTCTTCAACTCTCCCCCACCATCGGTATTATTTTTAGCAATGAAGAGAATGACTTACAAGCAGACTTTTTAAAAAGGCTAAAGCAATGATTTTTATTCAAGTTTTTCCCCATGACCTATAAAATATTTCACTTAGATTATCATGATTTTCTAAACCTGAATAATGTATTTGCCACAAGAAGATATTCTCATTTGTTATCCTACTCTAGAATCACGTAACACAAGAGATGCATGAGACATGCCAGACTGGGCTCTCAAGGCAGGGCCCAGTGGCTCATGGCCTGCCTAGCACAAAGCTCAGCAGCTATCTGGGAAGCAGGATGATTAATCCTTAACAAATTTCTGATCCCTGACATTACCCTATGCACTGCAGATGACAGCCACAAGGAAATCAGCCTCTAGTCCTTGGGATATACTCTCTTATCAGGAAGTGATAAAGTCAAACCCAGAAGCGCTAAAGAAAAGGCAGTGCAAAGAGATGACGCTTTAACACATCAGGTGGCCTTGGGTTGGAAGAACTTTCAGATGAGCTAAGATTCAAAGCAAGTAAAAGTAAGTCTTGCCAATATTTTAGGTGAAAGCATTCTACACATTTAATCCTAATATGTAGGCAACTCCTAAAAACACACTTTGCAATGCAAGGTTCGCTATTCACTTGGCTAACAAGTTCCTTGACAGCAAAACTCAGGCTTCCTCCACTGCTCCATCTCTAGAACCTGGCTGGACTCCTCGTAAACGGAAATAGCACTTTCTGAATAAACGCTACTGATCTAGTAAGAAGTGATTACATCTGTTAAAAAAGAAACTGAGGAAGAAGGAAAGGTCAGCAAGAATTCATGATAGCACCTTAGGATCTTTTTTAAATAGGTTTTTCTTATGGAAAGAAATCTTGGAATATGTGTAAGTTGTGTTTTCTTCAACAGCAATGTTGACAGTTGTGCTGACGTTCCATGACTGCTGCCTGTCTTACCAGCTCCCAGGTATGGCAGGGAAGGTTATACAAATAGAGGCCACAAGTGCTTCCCTGGTAAAGGGTTCCTATCCAAAATACATGTGAACAGTGACAGGCACAATGCACACAACATCAAGTATACAGCATGCCAGCTGAGAGTGTTACTGTCACCATGAGGCAGTGCCCAGGATGCTAGCACCTTCCTGTCACTGAGGCTGCCTCTGAAGTTCATCCTTGGCCTCTCACACTCTGTACATCATTCTCAGTCTATGTTGACTGCTTGTTTTCAGTAAACCATCTATGACAATTTATACTAACTGAGTTAGATCCTATTTGAACAGGTTTTAAATTTGCTTATTCACTTTTCATTTTTAATATGCCTGACTGTACTCAATCATCAAGCTGCATACATGAAAAACTAGCCAGCTCACAGGGTCATTTTAGATAACGTGGTAGTAGCTAAACAGTAAATGAAGTATATGGGCAAAGTCTCACAGGGAAAGAACATAAACAAAGAAAATACATGTCTCCATGGCCTGCCTAGCACAACACTCAGCAGCTATCTAGGAAGCTAGAAGCCTTGAGAGACATCGACCCCAGAATATTCCCATGCTTGTGTGCCTTTCACTCAATAGACGCTAAGCACATACTCTGCACTGAGGACTCTTACAGGCATGGGAGCACACAGCCAGGGATACTAGGCCCTGACTTGAGAGGGACTGGGAACCATGATGCAAGGTTGACATCCACAGAAAAGCAGCAGTTCTACCTGGGAACACAACACGGACAGCACAGCAGACACTGGCAGGCAGATTTGCCGTGGGTGGGGATACACCAGGCTGGAGAAGAGGCTCAGCACAGGCGTGAAGAGCACTATGACTTGTTCAACTCAGAGTCCAGCCCCTAGAAAGGAGAGGGCTGTCTCTTTACAACTCATCACAGTCGTCTTTCCAGAGAGCTTCGAGAGCAAGCAGAAATGATGGCAAGGAAGAGGAAAAAGGGAGAACTGGGTGGGGAAGGTGAGGAACAAATCACATCTATTCCTGTTAGGCTTCATCTTAAAAGTGATCCACAAAAATCTCACATCCTCTACCTTGACGATCTCAATAATTTTACTTACTCAATTATTTTGGAGCAGAGTCTTGCTACAGTGGCCTCAAACTCACAACCCTCCTGCCTCAAACTGCTGGATGGCATGTGCTGCCCCACCAACCCAGCCATTTAACCCTGACCCTGACCATCAGAGTCTTAACATTGACCGCAGGGGTCCCTGATGCCCCCACAAGGGCTCAGTATTCACCCTTCAGCCAGCAGCTTCAAGGGTTCCACTATTTTGTTTAAATGGTGATGGAGAAGGTGCCTCTACACAATCACCCTCACATATATACAGCGCACAGCTCTCCTATGGTCTTCCAAAAGTATGTTCATTAAGAGAATAAAAATCATGTCAGGTGGCCAGGCATATAGCTCAGCAGCAAAGCACCTGCCTAGCAGGCATAAGATCCTGGATTTGATTCCCTGTACTGAAAGAAAGAACAAATAAATGAACAAACGAAAGAAAACAAGCAAGCTAAGAAAAGAAACAAAAATTATCTCAGGCACTTTCACATAGTTTTTCTAAAACTAGAGACAAGCCTACTGGTTAAGCTGCCACAGTAAGACAAATCACTTACTTCCCAGTGCTCCTCCCCCTGGAGATATGTCACATGGGGACATATTTGGTTTGTCACACATTAGGATCCTCACTGGCAGCCAGTGGGAAGAAGCCAGAAATGCCACTAAATACTCAATGGTGACAAGAAAACCCCTGCCACAAAGAATGATGTCTTGTGATGTCTGGAGTGCTAAGTGAGAGAAAATCTGTGTAAAATTATAAACTCCTTGAAAGCTGCACCAACATGTCCTCCTTGGCACAAAGCAGACACAGACAAAAATGGGCAAAATAAAAAAGAAATTGGTTATCACCATTATTTGAAGAAATGGGCAATAATTTCACCAATACACTTTTCTTTCTGCTATCACTGCCTTTCTTCAACATTTCCAACTCAAACTGCATGAAAGCCATTACAAGTCATTTGGTAAGTGTTTTTCTTTTCTCTCTTTTTTTATTTTAAAGGTAGTAAAATACAACAAAACAAGACAGGAACAAAGCCAATCAATACAATGCAGAGAAATTGGTACAGAAATTCAGAGCAGGATACTGGGAAAACAATAATAGCTACCATAGTATATTTTGTTTATCTTCACAATAATTGCCCATTCCATCAGGTATAGCAAAATCAAACCAAAAACAGAACCTTATAAAACCAATCAAAACAGAAGACTAAATAGAGCAAAACAATCAGAACAAAGCAAAACAGTGAAAACACTATTGGCCTTTAAAGACAAGATAGAAGGAAATCCCCCATATTTGCTATATTGCATACTGTCATCCTCCCAAGAGATATGCAGACCTCTGGACCCAGGTCAGCATAATCAACCAAACAATACAAGCATTTAGTTGCTTTATGTACCCACTGGATTCATAGGAGATGCTGACTTTTCTCTCCCTGCGCACCTATGGGCACTGCTTACTAGGAAGGATGGCTCACTGCTTCCTTGGTTGGTCCCCCAAGTCCCAGCGTGGCTGATCTGCAGGAGATGTTGAATTTTCCTTAAGTGTTTTTCTATACAGCAAATGGTTATTTCTATTAAATTCTTCCAAGACAAAATTTCTGAAAAGAATAAATATGTCTTCCTGTGTAAAATCGTATTTTCCAAGAATCAAATAACAATGTTCCACTAGGAAATAAAAAAAAATTTTTGATCACTGTTCTCCAACATATTATTAAATAAAATTCTGTCAGCTAATTTAGATTAATAAAAAATTAAACAGAATAAAGTTACATCAGAAGCCAAGTATAGATTATCTAAAATGATCTCAGAGTCCTTTTATCTTGTTACCCATTATTGCTTCCTGCATCTAACCTCAACAGTTATTCATTCCTAATCCTAAAATTTAAATGAAAGTAAACAACTTTTACACAATTTTAATGAGGCAGCTAATTTGACTTTTATCATTTGCTAGTGTACTGACACTAAAATTGACTGTATTCCTATTTCTTTAAGGTTCTATTTATTTATTTATTTATTCATTCATTCACTCATTCATTTTGACACAGGGTTTTGCTGTTTTGTCCAGGCTTGAATTCACTATACAGTCCAGGCTGATCCCAAACTCATAGTGATCTTCCTGCTTCAGTCTCCTGAGTGCTAGGATGATAGATATGTGCCACTCTGCCTGACTTTAAGGTTCTACTTTCATTTATACCATCACTAAACTAAAAACAACAAACACTGTCATTTAAAAACCTTAGAAAATCATGTTTTGCCCTCACTATAGGCTGATGGTCACTGATACTTCCATCCTCCTTGAGTGTGAAGACATGGTCTCCATGAACATCGGATGCCCTGGCTGTGGACAGCAGCTAGAGGTACATTCATAGAACACCAATCACTTTCTCACTGTTCCCACACACACACACACACACACACACACACACACACACACACCATCCCTTCACAGCCCTGATGTGCCTTACACAATGTGGCTCACTCTCTGTGACACCCCTGACAAGGGCCAGCAAGGTGCCTGCCTGAGAAGGGATCCATTGCTCCCGCAATGCAGATGCCCATCCCTGTGTGTGAAGTCACAGATGCATTCAACACTTGCATCACTTAACTTGTAAATTATATTCATATGCTTCATATAATGACTGTTTTAATAAAGCATATTTAACTGAGCTCTCAGAAGTTTCCATGGAACTTGAAACAACTTTCTTTCCATTTTTTTGGACTCTTGAGGAATACAAGAGGGAAAAGACACATACTAGGCCATATATCTACTGATGAGAACTTTCTCTCCATATGGATTTCTTAAATTCATGTAATGGTTTTAAAACTGAGTTGTCAAAAGAATGATTAAAGATGGTGTCACTGAGGTGATAACCACCCGTGTAATTTAATACCATTGCTCCATGTTAAATTCAATGTGCTTTAAAAATGAATCAGTCTTCTTACAGAGACGGAAAAGCTGCCTGGTGTTTTAAAGTTTTGCCAAACCAGCAAGGCCCTTAGAGGTTGCCAAAGTGACACAAGCAACTGCACCTGCAGCCACCCTTTGGCCAAAGCCCCTGTATCCCTCCTTTGCTGAACCCTGCACGACTCACCTGCTAGGACCCGGCCATAACAGGACCACTGTGGGAAAGCAGCCTCGACACAGAAATGAGAGACTCCCCAGGCACAAATCACACAGCACTTTATTTTTTTGAGTTTGTTTTTTTTTTTTTTTTGGTGCCAGGAATTGAACTCATGACCTTGCCCTTGCTAAGGAGGCACTGTGCCACTGAGCTCACAAAGCTCTTTAATGCAAGTCTGGATACCAAGTGTAAGTGAGCTTTGTAGGAGCCAGAAGAAAACACAAGGAAAGTTCTGTGGTTATTAGGGCCAGGAACATTGCTCATTAGTACAAGCACCTGCCTGGTAAGTACAAGGTCCTGAGTTTGATTCCCATTACCAAAAAAAAAAAAAAAAAAAAAAGTAAGTTCTGTGGTTATAGTAAGAAAAGAACAGGCAAAAATGCAACCTAAAGAGAAAAACAAGGAAAAGGAAGGGGAGGCAAAGGCTGCGTGCAAGTCTGTTTCAAAGAAATGATGAGATTTCTCATCATTTCATTTCACTCCTGAGATTATGGGTCCATGCTTGGAAATGCCAAACTCCTCCTAGGGTCAGGAAAAGTGACATTTCACATAACTAAAGCAAAGCAAGAGCTATGTGTGTGGATTGTACTAAACACAATACAAAGTCCCAGCATTTTTCTCAAAGTAGCTGGGAATCAGTCTCTGACCTGACTCATAAAGGCTGCATGGGTAGTGGTTGATTAGTCTACACAGTTTCCAGGAAAAACCACCTGTTTATGAGCAGACGGCTGCACCCGAAAGGCAGGGCAGTAGGGACATGTGACTCAACCTTGAGAATAATGCTGATGCTGAGGCAAGAATATGCGCTTTCACTGTTATGTCAGAGGCTAGCTGGCACAGCCCTGGGGAAGAAAGATACCATACAGAGGAGAAGCAGGGGCCCGGAACCCAGTTAAGTGGGTGACAAATTAATGCTGAGGCATAAGCAGCAGGCTTATTTCCTCCAGGGAGCTGAAGATGTGAGAGGCTTTACATTGGGAGCCTGGATGCCCGAAGGCAGGCCATCTATCACCCTCACTCTGTGAGAGACACAAATGCTGTCACCACTGGCCCAGCAGGGACATACAGTGCTGGGATAGTTGGATGCATAGCCCTGGGCAGGGGCAGAGCACACAGGGCAGGAGATTCAAACCCACTACAGTATATTCTCCATGGGGGCCAACAAATGTGCCTAGGCCTAAAGCAGAGGAATCAAATGCTGTGGGCGACTATTGCAGAAACAGCTGTGCTACAGCCCACCTCAAGAGGGTCCTAGCTTCTGAGATACAAAGCCACCTCAGGGTTACTTGGCCAATTCTTGCAAGGCAGTGCTTATTAAGTGACTTCTACTTGGCATAAGACTCTGCCTCTTGTGTATTTCTAGCTGAGAATCCAAAAGTGAGAACCAACTAAGCTTCCATTGACCTGTCAGGTCTGTGGGGATATAGACAAGCGACACAGTCTCCCTGACCTCCAAAGGTTTAATGTCATCTAGGCCGGACTGAGAATGGTTTTCCCTCAACTATGTGTAGCCTCTCACAGTGGATTGTTGACATCAGTTAAATAGATTAAAATTAGCATTGTTTTTAATACACATACAGGAAGAGTATGTTTGGGGAACTTTTAATTCAATTGTACATGCTCCCTACCACCAAGCCACAATGTTAAAATACAGTCACACACTGCCTTACAGTGTCTTGGTAAACTGGTCAAATTTACAACAGTGGTCCCAAAAGATTATATTGCCTAGTGTCACTGTAGCCCTCTTAGCTTGTATATGTATACTCTATAATGGTGAGAAAAATTAAAAAATTGTCAAATAAGACATCACGGAACATAATCCAGTTGCTAAGTGACACATGACTATGAATTTGTTACTGTGGGACTAAGTAAAACTATGTTTGTAAGTAACCAACCTATTGAAGCAATAATATCTAACCAACTACAAAGAACTTTCATATGTGCTATTTTATAGAATCATCTGGAAACCCCAAGTAGTAGCTATCATTCCTAAATTCATTTTCTCCGTGACCCAGAGAGTGCAGCTGTAGGAGTTCAGGGACAAAGGTAAGTGAAGAGGGCAGGGAAGGAGAAGGAACACTCTGAAAGGGGCTCAAGAAGGTAGGAAAGACATAGCTGAGACAAGGGCCGAGATGCGGACAAGTAGGATTCACTATGGGGATCCTCAAGGGTCCAGCCTGACATAGCAGAGGTCACTGAAGTTCAGAGCAGACTAAAGGTGTCAGCTGAGGTGGTGCCTATCAGTTCTGAGAGCGGAGCTGAGTGCTACATTTTCTTCATTTGTAAAGTGGGGTAGCAATATGAGTTCTGTATTCCTTCTTATCTGAAATGCTTGAACTGGAAGTGACTGGAATTTAGGAGTTTTTTAGATTTTGAAGTATCTGCATAGACTTTACTGACTATTACTAACGAAAATCCTGGAATGTCTTAGGTTTCAAATTTTCTAATTAGGAATATTCAACCTGTAGTAATTCCCCAAAGAGGACTAGTCCTTCCAACAATCCTGGATTTGGTCAAGATGTGTCTTTGGCCCTTCGTGGAGATGCATGCCTATAATCCCAGCACTTAGGAAACTAAGGGAGGGCAACTATGAGTTGAAGCTCAGTGTGAGCAATTTAGCAGGATCTGTCTGAAAAAAACCAAACCAAGCAAAGGAGGGATGGATCTTAAGAACTCAGGAAACTTCCAAAATGCCTCTTGCTGGGCCTTCTGACCTAGGTTCCTTATTCTCGGGATAAAGAAGTAACTCAGAGAGGGTAATAAAGTATCTTGGGGCAAGACAAAGAAATACAGAGGCCACTAAGTCCACACTTAAAAAGGGTTTTGAGGAAAGGAGATGAGGCTCTGAAATGAGGAAAAGAATTCTGCTGTTAGAACTAAACTTGGAAAGCCAAGATATACAAAATCATACTACAGAAACAGCTCCAAGGCCTATAAAATTGAACCTATTAAATCATGGGGCAATGATGTTAACCAGAAAGGCTGTGGTCAGATTTGGAAGTAGGAAAAGGCCCATAAGAATACTGCAATAGCCTTGCCACTCCATGCAATAAACACAGAATCAAATCTGCAGACAAACCCCTTAGTCTCGGAAACTTTAGGCCCTGCTGGCTAGGGAAGGATGCAGGTGGCTGAGCTCAAGCCACTTGGGCATTCCCACTGGCAAGACACTTTACAGGGAAGCAAGAACCTCGAACTTAACCTGATGCCATCTAAAATACTTAACTTCTCTTTGTTTTTATTCCACACGAGCCAAATAAATATCTGATTATGATTTGGTTTTCTATGCAAACATGGCTTCAGGAAGAAAATGTGTATGGGTTGTTCTCACACCAAGAATCCCAGGCCATGAAATGTAAAACATAAACAGTTCTGTTCTCATTTTATGTCAGGAAGCTACACTCTGGTTTTATATATCTACTTCCTGAGCTGAGTTAGCATGATAGTGTTGTAGTCAGGGGTTCTGAGGAACAATTAGAATCAGGACATGGAGTTTATAACATTGTTTTATGACAGTCACCCAGAGTTAACACAAGAAAATGCAGGAAATCTATCCACAACTTGAAGACATAGAATATTTAGCCAAAGGCCTGAATTCCACAGCAGTGTCCCACATGAGCCCAGATGAAGACCCAGAGCTCATGACAGTGCCTCCACGAGTCCAGCTGGAGGTCTAGAGCCCACAAGAAGGACTCATGCAGTCTCTTTAATGGACCCATACTGAGAAGGCCCAAAGATCAATGGTGGAAGCTAGGAAGTCTACGCCAGCGAGGTGAAGGAGCTGTGCTATTAGTTGGGAGTTCTACGCTGGAGCCGAGCACTCACACACACAACAAAGACCAGGGCTATCCTGAAAAATACCACAGCCATTATCAGTGACACAGAGCACTCGAGCTCCTCCAACAATAAGCACAGTTGAATACATGCCAGGAAGCCAGCATGACAAGTTCATCTTGGAGATCAAGCGGCATACGTCTTCCCCTCCAGAGCCAGAAAGCAATGCTCAATATGAGGACCAGAGCTTCTCCAGGAGAACCAATGGCTCAAACAGCAACACTTAGTGAAACCCACAATGCTACAATGCCTCAATGCCTTTCTTCCTTCTCCACATCTCTCTATTTATGCTGGCAACTTTCCTCAGGTGGAACATCTATGCTCAGCAGCATGGTGATTTAATTCCTCTGGTATTAAGTTGACCACCAGTTTTTAATCCATAACAGAGAGCTTGACTCTTTTATGTTCATAAAATCTATTTTTAAGCGTAAGGGTTGAGGGTTATGGAGAAACACTGGCCCTGCACAAATGGTTGAGAAAATTCACTCTGATCATCCATGGAGCACTAACTGAGGGCTGTACAAGCAGCTGGCTCTGATCACAGCAAAGTGCAGGTGATCAGGAATTACCTGTCAGCAAGTAAGCTTAAGGCCATAAAGGTAGGGTGACCAAAGGACACACTAGAGTAGAGGCAGTCAGTAGGAAAGGAAAAGAGGGAAATACAAATCTTAAGGGAGTGAAAGAGATGCAAAAATGACAGTAACAGCTTGAACTTCAGGACTCAGCATAGGACTGCACCTCTACAAAACAGAAAGGTCTGCTGAACTCAGATTTGGCTACAATTTGTCCATCTGAAATGACACTGGAGCATTAGTGTTCAGCACAAAGACCGGTAGGAGCCATCAAGGTATCACTCAGTTGCCGGTTACCCCTTGTTCCACACACATTTGCTAAACTCTTATGACATGCCAGACCTTTCTTGACAGTCCCTAGCGACTTTGCCTTCACAGAGTTACAATCCCTAGGCTGACAGATTAACTAGTTTGCTTTAGTAAACACAGTAAACACCATGATGGCAATGTGCACAGTAGGAGTATCTGAAATAATCCTGGGCAGGGGATGGGGCAGACCAGATTTGTTCAGCCAGAAAGAACTCATTTTTAAGGGGAAGTACTTGTTACTTTTTGAAGTACTGAATTCATGGAAATCAAAAACTAGATCAGATGTAATATTACATCTAACTTTCTGTTATGGTTTATGTCTGGATGCCCCCTAAAGCCTCATGCAGTCATGGGGGCAGGCTTCTAGAATTTATGATTAATCCATGGTCCAATGCTGGGATTATGGGTGTGAGCGCTATACCCACTCTACAGTGGGTAGCCAATACATTCAACGTAAGGGACAGAAAGGGTTTTCTCTCAGGGCTCCTCTCTTACTGCTCTTGTTGCTTTTGCTGTTTTCTGCTACCATGAACTATACCCTTTGCCACGAGCCACCCTGCCTTAGAGCCAGCAGATTATGCACTGAAACTTCCACAAACTGTGAACTAAATAAATCTTTCCTTCCTTAACTCTAGGCATCGGGTATTTTGTCTCAGCCAAGAGAGAAAAGTAACCATACACTTTCCTTCCTTTCATTCTTTAAGTGGCAAAAAAGAGATAGCAAAAGGATTGAAAAATACGGTTTTTCCCACAAGATTGTAGCAACATGTATAGAAACTCCCAACAATAAAGATAAAGTACATGCCAAAATTGGGATGGCACATGAAGGGCAAACATGTGGGTCAAAATGCAAGCCTATCAGGCACTGCCCAGGTATAGACCACACGTTCATTCAGTTTCATCAGCTGACACAAAATTTCCAAGTTGCAACGTGTATCAACAATTTACTTTCCTCATCGGTGAAAATTTAGAATATCATAAAACCGCCAGATATATATAGCTATCAATATATGCGTGTGTGTGTGTCTTATAACTCAACTGATTTTTCAAAAATTATAAGGTCAGGTATATGAATCTAATACTGAGAATTCTGCAAATACATAAACTTAGCATAATAGCAGGAAAAAAACAGAATGGAGAACACAGAGTGGTAGACATTTTTAAAATGTAGGACAAATGTCAAAAAGTAAAAATAAGGATGGTCTTGATTAGAATTCATGCTCCTTGCCACATTCTTTTCTCCTTACTGCATTCTCTATCTTAATCTTAGTATCATTTACCTGCGGTGTCTGCACAAAGCATGAAGATTTAGGAGCAATATTTCCACCAAACTCCAGGCTGCTGTATACATCCTCAATACCCTGTACCCCACTGGACTGTTCTTGTTGACGTGTGCTCTTGACATGCCTGTCGCCTGCCAACACTGAGGAATATTACAGAAATCTCACTAATAACTCCTTACAAGGCCTATGATCCCTCTTAGCAGGTTCATGAGCTTCAGCATCACAAAGCTCAGAAAACATCTCCAGCTTATGTTCCACAGGTTCTAATTCTCACCAGTGTAAAACATTCTTATTCTTTATCTTTTCTTTAGGAATTCACTTACTTTACTTAAAAAAATGACAAAATGAAAAGTTAATACTAACTAATAAGTTAATATTAGTAACAAATGTTTATTGTTGGGCAGTGTAACTCCAAATGCTACCCCCAGATACCCTATGATGTTTTTGGGTTTTTTTTATAATGCATGAAATGAGGACTTATAAAGTATGTGTTCTACATCTCCAGCCCCATTACAATTTCTTAACCTTTATACAGCAATGCATTGTCAATGTTTTTCCACATACTTTACATACATGTTTTATATATAGTCACCCTGCATTACTTATTGGAGATTGGCTCCAGGACCTCTCCTGAATAACAAAATCTACAGATTCTTAATTCCCTTATGTAAAATGACAAAATATTTGCATACAACCTATATACATTTAAATCATCTCTAGATTACTTACAATAGCTAATACAGTTGTAAATGCTATGTAAGTAACTGCTATCCTTTATTGTTCAGCGAATAATGACATGAAAAAATATCCATATGTATCACACACAATTCTTTTTAATCCACAATTGTTTCCATTTATAGACACAGACCTGCAAATGTATGCATTATCTAAATTCTGTTTGGGGACATGCATGGTAGAGAGATTAGTATCTCATGTTCCTGTGGTGGCTTTTCCATCAAATCACAGAGAAGGGCACCAAGGATGGCAAATGTCTAAAATGCACTAGGTAGGGTCTGGTGTATCCTGGACCTTGGCCAAGAAACTCCTAAGCTAACAGCACTCTGGAAGTCTGTGGTTAGAGCAAAAGACAGGAAAACAAAAACTTCCACTTCTCTGTAGTAGAAAGGTTCCAGTCATTGGAACATCCTACTTGTACCCCAGATTTGCCCTGTTGATAAGAGAGTTCAGTCATTAGCTGGGTGGAAGAAAAAAACACGCATGTGAAAAACACAATACAAGAAGGCCATGGTAGTGTATACCTACTCTGGGAGGCTGAGGAAAAAGGACTGGAAGTTCATGCCCAGCATGGACAATTACTGACTTTGCAAAACCCTGCCTCAAAATTAAAAAGTAAAAAAAAAGGGTAGAGATGCAGTTTAGTTATGAAGGCCCTAGCCCTGGGTCA
The DNA here is from genome assembly GCF_034190915.1 of Cavia porcellus. NCBI lineage: Eukaryota > Metazoa > Chordata > Mammalia > Rodentia > Caviidae > Cavia > Cavia porcellus. The sequence continues at coordinate 81,468,371 of NW_026947487.1, forward strand.
GTCTCTACTACTGTCCCAAACCCCAGCAGCTCTGAACTGGCTGGGAACCAAGACACCTCGAGCAGCAAATGGACATATCAGTGGGAAGTACCAGCACAAAGCTGAGTCCTCTGTGCTACCCAATGCCTATGACCGGTGTAACCTTTCATGCATCATCTCTGATCTGTCTTGTCCCTGAGTCACATCACCTTTGAACCCGGAGTGCTGGCCGCACCTGACACGGGCACCCTGAGAGCCCAAATCTGGCCTCACAGGGCCTGCCACCAAAGGGGATGGAACAAATCCATGGAGTGGAGGTTCCTGCAGCTCACTCAGAGCCTATCTGCCCCTTGTCTTCATTCTAACAAGTTCTAGCAGGCTTGATAATCACTTTCAAACCAGAGGCAGCAAAATTAGAGCTACTTCAAATTTGCCAAGCAGCAACTTAGAAGTGGAGAAAGGCCTGACCAGTTGTCCTGACAAAAGCAAGAATGGCCAGCCATGGAGGAGACATAGCATCATCTAAGAGCAAAGTAAAGAAATATGCTGAACCAGCAGTCTGCAGGCACTCACAGGTGGCCAAGGAGTGACAACAAGTGATCAGCACAGTCACAGCCAATGTCTCCTCATACCATGCTGGCTATTTCCCAAGTGTTTTGTTTATAAAATAAACAAAAATAGTAACTTTAGCATTATTAAACTTATAACAGCATGTATATATACAGTTTCACAATCAAATGAGTAAGGGCTGCATATGCTACGGTATGTGAGGCTTGGGAAATCTGACAATGAAAAAGGAGTCCCTTGTGCACAAAAACATGGGAACTCCTGATGTTGCAGGTGGTGGTGAGTCTCCAAGTCAGAAAAGGCTGGATTTACATCACAACTTGACAAAGGTAAAATAGCATAGAACCATGAGCCTTACAGACCTTGGGAAAGAGCCCAAAGCTGTGATCATTCATTCAGCGAATCTGATGGTTTATGTAGTCAATAAGTAAGTACCAATCAATAAATATCACTAGGCATTGTGGACCTAACAAACTTCTAAACTAGTTCTGCTAAGGTCAGGATGGACCAGTGTGAGAGACCAACAGCAAAAGGCAATGACAACAGTGACAGCACAAGTGCTGCACAGCGCCCAAAAGGGCCAGCTAGGACAGAGCTACAAGCCACAGAGGAGATGGGAGGCAAAGGCACTCTGAAGATAGAAAGCCTAACATATTCCTTCCTCAGTGATTAACGACAGGAAATACTGCCATGTGTCAGCACTGTTCCAAGGGCTGGGTTCACAAGAGGGAACACAGTCAGACCTTTGCCCTCATGAAGCTTACATCTGGGGAAGAATATAGTAAAAAACTCATTTTAGTAAAATAATAATGATACTTCAGATGGTTAAAAGCTGTGGTGAGAAAAATGAGTCAGGGGAAGGGAATGCCAAGAAGGAACACGACTGCAGGGATGAGCGGGGTGGTATGGCCGCACCCATGGCGAGGTGAGGCGCTGAGGCAGGACCTGCCTGGTGATCACCCGTAGCTATCTGGGTCCCAACATGCTGTTTTCAGAGGAAACAGGAGACTTAAAGGGTTCCACTCAGGTGATTAAAAGAAAAAACACTGGTGTTTATTGTAATGGGTGAAGCCCATGGTTATCCAGAAACTTAAGGGTCTAAATAACGCAGTCCCAGCAGGAGCTGAAGTTTTGAGTTTAGTTTGTCTGAAGTGCGGGGATTCAGCCCAGGGCCTTGCATTTGTTCAGCAAGCACTATCACTAAGCTACAACCCAGCCCTGTGCTGAGGTTTTATTGTACCTGCCTTTAAGTTTTTTATTTTAGGCAGCACCACGATCAATATGAAAATGAAAAGATGATGTAAGTATACTCCCTCATGGAGCACCTTTCTCCATTCATCTGGAATGAGTTTATTTGGTGTGACAATAAACAGTCCAGACGTCCAACTCATTAGAAAGAGCCATGTCACAATCACAGCGATTCACCTGAATAATCTTGTTCTCTGTATCACTGGCACATAGGTTGCCATCTGTCACTCAGTCCACATAAAACTAACCATATGTTGTTTTCTTCAGTGGTTGGACCAGAGTTGCAGGTACCTTTTCCAAGGAAAATGCTCCATCTTCTTCCCATGGGGTAGGGGTCTTGGGAAGCACTTCTCAGTGACTACCATACTTCCTTTTTTTAAAGAAAAGTTTCTTGTGTTTATGCTTTGGCCTTGACAATCAGCCCAAGCAACACTAATATTTTCTCAAAATTTCTAAAGGGGCCCTTCCAGGAGATATTGAATGTACAGGCCCAGAATTTTATTTTTCTTCTGTGGTTTATCTTAGTGATATGAACAAAAATACACACAAGCAAGCATATCTCACAGTCAGTTCCACTATCTGCAGTATTTTAAAAAACTAAGTCATGAAAGATAACTTTTAAACCAGTTATCAGGTCAGTTACTTTACTTACCCTAAAATGAATTTAAACTATCATTTGAAACTGTGCAAAAAATGTTACCTAATACTACTTTGATTCAGGCAAGCAACAATTCTCAACTCTTAAGTACTGATCTTTTGATATCACCTATCAAGGACTAAATAACCATAATAAGAAGCAGCAATGCCAAGCATTCTGGCTTTTAATCTGGTTTACTTTTGAAGAAAAGTAAGAATAAAAATCAGCCTCCCAAAATGACTGCAGTTTAAAATTATATGGTAGGGAACCTGAAAACACCAGGTAACTGAAGAAACTGGCTTTTCACAGTAGAAATGGGTCATTAGCAGCAGTAATGACTTAGAGGAAACAATTTTTCATCAACAGGGTCCTTTAGGGCATATTGAAATTAATCTGTCCATGGCATACAGATTCAAGAGCAAATTATATGGTGTTTATAAAATTGGTCACAATATCGCCTTTTGTAAAAGGTCAAGGGTTCCCAACAAGGCTGATGGTTCCATTTGGCTAGGAAAGTACTTGTTGAACTGTATGGAAGGTACAAGTAGAAGATTTTAAATCTCCAATTTCTTGATTCATTAATTCTTAAGCTAACTCTGCCACAAAAATAGCCAATCTCTCAAGACTTTAAAGATTTAGCACATTATTATTTGACCTATTCAATAAACTTGAACTACATTTCTTCATTTTCCTCCCCAAATTTATCAATAGTTAATGATGGGCAGGTCCTTCCCAATGGATCAGTTTCACGAAAGACTCATTTTCCCTCTGCCTCAAAAGCATTTTTCTCACATGAATGTGATGAAGGTAAGATCAATTCTCAGGGGATTTTGGACAGTTATCCCTCAAAGATCTTGGACATTCTCCCCAAGTCTCTCTACCAAAAGGCGTTCAGACCAGACCTCACAATGAGTGCTACATGGCAGCAAGGCTGTAGCCACCTTTAGCACATACAGGCATTTCACAAAGTGCCCCATCAAGGGCACTCTCCTTTGGCAATTCCTAGCAAGTCACAATGACAAGGAACCAGTACAGACCTGCTTCTAACCCTGGCTCATGCCATGTCTCCAATCATGGTTTCACCTGCCTGTGATAAAAACGAGTTCATGGGGGCTGGGGGTTTAGCTCAGCGGCATAAGCGCCTGCCTTGAAAGCAGGCAGTCGTGAGTTCGATCCCTGGTACCGCTAAAAAGGAAAAAGACCAAAAAAAAAAAAAAAAAAAAAAAAAAAAAAAGAGTTCATTACCATCATCCTGGGTAACATGACTACTGTGCAGAGGCATGAAGGGACGCTAGCGAAGACCCTAGCCAATCCACTACTGAAGAAATAGAGACTGTCCAATGAAGTTTACCTTTTGTGATCCAGTGAAAGTAGCTTTGCTCACTTCCAAAGCATTTCAAAACCATATAAACAGCCAGATATTGCTCAGCAGTGCAAGCACTTGCCTAACAAGTGCAAAGTCATGAGTTCAATCCCTGGTACCAAAATAAGTAAGTAAAATAAAATAAATAAAACCATATAAATAAAAAAAGAGAATCTGAAGATTAAAAGTTAGGCAGGTGAACAGGGTGGAGAACAGCCATTCTGGACCGGAGGGAGAATACAGCAAGGCCAGAACTAAGAGTTGCAAAGACAGAGTCTACAGCCCAAGCAGAGTGGAAGAGAACCCCTGGGCCAGGGATTCAATGCCCTTTGGTAGAGCATCTCATAACACATGGAAGGCTCACAGGACATAGGAAGATGTGGACAGAGACAAGTACTTGGAAACCAAAACAATGGAAAATTACTTAAAACTATATAAATCACCAGATCACTATTCATATTCTGTTTTTGCCTCTCATATTTCTCTATACAGACTTTGTAAATTCTCATCAAAGACTTGAGCACAGAGTACATGTATAAATGGAACAGGGATGTTGCTTTTAAAGAAGAGCCCACACTGCCAAAGCCCTGCCCCATAAGAGACCCTAAATGCTAACCCCTGCCCTGAGCTCCATATCCGCTGAGCAAGCATCCTTCCCCAGGCACTCGGCCTAGTTCTTTCTCCCTCTGCTAAGCAACCAGGACTACTCAAAATTTCTGATTTTACCAGTCAGAGCCACTGGGGTTTATCCAAGAGTTCTTTTCCCTCAGGTAACAAAGGAAGCCCAAAAGTAATATCTCAGTTCTTTACATTTACATTTTAATTATCAACAACAATAAAATTTTCCTTTTATTTTTTTAATGCCTTTTTGCTTAAATAATCAACAGCTCTCACAACATTCACATTCATACTCACATTCCTGGGAACTTTTTCTCTTTCATCAGAAAGTATAATATCCTGAATATTGTATCCAATTTCTATCCATTTCTACCCATCTGCCATAAAGAAAAAAAAAACTGATTTCATTTCCTTTCTCTAGCTCTGAAGGACTACAGAATTTTATCACCTTCTGGACTATTCATACTATTTAAAAGAGAGCAAAAAAGAAACATCAAACAATATTAATTTTTTCTACTATAGTCTATATACACAATCTAATTTTCCAATGTTAAAACAAGTTTTTCAATGATTCTAAATCAACTTGCAATATACCAAACTTAAGCCTCAATATCTGTAAATTTTGCCTGTTTTAAAAAAAAGATAATAAAAATAATACTGTTGTACATTAACCAAATTAGCTTCTGAGCATATCATCTAATCTAAACCCTAAGATGCAAAAAATAACCTACTTACTACATTTTATTGAGTTTTTTTACCCACGTTCATGAGTATAGAAAGTAATTTTATATTCTGCTTAAAAATAAAACCAAAATCTAAAATTCAACTTGAAAAACATTTTCTACACTTCTGCCTTTTCCATATTTCTGCTAACACAGGAGGTACAGGCAGCAGCATCTCAACTTTCAAACTCAGCATTTGCATTTAAGCATTACCAAGTATCTGGTCCTCCTTATCCAGAAGTTTCTGACATGTTGATTTAAGTGTCTGACACCCTTACAATTTTCCAGGAATTTTACCAACTAGAACTTTTGTCTCCTTTTGCCTTAAACCTCTGAGTTCCCTTACCACTTGGGTTCTCCCAGGCTAAAGATCTCAGATTAGTTTAAAAAATTTTTTTTGGTTTTTTAAAAAGTACAATTTTTCTTTTAGCATCACTCCAAAACTGACTGTGGTACACAATCTACATGATAAATCATCAAAAGCTCTCTTAACCTGTGTTATGTATCAGGAATCATTTACCAGCTCATGCTATTTACCACCTTTGATAAGAGAGCTTGAAGGAGATAGCAGAAAGAATGAACAATTAGGTACCATCGGAAGCCCCTAAGAAGGAAGACAAGTAAAGAGGCCTCACCGCAGGAGCACTGGCTCTGGAGTCTCTCTTACATTTCAACTTCTGCAAATGGTTTCATCACTGTGGGCACCTACAGTGTTTGAGATAATATAAAGAGATAATCTCCAAAGATATCACCAAACCAGGTGACAGCCTTAGCATGGTGCCTGGCACATGGGAAAAATGGATTAGCTACTTAATTTAGAGACCTATTTACCAATTCAGAAACTAAGAATCCCTTCAGAGACTCTTTAATTGTACTTTATCATTAATTGTACTTTATCAGGGAGCTGGCCACATCACAACTGATCACAAGATTCAACATGCATCCTGGTTTTTTGGCACTAATTCTGGAGAGTCAATTAGAAAGTAAAATTTATTTTTGGAAATGAAGGTACACAGATCCACAAAGTTAATCACATAATTGTGGTCCAGAGGCATCCCCAAGTCTCACAGAACCTCCCCGGAAACATGAATGTGCAATAGGAATAGGAAGCTTATCACCTTTGTGGCTGCAAAGCCAACACAGCCATGAAAGAGCCTGTTCACCTGTCCCTAACTACTTATACTCAACAAGGAAATAATTGGGGATGATGTTCAGTACATTTAAAGATGACTTCCCTCCCAGCTCTTCTTCAAACAACCTCTCCTGGATTATCTTCCTCCTTTCAACTAGTATTTATTAATTTGCTAGGCCCTATACTGGGTTTGGGAATAGGATCCAAGAAAAGCAGTCATATACCCTCCTGTTTTTTGAAAGCTGCAAATAGTTCTCTTTGTTTAGAAATTCCACAACCCACTGGATTTGAGGTGTTGTTTTTTTTTTAATTCAATACAAACTAATGTGGGGTAGAGACTGGTAGACTACAGCAAAGAAAATTATTTGACAAAGGAGCCAGAGGAATAAACGAAACTACTCAGCCACTCAACAACACTGCAACATTCTTCTCAGTTCTTCCCTTTCAGCTGGGGACTACTTCTGTCATTGTGGACACATTTGGCCAGGAAACAAATAGCAAACTTACTCTAGTCCCATGTTCTTAGGTGGTTGGTGCCACCTTTCTTCCTTCCAGATCCAAAGCAAGCTCTTGCCCTCAGTCCAGTGACCATTTAGGGATCTTCTTTAGGAATCTTCTTTGTCTAAGCTACATATGACAGTTTCCTGAAATACACCTCCCCTCTCCCCATACCAGCTAAAAGCTTCTGGAGAGAAACAATGGCTTGCTTCTCTCCTACATGTGCCCCAATATTGACTGCATTGGCCTGTGCTCTTTCACACATAAATAACATCCCTACTGTAGTTACGGATGCCAAGAAAATAGAGACCATGCTGGTGGCAGGGGAAGGAGCATCTCTCTTCCACACAAGGTTACAGAAGCAGAGCACCTACTGTCCAACGGTCTCTAGAAAGGGCCTGCTAATGGCAGCTTGGTGTATGTGACCATCCCTCCTTCCCAAGAGGTCTTGACACTACCCAGCTCTACCATAGCATTCTGCAAGATCCTCGAACATGTCTGTTTATCTGCATCACAGCTACAATAAGCTCCACTGCAGCTTCAGTAAACCTGTACCCAGTAACAGGATTTTTCACAGGTAAAGCAAGAGCAAGTTACCTCCTGGGAACCCTAAACCGCTGCTGAATAAGTTGACAAGAGGTTAACATCAACCTAAGCAACTGGATACAAAGAATTCATGGTTCTGCTTTTAAGAAAAGAGAAAGAAAGCTGAGTACATGACTGTTTACCCAAACAATCAGGACTCCATATCCTATTGAATTTGATTATTTTTTAACCACTTCTTTGAAATAAATACTGTTCAAATTTTAAGGTAACAAGAAGGACAAGAAAATCATACTACAACAACACTTCAGCACAGGCAGACATCACTCCACATCACCTGCCCACTTGCCAAGTTCTCTCCCTAATTCCAGCTTGCTTGCGCAGTATCAAGCTGCACCAGACTTCTCCGTGGAACACGAGTTGTGTTTATCTGAGTCAGAGCTTCACACACAGTGGGAAGGACAGGCACTTTAAAATATTGCAAATAGTTTGGTTCCAATATTTATGTGAATTTTTTGTATGTTTGTATTAGACGCCAAGCAAAGATTTTCTACAGCCTTCACCCAAATGAGTTTTAAAAGCATTAACACTGTACAGTTGATGATTGGATGGTATATCTTCTTTGTGACACTTTAACTAGACACAACAGCATTTTCTTCCATTAGCAATTTGTCTAGAAAGAAAACTTTATTAGTCTAGAGAAAACAAAAACGTTTGTTGAAACCAAACTTTCCATTATCCTCTTTAAGAAAAATAAGCCTGTGCTCATCATCATCATAAACACTCATATGTTCTATGTACGCTTCACACTCTGGCGTCTCCGAGAAACTATTTTGGGCTGTGGCCACCCACTGTTACCAAGCTGGCACAGATGGGGCTGCCGCTATGGGCTGGCCATCTGGCCCCAAGGAGCAGCTCAGAGAGGTGCAGCTGACCCAGGCTGCCTGATCCAGTGAGGCAAGTGTCCTGCTGACCTCCTTATTCACACAAACTAAGGAGATTAGGCAGGCAAGTTACCCTGGGTCCAGATTCCCGGCAGGCTGCAGGCCCATGTGCATGGGGGACAGGGAGTTTGGCAGCAGTGGAGCCACCCACATAGAGGCCATCAGGAGCCAGGGTGACGGGGCATTCAGGAGACACCAACGGGGTTGTGAGGAGCACACGGAGCACTCTGGAGAGCGGGTATCAGCAGACACCTGAAGTAAGTCTAATGTGTTCCTAGTTACTTGATTTTAAAAACAGACCACGTATGTTTCAATAATTTGTTTTTAATTCTCAAATGAGAAATGTGCCACTTAAGAATATTTGGGATACCCACCAGGTGGAAACAAGGACAACAGCAAGAAACCCTCCCCTGCTGCTCGGGCACGGTGCAGCCGCACAGGCATCATGCAGTTTCTGCAATCTCAGCTTCTATAGAGAACAAGAGTCCAGCTCTCTCTCTACCTTCTCCATGCTATTGCTTCTTCTCAAATTCCTCCTGTTTTGGTTAAAGTTAATAGCTTCAATCTGGAAGTACAGGTCAGCCATTAGAAACCCCAAAAATGGTAGCAAAAATTAACCAGAACCAGTTGCTGGTACTGTGAGGCTCACCAAGATCTGACAAGAAACAAGAACTCATTTGCAGATGACCCCTCTTTATCTGGCACTCATCCACTACAGTTCAGGTAGTCTAAGTGATGACTACAGATCTTTTAAAAACAGATAACAAAATCAATTGTGGAACTGAGAAAGCCTTTCTGAGCATAAAGCAAAGTACCATAATGCCCCTGAGCTACCTCCTCACCCTTTCATATATTTATTTATTTGGTACAAGGGATCAAACTCACGACCGTGTGCTTGCAAGGCAGGTACTTGTGCCGCTAAGCTAAATCCCTGGCCCTATTTTTATTTTAAGACAGGATCATATTAAGTTGAAAAGCTTCCCAGGATAGATTCAAACTTGGGATCTTCCTGTCTCAGCCACCTGGAACACTTGGATTACAGGTGTAAGACACCATGCCCAGCTGCAACCAAACTGGTTAACAAAGAAAAAGCTGATCCTTCCCAGAACACCATTCTTCCTAGTAAGTGTTAGCTGGATAATACAGTTGAGTAGTGCTAGGAAATTCAGAAATATAATTCGAGTCAGGAAATCTAAAATTAATCCTGAGGAAATTCCAATTTTCTAAATTTCTGTCTTCTAGGTAAGTCTATTCTTGTTCTTTTATTCATTCTTGACTGTTAATACCTCTGTAGGGCCTTAATCACTCTGTCACAATCACATTACGAATAAGAACACAATCCAATAAAGTTCAAGATGGCTTAACTTTTTATTTATTGTATTAACAACTTAATACTCTATAATTGCATCACAAAGTGTATTTTGCTGCACATTAGAAAGAAAAGGGTAATTCTTTCCTTTGTTGTCAGCTCAACTGTCTGACTCTACTTCTAAAAAGCACTAGAAATATTTCAAAATAATCTTTTCAGCCAGTACTGTGCCTGTAATTTTTTTTTTTTTTTTTTGTCTAACAGTTCCATTGCATGAGACCAGACTGCAGTCATGGGGCACAGAAGACGGCCCCCACAATGTACAGCTCTAACCACTAGTAATAATCTGGTTCAAACTGCAGCATCGTCTAGGACTGAATTCATGCAAAACTGCAAAAAAAAAAAAAAAATAGACTCTGTGACACAGGCAACAATAATGGCAGTGAAACAGAAACCGGCAGAAAGGTTTTGCTTTCCACTTTGACAGCATAGGAAATCGTTTACCACACAATGACTTGCCACAGACCAGAACTCCAGTCTCAGGGGTGAGACCTTCATCAGCTCACATTGACCTCAAAATTAAGCTTTACTACTCAAGTCTGTGTCAAACAACTATGTAAAACAACGTTTTGAGTTCTTTAAGCTACCTATAAAATGCAATCCAAAATGTCTTCCTGATAACTTCTTTCTCACATTACTGAAGTTCTGAGTCAAAGAGCCAACTGTACTCTTCATGGAGGTCTCTCCAGGGCAAACTCCATTGTCCTATAATTGTATACTCTCCTGTTAAACTGCACACCTCCAAAGGCAGGGATCATACTGACTCCATTGTATCCCAGCACTGGATGCTGAATGAAAAGAATTGTGCGAGGTGCCACAGTACTCATAAATGACACAAAAGAGCTACCATCCATCATGAACTGCCTGCGTGAGGAGAAAACTACTTCACTAAGAGGGGACAGAGTACAGATCTACTTAAGCTAGGAAGTGAACTGTAAAGGCTGGTGCAGGGACGTGGCTCAGTGCACAGCACTTGTCTAACATGAGTGAGGCTGAATTCAACTCCCAATACAACAAAGCCCAGAAATCACTTGCTACCTACCCAGTTGCACAATCTAACTTTGATTTGTCAACTGAAGAAAAGGTTAACTGGAAGTCAAGGGTCTGCATGTAACCCTTGCATTTATACTTCAGTTACTAGCTCTTCACTTTTACTCCAGGATAGCTGTCATTTATTTTCTCTTCTCTTGACACCCTCTTAGCCAAAGCCTTTCTTATACCAAATAATGTCTACTTAGCCAAACACAGATTCCATTTTAGTGGCTGAAGGAGGGAGATACTGTAATTAGCCCTGTAGTCTTGAACAACTTTCAACCTGTAAGAGTAAAGAGTTATGTGAAGGAAGAGCTGGTGGGCTCAGAGAGCACAAAGACCTAGCATTACTTTTTGCTCATCGTTTAGCTGGCTGACCTTATTCGACATCACCTTCTTCATTGGTGACTTGAGAACAGGCAACTAGACCACACTCATGGGGTACTGAGAGGAATGAGTGGGAGAATAAATATAAAGGGGGGTTGGGATCATATGCCTATTGCTAACATCCTTCCCATCTGACCTCCTCTACCTGGCAGTGTGGGTTTTTGTGGTATTTACACAAATATGCCAACTCTGGAACTCCGCTGTACTCGCCACTCTTCCTCCCACTAATTTCACCCCTATACCACAGTCCACAGGATTCCATGACACCCTCAGTCCTACAGCTTGTTTGGGGACCTTATGGAGAATTCCTGGACAATTCTTTCTATAAGGACACTTGATCTAATGTCATCTTATGAGAAAGCTACTCTCTTTCCCACTACATATGTATAGTCAAATACATATGTAGTATATATAGTTCCATTGCATGAGACCAAACTGCAGTATATACATATACTGAGTATATACATATATTCATTTTTTTTCAGCCCAGTGATTGAATAAACATATATGCCTAAATAGTATTGAGGCCAGAAACTGTGTACAATACTCAACTCTGCTTAAGTATTCTAAGTACACAGCACTTACAGAAGTCAGTGCCTATTGAATTAATGAACAAATAAATATTGTCTATGCTTGAGCCAGCAGGAAAGTATATTCACAAAGAAATAATGGAGACACAAAAGTACATACAAGGATATTACACTTAATACTCACTATTACATGAATGCTTTCCAGCTCAACATGACCAGAATACTGTAGTATATTTTTAAAAAATTATTTCTTGGTGAAAGTTTCTTTTTAACAATTCCAATTGCCTTAGGCCACCTTGTCTCTGTCCAAGTTTTTAAGACGAAAAAGCCTAAGAGACATTTTATTTCCCTGTTCAGCAGGTCTATAATCACTGCAAAGCATGATAACCTTCAAAAGAGGGAGCTACCAACAGAATTAAACGTGCCCTGACTAGAAGGCACATTTTTGATAATTTATCCTCAGAGTACCCACATTGGCTACAACTCACCATGGTTCAGCTACTTCACCTGACATGTGAAGGATGGCTGATCTATCATTTCATGGAAGTGCGTCTAGTAATCCTCTGGTACTGACATGGTCCATGAACACATGCTGTGCTTTAATTATCTTTCGTATCTGCTGATGTCCATAATTGGGAGGACTTACTTTGTTTTGCCTGTCAGTCATGGAATTATACCCATTTTCACCCAGATTCTTAATGCAAAGCTGTAGCCCCATAGCCACAACCGAGGACTTGGGAGAAATCCATTCTAGCAAAGGTATGACCAAGTAATGATGATGTGCCAGTCTTCAGGTGCAGGACACAGTGTGGAACTTGCCAGGGCATTGCCTTGTTCATGTCATGTCTAGGTTTTTGCAGTCCTCTGACAATAGGTTCATGCTCTAGTAAATGCAGTAGGTACTCAAGAGTGGGATCTCCTCAGGAGAAAGATATGGTGACAGGGTGGGATGGCCTGGACTAGTTTTCTTAGAATAAGTAAAGGAACTTTGGCCACTGGTTTCTGTTGCAAGTTATACCAGGTATCCCCCAAATAGTTCTTCTCTGGTTCTGATACTTTCAAGTATAGTCTTTGCCATGAGGGAACTCTCAGTGCATGAAGGACATTATTATTGGGATGAATAGTAAAGAGTCCATCCAGAAAAAAAAAATAAATGAATAAACATGTTACCAGAAGAATACATCTCTCTCACTTTCTCCTTCCTTTCTACATTATACCAACCCCTAAAGACATTTTGGAAAGATCCAACCTTTCCCCATTAACTGCCTTTTCAGTGTGAAGAAACCAGATTGTAAATTTGCTACAGGCTTCATGCAATTTCTGAGCTAGGGCACTGTTTCCAAGGTAACAAGTAAGGGGTAAAAAGCACAGATAGGTCTAGGACATTTAATATGTAGATGAACTAGATCACTTACTAGTTATTTCACTAATAGGCAATATAGTAGATTAAACCTTCTTTCTTCTCCATTTATACTGGAGGAATTTATTTGGGGTTTTTACAACACAGATAATGATTCGTCTTTGGCAAAATGGGTTTCCAAAATACAAAACCCAAAGAGTGTTTATGATGGTGAATCAAGCAGAAAAACAGCTTCTGTTGACAAAGCCTTAAATGGAGAAAGGAAAGGGGGTGTAAGAGCACTGAATCTAACTTCAGACATTTGTTTTTGCAGTTTCTTTACAGACACAGAAAATGGCACTGCACATGCACTCTTGCCAACTCCCCATCCCATAAGCACTTACAAATCTGATTCTCAGCTTCCCACCAAGCCAGTGGTGATCAGAAGCTCACAGTTCCTACATCAAAGGGGCGACTTTGGCTTCCAAGTGGAGATGGGGGTCAAAGTGGTGGTGCCCTGTCCTGTTTTTGCACAAAGGCAGGTGGGAGGAAGCAGAGCTACAGGCCAAGGGTAAAGAATTGGGCAGAAGCTTTTCCTGAGATGGACAGCCTCTGATGATCACACAGTGGAGCCATCATGCGTGTCAAAAGCTGCACTCCAAGCCATCCTTCAAGAGAAGCAGAAGACACCAAAGAAGGGCAAGACTGGTCACTTCATAACACGAAGCAGTAACCAAACAAACCGATGTTCCAGAAGAATGCAGGCAGAGCTATTAAGGAAACTGCTTCAGCTTGGCACAGACAGGGTGGGGCTCCCACCGCTACAGAACCCTGGAGTACCCAGGCCCCAGTTTCCAGTGTTCTGGAGTGCAAATGATGTTCTGCTCTGTTTGTTGAACAAACATGGTGCCAATGTGTCTCTCATACTTCCTGAAGAAGCCAAACTGTTAGTTCCTGCCTGGTCGGTCTCCATTTGTCTTAGTTCTGAAGAGTACACACACTACTGACTGCACTGCTCTAAAGCAGGGGGGAAGCTTTCTGATAACAATTTGCCTCTTACGTGTTTCCTTACAAGCTGTTTGACACATCTCACTATGTCCATTCACTTTCTGGAATTTTGTTTTGTTTTGTTCTGTTTGTTTTCTGTCCTGGAGATTGAACCGGGAACTCCTCTACACTGGTATACCCCCAGCCCTCACTTTGGGATCATTAGTGACACAAACTCTTACCAGCCACCCCCATGCAGGACAGGCTTGTGCTGTGTCTCCTCTGTGTCACACTTTGGAGAGTTCTTTTGCTTTCCTTTTTTGTAAAAGTGCTATGTCTCAGTTAAAAAGGTATTAACTTTATCATGGCCTGCAGGATGAAAAAAATAAAAACAAAACCAGCTGCGCCAACTGGATCAGTCTCTGTGGAAGACTGCAGAAGATTACAGAAACTATTTCTCCCGTTTGTTCCACAAAGAAAAAAAAGCACAGCATTTCACATTAATTTCAATTTACTTTAGTCAGGGTCTCATTGTATAGCTCATGATAGCCTTAGATTTACTATGTGGCTGGGGCTGGTCTTGAACTCATGGTGAACCTCCTGCCTGAGCCTCCCACATGCTGGGATTACAGGAGTACACCACCACACTAAACTCATTAATTTCAATTTTTAAAAAGGGATCTGTCACTTCAGAAAAACAAATTTTTAATAACAATGCTTAAAAAATTTCTTCTCTCATCTCTTGCTTTGAATACATTTAATGTAAATTGGGCATAGTGGCACATGCCTGTAATTTTAGCACTCTGGGAGGCTGAGGCAGGAGAATCACATATTTGAGCCCAGTTTGGGCAATTTAGTAACTTAGTGAGGCTCTAGCTCTAAATAAAAATTTAAGAAGCGACAGGCCTAAACATGTGGCTCAGTGCAAACATCCTAAGTTCAATTCTCTAATATAAAAAAAAAATACATTTAAGACAATTTTTTCTCTCTTCCCACAGGTCCTTCAATTTATCTCTACTTATTACTGTAAAAATCTACCAGTTATCCTATCCTTCCTGGTGCTTAAAAATAAAGAACAAAGATAATAGGATTAAACAATCCAAAAAAAAAGAAGCCAAAGAAAATCTAGTTATGATTTTCAGAGTTAAGCTTAAACTAAAGCACGTTTATCTATCCACCAAGGGCAATATGAGCACTATAATAATTTGTGTGCTTATAAGATTTGAAATACTGTTTCTTTAATGAACGTAAAGATAATGTCACTGAGTTTAAATATAACATCTTACACTTGTAGAGCCTGTTTTTTTTTTAAGGCATCTTCATTTATAATGTGTCATTTTATCCCTTTGATAAAGGATAAATAAAAAGCCCAAGAAAACTGCCTAGAAACTAAATTACTTCCATGACATACTACAGATAAGAAACTGAGGCCGAGAACAGGTAAGGGCCTGCAAAATTATATGTAGCTAGAAAGAAGCAGCAGGGCCCTATAATCTACACCCTGACCCCCAATCTGGTGCTCATTCTGCAGTATTTCTCTTTTTACTTCTGTGTGTAAGAAAATATATCCTGGATTGGAGCATGCTGCCAGGTGGACCTACGTCATTTGTATTCCAGACAATGCACGTTGGCACACTGGGCATTCTGCACAGCCAGTTCTGGTCGGCAAGTCGGGCAAGCATACTTTTGCACTATGATATTTCTTATGAGTCAAGAACTCTGCTAGAACTAAAAACCAATCTTGGTCTGGACACAGGATCTAGGCCCAAAAGGTGGGTAGCTAAACAGCTGAACTCTGACTTGAGAAGAGGCAGGAATACTTCCTGGTTTTTACTAGGCCTCCCATGAAGGCTCTATAGACAAAAGAAAAAAAAAAGTAATTACTGGGGAACTTAATTCTCTATAAGCACCAATTTGGAGTAATTGACAAGGGGGTAAGGGATATCCTTCTTCCTCCTTATCAGGATCTTCTTACGTTAGATAATTATTTCTGTTGTACAATTGCCTAGACCCACAACTGGGGACTGGCATGCCAACTACATACTACCAGAAATAGGCTCAGAATAGAAATACCCATCATATAATTATGCTTTTACAAACACTATATCATAGCACAATAAAAATTATTGCTTTGTGCAAAGTAAATGTGTTTTCCCTAACCAAAAGATAAAATATTGGAGTAAAATAAAGTTGCAACATCAAAAGCGTAACACAAGAACCTTGCTTGAAGGTGGTTTTTCTACCCTTTGCTTTTTCTTTTAAGAATCTGCTGAGTTATTTCACTTAGCATATCAAGTCCTATTTACATATCGCTTTCCGGCACTGCAATCACAGGTAAGGAGTCTCCAATGATCAGATTTACTCTCCTGCATCCCAGTCTGCTGGGTTCAATTACAGTCACATCTCTGCATCTTGTGAAAGTAACACACACAACACAGACCAGGAAATCAAGGGGCACCATCTCAATTTCAAAAGGTACACCCATTGAGTAATCTGTAAGGTGACTTGGGTACTGCTAGTGTTACAGTTATATAAGGGGGACTCCAGCCAGCAAAGGAGGAACAGACTCAGGTTCACCACCTGTCTATGATGTGCGAAGCTCAACATCTATCAAATGTTGCTTAGTTCCTTTAATCTATTTTTCCAGAAATCCCTGTTAAACGGATATTTTCAGTTTATAGAGAAGGAAACAAAGCCCAAGAGATGAGTAACTTGCCAAGGTCTCAGTACTGACCGTTTCACAATTTGAACAAAAGTCAGAAAAGCCTCTGATCCAATCTGCAGCTCTCAGGCTGAGTGCTCTGGGCCACCAACAGTCTGACAGTGCAGTTGAACCTGCTCCTTGACAAACTGCCCGGATGAACAGACCTTTCCCTATGGAAGTTTTGCAACCCACTTCAATCACCTTTTATGTCCCAAACATACATGACACTGGTATCTTCAGACACTTAATTCTTTTTATCAAAATTAAATTTACCTTGGAAAAGATAACAGCCGTGAAATTTTGAGATCCTAGACTGTGAGTCCTTCAAACATTTTTTTTTTTTTGGTCTTTTTCGTTTTTATCGGTACCAGGGATCCAACTCACGACTGCCTGCTTGCAAGGCAGGCGCTTATGCCACTGAGTTAAATCCCCAGCCCCTCCTTCAAACATTTGACTTCCAAAATAGTGATCCAATCATGCAGAGCCCTAAGAGGAAAACCGTGCACACGTGCGGGTAACGCAGGGACCTCCAACCTCAGTGTGCACACCACACAGTCATCAATTCCCCACTCTCTGTTCTCCATCGTTGCCTCATAGACACTTGCAGCTTTGCCTTTCCAGGCTTCACACGTTTTCTCTTCACTTCAGGCAGAGAACAGAGAGTCCATCTTTTTAAAATTCAAAGATAGAAGTAACAAGGACTGCCAAATCACTTAACACAAAAGAAGTAAGGTAAGAAGAAAATATTTCAGAAAATAACTTTTTTGTTATTTATACTTCTTACACAATAAAAGTGCAAAGTATGCCAAAGATCTACAGGAAAATCCTGTTAAAACATCCACCATAAAACCTTTCTGAGGGGCTGGGGATTAGCTCAGCGGCATAAGCGCCTGCCTTGCAAGCAGGCAGTCAGGAGTTCAATCCCTGGTACCGATAAAAAAGAAAAAGACAAACAACAACAACAAAAAATACAAACAAACAAAAATCTTTCTGAAAACACAACCAGCAAGCTGTAAAAAATAGAATAATAAAACAAAAGCACAAATTGGGGGCAATTTTATACAACTTATAATCTAAATATCCATTTCAAATTTTTTTGAAACTTTGACCTTTTCTATCTGTGGAAACAAAGTTGTAACTAGCTGTAAAATTTATAAGGAATACCATACATGTCTGCTTTTTAACAAACTTTTTAAAAAAGAAAACCTTAAAGTTTTAATTTTATTTAAAATACTGTGAATGCACAATTAACTACGTTTCGACAAATACATACACCCATACAATCATGCCCACAAGATTCTAAACATTCCCATCCAAGAGCCCACAAAAATTCCCTTGTTAACTAACCCCCATGCCAAATCTGACAATCACTGATCAGCCTTCCTTGGCTATAGGCTGACTTACCTGTACTGCAGACAGTATTATACATACTACTTAGAGTGATACCACTTAACAATGCATGTTTCTGAATTTCTTGTATGGCACAACCAAACACCAAACAGTGTATTTCCATAAATTTGTTGTTTTTGTTGCCGAGCAGTATTCCATTGTATGGACATTCCACAGTGTATTTAACCATTCATGGATACCTAGCTTGTTTTGAATTTTTGGCTATCATGAATAATGGAGCTATGTACATCTACATTATGTCTTCTTTTGTGAAAACATTTTAACTGGTCCTGGGTAATTCCTAAATCATTTCTCCAAAATATATACATGTGCTACTTCATTGTAATTATTGGTAGGTTCAAACTGACCTACCAAAATCTTACTAAGCTGTAGCGCTTCTAATCTGTCATCACTGGCCTGATAAGAAGCCTGTGGTATAAGAGATATTACGAAGAATTTCCTCCCCCTTTGTGGCAAAACTAAAAACATTTTTCGAAACTTACTTTTTATCAACTCTATTTAATTCATCTCTCTGTCACTCCCTCACCTGCACAAAGGCCCAGGTACTCATAGTGTTCAAATGAACCCTACTTTTATACCCTTGATAAAGCCAGAGAGTGTGGACTACTTTTAAATGTCCCACTTTTAAAGCTACATTCTCTCCTTGTTCTGCTCCTAGAAATCAAAACATTTGCCCTTTCTACTGAACTGCATGTAGGGATTAGGAAGGCAATCTGATTACATGGACTTTTGTGCAAAGGACTGGTGATCCTTTTAAATGAAGAGACTCAAAGGTTCAAGAGATGACTTTCTCTAATTGTACAGTGCTGCTCTTATTCCAAATGAGTTCCTGATATGTATAACGTATGGTCATATAACAAATTCTAAACGAGTTCCTAACATGTATAACATGGTGTCGTATAATAAATTACAAATGAGTTTCTAATGTGTATGACATATGAAAGACTTTTGCCCTAGATAGGACACTACAGCAGTGGGAGGCGGGACCAAGGGGCGTTACCTTGAAGTCATTTTCCCCGCCCCTTGGCAATTTACCTGTGGTGCAAAAAGAATTCCAATCCGCTGCTTGCACATCAGCGATGTTCCTTTTAGGCACCACCTTAGACCAAAGCTATATGTATCCCCCCCACGCCACATGTCCAGCGGGGAAAGCCAGACCCCCGGCGGTCATGAAGTTTCTCTCTGCGTCTTTAGAATAAAGGCGCTTTCTGCTTTATATTCCCTTTCTTTCATCGTGCCGAAAATCCTATCAATATACAGTCATATAATAAATTCCAAATGAGTTCCCAACAAGATGATATACAGCCATATAATTAACTCTAAATAAGTTCCTAACATGTATGATTACAGTTGTATAGTAATGTGAAGTGGGAGGTGGGGTATGAAGTACAGTGAGGAAAATTTAGTCATAATCTGTGTCCAAAACACTGTTTCTGTTTTTCAGTTTCTTTTTTTCTTTTATACCGCTGAACACATAACTCTCAAAAACTATCAGGCTCTTTTTACATTAGAATCCATAGTATGGCAACACAGTGGTAGCTAAAGTACGCTATGTGTAAGCTGGGTGTCACCATATACACCAGAATAAGATCTTTAATCACTTACTCAACAGCTGCATTGTACCTCACCGTATAGGAACTTTGCAATTAGCTACCTCCACCCTAGAAAACACTGTTTTCTGAACTTCTCTCCCACAGCTACACCGTTAATGCCATGTGTTCATGATGTTTAAAGGACACTTATTCTAGGTCTTTTGTAGAAGACCAGATTTCAAAAGTTTAAATAAAGAAGGAATTTTACTATCAAAGCAAGTATGTTGTAACAGATTTTTTGCCTAAAAAAATGAGTTATCCAGCTCACACCAGGGCATGGAACAGAAACAAAATCAGCGCCTTTGTTCTAGTGCTGCTGTGGTTTTTCTCTTCTGCTATCTCAACACTGAAGAATAAAGTTATTCAGACAGCTTAAATATCAGCTAGGAAATGGACAAAACATTTCTTCCATTTGAAACAACCTTCAGGTATTAGTAGAACAAATACTCTCAAGTGGATCATAGCTACTTCAATTATGTGATATAAAATTCATGTACCACAGAATGCAGTTTAATTTGGTGAGCTGATCCTGCTGCAAGCTGCAGGCACTGGTTCTTCAGTACAGGAGAAACAGAACCTAATGGGCCTCCTCTGTTTTTTTGTGTAATCCCCTACTACCTACTCTGCATCTTAAAATCAGCTCCAGCCTTCAGAGAACAGAAAAGTCACAAACCTCCTCTAATAATCATGTCCAAATTGAACAGACACTATGGCAGCGCATTCCTAACAGGCACCTAAAAAACAAGTACTTTCTTGAATTTCTGGAATTATTTTGGTCATTTCTAACTACTACTCATTTCATGTTCCCATCTAATGCTCACTTAGCCTTTGGAGCTGCATGAAAATAGGTCAGGCCTTGCAATCATCTGGCACTGCAGCCAAGTGTCTCTGGGTCCTCACCAGGAACTGCCACAGGTCTCACTAAGGGAAATGAAGCAATACTAAACTCAGAAGAATTCTCCCCACCCCCAAGCGCACAGGCTTCAGCTGCATTCTATCTTGCATACCAAACAACAACAAAAGCTTATTCTAGTCAATTCCTGAGTTTCATGAAGATTGTGTTCCAAAAACCTGACCCTCTGTAATGCCAAGCAGATTCTTACAGTGAGCACTATCTTAACACTGCCTCATAAAAGTGACAAAGCCACCAAGAGTCTGACACCATGCCCATCTGGAAATGAAGGGCTGAGATGAATCAGCAACAAACCATCCTTCAAACAGCTAACGTGGTGTGAGGCATACTAGTGGGAATAGGCATTTTCTCTACCATAATTGAAGCAGTAGTGGGTTTATATTTTACTATAATGATTTTCAAGGTACATGAGCATTCAACAGACAAAAATATAGTATGGCCATTTAAGAGATGCAAATTAAAACACTGAGATTTCACTTCAAGCCAGAAAGAATGGCTAATATTAAGAATTCAACCAATAACAAATGCTGGAGGGACTGTGGGGAAAAAGGAACACTTTCCCATTGGTGGGAATGCAGACTTACAACCACTATGGAAATCAGTGTGGAGATTCCTCAAAATACTAGGATTAGACGTCCCATTCTGAGTATCTTCCCAAAAGAATTAAAAATATTATACCACAGTGATATATGTGCAACCATATTTATAGAAGCACAGTTTATAATAGCCAGATCTTGGAAACAACCTAAGTGCTCATTGACTGAGGAATGGATAAAAAGTAAGCTGTTTCTATATACTATTCAGTCATAAAGAATGATAAACCAGACATTTTTAGAGGTAAAAATGATGTCCCTTGAAAACATACTTATTTATGAAATAAATATGTCACACATGCATAATCATCACATTGCTTCATTAGTACAATAAGGAAAAAACATGTATTTTGTCTTAGAAAGAATGACTTCAGGCAAGCAATGACTCAGGTCACATCTGCCTTTACACTTTAACTAACCCACTGTGAGCCATTTTGAGTTGCTTTTGGATGTCTATAGAAAGTTTTGCTGTGCTGCAAGATCTGGGATTTTTACATGTGGCTCTCCAGTTCTTCTAGTGTATTTATTGAGAGTACAATCCTTTCTTCACTTAATTGCTTTTGCATCTTTGCCAGAAATCAAATGTCTGTTATGTGGGTGTCTATTTGGGGACTTTACATTGGCACCTTGGTGGTTTGTCTATGTTATTATCAATGGTATAACTTTGTGGTAAATCAAGGGATTGGGGAAGATTGGAACTCTAATTCTGCTTCTTTATCAAAGTTGTTTAGACTATTGAGTCCTTTTTATTTTTACAGAAATGTAAGAACCAAAATGTTAATCTATATGAAAAATGATGATGACAGTTTGATAAAGCATTGTTTTCTGATCTTTATTATTTTCCTCTATTCATTTTTTGTTTCATTCTTTTATTTTTAATTAAAAAAGACTATGAACAAACTGGAAAACCTGATTCTGGGGTTTGTATTTAGAGAAAGCTGAGTTCTTAAAAGTAAAAAACGTTATATAGCTACCTTCAAATCCCCAAAAGATGAGAAACAGAAATGGAGATTTTTTTCTGAGTCTGTACTATGTTCTAAGTACTTTTTATATGACTCTTCATTTAATCTCTAATACAAAGTGCAGGTTTTGAGCTATTTGGCAGGTGTGGAAACCTCTAAGATAATTGGTAATTAAGATATTAAGCTGCCTGCCCAAAGACACAAGGATTCATTCACCTGCTCTCCTACTTGGACCTGCACCCTGGCACTTTAAACTCATTATCCAAAAATGAGCTCACTTCTCAAGTACAGCACTACATTAAATGTCAGGTAAATATTTCCATGAATTAAGACAGCTTAAGTAATCAACAACAGTAGGTCATTATTTATGCTTCCTTCTCTTCTCCCTCCGCTCCTCACTCTTTCCCTTCCTCTTCTTCCTTATCTTTCTCTGTTAAAACAAAGAATTACTTCAGCAAGTCTGGTTGTCAAGTGTTTTAATAACCTAAAAGTAATAACTATATTATTAACATTCAAAGGAAAAGATGTCAATTCTCAACCAATGACTTGCCTAAAAAAACTGTAGGGGCATTAATTCACTCCCTGAAAACAACACTGTCTCATCCCTTCACACTTGGTGCCTAGGCTGCATCATGGACCACATCCCCAACATATAAACCAGGGCAGGTGAAAAGGGTCAGAAGGTACTCTGTCACTTCTCCCTCCTCGTCCAGTGGCCATGACTTTCTGTGTCAATCAGTGAACCTTGACTAGAAGAATGTTCAGAGATGACAAAAATTTTTTTTAAATTTTATTTAAAAGGAAAAAGAGAAAAAACAAAACAAAACAAAGCGGTGTAAGAGTATAAGTAATACAGAACTACAAAAAAAAAAAAAAAAAAAACAGTAAGAAATCACCAGTTAATAGATTACACATTATCATCTTAGAGATAGTTGCTCAAGTCACAGTATCAAAGCATACAAAGTGAACATTCAAACAGAGAGACTGCAAACAGTTGTATTCAATGATCCAACCAAAAACATTAATATGGTCAGCTATTTAACACCCCTAAACACACTTGCAGTTGTATCCTTTAGAACACTTTTTTCCTCTCTCTTTTTTTACAACAAAATTTACACATTTTGGGTTTTATTACTCCTTAGTTCTAATTACTTTTTTTTTTTTTTTGGAAGAGAATAAAGTCAAATACAGCAAAACAAAGCTGTGAGTCAAAATCAAGGATAGACATAGTACATGATGTAAAAACAGAGTACAAGGTTATCAACAATGGTTACCATTAATGCCTCTTGCTTCCTTAAAAAGAATTGTCTATCTCATCAGGTATTATAAAGTTGAACAAAACAGTAGAGCACAAGACGGATAAAACTTAAACATTGTAAACATTACAGGACTTCCAAAGGAGATAATAGCCAAACCAGAATGGGCATCTTAGTGAACCTTATTGCCTTCAAACTAGTTGCTTATATCCTCAAACTTGATACTATCATTCAGAACGAAACAGAGTCTAATCAGTCAAAACAAGATCATGGAAGTATTACAGGACTTCAAAACAAGTTAATAGGAAATCAAAAAAAGTTACTATTATATATCCTGCTATTTTTTTAAATTTTTCCCCTTAATTAAAAAAAAAACATAAGAAATAACTAAATAAATTTTTTAATGAATAAGGGAGAGATTGAGATTAAACAGGACATAACAATATAACAATACAGGTCAAAACATGACTGTTTCAGCAATCTAGTGCTTCACCCCCAAATAACCCGACTTAATAGTAGTTACCATAGTGTCTGTCTTTTTCCTTGAAATATTTGAATAGAACTTCATATACTATAGCTTCAAATATTTCCATATCAAGAAGCCCAGAATAAAGCCTTTCCAATTAATAAGTGAAAACTTTATAAGGCTTCAAGGCCACTTAATGGGGAATCATGATTACCACATATTTTTATATATTTGAATCATTACTTACATTAGGGAAACTATTCGGTATTCACACATGCGAGATTGATTTATTTCACTTATGAGTATGGTCTCAAGCTGCGCACATTTATTGATAAATATCTCAATGCGATCCTTCTTTATAGCTGAGTAATACCCCATTGTATAGAAATACCACAACTTTTTTATCCATTCCTCAGTTGATGGACACTTGGGTTGTTTCCAAGATCTGGCAATTACAAATTGTGCTGCTATAAACATAAGTGCACATACCATCACTGTGGTATGATGCTTTCAGTTCTTCTGGGAATATGCCTACAAGTGGAATAGCTGGAAGAAATGGAACTTCCAATCCCAGCTTTTTTGAGAAATCTCCAGACTGACCTCCACAGTGACCTACACTCCCATCAACAGTGTAGGAGAGTTCCTTTTTCCCCACAGCCTCTCCAGCATTTGTTGTTGTTGGTTTTCTTGATCCAGGCCATTCTTTCAGGAGTGGGATGGAATCTCAGTGTGGTTTTAATTTGCATTTCTCTAATGACCAATGATGATGAACATTTTTTCATATATTTATTTGCCATTTGTACTTCTTCATCTAAGAAGTGCGTATTCATCTCAGATGCCCATTTTTGGATTGGATCTTTGAATTTTGGGGGGGTCTGAGTTTTTTTAATTCTTTATATGTTTTAGACAAGAGTCCCTTGTGTGAGAGAGAGTTCACTAAAATCTTTTCTGAGTTTGTGGGTTTTCTTGTCACATGCTGGAGATTTCTTTTGACGTGCAGAAACTTTTTAATAAGACATGATCCCAAGTACTGATTCTGGGAAGTATTTCCCATGCGGTTTGAGTCCTGTTCATGAATTCTCTACCTACCCCTATGTCTTCAAGGTTTCTACCCAATTTGTCTTCCAATAGATTTAGTGTTTCTGTTTTAATATTCAGATCGTAGACCCATTTAGATTTTAATTTAGTACATGGTGATAGGCATGAGTCTAGCTTTAGTTTTCGGCAAATGGAGAGCCAGTTTTTCCAGCACCATTTATTAAAGAGACTGTCATTCCTCCAGTGAACCTGCTTGGCTCCTTTATCAAAGATAAGGTGGTTGAGTGTGTTTGTAGCTGTGGTTGTATCTTCTAATCTATTCCACTGATCTTCGTCTCTGTTTTGATTCTAATACCATGTTGATTTTACTACTGTTGCTTTGTAGTATAACTTCAAGTCAGGGATTGTGATGTTTCCTGCTTTGCCTTTGCTGCTTAGAATTGCCTTTGCTATTCTAGGTCTCTTCTGGTTCCAGATGAATTTTAGGAGTGATTTCTCTAGAAGTATAAGGTACGTTGATGGTATTTTTATTGGGATTACATTGAATCTGTATAATAGTTTTGGGAGAATGGCCATTTTCAAAATGTTTGTTCTTCCATGAGCAAGGGATGTCTTTCCATTTCCTGAGATCATATTCAATTTTTTTTTTCAGTGTATTACAATTTTCCCTGTTTAGGTCTTTCACTTCTTTCGAAAGAGTAATTCCTAAATATTTCATTTTTTTGCTTGCTAGTATGAAGAGTGTGGTTTCTCTTATTTCCCTCTCTGTGATTTTTTTGTTAGTGTATAGCAATGCTATTGATTTTGTATGCAGCTACATTACTGAATTTATTTATTATATCTAAGAGTCTTTCAATGGAGTTTAGGGGGTCTTCTATGTAGAGTATCATGTCATCTGCAAACAATGATAATTTAACTTCTTCTTTTCTTATCTTTACCACTTTTATTTTTCTCTCTTGTCTAATTGCTCTGGCTAGTACTTCCAGTACTATATTAAATAGGAGTGGTGATAAAGGACATCCTTGTCTTGTGCCTGATTTTAAAGGCTTTCAATTTTTGGCCATTTAGTATGATGCTGGCTGTTGGTTTATCACAAATGGTCTTTATTATACTGAGGTAAAGACCATCTATTCCAATTTTCTGTAAAGTTCTTATCAAGAATGAATGTTGGACCTTATCGAAGGCTTTTTCTGCATCTATAGAAATGATCACGTGATTCTTATTTTTGGCTTTATTGATATGGTGGATTACATTTATTGATTTACGTATGTTGAACCATCCTTGCATTCCTGGGACGAATCCCACTTGGTCATGGTGTATAATCTTCTTGATGATTTGCTGCATCCTATTTGCCAATATTTTATGGAGGATTTTTGCATCTGTGTTCATTAGGGAGATCGGTCTATAGTTCTCTTTTTTAGTTGGGTCTTTCTCAGGTTTTGATACTAGAGTAATATTTGCTTCCAGGAAGGACTTAGGAAGGATTGCTTCCCTTTCAATTTCATTGAATAGTTTGAGTGTCAGCATTAGGTTTGCTTTGCATTTCTTGTAGAATTCTGCAGTGAATCCATCTGGCCTTGGGCTCTTCTTTGTAGGTAAGGACTTAATTACATTTTCAATTTCATTAATAGAGATTGGGTTATTCAGCAGTTTTACATCCTCTTGATCTAGCTTTGGTACTTCATATGTTTCTAAGAATCTGTCTACTTCTTCTGTGTTATCAAGCCTTTGAGAGAAGAGGTTTTCAAAATAGGTGTTGATGATCTTCTGTATTTCTGTAGAGTCTGTAGTGATTTCTCCTTTTTCATTTCTTATTGCATGAATTTGAGCTTTTTCTTCCCTTTTTTAAATAAGGTTGGCTAGGGGCTTATCAATTTTATTTATTCTTTCAAAGAACCAACTCTTTGATTCGTTGATTCTTTGGATTGTTTTCTTAGTCTCTATTGCATTGATTTCTGCTCTGATTTTTATAATTTCCTCTCTTCTTTTGGCTTTGGGCTTGACTTGCTCTTCTTTTTCTAGCTGTTTGAGGTGTAGCATCAAGTTATTTATTTGTATTCGTTCTGTTTTCCTGATGTGGGAACTCAGTGCAATAAATTTTCCTCTGAGGACGGCTTTCATTGCATCCCACAGATTCCAGTAAGTTGTATCTGCATTTTCATTTTCTTGTAGGTATTTTAATTTCTTCTTTAATTTTTTCTGTGACCCACTGTTTACTCAAGAGTGTGTTATTCAGTTTCCATGTGTTTGTGGGAGTTTGGCAGTATCTTTTATCATTAATTTCTAATTTCAGTGCGCTATGATCCGATAACATGCCAGGGATGATTACAACTATTTTGCATTTATTTATATATGTTCTATGAGCTAATATATGGTCTATTTTAGAGAATGATCCATGTACTGCTGAGAAGAATGTGTATTCTGATGTTGTTGGGTGGAACATTCTATATATGTCTATCAAATCCATTGTTTGCAGGTGTGATTCAGTTCTGTTGTTTCTTTACTCATTTTCTGTCTGGGTGATCTGTCCCTTGGTGTCAATGGCGTATTAAGGTCTCCTGTTACAATTGTGTTACTGATAATTTGAGTTTTCATTTCTGTTAATAATTGTTTTATATAACTGGGTGCTCTGGAGTTTGGTGCGTATATATTTAAGATAGCTATCTCTTCCTCTTGGAGTTTTTCCCCTAATCAGTATGTAGTAACCTTCTTAGTCCTTTATGATCATTGTTGGCTTAAAGTTCACGTTGTCTGCAAACAGAATGGCTACTCCCGCTTTTTTTTGGATTCCTGCTGCATGAAGTATTGTTTTCCACCCTTTGACTTTCAGTCTGTGAGTATCCTTCTGGGTTAGATGGGTTTCCTGTAAACAGCATATGGTTGGATTTGGTTTCTTGATTCATTCTGCCAGTCTGTTTCTTTTAATTGATGCATTGAGACCATTTACATTAATGGTTATAACTGTTATATGTTGGTTTATTGTTGACATGTTATCTTTCTGCTCTTTCATTTTTATCTTTCTGTTCTGTTTAATTATCTGCTTTGCTTAGTGGTTTTTTTTCCTTTGTGTATCTAAACTGTTTCTCAGTATTTTTTGCAGGTTTGGTTTGGTGTTCATGAAGTTCTTCAGCTGTTCTTTGTCATGGAAGTATCGTATTTCACCATCAATTTTGAATGATAGTTTTGCAGGGTACATCAGTGTAGGTTGGAAATCATTTTGCTTTAGGATCTGGAATACCTCACTCCATGCTCTTCTTGACTTTATTGTTTGTGCGGAGAAGTCTGCTGTGATTCTGATAGGTTTTCCTTTATAAGTGATCTGTCTTTTCTGACAGCTTTTAATAATTTGTTCTTGTGTTGGATTTCTGGGACAGTGATTATTATATGTCTGGGTGTTGTTTTATTTTGGTTATGACTATTTGGAGTTCTATATGCTTCACTGATCCTGATGTCGGTTTCTGATCTCATGCTTGGGAAATTTTCATCTATTACTTCTCTAAATATCCTCTTGACATCCTTTATGTTGTCTCCATCTTTTTCATTAATCCCTATCAATCTTATGTTATTTTTCTTTGCATCATCTTGCAGTTGTTGAATTGTTGTTTCCTGATTCCTTGTTATTTTTAAGAGATCTTTCCTTTCCTGTTCACTAGCTGCAATCCTGTCTTCAAGGTCTGAAATTCTATCTTCACTTTCATTGAGGTGGTTTTTACAACTTTCAGTGGAATTTTTTATTTCCTGTATATCTCTGTGCATCTGCATTATGTATTCTGTTTCTTATATTGCTCATGTAGGGATTCTTTTTGTTTAGTGCCTCCAATTTTTTATCTGTGTTTTCTTTAGATATATTCAGAATTTCTTTCATTTCTTTTATCATTTCTTCTTTTATCTGGGAGATTATTTCAAGTTTGAATTCCTTTAAAGCTTCCTGGAGTTGCTTGTTAATTTCAGTGGCTATTGTGTCCGATATTTGAGGTGAATGGCATATATTTTCTTCTATATACATCGCTCCTAGGGTTTCTTCAGATGGGCTGGTGGTTTGAGGTTGTAATTTGGTCTTTCGTTTTGTCATTTTCCTATATTTCTGTGTTTCACGTGTTATTTGAAAGCTTCCTCAGAGTCTGTTGGACATCCACTTCTTTGTTTGCAGCTCCTGGGATTCTGGCACCCAGTTTCCCCAAGCCACTGGGCCTGCAGAACCAATTGTCCTCTTCTGCCTGTTTAGAACTTGGTAGTTCCAGATAAGCTGGGCTCCAGGGACACTGTGCGCCCACCTGCTTGCTGGAAGCTCCACAGTTCTCCAAGTGCAGCCAGAATGGGGAGGCGGATATAGATGCCTCAAACTCACTTATGCACTTCACTGCACCCGGAAGACTGGAGGGTCCCGAACAGTTTGGGCTTGGGGCAGAGTGCACTGAGCACTTACCGCAGGCTGCGGGGCCTCTGGAACCTGCAATGCTCCCCTGCTTGCTGAGATATCCATAGTCCTCCAGACACATAGGGAGGCGGGGAGATGGATGCAGGTGCCCCAGATCCGCCCAGCCCTTCCTCTGCACCCAGATGGTGTGGTGCAGGAGTCCCAAATAGGCTGGGCTCTGGGGATAGTGTGTGCCAGCCTGCTTGTTGGAAACTCCACAGTTCTCCAAGCGCAGCCGGAAACGGGAGGCGGATGTAGATGCCTCAGACCCACTTATCCACTTCACTGCACCCGGAAGCCTGGAGGGTCCCAAACAGTCTGGGCTTTGGGCAGAGTGCACTGAGTACTCACCGCAGGCCGTAGGGCCTCTCAACAAAGACTTTTTAAAAGAAATATTCTTCAGGATATTGCAGTCATTTGAAGGCTAATTTAAAATACTCTGCTTACAGTCTTTTAAATACCTCAGCCCCAAATTGTCAATACCTCTGAAGACAATTTGAGTATCTCTTATGCAAAAAACTCAGGACTGAGAAAGTTTTAGACTTCAGAGGTTTTCAGTTCGGAGTATTAGTACAGACTCTATTGTCTAAACATATCTAATCCAAAAATCTGAACTCTTGTAAATGCTCTGATGAAAGTTTCAGATTTTACAACATTGCAGATTTTGTATTTCTAGAGTAATGATGCTCAATCTCTACCTTATTGCTGCAGGTAAACATGTGAAGAACCAATGTTTTATAGCTTCTAAAACAGTATAAAAATGAAGATCTCTATGTGGCTACTCAAATTTCACTGATATACAGTTAAGGTGTGTGCCTTTTTCTTAGTGGCCTACCAAGCATGGCCCAGGAAAATCATGGATACTTTGAAATGAACATCCTCTTCTGGCTATTCCTGCTGCAGAGTCTTTGTGGAGCTGCTCTCCTGGGAAGCAGCACAACTTCAGCTCTGGCCCTGAAATCCACAGTCTGCCCTAGTTACCTGACCTGGAGCTCAGGTCGAACAAAATCAACTGACTCTGTTCTGATTATTTTTATGTATATGGTACATTTCTCTCAAACAGCAGCTGAAACCCATATCTCTCTACTCTAAATTATGCCTACCACAAGGCCTATATTTTAATCAGACCACTTTAAGCAAATGTTCCAAGTTATGTGAAAAGCTACATAGCCAATGTTTATATGATGCAGAAACAAACAGATGTAAACACTTTTGCTTTCTACAGATTATCTTACCTTTTGAATTGATTTTTGTTACATGCGACAACTCAAATTCAATGCCAGTTTATCTTATTCCGAAAGATTCATATTCATATTTGTACTTTCTAAAGGAAACACAGGATAGACACCAACACACAGGCCACATGACTTCCAGAGCATCACTAGGTTCTCCTCATGAGTCACTTCAAGAAGACAAGGAGGGGCTGGGGGTTTAGCTCAGCGGCATAAGCACCTGCCTTGTAAGCAGGCAGTCGTGAGTTCGATCCCCGGTACTGAACAACAACAAAAAAAACATCTTTGTGTACTACCTGCTATTTATGGATACATTTTTAATGGCTATATAGATAATTCTTTAGACACACTAGGTAAATATATATTTTTGACCCTACATCCCACCTTTTATTTCTAATCCAGATCAAATGCTATTAAAAATAAGAAAATATATTTTGAAGTATTTATGTATCAAAATACTTACTTCTAGTTTTCCAAAACAAAAAATATATATATATATTAATGACATTTTAGAGAGTTTACACAATTACTGAATACAAATGGAAGGAAAAGAAGAGCCAAACACGTTTCTTTTTTATCAGTTTTTGTGAGGAAATGGAACTAAAAAAGAAAGCTCTTCAGTTTGTAAAGAAATGTAATTTGATTCTAAGTCTTTCCTGTGATTCTAATTCCATACTAAAAAGTACATTTTAAACTTTCCAAGGCATTTCTGAATATCTCCAAAGTAGATTGGATTTGCAGGAAGGTGGAAGAACCCAAATGCTTCATCAAGTCACTGGTGCTGACCAGGCAGCCCTGGGCCTTCCTAGCTGACACAGCTTGAAATGAAATAAGCAGGCGCTGTTCACCTCAGCAAATACTCTGGTCAGGACCCTCAATTTCCACAACGAAGTCCACACTTGGGCTGGTTCCAGAGTGTAATCTTGCACCATCAGCTTTCCAGTTCCTGGCAGCTCCATGTAACTGAATTTGCAGAATGATGGGAAGAACTCATGCAGGGCTACACAAAGACCTGCACCACGACCAACTGAGGACATGGAAAGAAGTCAGAAGAAAAGTATTTCTGGACCTCTGGTAGAAGTGCCAAAGATAGTGACATATCTGTGGGAATGTGCTACAAAGTTTCCGACAAGCACCCCAGAATAGCATTTCACCTACGGACACAACTTTTGTCTGAGAAAGAATTGAATACCACATTTCTCTTTTTACTTGGTTTCTAGGAAACTGATATATAAATGTGATACTCAAATAGCTTCATTAGCTTAAGGTCTTTGGCATAATTACTTGCCTTTTCTTGTTTGTAGTTGTTTTTTAAATCATTTATTTGTACTTTACCAGTCCTAATGCCCACACATATTTTTTTGTTCTACTTTTTCTCAAATACTTTTTGCTCATAATTTAGATGATGAATTAAAAAAAAAACTGTTATTCCTTAGGTGAAATTTATATACACTGTCCCTAGTCATAAAGTGGTACTATTTCCCTGAGAATCTCATAAAAAATAATTTTAACTTTGGAACCCTACTCACTATAGTATAACATGCTAGACATGCTATAGTATAAGCTGCTAGAGTGTGAATGAACAAAAAATTCATTTCAATTTACAGGAATCCAGACTACATTATCCAGGCGTCCTCTTCCCCTATCACAGATACCTAAGACATGAATCCTTTTATCAACATGTGGATCTCCTAAGATCTAGATTTTTAAAAGCCATGGAACTCCTCCCTGAGGAAAACCTGTGTTACGTATGAGTATACATAACATCTGTCATGTGGTTTCAGGTCTTACAGACCCCGGCTCCATCCAGGTTCCTTCTTGCTATGTAAATGGAGGTCAAGTAAGTTTCCACTGTGTGAGACACATGGAATCTTCATGTCCAACACAGTCCCTCAGGGCTTGGCAGTTTCTAAGTCCTTCTTCAGCTCCAGTGAGTCACCACCAGGGAAATCAGCCTTTTGTGACTGTCCACATTCCAACAGTGGCAAGAGACCATGGGAAAATGAAACCCAGGTCTCCTGACTCAACGAGGTCACTAGTGATTTGCACTGCATCTACTATGAAGCAGCCATGCCTCTTTCTAGGAAGAAAAGCATGCACAGCACTTTCACGCTATCACATAGGCAACAGACTACACAGATGCAAGGCCTCTAACCACAAATCCCTCCCTGCTGCCTTCGCCAGTCTCTCTCCACAACACTGCTTTTAAATGGTGGTGGGGTTCCACTAAGTCTAAAACCTTGGTACTTACTTTCAAAGACATATTCATTTCTCTTTTCCCCAATCCTTGACACTAATTTTTGGCTGTTGTTCCATGGAGGAAAATCCACTGAAGCTATCAATAAATGCCATTTATTTCTATTTGCTGGGCAAGACATCATACCATAAACCAAAGCTCGTATTACTCCTATGCATAGAATTTAAATTTAGAAGATTTTATGTAGCCAATTGGGACTAATCTTAAGAAATCACAGAATTCTCGAGTAGAAAAATAAAAACTAGATGGGAAGAAAAATCAACAATAACCAACACTAGACCAAAATTTTCAGTCCCAGCTGTCACATTATTCTCAAAATAAATTAAGTGTGAAAAAACTGCTTCCGAAGCCGGAGCCATGACTTATTAGGTCAATGTGTTAGATTTTTAAAGCTCCCCATGTTGCTTCATCACAGTCAAAGAGAAGAACACCAAGCCCCACCATGGCTGAGGAAGGTGGGGCAGAGGCAGAGATGGGGCTCAAGCAGAGGTGGAGGCAAAGTAGGATGTGACCTTTGCGTGTCCCTTTCTGCTAGTTCTCAGGTAGACACAATCCCCACTGCAGAATACTGCAACAGGAGTGATAGCAGCAGCCCCTAGAGACCAGGGACACAGAGGGGCAGTGGAGGAAGTTGTTGTGGCATGGGTCTGTCTGCAGACTTCTCTTTGCTTGCAGTATGAAAGGACTTCTAGCAGCTTGCTTACCTTTGCCACTCTGCCTCTGTGTTCTGGAATTCCTCAATCCTGAACTCCTCTCCCCTGGACAGGGAAAGTAGAACCCACCATAACCACAGAGGTCAGGAGGACCTCCACCCAGGGAGACATAGGCCTGGGGAGGCCATGGCAAACAGTGATGAGCCAAAAGGAAATGGGTACAAGAACCAGCTCAAGTTAAAGATTTGGCACAGGACGTGAGCATGAGACGGGCCAGAGACTATGTTACTGATTTCTTTGACTTCATGTGGTCATCGTGCATCGAGCAAGATAAGCCCTCATTGGACCCAAGTAGGCTGACAGGATTGTCAGTTATAAGCCCAGCTGCAGCAGGCAGGGCCCCAGGCTGACATCTTTCTCATCATCTAAGCTCCACTGAGTTCCTAGCTGTAGAAAAAATTTTCTTCTAGGACTTGATAGTATCAAGGCATGATGGCACACACCTACATTCCCAGTGCTGTAGAAAGCTGAGAAGGAGACTAAAGATGTTTATAAATATGATTTGTACACATCAATTGCACAAAATTAAAATTAAAATTCCTAACACACAGGGGAGGAAAGTGCCATATAGAGAGGACTAACAGGGACCAGTTCTGTCCTACAGGACTTCTGTAGGCAAGTGGAAGGGGTCCAGAGCTCACTGAGGCTCCTTCCAAGCCAGCCCTTATAGTTCCTCTGGGGAAGAGGATGGATGAGCAGCCTTCATGCGAAACTGACAAAGATCCCCTTGCTCTGAGCTGAGCTAGCTTCAATTTTGGCCTGTACCTGGTAAGACAGAGCATGCGTGGCACTCCCCCAGATTCTGCCCTTGCCCACAGCTAAGAGCACTTAGGCAGTGAATCACAGCTACACACAAGCTTCTAATAGAGGCATCAACTGTCCCAAACTTATAATACAGAGGCGTCAACAATGTATCAATAATGTCTCTGGGAATCCTAATTCTTGAGAAAACTCGGCATCTACCAGTAAGTCTACCAGGGTTCCTTCACTGGAGACTGAAGTACATATTATTCTAAAGAATAACTCTGTGAACTCTCCCTTCTGTCCTAGGGGACATCAGGAAGGAAGTGAGCTCCAAGCTCTCTACAAGCTCTCTCTGAAGGCTGACAGCTCTGTGCTCTAAGTAGCTGCCAGTTAACAGGGAATAAAGAGACAGACCACAAGACAATGGCCAAGCACCAAGGGACTTGTACGAACAATGATACAGTCTTCAATTAAATTCTTTGGCTTAAATTAATCCTGTTGTAATGCTTTCCAGTAAAATCCCTGCATAAATCCTAAAACAAAGTCAAGAACCACCCTAGAATTTGCTTAGCAACCCTAAATAGTGACCTAGCTCTAGCTGGCAAGGGTCCTTCTTCCTTTAAAAGGGACATTTAGGTAAGTCACTTTTGTAACTGCTGGACTAAGGGACACAGAACAGTCATAGTACTGCACGATGACTTGCCATGGGATGTGGTCATTTCTCACTCTTGTGTAGTGATGCCTTTCCCGTGGGCCTCCCACAGCGCTGCCTGCCCGGAGTACTCCTGCCTCTCCTCCCATGGTGAACTCCTCTCCATTCCTCAGCTTTCAAATGCTATCTCCTTTCCTTAGAGATGCCTTTCTCCTCAACTAAGTTAGTCTTCAGTTCCTTGCTTATGATGCCCTGTGCTCTATTTTTTTCTCCACGGTATTTCCTGCAATTTATAATTATGGGAGTTTTCCCCACAATATTTGCATTTTTCTTGTTCATATATACAAAGAAGAGAAGAATCATTTCCATCTTCCTCACCATTTTAGACCTGATCAATGATGAACACCAAGTCAGAATATATTTACTGAAGGAAGAAAAGGAATTAGAATGAGGACTACAGTAGCCAGGCCCATCACTGGAGTTGAAGTTACAGTAGATCTGAAATGAGTTCAAAGTCTGGTTTTACTTTTATGTTCTACAGGTGATTCAGATGTATATTGCCCTTTTGAGAAGAGTACTTGACATTTTCCTGGCGAAATAATATATTGAAGTACCTTGTAAATCACTCCACATGAAAGAATTCTGAAGAGGCCTGCAGCCTCCTGGACCCTCTCACATTGTTCAGCCCCAGGGTCCTCCCAACTCTCCTGCCACCCATGGCTGACAAGGAAGCAGCCTTTGATGATGCAGTGGAAATATGTTTGATCAATAGGAATACAAGATATGAAAAAAGAACACACCTTTTCTTTCTTTATGATCTGGTGATGACCTATGCTCTGGAGTGGTCCAGCCTAACAGCACTGTCAGTGGTTTCCAGATATAACCAGATCAGAAGGGAAGGATTTCATTATTTATCAGCTTGTCTTGGAGATGCACATCAGATGAACAATGAACAGAATTACGTTGTGATAGCCAGCATAGAGCTCCTTAACGATGATGTTCAGTTTGATGTGTCACACTGTGACTATGAGAAAGAAGAACTTAGAGGTTTTGGCTCTGTTAGTGGGAAAATTGAAATAGAAATCAAGCTCGATCATGAAGGAGAAGTAAACAGGGCACATATGCCCCAGAACCCTTGCATCACTGCAACCAAGACTCCATCCAATGATGTTCTTGTGTTTGACTATACAAAGCATCCTTCTAAACCAGACCCCTCCGGAGAGTGCAACCCAGACTTGCATCTCTGTGGACATCAGAAGGAAGGCTAAGGACTTTCTTGAAACCCAAATCTTGATGGGTATACCATCTGCCAATGGGACAACAGAAGTGGTGGATGCAAAGACCATTTTTACAGGGCACACAGGAGTAGGAGATGATGTTTTCTGGCATCTGCTCCATGAGGCTGTTTGGGTCAGATGCTGCGGACCAGAAACTTATGTTTTGGGACACTCAGTCAAACAACACTTTCAAACCAAGCCAATCAGTTGATGCTCACACTGCAAAAGTGAACTGCCTCTCTTTCAATTCTTATAGTGAATTTATACTTGCCAATGGATCAGCTGACAAGACTGTTGTTTTACAGGATCTAAGAAATCTGAAACTTAAATTGCATTCCTTTAAATCACATACGGATGGAATATTTCAGTTTCAGTGGTCCCCTCACAATGAGACTTTTTTGACTTCCAATGTCTGGTATTCAAGCAAAACTGGAGAAGAGTAATTCCAAGGATGCAGAAGATGGCTCACCTGAGTTATTTATGCACTCACACTGCCAAGATATCTGATTTTTTCTGGAATCCCAATGAACCTTGAGTGATTTGTTCTGTATCAGAGACATTTTCATGCAAGTGTCGCTGATGGCAGAGAACATTTATAATGATGCAGACCCTGAAGGAAGCATGGATACAGAAGGACAAATATCCAAGATATGTCTGCACTTGTGGTTTTAGACTCCCCTTTTTCCTCTCAACTCTGAGATTAACAGAGCCATACAGACTTTGTTCAGTTATCTCTTCATAACAGATACCACCAATAATAGTATAAGCCCCAAAAGAAGTATTTTCTAAATATTAACCAGGGTACTTGATTCAACAAAGCCACAAACTTATATTTTCTTTAGGAAATTTCTAGTAACAAATCCAGGTCTAAGGTATCTACAAAAAGGGGAATATAATGTCTGATTATTTTTCTTTTTTAAGTTATAGCCTCAGGTTTTTCAGACTTGTTTCAGTAAAGATTAGAGTGAATAAGGAATAGAGCCAAGTGAGGTTAAGTATCTGAGTCATGAAGTGTAAGTACTGCATTATGTCAATTTATTCAGGGAATTAGAGGAGAATCTAGTCACAGATTCATACTCTAACACATACCTGGTATTCCAGGATGTATATTTTCCTGTGTAGACCAGTTTCCTCTTGGTTTTTTTAATTAAGTCAAAGGTACATGTTCTTCCTTCCCCATGTATTTTCACTTGTTATTGTATTTCTTGAGCTATTTTCATATTACTTCTTTCCTTTCTGTGAAATGGTTTTTGTTGCTCTTTTGTTGTTTTAACTTGGGACCACCTAGTTGGAAAGATGTATATTTTTACCTACTAGTTATGCCTCAGATGGATAGTCAGGTTGAGAAGGGAGATTTGATAGCTTGTATTTGTTTTTAAAATTAAATTAATCCTTCATAAGACTTGCTTTTTTCTTTTTCTGAAGGAGTTACTAGTCCTTGACCACCAGTTTGATACCACTGTTTCACCAGCAGGCCTGTTATTCCGCATGACTAACTATGAAAGTACTTATAATGGAATAAATTGCTTATCTACATAAAAAAATCTGAATAAAAATTTATTATCTAATTATCTAATTATTTACAATAATCAGAATGCTCCAATTCTGTAACCAGCAGGCTCACAATGGTGACCATACCCTACTCTCCTATGGTATTTCCAGATATGCTTACTGTTCCATAAGTGATCAAAATAAAGTCTACCCAGGATATTCTGATTCCAACAAGCACACGGAAAAGGTACTTTGTAAATAAACAAGAATCCACTATGCTATGCTACTTTAGTAGACAATTTACCCATCCATAGTCCTATGCTAATTCATGCAAATGTGGTCTTTGCAAAACACCAAAGTCCAGGATCCCTCACCTCACAACACAGATTGCTGATTTTATTGTCTGCTGATATGCCAGATTTTTCCCATAAAAATTTTTGGTCCCTACTGTAAGCTTCAAAGCTTAGGCCAAACAAAAACAAAATTGGTGACTTTGGCAATCCAGTCTTGATTAAGTTCTGTTTTGATGGTTATAGAATAAATTATTAAATGTTGATTTAAAAAAACTGGAGGGAGAGACGGTTGGAGAGTCTGGTTCATGAATTTTAAACTGCATGGTCTCTCTTACTACCACATATCAATAATTTTTTTTAACTTCAAAGTTCCCCTCCACCCAATTGCTTAAATTGCACCCCTTATACCTTTTTAACCTCTCCTACTTCTGGGACTGTTTTTCTTATACAGCTGTTTCCTCTAAAACTTTTCCGAAACCATCACCAACCCCCTAAACAATTATTTCATTTTAGAGAAAGTAGTTTAGCAGTGTCTTGACATATGAGAACAGAAATTAGTTTAGTCTCCCCAGTTTTTAAGCCATCTGGTCTCATCTGTAGCCCCTAAATACAGACCCAGAAAAAGAACTGAGCTCCCCACACCTTTAGAATCTCAGGGCTAACTCACAATTCTGCTTTGGACCTTCCTCTCAGTCAGGGCAGATAGCCTCCCAGATTCCCATCCTCAGTTCATCATAGGCCTCCTGCACCCAAAGCACTTCCCCAGAGAGGAGGCTCCCTGCTGACCTAGCTCCCCTCCTTCTCTCTCCCCAGGTGTCTACACCTTGCAGGGCTCCAGCCCCAGCTGAGTGAGCAGGCCAGGCAATGCAAAGCCAGCTCAGCAGGGCCACCCAGAGGTCCTGGGAAGCGCGGGCCACTCACATCTTCTAAAGCTCCCAGTGACAGATAAACATAATGAAATGACAAAACATTTTAATGCCTACATTGAACAAATCAACATTTCTAACACTCAAACACTTATGACTAATTATGCTCTTCATAAGACAGTTAAAAGATTTATAAAACACATTAATTCATAGTGCACTACAGGCAGAATGTCTGTTAATGAGAAAAAAATTTAAAGTTTAATAATGAATGCCATCTTACTTCAATTCTGCCAGTCTGTCTCTGAAACTGAATGTGTAAGTTCATGGGGCAATAACAGCAAGAAAAGTAGCTAGAGGCCTGAGCTAAACCATCCTGACAGAACTAAACCATCCTCTGACCACACAAGCATGATCAAACAATGTGGGCCAACAGCATATGACAACACATTTAATTAAAAACAGAGAAGATAGTAGCTAGCCCCATCCTAGTCATCCTAGCAGGAATTTCAAGGCAGAAACACAGCCTACCACTAGTGACATCCCCAGTAAAACAGCCTCCCAATGGTTTTATCTTTGGACGTTCTCCAGATTCTGCTTTCCTTTGTGACACGTAACCTGGGATGATAGCCCCTACTGCAGTCTGCGTGCCTTGGGCCTTGGGACCAGATTGATGCCTCTGTTTTCCTGAGGATACCTGAGAGATTGCCCTTGTGCCGAAGTTACAGGAATCTGAAAAATGGGCAGAGAATGCAGACACCCCTTGGAAGCCATAAGGAATGCTTCCAGGACTTACCACAAGGAGAAAGGTCCATGACATGCAAGTCTTTATATAAAACAGTGGAATATCTGTATACACAATCTTCTGAACACTCTAAATCATTTTAGATCTTTATAATACTTAATATGATGCACATGCTAGGCAATTAGTTGCTAAATTATACAGTTTAGCCAACAGTAACAAAGTTATTTTTTCCTGCCTCACTTAGCAAATTGATCTCACTTTCATGGTTGACAATGCCCTCTCTTTCCAGTAAGACTGCTCCTTACTACCTCTCTTCACTAAAAATGTGCGGTGTTTACCTATTGTTATTTTCAGCTCCTCAGATGCAGTAGTTTTCTGTTTTTAGGAAAAAAAATACCACCACATTAAAAATATACATTGATTCTTAATTCACTGGAATTTCAGGCACATTTTTAAAAGTTAATGCTTTAAAATGCAGAAAGTAAGGTAAGTGTGTCACATATTCAGTTAATAAGAGGCAGAATTAAGCCTGACATGGTGATGCACTCCTAAAATCCCAGCACTCCGGAGGCTGAAAGAGGAGGATCATTGCAAGTTGGAGACCAGTCTTGGCTACAAAATGAGCCCAAGGCCAGCCTAAACTGCATAGTGAGACTGTCTCTTTAAAA
The DNA here is from genome assembly GCF_034190915.1 of Cavia porcellus. Lineage (NCBI taxonomy): Eukaryota > Metazoa > Chordata > Mammalia > Rodentia > Caviidae > Cavia > Cavia porcellus. The sequence continues at coordinate 81,508,552 of NW_026947487.1, forward strand.
AAAAAAAAAATAAGAAAAAAAAAAAAAAAGAGGAAGAATTAAAGAAAAAATGGCCAAGCTCTAAGAACTAACATGGGGCATTTGGTGGCTTACGGCAAAAAGAAGAGCAAGTGAGGTCAAAAGGAAACATGAGGAAGACACTAGAACTTACTTCAGATCTCACACATAAAGCCTCCCCAGAAGTTTCCCATCTCCCACAGCTCTACCCAGGAATGGTACCCTAGCACTGGGAAGGTTGCAAGGCTTCTTTGGTGGCAATTTTTATGCACCCTGGTTCCTTAGCTCCATATTAACTCAATGCATTCAGCCCCTACCCTTCACATTCCACAGAATCCACATCATTCCTTGGAACATCATTCCTCTACTCCCCTCTCAAAAATTAAAACCTCAGACAAAGGAATTGGCATAAGAGAGGCAAAAAACGTGCTTATCTTGAAGAAAACCTCTAGGCCCAAGCCCAGTCCTAAGTAACAGCCCAGGCTACAGGGAAAACCAAGGATCCTTGAGTTTGCACTATATCTTAAAACAATGTACAGAGAACAAATGCAAGGTCCTGAGTTTGATTCCTGGAATCCCAAAAATGCTATTAAAATAATATCAGACTTCCAAGTTGGTACCAAATGTTGCAACCAGGGCACTGAGGCAGGAAAAAGAAAGGCATTCAGATTGGAAAGGAAGAAGTAAAAGTCACTTGTTTTTTTTTTGCAAGTGACATGTTTAGTTATGTAGAAGATCTGAATCTATGAAAAAATGTACTAGATCAAATAAGTGACTTCAGCAAGATCTCCAGGTACAAGATCACTATTTTAAAATCAGCAGGTTTTCTGTTTCCAACAAACAATCCAAAATTAAGATAAAAAAAATCATAGTATTTATAATTACACAAAACATTATGAGGCGCTTAATGATAAATCTGACAAAAGATGTTTAAGATCTATAAACTAAGTAATAGACAATGCTCCTGAAAAGTTAAATTAGTGGAGAGATATATTTTGTTCACAGAACAGAATATTTAAAATTTGGTGCTTTTTTAGGCAAAAATGGACAAGCTTATTCTAAAATTTATATGGAGATGTGAAAGACCTAGAATATTCAAAACAACTTTGAAAAGGATTAAGATTAGAGTACCAACAATATTACTAGATTTTAATACTTATTACATAGCCACTGTAATGAAAATGTTACATTGGCACAAAGACGATACATAATCAGAACACAATGGAGAGCACATAAACAGACACACATATAACCATGACAATTTTTTTTTTTTTTTTTTTTTGGCTTTTTCCTTTTTATCGGTACCAGGGATCAAACTCATGACTGCCTGCTTGCAAGGCAGGCGCTTATGCCGCTGAGCTAAATCCCCAGCCCCCATGACAAATTTTTTTGTCTTTTTTTTTTGAGACAGGTCTCATTATGCAGTTCAGGCTGGCCTTGAGTTCACTTTGTAGTACAGGCTGGTCTTGAACTTGCAATGACGCTCCTAAATCAGCCTCCTAAGAGCTGGGATTACAGGCATGTGCCACTATGCTCAGCTTTCCACAACAAATGTTGGGTAAAGATGCAAAGGGAAATCAGCAGACAATAGAGTCACTTCAAAAAAAATGGTACTGAAACAATTAAATATCCACATGCAAAAAAATTGAAATTCCATCCATTCTTTGCATCACCTACAAAAAAGAATTCAATTTACAGATTACATGACCTAAATCTATAAATTGCATGAAGGGGTATAGGGATCTAGATCAGCAGCACAAGCGCCCGCTTGGTAAAACAGCAAGGAGAAAACATAGGAAAAAAATCCTCTGTGGCCTTTTGCTAAACTGAGCTTGATTAAATTAAAAACTTCTTCTTTGTAAAACACTGTAAGAGAATGGAAAGATAAGAAATAAGCTGGGAGAAAATATTTCCTAAAAGAAATATGCACATGTATAAATAATAAGAGGTTTATATTTAGAACTCTCCAAATTCAATAATAAGAAAAAAACCCATTTTTTAAAGGTGAAGACTAGAACAGAAAAAAAAAAAAACACATGTAGATGACAAATAAACACATGAAATGATTTGGAAATCTTTGGAAAATGCAAATTAGAGCCACAGTGTGAGAACAACGCATGCTTACACACACATACACAAAACTGACCTCCCTAATGGTGGTGAGAATGTACAGAAACTGAAACTCTGACATAATTGAGTGAGAATGTAAAATGGCACAAACCCTTTGGGGTTTTTTTTGTTGCTGTTTTGTTTTATTTTAAAGAGAATAAAACAAAAGAAAACAAAACAGAACAATGCAAAAACACAGGACTTCACAATAAGACATCAACAGTAGCTACCATAATGTCTCTTTTCAAAATAGTTGACTACACCTGCCCACACAAATATCAAACATGACAAAATAATATAAAACCATTCAAAAGAAAGAAAGCATTAAGGGACTTCAAAACCAGGTAACAGGAAATGAATAATGGCTACAATAGTATCTCATTTTTCTCAAAAAAATTGTCCATACCATCATACATAACAAAATCAAATAAACCACAACAGGATAGAACTAATCAAAATAGAAGAACAAAAGCATGGTAGGACTTCAAAGCAAGATGATAGTAAATCAGAAATGGCAATGGCTACCATAGTGAACAAACTCTTTTTACAAAACAATTTTGCAGGCTTTTATAAAGGAAATAAACATCTCCAAGCATTCCACTATTAGGTCTTTATCCATGAGAAAGAAACACATATGCTCATTTAAAAACTTATGTGCCAATGTTTCTACCTCTTTTATTTATAATATTCCTAAAAGGAAATAGGCCAAAGGCCCATTTATAGGTCAACAGATAAACAAATTATAGTATATGCACACAATGAAACATTTCTACTCAACTACTCAAAAAGGAATGAGTCTAAAACACAGATGAGCCACTCGTGCACATCTGTAGCCCAGCACTCTAGGACGCCTTGCCAAGTTCAAATACAGCATAGACAATTTAATAAAACCTTGTCTCAAAATACAAAAGAAATAGGGCCTGAGATGTAGCTTGTTGTGAAGGCCTTAGGTTCAATCCTCACAACAATAAAATATAACCTTAGGTAAAACTCAAAATAATGATGTTTAGTGAAAAGCACCAGACACAAAAAGAGAATATATATGCTTATATGATCCTAATATAAAATTACAGAAAGTACAAATTATTCTTTAGTGATGGAAAACTTATACAGTGGTTGCCTGGCAATGGAGGAGGGAGGTGTATGGAGAAGAGCTACAGGAAGAAATTGCAAAAGGGCAAAATGAAACTAACTTTTAGACATATTTTTATTATTTTGACTGTGATAATGGTTTCACAGGTACACATTTGTGTAGAAAAATGCATATGAAGTATGTGCGGTTTACAGTATATGGTATGTCAATTATACTTCATAAAGCTATTTTGAAACAGTGGTGGAAAAAGATGATACACAGAGAATGGGTGATGTGGCACAGAGAAGGGTGATGTGGCATTCAAGCACCCACCAGCATGGCAAAGAGTTAAAGAGACGTCTTTTACCAGGATCACTCTGCAAAGCATTGTTAAAAAACAAAACAAAATCCATAAGCATAGTTGGTTTTGAGGCCCAGGAGGTGCTAGCATATCAGGATGAACAAAACACAGTCTCAGATTCATCAGGTAACCTTTTTGGCCCACAGTCTCCAGCGCTTACGATCAAGGGTTCACCAGATGAACTCTATTGTCCCTGCAAGAACATCTTCCATAATTCTACATTGTGCTTCCTGCATTTTTATCCCTTCTCAACAGCAATTGTGATTAATACTGTCGTCCCAACAACAAAAGGGGCAAGATTACACAATGCAGAAAGATAAACTTTGGGGCCTTCTCTCTATAAAATAATGATACAGACTTTTTTTTTTCCTTTTTATCGGTACCGGGAATCGAACTCAGGACTGCCTGCTTGCAAGGCAGGCGCTTATGCCGCTGAGCTAAATCCCCAGCCCCTTGATACAGACTCTTAATTGCTAAGCTCTTAAATACTAGATATGGAGACATATCTTAAGCAAAAAAATTAAGAGCAAAAAAGAAGTGTGTCTCTCTTCCTTTTTATGAAAACTGGTAGTACTCAACTAATCAAAGTAGCAAATACTGAAACATATGCCTGGAAATTATTTCATCAAACATAGACAATAAAGGTCATCTCATACATATCGAAGCTGGGTCTTCATTTTCTAGATAAAGAAAGCTAAACAGAGTAAGATTAAGTAGCTTGCCCAAGGGCACCCAGCTGTAAAGAAGCAAGATAAATACAGAATCTAGCCAATACTAATTTAACAGTTCCAAAAAGGTTACCAGAGGATGTTACCAAAGTCTGGGATAAGCACTTAGTTTTTGGAGGCTAATGACAAAGAGGACAGCCAAGTCTTCCCACAAAACATTGCTTACTGTCCTGTGTTAATTCAGAACTCCAGGCTGATCAGTAGAGAGCACATACACTCATTTCTTTGACTCCCACACATTCATACATTTCCATCCATGCCAAAGGTGGAATTAGCCCTATGAGGCACAGTAGCTGACACCCCTTCTAACACATCCCAGCAGCTCTAGTATTGTTATGGCCATTTCAGCTCCCAGGTCCAATTTCTCACCTCATTGTGGTACCACATGCAATCACCTCACCAAGTGACAGAAAGCCAAAGCTAACACACCAGCCCACCAGCTGCACAGCAGCAGGCACCCCAAAGACCTTGCTTCCTGTTCTGGCAATCCCACCTGTATCTCTGCCCGTTCAGAGTCTGGCCCATTGCTTTTAAAGCTCAGAGCTGGACAGGCCCCAGATATCCAAGAAACCATCTGTTACAAAAATCTCCCTCCTCCACTTTCACTTCACAACCTGCCACCATCTCTGGGGCTCTGAAAAGTGGGTATGTGGCTCTGGTTCTCAATTTTGGAAAAGACGAGGCTCGTTCTAATCCTGCCAGGAATGGAAGGAGCCACCAGCACCCAGAAACAAGTCTATGTGCTCCAGTTGCAGCCTAAACTACCACGGATATTAGAAAAATTTAGAAAAGTAAATGCAATTTCTTAAAGCCAAGAAGTGATTTATCCATTTCATTTAATATTTATTTATTTTGTACTAAATACTTTACAAAAGTCACAAATATTAAATAAAGACAGGAATCACAATAATACAATGTCCCAGATCTAAAGCAACATAAAATTTCTTTTCAATTCAACTAGAATATCAAGAGCAAGCATTCTTTAAAAATTGTTCAAGTATTACTATATATAAATCCAAGTAGAGCTCAAGAAATTAAATGCACAGTTGTCTAATACCTAAAACTGACTGAGTATTCGCCATGTGACAGAAGCCACTAGGATCTTTACATGTATGATCTCACTGAATTTTTCTAGTTCTATTGTTCTCCTTTTTTTTAAGCAGGGGAAGCATATGGAGGGTGATTAACATGCCTGAGGTGATGTCAATGAAAGGTGACAGAGTCAAGGTTCAAATCCAGATCCCTAAGAGCCCAGTGTCTTAGTTGCCCTACACTGGGCAGTGCAGGAGGGAAAACTAACACTGTTCTTTAACTTGCTGACCTGTATCACCCTGCATTGAGGTTTTGTGTAAGCAACTGCCTTAAACCAACAGGCAAAAAAGGTATCCACTCTCATCTAACAAACTCACAGCATGGCTGTCATCTAGTGGAGCAGACGCCAGAGAAGAACAGGTGAACCCTGGCCTGATAAGTCATAAATGCTTCCACCTCAGACCAAATTTCTTCAAAGAAATGAGAAGTCAAGGAGAAAAGAGGGAAAATCTCATTCTAAATTCTTCAAGAAATTTTGAATAAACATGACTAGCCTGGTAAAGCTCTGAAAAAGTCAGTCTGTTAAAAATTTAAAAATTAGTAACTAGTACACACAGCAAGAAGCTGTCAGTTTAGCCCCATGCTTATGCAGGATCCCGCTGAGGGGTAACCAGCATGGGTCTGGAGAAGCAGCCAGCCAAGCCCCCAAGTGCACACAGACTGCCACTGGGACTCTCCCACAGGTAGCCAGGGTAGACTGGAGAAGTAGCAGCCAGCCCAGTCCCTGCATGTAGGGCAGCCACAATTACCTCCAGGGACCCATAGCCCGCAGTGGGTTGGGAAAACCAGCTGGCCACACATTGGAGAAGCTCACCCTGCACACCATCACCTCCCCAGGGATCCTGGGGTAGGAGAAATTCAAGTGCCTGATCAATCTCCCTCTACACTGTGGATGAGCAGCCAACATGAGTAGTGCTGGGACCCCACAACCTATTCATCCAAATGAACCCAGAAAAATGTCAAGAGGAGGAGCAAAAGGCAATCTCTGCTGGGCCTCCAGCCCAAACAGAACAAGTCCAAGTGACACAGACATGGAAAAAGCTGAAAGACACACACCTGAAATTTCTGGGATGATGGAAACTGAAGTAAAGAAACTACTTCATGAGGCTGTAAAAGAAATCAGATCAGAAATAATAACTCAGGCAAAAGAAGAAATGACAAGCATAGTAAAAGGGTTGCTGAACGTATCTGAAAAAAGACATAGATAAAAGAAAAGAGATGCACAGAAGAATGACGGAAACTGTGAATTAACAGTATAAAGAACTGGGAGCCATGAAACAGATTCAGAGATATCTGGGAAATTAATAATTCAATTAAAAGCTGGCAAAACCACTTAAAAGAAACTGAAGATAGACTTTGAGACCTTGAAGACAGGTTTGCAGCTAGCAATAACAAGGAATCAGGAAATACAATTGAACAACTATAAGAAAACACAAAGAAAAATAATTTAAGAGTGAGAAGTGTCAGCAAAAAAAAAAACAGGAATCAACACAAATGACATAAAAAGACTATTCACAGAAATAATGGCAGAAAATTTCCTGAGGAAAAGGACCTGACATCCAGATAAGTGAGGCATATAGAAATCCAGATAGCCAGAACTAAAATAAATCTACACCCAGACATACAATAATCAAGAGCTCAGAAATTTGGCATAAGAGCAGAATATTGAAGGCTGTTAGAGAAAATAAATAGATCTATAAAATAAAAGCCATCAGAATCACAACAGACTTCTCAACACAAATCAAGTTAAGAGGAGCTTGGAGTGAAATACATCAAGTCCTGAAAGAAACCATCTTCCAACCCAGACTGATGTACCCTACAAAACTATCTTTCAAAATAAACGGAGGAATAAGACACTTTCATGACAAAGAACAACTGAAGGAATTCATGACCACCAAACCAACCCTACAAAGAGTACTGAAGGATATTCTAGAGACAGAAAAATGCTCATGGTTCGAGGAACAACAGGGGAATGAGATCACTGAGTGGGGCAGACAACTGAATGCAGGGGAAAAAATAGGGAACCAAAGGCAGGAAAAATGCATGACAGACGAACCAGTACATGTTGGCCGTAATCATTAATGTAGATGGCCTCAGCTCACCAATAAAAGGAAACAAAGGCAGAGTGCATCAAGAAACAAGATCCACAAATATGCGATATACAAGAAACACATTAATTTGAAAGGAAATTCATAGGCCAAAAGTCAAAGGAGAGAAAACAATGTTCCATAACAAGGAACCAGAAAAAAGCAGGGGTATCTTGCCCATGAAATGCAGAATGGATAAGAAAGATATGGCATTTTTATACAATGAAAAGCTAATTAGCTATTAAGAAGGATAATCACAAGGCTCTTATAGGTAAATGGATGCAACTTGTGACCATGTTCCTGTGTGAAATGGTTTGAACTCACACAGGTGAAAATCAGGTTATCTCCTTCACATAAAGTACTGAAGGAGTTCGCGGAATCCAAAATGTACAATAAATATTACGAAAGTGAAAGAGGATGAAATGCTTAAAAAGAGGTAGTAGCCATTGTTAATTCCCTATTGTTTTAAAATCCTATATTATTTTCATTGTTTTGTTTTGTTTTGATTTAATTATTCTGTTGTTTTTTTAAAATTAGGTCTGATGGTATGGGCAGCTTTTTTTTTTTTTTTTTTTTTTTTTTGTCTTTTTCCTTTTTATTGGTACCGGGGACCGAACTCACGACTGCCTGCTTACAAGGCCGGCGCTTATGCCGCTGAGCTAAATCCCCAGCCCCTGGGCAGCTATTTTGAAGATACCAAGATATATTATAGTAGCCATTATTGATTTCCTATTATCTTGTTTTGAAGTCCTATATCACTGTCACTGTTTTGTTTTGGCTTCATTCTGTTTTATTTGGTTTTATTCTCTTAAAAATAAAAAATAAAATTTAAAAATTATGTATTCCTTGCTACCCTTTCCTTCACCCAGCAAGCACAGAAATCCATGAGTGCACATACACATACACACACAATTAGTATTAGCCTATTTAAAAATTAAATTTTTAGTTGTTTATTTTCATTTGAGGAATTCACTTAGCAAACATTTGGCTTCACGCGCAATTATGTAGCTACGTTTTACTGAAGGCATCTTATATATTGGGTGGCAGCTAGCTCTTAGGCATCTCAAGCAGTAACGACTACTCAAGGCAGCCTTGGATTTACGGCTGAACTGAGATCATGGGGCTGAGAGATAATGCTCAAACCACTGGGCCTACTTACTGGCAATCATTCTCAGATTCACTAATAAGCTTGTGCTATACACAAGCACCTATGTGTGTCAGCCAAGGTAATACCTGGAATACTATGGCCAGCAAAATAAACTTAAGGTAGAAAGCAAATAGGGATGTAAAAGTATGGTAGTTGACAGGACTACTGCAGTAGAACAGATTGACAAGTGAGTGTATTCAATCTCCTGTAACCCATGAAATGGGTGACATAAAAACATTTATTCCTCATAGTTTTGGAGACTAGAAGACCAAAATCAAGGTACTGTCAGACTCAGGTAAAGATGAAGACTTTTGTTGCATCCCCACTTGATGAAAGGGGTCAAGAGGTTGCCTTAGGCCTTTTGGAGGAACAATAATCTTGAGTCACCTGGAACCTAAACTTCTGCTAAAGACCTCACCTCTTAATATCATCAACTGGGAACTACATTTCAACATAGAACTGGGGGAGGGCATGGGTATAAACATTCAGATGATAGCATTCAGTATTTTGGCAGTTTTAAAACATGGCCTCAAATTACTCCTGAAAGGTGATGTTTGTGGCTCTTCCTTGTGAATCTAGGTCACCTTGAGACAGCTTCCACCAAGAGAATATGAGGGAAATGAAAATGTATGACTTCAAAGCTAGGTTTGAAAAGCTTCTTGCAATCTTTGTATCACTAGAACTCTCATTCCTGGAGGCTAAGGGCCCTGAATGCAGTCTAACTACTTTGCAGCCACCTGCTGTGAGGGAGTCTAACCTGCAGGAAGGTGCTAAGGGCAGCAGCTCTGGGGCACAGGTCCAGCTCCTGGAGCTATGCATGGATGCCAAATCCAGCCTCCAAGTGTTCACACCTTCCTAGCCAAGGCTCCAGATGTCATGCAGGAGGCTCACTTTGTCTGAATCCAAAAACCTAACAGAATGGGGGTTGCTCAACCCCATGGCACCGTGACAGAGGTCACACAGGATAGCTTGCCAGACAAAGGTGCTACACATAATGAAGAGGCTGCCTTGTACTAGAAGTGAGCACTCTTCCCAAAGGAACACAGAGGTTGGGACCTGAAGGGGGTGGGTAGATGGGGAAACCAGGCAAGAGGCACAGCTGAGGCAGAGGGGTGCAGTGGGTGCTGAGGAAGAGCAGAGTGTGAGGAATGAGAGGCTAGCTGGGTAGGCAGGGGCCAGACTATGCTCAGGCTGGGGCTCTCAACAGCAGTTAAGAGTTCCCTGGAGCTGTTCTTTTTATTTTATGAGTGTATTTAAATCTTTCTTTTGTTCATTTTATTTCTTTAAATTAAACCTCACATAACATAAAATTCATTATGATGGACTAAATGGCCTACTCCCAAAATTCAGAGGAAGTCATAGCCGGTATCTAAAAATGTGACTTTATTTGGAAATAGTGCTAATATAGGTATAATTCATTAAAATAAGGTCACTAAAGGTGGATCCAACCCCATTACCAGGAAGAGAAGAAGTGTGCACACGGCCCTGCACAGACAGAGAATACCACGATATCGTGGGAAAATGAAGGCAGAACCTGGGGTGATGGGCCCACAAGCCAAGGAACCCCAAAGATCACCTGAAAATCACCAGAAGCTGGGAAAAGGGTATGAAATCGATTCTGTCCAATAGTGCTCAGAAGAAACCAACCCTGCCAACACCTCGGTCTCATAATTTCAGCTTTTGGAATTATGAGACAATAAATTTCTATTGTTTTTACCACCCAGTTTGTGGTGCTTCGTTAGAGCAGCCCAGTGAACTGATATCCTCATTATTTTTACTATTTTTAAGTGTACAATCTAGTAGTTTTTAGTATCTTCCCAATATAGTACAGCCACCCCCACCATCTAATTGCAGAACATTTTCATATCCAAAAAGCAAACTTTAATTCCCTTATCCTTATATACTGGCCATCACTAATCTGTTTTCCTTAATGATTTTGATTATCTATGAAGTATCTTGGACACTTTTTAACTGTTTTTTTGGTACTGGAAACCAAACTCGGGGCCTCACACTTGCCAGGCAGGTGCTGCATGGCTAAGCTACCTCTCCAGTCCAATACTTCATATACATGGACTCAGACAACACAAGGCCTTTTGTGTATGGCTTCTGTCATTTGGCATAGTATTTTCCAAGTACATCCATGTCATGGCATGTATTCTTACTTCATTTCTTTATATTTCATTATACAGATACCACAATTTGCCAATCCATTCTTCAGTGATGGACACTGGAGCTATTTCTATTTTTCGGCTATTATGAGTAATGTGGCTATGTACACACTTTATTTGAACCCTTGTTTTCAATTATCATACTAGGCATGATGGGGCTCACACATAATCTCACCTCTTGAGAGGCTGAGTCAGGATGACTGCTGCAAGTTTGAGGCCAACCTGACTACATAGAGAATTCAAGGACAGCTTTAACCACATAGTGAGACCCTGTCTCAAAAAAAAAAAAAAAAAAAAAAAAAATCTCTGGTACCCACACCTGGAACTGTTAGTAATTCTATATCTAACCTAGGAATGGAACTATCAGATGGTAATTCTACATCTAACATTTTAAGAGTCCACCAAGATGCTTAGCTGTAGTGGCTGTGCCATTTTCATTCCCACTAGCAATGTCTGGGGATTCTCTGAAGAGCTTCAAGCAAGTGGGGTAAATACTTGCACTTATTAAAAAAAAAAAAAAAATCACAGGAACCAGCTTGTGTGAAAGAGCATACATTCAGTTTTAGGTGAATGTTTAAAAGACTGTCAGATCCATCCAAGTGGGCATGTCAGGTAGGGAGCTGGTTAATGAGGGTGAGCAGCTCTAGGGTTAAAACTTAAGACCTAACAGCCAGGGACACAGAAGACAGTCCTCAATAGAAATATATAATCATACAAAACAAGAGACTTGTTCTGAACTTTTAGGAGCTCTGAAGATCAATACTGGGGCACAAGAAAATGAGTCTGCAAAAAGGCAGGTGATAAATAGAATTTATCAAGATTATAAAATTGGTGGATTAAGAAAGAAGGAATCTGAGCAGATAAGAGATCTGCCAAACTGTAACAAGAAACAGAATATCTAAATTGAGTCTACATTCTGACACGCAAATAGAAAAAGATAAGCACTGTTTTATTTCTTTCGTATCCTTGCCTCTTTTACTTTTACAGGGGCAAGGAACAATGGTGGTAAAGAGAAAAGGTTTCAGTTCCCTCTGTCTAATATATACCAGGTTAAACTATTTGACCTTTTGTCAGAACTGGTAAGTAAATGCTTTCAGTCTGGACAGCAAACCTATCTAATTTAAAATAATCCTCTCCTAGGGAAGTGGCATGGGAAAAAAATCTGGTTATATACTTAACACATTTCTATTGTTTCTTCAAAGTGTCCAAAAGCTGGAAAAAACAGTTGGACAGCACTAATCAACAGTGATTAAAGCAGGAGCATATTATCACTCTTCTATATACCCTCCAAAATTGAAAAGGTATTTAATTACAAAGTCTAATCAAAAGATGGGAGTTCTAAGAATAAACCTTTAATAATATCCTTTGTTTCACTGTAAAATTACAGTTTAGATTATTTGTTCCTCAAAGGCCATAGTTCTAGAGATTATGAAACTCTCTTTACATATCAATCAAGAGTGTAGTTAATCCTTTCAGGCCTTCAATGCAAGGAATTTAATTTTAACATTGTAATTATGTTAACAAAGGGCTCTTGGAATTAAACAATCATTGCCTTTTGAAGATCATAAGAGCCACTCTTGCTCAGATCTGTGACCCTCATGGGATCCAGTCCTATTGTAAAGGAAATTTTAAAACTTAAAACCTGATGGTATATTAAGAGCAGGAAGGGCAGCCCAGCCTGTTAAGACTCAACTAGCTTTGAGATTCCAATGCCTGCTACAACTTGTAAGATAGACATAATTCAGCCAGAAAGTACATCTTGTTGTGCTAATTTGCTTCAAGGACAGACTGGCTCAGTTAAACACAATAATCAGTTCTACTCACTCACCCAAGCCCCTGACCTTCCTGCTGTATAGAAGAAACCCCCTTCATCCCAGCACAAGTCTCCCTGACAACATATGGCCCAGTCTATGTAACCAATTATAAAATAACCTGCTATCAGCCTTTTATACTTCCTGCCTAAAACATATATATGTATCTGTTTAACCCCAAAGTGGGGCTAGTGAATTCAGATTCCCCAGCCCGCTAGCATAACAAAGAGTTGACTTTGAACTCCTTGGTGCCTGCGTGTCTTCTATTTGATTCAGTCCAGGTTTTTCCACAACAGTATCTCCTTGGGGGAAATCAGAACCAATCCCTATTCTTCAGTGGCTCACAATATTCTTAAGAAATTGGGAAGTGTAAAGTAGCATTATATTGAATCACTTTATTTAAATACTATCAAGTTCTGTCCTAGATGCCCGATAAACAAATTGTATGATTTTTAGAGCTCCAGGAGGGTCAAACCCCTTTAATTAAGCTTGAGACTTCCAAGGTAAAGACAAAGGATTCTCTGGATCAGTCCACTTATATTAGGACCAACGACAAAGGGTGGAGAAACTGAGGAAAGTACAGTCAATGAGCAGGACCTTGGGAGTCACTTCAAGGATGTCTCCACATAATGAATCCAATCAATTTAGTAGCACCGTCTTATCATGAAGACATGGTAGAAGTGAGACTAATCTTTGCAGCTGCAGTCTCTTCCCTGTTAATTGAGGCTGGAGCCAGGGTGTCGTCAGCTGTGGCCTTATCTTGCCCTTTGAGGTATCTCTGGCCTCAGCCAGGACCAGTGATTCATACAGGTTCACTTACTATGAATCAGCTCCCGTTGCCAGGCAAGGGGCTTAGGCCTAGGACAGACTCACAGATAAACATAGAAAACCAATTAGTAAAATTTAAATCCTGCTCAGAGCTGCTTCGTAGTGGTATCCAACAAAATACCCTCTCCCACATATTCACATCCTTTGAAAGATTTTTATTAACTGAAAGAAGATACGTCATCTCCAAGTAAGTTTGGAAATCAATTACTTAAGCTAAGTCTATTTCAGGGAGAATTCAATTGACAATAGGATAACCTCTTTTATTTTCTGTGAAAATTATAAATTGGTTCCTGTTACCCATTTCCAAATACAATCATAACAAAAAAGCAATAAATTCATTGTATTAGCTATAACCAGTCACATTTGATATTTAGCATATATATTATTCCAAATCCTTAACAACAATCTCTACAGCAAGTATTGTCCTCTTTGTTTTATAGACAAGTCTCACTAGCAGAAGATCCAAATTTTGCCTCCAATGACAAAAATGGAAATATAAACCTTTTTAAAAAATTCTCAATGCTAGGAGCACCACTACCACACTGTACCCTCATAAATCATTTACGAGAATACTTAGGATGTTATTGCTAATACAGATAGATCCAGTGCTGCATAAAGATAGAAAATGTCAAAAATTAAACATGCTGATTTTCCACATTATTAGTTACTTAAGTGACATTTTATACTAAAAGTCCTATGAGATATTATTTGATTTAGTTATTTTCTCTGGTAAGGGAGATATAAAATTTTAGATAGGGCAAGTGATATTCAAAAGCAACAGCAAAAATTTTATGGAACAATTTCTCACAGAACAGTGTAAGTCTTTTTCATCAATGCCCCTGCTTCAGAGGATCAGTTTGATGACAGTACTTGGAGAGACTATAAAGAGTTGTAACTAACGCTAATTAGTACTTAATGAGTAGAGCCACAAACATCATCTTAACCATTAATTTTCACCAAGTGTTCCTGAAGCAAGTAGGGTCACCCCTCTTAGATAGAGAGTCCACATCATACAAGTAATGGCAACCCACTTCCAGAAAGTGTTGGTTGGTCATATATACAAAGGATCAATCCCACACTGAGGACTTTTAAATTCCTTACATACAGAAAGGCATTAATGACCACAGTTTTGGACATGATCAATAACTATCCTCATACCCAAAAACAATCACTGAAAATTTGCTATATTCCAAAAAGAAAAATATGACTTCAGACAACTGTAATATAATAATGAAGATAATAATAACAGCAAGGGGCAGAGGAGGAGGAAAAGCTAGTAATTGACGAACATGTCCACCAGATAAGATGATAAATGTCAATGCAAGTTTTACTGTCTGCACTCCTCCAGAACGTCACAGTCTCATGAAAGACAACGAGTAGGGAACTCACCTGACTGAGGGAAACCACAAAGACATAGGTAGAGGCATGTCCTGAACTTGTGATGCAGGTATTACTGTTCCCTCCTAAGAGAAAATCAAGGTGACAGAACTCACCGAGAATCACAATGACAGCTCGAGTTGGTTTTGGAGTTAATTTGTTCCCAAGGCCCCTACATTTAACCACAACATTACCTAGTTAAACAAAGATGAGTAGTTTTCATGCTTGACCCTAGATCACCTGGGTAAGATGGAAGTTATGTCACCACAGAAAAATAAACAGTACTTCCAGAGCCAGCCACCAAACTCTTTCCTTCCCCTAAGCCACTGGCACAAAGCAAAGCCAAGCCAGAACTGGTCCACTCCAAACCACCCACAATGCTACTACCTTCTTCTACGGCTTCATCCACTACTCCCTGAATTCAATTTCCTTTTGAAACAACTTAACAGCTTCTTTGTAAATGAACACTATTAGTAGCATTTATTCATTCCTTCTGGAAACCATGTTTAAAGGCAGGAAAACAATGTCAGAGTATCATATTTATTTGCTAAAATATACATCATCACTTAAAAACAGCTCTCCCTAGTTATACTTTTCTGAGTCTGACAAGTGTTGAGAGAAAATTCATACTTCCATGTATTTTTTTAAGCTGAGTAATGTTTATTAGATATGAAGCAACAAAAGTAGAAACACTTCATATCTAAGTAACTCCATAAGCTAATTATTCACTCATTCCAAAGTCACTTCGTACTACTGTATTTACCAAGAAGCACTTCAAGGACCCTCCACACGAGAATCACCTGGGGTGGCTGCTGCTAACACAGCAAACCAAGGAGCCCCAGGCACCACCAGTCCACAGCCCAGAGGTCTTAAAAGTTCTAACCTTTGAAAAAGCTGAGTTCCTCTGACATGCCAAAAAGGACAAACAGTGATACAAAGTGCTTATCCTCACTTCCTTCAATCGTTCTCTCTGCTTCCCCCCACTTAGGTTACTCTTTATGTACAAAGCAATCCTTTTCCAGGCATTAGTCAGATCTCCAATCTCTATTCAAAACTTTCCCAGAGCTTCTTGGCTCCCTCAAAGGCCATAAGCCCTGAAGATATCCCTGCATCACCTTTCTGTTTCCACCAACTGTTGGCATCTTTCCTCTGTAGGTATGTTCACAACTGCTGCTCCACTTCCTTGGGGATCCTTTTCTATGACCAGCGTCAGGGAGGACATCCCTGGCCACTCCTCAAACAGTCCTTCCCTGCCTGCTTGCTGTGATGCTCTGGAGCATTCATCACTACCTAACGTATTTACTATTTAATTTGTTACCTCACTAAAACATATGCTTTGTGAAAGCAGGCATTTTTTTTCTTATTCTGTTTTGTTTTTAAATGTACCCACTTGGTACACAAAAATCCAAAAGTGTATTCGTCAAATTCAAAAATAGACGAAACAAGATTGGCACCAGAACCCCTCCAGATAGCAAAATCCATGGGGGTAGAACTGGAATTCCTTAGATAAAATGGCATTGTATCTGTACATCCTCCCATATACTTTAGAAGCATCTATAGATTACTTACCATGTGAAAATGCTATGTAAATAATTATATTGTGTTGTCTACAGAATAATGACAAGTCCACACATGATCAGTACAGACATGATTTCTTCCCAAATATTTTCAATCCGCAGTTAGTTGAATCCACAGCGCAAAACTCAAATATGGGGTGTGTGTGTGAACATCTATAAATGTTCAAATAAATATTTGACTAAGGAAACGCACAATCTAGAGCAAAGAAAAGCCTGCTCCTCACGGCAACAGACTATGTCTCCCCACAAAAGGTAGTAGAGTTGAGTTTCAAAGAAAAAAATAAATAACAACTCTATGAAAAGAAGAGCATCTATGAGTCAACTGGTCTGCACTCCTCAAAAATGTCAGTCTCATGAAAGACAAGGAAAGAGTGGCGAACTTAGCTAGATTGAGGGAAACCACAAAAACACGGGTAGAGGCATGTTCTAGACTGACCTTTTGCTAATAAGGTCACTGCAGAAGTTAACTGGACACACCTGAAGAAGGCTAGCAGTACAGGTGTGCAAGAGTGCTGAGTTTTTTGTATACTTGCGTCTTCCTCTAAGTTTGAAATTATTTCAAAATAAAAAGGGGATGGGGATTTAGCTCAGTGGTATAAATGTCTGCCTGGCAAGGGCAAGGTTGTGAGTTACATCCCTGGTACCAAAGAAAAAGAAAGGATTGGAAAATACAAAAGGAACTAGAATAATAGAATAATATAAATAAATGCCACACATCAAATAATCTGTGAACAATATGCCCAATGAATTAAGTGGCAAAACTAGAACTATTTCTTCCAAAGGTTTCTATTCCCTCTGATCCCCATTTCTCCAAGACAAACTGTGGGCCTGTATCATCTTGGCTTAAAAATCAGCCCAAATATGGTCATGTTTCTTTAAGTATAAACACGAATAAACCTCCTGGATTACAGCGGAAACTCAGCTTGCTGTACAATATGTGTCTTTATAAACTCTGTTGTAAATGACACCTCTCCTCTTGTTACAGGGTAGAAGCTTGATCTCCATGAATTGTAACTCAAAACATACTTTTTACATAAAAATAATGATGAGGTTGGAAATAGAAAAAGTAAATCTTTGGACTGGATTGCTGTTGTGAGCCAGAGACAACTAAATCTAAAACATGGCAAAAAAAAAAAAAAAAAAAAAGGCACTAGATTGTAAAGAAAAAGACTGACATAGATTTTTTTTGAAGGCAGAAGTTGTAGGCAACACACCTAAAATTTAGATATCAGCAGTAAGGACTAAACACCTATCTAAGCATTTATAAGCTCCCTGACAGGGCAAATCTCAGTATAACAAACACCATAACAGTAAGAATCTCTGAGCGCCCCAAGCATGCATGGTTAAAGATCTCTCTAACTCAAGCAGTATGTAGGATCTACAATGTTCCCATTTCAAACACAAAAGTTCACAAATACACTGCATGACTATACATTGTAAAAAAAGACCCATCAAAGGCCCCCAACTCCCAAAACAAGGCATAAACTACTTTTAAAATACAGATGAAAAGCTCCAAAATTTCTGAAAGACACATCTCTGCACAGTATAACCAAAGTGTCAACAGGCAACTGAAAGCACAAGCACAGTGTGAACAGTCTCCAGACTGATAAACTGCATTGCCCAATTCCTACTTCCCTTTTCATGCGGCCTCCACAACACTGTCTGGTACTGGTTTGTTTTAATTTGAATTCTCTTACAAAATATTAGGGTTGAGACATTCTCCTTTAAAAAATGTAGAGTTCCAGCTGTTCCTAGAAAATTATTAGCCCTGGCAACACAGGGCACATTCCAAGGTCAACTGGAAGAAAGCAGCGTCCATAAAACAGGGCAGAGGAACAGCTGGCTCTGACTCTACTCCTCATCACTTTCTACTTGCTTTCTCAAACCTGACTCTCAATAGCTTGTTTTCTGAACATAGGAACATGCAACCCAAGCTTTACACATCAACAATAAAAAGTCATCCAACTTGCTATGATGTCAAAGCTGAGCTGTATTATATACCCTGTGCTAACCAGACTTCAGAAAACAAGGCATACATAAGCTAATTTTATACATAAATTACTTTAACACTTCTCTAAACAACATTGTCACAGCATCATTTGCAAAGGCAAAGTTTATCATCTTAAACTGAAATCACTTTGCTTTAGAAATAGTAATGTTTTGAATGTCTCTTAGCTGATCAAAATATGAAGTCATCTGCCTTTACGTGGTTCAAAACTAACAATCATAGCTACATATATCTTACCACAATTTAAAAAAAGAAACTAAAAACTCATAAATCATATATATATATATATTCAGTTACCAGATATATATATATATATATATATATATATCAAGTAACTGAAACGATTCAAAAGTATACTTGCCCTAAATTGATAAAAGGATGAATATTATAATTTGTTCACAATGTTTAAATTTCATTCTACATTGTGCACATGACCAGACAGGTTTTATTTCTGAGCACTGAAAATTTCCATATTCTGAAAAACAGCAATAAAAATCAGCATATGTTTAAGAGTAACTATCGAATTATCTCATTATATTTATATAACCAAGTAATAATGAACAACCCATAAGAGAGTCAACTAACCAACCTTAGTTTGTCCCTGAATGCCTGCCATCTGCACTATAGCATAATAATGCTCGACATGGTTGCTGACCTCACTGAGTTTATGATCTAGATGGGGAACAAAATAGAAGAAGTAAGCATTAGCCTCTGGGCATCTATTAAACAGTCTAAGAATTTCCAGAGGGTACACCCAGGGTAAACTGCAGAGGTCTCAAAGGGAACAAGACCAGGACCAAAACAGAAAGCACCACAGCTGTCATATGTTACAAGACCAGACAGGGAAAATATGGCAGGTATTCTGCTCAGCAACTAGCACCCTTCAAGCCAGCAGCACAACTCTGACTATCCTGCTTCTCAACTATTTTGTCATCAGGCTCACCTGCTACTTTCCTTGTACGTATTTACTTCTCTTTCCTCCACTGGACTGAAAGCTCCCAAAGTACAAGAATTATCCTATACAGTCCTGTACAGGCAAGCATCCTGTCAATACACCTGGGTTGAATGAGTATTCAGGAAGGTCCCAACACCAGGGAAAGAATTCTCAACCCCCAACATTGAGACTGTCTCCCTGGACAAAGCCAGTGCCTAGCAGGAGAGAACACATCTTTCCCAAAGAACTTAAGAGTCCACTCATATCACAGAGCTCTCTGAAAAAGTGCATTAAGGAATCTATATAGGCAGTCACTTAATCCTGGGAAGTTGAAGACTATCAGCCCTTGAAGTGGCCTGGTGGCTTTAAACGCAGGGCAAGGACTTCAGGAACACTGACGTAAGTAGAAACAGCAAGGAGAGTTCACCAGGTCATAGCAAGGAAGGGAACTGACTCACTCATGAATCCCAAATACTCTTGTGCTCACTGGCTGAGAAACTGCCATCTGGAAGGCTCAGCAGATGAAAGGCGTTGCTGCCTGAATATTTCTGGCTGGCAGGGAACACGAGATGCCAGAACTTTCAAAAAATCATATAATTATGGTTACCTCATTTCACCTTTCCTTTCAGCCAATCCAAACTCAGCCTGCTGTAGCTATTTAATGATAACAGAAACCTTACAAATACTTTGCTGAATCATTCAACTGGCAAATTGTTGACAAGGCCTGTGTAGTTCCCATATTGTAATGCTCTGGCAAGCAGAGTATTCCCTCCCACAAAACCTTTGCATCCAGAAAAGCGAGGAGGCAGCCTGCATTCAATGAGCCCATCACCCAACTCTCTTCTGCCCACCTAAGATTTTGGACACACATGGTCTTCACTGTGTATCTTTCATCCTCAACCCTGAGCAGCTGTGTCTGTATCTATGTAATGTGTGTTCCTGTGTTCATTGCTCCTACCTCTTTGTCCACCTTTTCCTGACTATAGGAGCCTTCCTTGGATCACAGACCCTGCAGGTCCAACATAAAGGAATCTACCACATCAAGATGGATTCCACAACAGCTGCACAAAAGCCAGGCTAGCAAAGGGCTTTTGCTGTTGTTTTTGAGGCCTCAGGCTATGAAGTTTGATAAAAGTGTCACAAAAAGTCCTTTTCTCCTGAAGGGACCCAGCATTTTGAAAGTGACTTTCAAAGCCTGTTCTTACTAAACACTTCAGAGCTTTTCCTGAGGCAAGCAAGGCCATCCAAATTAAAGAGGAATAACTGAAATCTCCACGGGCCTGGGTCATAACAAACTTTAGAAACCAGGCCTTAGGCCACCTACCAGGCATTTTTTTTTTTTTAAAACAAGATCACCCTGGCACTGTCCATACCACCTCCTCTGGGTGGACAGAGAAAAAAAAAACAGAGTACCTTTCACTGAGCCCCACCACATACAAGGCCAGCTGGGGACAGTGTATCTTGAAAGCAGAACAGCTCCCTGAACAAATGCAGCAGCATACTGATCCCTTTTGATTACTTCTGTCAGCCTATGAGAAGTACCTATGCTCTGTCACCTCCTGTTCACTGTCCATGCAAGTCTCGATGCCTCTAACTGTCACCTTTCAAAACCACAGGTACAAAGAGAATGTACTGACCTCTTTGAAAAGTCAAAACATACCTTTCTGCATATACTTCCAGAATTTCTAGAATAAAAATTATCCTCAGCCAGAACAGGAAGCACCCCCAAATCTAGCCCTCCTGCTCAAGAAGCCTGATGCTGGAACCTGAATGGTGTCATATTTCTGGGTTTGTAAAAGGTCACTATATAAGCTGTCACCCCAAATCCTTGGACTTTACCAAAAAATGCATATTTTTAAAAGGAAAGGGAGCACTATTAATAATTATATGATATAAATCAACTGTCTTATGGTACACTTTCATTCCTTTGCCCTGGATGCTGCCTTAAATGGGTACATCCCATTACCTTGAAACTGACCGCCTAGTACACAGTACAGATGGCTTAGCCATGTCGCTCGTGGCTGACACACAGCACCTCACATCTGCAACTTGAAGGAAGAGATTTATTTTGGTTCACAGTTATAGTCCATGGTCAGCAGAGCACAGAGGTGGCAAATCTATGGCACACGTGCTGCAGTCAGCTGCTTGTTATCAGGGAAAGCTGTGAAAGGTTTGCCATCACTGGCAGCATGGAAGAGCTTGATAGAGGAAAGCTGCTCACATCATGGCAGCTAGGAAGCAGTGAGACAGAAGCAAAGAGTTGAGCTGGGACACATACCCTTCTGGTATTGATCCCAGTGCCTGCCTCTTCTGACCAGAGCCCACCTCTTAATAGCAAGTTGGCGCCACCTCCCCCTGATTCAGTCACCTTTCAAAGCATGGCCTGAAAACAGACGAGGCCTTCGGAAGCCATTCTCAGTCCAAACCATAACAATAAACGATCAAACAACCACTTGAAAATGTACTAAAATGCTCTAACCTCCTGGCGCAGGTGTTCTGAAGGAAGTCATGGTGGAGTGATACTCCAAGTATTAACCTCCCTCAGGTGTGGAGACTGGCAGGACGGGCAGAAGAGGTGGCTGAGGGGATAAGGCTCAGGGGCTTTAGAGGCAGCAAAGCAGACCAGGCAGCAGGAAGCTGAAGGTTATTTGTAGTGTGGGAGGATCACAACTACACTGAAATGGGGTAGAAAGGAGTGAACCACAGGACAACAAGCAAGGGGCAGACCCCAGGAAGCCAGTGAAGCTGAAAGGATGGAGGTTTTGACCAAGGCAGTGTTTCTGTCAGTAGACTAAAGAGAAGAGAGATTAAATGACAATGTCCAAAAACCCTGGGGAAAGAGTGAGAAGGTTTCTAAGATTCTGGGACAGGTAGGAAAAACAACCTGACCTAAGGCAGCAAAGCAAGTGCCCTGTGTAACACTAAATTGCCTTAGGGTGGTCTTGTTATTTTTTTTGTACAACCTTAAACACTGTCCCTGGTGACAATGTTAAAACGAAATGCAAACATTAAAACGATTTTACTCTAGGTCAAGGATTTAGTTTAGCAGCTCATGCGCCTGGCTGGTAAGTGCTAGGTCATGACTTCTATGCCTGGTACCAAAAATAAATAAATAAATAAATAATTTCTACTTTAGTTTCCCACACCCCACACATCAATGAAGCTTTCAGCAATCTAAGAGTTGCCTAAACAACTCAAGAATGGTGTTGGCAGCAACCTGTCTGGTACGTCACCCAATAATGCAACTAAAGATGACATTATTAGATTTGCAAGTGATACACAAAGTTGCCCTTCATCTTTAAAGATGGCATTCTAATCTCAAATCTTTTTAGGATTGAAAGCCTAAAAGTGCACATAGTTTCAATTCATTTTATCACTTCAAGGTACAATCTTGCTTTTAAGCAAATCATAATGACTAAGAGAATTTGATAAATATACAGGAAAGAATACCAGAGGTAACAATGTCTGTAACACTGTCTCTCAAGATTGGATTTTCATAAAATAGCTCACAAATAGGAAAAGGAACATTGTGTAATCTCTTTTTCATAAAACACTGAGGATTCTAATGTTCTTAAAAGTCATCAGTCACAGTAAAAAGTACTAAAATTTTATGTTTTTTTAATCATGCACAGCATTGACCTTTTTCCATGACTCTGACAGCACAGAGAGGCAAATTCACCAGAGAGTCAAGCTCTACTCCACAGGCCCAACTCACAGATAGGCGTGTCAGCTCTCCCAGGGCCCTCAGATGGGTACAGGGCCTTCTGCTTCCCTTTCACTAATGGAAAATGACTGTGACAATGGCAGTCTGCATGACAGTGTGTAACTTTCCTATCCAATGCTGCCACATCCCAGACCGTCAAAGAAAATTTCCATTTCATGTATTCAAATACTAGCAATTGATGGGTAAAAACAGGCACTTTCTTTTCCTGAGTTATCATATTGTTTGCAATATTATTTTAAAAATGTGGTTTACTTTGTGTATACTATTATAAAATGTTTGTTCTACATATATAAGAGAAAAATTCTTCATTGGATGATTAAAGCCAAATGGGATTTTAAAAACAGACAACTCCTCCATGTCTTACTGGATAGATCTCAACTCAATAAAGGGTTCCAGAAAGTTTCCAAGAAGCATCAAGAAGGGAGCTGTGGCCCTGGGAAGAAAGGTATTCTGGACATGTAAAATGGTGACAGATAAAACTACAAATGAAGACCACAGCAGAGGTGAGGAGAAAAAAAATGGAAATGATTAAAGGATTAAGGGGATTATAAATCCATGTGAAGGGTGTAGAAGAAGAGACAAAAATTGTTCATTCTTCGGAACATCTTTTAGGTTTGAACTAAGGTAGATCCTAGGAGTTGGGATTCTCAAGTACTCAGGAACTGCTGCACATCCTAGCCTGCCAGCCTTTCAGAGTGACAAGTGAGAGAGGACAGAAGCACGGAGAGAATCAAATATCACATTTTCCCCACATCTCCTGTCAGCCCCCATGCTTACCTATCTTTCCACATCATATGCAAGGAAAATATTAGCTCACATTTGGCTAGCATCTTACGTTAACCAAGCACTCACATGTTTTCTTATGCACTCAAAACAATTTGCAGAATGCCTTCTAGGATCCAGGCCCTGCTGAAACCTGGGCTAAAATCCCATCACCTGGGTCCTACTCTACAAAGAAAGAGGAAAGACCTTTGAGAAACAGGCCTCTAACCAAATCAGCATGAACCAGGAATCCTCACAGCAAGACACCTATGGAGCCGCAACCCACAAACACTAGTAATCCCCACACGATGAAGGGACTTGATGACTGAATTTTTTTTACCGTTTTTGTTTAAAATGGTTCCAATGATGGACTGAGCTGCACAAACAGAACCCATATGATTTAGCGGCTTATAAAACTCATAATTTAACAACCAGTTTGTATTTTAACTCACCTTTGGTTTTATCCTCTAAAAAAGAATTTGCTATAGATAAAAGAGCCTCAGGTGGAAAGTAAGGTGCTACAGGGGGAAAAAAGAAGACTACAAAATGAAAGCAAACAGATTGCACAGAACCACTCAAACTGAAAAAGGAACAGTTACCAGACTCTCAATTCTAACTGAGAATATTCCACAGCCCTTCTCTCTTCATGCCATCTAATTGGCCACTAGAGAAATATATTAACTTTCTAGTTTTACACAGATTTAGGAGTGGGTGGTTGTTGTGGTACTGATGTTTTAGTGCTGGCATTTGTCCTACAACTTCAACAACTAATTGAAGTTACAACTTCACTAATAGAATAGGACTACACGATGAAACAGAATGTACCCACTCAGAACAAAATCATGAAAACAATATAGGACTTCAAAACAAGATAGCACCCCGCGGACACCCGGAATGATGCCACCAGCCCACCCCTCAGCCCAGGACCACCTACATTGCTGCGCCCCGCTTCCCACATGCCCAGTGATGCCCAGACCCAGGACAGCTGCTGACCCCTTGGGGACACTCCCTGCCCTCCTGGACCTAATACTGCTGTTGATCTCCAGCTCCCACCCTTTCTCCTAGAAGCTTGGACTACAGCAGATTAACTGTGCTAGCTTGATGGGAGATTAAGTAACCGCCTCACCCTAACAGAAGATCTCAGCATGCTCCAGTCAGTGTGGTGAGTATGCCCCTAAAACAGAGGTGTACAGTGGGTAAATAGGGCCAGTAATAAAGCACCCTCCAACTAACTTAAGACCTTAGTGAGTCTGGCAAGAGTGTGGGTGACTCCTTCCTGCATACAGAGAACATCAGGCAGGGTGAGGAGTGTCCCACCTTGGATTCCCCCAAGGAATAAGGATTCCCCCAACTTGGAGAAAATCAAAAAGGCTTATGAGATATGCAGGCACACAACAGACACAGTAGGGCCTCAGATGACACAAACACTATTGACAGGGAGATTTGATGACCTGTAATAACCTGAAGATAAAGTAACAGCAAGAACTAAAAGTTGACCTACAGCAATACTTCTAGGCTTGTCAGCCCAGTAAGAATATAGGACTCGCCCAACAGAGGAAAGTCAGGTGACTGGCCCACCTCTTCATTGTGGGACCCAGCAAGAGGACAAACATCAGCCTTACAATAGGACCCCAAAATACACACTATCAACAGTTAACACTAGTGGGACTGAAGGAACAAATATTAACTCAAAAGGGGAAAATGGCCAAACAAAAAAGCAAAATGCAATCTCAAACATTCAGAGAGGAGCAAGAACAAGAGACAGTGAAATAGAGGACTTCTAAAGTAACACACCAGAAATTTCTGAAAAGACAGCAATTGGAATAAAACAACCCAACTTTATGAGGCTATAGAGGAAATCAAATTAGAAGTACTCTCCCATGTAAAGACAGAAGTAACCATCATAGTAAAGGAAGTGCTCAGGGCAGCTAAAGAAGAAATAGGTAAAAAAATATATTAGCATGAGAAACTGATTGAAATCTTGAATGAACAATAAAGAAAAGAAGCAGAATTCATGAAACAAACTCAAAGAGACACCCAAAAAACAATAAATTCTATTCGAAGCTGGAAAATCCACTTAACTGAAACTGAGGATAGGATAATGGACCTTGAGGACCAGATCACAGATAACAACCATGAAAGGATAGAACTTTTAAACATAACAACGCCGCATGAAATGACAACCAGCAGCTTCAAGATGATGCAAAGAGAAACAATGTAACAAGCATCAGTGAGGATGCAAGAGTCAATGCAAATGACATACCTAAAATATTCACAGAAGTAATAGCACAAAATTGCCCAAACATGGGGAAAAAACTGATACGCAGATAAGTGAGACATACAGAATGCCAAACAATCACAACCAACATAAATCTACACCCAGACATATAAATAATTAAGATCCCAGATGTAGAACACAAAAACAGAATATTAAAAGCTGTTAAAAGCTATTAAAAGAAAAAACAACTCACCTATCAAGGAAAGCCCATTAGAATAACAGCAGATTTTTCAGCACAAACCCTTACATCAAGATGAGCTTGGAATGAGGTATTTCAAACCCTGAAAGAAAACAACTTTGAACCCAGACTGATGTACCCAGATAAACTTTCTTTCAAATTTAATGGAGAAACAAGATACTTCCATGACAAAGAACAACTGAAGAAATTCACCACCAAACCAATCTTAGAAAGAGTACCAAAAGACATATTAGATAGAGAAAAAAATGACCACAACCTACAGAACAACAACAGAGAGAAACCACAGATAGGACAAGCAATACACAATGGGGAAAAGTAGAAAGCAAACAACTGGAACACAACACGGCAAAGTCGAGCCAGTACATATTAGTGATATCCATAAATGTAAATGGCCTCAATTCACTTATCAAAAGAAACAGGTTGACAGAATGGATCAAAAAACATGATTTCACAATATGCTGTATACAAGACACACATCTGACCCAAAAGGAAACTCACAGACTAAAAGTCAAAGGACGGAAAACAGTATTCTATGCAACAGGAACCCAGAAAAAAGCAGGGGCAACTATTCTATTTGCAGACAATGTGAACTTCAAACCTAAAATGATTAAAAAAGAAAAGAAGGCCACTACATACTTGTTAGTGGAAAAATTCAAGAGGAAGAACTAACAATTATAAATATATATGCACCAAATACAGGAGCACCCAACTATGTAAGACAAACTAATGGACATGAAAAACCAAATATACAAAAACACAATCATAACAGGGGTCCTTAACAGCCCATTGTCACAAAGAGATAGATCAGCTAGACAAAAAGTCAGCAAAGAATAGTAGAAGTGAATCATACCTGTAAGCAAATGGACTTAGTAGATGTTTAGAGTGTTTCACACAACATCAGAATACACATTCTTCTCAGCTGCACATGAGACTTTCTCCAAAATAGATCACGTATTATCCCATAAAATATTCTTAAGTAAATGCAAAGGTATTGAAATTATCCCATGCATGATATCTGACCACAGCGCACTGAAATTGGAAATTCATGGCAAAAGAAATTTCAAAACCTGCATAAATACATGGAAATCAAATAACAACCTTCTGAACAACTAGTAGGCTACAGATGAAATTAAAGAAGAAATAAAGCAATACCTACAATTCAATGAAAATGCAGAAACAACATATTGTAATCTGTGGAATGCAATGAAAGCAGTCTTAAGAGGAAAATATATAGAAATAAATTGTCATAACAAGAAAACAGAGTGAGCACAAATAACCTAATGCTTCATCTTTAGCTTCTAGAAAAAGAAGAACAAGTTAAACCCAAGGCTCATAGAAAAGAGGAAATTGTAAAGATCAGAGCAGTAATTAATGCAATTGAAACAAAAAATACAAAGAATTAATGAATCAAAAAGCTGGTTTTTTGAGAGAATAAACAAAATTGACAAACCTCTAGCTAACCTTGTAAAGAAAAAGAAAGAAAAAACCCAAATCCATGCAATAAGGACTGAAAAGAGAGAAATTACTACGGATCCCATGGAAATTCAAAAGATCATGAATATCTGCTTTGAAAATCTCTATTCACATAGAGTGGAAAACACAGAGGAAATGGACAGATTTCTAGAAACATATGAACCAACAAAGCTTAACCAAGAAGATTTAGCAATTTTGAATAACACAATATCAGTTATTAAAATTGAAAACATAATTAAAAACTTACCAACAAAGAAAAGCCCAGGTCCTGATGGATTCACGGCTGAATTCTACAAGAAATTTAGAGAAGATTTGATGCCAATACTCTTTAAACTCTTCAATGAAATTGAAAAGGAAGCAATCCTCCCTAAATCATTCCTGCAGGCAAGTATTTCTTTCATACCAAAACCAGAGAAAGACTCAACCAAAAAGGAGACCTACAGACTAGTCTCACTAATGAACACTGATGCAAAGATTCTCAATAAAATACTGGCAAATAGAATGCAGCAAATCATCAAAATTATACATCATGACCAAGTGGGATTCATTACAGGAATGCAAGGATGGTTTAACACATGCAAATCAACAAATGTAATACACCACATTAACAGAGCCAAAAACAAAAACTATATGGTCATCTCATTGGATGCAGAAAAAGCTTTTGATAAAGTCCAACACATGCTCATGATAAAAATCCTTCAGAAACTCAGAATACACAGTGTCTACCTCAATCTCATAAAGGCCATCTATGACAAACCAGTAGCCAACATTATACTAAATGAACAAAAACTGAAAGCTTTCATTTTAAAGTCAGGAATAAGACAAGGATGTCCACTATCACCACTCCTACTCAATATAGTTCTGGAAATCCTAGCCAGGGCAATCAGACAAGAGTGAGAAATAAAAGGAATAGATAGGAAAGGAATAAGTTAAATTTTGACTATTTGCAGATGACATGATACTCTATATAAAAGATCTTAAAAAAAAACTCCATTAAAAGACTACAAGAGGTAATAAACCAATTCAGCAGTGTAGCTGGATATAAAGTCAATGCTCAAGAATCAATAGCATTCAAGTACACAAATAAACTCACTGAAAGAGAGAAATTAAGGTAATATCACCCTTCACAATAGCATGTATAAAAAACAAGTATGAATCAACTAAGAATGTAAAAGACCTATATGCTGAAAATTATGCTATACTAAAAAAGGAGCTTGAACAAGATATTAGAAAATAGAAGGATATTCCTTGCTCTTGACTGGGAAAAGCCAACACTGTGAAAATGGTCATACTTCCAAAACTGTTATACAGATTTAAAGCAATCCCAATCAAAATATCATTAACATATCTCACAGATCTAGAGAAAACATCCTAAAATTCACCTGGAAACAGAAGAAACCTAGAATAGCAAAGGCAATTCTGGGCAACAAAGGCAAGGCAGGAGGCATCTCAATTCCTGACTTGAAACTATACTACAAAGCTACAGTGATAAAATCAGCATGGTACTGGCAAAGAAATAGACCTCAGGTTCAGTGAACAGATTAGAAGATTCAAACACTACTACAGAGACATTCAACCACCTTATATTAGACAAAGGGGCTAAACATGTTCACTGGAAAAAAGATAGCCTCTTTAATATGTGGTGTTGGAAAAATTGGCTTTCCACATGATGAAGACTGAAAATAGACCCATGCCTATCACCATACACTAAACCAAAGTCAAAATGGATCAAGGATCTAAACATTAAAACAGAAACAGTATATCTACTGCAGGACAAGATAGGTAGAAATCTTGAAGACACAGGGGTAGGCAAAAAAAAATCATTAATAAAACTCAAACCACATGTGAAATACTTCAAAGAATCAACAACTGGGATCTCACACTACTACAAAGTTTCTGCATTTCAAAAGAAATCACCAACAAAGTGAAAAGAAAACCCATAGAATGGGAAAGAATTTTAGCCAACAATCCCTCAGAGGACTTATATCTAGAACATATAAAAAACTGAAAAACATCAAACATCCCAAATTCAAAGACCTTCTCCAAAAATGGGCATCTAGGATGAACACACATTTCTCAGATGAAGATGTGCAAATGGCAAGTAAATACATGAAAAAATGTTCAGCATCACTGGCCATTCGAGAAATGCAAATTAAAATAGCACTGAGATTTCATCTCCAAAAAGAATGGCTGCCATCAAGAAAACAACTGATAACAA
Source organism: Cavia porcellus (assembly GCF_034190915.1). Lineage (NCBI taxonomy): Eukaryota > Metazoa > Chordata > Mammalia > Rodentia > Caviidae > Cavia > Cavia porcellus. Next base: position 81,538,502 of record NW_026947487.1, read on the forward strand.
ATGTTGGTGAGGCTACAGGAGGAAAAAGGAATACTGCTCCACTGTTGGTGGGACTGTAGACTGGTGTAGACTGTAGACTGGACAGATACTCCTCAGTATGGACATTTCTCAGAAGACTAGGATTGGAAGTTCCATTCAATCCAGCTATTCCCCTCCTGGGTATTTTTCCAGAAAAACTGAAAAGGTCATGTCAAAGTGATATATGTGCACCCATGTTCATAGCAGCACAATTTATAATAGCTAAATCTTGAAAACAACAAAAATGCCTATCAACTGCAGAGTGGATGAAAAAGATGTGGCATATTTATACAATGGAATATTACTCAGCTATAAAAAAGATGATCTTGAGGCCTTCATAGGTGAATGGAGACAACTTGGGACTATCCTCATAAGTGAAATAAGAATCATATTTATAAATATCACATTGCATTTCTAGTGTAAAAAGAAATAAGAACTGTAGGAATAATTAAGCCCAAAATGTTTAATTGTTATTGTAAAAAAGAGAGGAAAAGAAAATGCTCTAAAGAATATAACTACATGTAAGTTTAAGTGGGTAGGACTGATAACTGTATTATTAAGTTTTCATTAGATCATTGAACAGAAATGTTTTCAGTCTGTTTCAATGGCCATTTTGTACGCTCTAACTTTATAACTTGAACAATTTATTATTTATTATTTCTAAGAGGATAATATGTAACTTAACTAGTGATTTTGTACTGTTTTTTAAAAATTATGTATTATTTCTATCCTTTTTCTGTTTTGCTTTGTCTTTAAATAAAATTTTTTAAAAAAGACTATAGACTATGGAGAAAATAACAAGTTAGCCTAACAGTTTCATGGATAATAGATACAAAGGACATGAAACATCTAGGTCACAGAGAAAGAATAGTTTATTACTCACAGCACAGCAGTAGCCAAAGTACTGTATGGACATCTGCGCTACTCCCCAGCTTTAAGGCACATAGAACAGTACAGAGAGAGCTCACACAGTTACATGCACTACCAGACAGGATTCCTGAATTTAGGGAACCAAAATAATTTTTAATGGGCATATATCTTCCAAGGCTTTTTGCTATACAAAAATCCTTGATAGTCCAGAACAAAAACTGTCAGTACCTCAGCTCCCAAGATGTGCTGAAACATGAGACACCAATCAAGAACTATCTCCCAAAACTTTGCAAGGAAACAGACTCAAAAAGCTTAAAATGAGACAGATAAAATAGTTGGAAAGTAACAGAAATGAAGTTCAACCTGGGACTTTATGATGCTTTGGACTGCCTCACACTTCTCAAATCCTACTACATGACACATAAAGTTAGTTCGCTGGGAAGAGAAGGCATAACCCCAGGGATTATCTCCCTAACAGAACACATGTAAATATATTTGTCCAGATAAACAGTCAACTAATATACAATTACCCACCTGTACCAAGTTTGTATTTGATTTTCACTTGTTACTATTTCATGGAAGTTGCCACAAGAAGTGAGACTCCTGGGTCAGAGACAAAGGACTACCTTTGTACAGCACAGCAGGCAGGAAGAACATCATGTTTACATCAGTTTCCTCTGTCTCTAAAATTCAAAGGGGATGGTGTTGAGGGGTCCAGATGGAAACAGCATATGAGGTGGGTTTGTACCACAAGTAGGTGGCAGATGCTTGGAAATCTTACTGCTTTATAGAATGTAGTGAGATTGTTCTTTGTCCTGGACAGATACTCCTCATCACTGAAGATTGCTCACTGTAGACCATAAGAAATAACCCAGATAAAGAGCATTCTTGGAATACCAATTTAAGACATGAGAAGCACAGAAAACTTATGGAACAAGGTCTCCCAATATGTCTACATTTGGATGACTATCCTTTTCTTAATTTAAAGAAAGACTAAACAAAACAGAAAATGGATAGAAATAATACATACTTTCAAAGAAAAAGTAAACAGTAAGAAATCGCTAGTTGATGATTACATATTGTCCTCTTACAAATAGTTGTTCAAGATACAAAAGTGAAACATATAAAGTGGGGATTCAAACAGTGAGACTGCAAACAGTTCTGTTCAACAATCCAACACAGATTTAGTAATATGGTTATCAATCACATACTCTTAAACATACATGCAGTTATCCATATCTTCATTTACGTTGAGACTAAACAAACCAAAGAAGGATAAAATTACTCTGAACAAAGAATAATAGTATTGCTGGATTTCACATCATGACACTATGGGATCAGCACTGGGTACTGTAGTGTTTCTTTTTCTTCAAAGTATTTGTTCCTTTCGTCATGCATTATAAGATCAATTCTGGTAAACTGTTTATAGGTTCTTCGCATGCATGAGTCTTAACATATATTTCTATCCTTTCTATATTTGAGGGAAAAACAAAACAAAGCAAGACAAAACAAAACATATTACTATAAACTAATGAAACGAAAAAGATATATAAAACCACTGTACAAGGAGTTCTACCATGGTTACTGTGTTGTCTCTTGTTGTCTTTAATAGAATTGGCTATATTATCAGACATAGTATGATTGAATACAGCAGCACATAACAATATTAATAAAAACACGACCTTGTAGATAGTGTAAAACTTCAAAAATAGGTAGTAATCAAACCAGAATGGGTATCATAGTGAATCTTGTCATCTTCAGTGTTCGCCTATACTCTCAGACTTGATACTATCAATCATAACAGTTTTGAATAAAATCTGCCGATACCAAACAGCCATCAAACAAACCAGATTTAACTAAGATCAGTCATGATAAAACAGTACAAGTTATACAGGGATCCAGATTAACTTAATAGGAAATTAAAGATGATTACTGTACTATATCTTGTTATTTTGGGGATATCTGTCTGTTCCTTCAGACCTAGTCAAAGTAGACAAACTGGGCCAGAATAAAATCTAAGAGTGGTGCGAGTATTATGGGTTTTAATTCCTGATACACTATTAACAATATCTTCTACCATCTTTTTTAACACTCTTCCTCCCCTTTCACTTCCCCAGGGTGCACTGTGCATTTTTGGGTCTCACCAACACCCTCAGTGTTTAGATTGGGAGGGCAATCTGCTATTTACCTAAGTGGTTCCAAACCTTCTCCCTCCTGGAGTTGATCTCTAGTTGTATTCCTTTACTTATTAAAGCCTGTCTTTCCAGGCTGGGGATTTAGCTCAGCGCATAAGTGCCTGCCTTGCAAGCAGGGAGTTGTGAGTTCGATCCTTGGTACCGAAAAAGAACCAAAAAAAAAAAAAAAAAAAAGGCCTGTCTTTCCAACCTGTTTACAAATACTAGTCTAGTTGCTCCTATTACTCTCTGATTCCCTGTCACATAGAGCATTGTTTTCTCATATTTGGTTTTCGGTTCATAAACCCTTTTTCAGGTTAATTATATTTCCTATAAACAGCATCTCGGTGGACCCTACCTCCTGATCTACTCTGCCTGTGTTTCTCTTTTTTTTTTCCTCTTTTTTTTAGTGTATCAAGGCCATCCATATTAGAGATTATAGCCAACCTTCTCTATCTCATTTCTGTTGTGCTCTTTTTCTGCTATTAGTTGTCTGCTTTTCTTCCTCATTCCACTTTCTGCTCCATTCATTGAGGCCTCTCTGCCAATGTTCCTGGAATCCTGGTACTTTTCTCTCTCTCTAGAGTGCCCTTCAGTATTCTCTGTAGAGTTGGATTGGTGGTCACAAATTCCACCAGTTCCTCTTTGTCTTGGAAGCATCTTGTTTCTCCATTAATTTCTAGAGACAGTTTTTCAGGGTACATCAATCTGGGCTGGAGGTTATTTTCTTTCAGGGCTTGGAACACTTCGCTCCAAGCTCTTCTTGATTTGAAGGTCTGTGTCAAGAAGTCTACCATGATTTTGATGGGTTTTCCTTTATAGGTGCTCTGTTTCTTTTCTCTGCCACCTTTTAATATTCTGTTCTTATACTGAATTTCTGGGATCTTGATTATAATATGCCTGGTTGTAGCTTTGTTTTGGTTGTAGGTGGCTGGAGTTCTGTATGTCTCATACACCTGAATATCATTTCCTTTTCCTATGCTTGGGAAGTTTTCCTTAATTATTTCTGTGAATAGCCTTTGTAGTTCTTTTGTTTGTACTCTGACTTCTTCATTCACATTCTTTATTATTAAGGTATAGATAGATCCTCTTGTCATCTTCTAGCCTTTGTATTGTCACTGCCTGTTTCCTTGATTTTTTTTTTTTTTATCAGTACCGGAGATCGAACTCACGACCGCCTGCTTGCAAGGCTTATGCTGCTGACCTAAATCCCCAGCCCCCTTCCTTATTATTTTTAAAAAATTTTTCCTTTCATGACCCCACATTGCAAACCTGTCTTCCAATTTGGATAATCCATCCTTAGTTTCTTTCAAGCCGTTTTGCCAACTTTCAATGGAGTTTTTTACTTCCTGGTAATCTCTTTGAACCTGTTTCATATATTCTATGTTTTGTTTATATTCTTCATCAAACATTTCTCTCCTTTCTTTGTGCTCCTCCTTTCTTCCACCTGTGTCTCCTTGAGAGGTACTTAGCATTGTTTTATTAATCTACTTATATCTTGCTCTACTTGGTTAAATATTTCACTTTTGAACTCGTCTATGAGGTCTTAACATCTCTCTCTATGTCATGTCTGATGTTTCATATTTTCTGTCCTCAATCTCTTGTATTTACCTCTCCTGGACCAATGTTCTCAGGGTTGGGGGCTGGGGACTTTTTCTTGTTGCTTCCTCTTCTCATATTTTTTGTTTCTTCCATACAGGTATATAGAAGAGGTCCCAGCTCCTTTCCTTGTTGGTTATGGTCTGAAGCATGCTGGCTAGGTGATCCTGCCCACTCCAGTGTGTTATTGAAGTGCAAACAGGGGCAGCATATGCTGGCTCCTCCCCTTTGGGTCAGTCAACCTGCTGAGGCCTTCACTGCATTAGTGTGTGCTGCACATAGGGAACTGGTTTGAGACAACTTATTGGGTCTCAGCCAGGGCCGTGACCCAGGCCAAGCATACCCCTCCAATCACATCTGGGAAGGGAACAATTGACTAAAGTCACTGCTGTTCCTTGTTCTTGCCAGTCCTGCCCGATTCCAAAATGTTGTCCCACTGGTGTCCCTTTCCCGTGGAAGGTTTTTTTTTTTTTACTGGTACCAGAGATTGAACTCACGACCACACGCTTGCAAAGCAGGTCGTGAAGGGTTTTATTCCTAACACTCACCGCAGGTCAATTCAGGTCCCTTGCTGGCACCGTTCTCCGTTGGGCTCTCGACCTTCAACTTCAGTGCGACTGCAGTTCCAGTGAGTCAGAGCGATGGGAACTTGGACATTCGAGAGCACAGAATCTTAGTTGCCTGAATAGTAACCCCGAGTCTGCATGTTTGACTGGTTCTTTTCACTTTACTTTCTTCCTGGGTCGAGAGGATCCACCTCCCTCTGTCCAGGACTCCCCACACTATATTATTTTGGCATATGAATTGTCTGTCCCAGGGAGCCTCTATAATCTGCTCCTATCTCTCTGCCGTCTTTACTGGAAGCCCCTGGATGACTAGCCTTATGAGGTCCACAATCCAAGTAACTCTGCCATGCAAGTGCCTAATACATTCTTCTTGTCAAAGATTTCAGAAGCAGCAGTAATGGCCCTGAGGTGGATTGGTAACTGGTGGTCAACTTCAACACCAGCTGACCTGAATCAGCATAGTGCTGGGTATATGGCCTACCTGAGAACTGTTGCCATCGTAAAAAGGAGACCTGGAAAGGAACAGCAGCATTGTGGCTTAGCCTAAGTGCTGTTGTTTGAGGTTACTGCTTCTCTTAGAGGTGTTTGTCATGCTGGCTCCCTTGAAATATACTTGGCTATTACAATTAGAAGAGCTTGGGACCCTGTTGCTGAGAATGGTTGCAATTCACTTTAGGGGAGCTTTGGCCCTTATTTTGAGCATCACTTCCTGGATCCAGAGGGGAAGATGTGTGCTGTTTAATCTCCAGGAGAAGTTTGTCACACTGGCTTCCTGATATGTACTCAGCAGTTCTTATCATCAGAGGACCTTAGGACCTCACTGTCGCTGAGGCTGGCTGTGGTGCTTTTCGGGAGAGTTCTGGTCCTTATTTTAAGTATCGCTTCTTGGCTCCACTGCAGAACCCTCAACCTACTGGTACAAATCCTTCACCCTGCTGGCAAACACTTTCTAGCTTCCACCACTGACCTTTGGGCCTTCCCAGCACTGATCCATGAAATAGACTTGCATAAGTTATTGTTGTGGGCTCCAGGTTTTCAGTTGAACTCATGCAGGTAATTGTTATGAAATCCAGGCCCTGGGCTGGATTTTCTAGGTCTTTAGCATTGGGGACAGATTTCTTGCACTTTCTTGGTATTTGACTCCTTGGGTGACCATTGTAAGTAATACTATAAATTATGTGTCCTCTATGTAATTGTTCTCCTTGCAACCCCTGACTACAACAGGCCCTCATTGGAAAGGGACTTTGTATGCAAAAATTCACCTGTTTCACTCCAACACCATGGTCTGGAATTCCCCCTCAAGCCTATCTTTTCCTTAATAAAGTGACCCAACCCAGACTTTGCTTCTCTTTTTCCTGTTTTATCTCCTTCACCTTTAGAAATGTATCTATATTCAGAAAAGCAGTAAAATATCAAAATATAAAACAACAGTAGAATTAAAGACAGAAAGAAGTTTCAATGTGGACAAAACTTTAGCTCTAGACATTTCATCTACAGTATGGAAGGAAAAGAAATTACTTATGATAGGTCAAAAATGAAAACTAATGCCAAACTGCACTTAGCAAATGCTTGCACTATGAAAGGCATCAACTTTGAGCAGGAAGGAAGCTTCCTTTTACTATAGCTTTAAGGATTTTTCAGTCTTAGAATTTTACTTCTCACTACTTCTCAGCCTGTTGGCTAAGATCAAGTATAGAATTTTACTTCTCAAACAATGAAAAAATTTAAACATCAGATTCCTTAAAGTTTAGCAGTTCATAAGTAACATTTGTTTAAAAAACTTAAGCATGCAACTACAATGCAATTATGGAATTCATAATTATCAAAATAAATTTATACTAATAACATATAGCTTAGTAAACACACCTAACTTAGGATAATAAGTTTTTGCAGTCGGGCCTATATAGATACTAATTTTGTTCCTAAGCTAAGAAAATTTCTTTGGATCCAACTAACTTTTTCAATTAATAATTATCAGGTACTTACATTTTAGTTTTCTAGGCATTATTATATGTGTTATTTTGCTGAAACTATTTAATGTCCTGCATATACTACTATTTAAGAAAAAAACAATAAACCACGTAGTCTGAATTTTCAAAATGACCCCCTAAGTAAGACATAAGAAACACTAGCATTATATCACAGAACAATTGGTCAGATCAGGCAGGCATGACCACAATAGACAGCTGAACTTAGAGGAAAGGAAGGCCCCCAGAGAGGGGCATGTGGAAGCTGCCCTGGTAGAAAACCTCAGAGTTAACTGCCAAAGGAGAGACAAAGCTCTGTCTCTGCCTGTGGTGAAGGATGATGGGAAACCACACCGGGACTGGTGAAAAGCACGTTCAAAGAGCGCACTTCCTGAGCAGACAAAGCTGAGGTTCTGGGTGCAAACACCCTCCTCAGGTGCAGACAAGAAACAAAAGCAGCTCTGCTGACTGTCACTGCTGGACATGTCCCCAAGTACTCAGCCCTCTCACATGTGGTGACCAGGACTGTGTAGACATCATCTCACTGACATTCACAGCGGCCCCAGAGGTAGATACCACCACCGTTACCCACTTTCTACTCCAAAGAAGCAATTCAAGGTGACAGGGTAACTGCTCGGGGTCACATGGCTTAGAGGTGGCAAGTCCCATATCTGAGCACAGGCACCCTCACTCTCAACCACAGTCATATATGTCCCTTTTCCACACACAACATACTGTGTGCCATGGCACATTCTCTGGAGCACATCAGTGCAATACAAACAACAAAATGAGTTCCAGGGACAACTGCATCCAGCAATAAAAAAACCAAACAAGGTATTTGTGAATTTGGAGATGGTCTTTGTCACCACAAAATCTTCAAACATCTAATAGCTTGTTTAAATAAAATATGAATGATATTAGAGAAGACAAACAATTTCAAATAATGCCTATGCCATCCAGTTTAATCTATTCAACATGAAATTTTATCATGCAAATTAATTGGAAGCCTTTGTGTGTCTGCTAACTTAAAAGCCACATATGGAACCCATATGAAGCAGGAGGTTTTAAGTGTGCTCATTCCAAAGTATATGAGTAATTCCTAAATAACCTAAATAGTTACTTAACATAAGCAAGGTTGATGTTAATCAAAATGACTGTGCCAAAACTGTTTAGAACTCAATGGACTCCAAGTGCTGGGACTTGGCAACCGTGGAAGTTGGGTGAACATACACCCTATGAACAACACAAGCAAAGTGCAAGCTTCCCCCAAGTTCAGTGTTCTCAAGTTCAGTGTCTAAATGGCAAACAGATGCCTCCCCTGGCCTCAGCTAAAACTGGACTCACAGGGAAAAGAGCTTTCTCTCTACATGCTATCCCCACCAGGTGAAGCAAAGACCATCCAAGGTCCCCAATACAGAGTCCCCAGAAGAGCAGTTCTGTTCCCATTTTATAAACTAAGGCCTTTGCTTGAAATCAGCAAGGGGGTGGGGGGTGTCAGTGTCCTACTGCAGGACTGCAAAAAAACAATTAAAACATAGTTCTAATACTAACCACTACAAAGACAGGCCAAAGACTGATGAAATAAATATCTGCCCAGCCATTTCTGTTCAGAATTCTACTCGTTCTTCCACTTGCAGGTCAACCTTTTTAAAGACTGAGGAAAGATTTGGCTTCCCTAAAAGCACAATGCTCTGTCTTCTCAATTTTGGAATTTAAAATCACAAAAAGAAAAGGGGAGGGGAGGGATAATTCAATAGAAAATACCCTTAAAATTAGAAACTGCACTTTGATAGGTTCTCAGCAATTAATTGTTGGCTGCATTCAGTTAAGATGTAATAATATCAAAGTTAAAAGAGCTTATTTTCTAGTTTCCAAGAATAAAAAATATAATAATAGTTTTTTGCTTATGTCTTAATAAAACTAGTCTCTAGTTCTTTAATATTTAAAGTTTCAGTTTGTATATTTACAACACACTCTGACAAGGAAATTGAACTCATCATAAATAAAAATGTTCAGAGATCATATGGTGATTTACCTGCTCTTCTTTTTCTCCAGAGAGCACGTATCAATGTTAAAAACAAGCCCAAGGATATGTGTAGATTACTAGTTAATATCCATCAAAGATGTATATTGATAATATATTTTTTTAAAGAGAGTAAAACAAAAGAAAACAAAATAACACAGAACAGAGCAATGCAAGCAACACAGGACTTCACCAGACAATAATATACTTTAAACCCAGGAATATATTTCAACATTTAAATGGAACACATAGATATGTATCTGCAAAATATAAAAGGTACATCAAAAGGTCGCTTTTTTGGCGACCACAACTCCTTTACCTCTAAAATTTTGATTCTGCATCGTAAGAAAAGTAAACACTATTTTCAAACTTTTATGCAACTGTTTCACATCCTCACTAGACAGCAATTTTAACATTCTCAAAGCATACAGAGAATATGAGGGATTATTAAATATTACAGAATAAGGGAAAAACGAAAATGTCACATATAGTTATATCATCTAGACATCTCTTTATGCAATTTATTCTTTCAAAAACCAATATGCAAAGTTATAAGAACTGGTACCAAAGAACCCTGTATTCCTTAGGATTCCAGTTACAAGGTAAAACATTATGCAGGACTACTGCATAGCTTTTCTCTGTGAGTCACTATGTGTCCCATCCTTGGATAGGTAGGGCACCAACCACAAAACAGGTGTCCCAGAAGTTCCCAGCTACATTCTTTTGTCTATAGGAGGTCATGGTTAAAAAAAAAAAAAAAAAAAAACAAAAAAAAACTGAAACTAAAAGCCTGATTTCTTGAGTTTGTGCCTAATTACTTAACATCTGCAACTCCCTCCATTAAAAGTACAAGATTTTCCAAATGCCTACAAACGAGCCTTTTTATTTTATTTTATCTGGTTGTGTGAAATTAATGTTTATTCCTGAGGTGCTCTGTAGTTTAACCTATAGCCATATTCAGAATGTTATGTGGGAGGGGGATACCAGCAAAGCCAGAATAAATGTTTAAAAGCTAGTGATGTAAGAGCACATTTTTCCTCCACAAAATTGAGGAACTGCAGATTGATAAATTTGAATGTTCACAGATGACTACATGTGAAACTCTAAAACGCTCCTTTTTTTCTTTTCTTTTTGGGCATTTTTTGAGTACGAGTTTCCGCTTTTACTATAGTTTTACCAAAAGTATTATTGGGATTTTGACAACTTTCCTTTCCTTAAAAAAGGCTAATTATTGTGGCCGTATTGTTTTTAAGGTAAAAAAGCATAAAGTGCCCTTTTCTAAAAATGAAATAAAGTACTCATTCCAAAGTAGAACATGAGCAACAGTAACCCAAGGAAGAGAGGAAGAGGCCCACAGAAACAGATTTGCTAGCATTTAAGGTTCACTTCCCATTAGCCTGAGATACAATTTTCAAGGTGACTTTCTTCTCAAGGCTAAAATGGAACTACTTAGTGTGTCTGGGTTCACAAGTTTTCAGAAATGTAGAGTGCCACTCTTCCCCAATCCCATAGGAAATAGAGAGCAGAGTAGGCAAACATGTAAACACATCCTTCCAACCAATCTACCTCTAGAGCCCCGGAATCCCCCAAGTTGGTTTTGGTCTATAAATGCACACCTTCTGCAGTTACTTAAAAGGAACGCTTCCCAGTTAAGATTCCTAGTGATCTGTGATGCCGGAAGAGATAATTTTAAAATATGGCATTTAAAAATGTTAATAAGAAAGTCATTTCCTTTCAATGCTTTCTTAATTCCCTGGTCTAGTCACGAAGAAAGTCTCCACTGGATGCCAGAATGTCAAAAACTCAGTGCACCAGTTAACCTCTAGTGTAACAAAGGAAACAAGACTCCAACCTGGGGCTGCCAGCAGGCACCCGTAACTACCCAGAAGTTAAAAAATCATGTTATTGTCATTGTATGCATTTGAATAGTGATATTTTTACATTTTCCTTTTTAAATAGTATATTTAAGGTTTGAAAATGAAGTTCATTTAGAATAAAAAAGTTTAAAACTTAAAAGATCCTTGTGATTCAAAATGTAACCAGAAACACTGGCATCAGCTAAAAACAAGTTTAAGGCCACATCTTCAGCCCACTTATCGAACATATTTGAATATGCATTTTAAACAGGCGCCTACTGTAGCTCCAACACCTGAGAAACTCTAGGATAGCATAAGAGTTTGTGCTTCAGGGCTCTAAAGTTTCATATCATCAGGTGGCACTCAATCCTCCAGACACCCACAAATACCAGCCAGCAGGATTCACAGGAAGTAACTTGGCCTATTTTCCCAACGGGGAAATCACAACCTATGCATACATGCTGACACTGATAATGAATCCAAACCACAGCTGGGGAGTTTAAGGGGGTATTTCCTGTAGATTAAAGATGAAATATGTTCAAGCCCAGCCTGGGTAACTGAATGATCAGCAAGAAGACCCTGTCTCAAAAATTTTTAAAGATTTTTCAAGGGCTAGAAGATGTAGTTCAGTGCAAAGTCCCTGAGTTTAACCTAGGTTCAATTCCTAGTGCTGACAGAAGATAGACAGATATATAATAGACAGAGAGACAGACAAAGTAAAATCTACTTAACATTCCCTTTCCTCTTTGAGGATTAGAGCCGTCAGTACACTTTCTGCATGGGAAGTAGTGACCAAGTTCTTGGAGCCTACTAATTTGGCACACCTTGCCCAGTTGTCCTAAAGCTGAGCACAGCTGAAAAATATTACATTCAGAAATAGGATAGTTTTTATCTTCTGCATCGGGTGACAGAACTGGGGCAAAAGAGCACAAGCACACAGTGCACACCAGAAGAGAAGCCACTCTCCAAGTCACTCCTTCACCATGATGGGTGACCCATTTAGTCAGTGACCCAGATAGTTCCAACCGAAACACAAGTTCCGCATCAACTGAAAGCACATGAGGGGAAAATTGAGCTAAGTTCTCTCCTTTCTAACTGAAAGACTGTGCCTACAATACAGAGGAAAACTATGAACAAAACATTCAGGATTCATGATACCATTAAAATCTAAAAACATGTTCAAATGATATAGATAGTTCCAGAATGCTCACATTTAACAGCTCTTAATAAAGTGTTTCTAGCCACTCATCCTTACTAGGTGTTAGGCCCCACACTAGAGCTAACATCCAAAGCTCATTTTCCCAGCACAAAATACTAATATGAGACAACTTGGTATTGCAAAGATCTAGCTGGGTAAAGAAAAATGAGAAAATTAACAACAAACAATAGCTGTGAATTCCTGGTCTGGTTTCCATGATAAGAATTACATGCCATTCACAGAAAATGAAAAGAACATTGTTAACATTTGTTAGATCTTTTTCTTCTTTAGTTATTTTGAGAATGCACTTATGTGGGCAGAACATTACAGAGAACAAAAAAAATGTACACTCCAGGGTAAGACTGTTTTAATGGTTCTGAAGGAAGTTAAAGACAAACAATCAACAGATATGATGGGTGCTGAAGAAAACAGAGTAAAAACTGCTAAGAACTATAGAGTATTTCAAGTAGTTTACACATATTATTTCCTCTCATTCCCATGCCTTGAAGATAAATGTTAGGTCTTAATATTATTATTAATATTAATTAGATTTGAAGTATAACTCAGTGGTACAGAATCCTTACTTAGCACGTACAAGGCACTGAGTTGAATCCCCACTTTCACTGAGTTGAAAATAATTTTATTAATGCTACTAAACATGCCACTTTGTAAATGTGAAAAGGTGTAACCAGAGTAGGAAAGTAACCTAAGGTCAGAAGCCTGGAAATGAAGCTGGTTAAAATCACTATTTTTAAGTCTGAACTCCTTACCAGCAGTCTGCTGCCTGCCTACAACCAAGGCATTAGAAGCTAAGGTGGATCCTGTGATACTCTCTTAACAGGTGCCACACAAAGGTCCATTACCAGTGATCTTCATCAGTTAAAGGAGTAGGCCATATCGACATGATCAAAGCTCAAAACAGTAACTTTGGCATGAAAGGCATCATCAAGACGTGGTCTACTTATTTAGCAGAATGAAGCTTTAAGACTGCTTTTGCAGGATGCATTAACATTGCAGAAAATTTCGTTGAAGTAAATATTTTACTTTGAGAAACGCTTAAGTCAAGTATTCCTCCTTTACAGGACTACTTGAATACAAAGCATTAAAATAGCTGGCCTGAATATTTATTAGAGCACCAGCTGTTCTCTCCAGATTTTTAGAAATTCAAACCTTCATTCCATGTAATTTAGAAAAAAATTCAACAAGTAAAAGAACCCTAAGTCTTCTAACACATTTCTAAATAGTAAATAATAGCTAAAAGAGGTGAGCTACAATGTTTTGTTATCCTTTTCCAAAGTGTTTTGTTACTGAGCTTAGAAATTAGACGTTACAATTTATAATTAACAAACCGGTATATTATAGGCACATACAGGGCACAGGGTTTAAGTGCCATTTTGTTTCTGGTTTGTTTGTTTTGTTTGTTTTCTTAGAAGTGGTAGTAACTTCAATAACTGTCTCCGAACTATAATAATTGTCTCCGAAAAATAAATTAGTTTTTTTATTCAAACACTTATTTCTTTCAAAAGACTTCCACTTCAGGAAGTCAAACATAATCTAAAAACATAATTTTCTAAAGAAGAAAGTAGAAGGAAAGGAGAAAAAAAAGGAGAGAGAGAAAGAAAAAAGTAATGGGAAAACATATATGCTGCAAACACTGTACATTGAAATTTTTCTTTCTAAAGACAACTGACAAATAGTCATAGTTGGGCCTTCAGTTTAATCTTTACTGTCACTCAATTTTTATAACAGTCCTCCAAATTTGGATCTGAGAAAATAAATGTCTCTTCCACAGCTTTAGAGCAGAGTCACCTTGAGCAAAGAACCACCAAAAAGCCACTCCAGGCAGGGCTGAGCCTCAGCAGAAGCCCAGGGAAACTGAGACAGAAAGGAAGAGCAGCAGCAGACAGGGAGGATGACTATGCAGGGCAAGAGGGTCTGCTGTGTTCTGTCCAGTGTCAGTGGTTGGAACCAGTCACCTGCACTGATGTGTGTAGCACAGTTGGGACATTACAACCCAGGACAGAAAGTCTAGGTCTTCACTGGCTGTCAGCGGGACAGCCAACTTCTATCCCCATGTGATGCTAATTGTTGGCATATTAATTATAGCATAAGAAGGTTTCTTTAAAGAGATTCTCCTATTTTCAAGGTTTGGGGTTTAAAAATAAACTGGTAGGCAAAGACTATGAATAAAATCCGAATCACACAGGAATATTCACAAAGAACCAACAATTGGGATTTCATTAAATGCTCTGGCACAGCAAGAGAAACCACCAACAGAGTGAAGAGACAACCTACAACATGGGAGAAAATGTTTACCAGCTGTTCCTCAGACAGAGAATTACTATCAAGAATATACAAAGAACTAAAAAAAAAAAAAAAAAAAAAAATCAGATTTCCCAAATTTAAAGACCCAATCCAAAAATGGCATCTGAGATGAATACACACTTCTCAGATGAAGAAATACAAACTTCAATAAATATATGAAAAGATGTTCAACAGCACTGGTCATTTGAAAGATGCAAATTAACACTGAGATCCCATCTCACCCCAGAAAGAATGGCTATTATCAAGAAATCCACCAATAACAAATTCTGGAGGGGCTGTGGAATAAAAGAATCCTTCTTCACTGTTGCTGGGAGTATAGACCGGTACCACCACTGTGGAAATCAATGCGGAGATTCCTCAAAAAACCAGGACTGGAGCTCCCATTAGACCCAGCTATTTGCGTTCTGCATATCTTCCTAGAAAAATTAAAAACATCGTACCACAGTGATATTCATGCACCCAAGTTTATAGCAGCACCATTTATAATGGTTAGACCCTGGAAACAACCCAAATGCCCATCAACTGAGGAAGAGATTAAAAAAATAAAAGATGTGGTCTTTTTGTACAATAAAGTACTACTCAGCCATAAAGAACATTAAACTGGGGACTTTTCTAGATACACGAATGCAACTCGAGACCATACTAATAAGTGAAATAAACCAGAGGCACATGTGTAAGCATCATATTGTTTCCTTAATGTGAGAAGCTGAAAGAGTAAATAAGGTCCAAAATGTACAGATACTATTAAATGTACAGATACTATTAAAATGTAGATACTATTAAATGGGAAGAAACTTCAAAAGGAAAGAGAAACTGGGATGGGGGAATGGAGAAAAGAAGGAAAGAAAAAACAAATATATATATATATATATATATATGATAGTTAAGGTAGTTATACTACTAATTTCTTAGTTCATTGAAAAGAAAGATTTGTGCTAATATTGATTAGACAACTAAATGCCGATACATTGTACTCTGAGTAACTAAAGATAACAATACATAATGTATTAACCATTTGTATCCTCCTATTATGTTGTTTTGAAGTTTTATTTTTTTCTCTTTAAAATAAAATAAAATAAACTGTTACTTTTGGATTAATTTAAAAATTCCGTTAAGTATGGCGTTTTTTTTCTTAAAAGAAAAAACCAGCCTCATGTGCTAATACTCAGTCACGCTCTACACCTTGCAGGTGTCCCTTCTCCTCCAGAAGGCAGAGATGGAAAACCGCAGCTCCCCAAGAAAAACAAACCACAGTGTCTCAATCCTGGCCTCTCCCAGCATCTCCTATAGAATTAAAAAAAAAAAAAACCCAAAAACAAAAACAACCCCACTAATCCATCCTCGATGGACCTACTTGATCAAATCCCACAGTGGGAAGACTGTGGTTTTCTAACTAATACAACTACAAAGTGATGAAATATCAATGAATCATACAGAAATCACCCTGAGTTAGTGAGAGGGACTTCCCTACATGAAGAGTCAGATTAAAAACCCACACAAGCAGTAAAATGTTTTATACATATTTTCCTATCAAGATTCAAAAATACCTAAAGGCTAGAAGTATTTCCTTTCCTTTTTCTTTCTTTTCTTAAAAGAATTTTTTTTGGTACCAGGGATCAAACTCACAACCTCATGCTTGCTAGGCAGGTGCTGATGGCACTGAGCTAAATCCCTTTTTCTAAAAAAATCTAAGAAGGACTTTTGGAATGGTTCGGAAGTGCTGCCCCACCAATTTATTAAAGGCTTACGTGCCAACCTATGGCACTACTGGGAGGTAGTGGACCCTTTAGGTGGTGGAGGCTCCCTGCAGCAATAAGGTCACTGTGATACGGCCTTCAAGACAATATGGGGACTTGGACATTTCCTCCAGCTCTCTGGTTCCCAACCACCATGAAGAAAGCAGCTTCCTTCACTAGGCACTCCTGCCATAATGCACAGCGCCACCACAGGCCAAGTGACCACAAGTGAAACTGTGAACCAAATTAAAGCTTTCCTCCTTTTCAACTAAATTCTCTCAGGTATCTGGCCGCAAGGACAGCTTGTTAACAAAACCCATCTCAAACAAAATCCTTCATGGTATCCTAAAATACAGGAACTAAATGGCCAAGATTCTCTGGAGGAAAGAAAGGTCAGAATTGCCCCTTGTGCAGACTCTCCCTCGCAAAAAGCTTTGTAATATAGGCTGACCACCACCAGGCCTGGATAAAACCTTTAAGGGGGAGAAGGTACTAAATCTAAATTGAGATCATTAACTGGAAAGGTAAGGCTTCTGATTAGTATTTAACTTAGGTGGATGCACTTAAATTCACCTGAAAAAAAAAAGGAGAAGTTTTATTTCATTAGAAATACCACCAGCGCCAACAACATGCGCTCATTTCAAGGAAGAGCCTGCACAGTTTAGCCTATTAATCACTAATATTTACAGCAAGATACCTACTTTTTACAAAGGTCTTTTGCATGTATGATCTTATTTAACACTGGATAACAATTTTGTAGAAAGTTATATTCCCACTTTTTAGATGAGCAACTTAGAATGGCTCTGATCTACAAGAGTAACTTACAGCTACATCCTTGCTGTACTAGAGGGTTCTGCCTCCAGGCCCCATTCTGCCCAGAAACTGGAGTGAGAGTGATAGCCCGCTGGCCTCTGGATGGCTGGAACACTAGGGAGGAAATGTGTTCCATTCTGGTTGCTGCACTGGTGGAGGGATCCAAACGGGACTGTAGGCAGAGCACCATGGCCAGGACGAAGGACAATAAAACAAGATCATGCAACAGTGATGGTGAACCTTTCAGAGACAAGCACTCAAACTGCAAACCAGAACTCAATTATCACAAAGTGCCAACGCTGCAATGCAACCTGAATACTGAGTTTAGAAAAACCAATTCAAACATTAACATCTTTTGCCTTAAAAGAAAAACACCACATATGCCATAGATTCACCACCACAGTATCTGGGAGGGGGTCAGGAGAAAGAGCAAGTAGGAGGGTGATTAAACATGATCAAGATATATAGCTACAGATAAATATAGATAGATAGATACAGGTACAGATATACCAATTCCTCAAAATGAATGTGATTGTTATGTACTACAAAGATACACCAATAAAAAGTTTAAAAATAAAAATGTTTAAAACTTTTAAAAATGGAAGAAATGGTAAATGAAATACATAGGAAATAGGGACTTTTAAAGGAAAAGGTTCAGTAATGACATAGCTAATTTTTTTTTTTAATTAGGAAGGACAACAGGGAAGGAAGCTACTTACACTGGTGGAATAAAGTGAGGGAGATCTCGATGCAGGGAGGAGACTGAGAAACCCAGAGCAGGGATCACCATGAAACAGGCGCCCACTAACAGATGAGAGGCACTGGCATGGAATGCTGAAACACTGACAGCTAAGGAGGGCAAGCTGTGAAGAAGGGCAGTGGCAGTAGCTGGTCACATTTGGAGACACTAATCAAATAAGCACAGTAAAAATAACAGGAGCCAGGAATGTCAGTATCAAGAAGGGAACAATAAATACAGAAAGGAAAAAAACTAGACTAAACCCTCTGAATATCAGAAATTTGCAGTATCACTGTCAATTCATATTTTAAAGAAAACAAAGAAATAAACACAAATGTAAATATGTGTGTAAATATGTGTATGCATTCCACTGTTCTCCTAATGGCAATTAGCAAATTAAGCAACCAAATCTTGGTTTCTAAATATCTTCTTCACTCAAAAACACAAAGTTCCTTGGAGACATAAGAAAGTCACAAGATCAGCTTAAAACACCTTATTCTGCCTGCTGAGAGGTAAGGGACCCCAGAGAGCCAGCCCAACAGGTTGCCAATGGCCATGGGTGGTACCAACTTAAACCTCAACATACTATGAATAACTGGAAACAACAGTGAAACAAGAGCCACCAAGCATACACCTGTGATCCCAGCACTTGAGAAGCTGAGGCAGGACGATCACTGTAAGTTTTCAGTCAGTCTGCACTAGGTAGTGAATTCAAAACCAGCCTGAACTACATAGTGAAACCTTGTCTCAAAAAAACAAAACAAACAACAACAAAAAAGGAAAGCTATACATTGATATGATGTTAATTAACTAATTAAAAATCTGATGGGAAATGGGCCATTTATGTAGTTTCAAAGTAACATACCATAAAATATTTACAAATTACAAAAGGAAAAAAAGTAATGATATGACAGAGAAGTTTGATAGAAAGCATCTTAATCAAGTACCAATCACCAGCAGTTGGACAAACAGAAATCAGTAGCACCTGCTGCAGGGCAAAAAGAACACAGTGCACTTTTGAATTATTCCTTCCAAAGATGCACAGCCTGATCTAAACTTGAGGAAATGCCAGACAAATCCAAATTGAAGGACATTCTACACAATAACTAACTGGCTTATAATCTTCAAAAGTTCAAGATGATAGCAATCAAAGGCCTAAAGAAACTAAATGTGTAATGAAATGTGATGTGTAGCTTTGACCTGGATTCCTTTGTGTTAAAGACATTACTAGAACAACCGGGAAACAAATTGAGGGCCAAGGATTGTATGTATCAGTGTAATTTTCTGGCTTTAATAGAATACCCTAGTTTACAGGAAATATACCAAGAGTCATCATGCTGGCAACTTTTCCTTAAACAACTCAGGATTAAAAACAAGTTCTTTGTACCACCAGCAATTTTTCTATAGGTATGAAATGTGTTTTAAAGTAAAAATGAAAAATCAATAAAAATAGAAGAATGGAAGTTACAGGGAGACATATTATGTCTAGTTGGAGGACAGATAAAACAATAATGACTTAAGCGGTCCACAATCAGATCCAGCCTTTAGAAGGCTGCAGGATATTATAGAGAAGCATTTCCCTAGAAGTCAGTAACCATCCCCATGTCCTTTTGAACAATTCTGTTAACCCATTTAAAAAAACAAACACTTATTAAACATTACTGCATTTTAGACAGTGTGTGATACACTAGGCTTAAGAAAATGACTAAGAGATAGGTCCCACACAGGAAGTTCTTGAAACCCAAAGAAGTACAGTGATTCAGGAAGTCTGAAGAAATTTAAGACAGTCATCAGCATTGTACGTAGAAAGAAGCATATGAAAAAAAAAGGATATGACACATAAATATCCTCTTTAGTACTCTAATTTTCATTAATAAATTTTCAGTAGACTACATAATAATTTCAGTAGACTATCATACTCTCTAAGAATATTTTTTGTAAATAACCCATATATGTCAGCTTCACTAGATTAAGAAATGCCTAGCAGATTAGAACAGCACTCCCCTGTGTGTCTTGGTGGGTCCTAGTTGGTATGCACGGCCCCTCCCGCATTCCTCTACAACTATGCTCCCTATTCTACTTCCCAGCCACTTTGAACTAAATTGCTTTGCTTTGCCACACCTTTCTATCCTGATTCTTCCACCTGAGACCCAGATTATGGACTGAACTCCCCCCAACTGTAAGGTAAATTAAACATCTTTAAATTGTACATGTTGCATACTGTGTGTCCTAGCAATTTCATCCTAACATTTTTGTGCTTATGGATGATGTTGATGCACACAAAAGAAAATTGTAACGCTTTTCAATCATGAACAAATGTAAATGACTTTCTTGATGTTTTATTTATTTATTTAGGTTCTGGGGATCAAACTCATGACCTTGCACTTGCCAGGCAGGCACTTATGCCACTGACCTAAATCCCCAGCAAGAATCTTCTAAAGTAAGTTTCAAACCAAGAATCCTGGGCTATAGTTACCGAAGATACTCAGTGCTCCAAAAGTGAACCCTAGTAGACTCTTCGATGTTGCCAAAGTCGCTTTACATCTCTGTACTACAATTCCTTTATTATTCATAAAGTTATAATATGCTGGTTGGACACTTTGAGATGCTTACAAAGAAAACATCACAATAGTAAAACTCTGTTTGAGATATACATTGTACTCGGTAAGGTGGCATATACTTGTCATTCCAGCTACATGGGAGGTTGAGGCAGGAGGACTGCCTGAACCTAAGATTTTAGATTAGCCTGGGCAATATAGCAAGACTTCTTCTCAAAACAAAAAAAGAAGAATGAAAACAGAAACCACACATTGCTTTTACCTTTTGCCAGGGACTACCACCTGTTACTTTGAACATTAGGATAAAATGACCCATTTAAATGACTGTACCTGAGTGATTTCATGGGGGGGAGCTGGAATATTATTTGGTCTTCCAACTTTTCCAACTTGGCTTCATTTCCATCGTTAAGCTATCATAAAGGGAGAAGGCTCTGGCACCTTCTCAGAGCCCCACAAAATAATAGTCAGAATGAGCAAGTCAATGTTTAGTTATCTTCCTCACCGAGGTCCATATACCTTTCTCACACTTTTCCCACATGACACTTCCATAACCATATTTAGCTTTCTTCCTATCACCTTCCTGTAATTCAAAAGGCAATTTAGACTCCCATATGGTTGTCATCGAACCCAACAGATGTCTAGCAAATTAAAACAAAAATTATGACTTATAAACTGCTGATGTATCATCATTCCAGAACATCTTGCAATTCACAGTGAATCATAAGATAAGGCTTGCTACCTGATGCCCCTCTTAAAGTGCCCTAAATCTCCCTCTCTGAATTTAAGCCCTGTGGAAGCAAATCAGATGCAACATCCTGCTATCAACTCTGGATAATCTCCACCTGTAATACAATACAATATTTGAAAGCACATCAAAAGACAAATTTGGTCTTAAGTACCTAAGACTGTTTCCTGGTACAGCAGAGAACAGAAAAATGCTTTGGCTCTCCCCCAAGTCCTTCAAACTTCCACTAAACTATGGGAACTTTTTCCAACTAAGTGAAAATAAAATCTATTGAATCCATTTGCCTCCTTTGCAGGTATGATTATCACCAGGTAGTAATGATGCCAAGGTACCAGACTAAAGCATTCTGAAAGTTCTATAGCCCACAATGGAACTAGAATGGTATCTAGAGACAATAATTATTCACCATTTGGTAAATAATTGAGACACTGTGCTGAGTAGTGTTTATTTTAGTGAATCCTTGAAACTACAAATCTGTTAGATATTATCTTCCTTTATAAACCAAAAATTAAGGCACAGGTAAGCAGATTACATTTTCCAAAGATAGCTTCATTCAATCTCTACAATTTCACTTTGACACCTGTCCATCAACGAGTAGGCGCTAGTTCTACACCCGCTTGAAACTGAGAATGTCTATGGACATTTTAACAGATGTGAAACAGATGACAGTGACACTAGGCCAGGTGGCCAGAAGCTGCTTTTTCTAGTCTCAGTGATATGAAGAAAGCATATGCTGGTGTTCCAGCCAGCCACTATGGCTAAGTCTGCACTAGCATCAGCCAGTCCAGAAGGAGCAGCATTTAGGCCATCCTGCCCCAAAGACATTCAGATAACTCCAGAGTCAGACATTTCTCCCTCAAAACAGCACCAAGGAGTAACCCAGGTGAACCTGGCCAATCACAGAACTGTGAACCACTAAGTCTGAGAGTATGGTTCAGCAATAAATAACCAGAATGTTGAGGTTAATTTACTAGCTAGAAACAGTTCAGTATCAGAGGCAAGGTCTAAAACATTTATTAATGATGGTTAATGGAATGTAAGGATTCTGTACCTTTTCCTTCTTCCACCCCAAAGCAACATCAGAGTTTTTGAGAAATATAACTGTATGATAATACCCTCAAAAGAATCAATGTTCTCAATCTTGAGTTGTTCCAATATACCATAGGGAAAATCAGGTTTTCCCTACCATCCTGTGATAAGTAATGAGAAGGGAATCTGTACAAATGTTCTTTGTTATTCAGAATATCATTACAATCGTTATATAAAAGGATTGCTTTTACACTTGAAACTGTAATTCTAATAATAAAAACATATGTAATGACTCACAAGACTACATTTGAGATTCACAATATAGGGAAAAGGAAGCAAACATACCATACCAATAACTGAACAAACCAAAAAGTAAGTTTTTTTTTTAATGAAAAGATCTTTGAGGAAGAAATGAAAGTATTAAAATTGGTCTTCAGCTAACTCTCAGTAAGAACAAAGTCTGTATTTTAAAAAGTGCCCCAGTACAGTATGTTTTATTTCCATATATTAGTCCCCATCTCTTTATATTTTTCTTCCTCAGCATATCAGAACTCAACAGACCCATTCTTCGTCAGAGCCAGAAAGAACTTTACAACTCCAACTCCTTGACTGTAGTGAAAAACTGAGGCTCAAAGCAGTCAACTAACAAAAAACACTTGCCTCAGAGACCTCAAATCAGACTTGCTCAGATGCACCCGGCCAAATCACACCTATGAACTACAATTATAAAGTTTTACAATTATAAAGACTAACCCCACTTAGTCTTGGGATTGTGATAATCCATTAAGAATTCATTGTCAGCAATGGTGCCACTGAATGTTCAATTTTATTCTTCCAGAACATTTCAGATATATTTTCGCCATCAGCATGAAAACAGAAGATTAGGAACCCTGATCTGTAAGAAGCAGCACTGAGTCTGCCTTCTCTGGCAACCATAGACAGAATAGCGAGCGACTCTAAAGAGAAAAGGTCTGCAACTTTTTGAAGCAGGTTGCCAAGTTATTAACTCCTGTGCTTCAGTCACTAATGTTTTAGCCTGAATTGCTTCAATCAAATAAAATGGGTGTCTTCCTGCTAATCACCACTAGCCACCATGGCCCTGATAATCCGGGAAATTTAAATATGGGTAAATTCAGAACAGAGAGCAGGATAGGAAAGTTATGTGGTGGTACACACAGAAAAGCTCTGGGCACAGGAGGGAGGATGTGTATAAAGTATGTAAGGTTAGGGCCTGCACAAGGAGCACCTCCTTAACAATTCTGCCTGGGGCTACTGTTTTAGTTCCACAACTTTTGCCAACTTCCAAGCTTCCCACAAAACCACCCCCCTCCCCCGAAAAAAGATTTTTCCAAAACGGACAAGATGTAGCTCTGTTCCCAAACTCTTCATGTAAGCAGTCTGTAGTTCTTCGAAGGTTTCCACAATTCTAGGGTTTTTGCTGCAACCTAATCCAGAGAAACCACTAAATTGGCCTCTGTGAACTCACAATATTACACTAAACCGTCAAGGAAATGGGTCCCAATCCTTTTATTCAGGGAAAAGGGCCCAAATCCTTTTATTTCCTTTTCATTCCCTGCTATGAAATTGCACTGAGCCTCTCGGTGCTCTTTGTTGCTTGTAGCTAAGCAGTGCAACTTTGGAAGCGTTCAAGTAGAATCCAAAGGCCTGGCTGGACTCAGTGCCCCAGCAAAGGCCAGTCCCAATTCAGCAGTCCTCACTTCTTAAAGTCACCAAGTCCTAATAAATTCATAACACCTTATTCAGAAATACAACTACCTACCTCTTTTAAGTATTTCCAGAAAAAGTGGGGGAAGGAAGCAAAGAAAGTAATTTCTGCGGGCTACACTTGCATGTTGGGGGAGCTTCTCCCCAAAATGATACACACTCACTGACAATCAAACACGCACACGCGCCACAGCGTTCCAAGTGAAAGACTGGATACGGTCTCCATTCACATGTCCCCTCACGAATCTTTGTCAGTCCCCAGGGCAGATGTCATGCTGACCCCAAATGATCCCTTCCATCTCGAAACACGCTTGAAATAACACAAGACACTGTTATAAAAAGAGAATACAACCTGGTAAAAGAGCGGTAGAAAACACCAATATAAAAGAGCTGTATGTATTGACAATGGTTCTCACAGATGTATGTATTTATAGCAAATAGCCAAAATCAAAAGAGACCCAAACAGATAAGGTATGTTCAGACTGCTGTGATCATCATTTACCAGCCTCGATGAGCAACTTGGGGACCTCGCAGACGGCTCCATCTTCCCTGCCCGGAAAGGGGCGCCGGGTGCGGAGGAGAACGGGCCAGCATGAGCCAGGGGAGGAAAATACCGCGGTCTCCGAGCTGCCTTTTCCTCTCGTCCTAGATCACAACTCTTTGTCTGGTTGTTGAACGTTTGTAAGCTCCCCGCAAAGAATCAAAACAAAAGAGCAAAGTCCCCGCCGAATTACAATCGGCGGCCAAGCAGAGCGCGCGGAGCCGAGCAGACACCGCAGAGCCCCGCGGTCCGGCTCCCGCCCCCGCCCCTCGGTGGAACCCACCTCACGCACCTTCCCTCTGCATCTCCCTAAGAGCTTTCAAAACGCGCCCGCTGCTTCCCTCCTGGGGAGGCGGACGGAGCCCAATAGCTGAAGCCCTGCTGGCCGCGACCAGTCCTCAGCTGACGGTGACGGACTAAGCACCCCCTCCGCCCCGCACGCCTACCGCGCATCCGTGCAAGCCCGGCCAGCCCCGCGAGCCGCGTCCCACACAAAGCCAGGACGCGGGCACCGCCGGCCGCAGCGCCCGCCCGCCCGGTCCTACCGCACCGCGCCCGCGGCCCGCCTGGGCCCGCTCCGGCCGGCCCCCAAGAAGGACCGCGGCGCTCGGCCGCTAAGGCGAAGCGCTCACTCACCCAGAATATGACATTGAAGCCAAAAATGAAGTACTTGATGCAACAACTGACTTCAGGACCCTTGTAGTGCTTCCCTGACATCCTCTGGGCTCATGAAGGCTCCGGCTCCGGCGGCCCGAGCGTGCAGCCGGAGCCCGGCTGGAACAGCCCGGCGAGGCGCGGGTCCGACCCGTGAGCCGGCGCCCGCAGCCCCAGCCCTAGTGAGCCCAGGCAGCCGGGGCCGCAAGCCGAGGCCAACCGAGTCGAGCCGAGCCGAGCCCAGCCGAACCGTGCTGAGCAAAAAACAGGCGTTCGCGTCGGCGGACCGTACCGGGCTCCCTCAGCTCCGCAGCAGAGGGGCTGACTGAGACGCTGCTCACCTCCCACCGCCGCTCGCCCCGCCCCCGGGACCGCCCTCGCCCCGGGACCGCCCAGCAGGCAGCGGCTCCGCCCACCTCCAGAGCTCCGCCAGTCGCGAGGCCTCGCCCATTGGATGCTCGCTCCGCCGCCTAGGCCGAGGCTCAGCCCACCCACCCGGCTAGGCCAATCGCGCGCCGTGCACTCGAGAACCTTCTTCCTCCGCTGTCGCCTCTTCTGTCGGCTGGCCCTTGGCGTGGAGGACGTATTCCCCGGAACGCGTGCTTGGAAGCCGCCGGGAGAGCAGCGGGGACACTGGGCGAGGCGGCGCTTTGAGAAGGCTGGGCGGCCCGAGGACGCCGTGGGCTTGGTCGAGGCCGCGCGAAGCGTGGGGCTGCTGAGGCTCCTGTGGCCGGCGCAGCCCCCATCCGCCGGGAGCGCGGTTTGTCCTCGCGGGAAGCTGGAGAGGAGAGCTGGCACCGAGGACTGAGCCGCGGCCCGCACTGCTTCCCTCCATTGAGTGGCGTTCGGGGACCCATACTGGGATTGTAGGCCCCGCGCCGTTTAAGCTGCTGGGCTCTAGGGGTGGCTGGCGTGGTCGTGGGCCTCACCCGGGGCGAGGCGCGCCCGAGTCTCGCCTCCACCCACTTTCATAAGCGCGAGCGGAGCAGGTGCTAGTGTCTCGTAAGAGAAGGAAAGCTGCTCATGGCAATTTTGTTAGCACTTCATATACCTAGAAAAACACGAAATCCGGAATGTTTCCACCATTGGGGCAATCCCGTACAGGGACCCCAAATCTTCCTGTTTAATAAGCTCCCCAGTTGCACTTAAGTAGCCTCGAGTTTGAGGGTTTTCTGAGATAGGGCTTTTCTCTTTTCTCAAAAGCTAGTTAGCTAGGTGACGACCTGCAGTCAGGCTTTGGTGAGGCAAGAAGTTACTTTATCCAGCAATAAATCCCATGTTGAGACAGGTGACCTGGCCTTCAGAGAGATCAGGGATCAAGGCTATCCTGAGTAATGGGCCAGGGTTCCCACAAAGGAAGGAGGGCCCGGAGGCCTGCACATCCCATAGTGAAGCCATAGTGCTGGCCAACACCCTACCACCAAACAATCCTTGCTGGAAAGCTTCAAGAATAAGGTCTGTTAGCAGCGGATCTCTCCATTAATGGGAAAGGCTGACAATTGTTTTTGTAGGCAAGGTCTGTTTTAAACTGAGGTGACACATTTCACAAAGGGACTAGAAACTGGCTCCAGTTGATCAATTAGTTGATACCTAAATGTGATTCATCTTTGAAAGAAAAATCAGTGTGCTAATATCGTTTGGAGAATTTTCATACTCATATCTTGTACTCTAAAGATAACAATACTTAATCTATTCACTTATTCTCCTATTATTTTGTTATGAAATTTTTTTTCCATAAAATAAGAGGGAAAAAACCGCATACATCCCATACGCCCAGGCTCCATACATACATAAGTTTCAGCTGTGAACATCCCCCACCAGAGTAGCACACTTGCTATAGTTAATGAACTTTCATTGCTCCATTATCATCCAAAATCCATGTGTATGTTAGAGTTCACTGTTGGAGGTGCACGTTCCGAGGGATTAGACAAACGTGTATCTACTCTGGAAGTAGCGTACGGAGTGTTTCATTGCCCTGCAAATCTCCCTGCTCTGCCCAGTCCTCCTCCTTCCTACAGCCCCAGGCAACCACTGGTGTTCCCTTGTCTCCACAGTTCTGCCTGTTTCAGAATGTAAGAATCAAACAATGTGAGTCTTCCTCTCCATTGCACTGTGAATCTGAAACTCACTAAAAAATAGTATTATAAAAAAAAAAAAACTGTGAAGGGAAAGTTCATATAACTCATTGGCAGTTGTGGGGGGAATCATACCCAAAGAGAATTCTAGAAGGATTAATGAATTTATATATACAAATTTTAAACTCAGACCAGAAGAAAACAAAGTACTTGTTAAACTTTTGGACAGAAATAATTTTCAATTTAGAAGCAATAGAAATAATGGATGTGACTGGGTATATCTTATAAAACTTGTATGTGTAAAAATTTTTTTAATATAAACTAACCAGAAAAATATTTTGGCAACGAATATGAAAAATAAAAGCCTAAATATCTGTAGTATAAGTAGAGCTTATAACAGTTAAAGAAAATATATAATCTCAATGATTGCTTGTAAACAAAAAACTACATAAGAAGAAATCAAAATAATAATAAATATATGAAGACATTTACCTAGTAATTAAAGAAGTATATGTTAAAACAAATTAATGATAAAGACACAAAGATAATGAACATTGATTTTGCTCAGAAAATGCTAATGTCCTCATAAAGTGGCATGTGGAGACCTATTTGGGAGACCTTTTGACTATGTACAGCAGATTAGAGTGCTCCTATATTTTGACTCAGCAGACTCATTTCTGGGAATGTAGCCAAAGAAATACTACAAAATATGGGAAAATTAGATATGCTTCAACGTGCACATCCTGGCATTATTCATATTGAAGATGTGGCACAACTTAAAGATCACAGGGTGGAGACTATTCCCAGCTTCTGCAGTCACCCAGACCACAGTGCTGCTTCTTACGGCTATGTCCTTCCATGTGTGTTTCTCTTGCCTTGCCTGTGGGCTGACTCTTACTTATCCTTCAGCATTTTTGTTCATGGCTTAAAAGCACCTTCCTTTTCTCCCTGGATGCTTGTGTTTCTCTACTTAGCACTTAGTGACTGTCTGTAACTCCCTGCAAACCCAATTCTGTTTTCCACTCTGCCATGACTCTATCTTTTAATTTATTTTTTGCTCTTTGGTACTGGGAATCAGACTCAGGACCTTGCACTTACCAGACAGCCCTTGGGTCACTGAGCTGCACAAGCTCCACAAGCTCTGCTTGTGCTGGCTCCATCTTTTTAATCTTAGTGCTCTGTAGATGTGGCAAGTTCTTCATAAACATTTATTAAAGAAATGACTGAATCATTTGCTTAAACTTCTTACAAGTAAGTACTAAAGATGATAATTATGAGGATTGTGTGATGATGTGCGAGTATTAAATAATGTAAACTTTTAAAAGTACTGTGTGCAAAATTATCTCCAAGGAATATTGTTAAATGGAAAAGAGTAAGATGTGTAACAATATACACAGTAGGCTACAGTGTTATGAAAATCAAATGTGTTGACACATTTCCTTGTTGGTAGGTAGGCTATATATGGAAAAAATAATTGACCACAGCGGGGCACATTAGAGGAGTTCAAACTTAGTGGAGAGGACACCTGCTTCATTCTTAAATTACACTTTTGTTTGTTTTTGAAATTTCTACTATGTGTATATAATGCCTGTTTTTAAAAAAAAACAGCGCTTTACCCAATTACATAAAAAAAATTAGGAGTTAATTCCTGTCAAATGCTCTTAATTGTTAGATTGTGAGGATATAGGTGAGTTCGACTTTATTCGACAGGTGTTACCAATTATCCCCTGGGGGGGGCATGTAGGCCTGGTCATCGTGTCTCTATCTTGAGGCCTGGTCTCCAACAAATGTGCCCCCAATATATTTATAATGTGTTTTCATCTTGTATTGACTTTCATGAGGCTGTAGCCCCATCTAACTACCTATAATATTTCTACCTAAATTAGCTGTCATAACAGGATGATCCATTGTTTTCATCAAGGTTCTTTGATTTGTAAATGTGAAAGTAGCTAACAGGAAAATGAAATGTGCTTGCATAATTCCATCTAAAAATTTAGTTAAACTCGAGAACAGAGACCTCTTGAAGACTCTAGAAGCAGAAAACCTCACCAGAGGCAGAAATCTTTCAGAGCATGAAATGCGGAACTGTGGGTGCCCAGGCTGGCGGAGTCTGCTGCTATTTCTCTCCAGATTTAGGCTTCCTTCCTCATTCTGCATAGGGAGAGGGTAAACCTCAGCTTCCTCCTAAACAGGGAGATCCCTTTCCTGTATAAGCATGACCTTCGCTTAGGTGACCAAGAATCCCTTCTTCAAAAGGTCCTTGTTCTTTCTAAGTACACTTGCTACATGACTTGCTTCCACACTAGATCAATATTACATATGCAGCTGTACTTAACGATCTTTATTGAACAAAAAATTGGATGAGACAGGCTAAAAATAGTGTGAAAAGTGAGAAATTAAACAGTAATGCAAAAACTAGGTTTACAGCACAAACTGTGCCAAACAAGAGAAAAAGAACAAAAGTAAATGTACACCCCAGTCTAGAAGACACAGAGTGGGCTAATGTGTACAGTCCTGAGAGTGGACACTGCCTGGCTCTTTGATGCCTTGCACATCTTGTGGGAGCCCGAGAGAAGTTCCACATGTGGGATCCTAGGAATTGTTTGGACTGTCCTGGGACCTTATAGTTGACAGGTCCTGCTTATTTTCCTAGCCATCTTTGCCACATCCTACCTGCTATACCAATCTTACCTCAAATCCTTTATGAAGTCAACATAAAACACTTTGTCACTGTATAAAATTAAACCAGGCTTTGTTACATTTAATGAATTAAATATTGGGCTTTCTATTGTTTGATTGAAAAGTCAGTGAATGAAATGGTGTGTCTATCCAAAACTCAATTAACCAATTCCCCTAGGATTGTTCCTCTCTTACCTGTGTTTCTCTGGCCCTGTTCCACAACACACCCTAAAGAAGACAAGTTTTCAGAGATCTAAGAAGAACATAAAGAGGGCAAATGTGATCAAACAAGTTCATTTAGAGCACCATTGTTGCACTTTTAAAATAATTAGTTGTAGGGGCTGGGGATTTAGCTCAGTGGCATAAGCGCCTGCCTTACAAGCAGGCAGTCGTGAGTTTGATCCCCGGTACCGATAAAAAGGAAAAAGACAAAAAAAAAAATTAGTTGTACAATAGAATTCTCTATCTGTCGTAAAATATGTCATTGATTTTTAAAAATCTAGATTTCATCCTCATTTTGTAGCTCTCAACTTCTTCAGCTCTGAAAAAGCTAGAGGTATGGGAATACAGAGACCAGGCTCACCTTCACCTTAGGCAGGTGATAGGGGTGGGGGATGTTGGATCCAGTATTAGAAGCTCCCTTCCCCACATGAAGCAGAGGAATGAAACAAAACTAAAACCCACCAGGAACTCACTTCTCAAGCCTCAGGATGAGGGACTACCTTTTGAGATCCGTGGGACCCTCCTGGTTCGCTGTCCTCCCTCTGTTCCATTAACTAGCCCAGTTTTGTTCAGTGAATTTCCTTTCTGATTGACTTAAAGTTTCTTTCTTGGACAAAAACATCCTAATCAATACTACATGAACTTTAAAAGTTTCGCCTTTCAGAGAAAAACACTAACTTCTTTTCTGACTTCTAAACTAAGACATATACATTATACAATATTTTAAAAATATATCCAAAGACTCACTGATGGCAACATTCCAAAGAAAACTATTGTCAATGTTTTATGTTTTCTCCATTAGCGAGTTTTTTTGTATGCTTGATCTCATTCTGCAGAAAAAGAACTTAAATTTATCATACTTTCAATTTGCCAATACCCAAAAGTAACATAGAAATTTCCATCAGCTCAGACCCAACTTTCACCTGAATTTCCAAGCTGATACTCAGTCAATAATCTACCCTCATTACTTATATGCCCCTGAAAATCTGCCTTTTCTACCTTGGTCTTTGTTCCATCCTTATAAGGCAAAAGTACTTTCACAGTCTCTTGAATTTCTACTTTGCTTCTATCTCCACACAATTGGAAAATGCCATTCTCCACTCCCTGGATTTCCCTCCATTCATCACCAAATCCGACTGTTTTGCAAAGTTAAGTATAACTTAGGTCCTTCCAACATCTGCCCCTTGTACCTGTGGGTATGCTAATCATAGCCTGCAGTATCCTCTGTCAACCATTTGGTTTCTTTTACCTTCCAAAACTTTGCTTCTGTGATGTATCTCTGTTCAGTAGAACAATAGTTGGCAAAACATTGAACTTAATGTCCAGTGACAGAAATAGATAATGGCAAACTTTTCAGATATGTTTTATTGTATGTAACCAATGATTCAGCAATAAATATTTACTTAGTACGGTTCCTATTAAGTCACTCATGTCTATGGTTCCTGCAATCAGACAGTAATAAAACAAAGAGGGAAGAATGTGAGTCAAAATAGATTCAGTGCTGACTGCAATGAAACAAAGTACAGAATGCATGTGGTAAATGTTCACAATGGAATTGTGGGACAAAAAAAAAGCCTCTTCCAATTGTATTTTCCTCTTTTCTCTAGTAATAAAATTTACTGAGGGCAGTAACTGGGAACACAAATTAATTAAGTTAACCAAGACTATCTTATATCTGAACCATTTATTTGAATGAAGCCAAGACTAAATGAATGTTCTACATTTTACACTTAACTACAATGCTACAGCTGGTGTGGAAAATGGTTCATTTTGATTTCTCAAAATGTTAAACATTGAACGCCCATATGATCTAGCATATACCCTTGAAAACTGAGAACAGGTATCCAAGTGAGTATTTGTGCCTCAATATTCACAGCAATACAATAATTAAAAGGTATAAGCAACATAAGGAGTTGTCAATAGATAAACTATTGAGGATATACACACATAATAGAATATTGTTTGGCCTTAAAAAGAATGAAATTCTCATAATTGCTAAAAGATAGATGAACTTTGACAACATTATGCTAAGGAAGAATAAGCTGGTCACAAAGGGACATTCTGTTTCCATTTATATGAGGTACCTAAAGTATAGTAATCAAATTCTTAGATAAATAGAAGTTACCAGAAACTGAGGAAAGAAAAAAGGAGGAGTTATTGCTTCATGAGTACAGTTTCTGTTTGGGATGATAAAAAGTTCTAGAAATAGGTGATAGTGATGGTTGTAAGACATTGTGAATGTGCCCAATGCCACTGAATAGTTAAAAATGGTAAGAATGATAAATTTGATATTATATATATTTCATCATAATGAAAGGTCAGTACTTCATAATGAATGACAAACTGAGCTCTCACAAGTCTAGCTGTGATGAAAATTAGAGCTATGAGTTTTAGTGTCCACACTTCAGGAATGCCAGAAGAATTGTAAAACTAAGAAGTGGTTGCATATAAAAAGAACTGTTTTACCAAAGGATTTTCACTAATTTTAAATAGGAGCTGCATGGTGAATTTAATCATGGTTTTCTAATTGATTATTAGTAACCCAACAAAGGCTACTAAAAGCAGAAATGAATATTCATTGGAAGGAACCAGTAAGCTTCAAGCTGTAGCTCCAAAGCTAGGTGTCCCTCTGCATGTACAGTCCCCATAGAAGAGGCCAGACCACATATGTCCCCTTCTCTTACAGAAGACAGACACTGCCCAATCTCTGTCCCCCTCTAAGAACACAACACAATCCCCAAGTGAGATGCAGCAGCAAGAACATAGCTCCCTTCTACACACTTGACCTGTTTTCGTTTCCATGGTCCAGCTCCTTTCAAATAGACTGCAAATTCCTTCAGAGTAGAAATCAAGTTTTCTTTGTGATATGCTGTCTTGCAAGTATCCCACTTATATTGGGTGTATAATATTATCTAGTGAATAAACGAATGAATTAATAAATTTAATAAAAATGGCCATGGAAGATCAACAATAATGGTTACAAAGCAACTCAGAAATTCTAATACATAGGAAGTTTACTATAGTAATAAAAGTTCAAATGACACATACACTTTTGGAGATATTTTCTCAAAGCACAAAGTAAGAAACATTTGTTAAAGTTTATTTTATCTTCTCTATAAAAGGGTCATATTTTCTTTTGCATTTGTAATTATCTTCTACCCAAATGCACCACATTCATTGAATTCACAATAAGTACTGTTGACAGAATGAATGACAAGGAGAAAAATAGCTTGTGGTACTTTTCACTTTTTACAAGCATGGAAAGCATATTAAATCATCTGCTGATTAAAAATATGCGTGTTTTGACTTGCATATGAATCAAATTAACATACAGAAATCCAACATTTTTGCATCACTAGATTCACAGCTATAGCCCGTGTAATTTTCTATGTTTTTGCAAATTCATCAGTTCCAGATTGATATAATTAAATTATTAGCCATAGAATACAGTCATGATTTAGAACTGAAACTTACTTTTATTTTTTACAAGTCAGTGATCATTTATCCTTTAAATAAAAAAGCATGAGATCATTGAAAATGTAAAATTTTATGTTTAAATTTGTTCTATAATTACTTAATATCACCCAGGGCAACTAACAATTTGAAGTACTGAATAAAAATGGCCATCCCTAGTATGGTGAAATAGTATCAAGGAAAGTCCTAACACCTAACTGACTCCTAACACCTTGCTGCCTTATTTAATTGCAGGAATGTGCACACTTCCAGGTTGTAGATTCTATGACTTTACCTTCTTTCTGCATCTCTACTCCAGCTGCTTTTTCCCCATCTTCTCTCCATGTCTTTGTTAGGGCTGGGAAGATTTTCCATGAACTAAAGAAATGTTCCATACAGTGTCCCAGTAGTGGACTGGCTCACAGTTGTGGGAGGAATATACATCCTGCAGATCTGAGATATACTACACAAGGTCTGAGCCATGGCAGTTAGGAAGGGATCCAACTATTCTTCTTTCTGTTAATTCCATAGTCCTTCAGGGGTCACCACCATTCCCTGGAGCAACTATCTGGGCCCAAGAGTATAGCTCAGGTGAAACATTCAGTGCCCATCCTCCCTTTGTGCACTGTTTTGATCTGCGTCTGGACCACAGAACTGCCCTGGATCTTGGTCCCTGGTCTTCCCACAATTGCTGCCACTACTGAGCCTAGGAAAGCAACAGGAATCTTTCTAAAGCAGTGTTTTTCAACCTTAGCTAGTGTTAAGAATGCTCTGGGGCCATTGGTATAAGTACAGATTCCCAGGACCTTTCTCTAAATGTTCACATTGAAGGATCTGTTTGGGATCCCAGAAATCTGAATTTTTAACAAGTGCTAAGGTGATGCTTTTCACCTGGGAATTATGAAAAAGATCAACTTCCAGCACTCTTTGTAGTGCTCCTTGGAGTCTTCTGGTGGAGGGAGCTGCTCTGTATCAAATGAAAAATTTGCAGCTGATGAAGGCGAGAGTGTTTTGTGCACCAGGATGTCTGTGTGCGGCAAAGGCGTGTTATTTTGATTGTGATTACATATCCTGGACCCCTTTACTGGGACAATATACACAGCCTGGATGAGGCCCTTCTTGGTACACATGGCCAAGCACCAGCCTCAGAATCTGAGATCCAAGAAGGTAAAAGAGAATGAGAGAGATGTAGTGAAAGAAAAGAAGAGAAGAGAAGAAAAGAGAAGAGAAGAGAAAGAAGAGAAGAGGAGGAGCAAATGCTAAGTCTGGAAATGAATGTATATGAATTTTAGTCCATATCTGCTGTGGCTTCTGATCAACGGAATGAGGGCAATGCAGGGAGAAAATTGCTGCTGTGGGAAAACCATGCAGCTGGGTCAATGGAAACCTCTGTAAAATATGAATTTTCAGATATTCAAGACTGAATATATTATTTGAATTATTTGTTTGCTGAAATTCTAGTTTTATTTTTAGTACCATTGTGTGAGTGAGAGCCAACTGTGGGATACGCAATGGGTCAAGCCCTGCAAGCTTCCCCAGGTACATAAGACAGAGCTAGGGACAGATTTCCATCCCTGCAGACTCACTGCTATCTTGCTTTAAATTGAGATGGGAATAGAGCATGATTTTCCCACAGATGCAAAGACTTGGATCTTCCCTATAGTGTTGATGGAGAAAATTTGCAATGATGGTAGAAATGAACAAAATGAATATTCTTATAGGGTGCTGAAAAATAATTTAATATAACAACCTCTCTTTGGGGCTCAACAAGAAGTTGTCAATTAAATAGAAGCCTGAAGAATCACCTGGCATTAAGAAAAGAAAACCTTGTTCCAAGTCACCTTAAAAACAAGATAAATTCAATCTCCAGTGATTAAATATGTTTCTGCACATCAGCAGGGAAATGGGTGGACCTCTTACCATCCCACATACAGCTGTAGTTATGCAACCAAATGTTAGCAGCTCAACTCAAAGGCACATTCTGCAAGAAAATAGCATGAATGAGAAGCAATAAAGTCTCCCAGATGCAGTTATCCGAAGAGTATCCTTCAAGTTTCTGAATAAATGTTAAAAGACAAGGAATTCAAGGCTCTCTTTCTGTCAGAAGTTTATCTTAGTGTCTTTAGAAGATGTGGGTCTGTCTACTCTGACAAACATTCCCAAGGAGTTGAATTGTAGCCAGGGGATGACTTTGGGATAAGTGGAAAGTACAGGTGATATGCCAAAAGCCTACTAAGTAGTAAATGTGCCTAACGTGTCCTCCTTTGACAGTCACAAAAAATATGCAAAAGTTACTTAACAATTTGCATTTACAATGATAGTTTCTTAGGTCTCATTACTTTTTCTGCAGAGTTATATATATATCTAAACTTCTCCATACTCAGCCTGCTGATAAAATGTCAACCACTGAAACTTTCCCTTTAAAACTAACAAGGCTTTTTATCCCTCTGCAATGGCCAGATAATGATTGTACTGGCCACTCAGCATTTCCAGAGAGGCTCAAGCTGGAGCAGCACAGATTAATGAGATCCCTGTAGAGGAACTAGAGAATTCAGGGCAAGCAGGAGCTGCAGACTCTTCCCTCACTTAACCTGACTCAGAAACTGCTGTGGGTAATTTGATTCTCTGCTCTCTGGTCTCTAGAATGAAAAGTGACATTTGGGGAGACAGACAGAGAAAGAGGGAGGCACAACCTTGTAACAAGAGAAATTGTGTAAGTATTTAGGAGATTGAACTTAATGAGTTATGGAATGTTAAATCAATTACTTCTGTGCTCAAAAACCTTCCTTCCTTATTTGTAAGGAAAGAAATTGGCTAGAAGTTTTGAGATCTGGAAGCTGTCTCCAAAGTTTCTGTTCCCAGCAATCGGAAAATTCAGAGGGTTCTGGAGTGTAGTTCTCACAGCATGTTTGACTTTCAGCTGTTTACCTATTAGAGTTTCATGTTCCAAAAAGTATCTGATGCTAGAGAACATTTGCAAACCCCTGGATTAAAATCTGTTTCCTTTCAGATGATAAGAGAAGAATGCCTGCTAAAGCAACCAGAAGGTTCTCAAAGTACG
Organism: Cavia porcellus; assembly: GCF_034190915.1. Taxonomy (NCBI): domain Eukaryota; kingdom Metazoa; phylum Chordata; class Mammalia; order Rodentia; family Caviidae; genus Cavia; species Cavia porcellus. The sequence continues at coordinate 81,575,128 of NW_026947487.1, forward strand.
ATATTAACTAGACAGCAATAAAATCTGTAAGATGAAAATGTGCTTGGAGAATGTAAACGAGAAGCCCAGATGGTTCATCACTCCTCAAGGGTATAAGGGGGTGTGTTACTGTTTTGCCTTCCTCCTGAACATCTACCCCTTCCCAGTGCTTCTGACTCTGGCTGCTGAGCTGCCGAGCAGGGTCTCCTGCAGAGGTACTGAGTGATTCAGGGGTTTGGCCTCCACCTCTAGGGATTTGGACCCAACAAATTTGGGCATGAATGGCTTTTTAAAAAAATTCATGGTTAATTTTGAGGTGCAAAAGGTATTGAATCTCTGGCATCAACCCTCTGACCTTTATTAGAATCATTCTTTAAAAAATATAATGACCTCACATGAAACAAATGATTCCAAGTCTAATCCTCTAGAAATAACAACTCCCTTAGAGTCAACTGGCTTAATTCATAGGGTAGTGTCTCTCTCTTTCCCAGTCTATCTGCCTCATGGGCCAGTCTTGCTTCCCAGGATCATCCTACCCAGTCTAACCGTCTGTCCAGTGACTGGGCTCCTAATTCCTGCACCTCAACATCTGATCTGCACTGAATTAGTAAGCCTGCCCTACATCTGCTCCAAAATCAGGTCCTCAATTTCTGTTCTTACTGCCACCCTACAAACCAGGCTCCCTCTATTGCTTGATAAATTGTTTACAGGGATGTCATCTTCCCATCTTTTCCCAGTTTTTTATCTAAAATTCCAGCCACCGCTTTTACAACAGCATAAACATAAACCACCAAGCAAGAGCATTCCTTTCTGTGATGAGGCGAACCTTGGCTTTCCGGTTCTGTTCTCTCAGCGTAGTGATTCTGCCTCACCATTATATGCTGCAGGCTTTAAAAGGGCCCTCCAGAGCTCTCCAGATGAATCTGAATCGTACTGATGTTGTGCTTGATCCTCTGTCATGGCCGTCATCGCATCTTAGCTCGTAGCATCACTGGCTTTTGTCACATCTTGCCTCGTTCCTGAGGTATGCCTTCTTCAGCACTTCTCTGAGAACCTTGTGGTCCTGTGGGAAACAATGGGACTGGGATCAAAGAGCCTTGGATATAAATTCCGGTTCTATTATCTAACCATTCTTCGGAGGGGTTCAAATCACTTAAACCCTCCCTGCCTGTTCGTGCTTATAGATAAAGGATCCACAGGTAAAGTACCCAAGACAAGAAAGACTCTCAACGAATGTAGCTCCCAGTAACAAATGTCAAATGGAGGCTGGGTGAACTTTTATCTATAATAGGTTATGTTTGATGGAAACATCTACTGTAGATATTCACCATCTAGGACTTCTTCCTCATTAAGAAGCTTACACAGTTATTTTAAGACTGTAACAACAGAGAATTGCCAGCCTATTATCTGTTTGCCAATCATAAAAGTGCTATAATAGTGGTTAGTAACATGGAGGTGGACAGAATGGGGAGAAAGTGTATCAAGGAGATACTAAATTAGAATCCAACAATACATTTGTAAGATGTTAAATGCCCACAACTTTTCAAAGTAAGTATTATCAAGTTGCAGTGTATAAATTAATCCACATAGTTTATTTAATCTAGAAATAGATTTAATGTATAATGTCGTTCATCTATTCAAAGAAAAGACTATATTTTATTGAAATATGTTTATTAAAGCTTGAGAAAATGAAAAGCACACTGTGTTCCTGGGTATCAAAATATTGTTACAATTATTTAGGTACTTCCAATATAATTTAGACTTAAGACATTCAGCAAGCATTTATTGCGCATCTATAGCATGCCAAGTAAACTGCTAGGTACTGGGGATACAACTATGAATAACCTCTACTATGAATAACACAAAGACTGTTTTCATGGTGTTTAGATTCTTGTGAAGTTGGTAGAATAAATGAAGCTATAATACAATGCAGTGTCAGATGATGATACATATTTTCATTAATACATGTTTGCTATGCATAATGATTACATTTGAATAAAAATAAAATGGTTAATAATGAAAGAAGAGAGGTGCTATTTAGAATAGAGTAGTTGGGAAAAGACTCTGAGGAAACAACACTGGAACAAACATTTGAGTAAAGCATAACCAGAGTCAACTGGCTGCCAGGGAGAACAGTATTTCATGCAGGAGTAACAACAAATACAAAACTCAGACCCACACCCAGGCTCCCATGGTGCAAGCAGGAACAGTCAGGGAGCTGTGCCACCACCGCAGGAAGAAGGTGGAGTCTGGTGGGGTGAGGACTGTGATGTGGCAGGTTGCATGGGTCCTCATAGGTCACAGAAGGACTTGGAGCATTGTCTTAAGTCTGATAACAGTGACCACTTTGAGATGAGGTGAAGATGTGTTCCAATTTCACATTTTAAAAGACCTGTCTGGGCTCAACGCTGAGCATAGATGGAGGGAGATGATGAGAAACAGAGCCATTGGGAGGCCTGAGGAAATGTGCTTATTCCAGAGTGGCTGGGGTACGAGGGATCAGAAGTCAGTTCTAGACATATTTTGGAGTTAGACATGAAAGACTTGTTGATGAGATAGGTATGAGGTGAAGGAGAAAGGAATCAAAGTTGACTGTTAGAATTTTGTTCTGAAGCAACTGGTTGGAGCACAGTGCTAATCCCTTTGATGAAGACTGGGTGAGAAGTGGGAGTGGTGCCCAAGCAAAGAATTGCCTGTTGGGCCTACTTAATCAGCAGTGCCTCTTAAGCATCAAGTGCAAGCTTGAGAAGGCAGTTGTCCTACATCTGAAACTCAGGGAGACATCTTGGTCATCAGCAGACACAGGGAACAGAAAGCCAGAGCATGGGAGGAGGTCACCCACAGAAAACAGGGAAGACTTCAAGGCTCTTTAACATGACACGTTGAGGATCCTGAAGACCCAGGGAGTAGCTAGTGACCCGAGAGAGAGCAAGGACATCTTCCAGATATTGGGAGCCAAGGAAGTGTTTTACAACTCCCATCAAAGTGTCCATGGTTCATTTTTACTGACAAAGTTATTCTAAAACATATAAAAAAGTAAAATGGTAATCAGGGACCATTCTTTCACATCCTTCTTTAAGCTATCTATAGGGATTTGACGCTTTAATGATCTTGAAAAAGGAAAACAAAATCTTTCTTTACAAAGAAAGAAAACTGTTTGCTCCTATAAGCATTCCATCTCCTGCTCTATAATGCCTCCATTCACTTATGTCAGTTGCCTTGATGGTGCCCTGATATCAGATGAATAAAATGTAGAATGGGCTTGAGAAAAGTTTGTCTAATAAATTTTGGTTTTGAGATTTAATAAGCTGACTCTGTTAGCCAGACATGGTGGCATACGTTTCTAATCTCAGCATTTTGGGAGGTTTAAGCAGGAGGATCATATATTCAAGTTCAGTCTGGGCCATTTAGCAATTTAGTGAGATCTTTTCTCAAAAATAAAAAATTTTAAAAAGGCTGGAGTGTATCCCAGTGCATAGGCCCTGGTGCAGGGGAAAAAACCAAATCAATAAACAACCCCCCCCCCACAAACAACAACAGATTCTGTATCTGAAATCCCAGTACTCAGGAAGTTAAGGCAGGAGGAGCACCGTAAATTCAAAGCTACCTGGCATATGTAGTGAGTTCAAGAAACCAAACCAAACAAACAAGATCTATTACACTATAAGGAAGCGTTACACCCTTCAGTGAGGACAATTATTCAAATAAGTTGTGTTTGACAAGTACCTAGAAATATGAAAACCAAATTTCACTTAATTCCATGCGCCAAAGTAAATTTTAGGTTGGTTAAAATTTATATATTTAAAATTTTAACTATAGAAACACTTAAAGAAAATTTGAACAGCTATTTACCAAAATTCTTCCTAAACTTAAAAATAGCAGAAAAAATTATAGGACAAAAAAATCAGCAGATTTGAGTCTTTATGAAAATGAAAACTTCAATTTGTAAAAAATTATGCAGTAAATATTAAATTGAAAAACGTTTCCATTAAGATGACAAAGTTAATATATTTCCTACATAAAAGTTCACACCAATAGATAAGCAATCCAAGCAGGCCCTGGTTGATAACTTGTCAATGGAATATTCAGGAAAGAAATCATTACTTAGCAGAGCAAATTTTATTGGCTGGGTCATCTATGGAGGGACATTAAAAAATTGTTTTTTTATTTTAAAAATTAAACACAACAAAACAGAAAAAATAGGACATAAGAAAGCAATGTAGGAGATACAAATTTCAAGGCTAGATGACCTGAGTTCTTCAGAACCAATGGAAACAGAAGAACAAAAAGCATGGTAAGACTTCAAAGCAAGATGATATTAAATCAGCAATGGCTGCCATAATGTCTTATTTTCTTCGAAATACCTGCTCATACCATCACACATAATAAAATCAAATAAAACAGAATAAAACCATTCCAACTAATGAATGAAAACATTATAAGGCTTCAGAGCAAAGTAATGGGGAATCATGATTGCCATAAAATCTTATGTACCCTTACCATTTCTTACACTAGGGAGACTATTCAGTATTTATACATGTGAGTTTGATTTATTTCGCTTATGAGTATGGTCTCGAGTTTCATCCATTTATTTATAATTATCTCAATGTGATAATTCTTTACAGCTGAGTAGTACTCCATTGTATAAAAATATCACAACTTTTTTTATCCATTCCTCAGTTGATGGACACTTAGGTTGTTTTCAACATCTGGCTATTACAAATTGTGCTGCTATAAATATGGGTGCACATATATCACTGTGGTATGATGTTTTCAGTTCTTCTGGGAATATGCCTAGAAGTGGAATAACTGGAACAAATGGGACTTCCAGTCCCAGCTTTTTGAGGAATCTCCAGACTGATCTCCACAGTGGCTGTACCAGTCTACACTCCCACCAACAGTGCACAGAAGAGTTCCTTTTTCCCCACAGCCTCTCCAGCATTTGTTGTAGATGGTTTTCTTGATCCTGGCCATTCTTTCAGGAGTGAGATGGAATCTCAGTGTGGTTTGAATTTGCATTTCTTTAATGACTAATGATAATGAACATTTTTTCATGTATTTATTTGCCATTTGTGTTTCTTCATCTGAGAACTGTGTATTCATCTCAGATGCCCATTTTTGGATTAGGTCTTTGAAGTCTGGGGGTCTGATCTTTTAAAATTCTTTATATGTTTTAGACAGAAGTCTTTTGTCTGAGGGACAGTTTGCTAAGACTTTTTCCCAGTTTGTAGGATTTCTTTTCACTATTCTGGAGATTTCTTTTGACATGCAGAAATGCTTTAATAAGATGTGATCCCAGTTATTGATTCCAGGAAGTATTTCCCATGCGGTTTGATTCCTGTTCATGAATTCTCTACTACTCCTATGTCTTCAAGTTTTTTTTTACCTAATTTGTCTTCCAACATATTTAGTGTTTCTGTCTTAATATTTAGATCTTTGATCGCTTTGGATTTTAGTTTAGTACATAGTGATAGGCATGGGGCTAGTTTTAGCTTTCAGCATATGGAAGGCCGGTTTTCCCAGCACCATTTATTAAAGAGACTATCATTCTTCCAGTGAACATGTTTGGTCCCTTTATCAAAGATAAGGTGGTTGAGTGTGTTTATAGTTGTGGTTGTATCTTCTAATCTATTCCATTGATCTTCAGATATGTTTTTATTCCAGTACCATGTTGATTTTATTATGGTAGCTTTGTACTATAACTTCAAGTCAGGGATTGTGATGCCTTTTGCCTTGCCTTTGCTGCTTACAATTACCTTTGCTATTCTAGGTTTCTTCTGGTTCCAGATGAATTTTAGGAGTGATTTCTCTAGATCTATGAGGTATGTTAATGGTATTTTCATTGGCATTGCATTGAGTCTGTGTAACAGTTTTGGGAAAATGGCCATTTTCACAATACTTATTCTTCCTATCCATGGACAAAGGATATCTTTCCATTTTCTGAGGTCCTCTTCGATTTCTTTTTCAGGGTATTATAATTTTCCCTGTATTGATCTTTAAATTCTTGGGTGAAATCAGTTCCTAAGTATTTCATTTTTTTGATTGCTAGTGTGAAGGGTGTGGCTTTTCTTATTTCTCTCTCTCTGTGATCCTGTTGTTAGTGTATAGGAATGCTATTGATTTTTGAGTATTGACTTTGTATCCACCTACATTGCTGAATTTATTCATTATATCTAAGAATTTTCAATGGAGTTTTGGGGGTCTCCAATGTAGAGTATCATGTCACCTGCAAATAATGATAATTTAGGGGCTGGGGATTTAGCTCAGCGGCGTAAGCACCTGCCTTGCAAGCAGGCAGTCATGAGTTTGATCCCCAGTACCAATAAAAAGGAAAAAGACAAAAAAAATAATGATAATTTAACTTCTTTTTCCTGTCTTTACTCCTTTTATTTCTCTCTCTTGTCTTATTGCTCTGGCTACTATTTCCAGTACTATGTTGAATAGGAGTGGTGGTAAGTGACATCCTCGTCTTATACCTGATTTTAAGGTAAAGGCTTTCAACTTTTGGCCATTTAATATGATGCTGGCTGTTGGTTTGTTGTGGATGGCCTTTATCTATTGAGGTCCTGGTTTTTACAATTTCCTCCCTTCTTTTGGCTTTAGGTTTGACTTGCTCTTCTTTTTCTAGATGTTTGAGGTGAAGCATCAGGGTGCTTATTTGTGTTCATTCTGTTTTCCTGATGTGGGAACTCAGCACAGTATATTTTCCTCTGAGGACCGCATATTCATTGCACATTCATTGCATCCCACAGGTTCCGGTAAGTTGTATTTGTATTTTCGTTTGCTTGGAGGCATTGTTTAATTTCTTCCTTAATTTCTTCTCTGACCCACTGATTGCTCGAGTATATTATTCAATTTCCATGTGTTTGTGGGTTTTTTGCAGTTTCTTTTATCATTAATTTCTAGTTTCATGATGCTATGATCCAATGATATACATGGGATAATTTCAATTCTTTTGCATTTATTTAAATATGTTCTGTGGGCTAGTATATGGTCTACTGTAGAGAATGTCCCCTGTACTGCTGAAAAGAATGTATATTCTGATGTTGTTGGATGGAACACACTGTATACATCTATCAAGTCCGTTTGTTCACAGGTGTGATTCAGTTCTTTTATTTCTTTGCTGATTTTTGGTCTGGTTGATCTGTCCCTTTGTGTCAGTGATGTGTTAAGGTCTCCTGTTACAATTCTGTTATTGCTTATTTGATTTTTCATTTCTGCTAATACTTGCTTTGTATAGCTGGGTGCTCTGGAATTTGGTGCATGTATATTTGAGATTGGTGTCTCTTCCTCTTGAAGTTTTCCCCTAACTAGTATGTAGTGACCATCTTTATCTCTTTGGATCATTCTTGGTTTGAAGTTCACATTGTCTGCAAACAGAATAGCTACTCCCATTGTTTTTTGAGTTTCTGTTGAATGAAGTATTGCTTTCCATCTTTTGACTTTCAGTCTATGAGCTTCCTTTTGATTAGATGGGTTTCTTGTAGACAGCGTATGGTTGGATGTTGTTTCTTGATCCATTCTGCCAGTCTGTTTCTTTTAATTGGTGAATTGAGACCATTTACATTAATGGTTATAACTGCTATATACTGGTTTACTGTTGACATAATTATCTTTCTGCTGTTGTATCTTTACCTTTCCATTCTGTTTAATTGTCTGCCTTGGTTTTTTCCTATGTGTATCTAGAATGTCTTTCAGTATTCTTTGCAGGGTTGGTTTGGTGATCATGAAGTTCTTCAGCTGTTCTTTGTCATGGAAGTATCTTATTTCTCTATCCATTTTGAAGGACAGTTTTTCGGGGTACATCAGTCTAGGTTGGAAGTGTTATTTTCCTTTAGGACTTGAAATACTTTGCTCCATGCTCTTTTTGACTTCATTGTTTGTGTTGAGAAGTCTGCTGTAATTCTGATAGGTTTTTCTTTATAAGTGATCTGTCTTTTCTAACAGCTTTTAATATTCTATTCTTATGTTGGATTTCTGGGATGGTGATTATTATTTGTCTGAGTGTAGTTTTATTTTGGTTATGGCTATTTGAAGTTCTATATGCTTAACTAATCTGAATGTCAGTTTCCATTCTCATGTTTGGGAAATTTTCAGGTATTACTTCTATAAATAGCCCCTTGATATCATTTGTGTTGTCCCCTTCTTTTTCATTTATCCCAATGAATCATATGTTGTTTTCTTTGCAGCATTTTGCAGCTGAAATTGTTATTTCCTGATTCTTTGTTATTTTTAAAAGATCTTTCCTTTCCTGTTCACTAGCTGCAATCTTGTCTTTGACGTCTGAAATTCCATCTTCACTTTTGCTGAGGTGGTTTTGACAATGTTCGGTGGAATTTTTCATTTCCTGTATATCTCTTTGAATCTGCTTCATGTATTGTTCGTTTCTTATATTGTTCATCTAGGAATTCTATGTTTTTGTATTATTTCTCTAATTTTTTAGCTGTGCCTTTTTTAGATGTGTTCAGCATTTCTTCCATTACTTTGATCATTTCTAGTTTGAATTATTTATTCAAATAATGGGAGATTATTTCTAATTTGAATTCCTTTAAAACTTCCCAAGTTGCTTCTTTATTTCAGTTGCTATTATTTTAGGTATTTCAGATGTATGGCTTATATTTTCTTCTATGTACATAGCTCCTAGGCTTTCTTGGGATAGGCTGGAAGTTTGAGATTGCATTTTGCTCTTTTGTTTTGTCATTTTCCTATATTTCCGTGTTTCAAGTGATGTTCCAAAGCTTCCCCTTGGCATGTTAGAAATCGCCTCCTAAGCCCTCAGCTCCTGGGACTGAATGGAGGTTGCTGATCGTGGTCCAGTCAGGCCTATAGGACCTCCCGTGCCACTTCTGGTGTTCCAGGAAGCTGGGTGGCCTCCTAACCACTGTGGATAATGGTCCAAAGCTCTCCCCAGGCTAGTGCTGATGTGCTGGAAGTCACCTCGCATGCCCTCATCTCCCTTGATTCAATGAAGGTCACTGGGCATGGTCTACTCACCCTGCAAAACCTTCTGAGCCTATTTCAGTGTGTCTGGAAGCTAGGTAGGTACTTAACTGCTAGGAGCAATGCTGTTAAACTCTCCCCAACTCATGTCATTGCATTGGAACTCACCTCGTGTGGCCTCAACTCCCTGGTTTGAGTGAAGGTCACTGGGTGTGGCTCAGTTAGAATTTAGAAACTGCTGAGCCTAGTCTACTGTGGCTGGAAGCTGGGCAGACACTTAATTGCTGGGAGTGATGAGCTTAAACTCTCCCCAAGCCCATGCTGGTGTGCTGGAACTCACCTCGCATGGCCTCAGTTCCCAGGTTGAAAGAAAGTCACTGGGTATGGTCCAATTAGGTCAGCGAAACCTGCTGAACCTAGTCTAGTATCTAAAGATTAGTTTTTAATTATGGAAAAAATTCAGAAATGTGGACCCTCTTTTGTCTTAATGGTACAAATTTAACAAGTAATTTTAGTTTATATTAAAATTCCTATAAAAACTGCCTACACTCAATGGATGACCATTTCAACTTGTAAACAATATTTAAAAATATAAAACTTTTATAAAAATAGATAAAAATAAGTCAACATATCATTCTAATGGCCTGAAAATGGACTTGATACTGTGGACTTGAACTGGTTAAATTAGAAAAAGTTTTCCCTATTGCAGCCAGAAATAATTCATAACAATATTGTGAAGGAAGTTGGGCAGTATTTAGATTTCTACCCTGTGAGAATCTCTTTGTAGCTCTGGCTCCAATCAGGAAGGTTCTTTGTTCACCAAAACAGACTAGTGTAGCTTTCAGCCAGGCAATGTGGACAGAACCCAGTGTCTGTTGACTAGGGAAAGTGGAGAGCCTAGATTAAAGAAAACTATAGGGTATGCAAATAAAAAGGGAGGCTCCTTCTGATAATAAATAAGCAGCAGTAGGCATTTTGCAGAACTTATTGAAGGAATAGTCTTCTTTGTGATAAAGTTGATAAAGACTATTATGTTGGACAAACCCAAAACAGAGATTTTGTGCAGAGAAATTCCGGTGAAAAACTAAAAAGAATGACATTCCTGCAAATACTGTCATAGGATGGGGCTATTGGTGAGAAAAATCAGCAAAGCTCAGTTGAGATCCACAGTAGGGTAATGTGTGGGCCAGCCTATAGATGGGAAAACACACGCTGTCATGTTTCCACATATACATCCTTTACTCACCCATTCTTTCATTAATTTATTAGTTGATTCAGCACATTTTTATTGAGCAGCAGTGCTAAGAGCTGGAACCATAAATGGTTGATTTCTGCCCCTACTCAGAAAGTGGGCCCCTAATACAGCAGAGTTTGGGGCCCTTCTCTTTCTGTCTCTCTAGTGTGCTCCCCCTTTTTCCACCCATTCCCTGACGATCCTGCAAGAAGATTCTCACCAGATATAGGCTCTCAACCTTAGAGTTTGAGCCCCTAGAGCTGTGAAAAGTAAGTCTGCTCCATTACAACAGCCAGCCTCAAGTGTTTTGCCATCCTAGCATAAAGTGGACTAAGAAACCCCTGAACCTAGACAAATTTTACTTTTGTCTTTTATTTCTCTGACACATTTTAATAGTATATTTTAAAACACACTTTAGCCACATATTCTTTGGTCACCTTTTTGTATGATACCAATTTTGTAACATGGCTTTCTATAGAAAAAAAAAAGAAAATGAATTATCTTTCTCTGGCATGGTTGGCCAAGATTTGTGTTATATTATTGATATGGATGCATGAAGCATGTAACCTCACACACAGATTTGTGTGCTGCTACAGGATTATGCACCAGAAACAAGGGAGTCTTAGTGAAATCTACTGGGACACGGTGGGCTGTGTTGGGCAAAAGAGAGAGGGAATAGACAAGAGAGGAAGGGTAAGAAGGGTTGGAGAGTAGAAATATGAATGGAAATAACAGTATAAAACAGAATCTTTTTTTAATTTCTACTTCTAATATAAAAAATAGCAGATAATCTTCAGGCAAGATAACATTAGCTTGATGTGTATAACTGAGTCAGAAAATCATTGTTCTATTCAGAAAGGTCTACTAATTCAAGTTTCTACTTTGTAACTTATTTTCATACAGAACTCAGACAAAATGTGTTTATTTAATGTATTTGCAAATGGAAAACACACGAAGTTTGTTGTTAGCAATAATAAATTGGAAAGTGCCCAGATTTTGTATTTGCTATAGTGATATTAGTTTGTCAGCTCTAAGTTTGATTTTGTAGTATTTAGTCTTTCAACTGGAATCATCTGTGTTAAGGTAAGATTAGTGCTTGACTACAGTGTAGATTTCTTTTTAATAAAAAGGTTCTTTTTGTGTTAATGATTAAATCAGATGGTAGGTTTTACAGAAAAGGTAAAGAATAATCTTTAGGACATTAGCATTTCTTCATTTCATAGTACAAAAACAGAGTTTCACAGATTAGTGAAAGTAACAAGGCTTTTGTTTTTTCCTGGTGTGGTATTGATGATAGACCCTAAGAATGTTCTACAACTGAGGTATGTCCCCAGACCTATTTATTTATTTACTTATTATTTTGGATTCTTTTTAATATCAGTGCCTAATGCATGCTAGGCATATTTATTTATTATTTTGAGACATGGTCTTACTAACTTGCCCAGGCCAACATAAAACTTATGATCTTCCTGCTTCAGTGTCCTGAGGGGCTAGGGTTATAGGTGTGTAACACTGTGCCCATTAACAGGACTTTGGATATAGTCTAAAGGCTCGAAAAGACTTAGTTGTTTCTTCCTAATGAAAAGTGTCCCAGGTCCTGTTAAGCAGGGAGTGACATGCTCTGAGTTGGGGGTGTCTTTTTTCCATCATCTCTCTAACCTCCCTTCATCATCGTATCTCCTTTACTCCTGCCAGGAAGGAGTCTTTATTTAGAAAAGCTCATGTGAGCAGACTGGGCCACAGAGAAAATTCAGGAGACTCTCCTGACCACAAAGTTCTCAATTTGATCACATTTGCAAAATCTCTTCTGTCGCTTAAGAGTTCATGTTTTGTGGAATAAAATGTGAGCATCTTTGAGGGCCATTACTCTGCTGACTATTTTCTTAGTCTATGAGATTAACTCCTGGGTTCAGTCACTGTGGTGCATTAACTAATGGTCCACTTGGAACACCCAGCTGAACTGAGTCAGCCTGGTGCTGGGTACGGAAGGCCTACCTGAGTATTGTTGCCAATGGCATAAAAGCAGACTGGAGGGGAAGATGGTGTGCTGTTGATTCTCTTGGGTAAGCTTGTCATGCTGGTTTTTCTGATATGAACTCAGCTGTTATCATTGGAGCAGCTCAGGTCACTGAAGGTGGTTATGGTTCTGTCCAGGGAAGCTCTGATCCTTACCTTGAGCATTGCTTCCTGGTTCCAGCGCAGATCCTCAGCCTGCTGGTGCAGATTTTCCAGCTTCTTCCAATGATCTTTGGGCCTTCCCAGTGCAAACCCTTGATGCAGACTTTCATGAGACATTGTCGTGGGCTTTAGACCTCCAGGTGGACTCATGGAGGACATTGCCATAGGCTCTGGATCTTCAGTTTGAATTGTGGAGGACATTTCCATGGAATCCAGGTCCTTAGCTGGATTTTTTTGGGTCTCTAGTATGGACAGTTTCCTATAGTCTTCTAGATTTGACTGTTTGGGGTGAATATTATAAAATAATACTGTACTTTATGTGTCCTGTATTAAATATTTTCCCTTATAAACCCTGACTTCAGCAGTAGCCTTCCAAGCTCCTTCTCATCTGTAAGGAGCACTTATAGAATACTCCATGCCTGATCCTCCAAGAGGAGAGATTTTTCCAATTTGTTAGTGAGGGGAACGGGAGTGGCTTTTCCCTTTGAATATTAATAACAATAATAAAAAGATCATCCATGAGTTCTCTCCTCCTAAAAAGAGCTCTAATACTGTATTTTGTATGAGCTGAGTGGCTATCTAGCCTGTACAAACAACCAAGAGATAAAATAATACCACTTTGATTATTATTTGTCTTGGCCTGATTTAAGTGTTGGTTATACAATAAAGCAAAAGAGCATCAAAGTAAACTTCAAAACTCACAGGCAGTCCATTTCCCTTTTGCTACTTTGCCCTTTTTTTTTTTTTGCTTTCCTGATTTTGCCCAAATATTTGCAATTTGGGTGGGGACAATACTGCACTAGTCAACACCCCTGACCGCTATTATTTAATTTATAGTCTCACAAAGTTCCTTTGAGCTTTACATATCAAAGAAAAATCATTTTTTAGACTAACATCTAAAGCAGCTCAGCATACACAGAAAGATGTCACATCTGCCATTGACATAGGGACCCAACTGAGCGCTTTTGGCAGACTGTTCCTATTTCCTAAAGATCCTTGATTTTAGAGAATATTTTTTATATAGATGTTGGCCTCTACTAAGTAATCCTTTCCTTTTGTTCTTTGTTGTTAGAACTATTTATAATCAAGATGCTAGCCCTGTTTTTTCTTTGAATTCTGTCCCACAAGCAAAACAATGCCTGGAATGTTACAATAATGAATGAGGGAGACAGTGTCCTATAGTTTGTAAGGTCAATTTTCTATCAAGCCATGACTCCCTCCGCAGTGTTTCCAGGGTCTTGAGGATATCATTTATCTTCCCTGCACCTTACTTCCTCATCTAGAAAATGTGGGTAATGATTCCTATTTTGTAAATTTATTGTAAGAATTTGAGGTAATGTATGTAAAACCCCTGAAGCACAGAACAGGCAGTAAATCTCTCTCTCAGCAGGAATCATTAACCAGCATTTTGCTCTTTGGGGATTACATAGCTAACCCTTAATAATCCATATGTGAGTTATTCTCTTTGCAAATTAGCTCAGCATACTTTTGAGAGTGAGCAAATTTTCTCACGAACTCCTTGCTTATTCTTGGCTGCTTTCCCATCACCAATCTTGTGCGTGTTTATAAATGCCAACAATTTAACATTAAGCTATGTATTAAATTAGTAGAAAGGTAAATCTGTGGCTACAAATGGAACAGACTAAAAAAACCAAACACTTTTACATTTGGATTTGTAACTTGCATTTACTTGCCAAGTTGTTGCCGGGTATAATCATTTAAATTTTATTGTATAAATGGGGAAACAGAATAGTCTGGCCAATAATGAAATTTTATAAATCTTTTTTTTTTAACCTACAAATCTTGGACTGTGTCTACATATAAACATTAATATTAATTTTTGTTTTGATCTCTAAGATATTTGCTGTTACCAACTCAGTTGGGATCACATCTAATCCTCAGGTCCTCTCCTGAGCCCTAGGAGAGGAGAGGTAATGGAGTTATGGCTGATGAGTGATCAGCCACCCCACATGGTAGAGTCCTGTAGGTTAGGAAAGATGCAAGGTTAAACCTGTGGGCAGAACAGTGAAACTGTAAATGCATGGGGTAGTTCAAAAATGGTAGAAATTGGGGCTGGGGATTTAGCTCAGCGGCATAAGCACCTGCCTTGTAAGCAGGCAGTCGTGAGTTCGATCCCTGGTACCAATAAAAAGACCAAAAAAAAAAAAAAAAAAAAGAAAAAAGAAAAAGAAAAAAAAAGTGGTAGAAATCTGCAAGTAGGGGTTTGAGTTACAGCACAGTAGGATAAAGTGCCACAAATCAAATGATTTTTAAGATATTACAATTCTAAATTAAAGACAGTATATGTTACCAGAGACCACTGGGTAAGGATTTAGAAAGAAAAAGGAAGTATTAATTATTCCTGGTGTTTATTGGGGAAGAAGGAAAAATAGAAAAAAGAGAAAAGCCAAAAGAGCAGGGCTCATAGTGAGTACCCCCCACTCCAAGGTTGGCCAGTTCCACTACCCAGTTAGGAATTCAACAATGCCTGTTATATGGTCTTCTTCTTCTTCTTCTTCTTCTTCTTCTTCTTCTTCTTCTTCTTCTTCTTCTTCGTTGACATCTTATAGAAATTCACTTACTTAAAGTATACAATTCAGTGGATTTCAGTAAAATTGTTTTAGTGAACTTTCCATTATTATAATGAAATACCTGAGAAAGTGAGTTATAAGTGGAAAGGTTTGCTTTGACTGATGATTCTAGAGCTTCCAATCCAAAATCAAATGTCCTCATTGCCTTGGCTTATGGTAAGGGTATTATGTCATGGTAGGACTGTGTGTTGGCATAAAACTAACATCATGAGCCAGAAAGCAAAGTGAAAGACTGGATATGCTGGAGTCCCCAAAACCCCTTCGGGAGCATTGCCCTGAATGATCTAAGGGCATAGTTCTTTCTCCTAGAGTCTCCACCACTGTGCAGTAGACTGCCTTGCAAACTAAAGTCTCAGCATAAAGATCTTTGACAACATTCCAGGTTCTTTTCTAAAGTAGTTATATCATATATACCCTACCAGTCATGTCTGAGATTCCTCCCTACCTCACCTGTTATATTCTTTCATCTTTTGGCTTTACCCAGCTTCTTCCATGTGGCAAAGAGTGATAGAAAGATACACAAATTGCATTTTTGGCAAAAAAAAAAAAAAAAAAAAAAAAAAAAGACCAAACCAACCAAGATAAAACAAAGCAAAAATCTATTCTGCTTCATGATGCTATAGAAAATAGGAGCCACTTTTTTGTGCTAGAATGTACTAGCTAGTTTGACTAGTGAGGAAAAATCCAATGCTGAGTGTGTAATATGTAAAAAATACTTCTTATATTTCCACTTAAATAGGAAACAACCTACAGTCTCCCCATACCTACCATGACCTGGCAAAACTGACTCAGATTTTGGTCTCTGAATGCTTTCTCCAAGTCACAGGAATGAGATAGATAACTTTGGGGTGAGGCTCCCATAGCTCCTGTACTTTATCTCACCAAATGTGCATTGGAATTTTCTTATTGTTACTAAACTGATAAGATCTGTCTTGTTTTCCAGTCCGTAAGATGCTAGGACGGAGTGTCCTTGATTGTCATCTTTCCCACAGTAGCTCAAGCATGTATGTCTGTACTTTGTAAGTATTTGTTTAATGAAGGAACAAGAAAGCTTTTCCACTAGTCTTTTGTCATCGATGGTTTTTTTTCTTACTGAGCTTTTCATCGAATGCGTAAATTAAGCTTCACTAAGCTGTTTGCTTGTTTGCAAAGAGCCCGTGCTGCACGTTGGCATTTTGACTTATTTTATTTTACTGATGTGTCCCTTCCTGATCCAGCAGATGCTAAGGTATGTGTAGTGCACATCTGAAAACAATCCTCATTTCCCCTCACAGGGGCCAAAGGTACAGCAAAAACAGCTCTTCTGACATTTGGGAAGCTCTGATTCTGTCAGTCATTTTCTGTTCTCCACTGCAGCTTTTCAAAGGAAAAGGCTGCTTTCCTGTGTGTTAGAACACTGTCTCCTATCTAATAATGTCCCGGTTGTCTTTTCATTCTATTAATGTGCTGGAAACCACCTGTCCAATTGAGGTCAGGGCTCTAGATGTCAACGTGTCTTATTTTACATAGATGTGCAACTGTCAGATCAGGAATCAAAGGCTTGCCTTTAGTGAAAACAAGTCATTTTATCAGTATGACTATAGAATTTATATGAATACAAACATCTAAATCAAATGATCGACATTCATACTTCTCAAGCTTCCACAATTTTAATGGTGACTTGGATCTCAACTTTCCCCGAAATGTTCTAACTTTTGCTGCCTCTCCACTCTGATCCTACTCCTTGTGTACCATAGTTTCTATACTAGAATTTTATAGTGGACTCTATACCTGAGAGATGTTTGATTTTACTAATAGCATACACAATGTTTTTGGGATTAAGGGTCAGTCTTTAATAATTTGGATGGATTTCTAACTTTTCTTGAAAAATTGGGCATTAGGTGCTCTAAATGTATTTGCAAAAGTGAGTTATCATAGTGTAGGCATTAGGATCATGCACAGAGATCCCTACTTTCTAGCGTACATGCTCTTGCCAAATCTTCCCCTTGACTTGTGGGCTTGACTTAGTTGTTCACCATCTAACACACGAGTGACCTTGGAAGCCAGACCTTTTCTTGTTCACTCTTAGCCTGGAACCTCAGACACCTCGATTATTGTTTTATGAGAGACTGTGGAACAGAGGATCCAATTAAACCATGATTGGATTGCTAGTCTAAAGAATCTGAGCAGATACATGTTTGTTGTTTAAGTCAGTAATTTTTGAGGTAAATTACACAGCGGTAAATAACTAACAGAGACTCACAGACGTAGAGAGAGATAATCAGGCCTCACCAGGAAGTGATCCCCACCTGGAAAAGATATCATTTTCATTGTTTTATTGGGTTGGGTTTTATTCTCTTTTGTTTTGTTTGATTATGTTAAATCTGATGGCATAAGCTGCTACTTAAAAAGATATTAAGACATTATGGCAGCCATTTTGGATTTTTTATTGGTTTCTTTTGAAGTCCTTTATTGCATTCATTGTTTTGTTTTTATTGGTTCTATTTTTATTCTGTTCTGTCCGATTTTTACCATGTCTGAATGTATCTGCAGCGATTTTGAAGACAACAAAAGTCCTTATGGTAACTATTGTTGATTTCGTAAGGTTTTGAAGTTATCACTTATACTGGTTTATTTTGATTGGTTTTATTCTTTTTTATTTTCCTTGGTTTTATCCTCTTTAAAATAAAAAAAAAAAACTAATATAGTTACTACCATGCTCCCTACAGTGTACTGTGGAATCATTTGCCATTTGATCAGTTGCCCAAGAAGACCTAGAATCAGTCCTCATCCACCAGTTGTGAGCCCTGTGGGGTGTGACTCTGGTTTGCATTCGTCCTTCCTCTACCCGGAACTCCCTTTTTAGGACTCAGTCCCTTGTGTTGTCATGCTGCTCCTTGGACTTTGACAATAGATTCCTACTCCTTCTCTCTGACTCCTGTCACTTGCCTCCAGTTCATCTCTTCACACTGCCTCCAGAGAGCTCTTTCTAAACTCTCTCCAGGATAAAATCTCTACCTTTGGCCTGGCTTGCAGAGCCTTCCAGGATAACTGCTAAGTTCATTTTCCCAGCCTCGTACTCCCATCTCCTAGCTGCATGTCTCCCCACCTTGGCCAACCACTACCAGGCCCACTGCTCCAGGCATCTGAAACTCCTTCCTAATGCTCAGTGTCACATGCCATGTCATATCAGTGGGCCTTGACCCACATTCATCCTTGGGCTTTCATGAGTAACTTCCTTGCTTGGTAATGACTACCTCATGTTTATGGCATCATCTCTTCTGTGATCTATTGTGAAATCATACTCAGCTCAATCAGCACCGCTTTGTGGGTGCTCCACAACTTTCAGTTCACATTGTTTTCTTAACAGATCACTCAGGTGCACTTGCTTCCTTCTCTGTTTTTATGATTTGTGTCCTAGTGTCCCTCCAAAACTTCATGCATTATCTCTGTTCTTGTATGTTCATGTCACCAGGCTCTCTTCTTTTCCTGAACATTTGTGAGCCATTAATGTCTCCTGCTAAACGCACAGCTTCCAGGCTGGATTAAAAGACAGGTGGTCCTGTAGCAGCAGTGAGTTGGGGCCAGGTGTTGCATTCTGAGAGCCAGGAGAGCTATTGAACTATGAAATGACATAGCACGAGCCTTGCTGCAGTCTGTAGAAACATGGACTCATTTTGTGGATTGCCTATTCTTGAATTAAAAATCTTGGAAAGAAATTTCTTTTATTTGCAAAGACATTTAGCTCCCAAGATATTTATAATTGCACTGGAAAAAGACAAACTATTCCAATGAGTGGAATAGGTGTTATCAGGTGTGAGTTCAACTGCCCACCTCCCTGCATAGTGGTGATGGGTTTTTGAGGCCAGCAATGGGTGTGAAAGCTCTGTTGCATCTGGTTGGGGTTGTCTTGGCTCTCAGTTCACAAACTGCCAAACTGGTAAATTCAGAAAATGTGTGCCTATGTGAGAGCTTAGTGCATGAATCATTTGGTCACTAAGTGGCATATTTCAAGGTTCGTACTAAAAGTAACTTCTTTTCATATATTTAAACTTAGATTTGCTACTGTAGCTCACTGGAAAGAGGCTAAGCGAAAAACCAGTGCAGCCTAGATCAAAGTGGAGATGTATCCTGAACTGGAAACTGCATGGGATTTCATTTCAGCTCTGCCATTTTTTTGCTGTGAGTCCTTCAGTAAATCGTTTACCCTAAGTGTTTTCCCCATCTCTAAAGTAAATTATATCCACTTCACAAGGTTGTGGTAAGAGTCAGATGCAAGGATGTGAGTGTTGATATATTCCCTTAAGCTCCCTGAAACTGGAGTTGTAATCTCACTGTAGCCTACTTGATGTTAGTTTTTTGCTGCTGTCCTCTCAGCCTGGGTATTTCACACTCTCTAGCTCCCTCACATCCTCTGAGTGCTAGTCAGAGTATACAGGGAGAAAATGAATGAACAATGCTGGAAAATGCATGGAGGTAGGGAGTGAAGTGCTGGTTCTTGGTGTTTGTACATGAGTGACTTAACAAAGCTGTGAACCTGCATTAAGTCAATTTGGGGAGTGTTAATATTTATCTCCTCTGCACCCCACATGAGTCATTTGTGACAAGCTGCAGCCTTAGACTCCTGACCTTGGACATGCAGAAATGTGGGCTTCGTGGCATGCAGGTGAGGTGCTTAGCCTCCTGGACAGTGCTGCCTGCTCCTGCTCCTGCCCTGCCCTTGCTGGCCACAGGCTGCAGCAGCTTCTTGTAGGAAATGAGGGTGTGAATAAAACCTCTTTTTTGTTAGCATCAGTGTTCCTATTAACATCAGCACTAATATTAGTCCCGCTTTCTGATCATCGGAAAAGAACTTGTTCAGAGAGGACTGTACTGGCTGCAAACAGTAGAATCCATTTGCAGGTGTAATAGAAGGGAACTGTGAAAAAAGGTCAGAGAGATTCTCTGAGACAATGGTGTGGTATGCACAGCCAAGCTTCGTGGAGCTGGAACATCACCTGTCTCCTCCTGAGTACCTGCACACACACGCACGCACACACACACACACATACACACACACAAACACACACACACAAACACACACACACACACCAGATGTTTCGTCATCTTCTCTGTCTGCGTTTGTCCTGTTGTGGTAGATCAGCATCCTCTGTCCCTCACAGTTTCTGCTTCTCCACATAATTTTAGTTTACGTGTAATGTTAAGCCCACTATGAGCTAATTCTACTTCTGACTCTAACAAGCCTTAAATGTTCAACTTTCATCAGGCCTAGTGGTGCTCACCGGTAATTCCAGCACTCAGGAGGCTAAAGC
This sequence comes from Cavia porcellus, assembly GCF_034190915.1. Taxonomy (NCBI): domain Eukaryota; kingdom Metazoa; phylum Chordata; class Mammalia; order Rodentia; family Caviidae; genus Cavia; species Cavia porcellus. The sequence continues at coordinate 81,595,341 of NW_026947487.1, forward strand.
AGCAGGATCACTGTGAGTTCAAGGCCATCCTGAGCTACATAGCAAGACCCTGGTTCAAAACAACATACCTAACTTTCGCAACCATGTGACACTCTGCATTACATTTCAAGTGAATTCCAGAGACGCACTGGCTGAGGTTTTGGCTGGGTGGTGGATCAGTTCTTCCAGGATAAGACATGATGGCTCCTAATATAGCTGCTGTGATTCGTGAGTCTAAGTCACATCAGACTGCAATCACTCTGTCCAAGGGATGCAAGTAGGTCTAATAAGTGAGAAACAGAAGTTCTGCCACAAATAACAATTTCAGAACACAAATTTTACTTTAACTATGAAAACTGCTCACTTCTAATTTTTGTAGGAAACTACAAAATACATAACTCACTCTGCCATGTTTATAGTAGTTTCTTTTTGATAAATATAATACATACATATCTTATAATTTTTAGAAAATAAAAAATAAATTAAAAATAAAAATTCATCTAACCAAATTAACAGTTTTATACATCCACCTCAGCATTTTATTTCACAGTTGAGGGTATACTACAATATTATTTCTTGTTCCTGGAACAAGTTCTGAAACAAAGATTTAAGAGTATACGACTTATTTATTTTTATTGACACATAAATATACATACTTATGGGGCACGGTGAAATGTATGGACCTGAATATACACAGTGTAATGATCAAATTGTGATAGCATATCCATTCCTTCAAACATTTACCATTTCTTTGTGGTGAGAACAGAAGTCTCATGATTTCCAACAACATGGATAAACCTAGAAGAGATTATGTTAAGGGAAAGAAGCTGGATGTAGGACGAACACTGCCTGATTTACTCTTATATTGATTTCATAGAAGCAAAGGAAAAAATATTTTGGTTCTTTTTGTGAAAGGCTTGGGTGGATGAATGAACATTATGTTTATTTATTTCTTTACTTAATTATTGTCGCTCTGGGGCTCAAATGAAGTACATGCTAGATGAATGCTTTACCACTGAGCTGCTTCCCCAGCATTTACGTATATTTTAAAAGTGATCCCAGGAAACACAAACAGGAAAGCAGGGAAGAAACTGACAGAACAGGGGAAAGTTCCAGTCACCATGTTACTCCATAGTGGTAGAAACTCATGTTGCTTTGCACGTATTTTCTACATCAGGAACTCAGAAAGGGCAGAATGATGAAATAGGCCAGCATATGGAGGCCCTGCTAGGCTAGGTGATGGGGGTGGACATGCTGTGTCCAGCAGGGGACCCTGAGGGTTGACCTGAACCAGAACCAGAGCCAGAATGCGAGTCACACTTTTCACCTGGTGTCTGGTTTCACTCAGAGGAAGTGTCGGGGAGGAATCAGATGGAAGCTGGTAGCCTTTTATAATGTAGCTTTAAAAACTACATGGGGTCCTTTGTGCTTTGTTGCTGGGGATTGAATTCATGACCTCACACTTGACAGGCAGGTGCTTATGCCACTGAGCTAAATCCCCAGCCCCCTCCCACTGTTTTATTCTTAGGTTTCTTGGCTCAATAACAAAAGGGCCTGAGTGGGTTGTCCTAACTTACTCCTTTAGTCAAAGCAGTCACATGCTGAAAAAGAAGGGGACACAGAGCTACTGTTTAATAAAAGTGCTGAGGAGCTGAAGCTTTACAAAGTTACCACAGTGTCTCTGTATCCCAGATGCCACCACCAGAAGATCCTCATATGGGCACCCAGTGCGGGCAGAAAGATCCAGACAGATTCTCCTCTGCCTGCTGGGTCCCGCAACTGGGAGGCCCTTTCCTATGGGAGCACAGCGTGATCAGAGAGCCAGCCGATCTGCCTCTACCTGCCAGGCTCCACCACCAGAAGGCCTTTTTCTGTGGGTGGCCAGCATAGATAGAGAGAACCAGCAGATCTGCCTCAGCCTGCAGGGAGCTGCCACCAGAAGGCTCTTTCCTGCAGACAGTCAGCCGGAGGAGGGATACACAACCAGATAAACCCTGTGCACCTATAGGCCGCCATTGGAGACCCTTGATTCCAGCAGGCAGCCATCATCCACAAGCAGAATCAGACAAACACACTTCTGTGTGTCTGCCACCATCGCAGGATTCCCAGTGTACACACTCAGCTAAGAGAAAAAGCCCTACCTCCACGCACCTGTGATCATCAGGGAAGCCCCAGTGTAGCTGCACAGGTCTGGGTAAGCCTGCTCCATGCCCTGCTACCTCCCTGTAAATCTGGGGTTAGAGGATCTCAGGTGTCTGTCCCTCCCCCTACACCATGGAGGGGCTGCCATTGTGGAAGTGCCTGGGACTCCACAGCTAGCTTTGTGGGAGGAACCAGGAGAATGTCCAGACGAAGAAGCAAAAACACCTCCAGCCCACACAGAACAAATCTGGGTGATATAGTCATGGAATAAAATGGAAGTCACATACCTGAAATCTCTGAGAGGATAGCAACTGAACTAAAGAAACAACTTCATAAGGCTGTAAAAGTAATCAAATCAAGCGCTGCACACACCCCCCCCCCCCCCAGTTTCTGTATATGTAGGGCACTGGGATGAGTAGTTTCTAGTCATCCTAGAGCCCTTTCCTGTTTTTAACCTCCCCTGTATCCAGTAATGCATTGTGTCCTACCACTGTATCTTGCTAAATTCACTTTCTTTCTTTTTTTTTAAATTTTTTTTAAAAGGAAAAAGAGAAAAACAAAGCGGTGTAAGGGTACAAGTAATACAGAACTACAAAAAAAAAAAAAAAAAAACAGTAAGAAATCACCAGTTAACAGATTACATATTATCATCTTAGAGATAGTTGCTCAAGTCACAGTATCAAAGCATACAAAGTGGACATTCAAACAGTGAGACTGCAAACAGTTGTGTTCAATCATCCAACCAAAAACATTAATATGCTCAGCTATTTAACACTAAATTCACTTTCAAAATCTGCCTCATTTGGTCTGTTCTCATGCTTAGTGTCCAACAGCAGACTCACACTGTCTCTGGCCTGGACTGCCTCCCAGCTGTTCTCTACCCATTCTTTACTCTCCCATCCCTTTCCTGGTCACACTGAAATTTTGCATATGCAATAGGATTAACTATATAAAACTCAAATCTGCACATGGGGTTTTACTGCTAGAGGTTTTCCAGAGGTTCACCATTGCCTATATATGAGACAAACTGCATGCTGTTAGCCTGTTGCCACAACCCAAATGGCTCCTGAGGTTCTTGGACTTAAGGACAATGAGAGGATGAGAAAAATAAAGAAAAGACAAAGCTGAGGTCAGGTAGAGTCCTTACTCTCCTGATGGGAGGAAAGGTACTGCTCAACCAATATAGCATGTTTATTTGGGAAGAATGATGTCAATTTTAGCCCCTAGCAACCCATTGCTTGGATTGTCTAAGGGGGTTGGTGCTTTTGTAGGCTGTTGCAACTTTGTCACATGGCTGACCCAGCTGCTCTTTGTTTTCTGGTAGGGTCAGTCTGGTTCACACACTAGGTCAATTTCCAGTTTCAAGAGCTCTCAACAGCCTGTTCAAAAGGCCCTGTCTAGTTCTTCTCAGTCTAACACTTAATGTCCTACACCCTGGACTTCATCCTGTCCTCGTTCATGCTATGTGCTCCTTCTTGTTTCCAGACTTGAGCTGTGGTCCTTTGGCCTACATGCTCTTCACCCACCTAAACCCATTCTGTAGGGCATTGGTTCAGTTTTCAGATGTTTTAGGGATCCCCTTTAACTCACATCCCCAGTCTTGGGTACCCCTTTTCCATGCATCTACTACTTCCTACCCATAATATTCCTATTGCACCAAGCACATCCTGCTACAATTAGATGTGTTTTGTTCCTATGCCTTGACCACCAGGATTTTTCATTCCTCTCAGCAGCAAAGAACCAGGGAAATAATAGGTCCTCGATAAAATTGAATGAATTGTAAAGATTAGCTGAACTCTGAAATCTAGAATTAGCTAAACATTGTTTATATGGTGTATTCTGAAGATTTCTTTGTTGGGTGATTTTGTTGTGTAAACATCCTAGAATGTACAGATACAATGTCACTATGGCAACATTATCTTATGAGGTCACCATTGGTGGTATACATAGTCTGATATGTCATTATGCAGCGACATCATTTTCATTTAAGCCATGCCACAATGTCTTTAGTGTCCATTCCTGCTCTAGTAATTATAATTGCTAATGTGTATTAGGATTTTGAATGTGCTGGGTACTGTGTTAAAGGATTCACACTTACGCTTATTTTCTCTTTAACAATTTGAAGAGGAACCTACCCTTACTGGCATTTTCTTAGTGGAGACATTGAGATTTTGAATGTTTTAGTAAGCTGTTCAAAGTAGTAGACACAGCTAGAAGGTAGAAGTGTGGTTTGAATCCAAGGATTCCTGACCCCAGAGCATAAGTTAACTACCAAACATGCATAAAACTCCAAGTCCAAAAGAAAAGCTTGCAAAGCTCTAAACAACAAAGCCCCTCTCTTTGTCCCGTGTTCTCCCCTCTTGCTGCATCACTCCAGATACACAGCTGTTTTTTTGCAACTTGAAAACCCCAGGTTCTTTCAGGCCTCATGTTCTTTGTTCCTGTCTGGCTCACCCTTTTATAATGTCTTTTCCTTCTCTTTGACTAACTCTGTCATATCTCTGTTTAAATGCTACTTCTTCATAAAAGTGTTTTAAAGTAGGTAACCATTATTATCTGTGTCATGTCTTTATCCACTCCACAATGTTTTTATTAAGTGTAAATATTCTGTTGTTTTTCCAATTAGATGAAATAACAGAGTTCAGAGGAAGTATGGAGAATGGGTCTAGGTGTTTCTTCATCACTCCACGCTTCATGTTAGAAGTAAAAGCACTCGGGGCTGGAGATTTAGCTCAGCGGCATAAGTGCCTGCCTTGCAAGCAGGCAGTCGTGAGATCGATCCCTGGTACCGATAATAATGAAAAAGACCAAAAAAAAAAAAAAAAAAAAAAAAAAAAAAAAAAAAAAGAAGTAAAAGCACTCAGACCCAAAGAAGTGAATGAGTAACAGGTGATTTTGATATCTTCTAGCAATAGATTTGGGACCAATTTGGTACTTACAAGAATATGAGAACTCTACCTATACAGTTGTGAGGAATGAGAATATTGGTCTAAATGTGGAAAATCTGTTGCAAAAAACATCTAAGGAAAGTTTTGTGTCTTAGAAAGGGCAAAATGCACATCTTCTATTGAATTAGCATTCATCAGGAGTTTTTGTGCTATGAACTTTGCAAGTCTGATTCATCTCATGTTATAAAATATGATCTTAAGATCATAAATTTTTTCCTTGCTACTATCCTAATGATTATCACATTTTATGGAAGATTTAAAGGAAGCTAAACCAAAGTATTAAATTATAGATGTTTAATTAAATAAAACAAGATAGCCAAATCAAAGAAGTTTGTTGGAGAGATTCACAGAATTATATCCTCAAACAAGAATTTTTCATAATTAATGGACTTTGAAGCAAATTTCAGACTCTTAGAAGTCTCCTAAAAGTTCACAAAGTGATACTCAAAAATTTTATGTGAAAATATTCTGAGCACAAAATATCAAAACTTTAAGGGAATAAAGCAAGAATGATACTTTATCTTCCATCAAGGAAGTAATGCAGTATAATGTCATAATTAAGAGTCCAAGGTTAAGAATCAAAATCCTTAGGTTTAAATCATAGCTGGAATACTGTCTGTGCAAGTTTGGACAAGTGACTCATCTGTATTCCTAAGTCATAGTTTTCACATTTGAGAAATGGGAATACAGTTGTCCTTCAGTATCTATAGGGTCCCAGGACCCCCTTGGGGATGACAAAATTTGTGCATGTTCCAGTCCCTTATAGAAAATGGCATGGTAGTTGCATACAACCTATGCACATTCTCTTGTGTACTTTAAGTCACCTAAAGATTGCCTGTGATATCTATGACAATATAAATCCTTTTTTTAAACTTATAATCTCGTGCTTGCCAGGCAAATGCTGTGGCAGCTGAGCAATATCCCCAGTCCCTGACAATATAAATACTATTTAAATGGTCATACTGTATTGTTTAGGGAACAAACAAGGAAAAAAGTCTGTATATATTCAGTACACTTTTTTTCTGAATATTTTCAGTTTGCATTTGCTTGAATCTAAAAAGGTAGACCCCAAAAGAAGGCTGTCACTGTACCTACTTCACCAGGTTGTGAGGAGTTAATAAAGTAATACATTATATGGTATGTTTAGCAGTTTCCCTTTTTGGCACATAATAGATTTGCAGAAATGTGCTACCTAATTGTATTATAACAATCATCTTTACTACTAGAAGTGTAAAACGACTGCTTCTTTACAGTTGTTACATTTTATTAATCAACTGATCTATAAAGACTTTCCCGGAGTACAGGAGGAAGCACAGGTTTGTTATTATGTAGCCTATAGTTAGGAAGGTACATTTTACATGAGAATAGGAGGGAGGAAAGAGAAAGGAAAAGGTGGGAAAGAGTAACTAATCCAGGAAGAGAAAGAGCCCTAGATGATCTTCAAGGTGCAGGGCAGAGGGAGACACTCTTGACTGGTCAATTGGCCACTAAGGTTATCCCAGGACCGGTTGTCAGTCAAGTATTAGACCAATGCAGAAGAGCCAACAGAAATCAGTCCAAATGCTATCATGCAGGCTATTACCGTACCAGAGACTACCATTCCACAAAGGAGTTTGTTGGAAGGATTAGACTCACTATCTATTTTCTTTGCAGTAAGGGCTACTTAGTGTTTGAGAGAGATTTCCTCTGACTCCACATTGTAATTTGCCTGGCAGGAAATAACTGTCTGAGATTACATAGATGAAGACCATAGCAGGCTTCTAGGAAAATCCTTCTAATTTTTTAAAATTTCCAATTATTTTGTTATGGTAAAATTCATACAACACAACGGTTGCCATCCCAACCATTTTTAAGCATATAGTTTAGTTCAGTGGAATTCAGTATACTTATAATTTTCAAACATAAACACCATTCATCTCTGAAACTCTTTTCTTCTTGCAATAATATAACTCTAATTCCACTAAACAATAACTGCCTCCCCAGCTCCTGGGGATCCCATTCTATTTTTTTTTAATCTGATTTTGACTATTGATCTTGACTACTTTCTAATCCGGACTACTCTTAAGTACCGCAGGTAAGTAGAATCACCTAAAATTGTCTCAGTTCATTTTATTTACCATAATATTCTTGGGGTTCATACATGTTGTAGCTTGCAACAGAATTTCCCTCTTTTAAAATAATATTCCATTGTATATCTTTTTGAATAATACTCAATTGTATATCTTTTTGAATAATATTCCATTATATAGCTACCATAGTTTGTTTTTCCATTAATCTGTTGTTGAATATTTAGGTTGTGTCCACATGTTAGCTGTTGTGAACAGCATGCTATAAATATGGACATATAGATATTTTTTTACAACTCTTAATTTTTGGGGGGGCATATATCCTCCCCCAAAAGTAGAGTTACTATATATGGCAATTCCATTGAAACGTTTTTGAGGATTGACTATACTGTTTTTCCTACAGTGGCTGTACCATTTTGCATTCTCACCAACAGTGCACAAGATTTCTTATTTTTCTACATCTTCACCAACACTTTTTCTTTTTCATTTAGATAGCAATCATCTTAATGTGAAGTGATATCTCTTTGTAGTTTTGATTTGCATTTTCTTAATGATTATGTCAAACTCTTTTCAAGTGGCCATTTTTACATAATCTTTGGATAAATATCTGTTCAGATTCTTTGTTTAACTTATTTTAATGATCTGTTATCAGTAATTTATTAACATATAGCACACTTTATCTTTTGTAAGCTTTGTTATTTAAAATCTATTTTATTTAATATCAACATAGCTACATTGAAATTTTTTGGTTACTGTTTAGAATATCTCCTTATGTTCTTTTACTTTTTAAATCTATTTGTGTCTGAGTATCTAAGATAAGTCTTTTACAGACAGAATATTTTGATTCATGTGCTTAATTCATTCTGCCAACATGTCTTTTGATTGGAGAATTTAATCCATTTACATTTAAAGCAATTACTGAGAAGGAAGGATACATAGTAGTAACCTATACTGTTTTGTCATTGGCTTTCTGTATTTAGTAGCTTTTTTGTCTTTCATTTATGCATTACTATCGTATTTTGTGTTTAGTTAATTTTTGTAATAAGATGTTTGAATTTCTTCTCATAATATATCTGATAGTAATTTTGTGGCTAGCATGAAATTCACATTTAATATCTTAAAGTTGTAATAAACTAATGTGAACTTATGCCAACTCCAATAACATAGGGGAATTCTGTTCCCTTTTCATTCCTTTCCTACCTCATCTCTTGCTGATGTCACATAATTACATCTTTCATATCGTGTACCACAAAATAAACTGATTCTTTTAAATGTAATAGTCTTTAAAACTGTGTAGAGAACAAAATATGTATATAAATTACTTAGATGTGATCACAATTTGAATCTCTACCTATCTATTTAATCTACTCATCACATCACTTTTTTGGAGGGGGGAGGAACCAGGGATTGAGCTCATGACCTCATTCTTGCCAGGCAGATGCTATGCTGCTGAACTATATCTCTGGCCATATATTATGTGAAAAACAAAAAGTAAGGTTATAAACCATTGTTACAACATTGTAGATCTTATAATTGCCAATGTGTTTATCTTCATTGAGACCATTATTTGAGTTACTTTTTAATATCATTTCATTTCATAACACCCTATTGAGTTACTTTTTAATATCATTTCATTTCACCCTAAATAATTTGAGCATTTTAAAAAGGAAAATTTACTGATCATAAAAATATCTCTTCTTTGTTTTTCTGGGAATATCTTAATTTTTTTATCAGCTTTGTAGGGTTGTTTTGTCAGATATAGATTCTTGGATGACAAGCTATATTTCTCTAACACTCCTTCTCTCCTCTAGTTTCTGCAAAGAAATCTCTGATATTCTTACTGAGGATCTCTTCTATGTGATGAGTCCTGTCTCTGGGCCTTTGTCATTCAAAAGTTTGATGATATTGTGTCTCTGTGTGGATCCCTTGGAGTTTGTCTTGGAGTTCATTTTGTGTGATTTTTTGGAGTTATTTTTTGTTTGCATTTTTATCTTTCATCAGATTTGGGAAGTTTTCAGCCATTATTTCTTCAAATAATCATTATTTCTTCTCTTCTTTCTTCTAGAACTCCCACACCATGTGCTTTGGTCATGCTTGATAAATCTGTTTTTTAATCCTGTTCCTCAGACTCAACAATTTCAAGTGTCCTATCTTCAAGTTTGAAGTTTTTTACCTATTTAAAATATGTCTTTGAATCCCTCTAGCAAATTTTTAATTTCAGGGTTTTTTTTTTACTTTTAAGAATTTCTTTTTGGTTCTTTTAAGGTTTTTTTATTCATAGTTCCATTTTGTTCATACATAATTTTCTAGACGTTCTCAGCACATACTTTCAGTTTTTTGAGTACTTTAAGATAGTTTTTTTTTATTTTGAAGAGAATAAAACCAAATATGACAAAACAAAATAGAGTCAGTCAAAACAAAAGGATGGACATAGTACATGACTTAAAAACAAAATGCAAGGTGATCAACAATGGTTACCATAATGCCTCTTGTTATCTTCAAAAGAATTGCCCATATCATCAGGTATATAAAAAATTGAACAAAACAATATAGAACAAAATCAATAAAAACAAAACATTGGAGATGTTGTAGGACTTCAAAAGAAGATAATAATCAAACCAGAGTGGGTATCCTAGTGAATCTTATTGTCTTCAAAGTAGTTGCCTATACCCTCAGACTTGATATCATCAAACAAAACAGAATAGAATAACATCAGTCAGAATAAGACAGTGAAAGCAATACAGGGCTTCAAATTGAGTTAATAGGGAATCAAAAATGATTACCATAATATATCCTGCTATCTTTGGAATAGCTGTCCATGCCATCAAATCTAATACAAAAGACAAACTGGAACAGAATAAAACCAAACTAAACAGAACAATGAAAACAATACAGATTTCAAATCATGATAAAAGATTTACAATGGCCACTGCCTTCTCTTTTTAGACAGTTCCTCCCCTTTCACTTTCACAGGGTGCATTGTACATCTTGCATCCCACTAACTCCTTTAGTTTTTAGATTAGGGAGGCAACCCACTATTCACCTAAGTGACTCTGAACCTTTTTACCCCTGAGCATGATCTCAAGTTGTATCCATTTACCTACAAGAGCCTCAAAGTTTTCTTTCTTTATAGCTGAGTAGTTTTCCATTGTATAAAAGTGTCATGGCTTTCTAAACAATCTGCAGCTGATTGTCAAGCTATCCCCACTTTTTTCTGGTTGCCTGTCACATAGAGCATTGTTTTCTCATCTTTCACTTTCAGTCTATAAATCCTCTTTCAGGTTAATTGTATTTCTTATATAAAGCATATTGATGGATCCTATCTCCTGATCCACTCTGCCTGTGTTTCATTAGTCTTATTGAGGCCATCTAGGTTAGTGATTATGATCAACCATCTCTGCTTCATCTCTGCCATGATATTTTCTAACATTGGTTGTTTACTTTTTTCCCTTCATTCCACTGTCTGCTCTGTTCAGTGAGCCTCCTCTGTCACTGTGCTTGAAACCATGGTCTTTTTTCTTTCTCTCTAGAATGTTCTTTAGTATTTTTTGTAGAGTTGGATTGGTGGTCAAGAGCTCCCCTATTTCTCTTTGTCATGGAAGGCATCTTGTTTCTCCATTAGTTTTGAAAGATAGTTTTTCAGGATACATCAGTCTGGGTTGGAGGTTATTTGTTTTTTCAGGACTTGGAATACTTCACTTCAAGCTCTTCTTGATTTGATCGTTTGTGTCAAGAAGTCTGTCTTATTCTGATGAGTTTTCCTTTACAGATGATCTGTTTCTTTTGTCTGACAGCTTTTAATATTCTGCTCTTGTGTTGAATTTCTGATCAAAAATCCCCTGATTATTATATATCTGGGTGTAGATCTATTTTGGTTATAGCTGGCTGGAGTTCTGTATGCCTCACTTATCTGAATGTCATTTCATTTTCCTATGCTTGGGAAGTTTTCTTTAATTATTTCTGTAATTCTGTAGGCTTTGTGTTTCATTTATGTTTACTTTTGCTTCTTCACTCACATTTTTTATTCTTAAGTTATAGATCCTCTTGTCCTCATCTAGTGTTTGTAGTGTTACTGCCTGTTTCCTTGTTATTTTAAAAAGATCTTTCCTTTTGCGATCACAAGTTGCAAACCTGTCTTCAAGGTTTGACAGTCTATCTTTAGTTTCTTTCAAGTAGTTTTGCCAGCTTTCAATGGAGTTTTTAATTTCCTGGTAATCTCTTTGAATCTGTTTCATGTGTTCTAAATTGTTTTTTATATTCTTCATTGAAGGTTTCCTTCCTTTTTCTATGCTCCTCTATTCTTCCATCTATGTCTTCTTTAGAGGTGCTTAGCAATTCTTTTATTATGTTTCTCATTTCTTCTTTTACCTGTAATAGTATTTCTGTTCTGAATTCTTTATAGCTTCAAGGAGTTGTTTCTTTGTTTCAATTGCTATTGCTTCAAAAACTGCAGGTGGGCAACTCTTGATCTCTTCTGTGTTTACATCTCCTGGGCCAGTACTGCTTGGTTGGAGGCCAGAGACTGCCTTTTGCTTCTTCCTCTTTGTCATGTTCCTGGTTTCTTCCAGACAAGTGGGTAGTGGGGTCCTCAGCACTTCCTCTACTGGTTATAATTACTCTGAAGCATGTTGGCCAGGTATTTCTACTGTTTTCTGCTTTCCCTAGTCTGCTGGTGGCTACTGGAGTGTAAGCAGGGGTGGGACAGGCTAGTGCCTCCCTTCTGAGCTGGGTTAACCACAGGAGTCTTCACCACGTTATTGTGTGCCAGGCAGGTGCGGTTGGCTAGGAATAGCTTTAGGGAAACCTTGGTAGTGGCTATTGGACCATGCACAGGGGCAGGACTCAGTCCAAGCAATTTCTACCAGTCTGCTCCAGGGTAGGAGTGGTTTAATGAAGCCAGATGCAGTTCTGGCTCCAGGCTTATCCTGTCCAACCCCAAAACAGCCCCCAGCCAATTGCGCACTCCCATGGGAGGACTGAGTGCCTCACACTCACAACCAGCCAGTGCAGTTCTCTGGTCTGCTGGTCCCCTCCACCACTGTGTCTCCCTGCCAAGGCCTTTGGGCTTGCCAACCCCCAGCTTCACTGTTAACGTGCATCTCCGGATTCCAGCGGCGCTTTTTGCACAGAGGAACCAGCTCCAGTGAAAGTGCATCTGTTTAAGTTTGTTTTCTTTCTTTCTTTCTTTCTTTTCTTTTTTTTTTTCTTTCTTTCTTTATTATCCCAGTGGGCTTTGATTCTCACTTTAGTTTCTTCCTGAGTTGATCTTTTTTCCTTTGAATAGGCTAAACTTTTCCATTTCTTTGTATGTTTTGTGATTTTTGATTGAAAACTGAACTCCTAAATCCAATAATGTGGTCATACTAAAAACAGATCTCCACCCTTCCCCAGGGTTTGCTGCTTTTTATTGTTGTGTTTGTCACATCTGGTTCCCTGTCAGGACCCAAAATGTCACGTCTGGAGGACAGGCATTTGCTCTGTTGTCCATGCAGCCCACTGGAATTGTAAACTCAGCCCCAGTAGAAAATTAGAGGAACAAAGTCTAACCAAAGGAAGACACTTTATTTGTAAAGAGGAAAAGGAATGGGGAGGAAAGGAGAACATAGCTACCCTGATCAAGAAGCATCAGGGGCTCCAAAAAAGATGAGGACCTATGGGCCTTGTTCTTGCCTGCTTTTATAGAAGGGATCAGAGCCCACCCCACGCCAACTTGCCATAATTAGATGGGATTCTGGTTACCTCTGCTCACATCATCTCTTCTTGCAGCTTCTTTCCTGTCTCTTTATTTGTCCTTAATGTAGTTTTCAAGTTTTATCTTTGGAGTGGAAAGCTAGATGGCAAAAGGGTACCTTAGTTATCTTAGAGTTAGTAAGGGGGTATGTGGATGTCTATTGTAGTCTGTAGGTATAGGATGAATATGGTAATTCTAGAGTGAGAATATCTGTCTGTATATCTACCTATCAGTGCATAGGTATGAATATGTAAGAGCGTCCCCTAAAGTTCCCTAAGCTTCTTCCCACGCACTATTTCCTTGGTTTATCTGTAGACATGGTGAAGGATGGCTATTTCAGCTTCTTGGCTTTGTGTACTTGGCTTTTTTCCTTTGTCCTGCCTGTCCACTCTTTCCTTCTCTGGTCTCTTGGTATGAGTTCCAGGGCCATTTGATGCACTACAGGAGAAACTCTCTAGTAAAGTTTGTTTTTAACTCCCTTTAATCAGGATTAGCTAGAAGACCTAAGAGGCCCCATTCTGTTTTCTTGTCTACTGACCCCAGTCCTACATTTTGATAATAATAGGCCATGTCTGGCAACAATCAGCCTGAGTTATAAAGTTAAAGTCTTCTTTGGTCTTCTTTTGAACTTGAACATTTATTTGGGCATTGTGGTGGATTGATAACTGGTGGTCAACTTGTAATATCAGCTGAAATGAATCAGCATAGGGCTGAGTGTAAATGGTCCACCTGAGGATTGTTGCCAAGATAAAAAGTAGAACTGAAGAGGAAGAATACATGTTCTTGGTTTTCCATGATGTTGTTAGTTCTCCTGTTGCCATTGGTTCTCCTGAAGTAGCTTGTTGAGCTTCTTTTCTGACATGAACTTGGCTGTTCTCATCATTGGAGGAGTGTGGAACCTTGCTGTGACTGGGGATGGCTATGGTACTTTTCAGGGCAGCTCTTATTTGTACTTTGAGCTTTGTTTCCTGGCTCCAGTGCAGAACCTACCAGCGCAGATTCTTCATTCTGGCACAGACTTTCTTGCTTTCACTGCTGATCTTTGGGCCTTCCCAGTGCAGATCTGTGAAAAAAACTTGCATGAGTCATTGTTGTGTGGTCTAGGCCTCCAGTTGGACTACTGGGGTGTTGTCATGAGCTCTAGGGCTTCAGCTTAACTCATGCAGGACATTGCTATGGGATCCAGGCCCTCAGCTGGACTCCTTGGGTCGTAGTGTGTGGACAGATTTCCTACACATCTTATAGTTAACTCTTTGCACCCAAATATAAAATAACTCTATAAATTATGTGTCCTGTATTGTTTTGTTCACCTTGCAATCCCTGACTACAGTGTTCATGCAGCATCACTCCCTAATCTTCCTGGTTTGTGCCCCAAGGGTAAGCAGAAACACCAACACAAATGACACCCAGGATTTGGAGGCAGATTTATTTTACAAAAACAGGCACTTTTAGCATCATTCCCAAAATATCAGACCCTGATCTCTGGTGGTCTAGGGCCTGTATGGGATAAGCAAGCAGGAAGTACAGAGGCAGAATGGCTTGTCAACTGAAGATTGTTTTAGACAATATGCATCAGTGACCGGCTGTTTCTAAGAGACAGAAGCAATGGGAAGTAAAACAGGAACTATTACCTGGACAACTAACAGCTCAAAGTGTACTGGCTGGAGGGAGAGAGGGGGATCTTCTACAATAAAATTACATTTGGGCTCCCTAGCACTCAATGTCTCTCCTCCAGTGAAGAGAAAAGAGAAACATAGCACCTTAGAGAAAAGAATTCCAACCATTCAAATGCTCTGGAAATTACTCCAGCCTGAGCAACACCTATGGTCTGTTACATCTTCGCCTTTATTCTACGAATCAGAAGCAGCAATCAGCATAGAGATTCCCCCAAATTGGAAGGACAAGAAAGTGTTCTTTCATCCATAGTAACTCTTATGAACTATGTGTAAATTTCTCTAGGAACATATGCACCAACCTTTGCCAGAGCTGAGGGTGGAAAATGGGCAGCTTCTGTACTGCTGACACCCCAAATTGGCCAAAAATTAACCTCTGCCATCCAGGATTTCTGCTGTACATTCCCAGTTTTTGGTAGATTGTGGGATTCCGAACCATTGCATCAGCTAATTCTGGCAGTTCCTGTTTCCTATTCTACCATTTTCTCAGTCTTGATTCTCTTTTGAATGTCACACACTATGTGGACCACCCCATGTCCACGAGCTTGGGATTTAAAGATGAAAAAACTCACATCAACAGTCCTTGTCCTCAAGGAACCTGAAGATTCAAGATATACACTGACTTGTTACCTATCACTCTGCTCAGTAGGTTTTCCTCTAGTCAAACATATCAATACAGAAGAGTGAGTTAAAAATCAAACCATAAACACTCACCTCTGTTACTGCACTTAAAGAAGAAAATATGTTATTAACATAGATTATGGCATAATAGAAAAAACCAGGATGAAGAAAACATTTGATGTGTTGGAATGGAGTTAGAAATTAAAATGCTTTGCTTAATATGCTCATAATTGCCACCTCTGGAAAGAACTCTTATTTTGATATTAGTAAAGCTGACTGTAAAGCATTTCAGTTTTTCACTTGTATAATTGTGTGGTGACCTTCCTCTCCCCTCTCCATGTCCCTTTGGAGAAGTGAGAGGAACTCTGTCACTGTTCAAATTTCCTTTACTTTTATTTAAGAAATAATTAAATGAAGGCAAATCTTGCTTTTACTGCCAAGTTTGTACTTCCCCAATTCTGTTGAGTAAAGTTTAAACCAATTGTCTGTTTTCTTTCTTGGCTCCCCTCTGTTCTATGCCGTCAATGCTACTTGTGCCAAGAATTTGTTACAATTATAGAAGTTGTGTGATTGTTTTCTGGTAGATTTCTTATGGCTCTTATTCAGAAAGTATTCTGCATGTAGGCATTACAGTTTTTGAATGTTCCTTATACAAAACAATATTCCTTTGAAGGAAGAACTATTTAGAAATAAACAACACCAGAACACCAATATGTTCTAGAATAGGTGATCTAAGCAGGAATCTGTGAAGTGCCAGGACTATATGTTCATAATTGTATTTATCTATTTATTTATTTATTTTTGGTGGTGCTGAGGATCAGACCTAGGGCCTCATGTATGTTAGACCAGCACTCTACCACTAATCTATATCCCCAGCCTTATTTATTTATTAACTTAAATTTTATTGTGTTTCGGTTTTTGAGAAAGATTCCCACTATGTATTCCAGGATGGCCTTAAACTTAATCTGTAGCCCAGGCTAGTTTTGAACTTATAGTGATCTTCCTGCCTTAGTCTTCTCAGTGCTGGGATTACACCACTGGGCATGCACCACTGCACCTGCATCCCCAGCCTTTTTTAATGAAGTTTTAAATAATATAGAAGTTTCTTGAAATTAGGCAATTTGACCATTAATTAATTTAAAAGAATATTATATTAAATGATCATCTAATATTAAATTCTATGTTGCTGTAAGTTATACTCTAGGGCTATGGAACCACTAGTAAAATAAAAGGCATGTAACTTAGATTATGTTCATTAATTTATGTGAAATAAATTGAAAACTATCCCCAAAATCAGGAGGTAAAGTCCAATAATCTTAATAATTGACTGCAAGTGAGGAGAGAATTACAGCAAGGTATCATTGTAATAGTGATACGTGATAATTTTGGTATTTATAAGGGGATCATATTGATCTGTGATTAGACGTTGCTGAGTATTTTACATATGCTGTTTTATATAATATTACCAAAATGTTATGAGATGTTCACTATTGTAACCTGTTTATAAAAGAGGAAATGGAGACATTAAATAATTTGCTGAAGGCCATGTGGCTTGGAAGTAATGGAGCTGGGATCCTTAAAAGTCAGATTCTTAAATTTATCTTCTTGCCCAAAACCATATGATATATATTTTGTTTTTCTTGATTTGAACTGAATAACAAATGGCTCATGTCAAAGTGGATTGGTTTTACAAAGTGGATTGGCAGAGTGTGGAAGTTGCTGCAGGATGCATTAGTGCATGGGGTAAGGAGAGGGTGAGGAACCATTACCCTTCACTGTGGAGCCCAGCCTTGCGCTGTCTGCCTGAGATGCACTTTGAGACTAAATGAAACGATGTCTCTGCTTAGATTTCTTTTTCTGAGTTGAGTGGAAGTATTTGCCCAAGATATGTCCCCACCTGTTGTCCAATACTTTCTCTTTCACTCTCCTTCTGCAGTCTCCATACTCCTGCCAAACAGAGCTGAACTTGCTGGCTGGAACGTGTCCCAACACACCTCCCAGGCCTTTCTTCTACATATGCTTCCATCTGCACTTAGTCTTTGAAGCCCTCTCTGCCAGCTTGCAGTGTCTTCAGGGTTGAGAGTCCATGATTTGTAGACTCTGCATTACCCCATGTTTACCAGACAACCCGATTCATAATATAAGCTTGACAAATATGCTTTTGCAATAACACAAAATGGACAAAAAGAGAAACCTAGAGAATGGAGATTATATATAACCAACTGGTGACCAATTGGTGCTGCTTTTCTGCAGCAGCACCCTGTCCCTCTCCAGCACCAAGCAATGCACAAGATGCATGTTACCTTAGTGTTATCTGGTTATCTTCTTTCCCCTTTCAGTTAGTCTTTCAAAGTTTTTCCTAACCAAATGGTTAAAAGGCAGGCACAACAAACTTACTACTCTCTACCCTGGAGCCTTACTTAAAAATAAAAGATAAGTTTCCCATATAAGGGAAATGGCATAAAAGGATATTGATGTGAGATAAACTAAGAAAAACTAGGGTACAATAATACCCTTTGAACAGTTATTAAACCAAAGATGTATCTTAAAATCTTGACTCTGCCTTGTTTAGTGTCCCAGGGCATTTTTAGGAAGAGTAAGTTTGTAAGAATCTCTGTGGAAGCAGAGCTGCCCAAGGGGTTCAAGTTGGGCCACCAAACCTGCTGACCCAGAATGAGTATTTCATCCCAAGCTTGCATTTCTTGAATAGTCACTGTGCGGCACACACTATGGTAGGCTGTCAACACCAAGAGTCACTGTGTGTTGAACCTGAATAGGTGCTTGGCAAACAGTATGTATCATTCCACTTAATTCTTCCCACCAGCCCAGTAAGATAGGTATCATTGTCCCCTTTTTACAAAAAAATAAACCGAGTCTAATCGAAGACAATTTCCCCAAAATTTAAGGAAAGCAGAGTCAGGATTTGAACCTGAGGTTCTGAAATTCCAAACTTTTCTACTTTTTATCTTACTTCTCATGGAAATTTTCACATATGATTGAAGCAGCAGCTTTTACAAAATAGAGTAGACAGTGCATAAGAAGTCCTAATTTTAAGCACTGATAATTGGTGCTGATTTCTGATAATTACCTATGGTGTGAATTATGATGAACTGACCCATATCCAGAAATAAGTTAACACTGAGTGCATTTATTGAGTGAGTGTTTGGGGCCAAATCCTGTACAAGTTACATTAAGTAAATTTTCCTTATAGTAATCTGTGAAATAGGTATTATCAATGCCCACAACTCACACAAAAGGAAGCTGTCACTCAAGTCAATCTGTGTTTTTCAAAATGTGGTTTGAAATATGACTAGAACTTTTGGGGAGGATCATCATCTATGGCATAGAGGATGGCCAAGTGGAGATGTGGGAGGAACCAGCACCTGAGGTGACTTCAGTGAGCCACTGTCAGCCAAGACTAGCTCTGAAACCTTTCATGGTGACAGTGTATTTCTACATGCTTCAAGACAGCTAGATGTTGGGTTTCTGTTATTTTTAACTTAAAGCATCCTAAATCAGAGCCCTCTTTTGTTGGTTGTTTATAGCTTATTCTTTTTAGAGTGATGTATCAAATTACCTAGAAATGTTCCAGAGTATCCACAAACAACACCATCATGCTCTTGGCTGAAGGAAAACGTTTTGTAAGAGTAAAAAGGTTGGATGAGAAAACAGTTTCATGGTGATAGTAGGCAACAGGTCATATATACACTGATTTGGGGGACATGAGAGTCTGAAATAAATCAGTTGGGGAACTGTGAGTGTGAAGCTCGAGTGCCCCATAGCAGTGTTTCTCCAACTATATAGCTTGTAACCTTCTGGATGGTATTTAAAAATGGAAAAGAACAAATGACACAGGATAGATCAATACAGCACACAGTAAGGGCTGTCATGAACTTGGGGAACTTTTGTTTCAGTTATATATTTATCTGAGATGTGGGCTAAGGGTTTGAGAAAGCCTGTCTGAGAATGAACTGAGACACTGGCCATTCCCCTTCCCACACAGTAATTTTCTCAACACCAGCACTGGCTGGTTGACTTGTTTTAATTATACAAATAAACCTAAGATCATTTCTAGTAAAAGTTATTTTTGTGAGTGTAATAAAATATACCATCTGCCATGAAGAATGATGCCCCAGACCTATGAGTTTACAGGGGATTCAGGACATTAGGCTGAACTGTGAGTTCCTTGGGGCCCAGATACATTTTGTTTGTGTATATGAAGTTGCCCTTAGGTTCCCCCAGGGGTGTTTTTTTGTTTGTGTTTTTGATCTTTTTGAGATAGGATCTCCCTATGCAGTTCAGACTGGCCATGAGCTCACTTTGTAGCCCAGGCTGGTCTTGAACTTGCAACAATCCTCCTGCCTCAGCCTCCTGAGTGCTGGGATTATAGGCATGCACTACCATGCCTGGCTTATCTTTGGTTTCTGCTTGAGTCTTGCTTCAGGTGCTGGCATTGGGGGAAGAGATAAAAATTATTTATTTCCATAGCATTGTTTCCATAACATGATGTGTGTGTGTGTGTGTGTGTGTGTGTGTGTGTGTGTGTGTTTTAAAAAGAATAGGAAGAGATTTGAGAAAAGAATTACTTAGGGGAACAAAGCTAGTTGTTGGGGGAACAAGAGATGTTGAGGTCTAGCCGGGCGTGGTGGCTCACGCCTGTAATCCCAGCACTTAGGAGGCTAAGGTAGGAGGATCGTTGCGAGTTCGAGACCAGCCTAGGCTACAAAGTGAGCTCAAGGCCAGACTGAACTGCATAGCGAGACCCCATCTCAAAAAAGACAAAAAAAAAAAAAAAAAAAAAAAAGAGAGAGATGTTGAGGTCAAAACTTAGAAATCTATAGAAACTTAGAACACTTATAAATTCAGAAATCTTGTAGAATAGATTTAGTTGTCTCTGAACCTATTTCTTGTCAGTTTGAGATTTAGAAAAATCAAAGTTTGATGGACAGCAATTTAGAACATAGAAAAATACATGAGGGATTTCCTTAAAAACCAACCTGCTTTGTAAGAAGGCGCTCGCATATGCCAAATGCTATTTTATACTACAGCATATTCCCAGGTAAACTGAGGAACAGAAAATGCAAAACTCCATTGTGGGAAAGTCTTTCACAGATAAATATTTAAAAGAAAAGTGAAAAAACAAATTATAAAAAATAATGATTTCCAAAATATGACATCATTATTTTAAAAATATAAAAAAAACTTCACTAACTTCAAGAAATTTGGAAGGCAATTGAATTTACAAAAGCTCTAACGGAAAGAATGTATTTGAGTGTCAAAATATAGCATTATTTTCAAATATTCAAAGATATATAATCTGGTTCTACTTAACCAATGCTTCAAAGAGTTTCTCGGGCAAACAAGTCATATAAAAAATTAGTTATATAAAACTAATTTTTTAGCCGTATAAAAATAATGTATGATATTATTTTTCACATTGTTTGAAATGGTCTTTGTTATAAGCAAGTTTAAATATCTTCCTATGTTGCTCTTGATGCTATTTACAAAGAAGATATTTTTAAAGTGGTAAATGCTTCTTCAGCTTTGTTTCATGGTATCACAAGTGATGCTTTTGTGGTGTCTGAATTAATGGCATTCTTTTGCCCTGACATGTCCTGCCAACACACTGCACACAAAGGCTGAGAACTTGTAATTTTTTCCTCATTTAACCTTGGTCAGGTCCTTATTAGTGTTGAGTCAAGCTTTGCTTTCTGATTTTCTAGAGAGCTGGAGAGGAGTTGAAAAGGTCTAAAGCAAAGCAACAGAAACCATTAGAAGATGGAGGACACCTACATGAAAAGGTGAAAGAAGCTGAACTGGATTCACCTTGAAAATTGTAGGCCAAGGACTGATCTAATAACTTTCTTCAAGTGTATGGTGGTTTATTTGGAGGAGGATTCTAGCTGGCTTTTCTCCATTTCTAAAGAGATGGAAACCAGATAAAATTGGATTAAGATGCAACAAAAGAGATCTCTTGAACCAAAGGCAAAACTCAACTGCAAAAGTGACTAGACTCTGTCATTACCATTGCTGGAGAGCTTTGAAAATATTTTCAATGACCATTAGCTGATCCCATTCAGATCTTTCTCCATGTATTTGAATTATCAAAAGCCGCATGCAAAGGTTTTGTTAGTGCATGGGAGAGTAGATTTCGAAAACTAGAGTACAAGATCACCAGGATATAGCATCGTTCATTTTGAAACTAGACAAGTTCCACGTGGCTATTATTCCAGCACCCCAGGAGGCCAAGGTAAGGATTATGAATTTGAGCCTATACAACTCAGCAACTTAATGAAACCCTTACTTAAAATAAAAAAGGATTAGGATGTAGCTTAGTGAAAAGACCCTGGGTTCAGGCCAGGGATTTAGCTCAGTGACGTAACCACCTGCCTGGCATAAGTGAAGTCATGAGTTTGATCCCTGGTGCAAAAGCAAAAACAAAACTTTGGGTTCAATTCTTAATATCACAAAAAGGAAAAAAAAAGAATCAACATAAAACATATAGTTTTATGCTAAAGTCATGCAGTTCTAAGAGATTGCAAATATTACTGATAAAACTAGTATTTTCCAAATTTTATAAAAGAACAAATGAAAACCATGTTGAAATACAGCTAAGATAAGCTAAGGTTGATCTCACATCTACTGAATACCTGCTATGTTTCATGCAATGTGCTGGCACTGGGGACTCCAAGCCAAAAGAGATCATCCCTGGGCATTCACAATCCGAGTAGGACAGAGCCATGTTACTGGCTATCCTGTGACAGGGAGAGATATAAGATACTGTTGGAAATCCAAAGTAGGACTTTGAGTTCACAAGGTGGGCTCAGGGATGAGTTCCCACAAGGAAGCTTTGGGTGAGCTCTGGAGATACATTAGTTGCAAACCGGCACAGGAGGAATTTCTTATAGAGAACGTAGACGTTAAAGGAATAATTCCAAGAGTGACTATGCTACTGACTGTATATCAGGCTGCGTACTGGATCGTGTGCTAATCAGCATGAACTTGTTTCATCAAGACTGCCCTCACATTCATTTCCTCGTCTCATACGTGAGCACTTGCTATGCCCCAGGAGCCACATGCACCGTGGTGACTCAGACACAGATTTTGCTCTGCTGGAGCTAAGTATGATGGGGGTGCTCTGCAATGACCAAACAATAATACGGAGGTGCTTCATTACAGAATTTCAAGTAAACTGCTGCAAACACATAACATATTCATGAAAAACCAGAAAGTATCCCCAACATATGTATTTCAAAATGTGCATGAAAATGTTAATGTACTTTGAAAAATGTTAACTACTCAGTCTTAAAAATTTCTAGCCCACAAACTACCAACTTGGCTAAAGCTTAGAGACAGGAGACAATGCCTATGCTTTATGTAACTCCTTAGTTATGTCCCATAAAATTTGTGTCTTAATGTTAGACCATAGAATACCTCTGCCTTTTTCCTCGCCTTGTCAAAGATTTCCAGAATTGCTGCCACTTAGCCTAATGCCATAGAGTTTTGTCCCAACGATCTTTTATTTAATCTTACCAAAACCTTCATTTATCCAGTTTAATGTGGTCCAGAAAAATGAGGGGAGATGGACAGAGAAACCTTTCACACTTGATTGTTATAAACATGTTCCTACATACTGACAAGGTAAGTTTTAAATGGTTACATGGAAATATTCTGCTTCAGTAGGGTTACAGGTAATACAAACAAAAATTAATTTTACTTTGTAACCTAGATCTGAACATTCCTCATTTTTCAGGTCTGCTTAAAACAGAAAGACATTCTGAAAGACAATTGATTCTTTTGTGATACAGGTTCTCATTTCATATTATTATCCTGTAACACAAAGCAGCTCATGTGTGCAACAGGGAAAGAGGAAAGAGGATTTTGCAAGACAAAGTACCAAAATACATTCACATGATTTTATTAACACACACATTATTAACACACACATTTTAAATATCTTTATTTAAATATACATATATTTACTGTGGTACTGTACTTGTTTTTAGAATACTTATAACTTGATAATAGATAACTGTAGGTTAAAGTTTTAGAATTATGTTAAAGACTAGAAAGACCAGAGAATAACCACTTAAAGAATGATCCTGTGTCTACATATATGCACACATCACTACAAATCTGCATACATTTTTCTAAACTTAAATTACACTTATCAAAAATTCAAGTGGCCTTATAGTAATAATGACTACCTCGCTTTGGCTTACTTAAAAGGATTTTATGTCTCGCAGTCTGGAGACTAGAACCCTGAGATCAAGGCATTGTAGGGCTGATTTCAACTCTCTCAGATTTGAACTGCCACCTCTATCTAGGTCTCTACGTGCTTGTCCCTGTGTGTGTCTGCGTCTCCTCTTCTTATCACAATGACAGTTATATAGCAATGAGTTGCCCCCATATGATCTCATTTTGCCGCCAAATAATGTCTAACATTTAGCAACTAACAGAAACTGCTTTTAATGTACGTATGTATTGTCAATTTAATCTTCATACCATCAAGTAACACAGGTTATTTTACTGACCTCACTATCACACATCTCAAATGTAATGTTTCCTGCCTGTCCCCTCCACAAACATTTCCTGTAGTCCTATCCTTCTTGGTCTAGGGACCTTTCTCCTTCCAGTTGCTTATACCAAAATTCTAGATGTTGTCAGTGACTTCCACTGGTTCCTTTTCTTTCTCAGGAACAGCACATATGAGAGTGCAGGTCTTCCACTGCCCGTGGTGAAGGAAAGGAGTTGCAATTCATGCTACAGGCACCATAATACAATCATTTTCCAGTGGATGTCTTCTGAGAGATGGAAGGAAAATATCTTGATCAGAGGCCACGAGAATGCTTTTCATTCCCTCCTCTGAATATTCTAAGGCCCTTTGCCTCCACCCTGGTCCTTGCTCAGCCATAGTCAGTGGTCGGCAAGACTGCCGTTAAGGTCACATTGTGGCTCTGCTTCACCCTCACAGAACTTTCGTTCATTGAAGGAGGAGTCCCTGTCCTCCTTACCGTCCCTCCGACTTTCAATGTCTCTCAATGTCACCTGCTCCATGTGGTCTTTCTTGATCACTTGGTTTGAAATCCAGCCCCTCTCCACCGCTGTCTGCCTGTTTCTTGACTGTAAGTCAGAGCCTTCAGACATCTTCAGGACACATTTTATTTATTTGGTGATTGTGAGTCCCACAAAGGCAGGGATTTTTGTTTGATTTGCTTCATGTGGAACCCAGGTACCTGGAACAACTCTTAATGCAAAGGAAGCATTCATATTACCTGAGAGGTGAATATATCTTGATTTTATAGATTTGAATACTAAGACTCAGAAAATATTAAGCCAATTTTGTGAGGCCAATATCTAGTATGTGGTGGCATACAATACAAATCCAAGCAATTTCATTCCAAATCTTGTGTTCTCAACTTCTGTGTTACTGCTATGAACCCAATGAATCTGCTTCTTCCATAACAATAATGATATTGTACCCCCTAAAAAACAAGGCCCCAAGATGCTATTCAAGAAAAAGACACCTTATTTTAAAAAGAAAAAGAGCACTTTTATTTCAGCTGACACCAGCGGCTCAGCACAGGTGGAGTTTGCAAAGCTATGCGACTGGGTTAGAATTTTGACAGATTTTTATGGCTCATTAACGATGATCTCATTGACCACTAAGTACACAGCGATGAGAAACAGGAACAAGGTAGGCCCTTGTTTTCCTTTGCTTGAGGTCAGAGGCATTTCACAGTGGGGGGTTAGCCAATTCATAGCCCTTGGTCTACCAATTCCAGGAACATTTGTCTCTCACAAAGGGAACAAAGGTTGACCCAGCAAACAGGTTACTAGGGTGACAGCACATACAGGACAGCATGACAATGCCATCAGTGAATCTATAACTATGTGGTCGGTGCTCCAGTTACATGGTTACTAGGGTAATAAGCATAGCACAGAATGACAAAGCTCTTATCACTACTAACAATCTTTTTAACTTTGCATTTTAGGTTTTTTTTTTAACATTTTAGTACAACAAATGATGATGGCAAAGTTAACTAATACTTTAATGTTTACTGATGGCACATGCTTTGCATGTATTATCCCATTTAATATCTAGGAAACATGGTACCTAATTCAGACAGGAATCCTTACAGTTTTGGTAAATTACCATGATATGAAAGTACAGCTAAAGAATAGAACGCAGGTTTCCTTCTCTTCTTGTGGAAGATAGCAACTTGAAGTTTCATATGAACAAACTAGAAATTGTACATCTAAGACAGACACCTCAGGGTTACCGTCCTCATAGTCGTGATTTCTTTTACTTAATTTATAGCTGATTTATTCACTTGAGCATTCATTATTCATTCACTCATTTGAGAAAAGTTCATGGAATGATTGCTCTGTGAAACAGGATATCAAGTGTAATAGCACAAAGAAAGAATGTGCATCTAGTAAGAGCAGAGTGAAAGAGACAAATAGAAGCTGAATAAATCCACTGAGTAAGAGTGGTACAAGATCAGAGCAGAATGCCTGGACCTGAGAGCAGGAACTCTCTCACCTTCTTCTGTCTTGGAGACACAGGTGTTCTTCCCAGAGGAAGAAGATGTGTATAGGACTGGGCTGGAGGGCTCCAGACAAAAAAAGGACTTTGCACAGGCACAAAGGCATGAATCATGAGCACTTGCAGGACAGTGAAAGCTAGACGGCCATGTCGGGAAGATCTGGGAGTAACAAAAATAGAATCCAGAAGTCTGTGAGGCCACAATTAAATCAGATATGTATCTTCTGAAAAGTACTCAGAGGCACTTTTGGAAATTTAAGAGGGCAAGGTCCAGAAAGAAAGAGGCAGCAGATACTGGGTTCTTTGAAGCTGCTACTTTGATATAGGTGTTTTGACTCAGGAGTATTTGAGTTGGCGGAAAGTAAAATTTCAGTTTCTAAAAATAATCAAGTCATACTCAAAACAGGCATTGTACCTCGTCAAAGGCTCTCATTCCATGCCAACACTTTCATCTGACATGCTGCTCAAGGAAGGGGTATGCTGTGGCCTGTGCAGCTCTCAAACTTCCTGCAGTGAGAACCATAAAGGGTAGTGCAAAAGTGAGGAAATAAAGACAAGACACAGAAAGCTGGGATCGGGTGGATCTCTCTTTCCTGATGGGAAGAAAGGGACTGCTTAACTAATGCAGTGTGTTTACTTATACATTTTGCAGGTGGGTGGACCTGACACACTTTTACCCAGAAACCTTGGACTGGAACAACTTGTTTACATGGCCCACCTTGGGCGCTCTTTGTTCTTGGACCCATCTTGCCTCACCCCTGCATGTGTGATCCATTTCCAGCTCTTTACTCTTTACAGGGGTAAAGGGCTGAGGATGGGGTCAGGAGCAAGGTAAGAATGGGATATCTTACCAGTCACCTACACACCTGAATGCTGTTTACTGGAAGCTCTTCTCTCATTAACATACTGCACGAGTGCTGCTGCTTCTTGGGGTTCCCTTGGATTTTGCACACTGCACTCACAACCTCTGGCTATTCCCTTGCTATTCTAATTGTACAGTGACTCATTTTTGCTTGATAAATACTGGTAAATGCTTTAACTGATGTCTCTATAGTCCATTTTTTTAAACCTCTGCTTTTATAGGCTTCCATATAATGTTCAAATCATGGTATAAACCAGGAGTAGAGGGAGAGACATGAAAGTCAACATGAATTTTAGTTGTAAAAAAATCATTGGCTCAAAGGAGTTCAGGAATTGCCACCCTCATAGTATGCTGCTTTATTCTGCTTCCCTTTGACAAAAAGCACTTGGGAAGCTGTGGACACATGGGTTTTCTATGAGTTCTCCCTACCTGTTAGAGGTGAATGCTCTAAAATGAGCAAGACTATCATGAATCCTCTCCCTGGAATCTTATCAACCAGGGAATGTTAACTGAAACCACAGGAGAGGATACACCATGCTCTGGCAGGCTGTCTGAGATTGTCTCTCTTCTTTACTCTCCTTTAAATTACTTCCATCTCTTCTCCCCTCTTCCATAAGTAAGTTATATATGCCTGTAAATATCACTGGGTTTGGGCTTCTTTTCTGTCATGTGATATCTCTATGCATGGAACAAATGCGCTACCTAGGAAGTTCTAATCAATTTAGAAAAAAAGAAAAGCTTACTTTGGCTCATGGGTTTGGAGGCTTCAATCCATGGTTACTTGGCCCATTATGGAGGAAGCATAAATGTAGCAAGCTGCTCATCTCATGGTGCTGAAAAGCAAAGAGAAAAAAGAAACTGATGTCTACAATCCTCTTTGAGGACACACCCTCAGGACCTAACTTTCTTCCACTGGGCTCCACCTTCTAAAGGTGCTACTATTTTCCAATAAGAACTCTGGCTGGGGACCAAGCCTTCAATACCTGGGCTTTTGGGGGAGGGTATTCAAAATCCAAAGGATACCCCCTTTTTCTCCCATTACTTTGTCTACTGTCAGTTTATTGGCCTGTTATCAGACTCTCAGAGGTTTCAGGGAGAGCTTTCCTCACTTTCCTCACCTGCAGTTTATTGAGGTGGGAAGGTGAGATGCAGCCACGGCATGACTGGATTCAAGAGGTCAAGGGCTTCATGGTGACTGTCTTGCTGTGGGACATAGTTTTCCCGTCACAAGCTAATAGTCACTCTAACAGTTATAGCTAAGCAACTCAGCAAAGACAGATAGGAGACTTGTGCAGAACACTCCCCAGGAAGACTCAGCTTTGGCCATCTATTTAACTCTGTCCAAGACGTGGGAAATTATAATTGACCAGGCCTGGGGTCTATTTGTGGGGGCATCGTGGATGTTATGGGGACTGAACATGATGGGAGCAGGTCAACCTACTAAAATCCCATAGGCTAGCTATTTCCCAGGCATGGGTGTTCATTTACTAGAAAGGGGAAATGTTATAGTGATGTTCTCTTAAGTGTGATCACCATACACATTAATGCCCCAGGGACTGCGGGGGAAGAGCACAAGAAGTCACCAAGAAGCAAGCCCTTCCTATGTATCAATGCCATGCACGGGCTGCTGGGGGGACAGCCAGACACTAGCCTTTTTCTGTGAGTCAGTGCCATTTGTGGGCTATGGGGGAAGAGAATCAGAAGTCACCAAGAAGCATGCCCTCCCTGAGAACCAGTGCTATGCACTGGGTGCTATGCCTAATGTCAGTGAAGCTGATTTAATTCAAAGTCATGCAGAACAACTAGGAGTACCAAGGTACAAATAACTTATCAGGGCATCAAGGAAGCAGTGATTTCAGTGTTAGAAGACCAGACTCTAAATGGAGACATTTGCTTAAGAGATAGGACTCAGGACTTGGTGATTGGACCTGAAAATGCAAAAGAATCTATGACTTCTAGATTTCTAGATCAGGCAACTCCCTGAAAAGAAAGAAATACCAAAAAAAAAAAAAAAAAGGAAAATGAGAGCCAAAGATATGAAAGAAGAATTGTTGCAAATTTTTTCTGGCTAATTTAATTTATAGGTTCATCCTGGGAAGAAATGCATGCATGCCCTGATGAAAAGCATAAACAATTTTCTGATAAACTTTAATAGGATTAAGATTTGTTCTGGGAACTGGTCAGCATCCTTTTACCCACCTAGCTGACTGTCAGTTTACAGCTATGTGATCATTATTCAGACCTTCGTTTCTTTGTCTTTCTCTCCTAACAATGATTTCACATCCTCTATGTCTACAAAATGCCCTACCAAGAGTTAGCTTTTGAAATTTCTATACCCCAAACTTTAACAGCAATATTATGACAAAACTTTGATATGTTTTCCTGTAAGCAAAGGACTGGAAAAGAGCATCATGTCCATTTCATTTATAGATATTTGAAGCTCCAGTTCTATAGAAACATATTGTGGCTTAGATCTAAAATGTGCCCCTCTACGTGTGTGAAAGGTTGCTGAATCATGGGAGTGCTACGCTCATCGGGATTCATCCTTCAAAGACTTTAGCAGCTAAATGTAATGTTAGGTGGGGCCTGATTGAGGTGAGTCACTGGGGATGTGATGCGGAAGGGTGTGTTCTTGATCTTGGTTCCTCTCTTCTGTTTGCTTTCTGGATGCCATGAGAGGAAGAGTTTCCTTCATCAGAGCCTTCTACTTTGCTTTTTCTGCTTTGGATACAGCTGACTTTTAAAAAATACATTTTATAGGGGCTGGGGATTTAGCTCAGCGGCATAAGCGCCTGCCTTGCAAGCGCATGGTCGTGAGTTTGATCCCTGGTACCGGTAAAAATACAAAAAAAAAAAAAAAAAAAAAAAAAACAAACCATTTTATTTAAGAGAAAAAAAGACACAGAAAAGAAAAACAAAAAGCAAAAGAGACAAACAAACCCAAAAACAGTAACAGTATATGTTTTCAAAACAAGATGATAGGAATTTGACAATGATTGTAATATTGCATATTGTTACCTTAGATTGCCAAATATAGACATGTAAAATCGATCTAATTATATGAGTACTAATTGTTCTTTTTTAAGATATAATACAATTAGTACTATAGTCATCTTAGCTATTATGTATAAATGTACAAATTTATGTTTTTTTCCTTTTGCTTTCCTTTTTCCTCCTTTCCCCTAACCCAGTAACTTTTCCTCTTTGAGCAGTTTCTTACTCTTACACATATTTAACATAGATTTTGGCTCATATTTGCTCTTTCAGTTTCTTACACTAGGGGGATAATATGATATTTACGCATGAGTTTTATTTATTTCACTTATGAGTATGGTCTTAAGTCATGTCCATTTACTTATAAAAGCCTCAATACAATCTTTCTTTACAGCTAGGCAGTACTCCATTATAAAATAATATCACATCTTGGGCTGAGGATTTAGCTCAGTGGCATAAGTGCCTTGCGGGTGTGTGGTCATGAGTTCAATCCCCAGTGCCAAACAAATAAACAACAACAACAACAACAACAACCCCCTCAAACTCCCATATCTTTCTTTTATCCATTCCTTGATTGCTGGGTGCTTGGGGTGTTTCTAAGATCTGGCTATTACAAATTGTGCTGCTATAAACATGGGTGCACATATATCACTGTGGTATGATGTTTTCAGTTCTTCTGGGAAAATGCCCAGAAGTGGGATAGCTGGGTCAAATGGAATCTCTAATCTTAGTTTTCTAAAGAATCTCCACACTGATATCCACAGTAGTTGTACCATTCTACACACCCACCAATAGTGAAGAAGAGTTCCTGTTCCCCCACAGCCCCTCTAGCATTTGTTATTTGTTGATTATTTGATCTTGACTATTCTTTTTGGAGTGAGATGGAATCTCAATATTGTTTTAATTTGCATGTCCTGGATGGCCAATAATGCTGAACATTTTTCATATATTTATTTGTCATTTGTATTTCTTCATTTGAGAAGTGTGTATTCAACTCAGATGCCCATTTTTGGATTGGGTCTTTGAATTTTGGGGACCTGATTTTTAAAAAATTCTTTATATGTTCTACATAAAGTCCTTTGTTTGATGGCCAGTTGGCTAAGATATTTTCCCAATTTGTGGGTTTTTTTTTCACTCTGTTGGAGATTTCTTTGACATGCAAAAACTAATTAATAAGACAAGATCCCAGTTATTGATTCTGGGGATTATTTCCCATGCAGTTTGATTTTTGTTCATGAATTCTCTGCCGATCCCTGTGTCTTCAAGATTGCTATCTATTTTATCTTCCAGCAGATTCAGTGTTTCTGTTTTAATATTTAGATCTTTGATCCACTTTGACGTTAGTTTAGTGCATGGTGATAGGCATGGGTCTAATTTTAGTTTTGGCATATGGAAAACCAGCTTTCCCAGCACCTCTCGTTAAAGAGGCTATCATTCTTCCAGTGAACATATTGGGTCCCTTTGTCAAAGATAAGGTGTCTGAGAGTGTTTGTAGTTGTGGTTGTAACTTCTAAGCTATTCCATTGATCTTCAGGTCTGTTTTTATTTCAGTACCATGCTGATTTTATACTGTAGCTTTGTAGTATAACTTCAAGTCAGAGATTGTGATGCCTCTTGCTTTGCCTTTGTTGCCAGAATTGCCTTGGCTATTCTATTTCTCTTCTGATTCTAGATAAATTTTAGGAATGGTTACTCTAGACCTGTGAGATGTGCTAATAGTGTTTTGATTGGAATTGTAGTAAATCTGTAAAACAATTTTTGGAGAATGGCCTTTTTCACAATGTTTGTTTTTCCTATCCCTGAACAAGGAATGTCTTTCCATTTTCTGAGATCCTTTTCAATTTCTTTACTTTTTTTTTTAAATCAGTACTGGGGATTGAACTCATGATGAGCACTTGCAAGGCAGGCACTTATTGCCACTGAGCTAAATCCCCAGCCCTTCAATTTCTTTTTTAAGAATACAATAATTTTCACCGCATAGATCTGTTACTTCCTTTGTTAGATTGATTCCTAAGTATTTTATTTTTTTTCTTGGATGCTATTGTGCCTGTGTGCTAATGTGGCTTCTCTTATATCTCTCTCAGTGAGTTTGTTGTTTGTGTATAGGAATGCTACTGATTTTTGAGTGTTGACTTTGTATCCAGCTGTATTATGGAATTTGGTTATTATATCTAGAAGTTTTTCAGTGGAGTTTTGGGGGTCTTCTATGTAGAGTATTATGTCATCTGCAAATAACTATAATTAATTTATTTCTTTCTTATCCTTATTCCTTTTCTCTCTCTTGTCTAATTGCTCTGGCTAATATGTACAGCACTATACTGAATAGGAGTGGTGATAGTGGTCAGCCTTGTCTTATTCCTGATTTTAGAGTGAAAGTTTTCAGTTTTTGACCATTTAACATGTTGCTGTTTGTTGGTCATAGATGATTTTTATCATGTTGAGATAAAGACCATCTATTTTGATTTTCCAAAGGGTTCTTATCATGAATGAGTTTTGGACTTTATCAAAGCTTTTTCTGCATCTATTGAGATGCAATGTATTATGTTTATTGATTTGCATATGTTGAACCATCCCTGCATTCCTGGAATGAATCCCACTGAGTTGTGGTGTATAAACTTGTTTATGACCTGCTGCATTCTGTTTGCCAGTGTTTTATTGAGGATTTTTGCATCTATGTTTATTAAGGAAATTGGCCTCTAGTTCTCTTTTTTGGTTGGGTTTTCCTCTGATTTGGGTATTAGGATAATGCTTTCTTCCAGGAATGAGTTAGAGAGAATTGCTTCCCTTTTAATTTCACTGAAGAGTTTGAGGAGTGTTGGAATTAAGTTTTCCTTGTTTGTAGAATTCAGCTTTTCTTTGTTGGTAAGGTTCTAATGACATTTTCAGTTTCATTAACTGAAATTGGGTTATTCAGCAGTTTTACATCTTCTTGACCAGCTTTGGTAATTCACATGTTTCTAGGAATCTGTCCAACCTATGAGAAGTTTTCATAGTAGGTATTGATGATCTATATTTCCAAAGGGTCTGTAGTCATTTTGCCCTTTTCTTTATTGCATGAATTTGTGTTTTTTCCTTTCCTTTTAAAAATAATAATGGCTAGTGGATTATCAATTTCATTTATTATTTCAAAGAACCAACTCTTTGATTTGTTCATTCTTTGTGTTATTTCTTAGTCTCTATTGCATTGATTTTTGCTGTGATATTTATATTTTACTCCCTTCTTTTGGCTTTGGGCTTGACTTGCTCTTCTTTTTCTAGATGTTTAAAGTGTAGCATCAAGTAACCACATTTTATTTTCCTGATGTGGTAATTCATTACAATAAGCTTTCCTCTGAGAACTGCTTTCATTGCATCTCACAGGTTCTGGTAAATTGGATTTGTATTTTTATTTGCTTGTAGAGATTATCTAATTTCTTCTGTGACCTATTGATTATTTAGGAGTGTATTATGTAATTTCCATGTGTTTATGAGTTTTTGCAGTTTCTTTTGTCATTAATTTCTAGTTTCATGGTACTGTGATCAGATAATATGCATGGGATAATTTGATTCTTTTGCATTTACTTAAGCATTTTTTATGGACTCGTATGATCTATTATAGAGAATGTCCCATGTGCAGCTGAGAAGAATGTACATTCTGTTGTTGAGTGGAACGGCCCATACATGTCTATTTAGTCCATTTGTTCATCTGTTTGATTCAGTTCTTTTATTCCTTCACTTACTTTCTGTCTGGTTGGCCTGTCTCTTTGTATCAGTGGGGTGTTCAAGTCCCCTGTTATATTTGTGTTATTGCTTATTTCATTTTTTATTTCTATTAATATTTATTTTATATAGTTGGGTGCTCCCATATTTGGAGCATGTGTTTAAGATTGTTATCTCTTTCTTTTGAGGTTTTCCCCTAACAAATATGTGGTAACCTTCTTTATCTCTTTTGATCATTCTTGGTTTGGAGTTCATATTGTTAAACAATAGCTACCCCTGCTTTTTTTTATTTTTGGTTCATGTTGCATGAAGTATTGTTTTCCATCCTTTGACTTTCAATCTATGAATTTTCTCTCAGATTAGATGGGTTTCTTATGTACAGCATATGATTGGATGTTGTTTCTTGAGCCATTCTGCCAGTCTGTTTTTTTTAAATTGGTGAATTGATGCCATTTACATTAATGGTTATAACTGATATGAATTGGCTTCTTTTTTGTCATGTTATGTTTGTGTTGTTCGTTCTTTACCTTTCCCCTCTATTTGTACTGCTTTGTGGTTTCTATCTTTTGGTGTTCTTGAAACTTTATGTCTATCTAGAATATCTTTCAGCATTCTTTGCAGGGTTGGTTTGGTGGTCATAAAGTTCTTCAGCTGTTCTTTATCATGGAAGTACCTTATTTCTCCACTGATTTTCAAGGATAGTTTTGCAAGGTACATCAATCTGGGTTAGAAGTCATTTTTCCTTTAGGATTTGAAATACTTCACTCTATGCTCTTCTTGATTTCATTGTTTGTGTTGAGAAGTCTTCTGTGATTCTGATGGGCTTTCCTTTATAGGTGATTTGCTTATTTTCTCTAATAGTTTTTAATATTCTGTTCTTATGCTGAATTTCTGGAATGTTGCTTTTATATGTCTGGGTGTAGATTTATATTAGTGATGTCTAATTGGAGTTCTATATGCTTCACTTGTCTGCATGTCAGTTTCCCATGTTTGGAAAATTTTCTGCTGTTACTTCTGTAAATAGTCTTTTTATGTCATTAGTGTAGATCCCTGCTTTTTTGCTGACACCTTTCACTCTTTTTTTCTGTTGTCTTGCAGTCATTGAATTTTTATTTCCTGAATCCTTGTTATTTTTAAAAGATCTTTCCTTTCCTTTTCACTAGCTGCAATCTTGTCTTCTAGGTCTGAAAGTCTATCTTCACATATATTGAGGCACTGTTACCAGCTTTTGATGGAATTTTTGATTTTCTGGATATCTGAATTTGTTTCATGCATTCTAGTTCTTATATTTTTCATTCAAGGTTTCAATCATTTTGCTGTGTTCCACTACTTTTTTTTTTATTTAGGTCTTCTTTAGATGTGTTCAGCTTTTGTTTCACTACATTTATCATTTCTTGTTTTACCTGGGAGATTATTTGTGATCTGAGCTCCTTTATAGCTTCCTGCAGGTGCTTCTTTATTTCGGTATTTCATTTGTATGGCTTACATTTTCTTCTATGTCCATGTCTCCTAGGCTTGTTTGGGTTGAGGTTTGTAATTGCATTTTGCTCTTTTGTTTTGTCATTTTTCTGTATTCCTCTGGAACAGCTGGAATGCAAAGATTCAGTTGTTTCTTGGATTAAGGATGGCTGTCTGTACTGCCGGGAGTTTGTCCAGTTGAGTGGGGGGACATTAGGCAGGACTTACTGTGTCCCTAGTGGCATTCAAAGGCTCCTCAAATGGAGGGGTTCCCAGGGTTGACCTTCAGCACATCCCATGTGGCTACTGAAGCTCCCAGAATGCTTGAGGTCACTAGGCAGGGCCCTACATGGTTCTGAGTGTTGTACCAAGGCTAAATGGTTTGTAGAGTACACTGGGCATGCCTTCAGTCATGCCATGCGGCACACAAAAGCTCCCTGGCTTCTTGGAGTCTCTGGGTGGGGCCCTACAAGATTCCATGCAATATACTAAGGCTTCACGGCTAGGTGGAGTTCACTGTGCAGGCCTTTGGCTTGTACCAGGCAGCCCATTGAAGTTACCCAGTTGCTTGGGGTTGCTGGGTGGGGCCCAACCAGATTCTGAGCAAGATCTTGGGACCGCATAGCTGGGTAGACTTTGTTGTGGGGGCCTTCAGCTCACGCCACTCAACATGCCATGGCTCCTGGTTAACTGGGGGTCACTGGGTGGGATGTCAGTGTGCTATTTTAGCATTAAACAATTAAAATGGAAGAAATATCCTGTATTTGTCTTTTATCCATTATGTCCATATCCCCATTAAATGATCGTATGACAATGTTCATTGCAAGTAGATCTTGATAGTCTTTTTTCCAAAATGATTCAAAAGAAAGTAGTAGTCTGCTGACTTTAATAAACAGAAAAGAAAATGCTGTGGACTGTTGGATGCAATTACTAATTTAAAATAATGTTTCTAGAATAAAAGAAAACTAAGAGAAAATAATGGAATATTTTCCTGCTTTCTTGCACGAGAAATCTTTAAAATTTGGTGTGCATCTTGAATTTGGATAATCAGTTTCTTTACAGTAATAAACATTCCATTGTTGGTTTGCAGTGTCTCTTTCAGTTTTTGTTGTAACTGTCTATATAAATTCTACTGACTAGCTGACCCCTTAATAATTCTTCAGCTGCTGTGCTATGAAAGGTTGTGATCAGAACATCTATAAATAATAACAAGTCAGGCAGGCAGCATGCATTTTATACATGCAACTTCCAAATTGCAAAAGCCTATAGCAGGGCAATCTGTCATCTCTGTTCATGTGTCCAAAGGCACTTCCTTTACTTGGCTGGTTATAGCAACTGAATAGATGAGAAGACTTACCACATCTCCTGGAAAGAGACAATATTAGAAAGAGGCAGAAAACAGGGGACTATGATTAGCTTAGGGGCTTCTTTGATTTCAAAGCTTTTTAACATTTAGCTTGTAAAATATTTATAGGATCTCTAGTGGACTTCTAATAGTTGGTTAGTACACTTAGATTAGGGTTTTTGCTCCTTTTTACTGTTATTAAGACTATTTTAGGTTAGAAATGTGGCTCAAAAAAAAAACTGTGGCTCAGTAATAGAGTTCTTGCCTATCTTTCAGGAATCCCTTGGCTTGATCCCCAGCACTAAAAAGAAAAAAATTATTTCTACTATATTGTACATACTCAGGGCAGATAGAATTTCAAACAATAAAGACAATCAAAAGAACTATTAGAAACTATTTGCTTTCAAAGAAAACCTTTTGTTGTGTGTGCTTCAGCACACACATCAGAGCATATTTAAAATATTGATATATTTCAGGTAATGTGTAGTATTAGCATGAGGCTGAACATTTTTTTGATCAATAAATATTCATCTATAGAATGATTTTTAAAGACCACTGTTTTATTCCATAGATATTACATTATTGTAAAATCAATTCTTTTTAAACACTTCTATTTTTAATTTTTCCCTTTTAAATTGTGATGTAATATTTTCTTTGTATAACCATTATTAAACAAATATTCTAATTATTTCCTTTTTTGGTACCAGGGATAATTATTTCTTTACTATAAATCCACAGAAGTAAAATTTTTGGGCTAAATTAGTGCATTTTAATAGTAATACAAACAGAATGTCTTATTATACTAAAATATTAACATAATTAATACATTTTACTCTGTAAGTGTACCATGCTATAAGAGCATATATACTACTAGTATATGGTAGTATCATACATACAAGTTCACGCTGAATGTACTGAATTCAGTATTATGTTCAGTACAAACAAATTTAAGAATAAAAATACAGTTTATTTTGAGTCTCTAGATCTTGATTTCTGAAGGATCTTGTGTCATGTAAAGCTTTGGTTAAAAAATTTGCTATGATTTTCTCTTGTTGGTCTGTCTTTGTCAAAAAGATGTAAGTCATGAACTTTGTAATGAGTAACAATATATTAACACACTATTTTAATATAATAACATATTTTAACACTAAATTTTGGGTAGGTTACATTTCTGTGCAGAAATGTACCTATTTCACTGCCCCTAGTTGGATAAGTAAGTGCTATCCAAGTCATACTCAATACCCCAAGATATGTCACCTCAGTAGCCTATGTATTTTAAGCTGTAGGAACATGAAGACAGAAACAGCAGGTCTCTCTGAACTTCTTAAAGATCCTCAAGTGACAGATGTCTTGCCCTACAAGTGGAGGAAAGGAATGTTACAACAGAGAGGGCAAGAAGAATACAAAGCAATTGGCCTTGCTAAGTTTCCTGCAGCTTACTACCATTAAATCAGACTTCCTTTTTGTCCTATTAAACTTCTATTTCACCGTTCATTCTTCATTAAATTTAAGAATAAACATATGGTTTCCCTAAGGTATTTGGGGCTTGGTTTCTACAGGACCTTGTGTTATATAAATTCGATTAAGTACATTTGTCATGCGTTTTCTTAACCTGTGTTTTAGGGTAGGAAGTCACTCATAGACTTTGCAGTGGGTAAGAAAAAGCTATTACTTTTTCTTCCCCACAATGCCAATTTTCCCATTGTCTTACAACTGACATGTTACTCTTTTAGTGTTGTTCAATATGTAGGGTTTGAAACCTGTAGCTCATTGAATTACTTTTAAAAATTCCTTTTGCTGTGGCACCAACAAGATGGTGTAAGAGAACTTTCCAGTGCTTTTCCTTCCACAGAAGCATCAATTTAGACAACTATGCCCACCTGAAAATACCAACACAAGTGTTAAGGAATTCATGCAAGCAATTACAGCACTTAGATGTAGCAGAGAAATAAGAAAAGACATATTGAAGAGAGCAGAAAGAATAGTTTCACATCACCTATACGACGCTTCCCCAAATCTGAGTTCACAGAGGCAGCCTCCCCTAGGGGGACACTGACTAATATGAACTCTGGAATCATGAAATCTGGGCCAGGCTGGCTCCTAAGGTCCCAGGCTCTAACTTGGCCCTTCGAGGCAGAGGCTCAAGGTCTATTCCAGAAGACTCCCTGGAATCCAGAGTATCATCACATTATGACAAGTCCATGCTAAAACACAGTCAGCAATGAAATGCTAAGAGCTTTTCCTCTGAGATCAGGAATAAAACATGGATGTCTAGTCTCAGTATTTTTTTTCAAAATGGTACTGGAAATCCTAGCAAATGAAATCAGGGAAGACAAAGGAATAAAAGGCATCCAATTGAAAAGGAAGACATGAAGTTATGTCTGTTTTCAGACCTTATATATAGAAAGCTCTAAGCAGTACATTAAAATATGTTAGAATTGATAAAGTCAATAAGATGCCAGGATCCAAGAATTAACATATAAAACAAGAAGCATTTCTGTACAATAGTAACAAAATATCCATAAAGAAGAATCAAGAAAACAATCTCACTTATAATAATATTTTTAAAAGAATAAAATAGGAATAAATTTAGCCAGGAATAGGAAAAATCTCTCCATTGAAAACCTTAGAGCAATGATTACAGGAATTAAAGGAAAATAAATGAAATAATATTGTGTGTTCATAGTTCACACTGTGCTCAGAATACATATTGATAAATTGTCATACTACCAAAGTACCATACAGATTAAACACAATCCCTAACAAAATTCTGTTGACATTTTTCACAGAAACAACAAAAATTCAGCCCAGGATGTGGTGGTTCACAGCTGTAATACCAGCACTTGGGAGGCTGAGGCAGGAGGATTTGTGAGTTCAAGGCCAGCCTGAATTACATACAGAAATCCTGTCTGAAAAAAAAACAAAATACAACAACAACAAACAAACAAGAATTCAGTCAGACATGATTGTAATCTCGGTATTCTGGGAAGCAGAATAATAAATTCAGTCCTAGATTAGGCAACTTAATGTCATAGCAGGACCCTGTGCTAAAATTTTAAAAAGTATGAGAATGTAACTCAGTGCAATGGTTTTGGTTCAGTCCTGTCTTAGTTACTTTTCTTTCAATGCTGAGGCAAAATACCCAACACCCACAAGTTAAGAAAGGAAAAGCTTATTTAGTTCACAGTTTATAGAGGCTTCAGTCTATCATCAGTTGGCTCCAAGGCAGGGCAGCATGAAAGATAGGCATCATAGAAGAGAAACAGTCCATGGCAAACAGAACACAGCAAGAGTAAGCAAACAAAGTGACAAGCCACGAGCAGCCATGGCAGCTTCTTTTGGCTCCTTTTATATTCTATCTAGGTTACCTGGGTTAGGGTGGGCATCAATCAAATTAGCCGAATAAACTATAATCACATGCCCTTAATTTTAGCATTGCACTGTGAATAAATCTCAGTATCATGTCTTTGATCCCAGCAGCACAAACTCTAGATCTAGCCACCTTCAGAAACTCCCACATATGATTGCATGAGGCTTTGGAGAGACATTCAGACAAAAGTCATATCAAATTCTCAGTACCATGCATACAAAACAAAATCCTAAAATTCATATGGGACCACAAAAGACCCTAAATAGGCAAAGTAGTCTTTAAGTAAAAATAAAGCTCAAAATATCAAGTTGTGTGATTTCAAAATATACTACAAAGCTTTAGTAATCAAAACAGCATGATATAGGTATAAAAAAAACTGATAGACCACAAAAAACCACATATTCAGTTAATTGATTTTTGACAAAGGTGCTAAGAACACACAGGAGGGGAAAGAACAGTCTTTTCATTAAAGTGTTGGGAAAACTGAATATCCACATGGAGAAGAATGAAACTGGACCTTCTATCTTTAAAAATTTTTTTATTTAAAGAAAGACTAAACAAAACAGAAAATGAGTAGAAATAATACATATTCAAAGAAAAAATAAACAGACATCACTAGTTGATTACATATTGTCCTCTTACAAATAGTTTTTGAAGATACAAAAGTGCAACATATAAAGTGGGGATTCAAACAGCGAGACTGCAAACAGTTCTGTTCAACTATCCAACAAAAACTTAGTAATATGGTTATTAATTCTATACACTTAAACATACATGCAGTTATCCATATCTTTATGTTGAGATTAAACAAACCAAAGAGGCTAAAATCCCTCTGAACAAAGAACAATAGTATTGCTGGATTTCATCATGACACTATGGGATCAGCACTGGGTACTGTAGTTTCTCCTTTTCTTCCAAGTATTTGTTCATTTCATCATGTGTTATAAGATCAGTTCTCATAAACTGTTTATAGGTTCTACACATGCATGAGTTTTCTTTTTCTTTTTTTTAATTTTTATTTATTTTATTTTTAAAAAGAGTAAGATAAAAGAGGACATAACAAAACAGGTCAGAACAGAATAATTTAAGCAACACAGTGTTTCACCATAAGACAATCTGACATAACAGTAGCTACCATAGCACCTCTTATATTGAAATATTTGAGTTTACCTTCATACACTATAGTATCAAACATAACAAAACAGTATAAAAACACTCAAGAGAATGAAACTATTACAGGGTATTCAGAACCAACTAACAGAAAACAAAATATGGTTACTATATTATCTCCTTGTCCATAAAAATTTGTTTATATGATCACATATAATAAAGTCCAATAAGATACAACATGATAAAACCGATGGAGACTGAAAAACAAAAGCTTGGTAGGACTTCAAAACAAGATGATATTAAATCATCACTAGTTATTATAAGGTTTTTGTTTTCTTCAAAATAGCTGTTCATACCATCACAGACAATAAAATCAAACAACCCAGAATAAAACCATTCCAACTAATGAAAGAAAACAATATAAGGCTTCAAAGCCATATAATGGAGAGTCATGATTACCACATACTTTTATTTATTCTTACCATTTCTTTCAATAGGGAGACTATTCAGTATTTATACATGTGAGTTTGATTTATTTCACTTATGAGTATGGTCTCAAGCTGTGTCCATTTATTTATAAATATCTCAATGTGATCATTCTTTATAGCTGAGTAGTACTCCATTGTATAAAAATACCACAACTTTTTTATCCATTCCTCAGTTGATGGACACTTAGGTTGTTTCTAAGATCTGGATGTTACAAATTGTGCTACTATAAACATGGGTGCACATGTATCACTGTGGTATGATGTTTTCAGTTCTTCTGGGAATATGCCTAGAAGTGGAATAGCTAGAACAAATGGGACTTCCAATTCCAGCTTTTTGAGAAATCTCCAGACTGACCTCCACAATGGCTGCACAGTTTGCACTCCCATCAACAGTACAGGAGAGATCCATTTTCCCCACAGCCTCTCCAGCATTTGTTGTTGGTAGTTTTCTTGATCCTGGCCATTCTTTCAGGAATGAGATGGAATCTCAGTGTGGTTTGAATTTGTATTTCTCTAATGAATAATGATGATGAACATTTTTTCATGTATTTATTTTCCATTTGTATTTCTTCATCTGAGAACTGTGTATTCATCTCAGATGCCCATTTTTGGATTGGATCTTTGAATTTTGGGGGTCAGATTTTTAAAAATTATTTATATGTTTTAGACAGAAGTCCTTTGTCTGAGGGACAGTTCATTAAGACTGTTTCCCAGTTTGTAAGTTTTCTTTTCGCTATGCTAGAGATTTCTTTTGATGTACAGGAGCTTTTAAATAAGACATGACCCCAGTTATTGATTCTGGGAAGTATTTCCTGTGCAGTTTGATTCCTGTTCATGAATTCTCTACCTATCTCTATGTCTTCAAGGTTTTTACCCACTTTGTCTTCCAATAGATTGTGTTTCTTATTTTAATATTCAGACCTTTGATCCATTTAGATTCTAATTTAGTACATGGTGATAGGCATGGGTCTAGCTTTAGTTTTCAGCAAATGGAGAGCCAGTTTTTCCAGCACCATTTATTAAAGAGACT
Source organism: Cavia porcellus (assembly GCF_034190915.1). NCBI lineage: Eukaryota > Metazoa > Chordata > Mammalia > Rodentia > Caviidae > Cavia > Cavia porcellus. The sequence goes on from NW_026947487.1 coordinate 81,637,406, forward strand.
GTGGTTGTTCCAGTGAAACTGCTTGGCTCCTTTATCAAAGATAAGGTGGTTGAGTGTGTTTGTAGTGGTGGTTGTATCTTCTAGTCTATTCCATTGATCTTCGGCTCTGTTTTGATTCCAATACCATGTTGATTTTACTACAGTTGCTTTGTAGTATAACTTCAAGTCAGGGATTGTGATGCATCCTGACTTGCCTTTACTACTTAGAACTGTCATGGCTATTCTAGGTCTCTTCTCGCTCCAGATGAATTTTAGGAATGATTTCCCGAGGTCTATGAGATATGCTGATGATATTGTTATTGGAATTGCTTTGAATGTGTATAATAGTTTTGAGAGAATGGCAATTTTCACAATATTTATTCTTTCTAGCCATGAGCAAGGCATGTCTTTCCATTTTCTGAGATCATCTTCATTTTCTTTTTTCAGGTATTATAATTTTCCTTATATAGATCTTTCACTTCTTTCAGGAGAATAATTCCTAAATATTTCATTTGGTTGGTTGCTAGTATGAAGGATTTGGCTTGTCTTATTTCTTTCTCTGTGATTTTGTTGTTAGTGTATAGAAATGATATTGATTTTTGAGTACTGATTTTGTATCCAGCTACATTGCTGAATTTATTATATCTAGGAGATTTTCAAAGGAGTTTAGGGGTCTTCTATGTAGAGTATCATGTCATCTGCAAATAATGATAATTTAACTTCTTCTTTTCCTATCTTTAGCCCCTTTTATTTATCTATCTTGTCTAATTGCTCTGGCTAGTATTTCCAGTACTATATTAAATAGGAGTGGTGATAAAGGACATCCTTGTCTTGTGCCACATTTTAAGGTAAAGGCCTTCAGTTTTCGGCCTGATGATGATACTGGCGGTTGGTTTGTCACAGATGGCCTTTATCATATTGAGGTAAAGACCATCTATTCCAATTTTCTGTAAGGTTCTTATCCTGAATGAATGTTGGACATTATCAAAAGCTTTTTTTGCATCTATAGAAATGATCATGTGATTCTTTCTTTTGGCTTTATTGATATGGTGGATTACATTTATTCATTTACATATGCTGAACCATCCCTGCATGCCTGGGATCAATCCCACTCGGTCATGGTATATAATCTTCTTGATGATTTGCTGCATCCTATTTGCAAATATTTTATTGAGGATTTTTGCATCTGTGTTCATTAGGGAGATTGGCCTGTAGTTCTCTTTTTAGCTGGTTCTTTTTGGGGTTTTAGTACTAGAGTAATATTTGCTTTCAGGAAAGACTTAGGAAGGATTGCTTCCCTTTCAGTTTCATTGAAGAGTTTGAGGAGTGTTGGCATTAAGTTTTCTTTGTATTTCTTGTAGAATTCTGCAGTGAATCCGTCTGGGCCTGGGCTCTTCTGTTTAGGTAAGGACTTAATTACATTTTCAATTTTATTAATAGAAATTGGGTTATCCAACAATTTTACATCTTCTTGACCTAGCTTTGGTACTTAATAAGTTTCTAGGAATCTGTCTATTTTGTCTGTGTTATCAAACCTGTAAGAGTAGAGGTTTTTGAAATAGGTGTTGATGATCTTCTGTATTTCTCCAGAGTCTCTAATGATTTTGCCTTTTTCGTTCCTTATTGCATGAATTTCAGCTTTTTCTTCCCTTTTGAAAATAAGGTTGGCTAGGGGCTTACCAAATTTATATAATCTTTCAAAGAACCAAACTCTTTGATTCATTGATTCTTTGGATATTCTTCTTAGTCTCTAATACATTAATTTCTATTTTGATTTTTATAATTTTCTCCTTTCTTTTGGATTTGGGCTTAACTTGCTCTTCTTTTTCTAGATGTTTGAGGTGTAGCATGAGGTTATTTATTTGTATTCATTCTGTTTTCCTGATGCAGCAACTCAGTGCAGTAAATTTTCCTCTGAGGACAACTTTCATTGTATCCCACAGATTCCGGTAAGTTGTATTTGTATTTTCATTTGCTTGTAAGTATTGTTTAATTTCTTTTTTTATTTTCTCTGTGACCCACTGATTGCTCAAGAGTGTGTTATTCAGTTTCCATGTGTTTGTGGGATTTTTGCAGTATCTTTTTATTTATTAATTTCTAGTTTCATGGTGCCATGATCTGATATCATCCATCAGGATAATTTCAACTCTTTTGCATTTATTTAAATATGTTCTGTGGGCTAGTTATATGCTCTATTTTAGAGAATGTGCCATGTACTGCTGAGAAGAATGTGTATTCTGATGTTGTTCGATGGAACACTCTGTATATGTCTATCAAGTCCATTTGTTCCCAGGTGTGATTCAGTCGGTTATTTCTTTGCTGGTTTTCTGTCTGATTGATCTGTGCCTTGGTGTCAATGGTGTGTTAAGGTCTCCTGTTATAATTGTGCTATTGCTAATTTGGTTTTTCTGTTCTATTAATACTTGCTTTGTATAAGTGGGTGCTCTGGAATTTGGTGTATATATGTATGTTTAAGATCTCTTCCTCTTGAAGTTTTCCCCTAAGCAGTATGTAATGACCTTCTTTATCTCTTCTGATCATTCTTGGTTTGAAGTTCACATTGTCTGCAAAGAGAATACCACCCCTCTCTTTTTGGGAGGGTTCCTGTTGCATGAAGTATTGTTTTCGGTCCTTTGATTTTCAGTCTGTGAGTATCCTTTTGGGTTAGATGGTTTTCTTATAAACAGCATATGGTGGGGTGTTGTTTCTTGATCCATTCTGCCAGTCTGTTTCTTTTAATTGGTGCATTGAGACCATTTACATTAATGGTTATAACTGTTATATATTGGTTTATTGTTGACATGTTATCTTTCTGTTGTTTCATCTTTCTCTTTCCTTTCTATTTAATTTTCTGCTTTGCTTAGTAGTTTTTTCCTAAGTGTATCTAAACTGTTTTTCAGTATTCTTTGCAGGGTTGGTGTGGTGATCATGAAGTTCTTCAGCTGTTCTTTGTCATGGAAGTATCTTATTTCTCCATCCATTTTGAAGGAAAGCTTTTCTGGGTACATCAGTCTAGGTTGGAAGTTGCTTTCCTTTAGGATCTGAAATACTTCACTCCATGCTCTTCTTGACTTTGTGCTGAAAAATCTGCTGTGATTCTGATAGATTTTCCTTCATAGGTGATCTGTCTTTTCTCTCTGACAGCTTTTAATATTCTATTCTTATGGTGGATTTCTGGGATGGTGATTATTATAAGTCTGAGTGTATTTTTATTTTGGTTATGGCTATTTGGAGTTCTATATGATTCACTGACCCTGATGTCAGTTTCTTCTCATGTTTGGGAAATTTTTAGCTACTACTTCCCTAAATATCCTCTTGATATCCTTTATGTTGTCTCCTTCTTTTTCACTTATCCCTTCAATCTTATGTTGTTTTTCTTTGCATCATCTTGCAGCTGTTGAATTGTTATTTCCTGATTCCTTGCTATTTTTAAAAGATCTTTCCTTTCCTGTTCACTAGCTGCAATCTTGTCTTTGAGGTCTGAAATTCTATCTTTACTTTCATTGAGGCAGTTTTTACAACTTTCAGTGGATGTTTTGATTTTCTGTATATCTCTTTGCATCTGCTTTATATATTCTGTTTGTTTCTTATATTGTTCATCCAGGTATTCTATCTTTTTGTTTAGCTCCTCCAATTTTTAATCTGTGTCTTCTTTAGATAAGATTTCTTCTTTTACCTGGGAGATTATTTCTAGTTTGAATTCCTTTAAAGCTTCCTGGAGTTGCTTCGTTATTTCAGCTGCTATTATGTCAGGTATTTCAGGTGTATGGCATATATTTTCTTTTATGTGTACAGCTCCTAAATTTTCTTTGGAATGGCTGGAGGTTTGAGGTTGTGTTTTGGTCTTATATTTTGTCATTTTCCTATATTTCCGTGTTTCAGTGTTATTCCACAGCTTCCCCTGGGCCTGTTGGAAATCCTCTTTTTTGCTCTCAGCTCCTAGAACTCTGGCCGCTCAGTTCCCTGTTTTGAGAAGGGGTCACTAGGTGTGGGGCAGGCAGCCCCAAGCCCTGTGGGGCTTGAGTGTGGCAGGAAGCTGTGAAGTTTCTTGGCTGGTGGGAGCAATGATCCCTAATTCCCAGGCTCAGCATGGTGCAGGGACACTCACCTCAGGTCACTCCATTTCCAGAATTGAGGGGGCGGGCAGGCCCAATTCCTTGGAGCCAGCTGAGCATTGCAGGAAACCAGGAAGTTGGTGCAGGCAAGCCCAAGACTTGCTAAGCTGGTCCAGTGTGGCAGGAAACCGTCTTCCCAATTACTTTGAAATAAGTGGTGCAACTAAGCTGCACAGGACCCCACTGCCCTTTGCCATCCAGAGAACAGACAGCATGACTCAAAGCAAGATTAGGAGAACCTTGCATTGGCTAAAGATAAAAGGATCACTGGAAGCAACAGCAACTGAGACCTCTAGAAATGTACATAAGCCTGCTAGAAGTATGGACTTAGCATCTCAGGAGGGACAGGAAAGAAACCAGACCTGAAGACAATATCTATAATGAGCTGAGAGGACTAGAGCTCTGCCAAGGTTTGGAGCAAGCACCTTCCATCTACAAAACAATCAAACAGCTCCCAAAGCATTCTCTCTTCCTGTTAGGATTTCTTCTATTGTCATTCTTGCCTTCCCAGAGTGCTGAGTTTTTGAAGTAATCCTCAGTGTGCAAGTTAGGAGAATACACACAGAAGAGGCCCTTTGAAAAACTTTTAGGGAAAGTAGCTGAGTTCTGGCAATTGCAAAGTGACCAGGAGGAGGGAGCAGGGAAGGATTATGGGGAGATCATGCCAGATGTTAAAACCTTAAGTATAGCAGCTTTCTTAAAAGAACAAGGAAGGAATCCTGGCCTAATGGTCACCATCTAGCACTGGGTCCTATTTCAGCATGAAGTTTATCTCTGTGATTGCCAGAGAATGTAATAATACAGTGACCTCTACCCCAAATTGCTGTACAAAGAATCCTTTATAAACTAGCTTTTGCTTTTTTTGAATAATCAATCATCAGCTAAATATTTACCTTTTACCAAAAAAGAAGAAAGGAGATTGGAAAAGAAAGCAAACTCTAGTAAATAAATTTGAGGCAGCAGAATTGTAATATGGTAGTTTATATAGTAGTGAATTTTATCAGCCAACATTTACAAGAGGAACAGATATTACACAAGATACACAGATATATAAGAAATTACAAGATTGGCTTACAGGGGTCAGTCACAAAGTCACATGAGAGAGCATGCAAAGGGTGTCTGCACACTGGAGGCTGAAGTGGCCAACTCAAGGTCAGGAGCTCACTGCAGTGTCCTGCATAAGTCTGTATCAGGAAGCCAGTGGGTCTGTAATGGAACATCAAAGAATCTATGTTGGAAGGCTGGAAGTGTCAATGACAAAGGCTGAAGAGTCCCATCAGAGGCTGAACAATCTATGCCAGAAGCCCGGAGACAATGCCCAAGCTGACGGTGAAGACTGGAGCTCCTCCAAAGAACCAGCAATCAGTCCCTCTTCATTTGCCTTTTATTGTATGGGGTGGGTATAGCACTCACACCATCTGCCTGCCCTCCTCTTGCATAAGCTGAGAATGTTACAAATTAAGGATCTTGGCCCCCTGCTGAATCAATTAAATTTCTGACCTCAAATTGATACAATGTATAAACCATAACACCAATGCTTACTCCTTCTTTATCTCAGACCATCAGAGATATGGCATTTACGTTTGTTCCAATGGGGTTTGCTAGGAATAGAGATGGAAAGAGAAAAGCAATCAGCTTTTTAGCACTTTTGCTTTTTTAGATATCAAGGACACTGGCATTAGCGTGGCGAGATTCCCAAGGCAGGTATGAATGGAACAGCTACTTCATAAGCACGGGTACTACACCCAGTAAAAAAATTTAAGCCAAAGAGGGAGAGAAGTGTTTACAGTTGAGAAAGTCCTTATATTGTGCTCTGTTAGAATTAAATTTGAAATAAACCCCGGAGGGAAGAGTGACATAACTATATGATGCGTAAAGCTTGGGGAGATCCAAGATTAGAGACAACTCATAGTCTGTAGTTTACTTGAAATTTTGAAGTCTGGGGAAGGTCAACAGGACAGTGGCATAGAAGATCTATGGAGCAGAAGGCCAGAGACTGCCCTCAGCTTTCTGATGGCTTGTGAGTGGCTCAGAGAGGAATCCAGCATATTTTTCAAGTATAGAAGAGAAACAGAAGAAGCAAATGAGCTCTAGGATTGCTCCAGTCAGCATGGAAGCACAAGCAACAGAAGACCTGAGGTAGGAAGCCCATGTTACTGACAAGGGCACAGTTGTAGTTTTGGGAGAAGTATCAGCTCCAACATTCTGGGCAGGAGTGAAATGGACCTATATGAAGTCGGGCTTGAACCATCATCAGAGGCAGGCACCGTCAGTTGTTTGTGTCAAGAATGAGGCTGGCCCAGGTTCTCTGGCTTGAGGAGGGACTGAGCTAGAATAAAACCAGAGAGGACCTAATCATCTTCAATTCACAACCTCAAGAAATTCATAAGTCTCCAAACTTCTAGGATAGAGGAGGAGATAGAAAACTCTGAGAAAGGGGAAATTCTATTAAAACTATATTTCAAATTTGGTGGTAGGGAAAAATCACTGGCTGGTGCCCATACTTCTTGGGACCTCACAGAAAACAGCATTTAGAATGTGATGATGAGACCTGGCAAGAACTAAGATCACTAAAGGGCTTCAGGGAGAGTGGAGGAAGTACTTAAGGAAGAGAAAAAGACAAAGTTGTAGAGCTATTCTGTTAGATAGCTCTAATGCAATAGGTTCTTGTGTAATAAACTATCATTTAGTAGTGGCCACAAGTGTATTTGTTTGTTTATTTGTTTCTCTTTAGCCTACAAGGCATGGATACAAAAGTTTTCAGAGATCAGTACTGTATTATCGGCAATGACACATGGGGGCAAAGAGTCATGTTGCATTATTAAACAATGTATAGGTGTGTAAGTGTGTACACATTGTTCTACCCCAGTGGTTCTAAAGACCCTAAAGTTGTGGAGACCCTTTCACCATCTGTGTGGTCAAACTACTTTTTCTTGTTAATGCTAAAATGTAATTTGCATTTTTGAATTTTTATGCTTTTGTTACAGTTGAGTGGGCCAATAATAGTCTAGGTTTTTGTGTACAATGAGGAAAAAATTACCAGTAGTAAGTAGTAAGGAGTTATGTGTATTGAAGATAAGCAGAAACAGGAAAAAGGGAAAGCAGAAGAGGGGGCCAATAACTCAGGCTTCCAGCATTTAAAAGCCACACCCCTCTGGCTTTAGGTGCCACCCTCTGCATTGCCCTTGGTGCCCGTCCCCTGCTGCCTAAAGAATGATGATCTCTTGGGCTCTGTTACTTCATTTTGTACCTCTCTTAGGATAATGGGAGCAGGAATAAAAGTTGAGTAATACTTAGAGTTAAATGGAAGGGAGAGAATGCCTCACTTAGCTCCTACTTTTACAAGTGCACAGTAAACTTTTCCAGGGGCTGCAAAGCATGTAATATACCATTACTCAAAGAGACAATAGGAACCAAGCTTACGTATGCTCATGCTAAAGTATAAAAACTTTCCAACATATATATAAGTACTTTCTAACATATATGTATTGTTTGTAGTTTTCCACTTACAAATATGTAGTGGCCTTCTTTATCTCTTTTAATCATTTTAGGTTTGAATTTCACTTTGTCTTCAAACCGGATAGCTACCCCTGTTTTTTTCTGGGTTCCTGTTGCATGGAATACTGTTTTCCATCCTTTGACTTTTAGTCTGTGAGTTTCTTTTTGAGTCAGATGTGTTTCTTGTATACAGCATATTGTGGGGTCCTGTTTCTTGGAGATATTGTCATTTTTATCTCTTTATAGTATGTCTTTCAGTACTCTTTCTAGGATTGGTTTGGTAAATGTGAATTTCTTCAGTTGTTCTTTGTCATGGAAGTATCTTGTTTCTCCATTAAATTCGAAAGACAGTTTTTCTGGGTACATCAGTCGAGGTTGAAAGTTGTTTTCTTTTAGGGCTTGAAATACTTCACTCCAAGCTCATTCTAACCTGAATGTTTGTGCTGAGAGGTCTGCCATGATTCTAATAAGGTTTCCTTGATAGGTGAGTTGTTCCTTTTCTCTAACAGCTTTTAGTATTTGTTTTATGCTGTATGTCTGGATCTTAATTATTATATGCATAATATAATAATATAGATAGGGTATAGATTTATGTTGGTTATTACTGTTTAGCATTCTATCTGCCTCATTTATTTGTATTTCAGATTTTTTCCCCTATGTTTGGGAAATTTTCTGTTATTACTTCTGTGAACTGCTTAGTTATGTCCTTTCAGTTGTCTCTTGCATCCTCACTGATGCCTTTTAGTCTTATATTATTTCTGTTGGCATCATCTTGAAACTGCTGGATTGTCATTTCATGCTACTTTTTTGTTTTTATAAGTTCTATTTTTTATGGTCACTATCTGAGATCTTGTCCTCAGGGTCTGAAATTCTATCCTCAGCTTCATTTTAAATGGTTTTTCCAGTTTTCAATAGAATGTTTTGTTTCTTGGATATCTCTTTGAATTTGTTTCATGGATTCTGCTTGTTTTCCACATTGTTCATTCAAAGTTTCAATCAATTTCCCATGCTCCTGTATTTTTTAAATCTGTTTCTTCCCTAGCTATGTTGAGCAATCCTTTACTAAGGTTGTTATTTTTGTATTTACATAAGACATTACTTCTAACTTGATTTCCTCTGTAGCCTCAAGGATTTGTTTCTTTACTTTGTTTGCTATCTTTTCAGAGATTTCTGGTGTATGACTTTTAAAGTCCTCCATTTTGCTGTCACCTGTTCTTGCCCTTGATGGACTAGATGTTTGAGATTGCATTTTGATATTTTATTTTGTCATTTCTACCATCTGGGCCAACATCTGGTTACTTAATCCCAATAATCACAACTGTTGGCAGTGTATGTCCTAGGGTCCTACTGTATGGTTGATGTCCACCCAATTGTTGGGTACATGGTCACCAGAACCTGCTGGGGTCTTTTGTCTGGGTGAGGGGCCACCAAGTCTCCCATCAAATCAACACTTCCAGTCCACTGCAGTTCAAGATTCTTGGAGGGAGAGTGAGAGCCAAACATTCACAGCAGTGCTTGGCCTAAGAGATGAGGAGAGTAGCTGAGGGCAGTGGGTCAAGCCAGGGTGGGTGTGGTGGTTCTCTGGTCAGCACACAGAAGGAGTGTGCTGGGTCACAGGCATAGCTCAGTGGCCTGAGCTGGGAAGGAGCATGGCGGTCATCTGTGTTGTGGCAGTGGGAGAGTGCCGAGACATGCAGGCCTGGCTCAGCTGTCTGAGCTGGGGCAGAGTTTGGTAGCTTCCTCTGTGCAGCAGTGGTGGGTGGGTAGGGCACTGAGGTGCTCAGACACACACAGGGATCTGAGCTGGGGCAGCTTGTGTTCTTCCTCCATGCAGTGGCAGCAGTGCAGGGGTGAGGTTGGGGGTAGAGGGAGTGGGGGCGCTGACATGCAAGCATGCCCAGTGGCCAGAGCCGGGGCAGAGCTCGGCAGCTCTCTTTTCTTCTTTGATCTTAACCAATTTTATAGACCACTGTGATATCTCCTGATTATTTTAATTTGCATTTCTTTGCTTTCTAGTGAAATAAACTATATTTTATTATGCTTGTTGGCCATTTTAACTTTTTAATGAACTGCTTTTTTATAATCATGTTTTTATCTACTTCTTAATAAGGACAGTTGTGTTTTTAAAATTGATTTTTAAGTTTCTTATTTAGAGTTGGATTAGCTGGGAGCCTACTTTAAAGCCTCATAGTTACTCCAAAAATGTATGTGTTTTCTTCTGTGAAAAATAAAAAAGCACTTGCTTAGTATCTAAAGAATTAAAACCTGGAAAACACAGGGCAATCTGTAAAAGTTACTACCCATTTTACTTTCTTTCTTTTTAAAATATGCAAGATAAAAGTAAGAAGTAAATGTTTTCTTTTCCTCTTTTTACAAATATTTTGGCTATTTATTTTAGACTCATTTCTACAGTGAACATAAAAGACACATTTTCTTTTAATTTTTTTTCCGTTATCATCATCATCATCATGATCATGAAGAACACTTGTAACCATTTCTACTTATTTTTCTACTACATTTTACACATTTTAAAAAAAAGAATATATACAATTATTCAATTCTACATTCTTCTGATAATTTTAGGGTTTCTTTTTTGAGGGAGGTATCAAACTCAGGACCTTGTACTTGCCAGGAAGAAACTGTGCCACTGAATTATATCCTTGGCCCCAGTGTTTCTTTTTTTAATAGTTAATTTCTTAGTTCATCTGGACTTTCCTTAATGAACACAAAATCAAAAGTCCTCAATAAGATACTGGCAAACAGAATGCAGCAAATCATCAAGAAGATAGCACACCATGAACCTAGTAGAATTCATCCAGGGATGCAGGGATATTTAACATATGCAAACCAATAAATGTAATACACTGCATTAATAGAATGAAGGGCAAAAATCACTTGATCATCTCAATAGATGAAGAGAAAGCATTTGACAAAGTCTAACACTCATTCATGATAAAAATCCTGTAGAAAACCGAAATACCTAGTGTATCTCAAACTGATAAAAGTTGTTTATGACAAACCAACAGCCAACATCATATTAAATAGACAAAAACTCAAAAGTTTTCACTCTAAAATCAGGGGAAAAAAACCAAGATTATCCACTGTCACCACTCTGATTCAGGATAGTTCTGGAAATATTAGCAAAAACAATTAGACAAGAGAAAGAAACAAAAAGAATATAGGTAGGGAAGGAAAAAGTTAAATTCGTGAATGATGTGATACTCTACATAGGAGACCCCAAAACTCTACCAAAAGACTTCAAAATTTAATAACAAATTTAGTAGCATCCCTCTACAATAAAAAACAAACTCACTGAGTGAGAAATTCGGGAAACAACAGTTTTTACAGTAGTATCAAAAACAGAGAAATACTTAATAATCAATCTAATGAAGGAAGTAAAAGACCTTTAAATTGCAAACCATGATACTCCAAAAAAGGAGACCAAAGGTATCAGAAAATGGAAAGATATCCCTTGTTCTTGAGTTTGCAGGACCAAAATAGGGAAAATGACCATGCTTCCAAAATCATTATACAGATTTAATGCAATCATGATCAAAACACCAATAGTACACCTCATAGAACTAGAGAAAACAATCCTAAAGTTCATTTGGAAACAGAAGAGACCTAGAATAGCAAAAGCAATTCTGGGCAACAAAGAAAAAGCAAAGGAGATCATAATCCCTAACTTGAAATTATGCTACAAAGCTACTGTGATAAAAACAGCATAGTTCTAACTAAAACACAGACCCGAGGATCAAGGAAACAGAATAGAGAATGCAGAAAAACTCCAAACACATTCAGCCATCTTATCTTTGTCAAAAGGGCCAAACACCTCTACTGGAAGAAACCTCATTATCAAATAGTGCTGGGAAAACTGACATTCCACACACCGAAGATTAAACTTAGTCTTAATTCTCTCACTATTGAACAAAAATTAAAATGGATCAAAGATCAAAATATTAAAACAGAAATACTGAATCTGCTGGAAAATAGAATAAGTAAAACTCTAGAAGATACAGGTGTAGGCAAAGACTTTATGAACAAAACCTCAATTGCAAGGAAATATTACAAAGAATTTTATTATATTGAAAAGATTTTGCACAGCAAAAGAATCCAACAGAGTGAAGAGCCAACTCACAGAAGGGAAAGAAATTTTTACTAACTATTCCTCAGACAAGGAGGGATGATATCTAAAATATATAAAAAGCTCAAAAAATTGGGCCCTCCAAATATAAAGACCCAACTAAAACATGAGCTTCTAAAATGAACAGCTACTTATCAGGTGAAAATGTACAAACAGCATATATGTGTGTGTGTGTGTGTGTGTGTGTGTGTATGTATATATATGAAAAATATCCATCACCACTAGTCTTTTAAGAAATGCAAATTAAAGCAACACTGAGATTCCATCTCACTCCAGAAAGAATGGTTATCATCAAGAAATCAACCAATAACAAATGCTAGCAAGGCCATGGGGGAGAAGGAACCCTTCTCCACTGTTGGTGAGAGTGTAGACTGGTGCAATCACTGTAGAAATCAGTGTGGAGATTTTTCTAAAAATTGTTTGTCTTAACTATGCCTCTTTTTAGCATCTTCCCCAAAGAATTAAAAGTATGATACCATAGTGACATATGCTCACCTATGATTATAGCAGAACAATTTATAATAACTATATCTTGGAAACAGCCCAAATGCCTATCAACTGATGAATGAATAAAGAAGATATGGTTTTTATATACATGGAGTCCTATTCTGCTGTAAAGAAGAATAAACTTGAGACAATTTTTGGTTAAATGAATGTATCTTGAGACCATACACCTAAGTAAAATAAATTGGATACATGTGTATAAGTACTATATTGTTTCTCTGGTGTGAGAAACTGAATGTGTAAATAAGGACCAAAATAGACAACAAATATTGGGAAATAGGAAGAAAATGTTCAAATGAGAAGCAGAACTGATGTGGGAGAGGGCTGATAAGAAGGAAAAAATAGAAGTCAACCTTTTGTAAGTAAGGAGGGGGAAAGGGGGTTAAAGGGAAGAGAATGAGAAAAAAATAATACATATCAGGTAGAGATACAAATTCCCTATTGTTGTACCCCAAAACAAGGCCCCAATATTAATCACAATTGGGGGGGGGGGACAAGATATCTGTAAAAGAGCACTTTATTTAAGCTGGTACCCAGTGGCACAGTGCAGATGGAGTTTGCAAAGCTGTGCAACTGAGTTAGAATTTTGACAGATTTTTATAGTTCATTTATGATTAGCTCATTGATCATTAAGAACATAGTGATGAGAAACAAAAACAAGGTGGGCCTTTGTTCCCCTTTGCTTGAGGTCAGAGGCATTTTACAGTGGATGGTTAGCCAATTTATAGCCCTTGGTCTATTAATTGTAGGAACATTTGTCTCTCACAAAGGGAACAATGGTTGACACAGCAAACAAGTTACTTGGGGAATGATGCATACAGAACAGCATGACAATGCGGTCAGTTAATCTATAACTTTGTGATTGGTGCGTGGTTACTAGGCTAATGGGCACAGTACAGAAGGACAATACTGCTAATAACTATCTTTTTAATTAACTATTTTTGCTAATAACTATCTTTTAACTGACTATTTTAGTTTTTTAGCATTTTAGTACACCACCTGTGGTGAATGTGATTATTACACATATCAAAAGAGTATCAATAGAACTGGATGTGGTGCTGCATGCCTATATTCCCAACACTCAGGAGGCTGAGGCACCAGGATTTCTGTGTTTTGGGCCAGCCTGAACTACATAGAGAGTTCAAGGCCAGTCTGAACTACACAGCAAGACCTTGTCTCAAAAAACAAAAAAATAGCTAAAAAAAGAGAATACTAATAAAATTTATATGAAAAATTTCCATTCTTATAGCTGAGTCCATACCTCTATCTCAGGCTTATGAATGAGCTAGCTAACTCATTCATAAGCTAACTAAATAAGCTATTCTCTGCACTATCAGCACTCTGACTCATTCCCTTGTCTGAGCCAGTGTGATCCTCTGCACCTTGCTCTCCAGCTTTCAGATTTTGAAAAGCGTTGGCTTATGAAAATATTGCAGCAATCTTCTCAGGGGGAAAATCAGAGTAATTGTGGTCTTACTCTACACCCATCAGCCAGGTGGCCACTGCCTCATGTTGCCCCATTCTCTACTAAAATGGTTGTATGCCAGGCCTGGACTATGGGGTTGCTGTGATCCATGAGTGGTCCAGCTGCCCCTTTCCAGCCCTGCAACACTGGATTTTGGCCCAGTGAGTTTCTCTTTTCACTTACTCTGTCAGTCTTTTGTTTAACCCTGCTGCTGCCAGGTGGAGAGGTATCTGGTGACTCCAGGCTCTTTCTTGCCCATCCAAAGAATTGGCTGGGACAACAGATGAACAGGTAAATGCAATTTTCATTTAAAGTAAGGAAAGGGAAAGAATGAAGAGAAAAGAAGAAAAAGAAAGAGGGAAGAAAAAAAGAAGAGCAAGAAGGGATACATCCCACAAGCAGGACAGCCACTAAAGAAACAGGAGGACAGTAGAACAGCAAGACTGGAGTGGTGGCAAAGTCAGTGGTCACCATCTTTTGTATCCTTCTACGTCTGATCTACTGGAAGTTGCTCTGCCTGTGCATCCTTACCTGGTTGATAGGCCGTATCCCTTCTGGATCAGGTTGCATCCTGTTTTCAGCCTCTGTTCTGGATCTTTGTAATCAGGTTACATCCCATCTTCCATCCAGCCTGTTTTTGCCCTAAACTTAGCCTCACTGCCTCAGAGCACCTGTTTTTCTGTGGAGCAGATGGTAGAGACTTCCTCCCACTGTTGCTCCTATGATGATCTCCACTTTATTTCTTTTAAAAAATGACTGACTCAATTATGAAAATATAGGAACACTTGCTATAGGTATTGGAAGCACTCACTATTTTGTGTAGTTTTATATGTTTAAATGTTTTATATTATGTTAAAAGTAAGCTAAAGAGTGCTTAGAGCAACTGGGGTGCATGCAGAAGGGCCAAGACCAGGCCACAGTGTGAAGTGCACACGTGGATCAGGAGGTAACAGAGGACATGGCACTGCCTCAGCAGTCTTGGGTCCTTTGGTGCTGCAGCTGCCACCTCTTCCAGGTGCATCAGATGCACCCGGAGGATCCAAAGTCGTGCTGAGACCACAGCTGCTGATAATGGGAGTTGGCGAATCCTGGGCCCTTAACGGGAGGACGTGGTGCAGTGAACAGTGGATCCAAGGGGAAGAGTTATATTGGCTCTTGGTGAGTGCTGGTAATTGGGACTTGAGGTTCCATGAAGCAGCCAGAGCCACCTGGCCACGCCTGAGGAGACTGCAAGAGGACCATAAGCCTGGGCTCCAAAGCCAGGCACCATGCAGTTTTCTGACCAATCCGCACTGTGTTGGAAGCACAGTGAAGACACATGGCACAGTGTGCAGTGGGCCCAAGATTAAGAACTGTATTGATTCCTAGTGAGTGCTAGGGATTGGGTCCCGTGGCTGCTGTTGCTGGCTGGAGGACATCTTGGAATTGGACAGAGCTCAGTGCTGTGGCAGTGTCAGTCAGCCACCCCAAAATAGACAGGACTGGTGGGGGACATCTTGGAGTTGGGCAGAGCCTGGTGCCATGGTGACATTAGTCAGCCACCCCTGGCACAGAGAGAACTGGCAGGGTCTGCTGGGGCTGAGCTATGCCTCTGGTTGGGACTCAATAATAGGTACAAAATTGTCGCGACTCTGTGACATCCACAAGATACAGCCTAACTTGTGGATTGACTAGTGCAGAGGCTTAAAGCTAGCCTGCACTGTCCCTGCATCCCTGCATGTATCTCAGACAACAGCAAATTGTGGAGAGCAGCAAAAGCCCAGTCAGCATGCTTCGGAAAGACCGTAAGCAATATGGAAAGGGCCAGAGACCCCCATGACACACCAGTCTGAAAGAAACCAGAAACATGACAAGAGATAAAAAAAAATCTCCAGCTGCCGAACCTGGGAAAATAAGCCCAGGAGAAGTAAATACAGAAGAGAACCAGTGCAGTAATCATTCAATACTAGATACAGCATCAGCAAACATAAAGAAATATCTTCATGACCTCATAGACGAATTTAAAACTGTACTTCTGATCCAAGTGAGGCAAGATATAAAAAGATTAATTAAAGAAATGATAAGCTCCTCCCAAGAGAACACAGATGGAAGAATGGAAGAAATCAGAAAAGAAAGAGAAACCTTTGAAGAAGAATTTAAACATAACCTAGAATACACGAAACAGATCCAAAGAGATTACCAGGAAACTAAAAACTCCATTAAAAACTGGCAAAGTGCCTTGATAGAAACTAAAGTTAGCCTTTTGAAACTTGAAGAGAGATTTATGATATATGATTGCAAAAGAAAAGATCTCTGAAAAATGATGAGGAACCAGAAAGAAACCATTCAAAGGCTAGAAGATGAAAAAAGGATACTTAACTTAAGAATAAAGCATGAGTAATCAAAAGTGAACTACAAAAAATATTCACAGATATAATAATGGAAGGCTTCCCAAGCATAGGAAAAAGAAATGATATCCAGATAAATGAGGCCTACAGAACTCCTGCCACCTACAACCAAAACAGATTTACACCCAAACATATAATAATCAAGATTCCAGAAATCCACCAAAAGAACAGAATACTAAAAGCAGCCAGAGGAAAGAAGCAGAATACATAGAACAGAAAAATAATCAAAATAACAACAGCCTTATCAACACAAACTCTCAAATTGAGAAGAGCCTGGGGGGAAATACTCCAAACCCTGAAAGAAAATAATCTGCAACCAAGACTGATGTACCCAGAAAAACTCTCTCTCAAGATTAATGGAGAAATAAGATGTTTCCAAGACAAGGAGGAACTGTGGGAGTTCATGGCCACCAACCCAACCCTACAAAAAATACTGAATGACATTCCAGAAAGAGAGAGGAAAAAATACCAAGATTCTACAATAGTGGCAGAGAGGCCTCAATGAACAGGGTAGACAGTGGAATGAAGGAGTAAAGTGGACAAATTATACCAGTAAAATAGAATAGCAGACATGAGACAGAGACAGTAAGCTATAATCTTTAATATAGATAGCCTCGATAAACTAAAAAAAAAAACCACAGGCAGAGTAGATTGGGAGACAGGCTCCATTGAGATGCTCTGCATAGTAAATACACTCTACCTGAAAGAGGGTTAGTAAACTGAAAGTCAAAGATGAGAAAATGGTGCTCTGTGTGACAAAGAACCAGATAAAGGTGAGGGTAGCTGGCAAAATCCCTTGACAGAAACTAAAGTTAGCCTTCCAAAACTTGAAGATAGATTTGCAATGTGTGATCATGAAAGAAAAGACCTCTTAAAAATAACAAGGAACCAGGAAGTAACAATTCAAAGGCTAGAAGATGACAAGAGGATCTATAATTTAAGAATAAAAAATGTGAGCGAAGAAGCAGGAGTAAGCGCAGATGAATTACAAAGGCTATTCACAGAAATAATTAAGGAAACTTCCCAAGCACAGGAAAAAGAAATGATATTCAGATAAACAAGGCATACAGAACTCCAGCCAACTACAATCAAAACAGATCTATACCCAGACATATAATAATCAAGATCCCAGAAATTCACAAGAACATTAAAAATGGTCAAAGAATCACCTATAAAGAAAAATTCATCAAAATAATGACAGGCTTCTCAGCACAAACTATCAAATCAAGAAGAGCCTGGGGGGAAATAGTCCAAGCCCTGAAAGAAAATAACCTCCAACCCAGATTGATGTACCCTGAAAAACTCTCTCTCAAAATTAATGGAGAAATAAGATGTTTCCAAGACAAGGAGGGACTGTGGGAGTTCATGGCCACCAACCCAACCCTACAAAAAATACTGAAGAACATTCTAGAGAGAGAGAGAAATACCAGGATTCCAGCATCTGTGGCAGAGAGGCCTTAATGAACAGGGCAGACAGTGGAATTAAGGAGAAAAGTGGACAAATAATAGCAGAAAAATAGAATAGCAGAAATGAGGCAGAGAAGATTGGCTATAATCACTAATATAGATAGCCTTGAGACACTAACAAAAAGAAACAGCCAGAGTAGAGTAGGAGACAGGATCCATCGAGATGCTCTGAATAGGAAATATACTCAACCTGAAAGAGGGTTAATAAACTGAGAGTGAAAGATGAGAAGACAGTGCTCTATATGACAGGGAACCAGAGAGAAATAGGGACAACTCATCCAGCAGCCGCAGATAGACTGGAAAACTATGAAACTTTTGGGAAGTGTAGAACTACACAGCTGGAAGGAAGAAAAACCCTATGACTTTAGTAAGTAAGGAGCACAGCTCAAGATCAAGCTCAGGTAAAAAGGTTCAGCAACACTCAGATAGACAACAGGCTGGCCCCTAATCTAAAAACTAAAGAAACTAGTGGGACCTAAAACATACAAAGCATCCCGATAATGGGAAAGGTGAAAAATAGCCTATAAAGGGAAGGCAGACGTCATTGTTAGTAGTGTATCAGGATTTAAAAGTCATAGTAGTCTTATCACTTTGTTTAGTTTGATTTTATTTTGTTCCAGTCTGTCCACTCGTATCAGATTTGAGGGCACAGACATTTAACCCAAAAATAGGTTATACCATGGTAACTATCCTTAATTTCCTATTAACTTAAACCGAAACCCTGTATTACTTACATTATCTTACTATGACTGATCTTATTTGAATCTGGTTTGTTAGGCAGCAGTTTTGCCTTGGCTGATTTTATTTGAATTTGGTATGCTTGATAGTATCAAGTCTAAAAGTAGAGGCAACTACTCTGAAGATGACAAGATATAAAATATACCCATACCGGTTTTGATTATTAACTGCTTTCAAGTCCTACAATGTCTTCAAAGTTGTGTTTTTATAAAAATAGCTATGTAATACTATGCTTAACTATATTAAGCCTGATGATGTGGACAAGTCTATTGAAAATAACAAGAGAAAGCATAGTAACTATGGTAGATCACCTAATATTGTCATCTTATGTGTCTTTTTCATTGCAGGAATTTGTTTTGTTGTCTTGTTATGATCTGCTTTTCCCCATAATACAGAGAGGATAGATATACATGTAGAAATTCACACATGGGAAGAATTTTTTAAACTATTTATGGGAATAGATTATATAATGCACGATATAATGAACAGGTACTCTGAAGAAGAGATACTAAGAAACCTAATGCTAATTCTGTAACATTATGATATAAAATCTAGCAATACTATTATTCACTGTTCAGAGTAATATTACCTTAGTCTTTTAAGTTCAATTTCAGCATATGTAAAGATAAGGACAGCTACTATGAAGAGAATCAGGTCTTGAAGACCTAAAAAGCCTTCATCATCCTGTAATGATTTGATTAGTTCTATAATATGCAGTATGTATTAAATGGGTGTGAAGATGAGGACAACTATTTGGAAGAAAACTAGAAACAATAAGATAGACAGTGAAGATCTCCAGTGAACTTGTTTTGAAATCTGTATTTCTTTAAATTGTTTCTTTATGAACTGTTTTGTTCTGTTTTGATATGTTTAATCCTACCCTCTTTAAGATAAAAACAAGTGTGTAGGACTGATAACCTGTTACTAAGTTTTTGTTGGATCATTGAGCAGAACTGTTGCCAGTGTCACTATTTGAATGTCACTTTGTATGCTTTAATTTTGTAACCTGAACAACTATTTCTAAGATGACAATACGTAACTTATCAACTAGTGATTTCTTACTGTTTATTTTTTTGTAATTCTGTATTATTTCTACCCCTTTTTTTCTGTTTTTGTTTCTTTTCTTTAAACAATAAAAAAATAAATAAAAGAGCACTTATGAAAAGCATGCTAAACAACCTTATTTCTTCATAGCCAGATTATCTGTGTACTGAGGACACCTCCTGGACATCATCCCCTGTGACAAACAGACAAGCTTTTTTGCAAGATATCATATATATATATATAATCTTACTGCCCTAAGCATTTGTTTTCATCATCTTTATCTAGATATATTTCTGGAGCCCATATTTTGCTTTTCTGTTCACCTCATAAGTCCACTGGAATGATGACTATGTCAAACTGTCTCCTCCGTCCTTTAGCCAGTGACCCTGGCACTCTCAAAAGATCACTTTTTCTCTTACAATATAGAGAATCCACAAGAAGAGAATGCTTCAACTCCCTGCTACCAAAGAGGGGTTCCCTCAACCTGTGCCCCGCACATTCCCTTTTCCTTCCTTTTCCTTCTTGTATTCTGGTTCTATTCTCTTTCTGGTTCTAATTTCTAGTCTCAGAGACTTAGGCAATGGATTATTATTCTTGTATCTTCAATCCCTCTCTCTCCCAAACTGCCCTATCAGCACTTAAACATGCTCTAATGTCTTCCATCCAAAAAACAAAGAAATGACTTTCTTTTGGCCGCATTTTGGCCTCTACTCCACACGATTGTCACTTTCCCCTGTCACTGCTAGCCTCTTTACAACCTTAGCTTTTCCTTATCATTCTCCTTGGTATGTTCATCCCTCTCATCAATGACCAGTTCTCAGACTTTTCTTATCTGGTTACTTCTATGATTTCAATTACCATCCATCTATACCTTCAGACTGGCAAGTTTATAGTCTTCTGCACTTATTCTTTAAATTTCAGATTCACATGTTAAATTCCAGGTTGATATAGGCCTATTTGAATGCCTCAAGGGAATCTTGAGGTCAATATATTTGAAGTAAAAAATCATTTTTTGAGGTTGAATTGTATCCTTATAAAAAGCTACATTGAAGGGGCTGAATGTGATTTTATTTGGAGATAAAGTCTTTACAAGGTAGTCATTAAAATGATATTATTATTAGGGTGGCCCTTACTCCAGTATGACTGGTATCCTTAGAAAAAAGAGAAATTCGAATACAGACACACACATGAGTTTAATGTATACATAAGTATATAAAAATAAATACATGCCTCTGTTACCAAGCTTAATAAATAAAAACCAAACCAATGACTTTAATGTTCCTTCACAATTAAGTTATCTTTTCTCCTTCAAAAATCATTATCTTGCTATCCTGAAATATACATTGTTTTCTTGGTTTATCTTTATTTTTATCACATACATATCAATAAATAATAAGTAGCTTAAATTTACAAGATTTTGACTTTTATACATAATTAGTCATAGTTTTTATGATAAGAGACTTTTTCACCAACATACATTTATAAAACAAATGCATGTTGAAGTTGTGGCTCTCACTCAAATGTCTTCATTACTGTATGTATAATATTTTTTAATGGAATGTATAAAAATACTTCTTTGGAATTTTCGATGGCCATAGTATTTTATTTTTAATGCAGCTATGAATGTTTTCAACTCTTTTTTTTTTTTTGGTCTTTTTTCATTTTTATCGGTACCAGGGATCAAACTCACGACTGCCTGCTTGCAAGGCAGGCGCTTATGCCGCTGAGCTAAATCCCCAGCCCCAGGTTTTCAACTCTTGAACATATATAAATGACTTTCTTCAACATATATGAAGGGTTGAATATATATCAAGGACACATGCTACGAGTGACACCGACCTGTTTATTAAGTATCCCCACAGAGTGCAAAAGTATTAAACTCTGACAATGCTGAATCCTGGCAAGACTGCAAAGCAATCAAAACTTTGCACAGTTCTGTTAAGAGTTGAAAGTATAACTATTTATCTAAGTTACTTTCTAATTGCTTGATCAAAATACCCAATAATCACAGCACTTACCTGGTGAGCACAAAGTCCTGAATGCAATTCCTGGTATACCCCCACCCCAAAAATAGAACAAAATACTGAATGCTTACATGCTAAAGGAGGAAGAGTTTATTTCAGCTCAGAATTTGTAGATGTTTCAGTCATTGATGGACTGGCTCCAAAGCAGGATGGCATGTTGAAGAAGAAACAGTCCACAGCATGGCAGGCAGAAAATAGCAAGCAGCAAGCCTGCCTTCTTTCTAGTTCTTTATATTCCATCCAGCTATAAACTCATTGATTGGAATCTCCCACATTTAGGGTGAGGCTTCTGTTATCCACACCCAAAACTATGCTAAATCAATTAAGTATCACACACACCTGATCTATATTCATCTACTCTAGATCTAGCCACTTCCAAAAAGCCCCACCAATAAGAACAAGAGGATTTGGGGAGAGGCATCTAGATACAAGCCATACCATTATCTAAATGGTAGAGGCTTGGTGAAAATGAGCACTCTAATAGATTATTGTTATGCAAGTAACATTTCACTGCCACAAACTGGAAGAATAAACTGTTAATATGAAATTCCAGAGTACAAGCTTGGTCTGTTTATTGAGCATACTTTTAGATCTCCTCCTATTCCGTAGTAGGAGGTATACTTGGGCTGATGGCAATGACATTTTACTGATCCATAAGAAGTTCCTGATGTGAGGACAGAGCCTCATGATTGAGAAAAGATTTCCTTTTGTAACCCAAGTCCCCAAAGCCTATTATTGGATTCCAAGTGTTATTTTAACTACATCTTCAGGCTCTTCTTGTCAAATACCTGCATAGTCATAATGTAACTCAGTAATAATGACCAGATTGAACAAAAAACAAAATCCATTCTAGGCTTGAGGAAGGAGGTGCATTGTTAACACAAATACAGTATAAACTACTTCCAAAGGGGTTATACACTTAATATTACCACAAAGAACATAAAAGTATATATAAAGATCTCATGTTGCAAGTATCTTCTCCAGGATTATAGCTTGTTTGCATCTTCTTTATGGTATTTTTGATAAGCAAAACTTCTTAATCAAAGACATTTAGAGTTGTCAATATAGTTAATTTTAACAATTATTTCTTTCATTATTTATATGTAAGATACCCCTTTATATCTAGTGTGGGATAAGGGGGATGAACCTTTCCTATCTTTCTTCTAACATTTGTCTCTCATAGTTTAAAACATTTTCACTGAGATATATAATATTCACACATTATGCCCTCCCTGCAAGTTGGTGCCACATGCAGGCCACTGGAGGGAAAGTCAGATGCCAGCCCCTTCCAATGCCTATGCCAGGAAACAAGAAGAGGCAACTGCCCCACATGCACCATAAGCAAGCAGCTGATTTGGAGAAACATAGGCTGTGATGATAGCTATTGAGGTAAAATACAATTTAATGCTTGTAGTGTTTAGTGTTTCACTGACTGCAGGTCTAAAGCTGGTAGTCTGATCACCTATTCAGATGATAATAATATGCAATGTAGCATCTATGGGGGACGTCCTTCTGAGGGTGGTAGCCAATGTTAATTCTCTATTACTTTGTTTTGAAGTCTTATATCATCTTCATTGTTTTGTAAGGTTGGATTTTATTCTGTGTCGTCTTGCTTGATTTTATTATATCTGTTGGCATGGGCAACTATTTCAAATATAACAAGCTATATTATGGTAGTCATTTTGGATTTACTATTATATTGATAAAAATGACCACTGATAAAAATGTTTACTTAGTCACTTTGTTCTGAAGTCTTTTACTGTATTCATTGTTTTATTTTTTATTGATACTATTCTGTTTTGTTTGATTTTTTTTTACTATGTCTGAAGGCATCTGCAGCTATTTTGAAGACAAGAGGTGTTATAGTAACCATTGTTGATTTTGTACTGTTTTGAAGTCACTTGTCTTTGTCACTTGTTTTGATTGGCTTTATTCTGTTTTATTTTGCTTGGTTTCATTCTCTTTAAAATAAAAATTCAAGAAAATAACAAAAAGCAAAAACAATGAATCTGATGTAGGACTTCAAAAGAAGTTAAAAAGAAATCAATAATGCCTACCACAATGCCACTTGTTATCTTCAAAATAACTGCCCGTACCATCATACGTAATAAAATCAAACAAAACAGCACAGAATAAAACTAATAAAAATAAAACAATACAAGACTTGAAAACAATATAATAGGAAAACAACAATGGCTACCATAATCCCTCTAATTATCCTCAAAATAGCTGCCAATATCTTCAGACATAATACAATCAAAACAAAATAGAATAAGATCAATCAAAACAAAACAATAAAAGCAATACAGGACTTCAAAACAAGATAATAGGAAATCAATAACAGCTACCATAATATATTTTGTTATCTTTGAAATAGCTGCCCATGCAAGCAAACATAATAAAATCAAACAAAATAAAATCAAACTAAATAGAACAATGAAAACAATGCAGGATTTCAAATCATGCTAATAGGTTAACAATAACCACTGCCTTCCCTTTTTAGACATTTCCTCCCTTTTCACTTTCACAATATTGACTGTACTTTTTGGATCCCACTAACTCCTTTGGTTTTATTATTTATTTTTTTTAGTACTGGGGATCAAACTTATGACTGCACACTTGCAAGGCAGGTACTTATCTTGCTGGGTTAAATCCCCAGCCCTCTTTTGGTTTTTTTATACTGGGAAGACGACATGATGTTCACTTATGTGACTCTGAACCAGTTCACCCATGAGCACTATCTCAAATTGTACCCATTTATATACAAGAGCCTCTAAGTTATCTTTCTTTATAGCTGAGTAGCTTTCCATTGTATAAAAATGCTATGTCTTTCTTATCTACTCTGCAGCTAATGGGTAAGCTACCCCCACTTCTTTCTAATTCCTGTCACATAGAGCATTGTTCTCTCTTCTTTGACTTTCAGTCTGTGAACATCCTTTCCAGTTAATTGTATTTCTTGTATAAAGCATATTGATGGATCCTGTCTCCTGATCCACTCTATCTCTGTTTCTTTTGATATGGTGAGTTGAAGTCATCTACATTAATGGCTATGGCCAACATGCACTGCCTCATCTCTGCCATGCTATTTTCCTGCCATTGGCTGCCTACTTTTCCCCTCCATTCAATTGTCTTCCCTGCCCAGTGAGCCCCATTCTGCCACTCTTCCTGGAACTGTGGTCATTTTTATCTCTCTCTTGAGAATACTGTCCTTCAGAATACTGTCTTTCAGTATTTTGTAGGATTGGTTTGGTGCTCATGGATTTCTTCAGTTCTTTGTGATGGAAGTGTCTTGTTTCTCCATTAATTTTGAAAGATAGTTTTGGAAGGTACATCAATCTGGTTGGAAGCCATTTTCTTGTAGGACTTTAAATATTTCAGTCCAAGGTCTTCTTGACTTGATGGTTTGTGTTGAGAAGTCTGTCATGATTCTTTTACCTTATAAGTGATCTGTTTCTTTTCTTTAAAAGCTTTTAATACTCTGTTCCTGTGTTGGATTTCTGGGATCTTATTTATTATATGTCTGGGTGTAGATTTATTTGGGTTCTGGCTAGCTGGAGTTCTATATGCCTCACTTATCTGAATGTCACTTCCTTTTCCCATGCTTGGGAAGTTTTCTGATACTATTTCTGTAAGTAGACTATTAATGTTCTTTGTGTTGATCTCTGCTTTTTCAATCACACATATTATTCTTAGGTTATATTTCTTTGGGTTGTCTTGTAGCCATTGAATGTTTATTTCCTGGCTCCTTGTTATTTTTAAGAGATCTTTCCATTTGCAATGACAAGGTACAAACCTATTTTCAAGGTTTGAAAGTCTATCTTCAGTTTCTTTCAAGTGGTTTTGCCAGTTTTCAATGACGTTTTTAATTTCCTGGATATTTCTTTGAATCTGTTTCATGTATTTTAAATGTTTTTTATATTGTTCATTCAAGGTTTCTCTCATTTTCTTGTGTTCCTCTATATTTTTAACTATTTCTTCTTTAGAGGTGCTTAGCAATTCCTTTATTGTATTTTTCATTTCTTCTTTTACTTGAGATAGTATTTCTGTTCTAATTCGTTTTGTAGCCTCGTGAAGTTGTTTTTTGTTTGTTTGTTTGTTTGTTTGACTTTAGTTGCCATCACTTTAGAAATTTCAGGTGTGCAACTCCTGAGCTCTTCTGTGTTTACATCTCCTGGACTTGCTCTACTTGGGTTGGAGGCCCCACACTGCCTTTTGTTTCTTCATCTTGACATATTCCTGGATTCTTCTGGACACGTGGGTAGTGGGGTCATAGGCACTTCCCACATTGGCTAAACTTTCTCTGAAATGAGACCATTTGGTTCTCCTGGCCAGTGCTGGCTATGAGTATCTGATGGTGGCTATTGGGTGTGTTGGTGAGGGCCTGGTTGCTGCTATTTCCAATCTGAGCTGGATACCAGTGGTGGTAAGTATTCCTGGTGGTGGCCGGTGTGCCTGCAGAATGTCTTTAATATAACTTTTCTATCAGTTTGTCATACAATTAAAAATGACTTTTAAAACTTCTATATTAAATATCTTCTAATTTGGCCACTGATAAAAATGTTTACTTAGTCACTTTGCACTTTAAAAAATTACTACTAAAAGTCTTTAGCAAAGCCCCAGGGAAGAAAAGACAAGATGGCTCTTCCAGTCATTATAAATATATTAAAAAATTTAAGAACATACTACCAAAAATGTGAGGAAATGCTTAATGAAGCTACACTCTCCTAGATTCAGTTTAATAATCCACTCATCACTATCTCTCAAACTGATACCTCCAACTTCAAATTCCTAGTTTAATGCTAACAGAGTGAAGAAAGCTGTCATTGTAATAAGTCTTGTAATAATTTCCTCATAAGCACTTGAAAGATCCATAATTGCTGACTGTCTCCCAAACCTCACAGTTAGAAAGAATGTTGTGATTTAATAGGGGAGAAATATGACAAATGGTTCAAACTGTAGATTACTCAATGAAAGATAGCAAAAGGTACTATTCTTTAGACAAGTAAAAATCCATTAGTAATAACAATGTTAACATATTAGGCTTTATTTTTATTTTTAAAATTGTGATACATCTGTTGAAAATGCTTAATTTGTTGGTGCTTTATGTGATTCCAATACAAATTAACTGTTCTATAAATACTGTAAGCTTATAAATTTTTAGAAATTTAAAAAGAGGATTTCAAGCAAAAATTAAGGTTTTCAGGTTTTGCCATCATGCCTAGTCCTTAATTAATTAAGTTTACAAAGACATGGGAGAATAGATATATTTAAAGGCTCTATTATGCCAATAGAAATTAACTCATGTCATCTTTTACAAGCAGTTGAGTCATTTTTATATGCCACTGTTATTTATATGTGCAAAAAGCAGCCCTTGTTCTTGAGCTTCAGAGATGATTATGCAAGGACTTAGAAGTGTGTTAGGTTAGAGGAAAATTTCAGGGTTTCTAAAAATACCTTAAGGAGAGCAACTAAGACCTAAAGGCTGAAAGAGTGGTAATAAAAAGACTTCCAGGCATATTTGACACATATCTGAGAGTAGAGGCAGAGCTCACTATATTCATAAACTACAGATAATTCTGTATGGCAGAGCATGTAATGTGAAGAAACATTATTTTGTTCCACATGGGCTGTATTGCAGATGAGATAAGAGCCAGGATCTGTGAGTGATGTTACAGAGCTTTACCTTGGGCACAATGGGCAGGCAACAGAAGACATCAGCAAGATGATGATGAGATCAAAACAGTGCTTAGAAATGTTTTGTAGTGGATTGATGGGAAGAAAGAAGAGGCAAGAAGACTTGTCAGATGCTGTAATAATAATAGAATTTAAAGCAATGATAGCAAGAGTTGTGGAAAAGCAAACTGAGGCAAAATTGGGGCATAGTGTTGATTTTTGATACTTGATTTGGGTTTTGAAGGATCTGTAGGATTGTACCAGACAGGCAAGTTGAGAAGCATGTTTAAGACACAGCCAAGGGAAATGAAAGGTAAAATATAATTCTTGGTCATTCACACAAAACATATAAAAAGTATGAAGGGAAAGATGGTGTTGGAATGGATTGTAATGTCATTTTGTCATCTGAATTGGGAGAGACATGATCAAGCTTACATTTTAGAAAAATAAAAATGGATGAATGATAAATTTAGGGTTAAAGGAGATGCTATCTTGCCAAACCCTGTTGAGATGATACTATATCTGGTCATCCTTCAGCACCTCCAGACTCCATGGGCATTTCTTTACTATCAGGTGGTTAAATCAAACAGGGCAGAACTTCCATAACAGCTTTCAACAGGTCATTTTAGGGAAAAAACTGTTTCAAAGTTTCAGGGTATTACCTTAGCCTCAGTTCTTTGTAGATTCATAACCCAAAATCCTGTTTCTTACACCTCTGTTTTGTTTAAGTCCCCTTTTCCCTGTATGATCAGATAAATCTTGATAGATCAAAGTCAAATAGAGGGTTCTCATTTCTCCTTGTAGTGACTGTGTATTGAGACATGTGTAATCCAGTTCTGGCAAGTGAGATGAAATAGAATCTTCTAGAAGGATAAGATTTTGAGAAAATTTCCTGAGCTCATTGAAAGAGACACAAGGAAAAGATGGTTCTTTTTCTTCTTCTTTCAAAATATGACACATGCTGGCCTGACCAGGCAACTTTGTTAGAATTAAGGAAGCATGGGAGACCAAACATGGCTAACTAGAGAAAGAGTCACAACAGAAAAACTTAGGAAAGAGAAGGAAGGTATGAGGAAGAGAGGAGCTTTCTTGCTGAAATTGAAAATTAATAAGAAACTCAATCCAAAAATTGGCACCTGAGATAAATACACAGTTTTCAGATAAAGAAATAATAATGGAAAATAAATACTTGAAGAAAATGTTCAACATTTGAAAAATGTGAATTAAAACAACACTGAGATTTCATCTCAGTCCAGAAAGGATAGCCGCCATCAACTTAACCAACAACAAATATTGGTGGAGCTCTGGAGAAAAAGAAATGTTTCTCCACTGTTGATGAGAGTGTAGACTGGTACAACCACTGTGGAAATCAGCAATGCGGATTCCTCAAAAAAAAAAAAAAAAAAAAACAAAAAAACTAGGATTTTCTATCAACCTGTTCAATCCATCTATTCAATACACCTATTCCCCTTCTGAGTATTTTCCCAGAAAAACTGAAAAGGTCATATCTCAGTGATATATATGCACACATGTTTACAATTGTAATAACTAAATCTTGGACACAACGCAAATGCCCATCAACTGTGGAATGGATTAAAAAGATATGATATTTTTATACAATGGAGTATTACTCAGCTATAAGGAAGGATAAACTTGAGCTTTTATAGGTAAAAGGGGGCAACTTGAGACCATGTTCATAAGTTAAATAAAACTCACATTTGTAAACATCATGTTGTCTCCCTAGTGTAAAAGAAAAAGCCTAAAAGAGTAATAAGATCCAAAATGTACAATAGATATTGTGATAATGAAAGGGGAAGAAATGCTCAAAAGGAAACAACAACTGGGATGGGGGAGGAGAGAAGGAAGAAGGAAAAAGATTACCTGTATATAGGCATACAAATATATGTATGTACGTATTTCATTGATTGTTTGATCATTTTTATGCCTAAATCTTGTAACCTGAATAACTTCTAATAATATGTAATATATTAATTAGTTTTAATTTTTTACTATTTTTTGAAATTCTGTACCATTTCTATCCTTTTTTCTGTTTTGCTTTTTAAAAATAAAACTAAAGAAGGCTGGTTATAATCTCTAATATACATGGCCTTGATATACTAACAAAGAAACACAGGCAGAGTAGATCAGGAGATAGGGTTCATCAAGATGCTCTGTATAGGAAATATAACCAACCTTAAAGAGGGCTTATGAACTGCAAGTCAAAGATGAGAAAATAATGCTCCATATGACAGGGAACCAGAGAGAAATAGGGGCAGCTCATGCAGCAGCTGCAGATAGGTTGGAAAGATATGACACTTTTGTGCAGTGGAGAACTACTCAGCTATAATGAAGGAAAACCTTGAGGTTTTTGTAGGTAAAGGAATACAAGTTAAGATCAAGCTCTGGGGCAAAAAGTTTTGGAGCCACTTAGGTAAATAGCAGGTTGCCCCCTAATCTAAAAACTAAAGGAGTTAGTGGGATAAAATGTGCAGTGCACACTGTGAAAGTGAAAGGGGAGGAACTGTCTAAAAAGGAAGGCAGAGGACATTGTTAATAGTGTATCAGGATTTAAAATCCACATTATTCTCATTACTCTGTTTAGTTTGATTATATTTTGTTCCAGCCTGTCTACTTGTCCTCGATTTGAGGGCACAGACAGCTTTTTAAAAAAATTTATTTAAAGAAAGGAAAAACCCCAAAACAGTAAAAGGGTACAAGTAATACAGAATTTCAAAAAAAATAAACAGTAAGAAATCTAGTTAACAGATTACATATTGTCATCTTAGAAATAGTTGTTCAAGTTACAAAATTAAAGCATACAAAGTGGACATTCAAACAGTGAGACTGCAAAAAGTTGTGTGATCCAACAAAAACTTAGTAATATGGTCATCTATTTTACACACCTAAACACACTTGCAGTTGTATCCTTTAGAGCACATTCTTTTCTCTCTCTTTTACAATAACAATTACACATTTTGGATTTTATTACTCCCACAGATCTTATTACTTTTTTTGGAAGAGAATAAAACCAAATGTGACAAAACAAAGCAGAGTCAGTCAAAACAAAGGATGGACATAGTTCATGATATAAAAACAGAATACAAGGTAATCAACAATGGTTACCATAATGATTCTTGCTACCTTAAAAAGAATTACCTATGTCATCAGGTATAATAAAATTGAACAAAACAGTACAGAAAAAAACCAATAAAACCTCAACATTGGAGACATTACAGGGCTTCAAAAGAAGATAATAGTCAAACCAGAATGGGCATCATAGTGAATCTTATTGACTTCAAAGTAGTTGCCTATACCTCAAACTTGATACTATCAAACAAAACAGAATAGAGTAAAATCAGTCAAAACAAGATGGTGAGAGCAACACAGGGCTTCAAATCGAGTTAATAGGAAATCAAAAAAGTTACTATAATATACCCTGCTAACTTTTAAAATTTTTTCCCTTAATTAAAAAATAATAAATAAATAAATAAATAAATTTTAAAAAGGGGGAGATTAAGATAAAAGAGGACATAACAACATAACAATACAGGTCAGAAGAGAACAATTTAAGCTACATAGTGTTTCACCACAAGATAACCTGACTTAATAGTAGTTATCATAGTGTCTCTTTCCTTGAAATATTTTAGTATAACTTCGTATACTATAGCATCAAACATATCAAGACAGTGTGTAACCATTCAAGAGGATGAAAGAATTACAAGGTATTTAGAACCAGCTAACAGAAAGTGAAAAATAATTTCTATATTATCTCTTTGCCTATAAAAGTTTTTGTTTATATTATCACATATAATAAAATCTAATAAGATACAACATGATAAAACCAATGGAGAGAGAAGAACAACAGTTTGATGGGATTTCAAAGCAAGATGATATTAAATCAGCATTAGCTATTATGATATCTTGTTTTCTTCAAAATATCTGTTCATATCATCACAGACAATAAAATTAAACAGCCCAGAATAAAACCATTCCAATTGATGAGTGAAAACTTTATAAGGCTTCAAAGCAAAGTAATGGGGAATCATGATTAGCACATACTTTTATGTATTTATATCATTTTTTACACCAGCGAAACTATTCGGTATTCATACATGTGAGTTTGATTTATTTCACTTTATGAGTATGGTCTCAAGCTGCACCCACTTATTTATAAATATCTCAATGTGATCATTCTTTATAGCTGAGTAGTACTCCATTGTATAAAAATACCACAACTTTTTTATCCATTCCTCAGCTGATGAACACTTAGGTTGTTTCCAAGACCTGGCTATTACAAATTGTGCTGCTATAAACATGGGTGCACATATATCACTGTGGTATGATGCTTTCAGTTCTTCTGGGAATATGCCTAGAAGTGGAACAGCTGGAACAAATGGGACTTCCAATCCCAGCTTTTTGAGAAATCTCTAGACTGACCTCCACAATGGTTGCACCAGTCTACACTCCCACCAACAGTGCAGGAGAGTTCCTTTTTCCCCACAGCCTCTCCAGCATTTGTTGTTGGTGGTTTTCTTGATCATGGCGATTCTTTCAGAAGTTAGATGGAATCTCAGTGTTTTTAGAATTTGCATTTCTCTAATGAGTAATGATGATGAACATTTTTTCATGTATTTATTTGCCATTTGTATTTCTTCATCTGAGAAGTGTGTATTTATCTCAGATGCCCATTTTTGGACTGGACCTTTGAATTTTGAGTCTGATTTTTAAAAATTCTTTATATGTTTAGACAGAAGTCCTTTGTCTGAGGAAGAGTTCACTAAGATTTTTTCCCAGTATGTGGGTTTTCTTTTCACTATGCTGAAGATTTCTTTTGACATGCAGAAACTTTTTAATTAGAAATGATCCCAGTTACTGATTCTAGGAAGTATTTCCCATGCGGTTTGATTCCTGTTCATGAATTTTCTACCTACCCAATGTCTTCAAGGTTTTTACTCAATTTGTCTCCCAATAGATTTAGTGTTTCTGTTTTAATATTCAGATCTTTGATCCATTTAGATTTTAATTTAGTACATGGTAGTAGGAATTGGTCTAGTTTTAATTTTTGGCATACGGAGAGCCAGTTTTTTGAACACCATTTATTAAAGAGACTACTGGTCTTCCAGTGAACATGTTTGGCCCATTTATCAAAGAAAAGGTGGTTGAGTGTGTTTGTAGTTGTGGTTGTACCTTCTAATATCTTCCATTGATCTTCGGGTCTGCTTTGATTCCAGTACCAGGTTGATTTTACTACGGTTGCTTTGTAGCATAACTTCAATTCAGGGATTGTGATGCCTCCTGCCTTGCCATTGCTGCTTAGAACTGTCTTTACTATTATAGGTCTCTTCTGGCTCCAGATGAATTTTAGGAGTGATTTGTCTAGGTCTATGAGATATGTTGATGGTGTTTTTATTGTGATTGCATTGAATCTGTATACCTGTTTTGGGAGAATGGCCATTTTCACAATATTTATTCTTCCTGTCCATGAGCAAGGGATGTCTTTCCATTTTCTGAAATTCTCTTCAATTTCTTTTTCCAGTGTGTTATAATTATCCCTATATAGATCTTCCACTTCCTTTGTCAGAATAATTCCTGAATATTTCATTTTTTTGGTTGCTAGTGTGAAGGGTGTGGCTTCGCTTATTTCTCTGTCAGTGATTTTGTTGTTAGTGTATAGGAATTCTACTGATTTTTGAGTATTGATTTTTGTATCCAGCTACATTGCTGAATTTATTTATTATATCTAATAGTCTTTCAAAGGAGTTTAGGGGTCTTCTATGTAGAGTATCATGTCATCTGCAAACAATGAAAATTTAACTTCTTCTTTTCCCCTTTTATTTCTCTCTCTTGTCTAATTGCTCTGGCTAGTATTTCCAGTACTATATTAAATAGGAGCGGTAATAAGGGACATCCTTGTCTTGTGCCTAATTTTAAAGCAAAGGCCTCCAGTTTTTACCCATTTAGTATGATACTGGGTGTGGTTTGTCATAGCCTTTATTATATTGAGGTAATTTTCTGTAACGTTCTTATAAATGAATGTTGGACCTTATCAAAAGCTTTTTCTGCATCTATAGAAATGATCATGTGATTCTTACTTTTGGTTTTACTGATATGGTGGATTATATTTATTGATTTACATATGTTGAACCATCCCTGCATGCCTGGGATGAATCCCACTTGGTCGTGGTGTATAATCTTTTTGATGACTTGCTGCATCCTCTTTGCCAATATTTTATTGAGGATTTTTGCATCTGTGTTCATTAGGGAGATCGGTCTATAGCTCTCTTTTTTAGTTGGGTCTTTCTCAGGTTTGGAACTAGAGTAATATTTGCTTCCAAGAATGACTTGGGGAGGATTTCTTCCCTTTCAATTTCATTGAAGAGTTTTGATGAGTGTTGGCATTAAGTCTTCTTTGTGTTTCTTGTAGAATTCTGCAGTGAATCTGACTGGGCCTGGGCTCTTCTTTGTAGGTAACGAATTAATTACATTTTCAATTTCATTAATAGAAATTGGGTTATTCACCAGTTTTACATCTTCTTGACCTAACTTTGGTACTTCATATGTTTCTAGGAATCTGTCTATTTCTTCTGTGTTACCAAACCTTTGAGAGTAGAGGTTTTCAAAATAGGTGTTAATGATCTGTATTTCAATAGAGTATGTAGTGTTTTTGCCTTTTTCATTCTTTTTGCATGAATTTGAACTTTTTCTTCCCTATTTTTTTAATAAGGTTGGCTAGGGGCTTATCAATTTTCTTTATTCTTTCAAAGAACCAACTCTGTGATTCATTGATTCTTTGGATTGTTTTCTTAGTCTCTATTACATTGATTTCTGCTCTGATTTTTATAATTTCCTCTCTTCTTTTGGCTTTGGGCTTGACTTGCTCTTCTTTTTCTAAATGTTTCAGGTGTATTATCAGGTTATTTGTTTGTATTCATTCTGTTTTCCTGATTTGGAACTCAGTGCAATAAATTTTCTTCTGAGGACTGCTTTCATTGCATCTCACAGGTTCTGGTAAGTTGTATTTCTATTTTCATTTGCTTGTAGCATTGTTTAATTTCTTCTTTAATTTCCCCTGTGACCCACTTATTGCTCAAGAGTGTGTTATTCAGTTTCCATGTGTTTATGGGATTTTTGCAGCATCTCTTATCATTAATTTCTAATTTTATAGCACTATGATCCAATAACATGCAAGATATAATTTCAACTCTTTTGCATTTGTTTAAATATGTTCTGTGAGCTAATATATGGTCTATTTTAGAGAATAACCCATGTACTACTGAAAGGAATGTGTATTCTGATGTTGTTGGATAGAACACTCTGTATATGTCTTTCAAGTCCTTTGTTCACAGGTGTGATTCAGTTCGGTTATTTCTTTGCTGGTTTTCTGTCTGGTTGATCTGTCCCTTGGTGTTAATGGTATGTTAAGGTCTCCTGTTATAATTGTGTTACTGATAAGTTGGTTTTTCATTTCTGTTAATGCTTGTTTTATATAACTGGGTGCTCTGGAATTTGGTGCATATATATTTAAGATAGTTTTTTCTTCCTCTTGAAATTATGCAGTGACTTTCTTTATCCTTTCTTATCATTATTGGTTTAAAGGTCACATTGTCTGCAAACAGAATAGCTACTCCCACTTGTTTTTGGGTTACTGTTGCATGAAGTATTGTTTTGCATCCTTTGACTTACTATCTATGAGTATCCTTTTGGGTTAGATGGGTTTCTTATAGGCAGCATATGGTTAGATTTTGTTTCTTGATCCATTCTGCCAGTCTGTTTCTTTTAATTGGTGCATTGAGACCATTTACATTAATGGTTATAACTGATATATGTTGGCTTATTGTTGACATGTTATCTTTTTGTTGTTGCATCTTTATGTTTCTGTTCTGTTTAATTGTCTGCTTTACTTAGTGGTTTTTTTCTAAGTGTATCTAAACTGTCTTTAGGTATTGTTTGCAGGGGCTTGGTGATCATGAAGTTCATCAACTGTTCTTTGTCATGGAAATATCTAAAACCTCCATCGATTTTGAAGTACAGTTTTGCAGGGTACATCAGTCTTGGCTGAAATTTATTTTCCTTTAGGATCTGAAATACTTTACTCCATGTTCTTCTTGACTTGTTTGTGCTGAGAAGTCTGCTGTGATTCTGATAGGTTTTCCTTTGTAAGTGATCTTTCTTTTCTCTCTGACAGCTTTTAATATTCTATTCTTATTTTGCATTTCTGGAATGGTTATTATTATATGTCTGGGTGTAGTTTATTTCAGTTATGACTATTTGCAGTTCTAAATGCTTCACTGATCCTGATGCCTGTTTCCAATCTCATGTTTGGGAAATTTTCAGTTATTACTTCTCTAAATATCCTCTTGACACTCTTTATGTTGTCCCCTTCTTTTTCATTTATCCCTATCAATCTTATGGTTTTTTCTTTGCATCATCTTATAGTTGTTGGATTGTTATTTCCTGATTCCTTGTTATTTTTAAAAGATCTTTCCTTTCCTGTTCACTAGCTGCAGTCTTCTCTTTGAGGTTTGAAATCCTATCTTCACTTTCATTGAGGTAGTTTTTATACCTTTCAATGAAATTTTTGATTTCCTGTATATCTCTTTACATCTGCTTTTTGTATTCTGTTTGTTTCTTATATTGCTTATCCAGGGATTCTATCTTTTTGCTTAGTTCTTCCAATTTTTTAACTGTGTCTTCTTTAGATATGTCCAGCATCTCCTTCATTTCTTTTATCATTTCTTCTTTTACCTGGGAGATTATTTCTAGTTTGAATTCCTTTAAAGCTTCCCCGAGTTGCTTCTTTATTTCAGTTGCTATTATTTCTGATATTTCAGGTGTGTGGCATATATTTTCTTCTACTTACATAGCTCCTAAGGTTTCTTGGGATGGGCTGGAGGTTTGAGATTGTAATTTGGTCTTTTGTTTTGCGATTTGCCTATATTTCTGTGTTTCCAGTGTTTCAAGTGTTATTCCAAGGCTTCCCCAGGGTCTGTTAGAAATCCTCCTCTATGTCTGCAGTTCCTGTGACTCTGGCCACCAGTTCCCCTGCTCGAGAAAGAGTCACTGGGGATGGCGTAGGCCAGTTCAAGCCCAGTCTCTGTAACTGATGGTGTCCGCTTGCTTGCTGAGAACTCCAGAGTCTGCCAAGCACTGCCGGGAACAGGGAGGCCTTTGCAGGACCGCTCAGGACCTGCCGTGCTGGTCCAGTGCACTTGGAAGCTGAGAAGTTCCCTGTCTGGGGCCGAGCAAGGGACAACTTTCCAAAAATAGTAGGATATGCTACACTAACCATCCTTAATTTCCTATTAACTTAATCTGAAGCCCTGTATTACTTACACTGTCTTATTATGACTGATATTTTTTTTAATCTGGTTTGTTAGATCACTGTTTGTCTTGACTGATTTTATTCCAGTCTGTTATGTTTGACAGTATCCAGTCTGAGGGTATAGGCAACTACTCTGAAGATGACAAGATTCACTAGGATACCCCTTATGGATTGACTATTACCTGCTTTTGAAGTCCCATAATGTCTCCAATGTTTTGTTTTTATTGATATTATGTACTGCTGTGTTCAATTACACTATGCCTGATGATATAGACAATCCTGTATAATAGATAACAAGAGACATCATAGTAACTATTGTAGATCACCTTGTATTATGGTTTTAATCTCGTGCTGTGTCCATCCTTTTGTTTTGAATGACTCCATTTTCTTTCTCATTTGCTTTTATTCTTTTCAAGATAAAATTTAAAACTTAAATTAAATTAAAAAAGAAAATAAAATCTGATACATAGATCAAGTCTAACAAATGGGCAACTTAAAAAAAAAAAGGAAACAGTGCTGCTATGGCACTTCAACCAGACCTCGTTCCCTTCTCCACTGAGTAGTAATCACTCCGCTGAGTAGCAATGATTCTGGGTACTGAGGCAAAAAGTTTGAGAGACAATCTAGTCCTACAGATGCCAGGTTGATGAGACACAGGGTGCCTTCACTTCCCTCACACATATACCCCTCCCCAAACACTGGGGAAGCACCATTCTACCACTCACTGCATATCAGAGGGCCTCTCCCCCAACCAGACTGGGGCCAAAGAGATGATATATAGGTGAATGGAATCCTAGCTGAGTTGGAGCACATCATGAACCTGCCTGTCCAGACAGCTAGCCAATGCACCAGAGTGCATGATCATGGGCCCAGTGCTCCACATCCATCTAAATAGACTTCTCATCCAGAGTTCCTGCTAGGACACAGGCCAGTGTACACAGATTGGCTGTAACCAGCTCTGTGGTCTGCAGGTCAACTGAGTCATAGGCAGTGTGTCTGAACAACTAAGAACAGGTCCTGCATGGTTGCCAGTCTGTAGATTTACAGATGCTAG
This sequence comes from Cavia porcellus, assembly GCF_034190915.1. Lineage (NCBI taxonomy): Eukaryota > Metazoa > Chordata > Mammalia > Rodentia > Caviidae > Cavia > Cavia porcellus. The sequence goes on from NW_026947487.1 coordinate 81,674,820, forward strand.
CCCTGAACACAGACTGAGCCAAAGACCAAGTTTGCCTGCTGGACCCTCCAGCATACCATTCCAGTCCCAAGAACATATACCCATCTGTGGATATCATGGGAGCAAGATAACTTGCAACCAGACTGCAAAGGAGACTCATGCAGATACATGGACTCTGTGATATAGTGGTGAAGAAGGAATAGAGCACTTCCTTCCCTTGAAGAACCTCCACCAGTGCTCACTGAGGCCAGTGACCCCTGTTCATACCTCAAGCAAAATATCAGGGGTCCTTGTGCACTCCAATGAGCAGGTACACACAACCTGAAGAAACTGAAGTCTTGGGAAAGTGAGGACTTAGTTACACATTAGCCATGACTGCCACTCAGTCTTTCTGGCAGAGTGGTTACATGTGTATCATATATATAGGGGTACTCAGTTCACAAACTTAATTCATTGCATGATATTGCTGATGAACTAAATGAAAATTTCCCCATAAGAGGAGACAACATAGCTAAATAGAAGAAGAGCCTCATTCAGAGCTGCTCAGAGAACTTCAACTAAAAATACAAGTAATTGGCAGAAAGGAGAGGATATACACCCTAAAAACAAAGTCAATCTGAAGTGAGAGACTCATAAGTCAAGCAAAACATAGATAAAGGACTTCATAAAATGACCAGCCAACTCACTTGGTTGCCAGAGGGTAGACAGATCAAGCTGACTGCCTGCCATACTTGGAATCATGGAAGAAGAAGGAAAAGGAAGAGGACAAAGAGGAGAAGAAATGAACATACTAGAATATTGTGTCTAAATCAAGCCACATGGAATAGATTTGGGATATAAGGTCTCTTACCTCTTCTTCCTTCTTCCAAACAGAAGATGTTACAGCCATGTAGTAAATTCTGCTGACACACAGGTGTGAGCTAACTGCCCCCTCCTACAAGAGAAAATGGTTTTTCTTTTTTCTTTTCTTCTCTTTCATTTTGTGTACCAAAGAGCTAACTGGAACATCTAGGAACAAGATTAAAGACTATATGAGTGTATGCCAAATGGAACAATCACTTCTCTGTGACCTATGTTTAGAGAGGCACAAGGAATTAAATGGCCATGCAGCACTGGATTCTGCATCATGAGGCTATCTAACCCCAGAGGGCATGAGCAGGAAAGAACCCCACAGCAACCCACCATACACATCTTGCTGATTAAGCAACGGACTACAGCAGAGGCAGGAGGCAGTGGCAATAGATCTTGTAAAGCAATGACAGGAACAGAGGACCACCCAGCATCCCAACCCACTGTGCCACAAATGCCCTGGGAGGACAAAGACTTGCCAGGAGAAGATGAATACAGAAAGATGAGCAAGGACCAGGAGGAACCAGTGACACATAGGGCTGGGAACAACTCTCTGTCTCTGAAAACAACATAGCAACAGGGAAAGAGATGCTTAGAGAAACAAGATAAAGAAATAGGATGTTAAAGGACATACAGAAAGTACAGGCTAAACACTGTGGCCCCAGACTCCCACATATGGAAGCCAAGATCAGCCTCGAGCCCATCACAAACTGTAATACAGACTTGGCAGTGTTACTGAGTAATTATGGGTTGCCAGTGAACACCAGCAGAACTTTGTTTTACTTTATTTTTCTTCTTTCTTTGCTATTTTTTCTTTTCTTTTTCCTTTTTTCTTTTCTTTTTTGTCTTTAACCTATATTTTTGTTCTTATGTATTCATCTCCCCCCCTTTTAAACTTACCTCTCTAGACTTAACTATATCTTTATAAAAATGAATAGTCTCTGTAATTTTTCTGGTTTTTATATAATTTCTTGCTTACTCCTTTGTTTTTTTTCTTCTGCTTTCTTCTCTAGTTTCCCAAAGGTTGCTTATCATCCTTTGTCTATCAGGCTTCCTTCTACTCTGTTAGTTTTCAGTTACCTCTATTTCATCACTATCTTTCTTAAATTGTCCTACCACAGGGTAAAACCATTCTACCAAAGGAAACACTTGCCATACAAGCTCTCAACTTAAGATCAGCTCTGTTTAATAATGTTAGATTTTGCTTCTAGAGTATAAAGTACAAAAATAATAGTTACCACAGTTTGTCAGTTTCTAAACTGTGATTGATGCTGTTGTTATTGCTAATTATACAACTTTAGCTAGGATGTTATATCTGTTGTAATCAGTTGTTCTTACTTCTATAACAATATTGGGAAATCGTGGGATAATAACCTCACCCAACCATGCCCCAGCACCAAAGGACTGGTGACAGAGCCACACAGATACTAATATCCAACTTTTAATTAATTGAAAATGTAGGATATTGGGACAGACACAAACCAAGAACCTCCTACACACAGAAGACATTTCTAAAGAATAGACTTTACCTAGAGAGACCTTGACACTAGTGATAAAGTTATCTACTAGAAAAACCTACAGGGACCAACAGAGAAAGAACAAACAAAAACTTCTTAAATAGAAAATGACAAGACTCAGAAGGAAAACACATGGGGCTGGGGATTTAGCTCAGTGGCATAAGCACCTGCCTTGCAAACAAGCGGTCGTGAGTTTGATCCCTGGTACCAATAAAAATAAAAAAATTTAAAAAAGAAGGAAAACACAACCTCAGATCTATGGCCTATCCAGAACAAGTCCAAGACACAGTGATATAGAAGAAAATGAAAGACATATGCCTGAAATGTCTGAAATTAGAGTAACTGAAGTAAAGAAACAAATTCATGAGGTTATAGAGGAAATTAGATCAGAAATAATCTCTCAGTTAAAAAAGGAAATAAGAACAAACATAAAGGAATTGCTCAGAAAATCTAGAGCAGAGATAGATAAGAAAAACATAGAAGACCACAATAAAATGATGGAAACCATGAATGATCAATATAGGAGAGAAATAGAATGCAACAAAAGGACTCAAATAGATATCCAAGAAATTTAAACTTCCATTTAAAGCTGGCAAAACCACTTGAATGAAACAAAAGATAGACTTTTAGACCTTGAAGACAGAATCACAAAAAGAAAGATCTCTCAAAAATAACAAGGCATTGGAAAATAACAATGCAAGACCTACAAGATGATATAAAGAAAAATAGTGGAATATTAATTGGTATCAATGAAAAATCAGGAGTCAATACAAGTGACAAAAAACACTGTTTAAATAATGTCAAAAAATTTCAAAAGCACGAGAAAAGAAACTGACACACATAAAAGTAAGGCATATAGAACTCCAATAATCTGTAACCATAATAAATCTATACCCAGACATACAATAATAATATCCTAGACATTCAGTGCAAGAATAGAATATTAAAAGCTGTTAGAGAGACTTCTGAGAGAACATGGTGGATAGAACAGCAGTTACAGAGGCTCTCTGAGATACCCAGCTTAGAATACAGGAATGGTGCAGTGTGAGGAGTCCTAAGCAAGGGGAGATACACTCTGCCGACCCAGGAACAAACTAAGCTGAGAGAAACCAACTGGAAATGAAATCCTGGTGCTATAACCGGAACAGATAAAATCTCAGTGCTGAAGCTGGAACCTGCACCTCTGGAAGCTGCAATTTGAATTTTCTGCTGCAGCAGCTGCGTCTGAATCGGCACAGCAGGGAGAGAGACACAAAACTTCTGAGAGCGGGAATTGGCAAATGGAGTTGAGAGAGGGACTAGCCAGGAGCTCTGCATCAACCTGCGGTGAGTGAGAGGAATGGGGACCCTTCCATAGACTAGGAGGCTACCACAGAGGACATTCTGGGACTGGGCAGACTAGCCAGAACAGGACACTACAGTGACTTTAGTTGCATATTCCCCTCTCAAGCAGGATTGGTGGGAAGCACTTGGCCTGGGTGATGCCGCAGACTAAGACCCAGTAGGCTAGCCCAAACCAGGTCCCAGTGCCTGGCAGTGCACCCTAGAAGTGAAGCCTTCAGTAGGTTGACCTGGAGGGGCGGGCCTACCAGAAGCTGCCCAGGTCTGTGTCTCCCTAGTACACTGCAGTGGGTGGGAACACCTAGCCAGTGCAATTCAAAAAACTGTAACCCACAAAGAAAGAAACTGGGCCTTCGATGTACCTTGTATGGAAGGAACAAAAAGTATGGGAAGAGGGAGCAATAAGAAAGGGTCCTTGGCCCCCAATCCTGAGAACACTGATCCAGGAAAGGTAAATGCAAAGGAGAATGAGGACAGAAAACATGCAATATCAGACACAGCACCAATAGACATAAAGCCATATCTCTGGAGCCTCATAGACAAGTTTGAAAGTGAAGTATTTAATGACCTAAAGCAAGATATAAGTAGAATAGTTAGAAAAATGCTAAGCACCACCCAAGAAAAAACAGATGGTGGAATGGAAGAACAGAAAAAATGGGGAGAATTGTTTGATGGAGAAAATAGAGAAAACATAGAATACCTGAAGCGGGTTCAAAGAGATTACCAAGAAACTAAAAACTCTATTGAAAGCTGGCATAACAGCTTAAAAGAAACTAAGGATAGATTATCTGAACTGGAGGACAGATTTGTAATGTGGGAGCATGAAATGAAAAACTTCTTAAAAATAACAAGAAAACAAACAGCAATAATACAAAGGCTTGAAGATGATAAGAGGATCTATAACTTAAGAATTAAGAACATAAAAAAAGAAGTAGGGACACAAACAAATGAACTACAAAGGCTATTCACAAAAATAATCCAGGAGAATTTCCCTAATTTAGCAAAGGATAAAGATACTCAGATGTATGAAGCATACAGGACCCCAGCCACCTACAACCCAAACAGAACAAAACCCAGGCATATAATAATCAAAATTCCAGAAATCCAATATAAGAACAGAATATTAAAAGCCATCAGAGACAAGAAACAGATCACTTACAGGGAACACCCATCAGAATTACAGCAGACTTCTCAGCACAAACCATCAAATCATGAAGAGCATGGGGGAAATAATTCAAGCTTTGAAAGATAATAACCTCCAGCCAAGATTGATATATCCTGCACAACTGTCCCTAGAAATTAATGGAGAAACAAGGTGCTTCCAGGATAAAGAGGAACTAGGGGAATTTGCAACCACCAATTCATCTCTACAGAGAATACTGCAGGAAATTCTAAAAAAGAAAAATACCAAGATTCCAGAAACAGTGGCAGAGAGGCCACAATGAATGGAGCGGAAAGCAAAATGAAGAAGACAAACTGACAACTAATGACAGAAAAAAGAGCTCAACAGAAAAGAGGCAGAGAAGGTTGGGTGGTAAGAACAGCTATTTTGGAGAAAACAAGACATCATAATAGCTAGTGCTGATTTAATAGCATCTTGTTTTGAATTCCCATCAAGCTTTTGTTCTTCTGTCTCCATCGGTCTTAACAAGTTGTATCTTATTGGATTTTATTATATGTAATAATATAAACAAAAGCTTTTATAGACAAGGAGATTATACAGAAACCATTGTTCATTTTCTGTTAGTTGGTTCTAAATACCCTGTAATACTGTCATTCTCTTGAATGGTTTTACATTGTCTTGATATGTTTGATGCTACACTTTGGTGTATATACACTTTGGTGTATATACGAAGTTATACTCAAAGATTTCAAGTAAAGAGACACTATGGTAACTACTTTTATGTCGGGATATCTGGTGGTGAAACACTATTTTGCTTAAATGGTTATGTTTCGACCTGTGATGTTTTGTTGTTATGCCCTCTTTTATCTCAATCTCCTTTTTTTATTATTTACTTTTTAATTTTTATCTTTTTAATTAAGAGAAAAAATAAAAAATAGCAGGATATATTATAGTAACCCACTTTGATTTTCTATTAACTTGATTTGAAACCCTGTATTGCTCTCACCATCTTGTTTTGACTAATTTTCCTCTATTCTGTTTTGCTTGATACTACCATGTTTGAGAGTATAGGCAACAACTGTAAAGACAATAAGATTCATTATGATGCCCATTCTGGTTTGACTATTATCTTCTTTTGAAGTCTGTAATGTCTCAAATGTTTTGGTTTTATTGGTTTTGTTCTTTGCTGTTTTGTTCAATTTTATTATAACTGATGATATAGGCAATTCTTTTTAAGATAGCAAGAAGCATATGGTAACCAATGTTGATCACCTTGTATTTTGTTTTTACGGTGTGTATTATTTCCACCCTTTTGATTTGACTGACTGTTTTGTTATGTCACATTTAGTTTTATTCTCCTTAAAAAAAGTAATGAGAACTGTGGGAGTAATAAAACCCAAAATGTGTAATTGTCATTGTACAAAAGAGAGGATAAGAAAGTGCTCTAAAGGATATAACTGCATGTATATTTAAGTGTATAAGATAGAAAACCATATTACTGAGTTTTGTTGCATCATTGAACAGAACTGTTTGCAATCTCAGTTTGAATGTCCACTTTGTATGCTTTAATTTTGTAACTTGAACAACTATTTCTAAGATGACAATATGTAATCTATTAACTAGTGATTTCCTACTGTTTATTTTTTCTGAAATTCTGTATAACTTGTACCCTTTTTCTGTTTTTTTTTCTTTTTCTCTTTCAATAAATTTTTTAAAAAATCTGTTTGAGAAAAGAAACAGATCACCTATCAAGGAAAGCCTGTGAGAATCATGGCAGACTTGTCAATACAAAGTCTCTCAAGTCAAGAAGAGTTTGAGTGAAGTATTCTAATTCTTGAAAGAAAACAAATTTCAACAGGGATTGATATACCCTGAAAAACTATTTTTTCCATATTAATGGAGAAAAAGATGATTCTCTGATAAGGAACAACTGAAGAAATTCATAACCTCAAACCAAACCTACAAAGCATACTGGAAGATATTCTAGACAAAGATAAAAATGACCACAATTCCAAGAATAACAACAGAAAGAAACATCAGGCAGGACAAGTAATTAAACAGAGGGAAAAAGCAGGAAACCCACATCAGGAAAATAACATGATGAAGATAAGCCAATACATACAAATTATAAGCATCAGTGTAAATGGCCTCGATTCACCAATTAAGAGAAACAGACTGGCAGAATGAGTCAAGAAAGAAGATCCAATGATATGCTGTGTACAAGAAACTCATTTAACTCAAAAAGACATTCATAAGACTGAAAAATCAACGGATGGAAAGCAACATTACATGTGACAAGAACCCCCCCCCAAAGTAGGCGTAGCTATTCTGTTTGCATACAATATAAACTTAAGGTGAAGAGTGATAAAAAGAGATAAAGGAGGCCACTATATACTTATTAAGGGAAAACTTCAAGCGAAGTGACAACAATTATAAATCTGAGTGCACCAACTATGACAGCACCCAACTACATTATTAGACAAATATTAATAGATATGAAAAATCAGACTTCTGGTAAGGTGGTGGGGTGGTAAACAGCAGAGAAATCACCCTCTCTGAGAGTTACCATTCAGACACTGGTATACAGCATTGTGAGGAAACAAGAAGGAGAGAAGCAGGTCCAATGGACCCAGGAAGAATCTGAATTATGAATTGAAGTCCACAGAGAGAGTAAAAAGAAAAACTTCAGTGAAGTAAAGATGGCAACTGGTAGCACCTTCTCCCTGAGATGAAACTCACTTCATGAGAGGAGCTGTTTGAACCTCTGGATGCACGATCATGGTATGGTGACAGCTGGTAACTCCAGAGGGCTCTTCAGGGAGATGCAGCAGTGGAGGAGAGCAGCATATGTGGAGGACTGCATTGTTGGCAGTTAGTGCAGAGGACTTAAGTCTTCCCACAGAAGAGAGAGATTGACAGGGAGCCATTTTGGAGATAGGCTGTCTAAGTTCAGAACTCAGAACTGCTACTGGCTCCATCTAGCAGCTCTCAACTGGGGCTCAGACCCACAGAAATAGCTCAGGTGGTGAAGAAACAAATGAGTCTGGTCTCAGGACAGGCTTGCTGATATTATCCACTACCCCTCCAGTAAACTACTGCTGGGATAGTTCAACACAATTTGGGGCTCTGTCTCCACAGGTTCTTTACTAGTGAAACCATAAAGAATCCTGGAAATGGACTGTTTGTTTTCCTTTTTTCTCTTTCCTCTTCATTGGTTTTAAATGAGTATGAAAGTGGTCCCTAACTTCTTTGTGGGTGTGGTTCTGTTCTGTTCTTCCTTTTATCTCTTCCATCTTTCTTTTCGTTCAGCCTTCCACACCAGTTTCCCAAAGTTGGCATGATTATCCTTTGTCCTCCAATCTTTTTTTTATTTTTTGGTACTGGGGATCGAACTGATGACCACGCACTTGCAAGGCAGGCATTTATGCCACTGAACTAAACCCTCGACTCCAATCTTACTTTTAATCTCTCTTTCCTCTTGCAGTTCTCTATTTTCTCCTTAATCCAGTTTAAATTTTAACTTCTGAGGGCAATTTTGCCATATTACAGACTCATATATTGCATGTAATTATCTGTTTTGTTTTACATTTTGTTATAAAATCATAATTGTAGCTCATATGTTAAAAGTTGAAAATTAAGGGTTAGCTCAGTTTGGCATTTTGTAGGCTGTATTTGATGCTATTGGCATTACTATAGCCAAAATTGACATAATTATCCTAAACAGCTGTTGGTCCTGGTATTGACTAGGAGTCATAGAAAATATTGTGGCACAGTGCCAAAAAACCAGGGACTATGCCAAGCAAGCAATAACTTCTCATCTCCAACAAACTAAAGAGGTAAGATATTCCAACAGACTGAAAACCCATAAACCAACTATTCCTGGAAGATACCTCAGAGACATGGTCATCATCTAAGGGTTCTAAATATTACCAATAAAGCAACTTACCATAGGAATTTATAATCATCACCCAGGAATTAAACTTAAAAAAAAAAAGAAAAAAAGAAGACACTTAAGCAAAATGTAACCCCAGACATCAAACTCACCAAAGGAAAAATCCAAGAAGAATGAGATGGTACAAACTACAATGATAAAAACAGCATGAAACTGCCTGTCTTGGTGACTTTTCTCTCATTGTTGAGACAAAACACCTGATGCCCAAAATGAAGCAAAGAAGAGTTTATTTATCTTACAGTTTTTTGGAGGTTTCAGTCCATACTCAGCTGGCTCCAAGTCAGGGTGGCATGGCTGAGAAGCAGCCATTCATGGTGGCCATAAGTGACAAGATCAAAAGGGCAAAAGAGGAAAGTGTGCCTCTTTCCCTTTCTTATATAGTTTTCTAGCTATCTGCCCCTAGGATGAGGTAGTATTCACACCACCAATCTCAGTGCTAGACAATGAATCTATCACAAACACTAGAGTCAGTCATTGCCATGACTATATGAGGCTTGAGGGGGGTATTTAGATGCAAACCATAACATTGGCAAAAAAACTAGACTTATAGATCAATGGAACAGAATAGAAAATGCAGAAACAACTTTAGATACACTCAACTACATTGTCATTCATAAAGGGACAAAATCTTTTTGCTGGAGGAAAATTAGACTCTTTGAGAAATGGGACCAAGCTTACTATACACAGGCCAAAGACTGAATGTAACCAGACCCATATCATTCACTGTGCACTAAAGTAAAATGGAAATGGATCAAATATCTAAACATCAGAACAGAAATAATCTGCTGAAAGACAAAGTCCTTGAAGACATGGGTGCAGGCAAAGGTAAAACACTGAAGACAAAGGATAGGCAAAGCCTTTCTGAACAGAACCCAAGTTGCACAAGAAATAATACCAAGAATCAATAATTAGGATCATATCAAATTAAAAAGCTCTGCACAGCAAAGCAACCCACCAACAGAATAAAGAGACAAACTATGGAGTGGTGGAAACAATTTTGCCTGCTTTTCCTCAAAGGACTATATCTAGAATATATATGAACAACTAAAAATATGAAACCCCCAAATTCAGAGACTCCATCCAAAAATGGGCATCTGAAATGAGTGGATGGAAGAAGAAGGCTTCAAGACCAGTTGGGGGTACAGCTGGGTAGGATTCAGTTGAATGGGCTGGAAATCTGAGAGTCTCCCATGAGCAGAGTGTATGTGAGGTTCTAGCTGGCCATCAAAGTGTAAGTATGACACATAAGCACTAAAGCCCAGTTTGCCATAAGATCATGGAAAAGAACTGGGGAGGTCAGAGTCAAACAAGAAGATGGCGGCTTGATAGGTAGTTTGGTAGAGAGCCTCTCTGGGTAAAACAGTTCAGACACTGGAATTTGACAACATGGAGATGGCCAGATGAGGGGAGAGGGATTTTTGTGACCCAGGAGGAAACTGAAGGGAAAAGAAAAATAGGAAGGAAAAATGTGGGTGGAGAGCTGGAGCAAGATGTACTCACTGGGACCTGTCCCATGCTGGGCTGGGCACATCATGGAGATGGGTGATTCAAGGTTGCACTGAAGCTGCAGCCACCAATAACGGGAGTTGGTGAATCCTGGGTCTTCGGTGGGAGGACATGGCACAGCGTGGAGTGGAGCCAAGGTGGAAAGCTGCATTAATTCTCGGTGAGTGCTGGAAATTGGGTCCTGCAGTGGGTGTGGCTGGCTGGAAGACATATTGGAGTTGGGCAGAATAGGCCTGAGTCTGACACCACAATGGCATCAGTCAGCCACCCCTGACCCAAAGCAACTAGTGGGATCTGCTTGGGCTGAGTCACACCCCTGGGTGGAACCCAATAGCCAGGGACTAAACTGCCCTGACCTTGTGACATCTGCCACAGCACAGCCTAAGTTGCTGAAGGCACTTGCCAGTTGACTGGCTCAGAGGAGAGGGGCCAGCCCACAGTTCCTGTGTGCACCTCACATAACAGAAAAATGAAGAAGGCAGCAAGCCCCCAGCCAGCATGCTTCAGAAAAACCATAAACAATACAAAGAGGGCCTCAGACCTCCACCACACACCTGTCTGAAAGAAACCAGAAACATAACAAGAGAAAACAAACAAGAAAAAACCTCCAGCTGCTGACCCTGGGAAAATAAGCCCAGGAGAGGTAAATACAGAAGAGAACCAGTGCAGCAATCATGCAATATTGGCCACAACATCAGCAGACATAAAGAAATATCTTTGTGACCTCATAGACGAACTTAAAACTGAAATTCTAACTCAAGTGAGGCAAGATATAAAAAGATTAATAAAAGAAATGCTAAACCCCTTACAAGAAGACACAGATGGAAGAATGGAGGAACCCAGAAAAGGAAGAGAAACCTTTGGTGAAGAATATAAACAAAATCTAGAATACAGGAAACAGATCTATCATGGTTTATGTCTGTGGCCCCCAGGCCTCATGAGTTTTAATTGTGCATTTGTTATTTGTTCATTGTCTAGTTCTTGGCTTGATGATGGCAGTGCTCCACCCATATAGGGGTGGAGGCAGGATGTGATGTAATGGCAGGAAGAAGGTGTATCTTCCTCTTTGCTGGTTCCTGCTTGCTGTTTGCAGCCCCCATGAACTGCAGCCCAGCCATGCCCACCTGCCTTGGAGCCAACTGAGTGTGGACTGAAACTTCCAAAAACTGTAAGAAATAAACCTTTCCTTTCCCAACTTTGGGCTTCAGGTATTTTGTCTCAGCAATGAGCAAAAAGTAATTAAGACAGAATTTGGTACTGAGGAGGGGTCGTTTGCTGTGAATATACCTGACCATGTTTTTCAAGGTTTGTGGGCAAAGTTTGGAAAGGTTTGGACACATTGCCTGGATGCATGGAGCTTAGGCTGTTCTGTAGAGGAGATACTGGTCAGAGCTCAGGAGACCAAAAGGCTGATAGAAAGCCTGATGGTAAAGACCAGGCTTGGGAGGTTTCTGCTGGGAAAAAGGACTGCATTGGTTGTTGGACTCCCCATGATGTGTGTTATGAGTTGGCAGAAGGTTTGTCTGCATTTTGCTCCTGCCCAGAAACTTTGCCTGAGACTGAGACAAAGGGCAATGGACTGATTAATCTTGAAAAAGAAATTAAAAAGCAATCAAACCTTGAGGCTGTGGCATGGCTATTGGTGGGGGCTTTTAGTGAGCTTTATGTTGCAAATCAAGAGCAAAGAGCCCAGCAGGATAATTTAAAATGCTGTGAGTTTGGCCAGAAGGAAAATTCCAGGAAGGCTGTGGATTGTAAAGACAGAGTTGAGATTTTGATTCTTGAGGACAAACAAAGAGATAAGAAAGATGGCCCTGGGGCCTCCCAGGAAAGGGGTCCCCACCCTGTGCAGCCTCACTGCAAAGGTAAAAGAATTTGCCCAGAGGAGAAAGCTGCAGAGTGTCATGCTCCAGAATGGTGACAGAGGCCACATAAATTTCCAGAATGGCGGCAACACAGAGAAGCTTTTCATCACAAGCAGGTAAACAGAGCCCTGCAATCCAGGCAACTGACCCCTACAGCCAAGAAAGAGAAAAGCCTGGCTACTGCTTCAGCTAGCAGCAAACCTTGGTGGCATCCACAAAGCACTAATTTTAGATACAAGGAAAATGTACAAATTCTGAGGGTAAGACGGCTTCCACCTTGATTGCAAAGGGTCTGGCAGGCCAAGCAGTGTGCCCCTGAGGGCAATTTGTGAAGATTTAAAGGTAAAGCCAAAGGTGTAGTGGAGACCCCAGAAGTTTGGAAAAGCCAGGAATGTGGGTGATCCAAGGAAAGCTGCAAAAAGCGAGCAGAGAGGATTTAAGAGAGAAGCTACAGGAGCTGATATCCCTGGAAGTGTCCATGGGGTTGGAATCACCCAAGTCTTTTGGAGCTTGCAACCAGTTTGCTTCAGATGCTGAACATGGAACTCTAGGACTTAATGTTGGTCCTGCTGGATGTTGGATTTGCTTTGTTTCCAATGCTTTATATTCCATTGCTTGTAACTTTTGGAATAGTAATGTTTATTTTGTGCCTTTGCATTTGAAAAAAATGTTTAACCTTTTTTCGTTTGTACAGGGGTTACAGTTAAGAATTTGCCATAGATCATGGAGGAGACATGGGACTTGGACTGTTCAGCAATGCTGAAACTTAGGACTTTGGCAACTCTTGGAGGTGGACTAAATGTCTTTTGTATAAAGGATGTACATGAGTCCTGGGGGCCAGGGATAGAATGTCATGGTTTATGTCTGTGGCCCCCAAGACTCACAAGTTTGAATTGTGCATTTGTTATTCATTTATTGTCTAGTGCTTGGATTGATGGTGTCAGTGCTACACCCACATAGGGGTGGAGCCAGGTTGTGATGTAATGGCAGAAAGAAAGTGTGTCTTGCTCTTTGCTGGTTCCTGCTTGCTGTTGGCAGCCACCATGAACTGCAGCCAAGCCATGCCTGCCTGCCTTGGAGCCAACTGAAACGTCCAAAAACTGTAAGAAATAAACCTTTCCTTTCCCAACTTTGGGCTTCAGGTATTTTGTCTCAGCAATGAACAAAAAGTAACTAAGACAAGATCCAAAGAGATTACCAGGAAATTAAAAGCTCCATTGAAAGCTGGAAAAATGCCTTGACAGAAACTAAAGTTAGCCTTTCAAAACTTGAAGATAGATTTGCAATGTGTGATCATGAAAGAAAAGACCTCTTAAAAATAACAAGGAACCAGGAAGTAACAATTCAAAGGTTAGAAATATGACAAGATGATCTATAATTTAAGAATAAAAAATGTGAGTGAAGAAGCAGGAGTAAGCGCAGATGAATTACAAAGGCTATTCACAGAAATAATTAAGGAAAACTTCCCAAGCACAGGAAAAAGAAATGATATCCAGATAAATGAGGCATACAGAACTCCAGCCAACTACAATCAAAACAGATCTATACCCAGACATATAATAATCAAGATCCCAGAAATTCATAAGAACATTAAAAGTGGTCAAAGAATCACCTACAAAGAAAAATTCATCAAAATAATGACAGGCTTCTCAGCACAAACTATCAAATCAAGAAGAGCCTGGCGGGAAGTAGTCCAAGCCCTGAAAGAAAATAACCTCCAACCCAGATTGATGTACCCTGAAAAACTCTCTTTCAAAATTAATGGAGAAACAAGATGTTTCCAAGATAACGAGGGACTGTGAGAGTTCATGGCCACCAACCCAACCCTACAAAAAATACTGAAGAACATTCTAGAGAGAGAAAGAGAGAGAGAGAGAGAGAGAGAGAGAGAGAGAGAGAGAGAGAGAAATACCAGGATTTCAGCATCTGTGGCAGAGAGGCCTTAATGAACAGGGCAGACAGTGGGATTAAGGAGAAAAGTGGACAAATAATAGCAGAAAAATAGAATAGCAGAGATGAGGCAGAGAAGGTTGGCTATAATCTCTAATATAGATAGCCTTGAGACACTAACAAAAAGAAACACAGGCAGAGTAGAGTAGGAGACAGGATCCATCGAGATGCTTTGAATAGGAAATATACTCAACCTGAAAGAGGGTTAATTAACTGAGAGTCAAAGATGAGAAAACAGTGCTTTATATGACAGGGAACCAGAGAGAAATAGGGACAACTTGTCCAGCATCTGCAGATAGGTTGGAAAGTCTTGACACTTTTGTGCAATGGAGAACTACTCAGCTAGAAGGAAGGAAAACCTTGTGGCTTTAGTTAGTAAAGCAATACAGCTCAAGATCAAGCTCAGGGGTAAAAAGGTTCAGCACCACTCAGATAGATAACAGGTTGCCCCCTAATCTAAAAACTAAAGGAGCTGGAGGGACCCAAAATATACAAAGCACCCTGAGAAAGGGAAACATGAGGAACTACCTAAAAAAGGAAGGCAGAGAACATTGTTAATAGTGTATCAGTATTTAAAAGCCACATTAGTCTTATTGCTCTGTTTAGTTTGATTTTATTTTGTTCTGGTCTGTCTACTCATACTAGATTTGAGGGCACAGACAGCTATCTCCAAAATAGCAGGCTATACTACGGTAACTGTTCTTAATTTCCTATTATCTTAAACTGAAGCCCTGTATTATTACTTACATTGTCTTACTATGACTGATCTTATTTGAAGGTGGTTTGTTAGACCACTGTTTTGTCTTGACTGATTTTATTCGAATTTTGTATGCTTGATAGTATCAAGTCTAAGAGTAGAGGCAACTACTCTGAAGATGACAAGATGTAATAAGATACCCATTCTGGTTTGATTATTAACTGCTTCTGAAGTCTTACAATGTCTCCAATGTTGTGTTTTTATTAAAATTGCTATGTAATGCTATGTTCAATTATATTGTGTCTGATGATATAGACAATTCTATTGAAAATAACAAGAGAAAGCATAGTAACTACTATAGATCACCTAATATTGTGGTTTTATAGGTCTTTTTCATTTCATGTTTTTCTAGGAATTTGTTTTATTGCCTTGTTTTGATCTTTTTTTCCCTATAATACAGAAAGGATAGATATATATGTAGAAATTCTTTACATGTGGAGAATTTCTAAACAGTTTATGAGAACAGATTATATAATGCCCAATGTAATGAACAGATACTCTGAAGAAGAGGAGATACTAAGACACTAGCACTGGGTAGTGCTAATTCTGTAGCATTATAATATAAAATCTGGCAATACTATTATTCACTGTTCAGAATGATATTAGTCTAGTCTCCTGTTTAATTTCAGCATATGTAAAGATATGGACAGCTATTTCGAAGAGAATGAGAGACATTATGTTAGTCATTGTTGACATCCCCAGTGTCAGGTCTTGAAGACCTAAAAAGCTTTCATCATCCTGTTATGATTAGATTAGTTCTATAATGTTCAGTACATATTCTATATGTGTGAAGATGGGGACAACTATTTGGAAGAAAACTAGAGACAATATGGTAGACAGTGAAGATCTCCAGTGGATGTGCTTTGAAATCCGTGTTTCTTAAAAGTGTTTCCTTATTATCTGTTTTGTCCCATTTTGTTATTTTTAATCTTACCCTCTTTAAAATAAAAAAGAATTGGGGTGGGAAACAGAGAAGGGATAGAGGACAAGGTGAGATTTGAACAGGGTTCTGAAGAAGAGCACTTACCCAATGGAGCACAGAGAAACTTTGAAGAAAAGTTTGAAGCACAGGTCAAAGCCATAGTGTCAAAAGTGACAAGGAGCTCCCCCAGAAACAGAGGGCAGGCTGCTGTGCCAGTCACATGTCATTTATGGGTTTGATAAGAAGTTGGAAGGGGGCTGAAGGTCAGGCTATTTAACCCTGACTAGAAGCAAGGTCAGGCTGTATGCTTGTATCCTGAGAGTTTTGGTGGAGAAGAGATACTTAGAGATGGGCTACAGACAGTGTGTAGCTGGTCCTCCCCAGGCAGTGAGGCAGAATGGCCCTGGGAAATACCTGTGGCACTTGGCTGTGGTCAGTCCCCCCCTCCAACACCGACCATCCATGGTACTTGTAGGCCTTTCTTTGGCTCCTTCCGCTCTGCACTTCCTTTCTCCATGCAGGTCACTGTCTATGACCAAAGCTAGTATGGCCACAGAGTTACAGAACCCCAGACCCATGAAGAATGCCTAGGGATAAGACACCCACAATGAGTCATACTTTTGCTGTCAAAATTCAAAAGAGCTGTAGTTGTGTGTGTAGCTCTCTGAAAGAGTCCATGATAGGGAGCTCATGTGATCCTCCTGTGCTATTCAACAACTCACACACATGCTGAGCATTTAAGAACCTTGCCCAGAGAGGATGTGCGTGCATGCAGTTTGCACCATTTCCTTCTTGAAATCCCAACCTTCCTCTTTCCTGAAGTCTGGGGATGGTGTTTCTCTCAGAGTTTCCATCATGTAAGGGAGGATGGCTCCAAGGTTATCTTTGGTCAAGAATCAAATAACTTTCCCCACTGTCTTCATAGAACAAAATGAGTCCACTGAAGTAGGGCTGATACAGTCCCCCAAAACAGGTAAGTGTATGAGACCTGGGCTGCGGAAGGCACAGTTATCTGAAATATTCTTTCTTACCTAAGAGAGCAACATTTATCTGAACACTGTAACCATGTACTTTCAGATAACATTTCCTGGGGAATCCTGCATATCAGTAGTGACTCTCAGGCCTCTGGACTTAAGAAAATAGCAGTACATATTTCTTTGCCTTTCATGGCTCAGAGTAAGTAGAGGAATAAGGGGGAGAGGAGGACTTGAGCATATTTTGTTCTAATGTGTGTCTGGTTTCTGCTCTTTGCAGAGGAAAGGGAGAAGCAATTGTCTTGCAGTGGATAGGTTTAAATGAGAATGGGTTGAAGGCCCAAGGAGGACACTTCCCCGTGTCCCTCCCATCCCAAAAGAAATTTCCTCCCCAGTGACGTTACCTTTAGTTCCCTCATTAGCAAGTCCTTTGGGCAAATGAAATGGTTTCCTTTCTGGATGACAGGTGCTCCAGGGCCTCCAAGAAAGCAAGAGTGAAGCAGAAAAATTCCCTCCCTTTGTCCTACACTTTAAATAGGGATGCTCTCAATTCCTGTTTTACACATGGAGTCCCCCTAAAGATTTCACTTGAAAAAAAATTTCTTCTTAGCAAATATGCCAATTAATTTTACAGACCCAACACTGTCTACCTGTCACTGTGAAGGCATTTTCATGATGAGCTTAGCATTAAAATCAGCTATTTTTGAAAGCAGATAACCTCTACAACCTCCATAATCTTCAACAGATTGCCAATTCCAATCAGTTGAAAACCTTAAGAGAAGACTGAGGATCCCCAGAAGAAAACAGAATTGCATCCCTGGCTGGCTTTCACCTTAGAATTGTAGTATCTATTCTTCCCTGGGCTTCCAGTGGATTTTGGATTTTCCAGACTCTCTAATCACAAGAGATAATTCTATAAAAATAAATCTCAATCTCTGTGTATGTTTCTCTGTCTATACACACACACACACACACACACACACACACACACCTTATTTTTTCTGTTTCTCTGGTGAATCCTCTTTAACAGTAGGTTCCTTAATTTTAGAGGTATAAATGAAACAATTTGGAAATTATTGTAGATGTAGTATAGAATTTGCCAAAAGGATAACTGTATTGGTATTATTGGTCCTCACTATGTTAATGCTGTTGTCTGCATGGGACCTTACTGAAAGGATTTTGCCCTAGTATAAGTTACACAATATTATGGCAGTGGGAGGAGGAACCAAGGGATGTTTACTTCCTCCTTCCCCTATGACAGCTTCCTTTTTCCTTTCCCAGTGACATGAAAAAGATCCCAATCAGCTGCTCGCGCATCAATGCCTGCCCTAAGCGCCACCCCAAGTCAGAGGTTATATGTATATCCCATACCTACCTTCCAGTCAGAGGAAGCCAGGCTGCCAGTGGTCATGGACTCCTCTCCACATTCTTGGAATAAAGGCTATTTTTTACTTTATATTCTCTCTTTTATGCTGCTGAAAACTCTTTCACTTACAAATATGGAATGGGCAGGGAAAGGAAGAACTCTACAGAAATGTATGGGAATTGGAGGTATTACATAAACTTAGGACTTCAAAAATATGCGTGCGTTTGTGTTTATGTGGGTATATATGTATACATGAATGTGTTTGTACACATGCTTACATTTCATAGCTCTGGAAGTCTGTTGAAAACACCAAGAACAAAGATGCTTCAGTAATGATTAGTTTATCCAGTACATAGATTATGTTCTCTAATTTTCACAAAAAAGGGAACATGACTAACCACAGAAATGACTGGTTCCAGCCTCAGGGTGAAGCTGGTATAAAATAAGGCTGGAATAGGCCAGGCTTCTTAGGCCAGAAAGTAAAGAACACATTAAAAAAAAAACCTAATGGAACATAGTTCAGGGACTTGACAGACAGCTTGAAGGGGTTCTGTGGTCAAATTGGATTTAATTCAAACACCAAAATATGAAGTACAATAATAAAGTATAGACTACTAAAAAACAGTCCTTATCAATGAATATTAATTCTTATCAATTATACAAATAGAAATATAAATATGGAAGGGAGAAGGGAGGATTTGAGTTTACAGAACAATGTTGAGGGCCCATGTGGAGATGCTGAAGAGGGAGAATCACCATTTTGAAGTAATAGAATAAAGTTATGTCAGCACGAAACACCAGAGCATGCTAAATGCAGGGTAAGATTTTGTTTTCTTTTTCTTTTTTGGGGGGGGTACCAGGGATCAAACTCACAACCTTACACTTGTCAGGCAGGTGCTTACACTACTGAGCTAAATCCCCAGCCCCATCAAGGGTAAGATTTCTTTGAGAAGCAGATTACTTGCATGATCCTGAAGTATCTCCCCAACGGCTGATTATCAGTTCAAAGGTGGGAAATAATAATTATTATATACTTTTTGAAATTACTTTCACCCATAAAGACAGATAGATGTTGTGGGTCTCTTGTTTCCTGGGAAGAATGCAACTTCACACTGCAGCTTATGGACAAAGATGCTTAACTTTGGGCTATTCATGAAGCAACACCATAACAGACAAACTAAGGCTGGAGCAGTTTTTAAAAGAAGGGTGTGTGGGAGGGAAAAGGGAACTCTGTCTTCAGAAAAATCAAACGTCATCCTGTTGGAAGATGTTGGAGTAGGGAAAGCTTTGCACATGAAGGGCAGGTGGTGCAGGGAATATCTCTGAACTTTCTTCAATTCTGCTGTGAACTATAACTGTTCTAAAAAGTTGAAACTTGTTTTTAAAAATAGTGTTTTAAGAGACAATGCAAGACTGTGAAAATGTCTCAGATTAAAGAAGAGTAAAAGAACATGACAACTAATTGCCATCCTCAACCTGAGACTGAATCCTTTACTGGAGGAGGAAGAAATAGTGTGGAGAGCATTATTAGATCAGCAGGCAAAAGTGGAGTAGGGATGCCAGGTTAGATAAAATTATTATGTCAGTGTAAATTTATGGAATTGATAATTGTACAGCATTATGCAAAAATATTTATTCTTAGAACTTGTACACTGAAGCATTTTTAGTTTAGAATTTCCGCTAGTACATGTTTGCAGTGCATTCATCATAGGCAATTGCTGCAGAGGCTGGCACATCTTATTTCGGTTTACCTCCCCTTGCCCTCCTTTTTTCTGCACCATGCTTCCATCTCTTGAATCCCTTCCATTTTCAAAAGTTTTGCCTCCCATTTTACTATTATCTACCTTTTATTTTCTCTTTAATTTATACTTTGAATTTTTCATATAAAAATACAGTATTTCGCTTGTCACACTGAATTATTTAGAGGTAAAGTCATAATGTAACTTCAAATAATTTTGAAGAGAATCTCTCTCTCTCTCTCTCTCTCTCTCTCTCTCTCTCTCTCTCTCTCTCTCACACACACACACACACACACACAAGTGTGCGGCAGGAGAGCCTGGGCAGGCTGCCTGCCCCTGATGCACACACCCCTGACCAGTGGAGCTGACTGGGGCTCCGCCCTGAAGAAGTGACTCACAGTAGTGGAGACTGCCTTGCATGCTCCTGCCTCTTGTGAAGGGTTGTGTGTGTGTGTGTGTGTGTGTGTGTGTGTGTGTGTGTGTGTGTGCGTGTGTGTGTGTTGATAGAGAAAACAGGAGAAGGTGCAGTTCCTTATAACTAGCAGCGTAGGGAGCCAGAGCTATGAGGAAAGGTGTAGAAGAGCAGCTGGCAGCACCTGCCGTGGCCACCTGCGTGGACTGGAGGCTTTGGAAGAGGGTTTAGACCAGTGCAGCGGCTCAGCACAAACAGGCCATGGAGTCAATCTCCTGACTCCTGTCATCTCTCCTTTTCTGCCAGTCTCCAATTGGCTGGATTTACCTGAAAGCATAGAGCAAGAGCCTTTTGGAGAAAAAAGGATAGGAAGAGAATCTGGAAAGGAGACGGTTGAGCAACCACTGATTGGCGCTGCAGGGATTGCAGCTCTGTGGAAGCATGGAGAGCTGACATTAAATTGTTTTTAAATGTAAACTTTTTATTTATTTATTTATTATTTAGTTTTTGAGGCAGAGCCTTGCTGTGCTGCACAGGCTGATCTTAATCTTTTTTCCTTTGTTTTTTGTATCAGGAATCAAACTCAGCCTTATACATGCCAGGAAGCTACATCCCTGGCCCTGTAGGCTGGTCTTAAGCTCTCTATATAGCTGAGGCTGGCCTCAGACATACAGCCATCTTCCTGCCTCTGTCTCCCAAGTACTAGGGTTACAGGTATGCACCACCATGTCCAGTTTATCTTTCCAATTTTATGCTGAGGATTTTTTTAAAGTGATGATAAAGGGTTGAATGGGAAATCTGAAAAAAAAAACTGTTGTTTTCTTAACTATTGGAAATGGATTTTAAAAGTACTTAGTTTCTTAGTATAAACTGTTTTCTAAACTTCTAAATTTCTTAGTATAAATTGTTTTCTAAATTGTCAACCATAGCCAATAAAAAGTGAAGTATAAGACAGTTTGTTCCCAATACAGAGGTAAAATCCAGTATGGATATAGAGATTCTTCTATTATCTTTATCCCAGAAATAAAATCGCTTTCAGATTTGACCAAAAAGTTGAAAATTTCAGGAGTACACTACAAATTGTGATACAGGGTCTCTGGTGACCTAGTAGGAGTTTGTCCTGGCCCTTTGCTAAGCCATCACAGAGAATGGAGGACAGGCAGAGCGGCAACCACAGACCTTAGGATTGGAAAGGACAACCAACGGCAGGTCAAGGCTCAAGAAGGATGGTAAAGGCAGAGCCACGGTATGACAGTACACTGCCACTGATTTTGACCCAAGGCCAGTGCTCTAGTAACTAGGGTTGTTTAGGAGGTGGGCCTATTTTGAAGGGAAGGAAGCAGTTCATTCCAGGCCTGTTAGGGGTGGAGCTGACTCCAAGCAGCCCATCGGTGTCACTATTGTCAGAAACCAAACCCAGCCAGCTTCCCTGCACCCACATCCATGCTCCCCTCTTTTCTAGCTCCACCTCCCATATTCCTAAACTCTCCCTCTGTGCTACATTCACAAGGGTCTATCTGAGCAGACTGTGCTGCTTAAAATTGCTTGCCTTTCAGCATTCTATTAGCTCGACTGCAGGTGGAGCTGCAGTAGTAAGCAGACAATGAGAATACAGTCACTGTCGCAGACGTATTGGGCCACAGTCTACATTTCCTCCCTGTAGCAGTCAAGAATTGAGTGGCCCAGAGCTGGCAGAGCAGCACGGCTCCACAGGATCATGTGGGAACCTAGTGCCTAACATCCAGCTCCTTTACCAACTCCTGGAGTGAATTGAAGTGGGCTCACCTTCCTGTCCAGCAGAGAGAGAGCTCAGCATAGGTGGCTCTGTGTCTGAGGACAAGGCTCAGAAGTCACACACTTAGCCACTGTTCACACTGTAGGCCTGCACTGTCTGTCTGTGTTTCACTGCAAGGATGTTGCAAAGTGTGGACCATAGATGGTGGCAGTGTGCTTTCCCAACACACAGTATTCACAAAAGAGGGGAACAATGAGACGCTTCTGCCACCTGTCAGCTATTTTCTCAGCCTGGAATGAACTTTGCTGACCTTGATTGTTGCACTCGTCTCTCCTCCCCGCCTTTTGTATCTTAGTAAACCTCTGCTCCTCAATGCAGCAGTTTGTTGAGCCTCTCTATTATAATTATCAGTATACGGTGTGACTGTGAGCTAAAAAATTACTGAAATCACTCCTGAAATTATTGAAGTCACAGTTTAACAACATTTATAGTGTGTGTAAAAACCTCCCAGTGACTGCAGTCCTCACTTTGTCCCTCTGCAGAACAGTGCTTCTGTCGAAGAAAAACTGCTTACAGCCCTGGTCGTGCTCTTTTACGTATTCCAAAGACAAAGATCTGTGACTGAGAAACAGTTGTTTAAAGCACTGACTTCTTCTTCTTCATTGTCATTCCTTGGAGTATGGTGCGTCCCACCCTAAAGGATCTGCTCAACTTTCAGGCCATATATAAGATGCTCTCACATTTACCAAAATAAAATTCATATATAGAGCACAACTCGGAAGTCCCTTGTGAAGTTGTGGTGCTGAGAGCTGAGCTTCTTTAATTAAAGATCACTGAAGTCATAATATGTATTGAGTGAATGACTCATGCAACAGATGAATGTGTCAGTAGAGCTGGCCAACATTTGATCCATGAACTAGTTCCAAGAATTCTGGTTATTCCAGGCATCTTAGTTACTCAACAGCATCTACAGGGTACATGTCTGCTCACTAGCTTCCCACTGACCAAAGTGGTTTCTCAGAGTGTACTGTCTGATCCTTACTAGGAGATCATGGTTTTTAAAAATCTTGGAAATTACTAGGAATAATCCTATAATCTGTTTGAGTGGAAGATGATTTGAATAGAGAGGGTTTTGCTGACTTCCAAGGAGTTCTAGCTCTGGCTCTTCCCAAACCCTTTATTGTGGTTTCTATAAGAAGAGGCAACAGTAGAGCCCAGGACTCTTGTCACCTCAGAACCAATCCTGCACCCTGAGATGCAGTGGGAAGCTCCAGGGCCATTGAACTATAGGCTGGCGTCTTCACCCAGAACAGACTTCTCTGGACAAGAAGAACAATATAAATAAGAAAAGTAACCTGATATCAAGGGTCTATGTTTTTTCAAGGATCTATATTTAAAGACAAAACTACCAAAAACATAGAAACATGCTGCATCAATAAACACTTATTCCAGAGCCAGACATGGTGGCACACACCTACAGTTTCAGCACTCTGGAGGCTGAAGCAGGAGGATTACCATGAGTTCAAGGCTAGCCTGGGCTACATAAGAGGCTGATTCTATCTCAAAAACCCGAATAAATAAATAAATAGATAGATAGATAGATAAATGCATACATACATACTTATTCCAGTCTTTTCTTATTTGTATATTGATATCAAACAGATTCCATAAGGATTACTTGTTCCCGTTCCAATGTCTCAGAACTTCTGTAAGGTCCAAAATCTTCCCAAATTCAATTATATTTAGAATTCTATGTTTTCCAAAATTGGCATATGGACCTCTGTTTTCATAAAAAGAGCATCTAAGTGAAAATTCAGTTTCACTTCATTCCCTGAGTATCTTGAGTTCATTCTGTCACAAAATCTAGTTACTTCCTATAAAAAATAGGGTCAAAAGCCTCCTTAAGCCCCTAAAGAAACTCTGATCTGTTTCATTATCAGATGAGGTGTTTGATGTAGGACTCTTTGTTTGCTTTTGTTTTTCCTATAACAGGAAACACCCTAAAGCAGGAATTTAGATATTTTAGGACCACCCTAACAAAACTAATCACAACCTCTGACTTCAAAAGTATCATTTAAATTAAAATAATTAATGCTAAACTTTTTTTTCCTGCAAACATTTATTCCACTCACAGAGCTCAGTCCTTGGCAGCCACCTTCCTCATGGCAGCTCCTTACACTTTCTCTCAGTGCGAATGTGCCACCCTGTACACTTTTCTTGATAATCTTGAGGGCCCACTTGTCCTTGGAGACCTTGAACAGTTCCACAGCTCATAGTGGGTGAAACGGCACACCTCCCGGATCATGTCCTGCACAACGTTGGTATGCTGAGTCGTCTGTGACAGTGACTGTGCCTTGGTTTGCTCAGGTTCTTTATCACCTTGTGGCCCTTGCTGAGGCCCGCGCCATGCGGTAGGGCAGAGCCATGGCTGGGGAAGGTGGAGAGTGAAGGGCTGCTCCTCTTCAATGGCTGCTGATGGGGAATCAGGGAAGAAAATACTATTACTGAAGTCATAACCATTGAAACACAGAAAAATTTTTTAAAGTGAAAGAACTAATTGTTGAGAAAAAGGCACAAACACTCCTACAAAATACTATGTATTATTCATGGGTGGTGTCTGGCTTCGGGCCCATGAAGGATTCAAATGCATCTGAACTGACTCAGTGAAAGGAAGGACACTTCGCTGGCATAGGTGGTTTGGAGCTGCAGGGGCAAGGGAAGGCAGGCATGAGTGAGGAAACAGAAGGAGGGCAGGATGCAGTTACTGCCCAAACAGCTGCTGTGCGGTGAGGAACTCAGAGAAGGCCCACTGATTGGTGAAATAGACATGTTACCCAGAGCAAGCCAAGCCAACACAAAACATTCTGAACTGAGGCTCTAACCTGTCTTCATCTAGACCTTAGTTCTCTAGTCTTTGTTTTCTTAGCCAAAGCAGAATTGGTTTGGGCTACATGATGTCATGTTCTCTGATTCTAAGGAGAACTGTGATTTTAAAAAAAGAATTGACACAGTATGATTTAACATCACAACCAGTAAATAATGGGAGAATGGGGTACGGGGAAGAAAAAGCTAGGTTATTCTGTTTTGTTGAATGAAAGTAGGTCTTGAAACTCATTTCTTCAAACACCAGAAAACAGCAACTGGTAAATTTCTGTCTTGTCTGTAGATTTCCACAAACTCTTAGTTCCATGGAAATTAGGGAACAAGGCAGTTTCCTAACAGATTGGTTGGAGATGGCTTTAAAATCCTATCTCTTTTGAAACTTTCTTTCCATCTGTTTCTGTTGTGCTGGACTCTCTTTTGATAGCATGAAAATGCAAAGGCAAGTAGCAGCTGAAAGGAAAAGACTGTCTCTTCCCATTCTGTCAGCCAACAAATTCTATTCTTGAAGTGGCAAGTGGAGGCAAATAACCTCCCACCCAAAAAAGATACCAAACATTTTAAACATCATGGTTTTCATATTCTACATGAGTTAACAGATCTATTGTAATTGGTTACCAAATTATTTTTAACATTTTTATCTCCCTCCAATCTCTACTTATTCTCTGTATTTTAGTCTCTGAGTTTTGTTTGTTTGGAGATTATTGTTTGTGATTCCCTTACCATGATCTTGAATTTTTTTCTCAACTTCCTTACCACCAGAAAAACAAAAGCAAACAAACAACCAACAACAAAAATCTTGCAGCAGAATGATACAGAGAATGATATAGATAGATGGCAAGAGAAAGTATCCTTCAAAATATTGCAGCGGTAATACATTTTTATCTGCTGTTGTCTCTGACTAATGGGAAAGAAAGTAGTGGAGAGAAAACAAAACACATTTTTTCACCCTTTGATAAATCCCTTTTTAGGGGAACCAGTCTTTCAAGAAAAAAGTATAATGAACAGGCCATTCTCTGCCACTGTCAGGTTATTTTGATCAAACATGATTTTTTAAAAAATTTTTTTAAGGAGAAAAAGAAAAAAAAGCAGAGAAAGGGTACAAGTTATACAGGTTTACAGAAAAAAATGAACAGTAGGAAATCACTAGTTAATGGATTACATATTGTCATCTTAGAAATAATTGTTCAAGTTACAAAATTAAAGCTTATAAAGTGGACATTCCAACAGTGAGACTGCAAACAGTTCCATTCAATGATCCAACAAAACTCAGGAATATCATTATTTATCTTACACACTTAAATATACATGCAGTTATATCATTTAGAGCACTTTCTTTTCCTCTCTTTTGTACAATGACAATTACACATTTTGGATTTTGTTGCTCCCACAGTTCTTATTACTTTTTTGGAAGAGAGTAGAACCAAATGTGATATAACAGAACACAGTCAGTCAAATCAAAAGGGTGGACATAATAGATAATCTAAAAGCATAATACAAGGTGATCAACAATGGTTACCATGATGCCTCCCGCTATCTCTAATAGAATTGCCTATATCATCAGTTATAATAAAATTGAACAAAACAGTAAAGAACAAAACAAAAACATTGGAGACATTATAGGTCTTCAAAACTAGATAATAGTCAACCAGAATGGGCGTCATAATGAATCCCACTGTCTTCACAGCTGTTGCCTAAACTTTCGAACCTGATACTATCAAGCAAAACAGAATAGAGGAACATCAGTCAAAACAAGATGGTGAGAGCAATACAGAGCTTTAAATCAAGATAATGGAAAGTCAAAGTGGGTTACTATAATATATCCTGCTATTTATTTATTTATTTATTTTTCCCTTAATTAAAAGGATAAAAATAAAAAAGTAAATAATAAAATGGAGATTGAGATAAAAGAGGGCATAACAGCAAAACAGCGCAGATCAAAACATAACCATTTAAACAAAATAGTGTTTCACCACCAGATTATCCCGACATAAAAGTAGTTATCATATTGTCTCTTTCCTTGAAATCTTTGAGTATAACTTCATGTACTGTAGCATCAAATATATCAAAACAATGTAAAACCATTTAAGAGAATGACAGTATTACAGGGTATTTAGAATCAACTAACAGAAAATGAACAATGGTTCCTGTATAATCTCCTTGTCTATAAAAGTTTTTGTTTATATTATTACATATAATAAAATCCAATAAGATACAACTTGTTAAGACTGATGGAGACAGAAGAACAAAAGCTTGATGGGAATTCAAAACAAGATGCTATTAAATCAGCACTAGCTATTATGATGTCTTGTTTTCTCCAAAATAGCTGTTCTTACCACCCAACCTTCTCTGCCTCTTTTCTGTTGAGCTCTTTTTCTGTCATTAGTTGTCAGTTTGTCTTCTTCATTTTGTTTTCTGCTCCATTCATTGTGGCCTCTCTGCCACTGTTTCTGGAATCTTGGTATTTTTCTTTTTTAGAATTTCCTGCAGTATTCTCTGTAGAGATGAATTGGTGGTTGCAAATTCCCCTAGTTCCTCTTTATCCTGGAAGCACCTTGTTTCTCCATTAATTTCTAGGGACAGTTGTGCAGGATATATCAATCTTGGCTGGAGGTTATTATCTTTTAAAGCTTGAATTCTTTCCCCCCACGCTCTTCGTGATTTGATGGTTTGTGCTGAGAAGTCTGCTGTAATTCTGATGGGTGTTCCCTTGTAAGTGATCTGTTTCTTGCCTCTGATGGCTTTTAATATTCTGTTCTTGTATTGGATTTCTGGAATTTTAATTATTATATGCCTGGGTGTTGCTCTGTTTGGGTTGTAGGTGGCTGGGGTCCTGTATGCTTCATACAACTGAGTATCTTTACCTTTTGCTAAATTAGGAAAATTCTGGATTATTTCAGTGAGTAGCTTTTGTAGTTCATTTGTTTGTGTCCCTACTTCTTTTATGTTCTTAATTCTTAAGTTATAGACCCTTTTATCATCTTCTAGTCTTTGTATTATTACTATTTGTTTGTTATTTTTAAGAAGTTTTTCATTTCATGCTCCCATTTTACAAATCTGCCCTCCAGTTCAGATAATCTGTCCTTAGTTTCTTTCAAGCTGTTATGTCAGTTTTAGATAGAGTTTTTAGTTTCCTGGTTATCTCTTTGAACTTGCTTCATGTATTCTATGCTTTCTCTATTTTCTCCATTAAACAATTCTCCCTCTTTTTCTGTTCTTCCATTCCACCATCTGTTTTTTCTTGGGTAGTGCTTAGCATTTCTCTAACTATTCTGCTTATATCTAGCTTCAAGTCATTAATAACTTCCTTCCTGAACTTGTCTATGAGGCTCTGGAGACAGCGCTTTATATCTGTTGGTGCTGTGTCTGCTATTGCCTCTTTCTCAGGATTGGGGGCCGAGGAGCCTTTCTTGTTGCTGCCTCTTCCCATATTCTTTGTTCCTTATATATGCAAGCGTATATAGGAGGCCCAGCTTCCTTCCCTGTTAGCCACAGTCTGATTGAATTGTGCCAGCTAGGTGTTCCTGCCCACTGCAGCACACCAGGAAGTTGCAGACCAGGCAGCCTATGCGGGGCCGCCCCTCCAGGTCAATCTACCTTCAGGCGCTGGGACCTGGGTTGTGTTAGCCTACTGGGTCTCAGCCAGCAGCGTCACATAGGCTAAGCATTGCTCATTAATCCCACTTGAGAGGGGGATATGTGACTAAAGTAACTGTAGCGCCCTGTTCCCGCAAGTCTGCCCGGTCCCAGAATGTCCTCTGTTGGAGTCTCCTAGACCGTGGAAGAGTCCCAATTTCTCTCACTCACTGAAGGTCAATGTACAGCTCCCCACCCATCCTGCTTTCAACTCTGTTCACTGATTCCCGTTTTCAGCTTTCATGAGTCTCTCTCCCTGCTGAGCTGATGTAGATGCAGCAGTGTTGGTGGGAAACCCAAATCCTGGCTTCCAATGGCACGGGCTCCAACTTCCACATTGAGTCTTTTCTGTTCCTGTTATAGCACCAGGATTGCATTCCCAGTTGGTTTCTCTCAGCCCAGTTCGTTCTTGGGTCAGTGGGGCATATCTCCTCTTGCTTATGACTCCTTACTCCGCACCATTCCTGAATTCTAAGCTGGGTCTTTCAGAGAGCCTCCGTAGCTGCTGCTATCTGTCTGCCATGTTCTCCCGGAAGTGATCAAACATGATTGATACACTCTAAAAGTAGACCTAGAAGAAAGATTTTATGTACCTTATTGATGAGTTACAGTATTTGTAGAATTAAGTTAAAGTAATAGGGCTAACGAAGGGCAATACATATGGATTGTACTAGGAAGCCAATCTTTTGTGCCCTCTTAAATCTATGCTTTTTGGTGTTTCCCTTCCACAGTGACTTTCTTCTTGGTTGTGTGACTTGCTTTGGTCAATAAGGTTGTAAGCAATGTGGATAAAAGTAAGAGCTCCAAAGCATTTTTCCATGATTAGCATAACTATCGAGGAAATTTAAAACTAATACTATCATATTATCTGGATATTTCACTTCTGGATACGCATGATAAGTATATGAAGTCAGTATGTCAAAAAGATGTCTGCACTCCCATGGTCATCACAGCACTGTTCACCAATTGCCAAAACATAGAACCATTTAACTATTGTCAATGAATAAATGCATACAGAAAATGGAAGATTATGTATATAAATGTTGTATATTACAGATGGATTGCATATACACCCACACATGCACATACACAAATACATATATGAAGAAAATTCTATCATTTATTACAACATGAATGAACCCGGAAACTGTTATGTTAAGTGAAATAAACCAGGAACAGAAAGACAAATATTGTATGACTTGCGGTATCTAAAAGAAATCAAACTCAAGAAGCAGGAATAAGATGATGATTACCAGGGCTGGGATGAGATTGAGTTAGGGAGATGGTTGATGAATACAAAATGTACACACTAATTGGTTGTACATTGGTGAATGTAATTGATTAAATATAATGAATATAATAAATATATACTTGAATATTGGTTTTTTAATTTTAAAGAGGAAAACCAAGGAAAAGAAAACAGAATAAAATCAATCAAAATAAACCAGTATAAGTGATACAGGGCTTTAAAACCTAACAAAATCAACAATAGTCGCCATAATGCCTTTTGCTACCTTCCAAATAGCTGCAGTTAACTTTGGACACAGTGAAAATCGAACAGAATGAATAATAAAATGAACAATAAAAACAAAACAATGAAATATAATGAAGAAATTCAAAACAAGCCAATAGTAAGTCCAAAGTGGCTACCATAGTATGTCTTAATATCTTTTAAATAGCTGCTCATGCCATCAGATTTAACAGAATCAAACAAAACAAAAGAGATTAAAACCCGACCCAACAAAACAATGAAAATGATATGATTTCCAGGCAGGGACTGCTTCCTAGTGAGACCATGTTCTCTCCCACCGCAGTTCACAGATGGCACTGACTCATGGAGAGAGGTTTGAGTCTGGCCATCCTCACTTTGGCAGTAGCCTACACATGGCATGGTTTCCAAGCAGGGATTGCTTCGTGGTGAGGCCTAGTTCTCTCCTCCCACAGTCCGTGAACGGCATTGACTCACAGAGAGAGGCTTGGGTGTGGCTGTCCCTATTCTGGCAGTGGCTCATGCATGGTACTGGTTTCTAAGGGGGATCATTTCCTAGTGAGGCCTAGTTCTCTCCTCCCTGAGTCCACAAATCCCACAGACTCATGGAGTACTTAAATATTTTTAAGAAAGTACTTTTTTTTGTACTGGGGATCAAACTCATGACTGTGAACTTACCAGACAGGCATTTACAGTGCTGAGTTACATCCCTGATAAGAGAGTACATTTTAAGTATGCTTATCACAAAAAATAAGTATATAAGGTAACAGACATGCTAAGTAGCCTAATTTAGCTATGCCATAATGTATACATACATCAAAACATCATATTGTACATGAAATATATAAAACCTCTTAGACCTTTAAAGTAATTTTAAATAAACTTTATGCTTCTGCTATCTGCCTGCTGCTCTGTTATCATCATGTGAACTAGTTTGCTATATAATAAATTTCATTTGGTGGCTGGGCATTCTTGCAATCCCAGCACTGGGAGGCTGAGGCAGGAGGATCACCATGAGTTCAAGGTCAGCCTGGACTCCATGGTGAGATCCAGTCTCCACAACAACAAACCCAAAAAACTCATTTGGCAGACCCAGGCTACCTGGCTGAGGTCATTATAAAGCAGATGATAGAGACAAAAGCTGTCTTAACTTTTCTCATCGCTGAGGCAAAATACTCAACACCCAAAGTTAAAGGAGAAAAGGTTAATTTAACTCAGTTTGTAGAGGTTTAAGACCATAATCAAGTGTTTCCCAGGTAGTGTGACATGGCAGAGAGCAACAGTTCATGGCAGTAGAAAACAGCAAAAGCGAGAGCAAGCCTCTTTCCCCCTTCTGTATGGTACACAGGACACCCGCATTAGGGTAGCCTCACACCCTCAATCCTAGCACTAGGTAATAAAGTACCCACAATCTCTAGATTTAGTCACTTTCAAAAAGCCTGGCCCCCATGATTGCATCAGGCTTTGAGGAGGACATGAAGACACAAACCATAAAATAAACATTGCACATTTAGTGAAAGTAGATAAATCCAGCCTTGATCAGAGCTTCAGACAACATGTGGACTTAGAAGAAACAACTGTTGCTTTATACTGCATGCATTATGTGGGATTATTTGTTATGTATCAACAAATAATTGATACAGATTAATAAATTACTCAGTATTTAATATATACCAGGCATTCTTTTATACTTTTTTTTATAAATGACTTGATCTTTGTAAAGAACCTTATTAGCAGTATGCAAACTCCATTTTTACATTCAGTATATTGAGGCTGAAGTCTATATCTTCAAAATGATTCTCATTGAACTTTAACATCATAAGTAGCTTTTGCTATAGATAAGGAAGATATTATTGTTTCCATTTTGCAGGTGGGAACCAAGACCCAGGTAATTGCTAAAGGCTATAGCAAGAGTAAATGCAAAAGCAGTGACTTGAACCAGAATGTCCTGATTTGAAGTCATCTATGGCTCCTATCATCATAGAAAGTTCAAACCTTGAGAATAATGACTATGTATTATAGATATGGCTATGTGTTAATTTGCTTGGTCAAAACTGAGTCTGGGAAAGGAATGGCACCTGAGGAAGTCAAGAGGCTTTAAACAGCTTTATTTTATACCAGTGGTCCTGGCTGGAATAAAAAGCTGGACAGGAAGTGTCTGTGAGCCAGCCTTTTTATATGAGGCATAAGCAGATGTTACAAAGGCAGGACAAGACAGTCTGATGGTTCTTCTAATTAGCTAGCAGAGTGAGATCATTGGTTAAAAAAAATTAAAAGAACAACTTGATTACTTATGACACAATATCATGTAGTGCATGTGTTCAGTGTCTCAAATGAAGAAGAGAAAAGGAATATAGTAGAAAATATTAGAATAAATAATGCATATACATTTTACACATTTTATGAAAGATCTCAGTTTACAGATATAAGAAACTCAGCAAATTTCAGTAGGATAAATTAAAAGAAAATCAAGCTCTAAGAGTCAAGAAAGAACCATCAGGGAAACTAGAAAACTCAGAAAAACTAGATAAATGGAAGACAACACAAAGAAAAGAAGCAAAAAATTTGGAACTAACATTAGTTTCAAGGGAGCAAGTAAGCTGGTGAGAGCATCAGCAACCCACAGGAGAAAAAAAAAAAAAGGACCAAAGCACCAAGAAAAGCCCAGAGTTATTTAAGCTACAAATACAGTTCAAAGTTTTACTCTGAAATTGACTTCTTCCATAATTCAGGCTAAGGTTGAAGAAAAATATTCACTGCATCCTCTGCCACAATTGGGAATGATATAATCAGAAGCCATTTGTGAATGGGTTTATTGATCAAAACTGAGTCAATCTGGGAATTAGAAATAACAGAACAACTATACTTCAAGGTTTCTGGGATCATCCTATCATACTGACTGGGTGAAGATGGCCACAAGAGACAGTCATGGACAAAGGAAGTGGTTATCTGCAGATCCCCTGAGAAGCTTAAGCAGTGACAAACTCAGGTTGTTGAGGACATACTGGTTCCAAACTTGTGGTGCTAGGAAAGGCTGATTGTGTGGTTTTCTGACGGAGTTTGAAAGTGATGACATTAAGTCCAGAGGATTGGTTGGCCCCTTTCACTGCCTACTTCCAGCACAAAGCTCAGCAGTCTGATTGATTTTCCTATTTGCCAATGTGATCATTGATATGTCTCAGTTTGGACAGGTGCCACATTCTGAAATATATGGACAGAGAAGCCTCTGAAGCAAGAAAAACACTAAGTGACACTGGAATAAACAGCCCTCAGGCAGACACCATACAATTTACTGACCATGTCCAGTGGGGAAAGATGGGGAGGACTCAGCAATCAATATCAAAAAGTGCGCATGGAAACAAAATAGGCCCTAATTGTGACTCACTGTCCCCCACCCATATCTGATGGAGTCCAATACCACAGGTCTTGGGAAGAAACCAGTCACTCAAACACATGGAGGAATTTTTTGGATTTGTTTCACTTTCTTTCTTCCTTTCTGTTTTCTTGTTTTGATTCTTTGTTACTTTCTTCCATTCTTTGTCCTCTTTTTCTTAGTTTTCTTCTTTGTCTTTCCCTTTTCTCCAATTCTATTAATTTTCCTTTATTCTTTAATTTGGATTTTACACTTACATTTGTCTCCTATTTTCTTCTTTTTCTTTTCACATTTTATTTCTTCTATTTTCCTCTTCCTCCACATCATCCATTTTTATTATTATTACTATTAATCTGTATTAATTTTAGCTATTTAGTTGATTGTACTATTACTGTTAAATTCTCTTCTATTATTAATGGTTGTATAGTTGTTGCTTTTAGTGGATATTTACTATATATCAATATTTGGTTTGCATTTTTGCTGACACTATTATGCCAGATATCTTTTCTATTAAGTATTGTATAATTGTAACTACTATTTTTATAGTGTGTCAATAACCCATTAGTGTTCCACTTTATTATTATTGCTGATCTCTTTTCTCTTGCTAATGGGGTCATAGTTATTTTAACTAGTTTATACTCTATGCTGATATTTTACTTATCATTAGGTCATCCAAGTTACCATGGTTTTTTTTTCTCTTTGGGTGGTGCTGAAGATCCAGTCCAAGAAAAAGGCTAGACAATAAGACCCTCAAATATTATGCTTCAACCTATGTATAAAAGGATATAAATGCCAAAAAAAAAAAAAAACTAAACCCAGGGACACAGGATCTAACAAAAGTGATCTTCAGAGTAGTGACAGAGTTATGGGTAGCAGACATGACTAATGTGGAGACAGAGTATCAAAAATAAAATGTAAGATGGAGGTAGAGATCACAAACTCTGTAATGCCCTATATATTACAAGATTTTGTGTGAGTTGGATCAAATAGATGTTAGATGAATAGAATAAAAAATGACACAGAATTATAGAAACAAAGGAAAAATTAGAATATTACTTAAAAGATACAAAAAAGTATTCACTGAAGCTAAATAGAGTGGTACACACCTGTAATCCCAGCATTCAAGAGGCTGAGGCAGGAGAGTTCATGTGGTTTAAGGACAGTAAGGGCTAAAAGGTGAGTTCAAGGCCAGTTTGAACTACATATCAAGACTGTCTCAAAACATTTTTTAAATTATTCACTGAAATCATAGCAGATTTTTTTCAAATTGAGGGAATTCATGTTCAAGTGCAAGAGGCATCTGGAAATCCAAATAATCAGTCAAAAAAGATGCTCTCTACAATCTATCATAATGAAAATTACAAAACTTCAGCAAAAATAGAGCATACTAAAAGTTGTTTGAGAAAAATAGCAAGTAATCTATAAAGGCAAATCTATCAGAAGAGCTGAAATTTCTCAACACACATCTTAAAGGCCAGCAGAGCTAGTGAAGCCTGAAAGAAAATAATTGTCAATCCAAACCTTATATCCAACAAAATTAGCTTTTAAAATTGACAGAGAAGCCTTTCCATGACAAAGAAATCATAAAGAAGTGCATGAATAGAAACTGCAGAAAAGACTCAAGGGAATACTAAACTTAAGACTGGATGGCCATCAGCACCAAATAGACCAAATGAAAGTAGGCATCTAACTAGAACACTTGGTAAACAAAAGGAAAAGTAATGAAAGAATCAGCACTCAAAATGATGTGAGTATACCTTACAATAATAATCCTCAGTGTCAGTGATCTCAACTCCACAATCAAAAGACACAGAGTGATAAAATTAATTTTTAAAAATGCAGCAACCTCACTAGATGCTATCAGGGATGGTAACCAGTGCAGGAAAGGAGATGCAGCCAGCCATTCCCCCATGAGCCTACCAGCAATCATTGCCACTGGGGACTAGTAACCAGTGTGGGATGGGAGGAACAGCCAGTCATGAAGTGTCTGCTGCTATTGGAGAAGTCTCAGTGTAGCTTTACATGTCTGGAGAAGCCTACCCAACACCCCACCACCTATCCAGGAAACTAGGTAAAGAGAAACCCAGGTGCCTGGCCATTTCCCTCCATCACAGATGAGTAGCCAATGTGGGAAGCTCCTAGGAACCCTACAACTGGCTCATCCAGAAAAAAAAAAAAACAGGAAAGTGTCAAGTCAAAAAAGCAATGGCAATCTCAGACCTCCAGTCCACACAGAACAAGTCTAGGAGACATAGACATAGAAGAAATAGGAATTCACACTCCTGAAATTCCTGAAAAGATAGTAACTGAAATAAAGAAACAACTTCATGAGGCTGTAACAGTAATCATTTCAGAAATATCATCTTAGGCAAAAAAAGATATCACAAACATAATGAAAGAACTGCTGAGCATATCTAAAGAAAACATAGATTAAAAAAAGGAGGAGGATAGGAAAATAGTGGAAACCTTGAATAAACAATGTAGGAAAGGAATACAATGCATGAAACAGATTCAAAGAGATATCCAGGAAATTAAAAAATCCATTGAAAACTGGCAAAACTACTTGAAAGAAGCAGAAGATAGATTTCCAGACCTTGAAACAGGATGGCAACAAGTGATATTGAAAGGAAAGATTTCTTAAAAATAACAAGGAACCAGGAAATAACAATTCAACAGCTCCAAGAGGATACAAAATAAAACAACATAAGACTGATAAGGTATCAAAAAAAATCAGGAGTCAATACAAATATCATAAAAAGACTATTTACAGAAGTAATAGCAGAAACTTCCTAAGCATGGGAAGAACTGATATGCAGATAAGTGAGGCATACAGAACTCCAACTAGTCATAACTAAAATAAATCTATGTCCAGACATAATAGCCAAGGTCCCAGAAATTCAGCACAAGAATGAAATATTAAAGGCTGTTAGAGAAAAGGAACAGATCACCTATAAAGGAAAACTCATCAGAATCATGGCAGACTTCACAACACAAACCATCAAGTTAAGAATAGCTTGAAGTATTACAAGTCCTGAAAGAAAACAACTTCCAACCCAGATTGATGTACCATGAAAAACTGTTTTTCAAAATTAATGGAGAAACAATATACTTCCATGACAAAGAACAACAGAAGGAATTCATGACTACCAAACCAACCCTACAAAGAGTGCTGAAAGATAGTCTAGAGAGAGATAAAGATAACCATGATTCCAGGAACAACAGCAGAGGGAATTGCTGAGTAGAGCATGCAGTTGAACAGAGGGGAAAAGTGGGGGGCGAGTGGCAGAAGGATGGATAACATCACAGACATGAGCCTGTGTTTGTTGATCATAACCATTAAACTAGATGCCATCAATTTTCCAATAAAAAGGAACATGGGCAGAGTAGATTGGGAGACAAGATCCAACAATATGCTATGTATAAAAAACACATTTGACTCAAAAGGAAATTCATGGACTGAAAGTTAGAGAAGATATGACAATGCTCCATGCAACAGGACTCAGAAAAAGTCATGGGTAGCTTGCCCATCAAATGCAGTATGAAAAGAAAGATGTGGTATTTTTATACAATGAAAAGCTACTCAGCTATAAAGAAAGATAATCTTAAGGCTCTTGTAGGTAATTAGATGCAATTTGAGATTATACTTATGGATGAAATGGTTCAGACTTACGTGGGTGAACATTGTGTTGTCTCCCCAGTATAAAAAACTGAAGGAGTTAGTGGGATCCAAAATGTACAATAGATATTGTGAAAGTGAAAGGTGAAGAAATATCTAAAAAGAGAAGGTGGTAACCAGTGTAACTTTCCTATTCTCTTGCTTTGATGTCCTGCTTCTTTTTTGTTTGGTTTGGTTTGGTTTGATTCGGTTTTGTTTTGTTTGATTTTATTATGTCTGATGGTATGACCAGCTATTTTGAAGTTAGCCATTTTTTATTTCCTATTATCTTGTTTTGAAGTCCTGTATCACTTTCATAGTTTTGATTTGATTGGTTTTATTTTGTTTCATTTTGGCTGATTTTATTCTTTTTAAAATAAGTGCAACCATATATCAACTACAGGAAGCACACATCATACAAAAGGAAGTACACAGATTGAAAGCAGAAGCATGGAAAGTGAAACTCCAGCCAGCAAGAGTGTGTTCAGTCAGCTTAATGTTCAGACACAGTAGACTTAAATCCAAAACTGATCAAAAGATACAAAGATGTCATTTTATATTGGACTAGGAAACATTTTAACAGGATGAGATAAGAGTTATAAATATCTACGAACTACATATCAGCACATCTAACTTCATGAAATAAAGACCATAGGACTTAAAAGGTCATACAGTTGCAGTGGGGGACTTCAACACTCCAATCTCACACTTAAGACCAATGAATGAGAGGCAAAAGAAAAAAATCAAGGAGCATCAGAATTAAGCCACACTATCAAACAGAAGGGGTAATATACATCTATAGAGTGTTTAATACAACAATGGAATACACATTTTTTTCAACAGCACATCAAACTTTTTCCAAAGTAGACCATATTTTAAGCCATACATCATACTTAAGTAAATGCAAAAGAATTAAAACAATCCCCTGCATACAATTGAATCACAGTGGAAAGGAGCTAGAAATCAACAGCAAAAGGAGCACAGCAACAATGTAAATATACATGGAAATTAGTAATATGCTATTGAGTAATTAATGAATCACAGAAGAAACCACTGAAGAAACAACAAAGTTCTAGAATAAATGAATCTGATGCTGGAAAAATAAAAATGGGTGGAGGGAAGGAATAAAAAAAGAGAACTGAAAAGTGCTACATACATATCCATTCTGTAGTGGATTGGTAACTGGTGGTCAACTTTATTTATTTATTTATTTATGTCTTTTTTTTTTTTTTTTTTTTTTTTTTTTTTTATCATCGGTACCAGGGATCGAACTCACGACTGCCTGCTTTCAATGCAGGTGCTTATGCTGCTGAGCTAAATCCCCAGCCCCCGGTGGTCAACTTTAACACCAGCTGAACTGAATCAGTGTGGTGCTGAGCGTGGATGGCCCACATGAGGAACGTTGCCAGCATATAAAGGAGACCTGGAGAGGAAGAGTAGCATTGTGGGTTCTCCTAAGTGGTGTTGCTGTTGTTGTTTGGAATTGCTGGTTTTCCTGAGGAGCTTGTTATGCTGGCTCCCCTGATATGAACTCAACTGGTGTCACTGGAGGAGCTTGGGACCTTGTTGTTGAGAATGGTTGTGGTTCACTTCAGGGAAGCTTTGGTCCTTACTTTGAGCATCACTTCCTGGATCCAGAGGGGAAGATATGTGCTGTTTAATCTCCAGAAGTTTGTCACACTGGCTTTCTCATATGTACTCAGCTGATCTTATCATTGGAGGTCTTTAGGATCTCATTGTTGCTGAGATACCATTTGGCTGTGGTACTTTCTTTTGGGGGGGGCTGGTACTTATTTTGAACATTATTTCTTGGCTTCACTGCAGAACTCTCAACCTACTGGTACAGATCCTTCACCCTGCTAGCAGAGACTTTCTAGCTTTCACCACTGACCTTTGGTCCTTCCCAGTGCAGATCCATGAAATAGACTTGTATAAGTCATTGTTGTGGGCTCCAGGTTTTCAGCTGCACTCATGCAGGTTATTGCCATTGAAACCCAGACCTTCAGCTGGATTTTCTAGGTCTTCAGTGTTTTGCACAGATTTCCTGAACTTCCTTTGTATTTAATTCCTTGGGTGACCATTATAAATAATACTATAAATTATGTGTCCTGTATGTAATTGTTCTCCTTGCAACCCCTGACTACAACAGGCCCTCATTGGAAAGGGACTTCATATGCAAAAATTCACCTGTTCACTCCAACAGCATGGTCTGGAATTCCCCTCAAGCATAACTTTTCCTCAATAAGGTGACCCAACCCAGACTTTGCTTCTCTTTTTCTTGTTTCATTTCCTTCACCTTTAGAAATTTATCTATATTCAGAAATGCAGCAAAATATAAAAAAAAAACAACAGTAGAATGTCAAAATAAAAACTGTCAATGTGGGCAAAACTTTAGCTCTAGACATTTCATCTCTACTATGGAAGGAAAAGAAATTACTTATGATAGCTCAAAAATGAAAACTAATGCCAAATTGCACTTAGCAAATGCTTGTACTATGAAAGGCATCAACTTTGATCAGGGAGGATGCTTTCTTTTACTAAAGCATCAAGGATTTTTCAGTCATAGAATTTTACTTCTCATCACAACTCAGCCTTTTGGCTAAGATCAAGTGTAGAATTTAGAAATTATAAAGATCAGAGTGGAAATTAGTGAAATTGAGTCTAAGAAATACAAAGGGTTAATGAATCAGAGTGCTAGTTCTTTGAAGGGAGGGGAAGGGATTCTGGGAATAGAAGGATCTGGGAGGGGACTTCTTAGTATTGCCATTATTACCATTCAGTACCAACAAACGTGTAAAAACCTTTAAGTCTTCTTGTTTATTTGAATACCTGCTTTCATAATTTAGCAACAATGTTATACAAAGAAGTAAGGGAAAAAGAAAATGTATATTGAGATGAGAGACTAAGTTAAGGTGATTCATAGGCAGAATGTTGAAAGGATGCTTGGATGCTTCTTGTTACTGATAGTGATATACGAGAAGAGAGGCAAGAAGGGACAACTGTTAAACAAAGAAGTCAGGACTTTTTGGTTCTGAAAATTTCCAGATAACAGACAATACTAAAATATAAAATTGGCTTTCAGTCAAAGATCAATCTAGGGAAAGTCTGAAGATGAAATTGAACCAGTGACTATAAAATCTTTTTGCATGATTTAAAAAAATGAAATTAAAATGGTTTCTCATGAAAAGATTTTTATGAGTTCAGCTTTTGCCTATTGGAAAAACCCCCATGAGCAATTTTTGGTAGGTAAACTTATTAGATTGAACTGAATAGTCAGAAATCACAAAAATGAAAAGACACCTTTCAGATGTTCAAAAGAGTCAAGAAATAAACTGAGGGTATGTCTAAACTATAAAACATGGCTACCATTAATGGAATAAGAAAGAATCAGAGGTCAAAACAAAAAACCAGAGGTTACAAGCAAGAGCCTTGGAAAATAATTCAAGAAGACAGTAGATCTGAGAATAAGGACCTTCCAGGACTTACTTGGCTACATTTAGAATTGCTATGGATTGACACTTCCTGTATCCTTCCCTTATGGAGAGTAAAAATTGTATTATCCATTTGTGCTGGTTCATCTTTATTAGTAAGCTGTAGAAGAGGAAGATTACCTATGTATTGAAATCATAGGTCTTCAAACTAAGAACTATGTTTGAAGAGATATTCTAAAGGATCTATACCCAAAGAGCCTCATCTGCCCTAGAACGTGATTCAGATATGAGACTCTTAGAACTGATGTTACAATGGCAAGAAAAGCAATTTTTAAGGGTCTTTTGTAGGAGTGAGTATACTTTGGATGTGTGAGGAATATGTATCATTGAGGACTAGAGAACAGAGCTGGGGATTTAGTTCAGTAGTTCAAGTGCTTACCTGGCAAATGTGAGGTCATGAGTTTGATCCCTGGTACCAAAAAAAAAAAAAAAAAAAAAAAGGACTGAAAAACAGATTATAATAACCAACCACATCAGTCAACCTCAGTAGTCTTTGCTCCTGGCCCTTTTACCCTCTTTGGCATCTTAACATAAGGTGCAGAACTGATCCATGGAACAAACAGAATTGTAAAAATAAAAGCATGATTTCATAAAAGACATTGCAGCTTCCACTTTGCTCCCACTTAGATTTCTTCCTTTAGGAACACCAGTTGCCATGTCGGAAGGGAACTCAGCAGTCATTTGGAGAGGAATTCAGATGTCCTGCACTATCTCACCATCTTCTAGTTCTTTGAAGGGAGGGGAAGGGATTCTGGGAATAGAAGGATCTGGGAGAGGACTTCTTAGTATTGCTATTATTACTATTCAGTACCAACAAACATGTAAAAACCTTTAAGTGTTTGAGGTGTTTTAGCAACAAGTCTTCAAGGCTCAGTCAAGCCTCCCAGTGACTATAGGCCTGACTGACACTTTGACTTAAATATGATGATAGTCCAGAGGCGGAATCATGCAGCTAAACTGCACTTATGTGTCGGGAGTGGGTGAGATCAATCATACGTGTGGGGCTAGAGCAAGGCCAGTTCCAAGAACAAAGAGTACTGGAGGCAAGCCACATGA
The DNA here is from genome assembly GCF_034190915.1 of Cavia porcellus. Classification (NCBI taxonomy): domain Eukaryota; kingdom Metazoa; phylum Chordata; class Mammalia; order Rodentia; family Caviidae; genus Cavia; species Cavia porcellus. The sequence goes on from NW_026947487.1 coordinate 81,716,387, forward strand.
ACAAGTTGCTCCAGTCCAGAGATCACCAAGCCCTTAGATTTCTATGCAGGCAGATTGCTAGGCAATGGGGTGTCATGTGACATTAACTTGCTAAATGTGTAAATAATCACACTGCTTTGGTCGAACAGTTATCTAGAAAGAGGGCTCCTCCTGATCCCAGCTTTCAGTATCTTGTCTTCATGTCTTTACTTTCTCTCTGTCCTTCATGGTCCTCATACCAGGAAGTTTGAGAGCTGTGAGAGCCATGGGACTTGAGTGTCTGTCCCACAGAAATTGTGTGAGATACTAAATGCTTACTGCTTTAACCCACTAAGCTTTGAGTTTTGGAATAAGATGGTATGTATTGATGGATAAGTAATATAGCATTATTTCATCACATGAGTATACCATAAGTTATGTAAACTGTTCTTCACTGCTAAACATTTCAATTGCTTGTAATTTTTCAACATTGCATGCTGTGGTTTGGATCTAGGTTGAGGGTGTCCCCTGAGGATTCATATGCTGAGACTTAGTCCGTAGTGTGACAGTGCTAAGAGACTGTAGAATCTACGAAATAGGGTCTGATAGAAAGTGACTAGGGACACTTCTTCAGAAGGCTTAGTGTTGATGCTTGTGGGATTCCAGTTAAGAAGTCTAGTAAGAGTGAGTTGTTAGAAAGCAAGGCTAGATCAGACATTTACTCTTTCTGCAGTGCTTATTTCCCTTCTCACTTCCCCACCATGTTTGATGCATCAGTGCACTGTGTTGCAAGGGGGCCTCAGCACAGGCTGAACCCATGGGACTTTCAGCTTTCAAAACTTTGAGCTAAACAAGTCTCTTTTTTGTACAAGTATTGAGCATTAGGAATTTTGTTATACGAACAGAATATGAACTAGTGCATTACAAACAATACAGCTATGAATAACCTGAAAAACAATAAATTGTTGAATATCTAAATAGATATTCAGGCTAAATTATCAGAAGTGAAATTTCTAAATGTAAACAATGTGTTATTAAAGTATGCAGGTTACACAATGTTAGCCAAGCCTTTTTTTTTTATTGTCCTGCTCGTGGTATTTTTAAATTTTTTTTTATTTTAAAGATAGTAAAGCCCAATAAAACAAGACAGAACAAAGCCAGTAGTCAAAAAAATGCAGCAGAACTGGTACAATACTTCAAAGCAGGATACTAGGAAAACAATAATAGCTACCATACAATAACTTGGTATCTTTATAATAGTTGTTCATTTCATCTGGTATAGCAAAGTCAAGCCATTCCATCAGGTATGTCAAACACATGGTTGTGAGTTTGATCCCTGGTACAAAAAAAAAAAAAAGATTATGCTCTGAAGGTGCATTCATTTACCTATGAGTATCTCAACTTTATCCTTCTTTATGGAAGAGTAATACTCCCTTGTACAAAAACCCATATCTTTATGCATTCACCATTTGATGAACATTTGGGTATTACAAACTGCTGCTATAAACCAAAAACAAAACACTATAAAATCAATCAAAACAGAATATTGAATAAAGCAAAAACAATCAGAACAAAGCAAAACAGTGAAAACAATATTGGCCTTCAAAGACAAGATAGAAGGAAATCCCCCATATTTGCTATATTGTATACTATCATCCTCCCAAGAGATGCTCAGACTGCTGGTCCCAGGCCTGCATAATAAACCAAACAATAAAAGCATTTAGTTGCTTTATGTACCTTAGTTTCTATTAACTCAGGCTGTCCTTGGAACCATACAGTTGCTTATGTGGTGGTTGGGGTGGGTGTGATATATGGACAGTGTTGGATTCTCAGCCCATGCACAGATAGGCTCATAAGAGGTACTATTTGACTTTTCTTTCCCTGGAATGTGTGTGGCTTGCACAGCTACCAGGAAGGCTGGCTAGTTTATTTCTTGGTTGGTCTCCAAGTTCCAGCATGGCAGATTTTCAGGAGATTCTAACTTTTCTCTCCAGCCATGCTTTTTTAGAATTAGATTTCATTGGCACATTTTAGGTATAAATAATGATAACAATCATCATAGAGAATTTGTACCTATATATATGATATAGCTTGATTTACCCTACCCTTCCTTCAATCCCTCTTCCCCTCCTCATTTACAAAACCTTTGTTTCCATGTTTTCATCATTTTCTCATTTTTTAACTTTTCCCTTCTTTCCATTCCCACTCCTCATTCCCTTGATTCCTTCCCTATTTTAACATTTTCTCCCTATTTTACAATACCTGTTATACATTTTTGTCCTTATTTACACTTTCGGTTGTGCACACCAGAGAAACAATGAGATATTTATACATGTATAACTGTTTTATTTTACTTATGATTATGATCTAAGGGCTGGGGATTTAGCTCTGTGGCATAAGTGCCTCCTGGCAAACACATGGTTGTGAGTTTGATCCCTGGTACCAAAAAAAAAAAAAAAAAAGATTATGCTCTGAAGGTGCATTCATTTACGTATGAGTATCTCAATTTTATCCTTCTTTATGGAAGAGTAATACTTCCTTGTATAAAAAATACTCCATATCCTTATGCATTCACCAGTTGATGAACATTTGGGTATTACAAACTGCTGCTATAAACACGGATGTGCATACATGGCTATGGTATGATGCTTTCAATTTTTTCAGGAAGATATCAAGGAGAAGAATAGATGGGTCAAATGGAACTTTTAATCCTAGTTTTTTGAGGAATTGGCACAATGATTTCCACCAGTGATTTCCCCAGTCTATACTTCCACTAAGAGTGCAGAAGAATTCCTTTTTCTCCACAGTCTTTCCAGCATTTGTTATTGGTGATATTCTTGATCCTGGCAATTCTTTCTAGAGTAAGATGGAATCTCTGTGTTGTTTTAATTTGCATTTCTCAAATGACCAATGGCATTGAATGTTTTTTCATGTATTTATTTGCCATTTGTGTATCTTTATCTGAGAAGTATGTATTCATCTCAGACACCCATTTTTGGTTAAGGTCTTTGAATTTGGGGGGCCTGATTTTTTCCAATTCTTTATATGTTCTAGATAAAACTCCTTTGTCTGAAGGACAACTGGTTATAAATTATTTTGCATTCTGTGGGTTTCTTTTCACTCTGTTGGTGATTTCCTTCGTTGTGCAAAAGCTTTTTAATAAGATGAGATCTTAGTTGTTGATTCTTTGTAGTATTTCCCAAGCATTCTGGGTTTTGTTCAGGCAGTCTCTGCCTACAACTATGTCTTCAAAATTTCTACCTATTTTCTCTTCAAGTATATTTAGCGTTTCTGTTTTAACACTTAGATCTTTAATCCATTTTGACTTCAGTGTAGTACATGGTGATAGGGATGGTTCTAGTTTTAGTCTTTGGCATGTGGAAAGCCAGTTTTGCCAGCACCATTTACTAAAGAGGTCATTGTTCTCCAGTGAAATATTTGGCTCCTTTGTCAAAGATAAAGGTGACTGAGTGTGTTTCAAGTTGTATCTGCATCTACTACTCTATTCCTCTCACCCTGAGGTTGGGATTTTTTTTTTCCAGTACCATGCTTTTATCACAATGGCTTTGTAGTAATAATGTCAAGTCAGGGATTGTAATGTCTCCTGCCTTGCCTTTGTTGCCCAGAATTGCCTTTGCTATTCTAGGTTTATTCTGGTTCCAGATGAATTTTAGGAATGGTCTCTCTAGATCTGTGATGTATTCTAATGGCATTTTGATTGATAGTGCATTACATTTGTATAACAGTTTTGGGTATAGGACCATTTTCACTATGTTGGTTCTTTCTATCTATGAGCAAGGGATATTATTCCATTTTCTGATATCCACTTTAATCTTTTTTCAAAGTATCATAATTTTCAATGTATAGATCTTTTGCTTATCTTGTTAGATCAATTCCTAAGTATTTCATTTTTTTCTGGATCATATTGCAAGGCGTGTTGTTTCCCTAATTTGTATCTGCGAAAGATTGTTGCTAGTGTACAAGAATGCTATTGGGTTTCCTGCCATGCTTGGTGGACTCTAGGGTTTTAGACCTAATGGTGTCCTCAGTTCTGAAGGCTGGGCAGCCTGGCGTGAGTGTCCCCACCCCATTCCCCAAGCCCAGGGAGTTTGGGATCCTTGCTCCAGCTCCAGCCGGGAACCTTAAGGCTTCCTGCTGCACTGGATCAGCTCAGCGGGTTTTGAGCCCACCTACACCAACTGCCCGGCTTCCTGTCATGCTTGGCATACTCTAGAGTTTTGGACCTGGTGGCACCCTAAATTCTGGAAATGGAGTGGCCTGAGGTGAATCTCCCTGCACCATTCCAAAACAAGGAGTTTGGGATCATTGCTCCAACCACCCAGGGAACTTCACAGCTTCCTGCCGCACTCAACCTGCACCACAGGGCTTGCACCTGCCTGCTCCACCCCCAGTGACCATCTCTCAATGTGGGGAACTGGGAGGCCAGAATCCCAGGAGCTGAGGGCATAGAAGAGGATTTCCAAAAGGGCCTGGGGAAGCCTTGGAATAACATTTGAAACACAGAAATAAAGGAAAATGACAAAACAAAAAACCAAAATACAATCTCAAACCTTCAGATCATCCCAAGAAAACTTAGGAGCTATGTACACAGAAAAAAATATATGCCAAATACATGAAATATCTGACATAATAGCAACTGAAATAAAGAAGCAACTCCGGGAAGCTTTAAAGGAATTCAAACTAGAAATAATCTCCCAAGTAAAAGAAGAAATAATAAAAGAAATGAAAGAGAGGCTGAACATATCTAAAGAAGACACAGTTAAAAAATTAGAGGAACTAAACAAAAAGGTAGAATCCCTGGATGAACAATATAAGAAACAAACAGAATACATAAAGCAGATGCAAAGAGATATACAGGAAATCAAAAATTCCATTGAAAGCTGTAAAAACTGCCTCAATGAAAGTGAAGATAGAATTTCAGACCTCAAAGACAAAATTGCAGCTAGTGAACAGGAAAGGAAAGATCTTTTAAAAATAACAAGGAATTAGGAAATAACAATTCAACAGTTGCGAGATGATGCAAAGAAAAGCAACATAAGATTGATAGGGATAAATGAAAAAGAAGGGGACAACATAAAGGATGTCAAGAGGATATTTAGAGAAGTAATAGCTGAAAATTTCCCAAACATGAGAATGAAATTGACATCAGGATCAGTGAAGCATATAGAACTCCAAATAGACATGACCAAAATAAAAATACACCTAGACTTATAATAATCACCATCCCAGAAATCCACCATAAGAATAGAATATTAAAAGCTGTCAGAGAGAAAAGACAAATCACCATCACCTATAAAGGAAAACCTATCACAATCACAGCAGCTTTCTCAGCACAAACAATAAAGTCAAGAAGAGCATGGAGTGAAGTATTTCAGATCCTAAATAAAAATGATTTACCACCTAGACTGATGTACCCTGAAAAACTGTCCTTGAAAATGGATAGAGATTTTAGATATTTCCATGACAAAGAACAGCTGATGAACTTGACGATCACCAAGCTAACCCTGCAAAGAATACTAAAAGACAGTTTAGATACACTTAGGAAAAAAACACTAAGAAAAGCAGACAATTAAACAGAACAGAAAGATAAAGATGCAACAGCAGAAAGATAACATGTCAACAAAAAACCAATATATAAGAGTTACAACCATTAATGTAAATGGTCTCATGCACCAATTAAAAGAAACAGATTAGCAGAATGGATCAAGAAACAAAATCCAACCATATGCTGTCTATAAGAAATCCATCTAACCCAAAAAGATACTCACAGACTGAACGTCAAAGGATGGAAAACAGTATTTCCTGCAACAGGAATCCCCCAAAAAACAGGGGTAGCTATTTTGTTTGCAGACAATGTGAACTTTAAACCAATAATGATCAGAAGACATAAAGAAGGTCATTACATACTGGTGAGAGGAAAACTTCAAGAGGAAGACATAATAATCTTAAATATATATGCACCAAATTGCAGGGCACTCAGTTATATAAAGCAAGTATTAATAGAAAGGAAAAACTAAATTAGCAATAACACAATTATAACAGCAGACCTTAACACACCATTGATACCAAGGGACAGATCAACCAAACAGAAAATCAGCAAAGAAATAACAGAACTGAATCACAGCTGTGAACAAATAGACTTGATAGACATTTACAGAGTGTTCCTTCCAACAACATCAGAATACACATTCTTCTAAGCTGCACATGGGACATTCTCATGACCATATATTAGCTCACAGAAAATATTCAAATAAAGGCAAAAGAGTTGAAATTATCCCATGCATGTTATTGTATCATAGAGACATGAAATTAGAAATTAATAATAAAAGATACTGCAAAAATCCCACAAACACTTGGAAACTGAATAACACACTCTTGAGTAATCAGTGGGTCACAGCAAAAATTAAAGAAGAAATTAAACAATACCTACAAGCAAACAAAAATAAAAATACAACTTACTGGAATCTGTGGGATGCAATGAAAGTGGTTCTCAGAGGAAAATTTATTGCACTGAGTTCTCAATCAGGAAAATAGAATGAATACAAATAAATAACCTGATGCTACACCTCAAACATCTGGAAAAAGAAGAGCAAGTCTAGCCCAAAGCCAACAGAAGGGAGGAAATTATAAAAATCAGAGCAGAAATTAATGCAATAGAGACTAAGAAAACAATCCAAAGAATCAATGAATCAAGAGTTGATTCTTTGAAAGAACACATTAAATTGATAAGCCCCTAGCCACTCTCATTTTAAAAAGGGAAGAAAAAGCTCTAATTCATGCAATAAGGGATGAAAAAGGCAAAATTACTACATACTCTATAGAACTACAAAAGATCATCAGCACCTATTTTGAAGACCTCTACTCTCAAAGGTTTGATAACACAGAGGAAACAGACAGGTTCCTAGAAACATATGAAGTACCAAAGCTAGATCAAGAAGATATAAAACTTCGGAATAACCCAATTTCTATTAATGAAATTGAAAATGTAATTAAGTCCTTACCTACAAAGAACAGCCCAGGCGCAGACGGATTCACTGTAGAATTCTACAAGAAGTATAAAGAAGACCTAATGCCAACATTCCTCAAACTCTTCAATGATTGAAAGTGAAGCAATTCTTCTTAAGTCATTCTGGAAGCAAATATTACTCTAGTACCAATACCTGAGAAAGACCCAACTAAAAAAGAGAACTACAGGCCAATCTCCCTGATGAACACAGATGCAACAATCCTTAATAAAATATTGGCAAATAGAATGCAGCAAATCACCAAGAAGATTATACACCATGACCAAGTGGGATTTATCCCAGGTATGCAGGGATGGTTCAACATACGTATATCAATAAATGTAATCCAAAATATCAATAAAGCCAAAAGTAAGAATCACATGATCATCTCTATATACACAGAAAAAGCTTTTGATAAGGTCCATCACTCATTTATGATAAAAAATTGGAATAGATGGCCTTTACCTCACTATAATAAAGGCCATCTATGACAAACTAACAGCCAGTATCATACTAAATGGCCAAAAATTGAAGGCCTTTACCTTAAAATCAGGCACAAGACAAGGATGTCCTTAATCACCGCTCCTATTTAATATAGTACTGGAAATACTAGCCAGAGCAATTTGACAAGAGAGAGAAATAAAATGGGTAAAGATAGGAAAAAAAGAAGTTTAATTACCATTGTTTACAGATGACATGATACTCTACATAGAAGAGTGCCATAACTCCACTGACAGACTCCTAGATATAACAAATAAATTCAGCAATGTAGCTTGATACAAAATCAATACTCAAAAATCAATAGCATTTCTATACACTAACAACAAAATCACAGAGAGAGAAATAAGAGGAGCCACACCCTTCACAATAGCAACCAAAAAAAATGAAATATTCAGGAATTATTCTCATGAAGGAAGTGGAAGATCTACAAAGGGAAAATTATAATACACTGAAAAAAGAAATTGAAGAGGATTTCAGAAAATGGAAAGACATCCCTTGCTCATGGGCAGGAAGAATAAATATTGTGAAAATGGCCATTCTCCCAAAATGGTTACACAGATTCAATGCAATTGCAATAAAAATACCATCAACATATCTCATAGATCTAGAGAAATCACTCCTAAAATTCATTTGGAACCAGAAGAGACCTAGTAGAGCAAAGACAGTTCTTTGTGTGTGTGTTTCGTTTTTATGGGTACCAGGGATCGAACTCATGACTGCCTGCTTGCAAGGCAGGCGCTTATGCCACTGAGCTAAATCCCCAGCCCGCAAAGACAGTTCTAAGCAGCAATGGCAAAGCAGGAGGCATTACAATCCCTGACTTGAAGTTATACTACAAACCCACTGTAGTAAAATCAACATGGTACTGGAATCAAAAACAGAGCTGAAGATCAATGGAATAGAAGATAAAACCACAACTACAAACACACTCAACCACGTTATCTTTGATAATGGGGTCAAATATTTTCACTGGAAGAATGACAGTCTCTTTAATAAATGGAGTTGGAAAAACTGGCTCTCCATATCCCAAAAACTAAAACTAGGCCCATGCCTATCACCATGTAATAAATTAAAATCTAAATGGGTCAAAGATCTGAATATTAAAACAGAAACACTAAATCTATTGGAAGACAAATTGAATAGAAACCTTGAAGACATAGGGGTAGGGAGAGAATTCATGAACAGGAATCAAACTGCATGGGAAATACTTTTCAGAATCCATCTGGGATCACCTCTTATTAAAAAGTTTCTGCATGTCAAAAGAAATCTCTAGCATAGTGAAAAGAAAGCCCACAAACTGGGTAAAGATCTTAGTGTACTGTCCCTCAGACAAAGGACTTCTGTCTAAAACATATAAAGAATTTTTAAAAATCAGCCTCTCAAAATTCAAAGATCCAATCCAGAGATGAATACACAACTCTCAGATGAAGAAATACAAATCACAAATAAATACATGAAAAAGTGTTCATCATCATTACTCATTAGAGAAATGCAAATTCAAACCACACTGAGATTCTATCTCACTCCTGAAAGAATGGCCATGATCAAGAAAACTACCAACAACAAATGCTGGAGAGGCTTTGGAGAAAAAGGAACTTTCCTGCACTGTTGGTGGGAGTGTTTACTGGTGCAACCATTGTGGAGGTCAGTCTGGAGATTTCTCAAAAACCTGGCATTGGAAGTCCCATTTGTTCCAGCTATTCCACTTCCAGGCATATTCCCAGAAGAACTGAAAACTTCACACAAAAGTCATATATGTGTACCTATGTTTATAGCAGAACAATTTGTAATGGCCAGATCTTGGAAACAACCTAAGTGTCCATCAACTGAGGAATGGATAGAAAAGTGTGGTATTTTTATACAATGGAGTACTACTCAGCTATAAAGAATGATCATATTGAGATATTTATGAATAAATGGACACAGCTTGAGACCATACTCATAAGTGAAATAAATCAAACTCACTGTATAAATACCAAATAGTTTCCCTAGTGTAAGAAATAATACACAAAAGTATGTGATAATCATAATTCCCCATTATATTCCTTTGAAGCCTTATAATGTTTTCATTTATTAATTGGAATAGTTTTATTCTGTGTTGTTTGATTCTATTGTCTGTGATGGTATGAAAAGTTATTTTGAAGAAAACATGACATTATAATAGCTAGTGTTGATTTGATATCAGATTGTTTTGAAGTCCCATCAAGCTTTTGTTCTTCTGTCTCCATCAGTTTTATCATGTTGTATCATATTGGATTTTATTATATGTGATAGTATAAACAAAAATTTTTTATAGATAGGGAGATAATATAGAAACCATTGTTCATTTTCTCTTAGTTGGTTTTAAATACCCTGTAATACTTTCATCCTCTTGAATAGTTTTACACTGTCTTGTTATGTTTGATGCTATAGTACATGAAGTTATACTCAAGTATTTCAAAGAAAGAGACACTATGGTAACTACTGTTATGTTGGGTTATCTTGTGGTGAAACACTATGTTCCTTAAGTTGTTTTGTTCTCACCTGTGTTGTTATGTCCTCTTTTATATTTATCTCCTTTTTAATATATAAAAAATGCTATTGACTTTTGAGTGTTGACCTTGTATTCAGATAGACTGTTGGATTTGATTATTAAATCTAGAAGTCTTTTGATGGAGTTTAGATTCTTTTATGTAATGTATGTCATCAGCAAACAATTGTAATTTAACTTCTTGCAATCCTATCCTTACTCCTTTTATTTCTTTCTCTTCTCTAATTGTCCTGTCTAGTTTCCAGAACTATATTGAAAGTATGATGACAGTGGTCATTCTTTCTTGTTCCCTATTTTAGACTGAATGTTTTTAGTTTTTGATCATTTAGCTATTGATTTGTCATATATAAATTCATCAGATTGAGGTAAAGACTCTCTGTTCCAATTTTCTGGGGGGGGTAATCAAAAATGGATGTCAAACTACATCAAATGCTTTTTCTGCATCTATTGAGATGATAGTATGATTTTTGGTCTTTGCTCTGCTAATATGATGTATTACATTTATTGATTTGCTTATGTTGAAACATTCCTGCATTACTGCATCCCTGGGATGAATCCTACTTGGTCATGCTGTATACTATAATTTTCTTGATGATTTGCTGCATTCTGTTCATTAGCATCTTATTGATTTTTGATCTATGTTTATTAGAGAGCTTGGTCAGTAGTTTTCTTTTATGTTGGATTCTTCTCTGCTTTTGGAATCAGGGTAGTACTTGCTTCTTGGAATAAGTTAGGAAGTATTGCTTCCATTTCAATTCCCTTAAAGAGTTTCAGCATTAGTGGCATCAATTTGTGTATAAATTTCTTGTAGAATTCAACAGTGAATCCATCAGGGCCTGGGCTTTTCTTTGTTGATACATTTTAAATCACATTTTCAATTTCATTGGTTAATATAAGGTTATTCCAAATGTTTATATCTTCTTAACTTTAGCAATTTGTGTCTAGAAATCTCTCTTTATTCTATGTCTTCTTCCATGTTATTAGAATATAGGTTTTCATACTACATATGGAGGGTCTTCTGGATTTCTATAGGATCCATTATGATTTTCTCCTTTTCACTTCTAGTTGCATGTATTTGTATCTTTTCTTTCCTTTTGTTGAAAAGTTGGTGGAAGCTTTGCCTTATTTTATTTATTCTTTCAAAGAACTGACTCTTTGATTAATTGCATTGTTTTCTGTATCTCAATTGTATGAATTTATGCTCTTGTCTTTATAATTTCCTCTGTTGTCTGAGATTTGGATTTGATTTGTTCTTCTTTTTCTAGAAGTTTGAGGTTCAACATTAAATTATTTATTTGAAATCATGCTGTTTTCCTGATGTGTGAGTTCATCATTATAAATTTTCCTTGCAAGACTGCAGTTTTGTTACGTCTCATTGGCATTGTCATTTAATTGTGTATACTGTTTAATTTTGTCTTGAATTTTCTTTGTGACCTATTGGTTGTTCAGAAGGGTTTTTAAAAATTTCTATGTATCTATGTGGTTTGTTTTATCATAGATTTCCAGCTTCATTGTGCTATGGTCAGAAAGTATGCTTGGGATGATTTTAATTCCAGAGGAAAAACTTAAGCCTCCACTATTTTCACTTGATATGAGGAATATATATAAAACAATAAAAATACTGAAAAACTTATAAATAACAACAGAATTCAATAAGGTGACAAAAGACCAGAGAACTATGCCAGATGTTTTCAATGCATCAACTACATTCATAGATAGTGATAGCAAAAAAAAAAAACAAAAAAAAAACCTTCTTGATTACATTCTGCTCAGCTCATCTTGTTCAACAAACAAGTCATACAACACAATAATTTTAGCTATAAAACACTTGAACACTACATATACAACCCTCAAGTTGTGTGTGTGTGTGTGTGTGTGTGTGTGTGTGTGTGTGTGTACTATTCCTAATTATTGGGATTATTGTACAAAAGTTACCATTGATTTTGAAACTATAACTAGCAGAAAGGGAATAATTAAGCATCTCACTACTGAGGCAGTTTGTCAAACAGAAAAATATCATTGCTTACCTCATCCTGAAGCTATTTACAGTCCTTCAGACAATCTCTGAAACAAATATACCAAGTTTCCACTGTTAAAGGTCTCACTTCCTGGGCCAGTGCTGAGTCAGTTCACACTCTTGGCATGTTCTTCCTTATGTGAGTTTCTGCTAAGTAAGCTGGTTCCTATTCCCTTGTCTGTGTTCATGCATCAAAGTCTGACTAGGTCTCTTCTTGCAGTTTAGCTATGCAAGACTGCATATTACTAACTCTTTACTGCCCATGGTTATGCATCTCAAGAACAAGTGGATATAGCTGCTGAACCACAAACTAGATTTGTCTGTGAATCTTAACAAGGGATAGATTAAATCAGTGTGTTGCCTTTGCTAAGTTTATAACACATTCCCTGAAGAATACCTCAACAACTAGGAAAATGGAAAAGAAAATAAGGAGAAGGGAAAGGTCCACCAACTAAGCAACAACTTTTGAACTGGAAGGGACTGTGTGTAATCTCACTTGGAAATTTAGAGTACATCTGCAAAACTAGTACCACTACTGTGGAAAATCATTATGAAGACCCCACACAAAAAAAATAGCATTTCACTTGACCTTCTAGGCAAACATGAACTAATAAAAATAAAAATTTAAAAAGGACATCTTGGGGACTCTGGGAAGATGGTGGAACAATAAGCAGCAGAGTAAATAGCCTCTCAGAGAGAAATAGTCCGGATGCTGGAATATAGCATTCTGGAGAAGACAAAAAGGAAAGAAGTGGGTCCCTTCAACCCATGAAGAAACTAAAGTGAGAACTGAAGCCCGCTGAGAGAATTTTTAAAAAAGAAAAAGAAAAACTTAAACAGAAGAAGGCAGTAGCTGGTGGCGCTTTCACTGGAGCTGGAACCACCGTGCCAGAAGTGCTGCTGGAACCTGGAGACACATGGGCACAGTGAAGCTGGTGGCTTGCAAGCCCAAAGGCCTTGGTGGGGAAACGTGGTGGCAGAGGGGAGCAGTAGACAAAAGAACTGCACTGGCTGGGGCTGAGTGTGTGGGACTCAGTTCTCCACAGGAGTGGGAGACTGGCTGGACACCATTTTGGAGTTGGGCAGGATAAGCCTAGAGACAGAACTGCAGCTGGCTTCGTTCAGCCACTCCTAGCTTGGAGCAGACTGGTGGAAATTGTTTGGACTGAGTCCTGCCCCTGTGTGCAGTCCAATAGCCACTGCCAAGGTTTCCCTAAAGCTATTCCTAACCAAACCTACCCACTCAGTGCACACTAACATGGTAAAGACTCTCTGTGGTTAACCAGCTCAGAAGGGAGGGGCCAGCCTGACTTATATTTATAATAATATAATATTATATAATTATAAATATAATATAATAATTATAATGAATACAGGAAGTGCCAGGGACCCTGCTATCCATTTGTGTGGAAGAAACCAGAAACAAGAGGAAGAACCAAAAAGCAGTCTTTGGCCTCCAACCCAAGCAGTACTGATCCAAAAGATGTAAACACAGAAGAGATCGAGAATTGCACACCCTGAAGTTTTTGAAGCAACAGCAACTGAAATAAAGAAACAACTCCATGAAGCTATAAAAGAACTTAGAACAGAAAAAAAAAGGTAAAAGAAAATATGAAAAACATAATAAAAGAATTGCTAGGCACCTCTAAAGAAGACACAGATGGAAGAATAGAGGAGCATAGAAAAAAGAAGGAAACCTTCAATGCAGAATAAAAAAAAATTTAGAACACGTGAAACAGATTCAAAGAGATTACCAGGAAATTAAAAACTCCATTGGAAGCTGGCAAAACTGCTTGAAAGAAACTAAAGAGAGACTATCAAACTTTGATGACAGGTTTGCAGCTTGTGATTGTGAAAGGAAAGATCTCTTAAAAATAAGAAAACAGGAAGTAACAATATAAAAACTAGAAGATGACAAGAGGATCTATAACTTAAGAATAAAAAATATGAGTGAAGAAGCAAAGGTAAACACAAATGAAATGCAAAGGCTATTTACAGAAATAATTAAAGAGAACTTTTCAAGCATAGGGGAAGGAAATGATATTCAGATATATGAGGCATACAGAACTCCAACCAGCTATAACCAAAATAGAAATACACTGACATATAATAATCAGGAACACAAGAACAGAATATTAAAAGCTGTTAGACAAAAGAAATAGATCACCTATAAAGGCAAACCCATCAGAATCACAGCACACTTCTTGACACAAACCGTGAAATCAAGAAGAGGTTCAATTGAAGTATTCCAAGTCCTGAAAGAAAATAACCTCCAACCCAGATTGACATATCTTGCAAAATTATCTCTCAAAAGTAATGGAGAAACAACATACTTCCATGACAAAGAGGAACTGGGGGAGTTCATGACTACCACCCTACCATACAAAAAATACTGAAGGACATTTGAGAGAGAGAGAGAGAGAGAGAGAGAGAGAGAGAGAGAGAAAGAGAGAGAGAGAGAAAATAAGACCATGGTTTCAGGAACAGTGGCAGAGGGGGCTCACTGAACAGGGCAGACAATGGAATGAAGGGAAAAAGTAAACAATGGTAGAAAGATAACATGGCAGAGATGAGGCAGAGTTTAGCTATAATCACTAATTTGGATGGCCTCAGTTCACCAATAAAAAGAAACACAGGCATATTGGATCAGGAGATAGGGTCCATCAATATGCTTTATATAAGAAATACAATTAACTCAAAAGAGGGTTTATGGACAAAGTCAAAGACAAAGACAAAACAATGCTCTGTGTGACAGGGAACTAGATAAAAGTGAGGGTAGCTTGCTCATCAGCTGCAGATTGGCTAGAAAGCCATAACACTTTTATACAATAGAAAACAGTTCAGCTATAAAGAAAGAAAACTTTAAGACTCTTGTAAGGTAAATGGATACAATTTGAGATCATGCTCAGGGGCAAAATGGTTCAGAATCACTTAGGTGAATAGTGGGCTGCCTCCCTAATCTAAAAACTAAAGGAGTTAGTGGGATGCAAAATGTACAATGCACCCTGTGAAAGTGCAAGGGGAGGAATTGTCTAAAAGGAGAAAGCACTGGACATTGTTAATCTTTTATCATGATTTGAAACCCATGTTGTTTTCATAGTTCTGTTTAGTTTGATCTTATTTTCCAGCTTGCCTTCTTGTATTAGATTTGATGGCATAGACAGCTATTCCAAAGATAGCAGGATATATTGTGGTAACCATTTTTAATTTCCTATTATTAACTTCATTTGAAGCCCTGTATTGCTTTCACTGTCTTGTTTTGACTGATTTTACTCTATTCTGTTTTGTTTGATAGTATCAATCTGAGAATATAAGCAACTACTTTGAAGACAAGGAGATTCACTAGGCTACCCATTCTAGTTTGACTATTACCTTCTTTTGAAGTCCTGTAATGTCTCCATGTTTCATTTTAATTGCTTTTGTTCTGAACTTTTTTGTTCAATTTTATCATACCTGATGATATGGGCATTATTTTGAAGATAACAAGAAGCATTATGGTAACCATGGTTGATCATCTTGTATTTTGTTCTTATGTCATGTACTATGCCTATCCTTTTGTTTTGACTGACTGTATTTTGTTTTGTCACATTTGGTTTTATTCTTTTCAAAATAAAAAAAAAATGTAATGAGAACTATAGGAGTAATAAAAATCAAAATGTGTAATTGTTATTGTAAAAAAAGAGAGGAAAATAAAGTGCTCTAAAGGATATAACTGCATGTATGCTTAAGTATATAAGATAGATAACCATATTACTAAGTTTTTGTTGGATCATTGAACAGAACTGTTTTCAGCCTCACTGTTTGAATGTCCACTTTGTACACTTTAATTCTGTAACCTGAACAACTATTTCTAAGATGACAATATGTAATCTATCAACTAGTGATTTCTTACTGTTTATTTTTTGAAATTCTGTATTACTTCTACCCTTTTCTCCATTTTGCTTTTTTTCTCTTTAAATAAAAAAATTTTTAAAATCTTTAAAAATGTACATCCCCAGGCTCAGTATTCTTGCAGTAATGTTTTATCTATTTTCATGTGCTGTATATAAGAAACCCATTTAATCCAAAAAGAAATTCATAGACTAAAAGTCAAAAGATGGAAAATAACACTTTGTGCAAAAGGAAACCCCCCAGAAACACAGCAGTAGCTATTCTGCTTGTTGACAATGTGAACTCCAATCTAAGAATGATCAAAAGAGATAAAGAAGATCCCTACATATTGGTGAGGGGAAAACTTCAAAAGGAAGAGATAACGATCATAAATATATATGCACCAAGTATGGGAGTTCCCAGCTATGTAAAACAAATATTAATAAAAATGAAAACTCAAATAAGCAATGGCACAATTATAATGGGACACCTTAACACCCTGTTGACATAAAGAGACAGATCAACGAGACAAAAAAATCAGCAAAGAAATAACAGAACTGAACCAAACTTGTAAACAAATGGACTTAGTAGATGCATAGAGTGTTCCACCCCCCCAAAAATGAGTATATTTCTTCTCAGCTGCATGTGGGACATTCTCTAAAATAGATCACATACTAGCACATAGAACATGTTTAAGAAAATGCAAAAAAGAATCAAAATTATCCCATGTGTATTATATGATCATAGTACCATGAGACTAGAAATTAATGATAAAAGAAACTTCAAAAACTCATGGAAATTAACATACGGAAATTAAACAATACACTCCTAAACAATCGATGAATCACAGAAGAAAATAAAGAAAAACTAAATAACATCTACAAGTAAACAAAAATACAAATACATCCTACTGAAACCTGTGAGATGCAATGAAAGCAGTTCTCAGAAGAAAACTTACTGCAGTGAATTCCCACATCAGGAAAACAGAATGAACACAAACAACCTGATGCTACATTTCAAACATCTACAAAAAGAAGAGCAAGTCAATCCCAAAGCCAAATGAAGGAAGGCAAGTATAAATATCACAGCAAAAATCAATGTAATAGAGACTAAGAAACAATACAAAGAATGAACAAATCAAAGAGCTGATAAATAAAATTGATAAGCCAGTAGCCAATTTTATTTTAAAAAGGAAATAAAAACTCAAATTCATGCAATAAAGGAAAGAAAAGGGCAAAGTCACTACAGATCCTGTGGAAATACAGAAGATCATCAAGACCTACTTCAAAAACCTCACGTAGGTTTGACAACACAGAAGAGAAGGACAGATTCCTAGAAACATATGCATTACCAAAGCTGGATCAAGAAGATGCAAAACTGCTGAGTAACTCAATTTCAGTTAATGAAATTGAAAATGTCATTAGAACCTTACCAACAAAAAAAAGCCCAGGCCCTGATGGATTCACAGCTGAATTCTACAAGAAATTCAAGGAAGATTTAATGCCAACACTCTTCAAACTTTCAGTGAAATTGATAGAGAAGGCATGCTCCTTAACTCGTTACTAGAAGCAAGTTTTACTCTAATACCAAAACCAGAGAAAGGCCCAACCAGAAAAGAGAACTACAGGCCAATCTACCTAATGAACAGAGATGCAAAAAATCCTCAATAAAACACTGGCAGACAGAATGCAGCAAGTGATTAAGAATATTATACACCTCAGCTAGGTAGGATTCAACCCAGGAATGCAGGGATGGTTCAACATACACAAATCAATAAACATAATACACTATTATCAATAGGGCCAAAGATAAGAATCACATGATCATCTCAATAGATGCAGAAAAAGCTTTTGATAAAGTCCAACACTCTTTCATGATAAGATCCCTATGGAAAATCAGAACAGATGGTCTTGTCTTCAATCTGATAAAAGTCATCTGTGACAAACCAACAGCCAGCAACATATTAAATGGTCAAAAACTGAAATATTTCACTCTAGGATCAGGAATAAGAAAAGGTTGTTCACTATCACCACTCCTATTCAACACAGTGCTGGAAACATTAGCCAGAGCAATTAGACAGGAGACAGAAATAAAATGAATAAAGATAGGAAAGGAAGTTAAATTACAGATATTTGCAGATGACACAATACTTTACATAGAAGATCCTCAAAACTTCATTGAAAGATTTCTAGATGTAATAATCAAATTCAACAATGTAGCTGGATACAAAGTCCACACTAAAAAATCAATAGCATCCCTCTAAACAAACAACAGACTTATTGAGAAGTAAGAAAAAACAAACTTTTCACAATAGCATCCAAAAAAAAAAAAAAAGGAAATACTTAAGAGTCAATCTAGCAAAGGAACAGATTTATACAGTGAAAATTACTATACTCTTAAAGAAGAAATCAAAGAGGATGTCAGAAAATGGAAAAACATTCCTTGTTCATGTATAGGGAGAATAAACACTGTGAAAATGGCTATTCTCCCAAAATTGTTATACAGATTTAATGCAATCCCAATCAAAATACTATTGGCATACCTCACAGATGTAGAGAAATCATTCCTAAAATTTATCTGGAACCAGAAGAGACCTAGAATAGCAAAGGCAATTCTAAGCAACAAAGGCAAGGCAGGAGGTATCACAGTCCCTGACTTGAAGCTATACTACTAAGCTACTCTGATGAAATCAGCAAGATACTGGCATAAAAACAGACCTGAAGATCAACTGAACAGATTAAAAGATACAACCACAGGCCAGGAATTTAAAGCTGGAGTTGGAAATCCCAATTGACCCAGCTATTCTACTTCTGGTCATATTCCCAGAAGAACTGAAAACATCATACCGGAGTGATATATGTGTACCCAAGTTTATAGAAGCACAATTTTTAATAGTCAATCTTGGAAACAACACAGATATACATTAACTGAGCAATGGATAAAAAAGATGTAGTATTTGTATGTGGTGGAGTACTACTCAGCTATAAAGAAGAATCACACTAAGGCTTTTATAGGTAAATGGATGTGACTTGAAACCATACTCATAAGTGAAACAAATCAAACTCACATGTATAAATATTTATTGTCTCCCTAGTGTAAGAAACTGGAAGAGTAAATAAGGCATAAAATCTTCAATAAATATTATGAAAGGGTAAGAAACTGCTCAAGAGGAAAAATAATTTGGATAGGGAAAAGGAGAAAAGATAAAAGATATATATATATATATATATATATATATATACTTAAGATAGCTAAGATTATTGTACTACTAATTGTATTTATTCTTGGAACAAAATAGTTAACATTCATTTGATTAGATCAATTTTGCATGTCTATATCTGGTAATCTGAGTAACTCTTTTCAAGATAACTATGCCAAACAACAAACTCTGTTAAGTTCCTACCACCTTATTTTGAAAGCTTATATTGTTAATTTTTGGTCTTTTTGTTATTGTTATTTATTTGTCTGTTTGGTTTCCTTTCTTGTAATTTTTTGTTTTATTTAGTTTTCCCCTCAAATATAGAAAAAATAGATGTACATCTATAGGCTTATACATGCCTAGAACTTCACCTAGAGCTTACAAAAATTGATTTTATTATGTGTGATAGTGTTGATGACACCTTTGAAGAAAACAAGTCATAATAGTAACCATTGTTTATTTCCTGTTCTCTTGTTTTGAAGTCCCATAATGCTTTCATTCTTTTGTTTTGATTGGTTTTTACTATTTTGTTTTGCTTCAATTTATCATGTGTGAAGATGTGGACAACTATATTGAAGAAAACAAGAGACATTATGGTAGCCACTGTTGATTTCCTGGCATCTTGTTTTCCAGTCTTGTGCTGCCTACATTGTTGTGCCCTGATTTGCTTTGTTGTGTTTTGTTCTATTCTCTTTAAAATAAAATTTAAAAATTAGATAAAACCTAGGAAGATATTGGGCATTCACTGGAAAGCCAAGTGTGACACCAAGAGGAGACTGCGATCTCCATGTAGGGTTGGCAGACCTCAGCGTGTGAGGTATCTTTAAATGACTTGTCACACCAAGAGGGCAGAGATATTTTTTGTATAGTCAAAGAAGACAAATTGTCAGACTATTGTAGTAAGTTGCGTGTTTTCTCTGAGTGAGATCAGACCTTCCAGTTTCAGTGAGTAAAGGTAAGGTTTGTGAGACGCTCTTTCTTATCCTAGAGTCTCAAGCTGAAGACAATACCAGGTTTCCTCATAGTAAGCAGTATTCTAGAACTATGAAGAACAGCAGGTGAATCTAAAATAGAATGTATACAAAAGTTGTCTTTTGCATTCACTTATATCATGGACTCCAGAGTGTGAATTGGCCATCTTGATTTTATAATGTTTTACAGTCTCTCCATTTATATCAGAGATATTAAGG
Organism: Cavia porcellus; assembly: GCF_034190915.1. Classification (NCBI taxonomy): domain Eukaryota; kingdom Metazoa; phylum Chordata; class Mammalia; order Rodentia; family Caviidae; genus Cavia; species Cavia porcellus. The sequence continues at coordinate 81,736,677 of NW_026947487.1, forward strand.
AATCCACAAAGCTTATTTATAATTAATTTTATTTCAAATGGATGTGCAGTATATCACATTTGATGAATCAGAGAGAGGAAATTTGAAATAAAAATAGCATGTTGTGAGCTAAAAACAAGTTGAAAATCATGGCAGTATAAGATACTCTAAGATAATTAATAGATATAGATGGAAGAACAAATGGGTCATCTCCCTTCAGGAAAGTTGGCAGTGTTTGAAATTTCTTGGGAGTTTAACTTCAATTTGTGTTGAATTTAAACATTACATGTTTCAATCCATGATTTGGTTTGATCTATCTTCTACGGTGAATGACAGTTTGAGGTAGGAAGAGATAAGCAGCTGTTTTAAAAGCCAGGAAATTCTTTTCTCACTGCTACCAACATTTCTTCACTAGTGTGCAGCATTTTCTTACAAGTTATCAAGTTCAAAATAAAAACCTACTGTACTAAAAGGTATCACAGAAACTTTCCACAAAATCTATTTGTGTTGCATCATATTGCACTGCATTATGTTATGTTGTATTGTAATTCTATAGTTAATACTGAAGAAGGGAACAAAATCAGCCATTTCACCTCTGGCATCCCCTCCCCACACTGTTTAGGAGGCTCAGTTAAAGTGACAGCACTTACCAGAAATGCATGCACACTGACTTTTAGCTCCCTGTTGTCCCAGCTGATGCCTTCCTCAGCCCAGGCCCCCCAGTTTCCTGTCTCAGCCCTGGAGATGAAATCACACCTTACTCAGAAGCTGCAGCAAGAAGGGCTTATGTGTTATTCAAATCAAGACAGACTGCTCTTATTGTGGAACCCAGTGGGCCTCAGTATGTGGTAAAGGCTGCCTTGAATTCCGATATCTTTATGATAAAACTCACTGTTGGCACTGGTGAAGAGGATGACTGAACTACTCCCTAGGTAGAATCTGGCATGTGTGGAGCATAGGACATAGGCAAATTAAATATGACAATTTATTCTTTGACTTTCAGTTAAATGGACTTTATTGCTTCAATACAAATCAATCCAATAGAATGTGTTGTAATTTTAACCTAAGCATGGCAAGGCATTCTTCTAGGTGCTGAGGAATGATGAAGACACAATACCAAGTCTCTATCCTCAGAGAATTTAATAACCTAGTGGATGATTCATAAAATATACAAGTAATTGCACATAACTAGTCATATGATATATGACATGAAATAAATTAAACTGAAAAGAGAATAAAAGCTAATAAGGGGTAGCTTTCAGTTAGGATGGCCAGGGAAAGAGTCTGTGAGGCAATGTGACTTCCTCTGGAATCTGAGCGAAGCCTGTGATCATCCAGGGAATCACACAAGGAGCAAGTTCATGGTCCTTAGACGGGAGTGGTTTGGGCAGAATAGCGGAGTTCTCTGTGTGTGTGAGAGTGTGTGTGTGTGTGTGCGCTCACAAGCAATGTTAAGAGTGGAAGGAATGTCAGAGAAAGTAACTGAGATTCTTGATGGGCCTTGAAGATCATGTTACTGACCACTTAGGTTCATACATTCAGGTTTGTCTGCACACCTCTGACCAAACCAAAGGAGGCCATATATTTGAGTAAAAAGGAAGAAGGATTTGTTTAAAGCTAGCTCTGTGGACATGGAGTAGCCTATTCACTTCATATCACATTACATGTGGACAAGGGTGTTTGATTGTAAAGAACAGAGGGAGGGGAGCACAGAGAGACAGAACAGATTTTTAATCATGCGCTACCACTTCCAGCCATCTTCAGTTCAGCGAGGCTCCTGGCCTCCTGGGTCTGTTGCTCATAAATTCTGTCACTTCTTTTGGGCTGACAAGATGAGCTACGTGGTTAGCAGGAGGAAGTTTGGACAAGTTGGTTATCTCTAAAAGAAAAATCTCCTAACTTTTAAAAATTACATTTTACAGAGAGAAAAGTCAGTGCCTCTGGAGAATCAGCCATGCTGGGACTGGGAGGAACCTAACAAGAAGCCAACTAGCCAGGCTTTCTGGTAAGCTACACAAACCATGCTTACCCCGGAAGAGAAAGGTCAGATAGTGCCTCCCATAAGCCTTCCCGCAGGCCAGAAATCAACCCCAACCTCCACCCCACTCCACCCTGGTAAGCACCTGGCTAGTTCAGAGGACAGGCTGAGTTGATAGCAACTGAGGTACAAAAAGTAACCAAATGCTTGTATTGTTTGGTTGATTTTGCAGGCCTGGGGCCAGCAATCTGAGCATCTATTGCAAGAATGACAGTATGCAATATAGCAAATATGGGGATTTCGTTCTGTCTGTCTTTGGAATCCAATATGGTTCTCACTGTTTCATTTTGTCCTGATTAATTGTTTTGCTTTATTCAATGTTCTGTTTTGATTGTTTTTATTCTCTTTTGTTTTGGCTTGATTTTGCTATAGTTGATGAAATGGACAAATAATGTGACGATAACAAGACATACCATGGTAGCTACTGTTTTCCTAGTTTCCTGCTTTGAAGTTCTCTTCCAATTTTCCTGCTTTGTTTTATTTAGTTTGGTTAGATTTTATTATCTTTAAAATAAAAAAAGTTTTAAAAATCTCTAGCAAATTCCATTTTCCAATACAAGTTACAATAAGAACTTTGGACATTGAGAATCCAGTGAAAGTTTCTGAACAGGTATGTGATGTAATCTGATTTACATTTTAAAACATCATTGGAATCTATAATTATCTTAAAGTAAGTGTTGAAAAAAAGAACTGGCTAATGGGTGGAGAAGGGGCTACAGGGGCTTTGGAGCTGATCCTGAGAGAGTCCCTTGATCCCCACCTTCTGGTGTGCCCGTCCTTCAGAATGCCTCTTCTAGAGTACAGAGTGGACTGTAATGAGTAGAACAGAACAGAGTAGGTGAGTATCACTGCTGGGATTAGGCTACAAGAAGACAGGCTTCCCTGCCTACTCTCTTACTCCTCAGTCTGGGTCAACAGCTTTCATAGCAGGAACTGCCCTGTGGAGAGTCCACACAATGGAGCACTGGAGTGAAACCCCACAAGAAGTAGAAGCTGCTCACAACACACAAGTGGATCTTCCTCTCCCAGGCAAACCTTCAGCTAGCTGTAGTCCAGCCCACAGTTGGACACGAAGCACCTAAGTATCTGTTGGTTGTCTGACTGACTCATAGAAAGTATGTGATAATATGTGTGTTATTTTTGAGCTATTATATTTGGTGATAATTTGTTATACAGGAAAAGATAAATAATACTTTAGCAGAAGATGTGCCCAATAAGAATATTTCAGTTTGTTAGTTGTCTAGGTAATAGATCTGGTTATAGTTCCCATTACTTTTGTTTCTTAGAAATGACTGGTCACTCTGATGCATAGCTGGTCACTGTGGTGCATATTGTAAGAACCAATCCCCAATTGACAAGCCACTCTGCTCTGTACTTCCTGCTTCCTTATCCATGTGAGCCCTAGATCACCAGAGATTGGGCCTGATGTTTTGGGAATGATTTTAATCAGTGCCTGTTGATGTAAATGAATCTGCCTCCAAATCCTGTGTGTTGTTTTGGTGTTTCTGTTTGCCATTGCAAGGCAAACCTAGGTAGGAGGCTAACAGGCTGCCACATGCCTGTAATCCCAGCTTTGGAGGATAAGGCAGAGAATTTCTAGTTTGAGTCAAGTACACAAGAGTAGCAGCAGAAAGACCAGTTAAAGGCCAGTGCAGTCATCAGGAGAAAATGATGTTCAGTAGGGTAGCAATGATGGGAGTAGAAAAGTGGGCTAGGTAGGAAAGATGCATGAAAGTAAGATGCTTTTGTAATTTAAGAAAAGCAAGCAAAAAAACTACATGCCTGACTTCCATTCCATGAAGAGTAACCATCAGGCCCCACTGGAGAATAGCCTGTTTTCAGTAATGAGAGTAGATCTGGGAGGATTCCAGCTCCTGGGGAAAGATATAAGGCCAGAATTCTGAGGAGAAGGCCTGGCCTGAGGGCAAGTGAGGACTACACAGCAGAGACTAAGAAGCTGCTCTGAATAAGCCAGAAAAGTGAGAGTGACCAAATCTGGCAAGTGCCTGATCACACAGAGCTAAGATATGGTGACAGGTTTGGTTGAAGCCATCTAAGAAACTTACCTGGATAAATATGTTAGGATAAACATTAAGCATTATTTGGATTAATCATTATTAAATTATACTTCTTTAGATCACCGAGTGAAAGCCCTGGGACTCCGCTGGTTACACACCCCAGAACACAGAGTGCCAGACTAATGAGCCCAGTCCTGGGGTATTTGAGTCTAGTAGCAGACATTGGGAGGTGCAAGCAGCAAATGAAACACCCTTGTTGCTGTGTGACCTCAGTGGGTGAGTGATAAGATGTGATAGAAGTTGCTGTCCAGTCCCCTTAGCACAGTGCCTCATACACAGTGAACTTGCAACAGAGGCAACTTGCATTGCCACCTCCTAAACCGTCCTCTGCCGCTGCTTTTCAAGCTTCTTAGAGGAACACACAGGTCAACTAAGGGAGGTCGCTGATCTTTATCTCAAAGCAAAGCTGTGCTTCTGTGCCAGGGATTACAGTGAGGTACACACCCCCATGCAGTTACTTTTCTGGGAAAAGTGATCCAACAAGCCTGCTTTCCCCGGCTGTAACCCAGCAGTTGGTTCCCTTGTCTCTCTCCTCACCCTTAATAAAGGAACCTTTCCAGTGCCTTTGAGCTCTGTCCTGTGGCCCAGCTAATGCAGTCCAGAGTGAAGACAGCGCCTGTTCATTGGGTAAACCATGCCCCCACAGTGTCCACTTCCCACCACTCTGCCTATACTGTCACTACCTCTGCCACTACAGTGGCCACTGTCTACTCAGCGACCCATAATATACAGAGACAGCCCATAAACTGGCAGACCAGGATGTCAGAAGGTCACTGGAAGACAGAGGGCCAGCTAAACCCAAGGTCCATATGCTGCCCACAGCAGTAAGACACACTCCAGTGCATCCCTGTGCTAGGGCACAGGAGTCTTGTCATTCATTATATGCTAACATACATCTTGGAAAGCAAGCCAGGCTTGGCTGTACAGAAGCTGAAGAACAAAGCAAAGTAAAGCTGCCAGCACAACTGTGCTAGAAAGAACAGTCACTGCATGGAAGATAAGACCACCGGCCAATAGCATTGCTGTAGACAAAGAACAATGTTGTCATCAAGTCAAACAAAACAGAACAAACTATTATATATATATATATATATATATATATATATATATATATATAATGGGTTATCTTAAACAGGTTACTAATGTTTCTAGAAAGATAAATCAACTGGGAAAAAAAAAAAAACATGCTCATGCCCACATGTAATCTCCAAGTTCATTGTTAAAAATATCTGCCTGAACCCAGTAAGACGTTATCAGCTTAACTTACTATTCTACACTCCAAATTTACTTGTCAATCCAAATTAGGCCTATAATTAAACTATAACTTCCTAATGCCCGCAAACAACTACATTTAGAAATACATTGAAAATTACATAATTTGCAAGTTTTCTTAAAATCCTTGCCTACTGGGAATTTTTGCCAACTTTCTGTCATTGCTAATCTATACTGTCAGTTTAACAGTTAAACCAAACATGAGCTAATGTTGTAGCAGGAAAAATAATCAGCATATCCATTCCTTAGCATCCTGCTCACACATTCATTGGCAACTATAAATACTAGCTTGAGTTAACTCTGCCACCATTACTGAAAACATTACCACCTGTGACAAAGTGATATATTTGAAGAGCAAAGCTTTTGGCATTTTGCAGCTGGGGCTCAAGAATAATCAAAATGTGCGTAAACTAACACTTGGGTTCCTGCATTGTTTTACCCAAGATAACAAATAATTATCTCAGACAATGAAACTACAAGTCAAACCCTGATTCATGAGTTTCATAATAATGTTCCTGGGCTATATCCATTAACTTTTCTTAAAAGCCTCTTCAGTTACTTTCTGGAAAAATTTTTAGGGGACATTCAGATACAGACATTCCTAATATGTGATGATTCAATTCTACTGTGGTGTGAAATGACAGTTTCTACTGAAATTCTGAATTTAAATGTCTTCTGGGCTAGCTGTGGGAGTGAGATGCCCTCTCACAGTTCTGGGCAGTGGCAGCAAGCTGCAGCTCCCAGCTGGCCATGAGATTATGAGAGTAAACAAGCATACTAAGCACATTTAAAACTTAAAGATATTTAAACTTATGATGGGCTCACAGAGATGCAGCCCACTATAAGTTGAGGAGAGCCTGGACATTGTTAGACATTGTATGCAGATTCTACAGGATTCTTGGAGGAGTCCTGGATCCTACCAAATGTAATGGAAGTTGTTAGTCCCTTGTCTAGATTCTCCTTAGGGGCACATGCACCTGTCTATTGTCAATAGACAATTCTCTTTGAGGTTAAATGATGAAAATAGAGATTTGCCAATGGGATGGAGACCAAAAGTTGGAAGAAGCAATAGGGAGAGGAAGGTTAGGAAACTAAAAAGAAAAAGAAAAAGGAATTAAGATGTGTTGTGTATGTGTACCATTGCCCACAATAACTGTAATTGTTATATACTGCAAACTTGTACTAATAAAAAAATGAAAAAGTAAAGACTAGCAGCAAAATATAGCCCCAGGACCTGAAATTAAGATATCTGGAAAATAACTTGTTGAAAAAAATAAGCAAAGTACTGTAAATCTCTGGGAATGGAAGTGAGCTCACAGGAAAACCGGAAATACAAAGAAGCTGGAGAAACAGCACAATGCAGAGAAAAGAAAGCAGCTGTCTGGAAAGGCAGCCTCGGCTCCTGAGACTTGGAGCTGTCTCCCCAGGTACACGATGAGCCTGGAGACAGTGGCAACTCACAGAGAAACAGTGGGCTGTTCTGATCTGAATGTTTGCATCCCCCCATTCATATGTTAAAATTCTAACACTCAGGGTGATAATGTTGGGAGATGAAAACCTTTGAAGATGATTAGTTCATGAGGCCAGAGCCCTCAGCAATGGGTTCAATGTTCTTCTGCCAGGGACAGAAATTATAATAACATCATGGACACAGTTTCTGATCATGTGACTAGGAGCAAGAGCATTTTAGTCCTCCATTGGATTAAGAAGGATTCCCTGGCCTTTGTGGCTTCCTCATTCTCTGATTCCTGGAAGTATCAGCTGTGACAGGTTATTATCTGAAGAGAGGCCTGGGGAGTTGTGAACCAAATCATTTACAGACATGATAATTAGGGACTAAACACCTGCTTGAAACTGGACATGATGGCACATGCCTGTAATCCTAGCACTCAGGAGGCTGAGGCATGAGGGTCACTATGAGTTTGAAGCCACCCTGGGCTCACCTGAGTTCAGGCCAGCCTGAACTACAAGTGAGAGCCTGTCTCAAAAAAAAAAGGAAACTATTAAGTATATGAACATTATTAATGTGCTTGATAACTATCCATATTGATTTCAACAAAGGTAGCTCCAACATAAAGTACCTCCAGCAAAAACTTGACAGTGCCCTTGTTTATAAACCTTAACCAACAATGTACAGAATTTTTAAAAATAGTGTTCATTGAAGGGAACTAATCTTAAATATATCACTTCACTGGGATAGTATCATTTTCAATTGGATAATTTAGTGTGTAAAATTTGTATTTCAGTTCTTCACATTTAATAAAATTACATGTGAAGTATGGTGGTGCATGCCTGTAATCCCAGCACTCTGAGAGGCTGAGACAGGAGGATTACAATTTTCAATTTATCCTGGGCAACTCAGCAAAATCCTATATCAAAAATTTAAAAAGAAGCTGGGCATGCAGTTCAGCGTAAAGGCTCTGGATTCATTTATTACTTCAATCAATCAATCAGTCAGTCTGAGCTTGTTCTTTTGTAAGTTGTTGGTTTATTGCTATCTTTTTCTTCTTTTTTTAAGGAAATCCACAAAGGTTCCTATCTTGCATATTGTTATCCCCTAAATATTTGCCAAGATTACCAGTTATAGGCTTGCAAAGTCAATACAAGCATTAGGTTGTTTCTTTACTTCAGCTGTTATCGTATCAGCCTGTGGTTCTCTGAATCAACTAGTTGCTGCCAGGATGCAGGGTTCTTCCTTCTCAGACTTAATGCCACAGGCTCACAGGGGTGGTGGTGGGAGGGAGTGTGACCTTCTTCCCACATCTCCAAGGTTTCACTAAGATGCCAGACATTTACCAGAAATATGCTGCAGTCAAGAGCTTTTGATGATACTCAGTCCACTCTCCAAACTGAAGGAAAGCTACCACTGAGGAGAAATATGAAATAGCTACAAATGTGATAAAGTGGGTGCACAGAGCATCTGAGGGTTAAGACTGAGCAGCAGGCATTCTTCCTCCTCTGCTTGGCCAGAGCACCCTGACTCTTTCAGGCACCACTGCTTCCTCATCCTTGGTCCATGTGGTTCAAGGTGAAATCATTCCCCATCCACAAAATCTAAGAATGAGACCACAGTGGTTTTACATTACATTCCATCTCCTTCATTTTCTTCTTCCCTGTTATTTCCCCTGTCTCCTCCCTTCTTCCTCCTCCTCATTATTATGATAAATCGCTTATTCTCTAATGTTAGCTTCTTGGCCAGTTCAGTATCTGAAAAATGCTTTTACTTTTTATGAAGTTGAGGCAAAGTGGATCTTATTATGGCCTATATGCACAAGAGAGAAGAAGAAGTTGCAGAAGGAAAGGCTATAGTGGTATGGGAAATCAAAAATATGCATGGAATGTCATGATGAAGACTGAAGAAGAAGACAGGAAAAATAGAAAATGTGAAGGAAAAGAGTGGAGAGATGTCAAAGGAATGCTGGAAGAAAAAAGGGCACTCAACAAGAAGAGAAAGCAGATTGATGAGAAAAGGCATGTGAAAAAGAAGGGAGTTAAAACATCAGGGTCTTACTAGAAGTTCAACATTTAGAAACTGCCACAAGCTGGGCAGGGTGGCACACGCCTGTAATACCAGCACTCAGGAGGCTGAGGCAGGAGGATCATTGCAAGTCTGAGACCAGTCTGGGCTACAAAGTGAGCTTAAGGCCAGCCTGAACCACATAGCAAGATCTTATTTCAAAAAGACAAAAAAAAAAAAAAAAAAAAAAAAAACAAAAGAAAAAAGAACAAGAAAAGAATAACAAGAAATGAAACTGTGCCACAGAAGGTACAGTGATTAATTTAACCTATTCTGGAAAAGTGAGTCTTATTGATGAAATAAGTATGATACTTGTTTTCTGTCTTGGCAAGCTTGTTCGCTTATTTGCACCATGTGTTGGTCCACTGAGGATAAAAAATCACCACAAAGATTAGATGATACTGACATCTTCAAAGAAGTAATGAGTTTTTCTGCTACAATGAATGAGGATCCAGTGTCATATTGTGAATGTATGGTGTGCATGTGCTCATGTCTGTAAGTGCTCAGTGCTGGTCCACACAGACTTGAACTGGACTAGAATAGTCAGGAGCATTTGTTTGTTCTTTTAGAGATGATAAAATAGGGATTTTATTAGAATATGTCTCTAACATGACTAGGAAAATGAATGCTATAAGCAAACTTAGTCTTCAGCAGATAAGGATTACTTCTAGCCTTTCATCCTGATGTGTTAAAAAAGAAAAAAAGAAAACAAGTATCTAAGAAACCCAGGCATGATTGCACACATTTGTAATCCCAGCACTTGGGAGGCTGAAGGAGGATGATGACTGTAGGAATTTGATGCCACCCTTTGCTACATAGTGAGTTTAAGTTTACCCCAGGGGCAAGCAGTCTCATTGCCTAGTCTGAATTTTCTCCAGCCTCCTTGTGCCAGGGATGCGCATGGACATCTCTTAACTCAGATTTGGAGAGCAAAGTTTATCATCCAGAGTCATTTTGCTCCCAGAAGGCATAAAACTGTGCTACACACATCAGATTTTCCCTCAAATTCATCATCAGTGTAACTCTCTTAGGGAGGAGAAAAGGCCATAGTCAGAGGTCAGGAGTTAGCAAAAGAAACTGAGATGGGAAGATAGGGTATGTGTGTTAGTTACTTTTCTCTCCTTGCTGATACAACATACTCAAAGCCCAAAACTAAGAAAGGAAAGGTTTATTTTATTTAGCTCACAGTTTGTGGAGATTTCAGCCCATCATCTGCTGGCTCCAAGGCAGGGTGGCTCATGGCAGAGACAACAGTTCATGGCAGCAGAAAACAGCAAAATCAACAAGAGCAAAAGGGGAGAAGTGCAAAGAAAAGACTCTTCTGTCTCTTATGTTGTGTGTAGGATGCCTACCCTGAGTGGATGTACCACTGACACCCATAATCCCAGCATTAGACTGTTAATCAAATTCTAGAAACCTGACCCCCATAACTGCATGAAGCCTTGGGTAAACATCCAGACATGAACCATAACATTCTGCCCCTGACCTCCCCAAATACTCATGTACATCCTTTAAAGACATTTAGTCCATCTCCAAGAGTTGCCAATGTTTAATAGTTTCAGCATTGCTGAAAAGCCCAAGTCCCAAGTCTCCTCCAAGATCTAAGGCTAACTTTTAGCTCTGGGCCACTGTAAAAACAAAAAGAAAGTTGAAACACTTCCAAGATTCAATAGCACAAGGTAAATATTACCATTCCAAGAGGCACAAACAGGGGAATACAAAGGCATGACTAAAGGAGGTCCAACAAACAGGGAAAACACTAGATCCTGCAGTTCCATGTGAAACATGTGAAGCAATCTGTGGCAAATTGTGAGCACCAAAGGACTTGTATAGTCTGCCTCTATTGTACTTCTGGTAGTTGCAACTACCATGACTTCTCTCTTAGGCCTGCTCTGCTCCCTCCTAGCAGGTTTCCTCAGATGATCCATGTGCCTGACTTCTTCAAACTTCTGGGATGTCCACTGCATCTTTGGCTTCACCCTCAGAGCCTCATGCACTGCCCTCTCAGTGGCACTGTTGTGCTTTTAAAAAAAGCTAAAATGCAAAGTTAAAAAGATTGTTATTAGCACAAAGAGCTCTGTCATTCTGTGCCCTGCTTATTGCACTAGTAACCATGTACCTGGAACACTGGCCACATAGTTACAGATTAACTGACGTGTTGCTATACTGTTCTGTATGCATCATCACTTTAGTAACCTGTTTGCTGTGTCAACTTTTGTTTCCTTTGTGAGAGACAAATGATGCTGTGTCAACCTTTGTTCACTTTGTGAGAAACAAATGTTCCTGGAATTAGCAGACCAAGGAAAGAAAGGGCTAACCACCAACTGCAAAACATCTCTGATCCCAAGCAAAGGGGGACAAAGGCCTTCCCCATTCCTGCTCTGTCTCGTCACTCTTCATCTTGTGGGTTAATGGGCTATAAAAATATGTCAAAATTCTAACCAAGTTGCACAGCTTTGTAAGCTCCATCCGCACTTGTCACTGGTGCCAGCTTAAATAAAAGCGCTCTTTAAAAAAAAAAAGATGTCTTGCCCCAGTTTTTTTCTTTTTCTTGAACAATATCTTGGGGCCTTGTTTTTTGGGGTACAACATTTGGGGGCCTGTCTGGGATTACACAGGACTCCTCCCCACATTATTTTTCATTGATTGATCAGCTCACAACATCTGTAAGCATTTGGGTCTTTTGTTCTTTGTAATTTGAGTGTGCATGTTTGAAGTTGCAGATGAGCTCTGGTGCTCCTTCTGTATCGGAGTGGTACACCCTCCAGGAAAGGGCTTCTAGCCCATTTGTGATTTGGGATTTTTTGTCCATTTGGTTTTGTGCTTGGTATATTTTTACTGTGGAGTCATTTGCTTGTTTGAATCTGTTACCTCAGTACTAACATTCAGGTTTCTTTTATTTCTCTTAAACTTTAAATTACTCTTGCAGGTTCCATGTGGCTCATTGGACTTAAGGGTCATAATGAAAATTTATTTCCCTTTAGGTTACCAAACTATGGACAGAAAAACCTTTGTTTGTGTCTTTAATATTGGTCTTGTCTTTTGTGGTGCCTTGTTTAATGTTTTAGTCCTCAACTGATTACTTACAATCTCAGCATGCCTTTAAAAAGTATTTTTCTTTTTGGTTAATATATATATATATATATATATATATATATATATACACGCATATATATTTATACATATATATGTTTATGGTTTTAAAATCATATTAACTTTACCAAATGAAACCAGGTCATACTGTTATTGAGCCAGTTAAGAAAGTTACAGTTTTTAAAGTGTAGCATTTTAAGGTGGTAAAAAGACATAAAATGATTCAATATATTTTAGACTACTAAGAAAGTCATTTCAAGGATTTTGTTAAAAGAATTAATGCTGTCTAAAAAGCTAGAGAAAGGTAATTGACTGGTAAAAAGTAAAAAACAGAGAAAAACAAATGTGTTCAGAATTTTTTTTGGTCTTTTTTCCTTTTTATTGGTACCAGGGATTGAACTCACAACCACGTCCTCGCAAGGCAGGCACTTATGCCACTGAGCTAAATCCCCAGCCCCTTGTGTTCAGAATTTGACAGAATTGGATCAATAAATCTTTACTGCAAAATGTTTCCATTAAAATAACATTATATTCCAAAAAGGAGGAGGACAAACTGGAGCCCTTTGTCATCCCAAGTTTATAATGGTGAAAAGTTAGAAAATAAAAATTTAAAAAGGACTGTAATTCTCAGTCCCATCTGGACTAGGAGCCATCAAGCATTCAGAATCGCCAGACTCCTGCCTGATAAGTGAGTCCTCCTCCCCAAGGCCTTGGGATGAGAACTCATCCAACAAGCTCATCAGTCCACTCACATGGGAGGATCAAAACTCGATGCCTTTTTTTGAGATTGTTTCTTTATCCCTCAGTTATCAAAGCTTACTCAGTTTGTGAGCCTTATATGCCCTCAGTGCCAATTGGTAAACCCAAGGCAACTGCAACAAATGGAAACCGCTCATTATCATGGGACTATGCCTGGAAAACATTGAGAAATAGATTTCACAGAAATGGGAAAGCCTGGACTTCAAGGGAATACGTACTTATTAGTACTGGTAGATACTTTCACTGGATGGGTTGAAGCTTTTTCTACCAAGTCTGAGTCAGCCCTGATAGCAGTTTCCCCAATTTGGCCTCCCTTTATCCATAGGGTCTGACAGTGGCCTGGCTTTTATAGACCAGATAACTCAAAAACTAACCCAAGCCTGGCAGATTGGTTGGAAACTCCATTGTGCTTACTTGCCTCAAAGTTCAGGACAAGTAGAAAGGATGAACTAGACCTTAAAAACGGTAATAACTAAGATAACATTGGAAACTGGTGAGAACTGGGTGAGTCTCCTTCCTTTTGCTCTCTTGTGTGCACGATGTACCCACTATGTTGCAGGTGTTTCCCCTTTTGAAGCTCTATAAGGGAGACCTCCTCCTCTTATTCCTAAGATTTCTGAGGAAAAATTAGCTGATCTGGCTAATCAAGATCTTGTTAAGTCCCTCCAGACCCTTCAGCTAGTTCTGACTTCCATCTCCCGGTTATTCCGAGAACAACAACCTGATCCTCAGCCCTCTGACCACCATCAAAGTCGTTAGAAAGCCTGCCTGGATTCATCATTCCCATTTCAAGCCAGTTCCAGCCTCCAAAAGTGATCAACCTACAGATAAGTGAACTTTTGTTCCCTCCAAGGATTCCTTAAAGCTTAAAATTGCCAAATGTATCTGATAATCTTGTTCTTATGTGTTCTTCCTTATGGAGATCCCAAGGAGATACCTCATAATCCACTGTTTGGAACTTGGAAAATCACTATTTCACTGGTGAATTGTTGATAGCCAGCACTACTGTCCATGGGATAATTAAGATAGATTTATGTGTCCTGTAAATAACATCCCAGCAATAATTAGACAGAAGATAATATTGTTCAGTCCTCATGCTATGCTGCATGATTGGTTGCTAATAGAGCCTTAAAGGGACATACTTAGTCAAAAGAGATTACAGTCCACTGGTTGGTATCTATGCCCCCAAAAGCAACAGCTAGCTTTTGATCACACTAGTAGGGGTTCATAGTCCATAGAGACAGAATATTTTTGTAGACATTGGGGTTGTGAGTCTATATATCTCCTTGGCAGGGAAACAAAGAGGATCATTACCTTTTCCTTATGTGGGAGACCCCATCTTCCTGCATCCTCAACCAGTGTAATCTTATGACTTTCAGACCCAAAATCCCAACTGATCCTTCTTGGAAAGCAGGATTACATTATGGTATTAGGTTATGGGTCTCTGCATATGACATGGGAAGCGCCTTTATCATTCAGTTCATTCTTGGGCCTGTTCGGACAGCCCTGACAGGCCCATTGGCCCTCAGACTCCCCAGCCATCTCGATCTTTTCCTGTCACTCATCTTCCACCCTCCTCCACTAGACTTCCTGCTCCTGAGACCTTTTGCCCTCTGCCATTTCTGTGCCATCCCTAGACCTCTTCTTGCCTCTGGACATTGCTTACCAGTTTCTCAATCTTAGTGCCCCAAACCTCACTGCTGACTGCTGGCTATGCCTTCCTTCTGGACCTCCCTTCTATATGGGCACCCCTGTGACTATTATGGCAGAGCAACTTTTAAACTCCTCTGCAGATGACGCAACTTGTTGGTGGGGTGCTAGGCCCCTGCTCACACTGAACAATGTACAGCATGCTCCAGGAACCTGTGTTTACTCTGCCTCCTACTCTTTGCACACTTCCCCTTATGTTGTGCTCTGTAATCTTTTTTTCTTTCTTTTTTTTAAATTTTATTTAAGGAGAAAAAGAAAAGAAAAAAAGCAGAGAAAGTGTACAAGTTATACAGATTTACAGAAAAAAATAAACAGTAGGAAATCACTAGTTAATGGATTACATTTTGTCATCTCAGAATCAATTGTTCAAGTTACAAAATTAAAGCTCATAAAGTGGACATTCCAACAGTGAGACTGCAAACAGTTCTGTTCAACGATCCAACAAAACTCAGTAATGTCATTATCTATCTTATACACTTAAATATACATGCAGTTATATCGTTTAGAGCACTTTCTTTTCCTCTCTTTTGTACAATGACAATTATACATTTTGGGTTTTCTTGCACCCACAGTTCTTATTACTTTTTTGGAAGAGAGTAAAACCAAATGTGACATAACAGAACAGTCAGTCAAATCAAAAGGGTGGACGTAATAGATAATGTAAAAGCATAATACTAGGTGATCAACAATGGTTACCATAATGCCTATATCATTAGTTATAATAAAATTGAATAAACCAGTTTTATCTCTAATAGAATTGCCTATATCATTAGTTATAATAAAATTGAACAAAACAGTAAGAACAAAACCAAAACATTGGAGATATTATAGGTCTTCAAAAGTAGATAATAGTCAACCAGAATGGGCGTGATAATGAATCCTACTATCTTCACAGCTGTTGCCTAAACTTTCGAACCTGGTACTATCAAGCAAAACAGAATAGGGGAACATCAGTCAAAACAAGGTGGTGAGAGCAATACAGAGCTTTAAATCAAGATAATGGAAAGTCAAAGTGGGTTACTATAATATATCCTGCTATTTTTAAATTTGTGTTTCCCTTAATTAAAAGGATAAAAAAGTAAATAATAAAATGGAGATTGAGATAAAAGAGGGCATAACAGCAAAACAGCACAGATCAAAACATAACCATTTAAGCAAAATAGTGTTTCACCACAAGATTATCCCGACATAAAAGTAGTTACCATAGTGTCTCTTTCCTTGAAATCTTTGAGCATAACTTCGTATACTGTAGCATCAAATATATCAAAACAATGTAAAACCATTCAAGAGAATGACAGTATTATAGGGTATTTTGAATCAACTAACAGAAAATGAACAATGGTTTCTGTATAATCTCCTTGTCTATAAAAGGTTTTGCTTATACTATCATATATAATAAAATCCAATAAGATACCACCTGTTTAGACCAATGGAGACAGAAAAACAAAAGCTTGATGAGACTTCAAAACAAGATGATACTAAATCAGTATTACCTCTTAAGACATCATTTTCTCCAAAATAGCTGTTCCTATCATCCAATCTTCTCTGCCTCATTTCTGTTGAGCTCTTTTTCTGTCGTTAGTTGTCAGTTTGTCTTCTTCATTTTGTTTTCTGCTCCATTAATTGTGGCCTCTCTGCTGCTACTTCTGGATGCTTTGTATTTTTCTTTTTTAGAATATCTTGCAGTATTCTCTGTAGAGTTGAATTGGTGGTTGCATATTCCCCTAGTTCCTCTTTATCCTGGAAACACCTTGTTTTTCCATCAATTTCCAGGGATAGTTGTGCAGGATATATCAATCTTGGCTGGAGATTATTATCTTTCAAAGCTTGAATTATTTCCCCCCATGCTCTTCGTGATTTGATGATTTGTGCCAAGAAATCTGCTGTAATTCTGATGAGTATTCCCTTGTAAGTGATCTGTTTCTTGTCTCTGACGGCTTTTAGTATTCTTTTCTTGTATTGGATTTCTGTAATTTTAATTATTATATGCCTGGGTGTTGCTCTGTTTGGGTTGTAGGTGGCTGGGGTCCTGTATGCTTCATACAACTGAGTATCTTTACCTTTTGCTAAATTAGGAAAATTCTCCTGGATTATTTCTGTAAGTAGCTTTTGTAGTTCATTTGTTTGTGTCCCTACTTCTTCTTTTATGTTCTTAATTCTTAAGTTATAGGCCCTCTTATCATCTTCTAGTCTTTGTATTATTGCTGTTTGTTTCTTTGTTATTTTTAAGAAGTTTTTCATTTCATGCTCCCCTATTACAAATCTGCCCTCCAGTTCAGATAATCTGTCCTTAGTTTCTTTCAAGCTGTTATGCCAGTTTTCGATAGAGTTTTTAATCTCTTTGAACCTGCTTCACGTATTCTATGCTTTCTCTATTTTCTCCATTAAACAATTCTCCCCTCTTTTTCTGTTCTTCCATTCTACCATCTGTTTTTTCTTGGGTGGTGCTTAGCATTTCTCTAACTATTCTGCTTATGTCTAGCTTCAGGTCATTAATAACTTCATTCCTGAACTTGTCTATGAGGCTCTCAAGATAGCGCTTTATGTCTATTGGTGCTGTGTCTGCTGTTGCCTCTTTCTCAGGATTAGGGGCCGAGGACCCTTTCTTGTTGCTGCCTCTTCCCATATTCTTTGTTCCTTATATATGCAAGCGTATATAGGAGGCCCAGCTTCCTTCCCTGTCAGCCACAGTCTGATTGAATTGCACTGGCTAGGTGTTCCCACCCACCACAGAGCACCAGGAAGTTGCAGACTAGGCAGCCTATGCGGGGCCCACCCCTCCAGGTCAATCTACCTTCAGGAGCTGAGACCTGGGCTATGCTAGCCTACTGGGTCTCAGCCAGCAGCGTCACGTGGGCTGGGCACTGCTCACCAATTCCACTTGAGAGGGGGATTGGTGACTGATGTCACTGCAGCGCCCTGTTCCCACAAGTCTGCCCGGTCCCAGAATGTCCTCTGTTGGAGTCTCATAGACCGTGGAAAGTCCCAGTTTTCCCTCACTCACTGGAGGTGGATGCACGGCTCCCCACCCGTCCCACTGTCAACTCTGTTCACCAATTCCCGTTCTTAGAGCTTCCACACATCTCTCTCCCTGCCGAGCCGATGCAGATGCATCGGCTGGAAACCCAAATCAAGGCTTCCAATGGCGCGGGCTCCAGCTTCCATGCTGAGGCTTTATCTGTTCCTGTTATAGCACCAGGATTGCATTCCCAGTTGGTTTCTCTCAGCCCAGTTCATTCTTGGATCACCGGGGCATATCTCCTCTTGCTTATGATTCCTTTCTCAGCACCATTCCTGAATTCTAAGCTGGGTGTTTCAGAGAGCCTCCGTAGCTGCTGCTATCTGTCTGCCATGTTCTCCCAGAAGTGTCTGTGCTCTGTAATCTTACCTCTTCAGTTTTAATTCATAGTTTTTCCTATACTACTAATCAGCACCTTGTTACTCCCAATGGAACCTGGTTTGCCTGCACTTCTGATATAACTCCTTGTTTTATGCATCACCTGTTCACCCAGTGCCCTAAGCTTTGCATATTAGTCCATATCTTTTCCCAAGTGTATTGGTACTCTGGAGATAATGGTAGGAGTCTTTTGTTCCCTAGCTTAGAGTTAAAGAGTCTGGTCTGAGCAAAAAGAAATCCCATACTCTTACCTGTATTACTGGGAATTGGGATGGCAGGTTCAATAGGTTTAGGAGTGTCCAGCCTAATAGTTGGAGACCAAAATTATAGACACTTAAGTGCACTCATTGACCAAGATCTAGCAGCCCTTAGTGACTCTGTTTTCAAATTAGATGATTCTTTAAGTTTACTGACTGAGATGGTTTTACAAAACTGGCAAGGTCTAGATCTTCTGTTCCAAAAGGAAGAGGCATTTGTCTGGCATTACGAGAAAATTGTTGCTTGTATGCCAATTATTCTGGGGTTATCCAACAAAGTATGGCCAGCCTTAAAAGGTGGCTACAGGAATGAGAACCAGCCAGACAAGCTGAACAGAATTGGTTTGAATGATGGTTTTCTCTATCTCCCTGGTTGACAGCGTTAATCACTGCAGCCTCCAGACCTCTGTTAGTCTTACTTGCTTGTTTAACAACTGGACCTTGAATTATAAACAAATTGGTAAATTATGTCAAAGATGGGGTTCAAGCTATAAAACTCATGATTTTTTTGTGTGTTTTTCCTTTTTATTGGTACTGGGGATTAAACTCATGACCGGCTGCTTGCAAGGCAGGCGCTTATGCTGCTGAGCTAAATCCCCAGCCCCTAAAATTCATGATTCTAAGGACACAAGGTTATGAACAGACACCTCTGCTTGAAAACTCTATGATTTGGATCACTGACAAAAATCAGTGGGGAATGTTGTGCTAAAAAAAAAGCTAAACTGCAATGTTAAAAAGATTGTTATTTGTGTTATAGCACAAAGAGCTTTCTCATTCTGTGCTATGCTTATTGCCCTCGTAACCATGTACCTGGAACACCGACCACATAGTTATAGATTAACTGACGTGTTGCTATACTGTTCTGTATGCATCATCACTTTAGTAACCTGTTTGCTGTGTCAACTTTTGTTCCCTTTGTGAGAGACAAATGATGCTGTGTCAACCTTTGTTCACTTTGTGAGAAGCAAATGTTCCTGGAATTAGCAGACCAAGGAAAGAAAGGGCTAACCACCAACTGCAAAATGTCTCTGATCCCAAGCAAAAGGGACCAAAGGCCTTTCCCATTTCTGCTCTGTCATGTCACTCTTCACCTTGTGGGTTAATGGGCTATATATAAAAGTATGTCAAAATTCTAACCCAGTTGCACAGCTTTGCAAGCTCCATCTGCACTTGTCACTGGTGCCAGCTTAAATAAAAGCACTCTTTAAAAAAAAAAAAAGATGTCTTGCCCCAGTTTTTTTCTTTTTCTTGAACATCTTGGGGCCTTGGTTTTTCGGTACCACCATGCCTGGCCTCCCAGGCTTTCTTCTCAAATCTGGGTGGAAGCCTTTTTAATCCTAGAACTATTGCATTCTTCATGCACTTAAAACCAGCATTATGTGGATGATACCAAGGTCGGCCACCCACTGGCACAAAAGTAAAGTAACCAGGCTACTTTTGCTGCAGGGGTCAAGTGTCTGAATTTAGGGGCACTCTGAATCCAATTATGAGGAGCAAACTCTCTAGGCTGCCACTGTTTTGAAACCTGGTGTGGCTGCCACTACCACTATGTAACATAAGTATACCTGGTCTCTACCAGCAAAATTTCTATCAGTCTTCTTGTCTTCTGATCTCTGACCAGAATCTCCCATAAAGAACTAGGGTTGAAAGCCTAAGGCACTCCAACTCTACTCTTTCAGGTGACATTTCTGAATCTTCCCACAAGTAACCTCTACCCACAAGTCATTCCCAAAGGCTCTTGGACCACATGATCAGGTATAGTAACAGCAACAATTTTACTTCTCTGGTACCAAATTCTGTGTGAAAGAGTTTTGCCCTAGAATAAGTTACATGATATTAAGGTGGTGGGAGGTGGAGCCAAGGGATGTTTACCTTGTGGTCACTTCCTCATTCTCCTATGACAATTTCCTTTTTCCTTTCCCCATGGTGAGAAAATGGTCCAAATCAGCTCCTTGTGCATCATCATTGCCCACCATAAGCATCACCCTAGTCAGAGGTTATATGTGTATCCTATAAGCCATGTTCCAGTCAAAGGAACCCAGGCTGTCTATGGTCTTGGAATCCTCTCCACATCCTTGGAATAAAGGCTACGTTTTTACTTTATATTTTTTCTGTTTCATCATACCAAGAACCCTAACATTAATGGTTTCCTGACCAGGAAGGCAGAGTGAGTGGCTCCTGGGAACCTCCCAGTTTGAGCTCCCCTGTTAATCCATAAACTGGAATGTATCTTGGATTAATTCCTCCTTTTCAAAAAAGCTGTTCAACTTGTTGCCACCAGCCTTCAAATAACATCAGCCTATCTCATTTGTCACAAGTGAGCCACCTTTTAAAATTTTTTTAAATTTTTATCGGTACTGGGGATCAAACTCATGACCACCTGCTTGCAAGGCAGGTGCTTATGCCACTGAGCTAAATCCCCAGCCCCTCAGGTGAGCCATTTTCCATCCAGGGTTTTCTGTTACTGTGGGCTAGGCTTATGCCAGATTAACCATTCTGTTCCTGGACTAAGATAACAGTTCTCACATTCCTTGGATGGTCTGAGGCAGAGCTGTTACTCTAGTCCTCTAGGATCCTGACCTGTGCTTTTTGGTGATGGCCAATGAGATTGAGTTGGAGCCTTTCTTATCACACTTCAAAAATAGGTGATGATCTCTTTTGTTAAGTATGATCTGGGATAATTTTTACATTCCCTAGGAGGGAGCTAATGCTCTTACATCCTGAGGCAAAATTGTTCTTTTGGCTCACTTTTAAGTTGGTCATGAGGAATACTATTTCCTGTCCCCCAAGAAACACACCTCTGGGGTGCCTCATTCACAACCTTGGTACTCTTGGGCTAAAGAAGACTATAAAAATTAAACAATTAATCTTTTACTGCCAGGAGGCACAGCTGACCTACAAGGTTAAAAGCAGCCCATGGCCTAAAGAGGGAACTTTGACCCCTGTATTCTCAAAAATTTATATGACTTTTGTTACACTGGCAACAAGTTAGCAGAAATTCCATTTTATAGGTTTTCCTTACCCTAAGGATATTCTCTTCTCTCATTAAATCATGTATGGCACCTCAAATATTTCTAGCTAACTCAACTGTACCAGAAACTTTCCCCTCTTCCCCTCTGGACCCCTTAGATGATGTGCCTCCCATCTTTACTCCCCCTCCTCTGTATCCCTGGGATCATACCCACAGCCTTCTCATCCAAAGGTTTCTATATCTTTGTGCTGCCCTCTCCTCCTCCCCCACCTACAGTGGCCTCTAATCCTTCCCTTAGCATCTCTTCCCAGCCTCCAACTTTTCAACCCCCCCCCACCTGAGCTGTCTGTTCCATCAAAGGGTTCTTTGCCCCCCGCCCCTGCATCACCATTTTCTCCACTGGCTCACAATATGCAGTCTTATGCATTCAAACCTTCCTGCAGGCCACACAGTTGTCAGCAGCCTTCTTGCTGCAGCTTGTGTGGAGGACAGCTGCCATCTTGGGGCCCTCCACCACATGACAGTGTGCCGCCATCTTGTGATGGGTCTTAGGGTGAATGGCTGCCACTTTGCAGCCCCTTGTGTGATCAGCAGCAGCCATCTTGCTGCAGAGCACATAATGACCAGTCGCCATCTTGTGCTCCCTCACTGTGTTACTGGCAGCAGCTAGGCTGCTGGGGATTACAGAGTAACCCACCAACAACATGTATTTCCTTGTCACATGGTGACAAGCAGCTGTTTTGTAGCCAGTCATCTGATAATTGCCAGACAGTTGGCTGCTTGGTGGCCATCTACTCCACAGCCTTCTCAGCCTCAGTCTCTACTCCTGCGTCAGGAACAGGCTGGCTCCCAGGGATTAGTTAATATTCATGTTCCTTTTTCCCTCTCTGATCTATCTCAGATTAGCCATCAATTAGGTTCCTTTTTTGGTATTCTTATTGCTTTTTAAAAAAAATTTTATTTAAAAGGAAAAAGAGAAAAACACAGAACAAAACAAAGCAGTGTAAGGGTACACGTAATACAGAACTACAAAAAAAAAAAAAAAAAAAAAGACAGTAAGAAATCACCAGTTAATAGATTACATATTATCATCTTAGAAATAGTTGCTCAAATCACAGTATCAAAGAATACAAAGTGGACATTCAAACAGTGAGACTGCAAACAGTTGTGTTCAATGATCAAACCAAAAACATTAATATGGTCAGCTATTTAACACCCCTAAACACACTTGCTGTTGTATCCTTTAGAGCTCTTTTTTCCCTCTCTTTTTTACAACAAAATTTACACATTTTGGGTTTTATTACTCCTTAGTTCTTATTACTTTTTGGGGGGGAGAGAATAAATTCAAATATGGCAAAACAAAGCTGTCAGTCAAAACCAAGGATAGACATAGCACATGATGTAAAACAGAGTACAAGGTTATCAACAATGGTTATCAACGATGTCTCTTGTTTCCTTAAAAAGAATTGTCTATCTCATTAGATATTATAAAGTTGCACAAAACAGTAGAGAACAAGACCAATAAAACTTAGGCATTGTAAACATTACAGGACGTCCAAAGGAGACAATAGTCAAACCAGCATGGGCATCTTAGTGAATCTTATTGCCTTCAAAGTAGCTGCCTATACCCTCAAACTTGATACTATCATACAGAATGGAACAGAGTCTAATCAGTCAAAACCAGATCGTGGGAGTATTACCGGACTTCAAAACAAGTTAATAGGAAATCAAAAAAAGTTACTATTATATATCCTGCTAATTTTTTAAATTTTTCCCCTTAATTGAAACTAACATAAGAAATAACTAAATAATTTTTTTAAAGAATAAGGGAGAGATTGAGATAAAACAGGACATAACAATATAACAATACGGGTCAAAGCATGACTGTTTCAGCAACCTAGTGCTTCACCACCAAATAACCCGACTTAATAGTAGTTACCATAGTGTCTGTCTTTTTTCCTTGAAATATTTGAATAAAACTTCATATACTATAGCTTCAAATATTTCCATATCAAGAAGCCCAGAATAAAGACTTTCCAATTAATAAGTGAAAACTTTATAAGGCTTCAAGGCCACATAATGGGGAAACATGATTACCACATATTTTTATATATTTGAATCATTACTTACATTAGGGAAACTATTCAGTATTCACACATGCGAGATTGATTTATTTCACTTATGAGTATGGTCTCAAGCTGTGCCCATTTATTGATAAATATCTCAATGTGATCCTTCTTTATAGCTGAATAATACTCCATTGTATAGAAATACCACAACTTTTTTATCCATTCCTCAGTTGATGGACACTTGGGTTGTTTCCAAGATCTGGCGATTACAAATTGTGCTGCTATAAACATAGGTGCACATATATCACTGTGGTATGATGCTTTCAATTCTTCTGGGAATATGCAAAGAAGTAACCCATAGAAGTGGAATAGCTGGAATAAACGGGATTTCCAATCCCAACTTTTTGAGAAATCTCCAGACAGACCTCCACAAAGGCTGTACCAGTCTACACTCCCACCAACAGTGTAGGAGAGTTCCTTTTACCCCACAGACTCTCCAGCATTTGTTGTTGTTGGTTTTCTTGATCCTGGCCATTCTTTCAGGAGTGAGATGGTATCTCAGTGTGGTTTTAATTTGCATTTCTCTAATGACCAAAGGTGATGAACATTTTTTCATGTATTTATTTGCCATTTGTATTTCTTCATCTGAGAAGTGCGTATTCATCTCAGATGCCCATTTTTGGATTAGATCTTTGAATTCTGGGGGTCTGAGTTTTTTTAAATTCTTTATATGTTTTAGACAAGAGTCCCTTGTCTGAGAGAGAGTTCACTAAAATCTTTTCCCAGTTTGTGGATTTTCTTTTCACTATGCTGGAGATTTCTTTTGACATGCAGAAACTTTTTAATAAGAAGTGGTCCCAGTTATTGATTCCCGTGCGGTTTGAGTCCTGTTCATGAATTCTCTACCTACTCCTATGTCTTCAAGGTTTCTACCCAATTTGTCTTCCAATAGATTTAGTGTTTCTGTTTTAATATTCAGATCTTTGACCCATTTAGATTTTAATTTAGTACATGGTGATAGACATGGGTCTAGCTTTAGTTTTCGGCAAATGGAGAGCCAGTTTTTCCAGCACCATTTATTAAAGAGACTGTTGTTCTTCCAGTGAACCTAATTGGCTCCTTTATCAAAGATAAGGTGGTTGAGTGTGCTTGTAGTTGTGGTTGTATCTTCTAATCTATTCCATTGATCTTTGGTTCTGTTTTGATTCCAATACCATTTTGATTTTACTACTTTTGCTTTGTAGTATAACTTCAAGTCAGGTATTGTGATGCCTCCTGCTTTGTCTTTGCTGCTTAGAATTGCCTTTGCTATTCTAGGTCTCTTCTGGTTCCAGATGAAATTTAGGAGTGATTTCTCTAGATCTATAAGGTTTGTTGACGGTATTTCTATTGGGATTGCATTGAATCTGTACAACAGTTTTGGGAGAATGGCCATCTTCACAATGTTTGTTCTTCCTATCCATGAGCAAGGGATGTCTTTCCATTTTCTGAGATCATCCTCAATTTCCTTTTTCAGTGTATTATAATTTTCACTGTATAAGTCTTTCACTTCTTTTGTAAGAGTAATTCCTAAATATTTCATTTTTTTACTTGCTAATGTGAAGAGTGCAGTTTCTCTTATTTCCCTCTCTGTGATTTTGTTGTTCGTATATAGGAATGCTATTGATTTCTGAGTATTGATTTTGTATCCAGCCACATTACTGAATTTATTTATTGTATCTAAGAGTATTTCAATGGAGTTTAGGGGGTCTTCTATGTAGAGTATCATGTCATCTGCAAACAATGATAATTTAACTTCTTCTTTTCCTATCTTTACCCCTTTTATTTCTCTTTCTTGCCTAATTGCTCTGGCTAGTACTTCCAGTACTATATTAAATAGGAGTGGTGATAAAGGACATCCTTGTCTTGTGCCTGATTTTAAAGTAAAGGCTTTCAATTTTTGGCCATTTAGTATGATGCTGGCTGTTGGTTTGTCATAAATGGCCTTTATTATATTGAGGTAAAGACCATCTATTCCAATTTTCTGTAAAGTTCTTATGAATAAATGTTGAACCTTATCGAAGGCTTTTTCTGCATCTATAGAAATGATCATGTGATTCTTATTTTTTGCTTTATTGATATGGTGAATTACATTTATTGATTTGCGTATGTTGAACCATCCTTGCATACCTGGGATGAATCCCACTTGGTCATGGTGTATAATCTTCTTGATGATTTGCTGCATCCTATTTGCCAATATTTTATTGAGGATTTTTGCATCTGTGTTCATTAGGGAGATCGGTCTATAGTTCTCTTTTTTAGTTGGGTCTTTCTCAGGTTTTGGTACTAGAGTAATATTTGCTTCCAGGAATGACTTAGGAAGGATTGTTTCCCTTTCAATTTCATTGAATAGTTTGAGGAGTGTCGGCATTAGGTCTTCTTTGTATTTCTTGTAGAATTCTGCAGTGAATCCATCTGGGCCTGGGCTCTTCTTGGTGGGTAAGGACTTAATTACATTTTCAATTTCATTAACAGAGATTGGGTTATTCAACAGTTTTACATCCTCTTGATCTAGCTTTGGTACTTCATATGTTTCTAAGAATCTGTCTATTTCTTCAGTGTTATCAAACTTTTGAGAGTAGAGGTTTTTGAAATAGGTGTTGATGATCTTCTGTATTTCTACTGGGTCTGTAGTGATTTCACCTTTTTCATTTCTTATTTCATGAATTTGAGCTTTTTCTTCCCTTTTTTAAATAAGGTTGGCTAGGGGCTTATCGATTTTATTTATTCTTTCAAAGAACCAACTCTTTGATTCATTGATTCTTTGGATGGTTTTCTTAGTCTCTATTGCATTGATTTCTGCTCTGATTTTTATAATTTCCTCTCTACTTTTGGCTTTGGGCTTGACTTGCTCTTCTTTTTCTAGCTGTTTGAGGTGTAGCATCAAGTTATTTACTTGTATTCGTTCTGTTTTCCTAATGTTGGAACTCAGTGCAATAAATTTTCTTCTGAGGACAGCTTTCATTGCATCCCACAGATTCCGGTAAGTTGTATCTGCATTTTCATTTTCTTTTAGGTATTGTTTAATTTCTTCTTTAATTTCTTCTGTGACCCACTGATTACTCAAGAGTGTGTTATTCAGTTTCCATGTGTTTGCGGGATTTTTGCAGTATCTTTTATCATTAATTTCTAATTTCAGAGCGCTATGATCCGATAACATGCAAGGGATGATTTCAACTCTTTTGCATTTGCTTTGATATGTTCTGTGAGCTAATATATGGTCTATTTTAGAAAATGGTCCATGTACTGCTGAGAAGAATGTGTATTCTGATGTTGTTGGGTGGAACATTCTGTATGTGTGTATCAAACCCATTTGTTCGCAGGTGTGATTCAGTTCTGTTATTTCTTTGCTCATTTTCTGTCTGGTTGATCTGTCCCTTGGTGTCAATGGTGTATTAAGGTCTCCTGTTACAACTGTGTTACTGATAATTTGACTTTTCATTTCTGTTAATAGTTGTTTTATGTAACTGGGTGCTCTGGACTTTGGTGCGCATATATTTAAGATAGTTATCTCTTCCTCTTGGAGTTTTCCCCTTACGAGTATGTAGTGACCTTCTTTGTCCTTTATGGTCATTGTTGGTTTAAAGTTCACGTTGTCTGCAAACAGAATGGCTACTCCTGCCTTTTTTTGGATTCCTGCTGCATGAAGTATTGTTTTCCATCCTTTGACTTTCAGTGTGTGAGTATCCTTCTGGGTTAGATGGGTTTCCTGTAAACAGCATATGGTTGGATTTTGTTTCTTGATCCAGTCTGCTAGTCTGTTTCTTTTGATTGGTGCATTGAGACCATTTACATTAATGGTTATTACTGTTAAATGCTGGTTTATTGTTGGAATGTTATTTCTCTGCTGTTGCATCTTTATTTTTCTGTTCTGTTTAATTATTTGCTTTGTTTAGTGGTTTTTTCCTTTGTGTATCTAAACTGTGTTTCAATATTTTTTGCAGGGTTGGTTTGGTGTTCATGAAGTTCTGCAGCTGTTCTTTGTCATGGAAGTATCGTATTTCACCACCAATTTTGAATGATAGTTTTGTGGGATACATCAGTCTAGGTTGGAAATCATTTTGCTTTAGGATCTGGAATACTTCACTCCATGCTCTTCTTGACTTTATTGTTTGTGCTGAGAAGTCTGCTGTGATTCTGACAGGTTTTCCTTTATAAGTGATCTGTCTTTTCTCTCTGACAGCTTTTAATATTCTATTCTTGTGTTGGATTTCTGGGATGGTGATTATTATATGTCTGGGTGTAGTTTTATTTTGGTTATGACTATTTGGAGTTCTATATGCTTCACTCATCCTGATGTCAGTTTCTGATCTCATGCTTGGGAAATTTTCAGCTATTACTTCTCTAAATATCCTCTTGACATCCTTTATGTTGTCTCCTTCTTTTTCATTAATCCCTATCATTCTTATTTTATTCTTCTTTGCATCGTCTTGCAGTTGTTGAATTGTTGTTTCCTGATTCCTTGTTATTTTTAAAAGATCTTTCCTTTCCTGTTCACTAGCTGCAATCCTGTCTTCAAGGTCTGAAATTCTATCTTCACTTTCATTAAGGCGGTTTTTACAACTTTCAGTGGAGTTTTTTTTATTTCCTGTATATCTCTGTGCATCTGCATTATGTATTCTGTTTGTTTCTTATATTGCTCATCTAGGGATTCTATCTTTTTGTTTAGTTCCTCCAATTTTTTATCTGTGTTTTCTTTAGATATATTCAGAATCTCTTTCATTTCTTTTATCATTTCTTCTTTTATCTGGGAGATTATTTCGCGTTTGAATTTCTTTAAAGCTTCCTGGAGTTGCTTGTCAATTTCAGTAGCTATTGTGTCTGATATTTGAGGTGGATGGCATATATTTTCTTCTATATAAATTGCTCCTAGAGTTTCTTGAGATGGGGTGGAGGTTTGAGGTTGTAATTTGGTCTTTCATTTTGTCATTTTCCTATATTTCTGTGTTTCAAGTGTTATTTGAAAGCTTCCTCGGGAACTGTTGAAAATCCCCTTCTATGTTTGCAGCTACTGAGACTCTGGCACCATGCCACCCCAAGCCACTGGGCCTGCAGAACCAATGGCCCTCCTCTGCCTGCTGAGAACTCCGCAGTTCCAGACAAGCTGGGCCTCAGGGACACTGTGCGCCCACCTGCCCCTTGTAAGCTCCACAGCTCTCCAATCGCAGCCGGGATGTGGAGGTGGTTGTAGATGCCTCAAGCCCACCTCTCCACTTCACTGCACCTGGGAGCCTGGAGGGACCCAAACAGTCTGGGCCGAGCTATCCACAGTCCTCCAGACACACAGGGAGGCAGATGCAGGCACCACAGATCCGCCCTGCCCCTCCTCTGCACACCGATGGCTAGGCGCGGCAGTATGGAACAGGCCGGGCTCTGGGGAGAGTGTGGGCCTGCCCACCCTTTGGAAGCTCAGCAGTTCTCCAAGTGCAACCGGGATGGGGAGGCGGACGCAGAGGCCCCAAACCCACCTCTCCACTTCACTGCACCCGGAAGCCTGGAGGGACCCAAACAGTCCGGGCCGAGCTATGCACAGTCCTCCAGACACACAGGGAGGCCAATGCAGGCACCCCAGATCCGTCCTGCCCCTCCTCTGCACCGGTATTCTTATTTCAATCTCTATTAATTAATCTACAAAAAGGTTCACACTAATCTATTCATTATAGTTCAAATTGGCCAAATGTATTTGAGTGCACTCTGATTTTATAAAATAATTGTCAGTCTATATATCCGTTGTCTGTCCATTTGCCTGCCTTGTAAACAGCTGTCCCTTTTTATTTGAGCTCAACAATTTTTTTCCTCCTCTTTTACATTTTCAGATCATTTAGTCAAGGTTTATTTGGGTTATAGATTTAAAAAACATACTTCCACCTAAGTTGCTTAAAAACTGGTCAAAATGATGCTAGAATTGGTTAAACAAAATCCCTTGGGGTGAGGAGACATTGGACAGAACTTCAATTGATGAATAAGGAAGTGGCCACCATTCATTAATCAGAGGCCCTAATAATCTCCATAACCTTATGGGAGACACCTCAACTAAAGTTCTTATGACTAAGACAATTCATTGTTGCTGATCTGATGGTATATTCATGCCTTCAAATATAAAATTGGGATTGTTTATGATGACAAGTGTTTTCTTTCAGATTCAGGCATCTGCCTTTTTCTTGTGCTCCAGCCAGGAGTCTTAGATCAGACCAACACAAGGTCACCGGTCAAATAATAATTTTTAAACAAAAATTTATATAATGTATATGTTATACTTAGAGATGCTTAGTGAGGAGTCCAAACATTGTCACAAATTTCTTCAGTACTCACATGTTAAAATGGTTAATAGAAAATAGTTCCATTTAATGTTCTATGTTAAGCTTACTGCCTCTACTGCACTGTACTGTTATCAATCTTTTGGATGTTAAACAACTAAAATTAAGAGATAATTATAAATTCCTTTTGGATTCCTTTTGCTCGGATCCACCATATCTTTTCCAGAAAAGGGTTATATAATACATAGTGGGGCCATAATTAACTTACTCAACTGGTGTTCAATGACACCACAGTTGATCTTTGTCCTTAAAAAAAAGGTAAAATTAATAAAACAGGCCATGCTCCAAAAATCAGATGGCATTAGACAGCTGACATTCTAACAGCACAGGAGGTACTTACACAATTGTAAAACCTAAATGTGTGCATGACAAATGAATGACATGTCACTGTCTAAAATTCCCTGGATCTTGTCCTTATCCTCCTTATGGGAAGTCATTACTAAAGTTATAATCATAAATACCCTGTTGATTATATTATTTGCCTCTGTCTCCTTTAAACTTAAAGCTGTACACCTACCCAAGGTGACTGTGGAGGAGAAAGATACCATCCACTGTGTGCCAGATCCCAAGACAAAAGGCTAAATTTGGCCCTCAAACCCCACAGGAAGGCCTTCTTAATTTAGCTTTCCATGTTTTCAACAACAGAGAAAAAACTCAAAAAGAGGCACAAAAAAAGAAATTTGCTAAATATCAGTGTGATCTCTTGACAGTGGCACTTGGGGCTCCCAAGACAGGAAAGCCAAAGCCTGATCATGCTTCAAGTGCAACAAAGAAGGACATCAGGCAAGAGAGTACCCAAATCCTGGAATTCCTTTGGGGCCTTGTCCCTACTGAAATCTCAAGGGCCACTGGAAGAGCAACTGTCCTAGCCACCAGAGAGTGGGTAAGGCATCCTCTAACTCCTTGATGTCACAGGAGACTCTATCACCACCAGATTCATTGCTGACTGATCTACTTCGACTTGCTGATGAAGATTGATGGGGCTCAGGTCCCACAGCCTGCATTATGGTAGCCTTCTTGGAGCCCCGATTCTCATTAGAGGTCTCAGGTAAGACACTATCTGTACTTGTTGACACAGAGGTGACTTATAGTGTACTTCCTGAGTTTTTCAGGCCCTTGTATTCTCAGTCCTCAATCTTGCAGTCACCAATCTCTGTAGTGGGTGTTGCTGGCCAGCCTATGCAGCCTTTGCAGACAGGGCCTATTCCATGTAGATTGCAGACTCTCTTCTTTACCCATGGGTTCCTAGTAATTCCAACATGTCCCACATCCCTTTTAGGTAGAGATCTCCTTCAAAAGCTGAACTTTTCCTTTACCTCCTCCCTCCCCACAACTCTAGTCCTCCAAACACCCTCACAGTGCTCTGCAAAGTCATCCCCTCCCCTTCCTTCTTCTCTGGTCAATCCTATAGTTTGAGATACCTCCAATCCCACTTGTGCTGCCCATGCCATGCTTATTTTAATTTTTTCTCAGAGATCCTTCAATTTTTCCTTGTTTTCCCCAATATCCCATATCTCCCAAACATTTACAGGGACTTAAACTTATAATTAAGCACCTTTTAGACAATGGTTTTCATAAACCTACCCATTCACCCTATAATACTTCCATTCTCCCAGTACTCAAGCCAGACGGGTCCTATCACCTAGTACAAGACCTTAGGGTAATCAATAGTTCTGTTAACCTAATCCACCCAGTGGTGCCAAACCCTTATACCATGCTCTCTCATATCCCTCCTCCACCACTCACTTTACAGTCATAGATCTTAAAAATGCCTTTTTATTCCTTTGTGTTTAGGCAGACTGACCCAGACACTCTGAGGTCTCAACAGCTTACACCTATTATCTTACCCTCTCCTCAGGGACACATATCATCCCCTTCCTTTCTTATTCATCAGTTTCTCAGACATAACCCTGGTCAAGACTGACAGAATTTGTACACATTCCATGCCACAAAACTCTCAAATATCTTCTCACCTTTGTTTGTATTTTTTCAGGAGAGATAAAAGCCTTTCCCACAACCAGGGAGACTGCTGATATACTTACTAAAGTTCTGTTACACCCAATTGTCCCAAGGACTGCAACCAAGGTGGAGCAGCCCATACCTGATCTTCTTGGCAACCCCAACAGTAGTAAAAGTTGCTAGACTGCCATCCTGGTTTCATGTCACTCAGACTAAATGGTGCCCTCCTAAATCTAACCATCCTGAGTTGTCATCTATCTTCTGTCACCCACCTGTCTCCATTTCACCAAAGCCTCACAGCTACAACTCTCAGGCTGTCATGTTTTGTTATCCAATTTGGTTCTTAATTTCTTACATTCTATTACTTATCCTTTTTATAGCACATAGTCTTTCCTAAAAGCTCCTACATCATGTGTAAGATTGTCTTCATATTGTTCTATGTGACAACTGTCTTAGTTCTCTCTACCCTCAGCTATTTGGTCAAACGTGACATCCCTAAAGGCCTAGGCTCTTACCTTCCTTATAGTGACACAGCCACAGCCATCCCCAACCCTCCTATCTTACCAGCTCAACTCCTGAACCAAAGTCTTACCTTCCTACCCTCTTAACTTTTACCTTTTCAGATGGGGGAATAATCACCTCTCATAACTTCACTCCTTCTAACCCCACACTTATTTTTTCAGAATTCTACCTCACCATGGTAATGATTCTATCTCACTGTGGTAATGATTGTACATATCTAAATCAAAGGCACCCTTTCTTCTACCTCACCTGGGTTCTTAAATATGATAGTGGCCTGCTTCCTCATAGCACTTTGTCTCTTTGTTTTTCCAGTCTAACGTGCAGGCATTCAGCAATGATAATGTTGTCCTGGCACCAGCTTCTGCATGGACATCAACTATCATCCCTGTCAACCCTCCTAAACCCCACTACGGTGCCCCTTGAAGCAGTAAGTAGTACGAGAGAGAAAAACTTTGCCCTAAAAGTAAAAAGATGGGAATGAAAGGATCTTTTTTTTTTTTTTAATTTAAGAGGAAAAAGAGAAAAACACAAAACAAACCAAAGCGGCGTAAGGGTACACACAATACAGAACTACAAAACAAAACAAAACAAAACAAAACAAAAAACCATAACAGTAAGAAATTACCTGCTAGTAGATTACACACTATTTTCTTGGAAATAGTTCCTCAAATCACAGTATCAAAGAACACAAGGTGGACATTCAAACAGGGAGACTGCAAACAGCTGTGTTCAATGTTCCAAAAACATTGATAAAGTCAGCTATTTAACACCCCCAAACACACTTGCTGTTATATCCGTTAGAGCTCCTTTTCTTTTTTTTTTTTCCCCTCTCTTTTTTACAACAAAATTTACACATCTTGGATTTTATTACTCCTTAGTGCTTATTACTTTCTTTGGGGGGGGGGGAAGAATACAGTCAAATATGGCAAAACAAAGCTGTCAGTCAATACCAAGGATAGACGTAGCACATAGTGTAGAACAGAGTACAAGTTTATCAGCAATGGTTATCAATGTTGTCCCTTGTTTCCTTAAAAAGAATTGTCTATCTTATTAGATATTATAAAGTTGGACAAAACAGTAGAGAACAAGACCAATAAAACTTAGGCATTGTAAACATTACAGGACTTCCAAAGAAGACAATAGTCAAACCAGAATGGGTATCTTAGTGAATCTTATTGTCTTCAAAGTAGTTGCCTATGTCTTCAAACTTGATACTATCATATAGAATGGAACAGAGTCTAATCAGTCAAAACAAGATCGTGGGAGTACCACAGGACTTCAAAACAAGTTAATAGGAAATCGAAAAGAGTTACTATTTATATATCCTAATTTTTTTGAATTTTTTCTTTAATTAAGACAAACATAAGAAATGACTAAATAATTTTTTTGAAACAATAAGGGGAAGATTGAGATAAAACAGGACATAACAATATAACAATAGAGGTCACAGCATGACTGTTTCAATAACCTAGTACTTCACCACCTTATAACCTGACTTAATAGTAGTTACCATAGTGTCTTTTTCCTTGAAATATTTGGGTAAAACTTCATATACTCTAGCTTCAAATATTTTCATATCAAGAAGCCCAGAATAAAGCCTTTCTAATTAATGAGTGAAAACTTTATAAGGCTTCAAGGCCACCTAATGGGGAATCATGATTACCACATATTTTTATATATTTGAATCATTACTTACATTAGGGAAACTATTCGGTATTCACACATGCGAGATTGATTTATTTCACTTATGAGTATGGTCTCAAGCTGCGCCCATTTATTGATAAATATCTCAATGTGATCCTTCTTTATAGCTGAATAATACTCCATTGTATAGAAATACCACAACTTTTTTATCCATTCCTCAGTTGATGGGCACTTGGGTTGTTTCCAAGATCTGGCGATTACAAATTGTGCTGCTATAAACATAGGTGCACATATATCACTGTGGTATGATGCTTTCAGTTCTTCTGGGAATATGCCTAGAAGTGGAATAGCTGGAATAAATGGGATTTCCAGTCCCAACTTTTTGAGAAATCTCCAGACAGATCTCCACAAAGGCTGTACCAGTCTACACTCCCACCAGCAGTGCAGGAGAGTTCCTTTTTCCCCACAGCCTCTCCAGCATTTGTTGTCGGTTTTCTTGATCCTGGCCATTCTTTCAGGAGTGAGATGGTATCTCAGTGTGGTTTTAATTTGCATTTCTCTAATGACCAATGATGATGAGCATTTTTTCATGTATTTATTTGCCATTTGCATTTCTTCATCTGAGAGTTGCATATTCATCTCAGATGCCCATTTTTGGATTGGATCTTTGAATTTCGGAGGTCTGAGTTTCTTTAATTCTTTGTATGTTTTAGACAAGAGGCCCTTGTCTGAGAGAGAGTTCACTAAAATCTTTTCCCAGTTTGTGGGTTTTCTTTTCACTATGCTGGAGATTTCTTTTGACATGCAGAAACTTTTTAATAAGAAGTGGTCCCAGTTATTGATTCTGGGAAGTATTTCCCGTGCGGTTTGAGTCCTGTTCATGAATTCTTTACCTACTCCTATGTCTCCAAGGTTTCTACCTATTTTGTCTTCCAATAGATTTAGTGTTTCTGTTTTAATATTCAGATCTTTGACCCATTTACATTTTAATTTAGTACATGGTGATAGACATGGGTCTAGCTTTAGTTTTCGGCAAATGGAGAGCCAGTTTTTCCAGCACCATTTATTAAAGAGACTGTCGTTCTTCCAGTGAACCTGCTTGGCTCCTTTATCAAAAATAAGGTGGTTGAGTGTGTTCGTAGTTGTGGTTGTATCTTCTAATCTATTCCACTGATCTTCAGCTCTGTTTTGATTCCAATACCATGTTGATTTTACTACTGTTGCTTTGTAGTATAACTTCAAGTCAGGGATTGTGATGCCTCCTGCTTTGTCTTTGCTGCTTAGAATTGCCTTTGCGATTCTAGGTCTCTTCCGGTTCCAGATGAAATTTAGGAGTGATTTCTCTAGATCTATAAGGTATGTTGATGGTATTTCTATTGGGATTGCATTGAATCTGTATAACAGTTTTGGGAGAATGGCCATTTTCACAATGTTTGTTCTTCCTATCCATGAGCAAGGGATGTCTTTCCATTTTCTGAGATCATCTTCAATTTCCTTTTTCAGTGTATTATAATTTTCACTGTATAAGTCTTTCACTTCTTTCGTAAGAGTAATTCCTAAATATTTCATTTTTTTGCTTGCTAATGTG
This sequence comes from Cavia porcellus, assembly GCF_034190915.1. Taxonomy (NCBI): domain Eukaryota; kingdom Metazoa; phylum Chordata; class Mammalia; order Rodentia; family Caviidae; genus Cavia; species Cavia porcellus. Next base: position 81,771,886 of record NW_026947487.1, read on the forward strand.
AATAGTCCAGTTTCTCTTATTTCCCTCTCTGTAATTTTGTTGTTCGTGTATAGGAATGCTATTGATTTCTGAGTATTGATTTTGTATCCAGCCACATTACTGAATTTATTTATTGTATCTAAGAGTATTTCAATGGAGTTTAGGGGGTCTTCTATGTAGAGTATCATGTCATCTGCAAACAATGATAATTTAACTTCTTCTTTTCCTATCTTTACCCCTTTTATTTCTCTTTCTTGCCTAATTGCTCTGGCTAGTACTTCCAGTACTATATTAAATAGGAGTGGTGATAAAGGACATCCTTGTCTTGTGCCTGATTTTAAAGTAAAGGCTTTCAATTTTTGGCCATTTAGTATGATGCTGGCTGTTGGTTTGTCATAAATGGCCTTTATTATATTGAGGTAAAGACCATTTATTCCAATTTTCTGTAAAGTTCTTATCATGAATAAGTGTTGGACCTTATCGAAGGCTTTTTCTGCATCTATAGAGATGATCATGTGATTCTTATTTTTGGCTTTACTGATATGGTGGATTACATTTATTGATTTGCGTATGTTGAACCATCCTTGCATTCCTGGGATGAATCCCACTTGGTCATGGTGTATAATCTTCTTGATGATTTGCTGGATCCTATTTGCCAATATTTTATTGAGGATTTTTGCATCTGTGTTCATTAGGGAGATCGGTCTATAGTTCTCTTTTATAGTTGGGTCTTTCTCAGGTTTTGGTACTAGAGTAATATTTGCTTCCAGGAATGACTTAGGAAGGATTGCTTCCCTTTCAATTTCATTGAATAGTTTGAGGAGTGTCGGCATTAGGTCTTCTTTATATTTCTTGTAGAATTCTGCAGTGAATCCATCTGGGCCTGGGCTCTTCTTGGTGGGCAAGAACCCAATTACATTCTCAATTTCATTAGCAGAGATTGGGTTATTCAACAGTTTTATATCCTCTTGATCTAGCTTTGGTACTTCATATGCTTCTAAGAATCTGTCTATTTCTTCTGTGTTATCAAACTTTTGAGAGTAGAGGTTTTCGAAATAGGTGTTGATGATCCTCTGTATTTCTATTGGGTCTGTAGTGATTTCTCCTTTTTCATTTCTTATTGCATGAATTTGAGCTTTTTCTTCCCTTTTTTTAATAAGGTTGGCTAGGGGCTTATCGATTTTATTTATTCTTTCAAAGAACCAACTCTTTGATTCGTTGATTCTTTGGATTGTTTTCTTAGTCTCTATTGCATTGATTTCTGCTCTGATTCTTATAATTTCCTCTCTTCTTTTGGCTTTGGGCTTGACTTGCTCTTCTTTTCCTAGCTGTTTGAGGTGTAGCATCAAGTTATTTACTTGTATTCGTTCTGTTTTCCTGATGTGGGAACTCAGTGCAATAAATTTTCCTCTCAGAACGGCTTTCCTTGCATCCCACAGATTCCGGTAAGTTGTATCATTTTCTTTTAGGTATTGTTTAATTTCTTCTTTAATTTCTTCTGTGACCCACTGATTACTCAAGAGTGTGTTATTTAGTTTCCATGTGTTTGCGGAATTTTTGCAGTATCCTTTGTCATTAATTTCTAATTTCAGAGCGCTATGGTCCGATAATATGCAAGGGATGATTTCAACTCTTTTGCATTTGCTTAAATATGTTCTGTGAGCTAATATATGGTCTATTTTAGAAAATGATCCATGTACTGCTGAGAAGAATGTGTATTCTGATGTTGTTGGGTGGAACATTCTGTATATGTCTATCAAACCCATTTGTTCACAGGTGTGACTCAGTTCTGTTATTTCTTTGCTCATTTTCTGTCTGGTTGATCTGTCCCTTGGTGTCAGTGGTGTATTAAGGTCTCCTGTTACAATTGTGTTACTGATAATTTGAGTTTTCATTTCTGTTAATAATTGTTTTATATAACTGGGTGCTCTGGAGTTTGGTGCGCATATATTTAAGATAGTTATCTCTTCCTCTTGGAGTTTTCCCCTTACGAGTATGTAGTGACCTTCTTTGTCCTTTATGGTCATTGTTGGTTTAAAGTTCACGTTGTCTGCAAACAGAATGGCTACTCCTGCCTTTTTTTGGATTCCTGCTGCATGAAGAATTGTTTTCCATCCTTTGACTTTCAGTCTGTGAGTATCTTTCTGGGTTAGATGGGTTTCCTGTAAACAGCATATGGTTGGATTTTGTTTCTTGATCCATTCTGCTAGTCTGTTTCTTTTGATTGGTGCATTGAGACCATTTACATTAATGGTTATTACTGTTAAATGCTGGTTAATTGTAGGAATGTTATCTCTCTGCTGTTGCATCTTTATCTTTCGGTTCTGTTTAATTATTTGCTTTGCTTAGTGGTTTTTTCCTTTGTGTATCTAAACTGTCTTTCAATATTTTTTGCAGGGTTGGTTTGGTGTTCATGAAGTTCTTCAGCTGTTCTTTGTCATGGAAGTATCGTATTGCACCATCTATTTTGAATGATAGTTTTGCAGGATATATCAGTCTTGGTTGGAAATCATTTTGCTTTAGGATCTGGAATACTTCACTCCATGCTCTTCTTGACTTTATCGTTTGTGCTGAGAAGTCTGCTGTGATTCTGATAGGTTTTCCTTTATAGGTGATTTGTCTTTTCTCTCTGACAGCTTTTATTAATCTATTCTTGTGTTGGATTTCTGGGATGGTGACTATTATATGTCTGGGTGTAGTTTTATTTTGGTTATGACTGTTTAGAGTTCTATATGCTTCACTGATCCTGATGTCAGTTTCTGATCTCATGCTTGGGAAATTTTCAGCTATTACTTCTCTAAATATCCTCCTGACATCCTTCATGTTGTCTCCCTCTCTTTCATTAATCCCTATCATTCTTATGTTATTCTTCTTTGCATCGTCTTGCAGTTGTTGAATTGTTGTTTCCTGGTTCCTTGTTATTTTCAAAAGATCTTTCCTTTCCTGTTCACTAGCTGCAATCCTGTCTTCAAGGTCTGAAATTCTATCTTCACTTTCATTAAGGCGGTTTTTACAACTTTCAGTGGAGTTTTTTATTTCCTGTATATCTCTGTGCATCTGCATTATGTATTCTGTTTGTTTCTTATATTGCTCGTCTAGGGATTCTATCTTTTTGTTTAGTTCCTCCAATTTTTTATCTGTGTTTTCTTTAGATATATTTAGAATCTCTTTCATTTCTTTTATCATTTCTTCTTTTATCTGGGAGATTATTTCGAGTTTGAATTTCTTTAAAGCTTCCTGGAGTTGCTTGTCAATTTCAGTGGCTATTGTGTCCGATATATGAGGTGGATGGGATATATTTTCTTCTATATACATCGCTCCTAGGGTTTCTTGAGATGGGCTGGAGGTTTGAGGTTGTAATTTGGTCTTTCATTTTGTCATTTTCCTATATTTCTGTGTTTCAAGTGTTACTTGAAAGCTTCCTCAGGATCTGTTGAAAATCCCCTTCTATGTTTGGAGCTACTGGGACTATGGCACCACGCTACTCCAAGCCATTAGGCCTACAGAACCAGTGGCCCTCCTCTGCCTGCTCAGAACTCCGCAGTTCCAGACAAGCTGGGCCTCAGGGACACTGTGCGCCCACCTGCCCCTTGGAAGCTCCACAGTTCTTCAATCGCAGCCGGGTTAGGATACTCACCACAGGCTGCAGTGCTTCAGGAACCTGTGGACCCTCCCTGGTTGCAGAGATATCCACAGTCCTCCAGACACACAGAGAGGCCAGTGAGGGCACCCCATATCTGCCCAGCTCCTCCTCTGAAGACCTGTGGCCAGGCGCGGCAGCTAAACAGGCTGGGCTAGGCTGGTAGTGTGGGCCAGCCCACCTATTGGGAGCTCAGCAGGTCTCCAAATGAAGCCAGGAATGGGGAGGCTGATGTGGAAGCCTTAAACCCACCTCTCTCCTTCACTGCACCTGGAAGCCTGAGGGAACTCCAGCAGTCTGGGCGCAGAAATCCAGAGTCCTCCAGACGCGCAGAGAGGCCAGTGAGGGCACCCCAGATCTGCCCAGCTCCTCCTCTGCAGACCTGTGGCCAGGCGCGGCAGCTAAACAGGCTGGGCTAGGCTGGTAGTGTGGGCCAGCCCACCTATTGGGAGCTCAGCAGGTCTCCAAATGAAGCCGGGAATGGGGAGGCTGATGTGGAAGTCTCAAACCCACCTCTCTCCTTCACTGCACCTGGAAGCCTGAGGGAACTCCAGCAGTCTGGGCGCAGAAATCCAGAGTCCTCCAGACGCGCAGAGAGGCCAGTGAGGGCACCCCAGATCTGCCCAGCTCCTCCTCTGCAGACCTGTGGCCAGGCGCGGCAGCTAAACAGGCTGGGCTAGGCTGGTAGTGTGGGCCAGCCCACCTATTGGGAGCTCAGCAGGTCTCCAAATGAAGCCGGGAATGGGGAGGCTGATGTGGAAGCCTCAAACCCACCTCTCTCCTTCACTGCACCTGGAAGCCTGAGGGAACTCCAGCAGTCTGGGCGCAGAAATCCAGAGTCCTCCAGACACGCAGAGAGGCCAGTGAGGGCACCCCAGATCTGCCCAGCTCCTCCTCTGCAGACCTGTGGCCAGGCGCGGCAGCAAAACAGGCTGGGCTAGGCTGGTAGTGTGGGCCAGCCCACCTATTGGGAGCTCAGCAGGTCTCCAAATGAAGCCGGGAATGGGGAGGCTGATGTGGAAGCCTTAAACCCACCTCTCTCCTTCACTGCACCTGGAAGCCTGAGGGAACTCCAGCAGTCTGGGCGCAGAAATCCAGAGTCCTCCAGACACGCAGAGAGGCCAGTGAGGGCACCCCAGATCTGCCCAGCTCCTCCTCTGCAGACCTGTGGCCAGGCGCGGCAGCTAAACAGGCTGGGCTAGGCTGGTAGTGTGGGCCAGCCCACCTATTGGGAGCTCAGCAGGTCTCCAAATGAAGCCGGGAATGGGGAGGCTGATGTGGAAGCCTTAAACCCACCTCTCTCCTTCACTGCACCTGGAAGCCTGAGGGAACTCCAGCAGTCTGGGTGCAGAAATCCAGAGTCCTCCAGACACGCAGAGAGGCCAGTCGGGAATGAAAGGATCTTGCTACAGATAGGACACTACAACAGTGAGAGGCAGGACCAAGGGACATTTATCTTAAGGTCATTTTTCTCCACCCCTAGGCAATTTACCTGTGGTGCGAAATGAGTTCCACTTGGCTGCTGGTGCATCAGTAATGCCCATTCAGGCACTACTTCAGACCAAAGCTGTATGTATGGCCCCCACACCACGTGTCTCACAGAGATAGCCATAACCCAGCGGTCATGGAGTTTCTCTCCACATCCTTAAAATAAAGACCACTTTACTTTATATTCTGTCTTCTAACTGCACCAAAAATTCTATCAGATACTAGCATCAAAAAGCCAGGAGACCAGTTTCCTTTCCACAAAAGCAAGAGGATAATGAACTGGAGGAGTGAAATGTGAGGAAGCTGGTGTGGAGATCTGCATTACCCTCCTGATTTTGTTTCTCTCTGTTCCTCACTGTTAAAGAGGCCTGGCCAGCTCCACACTGAGATGATAATGTGATGCACATGAGCCCTCCAATCTCCTCAGAGGCAGCTTTGGATAAATCTTTGCTTTTTTCTCTAAATTCATGGCCTCCTTTAATTTGGTCAACCTCAAGCAGACAAATCTAAGCATATGGACAAAGGAGTCTAGTAAGTGTGGGGAGCATGAAGGGATAGGTCTCTTCTGTTGAGAGACATGCATCCTGGGAACAGATATGGACTGCTTTCAGCTACTGATGGGTGATGATTTTTAATTAATAAATTAATTATTTGTACTTGGAATTGAAGTCAGGGCCTTGCCCTTGCCAGGCAGGCACTGTGCTGCTGAACTACATCTCTGGCCCTGGATTACCTTTTATCCCATACTCACAGCTTCATGCTTCTGGGCAGATGCTTAGGCCACTGAACTACATCCCTGGCCCCATGAGTCACTTTTTTTTTTTTTTTTTTTTGGTAGCAAGGATTGAACTCAAACCTTTGTGCTTGCCAGGCAGGCACATATGCCTGCTGAGCAGCAGTGTCACCTTTTTAACCAGGAATATTCTCCTTTCCTGTTCATGGCATAGGCTGCCTCTAAAGATTCCTTCTTATGATGTGAAAAGGAAAAAGGCTGCTGGGGGACCTGGGGAGTGGGAGATCTGTGCCTGTTTTTCTGCTGGGAAGTGCACTCAGGATCCACTGTCCCCACAGGTCAGATTTACTCCAAGCTTATTCCTGCAGTGAGTGACATAAGGACCTTCACCATTTGGGGACTGTGGATGTAATATATTTCAGGCCATCAGGTGGACATCAGTGCCATTTGTGTGGGGAGGGTGCCATCATTTGTGGTCATTTGGAACTGTTGCTATCATTTTGGGAAATTGATTGGTATGACAAGAGATTCAGAGGTTAAAATTATTTTTCAAGCATTTATTTTGGATTTCAGTACTCACTTGTGTTGGTTTTGCTCTGGTTTGCTTTTATTTGTTTTTGTTTCTTTTCTCTTTCTCTTCCTGTAACCACCTTTAGCCTAGAATTGGAAGCAGGTTTTGGTGCCCATTAGAATTCTGTAAGTCACTTGGGCTCAGTTCTTTTGGGGATTCCTTGTGAGTGTGGGAATCAGCAGTAAAATATATTTACTAAGCAGTTTGTGTCTAAGCTGCAGACTCAGCTTGTGCTGCTGGCCTGCTAAGGACTCTGAGGGGAGAGCAGCAGTACTGGGAGGGGTGCAACCCTGAAGCTACAGGATGTGGCCCCTTTTCTGTGCTGTCCCAATGCTGTGGGCTCAGAGAGAACATACATTTTCCATAATCTGTGATTAGGATTCCCCAAGGGAAGCCCCTGTTCTCACTGTGAATAAAACATACAACACTCCTAAAATTAAAGGTGATTATCAGCCCTCTCCTCATGTGTCATTTTCACTGGAGATCAGCCCCAATATTAATTGGGGAACTATGGTGAGCCAAAATAGAGCTCAATATTCTTGCACCATTTGTAGGTGAACAAGCTTAGATGAAAAGATTTCAAGAAAACAGAGCACTAAAGGTGTCTTTGAGGAGCTCTGTCATAAAGTGCTCAGAAATAAAAGTGCTTGTGCCACTTTATATCTCCCTAAATATTTGTGGTTACCTGTGAGATGAAAATGATAATTTGATTGTGATATAGTGTGACATTTGGTGAAAGCACACTCTGATTTCATAGCATTGTCCTCAAAAAGATTCTCTGAAGTCACTTTGTCCAAGGTGATACCCACACCTGCTTCCTTTGTAATTTTCTGTGTTAATAATGGGTACAAGCATGTGCAGCTGTGGCTCCTGAACACACAGCTCTTTGGCTAATGTCAGTGAGTTTACTGGGGCTTCAAACCATGTGGTTTCAGTAACAGTCCTTGACTCATTGTAAAGTAGTTGTGCTTCAAAACATTTGTCAAAACCTGTTCCCTAAAACTTGAATTTTGTATACTGCTTCCTTAACCACAACAACAAAGACATGTGATTACAGAAGGTTTGCCATTGCATTTTGCCTGGTGAGAAGCATTGCTCCTAGCCTTGCATCCTTTTCCATATTACAGGGAGTCAGCAGCAGAGCTGAGGTAAGATGTAAAAATTTCTGTACAGGTATATCTAATTTTAGTACAATAAATAAGGTATTAAAACCTGAGGCAGGAACTTTGAAATTATTTTAATTATGTTATGTTATTTTAACATGGTATAAAAGTCACCTATTTTGCTGAATTGTTACCTTGTATATTTTTATAGTCATAAATTGTCAAGAGCCATGTTCCTTCTGGTTAATAACAAATAGTCTGCTCAAAAATATATACTCATATCATAAAGTAGACATTATTTTTGTACATTATATTCAAGATTGGTTAGCTTTTGTATGTGTACCTAAAATATTCCAGTGGTATCAGTAAATTTTAAGCTTGGTTTTGACATTAATATATTGTGTGTTTTATTCTAAATGGTAACTCACATTAGTTTAAAAAATGATCTTGAGTCCACCTCGTGGAACCAGCCAGTGGTACACATGGGCCAGGCTAGATGAAGGACCCTCACATAATTCCTGCTGCCCTCCCAGCAGACCACTTCACACAACCTGAACTCCAGCCAGTGGTGCTCGGCTAGATCCAGCCCCATTCCACAATCCCTACCTTTCTGACAGACCACCTTACAGGACCCAGGAACTCCAGCCAGCAGTACAAGTGGTGCCAGGCCAGAAATGGGCCCTTTCCATGTCCCCATAGTTCTGGGCACACACCTCAGGATCTAGGAAATCGAGCCTATAACACACATCCCTGTAGTCCCACCACTGCCATCAGGGACCACTTCCACCTACTGGACCTGGTATTTCTATTGATTTTCAGCCCCCACATCTCCCCCCAGAGCCTTAGAGTACAGTGGATTAAACATGCAGTATCTAGGGGAGACTCTGTAACCCCTCACCCAAACAGAAGAACTCAGCAGGCTCCATCACTGACATGTTTGCCCCTAAAATAAGAATAGAGTTTTCCACCTTCAATGGGTAAACAAGAGCAATAGCCAAGTCCCCTCCAGAAGTAGGCCATTAGCAAGCTTGGCAAGTGGATGGGTGAGTCCTTCCTCCACACAGAGAACATCAGGTAGGTTGAAGAGGGTGCCAATAAGGCCTCCCCCAACCTGGAGAAAATTAAAGGGGCTTGTGGGACAGCCAGAGACACAGTAGAGTGCTGGGTGAGACAAACACTATGAACAGGGAGATCTGGTGACTCTGAACAACCTGAAGTCATAATAATGGTAGGAAGTAGCGGTTGATTTCCATCAGTACTCCTAGGCTTGTAAGCCAAGGAAGAATATAGGACTTACCCAATAGGCCTGAAGGGGGGATTCAGGTGACTGGCCCACCTCTTCATTGTGGGACCAGGCAATTGAACAAAAATCAACCTTACAGTAGGACCCCAAGATACACACTACCAACAGTTGATACTAGTGGGTTTGAAGGACTAAATATTAACCAAAAAGGGGAAAATGTAAATACAAAAAGGCAAAAAGCAATATCAAACATCTAGTTCATCAGAAGCAAGTAAAGGAGACATTGAAATTGAGAATTTCAAAGTAATACACCAGAAATCTGAAAAGAGAGCAAGTGAAATAAAAAAGTAATTCCATGAGGCTATAGAGGAAATCAAATTAGAAGTAATCTGTCATATAAAAACAGAAATAACAACCTTAGTAAATGAGTTTATCAGCACAGCTAGAGAAGAAATAGATTTTTCAAAAGTACAGGAGCATGGCAAACTGTTGAAACCTTGAATGAGCAATATAGAAAACAAGCAGAATTCATGAAACAAACTCAAAGAGACATCCAAGAAACAAAAAATTCTTTTGAAAGCTGGCAAAACCATTTAACTGAAGCTGAGAATAGAATTTCTGACCTTAAGGACAAGATTACAATTAGTGATCATGAAAAGATAGAACTTTTAAAAATAACAAAGCAGGCACTCTCGATTCTGGAAACTGGGCAGCCAGAGGTGAGTGTCCCTGCACCATCCTGAGTGCTGGGAGTTTAAGATCATCCCTCCCACTAGCCAAGGAACTTCCCAGCTTCTTGCCACACTCCACCAGCTCTGAAGGTCTTGGGCCTGCTTGCCCCATCCCCAGTGACCCTCTCTTAATCCTGGGAATTGGGCAGCTGGAGGTGAGTGTCCATGCACCATCCCAAGCTTGGGATGTTTGGGATCACTACACTGGTCAAGGAACTTTCCAACTTCCTGTCACACTTGCCTGGCTCTGCCTGCCTTCCCCCCCTCCAGGGACCCTCTCTCAATGTAGGAAACTGGGCGGCCTGAGTCCCAAGAGCTGAGGGCATAGAAGATGATTTCCAGCAGGCACAGGGGAAGCCTTGGAACAACACTTGAAACAGGGAAATATAGAAAAATGACAAAAGACCAAAGAACAACCTCAAACCTCCAGCCCATCCCAAGAAAGCTTAGGAGCTTTGTACATAGAAGAAAATGTATGCCATAAACCTGAAATAATAGCAATTGAAATAAAGAGGTAACTCCAGGAAGCATTAAAGGAATTTAAAATAGAAATAATCTCCCAAGTAAAAGAAGAAATGATAAAAGTAATGAAAGAGATGCTGAGCACATCTAAAGAAGATATACTAAAAAATTAGAGGAACAAAACAAAAAGATACAATCCCTGAATGAACACTATAAGAAACAAGCAGAATACATGAAGCACATTCAAAGAGATATACAGGAAATCAAAAACTCCATTCAAAATTGTCAAAACCACCTCAACGAAAGTGAAGTTAGAATTTCAGGCCTCAAAGACAAGATTGCAGCTAGTGAACAGGAAAGGAAAGATCTTTTAAAAATAACAAGGAATCAGGAAGTAACAATTCAGCAGCTGAAAGATGATGCAAAGAAAAACAACATAAGTTCAATAGGGATAAATGAAAAAGAAGAGGACAACATAAAGGAAGTCAAGAGGATATTTAGAGAAGTAATACCTGAAAATTTACCAAACATGAGATTGGAAGCTGACATCAGGATCAGTGAAGCATATAGAACTCCAAATAGCCATAACCAAAATAAAACTACACACAGACATATAGTAATGATCATCCCAGAAATTCAACATAACAATAGAATATTAAAAGCTGTCAGAGAGACTTCCGGGAAAACATGTCAGATAGATAACAAGCTACAGAGGCTCTCTGAGATAGCCAGCTTAGAATCCAGGAATGGTGTAGTGTGAGGAGTCCTAAGCAAGGAGAAATATACCCTGCTGACCCAGGAATGAACTAAGCTGAGAGAAACCAACTGGAAATGCAATCCTGATGCTATGACCAGAACAGATAAAATCTCAGAGCCGAAACTGAAATCTGCACCTCTGGAAACCATGATTTGAATTTCCTGCCACCACTGCTGCGTCTGAATTGGCACAGCAGGGATAGAAACACAAAAACTCTGAGAGTGGGAATCGGCAAACAGAGTTGACAGTAGGACTGGCAGGGAGCCGTGCATTGACCTGCGGTGAATGGGAGGAACAGGAACCCCTCAATAGATAAGGAGGCTCCAACAGAGGATGTTCTGGGACTGGGCAGACTAGCTGGAACAGGGTGCTGCAGTGACTTTAGTCGCATATTCCCCTCTCAAGTGGGATTGGTAAGGAACACCTGACCTGGGTGAAGCCACAGAGTAAGACCCAGTAGGCTAGCCCAAACCAGGTCCCAGTGCCTGGCAGTGCACCCTAGCAGTGAAGCCTTCAGTAGGTTGACTGACCTGGAGGGGCGGGTCCAATCTATGCTGCCCCGGTCTGTGTCACCCTAGTACACTGCAGTGGGTGGGAAGACCTAGCAGGCAGACTCAAACAAACTGTAACCCACAAAGAAAAAAACTGGGCCTCGTATATATGCCTATATAGAAGGAACAAAAAGTATGAGAAGAGGATGCAACAAGAAAGGGTCCTTGGTCCCCAGTCCTGAGAACACCGATCTAGGAAAGGTAGATGCAAAGGAGAAGGAGGACAGAAAACATGCAATATCAGACACAACACCAATAGACATAAAGCGATATCTCTGGAGCCTCATACACAAGTTCAAAAGTGAAGTATTTAATGAAGTAAAGCAAGATATAAGTAGAATAGTTAGAGAAATGCTAAGCAATGCCCAAGAAAAAACAGATGGTGGAATGGAAGAACAGAAAAAAAAGGGAGAATTGTTTGATGGAGAAAATAGAGAAAACATAGAGTACATGAAGCAGGTTCAAAGAGTTTACCAGGAAACTAAAACCTCTATTGAAAGCTGGCATAACAGCTTGAAAGAAACTAAGGATGTTTCTATAAGGATTGAACTGGAGGACAGATTTGTAATGTGGGAGCATGAAAATGAAAACTTCTTTAAAATAACAAGGAAACAAACAGCAATAATACAAAGGCTCGAAGATGATAAGAAGATCTATAACTTAAGAATTAAGAATGTAAAGGAAGAAGTAGGGACACAAACAGATGAACTACAAAGGCTATTCACAGAAATAATCTGGGAGAATTTCCCTAATTTAGCAAAAGGTAAAGATACTCAGATGTGTGAGGCATACAGGACCCCAGCCACCTACAACCCAAACAGAACTACAATCAGTCATATAATAATCAAAATTCCAGAAATCCTATATAAGAACAGAATATTAAAAGCCATCAGAGACAAGAAAAAGATCATGTACAAGGGAACACTCATCAGAATTACAGCAGATGTCTCGGCACAAACCATCAAATCACTAAGAGCATGGGGCGAAATAATTCAAGCTTTGAAAGATAACAACCTCCAGCCAAGAATGATATATCCTGCACAACTGTCCCTAGAAATTAATGGAGAAACAAGGTGCTTCCAGGATAAAGAGGAACTAGGGGAATTTGCAACCACCAATTCAACTCCACAGAGAATACTGCAGGAAATTGTAAAAAAGAAAAATACCAAGATTCCAGAAACAGTGGCAGAGAGGCCACAATGAATGGAGCAGAAAGCAAAATGAAGAAGACAAACTGACAACTAATGACAGAAAAAGAGCTCAACAGAAATGAAGCAGAGAAGGTTGGGTGGTAAGAACAGCTATTTTGGAGAAAACAAGACATCATAATAGCTACTGCTGATTCAGTATCATCTTGTTTTGAAGTCCCATCAAGCTTTTGTTCTTCTGTCTCCATTGGTCTTAATGTGTTGTATCATACTGGATTTTATTATATATGATAATATAAACAAAAACTTTTATAGACAAGAAGATTATACAGAAGCCATTGTTCATTTTCTGTTAGTTGGTTCTAAATACCCTATAATATTGTCATTCTCTTGAATGGTTTTACATTGTCTTGATATGTTTGATGCTACAGCATATGAAGTTATACTCAAAGATTTGAAGGAAAAAGACACTATTGTAACTACTTTTATGTCAGGATACTTGTGGTGAAACAATGTTTTGCTTAAATGGTTATGTTCTGACCTGTGCTGTTTTGTTGTTATGTCCTCTTTTATCTCAATCTCCTTTTTTATTATTTACTTTTTTATTTTTATCTTTTAATTAAGGGAGAAAATAAATTAAAAAATAGCAGGATATGTTATAGTAACCCACTTTGATTTCCTATTAACTTGATTTGAAACCCTGTATTGCTCTCACCATCTTGTTTTGACTGATTTTCTCTATTCTGTTTTGTTTGATACTACCAAGTTTGAGAGTATAGGCAACAACTATGAAGACAATAATATTCACTATGACACCCATTCTGGCTTGACTATTACCTTCTTTTGAAGTCCTGTAATGTCTTCAATGTTTTGGTTTTATTGGTTTTGTTCTTTACTTTTATTCAATTTTATTATAATTGATGATCTAGGCAATTCTTTTTAAGGTACCAAGAGGCATTATGGTAACCATTGCTGATCACTTTGTATTCTCTTTTTACATTATGAATTATGTCCATCCTTTTGATTTGACTGACTCTGTTCTATTATGTCACATTTGGTTTTATTCTCTTCATAAAAAGTAATAAGAACTGTGGGAGTAATAAAACCCAAAATGTGTAATTGTCATTGTTCAAAAGAGAGGAAAAGAAAGTCTCTAAAGGATATAACTACACGTATATTTAAGTATATGTGATAGATAACCATATTACTGAGTTTTGTTGGATCATTGAACAGAACTGTTTGCAATCTCACTATTTGAGTGTCCACTTTATATGCTTTAATTTTGTTACTTGAACAACTATTTCTAAGATGCCAGTATGTAATCTATTAACTAGTGATTTCCTACTATTTATTTTTTCTGAAATTCTGTATAACTTATACCATTTTTCTGTTTTTTTTCCTTTTGCTCCTTAAATAAAAATTTTTAAAAACTCAATCTTAAAAAAAAGCTGTCAGAGAGAAAAGACAGGCCACCTATAAAGGAAAACCTATCAGAATCACAGCAGACTTCTCAACACAAACAATAAAGTCAAGAAGAGCATGAAGTGACATATTCCAGATCCTAAAGGAAAATGATTTCCAACCGAGACTGATGTAGCCTGAAAAACTTTCCTTCAAAATGGTGGAGAAATAAGGTACTTCCATGATAAAGAACAGCTGAAGAACTTCATGATCACCAAGCCAATCCTGCAAAGAATAATGAAAGGCAGTTTAGATACACTTAGGAAAAAAACCACTAAGCAAAGCAGACAATTAAACAGAATGGAAAGATAAAGATGCAACAGCAGGAAGATAACATGTCAACAATAAACCAACACATAACAGATATAACCATTAATGTAAATGGTCTCAATTCACCAATTAAAAGAAACAGACTGGCAGAATGGATCAAGAAACAACATCCAACCATGTGCTGTCTACAAGAAACCAGTCTAACCCAAAAGGATACTCGTAGACTGAATGTCAAAGGATGGAAAACAATAGTTCAGGCAAAAGGAACCCAAAAAAAGCAAGGATAGCTATTATGTTTGCTGACAATGTGAACTTCAAACCAAGAATGATCCTAAGAAATAAAGAAGGTCTTTACATACTGGTTAGGGGAAAACTTCAAGAGGAAGAGATAGCAATCTTAAATATATATGCACCAGAGCACCCAGTTATACAAAGCAAGTATTAATAGAAATGAAAAATCAAATTAGCAATAACACAACTATAACAGGAGACCTTAACACACCATTGACACCAAGGAACACATCAATCAGACACAAAATCAGCAAAGAAATAACACAACTGAATCACAGCTGTGAACAAATGGTCTTGATAGACATATACAGAGTGTTTCATCCAACAATGTCAGAATACACATTCTTCTCAGCAGTACTTGGGACATTATCTAAAACAGACCACATACTAGCTCACAGGACATATTTAAGTACATGCAAAAGAGTTGAAATTATCCCATGCATGTTATAGGATCATAGGACCATGAAACTAGAAATTAATAATAAAACAAACTGCCAAAATCCCACAAACACATGGAAATTGAATAACACACTCCTGAGCAATCAGTGGGTCACAGGGGAAATTAAAGAAAAAATTAAATAATACCTAAAAGCAAATGAAAATACAAATACAACTTACTGCAAACTGTGGGATGAAGAGAAAGCTGTCCTCAGAGGAAAATTTATTGCACTGAGTTGTCACATCAGGAAAACAGAATGAATACAATTAAGTAACCAGATGTTACACTTCAAACATCTAGAAAAAGAAGAGCAAGTCAAGCCCAAAGCCAAAAGAAGTGAGGAAATTATAAAAATCAGAGCAGATATTAATGTAATAGAGACTAAGAAAACAATCCAAAGAATCAACGAATCAGAATTGGTTCTTTGAAAGAATAAATAAAATTGATAAGTCCCTAGCCAATATTATTTTAAAAAGAAAAGAAAAAGCTCAAATTCATGCAATAAGGAATGAAAAAGGTGAAATCACTACAGACTCTGTAGAAATACAGAAAAGATCATCAACACCTATTTCAAAAACCTCTACTCTCATGGGTTTGATAACACAGAAGAAATAGACAGATTCCTAGAAACATATGAAGTACCAAAGCTAAGTCTAGAAGATGTAAAACTGTTGAATAACCCAATTTCTATTAATGAAATTGAAAATGTAATTAAGACCTGACCTTCAAAGAAAAGCCCAGGCTCAGACGGATTCACTGCGGAATCCTCCAAGAAATACAAAGAAGACAATGCCGACACTCCTCATACTCTTCAATGAAATTGAAAGGGATGCAATCCTTCCTAAGTCATTCCTGGAAGTAAATATTACTCTAGTACCAAAACCTGAGAAAGACCCAACTAAAAAAGAGAACTATAGGCCAATCTCCCTAATGAACACAGATGCCAAAATCCTCAATAAAATATTGGCAAATAGGATGCAGCAAATCATCAAGAAGATTATACACCATGATGAAGTGGGATTCATCCCAGACATGCAGGGATGGTTCAACATACGTAAATCAGTAAATGTAATCCACCATATCAATAAAGCCAAAAGTAAGAATTACATGATCATTTCTATAGAAAGCTACAGAGAAACAAAGAAAGTGATTGGAGAAAAGTACAATACAAACAGTATTTACTCAAAGATGTCAGTGCAGAGCACAGAGCACTCTGCGTAGAGGTAAAAGGCTTCGAAAATCAAAAAGAAAATTCTAAGTCAAGCTTCCCAAAGAAAAATGACTACCAAGGGAAAAGTGAATAAATGTACTGCATGTTTGTTGAGTTTGTGCTTTTTTTGTATGTCTTTGTACACTTGATAAAGAGGCTTCCTTCAGGAATGACTCTCAAAGCACAGTAATTTAAATTGATTAAAAGCACATGATGGATCTCTATGCTAGGAATTTATTCTAAGGAAATAACTGTAGCCTTACCTAAATGTGTACTAAGAAGAATAGAAGAAAGATAATTTTTTCCTTACTTGCATTTTTAAATTTTTACAAGTAAGATATGTATTTTGCTTGTAAAAAATTACTGATATATAAAATATAATTCAAAATTATATAAGAACTGTTGAAAAGTAAGTATCCAGCTTGCCAAATACTGGTAAAATCATACCAAAAGTAAAAATAGTAGTTAAGAGGGAGGATTTGAGGTTTGTTTCTTCCTAATATATTAAAATTTTACTCATATTTAAAATTTATAATGTAATTTGAGTTAGAAAAATATTTTAATCTAGGGGTTAGAGAAACCCTACATGCTTAATTTCTTTTTATGAATTCATATTCAAATTCTTACAAAGACCAAATTTTCTTTATTTTGTGTTCCACCAATAAATAATATATTAATTATGTGAGCCACGTTTCTCAGGCTTGATGAATCACCTAGGGATCTTGCTCAAGTGCAGATTTCAGTTTAATGGGTTTGGGGCACAGCTTTCCTCTCTAGGAGTTCCTAGGTGATATGACTAACTGCTGATGTAAAGACCATATATCAAAGTAGCAAACATACAAAATACATCTGCACTCTGATAGGGAATCCTCGGGTAATTTAGAGCTGATTACAATGATTCAGTAAACAAGTTTTGGGCCATCCTGCAAGCCCTTTAAATCCTATAATATATGTTCTTTGCTATAGAGAAAAAAATCAAGGTATTAGATTAGGATAAACTGTGATAAAACTTTTTTTGGCTTGTATGCACCTGGCCAGTGCCTATTGCCAGAGTCAGAGAGTCTTACAGTATTTTGTAAGCTATAGGTTCCATAGGTAGTCAGACTCTTGCTAACTCACCTCTAAAACCATCTGTTAAATGATTTTTTTAAAATTTTATTTAAGGAGAAAAAAGAAAAAGTGTACAAGTTATACAGAATTTCAGAAAAAATAAACAGTAGGAAATCACTAGTTAATTACATATTGTCATCTTAGAAATAGTTGTTGAAGTTACAAAATTAAAGCATACAAGGGGACTTTCAAACAGTGAGACTGCAAACAGTTTTGTTCAATGATCCAACAAAACTCAGTAATATGGTCATCTATCTTATATGCTTAAATATACATGCAGTTATATCTCTTAGAGAACTTTCTTTTCCTCTCTTTTGTACAATGACAATTACACATTTTGGGTTTTATTACTCCCACAGTTCTTATTACTTTTTTTTTTGAAGAAAGTAAAACCAAATGTGACATACCAGGACAGTCAGTCAATTCAAAAGGATGGACATAATACATTGGTGATCAACAATGGTTACCATATGCCTCTTGTTATCTTAAAAAGAATTGCCTATATCATCAGTTATAATAAAATTGAACAAAACAGTAAAGAATAAGACCAATAAAACCAAAACATTGGAAACATTAGCGGACTTCAAAAGAAGATAATAGTCAACCAGAATGGGCGTCACAATGAATCTTATTGTCTTCATAGTTGTTGCCTATACTTTCAAACTTGGTACTATCTAGCATAACAGAATAGAGGAAAATCAGTCAAAACAAGATGGTGAGAGCAATACAGAGTTTCAAATCAAGTTAATAGGAAATCAAAGTGGGTTACTATAATATATCTTGCTATTTTTTATTTATTTTTCCCTTAATTAAAAGGATAAAAATGAAAAAGTAGATAATAAACAGGAGATTGAGATAAAAAAGAGGGCATAACAACAAAACAGTGCAGGTCAAAACATAGCCGTTTAAGCAAAATAGTGTTTCACCACAAGATAATCTCGACATAATGGTAGTTACCATAGTGTCTCTTCCCTTAAAATCTTTGGGTATAACTTCGTATACTGTAGCATCAAACATATCAAGACAATGTAAAACCATTCAATAGAATGACGGTATTACAGGGTATTTAGAATCAACTAACAGAAAATGAACAGTGGTTTCTGTATAATCTCCTTGTCTATAAAAGTTTTTTGTTCATATTATCACATATAATAAAATCCAATAAGATACAACACGTTAAAACTGACGGAGACAGAAGAACAAAAGCTTGATGGGACTTCAAAACAAGAGGATATTAAATCAGCACTACTTATTATGATGTCTTGTTTTCTCCAAATGTCTGTTCCTACCGTCCAACCTTCTCTGCCTCATTTCTGTTGAGCTCTTTTTCTGTAATTAGTTGTCAGTTTGTCTTCTTCATTTTGCTTTCTGCTCCATTCATTGTGGCTGCTCTGCCACTGTTTCTGGTATCTTGGTATTTTTCATTTTTAGAATATCCTACAGTAATCTCTGTGGAGTTGAATTGGTGGTTGCAAATTCCCCTAGTTCCTCTTTATCCTGGAAGCACCTTGTTTTTCCATCAATTTCTAGGGACAGTTGTGCAGGATATATCAATCTTGGCTTGAGGTTATTATCTTTCAAAGTTTGAATTATTTCCCCTCACGCTCTTAGTGATTTGATGGTTTGTGCCGAGAAGTCTGCTGTAATTCTGATGGGTGTTCCCTTGTAAGTGATCTGTTTCTTGTCTCTGATGGCTTTTAATATTCTGTTCTTATATAGGATTTCTGGAATTTTGATTATTATATGACTGGTTGTAGTTCTGTTTGGGTTGTAGGTGGCTGGGGTCCTGTATGCCTCATACGTCTGAGTATCTTTGCTAAATTAGGGAAATTCTCCTGGATTATTTCTGTGAATAGCCTTTGTGGTTCATTTGTTTTTGTCACTACTTCTTCTTTTATGTTCTTAATTCTTAAGAAAGACCCATTTGTCCTTAATACTATTGAAATTAAAGTGTTAAATTATACTACTCTTGTTTCTTATTATTGTGCCTGTTTGCTCATTATAAAATAGTGATTATAATGTCTACTTTGAGAGTTGTTGTAGATATTTAAAGAATTTAAACTACACTCTTTCGTAAAACTTTAGTGAAACAAAAAATATAGAGCATAACCATAAAATCTAATATCACAAAAAGAGACAAAGACATATTATGTCCCTCTAAATAAAACATATTGACCACCTTTGAAGCATTCTTAACAAATATATAATACCAGATACAGATCAAGTGTTTAAATAAAAAATACTAATTTAGGAGGAAATATAGGGAGAGAAAAACACGTTATACCACATTTTAGGAGTGTAATCACCAAAATTTATTAGGAGGATGACTCTGTAGAAAAAAAGACTATTTTTTCAACAAATATATTGCAAATGAGGAAAAAAGGAGGAGAAAATCTAAAAATTGAGAGAGACTTAAGAGAAATATCAACTAAATGCAGTATGTAGACCTAAAAGAATCTTTTAGAGATATTGTAACATTTCAATACAAATGATGTCTGCAATTTGCTTCAAAACAGTTCAGTGCAGGGGAAGAGTATGTACTGCCAGAGGTGTAATAGATGAAACTAGATTATTCATGAGTTAATAATTACTGAAGTTAGAAGATGAGTACATGAAGGTTCATTATGCTATAGCTTTATATCTGAGTTTTCTGTAATAAATTTTAAGAGTTAACACACATACAGTCCTTAAAAGAATTTCTGGCTCACAAAAGACATTCAATAAAAGTTTGTTGGTATTATCTGTAAAATATTTTCAGTAAACTTTTTATAAATGTGAAAACTATCACATTATTTTCTCAATTTTTTTTCATTTTAATTCCATGAAACAGTCATGATAAATATATAATGCCCAACATATATATTTTTCAGGAGAGTATTCCACAGTCAATATTCTCTCTCTCTCTCTCTCTCTCTCTCTCTCTCTAGGAATTTGGATACATCTATCACTGGTCAAACACTAATGGAAGACAAAACGAGCAGGTTTACCTGCAAAGGAAAATGCATTTACCATTTCCTGGGAGTGAGTTCATTTTCAATATACTGTGGTATCAGATGCTAACCTTGCCAAGATAAATGATGAAGCAAATTTAGAGAGAGTTTGTCTGATTGGTTGTGGATTTTCATCTGGCTATGAGGCTGCAATCAATACTGTCAAGGTAAATAAACACTGGGTTACTTAAGGCATAGGTTACTGGGAGGCAATGTTATGTAAAGGAACTAAAATTAATTATGATCAAACTTGGGCTAGGTCATTTATTATTACATTTGTTACATTAAGCAAGTTATTTAATTTCCCTAGAATAGAATCTACTATAAATACTTGTGGCAATAATTAAATGATATTGCATATCTAACATATGTAGCCTAGAAGCCACAATATGGTTAGCACCTAGCACATGTTATTTATAATACCCACATGTTAGATTATAGACCATCCCTGATTTAAATATAACCTGCTTAAATATATTCCCTAAATAAGAATGTTTACCCTGAAACAACTACCCACAAGGTTACAGAAACCCCTACCTGTCTCCATGCAGGCACCCCTACTATTTTCCTGATGCTGCAGACTCCTCTCATTCAATTATCTCTGCCTCTCTCCCTGTCCCCTGGGATTTCAAGAGAGTGTCTCTAGTGGCAACACTTACGGTAGCAAGATTTGTTCCAATAATGCCATGTTAGAATTTTAAAACTCTTACAAGGCTGTTTAAATTGTAAACCAGCCAGACATCAAAGAGGGCTCCTAGGGGATACCTCAAACAACCTTGTTATTTTCTTAGTATTCTTTGACCTCCTTCATGTCAGTTCTGCCCCTTGATTCAAAACTGCAAAACACAGTGAAGAGTTCCTTCTAAAGAACACATCTGATTTCAGTCTCCTTGCACTGCTTCCTTAACCCCTCAGGGTAAGGGCAAATCCCTCACTGAACTTTTTTCCCTTAGTTTTGCTCACAGTGCCCTCAGGCCCTGCCCAGAGTTGCCAAGTCACGTCACCAATGGCCTCTTGTACTTTTGCACTGGGACTCTACCAACATTGCAGGGATAATCCTGATTGCTCTCCTGTTGACTCAACTTGGATACCAGTCTTTCCTAAAGAATGGTAATTCTAGTGATTCAACTACAGCTTTCTAACTTTTTCAAATTAGTTTGCCACAATCTATTCCTTCTAACTGAAATTTGTCTTGGACCCACATCTCTCCATTCCTTAATGCTCCCCCTTCCATCCTTAGTGACCAGCATTGTACTCGCAGCTTCTAGCTGTAATTCTTTAGAGTCAACGTGTCTATGAGAGCATGCAGTATAATAACTTATCTTTGTGTGCCTGACTTATTTTACCTGAGCATTATGTCCTCCAGGATTTCCCCTGTTCTCACCAATGAGTCAACATCCTTTTATGGCTAAAAAGTAAATAATCTTTTCTGCATATAGACCATAATTTCTTTATTCATTCATATGTAGATTTCATAACCTCCCTGTTATGAATGTTACAACAGATATGGGAGTTCAGATAACTATTCAATATACTAATTTTATGTCCTTTAGATATAGTCCCAGTAGTAGTTTGGTGGGATTTTTTTTTTTTTTGTACTGGGGATCAAATTCATGACCTCATGCTTGCCAGGCTTGTGTTTTTAATTTTTTAAAGGAATCTCAGTGCTGTTTACTTTAATAATGGTTGTATTACTTTGCATCCCTAGCAATAGTGTATAAGGGTTATCTTTTCTCCACATTCATGCAACATTTGTTATTTTTTGTTAATAACTATTCTAACAAGTAACCTCTCATGGCTTTAATTTGTATTTCCCTGATAATTAGAAATACTGAGCTTTTTTCTCTTACCTGTAAGTCTCCTTTTGAAAAATGCTTATTCATATCCATTCCACATTTTTTTTGCAACTTGTTTATTTGCCTTCATACTATAGAACTGTTTGACTTCCTTATATATTTTTGGTTTGTAAATATATTTTACCATCCCATGGATCATGTCTTCACACTATTGACTGTTTCCTTGGCTATGCAAAAAAATCTTAAATTAATGTAATCCCACTAGTCTATGTTGCTTTTGTTTCCCATGTTTTATAGTTATATTAAGAACAAATTGTCCAGGCCATTGTCATGGAGATCCCCTCTCCAAATTGCCATGTTTTCTTCTAATAATTTTATAAGTTTTGGGTAAACATTTAAGTATTTAGTTCATCTTGAGTTAATTTTTATATACAGTGTGAAATAAGTTTAATTGCATTATTTTACACATAGATATCAGCTCTTCTACTTAATAGTTTGTCCTTTCTCGATAGCTTGAGATGTGTGTTTTCTTTTTTCTTTATCAATATGTTCTCACTTCAGAAGGTATTAGCTTTTGTTTTAGACAGACTTTTCTTTTCTTTTTGCTTATCTTTGAATCCTAATATTTTCCCATCCTCACTAGAAATGCGAATTAAGCACCTTCTGTACAATGTTTTTCTACCACTGTACCACCCTAAAGAATAATATATCACAATTCTAGCATTTTCCTTCCCATATTGTTTGTATTTAACTCAAAGTAGCAAATATTTATTAAAGACTCAACATACTATAAAGAAGACTCTGATAATAATATAAAGATAAAAATTTTAAAACTTAGTTTTTAAAGAAACAACATACACATAATAAGTCACAGATTATAAATTATAAAAAAGCAAAAAGCTAGGCATTGATTTCTGATTGGAGAATCAAGAAAAGTTTCATGGAGAAAATTTCCTTTTATGTCAGACCTAGAAATCCATTTTAATTAAAATATAATGAAAAATACATCAAGCTGTAAGAACATCAGGAATTAATGTATGAGGAGAGAAAAGTGGAACCATTTATCATGGCCTGCTGTACTGGGAGTATCATGGAGATGAAGCTGTAAACAGAGGTCAAATAGCAAAACATCTTTCCATATCAAGCAAAGACATTTGGATTTCATTCCATTTAAATGACTTAGTAATCTGGATCATTCAAGAGATTCAGCTCACAGTTAAAGAAATGTTAGTGGGATGGGGCTGGGGATTTAGCTCAGCGGCATAAGCGCCTGCCTTGTAAGCGGGCAGTCGTGAGTTCGATCCTCAGTACCGATTAAAAGGAAAAAGACAAAAAAAAAAAAAAAAAAAAAAAGTTAGTGGGCATCCAAAACCAACTATAGTATTATTACAACCCAATAAAGTCTGTAGAAATGAGGATGTCAAATTATTTGTGATCCAACTTAAAAAGAAAAAAAATTATATGGACTTTTGAATTTTGTTCTTACAACACCAAAAGGAAAAGTAAAACAAGGAATAATTTTTACCTCAAGTTGTTCCTTATGAATTTATAAATCTCTATTGTCCTTCAATTAGTCCCAAATTTTAGGTAACAATATATCATTTTCACAATGTAGACTTTCTCCATTGGCTATATCACATAGTTTTACAATAAGCAGTCATTTATTTATATGTTCTCCATCTTAACCTTCCCCTTCAAAAAATTTGGACCAGTTGCTTGCAAATTTACTTTATAATTTCCTGTCTGCAGGTCACCCCAGGTTCCACTTGTGCTGTTTTTGGTCTAGGAGGTGTAGGTCTTTCTGCCATAATTGGTTGTAAAATAGCAGGAGTTTCTAGAGTAATAGCTGTTGACATGAATATAGTGAGAAATTCCCAAAGGCCAAAGTCCTAGGAGCCACTGACTGCCTCAATCTAGAGACCTAGATAAATCCATTCAGGATATCATCATTGAACTGACCAATGGAGGTGTGGATTTTGTCTTTGACTGTGCAGGAGGATCTACTACCATAGTATGTACATATTTTCAATTTATTCTTTAATAATTAAATAATAGGGGAAGGTAGTCATATTCATTACAGTATCTATAATCATTCCTTAATTTTTTGAAAAGTGGTAAGAATTTGAATGGTTAGCTATTTACTGCTCCCTTAACTATACTATATTTCTTTCAATACCCACTGATACCTCCTATATTAGTCTGTTTGCTGTTACCATAACAAAATATGTAAGACTAAGAACTCATAAAGAAAAAATGCTTATTTTACTCAGCTTTGGAAGCTGAAAGTTTAAAAAGCATGGGGCAGGTTCTGGCAAGGGTCTCTCATCTACATTACTTCATGGCACATGTCATCAGAGAGAAATCACATTGCAAAACAGGAACCCAGAGTAATTAGAGGGGCCAGCAACAGGCACTCAATAGACTGCCTATACCTGAGTCCACTAACAACTAACGTCACAACACAGAAATCAAAGCTCCAATACACGAACCCTTATTTAGTGTTTTTCAAATGCAAATGCTGTATTGTGAGTTCACTCTTGTGATAATATAAACAGCTTTACTAGCATTATCGTAAATTATTTGCAGGTATTGATTTTTCTTTTGAGATCCCTTTTAAGTGAACCCTTCTCATTACACAGGAAATAATATTTTCTAATTTTGTTTTCCATGGTCATTTCAATTTCTTGTTTCTCAAAGATAAGTTGAGGGGTTTCTTCATTTTAATTAGCTAAAATGATGCCCTTTTGACTATTAACTCTAGTAAACAAGGTAAAAAGTAGTCTATGGTACCCTATAACAAATGTATGGAAAAGTTAGTTTTTTGCAGCACCTAGCTTTATTCTTCAATAAATAATTATCTAATAAATACATGCTAGCTCAAAGACACTAGAAAGAGTTTTGGTTTTTTTAATGAAATGATTAAATAATTTATCAACTGAATTCTCTGCCTATGGGTTTTTCTTGTTTTATTAGTGAGAGTTTCAAAGTTGCTATGTTATTACTTTTTACGTATGCCTTCACTCAGCCTAGTTTGTAAACATGCTCTTAGGAAAGGTATAAAGAATAAATTCTATACTACAATATATTCCAAAAAAAAATATATTGTGCTGGTTCATTCCCTCAGGCCTTAGTATCCAGAAGAGAACAGAGACTCAGAAGAGTTATGATGAGAGCAAGTGTAGCTGGTGCTCAAACATCATTAGCTGTAATTGAAAATGCATGCACTAAGGGTTTTTTATACTGCATTTTATCCTCCTATTCATAGCTTCAAATCCTAATTTTTAAATTTACTTTGGTACCTGTAGCTTGTAATATACCACATTCATTCCTCCACTTCCTATGGCTGAAGTTTTTTTTACAAACACTGAAATTCAGCTAACTTACCATACTTTTCTAGTGTATGATTATGCTTTAGACTTACCTGAGGAATTCCATTTTTTTTCTCATTACACTAACAAATGGACCATACTCATTAAGACCTGGTACCAATATATTTTCACGAAGTTTTCAAATTGAGAATCAGTACCATAAAACATAACATATTATATTATTAGCTGACTTATTATACCAAGAACAGTATAATAAGAAACAAAAGAACTATACCAGAGAATTAAAATTAAAAGAGGTAGCTTTTTCTAATCAGAAAAAGATAAGACACCTGTCTACCAAAAACATCCACAACCAGGAAAAAAGCCATGAATTTGATCATGATGATATTTATACCTCTAAAGCAGCCTCAGAAACCCACCACAATAGTTATAAACCTTTAATAATTTACAATTCTGTAGGATTTTACCAATGTAAACAAAAAGTTCTTTCCAAAAGTTATTGAAATTTACTAAATAAAACTTTGTGTTTGATACAGTATTTATTTCAACCAAGCCACTATTAGGAAGGTTAATTTGTTGCTTAAAGCAAAGCTCAAAAACATAAAAAAAAATAATAATAGGAAAGGACTTTTTAAAAAAAGTCAATGTAAGTAACTACGTTAAAGTGACAACTAATGTCTGTGGTCTTTTCCTATCAAAAATCTCTCTAGCTAGTCCATCAGTGTTGCTATAATTAAAAAAAAGTTTCTATCATATGGAAAATGCAAAAAGTAGAATTTAGAAGTGTTATGAAATCTCAAAATAATAAAAAATTCACATAAATCCTTCAAAAATATTCTAAAACTTTTAAGTCCCTGCACATTACATTAATTGCTTCTTTCATATGGTGAAAAGTCATGTGAAGGAGTCTACTGAGTTTTTTTTGGTTTGTTTGTTTGGCTTTAGTTTTTTGAGATATGGTCTTTCTATGTGAGTTCAGGCTGATTTCAATTCACCAACTAGCCCAGGTTGGTCTCCAGTTCACAGCTTTGCCTCAGCCCCCAAGTGCTAGGATTATAGGCATGCAACTCTATGCCTGGCCAAGATCTTTTGTAAAAGTAAAACTTACCATAAAATATAGAATCAAGTTGTCCATGTGGAATGAGTGCAAACTTCACACTATCTTTATATAGTGTCATTCTCAAAGGATTAAAAATATATTTATATTAGGGCTCCTAAATCGATTGACACCCACAGTTTATGCTTTCAAATTTATTTGCATTTTCAATCTTTGGCGTTTTTTTAAAGATATGGTTTCACTATGTTGCCCAGGTTGGCCTCCAATTCACAATCCTCCCAACTGAGCTTCTAAAGTAGCTAGGATTACGAGCATGCATTATTGTACCCAGCTAATCCTTTGCAATCTATATTAACATCAATTTGTGGTAGGTTCACATAGCCGTGTTCTTTCTCATGCAAAGATCAGTGCACATCCAGGCAACTTTCTCAGATTAATGTCTTCCATACGGTGACTTAATAATCAAAGAAGTTCAAACTTAAGACTTCACAATCTCAGTTTGAGACCACATTAGTAGTTAGAGCAAGAAAAGAGATGGCCAACAGAATGCAACCTAAACATAAAAGAGGTTAAAAGCATAAGGAAACAGATGAAATGTTTGATGAACAGTAGTGGGCATTATTTTCTATACGATTTTAGCTCTCTGTTTTAAATAATATTTTATATTTAACCCACTTTGAAATCTACTAAGTATATAGTATGTGCCTCATTTCTTAAGCCCCTAGGGAATACTTTCTTTATGAAAGTATTCTTTAGGATTTTAAAGATTTTTATTTTAGACAGGCGTAGTTGCACATGCCAATAATCCCAGGCCTTGGAAGGGTCCTCATGAGTTTGAGACCAGCCTGGACTATATAAACAAATAGATGATAGACCCAAAACACAAATAAACAGATTTAACCAACAGGATTTAAACTGTAAAGATTTTGGTTCTAGGTCCCTGTAAGTACAAATATTTTAGTAAAATCCATGACAGGCTGTCCAAAACTTGACAGCTGTAATCCTTTATATATCTTTCCTAATTCCATGTATTTTTTAAATATATGATGATGCATATTCCATTCAATTTAATTGTGGAATTGTTCGTGGTAAAATAATATGTCCTATTTATTTATAAAACCCTGTTCGATGTAGCTCAATTTTTGTTGTATTTTACTTTTTTTTTAATTGTGCTCATGAGTGATGTGAAGAGGAGGAGAGGGAAAGGGTGAATCACCCTACTGACTCAAAAGACACAAGGGCACAAACAATTGTGTTCCACTTTTTCTGCTGGGACGTGGTCTGTAAGACCCAGGGTAACACGTGGTGTAGCTATGGGGATTCCATTTGTTTCTGGGGCCTTTCCTGAGCCTTTCTGTCCAGTTGTTGCTGACCAGACAATAAGGCAGGGAAGCTCAAGGCCACACCCACTACAGCCCCTTCCAGGTTCCAGAATAATAAGTGTTTTTCAGTCAGAGCTGAATGGTAGCTTTCGAGATCATTTGCTTAGACGCGCTGCATGGGATTTTCTCCATGTACCCTGGAGAAACACAGACGGGATGGCTTTAGCCTAGAAAGTGTTGTACTTCCCCCAAAAGGCCCCTGAGATGAAAAATGGGGCAAAACCCCAGAGATGAAAAGAAGATGGGGCAAAATGACATCGTTTTAAGAAGTGCTTTTATTTTAGCTGGCTCAGTGACACAGTGCAGATGGAATTTGCAAAGCTGTGCAACTGAGTTAGAATTTTGACCGATTTTCATAGTTCATTTATGATTAGCTCATTGATCATTAAGTACATAGTGATGAGAAACAGAAACAAGGTGGGCTTTTGTTCCCCTTTGCTTGAGGTCAGAGGCATTTCATGGTGGGTGGTTAGCCAATTCATAGCCCTTGGTCTGCCAATTCCAGGAACATTTGTCTCTTATAAAGGGAACAATGGTTGACACAGCATCATTTGTCTCTTACAAGGGGAACAAAGGTTGACATAGCAAATAGGTTACTTGGGGGACGAAGCATACAGAACAGCATGACCACACAGTCAGTTAATCTATAACTATGTGGTTGGTGCTTGGTTACTAGGGTAAGGAGCTCAGTACAGAATGAGAATACTGCTAATAACTATCCTTTTTTTTTTTTTAAATCGGTACTGAGGATAATAACTATCCTTTTAACTATTTTTGCTAATTATCTTTTAATCAACTATTTTAATTTTTCAGCATCTTAGTACAACTGAAAGTAGAACGCAGAGCACATTCTTTTTACTACTCGAGCTCTTACAGCAGCCAGCATAGCAAAAAATGTGGCACTCAGGACAGTCTTCCTCATGATGTGACCGGCTGGGGCCTTCACTCTGCAGAGCCTTGGTTGTACACAGCAAGCAGGCAGAGTGCAGTTGGGTCACAAGGTCAGCCCTGAGCTGCACCAGTGCGCACCAGCAGCCTGTTGGAGCTGCAGCTCAAATGGTGGAATTCCGGGCCGTCCATCGGACCCAGGCCCAGCCAAGATGGCCCACGGCTGCCACACAGATCCCAGTGCTTTCCAGCCAGGTAGCCAGGCACTCTGGGATCCAGCCATTCCCAGCTGCCCCAAGCAGCTAAGAATTATATTGAAGGTTTTATCTAGAGTACAACACCAGAGCCTTAAGATTCAATCTGTAATAATACTGTATCTTTATTAACTGGAAAATGTTCCCTAAATTTTTATTAACCAGACAAACAAACCGAAGTTCGTATCCTACTTTTCTACTTAACTGATCTCTCGTTTGACCTTTTAGAGAACAGCCCTAGAGAGCACCATAGTAGTCTGGGGCTTATGTACGGTGGTTGGAGTCAATGTTGGTGAGAAATGATTGAATGTTTCTTCAGTGGAACCAATAATGGGCTGTACTATAAATGGAACATTCTTTGGTGGTAAGTTTTTTGCTTTTTTTTTCATAATTTAAAATTTTCTACAGTTTAAATTATTGAAAGGAAATGAAAATATCGAGTGCATAAAACACCAGAAGAATGCACAAAACTATTCGTTATTTGAAAATATAGTTTATATAGAAAAATAACAATTAGCAAATTGAAATTCAAACCATGTTACATTTAAATGAATCAGCATAAAGAAAAAAACAAATTCTGATCTAATTTTATCTAAAGTGAAAAGTCATCTTCAGTTTTTAAATTTTAAGTAGCTATCAGTACAGAAAATTAAAGCTAGATGAGCTGGGCATGGTGGCTCACACCTGTAATCCCAGCACTTGGGAGGCTGAGGTGGGAGGATCGTTGTGAGTTCAAGACCAGCCTGAACTACATAGAGAGACCCTGTCTCAAAAAGACCAAAAAAAAAAAAAAAAAAAAAAAAAAAAAAAAAAAAAAAAAAAGAAAAGAAAATTAAATCTGGAGAAGAGGAGTTTAATATTTTTGAGGCACCCAAATCTGATCTAATAATTTCACTCATTCAACACATTAACTAAACTACTTCTTTGTGGCATGTATATGCCATGTCTTTCTTTATTTGGCATTTTGGCCAAATTACAGGTTGGAAAAGTATAGATTCAGTCTCAAAGCTGGTTACTGACTATAAAAACAAGAAATTTGATCTGGATGTTTTGGTGACCCATACCCTGCCTTTTTTTTTTTTTTTTTTTTTTTTTTGGTCTTTTTCTTTTTTTTATCCATACCGGGGATTGAACTCACAACCACACACTTGTAAGGCAGGCACTTATGCTGCTGACCTAAATCCCCAGCCCCCATACCCTGCCTTTTGAGAGAATCAATGAGGGTTTGACCTAATGCACCAAGGAAAAAGGTAAATTATCAAATATACAATTGAGTGGTTTAGAAGATCTTTTTCATTGATCTATTTTTATTTGACTTAAGAAATAACCTGTTTGTCTTTTCTGACTTTCTACATCAGAATTATTAGATGTGTTTAAAAGATTAAATAGTGGACATTTGGGGGGAAAAAAGAGCTTCTACTTCCATAACGCATACTACCTATCTAATGTTACAACATATAGTAGTAACATAAAAGGACATTTTTTTCCTTTTCACAAACAACCCAGCTGGGGTTGCTCCCTGGGATGAGAGGTTTCTGTTAGTGTAATATTAGTGCCCTCTGTACAATGTACCCTTGAGTTAGAATCATTATAATCTACAGTTTAATACAGAATGATGTCAATGTTGGGCCCTTCATAATCAAAGTCTTATAAAACAATTCAGATGTGGACAGAGAGTGGCAGGAACCAGATATGAAAAGGGATGTCAACTTTGTTATAGAGCTCCTTACAAGATACTTTCTGGGGCTGGGGATTTAGCTCAGTGGCATAAGTGCCTGCCTTGCAAGTGTGGGGACGTGAGTTCAATCCCTGGTACCAATAAAAATGAAAAAGACCAAAAAGATACTTTCTGACCCACAATTTTAGCTTTAATGTGCTCCCTTATTTTGGATCCTAGGAATTGATTTACAGCAATGTCCTAACTGAGGGGTCTTCTAGGGTTGAGGAATGGATAAGATTAGTATGAATTATTTTAGTTAAAATGTTCAGGTATAACCTTGCTCAGTAGAAACAAAGAGCAAAAATACCAGGAAAAATATTACATAAAGAAGATATAAGATGAAGAATAAATTAAAAGAGAGAACATGGAGAGTAAATTAAATTAAGTAAAAATGGCAGAAGTTTGAAGCAGAAAACAAATGCTGCAAAAGAAGAAAATAGGTCCATGGTATAAAGATCTAACTATTTCATCAGAAAGAAACCCAAGAAAGTATTCCCACTGATATAACTTTCCAATTTGCAAACATGTTAGACACACATTATCTTAAAAAGTTCAATAAAAAATCAAGATTATTTTTAAAGCTATACATGTAAACTTAGCATGTATCTTATACAACATCTTGTACAATATCAATATGTTCATAAGGAGTGCCCTTCATATTAGGGGTTGGGTTGGAGTTTAGTGCCCAAAGCTTCTCTACCACAGTGCTTTTCCCTACAGTTCTCAGTCATGAAATATACTCACAAGCAATGCTAAAAGGCAGCCAAATGGAAAATGCTGCATTGCTTCATTAGTACATAGGCAAACCTCACACGTGCTACAAGGAGGCATCCCTGCAATAATAGGTGATTTTTACTTCCTTGTTAGTCCTCTGAAGAAACCACCTGGCTGCCCACACAGACAGAAAGATGGCAACAGAAAAGGCAGAGAGGGTATTCATCATATTGATACAGAAAGTACATATGAGGGCAAGCTTTCCTCTCATACAACTGCATAGAAGCAAGGAAGTGAGTGGAAGAAGGTGGAGTGGGAGACACAGTGACTGAAAACCTGCTTAGGCATGGTGGCCCTGCCTCAGGGTGAGGGCAGGACACAGCAGCTCTCCCTCCATAGGTAGATGTTTCTAGGTGAAGAAGGTATTTAGGCACAGTACCCTGCTGATGCAGATTGAATTCCACAGCTACAATAAGGAATTGATCTGCCCTTCAGCTTTACCTCCTGTTTGTTTCCATGTGTTGAAGCTAACCATGATTGAAAACATTTGGGTTCTTAGAAAGTAGCATCTCAAGACACAGACCTCCGTCTCCTTTGTTCGTTTTTTGAGACAAGGTCACACTGTGTAGTCTAGGCTGGTCTTATAACTCACTGTGTAACCCAGGCTGACCTTGCAAAACTCCTGCTTCAGCCTCCTGAGTGCTGGGATTATGGCAAGCACCACCACAACCTGGCCTCCTTCTCCACTGATACCTAACTGCCCTTGGCAATAGGAAAACCAAGAGCAATAACTACCTGGAGACTATTTATGTCTTGATATGCTATGCTTTTCAACAGGACCACTGAGCAAGAAGGGCATTACCAAGTCAAGTGAGGGTCCCCAAATCTCCCCTAGATTACTGACACTATCCATAAAATATTATTTGTGCTATAAATGAGATGACAAAACAGAATAAATGCATCTCAAAGCAAATATCTATAAAGAAAGATTAGACCAATCTGTAATGAAAAAGTAAAACTTATTTGTGGGCTCTGCCTAAATTTTTATGTAAGTTATACTGACTGTTGTTTTATTATTAATAGTATCTGGTATTAGTGATTTGAGTTTCTTTTATAACATATTACTTTAGCATTGTTCCATATCCTCTAGTAGTTGTACATTTTCTGCAGGATGTTGAAGACCAAGTTAAGGTGATTTTAAATACAATCTTGTTATCTATCTTTGTTATCTATCAAGGTCAGTTAAGTCTCCTCAGGAATATCTTGGAACCAGCTATAGCACCTCTTAGTTTTTCTGTCAGTGTCAGCCATTTGGATGAGTCATGGCCATTGCTTGACCAAGATGCTTTCTGCAAAAGCTTGGAAGATTTTTGCTCCTGGTGACTCTCCTTAGGCACACCACACACTGATGATCGGTTTCCTCAGTGGTCTCACAGGCTTCTTGATCTTGATCAGGCACTCACTGAGTACAGGATGATGCAACAGAGGTTCTCATGTCCTGGGTCCTCATTGACCTTGGAGGGCCAGGGCCAAAATATTGGCTGTCCTCTTAGCCCATCTGTCAATGTAGTAGAGGCATTATCATCTTATCTAAATAGCAAACATCGTACAACACAAAATAGAACCATCATTTTTCAACCATCATGGCTGTTTTAATGTTTGAATACTTGTAGAATTAACAAACAGTTGCATATTTTACATAGAAAATTAGAAATCAAACCATACCTGATGTTATAACATGAGAAT
This sequence comes from Cavia porcellus, assembly GCF_034190915.1. Lineage (NCBI taxonomy): Eukaryota > Metazoa > Chordata > Mammalia > Rodentia > Caviidae > Cavia > Cavia porcellus. Next base: position 81,804,949 of record NW_026947487.1, read on the forward strand.
CATGATGACATTTTTTTAAATTTGCACTTGAATTTGCACTTCTTGAATTTGTACTTTTTTAAACAGAAGATATCTCTTTTCTGATCAATCATCCCTATCTAATAAATAAAAGGCCTTCATCTAACTTGTTGACCTTTAGAAGGATGTATATCTCATAAGCATTTGTTAGAGGCAGAGGTCTTAATCTGAAACACAAGCTTGTCACCATAAACAATCTGTTTTTACATTTTCAAAGACCTGTACATCGGGAGGCATAAATATATGAATATACCATGAGGTACAACAATCATTTGTCATAACCATATGAAAAGCTTTGTATGGGCATTTTTAAAATCAAAAACATTTTATTATTTGTTTTGAGGATGACCAATGTGAATATATTACAATAATACTTGTATAACTTTAGTTAGGGGGTCTCCCCTAAGGCTATAGAGATCACTGGCACCTCCAATCAATGCAAAAGAGCTGGTTAATGTTACCAGGTGGCCACTCTCTTATTCACCAATTTAAATCCTGTCCAATAATCCCAACCCCAGGGGATTTTTGTTTAATCATTTTTATAATAATTTTTCTTAAAAAGTCCAATCATAACATTTAACATTATTTTTGAACAGTTAGAGACTCTCAAGTTATGACAATCAACAATGTACATTACATTTATACAACTGACTTTAACATCATTTTGACTGGGAACCCAGGTGGAAGCATGTTTTGTAATTCTATAACTCAGGTAAACCTTGATTAAATGATCTATAAATGCAAAGGAAAAAGGGAAATTGCTGAGCTCAAAATAAAAAGAACAGCTGTTCACAAATGGACAAATGAACAAACATGGATAGACTATCTGTACAGATTCAAACAGATGTAGAAACAAATGTAGAGTTGTCAGTGTCCACAAGAACTCTCCAAGTTCCTGGGGGCTATTTCACACCCCTTTGCTGAACTACCTTGCTTCTTACACCCTGTGTCCTTGAGGTTAAAACACCTGTCATTTCCAACACCCCATGCCCTCGGGGCATTTTTCAGGCACCCTGTGCCACTTGGACACTCCTGTACGGGCATTTGTGCTATTGGCTCTACATGTGTGAGCCATTGCTAGCTCAGTGACTTCCAACAACAGCTTGACAGACTGGACAAACACACAAATAGATACACAGATTTACAAACATCTTTCACAAAGTGTACTCAAATATATTTTAGCCAAATTGAATTACACAAAATTTTTACAATTGTAGAATTTGTAACTTTAAATAGACTAGTCACATTTATTGTAGGTCAGTTAGCAAAGATCTCTTATCAAAGAATTTGAAAAAGACAAAACCATATCTATAATTAACATATTTTTGTCATAGGACTTAGCATGCACTTCTATCATGTGTTTGGACCTTTTTATTTTTGGTTACCATCTCCTGAGCATCTTGAGTCAATTAAGGTTGGTTCTAGCTTCATCCTTTTGTATGGGTTGTGGCATAGGGTCTCCAAGGCATCACTGTCATAGGACTGAGGATCAGCTTCTTGAGAGGTAGAATCAACTCCTTTTCTGGGTTTGGGCCCATGATACAGCTGGACAGCACACACTGGCATCCAGATAGGTCATTTAGCTTTCCCTGGAAAAACATGAGCATACCTTCAACCCTACACTAGCACTTGACTGAGTGCTTTTGTTGTGCAGTGTGAAGATCATTCCAATGGACAATTTTTAGATTTGATTTATTTGATTACATTATCTATCCACTGAGGTAGTTATATCTTTATTAGAATTTAAATATTTTAAATGTTATACACTGCCAAGTGAAATCTGTTATGAGGTGAACTCTCCCCTTTGTTTTTTTAAAATTTAAATTGTGAGCACATTTAGCTTACTCTTAGACCTGAAGATTATAAAGAATTTTTGTGGTAAAGTATAAAGAAAATGGAAACTGCATTTTATATTTATGTACTTTGGGCTCTCCTGGGACATGCAGATGGTTCTCCTGCTCTGGGCTGGAGGCCCCACTGTTGTTGGGAAGCTGAGTACCAGTGCAGTGTAAACTTTTGATTCACAAAGCATGTGCACAGGCGATGGGAAAAACCAGGGTGGCTTGAGCAGGCCAGAGCCATGTCTCACCTCTCTAATAAGTATCAAAAAGATCCAAAATCCTTAGGTAACCTTTCTTTATTTATAGATATTCCAATTTTTGTCAAGGGAAAAACAACCAACTGAGCAATACAAAAATCTAGGGAGATTTGAACTGTGTTTTGAGTAGATTGAAGCATAACCCTGATTTTTCCTTGCAGCTGAAACAATCAACACTGTTTCTTTACCTTCCTTGTTTGGGCCAAACTCAGTTTTGGTGCACTCCCCTGCCTGGGGGCCTGTGAGAAGTAATGAGAGGAGCAGAAACCAGAACTTTGATTAGATAACCTTAAGAGGCCAAACATGACGCTGGGAGAATGACAGTCTCTTTAATAAATAGTGCTGGAAAAACTGGCTCTCCATATGCCACAAACTAAAACTAGACCCATGCCTATCACCATATACTAAACTAAAATCTAAATGGATCAAAGATCTGAATATTAAAACAGAAACACTAAATCTGTGGGAAGACAAATAGGGTAAAATTTTGAAGACATAGGAGTAGGTAGAGAATTATGAACAGGGATCAAACCAAATGGGAAATACTTCCCAGAATTAATAACTGGTGTCACATCTTATTAAAAAGTTTCTGCATGTCAAAAGAAATCTCCAGGCGCTGGAGCAGCTTGGTGGAAATTGAACTGGCCTGCACAAGTCTCCCCGATCCCTGCCGGGTTTGGTGGACGCTGGAGTCTCGGGACTGCCAGAGCCATTGGTTTCAAAGGCTGGATGGCCTGCAGTGAGTGTCCCCCCACCATCCCCTGAGCCCAGCTGGATTGGGATCCTCACTCAGCCCAGGCAGGGAACTTTGCAACTTCCTGTTGCACTGGACCAGCTTGGCAGGTCTTGAGCCAGCCTGCCCTAACCCTAGTGACCCTCTCTCAATCTGGGGGACTGAGCAGCCAGAGTGCCAGGAGCAGAGGGTATAGAAGAGGATTTCCAACAAGCCCTGGGGAAGCCTTCAAATAACACTTGTAACACAGAAATTTAGGAAAATGACAAAATGAAAGACCAAATTACAATCTCAAACCTCAAGCCTATCCCAAGAAAGCTTAGGAGCTAAGTACATAGAAAAAAACACAGGCCATACACCTGAAATATTGGACATAATAGCAATTGAAATAAAGAAGCAATTCCGGGAAGCCTTAAAGGAATTCAAACTGGAAATAATCTCCCAGGTAAAAAAAGAAATGATAAAAGAAATGAAGGAGATGCTGAACATATCTAAAGAAGACATAGTTTAAAAATTGGAGGAACTAAACACAAAGGTAGAGTCTCTGGATGAACAATAAAAGAAACAAATAGAATATATAAAGCAGATGCAAAGAGATACACAGGAAATCAAAAATTCCATTGAAATTTGTAGAAACTGCCTCAATGAAAGTGAAGACAGAATTTCAGACCTCAAAGACAAGAATGCAGCTAGTGAACAGGAAAGGAAAGATCTTTAAAAAATAACAAGGAATCAGGAAATAACAATTCAACAACAGTAAGATGATGCAAGGACAACATAAGATTGATAGGGATAAATGAAGAAGAAGGGGATAACATAAAGGATGTCAAGGGGATATTTAGAGAAGTAATAGCTGAAAATTTCCCAAACATGAGATTGGAAATTGATATCAGGATCAATAAAGCATATAGAACTCCAAATACCATAACCAAAATAAAACCATATTCAGACATATAATAATGATTATCCCAGAAAACCAACAAAAGAATAGAATATTAAAAGCTGTCAGAGAGGGGCTGGAGAATTAGCACAGTGGCATAAGCACCTGCCTTGCAAGCAGGCAGTGGTGAGTTCCATCCCCGGTACTGATAAAAAGGAAAAAGACAAAAAAAGAAAAGAAAAAAGAAAGAAAGAAAAACAGAATATTTTTTTTAAAAAGCTGTCAGAGAGAAAAGACAGATCACCTATAAAGGAAAACCTATCAGAATCACAGCAGACTTCTCAGCACAAACAAAAAAGTAAAGAAGAGCATGGAGTAAAGGATTTCAGACCCTAAAGGAAAATGATTTCCAGCCGAGACTGATGTACCCTTCAAAATCGATGGAGATTTTAGATACTTCCATGACAAAGAATAGCTGAAGAACTTCATGATCACCAAGTCAACCCTGCAAAGAATACTGAAAGACAATTTATATACAGACAGGAAAAAACCACTAAGCAAGGCAGACAATTAAACAGAAAAAAAAAGATAAAGATGCAACAGCAGAAAGATAACATGTCAACAACAAGCCAATATATAACAGTTATAACCATTAATATAAATGGTCTCAATTCACCAATTAAAAGCAACAGACTGGCAGAATGGATCAAGAAACAACATCCAACCATATGCTGTCTACAAGAAACCCATCTAACCCAAATAAATACTCACAGACTGAACATCAAAGGATGGAAAATAATACTTCTTGCAAAAGGAACACACACACACACACACACACACAGGCATAGCTATTCTGTTTGCTGACAATGTGAACTTCAAACCAATAATGATCAGAATATATAAAGAAAGTCATTGCATACTGGCTAGGGGAAATTTTCAAGAGGAGGAGATAACAATCTAAGTATATATTCACCAAATTCCAAAGCACCCAGTTATATAAAACAAGTATTAACAGAAATGAAAAACCAAATTATCAGTAACACAATTGTAACAGGAGACCTTAACACACCATTGATACAAAGGGACACATCAACCAGACACAAAATCAGCAAAGAAATAACAGAACTGAATCACGCATGTGAACAAATGGACTTGATAGACATATATGGAGTGTTCCAACCAACATCAGAATACACATTCTTCTCAGCAGTACATGGGACATTCTCTAAAATAGACCATATATTATCTCACAAAACATATATAAATAAATACAAAAGAGTTGAAATTATCCCTTGCATGTCATCAGATCATAGCACCATGAAATTAGAAATTGATGATAAAAGATACTGCAAAAATCCCACAAACACAGGGAAACTGAATAACACACTCTTCAGTAACCAGTGGGTCACAGGGGAAATTAAAGAAGAAATTAAACAATACATACAAGCAAACAAAAATACAAATACAAATTACTGCAATCAGTGGGATGCAATTAAAGTGGTTCTCAGAGGAAAATTTATTGCCCTGAGTTCCCACATCAGGAAAACAGAATGAGTACAAATAAATAACCTGATGTTATACCTCAAACATCTAGAAAAAGAAAAGCAAGTCAAGCCCAAAGCCCAAAGAAGAGAGGAAATTATAAAAATTAGAGCAGAAATAATGCAATAGAGACTAAGAAAACAATCCAAAGACTCAATGAATCAAAGAGTTGGTTCTTTGATTATTATAAAATTGATAAGCCCCTAGCTGACTTTATTTTAAAAAGGGAAGAAAAAGCTCAAATTCATTCAATAAGAAATGAAAAAGCTGAAATCACTACAGACTATATAGAAATACAGATGATCATCAACACCTATTTTGAAAACCTCTACTCTCAAATGTTTGATAACACAAAAGAAATAGACAGATTCCTAGAAACATATGAAGCTCCAAAGCTAGTTCAAGAAGATGTAAAACTGACTTAACTCAATTTCTATTAATGAAATTGAAAATGTAATCAAGTCCTTACCTACAGTGAAGAGCCCAGGCTCAGAAGGATTCACTGCAGAATTCTACAGGAAATATAAAGAAGACTTAATGATGACACTCCTCAAACTCTTCAATGAAATTGAAAGAGAAGCAACCCTTCCTAAGTCATTCCTGGAAGCAAATATTACTCTAGTACCAAAACTTGAGAAAGACCCAACTAAAAAAGACAACTACAGACCAATCTCCCTATTGAACACAGATGCCAAAATCCTCAATGAAATATTGGAAAATAGGATGCAGCAAATCATCAAGAAGATTATACACCATGATGAAGTGGGATTCATCCCAGGCTTGCAGGGATGGTTCAACATACATAAATCAATAAATGTAACCCACTATATCAATAAAGCCAAAAGTAAGAATCACATGATCAATTCTATAGATGTAGAAAAAGCTTTTGATAAGGTCTAACATTCATTTATGATAAGAATTTTACAGAAAATTGAAATAGATGGTTTTTACCTCAATATAATAAAGGCCATCTATGACAAACCAACAGCCAGTATCATACTAACTGGACAAAAATTGAAGGCCTTTACTTTAAAATCAGGCACGAGACAGGATGTCCCTTATCACCATTCATATTTAATATAGTACTATAAATACTAGCCAGAACAATTAGACAAGAGAGAGAAATAAAAGGGCTAAAGATAGGAAAAGAAGTTAAAATATCATTATTTGATGATGACATTATACTCTACATAGAAGACCCCCAAAACTCCATTGAAAGACACTTAGATATAATAAATAAATTCAGCAATGTAGCTGGATTCAAATCAATACTCAAAAATCAATAGCATTGCTATACACAAACAGCAAAATCACTGACAGAGAAATAAGAGAAACCACACCCTTTCCACTAGCAAACAAAAAAAAATGAAATATTTAGGAATTACTCTCATGAAAGAAGTAAAAGACCTATACAGGGAAAATTATAATACACTGAAAAAAGAAATTGAAGAGGATATCAGAAAGTGGAAAGACATCCCTTGCTCATGGATCAGAAGAATAAATATTGTGAAAAATGGCCATTCTCCCAAAACTGTTATACAGATTCAATGCAATCCCAATAAAAATACCATCAACACACCTCGTAGATCTCGAGAAATTTCTCCTAAAATTCATTTGGAGTGAGAAGAGACCCAGAGTAGCAAAGACAGTACTAAGCAGCAAAGGCAAGACAGGAGACATCAAAATCCCTGACTTGAAGTTATACTACAAAGCAACTGTAATAAAATCAACATGGTACTGCAATTAAAACAGAGCTAAAGACCAATGGAATAGATTAAAAGATACAGCCACAACTACAAACACACTCAACCACCTTATCTTTGATAAAAGGGCAAAACAGGTTCACTGGAGGAACCTGTTCAGTAAATGGTGTTGGAAATCTCTTTAATTTCTTTAATAAATCTCTTTAATCTCGTTAATAAATGGTGTTGGAAAAACTGGCTCTCCATATGCTGACAACTAAAACTAGACCCATGCCTATCATCATGTACTAAATTAAAATCTAAATAGATCAAAGATCTGAATATTAAAACAGAAACACTAAATCTATTGGAAGACAAATTGGGTAAAAATCTTGAAGACATAGGGGTAAATAGAGAATTCATGAACAGGAATCAAACCACATGGGAAATACTTCTCAGAATAGATAACTGGGATCACCTCTTATTAAAAAGTTTCTGCATGTCAAAAGAAATCTCCAGCATAGTGAAAAGAAAACCCAAAAACTGTGAAAAAATCTTAGTGAACTGTCCCTCAGACAAAGGACTGTCTAAAACATATAAAGAATTAAAAAAATCAGACTCTCAAAATTCAAAGATCCAATCCAAAAATGGGCATCTGATATGAATACTCAATTCTCAGATGAATAAATACAAATAGCAAATAAATACATGAAAAAAATGTTCATCATCATTAGTCATTAGAGAAATGCAAATTAAAACCACACTGAGATTCCATCTCACTCCTGAAAAAATGGCCAGGATCAAGAAAACTACCAACAACAAATGCTGGAGAGGCTGTGGGGAAAAAGGAACTGTCCTGCACTGTTGGTTGGGGTTTAGACTGGTGCAACCATTGTGGAGGTCAGTCTGGAGATTTCTCAAAAAGCTGAGATTGGAAGTTGCATTTGTTCTAGCTATTCCACTTCTAAGCATATTCCCAGAAGAACTGAAAACATCATACCACAGTGATATATGTCCATCCATGTTTGTAGCAGCACAATTTGTAATAGTCAGATCTTGGAAACAACCTAACTGTCCATCAACTGAGGAATGGATTAAAAAAATTGTATTTTTATACAATGGAGTACTACTCAGCTATAAAGAATGGTCACATTGAGATATTTATAAATAAATGAGCACAGCTTGAGACCATATAATAAGTGAAGTAAATCAAACTCACATGTATAAATACTGAATAGTTTCCCTAGTGTAAAAAATAATAAGAATACTTAAAACTGTGTGATAATCATCATTCCCCATTATACTGCTTTGAAGCCTTATAATGTTTTCATTCATTAATTGGAATGGTTTTAATATGGGTTGTTTGATTTTATTGGCTGTGATGGTATGAACAGCTATTTTGAAGAAAATAAGACATCATAATAGCTAGTGCTGATTTAATATCATCTTGTTTTAAAATCCATCAAGCTTTTGTTCTTTCGTCTTCATCAGTCTTATCATGTTGTATCTTAGTGGATTTTATTATATGTCATAGTACAAACAAAAATTTTTATAGATAAGGAGATAATATAGAAAGCATTGTTCATTTTCTGTGAGTTGGTTCTAACTACCCTGCAATACTTTCATTCTCTTGAATGGTTTTACATTGTCTTTATATGTTTGATGCTATAGTATACGAAGTTATACTCAAATATTTTAAGGAAAGAAACAGTATGATAACTACTATTATGTTGGATTATCTTGTGGTGAAACACTACGTTGCTTAAATTTTACTGTTCTGACCTGTGCTGTTGTGTTGTTATGTCCTCTTTTATCTCAGTCTCCTTTTTATTTATTTTTATTTTTTAATTAAGGGAAAAAATAATTAAAAAATAGCAGGATAGTAACCACTATAGTAATCATTTTGATTTCCTATTAACTTTATTTGAAGCCCTGTATTGCTCTCACCATCTTGTTTTGACTGATTTTATTCTATTCTGTTTTGCTTGATAGCATCAAATTTGAGGGTATAGGCAACTACTTTGAAGGCAATAAGATTCACTATGATGCCCATTCTGGTTTGACTAATATTTTCTTTTGAAGTTCTGTAATGTCTCCAATGTTTTGTTTTTATTGATTTTGTTCTGTACTGTTTTGTTCAATTTTATTATAACTGATGATCTAGGCAATTCTTTTTAAGATAGCAAGAGGCATTATGGTAACCATTGTTTACCACCTTGTATTCTGGTTTTACATCATGTACTATGTCCATCCTTTAGATTTGACTGACTCTGTTTTGTTTTGTTACATTTGGTTTCATTTTTAAAAAGTAATAAGAACTATGGGAGTAATAAAACCCAAAACGTGTAATTATTATTGTAAAAAAAAGTGTTCTAAAGGATATAATTGCATGTATACTTAAGTTTGTAAGATAGATAACCCTATTACTAAGTTTTTGTTGGATCATTGAACAGAACTGTTTGCAGTCTCACTGTTTGAATGTCTACTTTGTATGCTTTAATTTTGTAACTTGAACAACTATTTCTTTTTTTGTTGTTGTTTTTGTTTTTTTCCTTTTTATCGGTACCAGGGATCGAATCCACGACTGCCTGCTTGCAAGGCAGGCACTTATGCCACTGAGCTAATCCCCAGTCCCTGAACAACTATTTCTAAGATGACAAAATGTAATCTATTACTAGTGATTTCCTACTGTTTATTTTTTTGAAATTCTTTATTACTTGTACCCCTTTTCTGTTTTGGTTTTTTTCCTCTTTAAATAAATAAAAAAAGAAATCTCCAGCATACTGAAAAGAAAACCCACAAAGTGGAAAAAAATCTTAATGAACTGTCCCTCAAACAAAGGACATCTGTCTAAAACATATAAAGAATTTAAAAAAATCAAACCCCAGAAATTCAAAGACCCAATCCAAAAATGGGCATCTGAGATGAATACATAGTTCTCATGTGAAGAAATACAAGTAGCAAATAAATACATGAAAAAATGTTCATCATCATTAGCCATTAGAGAAATGCAAATTAAAACCACACAGACATTCCATCTCACTCCAGAGAGAATGGCCAGGATCAAGAAAACTACCAACAACAAATGCTGGAGAGGCTATGGGGAAAAAGGAACTCTCCTGCACTGTTGGTGGGAGTGCAGTAACGGTGCAATCATTGTGGAGGTCAGTCTGGAGATTCCTCAAAAGGCTGTGATTGGAAGTCCCATTTGATCTAGCTATTCTGCTTCTAGGCATATTCTCAGAAGAACTGAAAACATCATACCACAGTGATATATGTGCACCCATATTTGTAGCAGCACAATTTGTAATAGCCAGATCTTGGAAACAACTTAAGTGTCCAACAACTGAGGAATGTATAAAAAGTTGTGGTATTTTCATACAATGGAGTACTACTCAGCTATAAAGAATGACCACATTGAGATATTTATAAATGGAGGCAACTAATAAGTGAAATAAATCAAACTTATATGTATAAATACCATATAGCCTCCCTTATGTAAGAAATGGCAAGAGTACATAAAAGTTTATGATAATCATAATTCCCCATTACATTGCTTTGGAGCCTTATAATTTTTCTATTCATTAGTTGGAATGGTTTTTTCTTGGGTTGTTTAATTTTATTATCTATGATGGTATGAACAGCTATTTTGAAAAAAACGAGACATTATAATAGAGAGTGCTGATTTAATATCTTTTTTTATTTAAGGGGAAAAAGAAAAAACAAAAAGGGTACAAGTAATACATAATTTAAAAAATAAACAGTAAGAAATCACTAGTTATTAGATTACTGAGAATAGTTAATATTCTCATCTTAGAAATAGTTGTTCAAGTTACAAAATTGAAGCATGTAAAGTGGACTTTCAAACAGTGAGACTGCAAACAGTTTTGTTCAATGATCCAAAAACACTCAGTACTATGGTTATCTATCTTATACACTTAAACGTATATACAGTTATAACCTTTAGAGCACTTTCTTTTCTTTTCTTTTGTACAATGACAATTACACATTTTGGGTTTTATTACTCCCACAGTTCTTATTACTTTTTTTGAAGAGAGTAAAACCAAATGCGACATATCAGAACAGAGTCAGTCAAATCAAAAGGATGGACATAATACATAATGTAAAACAAAATATAAGGTGATCAACAATGATTACCATACTGCCTCTTGCTATTTTAAGAAGAATTGGCAGTTATAATAAAATTGAACTAAACAGTAAAGAATAAAACCCAAGCATTAGAGACATTACAGGATTTTAAAAGAAAATAATAGTCAACCGGAATGGGTGTCATAATGATTCTTATTGTCTTCACAGTTATGTCTGTACTTTCAAACTTGGTACTATCAAGCAAAGCAGAATAGAAGAAAATCAGTTAAAACAAGATGGTGAGGGCAATACAGGATTTCAAATCAAGTTAATAGGAAATCAAAGTAGGTGACTATAATGTATCCTACTATTTTTTATTTATTTTTCCCTTAATTAAAAAAATAAGGAAAAAGTAAATAATTTTTAAAAAGGGGGATTGAGATAAAAGAGGGCATAACAACAGAACAGCGCAGGTCAAAACATAACCATTTAAGCAAAATAGAGTTTCACCACAAGATATCCTGACATAAAAATAGTTACCATAGTGTCTTTCTTGAAATCTTTGAGTATAACTTCGTATACTGTAGCACCAAACATATCAAGACACTATAAAACCATTCAAGAGAATGACATTATTACAGGGTATTTAGAACCAATTAACAGAAAATGAACAATGGTTTCTATATAAACTCCTTGTCTATAAAAGTTTTTGCTTATATTATCATATATAATAAAATACAATAAGATACAACCTTTTAAGACCAATGGAGACTGAAGAATACAAGTTTGATGGGACTTCAAAACAAGATGATACTAAATCAGCACTAGCTATTATGCTGTCTTGTTTTCTGCAAAATAGCTGTTTCTACTTTCTGATCTTCTCTGCCTCATTTCTGTTGAGCTCTTTTTCTGTTGTTTGTTGTCAGTTTGTCTTCTTCATTTCGTTTTCTGCTCCATTCATTGTAGCCTCTCTGCCACTATTTCTGGAATCTTGGTATTTTCCTTTTTTAGCCTATCCTGCAGTATTCTCTGTAGAGTTGAATTGGTGGTTGCAAATTCCCCTAGTTCCTCTTTATCCTGGAAGCACCTTGTTTTTCCATCAATTTCGAGGGACAGTTGTGCAGGATATATCAATCTTGGCTGGAGATTATTATCTTTCAAAGCTTAAATTATTTCCCCCCACTCTCTTCGTGATTTGATGGTTTGTGCCGAGAAGTCTGCTGTAATTCTGATGGGCGTTTCCTTGTAAGTGATCTGTTTCTTGTCTCTGATAGTTTTTAATATTCTGTTCCTATATTGGATTTCTGGAATTTTGATTATTATATGCCTGGGTGTAGCTCTGTTTGGGTTGTAGGTGGCTGGAGTCCGGTATGCCTCATATATCTGAGTATCTTTACCATTTGATAAATTAAGGAAATTCTCTTGGATTATTTCTGTGAATAGCTTTTGTAGTCCATTTGATTGTGTCCCCACTTCTTTCTTATGTACTTAATTCTTAAGTTATAGATCCTCTTATCATCTTCTAGCTTTTGTACTGTTGCTGTTTTTTTTTGTTATTTTTAAGAAGTTTTTCATTTCATGCTCCCATATTACAAATCTGCCCTCCAGTTCAGATAATCTATCCTTAGTTTCTTTCAAGCTGTTATGCCAGTTTTTGATAGAGTTTTTAGTTTCCTGGTAATCTCTTTGAACCTGCTTTACGTATTCTGTTTTCTCTATTTTCTCCATTAAACAATTCTCCCCTTTTTTTTCTGTCCTTCCATTCCACCATCTGTTTTTTCTTGGGCAGTGCTTAGCATTTCTCTAACTATTCTGCTTATGTCTTGCTTCAGGTCATTAATAACTTCATTCCTGAACTCGTCCATGAGGCTCTGGAGATAGCGCTTTATGTCTATTGGTGCCGTGTCTGCTATTGCATGTTTCTCAGGATTGGAGGCCGAGGACCCTTTCTTGTTGCTCCCTCTTCCCATATTCTTTGTTCCTTATATATAAGCATATCTAGGAGGCCCAGCTTCCTTCCCTGTCAGCCACAGTCTGTTTGAATTGCACAGGCTAGGTGTTCCCACCCACCACAGTGCACCGGGGAGACACAGACCTGGCAGTCTATGCCGGGCTTGCCCCTCCAGGTCAACCTAGCGAAGGCTTCACTGCTAGGGTGCATCTCCAGGCACTGGGACCTGGGTTGGGCTAGCCTACTGGGTCTCAGCCAGCGGCGACTCACAGGCCAGGCACTCCCCACCAATCCTGCTTGAGAGGGGGATATGTGACTGAAGTCACTGCAGCATCTCATTCAGGAAGTCTGCCCAGTCTGAGTATGTCCTCCACTGAAGCCTCCTTCTCTATGGAAGGGTCCCGATCCGCTCACTCACCGCAGGTTGATGCAGGGCACCTGGCCAGTCCTGCTCCCGACTCCATTCAATGCTTCCCACTCTCAGAGCCTTCATGCCTCTCTCCCCGCCGTGCCAACCGGGAAGCAGCAGCAGCTGCAGGAAATTCAAATCACAGTTTCTAGTGGCGCGGGATGCAGCTTCTGTGCTGAGACCTTATCTGTTCCTGCTGTGTCACCAGGATTGCGTTTCCAGTTGGTTTCTCTTAATGTAGTTCATTCCTGGGTTGGCAAAGAATATCCCCCCTTGCCTAGGACTTCCTGCCTGGCACCATTCCTGGATTTCAAGTGCGGTTTCTCAGAGAGCCTCTGAAGCTGCTGCTATCTATCTGCCATGTTCTTCTGGACTCCCTTTAATATTATCTTGATTTGAAGTCCTACCATACTTTTGTTCTTCTGTTTCCATTGGTTCTATCATGTAGTTTCTTATTGGATTTTATCATGTGTGGTAGTATAAACAAAATTTTTATGGCCAATGAGACAATATAGTAACCATTGTTCATTTTCTGTTATTTGGCTCTGAATGCCCTATAAGACTTTCATTCTCTTTAATGGTTTTATACTATTTTATTATGTTTGATACTATTGTGTATGGAAGTATGCTTCTTCAAGGAAAGAGACATTATGGGAGCTACTGTTATACTGGGTTGTCTTGTGGTGAAATACTGTGTTGCTTAAATTGTTATGTTCTGATCTGCTTTGTTATGTCCTCTTTTATCTTAATCTCTTTAAAATAAAAAAAATTTAAAATGTGTAGAGGGCCAGCTAGATTTGTGTTGGTTTGTTTTTTCCCTAGTCATGCTCTAAGCTGTTTTTCAATTTCCTCACAAGTATGTAAATTTACAATTTCTTCTTCTCGAAACAAACTCAAGAAATTTAGCAAGCTGTGTAGTATCAGTGTATTGAAAACTAAAATTGACTTAAGAAAGCAAAAAGGACCTAAATAAACAGAGTTACATTAATCATGAATTTTTTTTCAGGTTTTTTTTTTTTTTGTCTTTTTCATTTTTATTGGTACCAGGGATCGAACTCATGACTGCCTGCTTGCAAGGCAGGTGCTTATGCCACTGAGCTAAATCTCCAGCCCCATTAATTGTGAATTTAAAACAAGTACCTCTGTAGTAAACAATTTTGAAAAACAATGGAGTTTGAGAATTTACATTACCAGATATCAAGACCTACTATAACCCCATAGTGAGACTGATACGCTGGAGCCAGCCTATTATCAGTTAGTGAAAGCCAAATGTTGAATTTTTTTAAAAGCTTTAAAGTTTAGTTGTTATCATATTGGTTATTTGAAATTATCTTTTGTAAGAGCATTTTATAAACAGAAATCAGCAAACCACGTATCAGGACCATATTACCCCCCAACCATTAGGAGCCTGCAGTGCCAAGCAGACCCGGGATATCGAGGAGCTGTCACACTCCTTTTGGCAGGGCTGCCACAAGCCCTGCTGGAAGTTTTACTTTTGTAACAATTTTGAATTTACATCGAGTGGTGCAATGATACCATCGTCTACACTTTGGACAGATAGTTGAAGGTTTTGCTGGACAGTTAGGTGGCTCAGTTAAAGTTATCAGGGTGGTAGTCATGTTGCCATCTTTTCCCTGCTCAGGACTTGATTCTGAAACAGTGCCTGGAGCCAGTTCCCTTGTAATTGTCTCAAGAAGCTTAAGGTTATTTTGACCTTGTGTAATCCAGATCCACAGAAGGAATGTAATTACTGGAATAAAGTATACAACAAATAGTTTCTTATACATTTGTGATTCTTTTGGATAAGTGTATCCTATAGTTAGCTGATATAATCCATATACTCCTCTTATTTTTTCTTTTCAGGGGAAGGTGTTTCTTTTAGGCCCATTTATAACTGGCCCCTAGAGAATAAGGGAGTTTCAAAGCCCCACTCTTTACACCTGATGAAGCCAGTCTCAATACACTCCAGTGATGACCATTGACCTGTACCAATCCACTTCTCCCCATAGTTGTGGGCACAGGATAAGTGACCCCTCACCCTCAATCTCTTACCCGTCCATGTTCTGGTACCATGTGCTGTGACCCAGTGCAGCTCCTGAAGTTCTTGGGGTTAAAGACAGGTGAGAGGATGAGAAAAATAAAGAAGAGACAAAGCTGGGGTAGGTGGAGCCCTTATCCTCCTGATGGAAGGAAAGGAACTGCTCAACCACCATAGCACCTTTATTTATAGACTGGGAAAGATGATGCCAATTTCAGTCCCTCTGCCTAGCAACCCATTGCCTGGCAGGCCTGAGCCCCTTGTCTCCTTGGTGGTCAAACGATTTGTTTACATAGCTTGTTTTGGTTTTTCTGTTTTTTCTGGGCTAGCCTTGCTTTAGCCCCACACATGTGATCAATCTCCAGTTTCAATGGCTCCCTACAGTACATAGGGTTTAAGGCTTAACTTTGATAATCTTTTAGCAGCAAGGGAAGCTTTTATATCATCCATACACCTAGTTGAAAGACTTAGTAAATGTAGTTATAGTTTAATTCTTTGAAATGTACACCTAGTGCCTAAGTTGCCCAATATACATCTCAAAATGAGGAGTGAATAATGATACCCTAGAGACAACAAAAATCATATAGTAATGTAATTTCCAATATGTAAAACCATCCCATTTTAAAATTATACTTCAAAAACATCAAAAGATCTGAAAAATGCTGACAGTTGGGCATTTCCTGAGCAAGGCAAAATCCATGCTTCACTTAGAAAATGTTGCTTTTTGTGAACAAATTACAGTATTTCTAGGTTATCAAGCCACTGAAACAGAGCAAAATTTCACTCATTTTAAAATAACAAAAAGTTATTTTAAATGATTTTAATTTAATTCAGAAATTTTATTATATTTTCAAGGAAAAAATTGCATACTTCAACATAATACACAAATCTACTCTATTTAAAAAATTGATTTTGTGGATTAAAATTATAAATGTTTAAGAATTTCAGTTAATAGGATACATAATCCTTGAATTTGAAATGCAGTACAATTATAGTGCTGTATATTCTTTTGGGAAGGAAAAAAAATTAAAATATGGTCAGTATCTCTTCAAACACCTTAGACTGTCATTGTTTTCAAAACACTATTACAGCTGGGTGTGATGGCACACACTAATCCTAACACTCGCACTCAGGAGGCTGAGGCCTGAAGGTCACTAGGAGTTTGAGGCCAGGTTGGACTACATAGTGAGGTCAAAGCCAAAGCAAGACTCTTTCTCAAAAAACAAACAACAACAACAAAAAGACATGCTATTACAATGACATCTGATGTCATTTTTACATTTTCCCATATCCAATGAGGCAAAAAAATGTTGTTTCATTTATATCATAGTTGACATTTTAAAGTGTACTTGGTATTATTTTGTTAGAGTCTCCAACACTTATGACTACACCATAAGTTTCTTGAACACAGCACCATTTTCCTAGTCTTTAAATGCCTTACAGATAGCAGGTGAAGTAGGAAAAGCGCAATTTATTAACTCCATAGAATAAATCCTGTGTTATAGGGAAACGTACTATTTTTCCAACTGGCTTGTGAGAATTTATACCTGCAAGCTGAACATTATATTAGAGATGGATGGGAACAAGTGGAGGAATGTTCTTAATTTTTTTAAAAATTTCATACCAGGCATCGAACTCATGACCTTGCAGTTGTCAGGCAAGGGCTTGTGGCACTGATCTAAATCCCGAAGCTGAATGTCCTTAATCTTGAGACACATTCTGAAGAAGTAATGGATAAATCTTACAAGGTTCTCAACATCTTCTCAAATGGTTCATCAAAGAGAAAGATACTAAAGGTGGCAAAAATATTAACTATACATCTAGGTGAAGGACACACCAGTGTTTGTTTTCCTCTTCAAATTTTAACATAAATACTTTAAAAAGTGGGTGGGCAAATATTTCTAAATAAAAGGTTGGGTAAAGATCCAAATACAATGTAGCAATCACTTTTAAAAATATGCCTGGCAAATGGTCAACCAAAGTAGGGTTAAACACATTCAGAAGCCAATTTCTTCCCTAAGATCTGCACACAGACAAAGCCCTTCTGCCAGGCACGAGAGCTGGCATGGAGCTTCTCTCTCGCACATCACATTTTCTTTTTCCTAACTAGACATCTCTTAACATAGCTTTAAACTTGATATTCCATACACAGTGTGAATAATTTACCTATTCAGAATATTACTCTAGTAATGTTACCTTTATATATTATTATGTAGATTTCTCATTGTGGACAAATACTGAGCTTTATAAAATCTCTAAATATTTCCACTCTGAAATGGCATTAAAGCAGATTGTTCTTATAACTTTAAGTCCAAAAATAAATCATTTATTATTTCTGAAGTCTCAAAGGTCTTTTTTGGAAGAAAATTATCAATGGGGGCAGCTATTAGTGTAAAAAATTATAATTTTTGTTGCTATTAAATAATTTTTATCTCTTTTGCTTATTTCTACCAATAAGATTTTGTTCCATATGTCCACTTACAATGTAACTAGTAAAATTTCAGGACCTAACATTAAAAATGAAAGCCTTGGGCCTGGGATATAGCTCAGCAGCGCAATACCTATCTAGCGAGCACGAGGGCCTGAGTTTTATTCCTGGCATCAAAAACAAAACAAAACAAAACAAAAGGATCCCAGCACCAGGCTCTGTAGCAGTTGGGAGTCGGGGGCCATGGGTTGTGCTGGGAGAGTCATGGCGCCTTTGTTTTATCTCCTCCTCCTCCCTGTGGAGCAGCTCAGCTGGGGCTGCCAGGGAGGGAACACAGCAGTCTTCCTGGCAACAAGGAGCAGTAGTTGGTTACAAAGAACTGCTGGTTCAGATTTTAGCTCTTGCCAAGTTGTGAAAATAGTGAAGGATGCTTAAACTACTTGACATTCAAATTGCTGTCTGATTAATCATCTTTAGAAGACTAGATTTCTGGGTATCTACTCTCCATCTTTGTTGACTTTTTAAAACATAATTTATTTTTTTAATGTTTTTACAACTTAATAAATAGTTCTCTTGATGACTACTATTATAAAAGTTGTATAGCAGTATTCCCCGTAATAGGTTTTCCTGATCGGTCTGTAGTCTTCAGTAATAGTAAGAAGTTACTGTGTGAAACATCTGTCAAACCAGTAGGACTGCATTGACGCATGCATCATTCTCAGGGTTGTTGTTTACCTGGGCATATTTACCCCAAATAGCCTTGCCTCCTTGGGTCACGAGGCCCAACTCTCTTACATTCACCTCAATCACTGTACCTTTGGTAATAACACCCAAAGTTGTATACAGTGGCGATGAAGGATTTTTTTTCACACCAAGTATTGGCAGGCAAAAGTGGCTTTCAGTTCAGGATGTGTTACATGGGCCTTCTTGAAATGTAAGCCCATTGGCCTAATGAACCTTTCATATTTAGGTGGTTTTCTTGTAAAACCATCACCAACAAAGCAGACTTTTGTAACCATCCTCTTCCACACCTTCTTTTTTCTCTTGCCAGTTCAAATAACTTTTAATACTTCTGTTTCTCCCTGGGCACGAACTTTGGGTAGAGGGACTTCCCATTTTCCTGCCTTTTCTTTTCATTTTTGTTTAATCATGTTGGAAAGTACTTTTGCATGAGACTGTCCCTCTCTGTCCAGCAGATAGGCAGGTACTGCTCCTTGTGGGGTCTTTTCATCATTCTTTTGTTTGGTGTTTCTCTTTTCATGTATCTTTATAGTCTTCTTCATTTGTATTTTCTCTGCGTGGCGCTGTTTATGGTAGAGTTTAGCCTTCAGGCCAATCATTTTTTTTTTTTTTTGCCTTCTTTGAACGTTCATGAGCCTCTCAACTTTCCTTCTTTCTCTTTTTCTCATGATAATCCAAATGATACCCATACCGTTTGCGGTGTAATTCAATGTATTCATTTTGTGGCATGGTGACAGCTGCAGAGCCGCCAGGGGCGGCCTCGGGCGTGAGAAAAGTCCTATCTTTGGGATCTCACAGACCCACCAGCTACCTTCGCACACTAGGAAACAGGAAAGGTTTAAACAGGTTTAAACATAATTTAAACCTACAATACTGGCAACCATGTATGAACTCTATGAACCTTTAATCACATTGAGTACTAACATTTGAAGCTTCCTAGGGGGAAAAAAACAATGATATCAGCAGTGGTTGCCAGTGGAGGTTCTATTTTGGAGCTTTCTGGCAATGATATAGAAAATCAAGACAGTGGAAGGCTGCTGAGTACTGCGCAGTGATGGTGGAGCTTGTCCCCAGCGCCAGAGTACAGCATGGCTCCATGGGTCAGGTGCCAGTCTATGACAACAGGACTTAACCTGAGGGAAGATGTGGCAGAAGAGCAAGAAGTTAAGATGGAGAATGTGGACACAGTGGAAGCATCAGTTCACAGCGGTAATGCACACTCTACTGATAGGACAACTGAAGCTATTGAAGCCCTGCTTCATATGGAGTGTCCTACCTGCTGAGAGATTTGGGAAGGCCAGGATGCTTCAGCTAGATCTCCGTCTCCTGTAATGTCCTCAGAGGCAGCAGCAGCCACCGCTCCAAGGACAGTTCATGTGGCATTTCAAGTACCTGTTGTAATGACATCACTGGGTCACAAGATTTCAGTTGTGGCATTTCAGTCAGTGAATGCAGGTGCACCATTAATAACCAGCACTAGTCCCACAACAGCAATCTCTCCAAAAGTAGCCAATCAGACAATCCCTGCTGTGATGCCAGTGTCTGCCGAGAGCGGAGACAAAACTCACTATGCAGCATGCCAAAATCATCACCATAGCTAGTGCAGTGTCATCTTCAAACAAAGTCTAACCTGACTGAGTCAGGGAGCATTAACATTGTGGGCACCTCTCTGGCTGTGAGAGCACTTACCCCCATTTC
This sequence comes from Cavia porcellus, assembly GCF_034190915.1. Classification (NCBI taxonomy): domain Eukaryota; kingdom Metazoa; phylum Chordata; class Mammalia; order Rodentia; family Caviidae; genus Cavia; species Cavia porcellus. The sequence continues at coordinate 81,825,256 of NW_026947487.1, forward strand.
CATTACTCATGACACTTGTCATGAGACTCTTCATGCCTGTCCAGCAGGCAGCAGACCAAACTCCTCCTTGAGTTATCAGTGAAATCATAAAACAGCCAGAGGTTAAATCAGAAGCAACGGCAAAAAGCAGGAACATGATGTGAAAACTTTGCAGCTGGTAGGAGAAAAACCAAGAGATGGAAATAAGACAGTGACCCATGAAGTTGTTGTCAATGCACCTTCAGCTATCACCCTTTCTGTAATTATAAAAACCGAAGGGAATGTGAGATATAATATAACTCTGGCTGGGACTTCAGACAGTTGGTAGTATTAATGTAAATACTCACAAGGGAAGTCAGTCATCAAAAAGTCAAAAGAAGACTTTAAGTAATAAGAAATAAATAAGATAGGTATCTTATGCTTCAGAGGGAAATAAACTACACATTGAGATGCTGACAGAAAACTGCCTCCTACAGAAGCGAACAACTGAACCTGTTAATGAGAAAAAGGACTGAAAGGGACCAAGCAGCTCACTACAATATGCAGTTACACTAAGACTTGGAGCACTAACATCTGTAAGAGGTTATACTGTTTTAAGTGGGGAGGGTTGTGATGGGTGATCTCACTGTTACATATAGCGATTTTTTTATCTATTTTATATGCATACCAGCAATTATTACTATGATCGCACAGTACTCACCTAACTGGTGTGCTACGTGAAGATTCTAATATAGGTATTCTAGAATGTGAATTCTAGAAGAATGGATCCAAAAGCTTCAGAGGATAGCAAGAAAGGTCTAGTGAGTTTTTTTTTAAATCATGTGGCTTAAGCTGATTTGAAACAAAGGCCTTAGACTAATTTTCAGTTTTCTTTCTTGAAATAAACTAATGGCTTATGTAAAGCCTTTTTATTGAAAGAAAAAATTTAGAAGTTCCTGCTCACTATCCTGAGCCCCGGGAGAGTCTAAGATAATCACTCTCAGTGGTCAAGGGCACGCCCAGCTTGCAGCCACATTAGACTAGGCTCCACAGAGTCCAGGCCTGCTTGGGCCACACACAGTGACATTCTTTCAAACCAGGGAACTGTGCAGCCTGGAGGAGGGAACTGGGCTGCCTGCCAGGGTAAGTTCCTGCTTACCATCCTGAGCCCCCTGAGAGTTTAAAATCATCATTCCTAGTGGTCAAGACAAGTCCAGCTTTCAGTCACACTAGACTGGTCTCAGCCACGCCCAGTGACCTTCTTTCAATCCTGGGAACTGTGCTGCCTGGAGGAGGGAACTGGGTTGCCTGCCAGGGGAGTTGAGAGCACCTAAAGTGAGTTCCAGTGCATTGGTCCTTGCCAGGGAGAGGTCTGGACCATGATAGACAGTGGCGAGTCCAAAGAGCCAAGGGAATAGGACACAATTTCCTACACACCCAGGGGAAGCCTTGGAACACCACTTGAAATGCAGAAATACAGGAAAATGACCCAAAAAAAGACCAAAGTGCAATCTCAAACCTCTAACCCATCCCAAGAAAGTCTAGGAGCCATGTACATAGAAGAAAATATGTGCCATATACCTGAAATAATAGCAAGCAAAATAAAGAAGCAACTCTAGGAAGCTTTAAAGGAATTCAAACTAGAAATAATGTGCCAGGTAAAAGAAATGTCAAAAGTAATGAAAGAGATGCTGAACGTATCTAAAGAAGACACAGTTAAAAAATTAGAAGAACAAAACAAAAGGATAGCATCCTTGGATGAACAATATAAGAAACAAACAGAACACATGAAGCACATTCAAAGAGATATACTGGAAATCAAAAACTCCATTGAAAGTTGTCAAAACCACCTCAACTAAAGTGAAGATAGAATTTCAGACCTCGAAGACAAGATTGCAGCTAGTGAACAGGAAAGGAAATATCTTTTAAAAATAACAAGGAATCAGGAAATAACAATTCAATAGCTGCAAGATGATGCAAAGACAAACAACATAAGATTGATAGGGATAAATGAAAAGAAGGGGACTACATAAAGAATGTCAAGAGGATATTTACTGAAGTAATAGCTGAAAATTTCCCAAACTTGAGAATGGAAACTGACATCAGGATCAGTGAAGCATAGAGAATCCCAAATAGCCATAACCAAAATGAAACTACAACCAGACGTATAATAATCACCATCCCAGAAAATCAACATAAGAACAGAATATTAAAAGCTGTCAGAGAGAAAAGACAGATAACCTATAAAGGAAGGCCAATCAGAATTACAGCAGGCTTCTCAACAGAAACAATAAAGTGAAGAAGAGCATGGAGCGAAGTATTTCAGACACTAAAGAAAAATGATTTCCAACCTAGACTGATATACCCTGCAAAACTGTCCTTCAAAACAGATGGAGAATTAGATACTTCCATGACAAAGAACAGCTGAAGAACTTCATGATCACCAAACCAATCCTGCAAAGAATACTGAAAGACAGTTCAGATACACATAGGAAAAAACCACTAAGCAAGACAGACAATTAAACAGAATGGAAAGATAAAGATGCAAAAGCAGATAGATCACATGTCAACAATAAACCAATATATAACAGTTATATAGACATTAATGTACTTGTTCTCAATTCACCAGTTAAAAGAGACTGGCAGAATGGATCAAGAAACAACATCCAACTGTATGCTGTCTACAAGAAACCCATCTAAACCAAAAGGATACTCACAGACTGAACGTCAAAGGATGGAAAACAATACTTCATGCAACAGGAAGCAAAACAAACAAAAAAACAAACAAATGGGGGTAGCTATCCTGTTTGCAGACAATGTGAACTTCAAACCAAGAATGATCCTAAGAGATAAATAAGGTCACTACATACTGGTTAGAGGAAAACTTCAAGAGGAAGAGATAACAATCTTAAATATATATGCACCAAATTCAGAAGCACCCAGTTACACAAAGTAAGTATTAATAGAAGTGAAAAATCAAATTAGCAATAATACAATTATAACAGGAGAAGTTAACACACCATTGACACCAAGGGGCAGAACAACCAGACAGAAAATCAGCAAAGAAATAACAGAACCAAATCATATCTGTGGGATGGGACCAGAGAACATGGCGGACAGACAACAGCAACTACCAGAGGCTCTCTGAAAGGTTCGGCTCAGAGGCCAGAAATAATGCGGACTAGGGAGACACGAATCAGTAGAGATATGCTCTGCTGACTCAGGAACGAACTGGGCTGAGAGAATCCAACTTGGAATACAGTCCTGGCGCTAAAATAGGAACAGAAAAATCTCGGTGTGGAGGCTCGACTCCGCGCCATCGGAAACCGGTTTGGATTTCCCGCCGTGCGGCGGCCGGCTATCTCCACAGCGGCTCAGCAAGGAGAGACGCGCCGAGCTCTGGGAGCGCCGAGCTCTGGGAACGGGAGAACGGAGTCGAAAAAAAAAAGGACGGACAGAGGTGTACACGAAAACTGACTGGTGGCGAGGTGAGTGAGAATCTGACCCCCCACCACAGTTTGACTCTAGCGGAGATCTCTCTGGGCGCCATTCCCCTCTCGGACGGGATTGGAGAAAAGTGCCTGGCCTGAGTGACGCTGCTGGCGACTCTCTAGGCTAGACTAGCCTAACCCAGATCCCAGAGCCGGACGATGGCCCGGAGGAGCGACTGACTTCCGCGTAGGCTGCCTCCTCCGACTCCCTGGTGCGCAGCGGTGGGCGGGAACAACTAGCCAGCGCAATTTGATCAGGCTGTGGCTGACAGGCAGGGAAGCCGGGCCTCCTTTGTAAGATTGCATTTTATAAGGAACAAAAAATATGGGGAAGGGAAGCAACAAAAAAAGCTCCTCGGCCCCCAATCCTGAGAAACAGGCAATAATGGACGCCGCACCAGTATACATTAAGCACCATATTGAGAGCCTCATAGACCAATTCAGGAATGAAGTTATCAATGATCTGAAGCTAGAAGTATGCAGAATAGTTAGAGAAATGCTAAACACCACCCAGGAAAAAACAGATGGTGGAATGGAAGAACAGAAAAAGAGGGGAGAATTGCTTGATGGAGAAAACAGAGAAAGCATTGAGTATGTGAAGCAGGTTCAAAGGGACTATCAAGAAATTAATAAGTCTATACAAGACTGGCATAACAGCTTGAAAGAAACTAAGGACAGACTATCTGAACTGGAGGGCAGACTTGAAATATGGGAGAATGAAATGAAAAACTTCTTAAAAATAACAAAGAAACAAACAGCAATAATACAAAGACAAGAAGATGATAAGAGGAGCCACCACTTAAGGATTAAGAACATAGAAGAAGAAGTAGGGACACAAACAAATGAATTACAAAAGCTACTCACAGAAATAATCCAGGAGAATTTTCCTAATTTAGCAAAAGGTAAAGATACTCAGCTGTATGAGGCATACAGGACCCCAGCTACCTACAACCCTAACAGAGAAACACCCAGGCATATAATAATAAAAATCCCAGAAATTCAATACAAGAACAGAATATTAAAAGCTGTAAGAGACAAGAAACAGATCACTTACAAAGGAACACCCATCAGAATTACAGCAGATTTCTCTTCACAAACCATCAAATCACGAAGAGCATGGGGGGAAATAATTCAAGCTTTGAAAGATAATAATCTCCAGCCAAGATTGAGATATCCTGCACAACTGTCCCTGGAAATTGATGGAAAAACGAGGTGCTTCCAGGATAAAGAGGAACTGGGGGAATTTGCAACCACCAATTCAACTCTACAGAAAGTATTGCAGGATATTCTAAAAAAAGAAAAATACAAAGAACCCAGAAATAGTGGCAGGGAGGCCACAACGAATGGAGCAGAGAACAAAATGAAGAAGACAAACTGACAGCTACTGACAGAAAAAGAGCTCAACAGAAATGAGACAGAGAAGATTGGATGATAGGAACAGCTATTTTTGAGAAAATGACATCTTAATAGGTAATGCTGATTCAGTACCATCTTGTTTTGAAGTCTCATCTAGCTTTTGTTCTTCTGTCTCCAATGGTCTAACCAGGTTGTATCTTATTGGATTTTGTTATGTACGTTAGTATAAGCAAAAACCTTTTAAAGACAAGGAGATTATACAGAGACCATTGTTCATTTTCTGTTAGTCAATTCCAAATACTCTATAATGCTGTCATTCTCTTAAATGGTTTTACATTGTTTTGATATACTTAATGCTACAGTATATGAAGTTGTACTCAAGGACTTCAGGGAGGGAGTCAATATGGTAACTATTTTTAAGTCGGAAATATCTGGTGGTGAAACACTATTCTGCTTAAAAGGTTATGTTTTGATCTGCCCTGTTTCGCTGTTATGCCCTCTTTTTCTTTTTCTCAATCTCCACTCCATTATATACTTTTTTATTGTTATCCATTTAATTAAAGGGAAAAATATAGCAGGATATAATATAGTAACCCACTTTGACTTTCTATTTTCTCGATTTGAAGCCCTGTATTACTCTCACCATCTTGTTTTTGACTGAGGTTCCTCTATTCTGTTTTGCTGAATAGTATCAGGTTCGAAAGTTTAGGCATCAGCTGAGAAGATAATGAGATTCATTATAACGCCCATTCTCGTTGACTTCTATCTACTTTTGAAGACCTACAATATCTCCAATGTTTTGGTTTTGTCGGTTTTATCCTTTACGGTTTTGTTCAATAGTATTACAACTAACGATATAGGCAATTCTATTAGAAATAGCGGGAGGCATTAGGGTAACCATTGTTGATCACCTTGTATTATGTTTTTATATTATCTATTATATCCACCCTTTTGACTTGACCGATTCTGTTCTGTCATGTCACATTTGGTTTTACTCTCTTCCAAAAAAGCAATAAGAACAGTGGGAGCAATGAAACCCAAAATGTGTAATAGTCACTGTACAAAAGAGAGGAAAAGAAAATGCTCTAAACTATATAACTGCATGTATATTTAAATGTATAAGACAGAAAATGATATCACAGAGTTCTAATGGATCATTGAACAGAACTGTTTGCAGTATCATTGCTGGAATGTCCACTCTACAAACTTTAATTCTGTGACTTGAACAATTATTTCTAAGATGGCAATATGTAATCTATTAACTAGTGATTTCCTACTGCGCATTTTTTTTCTTCTGTAAATCTGTATAACTTGTACCCTTCACTGTTTTTTTTTTCTTTTCTTTTCTCCTTAAATAAAAATTAAAAAAAAAAAAAAAAAAAAAAAAAAAAAAAAAAAAAAAACAAATCATATCTGTGAACAAATGGACTTGATAGACATATACAGAGTATTTCATCTAACAACATCAGAATATACATTCTTCTCAGCCATACATGGGACATTCTCTAAAATAGACCATATACTAGCCCACAGAACATACTTAAGTAAATGCAAAAGAACAGAAATCATCCCTTGCATGTTATGAGATCATAGTGCTGTGAAACTAGAAATTAATGATAAAGAAACTGCAAAAATGCCACAAACACATGGAAATTGAATAATACACTCTTGAGCAATCAGTGGGTCACAGATGAAATTAAAGAAGAAATTAAGCAATACCTACCTACAAGAAAAGGAAAATGCAAATACAACTTAGCAGAATCTGTGGGATGCAGTAAAAGCAATCCTCAGAAGAAAATTTATTGCACTGAGTTCCCACATTAGGAAAACAGAATGAATACAAATAAACAACCTGATGCTACACCTCAAACATCTAGAAAAGAAGATCAAGTCAAGCCCAAAGCCAAAAGAAGAGAGGAAATTATAAAAATCAGAGCAGAAATTAATGCAATAGAGACTAAGAAAACAATCCAAAGAATCAATGAATCAGAGTTGATTCTTTGAAAGAATAAATAAATTTTGAAAGAATGATAAGCCCCTAGCCAACCTAATTTAAAAAAGGAGAGCAAAAGCTCAAATTCATGTAATAAGGAATGAAAAAGGTGAAATCACTACAGACTCTGTGGAAATACAGAAGATCATCAACAGCTATTTCAAAAACCTCTACTCTCATAGGTTTGATAACACAGAAGAAATGGGCAGATTCCTAGAAACATATGAAGTACCTATGCTGGGTCAAGAAGATGTAAAACTGCTGAATAACCCAATTTCTATTAATGAAATTGAAAATGTAATTAAATCCCTACCTACAAAGATGAGCCCAGGTGCAGACGGATTCACTACAGAATTTTATAAGAAATACAAAGAAGAATTAATGCTGACACTCCTCAAACTCTCCATTGAAATCAAAAGGGAAGCAATTCTTCCTAAGTCATTTCTGGAAGCAAATATTACTCTAGTACCAAAACCTGAGAAAGACCCAACTAAAAAGGAGAACTACAGGCCAACCTCCCTAATGAGCACACATGCAAAAATCCTCAATAAAATATTGGCAAATAGGATGCAGCAAATCATCAACAAGATTATACACCAAGACCAAGTGGGATTCATCCCAGGCATGCAGGGATGTTTCTACGTATGTAAATCAATAAATGTAATCCACCATATCAATAAAGCCAAAAGTAAGAATCACATGATCATTTCTATAGATGCAGAAAAAGCTTTTGATAAGCTCCAACATTCATTCATGATAAGAAGCTTACAGAAAATTGGAATAGTTGGTCTTTTACCTCAATATGATAAAAGCCATCTATGACAAACCAACAGCCAGCATCATATTAAATGGCCAAAAACTGAAGGCCTTTACCTTAAAATCAAGCACAAGACAAGGATGTTCCTTAGCACTGCACCTGTTCAATATAGTACTGGGAATATCAGCCAGAGCAATAGACAAGAGAAAAATAAAAAGGGTAAAGACAGGAAAAGAAGTTAAATTATCATTGTTTGCTCTACATAGAAGATCCACAAAACTCCATTAAAAGACTCCTTATATAATAAATAAATTCAGCAATGTAGCTGGATACAAAGTCAATACTCAAAAATCGATAGCATTTCTATATCCTAACAACAAAATCACAGAGAGAGAAATAAGAGAAGCCACACCCTTCACAGCAACATTCCAAAAAGTGAAATATTAAGAATTAATCTCACAAAAGAAGTAAAAGTTCTATACAAGGAAAATTATAATACCCTGAAAAAAGAAATCAAAGAGGATCTCAGAAATGGAAAGACACCCCTTATTCATGAATAGGAAGAATAAATATTGTGAAAATGGCCATTCTCCCAAAACTGTTATACAGATTCAATGCAATCTCAATGAAAATACCATCAACATTCCTCATAGATCTAGAGAAATCACTCCTAAAATTCATGTGGAACCAGAAAAGTCCTAGAAGAGCAAGGATAATTCTAAGCAGCAAAGGCAAGGCAGGAGGCATCACAATCCCTGACTTGAAGTTATACTACAAAGCTACTATAATAAAATCAACATGGTACTGGAATAAAAACAGATCTGAAGATCAATGGAATATATTAGAAGATACAACCACAACTACAAACCTATCTTTATACAAACCTTATTATTGATAAAGGGGTCAAACGTTCACTGGATGAAAGTCTCTTTAATAAATGGTGTTAGAAAAACTGGCTCTCCATATGCTGAAAACTAAAACTAGACCCATGCCTATCATCATGTACTAAATTAAAATCTAAATGGATCAAAGATCTGAATACTAAAACAGAAACACTAAATCTATTGGAAGACAAATTAGGAAAAAATCTTGAAGACATAGGAGTAGCTAGAGAATTCATGAACAGGAATCAAACCACACGGGAAATACTTCTCAGAATAGATAACTGGGATCACCTTTTATTAAAAAGTTTCTGCATGTCAAAAGAAATCTCCAGCATAGTGAAAAGAAAACCCAAAAACTGTGAAAAAAAGTCTTAGTGAACTGTCCCTCAGACAAAGGACTTCTGTCTAAAACATAAAGAATTTTAAAAATCAGACCCCCAAAATTCAAAGATCCAATCCAAAAATGGGCTTCTGAGATGAATACAGAGTTCTCAGATGAAGAAATACAAATAAATACATGGCAAATAAATACATGAAAAACTGTGCATCCTCATTGGTCATTTGAGAAATGCAAATTAAAACAACACTGAGATTCCATCTCACTCCTGAAAGAATGGCTAGGATCAAGAAAACTACCAAAAACAAATGCTGGAGAGGCTGTGGGGAAAAAGGAACTCTCCTGCACTGTTGGTGGGAGTGTCGACTGGTGCAACCATTGTAGAAGTCAGGCTGGAGCTTCCTCAAAAGGCTGATATTGGAAGTCCCCTTTGATCCAGCTATTCTGCTTCTAGGCATATTCCCAGAAGAACTAAAAACATCATACAACATTGATATATGTGCACCTGTATTTATATCAGCACAATTTGTGATAGCCAGATCTTGGAAACAATGAAGGTATCCATCAACAGAGGAATGGGTAAAAATTTGTGGTATTTTTATACAATGGAGCACTACTCAACTATAAAGAATGATAACATTGAGATATTTATAAATAAATGGATGCAGCTTGAGACCATATTCATAAGCGAAATAAATCAAACTCACATGTAGAAATATCATATAGTTAGGGGCTGGGCTCAGCGGCATAAGCACCTGTCTTGCAAGCAGGCAGTCGTGAGTTCAATCCCTAGTACCGATAAAAAGTAAAAAAAAAAAAGAGAGAGAGAGAGAGAGAGAAAAAGAAAGAAATATCGGATAGTCTCCCTAGTGTAAGAAATGGTAAGAGTACATAAGAGTTTATGGTAATCATGATTCCCCATTACATTGCTTTGAAGCCTTATAATGTTTACATTCATTCACTGGAATGGTTTTATTCTGTTTTTTTTTTTATTTTGTTATTTTTGATGGTGTGAACAGCTATTTTGAAGAAAATGAGACATTATAATAGCCAGAGCTGGTTTAATATCATCTTGATATGAAGTCCTACCATGCTTTTGTTCTTCTGTTTCCATTGGTTCTATCATATTGTATCTTACTGGATTTTATTATCTGTGATAGTATAAATAAATTTTCTATGGAAAATGAGATAATATAGTAGCCATTGTTCATTTTCTGCTATTTGGTTCTGAATGTCCTATAATACTTTCATTCCCTTGAATGATTTTATACCATTTTTTATGTTTGATACTATTGTATGAAGGTATGCTCAACTATTTCAAAGAAAGAGACATTATGGTAGTTTCTGTGAATTATGGGTTGTCTTGTGGTGAAATACTATGTTGCTTACATTGTTCTGTTCTGATCTGTTTTGTTGTGTCCTATTTTGTCTTCATCTCTTTAAAATCAAAAATTAAAAAAGAAAAATTTAATAATCTTGTACCTAGCACAATATTGTTATAGAATTTACATGTAACATTTTATATGGTAGTTTATATGTATCCATTTCTTAATTGTGGACAAATTAACAGTTAGCTTGGTGTTTTGCTGCACCATGCCTGTGTCATTCACTTAGCCTGGCATCTTTGCAGACATGTTTCAGTTCTATTGTCACCTGCAAGTCCAGGCTCAGCATGAACTTTGTCAGGTTGGTGCCCCTTCCTCTCTCCTTCTCTCCTTTCCTTCCCCTGGCCTCCTTTTAGCTCCTTTCTTTCCTATTTTTTGTTTTTTTTTTTAAAGTTGATTTTAAGAGGGAAGTACCAGTGTTCAAATTTTAACTATAATAGTTTGTGTATTCAATATTTGAAGTATATTCTATTTTGTTGTATTCTTGTTTCAAAGTGTATTCAAGTAGGTTTTCTGAAACATAGAAATGATGTTTTAAAAAAAAACTTTATAATCAAAGCAAAGGGGTCTTGGAAACAGATGAATAAAATGTTCCTTCTCTTGGCATCTTGGAAAAAGAAATACAATTCTACATCATAAGCTACTTCTACAAGTCTGATTGAGGTCTTAAGAAAGTTAACGATGAATATCAATTTGCTCTCTTCAGCAATAGGAACATATGAATATTCATAACTGTTAATAGAAAGTCTTTCTTTCTTAAAAATAAATTACTTGAACCAAAATGTCTTGAGAGACTCCAAAGGCTTTAGAAGATGGCGCCTGGGCAAATTGAAGACTTAGAAAGACCCTATCTCAAACTGAACTGTGCAGTGGTGTAGCTCAGGGTGAAGATCTGGGTTCAATTCCTAGTGCCACAAAGAAGGAAGGGAAGGAGGAGGAGCAGAAGAAGGAGAGGGGAAGAAAGGAAGGAAGCAAGGTAGGAGGACAGTGGGATGAGGAGAAGGACTAGGAGGGGGAAGAGAGAAAAGAGGTGGGGAAGAAGAGAAAGATGGGAGGAACTGCTATCACCTTGCCCTTTATTTATTTATTTTTCTTTTAAATTTTATTTAAGGAGAAAATGAAAAAAAAAGCAGAGAAAGAGTACAAGTTATACAGATTTGCAGGAAAAAAATAAACAGTAGGAAATCACTAGTTAATGGATTACATATTGTCATCTTAGAAATAGTTGTTCAAGTTACAAAATTAAAGCTTATAAAGTGGACATTCCAACAGTGAGACTGCAAACAGTTCTGTTCAATGATCCAACAAAACTCAGTAATATCATTGTCTATCTTATACACTTAAATATACATGAAGTTATATCATTTAGAGCACTTTCTTTTCCTCTCTTTTGTACAATGACAATTACACATTTTGGGTTTTGTTGCTCCCACGGTTCTTATTACTTTTTTGAAAGAGAGTAAAACCAAATGTGACATAACAAAACAGAGTCAGTCAAATCAAAAGGAAGGACATAATAGAAAATGTAAAAGCATAATACAAGATGATCAACAATGTTACCATAATGCCTCCCGCTATCTCTAATAGAATTGCCTATATCATCAGTTATAATAAAATTGAACCAAACAGTAAAGAATGAAACCAACAAAACCAAAACATTGGAGCTATTATAGGTCTTCAAAAGTAGATAATAGTCAACCAGAATGGGCGTCATAATGAATCCCACTATCTTCACAGCTGTTGCCTAAACTTTCGAACCTGGTACTATCAAGCAAAACAGAATAGAGGAACATCAGTCAAAACAAGATGGTGAGAGCAATACAAGGCTTTAAATCAAGATAATGGAAAGTCAAAGTGGGTTACCATAATATATCCTGCTACTTTTTAATTTATCTTTCCCTTAATTAAAAGGATAAAAATAAAAAAGTAAATAATAAAATGGACATTGAGATAAAAGAGATAACAGCAAAACAGCACAGATCAAAACATAACCATTTAAGCAAAATAGTGTTTCACCACAAGATAATCCCGACATAAAAGTAGTTACCATATTGTCTCTTTCCTTGAAATCTTTGAGTATAACTTCATATACTGTAGCATCAAATATATCAAAACAATGTAAAACCATTTAAGAGAATGACAGTATTACAGGGTATTTAGAATCAACTAACAGAAAATTAACAATGGTTTCTATATAATCTCCTTGTCTATAAAAGTTTTTGTTTATACTATCACATATAATAAAATCCAATAAGATACAACCAGTTTAGACCAATGGAGACAGAAGAACAAAAGCTTGATGAGACTTCAAAACAAGATGATACTAAATCAGTATTACCTATTATGACGTCATTTTCTCCAAAATAGCTGTTCCTATCATCCAATCTTCTCTGCCTCATTTCTGTTGAGCTCTTTTTCTGTCATTAGTTGACAGTTTGTCTTCTTCATTTCGTTTTCTGCTCCATTCATTGTGGCCTCTCTGCCGCTGTTTCTGGATTCTTCGTATTTTTCTTTTTTAGAATATTCTGCAGTATTGTCTGTAGAGTTGAATTGCTGGTTGCATATTCCCCTAGTTCCTCTTTATCCTGGAAGCACCTTGTTTTTCCATCAATTTCAAGGGATAGTTGTGCAGGATATATCAATCTTGGCTGGAGATTATTATCTTTCAAAGCTTAAATTATTTCCCCCCACTCTCTTCGTGATTTGATGGTTTGTAACGAGAAATCTGCTGTAATTCTGATGGGTGTTCTCTTGTAAGTGATCTTTTTCTTGTCTCTGATGGCTTTTAATATTCTGTACTTGTATTGGGTGTAGCTTTGTTTGGGTTGTAGATGGCTGGGGTCGTGTATGCTTCATACAACTGAGTATCTTTACCTTTTGCTAAATTAGGAAAATTCTCCTGGATTATTTCTGTGAGTAACTTTTGTAGTTCATTTGTTTGTGTCCCTACTTCTTCTTTTATGTTCTTAATTCTTAAGTTATAGATCCTCTTATCATCTTCTAGTCTTTGTATTATTGCTGTTTGTTTCTTTGTTATTTTTAAGAAGTTTTTCATTTCATGCTCCCATATTACAAATCTGCCCTCCAGTTCAGATAATCTGTCCTTAGTTTCTTTCAAGCTGTTATGCCAGTTTTGATAGAGTTTTTAATCTCTTTGAACCTTCTTCATGTATTTTATGCTTTCTCTATTTTCTCCATTAAACAATTCTCCCCTCTTTTTCTGTTCTTCCATTCCACCATCTGTTTTTTTTTGGGGGGGGGGTGCTTAGCATTTCTCTAACTATTCTGCTTATGTCTAGCTTCATGTCCTTAATAACTTCATTCCTGAACTCATCTATGAGGCTCTGGAGATAGCACTTTATATCTATTGGTGCTGTGTCTGCTATTGCCTGTTTCTCAGGGTTGGGGACCGAGCGGCCTTTCTTGCTGCTGCCTCTTCCCATATTCTTTGTTCCTTATATATGCAAGCGTATATAGGAGGCCCAGCTTCCTTCCCTGTTGGCCAGAGTCTGATTGAATTGCGCCGGCTAGGTGTTCCCGCCCACTGCAGCTCACCAAGAAGTTGTAGACCAGGCAGCCTATGCGGGGCCCGCCCCTCCAGATCAACCTACCTTCAGGCGCTGGTACCTGGGTTGTGCTAGCCTACTGGGTCTCAGCCAGCAGCATCACATAGGCTAGGCACTGCTCACCAATCCCGCTTGAAAGGGGGATAGGTGACTGAAGTCACTGCAGAGCCCTGTTCCCGCAAGGCTGCCTGGTCCCAGAATGTCCTCTGTTGGAGTCTCCTAGACCGTGGAAGTGTCCCAGTTTCTCTCACTCACTCCAGGTCGATGCACAGCTCCCCGCCCATTCTGTTTTCAACTCTGTTCACCGATTCTCATTCTCAGAGCTTTCGTGCATCTCTCTCCCTGCGGAGCAGATGTAGATGCAGCAGCGGTGGCGGGAAACCCAAATCGCGGCTTCCAATGGTGTGGGCTCCAGATTCCACACTGAGGCTTTTCTGTTCCTGTTATAGCACCAGGATTGCATTCCCAGTTGGTTTCCTCTCAGCCCAGTTCGTTCTTGGGTCAGCAGGGCATATCTCCTCCTGCTTATGAGTCCTTGCTCCGCACCATTCCTGAATTCTAAGCTGGGTCTTTCAGAGAGCCTTGGTAGCTGCTGCTATCTGTCCGCCATGTTCTCCGAAGTCCTCCCACCTTGCCCTTTAAAAATAACCTCCAAAAGAAATCTGTAATTTCTGACTATCTTACTGATAAGGTTTTGTTCTGGTAAGAATGTTGCAATTGACTTGTCTATATTTGTAAACTGTATCTAATTTTTTCCTGCTAAATTAAAATAAAATCATTAGCATTTTCTTTTTCTCTCACATGTATAATGGAACAATGAAAAGTTTATGCCTTTGTTATGTTCACTTTCTAAATCTGAGTCTGAGATTTATACTAATAAATCCAGCTAGGCATGTTGGCACATACCTGTAATCTCAGCATTGGGAGGCTGAGGCAGGAGGATTGCTGCAAATTCAGGGCAAGTCTGGGCAGCATAGTGTTTACAGCCAGCCTGAATTACAGAGCAAGACTCTGTCTCAGAAAAAAAAATCTGTGATGATTGTACCAGCAGAAGCATGAAAAATTACATATCTAGAATATGCTGATTTCAATGAAAACTAATTTTTGTCTCCTCTATGACACAAGGGATCCAGTACAATCATCCTGAAACAGAAGAGCAGGCTCCTTGAGGCCCTGTGCCATACTGGCATTTATTGCTGTAGGCATTCAATGGCTGAACAGCCTTGGACAGTGACTGTCTGTGCTGTGGGCCTTGCTCATCTTCATCATTGCATCACAGCCCACTAAGTGAGCGTGTGGATGGCCTGTACAGTACTCCCAAGCTGTATCATGCTGTTCACCTGATCATCAACAATGCCCTCCAAAAAGCAGATCTTTTGGTGAGAATCTCATGGGAAATACGTTTCCTCACACTCAATGACCATGATGAAAGTTTCATCTACATATCATCTTTATTGCATAAGTTGCAATCTTGTTCCTTCAAATCTACTATAATCCAAGTATTGTAATCCATTTTTCCATCCTCCCTCCAGTTTGAGAAGTTTGTATTTGTAATCCCACTGAAACATTATTGGAATCCTGGTGAGTTAATTCTAATCTACCACCTTCAATGCTAGAATAAAGACACTATTTATAGTTATAGGCAGCCAAGGGATCCTCAGTTTGAGCCAAGTGAGGATTCATAGAACAAAGACTTTGATCCAGGACCACACCCAGAAGAAGGGACTGGCTCCAGGATGACTGACAGTGAGAATTGAGGGAATTACATGAGTCTGTGAGCTAGGCTTAGCTAGGAGGTCAGAAGGCATCTCTTCAATATGCAGAGAGAAGAATATGCAGAAAGACCAATTTTCATAACTCAATTGGGGTAAAATTTAAATTGTTTAGGAGACTGTTGTTTCAGTTTCTGATATATAAACTTTTGTGTCCTGGGAAGTCATAGCCTCTCATTTTAAGGCTTGAACCCAGTTGACACTCCAGGAGCTACATGGTGGTCAACTGTTTACAGAGAGACATGAGGTGACAAAACAGGAAACTGTCAGCTAGTTTCTAACATTACACATCAGTACCCCCCCAACCCTATTTACTTTGCTTAGAGCCAATTGAAGGGTGTTATGGATTGGAAACTGGTGGTAAACTTAACACCAGAAGAATAAAATCACCATGGTGCTGAGCATAGATGTTTCACCTGAGGAAAATTGCCAGCATAAATAGAGATGTGGAGAAGGAGAAGTATGCATTGAGGCATGGAGGCATTGTGCGTTCTCTGCATGTGGCTGTTGAGCTGTTAGATCCTTCTGGAGAAGCTCCGGACCTCACACTGAGCATTGCTTCCTAGGTCTGGAGAGGAAGATGTGTGCTGCTTGGTCTCCAGGATGAACTTGTCATGCTGGCTTCCTGACATGTACTCGACTGTGCTTATCATTGGAGGAGATCAGGGCCTCTGTGTTGCTGAAGATGGCTGTGATGCTTTTCAGGACAGCCCTGGTCTTTGTTATGAGTGTGGCTTCTTGGCTGCAGCATAGAATCCTCATCCCAACAGCACAGCTCCTTTATCCCGCTGGCATGGGCTTTCTGGCTTCTGCCACTGACCTTTGGACCTTCCCAGCACGGATCCATAAAAGAGACTGGTGTGAGTCCTTCTTTTGGGCTCTGGACCTCCAGTTTGACTTGTGGGAGGCATTCCATGAACTCTGGGCTTATGGGGGACATTGCTGTGCGATTTAGGCCCTTGACTAAATATTCTATGTCTTTGGTGTTGCAGATAGATTTCCTGCAATTTCTTGTGATCTCTGGATGACCATCATAAAACAATATTATAAACTCCAAGTCCTGATTCTAATTGTTCTGTGCACAATCCCTGATTACAATAAAGGGAAAAGGAAATAGCTTAGTCAGTTCTGTAAACATCAATACATGAAGATAGCGCCCAGTTCAACTAATGCAGAGGTAACTGGTCTGCAATCAAGGAGAGCCGTCCAAATGGTCTTCTACATAAGTCCCATTAATCAATATACATCCTTACTTCAGCCCATTTAATCGTTAAGAGAACTCACAGAGGTATACTATTTGAAAATAGTAAAATATCCCAAACCTGCCATAACCAACTACCAGAACACCACAGAGCATTTGTAAACTAGGAAACATTCCTAAAGAGCTAACTGCTCAAACAATAATTTGTGTCTTCAGATTCTACTTAGCCCAGCTTTATATGCATCACTTTCAGTTGATAAGACATCTTCTTGAGCATGTGCAGCCTTATAATTCTGCAGATAATACTGAGTTCACAGTGAGCTCATAAAACACGACTACCTAGAGTATCTCATAGTTAGGCATCTAATCATAACTATAGCTGAAGAGAACATGACTTTGCTCTAAATTTTTACGTTGTCCACTATAATTGTATTATTGAAGCTTGCCACAATCTCCATATAATCTCCTGCTGCAGATATCTAAAAACTACTCAGCTCATGAAAGAATTATCACGGCAGTCTAGACCAGATGGAGAAAGTTCTCTTGCTCTAAAGTTAACTACACTCAAAGCTAACAGTCCTTTAAGTCACACTCTTGGTGACAACTTTCCAAAGATTGTGCTGACTACACTGGCTGCCTATTTATCAATCACCCCTCAATTCTCACTTCAAAACAGAGTTCCAATTCACTTCAGTGAGCTTACGGAAGGTGATACTTTCCTTCCCTTCCAAAGATAATTGTGATTGTTCTAATTCCAGTTTCTCTTTGGTAATGACTGATTTGAGGTGAACTTACAACTCTGGTTTTTTTTTTTTTTTTTTTTTGGTTTTTTTGTGTGTGTGTTTTTTTTTTCTTTTTGGTCTTTTTCATTTTTATCGGTACCAGGGATCGAACTCACGACTGCCTGCTTGCAAGGCAGGCACTTATGCTGCTGAGCTAAATCCCCAGTCCCACAACTCTGTTTTGATAAGATATAAGGAAAAGTCTGCTTGAGGACTTTTGAGAGTAATTTTTCTTAATAACATCAGAAGACAGAAGGGTGAAGATAACATTGTTCCCTTCCTACTTTTTAGATATTATCATGAAAAGATGTGAGAGGCTGGAATGGCAATAGCCACCTTATAACCGTGATAGTAAAGACAAAAAAATGGCAGAGAAGGTGATATTGCTAAGAATTTCCAACTGCTCTAGGTTTGGGTATGTGAGATAATAAATCTTTATCTAAAGTCTCTTTTACACACATATTCTATTATTTTCAGGCAAAACAGACTGATACGTATAGTATCTACTTTACTAATTCCCCAAATCATGATGGATCAGACACTATTGGTCTCACTGACCCTACTGCCTATCCTAGTGCTTGTGTCCACCTTGCCTTTTTTGCCTAATTGATCTCTTCCACCCTAGTATCTGGTATTCTGGTTGAAAGCAGAGAGTCCTCCTTGAGTGCAGTTTCCCCCACCAATCTATAATCCTCCCCCTCAACAATGGATTTCCCAATACTTAACAAAAAGTTTATTTCGTGAGGCTTCTCATAAAATGTCAGAAATGGGTTAGGGAAGTAAGCCTCCAAAATTTCACTGTTTGTATTCCTTTCATTGCACTGTCTAAGGAACTACCTATCATCTGAACTTTGTTTATCATGGATTGTTTTTTAGCTTGAGATTCTAGCTACAAATGATCTTAACCATTCTTTTCTATTAAACAAGTACAACAAAAATTTTTATTAAGATTACTCAGTGATAAATTCAGCCTGATCCACAATTACATTCTTTTGTGCTTCTCTTACACCCACAGAATTCATTATCACAAGAATTTGTAAAATTTTTATCAATACCCAATTTCAAAATATAATACTAATTATTTTGGCATTTAAACTTTCTTCCACATTTAACTTGGTAACTGCTCCTCATTGCTTAGTCTAACAGTAATAACATGTCTGAAAAAAATGAGAGATAATGGTGAATATGAGGAAAACCGATTTGCTTTATAGAATTGCTGCTCAGGTAAGGCCCTCAAATGCTCTTCAAATCAGGCAATGATATTTTCATCAGATAGGCAACAGAAAATGTTTTCATTGGCAAAGAAAGATCCTTGGTACCATGGAAATTGACAGTCTGCAGATATACAAAGTATAATTTTTATGGTAAATTATAATAGGAGATTGTTATGGCTTATATCTGTATGTCCCCTCAAAGCCTCATGTGGTCACAGGTACAGCTTTCTGGAGGTGGTTGGATTAGGGCGTGTAATAGGGATTAAGGGTGCCCACCCTGGGTATGGAGGGCACTAGATAAAGGCAGGCAACTGCTGCTTCATTACTTTGTTGCTTTGCTGCCTTGTACCCACACTGCTTTTCCATGGACTATTTCTCCTCTGTGATGCCCCACTGCCTTACAGCCTACTGACTCCGGACTAAAACTGCTACAAACTGTGAGCCAAAATAAACCTTTTCTCCTTTAACTTTTGGTGTTCGGTATTTTGTCTCAGCAAGAGAAAAGACAGAAACTAAAACTCAATTTTTCACAATGTATCAGTTTTGGCTAAAATTTCAAAGACAAACAATATAGATGCCTAATCATTCCTAGATTATAAAACAAGATACTAGATCACTTGATGTAGATATGCTAACACACAGCCAAGTTATGTGAGCCAGCAATAGCCCAACTCCTGTCTGACATATACTGAAATACAAAGAAATCACAGGAAAGGGTCAAAATACAGGGAAGTGATTTTTTTTGGAAACAGCTGTCAGTTTGCTGTGTATGTCCTTTTCACTTCCATGTGTGAATAACTTCTTTGGGCAAATACTAGGGAGAAGAATTGATGGATCATGTGTCAGTAGTACGGTTAGTACTACAAGGAATTGACAAATTGTCTCCCACAATGATTGTAACATTTTGCATCCCCAATAGCAATGAATTTCTGTTGCTCTATATCTTTACCACCTTTGGTGTTGTCAGTGGTAACTCACAATGTTTGAGTTAATTTTCCTTATGCTCATAGGTATGCAGTGATATCTTGTCACTTTAATTTGCACTTAACAGCAATAGGATATTGATCATCTTTCCATATTGGCCTTCTGTATTTCTTTGGTGAAGAGTATATTCAGATCTTTACTCATTTTAAAGTCGAATGATTAGTTTTCTTATCGTTGAGAAAATTTTAAGAGTTCCCCATGTATCTTTGGATAACAATTGTTTATCAGATATGTCTTTTGCAAATATTTTCTCCCAGTCTGTGGCTTGTCTTTTGACTTGACATTGTCTTTCACAGACCAGAAATTTTTTTTTTATTAAGGAGAAAAAGAAAAAAAGCAGAAATAGAGTAAAAGTTATACAGAATTTCAGAAAAAATAAACAATAGGAAATCACTAGTTAATAGATTACATATTGTTATGTTAGAAATAATTGTTCAAGTTTACAAAATTAAAACATATAAAGTGGACTTTCAAACAGTCAGACTGGAAACAGTTTTGTTCAATGATCCAACAAAACTCAGTAATACAGACCAGAAATTTTTAATTTACACTCTGTCTGTTCTTGCCTGTTGTCTATTCTCCACTACAACCCTAAGCTTATTAGTCATGGTGTTGTAAATGTCTGGTCTGATAATTCCAACATCCCTGCCATCTTCTTGATCTGATTCTGACTTACTCTGTCTACTTAAACTGTGTGTAATCTTTTAGTATGCCTTGTAATTCTGAGAGGCAGATCTGATACACTAAATAAAAGGAATTGCAACAAATAGACCCTTAGTATACAGTGCTAAGGTATAGAAGGGAAAAAAATTTTAGAGTCTTATGATTTGGTCTCAGTCTTTCAATGAGCTTAGGCCCATTAAAATCCTGTGAACTGAAGCACTTCCTCCAGCATGAGCCAGGAAGACAGCCAATCAGCGGCCCCCGAGGTCTGGCCATGGCCATGGTGAAACCCAGGCGGCTACACAAAGCAATGTGCCTGCTCTCTTGGTAAGTGCTTCTCTCTGGCACAAGCCAGGAGGAGACCCAGTCAGCATCTCCTGTAAGCCTACTGGTACGAGGGCTGGGAATCAAACATCCCAAACCCCACCTCCCATTAGCAACTGGGGACAGAGGTCTGAGCATCTCTTGGGAGGATGACTGTATGCAATATAGCAAATATGGGGATCTCCTTCTATCTTCTGTTTGAAAGCAAATGTTGTTTTCACTGTTTTGTTTCAATATGATTGTTTTACTCTATTAACAGCCTCTTTCGATTGGTTATATAATGTTGTCTTTGGTTTGATTCACTATACCTAATTGGCTAGACAACTATCGTGAAGATAACGAGATATACTGTGGTACCTATTACTGTTATCCTGGTAACCTACTCTGAAGTTCTGTACCAATTTCACTGCATTGTCTCAATTGGCTTTGTTCTGTCTTGTTCTGTTGTATTTTTACTACTTTCAAAATAAAAAAATCCTGTGACTTCAGGATTTTATTTGTGTTTGTTTGCAGTTCTGAGGAATACACTTGGAGCCTTTGTACTGAGCTACATCTCCAGCTATTTTCTACTTTTCTTTTAATTGACACAGAGTTTTCCTAATTGCTCAGGCCTCCTAATGGGGTTAAGGTATGGGGATTGCAACCTCTGGGTTGAGGGAAGAATACTGGGCTTATAAACACACACTACTCCCAACCATTAGGGATGCAGGACGATTAGAAGGGGTTGAAATTGGGTACCCCCTTTTTCTCTATTTGTTAAATATTTGCAAAAAATCATGGTAAAGTAGGCCCTGGTAAATTGTTTCTCTAAAGTTAAAACTTAAGAACAGAAGGTCCTAGCACTTTTTAAATGCTTATTTTTCTACTCCCCCTTCAAGAAATAGGCAATTTTTCTCCTATTTACTGTAAGAACACATGGAAACAAAATTCATATGTGCGAACTCTCCCAAAGAACTGGGTCTCCCTGGAATTTTTTAATGCTCATACTAACCCATAATGAGATCCCAACAGTTTATAAATTTTTACACACGTTTTCCTAGCCCAGTCATTGTTCCTGCAGAGATGGATTTCCACTTTGGTAAACTGTGATTACTATTCAAGTTTTATAGAACTAACAAGTTGTTAACATCTTTTCGTTCAGCTTTTCACCAGAGTGATGACATCTAACTCTTTTCATGTCAAAACAAAAACCAGATATCCTATTTCTGTTAAGGTACTACAAAAATGAGAACGTCTCTCCCCAGAAAATAACATGCAAATTAATTTTCTACTAAAAGTTTTCTCTTTTTCTCCACTATATACTGCCTACTGCCTTCCAAATAGAAATATTGGCATACACAAGGCCTAACACCAAGAAAGAATCCTTTTAAAAAACTACAAATGTTCTATAAGGTTGGTAG
Source organism: Cavia porcellus (assembly GCF_034190915.1). NCBI lineage: Eukaryota > Metazoa > Chordata > Mammalia > Rodentia > Caviidae > Cavia > Cavia porcellus. The sequence goes on from NW_026947487.1 coordinate 81,847,323, forward strand.
GAGACTTTATGCCAAATTAGCAAGAAATAAGGACAGAGAGGTAAACAGAATGAGGTTATTTATCTTGAAGCAGGAATATAACATGAGACGTAGCCAGAAAGGTACTACAAGCCTCCATGCTGGCATAGTTGGGCTTAGATCCTGTTTTCTAGGGTTTGGGTATCATTTTCCTAAACTAACAAGAAGTTCCTAACAGTACTGTTTCAGGATCCTATGGGAGAGTGAGATTTCACAGAGTAATGATGGCCCATAAGAGGAGTGTGGGACTTGTTCTGGCAAAGAGGAAACCACAGACAGGACAGACAGCCAGGGTACCTGGAGGAGGCCAAACCAATGAGAGAGTCAGAAACTGAATACAGTGGCACATACCTACAATCCAGCACATTAGAGACTTAAAGCAGGAGGATAACGAAGGGTTCAAGGCCAGCCTGCTCTACAAAGTGAGACTCTGTTTCAAAAAACCAAAACAAATATACAACAACAAGACGAAGAAAGAAAGAAAGAAAGAAAGGAAAAAGGAAGATAGGTCAGGAAGATTCAGTGAAGGACAAGTTGGTGACCAAGGCCAGGATACTTGGAAGCTCAGTAAACAAAGTCCTCATTAGATGAGCTGTGTAGTTATAATTAATGCTGTTTTTAAGAGTATGCCATGCTCTGCATCCAAGTCAAACTTTCCTGCTTATAGCCTCATAGGCAAATCTCAGTTGGCTTAAGCGTAATAATATTTGTGTATAAAAAACCCCAGACAAAAGAATCTCTTTGGAAACACCTTTTGCGCCCCTTCCAAGGTTTATTTGCCTAAGGGCTTTTTGCTTTCACTAGGCAATAAATACTGCTTTCTGCATTCCCCTCTACAATAAAATTGCTGTGTTCAGTCCTCTCTTTTTCCTCCCTAACTTGTAATCCTTTCTGCATCAAGAGAAGAATCCACCAGCTGGATGGTAACAGTCTGCTATAGCTAGAGAGTTGAGACATTATGCATCTCTTAACCCTTTAAGATTTTTAAAAAGAATACTGATATTTTTATAACCCAACTCAAAAAAATTTTAGAGGCAGAAGACAAATGGCATTAATCACTGTGTGATTTAGGAAGATCTCTAAGGGGAAATTAGTAGTGCATTATATTTAAAGAACTAGCATAAAAGAAATCAGATAGGAGGCTCTTTCAGCATCCCTGTAAGAAATGAGTGCCTAAGCTATGGCAGCAACAGTGGAGTGAAAAAGTACGCAAGATGGGATTTAAGGCCTCGTGACAGACTGAATGTAGAGACTCAAGAGGAGGGAAAAGTTTAGATCCCCAGGTTTTTCGCTGGAGCAAGTAAGTGGGTAATGTTAACACAGAAGATTAAAAAGTAAGGAGAGAATACAAGAATAGTTTCAGATGACTTGAATATTAAAGTCTGTAAACATAGTAATAAAGACATATTTAGTAGGTAGTATACACTCAAGCCTGGAGATTATGGGAACCAATCAGATTAGAGAAAATAATCAGGTACATCATCCTTATATAAATAGAAGCTAAAGACTATAGTATTACTGAGTACATGCACTGAAGGAAGGGACTTTGGACAGAATCTTTTGAGTTCACCAACTCTTTAGGGTGTGCACTCAAGAAATGAGCCCTGAAAACAGCCAAAAAGTAAAGTCACATGATGTCCGGTAGAGCTATTTAATACAACACTCAGCATTTGTGATTGAATTTTATTTTTGTGTCAGGAATCAAACTCAGGACCTTGCGCTTGCCGGGTACAAGCTTGTGCCTGAGGTGTAGATCCCTGGCACCTTTCCTATTCTTAACCTCCCTTGGTCCTTGAAATTCATTCTCCAATTTCAGGGGACACGAACTCAGCACATCAAGCAGGCTCAGAATTATACTTCTCCTATATCAGTGCCTCCAAGTACTAACAGTTGGAGATGGGTCGCAGGGTAGAGCACGTGTCACACACCAGTACAGGAAAAAAAGCAGCGCAAAACCTGCAAGCAATTCGTCCTCCCAATTCACCGTGACTCTGCACTCATCTACTCCCTGCAAAGTTCTCTGGGTCCTACTCCCCAGCACCCTAACCCCCATCCTAAGCACCTGTGAGAACTGGCTGCAGTGGGCCTTCAGAAGTCTCTAGACTCTGAGCCCCAACCTCCTGTGCTCTAACATTATCCTGACGGTGAATCCGAGGGGCAGCAGCTAACTCAACCTGTATCCCCTAGCCCACACTGGCGTGGAAGCATTTGCCTCTGATAAGGGTCACGAACATGGTGCAGACCTCTCACTTATTCTCATGTGCCTCCAGGGAAATTTTCTTTTCTTTTCCTTCTACCTTTTTCCAGGTTTATCTACGATGACAGGACTAAAATTACACGGAGAAAACCTCTGCGGAGATCCTCAGCGAGAAGTCCCGCCAAGCGGCAAGAAGGCGGTACCTAGCAGTCACTCTCCCCTTGGGACAGACCTTGGGTGACGTCACTTCCGGTCATAGCCCCGCCCCACCGCGGCCCCAGCCTTGTGCAGTGTCGCGCGCCCGCTCACGCTGTGCAGACGAACTTGTGAACATGGCGCCACAGGTATCGCGCGGGTACTGGAGTCTACAGTGGAAGGGTGCAGGCTCGGCCGGGGGTGCACCCGTGCGTCGGCGGAGCAAGTTCGAGCGCCTCCGGGGGGAAGTGCGCTGCTTGCGGAGCCCCCTTCCCCTTGCCCAGGCTCGCCCTCCCGCCAGCGCTTTCCCTCCGGCGCTCCCCGGGCTGTGGGTCTCTGCCGGGCCGGGCCGGCCTGCGCAGACATGTTTAGGGAGACTCGGGTCGCTTTCTCTAACAGCTTTGAGTTATGATCTAAACAAATAGATGTATAGTGGCCTTCCATCTTTACGTGATACCTCTTCGAGTTATTATCCCCATTTTAGACTAAAACTTGAGGCGTAAATTGGTTGCGCTTAGTGGTCGTGCAACGGAGAGCGGTCAGGATTCGTAGCAATTGACAATAGAGGCAGAAATATACTAGAATTCCGTGAAGATATACGATTTTAAATGTTGAAGTTTGAAAGAAATGGTAAACTCTCTGTAATCTTTAATTACCACTTTATGCGGTTTTACCTTATTACCAAGAATCTCTGGAGTTCAGAACGTGTAACTCGTATGATTGTTCAAAGGTTGAAGTGTGATTAGCAGTTTCTTCTGGGGTTTGTTTTGTTTTAGAATTCAGTGAAGGGAAAATGTCAGGCTCATTTAAAGGGGAAGGGCATCAGATTTAGATTATGAAATATTCATGTTTTGGATTTTTGGGTTACAGAATTAAATTGTAGGTTCTAAATTTGAGCTTTCAGGTCTGTGGTACACTGAGATGAAAAAACATTGTAATACAAATTAAAATCTAAGTTTGTCTATATTCTTTCTACTCTCAGCTTTATTATCTACATTTTAATTTTTAAAACGCTAATTTCCAACCTGTTTACCCACTCAGGTCACTCCTTATGTTCGTACTATGTGGTCAAAATATACAATAAATGTTTAAATTTTTAAAAATTGTTACAGAAGACACATTGCCATTAATCCCCCTCAAAATCCCCCCTCTCCTCAGACATCCTTAACCCATAGTTTTTGCCACTTTCCGAAGCAGTTCTGGAATTTTCTTTTTGCTAATGTTTTACATTGCTAATGTTTTACATTTAATTGTTTTACATTGTTTTACATGTGATTAAAAATACCATGACTGTTGTTGTCTAGTGCCACCTGTTAAAAGGTAGGCACGTAAAAACATTACAGTGGGTTTTCAACCACTTTATTCCCAGGATCTGGTAATGTGCAACTTCTGGCTCTTTTCTAAAGTCAAAATGGCCATGAATGGAAAATGTTTTGAAATGATTCAGGACATTGAGGCAGCCAGGAGAGCACAACGACAGACACTCAGGAAGTAGTGAGAATAATGGGATGTGTGTTTAAAGTGAAGAGTAGTGTTTTGTAGGAGATTAATGACAATGCATTTTTTACTGTAATGATTTTTCCTGATTGTCAGCTAATTTATTTCATACATGTAGAGGGCTTGTGTCTAGCCATAGTAGTTGCTCTTTTTCCTTAAGTCTTCATCCTGCTACCACAGATCATTTAACTACTGTTTCTGTGAAGCTGTACTGTTTGCAAGAACAGGGAGTCCATATTCCTCCCTGTTCATCCTTCCTAATCACTCTGTATGTGGGTGTTTTATCACATTTGTAGCTGTCTCTTCTTCAAGTTCAGGTTAAATGTGTTGCTTTCCAAAAACTACCAACCAGTTATGTCTTCTTTCACTTTTTGCTTTCTGTAGCACTTTTGCACTTGTTTTTTTTAAGTCATGTTTTTTTTAATTTTCTAGTCTGTCACCTGTAAGCCCAGTGGTTTGCAATCTTTATTCTGTCAACACATTTCATAAGCATTATGTGAACTGATCAAGATCTTCCTCTTATGCTTGACTCTTTGGTAGTGGAGAGATGTACTGATTGTCTCTAACGCAACACTAAAATTTTCTAGTAGTCTAGTAAAGGACATGTGAAGTTAATTTTAGTAGTATATTTAGATAATTCAGTATGTTAAAATTACTATTTCAGTGTGTAATCAATGTTTTTAAAAATACGGAAATTTTTTACCCCTTTTTACTGTATCTCCAAAATCTAGCTATAGTTTACATTTATAGCGCTCAATTGGTACAGACCATTTTTTTGTTACTCAGTAGCCATGCTTGGCAAATGGCTACCCTAAAAGGACAACTATAACAGGTACTTTTTTTGAGATGGTCTCCCTATGTAGTTCACCCAGGCCTTGAACTCACTGTGTGTGACTCTGGCTACCCCTGAACTCACAGCGATCTTCCTGCCTCAGCCTCCTGATTGCTGGAATCATAGGCATGTGCCACCATACCTGGCCTAAGTTTCCCTATTTTGATGCTGATATTTTCTTTCCCACTACCAGTTTTGGACCCTGAGCAAAAGACTAAAGTATTTATATTAAAAATAAGGTTTTTAGTATCTTAGGCCAGACCAACTGAATCAGATTCTCTTGAGATCTGCATTAGGAATTGAACTAAGGGCCTCCACACTTGCCAAGCAGGCACTGTGTCGCTGAGCTATATCCCTGGCCATTATGGTGTTTTGTTTTTTAGATCTATATTTTTAACCTGCACTTTCTGCATTGTAGAGCATCATTAAATATTTTATAAGAAAAACTTTTTAGCCAAAAGAGGCTTTTATAGCTGACCACGTAGTCATCTCAATTAAGATTTTTAGAATTCATCATAACAAAAACTGATCACTGAACAATTACTAGTTTAAAAGGGTAAACAGCTTATTCTCTTTTCTCTATTTTAGGTTATCAAATGCAAGGCTGCAGTTGCTTGGGAAGCTGGAAAGCCTCTTTCCATAGAGGAGATTGAGGTAGCACCCCCAAAGGCTCATGAAGTTCGGATTAAGGTAATGGCATGGGGGCAAAAAAGAACACAGGTCTCTGCATTAATGAGTAAGTCTGAGGTCTACAGAGGATAAACCTCAAGGGACAACATCAAGAAGAACACTTTTGAAAGTCATGGACCTTAGAATCAAAACACTCAGGCAGCCATTTCCATGGATTACTGCGATACAACTTTTGTAATTTGGGTTTAAGGATCCTCCCTTTTTTAAACCCTCCCCCCCCCCCCCCGCCTTTTATTGAACCTATAAATTTGAATATATGGTATCTCACCGGAAACAGTTTTACTAGAAAAGACTTTAAAGTTTTATAAGAGCAATAAACAAATGAATTTTTAAAATCCTTTTTGACCCAGATCTGACAATCTGAAATCTCACGATATTTTGTGTGTTTTTCTTCAAGTTCAGAAATTAAACTGATGTACTTTTGGTATGAAGATGATTTTTGCTCTGGATGAGCTATATGTGGGCCCTCTTAGATCACCTTTTATCCCTAGAGAACTATTTGCATATAGTGGAGAACATTACCTTGTCTGTGGCTATATAGGCCAGGAGCAGGAAGTATAAATAGACACCGAGATTTTACCTTCTTGTGCTTTTTGTGGTTTTAAAAGATACTTAAATGTCAGCAAGAAAAGAATAAAGGGGTTGCTTGAGTAGAAATCATGTGTGCTGGTGAAGAGGAAGTCTATTCAGTGCTCTGAGTTTTGGTCCAGACTCAAACAGACTGCCATATTCCTACACAGCTCTCAAAGTTCCCAGAGGGAGGAATGAAAAAATGATGAAGAAATAAAGATAAGACAGAAAGCTGGAATCAAGTGGAGCCCACTTTCTGGATGGGAGGAAAGGAACTGCTCAACCACCCTAGTGGATTTATTTATGTATTTGTCAGGTTGTTGTCACTTGACACCCTGTTTGCCTAGCAACCCATTTCTTGGATTGTCTGGGGCTTCCTATTCACTGAACTGAAGCAGCTTGTTCATGAGGCTTGCCTCAGGTGCTCTTTGTTCTAGGAAGGTACTTGCCTCGCCCCCACACATGTAATCAGTTTCCAACTTCAGGTACTTCCTACTGCTACTTGAGAAATAATACCCTTTTAGACATCACGTCTTTCAGCAGTCTTGAGGAAGCCTCCGTTACATAGGCTCGGTTTTGCACACGAGTAGTGTTCTCTCTGTACCTGAATATACAGTGGTGCTTGTAAAGTCACCTTGTTTACCTTCTTTTAGTAACATTCACCAAAAAAGAGAACAAATGAGTCACTTTTCACTGAATATAAATGTATCAAAATAACCACCAAAAATTGCTACTAATTCTAATGATTAGGATACCATGGATTATACGTACTGATTTTAGAAGTTAGAATATGAAAGAAATGTATGTTACAATCAACAAAATATATTAAAATAAAATGCCTTTCATTTGACTTTTATCCCTGAGTTGTACATGCACACACACTTCAGTGCTATTTCTTTAATACTCTAATAGATCGTTGCCACTGCAGTTTGCCATACTGATGCATACACCCTGAGTGGAGCTGATCCTGAGGGGTGTTTTCCAGTGATCTTGGGACATGAAGGTGCTGGAATTGTGGAAAGTGTTGGTGAAGGAGTTACTAGATTTAAGGCAGGTAAGGAGAGTATTTAAACCACTTGTTTGATTTTGGCTAATTACTATAAGAAAATTACTTTTGATGATTTTGGCTAATTACTATAGAAAATTCACCGCTGTGAATAAGTAAGCACCTAATAAAGTTGTCAAGATAAATTTCATCCCCCCTCTGGAAAGCACAAATAATATGGATAGTGTTTTCTTCTCTGATTTTGCAGCGTGCTCTTCATCTGAAACTCTTATTTCCAAAGCCAATTTGGGCAAAGTTAAACAATTTTTAGACCTACATCAGTCAGTCAGTATTTTGAAGTACATGACCTTATCTTGCAGTTACTGTTTTAAAAGTTTAATTTAAATAAAACTTTTCAAAGATACTTTTTGCGTGGCTGGCCAGTGTCCGAATGATGTAAAAGTTTTAAACCTTGAAATTACTAATCAGCTGACAAGACTGAGAATTTCTAAGGGCTGCTGTGTTCACTTAGAAACATGCTACCCGTTTGTTGTAGTTAGGGGTTGTGCAGAGAACAATTAGAATCAGGACATGGAGTTTGTAGTATTATTTTTATAATGGTCACTGGGAATTAACACAAGAAAATGCAGGAAATCTATCTGCAACACCAAAGACATAGAATATTTAGTCAAGGGCCTAAATCCCACAGCAATGTCCCACATGAGTCCAGATAAAAACCCAGAGCTCATGACAATGTCTCCCACGAGTCCAGCTGGAGGTCTAGAGCCCACAAGAAGGACTCACGCCAGTCTCTTTTACGGATCCATGCCGGGAAGGCCCAGAGGTCAGCGGTGGAAGCCAGAAAGTCCATTCCAGCAGGGTGAAGGAGCTGTGCTGGTGGGATGAGGGTTCTATGCAGGAGCCAAGAAGTCACACTCACAACAAAGACCAGGGCTGTCCTGAAAAACATCACAGCCATCCTCATCCTTAGGCCCCGAGCTCCGACGACGACAAGCACAGTTGGGTACATGCCTAGAAGCCAGCGTGATGGGTTCATTCTGGAGACCAAGTGGCACATGTCTTCCCCTCCGGAGCCAGGAAGCAATGCTCAGTATGAGGACCAGAGCTTCTCCCCAGGAGATCCAGCAGCTCAATCAGCAACTCATAATGCCTCTGTGCAACAACGCATTAAGACCCCAATGTCTCAACACCTCCCTTCTCCACCTATTTATCCTGGCAACTTGCCTCAGGTGGAGCATTTTCACTCAATGCCATGCTGATGTAATCCAGCTGGCGTTAAGTTGACCACCAGTTCTTAATCCATGACACCATTCAAGATGATGTCTTTGCATGTGTTTTCTAGGTGATACCGTCATCCCACTTTACATCCCACAGTGTGGAGAATGCAAATTTTGTCTAAATCCAAAAACAAACCTTTGCCAGAAGATAAGGTTAGTATTTTTATATTACATTCTTTGTTTGTTTTCATTTTTTGTCTTTTTGAGACAAGGTTTTGCTATGTAGTTCAGACTGGCCTTAAACTTACTTTGTAGCCCACGCTGGCATCGAACTCACAGCAATTCTTCTGCCTCCTGAGTGCTGGGATTACAGGCAGATGTCACCATGCCCAGCCTATATTACATTCTTGAAACAAGACATCATATTCAGAACAATACTAAGAAATTGTGTGGTAGTCTATACAGCACATGTTACATAAATTGTTTTATTTCATTTTCAGAGCAAATTGTCACTGTTAGTAGTAGCCCCATTTTTGAGGAAGAGATAAATTAAGACTCAGAAATTAAGTATCATAAGCCATTAACATGTAAAGCAGATTTTTCTAAACTCATTCTGTTTCCATGATGCTGAATAGATAAGAAGGAAGGGCATGTTCAAGGAAGGACATGTTTGTGAGATTTAAATGAAGTCATTTTTATGAGCCAATTTATTGTCCATGAAAGCAAAGTAATAAAGTGTACCTTGTAGGTTATTGGGAAGCCTAAAAGAGATGACATAACCCTTTGACACAGAGAAGATAATTACTGTATTGTAAGGCAGTAGCACTTAACTGCTTTGAAGCATTTGACACAGAGAAAGGTAGTTATTTTATTGTAAGGTAATAGCACTTAAAGAACTGCTTTCAGGCATTTTACAATCCCCACACATGTACTATAATCTGTGTACAGGGTGTAAATCTTAAGTGTGCAGCTCAGGGAATGTTTACATATTACACACCTGATGATATGAACCTTAACCTGAATCAAAGTAGATAGTGGGTAGTACCCCTCAAAGCCTTTCATGTCCCTGTCAAGTCATCACCTGCCTCCTTTAGAAGTAACCACTATTCTGATGATACCTTTCACTGTGGAACTTCTGTAAATTGAATCAGTGTGTGGACTTTAGTCATATTTCTTTCATTCATAATGCCTGTGAGTTCATGTCTAAGTTGCTATGTGCAATTCTGTGTACATTACGTTGCTCCCAGCTTGAGGCTGTTATGACTAGTTCTGCTAGAGATATTCTTACACATATGATGGATATGCATATTACTTCCTCTTCATTGTGTTGGCAGGATTGGAATTGGAATACTTATCAATAGTTTATAGTGCATGTGTTTACATTTCCAACAGTATCATGTGGGAGATTTCCACTTACTACTACATTTGTTTTCTAATATCAGTGATAAAATTAGTTTTTATAAAAATTCCATTTATTTTATAATGTAAATTATGTTACAGTTGGCACACCTAGAACAAAAAACAAAAAAATTCTAGTTAGTTTTAAAGGAAAATTTAAATACAGTCTGAAAAATTTTATAACACATCAGCTGTGTGATAGTGATGGACTCATCATGACTGTGTAGCCATTCAAAAGTAGTTCTTTGAGAGTGTCACCTTTTTTGTCCAAGAAACTCCACTAGGACAGAGTGGGTTATTAGGTTTAAATTGCTCCCATGAAGATGCAGTGGTTATTTTTAAAGAGCTTTATCTCTAATTCTTTATCTTTGGTCTTATTTTTGTTTTTCTCTTGAGAGAAACAGTTACTCTTGAATCTAGAAGCAGTCTTATTTTCTCATCTATGTGAGTGTGTGCATATATGAGTATATGCTTATATATGGTATAGATGGATTTATCCAAGAGTATACTTGGATACGTATATGAAATTCAGTGCTTTTTAATTAAAGGTAATAAATATTTATTAAATATTAACTGTGCCAGTTACACATAATTTTGTTATTTTTTATAGCAATCTAAAGAATAACTATTTTCTCCACACTTTATGGTGAGGAAACAAAGGCACAAAGGTTAACTTGGCCAGGTTTTGAACCAAGTGATCTGACTTTTAGAGGTTATACTCCAAGGCATTGTTTTAGAATATTACAAATAATTTTGTTACCATTTATTGTATGCCTCTGAGTTTTAGGGTTTTTTCCTCTGTTGGTATAATTACTGTACTGCAAAACAAAAGGGAAGAGGAAATATATATGGACTCCTTGAGAACTGTTACACTGGGGTTTTTTGTGGTTTTTTTTCTGTCTTTTTGAAACAGTCTTGCTATGCAGTTCAGTTCAGGCTGGTCTTGAACTTGCAGTTTGCAGATATCCTTCTGCTTCAGCCTCTTGAGTGCTGGGATTACAGACATGCACCACCATGTCTGGTTTCTTATAGTTTTGAAGGCGGCCTCCTGAAGATCTAAATTAAAATACCCAGTTTGACTGTCTGTTTTCATTAGTTGATCTGGATAATTTTTTGTGATTATGTAAATACTGGTTTGGGCTTCATTTTTTCTGATGCTCACAATTATATGATGAAATTATTTTAAAATTTCATTTATACTTGTTAAAATGAGTTCAGAAATCTGACAGTTAGTTCCACAGAGTTGCTGAAAGATGGGTAAGATTATAAATTTTTTGTAAGTTTACCTTGTAAGGAGCTAATTAATAACTATATTAAAAATTAGACTTTCAGGACACTTTTCTGAATATTTATTAGTCATTATTTTAAAAACAACTTTCTTTTGTGGATTTGAACACCTGCCATTTTCCTTATTTTTTTTAGAGTCACTCAGGGGAAAGGATTGATGCCAGATGGTAGTAGCAGATTTACTTGCAAAGGAAAGACCATTTTACACTATATGGGAACCAGCACATTTTCTGAGTACACAGTTGTGGCTGATATCTCACTTGCTAAAATAGATCCTTTGGCACCTTTGGACAAAGTCTGCCTTCTTGGTTGTGGTGTTTCAACTGGTTATGGTGCTGTTGTAAACACCGCTAAGGTAAGAGGTAGCTTCTGCCTCCTAATTCAACTCAACTAAGTTTTGCTGAAATAGTGAAACTAGCCTGCTCTTTAAAAAAAACCTGTTGATTTCCTAGACTCTTTTGGAATGAGTGTCTTATAGACTATCTTTACTATTAGGTGGAACCTGGCTCTACTTGTGCTGTCTTTGGCCTGGGAGGAGTTGGATTGGCAGTTATCATGGGCTGTAAAGTAGCTGGTGCATCCCGGATCATTGGTATAGACATCAATAAAGATAAATTTGCAAGGGCCAAAGAATTTGGAGCCTCTGAATGTATTAATCCCCAGGACTTCAGTAAACCCATCCAGGAGGTGCTCATTGAGATGACTGATGGAGGAGTGGATTACTCCTTCGAGTGTATTGGAAATGTGAAGGTCATGGTGAGTATGCTTTCCTTCATCCTTTTTTTGCTTGTGGAACCTTTTAAAAATGCATTTTCCTTAAAGTTAAAAATTGTTTCCACAAAGGGAAGGTCTTTTGATAAGAATTATTCCAAGGCGGGGCTGGGGATTTAGCTCAGCGGCATAAGTGCCTGCCTTGCAAGCAGGCAGTCTGGGTTCGATCTCTGGTACCGATAATAAGGAAAAAGACAAAAAAAAAAAAGAATTATTCCTAGGGAAAAGTGGCTGTTTTAACTATAAATGGAAATGATACAAAAGAATTATTCTAAAAGAAGAAAAAGTAACCATTTCAACTATAAATGGAAATATACAAGAACTCAGGGAAAGATGAAAATACGTGTACACTATATAATATTTAAATCAAATTAATGTACTCAAATACTTTTCATTCCTATACAGCAAAAACTTTCAAAATTCCTCTAGCCTGTTGAAATGTACAGTACATTATTATTATCTGTAGTAATCCTACTATGCAGTGGTACACCAGAGCTGCTTGATTTTACTTGGTACACATTAATTGGTACCTTTCTCCATCCCTCTCCTCACCCTACTGTATCTGAATACCTCATATTCTTTATCCATTTATCAGCTGATAAACACTTTTAAGTTGTTTCTGTTTATTGGCTGTTATATGTTGCAGATGATATAAAGTAAATTTGTGTTACCTTGATAATTTTTGTATACTGAGCAATTTTTTAAGAGTTTTGGAAGTCCTTATAAATTCTAGATATTGGCCCCTTTCAGATTTATATTTCACAAATATTTTTCCTGTTCTCCAAGTTATCTCTCTACACTGTTGTTTTATTTGCTCTGTACAGGCATTTCGCTTTAATAAAATTCCATTTGTTTATTTTTTATTTCTTGTGCTTCTGAGGTCTTGTCCAAAAATTCTTGCCCATTCCATTGTCTAGAATTGCTTCCCTGTATTTTCTTCTAGCAGTTTGATACATTTCTACTAATTTATTTTGAACCTGTAGAAGAGAGGTTTCTAAGTTTATTCTTACACATGTGGAGAGAAGATTTACAGTGGTGCTGTGGTTCACAAGCTGAATTCATTCTATAATCTTGGAAAAGATGGCAACATTTGTACTCATGCAAGAAAGGTGGCTTTGGTGGTGTTTTCACTTGATGCAGTTTACAAATAAAAAAATTTTGCCAAATTGTTCATAAATAAAAGCCATTTGTGAACTAAAGTAACACTTTTAAAATAAAAGCTTTAAATTTGATCCATTTGTTCAAATATTAATTTACCAAGGCTAATAATTTAAACACTAAAAATCAAAACTATGTTGAAGTTGCATCTTAACCCGGTAAGAATGGCTGTCATCAGACAAAAGATTAACAAGTGCTGGCAAAAATGTGAAGAAAAGGGAACCCTTGCACAGGGAGTGTCCATTGGTATAGCCATTATGGGAAACAGAATGGAGTTTCCTGAAAAACTTAAAAATAGAATGACCATGTAATCATTCTAACCTATTACTGGGTGTAGGAGAAGTAATCAAAAATAGGATGAATGCTTAGATAATAGTGCAGCAAAAGACACATTGCCATTAATCCTCCTTCGGGTAGTCAAAGTACTGTCTCCAGACACACTTACCCGTCATTCTAAGTCTTCAGCATTTTTTATTGTCCTTTTTATATCCAAAGGAAATAAGATTCTGACATCTGCACTCCTGTGTTTATGGCAGAACTATAAATCTGTTTAAAATACAATTGCTCAGTAAAATTAAATTTACTGAATATTAAGTTTAGACATTTGTTGCCATTTTTTTAAAAAGTTCTGCCACCCCACTAGAAGTTTCTAGGGAAACTGTTAGTCTGAGCACTGTGCACTGGCTTCTGTGATTGGGTCTTTATGCGTGCAGAGAGCAGCACTTGAGGCGTGCCACAAAGGCTGGGGTGTCAGCGTGGTGGTCGGAGTAGCTGCTTCGGGTGAAGAAATTGCCACTCGTCCATTCCAGCTGGTGACAGGTCGTACATGGAAAGGCACCGCATTTGGAGGTAATTCAGTGAATGAGTACTTTTTCTCTTGTTATTGTCATTGGCAGGTTTTTAATCATAGTACAACTTTCCTGTATTAATAAAAATCTCCACAAACTACCTTCTGGTTATTAGTCAATGCATACAGCATCATTTTTTTTTTTTTTTAATTTTTTATCGGTACCAGGGATCGAACTCACGACTGCCTGCTTGCAAGGCAGGTGCTTACGTCGCCGAGCTAAATCCCCAGCCCCACAGCATCATTTTAAAAGACAAGTTTTTAGTTTAGTCAGAGTTTTACCCCTGGAACTGGACAAGTTCTCAGCTTCTTCCACAAAATGGTTCCTGGTTACACCCATAAACAGTCATTACTACAGTATGTTAAGGAGTAAGAAGTTGGCATGCCAGCAGGACAGAAGTGAGAAGTTGGTTGCAGGGTGAGCAAACAGTAGTGTTAGTCACAGTTTCATGTTTTGGACTTTCGTAGATTGTCACATTTTACCCATTTTTCCAGAGTGCAGTAGTAACTGAGTGTGATTATACTTTGTGAATAATACCAATTTCTGTAGCAACTGACATTGAGTCTTAAACTGAAAATATTGTGAATGAATGAAATCCACAGTCTTCATATGCTTTTAAAAATTTAATCTTCCCATGCTCTTAGAAGGAGAGAGAAGTCACATGGGCTTTAAATAATCTATATTAAGGGTCTGTTAAGAAACCTGTGCTTGTATTATGCCATCCTTTTTGAAGGTAGAAGAAAAGTTTTGAAACATGCTAAAATGAGGGCTGGACAAAATTTTTCTCCGTGGCACTATTTATCTTAGCATCGAATCTGGCTAACCACCTTTCCAGAGCACTAGATGTTTGCCACATTTGTGTGCCCAAGAGTAGACTCTTTAAAGCAACACATGCTACTAGAAAGCACCAATTTACTGTAATTTAAAGGCATATTGTAAGCTAGGCGAGTGAGCCAAGTTAGGTTTGGTAGTATCATCTAATTTAAGCCTCATTCCAGCACATGCCAGTTGGGATATCCACTGGAGCATTGCAACTCCCTGCATTACTAAAGTTCAGTGGTACCTCAGGTTTACAGACTCAATTTTCTGCACCATCAAGATTGCAAAATGAATTGGATGAGAACCAAAACAAATTTCCCTATAAGGTCAACATTAACCACCAAATTTGATTCAGGTCTCATCCAACTCAGTTTGTAACCAGTGGAAAGAATCAAGTTCATGAACCAAGGTGCTACTGTATGACCTAAGATGTAATAAAAGTTCTGCTCTGCTCACAGGCATTAGGCATGTCAGGCTATACTGAGTGAAGAGGAATTGTATTGGGCACATAAGATGTTTATATGTAAGTAGCCCATCTTCTCATATATAAATTTTAGTGTAACACAGGCATAGCCATCCCTGGGCCATCACTTGATACCTGGGACAATAGGAGTGTTCAATAGAATAGTTGTCTGCATTACTTGATAGATCTAAAGAGATAATTTAAAATTTCCATGATTTGTCAGGAAAAAAATAATTGGTGGGGGATTTAAGGAAAGAGATTTGGAAAAGGCTCAAAAGAAGTTAGAAGTAGGTTTCACAGCATCCTTAAGTGAGAGGAGAGCTTCTTTGTGTATTTATAGCTTTTCCTAAAAGTGAGAGATGAAAACATCTTTTATTTATAATTATATATCTTGAAATATTTCCTACTTTTTCAGTTTTATGGTTTTCTGTTCTCAGATGCTGTTCCTGTTTACTTCATTTTTGAATTAAAAACCTAAGAAAAGATTGTGTATTGTATCAGGTTTCTTCTGTGTGACTTCAGTAGTTTCATCTTGCAGAGTGTAGAAATTTCTTTTGGCCAAAACTGATGAGATTTTAATAAATCTTAACTAACTACAGAAAAAGGAAAATACTCAAAAGTATTACTTCTTTATAACTAAAAAGATGTGTGTCAAATTTCTCCTCCACTTCCAACCACTTTTTCTATTTTCTGTAACTCTTGAAATTATCAAAAAATTCATTCTTTTAAATTTCTCTGTGCTATCCACTAATGATATTCTAGAAATACATAATATATTTTACATAATATTTGCTGCATAAACTAATAGATGTGTGTATGATTTCTTTTAGGATGGAAGAGTGTAGAAAGTATTCCAAAGTTGGTGTCTGAATATATGTCCAAAAAGATAAAAGTGGATGAATTTGTGACTGGTAGTGTATCCTTTGACCAAATTAATGAGGCCTTCAAACTGATGCATTCAGGGAAAAGGTAAGTTTTTTCTTTAGCTACATATTATCAAATGTAATAGTGATTTTTACATTATCAAATATAATAGTGAATAGTTTATAAAAAAAGGGTGAAAAAAGTAGTGCTGGTCCTAAGAGATTGCCATTCCAAAATCTGATTGTTGCTTCCTTCTCTTACAGCATTCGAACTGTTGTAAAGATTTAAATTCAAGAGAAACACGTATCCAATTGTACCCAAGTTTTGTGGCCTGATGGGAGCAGCCTGACAGGCAGGGAGATCCTCCAAATTCACAGCAGTTGAGACTTTCAGTTACTACTCCAGGGAATAGTGTGCTATGTGTAGTTACGTAATTCTTGATAATCAAGAAAATGGCTTAATGCAGTCACAAATCTGCTTTCTAGGCTCTGCTTTTCACGTAAGCACTTCAAGCTCATTATAAAGAATATCTGAACACAATAAAAATAATTTCTGCATTTGTATGTTGTCATCTTTTTTATGCTGTATTCATTCTCACGATTCTTCTGCCTAACAGAAAGGTACAAGAAACTAGACAATGAAAGAGAGGAAAAGAAAGTGCTCTAAAGGATATAACTGCATGTATATTTAAGTGTGTAAGATAGAAAACCATATTACTAAGTTTTGTTGGATCACAGTCTTACTGTTTGAATGTCCACTTTGTATGCTTTAATTTTGTAACTTGAATAACTATTTCTAAGATGACAATATGTAATCTGTTAACTAGTGATTTCTTACTGGGTTTTTTTTTTTTGAAATTCTGTATTACTTATACCCTTTTACTGTTTTGATTTTTTTCCTCTTCAAAAAAAAAATTTAAAAAAAGAAATTAGACAATGCTTCTTCTTTTTTAAGTTGTTTTCCTTCATTTTTGTTTATATATGAGGTATATATATGTAGGAGTGGCAAAAATTTATGTTCACCAATATAAAAATGTGAAGTATTTTTAAGATTTTAAAATAACATCATTCCAATTCTTATGATTGCCAATTGGACTCTACTTTCTGTCACAGTAATGTACATATTTAGTTGGTATTAGTTTCTTTGGCTAAAAACAAAATTGTCTCTTTCAGAGTTCCAATATAAAGAATGGATTTTCTAAGACGCTTATTACAAGGATTTGTAGATCAGGGGATTCAACTATAGGTGTAAAAACTTCTTTTTTAAAGAACACCTTTTTAGTACATGATCTTGGGTAGAAGCTGAATCAAATACTTTTTGGAATAAAGTACAGATAAGCAGTGTTAAAAATTTCCTACATGCAAAAAAAAAAAAATCCTGTGTACATGTCAACAAATTTATCTTGTTCTAAATTAGAATTCTAACTTTGAAAAGATTGTTGGAAAATTTTTGAAAATCTTCAAACTGCTTTCTTAGCCAAAGATAAGTAATTTCAATGCAAATATGTAGTAACTCCCATTGTATTTCATGAAAGCTAACAGGTATTTTTTTTTTTAAACCGGTACCAGGGATCAAACTCATGACTGCATGCTTGCAAGGCAGGCGCTTATGCCGCTGAGCTAAATCCCCAGCCTCCAAACAGGTATTTTTTAAATTTAAGAATAAATTTGTTTAATTAGGAACTTTTCATTTATTTGGCAAAAATCTCACCTGCATTTCCATTTTTCGCTTGTTAGGCTTTTTTTTTTTTTTTTGACACAGGGTCTCACCATGTAGTTGACACTAGTCTTGAACTCAGTAAGTATCCTATGCTTGCCTTGAATTCATAGTGCTCCTCCTGCCTAAGACCCCCAAGTCTCTTTTATTTTCTTAGTCAGCTTGCCTAAGAGATACTTAATGGAGAAAGGCACTAGTTTATTATTACGTGCACAGGATACTAACATAAAGTAGAATGTATGGGATGATGGGGTCATTTGGGATGGAAGTTCAGTGGAATCAGTTAATGTATATATCTTAACAAAGATAGCTGCAAAACACACAGGTACTTCCATTTATTTTACTTGAATGCAAAATTGTACTTAACTGGTAACTAATTTGTAGAAGGAAAACTTTCATCTTATATGCACAGAATAATTCATAACTTTCTGTTCGTCCTCCAGTCTGCCCAATAGGCTGATGAAGTCTTAAGATTAACAGTTACTGGGCTTGGGGGCTGGGGATTTAGCTCAGCTGCATAAGCGCCTGCCTTGCAAGCAGGCAGTCGTGAGTTCAATCCCCGGTACTGATAAAAAGGAAAAACACACAAAAAAAAACCCCAGTTACTGGGTTTATAGAAATACTGCTAATACAGGAAGAAGACCAACTTTGGAGTCAGCTAGTTTGGTTTTAATTACATGCAAGATCTGAGTGTGAGCAAATACTTTTTGAGTTTAACACAGTACATTTGAAAACACTTTAAACAGCTATTTTGATAGTAAAACTAAAAGCATTTGTGCCTTGACAACCCATAGATCAAACATCCATTATACAGGTTTCTTTTGCTGGGATTATATGGGAATAAAGCAACAGATTGGGCCCATAAGCAGATTTTTTTTTTTTTTTTTTTTGTCACTAGACACCGAACAGAATTCCATGTGTATTGGGATAAATATGCACATACAAAAAGGAGAGCCCAGGCTTGGTGGCACACACCTATATTCGCACTCAGGTTACAACACTCAGGAAGCTAAGGCAAGAGGATCATTGTAAGTTGAGACCAGCCTGGGCTACATAGATCAAGGCCAGTCTGAACTACTTGCTTACTGAGACCAGTTGCAGCTCTAACGTTCCAGGGGAAGGGCAGCAAGAGGAGGGGAAAGTAAAAGAGACAAAAGCAGAGGTCAGGTAGAGCCCTCTCTCCAGACGGGAAGAAAGGAGTTACTCCCCTTCTCCATGCATTTATTACATACATTTAGCAACTTAATGTCACATGACACCCTGTTGCCAATAATCTACATATATGACAACCTAAAGGCTTAATATTTTTGGGTGGGGATCGCTTGTTTCTGTGACTTGCCCCCAGCGGTGTTTGTTCTCTACCAGGCTTGTCTCACCCCTGCAAGTGTGAGATCAACTTCCAGTTTCAGCCACACCCAACACATACCCAGATTCTGTCTCAAAAAAGAAAGGATAATCTACCATAGAATCACTTCCATTTTAAATGTACTCTTTTTTTTTTTTAATTGATACTGGGAATCAAACTTATGACTGTGTGCTTGCAAAGCAGGTGCTTATGCCACTGAGTTAAATCTCCAGCCCTTAAATGTACTCTTGACTGCCAAAAATGTCAGGATATGTTATAGAAACAACAAAAAAATCTAAATGGAGGGGCTGGGGATTTAGCTCAGTGGCATAAGCGCCTGCCTTGCAAGCACGTGGTCGTGAGTTCGATCCCTGGTACCAATAAAAAAAAGTCTAAATGGATCAAAATCTGAATATTAAAACAGAAACACTACATCTGTTGGAAGACAAATTAGGTAAAAATCTTGAAGCCATAGGGGTAGGTAGAGAATTCATGAACAGGGATCAAACCGCATGGGAAATACTTCCCAGAATCAATAACTGGAATCACATCTTATTAAAAAGTTCCTGCATGTCAAAAGAAATCTCCAGCATAGTGAAAAGAAAACCCACAAACTGGGAAAAAAATCTTGGTGAACTGTCCCTCAGACACAGGACTTCCGTCTAACAAATACAAAGAATTAAACCCCCGAAATTCAAAGACCCACACCAAAAATGGGCATCTGAGATGAATACATAGTTACCATGTGAAGAAATACAAATGGCAAATAAATACATGAAAAAATGTTCATCATCATTACTCATTAGAGAAATGCAGACTAAAACCACACAGACATTCCATCTTACTCCAGAGAGAATGGCTAGGATCAAGTAAACTACCAACAACAAATGCTGGAGAGGCTGGGGGGAAAAGGGGACCCTCCTGCACTGTTGGTGGGAGTGTAGACTGGTACAGCCATTGTGGAGGTCAGTCTGGAGATTTCTCAAAAAGCTGGGATTGGAAGCCCATTTGTTTCAGCTATTCCACTTCTAGGCATATTCCCAGAAGAACTTCAAACATACCATAGTGATATATGTGCACCCATGTTTATAGCAGCACAGTTTGTAACAGCCAGATCTTGGAAACAACTTAAGTGTCTGTCAACTGAGGAATGGATAAAAAAAAGTGTGGTATTTTTATACAATGCAGTACTACTCAGCTATAAAGAATGATCATATTGAGATATTTATAAATAAGTGGACGCAACTTGAGACCATACTCATAAGTGAAATAAATACCGTATAGTCTCCCTAGTGTAAGAAATGGTAAGAGTACATAAGGGTTTATAGTAATCATGATTCCCCTTACATTGCTCTGAAGGCTTATAATGTCTACATTCATTCAATGAAATAGTTTTATCCTAGTTTGTTTGATTTTATTATCTGTGATAGTGTAAACAGCTATTTTGAAGAAAACAAGACATTATAATAGTGCTGATTTAGTATCATCTTACTCTGAAGTCCTACAATGCTTTTGTTTTTCTGTTTCCTTTGGTTCTATCAGGTTATATCTTATTGGATATTATTAATGTGTGATAGTATAAACATTTTCTATGGAAAATGAGATAATATAGTAGCCATTGTTCATTCTCTGCTATTTGGTTCTGAAAGCTCTGTAATGCTTTCATTCTCTTCACTGGTTTTATACTGTTTTGTTATGTTTGATACTATTGTATATGAAGCTATGCTCTACTATTTCAAAGAAAGAGATATTATAGTCACTGTTAATTATGGGTTGTCTTGTGCTAAAAATGTTGTGTTACTTGCATTGTTCTGATCTGATCTGCTTTGTTATATCCTCTTTTGTCTTAATCTCTTTAAAATAAAAATCAAAAAATGTTTTAAAATATGTTGATCTCATTACTGTATATTTCAATACTAAAATTGTTTTGGCCTTGTCTCAGAATCACTCAGGACTAAGTACCCTGATAAAAGTTTCAACAGCCTAAATCGTGGTGTTCTGACCCAACTACTGAAATAAAGCAAAAGTCACTTTATACATAAACTGTTGCTAAGTTGTGGTATCAGTGCAGCAGACCCTTGACTTACAAACTCACCTCATTCGCAGGGGCTGGTTGTGACTCATACTGGTTGTAAGTCAAGACTCCCATAAGAATGGAAATATCCATATTGTATTCCAGACATCCTAAAGCACCTCTTAACCATTTCATAATAAAAAGGTGGTAAATGTGTACAATTTACAATAATTTTCCTGGTGTATTCACCAAAACATTATAAAATGTGTCTAGTTTACAGAAACAACAATTTTATACTGTACTCACTGTTCAAGTGGACATCCTTCCCTTGAAGAAGGGAGGATGAATGGAAGGTGATTACTGTTTGGAAGGAGACTCTTTCCATAAGGTCAGGAATCTGGTCTCTGGTGTCCTTTCTCTCCTCAGGGGAGTTTGTAGCCCACTAGAACCTGCTTCTGGCTCACTAAGTCTAAACCTTTTCAGAACTAAAAACTGGTCTGAAGTTGTCTGTTTCTGTCTTTAACACTATTCTGTAGTATCCTATGACACTACCAATAAGCAAGTGAACACAATTGGATTTTTCTATTTGGATCAGTCTTTACAAATGTTTGTAGCTTATTCCATTTTTTGAGGATTTCCTTTATTTCAGAAAAACTGCTGCACTGATTGTTGATACTCCTTCTACTCCAGGAAGCTCCTTGGCTGCCATTCTCTGTTGCTCAACCAGAAGTTACTGAAGTTCCTCTGTAGACAGTTCTTCTTGAGTGTTCCTCCGTCAATTCTTCAACATCACTACTGTTTACCTGCAAGTCCACTGACTCTGCTATAGTGACAATGTCATCAATCAGGGTCAATTGAAGGCTCAAGCTGCTCTACAACAGCATTCAGAGTCTCTCTCCTCCTGTATAATTTCAGGCCACACTGTTCCAGGCAAATCTCAGTGTCCTTAGAAAGACATTAGCACAGAGTTTCTTAAACCCACATAGGAAAGAATGTTGCAACATTCTTTAAAACAGTAAAAGAACTCTTATGGCTTAAATCTGTGTATCAGACCATCTGGAAGCACTTCAGGAACAGTTAGCTCGTGTATAGCTTTTTGGTTTTTTTTTTTTTAATTTTATTTAAAGAAAGACTAAACAAAACAAAATGGGTAGAAATAATACATACTTTCAAAGAAAAACAGTACGAACTCACTAATTGACTACATATTGTCCTCTTACAAAATAGTTGTTTAAGCTACAAAAGCGAAACATACAAATTGGGGATTCTAACAGCGAGACTGCAAATGGTTCTGTTCAACTATCCAACAAAAACTTAGTAATATGTTTATCAATCCTATACACTTAAACATACATGCAGTTATCCATATCTTCATTTATGTTGAGATTAAACAAACAATAGCAGGCTAAAATCACTCTGAACAAAGAATAATAGTATTGCTGGATTTCATATCATAACACTGGGTTCAGCACTGGGTACTGTAGTGTCTCTTTTTCTTCAAAGTATTTGTTCATTTCATTATGCATTATAAGATCAGTTCTCAAACTTTATAAGGTTCTATGCATGCATGAGTCTTAACATGTATTTCTATCCTTTCTATATTTGAGGGAGAAACAAAACAAAGTAAGACAAAACAAAACATATTCCTATAAGCACATATAATGAAAAAGATATAAAACCACTGTACAAGGAGTTCTGCAATGGTTACTGTGTTGTCTCTAGTTATCTTCAATAGAATTGTCTATATCATAAGACAGTATAATTGATTATAGCAGTACATAACAACATTAATAAAAACAAAACATTGTAGTATAAAACTTCAAAAATAGATAATAATCAAACCAGAATGGGTATCATAATGAATCTTGTTATCTTCAGTGTAGTCATCTATACTCTCAGACTTGATACTACCAATCATAACAGTTTTGAATAAAATCTGTTGATACCAAACAGCAATCAAACAACCAGATTTAGCTAAGATTGGTCATGATAAAACAGTTTACAGGGCTCCAGATTAAGTTAATTGGAAATTAAAGATGATTACTGTACTATATCCTGCTATTTTTGGGATAACTGTCTGTGCCCTCAGATCTAGTGCAAATAGACAAACTGGGACAGAATAATATCTAAGCAGAGCATTGCAAGTAATGTGGGTCTTAAGTCCTGATACACTATTAATAATATCCTCTGCCATCTTTTTTTTTTTAATTTTTATCAATACCAGGGATCGAACTCATGACCGCCTGCTTGCAAGGCAGGTGCTTATGCCACTGAACTAAATCCCCAGCCCCTCTGCCATCTTTTTAAAGACTATTCCTCCCATTTTACTCCCCCAGTGTGCACTGTGCATTTTTGGGTCTCACCAATACCCTCAGGTTTTAGATTGGAAGGGGGCAATCTGCTATTTACCTGAGTGGTTCCGAACCTTCTCCCTCCTGGACTTGATCTCCAGTTGTATTCCTTTACCTGTTAAAGCCTGTCTTTCCAACCTATCTACAAATACTGGTCGAGTTGCCCCTATTACTCTCTGGTTCCCTGTCACATAGAGCATTGTTTTCTCGTATTTGATTTTCGGTCCATAAACCCTTTTTCAGGTTAATTATATTTCCTATAAAAAGCATCTCAGTGGACCCTACCTCCTGATCTACTCTGCCTATGTTTCTCTCTCTCTCTCTCTCTCTCTTTTTTTTTTTTTAGTATCAAGGTCATCTATATTAGAGATTATAGCCAACCTTCTCTGCCTCATTTCTGTTGTGCTCTTTTTCTACCATTAGTTGTCTATTTTTCTTGTTCATTCCACTTTCTGCTCCATTCATTGAGGCCTTTCTGCCACTGTTCCTAGAATCCTGGTACTTTTCTCTCTCTCTAGAATGTCCTTCAGTATTCTCTGTAGAGTTGGATTGGTGGTTGCGAATTCCCCCAGGTCCTCTTTGTCTTGGAAGCATCTTGTTTCTGCATTAATTTCTACAGTTTTTCAGGGTACATCAATCTGGGCTGGAAGTTGTTTTCTTTCAGGGCTTGGGCTACTTCCCCCCAGGCTCTTCTTGATTTGATGGTCTGTGTCAAGAAGTCTGCTGTGACTTTGATGGGTTTTCCTTTATAGGTGATCTGTTTCTTTCCTCTTATGGCTTTTTTTTTCTTTCTTTTTATCAGTACTGGGGATTGAACTCATGACTGCCTGCTTGCAAGGCAGGTACTTACACTGCTGAGCTAAATCCCCAACCCCCTCTCTTACAGCTTTTAATATTCTGTTCTTACATTGAATTTCTGGGATCTTGATTATTATATGCCTGGGTATAGCTCTGTTTTGGTTGTAGTGGCTAGAGTTCTGTTTGCCTCATACATCTGAATATCATTTCCTTTTCCTATGCTTGGGAAGTTTTCCTTAATTATTTCTGTGAATAGCCTTTGTAGTTCCTTTGTTTGTGTCCCTGCTTCTTCATTCACATTCTTTTTTTTTAAGTTATAGATTGTCTTGTCGTCTAGCCTTTGTATTGTCACTGCCTGTTTCCTTGTTATTTTTAAGAACTTTTTCCTTTTATGATTCCACATTGCAAACCTGTCTTCCAGTTTGGATAATCTATCCTTAGTTTCTTTCAAGCAGTTTTGCCAGCTTTCAATGGAGTTTTTTATTTCCTGGTAATCTCTTTAAACCTGCTTCAGGTATTCTATGTTTTGTTTATATTCTTCATCAAACGTTTCTTTCCTTTTTTTGTGCTCCTCCATTCTTCCATTTGTGTCTTCTTGAGAGGTGCTTAGTATTTCTTTTATTAATCTACTTATGTCTTGTGTTAAATATTTCATTTTTGTACCCCTCTATGAGGTCGTGAAGATATATCTTTATGTCCACTGATGCTGTGTCTGATATTGCATATTTGCTGTCCTCAATCTCTTTTGTATTTACCTCTTGTGGATCAATGTTCTCAGGGTTGGGGGCTGGGGACTTTTTGTTGCTTCCTCTTCTCATGCTTTTGATTTCTTTCATACAGATGTATAGAGGAGGTCCCAGTCCCTTTTTGTTGGTTATTGTTCTTCTTCTTCTTCTTCTTCTTCTTTTTTTTTTTTTTTTGGTTATTGTTCTTCTGAAGTGTGCTGGGTAGGTAATCCTGCCCACTCCAGTGTGTTGAGGTGCAAACAGGGGTGTTGTATGCTGGGTAGGTAATCCTGCCCACTCCAGTGTGTTGAGGTGCAAACAGGGGTGTTATATGCTGGCTCCTTCCCCTCCAGGTCAATCAACCTTCTGCGGCCTTCACTGCATTAGTGTGCACTGTATATAGGGAATTGGTTTGGGACAACTTATTGGGTCTCAGCCAGGGCCGTGACCCAGGCCAAGCATACCAATCTCATCTGGGAAGGGAACAACTGACTGAAGTCACTGCTGTTCCTTGTTCTTACCAGTCCTGTCTGATTCTAAAATATCATCCCATTGGTGCCCCTTTGCCATGGAAGGGTTTTATTTCTGGCACTCACTGCAGGTTGATGTAGGTCCCTTTCAGGCTCCATTCTCTGTTGGGCTCTCTGACCTCTGACTTTAGTGTGACTGCACTTTAGTGTGACTGTGTTTCCAGCAAGTTGAAGCAGCGGGAATTTGAGCATGCGAGAGCAAGGACTCTTAGTTGCCTCAAAAGTAGCTCTGGGACTGCATGTTTGACTGGTTCTTTCACTTTAGTTTCTTCCTGGGTCGAGAGGATCCATCTCCCTCTGTCCGGAACTCCCCATGATGTGTTATTTTGGCATCTGAGTTGTCTGTCTTAAGGAGCCTCTGTATTTTGCTCTTATCTATCCACCATCTTTACTGGAAGCTCTGGTGTATAGCTTTTTAAAAGTTACAATAGTCCATAGACTACAGTAGAGGAGTTGTACTAGGTGGGAGGAACTCAATGAGAGCCAGGAGAATTCTTCAGCCAGTTAATTTTTCTAAAGCTTGGCAAGTGGGAGCATTGTCAATGATGAGAGCCTTAAATGGCAAACCTTTGTCCTCAAATATTAAACAGTAGGACATAAAGTCTCCTTAATCACTCAAAAAAAATTTTTCATTATCCAGTTACATCTCCACATGACCCCCTAGCCTATTCTTCATGACTTTATGTTTTCTGGACACTGCAAGTAGGGGTCCCAGAGTGATGATTAAATCAAGAGAGACTTTATCTTGAGGTCACCACTCACACTGATATAGCAATGAATTATGCTTAGCCTATCCTTCATAGGCTTACAGCCTGACATTTTCTTCTCTCCCTGGGTAATGTGTTCTCTTGGGCAATGTCTTCTAGAAAAGGCTAGTTTCAGCACAGTTGAAAACTTCAGAGCAAAAGCCATTTGTTTGTGTCATTTCAAAATGGCTTTACCATGTCTAGTTACACTGTGAACCCCAATTCTTGCTTTGAAATTATGAAGCCACCCCTTTGTGGCATGAAATGTTTCACCATTATCACTCATTGATGGATTATCCTTTATGGGATCTGCGTTTATAGTTGTAGCCTTTTCACAAATTATAGATTCAGGCTATAACTTGTAATCTGCCTTTCATTTGTCCACACTAACAGCCTTCCTCAACTAACACTGATCATGTTGATCATGACTAATTTAACACCTTTAGCAACACTAGCTTCCTTACATGGTGCAAATCTTTGTAAAATTGTCTAGGTGGTGGAGTTCAACATGCTATACATATAAGATCAGTCATGCAAATGCCGAATTTATATTGCTCCACAATTTCATTCTCTCCTATTATGACTGCTCTATCGTTCCTTCCTTCCTTAGCTTTTTTGTCTAGTTTTTCTGCATTCTTATAGCAGTAATCATAGTGATTTTATAAAGCACTGACTGAACTCATATGGACAAAATACACACATCTAGGCTCAGACTGACACATATGTTTACATACATTTTTCTGGCATTATGAATCTTTGTTTACAGCCACATAGGTGGCTAACATTCAGGTCATAACTCTAGACTTTGATCATTAAAACAAAATTCTGCTCATAACCAAAGTTGTTAGTATATGAGGCTGGTCATAACTTGAGGATCCACTGTACAAAAAGTTCTCCATAGAGAAATGTGGGATACAATGCATGGCAAGCCTAGAACATCTTGCTATGACAAATTGTGAGGGCTCAGATTAATGGTTCAAGATGGTCTGTAAACCAGCTTGCTAGCCAAATTTGGAATGATTACAGTAATTTAATCCAACTTTATAAAATCTATAATCCTGCATTGATACTCAAGAGATAAAAGATTTGAAGGAAAGTACTTCTTTGTACAATGTCACCTAATAAAAATACACAAACTATTAGACAGAAAAATGCCCACTTGCAGTTACCAATGTAATAAAACAGTGGATCATCAGTGATTTTGGCTGAAATCGTTATATAGGACATCCAAGTGACCTCTGATTATTTCTTCCCAAACTGCTTAAGAAAAAAGATGCTTTTACAATCAGAAATACTGATACCAGGTGAGTAAACAACACTAGCAACAGTGTTCAGTGTTCAGTACATCTGAGCCCAGATGTGTGCATTTTGTGCATGAATGAAATTGTGGTGCAATATAAGCCTGGCATTTGCATGACCAGTCTTATATGTACAGTGTTCAATGACAAGAACATGGGCCTCCTAGGATGCAGTGATACCTACAACACATCATCAGTAGTCTTCTACTGAACTTAGCCTCTAGCTCTGTGACAATCACAACCCTAGTGGCCTGATTTTCAGTGTCAATTTCATAAAAGCAGGACTTTTTTCTTTTGGTGCTGGGGATTGAACTCATGACGTTGTGCTTGCCAGGCAGGCACTTATGCCACTGAGCTAAATCCTTGGCCTCCAGATTTTTCTTAAAGAAAACTACAAATACGCCAACAAATGTTGTGTTCAGATTCTGTATTTTAAAAGCTAAAATGTAGAGGTTTGGAATTCTAGAGACTGGATGGCCAGGGGTGAGTGTCCCCACACCATCCCGAGCCCCGGGAGTTTAAGATCATTGCTCTCACTGGCCAGGGAACTTCACGGCTTTCAGTTGCACCTGATAGGCTCAGGTTTGGGCCTGTGCTTCCTAGCTTCCTGCCGTGCTCGGCCAGCTCCAGGGATCTTGGACCTGGCTGTGCCCTCAATTCTGGAAAATGGTGGCTGGAGGTAAGTGTCTCTGCACCATGTTGACCCCAGGAGTTTGGGATCATTGCTTCCACCAGCCAAAGAATTTCACAGCTTCCTGCACACTTGACCAGCCCCACAGGGCTTGGGCCTGCCTGCCCCACCCCCAGTGACACTCTCTCAATGTGGGTGACTGAGCAGCCAGAGTCCCAGGAGCTGAGGGCATAGAAGAGGATTTCCAACAGGCCCAGGGGAAGCCTTGGAATAACACTTGAAACACGGATATATAGGAAAAATGACAAAACAAAAGACCAGAATACAATCTCAAACCTCAAGCCCATCCGAAGAAACCTTAGGAACTATGTACATAGAAGAAAACATATGCTATACACCAGAAATACCTGACATAATAGCAACTGAAATAAAGAAGCAACTATGGGAAGCTTTAAATGAATTCAAATTAGAAATAATCTCCCAGGTAAAACAAGAAATGATAAAAGAAACGAGTTGTTGAATATATCTAAAGAAGACACAGTTTAAAAAAAATGGAAGAACTAAACAAAAAGATAGAATTTCTGGATGAACAATATAAGAAACAAACAGAGTACATGAAGCAGATGCAAAGAGATATACAGGAAATCAAAAATTCCATTGAAAGTTGTAAAAATTGCCTCAATGACAGTGAAGATAGAATTTCAGACCTCAAAGACAAGATTGCAGCTAGTGAACAGGAAAGGATAGATCTTTTAAAAATAACAAGGATTCGATCCCCGGTACCGATAAAAAGGAAAAAGACAAAAAAAAAAAAAAAAAAAAAAAAAAAAAAAACCAAGGAATCAGGAAATAACAATTCAACAGCTGCAAGAAGATGCAAAGAAAAACAACATAAGATTGATAGGGATAAATGAAAAAGAAGGGGACAACATAAAGGATGTCAAGAGGATATTTAGAGAATAGCTGAAAATTTACCAAACATGAGAATGGAAACTGACATTAGGATCAGCGAAGAATGTAGAACTCCAAATAGCCATAACCAAAATAAAACTACACCCAGACATATAATAATGATCATCCCAGAAATCCAACATCACAATACAATATTAAAAGCTGTCAGAGAGAAAAGACAGATCACCTATAAAGGAAAACCTATCAGAATCACAGCAAACTTCTCAGCACAAACAATAAAGTCAAGATGAGTATGGAGTGACGTATTTCAGATCCTAAAGGAAAATGATTTCCAGCCGAGACTGATGTACGCTGCAAAACTGTCCGTAAAAATGGATGGAGATTCCAAGGCAGGATGTCACTGAAGAGGAGAAACAGTTCATGGCAGCAAAAAAAAAAAAAAAAAAAAAAAAAAAAAAAAAAAAAAAAAAAAAAGCAAAAGCAATAAAACACAAAAAGGAAGAGTGCACAAAGAAGACTATTTTTGTCCTTTATATTGTATGTAAGCTACCCACCCCAAGAGTGCATGTAGCACTCATGCCCATCATTCTATCATTGGACCAGGAGTTATTCACAAACTCTAGAAGCCTGCCCCCATGACAACACTAGGCTTTGGGGGAACATCAAGGCATAAACCATAGCAGGAGGTAATCTTCATTGTGTTTTAAATGGCATTTTCTTTGTGACTAGTGCGGTCCAGAATTTTCTCAGATTCCTCTTGGTTATTTGTGTACCGTTTCTGAGAAAATATGAACAAATTCCCTCAAAAGAAAAGTATCTAAGTTGACACAAAAAAGAAATTAAAAATCTATGTAGAAAAGCAAAATTTTTGTAATAAAGTAGTGCTACATAAATAGAGGATTTGCACTAAGAAATATAAACTTTATCCACATTTTAAAATATCTGGCAGAAAGGACATTAAAATATTCTACTTTCCCTCATATATATTTTTTATTGTTTTTAAAAAATTTTTCTAAATTCATAGCTCTCTGTGTACATTGTGTTAAAATATAAACATGTATAATATATGTATTCCCATTTACATATTTGCACACTAATATATAAGTATGAATAAATATTCTTACTCCTAATTTGCCTGTTTTATTATAGATCATATTCTTTTTTTTTAATTTAAGAGGAAAAAGAGAAAAACACAAAACAAAACAAAGCAGTGTAAGGTTACACATAATACAGAACTACAAAAAAAAAAAAACATAACAGTAAGAAATCACCTGTTAATAGATTACATATTATCATCTTGGAAATAGTTGCTCAAATCACAGTATCAAAGAATACAAAGTAGACATTCAAACAGACTGCAAACAGCTGTGTTCAATGATCCAAAAACATTAATATAGTCAGCTATTTAACATCCCTAAACACACTTGCTTTTATATCCGTTAGAGCTCTTTTTTTTTTCCCTCCCTCTCTTTTTTACAACAAAATTTACACATTTTGGATTTTATTACTCCTTAGTTCTTATTACTTTTTTGGGGGGGAGAGAATAAAGTCAAATATGGCAAAACAAAGCTGTAAGTCAAAACCAAGGATAGACATAGCACATGATGTAGAACAGAGTACAAGGTCATCAACAATGGTTATCAACATTGTCTCTTGTTTCCTTAAAAGGAATTGTCCATCTCATTAGATATTATAAAGCCGGACAAAACAGTGGAGAACAAGACCAATAAAACTTAGGCATTGTGAACATTACAGGACTTCCAAAGGAGACAATAGTCAAACCAGAATGGGCATCTTTGTGAATCTTATTGCCTTCAAATTAGTTGCCTATACCTTCAGACTTGCTACTATCGCACAGAATGGAACAGAGTCTAATCAGTCAAAACAAGATCTTGGGAGTATTACAGGACTTCAAAACAAGTTAATAGGAGATCAAAAAGAGTTACTACTATATATCCTAATTTTTTAAATTTTTCCCTTAATTAAAATAAACATAAGAAATAGCTAAATAATTTTTTTAAAGAATAGTAGTTACCATAGTGTCTGTCTTTTTCCTTAAAATATTTGGATAAAACTTCATATACTATAGCTTCAAATATTTCCATATCAAAAAGCCCAGAATAAAGCCTTCTTTCTAATTAATAAGTGAAAATTTTATAAGGCATCAAGGCCACATAATGGGGAATCATGATTATCACATATTTTTATATATTTGAATCATTACTTACATTAGGGAAACTATTCGGTATTCATACATGCGAGATTGATTTATTTCACTTATGAGTATGGTCTCAAGCTGCGCCCATTTATTGATAAATATCTCAATGCGATCCTTCTTTATAGCTGAATAATACTCCATTGTATAGAAATACCACAACTTTTTTATCCATTCCTCAGTTGATGGACACTTGGGTTGTTTCCAAGATCTGGCGATTACAAATTGTGCTGCTATAAACATAGGTGCACATATATCCCTGTGGTATGATGCTTTCAGTTCTTCTGGGAATATGCCTAGAAGTGGAATAGCTGGAATAAATGGGATTTCCAATCCCAACTTTTTGAGAAATCTCCAGACAGACCTCCACAAAGGCTGTACCAGTCTACACTCCCACCAACAGTGTAGGAGAGTTCCTTTTTCCCCACAGCCTCTCCAACATTTGTTGTTGTTGGTTTTCTTGATCCTGGCCATTCTTTCAGGAGTGAGATGGTATCTCAGTGTGGTTTTAATTTGCATTTCTCTAATGACCAATGATGATGAGCATTTTTTCATGTATTTATTTGCCATTTGCATTTCTTCATCTGAGAATTGCATATTCATCTCAGATGCCCATTTTTGGATTGGATCTTTGAATTTTGGAGGTCTGAGTTTTTTTTAATTCTTTATATGTTTTAGACAAGAGTCCCTTGTCTGAGAGAGAGTTCACTAAAATCTTTTCCCAGTTTGTGGGTTTTCTTTTCACTATGCTGGAGATTTCTTTTGACATGCAAAAACTTTTTAATAAGAAGTGGTCCCAGTTATTGATTCTGGGAAGTATTTCCCGTGCAGTTTGAGTCCTATTCATGAATTCTCTACCTACTCCTATGTCTCCAAGGTTTCTACCCAATTTGTCTTCCAATAGATTTAGCGTTTCTGTTTTAATATTCAGATCTTTGACCCATTTAGATTTTAATTTAGTACATGGTGATAGACATGGGTCTAGCTTTAGTTTTCGGCAAATGGAGAGCCAGTTTTTCCAGCACCATTTATTAAAGAGACTGTCGTTCTTCCAGTGAACCTGCTTGGCTCCTTTATCAAAGATAAGGTGGTTGAGTGTGTTTGTAGTTGTGGTTGTATCTTCTAATCTATTCCACTGATCTTCAGCTCTGTTTTGATTCCAATACCATGTTGATTTTACTACTGTTGCTTTGTAGTATAATTTCAAGTCAGGGATTGTGATGCCTCCTGCTTTGTCTTTGCTGCTTAGAATTGCTTTTGCGATTCTAGGTCTCTTCTGGTTCCAGATGAAATTTAGGAGTGATTTCTCTAGATCTATAAGGTAAGTTGATGGTATTTCTATTGGGATTGCATTGAATCTGTATAAGAGTTTTGGGAGAATGGCCATCTTCACAATGTTTGTTCTTCCTATCCATGAGCAAGGGATGTCTTTCCATTTTCTGAGATCATCTTCAATTTCCTTTTTCAGTGTAATATAGTTTTCACTGTATAAGTCTTTCACTTCTTTCGTAAGAGTAATTCCTAAATATTTCATTTTTTTGCTTGCTAATGTGAATAGTCCAGTTTCCCTTATTTCCCTCTCTGTGGTTTTGTTGTTTGTGTATAGGAATGCTATTGATTTCTGAGTATTGATTTTGTATCCAGCCACATTACTGAATTTATTTATTGTATCTAAGAGTCTTTCAATGGAGCTTAGGGGGTCTTCTATGTAGAGTATCATGTCATCTGCAAACAATGACAACTTAACTTCTTCTTTTCCTATCTTTACCCCTTTTATTTCTCTTTCTTGCCTAATTGCTCTGGCTAGTACTTCCAGTACTATATTAAATAGGAGTGGTGATAAAGGACATCCTTGTCTTGTGCCTGATTTTAAAGTAAAGGCTTTCAATTTTTGGCCATTTAGTATGATGCTGGCTGTTGGTTTGTCATAAATGGCCTTTATTATATTGAGGTAAAGACCATCTATTCCAATTTTCTGTAGAGTTTTTATCATGAATAAATGTTGGACCTTATCGAAGGCTTTTTCTGCATCTATAGAAATGATCATGTGATTCTTATTTTTGGCTTTATTGATATGGTGGATTACATTTATTGATTTGCGTATGTTGAACCATCCTTGCATACCTGGGATGAATCCCACTTGGTCATGGTGTATAATCTTCTTGATGATTTGCTGGATCCTATTTGCCAATATTTTATTGAGGATTTTTGCATCTGTGTTCATTAGGGAGATCGGTCTATAGTTCTCTTTTTTAGTTGGGTCTTTCTCAGGTTTTGGTACTAGAGTGATATTTGCTTCCAGGAATGACTTAGGAAGGATTGCTTCCCTTTCAATTTCATTGAATTGTTTGAGGAGTGTCGGCATTATGTCTTCTTTGTATTTCTTGTAGAATTCTGCAGTGAATCCATCTGGGCCTGGGCTCTTCTTGGTGGGTAAGGACTTAATTACATTTTCAATTTCAGTAACCGAGATTGGGTTATTCAACAATTTTACATCCTCTTGATCTAGCTTTGGCACTTCATATGCTTCTAAGAAACTGTCTATTTCTTCTGTGTTATCAAACTTTTGAGAGTAGAGGTTTTCGAAATAGGTGTTGATGATCTTCTGTATTTCTATTGGGTCTGTAGTGACTTCTCCTTTTTCATTTCTTATTGCATGAATTTGAGCTTTTTCTTCCCTTTTTAAAATAAGGTTGGCTAGGGGCTTATCGATTTTATTTATTCTTTCAAAGAACCAACTCTTTGATTTGTTGATCCTTTGGATTGTTTTCTTAGTCTCTATTGCATTGATTTCTGCTCTGATTTTTATAATTTCCTCTCTTCTTTTGGCTTTGGGCTTGACTTGCTCTTCTTTTTCTAGCTGTTTGAGGTGTAGCATCAAGTTATTTACTTGTATTCATTCTGTTTTCCTGATGTGGGAACTCAGTGCAATAAATTTTCCTCTCAGGACGGCTTTCAGTGCATCCCACAGATTCCGGTAAGTTGTATCTGCATTTTCATTTTCTTTTAGGTATTGTTTGATTTCTTCTTTAATTTCTTCTGTGACCCACTGATTACTCAAGAGTGTGTTATTCAGTTTCCATGTGTTTGTGGGATTTTTGCAGTATCTTTGATCGTTAATTTCTAATTTCAGAGCGCTGTGATCCGATAACAGGCAAGGGATGATTTCAGCTCTTTTGCACTTGTTTAAATATGTTCTATGAGCTAATATATGGTCTATTTTAGAAAATGATCCATGTACTGCTGAGAAGAATGTATATTCTGAGGTTGTTGGGTAGAACATTCTGTATATGTCTATCAAACCCATTTGTTCACAGGTATGATTCAGTTCTGTTATTTGTTTACTCATTTTCTGTCTGGTCGATCTGTCCCTTGGTGTCAATGGCGTATTAAGGTCTCCTGTTACAATTGTGTTACTGATAATTTGAGTTTTCATTTCTGTTAATAATTGTTTTATATAACTGGGCGCTCTGGAGTTTGGTGCGTATATATTTAAGATAGTTATCTCTTCCTCTTGGAGTTTTCCCCTTACAAGTATGTAGTGACCTTCTTTATCCTTTATGGTCATTGTTGGTTTAAAGTTCACGTTGTCTGCAAACAGAATGGCTACTCCTGCCTTTTTTTGGATTCCCGCTGCATGAAGAATTGTTTTCCATCCTTTGACTTTCAGTCTGTGAGTATCCTTCTGGGTTAGATGGGTTTCCTGTAAACAGCATATGGTTGGATTTTGTTTCTTGATCCATTCTGCTAGTCTGTTTCTTTTGATTGGTGCATTGAGACCATTTACATTAATGGTTATTACTGTTAAATGTTGGTTAATTGTAGGATTCTTATCTCTCTGCTGTTGCATCTTTATCTTTCTGTTCTGTTTAATTATTTGCTTTGCTTAGTGGTTTTTTCCTTTGTGTATCTAAACTGTCTTTCAATATTTTTTGCAGGGTTGGTTTGGTGTTCATGAAGTTCTTCAGCTGTTCTTTGTCATGGAAGTATCGTATTTCACCATCTATTTTAAATGATAGTTTTGCAGGATATATCAGTCTAGGTTGGAAATCATTTTGCTTTAGGATCTGGAATACTTCACTCCATGCTCTTCTTGACTTTATTGTTTGTGATGAGAAGTCTGCTGTGATTCTGATAGGTTTTCCTTTATAAGTGATCTGTCTTTTCTCTCTGACAGCTTTTAATAATCTATTCTTGTGTTGGATTTCTGGGATGGTGATTATTATATGTCTGGGTGTAGTTTTATTTTGGTTATGACTATTTGGAGTTCTATATGCTTCACTGATCCTGATGTCAGTTTCTGATCTCATGCTTGGGAAGTTTTCAGCTATTGCTTCTCTAAATATCCTCTTGATATCCTTTACGTTGTCTCCTTCTTTTTCATTAATCCCTATCATTCTTATGTTATTCTTCTTTGCATCATCTTGCAGTTGTTGAATTGTTGTTTCCTGATTCCTTGTTATTTTTAAAAGATCTTTCCTTTCCTGTTCACTAGCTGCAATCCTGTCTTCAAGGTCTGAAATTCTATCTTCACTTTCATTAAGGCGGTTTTTACAACTTTCAGTGGAGTTTTTTATTTCCTGTATATCTCTGTGCATCTGCATTATGTATTCTGTTTGTTTCTTATATTGCTCATCTAGGGATTCTATCTTTTTGTTTAGTTCCTCCAATTTTTTATCTGTGTTTTCTTTAGATATATTTAGAATCTCTTTCATTTCTTTTATCATTTCTTCTTTTATCTGGGATATTATTTCGAGTTTGAATTTCTTTAAAGCTTCCTGGAGTTGCTTGTCAACTTCAGTAGCTATTGTGTCTGATATATGAGGAGGATGGGATATATTTTCTTCTAAATACACTTCTCCTAGGGTTTCCTGAGATGGGCTGGAGGTTTGAGGTTGTAATTTGGTCTTTCGTTTTGTCATTTTCCTATATTTCTGTGTTTCAAGTGTTATTTGAAAGCCTCCTCAGGATCTGTTGAAAATCCCCTTCTATGTTTGCAGCTACTGAGACTCTGGCACCACTCTACCCCAGGCCATTGGGCCTGCAGAACCAATGGCCCTTCTCTGCTTGTTCAGAACTCCGCGGTTCCAGACAAGCT
The DNA here is from genome assembly GCF_034190915.1 of Cavia porcellus. Lineage (NCBI taxonomy): Eukaryota > Metazoa > Chordata > Mammalia > Rodentia > Caviidae > Cavia > Cavia porcellus. The sequence goes on from NW_026947487.1 coordinate 81,883,532, forward strand.
GGGCCTCAGGGACACTGTGCGCCCACCTGCCCCTTGGTAGATCCACAGCTCTTGGATCGCAGCCGGGTTAGGGTACTCACCACAGACCGCAGTGCCTCAGGAACCTGTGATCCCTCACTGCTTGCAGAGATATCCACAGTCCTCCAGACAAAGGAAGGGCCTCCTGCGGGCACTCCGGATCCACCCAGCTCCTCCTCTGCACGCAGATGGCTATGCGCGGCTGGGCACAGGCCGAGGTGCCCCAGGAACCCGGGATCCCTCCTCCTCCAGACAAAGGAAGGGGCCTCTGCAGGCACTCCGGACCCGCGCAGCTCCTCCTCTGCACACCGATGGCTAGGCGCGGCTAGGCACAGGCCGAGGTGCCTCAGGAACCCGGGATCCCTCCTCCTCCAGACAAAGGAAGGGGCTTTTGCAGGCGCTCCGGATCCGCACAGCTCCTCCTCCTCACACCAATGGCCAGGCGCGGCTGGGCACAGGCCAAGGTGCCTTAGGAACTCGGGATCCCTCCTCCTCCAGACAAGGGAAGGGGCCTCTGCAGGTGCTCCAGATCCGCGCAGCTCCTCCTCCGCACACCGATGGCCAGGCGCGGCTGGGCACAGGCCGAGGTGCCTCAGGAACCCGGGATCCCTCCTCCTCCAGACAAAGGAAGGGGCCTCTGCAGGCGCTCCAGATCCGCGCAGCTCCTCCTCTGCACACCGATGGCCAGGCGCGGCTGGGCACAGGCCGAGGTGCCTCAGGAACCCAGGATCCCTCCTCCTCCAGACAAGGGAAGGGGCCTCTGCAGGCACTCCGGATCCGCGCAGCTCCTCCTCCGCACACCGATGGCCAGGCGCGGCTGGGCACAGGCCAAGGTGCCCCAGGAACCCGGGATCCCTCCTCCGCCAGACAAAGGAAGGGGCCTCTGCAGGCGCTCCGGATCCGCGCAGCTCCTCCTCCGCACACCGATGGCTAGGCGCGGCTGGGCACAGGCCGAGGTGCCCCAGGAACCCGGGATCCCTCCTCCTCCAGACAAAGGAAGGGGCCTCTGCAGGCACTCCGGATCCGCGCAGCTGCTCCTCCGCACACCGATGGCCAGGCGCGGCTGGGCACAGGCCGAGGTGCCTCAGGAACCCGGGATCCCTTGTTGGTGTCGCTCCCGGCCTGCAGGAAGAACACGCGACAGATTCTGACGGTGTGCAATCTTGCCTTTATTTGTCTCCGCGTGGGCCCCGCGAGGCCTCCGCTCTGCCACCAGCCCTTTCTCGCCGGTGGACTTTTTCTATCTCTCTCTGTGCTTCTCTCTCGTGGCGGGAGAGGCATTCACTTTTATAGGGTAACAGTGGCCAATCAGTTCAAAGCGCGCGATGCGGGCTGACTGGCTAACATCAGTTGTTGCTAGGCAGACTATCTTACAGAGCGGGTTGTTTAAGTCGCCAGGGCAATCAGGGGGCAGGAAGCAGGCGCCAACTTGGCTCACTCGATGGGAGGGGTAACTTAGCTCAGGCTTTGCTCTTTTCTACAGGCCTCACGTCCGCCAAGTAAAGCGACCGGTGTCGGCCGCGGCTCCCAACATCTCCCCATATTTTATTTATTTTGAATGAATGTACGCATCGCAGCCCGCCCTGGATTGAGTGCAGAGGCTTATGCCCTGTGTTGAGGCCCACCGTAGGCCCTTGGCTTGGACCCTGGTCGGCCGTCCCCGGGTCCACCAAGGCCTTGAGACCCTCGTCCTTTTTCCAGGGCCAGGAGTGAACTGGACGGAACCTGGATGCAAATAGGCATGCACTCATGCCCCTCCGTGTGATCCCCTTGGAGAGACATCTAGATCTGGGCAGATTCTAGTAATCCAGCGGCTTTCGTGCAGTATGGGGTAGGGCCTGGCTTAGGTCGAGTCGTGCTGGGGAGGCACGCTCTTACCCGTCATTGACTCACCTACCCTGCTGTGTGGTGTCAATAGGGAAGGAATGCGGAAGACCCGCCACATCTAGACCCGGTCGTAGGCCAGTCGAGCGAGCCATGCGTAAGCCTGGGGGTCATTGTGCCCATCACGGGCTGCTGCCAGGGCCGCATGGGCAACCATGTGTACTTGACGCCGGGCCGCCGCAAGGCACCCATTAATAAATGATGTAACCCATCGGAGCAAGAATGGTCCTACAAGTAAGAGCAGAAGCAAGGAGCACAGGGGACCTAACAATGGTAAAACATAGGGGAGCAAGCCATTCCAGGCTCCCCAAAAAGGATTATCCTGTAGTTTTTTTTTTTTTTTTTAGGGCTCATCTTGTTATTGGGTCTGTGGTTGGCCTCTGGTGGAACAGGCCTGATCTTCAGTCGAGGGACGTGTCAACCTCTCTGGGACCCACAGTGGTTCTCGTCCCGGTTCCTGCGGAAAAACACAAACCGCGCCTTGGTTCCAGCTGATTACCGGATCCGGGCCCATCCATTGTCTGTGCCATAGCTGGGGAGCAATTTTCACTGTTTAAGTTTTAAAAATTGTATGTGAATAATGCCATAGATAACCGCGCCTTTGGAGGCAGGCCTTGGCCTTTTTTTTTTTTTTTTTTTATCGGTACCGGGGATCGAACCCACGACTGCCTGCTTGCAAGGCAGGTGCTTATGCCGCTGAGCTAAATCCCCAGCCCCCGTTTCCTCGACCGGCGTTTCTCTCAGCCTGCTCGGCAGAGAACTCTGCGTACCATGCTTGCCAATCAAGATAACTACCCGAAGGAAGGCATGTCTTGGCCAGCTGCATCCAATCACCCGGTGTAAGAGGCTGGGAGGCAAGATTCTCTAGCATAGCTATGGTATAAGGAGCTGTGGGCCCGAAGGTCGTGACAGCGCTTTTTAATTCTCTGATCTGTTTTATTTCAAACGGTTCCCAAACATTGCGCCCTTTGCCTGGGGCCATTTGCACAGGGTATACTCCATAAGGACCGTAATCTAGTCCTTGCATCGGTGGATCCCCTCCGAACCATCGTTCACCCCTCCATAGCCGCCCATGAAAATACCGTCCGCCCCGCGGCGCGACGTCATAGGACGGCGGTCGCGACAGAGTGGAACGGGGCGTCACCTCCTGTGCCGGCTGAGAGAAGGGAGGGTCCCCTGTAGCAGCCTCTCGGCGGGGAGCCGCTTCTGGAAAAGAACTCCAGGGCGGAGCGGATGGCTCTCTATCTCCTCCCCACCAGAGAGCGCTCGGGGGTCCTTTCTCCTCTCTCTGCTTTTCTCGGGCGGCGCACGCACACAATTCGCGGCGCAACTCGGCATAGGGGTTTTTGGCCTCTCAGCTTCCTGCCCCACCTTCTGGTTCCTCCTCGCTATCGGAGTCGGAGGACTCCAGAGCTTGGGTGTCCTCTATCTTTCCCTGGATTTTTTCCCCCTGGACAGATCCCTCCCGAGAGCATTCCGACTTTGCCTGCTCAAAAGCCTTGCGTGCGTCCATGATTTCTGCGTCTCTAACTGCTGACGGGAACCCCTTCCCCTCCCCTTCAAGGCACGCATGTATCATTTCCCACAGGGGGCGAATAGCCGGCGAAATATCGCCTTCCAATTCCGCCGAGGCGAGGTCCCCGCCTAACTTCTCCCATGACGGCAGGTTTAAATGCCCCGTGGGTAAAAACCAGGGAGCCACCCTATCTACCTCTGCTATGAATAGTTCCAGTGTTTTTTGACCTACCCTGAGGTCTCTAGCTTTTAAAAGCTTTCTAAGGGCCTTTACCAAGGGCCGCGCCTCCGCGCTCGGTAAATTACCCATCTCTAACCTCTAAGGGCTGTAACTCACCGCGTGTGACTTAAAGAACCCGTCACCTACGCGTGAGCCTGAGGGGAGTCTAAAAGCCCTGTAGGTGCACGCCACCCAGAGCCCAGGCTTATCCCCCACTCACCTGTCCGGCAGCACCACGCTGGAGCGTTGCACACCCCCGAGGGGAGTGATCAATTCCCCGTACGGGCCACCAGATGTCGGTGTCGCTCCCGGCCTGCAGGAAGAACATGCGACAGATTCTGACGGTGTGCAATCTTGCCTTTATTTGTCTCCGCGTGGGCCCCGCGAGGCCTCCGCTCTGCCACCAGCCCTTTCTCGCCGGTGGACTTTTTCTATCTCTCTCTGTGCTTCTCTCTCGTGGCGGGAGAGGCATTCACTTTTATAGGGTAACAGTGGCCAATCAGTTCAAAGCGTGCGATGCGGGCTGACTGGCTAACATCAGTTGTTGCTAGGCAGACTATCTTACAGAGCGGGTTGTTTAAGTCGCCAGGGCAATCAGGGGGCAGGAAGCAGGCGCCAACTTGGCTCACTCGATGGGAGGGGTAACTTAGCTCAGGCTTTGCTCTTTTCTACAGGCCTCACGTCCGCCAAGTAAAGCGACCGGTGTCGGCCGCGGCTCCCAACAATCCCTCCTCCTCCAGACAAAGGAAGGGGCCTCTGCAGGCACTCCGGATCCGCGCAGCTCCTCCTCCGCACACCGATGGCCAGGCGCGGCTGGGCACAGGCCGAGGTGCCTCAGGAACTCGGGATCCCTCCTCCTCCAGACCGATCATATTCTTTATAAAGCCATTTATCTGTTGCCTAACCAATACGAAATGCATATTCTTTTATTTTCTATAAAATTAAATTCTATTTAACCAAATTAATCTCTTACTTTCTATAAACACAGTTTGATCACAGGACAGAATATTATTTACAAAGAATCAAAATCTGTACATAACTGATTTCATATTTGGACACTGTCATAGAACTGTCTTTTGCTGACTTGCTAATAATTTCTGTGAAAACATTGTATTTTCAGTGTTAAAAATTTGAGACAAACATGTAAATATTTGATTATAAAAGTAACAAGATGATAACATGAATATTTTCTAGGACATTTGTAATAAATAATGGCTACATGGTGAAAATAATACATAGGCATCACTTCAAGCCGCAAAATCAGTAGACTGAATTATGAACACCCAGAACCAGTTACACTTTTTCTCCTGCCCAATATTATTTTATGTATGCACTGAAGTCTCTGTGATTTTGCCTTCTATTTCAACTATATGATTATGTCTTAATTTCTTATACATGTAGAAGTTATCTCCTTTTATAACAAATAGAATGAATTATTTTTTATGTCTTGATCTGGAAATAATATTTAGCTCCAATTATTAAGAATAGAGCAATCAATAAAGTTTCTAATCCATGTTTTTTTGCTATCCAATAATGAAGTCAGATACATTTTTATTGATTTATAATTATAAATCATAATTATTACACATTTTTTGATTATATAGTCCTTTCAAACTATCTGTAGTTTACCACTTTTAAAACTGGCCTTATTTCTTAGATATTAGCTTTTGAATTTTATGATTTGTGGGTTTAATTTTAATTCTCAGCATTCATAATTAGGTATATTCACTTTGAATACATTAAGATGCTTTATTAAATGTTTACTTACAATTGAAGAAATAAAACTTATTAACAAACTGTGTGCTTTTTTCCAAATACTTTCACAAATCATTTCATTATCATATTGTAAATGGCAGAAGAAAAAGAAGTTTGTATAAAGGAATAATAATTTGTCTCACTCGGTCCTGCTTTGCTCTCACTTTTTCTCTTTGAAGGTTTAATAATTCCTTAATGCATAACCTATGATTTAAGATCCCTTCAATTTCTGCTTTCTATGAGTGTCAAATGCACCCATTTCTCTCTGCTTTATGTATCTTTTCTGTCTGTACCACCAGGAAGCTTGTTTTGCTTATTATTCTCTAATCTTTACTATTACCTCATCTGTATTCATTCATCTCATCAGTCTTTTAATGAAGATCCCTCTGATTTAAAACAAACTTATAAACAAAATTATACCCCGAAAGTTCATGGAATTTTAAGGTTTTAGCCCTATCTTAGAAATAGAATCTTCACAGAAATATTGTTTTTTGTGAAGGATTGAACTATGTCTTCATAGAATTCATGTTGAAATCTAAACCCTCCGTATAAGCTTGTTTGAGGAAAAATCTTTTAAGTAGATAATGAATGTTAAATGAGGCCATAAAAGTGGGCATGGGTCCTAATACAACAGCACTGATTTCTCAGTAAAATGAAAATATCTCAAAAAAAAAAAAATGGATGGAGATTTTAAATACTTCCACGACAAACAACAACTTAAGAACTTCATGATCACCAAGTCAATCCTACAAATAATACTTTTTTGTGTGTTATTCTTTTTTTTTGTCTTTTTCATTTTTATTGGTACCGGGGATCAAACTCACGACTGCCTGCTTGCAAGGCAGGCACTTATGCTGCTGAGCTAAATCCCCAGCCCCTGCAAATAATAAAGACAGTTTAGATACATACAGGAAAAAACCACTAAGGAAAGCAGACAAACAAAATGGAAAGATAAAGATGCAAAAGCAGAAAGATAACATGTCAACAATAAACCAGGACTTCTGGGAGAACATGGCAGATAGATAACAGTAGCTGTAGAGGCTTTCTGAGACAGCCAGCTTAGAATCCAGGAATGGTGCGTGTGAGGAGTCCTAAGCAAGGGGACATATACCCTGCCAATCCAGAAACGAACTAAGCTGAGAGAAACCAACTGGAAATGCAATCCTGGTGCTATAACCAGAACAGATAAAATCTCAGTGCTGAAGCTAGAACCCATGCCTCGGGAAACCACGATTTGAATTTCCTGCTGCCGCTGCTGCATCTGAATCACTACAACAGGGACAGAGATGCAAAACTTCTGAGAGTGGAAATTGGCAAACAGAGTTGAGAGCAGGACTGGCAGGGAGCCTGCATTGACCTGCGGTGAGAGGTACAGAGACCCTTCCATAGACTAGGAGGCTCTAACCAAGGGCATTCTGGGACTGGGCAGACTAGCCAGAACAGGACGCTGCAGTGACTTTAGTTGCATATTCCCCTCTCAAGTGGGATTGGTGGGTAGCGCTTGGCCTGGGTGATGCCACAGACTAAGACCCAGTAGGCTAGCCCAAACCAGGTTCCTCTGCCTGGCAGTGCACCCTAGCAGTGAAGCCTTCAATAGGTTGCCCTGGACTGTCGGGCCCAGCAGAGGATGCCCAGGTCTGTGTCTCCCTAGTACACTGCAGTGGGCGGGAACACCTAGCTGGTGGATTCAAACAAACTGTAACCAACAAAGAAAGAAACTGGGCCACCTATATACACTTGTATGGAAGGAACAAAAAGTATGGGAAGAGGGAGCAACAAGAAAGGGTCCTTGGCCTCCAATCCTGAGAACACTGATCCAGGAAAGGTAAATGCAAAGGAGAATAAGGACAGAAAACATGCAATATCAGACATGGCACCAACAGACAGAAAGCGATATCTCCGGAGCCTCACAGACAAATTCAAAAGTGAAGTATTTAATGAAGTAAAGCAAGATATAAATAGAATAGTTAGAGAAATTCTAAGCACTGCCCAAAAAACAGATGGTGGAATGGAAGAACACCAAAAAAGGGGAGAATTGTTTGATGGAGAAGATAGAGAAAACATAGAATACGTGAAGCAGGTTCAAAGAGATTACAAGGAAACTAAAAACTCTATTGAAAGCTGGCATCACAGCTTGAAAGAAACTAAGGATAGATTATCTGAACTGAAGGACAGATTTGTAATGTGGGAGCATGAAATGAAAAACTTCTTAAAAATAACAAGGAAACAAACAGCAATAATACAAAGGCCTGAAGATGATAAGAGGATCTATAACTTAAGAATTAAGAATGTAAAAGAAGAAGTAGGAGGGGCTGGGGATTTAGCTCAGTGGCATAAGCACCTGCCTTGCAAGCAGGCAGTTGTGAGTTCGATCCCTGGTACCGATAAAAAGGAAAAACAAACAAAAAAAAAAAAAAAAAAGAAAGAAAGAAACTTTAAAAATAGCAAACCAGGGGCTGGGGATTTAGCTCAGCTGCATAAGTGCCTGCCTTGCAAGCAGGCGGCCATGAGTTCGATCCCTGGTACCGAAAAAAATAAAAGAAAAAAAAAGTAGAAAAAAAAAAAGAAGTAGGGACACAAAGAAATGAACTACAAAGGCTATTCACAGAAATAATCCAGAAGAATTTCCCTAATTTGCAAAAGTATGTATGGGGCATACAGGACACCAGCCACCTACCACCCAAACATATAATAGTATATATATATATATATAAAATAATCAAACATATAATAATCAAAATTCCAGAAATCCAATATAAGAACAGAATATTAAAAACCGTCAGAGACAAGAAACAGAATATTAAAAGCCATCAGAGACAAGAAACAGATCACTTACAAGGGAACACCCATCAGAATTACAGCAGACTTCTTGGCACAAACCATCAAATCACGAAGAGTGTGGGGCCAAATAATTCAAGCTTTGAAAGATAATAACTTCCTGCCAAGATTGATATATCCTGCACAACTGTCCCTAGAAATTGATGGAAAAACAAGGTGCTTCCAGGATAAAGAGGAACTAGGGGAATTTGCAACCACCAATTCAACTCTACAAAGAATAATGCAGGCCATTCTAAAAAAAGAAAAACACCAAGATTCCAGAAACACTGGCAGAGAGGCCACAATGAATGGAGCAGAAAGCAAAATGAAGAAGACAAACTGACAACTAATGACAGAAAAAGAGCTCAACAGAAATGAGGCAGAGAAGATTGGATGGTATAAACAGCTATTTTGGAGAAAACAAAACATCATAATAGCTAGTGCTGATTTAATATCATCTTGTTTTGAAGTCCATCAAGCTTTTGTTCTTCTGTCTCCATTGGTCTTAACATGTTGTATCTTATTGGATTTTATTATATGTGATAATATAAACAAAAACTTTTATAGACAAGGAGATTATACAGAAACCATTGTTCGTTTTCTGTTAGTTGGTTCTAAATACCCTGTACTGTCATTCTCTTGAATGGTTTTACACAGTATCGATATGTTTGATGCTACAGTATACGAAGTTGTACTCAAAGATTTCAAGGAAAGAGACACTATGGTACTACTTTTATGTTGGGATATTTGTGGTGAAACATTATTTTGCTTAAATGGTTATGTTCTTACCTGTGCTGTTTTGTTATGTCCTCTTTTATATCAATCTTTTTTATTATTTACTTTTTTATCTTTTAATAAAGGGAAAAATAAATAAAAAATAGGATATATTATAGTAATGCACTTTGATTTCCTATTGATTTGAAACCCTGTATTGCTCTCACCATCTTGTTTTGACTGATTTTACTCTATTCTGTTTTGCTTGATAGTACCAAGTTTAAGAATATAGGCAACAACTGTGAACACAATAAGATTCATTATGACGTCCATTTTGGTTTGACTATTATCTTCTTTTGAAGTCCCGTAATGTCTCCAATGTTTTGGTTTTATTGGTTTTGTTCTGTACTGTTTTGCTCAATTTTATTATAACTGATGATATAGGCAATTCTTTTTAAGATACCAAGAGGCATTATGGTAACCATTGTTGATTACCTTGTATTGTTTTTTTTTTTTTTTTTTTTTGTCTTTTTCGTTTTTTATCGGTACCAGGGATCAAACTCACAACTGCCTGCTTGCAAGGCAGGCGCTTATGCCGCTGAGCTAAATCCCCAGCCCCTGTATTCTGTTTTTACATTATGTACCATGTCCATCCTTTTGATTTGACTGTGTTTTGTTATGTCACATTTGGTTTTATTCTCTTCAAAAAAAAGTAATAAGAACTGTGGGAATAATAAAATCCAAAATGTGTAATTGTCATTGTATAAAAGAGGAAAAGAAAGTGCTCTAAAGGATATAACTGCATGTATATTTAAGTATATAAGATAGCTAACCATATTACTGCGTTTTGTTGGATCACTGAACAGAACTGTTTGCAGTCTCGCTGTCTGAACGTCCACTTTATATGCTTCAGTTTTGTAACTTGAACAACTATTTCTAAGATGACAATATGTAATCTATTAACTAGTGATTTTCTACTGTTTATTTTTTCTGAAATTCTGTATAACTTACACCTTTTTTTTTCTCCTTAAATAAATTTTTTTTTGTCTTTTTCCTTTTTATCAGTACCGGGGATCGAACTCACGACTGCCTGCTTTCAAGGCAGGCGCTTATGCCGCTGAGCTAAACCCCTGGCCCCTTAAATAAAATTTTTTTAAAAAATTAAAAAAAACACAATAAACCAATATATAACAGTTATAACCATTAATTTAAATGGTCTCAATTCAACAATTAAAAGAAACAGACTGGCAGAATGGAATTAGAAACATAATCCAACCATATGCTGTCTACAACAAACCCATCTAACCCAAAAGGATACTTACAAACTGAAAGTAACACAATACTTCATGCAACAGGAACCCACAGGTAGGTATTCAGTTTGAAGACAATGTGAACCTCAAACCAAGAATGATCAGAAGCCACAGGGAAGGTCATTACATACTGGTTAGGGGAAAACTTCCAAGAGGAAGAGGTAACAATCTTAAATATATATGCACCAAATTCCAGAGCACCCAGTTATACAAAGCAAGTATTAATAAAAACGAAAAACCAAATTAGCAATAATACAATTATAATGGGAGACCTTAAAACCCACTGACACAAAGAGACAGATCAGTTAGACAGAAAATCAGCAAAGAAGTAACAGAACTGAATCCCACCTGTGAACAAATGAACTTGGGTATATGTATACAGTGTTTCACCCAAAAGCATCAGAATATACATTCTTTTCAGCAGCACATGGGACGACATTCTCTAAAAGACGATACACTAGCTCCCAGAATATGCCTAAGTAAATGCAAAACTGAAATTATTACATGCATGTTATCACATCATAGTGCCATGAAACTAGAAATTAATAACAAAAGATGAGATTGGGGATTTAGCTCAGCAGCATAGGTGCCTGTCTGGCAAGTGCTAGGTCATGAGTTACATTCCAACTACTAAAAAAAAAAAAAAAAAAAAAAAAAGTCAAAAGAAATAGCAAACACCCTACAAACATATGGAAATTGAATAATACATTCCTAGGCCATCAGTGGCTCACAGAGGAAATTAAACAATATCTACAAACAAATGAAAATACAAATACAACTTAACAGAACCTGTGGGAGGCAATGAAAGCAATCCTCTCAGAGGAAAATATATTGCAGTGAATTCCCATATCAGGAAAAGAGAATGAATACAAATAATCAAAATGATGCTACACCTCAAACATCTACAAAAAGAGCAAATCAAGCTCAAAGCCAAAAGAGAGGAAATTATAATGATCAGAGCAGAAATCAAGGTAATAGAGACTGAGAAAACAATACAAAGAATCAATGAATCACTTGGTTCTTTGAAAGAATAAATAAAACTGGTAAGTTCCAAGCCAACCTAATTTTAAAAAGTAAAGAAAAACCTCAAATTTATATAAGGAATGAAAAGGGCAAAATCACTACAGACTCTGTGGAAATACAGAAGATCATTAGTACCTACATTGAAAACCTCTACTCTCATAGGCTTGATAACACAGAAGAAATGGACACATTCCAAGAAACATGAATTACCAAAGCTGGATCAAGAAGATGTAAAACTGCTGAATAACCCAATTTCAATTAATATATTTGAAAATTTAATTAAAATATTACCAACAAAGAAAAGCCCAGGGTCAAATAGAGCCACTGCAGAATTCTACAAGAAATTCAAAGAAGACTTAATGCTGACACTCCTCAAACTCTTCAATGAACATGAAAGAGAAGCAATTCTCCCTAACTCATTCCTGGAAGCAAGTCTTTTTTTTTTTTTTTTTTTTTTTTTTTTTTTGGTCTTTCTCCTTTTTATAGGTACTGGGGATCAAACTCGTGACTCCCTGCTTGCAAGGCAGGCACTTATGCCACTGAGCTACATGCCCAGCTCCTGGAAGCAAGTCTTACTCTTACTCTAATACCAAAACCTGAGAAAGACCCAACCAGAAAAGACAACTACAGGCCAATCTCCCTAACGAACAAAATTCTCAAATAAATGCAAAAATTTTCAATAAAATATTGGCAAACAGAATGCAGCAAATCATCAAGAAGATTATACACCATGAGCAACTGGGATTCATCGCAGGAATCCAAGGATGATTCAACATACATAAATCAATAAATGAAATCTACCATGCCAAAAGAGCCAAAAATAAGAATCACATGATCATTTGTATAGATGCAGAAAAAGCTTTTTTTTTTTTTTTTTTGTCTTTTTCGTTTATCAGTACCAGGGATCGAACTCACGACTGCCTGCTTGGAAGGCAGGCGCTTATGCCGCTGAGCTAAATCCCCAGCCCCAGAAAAAGCTTTTGATAAGGCTTAACACTCATTCATGGTAAGACCCTTACAGAAAATAGGAATAGATGGTCTTTACCTCAATATGATAAAAGCCATCTATTACAAACCAACATCCAGCATCATATTAAATGGTCAAAACCTGAAAGCATTTACTATAAAATCAGGAGCAATACAAGGATATCCATTATCACCACTCCTATTCAATATAGTGCTGGAAATACTAGCCAGCACAATTAGACGAGAGGGAAATAAAAGGAGTAAGGATAGGAAAAGAAGAACTTAAATGATTATTATTTGCAGATGACATGATACTCTACATAGAAGACCCCCAAAACTCCATTGAAAGACTCCAAGGGCTAACTAAATTCAGTAATACAGCTGGATACAAAGTCAATACGCAAAAATCTGTAACACTCCTAAGCACAAACAACAAACTCCCTGGGGGAAAAATAAGAGAAGACACACCCTTCACAATAAGATTTAAAAAAAAATGAAATACTTAGAAATCAAACAAAAGAAGAGATCTACTCACAGAAAATAATACCCTGAAAAAAGAAATTGAAGAGGATATCGGAAAATGGAAACACATTCCTTGTTCATAGATAGAAACAACAAATTTTGCAAAAATGGCCATTCTCCCAAAATTGTTACACATATTTAATGTAATTCCAATCAAAATGTCACTAGCATACCTCACAGATTTAGAGAAATCATTCCTAACATTCAGCTGGTACCAAAAGAGACCTAGAATACCAAAGGCAATTCTGAATAACAAAGGCAAGGCAAGAGACATCATAATCTGACTTGAAGTTATACTACAAAGTTACTGTAATAAAATCAGCATGATACTGAAGATCAATACAATAGATTAGAAGATACAACTACAAACATGCTGAGCCACCTATCTTTGATAAAGGGGCCAAACACATTCACTAGAACAAAGATAGTCTCTCTGGTAAGTGCTGCCGGAAAAACTGATTCTCCATATGCCAAAAACTAAAACTAGACCCATGCATGCCTATCATCACGTATTAAGCTAATGTCAAAATGGATCAAAGATCTAAATATTAAAACAGAAACACTAACTCTGCTGGAAGACAAAGTAGGTAGAAATCTTGAAAATAGGGGTAGGCAGAGAATTCATGAACAAAAATCAAACCATATGGGAAATACTTCCCAGAATCAATAACTGGGATCTCATATTATTAAAATATTTTTGTATGTTGAAAGGAATCTCCAACACAGTAAAAAGGAAACACTTGAATTCTGAAAAAATCTTAAGTCAACTGTTTCTTAGACAAAGGCCTTCTGCCTAGAACATACAAAGAATAAAAAAAATAAAAAATAGACCCCGAAATTCAAAGACCCCATCCAAAAACGAACATTGGTGATGAACACACAGTTCTCAGATAGAAATACAGATGGCAAACAAATACATGAAGAAATGCTCAGCATCACTGGTCATTAGAGAAATGCAAATTAAAATCACACTGAGGTTCCATCTCACTCCAGGAAGAATGGATAGGATAAAGAAAACTACCAACAATAAATCTGGAGAGTCTGTGGGGCAAAAGGAACTCTTTTGCACTGTTGGGTGGTATGTAGACTGATGCAACCACTGGAGATATCTGGAAGTTCCTCAAAAAGCTGGGATTGGAAGACCCATTTGACCCAGCTATTCCACTTCTAAGCATATTCCCCAAAGAACTGAAAACATATCACAGTGATATATGTGCACCTATGTTTATAGCAGCAGAATTTGTAATAGCCAGGTCTTGGAAACAACCTACGTGCCCATCAGCTGAGGAACGGATTAAAAAGCTGTGGTATTTTTATACAATGGAGTACTACTCAGCTATAAAGAAGGATCACATTGAGATATTTATAGGTAAACGGATGTACCTTGAGACCATACTCAAGTGAAATAAAACTCATATATGTAAATACCATATTGTCTCCCTATTGTAAGAAATAGTAAGAGTGCATAAAATACAAAATCTTCAATAAATACAGTGAAAGGGTAAGAATCTGCTCAAAGGGGAAAAAATAGTATCTCAGAAAATAGGAGGAAAAAAGAAAAGGAAAGAAAAAGAAAAAACATCTAAATTTGTATAAACACACTTAAAGACACCTAAGACAATTGTGCTACAAATTCTTAAGTTCCTGGAACAAAACAGGTTACACTCGTAGAATTGGAACTATTTTGCATGTTAGTGTGTAGTTTTCTGAAGAACTCTTTTGAAGATCACTCTGGAAAATAACCACCTTGCATGTTCTCACCACCTTGTTTTGAAGGCCTGTATCATTCTTTTGGGCTCTTTGCTGTTGTTATTTGCCATTTCTTGTTTTTCTAGTAATGTTTTGTTTTGGTTTTATCTCTAATACAGAAAGGATACATATACACGTAGAGGTTATACATGCCTAGAACTTCTAAACAGTTTGAGAATAGATTGTATTATGCATGTTGAAATGAACAGCAACTTTGAAGAAAGAGACATTATGGTATCTATTGCTGATTCCGTATAGTCATGCTGTGAAATCCAGTAATGCTTTTATTCTTTGTTCTGAGTGTTTTTAGTCTGTTTTGTACTGTTTAATTTCAACATACATGAAGGTATGGACAGCTATTTTAAAGGGAACTGTGGCCATTGTCGATTTTTCTGTAGTCTGGTTTTGAAGGCCTGTAATGCCTTCATTACTGTGTTCTGATCAGTTTTACACTATTTTGCTTTATATGAATTCATTGTGTATGAAGATATAGACAACTATTTGGAAGAACAGACATTATGGTACTCACTGTTGATCTTTTGTCTTGCTTTGAAATCTGTCACTTACATTGTTTTCTTCTGATCTGCTGTGTTTTATTTTAGGTTTAATTTTATTCTCTTTAAAATAAATACAACTTTCCCAAACCACTACTTCCCAAAAAGCCCTATTACAAAGTAATTTTTTTCTCTTTTTACACAAAACTATCAAGATTTTTTCCTTGACTTTATTTTCTAATAAATAGACACTGAATAAACCCACAACTGTTAATTTCATTTTCAGAATATAAAATGTTCCCCCAAATATTCACTGTTCTCAAGTCTTAACACCTCTCAAAAATATGGTTGTATTGCAGATGTGGTTGACAGATTAAGCACAATACTACAATTAAGGTGTCAGCACCCCTGAAAAACTATTTGTGCTCAAATGATCATGGGTTTGTTTTTGATTATGAAATCAGTCTCTCCATTTCCACCAATTCCCTCTGAAATCCCAAACAAAAAGAGACAAAGGTAATCACCACAGGGCAGTAGAATTATTTAAACTTTTTAATTTGCCTTTACACATTATATTAACATCCATATTACAAGGCATTCCATTCACAAATATTACAGTTTGATAAAAACTTTACACACACACCCCCAAAAGTCTATACCAGATTTAGTCACTTTACTAAATCATTAAAACAATAAAAGTAATGGAAACATTATCATAATTCTCAAAGCAATAAGGTCTGAGGCACTCTGGGAAAGATGTTCTTTTACAAGTATCATGTGTCACTGGTACCAAATTATTAAAAAGTCATCACTCAGTAATCAAGTACACTCTATTATCTACTGTCAAAGACTCTAGGACCTATCATAGGTGTACACATCTATCTAAACAACTGTTGAAAGAAACAGATATTGGGCATCCATGGCTGTTTTTAAGGAGGTTCTCTATTATGAACTGATGGTATGTATTTTCAGCACACCACAGACAGCAGTATCCCTGTGCAGGGTTATAGTACTCAGAGTTCCTTTCTCATCATTAGGTTTACTAAATTTCAGATTCTCAATTTACTGTGCTCACAGTAAGAAACATTTTAGAACACTTTCTCCATCATCCATCCCACAGTGTAGCCCCTATCTTTTCTGGTTCACCAAGCTATGCCCTAGAAATAAGTAAGAGGGTTTTTCCTCTTCCATTTCTGACCAAACAGAAGTCTGAAATGGCAGTGCATTATAAAATTCTATGCCTTGCAGCATCAGCCACCACTTGAACCATAGTTATTTTTGCCATAAACTAAACTTTTAAAAGTTTGATATGCTTCTGAACCAAATTTTACCACATTCATCTACTAAGCCAAAGTCAACACTGGGGAGAAGCTCTCACTGAGTGCTTTCCTACACACAATTATAGGAATAAATAGCAAGAAAGAGGGAAAGGCCAATTCTCAAGTAGAAATTAAGTCACCAGAAACTATGGATCCATTTATGACAACAAATAACTCTGCCAGAGCAGAACTAATCTAAACCGAAGGTCACACAGTATTCTTAATAATGTATATGGAATTTAAAATGTATACATATATATTTCCACATATATATAAAATAAAAAATCTGGAGCAACAGATGTTGCTAGAATTTCAAGGATTTTCACCTTCAACATTCACTGGAAAGCAGCTGGCTCTTGATGGCCCATCTGTCGCAGTGGTAAAAGCAACTAGAAGCAGGTTAAAGTGAAAGTGCTCAAGGGGTAAATGAGAAAACAGGTATTCAGAGAAAAGGGGTTGAGGAGAATAAGAAAGGAGTTAAGCAATGTTTCCTTTATTCTTCTCATCTTTTTTGACTCAAGACAAGTTGTTGAGGATTCATACCTATGCCGTAAAACATTCTTATCAAAACAATTTAAGTGATAAAAAAATTTGACTCTTCCTTTCTGTACTCTCAATACAATGCATAGTACAGTTAAGAAGGTATTTTTGAGATGTGTCATCTTGCGAGAATTCAAAATTGGGACATGAAGTGAGGTCGAGTACTATCCAGTCGCCGGGTCAGGATTTCACAGCCAGTGTCTGTTACCAGCAGAGTATGCTCAAACTGAGCAGAACGCTTTCCATCTCTTGTCACAGCAGTCCAGCCATCTGGCCAGGTTTCATCCTGCCATCCACCTTAAATAAACAAAAACTATCTCTCAATTTCATCACTCAGTTTGCAAAATAAACTCTCTAGAAAAACACGTATTAAAAAGAAAACCAATTATAAAATTCCATATTAAGAAGCCTATTAATCTTTTAATTGATTAGCCTTATCAAATTCTTTGTGTATCATACAATCTCATATTTCCCCATATAAAATAAAGATGGTATTTTCAAAATAAAGGTACTGAAAAAAAATAAGGTATTACACTTGATTTTAGAAAATATATCACAGAACCGTGAGTAAAAACTTCAATAAATTTAGCTTTTTCCTGATATAACTTTAGCACCTGACTATAGCTGGTGTTAGTGAAGAAATCATGTAAACTTTGATACATTGATTGTTAAACACTCAATTCCTGGTATGATTTTTAAATTACAGGCACACAATCAGATGGTGACAACAGAGTATACTGTCCAATTTTTATAAATTATAACCAAACAACTAGATAGGTAAAAAGGAAAAAGGGTCAGTAACAGGATCATAAAAATACAATGATGCAAAATGAATTAAAGACAAGCTGAAACTAGAGAAGGGGTGTCAAGATACAGTGAAAAGATGAGAAAACACAGACACAAAGAAGAGAAAATAAGAAGATAAAACCCTTAAGAATCTGAGGCGGGGTACAATAAGAAAGCCAATTTTGAATACTACTACAAATATGTAGCAGAGATTTTATTTCAAAATTATAGTGTCAAAAAAATTAATATACTCTTTAAGTAATCTTCAAAGAAATATATCACTCTGACCCCCCCACTGACTCAGACAAATCTCAGAACAGACTCAGTAATCATGTATAATTTAGTTTTGCAATATTGTACCTCAGTCTAAAAAAGAATTTGAGACAGCTCAAAGTTAATTCACGGTTCATTGAACATTGAAAAGATGAATAAACAGGCTATTTTTTAATGTAATGATCTTTATTTATGCAAATGAACTTCAAATATATTACTGCTTTGTTATAACCTGATTATCTGAACTAGTTCTTTAGAAAGATATTTGCTTACTTCTGCATATACTATGTCTCACCAATCACATGCCCCTTAATGAAAAGTGTACAACTAAACAATCCTTTCTTCCTAGTGCCTTTTCTTCCACTGTTGCCATGCCTCACAACTGGATTCTTTTGATCAGAATTTTTTTTTTTAATTTTTATTTTTGTCTTTTTCTTTTTTATCGGTACTGGGGATTGAACTCATGACTGCCTGCTTGCAAGGCAGGCGCTTATGCCACTGAGCTAAATCCCCAGCCCCTTTGATCAGAATTTTATCCTCACTCTGAAGTGATAACAGAAACACTGTATTTGTCCTTAAAATAGGTAAGGTACTTTATATTAATATAAATCAACTCAGTTCTTACAGCAACCCTCAAGTAGTAAGAAAGTGGTTAACCATGTCTCCTGTGATCCTACCTGCTGATATCATGACTTTGTTTCATCCATTCTTCCCAAGTGTGGGCTAAATTTAGTGACTCAATTCTAAGAAAAAGAATATGGATATACTCTCAGGATTAGGCAACAAAAAGACTAGAAGGACCCAGAGAAGAAGTATCCTTTTACACAGGGCTCAAGACACACTGGTCCAACTATCAATAACTCATTTTGCATCATGTAAACCCAACAAAGTTGGGCATGGTTGCACACTCCTGTAAGCCCAGCACTCAGGAGGCTGAAGGAGGAGGATTGTTGCAAGTTTGAAAACTACCTGGGCTATAAACTGAGCCCAAGGCCAGCCTGAACTGCACAGAGAGACTCTGTCTCAAAAAGACAAAACAAAAACAAAACCTAACAAACAACTGGCAGAGAACACCCCAGCTCATCTCTGACAGGCACTCTGAGAGCTCAGTAATGAGTGCTGGTCCTAACACTAAGCCTATCACTGTTGCCTCATTCCTGTCACAGAATCCCAACAGTGTGGACACTACAGCTAAGTTGTTTGGCATTGTGCTTTTTGCACAATTCTTTGTGAAGCCACACAGCAACATGAGGGCAAACTCTGAAAGGAGAAGCAAGCTCAAAAATTGACAGTTAATAAGTTCTGCCACATTTAAGTAGAACTTGGGCAAGCTAGCCCAGGCCTCTGGAACAATCAGATTGCTCTGTATAATGGGGATATCATTTTGCTCATATTCTGTGCAAATTTAAACCATATAACAATGCCTGCCTCAAAGTGGATAACTCAACAATTACTTTTCTTTATGTCTTTCCCCTCCTATATCAAGCAAGAACTTCCATACAGACTTCATATAGACTCCTATTTGGTCTTTACGAAGTGACCAGGATTCAGTTATTTCAGAACCTACTGACAGCAAAGGAATTATCATGTAGAAAATATCACCTTTCTGCCAACACTTGACAATGTTTAATTCTCTACATTTAAGTTTGAGATGGCATGCATGCCCAAAATCACAGCACTCGGGAGGCCAAAGTAGAATTGTTGCAAGGTCAAAACCGGCCTGGGCTACAAAGTGAGCCTGCACAGTGAGACCCTGTCTCAAAAAGAAAACCCCCACCCCAAAAAAGTTCAAAATGGGATAGGATGCAGGAATGAAGAAAGCAAGCAAAACAGACTGCTGATCTGGTGGGTAATTAAAAAATAGATAAAAATTCAAGTAAAGAATATTATAGCACCATGTTTTCTCACCTTCGCAAATCATTGGCTCGATTGTAAATACATGGCCCGACTTCATCACTCCAACGGCTTTATTTTCTGGAATTAAAAAAGAAAAAAAACCCTCAAAAGATCTCAAAAACCAAGTGTTCTATTGAACATTTCATAACAGTGTACAACAGGCCAGAGAGTTAGCTCAATGGTGTAAGCGTCTGCCTGGCAAGCGCAAGGTTGTGAGTTTGATCCCCAGTACAAAAAAAAAATGTCCAACATATATTCCCATCAGTGATTCTTTATTACTTTCGCCTCTCCTTATTCTCTTTGTTAAAGTACATCATTCAACACGTAAGCAACATGCCAGTAATGACCTACCTTAAAGCAGATTATTATTCTAGGCATACTTCATTCTGCTTATGTTTTCTACATCAAAATATATGGATTCCCACTAGTTGAATTCCAGGTTATGATTATTACTTCCATAAGAGAGAAATTCTGAATCAAGTGCTGCAGATTAGAAATGTAATCACAGAAACAAGCCAAGTGCCATCATTCATTCATCTTTAAAAGAGATTTGAATGACAGGTATTTTGAATTATGACATAAGTTTCCTACTTCTTTGGAGGTAAGGCACGTGTGCCTATATTCAGGGTCACAGCCTGTAAAAGCACTTACTGTATATGATTTTCATTGTTTTAGAAAAATCTGTCTTTTCCTCATCTTAAAATGAGAACAAAGTCTTTGCATACTAGTCTGGGTTTTTTTTTTTGTTTTTTTAAATACTAAAAGAGATATTTTCCATCTCTTCTTTGAAGTGCTGCTGTGGTTTTTTTGCCGGGTCTGGTTTGGGGAATTTTTGGTTTGTTTTATTCTGATTTTTACCTTTTCCCCAAGTTCACTAATATGAGAGTATTTTGCAAGACCAACATGAGAAACACAATTATGAATTAAGTTGCCTTAATTAAGCTGTCTAGACCTGCCACTCCTCCAAAGAACTTTAAAACAGGGATAAGGGCTTATTAGAAAATCTTGGACTAAAAAAATTAAAACAGTAAGAATTGATAAAGCTATCTGCTAAATGAATGACTGGCACTTATTCAAGATGACCACCAGATGGCAAAAGCTGCAGCCTTTCGGCTCCTTTCCCTTTGCAAGGCGTTGAGCCCAAAGTGGAACAGCAAATGTTTCCAGTGAACTCAACCTCTAAGCCCACTCTTCCTAGGTATGGTCCAACCTCACGTACATGTTTACATCAGGTGAACAGCTACCATCCTGCTTTCCAAAACACACTCACCACAGAGTCCAAGTCTAAATGTGCATAAAATGTTTAATGCAATGAAGTGACAGTATCAGATTTTTCATTTCTAATCTCACAAACTTTCAAAGTAACATACAGCTTACTGCATACACAGACATGGTCTATATTCTCATGAGGACAACAACAACAACAAAAAATAGTCAAGAGTGCCTGTGTAGTGCGACAGGAAGAAAACACATGATAAAAGCATCCAGAGTTGTACAGTTCCCTCCAGCAGCACAGCCACACACTTGCAAAGTGGCTCTTCACAAAGGGTTGGTTATCCATGCAAAACACTGCAAATTTCAAAATCTGAAGCAGCATGTAACCTTGTATCTCACTAAATGCTGCCACAATATTTTGGGTAAAATACATTAAATATAGTATTAAAATAAATTCCACTCATACTTTTTAATTTATACTGTGGAACTTGTAAATTATCTATGTGCCTTATAATGTATTTTTTTTTTTTTTTGGTCTTTTTATTGGTACCAGGGATGGAACTCACGACTGCCTGCTTCCAAGGCAGGCGCTTATGCCGCTGAGCTGAATCCCCAGCCCCTCATAATGTATTTCTACTGAATGGTGGTGATACAGAGAATCCATGTTTCACTCCAGTTTCTGTTACTGATTTATTAGGCTATAAAAATTACAATTTCTACTCATTTGTTACAGTGTTAAAGTTTCTCAACAAATACAATACATATTGTCTGAGGACTGTACTATGTTGCAAGTAGAATGCTAGGTACTCCTTTAAAGAACTGTACTACTGTGCCATCTCTCTCAGAAATACTGCAATGCATCTTGTAAATGTAGGGTCTATTATTATTTTCCAACAATTAATAACTGAAAGAAGTAAATTCACCTTTCAAAGACTTTTCTCACATTAGAAGTGGTAGAGGGAAATCATGCAACATTTTCCTGATTTAAGAATATATGTGTGATATTTTTTTTTTTTTTTGTCTTTTTTGTTTTTTTATCGGTACCAGGGATCGAACTCACGACTGCCTGCTTGCAAGGCAGGCGCTTATGCCGCTGAGCTAAATCCCCAGCCCCTATTTAAGAATATAAAGTTAGAAACCAAAGCAGAGATTAACATTTTAAAAGGACATTTTAAAAGTCCAGGCCATAATGATGATAATTATAAATCTCTTAGCAATTTCCTAAGTGATTTCCCTAAGTGATCACAGCATGTCCTGATTAAATAAATCCAATTTATATTTGACTTTTCATGAATATATCAAATGTAAAAAATGAAGTGTACCTGGACTTTATTGTTTTACAGAGTCAGTCTCTGTCTGTCTCTCTCACCCATATCCAAACCCAACTTTGTTGCCTCTGCACATTAGGGAATGTTTTTTATTTTTTCTCTGTCCATTTTCTTACCCATACACACACACAATCAGAATAGCTACTTCTGCTGGGCATCATGCATACTTGTAATCCTAGCACTTGGGAGGCTGAGACAGGAGGATCACCACAAGTTCAAGGCAGCCTGAACTACATACAGCAAGATCCTATACTCAAAAGCCAAAAATGAAAAATAAAGAATAATGACTGTCTGTGGAAGGAATGTACCCTCAGATGATTACAGAGATTAAGAGTTATCTCAGAGTTTTTGTTAGCTTTTATTTCAAGCATGAGTCACAAAGTAGTATGGTCTCTAGTGAATGGTTATGCATAGCTTCTCCTCTCAAGAAGTTTCTTCTCACTTGAATTTCTCCTAATAACACTCAAAGTCCAGGATTTTACCACTTCACAACAGGACTACAGCAATAATTGAGAACTTTGTTGACTATCCTGAATAGCTTTCATGTGCAACATATCCTCAACATCCTGCTGAATTAGTCTTGCCAAAACACAAGCTTCATCAGTCCATTCTTCTATTCCAAAATGTTTCAGAATATTCTTACAGATGAAGTAAGACTTCCTTAGTCTGGCATTTCACATGCCCAGCCCTGCCCACTGCCTAACGCTAGTCCTCAAAATGTAACACTTAGCCAAGCTTATCTTGTCTCTCTCTCTCTCTTGGGTCTTAACGTGAAGCACTTGGTTAGACTTCCTCCACACAGAATGCATCTTAACCATGTTTTAGTTTACCCCAGGGCTCAGCACTCAGGCCTGTAAAGAGGCACAAAGTAGAGACAAGTGAGTGAGTCAAACAACCAGATAGACACACTGAATGACCAACTAACCAACCCCAGATTTCTTAGGTACCATTCTCATTACTGAGACAAAATACCTGACACTCCCAGGTTAAGGAGGAAAGGTATATTTCAACTATTTATAGAGGTGTCAGTCCATAATCGGCTGGCTCCAAAGCAGGGTGACATGGCAAAGGGGCATCACAGGTGGCATGGCACGACAGGCAGTAAGCAGCAAGCAGCAAGCCCACCTTCTTTCTGTCCTTTTATGTTCCTTCCAGGCCATAAGCCTGTTGACTAGTATCACCCACACTCAGGTTGGAGCTTCCATTATCCATCCCAGAACTACGCTACACCAGTTATTGCACATCCTTGGTCCATATTTATACACTTTAGATCAAACTACTTGAAAAAAATCCCACCTATGAGCATATGAAGCTTTGGGGAGACATCTAGATACAAGTCTTACCACCAAGCTATCATTTGTTTACTAGAACGTGTAAATTCGAATAAGTCACCTCCATATGCAGACTCTGTTTTCAAAAAAAGAGCTGAGAAATTATGTAATTGTGATAATTAATTAAAATCAAATTATAGCCATTCTTTCACAACTGAGCTCTGTTCCTGTTTGATAAATGAGTTGGTCACTAAGTGAAGAACTGTATATAGTAAGTACAATATTCAGAACAAAGAAGAGCTCAAAGGAAACTCCAATTTGATGACTTTGCTTTTATTTGCATAATATGTAACATGCAGTACTGTAATGTATGACGGAGTATGAAACTACAGTACAACCAGCAAAAATTGCAGTACTGTTTTGTGGAGTAAGCCATCATAAAACTATACCACCACTCATATTCCTTTGTGGTAAACTTGAATGTGTGTCATAAGTTCAAGTGGCAGGTCATAAGTCCATACACTGATGAGTCATCAAAGGACAAAGAACTATACACAGAGCTGTGATATCACTGTTTAACCATGAACATTAGGCTCTTTTCATATAAGTCACGCAGCACTCTAAATGATTTCCCCCATGTATTATCTCACTTAATCTTACTAACAATTCATTAGGTACTACTCCCTCCTCTTGTATAAATGAGGTAATTAAGCACAGGCATTACTGGTCACAGCTTGTCAGCAACTCTCTTAGTTTCCAGGTTCATTTAGCCATCCACAACCAGGAGTATAAGAAAAGTCCAGAAAAATAGAAAAACACATTTATTTACAATTTGGCAAAAGGCCACTAGCACACCTTGCTTGAGAAGCACAAAACGACTCTTTTATGGTTAGTGTCTGCCTGAGGTTGTGAGTTTTATTTCTGGTACAAAAAGAAAGAAATCAGAAACCATACTAAACCATACCAGACTACACTATGTCAACTTGAGAAGTTTAGAATCTTAAGACACTCAGCTCAGCAGGGAGCCAAGGTCCTTAATTTGTAAACATCTTCAGCCTGTGCAAGAGGAGGTCACAGAGGTGGCGTGAGTGCTATACCCGCTCTGGGTAATGGGTGGAGGGTAGCCTGCTTACCATATAAGGGAGGAAAAGAGGCATGTTCCCTGACCCCTTTGCTCTTGCTGTTTTTGGTGTTTTCTGCTGTACTGAACTGTTGCTCTGTGCCACACCACCCTGCCTTGGAGTCAGTTGATTACCGACTGAAACGTCCACAAACTGTGAGCTGTATCTTTGTTTCCTTAATTTTGGGTGTTGGGTATTTCGCCTCAGCAGTAAGAGAAAAGTAACCAACACAGACTCCAATTTATAGAAGAAGTAGAACAAAACCTAAGAAATGTCCATATGCATAGAAAACAGCCAGAGGGCTGGCATGGAATGGGGGACAGGGATTTATAATTGGTGTTGAAAAGCTTGGAAAAATCCTAGTTTTAAAAGATTCATTTTAACTTCCTAGTTACACAGGAGATTCATGAGAATTTTCTATGGAAACAGCTTTCTCTCTCCATACAATTACGTGGGTGGACAGATGGTCACTTATAGTAGGTAGATTTCACCTACAGCACTACATAACAGATTCATCCCATATCTATCTAATCTCCACACAAAAAAAAGTTTCTAGAAGACCTGTCTTATACTTTCCTTGCTAATCTACTAGTGCTCTGAAATTGAAAAATACTTTGTCTATTCCCCTCTAATTGTATCAATAAATAGTATGGTTTCTGATTTCTTTCTTTTTGTACCAGAAATAAAACTCACAACCTCAGGCAGACACTAAGCTAAATCCCAGGCTATTATCTGACATATATTAAGAAACTACAGCAAACCATGATTTACACCAAAAGAATCAGAAAAGTGAAGGTTAGACCTATGGCAGTTAAGATTCAACCGTGTCACTGAACTCATGCCCATGGAAAATAAATGCAAATGACTTATGCCAATTTCGGGTAGGTTTATTACAGGTGCCCAAGCATATCCACTCCAAGGTTCTTTCCGTGCTCTTGCACTATGCTCTAACTATAAGGACAATTCACTAGGTGACCAGGAAAACTATAAATTGAAAATGACACAGCCTAGGCCATATCCCCGCAGTGACCAAACATACCTGCGTTGGACTGTTGTCTGAGCAAGACTTGAACTTGTGTTTGAACAAAGGTATATTTTAGGACTCTATTTGTTGTAGCTAGTAGATTAATGAATACAAAACACTCGGTCCTGTTAAATGTATGAATATTTGTTGAATAAATTTGTCGAATAGCAAATCTTTGGATAATACTTACTGGCATAGTGGGGTACATTAGGAGCTGTATGAAAAAGCTTATGGATTCCATGCCCACAATAACTTCTAACAACTGAAAATCCACTTGCTTGAGCATGCTTCTGAATAATGTTTCCCAATTCTCTGTATCGAACACCAGGTTTCACTAAAAGAAAAGGACAATTCATAACAAAGAGAAATAATCCTAAAAAACTAATACCTTGGTGTTAAGGACCTTTGTAAGTACTTTAAATGTCTTTGTGCCTAAATATTCAGATGAGGAACCCAACGCAGAGAGGCTATACAGCCACTAAATAGCAGAGTTCTAATTCAAACTAGGACCACTTCAGTTCCTCCTTTAATGTCAGAAAAGGAGAATACCTTACAATGTTATAGGAGTGTAGACAAGTACCTTTTGCCTTCCCTAGTAACAGACATTGAACAATAAAATGAAAAGTACATTTCTCCTCACATTCTTCTCTAAAGTCAACACTCCACTCCACTCTACTCTACTCCATGGAACAGAAGAGTTAAGAAAGTACCAGAAGAAAAAAGGAATGTCAAAAATTAACTTCATTTCTTCCAAACTGCAGTGTGGTTAACTTCTGAAGAATTACTTTCCCTGGACTTCTCTATCCACATAAAAATGATTTCCTATTCATAGTTGCCTTTGCAACAGGGCCTGGGCACAGAATAGTATTTTTCACTGTATAATTACTTCTAATTTTTATGACTTTAGTACTGATATGATAAAAAAACAAATCAAAGAAATGGTTCTCACTGCTGTTAAGGTTGTTCAAGCACTAAGATCTAAGAAGTGGAGCACTGCTAGGTTCCTGGAGAATCAAGCCATGGTTCTAGATATCCTCTAACTCCTACAATCTCTTAGTCTGATTGTCAATCACAGGTTTAGCTACATTCTAGTTCCTCTATCCAATCAACTTTCTTCAACTGCTTCAAAGCTCAAGGAGTTGTATTTTAATCAATTTTTAAATTTCTTCTTAACCATATGGTTCATATGTTGATGTTTTTGGCAGGAGAAAAGGAGCTTCCAATTTTTAACCTCTGTGTATCAAATAATTTTCCTTCATTCCTATCCACAACTTTCTGTCAGCCCTGGTTTGGGGCAGTGAGGACACAAATTTTAACCATTCTGCATAGTACATAATAAAGAAAATCTCCACTCAACAATAATGACAGAAAGTGATGGCAGAAGATACTGCCCTGTCGAACTAGGACCAACTCTGGTCATGAGGGTAAGATGTGCAGAGACTTTTGTTCCTCCCACACAGAATGGTGGTGTGACTGATATCCACTGGAAAGACGCCAGGCCACATGTTAAGCATCTTATAATGCAGAAGTCCTTATAATAAAGAAACATCAGGCTCCTAAAATGCCATTAATGCATTCACTTAAGAAATCCTACTCTAGAAAAAAGATCCGAAATATATCATAGATATTGTAAAATGGGAAGAAACATCAAAAGGAAGGAGAAACTGGGATGGGGGAATGCAGAAAAGAAGAAAAGGAAAAACAAAACAAACAAATACATATATAGATATAGATATATACACACATATATGGTAGTTGAACTACTAATTTCTCTTAGTTCATTGAAAAGAAAGGTTTACAGAAAGAAATAAAAGAAACACTTGTGCTAGTATTGTTTGGATAATTAAATACCGATATCTATTCTGAGTAACTAATTTGAAGATAATAATACACAATGTATTCGTCATTGTTACACTCCTACTGCCTTGTTCTAAATTTTTTTTCTCTTTAAAATATAAAAACTCTAGAAAAACCTTTTCTACTCTAGAAAAGTTCATTTCAACTTTTAAAACTTTAGTACTCCATACTAGGGTAGGAAATACATTAAATAAGTATTTTGAAACTCTGGGGAAAAGGAGGCAAAATGACATTTACAAGGCTATGGACAATACTTCTAAGGTATTAGTTGAAAGAAATTACAAACTATAGAATATTATGAACATTATGATTCCATTTAGCCTAATTAAATGCATACTATAGTTGTGTGTGCCTTTTTTTTTTTGTCTTTTTCGTTTTTATCGGTACCAGGGATCAAACTCACGACTGCCTGCTTGCAAGGCAGGCGCTTATGCCACTGAGCTAAATCCCCAGGCCCAATTGTGTGTGTCTTAAAGCATAAGAGAAAGGAAAAAAAGGGGTGGGGGTTAACAATGGATACTTCTAGAGCCAAGATATGAAAAGCAAAGAGGAAACAAAAGTAAAGCAGGCTCCTTCATTTCCTTCTTAAAAAAATCTTGTCTTGGGGGCTGGGGATTTAGCTCAGCGGCATAAGCGCCTGCCTTGCAAGCAGGCAGTCGTGGGTTCGATCCCTGGTACCGATAAAAATGAAAAAGACAAAAAAAAAAAAGAATGTAAAAATCTTGTCTTAATTTTCTATGAAAAGAATATAATTGTCACATAACTCAAAGAATAAAAAAGCAGAAATAGAAACCTCACTGAAGAATCATCCACACATTCCTCCTCATTTATCAGGCAAAGAAATGGAAGCGAATCTCAGAAGAGACGGGATGCTAAGAAATCACCTCATCTACCCTTGTCAAGGAACACCCAGATATCTTTAAACCCATTAGCTAGAAGCACCCAAAGCTAACTCACATGGCAGAGGGTGGAGGCAAAGCTAGTATGCACAGAAAACAGCAGTGACAATGGGTACCCATCATGGAGGCTGACCTGCATCAATGGCTTGCATCAGGCACTCATATGTTGTCTGCACTAGTTTCCGTGCTCCCTCATCCACGTCTCCAACAAAAAACGTCTCATTCAGGTCCCCATGATAACCACTGCGGTAAAGAGTAATGTCCACTGCAAAAGAATATGCAAATGTAAAGATGTCTGTTTTCACTGCAAAGTAAAAGAGCAGTTCTATTTCAAAACAGAAAGTTTTTCCAACATGAGAGCATCAACCAACTTAATAAAAGAAAAAAAAAATACATCTTCTGCAGTCTCAGAGTATACATAAGTATATAATGCTTACCACCGAACAGAAACTCCTTCAGGATAATTCACTAAGACCACTGCAACACAGGAATATGGCCACGCAGCACACACTATGTAGTGGGTTATTACAGTAATTAGGCCACGTGTAGCAAAAGAAAAAGTTAAGCAGGATACAATGACCAAGATAAATAACAGGGTTAGTAATACTAAACTGAAGACTTGCTACATTTTCTCATTAAATTAAAAAAATTAGATTCTCTTATTGTATACACTGTATATGAAATAAAAATAACAAGGATTTTATGAAAAACAGAATCAAATGTCGCGGTGAATGTCTGTAATTTCAGCACCCTGGGAAGCTGTGGCAGGAAAAGCCCAAATTCAAGGCTAGCCTAGGCAAAAGTGAGACCTATAAGTCTAAAAATAAAAATAAAAAATGAGAAGGGCCAGAGAACCCCAGGAAACGTGGACAAATGGACAGAAGAAAAAGAGGAAGAGGAAAAGGAGGGACAGAGAGAGGGAAAGGGAAAGGAGAAGATAAGTGGAAGGGGAAGAAAAGAGGACAGGAGAGGAGAATGGGGAGGGGGACGGAGAGGGAAGGGACGGGGGGCCTCATAACCTAGGGGACTCTAAACAAATGCTGTAACTGAAGCAGTAACAATGGCAATAAAAATGGTATCACATCACAACTAAATCTCTTCTATCATTCATAGCCAACATCATAACTGTCAAGTCTGAGTGACCTTTAACATTTGGGCTTACACTTCCTGAAGTCCCTAAAGAGAATGAGACTAATTTCAATAATAAAAATGCCAACTAGAGAAGCCTGCATCAATGCTGCTTGTTTGTTTGTATTTATTTATTTATATTTATTTATTTTTCTGGCACTGGGGATCGAACTCATGACCTTGTGCCTGACACCACTGAGCTAAATCCCTGGCCACGTACTGTTTTGTAAATCCACAGGAAAATGCCTTTGTACCTTCTCCTTTACACTTGTAGCTCCCCTTCAAAATAACAGAGCACAGATGTCCTGAAAGCTACTCCACTTCAGGAAAGGCACTGCTATGAGATTTGCACGTGCTGTCTTAAGGTCTTCATTTATTATTAAAGGTTTCTCAAGACTATTAAGAAAGCCTTCCCAAATCACTTCAAAAATATTAGTGGACGTAAAAAAAACAAAGCTGCACATTCAACATTACTTCATTCCACTGAGATCTTTCACCTGTTTAGCATATGAGACAAGCATTAAAGAAATACAAACTATTCTGTACATATCAGCCTAGACATACCTTACAAACACTGTGCATCAAAACTTACAAAAAACCTTCTACAGATTTTACAGTGACACTAAATTTTAAGTAGGAAAGAGCAAAAATATAGGGATTAAGTCAAGAGAACTAAAGTCACTAACAGATTCCCATAATGCTCCTTTGTTCATGGTAAAAAAAAAAAATTGCAGTCACATATTTCTTACCATTAACAATGTCACCTTCTTGCAAAGGTCGTCTGTCTGGAATTCCATGGCAAATGACTTCATTCACTGAGGTACAGCAAGACTTTGGGAAATTATAATAATTCAGAGGAGAAGGATAGCAATTTCTTGCAATGCATGCCTATAATAAAAAGAAAGTAATTTTGAATGTACAAAAAGAAAAATCGGATGCATTGAATCAGATTTTAAAATACACAAAATGAAGATACTATCATAAAGAACATATATAATATTTTATTTTAAAGACAGCACTTTTTTTTTTGGTTTCTGGTGTGTGTGTGTGTGTGTACACACACTGCGTGTGGGGTTTTCCAGATAGGGTATCATTAAGTTGCCCAGACTGCTCTACAATTTGACTCAAAAGAGCCTCTAGCCTCATTCTCCCGAGAGGCTGGACACAGGTTTCTACCACTGCAGCCAGCTGGGAGGCATAATCTTACAGAGCACACAGAATACACCAGTTTCTTTGCTGTTTACTTTGAGTCAAAGTCTCAGTAAGTTACTAAATTGCTCAGTGTGAGGCATAACTTGCCATGCTCCTGCCTCAGCCTCCCAAGAGTGCTGCCTAGCTTAATAAGCACTTTAGATATAATTATATTTTCTTATTTAGAAATAAACCTCTATCTCTACAACCAAAAAATGAACACAAGTATAATTAAGAAATAGTAAAGAATTCTCTGAGACATCAAGCAGTATATTTAGTGAAACATCAAATTATCTTCTAGCCTGCATAATAAGAAATACTTTACTTGGATATTTTATGCAGCTGGTAAATCACAGCAGACATTCTGCTTCCATACTGCCATACAATCTTCCTGTTTCTAATGGCTGTGCAAAATATCACTTGTGGAAGGTATCATAATAGCAATTCCACTATTACTGGACATCTAAATTAACCTGAAATTTTATCAATTACAAAAAACCTTACTACCAATAACTATATTTTCCCTTGTTTACAAATATTTTTAGAGCACTATAAATAGCAAGTTAGAGCATAAAGAATCAAGTTGTCTTGACTGAAAAATACCAACTCCATCCCTTAAAAAAGCTGTGGATGTTGGACAATTTCATTGGTTTCTTTCTTCATCAGTTTCCTTATATATAAATGGGGAAAGCACTCAAAATGCTTACTGCACCCTGGACATTTTATAGTAACACACATAACAATCCCCCAAAACCAAGATTTAGAAATTCTCAACTGAAAAATTTATAAACCTTTTAAAAGTTTGATATACTGTCAAATTCTTTCAGACATACTATATCTATCCCTAGTTACAATACCATTAGCATCCAAGACTGCCAGCTTCATCGTCTTCACACACAAAAAAAAATCTTTAAAATATTTACTGTAATTTTACTATAATTTACATTTGTCTGACTACTGGAACAGGTTTACTTGGTTTTCTGTATTATAATTACCCACTGAACACTTTTGTGAACAACCTAGTCACACAATGTAAATATCCATTTCTTAAAGTCTTAAGATCTCTGATAGGTAACTTTTATTTTTTTAAAAAAAGATACTATATTTACTATAAATATTTATATGTGGATATAAGTGAGTATTTATATATAAATATACATTTATATATATATTCATACCTGTGGATATAAAAGAAAAAATGGATTTCTACTAAGCCAGCTTCAGATATCATATGCTATTTAAGAATACTTGAGGTCTGAGCCAGGCGTGGTGGCTCACGCCTGTAATCCCAGCACTTGGGAGGCTGAGGCAGGAGGATCACTGCGTGTTCGAGACCAGCCTAGGCTACAAAGTGAGCTCAAGCCAGCCTGAACTGCATAGAGAGACCCTGTCTCAAAAAGACAAAAAAAAAAAAAAGAATACTTGAGGTCTGTAGCAGCACAATGTATTTAAAGCACTGACTATCTTATAAAAGCTTAACTGAAATTTCAAAAATAAGGTATTTCGGTAATCCTAGCACTCTGGGAAACTGAGGCAGATGGACTGCAAGTACAAGTTCAGTCTGGGGCACTTAGTGACATTCTGGCTCAAAAAAAAAAAAAAAGAAAAGAAAGAAAGGGCTGAGGATGTAGCTTAGTGAGAAGGTCCAGGGATCAGTCCTAAGCACACAAAAAAATAAAAACATAAGCTCCCCTTAGAACTCAGAGTCACAGACATAGGAGTTCCTCCGTAAGTATAGGGAGTTATAGGAACTATGCTTGAACGTCACTATCTAGACGCTCAAGACCCTTGCATAAAACAGTGTAGTATTTCCTTGCAAGCTATGTATACATGTACAGATACTTTGAATCATCTCTACACCAACTTAAAATCTAATACAATATAAATGTTATGTAAGGAGTTATTATTCTGTACTATTTAGGGAAAAAAAGAAAAAAAAGCTATATAGGTATACTTTTTCCCCAAAAGCTTTCAATCCATGGATGCCCACAATCCAGAATACAGGCTGCACATAAAGATGAGAATATCAATTGCTGAATATTTTCTGTATTTGAAATAAGTCAAGTTAGCTAATCACATTATTCAGACATTCAGAACTTAATGCAATGTAAAAATTTTTCCAAAGTAAAATAGTGAAGTTCTTACTAAATGTACAGCATGATCTATTTCTTCAGTAGTTACTCCTGGTTTAATCATTCCAGCAGCAATATCTAAAACTTCTCTTGCAAGCTATAAAAGAAGAGCACAGTATATGTGAAAAGAAATTTAAAAAAAACTTAGGAATCTATATCCTTTGTATTGTCTTAGCTTTTGTAGAAAGCTGTTAACATGAACTTCCAGTCTACATTATTATACAAAATGTTAACATAAATTTATATACGAGGTGAGCTTCTTTTACTAAGTTTAATACCTGTTTACTAAGTTCAATATCTTCTCTGAAAATGTACATCCTAATTTTAAACAATAATCAATTGATAAAAGCTAAGTCTTCTCACATTCCCATAATAGAGAAGGGCAAAGGGAAATAAAAGATAAACTAATTTTCTCAAAGAATCATAGCAAGTAAGCATTGATTGATTGATTGCTGTTGTATCAGTGATTGACTCCTAACTTTGCACTTGCCAAGCAAGCACTTGTGTCGCTAAGCTATATCACCAGCCCCTCACATCAAATAAATAAAAGGAATATAAAGTTCTCCAGATTACCAAACCAATCAGCATCGAGTTATTTTTAAAGTACTATATAAAAACCTTAAGGATCACATGTAAATGAACAATACCCATGTATCATTTATTTTTCCTTTAAAAATGTAATTTCACCTAATATCAACCACTACTGCCATACTTAATAGATATTTTGCAATAAGACCTTTGGTTGAAACTTATGTGAGCCTTAAACTTTATCCTGTGTTATTATACTTGTGAAAATAAAAAGACAAAATATCATAAAAACTTGGTTCTGTAACAAAACGTATAAGAAACAAACTGGCAATGAGTTATTAATTAACTAACCAATTTCCAAATGGGCTAATTAAGTAAAAAAGCAACCACTACACTAAATTATATCTTAACAAATTTAATGACAAGTATAGCTAGTCAGTGTCTTACAATGTAATATTTGATGCATTTATAAATCATCAAATCATTGACTTCATATGTTAAGTACTGTTTAACATACCATACCCACAGGAAAAAAATAACTCTTACCCTACATACAAGTCTCATCCCTTCTATATCTTCAGATGAGAGTAACTTAATTTGAGAAGTACCTTTAAGAGCCTGTTCAGATTCAGACATTCCTGGAAGGGAAAATCAGTAAGTAAAACTGAAACAAATGGAAACATACAGAATTTATTAGCATAATTACAGTCATGATGATATAGTCAAGGCTCCCTGTTAATGCTGTTTCATATTTCGGGAGTGACCAGGTTAGTTTACTTCCAAAATACTTTCAACATAAAAATGAAATTTGCTAAACACATTGAAGGAATAATTCTAAAGAACAAATTTCAGATCTACTAGTATTAGAAATCGGTCAATATTTATAGAGTATATACTTATATGCTAGGTGTAATAATCAGCTTAATAAATGATTTATATTTGACTACTACCATAAAATTTACAAATTGCTTTCACAATCATTTCAGGAAACATCTTCATAGTAGCAATGAATCACTTAGTATATTATTTTCTGAAACAGGAACTTAAGGTCAATTACTTTCTTTTTTTTTAAAGTTATTTTCAATTAAGATCTTTTAGTGCTACAACATATTTTTAAAATTAATCTTATTGGTATACTTTGATATACAGAAATGATCACATTCACCATACATAATATATCTTGAATATTTTTCTCTACCTCCCTCCCCTCCCACCTCAGGCCTCCTTCCCTCTACATTTACAAATGCTTTCTTTTTTCCTTTTCTCTTTCTGCCTTTCCCCTATCCTTTTGCACCCCTTCCCATTTGAACATTTTAAAAAAGTAAACAGAAATTCTTAGATTGTATTATACAAGTAGGACAGTGCTACTATAAAATGTCAATTTATATATACACACACACATTTACAGATCATGTCATAAAATCCATTAATCACTCTGGGTCAAAGGAGTTTGAAAAATATTACCCTAGTAATCTGCACTAATGAAACTGGTCTAATTCAAGTTTCACATACATCGAAAAGAAATAAGAGTATACCCATTGTTTCAAAATAAAAAAAAATTACTAAGCACTAGCAGAAAAATTCCAAATGAAATACTACTGAACAGAAAGAAAAAAACAATAAAAAACCATGACTTAAGTGAGACTCACACCAGAAGGCAAGGATAGTTCAATACTAATAGTTGTTAGTCAAATTTTTCATAATTAAAGAAACAAATGACTTGTCCAAAAAGACATGTATGACAACATGGCTAGTTAACAACCTTAAATAACAAATACAAACTTCAAACCAAGAAGCAACAGAATGATCAGTATCAGCACTATTACTTAACACTGTTCTGTCAATAGGAACAGATGCAATAAATAAGAAAAAGAAATAAAAAATCAGAAAGGAAAAAAGTCTGATTCAATTTATATATCCTTCCTGGGAAGATAGTGGAGTAGTTAGCAGCAGAGTAAACAGCCTCACTGAGAGACACCATCTAGACACAGGAATATACCATCATGAAGAAGACAAGGAAGGAAGGAAGTGGGTCCTTTGGACCCAGGAAAACTCTGAAGTCTGAATCGAAGCCTACAGAGAGAGTAAAAACAAAAACTTCAATGAAGAAGGCAGCAGCAGCTGGCAGTGCCTTTACCTGGAGCCAAACTCGCTGCATGAGGGGAGCTGCTGGAACCTGGGGCAGCTTGCTCAAGGTGACAGTGGTGGCTGGTAACCTCAGAGACCTCCGCGGAAAGGCTGGGTAGGGGAGGGGAGGAGTAGACATAGAGGACCATGCTGGCTAGCAGTGAGGGCAGAGGACTTGGTCCTCCCATGGGAGGGAGTGATTAGACTGGAGCCATTTTGGAATTGGCCGGATAAGCCCAGAATCAGAACTGCTGCCAGCTCCCTCCAGCAGATTCTACCTGGGTGCAGACCCAAAGAAACTGCGTGGACTGCAGTGAACCCAATGAGTCTGGCCTCGGGGCAGGCCTGCTCAAGTTGTCTGCTACTCTGACATAAAGCAACTCCTGGCTTGTGAGGATACAGTGGCATGATGTGGGATGCTGTCTCCACAAGTTGTGTACTAGTGAACCCAGAGACAATCCTGGAAGTGGACTTTTGTTTTGTTGTTGTTTTTCTTTTCGTCTTTCCTTGTTTGTTTTATTCAGTTTGTTTTTTATTTCTTTCTTGTCTTTTTAAATTTGTTTTTGAGTAGGAGAGTGGTTCCTAACCTCCTTGTGGGCGGGATTTGTTTTATTCTACCTTTACTCTCTTCCAGCTTTCTTTTCCTTCAGTCTTCTACATCAGTTTCCACAAGTTGGTAGGATCCATCTTTGTCCTTCAACCTACTTTTAATCTCTGTTTTCCCACTTTTCTGTTTTCTCTTTAATCCATTTTGAATCTTAACCTTTGAGGGCAGAATTAAGGTCTTGTATATTGTATATAACTGTTTTGCATTCCACTTAAAAGATATGAGAAGACACTTAAACAAGACATAACCTAAGATACCAAGTTCACCAAAGGCAAACCCAGGGGCCAATGAAGCTGGAAAAATCCAAAAGTCCCATACCAGGGCACTCCAAACTGCTGGAGAGCAATTGAATGAAGCTCTGGAAAAAAGGAAATAAAAAATAATCTCTCAAATAACTATAGATGTTACCAAAATGCATACCATAGTTGGTGATGTTAGAGCAGACACAGACAAAAAAAAAAAAAAAAAGAAGAGCTGAAGCAAATTATGGAAGTACAACATAGGAAACAATGGAATTCATAAAGCAGATTCAAGCATATATCCAGGGGAATAAGAACTCCACAGAAAGTATCCCAAGTAGATTAGGCCAATGCAAGGACAAGAGGTCAAACAGTGAAAACAAGAGTACAGTTAGTGACCAGGAAAAGAATGAGTTCTCAAAACTAGCAAGGGAGCATGAGAAACCAATCCAGTAGCTGCTAGATGAGACAAAGAACAATAACTTACAACTAATTGGAGTTAATAAACAAGCAGGAGATACCACAAATGACATTAAAAACTGTTCACAGATCTTGACAGAAAATTTTCCTAGTAGGGAAGAATTTGCCATACAAATAAGTGAGGCCTATAAAACTCCAATTAGCAATGATCAGAAAAAATTTACATCTAGGCATATCATAGATTTCAGAAGGAAAAGAAACAAATCATTTATGAAGGAAAGCCCATGAGAATTACAGCTGACTTTCCAGCACAAACTCTAAAGTCAAGGAAAGCTTGGAATGAAATACTCCAATTTCTTTTTTTTTGTCTTTTTCCTTATACCGGTACCAGGGATTGAATTCATGATTGCCTGCTTGCTTATGCGGCTGAACTAAATCCCCAGCCCCAATACTCCAACTTCTAAAGAAAAACAACTTTCAACCCAGACTGATGTAACCTACAGAAGTATCTTTCAAAATTGAGGGACAAATAAGATAGTTCCATGACAAAGAACACCTGAGGAAATTTATGACTAGCAAATCAGCACTTCAAAATGTTCTGAAGGACATTCTAGAAAGACATAGTAAAGGGGCTGGGGACTTAGCTCAGTGGCATAAGCGCCTGCTTTGCAAGCGCGCAGGCGTGAGTATGATCCCTGGTACTGATAAAAAAAAAGAACTTAAAAAAAAAAAAAAAAAGAAAGAAAGAAAGAAAGACATAGTAAAGACTACAACTCCATGAACCCAACAGAAGGAATCCACCAACAAAGGCAAATAGTAAGAGGGAAAGGAAAAAGAAAAATGAAACACGGAGCCAATAATAGGGAAATAACAAGACAAAGATAAATCAATCCATATCACTTTTAATCATTAATGATAATGGTCTCTATTCACCAGTCAAAAGACACAGACTGGCAGAATGGATCAAGAGGCAATAACCAATAATATGCTGTATACAAGAAACAAATTAATTCAAAAAGCAATTCATAGACTGAAAGTTAAAGTATGGAAAACAATATTCCATGCAACAGGAATCCATGCAACAGAAAAAAGCATGGGTTACTATTCTATTTGAAGATAAAGTGAAGTTCAAGCCAAGCTTGATTAAAAAAGATAAAGAAAGTCACCACATCCTCCTCATGAAGGGAATAATTCAGGAGAAAAAGATAATAATCATATATGCAACAAATATTGGTACACCCAGCTATATAAAACAATTATTAATGCGCACCAAAAAATCAAATAAGCTCTAATACAATTGCATTGGGAGGCCTCAATACCCTACTATCACAAAAAAATCAACTAAACAAAAAATCAATAATGAACTATTAAAGCTAAATCAAACTTTTGTTCCACCACACAACATCAGAATACACATTCTTCTCAGCTGTTCATGGGACATTCTCTAAAACAGACCATATAGTGGCTCATACAACATGCTTAAATAAATGTAAAGGAACTGAAATTATCCCATACATACTATCAGACGACAGTGCAATGAAACTGGAAATCTACGCCAAAGGAAATAAGAACTTCATCAACACATAGAAATTAAATAGCACCCTACTGAACAATCAATGGGTCACAGATAAAATTAAAGAAGAAATTAAGACAGTTTTTATAGCTGACTGATAATTACAATACAACATATTGGAACTTATGGGGCACAAAAAGAAGCAGTCTTAAGATGGAAATATATAGCAATAAATACAAATATCAGGAAAACAGAAGAAGCACATATAAATAACTTAATGTTGAAATTCAAACTTCTAGAAAAAGAAAAGCAGGCTAAACACTTCCACAAGGGAAAAAATTATAAGAATCAGAGCAAAAATTAACACACTGGAGACTAAAAAAAAAAAAAAAATACAAAGAATCAACAAATCAATGAGTTAGATCTTTGAAAGATTAAATTAAATTATGAAACCCTTGGCCAACCTTATCAAAAAAAGGAAAGAAAAGAATCAAATCTATGCAATTACGAATGAAAAGGGTAAAATTACAACAGACCCTGTAGAAATTCAAAAATTATCTATTCTTTGAAAATTTGTATTCTAATAAAATGGAAAATACAGAAAAATTGGACAGATTCCTAGATACATATGAATTACCAAAGATGAATGAAGAAGATATAAAAACCCTAAATAATCCAATATCAATAAATGAAATTAAAGACACAATTCAAAACCTATCAACAAAGAAAAGCCAGGCCCTGATGGATTCACTGCTGAATCCTACAAGAAATTTAGTGAAGACCTAACCCTAGTTCTCAAACTCTTTAATGAAATTAAAAGGGAAGCAACACTCCCAGATTCATTCCTGAAAGTAAGCATTATTCTGATTGCAAAACCAGAGAAGGCCGCAAAAAAGAAAGAGAATTACAGGCCAATCTCCCTAATGAATATTGATGCAAAAATCCTCCATAATATACTAGCAAACAGATTGCAGCAAATCATGAAGAAGATTGTACACCATTATTAAGTGAGATTCATCCCAGTCACTCAGGGATGGTTCAACATACGTAAATCCATAAAAGTAATACATCACATTAACAAAGTCAAGGACAAAAAGCATATGATCATGTCAATAGATACAGAAAAAGCTTTTGACAAAGTATAGGCACCCATTCATGATAAAAACCTTACTGAAAATTGGAAGAGACAGCCTTTATCTCAATCTAATAAAAGCCATCTATGACACACCAACAGCAAATATCACACTAAAATGGACAAAACCTGAAAACTTTTACTCTAAAATTAAGAAAAAGACAAGGATATCCACTGCCTCCACTCCTATTCAAAGTAGTCCTGGAAACTTTCACCAGAGCAATTACACAAGAGAAAGAAATAAAAGGAATAAAGATATTTGCAGATAACATGATACTCTACTTGGAAGACGCCAAAGACTCCACCAAAAGACTTTTAGATTTAATAAGCAAATTTAGTAATGTAACTGGTTATAAAGTCACCAATCAAAAATCAATAGCCGTCTGGTATACGAACAGCAAACTCAGTGAGAAAGAAATCAGGGAAAGAGTATCTTTTAAAATAGCACCCCCCCAAAATGAAAAAAATCTAATGAAAAGAATCAATTAGGAATCAATCTAATGAAAGATGTGAAAGATCCCTACATTAAAAACTCTAGTACTCTGAAAAAGGAGACTGATGAGGATACTAGAAAATGGAGAGATATCTCATGCTCTTGCATAGGAAAAACCAATGTAATGAAAATGGCCATACTTCCAAAACTGTTATACAGATTCAATACACTTTCAATTAAAGCTCCAAGACAATATCTTTCAGAATGAGAGAAAACAATCTTAAAATTCATCTGG
Organism: Cavia porcellus; assembly: GCF_034190915.1. Taxonomy (NCBI): domain Eukaryota; kingdom Metazoa; phylum Chordata; class Mammalia; order Rodentia; family Caviidae; genus Cavia; species Cavia porcellus. The sequence continues at coordinate 81,923,793 of NW_026947487.1, forward strand.
AATCAGAAGACATCTGGAATAGCAAAGGTGATTCTAAACAACAAAAACAAGACAACAAAAACAAGAGCATCAAAAATCCCTGACTTGAAATTATATGTTAAAAGGGAATCTGTAAATAGCAATTCAACAGCTGTAAGATGATGCAAAGAAAAACAACATAAGATTGATAGTGATAAATGAAAAAGCAGACAACACAAATGATATCAAGAGGCTACTTACAGAAGTAATAGCATAGGAATGGAAACTGACATACGGATCAGTTGAAGCATACAGAACTCCAAACAACCATAACCAAAATAAAATAAACCCAGACATATAATAATCAACATTCCAGAAATCAACATACGAACAGAATATCAAAAGCTGTTAAGAGAGGAGACAGATTACCTATAAAGGAAAATGTATCAGAATCACAGCAGACTTCTCAACACAAATAATGAAGTCAACAAGAGCATGGAGTGAAGTATTTCAGACCCTAAAGGAAAATGATTTCCAGGCGAGACTGATGTACCCTGAAAAGCTGTCCTTCAAAATGGAGGCAGAAATAAGATACTTATATCACAAAGAACAGCTGAAGAACTTCATGATCACCAAGCCAACCCTGCAAAGAATACTGAAAGATATCCTGGATAGATACAGGAAAACAACCACTAAGCAGGGCAGACAATTAAAAAGAATGGAAAGATAAAAAAGCAACAGCAGAAAGATAACATATCAAAAATAAACAATTATTTATCAGTTATAACCATTAATGTGAATTGCCACAATTCACCAATTAAAAGAAACAGACTGGCAGAATGGATCAAGAAACAACATCCAACCATATGTTGTATAAAAGAAACCCATTTAACCCAAAGGGAAACTCATGAACTGAAAGTCTCTAACCAATAAAAAACAATACTTCAAGCAATAGGAATCCCAAAAAAAGCAAGGGTAGGACTTCTGGGAGAACATGGTGGATAGATAACAGGAGCTACAGAGGCTCTCTGAGATAGCCAGCTTAGATTCCAGAAATGGTGCAGTGCGGGGAGCCCTAAGCAGGGGGAGATATACCCTGCCAACCCAGGAATGAACTAAGCTGAGAGAAACCAACTGGAAATGAAATCCCGGTGCTACGACTGGAACAGCTAAAGTTTCAGTGCTGAAGCTAGAAGCCACGCCTCTGGAAACTGCGTCTTGAATTTCCATCCGCCACGGCTGCATCTGAATCGGCACAGCAGGGATAGAGACGCGAAAGCTCGGAGAGTGGGAATCGGCGAACTGAATTGAGAGCAGAGCCGGTGGGGAGCCCTGCATCGACCTGTGGTGAGTGAAAGGAATGGGGACCCTTCCATAGACTAGGAGGCCCCAACAGAGGACATTTTGGGACCAGGCAGACTAGCCAGACCAGGACGCTGCAGTGACTTTGGTCACATATTCACCTCTCAAGCGGGATTGGTGGGGAGCGCTTGACCCGGGTGACACCACAGACTAAGACCCAGAAGGCTAGCCCAAACAAAGTCCCTGTGCCTGGCAGTGCACCCTAGACGCAGTGAAGCCTTCAGCAGGTTGACTGACCTGGAGGGGCAGGACCAGCATAGGCTGCACAGGTCTGTGTTTTCCTAGTACACTGCAGTGGACAGGAACACCTAACTGGCACGATTCAAACAATCTGTACCTGACAAAGAAAGAAACTAGGTCTCCTATACACACTTGTATGGAAGGAACAAAAAGTATGGGAAGAGGGAGCAACAATCCTGAGAACACTGATCCAGTAAAGGTAAATGTAAAGGAGAATAAGGACAGAAAACATGCAATATCAGACATGGCACCAACAGACATAAAGTGATATCTCCAGGACCCTAGGATGAGTTCAAAAGTGAAGTATTTAACGAAGTAAAGCAAGACATAAGTAGAATAAACAAATGCTAAGCACCTCCCAAGAAAAAACAGATGGTGGAATGGAAGAACAGAAAAAAAGGGGAGAATTGTTTGATGGAAAAAATAGAGAAAACATAGAATACATGAAGCAGGTTCAAAGAGACTGCCAGGAAACTAAAAACTCTATTGAAAGCTGGCATAACAGCTTGAAAGAAACTAAAGATAGATTATCTGAACTGGAGGACAGATTTATAATGTGGGAGCATGAAAGGAAAAACTTCTTAAAAATAACAAGGAAACAAGCAGTAACAATACGAAGGCTAGAAGATGACAAGAGGATCTATAAATAAAGAATGTGAATGAAGAAGCAGGGATACAAACAAATGAACTGCAAAGGCTATTCACAGAAATAATCAAGGAAAACTTCCCTAATATGGGAAAAGGTAAAGATACTCAGAAATATTAGATAGGGGCCCCAGCCACCTACAATCCAAACAGAATTACACCCAGGCATACAATAATCAAAATTCCTGAAATCCAATATAAGAACAGAATATTAAAAGCCATCAGAGACAAAAAACAGATCACTTACAAGGGAACACCCATCAGAATTACAGCAGACTTCTTGGCACAAACCATCAAATCATGAAGAGCGTGGGGAGAAATAATTTAAGCTTTGAAAGACAATAACCTCCAGCCAAGATTGACATATCCTGCACGACTATACCTAGAAATTAATGGAGAAACAAGGTGCTTCCAGGATAAAGAGGAACTAGGGGAATTTGAAACCACCAATTCAACTCTACAGAGAATAATGCAGGAAATTCTAAAAGAGAAAAATACCAAGATTCCAGAAACAGAGGCAGAGAGGCCACAATGAATGGAGCAGAAAGCTAAATGAAGAAGACAAACGGACAACTAATGACAGAAAAAGAACTCAACAGAGATGAGGCAGAGAAGGTTGGATGGTATAAACAGCTGTTTTGGAGAAAACAAGACATCATAATAGCTAGTGCTGATTTAATATCATCTTGTTTTGAAGTCCCATCAAGCTTTTGTTCTTCTGTCTCCTTCAATCTTAACATGTTATATCTTATTGGATTTTATTATATGTGATAAACAAAAACAAGGAGATAACACAGAAACCATTGTTCATTTTCTGTTAGTTGGTTCTAAATATCCTGTAATACTGTCATTCTCTTTAATGGCTTTATGTTGTCTTGATATGTTTGATGCTACAATATATGAAGTCAAAGATTTCAAGGAATGAGACATTATGGTAACTATTTTTATGTCGGGATGTCTTGTGATGAAACACTATTTTGCTTAAATGGTTATGTTCTGACCTGTGGTGTTTTGTTGTTATGTCCTCTTTTATTTCAACCTCCTTTTTAAAATTATTTATTTATTTTTATCTTTTTAATTAAGGGAAAAAATAAATAAAAAATAGCAGGATATATTATAGCAACCCACTTTGATTTCCTAATAACTTGATTTGAAACCCTGTATTGCTCTCACCATCTTGTTTTGACTGATTTTACTCTATTTTGTTTTGCTTGGTAGTACCAAGTTTGAGAGTAAAGGCAACAACTGTGAAAACAATAAGATTCACTATGATGCCCATTTTGGTTTGACTATTATCTTTTTTTGAAGTCCTATAATGTCTCCAATGTTTTGGTTTTATTGGTTTTGTTCGTTACTGTTTTGTTCAATTTTATTATAACTGATGATATAGGCAATTATTTTTAAGATAGCAAGAGGCATTATGGTAACCATTGTTGATCACCTTGTATTCTGTCTTTACATTACGTACCATTGTCCATCCTTTTGATTTTACTGACTTCAGTTTTGTTATGTCACATTTGGCTTTATTCTCTTCAAAAAAAAAATATTAAGACTGTGGGAATAATAAAACCCAAAATGTGTAATTGTCATTGTAAAAAAGAGGAAAAGAAAGTGCTCTAAAGGATATAACTGCATGTATATTTAAGTGTATAAGATAGATAACCATATTGCTGCGTTTTTGTTGGATCATTGAACAGAACTGTTTGCAGTCTCACTGTTTGAATGTCCACTTTATATGCTTTAATTTTGTAACTTGAACAACTATTTCTAAGATGACAATACGTAATCTATTAACTAGTGATATCCTACTGTTTATTTCTTTTGAAATTCAGGATAACTTGAACCCTTTTTTTTTGTTTTTTTTTTCTTTTTCTCCTTAAAGGAAAAAAAAAAAAAAAAAAAGCAGGTGTAGCTATTCTGTTTACAGACAATGTGAACATCAAACCAAAAATGTTCTGAAAGATAAAGGAGGTCACTATATACTACTTAGTGGAACACTTAAAGAGGGAGAGACAACAATTTTAAATATATACACACAAAATTTGGGAGGACCCAGCTATACAAAACAAGTATTGACAGAATGAAAAATCAAATAAGCAGTAACACAATTATAATGGGAGACTTCAACACATCACTAACACAAAGGGACAGATCAACCAGACAGAAAATCAACAAAGAAATAACAGAACCAAATCACACCTATGAACAAATGGACTTGATAGACATATATACACTGTTCCACCCAACAACATCAGAATATACATTCTCGGCAGTACAGGGGACATTTTCTAAAATAGACCACATACCAGCCCACAGAACATATTTAAGTAAAGTCAAAGGAACTGAAATTATCCTATGCATGTTATCGGCTCATAGCACTGTAAAACTAGAAATTAATGGTAAAAGAAATTGCAAAAACCCCACAAACACATAGAAATTGAACAATACACTCCTGAGCAACCAGTGGGTCACAGACGAAATTAAAGAAGAAATTAAACAATACCTACAAGCAAACGAAAAAACAAGTACAACTTACCGGAATCTGTGGGATGCAAGGAAAGCAGTCCTCAGAGGAAAATTTATTGCAGTGAATTCCCACATCAGGAAAACAGAACCAATACAAATAAACCACCTGATGCTACACCTCAAATATCTAGAAAAAGAAGAGCAAGTCAAGCCCATAGCCAAAAGAAGGGAGGAAATTATAAAGATGAGAGCAGAAATCAATGTAACAGAGACTAAGAAAACAATAAAAAAAAAATCAATGAATGAGTTGGTTCTTTGACAGAATAAATAAAATTGATATGCCCCTAGCCAACCTTATTTAAAAAAGGAAAGAAAAAACTCAAATTCATGCAAGAAGGAATGAAAAGGGTGAAATCACTACAGACTCTGAAAATACACAAGATCATCAACATCTATTTCGAAAACCTCTATTCTCATAAGTTCGACAACACAGAATAAAAGGACACATTCCTAAAAATATATGAACTACCAAAGCTGGGTTAAGAAGATGTAAAACTGCTGAACCACCCAATTTCAATTAATGAAATTGAAAAGGTAATTAATCTTTACTAACAAACAAGAGCCCAGGCCCAGATGGATTCACTGCGGAATTCTACAAGACATTCAATGACTTAATGCTGACATTCCTCAAACTCTTCAATGAAATTGAAAGAGAAGCAATTCTTTCTAACTCATTCCTGGAAGCAAATATTACTCTAGTACCAAAACCTGAGAAAGACCCAACTAAAAAACAGAACTACAGGCCAATCTTCCTAATGAACACAGATGCAAAAATTCTCAATAAAACATTGAAAAAACAGAATGCAGCAAATCATCAAGAAGATTATACACCATAATGAAGTGGGATTCATCCAAGGCATGCAGGGATGGTTCAATACATGTAAATCAAGAAATGTAATCTATAATATCAACAGGGCCAAAAATAAGAATTACAAGATCATTTCATAAATGCAGAAAAAGCTTTTGCTAACGTCCAACACTTATTCATGATAAGAACCTTACAGAGAATTGGAATAAATGGTCTTTACCTCAATATGATGAAGGCCATCCAAAACAAACCAATAGCCAGCATCATATTAAATGGTCCAAAACTGAAAGCCTTTACTCTACGATCAGGCACAAGACAAGGATATCCATTATCACCACTCCTGTTCAACATAGTACTACAAATACTAGCCAGAACAATTAAATACGACAGAGAAATAAAAAGAATAAGGATAGGAAAAAAGAAGTTTAATTATCATTATTTGCAGGTGACATGATACTCTACATAGAATACATCCAAAACTCCATTGAAAGACTCCTAGATATAATAAATAAATTTAGTAATTTAGCTGGATACAAAATCAACACTCAAAAATCAATAGCATTTCTATACACTAACAACAAAATCACTGATGAGAAATAAGAGAAGCCACATCCTTCAAATACCATCCAAAAAAATTAAATACTTAGGAATCAATCTAACAAAAGAAGTAAAAGATCTAATCATGGAAAATGATAATACCCTGAAAAAAGATATTGAAGAGGAACTCAGAAAATGGAAGGACATCACTTGCTCATGGATAGGAAGAATAAATATTGAGAAAATGGCCATTCTCCTAAAATTTTAATACAGATTTAATGCAATCCCAACCAAAATACTATTAGCATACCTCATGATCTAGAGAAATCACTCCTAAAATTCATCTGGAACCTGAAGAGACCTAGAATAGCAAAGGCAATTCTAAGCAACAAAGGCAAGGCAGGAGGCATCACAATTCCTGACTTGAAGTTATACTACAAAGCTACTGCAATAAAATCAACATGGTACTAGAATAAAAACAGACTTAAAGATCAATGGAATAGACTAGAAGATACAACTACAGCTACAAACACACTCAGGCACCTTACCTTTGATAAAGGGACGAAACATGTCCACTGGAAGAAAGACAGTCTTTTTAATAAACGGTGCTGGAAAAATTGGCTCTCATATCCCAAAAACTAAATCTAGACCCATGCCTATTACCATGTACTAAACTAAAATCTAAATATATCAAAGATCTAAATATTAAAATAGAAACACAATCTGCTGGAAGAAAAAGTAGATAGAAATCTTTAAGACATAGGGGTAGGTAGAGAATTTATGAACAAGAATCAAACCGCACGGGAAATATTTCCCAGAATCAATAACTGGGATCATGTCTCATTAAAGACTTTCTGCATGTCAAAAGAAATCTCCAGCATAGTGAAAAGAAACCCACAAACTGGAAAAAAATCTTAGTGAACTCTCCCTCAGACAAAGGACTTCTGTCTAAAACATATAAAGAATTTTTAAAAATCACCCAATCCAAAAAAAGGCATAAGATGAAAACACAGTTCTCAAATGAAGAAATACAAATAGCAAATAAATATATTTTAAAAATCCATCATCATTACTCATTAGAGAAATGCAAATTAAAACCACACTTGAGATTCCATCTCACTCCAGAGAGAATGGCCAGGATCAAGAAATGCTGGAGAGGCTATGGGGCAAAAAGAAACTCTTCTGCACTGTTGGTGGGAGTGTAGACTGGTACAACCACTGTGGAGGTCAGTCTGGAGATTCCTCAAGAAGCTGGGATTGGAAATCACATTTGACCCAACTATTCTGCTTCTAGGTATATTTCCAGAACTGAAAGCATCATACCACAGTGATACATGTACACCTATGTTTATAGAAGCACAATTTGTAATAGCCAGATCTTGGAAACAGCCTAAGTGCCCATCAACTGAGGAATAGATAAAAGGGATGTGGTACTTTTACACAATGGAATACTACTCAGCCATTGAGGTATACCAATGAGATATAAATACCACATTGAGGTATTTATAAATAAATGGACGCAACTTGAGACCATACTCATAAGTGAAACAAATCAAACTCACATGCATAAATACCATTTAGTCTCCCTAGTGTAAGAAATGGTAAGAGTACATAAGATTTTATGGTAATCATGGTTCATCATTATATTGCTTTGAAGTCTTATAATGTTTTCATTAATTGGCTAGAATGGTTTTATTCTGTTTTATTTGACTTTATTATGTGTGATGGTATAAACAGCTACTTTGAAAAAAACAATTATGACAGCCATTGCTGATTTAATATCATCTAGAAGTCTACCATGCTTTTGTTCTTCTGTTTTCCATTGGTTCTACGATATTGTGTCTTACTGGATTTTATTATGTGTGATAGTATAAACAAATTTTTTAAGGAAAATGAGATATTATAGTAGCCATTGTTCATTATCAAGTCATTTGGTTTTGAATGTTCTGTAATACTATCATTCTCTCGAATGGTTTTATACTATTTTGTATTTTTGATACTATTGTGTATGAAGGTATGCTCAACTATTTCAAAGAAAAGAGAGATTACAGTAGCTACTATTGATTACTGGTTGTTTTGTCATGAAGTGCTGTGTTGCTTGCATTGTTTTGTTCTGATTTGCTTTGTTCCTTTCTCTTTTGTTTTATTCTCTTTAAAATAAAAAAGAAATTATATATTAAAGTTACTGTGATAAAAACAGTGTTGTATTAGCAAAGACAGACCTGACAATCAATGGAGTATACTTAAAGTTGCAGAAATAACTGCAAACTAAGCTATCTTATCTTTAACAAGCATTCCCAACAGATTCACTGGAAGAGAGATAGTCTCTTTAATAAATGGTGTTGGAAAAGCTGGCTTTCCACATTCCAAAGGTTAAAACTGGACTCACATCTTTCACCATATACAAGCTAAAATCAGGACGGATTAAAGATCTTAATAGTAAAGCAGAAATATTAAATATTCTGGAAGATAAGAGTAGGTAAAACTCTTGAATACAGTAGTGTAGGCAAAGACTTTATGAATAAAACCCAGAGTCCACAGGACTTATCGCGAAGAATCAACAAATGGAACTGCATCCTACTGCAAAGCTTTTGTGTAGCAAGAGAAACTACCAACAGAGAGAAGAGACAACCCACTATATGGGAGAAAATTTTTGCAAGCTATTCCACAGATAAAGGATTATCAATGAGAATATATAAAGAACTAAAAAAAAAAAAAAAAAAAAAAAAAACAAAAACCAGTCCTCCCAGACTTAAAAGATCCAATCCAAAAATGGGCATCTGAGATGAACGCACACTTCTCAGCAAAAGAAGTACAAACAGAAAATAAATACATGGAAAAATGTTCAACAGACTGGTCATTCAAGAGATGCAAATTAATACACCTCAGAAAGAATGGGGAGTATTAAGGAATCAACCAGTAACAAATGCTGGCGAGGCTGTGAGGGAAAAGGAATCCTTCATTGTTGGTGGGAATTCAGACTGGTGCAACCACCATGGAAATCATTCTGGAGATTCCTCAAAAAGCTAGGATTGGAGATCCCATCCAACCTAGCTATTCTGCTTCTGGGTATCTTCTCAAAAAGAGTTAAAAACATCATATCACAGCAATATATGTGCACCCATGTTTACAGCAGCCTAAATGCCCATTTACTGAAGAATGAATAAAAAAGATGTGGTATTTTTATATGGTAGAGTACTATTCAGCAGTAAAGAATTGATAAACTGGACATTTTTATAGATAAATGGATGCAACTTGAGAATAACGTATTAGTGAAATAAATATGTCACACAAGTATAAACATCGCTTGGTTTCATTAGTATAAGGAAATAACATGTATTTTGCCCCAGAGAGAAAGACTTCAATCAAGCAATGACTCGAACCACATCTGCCTGTACTTTAATCCACTGTGAGCTATTTTCAGTTGACTTTTGGATGTTTTAAGAAATTTTTGCTATAAGGTTTGGGTTTTTTGCATATGGATATCCACTTGTTCCAGTATACTTATTGAGGGTACAATCCTTTCTCCACTTAACTGCTTTTGCATCATTGCCAGAAATCAATTGTGTGCTATGTGGGTGTCTATTTTGGGACTTTATATTGGTACTTTGCTGGTTTTGTCTACCTTGACATATCAATGCCATTTTGTCATGATTGGTGTCACTTTGTGATAAGTCGTGGGATTAGGGAAGGTTGGAGCTCTAATTTTGTTCCTTTATCAAAATTGTTTAGACTATTCCGAGTCTTTTCTATTTCTACAGAAATATAAGAATCAAAATATTAATCTTTATGAAAAAGATGTTGGCAGTTTGATAAGGGATTGTGTTTTTTGATCTTTATTTTCTTGTATTCATTTTTGGTTTTACTGTTTCATTTTTAATTTCTCAAAGAACAATATGAGGAATTTCATAACTTTCTTCTTTTCTAATAAATGTACTTTGTGTTAAAAAATTATATATCCCTAGAACAAGACAGTCATCTGATAAATGATTAGAAATAAAAATTTATAAATTAGCAGTTTATAAAGTGAATTTATCAAAATCAGTAACTTTCCCATTTACAATGAGCTAAACACAATACAGAAGATAATATTCATAAAATAGCTAAAAGATTACTCAGAATAAATGTAACAATAAAGTAAAATAAAACAATAAAAGAAAATCTGAAAACACTGCTGAAAGATATAAAAAAGGATCTAAATAATGCAGAAAGTATGTACCTGTCCTTGGATAAGAAGACTCAGTATTTTCAAAGTATCAATTCTTTCAAGACTGATGTATAAAACTTAACATCCCTCCAAAATGACAAGAGGCTATTTCTGGGAACCAATACAAGCTGATTATAATCTTACTTGGAAAAAACACACTAGCGTAGCCAAAAAATTATGAAGAAGAGGAAAGGTGGGGACAATAAAGCTCACCAATTATTAAAACATTATATGGCTATAGCAACTGAGAGTTTGGTAGTGGCACACAGTTACACAGATGGGCTAATGAAACAAAAAAAGATAAAAAAAAAAAAACCCAAACACACAAGGTTTTAGTATAATAACATAGGCTGCATTTCAAATATAGTAATACAGGTTGTATTTTATTATTTAAGAATGTTGAATGTCACAAATTTAATGACAAAATAGAAATAGTCAACTGGGAAAAAATATTTTCAACACATATACACAAGAATTATTTCCCTTAACACAGAAAGAATATTTATAAATCAACATGGAAGAAAACTAATAGTCTAAGAGTGGGTAACAATATGAATAGTTTAAAAGAAAACAGAAATTACTTTTAACATATGAAAAGACAGTCAACCTTATTAGTAACTTAAAAAATGCAAATTAAAATAGCAACAAAAATATCATTTTTCATCTTACAAATTAGCAAAGCTCATAAAGTTTGGTAACATAAAATGTTGGAGAAGATGTAAGAGACAACTCCCAAAAATCTCTGAAATCTTTAAAATCTCACAGAATCAAAAAAGGTATGCATCCTTTAATCTACTTTACTTCAGGTAGCAATACAGACAAAGATGTAAATACCAGAAACCTCCAAACTCGTAGAAGCAAAAACCCGGAAATAGTATCAACATTCATTATAAGAGGGCTGGTTTTAAAAAGTACAATATATCCTTATGATGAAATAATCCAGTTACTAAAATGAAAAAAGTGACTTTATGTGGGCTCATATGGAATATTTCCAAGACAAGTTAATATAACAAGAGAATATATCAAATTGAAAAGGTACATGTGGTATGTTCTGTTGGTGTATAAACAGGCAGGGAGTCTAAGGTGCATATACAGATTATCTCTGAATAGTTCTGTAAGAAATTACTCATAGTAGTTTTCTTTAAGGAATAGGACTTACTTTTCACTGCATAGAATGTATGCTCTTTAATGTACAAGTAAATAGTATATTCAAATTAGAGAATAACATGTCCTCAACAGTAGTCTATTCTCCAACTGTCTCTTACTTCAATTTATCTGCAACAATGGGTTTAATTAAATTTTAAAGTTTTATACAGAAGACCTTAGTATGATTCTCTATATCTTAAAAAACTAAACAAAGGTAGCTTAGCTTATAGTAAATCATATGAAATTTTGACGCATAAAATCAGTAAATTTGCAGTCTCATTTAAATTGTACTGTGTGAGCCGAAAGATCAGTGGCTACTCCACTTAGCATTGTGGCAAATCACCTATCTTCTCTGCCAGGACTCACTACATTTTCTATAAAATAGGGAAGACAGCATAACCTCCCTCAAAAATGCTGACAGTTTTAAATAGAATAACATGTTCACAGAACTTAGCAAAACACCTGACACACAGTTAAGCAAACATAAACATCAGATACTATTACAAAAGCAACAGCACAACAGCCTCATCATTGCCACTCTTGCCGCTGTTACCACCACCTCTGCCAACACTGCAGAGGCATTTCATCCAGGCCTCCACAATTTACTTTGTAGAACATGTTAAAATTAAAACATCTGATATCTAAAATTTGATAATACCACAAAATACCGTATCATTCACAATGTAGTATTTATCAGCTACATAAAGGTTTTTAAGAAGTTGACAGTTCCCTAATAAGGGGAATAATCTTCGATTCCCTTAAATGCTCTCAGATGACTTGAAAAATCAATGTTTACATTTATTAGAAATCCAGCATAGAAAACTTTTATAAGAAAATCACTTTTTCCCTTTGCAGTAATCAGCAATACCACAATGAGAAATGAAGAACCAGCATATCAGAACTTACCTAAGGGATGATCAGCATAATCCGGTCTTTGAATATAACTTGGAACTGGCCTTGTTGGCATCTAAAAATATTGAAAAGATTATTAAAACCTAGTCACTAGTAAAGAAAATAAAACTGGGAAAATTAAAAACTCAATAAAATGTTTTTAAATGAAAAAAGTTTTAAATGCCATATTAAGTATTAAAGCAGATCTCTATTTCATTAAAATTAAGCCTTATATTCCTAGAGCAAAATCACCCATTATTTAGGAGGCTTAAAAGAAAGAAGAATAATCAAGGCCTTTGATGACTAGATTAGCTTAGATTAGCTGTAGACTACAAAGTACTAGTGTTGTACCAAAAGCACTGGCAAGCTGACAACAACAATAAAATATATCACCATATTTCTAGTCATTATCTCTAGGAAGGAGAATTAAAGAGACTGTCTTAGGAATTTAATATATTTCTAAAATTTTAAAAGGGAAAAGGAAGTCATCAGTAAAGAGGATTTAAATATTTAAGGATAAGAATCAAATTTCAACTTAATTGAATTCCTACTAAAACTTTTTCACACTGGAAAGGACAGAAGTGGCTCCAAAGACAGTTATCAAGGTACAAATGCTACTATATTTTAAAAATTTAGAATATATACTAACTCATGCCAGAAAGAAAATAACTACTACACTTTACACTACTGTTTTAAAAAGTAATAGTTTTATTCTTTTCATTGAAAAAGTTCTCCACTTCTTCCATGATTGTTAATTATTCCAACTAGCTTCCAAACAATGCACCATTAAGAGCTAGAGTGCAAGTTCCTTTATAAAAGTAATCCTGTTCCATGATTCACTATTGGTATATAAATTACAAGAATTACTTGCTGTAAACTCAAAATTGTTTTTTAAAAAATGCTAAGTTCTTATTACATTATTTACTTACCAGTGGATAATGTGGTCTAAGTTTACCAGTGTATCGATAACCTGCCCATGGGTCAGTGTTAATATCACCTTCGACAGTCCAGGAAGACACTTCTCGCTTTGCCTTTTCATCTTCTGGGGAACAGATAAATGAAAAGATATGAAGGGAACCAAAAGAAGAGAATGGAATGCTTCAGTGACTAAGCAGTACACTATTCTCTCCAGTTTAAAATTAAATCCACCCCAGGTGCAAGAATCCAGCACATTCCCACCCTAATCTAACAAAGCTACTATTTTATGTCTAGCATGTTCACAATCCTTACAATCTCTCAGATGTCTAAATGTCTAAATCAGATGTCTAAATCCTTCTAAATGTCTTAGAAGAAAAAACATAATTGGAATAGCTCATAGCTCAATGTTAAATGTGTTCTCTCTTCAATTTATATGAAGTTCATTTTAAAATATGAATTCCACTTTCCCAGGTGGAATTATATGTAATAAATGAATGCCAAGAGGAGATCCCAAATTACGTCAAAGCAAACTTAAAATCAAAAATAATTTCCTAGTTAGCCAATGAGTGTCTTTTAAATCCTTATCTCAAACTGCTTTAAGTTTTTTGAATACCTTTTGCCTGTTTTAAGAAGGGAATACGAGGAGAGAAAGGGAAAAGAGAGAAAGCAATCTGTTGAAAGTTACTGAAAATTCAGAGAAAAATGTTATCACAGGACTGAGGATACAGTTCAGCCACATAAGCACCTGCTTGGCAAGTGAAAGATATTGAGTTCAATTCCTGGTACCACAAGAAAATGTAATCACATGCATACCATTATGTAAGTTATTAATACATAATAACTGTGTTTAATGAAATGCATTAAATGCAAAAAACTAAAAATTTTTTTTAGAGAGAGTAGGCCCTCTGTGGTACAATTTCAGCATACAAGTCACACCTATTCCTTACAAGTACATCCTAAGCCAAGTACAGATCCACAAACTTCCCAGTGCACATAGTTCTGCTCTTGATGACTTCGAAGTAATTTTAGACATACATGAGAAAAGTAACACTCTTTTAACGTATTCAAAATATGGAATGATATGTGAAGTCTTGGGTTCAATCCTTAGCATGACCAAAGTAGAGAGAAAAAAGGAGGGGGCCCGTGGGAAGGGGAGGGAGAAATGAGGAAAAAGAGGGAGTGGCTGTCTAGATGAAATCATATAATTTTAAACTAGAAAGGCTATTACAGAAAATTTAATTCCCTTATTTTACAGATGAGGAAACTGAGGTAATATGAATCACAGTCAGTGATTCAAGAATGCCAGTTCCCAATCCAATGAACTTGTGCACATCTCCAGATCAAAAGGTCACTGAAGCACACAGCTGACAAAGAATGCAAAAACAGAGCCAATCTATTACTTTGGAAGATAATACATTTATACCATCGTATAAATAAAAGAAAAAAGGAGGTGGTGTTGAAGAAAGGGAAAGGAGGGAGGAAAAAAACAAGTTATAATATGTACATGTACAGGTACAAATTCTCTATGATGAATGTGATCATTACATATACCTAAAACGTACCAGTAAGGGCCAGTGGCATAAATGCCTGCTTGGCAAGCACAAGGTTGTGAGTTTGAGCCCTGGTACCAAACAACAACATAACATAGCATAGCATAACATAGCATAGGCATAGCATAGCATAGCATAGCATAGCATAACATAACATGTGCCAATAAAACTACTAACCGAAAAAATAAGGAAATTCTACTATGTTACTGAATTTTAAATATCCTTTTCCCCTCTGTAGTTCAAGAAAATCACTGTGAATGTTAATGTCAATACAAAAACTCTTTTATCATCCTAGGACAAAAATGGACTACATTCCCTGCCACTAGGATCAAACAAAGAAAATTGTTCAAAATGCCTACTCTGGCTGTGAATCATATGATATAATTCTGCCTTAAACACAAATTTTAAGAATAATTTTCTCCTGAAATCTAGGGCAGAAAAGCTATCAAGATTCAGATTTTTTTGTTTTAACATATGCCTGGGAAGGAGGCAGGGAGACAGAAAACATGTAAAATCTTTCAAGGCTGTTGATCTACATTCCTTCCCTCCCATAATCTATTTTCAAAAGAGAATTGAAAGCAGACATGGAACAAACAACAATAGCCCCAAAGCTATCTACACAAAGCTGCAATACTGAACAAGGTCTTCTCTAATCTTTAAATATAATTTACTTACGGACAATCTACACTTGAAAAGTGAGCCCTAAATGCTAGACATATATGAAAGGCATCCAATATATCTGAACTAAGCTGAGGCTGGTAGCAAAACTGCATTAATAACTGATCTTTTTAAATAACTGTGAAAGCATGGGACATTACAAGAAAGCATCTGTAAGCTACCTTTCGTATACCACAACACAATAGGCCCAGGTTAGATACAGGTCATGCCCAAAAGCCGGAATTCCTCTGACATTGATTCACGCAAGGTTTGGCTCAAAGTATCTTGCATGTAGCTTTATTCTTTAACACCTTCCTCTAGTCATGTAAGGTAACCACACATGTCTAAACCTGGCCTGGGACAGGATTATCTGAATAATGAGATTCTTCTTTAACGTTTTAAGGTCATATTTTTGGCTAGTCAAAAGATACGTCAAATTCTTCCATCTTTTACTTCAGGAAAAAAGAAAAACCACTTTATAAGTAACATATTAACTGGTACAGAATACAATGGTCTTGAGACTGGAAGTACTACAACACTCAGATCAGATTAAAAGCAAACTACTTATGCATACTCTGCTGAAAGATCCACTATAAAATAGACGCACCCAAACATATACGTGTTTTTAATTAAGGACTTTATGCTCTGATTAGTCTTCTTCACTATAATATATAAATTCAATTCCTAAGTCATTTAGTTAACTGATACTTGAAAATTTCCCAAAGTCTATGCAAAATGTTAAGCTTCCAAAATTAAGAAAACTCCAGGCCCAGATTTTTTACTATTAAACTCCACCAAACATTTAAGGAAGAACTAATAAAAATACTGTCTCTTCCAGACAAAAGAGGAAGTATTTTCCAATTTTATTTTATGAAACTAGAATTGCTCCAGTATTAAAACCAAAAACATTAAAAGCAAATTATGGACCAATAGCCCAAATGAACATAAATATACATCAGGTATTTCAGTCAGTGATCAATATACGCTACATTAAAAAAAAAGACTGAAGATATCACCTTCATGGTGAGAACTGCTTGCTATGTCATGACACTATTGTCTCTTAGAACAAAGTACCATCTCTTTAATATGGTCAACTTCCTTCCTAGCCCAACACTCTTTCCCTAATGCTTTTCTCAAAACTCTTCTAGGCCAGGGATTTAACTCAGCGATATAGGCACCTGCCTTGCAACCGCACACTCGTGAGTTCAATCCCCAGCCAAAAGCAAAAAACTCTTCTAACAGAGATTGCCCTTCCTCCTCACAGCACCTTTCTCTATGACTGTCCTCAGAACACTGTACTTTGAGACAGTTTGTTAGAATGTGAAAGATACAGGCCTGGCCAGCTGAGAGCTCTCCCTAACCAACAGGACTCAAAGAAATTAAGGACTTTGGCTTAAGCAATGAAGAAAATCAACCCCCAAAAGATCCACAAGAACACCACCTAAAAGATGGCACCACACTACGCACCACAAGTATAAGTAAACTCCAAATCAGTAGGTCCAATGCTGCAATAATTACACATTTTTACATAAAGAAAACTTCCTATTTAATTTCCTTGTCATGTAAGTAAAAATAGTTATTTCTACCCTTAGAAATTCAGTACTTGCAAAACAAGTACACTTTGGGGAATTGGCAAACTTAACAGTCCTAAGTTCTTTCACTAATATTTTGTTCAACTTCTGCTCCTTACACTTCCCTATGCTGTAATTTCAGTTAAAAAACTAACTGGCTCGGAATTCTGCAAAACACCTATCACTTTAGAAGGAAGCAATGTACAGATGAATAACATTACACGACTTAATTTAAATTTACCTCCGTACTTTGATGTGAGGTGAAAATCACAACCATCAACCCATCTTTATGCTTTTACAAACTTCTGCTTACTTACTCGCCATCTTCACTCTAACCTTATCTTCCCCATAATAGCACACCAGGTTCATTAAGGGTAGACATCATTTTATAAAGTATGATCACAGAAAATATCTTTTTAAAATTTTTATTTCTTGACATTATGACTTTTTTGAGAGACAATCTAACAAAACTTCTTAAATCAAATAACGCCTAAAAAAATACCAACAGATCAGTACAAGAGACCAAGATTCGTAAGTTAAAACAAAGACCTTATAGAAATAATGCTGTGCTGCCTGCCAAGTCTTCATCCATCAAGGTGGCAATGACATAACAGCACCTATCAATGTCTAGGTCACTGTGATGAGCCATCGTAAGATAGCTACGCTAACAACACGAACTTACAGGAGGAGCAGTAGCAATAGCTAAGAAGCATGGTGTCATACAAAGTAATTTCAAAAAAGAAAATTAAATATTAGACTACGGACAAAAACATTACGATACCAAAAGGTAAAGTACAGCCATCCCTCAGTAGCCCGGTTTCAAGATCTTCCTAGGATGCTCCATTTCCTTTTATAAAATAGCATGTATCTGTACATTACCTATGCATATCTTCTCCACGTACTTTAAATCATCTCCAGATTATTTCTAATATTTAATACAATATAAAAGCTATGTAAATGGTTGCATACTATACATATTCACTAAAGATGCAAAATTTTTTCAATATGTTTGACATAGTTATTTAAATCCATAGATGCATGTATATGGAGCCTGAGGACACAGAAGGTTGACTATAATTTGAGGAAAAACATATAAATTAAAAACTAAACAATTGGGGCTGGGGATTTAGCTCAGCAGCGCAAGTGCTTGCCTTGGAAGTGTGTGGTTGTGAGTCCAATCCCCAGTACCAAAAAAATAAAATAAACAATAAAAGGGATTTAGCTACCTGAAGTCAAAGAACTCATCCATTCTCTGCCTACATGAAAATATTTCTGGCAAAGACACTATCAGTTGTACGTCATGCCAGACCCATCTTGCTAGCAAAGATCTCAGATTTTAATGTTAAATACCTGAAAAAACACAACAAACATATTATTAAGAATAAAAATAGCTTTCAGGTATTAGTCCTTTGAGAAGTAGCTGGCATAAACTTTTTTTTCCCCATTCCATGAGTTGTCTTTTCACTTTGTTGGTGATTTCTCTTGCTGTGCAAAAGCTTTTTAATAAAATGAGATCCCAGTTGTTCTTTGTGATAGTTCCTGTGCAATCAAGGTTTTGTTCATAAAGTCTTTGCCTATGCAAATGTCTTTCAGAGTTCTACCTATCCTATGTTCCAGCAGATTTAGTATTTAATATTTAGATTGTCTATCCATTTTTATTATAGTTTAGTGCATGGTGATAGATCTTGGTCTAGTTTTAGAGTTCGGCATGTAGAAAGCCAGTTTTTCCAGCAACACTTATTAAAAAGGCTATCTTTCTTCCAGTGAATGTGGGCTCTTTGCCAAAGATCAAATGGCCAGACGATTTTGGAGCTGTTTCTGCATCTGGTAGTCTGTTCCACTGATCCTCAGCTCTGCTTTTTCATCAGTACTATGCTGATTTTTATCACAGTAGCACTGCAGTATAATTTCAAATCAAGGATTGCGGTGTCCCCTGTCTTGTCTTTTTTGCCCAGACATGCTTTTGCTATTCTAAATCTTTTATTTCTAAATGAATTTTAGTATTGTCTTCTCTAGTTCTGTGAGGTATGCTAATGGTATTTTGATTGGGATTGTACTAAATCTGCAAACAGCAATTTTGGGCATATGGCTATTTTCACTATATTGGTTCTTCCTATCCAAGAGTAAGGGATATCTTTCCACTGTCTGCTATCTTCTTTGACCTCTTTTTTTCAGAGTACTGTAGTTTTCAATATAAACATCTTTTACTTCCTTTGTTAGATTGATTCCTATTTTTTTATGCTATTGTGAAGGGTGTTGTTTCCCTAATTTCTTTTTCAGTGAGTTTGCTGTTTGTGTACAAGAATGCTATTGATTTCTGAGTGTTGATTTTGTATCCAGATACTCTACTGAATCTGGTTAACAAATCTCGAAGTCTTTTGGTGGACCTTCTGCAATCTTCTATGAAAGGATCATGAAGAACTGGAATAAAAAAAATTATACACTCCAAATTCAAAGAACCAATCCAAAAATGGGTATCTGACAATATGATGTAAGCTACTGTAAGAGTGTAGACAGTATAGACATTTCTCATAAGAACAAAAATACCAATGGCAAATAAATATATGAAAGAATGTTCAACACATCACTGATCATTCAAGAAATGTGAATTAAAACTACACTGAGATTCCCACTCCAGAAAGAATGGCTATTATCAAGACAACCACTAACAAATGCCGGCAGAGCTATGAGAAAACAGGAACCATTCTCCACGGTTGGTGGGAGTGTAGACTAGTACAACCACTCAAGAAAATCAGTGTGGAGATTCCTCAGAAAACTAGGCTTAGTGGTCTCAGTTGACCCAGCTTATTCCCCTTCTCATATCTTCCCAGAAGAACTAAAAAGCAACATACCACAGTGATACATGCACACCACATTTATAGCAGCACAGCTTGTAATAGCTAAATCTTAGAAGCAACCCAAATGCTCATCAACCAAGGAATGGATATTTTAAAATGTGTTTTTTATAATGGAATATTATTCAGCCATAAAGAAAGATAAAATTGTGACATTTATAGCTATGGATCTTGAAACCATAAATATAAGTGAAATAAATCACACACATATATAAATTTGGCATTATCTCTCTGGCTTGAGAAACTGAAAATGTGAATAAAAACTTAAATGTACAATATATATCGTGAAACAGGGAGAAACTGTTCAAAAGGAAAAGGGAAATGGTGGGGGGGGAGAAAAAAACGAGAAAAGGAAGATAAAATGAAAACCAAGCTTTGTTAAGGGGGGTAGGAGATTGGCAAAGAGGGGATAGGAATGGGGTGGGGAGGAAACAAGATATTTCATGGACAAATACAAATTCCCTCTAATGACTGGAGTCATTATGTATACCTAAACTGTATCAATAAACTTAAATTTTAAAAAATAGCTTCAGGATCATACTTTGAGATCATTGAAATATACACTTTCAGAACTACAAGAATTTTTGTCTTCCAGTACAAAAGCCACTTCTGTGGACAAATGGTAGAAGGACAAGTGATTTTACTTACTTGCTTTCTTATGTAGTAATTTGTGAGTAGCCCAACTTCCTTTAAAACATTCCTAAAAGACCAAACAAGCAAATTAGTGCCAGACTTTCCTTAATTGGAAACATTCTTAAGGAATGTTATATTTAACATAGTGACTGCAAATTATATTTGTAACACCTGAAATTTAAGGGTCTGCAACTTAAATATCTGGAAAAAGCTTAAGAAATGACACCTATTCATTTCAATTCAAAAATAATCTTCACTTCAAATAAGCAAGTAAAATTTGTCTATACATTAAACAGTTACAGTATTTCAATTTTATCTCACCAAATTATAAAGCATGTGAAAAGACCCATTAGCCAATTTATTAATCATACACTGGAAAAAATTACAAGGAAATATTTAAAAATTCTTCCTTTATGCATAGTACATTCCCAATTAGTGACAATATATTAAGTCATTCATCTAACCAGTTAGCATAATTTCTATGTGCCAGCAGTTGTCAGACAGTAAGCCTGGCAAAGGGAGACTGTGTGGAAATTGGCCACTACCGCCCACACCCAAGCCGAGTTCCGAAGTCATGGCAAGGTTTCGGTATTGCTGACTGACTGATCAAAGTGGATAGCTAGAAAGACAGGACTTCTCACTTAGAAAACTGTGTTCATGTAACATATTTAAATTACCAGTAATAAGTAACAAACTGTGAAATTTCAATAATAAATTGAATTCAATTAGGAATTGAAGTAATCAGAAAAATATTCAAGTAGTCATAGATCTTATTTATACTTTGAGTTTTATCACCTTTGTTTCAAAGAGTTCCACTCCTCAAATAAATAACTCAAAATACTAAGAAAACTTACAAATTCCTACAGATTTGTTTGTTTTTGTGGTTTTTTGAGACAAGAGTCTCAATAAGTAACCCAGGCTGGCCTTGAACTCACCAGGAACCTCATATCTGATTTTCCCAAATGCTGGGATTATTAGGTGTGCACCATCATCCCCAGTTTACAAATGTTTAATCTTTGGAAACATACAAGAAGAAACAGATAAGAGAAAATCTAAGGAAAAAACACCCCACAGGAAAAAACATCTCTTAAGATATTAGTAATCAAACTGTATTATAAAAGTGACCTTAAGGCTGCACTACCTTACTGTTCATCCAAGGACCTTTGGACAGTCAGCTTCTTCCTCCTAGGCCAGGATCTTTACTGATTCCCCTTTACTCTCCTGTACTTACTCCAACCTCCCCACATTACAGTTAAGTAAGAAAATGCAAGTCATACCTACACCTTACCATAGTATAACCTACAACCTCAACTGATTTCAAAAGTATAAAAAGGTATCTAAAACATTATAGATCTTTCAGTTTTGAAGTTACAACTCAAAAGTCTGACTTCTGAGCTCAGACTTTTGGGGAAGGTCAAAAGGATGGTCGGCAGAATATTGGCACTTCAAAGACATCCATGTATTTATCTTTTGGAAACTATAAATATGCTATATGACAAGGGAGATTTAAGGTGGTACCACTGAGAAAGATAGATTATTAGCCTGTTTTATTCAGATGGATCAATGGCTCATAAGGGTTCATAAAACGTAGAAGATACAGGCAGAAGTAAAGACACACGTAGTAACAGCAACAAGATCAAAGAGATGTCACATGACTGGACTTGATGATAGAGGAAAGTAGTTATAAATCAAGGAATATGCACAGCCTCTAGAAACTGAGACGGACAAAGAAATGGATCTCCTCTAGGTCCAGATAGGAACACAGATCTATGAACAGTTGTTTTTAGCCCTGACCCCTGTCAAACTTCTAACCCATTAAAATGTAAGAAAATATATTTATGTTGTTTTAAACCACCAAGTTTTGTCATAATTTGTCACAATAGCCACAGAAAACGGAAACAAGAGATAAAAGTAAGAATTTATCCCTGTTGTCAAACTGCAAAAAATGCTCACAACTAGGAAAAAAAAAATCAGTTCTTCCCTACTTCTGTTATAAAAGTCTGGTAGAAAAAGTATTAATGATTCTGCTGCAAAAGAAAGAGAACTAGATCCAACAACTAAAACAGG
This sequence comes from Cavia porcellus, assembly GCF_034190915.1. Taxonomy (NCBI): domain Eukaryota; kingdom Metazoa; phylum Chordata; class Mammalia; order Rodentia; family Caviidae; genus Cavia; species Cavia porcellus. The sequence continues at coordinate 81,946,364 of NW_026947487.1, forward strand.
AAAAAGTGTTTTCAATATTATCACATCTATACAAAAAGACAAGTGTTAAACCACAGTAATAAAGACAACACTAACATTTAACAATTACCAATTACTGAATCTCTGCATTCTTAGTTAATACTCACAAATACCCTATTAGACAAACACCATGATTTTCATTTTATGAATGACAATACTGAAGCACAGATGAGCAATCTGTCACATAACAACAGGACAAGGATTCTGACCCAGTATTACATCACTATGTGTACACACACTGGGATGAGTGTACCCAACTCTTTTCATTACTATCTTCAGGAACAGGCTGCAAACTGTCCAGTCCTTTCACCAGCACCAGCAGGATCTTGCTATATGTCCAACTAAAAACATTCCCCGCCTCCTTGATAGTGACAGTTATGAAACCTAGTCTGGCAAAGTATAAATCCCATTGTTGATTGAGGAATCTAGAAACTTTCTTTTAAAAAAGATAGGCTCCATCAAGAAATCAACCAATGCTGGTAGGGCTATGGGGAAAAAGGAACCCTTCTCCGCTGTTGGTGGGAAAGTAGTCTGGTGCAATCACTGTAGAAATCAGTGTGGAGATTCCTCAAAAGAGTAGGATTAGAGATCTCATTTCACCCAGCTATTCCCCTTCTGGATAACTTCCCAGGAGAATTAAAAACATCACACTACAGCAATATACGTGCAACCATATTTATAGCAGCACAATTTATAATAGCTAAGTCTTAGAAATAACCCAAATACTCATCAACTGAGAAATGGATTAAAAAGATAAGGTATTTTTGTACAATGAAATACTACTCAGCCATAAAGAAGAATGGAACTTCTATAGGTAAATGGATGCAACTTGAGACCATACTCATAAGTGAAATAAATCAGACTCACATGTATAAACATCATATTGTCTCCCTGGTGTAAGCTATTGAAAGAGTAAATAAGGTCTAAAATGTACAATAGATACTGTAAAATGGGAAGAAATTGTTCAAAAGGAAAAAGGAACTATGATGGGTAAAAGGAAAAAGGACAGTAGGAAATGGGAAAAAAAATCAACTCAGTTACATTATCAGTGTTTCTTAGTTCATTAAAAAGGAAGGTTTGTGCCATTATCGATTTGGGGAAATTTTTATACCCTGAGCAACTACTTTAAAGATAACAACATGTAATGTATTAACTATTGTTAGTCTCCTATTGTTCTGTTATAAAATTTTACCTTTTTCCCATAAAATAAAAAAATAAACAAGGTAGGCTCACTTCAAAACCATGTTCTTTTCCTTTCTGCTCCTATTACAACTGATTTATTTAGAGAAAACAGAAGTTTATAAATCAATTTAAATTTAAAAGAGCAACTGCAGAAACCATCAGAGAAGCAAGATAAAAGCACTTAAAATGTTACAAAAAATACGTATCTCTAATTTTTTAATATTACAGGAAAAGAAATCACTGCTTACATTTTACTATGCACAATTTACAGTCCATAACAGGGCAACTCCAAATCTGCATGCTTTTCTAACATATACTCAATTTCTGAATAATAGTTAAAATCTTAGACTTTGATGTCTGATTTTTATCTTTGCTTGGTCACTTATTAGCTAGAGGCAAAAAGCTTGATTAGCTTACCCTTCTTCACCATAAAATAGGGGAAAAAAACCTGTTATGTGTATTCAATGTAGCTCAGTGGTAGAGTACTTGCTTACCATATGTGAAGCCCTGGATTTGATATTCACCATTGCAAAATTAACTACCTAATAATTGGCAACAGAATCCAGCATCTTACAGATGGAAGCAACCATTTAACCACCGAGCTATACTCCCAGCTTTCCATTATATTTAGAAACAATTTAAATTTTCAGTTTGAAAAGATGATACACCTATATACATATTTTCAATGTGTCAATCCTTCCCAAGCTTTTGAACTATGAAAACTTAGGTTCAATCAGAGATGGGTTTACTCACAAGTAAAGGTATAGCAAATAAAAACAGAGGTTTCTGGCCAAAGGACCAAAACAAGGATTTCCAAGAAGCCAGAATGTTTCAAGAAATCCAAATGTCCCCATGAGATTGTTCTGATGCTTATGAGAACAGAACTAATAGACCCAATTTCTGCTTCTGCACTAGGAGAGATCTCAGTAGTTATTGAGAAAGCTTTGAAAGCTGAACTGATATTTGAACCACAGTCCACAGAACTTGGAGGTAAGCAGCCTGCTAAAATGAAACTAACAACACTGCCCAAAGAATTTTTATAAAAATCTGTATCTTATAATACAGTCATGCCTTGGTATTTGGGGATAGTTCCAAAAAGACTTCTACAGATACCAAAATCTGTTGATACTTAAGTCCCTTATAAAATGACACAGCATTTGCATAATCTAAGCACATCTTCACATTTACTTCAAATCATCTCTAAGATTACTATAATAGTTGATAGACTGTATCAACCTGAGAAGTTTAAAAGTTTAAGCAATTCAGCAGGGAGCTGGGTCTTTACTTAAAAACATTCTCAGCCTGTTCAAGAGGAGAGCATAGAGGTGGTATGGGTACTGCATCAGTCTTGAGGGGTTGGCAGCCTGCTTACAATGTTAGGGAGAAAAGATGAAGTGCCCACGCTACTTTGCTCTTGATGCTTTTGCTGTCTTTTGCCGCCCTGAACAGTGCCATTACACAATGCCCTGGAGTCAGCAGGTTACGGTCCGAAACCTCCACAAACTGAGTAATTTTGGGTGTCAGGTATTTTGTCTCAGGATTACTTGTAATTCCTTTTAAAATAATGCTACATAAATACATGTTACCTTGTATAAATAGATGTTATTGCCTGGAAGGTAATAAGACAGAAAAGGGGGGGCTGGGGATTTAGCTCAGCGGCATAACTCAGGCAGTCGTGAGTTCGATCCCCAGTACGGATAAAAAGGAAAAGGACAAAAAAAAAAAACAAAAAAAAAAAAGACAGAAAAAGGCTGCAGATGTTCAATACAGACATAAAAATCATGGTCCTAAATGCATGATATATAAAAAGACAATTAATGTGGCAATTAATTAAGACAATTAAAGGCAATTAATGTGGAAACCTAAGTGCTGTATGTATACAATCCATAAAATGGGAAGAGGCTATATCACAGTACGCTTACATTTCACTTCATTCCTGTTGGTTCAAAAATAGCACAAGTTCACATTTTGGTTTAGAACTTTCTGGAATATTCCTCACCTACTATTAAATCGGTTGAATCTGTGGGTTTACAACTCATAGATAGATACATAGAGACAACTGTACTCATAAGTAAGTTCAGGCAGCATATTTAGGTTCAGTACATCTCAAATGTAGCTCTACTCTATTTGAATGTCAGTAACTTGTTCCAATGAAATAACGGTATGATCCATCCTAAAACTATTTTAAATTTCAATTCATACATTTTATTTGTTTTAAAGAAAAAAACGAAAAAGGGTAGAAATAATGATAATCTCAAAAAAATAAACAGTAAGAAATCACGAGTTGATAAATTACATTTTGTCTTCTTAGAAATAGTTCAAGTTACAAAAGTAAAGTATAAAAAGTGGACATTCAAACAGCATGACTGGAAACAGCTGTTCAACTATCCAACAAAAACCTAGTAATATGGTTATCAATCCTACACACTTAAACATACATGCAGTTATATTCTTTAGAGCTCTTTCTTTCCCTTCCTTTTTTACAATAGCAATTATACATTTTGGGTTTTGTTACTCCTACATTTCTTATTATTTTCAACACTAGACACACAATGTGATACTTATAAATATGGTTTTTTATTTCACTAATGAGGATAGCCACAAGTTGTCTCCATTGGCCTATGAAGGCCTTAAGATCATCCATTTTCATAGCTGAGTAATGTTCCACTGAAAAAAAACCACATCTTTTTTCATCCACTCTGCAGTCGATGAACATCTTGGTTGTCTCCAAGATTTAGCTATTATAAATTCTGCTGCTATGAACATGGGTGTGCATATATGGGTGTGATATGAACTTTTCAGTTTTTCTGGGAAAATACCCTAGAGGGGAATAGCTGGATCAAATGGAACTTCCAACTCTAGTCTTCTGAAAATTCTACACACTGATTTCCATATTGGTTGCACCAGTCTACACTCCCTCCAACAGTGGAGCAGAGTTCCTTTTTCCCACTAAGCCTCACCAAAATTTGTTATCAGTAGAGTTCTTGCTGGCAGCTATTCTTTCCAGAGTGAGATGAAATCTCAATGTTATTTTCATTTGCATTACTCAAATGATCAGTGATGGTGAACAGTTCTTCATATATTTATTTGCCATTTATATATCTTCATCTGAGAATTGTGTGTTCATCTCAGATGCCCATTTTTGGAGAGGGTCTTTGAATTTGGGGGAGGGTGATTTTTTTTTTTAATTCTTTGTTGTTCTGGATATAAGTCCTTTGTCTGAGGGGTTGTTAGCTAAAATTCCTTCCAATTCTGTGGGTTTTCTTTTCACTCTATTGGTGATTTCTTTTGAAATACAGAAAATTTTCAATATGAAACCCGTTGTTGTTTCTTTGAAGTGTTTCCCATGCAGTTTGCATTTTGTTCATGAATTCTCTGCCTACCCCTATGTCTCCAAGACTTCTACCTACCTTGACTTACAGTACATTTAGGTTTCTTGTTTTTATACATTCTGTTTTCATATTTAGGTCTTTGATCCATTTAGACTTCAGTTTTGTGCATGGTGATAGGCATGGATCTACTTTCAGTCTTTGGCATGTAGAGAGCCAGCTTTTTCCAACACCATTTATTAAAGAGGCTATCCTTCTTCCAGTGAACATGTTTGGCCCCTTTGTCAAGTATCAGGTGGCTGAGTGTCTTTGTAGTTGTGCTTGTATCTTCTAATCTGTTCCATTGATCCTCAGGTCTATTTCTTTGCCAGGAACATGCTGATTTTATCACTGTGGCTTTGTAGTATAGTTTCAAGTCAGGAATTGAGATGTCTCCTGCTTTGCCTTTGTTGCCCAGAATTGCCTTTGCTATTCTAGGTTTCTTCTGTTTCCAAATGAATTTTAGGAGTATTTTCTCCAGATCTGTGAGATATATTAATGGTGTTTTGATTGGGATTGCATTAAACCTATATAGCAGTTTTGGGAGTAGGGCCATTTTCACAATGTTGCTTTTTTCTAGCAAAGAGGAAGGAATATCCTTTCATTTCCTGATATCCTCTTCAATCTGCTTTTGTAGCGTAGTAGAATTTTCAGCACATAGGTCTTTTACATTCCTAGTTAGGTTGATTCCTAAGTATTTCATTTTCTTAGATGCTACTGTGAAGAGCAGTATTTCCATAATGTCTGTCTCAGTGAGTTTTTTGTTTTTGTACAGGAAAGCTATTGATTTTTGAGTGCTGACTTTGTATCCAGCTACACTGCTGAATTTGTTTAATACTTCTAGTAGTCTTTTTTTTAAAATCAGTACCAGGGATTGAACTCACAACTGCCTGCTTGCAAGGCAGGTGCTTATGCCACTGAGCTAAATCCCCAGCCCCTACTTGTAGTAGTCTTTTAATGGCATTTTGGGTCTTCTATATAGAGTATCATGTCATCTGCAAATAGTGCTAATTTAACTTCTTCCTTTCCTATCTTTATTCCTTTTATTTCTCTCTCTTGTCTGACTGCCCTGGCTAAGGTTTCCAGAACTATATTGAATAGGATTGGAGATAGTGTCTTGCTCATGATTTTAAAGTGAAAGCTTTCAGCTTTTATCCATTTAGTGTAATGCTGCCGTTGGTTTGTCACAGATGGCCTTTATATAAGATTGACATAGACACCGTGTATTCTGAGTTTCTGAAGGGTTTTTATCATGAACATGTGTTGGACTTTATGGAAAGCTTGTTCTGCATCTATTGAGATGACCATGTGGTTTTTGTTTTCGCCTCTGTTGATGTGGTATACTACATTTATTGATTTACGTATGTCAAACCATTTCTGCATTCATGTAATGCCTCACTTGGTCATGATGTATAAATTTCTTGATGATTTGCTGCATTTTATTTGCCAGTATTTTATTGAGAATCTTTGCATCAATGTTCCTTAATGAGAATGACTTATAATTCTCCTTTTCAGTTGGCTTTTCCCCTGCTTTTAGTCTGAGATTGCACTAATGATTTAGGGATGATTGCTTCCCTTTCAATTTACTTGAAGAGTTCAAGGAATATTGGCATCAAATCATCTCTAAATTTCTGGTAGAATTCAGCTGCGAATTCATCAGGATATGGGCTTTTCTTTGTTGGTAAGTTTTTAATTATGTTTTCAATTTCAATAACTGATATTGTGTTATTCAAAATTGCTAAATCTTCTTGGTTGAGCTTTGGTAGTTCATGTTTCTAGAAATCCGTCCATTTCCTCTGTGTTTTCCACCCTATGTGAGTAGAGATTTTCAAAGTAGGTATTCATGATCTTTCGTATTTCCAAGGAATCCGTAGTAATTTCCCCTTTTCAGTCCTCATTACATGAATTTGGGTTTTTCTTTCTTTCTCGTTGTAAGGTTAGTAGAGGTTTGTCACTTTTGTTTATTCTCTCAAAAAAAAAAGCCAGCTTTTTGATTAATTCTTTGTAATTTTTTAGTTTCAATTGTATTGATTTCTCCTCTAATCTTTACAATGTCCTCTCTAGTATGAGCTTTGGGTTTAACAACTTACTCTTCTTTTTCTAGAAGCTTGAGATGCAGCATTAGGTTATTTGTGCTCATTCTGTTTTTTTTTTTTTTTCACATATTTCATTGCTATATATATCCCTTGTAAGACTGCTTTCATTGCATCACACAGATCATACTATGTTGTTTCCCAATTTTCACTGAATTGTAGGTATTGCTTTATGTCTTCTTTTATTTTATCTGTAGCCCACTGGGTGTTCAAAAGTTTGTTACTTTATTTCTACATATTTATGCACGTTTTGCAACTTCCTTTGCCATTAATTTCAAATTTCATTGTGCTATGGTCAGATATTACGGATGGGATAATTTCAATACCTTTGCAGTTACTTAAGAATGTTTTATGGGATAATATATAATTTATTCTGGAGAATGTGCCATGCGCAGCTGAAAACAATTGGACTTAGTAGAAGTCCAATTGCTCGCAAGCATAATTCAGTTATATTATTTCTTGGCTGACTTTTTATCTAGTTGATAAAAAGTGTGACAAAAAGTGTCACAAAAGTCTTTGCGACAATGGGCTGTTAAGGTCCCCTGTTATTACTGTGTTCTTGTGTATTTGGTTTTTCATCCCCATTAGGATCTGTCTTATGTAGATGAGTTCTCTCGTATTTCATGTATATTTATAATTGCTAGTTTTTCCTCTTAAATTTTTCCATTAACAAGCATGTAGTGACCTTCTTTATCTCTTTTAATCATTTTAGGTTTGAAGTTCATGCTCCCTGCCAATAGAATAGTTACCCCTGCTTTTTTCTGGGTTCCTGTTGCAAGGAACACTATTTTCCATCCTTTGGCTTTGAATCTGTGAGTTTCCTTTTGGGTCAGGTGTGTTTCTTGTATACAGCATATTGTGGGATCATGTTTCCTGATTCCATTTTGTCAATCTATTTCTTTTGGTAGGTGAGTTGAGGCCACGTACATTTATGGATATCACTGATATGTACTGGCTTGACTTTTCCATGTTATGTCCAAGTTGTTTACTTTCTGTTGTTGTTCTGGGTATTGTAGTCATTTTTATCTCTACCTAGTATATCTTTCAATAGTCTTTCTAGGGTTGCTTTGGTGGACATGAATGGCTTCAATTGTTCTTTGTCATGAAAGTATCTTGTTTCTCCATTAAATGTGAATGAAAGTTTTGGGGGGTACATCAGTCTGTGTTGAAAGCTGTTTTCTTTCTGGGCTTGAAATACCTCACTCCGATCTCATCTTGACTTGAGGGTTTGTGCTGAAGAGTCTGCTGTGATTCCAGTGGGCTTTCCTTGATAGGTGAGTTGTGTCTTTTCTCTAACAGCTTTTTAGTATTCTGTATTTGTGCTGTATGTCTGAGATCTTAATTATTATATGTCTGGGTGTAGATTTATGTTGGTTGTGACTGTCTGGAAAATTCTATATGCTTCACTTATCTGCATATCAGATTTTTCCCCATGTTTGGGAAATTTTCTGCTTTTACTCCTGTGACTATTTCAGTTATGTCATTTGCATGGACTCCTGCATCTTCACTGATGCCTATTAATCTTTTACTGTTGCTCTTGGCACCATCTTGAAGCTGCTGGATTGTCATTTCACGCTGCTTTGTTATTTTTAAAAGCTCTATTCTTTCATGATCATTAATTGTGATCCTGTCCTTAAGGTGTGGAATCCTATCCTCAGCTTCATTTAAATGGTTTCTCCAGCTTTGAATAGAATGTTTTGTTTCTTGGATGTCTCCTTGAGTTTTTTTGATGAATTCTGCTTGTTTTCTATATATTGTTCAAGGTTTCAGTAAGTTTCCCATGCTCCTGTACTTTTATTTTCTATTTCTTCTTTAGCTGTGATTAGCAACTCCTTTACAAAGGTTGTTATTTCTATCTTTACATGGGAGAGTACCTTTAATTAGATTTCCTCTATAGCCTCGAGTTGTTTTTTATTTCATTTTTAAATTTTTTTATATTTTATTTATTATCTTTTTCAGAGATTTCAGGGTGTTACTTTCAAGTTATCTACTTTTATTTTATTGGTGCCAGGGGTAGAACTCACAACCATATGCTTGCAAGGCAGGTGCTTATGCCACTGAGCTAAATCCCCAGCCCCAAAATTGTCTACTGTTTTTTTTTTTTTTTGTCTTTTTCATTTTTTATCGATACCAAGGATCGAACTCACAACTGCCTGCTTGCAAGGCAGGCGCTTACGCCACTGAGCTAAATCCCTGGCCAGTTGCCCCTTCTTTACTGCAGTTCCTCACATGTCCCTGTCACTACCTTCCTTCATTGTACTTAACAAAATAGACTAGTTACCTGCTTACCTGCAACTGTGTAATACATGCCTCCCAAACAGACTGTAGGCTATGTGGGACAGGGAACATACCCCTCTTTCCCTTATGTTTTATCTCCAACACTTAGTACAGTGCCAGGCACATAATACAGCAGTCACTTGAATTTTTATTTGGTAAACCAAGGAGTGATAAAGTTTTATTAAATAGCTACAGGTAAACCCATTACCCAAGAAGTTCCAGAATACAAAAGTAAGGTTCATTAAATACAGTTAGTCAACTAATCATTGTCAGATGTTCATCTTTATGCAAGCCACTAAGGAAGTGATGCCTAAAGCTGGGACTGGGAGGTCTTTGAGCAAAGCCTAGACACTTTGATACAGACTTTAATTTTAATAACCAAATATAAAACTATAACACAAAATTGCAGAACATTACATGCATACTTATATAACTATCTGTGTAAACATCTTCTGACACGATGATGAAGACAGAGATGATGTGGCAATAAAACAGGAATATAATCTTTCCCTATATTGTATAGCTTTTCTGGTAAAAAGATTTTAATTTTTTTGGCATTGCTGGGAATCCAAATTTTTAAAACATTATTAAGTAAGGGGCTGGGGACTTAGCTCAGTGGCATAAGCGCCTGCCTTGCAAGCAGGCAGTCATGAGTTCAATCCCCGGTACTGATAAAAAGGAACAAGACAAAAAAAAAAAGAGAGAAATCAACTAAAAAGTTTAGTTTACCTTAAAAAGTCAAAAGTAAAAAAAAAAATCTTACAGGCAGGTCATGGTGCCTTCAATCCTAGCTCTTGGGAGGTTGAGGCAGGATGGCCACTGCAAGTGCAAGGTCAGCCTAGGCTGCATAGTGAGTTCAAAGCCAGCTGCACTGTAGGGAGCCGAGTGACAGCCCATTGCTGCCTCCCTGCCTCTCTCTCCTATGGGTAATGCGTCTGCCTACATTAACCATAATCCTCTCCTGCTTATGTCACGTATCCGGATGTGACGGTGACCCTGTTGTATTCATCCCTTAACCTCTTCCTGTCCCACCTCCCGCCCTTGGCCTTTAAAAGATGTGATCATTTCCTGAATAAACAGAAGCTTGATCGGATTATTTTGACTTGCTTTCATTTCTCTTTGTCTCCCCCATGTCTTTTATTTAATCCCTGTTCCCTCTTCAGGAATTTCCCACGGATTGATCTGCAGGCCAGATCAAGTGGCACTCAGCGTGGGGGCTCCTGGCACAGAGGGGTTAACGAGGGAGCCGTTCGAGAGACAGCCGGCTTAAACGGAAAGTGAAAGCAAATTGAACCAAAGACCGCGGCAAGGAGTGAGCAAACTGAATCAAGGATTAAAGCTTAAAGCAACAGGACATTAAATTAAGTAGCAAGGCCTGCACCGACGACTACCCAATGTGCTGCCCGAGTCACGGTGAGTGAACGGTGACCCCATTTCTTTTCCCGGACATGGGTCAAGTATTGGGCAAACACGAATTGTTCATGGGAGGCCTTAAAGGCATTAAAGACAAGAGGGGTAAGGGTTAGAGCAAAAGAATTATTGCAGTATTTTCAATTTATTCGTAAGGTTTGCCCTTGGTTCCCCCTAGAGGGTTCTATCGATACCAAGAGGTGGAATAGAGTAAGAGATGCTTTAAAAGACTATATAGAGTTTTCGGTCTGGAAAAGGTTCCTGTGACCACCTTTACATATTGGAATTTAATCTCTGAGCTGCTTGCCCAGTGGCATGCAGACCCTCAGGTTGAGGAGACGGTTGCACTAGGTGAGGCTGCCGTGTACGACTCTGTTAATTCTACCTCAAAACTGTCCTCAGAAAAATCTGAAGCCTCTGATTTCTCAGATGCAGAGGATGATGGCCTGTTAGAGGTCCTGCTACATGGTGATCTGCCACCACTTCCTCCTGTTGACATGATCAACAGGTCCCAGGATGGTGGCCCGCCACTCCCCGTGCCTCCATGGCCAATTGGGGATTCATATAAGCCTTTATACCCCAGCCTTTCTGATTCTCAGGAGGTCAACTGGGAACAACCAACACAACAAGCCTCTACATATCACCTTGACCCTGTTGCAGCACCGGCCGCTATTAGGCCGTCCCCTGACTATGATGATGCACTCACCGTCTGCTCTCAACCTTCTAGCACATTAGAGGAATTAGAGCAAAGAAAAACGGATCTTTTAAAACAGATACAGCTAGAAAAAGAATGCCAAAATCTTTCAATTCAATTGCAGGCCCTCCGAGCTACACAGTTTTATAGTGTCCTTGAGATGGCGCCTGCCTCCGGCACGCCTTGTGGTGTGCTTAAAATGGTGCCTGCCTCCGGCAGCCAGCCTAAAATAGCTTTCCCAGTCACAGAGGCCCTTACTCCCCAACGGGATGTTGAAGAGGGCACTGAACCACAAGCTGTTAGGATACACACACCTCTCACCGTGGCAGCCTTAAAAGAGTTAAAGGCCGCAGTCTCTCAATGCGGCCCTACTGCCACCTACACCACTGCGGTTCTAGATTCTTTGACTTGGGGTTGGATTATTCCTAATGAGTGGAAAGACTTAGCAAAAGCCACCCTCTCCGGAGGCAATCATCTATTATGGAGATCTGAATTTTTTGATCAATGCGAGGGCATAGCCAGAGATAACGCCGCATGGCCAAACCCCTATGCTTACAGGAACAGGAGATTTTGCCACAAAAGAGACCCAAATGCGGTTTGATTCGGGCCTCTTTGCCCACATTAATATGGCAGCCATTAGAGCATGGAAACAGCTCCCCTCAGGAGGCGAGCCTACCTTATCTCTCACCCAAATAAAACAAAAGCCTGAGGAGCCCTTTTCGGACTTTGTCGATAGCCTCTTACAGGCGGCACAGCATCTTTTCGGCTCCACAGAAACAAACTCTGCCCTGGTTAAACAATTGGCTTATGAAAATGCAACCTCAGATTGTCAGGCTGCAATTCGACCACATCGCAAAAAAGAGGACCTATCGGGTTATATCCGCTTATGTACAGATATTGCGCTGGTTTATCAAGGCCTAGCCATGGCTACAACACAAGGTTGCATAGTTACACAACCCCTCTCTCGTTCTAAAAAAGATGCCGCTTGTTTCAAATGTGGCCAAAGTGGCCACATGGCTTGTGATTGCAAAAGAAAAAATCAAAATCAGTCCTCTACAAAAAAAACCAGGGCTATGTCCTAGACATAAGCGAGGAGACCACTGGGCTAGTAAGTACAGATCCAAAAGAGATGTTCACAGTAACCCTCTTCCCCCGCAGGGAAATGGGTTATGGGGCCAGCCCCAGGCCCCCAATTTTGGACAAACCCGTGGGGCTCCAAGGTTTGTCCCAGCACAAAACAATCCATTTCAGACCTCTTCAGGGCAACCCCAGGGAGTGCAGGGTTGGACCTCTGTTCCACCTCCAACACAGTATTAATCCCTTACATGGATGTCCAGATCATGCCCTCAGGAATCTATGGGCCCCCTCCCCCCGGGACTTTTGGACTTATTATTGGACGTAGTAGCACTACGCTTAAAGGATTACAAGTTCTGCCCGGGATAGTAGATAGTGATTACACAGGAGAAATAAAAGTCATGGTTTCTCCCCTTGTTGGCGTCATACCAGTTAGGACAGGGCAACGCCTTGCTCAATTGCTGCTATTGCCGTTGGCTCAAACAAATCCATAACTCCCTATAGGGGGAACTCCTTTCCTGGAGCTTCAGATGTATATTGGGCCCAACGTATCTCCAAAGAAAAGCCCCTCATGACTCTATATTTAGATGGAAAAAGTTTCTCAGGCCTCACTGATACGGGCGCAGATGTTACCATTATCAAAAAGGAGGAGTGGCCTACTGCCTGGCCTTTAGAAACAACCTTAACACACCTCCAAAGGATTGGACACTCAAAAAATCCACAACGCAGTTCCAAACAACTGGTTTGGAGAGATCAAGAAGCTAATCAGAGACACTTACAACCTTGTGTCATAGAGAGTCTGCCTCTTAATTTATGGGGAAGAGACCTACTCTCCCAAATGGGATTAATTATGGGAAGCCCTAATAATGTTGTCACAATGTAAATGCTTAATAAGGGCTACCTGCCAAAACAGGGCTTAGGAAAAAATAACATGGGCATTACTGATCCCATCATTCCACCCCTAACAATGCCAAAGCTGGGTTAGGCCATTTTTCATAGGGGCCATTGACACTCCTGCGATCCATGCTAAACAAATTACGTGGCTATCAGAAGAGCCGGTATGGGTCAATCAGGGGCCCCTTTCCTCTGAAAAGCTTGCAGCCGCACAACAGCAGGTGCAAGACCAGTTAGATGCAGGCCACATTGTCCCTAGTAATTCCCCTTGGAACACACCTATCTTTGTTATTCAAAAAAAGTCTGGGAAATGGAGGCTGCTACAAGGCCTTAGGGTGATAAATAAGACAATGGTCTTAATGGGGCCCCTACAGCCAGGCCTCCCCTCACCCAGTGCCATTCCCTTGGGATTTTTTAAAATTGTCATAGATCTTAAAGATTGCTTTTTCTCTATTCCTTTACATCCAAATGACCAAAAACGTTTTGCCTTCAGTCTCCCATCAATTAATTTTAAAGCCCTATGCAGAGATTTCAATCGCGCGTTTTGCTGCAAGGGATGGCTAACTCCCTCACACTATGCCAGTCTTTTGTAGCCACTGCGATACAGCCAGTCAGAGATCATTGGCCACATATCTATATTATTCATTATATGGACGATATCCTCTTGGCAAGAGACCAAAACTAAACCCTAAGGTGCTACCAGGACTTACAGGTCGCCTTACAAGAGGCTGGACTTCAAATAGCCCCTGATAAAGTACAGCTTACTGATCCATATACATACTTGGGTTTTCAATTACGTGGCACTCAAATACTATCTCCAAGGCCCCAACTGAGGCTTGATGGCCTCAGAACACTTCATGACTTCCAAAAACTATTGGGAGACATTAATTGGCTCATACCATTTTTAAAACTAACTAAACATGATTTACAGCCCCTTTATGCGCTGCTTCGGGGAGACATAGATCCAACCTCCCCCCGAGAGCTTACACCTGATGCCAGGAGAGCGCTCCGTAAAGTAGAAGAGGCTATTGCTCAACAAACTGTTTCCTTTATGGACTACAATGAGCCTTTACAGTTTCTCATTTTTAATACAAAGCTTTGTCCCACAGCAGTGTTCTGGCAACAAGCTCCCCTCATGTGGGTCCATTTATCAGTCTCCCCAAAAAGAACACTCCCTGTTTCAGACCTAATAATTCAGGGTAGAAAGCAAGGAAAATGTTACTTTGGCAAAGAACAAGACATTATCATTCAACCTTTTACAAAAGACCAAATAGATTGGCTACTTCAGACTATGGAAGTGTGGCCTATTGCCTTAGCTTCCTTTTCAGGGACTACTGACAATCATTACCCTCCAAATAAGCTAGTTGACTTTGCTAATCGTCACCCATTTGTATTCCCTAAGATCACAGCTTCACAACCCCTTCCAGGCGCCCTGGTGTTATTCACTGATGGCTCATCCTCCAGAAGGGCCGCTTATGTATCCCAAGACAATGTTTCTACCCTCCAGGCAGACACTTCCTCTGCCCAATTAGCAGAGTTACAAGCTATTCTTGCAGCCTTTGCTGCTTACTCCAACTGACCCTTTAATTTGTATACTGACAGTGCTTACCTTGCTCAGTCTGTTCCATTACTGGAGACTGTTGCTACCATCTGTCATGCTTCCCCTGCTACAAATCTGTTCAAACGATTACAATGCTTCAGACGGCTTCGCCGTCATAAGTTCTTTATTGGTCATCTGCGGGCCCATTCCAACCTCCCTGGGCCTCTTGCATGAGGAAATCATTTGGCTAATGTTACTGTACGAGCACAGGTTTTTATGACTCATGACTCCAAGGTGTCTGAGGCCCAACAGGCCCATCAGCTACACTACCTCAATGCTCACACACTCCGCCTCCTCTACAAAATTACCTGTGAGCAAGCCAGACAAATTGTAAAAAATTGCCCCTCTTGCGCTATCCACTTACCTGTTCAACACCTAGAAGTCAACCCAAGAGGTTTAATTCCTAACACCTTATGGCAAATGGACGTTACGCATTTCAATGAGTTTGGCAATCTAAAATATGTACATGTCATTATTGACACATATAGTGGCTTCATTTTTGCCACTCTCCAGACTGGAGAAGCTACTAGACACATTATAGCCCATATGCTGTCAGCCTTCTCAGTTCTGGGATGTCCTGAACAGCTCAAGACTGATAATGGCCCTGGCTATACCAGTACCTCCTTCGCCCAATTTTGCAAGAGCCTTAATATCCTCCACACCACAGGTATACCTTATAATCCTCAGGGACAAGGCATTGTTGAATGTGCGCATCGTTCCCTTAAATTCACCATAGATAAAATAAAAAGGGAGACATGGTACCCCACCTGGGGGTCCCCTAGAAATGTCCTTTCACATGCTCTTTTTATTTTAAATTTTCTGACCCTGGATGCTTCAGGCTGCTCCGCAGCATCTCGATTTTGGCATACTCAAAGTCAAACACGGTTTGTGTCTATTTTATGGAGAGACCCACTAACCAATATGTGGAATGGCCCTGACCCAGTCCTTATCTGGGGGCGCATTTCGGTGTGTGTTTACTTTCAACAAGATAGAGAAGCTAGATGGGCTACCTGAACGCCTCGTAAAACAAGTAGACAGTTCTTTAAAGACCCCATGCAACGCCCAGGAATAATGTCATTTCCTGAGGCACAATCCCCTGTGTTCTCTTACAGGTGACACAACTCCCTGGAGCCTTATGCTGCCTAGTCAGCTTTCTCCTTGAGCCAGGACTGTACACAGTAGAGGCTTGGTTCCCAGGGAGGTGCTAGCAGGAGGTGGTGGAACCTCTAAGTGAGGTCTGAGCCAGCCATGGTGGTGCACACCTGTATTCCCAGCACTCTAGGAGGCTGAGGTAGGAGGATCACAAAGTTTGAGCCCAGCCTGGCAACTCACCAAGAAACTGTCTCAAAAAAGTAAGATAAAACTGGTGGGAGGCTAGGAATATAGCTCAGTGAAAAGGTTCAGGGTTCAATCCCCAGTACCAAAAAAAAAAAAAAAAAAAAGTCTAGGGTAGCACCCTTAAAGGAGATCTCTGGGTCATTTTCTCACATTTGGAATAGCTATCAAAAAGACAAAAAAATGAAAATGCTGGAGAAGATGTACAGAAAAAGGAATGCCTATAACTTGCTGGTAGAAATGTAAGTCAGTACAATCATTATGAACATTCCTCAAAAACTAAAAAATTAAATTAGCATATGATCTGGGAGTCTTATTACTAGAAATGGAACCAAAAGAAATTAGTATATATGACACTTTCATATTTATTACGGCATAATTCATAATAGCCAAGATGCAGGATCAAACTAAGTGTTCATGGAATAGCATTATCAAGTCTAAAGAAAATGGACTTTTCTAAAAGAAAGTCCATCATTTCCAACAATACAGACAGGTCCAGAGTACAGGTCCCCAACCCCCAGGGAGTAGGCAGTGCAGCAAGAGGTGGGTGGCAAGCAAGCCAGCAAAGCTTCATCTGTGTAGTCATTCCCTATCACTCACATTATCACCTAAGCTCTGCCTCCAGACAGATCAGCGGCATATAAGAATTCTGTTAAAATCAAAAATGCTACCGTGTACCTGCAGGGAATCTAGGTTGTGTGCTTTTTATGAGAATCAAATGCCTGATTATCTAAAGTGAAGCTGAAACAGTGGCGCCAGCACTGAGAAGTGGCTGCAAATATAGATGGACATTAGCAAAGAGGTTTGACTGAACAAAGATCATAATAAATCAGACTTGTATGAAATAGCTTACCAGTGAAAGCCAGTAACAAACTGCCTATGGCAGTAGTCTTTTTTGTACCAAGTGACACATACTTCTGGCTTTAAGTCAGAATCCAAGAATTATTTTAGTTTAGTAACCTACTCTATTTTATTTAACACTTCTGCCCATGCCTCTGCCCTGTGTTGTGTACTTATCTCAGTTAACAGTTTTAGCAAGCCCACCTAGCCAAAATGAGTAAAACCCAAGTGTCCTGGTTACTTTTCTCTCATTGTTAAGACAAAATACCTGATGCCCAAAATGGAAGAAAAGGTTTATTTAGCTTGCAGTTGTGGAGGTTTCAGTCCATACTGAGCTGGCTCCAAGACAAGGTGTGGCTGAGGAGTAACATTTCATGGTGATGGCAGCAGAAACCAAAAGCAAAAGAGAGAAGCAAGCCTCTTTCTATCCCTTACACGTTATGCAGACTACCCACTCCAGAATGGGAACAGCACTCAGACCACCAATCCTAGCACTAGAAAATGAACCAATCACAATCACTAGATTCAGTCAGCTTGGAAAGGCCCATCCCACCATGACCACATGAGGCTTTGTGGAAACATCCAGACATAAACCATAACGCCAATTATCACTGGAGAAACTCTGAAAAAGCAAAAAGATCCAATAAGGAAAGTGATAGCAGACAATTCTAAGATTACTAACAAAAAGGAAGTTAAATTTAAAAGAAAATATCTAAGATCTCTACTTAAATTACCAGTTCATTGCAACAGGTGACTCCCTTTTCCAAGCCCAGTTTGTATATTACCGAGTGTAGTGATCAGGTATTCAACAAAGCTATGAAACCTTTAAAGCTGACTCACCATATGGAAACCAAACCACACACCCTTCATTAAAAGACAAGCCTCTGGAGTTTTTCAAAAGAAGAAAATGTTAACATGAAGAATAGATGGAATTACTGAAGATTACCACTTACACAAATGTGCCACTACTGAGAGTATATTCTTAGTGTTTGAGTACACTGTCAAAGCTAAAATGCCTTTTACTATTGGTGAAAAGCTGATCATATTCGATACTAAGGACATCTATCTTAAACTTTTTAAAGGTTCAAAAGGTGGCACTATTGTACGAGGTGGTTCTAGGTAGTACTATACATGAAACAGCAGAAGACATTGAGACACAACTCTTAGGAAGGATTAATGAATCACCGTGATAGTCACACAGTCACCTAGGCTGAGGATCTACTGATATTGACAGGCCAAGAATGCTTGTTTCTGTCACATTTTTCAGGAAGATGCACATCAGGATATGTTGTATGCATTTTTGTTGCCAGCCAACACCAGAACTACTCAACTCTTTGAATGATTACTCTTTGAATGATTACATATTAGGAAACCAAATTGGTCATTTTACATAGGTGTGTGCATAGACACAGTGGATAATCGTGACTGGTCAGCTTTCTGGTTTCACTAATCACATCAAACAAGTGACTCTGAATATGAATCTATATACCATATCATTCATGCAGAAACGTTAGACATCTGAAACTGTCACCTGAACTTGATGATGTTTTGCAGAATGTGATTACAAGTATCAATCACATTAAAGTACATGCTCTAAACTCCACATTTGTTTGTGTACTTCCATGAGAAGATGGATGCAAAGCACATGTCTTCGCTTACACAAATGAAAAGGCATTCTAAAGGTAGATCACTGACCAGAGTTTTTGAGTTATGAGAGCCACTACAGACATTTCTTTTAGAAAAAGTTACCAGGGCTGGGGATTTAGCTCAGCGACATAAGTAGCTGCCTTGCAAGCAGGCAGTTGTAAGTTCGATCCCCAGTACCGATAAAAATGAAAAGACCAAAAAAAAAAAAAAAAAAAAAGAAAAGAAAGAAAGAAAGAAAGAAAAAGAAAAAGTTACCACTGGTAGCACACTTCAGTGACAAAGAATGGGTGGCAAAACTTATTGATATTACCCATTCGACCTGCTCAGTGAACTCAATCTTTCACTTCAGGGCAAAATGACAACTGTGTTCAAGTTGACAGATGAATGGATGCATTCAAAGATGAATGCTGAGATTTTTTTGACATGTTTCAAACATTATCAGACTTTGAAAAATAAAGACTGAGCCAAGACCTTCTTTTTCCTAGCAGGTACACAATCACCTGTCTCCACTTTAAAGAGTTTTGAGTTTCACTTCCCAACCACATAAGACTCACAAAGTGGCAATGAATGGAGCCACAACCCATCTGTGAGTAAGCCAAGTGAAATGATTTCATCTATACCAGAAGAGGACCAAATGCTGGGGATTATAAAGGCTGGTGACAAACTATTTTGAGACAATTTCAAATCTCCATACATTCTGGGTTAAACAAAGACAAAACATTCTGAAAATGCCACAAAAGCAATGGAAAGCCTGCTTTCATTTCCAATTTCCTACCTTTGTGAAGCAGGGTTTTCTGCAGTAACAGCAACTACACAGGACTGCAGAGCAGGCTAGACATAATCAACACACTTTGGATGTCACTGTCTCTCATCGCCCTCACATGGCACTATCCAGTTGCAAGAAGACAAGCTCAAGGTTCCCAGTGATTTTACATTATGGTGAATTGTACAATTATTTGATTATCCACTATGGAAACCAGTGTGGAGATTCCTCAAAAAACTAAAAGTAGAAATTCCATTTGATCCAGTTATCCCTCTTCTATGCATCTTTCCAAAAAAGTTAAAAATCATCACAATATACAATGTACAATTATAACAGTGCAACTTGTAACGGCTAGATCTTAGACTCCATGTATATATGCATCAACAGATGAATAGATAAGGATGTAATATTATTCACAATGGACTATGTATAAATAAACACAGTGGACCATAAAGAAAGATAAACTTAAGGCATTCTTAGGTAAGTGGACACCACTTGAGAAAATAATTTTAAGTGAAATAAATCAGACATAAAATCCCAAATTATCACATGGTTTTTCTTACATCAGAACCATTTTACACACACACAAAAGAGCAAGAGATAAACAGGAAGAATGGAGAAGTCCCAATACTTCCCCAAAACACAAAATCCACTGCTGTAAAAATATTTCAATATATATGTTAACTGGCTTCATTTATACTACAAATTTATCCTAGTTCATTAAAAGTTTTGTGTTGCTATCTGTTTCTTTTTTGTAAGAATCTTTTTGGTCCATATCTTGTACTCTGAATAACTAGTTTTAAGATCACAACACACAATTAAATAACTATCGTTATCTCTAATTTGATAAGAAATTTTATTTCATTTTTCATAAAATAAAAATTATTTCATTATATGCAGTGTAATAATAGAAATATGTGCACAATAAATGTAATGCACTTGAATCCTCCCAAAACCATCTGACCCTCCCTCCCCAAACTGGAAAAACTGTCCCTGGTGCCAAGAAGCTTGGAGACTGTGATCTAGAGGACATTAACACTAAGGAAATGTGGGGAGGAGGGGAAGAGAGAGGATGGTTAATAGGTACAAATTCAGAAGTAGTACAAATAATTCTAGGGCTCTATAGCACAGTAGAGTGATTACAGTTAACAATAACTTATCATATGTTTTAAATTAAGTAAAAGAGAGAATTTTTTTCTTTTTGGTACTGGGAATCAAACTCTGGACCTCACACTTGCCAGGCAGGTGCTGTGCTGTTGAGCTATATCCCCATCCTAAAGAGAAGATTTTGAATGTTACAAAAGAAGTAACAAATATCTGAGGTGATAGCTAAGCTAGTTGGTCACTACACACTGTATACAGATATTGAAATAATTTACCCTATAAAAATGTGTATTATTTATCAATTAAAAATTTGAAAAAAAACACATCTTCTGTACATTATATTTTACAAATTAAAACAGGAGGACTCAAGTAACAGAAAAACACTTCATATCAACATTATCTCAGAATAAAGACACTCACTGGGGCAGAATGGGGAACAAACTAGACCATTAATCCCTTTATGAATACTGTTATGGATTGTGTCTAGATATCCCCCAAATCCTCATGTAGTCGTAGGCGGGCCTTTTTCACAAGCGCTTGGATCTAAAATGAGTGATGCTAGGATTTATTCATGGTACAATGCTAGACCCAAGGACACTAGGAGAACTAAGGGTTAGATAACACAGAGGGAATAGAAAGAGCTGTGATCATCTATTGGTTGTTTGCTTTTGCTGTCTTTTCCCTGCTATGAGCTGTTTCTCCTCTTTGATGCCTGTTTGCCATGCCACCCTGCCTTGGAGCCAGCCAATTATGGCTTGAAACCTTTATAACCTGTGAGTTAAATAAACCTTTACCCTTTAACTTGGGTTGTTGCATATTTTGTCTTAGCAACCAGAAAATCAACTAAGACAAACATTGATACAAAATCCTCAACTAAAAACCTCTAAACAAAACATTAAAAGAATTGCACAGCAATACCAAGTGAGACTCCTGAAATGAGGGATGATTCAATACACAAGAACCAGCCAGTAAAATATATTACATTAACACCTGTGCACATCTGTAGCCACAGCACTCAGGAGACTAAAACGGGCAGATGGCAACAAATTCAAGCAAGGCCAGCCAGGGGCACAAAGTGAGTTCAAAGCCAGACTAATTACATAGTAAGACTCTGTCTTCAAAAAAAATCACATGATTATGTGAACTGGAGAAAAAGCATCACTAACATTCCTTTAAGGTAACATACTCAACAAACTAGGAATAGAAGGAAACTATCTCAACATAAAAGTCATGCAAGAACAGCCTAGATCTAAAACCATACTCAGTGGTAAATACTGAAAGCTTTGTATGCTGGTTCTCACCACTTTCATTTACTACTATATTGGAAGTCCTAGCCAGAGCAGTAGACATTGTCTTAGCTCCTTTTCTCACTGTTGGGACAAAATATCCAACATCCACAAGTTAAAGGAGGAAAGATTTATTTAGCTCAGTCTATAGAGGTTTCAATCAATTATGGCTAGCTCTAAGAAGAGTGGCATGGCAGACATGCATGACAGAGGAGAAACAGCCCATGACAGGGTAGAAGGTAGCAAAGCAAGGGACCATAACTGTGTCTTTCTGCCCCTTCTTTTTATTGCATCTCAGCTACCAGGGATTAGAGCAGTGCCAAACCAACCAACGGACTGATACAGTAATCACACACCATCTGTGAAAAAGCCCCATCTCTGACTGCATAAGGCTTTGGGGAGACATCCAGATATAACCATAACAGACATAAAGAAAGATAAAAGATATCCGAAGTGAAAAGAAAGAATTAAAATTATTACTACTGACAGACAACATGACCTTATAATTTTAAAAACTTTAATAAACTCAACAAAGTTGCAGAATACAAAATAAATACACAAAAATCAATTGAATTTCCACATGCTGACAATGAACAACTGGAAAAGGAAATTTAGAAAATGGTTCACAATAGCATTAAGAATTAAATACCTAGGAATAAACCTAACGAAGGAGATAAAGATTTTTACACTAAAAACACTGCAGAAGAAACTCAAAAACAATACCAAAAAAATCCATCAATAACAGTGAAAGCCACCAGTATTACAATGACAATACTCTCTAAGGCAATTTACAAACTGAACACAATTCCTGCCAAATTCACAGTGGCACATGTTGCAGAAACTGAAAATACACAAAATAGTCAAATTTTTAAAAGAACAAAACTGGAAGATTTATACTCCCAAATTTCAAAACGCACTATGTTAGTACAGCACCCAATATTGTGGTGCTGGCATAAAGCTATGTAGATCAATGAAGCAGAAATTCAGAAACAAGCCCTTTGATGATCTTTAACAAGACAGCAAGATGACTCAGTGAAATAAAGGATAATCACTCTCTTCAACAAATGAGGCTGGGAAACTGGATATTCACAATCAAAAGAATAAAGCTAGACCTTATCCTATACCATTTGCAAAAATTAATTTATAGTGGATTAAAAACTTAAACATATGACCCAAAACTATAAAACACTTAAATGAAAACATTAATAAAAGTTTCATGAAACTGAATTTGGCAAGGATTCTTGGATGTGACATGAAAAACACAAGCAACAAAAAGCAAACATAGACAAGTACAACTACATCAAAATTAAAAACTCACACAGAAGGAAAAGAGAACCTAGTAAAAGATGCACAAAACATGTATTTCATAAGGGCTTTTAAAATTTATGTATCAGACTATATACTTAAACACTTCTACAATGAAACACCAATAATTCAATTAAAAATGGACAAGGCGATTAAGCAGACATTTCTCCAAATATAGCATGCAAATAGCTAACAAGTGTATGGCAAGGTGTTAATAATGCTAAATCAACAGAAATGCAAAGCAAAACCACAATTAAGTATCTACCACCTTACCCCATTAGAACAATTACCACCAGTATCAGAAAAATTTAAAAAGAAAGCAACTGTTGATAGGGATATGGAGTAACTAGAATCCTTGTGTGTTGCTGATGAACTGTAAAATTATACAGTCACTATGGAAAAAGTATGACAGATCCTCAAAAGATTATAATAGTGCCATCATGACAGCAATCCCACTTCTGATTAAAGTATATATCTTAAACAATTTAAAGTAGGTTCCCAATGAAATATTTGTACACCCATTTTCATAAACATTATTCACAATAATCAAGATATAATACCCATCAGGAGATGAATGGACAAAATAGAGAGATACATATATGTACATATTGAAATATTTTGTAGTCATAAAAAAAGGCAATCCTGTCATATACCACAAATGAATTAACCTTAACAGCATTAAATTTAGCTAAATATGCCAGTCACAAGACAAATACTGTGTGATTACACTTTTATAAGAAAGTTGAAGCAGTCAAAGTCCCAAATAAAGACAACAAAATGGTGATTACTAGGGAGTGGGAAAGGATACAAACACAAAGTTGTTTAATGAATGCAGTATTTTGGCCATGTAAGAATAAGTTCAGGAGATAGCTTTCAAAATGTAAATATATTTAACACTATTTAATAGTACTTTGTACTTAAAAGTGCTTAAGATGGTAGTTTATAATTTTGGAAAAACACACACCAAAAAGGTAAGTTATAAAATTGTAAAACTGTATACCTGTATACAATGTATAGCAAAGGTTCTACTTTTGTTTGAAAAAATAAAAACAGCTGTATTTACCATATACCAAGCACTATGCAGTTACCACATATTAACTGTTAATCCTCACAGTAACTCTGAAGAGGTAGGTATTTTTATTACAGATATCCTGTTTTAAAAACAAGAAAACAGAAATACAATTAACACATCCAAAATACACACAGGGCTGTGTGATACAGCTGTATCTGCAAAATAAACCTAAACGTTATGACGCTTTTAGGATATTAGGGTTATGATGATTATACACTGCTGTGCAAGTATACTGCCAATAGTGAAAAACAACTGCCATGTTTACACTTTGGAAAAATGTATTCAATGGAAAAATAAGGCCTCCAGCCTCCTTACAATCATTCCATGGCCATTTTACTAGGGTTCTTTTCCTAAAGTAAAGATATTCTCCTTGCTATACAGGCACCGGCCCATCTTGCTTTACTTCCATAAATACATCTATTTCTTAACAAGAATGTCCTCTCCTTTGCCTTAATACACATCTTTTTTATTTGCCTACTCATTTTACTTACATATCTGTTTTAACAAAATCCAATGCCTTCGGGAGGTCTTTTAGAGCCTGCCATTATACCACTTATCGACAATTTAGTGTACTGCTTTGAAAAACTGTCCTTTGGCTATTTTATTTGTGTACACCACTCTAGAAGTATAACATGGCATTACTCCTCTCCTAGATGCATATATTCTAGGAAAAAGAGTGAGATTCCTAAAGATATTCCTACCAGAAACTAGGACTGCTGAATCCCAATCGGTGGCAGGGAAAGTACACAGTAAATCTAGTTTGTCTTAAAAGTGAGGCAGCAATAAAAGACTAATGAGGAGGCTCAGAAGGACACAGAAGCCAATTTCAAGATGGAGTCACTGATAAAAATTTTTAACACCAAAAGGAAAAAAGTCCAAAGGTTGCTAACTGAAAGATGAGAAAGCAACAACAAACATTCTCAACCTTCAGAAGTGAGCAAGAAATTACTATTACCTGTCTTTTTAGTAGGAATACTATACTATCATTTTAGCTGTGGCATAGCTCATTCACCAGTTGATGACAGAAAAAAAACTCTTACTGGAAGTATAGGGGAGAAGACAGCTACTAAATCACAGAAATGGGAAAGGGAGTCTGACACTATCTGCAGTCCCACTGAAATTATCAGGCAAGAAGCATCATGAATGCTAAAATCCCTAAAAGAAAGATTATTAAGGAAATATTACAGATTACAGTACAAGAGCAACACTATGAGTACATACTAAATGCTAAACGATGAATGTACCTTTACAATGATTTGCTAGCAACCTCCTTAACCTAGTGATCAAACTGAGAACCATCAGAAATAGAACATTCTGGGCCTCCTATTGTGATGTGCGCTTGTCAGAAAATGTTTAATTAGAATCTAATTGGGCATTCAGATTTAATCTCTGGTTTACAAAAAATACAAAGGATAGAAAAACAAGTAAAGATACTATGAGGAAACAGAACTGGATATCCAAAAATGCCTAATATTCTATAAGAAAAATAACTGGTCTCTTCAAAAACAGTTGACAGTGGGGGCTGGGGATTTAGCTCAGCGGCATAAGCACCTGCCTTGCAAGCAGGAGATTGTGAGTTCCATCCCTGGTACCAATAAAAATGAAATAAACAACAACAACAAAAAAAAACAGTTGACAGTAAGAAAATAAAGATATATGGGTGTTTCTAAAAGAACAGAAATGATTGACCAGGGATTTAGTTCAGCAGCCTAAGTGCCTGCCTGGCAAGCTCTAGGTCATGAATTCGATCCCTGGTACAAAAAAAAAAAAAAAAAAAAGGAACAGAAATGACAACCAAATGCTGTATGTGAATGACAGGATCTCCATTCCAAAAACCAAATGGAGGGCCTGGGGATTTAGCTCAGCAGCATAAGTGCCCGCTTGCCAAGTACAAGGTATTGAGATCGATCTCCAGTACCAAAACAGAAAAGGAAAAACCAAAAACCAAATTGGAAAAAAAACACCTTTCTAAAAGAGGCCCAGGAGATAATTTAGCAATCTGAATAGGGCTGGCTATTTGTTGGTATTACAGAATTGTTAATTTTCTTACATGCAATAATAATAATATAGATTTTTTTAAAAATGTGCTTGTTACGAGAAATACATGCAAAATATTACAGATAAAATGTCACACTATGTATCAAATACATAAAAAATATCAAATATATTAAAAAGTACAAACAAGCACACACATGAAAAAGGAAAATGTTAATTTAGGTGATGAGAATACTGACTACAATTACTTACACAAGTTGAATATCCTTTATTCAAAATGCTTGGGATCAAAAGTTTCCAATTTTGCTGTTTTCCAAATTTTGAAATATTTGCTTTTGCTCCATCAATTGAGCACCCTTAATCTGAAAATTCAAACTGTAAAATTCAAAAGACAATAGTAGTGTCCAGTCGTGAGTTTGATCCCCTACACAAAAGAGAGAGAGAGAGAGAGAGAGCTCATGCTTCAGAATACTGAACTGCCAGCCTTCACACTCACTGAGCCACATCCCCACCTTTTTATTGCCTGAGGATGTCTCCCTAAATTGCCAAGGCTGAGCTCAAACTTGCTATTTTCCTGCCTCACCTTTGTACAAAACAGGGATCAAAATTTCTCTTAGCTCCAATATGTCTTGGTTTTTGAGACAAAGTCTCACTATGTAGTTCAGGCTGAACTTGAACTCACCTTGTAACCTAGGCTGTGATCCTTCTACCTTAGCCTCCTAAGTGATGGGGTTACAGGCATGCAGCACCACTTGTACTATTCTTTAAACCTTCTACTTTTCATGCACACAAAAAGGAAACTCCACATTATTTTATTAACTCAAGTAAAAAATAACTGCTTGTCTATAACTTCCACTAGCACCTTGTCACTTATCTTTTTTTAAGTACTCTCTCTTAACAATTACAAAATAAGCCCACTAAGGACAATTAAGCCCTTAAAAATATTCCAAGTTAACGAACATGAAAATAGGCCACTTGGGGCCAGGGATTTAACTCAACAGCGTAAATACCTGCCTGGCAAGCGTGAGGTCATGAGTTGGATCCCCAGTATCAAAAAAAAGAGGCCACTGAATGTTGCTGTTCATAAGTAACACAACACAAGATTAGCAAATAATAATAATTCTGTTAACATCAACTCCTAGCCATCTTATGAAACAATATAAACTTTCTGGCAATGCAATTATAATTACAACCACTTTGAAAAACAATTTAGCAGTGTCAAAATAAAGATAAAGACCTATCCTATGATCTAAGAATTTTTCTCTTACATATATACTCAATAAAATTCTTGCATCAGGTATCAGGAGTTAGCTACAAAAATGTTTAGGGTGGCACTGTTTATAACAGCAAACCTGGACAACTCAAATTTTCATTAAGAATGAAAAAATTATAATAGAATGACATACACTGATGAAAATAAAGAATGAGAGCTATGTATAACACAGAACAATTTGACAAAGACAGTACCAGACAAAGCATGCTGCAAAAGTTACTTCATTACAAATATTTCAAAAACATCAAATCTATAATAACACATAAGAATCAAATATACAGAAAAGCAAATGAAAGACATACATAAAATTCAGGATAGAGAACACCTTTTAAGTGAGGGGCACAGAAACTTCTGTTTTTACCTGTTTAGAGCACTTTCTTTTCCTCTCTTTTGTACAATGACAATTACACATTTTGGGTTTTATTACTCTCACAGTTCTTATTACTTTTTTTGAAGAGAATAAAACCAAATGTGACATAACAAAACAGAGTCAGTCAAATCAAAAGGATGGACATAATACATAATGTAAAAACAAAATACAAGGTGATCGACAATGGTTACCATAATGCCTCTTGCTATCTTAAAAAGAATTGCCTATATCATCAGTTATAATAAAATTGAACAAAACAGTACAAAACAAAACCAATAAAATCGAAACATTGGAGACATTACAGGACTTCAAAAGAAGATAATAGTCAAATTAGAATGGGCATCAGAGTGAATCTTATTGCCTTCAAAGTCGTTGCCTATACCCTCAAACTTGATACTATCAAACAAAACAGAATAGAGTAAAATCAATCAAACAAGATGGTGAGAGCAATACAGAGGTTCAAATCAATAATAGGAAATCAAAAAAGTTACTATAATATATCCTATTTTTTAATTTATTTTTCCCCTTTGGATCCAAGTGAATATTGTAAAAAAAAATTTATTTTTCCCTTAATTAAAAAATAATTTTAAAAATTTTAAAAAAGGAGATTGAGATAAAAGAGGACATAACATAACAACACAAGTCAGAACAGAACACAAAATTATTTGTTTTAAAAAAATCATAATGAGTCCATATTTTCCAGCTATCTTTTTATTTATAAGCTTCAACCATTGTATTAACTCTTGCCTAACTTAAAGCAGTATGTTGGGATACCTTAAAGTAATGTGAAGGC
Organism: Cavia porcellus; assembly: GCF_034190915.1. Lineage (NCBI taxonomy): Eukaryota > Metazoa > Chordata > Mammalia > Rodentia > Caviidae > Cavia > Cavia porcellus. Next base: position 81,974,757 of record NW_026947487.1, read on the forward strand.
TTTATAAAACACACCTAAAAAATAAAAAGCCGAGACAAAATGGGGTAGATGAGTTCCAAAATGATGCAGAAATAAGTGCCAGCAACTCAGCCTCTCCAAGACAAAGACCTTGTCTTACAAGACTGTAGACTGTATCTACAGTCCATAAAACAATACCCTGGAGAGAAATCACAGTGAGAAGATTGTACTTGGGAACCACAAGAGAGCTGACAGAGAAGAAAATAAGAGAAGCAGATCACACTACGGAGGAGAGCGACTATGCAATGCAATGGACAGTGGCTGCCTGGCTACCAGTTAGAAGAAAATCACAAAGTAAACACTTTTTCTCCCATATCTTGCCCTTGCCCCAACAATGTATCCTCTGATAAATCTCAGTATTAACCCTTGGACTCAACTAAAAGCAGTAAAATCAGACCCCCACATCAAGCTTTTCTTCTCAGCTACCACTATTTCCTTCTTCAAACCTCCTTCTTAGCATCTTAACACTCCTCTCATTCAACCACCTCCATTCTCCACACACCACCTACCTCACTGCAAAGTAACCACAAATGATAAACAATCGGAGAGTGTGTTTAGCCGGGTGGGCACATAATCCCAGCATTCAGGAGGCCGAGGCAGGAGGATCACTGCGAGTTTGAGGCCAGGCAAGGCTTACAAAGTGAGTTTTAGGCCAGGCTGAGCTACAAAAGTTAAACTGTCTCAAAAACAAAAACAAAAACAAACAAAAAAATGCATAGAGAACAGACAAAATGGAGGAAATATAACTGCAAGGTGCTGTTATAAATATATATAAATATAAATATAATAATATATAATATATACAAATATATATAAATATAACTGTAGAGGTGCTGTAAGATTGAACCTGAATCTGTGGATGCTGTTATGAACAAAAGCAATTTTTGTTTTTTTGGCAAAAGAGTCAAAATCACATAACATAAGGAACAAATACTAGCAGAGGACATACAAAGTTGAAAATTATTCACCAGAAGGAAGGTGCCTACTAAAAATCTTCATAGAAACCATAAACTTCTCTCACTTCTCTAATCCTCAACCTGCAGTAAAACTCCCCCAAAAAGGAGAAGAATAAAGAGAGGGTACATAAAACTTTTGATAAACACAGACACAAGTACAAGAATGGAGAAGCAAGGAAATACAAGATCTCTGAACCCCACCTCTACAGCTCTCCCAAAGCAGAGCAAGAGGTCACAAAAGAAAACACGCACCAGGGAAGAAGTCTATGAAAAGTTCATAGAATGAAGAAAATAGATGTGTTCAAAGAGAAAACAGACTGAAAGTTCACAACAATTTCACTTAATATGCCCACAGTGAATCTTACAGGGAAGAAAGTAAAAAACTGGATGACCTAAACAAAATAGCTGGAAGTCTGAATGACAGATTCAACAAGGATACAGAATGTTTAAAAAGATGTCAGAAACACCTGAAATAAAAAACTGTATAGAATTTATGCACTGCAGAAATGACTAATGTGAAGACAAGAATAATATTAAGGACAAAATAGATCAACAGCTCAAGGCAGCTTAAAAAAAAAAAAAAAAGACAAGAAAACAATCCAGTGAGTGCTAGATGACAAAATCCATCTAAGGATAACCACAGTTATAACAAAGATGGATTCACTCACATGCTCACAAACTATGAAAGAAAATTTTGCAAATAGAAGTTTAAAATATATATAAGCGATCCATACAGAACACAAAACAATGAAAGGAGTTCACCAAGACATAACGTCACTAAATATCCAGACACCCAGAAAAAAACAAAACACAATTTTAAAGGCAGCCAGAAAAATAAAACTTTTTAAAAATCACATATAAAGATTCACAGCAGGGGCCAGGGATTTAGCGCAGCAGCATTAGCACCTGCCTGGCAAGCAGCAAGCACAAGGTAGTGAGTTCAATTCCCTGTTCAAAAAGAGAAAAGAAATCACAGCATACTTCTCAGCACAAACTCTGAAGGCCAGAGGCGCTTGGAGTAAAATCTTTCAAGGCTTACCAGCAAATTATTTCCAATTCCTATTAACTTGCCAAACAAAACTATCCTTCAAAATAGATGGAGAAATAAAGTATTTCCATGAAAAAGACTAACTCAGAAGATATGAGTGCTAAACCAGCTCTAGAGAAAATACTTATGGAGTACTCTCAACAGAAACAATAAATGAGACACAGCTTAAAACACAGAGGAAAATAATGAGGCTAATGGCTAACACAGCAGTAACAAAAAAAAAAAAAAATCAGGAAAAGTAAATGGTATAGCAACAGGTAAAAAGGGTAATGAAAGGGGCTGGGGATTTAGCTCAGCAGCATAAGCGCCTGCCTTGCAAGCAGGCAGTCGTGAGTTGGATCCCTGGTATGATAAAAAGAAAAAAGACCAAAAAAAAAAAAAAAAAGGTAATGAAAATAACGCATCTCAGTAGTATCTCTATGTTAATGATCTCTGCTCCCCAATTAATAGTCACAGACTGGAGAACTGGATCAAAAAACAGAATCCAACAATCTGCTGCATTCAAAAAACTCATTTAATCCAAAAATATGCATAGACTAAAAGTTAAAGGATAGAAAACAACATTTTGTGCACCAGGATCCTGAACACAAGCAGGGGTACCAGTTCTAATATCAGACACGGTGAACTTTAAGTTAAAACTAATTAGAAGAGATAAAGAACACCACTACATACTAAAGAAACAATCCAACAAGGAGAGATAACATTGATAAACATACATGCACTAAATACTGAAACACCTATCTTCATCAAACAGAACTAGCAAACTTAAAAGATCAATTAGACATTAACACAAGCACAGTAAAGGATTTTAACACCCCATTTTTTGCAAATAAGTAAATCAATTAAACAAACAAAAAAAGAAAATTTCAGAGCTGAACCACAGCCTTGAACATATGGACTTACTGGATATAGAGAGAGTACTCCACTCTCTACAACACAGTATGTGTTCTTTTCAGCAGTACACAGCACTTTTTCCAAAACAAATGACATACTAGTTCACAAAGCCTGCTTAACTAAATACAGAAGAACAGAAATTGTCTCAGGCTTAATAGTTTTGACACTGTGCAATGAAAATAGAAATCAATGACAGAAGAAACTGTGGATAAAGCAAAAGCTCTTGGAAAATTAACAATATATTCCTAAACAACCAGTGGGTCACAGAAGAAAGTAAAAATTTTCTGGAAGTAAATGACTGTGACAGTAAAACTCATTGAAACCTCTGGGACACTGTGAAAGCAGTTTTAAGAACCAAATTCATCGCTCACATTAGGAAATGAGAACACATCAACTGAGGAATGGATAAAAAAGCTGTGGTATTTTTATACAATGGAGTACTACTCACCTATAAAGAATGATCACATTGAGATATTTATAAATAAATGGACACAACATGAGACCATACTCATTAGCGAAATAAATCAAACTCACATGTATAAATATCGAATAGTCTCCCTAGTGTAAGAAGTGGTAACAGTACATAAGAGTTTATAGTTATCATGATTCCCCATTACATTACTCTGAAGCCTTATAATGTCTGCTTTCATTAGTTGGAATGGTTTTATCCTAGTTTGTTTGATTTTATTATCTGTGATATTATAAACAGCTATTTTAGATAAGATTGGGCGTGTTCAGATGGCTGTAGACTAAACAGCTATTTTATTTTATTTTATTTTTTGTCTTTTTCATTTTTATCAGTACCAGGGATCGAACTCACGACTGCCTAAACAGCTATTTTAAAGAAAAGAAGACATTAGAATAGCCAGTGCTGATTTAGTATCATCTTACTCTGAAGTCCTACTATGCTTTTGTTTTTCTGTTGCCTTTGGTTCTATCCTGTTATATCTTATTGGGGATTATTATGTGTGATAATATAAACAAATTATGAGATAATATAATAGCCATTGTTCGTTCTCTGCTATTTGGTTCTGAAAACCCTGTAATGCTTTCATTCTCTTGAATGGTTTTATACTGTTTTGTTATGCTTGATACTATTGTATATGAAGGTATGCTCAACTCTTTCAAAGAAAGAGACACTACGGTAGTTACTGTTAATTATGGGTTGTCTTGTAGTAAAACGCTGTGTTACTTGCATTGTTCTGATCTGATCTGCTATATGTCCTTTTGTCTTAATCTCTTTAAAATAAAAAAAAGGAAATGAGAACAAATTGAAATGGGCAAACTTAAGAGAAATCTTAAGATACTTGAGAAATAACAAATCAGCCCCCAAACCAAAATGTGAAGGGAAATTATAAAGATGAGAGCAAGAGGGCTGGGGATTTAGCTCAGCAGCATAAGTGCCTGCCTTGCAAGTGTACAGTCATGAGTTCGATCCCCTGTACCAATTAAAAAAAAAAAAAAAGATGACAGCAACAATCACCAAAACTGTAATTTAAAAAAAAAAAACTAAATAAAAAATACCAACAAATGAAAAAGCTGGTTTGAAACAATAATAAATAGCATAAATAAACCCTGAGCCAGGCTTACCAAAAGAAAAGTGAGGAAAGACATCAGGGCAATTAGAAATCAAAAAGGCAGAGCCAGGAGTGGTGACGCACAACTGTGATCACATGAGTTTAGGGCCTGCCTGAACTACATAGAGTTCAGGGCCAGCCTGAATTACAAAGTAAAACTGTCTCAAACAAAACAAAACAAAATGATAAATTTGTAACAAACATTGTGGGAACTCAGAAGACAGTAACTACTTCAAAAAATTGCATTCCAACACATCAGCAAATTTTGAAGTAATGGCTAATTCCTGACACATACAAATTACCAAAACTAACCAAAGGACACATATATATGCTTAACAACCCTATTGGCTGGCAATGAAATTGACATAATAATAAAGAATCAATCATCTAAAAAAAAAACCCTGATGAATTCACTGCTAAATTCTACAAAATCAGTAAGGAAGTTTTATCATCAATATTCCTCAAGCTCTTCAAAAAAACTAAAAGGGATAGAGTGCTCCCAGGCTCCTTTATAAAAACCAGTATCACCCTGATCCAAACCAGATTAAAAACCCAAGTAAAAAGGAAAACTATAGGTCAATCTCCATAATGAACAAAGATACAAAAATCTTCAACAAGATATTAGAAATAAAATGTAGCCCATTATCAAACCTACTATAAATCACAATCAATTAGTGCTGGGGATTTAGCTCAGCAGCATAAACGCCTGCCTTGCAAGTGTGTGGTCGTGAGTTCGATCCCTAGTACCTATTCAAAAAAAAAAAAGATCCTGTCTCAAAAAATCACAATCAACTGGGTTTTATTCCAGAGATGCAAGAATGGTACAACATGTATTAAGTCAATAAATGTACTGCATCATATAAACAGAAGCAAAGTCAAAAACCATAGAATCATACCAACAACAGAAAAAGGCTTGACAAAATTCAACACCCCTTCATTTTAAAAAAAACCTGAAGAAAACAAGTATAGAAAGATTCTCCTAAGAATACCTGGATATGATAAAAGCTCTACATAAAAAACCAATGGTATCATACAGAATGGAAAAACTAAAAGCACCCCCCCTTAAAATGAAGAAAGACAACAAAGTCCATTATCACCTCTTATGTTCAACGTAGTACTTGAAAAATTTGAGCAATTAGGCAAGAGAAAGAAATAAAAGGGATACATGTAGGAAAAGAACTCATTATCATTATTTGACTAATAATTACCTACAGTACATGATACTCTGTATAAAAGACCCAAAGAACTCTACCCAAAAACTCTGAAAATAATAAACCTCAGAGTTCTAGGAGCTGAGCAGCCTGCGGTAAGTGTCCCCCGCAACAGCCCCCGAACCCAGGGAGATTGGGATCCTCGCTGGGGTCCACCCAAAGAACTTTGCAGCTTTCTGCTGCACTGGACCAGCTCAGCAGGGCTTGAGCCCACCTGAAACAAATGCTCTGCTCCCTGCCATGCTTGGCTTAATCTGGGGTCCCTTGCCTACCAGCACCCTCAGTTCCAGAGGCTGAGCAGCCTGTGGTGAGTGTCCCCACACTGCCCCCTGAACGACAGAGTTTGGGATCATTGCTTCCACCAGACAAAGAACTTCACAGCTTCCTGCCATACTCAACTTGCACCATAGGGTTTGAGCCTGCCTGCTCCACCTGCAGTGACTCTCTCAATCCAGGGAACTGGGCGGCCAGAGTCCCAGGAGCTGAGGGGATAGAAGAGGATTTGCAACAGGCCCTGGGAGGCTTGGAATAACACTTGAAACACGGAAATATAGGAAAATAACAAAATGAAAGACCAAAATACAATCTCAAACCTCCAGTCCACCCAAAGAAACCCTAGGAGCTATGTACGCAGAAGAAAATATATGCCATACAACTGAAATACCAGACATAATAGCAACTGAAATAAAGAAGCAACTCGGGGCTGGGGATTTAGCTCAGCAGCATAAGCGCCTGCCTTGCAAGCAGGCAGTTGTGAGTTCGATCCCTGGTACCGATAAAAAGGAAAAAGACAAAAAAAAAAAAAAAAAAAAAAAAACAAATAAAGAAGCAACTCCAGGAAGCCTTAAAGGAATTCAAACTACAAATAATCTCCCAAGTAAAAGAAGAAATGATAAAACAAATGAAAGAAATGCAGAACATATCTTAAGAAGACACAGTTAAAAAACTGGAGGAACTAAACAAAAAGGTAGAATCCCTGGATGAACAATACAAGCATCAAACAGAATACATAAAGGAGATGCAAAGAGACATACAGGAAATCAAAAATTCCACTGAAAGTTGTAACAACTGCCTCAATGAAATTGAAGATAGAATTTCAGACCTCAAAGACAAGACTGCAGCTAGTGAACAGGAAAGGAAAGATCTTTTAAAAATAACAAGGAATCAGGAAATAACAATTCAACAGCTGTAAGATGATGCAAAGACAAACAACATACTATTAATAGGGATAAATGAAAAAGAAGGGGACAACATAAAGGATGTCAAGAGGATATTTAGAGAAGTAATAGCTGAAAATTTCCCAAACATGAGAATGGAAACTGACAGGATCAGTGAAGCATATAGAACTCCAAATAGTCATAACCAAAATAAAACTACACCCAGACATATAATAATCACAATCCCAGAAATTCAATGTAAGAATAGAATATTAAAAGCTGTCAGAGAGAAAAGACAGATCACCCATAAAGGAAAACCTATCAGAATCACAGCAGACTTCTCAGCACAAACAATAAAGTCAAGAAGAGAATGGAGTGAAGTATTTCAGATCCTAAAGGAAAATGATTCCAACCCAGACTGACGTACCCTGCAAAACTATCCTTCAAAATCGATGGAGAAATAAGATACTTCCGGGGCTGAGGATTTAGCTCAGCGGCATAAGTGCCTGCCTTGCAAGCAGGCAGTCGTGAGTTCGATCGCTGGTACCGATAAAAACGAAAAAGCCAAAAAAAAAAAAAAAAAAGAAATAAGATATTTTCATGACAAAGAGTGAAGATCACCAACCCAACTCTGCAAAGAATACTGAAAGACAGATTAGATACACTTAGGAAAAAACCACACTTAGGAAAAAACCACTAAGCAAAGCAGACAAAGAGAATGGAAAGATAAAGATGCAGCAGCAGCAAGCTAACATGTCAATAATAAACCAACATATAACAGTTACAACCATTAATGTAAATGGTCTCAATGCACCACTTAAACAGACTGGCAGAATGGATCAAGGAACAACATATGCTGTGTACAAAAAAACCTATCAAAAGGCTACCCACAGACTGAAAGTTAAAGGATGGAAAACAATACTACATGTAACAGGAACCCAAAAAACAAAAGCGGGGGTAGCTATTCTGTTTGAAGATAATGTGAACTTTAAACGAATAATGATTGGAAGACATAAAGAAGGTCATTACATACTGGTTATGGGAAAACTTCAAAAGGAAGAGATAACAACCTTAAATATATATGCACCTAATTCCAGAGCACCAAGTTATATAAGGCAAGTATTAACAGAAATGAAAAACCAAATTAGCAGTAACACAACTGTAACAGGAGACATAAACACCATTTAAACCAAGCAACAGATCAACCAGACAGAAAATCAGCAAAGAAATAAACAGAACTGAACCACACTTGTGAACAAATAGACTTGATAGACATATACAGAGTGTTTCATCCAACAACATCAGAATACACATTCTTCTCAGCAGTACATGGGACATTCTCTAAAACAGACCATATATTAGGCCACAGAACATACTTAAATAAATGCAAAAGAGTTGAAATTATCCCATGCATGTTATCAGATCATAGCGCCATGAAATTAGAAATTAATAATAAAAGATACTGCAAAAATCCCACAAACACATGGAAATTGAATAACACACTCTTGAATAATCAGTGGGTCACAGGAGAAATTAAAGAAGAAATTAAGCAATACCTACAAGCAAACAAAAATATGAATACAACTTACTAGAACCTATGGGATGCAACAAAAGCAGTCCTCAGAGGAAAATTTATTGCAATGAGTTTCCATATCAGGAAAACAGAACGAATATAATAAATAACCTGATGTTACACCTCAAACAACTAGAAAAAGAAGAGCAAGTCAAGCCCAAAGCCAAAAGAAGGGAGAAAATTATAAAAATCAGAGCAGAAATTAATGCAATAGAGATTAAGAAAACAATCCAAAGAATCAATGAATCAAAGAGTTGGTTCTTTCAAAGAGTAAATAAAGCTGATAAGCCCCCAGCCAACCTTACTTTTAAAAAGGGAAGAAAAATCTCAAATTCATACAATAAGGAATGAAAAAGGTGAGATCACTACAGACTCTACAGAAATACAGAAGATCATCAACACCTATTTCAAAAACCTCTACTCTCGGGGCTGGAGATTTAGCTCAGCGGCATAAGCGCCTGCCTTGCAAGCAGGCAGTCCTGAGTTCGATCCCTGGTACCGATAAAAACGAAAAACACACACAAAAAAACCTCTACTCTCATAGGTTTGAAGAAATAGACAGATCCCTAGAAACATATGAAGTACCAAAGCTAGGTTAAGAAGATGTAACACTGCTGAATAACCCAATTTCTATTAATGAAATTGAAAATGTAATTAAATCCTTACCTACAAAGAAGAGCCCAGGCCCAGAAGGATTCACTGCGGAATTCTACAAGAAGACTTAATGCCCAACACTCCTCAAACTCTTCAGTGAAATTGAAAAGCAAGCAATCCTTCCCAAGTCATTCCTCAAAGCAATTATTACTCTAGTAAAAAAACTTGAGAAAGACCCAACTAAAAAAGAGAACTATAGGCCAATCTCCCTAATGAACACAGATGCAAAAATCCTCAACAAAAGACTGGCATATAGAATACAGCAAATCATCAAGTTTATATACCATGACCAAGGGGGATTCATCCCAGGCATGCAGGGATGGCTCAACATACATAAATCAATAAATGTAATCCACCGTATCAATAAAGCCAAAAGTAAGAATCACACGGTCATTTCTATAGATGCAGAAAAAGCTTTTGATAAGGTCCAACATTCATTCATGATAAGAACGTCACAGAGAATTGGAATAGATGATCTTTACCTCAATATGATAAAGGCCATCTATGACAAACCAACAGCCAGAATTATACTAACAGCCAAAAACTGAAGACCTTTACCTGAAAATCAGGCACAAGACAAGGATATCCCTTATCACTGCTGCTATGCAACATAATACTGGAAATAGTAGTCAGAGCAATTAGACAAGAGAGAGAAATAAAAGGGTAAAGACAGGAAAAGAAGAAGTTAAATTATCATTATCAGCGGATGACATGATACTCTACATAGAAGACCCCCAAAACTCCATTGAAAGACTCCTAGATATAATAAATAAATTCAGCAATGTAGCTGGATACAAAATCAATACACAAAAATCAGTAGCATTTCTATACACTAACAACAAAATCACAGAGAGGAAAATAAGAGCATCCATACCCTTCACACTAGCAACTAAAACAATGAAATATGTAGGAAACTGTTCTCATGAAAGAAGTGAAAGATCTATATAGAGCAAATTATAATACAATGAAGAAAGAAACTGAAGAGGATCTCAGAAAATGGAAAGACATCCCTTGCTCATGGATAGGAAGAACAAATATTGTGAAAATGGCCATTCTCCCAATACTTTTTTACAGATTCAATGCAATCCCAATAAAAAGACCATCAACATACCTCACAGATCTACAGAAATCACTCCTAAAATTCATCTGGAACCAAAAGAGACCTAGAATAGCAAAGACCGTTCTAAGCAGCAAAGGTAAGGCAGGAAGCATCACAATCCCTTACTTGAAGTTATGCTACAAAGCAACTGTAGTAAAATCAACATGGTACTGGAATCAAAACAGAGCTGAAGATCAATGGAATAGATTAGAAGATACAACCACAACTACCAACACACTCAACCACCTTATCATTGATAAAGGGGCCAAACATATTCAATGGAAGAACGACAGTCTCTTTAATAAATGGTGTTGGAAAAACTGTCTCTCCATATGCTGAAAACTAAAACTAGACCCATGCCTATCATCATGTAGTAAATTAAAATCTAAATCAATCAAACATCTGAATATTAAGACAGAAACACTAAATTTATTGGAAGACAAATTGGGTAAAAATTTCGAAGACATAGGGATAGGTAGAGAATTCATGAACAGGAATCAAACCACATGGGAAATACTTCCCAGAATCAGTAACTGGGATCGCCTCTTATTAAAAAGTTTTTGCATGTCAAAAGAAATCTCCAGCATAGTGAAAAGAAAACCCACAAACTGGGAAAAAAAATCTTAGTGAACTATCTCTCAGACAAAGGACTTCTGTCTAAAACATATAAAGAATTAAAAAAAAACAGACCCCAAAATTCAAAGACGCAATTCAAAAATGGGCATCTGAAATGAATACGCAATTCTCAGATGAAGAAATACAAATCGCAAATAAATACAAGAAAAAATGTTCATCATCATTGGTCATTTGAGAAATGCAAATTAAAACCACACTGAGATTTCATCTCACTTCTGAAAGAATGGCCAGGATCAAGAAAACTACCAACAACAAATGCTGGACAGGCTGTGGGGAAAAAGGAGCTCTCCTGCACTGTTGGTAGGAGTGTAGACTGGTGCGCCCACTATGGAGGTCAGTCTGGAGATTTCTCAAAAAAGCTGGGATTGGAAGTCCAATTTGTTCCAGCTATTCCACTTCTAGGCAAATTCCCAGAAGAACTGAAACATCATACCACAGAGATATATGTGCACCCATGTTTATAGCAGCACAATTTGTAATAGCCAGATCTTGGAAACAACCTAAGTGTCCATCAACTGAGGAATGGATAAAAAAAGTTGTGGTATTTTTATACAACAGAGTATTACTCATTCAGATATTTATAAATAAGTGGGCGCAGCTTGAGACCATACTCATAAGCGAAATAAATCAAACTCACCTATATAAATATCGAATATTTTCCCTATTGTAAGAAATGGTAAGAATACATAAAAGTATGTGGTAATCATGATTCCCCATTATATTGTTTTGAAGCCTTACAATGTTTTCATTCATTAACTGGAATTGTTTTATTCTGGGGTGTTTGATTTTATTGTCTGTGATGGTATGAACAGTTATCTTGAAGAAAATAAGTCGTTATAATAGCTAGTGCTGATTTAATATCAGCTTGTTTTGAAGCCCCATAGCTTTTGTTCTTCTGTCTCCATCGGTTTTATCATGTTGTATCTTATTGGATTTTACTATATGCGATAGTATAAACAAAATTTGTTTTATCGGTATCATGGATCGAACTGACAACTGCCTGCTTATATGCAGGCGCTTATGCTACTGAGCTAAATCCCCAGCCCCTAAACAAAACTTTTCATAGTCAAGGAGATAATATAGAAACTATTGTTCATTTTCTGTTAGTTGGTTTTAAATACCCTGTAATTTTTTCATTTCCTTGAATGGTTTTACACTATCTTGTTATGTTTGATGCTGTAGTATACAAAGGTATACTCAAATATTTCAAGGAAAGAGACACTATGGTAACTACTGTTATGTCGGGTTATCTTGTGGTGAAACACTATGTTGCTTAAATTGTTCTGTTCTGGGGGCTGGGGATTTAGCTCAGCAGCATAAGCACCTGCCTTGCAAGCAGGTGATCATGAGTGCAATCCCTGGTACCGATAAAAAATAAAGAAATACCTTTTAAAAAATTTGTTCTGTTCTGACCTGTGTTGTTATGTCCTCTTTCATCTTAATCTCCCCCTTTTTTTTATACATATATTTTTTAAAATTAGAAAAAATAAACCTCAGAAATGCAGGGTACAAGATCAACACAAAAAACTATTAGCTTTTGTGCACATTAACAATGAATAGAATGAGAATGAAATTAAAACAGCTTCAAGTACAGCAGCTTCAAGAAAAATGAAATGCCTAGGAATTAACCTACCCAAGGAAGTAAAAGACTTGCACAAAGAAAACTACAGCACTCTGAGGCGATTGATGAGGACATCACAAAATGGAAAGACTTCCCCTGCTCCTAAACAAGCAGAATGAATACTGTCAAAGCTGCCATACTCCTAAAACTGTTACAAAGATTCAACGCAGTCCCAGTCAAAATAACACTAAAACATTTCATAGATCTAAAAAAAAAATCCTAAAATTCACATGGAACCAGAAGAGATCCAGAATGAACAAAATCAATTTTTGGCAACAAGAGCAAAGCAGAAAACAGCAATACTTGACCTCAAGCTATACTACAAAAGTAAGAGTTACATAAAAACAGCATGGTATGCCAACAAAACCAGATACATGGATGATGGGACAGAACTGAGGTTACAGAAACTTGTGACACAGTTACTTGATCTTCAACAAAGGAGCCAAAAGCATATGCTAGAGGAAAGATGGACTATTCAACAAGTGGTGCCAGGAAAATGGGTTATCTATGTGCAAAAGAGTGAAACTGGATCCTTATAGCTCAGATTCCAAGCCTAATCTCTTCCTACTTACACTATACTTGTTACCTTTTAAATTCTAATGCCTATAAACAAATAGTTACACATCACCCAGGTCCTTCCTAGCTACTCCTTCATCTCAAGACAAGTCAGTGAAAGGCACTGAGAGGGCAACTGCTAAAAAGAAGGTAAAAAACTGGAAAAAAAAAAAAATGAAATTCAACAAGTGACTATATGACAGTATATCCTTTACCTAACCTTTACAAAGGATAATGTAAATGCTGTATTTTTTTCTTTTTTGGTACTGCAGATTGAACGCTGTATTTCTTTTTTTCCCTTCTTTTGTTTAGGGGGTACAGGGATTGAACTCAATCTCATGTTTGCCAGGCAGGAACTTAGGCGGTTAAGCTATATCCCCAGCCCTAAATACTGTGTGTAATACAGAATTTCTCTCTTTTTTTATAGCAAACCCATTGATCTCTTTGTTTCTTTCACTGAATGAACTGAGGGCCCACTGTGCACAATGTACTTCGAAAAACATGAGTAAACCACGGCCTCCACCTTCCAAACACTCCTATAAAAAACTGAAGACAAGTCACATACAAATTATAGTTCATTTAGTAAGAATGGACACATATCAAGAAACAGTTTTTGGAAAGCTTAATTTTAAGTAAAACAGGTTTTATGCCTTTGATGAATCAACTTTTCTTAATTTTAAGCAGGTCGGATAAAAAAAATGGTGTCCCTTATTACATATACAATGAAAAGAACTAATACTAAGCTTACTTGCATGTAAAACACATCGCATGCGTACCTTCAGTCTTCACCAAAACACTAAGGTAGGTACATTAATGGTTTTGCTTTAAAAAAAAGATATATGAAAAAAAGATTAACTGTCCAAAGTCACCAGCTGCTAAAAGAGCTGTGACTCAAATGCAGCAGTCTACTTTCTAGTCCCTTTTTGATATTTCATTCATTGATTCAAATACGTTGACTATTTATTGTACATTGAGTATCATACTGGGAAATGTGCACTGTGCAATAAACAAGACAATTTATTCATGAAGCTCACCTTCTGATTCAAAACATTTGTTTTCTAACAAATACGTAATTTAATTATAGATTGTATATGTTATAAAAGAAATAGGTGATGTGACACAATAACTGGGAAAGACAACTTCCATTATGATGCTATCGAAAGGCTTCCTATCATTTCGTTCTGTTCTCGAACTCAGGCTGGCCACACAGTCAAACTAGGACCCTGAGGAGCAAAAGGTAGAAGACAGACCACTGCTAGTGAAAATGAAGTGGCATGAAAAATAAAGGGGGAAACAGACTTGTAAGTTACAGTGAGTTGGTGAAGCCCCCAAGCTGAGACTGAAAGAGGAGTTGTGATTTCAAATAACACACGTAGCCATTTTGGATAAGGACAGTATAAGCATAGCCTCTGACTAGAATGAGACTAGGTTAGGAGAAATACCCAAATTGTGGGGCTAGAGTCTTCAAACTTTATTATGGAGATAAGCATAATCAGACAATAGAAAAAGTAGTTTCTCTACAATGTCTCATTTGGTTAGTTTTTGGCAAACGTTTGTTTGCAAGATAAAGAATTACAGTAGAGAAATAAAAGAGACATTTGACTTGGTAACAAATTTTTTAAACTGCCCATCTGGGGTGGTAACAGGAATGGAGAAAGCTATTTCAGCCATTCTCAGTATGTCTGACAGATTCAAAATGGTACCTAAAAGATACCTGCAGAATCCAACGTGAAGTATTCTCAGTCCTACCACACTAAATAAAATCAAATGTGAAGACATTTATTCAACAATATTATTCAATATTTTCTCTACTGAACATCACCTATGCTTGATTAATATGGTTTCCTATTACTTTAAGATTTTATTACATAAGCGCTGGTACATAACTATCATTACAAAATGCATAGTGTATAACAGATTGTTCTACTCAGACGGTATACAATTTTCAAAAGTGAACTATTTTTTTTTTTTTTTTTTTTTTTTTTTTTTTTGTCTTTTTCATTTTTATCGGTACCGGGGATTGAACTCACGACCGCCTGCTTGCAAGGCAGGTGCTTATGCCGCTGAGCTAAACCCCCAGCCGAAAAGTGAACTATTTGTTTTCAGTCCTGGGCCCACACAGGTCTGTAGAAATTAAAAAACGTTAAGCAAAAGGACTGGCACTAGCTTTAGCTTGTTGAGTAGCCCCAATGCTATTTTTAGATCGGTAACACTTCCATGTGCCACTTTTTCCAAATGATACTAACAAGACCAAGGATCACAGTCTATGCAAAAAAGAGATCTATATATTGTAGGTAAGTCACTGTAGTCTTAGCTGTTACAAGTGTTGTGAACTTAAGGATTTTATTTTTAATTTTACAAATCGCTATTTATTTTAAAATGCATGTTTTAACGTTTGTTTTCATTTTTATTTACATTTCTATACAATACAGTGTTAAACTATACTGGCATCCTTTGAAAAACCAAAACTCCGTACACTACCAGCATTTCATGTTCATAGGGTAATCTGGGTCTCAGGACAACCTTGTGAAATATATAAGGAAAAGTATCATTACCCTTCTGTACAGGTAACACTAAAACTCAAAAAAGTATATAAATCTGACTAACTCAAGATCTCACAACAACTGGCAAGGGTAGCACAATGGCCATAATTTCTGGCTGGAGTTACGTTCTTCCTCCCCCAGGTCATAACCAATTGAATACTGATGTGCCCATTTTCAATACACCTGCACTGGAACTATGAGCCCAACTATTGCAGCCCTGTCTTTACTGAGTCTCCAAATGCGGCAGTGACACTTGTAATCTGTAAACACAAACACACGCTTTGCTCAAGACTCCGTTCAACGCTGAGTTTGCTCCACAGCATGACACTTATTATACACTACGGTCTCACCCATAACCTTCAGTGGAACAGTCTTCACCCCATGGGAAATTCTGTAACAGTAAAATTACTTCGTTCCATTCACTTACGTTTTAAATTAATAGTTTCCACGCCAAGGAAAAAGAACGAACCATACACACTGCGCTCACCGCCACCTCCGCCCAAAATCTGCTTAAGTGCCAAGCGCGGCAATAAAACACAAAGAAGTGGGGTTGGAAAGAAGCCACACTCTTCTCCGCGACTCCGCCGACCCAACACGACCCACCCAAACCAGGGCTCGCTCGGGCCCCGACCGCCGGTACCGGAGGAGGCGAGGCGAGGCTCGGCCCTGCGCGGCCGACCCCCGCCGGCGGCAGCCTCCTTCCCGCGCCCCGGAGGACACCAGCCAGGAGCGGGCGCAACGTCGCGCCCGAAGGTAGCAGGGGAACCCGGGCAGCTCCGCTTCCGCCCGGGCCTAGACCTCGGCGAGCAGCACCCCGGGCCGGGCCTTGAGTTAGGTTAGGCCGGAGGAGACTGCAGCCGCGAAGCGCGGAAGCGCGTCCGAGAAAGTGCGGAGCCGCGCGAGGGCCGGCGGGCGCGCGGCGGGGCGGAGGGCCGGAGGCCAGGCCGCGCCCAGGGCAGCGGGCCGCTACCTGCGAGCAGAAGTACGAGCCCTGGATGCCCAGCTTGATGCAGGTGGGACACTGGAGCTTGGCCTCGCTGCTGCAGCCGTCCGTCTCGCACACCCGCGTCTCCACGGCCGCCATGCTGCCCACTGCCAGAGGAGCGCCTCACCCAGCCAGAGGCGGAGGGCGGGACGGCGCGGAGGGCGGGAGCGAGCGGGGGAGGAGCGCTGCCGGCAGGCCGGGACTCGAGCCTCGGAGCGCGGCCCGCCAGGCCCAGCCGCGCGTCGCCCCGCCCCGGCCGGCCCGGCCCGGCCTGCCCCCACCTCAGCCCGCGCGCGCAGCCTGCGCCCCGCCCCGCCGCCTTCCCCGCGCCCGCTGCCCTTCCCCCCACCTGTTGGCCTTCGCGAGAGGCCGGCGACGGGGTCCAGCCGGGACTTTCCTGCACGGGAACCCAGCCGGCTGCGATCGTGACTCGGGCGCGGGAGAAGTGACCCGTACGCCGAACGGGTGGGGGCAGCTTCCGCTAAGTCCGCCCTGAGAGGGCTCACGTACAGCTCACAAGTGGTTGGCAGCAGCCTAGGTTCAAGTTGCTGCTCGGCATAACGCTGGTTCCGAGGCCTGACGGTCACCTCCAGAACCAAAGCGCTGTCCCAGAGCAGTGAGCAGGGCTCACATACGCCCTTTTCTGCTGCCTGATTTCAGGTTTTGTTGTTGTTGTTTGTTCGTTCGTTTAAGAAATTCCACCACCCCTATTGCACCATTCAAAATGTGTAGCGCTGGTAATATTAGCACAACTACCAGATAATGCAACAATATTTGTTGTATTACCCTAGTTGATTCTTGAAGAATAGGAGACAGTTGTGTTAATCCTGAAATGACATAGTTGAAAAAAGTTTTAAAGGTTTTCTGCCTGGACCCATGTGGCTCTTGAGATTCTTGGGTTGAAGGATGGCTGGAGGATGAGAAAATAAAAGAAAAAGCTGGGGTCAGGTGAAACCCTTAACCTCCTGATGGGCGGAAAGGATCTCCTCCCTCACTGCAGGGATGGTTTTTTAATACATTTTAGCAACTTAATGCTGCACAACACCCCGTGGTCCCAGCAGCCCACTGCGCTGGAGCTAGGTGTTTTCTGAACACAAAGCAGCTTCCTCAGGTGGTGTGCTTTGTTCCTGGAAGGCAGCCTTGCACCTGTGGTCATTTTCCAGCTTCATTGGCTCCCAACAATTATCAGACAAACCTGCTGTCTAAATCTTTCACCTATATTCCGGATTTCTAACTTGTGCTTGAATACCTTCCATCACTATGGATGAGAAATAATATCATCAACCAAATGCTGTGAACTTCGTATAACAATGTTTTTAAAAACTTTATCATTAGGGCTGGGAATTTAGCTCAGTGGAATAAGCGCCTGCTTTGCAAGTGTGGTCGTGAGTTCGATCCCTGATACTGATTAAAAAAAAAAAAAAAACCTTTACCATGGTTAATAATTTTTTTTACACAAAACCTTGTATCATTTTAATAACTTTTACTGGATAGGAATTAAGTAATGTAATGAAATCAAATAATAAAAATGTATAAATAATAAAAGTCCACATACAGAAACATATATGTCTAATATTTTAAATGAAAACTGGACTACAGAATACAGAATCTGTGGTTTAATCATTATATTGTGAGCGTCCTTTATTGTCACAAAATACACTGTTAACATTGCAACAGCAAGCAGAAACACTGAAATGACACCAAAATTTGGAGGCACATTTATTTATGTCAACAGGCACTGATTGGGATCATTCCCAAAATATCAGGCTCTCATCTCAAGTGGTCTAGGGCTTAGATGGGATAAACAAGTAGGAAGTACAGAGGAAGAATGGCTTGTCAATTAGGGATTGATTCTTACAATATGCATCATAGTGGCCAGCTATTTCTAAGAAACAAAAGTAACAGGAACTATAACTGGGCAACTAATGAACTGAAGTATACTTGGGGGGTGGGACAACAATTTTAGTGACTGTATAGTATTGGATAGTTTACTGAGCTAAATCCACTAATAATGATAATTTGGAGGACTCAAAAAAGATGGTGGATAGATAACAGCAAGCTACAGAGGCTCCCAGAGATAGTCAACTTAGATTCCAAAAATAATACAGTGTGGGGAGTCCCGAACAGAGGGAGATAGACCTTCCCAATCCAGGAAGAAACTAAGCTGAGAGAAAACAATTAAAAATACAGTCCTGGTAATACTATTGGAACAGCTACAGTCTCTGTACTGCCACTTGAACTCACTGCTTCAGCTTGCTGCCATTGCTGCTCTTGAACCCGCACAGTGGAAACTTATGGAGCTACCAAGAGCCCGCCAGTTTCAACTCACTGGAGACGCAGTCACACTAAGGATGGGAATCGGCAAACTGAACTGAGAGCCGAGCTGGCGGGGAACCTGCATTGACCTGTGGAGAGTGTCAGGAATAAAAACCCTTCCGTAGACAAAGAGACTCCAACAGATGACATTTTGGGACCAAGCAGACTGGACAGAACAAGGGGCTGCAGGGACTTCAGTCAGCTACTCCCTTCTCAAGAGGGATTGGTGGGGAGCACCTAACCTGAGTCATGCCCTGGACTGAGATCCAGTAGGCTAGCCCAAACCAAGTCCCTATCCCTGATAGTGCACCCTAATGCAGTGAAGCCTCAGCAGGTTCACTGACCCTGAGGGGCAGGCCCAGCAGAGGCTGCCTGGTCTGTATCTCCCTAGTACACTGAGTAGGCAGGAGCACCTAGCCATTGTGATTCAGACAAACTGTAATCAACAAAGAAAGAAGCTGGGCCTCCTATATACACCTGTGTGGAAGGAACAAAAAATATGAGAAGAGGAAGCAACAAGAAAGGGTCCCCATTCCCTAATCCTGAGAACATTGATCCAGGAAAAGTAAATGCAAAGGAGAATGAGGACAGCAAGCATGCAAGATCAGACACAGCACCAGTAGACATAAAGGGGTATCTTTGGGACCTCATAGACGAGTTCAAAAGTGAAATATTTAACCAAGTAAAGCAAGATATAAATAGAATAATTAAAGAAATGCTAAGGACATCTCAAGAAAAAACAGATTGAAGGAAGGAAGAACACAAAAAAGGGGAGAATTGTTTGATAAAGAAAATAAAGAAAACATAGAATACATGAAGCAGGTTCAAAGAGATTACCAGGAAGTTAAAAACTCCATTGAAAACTGGAAAAACAGCTTGAAAGAAACTAAGAATAGATTATCCAACCTAGAGAACAGGTTTGCAATGTGGGATCATGCAAGGAAAATTTTCTTAAGACTAACAAGAAATTAAACAGTAACAATACAAAGGCTACAAGATGACAAGAGGATCTATAATGAGAATAAAGAATGTGAATGAAGAAGCTGGGGTACAAACAAAGGAACTGCCAAGGCTATTCACAGAAATAATTAAGGAAAACTTCCCAAACATAGGAAAAGGAAAAGATATTCAGATGTATGAGGCATACAGAACTCCAGCCACCTAAAACCAAAACAGAACTACACCCAGGCATATAATAATCAAGATCCCAGAAATCCAATATAAGAATATCAAAAGCTGTCAGAGATAAGAAACAGATTACCTACAAGGGAGACTTCTCAGCACAAACCATCAAATTGAGAAGAGAGTGGAGCAAAGTATTCCAACTCCTGAAAGAAAATAACCTCCAGCCAAGATTGATGTATCCTGAAAAATTGTCTCTGGAAATTAATGGAAAAACAAGATGCTTCTAAGATAAGGAGGAACTGGGGGAATTCACAACCACCAATCCAACCCTACAGAGAATACTACAGGACATTCTAAAGAGAGAGAAAAGCACCAGAATTTCAGGAACAGTGGCAGAGAGGCCCCAATGAATGGAACAAAAAGCAAAATGAAGAAAACAAATAAACAATAACAGAAAAAGATCACAACATAAATGAGGCAGAGAGGGTTGGATATAATTTCTAATATGGATGGCCCAGATATACTAAATTAAGGAAAAAAGAGAATCACAGGCAGAGTGGATCAAGTGGTAGGATCCACTGAGATGCTCTTTATAGGAAATATAATTAACTCGAAGAAGGGTATATGGACCAAAATCAAATACGAGAAAATAGAACTCTATGTGATAGGGAACCAGAGAGTAATAGGGGCAACTGGACCAATATTTATGGATAGGTTGGAAAGACAGGCTTTAATAAGTAAAGAAATATAACTAGAGATCAAGTCCAATAGTGAAAAAGTTCAGAAACACTTAGGTAAATAGCAGGTTGCCCCCCCCCCAATATAAAACCAAGGGTATTGGGGAGACCCAAGAATACTCAGTACATCCTGGGTGAGTGAAAAGGGAGTAATAGTCTTAAAAAAGACAGCAGAAGATATTGTTAATAGTGTTAAAACCCATATTACTCGCACCACTCTGCTTAGATAGAACTTATTCCACCTTAGTTTGTATACAAGCACTAGATCTGAGGGCACAGATAGCTATCCCAAAATTATCAAGATACAGCACAGTGATCATCTTTAATTTCCTATTAACTTAATCTGGATCCCTGTATAACTTATACTGTTATATCATGACTGATCTTAGTTAAATCTGATTTGTTTGATTGCTGCTTATTATTGACAGATTTTATTCAAAACTGTTAGGTTGATAGTATCAAGTCAGAGAGTATAGACAACTATACTGAATGTGATAATGACTCACTACAATACTCATTCTGATTTCACGACTACCTGTTTTTGTAGTTCTACACTATCTACAAAGTTGGATTTCTATTAATACTGTTATGTACTGATATATTCAATTATACTTTATCTGATGATATAGCCAATTCTGTTGATGATAACAAGAGATAGCACAGTAACCATGATAGAACTCCTTTTACAGCAGTTTGATGTCTTTTTAGTTTTATGTGTCTATAGGAATATGTTTTGTTCTCTCCTGCTTTGTTCTGTTTCTCCCTCTAATATAGAAAGGATAGAAATACATGTTAAGACTCAAGCTGGCATAAAATCTATAAACAGTTTACGAGAACTGATCTTATAACACATGATGAAATGAGCAAATGCTTTGAAGCAAAAAAAGGCACCACAGGACCCAGTGCTGATTCCGAAGTGTCATGATGTGAAATCCAGCAATACTATTAATCTTTGTTCAGAGTGATTTTAGTCTGCTTTAGTTTATTTAATCTCAACATAAATGAAGATATAGATGAATGCGTACATGTTTAAGTGTATAGGATTGATAGCCATGTTACTAAGTTTTCATTAGATAGTTGAACAGAACTATTTGCAGTCTCCCTGTTTGGATTCCCATTTATATGTTCCACTTTTGTATCTTGAACAATTATTTGTAAGAGGACAATATGTAAACATCAACAAGTAATTTATTACTGTTTGGTTTTTTTAAAGTATGTACTATTTCTAACTGTTTTCCATTTTGTTTTGTCTTTCTTTAAATAAAAAATGGTAATTTGGGTTATTTTTAATTATTGTATACTATGTACAAAGCTTCAGTGAATACTGTTTTATATACATCTTTGCATACATTCTCATTTACTTATTATATATGCTTAAAAGAGGACTTGTACTATCATCCTCTACAGTTTGCCATATTTTTAGGTATTTCATAATTTACTGCAAAACATTATTTTAAAAGGAAATACAGTCACTTTATGATTGAGGAAAGCGACATACTCTCATATCTATGTTATCAAAGTGAAAATCACCAATAAGGGACAAATTAATACTGCAATCTACCTATGTGAAACACCAGAAAATCACAGTATATTTTTTGTAGTATTCCTGTCCAAAATGCATAGCTAATTCTAAACACAAGTAAATATCAGACAACCCAAAAGTGAAGACAACCTGTAGTGTAATTGACCTGTACTCTTCAAAATGCCATTGTTTTGAGAAACTATTCCAGATCTGAAGAGACCAAAAAGACACTACTAGCTGCCAATACATGATTATAGGTTAGAATTTGGACCAGAAGAAAAACATTTCTGCTATTTAAAAAATAACTTGTATTGAATCCTTAGAAATTTTATGACTTTGACAGTTAAAGTGCAGGTACCTATACACTGATATGAATGTGTCTGTGCATGTGTGTTGATGTTTGGGAGACAAAATAACCGTGACAGGATGTTAATAATTGGGATACCTTGGAATAACAGTCCTTTTTCCAATTCTTGCAGCTTTTCCATTATTTTTTAAAATTCTTCCTGGATGTGAGTGAAGCCCCAATACCTAGACCAGATCTAAAAAATATGGATTCAGAAACATGAAGTATAGCAGAAGCAAAATTTTAATAATGCTTCCATAGAAATAGCTGTCTGTCCAAAGGTAGTTACACACAATTCAAACAAGTAGTGACCTTTATACCTCTAGCCTGCAAGGTCCCTTTCCCTGTCCCTCATTGATGGAAATAACAGAGGTATAATCTTTCTTGATTGTGATCTCAGTTTCCCCAATTTCTCAGAAAGCACCTTCTCTCCCCCTCCTACCCCTCCCCCTCCTTTGTGCTTCTTTTTGACTGTAAAACTTTGCTTGCATAGCAAGTATCTAGACCTGATGCTTCATTCTGGGATTTTCTAAGTCGGAGTCATTCTTTGTGGATCAGTCACTACCTTTCTGTCCAAAGCTAAACAATGCACCCTCTAGCTATAGTATTTCTTACACTAGGATTCAATTCCCAGCAATAGCAACAGAAAATTTACATCATCTACAGGGTCAAGTCCAAACCAGACTGCTTGTATATACCCCTTGTTTAACTCATTAGCCTCTTTTCTCACTATTCTTTTGACTCTCTAATAATAGCAAACTGCTCCTGGTTTCTTGAATGTACTGCAATGTCTTTCTTTCATGTTCTTATTCCTACTGTTCTCTCTACCTGGAGGACCATTCCTCATTCTCTCTTAATGAGATTATTATTTCTTTACTGTTCAGCTTCAACCCTACTTGATCTGTTAAATTTTTGCTGACTTCTTTGGCTTCATTCAGTGCCGCCTCTCTTCCACCCCTAAGCCAAGTGCTACTGTTGCAATTAATAACACATTTAGCCAATACTTAGTAAGGATTTATAATATCCTAGTGTTGGCTCACAGAGTTTATCATACCCCCAGCATGGTGTTGGAAATTCAAGCCCTACTTCCAAATCTCCTAGCAGCAGATACAAAAGGATGGTGGGTGATGACTCTGTCATCACAGATAATTCAAAAAATACTCTCTTTTCCAGAAAATTATCTGAGACAAACAGTGATAGCCATGTTTTGAGGATGATGCCATACAGTACAAAATTTGGTTCTCCCCATGTGAGTCAGGATCTTCAACATTAGTTCCTTCATATAACCATACTTTTAACCAGTCTGCAAGCTCCCAGTGTTTCCAGGATACACTATCATTACACTGGGAAGTGAGACCAAATTCCCATCCCTATCCAGCATATAGACATTATAGCAGGAACAGCATTACACTGATCATGGATCTGATCACCAGTACCGAAGAAACAGAGAAGTACACAGGAATGAATGCCTACAGCCATGACTAGAGTAGAAGAAACAATAGTAGAGATGGAAAATGCTGTTCATCTCAACACTAGCAAGCATTAAAGGGACATTATGTAACAGGGCCATTTTAGGCTCTTTTCACTAATTTGGTATGATAAAATAAAAAGCTGCAGAGCAGCTACATAAATTGCTATACTTCTTTATGTTTGTTTAAAACTAAGGCTACAGAGATTGTGGTTAGAATTTTATTATATTTATAATTGTTGTAATCCCCACAGAGCCCCTGAGATGAAAAATGGGGCAAGACCCCAAGATGACAAATGGGGCAAGATGTCTTTTTTTAAAAGAAGCGCTTTTATTTTAGCTGGCCCAGCGACACAATGCAGGTGGAATTTGCAAAGCTGTGCAACTGAGTTAGAGTTTTGACTGATTTTTATAGTTCATTTATGATTAGCTCATTGATCATTAAGTACATAGGGATAAGAAACAGAAATAAGGTGGGCCTTTTGTTCCCCTTTGCTTGAGGCAAGAGGCATTTCACAGTGGGTGGTTAGCCAATTCATAGCCCTTGGTCTGCCAATTCCAGGAACATTTGTCTCTCATAAAGGGAACAATGGTTGACACAGCATCATTTGTCTCTTACAAGGGGAACAAAAGTTGACATTGCACACAGGTCACTAAGGTAGGGGGGATGACGCATTACAAAACAGCAGAAGGATGCGGTCAGTTAATTTATAACTATGTGGTTGGTGCTTGGTTACTGGGGTAACGAGCTCAGTACAGAATGACAATATTACTAATAACTATCTTTTTAAGTAACTATTTTTGTTAATTATCTTTTAATCAACTATTTTAATTTTTCAACATCTTAGTATAACAATAATCTTACACTCAATATTTTACAAAGAAAGGATTTAATGCAAAAGAAAGTAACACAATCCCTAATCATTTTAGATAAGAAAGAAGATTACATAGATTGTTTAAACTATAACGCAAATATTTCAGTTATCTTTTATCTTTTGGTAATGCAAGAGCTATCTTATTAAATAAGTCTGATTTTGATGTATATAATGGAAAACATCCAAGTTGATAGTTTGAAACAGCTGTTTTGCAAACAAATTAGAAAATAGAAATTTTCAATAATTTGTTTTATTAACAGTTTATTCATAAAAACATCAAATTTGGGGATAAAGTATATATAAATCTGTGGCATACTCTTTTGAACACTACTCTCATAAAAATATAATTCTATACATACTATTTCACTCTAAAATTTTAGGATTTTTCATTACATTATGTTAGTCAGCGTCATGGTTTATGTTTGTGTCCCCCAGGCCTCATGAGTTTGCATTGTGTATTTGTGATTGGTTCATTGTCTAGTGCTTGGATTGATGGTGTCAGTGCTCTACCCACCTAGGGGTGGAGCCAGGATGTGATGTAATGGCAGGAAGAAGGTGTGTTTTGTTCTTTGCTGGTTCGAGTTTGCTGTTGGTGACCGCCATGAACTGCAGCCCAGCCATGCCTGCCTGTCTTGGAGCCAACTGAGTGTGGACTGAAACCTCCAAAAACTGTAAGAAATAAACCTTTCCTTTCCCAACTTTGGGCTTCAGGTATTTTGTCTCAGTGACCAGCATAAAGTAACTAAGACAGTCAGGAAGTTAAATGTCTGTGCATATAGGTTTTAATTCTTTTTTTTGGGACAAAATCTCATTGTGTAGTTGAGAGTGACTTTGAACTCAGTGGGTTACCCACACTGGTTCTGAACTCGGGGCAATGTCTTTCTGTTTAGAGCTGTTAAAGCTGGAAATTGACCACACGTGCAGGGCTGCTGCAAGGCCAGGACATGGCCATAACAAGTGC
The DNA here is from genome assembly GCF_034190915.1 of Cavia porcellus. Classification (NCBI taxonomy): domain Eukaryota; kingdom Metazoa; phylum Chordata; class Mammalia; order Rodentia; family Caviidae; genus Cavia; species Cavia porcellus. Next base: position 82,000,634 of record NW_026947487.1, read on the forward strand.
ACCTGGAGCAAGTCATGTGAAGAAGTTACTTCAGCCTAGAGAACACCTAGCCCCAAGAAAATCCAAGCAATGGGTTTCTAGGAGGTGGAGTTGAAATTGACATCATTCTTCTGAGTATATAAATAAACCTGCTACAGTGGTTGAGCAGTTCTTTTACATCCATCAAGAGAGTAAGGGCTCCACCTGACCCCAGCTTTATCTTTTCTTTATTTTGTCATCCTCTCTCAGTCCTTCACCTCAAGGAACCTCAAGAGTCACATGGTGAAGCAGGGAGGCATCGCAGCTTCCTGAGGCACCTCAGCCTGTGGTGAGTGCCCAGCACAGTCTGCCCAAATCTCAGACTGTTCCGGACCCCCCAGGCTTCTGGGTGCAGTGAAGTGGAGCAGTGGGTTAGAGGCCACTACAGCTGCCTCCCCCCCCCCCCCCCCCCCCCCCCGGCTACACTTGGAAGTCTGCTGAGCTCCTGACGGATGGGCGGGCCTACACTAACCCCCGAGCCCAGCCGCACCTAGCCATCTCCTGCAGAGGAGGAGCTGGGCGGATCCGGAGTCCCTGCAGAAGCCCGTTCCTTTGTCTGAAGGACTGAATACTTCTACAAGCAGGGAGGCATCGCAGCTTCCTGAGGCACCTCAGCCTGTGGTGAGTGCCCAGCACAGTCTGCCCAAATCTCAGACTGTTCCGGACCCCCCAGGCTTCTGGGTGCAGTGAAGTGGAGCAGTGGGTTAGAGGCCACTACAGCTGCCTCCCCATCCCCCCCCCCGGCTACACTTGGAAGTCTGCTGAGCTCCTGACGGATGGGCAGGCCTACACTAACCCCCGAGCCCAGCCGCGCCTAGCCATCTGCCTGCAGAGGAGGAGCTGGGCGGATCTGGAGTGCCTGCAGAAGTCCCTTCCTTTGCCTAGAGGACTGTGGATATCTCTGCAAGCAGGGAGGGATCACAGGCTCCTGAGGCACTGTGGCCTGTGGAGAGCACCCTAACCCGGCTGCAATTGAAGAGCTGTGGATCTTCCAAGGGGCAGGTGGGGGCACAGTGTCCCTGAGGCCCAGCTTGTCTGGAACTGCGGAGTTCTGAGCAGGCAGAGGAGGGACACTGGTTCTGCAGGCCCAATGGCTTGGGGTAGTGTGGTGTCAGAGGCTCAGTAGCTCCAAGCGTAGAAGGGGATTTTCAACAGATCCTGAGGAAGCTTTCAAATAACACTTGAAACACAGAAATATACAAAATGACAAAACGAAAGACCAAATTACAACCTCAAACCTCCAGCCCATCTCAGGAAACCCTAGGAGCAATGTATATAGAAGAAAATATATCCCATCCACCTCATATATCGGACATAATAGCTACTGAAGTTGACAAACAACTCCAGGAAGCTTTAAAGAAATTCAAACTCGAAATAATCTCCCAGATAAAAGAAGAAATGATAAAAGAAATGAAAGAGATTCTAAATATATCTAAAGAAAACACAGATAAAAAATTGGAGGAACTAAACAAAAAGATAGAATCCCTAGACGAGCAATATAAGAAACAAACAGAATACATAATGCAGATGCACAGAGATATACAGGAAATAAAAAACTCCACTGAAAGTTGTAAAAACCGCCTTAATGAAAGTGAAGATAGAATTTCAGACCTTGAAGACATGATTGCAGCTAGTGAACAGGAAAGGAAAGATCTTTTGAAAATAACAAGGAACCAGGAAACAACAATTCAACAACTGCAAGACGATGCAAAGAAGAATAACATAAGAATGATAGGGATTAATGAAAGAGAGGGAGACAACATAAAGGATGTCAAGCGGATATTTAGAGAAGTAATAGCTGAAAATTTCCCAAGCATGAGATCAGAAACTGACATCAAGATCAGTGAAGCATATAGAACTCCAAACACTCATAACCAAAATAAAACTACACCCAGACATATAATAATCACCATCCCAGAAATCCAACACAAGAATAGATTACTAAAAGCTGTCAGAGAGACAAGACAGATCACTTATAAAGGAAAACCTATCAGAATCACAGCAGACTTCTCAGCACAAACGATAAAGTCAAGAAGAGCATGGAGTGAAATATTCCAGATCCTAAAGCAAAATGATTTCCAACCAAGACTGATATATCCTGCAAAACTATCATTCAAAATAGATGGTGCAATACGATACTTCCATGACAAAGAACAGCTGAAGAACTTCATGAACACCAAACCGACCCTGCAAAAAATATTGAAAGACAGTTTAGATACACAAAGGAAAAAACCACTAAGCAAAGCAAATAATTAAACAGAACAGAAAGATAAAGATGCAACAGCAGAGAGATAACATTCCTACAATTAACCAGCATTTAACAGTAATAACCATTAATGTAAATGGTCTCAATGCACCAATCAAAAGAAACAGACTAGCAGAATGGATCAAGAAACAAAATCCAACCATATGCTGTTTACAGGAAACCCATCTAACCCAGAAGGATACTCACAGACTGAAAGTCAAAGGATGGAAAACAATTCTTCATGCAGCAGGAATCCAGAAAAAGGCAGGAGTAGCCATTCTGTTTGCAGACAACGTGAACTTTAAACCAACAATGACCATAAAGGACAAAGAAGGTCACTACATACTCGTAAGGGGAAAACTCCAAGAGGAAGAGATAACTATCTTAAATATATACGCACCAAACTCCAGAGCACCAAGTTATATAAAACAATTATTAACAGAAATGAAAACTCAAATTATCAGTAACACAATTGTAACAGGAGACCTTAATATGCCATTGACACCAAGGGACAGATCAACCAGACAGAAAATGAGCAAAGAAATAACAGAACTGAATCATACCTGTGAACAAATGGGTTTGATAGACATATACAGGATGTTCCACCCAACAACATCAGAATACACATTCTTCTCAGCAGTACATGGATCATTTTCTAAAATAGACCATATATTAGCTCACAGAACATATTTAAACAAGTGCAAAAGAGCTGAAATCATCCCTTGCATGTTATCGGATCATAGCGCTCTGAAATTAGAAATTAATGATAAAAGATACTGCAAAAATCCCACAAACACATGGAAACTGAATAACACACTCTTGAGTAATCAGTGGGTCACAGAGGAAATTAAAGAAGAAATGAAACAATACCTAAAAGAAAATGAAAATACAGATACAACTTACCGGAACCTGTGGGATGCAATGAAAGCCGTCCTGAGAGGAAAATTTATTGCACTGAGTTCCCACATCAGGAAAGCAGAACGAATACAAATAAATAACTTGATGCTACACATCAAACAGCTAGAAAAAGAAGAGCAAGTTAAGCCCAAAGCCAAAAGAAGAGAGGAAATTATAAAAATCAGAGCAGAAATCAATGCAATAGAGACTAAGAAAACAATCCAAAGAATCAACAAATCAAAGAGTTGGTTCTTTGAAAGAATAAATAAAATCGATAAGCCCCTAGCCAACCTTATTAAAAAAAGGGAAGAAAAAGCTCAAATTCATGCAATAAGAAATGAAAAAGGAGAAATCACTACAGACCCAATAGAAATACAGAAGATCATCAACACCTACTTCGAAAACCTCTACTCTCAAAAGTTTGATAACACAGAAGAAATAGACAGATTCTTAGAAGCATATGAAGTGCCAAAGCTAGATCAAGAGGATGTAAAACTGTTGAATAACCCAATCTCTGTTACTGAAATTGAAAATGTAATTAAGTCCTTACCCACCAAGAAGAGCCCAGGCCCAGATGGATTCACTGCAGAATTCTACAAGAAATACAAAGAAGACCTAATGCCGACACTCCTCAAACTGTTCAATGAAATTGAAAGGGAAGCAATCCTTCCTAAGTCGTTCCTGGAAGCAAATATTACTCTAGTACCAAAACCTGAGAAAGACCCAACTAAAAAAGAGAACTATAGACCGATCTCCCTAATGAACACAGATGCAAAAATCCTCAATAAAATATTGGCAAATAGGATCCAGCAAATCATCAAGAAGATTATACACCATGACCAAGTGGGATTCATCCCAGGAATGCAAGGATGGTTCAACATACGCAAATCAATAAATGTAATCCACCATATCAATAAAGCCAAAAATAAGAATCACATGATCATTTCTATAGATGCAGAAAAGGCCTTCGATAAGGTCCAACATTTATTCATGATAAAAACTCTACAGAAAATTGGAATAGATGCTCTTTACCTCAATATAATAAAGGCCATTTATGACAAACCAACAGCCAGCATCATTCTAAATGGCCAAAAATTGAAAGCCTTTACTTTAAAATCAGGCACAAGACAAGGATGTCCTTTATCACCACTCCTATTTAATATAGTACTGGAAGTACTAGCCAGAGCAATTAGGCAAGAAAGAGAAATAAAAGGGGTAAAGATAGGAAAAGAAGAAGTTAAGTTATCATTGTTTGCAGATGACATGATACTCTACATAGAAGACCCCCTAAACTCCATTGAAATACTCTTAGATACAATAAATAAATTCAGTAACGTGGCTGGATACAAAATCAATACTCAGAAATCAATAGCATTCCTATACACGAACAACAAAATTACAGAGAGGGAAATAAGAGAAACTGGACTATTCACATTAGCAAGCAAAAAAATGAAATATTTAGGAATTACTCTTACGAAAGAAGTGAAAGACTTATACAGTGAAAACTATAATACACTGAAAAAGGAAATTGAAGATGATCTCAGAAAATGGAAAGACATCCCTTGCTCATGGATAGGAAGAACAAACATTGTGAAGATGGCCATTCTCCCAAAACTCTTATACAGATTCAATGCAATCCCAATAGAAATACCATCAACATACCTTATAGATCTAGAGAAATCACTCCTAAATTTCATCTGGAACCAGAAGAGACCTAGAATCGCAAAGGCAATTCTAAGCAGCAAAGGCAAAGCAGGAGGCATCACAATCCCTGACTTGAAATTATACTACAAAGCAACAGTAGTAAAATCAACATGGTATTGGAATCAAAACAGAGGCGAAGATCAATGGAATAGATTAGAAGATACAACCACAACTACAAACACACTCAACCACCTTATCTTTGATAAAGGAGCCAAGCAGGTTCACTGGAAGAACGACAGTCTCTTTCATAAATGGTGCTGGAAAAACTGGCTCTCCATTTGCCGAAAACTAAAGCTAGACCCATGTCTATCACCATGTACTAAATTAAAATCTAAATGGGTCAAAGATCTGAATATTAAAACAGAAACACTAAATCTATTGGAAGACAAAGTGGGTAGAAACCTTGGAGACATAGGAGTAGGTAGAGAATTCATGAACAGGACTCAAACCGCACGGGAAACACTTCCCAGAATCAATAACTGGGACCACATCTTATTAAAAAGTTTCTGCATGTCAAAAGAAATCTCCAGCATAGTGAAAAGAAAACCCACAAACTGGGAAAAGATTTTAGTGAACTCTCTCTCAGACAAGGGACTCTTGTCTAAAACATATAAAGAATTAAAAAAACTCAGACCTCCAAAATTCAAAGATCCAATCCAAAAATGGGCATCTGAGATGAATACGCAATTCTCAGATGAAGAAATGCAAATGGCAAATAAATATATGAAAACATGCTCATCATCATTGGTCATCAGAGAAATGCAAATTAAAACCACACTGAGATTCCATCTCACTCCTGAAAGAATGGCCAGGATCAAGAAAACCAACAACAACAAATGCTGGAGAGGATGTGGGGAAAAAGGAACTCTCCTGCACTGTTGGTGGGAGTGTAGACTGGGACAGCCTTTGTGGAGGTCTGTCTGGAGGTTTCTCAAAAAGTTGGGATTGGAAATCCCATTTACTCCAGCTATTCCACTTCTAGGCATATTCCCAGAAGAACTGAAAGCATCATACCACAGTGATTTATGTGCACCTATGTTTATAGCAGCACAATTTGTAATCGCCAGATCTTGGAAACAACCCAAGTGTCCATCAACTGAGGAATGGATAAAAAAGTTGTGGTATTTCTATACAATGGAATATTATTCAGCTATAAAGAAGGATCACATTGAGATATTTATCAATAAATGGGCGCAGCTTGAGACCATACTCATAAGTGAAATAAATCAATCTCGCATGTATGAATACCGAATAGTTTCCCTAATGTAAGTAATGATTCAAATATATGGAAATATGTGGCAATCATGATTCCCCATTATGTGGCCTTGAAGCCTTATAAAATTTTCACTTATTAATTAGAAAGGCTTTATTCCGGGCTTCTTGATATGGAAATATTTGAAGCTATAGTATATGAAGTTTTATCCAAATATCTCAAGGAAAAAGACAGACACTATGGTAACTATTATTCTTTAAAAAAAATTATTTAGTTATTTCTTATGTTTATTTTAATTAAGGGAAAAATTTAAAAAATTAGGATATATAATAGTAACTCTTTTCGATTTCCTATTAACTTGTTTTGAAGTCCTGTAATGCTCCCACGATCTTGTTTTGACTGATTAGACTGTGTTCCATTCTGTGGGATAGTATCAGGTCCGAGGGTATAGGCAACTACTTTGAAGGCAATAAGATTCACTAAGATGCCCATTCTGGTTTGACTATTGTCTCCTTTGGAAGTCCTGTAATGTTTACAATGTCTAAGTTTTATTGGTCTTGTTCTCTACTGTTTTGTCCAACTTTATAATATCTAATGAGATAGACAAATCTTTTTAAGGAAACAAGAGACAACGTTGATAACTATTGTTAATAACCGTATACTCTGTTCTACATCATGTGCTAAGTCTATCCTTGGTTTTCACTGACAGCTTTCTTCTGCCATATTTGACTTTATTCTCCCCCCCCCAAAAAGTAATAAGAACTAAGGAGTAATAAAATCTAAAATGTGTAAATTTTGTTGTAAAAAGAGAGGAAGGGGAAAAAAGAGCTCTAACGGATATAACAGCAAGTGTGTATAGGGATGTTGAATAGCTGACTATATTAATGTTTTTGGATCATTGAACACAGCTGTTTGTAGTCTCTCTGTTTGAATGTCTACTTTGTATTCTTTGATACTGTGATTTGAGCAACTATTTCCAAGATGATAATATGTAATCTATTAACAGGTGATTTCTTACTATTATGCTTTTTTTTGTAGTTCTGTATTATATGTAACCTTACACTGCTTTGTTTTGTTTTTTGTTTTTCTCTTTTTCCTCTTAAATTAAAAAAAAAAAAAAAAGAGTCACATGGGTTGCAGCACTTCTCCTTCAGGTTCTGAGGGCTGGCATTATAGGTATGTACCACTACACCTGGTTGGATGAATATATTTTACATTACAAATTACAATGTTAATATAAACTTCCTTTTTGAAAAAAGAAGAAAAATATCAATGACAGATAAAATGGTAAAATGTTTTATTAAAGATATTTTAGAGAGGATAAAAGATTTATGAAACTTTTATGTGCTGCCTCTCTCACTCAAACTTTGGAAATTTTAACATTTTCAAAGTGCCCAGGAGATGGGCAGGGACACATTTTATTAAGGAGATTGTACATTTTATTAAGGAGATTGTTTGGGCACTTGAAAAAATTTAATGTTAATATAAGTTTAACAAAACTTGTATGGATTAAGATACTGTTGCATTTTCTTGGCAGAATTGTTTACACAAATTCATTCCTTGAAAATCTTGGATCCCTTTTAATACTAACCACAACATTGGTACTCTGTTACTTTTTAATATATTAAAAAAGTAAAAACAAAACCGAAAAAGAAACTCATTCTTAGTGAATGCAATTTTCTAAAGTGCAGAGTCAGTGTTTGACTGGCAGACATTGCAAAAACTATCTGACCTAATTTGATGAAATAGCTTGACCTTGATTGAAATATCTTAATTTTAACATGAGCATGTTTTAATTCTTCTAGGAGTTTTATGGTTTTTTTTTTTAAACCAGTCAAATTTAGCAGTGGGGGAGGTGGCATACCAACTTTAGTGACGCTAATGTTAATAAGTTCTGATAACCCACTGCCATCGGACCAGCCTGTTTTATTTTTTTATGGTGCTGATAATCAGACTCAAGATCTCACATATGCCAGGTAAACACTCTACTACTAAGCAGCATTGCCAGCTGAAAGTGGTTTTTAAAATTAATATCATATATTTAGAGTTCAGCAAAAACCACAACAATGGGATCATATAATACACATTTTAGGATGAACTACATAAATCACCTCCCATATATCTAGATAATAAGCCCCACAGGTTCATTAGGGAGTGGATATGGCATATTGCATTACCAGTAATCATTTTTACTCATAAAATTCAATAGAAATAACACATTTTGCTAAAGCCTCTCTAAAAGTCGAAATTTCCCTTACCACATTGCAGTTTTCCCTCTATGTATTTTACATATTCTTTAAAAAACAGCTTATCCCAGCCAATTTATAATTTTGAGCAATGACATATTATTCTTCTTATTAAATTATAAAGAACTAACTTCATTTTAACAGATGCTTTGATTAAAGTTTATGAAGAATGAACTTTCTACTGGTCTTGATTTACCAACCACTTATGTGAAGTCATTATTGGGGGGGACCTACACCTTCTTATACATAGATACATATGCTTGTAAAACTATTTAAAAATATGACATCTGATTAAAAACTCACCCTAAGAATTGTGAGTATAGCTCAATGATGGAGCATAAAGTCCTGACTTTGATCCCTAGAACCACAAATTAATTTATTAACTAATTATGATGTTTGAATTTAAAGTACTAAAAATGGATAAGTACTATATGATACTTTTTAGTGACTTAAGGAGGCTTTTATCACTTCATGACATCTAGCAATAACAAGCTAGAAAATAAAACAAAAACATTTCTATTATAGTAGCAATTTTTACAATAACAATTTGCTTACTTAGAAATGTGTTAACCCAAGATGAAGACTTTAAGAAAACTTCATTGACAGACATAATAGGAAGAAAGACACCTATTTTATATGTGGGAAGATCGGCTCCCAAAAATATCATATTTTTTTCCAAATTAGTTATAAGAGTGAATTATATTATTGTTTTATTATTTGTGGTTGAAATGTTTAATTTTTTTTTTATCTTTCTAAAATAGGCAAAGAAGGGCTGGGGGGTAGCCTACTGGGAGAGCACATGCTTGCATGTTTGAAGCTCTGGGTCAGTCCTCAGAGTGTCAGTATTGAAAACACAAGCAATCATAGCCACCACGTTATGGAATAGGAATAATAAAATTTTAAAAACACAAGCCTAGTTCTGCCACATATGTATATGTGTGTGTGCATGTACAAACATAGTCGATGGCAATAAATAATCTAGAAAGAAGATTGTTAAGAGTGGGAAAAATAGGAATATCTGAGTTCAAATTTTTTTTTTCCTTTTGTATGTTTGAGACAGGATATCACTATACAATTCAGGTTGGCCTAGAAATCATAGTAACTCTTGGGCCTCAGCCTCCTGAGTGCTGGGATTATAGGTATATACCACCATGCACAGCTCTGAGTTCAAATTGTGATTCATCATCTTTGCACTTAGTTTCTCCTTGACCTGCTATTGTCTTGGTCTGATTCCTGCTGCTAATAGAACAATATAAAAGACTGAGAAAGTTATTAAAAAACTGGCTCACAGTTCTGTTCCAGTAATTGGGCTGCAACAGACACAGTCCAAGACAGTAACAGGGATCACTTTCTAAGAGGGTTCTAGTCAGAATTCCCACTGAAATAAAAATATACACTTATGATCTTTAAAGTAAAAATGATAATATTGCAAATTATCAGAAATTAGAAGAATGAGTAAACATTCTTAAGAAAAATCAGTGGCAATTTGGTAAAATGTAAATGAAGAATTAGAACAAAATTGAAAAGTTAAAAGGTCATAAAATAGGCAAAAGAATAACTGACAAAGTTGCATACTAAGAAACTGTTAAAAGATTTTCTAAAATTCTGTTTAAAAATTATTAAAAACAAAAATATTCCCAAAATCCAGCTTTGCTTTGGTTGCTGAGCATCCACCATGCTGTAAGTTCTATTCTGTGTTCTCAGGATACATCAGTAAACAACAGATGACAGGGTATTTACATAATTGAAAGTCTGACTATAATTAAATACCGAGTGATTAACACTACTAAGAAAAAAGAACTCAGACACTTGAAATAAACATGGACATTAACTTTCCAAAAACTAGAGACAGATTGCTAAAATATCTTTTATGAAATATTTTTATTTTTTATTAGTACATATCTGCCATACATACTGATCACATTCATCATAGGGAATTTATACCTATACATGATATATTTTGAATTTCTTTTTCCCATCCTCCTCCCCTCCCTTTAACCTTTTCTCCAATCCTATTTCCTTTCCTTGCAGTCCTGGGAATTGAACCTAGAACCTTGCACATGAGAGGCAAGTGCTCTATCACTGAGCTACATCTCCAGCCACTCTTCCCATCTGATTTACAAAAGTTTTGCTTCCATTTTCCCTTTAATTCTCTCTCTTTTTTAAAAGAGAATCTTTAAAGTTTTATTGTGTTAAAATGAAATTAGTCACAAAAGCTTGTAAAAAACTTACATTAATGACAAACGGGTACAAAATTGTTTCCATAACAAATCTCTGTAACTCACAGAAATTCCTTAGGTAATCCTGCTATCTTTAGGTAGTCCTACTAGCCCTCTCAAATACAAATACTGAAATCTCAATGGTAGGAAAGACATAGGTTGTTCTTAGTCCAAAAGTCAAAGTCCATCGGGGTAAGAACAGAAGATTAATAAACAAATATTGTAACACACAGTGGTACCTTAGATTTAGTTCACATGAATGATTAAGTCCCGTTCACAAGTTAGGTAATTTAGTAGTGCTATGGTAGACCATTTAAAAATAACCCACATTAGCTAAGACACAATCAACCTAAGTGCCCTTCAACTGATGAATGAATAAAGAAAATTTGGTACACACACGGTGGAATACTATTCATTCACAAAGGGGATATACTACCATTAGTGACAACACAGATGTACTTGGAAGACAATAAGTTACGTGAAATGAGTCAAGCACAAAAATAATGCTTGTTCTCTTTCATAGTGTGGAAAGCAAGAAAACAAAATTGATGATAGAGTGGTAAACTCTAGAGATTTAATAGTCTATGGCTTACGACAGTGTTAGAATTTTTGGTGCAATAAAGGAGCAGAATATAAAAGTAAAAGTGGCCTTTATTCTAAGGACGTGGAGAGGAGCCCATAATTGGAGTGGTCTGGGTTTTTCCTCTACCCAGGATAAGGAGATTGGAACACAGGGTATATATGTAAACTTTGACCAGGGTTGGTGCTTAGAGCGGGTATTTGACAGGCTCCTTTTCTTCTCCTGCACTGGGAAAGGAAACAGGAAGTTGTAATAGGGGAAGGAGGATGTGACCTCAGTGTAAACATCCCTCATTTCACCTTCTACCACCATAATGTCCTGTAATTTATTCTAGGACAAAACTCTATCAGATAGCAGAAGAAGTTATATAGTGCAAGTGAAGGTCTGTGTTAGTGTGTGCCTTTTATGAAGTCATTAAGCACTGGACATTATTACTATCTTACTATAGTACCGAAACATTTATCATGCATGTAATTCATATGTTTTAAACCAAATCATGTCACAGAATATAAAGCATCAAGGACAATAACAAAATAAATGAAATCAGAAAATAGGCAAAAATGCTGCTTACAAAAGCAGGGCCAGGAATCTAGTCCCAGGTTCTGACTTCACATGGGTTGAATTCCAGTGCACAGGGAAGACTTAGAACTTTGCTCCAAGGAAGTAAGACGATACCCTGCATCTGAAATCACCAGAGGACACACAGAGTCCCGCATGACCAACTGGCCCACAACCAGCAAGCTCCAAGTGGAAGCAGTTGCCAGCAGTCTGCCCTGGGAGCCAAAAGTGGACCAGGTGAGTCCCAGTGCACCAATGAAGCTTTGAAACATCACTCAAAATCCGGAAACAGGCGCGACTCCAGCCAGCACTGAGGAAAGGCCACACTGCCCTGAGACCTTGGCCCACACCAACGCACGCCTCTTGCTCGACTCACTCAGACATCAGGGAACACATGCTGCCCCCGGACCTTGGCCCACGCAGGCATCAGCTTCCTGCATGACGCCAACCAGCACTGAGGAATGCCATGCTGATCTGGGACCTTGGCCCATGCCACAGTGCGCTTCCTGGCCACTCCCGCTGGCCCCTGGGGAACACTTGCTGTCCTCAATCTAGGCCTGCACAGCTGCTCGCTTCCTGCGTGAATGCAGTCAACACTGGGGAATGCCACGCTGCCCAGGGACCGTGGACGTGCCCAGCAGACTCCCAGACCCAGGACATCTGCTGGCCCCTCGAGGACACTCCCTACCTCCTGGACTTAATACTGCCTGTTGATCTTCAGCTCCCATCCTTTCTCCCAGAACCTTGGACTACAGCTGACTAACTGTGCTAGCTTGAAGGGAGATTTAGTAACTGCCTCACCCAAACATAAGATCTCAGCAGGCTCCAGTCATTGTGGTGCGTATGCCCCTAAAATAGAGGTGTACAGTGCCAGTAGTAAAGCTCCTTCCAACTAAATGTAAGACCTTGGTGAGTTTGACAAGAGTGTGGGTGACTCTTTCCTGCACACCGAAAACATAAGGCAGGGTGAGGAGTGTGCCAATAAGGACTGCCCCTACTTGAAGAAAAACAAAAGGACTTATGAGACACACAGGCACACAATAGGGACATAGTAGGGCTGCACCCAACACAAACATTATAGACAGGGAGATTTGGTGACCCGGAATAACTCGAAGATAAAGTAATAGCAAGAACTAAAAATTGACCTATGTCAGTATGACTAGGCTTGTCAGCCCAGGAAAAATATAGGACTCACCCAACAGGCTCTGCAGGGAGAAGTCAGTTGACTGGCCCACCTCTTCATTGTGGGACCCAGCAATTGTATAAATATCAACCTTACATTAGGACCCCAAGATACACACTACCAACAGTTGACACTAGTGGGACTGAAGAACCAAATCTTAACTGGAGGGAATGGAGATTTCTAGAAACATATGAACTACCAAAGCTCAACCAAGAAGATATAGCAATTTTGAATAACCCAATATCAGCTGTTGAAATTGAAAACGTAACTAAAACTTACCAATAAAGAAAAGCCCAGATCCTGATGGATTCATGGCTGAATTCCACAAGAAATTTAGAGAAGATTTGATGTCCATACTCCTTAAAGTCTTCAATGAAACTGAAAAGGAAGCAATCATCCCTAAATCATTCCTGCAGGCAAGTATTACTCTCAGACCAATACCAGAGAAAGAACCAATGGAAAAGGAGAACTATAAGCCAATCTCATTAATAAACATTGACGCAAAGATTCACAATAAAATATTGGCAAATAGAATGCAGCAAATGATCAAGACCAAGTGGGACTCATTACAGGAATGCAGTGATGGTTTAACATACATAAATCAATAAATGTAATATACCACATAAACAGAACCAAAAACAAAAACCACACAGTCGTCTCAATAGATGCAGAACAAGCTTTTGATAAAGTCCAACACATGTTCATGATAAAAAATCCTTCAGAAATTCAGAATACATGGTATCTATGTCAATCTTATAAAGGCCATCTATGACAAACCAATGGCCAACATTACACTAAATGGATAAAAACCGAGAGCTTTCACTTTAAAATCAGGAGCAAGACAAGGATGTCCACTATCACCAATCCTATTCAATATAGTTCTGGAAACCGTAGCCAGGCAATCAGACAAGAGAGAGAAATAAAAGGAATAAAGATAGGAAAGGAAGAAGTTAAATTATCACTATTTGCAGATGACATGATACTCTATATAGAAGACCCCAAAAATGCTACTAAAAGACTACTACAAGTAGGGGCTGGGGATTTAGCTCAGCTACATAAGCACCTACCTTGCAAGCAGGTAGTCGTGAGTTCAATTCCTGGTACCTATAAAAAAAAAAGACTGCTAGAAGTAATAAACAAATTCAGCAGTGTAGCTGGATACAAAGTCAGCACTCAAAAATCAATAGCCTTCCTGTATAAAAACAAGAAAAAAAAACTCACTGAGACAGACATTATGGAAATATTGCCCTTCACAGTAGCATCTAAAAAAATGAAACACTTAAAAATCAACCTAACTAGGAATGTAAAAGACCTATGTGCTGAAAATTCTTCTACGCTGTAAAAGAAGATAAAAGAGAATATCAGGAAATGGAAGGATATTCCTTGCTCTTGGCTAGAAAGAACCAACATTGTGAAAATGGCCCTATTCCCAAAACTGTTATACAGATTTAATGCAATCCAAATCAAAACACCATTAACATATCTCACAAATCTGGAGAAAACACTCCTAAAATTCATTTGGAAACAGAAGAAACCTAGAATAGCAAAGACAATTCTGGACAACAAAGGCAAAGCAGGAGACATCTCAATTCCTGACTTGAAACTATACTACAAAGCCACAGTGATAAAATCAGCATGGTCCTGGCAAAGAAATAGACCTGAGTATCAATGGAACAGATTAGAAGATGCAAGCACAACTACAAAGACACTCAGCCACCTGATACTTGACAAAGGGGCCAAACATGTTCACTGGAAGGAGGATAGCCTCTTTAATAAATGGTGTTGGAAAAACTGGCTTTCCACATGCCAAAGACTGAAAGTAGATCCATGCCTATCACCATGCACAAAACTAAAGTCTAAATGGATCAAAGACCTAAATATGAAAACAGAATGTATAAAAACAGGAAACCTAAATGTCCTGGAAGATAAGGTAGGGAGAGGTCTTGGAGACATAGGGGTAGGCAGAGAATTCATGAAGAAAATGCAGACTGCATGGGAAACACTTGAAAGAAACAACAACGGGTTTCATATTGAAAATTTTCTGTATTTCAAAAGAAATCACCAACAGAGTGAAAAGAAAACCCACAGAATTCGAAGGAATTTTAACAACCCCTCAGACAAAGGACTTATATCCAGAACATACAATGAATTGAAAAAAATCACCCTCCCCCAAATTCAAAGACCCTCTCCAAAAATGGGCATCTGGGGGCTGGGGATTTAGCTCAGCAGCATAAGTGCCTGCCTTGCAAGCAGGCAGTTGTGAGTTCGATCCCTGGTACTGATAAAAAATGAAAAAGACAAAAAACAAAAAACAAACAAACAAACAAACAAAAAAACCAAAAATGGGCATCTGAGATGAACACACAGTTCTCAGATGATGATAAAGAAATGGAAAATAAATACATGAAATGTTCACCATCACTGATTAAAAAATGCAAGTTAAAACAGCATTGAGATTTCATCTCACTCTGGAAAGAATAGCTGCCAGCAAGAACTCTACTGATAACAAATTTTGGCGTGGCTGAGTGGGAAAAAGGAATGCTGCTCCACTGTTGGAGGGAGTGTAGACTGGTGCAACCACTATGGAAATCATGTGTAGAATTCTCTGAAGACTAGGGTTGGAATTTCCATTTCATCCAGCTATTCCCCTCTTGGGTATTTTCCCAGAAAAACTGAAAAGTTCATATCACAGTGATATATGAAGACCCATGTTCATAGCAGCAGAATTTGTAATAGCTAAATCTTGGAGACAACCAAGATGTCCATCAACTGCAGAGTGGAGAAAAAAGATGTGGTGTTTTTATACAGTGGAACATTACTGAGCTATAAAAAAGGATGATCTTAAGGCCTTTATAGGCAAATGGAGACAACTTGTGACTATCCTCATTAGTGAAATAAAAAAGAATCATATTTATCAATATCACATTGTGTGTCTAGTGTTGAAAATAATAAAAATTGTAGGAGTAACAAAACCCAAAATGTGTAATTGCTATTGTAAAAAATAGAGGGAAAGTGCTCTAAAGAATATAACTGCATGTATGTTTAAGTGTGTAGCATTGAAAAACATACTACTAGTTTTGTTGGATAGTTGAACAGAACTGTTTGCAGTCTCACTGTTT
Source organism: Cavia porcellus (assembly GCF_034190915.1). Taxonomy (NCBI): domain Eukaryota; kingdom Metazoa; phylum Chordata; class Mammalia; order Rodentia; family Caviidae; genus Cavia; species Cavia porcellus. Next base: position 82,016,616 of record NW_026947487.1, read on the forward strand.
AAATGTCCACTTTTTATGCTTTACTTTTGTAACTTGAACAACTGTTTCTAAGAGGACAATATGTAATTTATCAACTAGTGATTTCTTACTGTTTATTTTTTGCTATTATGTATCATTTGTACCGTTTTTCTGTTTTTTCTTTAAATAAAATTTTTTAAAAAATGCTTAGCAGTGAAAATTGTCATGTCTTCTTTTCACCTCTACTTTCCACTGTTTTCCTACTTCTTTATGAAATGGTGAAAATTTCACCCACTTCCATAGTGATGGTTCTCCCAGCATCTATCATTGTTTCAGCTGGAGCTGACTCACTTATCTTATGAGCCCTGGGAGGATACTTGAAAACTCCCCAAGGGCAAATACTCAAATTCCAGGTAGTTTAATTTCATACCCATTCTTGTCCATAACATAAAAAATTTAAGTATATGTAGTCTAAATGTATGTATGTGTTGTACTCTAAGAAAATAGCTTCGTTACATGTGTATTATAACAAAACCTGTAACAGGGGCTTACTGTATGTGTTTTCCTTTTTATGTCTTTGGATGACCTAATTGATATGTTAATCAATGCTCTTCTCTGTAAAGAATTGTAAAACCTTACCTAATTGATATGTTAACCATTGTTGCCCTCTACAAACTACAGAAGTTGTGCTAAAACAAGCTAACAAGGGTTGTTAATCACTGTTAGGCGCCTCTATTCTCCACTAAAGAGCCAAAAAAAAAAAAAACAAAAAAAAAAAAACAAACAAACAAACAAAAAAACTAGGAGGGCCCTCTAATTTACACTTGTTTGAAGTAACTTGTGTGCAGGGAGATTTGCTTATTAGCATAACCCTTTACCTGACCTTGATCCCCCTCCCAGAAAGAAAGAAAAACATAACTGCCATTTTCTGTTCTGTATGGTGCCTTATTGCCTCCCTCTCCCCTTACCTATCTATCTAGGCTAGGCCATAAATATTTTGGGTTTCTGGTGGCCTCTTCCTGACCTGGTGGTAGTCTGTCATAAAATGTGCCTTAGCTTCAAGGAAATTACAGAAAAATGTTATGGCTTAACCCTAATGCACCAAAAGGGTTAAGTTCCAAATCCTTGTAAAGGCTTAAGTTTCAGCTTCTTGTAACTTTTGACCCCTTCCCACCTGTTAGTGTTAACAAGCTGTCCTGAGATAATTAGCTTTCTACTTTCTTCTCAAATGTTATTGCAGATAATTCTTATCTGCAAGATGGGAGTAACTCAAAAGGCGCCAGAGGCTCCTGAGGTTCTCAAAACTAAGTGGACAGCTATACAGTTTCCAGATTCGGGTCAACAAGTTTGATGGCTCTGCAGGTTTCTTTGCCCCCCCCCCTTTTCCTCCAGCCTCTTTTTAAAGTTCTCCCTTCAGTGTCTGGCACGCAGTCTCCAAATTGGCTCCCGGAGACTCTTCACCAGGCCTAAAAATAAAGCCTTTGCTTCCCAAATTGCAGTCTCTTGCTTCCTTAGATTTTATACCAGGGTCCAAGTTATTACAGTATGAAAGAAGAAATTGAATTAAATAAAGCAAACTAAAATCTGAGCATCTCTTTTCTTCTATCAGTTTATCAGTCAATGCACACCAGAAAAACACATTAATATATGATACATAAATTTATCAGGATTTACAAGTTAGGGTTACAGTGGCTGCCCCGAGTCAGGTGTGAGAGTGAAAAACAGTTGCCTGCAAGTTAGAAAGCCTGGAAGTCACTGTAGAGTTCTGTGGGAATCTGTGTCAGGAGGCCAGAGAGTCTGCCATGGAAAACTGAAGGGTTAGAGTACAGGAGATGATGTCCAAAGTGAAATAGAAGACTAGAGCTTCTCAGAGAAATGGAAGCTAATCCACCCTCTTTTCCCTTTTTATTCCATTCAGACTAGGTCTTCCATCTTAAGTAAACCCAGAATTATCTTAATGCAGTCATTTGAGTCTGTCCTATACAAACTGATGCAACAGTTAGCTATCACACAAGCTGATCACATATATTTTACTGTGGATTTTTCACATTTCCAGGGATATTTATGTCTCAGTGGCATGTTATCTTCATGTGGATAATCAAAGTAATTTCAGGAATTCCACTTTGTATTTCAAAACAAAACAATGCTTTATTACTAACCTTGGTAAACATTAATGAATGTTTGATCCATAACATTTATCAAATTACACTGTAAACCTAAATAAACATTCTGTGGAAAATAAAGCCTTTGAGTGATACAAAAACAATTTTTCAAATGTTATTCATAAAAAAAGAACAAAGATTAACAGGTACTTTAAATGACAAAATGAAGATTGTGTCTCACTTATCACTAGGTGTAGAGAGGCTGAAGCTGCCCTGGGGCTTAGACTAGCTTAAGCAGTGGCTCCAGGTTTGGTTTCAACTTTTCCTTGGGCTCTCTCTTTCTCATCTTTCAAAACCTCTTCATAAAAGAATGGAATGTCAATGGCCGAACAACAAGTGATCTTGGCCAAAATCTCTAGGACTTTCACCTTGCTGGTTTCAGCATGGGCTCCAGGAACCCACAGGAACTGATAGCTTGGAGGATCACTGCCAGGAGTCTGGCAGTACTCCAGGTACCTTTCTTCAACCAGATCTACAGTAATGAGCTTCCTGATATCTCCAAAGATGAAGTGTCTGCTTCCATCGGTGATCCGTAAGGTGGTCAGGAATTTCCAGACATCTTTCTCAGTGGGAGAGTAACACTGCAAGAAGATGTTGCCAAGGGGAGACAGAATTAGCCCAGTTTGGGGGACGTCATTGCTCAGGTTATCACCAGAGAGATCTAAATGGTGTCCAAGGTATAACAACCACCACCTGGTTTGACTTCCTTCAGCTCCAGGCCAAAGAACAGCTCCATGCACCTAAAGGCTGTCTTGAGGACTTCCAAGGATTGCTCTCTGAATTTTTATGGCCAGTTTTCAGCATTCCCCCCTTCACAATGGGTTCCTTCATTTTACATTTCAACATCAGGTACTGCATCTCCATTTCCACCTTCTTCAGCAGAAGATCTTTATTTGAGCTCTTGGTGGAGGGTGGGGCCTTCCAGGAAACAGCTCTTTCCCTTCCAGCCTCTCTTCTCTTGTGGTCTTTGCCCCGTCTTTTGCTTGAAACCACAGGAACAGCAGCAGTGCTGGTGGGCGGCACTCCTGGAGACTTTCGGGGAAGGCAGGCAGCATCCCCAGAAACAGAGGAGCAGGAAGGGGAATTTTCTTCCTGTGCTGCAGTGGCTTAAGCCTCCTGGAGAGCTCGCGCCTGACCTTGGGCCTGGCTGCCTCTCTGCTGGGCATGGAGCTTACTCTTCTGCCCTGGAAGCTTGACTGGGATGATGTAGGACAGCAGGCATCTCGTTTACCTGCACCCCAGTTGAACCCTTGGAAATCACCTTTAGTTTATGAGAAGCCAGATGCCAGGCGCCTGTTCATTCACAGCTCCCTGGCTTCTCTCCCTCTCCCTCTCTCTCTCTCTCTCTCTCTCTCTCTCTCTCTCTCTCTCTCACTCATTTTGTTATTTTCCATTCCCACTCTCCACTTCTTTACTCCCCTTTCCACTTGAAGTTGTACTTCCCACTTGCCAATAGCTATCTTCTATTTTACCCTTTATTTACTCTTTGAGTTTCTCACACAAGAGAAACACTATGATATTTAAACTTGTGGGTCAATTTAGTTCACTTATGTTCACCAATTATGGTCTCAAAGCTCACCCATTTACCTACATATGTCTCAAATAAATCATTATTTATGGCAGAGTAGTATTCCATTGCATCTAAAAACCACGTTTTCTTGATGCATGTCTACTGGTGTGCATATGGACTGTTTTCAAGATTAACTATCATAAATCGTACTATTATAACAAGAGTATGCATATATCACTATGATATGATGCTTTTTAATGTTTTGTGAAAGACATGTGGAATAGGAAGATACCTAATATGGCTTGTCAAATGGGACCTCTAGTTCTAGTTTTTTGAGGAATCTCCACACTGATTTCCACAGTGGTTCCACCAGTCTATACTCCCACCAACAGTAGAGAAGGGTTCTTTTTGCCACACAGCCTCAGTAGCATTTGTTATTGGTTGATTTCTTTCTTTCTTTCTTTTTTTTTTTTTTTTGTTCTTTTTCCTTTTTATCGGTACCGGGGATCGAACTCACGACTGCCTGCTTGCAAGGCAGGCGCTTATGCCGCTGAGCTAAATCCCCCGCCCCTGGTTGATTTCTTGATAGCCATTCTTTCTGGGGTGAGATGGAATCCCAGTGTTAATTTAATTTACATTTCTTGAATGACCAGTGCAGTCAAGCATCTTTTCATATGTTTATTTGTTGTTTGTTCTTCATCTGAAAACTCTCATCGTTACAGATGCCCATTTTTGGACTGGGTCTTTCAACTGGAACTCTGGGTTTTTTGTTTTGTTTTGTTTTTAGTTCTTTATATATTCTAGATGTTAGTCCTTTCTCTGAGGAATGGCTAGAAAAAAATTTTCCCATTTCCAAAGGCTGTCTCTTTGCTCTCTCAGTACCTTCTTTTGCTGTGCAAAGCTTTTTAATTTGTTTTGATCTCAGTTATGATTCTTTGTAATATTTCCTGAGTGATTGTTTTGTTCACAAAATTTTTGCCTATAACTATGTCTTCTAGAGTTTTACCTATTATATTTTCCAGTACATTAAGTTTTTCTGCTTTAACATTTAGACTTTTGATCCATTTCTATTTTATTTAGTATGTGGTGAGACATATGGGTCCAGTTTTAATCTTCAGTATGTGGAACACCAGTTTTCCCAAACATTTACTTAAGAAGCTATCTTTCTTTCAGGCAAGGTGTTTTGGCTCCAAGGAGCTGAATATGTTTGGAGTTATTTCTGCATCATCTGTCCTGCTCACTGATTCTCTATTTTTTTTTTGGGGGGGGGGTTCTTATTGTTTTATCTTTTGTTGTTTGCTAATAATATGTTGTATTTTATCATAGTAGCTTTACAGCATAACTTCAAATTGGGAGTTGTGATGCTGTCTGTCTTGCCTTTAATACCCAAATTTGCTTTTACGCTTCTAAGTCTTGTTATGGTTGCTTTGACAAGTCTAGAAGCGTAACTAACTCAGCAGCTCTACATTTTGGGGTGGAAAGGACAAGATGTTTCTGCTTTAGGATGTTGTTCATCGTGTCATTTTGAGAAGGTCAGAAGTTTAACCAACCAACTAACCAACCAGGGTCCTCATTTTGTAAACATCCTCAACCTGTGCAAGAGGAGGGCATGGAAATGGTGTGAGTGCTACACCTACCACAGGTGCATAGCCTGCTTACAATATAAGGAATGAAGGAGAGGCTTGCTTTTCCCCCATTTTGCTCTTGTTGCTTTGCTGTTTTTTATTGCCTTGAACTGTTGCCCTTGTGCCATGCCACCATGCCTTGGAGCAAGCTGATTATGGACTGAAACCTCCACAAACTGTGAGCTAAACAAACCTTTTCTCCTTAAATTTGGGTGTCATGTATTTTGTCTCAGCCATTAGAGAAAAGTAACCAAGACAGATCTCTTCTAGTTCTATGTGAATTTTAGGGTTTTCTCTAGTTCTCTGAGATATATTATTGATATTTTTACTGGTGTTGCATTAAAGTTGTATAACAGTTTGAAAGTATGGCCATTTTCACTATATTAGAACTAAGAACTATCTAAGAACAAGGGCTATCTCTCCTTTATCTAATGTTTTTCAATGTTCTTTTCAGTGTATATACTGTAGTATTTAATGCATAGATCTTTCATTTCCTTTGTTAGATTTTTTTTTTTTTTTGGTACCAGGAATCAAACTCACAACCTTGCACTTGCCAGGCAAGTGCTTTGCTGCTGAGCTAAACCCCCAGCCCTTTAGATTGATTCCTAATTATTTCATTTTTCTTTATGATACTATGAAAGGTGTTATTACATGAATGTTATTGATTTTTGAATGGTGACTTTCCTGCTACAATGCCAAATTTGGTTATTACATCTAGGAGTCTTTGGGTGGAGTTTTGGGATCTTCAATGTAGAGTATCATGTCATCTGCAAATCCAATTTCATTGTTTACTTTCCAATCCTTATTCCTTTTCTTTCTCTTGTCTAATTGCTCTGGCTAATGTTTCCAGAGCTATACTGAACAGGGGTTATATGAGTCATAATGAGTATTCTTGTCTTGTTCCTGATTTAGAGTGAAAGCTTTCAGTTTTTGACCATTTAGTATGATGCTGGCTGCTGGTTTGTCATAGATGGGTTTTATCAGATTGATATAAAGACCTTTTAATCCAATTTTCTGTAGAGGTTCTATCATGAATGGGTGTTGGGCTTTGTCATATGCTTTCTCTGTTTACTGAGATTATCATGTTGTGTTTCATATGTACCTAGGAATCTGTCCAATTCTTCTGAGTTTTCCTTATTATTAGAGTACAGGTTCTGAAAGTAGGTATTGGTCAAGGGCTGGAAATTTAGCTCAGCGGCATAAGTGCCTGCCTTGCAAGCAGGCAGTCATGAGTTCGATCTCCGGTACCAATAAAAAAGGAAAGATAAAGAAAAAAAAAAAGAAAGAAATGAAAAGGGCAATATCACAATAGATCTGCAGAAATGCAAAAGACTTACTTTTTTGTGTGTGTGTCTTTTTCCTTTTTTCTGTACCGGGGATCGAACTCACGACTGCCTGCTTGCAAGGCAGGCGCTTATGCCGCTGAGCTAAATTTCCAGCCCCCACCCTTTTCATTTCTTGTTGCATGATTTGGAAACTTTTGTTTCCTATTTTTGATAAGGTTGGCCAAGGTTTGACTATTTTATTTAATGTTTCAAAGAACCAACTCTTCAATTTATTGAATCTTTATAGTGTTTTCTTACTCTCATTTGAATTGATTTCTGTTCTGATCTTTGTAATTTCTTCCCTTGTATGTGCCTTGGATTTAACTTGTTCTTAATTTTCTAGAAGATTCAGGTTGAACATTAGGGTACTCCATTTTTTTGATTTGGGAAATCACTGCTATAAATTGCTTCATAGAACTGTTTTCATTGTCTCCCATAAATTCTGGTAAATCATACTAGTATTATGAGTAAATTGTAGAAACTGACTAAGGTCTTTTTAAATTTCATCTGTAACACATTGGTTGTTCAGGAGGGTATTTAGTTTCCATGTGTTTAGATAGTTTTTGTGGTTTCTTTTGCCATTGATTTCTAATTTTATTGCACAGTCTTCTGATAATATACAAGGAATAATTTCAGTTGCTTTGGATTTACTTGTGTTCTATTACCTAGTGTGTGGTCTATTATGGAGAAAGTCTGTGTGGGAGAAAAGTAAACAATGTATAATCTTGTTGTTGGGTGGAATACTTTGTAGCTGTCTACTAAGACTATTTGTTCAAAGATTTGTTTCAGCTCTGATATTTCTATGTTGATCTTTTTTTTAGGTCTAGTTGTTCAGTCTATTTCTGATAGGTAGGATATTGAGGTCCCCCATTACAATTGTATTAGTGCTTATTTGATTTTTCATACCCACTAGTGTTTTATATAGTTAGCTGATATTTGGTGCATATATATCTATGATTATTATCTGTTTCTTTTAGGTTGTTCCCTTAACAAGTATGTAGTGACCTTGTTGGTCTCTTCTGATCAGTCTGGGCTTGAAATCAAATTTGCCTGTGATTAGAATGGCTACCCCTGTTTTTTCCTAAGTCCTTATCACATGGAGTATTGTTTTCTATCCTTTGACTTTCAGTTTTAAGTCAAAACGTGTCTTATTTCTTGATCCATTTTGCCAGTCTGCTTGCTTCCTTCGTTTCTTTCTTTCTCTTTTTGGGAAGGGTCTCAATATGTAGTATAGGTTAGCCCCTTGAACTCATGACAATCCTTGTCCCATCTTTTCCAGTGCTGGGATTACCATCTTGCACCACCACACAATGCACCCTGTTTCTTTTAATTGATGAACTGAGACCATTTACAGTGATCCTTATAACTGGTATGTATTGACTTAAGATTGTTATATTATTTTTCCATTATTGGTTCCTTCTCTTTCTCTCAATTGCTTGTCTTGCCTGCTTAATTGGGATTCATGAAATTGTTGTCTTCATTGTCTTTTCTTGGAATATTCTTTGGAACTTCTTGGAGTGCTGATTTGGTGGTCATGAATTTCTGTAGGTGCTCTTTATTTTGGAATTACTTATTTCACCATCAGTTTTGAAAGATAATTTTGAGAGGTACCTCAAGCTATGTTAAAAGTTGTTTTCTTTTAGGACTTGAAATATTTCAGTGCAAGCTCTCCTTGATGTAAGGGATTTTGTTGAGAAACTTGATATGATTCTGAGGTTTTTTTTTTATAGGTGACTTGCTTCTTTTCTTTAAAAGTTAATAATATTCTATTCTTATGCTGAATTATTGAAATCTTGATTATTATGTGTTTTTTTTTTTTGTAGTTTTTTCCTGATCATGGCTAATTGGAATTCTATGTACCTCAATTATCTGTACCTGAAGTTCTATTTCCATGCTTGGTAAGTTTTCTGCCATTACTTCTGTAAACAAATTTTTATGTCCTTGGTGTTATCTTTTGATTCTTCAGTGATTTCTAAGTAATTTTATATTAGTCTTCTTTGCATCATCTAGCAGGTGTTGATTTTTCATGGTCACTTGCTATTTTTAAGAGACCTTTCACTTTATGATCTCCAACAACAACCTTGTCTTCTAGATCTGATATTCTGTATTCACACTGGTTGTCTCTACCGCATATACTTTCAGTAGACTTTTTAATCTCCTGGTTTTCTGTTTGAAAGTGGTTTATGGGATACAGTTCTTTTCTATGTTGGACTTGCATGCTTTCCATGTCTTTTCTAAGTTCTTCTATCATTTTTATTTTTGTCTTTTTGAGACAGGATCTCACTATGCAGTTCAGGCTAGTCTTACACTCACATTGTAGCCCTGGCTGGTTTTGAACTTGCAATGATTTGCCTGCTCAGACTGTTAAGTGCTAGGATTAGCATGTGCCACCACATCTGCTTTTTATTTATATTTTCTCTAGATTCAGTGATCATTTTCTTCATAATGGTCATCATTTATTTAGTTATCCATTTTGTTTTCCTTAGGGGATTTATTGATCTGTTTTTGAATTTTGATGACACCATTTCATAAAATTCAGCTGGGAATTTTATTTCTTCCACCTCATTGCCTCCTTGATTTGCCTTAGGCATGTTTGGGATTATGGTTTGCATTGTGCATCTAGGTTTTCTCATTCTCTATTTTTTTTGTCTGTTTGTTTTCTGCATTGAAGCTTATAAATTGCTTATGGTAGAGTGTTTCATTATAAGTACTGAGCCCCCTTTAGAAAATGACTATTTTTCAAAGATATTTTCTCAGCATAGATGGTTTTGGTTTTTTAGTCAGTCCCAAAGTCCTGCCTCCCTAATTACTAGGGATGGATTGTTGCTGCCTGTTTGACCTAGCCCCAAATTCTTTGGTACTGGACTATGGTATTGTTTATGACCCCCAGGCAATGTAGGTATTGGCATTCCAAGGTCAATTGATCACAACTATGTTACCTTGGCTAAAGTAGTACAATTACTAATAACATTAGCATCAGGCACTCACTACAAAATGACAAACTATTGATTCATCATCTTTACCCATAGGTACAAGATTTATAGTCATAGAACAAGATGTAAAACAAATCAGAAAATTACATATAGTAAATGTCCACTCAGTAGGGCAATTTTACTCTAAGTGTAGAAAACTTAAAAGGGATAAGTAAAAAAAATATAGAAATAAAAGAAGAGAAATAGATTAGCATAAAGCTTGAAGAACAAAGGAAAATTATTCAAGCCTCCAGATACTGGTGAAGAAGAGAGGAGAGAAAGAAAGAAAAAACAAATATAAGAAAAACAACAAAAAACTAAAAAATCAAAAACAATCAAAACTAAAAACTGAACTTCCCCCAAAAAACAAATTTCTCTGTGATTTCTGAGTCTACAGTTCAGTGAGTAGTGTCCAATTCAGTTGTCAATGATAAACAAAGGAGGCAGATGGATCCCAAATCCATGCTAGGTGATCTCAGTAAGCTTGCAGTAGGATTAGGACATGTTACTGGACAACCCCAGCAAGCCTGCAGTAGGATTAGGCTGAAGCTGGATAATCCCAGAAAAATGTGTAGTAGGAATAAATGGAGTGATGATTTCACTTCCTTCAACTTCACAGAGGTTCATTTTGTTCCTGGCCTGTGGTTGTGGGAATGGGACCTGAGTTGTTCAGCCTACAATACTCTGGGTTTCTCTTGCCATCAGGACTTTGGCTCTCTGACTCTGGATGTCCCTTGCAGTTGTTCCTCACTCATTAGCTGTAGGATTTCAATGAGAGAACTGAGATGAAGCCATTCCACCAGCTGCCCCAACTCCCATGTTGTTGGCCCCTCCCTAAATTGGTATCTGACCAAGCACCCTTTCCAGGGTACATGGAAGTCACTTAGACTGGAGTCACTTATAAGCTGTTGTAGTGCAGAGCATTGGTCTATTCCATGGGTGTATTTTTCCCTGGAGGCTTCTGGAGTCACCACCTTCACAGTGTCTATAGATTCAGTCCTTTTCTCTCACATGGATACTGGGACACAGGAAGAAAGTAGAGATTGCCCCCTCCTTTCTCTGTGTTGATGTCTGTCTCTTCACTTTCTTATGGACTCAAATTTTCCCTTCAGATCCTATCCAAGTCCTGGGTCCACTTCCCTCCTTTTCTTTTCCAAATTGTTATTTTCCTCCCTTAATTTCCAAATCTTGGGGAGGTTGGTTTGTTTCTATTTACCTCTCTGTCATCTTCCCAGAAGTCTCTGCTAAGATCTTAATGTTTATATCCTGACAATTAAAAATTTGAAAGTTAGGGGCTGGGGATTTAGCTCAACGGCATAAGCGCCTGCCTTGTAAGCAGGCAGTCGTGAGTTTGATCCCCGGTACCAACAAAAATGAAAAAAAGACAAAAATAAACAAATAAACAAAAAATAAAAAAATTTTTGAAAGTTAATATCTGGTGTGAGCAGTTTCAAAAGTGGAGCTTGTGGAAGGTGACTGTGTCTGAGGGCTTTACCCTCATAAGGGAATTAGTGATGTTCTTATAAAAGAGGAACAAGGGAACTTGTTCATGCCTTCTGCCACGAGAGGACACATAGAAGTCACCATTTGTGAAGAACAGTCCCTCACCGACATCAACTCTGTTGGCACCTTCACTAAGAGATTGCCACAGTGGACTTCTCAACTGTGGCAATACATTTCTATTGCATATAAATTACAGTTGTATGTTATTTACAGGCCCAAAACACTAAGATAAAACCCAAGTGTTTATTTACTGATAAGTGAATGTTTTTTAAAAAATGTATTGTTTCAGGCTGTAATACAATAGTAGAGCTATTCTTATCTTAGTATGTGGAAGGCTCTGGGTCTTTTCACCAGCAATAAAATTAATTAATCAAATTATAATCCATATAATTCAGCTGTAAAGAGAAATGAATACAAACTAAAATTTAGATGACCCATAAAACATCATACTTAGTGAAAGAAATCAAACACAAAATATCCCATACCATGATTCCACTTATATTAAATATCCAGAATAGTCAAATATCTCCTGGAATTACTGAGTATTTATTTTGTGGTGGTAATATCCTAGAAGTAGGCTCTCTCTTTCTTCTCAGACCTGGTTGAGTGGAGGCATCAAGGGGGTTAAAATCTACTACAACAAGGACCAAAAACTAGGGTACAAGGAGTTCAAGAACCAGGATATCTACCTAAGGCTGTCCAAGTTTCTGATCCAGCAAACCAACTTCAAACAAGTTCTACTGAAAAGACTTTTCACATAGTAGCATCAGCTGTAGCTTCTGTCCCTTTTCTTGATGATCCAGAAGATGAAGTTCCTGGTTAGGAAAGGAAAACACCTATGTAATGAACACATCATGAGAAAGGATGTGCAGGTTTAGGAGGTACTCCCAAATGATGGTGTTTATGTATGAGCAAACAGCCAGGCTGCAGCCACATCCTCAATGTGTGGGACAAGATTTTCACCTTGGATCAGTTGGCCTTGGACTAGCCTATGAGCTGACGGTTATTATGTTCCTGGTCTTTACAAGTGCTGAGATATATGGCTCAGGAACCCTGCACATCCATCTCAAGCCCATGTCTGCTCCAGAGATCTGAAGTTGCAACCTGCCAGAGCACACAAGGATCAGTTCACATTATAACTAACTCTTCATCCTTTACTATTATTAAAAAGATTTTGAATACTGAATACAAAATTCTAGAGTAATTGGTGATAGTTGGTGATAACCTTGTAAATACACGAAAACCCACTAAATTGTACATTTTAACCGTGATGAATCTTACAGTGAATTAATTATATATCACAATGTTTGAATTTTATTCTGAAAAAAAATATAAAAGCTAATTCCTGACCCCCAAAATTCAAAGATCCAATCCAAAAATGGGCATCTGAGATGAATACGCACTTCTCAGATGAAGAAATACAAATGGCAAATAAATACATGAAAAAATGTTCATCATCATTGGTCATTAGAGAAATGCAAATTAAAACCACACTGAGATTCCATCTCACTCCTGAAAGAATGGCCAGAATCAAGAAAACCAACAACAACAAATGCTGGAGAGGCTGTGGGGAAAAAAGGAACTCTCCTACACTGTTGGCGGGAATGTAGACTGGTACAACCTTTGTGGAGGTCAGTCTGGAGATTTCTCCAAAAGCTGGGATTGGAAGTCCCATTTATTCCAGCTATTCCACTTCTAGGCATATTCCCAGAAGAACTGAAAGCATCATACTACAGTGATATATGTGCACCTATGATTATAGCAGCACAATTTGTAATCGCCAGATCTTGGAAACAACCCAAGTGTCCATCAACTGAGGAATGGATAAAAAAATCGTGGTATTTCTATACAATGGAGTATTACTCAGGTATAAAGAAGGATCACATTGAGATATTTATCAATAAATGGGCGTAGCTTGAGACCATACTCATAAGTGAAATAAATCAATCTCGCATGTGTGAATACCAAATAGTTTCCCTAATGTAAGTAATGATTCAAATATATAAAAGTATGTGGTAATCATGATTCCCCATTAAGTGGCCTTGAAGCCTTATAAAGTTTTCACTTATTAATTGGAAAGGCTTTATTCTGGGCTTCTTGATATGGAAATATTTGAAGCTATAGTATATGAAGTTATATTCAAATATTTCAAGGAAAAAGACAGACACTATGGTAACTACTATTAAGTCGGGTTATTGTGGTAAAGCACTAGGTTGCTGAAACAGTTATGCTTTGACCTGTATTGTTATGTTGTTATATCCTCTTTTATCTCAATCTCTCCCTTATTTATTAAAAAAATTATTTAGTTATTTTTTATGGTTTTTTTAATTAAGGGGAAAAATTTAAAAAATTAGCAGGATATACTATAGTAACTTTTTTTGATTTCCTATTAACTTGTTTTGAAGTCCTGCAATACTCCCACTATCTTGTTTTGACTGATTAAACTCTGTTCCTTTCTATATGATAGTATCAGGTTTGAGGGTATAGGTAGCTACTTTGAAGGCAATAAGATTCACTAAAATGCCCATTCTGGTTTGACTATTATCTTCTTTGGAAGTCCTGTAATGTTTACAATGTTTAAGTTTTATTGGTCTTGTTCTCTACTGTTTTGTTCAACTTTATAATACCTGATGAGATAGACAATTCTTTTTAAGGAAGCAAGAGGCATTATGGTAACCATTGTTGATAACCTTGTACTCTGTTTTTACATCATGTAGTATGTCTATCCTTGGTTTTGACTGACAGCTTTGTTTTGCCATATTTGACTTTATTCTCTTCCAAAAAAAAAGTAATAAGAACTAAAGAGTAATAAAACCCAAAATGTGTAAATTTTGTTGTAAACAAGGGAGGGAAAAAAAGTGCTATAAAGGATACAACTGCAAGTGTGTTTAGGGTTGTTAAATAGCTGACCATATTAATGTTTTTGGTTGGATCACTGAACACAACTGTTTGCAGTCTCTCTGTTTGAATGTTCACTTTGTATGCTTTGATACTGTGACTTGAGCAACTATCTCTAAGATGATAATGTATAATCTATTAACAGGTGATTTCTTACTTTTTTTTTTGTAGTTCTGTTTTACTTGTGCCCTTACACCGCTTTGCTTTTTTTTTCCTTTTAAATAAAATTAAAAAAAAAAAGCTAGTTCCTGTATCTGATCCTAAAAAATATTTTAACATTATTCCCTGTTTCTAGTGTTCATACTGTTCATTAAAAAGTTGGCTGTTAGTTTTCTCATTCAAAAATGATATCCCCTTCTGAATGCTTTTAAGATTTCTCTTACTGTCTTTTGGGTTTCAGCAATGTTGCAATGATGTGCTTCAACACAATTTTCTCTGTATTTCGCCTATTTGAGGTTTAGAGCTTAAGGACTCTGTGGATTGATGTCTCTTGTCAAACTGTGAAATTTATTAGTCAATATCTCTCATTCACATATTTTAAAAATAAATTCCAGCACCTAAGCTATCTAAAAAACCAGCAAGAGAACAATTCCATTTCTGTTAGGTACAGAAATAAAATAAAATAAGACATTTAGGAATCAAATTAACCAAGTGGGTGAAAGACCTGTATACTGAAAACTCTAAAACACTGGAGGGAGAAGACATAAATAAATGGAAAGCTATATCTTGGGTTCTTGGATTGTAATGACTAATACTGTAGTAACTAATATTGTTGAAATGCCTATACTATCTAAAATAATCTACAGATTCAATACAATCCCTAAAAAATCCTAGGGTTATTAGAAATAGGAAAAAAGTCCTAAAATGTATGTGCTCCCCACACACTCACACAAAACCATGAATAGCCAAGGCAATTTTTAATAAAAAGATCGAAGCTTGATGCCTTACAATAACAGATTTTTTTACAATAACTGATTTTCAAATTGTATTACAAAGTCGTGATAATAAATGCAGCATAATATTACCAAAAAACATATATATATCAACCAATAGAAAAGAGTATAGTCCAGAAACAAACTCACATATGTGTGGTCTATTGATTTGTGATAAAGTTGCCAAAAAAATACAATGAAAAAGGGTAGTTTTTTCAAGAGTTAGGAAAATTGTTAACCTACATAGAAGAGTGAACTTGAATGCCTATATCACACTTATATACAAAATCAACTAAAATGGATTGAAGACATAAATTAGATCAGAAATTAAAACCACTGGATAAAAACATAAAGAAAATCCATGATATTGGACTGAACAATAAAAAACAAAAACATCAATGAAGTTAAAATCAAATTACAGTTTTTGCACAACAAAGGAAACAATTATCTGAGTGAAGCAACAAGGTACATACCAGGCAAAAATATATGCAAGGGGGCTGGGGATTTAGCTCAGCGGCATAAGCGCCTGCCTTGCAAGCAGGTAGTTGTGAGTTCGATCCCCGGTATCCATAAAAAGGAAAAAGACAAAAAAAAAAAAAAAAAAAAAAAGAAAATTGCAAGCCATAGATTTAGTAAGGGGTTAATACCCAAAATACATTAAGGGATCCAACTCAATAGCAAAAAAAAAAAAAAAAAAAAAGATTAAAAATGGACAAAGAACTTGATAGATATTTCTCAAAAAAAGACACAAATGGAAAACAGACATGACAAATATACATGATGGGTAAGTGCTCTACCACTAAGCTACACTCACATTTGTGACAGTGCCCTTTTAAAAAGATCTTTTAATCTGCCTTCTCTAAGAAAAAGCCTGAATAATCCAAAATTCAAAACTAAGAATATTTCTCATGCATAAAAAGAAACACTAGCATAATTTATGATAGTGAAAACTTAGATCAATCTGAACTTCTAATTATTTTAGATAAATGATTTTGAGCCCTCATTGAATAAAAAATTATGCCATGTTTAACAAATTTTGCATAAGCTTATGCTCTTATTTACTGTTAATTGAAAAGACAAGAATTAAAAATTTTATGAAAACAAAATCACCCCAAATAGAAGTTCATGATGTGTGTAGTTCTACAAATATGCCCA
This sequence comes from Cavia porcellus, assembly GCF_034190915.1. Classification (NCBI taxonomy): domain Eukaryota; kingdom Metazoa; phylum Chordata; class Mammalia; order Rodentia; family Caviidae; genus Cavia; species Cavia porcellus. The sequence continues at coordinate 82,032,656 of NW_026947487.1, forward strand.
AATATGCATAATGCATATCTTTGGTGAGACAGCAAAATTTTTTTCTTTATACTTATTTATATTTTCTAATATCCTTAATTAACATGTGCTTTTTTAATATGAACGGGAAGCTATTTATTTAAATTTATTTCTTTAACTTGTATGTTGTACTATTTATAGCAATATATAGTCCATATTATATCTAAAATTCCTTATTCCTTTTTAATTGATTTCAGGTTGAAGATTTCAGTTCAGTTGTAAAGATGGGAGAATTTTACATCATACATTCTAAATAATAACATCTGAAAAAAGTTCTGGACTCAACCCTAACACCTCCTGGGACATTCTCTTCTACTTTTCATAGAAAAATACATGTTTTACTCCATAATGCAGCCTCAAAACAACTGAATTAAATTTTATGTTACTATAACTCTATCATCTAAAATGCAATGACTAGGTAAATTTCAGTCAAACACTACAAAGCTTAATTGGATGTATATGTTCCACATATATTTTCCCTAAATAACTACCTACCAAATAACATTCATTGTCCTCTTGTCCTTTGAGGTTAGTAAGAGATACTGCAGAGTTGCTTGACTTGATTTCTGCTTACTATTTTATAGCATATTACAAGACTCTTCTAAGACTAATTGCATAAACAAGTTGAACTAAAAGTTATTTTCTTGAAAAACAGCATGTTGAAAGATGTGGTGTAAAATAAGCCCAATTCCAATTTAGTGACTGAAGTGCTTCCTGTAAGTTTGAAAGAAATTGAAATCCTGAGTAATTAGAATCAGATGAATAACCATAAATTGTGGAATATTTGGCATATGCATTAACAATGAAGCTTCACTGCATATTTTTGAGCTGGGAAAGTAATGCATTAAATACTCTACAGGCCAACAGGCTATAAAAGATCATCCTTGATCTATACTTGATCATCCAGGAACATAACATTTGTATTTGAGGAAATAGTCTTTTATATTCTGCTTACATTCACAGCATTCCTCGAAGCCAGGGGCAGTACAGTTTTTTCCTACCTTTCATATTGGGCTCAAATTACACTAAATCATCATGGCTCCAGAAAAGAGAGCAGGAAAGATAATTATGCTGTATCAAATCCCTTTGGAAGTGAAAGATAAGCTCCATTTCATTTATAAATGCATCAGCTTTCTATGAATCCTCTATAGTGGCCCTTTTACACAGCATGGCGGAACACTCAGTTACTCAGTGAGCTTATTGACTTCTGTTGCTTTCTTTATTAGCAAAATGGTCCTTTTCTGTCAGGGTTATCTGGTCACTATTTGCATATCATAGCTTTATGTCTGTCAAAGGAACACAAGCCGTGTAGCATAGAAACTAGTAATTTTATAGTATCCCTTTACTGATTGATGATACTGCTCCACTTCAGCTCTATCCTGGGTATATCTGTAAGCAGTGCAAGAGGTAAAATCTCCAGAGGCTAGTGAAGAAAACTCAAAGCAGAGGTCAGACGTGCTGCCAAGATCAAAATGCCTTGTGAAAATGTCATTCCATCCAGCTTTGAATATGGCTGCTGTTGTGAGAATGACCAATGTGACCAATCAATGCTATTTAACCAAATGTTTTTTGGTAATTCAAAAACTGGGGGCTGGGGATTTAGCTCAGTGGCATAAGCGCCTGCCTTGCAAGCAGGCAGTTGTGAGTTGGATCCCTGGTACCGATAAACATGAAAAAGACAAAAAAAAAAACAAAAAACAAAAAAAAAAAACCAAAAAGTGTGCAACCAGAAGTTGCACAAACCATCTACTTTGCTTTATTACAATCTAAACATCAAAATGAATAATACAATTGAGTAATAAAATTTTATCTCCTTTATAGTTAAATCATGTTTCTTCTAAAAACAGTCGCTATGTTCAGGAAGTTATTTTTCTAATGAATCTTTATAACAAGAATATTATTAATGTATCTCTAGGAATTCTCAAATAACTTTTGTTCATGATATGTATTCTACTGTTTTTAACAGCATAGTTTTCCAAATCTAAACATCATTTCATCTTATTTAAAGCATTAGTAAGTACTATCTATAAATCCTCTATTCTCTAATTTCTAAAAACTGAGTATGACCTGATGCTAACATGGTTTTGGAGCTCTTTAGAAGTCTGATATTAGTGAGACTACTCTTCCAAAGCTGTTCTGTTTCCTCTGAAGTTAATAAAAATAGGGGCTCTCAAACATAATTATGTTTTGTTTATGATAGTCTGGAATACTGAATAATGTTGAAGGAAAATGTTTTCCATATTTACAAGAAATATTTCTTGAATTTATGAGATTAATGAAAATTTTTCCTACAAGCTGGCACAGTGGCAAATACTTGTAATCCCAGTCATTTGGGAGGTTGAGACAAAATGACTGCAAGCTTGAGATTAGCCTGGAAAACTTACTGAGACCCCATCTCAAAATAAAAAGGAATGGGGGTGCAGCTCAGTGATAGTGTGCTCTTAGTTTAATCCCCAGTACTGCAAATTAATAAATTAATTAAAATCTTTCCTTTCAAAGATTGAAATGTAATTGGAAATCTAATGAGGCTATCTCTGGTTTACCTGAAAATTTAGATTATGGGATATCACCTCAGAAATTAAAAGAGAACCTCCTAACATATAGTACTCATGGGATGAAACAGAGCTCTTGCTGATAAAATTAATAAAACAAAATAAGCTTGTTAACAGAATTTCAAGATTGGTTAAGATATAAATAATTATGCCTATATGAGTTTAGACTTGTGATGACTCAGATTTTAAAGGTTCAGAGCATTAATCTTGGGAGACACAGGGCCTTGGATATAGGTACTAGTTTTCAAGGGTTGCCAAAGCAAACTACTACAGACTGGGGGGCTTACACACTAGAAGTTTATCTTCTCATCTTTTTTGAAGTTATAAGTCAAAAATCAAGATATTGACAGGTTTGATGTCTTCTGATACCTTTCTCTTGGCATGCAGGTAGCCACTGTATGTTTCTAGCATACATTATTTATGTATGTATGTATTTATGTATGTATGTTTCTAGCATACATTATTTATGTATATGGCCAGCTATATGAAATAAAAGTCAATTACTGTTGTAATACACTAATATTTAGTGAGATTAGTATGAGATCAGTAAATATTTATAATAGTCCTTTCTCAAAATTTTTGTCAAAATTTTTAGGGCATTTCAATGTTTCCTTCATTTATCTGGTTAGGATATTTTAACTATGCTTTTATCAACAAATTTGTAAGTAAAGCCAGGCACTTTACATTTTGTGGGACTGATATCTTAAATAGAGGGGTTTCAAGGTTTCCATGTACAGGGAATAGAGTAAGAGGAGGTACATCCTTGATCTTGATGGGAAGCACACTAATTTTGTTCACATGGGCTAGAGCTGACACTCAGAAAACAGGCAATGATCGGAGTCTACGAGACAATAAAAATGTAGAGTAGTCAGAACTAATGAATGGAAAAAGCTAAGAAAGACAATAGAGAGAAGTCTGTTCATTGCTTAGTAGCAAAAACAGAAGCTGTGGAGAGTGTCTGTGTCTGCAGAATGATGTACAGAAATAGGGTTCCCTAGTAGGAAGAGATACAAATGGCAAGAACTGGCAATATTCCAAATTATGTTCCAAATTCACCCTATGGATGGGGGGAAAATGGTTGTGATACACATTTATTTTACTTTACTCTAAAGTCCATTACATAGGATTCTCTTAGCATGGCATTTGTATTTGTGATGTTTAAAATCATTATTGTTGGTATGATTTACTTTTTAAAAAATTTTATGGAAAAGAGTAAAACAAAGTTTCATAAATTTACAGAATAGCAATAGTTAATACATTACATGTTGCTATCTTTAAAATAGTTGCTCAGGGTGCAAGACATGGGCATAAACATTAATTGATAATCGCACAAATCTTCCTTTATAATGAACTAATATAGAATAGTATAACCGACTTGCATTTTTTCCCTTCTCCCTACTATCTTTTCCCCTTTCACCCATCCTTGTTTCTTCTTTTTAACAATTTCTTTTGTATATTTTAGACCTTATTTACTCTTTCAGTTTCTCACATTAGGAAGATGTTTACACATATGATTTATTTCACTTATGAGTATGGTCTCAAGTTGCAACCTATAAAAGTTTCAAGTTTATCTTGCTTTATGGCTGAGTAGCACTCCATTGTATATAAAAATACATCTTTTTAATCCATTTTTCAAGTAATGGCATTTGGGTTGTTTCCAAGATTTAGTTCTTGCAAACTGTGCTGCTATAAACATGGGTGTGCACATATTGTCCGGGTATGATTACGGGGTATGATTTTTTTTTTTTTTTTTTTTTTTTTTGGTACCTAAGATTGAAGTTACGACCTCATGCTTGCCAGGCAGGTGCTTGTGTCACTGAGCTAAATCCCCAGCCCCCTCCCTTTAGAAAAAAAAAAAGAATCTGCTCTTTGTTTTTTGTTTTGTTTTATACGGGGATCAAACTCAAGACCTTGCATTTGACTGGCAGGTGCTCATACTGCTGTCTCCAGCCTTATGGTATAGTATTTTAATTCTCCTGGGAAGTTACCCATAAGGGGAATAGCAGTGCTAGTTCTTTAAGGACTCTTCACACTGATTTCCACTGGTTGTACTAGTCTACACTCCTGTCAACAGTGGAGAAGAGTTCCTTTTTCCCTGCAATCCCTCCAGCATTCGTTATTGGTTAATTTCTTGGTGATAGCCATTCTTTCTGGGGTGAGGTGGAATGACAGTGTTGTTTTAATTGCATGTCTTGAATAACCAGTGATGTTGAACATTTTTTCATACATTTATAGGCAGTTATGTTTTTTCATTTAAGAAGTATGTATTGGGGCTGGGGATTTAGCTCAGCGGCATAAGTGCCTGCCTTGAAAGCAGGCAGTCCTGAGTTCGATCCCTGGTATCGATAAAAAGGAAAAAGACCAAAAAAAAAAAAAAGTAGTATGTATTAATCTCAGATGCTTATTTTTTGATTGAGCTGATGAATTTTGGGGGTCTGAAATTTTCAACTCTTTATTTGTTCTAAATAGAAGTCCTTTGAGGGACAACTAACTAAAAGATTTTCCCATTCTGTGGGTTGTCTTTTCACTTTGTTGATTTGTTTTGCTATGCAAAAGCTTTTTAATAAGATGAGATCCCACTTGTTGATTCTTTGAAGTATTTCCATGCAGTTTGGGTTGTATTCATGAACTCTTTGCCTACCCCTACATCTTCAAGATTTCTATCTACTTTCTTTTTCGGTACATTTAGTGTTTGTTTTAATATTTAGATCTTCAATCCATTTTTACCTTAGTTTAGTGCATGGTGATATGGGTCTAGTTTTAATCATGGGCATGAGGAAAGCCAGTTTTTGCTGCACTACTCATTAAAAGCTATCTTTCTTCCAATAAATGTGTTTGACACCCTTTTCAAAGATAAGGTGGCGGTGCTGGGCGTGCTGGCTCACACTTGTAATCCCAGCACTTGGGAGGCTGAAGTGGGAGTATCATTGCGAGTTCCAGACCAGCCTAGGCTACAAAGTGAGCTCGAGGTCAGCCTGAACTGCATAGCGAGACCCCGTCTCAAAAAAGACAAAAAAAAAAAAAAAAAAAAAAAAGATAAGGTGGCTGTGTGTAATTTTGTCTGCATCTTCTAATCTCTTCCACTGGTCCTCAAGTCTTGTTTCCCTTTTTCTTTTTCTTCTTTTCCTTTTTTTTTTTTTTTTTTTTTACCACTACAGTTCTGATTTTATCAAAGTAGCTTTACAGCTTTGTAGTATAATTTCAAGTCACAAACTGTGATGCCTCTGCCTTGCCTTTGTCACCCCAAAGTGCTTGTGCTATTCTAGGTCTTTTTTTTCCAAGTGAATTTTAGGAATGTTTGTGTAGTCCTGTGAGGTATGCTATTGGTATTTTGATGAGAATTGCATGGAATCTGTATAACAATTTTAGGGCTATGACTATTTTCATTATATTAATTTTTCCTATCCATGAGCAAGGGCTATCTGTCCATTATGATACCCTCCTCAATCTCCTTTTTCAGTGAACTGTAATCTTCAATGTATAGGTTTCTTTCCTTCATTTGTTAAATTGATTCCTAAATATTTCATTTTTGGATGTTATTATGAAGGGTGTGGTTTTTCTCTCAGTGAATTTGTTACTTGTATAAAGGAATGCTACCTATTTTTAAATTTTCATTTTGTATTCAGCTACACTGCAGAATTAGGGTGTTAAATCTACAAGTCCTTTGGTGAAGTTCTTGGGGTCTTCTAATAGAGTATCACATCATCCACAAATAGTGATGGTTTAACTGCTTCCTTTCCTATTCTTGTTCCTTTTATTTCTCTCTCTTGTCTAACTGTTCTAGCTAATGTTTCCAGAACTATATTAAATAAGAGTGGTGATAATGAACATCCTTCTCTTGTTCCTGTTTTTAGAGAGAAAGCTTTTAGCTTTTGACTATTTAGTGTGATATTAGTTGTTTGTTTTTCATAGATGGCTTTTATCAGATTGAGGTAAAGACACTTTATTCCAATCTTCTGTAGTTTTTTCATACATAGGTGTTGGACTTCAAATGGTTTTTCTGTACCTGTTGAAATGATCATGTGGTATTTTTTATTTTAAAAAGATTAAGATAAAAGAGGACATAACAAAACAGATCAAAACTGAATAACTTAAGCAACATAGTGTTTCCCCACAAGACAACCCAACGAAACAGTAGCTACCATAGTGTCTCTTTCCTTGAAATATTTGAGTATACCATCATACACTATATTATCAAACAAAACATGACAGTATAAAACCATTTGAGAGAATGAAAGTATTATAGGGTATTCAAAACCAACTAACAGAAAATGAACAATCGTTACTATATTATCTCCTTGTCCATAAAAATTTTTGCTTATATTATCACATATAATAAAATCCAATAAGATACAATATGATAAAACTGATGGAGACAGAACAAAAGCTTGGTAGGACTTCAAAACAAGATGGTATTAAATCAGCACTAGCTATTATGTCTTGTTTTCTTCAAAATAGCTGTTCATACCATCACAGACAATAAAATCAAACAATCCAGAATAAAACCATTCAAGCTAATGAATGAAAACATTATAAGGCTTCAAAGCAAAATAATGGGGAATCATGATTACCACATACTTTTATGTACTCTTATAATTTCTTACACTAGGGAGAATATACGGTATTCATGGTACATTTTTTTCATGTATTTATTTTCTATTTGTATTTCTTATCTTTTTTTTTTATTGGTACCAGGGATCAAACTCACGACTGCCTGCTTGCAAACCAAGTGCTTATGCTGCTGAGCTAAATCCCCAGCCCTCTATTTGTATTTCTTTACGTGAGAACTGTGTATTCATCTCAGATGCCCATTTTTGGATTGGGTCTTTGAATTTCAGGGGTTTGATTTTTTTTAATTCTTTATATGTTTTAGACAGAAGTCCTTTATCTGAGGGACAGTTCACTAAGATTTTTTTCCCAGTTTGTGGATTTTATTTTCACTGTGCTGGAGATTTCTTTTGACATGCAGAAACATTTTAATAAGACATGATCCCAGTTATTGATTCTGGGGAGTATTTCCCATGAGGTGTGATTCCTGTTCATGAATTCTCTACCTATCCCTATGTCTTCAAGATTTTTACCCAATTTGTCTTCCAATAGATTTAGTGTTTCTGTGTTAATATTCAGATTTTTAATCCATTTAGATTTTAATTTAGTACATGATGATAGGCATGGGTCCAGTTTTAGTTTTCACCATATGGAGAGCCAGTTTTTCCATTAACATTTATTAATAAAGAGACTGTCATTCTTCCAGTGAACATGTTTGGCCCCTTTATCAAAGATAAGGTGGTTAGGTGTGTTTGTAGCTGTGGTTGTATCTTCTAATCTATTCCATTGATCTTCAGCTCTGTTTTGATTCCAGTACCATGTTGATTTTACTACAGTCCTTTGTAGTATAACTTCAAGTCAGGGATTGTGATGCCTCCTGCCTTGCCTTTGCTGCTTAGAATTTCCTTTGCTATTCTAGGTCTCTTCTGGTTACAGATGAATTTTAGGAGTGATTTGTCTAGATGTATGAGGTATATTGATGGTATTTTTATTGGGATTTCATTGAATCAGTATAATAGTTTATGGAGAATGTCCACTTCCTCAATATTCAATCTTCCCATCTATGAACAAGTGATGTCTTTCCATTTTCTGAGATCTTCTTTGATTTCTTTTTGCAGGGTATTATAATTTTCCCTGTATAGATCTTTTACTTATTTAATGAGACTAATTCCTAAGTATTTCATTTTTTTGGATGCTAGTATGAAGGGCGTGGCTTCACTTATTTCTCTGTGATTTTGTTGTTAGTGTATAGGAATGCTATTGATTTTTGAGTATTGATTTTGTATCAAGCTATACTGCTAAATTTTATTCATTATATCTAGGAGTCTTTCAATGGAGTTTTGGGGATCTTCTATGTAGAGTATCATGTCACCTGCAAATAATGATAATTTAACTTCTTTCCTATCCTAACTCCTTTTATTTCTCTCTCTTATTTAATTGCTCTGGCTAGTATTTGCAGTACTATGTTGAACAGGAGTAGTGATAATGGACATCCTTTGTCTTGTGCTTAATTGTAGAATAAAGGCTTTCAGTTTTGGGCCATTTAATACGATGCTGGCTGTTGGTTTGTCATAGATGGCCTTCATCAGATTGAGGTAAAGACCATCTATTCCAATTCTCTGTAAAGTTTTTATTATGAATAAGTGTTGGACGTTAGCAAAAGCCTTTTCTGCATTTATAGAAATGATCATGTGACTCTTACTTTTGGCTTTATTGATATGGTGGATTACATTTATTGATTTATGTATGTTGAGCCATCCCTGCATGCCTGGGATGAATCCCACTACATTATGGTGTATAATCTTCTTGATGATTTGCTGCATCCTATTTGCAAATATTTTATTGAGGATTTTTGCATCTGTGTTCATTAGGGAGATTGGCTTTTAATTCTCTTTTTTAGTTGGGTCTTTCTTAGGTTTTGGTACTAGAGTAATATTTGCTTCCAGGAATGACTTAGGAAGGATTCCTTTCCTTTCAATTTCATTGAAGAGTTTGAGGAGTGTCGGCATTAAGTCTTCTTTGTATTTCTTGTCTGCAGTGGATCCATCTGGGCCTGGCTCTTCTTTGTATGTAAGGACTTAATTACACTGTCAATTTCATTAATAGAAATTGGGTTATTCAGCAGTTTTACATCTTCTTGACTGAGCTTTAGTACTTCCTATATTTCTAGGAATCTGTCTATTTCTTCTGTTACCAAACCTATGAGAGTAGAGGTTTTTGAAACAGGTGTTGATTATCTTCTGTATTTCTACAAAGTCTGTAGTAATTTCACCTTTTTTATTCCTTATTGCATGGATTTGAGCTTTTTCTTCCCTTTTTAAAATAAGGTTGGCTAAGGGATTATCAATATTATTTATTCTTTCAAAAAACCAACTCTTTAATTCATTGATTCTTTGTTTTCTTAGTCTCTATTGCATTAATTTCTGCTCTGATTTTTATAATTTCCTCCCTTCTTTTGGCTTTAGGCTTGACTTGGTTTTGAACTTGCTCTTCATTTTCTAGATGTCTGAGGTGCAGCTTCAGGTTATTTATTTGTATTTGTTCTGTTTTCCTAATGTGGGAACTCAGTGCAATAAATTTTCCTCTGAGGACTGCTTTCCTTGCATCCCACAGATTCTGGTGAGTTGTATTTATATTTTTGTTTGCTTGTAGGTATTGCTTAATTTCTTCTTTAATTTCCTTTGTGAGCCACTGATTGCTCAAGAGTGTGTTATTCAATTTCCATTTATTTGTTTGATTTTGGCAGTTTCTTTTATCATTCATTTCTAGTTTCATGGTGCTATGATCCGATAATATGCATGGGATAATTTAAACTCTTTCACATTAACTTAAATATGTTCTGTGGGCTAGAATATGGTCTATTTTAGAGAATATCCCATGTTCTGCTGAGAAGAACGTTTATTCTGACGTAGTTGCATGAAACACTCTGTATATCTATCAAGTCCATTTGTTCACAGGTGTGATTCAGTTCTGATATTTCTTTGTTGATTGTCTGTCTGGTTGATCTGTCCCTTGGTGTCAATGGTGTGTTAAGGTCTTCTCTACAATTGTGCTATCACTAATTTGATTTTTCATTTCTATTAATACTTGCTTTGTATAACTGGGTGCTCTGGAATTTGGTGCCTATATATTTAAGATTATTATCTCTTCTTCTTGAAGTTTTCCTCTAACCAGTATGTAATGACCTTCTGTATCTCTTCTGATCATTCTTGGTTTGAAGTTCACATTGTCTGGAAACAGAATAGCCACCCCTGCTATTTTGGGTTCTTGTTGCATGAAGTATTGTTTTTCATCCTTTGACCTTCAGTCTGTGAGTATCCTTTTGGTTTAGATGGGTTTCTTGTAGACAGCATATGGTTGGACGTTGTCTCTTGATCCATTCTGCCAGTTTCTTTCTTTCTTTCTTTTTTTTTTATTTTAAAGAGAACAAAAGAAAACAATGAATCAAAGCAAATCAGAACAGGAAAATGCAAGCAATACAGCACTTCACAACAAAACAAGTGGACATCAAAGTAGGTAACACAATGCCTCTTTTCTTTGAAATAGTTGAGCATACCTTCACACACAATAATATCAAACATAACCAATCAAGTTAAAAAAACATTCAAAAGAATGAAAGCATTACAGGACTTCAAAACCAAGTAACAAGAAATGAACAAAGCCTGCTATGCTATAATACCTCATTTTCCTCAAAAAAATCTGTATATAACATCACACATAATAAAATCAAATAAAACACAACAGGATAGAACCAATCAAAACAGAAGAACAAAAGCATGGTAGGACATCAAAACAAGATGATAGTAAGTCAGCAATAGCTACCACAATGTCTTGTTTTCTTCAAAATAGAGTTCATACTCTCTCACATAATAAAATCAAACAAAACAAAATAAAATCAGACCAATGAATGAAAGCATTATAAGACTTCAAATAATATAGTAGGAAACTATGATTACTGTATTATTTTCAAAATAGCTGCCCTTACCATCTCAAAGCATAAAATCTAACAAGACAAAAAAAAGCCAAACCTAATAAAATTATGTAAACAGTGCAAGAGTTCAAGATAAGACAATAAGAAATTGACAGTAGTTTTCACCTTTCCCTCCCTTTGTTTTTTTTAAAAATTTTATTTAAAGAAAGACTAAACAAAACAGAAAATGGGTAGAAATAATATATACTTTCAAAGAAAAAATAAATAGTAATAAATCACTTGTTGATATTTACATATTGTCCTCTTACAAATAGTTATTCAAAGATACAAAAGTGGAGCATATAAAATGGGGTTTCAAACAGCAAGACAGCAACCAGTTCTGTTAAAAAAAAATCACTATGAGCAAAGAATAATAGTATTGCTGGGTTTCACATTATGATACTCCTGGATCAGCACTGGGAACTGTAGTGTCTCTTTTTCTTCAAAGTATTTGTTCATTGGGGCTGGGGATTTAGCTCAGCGGCATAAGCACCTGCCTTGTGAGCAGCCGGTCATAAGTTCGATCCCCAGTACCAGTAAAAAGAAAAAAAAAAGTATTTATTCATTTCATCATGTGTCATAAGATCAGTTCTCATAAACTGTTTATTGGCTCTATGCATACGTGAATCTTAAGATGTATTTCTATCCTTTCTATATTAGAGGAAGGAACAAAACAAAGCAAGACAAAACAAATCATATTCCTATAAACACATGAATTGAAAAAGACATATAAGATTGCTGTACAAGGACGAATTCCTAGAAAAACATGAAATGAAAAATACATATAAGACCACAATTTTAGGTGATGTACAGTAGTTACTATGCTTTCTCTTGTTATTTTCAATAGAATTATCTACATCATCAGACATAATATAATTGAACATAGCATTACATACCTATTTTAATAAAAACACAACTTTGGAGACATTGTAGGACTTCAAAAGCAGTTAATAATCAAACTGGAATGGGTACCTTTACTTCTTGTCATCTTCAGAGTAGTTGCCTCTACTCATAGACTTGATACTATCAAGCATACCAAATTCAAATAAAAACAGTCAAGACAAAACAGCAGTCTAACAAACCAGCTTCAAATAAGATCAGTCATAGTAAGAAAATATAAGTAATATAGGGCTTCAGTTTAAGTTAATAGGAAATTAAGAATAGTTACCATGGTATTTTTGGGATAGTTGCTATTTACCTGCTATTTTTGGGATAGTTGTCTGTGCCCTCAAATCTAGTATGAGTAGACAGACCAAAACAAAATCAAATCAAACTAAACAGAGCAATAAGACTACTGTGACTTTTAAATCCTGGTACACCATTAACAACGTCCTCTGCCTTTCTTTTTTGGGCAATTTCTCAACTTTCCCCTTCTCAGGATGCTTTGTATATTTTGGGTCCCAGTAGCTCCTTTAGTTTTTTTTTTTTTTTTTAATCTTTTTCATTTTTATCGGTACTGAAGATCGAACTCACGACCGCCTGCTTGCAAGGCAGGTGCTTATGCCGCTGAGCTAAATCCCCAGCCCCTGCTCCTTTAGTTTTTAGGTTAGGGGTCAATCCATTATCTATCTGAGTGTTGCTGAACCTTTTTACCCCTGAGCTTGATCTTGAGCTGTACTCCTTTACTTACTAATGCCACAGGTTTTCCTTCCTGTATAGTTCTACACTGCACAAAAGTGTCATAAGTTTCCAATCTATCTCCAGCTGCTGGACGAGTTGTCCCTATTTCTCTCTGGTTTCCTGTCACATATACCATCGATTTCTCATCTTTGAATTTCAGTTTATTAACCTCCTTTCAGGTTGAGTATATTTCCTATTCAGAACATCTCGATGGATCCTGCCTCCTAAACTACTCTGCCTGTGTTTCTTTTTGTTAGTGTCTCAAGGCTATCTATATTAAAGATTATAGCCTACCTTCTCTGCCTCGTCTCTGCTATTTTATTCTTCTGCTGTTATTTGTCCACTTTACTCCTTCATTTGCCTGCTCTGTTCATTGAGGCCTCTCTGTCACTGTTGCTGAAATCCTGGTATTTTTTCCTCTCTCTCTCTCTGGAATGCCCTTCAGTATTTTTTGTAGGGTTCGGTTGGTGGCCATGAACTCCCACAGTTCCTCCTTGTCTTGGAAATATCTTGTTTCTCCCTTAATTTTGAGAGTTTTTCTGGGTATATCAGTCTTGGTTGGAGATTATTTTCTTTCAGGGCTTGGATTTCCCACCAGGCTCTTCTCAATTTGAGAATTTGTGTTGATAAGTCTGTTGTTATTTTGATAATTTTTCCATTGTAGGTAATCTGCTTCTTTTCTCTGGCTGCTTTTAATATTCTGTTCTTGTGGATTTCTGGAATCTTGATTATTATATGTCTGGGTGTAGCTCTGTGGTTGTAGGTATCTGGAGTTCTGTATGTCTCTTTTATCTGGATATTATTTCTTTTTCCTACTCTTGGGAAGGTTTCCTTAATTATATCTGTGAATAGTCTTTGTAGTTAATTCTGTTTCTTCACTCACATTTTTCATTCTTAACTTATATCGTCTTGTCTTCTAGCCTTTGAATTGTTTCTTCCTGGTTCCTTGTTATTTTTAAGAGATCTTTTCTTTCATGATCACACACCATAAATCTCTCTTCAAGTTTCAAAAGGCTAACTTTAGTTTCTGTCAAGGAATTTTGCCAGCTTTTAATGAAGCTTTTAGTTTCCTGGTAATCTCTTTGGACCTGTTTCATTTATTCTACATTTTTTTAATATTCTTCATCAAAGTTTCTCTTCCTTTTCTGAATTCCTCCCTTCTTCCATCTGTGTTCTCTTTGGAGGGGCTAATCATTTCTTTAATTAATCTTTTTATATCTTGCCTCACTTCGATCAGAAGTACAGTTTTAAATTCGTCTATGAGGTCATAAAGGTATTTATGTCCACTGATGTTGTATCTAATATTGCATGATTAGTGCACTGGTTCTCTTCTGTATTTACTTCTCCTGGGCTTATTTTTCCAGGATCAGCAGCTGGAGGTTTTTTTTTTTCCTGTCTCTTGTCATGTTTCTGGTTTCTTTCAGACAGGTGTGTCCGGGGAGTCTCTGACTCTCTCTGTATTGTTTAGGGTCTTTCCAAAGTGTGCTGACTTGGGTTTTGCTGCCCTCCCCAAATTGCTGTTATCTGAGGTATCTTAAACTCCCTCCCAGGGGCCCCAGATGGTGTGGGGACACCCACCCCAGGCTGCCCAGTCCAGACTTCAGGGTGCAGGCTGGCAGGTCTAATTCCCTGTTGCTGGTCAAGCACAGCAGGAAATTGGAAAGTTCTAGTTCTGTATTTTTGCTTACTGTCTGAAGAGGTGTTTTTACAAGCAGATTCTCCAGGATCTGTTTGGGGCGGCGGCTCTGTGGGGCTCCAGTCATATGGGCCTGACGGCTGGGAAGAAACACTCGCCCATCTGGGGACCTTGGGCCACTCCGGCAGCGGGGACCTGCTCAGTGCCAGTGCTGTGGGCTCTGGTCCTTGCGTGAGCAGCGAGGGCGAAGGTGGCGATACATCCCAGCAGGTCTGGTCCCACGCCCGTGATGCTGCAACACGCCCTCCTCCTCGCGCCCTCTGGTATTCTATCCAGGGAGGCAATGGAGGCAGAGGCAGTGGTGGCAGAGGCAATGGTGGGGGCGCAGGAAGCTGGTGGGCACTGAGTGGCTGTACTTCCCCAGCCTCCGGCGGGCCCCCAGTGACAGTTGGAGGCAGTGGCTGGAGTGCAGCAGTGTGGGGATGGCCTGTCTCACCAGGCAGCCTGGAGGGGGTCCAGGCTGCATGGTGACATGGCTGGCTGGGACTGTATGTTTTATTTTTTCTCACTTTAGTTTCTTTCTGGGATGAGAGAATTCCTCTCCCTCTGTTTGGGGCTCTCCATGTTGTATTATGTTGAATTCTAAGTTGACTATCTCAGGGAGCCTCTATAGCTGGCTGTTATCTATCTGCCATCTTTGCTCTACCACCTATATATATTTCTAAGAAAAAAGATGGCATATGTGTATGCACACACATATAATTGCGTATGGCTTAGTTCATTAGTTCTGCCTTAACAGACACTGAGATTGGCTAATTTATAAATGATACAAATTTGTTTTTAGAGGAGTCCAAGATCAAGACACTGCCATGTTCTGAATCTGGTGAAGGCCCTGTCTCACCTTCCAATATGGCATCCTGAATGTTGTTCCATATGGCTGATCGGATGAAAAGGCAAAAAGGACCCAAGAGAGTTCCCTGCAGCACTTTTACAAGGAATTTGTAAAATTCCTTGAATTTTGAAACTCTCATGACAATCGTTTTCCAAAGCCCACCCCATTTACACTGCTGCATTGTGAATTAAACATCAATATGAACTTGGAGAGGACATACACAAACCCTAACAATGGCAAATAATGTTTCATTATATCCTGGCTACTTCACCCATTTGTGACCTTTCTTGCCCTATAAGTGGTTTCTGGGCCATATTCAGAAACATTAAAGTCAAACTATATAATAAGTCATAAGAATTATTACTTTGGTGAAGAATTAAAAAAGAATAAAAATATCAAGAAATGGCTTGATATAGCATTTTATTAGGTTTTTTTTTTGTTGTTTTGTTTTTTTTTTTGGTGCCAGGGATTGAACTCTCAACCTTGCTTTTGCCAAGCAGGCACTTATACCACTGAGCTAAATCCCTGACCCAGTATTTTTTTTTTTAATTATTAAAAATAACACTAGTTTCAAGTAGCTGTTACAAGTGAAGACTCTGCAATTTTAATTTGAAACTAAGATGGAAATCAAATTTACCTTAACATATTTTCAGTATTTATCTAGATGAGTCTTTCACCTTATTTCCTTTAGCTATTTAGGTAATCAAGTTTCTATGGATCTACATACATGACTGGATTTGAATGAATATGTTATTTTGCATTTCTGAACTACATCTTAGTTTGTCATGCTCCACTTTTAGATATAACTAGTACACTTTCTGTACCAGTTATATCTGGTACAAAATATTGAACATTTTTCATATATTTATTTGCCATTTGTAGTATTTCAACTGAGATGTATCTATTCATCCTAGATCTTTTGTTTGAGGGACAATTGGCTAAAATTTTTTCCCATTCTGTGAGTTGTCTCTTCATTCTGTTGATGATCTCTTTTGATGTGTCAAAGCATTTTAATAAGATAAAGTCTGATTTGTTGACTCCTTGAAGTATTTCCCATGCAGTTTGCATTTTGTTCACGAATCCTCTGCCAACATTATGTCAAGATTTTTATCTACTTTCTCTTTCAGTAGATTTAGTAACACTAATGTTAAAAAAAATTCCTTGAAGATGAAAAACATGTCAATTTATGTCACAGAAATTTATTAATCCTTTTAAATTATATTTGACCAATGACATAAAAAGATTATTAGTTTCTGTGTTAAGAATGTCTTAGGACTATAGGAAAGAGCAGGAGTAAGATACAATCTAGGAGGAATATTAAAGAAGTTGCAACAATATATAAACATTTTAAAAATAAAAATCTGCAGTGTGTGGTGTTGCACACCTATAATCTCAGCAATTGGGAGGTTGATGCAGGAAAATCACTGTAAGTTTGAGGCTAGCCTGGGCTACACAGTGAGTTCATTAAGGCCAGCCTGAACTGCATAGTGAGACACTGTCTCAACCAAAGTAAAAAAAAAAAAAAAAATCCTGGTTGACATTCAAGGAGGCTGTATAATAAGAGTCCAACTGTATCTTAAGCTGGTGAGTCCTAGATATTATTGTTAGGTGGATATTCTAATGTCATTCATTGAAAAGGTCTTGTTCTTGTTGGAAGGGGCTAGCATTTAGTGCTTTGGTGTTAGAAGTGAAAGAAAATAATGTCAGTTTTTCTGAATGTTGAGTTTTTTAAAAAACTTGTTTTTAATCTAAGCAAAAATAGCAAGATTGTTATAAATAACATATAGATTACAATGTCCAGATTTTAACATTTCCAAATGTAGTTATGAGTAAGCCATCCATCTGAATACAACATTTACCCACATTTTCAAATCAAGTTGTCCTACATAGCAAAAGTGTTTCGGGTCACGACATACTTTTTTATAGTGGTGGTGGTAGAGGGTCTCATACTTGGTAGGTAAGTGCTCTGCCACTGTGCTATGTCCACAGTCCTTTTTAAAATATTGGCTGAGTCTGGTGGCATAGGCCTGTGATCCCAGCACTTGGGAAGCTGAGGCAGGTGGGTAGCCATGAGTTCAAGACCTGCCTGGGCTACATAGTGAGTTCAACGCCAGCCTGAATGATATAGGACCCTGTCTTAACAAAGAAAATAAAAATATATTGTTAGAAATAGTCTTGCTAAGTTGCCCAGGCTGACTGGAACCTGTGATCTTACTGCTCCATAGTAGCTTGTATTACTGGAGTGTGACACTATATCCAGTGACATATGAATTGATGTAATAGGGAAAAATATGAAAATCACAACTTAAATTATGAAATGTCACATTGCAACTGAAAATATTTCATTTTTTGATTCACATACTCAACTTAAGCTATATCTGATAAATTATGCCATTATAGATTTTTCCACTTATTCATAAATTGTAATTAAAACAACATTTTCAGGTCAATTCAAATACATCTCTTAAAGCACACTTTCCTTAATAAATGTTTTTTAAATGGTATCATCTATGTCCATTGATTGTTGTTAGCTGAAAAGTAGACTCACACAGAGACAACACTGTTCATTAAAAGGGAATCTTCATACTTACAGGGACGATCACAGCAGTTAATTCCTGTGCTGCTTAGATCCACTTCATACATTCTGATAGATTTGCCATGATTCCAACAGACCTGGTTTCTAGCTGAAATTTCTAAGTGGGAGGTCAGTAAGAGGCAATATAGCTACTTCAATAGTAGCTGATCTCAGACCTGAAGCTGATCATCATTTTCCTCTCCTCTGCCTACTTAAGATTATGCTCAGAGAGCAATTTTGCTGGTCTCAGCAGCCTGTTCCAGTTTGGCCAGGGTCCTTATCTGCGTGGATTGATTCTCTGAGTGTCATGCCCTTCTTCAAACAGTTTCTGTACCTATTTGCCATCAAAATTGGACAAAACATTCCAACCACAAGTCATGCTAGTGGATGTTAGTGCCCCGCCCCCCAAGGGGGCACTAAATCTATTGTTTTCATTTATTTTAGCCCATTTTTTGTTGGTAAAAATATAATACCACAGACTAGGTATGTGGCAAAGAAAGGAGATTTAGTCAGGCATGGTGGCACATGCCTGTAATCTTAGCAAACTCCCAAGTACTGGATTATAGGCATGCACTATTATACCAGCCTAACAATGTATTTTAAGGGCAAAATTTATAGGTTATTTCCAAAATCTGACTATTACAAACTGTGCTGCTATAAACATGGGTGCAGATATATCACTGTGGTATGATGTTTTTAATTCTTTCGGGAGGATATCCAGCAGGGGAATATCTAGGTCAGATGAGACCTCTAGTTCTAGTTTTTTTTTTTTTTTCTACCACTGCTGAGATGAGATAGTTCTAGTTTTTTGAGGCATCTGCACTGATTTCCACAGTAGTTGCACCCATATGCATTCCCAACAAAAGACAAGGGTTCCTCTTTTCCTCAGTCCATCTAGAATTTGTTATTGCTGGATTTTTTGATAGTAGCCTTTCTTTCTGGGGTGAGGTAAAAATCTCAGTATTATTTTAACTTGCAGCTCTTGAATGACCAGTTATAATTTTTTCACATATTTATTTGCTGTTTGTATTTCTTATCTGAGAAGTATGTATTCATCTCAGATGCCCATTTTTGGATTGGGTTTTTAAGTTTGGGAGGACTGAGTTTTTTGAGTTCTTTATATGTTCTAGATAATCCTTTGTCTGAGGAACAGCTGGCAAACATTTTCTCCCATATTATGGGTTGTCTCTTCATTCTGTTGGTGGTTTCTCTTGCTGTGCGAAAGCTTTTCAGTAGGGTGAGATCCCAGTTGTAGATTCTTTGTGACAGTTCTTGTGCAGTCAGGGTTTTGTTCATGAAGTCTTTGCCTACATCAATGTCTTCAAGTGTTTTGCCTACTCTACCTTCTAGCAGATTTAATGTTTCTGCTCTAATATTAAGATCTTTGATCCACTCTGATTTTAGCTTAGTACATGATAAAAGATTTAATCTTTGGCATATATAGAGCCAGTTTTTCCACCACTATTTATTCAAGAGACAAATACAAAGTGGCTTAGCGTAAGACTTAATATTTTAGTAATGGAGTCCATCAACAACTAAATAATGTTCAATAAAATAAGTTTTGAGTGAGGGCTAGGAAGTGAACCAAAGAAAATAAAGCATGGCAAGTGATAGAGTAATAGAAATGCTAATTTAAACAGTCTGGTCAAGGCTTTTTTCAGGAGATAACACCAGAACAAAGACTTGAATGATATAAGAGGAAGAATCCTATAATTGTGTCATTCATTACACAAATGAGTGCTCCTCCTTGTGCTTGTTAGCTGCATCCTTTTGGTTCTTAGTCACACTTCTTTATATGGGTAGTGAACTATTTATATTTCTATGACTCAATATATCAGCTGGATTTTACAGTCAAAGAAGGAAATGCCTATGCTTCTTTCATCCTTTAAATATCCTTTACTGATTATTATAGTTTCCATTCCTAACTCAGTATTCTTTGGGTAGTTTCTTGTCAGACAGGTAAGTGGACTTGGAAGTAGAAGTACTTTGAAGAGAAATAGGTATTTGGAAGACCCTATCACAGGAAAGAGGCTATGGTATAAAAAATGAATTTTGGAATCAAGAAACTTGGGTTTGAATACAATTTACCATTGCCTATATGTCTTTTAATATTACTGAGCACATTTACTTATCTATAAAATGGGATGATAATGTTTAAATCACATAATTTTTTGTAAAAGTCAAATGAAGTAATCAACATAAAAGACGATTGGCATATGATATGAAATCATTGTTCATTAAGTACGTTTGTTCAAATATGTGGCAGTTCGGAATTTCCTCAAAAATAATAGTCAGGGGTTGATTCTCTAAAAGAATTCTTAAACATATTAGTGCATACTAAGAAACACAAATGGTAAATTGTATTTTCATCATTTTAATAATAGGTAACAATGAGTGCTTTTACTGTATTCTAGTAACTACTTTAAGTATAATATGTGAATTAACTCCTTTATCACTCATCCTGACTTTAAAAAATAAGTATTATTTTTACCACCTAATTCATGAAAAAAATGAGGTCCAAAGAGGCTAAATAATCTGCTTATGGTCATATACTAAGTAGTGGAGTTATAATTATGATAATTTGATACTTGTGCTCATGTTCTTAAATGTTAAACTATGTAATTATTAGTTAAAAGACTAGTCTGTTAGAAGCCATTATCTTACATTTTAAAGGAAAGTCACTGTCAAACATAGCAACAGTTTTCTGAAAAGCAAGTTAAAATATAACAATAGCCAAGAGTGAACAAAAAACTGGGAGTAGTGAGCACCATGCCTGTAATTCTGGCACGTGGAAGGCCAAGGAATGAGGGTCATCTAGAGTTCGAGGCCAACCTGCAATTCATAGTAAGTTCAACAGCAACCTGGACTACATAGCAATACCTTATCTCAAAAAACAAAACAAAACAAAGCAAAACAAAAAGAATGAATAGAGTTAAAAGATGTTAGTATCAGAAGTTAGTTTAGGTTACATCTAAAACTGCTTCCCAACAATACAACATTAAGGATCACTGATTTTATTATGCAATTTCATAATCTCTGTCTCAAAGCCTATTTATTTCAAGAAAAAATAGTTGTTTAGTACTGATCAGAGACCTTGAAAGATACCTAATTTAAGCAGAATGTTTAAAACTGTGAAGCCTGTTGACCACAAAATAACAAAAAGCTAGATAGTCGATAGTAATACTTTTGAATAGATCACAGCAGGTGTTAGTTTAAATCAGTTGAAAATCTCAGCAAAATGATGGCTTTGATTACCTAGGAAAATCAAGATAAAATTCCATGGCAGAGAGTTCAGCATATAATAAAGCAACTGTGTTTTATCAAATTATTTAAAGTCTTTCTGTATGAACTATAGCTACAAACAGCAGTAATGTACCACCTTCAAGAATATATCATGTAGAGAAAAGACCATGGTTATTTAGAGATGCTAAATGATATTCAGGGCCAGGGATATAGTTCAGAGGCACGAGTGCCTGCCTCGCAAGCGTGAGGTCATGAGTTCAATCTCTGGTACAAAATAAATACAATGATGGTCCATAGTTACAGGCTATAGTTATTATGTATAAACTATATAACTCAATCATAGAGAACAGTATTTCAGTACATAAATCTATCTTTATAAATCTACCTTTTCTTAAGTGTAAACACAAATATGGCAGCAAGGTAGTAAATGTGTTTGTGAATAGACAACTAAAACATAAATTTTTTGCTGGATACATTAGCATGGAGGCTATGTGTGACGGCATAGGTCTGTAGTTCCATCACTTGGGAAGCTGAGCCACAAATTCAAGACCAGCTTGAACCCGCCCTACATAATGAAATCTCATCTCAAAAAAAAATTACCATGGAGCTGGACATAGTGGTACACACTAGGTAACCATAATTACTTGAGAGGCTGAAGCAGGACTGCTTGAGACCACAAGTGCAGCCTAGGTTACATAATGAAAATCTATCCAAAAACAAAATTTAAAAAGATCAAAAATGAAATTAATCATTATTTGCAGATATAACTAAACAAAATGTAATCACCAAATCTTTGAGGTAGTAGTCTTCTTGTTTGTTTGTTTTAGACAGGGTCTCACTATGCAGTTCAGGCTGTCCTTGGGCTCACTTCACAAAGAAGTTAACCAGTTATCACCTTTAACCAGCAGAAAGCATCAGTGAGAGCAACAGTATGTACCTATTTTGAATAGTGTAACAATTTTTGTAAGAGGAAATCCATTTATCTGTTTATTTTTTAGAATTCTACTTTAGAACCTATTGGAGTGCAGCAGTCTAAACATAAAAGTTTTACTAGTCACCTCCACTATCCAAGTAAACCAAAGCATGTTTGGAAATGGCTTTGCGTTCTTAACACAAAATCAATTATACGTTAGTCAACCCAAGCATCCATTGTACATTCAATAATAGGTGTGACACAGCTCTGGATATTAGCGGCACCATAAGGAGACAGGCATAGGCAGCCTTGTTACATTGCTTTTCCTGGTGTTACTATTTTTAAGAGGTGAGAAGTACCAATGAGATTGTCTTTAATGGAGCACTATTCTAGTTCTCTTCCCCTCTACTTGTAGTATGAATAACCAGACTGTGCAGAATAACACTGTTCTGAAAAACAGGAAAGAAAATACAGCATGCCAAAGTGTTGACAAATTTCTAATTGCTAGTGATGGTTGTGAATATACAGTAATGGAGTCCTGAGCATTAAAACCTCTGAGGGCAGTTACTCTTGTAGGGAATGGGGGGTTGGGGAGGTACTGTGGTCCTAAAACTTTAAGTTTGCTTTGGTCCCATCAAGTAATAAAGTAAACAAAAGAAAACTTTAAAATAGTGCTTAAAACACAGGGCAGCAGGTGATGCCTAGGAAGGCACGCGATTGTTACGAAACTAACCTGAGTCCGATGCTTCGTCAAAGCTGGGGCATCATTACCACAGCTTGCCCTTGTGACGCAAGTGTATGATCATCTTAGGCTCATAAATGAAAAGTCGCGCACTGAATGGCTGGGTCGCTCGACTCAGGAGGACGAGTCAGCGCCCGGAGTCAGAGCCACCCCGGCTTCGCGACTCCGGACGCCGCCTGCGCTGGCACTCTACCTCGAGCCATTTCTGTCCGGCTAGAGCAGCCTACTGCAGCCGCGCCAACGCGACCCCGACGAGCCTTCCCTTCTCCATCTTCCACTCAGGGCGCGGCGGCCGGCAGGCACCCTCCTGGAGTGACGAGGCCCGGCGCCGCGTCCCCGTAGTGATGGCAACAAGCGCCCCGGCGTCCACGGGCCTAGGGTCCCGGTAGGGCTGACCGCGCTAAGCACTCCCGGACCGCACCTCTTTCTGAAACTACAGTACAAGAAAATGGTGGGAGGTCAAAAGAAAACTGAACACACAAATTATTAGTCCTAGGGCATTAAACAAGCAGATGAAGACTTATTGTGCGTGCTGAACCTGCGGATTCCAACCTTCCGGGGAGAATGAGAAGACAAGGCGGCCGAGGGCACAGCGACCGCTCCGGGTGCTGACAGGGCTGGCACTCCCCCAGCAGCACGCGAGCGTCTACCGCGCTGAGCCCGGCGCTCTGGCTACCGGCCACGTGACTACCCCAACGTCTTTGCCTTAGAAAAAGAAGAGACTTCATTTCCCAGAAGCCTCTCGTTTATCACGTAGCCACAGTTTCGCGCAGGCGCGGCCAGGGCCAAACGGATACGTCCGTCACGTGGGCAGTGCCCGGCCAATCCGGTTTGAATCTCATTTTTTCCTCTCACCCCCTCCAGGAGCGGTTGTGCGATCAGATCGATCTAAGATGGCGACTGTGGAACCGGTGAGAGTTGCCTTTGGCCCCCACCCCCGCGGGTCCCCGCGCTCAGTCTCCCTTTGGCCTAGGGCGCTGCGCGGGAATGCGTTCCCTGCACGCACGTTACTCTTGCCCGTCTTCCTCTTGCTGTCGGACCTGAGCTTCGGCGGGCAGCCGGGGGTGCCCCGGCGGCCGGCCGAGGCGGCGTGGAGCGCACACTTTCCGACGGGGGCCGAGGCTGGGAGCCGTGGGGGAGGGGCGCGCGGCGCCAGCGGGGTCCCCGAGGTTCGCCGGGGACGGCGGCCGACGCGGCGTAGGTGTGCGGGGCTGTTCGTGACGGAGGGTCTTGGGAGGCACCGGGAGGATAGTGCGAGCCGATCTGGGAGGACGACGAGGAGGGAGCCCGGCAACCTCTCCTTCCCTTTCTCCCGCGCTGGGGTGCCTGGCGCGCCGTCTCCCTGGATCGCGGACTGGGAGCCGTGGGCACGCGGGGCTGGGAGGTGAGAGGGACGGGCGCGGGGTCGCGGCGGCTACAGGGGAGCGCGTGTTGCTCTTGCGCGCTAGGGGCTGCGGCGGGTGCGGTAAGGATGGGTGGTGGATTGGTGGAAAGAGGCCCGCGGGGAGCGCGCGGAGCCTAGGAGGGCGGAGGTGGCAGCGGTGGTGGAGGGGGGGGGTGTTACATTGTCCTCGCCCCTCGTGCTGGGCACTGTGCTGTCATGGAGAAGGGAAGGGGAGGAGCGAGGCCTACTCTGGCTGCAGCCTGTCTGCCGGCCGGACCTGCTGCGCTACGCTCGCGCATGTTCCCATTCATTCATCCACTCCTCGCGGCGCGCACTCCTCCAGGCGCTTGGATCCTGGTACCGCGTGTCTCTAGTGAAGTCTGGGAAGTTTTCTTACAGTTCATTGAAAATAGTAGCTTAACATTTAAGGTCATTTTTTATTTGATTTTTTTCCCTTTCCATATGTGCTGCAGGCTCTCCTTTCAATGTAGGCGCCATTTAAACTTAGTTGAAGCAAGCTGATCTTAGGACAGAAAATCAAAGGCGGAGGGTACTTATTTCTCCATAGTTCTTTTTGGAACTAGTTCACAGAAACTTTTGGGGCTTTCCGTTTTAGGAATGTCACACCTACGTGACAGTATTTCAGGTACATAATTGAATACATACATTAGCAAAAGACCGTTGACACTTTGGAGCCTGTACTAGATCTTTCTCGACAGATATATCTGTGTCTGTTTATGGTGGTTTGTTATTTTGGTAATGGTTTACCAGTAACAATAAAAAGAGCTATAGATGATCAAAAACATTTTATTACATTGATGCAAACTGCTGAAAGTTTTCAACATACAAGTCAACTTTTCTGCTTGATTGTTATTTATAGATTTTATTTTTGTTTCCAGAAATTTGGTTGACCGTAAAACTAAGTTGCTAATAAAATCAACCGATTT
This sequence comes from Cavia porcellus, assembly GCF_034190915.1. Taxonomy (NCBI): domain Eukaryota; kingdom Metazoa; phylum Chordata; class Mammalia; order Rodentia; family Caviidae; genus Cavia; species Cavia porcellus. The sequence continues at coordinate 82,057,696 of NW_026947487.1, forward strand.
TGAAACAATATTATATATAATTAAGATGAATGTGTACAATTCAAACTTAAAGCTTTTGATAGGATCTGATGTCCATTTTTAAATTCAAAAAAGCACAGTTGGTGACTAAGGCAAAGAGTGAAAACTTCTGAACAATAAAATAATGTATTCTGTGATGTTGTAGTAACCTCTAGGTCCTTTGAATTTTGCACAGCTATGGCATTGTTTCAGCAACAGAATAGGGAAGGACTATTTTGAGCCAATAAATATTTATAGCCATTGATGGGTTTAGGATGGTGTACCAGGTGTTAAGGTATAAAGTTATACAAAATGTGATTCAACCTTGTTCGTATAAACTTTTCAGGAGCTTAATTTCCAGTGTTGTGGTCACTGGTATGGTATTACAGTACTGACCCAGAGAGATTTTGAGAGTGGTGAGTTTAAATTTAGGGAGATGAGAATTCCAAAAATCCAAAATACATGAAGGCTGAAACTTAGATTGAATCTATAATTGTTTGAGAATATATCTAAAATAATATCGAAGTGTTCATTTTTTGTGAAAAATGCAAATTTTTACTACTTTTATTGCACCTTTGGCCACGGGTAGTAATGGAGAAATCTTTTGACAGTTTTATTTAGTGCAGAATGTTGAACTCAGGGTCTTTGGTTTCCTAAGCACACTCTCAGCCCCAGCAGTTTTAAATAGTTTAAAAAAAAAAAAAACCAGCTGAGTAATGTGAAACTGTATTGGGTTGCAGTTGAGGCGCCTGTGGTGAATTCTGAAGCCTGTAAAAATTATATTCATTTATATTTGAGCTACTTTGTGAATTTCCTTAATGCTTTTCTGCTGTGCATAGTCATAAGTACTTACATAGCCATAGGTTTTTATTAAGGAAAAAAATTTTTTTTGTGCTTGTCTTCCCACCTTTTTTAGACACTTGGAAGTTTTTATAGAAATTACATAATATATCAATCATTTTTAGCTTGGTTTTTTTTTTTTTTGGTGTTGGGGATCGACCTCATGACTTTGCACTTGCCAGGTAGGCATTTATGCCGCTGAGCTAAATCCCCAGTCCCTTTAGTTTGATATTTATGTGTGGTTATAAGTGTATATCAGTTTAGTTACATTAGTGTATGATTTATAAATTCTGTCACTTCAAAGGGAGAAATTAAGGAAAATCATTTTACTTCTTTCCAAGTAATATGTCAGAATTTTGAATATTGGGACAGTACTCTTAATCATTTTGTTAGCATTTGAATTGTGGCTAGTTCAAAATTACTGTTAGTGAAGATGGCAAGACAGTTTCTCTAGGACAGGCCATTTTACCGCCAGTGGCTTACGTTCTTCATGACTTTATCTTCATTCCGTATTGTTCGATATTGGACTGTTGTTAATTTTTTTCTTTTTCCTAAGAGATAATTTTGATTTCTCTAAAGAAAAATAATTGTTCTTGCTTTCACATTGTATTTTGAATTTTTATATTGTGCGGTACATTAATTTCATAAGAATCAAATTGGACAGCTGCAAACCTACTATTTACAAATGTAATGTGTTTTGTATTGCCATGCATTTTAAAAAGATTTAAATATATACCAACAAGTGATATATAATAGAATTAATGCATTTATGACTAGAAAACTGCTGATTGGTGGACTTATGTCAATTAACTTAGGTGTTTTTTCCCTCACTAAATAACTTACTGTATCAGAGTTAATTAACCCAGTAAGTATGTTTTTGGTATTCATAATTCAAATTGCACTTCAATTTATGTAAATTTGATGCAATTTGAACAGAAAAGTATGGGCAAATAACGCTTTTATAAAATACTGTATACCTTATATCTGTCTGATAATATAGAAATTTCTAAGTTTAGCTGAAAAATAACAAGAAGATAGCTTAAATTTGATTTTGAGGGCCTAGAATATAGCTCAGCGCCACAGTGCCTACCTGGTAAGTTTGAGGTCATGGATTCAATTCCCGATACCAAAAAAAAATTTTTTTTTTTTGTTTTGATTTTTCAGTAGGGTTTAAAGATGATGATCTGTTACGAAAAACTGGACAAAGCTAGTAGGGCTCCATTAAGTGTGCTGCATGCATGGTAGTAATAAGCACATATGTCATTTTCTCCTGCTAGGGAATTCACACAGCTGCCTTTTGATTATCAACTCTTGATTATTAGCAAGAAATACGAAACCTACAACCTGCAACCTTCAGATACTCATCTCATTCTTACCCTCACCTTAAATATCAACTGTTCCATCTGAAGTCCATAGTCATGTCTAGAGAGAAAAGGGTTTGTTTTGTCTCAAACACTGATGCTCATTTCCCTTCCACTTGGTATTTTTTTTTAGACATAATTCTACAGAAATAGTGGGAAGTTTAGCTACACTATTCAGTAAGTTTCTGTCAAATCATGACAAACCTAAATACTGCTGTATTTCCAGGAGTATAGATGTAGAGTCCTGTGCAGCTAAGTTTTGTTTTGAGACAAGATTTTGCTGTGTATTTCAGACTGGCCTCGAACTTACAGTACCTGGCTCAGCTTCCAAAGTGCTGTGATTATAGGCATGTACCACCACTCTCAGTTTTGTAAAAAATCACTTTTTAAAATTAGTTGTGGTCTGGGCACTTGGGAGGCTGAGGCAGGATAACTGAGTCCAAGGCCAGCATGGGCTACATAGTGATTTCAAGGCTAGCTTGAACTATATATATAGAAAGATGTGGTCTAAAAAAAAAGTGAACTTTTAAACACACAGTGTTTATAGCCACCTTTTTCTTTGTGGTTTGTGTGTGTGATTTTGGGAATTGAACTGAACTACATTGTAAACTTGCTAAACTTCATCTGCATTTTTTTTTTTTTTTTAATTGTAAAGGATCTTGCTCAGTCTTAAAGTTGCTCAGGCTGGTCTTGAACTTGAGATCTTCTGCATCAGCCTCCCAAAGTGTTGGGAGTTTCAAGCCTGTGCCATGAGGCCCAGTTGTAACAGCTATCTTTAATGTAGTTTATCTATGTTTCTCTTTTTTTCCTCCTCATGCAGTATGGGGTGTTGACTGTATAACCTCACACATGCTAGGCAAGTGCTCTGCTACAGAACTGCATCATCAGGGCTATTTAAAATTTTGAGATAGAATCTTGCTCAGTTGCCCAAACTGGACTCTAACTTGGGATCCTTCTTCCTTGGTCTCTCAAATAGTAGGGGTTACAGGTATGCATCATCACATTCAGCAGTGCTTTCTTTCTTGTTTGCGTTTTGTTCTGTGACAAAGTCTTATCCAGGGTGTCCTTGAACTCTTGATCCTCTTATTTATTAATAATTGTAGACATAACACTTATTCTATGTCATGGACCTCACAGCGTTCATTTAATTCTTTTAGTGACCCTATAAGGTAGTTAGTATTATAGTATATTCTTTTTTCACGGAAATTAATTTTGTTTTATTAACTCACCCTTGGATCACTACAGCTCATTGGTAGTGGGGTGAAGTTCAAACTAAAGCAGCTAGATGATTTCAGAAAGGGAGATTAGTTTTTTATGAATTTAATAGGCTTTTTTGCTATAGCTATAAAATAAAAATATGTAGACAGTTAAAATTTTTAAGGCATTGTTAATAGACTATCATTTTGGATACAAAAGTATAGAATTATAAGAATATAGGATCTGGATTTCTGAATTAGAGGACTAAACTGCAGTTAACTGTAGTCCTTGATATCTAAGAGGATTGATTCCAGGACCCCTGGAGATATACCAATATCTGCTTATGTTCAAGTGTCTTACATATAATAGTGTAGGATTTGCATATAATCTGTACATATTATCTAACTTGACAGTCTCTGAATTACACAGTAATATTAATTCAACAGAATTGCTGTGCATTTTGTGTTATTTAAAGAATAATGACCCAAAAAATGACAAAAATGTATGTACATGTTCAAATACAGATTTTTTTTTTAATCCCCAAATGTTTCCCTATGAGCTTGGTTGAATTGCAGTAACATGCCTCGAGTTAGGGAAGGTTGACTGTACTACTCACGTTTAGTAGGCTTCAAACTTTGTAGATAAATTTCTGAAGCAAATGTCTACTTCCCTTTTGGTTTCTTGTGTGATTTGCTAGTTAAATTATTTTGCTAGTGAAAGTTTTTAGTAAATTTTTTAAAAGTTTAAGTTCCCTAAATAATATTAATAACTTTAGGGAACGATACGGCAAAGTATGACAGTTGTTACTGAAAAGTTTCAAGTAAATTTATGCGTGCTTTATGTATTTTAAGCTTGTTATTATAATGTGCTATACAGAAATGTTTTTCTGTACTCTGCTTAATTGCAATTGTAAAGATTTAAAAGTAATAAGGTCTTACAAGGTAACGCTAGAAAATTCTCCAACTTGGGCAACTTAGCAAAATCCTGTCTAGAAATAAAAAGGGCTAGGGATGTATCTTAATGTGAAGGCCTGGGTTTAATCTCCAATACCAGGGTTGTTGGTATAGTTTGTGTGGCCACAATACAAGGTACAAATATTTGCTGCCTAATAGAAATATTTTCTTTGTGTTTGTTTCCTATTAAATAAAATGAATATTTTATAAGTAAGGAGTTCATATTTCAAATGTTTTTAAACAGGGTCTCATGTTTTCAGGCTGATCAGACTCATAGCCTAGGCAGGTGTCTTTTTTTTTTTTTTTTTTGATACCAGGAATTGAACTCAGGACCTCGCACTTGCCAGGCAAGTACTTATGCTGTTGAGCTATATCCCCAGCTTAAGGTGTCGAATTTATGATCTTCCTTCTTCAGCTTGCTTGCTTGCTTTTTTTTTTTTTTTGTTTTGGTACCAGTGATCAAATTCACAACTGCGCGCCAGGCACTAATGCTGCTGAGTTAATCCCCCCCCTTTATTAAAAGTTTTTTTTATTTTGGTACCAAGGAGCAAACTCACAACCTTTCGCTTGTCAGGCAGGCACTTTTGCCGCTGAGCTGAATCCCCAGCTTTCCCTCAGCTTTCTAAATACCACCATGACTGGCAATCTTTTTTCCCTACAAATATCTGATAGTACCTAAGTGAGAGCTAGAACTAAAACCTAGGTCTCAAACTTTTATTGTCCTGTTCAAGGAAAAAATACAAATAAAATTAAAGTGTCTGACTCTTTCTAAACTTGAACATGAGGGATTAAAAGTAATGCATATAAGGGGCTGGGGATTTAGCTCAGTGGCATAAGCACCTGCCTTGCAAGCAGGCAGTCGTGAGTTCGATCCCCGGTACCGATAAAAAAGAAAAAGACAAAAAAAAAAAAAGTAATACATATACAATTAAGTTAAATATAAAATTCTGGTAAAAGTATAGATCAGATGGTTTAGTTGGTGGGATTGATGTGGAAAAACCAGGATCAAATTGGATGGAAGACACAGGCACTGAGGAGTTGGAAGGCCACTTTTTAATCATGGTAGCAGGCTGACGGAAACTGAGTTCAAATCACCAGCCTTGTCTTACGGTTAAACAAACACCTATGTATGTTTTGAGCTGGAAAAGGTGATAGCAGGTTATTTTATAATTGATTACATAGACTGGGTCTTATGTTCAAGGCTGAAGGGAGTTTCTTAAGGTCAGTGAAGCACTTGAGTGAACAGGAAGAATCAATCATTACCTTTAACTTAGGAAAACAAGAGTACTTTCTTGGGTGAGTTATCTTTTTGGGGCTTTTGAAGGAAGGGTACTGGGGATCGAACTCATGACCTCACGCTTGCCAGAGGTGCTCATGCCATGAGCTAAATCCCCAGCCTTGGGTTATGTCTATCTTACAAGTTACAGCTGGTATTGGAATCTCAAGGCTAGCTGAGTCTGTATGGGCTAGGCCTGTCTTTTCTGCTCTTAATATACAGGTTGAAATTTTCTTTACAGGCTTAGGAGTAGGTTTTTTTTTTTCTTTATTCATTTGAACTAATTCTTTGTTATGTTTTGGATTTGTAGATGATGGTATTTAACTTTTACTGTATTTTTGTATTTTCTTGAATTAATATACTCATGGTCTAAAATTTGAAATGAGTACCTTGAGCATCTGTATTATATAAAAATGCATAGAATTATAAAAATCAGTATGGTATATAGTAAGAATAGTGTTAATAAAAAACATAATAAAAAATTGCCTGGCACAAAGTCTAATTTTTTATTAATGTAAAATACTTCTTACCTATCCCTGGCCACTTAGTCTTCTTTCCAAAGCATCCATATTTACTAGATGTTGAATGGCTATAGGATCATTCGAGAGAACTTTCTCTAATAATGGAAATGTTCTGTTTTGTTCGATAGAGTAGCCATGCACATGGCAGTTGAGCACTTTAAAATGTGGTATGTCAACTAAGGAAATTAATTTTAAACCTTATTTTAATGTTAAAAACTTAAGCTACGGATAGGGGATTTAGTTCAGTGGCAAAAGTGCCTGCCTGGCAGGCATAAGGTCATGTATCCTATTCCTGGTACCAAAAAAACAAAACGAACTTTAGCCACATGTATTCTGAATTCCAAATCCCAGTGTGGCTCTAGAATCTCTAACTGTGCTGTATACAGAACACATGCATGCTTGTTGTATGTAAATTTTTGTAAGTCATGATTGGATATGTCCAATTTGATTGGGTAATGTTTTAAGCTTTGAAAGATACCTATTTGATCTGTATGGAATTAGAATTAATTCTGTGTATTATTTTTTCAAACTTTGCAAGTGAGTCTTACAGTGTTCAAAATTTCCATTCTTTGCCAGCATATACATAGTGATGTCTCCTCTTAATGCTGGCCCCTATTTAGGAAGACACCTCTTGAGGCAACCAGTAGCATCAGTTCTCTTTTTATAGACTTTTTGTATATACAAACATGTGATTTTATTTTTTTTAAGCAAATGTTAACCTGCTATATGTACTTCTAGAACCTTCCATTTTTTTTGCCTCCTGTTTGTGTAGCATTATGTATCATCAGCTTTCTTTTCTAATGGTGTATATTATATTGTATGCTTTTAATATAATTATTTCTGTATTGATCAATATAACATTTCTGTGTGCTATTTCAAACATTGCTGTGATAAGTGCTTTACTTTGTTTACTTTTGTTTTTTCTCCTGGTATTAAGATTGAACCCATAGCCTTTGCACTGAGCTACATCCCCAGGTTTGTTTGTTTTTTAGCTTTGAGACAGAATCTTGCTAAGATTACCAGGCTGGCCTTGAATTTATGATCCTTTTACCTCTACCTTCCCGAGTGCTGAGATTATATAGATACTGTTAAGCCATGGCTGGCTTAATAACTTATTATTACATACAAGAGGTAGTGTATCTGTAGAGTATTTTGACAACAAATTTAAAAGCTAAAAACTACTGATCAAATAAAATGCTTTTGGTACTATAGTACTTATCAAGGTTACAAGTTTTTAGCAATCTCCTTTAATGAACACAATTTTTATATGTAGAAATAAAGTATAACACGTATGTTTTACAGTAATAAGCTAGGAACCCAAGTTATCTTCCACTCCCAGTACTTCAACTGTTTCTTGTATTTCATCATACCATTATTTCTTTGACCCCCTCATTCTGGTTTTTGTCTTAATCATTCACTTGTTTTGTAGCAGTAATCTCCACGGTATCTCTCAGCTGCTTATTTAGGTGATGTGCAAGGAAAGGACAGTACGGCTCCTTGTTGGGTAAAAGTTACTAAGGGAAGGTAATTAAGTATGTCTTCTGGTTGATAGTTTAACTTCAGCTTGTACAATTTAGAGTTCTTCCTGGGGAAGCCAGTTGGCAAAATCATGAGCATGTCCTGGGTAACATACAATTACAGTTGTTATCTGGCTGGGCTCTGGTGCAGGCCCAGCAAAGAGCCTTCAGTAGATAAGTCGTCTAGGCCAGTAGTCTGTGCCAGTAGGCCACTCTGCATTTTAAGATTCAGTTCATACCCCTTTGATCCATGGAGGGAGCCGAACACCAAGGAGAGGAAAGAAACTTTATTAATAATGTGGTTGAACTAAGTTATGCAAGAGTAGATTAAAATCTGTGCCAGATACTTTGGAGCATTTTGTGCTTTTCATTTTTTTAAGTGTTTATGTGTTGCTAGGGCCTTACATGCGGTAGGCAGGAAGTTTTAACACCAAGTCCCTCTTTGTTTTCCAGAAAAAGTAGAATGAATAATAGGCACCTTGGGTTATAGCAGCCATCAAATCACATTCCTCCACTGACACTTACTTGAATCATGTTGTTTAATCTTGACTGTTCCTCTTTGTATCTGTTTCATATTGGCCATGGCATCTGACTTCTGTGTTGCATGCCACCATTTACTGTGCCCATTGTCTTCCTCTTACTTGGTCTTTTGTCTCACGTCAGTAGATCACAACTCTAGTACTTTTTTTAAAAAAAAAGATACAAGGGAGTTAAAGATTTTCAGACCTTTGAGATGATGAGGAGGAATATTAGAATATGCCTGCTTTTCATGCATCAGACACTTCAGTGTTTAGCCTTGCTCTTAACCTTACATTTTTGAATTACTAGGAAAGTGACATTTACATTTTACTCTTTTTTTTTTTTTTTTTTTTATATCGGTACTGGGGATCGAACTCAGGACTGCCTGCTTGCAAGGCAAGTGCTTATGCCGCTGAGCTAAATCCCCAGCCCCAACATTTACATTTTAAAATAATGTAATAAGAAGTTGCATTCAAATGATTTACAGTTTTTCTGTAACATTGGCAAAAAGTACCAGGAATAGTAAACCTAGTAAGTAATTCATAATTTGCCAAGGTTAAGTACTTCCTCAAATTTCTAGAAATTATGAACCTAACAAGTAATTTGCAAGATTCATGAAAAAAGCTGAGGAATTCTGCTGAGGGATACAAGGGAGGAGTTCAGTAAATGTAAAAATGTAGGAAATTAAGAAATTTCATGCATTCACTATAAATGAGATCAAAATACTAAAACCTTTGCAAGGTGGAGGTACCACATTTCATTCAGTACTCTACATATACTTGGGCCTCCCAGCTGAAGAATAGTTTTTGCATTTTAAAGGGGTGTAGCAAAACAAACTGAAGAATAAGCGTTAGATTATCACTCTGACATATTTACTTCCAAATTTTTTAAAGTTTGCTGACCAATTTTTTTAAGAGGATAAAATCAATGGAAACAAACCAGTGTGAGAGATACAGAACTTCAAAACATTATGAAATCAATAATAGTTATGGTAATGCCTTTTGATGTTTTCAAAATAGCTGCAGCTAACTTTGGAAATCATAAAAAACAGAACGGAATAAAATTAAAACAATAAAAATGAAACAATGGATGCAATAAAGAATTTCAAACAAGCCAATAGTAAATCCAAAATGGCTACCATAGTATATCTTGCTATCCTTGAAATAGTTTCCCCAGCCACTAGATTTATCATAATCAAATGAAAGAGACTAAAAACTCAACCCAGCAAAACAATGGAAATAATATAGAACCTCAAAACAGGACTATAGGGAGTCAACAATAGCTGCAACCCTCAGAAGGAGATTCCCCCCTAGATGCCACACTGAGTACCACTTATCCTCTGACCCTACATATCATCAAACCACTGGCCCTAGACCTACAATGTTAGTGAAACACCATAATGCTACAGGCATCCGATTGCACTTTACCCATCACAAGCTGTATTTCTCTGGGTAAGACAGTGGGTTACGGAGGATGGTAGGATGGGCGTATGTCTTGTTTGCCAGCCTGCCTGCTGGGAGGGGCTGGGCTCTGGCTGTTATGTTCAGTGGTAGCCTGTGCATGGTGTCAGTTCCCAGACTGGGCTTGTTTGCCACTGTGCCCATTGTTGTCTCTCTCTTTAGTCTGTGGATGGCACTGATTTACGGGGAGAGGCTTGGGTCTAGCTTTTTCCAATCCAGCAGTGGCCTATGCATGGTGCTTGTTTGCCTGCGGCCATTGTTCTCTGTCCCCCTACTCTGCGAATGGCTGCTAACCTGTGTTGTATAAAATGTTTGTGAAGTTTATTTAGAGATATAAACAAATGAGAATTGACAGTAAGTTTTTTAAAAGGAAGAGAGAAAGGAAATGGGAAACTTGCTCTACCATTAGAAAAAAATTACTAAACAAAGGTAACTTTTTAAAATATACTGGTGCAGAAAGAGATTGGTAGATCATTGGAACACACTTGGCAATTAGAGTTTAGTGTTTTGATTCTGTTTATACAGAATGTAGGTATTAAATTCAAGAGTTAACATCTTCATTTATTATTGAAGTTACATATTTGAACTTCAGTGTAATATTTGAAACATTTAAATCAGTATGAGGAAAATGATCTAATTTCAACAGTTAAATGTCTTCTATTAATGTGTTTTGCATGCAGCTATTTGTTGTGCTACGGTTGAAAGTCAGGACCTTGGTGCTGTGTGACTAAGCTGCACTTTCAGCAACGGTTGTAGTGATACTTTGGTTTATGTATGAACTCTTGTCTTCATGGCTTGATAGTTCATTTCTTTTCAGTGCTGAGTTGTTTCTTTTGTTCTTTCTTTGGATTTGGTACCCTAAACGACTCAAAACACTCATTGTTTATTCAGGTTTATATTCTGCTTTTGTCCATATCAGTATAAACATTTGAAAATGTGTTTTCTCAACATTGGGTTTAGTGCCTGCATCTTGAATACCATGCATTTTTGTTTTGGTTTGGTTTTTTACCCTTTTTATATCATTCATAGATCTATGGATATCTTTTTGTTATTTAGTAAGATAAAATCTGTAAAAATGACTCTTCTGACAGTTTCTTGAAAAGAACTTCTTAGTAATCTTAATTCACTAAAGAATATAGATCTTTCTGTAGTTGCAAGATTGAGTTCATTAATTTAGGCCTGAAAGTAAAAGAGTGCATATCCATAGTGATGGGGGATCTGAAAGCATTCCCTGATAACAGCCTGCACTGGCACACATGCCAGAGGTTCACCACCATTGCAACTGCAGGGCATAAGAAGTACCTAGCTATAGTTGGTTTTCCAAGTTTTTGCATAAACAATTTCTACAAGGTACATTTTCTTTTGTAAGGTGATTGTTAGTATATAATAATGTCCTTATAAAAACTACAGTTTACGTTGATATTTTAACCTCTTTTACCATTACTGAACTTCTAAAAAACACAACTTGTAGCATTCACTGGCTTATTTGTTTAAACTGAACAATTTAAATTAAAAACAATTTAGTTAGTATCATTAAATTTTAGTTAACATTTTTCAGCAAGTTTAGAAGGTATGAGTTTATGTAGCACTTAAAATTCTTTAAAAGGCTTGATTTTAATTAATTAATTGTTATTATTATTATTGTTGTCTTTTTGAGGTAGGGTCTTGCTATACAGTTCAGGCTGACCTTGAACTTTGTAGCTGACACTGGGCTTAGCTCACAGCAGTCCTCCTGCTTCAGCCTCCCAAGTACCAAGAGTACAGGCGTGCACTACCACACCTGGCTTAAATTTTATTTATGAGGCCATCCCTTTGTTGTGCTGGGGATCTAACCCATGGCCTCCCACGTGGTAAGCAAGCACTCTTCGACTGAACTACAAACCTGAGGCCTATCAATAAAGTTTTAAAGAATCCTTGTGATAGCAGTTACCATGCTACTGCAACCAGTTTTCTGCAGTGTAAATTCTTGATTTAGTGTGATTTTAGTGTTAATGGATACATTTTGAACTATAGTTTTGATAATGTTCATCTTATTTAACCCTACCCTTACCCCTCACCTTCTGCCCCACTACTGGGAATTGAAGCCAGGCAGGCACTCTGCCACTGGGCTATATACCTAGCCCTTTGTAGTTACTTGAAAATGCAAATATTCTGATACCAGTTGGCTTAAATAGCAGTTGACATTTAAGTTTTATTGTTAGCCTTGTTATGATTCTAGATCATGCATCTGTTTATTTGTTGTGTTTCTGCCATTGTTCCTAATCTGAATTTATAATTTTGTCCTAGGCTCTATAAAATGTGAATGCATACACATGTGTACACACAGACACATGGCTCCCTTAAGAATTAGTTTTGAAATACAGCAAGATGCTCTTGTGAGTTACTAGTAGGTCATTAAAATACCCCCAAGTTTTAAAATTTTGTGTGTTACAAGATCAGAAATTCAAGTATGAGTTGTTGGTATTTTGTTTGCTTTAATAAAACATAGTTTAGTTTGCTGACTATCCAGATGCTATAGACTGACAGATTTGGTCAGCTCTGTTTACTTACAGGTCTGGTCCTCATCATTAAATTTGACCAGGCAACTAGATTATTACTTAAGTAGATTAAACATTGTTGAATTTTTAAGTATTTTTAGGTACAATCTTACAAATCACAACTCTTCTCAGTACTCCAGCTACCATTGTTTAGGCCCTAATTTAATTATCAGTGGCAATTTTTAATGTTTCATCAAGAATTAAGTTTTTAATAAGGCAAGTAGTGAGGCCGTGCTTGCTCTTTTGCACTAAATGTACCAATTTCCATGTGGGGAGGTTTTGTAGGGAGTTTGCTAAAAAGATACCTGAGAACTGAGTACAGCATTTGGATTCAAGAAGACAGAGTAAAGTATGAAATTCTGTCTGCACATTTGTAATAAATAATGTTCTAAGTAATTATTTGTATGTGTAATAGGGAATTTTGCTCATCTTTGCAAGTATTTGACTTATTGGTGTTTACTATGCTGTAATATGCATAATGTAATCACATTATAATTCTTGGCATTTACTTGCTTTTTTCTATAGTAGTGGGATATCACATATAGGCATGGAGTATGGTTTTTTACTGATTCATTGGCAGTGTTGTGCACTGGCAAGATTAGTGAGTGGTTTGAGCTAAAGCAGTGCATCAGAATGTAATACATAATCATAACTTTATGCTGCATTGAAAGAGTACTGTGATAACCATATAGTTTATTGTCTACTCTTGAGCACCTTTGAGAGTAATTGTTCAAGAAATAATTATGCTGAAACAAGTATGTGAAACTAGAATATATGGTATATCTGGGCATCAACCCTGATAATCCTAGATTGTGAAGCAGAATACAGCAAAGGTATGCTGACTTTCCAGGGTTTGTTTATCTTAAAAGTAGTACATGATTTTATAGAATCTCAAAGCTTGAGTGTATAAGTAAAAGTACACAACACATTGCCTGACAGTAACTGCCTAATAATAGGTATTACCTGTCAAGTAAAAACTCACCGTTTGGATGAAGTAAGAGGGTCATATGGTGGTAATAATTTTCAAAATCATAAAGCAGCATCATTTTTTCTGTTTAACTTCTCTAAATGTTATGTATCTATTGTTGAATGTTGTGCCTTCAATTTATTTAGCTGAACTTTTTTGGGTTAGTAATTTGTAATCATGTAGCTGTCTTTGCAATAATAATATTTACATTTCCAATATGACCACAGGTGTTCTTTCCAGTTAACTAAAGATCCACAGAAACAAGGGGGAATGTAAAGCTGTGCTATGGAGATGTTTTACCAGTCATGCCGTCCATTTCTTGGTGCTGTGGTGTTGAAGTTTGTTCATGCCGTTGTCCATTGCTTGGTGCTGTGGTGTTGAAGTTTGTACATTTATCTTGCGTTGTCAAAAAGGCAGGCATTGATATTAAAATCATTGGGGTGTGGTTAACATATAGGTAGTTATTTACAGATTAGTTACTAACTAGCTCTTTTTTTGTATCCACTTATTGTAATGTGATGGTATTTTTATGCTAGGGAGCTAGATGCCTAGCTAAGAATTGAGGGTAGCGTGGAACTGTTTGCCTTTGTTAGATACATGTGAACGATCTGACTTTTGTTCTTAGATTTTCTGTAGTAAAACTTAAAGGACTATTATTCCCCAGAGTTTGAAAATCTGATTATTTTCCCTGTCTTCCCTTGCCTTCCCCAACTCTTATGTTGGTTGCAAACGACAGCACTGATTAATAATGATTTTAAACTATTGTTGATTAAAGTGCCAGACTTTTGTGTTATCATTAAAAACTCTCAACAACTTGAATTGATCCTTACATAAGTTTTTTGCCTTGTCCTAAATCACTTAACCTCTGTTGTTTTAAAAATTTCCTGTACTTAAACATTTATCATATGGGGGCTAGAAATGGACCCATGCTGTGGAAATATTACCTCAAGGATTAGTAAGTCTGGGATTGCATTTGTTGCAAATTGTAGCAGTGAAGTCAGATCTTTGTATAGGGAGGTACAGCATGATTTGGAACCACAGAGGATGCTATGTAGATTAATGTGTTACAGTTTCTTTCCCTAGTTCTTTTGATTTGTTTTGTTTTGATTTTTAGTAGTTGGGGTCTGTGCCTAGACTCCTAACCCCCCAAATGGATGCACAGTGAAGGCTCAAAGGAATGAGACACACACATGGTCTTTTGCGAGATCCTTGGCAGACCTTGTAACTGCCAGTCGGCCAGCTGACTGATGCAAGGCAGCCCATATTTAACCAGAGCAAAGCAAGGAGTTGACGGGACAATAAAGGAAACCAGAACAGGATCTTGGGAGGGGTTCAAGGACCCCTCAGAGTAACAGAGGATGCTAATGAAGGAAAACTATCCACAGAAAGTGTCTAGGTGGCCTCAGCTGTGACCTATCTTGCCGCCTGACGTGTCTCCTCGTTCGCACAGTTCAATCATGCCCAGGCCATTCCACAGCCCTGCACATATATTCAGCTTCATTGCTCTCCAACAGGTAGTAATAGTTCAGTTTACTGCTATCTTCTAGTGATTAATTCATTAATTCCAAAAGTATGGTAGGTGACAACAAAGATATGTTGTCTTCAGTTGAAAAAGTAAGGAGGGATAGTGGTATGTACCTTTTGTCTTAGCGAAGTGTGCTTCTTCATGTGATCGTTACTAAGCACAAGGTGGTGAGTTTGATCCTCATACCAAAATAAATAAATAAATAAAATGACATAATGTCATAGGTAACTATTGCTGTGGAATGGTAAGGCAATTCCTTTCATTTTCTATGTAGAAGCATCAAAAGTAATATAGGAAATAGAGAAAAGTTACACGTATATGTGTAAGTTGATTTTTTCCTTTGTGAAACTAATCAGCTAGCATACCCAGCACTATCTCTGACTGTTTCGTATACCTAGAATAAATAATTGTAGAATAGAAAGCCCATCAACTGTACATTTACAGTGTTTTGGTTTTCCTTTCACTGTACTGAGAATTGAACCCAGAACTATTTTTAAAATTTCAAAACCAAAAAAAAAGGACTAAAAACAATGTTACAGAATTTTAAAACAATAATAGTAGATTAACTGGTTACTATATTATGTATTGTTATCTTCAAAATCGTTCAGATTACAAGATAATAGGCATGAAAAAATGATCGAGCAATGAAAGCACAGACTGTTCCTTTTGATGTATAATCTTTTCCTTTCCTCCATCCCAGTTGTTCTTTCCTTTTGAACAGTTTCATCTCCTTTCACAAAATTTATTGTACATTTTGGTTTGGTCTTTTTCAGTTTTTGAACCCAGCACTTTTTTTGGAAGTTTTTTTAAAAAATGGGTGATTATGGAACTGTGTTGATCAGAACAAAGAAATGTATTTTATTTTTAAAAGAACAAATACTTTCACATCATTCTTCTGTTAAGCGTAAATTTGTGCCAAATAAATGCTTTTTTTGTTGACTTAATACTAGCGATAATCGGGGCTGGGGATTTAGTTCAGTGGCATAAGCACCTGCCTTGTAAGCAGGTGGTTGTGAGTTCCATCCCCAGTACCGGGGGAAAAAAAAATACTAGCGATAATCTTAAAAGTGCGTATAATGCCCATTTTAAGATGAGAAAACTGAGGCACAGGAAAATTGTTGCATGCTCAAATTATGAACTGAATGATGGAGCTGGTAATTCCTACCTAGTAGCGTGGCTCTATGTGATTATATTCCATGTACCTCATTCTGGTGGAAAGCTTTTAAATAGTTACCCATCTTTTACTTTTATAAAGCGACAAAAGATGAAAAAATGCATGTAAAGTGTGACCTGAATTTGATTAGTTTCAACAGACACACACTTACCATCAGTTTTTTGCAGACTTCTTAAGTGTTTACTTTTCCACATCTTAATCTTCCTTGAAGACTTCAACCAGTTGATGATTGGCGTAGTCTGTGGTACCACGCTTTTGAGTTACTGCTTCAAATCTATCAGAGCCAGGGGAACTATGTCTGCCGTGTTGATGTTTACATACTTCACATAAAGGATATCTTAGGACAGGACCTAGAAAAAATTTCCTGCAACTTCCTGGAAGTAATTTGTTGTATGAAGGTAATAGGGGACACAAATGGATATCCGGAGGAGCGCTCATCATTATTTCTAAAGAAATAGTTTTACATGTAAATTTGAGTTGAGGATGAGAAATAATGAATATTCAAAACTATGGCCAACTGCACTGACATTTTGGAATCTAAAGGAAAATATGTAGATTTGAACATGATGAGAATGTAAACTTTAGTCAGATTTATTAGAGATAGATTTATTAGAAACAATAGAAATGGTGCAGGATTTGAGAAACATTTAGCTTTACAATATTAGAATTGCTTTACAGGGCTGCTAATATTCCTCATAATGTGTGCTGGGTTTTGCAGAATGAAGCAAAAAGTTTCCCAAGATTCTTTGCAGCTACTTTTTAAAGGCTTGTTGAATTCTTGCTTGACTTTTTCTTTCTTTCCTGTCAACTTTGCTCTCTTGGTATGACAGTCTAATGAGCCTTAGAATCAATAAATTACCATGCTGAACATTTTTATTTTAGCCTCATAAATTCAGCAAATCTAAGCTTGATACTTTGCCCTCAAATCTTTTTTTATTCCCTTATTTGCTATCACTATTAATTCTCTTTAACCTGCCAGTTAATGAATTCCATTGCCCATAAAATGAAAGTGCACTGTTAGTCTGACCTTTGAGGCCTTTCATAGTCTCACTTCAGGATACCATTTTGGTTCTGCGTTTGGTTTGGTACCATTCTGTAGATAACCATAGTACCATCTCATAGTTTGCTCTGCTCTAGTACCCTGTTTTACCCAACTAAAATAAGTTACACAGTGGTTTTTCAAGGGCAGATTGTTTTTTAGGTTAAATGTATGTTTGGTTACTTTGAGAATGGTCGTGACCTATTAAATTAGCTTTAGCTTTTTTTGTTCTGATGATTTGTATACCTAGAAATACTGATAAAACATGGACATCTAACATGTAATGTCCAGTGAAATTTGCTCATTGAGAGATCACTCACTGCCAGAGAGTAGGGAGAGAGGGAATATAGTGGGGACTTTGCAGTAAAGAATTTTGTTTTCAAATTATGTGTATTTAACTGAGTATACATTATAGAAAGCAACCTTAAAAATAAATTTGTATTATTAAAATAGAGCTTGTTGCTTAAAATGTATTTTAGTTAACATATTCATATTGGCCATATTTCCTTTGCTTGCTCCTGTGTCTTGAAAAAGACATCTGATTGGAACATTTAAAAAATGAAATACCTGTTAAGGAATGTGATTGCACAGACATCACATAGCCCAGCTGTATCCATTTCATAATTAAAGCATATGAGGTGGCACATGCCTGTAATGAGAGCACTGGTACGCTGAAGCAGGAAAATAGCTGTGAATGCAATACTAGCAAGACCTTGTCTTAACCCTCCCGAAAAGTTTCAAATAAGTATTGAACATATGATTGCCTATTGCCAGTAAGCATTTTAATGGTGTTTTAGAGCTTTTCGGTTGAAACGCAGTGTATTTCTGTAATACTAAAAATGAAAATCAAAAGATTTCTCTAGGAAAAGTATACAGATTTCTGTCTTTAAAGACTCATTTAAAGCAGCCCTTTTAATCCAGAATATCAGTGTGTATGCACAGCTCTACATAAATGTGTACAGTACTGGTGTCAAACTCTACCACTGAGTTATCTATCTCTTGTCCTGTTTTCGATTTTGAGAAAGCTTAGCTAAGTTGCCCAAGCTGGTTTCAAACTTGTGATTTTTCTGCCTCGGCCTATCAAGTATTAGGGAATGTAGGTATATACCACCATGCTCAGCTATTTTTTAAGTTCTAGGAGTGAGACATATGTTGTTTTCTGTTCAGCCACTTTCGGTTCCTGTGTGTTCAGACATGATACATCTTATCCTTCCATTATTCTCATAATAGTGAAAAGAACAGAATAATAGAGAAGAATGGAAAATTTTAAATGAATTAGTGAATGATACTTTTTAAAAAATTTTATTTAAGGAGAAAAACAAAAAAAAGCAGAAAAAGTGTATAAGTTATACAGAATTTCAGAAAAAAAATAGTAGGAAATCACTAGTTAATGGATTACATATTGTCATCTTAGAAATATTTGTTCAAGTTACAAAATTAAAGCTTATATAGTGGACATTCAAACAGTGAGACCAAACAGTTCTGTTCAATGATCCAACAAAACTCAGTAATATCATTGTCTATCTTATACATTTAAATATACATGCAGTCATATCGTTTAGAGCACTTTCTTTTCCTCTGTTTTGTACAATGACTATTACACATTTTGGATTTTATTGCTCCCACAGTTCTTATTACTTTTTTTGGAAGAGAGTAAAACCAAATGTGACAGAACAGAGTTGGTCAAATCAAAAGAGTGGACATAATAGACAATGTAAAAACATAATACAAGTGATCAACAATGGTTACCATAATGCCTTCCGCTATCTCTAATAGAGTTGCCGATATCATCAGTTATAATAAAATTGAACAAAACAGTAAAGAACGAAACCAACAAAACCAAAACATTGGAGACATTACAGGTCTTCAAAAGTAGATAATAGTCAACCAGAATGGCGTCATCATGAATCCCACTATCTTCACAGCTGTTGCCTAAATTTTTGAACCTGGTACTATCAAGCAAAACAGAATAGAGGAACATCAGTCAAAACAAGAGGGTGAGAGCAATACAGGGCTTCAAATCAAGTTAATAGAAGATCAAAGTGGGTTACTATAATATATCCTGCTATTTTTTTATTTTTCCATTAATTAAAAGGATAAAAATAAAGTAATAAAATGGAGATTGAGATAAAAGAGGGCATAACAGCAAAACAGCGCAGATCAAAACATAACCATTTAAGCAAAATAGTGTTTCACCACAAGATAATCCCAACATAAAAGTACTTATCATATTGTCTCTTTCCTTGAAATCTTTGAGTATAACTTCGTATACTGTAGCATCAAATACATCAAAACAATGTAAAATCATTCAAGAAAATGACAGTATTACAGGGTATTTAGAATCAACTAACAAAATGAAAATGAACAATGGTTTCTGTATAATCTTCTTGTCTAAAAAAGTTTTTGTTTATACTACCACATATAATAAGATCCAGTAAGATACAACCTGTTAAGACCAATGGAGACAGAAGAACAAAAGCTTGATGAGACTTCAAAACAAGATGATACTAAATCAGCATTACCTATTATGACTTCATTTTCTCCAGAATAGCTGTTCCTATCATACAATCTTCTCTGCCTCATTTCTGTTGAGCTCTTTTTCTGTCATTAGTTGACAGTTTGTCTTCTTCATTTTGTTTTCTGCTCCATTCATTGTGGCCTCTCTGCCACTATTTCTGGATTCTTTGTATTTTTCTTTTTTAGAATATCCTGCAGTATTCTCTATAGAGTTGAATTGGTGGTTGCATATTCCCCCAGTTCCTCTTTATCCTGGAAGCACCTTGTTTTTCCATCAATTTCCAGGGATAGTTGTGCAGGATATGTCAGTCTTGGCTGGAGGTTATTATCTTTCAAAGCTTGAATTCTTTCCCCCCATGCTCTTTGTGATTTGATGGTTTGTGCTGAGAAGTCTGCTGTAATTCTGATGGGTGTTCCCTTGTAAGTGATCTGTTTCTTGTCTCTGGTGGCTTTTAATATTCTGTTCTTATATTGGATTTCTGGTATTTTGATTATTATATGCCTGGGTGTAGCTCTGTTTTTCATTTCATGCTCCCATATTACAAACCTGGCCTCCAGTTCAGATAATCTATCCTTAGTTTCTTTCAAGCTGTTATGCCAGCTTTCGATAGAGTTTTTAGTTTCCTGGTAATCTCTTTGAATGTGCTTCACGTATTCTATGCTTTCTCTGTTTTCTCCATCAAACAATTGTCCCCTCTTTTTCTGTTCTTCCATTCCACCATCTGTTTTTCTTGGGTGGTGCTTAACATTTCTCTAACTATTCTGCCTATGTCTAGCTTCAGGTCATTAATAACTTCATTTCTGAACTGGTCTATGAGGCTCTGGAGTTAGCGCTTTATGTCTGTTGGTGCTGTGTCTGCTATTGCCTGTTTCTCAGGGTTGGGGGCCGAGGGGCCTTTCTTGTTGCTCCCTCTTCCCATATTCTTTGTTCCTTATATATGCAAGTGTATATAGGAGGCCCAGCTTCCTTCCCTGTTGGCCACAGTCTGTTTGAATTGTGCCGGCTAGGTGTTCCCACCCACCACAGCGCCCCAGGGAGTTACGGACCGGGCAGCCTATGTGGGGCTCGCCCCTCCAGTTCACCTTCAGGCCCTGGGACCTGGGTTGTGCTAGTCTACCGGGTCTCAGTCAGCAGCATCACGTAAGCTAGGCACTGCTCACCACTCCCACTTGTGAGGGGGATACGTGACTGAAGTCAGTACAGCGCCCTGTTCTGGCAAGTCTGCCCGGTCCTAGAATGTCCTCTGTTGCATCCTCTAGACAGTGGAAAGTCCCAGTTTCCCCCACTCACCGCAGGTCGATGCACAGCTCCCCGCCTGTCCTGCTCTCAACTCCATTCACCGATTCCCGCTTTCAGAGCTTTCATGTGTCTCTCTCCCTGCCGAGCCGATTCAGATGCAGCCGCGGCGGCAGGAAACCCAAATCGCAGCTTCCAATGGCGAAGGCTCCAGCTTCCTCGCTTAGGCTTTATCTGTTCCTGTTATAGCACCAGGATTGCATTCCCAGTTGGTTTCTCTCAGCCCAGTTCGTTCTTAGGTCAGCAGGGCGTATTTCCTCTTGCTTAGGATTCCTCACTCCGCACCATTCCTGGATTCTAAGCTGAGTCTTTCAGTGAGCCTCCGTAGCTGCTGCTATCTGTTTGCCATGTTCTCCTGGAAGTCGTGAATGATACTTTTGATCCTGTAATATTTGCAATTCACGTTGTAAATTGCTTCATTATTTTATGTGTTGCTGAAATAAAAGACTTAAATACATGTATAGTTTATAAGGATTTTTGAACTTACGAGTACGGTACATTTAAGAGAATTTATAGTGCAACGTGTTTAACATCCCAAAACCTGAAACTTTTTAGCAGTGACATGGTGTTACAAGTGAAAAATTCCATACCTGATTTTATGTAAGAGGTTTGGTCTACATACCAGGCATACAGGTATACAATGCTTAGTTTCTTTAGCATCACCAAAGAACAAATTTTTTGAGCTTCAATATACAAACTTTGTTTAATGCATAGAATTTAAAATACCATATAAAGTTCTTTCAGGCTTTGTTTAGAACATATATTTGG
The DNA here is from genome assembly GCF_034190915.1 of Cavia porcellus. Lineage (NCBI taxonomy): Eukaryota > Metazoa > Chordata > Mammalia > Rodentia > Caviidae > Cavia > Cavia porcellus. The sequence continues at coordinate 82,079,161 of NW_026947487.1, forward strand.
AACATAAATGATCTTCAAATTTAGAGCCCAAGATATCTTGTTGTGATATACAAATTTCACCAAAATCTGAAGCACTTCTGACCCCAAGTATTTGGATGAGAGGTATTTACTCAATGTATACATTGGGACTTATCCAAAGGTTTGTTGTTGTTGTTCTGTTTTTTTTTAACTTTTTAAAATTTTTTATGGGCCTTCCCAGTCTTACAAATTACATATACCCAACACTGTGGCCAGACCCATCGTTGTTTTAAAACCCCGAACTGTTTATTAAGTGTATAAAAGATTATACACTTAACCATCTTTTATATACTTCTGTTGTTTGGTCTTTTTTACTTGTTCCCACTCCCACTCCTACTCCCCTTGGATCTTAATTCTTCCAGGCATAAGACTTTCCTTTGGTGTTCCTCTTACTTTTAATCCACTTCATTGGAGAGTTAGGAAAGTGTTTAGGACTACATTGGTTTCGCTTTCATTTTGGAAGGATATTTTTCCTATACATTAAATTCTAAGATGAAAGCTTTTCAGCACCAAAGTAACATTCTATCATTTTGCATGTGAGAGTGTGGTGCTGGGGCAGAGTCTCACTATGTGTAGTCCATGGTGGCCTTGATCTCAAAGTAAGCCTCCTGCTTCAGCCTCCTGAGTACTGGGATTACAGCAGGCCTGTGCCACCATGCCCACCTTCTATAGTTTTACCTGCTCCATAGTTTCAGTTGAGAACTCAGCTGTTACCGTCATTTCTATGAAAACTGTTTTCTGACTGCATTTGATGTGCCCAGGTATGGTTTTTGCTTATGTATATACTTTAGTTTCCTAAGTTGAATGAATCTAAGTTTTTAAAAATGAGATTTAATAAATAATTGTCAATTCATGCATTGCTTCTGTCCCATTTTCTCTCACGTTGGAATCTTTCAATCATGTTTCACATTAAATTCTTTTTTTCTGCTTTAGTATGAATGTTTTCCTTTTGATATAGGGGAATGGAAACTCCCAATCTACTGTGTCTGGTATGAGTTTGTGTTCTCAAAAATCGAATGAATTTTAGGAACAATGAGGTTAAGAGCAGAATATATTTATTGAGAGAAAGAAAGGTTCCCAAGCGTGTTGCCAGGGCCTCTGTCTTTTCTAGGAACTCACAGGGTAAAATCATGAGGTTAAATGGGTCAAAGGGGGGGGAAATGGGAATTAGCAAGGTGGGCATAAGGTGGAACAGAACAGTGGTCAGCCAGTAAGATTAACTGCTCAGATAAAATTGATTAAATTAGGAGCAAATGGGGGAGCAATTTATTTAGTAAGCAGGCATGCTTAACAGCAGTGACTCTTCCTGTAGAGGGTGGGATACTGACTCCTGACTTCCTCAGGGTAATAGAGAACTATTTGGACTGTGGGTCCTTAGGATGTGGTTATTTGCTTTGCCTTTTGTCTTGAGATTTTGCCCACAGCAGAAAGTGATTGTCTCTTCCCAGTCTGCAAGGTATCTGAACTTCTGCCCTGGGTCCTTTGAGGGCCCAGCTCTGTTTGGCTGCCTATAATGTTTCTAACTAACTCAGCTGCCTATAACATTTTGACCTGTCTTATCAGTTCACAATTCTTAGTTCTGCTAATCTTAGTCTATTTTTTTTTATTCAGTAAGCTTCTAGTATCAAGTATTATAGATAGCAGTTCCAGAGTAAACGTATCTACTTACTTTTAAAAAATAGATTGTAATTCTTCTTTCAAATACTCCTATTTACATTCTCTCTTCTGTCTGTTATTTTACCATGGTATTCATAGTGAAAAGTCTTTGCTTATTTCATTATCTGTTTGTCTTTTTCCATAAACAATTTAATCTCTTGACTAGTCACTGTTTAAAAATTGTCTATATGCCTAGTGTTTGCTACATATTGTAGTAGTTAATATTTATAGAGGCTGAAGATTAATTTTAAAAGAATGCATAATTTAGTGTTCGGAGACAGTTTTTGATAAGTAGATTACCTTCAAGTCTCACTATTAGATTTGTTAGATGTATTTCAGTTTTGTCTTAACAAATCAGGAATTATACTTAATTCCTAATTGCATGATCTGTGTCCTAGTCTGTGGCTTTGTGGTTTTATCTGAACTGAACTTTGGCTCTGAACTCAGTTTCTCTTGCTGCAGTGGCTGAAGTTTTGACTCAGCAGTTTTCTGTTAACCACCTTTCCATTACACTTCTGAGCATGCCATTTTGAGTTAGCACAGTGGTAGTGAACCTGTGGCACATGTACTGCAGTGTACTGTTTGTTATTGAATGCTCTAAAAGGTTCACCATCACTGCATAGGACCTGTGAGGGATTTTACATAGATTTTGGGGAATTACTTGTCAGCAACTCTTTTTTGATGTTTTGATGCACTGTCCTCCAAAGTCCACTTCCTGCTCTCTTCTGTTTTCTGTGTCCCTTGTGCCTCTCAGCATCTTGAGTGGACATTGTCATTAAACTAGTGGGGTAACAAATGATGTTTAGTAATTATCTATTTGAAGACCTGAATTGACTGACGAGAAAATGCTGGTAAAAATGAATTATTTTTAAGACATTAGGTACTGTATGTAAATCTTAGGTCTTTCTTTTTTCTGTATAAGCATTTAAATGTATTATGAAGCCCATAATGACCTATGAGGTTAAGCACTATAGTCTCTGACAATACTTAGTGAGCAAAATCAAGACATAGCCCTTGCTCTAAGTGATTTTATAGGTGAGCAGAATCAAGTTCCTTTGTATGTTGCGTATCATGGAAAATTATATTCTTTAAAATGAGAATTTTACTGTAAATAGAAAGAAAATGTTCAGATGAGGAAGGGGAAAGAAAGGAAGAGAAAAATAAGAGAATAGAAGGAAAAAATAGAAACAAAGCTTTTCGTAAATAAGGAAGGGGGGAGAGGGTTTAAGGGAGGAGAGGAGAGGGAAAGGGGAAGAATTAAAACATATACAGGTACAAATTACGTAAGACTGTTACCATTATGTATTGCTAAAATGTAGTTTTAAAATTAATTTTAGAAAATGAGTACTTAGCACCTCTTTGGTTTGAGATCTTTTTTGCACATAAATCTGGTTTATCTTGTTATGTTAATATACATTTCTATTATCAGCAGCATTATGTATGTGTGTGTGTGTGTGTGTGTGTGTGTGTGTGTGTACTGGGGATGGATATCATGACCTCACACTTAACAGGCAAGCACTTGAGCCACTGAGCTAAATCCCTGGCCCTTGACTGAAGTATATTAGAGTATTGCTGCCATAATGTTCAGAAACTCAAAATTTTTATGTTACTTTCTACTATAGGAAACCACCCCTACTCCTAATCCCCCACCTGCAGAAGAGGAGAAAACAGAATCTAATCAGGAGGTTGCTAACCCAGAACACTATATTAAACATCCTCTTCAGAACAGGTAAGTTTTTTGACACCTAGGCATTTTGAATTTAGATAAGAAGGCAAATGGAGAACAGAACAAGTTTGAAAAGGAAAATTAGATAAGACTAGTTTCACATGTGCTCAGGTTGAAGGCTCCATTTTCACTTGATATCCATTGATCAGCAAACAATTTTATATCTTAATCTTGAACCTATGAAGAGCTGGATGAGGAGCCAGGGATATAGCTCAGCAGCATAGGCGCCTGCCTGGCCAGTACAAGGACATGAGTTCATTCCCTGATTAAAAAAAAAGCTCAGTGAGATTGGTTTGAAATTTGTTGTATGTTGATTATAATTAAAGTTGTGGTAGTAAATTAGTGGCCGTAAGGAGAAGTAAATGATGCAGAACAAATGCCTGAGATTTTAGTACATAAGGGCTTTTTGTTTAGGGAAACTATGTAGCTAGGATATAGATTCAAAGATTAGGACAAAGTAGAATGTCATAGAACTAAAATAAACTTTTTTCTAAAAACAGGGTAATCAATAACATATGTGCCCAGACAGGTAAAGCAAAGTCTTAAAATATCCAGTAGGTTGGACAGTTACTTAAAAATGCTTCTTAAGGGAAAGATTTTTAGTAGAGTATAGGTGATGGAATAGATAGTGGAGCAGTTGAAGAGTGAATAAGACATAAGCAGATTTACAGAGAAACAACAGGTAACTCAGAGTTGGACTGAAAAAAAAAAGGTAAATGCTGTGGAAACTAGAGGTTGTTAGTGGGGTTTAAGAGACAAATTAGGGAAAAGAGGAGGTGTAAAGCCAGGTATGGTGGAATTTGCCTGTAATCATGGAACTTGGGAGGCTGATGCAGCGGAATCATGATTATGAGGCTAGCCTGGACTACGTAGCAAGACCTTGTCTCCAAAAACTTTAAGATCAATTTTCATAGTGATACGAAACAGTTTAGTAGTTGTTTTTCTAGATTATAAAGTGGAAATTAACTTGATTTCATTAATAGCTAAGGTGGGAAGAAAATAGCAGCTTAGAAACATTGTAAGAACCTTCTGGGTTAATTATATTATTTTTCAGGGCAGCTCTTTTACTTTGTTTACTTGAAAGAGCCCACAAGTCTGTTTATGGTTTCGATTTTTGTTTTTGGAGGGGGGTACCGGGGATCGAACTCATGACTATGCCCTTGGAAAGCAGGCACTTATGCTGATGAGCTAAATCCGTGGCCCGATTTCATTTATTTTTGAGAATAAAGTGTCTTTATGATCAAAATGTCATTCTTTATGAGACCCATTGAGATACATGATAATCCAAATATACTTCTGAAATTTTCTCATAGAAGGTTCTGTGGTTACTTTTCAATGAGGAACAAATGATGTGGCTTGTCACCTAATAGACCATTAAAGATCAAATAATCCCTAAAAGTAAAGTCCTTTCATAGAGAATCATTGTGCCTAATGTCTTATATTGAACATCAGATTTGTTTTCTTGTTTTTGGTATCCAGGACCAGAATCAAATTCACAACCTTGCACTTGCCAGGCAGGCACTTACACCACTGCTCTAAATACCTGGCCCTGAACATCAGATTTGTATAATTCAATGTAACAGTACCAGTATTCTTGAAAGCTTTTTCCTTTTCTTTCTTTCTTTTTTTTTGGTCTTTGGTTGGTTGGTTTTCTTCTAAAAACTAATTCTGTATACTATCTAGTCGTCTCTAAATACAGTAGTTCTTGGTGTTGATGTTGTGGAGAGATGTAATAAAAGCATGTATCTCCTACAGCTTAAAAGAAATCTGAGAAGAGATTTTTTTTAAAAGTTTCACCTTTAGTAAACAAATCCGAAAACACAGGACTTTGATTTCTATATAAATTACATTTTTTTGTGTGTAAAATAGCAAACAATATTTGGAAAAATACTATAAGATACTTTATGATTCACATTTGCTAGTTTCTTAATTATTTCCTTTTTAAAATATTGCACAAGTTTTGTGTGTTTGGTTTTTGTTTTTGGTACCAGTGATGGAACTCATGATCTCACGCTTGCCAGGCAGGTGCTTATGCTGCTAAGATGAATCCCTAGCCCAATGTTTTCATGAGTCCTTAATTGTATAAAGAATAGGTGAACAGGGCAAAAGTATATAAAGTAAAAGTTCTTGGCTTTGTGAAATACTGTATTTTACTGTGCTGTCCACATACTGTTAAATTTACTGTGTATAATTCAGAAGTTTAAGGCATACACATATATTGTATTTTTAGGCTAGTCATTGAAAATACTATTTTTTTTGTTTGCATGTACAGATTTTGTCTCATTGTTTTAGCCTGTGTTTATATGAATCTATTCATCAGGCTTACATTAGTGAGCATAAAATTTTTCCTTCTTACAAATATTGCTGCAATTTACCTTAATATGTATGTTTGTACTCGTGAATGGACCTATAGTATAAAATTTCAGATTTCCTAGGACAGAGACCACCCTTTTAACAACTTTTGCAGAAACTGCCAAATTACTCTTCTTGATGAGCTTAGACTGAAAGGTGGAGGGGTCCAGGTTTTTATATTCTTACTAACTGGGATCATTACATTAGTCTTTTGAATTGATGGTCAGCCAGATTGGTCAGTGATTTTGAAAGTTTTTACTATTTTTAATTTGTATTTCTTGTATTGAACTTAAAAAACATTTTCATGTTGTATTGACCATCTGTGGTTTTATCAGTGGACAATCCATTTAGTTTTTATCTTTTTTCTTCAGGATTATCTTTTCAGGTTTATTTTTAGGCATTTTAAGTATGTTAATTCACCTAAGGCAAAAAGGTGGGGACGTGTTAGCTTGAAGTAGATTATCCAAATCATGTCCTTTTAATAGTGTTTTTGTACTTCCTTCCCCTTACTCCTAGAAGTTAAACCATGGGCCCCAAGTAGGCAAATGCTCTACCACAGAACTATATCCCTAGCTCTTTTAAAATTTTTTAGTTTTTGAGACAAAGTCTCAGGTTACCCAGGTTGGCCTTGCACTTGCTGTCCTACTTTAGCCTTTTTGGGGTTTTCTGTTTGTACTTAGAGGATTTTAATCTTGTTTTGTGGTATGCAGTCCACGCCAACCATGAATTCACTATGTGAGAGCCCTGCTGGTCTCAAGTTGGTGAACTTCTTATCTCTCTACCTCTGATGGAGTGGGATAAATCATTCATATATACCACCTCAAATTTATCAGGAATGTCTTTTTTGAAAGTTGTCATGCTTGTAGTAGCAAATGAAAACTTTCTAACTTACTATTTTTTTCCTGAAAACTCACATTTTCAGCAACAGGCTCAGTACTTTGTTCATTCCTGCCTCCAAAGAAAAGATATTTTGTCAGTTATTCAAGTAAAAATGATCTTCCATGAGAAAGAGTCACAAGCTCACCTAAAAATGTAAAGTTATGCCAGTACTCTATTTTGGTAAGCATTGGTAGAAGTGCTTTTGTAATTTTTCTTTACTAATTTCACATATAAAATATGAAAAAGTTATGTAGACAGATTGAAATTTTTTTTTAAAAAGCCAGTCAAATTTAGCAGTGGGGGGGAGTGGTATACCAACTTTGGTGATACTAATGTTGATAAGTTCTGATAACCCACTGCGATCAGACCAGCCAACAGATTGAAATTTGTGAAAATATAATTTCTATTCCTTTAAGGATGTTCTTAAATGAAACTGAGATTGTTTTTACTTTGAAGCAATGATATAAAACAAGTAAATCATAAGTATGGGAAAGTTCCCTAAATAGAACCACAGTTACATAGGAAATAACAACCATAATCAACAAATAGGCATACACCAAATTAAAAAGGTCTGCACAGCCAAAGAATCGATCAGAATGAAGAGACCACTTACAAAATGAGCTTTTTTTTTTTTTTGTCAGCTGTTCCTCAGGACTAATATCTAGAATATATAAAGAACTCAAAAAAATTAGAACACCTGAAACAAAAAATACAGTCAAGAAATGGGGCAAGTGGGGCTGGGGATTTAGCTCAGCGGCATAAGCGCCTGCCTTGCAAGCAGGCAGTCGTGAGTTCAATCCCTGGTACCAATGAAAACGAAAAAAAGACCAAAAAAAGAGAAATGGGGCAAGTAAATCAAAGACACTTTTTAAGAAGAATTACAGATAAACAACAAAATGCATGAAAGAAATGTTCAATGTTATTGGCCCTTAGAGAAATACAAATTTACACTAAAATTCCATCTTATACCAGAAAGGACAATGGTCATCAAGAAATCAGAATAATTGTAAATACTGGCATGGCTGCAATGAAAAAGAAACCCTCCTACATTGTTGATGGAAATGTAAATTAATATAGCTATTACCAAAATTCCTCAAAGAACTAAAATTAGAAATTCCCTGTGACCCAGCTAGCTGCCACCTAGGTATCTTTCCCAAACACCTAAAAATATATCATAATATAGCAGTCATGCATAGCAGCACAATTAATAATTAAATCCTAGAAGCAACCTGTATACTTATCAACAGACAATTGGATAAAGAAAATGTGTGTGTATACATGTGTATGTCTCAGCTATAAAGAAGGACAAATTTGAGACATTTGTAGGAAAATGAATGCACGTAGAAAAATGAAATAAATCAGACACCGACGCTTAAGTACTGTACTGTATCTCATTTGAGTAAGGCAAAATGTGAAGAAAACACAATGAACGATGCATGACAAATGACAAGGGGACGGATCTTTTACAAATGGGAAAGGGCCTAAACAAACATGAATTAGAGGAGATGGGGAGTGGAAGAGGAAATAAATAGACTAAAAGTATACCATGTACAGAAACCTAATAACCTTGTTGTATGTAAATATTATATGTCATAAACATGAGGTAAGTTAAAATCAACAAAAACATGGAGAAAAGGAATTTGGAGGAGAAAGTAGGGAAGTAGGAAAAGGATTTAAAAAAATAAAATAGAACCAAGCTATGGTATATACAAGTACCCCCTCCACCAGATGATTGTGTAACTGCTTGTATTGCAAACATATACTAGTAAGACTTTTTAAAAACATACAAAGGATACAGTGACTACTAGTATGGTTTAGTGCATTAAAGTATCATCAGATTTACTCAGCCTAGTGCAAAACACTAGAGTATCTGAGCTTTATATGGAGAAAAAGATAATCTTTTTTCTTTTTTTTTTTTTTTTTTTTTTTTGAGACAAGATCTTGTGTAGTCTAGGCTGACCTTGAGCTCTCAAAAGGTGCTGGACATACAGGTGTGTCATAATTCCAGGACTCTGAGTAGTTTTCTTTCCAAAAAAAAAAAAAAACCACAAAACAAAGAACTAAGTAATTTTAGAATTTTTTTCTGCCTGATTTTTTTCCCCCTTGATAGTGAGTTGGCAAATGCAACAGATTATTCAAGTACATGTTGAAATGATTTCATCTTCATGTATAACTGGAATTTACAGGCTTTGATTATGGAATTATGGAGTGTGTGTCCAATTTGGAAAGCTTTTCAGACAATTTCCGATGAGAAATTAAAGTATTATTTGTATATCTTCCTGTATACTTAACCCATCTGTGGGTTATTTATAATACCTAGTTGTTTTGTTTTGATTTTGAGTTTTTGTTTTGTTTTTCTAAATCATTCTGTATCATTGACTGACTTAGAAGAATGTGTAACCTGGGGATTTGAAACCCACATACACCAAGGTTTACGTGTTATAGCTCAAGATTTGTTTCGAGACAGGGTCTCACTGTGTAGTTCAGGTAGACCTGCACTCAATTGTAGCCCAGGCTGGCCATGAACTCAGTCGTCCTTCTGCCTTAGCCTCCCAAGTGTTGGGATTACAGGTGTGTACCACCACACTTTGCTGCTTCCAAGAATATTGAATTTGATTTCTCTAAAGGTGAATCATGTTGGGTTGATAACATTTATTGACGAGCTATTAGATGCATTAATATATGTATCAGATACATATATAAGCTTCTTTCTTGGCTAATAGCTTTTGGTTCCTCTTGAAATTGAATCTTTGTCTTCCCTTACTTTCCTTTATAGTTAAACACTTAGGATACTTTTTAAAAATTTTCTTAAATAACTGTGCTTTCTTAACTCTGTCATAGCACTTGCCACACTGGAATTGTCTCTCTGCAACATTTCTGTGTAATCTCTTACATGATTAGACTCCAGATCTCTTTAAGTGTAATAGGGATCTATTATACAGTAGCATTAAATGTGGTTCCTTTTAAAGTTTTGTTTCATTTTATATTGTAGTGTAAGGGATTCAACTCAGGACCTTACACATCCACTGAGCCTACCTATCAGCTGACATGCATGTTTTTTAAATGAAAGAAATAAAGAAAATTTACATGTCTCTGTAGTAAGAATTACCACTTTAGGGCATGGTGGCACATGCCTGTAATCCCATCACTCAGGATGTTAAAACCAGGAGTATTGCTAAAAGTTCAAGGCCAATCTGAACAGCATAGTGAAACTGTATCTCAGAAGAATAAAAAATAACAGCCACTTGAAGTTTTTATTCTAAAAGTGTGCAATAAAATACATATAACAAAAAATTGCCTGCTTAGCATTTTTAAAGCTACAGCTTAATGTTAAATATATGAGACTAATATTATCTAACTCTGTAAATAACATCTTCTATTCCCTCCTCTCCTCACCCCCTGGCAACCACCATTCTCTTGTGTATATGATGGTAACTACTTAGGTACTTCTTGTAAGTGAGATTATAAAGTATTTCTCTTTGTAAGACTGGCTTCATAGGTCTTATCTCAAGAATGTCCTTTCTTTTTAAGGCCCATTGATCTTCCATTGTGTATCAGAACTATATTTTGTTTATTGATTTGGTGATGGATACTTGGATTGTGTCTTTTTTAACTATTGTGAGTAATAATTATTGTGAATAATAATTCTGCTACAACACTGGTATGCACAACTACCTTTTTTTTTTTTAACACTGACTTCCTCTTTTTAGATGGGCACTCTGGTTTTTCAAAAATGATAAAAGTAAAACTTGGCAAGCAAACCTTCGACTGATCTCTAAGTTTGATACTGTTGAAGACTTTTGGGCGTAAGTAACTATTTATTTGTAGCTTTTTTAGTTGCATAGTTTTTCATTTTAAGTCAAATTTACAAAATGAAGGGCTAGGTGGAATTAATCTTCCATCTGTAGAACTATTTTTGTCAATTCCTCACAGATATTTGAATTGGTGTTTTATGCCTCATTGATTTTAGAGACTTCAATCTGGTCATTCTTTGGACTTCAATATTCTGTAGTCCTTGTCCTAAGATACCTGTTTTTCTATTGAGAGTCTTTTATTTCCCTAGAACTGTGGACAGCTAGTTGAAACTTGTTTCCTTTTGTGGTTGCCTAGACATACTTGCCTCAAAAGTAGGCTATTTCAGAACACTATTAGGGTCCCCATTTTTATAAACTTTTCAGTGTAATACCTGAAATTTCCTGTGTTAGGGATTTTGAAATATTAAAAATTAACATAAAAATTCAGTGAATGTTAGTATCTTTGATAGTAGTTGTTAATTTTATTATACTTCTGTCATAAGCTTTAAGAAGAATAGAAATTATTTGAGAAACGTTTCCAGTTTAGTTGAAAATTGATTTGGCAGAAACATGCATGATTTCAAAATACAACTTCAAATCACAGTCTTTATCCAGTTGTTTTCATACTGATCTTTAAAAAGAGTTTTATTTCTCCCTTGTCTGAGAGAGTAACCTAGCACATCCTAGGCAGATGCTGTACTACTGATCTACATTCTCAATTCCTACAAAATCAACTTGTTTGTATCTTTACATGGAGAATATATGTAGGGAGATACTATTTTGAGAACATAAAAGGTAAAACTTAAAACAGGTTTTTAAGAAGTTTGAATTACCTAGCAGTTATGTAAAATTACAACTTTTACACCTCTGTGTTAGAATCACATATGTGATAAATTAGTGACGCTACTCTTTGTTTTAATGTAATTCTCTGAGTGTATTCTGTCCACACAGAAGCACCAATGATCATAAAATTTGTGTGTATTTTCTCAAGGGCAAGAAATAATATTCTGTATATTTCCAGTGCTTAGCCTGTAACAGGCACTCAGTGTACATTTGCATCACTGAAAAAAAAAATATAAGTACTTGGAAAATGGTCGAGACCAAATTCACTAAGTAGTTCAGGTTGACCTTGAACTCATTTTGTAGCTAGGCTGGTCTTAAACACACAGTGGTTCTCCGGCCCAGCTAACCAAACACTGGGATTTCAGGCATGCACCACTACACCTAACTGAAAATGGTCATTTTTTAATTGAAAGCATTCTTTTTTTAAATAATAATATTATTTTCAATAGACAGATCTAGTTGTCTAGTTAAATAACGGTTATTTTACTTTGCCTTTGAAACAAGTGGTTTTTCTTCTCTGAGAATGTAGGTCAGAATTTGAGTAACTGGTCTCGCACAAAAAAGTGCTTTCCAGTCTCCTACAGAGGGAAAAGAAATCTTGATCTCTTCTTCCAGTCAACTTTTGTGTTTGTCTAGGTATTTTTTTTTTTTTGCTTTTATCAGTTACATAATCAGATTTTAATTTGTCCTCTAATTGTAACATTGCCCCACACTTCAGTTATTTGTGATCAGTACATTTTTACACCATAATTCAGAAATTTAAAGGAATCCTTCAGTTTTCTATAAATATCTGTCATTTCTTAATTTCTTTTTTCTAACAGAGTTAATCTAAACAGCCATTGAATCCAATTTTGTTTTTAACCAACCTTTGTATTCTTAGGATTCATCTGTTTAATGTGCCATTATGAATTCTCATTATTAACTTAAAGAGACCTAAGCGCACCATGAAGGACAAAAGAGTCAGCAGAAAAGAGGAGGAGTCTTCTACCTTGAATGCAAGAAAATCACTCTCATGCTATTCACTTAAATTAGTTTTCACCATGAAAGTAATGGTGTTAATGCTATAATACTGTTAGTATTCAGGACCCTCTCATGCTATCTTATCAATAGTGAGTTATACAGGTGTTTTTTTCTGTCCAATATGATGAAATGCTGGATGCTTTCTTAAAATTCAGCCTGGAATATTGTTGGGTGGGGTGAAAATAGCACCAGGAGGAACTGATTTAGGGTAATTGAATCGTCTATGGTTTGCAGACATATAGTGAAAATATATTCTGCCGTCTGATATTGGAGACAATTTTTAAAATAAGTTATAAAAGACTTATTAAGAGACTTACAAGAAATCAAATGGTCTAGTCTTCTACCTTTAGACAAATGAGCAAGTGATCTAAAATGTTATCTTATTTTGATATTTGGGAAATAATTTTTTTTTTTTTGTCTTCTTTTTTATCGGTACTGGGGATCGAACTCACGACTGCCTGCTTATAAGGCAGGCGCTTATGCCTCTGAGCTAAATCCCCAGCCTGAAATAATTGATTTTTATAACATTTATTAGTACATGTTTGCAGTACGTGAAGTTTACATTCACCTTAAAGAGAAGGTACAAATACAAAACACCGATTCTTTTTTAATCTCCTCAGTCAGCTCCCTCCATCTATAAATCCGCTTTCCCTGTTTTCATTATTGTTATTTTTCGTTCATGTTTACAACAGAAAATCTTTACATTTATTGTGGGAATTTGGTGCATGTACATAACATAGCTTAAGGCTTTTTACACCCCTCTAAATTTGGGACTCCTGGACCTCATTCCATTTACAAAAGATCCAATTTCCTGTTTTCTTCTCAGTCCTTTATTATGGTCTTTATTTGAACTTCGTCGCTCAAATGAAAGAGAACGTGCAGTATTTGAACTTGTGCATCTGATTTATTTCACTTGCTGTATTTTCCAGTTGTGTCCATTTTCCTACAAATTATCCTTTATCTGTTCATCTGTTGATGGACATATAAGTGCTTCTAGGATTTAGCTGTTATAAATTGTGCTGCTCTAAACCTTGGTTGATATGAATTGCCATGACGGAATGTCTATGTAGTAGGATGGGAAATAGTTTAGAAATATAGGTTCTACCCTGTATGTAAGTGATTATAATCCTGAGGGGGAGAGCTTAGACCTATTTTTTATTTCTTTAAACCTCCCATAATAATTATTATACTGACTCATGAGTAACAATTTGTATTTTGAGAACCTTTTCTATACTTGAGTATCTCCAAAGATAATCCTGGTAATCGTGTGGTTCATCTTTTCTCTTGGTTTATTTTTTAGTATGTTTATGAACAAACACTTGTTCATTAGCTTCACAAATTCATTTGTTTAAATAGCCTTACCTTTATTTTTAGTTTCCTACATATACATGGTTATGCATTGAATTAATATATCAAAATCTTTTTGGCACAGTAAAATAAAATGGTATTGAAAATTGTTTTATAAATTGTCTCTTGAACTTAATACCTATTTTGTCTATTTCAGAAATTAATTCCATGGCAAAAAAAAGCATGCATGAATTTTTATATTTTCTACAGCACCTAACATGACATATTTTTAATGGTCCTTGTTCATGTTCTAAAGTGTCTGCATTATATCTTTTTAATTGTCCTTTTCTTTTACCTAGTCTGTACAACCATATCCAGTTGTCTAGTAATTTAATGCCTGGCTGCGACTACTCACTTTTTAAGGTACGCCTTACTGGTATTGTCATCTGTTATAGGACTAGCTCATATAGGTATTAAGAAATCTTGCAACGAATTTAGGTATAGTTTATACTGCAATGTGCAGGCTAATAATAGGCTTTACTAGGCTTTACCGTTTACATTGTACAAATGGAAAGCGTATTACTCTGTACACATACTGAGATTGATTTTAGTAAGGGCTTTGATTATGTAGTTCAGTCCCCCCTCTTATGTTTTTGAGTAACCCAAAATTGTCAGGCATTTTAACCAGGGCCACAAGCATCCTTGACATATTTATAAAATGAGCATTGTCAAGTTGTAGGGCTATGGTCTTTAGTTAACACTGAAATTACATAATTTTTGTATTTTTAGGTATTTTAAGTGTATGTAGCTTCTAAAAGGTACCTACTACTTTGGTGTAAGAACCTTGCAAATTAAGTAAAAGACAAGATTTGATAGCTAATAAGTGACAAATAAGTAGTCTTACTTTTGGAATCTTACCCTTCTGTGCTTAAAAAAGTATATTGTGTCAGTTTTATGAGAAATAAAATATAAAAGTTGACAGTGTTGTTGCTTGCTGGTTCTAATTATTTCAAAGTGAGGGTTGTAATAACTATCCTTATGGTTGTATTCTTTGTAGGATGGTATTGAGCCTATGTGGGAAGATGAGAAAAACAAACGGGGAGGACGATGGCTAATCACACTGAACAAACAGCAGAGACGAAGTGACCTAGATCGCTTTTGGCTAGAAACAGTAAGGTTTTAAGATTACAAAGCAGTTTTAGAATTCTGATACTGAAGTTACATTTTACTCTGATTTACTTAATGAGGAGAAAAGGATGCCTACGCTAGAAAGCTGGAGTCAGCAAATTTTGTGTAGTCATGTGAATCATGTATACTTTACATGCTGGTACAGTGAAACATTTTACCATATTATATGTCACACAGAAGGTAGTTTGTATTTAACCCCCATCTTCCACAGTATGCTCACCTGATCATTTTATTAACCTCAAAATTAAATTTTTTCATGTTATATGATGTAATACTTTGCATCCCAGTTACAGCATTGGTTTATGTGTTTCCACATAGTCAAGCAAACAGTGGAGTTGTTGCTTAATACCATTTATAAGTTCCAATGTAAAGAAATTTCGATTTTGCAAGGTATATTAAATATAAAATAATAGGCATTATTACTGTCAGAGGTTCCAGATTCCAAGCTATTTGAGATAAGATTTCTGTTACATTCCTAGTACTTGACTTAATGACTTGATTAGTTTCCTACTTCATTATGTATTTTACTTAAAATTTTTGATGCTGGAAATTGAAGACTTTCAGTCATGCTAGGGAAGCACTCTTACCATTGAGTTGCATTCCCAGCCCTTTTTATTTTGAGACATACTCTTGCTGAGCCTGGTTGGCCTTCAACTGACAATCCTCTTGCCTTTGCCTCAGAGTAGCTAGGATTATAGACCTATGCTACCACAGTAAGCTTTAGAGTACTGACTGTTAGGCAACTGTTAGGCACTTATTTTAGTGCCTAACTAAAATGACTTTTTTTTAAAAAAAAAAAAAGAAATGTGTTTCAGTCACTTTCTTTGTCACTGAGACGACATAATCAACACCCACAACTTAAAGGAGGAGAGGTTTATTTTGGCTCACAATGTAATCTATGATCATCAAGCTGCAAAAGAAACAACTTGAAGCAAAACCTGTTCATGTCTTGTTACCAGAAAGCAGAGAGGAGGAAGAACCTGGGAAAGTAGATAAACCTGGTTCTTGCCACATTTACCTCATTACAGCAAGCCAGCTATCACTCTGTAATCGAATCACCTTAGAAACACATGAGACTTTGGGGGCCATTGGAGATCTAAACTAGTAAAACTTAGATTAAAAACTTGTGACATTTCTGGGGATAGATGTTCATGATGGTTGTACAGCAATGGTAAATGTACTTAATGCTTCTGAACTATACACTTAATGATTAGAATGGTACATTTTATGTATGTTTAACCTTTAAAAAACAGCAAATTTTCTTTTAAAACAACATGGCAGGCCGGGGATTTCACTCAGTGGCTTAAGCGCCTGCTTGGCAAGTGCAAAGTCCTGCATTTGATCCCTAGTTCCAAGAAAACAAAGACAATTAGTCTAACTTTGGAGAGTTGTTTGTTGTTTCATCAATTTTGTGTACTAATTACAAGCAGCAGAGTAAATGAGTAATAATTGAATACATGAGTAATACTGGAAAATAATTACACTCCTGTATGTAGGCATTGGTTCCCCAATATGCTAAACAATTTAAAAGTCAAGGCAAAGCTGGATGTGGTGCTGCACCAAGGAGGCTGAGGCAGGAGGAGTTCTGAGTTCAAGGCCAGTTTGAACTACATAGCAAGACCTTGTCTATAGATGAATGAATGAATGAATCCATGCATGCCAAGGTGAAGAACTATATATATAAATAAAATTTAAACATTAACTCATGATTTAAAAACTAATTTTAGTTTTATGTATATGACTTTAATTACTTCTTGATGGCACATTACTTACTATCACTAACTTACAGCAGTAGAGGTTTATTTTGACTTTTAGAAGTTTCAGTTCTTACATCGTTGCAGGCTTAAGGTATAGAGGGTAAGGCAGACCTGAAGCCAGCAGAGTGAAGGGAGGAGCCAGGAGGTATCTTTTTAGGCTGCATTGCTAGCATCTCATTCTTCTGAGTAGACTTCACCTCTTAATAGCAAGGGAGCTGTAAGCCATAATCTGATCACCTTCTAAAATCAGTGCCTATGGGTAGCAGAGGTTCTTGGGCACTTATAGAGAGAAACTGTGGCAATACACATATGTAAGAGACATTTGCCATCTAGTAAATGGTTTATAATTTATCCATTATAATTTGGAGAGTTTCTTTCTTCCTTTTTGGAAGCTGCTGTGCCTTATTGGAGAATCATTTGATGACTACAGTGATGATGTTTGTGGAGCTGTTGTTAATGTTAGAGCTAAAGGTGATAAGATAGCAATATGGACTACTGAATGTGAAAACAGAGAGGCTGTTCAACATATAGGGTAAGTGTTTACTCTTTGCCTACTTTTTTCTTTTTGACCAATGTTAAGATAGCTAAAACCAGCAATTCTCTCGTTTAAAAATACTTGGATTTACAAACTTTTGGTATCATTCTGTTGTTTTCAAGAACACTTATAATTTTGAACTGGTGGTGCTCATTGTCTTAATGTATAGTGTTTTGATTTCTGTAAAATTGATGTTTCTTACCATTGGAATATATAAGCAATAGAGCACCCTACTTGGACATATTTAGTATTTTACTTATTATTAAATGAGTGTAAATATTTTTTCTAACTTTGTTGATAAGTGCTATTTGAAAAAACTGCTTTGAAAAGGTTGAATTATAAAACTTAGTAAATCAGTGAGTATTGACACATGACCCAGTATGTATATTTTTGCATTTATGTATACTACATAGAATTTTTATTCCCAGATTTAAAACCATCATGAAGGTTTTTAGATTTTTGTTTTGATGAATTTTATTATTTGAAAAAATGGCCTGTCATTTTTTTCCCAAACCTCAGTGTTAGCTAGGATTTTCTTTTTAAATGCATTTAAATCAGTAAATTTTGACATTAATTTTATGTCAATCATAGCTTACAAAATACTTGGTTTTGACCCTTTGTGTGATACTTCAAACATTGTGGATTGTCCTGTGAAATTCCTTTCCAGATCAAGAAGTATAAGAATTTCCCAGATTTATGTATGGGGTTTCTTTTTTTGTTAACATTTATATTAGTGTTACTTGTTTTTGAAATCTGTATGAACACATTTTGACAAGTTTTTCAAAGAAAGGCTTTTTTAAAAACTCTTCTAGGTTACAGGTGTCTATGCATTTGCTTTTTTACATTTTTAATACTGTAGTATCTTATTGTGAATTTGATAGTAGTTAGCACTTTAGTTATCATTGAAATTATTTTTAGATGCCGAATTTGGAGGAAGTTAGCTATCTTCTGGAGGGTGGAGTGTGGAAAAGCTATTCTATTGATAGGTGAATTATCTCCGTGAAAATGAGTATTTGTTTGGTTTTACTACTTATTTTTAAAAGTTTTACTTTTTTTCTCCCTAAGAACAAAGATGTGAGTTATTAAGGTGACATGAAGCTCTCCTTTCCTGAGGACTTTGTCAGCCTTGTCTTGCAGTTCAGTTAGAATCGTGACCACAGTGTCATTTCTTTTCTAAGCTTTCAAATGTGCTTCATTCTCTTAACATTAGAATTTTGACCTCATAACTTTTTAAGGGGATCTTTCTCTAATACTGTTAATGAGATTAAATCTTCCTGTTTATGCAGTATCACAACTTTTATACTTAATGCTATTTGACATATGCCAAATTTTCTTATAGAAGACACATCTTTTATGAAAATTGAGCTGTAGACTTTTTCATGCATGTTCTAAATAATGCTGAAAATACTGTGAACATTCCCTCGAAGTATTTAGTTTTCATACGTGCAGTCTTGCTCATATTGGGAATGATAAGTGTAATTGAGTGGTAACATGCAGTATTATTACATTATGGAAAATATAACTGAAACATTTTAGATCAAAAAGTGAAAATAGATCTGTGCAAAATTATTTTTGTTAGTATGCATATGATGTAGCTTCATCATATATATGATTATTTGATTGTGTTTTCCCTACTGGATTATATGTGCCATGTGCTGAGGGACTACCCCTGTTTTGCACACTACTGATTTAATAATAATTATTATAATACTTGAAATCTGATTAGATTTCAGATATTTGTTATATGACTTACGTTGTGAAAATAAAAGGTAAATCATGTTAAAGGAAGAGTTTGTATAATTCTGTGTTTTACTCTTTCAAGCATAGGTATTGTTTATATAAAGACAAATATTTTTAAAATTGTTTTTTGATAGATAAAAACTAATGTCCACTACTTTATCTTCTAGGAGAGTGTACAAGGAAAGGTTAGGACTTCCTCCAAAGATAGTGATTGGTTATCAGTCCCATGCTGACACAGCTACTAAGAGCGGCTCCACCACTAAAAATAGGTTTGTTGTTTAAGAAGACACCTTCTGAGTATTCTCATAGGAGACTGCGTCAAGCAATCGAGATTTGGGAGCTGAACCAAAGCCTCTTCAAAAGCAGAGTGGACTGCATTTAAATTTGATTCCATCTAAATGTTGCTAAGATACAAGAGAAGTCTCATTCGCCTTTTGTCTTCTACTTCTGTTACTTATGTGGGTTTTTTCGTTTTGGTGTTTTGTTTGTTTGTTTGTTTTTTGCTAGAATATCCACTATCCCAATCAAAGTATTACAGTGTACATCAATCCCCGGAATCCATAAATGTGTTCTTAGTTCACTCTGTAATAGCTTAGTAAAAGTATCATTACAAACACATTTTACCCATTCACATTATTCAAAAAAGAGCTTGTGTTTCTGTAACAGGGGAAAATAGTTATTACTTTCCGTTGTATGGAGGCACATATTTTGCTGGTTTGAAAGAGTATGATGCAGTTTTCTAGCAATTTTCTTTGTTTCTTTTTACAGCATTATCTTTGCTGTACTCTTGCTGATGGCTGCTAGATTTTAATTTATTTGTTTCCCTACTTAATAACATTAGTGATTTTGATTTCAGGTTTTCATTTGCTTAGCTTTTGTTTTTTCCTCATGTAACATTGGTAAAGGATCCAGGAATATGATACAAGGGTGGAATAAACATTAATTTTGTGCATTCTTTGGTAATTTTTTTTTATGACTGCAAAGGTTTGCTACAAATTTGTGCATTTCATTCAAATCAGTGATCTATGTTTGTGTGATTTCCTAAACACAATTGTGGATTATAAAAAAATGTAACATCATAATTACATTCCTAACTAAAATTAGTATGTCTGTTTTTGTATCTTTATGCTGTATTTTAATACTTTGTATTACTTAGGTTATTTTGCTTTGGTTAAAAATGGCTCAAGTAGAAAAGCGATCCCATTTATATTAAGACAGTGTACAAAAACTGTAAATAAAATGTGTACAGTGAATTGTCTTTTAGACATCTAGATTTGTCCTTTTATTTCTCCCATCTCTGTAGAAGAAATTTGTACTTTTTATTGCAAGGCAGTCTCTTGTGTCTTCTCTTGTAGGTCTTCCACATGAACAACATACATTTGGAGCACTAGTTTATTATGTTTACTACAATTTTTAAATAAATTGAATAGATAGTATATGTATGGAATTAAACTGATGTGGCTATCTTTGTTTTTAATGAAGTAAGGCACAGTTCTTCAGTATTAGATAAATGTACTTCCAATGTATTAAAAAAATTTATGAGAATTGGGATTTTGGTGCATCACCATGTGGCTAACATAATTGGTTATAAGATTTGGTTACTGAGTTGAAACGTTCTTATGTGTCAGAAGGACAGAACAGGGAAAAAACAGGTGGACTATGCATTCAGACTTCTATTAGTGTTATTTAAACAGAATGGAATAAAAATCTTAAAGACATTTATATTGGTCAATTGTATGGTTTTCTGTAAACTTGATATACTGTTTGTAGAATATCATTGGAAGACAAACTTGAAAATATTTTGTCTCCAAGACATAATTGTATAGTTCGATCCTATGAAATAAGCTCTGGCTATCATATAATAAATGGTAAGTTCAACTGTAGATAGCAAAATGAAAATTCATTAGTTGAGAAAAATTTAAAGGGCACTTATGAGTTGATCATATTCAAAGTAATAATTTTGAAAAAGTCCTCAAAATAAACATGAACTAAAAAGTTTGGTTTTGTTGCAGAAATTTAAAATAGTTTTCTGTTTTGTTTTGTTTTGTTTTGTTTTGGGAGAGGGCGTTGAAAAAAACTTGTGTAGCTCAGGCTGATCTTGGACTCACTATATATCCTGGGCCCGCCTTGAACTCGCAGCAAGTTCTGCCTGAGCCTCCTGAGTGTTGAGATTACAGGCTTGTGCCACCACACCTGACTAAAATAGTTTTAAGTGATACCACAGATTGCTGTCTAGATATTGTTAAGATCACAGGCACCTCTTGTTTAATACTCTCAAAATGCAGAATCTTCATAATTGCAATATCTGTAACTAATGTTCTAAGTTTGCATGATTGTGTCAGCTGATTGTTGGTATGTACAGTTGTGAGCATTTCAGTAGCTTACTTAAAAGTAATGGTGATCTGTTGACAATGAACCGAACTTGGAGTCTATTTATGTTCTCTTTTCCTTAATCCTAAAATGCAGTTTAGAGTCACAGTTTTGTTTGAAATCTTTCTACCAGTGTGGAGAGCGGTGGTTAATTTTTCTAAATCACTTTTGGTGGTCGCCCCTTTAGGTATGACAGTGACTTGCAAAGTTGTATAACCTCACTGTATTATTCCTTCCTCCTTGCCCAACATATTATATATTTTCATAATAGAAAGTTGAAATAATCTTTAATTTATGAATAGTAATTGATTGTAGGATGTGACATTTAATAAATGTAAATTTTATCAGTTTTACAGAAAGAGAATTTCAATAATTACACTTATTGTAGTAATTTTCATGTCAGGAAGTATTCCAGGCATTTTACGTGTATATTAACCTGTGTAATAATCCTTTGATACCTAGGTGATAATACCTTTACTCATAAAGGAAAACATAAGCGTTAAAGATTTATGTATCTTAAAGTATGAATTTGAATCCTGAAAAGTTGAGTCCACAGATGCTGTATCACTATGTACTGTCTGAATAGCATCAGTCCTATGTAATAGACTGTCAATTACTTGAGATTGTAGTGAGTTTATAGACCAGACATAAACATTTCTAAGAGTGTTTGAAGCCAATTACTCTTAGCAACCAGCTTAAAGCTGTTGAGCGAGTTTTGAGAACATTAGAGGCAAAAGTACAGAAGGTGACAAAATATAAGTATTTTAATATGCAATTTTAAGTGTCCTACCTTCTAAAGTAAAATGGCAAAGCAAATGTTCAAATTGATAGAAGTTGAGATTCTTAAATGCTAATGTTGCATTCAAACTGATAAATTTAGTAAGGCGTTGTGACAGTGCAATATTTTACATTTTAAAATTAAAACAAGTTGATGACAAGACTGTTATCTGATCATTTCTTTCTCAGTGTGTGTGTGTGTGTGTGTGTGTGTGTGTGTGTGTGTGTGTACATGTACTGGAGCGCAAACTCATAACCTTGCACTTGCCAGTCAGGCCTTATGCCACTCAGCTAAATCACCAGTCCCTCTGATTATTTCTTGCAGACTGTCTTCATTATTATTGGGGAAAGAAAATAACAATCACTATCTCAGTTGACATCAAATTCTCCAAACAGATTGAAAAATTTTAGATCAGATTGACATTGAAAAAACTTCACTGTGCCTTAGGAATCGAGAAATTTTGTGTAATCCGTTTTGCTGTAACATTAAAGAAAATTCATTTTTCTGGTTACTTTAAAAATGTTTCATAAAAGTATTTGACATTGCAGGGGTTAAGACTTGTCCTTCATTAGAAATGGTTTGAGAAATACTACGTCTAGGTTGGTTTCTTGAACAGTAGCACAGACCAGCTTAGATACCCATCATTCCTCAAAACATCCAGATCCATTCTGTATGCTCCTTTAGTATCAGAATGTTGTTCTCTTCTGTAGCATCTTAATATTCTATCATTTCCTGCTTGCTTTGAATTCCAATCTTAAACTGCCTTGGGTAGATTTAAACCTTACCTTTTTGTGATTTCCACTGGGAAAAGCAAAAGTAAATTTGTCATGTGATCACATGAAATTCAGATTGCTAATTTTGTCCCTTTATTCTCTACTTCAGACCTTCTAGTTGCTTATAATTTTGCACAGAAGTCATTTACGTGCTGCCATCGCAGGAAAAAAAGTATACTTTTTTTCCTTAATACACTTGGTACTGAGCTAACACTAATACTTGGTACTGAGCTAATACTAATACTCACTAATACTCTTGGTACTGAGCATGTAGTCCAAACAAAGTGGACTACAAATTTTAAAAGCTACTTATTTCATAAGTTCCACAGATAGCTTTTGTTACTGAAATAGATATAGCTTATATTCCTGAGGATTATGGAATCTAGAGGTAAGTATAAAATGAAGTTAAGTTACAATGAACATTGAGCCTTAACATTGAGTTTTTAAAAAGACTCCAGCAAGTATAAGTTGTAGCTTCTTGCAGGACCTAATTTCTGCTTTTTAATGATCAAATAAAGCTTTGTGGTTCTTTTTTTTTTCTTTTTGAGACGGTCTCGCTATGCAGTCAGACTGGCCTTGTGCTCACTTTGTAGCCCACGCTGGTCTTGAACTCGAAAGGATCCTCCTACCTCAGCCTCCCAAGTGCTAGGATTACAGGCATGAGCCACCACGCTTGGCTAGCTTTGTGGTTCTTGATTATATGACAACCAGTCCATAATGTTTGCCAAACGTGAGACATGCTTGTTGCCTGTGAACAGTGGAAGGCGAACAACTATTCTTCAATTTTAGGTTTTTTTTTATGGTACTGCTCAAAATCATTGTCTAAAAGTTTTGTTCACATAGCCAGATGTGTATGAGCACATGCCTAGCTTTTTTTCTTTGGGCATGAAAATTGTCTTCCCAGCATCATGTAATAAGTTTGGACATATTGTAGTGTTTGTATCCTTTATTAGAATAACATCTATCCACCCATCTTTTTGCTTTTTTGTCTTTAGTGATCCCTCATTGTGAAGTTGTAAGTATAATCAGGACAGTTGGCTTTTCTAAAGCAGTGTTATTTTCTACCTGTTCATACACCATCTGTTTTGTTACTATGCTACAAAGCAGCTTTGTAAATCTTGCTGTTTTGGTACTTTGATGTATTTCTGAGAAATTTTTAATTTCTTATAAATACAAATCAGTCTTTTGTAACATACTCAAGGCAGTGAGCTAGCTATACATTTTCATTATAGACATGTAAACGTTGAAAAATTTTGAAGTAACATTGATAATTGGATCTGATTTCATTTTTAACCCTTCTAATGAATTTAACCTAATTTACTAGAGGATAGCATTTCCCAAACATGGCTCTATTGTCATAGTTTCCATTGGGCATTTGATTGGTTTATAAGGGGGCTTTTGCCTGCCCCCTCTTCCTCCCTGGTCATCAACTTTTGTCCCAGTTTGGGGTGGTTTGTGCGTGATATGTGACAACTTTTGGTGTATTGGGTGTGCCGTAGGAAATGTAATGTGTGAAGTTTCATGTTTTGCCAATCTTAGACAAATTGTTAAATGTATTCACCTTTATAAGGGCCCTTGTATTCTTGTAGTGCTTTTTAGATAATAAACATGGTTAAACATTGCAGTGTCCTGCACTTCTCCACTCAGTTTTGTAGTTGTGCCAAAATGATAGTTTAGGGAATCAAAACATTTCCCAGGCCCGCTATAGAGGAAAAAGGGATTTTTGGTGTTCTGTTTTCAGATACTACATCTTCTAGTACCTCTGCCATCTTTGCGTTATATCCATCCTGACACTTGGGCAGAAATTTCCAGATGTTTGTCATGAAACATGACTGTCCTATTAGCCTGTTTCTCCTTACCTACTAGTTTAGGTTCTGCAAAGTCGCCAATGTCTACATCTGTTGTGTAAAGATCTTTATATTGATGCATGGCTCACCCATTTTAATATATGTCTACAGTGGTTCTTTGCCATTGTAGCAGATTTGGCAAATTTGCTGCACATTGGCCAGAAACCCCAAGATGTTTACGATTCAGGTCAAGTTTCTTGTACTTAATGTAGAAGTTTTATATTTATGCTTTTTGCAAAATGTATCCAACTCGGAATCCCTAGGTTTCATCCTCAGCACTTAAAAAAAAAGCCAAACATTCTATCAACTTTTCCATTTGTTTTTCCCAGCAAACCCTACTTATATTCCCACGTAATGCAAAATATATTCATGGAAAACTCAAGGAGTTCTCTTGCCATATAGCTTTATTAATCAGCTAAAGACATCTGTCCAAAGTAATAATGCTGACTTTGCATAGATTTCTCTGGATTATAGGGTTTTGTTTTATTTTTGTATGTGGGGGTAATTATCAGTGGGAGACTATTTGCCTACATAAGATCACAGTTCAGTAAACCTGTGCCATCTACAGTAATAGGAGTAGTTCGTTTTGTATAGTGGGAAGGTCTATATCCATTTTATCCAAGTGTGGAGTCAACTTGTTTCAAGTTAAGATGGAGGAAATGTGCACATCTGGTTTTATCCCCAAGAATTCTGATCCACTAAAGGTGTTCTTATGTCTCCTACAAATGTCAAAGTAGATCCACTAGTTAGCCATTCAGATATCTATTGAGCTTCTGTTACAAGTAAAATAGGCCTCATGGTAAGTCTGTAGTGGGTCAGAATCTTTTCTTAGGTTATTACAGTATGTCAGGCATTTTGAGAGGTGGTTTTTGCTTTTGATACAGGGTCTCTCTATGTAGTTCAGGCAGGCCTTGAGCTGACAGTCCTCTTGCCTTAGCTTCCCGAGTGCTAGTACTACAGGAATGTGTGACCACACGCAGCCCAGGCTCTCTCCATTACTGGTTAACACTAATATTTCCTAGTGAAGCTTTTGTTTTAATATGTTTGTAGATATGTTTATTTTCCTTGCCTGTCTAAGAGTTTTTGCCTTATAAAACTCAATGTAAAGTATTTGTGCTGAAAGATAATTATTTTATATGTCGAAGTGTCTTCATTGAGATACATAATGCTAGTATTACCTACCCTGAATTCCCTTCCAGGAACTATTGCTTTTCCCTAACCCCTCAAGTCTTTATGGCTTTAGTGTGGATTGTAATCTTAAATGGGTAGGTTCCACTTCAGACCAATAGATAGAATTCTGTGTGAAATCCAGATATATTAGCTTTTCATTTTGGTAATTTCAGCAATGAATACGAATACAAAGAATCTCCCTAAGTACTTCTTTTAGATTGATCGTGTTAGCATATGGATAGTAACTCAAATTTTTTCTGAATTATATGAAAGTATTAATGTGATGCTCCTTTAGCCTTAAATGTTTCAGTGTTTTTCCTAAAATCTTTAATGTGTGTTTCCTGTAAGCAAGGATTTTTTGGGTTTTTGTTTTTTGGTTCTGTACTGCAGAGTTGAACTTAGTGGTGCTCTAACACTAAGCTATGTCCCCCAGCCGTTTTGTTTTTGTGGTATCTGGGATTGGGGATTGAACTCATGACCTCGTACTTGCCAGACAGACACTGATGCCTGCTGAGCTAAATTCTCAGCCCTATTTGTTGTTTCTTGAGAAAGGGTCTTGCCAACTAGCAAGGTAGCAACTAGCCCAGGTAGGACTCAACCTTGGGATTCCTGCCTCCTGCCACCACACTCCAGCTCAAAGATATTTTCTTATATAGTTATAGTAATGGGCAAACCTCATGACATTAGCATTGACACATTAGTACAACTTGTAGAACAATCTCACAGTTTTATTCAGCTGTTATTTGTCATTACTTTGGCTTTCAAATTGCCTTGGACTTAACATTGTGAGCACTGTAGAGTTGGCTTTTTGTCATTTTGATATATCCAGCCTCAGTCTTTGAGTGGAATTTACTTTTAAGTCCAAATTGTTTCCCCATGTTTTGGGGGCTCATCTTGTATTTTTCTGTCATCCTGAAATCAGTAATTCTTCCATGTATCACCGATTTTTAGTGGAAAATAGGAATTTAGTAACCAAGCTCTGAACAGTTGATATGCTTATGCTATTGTAAGGTCTCACAGCAGACTGCTAGAAAGTATAAATACATACGTGTACTTGCACGTACTTCTATTTGTATAAACCTTTACATCATGCCTTAGGCCCATGCATTCACTCTGGTATCTCTTAATTCTAGTCGAACATCACAGGGGTCTTGCTACTGTCCCTTTTCATACGTTACTTCGTTTTGCATATGGGATAGCATCAACTGTAATGTAATTATATATTCAATGTTAAATGGAGCTCTTGTGAATAATATTCAAAGCTGTGTTTAGAACTCACATAGTTTCAGATTTGGAAAACCTAGTTCAAATACTGTGTTCTATCTGTTCCTCGTTAGGGCCTACATTATTTCTTGTTCTCTCCTTCCACCCCCTCTCATTCCCTTTTCCCTGCTTTTCTCCTTCCACTTCTTTTCTCTTTGCCATTTCATTTCCTTTTCTGTATCTCCCTTCATTCTTTCTTTGCATGTATAATAATAACTAGAAAAGTTACAACATTTTATAAAATACTTAGAAAAATGATACCCTTCTTCCCTCTAGTTGCTTTTTTCCTTTCTCTCATCGTCCAACCTGCCTTGTATATGAAACCAAACTGGTTACTTCCTGTGTTCTCTTTATTTTTTGCACAAAGGAGTAGCTATACATACATTTCTTATGCAAAGATTAAGGTACTATAAATACTATTGCATTTTTCACTTGTGCTCATAATTCAAGTAATTGTCCTGTGTTTCTTGTATATCAAAAAGATTGGATTTAATTGTCCAACCTTAATTTGTTCCACTCCTATGTATGATCATATACATGCCAATACCTGCAGATAAACAGTGCTGCAATGCACAATCTTAATTATTACATGCTTGTGATATATAATGTTTATATTTTTTGTGGGAAGTTAACACACACATAGTACAATTCTTTTTTCATTCTCTCCCTTCATCCCCTTGTACCCATCTTTTGATCCCTTTCCTTGTTTTTGTTTCGTAGATGTTTGCAGTACATAGTGTTAGGAAAATGGATGCACCTTGAGATTACAATGTTGGGTAAAATAAAGTGAATGAACTTGAATATTATGTGATCTCTCTTACATAAGAAACCTGGAGTATAAATAGCAAGATAGGAGGTACAAAGTAAGGGGAGGGATTTTTCTCAAAAGGGAAAGGGATGGAGAAAGCAGGGAGGAAAAGAGGATAAAAAAAATTTCAGTGTGATGTACATGTATCTCCACATGAGGTATCTTCTGCATAAGCCAATGGAAACATGAATTGTCAGGTTGAAGGGTACGTAGTTCATTAAAATTTGCACAAAGATGAACCTGCGGTACGGGATGTCTGTTTCCCCTCAGCTTCACCCACAGAGCATGTTGGCAATATTTCAGTCTTTGCCAATGGAAAGAGAAAAGGTGTTTTCACATTGTTTTAATGTTCTTCTATTTTGAGACATATATTTTAAGGAGTATACCCTCAAGCTTATTTTTGTTTTTGCTTTTGATTTCTATTACAATTACCTAATGAAAATAATCAAATATTTTGAGACATATATTTTAAGGAGTATACCCTCAAGCTTATTTTTGTTTTTGCTTTTGATTTCTATTACAATTACCTAATGAAAATAATCATTCTGTTCTTTTTTGATGATAAATTTTTCATATTCTTTGAGGGACTATTCTCCATCTGTTGCTAAGTTTGCTTTTTCATTTTATTTTTGATAATTTTTTTCTTTTCTGCATCGCTGGTAATTGAACCCAAGACCTCACACATTCTAGCCTCTGAATACATCTCTGATGTGCCCATTTTAAACAGTGAAATTCAGTTTAAGTGTACTTTACTGGCTTTTCTCAATTTTTTTTTTTTTTTCTTTTTGGGCTGCTGGATCTTCTTGATACTGTCTGTTTTGTATTGTGCCAATTTGGTTCACTTTCATTCTTGCACATGCAGTTGAGGGTGCAAATGTATTTTGTTGAGTGTTCAAGATATGCCACCTGTGAGCTGTCTTATTTCTGTATAATCTCAGGTGCTTTTGGCAGTAGATAGTCCCCCAACTACAATCTTCAAATTAGAATTTTGTATCTTACATGTGCAAAAGTACTATCTTAGAAACTGTATTTTGAATTTTGAACTCAGGCTAGTGGTAAGACAGTAAAATACTGTTTTGATACTCGAGAAGGGACAGTAATCCACTATTGCATTCAGTCATGCAATCAGTGAGGTCCAACAACTGATAATTTAGTTTTTTTATATTATGTTTTCAAATCTCATTTAGAAAACATAGTTCTCTCTGTGTATGAGATATTCAACATTTAATTGGCTTTTAGTTAAAAGTATTCTATATGACTTCATTTAAGGTAGGTGAGACTAAATGATTATTTTTATTTTTTGAGATGAATCTCACTGTGTTATACAGACAGCTTAAATGCATGGTCTCAAATGATCCTCATACCTTGCTTCATTCTAAATTCTGGAACTACAGGCATGCACTGCTATGTTGGTTAAATGCATTTTTGACTTTGAATATTTCAATTCATGACATTTTTTGGGACAATTCCATCATAAGTTAGCATCTGTACTTATGTTTTTTAGTCTGGTTTATACTTTTCCTGTGTTTCATTGAGAAAGGTTGTGGGTTAAATCTCTGACAATATTTTTGTTTTATCAGAGGAAAGGCTCAACTATACTCTCACCAGCCTGTAGTGGTCCTCCATGTAGGGGAGAGGTCCTAGTCTATTTTTAATTGGGAACCAGACTTTGGTTATTTCTAACCCTTTTCAAGATCATTATGTTTTAGCTTTTTTTTTTTTTTTTTTTTTTTTTTTAGACAGGGTCTCACTATATTGCCCAGGCTGGAGTGCAGTGGCTATTCACAGGCGCGATCCCACTACTGATCAGCACGGGAGTTTTGACCTGCTCCGTTTCCGACCTGGGCCGGTTCACCCCTCCTTAGGCAACCTGGTGGTCCCCCGCTCCCGGAAGGTCACCATATTGATGCCGAACTTAGTGCGGACACCCGATCGGCATAGCGCACTGCAGCCCAGAACTCTTGGACTCAAGCGATCCTCCCACCTCAGCCTCCCGAGTAGCTGGGACTACAGGCGCGCGCCACCACGCCCGGCAGTTTTTATTTTTGTTAGTGGCTATTTTTCAATCTTCTGAAGAATTCTTTAGCCTGTGTTGTCAGTGCTAACCATGACATGACCTATTATATTTTAGCCACTCTTAAAGGCTTCAAGTTTTACACTGCTCAGTCTTTTTAAAATTCCAAATTATTTTCATTCTTTGTGTTATTATTTGTTTTTTATTAGCTAGTAACTTTTGACAATCTGTCTCATGTTTTATAATCATATTTACATTTAAATTTATCTTTATTTTGCCTTATTTTCTGCCTGATTCTGTCACAATTTTAAAATAATATTAGCTTTATTATTTTGATTTTATTACATAAATACTTGCCCATTAAGTATTCAAATACTTTATAAAAGCATAGAGATTAAATAAAAACTACCCAGAGATGGGGGATATAGCTCAGTGACATAAGTGCCTGCCTGACAAGTGCAAGGTCCTGAATTTGATTCCTGGTACAAAAAATTGCTATCTGGAGTCTTCTACCACTCTTTCCTATGATAAGTGCTGTTAATGTTTTGGTAGTAAAAATTTCCATGTACTCATAAACCCCACATAAACACAGGGTTGCTTAAAATATTTGATTGCATTGACCCAAATCCTCACCTAAAACTGTCAATAATATACACATTAAATATGTTCAAGTATACAATAGAAAGGCTGGAAGTAACAGTTGTAGAGTTTACCATAATTTCGCAAAGTGAGGGCTTTGGATTAACTTCTCAATTTTATTGGCTTCTTATTGCTAAAAGATGATTCTCACATCTCTAGTCATGACTTTGTCAGATTAACCACCTTCAAAATCAGACAAGAACACCTGTTGCTTCTCCTTCTGTTTCTTGTTTCAGGGAGAAAACATTTTCTAAGAGATCCTAGCAAGATTTTTACTTCCTATTGGGCAGGTTCCACAGTCATGGCTCAACTGCAAAGGAGGCTGGCACTTTTTCTTCTATATTGAGTGCCAGATAAAGAGTAGAGAGAATGATGAGTGTTATAGTTTATTTTTAGATGTATAAAGCTTCATGTGCTCAGATGTGGACTTTGGGATGTATTATGCTCCTCAGTGGATTGTTTTGGTTTGGGTTTTTTGAGGCAGGGTCTCACTTTGTAATGCAGGCTTGTCTTGAACTCACAAGGTATCCTGGGCTGACCTCAAACTTGCAATAATCCTCCAGTACATACCTGACTCTTGGTTTTCTTGCTTAAAATTATGCAAGTCTTTCTAAATACACAGGCATGGGCCCAATTTGAGCTCTTGAAAGCCTGTATAATGTGTGGTATGTATATGCCACATTTTACCTGACCGTATATTTGTTTTATTTTTTGTTATTTTGAGAGAGGGTCTTGTCATATAGAGGGTCATGTCATAGTTGGCCTGAAGCTTTTATGATTTTTATCCTGGATATATAGTTTTATGAAACTAAGTATATTTTGCCTAATTCTAACTGGGACTCAGTGGACCACTTCAAGACATACTTTTCCATTTTCTTTAACTTAGCCTGGCACTCTTATGATTTTTTAAAAATGAGAAATGTCCTCGGACCTGTCCTGGGCAGTGTTCACATTTTCTCTCATGAGAAGTACCCTTTTGCATGTTGCCTGAATATTTTGAGATAGACTTTAACTTGACCTTGACTGAACTGAAATCTACATAGTGACCTTACTCTGCTTTACCTATTAACATTTTAAGTTTAAAACCTAAGGGTTTAGTTCAGTGTATAAGCACCTGCCTGCCTGGCAAGTTCAAGGTCATGAGTTCAATCTCTGATACCAAAAAATAAAAAAAAAAATAAAACCCATGGCTTGTGATTTGTAATCAAGTTTCTTTAAGCACATTCTTCTGTTAAGGTGGCTTTTGTGTCCTTCAGTGGTTTTGTTTCAGGAAGTGATAGTGGTTCTCTGTGTTCTATGTTCCTCATTCTGGCTGCTGGCTTAGGGACTGTGTCCTTTGCCTTCCATTCCACTCTTGCTCAGAACTAAAGGTCTGCGGTGTGGCTCTAGTGCAACTCCACTTGTTCTGAGAGGCACGTTGTGTTCTGTCTCATGACCCAGTGGGGTCTTGGTTTTCTTGGAGAGCCCTAACAGAAGGTGGTTTATCCATTATTGAGAATGATCTCTTGATCCTTCAGATCTGGGAGAAGAATTCAGGTCCAGTATGATGTTACATCAGTGACTTCTGTCCTTATCCTAAGGCTCTTGCTTTTCTACAGATCCCCAAATCTTCATTTGGCCTGGAAAGGAAAATCCTAGGTTCCTTGCATTCAAAGTGCTAAACAGACCTAACTTTTAACTCAGACATTCCATTCCTGAGTGAGAGAAGTGGTTGTAATTTAGGTGGGAATTGACAGTTGAGTAACAAGAACACACACACACTGCCATTTTCTCAGAAATTTAATCTTGAGATCTTCATTTTTTGTTTTTATGACTTTTTCTTTTTTTTTTTTTTATGACTTTTTCAAGAAATATTCATGGATTATATATTTTCTCAGCTTTTGAATGTCTGAAATTCTTTTCTGATATGGAAAAGGAAATTTTGAATATATGTAAATGGCTTAATATCTTTAATAGCAATATTGGATTTCTAAAACGACAGTAGGAAATCAACAATGGTCACTATATGGTATACTACTATCCTCTAAATAGCTGCTCAGACTACCAGATATATGCATGCGAAATTAAACAATGTAAGCATGAGTTGTTTCTTTACTTCAGTTACTATCATTTCAGGAATTTCTGGTGTGTGGCTTCTAATTTGTTTTCTGACTATATCTCCTGGACTTGTTCTGGGTGGGCTGCAGATCAGAGATTTCTCTTTTGGCTTGACATTTTCTTGTGTTCCTCTGAATTAGCCAATTGCTGAGCATGGGTGCTTGCTGCACTGGTGGTCTTTCCCATGGTTCAGGAGATCGGGCTAGGCAGCTGGGTTCCTCCTATCCTAGGTTCTCATGTGGTAGAGAGGTATAGAGTAGCAGCTCACTGCTGGGGGGCATAGTGTCTTCTTAAATTGAAGTTTTGTTTTTAAAACTTTATCACTTAGTTATTTTTGGCATTTGAAACTGCAGTCAGGCCCAATCTTAATCATAAAACAAGAATTTAAAAGAAGATCTAGATGAGTTTAATCAGGCTAATAAATTTTAAATACTGTATTTCCATTTTCCTATCTTGGTAAATGAATTTTTATTAAAATATTAAAAGACATGTATAGTATTATGGTTTTTAACTGTCAGTGAAAAATATCACTGATGATTTAAATTATTGTTCGTATCTGGGTATTCAGTAGCAATGTTTGAGTGAGAAATATATCTTAAATTAATATTACTTTTCCTTGTGCACAGGTCTCTCAGGAATCCTATTTATTTTGATGTATTCTTTATATATTTAGCTATTCCATTGTTTATATCCTTTCTTGTCTTCTCAGATGTTTTTCCCAAAGGAACTTTCTCAAGTTAGTCTTCATTCTAGCAAAATTATGAATTTCATTCTAATAAGGATTTTCTCATAATTTGTTTTCTTTTTGGCAGTAATATATAATATAAAATGTATGTTTATACTTAATATAATTTATAAAAAATATTAAAATTATTTCCATGTTTCTAAAAGCTGTCCTAAAATTTTAAAAATTATTTCTTAGAATTAAAAACAAATATGAGAGCCGGGAGTTTCGCTCAATAGCATAAATGCCTGCTTGGCAAACATGAGGTCGTGAATTCAATCCTTGATATAAAAAAAAAGTACAAACACCATCAATTATAAAAAAGATAACTTTAATTTTTTATAATTAATGCAATTTCAAAGTTTATAAAATTAAATTATTAAATAGTTTATATAGATAAAACTATGCATTTCTATTTGTCAAAGTTTATCTTATTACTAATGTGAAAAATCAGCATCACACTTTACACATTACTTCTATAACTATACACAGATTTTTGTTTACTTGTTTTTTTTATTTTAAAGACAAACAAAACAGAACAAAGCAGATCAAAACAGAACAACATGAGCAACACAGGGCTTAAAAGCAAGATGATAGGAAATCAACAATGGTTACCACACTGTCTCTTGTTTTCTTTGAAATAGTGGTCCATACCTTTACACACTACAAATTCGAACAAAACAAAATAGTGTAAAACCAATCAAAACAAAAGAATGAAAGCATTACAGGACTTCAAAACAAGATAACAGGAAATGAATAGTGGTTGATATAATTCCTTGTTTTCTTTGAAAGAGATGTCCAAATCACACATAATAAAATCAATTCTTGTAAACTTTTTAGGAGAAATTCTAGGCATGTATAAGCCTATACATGTATTCTAGCCATGTATAAGCCTATACATGTATAAGCCTTTCTGTATTAGAGGGAAAAACAAAATTTAAAAACCCAAGAAAAACAAGAAACAAAACAGACAAAAGTAACAAAAACCCAATCAATAACAATATAGGCTTTCAAAATAAAGTGGTAGGCACTTAACAGAGTTTGTTATTTGGCATAGTTATCTTCAAAAGAGTTACTCAGATTACCAGATATAGACATGCAAAATTGATTTAATCCAATAAATGTTAACTATTTTGTTCCAAGAATGAATAGAATTAATAGTACAATATTCTTAGCTATCTTAAGTGTGTGTGTGTGTATATATATATATATATATATATATATACACACACAAATTTATATCTTTTATCTTTTCCTTTTCTCCTTTTCCCTATCCAAGTTATTTTTCCCTTTGAGTAATTTCTTACCCTTTCACAATATTTATTGAAGATTTTGTATCTTATGTATGCACAAAGTAAGACAGGGCTCAGAGTCTCCTCCTGGCCTCAGAAACCCAAGGCCAGATCTTGCTTAGTGTCACCAGCCTAATGCTGCCTCCAGATGTCTGAAAATTGAGACAGCTCTAGCCTAGGACTGAATGGCCAAAGTCAGGCCTGAGAAAGCTTTACAAGAGAAATCAAATTATAAATTTTAGCTAGTTGATAAATATGCTTTTAGTTTCCAGTTTGTGTTGATGCATGTAAAATATTTCTTGTACACTGAAAATTCTTAAATTGCAATTAAAGGAATAACTCGCTCTTTGCACTGTTGGTTTAAGATAAGAACACTGAATCAAGGTTACACAGAGGTCTGTTGGCAGTTAGTCAAATTTACTACCTGAGGGAAAAAAGGGGACATTTGAAAATTCAAGTGGCTGTAGTCAAGGTTGTTGTAAAAAGTTTATAGTGAGAAAAATATTGAGAAGGCTATAAATGTAAGAGGTACACTTCTGACATGAGAAGATTTTGTATGATAAAGGTTTTGTCCTGCTAAAGAGATAAAAATAGAGATGATGACAAAACTAGAAAGCTTATATACATGAAGAAAAGCTTGTGGAAGTAGTTTATTTTTATAAATATGATTACTTTTTAATTAGAGCTTTAAAAACTCCCCAAAGGGAAATGATCAAATTGAAATAAAACAGAAATGCTTAAGAAAATGGTTTGTTTCTCATCACAGTAGGTATGGTAAAATACATCAAAACTCACCCCATTAAAATATATATTGGTGATTTTCTTTGCTTCTCTGACATCATGAGAACCCAAGTAAAATGTGCCTGACTCAATGGCCATCCCCATCACCTCCCTACCACTGCAGGAACCCAGGGGAACTGTGCCTGTGGCAGCAGACATTCACTTCACCTCCTTGCCATCACAGGAATCCAGGTTTGGGGTGTCTGAGGCAGTGGCCATTCCTATTGCCCCTCCTCCACTGTGGGAAACCAGAAAATGATAAAAAAAGAAGCAAAATGCAATCTAGACCTCCAGTGTACCTAGAACAAGTCCAGAAGTCACTGACATAGAAGAAAATAGGAGACACATACCTGAAATTTCTGAAATTATAGCAAGTGAAATAAATACATCAGGCTATAGGTGAAATTAGGTCAGAAATAATCTCTGAGGTTAATAAAGAAATGTCAATATTTATAAATGAAATACCTAGCACATTTGGAGCAGAGATAAGAAAATATATGATGATAGGAAGAAATCATGAATGATCAATACAGGAAACAAATACAATGCATGAAACATATACCAGAAATCAAAAACTCCATTGAAAGCTAGTAAAATCACTTGAATGAAACTGAAGAGATTTTAAGACTTTGAAGACAGGATTGAGGCTAGTGACCATGAAAGAAAAAGTCTCTTAAAAATGACAAAAAATAGGGCTGGGAATAGCTCAGCAGCATAAGCGCCTGCCTTGCAAGTGTGCAATCATGAGTTTGATCCCTGGTACAAAAAAGAAAAAAAAAAAAAAAGAAAGAAATAACATGTTGGGAGCAGGAACCAGGGGTCCGGCAGTGAACGGGTGTGGAAAACCACACACTGAAGCTGGACCTCAACCAGTTCCTTATCCTGCAGTAACCTCAGCCTTCTAGACAAAGCATCGTGCTGATATTAACCTGGGAATAGCTTCATAACATAAGCAAAGAAGTTTCTCATGGGCCCAGGAACATGTTTACCTCCTGGGCTGCACAACATAGAAGTTTCTCATGGGCCCAAGAACATGTTTACCTTTGCTGTATGCACAAGAAATTGTCCTGAAGTATCTTGTACTGCTCTTTGTTTTGAAACACTATAAAAACTCTGGAGTACTTTAATAAATCGCCTTTTGCCTCCTGAGCAACTGGTCTCCCTGTGTCTTCAGTCTCTCGCCTGACTCCTTCCCCGCGCTGGCCGTGGCACCTGGCAATAACACAACTCAACAGTTACAAGATGAAATAAAATGTTTGCAGAAGTAATAACAGAAAGTCTCCCAAGCATGGAAAAAGAATCTAACATACAGTTAAGTGAGGCATATATGATACCATTAGCCATAACCAAAATGAATGTACATCCAGACATACTAATTAAGATCTCAGAAATTCAGCACAAGAACAGAATATTAAAATCTGTCAGAGAAAAGAAACAGGTCATCAACAAGGAAAATTCCATCAGATTCATGGCTGACTTCTCAACACAAACTCTCAAGGCAAGAAGAGCTTGAAGTGAAGTATTTCAAGTTTGGAAAGATGACAACTTCCAAACCAGACTTATGTACCCTGTAGAACTATCTTTCAGAATCAATGGAGAAATAAGATACTTCCATGACAAAGAACAACTGATGAAATTCATGACTACCAATACAACACTACAAAGGGTACTAAAAAATATTCTGGACAGAGACAAAGATGACCACAATTCCAAGAATAACAGCAGAAAGAAACCACGAAGCAGGGCAAGCAGTTAAACAGAGATGAAAAGCAAGGGACCATGGTAAGGAAGATAACATGACAAAGATAAGCCCATATATATCAGTCTTATCATAAATGTAAATGGTCTCAATTCACCAATCAACAGAAACAGATTGGCAGAATCAATCAAGAAAAATGATCTAACAACATGCTGTTTGAAAGAAACTCATTTAACACAAAAAGAAATTCATAGACTTAAAGTCCAAAGTTGGAAAACAATACTCCATGCAATAGGAAGCCAGAAAAAAACAGAGGTGGCTATCCTGTTTGCAGATAGTGTGAACTTCAAACCAAGAGTGATAAAGAAGATCATTACATACTTATGAGGAGAAAAACTCAGGAGGAAAAATTACCAACCATATTATATGTCACCAAATATGGGTGTACCCAAATAATTACATAAAGCAAATATTAATAGACATGAAAAAATATATAAGAAATAACACAATTATAATGGGGGATATTAATACCCTATTATCACAAAGAAACAGGTCAATCAAACAAAAAGTCAGAAAACAAAAAAACAGAACTGAATCAAACTGTGAAGAAGTGGACTTAGTAGACATTTATAGAGTGTTCTACCCAACAACATCAGACAATAGAAATCTCAAAAACTCCATAAACATATGGAAGTTAAATAACACCCTCCTGAACAACCAATGGGTTACAGATGAAACTAAAGAAAAAGTTAAACATTACCTACAATTAAATCGAAAGTACAACTTACACAAACCTGTGGGACACAATGAAAGCAGTCCTCAGAGGGAAATATATAACAGTGAATTCTCACATCAGAAAAACAGAAAGAGCACAAATAACTTAATGCTACTTCTGAAACTTCTAGAAAAAGAAGAGCAAGCCAAATCCAAAGCCCAAAGAAGAGAGGAAATTATAAAGATCAGAGCAGAAATTAGCACAATTGAGATGAAGAAATCAACACAGAGAATTAATGAATTGAAGAGTTGGTTCTTTGAAAGATTAAATAAAATCAAGAAACTCCTAGTCAACCTTATGAAAAAGAGAAAAAAACCTCAAATTCATACAATAACTAATGAAAAGGGTGAAATTACTACAGATCCTGTGGAAATTCAGAAAGTTAGCAGTATTTACTTTGAAAATCTATACTCTCATAGGATGAAAAACAGAAGAAATGGACAAATTCATGGAAACTTATGGATTACCAAAACTGGATCAAGATCTTGAATAACCCAACATCATTTAATGAAATTGAAAATGTAATTAAAACTTGCTAACAAAGAAAAGCCCAGGTCCTGATGAATTCATAGCTGAATTCTAAAAAGAAACTTAGAAAAGATTTAACACTAATACTCCTCAAACTCTTTAATCAAATTGAAAGGGAAACAACTCTCCAAAAACTCATTCCAGAAGGTAAATATTGCCCTGACACCAAAACCAGAGAAAGACCCAACCAAAAAAAGAGAACTGTAAACTTATCTCCCTAATGAACATAGATGCCAAAATCATCAACAAAATGCTAGCAAACATAAAGCAGCAAATCATTTAGAAGATTATACACCATGACAAAATGGTATTCATCCCAGGAATGGTTTTACATATGCAAATCAATAAATTTAATATATTATATCAATAGAACCAAAAGCAAAAATCACATGATCATCTCAACAGATACAGAAAAAGCCTTTGATAAAGTCCAACACTCATTCATGGTAAAAATCCTACAGAAAATTGGAATAGATGGTCATTACCTCAATCTGATAAAATCCATTTATGATAAACTAACAGCCAATATACTAAACAGACAAAAACTGAAAGCTTTTATTGTAAAATCAGGAACCAGACAAGGATATCCAGTATCACCACACCTATTCAATGTTCTGGGAACGTTAGCTATAGGAATTAGACAAGTGAGAGAAATAAAAGGAATAAAGATAGAAAAGAAAAAAGTTATTTTCAGATGAAATGATACTCTACATAAAAGGCCCCAAAAACTCCATTAACAAACTTCCAGACTTAATAAGCAAATTGAGCAGCATAGCTGGGTACAAAATCAACAGTCAAAAGTCAAATAACACTCCTGTAAACAAACAACAAACTCACTGAGACATAAATTAGGGAAAAGATACCCTTTACAATAACATCAAGAAAAAAAATGAAATACTTAGGAATCAGTCTAACAAAGGTAGTAAAAGACATGTACATTCAAAATTGTAGTACTCCAAAAAAAGAAATTGAGGAATTTAGAAAACGGAAAGATATTCCTTGCTCATGGATAGGAAGAAGCAACATTTTGAAAATGGCCTAACTCCCAAAGCTGTTATATAGATCTAATGTAATCCCAATCAAAATACCATTTACATACCTCACATAACTAGGGGAAACATTTCTAAAATTCATATGCAACTAGAAAAGACTAGAATAACAAAGGCAATGTTGGGCAACAAAGTTAAGGCAGGAAGCATCAAATCCCATTTTGAAATTATGCTACAAAGCTGCTATAATAAAATCAGCATGGTACTGGCAAAAAATAAGAGACCTGAGGATCAATGGAATAGAACAGAAAATGAAGGCACAATTACAAACACACTCAGCTACCTTATCTTTGACAAAGTAGCCAAACATGTTCACTGGAAGAAAGAGGTTCTTTAACAAGTGGTGTTAGAAAAACTGACTTTCTACATGCCGAAGACTTAAACTAGACTCATGCTATGCACTAAGTTAAAATCAAAATGAATTAATGATCACAATATTAAGATAGAAACACTAAATCTACTGGAAGACAAAGTAGATAGAAATCTCAAAGGCAAAAAGTTCACAAATAAACATCAAACTGCAATAGAAATACTTTAAAGAATCAATGACTAGGATCTCATCTTATTGAAAAGTTTTCACCAATTGAAAGAAATCACGAACAGAATGAAAAGAAGTCCCTTGAATTGGGATTTTTGCCAACTTTCCCTTAGACAAAGGACTTCTATCTAGAACATATAATGAATTGAAAAAAATCAGGCCCCCAAAATTCAAAGACCCAACCCAAAAATGGGCATCTGAGATGCATACAGACTTCTCGGTCAAAGAAATAAAATGGAAAATAAATATATGAAAAAATATTCAACATTATTGGTTATTTGAGAAATGCAAATAAAAACAACACTGAGATATCATCTCATTTCGGAAAGAATGACTAACATCCAGAAATCAACCAATAACAAATGCTGAGGGGGCTGTGGAGAAAAAAGGAGCACTTCTCCATTGTTGGTGGGAGTGTAGACTGGTATTACCACTGTGGAAATCATTGTGGAGTTTCCTTTAAAAACTAGGATTAGTGATAGCTATTTTGAAGAAAACAAGAGACATTATGGTAGCCACTGTTATTTTTCTATTGTCTGGTTTTGAAGGCCTGTAATACTTTCATTATTTTGTTTTGAATGGTTTTATACTATCATTGTCTTGTTTGAATTCATTTTGTGTGAAGATGTGGAAAACTATTTCAAAGAAAATAAGAAGCATTATGGTAACCACTGTTGATTTCCTGTTATCTTGTTCTGAAATCCTGTATTGATTGCATTGTTTTGTTCTGATCTGCTTTGTTCTCTCCTGTTTTGTTTTATTTTATTCTCTTTAAAATAAGCAAACAATATATATAAAAAAAACCTAGGAAAAGAGTTCCATTTGACCCAGCTATTCCCCTTTTGAGTATTTCCCCAGAATTGAAAATATCATACCAGGGTGATATATGTGCACTCATGTTTATAGCTGTGCAATTTGTAATAGCCAGATCTTGGAAACAAGCCAATGCCATCAACTGAGGAGTGGATAAAAAAATGTGGTATGTTTATATAGTGAAATACTATTCAGTGATGAAGAATGAAAAACTCATGGTTTTTATAGGTAAATGTATATAACTAAAAATCATACTCATGAGTGAAATAAATCAGACTTGCATGTGTA
The DNA here is from genome assembly GCF_034190915.1 of Cavia porcellus. Taxonomy (NCBI): domain Eukaryota; kingdom Metazoa; phylum Chordata; class Mammalia; order Rodentia; family Caviidae; genus Cavia; species Cavia porcellus. The sequence goes on from NW_026947487.1 coordinate 82,120,201, forward strand.
AACATATACTGTCAAATAAGAAACTGAAAGTGTACATAGATCCAAAAGTTACAATAGAAATAGTAAAAAGAAAAGAAACTGCTCAATGAGTAATTATATGTTTGATTATTTTTTCATGCCTTTATCTGGTAACCTGAGCACCTATTCTGATGACAAAAATATGTTATTATAACAATCATTGTTAAATTCCTATCATCTTGGTTTTAAATGCTGTATCACAATTGATTTTTATTGTGATTGTTGCTATTTTGCTATTTTTTGTTTGCTTCTTGATTATTCTGTGTTTTTTCTCTTTAAAATAAAGTAAAATAATAAAATACATGTTGGGTAACATTAAAAGAGGCTATACAGGAGACTATAAAATAAAGCTGACCCCCATCAAAGATTAAGAACTCTATGAAATAGATTGGTTCTCCATTGATGGTAAATGGCCAGCCAGGCTGAGAGAAATGATTGACAGCAAAAACAATTGGGTATATGCATAGGATAGTCATGGGAAACAGATGACTACCAAGACATTAAGATTAGTTTCGCTATATTGATTCATGGTTAAATATACTTCAGACTAATCTCACATGGCGTCAACTCTGTCTAGATGCTTATTCACAAAAACAAGAGAGTTTTGCTAACAAGAATGCAACCCATCTTTTTCAGAGGTGACTCCCAAAGTGTATGTAAACCACAACCAGGAGGACAAAAAAAAATCTGCTGACAGTAGTGTTCACACGCATACACACACACACAAAAGATAAAGAAACATTACTAAGAAGTAACAAGGACACAGAGAAACAAGAGCCAAAACAATCCAAAATCTATCAGTCAACTGAAACTTGATTGGATCACAGTGTGTGACATAAAAGATAGACACTAGAAAAATAAATGCCAAAAATGATAACAGAGATGATAGAAATTCTAAAACTAGAAGACTGCCTACAAAATGCTATCACCCTCAAGGAAAAAAAAAAAGTCCTAAAGGTTACCAGGACTAGGCCAGACCAACCTCCATCCTCTTAGACAGGATCCTCTTAGTCATGGTCAAATTAAAGAGTAGGGGGCCAACTGATGGACTTTCTGGTAGATGGTAGATCTGAACACTTCATAATGACACAGACCACTGGCTACTGTCTAAAAAGTGTGATGCTTAGAGGAGCCACCAGAGCCCCAGGAAAGAGGCCACTTTCCCAGCCTAAAAGATGTGTCATAGGAGGACAAAAAGCCTGACATAAATTCTTACATCTTCCAAAGTGTCTGGTTCCACTGCTGGAAAAGAGCCCACACCAAAACTACAGACTCGGCTTACCCTTGGACCACAGGGATAAAGGAAAGGCAACCCAGCACCAGGCCAACATTGAGTACCTTGCCCAGCTGCACATGACAACGAAGAGTGAGGTCAAGGCATAAAGGGTGCCAATGGAGGATGCACTGAGGCAATGGTGACCAAAAACACTCAGAGATCCTTGTGCCAAAGGTGAGCTTTGAGAAAGCTACCGCTGACTAAACAGAGCTAAACTGGAGCTAAGACACATCTACAGCAATGCTGAGAACATGCTGCGCTGCGAGAACAGGCGAAACTGGGGCTGCAGTGATAGTGGACAATGAGAAGGAAAAACAGTGGACCATCAGGCTGAAGAATGCATACAAGACAACCTGATGACTAAGGAGGAAGCCTCAAGGCAGAGCAAGGCTGCATTGGAGAAAGCTGAATGATTCAAGGCCAAAGTAAAAGAGGCCCATTGCCTGTGGGAGTGAACATAATAAAAGTCAGCTCAGCGGCTCCAGCTGGCTCAAGAGGCTGCTTAGAAGTGACTACAGGCAAAGGGAATAAAAAGCACATTAACATTCTACAATGACTGTATCATGGGATAAAGCAAACCAGGAAGCAACCAAAGAGCCCAAGGAGGCTCAGAAACACGCCTAATGTAAAGACAACATGGTCTCACTGACAGATTAAAACAAATAACTAAACCTACAGAACAAAAAACCTACAACTAAAAAAACTACAATGGCACATATGAAGGGAGATAGTACAATGCGGAAAACCAAAACAAAACAGTAGACATGCAAAAACACAATATCTAGGAAGAGCTATAGAATTTACAGCAGAATTCAGAGACAAAGTTCCAAGCCAAGATCCAACAGGTGGTAACAACTAAATTCAATAGATACACATCAAAAAGGAGACCCACATGCCATGCTTACAGCTATAGACAACTGAGTGCCAGCTTGGTGGAACAAAAGATGAATTAGAGCCTCTGTGTACGCAGATGGAAAAAACAAAAACCCAAAAATAACAAGCATGAGAGGAGCCTAGCACTTGCCAAAACAAATGCCAGAGCAGAACCAACACAGACATCAAGCAGAGATAAAACGGGCCTTGTACTTGAAGGGTAAAACTGAGATATAATTCAACAAACAAGCAAACAAGCAAATAGCCAGAGGGCTCTACAGTCACTAGAGGAACCACAACTATAGGCAAAGGAGACAGAGAGGCAATGGCAGCAGACAGACAAGGCAGACTTATCAAGCACAGATAACCCTAAAAACTCAAAAAACTCACAGCTACAAAGCAAGCATACCTCCTTTGCAAAAAAAAAAAAAAAAAAAAAAGAAAGAAAGAAAGAAAGAAAAAAAAAAAAAGGAAAAAAAGCCACACACCTAAATCATACTCCATAGGAAAAACATGTAACAATGGCCTGGCTATGCTATACATAGCAACAAAAGCTAAACATGCTCATGAAAAACCTAAATGAGGACCAAAATGCTGACAACTAAAAGCCAATGAGACACTGAGGCCATAGCTACAATCAGAGGAGATAACACAACAGAAGAGCTTAATAAGGTCATAGCCAAAAACAGAAACAAAAAGTAGAGGCTATATTCAAATAAACCACCAAAGGGTGGAGAAGAGTACTCCTCCTCTGAAAAGCTGACTAACAGAAAAACATTTACACAAATCAAAGAGACCCTGACTCAGCCTTAAACTTAGGGTTGTCAGATATAACCAAGCTTTCTTTTCTATATGTCCATAAAAAAATGGCCATAGGAGTCTTAATCCAGGTCATAAGTGTTGTACCCTAAGAAAATAGCTTTGTTATATGTGTATTATAGCAAACCTGTATAGGGGCTTACTAAATGTGTTTGTTTTATCCTTTTTCCCTAACTGATATGTTAAGGGACCTAATTGATCTGTTGAGCAACACTCTCCTCTGTAAAGAATTGCAAAAATCTCACCTAATTGATATGTTAACCATTGTTGCTCTCTACAAACTACAGAAGCTGTGCTAAAACAAGCTAACAAGGGTTGTTAATCACTGCTAGGAGCCTCTATTCTCCGCTAAAGAGCTAAGGAAAACTAGAATGGCAATTAATTTATATTTGTTTAAAGTAACCTGCTTGTGTGCAGAGAGATTTGCGTGTGAGTTTAACCCTTTACCCTGACCTTGACACATTACCGCCGTTTTCTGTTCTGTATGGCGCCTTATTGCCTCCCTCTCCCCTCACCTATCTATCTAGGCCATAAAAAATTTGGGTTTCTGGTGACCTCCCCCTGACCCGGTGATGATCTGTTGTAAAATGAGCCTGCCCCAATTTTAAGAACTGCTTAGCTTAAAACAAATTACCGGATAATACTATGGCCCAAACCCCAATCGGTGCTTTCCTTTTGTTCTGTATATATCAAATGAGTTAGATATCAGGTCTTCGTAAAACTTAAGTTCCAGCGTCTCATAACTTGTGACCCCTTCGCACTCACTAGCGAAGACAAGCTGTCCTGAGATAATTAACTGTCCACTTTCTTCTCCAAATATTGCTGCAGACGTGCCACTCTGAGATAATGTCAGTCTGCAGGATGAAAATAATTTTTAAAAAACACCAGAAACTCCCTAGATTGTCAGAGCTAAATAGACAGCAATACAGTTTCCAGACTCGGGTCAACAAGTTTGATGGCTCTACAGGTTTCTTTGTTTCTCTCCCCCCGCCCTTTCCTCCAGCCCCTTTTTAAAGTCCTCCCTGCAGCTTCTAGGGGACAGTCTCCAAATTGGCTCCCGGAGACTGGTCGCCAGGCCTGAAAATAAAGCCTTTGCCACTAAATTTTCGGTCTCTTGCCTCCTTGGATTTTATACCGGGGCTCAAGTTATAACATTTGGGGGCTCGCCCTGGATGGAAGCAAGACCCCAGACTCATTTCTAAACATTTGAAAGTAAGTGCTCTGGAGGATTTGTTTGGGCCGCGGTCAATTTGTAATTTTGAGGGGACGCCCTCAATTTGGGAGCGGGAACCACCCGAGGACAGAGTCAGTTGGTTTGTAGGACAAATTCTGTCCATTTGTGACTCTGCCCTGGGTGGGGAACAGCTCCGTTTGGAAGGGGACGCCCTTAATTTGGGAAGTGAAACCTCCTGAGGACAGAGTCAATTGGTTTTTGCCATTTGTGACTCTGCACCGGGTGAGGAACCACTCTGTTGGTTAATTTGTTAATTCCTCCAGATCCCAAAATTTGACTAATTTTTGGGCAAAGGCCATTTTTGCTGCAGCTTGTCTCGTCTTGTATGTCTGTTTGTTTGTCCATTTGTTCTAATTGTTCTCCTTTTGGTTACCCTAAATCTAACAGAACATTCTCTCCTAGGAACCCCTTCTACGAGCCCAGAATGGACAAAGGGATTTAGATATTGATGTGCAGTGTTTTTGTTCTTTAAAATTGTTTGCCTGTTTGGATTTGTTACTAACTTAGGGGCTTGTTGCCCATTTCTGTTGCAGGATCCATATGGCTTATTAGATTCAAGCTTCATAAGAAAAATTGTTTCCTTTAGCTCACCAAACTGTGCAAAAAGCACCCTTTGTTTGTGTCTTTAATGTTGTGGCGCCTTGTTTAATATGTAAGTCTTCAACTGATTGCTTGCAACCTTGGCATGCCTTTTAAAAGGAGTATTTTTCTTTCTGGTTAAAAAGTAAATATATGTGCACATATATGTATATATTTATGGTTTTTAAGAATCATATCAACTTTACCAAGTAAAAACCAGGTCATACTGTAATTGAGCCAGTTAAAAGGTTATAGCTTTAAAAAAACCCAGCATTTTAATGTGGTAAAAAGACATAAAATTAATTAAATATGTTTTAGACTACTAGAAGGTAACTTCAAGGGTTTTGTTGAGAGTTTTAATGTTGTCTGAGAAGCGAAAAAAAAAGATAATTGACTGGTGATAGTAAAAAGGAGAGACAAAAAAAGTGGTTTGTCTTCAAATAAAATGTCTGCTGTGCCAAAATATAAAAAAAAAGATAAAACTTAGAGGTATATTATAAGTTATAAAAAGCTCGAGATGATATAAATTTTGTCTTGGTTTATAGTAATGAAGACAACAGGTTTGACAAGAAGTAAATGTGTTCAAAGTTTGACAGTATTGGATCAGTTTTGATAGATTTATTTATAAGATTCTAAACCTTTGCTGCAAAGTGTTTCCATTAATATGAGATTATAGATGATAATAGAGATAAGATATAAGTTTTCACATGTGCTGTGGACCTCTGGGAGATTATATGGCACAATTTTGTTACCTATGAAAAAGCTTCTTTTTGTTAAGTATGTAATTTCAGTAAAATGATGGCCTGCCAGGTGGCACCCTGGGACAAAAGGTGGTGTGCCATCCAGATAAAGCCTGCTCTCTGATCCGGAATGCCAAAACCATGTTTTCCTTTTGTCCCAAGCCGATTGGACATCCAGAGGTAAGGAGGTTTCCCTAGTATCGCCAGTTGGTCTCTTTACAACTCAGTCGGCCCCACATGTTAAAAAAAAGATTACAAAGGTTTGAGAGTTTAAAAAAAAAATGCCCCTCAGCCAGTTGATAGAGATAGCACAAAAGGTCTTTTAAAACTAAAAAAATTACCATCTACTGGGAAATTTGTCCAGCGTACCTGAGTCCTCACAACTGACTTAGAGTTAAAACTGTTGGGCAAATGGAATCAGGAGATTCCAGAAGTCTGGGCAGAAGACAATCCTCCAGGGCTAGCAGTCAGCCAAGTCCCCCTTCTGATGGAGCTCTTACCCCAAGCATGCCCCTTCTGCTTGTGACAATGCCCGATAAGCCTGCAGGCCTGGAAAGGGATTTAAAGTCCACATGCAGAGGCTAAGAGACAATGATATTCTCATTCCTTGTGTCTCTCCCTGGAACATGCCCTTGCTTCTAGTCACTGAAGCCAGGGACAAATAACTATCGCTCTGTACAGGATCTCGGAGAGTTAATACATGAGTTCTGAGTCTATACCCAACAGTGCCAAATCCTGAGAACACCTGGTACTCTGTTCTGAACCTGAAAGATGCTTTCTTCACTTTGCCACTTACTCTGGTGAGTCAACTCCTTTTTGCCTTTGAATGGACTGACCCAGATACGGGGGTAAAAAAACAGCTGACCCGGACACATTTACCTCAGGGTTACAAGAACTCTCCCACTCTTTTTGATGAGACATTAACAAGAGATCTTTTAAAATTAAAAAAAAAAAACCACCCTGAGATAGTGCTCCTCCAGCACATAGATGACTTGTTAATAGCCTCGACCCCCACAGAAGCTTGTAAGCTTGTCAAGAGACAACTGAGAAACTGTTAAAGACTTTGGGGCAATTAGGCTATAAAGTCTCGACTAAAAGGGCACAATTGCGCTGTCAGGCTGTGACTCATCTGGACTACAAATTGCAAAAAAAAAAAAAAAAAAAAAAGGAGGATTTTGTCCAAAAAAAGTGTCCAGGCTATATTGCAGATCCCATTCCCAGAAACTAAGAAACAGGTGCGCGAATTTCTGGGAGCTGTCAGATACTCCAGGCTGTAGATTCTAAATTTTACTGAAACAGCTCACCCCCTGTAGGGCTCCCTTAAGGAAAAAACTCACTAAACTAGACTGATAAATGTAAACTGGACCTTGCGGCAGCTCAAGTGGGCCTTGACAGAGGCCCCAGCCCTGGGACTCCCTGATGTTACCAAGCCATTCACCTTGTTCGTAGATGAACTCAGGGGCATTGCCAAAGGAGTCCTAACCCAGGACATTGGCTCTTGAAAGAGGCCTATAGCCTATCTTTCCAAAAGGCTCAATCCAGTATCAAGAGGGTGGCCTCCATGCCTAAAATTCTGGCCGCTGTGGCAATGCTACTTAAAAGAGGCAAAAAAAAAAAAAAAAAAAAAAAAAAAAAAACCTCACTTTTGGACAGAAGATTTCTGTAGTGACCTCCCACAGTTTAGAGACTCTTATCAAAACCCCTCCTAAAAATGTGAGTGCTAAAATCTCACACTATTAGGCCCTGCTCCTAGACCCAGAATTGATAGTTTTCAAGACTTCTTCAGTTTTAAACCCAGCCACCCTTATGCCTGACAACGACCTGAGAAATTTCACAGATGGAAACAGCTTCATCCAAAACGGCAGAGGCAGATGAGTGGCTGGGGCAGCAGTGACCACCAAAAGGAGGTACTCTGGGTTAAGCGGTTAGAGCCTGGCATCTCTGTCCAAAAGGTGGAGCTCATTGCTTTGACTGAGGTACTAAAACTAGCCACAAAAAAGAGGGTAAACATCTATACAGATAGTAGATATGCTTTTGCTACTATACATGTACATGGAGCAATCTATTAAGAGCGAGGTCTCTTAACCTCGGCCAGGGCAAAGATTTAAAAAAAGGGGGGGTGGCTCCACAGATCCTAGATTTGCTGGCAACAGTCTGGCTGTTGGCAGATTGCTGCTATTCACCTGAGGAAACAATTTGGCAGATCAGGCCTCTCAAAGAGTAACAATCACATCAGAGGGGCCAGCCGAGAAAGTAACTGCTCTGATGCGAGTCCCCCCGACCTTGTCAAAACCAGCCTACACAAAGAAAGACTGCACTGGTTGTTGTGAGCCATCTAACAGATTCCAGTCCCTGTGACTAAAAGACAAGTGCAAAATTTCTAGGAGCCACAGGACTGATCCAGAGTTTGGGACCCTGGCAGAGGTCTGTTGTCTACCTTTCCAAGACACTTGATTCTTTAACAACCAGATGACCACCCTGTCTGTGGTGATTTCCTCAGTGGCCCCCTCATAAAGGAAGCTTAAAAATTGACTTTTGGACACAAACTCTTGTTTCTTCCTGTTCCCTGGAGACTCTCATCAAGGCCCCATCAGACTGCGGATGTCTAATTCCTGAGCCATACATTATCAGGCACTATTTCTGAAAACAGCGGCTTCAAACTCTTGCTACTTTGCTGCCTGAGGATGACCCCTCGTTGCCTCACTACAATTGTACTGAGGTCATTGATCACCTCACGGGACTTCGACCTTATCTAGTGGATAAGCCATTATCTAGAGTTCCATCCTACTTCTCTGATGGAAGCAGCTACGTCTATCAAGGTAAGCGGGTCTTGGCCGTTACACAAAATCTCAGGATCTATGGGAACAAATCTTAGAGCCAGAGACATCAGCATAGTGGGCTAAACCCATTGCCCACACTGAGGCCTCAAGTTGTCTTTATCAAAAATGGGGTTTATTGTCTTCTGGAGTCAAAAGATTAAATTGCTCCCCAAATTTGGACTTGTTGGCTGCCATCTAGATGCCAAAGAAAATGGCTACTATCTGCTGTATAAGCCATTGGGCAAAAGATGATCTTGTTATAGGAAAAAATAATTTGACAAATGCCACCTTCCAAAAGATAGCCAGAAAGCCCCCAAATCAGTGGGGATTGAGATAAGCTTGACATTACTGCTGATCCCACCTATTTTCTTTGTCAGAGCCCATTTACACTTAAAAAGACCAGCATCTGGCAGCTCAACTTCCAAGAGATTCCCGGGGGCTAATATCAAGCTAGCCCAGTCTGTGAGCTTCAGATGCCCTCAGTGCCAATTGGTAAATCTAAAAGTACTGCAACAAATAAAAACCACTGGTTATCGTGAGACTATGCCTAAAAACACTAAAAAATAGATTTTACAAAAATAAAAAGCCTAAAACTTCAAGGATATAAATGTTATAATGGTTGATACTTTCATTAGATGAGTAAAAGCGTTTTCTACTTAGTCTGAGTCAGCTCTGATAGCAGTTTCCCTGATTTGGTCTCCCTTTTTATCCATGGGGTCCGACTGGCTTTTATAGCCTAATAACTCAAATTAACCTAAGCTTTGCAGATCAATTAAAAACTCGATTGGGCTTACCAGCCTCAGAGTTCAGGAGAGATAAAAAGATAAGTTAGATTTTAAAGACTATAATTACTAATGGCCTTAAAAACTGGCGAAAACTGGGTAAGTCTCTTTTCCTTCTGCCCCTTTGTGTGCGTGATGCATCCCCTATGTTGCAGATATTTCCTCTTTTGAGGTTTTATATAAGAGATCTTCCTCTTATCATTAAAGGTTTCTAAAAATTAGCTGATTTAACTAATCAAGATCTTATTAAGTCTCCCCCAGACTTTTCAGCCAGCTCTGACTTCCATCCACTGGTTATTTCGCTGCTGCCCACTGCGAGCTAAAGAGCCTAGACACCTAGACAAGCGACCTCACCATAAATCACTTGAGCTGCAATGGACTGTCAAAGTAGCTGAAAGCCTGCCTAGATTCAACGTTCCCACTGCAGACAGGTCCCAGCTTCAAAAGACCATTAGCCTGCGGATAAATAAACTGTCATTTCTTCCAAGGACACTTTAAAGCTTAAAATTGTCTAATATAACTGATAATTTTGTGTTCTCCTCTTTTGTAGAGACCCCTAAGAGGCCTCTGTCTGACTTAAAATTGTTACTTGTATGATAAAACAGAGTAAATTTAAATGTTGGTTTTCTTTCTCCTTTTGGTTAACAGCTTTAATGACAGCTACAAGACCTTTGTTAATCCTCCTACTGGGCCTTGTGTTGTAAACAAGTTGATAAACTATGTCAAAGTTCTTAAAAACTTATAATTTTAAAGACACATACAAGGTTATAAACAGATGCTAAAGAGTCAATGATTTGACACACTGACTAAAATCAGTGGGGAATGTTGTACCCTAAGAAAATAGCTTTGTTATATGTGTATTATAGCAAACCTGTATAGGGGCTTACTAAATGTGTTTGTTTTATCCTTTTTCCCTAACTGATATGTTAAGGGACCTAATTGATCTGTTGAGCAACACTCTCCTCTGTAAAGAATTGCAAAAATCTCACCTAATTGATATGTTAACCATTGTTGCTCTCTACAAACTACAGAAGCTGTGCTAAAACAAGCTAACAAGGGTTGTTAATCACTGCTAGGAGCCTCTATTCTCCGCTAAAGAGCTAAGGAAAACTAGAATGGCAATTAATTTATATTTGTTTAAAGTAACCTGCTTGTGTGCAGAGAGATTTGCGTGTGAGTTTAACCCTTTACCCTGACCTTGACACATTACCGCCGTTTTCTGTTCTGTATGGCGCCTTATTGCCTCCCTCTCCCCTCACCTATCTATCTAGGCCATAAAAAATTTGGGTTTCTGGTGACCTCCCCCTGACCCGGTGATGATCTGTTGTAAAATGAGCCTGCCCCAATTTTAAGAACTGCTTAGCTTAAAACAAATTACCGGATAATACTATGGCCCAAACCCCAATCGGTGCTTTCCTTTTGTTCTGTATATATCAAATGAGTTAGATATCAGGTCTTCGTAAAACTTAAGTTCCAGCGTCTCATAACTTGTGACCCCTTCGCACTCACTAGCGAAGACAAGCTGTCCTGAGATAATTAACTGTCCACTTTCTTCTCCAAATATTGCTGCAGACGTGCCACTCTGAGATAATGTCAGTCTGCAGGATGAAAATAATTTTTAAAAAACACCAGAAACTCCCTAGATTGTCAGAGCTAAATAGACAGCAATACAGTTTCCAGACTCGGGTCAACAAGTTTGATGGCTCTACAGGTTTCTTTGTTTCTCTCCCCCCGCCCTTTCCTCCAGCCCCTTTTTAAAGTCCTCCCTGCAGCTTCTAGGGGACAGTCTCCAAATTGGCTCCCGGAGACTGGTCGCCAGGCCTGAAAATAAAGCCTTTGCCACTAAATTTTCGGTCTCTTGCCTCCTTGGATTTTATACCGGGGCTCAAGTTATAACAATAAGATCCTTACATTGTCTGATGACATACTTACCAGAACAAGCAGACTCTGTATCCCTTAGGATGATTTCCATGCTTTAGGACATTTGCTGCCACAGGAGGCTAATAAATTGACATTGGGCCTGCAACTGATGGACCAGAGAGGGCATCATTGGTCATCAAATTCTAGGATGACTCGATATCAGGGCTGTTATATAAAAATCCCTCCATAACTCTAGAGAAAATAAATACTCTTTACCCAGCTACTTTGCTCCCAGGAAAACCAGAGCCTGCCCTCCATTACTGTTTGATTATACTAAAAAGAGTCCAACAAACAAGATATACAATGGTAACTTTGGACTCCATGATAAAGGCCCAACTTCCTACCAGAACTTCAGGCCAATAGAAAAACTAAAAGCCGTAGAAAAAACTAAAAGGTTTCTTTTGCTTGCAAAGGACAAAATTGTTGACATCTATACTGACTCCAAATATAAAAATGAGGTCTCCTGTCATCCAGGAAAAAAGAAGTAAAGAATAAAATAAAATTTGTAGTTTCTAGACGCTGATGGGCCCCAAAGGAAGTGGCCATCATATACTACAGAGGGCACAAGAGGATTAAAACAGTGAAGATCTCCCAGCCAAAAACCCAAAAGACATCATTGGAAATATTACTTGGTTACCATTTTTATGTGCCACGACTTGCTACAATGACTTGGGATGTTTGTAATGTTTGACCTGTACACAAAACAACCCAAAACAAGGCTCACCTGGCCCTCAGGTATCCAGGCAACAGGAGCTGTCCCATGTAAAAATTTGTTTATGGATTTTACTAAATTGCCTCAAGCTGAGGGCTCTTGGTATATGTTAGTGCTTGTCTGTAATTTCTCAGGATGGATCAAAGCTTTCCCCACCCAAACAGGAGAGCACAAAAGCTGATGCTTGTTAGATGCTGTTGAGAGATAATCATCCTAAGATTTGGACTGTCCCTGACCTTGGGGCTAAACAACAGACCAACATTTATACCAGGATAATCCAGGAGCTCACATAGATGTTAAAGATAACATAAAAACTTTTCTCAGCTTGTCAGCTACAAAGCTAAACAAACAAACAAATAAATGGAACACTCAATTGCTGAAAAAATATTGCCAAGAAATCCACTTGAGATGGGACCAAGTCCTGCCCATGGTCCTCCATGTCTGCTGCACCCTCATTAAAAAATTCTTATAAATTCTATTTCTATTCTTATCAAATTCTATTTGACCAGCCATCTCCAATCATATATAAAATTAAGGGTGATCTCTGTAAATTAAAAATAAATTGACCTTAGGATCTGAAATACTTCACTCCATGCTCTTCTTGATTTTACTGTTTGTGCTGAGAAGTCTGCTGTAATTCTGATAGGTTTTCCTTTATAGGTGATCTGTCTTTTCTCTCTGACAGCTTTTTTTTTTGTCTTTTTCCTTTTTTATCGGTACCAGGGATTGAACTCACGACTGCCTGCTTGCAAAGCAGGCGCTTATGCCGCTGAGCTAAATCCCCAGCCCCTCTGACAGCTTTTAATACTCTATTCTTTTGTTTGATTTCTGGGATGGTGATTATTATATATCTGGGTGCAGTTTTATTTTGGTTATGGCTATTTGTAGTTCTGTATGCTTCATTGATCTTGATATCAGTTTCCAATCTCATTTTGGGAAATTTTCAGCTATTACTTCTCTAAATATCCTCTTGACGTCCTTTATGTTGTCCCCTTCTTTTTCATTTATCCCTATCAACCTTATGTTGTTTCTCTTTGCGTCATCTTGCAGGTGTTGAATTTTTATTTCCTGATTTCTTGTTATTTTTAAAAGATCTTTCCTTTCCTGTTCACTGGCTGCAATCTTGTCTTTGAGGTCTGAAATTCTATTTTCACATTCATTGAGGTGGTTTTTACAACTTTCAATGGAATTTTTGATTTCCTGTATATCTCTTTGCATCTGCTTTATATATTCTGTTTGTTTCTTACATTGTTCATCCAAGGATTCTATCTTTTTGTTTAGTTCCTCCATTTTTTTTTAACTGTCTTCTTTAGATATGTTCAGCATCTCCTTCATTTCTTTTATCATTTCTTCTTTTACCTGAGAGATTATTTCTAGTTTGAATTCCTTTAAGGCTTCCCAGAGTTGCTTCTTTATTTCGGTTGCTATTACTTCAGGTATTTCAGGTATGTGGCATGTATTTTCTTCTATGTAGATGGCTCCTAGGCTTTCTTGGGTTGGGCTGGATTTTTGAGATTGCATTTTGGTCTTTTGTTTTGTCATTTTCCTATATTTTCGAGCTTCAAGGGTTGTTCCAAGTTTCCCCTGGGTGTGTTGGAAATTGTCTCTTATGTCCTGGACTCCTGGGAAGCCGGAAGCCCCTGGATTAAGAGAAGGTTGCTAGGCTCCTCTCAGGTAGACCTAAAGCCTCCTCAAGCTATACAGCTCCCCCCTGTGGCAGCAAAGCTTCCCTCCTCAGCAGGGCTGCTTCTTCCTCCAGGTGGTGGCAGTACTGCTGGAGCTTTCCAGGCCAAAAGAAGGTCTCAGGTAAGGTCGGAGCAGTTTCCCTCAGCTTGGTCCAGTTCCCTCCTTCAGGTGAGGCAGCTGTCATGTGCCCTCTGGGTGAGAGAGGGTGGTCGGCAGGGCTGTAATGGGGTCCGGTGGCTCGGCCTGCCTCACTATTCCCGGCAGGAAGCTGCGACACGTCCCCCAGGTGAGAGAGAGAGGTCAGCCCCTGATTATCTATTTTAAGGTTAATTGGAGGGTCTCGGGATTTAGCTCAGTGGCATAAGTACCTGCCTGCAAGCAGGCAGTTGTGAGTTCAATCCCCAGTACTGATTAAAAAAAAAAAGAAAAGGTTAATTGGTTGTTAAACCTAGTTACACCTGCAAAATTCTTTTGCCATGTGATATAATCATGTGAGAAACACAAGTAGCAGAGACCATGGAGGCCTTCTTAGAAGTGCATTAGAGCAGGTTAGAGAAATAAGGACAGGATTATGAAACTGAGGTGCACACATGGGACAGAGAGGAAGCATGAAGCTCTAAAGAAATTTTATTAATGAGGTTTTTTTTATGTAATTTAAAAATAATCTGTAATTGAAAAACTATTCTCATAAAAATATTAAAAGACACAAAAAGGGACAAATATGAAAGATTACAGTGTAAGGCCCATCCTATATGAGCCCCAGAACTATGGGGGGGGGGGAAGGGAGCTTGAAGCGGATTGCTCTTTAAGTCTTCATTCTCCCCTTTAATGCTCCCTATGAATAATTTTTAATAGATAGCAGCATGATCATTAACATTTACCTTGTTGTCACAAGGAGAATTATAACAAAAAGGAAAAGATTTTTGAACTGCATATTATTTTCATATTAGCATAATACTGAACACTCAGCCACTGTCACGAACCACTTGTCATTAATTAAATTTTTTGCAAAATTTTGTAAATAATTATGTTTTAGAAGAAGTTTATATGCAACAAAGTATCTACTAAATTTGAAATAGTATTTTTTTCTTTTTCTTAACTTCATTGATACAAAATGCCGCATTTATCCTTTTAAAAATGATCAATGGTGATCATTCAGGCAAACTACAATTAACCATTTCACAATATTCCAAACTAATTAGCAGCAGGAAGTGTAGCTCAGTGTTATCACCTTGCATGCAGGAGGCCTTGGATTCAATCCCTAGTGTTGCAAACAAACAAATAAGAACTAACTGGAAGTGTGTGACTAGCAATATGCTGATGTGGGACACAAATGCTACATGAAAATTATTTCAAAACAGTCTAAATGAATATTTTATTTAAATTAATTAATTTGTTAATTTTTTTAGCAACTTCTAAATGAAAAATAATCTACAATGTAAGGCATTGCTAAATAAACATTGGTTCTGAAGATAATTTACATTGCACAGTGTGCTATTTTGTCTTCTGAGTATCTGACACATATCCAAAGTAATCTCTGACACAGACTGTCGAAATTCACACTTATCCAATCTGTTGCAGTTTGACCCTCAGTGAAGGAATTAGTGTATCGAAGTGAAAATTTTTGTTTCAGTTTTTCATACAACATTTAGTCTGGGCAATAATAGCCTATTCAGAAACTTCCCCACATCATCTACTGATCCCAGCCCTACCACTTTCAAGTTCTTTTTCTTCTACTTCTTCTTTTAATTAAAATGAGAATTAAACCCAGAGAGTTCTGAGCAATCTCCTTAGATCTTTTCCTTGCTTAAAATTTGGACAAGTCCTCTCTAATTTTCCCATTCTGACCTGAAACTTGCAATCCTCCTGCTTTTGTCTCTTGAGTAGCTGGGATTATAGGCATGGTTATTTTGGGCTTTCCAGTTGATGTTAATACAACATTTTTAAAACCTTACACTTCAGTTTATGCTATTTCATTTTATTAACAGGCTTCTCATCCTAATTTTCAAAGTTCTTGTGAAACCAAAGGAAGTCATCATCATAGTAGAAAATACCCTGTTGAGATTGGGGGCTTGGGTTCTGGTGCTGACTCTGCCACTACCTGCTTCTGGATCTTGAATATCTGTCTCAAGTCTCATTTTTCAACCAGTAGATGAGGTTGTGTTAGATCAATGTTTCCCAGAGTATGTTTTGTTCATGGATATTAAATGCTAAAGAAAATTTGGAAATATTGAATTAAACCAGTATAAGACTTCTTAGGTCCTTTAATAGGACAATGTATATATTATGAATTTTCAAAGGGAAAATGCATTATGCAGTATCTCCTAAACTTGCTTGACTGTGGAACTGTTATTGAAAAAACACTTAATAGAAATACCATCCCTGAGCATGGTGGTACATGCCTGAAATCCCAGCACTGGAAGGAACATCTCAAATTCTTAACCTAACCTATAGCAAAATCTTAACTAAATAAAACAAAAAACAAGGGCAGAGGGATGGTAATGTAGCACAATATGAAGGCCCTGGGTTTAATTCCAAGGATGGCACAAAAAAAAAAGGGAGATAGAGAGAGGGAGACAGGGAGAGTGGGAGAGAGGGTGACAGGGATAGAGAAAGAGAGGGAGATAGGGAGAGAGGGTAAGAGGGAGAGGGGGAGAGGGGGAGAGGGGGAAAGAGGGAGAGAGAGAGAGAGGGAGAGAGAAAGCTAGAGAGAGAGTGAGATAAGGAGAGAGGGTGAGAGGGAGAGAGGAAGAGGGAGAGAGGGAGAAGGAGGGAGGCAGAGGGAGGGAGGGAGGGAAGGAGAGAGAGGAGAGAGAGAGAGAAGCTGAAGTGAGAGATCAGAACCAATACATGCTTTTATTGTGATTTCCAGGCTATTAACCTCTAGGTACATCCTGGTACCAAATAGTCTACTTTTAAAAAAATTTGTCCAGAAAGCAAGAGATACAAAACTTTCATAATGGAAATTTGAGTCCTAAAATATTTTAGAAGGAAAACTATACATATTTAAGCTATTATTGGACATCATTATTAGTTGGTAACATGCAATGTTTTGAGCCACATGAATGAGAAATTTTAGACTTTAATATTTTGCTGTGACTTTACTAACATCAATAAAATGAAAGTAAACTTCTATTTTTTACATACACAGATATATGAAAGGATTTACCAGGGGAATCAGCTCACGTAATTATGGCAGCTGAGGAGTCTCACAATAGGCTTTGGCCAGTGGAAGCACTGGGCTGCTCACAATGTGGCCTCTATTTGGTTTTTTAAAGGGTGAGTATTAAAATTATGAGGTGATAAGAAGTTTTATGAAATAAACAGTGTCTTTAAAGACAGGTCGATTTTTTTCCATTAATTCTTCTTAACTTTTTGAGCAGTGGCATGTTTACACATCATTTGTAATTTATAGCAATTATATGTCCACCTGCTCAGATATTCATTTGAAGAATATTCTAACCACAATCTTTTGTTTTGAGCAAATCTTATTATACCGAGTTTAACATCTCATAGTATCCCTTGACAGGCATTTTAGAACATGTCCTAAGTAATTGTATTTCATGGGTCAGTAAGATAATCACAAGGGAAAGGAGGACTTCCAACCTCTTAACTTTGCCAAGAGATATTTAAAAGCAATTATCAGAGATAAAATGCAAAAATCAGAAGCATCTATTCTGACAACAAAAAGAATAATGTTTTAACGACACAACAACATCAGGACAGACAATAAACTTCAAGAAAAAGGAGTTAATTAATTTTAGCTTCATAAAACATTAACTATATTGTTTTCTACTTTTCATCAGTTACACAAGCATTAAGAAAAATTTCATCACAAATTCCTTTAGCCACCCCTGAACTGTGACTCCTTTTTTTTTTAATGTTAGTTGTGATTTCTTTGACACTTTCTTCTTTTCTTTATCACTTGTTCATTCTCCTTTTTCCTTCACTTGTACATAATTTATGCTCTTGAATTCTCTATTCTAACCAGGAAAATCAGAACCAAAATTACACAAAATTCCTTCAAACACAGTGAAGCAAATCAGAAAGACACTGATTTTTCTATGGGTGGAAGTCTGGGGACAAAGTAGGCAAGGTGAGATGGTTGTCTTAATTGCTCTTTTAAAAAATCTGTCACATTAAATTT
The DNA here is from genome assembly GCF_034190915.1 of Cavia porcellus. NCBI lineage: Eukaryota > Metazoa > Chordata > Mammalia > Rodentia > Caviidae > Cavia > Cavia porcellus. The sequence continues at coordinate 82,137,806 of NW_026947487.1, forward strand.
CTTTCTCCATTGCCTTGCCTTTCTATGCCTAGCAGAGGAGCCTTTTGAGTAAATTATTCTTGGAAATTTTTCTTTCAGTGACCTGATGACATTTTCCTTGTTTGCCTGTCATGACCTAATAATAGTACCTGTTTTCAAAATATACCATTTTTTTGTATTTTTCAGTGTAACAGGCATTATATCTTTTGTTAAATTTGTCACAATTTCCATAATTTGATACCTTTGTAAATGATTTTTAAATTTCAATTTCCTATTATTTGCTTATTCCCAGACAGTTTTTGTTGATCCTTGGGGTAGAATCTCCAGTACAGTGTTGAACAGAAAAACAAGATATTCTTCTCCTGTTAATATTTAAGCCCTCATAATTCATAAACTACAAATAAGAAAGTTACTTGGTTTTCACTGAGAGTGGAAAGATTTACCAAGCTCATTTAGTATTTATTTTCTACGTATCCATCACTTCCAGATTAATATAGTATAAATTATGTTCACTGTTAATATTGACTTTAATAAAACTAAATGCTCATAATAGGTGTCATGTCAAATTATAGAAAATACACAGTAGGCAATAGAAAGTATATGAACAGTATACAATAAAAAATAAATAAAAACCCACTGAAACTCTACCGTTGAAGACTAACATGTTAAGGAGAACCACTATAATCATCATTTTACATAGTGAAATACAAAGTGACTGATCTATTTAAAAGAATAACATAACCAAAATAAAAGGCAGCCACATACACATAAATCTGAACTTGGAGAAGGAAATTTATCCATTTTTAATTCAGGCGATGTCTGATAGGGTTTTCGGCATGATGAAAGAGAGAATATAAAATAAAAATGGCCTTTATTCTAAAGATTCAGAGAGAACTCCATGATCTCTGGGGCCTGGCTTTCTCTGCCAGAAACACGGGGCTGGGATATACATATGACTTCCAACTGGGATGACACTTAGGGCAGGCATTACTGATGCGCAAGCAGCTGAATGGAAATTTCTTCGGGGCAAACAAGAGCTGGGGAAGAAGCAGGAAGTGGTAGGTGTTCCCACTTTGGCCTTCCAACTTGTTAGACCACCACCATAATTTTTCCTGAGGCAAGAACCTTTCATTCCTATCTTTGTATTGTTAGGAAAAGGGTGAAGTCTCTCTCTTACTACTTATTGCTGACAGGGGGCACTGTATTGGGGTTTAGGAAGGTTGATGGGATGATGGTTGATGCCCATGCAGAAGCTGGTGCCAGGTGTTTTAGCCAGGACAACTTCATCATTGGTGAATGCCCACACGTTAGACTAGAAAACAAAGAGACAAGGTGTTATGAGGAGGCAGGCCACTATCATATTTAAGGACCCAGATGAGGTAAAGGAAAGGTGCCTTTGATTTACAATATGTCATTTTATCAGGACCACGATGTGGTAGAATCATTACCATGGTGAGGTAGAATTCTAAAAAATAAGTATGGGGTTAGAAGGAGTCAAGTTATGAGAGGTGATTATTTTTATCCTAAAGGATAAAAGTTATAAGTGTAGGTATGTAGGACTTGTCTCTGGTCCAGGAGTTGAGCTGCAAAGTATAAGAGGGCCATGGCTGTGTCACTATAAGGGAGATAAGAGCCTAGGCCCATAGGGATCTCACGTTTGACTAAACAGCTGAGGATAGAACTAAGACAGTTGTCGTGTAGAACAACATGAAGATGATCTTACACATAATGTGGGTGTCTTTAGGAAAGACTGTTAAGAGTCCTGCTGTAAAAAAGATAATTAATAGAATGGGAGGAATTAGGAACCAAATTGGATAACAAAACATGACTTATCCTGAGAGTTGTGGCTGTGAGGCCTTGGTGAGACAGAGGATGGGTGGGCAACAGAAGATGAGATGGCCACTCAGGATGGTTAGATTCAGGGTTGGAAGGGCATCACTTAGCTTGAGTGATGTGAAACCAGGATGGGAGTCCAGCAACTTTGACTGCTGTTGGGGTTGCCAAGAAGACCAGATAGGGGCCGCTCCACCTTGGTTGTAGTCCTGTGAATTTAGAACATTTGAGATAAATTAGATCTACTGGGGATATTGGAGGATCTGGTTTGATCCCTTCAGAGGATTGGGGCAGGCAGAGGTCAGCATGTCGTAACAGGTGTCAGAGAAAGGAGAGAATTGGGATATAGTCAGCAAGAGGAGGGAGACTTTGGGGAGTAGAAAGATTGTGGAGTAAGAATGGCCTGCCATACATAAATTCAAAAGGAATTAAAATGTAGGAGCCCAGGGAAGTGACCTGAGCTTGGCTAAGGCTAGGGGCAGAAGTTGAGGCCAAGGTTGGTGTAGTTCAAAAGCAAGCTTTGTAAGGTATGTTTTTATGAGACCATTTACCTTTTCTACTTCTCCCAAGGATTGTGGATGATATGGAATGTGTAGGCACCAGGTGATGTGTAAGCTTGAGGATAACTGTTGAGTGAGCTGAGAAATAAAGACTGGACCATTATCTGACTGAATACTCTGAGGTAGACCAAATCTTGGGATGATTTCCTGTAACAGGATTTTTGTAACTACATCAGTGGTCTCCCTAGTTGTGAGAAAGGCTTCTATCCATCCTGAAAAAGTACAAACAAAGGTGAGAAGATATTTGAGAGTTTTGTGGTGGGGCGTGTATGTAAAATCTATCTGCCAGTCCTGACCAAAGTTGTGTCCGTGAAATTGATGAATAGGAAAGGAAGGGGGTGGTATGTGTTCCTGAGGAGAGGTTTTACTATAGAGATGACAGGTATAAGTTGTTGAGACCTCAGAGTGTCTGGACCAGTCTGAATAAACACAAAGGAATAAAAAAAGCATTTTTAAGATCTATGACTATAAAGTGAGTGGTGGAGGGAGGGATATTAAAGAGCATGGTATAAAGGTTTTGCACCACTGGGTGGATTGGGGTAACAGCACTATTGATTACTCTAAGGTCCTGCACTAGGCAATAAGGCCCATCAGGCTTGAGTACCAGAAGAATGGGAGTATTATAGGGTAAATGGGTAGGTTTAGGAAAACCATTGTCTAAAAGGTGCTTGTTTATAGGTTTAAGTCCCTGTGAATGTTTGGGAGCTATGGGATATTGGGGAACACAAGGAAAATTTGAAGGATCCCTGAGACAAATTAAAATAGGCATGGCATGGGTAGTGTGGGTGGGATTGAAGGTATCCCAAACTATGGGATTGACCAGAGAAGAAGAAAGGGGAGGGGATGACTTTGTGGTACACTGTGAGGGTGTTTGGAGCACTAGAGTTGTGGGGAGGGAGAACGTAAAGGAAAAGCTAAGCTTTTGAAGGTGATCTCTACCTAAAAGGGGTGTGGGACATGTTGGAATTACTAGGAAGCTATGGATAAAGAAGAGAGTCTGGAATCTACATGGAATAGGCCCTGTCTGCAAAGGCTGCATAGGCTGGCCAGCAACACCCACTACAGAGATTGGTGACTACAAGATTGAAGACTGAGAATACAAGGGCCTGAAAACTCAGGAAGCACATGATAAGTCACCTCTGTGTCAACAAGTACAGAAAGTGTCTTACCTGAGACCTCTAATGAGACTGAGGGCTCCAAGAAGGATACCTTAATGGGGGCTGTGGGCCCTGAACCCCATCAATCTTCATCAGCAAGTCCAAGTAGCAACAAATCTGTCAAATAAGTCATCAATAAATCTGGCAGTGATGGAGTCTCCTGTGAGGGCCAGGAGTTAGAGGATGCCTTAGCCACTCTCTGGTGGCTAGGACAGTTACTCTTTCAGTGGCCCTTGAGATTTCAGTAGGGACAAGGCCCCAGAGGAATTCCAGGATTTGGGTACTCTCTTGCCTGATGTCCTTCTTTGTTGCACTTGAAGCATGGTCTGGGAGGGCTTTGGGTAGCTCCACCTTGTTTTGGCTTTCCTGTCTTGGGAGCCCCAAGTGCCACTGCTAAGAGATCAGATTGATAGTTAGAAAATTTCTTTTTTTGTGTCTCTTTTTGAGTTTTTTCTCTGTTGTTGAAAACATGGAAAGCTAAATTAAGGTCTCCCTTAATTTGAGGGCCAAGTTCAACCTTTTGTAACTCTGCATGAATATCAGGAGCAGCCTGAGAAATAAAATCAGAATTAACAATAATCATCCCTTCATGAGAGTCTGGGTTTACATTAGTAAACTTAATTAAGGTGCCCCTAAGTGGATTTAGGAACACAGCTGGATTTTCATTAGCCTCTTGGACCTGTTCTAAAAGTTTGTTATATTTAGTATGTTTGTGAGCAATTTTGTTAAGGCTCACAATTAGACATTCAATCATCTTATGCATTTTATAAAAACCTTCTCCATTTTGGTAATTCCAGTTAGGATCCTGTTCTGGCACTGCAGTAGGCCCTGGGTCCTTTTCAGTGGTATTTGCCTTATGTCTGTGATTGGCTTCTTTTCAAGCTTCTTGCCAGCTGAGCTTGCTCTTGTGAGCTGAGAGTGGAGGTCAGAATCACATAAATATCTTTAAAATGTAAATCATAACAATTAGTTATAAATTCAAATTCTCTGATATATAATTCTGTGGGTCAACAGAGATGCAACCTAATGGCTAATCTGAGGTAAGTAGGAAACGAAGAAAGGTACATGTATATTAACAAGTTCCTCAGGGCCAGCCTGTTCCCAAAGTGGGAGCAGAGATTGAGGCAAAGAAGACTGAAGTAGATGGCCATCAAGCAGCCAACCGTCTGGCAGGTGTGTGTGGGCAATTACCTGATGATTGGCTACAAAGCAGCCACTTGTCACCATGTGACAAGGAAATGTGGTGGGTAACCATGTGATCTGAAGCAGCCTAGCTGCTGCTGGCAGCACAGTGAGTGAGTGCAAGATGGCAGCTGGTCATCATGTGACCCACAGCAGAGTGCTCATTGCTGATCACATGAGGAGCCACAAGGGGGCGGCCCTTGACCTTGAGACACATCCCAATATGGTAGTGCCCTGTCACATGGCAGAGGGCTGCAAGATGGTAGCCATCCTCCATGTGAGCTGCAACAACATGGCTGCTGGCAACCATGTGGCTTGCCAGAAAAATGGAATGCCTGAGAACAAGTACGGTGAGCCAGCAGAGAAAACGGTGAAGCAGGGGAAGGAGACAAAGAACCCTCTGACAGGACATATGTCTCAGGTAGGGGGGATTAAGAAGTTGGAGACTGGGGAGAGATGTTAGGGGAAGAATTAGAGACCATTTTGGGTGAAGGAGGAGGAGAGCACATTGCAGGGGGTATAGAAACCTTTGGCTGAGAAGGCTGCAGGGTTTGACCCTGGGGACAGGGGGAGGGGGAGTAAAGATGAGGTGCACATCATCCAAGGGGTCTTGAGGGGAGGAGGGGAGAGTTTCTGGTACAGTAGAGTTAGCTAAAATGATTTTAGCTGCTATATATGATTGAATGAGAGAAGAGCATGTCCTTAGGGTAAGGAAGGCCTGTACAAATGGAATTTCTGCTAACTTGTCACCAGCATAACAAAAGTCATATAAATTTTTGAGAATACAAGGGTCAAATGTCCCCTCTTTAGGCCATAGGTTGGCCAAGCCTCCTGGCAGTAAAAGATTAATTGTTTGGGGCTGGGGATTTAGCTCAGTGGCATAAGCGCCTGCTTTGTAAGCAGGCAGTGGTGAGTTCAATCCTCGGTACCGATAAAAAAAGAAAAAGCCAAAAAAAAAAAAAGATTAATTGTTTAATTCTTATAGTTTTCTTTAGGTCAAGGGTACCAAGGTTATGAACCAGGCACCCCAGAAGTGTTTTTTTTGGGGGGGGGGGAGAGGAAAATGTATTTCCCATGACTGAATTAAAAGTGAGCCAAAAAGAACAATTTTGTTTTAAAGTGTGAGTGCTCTGGCCCTGCCCTAAGGAACCTGAAAATTGTCCCAGAACATGCCTAACCAAAAAGTATTGTCACCTAATTTGGAAGCATGATTAAAAACGGTTCCAATCCAAACCCATTGGCCATCACCAAAAGGCTAGGGTCTGGATCCTAGAGGACCACAGTAACAGCTCTGCCTCTGGCTGTCCAAGGAAGATGAGAACTGCTACCTCAGTCCAGGGGGGAATGGATAATCTTGCGTGGGCCTGGTGCATGGCAACAGAGAAAACTTGGATGGAAGCTGGCTCACCTGAGGTAATTGAACTAGACCAATGTTGTTTGCAGGCTGGTGGCAACAAGTTGAGCAGCTCCTGCATGTTGAGAAATGAGGAATAAATCCAAGATATGGTCTAGTCTGTGAATTAGCAGGGGAACTCAAACTGGGAGACCCCAGGAGTCACTCATGCTGCCATCCTGGTTGGGGAACCAAATGATAGGGATTTTGGCTTGAGGAAGGAGAGAATATAAAATAAAAATAGTCTTTATTCTAACAACATGGAGGGAACTCCATGACTGCCAGGGGTTGGCTTTCTCTGCCAGAAACTTGGGGCTGGGATGTAAATATAACTTCCTACTGGGGTGGTGCTTAGGGCAGGCATTACTGACTCACAAGCAGCCAAATGGAAATTTCTTCATGGGCAAACAGGACCTGGGGAAGAAGCAGGAAGTGGTAAGCATTCCTGCTTGGTCTTCTGCCTCATTAGACCACCACCATCATTTCTGCTGAGGCAAAAACGTTTCTATGTCAAAGTTAAATCACAAACCATCATGTTCACTGAGGCCCACTGACTATAAAAACAGTATCATATTTTGAATATTGTAGGGGAAACACAGTTGAAGTGGTTTTATGTAAAATACTCTACATTTAATTCATTAAAATTTTCAGTTGAAATATTTCATTCTATTAGTCTCATATATTTTTATTGAATTTCACTTGTTCAATAAAGTTCTCTTAAAATAAAAATACACCTACTTTGACACTTTGGAGTCTATTAGAAATATGGTAACATGAGTAGCAAGGGGTAGAAAAATGAACAAACTCAAGACAGTGCAGTGCATGTATATTTAACCTACAGGAGTAGTTTTAAAATCTAGACTGCTCTGGCTGGCCATAGTGGTTCACATCTATAATCCCAGCACTCAGAAGATCACTGCAAGTGTGAGGCCAGCCTGTGTTTCACAGTGAGTGCAAGGTCATCCCTAACTACACAGTGAGAGTGTCTCAAAAACAATCCAGAACTTTCCAATCCTTAATAGCAAAATCAAGGTGACCACTACTGAGTATCTCTTGGTTCCTCAACTTGTCAGTGTTTAAGAGCAAAACAAAAGATCAGTCTATACAGTGGCAGCCAGCACACTACATTTTACCTCACTACTTGGGCAACACCACAAACAACCACTGCCAGCACTCAAGAGCAGCAGTTATTGGTCCTGGAAAAGACATTAATAAGCATGCTCAGCATGAATTCTCCTACCTTTGAGACTTTCTGCCCAATTTTCCTGAGGCATAAGTACTGAGAAAGGGTTTGACCGGTCAGACAGGTGAAGCCTGAATTCTTCCAAGTCAAGCCTGAAGCTACCTCCTAAATTCCACCTATGTTCTCTTAAAAGGCAAACCATGTGTTTCATGTAAAAAGACCAAAAACACATCTGAAGAAGTCTTTATTCCTGAGCAGTTTATCTGTTTCTTGGTGAAAATTTTTCTAACTATATCAAATTAGGTAAAATTCCATTCCTTTCACCAATTACGAAGCAAACAACAAATGAATCTGTGTTCCCTGCCCTTTATTCTTCCTTAGAGCTTTCAGTTATCTGCAGAGCATCACATGAATTTTTTTTTTCGGTTTGGTATTGAGAATTGAACAAAGGACTTGAGGTTTTCCAGCCAAGTGCTGGGTCTCTGAGCTAAATCCCTGGCCCACATGAATTTGATTTTACTTATACAGTACCCCACCTCCACCCAACATGGTTTTGTTTTGGAAGATCTTAGTCACTGTAGCCAGCTGTGGGCTCAGAGTATTAAATGGAAGACTCTAGAAATGAATAATTCATAAATTTTAAATTGCAGCATGATGAAATACATACAACCCATCCTTCCAAGAACACCTTTGTTCATCATATCCACAATGTATATTCCTTAGTCATTTAGCAGCAAATACAGGGAAAGAAACCAGTACAAGCAGGGTTGGCCTTATTCACATCCACAGCTTGAGTTTCCACTAAGGATCTCAGCCAGTACTTGGGAGGCTTGCTTCTTGCTCACACATAAGTGTAAAATTCCTGAAGATTTTTTTCCTATTTTTTTATTTTTTTGAGACAGGGTATCACTATGTAATTCAGGCTGATTCTGAATTCACTATGTAACTCAGGCTGGCCTCAAACTCACAGCAGTCCTCTTGACTTAGCCTCCATGGTTCTAGAACTACAGGTGTGCACCAACATGCCTGATACTTGAATACAGTTTTGTTAATGGGTTCTGGGGTGCTGAAGTCTCCTTCTGGAGGTAGTTTCAAGTTTCTTTCTGTCCTGACCAAAGAATTGGTCAAAAAAGTGCAAAGGTAGCAAAGTTTTATTAAAGGTGGAGAAAGAAACAGGCTCTGCAGAGTGCATTTGGACCAAGTAAAAGTAACTCTACAGTGTGATGGTTGCCACCATGTAAGAGGGTACACAGTGGTACAAACTCAATGTGGGTGTCTTTTTTGTGTCATGCACTCCTCAGGGTATCAGGTCTATGCCTTCTTATGGAAAACCTACTCAACTTGTCAGGAGGAGTCCATATGTAGGGTTTTGGGAACTGCTGTGCACACGTGTTTCTGGCACACCTCCTTTTCCAGCTAGCCTTATCCATACTGCTATGGTTTGTGTCTGGATGACCACCAAAGTCTCATGCAGTCATAGGGGCAGGCTTCTAGAATTTGTGATTGATTCATGGTCCAATGCTAGAATTATGAGTGTGAGTGCAATACTCACCCTAGGGTGGGTGTGGCCTATATATAATATAAGGGACAGAAAGAATCTTCTTTCCATACTCCTCCTTTTATTATTTTGTTGTCTTCCTTTGCTGTGAACTGTAGCCAGCAGATTATAGATTGAAACCTCCACAAACTGTGAGTGAAATAAACCTTTTATTTCTTAATTTTGGACACAGAGTATGTTATCTCAACAATGACAGAGAAGTAATCAACACAGTGCTAGGGCTTTTGGTGTGATAAAAGAGAAAAAATATAAAAAAGAAAAAAAGTAGCCTTTGTTCCAAGGATGTGGAGAGGAGCCCAAGACCATAGATGGCCTGGGTTCCTCTGATTGGAATATGGAGTATAGGGTATATATAACCTTTGACCAGGGTGGTGCTTAGGGAAGGCATTGATGATGTGCAGGAGCTGATTGGGACCTTCTTCACACCACTGGGAAAGGAAAAAGGAAGTTGTCATAGGGGAAGGAAGAAGTGACCTTAAGGTAAACATCCCTTGGTTCTGCCTCCCACCACCTTAATATCGTGTAACTTATTCTGAGGCAGAACTCTTTCATTCCCGTCTTTCTATTGTTAAGAAAAGGGTGAAGTCTTTCTCTTACTACTTACTGCTGAAAGGGGGCACTGCATTGAGGTTTAGGAAGGTTGACAGGACAATGGTTGATGCCCATGTAGAAGCTGGTACCAGGTGTTTTAGCCAGGACAACTTCATCATTGGTGAATGCCTGCATCTTAGCCTGGAAGAATAGACAAGGTGCTATGAGGAGGAAAGCCACTGTCATATTTAAGAATCCAGGGGAGGTAGAAGGAAAGGTGTCTTTGATTTAAATATGACATTCCATCAGGACCATGGTGAGGTAGAATTCTGAAAAATAAGTGTGGGGTTAGGAGGAGTGAAGTTACGAGAAGTAATTATTTTTTCCCATCTTAAAGGGTAAAAGTTAAAAGTATAGGTAGGTACGGCTTGTCTCTGGCCCAGGAGTTGAGCTGGAAAGAATGAGAAGCATGAGAAATATAAAGCCTGATTATTGAGTCATGTTTGGGAAATTATAGTGTAGGGGTGGGAAGGCCATGACTGTGTCACTAGAAGTGACATGAGATCTTAGGCCTACAGGAGTCTCATGTTTAACTAAATAGCTGAGGGTGGAGAGAACTAAGATAGTTATAGTGAAAAAACTAACTAATAGAATGTAAGGGATCAGGAAGCAAATAGGAGAACAAAACATGACCTTGCCTGAAAATTGTAGCTGTGGGACCTTGGTGAGGTGGAGACTGGAGATAAGAGATGAGATGACCTCTCAGAATGTGTAAGGTCAGGGGATTTAGAGTTAGGACAGCACCACTTAGCTTGAGTGATGTGGAACCAGGATGGCAGTCCAGCGACCCTGACCATCATTGAAGTTCTGAGGAAGACTGGATACAGGGCATTCTATTTTAGTTGTAGCCCTTGGGATGATTTTCTGTAACAGGGCTTTGGTAAGTACATCAGCAGTCTCTCTGGTTGTAGGAAACACTTTTATCCATTCTGAAAAAGTACAGACAAAGGTGAGAAGATATTTGAGAATTTTGTGCCTGTGCATGTGTGTAAAATCTACCTGCCAGTCCTGACCAGGGTTGCATCCATGAAATTCATGAATAGGAAATTAAGGGGGTGGTATGTGTTCCTGAGAAGAGGTTTTACTATAGAGATGACAGGTGTAAGTTGTTGAGACCTCAGAGTGTCTGGGCCAGTCTGGACAAACACAAAGGAATCAAAAAAGCACTTTTAAGATCTATGACTGTAAGGGGCTGGGGATTTAGCTCAGCGGCATAAGCGCCTGCCTGGCAAGCAGGTAGTCATGAGTTCGATCCCCGGTACCGATAAAAATGAAAAAGACAACAAAACAAAACAACAACAACAAAAAAAAAACAACAAAAAAAGATGTATGACTGTAAAGTGAGTGGTGGAGGGAGGGATATTAAAGAGCATTGTATAAAGGTTTTGCACCACTGTGTGGATTGGGGTAACAGCACTATTGATTACCCTAAGGTCCTGCACTAGGCAATAAGGCGCATCAGGCTTGAGTACCAGAAGAATGGGATTATTATAGAGTGAATGGGTACGTTTAGAAAAACTATTGTCTAAAAGGTGCTTGATTATAGTTTTAAGTCCCTGTGAATGTTTGGGAGCTATGGGATATTGGGGAACTCAAGGAAAATTTGAAGGATCTCTGAGACAAATTAAAATAGGCATGGCATGGGTAGTGTGGGTGGGATTGGAGGTATCCCAAACTATGGGATCGATCAGAGAAGAAGTAAGGGGAGGGGATGACTTTGTGGTGCACTGTGAGGGTGTTTGAAAGACTAGAGCTGTGGGGAGTGAGAAGGTAAAGGAGAAGTTAAGCTTTTGAAAGAGATCTCTACCTAAAAGGGATGTGGGACATGTTGGAATTGATAGAAATCTATGGGTAAAGAGAAGAGTTTGGAACCTGCATGGAATAGTCCCTGTCTGTAAAGGCTGCATAGGTTGGCTGTCAACACCTCCTATAGAGACTGAGGACTTAATATAACAGCCTGAAAACTCAGGAAGCACTGTATACATGGCTTCTATGTCCACAAGTATGGAGAGTGTCTTACCTCTCATGGGACTTGGGGCTCTGAGAAGGACACCTTAATGGGGCTGTAGGCCCCGAGCCCCATCAAGCTTCAGCAGTGAGTCTGAGCAGATCAAGTAGTTATGAATCTGGTGGTGATGGCATTTCCTGTGAGGACAAGAAGCTAAGAGAATGGCTTACCCACTATCTGGCAGGTAGGATAGTCCAGTTGTTCTGGGGCAAGGCCCCAAAGGGATGCCAGGTTTCTCTTGCCCAATGTCCTTTTTTGTTGCACTTGAAGCATGGCCCAGGAGGGGCCCAGGCAGCTCCACCTTGTGTTGTTTTACCTGTCTCAGAGCTCTAAGTGTCACTGCTAAAAGATCAGGTTGTTATTTTTTATCTCTGTTATTAAAAACATGAAAAGCCATATTAAAAATGTCTCCCTATTGGTTTGAGGGCCAAGTTTAGCCTTTTGTCTTGGGATCTGGCCCACAGCGGAAGGTATCAGTAGAATCAACTAAATATGCAGGAGGCAAATAATACAATCAACAGGGTATTTATGATCACAACTTTAGTAATGGCTTCCCATAAGGAGGATAAGGTCTAAGGAATTTTAGGAAGTGACATTGTCATATATAAATACCTCTTGTGCTGTTAGAATGTCTAATGCCATCTGAGTTTTGGAGGATAGCCTGTTTTATCAATTTTACCTTTTTATTTAGGGGAGAGATCAGCTATAGTGTCATTTAATGCCAGTGAGTATAGTTAATTATGGCCCCAATATGCCCGGCACCTGCTGGTCAGCAGAGGGCTGAGCCAGGGCTGGTGGACAGGCTGGGAAAGGCTCAAACCTGGTCTCTGTCCCAGTGTTGGTCTCGTTGTTCTGCATGCATCATATAACCTTTTTTTTTTCTGGAAAAGATCTGGTGGGTCCCAGAAGGAGGAATCCAAAAGAAATTTATAATTATCTCTTAATTTTAGTTGTTGAACATCTAGAAGATTGATAATAGTATAGTGCAGTACAGGCAGTAAGCTTAACATTGAACATTAAATGGCTATTAGCCATGAGTATTTTAACATTTGAGCACTGAAGGAATTCATGAAGCATCTCTAAGCATATGTCTGGATCTGAAAGAAAACACTTGTCATCATACATTACATAAATTTTTGTTTAAACTTATTATTTGACTGGGGATCTTGTGTTGGTCTGATTTGAATCTCCTGGCTGGAACACAAGAAAAAGGTAGCAGAAACAATCCCAATTTTATAATTGCAGGCATGAATATACTATCAGATCAGCAACAATAAATTGTCTTAGTAATATGAAATTTAGTTGAGGTGTCTCTCATAAAGCCATGGAGATTACTGGAGGCTCCAATTAGTAAACAAGCTGGTTAAAATTACCAGGTGGCCACTTTACTGTTTATCAATTGAAGTCCTGTCCAATGCCTCCTCACTGTCGGGGTCGCTCCCGGCCGGCAGGAAAGACACACGACAAAGTCTGGCGGTGTGCAACCTTGCCTTTATTTGTCTCCGCGTGGGCCCCGCGAGGCCTCCTCTCTGCCACCAGCCCTTTCTCGCCGGTGGACTTTCTCTATCTCTCTCTGTGCTTCCTCCCGTGGCGGGAGAGGCATTTACTTTTATAGGGCAACAGTAGCCAATCAGTTTAAAGCGCGCGATGCGGGCTGACTGGCTAACATCAGCTGTTGCTAGGCAGACTATCTTACAGAGCGGGTTGTTTAAGTCACCAGCGCAATCAGGGGGCAGGAAGCAGGCGCCAACTTGACTCACTCGATGGGAGGGGCAATCTAGCTCAGGCTCCGCTCCCACCCACAGGCCCTACGTCCGCCAAGTAAGGCGACCGGTGTAGGCCGCGGCTCCCAACATCTCCCCCTATTTTATTTACTTTGAATGAATGTATGCATCGCAGCCCGCCCTGGATCGAGTGTAGAGGCTTATGCCCTGTGTTGAGGCCCACCGTAGGCCCTTGGCTTGGACCCTGGTCGGCCGTCCCCGGGTCCACCAAGGCCTTGAGACCCTCGTCCTTTTTCCAGGGCCAGGAGTGAACTGGACGGAACCTGGATGCACATAGGCATGCACTCATGCCCCTCCGTGCGATCCCCTCGGAGAGACATCTAGATCTGGGCAGATTCTAGTAATCCAGCGGCTTTCGTGCAGTATGGGGTAGGGCCTGGCTTAGGTCGAGTCGTGCTGGGGAGGCACGCTCTTACCCGTCATTGACTCACCTACCCTGATGTGTAGTGTCAATAGGGAAGGAGTGCGGAAGACCCGCCACATCTAGACCCGGTCGTAGGCCAGTCGAGCGAGCCATGCGTAAGCCTGGGGGTCATTGTGCCCATCACGGGCTGCTGCCAGGGCCGCATGGGCAACCAGGCGTACTTGACGCCGGGCCGCCGCAAGGCACCCATTAATAAATGATGTAACCCATCGGAGCAAGAATGGTCCTACAAGTAAGAGCAGAAGCAAGGAGCACAGGGGACCTAACAATGGTAAAACATAGGGGAGCAAGCCATTCCAGGCTCCCCAAAAAGGGATTGTCCTGCAGTTCTTTTAGGGCTCATCTTGTTGTTGGGTCTGCGGTTGGCCTCTGGTGGAACAGGCCTGATCTTCAGTCGAGGGACTTGTCGCAACCTCTCTGGGACCCACAGTGGTTCTCGTCCCGATTCCTGCAGGAAAACACAAACCGCGCCTCGGTTCCAGCTAACCACCGGATCCGGGCCCATCCATTGTCATGCCATAGATAACCGCGCCTTTGGAGGCAGGCCTTGGCTTACTCCCCCTTTTTATTTTTTATTTTTATTTTTTTATTTTTTTTTTTATTTTTGGTCTTTTTCATTTTTTTTTTTTTTATCGGTACCAGGGATCGAACTCGCGATTGCCTGCTTACAAGGCAGGCGCTTATGCCGCTGAGCTAAATCCCCAGCCCCCGTTTCCTCAACCGGCGTTTTTCTCAGCCTGCTCGGCAGAGTAGCCGCCCATGAAAATACCATCCGCCCCGCAGCGCAACGTCATAGGACGGCGGTCGCGACAGAGTGGAACGGGGCGTCACTTCCTGTGCCGGCTGAGAGAAGGGAGGGTTCCCTGTAGCGGCCTCTCGGCGGGGAGCCGCTTCTGGAGAAGAGCTCCAGGGCGGAGCGGATGGCTCTCTATCTCCTCCCCGCCAGAGAGCGCTCGGGGGCCCTTTTTCCTCTCTCTGCTTTTTTCGAGCGGCGCACGCACACAATTCGCGGCGCAACTCGGCATAGGAGTCAAGGCACGCATGTATCATTTCCCACAGGGGGCGAATAGCCAGCGAAATATCCCCTTCCAATTCCGCCGAAGTGAGGTCCCCGCCTAACTTCTCCCATGACGGCAGGTTTAAATGCCCCGTGGGTAAAAACCAGGGAGCCACCCTATCTATCTCTGCTATGAATAGTTCTAGTGTTTTTTGACCTACCCTGAGGTCTCTAGCTTTTAAAAGCTTCCTAAGGGCCTTTACCAAGGGCCGCGCCTCCGCGCTCGGTAAATTACCCATCTCTAACCTCTAAGGGCTGTAACTCACCGCGTGTGACTTAAAGAACCCGTCACCTACGCGTGAGCCTGAGGGGAGTCTAAAAGCCCTGTAGGTGCACGCCACCCAGAGCCCAGGCTTATCCCCCACTCACCTGTCCGGCAGCACCATGCTGGAGCGTTGCACACCCCCGAGGGGAGTGATCAATTCCCCGTACGGGCCACCAGATGTCGGTGTCGCTCCCGGCCTGCAGGAAGAACACGCGACAGATTCTGACGGTGTGCAATCTTGCCTTTATTTGTCTCCGCGTGGGCCCCGTGAGGCCTCCTCTCTGCCACCAGCCCTTTCTCGCTGGTGGACTTTTTCTATCTCTCTCTGTGCTTCTCTCTCGTGGCGGGAGAGGCATTCACTTTTATAGGGCAACAGTAGCCAATCAGTTTAAAGCGCGCGATGCGGGCTGACTGGCTAACATCAGCTGTTGCTAGGCAGACTATCTTACAGAGCGGGTTGTTTAAGTCGCCAGCGCAATCAGGGGGCAGGAAGCAGGCGCCAACTTGACTCACTCGATGGGAGGGGCAATCTAGCTCAGGCTCCGCTCCCACCCACAGGCCCTACATCCGCCAAGTAAGGCGACCGGTGTAGGCCGCGGCTCCCAACACCTCACCCCAAGGGATTTTGTTTAACCAATTTTAGCATTATTTTGATCAGCTGGCAAACTAGATGGAAGCATGTTTTTTTAAATCTATAAACCAAATAATCTTTGATTAAATGGTTTGAAAATGCCAAAAGGAAAAGAGATTGTTGAGTTCAAATAAAAAGGAACAGCTGTTTATAGAGCAGGTAAATGGACAAACACTGACAGATGATCTGTACATTTTAAACAGACTGACCAAACAGACAACAGGTATTTTGACTGATAATCATCTTATAAAATTAGAGTGCATTCAAATATATTTGGCCAATTTGAACAATAATAAATAAGACTAGTGTAAACCTACTTGTAGATCAATTAATAGAGATCTCTTGAAATAAGAATACCAGAAAAGGAACCTAATTTATGGTTAGCCCAGAAAATTAAAAAGGAATAACCAGGCACCTCATCTCTCCACCTCACCAGGCGGCCATGGCCCATTCTCCTCCCACTGCTTCCCATTGCCTCCTCCTCCGTGCAGCGGCCTGGAATCACACTCCGGGTCAGACCTGATCCAGGCCATGCATGAGGGATGGGGCTGCCCATGAGGTGCACAGAGCCTGCAGGGGAGTGCAGAGCTGGTGCTCAGTGTGAGAGCTCAGAGCAGCCTACACCTCCCCATCTATGTAGCACCGTGCACCATCACGACCGGGCTTGCCTCAGTGCAGCCCAATGCCATCCGCAGGCACCTCCTCCCATTCCAGCCATGGGCTCACTTTGGGAGAGGTGGGCTGGTGTGTGTCAGGGGGAGGGACTGAGAAATTGGAGCCTAGTGGGTGAAGGGGGAGGGGCAGCCTTTGGCTGAGAAGGCTTCAGAATTTGGTGTGTGAGATATAGGTGAGAAACTGTGAAGAAAGGAGCTGTATCCTAAGTGTGGGGAGAGGGAGAGATCCTGGAGAAGCAGAGTGAGCGGAAGACACATCCTTAAAGTGAAAAAAGCCTAAAAATGGAGAGTTTTTGCCAACCTGTTGCCAGTGTAACAAAAGTTATATAAATTTTTGAGAATACAGGAGTCAAACATCCCCTCTTTAGGCCATGGCTGCCATTAAGTTTGTAGGTCGGCCAAGTCTCCTGGCAGTAAAAGATTAATTGTTTAATTCTTATGATTTTCTTTATGCCAAGGGTACCAAGATTATGAACCAGGCACCCCAGAGGTGTAAAATGAGCCAACTTGAACTCTGGCCAATGTAGAAGAGATCATTACCTAATCTTTTGGATGCAGGGTTAATTGGTTCCAACTCGTGCCTTTTTAGTCATCACCAAAAGGCACGGGTGGAGTCCCAGTGGACCACATAAAAGGCTCTGCCTCATACTGCTCAAGGAATGTGAGAGCCACTATCCCAGTCTGGGGATAAAGGGAAAAAGGGAAATCTGGCATGAGCCCGGCCCACGGCCACAGAGTAACCCTTGGACTGGGGGGGGTGGTTTGGCTCATATGCGGTAAATGAATTAGGCCAGTGTTGTTTGCAGACCAGCAGTGACAAGTTGAGCAGCTCCTGCATGTTGAGAAATGAGGAATGAATCTAGGAGGTGGTCCAGTCCATGAATTGGCAAGGAGTCTCAAATTGGGAAGACCCCAGGAGTCTTTCGCACTGCTATTCCTGGTTGGGGAACCAACTGATAGAATTTTTGGTGTGGTTAGAAGACAGAACATAAAGTAAAGTGGCCTTTGTTTTAAGGATGTGAAGAGAAACTCCATGACTGCTGGGGTATGGCTTTTCTGTGAGACACGTGGTGTGGGACACATGCATATAGCTTTGGTCTGGGGTGGTGCCTAAAGGGGCATTACTGATGTGCCAGCAGCCAAGTGGAACCACATTTAGTACCACAGGTAAATTGTCTAGGGGCAGGGAAAATGACCTCAAGGTAAATGTCCCTTGGTCCAGCCTCACTGCTGTAGTGTCCTATCTAGGAAAAGATCCTTTCAATATCTGTGTATTTTGTTTATTTATTTATCTGAACTCAGGATATGGGAGGAAGCTATATAGGCCCTAGCCTGAGGAAGCAACTTGCCTCTAAAGGAAAAAAGATAAATTTTACATTGCAATACTGGGATATATTATGTCTCAACTTTGTTCCTTTTAACAGGAGTTTCAAATCTATCATCAATTCTAAAATAATTTTAGTTCTTTCCATGGGGTTTTACTTGGGCCCCAGTAAGATTCTTTCATGTTTGTCAATTTTTCTATTCTGGAATATATTATTCTTTTATCTCTGACTTTGTACTTGGCACTCCCTGTTCTGAGTATTTTTAAGAAATTTCATAAATTTTCTTCATTGATTTAAGAGAATTGGAGGGCACTCTTTACATTCACTTGCATTTCATCACTCAAATTTTGGCCTATCTATTGGGAAATCTGAGATTGCAGCTTTGCTGAAGATCTTACTTCTAATCTTCCTTTGGGTCAAGTCCAGCATTCATTTTAATGTGGCACCACCTTCATAGTTGGACCTCCCCTCTCCTTCACTTGGGCAGCAAGGCACCAGACCTTTCTTCTTTTCTTCAGTTAGGAAGAGGATTCCTTAGGTGCTGTCTCCTGTTATAACCTGCTTTCGCATCACTATCCTGTTCTGTAAGCATCATTACCTTGACCTGTGTTTCAACTCTTGTTTCTTGTAAATTATCCCTTTCCAGAACAGCAATTTGGTCCCAGAACCAACTGTCCCTGGATTGTAAAACATTTTCTGACCACTGATTGTAAAACACTCAGTCCCAGGACTAACTGGCCCTGGTTAAAACATTTTTGCGGAGATTAACTCCCTTTTTGTGTAAGCTACTTCCCCTTTTCCTCTGCTTTACTGTCTTTACCTTTACTCCCTGCCCCATAACCTAACCTGGTTACACAGTTCTGCAGATTCCAATGCAGGCTGTGTTGCTGGGTACCACCTAAAACAAAGTGCTTCTTTTTAAAGACAACTTGCCCTGTTTTTTGAGCAATATCGTGGGGCCTCAGTTTTAGGGTACAATATTTGGGGGCCTGCCCAGGATATCTCAAGCACATCTCCCTAAATTATTCACTGATTGGCTTAGTATCTGTAAGTATTCCTTTTCTTTTGGGGGATTTTTGCCCATTTGAGTGCACACATTTTTAGCAGACAAGACAGGTGCTCCTTCTGCACCAAAAAGGGACACCTTCCAGGGGCTTTTTGCCCATTTGTGATTTGAGGGGCTTTTTGCCTCATTTGAATTTGTGTTTTGTTACTAACTCTGAGGGCTCCCATTTGAATTTGTCTCTGTTACTAACTTTGGGGGCTTTTTGCCTATGTGAATTTGTCCTTGGCTTCTGTTGCAGGCTCCATGTGGTTTATTGGACTGAAGGGTATTGTTTCCCTCTACGTCACTGAACTGTGAACAGACAAGCCTTTGTATGCATGTCTAGTGTTTTCTTTGTCCTTTGTGGCACCTTCTTTTGTATTTCTGCTATTGATCAGTTATTAGGAACTGTGGGCCAGGTACCATCATTGGTGTCTTTATCTCCTTTAACCCTGGTCCTTAATCATTTTGGAGATTTTAATGATCGTGCTTGGAGATATGGAGAACCTGTATTCTCCTGGGAGAATCTGTATCTTTAGTGAACTTGAATGGCCCACTGGGGTTCCTAACTGGCTGCTGGCGGGTAGTTTTGATATGTCCACGGCTCGAGCACTCCAACAAATATGTCCTCAGGCCCCGAACCACCTGGATCAAGCTGTGTACATTCAGGTTTGGATTGACCTTATTTGTGACCCCCCCCTTCTGACTTAAAAAGTTTCTTAAGGCTTCAGACCATCAAATTGCAAGTCCCCTACTCCTGGCACCCCTAAAGGTGAAACCAGCACCAGAACCTCATCTGATTCTCCTGGCTGAAGAGGAAGAACTCTTACTGCCACTGTACCGACCCTCAGCCCCAGTCTTCACCCCCAGAAACAGAGTCCCCTTGTAACCTTCCTAGCCCAATCCAAACCAGGAGTTATCAGTGTTTGGAATCACTGGACTCCTCCACAACCCCTACCCTCCTCCCTTTATGCAAGGTTCCTAACCCTGAAGATCCCTCTGCCTCAATATTTACCCATGTTCCATTGGCTACTTCTGATCTGTATAATTGGAAAGAGTAGAACCCCCCTTTTTCAAAGGACCCTCAAGGTATTATTTCTCTTTTAGAATCAGTCTTTTCCACTCATTGCCCCACCTGGGATGACTGCCAACAGATTTTACAGCAGAAGAGAGAGAGAGCATATTCTCACCCTGAGATGAAAAGTGGTGCATGATCTAGACACTAACTCCTCCTCTGATCCTGAGCAGCAGAACCGTGTTTTCCCTTTGTCCTGCCCCTATTGGAATGCTAACACCATCGAAGGTAAGGAGGCTCTGGATCAGTATCATCATTTGTTCTCAGAAGCCCTTAAAGGTGCCACCAGAAAACCCACCAATTTGTTCAAGGTTTCAGAGTTAAGACAATTGACTGATGAGTCTCCATCGGGGTTTCTGGAAAGATTACAAGAGGCATATTGCATTTATACACCTATAGATCTGGTAGCACCCGAGAATGCAAGAGCTATTAACATTGTCTTTGTAACCCAGTTGGCCCCAGATGTTAAGCAAAAATTGCAAAAGCTTGAGAGATTTGAAGTTATTAGCCAGTTATTAGAGATTGCTCAGAAAGTATTTGACAACTGTGAAGACCCAAAAGATCAGAAGTTGACGAAGGTATTAGAGGTTCTGACTGAGAAAGTTACCGAGCCAAATGTGAAGCCTCATCCACCTCTAGGGAAAAATCAATGTGCTTATTGTAAGGAAATGGGACACTGGTGAAGAGATTGCCCCAAAATCCAAGTTAAGCTAGAGAAGGATGCAAAGACACTGTTGTCCCATGATTAGGAAAGTCAGAGCTCTCATGCCCCACCCCCCCAGCCCAGGCTAACTTTGACTGTGGGGGGCCAACCTATTGATTTCTTAGTGGACTCTGGAGCCACTCATTCAGTACTAACTCAACCTATAGGAATCCCTATGGGAAGAAAATTAAAGGTATTGGGAGCCACCAGAACAGCAAAGGTTTAGCCAAAGTTTCAAGCTCAGCTCACCAGGCCAGGACAAAAGACCATTTCCCATGAATTCCTTTGGGTCCCAGAATGCCCAGATCCCCTGTTGAGTCAAGACCTCTTGCATAGGCTGAAAGTTCATCTCAGTTTTGAATCAGCCATCCCAGCAGTGCAAATGGACAATGGCTCACCTAAATTCTTTGGCACCAAGGTCCTCGCCCTGAGGGTGAAGGACATTTATTATTAGAAAGTCCTAAAGTTTTTAATGACAATAAACTCTATACTGATGGGTGCAGGAACTCTCTGGGGTTTAGGCAGAACATAACCCTTCTGGTCCGGCAATAAATCAAGTCTCTTTGGTGATAGAGCTTACACTTCAGGCCACCCCTATTTGGCTTAAGCAGTATCCCATCAGTCTGCAGGCCCATCAAGGCACAGCCAAACATATATTAAGATTAAAAGAACATGATATATTAAAATCTTGTATCTCTCCATGGAATACCCCTTTGCTGCCTGTTCAGAAGCCTGGGACCCAGGCCTACTGACCAGTGCAGAATCTCAGAGAAGTAAACAAAAGATTTGTAACTCTTTATCCTACTATACCCACCCCCTACACCCTGCTGAGCCTACTGAACCCTGAGAAGACCTGGTACTCAGTGTTGGATTTAAAGGATGCTTTCTTTACCTTGCCTATTGCTCTGGTAAGTCAACCCACCTTTGCCTTTGAATGGACAGACCCCTCCTTGGGAGTGTCAGAGCAGTTAACTTGGACATGCTTGCCACAGGCTTTAAAAATGTGCCAACTCTTTTTGATGAGGCCTCATCTAGAGATCTCTTGGGCTTCAGTGAGGACCATCCTGATGTGATACTCTTGTTGATGACATTCTGGTGGTGACAGATTCATATGAATGCTGTGTGAATGCCACCCAAGCTCTCTTGTGGGCTTTAGGTGAGCTGGGCTACATAGTCTCTGCTAAAGAGGCCCAACTATGCCAAAAACTTGTAACCTACTTAGGTTACCAAATCCATGAAGGAAAGTGGACTCTTTCCTCCCAATGGGTGCAATCCATCCAGCAGGTTCTAGTCCCAGCAACTAAAAAGCAGGTTCGAGAATTTCTAGGAGTTGTGGGGTATTGTAGGCTTTGGATTATTAATTTTGCTGAGATAGCTCAGCCTCTTTATGATTCATTGAGAGGAGCCACTCAGGACCCTTTAGAGTGGACAGACTCCCAAGACCAGGCTTTTAAACAGCTGAAACTGGCTTTAACTAAGGCTTCTGCATTGGTGCTGCCAGACCTGCAAAAATCTTTTTCTCCCTACATCGATGAGAGGCAAGGGATAGCAAAAGGAGTACTGACCTAGAGTTTGGGACCATGGCAGAGGCCTGTTGCTTATCTTTCCAAGAGGCTTGATAGTGTGGCAGCTGGATGGCCACCTTGTCTACAGGTGATTGCCTTGGTAGCCCTCCTGGTAAATGAGGCTCAAAAGTTGACTTTTGGACAGAAATTCTTAGTGGTCTCCTCTCATTCACTGGAGACCCTCATCAAGGCTCTATCAAACCGACGGCTGTCCAACTTCTGAGTTATGCACTATCAGGTGCTACTTCTGGATCTGACCACTATCAAATTCAAGGAAACAGTAGCTTTAAATCCTGCTACTCTGCTGCTGACGATGACCCCTCTATGCCCCTGCATGACTGTATTGAGGTTATTGACCACCTCAAGGGACTCTGACCCTGTTATAGGAGGAAACAATCTGGCAGATGCCACTGCCTGAAAAGTGGCCTTAAAATCAGTGGGAATTGAGGTGGCTCTGACATTACTGCTGATCCCACCTGCTCTGTCAGAACCCATTTACACCCAAAAGGATTTGCATCTGGTGGCTCAACTCCAAGCAAAGCCTAATACCCCTGGGGGTTAGTACCAACTGCCTGATAAGCTAACCCTCTTTCCCGAGGCATTGGGATGTGAACTCATCCAACAGGCTATTGGTTTACTCACCTAGGAGGGTCAAAGCTTGCTCCCCTCTTTCAGGATCATTTCTTTATTCCCCAATTGTCAAAGCTTACCCAGTCAGTGAGCCTCAGATGCCCCCAATGTCAATTGGTGAACCCAAAATGACAGCTACAAATAGAAACCACTCACTACTGTGGGATTGGGCCTAGAGAACACTGGGAAATGGATTTTACAGAGATGGGAAAATCTGGACTCCAAGGGTATAAGTACTTCCTAGTAATGGTAGATACTTTACCAGGATGGGTCGAAGCTTTTCCTACTAAGGGTGAATCAGCCCTGATAGTAGTAAAAAGGCTCTTATATGAGATCATCCCTTGATTTGGCCTTCCCTTGTCCATGGGGTCTGACAGTGGCCTGGCTTTTGTAGCTCAGATAACTCAAAAATTGGGGTGCAGAGGAGGGGCTGGGTGGATCTGGGGCACCTGCACCAGCCTCCCCGTGTGTCTGGAGGACTGTGGATATCTCAGCAAGCAGGGAGGGATCACAGGTTCTGGAGGCACCGTGGCCTGTGGTGAGTGCTCAGCACACTCTGCCCAAATCCCAGACTGTTCGGGACCCTCCAGGCTTCCGGGTGCAGTGAAGTGGAGAAGTGGGTTTGAGGCTTCTACATCCGCCTCCCCATTCTGGCTGCACTTGGAGAACTGCTGAGCTTCTAACGGGTGGGCGGGCCCACGCTATCCCCGGAGCCCAGCTGTTTGGGCTTCCCACACCTAGCCATTGGTGTGCAGAGGAGGGGCTGGGCAGATCTGGGGTGCCTGCGTCGGCCTCCCCATGTGTCTGGAGGACTGTGGATGTCTCGGCAGGTGGTGGAGCATCGCGGGTTCCGGAGGCCCTGCAGCCTGTGGTGAGTGCTCAGCACACTCGGCCCAGAGCCCAGACTGTTTGGGTCCCTCCAGGCTTCCGGGTGCAGTGAAGTGGAGAGGTGGGTTTGAGGCGTCTACATCTGCCTCCACATCCCGGCTGGGATTGGAGAACTGTGGAGCTTCCAACGGGCCAGGTGGGTGCACAGTGTCCCTGAGGCCCCGCTTGTCTGGAACTGCGGAGTTTTGAGCTGCCAGAGGAGGGCCATTGGTTCTGCAGGCCCAGTGGCTTGGGGTAGCATGGTGCCAGAGTCTCAGTAGCTGCAAACATAGAAGGGGATTTCCAACAGATCCTGAGGAAGCTTTCAAATAACACTTGAAACACAGAAATATAGGAAAATGACAAAACGAAAGACCAAATTACAACCTCAAACCTCCAGCCCATCTCAAGAAACCCTAGGAGCAATGTATAAAGAAGAAAATACATGCCATTCACCTCAAATATCAGACACAATAGCTACTGAAATTAACAAGCAACTCCAGGAAGCTTTAAAGAAATTCAAACTCGAAATAATCTCCCAGGTAAAAGAAGAAATGATAAAAGAAATGAAAGAGATTCTGAATATATCTAAAGAAAACAGATAAAAAATTGGAGGAACTAAACAAAAAGATAGAATCCCTAGACAAGCAATATAAGAAACAAACAGAATACATAATGCAGATGCACAGAGATATACAGGAAATAAAAAACTCCACTGAAAGTTGTAAAAACCACCTTAATGAAAGTGAAGATAGAATTTCAGACCTTGAAGACAGGATTGCAGCTAGTGAACAGGAAAGGAAAGATCTTTTAAAAATAACAAGGAATCAGGAAACAACAATTCAACAACTGCAAGACGATGCAAAGAAAAATAACATAAGAATGATAGGGATTAATGAAAAAGAAGGAGACAACATAAAGGATGTCAAGAGGATATTTAGAGAAGTAATAGCTGAAAATGTCCCAAGCATGAGATCAGAAACCGACATCAGGATCAGTGAAGCATATAAAACTCCAAATAGTCATAACCAAAATAAAACTACACCCAGACATATAATAATCACCATCCCAGAAATCCAACACAAGAATAGATTATTAAAAGCTGTCAGAGAAAAAAGACAGATCACTTATAAAGGAAAACCTATCAGAATCACAGCAGACTTCTCATCACAAACAATAAAGTCAAGAAGAGCATGGAGTGAAGTATTCCAGATCCTAAAGCAAAATGATTTCCAACCTAGACTGATGTATCCTGCAAAACTATCATTCAAAATTGATGGTGAAATACGATACTTCCATGACAAAGAACAGCTGAAGAACTTCATGAACACCAAACCAACCCTGCAAAAAATATTGAAAGACAGTTTAGATACACAAAGGAAAAAACCACTAAGCAAAGCAAATAATTAAACAGAACAGAAAGATAAAGATGCAACAGCAGAGAGATAACATTCCTACAATTAACCAGCATTTAACAGTAATAACCATTAATGTAAATGGTCTCAATGCACCAATCAAAAGGACCAGACTAGCAGAATGGATCAAGAAACAAAATCCAACCCTATGCTGTTTACAGGAAACCCATCTAACCCAGAAGGATACTCACAGACTGAAAGTCAAAGGATGGAAAACAATTCTTCATGCAGCAGGAATCCAAAAAAAGGCAGGAGTAGCCATCCTGTTTACAGACAACGTGAACTTTAAACCAACAATGACCATAAAGGACAAAGAAGGTCACTACATACTCGTAAGGGGAAAACTCCAAGAGGAAGAGATAACTATCTTAAATATATATGCACCAAACTCCAGAGCACCCAGTTATATAAAACAATTATTAACAGAAATGAAAACTCAAATTATCAGTAACACAATTGTAACAGGAGACCTTAATACACCATTGACACCAAGGGACAGATCAACCAGACAGAAAATGAGCAAAGAAATAACAGAACTGAATCACACCTGTGAACAAATGGGTTTGATAGACATATACAGAATGTTCCACCCAACAACATCAGAATACACATTCTTCTCAGCAGTACATGGATCATTCTCTAAAATAGACCATATGTTAGCTCACAGAACATATTTAAACAAATGCAAAAGAGTTGAAATCATCCCTTGCATGTTATCGGATCATAGCACTCTGAAATTAGAAATTAATGATAAAAGATACTGCAAAAATCCCGCAAACACATGGAAACTGAATAACACACTCTTGAGTAATCAGTGGGTCACAGAAGAAATTAAAGAAGAAATTAAACAATACCTAAAAGAAATTGAAAATGCAGATACAACTTACCGGAATTTGTGGGATGCAATGAAAGTGGTCCTGAGAGGAAAATTTATTGCACTGAGGTCCCACATCAGGAAAACAGAACGAATACAAATAAATAACTTGATGCTACACCTCAAACAGCTAGAAAAAGAAGAGCAAGTCAAGCCCAAAGCCAAAAGAAGAGAGGGAATTATAAAAACCAGAGCAGAAATCAATGCAATAGAGACTAAGAAAACAATCCAAAGAATCAACGAATCAAAGAGTTGGTTCTTTTAAAGAATAAATAAAATTGATAAGCCCCTAGCCAACCTTATTTAAAAAAGGGAAGAAAAAGCTCAAATTCACGCAATAAGAAATGAAAAAGGTGAAATCACTACAGACCCAATAGAAATACAGAAGATCATCAACACCTATTTCGAAAACCTCTACTCTCAAAAGTTTGATAACACAGAAGAAATAGACATATTCTTAGAGACATATGAAGTACTAAAGCTAGATCAAGAGGATGTAAAACTGTTGAATAACTCAATCTCTGTTAATGAAATTGAATATGTAATTAAGTCCTTACCTACAAAGAAGAGCCCAGGCCCAGATGGATTCACTGCAGAATTCTACAAGAAATACAAAGAAGACCTAATGCCGACACTCCTCAAACTATTCAATGAAATTGAAAGGGAAGCAATCCTTCCTAAGTCATTCCTGGAAGCAAATATTACTCTAGTACCAAAACCTGAGAAAGACCCAACTATAAAAGAGAACTATAGACCGATCTCCCTAATGAACACAGATGCAAAAATCCTCAATAAAATATTGGCAAATAGGATGCAGCAAATCATCAAGAAGATTATAAACCATGACCAAGTGGGATTCATCCCAGGAATGCAAGGGTGGTTCAAATTACATAAATCAATAAATGTAATCCACCATATCAATAAAGCCAAAAATAAGAATCACATGATCATTTCTACAGATGCAGAAAAAGCCTTTGATAAGGTCCAACATTTATTCATGATAAGAACTTTACAGAAAATTGTAATAGATGGTCTTTACCCCAATATAATAAAGGCGATTTATGACAAACCAACAGCCAGCATCATACTAAATGGCCAAAAATTGAAAGCCTTTACTTTAAAATCAGGCACAAGACAAGGATGTCCTTTATCACCACTCCTATTTAATGTAGTACTGGAAGTACTAGCCAGAGATATTAGGCAAGAGAGAGAAATAAAAGGGGTAAAGATAGGAAAAGAAGAAGTTAAATTATCATTGTTTGCAGATGACATGATACTCTACATAGAAGACCCCCTAAACTCCATTGAAAGACTCTTAGATACAATAAATAAATTCAGTAAAATGTGGCTGGATACAAAATCAGTACTCAGAAATCAATAGCATTCCTATACACGAACAACAAAATCACAGAGAGGGAAATATGGGAAACTACACTCTTCACATTAGCAAGCAAAAAAATGAAATATTTAGGATTTACTCTTATGAATGAAGTAAAAGACTTATACAATGAAAATTACAATACACTGAAAAAAGAAATTGAAGATGATCTCAGAAAATGGAAAGACATCCCTTGCTCATGGATAGGAAGAACAAACATTGTGAAAATGGCCATCCTCCCAAAACTGTTATACAGATTCAATGCAATCCCAATAGAAATACCATCAACATACCTTATAGATCTAGAGAAATCACTCCTAAATTTCATCTGGAACCAGAAGAGACCTAGAATTCAAAGGCAATTCTAAGCAGCAAAGACAAAGCAGGAGGCATCACAATCCCTAACTTGAAGTTATACTACAAAGCAACAGTAGTAAAATCAACATGGTTTTGGAATCAAAACAGAGCCGAAGATCAATGGAATAGATTAGAAGATACAACCACAACTACAAACACACTCAACCACCTTATCTTTGATAAAGGAGCCAAGCAGGTTCACTGGAAGAACGACAGTCTCTTTAATAAATGGTGCTGGAAAAACTGGCTCTCCATTTGCCGAAAACTAAAGCTAGACCCATGTCTATCACCATGTACTAAATTAAAATCTAAATGGGTCAAAGATCTGAATATTAAAAGAGAAACACTAAATCTGTTGGAAGACAAAGTGGGTAGAAACCTTGGAGACATAGGAGTAGGTAGAGAATTCATGAACAGGACTCAAACCGCACGGGAAATACTTCCCAGAATCAATAACTGGGACCACTTCTTATTAAAAAGTTTCTGCATGTCAAAAGAAATCTCCAGCATAGTGAAAAGAAAACCCACAAACTGGGAAAAGATTTTAGTGAACTCTCTCTCAGACAAGGGACTCTTGTCTAAAACATATAAAGAATTAAAAAAAAACTCAGACCCCCAAAATTCAAAGATCCAATCCAAAAATGGGCATCTGAGATGAATATGCACTTCTTAGATGAAGAAATGCAAATGGCAAATAAATACATGAAAAAATGTTCATCATCATTGGTCATTAGAGAAATGCAAATTAAAACCACACTGAGATTCCATCTCACTCCTGAAAGAATGGCCAGAATCAAGAAAACCAACAGCAACAAATGCTGGAGAGGCTGTGGGGAAAAAGGAACTCTCCTACACTGTTGGTGGGAGTGTAGACTGGTGCAGTCTTTGTGGAGATCTGTCTGGAGATTTCTCAAAAAGTTGGGATTGGAAGTCCCATTTATTCCAGCTATTCCACTTCTAGGCATATTCCCAGAAGAACTGAAAGCATCGTACCACAGTGATATATGCACACCTATGTTTATAGCAGCACAATTTGTAATTGCCAGATCTTGGAAACAACCCAAGTGTCCATCAACTGAGGAATGGATAAAAAAGTTGTGGTATTTCTATACAATGGAGTATTATTCAGCTATAAAGAGGGATCACATTGAGATATTTATCAATAAATGGGCGCAGCTTGAGACCATACTCATAAGTGAAATAAATCAATCTCGCATGTGTGAATACCGAATAGTTTCCCTAATGAAATTAATGATTCAAATATATAAAAATATGTGGTAATCATGATTCCCCATTATGTGGCCTTGAAGCCTTATAAAGTTTTCACTTTTTAATTGGAAAGGCTTTATTCTGGGCTTCTTGATATGGAAATATTTGAAGCTATAGTATATGAAGTTTTATTCAAATGTTTCAAGGAAAGACAGACACTATGGTAACTGCTATTAAGTCGGGTTATTTGGTGGTGAAGCACTAGGTTGCTGAAACAGTCATGCTTTGACCTGTATTGTTATATTGTTATGTCCTGTTTTATCTCAATCTCTCCCTTATTCTTTGAAAAATATTATTTAGTTATTTCTTATGTTTGTTTTAATTAAGGGGAAAAATTTAAAAAATTAGCAGGATATATAATAGTAACTTTTTTTGATTTCCTATTAACTTGTTTTGAAGTCCTGTAATACTCCCACGATCTTGTTTTGACTGATTAGACTCTGTTCCACTCTGTATGATAGTATCAAGTTTTAGGGTATAGGCAACTACTTTGAAGGCAATAAGATTCACTAAGATGCCCATTCTGGTTTGACTATTGTCGCCTTTGGAAGTCCTGTAATGTTTACAATGCCTAAGTTTTATTGGTCTTGTTCTCTACTGTTTTGTTCAACTTTATAATACCTGATGAGATAGACAATTCTTTTTAAGGAAACAAGAGACCTTATGGTAACCATTGGAAACAAGAGACATTATGGTAACCATTGTTGATAACCTTGTACTCTGTTTTTACATCATGTGCTATGTCTATCCTTGGTTTTGACTGACAGCTTTGTTTTGCCATATTTGACTTTATTCTCTTCCAAAAAAAAGTATTAAGAACTAAGGAGTAATAAAACCCAAAATGTGTAAATTTTGTTGTAAAAAAGAGCTCTAAAGGATACAACAGCAAGTGTGTTTAGGGGTGTTAAATAGCTGACCATATTAATGTTTTTGGTTGGCTCATTGAACACAACTGTTTGCAGTCTCACTGTTTGAATGTCCACTTTGTATGCTTTGAAACTGTGATTTGAGCAACTATCTCTAAGATGATAATATGTAATCTATTAACTGGTGATTTCTTATGGTTTATCTTTTGTTGTAGTTCTGTATTACTTGTACCCTTACACCGCTTTGTTTTGCTTTGTGTTTTTCTCTTTTTCCTTTTAAATAAAAATTTAAAAAGTGGCCCAAACCTTGCAGATTGATTGGAAACTCCATTGTGCTTACCAGCCTCAAAGTTCAGGACAAGTAGAAAGTATAAAACAGACTTTAAAAATGGTAATAACTAAGATGGCCTTGGAAACTGGTGAGAACTCAGTGAGTCTCCTTCATTTTGCCTTCTTGCGTGTATAATGTACCCCTTATGTTGCTGGTATTTCCCTTTTTGAGGCTTTATATGGGAGACCACCTCCTCTTGTCCCTAAGATTTCTGAAGAAAAACTAGCTGTTCTAGCTAATTAAGATTTCATTAAGTCTTTCCAGGTCCTCCAGCCAGTTCTGACTTCCATCCATCAGCTATTCAGACAACAACATCCTCTGCCTACAGCCCACTCCAAAGATAAATGCCCTGCAGTGGAGCCTGCGGCACTAGTCCTCATCAAAAGACATCATCAAGAGTCTCTTGAACCATGGTGGGAATGCCCTTACACCATGTTCCTCAGCACTCCTACTGCTGTCAAAGTTGCTGGGAAGCCTGCCTGGGTTCATCACTCTCATGTCAAGCCAGTTCTGACCTCTGGATAATTAGCCTGCAGATAAGTGGACTGTTGTTCTCTCTAAAGACTCTTTAAAGCTTAAGATCACCAAATGCATTTAATAATTGTGTTTTCACATGTTCTTCCTTATGCAGATACCAAGGATATATCTCATAATCCATTGTTTGGAACTGGGAAGATTACCGATTACTTCACCGGTAGATTGTTGGCAGCCAACACCACTGTCCGTAGGATAATTAAATTATATTTATGTGCCCTATTGAATAAGATCCCAACAAAAATTAGACAGAGAAAATGTTGTTGGGTCAGCATGCCATGCAGGATGATTGGCTGCTGATGGAAGGAAAACCAACTGGACCTTGCAGGGACCTACATAGTCAAAAGAAATTACAGTTCACTGGCTGGTATCCTTGCTCCCAAAAGCAACAGCCAGCTACTGACCTTGCCCATGTTGGGGTGCCTAGAGATTATCACACTAGTAGGTGTTCACAGTCTGTAGAAACAGAATATTTTTGTAGATATTGGGGTTGTGAGTCTATATCTCTTTGGCAGGGAAACAAGGGGGACTGTTACCTTTTCCTTACATGGGAGGCCCCATCTTCCTGCACTCTCAACCAGTGTAACCTAATAACTCTCCAACTCAAAGATCCAACCAATTTTGTTTGGAAAGCAGAATTACATTATGATATTAGGTTATGGGTCTCTGGATATAACCCAGGAAATACATTTTGTTGGGAGCCGCAGCCCCGAGCCCGGTCGCCTCACTTGGCGGACGTGAGGCCTGTAGTAAAGAGCAAAGCCTGAGGTAGATTACCCCTCCCATCGAGCACGTTAGTTTCCTGCTTACCGCGTAAACAACCCGCTCAACAATATAGTCTGCCTGGCAACTGATGATGTTAGCCAATCAGCTTGCCTTGCTCACTTTAACATGATTGGACACTGTATCCGTATATATACTGGTGCCACCCCTGGGGGGGAAGGAGAAGCCCGGAAGTAGAAGCCTAGAAGGAGCCGTGGGGAGCGGACCAAAGGAGGCTTCGGCTGGGAGCGATCCCAGGGCAGGCTGTACGGAGAAGAAAAATAAAAGAAAAGGTTGTCCACTGCCAGACTTTGTCGTGTGTCCTTCCTGCCGGCCGGGAGCGGACATCGACATTTGGTGGCCCGTACGGGGACTGATCACCCCCGAGACGTGACAGCGGACAACGCTCCAGTACAGAGCTGCGAGACAGGTGAGTTGGGGATAAGCCTGGGCTCTGGGTGGCGCGCACCTACAGGGCTTTTAGACTCCCCTCAGGCTCACGCGTAAGTGGCGGATTCCTTGGGCCTCACGCGGTGAGTAACATATTAAAAAATGGGAAACATGCTAGGTAGCAACACTAAGAGCGAGGGTGGTTGTGGAGAAAGCTCTCAAGAGCTTACAAAAGTACGCAGGGTATTTGAGCAGGCCCAGTCGGGGAGCTCCCGAGAGGGGCCCGTCAAGGGGAACAAAGATGCTAAGGAGAAGGACGGGGCTCTAGCCTCGGAGTCGTCTGACTCCGAGGACGAGGGAAAGTTGAATGGCAAGGAGGCCAAAGAGACCAGCTGTCAGGAGCCTAAGTCGCTCGATAAGGAGTCGCAGGGTTCTTTCCCAGTAATTCAGGGTACCACAGAGCCATTTGTTGACTTTGTGGCCCGAATGCAAGATGCTGCCGATAAGATATTTTCTGATCCGGGAGTGGCTCGACCGCTGGTAAGGCAGCTGATTTTTGAGCAATGTACAAAGGAGTGCAAGGCAGCGATAGCTCCTCATAAGAACAAGGACCTCAACGCCTGGATTAGGATATGCAGAGAGATAGGGGGGCCGCTCTCCAACTCGGGAGTGGCTGCTCTCCTGGCCGCGGCTGTACAGCAGAGGGGACCTCGCGGGTTA
This sequence comes from Cavia porcellus, assembly GCF_034190915.1. Classification (NCBI taxonomy): domain Eukaryota; kingdom Metazoa; phylum Chordata; class Mammalia; order Rodentia; family Caviidae; genus Cavia; species Cavia porcellus. The sequence continues at coordinate 82,170,191 of NW_026947487.1, forward strand.
GAAGGGGAATGTAAGGCTAAAGGGTGTTTTGCCTGCGGGTAGCCAGGACACATTAAACGTCATTGCCCAAACAATGCAGATGCTAGGCCTCGCCCTAGAAATGAAGAACCATATGTTTGTGGGTGATGCAAGAGGGGATCACACAAAGCTGAGGAGTGTAGGTCGGTCTTTGATGCTCAGGGCAACCGTATTTGTGGACGAGATGCTAGAGGGCCAAAAAACGGCCAGAGGGGGCCCCCTTCACAGGCGGGCCCCCGCCCCAGAGACAGGACAGCTCAGGATGGCAGCCTTCAACAAGGGCCACCCCTGGGTCAGCAGGTGTGGACCTCAGTGTCGCCTCCAGACTTATATTAGTGCCTGATATGGGTGTTCAAGTGGTTGAAACCACCTTTAAGGGACCGTTACCCGAAAATTCCGTGGGTCTGGTGATCGGGAGATCCTCCACGGCCCTTCGGGGTCTCATAGTAGTCCCGGGGATCATAGACTCAGACTACACAGGACACATTAAAATTATGGTTCAATCTCTTGTGGGTACTATGGTAATCAATAAAGGAGACAAGATAGCGCAGCTCTTGCTGCTCCCCAGTCTCCACAAGAGATTCCCCTCAAAGCAGAAAATTAGAGAAAGTCAAGGTTTCGGTTCCTCAGGGGAAGTCTTCGAGGGACTCCATATAATACTTGATAAAAGGCCCATGCTCTCACTTAAGGTCAATGACAAGAATATAACAGGGCTCCTAGACACAGGAGCTGACCGTTCCATTATCTCTAGAAAGGATTGGCCCTCCAACTGGCCCACCAACACTGCAGATAACACGCTGCAGGGCCTGGGGATGGTGTCAGCTCCTCAGGTTAGTGCTTCAACCCTGCTCTGGTGCGATGAGGAGGGTCATCAGGGCCATTTCCAACCATTTGTGTTGCAGTTGCCAGTGTCTCTATGGGGAAGGGACATCCTCACTCAGATGGATGTCACGCTTACGTCAAACTGCTCCCCCCAGGCTAAGGATATACTCAGGAACCAGGGATATACCCCCGGCAAAGGCTTGGGCAATGCCCTACAGGGTCGGACATCCCCAATACCAGTAGAAAACAAAAAAGGTAGGCAAGGGCTGGGTTTTTCTTAGGGGCCGCTGAAGAAGCTCTCCTACCCACTTCGATCAAAATCACCTGGAGGTCAAATGATCCGGTTTGGGTACCTCAGTGGCCCCTGCCTAAGGAGAAGCTATTAGCCTTGTCAAAAATAGTCAGTACACAACTTAGATTAGGACACATTAAGCCGTCAACCTCCCCATGGAACACCCCCATTTTTATAATTAAGAAAAAGTCTGGCAAATGGAGGCTGCTCCATGATCTAAGGGCGGTCAACGCGCAGATGCAGTCCCTGGGGGCGGTCCAGAGGGGGCTGCCAGCTCTCTCAGCCATCCCTCAGTCCTGGCCAGTTTATGTTATAGATCTTAGAGACTGTTTCTTCTCAATCCCCCTGCATCCAGAGGACACTCATAGGTTCGCCTTTATTTTACCCACCATTAACCAAGAAAGCCCTGATCTCAGATACGAGTAGATAACGCTGCCCCAAGGTATGGCCAACAGTCCCACTATGTGTCAGATTTACCTTGATTCCCTACTGGCCCCCCTACGGAAATCCTTTCCCAAGATAAGATGTGTGCATTACATGGACGACCTTTTGCTCAGCGGCAGGGACCCAGACATGCTAAATAATATGCTCGGCCAGTTGGTCGAGGCCCTGAGACAAGCTAATCTGCATGTTGCCCCCGACAAGATTCAGGGAGGAGAAATGGTGACCTACTTAGGCGCGAAAATCTCCCCTATGCTAGTCTCTCCACAGAAGGTCACCATTAGGACAGATGGCGTTAGGACCCTAAATGACATGCAAAAGCTATTGGGAGACATTAATTGGATTAGGCCATATTTACATATACCAAAATCAGATCTCAAACCCCTGTTCGACCTTCTAAAGGGAGACCCAGATATAGCCTCCCACAGGAGGCTCACTCCTGAGGCAAGAGCTGCCTTACAGAGAGTGGAAAAAGCCTTAGGTGGGGCTACCTTACACAGAATTGAACCAGGGCGACCCTTTGATGTCTGTTTGCTACAGACTAGTCTACAGCCCACAGCGGTGATTTGGCAGAAAGGACCATTACTGTGGATACACCCTAAGGTCTCACCTGCAAAAGTCATAGAGCATTGCCCGGAGGCAGTCGCTTCATTGGCCCTTGAAGCGCATGATAGAGCTGTCCAACATTTTGGCTCAGGACCACAAGCCATCCGAGTACCCTATACCGCCAGCCAGATCAAGACCCTGGCTGCCTGCATAGATACATGGGCCATTCTGAGATGTGTTTTCCATGGGGATATAAACAATCAATACCCTAAAGACCCTATCTTGTCATTTGTCACTCAGCACCCTATAATTTTTCCAAAGGTTACTGCCTCTGAGCCATTAGTCCCAGCAACTACAATATACACAGATGGCTCCAAGACGGGGATAGGCGCCTATGTGATCCTAGGCAAGCCCCCGGTTACCATACAATTTGAACCTGATCAGCCTCAGGTGGTGAAACTGCAGATCGTTAAAATGATTCTTAAACGGTTCTCAGAAGCCATTAATATTGTCTCCGATTCTAGGTATGTGGTCAATGCTATGCAAGTGCTTGAGACTGCCGGTTTAATTAGATCCACTTCCACAGTGGCTGGGCTGTTCCTGTCTATCCAGACATTGCTTCAGAACAGACACCATAAGGTCTTCACCACCCACATAAGAGCACATACATCCCTGCCAGGGCCCATGGCACAGGGGAATGCGGCTGCTGATACTGCCACTCGCCCGTTATGGATTTTTACCTTACTAACACCAATCGAGCGAGCCCGTGCCTTCCATGATAAGTTTCATGTCAATGCCAGGACACTAGCAAACCATTTCCATGTTTCCAGAGCAGATGCACGAGATATCGTGCGACTATGTGACTCCTGTGCCACATACAAACCTGCCATACCGATGGGAGTAAACCCTCGAGGTTTGATCCCTGGTGATGTTTGGCAGATGGACATCACACATATACAGGAGTTTGGGACTCTTAAATATGTTCATGTTTCCACAGACACCTGTTCTCACGTCATATTCGCAACAGCAGAAACAGGTGAAAAAGTGTCTAATGTGATCAATCATTGCCTGGCGGCTTGGGCCGCATGGGGCAAACCAAAAATATTAAAAACTGATAATGGACCAGCCTATATAGGCAAAGCCTTCAATGAGTTCTGCAAAATGATGGAGGTTCAATTAAAACATGGTATCCCATACAATCCCCAAGGTCAAGAAATCATTGAGAGGGCTCATAAAAGCCTCAAAGAAATTTTACAAAAACAAAAAGGGGGAGTAGGCCAAGGCCTGGCCCCAAAGGCACGATTATCCATGGCACTATTCACACACAATTTTTAAAATTTAAATAATGATAATTGCTCCCCAGCCGTGGAGCACTGCAACCCTTCCCCCAACCATAAAGGGTGGGTGAAGTGGAAAGATGTCCTGACAGGACAATGGATGGGCCCGGATCCAGTGGTCAGCTGGAACCGAGGCGCGGTTTGTGTTTTCCCACAGGAATCGGGACGAGAACCACTGTGGGTACCGGAGAGACTGACACGGGCGACAAAGCCCTCGACTAAAGATCAGACCTGCCCTACCGGAGATCCATCACAGACCAACCAACAAGATGAATAGAAATAGCGGTAGCCCGAAATGGACAAGAAGATCCTCAGGCATATGCATGGCTCGCTCGCCTAGCCTACGACCGAGTCTAGAGGTGGTGAGCTTCCCACACTCCTCCTCTAAAAAATTATGACATAGCTGGGTAGGAGAGTCAATGACGGGTAAGAGCGTACTCCCCCGGTGCGACTCAACCTAAGCCAGGCCCTACCCCATCCTGCACGTAAGCCGCTGGACTGTTAGATGCTGCCCAGGTCTAAATTTCTCTCCGAGGGGATTTCTTTACGGAGAGGAAATGAGTGCAAGCTTGTGTGCATCCAGGTTCCGTCCAGTTTGTGCCTGGCCCTAGAAAAAGGACGAGGGCCTCAGGGCCTTGGCAGACCATGGGACGGCCGACCAGGGTCTAAGCCAAGGACCTACGGTGGGCCTACGCATAGGGCATAAGCCTCTGCACCCAGTCCAGAAAGGGCTACGATGCGCACATTCATAAAAAATAAAAAAGGGGGAGATGTTGGGAGCCGCAGCCCCGAGCCCGGTCGCCTCACTTGGCGGACGTGAGGCCTGTAGTAAAGAGCAAAGCCTGAGGTAGATTACTCCTCCCATCAAGCACGTTAGTTTCCTGCTTACCGCGTAAACAACCCGCTCAACAATATAGTCTGCCTGGCAACTGATGATGTTAGCCAATCAGCTTGCCTTGCTCACTTTAACATGATTGGACACTGTATCCGTATATATACTGGTGCCACCCCTGGGGGGGAAGGAGAAGCCCGGAAGTAGAAGCCTAGAAGGAGCCGCGGGGAGCGGACCAAAGGAGGCTTCCGCTGGGAGCGATCCCAGGGCAGGCTGTACGGAGAAGAAAAATAAAAGAAAAGGTTGTCCACTGCCAGACTTTGTCGTGTGTCCTTCCTGCCGGCCGGGAGCGGACATCGACAACATTTACCATCCAGTTTGTTCCTGGGCCCATCTCGACAGCCCCTGTCAGACCCATAGACCCACAAGCTCCCCAGCCCCCTCAGCTTCCTCCCTTTACACTTTCCCTCCTCTCCCTCTGACACCCCTGCTCTTTTTCCTGAAGTCATCCACTTCCTCAAGATTGATTCCTCAATCTTAATGCCCCAAACCTCATTGATGACTGTTGGCCTCCCATCTCAACCTCCCTTCTATATGGGCACCTCTGTGACTATTATAACAAGTCAGCTTTTAAATTCCTCTGTAGATGACACCCTTGTTGGTGGAGTGACAGGCCCCTGCTCATGCTAGACAATGAACAGGGTACTCCAGGAACCTCTGTTTACTCTGCCTCCCACTCCTTGCACACTTCCCTTTATGCCGTGCTCTGTAATCTTACCTCTTCAGTTTTGATTCATAACTTTTCCTATCCTGCTAAAATCAGCACCTTGTTGCTCCCAAGGGAACCTGGTTTGCCTGCATTTCAGGTATAACTCCTTGTTGCATCACCTATTTACCCAGCACCTTGAACTTCATATATTAGTTCATATCTTTCCCCAAGTGTATTGGTATTCTGGAGAAACTGGTAGGAGTCACTTGTTCCCTGATGTTGATCTACAAAGTGCTACCTGATTAAAGAGAAATCCCATGCTCATCCCCTTGTTGCTAGCTATTGGAGTGGCAGGATCTATAGGCATAGGGGTATCTAGCCTAATAATTGGAGACTAAAATTATAGACACATAAATGCACTCATTGACCAAGATCTAGCAACCCTCAGTGATTCAGTCTCCAAATTGGAAGATTCTTTAAGCTCACTGGCTGAGATGGTTTTGCAAAACCATCGGGGTCTAGACCTCCTGTTCCTCAAGGAGGGAGGTCTTTGTTTGTCTTTAGGAGAAAGCCAACCATTCTGGGGTCATCAGACAGAACATGACAAGCCTTAAAAAGCAATTACAAGAACAAGAACAAGCCATGCAAGCCAAACAAAACTGGTTTGAGCATTGGTTCTCTTTTTCCCCTTGGTTAACAACTCTGATAACAGCAGTCACACAGGGCCTTTGTTAGTCCTCCTGGTCTGTGTACTATTGGGCCTTGTGTTATAAACAAATTAGTAAACTATGTCAAAGATCAAATTCAAACTGGTAAATTAATGAACTTAAGGACACAAGGATATGAGCGAATACCCTTGTCTGAAATCTTTTCCCAGGAGCCAATGATTTGACTCATTGACTAAAATCAGTGAGGAATGTCATAACCTGCTTTAGCGTTGCTATCCTGTTCTGTAAGCGTCATTACCCTGACCTGTGTCTCAACTCTCATTTCTTGTAAATTATCCCTTTCCAGAACAGCAATTTGGTCCCAGAACCCACTGACCCTGGATTGTAAAACATTTGCTGACCACTGATTGTAAAATACGTGGTCCCAGGACCAACTGGTCCTGGTTGTAAAACATTTTTGCAGAGATTAACTCCCTTTTTGTATACGCTCCCTCCCCCTTTCCTCTGCTTTATTGTTTTTACCTTTAAACCCCCCCCCACCTAACCTTGTTACACAGTTCTGCAGATTCCAATGCAGGCTATGTTGCTGGGTACCAAATAAAATAAAGCACTTCTTTTTAAAGACATCTTGCCCCATTTTTTGAATAATATCTTGGGCCCTTGCTTTTGGGGTACAACATCTTCTAACTAGCAGTTGAGGCAGTGGTCCAAAGGGACATTAGAAGTGTGGTGTTGCTTGGCCTTTCTGCCTGCTTGTCAGTGGGCAATGCACTGGATACAGTTCCCTTTCTCCACCTTCTTCCTGAGTCCTCTCCATGTGACAGGATGTGTGATGAGAAGAAAATCTGGAGCTCAGTCTTAAAGATATCTTTGTCCCAGCTCCCTCCTGGAATCCAAGCTGGGAAGCTGCATAAGGAGATGGGTAGGAAAGAAATTACAAGCCTTCTCTCTAGCCCTTGAGGACAACTGAAAACACCTGTAGTGCCTTGGTGTGCAGTACAGTGAGGGCAAGGCCCTTCCTGGCTGGTTCATGATTGCAACTAATCTCTTCTTGTGGTCATGCTTTTGCATATTTAATTTCTACATGAGAAATAAATCCAAAAATATTGGTGTAATTTTTATATTCATCAATAGTTTCTACCCAATGCAAATATAATTTTTAATTATCTTCAGGTTTGCATTTTTGAAAATCATCAGTTATGTTTTTTATGTAACATTGTTGCAAGCAGCTGAATTAGTTAGAAATATTATAGGCTGTGAGACAGGGCTAGGCCCTCAAAGGAGCCAGTGCATAAGCTCAGATACCTGGCAACTGCTGGGTGGGAGTCAGATACCTCTTGCTGTGGGCCAAGTCTCAAAACAAAAGACCAAACAAATGCACCCATTTTCTGAGAGCTGATATTCTAAATAGTTCCCTACCACCCTGAGGAAGCATGGAGTCATCATTCAATCCCCCTAGGGAAGAATCACTGCTCCTTAAGAATGCCTGCTTTCTATGTGACTGGCTTACCCATTTGTCCCTAATGTAATCAATTTTACCTGAACTGTTACTTTTATTATAGTTAACTATAGTTATGTCCCACCTTATGCCCATCTGCTTTGTGAGTTCCTTGTCTTCCCCTACCTTAAACCTGTCTCATCCCCATGATTTTGCTCTATAAAAGTCCCTAGAAAAGACAGAGTCCATAGCAACCTGCTCCGGACCACTTCTCTCTCTCTCTGACAGATTTCTTTCTCTCAGTAAATATATTCTGCTATTAACCTCTGTTGTTCCTAAATGTCATTCTTCAATTTTAGAGAACATGAACTCCTGGACATAGGAGGTCAGGAGTTTCATTCCCCTATATCAATATGATTTCCCTTCCAGCCTGTAAATCCTCTCAACATTTCTTGTGGAGTAGGTCTGCAAGAAAAACTGCTCTGGTTTTGTGGTGCAAAAATTGAAAGTTCATTATTTCTCTTTCACAATAGAAAGTTGTTATTTCATTGTCTCTGGGATTTACTTAAATTTTATAAGATGTAACTCATCATTCTAATTTCATTACTCTTATTAGATTAGGTATTTTTTAGTTGGTAGCTTTAAAGATTTTATCTCTGATCATTTATAATTTGATTATGGTGCCACAAGATTTCCTTTTATTTTACTTGCAATGATTAAAGATTATTAAAGTGCTTGAATCTGAGGGATAACATTCTTGATAAGTTTTGGAATATTCTTGACTATTATTACCCTTCCAATATTGCTTCTGCTGCAACTTGTCTCTTGAGACATCAAATATTTCTCAAAGGGCCAATATGATCTCTTCAGTTGGTTACAAATGTCTCTTTCTGTTTTAGATCAGGTGATTTTTTTGATCCCTCCTACTGTTTCCAATGTGCTCTAGTGTTTTTGAGATTGTTGTAACTCAAAAAATGAGGCATCATCCAAAAAGGAAAAGAAGCACTTTATTTAAGCTGGTACCCAGCGGCACAGGCAAAGTAGGGTGCAAGACTGTGCAATGTGGACAGGTTTTCGGAGAGTTTATAAAGGGAAAAACCACAAGGGTGGCTTGTGCGAACAGATAGTTAACCATTGGACATATTTTACAATCAGTGATCAGCCAATTCCAGGAACGTGTGTTTTTCTTGGAAAAGGGGAATTTTACCGGAAACAGAAGTCGAAACAAAGGTCAGAGTAATGACACATACAGAACAAGATGGCAGGGTTTTGGTTAGGTTACAACATTCCCCATTGATTTTAGTCAGTGAGTCAAATCATTAGCTCATGGGAAGGAACTTCAGACAAGGGTATTTGTTTATATCCTTGTGTTCTTAGGATCATCAATTTAACAGTTTGTACTCACTCCTGAACATAATGCATCAGTTTGTTTATAATACATGGTCCAATTGTAACACAGGTGAGGAGTATCATTATGGGTCCTTCAGCTGCTGTTATTAAAGTGGTCAACCAAGGAGAAAAAGAGAACCATCATTCAAACCAATTTTGTTCTGCTTGTCTAGCTTTTTCTCTTTCTAATAGTCTCTTCTTTAGGTCTGCCATATTCTGTCTGATAACACCAGAGTGGTTGGCTTAAAGGCAACCCCTAGGGCTAGGCATAGGCCTCCTTATTTTAATAGGAGGAGGTCAAGGCCTCACTGATTCTCTAGGACCATCAGGCCTCACTGGTTCTGTAGGACAATCTCTGCAAGTGAATTTAGGGAGTCCTCCAATTTTGAGACCCAGTCACTAAGGGTGGCTAGGTCCCAGTCAATCAGTGCACTGAGATGTTTGTAATTTGCATCTCCAGTCACTAGACTAGATATGCCTGTCCCTGTGAAACCTGCCATACCAATTCCCAATAAGATGGGGATTAGTACGGGGTTGCCCCTCTTGCTTCAAGGGTAGTCTTCAAGGTCTAAATGGGGGAAGATATGGCTTCTTCCATTGTGTCCAGAATACCAATATACTTGGGGAAGGATATGCACCAAGATACAGAGCTCTGGTTGCATCATAAATATGTGATGCATAGCACAAGGGGTTATGCCTGAAGTACAGGTGAACCAGATGCCATTAAGGGCAACAAGGTGCTGATTTGCAGGATAGAAGTTAGAGATTCTAAGTGTGGAGATACTGTTTGCTGCCAAAAAGTCCCCAGTATTACAGTCAATTATTTTCCAGGTCCCATGGAAAGGAGTGTGTAAATGACCCCTTGGGTTTCCTATGGGGGTGGGTGGGGGGAGGCATAGGAGCAGGAGAATCAAGCACATTTAGTCAATTTAAGCTTTAAAGGGTCCTTTGAAGGTATAATAGTCTACTTATCTATAGGCTTGTCTTCAGAAGGTGGAATCAGCTTGAAGTCGGAATGATGGATCCAGGCAGGTTTCCCAGCAACCTTGACAGCAGTTGGGGTGCTGAGGACCATGGTGTATGGGCCCTCCCAATGTAGCTTGAGAGACTCCTGGTGAAGTCTCCTGATGAGGACCAACATTCCAGGTTCTGCTGCAGGGCTTTCATCCTTGGAAAGGGGTGCAGGCGGAGGATGGTGTTGGTGAAACAGTAGGTGGACAGAGGTCAAAATCAGCTGAAGACTGTGGAGGCACTCAATAAGATCTTGGTTAGCTAGATCAGCCAGTTTTTCTTCAGAAATCTTAGGGATGAGGGGAGGGGCTCTCTAATTTGGAGCCTTGAAAGGGGAAATACCAGCAACATAGGGGGTACATCATGCACGCAAGAGGGCAAAAGGAAGGAGACTCACTCAGTTCTCACCAGTTTCCAAGGCCATCTTAGTTATTACCATTTTAAAAGTCTGGTTCACCCTTTCTACTTGTCCTGAACTTTGAGGCTGGTAAGCACAATGGAGTTTCCAATCAATCTACAAGGCTTGGATCAGTTTTTGAGTTATCTGGACTATGAAAGCTAGGCCATTGTCAGACCCTATGGATAAAGGGAGACCAAATTGGGAGATGATTTCATATAAGAGCTTTTAGCTACTATTAGGGCTGATTCAGACTTAGTAGGAAAAGGTTTGACCCACCCAGTGAAATTATCTACCATTACTAGTAAGTACTTATACCCTTGAAATCCAGGTTTTCCCATGTCTGTAAAGTCTATTTCCCAGTGTTCTCTAGGCATGCTCCCATGGTAGTGAGTGGTTTCTGTCTGTTGCTGTTATTTGTGGGTCACTAAATGACATTGGGAACATGTGAGGCTCACTGACTTGGTAAAGCTTTGATAATTGGGGAATAAAGGAATGGTCTCATAAAAGGGCAGCGAGCTTTGATCCTCCTAGGTGAGTGGACTGACTGATGAGCTTGTTGGATGAGTTCACATCCTAATGCCTCACTTGTCAGTCAGTTGGTACCAGACTCCAGGGATACTAGATTTAGCTTGCAGTTGAATTGCCAGATGTAAATCCTTCTAAGTGTAAATAGGCTCTGACAAAGTTGGTGTGATCAGCAGCAACATCAGGGCTGTCTCAATCCCCACTGATTTTAAGGCCACCTTTTGAGTGGTGGTGTCTGCCAGATTGTTTCCTCATATAACAGGATCACCTGCCACTTGATGGGCTTTGCAGTGGATGATAGCCACTCTCCTTGGCATCAACATATTGCAGGAGAGTTACATCTGGGTGGTCCTCTCTGAAGCCCATAAGATCCCTAGCTAAAGCTTCATCAAAAAGAGTGGCAAGCATGTCCAAGTAATTGTTCTGACACCCCCAAAGAGGGGATCTGTCCATTCAAAGGCAAAGATGGGTTGACTTACTGGAGCAATGGGCAAGGTAAAGAATGCATCCTTTAAGTCCAACACTGAGTACCACGTCCACCCAGGGCTCAGTAGAGTGTAGGGGTTGGGCACAATGAGACAGAGAGTCACAATTCTTTTGTTTACTTCTCTGAGATCCTGTAATGGTCGCTAGTCCTGAGTCCTGGGCTTCTGGACAGGCAGCAAGGGGGGTATTCCATGAGGAGGTACAAGGTTTCAATATGCAATGTTCCTTTAATCTCAATATATGTTTAGCTATGCCTTAATGGGCCTGAAAACTGATGGAGTATTGCTTAATCTGAATAGAGATAGCCTGAGGTGTAAGTTCAATTACCAGAGGAACTTGGTTCACCGCCAAGCTGCGAGGGTTACGCTCTGCCCAAAGCCCAGGAATTTCCTGTATCCAGTGACATAATAACTCATCATCATTAGAAACGTTAGGACTTCTCAGTAACAGATGTCCTTTGCCCTCAAGGTATAGGGAAAATACTTTTATGCCAGGGAGTTCAGGTGAACCATTGTCCATTTGAATTGCTGGGGTGGCTGATTCAAAACTAAGATGAACTTTTAGTTTATGCAAAAGGTCTCAGCCCAACAAGGGACTGGGGCACTCTGAAACCCAAAGGAATTCATGGGAAATAGTCTTTTGCTCCAGTCTGGCAAGTTGAGCTTGAAGTTTTTGATGTCTTTGCAGTCCCTGTAGCTCCCAGTACTCTTAGCCTTTTTCCTGTAGGGGTTCCTATGGTTTGGGTAAGAACTGAGTGGGCCGCTCCAGGGTCCACCAAGAAATCAACTGGTTGTCCCGCAACATGCAGGATTAGCCTGGGCTCAGTGGGAGCAGAAGAGCCCTGACTCCCTCAATTGTGAATCAAGAGTCTTTGCATCTTTTTCCAGTTTAGCTTTTAGCTTGGGGCAGTCCTTTTGCTAATGCCCCTTCTCTTTGCAATAGGCACATTGATTTTTATCTAGGGGAAGACAGGATTTTGCATGAGGCTTGGTGACTTTATTGGCTAGCACCTCCAACACCATTGTCAGTCTTTAGAATCCTCAGAGTTGTCAAATACCTTTTGAGCAATCTCTAACAACTGTCTAAGAGGCATTCCCTCAAATCCCTCAAGCTCCTATAGTTTGTGCTTAATATCTGTGGCCGACTGGGTTACAAAGGCAATATTTATGGCCCTTGCATTCTCAGGTGCTACCAGATCTATGGGTGTATAAATGCAATAGGCCTCTTGTAATCTTTCCAGAAACCCTGAGGGAGACTCATTAAGCCAATTGTCTTACCTCTGAAATCTTGGACAAATTGGTGGGTTTTCTGGCAGTGCCCTTAAGGCCTTCTGAGAACAACTGGTGATACTGATCAAGAGCCTCCTTTCCTCTGGTCATATTAGGGTTCCAATCAGGGTAGGATAAAAGGGAAAATACAGTTCAGGCACTGGGATCAGAGGATGGGTTTCCATCTGGATTGCATACTGCTTTTCATCCCAGGATGCGAATGCACTATCTCTCCTCCGCAGTAAACAGTACCTGTAACAGCTGCTGATAGTCATCCCAAGTGGGACCATGAGTGAAAAAGATAGATTCCAGAAGAGAAATGAGGCCTTGGGAATCCTTAGAAAAAGGTGGGTTCTACTATTTCCAATTGTAGAGGTCAGAGGGGAAGAATGGGACAAAGTAAACAACAGTGCAGAGGGGTCTTCAGAGTTGGGGATTTAACACAAAGGGAGGAGAGTGGGGGTTGCTGATGATGAATTGAGCAACTCTGAACAATGGTAGCTCCTGCTTCAGAAGGGACTGGGACTGGTAGGACAAAAGGGGAGCTCCGGTTCTGGAGCCAAGGGTGTCAGAGCAGGGGGCCAATAGGGTTGGGCAAAGGTTCTTCTTCCTCAACAGGCAGGATCTGGCTTGGTGCAGGTTTCAGTTTTGGTTTTAAAGACATCAAGAGAGGAGGGTTTCCAGGCTGTCAGTTAGAAGACTTGAGGAACTTTTTTAGCTAAGGAGAGGGGTCATAGGTAAGATCAATCCAAACCTGAATGTAGACAGTTTGGTCTGGGTGGGTCAGGGGACCGAAGACATACTGTCAAATGGCCTGTGCTGTGGATAGATTGAAGCTCCCCACTGGGGGCTAGTGTGGGACCCCTGAGGGCCAATTCACAGAAGATATGGAGCCTTCCAGGGTGTACTGGTTCCCGATATCCTCTAGTTAGGTCCTTGAAATCTTTAAAATGGTTAAGAATCAGAACCAAGGGGGACAGATGAGGGTGTTTGGCCTGTGGTTGTTAGTAAACAATCAAGGACAAAGAACACAATACAAGGTGCCACAGAAAATGAGATAGATAGTAAACACAAACACAAGGTTCTTTATGTCCACAGCCATGCGACCTAAAGGGGAACAATTTTGATTATCTCCCTTACATCCAAAAGGGTGCATAGGGCCCAGATCACTGCCCCAAATTATAAATGGAGGGCGTCCCACTCTGGTGCAGAAGGAGCACTAGGCTCATCTGCTCTTACAATGTGCACACCCAAGCAAATGTACTTACAGTTTGAGCTCTTCTGGTGAAAAAAGAATTTGAGGAGGGGTCCCAAGGGATCCTGGATGAGCCCCCAAATGTTGTAACTCAAAAAATGAGGTGTCATCCCAAAAGAAAAAAGAAGCACTTTATTTAAGCTGGTACCCAGCGGCACAGGCACGGTGGGGTGCAAGGCTGTGCAATGTGGGCAGGTTTTTGGAGAGTTTATAAAGGGAAAAACCACAAGGGGGTGGGCTTGTGTGAACAAGTAGTTAACCATTGGAAATGTTTTACAATCAGTGACAGCTAATTCCAGGAACATATGTTTTTCTCAGAAAAGGGGAATTTTATGGAAAACAGAAGTCAAAACAAAGGTCAGGGTAATGACCCATACAGAACAGGGTGGCAGTGCTTTGGTTAGGTTACAAAAGAGATAAATTTTTATTTACAATACAACAGATTTCAGTTTGAAAATATCTGACTTTTTTATATCTTTACAAAAAAATTTACTCTATTCATGCATGTTGTTAATCTCTACCTTTCTGAATCTATTAAAGTTATTGAATTATCATTTTAAAGTTCTTGCTATTTCATTGCACCTCTGCAAAAACTACAGTTTTGCTTCAATGAAATTCTTCCTGATTGTAAAGCAAATAGCTTCACTAAAATGTTCTATAATTTTTCATTATATCTTATATATTGTTTCAAGGAACAGTAGAGGCTACATTATATAACTGCTCACAGAAACATAGACTGAGATAATGCAGCCTATCACTGAGCGGGGTTGAGAGAGCTTCAGTGTGTCTTCAGGAACAGCTGCACCCTGCTCCTCTGTGACATTCATCTGTCACTGTCCTGCACTTGGTTTTGTCCTGAGAATAGTAAGAACATTTCTCAAGAGATTTGTTTCAGTCACTGTAAGGCTCTCAGAAGGAACTGGAGCAGGAGGGCAGGTGCTGCAGGACACAAACTCGTGTCTGCCTCCATGTGACCATTAGAAGTTTATTACACTTTGATTATTTCTCTTTTCCTCTGTCTCTTAGGGAGTTAGCCTCCAACATTATTGCAGTAGCATGCCCCTTTTGGCCTAGAAGAATTTGTAAATCTGTGCATTGTGCTCTCTGAAGGGCGATGAAAGACCTGATTATGTCACTCCTTCAGCTTGCTTTCACATTTACTGTAGAAAAAAGAAGTGGGCTTTATTGTGACTTCATATATTCGAATCAAAAGAAATGCATTCTAACAGGAAGCAGATGTACTGACTAATGGTGATGAATGCCTCTTCCTCCCAGGTGGTCCTCTCCCTGTCTGTCTGGATGTTTCTCACTCATCCTTCTTTCAGTCCTTCTGTCTTCCTCAGGGGGCCTGGCCACTTGTTACCCAGAAATCTCTGCTCTGTGATCCTGCCTATTGTAATCTGGAATATTGATCAATGTAATCCAATATCATAATCCCTATTTCAGTCTTCCTCAGAATCCTAAAAGTTATATTTATAATTTCCTTGAGATGTTATTGGAATTCTGGCAAGTTAATTCCAGTCTGAGGTGAGAGTTAAGACACTAAGATGTATTCAAAGTTAAGGGCAGCCAAGGAGTCCTGTGCCCAATCCCTGTGAGGATATTCAAAGGCACTGATCCCAGGTCTCTCCCAGAATTTATTGTCTTGTGAAGAAGGGGGTGGCTGGTGATGAATGATCATAAGGATAGCAGGAACTATGTGAGAAAGTTGAGTTGGCTAACCAGGAAGGGAGAAAAGCATCTTTGCAAAATGCACGAAGAATGACATACAGAAGGATCACTCTGCATAATTCAACAAAGTAGCAAATGAATGGTTTTAGAAAGCTGTTGCTTCTGTTTCTATTATGTAAACTTCCGTTCCCTGGGGATTCATAGCCTCTTTATTTCAAGGTTAATTCCTGGACCCAGTGGCTCTGCCAACCTGCTGTGCTCATCTTTTACAGACAGCACTATGTGTGGAAACAAGAGACTGTCTGATGGGTTTAGAGGTTACACACCAATACCTCATCTAGCCTTATTTGCAATGCTTAGAGTCAATTGAAGAGAGAAGGAAATACCCTAGTCAGCTCTCTACATATTGGTATATGGAAATAGGCCTGGATTTAACCAATGTTGCAGCAATTGTTCTGAATTCTGTGGGAGTCACTCAAATTGTCTCCTACACTGTCTTCAATGAAACTATTTTGTCACAACATCCTACTTTTCTACAGATTTTTTTCCAATTAACTTTAAATTCAGCAAAGGCAAGAATCCTGTAGATAATGAAACACACAGAGGCATACAAACATAGAAATGTACTATTATACATTATTTTGCCATAGGTATATAGTAACTACTAAACTTGTATGTGCTTGGTTTAAGAGGGAACATACACATTTTCATCATTTTTATCCAGACTTTGGAGCTGTGGCTGACAAATGCTAATGATGCAACCCAAGCTTTCAGAGCTATTGCATAAAGAATTGCATGAAGCACTGACAGATCTCTGTACCAAAGCTTCCAAAGCATCAGATGTGTCTTCAGCCTCCTCATGTGCTGCTTTATATTCTGCTCCAGGGGCAATGGACTCTGTGTGTGGTCAAGTGGTTATTAGCAGATGCAAATATTTGATTAATTCTAGGTATTCCACATTTGGTGTTAGCCTTGAATTACAGGTTTTTCATAGCATGAGACAGTTTCCAGAGGCTTTGATGCACTAAGATTTAGGAATCAAAAGAAAGTAGGCCAGTGATTGGTGAAGTTACCTCTAGTCTCTGAGGGCTGAGCACTCTGCTGGGAACTGGTCAGGAACAGCACAGCTGCTCCCACACCTGTTCTTAAGCATGACTCTCAGTGATTGCTCAGGACACCAGGTGTGCATGCAACCCTTCTGGCCAACTCAGATGCCTGAATATTCCTTCTGCTCTGACTCTACCTCCAGAGTCCTTTCTCCTGAATCAAGTGCTGAGTTACACTTGGGACTATAGTCAAACCCCAGCATAAAAACTGTGGCTTCTGTTTCTCAGCTGCGACATAGGAATACTGATATCTGACACCCAGGGTTGCTGTGAGACTCAGTGAAATCCCCATTGCAGAGCATCTGCATTGGGTTTCTTCCTTTTCCCAGCACCTTCCACCAACATCAGGAGACCTCTCTACAAATACCAGGATGTTTGCACCTAGGAGGGCTCAGCACAGCAGAGGGTTCACTGTCATTTCCTTCCTTCCTCATCCCTGTTTCCACTCACAGTCCAAGTGACAGATAAGAATTGCCTGCCTGTCACTTTTCCCCATGCAGGCTGGAGGGGTGTAGCTGAGTCAGTTGCTCTCTGCCCCAGTCTCTCACCTTGCTTTGCCTCCTGTCCCTAAAAGGACTGGGACAGTCTGATGCAGTGTCCTCCCTGGCTGGCTGGTGGGGTCCTTGCTGACTGTGCAGCTGCCACTCTCCATTCCCATAGGAGCCTAAGCAGTGAGCACACAGCCCTGCCTTCACTCCAGTCACTGCAGATGCTCATGTTTTTGAATAAAGGAGGGGACACCATGACATGGCAAAGATCAGAAAGGGGGGACCTGGCTCCATATTTACATACCCATCATTCAGAAGATTCCCTGGCCTCAACATTGCCTCTTACAAAGACCTGCAACATACAAACAACACCAAATGATCCCTCCCCAGCTTCCCCAGACAAGAAGCTTGGTCCCTGTGCTCAGTTCATGGGGATTGGCCCAGTGACCAAAAGGAATCTCAGTGTCCCCAGCCATTCTGGGAAGCTCCTTGAGAGGAAGAAGGGAAGGGCTTTTTAGTCACCTGAGCTGCAAGGCTTAGGGCAAAGGGTCCATGTCATTCCATAGCCAGAAAAGGCTTGTGGGGCACATAGCATGATTTTCATTGCTTTGGGAAACTTCAACATCAAAAAATAAAAACCTAGTGGGGAGATAGAGTTCACATTTGGAAAATCAAGTATTAAGTCCAAATAAAGCAAGCTAACGCTGGTTGTCTCCTAACTCCAAACTAAGCTGCTGGTTGATGACATTTCCTTTCTTTCAGCAGCATTTTTACTTTAATTATTCATTTATGACAATTCCTTAAAGAGTGTGAGGCAAATTTATGTCATTTTTAGAAATATATCTGTAGATGATGACCCTTTCCGCTGGCTCAGAGCATTCTGCTGCCTGTGGCAGTGAGGAAAACACTAGCTTTCAGCCCAGGAGACCTGAGTTTCAATTCAGCAACCCCACAGAGCTGCTGCCTTGGTCATGAAAAGCAATGATTTTCTTTGTTTCTATTTTTAGGAAAGGTAAACCTCTTTGTGAA
This sequence comes from Cavia porcellus, assembly GCF_034190915.1. Lineage (NCBI taxonomy): Eukaryota > Metazoa > Chordata > Mammalia > Rodentia > Caviidae > Cavia > Cavia porcellus. The sequence continues at coordinate 82,187,922 of NW_026947487.1, forward strand.
ACTGATTCAAGGATTAAATGAGAATTTACATACAGTATCCTCCAAAGCATAATAAAGTCGATGTATGTCTCACAACTTGGATCATAAAATACATATACAAACAAGTAATTTTAGGGCTGGAGATTTAGCTCAGCAGCACAAGTGCCTGCTTGGCAAGTGTGAGGTTTTGAGTTCAGTGCCCAGTACCCCCGCAAAAAAATGCTACTTAAAGAACAATGGGACTGTGACCACAAAAGTAAAGCAGAAGTAAATTAGATTTTAAAATTCATAGAAACATAGAATATTCAACTTTCCTTAACTAATCAAATGGCAGTATTAAATAGGTGATTTTTTAAGGAAAAAGGAAATGACATTTCAATGTGGCTATTATAAAAAATTTAAATTAATCAATATGCAATTAAAATAAAAACAAATTAAAATTTATCAATATGTACTTTTCATAAATACATAAAACAATCAAAACTGAGTAAAGAGATATCAAGCTATGTTTTTTATAAATCAGAAACTAGTGGGATCATAAAAACATAGGCATCTCAGACTAAGGTCTCGTAATGTAGGGCACTGGATACATAAGTGACCGCAGAACCTAGAGACGTAACAGAGTCATTAAGCAGCAGTCAGTCAGTGGGACCAAGGGAAAGGCACTAGAGGCAGGGGCTTTTCCATCATCAACTGGATCAATGGAGAAGCTAAAATAATGCTGGAATTCATAAAGGGCACTCAGAAACTATTTGAGATGCTGCCCCAAGAAGTAGAAAGGAGAGATGTCCCCTTTCTTTTCTCACTTTCTTTCCTCCATTTTTAACCAGTGCCTCCCACTGGCTAAGTCACCTGACAGTCAGAAAGCATACTGGCCTGAATAAATATTTCCCTGAAATCCAGAGCAAAACAGAGGATGATCAGAGAATAAAGTTAGTCTCAAAGAGGGCTATGAGTCAAGGTCATGGACCTAAGGAGCTCAAGGGCAAATTCCACTAAGTTTTGAGGTAAGAGTTCATGTGTGTATGTTTGCCCCAGGTATCTCTACCATAAGGAAAGCCCAAACATGACATGGACTCATAAAATGGCCAGCATATAGCTAATTAGCACAGTCACCTGGACTATTAGGTATAAGAACATTCTGTGGTCCAGTGAAACCACTTAAGCTGTAGCTCTGTTCTTTAGTTGGGTCTTTCTCAGGTTTTGGTACTAGAGTAATGTTTGCTTCCAGGAATTAGTTAGGAAGAATTGCTTCCCATTTGATTTCATTGAAGAGTTTGAGGAATGTCAGCATTTAGTCTTCTTTGTATTTCTTGTAGAATTCTGCAGTGAATCCGTCTGGGCCTGGGCTCTTGGTAGGTAAGGACTTAATTACATTTTCAATTTCATTGATAGAAATTGGGTTATACAGCAGTTTTACATCTTCTTGACCTAGCTTTGGTACTTCATGTGTTTCTAGGAATCTGTCCATTTCTTCTGTGTTATTGAACCTATGAGAGTAGAGGTTTTTGAAATAGGTGTTGACGATCTTCCGTATTTCCACAGAGTCTGTAGTGATTTCACCTTTTTCATTCTTTATTGCATGAATTTGTGTTTTTTCTTTCCTTTTTAAAATAATATTGGCTAGGGGTTTATCAATTTTATTTATTCTTTGAAAGAATGAAGTCTTTGATTCACTGATTCATTGGATTGTTTTGTTAGTCTCTATTGCATTAATTTCTGCTCTAATTTTTATAATTTTCTCCCTTCTTTTGGCTTTGAGTTTGACTTGCTCTTCTTTTTCTAGATGTTTGAGGTGTAGCATCAGATTGTTTATTTAATTTTGTTCTGTTTTCTTGACGTGGGAACTCAGTGCAATAAATTTTTCTGAGGACCACTTTCATTGCATCCCACAGATTCCAGTAAGTTATATTTGTACTTTCATTTGCTTGTAGGTATTGTTTAATTTCTTCTTTAATTTCCCCAGTGACCCACTGATTGCTCAAGAGTGTATTATTCAATTTCCATGTGTTTGTGGGGATTTTGAAGTTTCTTTTATCATTAATTTCTAGTTTCATGGTGTTATGATCTGATAACATGCATGGGATAATTTCAACTCTTTTGTATTTACTTAAATTTGTTCTGTGGTGAGTATATGGTCTATTGTAGAGAATGTCCCATGTATTGCTGAGAAGAATACATAGTCTGATGTTGTTGGATGCAACACTCTGTATACATCTATCAAGTACATTTGTTCACAGGTATGATTCAGGTCTGTTATTTCTTTGCTGATTTTCTGTCTGGTTGATTTGTCCCTTGGTGTCAATGGCATATTCAGATCTCCTGTTATAATGGTGTTATTGCTTATTTGATTTTTCATTTCATTTGATTTTTCATACACTTGTTTTGTGTAGCTGGGTGCTTCTGAATTTGGTGCATACATATTTAAGATTGTTATCTCTTCCTCTTGAAGTTTTCCCCTAACTACTACGTAGTGACTTCTTTATCTCTTCTGATCAGTCTTGGTTTGAAGTTCACATTGTCTGCAAACAAAATAGGTACCCCTGCTTCTTTTTGGTTCCCGTTGCATGAAGTATTGTTTTCCATCCTTTGACTTTTAGTCTGTGAGTATCCTTTTGGGTTAGATGGGTTTCTTGTAAGCAGCATATGGTTTGATATTGTTTCTTGATCCATTCTGCCAGTCTTTTTCTTTTAAGTGGTGTATTGAGACCATTTACATTAATGGTTATAACTGTTATATATTGGTTTATTGTTGACATGTTATCTTTCTGCTGTTGCATCTTTATCTTTCCATTCTGTTTAATTGTCTGCCTTGCTTAGTGGTTTTTTCCCTATGTGTATCTAAACTGTATTTCAGTATTCTTTGCAGGGTTGGCTTGGTGATCATGAAGCTCTTCAGCTGTTCTTTGTCATGGAAGTATGTTCTTTCTCCATCCATTTTGAAGGACAGTTTGGCAGGGTACATCAGTCTAGGTTGGAAGTTGTTTTCCTTTAGGATCTGAAATATTTCGCTCCATGCTCTTCTTGATTTCCTTGTTTGTATTACGAAGTCTGGAGGGAGGCTTGAGGGAGGTCAAGCGCATGGAGGGAGTCTGGAGGGATCCCGGAGGTAGCCTGGGAGCCTGGGACAAACCCCTTGCATTAAAAGGTACATATGGTGTGGTGCCTGCCTGTCATCTGTATGCTCTTGGCAGGCAGGCAGGCCAGGAAGGCTGAAAGAACACTTTTTTACACAGAGCTCTGGATCTGAGAACCACCAAAATGGGACGACCAAGAGAGAGGGTGGCCCATGCTGAGGCTCCCCGTGGTGAAGCAAAAGGAGGCTCAGAACCAGGCAATAGCCCCGAGGAAGGCAAGGAGCTGGGGAAACCAGGGAGCTGGGGGAGAAAGGAGGGCCCCCGGGAAGCAAGGAGATCAGGGAAGCAAGCCCGGACTGCCAGACCAGACAGCTAAAAACAAGGGCCAGTTGCATGACAAAAAGCAGAGAGAGAGAGAGAGAGAGAGAGAGAGAGAGAGAGAGAGAGAGAGAGTGAAAAGAGGCCAGGGGAGCTGAGAAAAACCAAGAGAGTGCAAACAGACCGCCAGGGGCCCTGAAAACAAAAGCAGAGAGAATGGAAACTAGACATAGGTCCCTGAGGAAAACAGACAGGGAGAGAGAGAGAGACAGAGAGAGAGAGAGAGAAAGAGAGAGAAACAGAGAAACAGAGACAGAGACAGAGACAGGACAGAGAGACAGAGAGCAAGCAAAAAGAGGCCAAAGGGATTCAAGTAGGTTCCTGAGCAGTCTAGGAGTGAGTCCAAGGAGTGGCCAAATGGAGAGAAACATTCCGAGTTTAGTGAGCCAAGGCAAGGAGAACCAAGCCGCCTGAGCTACAGTTATGGGTGACGATAAGGGCCTCTGTGTGTGTTGTTAGAGTTAGGGTGCATTTGGATGGGGGGGGGCGTGTGTGTGTGTGTCGTGAACCCACACTGAACGGTGCCCAGTGGGAGTCCTGGAGGCTGGGAGGTCAAGGAGCCAACCTCAACACTCTTTCCATTTTTTTCCACAGAGCTCTGGATCCGAAAACCACCAAACCAGACAGACAGATATCCCACCAGAAATGCGATTCGGCTAGAGTCTGACATTGATTTTCACTTAGCTTCAGACATACTGACAGACACCTGTCTCCTCCCACCTCCTTTGATGAATCCAGAGGGTTGATTTTTTCACTCCTGTGTGTGTGCGTGGGGGTGAGGTGGCATGGCTCACCCTGCTCGCTTGTTGGCTGGTTCCGCTTCTCTCATGGAGCTCATACCGTGAATGAGCGATTTCTCCGTGTTTCATGATCTACCTTTGGAACAGAGAAACAATAAACTTTTCCATGGGGAAAAATTCAACCAAGGTCTTGAATTGTTTCTTTGGTCGAACAGACAGAGCAACTTCCTCCCTGGGTGGGGGCCATCTAACCCGAATGCCTCCTAGATGACATTCCTTCGAGGTGTGTGGGGAGGGAGTAGGGAGTGGAGGTTGACAGGGGTGGCCTCAGGCTTCTCTGAGCCACTGGCTGGCTAACCCCAGGGGTCACTAACGCTCACCATATGCTAGACCTAAGCCTAATCAACCCCTGCGGTCCACTCCCCTGCCCTCATCCAGCACTCCCCTAACCCTCAAGAGCAAACAGCACCCTGCCTGGCTCCAAAGGTCCCATCTCGCTGGAAATGACTTAGGTAGCATCTGACATTGACTGGTCATGGGCTCATCTAACTAGGGTCTGTAACCCCGTGGTGGGAGGGAGGGTGGTGGCACACAGGTCACACTTGGCTGTGCTCCAGAGAGAGGGTCAGTCCCTCTGGGCAGTACTGGCACTGCTCCCTCCTCAACCTCAGGGGAGGATCTGATATCAGGCTGCTTGGTGACCCCAACCTTGGCCCTGGGGGGTAGCTAGTGGGCACAATGCAGACTCTTGTTTGAGCCTGAAGGGTATATGCAGCAGAGGCCAGGCTGAAGGTAAGGGTAGGGGAAAACAAAAAACCCAACATTGGAGGCCCCATGGAGGGAGGGAAGATGGACAGCAGGGATTCATTCCAGTGGCCGTGCCTCCTTTTCAGAAGGACTGAGGCCATTCCCAGGAGACACTGTATGCTGACCCAGCCATATACACACACAACCCTGAGTTCCCCTACAGCCTGAAGAGAGAGACATCAGAAAGCACTTTCCACCACCTCTCTCGTGTCTGTCATCAAGGGTGCTCTGGCACCCTTGGCAGCAGGTATCAGGGTGGCTCCCTCCTGCCAGACAGGCAGACAGATGAGGACAGGTCTGTGGGTTCCTCAAAGACATAGGCCCCAGAAAAACTTGCTCATCTGTGTGTCAGTACAACTCTTCTTTCTTCACTTGCCACAGACAGGTGAACGAGTGTGTGTGACCCTCTGTCCATTAGTGTGCTACCACCTGGTGCTCCTGGATGGGCTCCTTCCTGGGTCATGACCTTCCTTATGGATCCCCTGACCCTTTGACCTGTCCAGGGAGGGGGGCCCTGCTGGAGCAAGACACCCCGCCCCCCATATAGCCACCTGAGGGTACTGGCACCTCAGAGGGTACCAGTGTTCAGCAACAGCCACTAGAGGTTGGAACTGAGCCTAGTGGCCTCCAGACTCCAACCGAAGCCTCAGGCCCACATGGGAAGCCATGCACAAAGTATACAATCCTCGATCAGAGCCGACAGATGTTCGTGATCTGTGCCGACTGCCATGCCAGGTGGTCGTTTGCAAAGCAGAGACAAATAGCCCTCACTACCATTCCATCGGCTTCCCTGCCTCCTATTCTTCTGCCCAGATGAGACAGCTCCCCCTGGTGGCTAAAGGAGACATGCACATCATCCCCAGAGGCACTGCCAGGATCCAGGTTCTCTGACAACCCCAAGGAACCTCTCCCTGCCTGTCAACTCCCAGGGAACACGACAATAACTAGGGAATGCGGCCTCTGCAGTGGAGGGAGGGCTGTGCTGTGCTGTGCTTTGCTTTGGTGTGCTGTGCTGTGCTGTATAGCTGGGCATGTCAGGCAGGGGTTGCTGGCACTCGCGGCTCACTCCTGTTTGCAGGGCAGTGGTTAGCATCTCAGGGCAGACGTTGTTTGGTAAGGCATCATGAATCATGAGCACCAGAGGAGATGTGGTACTGTGATCCTAGGGTAAGATGGCGTTCTGGGCAGCTAGTACCAGCCTTTTACGGCTGAAAAGAAAATCACGGAGGAAACACTGGCCTCAGATGCAAGGCCACAGGCAACGCTAGGAAGATGCCGGTGGGTCAACGGAGGGTCCCCAAAGAAGACGGTATTCAGAGCACCTTCCCTAGCATCCACAACCTAAAAACCTTAACGCTGAGCCTAAGCATAAGCCTAAACTTCCCAAAGTGGGGTGCCTTCCTTCCTTCTGTGCTCCCCTCCCACACGGGACAAGTCCACTCCAGAACGAATGTGTCATGTGCCGTGTCTGTGAGGTCTTTTATCTTTGTCAAGTACTGAATCTTCCACTGTGGCTGGGTTTGCAAGCTGCGCCCTCTGGTGGCCAAAATGTGGAATAGGCGATGGCCTCAGAGCACTGCCAGAACTGCTAGCTTCCAAAGCCAATGCTGATCAACCGAAGGGGCTAACTGTGACTGGCTGGGCTGTCCATCACACCTTCCCCACCCAACCCCTTGCCCCAGAGGAGAGAGGGGAGGGTGGCCTGGATGTTGGGTCGGGGGGGGGGGGATCTTCCCTAAGCCACTGGCTCACTAATCATCAACCTCTGCTAACCCTAACCCCCTGCCACTGGCCACTCTTCTGCTCTATCTTATCTATGGCAAACTCCTCAGGGTAACCTCCTGTGTAGGTGAAACAAGGTTAAACGTTTTGGAGATGCGAAAGCATGGGATAAACGTGACCATTCAAAAAGTTATAAATAAACGGGGAGAATATAAAGCATTGGGAACAAAGCCAGTCTAACATGCAGCAGGGTGAATATTAAGTCTTAGGGTTTTATGCTCGGCAAAATCGAAGCAACCTCTCTTGTGGTAAGTTCTGATAGGCTTGGGGGTTTCCACCCCCATGGCAGGCACTTCCAGGGATTTCAGCTCCCTTGGCAGCATTTCATTTACAGCCTCTCTGCTCGCCATTTGTAGCTTTCTTTCTTGGATGATCTACCTATGTGTTTGGCTTTTTAAAGCTTTTGGGGTCGCTGTTGCACCTTTGGCTTCAGCCTGCTTCTTTGGGTGAGCAGGTTTTCATTTTTCTCATTCTGTACACACTGCTGCTCCTTCTGCTGTGCTCATAGGACTTGTACCCTGAGTAAGCTTCCATTTTCCTGGGTCAAAGACAGGCCACTAGTAAAATGAAATGCCAGGCACAAGATAGATGGTGTCAGTTATGGCAAGCTACAACATGGGCCAGAGAGCCAAAAGAGGCAAAAAGGACTGAAGTGGGTTTATGAAAAACAGACACAGAGAGGGATCCAAACAGACAGATGGATGCATTCCCAGTCCAGTTCACTGAGCTGAGCTGAGCTGAGTGACCACCATTTTTATGGATCCCTTGTTTCAAAGTCTCACAGAGTGGCTGTGCCCAAACAAGGAAAAGAAAAAAAAAATCACAAAGACTTTGAACAGGAATCAAACCACCAAAAGGAAAGGGGTCCCACTGGGAAAATTTTAGTTAGAGTCTGACACTTGATTTTGGGTTCAGCAGAAAGACAGACAGACACCCTCCCATCTGTCTCCCACTTCATTGCTGGAGTGAGTTAGGATTGATTTTCCTCTCCTGTGTGTGATTAAGGCTCATTCTGCTTTTCTTGTGGGACTTAGACTATCTCTCCCTCCCTCCCTGAGTGATCTTCTGTTTCACAAAGCTTTTGAACCCAGAATCACCTGAAAAAGAGAGACAGGCATCCCATCAGGAAAGATGAGAGAGGATTGATATTTGGGGTGGCATGTGTCTGTTAGAGTGAGGAACAGGGTATGTGTGTGTGTATTAGGGTTCAGCTTGTGAAAGGGATGAGTGCGCATGCACATGTGTATGTGTGTGTGTGTGTGTGTTGCTGTGAGGTTGGGGAATGGGGCATGTGTGTGTTTTCAGGGTGAATCTGAGGAACAGGGCATGTGTGTATTTGTAGGGTGAGCCTGGGGAACAGGGCATGTGTGCCTTATTATGGTGAGTGTGGGAAACAGGCCTTGTGTGCATTTTTAGGGTGAGTGTGGGAAACAGGGCATGTGTGTTATTAGTGTGAGCATGGGTTACAGGGCTTTTGTGCATTTTAGTGTGAAGCTGGATAATGGGGCCTGTGTGTGATTTTAGGATGAGCCTGAGGAGCAGGCCATGTGTGTGTTTTGAGGCTGAGCTGGGGGAATGGGGCATGTGTGTGTGTGTGTGTGTGTTTAGGATGAGCATGGGGTACAGGGGCTAGTGTGTGCTTTAGTGTGAAGTTGGGGAATGGGGCATGTAGGTGTTTTTAGGGTGAGCCTGTGCAAAAAGGCATGTATATGTTTCTAGGGAGAGCCTGAGGAACAGAGCATGAGTGAAATCTTAGGGTGAGCCTGGAGAAGAGGGCATATGCATATTTGTAAGGTGAGCCTGGGGAGCAGGGCTTGTGTACATATTAGGGGGAGTGTGGGAAACAGGGCATGTGTGTTATTAGGGTGAGCATGGAGTACAGGGCTTTTGTGTGTCTTACTGAGAAGTTGGAGAATGGGGTCTGTCTGTGTTTTTAGGGTAAGCCTAATGAGCAGGGCACGTGTGAGTTCTTAGGGTAAGCTTGGAGCACAGGTCAAGTGTGCATTTTATAGTGAAGTTGGGGAATGGGGACTGTGTGTGTTTTGAGGGTGATGGTGGGAAACAGAGCTTCAGCGTGTGTTTTAGTGTGAAGTTGGAGGATGGGTTGTGTGTGTGTGATTTTAGAGTGAGTGTGGGAAAAAGTGCCTGTGTGTGCTTTTAAGCTGAGGGTGGGAAACGGGGCTTGTGTGTGTGTTTTACTGTGCAGTTGGGAAAGGGAGAATGTGTGTGTTTTTAGGGTGAGTGTGGGGAATTGGGCATGTGCATGTTTTTGGGTGAATTGTGACCCATCCATCCACTTGCAACCCAGATGCTCACTCGCAGCACTGAAAAGTGACCCTGAAGCCTAAAATCCTAACCCTAACCCTAACCCTAACCCTATCCCTAACCCTAACTCTAACCCTAACTCTGGGGGCCACTCCCCTGCCCTAATCCCGCACTTCCCTAACTAAGCCTGGTTCCACTGCACTCCACTTCCCAGGCACCCCATGGCCACCTCCAGACAACCCACTCACCCCCCCCCCCCAGTCTCCCAGAGCCCAGAGCCCAGAGCACAGAACATAGAGCCAGAAAGACAAAAAGGTAAAAAATCAAAGAGCAGAAGGCCTGAGAAAGGCAAAGAAGAGATGGGAACAGAGAAATGCCAAAAGAGTCAAAGGGCCCTGAGAAAAGCATGGAGAGGGGGCAGGCGAGGGAAAAAAGGGAAAGGATGGGGGATAAAAAGGGGGAGGGATCGGAGAGAGGCAAAGGGACTGAAGCACATTTGTGTAGGACAGACATGGGAATCCAAGTAGCCAGATCGAGGCAGAGGTGTACATCTGGAATCAGCTGAACTGAGCTGAGCTAACCCTGAGCTGAGCTAACCCTGAGCTGAGCTGAGTGTGTTAGGGTTATGGGTGGGGATCTGTGTGTGTGTGTGTGTGTGTGTGTGTGTGTGTGTGTGTGTGTCTGTATGTGTGTATGTGTTGCTAGGGTCTGAAAAAAAGTGGGGAGACAGTGAAAGCAGGCACAGGGCCACAAAAAGAGCTGAGAGATAGCTAAAAACAAGGGCCAGTTGCACGACAAAAAGCAGAGAGAGAGAGAGAGAGAGAGAGAGAGAGAGAGAGAGAGAGAGTGAAAAGAGGCCAGGGGAACGGAGAAAAACCAAGAGAGTGCAAACAGACCGCAAGGGGCCCTGAAAACAAAAGCAGAGAGAACGGAAACTAGATATAGGTCCCTGAGGAAGAGAGAGAGAGAGAGAGAGAGAGAGAGAGAGAGAGAGAGAGAGCGCAAAAAGAGGCAAACAGGACTCAAGTGTGTTCATCAGTGATCTAGGAGTCAGTCCAAACGGGGGGGGGGGGCAAATGGATAGATAGATACATTTGGAGCTTAGTGAGCAGAGCAGAGCAGTGCAGAGCAGTGCTGAACCGAGCTGAGCTGAGCTGAGCGGCATGTGCTGGGTTTATAGGTGATGATCAGGGAATCTGTGTGTGTTGGTAGACTTAGGGTGCAGATGGGGGGGAGCACATGTGTGTTGCGGACCTTCACTGATTGGTACCCAGTGGGAGTCCAGGAAGCTAGGAGCCAGGGAGACTAGCCTAAACACTCTTTCTGTATTTTTTCACAGAGCTCTGGATCTGAGAGCCACCATATCAGATAACAGGTACCCGCTGGAAGTGAAATTCGACTGCAGTGTGACATCGATTTTCCCTCAGCATCAGACATACTGACAGACACCTGTCTCCTCCTGCACCTCCTTTGGTGAATCCAGAGGGTTGATTTTTCACCCCTGTGGGGTAAGGGGAGGGGGCTGGATCACCCCACCTGCTCATTGGCTGGTTCTGCTTCTCTCATGGGACTTGTACATGAGTGTGTGAGCGATTTTTCCGTGTTTCACAATGCTACCTTTGGAACAGAGAAAATGCAATTAATGTTTCCATGGGGAACAGCTCAACTAGAGTCTTGAGTTGTTTTTTGTTTGAACACAGCACCTTCCTCCCCAGCGGTGGTGGTGGTGGTGGTGGTGGTGGGTGTCCAGTCCCACCTCCTGAGCCATCATTCCTTCAGGGTGTGTTGGGGAGGGAGTAGGTGTTGGGGGTTCAGGGGGGGGGGCGCAGCTGTGGGACACACTGAGCCACTGGCTGGCTAACCCCAGGGGTCACTAACGCTCACCCTATGCTAGACCTAAGCCTAACCAACTCCTGGGGTCCACTCCCCTGCCCTCATCCAGCACTCCCCTAACCCTCAGGAACAACACCCTGCCTGGCTCCAAAGTTCCCTTCCTGCTGGAAATGACTTAGCTAGCATCTGACATTGACTGGTCATGGGCTCATCGGATCTAGGGTCTGTAACCCCCCCCTCCCCCGTGTGAGGGAGGGTGGTAGCACACAGGTCACACTTGACTGTGCTCCAGAGAGAGGTCAGTCCCTCTGGGTAGTACTGGCACTGCTCCTTCCTCAGCCTCAGGGGAGGATCTGATATTAGGCTGCTTGGTGACCCCAACCTTGGCCTTGGGGGGTAGCTAGTGGGCACAATGCAGACTCTTGTTTGAGCCTGAAGGGTATATGCAGCAGAGGCCAGGCTGAAGGTAAGGGTAGGGGAAAACAAAAAACCCAACATTGGAGGCCCCATGGAGGGAGGGAAGATGGACAGCAGGGATTCATTCCAGTGGCCGTGCCTCCTTTTCAGAAGGCCAGAGGTCATTCCCAGGAGACACTGCATGCTGACCCAGCCATATACACATACAACCCTGAGTTCCCCTACAGCCCAAAGAGAGAGACATCAGAAAGCACTTTCCACCACCTTTCTCGTGTCTGTCATCAAGGGTGCTCTGGCACCATTAGCAGCAGGTATCAGGATGGCTCCCTCCTGCCAGACAGACAGACAGACAGACAGACAGACAGACAGGGATATGGCTGTGGGTTCCCTGAAGACATGGGCCCCAGGAAAACTTGCCCATCTGTGTGTTGATACAGCTCTTCTTTCTTCACTTGCCACAGACAGGTGAAAGACTCTGTGTGACCCTCTGTCCATCTGTGTGCCACCTGTGCAGGTGCCATCTGGTGCTCCTAGATGGCTTCCTTCCTGATTCATGGCCTTCCTTATGAATTTCCTGACCCCTTGGCCCATCCAGGGAGGAGGGCCCTGCTGGGGCAAGACATCCGCCTCTTACACACACATGGACTCCCCTAGGAATAGGGAGGGATACATATATAGCCAAGAGATGGTACTGGCACCTCAGAGTGGGGTCCACCAGCAGACATCAGAGGGCATCGAGCCTAGTGGCCTCAACCTCCAACCGAAACCTCGGCCAAGCATGGGAAGCCCTGCACAAAGTATATAGTCTTCGGTCTCAGCCAACCGATGCTCACGGTCTGCACCGACTGCCACACCACGTGGTCATCTGCAAAAGAGAGAGAAATAGCCCTCACTCCCAGGCCATCAGCTTCCTGGAATGCCACTCTTCTGCCTACATGAGACAGCGCCCCCTGGTGGCTAAAGGGGACATGCACATTATCCCCAGAGGCACTACCAGGATCCAGGTTCTCTGACAACCCCGAGAAACCCCTCCCTGTCTGTCAGCTCCCAGGGAACACCACAATAGCTAGGGAATGCGGCTTCTGCAGTGGAGGGAGGGCTGTGCTGTGCTGTGCTGTGCTGTATAGCCGGGCATGTCAGGCCAGGGCTGCCGGGCACTCACCGCTCACTCCTGTTTGCAGGGCAGTGGTTAGCATCTCATGGAACTCCTTGTTGCTTATTGCAACGCAAGACATCACGAGCTATGGGCACCCGAGGAAACGTGGTGTTGTGATCCTTGGGGTAGATGGCATTCTGGGCAGCTAGCTCCAGCCTCTTACTGCTGAAAAGAGAGACGGGGAAGAATCATTGGCCTCAGATGCAAGGCCACGGGCAATCCTGGGACGATGTCGGTTGGTCCCCAGAGAAGCCGGTGTTCAGAGCACCTTCCTTAGCTTACACAACTTAAAAACCCTAACGCTGAGCCTAAGCCTAAGCCTAAGCCAAACCTTCCCAAAGGGGGTGCCCTCCTTCCTTCTGTGCCCCCCTCCAACACGAGACAGGTCCATCCCAGAACGAATGTGTGGCGTGCAGGTCTGTGCTTTCTCTTCCTGTATCTCTGTCTCGATAGACTTCTCAATCTTCCACTGTGGCTGGGTTCACAAGCTGCACCCTCTGGTGGCCAAAAGATGGAACAGGCGGCAGTGGTGGTGTCAGAGCGAACTGGAAAGAGACAGAGACTTTAAAAGAGAATCACAAAAAGACATCCTGTTTGAAACAATTTGGCTTGAATCTTTCAGTCACTTTCAGTTGACTGACACCTGAATCCTGCTTCTTTGGGTGCGCAGGTTTCCATTTTTTTCTCAATCTGTAGGTACTACAGATCATTCTGCTTTTCTCATGGGACTTGTAGCCTGAGTCATCTTCCATTCTCCTGGCTCAAAATGGGGCACTAGTAAAATGAAATGCTGGGCTCATTATTGATGGTGTCACTTATGCTAAGCCACAACATGGGCTAGAGAGCAAAAAGAGGCAAAGGGACTGAAGTGAGTTGGTGAATGACAGACACAGAGGAATCTGAGCAGCAGGATGGATGCATTGGCAGTCTGGTGAGCTTAGCTGGGCTGAGCTGAGCTGACCTGGGCTGTGTGACCACCACTTGATTGTATCACTGGCTTCAAAAATCTCAGAATGGCTGGCCCTGAGACAGGAAAAGAAAAAAAAATCACAAAGACTTTTAACAGACTGCAAACCACCAAAAGGAAAGATGTCCCATGGGGAATGTTTCAGAGTCTGACGCTGAACTTTTGATTCACCAGACAGACATCCACCCATCTGTCTCCCATTTCCTTGGTGAAGCGAATGGGTTGATTTTTCTTTCCTGTATGTGGTTAAGGCTCATTTTGCTTTTCTCATGGGACTTAGAACCTCCCTCCTTCCTTCACTGAGTGTAGATCTTCCATGTTTCACGAAACTTTTGCACCCAGAACTGCCAGAAAAAGACAGACAGACATCCTGTCACAAAATATCAAGAGAGAGAGAGAGAAAGAGACAAAGAGAGAGATAGAGAGAGAGAGAGAGAGAGAGAGAGAGAGAGAGAGAGAGAGAAAGAGAAAGAAAGAGAGAGTCTTGCATCGATATTTGGGGTGGCATGTGTCTGTAAGGGTGAGGAACAGGGAATGTGTGTGTCTATCAGGATGAGGCTGGTGAATGGGACATGTATGTGAGTGTGTGTGTGTGTGTGTGTGTGTGTGTGTATGTGTGTGTGTTTTACTGTGAGGTTGGGGAACAAGGCATTGTGTGATTGAAGGGTGAAAGTGGGAAATGGGGCTTGTGTGTGTGTTTTAGGGTGAGCATTGGGTATAGGGATTCGGGGTGTTGTGTAAAGTTGGAGAAAAGGACATGTATATTTTTTTAGGGTGAGCCTGTGGAACAAGGGATGTATGTGTTTTTAGGGTGAGTCATGAGAACAGTGCACCTGTATGATTTTAGGTTGAGCATGATGTACAGAGCTTGTGTGTATTTTGTGTGAAGTCGGAGAACAGAGCCTGTGTGTGTTTGGAGGAGGAGCCTCAACCCTACCCTTGTCTCTACATCGAGGACCATTGCTTGGAGCATTGAAACATGAGTCTGAACCCTAACACCCTACACTTTTCCCTAAGCCTAAGCCTAAGCCTAACCCTAACCCTAACCCTAATCCTAAACCAGACTAATGTCCAGCAGGGTGAATATTAAGTTTTAGGTTTTATGCTTGGCAAATTGAAGCAACCTCACTCGTGGTAAGCTCTGATGGGCTTGGGGGTTTATGCCCCCATGGCTCTTCCAGGGATTTCAGCTCCCTTGGTAGCTTTTATTTTAAAGCCTCTCTGCCGGCTGTTAGCATCTTTCTTTCCTTGGATGATTTACCTACATCTTTGGCTTTTTAAAACTTTTGGGGTCTTTGTTGCACCTTTGGCTTTACCCTGCTTCTTTGGTTGAGCAGGTTTTCATTTTTCTCATTCTGTAGGTACTACAGATCATTCTGCTTTTCTCATGGGACTTGTACCCTGAGTAATCTTCTGTTTTCCTGGGTCCAAGACAGGCCACTAGCAAAATGAAATGCCAGGCTCGAGACTGATGGTGTCAGTTATGCCAAGCTACAACATGGGCCAGAAGCTGAAAGAGGCAAAGGGACTGAAGTGGGTTCAAGAATGACAGACACACAGAGCAATCCGAGCAGCCAGATGGATGCATTGGCAGTCCAGTGAGCTTAGCTGGGGTGAGCCGAGCTGAGCTGAGCTAAGATGAGCTGAACTGGGCAACCACCACTTGCTTGGATGTCTTGTTTCAAAATCTCAGAGAGTAGCTGACTCCGAACCAGAAAAACAAAAAAATCACAAAACTTTGAACAGAAAGTGAACCACAAAAAGGAAAGATGTCCCACTGGGAAAGTTTTATCTAGAGTCTGAAACTGATCTTTGGTTTGGCAGACAGACAGATTACCCCTCCCCCCCACCATGCATTTGTCTCCCACTTCCTTGGTGGAGCAAGAGAGTTGATTTGTCTGTTTTGCTTGTAGTTAAAGCTCATTCTGCTTTTCTTGTGGGACTTAGACCCTCCCTCACTGAGTGTGGCTCATCCATGTTTCACAAAACTCTGGAACCCAGAACTGCCACAAAAAGACAGACACGCATCTCATCAGGAAAGATCCAGAGAGAATCTAGCATTGCTATTGGGTGTGACATGTGTTTGTTAGGGTGAGGGAAAGGGAGTGTGTGTGTGTGTGTGTGTGTGTGTGTGTGTGTGTCTCAGGTGAGGCTGGTGAATGGGAGGGACATGTGTGTGTGCCTTACTGGGAGGTTTGGGAACGATGCATGTGTGTGTTTTTAGGGTGAGGAAGAGAAAAAGGCCTTGTGTGTGTTTTTAGGGTGAGGGTGGGAAATGGGTTTTGTGTGTATATTTTAGTGTGAGGTTGGGGAAAAGGGCATGTGTGCGTTTTTAGGGTGAGCATTGGGTACAGGGATTTGGGGTGTTTTAGTGTAAGTTGGAGAACAGGGCATGTAGGTGTTTTTAGGGTGAGCCTGTGGAGTGGGGATGTATGTGTTTTTAGGGTGAGCCAGGAGAACAGGGCACGTGTGTGATTTTAGGTTGAGCATGACGTAAAGGGCTTGTGTGTTGTGTGTTTTAGTGTGAAATCAGAGAGTGGGAACTGTGTGTGTTTGGAGGGGGAGCCTAGAGCCTTCCTTTGTCTCTACACTGAAGAACATTGCTTGGAGCATTGAAACATGACCCTGAACCCTAACACCCTAACCCTTTGCCCTAAATCTAAGCCTAAGCCTAACCCTAAGCCTAACCCTAACCCTAACCCTAACCCTAACTGTACATAAGGGCCCCAGGACAAATTGCCTGTCTGTGTGTCTGTACAGTTCTTCTTTGGGCTCTGGCTTCTTGGCACCCTTCAGGTTGTAGATGTGGCTTGTTCCTCCCTCACACAAACGGTTCTCGTGATGCACATCTGTGTTTCCCACATCCAGGAAGATGCATGCAGGTGTTTAAGGACCTACATGAAGCCAGTAGAGCTGGCAGATGCACTCACCCTGCAAGGGGCAACCGTGTGGGGGAATACTATTCCTAGACATACATGGTTGAGGGCCCTAACCCATTCCTGGCTGAGGGAGACCCAGGCCTTGCCCACCAGCAGGAAAAGCTGACCCCTTGTCCTGTCCAGGGAGGAGGGCCCCACTGGGGCAACACATCCCCCTCTCACACACATATGGGCCCCTAGGAACAGGCAGGGATACATATATGTAGCCAAGAGAGGGTACTGGCACCTCAGAGGTACTGGTGTGTAGCAGCAGGCACCAGAGGAAAGTGAGCCTAGTAGCCTCCAGACTCCAACCAAAGCCTGGGCCCCACACGGAAAGCCCTACACAAGGGATATACGCCTCCTTGATCTTAGCCGCCAGATGCTCAGGTTCCACACCGATGGAATGCCATGCCATGTGGTCATCTGCCACACAGAAATAGACCTCACAACCCTGCCATCAGCTTCCCTAGTCTGCCCAGATGAGACAGCTCCACCTGGTGGCTAAAGGGGACACGCACACCCCCGAGGCACTGCCAAGATCTGGGTGCTCTGACAACCCCAGGAAACCCGTTTCTGCCTGCTGACTTCCAGGGGCAGCGAGCTAGGGAAGGTGGCCCTTGTAGTGGAGGCGGGCTGTGCTATGCTGTACTGTACTGTACTGTACTGCAGGGCTTGTCAGGCCAGGGCTGCTGGGCACTTGAGGCTCTTGTTTGCAAATCAGTGGTTAGCATCTCATGGCACTTCTTGTTGCATATGGCACCAGAGGAAACGTGGTGTGATCCTTGGGGTAGATAGCATTCTGGGCAGCTAGCTCTAGCCTCTTATGGCTGAATAGAGTACAAACACTGGGCTCAGATGCAAGGCCACAGGCAAACTCCAGGAAGATGCTAGGTCCCCAGGAAAGCCAATGTCAGAGCACCATCCCTAGCTTGCACTAAGCCTAAAATCCTAACGCTGAGCCTAGGCCTAGACCTAAGCCTAACCCTCCTAAAGGGGGTGCCATCCTCCCTTCTGTGCGCCCCAACACACGATAGGTACATCCCAGGGCGAGTGTGCCCTGTGCCGTGTCCCTCATGAATTTGCCTCTCTCTCTGTCTATGTTGAGTTCTGGATGTCTGAGCGTGTCTGGTTTGCAGCTGCGCCCTCTGGTGGCCAGAAGATGGAATAGGCGGTGGCGTCAGAGTGCTGACATGGGAATTGCCAGCTTCTAAAGCCCATGCTGACTGACCGAAGGGGCTAACGGTGACTGGCCCGGCTGTCCATCAGACCTTTCCCACCCACTCGCCCCAGGAGGAGAGGCTGGTCTGGATGTTGGGTCCGGGGGGCTTCCCTCAGCCACTGGCTCACTAATCATCACCCTCTGCTGACCCCACCCCTGCCACTGCTGGCCACTCCTCCACTCTATGATACCTATGGCAAACTCTTCACTGTAAACCCCTGTATCAGGGAAATGAGGTTAAACATTTTGGAAATGCAAAGGCATGAGATACAGGCGATCATTCCAAAAGTTATAAACGGGGGAGTATAAAGCATTGGGACCAAAGCCAGTCTAACATCCAGCAAGGCTAATATTAAGTCTTAGGGTTTTATGCTCAGCAAATCGAAGCACCCTCACTCATGGTAAGCTCTGATGGGCTTGGGGGTTTACGCCCCCATGGCGCTTCCAGGGATTTCAGCTCCCTTGGCAGCTTTTCTCTTAAAGCCTCTCTGCTGGCTGTTAGCATCTTTCTTTCCTTGGATGATCTACCTACAGTGGCTTATCTCAAGTCATAAAAATTTCCAGTCATAAAATGTAGGCTAGTCAGTGAGTGAATATTAAATTGATTGAGATAAAGTATGTATGTGATAAGTTAAATATTAGTTGACCTTACAGTATAGAATGAAGTTAAATATGCTTTATCTTTATTATATCAATCAAATTTGCAAATTTATGCTTTAAATCCCAAAGCAAGTTGATGAAAATGAACATGTCAGAGACAAGTAGGTCAAGAATTTAGAGAATAAAATTAGAAATTGATAAGATTTTTGTTTTATCTCAACAAATTCATTTAGGGAATCAATAAACTTTTAGCATTATTGAGATAATTTTTAAATGTATCTTAGAAAATAATGTTATTAAGTATAATGTCACAATGTGTAATTTGTCCTATAGGTTTTCTTTAGATTCTGGGAAATACAACTTTCATACAGAATTTTACACATATACATATATAATATATGCAATTTAAATAATTCTTAATAACTCTCAGTGATTTTCATTTTTGTTAAAATTGAGGAGCAATGCTATATGAAAACATAATCAGGAATTTCTGGTACAAAGATACTGAGAGATTTAGAAAATGTCTTTATCTTGTTCTGAGTTGTTTTGTATTTGTTGGTTATTGTGCACGTTATTTGCTACTCAAATAAAAACAGAAATAGAAGCTATTACTACAGTTGTGTGAGTCTTTTTTCCCTCCCTGTTTCCTTTTCTCTGTAAGTTTAATCTTATTTTAATCCTCCACAATCTTAGAGAACAAAGACTACCACTAAAGTAGAAAGCATAATGTGGAGAGTGAAGATTTTAAATTGATTTTAACAATAGTTTTGCAAGTCCAGTTGTTAGTATCAATATAGTGTGTCCTTTTAATAATGAGTATATTGATCATAAGCATGCAGATGTATGTGTGCATTCAAATAAATGTACATTTCCATCATGAAAGGGATTGTAGTCATTCTTGGCTATAGTGCTAAACATGGTCATTCTGTCTGTCTACAAATGACAACATAGACCATGGGTGACTAGCATTTCAGTTCACCTAGGCTCCAAAAGTGGAGAGGAATTGTTTGGGGTCACACATAAGATATGTAATCTACTTCACACAAATAAGACAAAATTTCCTTTATTTTTCATATTTTTCCTATCACTTTTAAATAAGAAGCAACAAAGAACATGAAATTAGTGGTATATTTGATTTAGTTTTTGTGAAACTGATTTCCATCTATGAAATGGTTGCAATTAGCTGTCAAGGTGCTCTTTGGAAAATTTTGACCTACTTTTATTCTTTGTGTGGAATATTCAATAAAATAATTGTTCACACATATAAATACTGCAAAAAAGCAGTGACAGGAAAAAGGGATTTTTTTCCTGAGAAAATAGGTCTTAAAGAAGTCAAGAGAGATGATCAAATTTCTACTTGAGTTGAAAGCCTAACTGCAATTCTAAAAATTAATTAACAAGCAATCATTTGTTTTTCCAGCATTAGCAACAATTCATATGTAATTATAGTACATATGTATTGTAAAATATTTAATATATTTCACTTCCTATATGATACTGTTGAATATTTTATATTAACTTATTAAACTTACTAACCTTAAAATATTAATTTATGAAATGACACAACAAATTTGTTTAGTAATTAGATAACGAAACTTGCACGTCTGCTTGATAACAATGAATGCTTTCAGAGGCAAGTCAAGGTCTGTAAGCTGCAGTGCTGTCTCTGGGAATCACTGATACACTCACAAACAGATATCCATCTGATGCGTGAGGTACAGGTGGTGGCATTGTCACTGCACAATACCTTCCTTCATCCTGTGTTCCCTTGTCACCTATGCAGTTCGCTTTCCAGAACCACACAGCCAAGTCTTAACAGTCGCTGAAGTCATACGATCAGGTTAAAACCTTAAATGCAGTAGGTTTGCTTTACTCGCTGTCTAGGGCTGCTGATGAGTGGACCGTAGGTTGGAGATACCTGGTTAGACTAGGAGTTTATATAACAAAATCCTGTTCTAGAGGTATCTGGTAATGCTCTTTATGCATGCCAGCTATTATTATTATCACAATGTTCGTTAGTAGACATGAGCATTGTTTAACATTACCTATAAAACTTGGCAGAGATTGCTGGAAAGCAGTGGGAAAGAGCAGCACACTGAGACACGAACTCATGAGACTGATGTAATTTCATTCAACCTGCACTTGGAAATGGAAACTTAGCTGAGTATTTTTATTTTTATTTTATTATTAATATCTTTTTGGCACTGCAAATTCAAGTCAGTTCAAATCAGAGTACAGATTTTGGAAATTTCTGTATAGCACATTTCTGTAATTTAAAAGACGATATTTTACAGCTTAGTTTTCTATGAAGTTAAAAATATCTATATTGAAACATAGTTTAATACATTTGTGTTTTTCCTGCTTAAGACTGTAAGATGATGATGTCAATTTTACTGAATGCAAATAAAAATATAAAAAATTTATGACCTAAGTGACAATAGAAATAAATTTAATTTTTTTTGATAATGTATCATTTCTGTATTATTAGTAGAGATAAATGCCAAATTACTCAAAATGTATTCAGATCAGTCAGGGAAAGCAGTCATAGCAGTCACTAAATAATTCTTAAAAGTAAAGGTGAAATAAAATATTTCCAATCCAGTATCTGAGACATTAAAATACTTATTTTGAAGCTTTATGAGGGATTTACAGAAATAAAGACCTATTCCTTTTATGGTAAGTAGTACCCTTATCTGGACTGTGAAAGTACAAACATAAGAGTAGGTACCTTAAGGGTTTTTAAAATATGTTCATTTTCAATTGAAATTCAGAATGTAGTACATATTTACTGATATCAACTTGAATAAGTCTTATAAATGTGAAAAAGAGCCAGAAGAAGTCAGGTGGGCTTTCTTTACTACCACTGGATGTTCCATTTACCAACCAAAAATTGAATTCAACAGTCCTAAATTTAAATTATTTTAAATATAACTGGGTTTTGCTATAGATACTTTAAGAATCAGTGAAATAAATACAAATCATATTTATAAATATTACACTGTATCTCTAGTGTAAAAAGTAATAAGAACTGTAGGAGTAATAAAACCCAAAATGTGTAATTGTTACTGTAAAAAAGAGAGGAAAAGAAAGTGCTCTAAAGGATACAACTGCATGTATGTTTAAGTATGTCAGATAGATAACCATATTACTAAGTTTTTGTTGGATCACTGGGAAGAACTGTTTGCAGTCTCACTGTTTGAATGTATACTTTGTATACTTTAATTTTGTAACTTGAACTATTTCTAACATGACAGTATGTAATTTATCAATTAGTGATTTCTTAGTGTTTATTTTTTTGAAGTTCTGTATTATTTCTACCCTTTTTGTTTTGCTTTTTTTTCTTTTTAAATAAAATTTTAAAAAAGAATCTTATCTAAAATTCATTAACGTTCTATTTTCTTTTTTCTATTTTCTGGTTTAGGCCTAATTTAAATAATGTTCCTAAAATAAAAATTATCACAATGTTGTAAGTAATATGTGCCTATGGTGTCAACTTTGCCAACAAAATTAAATGAAATAGGTATCAAATACACTACATATAAAAATGAAATCATACCTTGCCTGCATTCCCTGGAATTATTCTGAGAAATCAAACACCATTGCATGTATATGGACCTTTATTTTCAAAACAAAGGATGATAGCTGGGGAGATTCCAATGCATAGTTGTGCCTTGTTTCAACAAATTTGGTTAATTTCTTTGGATTTTTTATTCTAAAATGATAAGCATTTTAAAGCTATTTTAAATCTATTTTTAAAAATATTTGTTTGGAATTACTGACTCTTTGGTTTATGTAATATCCTATGCCTGTATTAGTAAATTCACCAGTATGTGTTAAATTGGTGGATAAATGGATAAGAGTAATTTAGAAAGCATATTCCAATTGTTTAGATAATCTGAGATAAAACTATTATAATTAAAGAAGCAGCAAAATATTTATTTGAATGGTGTTGCTGAATCAATGTAAGGTCTTTTTCAATATATCTTTTCAAAAGTATCAGTTATTTTAATGTTACATACACACATATTTATATATATCACATACACAATGACAATGTATTATAGTTTTTTGTGGGGCTAATGCATTGTTCTTATTCCTATGTTCATGAGTGATAAAGCTGGAAAACTAGCTAAAGGTACAGTAAAGAATGATATCAACAACACATTTGAGTACAATGAATAATGTAAATGCAAGCCTAACTCGAGACACATTTTTGAGATCAAAAAATGTAGGGAACCACAAATTCACAGTGGTTAGTTTGGCATACTTCTCTAAGGGATGAATGGAGGTTTAGGATTACCGGTAACACCCATTTGAGATTTCCCATTAACTCTTTATGGATGTGCCCTCCTTTCCCTCCTACTAAGACTAAAACTAAAACCATTGAATTGAATAAGCACTCCAGGGCAAGATCCTTCTTAGCATAAAGTTGTGTCTGCCCTCTTGAGTCATCCCAAGATTACACTTGCCCTTTGAATTTTCCACTAGCCTGCCTGTCACTGTATACACCCAACACGTAGTGACTGTTACGGAGTGTCAGTCTGTTGGCCCATCTGGATACTTCGACTTCCCAGTTACTCATCATGTATTCCTAAATTTGTCTCTGGTTCTTATTTTATCCTCTTGCCATACCCTTGATAAACATAATCAGGGATTTTGGCTAGGTCCTTGATAAAAAGCTACAAAAGTATTTAAAAGACACAAAGTAGCTGAACACTAATTAAAAATGGAAAGTTTTGGACTTTCAAAGTTATAAATGTAGAAGCTGCTCCATCTTTGAAGGAAAAATTGTGGGGCGTGAGTACTGATCCACTGTTTATCTTTCCTTCTCTCCCAACGTCAATTAAGAAAGATAGAGAAGCCAAATTCCAGGTCAGAATTCTACATTAGCGTAAAGAATTCTATTCCATTCTAAGCCTAACTTCTACCTCATATCTCACTCGAATGTTCCTGTTCATCAGTCTGTCCTGCGGTTTTTGCCCTCTTTTTTCAGTCCAGTCCTTGGACATTTCAGATGCTTCTGTTTCTCTCATAGAATGGATGGGAGAGATCAGGAAAAGAACAACTTCTCACCAGATGGATGGAGCTGAGGTCTGTAACAGTAATCTCTGTGTGACACACATGCATACTGTCTTTTTCAGGGTAAGAGTGTGGTCTCTTGGGAGAATTTCCAAGGGAGAGTAAGTAGATAACTGTGCCATACTTAAAAACAAAACACCAATAAACACAAGAATAAACCACAACACACCAGATATAGTAGAGATTCTCTTGTGATTGTCCTTAAATATGGCACAAGTCATGTTTTGTACAGATAATATTTTACTTTAGTTTCTTTCAAAATGGCCATGCCTGTCTTTCTTCTTTGGTGTATAATAAGACCACTATAAAACATGAACTTCTGAAAAGTGGGGCAATTTCTTTCCTGTCTTCTCTTCTAATCAGATATTCCTGGAGGCTCCAGTCAGTTTTCCATCGTTAGAATTTTCCTTGCTGAAAGTAACAAGTTCTTGCAAATTCCAAACTCCAAAGGGAACAGATAATGTTCTTAAATCTCTCCCAGAAACTCAGGGTAGTGAGTTATGCTTTTGCAGCAGTGTCCAGACAGAGACAAGGTTGTCCCTTTTGCTAGATGACTCAAACTTTTCAAGTTAGGTAATTGATGTCTCACCTTACTAGTGTTTAAGGTGAAAGGGAGCATGTCATAATATTTTTACTGCAGAGAATAGAAATTTCATACTTCCATTCTGGAAAAGAGTACTGGTGAATGTTTGAAAATCTTCTCATAGTTAAATTTCATCTATTTGAACAATAGTATTATTTTTACAACTCATGATTCCTTTGCAGCTTCCTGATATTCAGGTACTTGGTGAAGAGCTATAATAACATTACCTTTAAACATACTCTCATGATTAGTGCTTATGACATTTCTTTCTATATTTATAATTGGTTTTCTTCCTTGTGACATTCTTCTACCAAACTTCTAACATCTTGCCCCAGACAATTACTCTCTTAATGGATTCTCCCTAGCTGTCTCACTGAGCTCCAGTTCTACAGCAACTGTCTCTTAGCAGCTGCAGATTTCTGCCTTTTCTTCTTCCTCAACACAGTTTAAGAAAGGTAAAGAGGAGGTAACATTACCAATTATCTGTTTCATTAAAATATCTTTATTGATAATTAGTAGAAACTATTTGTTTCTATTGTTAATGTAGCAGCTTGTAGAATTCTGTGATTAAAATAATTTCCCCCTACCTGAACCCATTTTCCATTTTCACCTATAATGCATATATTCTCAGATAATGTATCCATTAGAGTGATTTTTTAGTACATTATCATACTTATTGTTTTATATAGAGAGCAAGAGATCTTTTCTATGTTTGTGATGCGTACACAGCTATCAAAATGAAGTTGCTGATGCCATTGTCTTTATTTTAATATTTTCAGGCTACTGAGATTACTTTGATGAGATGAGATTACTTTGTTGCCTTTAGGTGAGTTCCGGTTATCATTTGTTATACATTTTTTCATGTTTGTGAAATCTCTTTGCTCACTTTTTTTCTATAATTAACCAAAAGCAATTAGTACATACTAACGTTTTAGATTTCAACAGTTTTAACTCACATTGCACACATGTCATCGCTTACACTATTGTAGACCTCAGGTCTGCTCTTTGTGTAGACTGTTAGTTGTTGTTAAGCTTTCCATCCTATTAAAATTTTTCCTTTGCTTCCAGGGGGAGAACCACCGGCAGCTCCTGAGATCTGCACCATGCTGGAACTTAGGACACTGGGAAATCAAGCAAAAAGCTCCCCTCCCTGGTAAGTGGTGGTGGTGTGGCAGACTGTGGCCCTTCCAGGGGGAGAACCACCAGTGTCTCCTGAGATACATGCCATGTTGGAACTTTGGACACTGGGAAACCAAGCAAGAAGCTCCCCTCCCTGGTAAGCTGCAGAGGTGTGGCAGACTGTAGCCCTTCCAGGGGGAGAACCACCAGCAGCTCCTGAGATCTGAGACATGCCTGAACTTAGGACCCTGGGAAGCCAAGCAAGCAGCTCCCCACTCTGGTAAGTGGCCCCTCTGGTAGGTGGCTGCAGTGTGGCAGACTACGGCCCTTCCAGGGGGAGAACCACCAGGGTCTTCTGAGATCCACACCATGTTGGAACTTACGAAGTTGGGAAACCAAGCAACCAGCCTGCCTCCCTGCTAAGCAATAGTGAACCTATTGGTGCATGGCCTAGAGTCAAACATTCCACTTCCTCTATCCACCTTCTCCTGTTCCCCTGTTAGCAAATGGGAACCAGAAATCTGAGCATCTCCTGGGAGGTTGACCATAGCAAATAAGGGGGATTTCCTTTTACCATCTCTTTGAAGACAAATATTTTTATTACCGTTTTGCTCTATTCTGGAAAAAAAAGTATTTATCACAGTATAAAGTGTATTGCTGTGAAGCTTCCTCAGAATCCTTTCTCTCTCATCAAACGTACTTATCCTGTTATTCTGAGAGCTTTCTGGAGCAGTTCTGGAATTCTTTTTTCGTGAGTGTCTTACAAGAGGTGATCAAACATACAGTGAAGGCTGCTGCTGCTGAGGGCCGTCCAGTGAAATGTGGGGGTTTCAAAACCCCAACAGTGGGTCCTCATCCATCTTACCCACCAGATTTGGCCCTGTGTGACTTCTAGATCTTCCCCCAACTCAAAATGACCATGAAAGATCAATGCTTTGAATCAGTTCAGGACACTAAGGCAGCCACAACTGTGCAACCAGAGACAGTCAGGAGACAGCTGCTTGAGGGGGTGGTGGGAGAGTCGGCTGAGTGTGTCTGAAAGGATGGGAGCATTTCAAGGGGAGTAGATGGCAGTGCGTCTTCCACTGTAACACATTTCCAAAGGTTTCAGGCTCGTCGTATTTTTGATCACACGTTTACCCTTAAGAATACAAGACAGCTGCATGTAAATTCATCTTTTTAGAATATCGCTTGGAGATCTGGGGTGCCCTCACTGGCCTCTCTGCATGTCTGGAGGACTCTGGATATCTGCACCCAGACTGCTGGAGTTCCCTCAGGCTTCCAGGTGCAGTGAAGGAGAGAGGTGGGTTTGAGGCTTCCACATCAGCCTCCCCATTCCCGGCTTCATTTGGAGACCTGCTGAGCTCCCGATAGGTGGGCTGGCCCACACTACCAGCCTAGCCCAGCCTGTTTAGCTGCTGCGCCTGGCCATAGGTCTGCAGAGGAGGAGCTGGGCAGATCTGGGGTGCCCTCACTGGCCTCTCTGCGTGTCTGGAGGACTCTGGATATCTGCGCCCAGACTGCTGGAGTTCCCTCAGGCTTCCAGGTGCAGTGAAGGAGAGAGGTGGGTTTGAGGCTTCCACATCAGCCTCCCCATTCCCGGCTTCACTTGGAGACCTGCTGAGCTCCCCATAGGTGGGCTGGCCCACACTACCAGCCTAGCCAAGCCTGTTTAGCTGCCGTGCCTGGCCATAGGACTGCAGAGGAGGAGCTGGGCAGAACTGAGGTGCCCTCACCGGCCTCTTTGCGTGTCTGAAGGACTCTGGATATCTGCACCCAGACTGCTGGAGTTCCCTCAGGCTTCCAGGTGCAGTGAAGGAGAGAGGTGGGTTTGAGGCTTCCACATCAGCCTCCCCATTCCCGGCTTCATTTGGAGACCTGCTGAGCTCCCGATAGGTGGGCTGGCCCACACTACCAGCCTAGCCCAGCCTGTTTAGCTGCTGCGCCTGGCCATTGGTCTGCAGAGGAGGAGCTGGGCAGATTTGGGGTGCATGCATCGGCCTCTCCATGTGTCTGGAGGACTGTGGATATCTCTGCAACCAGGGAGGGTCCACAGGTTCCTGAAGCACTGCGGCCTGTGGTGAGTACCCTAACCCGGCTGCAATTGAAGAACTGTGGAGCTTCCAAGGGGCAGGTGGGCGCACAGTGTCCCTGAGGCCCAGCTTGTCTGGAACTGCGGAGTTCTGAGCAGGCAGAGGAGGGCCACTGGTTCTGTAGGCCTAATGGCTTGGGGTAGCGCGGTGCCAGAGTCTCAGTAGCTCCAAACATAGAAGGGGATTTTCAACAGATCCTGAGGAAGCTTTCAAATAACACTTGAAACACAGAAATATAGGAAAATGACAAAACGAAAGACCAAATTACAACCTCAAACCTCCAGCCCATCTCAAGAAACCCTAGGAGCGATGTATATAGAAGAAAATATATCCCATCCACCTCATATATCGGACACAATAGCCACTGAAATTGACAAGCAACTCCAGGAAGCTTTAAAGAAATTCAAACTCGAAATAATCTCCCAGATAAAAGAAGAAATGATAAAAGAAATGAAAGAGATTCTAAATATATCTAAAGAAAACACAGATAAAAAATTGGAGGAACTAAACAAAAAGATAGAATCCCTAGAGGAGCAATATAAGAAACAAACAGAATACATAATGCAGATGCACAGAGATATACAGGAAATAAAAAACTCCACTGAAAGTTGTAAAAACCGCCTTAATGAAAGTGAAGATAGAATTTCAGACCTTGAAGACAGGATTGCAGCTAGTGAACAGGAAGGGAAAGATCTTTTGAAAATAACAAGGAATCAGGAAACAACAATTCAACAACTGCAAGACGATGCAAAGAAGAATAACATAAGAATGATAGGGATTAATGAAAGAGAGGGAGACAACATGAAGGATGTCAGGAGGATATTTAGAGAAGTAATAGCTGAAAATTTCCCAAGCATGAGATCAGAAACTGATATCAGGATCAGTGAAGCATATAGAACTCCAAACAGTCATAACCAAAATAAAACTACACCAAGACATATAATAATCACCATCCCAGAAATCCAACACAAGAATAGATTATTAAAAGCTGTCAGAGAGAAAAGACAAATCACTTATAAAGGAAAACCTATCAGAATCACAGCAGACTTCTCAGCACAAACGATAAAGTCAAGAAGAGCATGGAGTGAAGTATTCCAGATCCTGAAGCAAAATGATTTCCAACCAAGACTGATATATCCTGCAAAACTATCATTCAAAATAGATGGTGCAATACGATACTTCCATGACAAAGAACAGCTGAAGAACTTCATGAACACCAAACCAAACCTGCAAAAAATATTGAAAGACAGTTTAGATACACAAAGGAAAAAAGCACTAAGCAAAGCAATTAATTAAACAGAACAGAAAGATAAAGATGCAACAGCAGAGAGATAACATTCCTACAATTAACCAGCATTTAACAGTAATAACCATTAATGTAAATGGTCTCAATGCACCAATCAAAAGAAACAGACTAGCAGAATGGATCAAGAAACAAAATCCAACCATATGCTGTTTACAGGAAACCCATCTAACCCAGAAAGATACTCACAGACTGAAAGTCAAAGGATGGAAAACAATTCTTCATGCAGCAGGAATCCAAAAAAAGGCAGGAGTAGCCATTCTGTTTGCAGACAACGTCAACTTTAAACCAACAATGACCATAAAGGACAAAGAATGTCACTACATACTCGTAAGGGGAAAACTCCAAGAGGAAGAGATAACTATCTTAAATATATACGCACCAAACTCCAGAGCACCCAGTTATATAAAACAATTATTAACAGAAATGAAAACTCAAATTATCAGTAACACAATTGTAACAGGAGACCTTAATACACCACTGACACCAAGGGACAGATCAACCAGACAGAAAATGAGCAAAGAAATAACAGAACTGAATCACACCTGTGAACAAATGGGTTTGATAGACATATACAGAATATTCCACCCAACAACATCAGAATACACATTCTTCTCAGCAGTACATGGATCATTTTCTAAAATAGACCATATATTAGCTCACAGAACATATTTAAGCAAATGCAAAAGAGTTGAAATCATCCCTTGCATATTATCGGATCATAGTGCTCTGAAATTAGAAATTAATGACAAAGGATATTGCAAAAATTCCGCAAACACATGGAAACTGAATAACACACTCTTGAGTAATCAGTGGGTCACAGAAGAAATTAAAGAAGAAATTAAACAATACCTAAAAGAAAATGAAAATGCAGATACAACTTACCAGAATCTGTGGGATGTAATGAAAGCCATCCTGAGAGGAAAATTTATTGCACTGAGTTCCCACATCAGGAAAACGGAACGAATACAAATAAATAACTTGATGTTACACCTCAAACAGCTAGAAAAAGAAGAGCAAGTCAAGCCCAAAGCCAAAAGAAGAGAGGAAATTATAAAAATCAGAGCAGAAATCAATGCAATAGAGACTAAGAAAACAATCCAAAGAATCAACGAATCAAAGAGTTGGTTCTTTGAAAGAATAAATAAAATCGATAAGCCCCTAGCCAACCTTATTAAAAAAAGGGAAGAAAAAGCTCAGATTCATGCAATAAGAAATGAAAAAGGAGAAATCACTACAGACCCAATAGAAATACAGAAGATCATCAACACCTATTTCAAAAACCTCTACTCTCAAAAGTTTGATAACACAGAAGAAATAGACAGATTCTTAGAAGCATATGAAGTGCCAAAGCTAGATCAAGAGGATGTAAAACTGTTGAATAACCCAATCTCTGTTACTGAAATTGAAAATGTAATTAAGTCCTTACCCACCAAGAAGAGCCCAGGCCCAGATGGATTCACTGCAGAATTCTACAAGAAATACAAAGAAGACCTAATGCCGACACTCCTCAAACTATTCAATGAAATTGAAAGGGAAGCAATCCTTCCTAAGTCATTCCTGGAAGCAAATATTACTCTAGTACCAAAACCTGAGAAAGACCCAACTATAAAAGAGAAGTATAGACCGATCTCCCTAATGAACACAGATGCAAAAATCCTCAATAAAATATTGGCAAATAGGATCCAGCAAATCATCAAGAAGATTATACACCATGACCAAGTGGGATTCATCCCAGGAATGCAAGGATGGTTCAATATATGCAAATCAATAAATGTAATCCACCATATCAATAAAGCCAAAAATAAGAATCACATGATCATCGCTATAGATGCAGAAAAAGCCTTCGATAAGGTCCAACACTTATTCATGATAAGAACTTTACAGAAAATTGGAATAAATGGTCTTTACTTCAATATAATATAGGCCATTTATGACAAACCAACAGCCAGCATCATACTAAATGGCCAAAAATTGAAAGCCTTTACTTTAAAATTGGGTACAAGACAAGGATGTCCTTTATCACCACTCCTATTTAATATAGTACTGGAAGTACTAGCCAGAGCAATTAGGCAAGAAAGAGAAATAAAAGGGGTAAAGATAGGAAAAGAAGAAGTTAAATTATCATTGTTTGCAGATGACATGATACTCTACATAGAAGACCCCCTAAACTCCATTGAAATACTCTTAGATACAATAAATAAATTCAGTAATGTGGCTGGATACAAAATCAATACTCAGAAATCAATAGCATTCCTATACACGAACAACAAAATTACAGAGAGGGAAATAAGAGAAACTGGACTATTCACATTAGCAAACAAAAAAATGAAATATTTAGGAATTACTCTTACGAAAGAAATGAAAGACTTATACAGTGAAAATTATAATACACTGAAAAAGGAAATTGAAGATGATCTCAGAAAATGGAAAGATATCCCTTGCTCATGGATAGTAAGAACAAACATTGTGAAAATGGCCATTCTACCAAAACTGTTATACAGATTCAATGCAATCCCAATAGAAATACCATCAACATACCTTATAGATCTAGAGAAATCACTCCTAAATTTCATCTGGAACCAGAAGAGACCTAGAATCGCAAAGGCAATTCTAAGCAGCAAAGACAAAGCAGGAGGCATCACAATCCCTGACTTGAAGTTATACTACAAAGCAACAATAGTAAAATCAACATGGTATTGGAATCAAAACAGAGCCGAAGATCAGTGGAATAGATTAGAAGATACAACCACAACTACGAACACACTCAACCACCTTATTTTTGATAAAGGAGCCAAGCAGTTTCACTGGAAGAACGACAGTCTCTTTAATAAATGGTGCTGGAAAAATTGGCTCTCCATTTGCCGAAAACTAAAGCTAGACCCATGTCTATCACCATGTACTAAATTAAAATCTAAATGGGTCAAAGATCTGAATATTAAAACAGAAACACTAAATCTATTGGAAGACAAAATAGGTAGAAACCTTGGAGACATAGGAGTAGGTAAAGAATTCATGAACAGGACTCAAACCGCACGGGAAATACTTCCCAGAATCAATAACTGGGACCACTTCTTATTAAAATGTTTCTGCATGTCAAAAGAAATCTCCAGCATAGTGAAAAGAAAACCCACAAACTGGGAAAAGATTTTAGTGAACTCTCTCTCAGACAAGGGCCTCTTGTCTAAAACATATAAAGAATTAAAGAAACTCAGACCTCCGAAATTCAAAGATCCAGTCCAAAAATGGGCATCTGAGATGAATATGCAATTCTCAGATGAAGAAATGCAAATGGCAAATAAATACATGAAAAAATGCTCATCATCATTGGTCATTAGAGAAATGCAAATTAAAACCACACTGAGATACCATCTCACTCCTGAAAGAATGGCCAGGATCAAGAAAACCGACAACAAATGCTGGAGAGGCTGTGGGGAAAAAGGAACTCTCCTGCACTGCTGGTGGGAGTGTAGACTGGTACAGCCTTTGTGGAGATCTGTCTGGAGATTTCTCAAAAAGTTGGGACTGGAAATCCCATTTATTCCAGCTATTCCACTTCTAGGCATATTCCCAGAAGAACTGAAAGCATCATACCACAGTGATATATGTGCACCTATGTTTATAGCAGCACAATTTGTAATCGCCAGATCTTGGAAACAACCCAAGTGCCCATCAACTGAGGAATGGATAAAAAAGTTGTGGTATTTCTATACAATGGAGTATTATTTAGCTATAAAGAAGGATCACATTGAGATATTTATCAATAAATGGGCGCAGCTTGAGACCATACTCATAAGTGAAATAAATCAATCTCGCACGTGTGAATACCGAATAGTTTCCCTAATGTAAGCAATGATTCAAATATATAAAAATATGTGGTAATCATGATTCCCCATTAGGTGGCCCTGAAGCCTTATAAAGTTTTCACTCATTAATTAGAAAGGCTTTATTCTGGGCTTCTTGATATGAAAATAT
This sequence comes from Cavia porcellus, assembly GCF_034190915.1. Classification (NCBI taxonomy): domain Eukaryota; kingdom Metazoa; phylum Chordata; class Mammalia; order Rodentia; family Caviidae; genus Cavia; species Cavia porcellus. The sequence goes on from NW_026947487.1 coordinate 82,220,215, forward strand.
TTGAAGCTAGAGTATATGAAGTTTTACCCAAATATTTCAAGGAAAAAGACACTATGGTAACTACTATTAAGTCAGGTTATAAGGTGGTGAAGTACTAGGTTATTGAAACAGTTATGCTGTGACCTCTATTGTTATATTGTTATGTCCTGTTTTATCTCAATCTCCCCCTTATTGTTTCAAAAAAAATTATTTAGTCATTTCTTATGTTTGTCTTAATTAAAGAAAAAATTAAAAAAATTAGGATATATAAATAGTAACTCTTTTCGATTTCCTATTAACCTGTTTTGAAGTCCTGTAGTACTCCCACGATCTTGTTTTGACTGATTAGACTCTGTTCCATTCTATATGATAGTGTCAAGTTTGAAGACATAGGCAACTACTTTGAAGACAATAAGATTCACTAAGATACCCATTCTGGTTTGACTATTGTCTTCTTTGGAAGTCCTGTAATGTTTACAATGCCTAAGTTTTATTGGTCTTGTTCTCTACTGTTTTGTCCAACTTTATAATATCTAATGAGATAGACAATTCTTTTTAAGGAAACAAGGGACAACGTTGATAACCATTGTTGATAAACTTGTACTCTGTTCTACACCATGTGCTATGTCTATCCTTGGTATTGACTGACAGCTTTGTTTTGCCATATTTGACTGTATTCTTCCCCCCCCCCCCAAGGAAAGTAATAAGCACTAAGGAGTAATAAAATCCAAGATGTGTAAATTTTGTTGTAAAAAAGAGAGGGGAAAAAAAAAAAGAAAAAGAGCTCTAACGGATATAACAGCAAGTGTGTTTGGGGGTGTTAAATAGCTGACTTTATCAATGTTTTTGGAACATTGAACACAGCTGTTTGCAGTCTCCCTGTTTGAATGTCCACCTTGTGTTCTTTGATACTGTGATTTGAGGAACTATTTTCAAGAAAATAGTGTGTAATCTACTAGCAGGTAATTTCTTACTGTTATGGTTTTTTGTTTTGTTTTGTTTTGTTTTGTTTTGTAGTTCTGTATTGCGTGTACCCTTACGCCGCTTTGGTTTGTTTTGTGCTTTTCTCTTTTTCCTCTTAAATTAAAAAAAAAAAACAACAACAAAAAAAGAGAACTATAGACCGATCTCCCTAATGAACACAGATGCAAAAATCCTCAATAAAATATTGGCAAATAGGATCCAGCAAATCATCAAGAAGATCATACACCATGACCAAGTGGGATTCATCCCAGGAATACAAGGATGGTTCAACATACGCAAATCAATAAATGTAATCCACCATATCAATAAAGCCAAAAATAAGAATCACATGATCATTTCTATAGATGCAGAAAAAGCCTTCAATAAGGTCCAACACTTATTCATGATAAGAACTTTACAGAAAATTGGAATAAATGGTCTTTACCTCAATATAATAAAGGCCATTTATGACAAACCAACAGCCAGCATCATACTAAATGGCCAAAAATTGAAAGCCTTTACTTTAAAATCGGGCACAAGACAAGGATGTCCTCTATCACCACTCCTATTTAATATAGTACTGGAAGTATTAGCCAGAGCAATTAGACAAGAGAGAAAAATAAAAGGGGTAAAGATTGGAAAAGAAGAAGTTAAATTATCATTGTTTGCAGATGACATGATACTCTACATAGAAGACCCCCTAAACTCCATTGAAATACTCTTAGATACAATAAATAAATTCAGTAATGTGGCTGGATACAAAATCAATACTCAGAAATCAATAGCATTCCTATACACGAACAACAAAATCACAGAGAGGGAAATAAGAGAAACTGGACTATTCACATTAGCAAGCAAAAAAATGAAATATTTAGGAATTACTCTTATGAAAGAAGTGAAAGACTTATACAGTGAAAATTATAATACACTGAAAAAGGAAATTGAAGATGATCTCAGAAAATGGAAAGACATCCCTTGCTCATGGATAGGAAGAACAAACATTGTGAAAATGGCCATTCTACCAAAACTGTTATACAGATTCAATGCAATCCCAATAGAAATACCATCAACATACCTTTTAGATCTAGAGAAATCACTCCTAAATTTCATCTGGAACCAGAAGAGACCTAGAATCGCAAAGGCAATTCTAAGCAGCAAAGACAAAGCAGGAGGCATCACAATCCCTGACTTGAAGTTATACTACAAAGCAACAATAGTAAAATCAACATGGTATTGGAATCAAAACAGAGCCGAAGATCAGTGGAATAGATTAGAAGATACAACCACAACTACGAACACACTCAACCACCTTATCTTTGATAAAGGAGCCAAGAAGGTTCACTGCAAGAACGACAGTCTCTTTAATAAATGGTGCTGGAAAAACTGGCTCTCCATTTGCCGAAAACTAAAGCTAGACCCATGTCTATCACCATGTACTAAATTAAAATCTAAATGGGTCAAAGATCTGAATATTAAAACAGAAACGCTAAATCTATTGGAAGACAAATTGGGTAGAAACCTTGGAGACATAGGAGTAGGTAAAGAATTCATGAACAGGACTCAAACCGCAAGGGAAATACTTCCCAGAATCAATAACTGGACCACTTCTTATTAAAAAGTTTCTGCACATCAAAAGAAATCTCCAGCATAGTGAAAAGAAAACCCACAAACTGGGAAAAGATTTTAGTGAACTCTCTCTCAGACAAGGGACTCTTGTCTAAAACATATAAAGAATTAAAATAACTCAGACCTCCAAAATTCAAAGATCCAATCCAAAAATGGGCATCTGAGATGAATACGCAATTCTCAGATGAAGAAATGCAAATGGCAAATAAATACATGAAAAAATGCTCATCATCATTGGTCATTAGAAAAATGCAAATTAAAACCACACTGAGATACCATCTCACTCCTGAAAGAATGGCCAGGATCAAGAAAACCTACAACAAATGCTGGAGAGGCTGTGGGGAAAAAGGAACTCTCCTGCACTGCTGGTGGGAGTGTAGACTGGTACAGCCTTTGTGGAGATCTGTCTGGAGATTTCTCAAAAAGTTGGGACTGGAAATCCCATTTATTCCAGCTATTCCACTTCTAGGCATATTCCCAGAAGAACTGAAAGCATCATACCACAGTGATATATGTGCACCTATGTTTATAGCAGCACAATTTGTAATCGCCAGATCTTGGAAACAACCCAAGTGTCCATCAACTGAGGAATGGATAAAAAAGTTGTGGTATTTCTATACAATGGAGTATTATTTAGCTATAAAGATGGATCACATTGAGATATTTATCAATAAATGGGCGCAGCTTGAGACCATACTCATAAGTGAAATAAATCAATCTCACATGTGTGAATACCGAATAGTTTCCCTAATGTAAGTAATGATTCAAATATATAAAAATATGTGGTAATCATGATTCCCCATTAGGTGGCCTTGAAGCCTTATAAAGTTTTCACTCATTAATTAGAAAGGCTTTATTCTGGGCTTCTTGATATGAAAATATTTGAAGCTAGAGTATATGAAGTTTTACCCAAATATTTCAAGGAAAAAGACACTATGGTAACTACTATTAAGTCAGGTTATATGGTGGTGAAGTACTAGGTTGTTGAAACAGTCATGCTGTGACCTCTATTGTTATATTGTTATGTTCTGTTTTATCTCAATCTCCCCCTTATTGTTTTAAAAAAATTATTTAGTCATTTCTTATGTTTGTCTTAATTAAAGAAAAAATTAAAAAAATTAGGATATATAAATAGTAACTCTTTTTGATTTCCTATTAACTTGTTTTGAAGTCCTGTAGTACTCCCATGATCTTGTTTTGACTGATTAGACTCTGTTCCATTCAATATGATAGTATCAAGTTTGAAGACATAAGCAACTACTTTGAAGACAATCAGATTCACTAAGATACCCATTCTGGTTTGACTATTGTCTTCTTTGGAAGTCCTGTAATGTTTACAATGCCTAAGTTTTATTGGTCTTGTTCTCTACTGTTTTGTCCAACTTTATAATATCTAATGAGATAGACAATTCTTTTTAAGGAAACAAGGGACAACGTTGATAACCATTGTTGATAAACTTGTACTCTGTTCTACACCATGTGCTATGTCTATCCTTGGTATTGACTGACAGCTTTGTTTTGCCATATTTGACTGTATTCTCTCCCCCCCAAAAAAGTAATAAGCACTAAGGAGTAATAAAATCCAAAATGTGTAAATTTTGTTGTAAAAAAGAGTGGGAAAAAAAAAAGAAAAAGAGCTCTAACGGATATAACAGCAAGTGTGTTTAGGGGTATTAAATAGCTGACTATATCAATGTTTTTGGATCATTGAACACAGCTGTTTGCAGTCTCCCTATTTGAATGTCCACCTTGTATTCTTTGATACTGTGATTTGAGGAACTATTTTCAAGATGATAATATGTAATCTACTAACAGGGGATTTCTTACTGTTATGTTTTTTTTTTGTTGTTGTTGTTTTGTTTTTTTTTTGTAGTTCTGTATTACGTGTACCCTTACACCGCTTTGGTTTGTTTTGTGTTTTTCTCTTTTTCCTCTTAAATTAAAAAAAAAAAAAAAAAGAAACATGTAGCAGCAAGTGAAGCATGTCTGTGGTGAGGAAAATAATAATGAGGACATGCAGAAAGAAATTCTTACACATTGCCTGGTGCTGGGAAAGGAGGGTGAGTAGCTCGATAGCAGCTGGAGGGATGATTAGAGATGAGAGTGTTTTTGTAGGATCCTTAGGGCATCTGTCACCATCCAGCAGAGACTTGTCTGAGAGAGCCAAGGAAAAACAAAACATTACTGTAGAAAACAAAGGGAACAAATTCCAAAGCAAATGCAAACATCCAGAGGCCTAAGATGCTCAGCATTTTTGTAAAATTCTAACAGTGATTGATCAAAGCCAGCAAAGGATTGAGAAAAAAATGAATAAAAGATGAGAGAAGAGGAACTGGGCAAGAGAAGAGAAGCTGAATCTGAAAGCGCGCTGAAATAAGGGAAGCAGAAGACTTTTTTTAAACTCATTTTGACATCACTTTGGATTCACAGAAGTGTTATAAAAATATGAAGATGTTTGCATAGGCTAATTCTCAGTGTCTTCTACTGTTACTTTAAGTGATCCCGTACATTTATCAAAGTTAAGATGTCACTGGCACAACACTGTCAACTGCCATACAGGTTTTGTCAGATTTTCCGATTTCCACTACTACTGTACTTTTCAGTTAAAAATACAGTGTGGAACTATGTTTAATCAGTTGCTTTGTCTCCTTCAGGTTGTGATAATTTGTCCTCATTTCATTTTCCCTCATAATTTTAATATACTTGGCACAATTGATGCATATTGCAGAATGTCATTCTATTTGGCTTATCTGACTTTTCCCAACATTTCAAAGAGGTTATGTATTTTAAGGAAAACTGCCAGGGAAGTCATCTCCTTTCTCACAGTATACTTGAGGCACAGAGACCATGGGTATGGTGTAGATTTTGACTTTTACCCACAGAGCAATATGATCTCACCTCTATTTAAAGATCATCTGCTGGCTGCCAGTTTGATCAAGGGACAGTGGAATATGGTAGCTAAGGAGACCAGTCGGGATTCTTGTGAAGTAATCCAGATGAGAGATGACTGCAGTTTTAACAGGGACATGAGGAACTGATACTCTGGGAAGTTGTTATAGATTCTCAGAATGAATTCCACATGATCACCAAAGGGATGCTGACAAGACTTGCTGATAGCCTGTGTACATGGAAACAAGGAGAGGACTAGGAATTATTATGCTGAACCACAGGAAAAAGGAGGTTGTTTTGTACTGATATAGAAACACGTGTGGGAGAAACAGATGAGGTACAATGAGACAGGTTAATTTTGAGATGCCTACCCAGCATCCAGTGAGTTGTTTTGCAGAGCCTGTTGTATGACATGGGGGTATTTGGGTTGGGAGCATTACTGTAGAAATCTTGTATGAGCAATATTTAAAGCCATGAAACTAGTTAAAGAAACTTAGAAAATGAGTAACAGAAAGAAGTTCATTTACTAAGCTTTAAAATAATTTACATAGTTACTTCTATCTATTACTTTGTTATTGGACAAATTAAATGTTGTATAATATGATATGTGTAGTAATCACTTTATTGTTTAGTGCTGGTTGTGGACTGCATACTTGGTGCACAGCATGCAGTGCTTAACAAGCCAGGGGAAAGCCTCTGTTCTCAGCACACCTGTGTTCTCATCACAGCAAGCACAGAAGAGAAAGGCGAGTACCTTCACAAGTAAGAAAGAGTAGGAAGTGCAAGAAATAAATTATACCAAGGGAAAAGAAAATAGCACGTTATTGATGAAAACCTGAGAAGGTGATGTGAATGTTCAGTATCAAATCTGTTGTGAGAATAACACAATTACTATTAATGAAGTTGAAAATGTAATTAAGTCCTTACCTACAAAGAAGAGCCCAGGGCCAGACAGATTCACTGCAGAATTCTACAAGAAATACAAAGAAGACTTAATGCTGACACTCCTCAAACTCTTCAATGAAACTGAAAGGGAAGCAATCCTTCCTAAGTCATTCCTGGAAGCAAACATTACACTAGTACCAAAACCTGAGAAAGACCCAACTAAAAAAGAGAATGACAGACCAGTCTCCCTAATGAACATAGAGGCAAAAATCCTCAATAAAATATTGGCAAATAGGATGCAGCAAATCATCAGGAAGATTATACACCTTGACCAAGTGAGAGTCATCCCAGGCATGCAAGGATGCTTCAGCATATGTAAATCAATAAATGTATCCACTATCAATAAATCCAAAAGTAAGAATCACATGATCATTTCTGTAGATGCATAAAAAGCATTTGATAAAGTCTAACATTCATTTATGATATGACATTACTGAAAATTGGAATAGATGGTCTTTATCTCAATATAATAAAGGCCATCTATGACAAACCAACAGCCAGTATCACACTAAATGGCCAAAAATTGAAGGCCTTTACTTTAAAATCAGGCACAAGTCAGGGATGTCCTTTATCACCACTCCTATTTAATTAGTGCTGGAAATACTAGCCAGAGCAATTAGACAAGAGAGAGAAATAAAAGGGGTAAAGATAGGAAAAGAAGAAGTTAAATGATCATTATTTGCAGATGACATTATACTCTACATGGAAGACCCCCAAAACTCCATTGAAAGACTTTTAGACATAATAAATAAATTCAGTAATGTAGCTGCATACAAAATCAGTATGCAAAAATCAATAGCATTCTGATACACTAACATTATCACAGAGAGAGAAATAAGTGAAGCCACACCCTTCACACCAGCAACCAAAAAAATGAAATATTTAGGAATTACTCTCACAAAACAAGTGAAGGACCTATACAAGGAAAATTATAATACACTGTAAAAAGAAATTGAAGAGGATCTCAGAAAATGGAAATACATCCCTTGCTCATGGTTAGGAAGAATAAATATTGTGAAAATGGCCATTCTCCCAAAACTGTTACACAGATTCAATGCAATCCCAATAAAAATACCATCAATATACCTCATAGATATTGAGAAATCACTCCTAAAATTCATCTGGACTGAGAAGAGACCTAGAATAGCAAAGACAGTTCTAAGCAACAAAGGCAAGGCAGGAGGCATCCACAATCCCTGACTTGAAGTTGTACTACAGAGCAACAGTAGTAAAATCAAAATGGTACTGGAATCAAAACAGAGCCGAAGATCAATGGAATAGATTAGAAGATACAACCACAACTACAAACACACTCAATCACCTTATCTTTGATAAAGGGGCCAAACAGGTTCACTGGGAGGACAGCCTTTTTAATAAATGGTGTTGGAAAAACTGGCTCTCCATATGGTGAAAACTAAAACTAGACCCATGCCTATCATCATGTACTAAATTAAAACCTAAATGGATCAAAGATCTGAATATTAAAACAGAAACACTAAATCTATTGGAAGACAAATTGGGTAAAAACCTTAAAGACATAGGGGTAGGTAGAGAATTCATGAACAGGAATCAAACCCCATGGAAATTACTTCCCAGAATCAATAACTGGGATCATGTCTTATTAAAAAGTTTCTGCATGTCAAAAGAAATCTCCAGCATTGTGAAAAGAAAACCCACAAACTGGGAAAAGAGCTTAGTGAACTATCCCTCAGACAAAGGGCTTCTGTCTCCAACATATAAAAAGCTAAAAACAATCAGACTGCCAAAATTCAAAGATCCAATCCAAAAATGGGCATCTCAGATGAATACACACTTCTCAGATGAAGAAACACAAATGTCAAATAGATACAGGAAAAAACGTTCGTCATCATTACTCATTAGAGAAATGCAAATTCAAACCACACTGAGATTCCATCTCACTCCTGAAAGAATGGCCAGGGTCAAGAAAACCACCAACAACAAATGCTGGAGAGGCTGTGGGGAAAAAGGAACTCTCCTGCACTGTTGGTGGGAGTGTAGACTGGTGCAACCATTGTGGAGGTCAGTGTGGAGATTTCTCAAAAACCTGGGATTAGAAGTCCTATTTTTTCCAGCTATTCCACTTCTAGGCATTTTCCCAGAAGAACTGAAAGCATCATACCACAGTGGGATATGTGCACCCATGTTTAGAGCAGCACAATTTGTAATAGACAGATCTTGGAAACAACCTCAGTGTCCATCAATTGAGGAATGGATAAAAAAGTTGTGGTACTTTTATACAATAGAGTACTACTCAGCTATAAAGAATGATCACATTGAGATATTTATAAATAAATGGACGCAGCTTGAGACCATACTCATAAGTGAAATAAATCAATCTCACATGTATGAATACCAAATAGTTTCCCTATTGTAAGAAATGATTCAAATACATAAAAGTATATGGTAATCATGATTCCCCATTATGTGGCTTTGAAGCCTTATAAAGTTTTCCCTCATTAATTGTAATGGTTTTATTCTGGGCTTTTTGATATTATTGTCTGTGATGATATAAACAGATACTTTGAAGAAAACAAGAGCTAGTGCTGATTTAATATCATCTTGTTTTGAAGTCCCACCAGACTGTTGTTCTTGTGTCTCCACTGGTTTTATCATGTTGTATTTCAGTAGATTTTATTATATGTGATAGTATAAACAGAAATTTTTATAGGCATAGAGATAATATAGAAGCCATTATTCATTTTCCATTAGCTGGTTCTTAATACCCTCTAATACTTTCATCCTCTTGAATGCTTTCACTCTCTTGATATTTTTGATGCTATAGTATACAAAGTTATATTTAAATATTTCAAGGAAAGAGATACTATGGTAACTACTATTAAGTCAGTTTATCTTGTGGTGAAACACTGTTTTGCTTAAATTGTTGTGTTCTGACCTGTATTGTTATGTTGTTATGTCCTCTTTTATCTCAATCTACCCCTTTTTAAAAATATTTATTTGTTATTTTTTAACTAAGGGAAAAATTAGCAGGATATATTATAGTAACTTTTTTGATTTCCTATTAACTTGGTTTGAAGCCCTGTATTGCTCGCACCATCTTGTTTTGATTGATTTTACTCTACTCTGTTCTGTTTGATAGTATCAAGTTTGAGGGCATAGGCAACTACTTTGAAGGCAATAAGATTTACTATGGAACTGGAGGAGTGCACCACTGGGGCCGGCAGGAAGGAGAGAGCTGGGCTGAGCTGCTGGAACCTGCTCTGGCCTTGTCTGCGACCTTCTTTCGACCTGGAGAGCACCAGCACTACTGCCACTGCCTGGAGGAGGGAGCAGCCCTGCTAAGGAGGTTTGAGACCTACTTAGGTCTCTATCAGCCTGGGGAGCTTTGTCATGCAAGGAGCTGGATGACTACACAACATCCAATCCCTGGGAGAGTATGAGATCCTGGCTTTGGTGGGTTGGGGTCTGCTGGGCTTGCAGCCACACTAGATTGGGCTTAGCAGGATTTGGGATTGCCTGGACCACACCAGGTGGCCTTCTTTCCCTCAGGGGAGCTTTGCTACCAGAGGGGGAAACTGTGCAGCTTGAGGAGGCTTTAGGTCTACCTGAGAGGAGCCTGGCAATTTTTAATCCAGGGGCTCCACTGCCCAAGGAGGGAGCTACACAACTAGAGGAGTCCCAAGAGCCCAGGTCATAAGAGACAATTTCCAACACACCCAGGGGAAACTCTGGAACAACACTTGAAACACGGAAATATAGGAAAATGACAAAACAAAAGACCAAAATGCAATCTCAAGCATCCAGCCCATCCCAAGAAAGCCTAGGAGCCATGTACATAGAGGAAAATACATGCCATATACCTGAAATACCTGAAATAATAGTCACTGAAGTAAAGAAGCAACTCTGGGAAGCTTTAAAGGAATTCAAACTAGAAATAATCTCCCAGGTAAAAGAAGAAATGATAAAAGAAATGAAGGTGATGCTGAACATATCTAAACAAGGCACAGTTAAAAAATTGGAGGAACTAAACAAAAAGATAGAATCCCTGGATGAACAGTATAAGAAACAAACAGAATATATAAAACAGATGCAAAGAGATATACAGGAAATCAGAAATATCATTGAAAGTTGTAAAAACCACCTCAATGAATGCGAAGATAGAATTTCAAAGCATTTGGGAGTCTACAAAATAAAAATGTAGATTCATAAATCAACAGTGTCAGTACCATGTGAGAACATTTGTAAAAACAAATCTAGCTGAAAATTGCAAAATTAGAAATTTGAGGTGAGAAGTCTGTAATGTGTGGCAGCTGTTACACACAAGTGAAATACATTCCTTGTCATGGTAAAACTCCAGTAAAGCTGTGGATTCTAAAGCTTGAACTGAGACTTTGATTGCTGAAAAGAAACAGAGAGATAAGAAAGATGGCCCTGGGGCATCCCAGGAAGCAGTGGGTCTCCACCCTTTGCAGCCTTAAAACTGCAAAAGTGAAAAAATTTGCTCTGAGGAGAAAGTTGCAGAGCACCATGCTCCAGAATGGTGATGGAGGCCACATGAAGTTCCAGAATAGCAGCAACATAACGAAGCTTTTCTTCACAATCAGGGTCACAGAGCCCATTGATCCAGGCAATTGACCCCTACAGTCAACAGAGAGAAAAGCCTGGCTACTGCTCCAGCTGGCAGCAAACCTTGGAGGCATCCACAGGGTGCTGATTTTAGGTGCAAAAATATGCACAAATTCTGAGGCTAAGTTGGCTTCCTTTTCAATTGCAAAAGGCCTGGGAGGCCAAGCAGTGCGCTCCTGAGAGGGCAATTTGTAAAAATGTAAGGGTGAAGCCAAAGATGCAATGAAGACCCCAGAGGTTTAGAAAAGACAGGAACATGGATCATCTGAGGAAAGCTGCAAAAAGCAAGCAGAGAGCTTTTAAGAGAGAAGCTGCAGAAGCTGAAATCCCTGGAAGTACCATGGGGCTGGAATCACCGAAGCCTCTTAGAGCTTGCAACCAGATTGCTCCAAATACTGAGCATGTAACTCTAGGCCTTAATGTTTGCCCTGCTGGATGTTGGACTTGCTTTGTTTCCAATGCTTTATATTCTCCTGTTTGTAAATTTTGGAATGGTAATGTTTATCTTGTGTCTTTGTATTTCAGAAATGTTTAACCTTGTTTCATTTGTACAGGGGGTTTCAGTTAAGAGTTTGTCATAGATCTTGGAGGAGATTTGGGACTTGGACTTCTCAGCAGTGCTGAAACTGTTAGGACTTAGGCAACTTTTGGAGATGGTCTAAATGTCTTTTGTATAAAGTATGTACTTGAATCCTAGGGCCCAGGGGCGGAATGTCAGGGTTTATGTTGGTGGCTCTGAGGCCTCATGTGTTTACATTATGCATCTGTGATTGGTTCATTGCTTAGTGCTTGGATTGATGGTGTCAGTGCTACACCCACAAAAGGGTGGAGCCAGCATACAATGTAATGGCAGGAAGAAGGTGTGTCTCTCCCTCTCTTGTCAGTTTCTGCTTTGCTGTTTGCAGCCACCATGAACTGTGGCCTCACCATGCCACCTTGCCTTGGAACCAACTGATTATGGACTGAAACCTCCAAAAACTGTAAGAAATAAACTTTTCCTTTCCCAACTTTGGTTATCAGGTATTTTGTCTCAGTGATGAGTATAAAGTAACTAAGACACTCCTACAGTTAGGTACTAATCTGCTCACCAGATTTGTTATATCTTTGAGAATTACACTGAAGTTTGTATCAGTCATTTTTTTCTCCAGGAAGTTAGAAGGAAATGTGATCCCTAATCATCTTCTTCTTACTTTTATTTCTTAGCTGTTTCACAGTCTTGATTTACATTCTTGTGGTTCTGTTTTATGTGTGTGTCTTGGAAAGAAACAAAAGCTCCACAAAGTCTGACAGAGGAACAGGACAACTGCTCAGTGTAAGAGCTCAATGTACATATCAGCATACACGTCTCATAATCTTGATAGTGCTCTTTGTTTTCACAACAGCTCTGCATTACTGATGGAAAATTAGTTGATCAATAATTTAGCAGTTTGAATTTTACATCTTCAATATATATTCCTAGGCAGATACACTATACTTATTTATATATGAGTATATTAAAATATAATGCTAGGTAAATTCTGTGGAAATGGAAAGATTCAGAACACATTATTAGAGGAAAAGATAGAAAAAGAAGTGGCCAGAGAAAAAGTCAAATTGCTTCTGTTAGTTCTTATTCCCTGGAGCAAGTAAGGAAATATTTACATTTTTATCTCTCCTTCGCTACTGTAAGAAGTAGAAAGATCATAGAACACATACATATAGAATTCTGAGGTCTTGCTTCATCTTCTAGTGTGTTCTTAGGTCAGATCCTAACAATTGCAATGCATCAAATAAAACAGCACCATAATATTCTGAGTGTCCTACCTCCTAGCCTGTGTAGAGTCCCAGTGACAAGATGTCTGTGAACTATGCAGCTGTGAGGTGTCAAGGAATAATGCCCGTCACTCTGAGGATAGTTAGTAAAATGAGTTAGAGTTAAATATTGGATTATATTATACAAGAAAAAGTATTACAATTACAAAAACTTTTAGGGACACATTTGTATTGCTCCTTACAAACCATCAGAATTTTTGTTATAAGTATAGCTTATAAAAATTGCTGGCTTTCAAGACAAGATAAATTTGGATAATTATTTTATATATCTCTATGGAATATAAATATATAAACAGCTATAAAACTTAGTAAGTTAATACCTACCTTGATAAATGTAGGTGTATCTACTTAGGTAAACTATAAGAATCTTAAAAATTGGGCTTAAAAATAACAGTAATTAGCTAATACATGATGGAATTATTTATGCCATAAATCATTTATACTTTAATGAATTAGATTCTGTGTACTCAGCACATAAATCAATATTATTTAAAATAATTTGTAAAGGAAAAGAAATACTACAAATATGATCAGCTGAAATTTGAAATTAGTTATATTTACACAAATGATAATATAGGAAATTCAAAGAAAGCACATCAAGGAGTAATTTTCACACTGACAGGTGTTACAGGGATAGTTTGATTTATAGTTATACATATTTCACCCCAGTCTTGAATTTAACAGAGCTTATCAAAGCTTTCTAGTGGGATCTTATATTTATATTTCAATAAAAAGGTCAGCTGGGGATTTAGCTCAGCGGCATAAGCACCTGCCTTGCAAGCAAGTGGTCGTGAGTTCGATCCTTGGTACCGATAAAAATGAAAAAGACAAAAAAAAAAAAAAGGTCATAGAGCTACAGCTAAATGGAAATATTTAAGTGTTTTTAAATTATTGTTTAATGCTATTATATAGAAATTATGAGACTAGCACTTGGGAACTGACCTTCACTTCAAAGGCTTATGAGATATTCCTTCAGATCACGATTAATAGGAAAAATAAGTAAATAAACGGCTTAGCATTTGAGGCACAAAAACAGCAAGCAATTAGTGTGGCAAAAGTGGCCTCCATAGTTGACACATAGTACTCTGAAACAAGGCAGAATATGTATTTATATTTTATACATAGTAAATATACATGTAATTGTTATATATATAACATATATATATAAATGCATACAAATGAAAACATATGTATGTGTACAATAAATATGCTATAGACTCCAGTGTTTCCCCAAACTAAGGCCTAACCAGGACAGCACTGGCCATTGTCATGGTTTTGGCCAGTGTCATGCAGATCACACTTCACCATCCTGTTCTGTGACCACTTTTTAAGGTAGATCAGGTGTGGCCAGGGGGCAGGCATTTTTTATCTCTATATTTTAAGGCTGATTATTTACTGGTTAGATCTGATTTTCCCACAGACAGGGTCAATATTTACAATATATCATATGAAAATACACACCTATATCATAGAAATATATCACATACTACATGTCTATCACAGCTGTGACCTATAAAATTAATATGTAGGTGCATATTCTGTATACACATACAGTTATATAGGTAGTGCATAGATTTTAAAATAGCACACATAATCAAAATAAAACTGAAGAAAACTACATAAAGGATATAAAATATTTTAGACATTCTCTTGAAAAATTAAGATTAAATTGAAGAGAAAAAGTCTAGTTCTTTGAGTAAAAAACAATTTCATTTCTTATTTACATTATATAGTTGAGCCACATTATCACTGAAATATATCTATATTCTCTTTTTCAGAGTACAGATATATATTACTGTATAAATGTCTGTGTAAACACAAATGGGGAAGTTTGGATCATGAGAACACTTTTAAAACCATGGATAGAAAAGGGATATTGCAAAGAGCATGCCCAATTCAACTAATTAAAGAAAAGACATAAAAACAAAAAATCATTTAAAAATATTCTCTCAGATTTCTAGGCTGCTTCAACAAAATCTCAAAGGGAAAAAAATATTTTGACAACTTTGAATAAGAGATCCAGCATATTTGAGGACATTAGTTCTAAAATGCAAAGAAGGCTTTGAACTATAATTGTATTCAGAGTCTACTGTAACAAATTACCAGAAGATAGTGGCTAAAAATCAACAGGAAATTACTCCTTTGTAATTCATCAGAAAAGAACACTGAAAGTTGCATCAGTAGTGCTGACATCAGTCTGTATACAAGGTCTGCCTATCCTGGAGACTCTAGAGGAGAATTCATTACTGTTATCTCTCAGCTGCTAGTTACTGCCAGCAACCTTTGGCATATGGTCACATCAGTCTGTCTTATGCTTCACTGTCACATTGAGTTTCCTTCTTTTTTGCATGTAAAATCTTTCTGTGTTTTTCTCCTTTAAAGACACTTAATGGTTACGTGCAGGGCATACCTGGATAATGTAAAACATTTCTCTGTCTTTAGACATTATTGAAATTTTTAAAAATCTCATTTTTTATTCTATATAAAGTAACATTCTCAGGTTTCAGGGGTTAAGATATAGATATAGTTTGGGAGGGGACATTTTTCAACCACCCAGTCTTTCTTTTGGGCCTTTATGACACCATAGTCTGTTCATCTTTCAGGCAAATACATAGCCCATTCCAACATCCCTCAAAGTACTAACCCACTGCAGCATCAACTTGTCTGAGCTCCAGTTCCCATCTAGATGTCATCAGGTAGGAGTTGGGGATTTCATTATTATATGTCATTATCTGAATGAGAAGTCAGTCATATTCTGAGTATGATTCATTATGGGGCAAAACTGTTTCTCATCTATGGACCTGTGAGTCTATAAAATAAGTTTTCTGTGGCCAAAACTTTGGGATGAGATAAGAATAGTTATCAAACCAATTGATCCTCCTATTCCAAGATGGTGAGGGGTGGGGATAAAGGAGTCATTGGTTCCAGCAATTTAAAGATCCCTAAAGGTAAATTCATTGTTTCAAGTTATTGACTGTGAGCCAAGACTACACACTCTGAAGAGCCCAAAGTAGCCACTTGGGCCCACAGACCTCAACATGAAGTGGCCCCTCCATTTTCTTAAGGGACACCACATGTTTATGCTATGCGACTCTGAGTTTGCTTCCTGGTATGGAGCTGTGGTAATTTAACAGCCTTCATTTATTTTGCTGTCTCTGGTTCTTTCAGTCCAACCTATCCAAATTGTGCTAATACAATGCTTTGAAGAGAACTCGTGTTCTCATTATGAAGTTTCATGGTTTAGAGAAGTTTCTCCACCCGTCTTTCCTGGCTAATGCTCATAACTGTTCTTGACTGATGAGTGAATCCGTGAGTCATATAGCCAATACACAACCAGGAAAAGGAAAAAGACAAAAAAAAAAAAAAAGACCAAACATTTAGCCTTCTCTTTAATATATGCTGCCCTAATAGTGATTTATTAATTCTAAACTCTTATCAATATGCATAGAAAAAATATTTTTCAAATTGTTGATTGTCTTTCATTTAAATCTCCTCTCGATGTGTCTTTCCTCCACATTTACTGGGATCAGTAGGAAGAAATCCAGCTCCACCTTCAGGGAGTAAGCTTGGTAATTTCATCAGGTAAATTTGCTTATGTTCTCCTTTCTGCAGTTTCAAGGCTGTGTTTACCTATATTTTCTGCCACCATAAGGATTATCTCGCTTTCTGTGTCTGAAGACATGTTCCTTATAACTGCCCTAATATTTCCTAATATAAAAAGTTTGCCTGTTGTGGTGTCTTCATCTTCCTGGGCAGTCAAGGCAAATTCCTTAACATTTGTACTCCAAAACTACATTGTTTTAAAACAATGTAGATGTTTCACAAAATTATTCCAACCTTTTCCAGTTACTCAGTTTCAATTCCACTGCCACATTTTAAAGATATTTATTTCTTTACTTCACAGTACAAAAATGTGTATTATTTTCCTGAGGCAGCTATTGTCAGTTGCTACAGCTGTATTGATTATCACACAGCAGTTCATTTTCTTACACCCTAAAGCTCTGAATTCCAAAATTAGTATTATGGTATGAAATTAGTATGTGGGCAGGCATTCATTCTCTGGATTGTGGGGGAGAAGAATTCATTTTTATTTCTTTCTAGCTTCCAAAGGGTGCAGGCATGCTTGCCGCTTCAGTCTCTCATTGGTAATCACATTGATTTTTCCTGTTCTATGTCCAGTAAAATCTCCAAATATAGCCATCTAATAAAAATTCATATGAGGGGCTGGGAATTTAGCTCAGTGGCATAAGCACCTGCCTTACAAGCAGGGGGTTGTGAGTTTGATCCCCGGTACTGATAAAAAAAAAAGAATTCATTTGGGTGCATTTAAATGGTGAGGTAATTCACTTGATTTCAGTGTACTTTCCAATTATACTTACTTTCTTCTTTGATAGGAAAAATAAAATCTAGACATAGATGTAGATTTTTTTTGAGGTAGAAATCATTTTTTAGCCTACTGTGTGCACTATTAAATAAATATTAATACTTTTACATAAATTAAAATGATTATTATTTTCTGTGCCTTTTAGTGTCTGGAAAAATCATGTCTGGGAGTAAGCATTTGGAATGTAACCTCTAAAGAATCTTTGTATAGGTTTAGTCAAATGTAGACTTCTTTAAATAATGAATTCTGAGCAGCTTACTACATGTATTAAGAGGTAAGATATCATGAATATAGATCAGCTAAAATAAGAAAGAAAAATACAAGGACCGTGACATTGGTAAATATGGAATATCAAATTATTATATATATCTTGCTCCATATTTTTTGTTACTCTCACAAAGTAGCTGAGATGGAGAGCCTTGTACAGAAGAATTTACTTAAAGGACAGTTTGAGGACAGAAGCCCTAATACTACAGTTCATTTAATATAGGTTATGGTAACAGCCTCAATAGTTGTAGTATGTCACCCTGTGTGGACAGTGGCAGGACTGTATGAGAGGGAAAGATTTCACAGTGAGACAGGCACAGAGTGAGTCAGGGTCAGGCTGACTATTCCGTAACATTTCTCTTGCAAGAACTAACAAAGGTCGTAGGAGAAATGCATTAATCCCTTTTAAGGTGAAAAGCCCTAGATACCTCCTAGGATCACCTCTGAAAGGTCCACAGGTGTTAACATCCTCACACTGAAAACCAAACTTCCAGGATGTGACCTCTTGGTGAGAAAAGCACATTCAAACTATTGAAATATATTAAATATTCAAAAATTAAAGAATAAGGCATTGGGTGATTGGCAGGTTAATGAAATTATCTTAAATTCCATAATATGGTCATATATCTATCACATTGTACCACAAAAATAAAATCATTGTCAATTAAAACTAAAATTAGAATTTGGAAATTAATAACAAAATTGAAATGAACTAAATCAAAAGTACACAAAATAATAAAAAAAAACCGAAATGTAAATGAGTGTTGAGAAAACTACTAGACTAGTATACACAAAGATAAAAGATAGAAAAATAAAAACCAGAAAATATAGAAAGTAGATTAATAAGGTTTATTACATGTGTAACTAAAATAGAGGGAAAAAAGAGAAGAGTACAAACACTTAAAAGCCACTAATTAAGAAGAAAATATGTGGTAATTTTCCAGAATTGGTAAAAATATGAATGAAACATGAAAAAATATTATCTGTCCATATTTATACAAATTTTTAAAAATAATACTCAATACATCAGCATTAACTAAGAAGAAAAACAAAAGATTATTATAAAACTAAATGTAAAGATACATAGCAAAGCTGAAATTGAATATATAATGCTTAAAAATAAAGGACTAAACAAATTCAGTATGTATTCACTGTGTGTGAAGATGTGTGTTTCTGTTGACTTCCCTTTAATTAATATTTATATTATTGATTTGCTAACACTGAACTCACGGTCAGCAATGCTGTCTGTAACTCCTGGCTGACCAATGTATCTCTAACATACATGTTTGCTTTATAACGTCTAATTTTCTTGTAACATATTATGCTGTTCTTGCACTTTTGAAAACTAGAAAGCAATTTTAGCCAGAGCTTTGGCATGGTGCTTGGAGGCCACCTTATATGTACAAGCCATTGAAAAGCAGCACAAAAATGTAAAGAACATGAATCCAAAGAAGACTTTCATTTACAGTATAGAATGTAAGAAATGAACTCGTTGGGGAAAAGTGCACACATAAGAAGAAATTTTTTGCTGCTCCACACATGTCCAAAAATGATAACTAAATCATCAAGTTAGAGTGATTTTGGTGAAATTTAGCAAGTAATGAATTTGTAAATACAAAATCTGCAAATACAGAGAAAGATCTATGTATAGAGATGTGACAAGAGAATGAATCTTCAGTGTAGCCTGGGAAAAAGGCTTTTGAATGGAGAGAAGCTCTCTATCATTCAGGAAATTGAGAAGTTAGTCATTTCTAAATTATATTAAATGATATTTTAAGATAGTTCAATTCTTGGGAAAATGCTTTGAAAAAACATTTTCCACTAGCTGAGCTGGAAACATATTTTTAGGCTGTACGTGTTAGGCAACTTTTTGACAGGTACATTGTGTACTCAATTTAAAGAAGAGTTTATGAATGTTCATGTCATCACAGGGCCCAGTCCGTGGTCAGCTGGCTCCACTGTAGAAACATCATGGCAGAAGTATGTTGGTGGAGCAATGCTCAGCTCATGACACCCAGGAAGCAGGGGAACAGTATCACAGAGAAAGGGGACAGGGGCAAAATTCAGCATGCCAGGTCGCGGCTGCATGATACACACAGACCAACTCGGAAGTGTGCATCAGAGGCTCTGAAACTAATGGAGTTGATAACAGAGTTTAACTGTTACATAGTAATGTTTTATAACCGAAAACTATAAAAAAGTAACTGCACATGTCTCATTAGGAAAACATATGTCTGCTATTACATTTATGAAGTGAAATTTATCAGGTAAGAAATGAGTAACAGTAGTTACAGGCATTAATATTGCATATTTAACAAATGTGAAACTGAATGAGTTTACAGGTTTTCAAAGATCACATGCACTATCATACTATGTATGCAAAACATTTCCAAAGTATTAAAATATTCATGGTATATTTTTGTAGAGGAAAGGAATATATAATACAGGTTAATGAGAAAAGAATAATTTGATTAGTATAGTAAATTCAATGGCTTTAAAAGTATTATTACATTTTTAAAAATTTGTAATATGTAAACATTTTTCTGTGATTCATGATATTTGTGAGTTGATTATACTTTTATATGAAAATACAGTAAAGTAACTCAATAATGAGAGTAACATGTATGCAATAATTATATTTCAGAATATAATGAAATACAGCTTGTATATTTAAAGAAGAAAACTATCAAACTATAATGAACATGTAAAAAAGTATAATTATTGAAAATAAATTCTTTGAATCCTCAACTGAATACCAGCATTTCATGCAGAGTTCTTTCATGAAAGTTATTATGTCTGATTTGATGTTCTTTGCTTTCTAATGTTTGAGTCATTTTCTACCTAAATTTCATATTGACAATTTTATGCAAGAGTTACTCTGCTTTCATGAGAAGTTTTTGTGCTGATAGCAAGGAATTTTCCAAACAACCTAAATATTATATACTCCAATAGATTTACCTGCAAAAGTTAATTGGTGGGCATTTTTACAGGGAATTTCTTATGATTGGGGTATAAAACATTTTAGTAAATATGAATGATAGGTCAAGTAAAAACCATGCACTCTGAACTTCACTGGATCTGTTCTTGCACTGAAGCCTCTCTAAGAGTTGGAGCATTTAGTGTCAGCTGCCTGTGCGGTTAGATCTCTTCCTATTGTGTGGTTCTCCACCCTGTCTCTGCCCTTCTCATTGCTGTTGTCTCTCTCTCTTCTATGTCTCACCCTTCCCTTGCTCAACTGCTTCATTTCAAACCCCACTTCATCTGTGAACACATTTCCTACTGGCTGTCAGTTTAAAAGAATGTCAGTGTGATTGGTATTGTAGCTGAAATTCTCTTCAGGCACAGGTTTAATTACAAACATTTTCAACTGACTTATTTCTCTTACTATATAACAAAATTCTGGAAAGCAGAAATTATTTCTTCCTAAATTTTCTACTTCTCATGATTCAAACACTACATAAATGGGTTAACAATAGTACATAATTTGAGCTGACTCCCAATATAGGTCTCCAGATTTCAAATTATAATCAGAATATACTTAAAATTTTTCTTCTATATAGTTCTTTTATAAGCTCCAATTTCCTTGAACTCTCACTAATTATATTTCCTAAGAGTTTTCAATATAAATGTGTTTCTGTCACTATTGTAATTAATTTGTAATTCTGTCATTTTGTAATTAATTTTGCTTATCTGTGAATGTACACATGTAAATAGTATATCAAAGAAGATATTTGTGCATGATATGAATTGAACTAAAAGAAAACTTGAGAGGTGTATTTTTGCTGAAAATACATGTCAATTATGTCTATTTGATATGTTCTGCAAAGTGATATCGTCATGTGTGAGGATTAAACTCCACTCTAAATTTAAATTATGATCATGTTCTTTAGAGGCGAATGATCAAGAGATATTCCTCTTTTCAGGTGCTGTAGGTTAAAAAGTGTTGTTCCAAAGGTTTATTTTACCATTTGTTTAATTTATCAAATGATAATTTTCTTCAATAAACCTGGAAAAACCTTTACAAAGACTTCTTATGGATAGAATGCTTTTACTTATTGGTTCAGGTATAGTAGAAGACCAAGTAAATAGAAAATTCCTCCAAATATTGGCATCCCCAAAACAATTGTATTTTCAGAAGACTAGTTTCATGTCCTTCTAAAGCAGTTGCAGAGTCATTGTGAGTTTAGGATTACTATGGTTTAGTGTGATACCATCAGATATTTAATTGCATTAACTTCATTAGTATTAATTCCATCAGTACATCCAAACATAATTGAAACTGATAGCCATTTTTGAGAAATCACTGTGTGGCAGCCAGTATGATGAGAATTTTGCATGATTCTTTCATTTGTTCTTTATGCATCCTAGGAAGGTAGATATTATTATCATTATCACTTACAGGTGAAGGAATGTAGAATAAAGGCATGGTTAGACACATATCTGAAACTCAAAACGGAGGATTAACTGACTAACATAGACAGTGTGGTATATTATTTGTGGAGTTATTAATGAAATAAAACAGCCAGTTTCTCAGGGAAATACCACACAGAGTTGTACAAGATTTTAGCAAGGTAAGATGGAAGCTATGGAACACTTAAATGCTTATGCTATGGGCAGGTGAGGCACATTATTCACTCAGAATTCATTTGTGAATAATTTGATGGTTGAGAATGCTGTAACAAATTATAATAGATTGGGTGACTAAGGCAACAACCATTTTTTTCGGAATTCTGGGGTAGAAGTTCAGTATCAGAGAGTAAGAAGGGTAGGTAGGGTTCTTGGTGAGCAACTGTTGCTGTTATGCATGATTGTGTGATTATGATAAAATTTGAAATTGCATGAATATACATTTATATTTTTCATAAAATTGCGAACAATTTAAAACAATGTTTAAACATTTTAGCATTTTGTGGAACTTTGCAAAGTAACTTGAATGGTGGAAATACAAAAGTGTGATAAAATAAGTATAATTTTCTATTACAGAATCTAAACTAGGAATAATGAAGTGAATACTCCAATACAAGGTAAAGATAAAGGATAAAGTAAAAAAATTGATTTTATATACTCAAGGCAGTAAGTTCTTTAAAAGTCTGATTAATATGAGTGTTCTCTGTCTGTCATCACTCTTATTCAATACAGTAGTTGAAATCCTAGCTATAAAATTCATGTTAGTTATAAATAAAGTGATATAAAGAGGAAAAGAGGGAGTCAAATAATCATTTTTTGCAAATGTCGTGATTCTATACTTAGAGAATTTTAAGTTTACCGCCAAAAGATTAAAAATTTATAAACAAATTCAGAAAAAGTATCTATATGTAAAAAGAATTAGCCTTTGCATATACCAGCAGGGTACTCTCAGAAAACCAAGACAGAAAATCAGTCCATTCACAATAAACAACAGTCACAAAACTACAATGATGACAAAGCTCAGAACGACCTTGAGGATGTGAATGATTTTTATAATGAAAATTATAAAATATTCAAGAAAGAAATCATAGAAATTGCTAGCATGCTCATGAATCACTGAGAATAAATAATAGCAAAGTGATCATACTACCAGTAGCTAGAGATTCATGCAATCCCCACGATTAAACCCATGCTGTTCTACAGAGTTGGAAAAAGCTATCCAAGAATTAGTTTGTTAGTGTGCATGAGTTTGCATAGGTGAAGCATCCTGAGAAGAAATAGAAACATTGGATACATAATAAAATGGCACTGGCATAAAAATAGATACATAGATCAATGGAATAGAATAAACAACCTCAAAACAAACTCAAGCTGGTACTGTATCAAATTCTGGGCAAACATCCAAAATTTACATTGGAGAAAAATAGCCTCTTCACCAGAAAACTGATATCCCTATGTGGAAGATTGAAACTTGATGCTTACCCCACAGCCTATACAAACTCACATAGATCAAATAAATTAAGATCTGAAAACATTTTGAGATATTGGGGCAGTCAGTGATTTCCTGAATAGAATGGATCAGGAAACAAAACAATAACATAAAAGCTGGATATCATCAAATCAGAAACTCACACAGTGAAAGTAATAATTATCTGAGTGACTAGATAGCCCACAGAAAAATACTTAAGATGTCTATCTAATAAATAATTACTAAATAATATATACATATATGTATATATGAAAAATTAAGTACCTAACCACAAAAGAAAAATTAATACAATAACAAAGGGCATTAGAGCACAAACATTTCTTAAAGAGTATAAGTTTCCAATAAATACATGAAAAATTGCTCAATGTATTTAACCATCACAAAGATACAAGTCACACCTATATTAAGATTTCTTCTCACCTTGCTCAGCTGACTATTGTCAAATTTGTAAATGTTCAATCCATTTTGATTTTAATTTTAATTTAGTACATGATGAGAAACTTGAGTCTAGTTTAATCTTTGGCATGTGTAAAGCCAGTTTTTCAAGCACCATTTATTAAAGAAGCTGTCTTTACTTCAGTGAATGTGTTTGGCCCATTTGTCAAAAATAAAGTGACTAAGAGTGTTTGGAGTTCATTTTAAATCTTCTACTCTGTTCCACTGATCCACAGGTCAGTTTTACTGATAGTATCATGCTGTTTTTATCACTGTAGCTGTGCAGCACAATTTCAAGTCAAGGATTGTGATGCCACCTGCCTTGCCTTTGTTCCCCGGGTTTGTCTTCATTATTTTAGGTCTCTTCTATTTCCAAATAAATTTTAAGAATGTTTTCTTTAGTTAAAGGTATGCTAGTGGTATTTTGATTGGGGTTGCAATAAATCTGTATTACAATTTTGGAAGTATGTGTTGGTTCTTTTTCAATGTGTTGGTTCTTTCTAATGCATCTTCTTTGGAGAAAAAAGGTAACACTCTTGAAGACACAGTTGTAGGCAAAAATATCATGAACAAAACAGAGATCACACAGGGAATAAAACAAAGAATTAACAACTGAGATCTTATTAAAACAATTTTTTGGACAGCGAAAGAATTTAGCAACAGAGTGAAAAGACAACCCACAGAGAGGGATAAAATTTTAGTTCATTTTCCTTCAGACTAATATCTAGACCATATAAGGAATTGAAAAAATCAGACCTCTCAAATTTAAAAACTCAACCCAAAAATGGGCATTTGAGATGAATACACACTTCTCAGAGGAAGAAACACAAATGGTAAATAAATATATGAAAAAATGTTCAACGTGACTGATCATTCAAGAACTGAAAATTAAAACCCTGAGATTCCATCTCCCTCTAGAGAAATGGTTATTATCAAGAAATCAACCAGCAACAAATGCTGGAGGGAGTGTGGGGGAGAAAAGGAACTGTATATAGGCACAACTAATATGGAAATCAGTGTGGAGATTCCTCTAAATATGGAAACTATAGGCTCTTTTTGACTCACTTATTTCCTTTCTTAGTATCTTTCTAAAAGAATCAAAAGCATGAAACCGCAGTGATACATGCATACCCATGTTTATAGCAGCACAAGTTTTAATAGCTAAATCTTGGAAACAGCTCGAATGTTCACCAGTGAATGAGTGGATAGAGAAAATGTAGGGTCTTTGTTGGTCTGCAGGTTTCATACAATCGAGTACTACTCTGCCATAAAGAAAGATAAACTTGAGACGTTTCTAGATAAATGAATGCACCCTGAGACCATATTCTTATGTGGAATAAATCAGACGCACATATTTAAATATAACATTGTTTCTCCTGTGTGAGAAGCCAAAAGGGCAAGAGGAGCCAAAATGTATAATAGATATTTGGAAATAGAAAATTTTCAAGTGGGAAGGAGAACAAGGGAGAGGTAAATAGGGGAAAAATAGATAATGGAAGGAAAGAAATGTAAACAGATCTTTTGTAAATAAGGGGGCTGGGATATACCTCAGTGGCAGAGCACCTGCCTGTCAAATACAAGGTCATGAGTTGGATCCTTGGTACCAAAAATAAAAATAAAAATAAAAATAAAAATAAAAATAAAAATAAAAAAGTATAAGGAGGGGAACAGGAGTTGACGAGATGAGTGGAGGTTCGGGAAAAAAGAAGACTCATGCTATGTTACATACCAGTACAAATTCCCTGTGATGAATGTGATTATTATGTATATACAAAGTATACATAGATTTTAAAAAAATCATTTAAAGGATAAATAAATAGGTAAATTACATGAGAAAAATATCACTGATCACAAATCTTAAGAAATTCTTCAACTTCCTAAAATAAAAATCATTTTGTAATTCAATAAATAACAGTTTTGTATTAATTATATTAGAAAATCTTAAAATATGCAAATGTTCCTACTTCTGTACAGGGTCTATGAAGCTGTATAATTCCATCATAACCATATGAATTACTCTACTTGTAGTTATGCCTACTATTATTCTAAATAAAAATAAATTCATAAATTTTGATATCATGAACAATGGTAATTTACACTAGAATAATGGAAACCTATGTTTCTATTATATGAAAATTAAAACAAATATAAACCAGAGCCAGGAAGCCCTAACAACCTTGTTAATATGTGAATAGTATGTAGTTTTGAGTGAGTCATCATTTTTCAAAAAATTTCCAAATTTTACTTTGTTTTAAATCTACAAATTCTTTTGAAATTCTAATATATTTTCTTTGTAATAAAAGTAAATAAAAATATCTTCAATATATTTTACCTTTATATTTTAAGTGAACCTGAATACAAATAAGTTTTAGAGAAAGGAATATATGTTAGTTCATAGTTGGCCTGATGACTTTTTTCTTTCTGCTTTGAATGATTAAAGCAGAGATTTTCAAATTCTGTTTAGGTTATGGATTTCAAATCATGAAAAAATATACATAATTTTTCATAAAGCATTGTATCCTTATAAAATTAAAATACATTATATTTACCAAGAGTATGCAAGAAGCATTCTTTTTTTTTTTAAAACATAACAGTAAGAAATCACCTGTTAGTAGATTACATATTATCATCTTGAAAATAGTTGCTCAAATCACAGTATCAAAGAATACAAGGTGGACATTCAAACAGGGAGACTGCAAACAGCTGTGTTCAATGATCCAAAAACATTGATATAGTCAGCTATTTAACACCCCTAAACACACTTGCTGTTATATCCGTTAGAGCTCTTTTTCTTTTTTTTTTCCTCTCTTTTTTACAACAAAATTTACACATTTTGGATTTTATTACTCCTTAGTGCTTATTACTTTTTTTGGGGGGGGAGAGAATACAGTCAAATATGGCAAAACAAAGCTGTCAGTCAAAACCAAGGATAGACATAGCACATGGTGTAGAACAGAGTACAAGGTTATCAACAATGGTTATCAACGTTGTCTCTTGTTTCCTTAAAAAGAATTGTCTATCTCATTAGATATTATAAAGTTGGACAAAACAGTAGAGAACAAGACCAATAAAACTTAGGCATTGTAAACATTACAGGACTTCCAAAGAAGACAATAGTCAAACCAGAATGGGTATCTTAGTGAATCTTATTGCCTTCAAAGTAGTTGCCTATGTCTTCAAACTTGATACTATCATATAGAATGGAACAGAGTCTAATCAGTCAAAACAAGATCGTGGGAGTACACAGGACTTCAAAACAAGTTAATAAGAAATCAAAAAGAGTTACTATTTATATATCCTAATTTTTAAAATTTTTTCTTTAAGACAAACATAAGAAATGACTAAATAATATTTTTAAAAGAATAAGGGGGAGATTGAGATAAAACAGGACATAACAATATAACAATAGAGGTCAAAGCATGACTGTTTCAGCAACCTAGTACTTCACCACCATTTAACCCGACTTAATAGTAGTTACCATAGTGTCTGTCTTTTTCCTTGAAATATTTGGATAAAACTTCATATACTCTAGCTTCAAATATTTCCATATCAAGAAGCCCAGAACAAAGCCTTTCTAATTAATGAGTGAAAACTTTATAAGGCTTCAAAGCCACATAATGGGGAATCATGATTACCACATATTTTTATATATTTGAATTATTACTTACATTAGGGAAACTATTCGGTATTCACACATGCCAGACTGATTTATTTCACTTATGAGTATGGTCTCAAGCTGCGCCCATTTATTGATAAATATCTCAATGTGATCCTTCTTTATAGCTGAATAATACTCCATTGTATAGAAATACCACAACTTTTTTATCCATTCCTCAGTTGATGGACACTTGGGTTGTTTCCAAGATCTGGCGATTACAAATTGTGCTGCTATAAACATAGGTGCACATATATCACTGTGGTATGATGCTTTCAGTTCTTCTGGGAATATGCCTAGAAGTGGAATAGCTGGAATAAATGGGATTTCCAATCCCAACTTTTTGAGAAATCTCCAGACTGACCTCCACAAAGGCTGTACCAGTCTACACTCCCACCAACAGTGCAGGAGAGTTCCTTTTTCCCCACAGCCTCTCCAGCATTTGTTGTTGGTTTTCTTGATCCTGGCCATTCTTTCAGGAGTGAGATGGTATCTCAGTGTGGTTTTAATTTGCATTTCTCTAATGACCAATGATGATGAGCATTTTTTCATGTATTTATTTGCCATTTGCATTTCTTCATCTGAGAATTGCGTATTCATCTCAGATGCCCATTTTTGGATTGGATCTTTGAATTTTGGAGGTCTGAGTTTCTTTAATTCTTTACATGTTTTAGACAAGAGGCCCTTGTCTGAGAGAGAGTTCACTAAAATCTTTTCCCAGTTTGTGGGTTTTCTTTTCACTATGCTGGAGATTTCTTTTGACATGCAGAAGCTTTTTAATAAGAAGTGGTCCCAGTTATTGATTCTGGGAAGTATTTCCCGTGCGGTTTGAGTCCTGTTCATGAATTCTTTACCTACTCCTATGTCTCCAAGGTTTCTACCTAATTTGTCTTCCAATAGATTTAGTGTTTCTGTTTTAATATTCAGATTTGACCCATTTAGATTTTAATTTAGTACATGGTGATAGACATGGGTCTAGCTTTAGTTTTCGGCAAATGGAGAGCCAGTTTTTCCAGCACCATTTATTAAAGAGACTGTCGTTCTTCCAGTGAACCTGCTTGGCTCCTTTATCAAAGATAAGGTGGTTGAGTGTGTTTGTAGTTGTGGTTGTATCTTCTAATCTATTCCACTGATCTTCGGCTCTGTTTTGATTCCAATACCATGTTGGTTTTACTACTGTTGCTTTGTGGTATAACTTCAAGTCAGGGATTGTGATGCCTCCTGCTTTGTCTTTGCTGCTTAGAATTGCCTTTGCGATTCTAGGTCTCTTCTGGTTCCAGATGAAATTTAGGAGTGATTTCTCTAGATCTATAAGGTATGTTGATGGTATTTCTATTGGGATTGCATTGAATCTGTATAAGAGTTTTGGGAGAATGGCCATTTTCACAATGTTTGTTCTTCCTATCCATGAGCAAGGGATGTCTTTCCATTTTCTGAGATCATCTTCAATTTCCTTTTTCAGTGTATTATAATTTTCACTGTATAAGTCTTTCACTTCTTTCGTAAGAGTAATTCCTAAATATTTCATTTTTTGCTTGCTAATGTGAATAGTCCAGTTTCTCTTATTTCCCTCTCTGTGATTTTGTTGTTCGTGTATAGGAATGCTATTGATTTCTGAGTATTGATTTTGTATCCAGCCACATTACTGAATTTATTTATTGTATCTAAGAGTCTTTCAATGGAGTTTATGGGGTCTTCTATGTAGAGTATCATGTCATCTGCAAACAATGATAATTTAACTTCTTCTTTTCCTATCTTTACCCCTTTTATTTCTCTTTCTTGCCTAATTGCTCTGGCTAGTACTTCCAGTACTATATTAAATAGGAGTGGTGATAAAGGACATCCTTGTCTTGTACCCAATTTTAAAGTAAAGGCTTTCAATTTTTGGCCATTTAGTATGATGCTCGCTGTTGGTTTGTCATAAATGGCCTTTATTATATTGAGGTAAAGACCATTTATTCCAATTTTCTGTAAAGTTCTTATCATGAATAAGTGTTGGACCTTATCGAAGGCTTTTTCTGCATCTATAGAGATGATCATGTGATTCTTATTTTTGGCTTTATTGATATGGTGGATTACATTTATTGATTTGCGTATGTTGAACCATCCTTGCATTCCTGGGATGAATCCCACTTGGACATGGTGTATAATCTTCTTGATGATTTGCTGGATCCTATTTGCCAATATTTTATTGAGGATTTTTGCATCTGTATTCATTAGGGAGATCAGTCTATAGTTCTCTTTTATAGTTGGGTCTTTCTCAGGTTTTGGTACTAGAGTAATATTTGCTTCCAGGAATGACTTAGGAAGGATTGCTTCCCTTTCAATTTCATTGAAGAGTTTGAGGAGTGTCGGCATTAGGTCTTCTTTGTATTTCTTGTAGAATTCTGCAGTGAATCCATCTGGGCCTGGGCTCTTCTTGGTGGGTAAGGACTTAATTACATTTTCAAGTTCATTAGCAGAGATTGGGTTATTCAACAGTTTTATATCCTCTTGATCTAGCTTTGGTACTTCATATGCTTCTAAGAATCTATTTCTTCTGTGTTATCAAACTTTTGAGAGTAGAGGTTTTCGAAATAGGTGTTGATGATCTTCTGTATTTCTATAGGGTCTGTAGTGATTTCTCCTTTTTCATTTCTTATTGCATGAATTTGAGCTTTTTCTTCCCTTTTTTAAATAAGGTTGGCTAGGGGCTTATCGATTTTATTTATTCTTTCAAAGAACCAGCTCTTTGATTCGTTGATTCTTTGGATTGTTTTCTTAGTCTCTATTGCATTGATTTCTGCTCTGATTTTTATAATTTCCTCTCTTCTTTTGGCTTTGGGCTTGACTTGCTCTTCTTTTTCTAGCTGTTTGAGGTGTAGCATCAAGTTATTTATTTGTATTCGTTCTGTTTTCCTGATGTGGGAACTCAGTGCAATAAATTTTCCTCTCAGGACGGCTTTCATTGCATCCCACAGATTCTGGTAAGTTGTATCTGCATTTTCATTTTCTTTTAGGTATTGTTTAATTTCTTCTTTAATTTCTTCTGTGACCCACTGATTGCTCAAGAGTGTGTTATTCAGTTTCCATGTGTTTGTGCAATTTTTGCAGTATCTTTTATCATTAATTTCTAATTTCAGAGCGCTATGATCCGATAACATGCAAGGGATGATTTCAACTCTTTTGCATTTGCTTAAATATGTTCTGTGAGCTAATATATGGTCTATTTTAGAAAATGATCCATGTACTGCTGAGAAGAATGTGTATTCTGATGTTGTTGGGTGGACCATTCTGTATATGTCTATCAAACCCATTTGTTCACAGGTGTGATTCAGTTCTGTTATTTCTTTGCTCATTTTCTGTCTGGTTGATCTGTCCCTTGGTGTCAGTGGTGTATTAAGGTCTCCTGTTACAATTGTGTTACTGATAATTTGAGTTTTCATTTCTGTTAATAATTGTTTTATATAACTGGGTGCTCTGGAGTTTGGTGCGTATATATTTAAGATAGTTATCTCTTCCTCTTGGAGTTTTCCCCTTACGAGTATGTAGTGACCTTCTTTGTCCTTTATGGTCATTGTTGGTTTAAAGTTCACGTTGTCTGCAAACAGAATGGCTACTCCTGCCTTTTTTTGGATTCCTGCTGCATGAAGAATTGTTTTCCATCCTTTGACTTTCAGTCTGTGAGTATCCTTCTGGGTTAGATGGGTTTCCTGTAAACAGCATATGGTTGGATTTTGTTTCTTGATCCATTCTGCTAGTCTGTTTCTTGTGATTGGTGTATTGAGACCATTTACATTAATGGTTATTACTGTTAAATGCTGGTTAATTGTAGGAATGTTATCTCTCTGCTGTTGCATCTTTATCTTTCTGTTCTGTTTAATTATTTGCTTTGCTTAGTGGTTTTTTCCTTTGTGTATCTAAACTGTCTTTCAATATTTTTTGCAGGGTCGGTTTGGTGTTCATGAAGTTCTTCAGCTGTTCTTTGTCATGGAAGTATAGTATTTCACCATCTATTTTGAATGATAGTTTTGCAGGATATATCAGTCTTGGTTGGAAATCATTTTGCTTTAGGATCTGGAATACTTCACTCCATGCTCTTCTTGACTTTATCGTTTGTGTTGAGAAGTCTGCTGTGATTCTGATAGGTTTTCCTTTATAAGTGATCTGTCTTTTCTCTCTGACAGCTTTTAATAATCTATTCTTGTGTTGGATTTCTGGGATGGTGATTATTATATGTCTGGGTGTAGTTTTATTTTGGTTATCACTATTTGGAGTTCTATATGCTTCACTGATCCTGATGTCAGTTTCTGATCTCATGCTTGGGAAATTTTCAGCTATTACTTCTCTAAATATCCTCCTGACATCCTTCATGTTGTCTCCCTCTCTTTCATTAATCCCTATCATTTTTATGTTATTCTTCTTTGCATCGTCTTGCAGTTGTTGAATTGTTGTTTCCTGATTCCTTGTTATTTTCAAAAGATCTTTCCTTTCCTGTTCACTAGCTGCAATCCTGTCTTCAAGGTCTGAAATTCTATCTTCACTTTCATTAAGGCGGTTTTTACAACTTTTAGTGGAGTTTTTATTTCCTGTATATCTCTGTGCATCTGCATTATGTATTCTGTTTGTTTCTTATATTGCTCGTCTAGGGATTCTATCTTTTTGTTTAGTTCCTCCAATTTTTTATCTGTGTTTTCTTTAGATATATTTAGAATCTCTTTCATTTCTTTTATCATTTCTTTGTTTTATCTGGGAGATTATTTCGAGTTTGAATTTCTTTAAAGCTTCCTGGAGTTGCTTGTCAATTTCAGTAGCTATTGTGTCCAATATATGAGGTGGATGGGATATATTTTCTTCTATATACATCGCTCCTAGGGTTTCTTGATATGGGCTGGAGGTTTGAGGTTGTAATTTGTTCTTTTGTTTTGTCATTTTTCTATATTTCTGTGTTTCAAGTGTTATTTGAAAGCTTCCTCAGGATCTGTTGAAAATCCCCTTCTATGTTTGCAGCTACTGAGACTCTGGCACCACGCTACCCCAAGCCATTGGGCCTACAGAACTAGTGGCCCTCCTCTGCCTGCTCAGAACTCCGCAGTTCCAGACAAGCTGGGCCTCAGGGACACTGTGCGCCCACCTGCCCCTTGGAAGCTCCACAGTTCTTCAATTGCAGCCGGGTTAGGGTACTCACCACAGGCTGCAGTGCCTCAGGAACCTGTGGACCCTCCCTGGTTGCAGAGATATCCACAGTCCTCCAGACACACGGAGAGGCCAATGCAGGCACCCCAGATCCACCCAGCTCCTCCTCTGTACACTGATGGCTAGGCGTGGCCACAAAACAGGCTGGGCTCTGCTGATAGTGTGGGCCAGCCCACCTGTCGGGAGCTCAGCAATTCTCCAAGTGTAACCGGAATAGGGAGGCTGATGTGGAAGCCTCAAACCCACCTCTCCCCTTCACTGCACCTGGAAGCCTGGGGGGACTCCAGCAGTCTGGGCGGAGATATCCAGAGTCCTCCAGACACGCAGAGAGGCCGGTGAGGGCACCCCAGATCTGCCCAGCTTGTCCTCTGCAGACGGATGGCCAGGCGCGGCAGCTAAACAGGCTGGGCTAGGCTGATAGTGTGGGCCCGCCCACCCATCGGGAGCTCAGCATTTCTCCAAGTGTAACCGGAATGGGGAGGCTGATGTGGAAGCCTCAAACCCACCTCTCCCCTTCACTGCACCTGGAAGCCTGGGGGGACTCCAACAGTCTGGGTGGAGATATCCAGAGTCCTCCAGACATGCAGAGAGGCCGGTGAGGGCACCCCACATCTGCCCAGCTCCTCCTCTGCAGACCGATGGCCAGGCGCGGCAGCTAAACAGGCTGGGCTAGCGCAAGAAGCATTCTTAGAAAATATTGAATTAATACAAAGAAGCAACCAGGTATGGAAGACTCTACCACAAGTGAGGAAAACAATCCCTTAACTTCCTTTGAGGATTAATTATTGCCTTGGTTTGCTAAACAAAGGAGAGGAAATAAGAATACTTTAAAATCAGTGAAAATTAGCTGAGGAAAAATCATCTCTGGTATTTTAATGTATTTTAATCTATATATTTCATTATTTGTAAACCAAGATAAATAGTAACTATGTGTACCTAAAATCAAACGTCTATATCAACATCTAAATCTAAATAAGTTTTCATCTAACAAAACATCAAATGTATATACTTAATGATGTTTTAATTTAAACCTTCAATGGATATGCTATACAGAATAATCAATAGTAATCACATTAAATTTAAGTGTTTCAGGAAGTCTTAACTGAGTATTATGAACTGTTTCATAATTTACTGAAGTAAATGTTCATTTACCAGGCATTTAACTTCTACTACAACCTTTAAAATGGCTTATGAACTACCAAGTATCATGTGGTTTGAGGAACTTAAATATTAAAATACATTTTATTTTAATTTTTATGGTTTAGTTTTTTATGAACCTATTATTCTAAGTTTTTGCCAGGTTATGCATCTATAAAGTGCCTTACAGTGGAAAATTAAAGACACTGTAGTTTTAAAAACCATAATTATTTTAACAAAATGTTTCGCATTTCTATTTGAGTGTGTTTACAAACAAGATTAATTGTAATATACTTTAGTTTTAAGCCTGGACAAGTATGTTAATCAAAATTTGTCTAAACATAGATTTTTTTAGAATGCATTGATCTACCTCTTATATTATTGGTTCTTAAAATAGGCATTATAAATTATAATTTTATACTAACATAGCCATAGAGGATCCCTTTCTAAACTTCTGACTTCTTGTAGAAATCTGTTAGTTTTTTTTAAAATTTGAATTTGAATCAAGAATAAAATACATCTAGTGTATCATTTATAAAGCAGATAAAATATGGGCACCCATACCTCATCTACTAGGAATAAAATTAAAACCCTTTGCTTTAAAACTCAGCAACTATTTCCAATCATCTTGGAAATGTGCTGTAACTATTGCATATTGTATTTTACATGCTTACATTCTATCGTTCTTTTATTTATGAGTACATCATACAAACACTTCAGAAATATAACCATGTATGAAAATGTTTATAAATGGCAGTATCTTTTTAAAATATTCATTTTATTTTACCGAAGGAAAATGGCATGTATAACACTTAATATCAAGATCTTTTCTCATCTACACCAAGTGTGGGAATAAGAGTTTGCTAATACTGTACTTTTAAAAAAAATATCTTTTCAATAGAACTAAAATTGTCTTCAGAGTGCATAAAATATATTTAATTCTTCTGATAGTTCTAAATTTTGTTTGAGAACAGATTTTTCATCCCAAGCTAAAAACCTGGAAATGAAACGGAACCTAAAAAACCCACATCAGTTGGATCCGTATTACAAAAGATACTATATTAAATCATAAATTTAATTTTAAAAATACATCGAAATTATTTTGATGCTGAGTCTTAAAATATGGCCAATGTTTTGCTCATGCTTTTTCTTGATCTTCTAATCCTCCGACTCTCTAATTTTCTTACCAGTTTTAATGTTCTTCCAGAATATTTGTCCAGCACCTTCCTTTTCTTGTACTATTTATCACTTTAAAAATGTTCATCTTTTTTCATCCTCTCTGAATTTCATTTTTCTTTATTTTTTAAAAAAATCTTTTATGTTGAATAATAGAATAGAAATACTTTTTTAAACATTTGGATGGGCCCCATGTAATTTCCAGTATAGAGAAGTTTTACATACTTTTCTTTCTCCTTCATGATTATTGTAGTTTTAAATCTTAGGTCACCCCTCTGTGAAAAACTGTGTCCCTTTGGAAATTCTGTTGAGTCATTTCTTTCTACCCTCTTCTGCTAATTAAGAAAGCTACCACAGTGATGATCTGCAATGCTATTTTGCTCCAAGACACCATGTATCTTGAAAATTGAAACTGAGGCTTCACTCCACCGGCTGCAAAAATGTGAAAATCAAGTGATATACTATGGTGGTCAGCGAGATGTTCTTCTCATCCATGTGCTGCCAGTAATGTGCACCTTCAATTTTACATTGTTTTGTAGATTTTCATAAATGTGTTTACAGTGTCAGAATTCTTATATGCAAAACATTAGTGGTTGAATCCTAGTTTCATACTTGCTTATACTTCGATACCACTGTCATAAAATAACTTAGATCAAATAAGTTAATTTTCTTTTTCTAGAACATTATCTGTTTCTTGCCCCAAACATACATTACCATCTCTTACTTGGTGAACATCTTTAAAATTATGTGAACTATGTTCCCTGGGAAGGCAGAGGCACAACAAAAATAAGGGTTAAATATATTTGTCATGATTTTATGCTTTGTAAATTTCAGCAACCTTGTCAAATGTCCTCCTCAACTATTTCCAGTTCTCAGAATCCACTTAAATACTATACTAATATCTGTTTTAACTGAGAACTCCTATATTTCACCAGTATAACTGAGTCAAATAGCCTCTCTCTGTCTCTTTTTAATCTCTTTCTCAAAGAGATATTCTGTCCCCTGATATTCATAATATCTTCATCCATGATGAAACTCAATGTTCAAAATAAAATGGAATAGTAATAATGATCTCTGGGTCCTGACAGAATATTTCTTAGTTAAATATCCCACTTATTATATGTGTATAGAAATGCAGGAAAATATATACATGAGATTCCATTCAAAATTAATTATTTCCATTAGATCTTAAAAATAATTTTGTGCTACTTATTCTTGTTTTCTATTACTTCTGTAACTAATCACTACCAATTTTAGACCTGAAAAATATTCTTTTATTATTTCAGTTTCTGTGAAATATAAGTTTGGGTATAGCAGGTTCATTTGAATCCTTTATTATGATTCTGCCTGACTTATATAGTATGTTGGCTGGGCTGGGGCTCCTCCTGGAGATAGCCAGAAGAAATTTCTTGCAAATACATGATGATGGTCAATCTTAGTTCCTTGCAGTTTTAAGTCTGAGATCTCTGTTCCATTCAGAATGTTAGCCAGGAGCCAGTCTTTGCTTTTAATGAGTTCACACCTTTCCTACCCATTGTTCATGTAGCTGCCCCCAGAATGTGTGGAGGTTCCCACAACTTTTGAGTTTATTAGAATTCTAATGATTTATGTCTCTGATGAGGGCCTTCACCTTCTTCTTCTGTTTTTGGGCCCATGGGGTACATTTGTGTCTTTTGGGTAACCAGAATAATCTCCCATTTAAGAGCTGATTAGTTGCCTTAATTATCTCTGTGAAATCTTTTCACAGTCTGATCAAGACTAGTGTTTGATGGAGCTCCAGACAGAGGTACTATGGGGTTAACACAAGGTACTTGCACAAAGACTCGTGCTTGACTGAGTTAGGAGATGGGAATCTTGGGGGAATCAATGATTCTGCCTTTGATATTGCTGTTGTCATCCACACTATCAAAATTTTATCCCTACTAGATACAGTGATGACTACTGTGATATTTACAAATTTATCAGCGCATAGGCTAAAGTCATATGTTTATTTTATTTATTTTTCATTTAATAAATAAACATTGAATGGTATCCTGTATTATGCAAAATGATTTTCCCTGGTGATTAGTGATTGCAGTGAAGAGTTTCTTTTTTTTCAGTGTTATTTTTGAGTTTACAATTTATCATTTACTAAAAGGACAAGTGTAGAACATTTAACGTTTTATGAGTGAAAAGAACTGTGGCAGACCCACAGGGGCTTGTTTTAACTCTACTGAACTAAATCCACTTGCTTCACTCAGATAATAAATGCATCTTCTCTTGAAAACACTTCAAAGTTATTTCTCTTCCTTTGCTAGTTCAGTCTATGTTTCTCATTTCATGTTTGTTGGTCATCACTTGGTCACCCAGTATTTTCAACCTGCTGAGCTCATCATTGTAGCTCTCCTAATATATGCAGTGTTGCCTCAAAGACCTGCCTGTCTAGGTATCCCGAGCCGGACTCTGACTGTCCCTGACGATAGCTGTTCTCTGAAACTTTCAGCCTTCATCATTCTTCCATTTTCTGTGCACTGTAGCTTGTGCAGGAAATTAGATCAAACATAGATAATTAATCTTCTAAGTCTTTCGATACTGAGACACTCAAAGATAAAAACTTTACGTTATTTAGGGTTACTAAGGCAGGGCACTGAAACAAATCTAATAAAGAGTGTCAGTGAATTCTGAATAAAAAAAGGAAAAGGAAGAACAATGGAAAGAAGAGGAAAAGAACAATGGAAAGAGACAAGGAGCTAGAAGGGAAAAAGAGATGAAAAGAAATAAGGTGCGGATCATAGTCTACAGAATCCTGTCCTCATTACATTCTTCATTTTTATAAAGCAACTTTCAAAACATTATTTTTGAAATGTCATGAATGTATTTTGAAAAAAATACATGTTTTGTAGTCATATAGATGAATATCACTAATAAAAATTCTTCAATATGTAACCAAAATACTTTTAAGACTGTTTTGCTACTGTAAATGAAATATTTATATCAGTAAAGTTTCTTTCCATCTTGCTTTCTTTACTTTATATTTCACATTTGATTAATAATTCTTTTTAATATCATTGCATCAACACTTGTCAATTTACCTCAGTAAAAATATTAGTTTTCCAGAGAAACATTTTCAGTTATCATTGTTATTATTTAAAATGATTCTAGTAAATTAAATAGCTATAAATTTTATTTTTAAGCTCTGATCTTATACTGTACTGTTTTGTAGAGCACTTCAAGCTAAGTGGAATTAAAAGTTTGTATAGAAAACTTGTAGGAATCTATGATTCTGCCATTAATTTTGACATTTGTTTTTCATCACAGTTTATGAATTTTGAATAATAATCAGCTTAGAATGTCCCATGTTTACATATAAATAGTGCTCTGTTGCTCTTCCCTTTTGGTGATCTATTAGTTTGTTTTAAAAGATTACAAGGTCACTGTTGAAAATGAAATCACATCTATCAGCTTTACTTTCAAGGAAACAGGAAATACTTATTCCTTAAGTAGAAATTCACAAGTTTCAACGACATGTTATAATCAGCTGTGAAGAGTATGCTTTCTTCTCTTACACCCTAGCATCTCCTCTTCTCATCTGTTTCTGGAATAAAGTTTAAATGTATTTTGTTATTTCCTAAGACTTGAGCAAATGGAAATCAAAAACGAAACAAAACAAAAACTCCAGAAAAGGAAAAATCAAATATTCTAAAACAAGGAACTAAAGACCAAGATATTTTGTTTCACTGACTCATCACTTATTTTATTTTCTTAAGATATTTATTGTTTCTATATTCGAATTTGTTCTTTTTATTCAGTAGCATTTAATTGTGATATTTTTTGTTTTAATTTTTACTTTAGGACATTCCATTTTCTGCTAAAAAAAATAAAGAATTCTCCTGATTCTGATATTGTGTTGGTAATAATAAATCTAACAAACCAATGAACCAAAAACCAAGTGGATCAACATCTGATTCAATTATAATTATAGTATATTCCTGATCTCAATTCTCTATTCCTCTGTAGTTATGTTTGTTGGTGAAAAGTCACATCATTTTTTATTTTTTGCATGCTTTCAATATTTTACTCAAAATATGTGGCATTCACACATTGGAAAATATAGATGAAGCATAGAGCTTCTAATGGGATATTTAAAAAGAAAATTTAAATAATATTCCACCTAAGACAGAAATACGAATGTGGAGCTCTTTCACTGGAAACTAAAAAATTAAAATCAAAGTGTGAAAACCTCATGCCCGTCCAGATAACTAATTGAGGAATTGCCCTATTGAAAGACATGGAGCTTAATTAGTTTGGCACTAGTGTAACATCAAGATGAGAATGAGAGCTCTGAGCACTAAAAACTATTACCATACACATCCTGCAAGTTACACTTTGAATTACAAAGTCCAGTGTTATTGCAGGATGACAATAATTTTCAGGCAATTTGGTCTGAGAAAGAGGATAAGACCTGATCTAGATCTGGATTTTGGTTATCACAAAATCTGAGTGATAATTAACGTTGTCTACTCTTGGTATTCTGTTATCAGAGATATGTCAACATTAAAAGGTAATTCTTTGGTGCAAGCAACAAAAAATGGTGGTAGCACAGGACAAAGTACAGCTTGCAAACAGAGGTGCGCAGGCCTCAAGAAGATAAAACTGACAGACTCCTGTGCAGATTAAGGAGAGCTATAATTTATGAAAAAGTGGTGCCCAGAAGAATCTTGCACAAATCAAATATGCCCTTGGATGCTATAAATAATAATGGAGAATAGTCACTTTTAAAAGTTGGGGAGACATGGGATTTTGACAGTTTCTAGATGTTCAATAGAAATAGCTATTCTAAAGAAAATGTCATGTTTCCTTTGGTGATCGGCTCATGAGGGTGCTATATTCATCAGTGATACTAGGAAACAGCTCCTTGTTGGAGGTGGGTCCAGGCAGGCATGAACTCCTCCTGCACATTTTTGTTCCTCTCTCAGTCCTTCCTTCTCTCTTTTTTTTCCTAACATCTATGGGTGGCATAACTTTCTTCTTCTGTCCTCTTTCTGCCTGTGAACCAGCCAGCCATGAAGTGAAACTGTGAATCAAAATAAACTCCTGCTACTCTACGTTGTGTGTGTGTCCAGTATTTTGTCCCAGCAATAGAAAAGTATCTAAGACAGTGACTGGAGGCTAAAATATCTTACCTGGTTTTACTTTATGTAGAACAATCATGAAAATTGTTTAATATCACTTGTTTTCTTGTCTGTTTCTAATATGTATTTGGCACTGCTGTGTCTGGCATGTTTCATAATTTAGTGTCATGCCACAGATAAATAGTTTTTGAGGGAGAAGGTGGAATAGGAACCTTGTGGCCACAAAAAGTCTTCAGAGTGTAAACTGATGTATTATACCCCCTTATTTGGCTATTTCTCTCTTTACTCATTAACCTGAAAGCCAAGTTTTGTAATACCTTACTTCAAATGATATTTTCAGATTGTCAAGATGATGCAACAAGAGGTTTCTGGTTTTCCCCTATTTTATCACCTAAATTAAATCAACATGAGATTCTTTATTTGAACCCAAATATGGAATTTAGGTGATCTGTAGCCATCAGTGGAAAATATTACATTATTTTGCACTTACTTCTACTAAAATTTAACATGTATTTCAATTGTTAATGTACAAACATTTCTCAAAATTTTGGAGATTTTGTTGCCAGCGTGAGTTACAGAATGTTTTGTATCAAACTTGTTATAGATACCTCAAGATAATCTTTCTTTTTTTATCACTTGTTCAAAGTCACCATAATTATTAGATCTCCTCCTCTATCCATGTTTGTTTTTGTGCTAATGAAAGTGTGTAGATATTACTGTCATGGTGTGCAAATGTAGTGAGCAGAGGATGAACAATTACTTGAAAGATAAGATTTGTTCAATCTCCAGGAGGCCAGAGGGTCTGCTGTAAAGTCTCAGGAATATAGCCCTGGGCTGAGACCTTTCTCACTATTTTAACTCAAGGATATGAGAACAAAGATGTAGAAGAAAAGTATTTGTAACATTTGTATGGAAGCTGAGGTCAAAGAGGAAAGCAACATGGTGGCTTGCATATAACATGTCAATATGGCCTAAGAAATCTCACAGGGCAGAAGGGACACACTCGCTAGATAAAAAATCTCTGAGAATAATTTGCTTTTAAATCTGCTGACTATTTTTTGAAGATCTTCCCTAATCTTTAACCATGCATTCGAGAAGCCTGCGAACTATTCCGATATGGTTTCCTTATCACAATTATTTCAGTGACTCGTCTGTCCAGAATTTATCCACATATCATCATGTTTGTTTCTGATGTTCTTATCATGCAATGTAGTACAGTTGATGGTTTTTAAAAATATATATCAATAACATTGTTATGACAAGGAATCTGTAGATCATTACTGTACGAAAGGGACTAAAATCATCAATGTACAACAAATGCTAATATTTATAGATCCTTTAAATTTGAAAGAAGAGAAGGTTTTCTAAGCATGAGCAACCTGGGAAGTGTACTGGGAGATGCTACTCAAAGGATACTGGTTGATTTTAATGTCCAAGAAAAATAGGTTCTAATCATTAAATATTTAAAGCTTACAATAAAGTCTTCTGTCCTTGGAAAGACACAAAGGCAACACGGGGCACTACCATTGCATCCGAAAACACAGAGGGAAAAAGACATGCTATTTCAGAAGGAATAAAGTTGAACCAGGGAATGCATTCAGTGCATTTTCCCAACAGCTTCACAGCGTCATGAAGACTGAAATCTTCTCATTCCTCCAGGATAGCAAAGTCTAAAAATGTCTTTGTTTAAAATCCTATGATGTTAATACTTTTGGAATGTAGACTAAAATACATGTTGCTTTTAACAAATATTGTACAAAAATTTGCTTAGCTTGTCTATTTTTGGCTACAAATATCTAAGTATATTATCTTAAATTTTAAGAATAACAATATATATATTTGGACCTTTGGCATCATAAGCATTTTATTTTTGATAACTATAGATATCATCATTTGTTCTATATTTTAATCCTATTAAAAAGAAATATTGTCAAAATGTTGTTATATGAGATTGCAAGCTTTTGATCTCTTTCAGTTTTAGTTGTGTGTGTGCCTGTGCATGGAGGACACTTTTGTTAAAAATTCATTCCTCATATTGCATGATTCAGGTTGGCGAAATTTAAGTGATTACTATCTATCTTATAGAAGATTAATAAATTACCTAAATCTGTGATTCTTCATGCTTCCTGTTTCCATCTGTAGTCATTCTTTACTCTGTGATAAGTGAAAACCAAGGTCTTTGATTCACCTGCATTGGGTGCTCAGAATAATTTTCCTGCAGCTGTTATTACACTGAACAATGTGAATATTAGTAGATAAACTTATAATTTGCTTTAAGATCTTGCAGTGAGCAGACATGAAGAATACCTTAATTTTTCAACCATGTGCTTTCTTTCCACAATAAGAATTTCAAAGTAAAAGTAAATGTATCCTTATTATTTTGTTTGATATTTTCTTTTTTGGTTGATGTTTTCCTTTTCAAAATATTTGGTTGTAAGAAATCTTCCATACATTGAAACTATAATATATTAATATAATTACCAAGAGGGAGATGGAAGTGTTTGTTAATTGATTGTGAACTCTGCTAAGCATTATATTTGTTCTTATTTATTGTAAGATATTATATTATTTTTAAGATATATTAACCAGGCATATTTTTAATGAAACACCATCTATTTTTTCTCAGAATGTATATATTCTTTAAAAAGTAAATCTATTTAGGAGAAAGATTTTCTCCTTTGTGAAATATTTCCCATTAAGAAAAATCT
The DNA here is from genome assembly GCF_034190915.1 of Cavia porcellus. Taxonomy (NCBI): domain Eukaryota; kingdom Metazoa; phylum Chordata; class Mammalia; order Rodentia; family Caviidae; genus Cavia; species Cavia porcellus. Next base: position 82,262,978 of record NW_026947487.1, read on the forward strand.
TGAGAATATATACGTGTGTGTGTGTGTATGCATTATGTATACTGTTAGATTCTGAACTTTCTTCTACAATTTCACAATTGACCAATTAGGAATTTAAATATCACTACTTTACATTATGATATAGAGAGATAACATTGTGAGAGAAGTCCATTTTGGGGTGGTGAATATGTGATCTTTCCATAGTCATACTATTTCAACTGTAGGAACAGTAGAAGCAATATCCCCTTAATGCACAGCATATATAACATTACAGTAGAAACACCAACAATTTTGAAAGCTAAAAGACATAATTTGAAAAACTACAAAGGATGATAAAAAATGCAGTGAATGTTTAAATTTTAAAAATCTTGTCACAATAAAAAAATACCTTGCCAAGAATGAAAGGTAAGTATTCTAAAAAGGGAGGAGCAGTGTTTCACATATGTTGAGGAAGATTAAAGGTAATGCATCTCTACTATATTAAATATTTTTATTTAAGCACCTGTTGTATTATGTGGTTAGCTCTCATTGACTAACTATTGTATTTTCTTTCCAATAAAACATTTCAATGGTTCTTTATCTGTCTTATTCATCAGCTATGATACTATGGGACTTTGGGCTCTTCCAGAAAATCAGAATGACCATGAGAGGTCATTACAAAAGGAGATACTAATCCAAATAGAAGTCCAATAGACTGAGCACTTGTGTTAATATCTTCTGTTCTGGTTAAAGTGGTCTTGGGCATGAGTCTATGTCAGAATTAGGCATCCTGTCATAGTGAGGGGCTTGGTCACACATCAGTGCAGTGCTTGTCTTGGTGAGCTATGAGTTCAGATTGCATATTTTGCAGCATTAATGGCCACAGAGTTCACACAGAAAACTGAGGCTGGACTATCCCTGGTAATACTTCTTAGAATTTGGGTCGCAAGCAGCTGAATGTGAATGAGGCATTTATACTCACTCTAGCATCACGGAAAGGCTAAGATTGATGGTAAGTTTGATGAAGGAAAACAGCTATGCTTAGATTGGGCAAGAATTTCTAGTATTCTGCTCTACAGTAAGTTGACTATAGACAATAACACACAGATTAATTTAAAAACCAGAAGCAAGTGTTTTGAAAGTTTTAACCATAAATAGATACATTTGTGAGGAGATCAATATTTTTAAACTGAAATGAACATTATTCAAGGCAATGCATTTATTAAAACATGATATGGTATATATTAGTACAATTTATAATTACAACACAAATTTATCATTAAAATGTACATTAATAATTTACAATGTACAATTTTTATTTTTAATGAATTAAAATATGCTGAATTAATAGAAATATTTTGAATAAAATATATAGAACATAATGTCTATATTTTAAAATATGATATTCTTCACATGAAGTTTGCTAGAATAGATGATGTTTTCTCACTATTCACTCAAAAATTATGCAATCACATGATACAAATGTTAGTTTATTTGTAGGAATTATGTGAGGCCACATTGCATATCCTACATTTACACAATTTTTGTTTGTCATATGTACATAAAGTTTGAAAATGAGAAACACATAATAAATTTAATATATGAAATCTAATAATTTATGATTTGTTTATTAAGAACAAATTTAATGTAGCAATTTAGGGCAGTAACTTAGATTAAGGTTATACATTTTCTAAACAAATTCTTTTTCTAGTATTATCTGTATGACTCTGAACAAGTTACTTGTAACATAGCACAGATTTGATTAACTTATCTGTGGCTCACCTTTTTCACCTAAAACATAAGTGTATATAACCTATATTTTAAAAAATTGCTCTTTTAATTATTCTTCAATATATTAAAATCATTAACACTTTGTTAATAGTTTTATATTTTTCTATACACTGAATTTAAAGTCTTACTTACATTTGTTTTTTGATTGAACAGTAAATAAAATTTGTTTTCTTGTATATCTACAAAATGCATTATACTTTTATAATAAGTACATATTATATCTTGTGATTTAAAAATATTTGCCTTATTCCTGAATTTATGTATGAATTTATTGAAGGTGTTGGTTTTTGGTGGTACTTAGAGAACATGATTGATATATTGTGAATTGGTAAATGTACACTAGCATATACACAGGGTGTATGCCCAGCATGCATTGTCTGCCAAATGATGTATCTTGGATGTCTTTGGGTATAATGAGTGAAGTGATATTTTTCCTTGAACTTTTTTATGTTAAAAAGCTAAACTATAGGAGCTGAGAGCCCACCAGGTGAGTTCCAGCTCATGGCCCTGGCTCAGGGAGAGTTTAAGACCAATCCTCCCAGTGGTTAAGTGCCCTCCCAGCTTCCTGAAACATTGGACTACTTTCCCAGCTTCCTGAATCACTGGACTAGGCTTGGGAGATTTCACTGGCCTAACTAGAACATTCCCAGTGACCTTCATTCAGTCTAGGGAGCTGAGGGCTCATGAAGTGAGTTCTAACACATGGGCACTAGCCCAGGGAGAGATTTGGACCATCAGCCCCAGGGGTTAGGAGCCCACCCAACTTCCTGGAACACCAGAGGTGGCACAGGAGGTTCTGTGAGCTGGACTGGGCCATGTTCAGCAACATCCATTCAGTCCCGGGAGTCAAGGGCATAGAAGGGGATTTCTAACACACCCAGGGGAAGCTTTGGAATATCAGGGGAAACACGAAAATATAGGAAAATGACAAGACAAAAGACCAAGATGCAATCTCAAACCTCCAGCCCATCCCAAGAAAGCCAAGGAGCCATGTACGTAGAAGAAAATATATGCCATACACCTGAAATGCTTGAAATGATAGTGACTGAAATAATCAATTCCTGGAAGCTATAAAGGAACTCAAATTAGAAATAATCCCCCACATAAAAGAAGAAATGATAAGAGTTATGAAAGAAATGTTGAACATATTGAAAGAAGACACAGTTAAAAAAATTAGAGGAACAATACAAAAAAGTAGAATCCCTGCATGAACCATACGAGAAACAAACAGAATACATGAAACAGACTCAAAGAGGTATACAGGAAATAAAAAATTCCATTGAAAGCTGTCAAAACTGCCTCAAGGAAAGTGAAGATAGAATTTAAGACCTCGAAGACAAGATTGCAGCTAGTGAACAGGACAGGAAGGATCTTTTAAAAATAACAAGGAATCAGGAAATAACAATTCAACAGCAGCAAGATGATGCAAAGAAAAACAACTTAAGATTGATAGGAATAAATGAAAAAGAAGGGGACAAAACAAATGATATCAAGAGGCTACTTACAAAAGTAAGAGCTGAAAATTTTCCAAACCTGAGAAAGGAAACACATATGAATCAGTGAAGCATATAGAACTCCAAATTGCCATAATCAAAATAAAACTACATCCAGACATATAATAACCACCACCATAAGAACAGAATATTAAAAGCTGTCAGAGAGAAAAGACAGATCACCTATAAAAGAAAATTTATCAGAATCACAGGACCTTTCTACACAAACAATGAAGTCAAGAAAAGCATGGAGTGAAGTAGTTCAGATCCTAAAGGAAAATGCTATCCAAACCGGACTGATGTACCCTGCAAAACTGTCCTTCAAAATAGATGGATAAAAAAGATGCTTCCATGACAAAGAATAGCTGAAGAACTTCATGACCATCAAACCAACCCTGCAAAGGATACTGAAAGGCATTCTAGATATACATAGGAAAAAATCACTAAGCAAGTTAGACAATTAAACAGAATGAAAAGACAAAGATGCAACAGCAAAAAGATAACATGTCAACAACGAACCAATATATATCAGTTAAAACCATTAATGTAAATGGTCTCACCAATTAAAAGAAACAGACAGGCAGAATGGATCAAGAAACAACATCCAACCATACTCTGTCTACAAGAAGCCCATCTAATCCAAAAGGAAACTCAAGACTGAAAGTTAAAGGATGGAAAACACTATTTCATGCTACAGAAACCCCTCAAAAAGCAGAGGTAGCTATTCTGTTTGCAGACAATGTGAACTTCAAACCAAGAATGATCTGAAGAGATAAAGAAGGTCACTACATACTAGTTAGGGGAAAACTTCAAGAAGAGATAACAATCTTAAATATATATGCATCAAGTTCCAGAGCACCCAGCTATATAAACCAAGTATTAACAGAAATGAAAAATCAAGTAAGCAATAACACAATTATAACAGGAGACCTTAACACACCATTGACACAAATGCGCAGATCAACCAGATAGAAAATCAGCAAAGAAATAACAGAACTGAATCACACCTATGAACAAATGGACTTGATAGATGTATACAGAGTGTTCCATCCAACATCAGAATATACATCCTTCTCAGAAGTACATGGGACATTCTCTGAAATAGACCATATATTAGCCTGCAGAACATATTTAAGTAAATGCAAAAGAACTGAAATTATCTCGTGCATGTTATCAGATCATAGCACCATGAAACTAGAAATTAATAATAAAAGAAACTGCAAAACCCCACATACACATGGAAATTGAATAATACAAATGAGCAATCAGTGGGTCACAGAGGAAATTAAAGAAGAAATTAAACAATACCTACAAGCAAATGAAAATACAAATACAACCTACTGGAATCTATTGATGCAATGAAAGCAGTCCTCAGAGGAAAACTGCACTGGGTTCACACATCAGGAAAACAAATAAACAACTTGATGCTGTACTTGAAACATCTAGAAAAAGAAGAGTAAGTCAAGCCCAAAGCCAACAGAAGGGAGGAAATTATAAAAATCAGAGCAGAAATTAATGCAATAGAGACTAAGAAAACAATTCAAAGAATCAATGAATGAAACAGTTGGCTCTTTCAAAGAATACATAAAATTGATAAGCCCCAGCCAACCTTATTAGAAACAGGAAAGAAAAAACTCAAATTCATGAAATAGGGAAAGAAAAAGGTAAAATCATTACAGACTCTGTGAAATACAGAAGATCATCAACACCTATTTCAAAAACCTCTACTCTCATAGGTTTGATAACCCAGAAGAAATGGACAGATTCCTAGAAACATATGAACTACCAGATCTGGGACAAGAAGATGTAAAACTGCTGAAGATGCAATTTCTAGTAATGAAATTGAAATTATAATTAAGTCTTTACCAACAAAGAAGAGCCCAGGCCCAGACAAATTCACTGTGGAATTCTACAAGAAATACAAAGAAGACTTAGAGCTGACATTCCTCAAAATCTTCAATGAAATCAAAAGGCAAGCAATTCTTCCTAAGTCATTCCTGGAAGCAAATATTATTCTAGTACCAAAACATGACAAAGAACCAACTAAAAAAGAGAACTACAGACCAATCTCCCTAATGAACATAGATGCAAAAATTCTCAATAAAATATTGGCAAATGGGATGCAACAAATCATCAAGAAGATTATACATCACAACCACGTGGGATTCATCCCAGACCTGCAGGGATGGTTCAACATATGTAAATCAATAAATGTAATTCACCATATGAATGAATCCAAAAGTAAGAATCACATGATCATTTCGATAGATGCAGAAAAAGCTTTTGATAAGGCGCAATACTCATTCATGATAAGAACCTTACAGAAAATTGGAATAGATGGTCTTTTTCTCAATATGATAAAGGCCGTCTATGTCAAACCAGCAGCCACCATGATATTAAATTGCCAAAACCTGAAAGCCTTTACTTTAAAATCAGGCACAAGACAAGGATGTCCCTTATCACTGCTCCTATTCAACATAGTACTGGAAATACTAGTCAGAGCAATTAGACATGAGAGAGAAATAAAAGGAGTAAAGGTAGGAAAAGAAGAAGTTAAATCATCATTATTTGCAGATGACATGATATTCTACATAGAAGACCCCCAACACTCCGTTGAAAGACTCCTCGATATAATAAATAAATTCAGCAATGTAGCTGGATACTAAGTCAGTACTCAAAAATCAATAGCATTCTTTTGTACTAACAACAAAATCACTAAGAGATAAATTAAGAGAATCACACCCTTCATACTAGCATCCAAAAAAATAAAAAACTTAGGAATCAATCTAATGAAAGTAGTGAAAGATCTATACAGGGACAATTATAATAGCCTGAAAAAGAAATCGAAGAGGATCTCAGGAAATGGAAAGACATCCCTTGTTCATGGATAGGAAGAATAAATATTGTGAAAATGGCCATTCTCCCAAAACCGTTATACAGAGTCAATGCAATCCCAATGAATATACCACTAACATACCTCATAGATTTAGAGAAATGCCTAAAATTAGTCTGGAACCAGAAGAGACCTAGAATAGCAAAGGCAATTCTAAATAGCAAAGGCAAGACAGGTGGTATCACTATCCCTGAGTTGAAGATATACTACAAACCTAATGTAATAAAATCAAAATGGTACTAGAATAAAAACAGATCTGAACATCAATAGAATAGATTAGAAGATACGATCACAACTATGAATACACTTAAGCACCTTATCTTTGAAAAGGGCACCAAACATGTTCACTAAAAGAACAACAGTCTCTTTAATAAATGGTGCTGGAAAAATTGGCTCTCCATATGCTGAAAACTAAAATTAGACTCATGCCTATCACCATGTACTAAACTAGAATCTAAATGGATCAAAGATCTAAATATTAAAACAGAAACACTAAATCAGTTGGAAGACAAAGTAGGTAAAATCTTGAAGACATACAGGTAGGCAGAGAATTCATGAACAGGAATCAAACCGCATGGCAAACACTTCCCAGAATCAATTAATGGGATCAAGTTTTATTAAAGAATTTCTGCATGTGAAAAGAAACCTCCATCACAGTGAAAAGAAAACCCACAAACTGGGAAAAAAATCTTAGTGATCTGTCCCTAAGATAAAAAACTTCTGTCTAGAACATATAAAGAATAAATAAAAAATCAGACCCCCAAAATTCAAAGACCCAATCCAAAAATGGGCATCTGAGATGAATATACAGTTCTCAGATGAAGAAATTCAAGTGGCCAATAAATACATGAAAAAAGGTTCATCATCATTAGCCTTTAGAGAAATGCAAATTAAAACCACACTGAGATTCTATCTCACTCCTGAAAGAATGGCCAGGTTCAAAAAAACTACCAACAAAAAATGCTGGAGAGGCTGTGGGGAAAAAGAAACTCTTTTCTATTGTTGGTAGAAGTGTAGACTGGTGCAACCACTGTGGAGGTCAGTCTGGAGATTACTCAAAAAGCTGGGGTTGGAAGTTCCATTTGATCCAGCTATTCCACTTCTATACATATTCCCAAAAGAACTGAAAACATCATACCACAGTGATATATGTGCACCTATGTTTATAGCAGCATAATTTGTAATAGTCAAATCTTGGAAATAATTTAAGTGTCCATCAACTGGGGGATGGATAAAAGTTTTGGTATTTTTATATGATGGAGTACAAGTCAGCTATAAAGAATGATCACATTGAGATATTTATAAATAAATGTATGCTACTTGAGACCATACTCATAAGTGAAATAAATCAAACTCTATATATAAATACCATATAATTTCCCTAGTGTAAGAAGCGGTAATAGTATATAAGATTTTATGGTCACCATGATTCCCCATTACATTGTTTTGAAGCCTTATAATGCTTTAATTCATTAGTTGGAATGTTTTTATTTTTTATTTGATTGTATTATGTGTGATGGTATGAACAGCTATTTTGAAGAAAACAACACACTATGGCAGCCATTGCTGGTTTTATATCATCTTACTTGGATGCCCTACCATGCTTTCGTTCTTCTGTTTCCATTGGTTCTATAATGTTCTGTCTTATGGATTTTAATGTGTGATAGTATAAACAAATTTTTTGGAAAATGAGATAACATAGTAGCCATTTTTCATTTTCTGTTATTTGGTTCTGAATGCCCTGTAATACTTTCATTCTCTTGAATACTTTTATCGTATATTGATGTTTGATATTACTGTATGTGAAAGTATGCTCATCTATTTCAAAGAAAGAGACATTATGATAACTACTGTTAATATCTGGTTGTCTTGTTGTGAAGTGGTATGTTGCTTACATTGTTCTGTCCTGATCTACTTTTTTCTGTCTTCTTTTGTCTTACTTTTTAAAAAATAAAAGTAAATAAAAAGTAAAAGAAAAACTAAACCATTTTAGAAACGTTGAAATCAGAAAACAAACATTCTCTCAAACATTGAGAGAAAAACTTTTTTTTGTGTGGTTTTTTTTTTTTTTTTTGTCTTTTTTGAGACGGGGTCTTGCTACGTAGTTCAGGCTGGCCTTGAGCTCACTTTGTAGCCCAGGTTGGTCTGGAACTCATAACGATCCTCCCACCTCAGCCTTCCGAGGGCTGGGATTATAGGCGTGAGCCACCACGCCCGGCTTAAGAGAACTTTCATCAAAAAGTTATTAACATTTGCTGAATTTGCTTTCTCTCTGTGTGTGTACACTGGGGTGCTTGTTTTGAAATGTTTCCTTTAGCCAGCAATAAATTAATATTTTAATATAAATGATAATGTTCAAATAAATGTTTTTATTTGAACTTTGTCAATGTAAGTGTATAAAGGATAATGGCATAGTGATCTGGATTTACTACCATCACTGCCAAATGGAGTTCGTTGGTCTTCAGATCCATCTCTCCTATTCTGTCTTTTCTGGACCTAGGAGGCAAACTGGAATCTATGCTACTCATGCCTCATGTCCACCAGGATCCCACCACAGATCCTTTATTATTAGTCATTAATATGATCTCTGAAAGTTAGAGGTCAAGGAGACAGCAGTATCTTTTTAGTGACTTTAATCCATTTGTGGGCATCACATTGGAACTCTGGGAATGCAAGCACTTTGTAGGAAGTCACTAGTACTGCAGACATTTTGAAAGCAGCTTCTGTAATGTTTACTTATCTTAAAAGAAGTGATTTAAGTGTACTCTTCTCTAGTGAAATATGAAGAGCCACTTGGGAAGTGATCTAATCATGAGATCTCTGTCATTCCTTTCCGTATACAAGAAGCTACAGAAAGCTGCTTTCCCCCTAGCCTGAGCTCTGCCCTGTGATGAAATAGTTCTGTGTTTTTGTTCCTCTTCTGTCATATGAGGTTTTAGCAAGAAGCTGTCATCTCGAAAGCAGAAAATAGTGTTTGTTTAACACAGAATCAGCTGGCACTTTCATCTTGGACTTCTTAGCATTTAAGAGTCTAAGAAATAAGGACATTTTTTTTTTGGAAGTACCCAACTCAGGTATTTTGTTAAACCAGCACAATCAGATGAGAATAATTCACTTGTTTTCCTGACTGGATAGGGCACTAGTAGCACTGCAATTGGTTCTAAAATGGTTAGATTTGAATAATGTAATCATAACATTGGTAACAAAATCAAACACTGGAAAAGTTTTATCCTATAGCAAAATAGTTATTTAAATCCTTCCTGGTAATTTTCTGCTGAGATAAAAAGCCTATAGTTGGTAATACTATGGGAAATCAAACCGCCAGAACATTTTGGTGAGCAAGACGGCTACAAAGAATGTATGACAAGAGAAGTTGAGTTGGGAGATTAGTGACAGCTCTGGATAAAGAATGAATTGAGCATGTGAGAATCTGTCACTCGTGTGGGTTTTCTCTGTGTACCTGCAACAGGAACACCGTGTGTCTCTGACTTAACGAATATTTGAGTTGCAAACTTTCACAGGTGAACTGTGTAAGACTGATTTTACTGGCTTACTAGCAGATCTGACTTAGAAACAATTCTCCCAGAGCAGAAATCCTTGGTAAGTCGGGAACTTAGAGCAGGGGTATGGCAGACTGGGGAAGTAGGCTAACTACAAAATCCCAGGACACATACACAGTACTTGCAAGTAGACATCTCATGAGATCTCAGGCAGGTTTTTGATTGGATACTCTAGACCTGATGCCAGCCTGAGAAACGGAAAAGACAGAAGATGGTCACCTCTGAGTTCTCAGCTGAGTACAGTGGCTTGCTATCAGCCTGTAATCTGTATTTATTTTTATACTTTTACTTGCCACAGACTTACTCTGGAGAGCCTGTTTCTTTTCTTATAATTAATATAGAGAAACTTTGGTACTGTTTGTGCTTGCCTTGGTCAATTCTTTGTTTAGGACAGAAAGAACCTAACAACTACCTCCAGAAGGTGATTCCAGCACCCTGTAACTTGGTAACACACCTCTAGTAAGTGAAGCTTATGAATATCAGATGGAAAAGATCACCCGCTGTGGGGAAGTCAGTTGGATTTCTTTCTGCCATAGGCCTGCCATGCCTGGCCACGGGTCTCATGGGTTAATTAGTAAAGGAATTTTTTTTGTGTGTCTTTTTTCATATTTATCGGTACTGGGGATCGAACTCATGACCGCCTGCTTGCAAGGCAGGTGTTTATGCCGCTGAGCTAAATCCCAGCCCCTAGTAAAGGAATTTTGAGATCAGTGCTTTGCATGCATGGGCTCAACAGACATGGGTTTCCCTTTACTGTGTCTGACTAGACTACTTCTAGTGCTGTATTTCCAAACATAAAAGATCAGTATAGTTATTCTGGCTAGCATAAGTCTCTCACATCTAGCCATTCCATGATAATAGGTTCATTATTGTCAAGTTATCGAGAGGGCACTTATTCAAATATGGTCTTATTAACTCTATTTATATTGATACAACAGCTTGCTAAGGTAGAGTATTTGTGAAACCCAGGGAATTCTCTGAGATAGCTCCCACCAGTGCTATGCCTTTAAATAAAATGTTAATGAGAGATCAAAGCAACATACAATACAGAAAATATCATTTATGACATTGTTATCACAGTAAGTTTTTTTTTGTTATCACATAAGTTTAAGAATCAAGTCCAACTAACCTATTTTTTCAAGTCAAAGGAAATAAGAAATAAATAGTAGAATAACATTCCACTTAACAACCGCAGATTCGTAATGAGTTAGAGAGACCACAGTGACTCTGGAAATTTTCTTTCCTTTGTTATGTTGCATGTGTCAACCATTATTTTATCTACTTCTCTCCTCAGTGATAAATTGCTGGTATTCACACCTTTCATCACTTAACGACTGACAAGGATAAATTTGTGAGTTCATTAGAAAAAGAATAAATATGACTCAGGGAAAGAGGACTTTGGTACTTATTTCAGAGCAGTTCCAAAAGTCTTATTTTGATACAAGGATAGATGCATAAATTAAGCAGAGGTAAGAACACACTGTTTTTGAGATTATTTAAAACATATATATGATCGATGAAAAAGAAAACCACGAATGATTAAAGCTATGACTGTGTTTTGCATTTTGCCTCTTCTAAATTCTGTCCTGCACTCCAGGAGCTAAAGTCTTGCAATCAGATTTCTACCTCATTTTCATCAATTGGAAACTTATGCACATATACCTAGAGTTTAAATATCCTGTTCAGCAAACACCCTTTTCAATACTCTAAGTGCTAAAATCCTTGAAGGAAGATTCTATGATGCCTGAACTTCCAGTTCTCCATCACTTCCCTAAGTATCTAATGTTTTGTAACATGAAACACATCAAAATAAAAGAAAACCTATTTTACTGTCTCAGTAAGCAAGGAGTTCCAGTGAGATCCTTTGAATGTTAACTTATAAATATGTTAGATTTTATTAGTTTGGTTTCCTTTTAAAATTATATTTCCATGATATATATTATACTACATTGAAGAAAATCTACAGGCTATATATAGGGATTTTTATCATAGCAATCTTGAAGATATATCAAGATGGTAAGTTATTCATAGCTTAAATTAGAAAAATCAAGATCTATGAAAGTTGTGGTTTATCCAGATTGGGGCCTGTTTTGCTTTGACAGGTGTAAAAACCATTAGTTATGATTTCTAATCTATCCCTCTTTCATAGGTATTTACATCAAAACATACAAAAATTCATTAAATTTATAAAAGTAAGGAATATGTCAGTGATTAGGGACTAGAATGTCAGAAAGAAAAGATAAGAAGGGTAGCTTTTGAATGATGTGGAAGAGCAGGACATTTATCAACTTATTGTATAGGAAACTTGGATAATGCAAAAGAGAATGTAGATATCTGTTTAAAAATGATTGTCACTCTTTTTACTTATCACTAACTCCAGTTATAGAATCACAGATGAATTACAAATTGAAATGCATATGGAAAGATCTTATATGAGAGACTGAGGTTGGAGATAAAATCATAAAACTGTTGTTTCAACTAAATGTTTCACAAAAATAGAGCTGAAAAAGTGATGTCATGGTTTATGTCTGTGTCCCCCACGCCTCATGAGTTTGCATTGTTCTTTTGTGATGGTTCATTGTATAGTGCTTAGATTGATGGTGTCAGTGCTCCACCCACATAGGGGTGGAGCCAGGATGTGATGTAATGGCAGGAAGAAGGTGTATCTTACTTTTTGCCAGTTACTGTTTGCTATTTGCAGCCTGTCATGAAAGGCAGCCCAGCCATGCCCGCCTGCCTGGGAGCCAACTGAGTGTGGACTGAAACCTCCAAAAAACTGTAAGAAATAAACCTTTCCTTTCCCAACTTGGGCATCAGGTATTTCGTCTCAGTGATGAGCGTAAAGTCACTAAGACAAATGGTAAAAACTGGTTGATCATGATTTTTTGTTCTCTTCATTTTATTTAATTTCCCTCATCCTCTTCCTGTTGCTAAAAGGAATTCTTTTATGAAATACTTGTCTTAGATTGACACGTGTCATGTTGGGGACTGCGAAAATCAGTTTATGACAATATACTACATTACTACATATTTCTTTCTTTCTTTCTTTCTTTCTTTTTTTTTTTTTTTTTTTTTTTGTCTTTTTCATTTTTATCGGTACCGGGGATTGAACTCACGACCACCTGCTTGTAAGGCAGGTGCTTATGCCGCTGAGTTAAACCCCCAGACCCTTATACTACATATTTCATTAGTTCAGTTCAACTTTAAATTTCGTTTTTGGTTTCTTAATACAGATCTAACTGGGCAACTTCTTTTTCAGGAAGATACTAAAAAATTCATGCCTTTTGAATACAGTAAATAGTCCTTTGTTTCTGGTTCTGGTGATTGAATCCAGTGATTTCTACACATGGGCAAGTATTGTAGCACTTCTTTTAAAATTTTTTATTATGAGACAGGTTTAGTGAAAGGCTTAGACTGGCTTTAGAGTTATTGTGAACGTATAGGCAAATATATGACTTATAATTGCTGAGTAGTTGTGATTAGAAATTATTCTATACCATCAATGATTTACTTTAATTAATAATTACATATTTTATTTAAAATCATAAAAGTATTTAAACATTTGTATTCTCACTGAATACCTTAGTTTATATGCCTAAAAAAATTCCATGAAGCAAAATACTGTGTATTACTGTCTAACTGCAAAGATATGAATAAAATTCAAAGAAGCAGAATCCTTATTTTCACTCACTGACAAAGAGTACTTGCTAAGTAAGTGTGAGGACCCGGGTTCAATCCCCAACAATCATAAATGGAAACAGGAATTACTTTTTAATGAACTCTCATATGAGTCAAAAGAGAACAAAATGAAACTATTCATGCTGAGGTTTAAAGACAAAACTGAGTAGATTATCTGAACTTTAAGAAGTGTAAGAGAAATAAAATAGTAAAACTTCTTAAAATGCCAATTTTAGGACATTCTTGCATCTTAACCTTTTATGAAATGATGACTTTTCCTTTATTCTCTTTCCTTATTTCTCTTTATTCTCTCTATGGTGGCTTCCATCTTCCCTTTCCTGCCTGTCAATCCACCTCCTCAGCTTGTCTCCTTGGAGCCCTCACTCTGTTTTATAGAACGAGGTGTTACCTGATTAGAGAGGATCAAAGAAGAGCCAATTGATATCTTTAAGCTAAATGTGTTGTAATTTTGTCTTTGACAGAGGGAAAAGAGCAGAAGGTAATGGGTCACACAGATCTTTTCTGTCCTCAGGAAACACAGCTGGTTGGCTGTCTTAGGCAAAGACTCTGCCAGGGACATATGGCGACATGGTATCTTTCATCATTTCTCTCAGCAAAGAGACAAGGGAAGAGTTTACGCACCATTTTTTTTTGCTGTGATCTTCTGTTAGGCAGCTCACTCTTCTATGACTGTGGAAGCTGCTGAGGTGAACTGATGAGAGAATAGTGTGAGTCAAGAGGATAGGTGCTGTCAAAGTGTCCAACCCATGGAATATGGAAGAACTCTCAGTTTTGGGTCTTGCTGATTGTGTAATTCAACTGCTTCACATGAGAGCCAGTGAGTCTTTCCAGTAGAGGTTGCACAGCCAGCTCCTAGACCAATAAGGTCCATAAGATGGATGCTCCAGGTAAAATGAAAATGTGAGTTTCTCAGGCAAGAAAAAGTAACAATTTCAAAGTGGCATCACACAACATTAAATCACACAGAAGGTCTTTCTATGCATGAGCCCATGCACACTGCTGTGATGCCAGTGCTGTGTGCTCACCTGCATGTGATTGTCCTTGTGAGGCCTTAGTTAGCTGAGCAGAAGACACACTCCTGAGTATCTGGGGAAGCTGAGAGGTGCAGGATTTGCTCAAAAAGACTTTTCAATAAATTTACTATTAGTAAGTGACATGGTCTCTGCTAAACTCATACCCTCATACTTTTGCTAGTTTTGGAGCCACTATTTCTTTGAAAAATTCATTTTTTGTTACCTGTTTGTGTAAAATCTGCAAGCAATGAATTACTGCCAACAATAAGGTGAGATAGTGCTTAATGATTTTCTTTTATTGCCTTCTTCAAATTCATTTCTAAATTTAACTGTCATATTTGAATTGTAGTACATTTGTGAGACAATATTGGTTAAAAAAGACTAATGAGTTTAAAGTCTGATGACTGTCTCAAGATCTATACTTGACTTATTTTTTGATTTTTCCCTTTTTCACTTGGTACATTTTTAGATATTGAATTTTAAATTATAATATCTGTCATCAATTTTGCGTGTGATGGAAACACTGGACTTTTTCAAATTGAATTCTCATTATAATCTGAATATAGCACTAAGATGTAATGAATGGGTTATCTTTTATTGTTTGTATTAAGCATGCATATCAGATCAATTTTTATTCTAGCATTTTATTTAAAAACAATTAAATGAGATATTTTATGTAAAAATAAAATCTTTTATTTGGAATCATTTGAAATTCAATGCATACTACTTTAAATGATAGACACACAATTGATACAGTATTTTTGTGCTTAACCTGTAATTTTTCTGCTTCTCAATTTGGAAAGTTTGAGTAACACCTTAAACTTTTAATACACTGTTTGACTGTTGGGAGCCAAGTGTAAATGATATCTGCTTATTTAATGGAGTTCATATATTGTTCTACAACAGTCATAATCCTGGTAATAAAAAATTGCCTACTTTATAGTAGATATTAGATATTTTATTTTACTCTTGGAACTAGGGATGTAGCTGAGTGTTGCAGAGCATTTCTGGCATAATGTGAGACCCTAGTTTCAATATGAGCTGAAAGCACATATATTGTCTTATTCTTAAGAATGATGTCTTCTAGATATGTACAATAACAATAGTAAAATTCAATTTAATAGATTTTGGCTAATTTAGAATTATAAATCTTAAATCAGAAAAAGAAATAATTTATCAAAGGGCAGCTTAGTAATTTGACTACATCATCCAACACAAAAAATACTGAGAGACCTACAAATCAGAATTACAGACATTTTCTGAACATACTGGTCTTACTTCCAAGATAGTCTTTTCTATCTTATTTTCCACATTGTTTCAAGGATAGTATGTATTTGAGTAATAAGTCCTATTATCAGAACTTCAAATTCTTTCAGCGTTGAGAGAGTATTGCTAGAATTTTCTAGATTTTTTCTTTCATCAAAAATTTTAATGAATTTATCAAAAGGTATTTCTAAAGTCTTATGTCTTTAATGATTGAGATATTACTGCTTGGCAAATCTTCATACTTTATGTCTTCATTAGAAATTAAGGAAAGGGAATTATATCCTTTTTTTGGTTGCTGTTTTAAAAAGAAAAAGAAATAGGCAATATGTAAAGACATAGGTTGGATAACACAGAAAAAATGGAGAGATTCCTAGAAACACATGAACTACCAAATCTGAATCAAGAAGATGTAAAACTGCCAAATAACCCAATTTCACTGAATGAAATTGAAAATACAATTAGAACCTTACCAGAAAGAAAAATCAAGATCCTGATGGATTCACTGCTGAGTTCTATAAGAAATTCAGGGAAGACTTATTGCCAACACTCCTTGAACTCCTCAATGAAATTTCAAAGGAAGTAATTTTTCCTAACTCATTCCTGGAAGCAAATACTACCCTAATACTAAAAGTCAAAGAAAGACCCACTCAAAAAAGAAAATTACGAATTTCCCTGAAAAATATAGATGGAAAAATCCTCAATAAAAACCTGGCACACATAAGGCAGCAAATTAAAAAGTATATACAGGCTAATGAAGTGGAGGTCACTCCAAGAATGAAAGGGTGGTTCAACATGCACAAATCAGTAAAGGTAATACACAAAATCAACAAAGCTGAAGAGAAGAATCACATGGTCATCTCAATAGATGCAAAGAAAAATCTTTTGACAAAATCCAACATTAATTCATGGTAAAAACCCCTTGGAAATTCACATGGATGGTGTTTTTCTCAATTTGACAAAAAACATGAATGATAAACCAATAGTCAACATCTTACTCAGGGACAAAAAATGTAAACCTTTGACTTAAAATCAGGAAAAAGACAAGGATTGCACTATCACCACTCCTGTTTAATGTAGTTCTGGACACATTAACTGGAGAAATTAGAGAAGAGAGAGAAATGAAAACAATAAGATGGGAAGAGAAGAAGTTAAATTATCATTATTTGCAGATGACATGATGACATAGAAGACCACTAAATCTCCATTGAAAGACTTCTAGAAGTAATATCCAAATTCAGTAATATAGCTGTACACAAAGCCAACACTTAAAGAGCAATAGCATTCCTATACACAAACAACAAACTCACTGAGAGAGAAATAAGGGAAACTATATCCATCACAATAGCATCCAAATAAATGAAATGCTTAGAAATCAATGTAACAAAGGAAGTAACAAATCTGTACTTTGAAAAGTACAGGAATATGAAAAAAATGATTAAGGAGGATTTCAGAAAATGGAAAGACATTCCTTTCTCATAGATAAGAAGAAGAAACATTGGGAACCTGTCTATTCTTCCAAAATTGTTATACAGATTTAATGGAATTCAATTTCAAAATAAGATTAGCATACCTCATAGATCTAGAGAAATCACTCCTAAAATTCACGTGGAACTGGAAGAGAGCTAGAATAGCAAAGAAAATTCTGGGCAACAAAACAAACAGGAGACATAACAATCCTTGGCCTGTTCTGTGACTCTGTTTTAGGAGGTATCCAGGGGAAGCAGTGGCATCACTGTCATGACTATGGGAAGCTGTGACAGGGCTGAGGAGTCCTGGTATCTGACTTAGTCACCAACTCTGTAGCCTTTGACAAATCTCTCATAGAACCAAAATTGCTCACTGAATGTTACCTAGGACTTTGAGGTAGAGGGAACTAATATTGGATTTTTGAGAATTAGATTGTATCCTCACCTAACTGAAACTGATATATAGAATTACTTTAATAGGGTGTTTTGTTTTGTTTTGTTTGGTTTGGTTTTGAGATAGGTTATGCCTGCATAGTTCAGGCTGGCTTTGACCTCATTTTGTGGTCTAGGCTGTACTGAAACTTGAGGAGGTTCTCCTTCCTCAGCCCCATGAATGTTGCGATGACAGGCTTCCTCACCATACCTGGCTTAGAGTTCCATTTCTGAGGTCACTTGTCACCCTTTGTACTAGATGGTGGACAGAAATTTCACCTTTAGAAGTGAAAATTTTTGCCACTAGGGTGCTTTTTGTCAGTACTGCTACCCTAGTCAGGGCTGCTGAATTAAGAGTACCATGACCTTAACTAGAGCTGCGGTTATCAGGATAAAATACTTGGTAAGTAGTCATGGTTTAAACACTTATAAATGGTGCCAGGGAATCATTATCAGAAAGTCGTGCCCTTGGTGCTAGTAAAGTCATGCAGTTTCAAAAGTTCATGGTCAGTAATTTGTATCACGGGACATTTTTTTGGAAAAAGATGTGCTTTGGAAGACTTGGAAGTAATGGTCTCCTGCCCAGTTACTTCTCCCGTGGTGCCTCCCTAGAGGCAGCCCCTTTGGAAGTACTGCTGCTCCCATGTGACCAGGTCATGGTGTTGTCTAGGTGGTGTTCCTCCTGAGCCCAGGACTCTTACCATGCTTGCTACTCACTCATTGGTGGTGCCTGTAGGTTGGATGGGTGCTCACGTTAGTTGCCAGTTCTCCCAGAATGTGGGATGACTGCCTGCATTCCCCCAGACCTTTCTATGTGTTCCTTAGCAGCTCCCTCCCTTCTCTGTGGAAGGAAAAGAACACTGGGAGCGCAGAGAGGTACCCAGGCTTTAAGGCCTGGCTGATGTCATCTAGACACTGCTTCTCCCTGACAGCTTCTGTAGTTCCCAGCTGACTCCATAGCTCAGAGCACCTGATGTCACTTCCTGTCCCTGGAAATGCCTGTTCCTGAAGCACTACCTTTGCTTTTCTGAACTAATAAATTTTAGATATTATTTGGCTGCATGTTTAGTACCTTTCTTCTTCCTTGTACTGCCCACCTGTCATTTACCAGATATTGCAGATAAAGATTACAGATTCCCTGCTTTTATAAGCAGTTATGCAATTGTAGTAACTTTTCAAATATTGGTTTCCAAATTACTATTTTCAAATTTCAGCCATATTGTATCTTAGATACTCAGTACAGAGACATAGTTACTAAAGGTGAAATGTGTTTTATTACTTTATTAATCTGTCAAATTGCCACTTCGTCTATTATGTTTTCTGTGTTATTGTGATAGTTTTTTGTAAATGGAAACCCTTCTCAAAGTTTTAAATGAGGTTATGTATTTGAAATGTGCTAGTTGTAAGCCTTAGGAATCATTTATTACTTTTATAAAGGTCAAGCAAAAGCAGAGTGACAGTGTCAATAAAAGTAAAGAAATACTATCTATTTTGTCATGTTGAAGTTTTAAAGCAATCTTTTGTATCATTGCAGTGTCCAAAATGGCCCTGACTGCATTTTAAGTAATAGGTAGGTTTTTGCTAAGCTTAGGTATTCTATCTTAGTCTCTCCTGAGGAAACCTGAGGATATCCTTACATTTAAAAAAAAGCAACAAGTAAAAAAACCCCAAAACTACTGCTGGTAATTCTTACATCTCATGTCTGTTACAGTCCACTTTGTCGTCTGTCTTCTTCTGATTCACCTGGCCTTCCAGGACTGCGAAGCAGCAGGGTGACCCCGTGTTCTGCATTTCTTACTGCAGTCAACCTGGCAGCTTCAGCTTGGATGTTTCTTGGAGGCCAAAAAAACCAACTGAGGTAAGGGTCAGTGTTCCAGGCAGAAGGTTGTTTGAATCCATTCTCTCCGCTTCTTGTTTCCTTAAGCCTAGTAGATAACGGGAATGTAGTAATGGAGACCTGTAAACTGAACTCAGGTGTGTGGTTCCTGTAGCTCTGCTAGCCTGGAGTGATGCAGGAGGGGAGGTCCCTGTGGGGGTTCAGTGTATACCCAGTAAAATGTACACTGTGTTCTGTTTATTAGCTTGTATATAATATAGACTTAGGAACTGAGCAGCTACAGTTTTTCATATTAAATTCTCTTTATTTGCTAACTACTAATCCTGAAAAAGGGCAGAGATGCAGACAGTAAGGGGGAATAAGTTACAATGAAGAGAGTTTTCTCATGGGGAATGCTGGCTCTGGGTTGGGGAGATACCTATGATGTGGAGACTCTCTTGGAGGAGGCAGAAGAGGAGGAGGGGACTCTGAGAACTTGGCCTGTGGGAGAGGTTAGAAATGGTGGAGGGAAGGCTGGAGGAATCAGGCCCTACTCAGTAGTTTGGCTTAGGATAGGCAGAGCTGAATGTGACTTTTCTGAGAGCCTCAGGCTGGGGTTGCTGGCCCTAATGGAGAGGAAGCTGAAGATGCCAGCAGCTCCTCCCACAGTGATGGAAGAGGCTGAGCAGATCTCCTTGCTCAAGCTGGCCTACCTTGAAGGGAAGGACCACGCTGTGAATGCTCTCTGCCTGGTGCGCTCTTTATCACACTGAGAGTGGCAGGATCTTGGCTTAACAGGGAAGCCTTTACCTCCATGGCACACAGGATCTGTTTGGTGAGAGCATTTTCCATCCTCAACTCCCTGAAGAGTCTTTCAGCAGTGGCAGCTCTTTCCCAGATCTCATGGGCTTCCTTCTGCATGTAGGTCACCTGCCTTTGGTAGAAGTTAATGGTCTTCTCCAACTCCTCCTGCATATCCTGGGCTATCTTCCTGTAGGTCTCCAGCTCTTGAGCAGTGTGGTCCCCCTCCTTTTCCCGTATGGATAGTTTCTTTTCTTGCTCTGCCCAGGCTGTGGCCTGATGTCTCAGTTTGGTGTGGCCACTCAGCATTGTTTGGTGGTGAACCTCTGCCATCACTGTGAGCTTCTGCTGAAGCTTCTGGCGCTCCCCTTGCAGCTGTGCATTTGCTCCCTTCAGAGATGCTTGTTGAGTCTGGAGATGTTGCAGAGACTCTGCCAGTTCTTTCTTATTTTTCTTTGCCTCCCAAAGTTGAGTGCGAAGTTGGTTTCTTTGTTCTTCCATAGAGTTTAAGGATGCATTTAATCGAGCACCATAGACCAGTTTCTCCAAAGGCACTGTTGGCTGATGACCTGAACCAGGACCATTTTCCAGTTGAGTCTTGATTTCCTGCTGTGAGTTCTCAGGCTGTGTGATGTGTTTTGGGATCTCAGAAGCCCAGCCTTTTGTGTTGATGAGCAGGCACTGGGGCAGAGCCTTGACAGGTTTTCCTTTCTCTCGAAGCAGTTGTTCTGCTTCAGCCTGGGAGTCTTGCAGTGCCCTCTTCTGTGAGGTGAGTTCACCTACTTGTTCCTTCCACTGTTGAGCTTCCTGGGAAAGCTGTGATTGGTTTTTGTGGAGTTGGACATTCTCACTCAGAGCATCTGTCTTTTCTCTCTGGAGCCACTTTTTGTTTGTGATCAGTGTGGCAACCTCCATGTTAGCTATTTCAGATGTCACTGATGTTGATTCTCTGCTTGAGACCCGATCCTGTTGGATATCTCTGCCATCTCTGATTGCTGTTGTCAAAAACGTTCTGATTGCTCTTCTTTTCACTCTTTGAGGAGGCAGTGTATCTGCTCTTGAATCTTGGCTCCGTTCCTCGACACCTTCTTTTTGGCTGCCTCCGGATGCTGTGCTGTCCTGGTCTCCTCTTCCAGGTGGGCCTCCTTGAGAGTTGTCTCTAAGGCTTCGTGTTCTTTCTGAGGCTTGCTGAGTTTGTCCAACAGTTGGTACTTTTCTTTAATGAGTCCTGAAAGCTGGAGAACGAGCTGTTTTTCTCTTCTTACTGCCAAACTACTTCAAATAGAACAAAAAGTTCTCCATGAAATTAAGAGAAGGCAGATCCACAGTGCTTTTCCACTCCATCACACAAGGCTGTGTGAGTAGTTGCCTGTGTCACACTACTGGCCTGGAATGTTCATTGTTTGGTCTAGAACCTGGCAACGGGAGTGGCCCACTGCTGAGCTGCTGAGGTGGTGAATTGAGTGGGACTTGGGGGAACAAGATCTGTCAGGCATCCTGGGCTCAGTTTCCCTTTGCTGAGAGATTGTCAGCAGCTCTTATTTTGCTCTCTGTCCTGCAACAGCCCAGTGTCACACATCCCCATGAGCCTAAGATGTGCCCATCCTTACAGCCCCACCCCTTCCCAATGGTTACCTTTGGGTTGGTGGTGGTATGTAGGTGGGGAAGGAAAATCAGTTTTCAGATAACTGTGTGCTGTGTCTGTCAATGTCTAAGAAGTACATTTTTCAAAGACACATAGCCTGAAACACTGCCAGACCACATATCTCGTAAATCATGCTCAGCCTCTGGAATGGATGGTGCTGGCAGGCTCAGAAATCCTGTGTCAGCCAAGCATAGCAGGGAGCAGGGAGGCCAGTGCAGGCTGGCTCAAGACCCACTGAGCTGGTCCAGTGCGGCAGGAAGCCGTGAAGTTCCCTGGCCAGGCTGAGTGAGGATCCTAAAGTCACTGGGCTTGGGTGATGGTGTGGGGACACTCATCCCAGGCCAGCCAGCCTCTGGAACTGATGGTGCCAGCAGGCCCAGGACTCCAGCACAAGTCTTCTTTTGGATATTCAATTTTGAAAACAATACCTTGTGTAAAAATATAGAAATAAGGCTGACTCAGTGCTCAACACTGAGTGGCTGAATGATTAATTCTCATTTACAGCATCTTCTATAACATTGATCAGTATCTCCCAACCCCCAACCCCCATATGAGTGAGACATCTCAAGACTCCAGGTTGGATCTATATCACAAAACTCTTGTGCCATCCTTCCACTACCTCCCCCTGCTTTCAGCTACCCTCCCTCCTTCTGCTCACCTATGTCACCAAGTGCAACTTGATCCACACTCCCAGAGAGTGCTGTCCTCCCTCATAGGCATGGTCAAATTAATCAGGACGACTTACAGGAAGCCCCTTCCTGCTCTCAAGTTTGATGTCACATTCTTGATCTTGCTATGCATACGTCTCTTCAACACTACTTCCCAACAGAAATAAGGTGGGCCTTAGTGATCAAAAACAACATACCACAGCAATATGTGTCCATCCATGTTTATGGCTGTTATGGATTAAGAACTAGTGGTCATTTAGGTTTTATTGGTCTTGTTCTGTACTGTTTTGTTCAACTTTATTATACCTAATGATATAGGCAATTCTTTTTAAGGAAGCAAGAGGCATTATGGTAACCATTGATGATAACCTTGTACTCTTTTTTACATCATGTGCTATGTCTATCCTTGGTTTTGACTGACAACTTTGTTTTGTCATATTTGGTTTTATTCTCTTCCAAAAACGTAATAAGAACTATGGGAGTAAAAAAACCCAAAATGTGTAAATTTTGTTGTAAAAAAGAGAGGAAAAAAATGCTCTAAAGGATACAACTGCAAGTGTGTTTAGCTGTGTTAAGATAGATGACCATATTACTGAGTTTTTGTTGGATCACTGAACACAACTGTTTGCAGTCTCACTGTTTGAATGTCCACTTTGTATGCTTTAATCCTGTAACTTGAACAACTATTCCTAAAATGACAATATGTAATCTATTAACTAGTGATTTCTTACCTTTTTTTTGTAATTCTGTATTACTTGTACCCTTACACTGTTTTGTTTTTTCTTTTTTTCCTTTTAAACAAAAAATTTAAAAAAATATATAAAAAGAACTAGTGGTTAAATTAACACCAGCTGGATTACATCAGCATAGCACTGAGTGAAGATGCTCCACCTGAGGAAAGTTTCCAGCATAAAGAGGTGGAGAAAGAGAAGGAAAAGCTGTTGCATTAAGGTATTATTGTGTTGTTGTATTGAGGCATTGTGGGTTCTCTTACAAGTTGCTCTTTGAGCTGTTGGTTTTCCTGCAGAAACTCTGGTCCTCACATTGAGCATTGTTTCCTGGTTCTGGAGGGGAAGACGTGTGCCACTTGGTCTCCAGGATGAACTTATTACGCTGGCTTCCTGGCACGTACCTGCCTGTGCATGTTGTCAGAGGAGCTCGGGGCCTCTGTGTCTGGGGGATGGCTGTGGTGCCTTTCAGAACAGCCCCGGTCTCTGTTGTGAGTGTGACTTCTCATCTCCAGTGTAAAACCCTCATTCAGCCAGCACAGCTCATTCACCCTGCTGGCATGGACTTTCTGGCTTCCACTGCTAACCTTTGGGCCTTCCTGGCACGGATCCGTAAAAGAGACTGGTGTGAGTCCTTCTTATGGGCTCTGGACCTCCAGTTGGACTCATGGGAGGCACTGTTATGAACTCTGGGTTTTTATCTAGACTCAAGTGGGACATTGCTATGGGATTTAGGCCCTTAACCAAATCTTCTATGTCTTTGGTGTTGTGGATAGATTTCCTGCATTTTCTTGTGTTAACTCCTAGTGACCATTATAAAAATAATATTGTAAAATCCATGTCCTGATTCTAATTGTTCTCTGTGCATAACCCCTGACTACAACAATGGAAAAGGTAGCAACTAAACCTTGGAAACAAAGGCCCATCAATGGACCAATGGATTAAAAAGATGAGTTTGTTTATGAAATAGAGTATTATTCAGTGACTTTGAGAGAAAAACTTGAGACATTTATACACAGACAGATGCACTTTCAGATAGTACTCTTAAGTGAAATAAATAGGTCACAGGTTTAAAAATTGCATGGTTTCTCAGGAGTGAGAAATTGAATGTGTAAATAAGAGTCAATGTATACTATAGGTAATGTGACATAGGAAAAATGATTCAAAAAAAAGTGAAGAGGGAGAGGAGAAATGAAGGAACAAAAAAAGGATAAAAAATATAAAGTGGAAACAAACCTTTGTGTAATGGGAGTAAGAGAGATTGAAGAGAGAGAGGAAGAGATTGGGAATTAAGACAAACCATATATAAATTCCCTTGGATGAATATTACCATTATATTTATCATAATGTACCAGTAAACTCATTAAAAATCATTAGAAAGACCAGTGGAAACTCAATCATGTTGAAAGAAGAGTATTAACATTATTTCAGATTGAAGGTGGAGATTCTTGCAGCCTCAGGAAATTAAGCTGAAAAACAGGATAAGGAGCATTGGGCCTTAGTTTTACACAAGCTAACATGGGCTCTGAATTCTGCTCTGAATCTAGGTCTTATAAAGAGAGGCACACGTAACTGGATTGGTTGTTCTTCAAGAAGATCCATCAGCAATTAAATGTAGGATTAGACCTGATGGTGCTAACAAAATTTACAAGAACAGAGACACTTTTACCTCCTGCTGACTCTCCAAAGATGGTCACAGAGTTTGGGTTCCCTCCAAAGTTGGCAATGTTGTCCTGTACCCAGCGCAGTGCAGCCACCTGGTCCAAGTGACCTCAGTTCACTGTGCTGCAACACACAGAGAGGGGAAATGATCAGTATCACAGTGATGTTCTTTGGACTGAAATGAATTGGCGCAGTCACTTAGTCATCAAGAATGAGGGCTGGGCGCTGTGTGCCTGACAAGCATGCCTTTCTGTGCCACTCACTCAGTCCTACAGCAGTGTTCTATAGGTTGATTTACACTCACTCTTCTAGCTATGGTAAAATGACCATCTACGGTGTATCCAAGAAAGATCTAAGAAGTAGATTGCATCAAGGCACAACACAGGCAAAAAGCTCTGGCCACACTCAACTTGTACTAAAGACAGGAAACAATTGAAAAGTGCATATAATTTCAACTATTGAAAATGACTTGAAAGATAAAATCAGGTGAAGAAGGATATGTGGTACAGTACTGTGATATAGCAGATCTCACGACTAATGAAAGCTTCTCTTCACATCAGCATTTGATAGAGACCTGAATAAAATGAGCTCATGGGTTTTTGATTAGGGTGTGAGAAAAGAGTAAGTAAGAAACAATCAGATAAACATATTTTAAAGATGAGTCTAAGAAGATTTGCTGGCCCAGTTGGTGTAGAGAAAGAAAAAGAAAAACAAAAATGAAAAGGGTCTTCTCTACCTGACAGTCTTTACCCTGAGGAACAGGAAGAAGAGAGCTGGTTGTACTGTAGATGTTTAGAAAAGAGAGGAAGAGTCACTGTCGGGTGAGAGGTAATGGACATCGCAGTATGTAGATGGCAAATGGGAGGCATCTTATATATGGGAGTGGGAGAAGATGTCTAAAGATGCCACCTGGCAGTAAAAGACACGTAGGCTCTACAAACAAGGAGATGAAGAAATATTCAAGGATTAGCAGTGAAGAGGGGCGACACACGGGATGAGTGTTGGGCACGAGTTGCAAAGTGACTGAGAAGTTTAAGCAGCAAAGCAGCCCAGAAGGTTATACCCTGGCAGAAGTAGGAGGAAGCTCTTAGAGAACATCTGTTTTCTGGTGCTAAGATGAGTTAAGGGTGGGAGATGTTGGGTTACTAATGAGAAGAGCCTGGGAGCACGTGTGGTGGAAAGTGTTTCCCAGGAACATTATATGGACTCCATCCTGAGACCGGCTGTTCCTGCTTCCACAGAGGATGAACACAACTTCATTGCTCTACTGAATACTCACTCTGATAAAAGAAAGTGTACTGTGGCAGAGGGTCCTTTCACAACTTTGATAGAAGCTGTGATACAGCACAGGTGAAAAGGAAATGAGTATTTCAGAGGCAGAAACATGAAGGTTGAGATTTGCAAAATGAATAGGAATTTGACAGGTAAATCTGGAATTTGACAGAAAGAATTAATCCATGCAAAATCTCAGAACCAAAGGACAAGTGTGATTGATCAAAAAAATTTCACTGGGATCCAAGTACACAACAACTAGATGCATTATTAATAACATTAAGAATGAATGCTTTGAGAGATGGCATCCTACAATGGGATTGAATATCTTTTCTTGGACACCTATTATGGTTTGCTTTGCATGTGGTTCCCCCAGCCAATCCAAGGGCTCCTGTGCTGAAGCCTTGAACTCTAATGTGCTAGTAGCACTGGGGCTGTGGCCCTTTGAAGAGTTTAATATAGTTCCCATGAGATGCAGCTTAGTTTCAAAGAGAATGAGTCACTTGAAAAGTGCAGGGCTGCCACTGAGTGTTCACCCTTGACTGCTCGTCTTCTCCTGTGACATATTATCACCTTCTCCTGTGTCATATTCTGATGTCACAATGGTACAATCACCAAAGACTAATTAAGCCTTTAAAGTTGGAAGGGAATAAATTTCTTTCTTTAAGGGAATTATCTAGTGTCAGTTACTTTCTCATGTCAAAAGAAATCACAGGAACACAGAAACTCATGTGTGAAAAGAAGTATGCAATATCTTACCTGAAGAACCCCTAGATTCTCAGATGGTATTGAATGGTCCCTACCACCATGTTCTCCCTGGCAGAGAGGGCCAGGCCATCACAGGGTGAGGCCATGGATCTACACCATCATCTGGACAAAGATACATCTACACTGCTTACAGAAAGCAGAATTAGGAAGGGTTACAGACAGGGTCTAATTTGATTCTCTGGTGCTATCCTTGACACAGGGAGCCTATGACTGTCCAAAGTTCACATTGCTCAGCAAGTTTGAAAATGAAAGCCTTTCTCTTCTCCAACTCTGTCATGTGGGCCCTAGGACATTACCCACTCAATGTGCCCTGGTATCCCTTCCTTTTTCCCGAGACCTTATTTGTTATTAATTCCCCAGTTTCTTCAAACAGAGAATATCACCATGGGATCTGCAAAGGCTATGAATGTCAGTTTCTCCCCAACACATCTTATCCTTATGCCTGGTCATTCATCCAGATGAACTGACCATGGGCAGAACTTGTGTTTCAGCTTTACCTTGGTTTATGTTATATTTGTGGAATTGAATTTGTGAGTAGTAATGGTTCTCTCAAGTTGCACACATGCCCTATACAGGTATCTTTCCTTACATGCCTTCCCTTGCCTGTTCTACACCCAAATTTGTCTTCCAAGCTCACCTCATATCTACCTTCTGCATGAAATATTCAATGATTTTGCAAACATTATCTGAGAGCATACTGTGTGCCAGTGACTGCGATAAGGAGGGAGGATGAGACGGATGCACCAGTTTTTAATCATACTTGCTTAATATCAGGAGTTCATATTTAAGGAATGTCTGACAGAAGATTAAATAAGAGTGCTATTGCAGTTATTTTAAAATATAAATCCACTAACAAAAATACCTATATACCTATTCTAAGTCCTTTAAATAAACTATTCATGAGAGAAACACTAATATTATCCCATATGACAAATAAGAAAACTGAGACATGGGAGAACCAAATTCATAAATGTTATTGATCATGGTTTCACAGCTAATAAGTGGTAGTAACTGAACTTCACCACCTAGTATGATCCCAACATTCAGGTGTTGGGGTGTGTGTTGACAGCAACCCATGGCCACACCATTGAAACTCAGTTGGTATTTCATTCATCAGTGCTGGTTGATGAACATGTCCAGATTTCCAACAATACTTGACTATCATAATTGAATATTCATAGGTGTTATTCTATTTCAAGGTAAGATTCATAGAAATTAAGATGCTCAACTCTATATACCAATCAAAAGTACCTTATATTCTAATTCATATCCAAAGCTCTAAGGTCTCCTGATTTCTTTCTCCTGAAGCCCTATTTCTTTTTGATCTCTGATTTCAGCATATCTCCAAGGCAGAGATGGAGTCAAGGTCACCAGTGAGGGGAGGCTGAACCCTATGGCTGATCAATAATGATGTGCTGAGAAGTTAGCAGGTTGATAGAAGCCAAGATAGCAAGACTGTCCATTACTGGGAATGCATGGTTATTATTTGTATTGATTCAACTTTCTAGTTTTGCTAGTCTTTAAGTAACACTGAGTACAAAGAGAAAACTAAATGAGTGAGTGAATGAATGAATGAGAAAAATTTTCTCCCCACTTTCTTGTATGTTACAAAGCATACACAGGGCCTCATTCCATTCCAGAGGTCACAAACACTTACACAATTTGGGTCACAAGATAAGAGCATATTTTTTGAGACTTTATCCTACCTCCAGTATGATTTCCCAATCCAGTTATCTGCCTCTCCTTTGATCCTTTTTTTGGAAAATGCTAACTCACTGGAACATCAACCAGTGCCAAAGAAAATTATGGAGCTTTGACAAAAATCTCAGATGGTTTGGCCAAATACAAGAAAGATTTCCTGAGTCTGTCCCTGTGTTGCTCACGAATACCTGTGCTGCAGAAGAGTGAAAGTTCTCACTACTTTCAACATAGTGAAAGGTTTCACAGGTGGTGTGTGCAGAAACCCAGCCCATGTGCTTCACTTCCTAGTCCATGTCAGAGAGCACTGGTTTGAATATCTAAAGACACAAGGCCTTGTTTTGCCTTCATTACCATATGAATGCTTATCTTCCATCTGTGCCTCAGTCTCCCTATATACACAGAAAGCTGAGTTTGTTCAATTTTCTCAAAGATTCTTTCTACCTCTTACTTTCTAGAAAATTAAATCCTAGATGTATGAATTCAGGTTCTTAATCTAGTAACAAAATGTATCCATTTTTTGTCTTTTTCTTCTTGTGAGAAACTTGGAAAATCTAAGCTGTATATTCCAGATGATAATAATTCTCCCCCCAAAACCCCAGACAATTTAGAGAACCAAGAAAGTGAAATTTGTATTTCCTGGGATGAAGAAATATCTGGGCCCTGGAATCTGTCCTGGCTCATGCTGTTTCTGCTCCAATATGCCTTCATCACCATCCGATAAGTAGTGGACAATCTAGATGCTGGAACTCATCAGTCTTACACAAAGGTGTCCAGTCTTATTGGCAGCCTACTTTTCCTTGTTGAGTCATCAGGAGTGCAAATATCCAGATTCAAACAGTCTTCAGAAATTGTGACAGCAATATTGTTTCTGGTGTTTATGAGATCTGACTCCATCTGTGCTAGTGATGGATCTTGGGAATACCTGACAGAGAAGAAAATGAAACCAAATTTGAACGAGATGGAAATGTCAAGTGTCACCTGCATCCTGACATTGTTCTAGGATGCTGAAATCTATAAATGGAAATGCTTGCATTTGGAATAGAGGAATTACACTGAGCAGGGGACTCTCTAGAAGCCTCCCTGTGGACCCTGGATTTTCAGGAGTTTCCCAGTCCATATAGAGTGAGAATGAAGTAGTAATCTCCCTTCAGAGCTCTAGAGAATCTCTCATTATGGGAAAATAAGACTGCCCATTCACTAACCGGTCCTGAGAAAACACATTTCTTGCATTCCTAGGAAAGCCCCACTCTTTGCTGAGTTACAAGGTAACTATGGGCTTCCACCAGGTAACTGAGTTCTATTCTTGGAAGACTTCCATCAGTTAGCAGAATTTTCCCAAGTGTCAGATGCATTAGCAAGCATATATGGAGATAGTCTCTGGAGATAGTCTCTTGCCTCAGGTCATTTGATGACCTTGCATGAATTTCTCTCTCTTTTGGGCTCCAAACTTCCAGAGCCAAGTGAAGTGATTTCTTTGTCTAAGGGCCTCATATATTCAGCACAGTAAAATTCATCAACATGTCTGCTGCCCTAAGAAGAGGTCTCTAATATTTAGCACAGGTTCAAATTGTTAACATATATTGAATTAATCCTGTTTTCTGGCCTCCAACAAAGTTCTTGTGAACTAACGCACTTAAGCCTCAGATCATCCCCAGGCAAGAATTCTATTTTCATCGTTTTACAGATAAGAACCTGAGAAACAAAGAAGAAATAGGCAAAAGTCAGACAAATAGTAATATGCATGCTATTTTGTACTCATATTTTCACATACATTCTAAGAAACATTCTAAGATCTTGGTAGACTCAGCACAAAGCCTTTGCCTGAGGTGCTTTGGGGATGGTTGTTGAGCTAATTGGATGTAGTAGGATTTTTTTTTTCTCAGCTAGCCGTGGTGACTGGAGCACAGCAATCTAAACACAGCTGGGAGTGAGAAGTTGCAAAATTAATCCCAAATAATGCTCTACACCCACATCCTTCCTTCATCCTCACCTCTTGCAGACATGCAAAGGCTTGAGATGGGACAATAGACACCATCATTACCTGTCCTCTCCCTCTCTGTTTAATACTTATTTCCAGAATTGTTCACATAATCTCACTCTGCCTGCCTCATGCCAGCTCCATGCAGGTGGAGGGGTGGGACTTTGTTGTTCACTAATATTTTGTCAGAATCGAAATCATGCTTGGCATATAGCCAGTGTTGATAATTAAGAGTAGCATACTGTGGTGAAATTAGGGAAATGTTTCCAAGATTCAGCAGTGTTCTAGAGAATTCTATAGCAAAATGTAAACCAATCATTGGATGTTCTGAGTCTTCCTGTAACTCTGTAAGACAAACATTTAGTAGCCATTGTTCATTCTCTGCTATTTGGTTCTGAAAGCCCTGTAATGCTTTCATTCTCTTGAATAGTTTTATACTGTTTTGTTATGTTTGATACTATCATATATGAATCTATGCCCAACTATTTCAAAGAAAAAGACATTATGGTAGTTACTGTTAATTATGGGTTGTCTTGTGGTAAAATGCTGTGTTACTTGCATTGTTCTGATCTGATCTGCATTGTTATGTCATCTTTTGTCTTAATCTCTTTAAAATAAAAAATAAATTAAAAAAATACCCAGTGGAAGAGGCCAAACCCAAGCCCACTGGTTTACATAGGAGAGTAAGACGAGGTGTTCTTCACATAGTTCCATGGCTTTGGGGACTGTGGAGGAGAAAACTTTAGAGATCCAAGGGGAGGCTTGGCAAAAGGGACTCACAGGAAGAGAGTCACGGGCTGTGCAAATCCTTCCACGCTTTCATACTTCCCAAGAACTTTGGCATACTTGGTGTCCACCACAGGTGGTGAGGAAGAGTGCTCAGCTGGACATAGAGACAAAAAGGGGGTGCATCAAAAAGATGAGGGTAGCACTTGATTCTAATTGGATTTTGCCACTTTCTTTGCACACAAGCTTCAGTGGCTTGCCCAAACCAGTGAGGACTCAGTTTCTTCTCAAGTCAAATGAGGATAAGAGAAACTGTCCTTTCTGACACAACAGGCTTCATAGAGCAGAAAATTGGAATAGGCAATAAAAACACTCAGGCAACAGTCTCTGCACAATAGAGAGCTGCTGGAAATGAATACAATGTTCAGTTGTTGTCTTGGAAGCAACTATCAAATAGAATCCTGGTGCTGCACTGCATGCTGGATGAGAGGATGCACAAGAGTTGGCCTCCTTTTTGAGAAAGCTCAACTCCTAAGGAAAAGGAGACACAGGCAATCTAAAAATTGGGAGGAGAGACATTGTGTCCTTGCAGAATAGTCACAAAGTTGCTATAGCAGTTGGAATAAGGAACGAGGCATTCATTGATAATGAGGTCCTGGGATTTACAGTCAAGAATTAGTGAAAACACGATATAGAATGAGAATGTACAAAAGATAGTGGTCAAAATGTGCAGATCCTCACAGTCAGCAATATACAGGGCCTGGCTGGGAAGCAGCAAGCAGCAAATGAATTTTCTCAGATGAAGTCCATGGGGAGTGGAAGACAATCCTGGAATGAGCAGGTGTGTGTCAGGAAAGGCCTTGAAAGACAGGATAAAGAACTGGGTTTTATTTAGTGGACAACTGAGCAGCAGTAACAATTGTAAACTAAGGATACAATAAACTTCCTTTGGAGTCCTGAGCAGGTCCTTCTACAGGAGAGAAAAATGGAACACATTTCTAATGGCAAATCATTTGCTTATGCTTTTTTTCTTGTTTCTAAAGATTACCAGTCACATCAAAACTCACTTTCTGTGAAGTAAATATGTAGAGATGTCCATGGGTAGTGGCTTTGCAGCGTTCCTTATTTCTTTTTCTACACAAGGATTCTGCCTCACAAAGAAATTTCCTTTAACAATTAAGAGAAAAATGTTAGTAAGTAAAAGGCAGGTGTACACAAGGAATTATGAAGGAAGATTTGGTCCTTGATTGCATGTGTGTTCTACAAAGAAAAAAACAGAGAAAGAAGAGCAGGTTTATGATGCTGGATCTGTATGTTATGTGAGCTTAAAAAAAGACTCAGAGAATCATGCTAAGAAGATGCTATAGGATAAGAATATCCTAAGACTGTACAGGAGGTAGGTGAGGGTCAGGTACAGTAATCTGCCTGAGCCTGAAGATGAGTGACTTCACTGCAGTCCTCTGTGAGAGAAGATAATGATCTGAGAATAAAGCCCAGAGATAACTGCTGTTGACACTGAGAGCACCTATCAGCATGGTGCTGAGAAAGTTACAGCATTAGGACAATCAAGGCAGAAGAGAAGGAGCTGGCAGGAATGAAGAGAGCTTTAAAGAGATGAGAGAAGGTAAAGTAGGAATTTCTAGGTGTATTAGCTCAATGTTTACTCTGCAGCTACATGAAGTGGGCTGAAGCCAGATTGCCCAGGGTGAAGATGTGGATGTCTTGGATGGCTTAAACAAGAATGAAAACAACAGCAGATACTTTGTGACAGACATACAGTGCCATTCCTTAAAGTTGATTCTCAAAGAAAACTTTGCTAGGTTAGCATGGATATGATCATGTTAAAGATGGGGAAAGTACAAAGTTGAATGCAGCCTAAATATGGAAACCAATGGAAGGGTACCCAGCAGTACAGAACAGTACTGTTCCAATAGTAGATACTTTCTCTACTGTTTGTTGCATTCCTGTTCTCTTACTGAGTTACATAGCTAGAGAAAAGATACAATCCTATTAATGCCAGTGATCTCAGCAGGCTAATATTTGAGTACTGTCCCATTTCAGGGGCCAGTGAGATCAAATTTCCACATTATATCTGGAGAGTTCATGTCCCTCTTAGATGCAATTTCTTTGTCCATCAAATGGTATAAATGTAGTGAAAAATCCCTCTCTAGACATGGATTAACTAAGAATATAATTTCTGTTCTTGTCTCTTTTATTTGAACTATTCATCATCCAGTCATTCAGGAGTTTGCAGACCTGATCACTCCTTGATAAAGGACCATTCAAAGGGCTTAGAATTAACAATCCATTTCATCCATATTATAACTCCTCTATGTAGTTACTATGCACAATCTTACATTAAAGATGAAAGGGAAAAATGGGTCATTCATGCACAATGAAGTTAACTAACTTATTTAAGGATCCAGGAATCATGAATATTAAACCTTTTTAAGTAAGACGATTATATCTGGACTAATAATGAAAACTGAGCTCTCTTAATGCTCATCTGTGAGACTTGAGTTTAGTTCATTGCTCTTCTGCACTGCTTGTGTGCCCTAGAAGCTCAGAGTACTTTTCCTCCCATGTGTCTCACTATGTACAGAACAAACTATGTGGTCTGAGTGCTGCAAGTCTATAGCCAGAGTGAAGGCTCCTCAAGAATATTGTGCCCTTTATTCATGACTTCCACCCACATCTGCTCTAAACTTGTGCTTCCTTAACTCATATTTATTTTCAAAGTACTCACCCCATGCCACACAAGTAGCAAGAGATGCAAAAAACAATCCATAGAGTCTCATCATGGAAAGATAACAGGTTGAGAGATAAGGAGCTCTTTGTCCTGATTCATGGGGATGCACTTGTCCTCCCCCAGCACTGAATATGTTCCTGTGAAGAACATATTCAGTGCTGGGGGAGGACAAGTCAGCCAATTTGTAGAATATGAAACAAAAGAAAAGAATTTCTTCTTTTAAATCTTTCCCTGGGCTTTCCTTGGGACCCTCATGCTCCACCCATCCAAAGCTTGCCCTATTTGATCTGAACAGTTGCCCATAAAAAGTTTAGATAATCTATTAATTGAATAGTCAGGACTCTACACTTATTGCAACAATCTAGTCCAAACTTCTTGCGTAAGAATTTCCTCCTACTCTCACTCACATCTCAGTGAACTGTGAGCCACTAAAAATGTACACCACCAGAAAAAAATAGACCTCAGTGGAATATGACCTAAGGTAAAGGGAAACTTTGGTTGGAGGTCCACAGCACAGCTTGAAATTTCTTACATCTCATAGTCCCAGAGGTACTCAGTTGGAGATTAGAAGATATCTGTAGACTTCATTGATCATGTTTGGAAAAAATCTTAAATTTCATCTAGTGCCCTTTCCAAAGCACAAGTTACTTTCACAATATTTCTGCTAAGTGTTCTATCCTTGTGTCTCATTCTTGCCATCTGATTACCCATGCATCAATTTATTTCTTCAGTTTTTTTAGGAGCTACAGAGTGGTATTACGAATTCACAGATGACTTAAATATTTGGTCCATCCTCTCAAAGAGTTCTCCAGGTAGTCGACAAGAGAGAGCATGTGGGGAGGACACATTGCAATGTGAGAATACCAAATAATGGGCATGAAGAGTATTTTGGATGCTACTGGGAATGTCTTCTTTATAAACTGCTAGGAATATGAAGATGCTCAAATTCTTGCTCATAAAAATCATCAAATGCCCTATGATGAAAAATTTAAAGTTCTTTTGTAGAGCTGGTTAAGCAAATATGATGCATTCACTTAAAGTAGTGAGAGAAATTAAAAAACTTTCATAATCTATTGTGAAGGGGAAAACACATTATAAAAACTGTTATGGCTACTTGGAAAGACAGTTTATCATTAAAGAAAGTGCTTCCATGTGAAGCAACAGTCTTAGCCATGAGAA
The DNA here is from genome assembly GCF_034190915.1 of Cavia porcellus. NCBI lineage: Eukaryota > Metazoa > Chordata > Mammalia > Rodentia > Caviidae > Cavia > Cavia porcellus. Next base: position 82,298,242 of record NW_026947487.1, read on the forward strand.
GCAAGAACACTTGATGTTCAGAAATGTGTACATGAATAGTAGTATTATTCATAATAGTTAAAAACTGAAAAGAACCCAATTATCTATCACTATAAAAGAACAATAAAAGGCAATCTGTATCTACAGTGGAACTCATTTGGCCATATTGCTTCAGTGTTAGGGATACTGGAAAACCTTGTGCTAAATGAAACAAGCCAGGCAACAAGAATATAGAATGTATGATTCCATGTATATAAAACTTTCAAAATATAAAAGCAAGAGAGACACAAAATAACTCTGTGCCCTCTAGGAGCTGCAAATGGGACTGGTAAGAGACATGAGAAATGATTGCTTATGGGTAAAATGTTTCTTTATGGAGTGATAAAAATGTTCTAGAATTAGATAATGGTGTTGTCTGTGATTTTTTGAATATACTACAAAAACCTTAATGTTAACTTTTTTTGGCATTTTAAAAAATTTTATTTAAAGACAACAAAAGCAAAACAGAAAAAAGGGTAGCAACAACACAGAATTCAAAAATAAACAAATAAACACTAAGAAATCACTAGCTGATAAATTACCTACTGTCACTTTATTTTATTTTATTTAAGAGGAAAAAGAGAAAAACACAAAACAAAACAAAGCGGTGTAAGGGTACACGTAATACAGAACTACAAAAAAAAAAAAAAAACATAACAGTAGGAAATCACCTGTTAATAGATTACATAGTATCATCTTGAAAATAGTTGCTCAAATCACAGTATCAAAGAATACAAGGTGGACATTCAAACAGGGAGACTGCAAACAGCTGTGTTCAATGATCCAAAAACATTGATATAGTCAGCTATTTAACACCCCTAAACACACTTCCTGTTATATCCGTTAGAGCTCATTTTCTTTTTTTTCCCCTCTCTTTTTTACAACAAAATTTACACATTTTGGATTTTATTACTCCTTAGTGCTTATTACTTTTTTGGGGGGGAGAGAATACAGTCAAATATGGCAAAACAAAGCTGTCAGTCAAAACCAAGGATAGACATAGCACATGGTGTAGAACAGAGTACAAGGTTATCAACAATGGTTATCAACTTTGTCTCTTGTTTCCTTAAAAAGAATTGTCTATCTCATTAGATATTATAAAGTTGGACAAAACAGTAGAGAACAAGACCAATAAAACTTAGGCATTGTAAACATTACAGGACTTCCAAAGAAGACAATAGTCAAACCAGAATGGGCATCTTAGTGAATCTTATTGCCTTCAAAGTAGTTGCCTATATCCTCAAACTTGATACTATCATACAGAATGGAACAGAGTCTAATCAGTCAAAACAAGATCATGGGAGTATTACAGGACTTCAAAACAAGTTAATAGGAAATCAAAAAGAGTTACTATTTATATATCCTAATTTTTAAAATTTTTTCCTTAATTAAGACAGACAAAGAAATGACTAAATAATTTTTTTAAAAGAATAAGGGGGAGATTGAGATAAAACAGGACATAACAATATAACAATAGAGGTCAAAGCATGACTGTTTCAGCAACCTAGTACTTCACCACCATTTAACCCGACTTAATAGTAGTTACCATAGTGTCTGTCTTTTTCCTTGAAATATTTGGATAAAACTTCATATACTCTAGCTTCAAATATTTCCATATCAAGAAGCCCAGAATAAAGCCTTTCTAATTAATGAGTGAAAACTTTATAAGGCTTCGAGGCCACATAATGGGGAATCATGATTACCACATATTTTTATATATTTGAATAATTACTTACATTAGGGAAACTATTCGGTATTCACACATGCGAGATTGATTTATTTCACTTATTAGTATGGTCTCAAGCTGCGCCCATTTATTGATAAATATCTCAATGTGATCCTTCTTTATAACTGAATAATACTCCATTGTATAGAAATACCACAACTTTTTTATCCATTCCTCAGTTGATGGACACTTGGGTTGTTTCCAAGATCTGACGATTACAAATTGTGCTGCTATAAACATAGGTGCACATATATCACTGTGGTATGATGCTTTCAGTTCTTCTGGGAATATGCCTAGAAGTGGAATAGCTGGAATAAATGGGATTTCCAATCCCAACTTTTTGAGAAATCTCCAGACAGATCTCCACAAAGGCTGTACCATTCTACACTCCCACCAGCAGTGCAGGAGAGTTCCTTTTTCCCCACAGCCTCTCCAGCATTTGTTGTTGGTTTTCTAGATCCTGGCCATTCTTTCAGGAGTGAGATGGTATCTCAGTGTGGTTTTAATTTGCATTTCTCTAATGACCAATGATGATGAGCATTTTTTCATGTATTTATTTGCCATTTGCATTTCTTCATCTGAGAATTGTGTATTCATCTCAGATGCCCATTTTTGGATTGGATCTTTGAATTTTGGAGGTCTGAGTTTCTTTAATTCTTTATATGTTTTAGACAAGAGGCCCTTGTCTGAGAGAGAGTTCACTAAAATCTTTTCCCAGTTTGTGGGTTTTTTTTTCACTATGCTGGAGATTTCTTTTGACATGCAGAAACTTTTTAATAAGAAATGGTCCCAGTTATTGATTCTGGGAAGTATTTCCTGTGCGGTTTGAGTCCTGTTCATGAATTCTTTACCTACTCCTATGTCTCCAAGGTTTCTACCTAATTTGTCTTCCAATAGATTTAGTGTTTCTGTTTTAATATTCAGATCTTTGACCCATTTAGATTTTAATTTAGTACATGGCGATAGACATGGGTCTAGCTTTAGTTTTCGGCAAATGGAGAGCCAGTTTTTCCAGCACCATTTATTAAAGAGACTGTCGTTCTTCCAGTGAACCTGCTTGGCTCCTTTATCAAAGATAAGGTGGTTGAGTGTGTTTGTAGTTGTGGTTGTATCTTCTAATCTATTCCATTGATCTTCGGTTCTGTTTTGATTGCAATACCATGTTGATTTTACTACTGTTGCTTTGTAGTATAACTTCAAGTCAGGGATTGTGATGCCTCCTGCTTTGTCTTTGCTGCTTAGAATTGCCTTTGCAATTCTAGGTCTCTTCTGGTTCCAGATGAAATTTAGGAGTGATTTCTCTAGATCTATAAGTGATTTCTCTAGATCTATATGTTGATGGTATTTCTATTGGGATTGCATTGAATCTGTATAACAGTTTTGGGAGAATGGCCATTTTCACAATGCTTGTTCTTCCTATCCATAAGCAAGGGATGTCTTTCCATTTTCTGAGATCATCTTCAATTTTTTTTCAGAAATTTTTGAGAAATCTCCAGACTGACCTCCACAAAGGTTGTACCAGTCTACACTCCCACCAAGAGTGTGAGTGTATTATATTATAATTTTCAGATATTTATCAATAAATGGGTGCAGCTTGAAACCATACTCATAAGTGAAATAAATCAATCTCACATATGTGAATACCGAATAGTTTCCCTAATTTAAGTAATGATTCAAATATATAAAAGTATGTGGTAATCATGATTTCCCATGTATTGTATTATAATTTTCCCTGTATAGTTCTTTCACTTCTTTCGTAAGAGTAATTCCTAAATATTTCATTTATTTGGTTGCTAATGTGAATAGTCCAGTTTCTCTTATTTCCCTCTCTGTGATTTTGTTGTTTGTGTATAGGAATGCTATTGATTTCTGAGTATTGATTTTGTATCCAGCCACATTACTGAATTTATTTATTGTATCTAAGAGTCTTTCAATGGAGTTTAGGGGGTTTTCTATCTAGAGTATCATGTCATCTGCAAACAATGATAATTTAACTTCTTCTTTTCCTATCTTTACCCCTTTTATTTCTCTTTCTTGCCTAATTGCTCTGGCTAGTACTTCCAGTACTATATTAAATAGGAGTGGTGATAAAGGACATCCTTGTCTTGTGCCCGATTTTAAAGTAAAGGCTTTCAATTTTTGGCCATTTAGTATGGTGCTGGCTGTTGGTTTGTCATAAATGGCCTTTATTATATTGAGGTAAAGACCATTTATTCCAATTTTCTGTAAAGTTCTTATCATGAATAAGTGTTGGACCTTATCGAAGGCTTTTTCTGCATCTATAGAAATGATCATGTGATTCTTATTTTTGGCTTTATTGATATGGTGGATTACATTTATTGATTTGCGTATGTTGAACCATCCTTGCATTCCTGGGATGAATCCCACTTGGTCATGGTGTATAATCTTCTTGATGATTTGCTGGATCCTATTTGCCAATATTTTATTGAGGATTTTTGCATCTGTGTTCATTAGGGAGATCGGTCTATAGTTCTCTTTTATAGTTGGGTCTTTCTCAGGTTTTGGTACTAGAGTAATATTTGCTTCCAGGAATGACTTAGGAAGGATTGCTTCCCTTTCAATTTCATTGAATAGTTTGAGGAGTGTCGGCATTAGGTCTTCTTTGTATTTCTTGTAGAATTCTGCAGTGAATCCATCTGGGCCTGGGCTCTTCTTGGTGGGTAGGGACTGAATTACATTTTCAATTTCATTAGCAGAAATTGGGTTATTCAACAGTTTTACATCCTCTTGATCTAGCTTTGGTACTTCATATGCTTCTAAGAATCTGTCTATTTCTTCTGTGTTATCAAACTTTTGAGAGTAGAGGTTTTCAAAATAGGTGTTGATGATCCTCTGTATTTCTATTGGGTCTGTAGTGATTTCTCCTTTTTCATTTCTTATTGCATGAATTTGAGCTTTTTCTTCCCTTTTTAAAATAAGGTTGGCTAGGGGCTTATCGATTTTATTTATTCTTTCAAAGAACCAACTCTTTGATTCGTTGATTCTTTGGATTGTTTTCTTAGTCTCTATTGCATTGATTTCTGCTCTGATTTTTATAATTTCCTCCTTCGTTTGGCTTTGGGCTTGACTTGCTCTTCTTTTTCTAGCTGTTTGAGGTGTAACATCAAGTTATTTATTTGTATTCGGTCTGTTTTCCTGATGTGGGAACTCAGCGCAATAAATTTTCCTCTCAGGACGGCTTTCATTGCATCCCACAGATTCTGGTAAGTTGTATCTGCATTTTCATTTTCTTTTAGGTATTGTTTAATTTCTTCTTTAATTTCTTCTGTGACCCACTGATTGCTCAAGGGTGTGTTATTCAGTTTCCATGTGTTTGCGGAATTTTTGCAGTATCTTTTATCATTAATTTCTAATTTCAGAGCGCTATGATCCGATAACATGCAAGGGATGATTTCAACTCTTTTGCATTTGCTTAAATATGTTCTGTGAGCTAATATATGGTCTATTTTAGAGAATGATCCATGTACTGCTGAGAAGAATGTGTATTCTGATGTTGTTGGGTGGAACATTCTGTATATGTCTATCAAACCCATTTGTTCACAGGTGTGATTCAGTTCTGTTATTTCTTTGCTCACGTTCTGTCTGGTTGCTCTGTCCCTTGGTGTCAATGGCATATTAAGGTCTCCTGTTACAATTGTGGTACTGATAATTTGAGTTTTCATTTCTGTTAATAATTGTTTTATATAACTGTGTGCTCTGGAGTTTGGTGTGTATATATTTAAGATAGTTATCTCTTCCTCTTGGAGTTTTCCCCTTACGAGTATGTAGTGACCTTCTTTGTCCTTTATGGTCATTGTTGGTTTAAAGTTCACGTTGTCTGCAAACAGAATGGCTACTCCTGCCTTTTTTTGGATTCCTGCTGCATGAAGAATTGTTTTCCATCCTTTGACTTTCAGTCTGTGAGTATCCTTCTGGGTTAGATGGGTTTCCTGTAAACAGCATATGGTTGGATTTTGTTTCTTGATCCATTCTGCTAGTCTGTTTCTTTTGATTGGTGCATTGAGACCATTTACATTAATGGTTATTACTGTTAAATGCTGGTTAATTGTACGAATGTTATCTCTCTGCTATTGCATCTTTATCTTTCTGTTCTGTTTAATTATTTGCTTTGCTTAGTGGTTTTTTCCTTTGTGTATCTAAACTGTCTTTCAATATTTTTTGCAGGGTTGGTTTGGTGTTCATGAAGTTCTTCAGCTGTTCTTTGTCATGGAAGTATTGTATTGCACCATCTATTTTGAATGATAGTTTTGCAGGATATATCAGTCTTGGTTGGAAATCATTTTGCTTTGGGATCTGGAATATTTCACTCCATGCTCTTCTTGACTTTATCGTTTGTGCTGAGAAGTCTGCTGTGATTCTGATAGGTTTTCCTTTATAAGTGATCTGTCTTTTCTCTCTGACAGCTTTTAATAATCTATTCTTGTGTTGGATTTCTGGGATGGTGATTATTATATGTCTGGGTGTAGTTTTATTTTGGTTATCACTATTTGGAGTTCTATATGCTTCACTGATCCTGATGTCAGTTTCTGATCTCATGCTTGGGAAATTTTCAGCTATTACTTCTCTAAATATCCTCCTGACATCCTTCATGTTGTCTCCCTCTCTTTCATTAATCCCTATCATTTTTATGTTATTCTTCTTTGCATCGTCTTGCAGTTGTTGAATTGTTGTTTCCTGATTCCTTGTTATTTTCAAAAGATCTTTCCTTTCCTGTTCACTAGCTGCAATCCTGTTTTCAAGGTCTGAAATTCTATCTTCACTTTCATTAAGGTGGTTTTTACAACTTTCAGTGGAGTTTTTTATTTCCTGTATATCTCTGTGCATCTGCATCATTTATTCTGTTTGTTTCTTATATTGCTCGTCTAGGGATTCTATCTTTTTGTTTAGTTCCTCCAATTTTTTATCTGTGTTTTCTTTAGATATATTTAGAATCTCTTTCATTTCTTTTATCATTTCTTCTTTTATCTGGGAGATAATTTCGAGTTTGAACTTCTTTAAAGCTTCCTGGAGTTGCTTGTCAATTTCAGTAGCTATTGTGTCCGATATATGAGGTGGATGGGATATATTTTCTTCTATATACATCGCTCCTAGGGTTTCTTGAGATGGGCTGGAGGTTTGAGGTTGTAATTTGGTCTTTCGTTTTGTCATTTTCCTATATTTCTGTGTTTCAAGTGTTATTAGAAAGCTTCCTCAGGATCTGTTGAAAATCCCCTTCTATGTTTGCAGCTACTGAGACTCTGGCACCATGCTACCCCAAGCCATTGGGCCTACAGAACCAGTGGCCCTCCTCTGCCTGCTCAGAACTCTGCAGTTCCAGACAAGCTGGGCCTCAGGGACACTGTGCGCCCACCTGCCCCTTGGAAGCTCCACAGTTCTTCAATTGTAGCCGGGTTAGGGTACTCACCACAGGCCGCAGTGCCTCAGGAACCTGTGGTCCCTCCCTGGTTGCAGAGATATCTACAGTCCTCCAGACACACGGAGAGGCCAATGCAGGCACCCCAGATCTGCCCAGCTCCTCCTCTGTACACCGATGGCTAGGCATGGCCGCAAAACAGGCTGGGCTCGGCTGATAGTGTGGGCCGGCCTACCCGTTGGAAACTCAGCAGTTCTCCAAGTGCATCTGGAATGGGGAGGCTGATGTGGAAGCCTCAAACCCACCTCTCCCCTTCACTGCACCTGGAAGCCTGGGGGGACTCCAACAGTCTGGGCGGAGATATCCAGAGTCCTCCAGACATGCAGAGAGGCCGATGAGGGCACCCCAGATCTGCCCACCTCCTCCTCTGCACACCGATGGCCAGGTGCGGCAGCAAAACCCATATTGTCACTTTAGAAACAGTTGCTCAAGTTACAAAATTAGAGCATACAAAGTGGGCATTCAAACAGTGAGACTGAAAACAGTTCTGCTCAACGTTCTAACAAAAACTTAGTAATATGGTCATCTATCTTACACACTTAAACATACATACAGTTATACCCTTTAGAGCACTATCTTTTCCTCTGTTTTTACAACAGCAGTTACACATTTTGGGTTTTATTACTCCTACAGTTCTTAATACATTTTACACTACAGACATAATGTAATATTTATAAATATATTTCTTATTTACTTCACTAATAAGGACAGCCTCAAGTTGCCTCCATTTCAATATGAAGGCCTTTGTATAGCTGAGTAATATTGCACTGCATAAAAAATATCACATATTTTTCATCCACTGTGTAGCTGATGGCTATTTTGGCTGTTTCCAAGATTTAGCTATTACAAATTGTGGTGCTATGGACATGAGTGCATATATGTCACTCTGACATGACCTTTTCAGGTTTTCTGGGGAAATACGCAGGAGGGGAGTAGCTGTATTGAATGGAACTTCCAATCCTAGTCTTCTGAGAAAGCTCCATACTGATTTCCATAGTGGCTGCACTAGTCTACAGTTCCACCAATAATGGAGCAGTGTTCCTTTTTCCCTGCAGCCTCGCCAATATTTGTTATCAATTGTTTTCTTGACGGCAGCCATTGTTTCCAGAGTGAGATGAAATCTCAATGCTGTTTTAATTTGCATTTCTTGAATGACCAGTGATGGTGAACATTTCTTCCTGTACTTGATTGCCATTTGTATATCTTCATCTGAGAACTGTGTGCTCATCTCAGATGTCCATTTTTGGAGAGGATTTTTGAATTTGAGGACTTGGTGTTTTTCAATTCTTTATGTGTTCTGGATATAAGTCCTTTGTTTGAGGGATTGCTGGCTAAAATTCTTTCCCATTTTGTGCATTTTCTTTTTACTCTGTTGGTTATTTCTTTTGAAGTGCAGAAACTTTCCAGTAATATGAGATCCCAGTTGTTGATTCTTTGAAGCATTTCCTGTGCAGTTTGCATTTTGTTCATGAATTCTCTGCCTACTCCTATGTCTCCAAGATTTTACCTACCCTGTCTTTCAGTTTATTTAGTGTTTCTGTTCTAATATTTAGATCTTTGATCCATTTAGACTTTAATTTTTTGCATTGTGGTATGCATAGGTTTATTTTCAGTCTTCAGCATGTGGAAAGCCGATTTTTCCAACATTATTTATTAAGGAGGCTGTCCTTCCAGTGAACATGTTTAGAACCTTTTTCAAATATCAGGTGGCTCAGTGTCTTTGTAGTTGTGCTTGCATCTTCTAATCTGTTCCATTGATCCTCAGGTCTATTTTTTGCTAGCACCATGCTGATTTTATCACTGTGACTTTGTAGTACAGTTTCAAGTCAAGACTTGAGAGGCCTCCTGCCTTGCCTTTGTTGTCCAGTTGCCTTTGCTATTCTAGGTTTCTTCTGTTTCCAAATGAATGCCAGGAGTGTTTTCTCTAGATCTGTGAGATATGTTAATGGGATTTTGATTGGGATCACATTAAATCTGTATAACAGTTTGGGGAGTATGACCATTTTCACAATGTTGGCTCTTTTTAGCCAAGAGCAAAGAATATTCTTCCATTTTCTAATATCCTCTTCAATCTCCTTTTTGCATAGCATAATTTTCAGCATATAGGTCTTTTACATTCTCGATTAGGTTGATTTGTAAGTGTTTCAGTTTTTTAGATGCTATTGTGAAAGGTGTAACTTTCAATTTTTTATATGGGGATGACAAAGTATTATTTATAAAAATAAGAAATAACTTATAATTAAAGTATTTTTATTTATTTTATTTTTAAAAAGGTAAACCTAAACATAACAAAACAGAACAAAGCAGATCAGAAGAAAACAATGTAAGTGACACAGATTTCAAAGCAAGACAACAGGAGATCTACAGTGGCTACCATAATATCTCTTGTTTTCTTCTAAATGTTTGTCTATATGCTAACACAACAAATTCTTACAAAACAAAATAGTATAAAACTAATCAGGACAGAGTATGAAGGCATTAAAAACCAGACAACATGAAAATTAAAAATGACTGCCATAATGTCTCTTGTTCTTTTCAAAATAGCTATCCATACCTTCATGTATGTTGAAATTAAACAATACAAAATAGACTAAAACCATTCTGAACAAAGAATAGAAGCATTAATGGATTTCACAGCATGATGATATGGAATCAGCAATGGATACCATAATGTCTCTTTTCTTCAAAATAGCTGTTTATTTCATCACCTATAATATAATATATTCCATAAACTGTTTAGGAGAAGTTCTAGGCATATATAAGCCTCTACGTGTGTACCTATCCTTTCTGCATTAAAGGAAAAAACCAAAACAAAGCAAAAAACAAACATATTACTAGAAAAATAAGAAACAAAAAGGCAAGTAAGTAACAATAATAAAGAGCCCAAAACAATAATGATATAGGCCTTCAAAACACGGTGATAGGAACACAATTAAGGTTGATATTTTACATAGTGATCTGCAACAGTTCCTCAGATCACCTGACACAAGCATGCAAAATTGTTCCAAACCTATGAATGTCAACTGTTTTGTTCTACAAACTTAGAGAATTTGTAGAACAATCATCCTAGCTATCCTATGTGTGTTTATACAAATTTAGATATTTTTTCTTTTCCCTTCCTTTTTCTTTTTTCTGCTTTTACCTGAGATATTTTTCCCCTTTGAGAAGATTCTTATCCTTTCACTGTATTTATTGAGCATTTTGTATTTTATGTACTCTTATCATCTCTTATACTAGGGAGATAATACAGTATTTCCACATGTGAGTTTGATTTACTTTACTTATGAGTATGGTGTCAAGTTGCATCCACTTATAAATATCTCAATGTGATCATTCTTGATAGCTGAGTAGTAATCCATTGTATAAAAGTACTATATCTTTTTTATCCATTCCTCAGTTAATGGGCATTTAAGTTGTTTCCAAGATCTGGCTAATACAAATTGTGCTGCCCTAAACATGGGTGCACATAAATCACTGTGATATGATGCTTTCAATTCTTCTGGGAATATGCCCAGAAGTGGAATAGTTGGGTTAAATGGGACTTGCAATTGCAGCTTTTTGAGGAACCTCTAGACTGACCTCCAAAGTGGTTGCACCAGTCTACACTCCCACCAACAATGCAGAGGAGTTCCTTTTTCCCCACAGCCTCTCCAGCACAATCTGTTGGTATTCTTGATCTTGGCCATTCTTTCTGGAGTGAGATGGAATCTCAGGGTGGTTTTAATTTGCATTTCTCTAATGACCAATGATGCTGAACATTTTTTATGTATTTATTTGCCATTTGTGTTTCTTTATCTGAGAACCGTGTATTAATCTCAGATGCCAATTTTTGGATTGGGTCTTTGAATTTCAGAGGTCTGATTTTTTTTTAATTCTGTGTATGTTCTAGACAGAAGTCCTTTGTCTCAAGGACAGTTGACTAAGATTTTTTCAAAATTCATGGGTTTCACTTTTACTCTATTGAAGATTTCTTGTGACATGAAAAAAACATTTTAATAAGATGAAATCCCAGTTATTGATTCTGGGGAGTATTTAATGTGTGGCTGGATTTTGTTCATGAATTCTCTACCTACCTCTATGTCTTCAAGATTTCTACCTATTTGTCTTCCAGCAGACTTAGTGTTTCTGTTTTAGTATTTAAATCTTTCATCCATCTTGACTGTACATGTACATGACTGTACATGGTGATAGGCATGAGTCTAGTTTTAATTTTTGGCATGTAGAGAGCCAATTTCCCCAGCACCATTTATTAAAGAGACTATCTTTCAGTGAACAAGTTTGGCCCCTTTATTAAAGATAAAGTGGCTGAGTGTGTTTGTAGGTGTACTTGTATCTTCTAATCTACTCCATTGATCTTCAGGTATATTTTATTCCAGTTTCATGCTGATTTTATTACAGTAGCTTTGTATATAACTTCAATCAGGAATTGTGATGCCTCCTGCTTTGCCTTTGTTGCTCAGAATTGCCTTGGCTGTTTTAGGTCTTTTCTGGTTCTAGATGAATTTTAGGAATGATTTCTCTATGTCTGTGAGATATATTAATGGTATTTTGATGGAGATTACATTAAATCTGTATAACAATTTTGGAAGAATGGCCATTTTCACAAAGTTTGTTCTTCCTATGCATGAACAATGAATGTCTTTCCATTTCCTGAGGTCCTCTTTGATTTCTTTTTTTCAGAGTATTATATTTTTCCCTGAATAAGTCTTTTACTTTTTTGTTAGATTGATTCCTAATTATTTCATTTTGTTGGATGCTATTGTGGAGAGTGTGGCTTCTCTTATTTCTCATTAAGTGAGTTTGTTGTTTGTGCACAGGAATGTTATTGTTTTTTGAGTGTTGACTTTATATCCAGCTACATTACTGAATTTATTTATTATATTTAGAAATCTTTCAATGGAGTTTTGAGGGTCTTCTGTGTAGAATATCATGTCACTTGCAAATAATAATTTAACTTCTTCTTTTCGTATCTTTGATCCTTTTATTTCTCTCTCTTGTCTAATAGCTCTGGCTAGTATTTCCAGCACTATATTATTTATACAGGAATGGTGCTAATGGACATCCTTGTAATGTTCCTGATTTTAGAGTAAAAACTTTCATATTTTGGCCATTTAATATGATGCTGGTTGTTTGGTTTGTCATAGATGGCTTTTATCATACTGAGGTAAAGACCATCTATTCCAATTTTCTATAAGGTTCTTACCATGAATGAGTATTGGACCGTATCAAAAGCTTTATCTGCATCTATAGAAATGATCATTTGGTTCTTAATTTTGGCTCTTGTCTTAGTTACTTTTTACTCAGCACTGAGACAAAATACCTGATGGTCAAAATTGGTAAAGGAAAGGTTTATTTCTTACAGTTTTTTGAGGTTTTAGTCTATACTCATTTGGCTCCAAATCATGGTGGCATTGTAGGGCCACAGTTTATGGTGGCCACAAACAGCAAGGTGGAAACCAGCAAGAGAGAGAGAAGCACACACTTTCTTCCTGCCATTACATTGTATGCTGGCTCCACCTATAAGTGGGTGTAGCACTGACAGCATCAATTCAAGCTCTAGACAATGAACCAATAACAAATGTATAATGCAAATGCATGAGGCCTGGGGGCCACCAACATAATCATGACAGCTCTATTTATATGGTGAATTACATTTATTGATTTGTGTATGTTGAACCATCCCTGAATTCCTGGGATGAATCCCACTTGATCATGGGGTATAATTTTCTTGATGATTTGGTACATTCTGTTTGTTAATATAGACGCATCGCATCTATGTTCACTAGGGAGATTAGCCTGTAGTTCCCTTTTTTAGTTGGGTCTTTTTCTGGTTTTGGCAATAGAGTAATACTTGCTTCCATGAATGAGTTAGGAAGGATTGCTTGCCTTTCAATTTCACTGAAGAGTTTGAGGAGTGTCAACATTAAGTCTTCTTTGAATTTCTTGTAAAATTCTGCAGTGAATCTATCTGGACTTGTGCTTTTCTTTGTTTGTAAGGTTTTCATTACATTTTCAATTTCATTAACTGAAATTGGGTTACTCAGCAGTTTTACATCTTCTTGATCCAGCTTTGGTAATTCATATGTTTCTAGGAATGTGTCCATTTCTTCTTTATTATCAAGCCTAGGAGAGTAGAGGTTTTTGAAATAGATATTGATGACCCACAGGCTCTGTAGTGATTTCACCATTTTCATTCCTTATTGCACAAATTTGAGGTTTTTCTTTTATTTTTTAAAGTAAGTTTTGCTAGTGGCTTATCAACCTTATTTATTCTTTCAAAGAACCAACACTTTGATTCATTGATTCTTTGTATTTTCTTAGTCTCTATTGCATTGATTTCTGCTCTGATCTTTATAATTTCCTCCCTTCTTTTGGCTTTGGGCTTGACTTGCTCTTCTTTTTCTAGACATTTGATGTGTAGTATCAAGTTGTTTATTTGTGTTTGTTCTGTTTTCCTGATGTGGGAATTCACTGCAATAAATTTTGCTCTGAGGCTTGTTTTCATTGAAGGTTCTGGTAAGTTGTATTTCATTTGCTTATAAATATTTAATTTCTTCTTTAATTTCCTCTGTGACCTACTGATTGCTCTGGAGTATATTATTACATTTCCATGTGTTTGTGCAGCTTTTTCAGTTTCTTTTATCATTAATTTCTAGTTTCATGGCACTATGATCCAAACCATGCATGGGATAATTTCAATTCTTTTGCATTTACTTAAGTATGTTCTGTGAGTTGTAAATGGTCTACTTTAGAGAATGTCTCATGAGCTGCTGAAAAGAATATATGTTCTGATGTTGTTGAGTGGAACTCTGTATACATCCACCAAGTACATTTGTTTGCAAGTGTGATTGAGTTCTGTTATTTCTGGGCTGGTTTTCTGTCTAGTTGATCTGTCTCTTTGTGTCAATGTGGTGTTAAGGGCTTCCATTATAATTGCATTATTGATTATTTGATTTTTAATTTCTGTTAATATTTGTTTTGTATATAGTTAGGTGCTCCTAAATCTGGTGCATATATGTTTAATGTTGTTATCTCTTCCTCTTGAAGTTTTCCCTTAACAAGTATGTAGTGACCTTCATTTTCTCTTTTGATCATTCTTGGCTTGAAGTTCACATTGTCTTCAAACAGAATAGCTACCTCAGCTTTTACTTGGGTTACTTTTGCATGGAGTATTGCTTTCCATCCTTTACTTTCAGCCTATGAGTTTTCTTTTGGGATAGATGTGTTTCTTTTATACATCATATGGTTAGATGCTGTTTCTTAATCCATTCTTCCAGGCTGTTTCTTTTAATCGGTGAATTTAGGCCATTTATATTAATGGTTATAACTGAAGTATATTGGTTTATTTCTGACATGATATCTTTTTGCTGTTGATTCTTTATCTTTCCACTCTGTTTAATTGTTTGCTTTGTTTAGTGTTTTTTTTTTCCTATGTCTACCTAGAATGTCTTTCAGTATTCTTTGCAGGGCTGGTTTGGTGGTCATGAAGTTCTTCTGCTATTCTTTGTCATGGAAGTATTTTATTTTTCCATCAATTTTGAAGGATAGTTTTGTGCAGGTTAAATCAGTCTGCAAGTTGTTTTCCTTTAGGATCTGAAATACTTCACTCCATGCTCTTCTTGACTTCATTATTTGTGTTGAGAAGTCTGCTGTGATTCTGATAGGCTTTCCTTTATAGGTGATCTGCCTCTTGCCTCTAGCAGCTTTTAATATTCTGTTCTTATGTTGGATTTCTGGGATGTTTATTATTTTTTGTCTGGGTGTAGTTTTATTTTGGTTATGACTATTTGGGGTTTTATATGCTTCACTGATCTGTATGTCAGTTTCCATTCTCCTGCTTGGGAAATTTTCAGCTGTTACTTCTGTAAATAGCCTCTTGATGTCATTTTTGTTGTCACCTTCTTTTTCATTTATCCTCATCAATCTTATGTTATTTTTCTTTGCATCATCTTGTAGCTGTTCAATTGTTATTTCCTGATTCCTTGTTATTTTTAAAAGATCTTTCCTTTCTTGTTCACTAGCTGCAATCTTCTCTTCAAAGTATGAAAATCTATCTTCACTGAGGCAGTTTTGCCCACTTTCAGTGGAATTTTTAATTTCCTATATACTATTTTGAATCTGTTTCATGCATTCTGTTTGTTTCTTATATTATTCATTCATGGTTTCCATATTTTTGCATAGTTACTCTAATTTTTTAACCTATGTCTTCTTTAGATGTATTCAGCATTTCTTTCATTACATTTATCATTTCTTCTTTTACCTGGGAAATTATTTTCAATCTGATTTCTTTTATAGTTTATTGGAATAGTTTCTTTACTTCAATTGCTATCATTTCAGGAGTTTCAGATGTATGGCCTACATTTTGTTCTATGTCCATGTCTCCTAGGCTTGCTTGCAATACGCTGGAAGTCTGAGATTGCATTTTCACTATTTTATTTTGCCATTTTACTGTATTCCCCTTGGGAAGCCGAATGCAAGATCCCAGTTGTTTTTTGGATTGAGAATATCTATTCCTGTTTCAGGGAGTTTCCCCAGTTGAGTGGAGGTGCTTAAACAGACCTTACCAGATGGCTCTAGCCACTTGGTGTTGCCGAGCAGGGACTTACTAGTCTGGTAGCAAAGCGTCAAAGCTTCCCCGTGGGCCAAGAGTGCTGTGTGCACTTTTGGGGTGCCATGACAAAGGCTGGCAGTTGCAGTCAGCTTGAGAGTCTCTGGGTGGGACCCAGATAGGCCAGAGGGACCTCCAGGTGCATCCTCTGGTGCTGTCAGAGGTGGGGTGAGGTCTTACCAGTCTTCCAGTGAATCAAGAAATCTTCTGTGGGCTGCACAGTGCTGCATGCACTTTCAGCAGGCCAGACTGAATGTGAGCCTAATTGAAGTATTTTTCGATCAGTCTGTATATGATTTCATTTTACTAATGCATTCTTTCTGATTAGATAAAATTCTAGAGGATTCATATTTAATTAGTACTGCAACAGACATTTGCTTGGACTGGGGTGTGCCCCTTACTTTTATCCAATAAGGAAAACTGCATCATAAAGACCACCCCAATAAAATGTCTTCTCTTTCCGTACAGTTCAAGTTGAGTGATGATCAGCTTAAGAAGAGCACAAGGCTACTTCCAACTATTTAGTACACCACATTTGTTCATAAACACATTCACACAGACACATGCACACACACACACACACACACACACACACACACACACACACACACACCTATTAGCCATCTTGCCTTTTGGTCTAGGTAACTGGGTTCTCAAACCTGATAAACAACCTTTGCTCTTGATCTTTGGCAATTGTTCAGTGATTTCTTAGAAGCACAGAAGGAGAGGGATGAATTATTCTCCTAAAGCAGTACTGAGTCACATGCCCACCTGTGACTTCAGCCACTTCTACAAATGGTAGTGGTCATTTCTTATCAGCACTTTGCTGAGGCCAATTCCTGGCCCTGATAGATCTGTAGAAAGGATGGATGAAGCTGGAGTCCAGTAAGTCTCACACCAGATGTCATGTTTTTTAGTTAGTCTAATGCCTTGTGTCACTTTATTTGTAGTTTATACTGTATTTTTTTTAAAGGTGCAGTTGTTTGGGGTTATTGCTTTTGTCTTGGGGAATCCTCTAAATTTTCCCAGTGGATCATTTTTTCATAAGGAATGTGTAGGGCTTTGCTAAAGCCTGTCGATTGTGACAGGGTGAAAGTGGTAATAGAAGATGGGGAGAGAATTGTACTGTATTTTCAGATCATTGGTCAGAGCTCTTCCATAAGTATAACAACATGATTGAAGCAGAAGGTAGAACCTCAGAGTTCTGCATTTTATTTTTTTTCATACCAGAGATTAAAATCACGATCTCCCACTTGCCAGGCAGGTGTTTATGCCACTGAGCTAAATTCCTGGCAGGGCTCTGCATATTAGAATGCATTTTGCCCCAGATCAATTTTAGGGTAACTACTGAAATTGACCTCTTAGATCCCCTGAAGATTAAGGAAAATGAAAACTCTCAGAGGGGATATGAAACAACAAGAAATGCATAGGTCAACCAGGCATATTGGTACACATCTGTAATCCCAGTATTCAGGAGGGTAGACAGGAGAATTGTCATGAGTTTGAGGTCATGCTGCACAACAAAAATCAGTTCGAAGCTATCTTGAACTACACAGTGAAGACCTTGGGTCAAGGACAGAGAGACAGAAAGAGAGAGAGAGACAGAGACAGAAACACAAAGAGACAGAAAGAAAGAGAAGACGAAAGAAAGAAAGAAAGAAAGGAAGAAAGAAAGAAAAAAGTGGAAGAAAATGTAAGGAAGGAAGGAAGGAAGGAAGGAAGGAAGAAAGAGAGAAAGAAAGAAAGAAAGAAAGAAAGAAAGAAAGAAAGAAAGCAAGCAAGCAAGCAAGCAAAGTATGGTTCTCCCATTTCTCTGGGTACCAGCTGCAAAAGTGAGTGGCTTGGCTTGGCAAGGGGCAGTTGAGCCCTTTCATGCTGCTTGCCTTTGCCACACCCCAATCCTGGACAACATGTCTTCCCTGGCTTTCTGAGTGCAACCAGACTGTCAGAGTGGCAGCCCTCCATCTCCACCGCAAGCAGAACCAGTGGCTTCCTGTCAGCACTCAGCCCCACCTGTGAAGGCCCATTCATGGCACTAATGGTTTTGCAGAAAACATTTCATTTCAGAAGGAGCCATGAGTAGAAGCTGACTATGTTTGCTACTGGCATCTTGTGTTATCTGTATTATCTGGCCCCATAAAGAATTCTAGAAGAGCTGCACTTTGATTGTTCACAAGTTCCATCTAAACTGAGCAAAAGAATCCTACATTGGCAACAGATTTAATTGATTGCCCAAGTAAAACTGGAGGAAATGGCCTTCAATTTTAAGAAGATAAGCAGGAGCTTGGAGAATAGATGCCTGTGGGAGCTCCAAAATAAACACGACAAACTTACCCACGATATTAATTTAATAGATATGTGCAGGGCAAACATATGCCTAGTAGTCCCTTCATTCAGCTCTTCCTATTAGTTGTGGCTTGATAAGGTGTAGAATGTGTTAGAAATCACTTCTGCAGGGAACCAGAAGTCTGAGAAAGCACTGGGTGTGTTGTGGAAAGAAGGGAAGAGGAAGGAGACTCTGGGTGCATGATCCCTGCTCCATCCACCGTGACTCAGCACCATTTGCCACAAAATCTCAAATTCATGGCCTTTTCCTATGCAGCCTAGATGCACACCATGTTCCCAGAAGCTCTATTAACCTCACACTGATGTTACATTCCTTTTTTCCCCCCATTATCAAAGAAGCCGGACTCCAAATTGAGTTTCATAAGTTAAACCCTAATGGAAAATTTAAAGATAACTAATGAGAAGAGATTATAAAAGAAGGACTTTCAGAACAGGTGAAAGATATCAAAGACTATTACAAAAGACTTCCAAAATCACACCCTCCAGAAAGGCCACCATAAACTTAAAAATATTGTTGTGAGGATGCTGCTGTCTCTTCAGGCTTGGACTGCTGCTCCCTTTCTCACTGACCCTGGAAAACCCTCTTCTGATCTTTTGGGCCAGGAATTATTGTTTCAAAATAATTTATGTAATCTTCTTCATTAAGCCTTAAGTCTGTTTCTTCCTTCCTTCCTTCCTTCCTTCCTTTCTTTCTTTCTTTCTTTCTTTCTTTCTTTCTTTCTTTCTTTCTTTCTTTCTTTCTCTTTCTTTCTTTCTTTCTTTCTTTCTTTCTTTCTTTCTTTCTTTCTCTCTGTCTCTCTCTCTTTTTTTCTTTCTTTTTTCATTCTTTCTGTCTGTCTGTCTCTCTCTTTCTTTCTTGCTTGCTTTTTTCCTTCTTTCTTGCTTTTTCTTTTTCAACTGAAGTCTTGCTATCCAGTTCAGGCGGGTCTACAACTCACTATTTAGCCCAAGCTGTCTCCAATTCATGGCAATTCTCTTGCCTCAGTCTTTCAAGTGCTGGGATTTCAGGCATGATACATACACAGCAACTTTAGTTTTTCTTTAAAGACGTTGAATAGATATATGTTTCCACATAATACTTTTTCCACATTGCAATGTTCTCTACTTATCAATTAAATATCTTTCACTTGTGTGCATCATTTTTTAAGAGCTCTTCTGTTTAAATATTGACATCATATAATCATACCATCTGGATTATTAGTAGTAATAAAATGAGATAGCTTTTATTTTAACTTACTCATTTGAAAGAAATTTGCATCATTTTCAACAAATTTACATTATTGCTACAAATTAAAGATCAACATGGAAATTGCATCAGTATAGTTTAAAATTTAAAATCTAACAAAAGTAAAAGTAAAGAAATATGAATTGTAATACATGTGTTTCACAAAACTGTATTCCTGAAAATTAATTGCAGTGTGGAAAATGAATTCTTGATAGCTATTTTACTAAATAAAGATGGCAATTACCTTAACTAACAGGATACTCCGTATTCTGGGTGGCAGGCTGAGGCTTGATCAAGATCATCATCACAGGAATCATTTCATGTAGTTCCTGGAAAATTCTTCCTTTTCAAAATTCTGCCACTGGGCAGAAATTGTAGTACATGAAGGGTTTGCATTTTCCAGGGCTCTTCATTCTGTGTTGTGAACAGGGGTCAGACTCCCTGGAGTCAGTCCAGGCCTGAGACTGACTGGCTCAGAGCCTCTGGGAGTTTTGTTCTGCAGATGACTTGCAGAGGGGAGAGATGCCCTTGCCATGCACAAGTTGCCCTTGAAGGATGCAGAGTGTGGTATTCAGGACATCAGGCAGTCACTCTGGTACTGTGATGAAGAATGCAGGAGTGAGAGTGGGGTCAAATATATCATCAAAAATGCCCAGCATTTGATACTTCAAACTGGCTCAAGTGAAGAATTACTGTGCTGATCAGATCAGCAAAGTTCCTGTCTTCCAAGTAGTTAGACTAGAGGGTTGGTGACTTTTCTGTAGATGGTGGCTTTAAATACATAGGTTTTGCAGGATATATAATTTCCTGAACATACTGTTTCTGTGGCAACTCTGCTGTTGTAGTGGAAGTACCCATGAGCCTAAAAAGAAGTAGGCATGACTGTGTTTCAGTACAACTTTTCTTAAAAAAAAATCACCCTTGGAACATAGCTTGCTGACCACAATGTAGGCTACCACAGCTTTGGCATCTTTTACCTATGATTTCTTAGTCATGTTGTGGATTCCAGGCAGCAGGAGGACAGGAGCATGAAGAAGTTAGTGTGGGTGTTTCCTGGATCCAGCCTGAATGTGGCTCTCCTTCTTCTACCGCCATATGTTGGGGACCATATTCAAGTGATCATTCTAGTGTTAGAGAAGAATGTGCAAAACAAAATAACATAAATATTAGAGAATGCACAAAAATATTGTTGTTAGAATTTTTACTTGGATTATTTTCCAAATATACATCAAAATATGTATAAAATCATTCCATAAATGTTTCAAAGTTTGAGCTTTATGTACAAAGGCATTACATAACTATGGGAATAACTGTATTATTCTTTGATAAGCACTGAACTTTTTAAAAAATTTTATTTAAGGAGAGAATAAAACAGAGAAAGGGTACAAGTTATACAGATTTACAGAAAAAAATAAACAGTAGGAAATCACTAGTTAATGGATTACATATTGTCATCTTAGAAATAATTGTTCAAGTCACAAAATTAAAGCTTGTAAAGTGGACATTCCAACAGTGAGACTGCAAACAGTTCTGTTCAATGATCCAACAAAACTCAGTGATATCATTTTCCATCTTATACACTTAAATATACATGCAGTTATATCATTTAGAGCACTTTCTTTTCCTCTCTTTTGTACAATGACAATTACACATTTTGGGTTTTGTTGCTCCCACAGTTCTTATTACTTTTTTGGAAGGGAGTAGAGCCAAATGTGACCTAACAGAACAGAGTCAATCAAATCAAAAGGGTGGACATAATAGATAATGTAAAGGCATAATAATGTAAAGGCATAATACAAGGTGATCAATAATGGTTACCATAATGCCTCCCGCTATCTCTCATAGAATCGCCTATATCATCAGTTATAATAAAATTGAACAAAACAGTAAAGAACAAAACTGACAAAACCAAAACATTGGAGACATTGTAGGTCTTCAAAAGTAGATAAAAGTCAACGAGAATGGGCGTCATAATGAATCTCACTATCTTCACAGCTGTTGCCTAAACTTTTGAACCTGGTACTATCAAGCAAAACAGAATAGGGGGACATCAGTCAAAAACAAGATGGTGAGAATAATACAGGGCTTTAAATCAAGATAATGGAAAGTCAAAGTGGGTTACTATAATATATCCTGCTATTTTTTATTTATTTTTCCCTTAATTAAAAGGATAAAAATAAAAAAGTAAATAATGAAGTAGAGATTGAGATAAAAGAGGGCATAACAGCAAAACAGCACAGATCAAAACATAACCATTTAACCAGAATAGTGTTTCACCACAAGATAATCCTGACATAAAAGTAGTTACCATATTGTCTCTTTCCTTAAAATCTTTGAGTATAACTTCGTGTACTATAGCATCAAGTATATCAAAACAATGTATAACCATTTAAGAGAATGACAGCATTACAGGGTATTTAGAATCAACTAACAGAAAATGAACAATGGTTTCTGTATAATCTCCTTGTCTTTAAAAGTTTTTGCTTATACTATCGTACATAATAAAATCCAATAAGAGACAACCTGTTTAGACCAATGGAGACAGAAGAACAAAAGCTTGATGAGACTTCAAAACAAGATGATACTAAATCAGTATTACCTATTAAGATGTCATTTTCTCCAAAATAGCTGTTCTTATCATCCAATCTTCTCTGCCTCATTTCTGTTGAGCTCTTTTTCTGTCATTATTTGTCAGTTTGTCTTCTTCAATTTGTTTTCTGCTCCATTCATTGTGACCTCTCTGCCACTATTTCTGGATTCTTTGTATTTTTCTTTTTTAGAATATCCTGCAGTATTCTCTGTAGAGTTGAATTAGTGGTTGCAAATTCCCCTAGTTCCTCTTTATCCTGGAAGCACCTTGTTTTTCCATCAATTTCCAAGGATAGTTGTGCAGGATATATCAATCTTGGCTGGAGTTTATTATCTTTCAAAGCTTGAATTATTTCCCCCCATGCTCTTCGTGATTTGATGGTTTGTGCAGAGAAATCTGCTGTAATTCTGATGGGTGTTCCCTTGTAAGTGGTCTGTTTCTTGTCTCTGACAGCTTTTAATATTCTGTTCTTGTACTGAATTTCTGGAATTTTTATTATTATATGCCTGGGTGTTGCTCTGTTTGGGTTGTAGGTGGCTGGGGTCCTGTATGCCTCATACATCTGAGTATCTTTACCTTTTGCTAAATTAGGAAAATTCTCCTGGATTATTTCTGTGAGTAGCTTTTGTAGCTCATTTGTTTGTGTCCCTACTTCTTCTTTTATGTTCTTAATTCTTAAGTTATGGATCCTCTTATCATCTTCTAGTCTTTGTATTATTGCTGTTTGTTTTTTTGTTACTTTTAAGAAGTTTTTCATTTCATTCTCCCATATTACAAATCTGCCCTCCAGTTCAGATAGTCTGTCCTTAGTTTCTTTCAAGCTGTTATGCCAGTTTTCGATAGAGTTTTTAGTTTCCTGGTAGCCCCTTTGAACCTGTTTCACGTATTCTATGCTTTCTCTATTTTCTCCATCTAACAATTCTCCCCTCTTTTTCTGTTCTTCCATTCCACCATCTGTTTTTTCTTGGGTAGTGCTTAGCATTTTTCTAACTATTCTTCTTACTTCTAGCTTCAGGTCATTAATAACTTCATTCCTGAACTGATCTATGAGGCTCTCTAGATGGCGCTTTATGTCTATTGGTGCAGTGTCCGCTATTGCCTGTTTCTCAGGATTGGGGGCCGAGGAGCCTTTCTTGTTGCTGCCTCTTCCCATATTCTTTGTTCCTTATATATGCAAGCTTATATAGGAGGCCCAGCTTCCCTCTCTGTCAGCCACAGCCTGATTGAATTGCGCCGGCTAGGTGTTCCCGCCCACCACAGCACACCAGGAAGTTGTAGACCAGGCAGCCTATGTGGGGCTCATCTCTCCAGGCCACACTCAGGCTCTGAGATCTGGGTTGGGCTAGCCTACTGGGTCTCCGCCAGCAGTGTCACGTAGGATAGGCACTTCTCACCAATCCCGCTTGAGAGGGGATATGTGGCTGAGGTCGCTGCAGCGCCCTGCTCCCGCAAGTCTGCCCAGTCCCAGAATGTCCTCTGTTGGAGTCTCCCAAACCATGGGAAGAGTGTCAGTTTCTCTCACTCACCTCACCGCAAGTCAATGCACAGCTCCTCACCCGTTCTGTTTTCAACTCTGTTTGCCGATTCCCTTCTCAGTGCTTCTGCGTGTCTGTCTCCCTGCCAAGCCAATGTAGATGCAGCCGCCGCGTGGCGGGAAACCCAAATCGCGACTTCCAATGCCACGGGCTCCAGCCTCCACACTGAGGCCCCTCTGTTCCTGTTCTAGCACCAGGACTGCATTCCAAGTTGGTTTCTCTCAGCCCAGTTCGTTTCTGAGTCAGCAGAGCATATCTCCACCTGCTTATGACTCCTTAGTCCGCACCATTCCTGAATTCTAAGCTGACTCTTTCAGAGAGCCTCCATAGCTGCTGCTATCTGTTCGCCATTTTCTCCCGGAAGTCCAGCACTGAACTTTTGTAATTCTCTGATTCAAATAAAAATATTTCATTGTAAAAGTAGCCACCATATATTAAGGGACAATATAAAGGATTTTTTCCAGATTTTTAATAAAAAGGGAAATAAGATGATTTGGAAAGACATAGAAACAATTAGATCCAAAAAATTAAGATTGAATGATTATCTGCAAAATTTCAACAAAATTCCAAACCTGTAGTTTACATTTTTAGCTTTTGGGTGAAGAGAATGGCCACAATTCAGAAAAAAATTTGCAAATGTTTTCTAAAGATTAACATTCCCCATATAGGCAAAGATAAAAAATTTCTTTAACATCTTATGACAGTTATGGTGACAGAAATGTGTAAAATTCAGGGGAGAAAAACAGAGAGGACACTGGCACTGGTACAGTGTAGGCCTGCACACTTTCTAGGGTGGCCAGTAGGACTGCAAGGAAAAAGAAAGAAAGAAGAGCTGTGACACTAATCCATCAACAGAGTTATTGCCTCACAGTGGAGACCCATTGAAAGATCTTAATTCATCAAACTATGAAATTCAAAGGGTGTTTCTCAAAAGAGAATCTGACAGCAGCAGAAGGGCCATTTGTAGGAATCAGCAGGATTACACTCAATGAAACCTCCCTAAACATTCACTGGGAGGGGGAACAAGTGTTGTCTTTTGC
Source organism: Cavia porcellus (assembly GCF_034190915.1). Taxonomy (NCBI): domain Eukaryota; kingdom Metazoa; phylum Chordata; class Mammalia; order Rodentia; family Caviidae; genus Cavia; species Cavia porcellus. Next base: position 82,322,764 of record NW_026947487.1, read on the forward strand.
AAATACAGTTAAATCCTCTGTGTTGGAAGACTTGTCCTTCTCAGTTTGAAGAAAGCTTAGAAAGAATGTACGATATCCACCTCTCTACTAAGTTGGACTGAACAAATTTTGTTCTAATCCCAGGGTCTATTGCTTATGCCTGTCTCTGTTTTCACAGGGGAAGGTCACAGATGTAGTCTCTTGTTGGCCTACACTTTTGCTGAGCTAAGATTATTGTTAGAGAATATCAGCCACTTACCTGTGGCCAGGCCTTTTTAGGTAATCTAACTCATCCAGAGCTTATATTCACAAACACTGCTTTTATGACTCTCATATGCTAGACCATTTACTCTCTGCTATAATCACTATTGATGCTGCTGTCACAGGGAATAGCACCCATGTTCTAAAGATTATTGAAATTCTTTAAACCATGCAATTTTTTACATGCTCACCATGCCTTTTCCCTCTCCCAGAAAGCACAATAAAAGTTCTTATCCTTCACTTCATAAACACTTCCTGTTAAACTCTGAGTTCCCACATGGTAACTGCCCATAAGGCTTGAAGCATCCCTTACTTAAGGAGAAATAAGTAACAAACTCTCTTTCCAAGGACCTTCAACTCATGGTCTGCTAGCCTGGCCTCACTTAGATAATAAGAAATCCAAAGTTTGTAAAGCAGTACTCACTAGAATTAATCCTGAGTAAGCCTCAAAAGGAATATGTCAGATCTTCACGTTATGTGAAGCTGACAATAGTAAAATCTGAAATAATCAGAATGACCAAAATGATCAATTCTTAAACGTTTGACCATGCCTACCATAGGATGCAATATAATAATCAAAAATGCAGAAAAATGGTTTTTCCATATTTATGTTTGAGAAAATCAGCTTATCACTTCCTGTAAGAAAAAACAGATCATACAGTTTGTATTATGTCTTCAAATCCTTCTAAAAGGATAACATACTAAAGTATTTAAATATACAACTGACAAGCAAGAACAGACTCAGAGGAGACCATAGCCACAATAAGGACAGAACAGAGAAAACTTTGTTTAGAGCAGTGGAAATAGAAGATAGTGAGAAATGAAGAATTCATGGAAATAAGAGAGTAAGATGGATATAGAACATGTTTCAGGAACTGACAGTAATATAAACTTAAAAAATAGGGGCTGGATCCTTATCTCTTCTATACTGATTAGGAAGGCAGCCTTTGCTTTTGAGATCCATTATAGGCAAAAGTTTCTCCTAGAATCTCTTTCAATCTTACATAACTAACTAGAATAATACCTGAAATTGTGGTCATCTATTTATATCTAAGCATCATAAGGTCCTTCACAGGAGTCTCTACTACATATTTCTGTCCAGAGTCAGAAACTCAATGTAATCAAATTTTGTGGTCATGGGTATCAAAGACTTAGATGGAGTTCATATCTGGTCTCGTAACAAGTGATCACAGAGATGGACCTGGTTATATTGGCACTTATATTCACCAGTAAGCTATCAGTAGTGCTCTTTTCCTCACTGAGTGACTTGTTTGGGTAAATCACATTCTGTAAACAATTGCATAAGCCAAACTAAGGCATTATATACCATTATAATGCACGAAACTGAAGCAATCCATCTGAAGGCACCAGTAATTAGGAGCAATACAAAGTTGTTACTTTCCTGATGAGAGTGCAAATTCATACAACCATGTTGTAAAGAAATTTGGAATGTCCATTAATATTAACTTCTGGAACCTTCATGAATAACAAATCCACACTTAACCATAAACACAAGAGAATTACGTGAGTGTTGTTATGAAAATCAGAATGTAGCTGACCATAATGGTGCACTCCTGTAATTCCAGGTTTCAAGAGGCTGAGGCAGAAAAATGAACGTGAGTTGGAGGCTAGTGTGAGGTACATAGTAAATTCAAGATCATCCTAAAATGTATACTGAAATATAACCTGGAAAAAAAACCTGAAGACATTTTTTAGTGAATTCATCACAACACTGTAATAACCTCCTAACTTATACTGTCATGGATGGAATTATGTCACTTCTTAAATTCTTGTGCTGAAGATTAAGCATCCAGTGTGAATAAATTTGAGAGACAGTACATTATACAAGGACAATTAAGGTTGAATTGGACATAAAGATTGTAGTTAAATAGAATTGATTTAACATTCTTAAAAGAACAATGAGTATGAGAAAGCTCCTCTCCTGTATAGACACACACACGCACTTACACACACGCACACACACACACACACAGATGCACACACATAGAGACAGAGAGAGTGAACTACGTGAGGACCAAAAAGTGACAAAATCTGCAAAGTATAAAGACAGTCTTCATCAGGAGTCAGGTCACCTGGTACTCTGGTGTGGAAGCTTTAGTTTCTAGCACTATGCTGAAGTGAATTTTCATGGTTTCTGTCTCTCTACCTGTGGATATTGTTATGCTCATCTGAGCAGATTCATGCAGTATCTAAAAGTTCACTGCTGTGGAACAGACAAATGATGGCCCATTTTCACCACAAATGACTTACTTACACACTGATGAGGAGCAAACCACAACCATGTGCAACACACAGGGGAATCTCACAAACATGATGTTGAAAAGAAGTCAGGGACAAGTGTATGTATTCAATTAATATAAAACACAAGGTAGAAAAATTAAGATCCAGGTTAATAGTTATGTCATTTTGAGTAGATGGTCACAGGGAGTAGAGAGCAGGGCATGGCATTGATCTGAGGACAGTATCCTGGAGGCTGATAATACTTGGCTTCTTGACCAAGAGTCAAGAATCAGTTTTTATAAGTTAATAAAGGCATAAGTTAATAATGTTCTGATTTTATATAATTACAATTATAAATTTCTGTATGTTCATTATACGCAATTTAAAACTTAAATATTTGTACCCAACATTAAGACTATGATCAAATGAAGGAGATAATATTGATGCAATTAAATGTACTATGTATCCTAAATATTACGAAAGAATACAAATTGTATAATGTACTAGTTTTTTTAATAAGGACTTGGTTGGATGTATTAACAGAAATCCAAATTACATTTATCTGAAATATTCAATGAATAAATTACAACTCATATATATAATAAAATTCTATGAGGCAAATGTTAGAGCTTCAAGTACAATTTTATTAAAAACACAGTGTAGATAAATGATTGACACATCATCAATCTTACACTGGCATACAGATAGCTAAATGAATAGTCAACTAAATCTTTAACATACCATTGTAACTATGATTTGGTTTGAATGTGGTTTGAGTGTGGTTTTCAAAGTTCTGTGTTCTAGATGCCTGTTCAGCATGGTTTAATATCAAGGTGTTGGAAATGATGATCTGTTCTGTTGTGATGTACTCAGGGTTAGTCATCTGTGACACTACTTCCCCACCATCCTCAATAGAGATTACTGTAGGTATAGCAAGACCAGGCTACTTCTAGTAAGAGTGGTTCTTATAAAATGGATTTGAGCCTGGACTTTGCCAGGTCTCTAGTTGCCTGTTTCACCATCTATTTTTTTCCAACCATGCTTTCATCACTGAAATGCAATGAAGTCCTCACATGAGTAAGCAGAAGCTAGCACCATATTCTTGAAACTTCAGAGCTCACTTCTTTATGAAGTTCCCAACAGAAATTTTGTTATAGCTTCCAGGGGAGAAATGCTCATATTGCCTGTTATGATGCTGGATTTGGGTGGACATCAGGGAACTCACAAGGGAAGACAGATGTGGTTTGTTCCCATAGAATATGGGCTACTATGATCTCATTTCTTGTAATGTTTCAAACAGATCAAGGTAAAAAGATCAGCTCCCCAATCCCCCAAGGTATGCTATAGCAACATCATCAACATAACCCTTCTGGGAAGGGCCCTCATCATCCTGCACATTCAAGGCCATGGGTTCTCCACACTAATTCTTTTCTCCTCTTACTCAGTCCTCAGTCTAGCATTGAATTCTAACACATCCATGAAATATGAAACTCTTCAGAAGTGAACCATCCACTCTTTGTATTCTGACACAGTTGAATGGCAAGTCCATTGTGTAGGTTTTCCTCTCCCTGCCTTTCCCTTCCCAGCAAAAGAATGAGGTGCATTCTCAATGTAAATGTTAACAGACAATAAGAACTGTGACTGAACAGGGTAGATACCAGGGGAGGAAAAGGAGGTTCATCTGAGCATGAGTCATCTGGAGCAGCACTAGAAGGGTCAATACCCCAAGGGCAAAGCCTGAGCCTGGATCCTCTCTTGCCCCAGGTCAGATGAGGGCAAGGAGACAGAACAAGGAGGAAGGAGCACTGGGACTCAGAACTTGGGGAAAGGTCTCAGGTACCAATGGCCCTCAATAAAGAGACAAACAGGTAGGCCTGGGAGGAGGGATTCTTTTATCCCTTATCTGAAGCTCTTTAGGAACTTACCCAGAAAGTGCAAAGATCAGAAAAGGAAGAAGTACGGAGATTTCAATCTTTCTAGGTCATGTACTTTCAATATTCAGGTCATTTTGCCTTTTCCAAATGGACAGAGAACTATATATGATACTGGTTTCTAATTGAAACTGTTTGTATTCCACTCAACTTCTGCAGTATCCCATCAGCAGCAGCCCAGGAAGCTCCAAATAGAAAGAAGCCTATTTTCCCTATTACACTGCTGCTTTCTGAGGTACTTTATGAAAAACACAACGGACTGTATATTTGATGTGGTTTGCCCCTAATGTTTTGTTTTATTGCAGTTTAATAAACTGAACCTAAAATTGTTTGAGGGAAATGATGAGTAATTTTAATATTTAAGTGAATTATTTTATAAATAGAAGATGACTAGATATTTTATATTTTTACAATGATGGAAATCCAGACATAACTGAGACATGATATACATTCTGATTGCTAAGAGTGAGAAGTGATGTGGCTTTTAAAGAAAGTGGATTTGCACAGTTAGATTTGGTCACTCAGGGAGACTGCAACACTGAGTCTTTCTTTGATTACTTAGTAACTTAAAGAGAACTTGTCCTAGGATAAAAATAAAAGGGTTTCAGCTTGCAATTCAGGTGAAAGACTAGAAGAAAGAAAGAAAGAAAGAAAGAAAGAAAGAAAGAAAGCAGTAAAGAAAGCAAGCAAGAAAGAAAGAAAGCAAAAAAGAAAGAGAAAAGAGAGAGAGGGAAAGAAAGAAAAAAGAAAGGAGGAAATGAAAGAAAGAGTGAGAGAGAAGAGGGAATATGTGAAAGTGTGAAGCAGTGAAGGTAGAAAGGAAAATCAACACAGAGATGGGGTGTAGAGACAGGGAGAGGGAGAGAGAGGAAGATTAATTCTCAGAAAATAAGAAAAATAATCCAACACTGTCTGGCATTTGACTCATTTTATCTTCCACAAATTTGAATGCTATAAATAATAGTGAAAAGTAAAAATAGTGATATTCAAAGTTTCTCATTGATTTATGTTTATAAGCATAAAGAATCATAAACCAGACTTTTTTTATAATCAGTTTCAGCAAATTGGAAATACATACATCGCACGTGGTTCAGACTCAGTGTGTGCATCAGAAAGTTTGAAAATGAATAAAGAAAAAAATAGATGTGTTTATCTCTTTCAAGATCCAAGAAGATTTTACTTCCATTGTACTAGAGTGACCTGATCACTGTAATTTTCAACAATCCCTCCAAAGAATTTTTCAACATTCATTGGTTTAATATTAATATGGGTCTCAAAGGAGTTTTTTTTGTCTGTGGTTGTATCTTTTTTAATACACATTCATCATATTGGCTTCTATTGAATTTTCACCCAAAGTTTGCTTTACAAATCAAGACAAGTGATACTACTTCCTCACCAGAAAAAATAAAAAGTTTCATTTCACACAATTTTTAAAATCTTTAGTGTGGGGGTTAGAGCTGTCTCAATACAGATCTAAATGGCTTCTGAGAGCAAGGAAAGACTAACTGGGGTGCTGCTGTGTTTGAGGAAGGGACCACGGCAAGATTGGTGAGGTTTTCATCTTCCCCCAGCACCAGTGGGAGAAGCATTCAGGCTTTCTAATCAATTTCTCTAGACAATGGTCAGGAGAGGTCCTAGGAGATCTGAGGTTAAAAGTTTTCATCAGACAACTATAAAATAAATACAAGTATCCAACTATGATGCAGCACATTGTTGGGACTTGTCTTTAAAACTCAATCAGACTATCTTTTCATTAATAGGTTTAACAATTTTTGTAATTTTTCTTCCTTTGTTTTTTCCTATTTCCTTGTATTTATGATAAAGATTTTAGATTCAGTATTCATTTACCTATTTGCTTATTATGCAGATCTCTTTGAAAAATCTTTAGTGATTATTCTTGGTATACAATACCTGACTGCAAATAATCATGTTGCATATTCAAGCAATGCAATATTAATTAAGTGAATTTTTAAAAATCTTGTAACATAAGTAATAAGAACTGTGGGAATAATAAAACCCAAAAAGTGTAATTGCTATTGTAAAAAAGAGAGGAAAGGAAGGTGGACTAAGGGATATAACCACAGGTATGTTTGAGTGTGTAGGATGGAAAACCATATTACTGAGCTTTTGTTGGATCATTGAACGGAACTGTCTCCAATATCACTGTATGAATGTCCACTTTATATGCTTTAATTTTATAATTTGGACAGCTGTTTCTAAGAAGACAATATGTAACCTATTAACTAGTGATTTCTTACTGTATATTTTTTCCTTGAAATTCTGTATTACTTGTACCCTTTTACTGCTTTGTTTTTTTTATGTCCTTTCTTTTTTCTCTTTAAATAAAAAAAGTCTTGTAACACTGTACTTTAAATTACTATCTTCCATTCCAAGTTTACAGTATTTTTCATAAATGGACTATCTAAGGCTCTAACATTACATCAGTAATTTTATGTTACTTGATATGAGTTTGTTTCTACTGAGGAATGCTTTCTCTAGTGTTGATCTGACCTCAAAGAGAACATCCCCTGTCCCACTGTTTATGAGCTGACTGTATCCACCAACTTACCCTTGCCTAGGAGTGAAAGATTTCTAAGGATCTTGATCTAGAAATCTATATCAAACCACAAGGGATAGAGATTTACATTTTCCCTTTTTTTTTCCTCAGTAGTTTTCTACCAGGGACCCTAGAAAAACAGCTTTTGCTACTACTTCTGTGTGTATTTTAGGATTTTGTTGCTTAGTAGAAAATGATCTGAGTAGAATTCTATACCAGACCATTACAGGCAGGCTTGCTCCAATCCTGCCCCCAAACACTAATGTTCACCTAACATATGACCATGGTGAAGAGTGATGGGTGTAAATTTCCATTTGACCCTGTGGTGCCCAATATTTTGTTTTCCTAGTCTATACTCAGCATTTGTCAAATTCATAAACTTTTAATAAGAACTGTCACAAGAATGGTGACATCAAGTGCCTGTAGGAGTGCTGAATAGTGCTCACATCTTTTCTCTCCTCCACTGGCTCATCTTCCTTTGGATTTTAGGGTGACCATTCACTGAGTCACCTCGGTAAAGGTGTCTACTACTTTGGATGATGTCTCTCATCAACTTGCTGTATAGGAAGATGACTGATTCATCTACATTTCAACACAGACATTGATTTTATTGTCAAAATTAACACTTATCTTCAAATTAAAGTCATTGCACAAACATTCCCCATTCCCGGACTCCTCCCATCATAAAACAAACCATGCTTCAGCCACTACAAACTTATGCAAGCTTAGCTTACAAACGCTCCTATAGATACACCCATGTTAACTGTCTCAGGACCCTGAAACTGGCTGCATAGTCGTTTCAGAGCTCTATGTGTTCTTGCTGGTGTGGATTCCCCACAGTCTTCTTGGCTAGAACCTCAGTATAGAAAGCCATTTCTTTGCCCTTCAGTTTCTGGGCAGCCTGGGTGGTGACACCAATCTGCAGGTATCCTTCCTTTTGGTCATACTCTGGCCAGTGAGGCAGACCTTCCCCATTGGGGTTCCTGGGAACAGAATCAAAGAGAAATTCTTCAATAAACTCCATGGTCATTCTTTATTTCTGAGACTTTCAACTTTCTAGTGGCTTATCTATTCAAGAGACCTATGTATCTTCAGAGCTAGACACTACCTTATCTACTAGAGCACCTTATGCCTTTCCAGAAAAGTCTCTCTGTCACAGTGCATTGGTCTCAGAGTCTAGTGTTTGAAGACTCCAGTTGTAGAACACACCCTATCCCAGCAGCTATGCCCAACCTCACACCACCACCAATTCTTTTCCATTTTTGCTACCAGCCTCACCCAGTCCGAGCAAAGTTGGCCCAGAATTTCATCACCATCTTGCTGAGGTTGATCTCCTCCTCGGAAGCACCCTCTGTGCAGAAGAAGTAAAACAAACAAAGAACCCTTTAATATACAAATTGGGATTGGTTGGTGCACAGATAAGAGGTTAGAAATTCAGAGTCTTGACTTTCATTACTGATCAATAGGTTCAAAAGTTTGTATTTTAAGAGAATTCTAGTTTATATGCACTTTCAACTTGAGAATCATGAATAACAGGAATCAGCCATGGACCTGAAGGCCATCCATATTCTGGCTGTGTTTGTCTTCTCTTATCTGCAGAAGATCAAATTCCTGTCTCACTTATATCATACATCTGGACAGTGAGGGTACCTACAGCTGTGGCATATCAGCACACGTCTTCTTTCATGCATGTGAGAGCAATAGGTTATGTATGTCTAATGTAGCTTATCCCTGTGTAACAGAATCAGTAATCTAAGAGAAGCAGATAAGGAAAAACATGCTCAAGTTCATCACACAAAAATTGTTGGATCTCTTAACTCCAAATTCATAGCCATGAAAGAGCCATTACCTTTCACAAGTGGACTCCCAAACACTGAGAAAATCTCATCCCCGTGGTCTCCTTTCACTGTCTTGGGTCTCATGTCTGATATGAAAGTTGGACAGTACTGGAACTCATACATGTAGGTGGGGGCTCCAGCATCTGAGAAGATATGGATCATGTACAATTTATGATAGCATACATACTTAGATTTTTCAGTCTCTGATGTTACAGAAAACCAATGGTTATCATCAAAAGACAAAAGGATAGTTTTAAGATAGTTTCTTCATAGTCAGTTGTAGGAACACACAGATGAGTAAGATAGAACTTGGATTTGAATCAGATGCATATTGAATGAAAGAATGTATGAATGCAACATGTCCATCCAAACACATTGGATGAATTTATGATAACCCATAGGTTGTCTTCATGCCAAAAACTTCTACAGTGTGGTAGATGTCTTCATCCTACTTTTGAATACTTGCAGGTTTTTATCTTCCATTCTGAGGGAAGTGAAAGAACCCAAAGGCTTTCTCAAAAATGGGAATCCTTAAATAGAAATATATGCACATAGAAAGCAAAGTATTTGTTTTATTTTAGGAAATCACGAAACTCAAAGTGTCATATCTCAGGCATCTGACACTTTTTGTTTGTTCTTCAGCCAGGGAATATTAAGGCAGTAAGATGATAATGTGATTATTAAAAAAAGAAAACAAAGAAAGAAAATAAATGGAAAACCACAACGGGGTAGTGAGAATGGTTCTGTATTACCGTGCCTTTTGCCATGCTTTCTTACCATAAAACAAAATATATCCAAACCCAAAGATGCTCTATTTTCTACTGACTAAATGATTAAACCACCAATTCCTACTACTTTATGATTGTGGGTCCCAATTCTGTCGAGTTCAGCAGGTAGCATCTATCATACTGCCTACAAAAACTAAGACTAAGAGAAGAAAGGTCAAGTCCAAATATGGTTACTTGAGTCTTCTATTCTTCACGTGAATACAGTGAGAAAAGATAAAAATTTTGAAAAAAAATAAGAGCAAATCAATATGCTGACACTTGCATCTGTCAATCAAATATTTCTGAAAGGAACTCATCATTCAATTATTAAAGAAAGAATTCAGAAGAACTGCACAGCGAACTCCACCTAACCATGCAACCTTGGCACCTTGCTTAGAACCTGGTAGGATCCTGCCCAGTGAATCCAAGCAGCTGGGAAGATTTGGAGTCCATATGCCATAAGCTAAACACTGGACAGTGCACTACATCTAAATACATATGAATTACCAAAGCTTGATCAAGAAGATGTAAAACTGGGGCTGGGGATTTAGCTCAGCGGCATAAACGCCTGCCTTGCAAGCAGGCAGTCATGAGTTCGATCCCCGGTACCGATAAAAAAGAAAAAGAAAAAAAAAAAAAAAAAAAGAAGATGTAAAACTGCTGAATAACCCCATTTCAATTAATGAAATTGAAAATTTAATTAGAACTTTACCAACAAAGAAAACCCTAGATGGATTCACTGCAGAATTCTACAAGAAATTCAAGGAAGAGTTAATGCCAACAATACTAAAACTCTTCAATGAAATTGAGAAGGAAGCAATTCTGCTTAACTAATTTCTGGAAGCAAATACTACTCTATTACCAAAACCAAAGAAAGACACAACTAAAAAAGAGAATCTTCCTAGGGAACATCAATGCAAAAATGCTCAGTAAAATATTAGCAAACAGAACACAGCAAGTTATCAAGAAGATTACACACTATGATTGAGTGGGATTCATTCCAAGAATTCAAGGATGGTTCCGCATATGCAAATCAATAAGCATAATGCACTATTTCTGTAGAGTCACTGGTAAGAATCACATGATCATTTGAACAGATGTAGATAAAGCTTTTGGTAAAATCCAACACTCATTCAACAACCCTAAGGAAAATTGGACTAGATGGTCTTTACATCAATCTGATAAAAGTCATCTATGACAAACCAACTGTCAACATCATATTAAATGGTCAAAAACTGAGAGCTTTCACTCTGAAATCAGGAACAAGACAAAGATGTCCATTATCACCACTCCTATTCAATATAGTGCTGGAAATATTAGCCAGAGCAATTAGACAAGAGAGATAAATAAAATCAATCAGAACAGGAAAGGAATGAGCTAAATTATCATTAGTTGCAGATGACATGATACTCTACATAGAACACTCTAAAACCTCATTGAAAGACTTCTAGATGTAAAAACAAAATTCAATATTATGGCTGGTACAAAATCAACACTCAAAAATCAATAGCATTTTTATATGAAAACATCAAACTCACTGAGAGACAGAAATAAGAGAAATCACAATCTTCACAATAGTATCTTCAAAAATAAAATCCTTAGAAATCAATCTAGCAAAGGAAATAAAGGATCTATTCAGTGGGAATTACAAAACTCTGAATAAAGTAATCTAAGGGGATCTCAGAAAATGGAAAGACATTCCTTGTTCATGGATAGGAAAAACAAACATTTGAAAATGGCCATTTTTGCAAAATTGTTGTACAAATTTAATGCAATTCCAATCAAAATACCATAAATATGCCTCACAGATCTAGAGAAACCATTCTTAAAATTCATCTGGAACCAGGAGTCCTAGAATAGCAAAGGCAATTTGGGGCAAAAAAAAGGCAAGGCATGAAGCATCACAACCCCTGACTTGAAAATATACTACATAGATACTGTGATAAAATCAGCATGATGCTCAAATAAAAACAGACCTAAATAGATTAGAAGATACATTCACAACCATACACACACTCAGCCACCTCATTTTTGACAAAGGGGCCAACCATTTTAATGACACTTTGGAAGAATGCCTGTTTAATAAGTGGTGCTGGAATCACTGACTCTCCCTATGCTGAAAACTTAAACTAGAACCATTCCTCTCACCATGCACTCAAAAATGGATCAAGACCTAAATATTAAAACAGAAACACTAAATCTGTTGGAAGACAAAGTAGGTAGATATCTTGAAGATATAGGGGAAAGTATTTGTGAAGAAAAACCAAACTGCAGGGGAAATACTTCTCAGAATTGACAACTGGGATCTCATCATATTAAAAAGTTTTTGGATGTCAAAAGAAATCTCCAACAGAGTGAAAATAAAACCCAAGAATTGGGGAAAAAATCTTAACCAACTGTCCCTCACAGAAAAGACTTCTGTTTAGAACATATAAAGAATTTTAAAAAATCGGGCCCCCAAAATTCAAAGACCCAATCCAAAAATGGGCATCTGAGATGAATATACAGTTCTCAGATAAAGAAACACAAATAACAAATGAATACATGAATAAATGCTCAGCCTCATTGGTCAATAGAGAAATGCAAATTAAAACACTGAGATTCTATCTCACTCCAGAAAGGATGGCTAGAATAAAGAAAACTATCACAACAAATGCTGGAGAGGCTGGGGGAAAAAGGAATTCTCCTGCACTGTTGGTGGGAGTGTACACTGGTGCGACCATTGTGGAGGTCAGCCTGGCATTTCCTCAAAAATCTGGGATTGGAAGTATCATTTGAATGAGTGACTCCACTTCTGGGCATATTCCTAGAAACTGAAAACATTATATCACAGCGATACATGTGCATACATGTTTATAGCAGCACAATTTTTTTCTGGTATTGACTCAAATTTATTTATTTATTTATTTATTTATTTATTTATTTATAATTTAAAGAGAAAAAAAGAAAATAAAATTAAAAAAACAAAACAGTAAAAGGGTACAAATAATACAGAATTTCAAGGAAAAAATACAGTAAGATATCACTAGTTAATAGGTTACATATTGTCATCTTTGAAATAGTTGTCCAAATTATAAAATTAAAGCATGTAAAGTGAACATTCATACAATGAGATTGCAGACAGTGCTGATCAATGATCCAACAAAAGTTCAGTAATATGGATTTCCATCCTACACACTCAAACATATATGCAGTTATATCCCTTAGACCACCTTCCTTTCCTCTCTTTTTAATAACAATTACACTTTTTGGGTTTTTTTACTCCACAATTCTTATTATTTTTTGGAGAGAATAAAACCTAATGTGACTAAACAAAACAGAGTCAGTTAGAACAAAAGGATGGGCATAGTACATGATGTAAAAATAGAATATCAGGTGATCTAAAATGGTTACCATTGTGCCTCTTGCTATTTTTTTAAAAAGTTGCCTATATCATCAGGTATAATAGAATTGACCAAAACAGTACAGAACAAGACCAATAAAACCTACACTGGAGACCTTACAGGATTTCAAAAGAAGATAATAGTCAAACCATAATGGGCATCTTAGTGAATCTTATTGCCTTCAAAGTGGTGGCCTATACCCTCAAACTTGATACTATCAAACAAAATAGAATATAGTAAAATCTGACAGAACAAGATGGGGAGAGCAATACTGGGGATCATATCAGGTTAATAGGAAAACAAAAAAGTTACTATAATATATCCCACTATTTTTAAATTTAGTTTTCCATTAATTGAAAAAAAGTAAGAAAAAAATAGATTAATTTTAAAAAAGGGTGGGATTGAGGTAAAAGAGGACATTGTATTAGAACAACACAGGTCAGAACCGAACAATTTAAGCATCATTGTGTATCACCCCCAGATAATCTAACATAATAGTAGTCACCATAGTGCCTCCTTCCTTGAATTATTTGAGTATAACTTCATATACTATAGCATCAAGCATATCAAGTCAGTCTGAAGCTATTCAAGAGAATGAAGAAATTACAGGGTATTTAGAACCAGTTAACAGAAAAAAAACATTGGTTTCTATATTATCTCTTTGCCTATAAAATTTTTTGTTTATATTATCGCATATAGTCAAATATAGTAAGATACAACATGTTAAAACCAGTGGAAACAGGTATACAACAGCTTGATGGGACTTCAAAACAAGATGATATTAAATCAGCACTAGCTTTTATGATGTGTTGTTTTCTTCAGAATAGCTATTCGTACTATCACTGATACTAAAATCGAACAACGCAGGTTAAAACCATTGCACCTAATGAGTGATAACATCATACGGATTCAAACCAATATGACTGGGAATCATGATTACCACATACTTTTATGTATTCTTATCATTTCTTACACTAGGGAAACTATTTGGTATTTACATGTGAGTTTGATTTATTTCACTTATGAGTATGGTCTCAAGCTGCGACCATTTATTTATAAATATCTCAGTGTGATCATTCTTTATAGCTGAGTAGTACTCCATTACATAAAAATACCACAATTTTTTTATCCATTCCTCAGTTGATGGACACTTACGTTGTTTCCAATATCTGGCTATTACAAATTGTGCTGCTATAAACATGGGTGCACATATATCACTGTGGTATGATAAGCAGCACAATTTTTAATAGCAATATCTTAGCAACAACCTAAACGCCCATCAAATGGGAAATGGATAAAAAGATGTGGTAACTTTATACAATGGAGTACTATTCAGCTATAAAGAAGGATCACACCGAGGCTTTCATAAGTAAATTGATACAACCTCAGGCCATACTCATAAGTGGAATAAATCAAACTCACAAGGGTAAATACCATTTTTTCTCTGATGATAAGAAACTGAAAGAGTAAATAAGATATAAAATCTTCAATAAACATTGTGAAAGAATAAGAAACTCCTCAAAGGGGAAAAAATAGGGAAAAGGAGAAAATAGGGGAAATAAAATATATAACTTTGTATACATTCACTTAAGATAGCTAAGATGATTGTACTACTAATTCTATTAGTTCTTGGAATGAAGCAGTTAATATTTACAGAATTAGATCAATTTTGCATGTTTATATCTAGTAATCTGAATAACTATTTCAAAGATAACTGTGCAAAATAACAAGCTTAATTATGTTCCTACCACCTGATTCTCAAAATCTATATTGCTATGATTTTGGGCTCTTTGTTTTTGTTATTTATTTTTCACTTTTGTTTTTTGTACAATAGATATACATGTATAGGCTTATAGATGCCCACAAGTTCTATTAAATAATTTACAAGAATTGATTTTATTATGTGTGACAGTATGAACAGTTATTTTTAATAAAATGAGACATTTTGGTAGCCATTGCTAATTTTCTGATGTTTAATTATGAAGTCCAATACTTTTTATTCATTATTTTGATTCATTTTATTCTGTTTTCTGTTATTTGATTTCAGTATATGTGAAGGTATGGACAGCTATTTGGAAAAGAACAAGAGACATTATGGTAGCCATTGCTCATTTTCCTTTTATGTGATTCTAAAGGCCAGCAATGCTTTCATTGTTTTGTTTTGATCAGTTTCATACTGTTTTGTTTTGTTTGCATTCATTGTGCATTGTGTTTGCATTCATTGTGTGTGTCCATGAATTTGCATTCATGGACAACGAAATTGGGAAGAACAAGAGACATTATGATAGCCACTGTAGATTTCCTGTTGTCTTGTTTTGAAATCTTGTGTTGCTTGCAATATTTTGTTCTATCTGCCTTGTTTTATTTTGTTTTATTCTCTGTAAAGTAAAAAATAAAAGAAAGGATTCTTGCGAATGAAAGTAATTATTTTAGGTAGGATGCTGCCCAAATTTCTTCAAAAAAAAAAACCTCTTGCCTAAGAACAGATGGATTTGTAAATTTTCCATAATCACAAGTCTTCCAAGGAAATGTGGCCGTAGGTTTAGGAAATAGTAATTATGAGCAGGAGTAGAAGCAGAGACAATGGGACACCACGAAGATACTAAATACTTGCATAATGGAACATGCAGAAAAACATAGGGAAAAGGCCCAAAAGGTGTATATCAAGAAATTGTGGCTGAAAACTTCCATAAACAAGAATGGATGCCAAAATATAGAAGCATAAAGCAAAAATGGCACTGGTTCATTTCAAAAAATGAGAACATCAAAGTCACAGAATAGTGAAAGTTTTAAAAATCAAAGATAAGGAAAAATTATAAATGTATCAAGAAATAAGGACCATATCACATACAAGGGCATGATGACAACCAGAAGATTTCACAGTAGGAACTCTGATGACAGAAGGGAGTATAATAATCCACTGAATACATTAAAGGAAAAACATGAGCCAACATGAATACTGTATGGGAAAGCTATCTTTCAGAAATGGAGAGGGAATGACACTTCTCCAAACAAGCAAGAGCTTATCAATTCACCCTTCTTCATGTACCTTAGAAGAATCGCTAACCAGAATTCTCTAAACTATAACAAAATATACATGAGTAAAACTCAAATTAAAAGTAACTCAGGACCACATTCTGAATACCGTCACACTAGAATGACAATATGTACAGAAATTTTACCACAGCTTGAGAGTTAAAAGTAAAAAAAAAATTACAAAAATACTTAAATCATCAATTGTAAACGAAACAAATTGCCATAAAAATGATATCAAAATGACATGTTGATATCAAAAATAAATGGGGAGAAATATAGAGTTTTATGCAGTCAAAGTTAAGTCATTATCTGCATAAAACAGACTTTTGTAAGTGGAAAGTGCTATATAGATGCTTTATCATAACCAACTAAATATCTTCAGTGAAGTCACACAAACAACACACACACAACTGAGTGGACAGGATTAGAAGAATACCACTACAGAAAACAACCAAATCACAAAAGAGGGTAGGAATGGAAAAGAACATAATATTTACAAAATAATCAGCAAACAACCCCTAAGATCACAGAATTTATAAACTCAATAATTACCTTGACTGTATCAATTACATTCTCTAATAAAATGACTTAAATTGACCAAATGCAGTGTTGAAAGCACTTGAGTATTTATGTCCTTCAGTAAACAAGACAAACCTCACCTTTTAAGACATACATAGATTCGACGTGAAGGACTGAATGTTTTATTATATCTAACTGGAAACTGAAGGGGAATGGTGGTGTTTAGTTAGAATGGACAATGTACTGTAATGAAAAAACACTGTAAAAATAAAAATAAAGACATATTTTGATAAGGAGGTAAAGTCAACAAGAGGCTATAATAATTTTAAATTTTTCAATATCCAACAACTGACCACCTCCCTATATAAAGAAAATATTAAAGAGTCTAAGAAAGAGATTATCATACAATAATAGTAGGGGACTTCAATATCCTATTTTTAACAATGGAGAGGTCATCCAGATAGTATATTCATAATGAAATACTGGACATAAACAGCATTTTGTATCATATGGTCCTAACAGAAATATGTAGAATATCCAATTCAACACAAACAGCATAGGTTTCTAAATATTCTGCAGAGTAAATCACATATTGGGGCATGAGACAATCTTCTCCTAATTTAAGAAATCTGAAATTATACCCACCATCTTTTGGAACTACACTGGAATGATACTAGGGATTAAAATAGGAACTTTGAGAAAATTCACAAATTCATGGAAGTAAAGCAATATCCTCCAGAACAATTAATGAGTCAACAAGAAACATTGATATGGAAACTTTAAAATATTTTCAGATCAATGAAAGATTACAATACAGCAAAATAGTTCTAAGACAAAGGCATACATCAATAACACCTACATCTGCAAACAAGAAAGATATATGAACAACCTAAAGATACGCTGCATTGAACTAGCAAAAGAACAAACCAGCACCAAATTTATTAGTAGAAATGAAACAAAAAAATAAAGCATTATAAAAATGTTTAAAAGATTTACAGTTGGAATCTTCAAAATGTAAACAATATTGACAAACATTTAGCTACACTATCCAAAAAAGAGAACACTCAGGTAATACAAAAGCGAAATGTACATTAAAATTGGCACTATAAAAATAAAGGGCTGGGAATTTAGCTCAGAAGCATAAGCACTTGCTTGGCAACCATGAGGTTGTGAGCTGTATCCTCAAAACAAAAACAAAACAAAGGAACATGAATTACTAATAATATCACATGCACACTAATTTGAAAACCTACTGAATGTGAATAAATTCCCAGTCTAATTAACACTGACTTAAATAAAAAACAGTTAGAATTGATTCATAGCAGTATGGAAACTTAATCAGTAATGAAAAATTATCAAAGACAAATCGAGGTTCTTTTGGCTTAACTGATGAATTATGTCAAAATTTGAAGAACTAATTCCAGTTCTTCTCAGTTGCTTCCTAAAATGCAATTAAGATGAATATTGAAAAATTTTTTATTTCACTCTTATACTTCTACTAACATAAGGCATGTATATTACAAAAAGAAAATTACAGTGCAATATTCTTCATGAACATAGATGTAAAAATCTTTAAAAATGCTACAAAATTGAGTTCAAGAATGCATTGAGATTAATCCAAAATAAAATAGGATTTTCCAGTGGTGTGCAAAAATTGTGATGAATCACATTCTAAAATGACAGAGAAAAATATGGTCATCTTCTTATATGCAGGAAAATAAATAGAAGAAAAGCCAGTGATTTTCATGTTAAAAGCTATGAAATTAAGGGTAAAAAATGTGTAACAACACAAGAAAGGCAAAATCTGAGCAGCACTCTGATTGTATTATTCTCTAATGTGAAATGATTGAAAGCCTTTCTCATAAAATCTGGAAAAAGACAAGGGTGGTTGTTCTTACCATCTCTACATTGGAAGTCCTTGCCAAAGCAATTATACAAAAAAAAATTAAGGTGATCTAACAAAAAACTGAAGATATCATTCTTTGCTTATGACATAATAATTATAGCTAAAAAACCCTGTAAGCTTCACTATAATTGGTTAGAACAAATAGATGCCCTCTGCTTTTAGCGGTCTTCCTCCTGGACCACATCTCTGAAGCAATAATGAACTTCTATACTTCTTCCACATTTAACAGCTAACTTAAATTGAATCCAGCTTTAACTTTCAGAGCATTTCAGATTACTCCAGTGTTTGAGTTGTAGTCCAGCATACCACACTAGCCTCCAAGAAGAAGCCCCTGTAGCAGACGCCGCTGATGCCTCATTCATAACTATGAT
This sequence comes from Cavia porcellus, assembly GCF_034190915.1. NCBI lineage: Eukaryota > Metazoa > Chordata > Mammalia > Rodentia > Caviidae > Cavia > Cavia porcellus. The sequence continues at coordinate 82,341,553 of NW_026947487.1, forward strand.
TCTGGACGGGTCAGCTTAGCTCCTATTATCAGCATCAGTAGTGTATATTCTCCATCTTTTGGATGACAACTTAGGTCATGGCCCATGCTTTTTGGAGATCAAATCTGATACAATTAACAACTACTTGGGACAGCCTTCCACCTACCATGTGTGGATACTGTTGAATGAATGCCCAGCACCTTGCTGTGCAGATAGAACAACCCTGATACATATCTTCTGCTTTGTTCCCACAGTTCTCCAGGTCTGGTTTTGCATAACAGAAAAATGCTTGACTAGACACTGTTTTCAGCTTCCATTTCTTTCCTGCATCATTTCCTCATATTTCCCCACTGATATTTGCTAGGATTACTTCACAAACTAGCAATTTGTATTTAAACCCTAATATCAGTCCATTCCTGACAGAAACAAAACAAAACAGATCCTGGTCCTTAGGTGAGAAGGGATCAGTCTTTCAGTCTTGACCCCAAAACTTCATCATCTGTCTAAATAGGAGTTAGGCAGCTCAGAGACTGAACATGGTGTGTGAGCATCTATTTTCCAGGACTCACCTCTGTGGCCACGAGCTGCAATCACAGATGGGATACCAAACATCAAATCTCCCATTAAGTCCAGGAACAGTTCTCTCTTTTTGACGAGGTCATCTGTCCCTCCTAAATACATCTCAGTGACCACTGCTGTCAGTTCCTCAGGAACATTCTGAAATGCAGCAAGAAAGTGACAACCTGAACCTGGTGAGTAATGTAGACTCTCCAACTAATTCACAAGACCTCATTTATGGTGAAAGTCTTGATCCCTGTGCAAATTCCTCCCTGGGTAGTAAAGTGGAAGACAGAAAATTGGGCCAAGATGCAGACTTTACACTACTGAATTGCTCTGTAACTTTGCGAAGGCCCCAATCCTTCTTTGTTGTTCTACTAATTCACATGATTTCCAACCAGCTTACAGCAAAGGGATACAACGTCCACAAGAGTGATGCGGCCATCTTCTGATCCAGTTTGTCTTCAGGGATTACACCTCCAAGCATCTGTTAATAGAATGGTTAAATGTTTGTGAGGAATCATGAAATATCAGGAAGCCAACCAAACCAATATAACATGAAACTTCTATGTTGGCATCTGGATCTTTTATGACTTTTAAAGTATCAATGAAACAAATGAACTTACATTCAGAATGCACAGACCTAAATGACTGAGCAAAAGAAAACCATCTTTGTATTTGTTGTAATGACAGATTTTTCTGAACTGAGAACTTCAGAACTCTTGTTGGTTCAAATCTTCACACTGAGATACATAAACCACATCCTATCCAACATGACCCAAGTATCCTAAAGTGACTGCTCAATACTGTCACACACAGAGATTATGGCTACTTTAGAAAGCTTAAAATTCTCCCTATTCCTCTTCCTTTTGAAACATAAATCTCATTCAAAACAGTTTCTTCAACAGTTTCTCCTTAGTTCTGAGAGCTAATTTGAAAGAAAAATATTTTGATCCTTCTCTGAAATATATAAATATTTGGGGATATGACTCTAGATCTCTCTGAAAGTCCCAAAGAGAATAGTCTAACCTCTGTGGGTGCCTCACTTGAACCTGTACTTCTTTTTTTTTTTTTTGTCTTTTTCACTTTTATCAGTATGGGGGATTGAACTCACGACCGCCTGTATGCCACTAAGCCAAATCCCCAGCCCCCAAACCTGTACTTCTGATTCATGTCATAAAAATAAGTTTGTTTCTCCTGCAGATGAGCATGGGGGAATAAATCCAATGGTCTGGCCACTTTGATCCTCCCATTACCCCTAGATGCCTTCCTGCACTCACTCAGCCTTAAACATCTCCAGGCTTTAATGTTACAGATTTGAGTTCAAGTCATGTTTGATTTTTCACTACTGGTCTTCTCTTTACTGCAATCAAATTACTGAATAAAACCTGTTCCAGTGTTTTATGTAGTATATGATTTTGCTTTCAGTGACAGAGAAACACCCTTCTTCCATTTTAATACAGAACTGTATTTTAAACAGAGTGAAGGTCTCTGACTCTTGCCAATGAAATACCAGAGATCTCAGGTGGAGATCTAGGGAAACCAAAGTACAGGCCCAATGTAGAAGTTGTTGTACCCTACATACAATCTCCTGACTCCCCAACTTCTTCAACTTTCTGCAATTCCTTGGTTTGTACAACTACACCATTATCTCCTTAGTCTGGATATTTATTTCAGCATTGTTTCATGGGAATACAATCAAATTTGTTTTAGGAAAAGTTTTTTAAGGCAGCAGCATGCAGCTGATACCTGAATATGGGGAGGAGGTGCATCTGTCTAAGAAGTCTGTGCATACTTACCATGGGAATGACCCAGCCAAACTCTTGCTTGTTGAATCCTACCATATAGGGAACGAGGTTGAAATTCTTTTCAGCCATCATCTCTTCAGGTGCTTTGGGCAGCAGCACACCGTCAACAACAGTGGGCACAAACATATACTTCTGGGGAAGACAGCATAATGCTTATCATTACTCTGCCTGTGAAAACACACATGTTCCTCTCTGTCTATCTGAGAGTGTGACCGTAATCAACATCTCCCCTGGCAGTGATCGGTTGACCGAGAACTCGAAATCTATTAGCCTCCCATGGCAGAAAGAGTGATGGTGAAGTGATGCGGGTGGGAGAGAAGAAGGGGAATTATCACTCAAATTAAAATATCCACCATTACAATGTTCATAAAGCAAATTCTGGTGTTTTAAAATAGTTATGGATACAAAATTACAATGAATGCTGAATTAGTGAACACTGGATAATTTTCCAAAGGTAATTCCACAGTTCCTGGGGGCCTCTGTCACATTATGATCACTTTTATTTTTAGGTACTTACTGGAAGATTTAATATACAATGCAAACTTGTTACAGAGAATTAGTTGCATGTAAAATTTATTTATGTTCATATGCAACCTGGGAAAGGTCAAAAATTTTTGTGACCCTTTGTAATGCAATTTTAAATTTTTACACTTGTGCTCGTAGCAATGCCATCTACTACACTTTTTGCAAATTTGCCATTGCATGAATACACTGATTTAGCTGTTTACCAACTTGGTTACTGCTATGTCATTTACACTGATATTATGCTACTACTTTTCAAAAGGGCTTCACAGTGAGGTAGGGAAATCTCTTCTTACACTGGACTGATAGTACTATTGACTCATTAACATGGAAATCATGGGGAAGAGTCTCACATGTGAAGGCTGAATGAAGTAGAACTATCTGTTGTCTTTCCTCCATAAAACATTCTACTGTTCTTATAAACAGTAGATAGCATTTTAACACTGTTTGAAAGGCATCTTAAACAGCAAAATTGCTAGTAAAGGCAATATTACCAAAATAGTGCACTTCAGACATGCCTCAAAAGACACTTCTTTTCCTGAGAGATGGAACAACAAGACAGATTTTCTCACTTGACCTCACATGGATACATGGAAATGATGCTCCTAAACTTTTTCAGCATCTGCATGTACTTTGGAAATGGTCACATGAATTCTGCCAGTAGTTATGTGGGGGTAATAAACAAATTTCAACAAGTAAATGAATTCAAAAGTAAAGATTCACAGATTGTTTAGGATCAGCTCTGCGTATCTATTGGTCTATAAAGCTGAAGTTTTAAGCCTATCACTCAAGCTTGCTAAATGTGGCTTGGTTCCCTATTTCAGAGCAAGAAAAGATCACAACAAGGGCCAAATCCTACTGCAATACTGTGTCACACAGAGCAGACTCTGGTTGCAACTACTGCCACATCAGAAAGCCTGTGTACTTTAAGGGCTGCTCTGGAAACAGCAAGCGGAGCACCTCAACTGAAAGATGGTATAACAGGGCCCTGGGAGCAGGCGCAGGGGGAGATGAGGATGAAGTCTACGGCCAAGTGAAGGAAAAAGGAGGGATAGCTCAAAAGTGGAAAATGGCTGAGCAAAGGGACAAAGGAGTCACTGTGCAGAGCTAGACTCAGGACTGTCAAGGAGCACTGAGCTCGGGAGAATGCCTCAGAGCAGGGACAAGTAGTATTGTCAGGTGGTGGAGCACGTCTTCTGCATAATGTCTGGCACATCCTTGAATCTCACATATGTTTTGAAACCTCAAAGAAAAGAGGAAAGTCAATTTGTCTTGTAAGCAAAATCAGACTTTTAAGGTGAAGCAGAATATGTTCTGTCTTTGGTTTACAAAGACTAGTTTTGTGACATCACTCTCATTACAAATGTGGAGAAAAAGAAGAGGCAGTAAACAGTAAAAGTACAGAAGACAAGCAATGAACACCTCAGTGGGAAAGCACTCATTGGTTCTCATGGCAATCAGCAGCCATGAAAGCAATAGTAATGACCAGTGTCTGCACAGTGAACATTGGTAGTTTCCCGTGAGGCCATCTGCATGGTCTTGCTTGGGTCTCCAAATCAGGAACATCTTCTTTTCCACACATCCACACCTGTTTATCAGCAAGTCCTGTCATTTCTTCCTTCTGAGACACCCAGACTCCATGCACATGTCCCTTCCTCACTGTCCTGGCCCTAGTATAAACAAGCAAGATCCCTTGAATGGGCTACTGCAGTGCAATGTCTCCCATCCTCAGCTCTTGGTCTCTCTGCACCCGCCTTGCCTCTTCCCTGTTCTTTAGTGCAAACCAGAGTCAGAATCTGCTGTAAAATTTAAGATATATCACTGCTCTGCTCAGAGCCATCTGAGCAGCATGTATGTGGTGCTAAATCACTAACCAAGTCCTTTCAGTGATCTACCCACCCCAACTCCTATAATCTCCTGAATTTGTAACCTCTACACCCTTTTGTATAAACACATCAGCCTCCTACATTAAGGCATTTCAGTTATGTTAGCTCTTCCTACAACACTACCTCCAAATTTTCTGAGAGCTGGCTCATTTTCTACGTAACACAGGACTCCCACATCACCAGCTTTTTATGAAAATTCTCTCATGTTTGTTCCCGGGACCTGGTCCAGTACTAATGAGTTGTTCCAGGTAACTTGAATGGCTGTGTTCCCATCCAGGCTGCACTTTTGTCTTTTTGCTTCCTGGCTACAAGTGTTGAAGAAGTCTCTATCCCATGCCATCCCAGGAGATTGGACACACTGAGTGCTCCTGTGCCCCTTATCCAGTTTCCTCTACCTACTGATAACAGAAAATTATGATCAATTCTTTTAAACTGGAGCTTTCCAAACAGGAAAATGATAATGAGAAAAAGATATGTAAGTTCAGAGTACGCAGATTTGCGGACCAGGAGCACAAGACTTGAACTCAGGGTTGTAGTACCCTTCAGTCCATTCTCTGATATTACAGTCTGTGTTACCCTGGCAAGTTGCAGCCCTCCCTGGGGATCAGCAACATGTCCATAAGAAGGAACTGTAATTCCAAAAGACGGTATTTTTTTTCATTGTGGAGGTGTAAAGAATCAAAACCTATAATCAAGTAAACAAAGGTTCTTACCTTTCTGGGGTCTTCAAAAATATCCACAGAAGCAAATTTCTGTGAAGATGAAGGGAAAACAGTTTGAGAATGTTTCTTAGCCTTCCATGTATGTCCCAGAGTATCCTGCTTTTCCTCCTGCTTTGTCTTTTGCTGGGCCCAGAGAAAAAGGGCACTACACAGATTTTGATGTGTATGAGGATAGGGTAGCATGCAAGGCAGGGAGGGGCAGGCACCTACAAAGGGGAGTTAGGTTGCAATCAATCTCTGGAGCTCTTGGGAGAACATCATTTGGGGCCTCTACTCATCTTTCATCTAAATGGTCACCCTGGTAACATCATCTCAATTTGTCTCTTGCACAATGTGGAAATGAGTTGACTGTAGTGGTGGAATTGTGGCAGTTTCAATAGTTGATACGTTAAGAGGTGCGATGAAGTGGCCAGAGATGGCATTCCCATCATTCTCCACCTGTTTCCCTCCTTTTCCCTGCTTTGTGATTTCAAGTGTCCTTAGGGCACCGTGGATCTTCAGGCCCCCAAAATTAGAGATTAGTGCCAGTATGGATACATTCCATGGTCAGTTCAACTGACTATACCAAAATTAATACTATAATCTTACAGAAGATTTCTAAACACAAAGAAGTCCAGACTGTTCACTTTCATATGTACAGAGGAGATAAATGTGTTTTAGTGAGAAACCAACAAAGGAGTGTGGAAGTTGGGTGATTAACACATGTAAATTTTTAACAATATCTTAGATCCAGCCAAAGGGAACTAAACCACCAGTTCGTTTTTCAGTTACCTGAAGATTCTGTTACATTCTTAAGTACTTTTTTTTTCAAGTTGCTTTGCAATTTCTCATTTTGCAGTAAGAAACCCTGACACACAAAATCACTGAAACTTTCTTCAGTTCATGCTTTCCTTTATTGCAAGGTTTCACTAGGACTGAAGCTGCCTGCATTAGCTAACAGGTCTGGCCCAGATTTGTGACCAACAACAACTGAAGATGCTTCCATTATTTATGGTAGCCCACCACAAACCAGGGGTGTGTATACTGAGGGCAGTGGAAAGAAGGGAAACATTTCCACAAGAACTTATAAAGATGTCCCAGGATCATAGCTTCTCTGGATTGTTCCAAAGTGAGCAAATATCTTTGCATAAACTGGGTCCTTCGGGTCCATATGTAGATTAACTGAAATACTTTCTTCTTTTAAGATGTTATAAAATAGTGATAATTAAATTTATTGAGTATCTAGATTAATCTACTTCATACAATAAACCCAGATCCAAGTCTCAGAGCCACATTAGAGTCAGTCTATGGATACACTAGCAAAACACAGCTCTGGTGGTTCACCCACAAGGTATAGAAGTGTCTTTAATGATTGAGATCTAAATAGATGATAGATAAGTTCAGATAACTCATGAGACCACAATTGAAACTTCATCACATGGGGAGTGTTTTTATTGGCCCTGGATGTTACTTTCTTTGGATGTTCGTTCTGCTGAGCTTCCTTGTGATGACAGATGGCCATGACCTTCCATCAATGTGCAAATGTCACTTTTCCTGAGAAGCATCACTACTGGTTATTTTGAATGTGTCCCCTCTCAGCACTCCCACTACCTTTAGCCCACTCACTGTATGGTTTGTTTTTCCTTGAATAGTTCTATTTGAAGATAGATATAGTCAATTCATAAACTAATATTTAATAACAGAAAAGGAGAAATGAAATTTCTAGTTGGAATTAGTAGGCTATGCAGTTCTTTTCCACTGAGAGCACCTTTTCATACACTTAGCATGGAGAGATGCATGGGTTGTTCAGTACAAATAAGTTGAATGAATATATGAATATATCAGTGACAAATATCAGATAGGTGACAAATATGCCATTCCTTTTGGAATACTGAATGAAAGAGTGTTATGAATTCTGGTGTTATGAATTCTGCAGAGATACCCCTGAAAAGACTCATGAAGTCATAGATTGAACTTTTTCAGGGATGACTCAATCTAGAATGCATGATTGATTCATGGTGCAATGCTAGGAACACGGGTAGCATTAAGGGTGGGTGATTACAAAACCATTCCACTGATTGACCTGGCATCCTTCCCTAATCCTGGTAACCAGAATAAAAGATAAGAGACTGAAAGAAAGTTGCCTTGCTTTGCTACCTTCTGCCTGCCATGAACTCTGTTTGTCCTTCACAATACTAGTCTGCTATCTTTTCCTGATGTGGAGCTGGCCAACTGTGGACTGAAGCCTCTACAAAATGTGAGCTAAGAAAAAATTTTCTCATTTAACTTTGGGTGTTGTCTAATTTTTTTTCAGCATTCAGAGAAAACTAACTGACATCTGGTAACTCTTTGAGATGCGTAGAGTGTAGATAAAGGAAACATTATAAATGGGGAAATACTTGATTTTTGACACTATACAAATTGCATGGATATAAGAATGCATGGCTTAAAAAGTTGGATACATTGATAATAGATAAATAATAAATAGATTCAACCTCTCCTGATTTACTTGTTTATCAGAAAATATAGGAAACTGGGCCTCTGATGTAAGTAAAAAAAGAAAATTCATTTACATAGCTTATAAATAAGTCAAGGGAAACTGAAACTTTCTGAAATACTTAGTTCTTAGTGTCCTCATTCCCAAAATTCAGTATCGCAGTTCCATGCAGAAATATAGAGCATTCAATTGTTAAAATACTTATGAAAATACAAATGCCAAAATTTTATAGTAGAAAGAGCAACAGATGTTTATGAAAAATGCTCATTAAATTCTTATTGAATATTTTGAACATTTGTGATACTTCATAACAAAATTAAATGAAAAATTAAACTCTCAGTTTGGAGTAGTAGTCTAAGAATGCTGCTGAAAGTGAGAAATTATCCCAGATGGCTTCACCAAAGCAAGAAAAAAGCTGAGGAGACAAAGTTCAGTGTCAATATACAGGTACCATGAGAATAGAGGCACCTACCAAGTTCTGTGTGACCTCCAAGAGTTCATCCTCTGTCTTCTGGCGCAGGCAGTGAACCATGACAGCTGAGGAAGTAGTTTTACACCCAGCAGCACCTGCAATTTTCTGCAAGGATGACAAGCAGCAGCAGAGTTCCAGATCAGTGACACTTCCTTCCACCAATGTACACAAAAGGGTGTTACCACAAACCCAATGTCTAAATGCAGTTAGGGCAGAGCATAATCTACACCAGCAGGGGTGGGATTTGTTTTTGTCCCAGAGTGTGCAGCTTCATTCATTAACAGGGCATCATTCAGTTATATATATGTATGACTATCTGCTGAACTAGCCATAACCAATACCCCAGCACATCACAAGTAAATAATTAAAGAATAAGCGCAGTATTCTAAAAATTGAACTTTATTAAAGAGATTCTTTGCTATGGAGATCAAAAGCTTAAATTCAGGATTATATTGTCTTGTTTCAAATTCTAGCTGCTCTAATTCTTTGCTATTTGATCTCCTGCAAGGCCCTTAACACCTTTGAACCTTTATTTCTCAGGTAAGGTAATTATTTCATTTCTCTTATAAAAAGAGTTAATGCAGGTGAGGTCCTGAATTGTGTATTCTGTCTCCCGCAGAGTAAGGCTTATACAGAATTGCAGGAAATATGGATAACATGATTCACTGGAAGATATTATTAAGTATGAAATATGATCCTTGAAGTCTCTTATAGCTCAGCCATTCTCATTTCAGTGATCCTTGAGCATCTCAGTGATCCTTTGAGATTTCAAAGCAAGAAACACATCTGTGGATTCCAAGAGAGCAGAGAAAATACATTATCTTTCCAGGGTGAGCCCTACCTTAGCCAGAGGCTTGACATCCTTGCTTAACAGACTAGGAGTGAAGACCACACCACTCTCTGAAATGGCCCTGTGGAAGAGGTTCTTGGCCAGGGGAGATAGCACCTGGAAAGGGAGTGGAGAAGAAGTTAATTTTCAAAGGGTGGAGGTCAGTGGCTCACTTATTCTTTAAGGCTCCCTCTATACACTCCTGTGCCCTGGCCATTCACCTTAAGATACTATCTTTGAGTAGCTATGGCTGCTCATCAGATTTCCTTTATTTCCAAGGCTCTCTCTTTGTGCCATTTCCCCAAGAGAATTTTATTTTCTAAATTTTACTTAAAAGAGACAAAAAGATAAGCAAATAGTGTAATAGAGTTTCAAAACAGATTAGCAGGACAGACACAATACTTGATAGATTGTGTACTGCTTATTTCATAGTAGTTATTCAGAGTATGTATAAGATATAGGTATGATATTGTTTCTAAACAATATTAGCACAAAACATTCTCTTTAATGAATTCAAACTGAAGCTAGCTGTGTAACATAACTAACTTGTGTATATATAATTTTTTTTTCTTTTTCTCCACTTGTGTTTCTCCTTTTGTCCATCATCTTTCCGTTTCAATGGTGTCTTCTCAATTCATAATATCTGGTTATGTTTCAGAAATTCTTTACTTATTTAGTTTCTCACACTAATGAGGCATTAAAAGTGTGTTGCTAGGCTCGGGGTTTAGCTCAGTGACATAAGTGCCTGCTTGGCAAAGGCAAGGTCATGAGTTCAATCCCCGGTACCAAAAAAAAAAAAAGAGAAAGTGTGTTGTTTGTGCCCATAACAACAACCAAATTTTAGAAAGACTCTTGTATTTCCAGAAACAAATTCTGTCCCAGAACTTTGATTAGATTTTAGCAAAAATAATCATCATGAAAGAAAAATGGCTGCTGCTTGTGCTAGAGTGTTTCATACATACATACATACATAGATGAACTGTGGAAAATGCTCTCTTAACACATGGCTAAAGGTCCACAGTGACTACTCATGGACAGTGAGAATGTGGATGACTGTTTTGCTTTTTGAGCTTAACAATCTTTCCCCTCTTTCTAAACTGTAAAAAATATGCAACATCTTTTGGATATTCAACTATGAAACCAACACCTTGTGTAAAAATATAGAAATAAGGCTGACCCAGTGCTCAACACTGAGTGCCTGAATGATTACTTCTGATTTACAGCATCCTCTGTAACATTGACCAGTGTCCTCCAATCCCCAATCCCCATATGACTAAAGCATCTCAAGACTCCAGGTTGGATATGCATCACAAAACTCCTATGCCGTCCTTCCTCTACCTCCACCTACTGTCAACTTCCTCCCTCCTTCTGCGCCTCTGTGTTGCCAAGTTCAATTTGACCCACACTCCCAGAGTGTTGTCCTCCCTCTTAGGCACTATCAGTTTATCAAGACACCTTACAAGAAGCCCCTCCCTGCTCTCAGGGCTGAAGTCACATCCTTGATCTTGAAATGCCTAGTTTATCTCCAGCCCTACTTTCCAAGAGAATAAGGTGAGCCTTAATGATTAAAAGCAACATACCACAGCAATATGCATGCATCTACCTCTATGGCAACACAGTTTGTTGTAGCTAAATCTTTGAAACAAAGGCCCATCAATGAATAACAGATAAACAAGATGTGTTTATATAATAGAGTGTTACTCAGTCACTTTGAAGGATAAACTTGAGACATTTCTAGGTAAAGAGATCTTTCAGGCAATACTCCTAAGTGAAATAAATAGGTCACATGTGTAAATATTGCATGATTTCTTTCAAGTGGGAAACTGAAGTATATTATAGGTAATGTGAATTAAGAAGAAATGATTCAAAAGAAAGGAAACCAGGAAAGGAGAGGTGAAAGGAAGGAAGAGAAAAGATGAAATGATAAAAGGATAAAATATAAACAAAGCTTTGTGTAAGGAGAGTAAGAGGGGAGAGGATTGGGGAAAAAAAGAAGAAACAAGATCTATCATATAGAGGTGAAAATTCACTAGGATGAATACTACCATAATATTTATCCAACTGTACCAGTAGCCTCATTAAAAAGAAAGACCAGTGGAAATTCAGTCAAGTTGAAAGAAGAGTAATATCATGATTGCACACTGAAGGTGGAGATTCTGTCAGCCTAAGGAAATTCATATGAACAGCAGGATAAGGAGTTTTGCCTTGGTTGTTCACAAGCTGATATAGGTGCTGAGTAAACTGTGGCTAGGTCTTGTGAAATCTAGGTCTTGTGAAAAGAGACACACATGACCAGATTGGCTACTCTTCAAGAAGGTTCATCAGCAATATGAAATATAAGGAGACTTACAAGAACAGAGACACATTCACCTCCTGCTGACTCTCCAAAGATGGTCACAGAGTCTGGGTTCCCTCCAAAGTTGGCGATGTTGTCCTGCACCCAGCGCAGTGCAGCCACCTGGTCCAAGTGACCCCAATTCCCTAAGCTGTGTTCATCTCCTGTGCTGTAAGAGACAAAGAAGGGGGAAGAATCAGAACTATCACAGTGATGCTCTTTGGACTGAAATGTCTAGAGGCTCTCACTTAGTCATCTAGAATGAGGGCTGCGCTCTGTGTGCCTGACAAGCATGCCTTTCTCTGCACTGAGTCCAACAGCAGTGTTCTATAGGGGTGATTTGTACTCGTATTTCTAGTTACTGTAAACTGGCCATCTACAGTGTATCCAGGGAAGATCTAAGAGCTAGACTGCATCTTAGGCAATAAGCTCTGAGCATAGTCAACTTGTATTGCAGACTTCAAACAATTGAAAAGTGAATATACTTTCAACTATTCAAAGTGACATGAGGAAAATAAAATCAGGTAAAGAAAGGAGCAGATGTGGGACAGTGCTGTATTTCAGATCTCATGACTACTGAAAGTTTCACTGTCACATTAGCATTTGGTGGAGATATGAATAAAATAAGCACATGGGTCTTTTGTTAGGGTATGAGCAAAAAAGTAAGTGAGAAATAATCAGCTAAACATATTTTAAAGATGGGGCCACACATATTTGCTGTCTCAGTGAATGTAGTGAAAGAAAAAAAAAGTAAAGAAAAAGGATGTTTCCTACCTGCCAGATCTTTACGCTGAGGAGCAGGAAGGAAAGAGCTGCTAGTGGCTGCACTGCAGGTCTTTAGGAAAGAGAGGAAGAGTCACTGTTGGGTGAGAGGTAGTGGACATTGCAGTATGTAGATGGCAAATGAGAGGCATCTTATAAACATATATGGGATTGGGGAAAGATATCTAAAGATGCAACCTGGTAGTAAAAGACAGGTGCACTCTACAAACAAGGAGGGGCAGAAGTGCTCAGGGATTAGTGGAAAAGGAGAGGGAGACACAAGACGATGAGGATGGGGCAGGAGTTGCAAAGTGACCTAGAAGTTTGTGTAGCAAAGATGCCAGGAGGTTGTACATTGTCAGGAGGAAGATCTTTAGAGTCTATCTGTTTGATAGTGCTGAGATTAGCTAGGTGTGGGAGGTCCTGAGTCACAATTGGCCCCTGAGAGAGGAGCATGGGGGGTGTGTGGTTGAAAGACTGTCTCAGCAAGCATTGTATGCACTCCCTCCTGAGACTGCTTCTTCCTACTTCCATAGAAGATGAACAGAACTGCATTGCTCAGCTGAGTGCTCACTCCCATCAAAGAAAGAGAACTGCGAAGAAAAGGTTCCTTTCATAACTTTGGTAGAAGCTGGGATACACCACAGGTAAAAAGAAAATGAATATTTCAGAGGCAATAACATAAAGGCAAGGATTTACATCATGAATAGGAATTTGGCAAGCAGATCCAGAATTTCAGGCAGAAGCAAGCAACCCATGCAAAATCTCAGAACCAAATGGACAGGTGTGATTGATCAATTAAAAGTTCACTGGGATCCAGTACACAATAACTGGATGCATTATTAAGAACCTTAAGAGTGAATGTTTGAGAGATGGTATACCTACAGCTGGGATTGAATGTCTTTTCTGGGGCAGCTATTATGGTTTGCTTTGCATGTAATTTCCCCAGCCAATCCAAGGATTCCTGTGCTGAAGCCTTGAATGCTAATGCATTAGTAGCACTGGGGTTGTGGCCCTCAGAAGAGTATAATATAGATCCCATGAGATGCAGCTTACTTTCAAAGACAATGAGTCACTTAAAAACAGCAGGCCTGCCCCTGAGTGTTCACCTTGGCTGCTTGTCTTCTTTTGTGACATATTCTTATCTGCTCCTGTGTCATATTCTCTGGTGTCACAATAGTGCTGTCACCAAAAACTAATTAAATGAAACCCCTAAAGTTGGAAGCTGTCATGGTTTATTTTGGTGACCCCCAGGCCTTATGTGCTTGCATTGTGTATTTGTGATTGGTTCATTGTGTAGCTTGGATTGATGGTGTCAATGCTGCACTTACCTAGAGGTGGAGCTAGCATACAATGTAATGGTAGAAAGAAAGTGTGTGTCTCTGTCTTATTGATTTCTACCTTGCTGTTTGCAGCTGCCATGAACTGCGGCCTCTCCATGCTACCCTGCCTTGGAGCCAACTGAGTAAGGACTGAAACCTTCAAAAAATTGTAAGCAATAAACCTATCCTTTCCCAACTTTGGACATCAGGTACTTTGTCTTAGCTATGAGTAAAAAGTAATGAAGACAGAATTTGGTATCTAGAGTGGGATCATTTGCTGTGACTATACCTGACCATGTTTTTTGAGAGGCTTTGGAAATGGCTTGTGGGCAGAGTTTGGAAAGATTCAGACATGTCACCTGGATGCAGAGCTGGAGCAGCTTAAGCTGTTCTGTAGAGGAGATTCTGGTCAGAGATCAGGAGAACAGAAGGTTGGTAGAAAGCCTGATGGTAAAAACCAGGCTTGGGAGGTTTTGCTGGGAAGGACTGCATTGGTTGTTGGGCTCCCCACGATGTGTGTATGGCTTACCAGAAAGTTTGTCTGCATTTTGCTGATGCCCAGAGACTTTGCCCAAGACTGAGATTAAGGGCAATGGACTGATTAACCTGGCAAAGAAAATTTCAAGGTAGTGGAATGTTGAGGCTGTGGCATGGCTATTGATGAGGGCTTTTTAGCCAGATATATATTGCACATCAAGAGCTTAGCCCAGCAGGATAATTTAAAATGCTATGAGTTTAGCCAGGAGGAAAACTCCAGTAAAGCTGTGGGTTGTAAAGATAGAACTGAGACTTTGATGGCTGAGAAGAAACAGAGAGTTAAGAATGATGGCCACGGGGCATCCCACAGGGCTTTATCCTTTGCAGCCTCAAACCTTCAAAAGTGGACTGAGACCTGGGACCCCGAGAAGCAGCCAGGACTGCCCCACTGCACCAGAGGAGATTTTGAAAGGCTCTGGAGTTCCAAAGCCCAACGCTGTGCAGTTTTCTGACCATTCCATGCTGTGCCGAGAGCGCAGGGAGGGCGAGCGGCGTGGTGTGCAGTAGACCCAAGAGGAGAACCTGCACTGAACCCTGGTGAGTACTGGGGACCCCGCGGCTGCTGGGGTTGGCCAGAGAACATCTTGGAACTGGGCAGTGCCCACCACCACGGGAACATCAATAACACAGAGAGTCTGGTGGCAGACATCTTAAAGTTGGGCAGAACCTACAGCTCGGTGACATCACTGAGTCCCCCTGTAGGGAGGTCTGGTGGAAGACATCTTGAAATTGGGCAGAGCCTGATGCCGTGCTGGCTTCAGCGTCATACAGAGAACTAGTGGAAGACATCTTGGATTTGGGCAGACCTGCTGTCCTGGTGCTCCTGTCACAGAGAGGTCTGGAAGAGAACAGCTGGGATTTGGGCAGAAACCTGTGCCATAGTGACATTAGTCAGCTGCTTCTGGTACAGAGAGAACTGGCAAGAGCTACTGGGGCTAAACCAAGCCTCTGCTTGGGGCCCAATAAGCAGATACAAAATAGTCACAACTCAGTGACATCCAGAAAGTACAGCCTAATTTACGGATTGACTGGCACAGAGGCTGGAGGCTAGCCTGTACCACCCCTGCATCCCAGCCTACCCCAGATAACAGCAAATTGGGGAGGATGGCAAAACTCAAGTCAGCACGCTTCTGAAAGGCCCTAAGCAATACAGAGAGGGCCAGGGACCCCCAGGGCACTCCAGTCTGAAAGAAACCAGAAACATGACAAGAGATAAAAATAAAAAAAATCTCCAGCTGCCCAACATGAGAAAATAAGCCCAGGAAAAGTAAACATTGAAGAGAACAAGCACAGTAACCATCCAATACTCGACACAGCATCAGCCGAAATTAAAAAATACCTTCATGACCTCATAGATGAATTTAAAGCTGTACTCCTGATCCAAGTGAGGCAAGATATAAAGAGATTAATTAAAGAAATGACAAGCCCCACCCAAGAGAACACAGATGGAAGAACTGAGGAAATCAGAAAAGAAAGAGAAACTTCTGAAGAAGAATATAAACATAACTTAGAATACATGAAACAGGTCCAAAGAGATTACCTGGAAACTAAAAACTCCATTGAACACTGGAAAAATGCCTTGACAGAAACTAAAGACCACCTTCTGAAACTTGAAGAGAGATTTATGGCATATGATCGTAAAAGAAAAAGCCTCTTAAAAATAACAAGGAACCAGAAAGAAACAATTCAAAAACTAGAAGATGACAAAAAGATATATAACTTAAGAATAAAGAATGTGAGTGTGGAAGCAGGAGCAACCAAAAATGAAATACAAAGAATATTCACAGATACATTAAAGCAAAATTTCCCATGTATAGCAAAAAGAAATGATATCCAGATAAAAGACGCGTACAGAACACCAGCTACCTACAACCAAAACAGATCTACGCCTAGACATATAATAATCAAGATTCCAGAAATCCACCAAAAGAGCAGAATATTAAAAGCAGCCAGAGAAAAGATGCAGATTACCTACAACAGGAAAATTATCAAAATAACAACAGACTTATCAACACAAACTCTTAAGTCAATAAGGGAGTGGGGAGAAATATTCCAAGTCCTGAAAGAAAATAATATGCAACCAAAGCTCATATACCCATCAAAACTCTCTCTCAAAATTAATGGAGAAATAAGATGCTTCCAAGACAAGGAGGAACTGTGGGAGTTTGTGGCCTCCAATCCAACCCTACAGAGAATGCTGAAGGACATTACAGAGAAAGAGAGGAAGGGATACCAGGATTCCAGCAACAGTGGCAAACAGGCCTCAATGAATGGGGCAGACAATGGAATGAGGGAATAAGGTGGACAAATTATAGCAGAAAAGTGGAGTAGCAGACATGAGGCAGAGATGGTAAGCTATAGTCTTTAGTATAGACAGCTCTGAAACACTATAAAAAAAGGCAGAGGTCATTGTTAATGGTTTTAAACCATTGTTAAAGGATTTAAAAGACACAGTAGTCTTATCACCATATTTAGTTTGAATTTAATTTGTTCTGGTCTTTCCACTCATGTCAGATTTGAGGGCACAGACATCTTGACCCAAAAATAGCAGTTATACCATGGTAACTATCCTTACTTTCCTATTAAACTGAAATCCTGTATTACTTACATTGTCTTACTATGACTGATTTTAATTGAATCTGAATCATAAGACTATGGGTTGGCCTTGGTTGATTTTACTTGAATTTGGTATGCTTGTTAGTATCAACCCTAAAAGTAGAGGCAACTACTCTGAAGATGACAAGATGTAAAGGATATCCATACTGGTATTAGCTATTAACAGCTCTCAAATCCTACAATGCTCTCAAAGTTAAGTTTTTATAAAAATAGGTAATACTATGTTTAACTATAATAAGCCGGTGTTGTGGACAAATCTATTGAAAATAACAAGAGAAAACATAATAACTATGGAAGATCATCTATATTGTGGTCTTATAGGTGTTATCCATTGCATGTTTTTCTAGGAAATTGTTTTGCTGTCTTGCTACAACTTGGTTTTCCCTATAATACAGAGAGGATAGATATATATGTAGAAATTCACACATGAGTTGTTTTTTTTTAAAAATTATTTACGGGAACAGATTATATAATGCAAGATGTAATGAACAGATACTCTGAGGAAGAGACGCTAAGAAACCCGAGGCTAATTTTGTAGCATTATGATATAAATTCTAGCAATAGTATTGTTCGCTGATTAGAATGACATTGGACTGGTTTCTTGAGTTCAATTTCAGCATATGTAGAGATGGGGACAGCTATCACAAAGAGAATGAGAGATGCGATGGTGGTTATTATTGTCTTCCCTAACGTTAGATCTTGAAGACCTAAAAAGCTTTCATCATCCTGTAATGATTTGATTAGTTCTATAATATGCAATAAGTATATAAATTGGGTGAAGATGGGGACAACTATTTGTAAGAAACTGGAGACAGTTAGATAGACAGTGAAGATCTCCAGTGGACTTGCTTTGAAATCTGTATTTCTTTAAATTGTTTTTTTAACTGTTTTGTTCTGTTTTGATATGTTTAATCTTACCCTCTTTGAGATGTAAAACAAATGTGTAGGACTGATAACCATATTACTGAGCTTTTGTTCTATCATTGAGCAGAACTGTTTGTAGTGTCACTTTTTGAATGTCATTCTAAATACTTTAATTCTGTAACCTGAGCAGCTGTTTCTAAGATGACAATATGTAACTTAGCAACCAGCAATTTCTTACCGTTTGTTTTTCTGTAATTTTGCATTATTTCTACCCTTTATAAAAAATCTCCATGTATTTTTTTGTTTCCTTTTCTTTAACTAAAAAAAAAAAAAAAAAAAAACTTCAAAAGTGAAAAAATTTTCTCAGAGGGAAAAGTTACAGAGCACCATGCTACAAAATGGCAACAGAGGCCACACAAGCTCCAGAATGGTGACAGCCACATGAGGTTCCAAAATGGCAGCAACATAGAGAAGCTTTTCCTCACAATCAGGTAAACAGAGCCCAGTGATCCAAGCACTGGACCCCTACAGTCAAGAGATAAAAAAGCCTGGCTACTGCTCCAGCTGGCAGCAAACCGTGGTGGCATCCACATGGTGTTGATTTTAAGTGCAAGGAAAACACACAAATTCTGAGGGTAAGATGGCTTCTACCTTGACTGCAAAGGGTCTAGGAGGTTAAGCAGTATGACCCTGAGAGGACAATTTGTAAAAATGTAAGGGTAAAGCCAAAGTTGCAGTGGAGACCCCAGAAGTTTGGAAAAGCCAGGAACATGGATCATCCAAGGAAAGCTGCAAAAAGTGAGCAGAGAGGGTTTCAGAGAGAAGCTGCAGGACCTGAAATCCCTGGAAGTGCAACGGGGTGGAATCACCCAAGCCTTTTGGAGCTTGCAACCAGATTGCTTTAGATGCAGAGCATGAAGCTATAGGACTTAATGTTTGCCCTGCTTGGTATTTAACTTACATTGTTTCCAATGCTTCATACTCCCCTGTTTGTAACTTTTGGAATGGTAATGTTTGTCTTGTGCCTTTTCATTCAGAAATGTTTAACCTTGTTTCACTTGTACAGGGAGTTGCAGTTAAGAGTTTGTCATAGATCTTGGAGGAGACTTGGGACTTGGATATTTCAGCAATGCTGAAACTATTAGGACTTTGGCAACTCTTAGAGATGGACTAAATGTCTTTTGTATAAAGAGTGTGTATGAGTCCTGGGCGCCAGGGGTGGAATGTCATGGTTTATATTGGTGACCCCCAAGCCTCATGAATTTGGATTGTATTGTGCATTTGTGATTGGCTCATTGTCTAGTGCTTGGATTGATGGTGTCAGTGCTACACCTAACTAGGGGTGGAGCCAGCATACAACGTAATGGCAAGAAGAAGGTGTGTCTCTCTCTTGCTTGGTTTCTGCCTTGCTGTTTGCAGCTGCCATAAACTGGGGCCTTGCCATGCCACCCTGCCTTGGAGCCAACTGAGTATGGGCTGAAACCTCCAAAAACTATAAGAAATAAACTTTTCCTTCCCCAAATTTGGGCATCAGGTATTTTGTCCTAGCGACGAGTAAAAAGAAACTAAGACAGAAGGAAATAAATTTCTTTCTTTAAGGTAATCATCTAATGTCCGGTACTTCGTGCTGTGAAAAGAAAACACACCAACACGGAAGCTCATGTGTGAAAAGAAGAGTCCAGTATCTTACCTGAAGAATCCCCAGATTCCCAGACGGTACTGAATAGTCACCACCACCACATTCTCACTAGCAGAGAGGGCCAGTCCATCATAGGGTGATGCCCCACCAAATATCAGACCACCACCATGGATCCACACCATCACCTGGACAAAGACACATCCACACTGCTTACAGAGGCAGAATTGGGAAGGAACTCAGACAATGTCTGCTTTTAATCTTTTGTGCCATCCTGACTTAAGAAGTCCATTATTGTCCAAAGTTCACAGAACACAGGAAGTTTTCAAATGAAAGCCTTTCTGCTCTTCAACTTTCTCATGTGAGTCCTCGGATATCATCCCCTCAGTGTGTCCTGGTATCCATTCCTTTTCCCCCAGACTTTATTTTTTGTTTCTTCCCAAGTTTTCCCAAACAGAGCATATCACCATGGGATCTTAGAAGGCTATGAATGTCAGGTTCTCCCCAACACACATTATCCTCATGCCCGGTTATTCATCCAGATGAACATCATGGGCAGAACTTGTGAGTCAGCTTCACCATAGTTTTGTTTCTATTTGGGAAACTGAATTTGTGAGTGGGAATGGTTTCTCAAGTTGCATAGATTCCCTAAATGGTGACCTTTCATTCTATGCCTTCCCTCTGCCTCTTCTACAACTAAATTTTCCCATTTTTCTGAGCCCACATGACATCTACCACCTCCTGAAGTTTTCTGTGATATAATTAGCATTATCTGAGAGCCTCCTGTGTGCAAGGGACTGTGATCAGGATGTAAAATAAGAAGGATGCCGCAGTTATTGTAATCTAGTTGCTTAATTTCAAGAGTTCACATTTAAGGAAGGCCTGAGAGAGCATAAAATAATATTGCTAGTGTAGTTATCTTTCTAATGAAATATAAAACCACTAATATAAATACTTATATACCTATTCTAAATACTTTAAAGTAACTCATTCATGAGGGAAACACTAATTTCTTCCCACACACTAGAGAAGAAAACTGAGACATGTTAGAACCAAATTGATGAATGCTATTGGTCATGATGCCACAGCTAATAAGTGGTAGCAACTGAACTTCACCATGCAATATGGCCCCAGAATTCAGTTGTTGAGGTGCCCATTGACAGCAGCCCATGGCCACAAATAGAAATTCAATTTTTACTTGCATTCATCAGTGCTTATTTATGGACATGCTCAGATTTCCAACAAGACTAGACTGTCATAATTGAATGCATATAGGTGTTACTGTATTTCAAGAAAAAAGATTTAGAGAAATTAAGAAGCTGCTCAACTCTATATATGAATCAAACGAATGCACTATACTCGAACTTATATTCAAAGCTGGAGGGTCTCGTGATTTCTTTCTCCTGAAGCCTCTGTTTCTTGTTGATCTCTGATTTCAGAGGTCAGCCTCATCAAGGCAGAGGTGACTTGTCATCAGTGAGGGGAGGCTGATCCCTAGAGCTGATCAACAATGGTATGCTGAGAAGTTAGCAGGTAGATATGAAGCCAAGATAGCAAGACTGCCCAAGACAGGACCTACCTGGTTATTATTTGTATTGATTCAACTTTCTGGTTTTGCTACTCTACAAGTAAAACTGAGTACAAAAGAGAAAACTAAATGAATGAATGAGAAAAAATTTCCCTCCAATTTCCTATGCTTTACAAAGAATATACAGAATCAACTTACATCACAAAGCTCACAAGCATCTATAAATTCCTGGGATGCTAAGAAGATATTTTTAGAGAAATGTCCATTATGCTTTCCTCACATAGCAGTCTGCACATGCAGCCTGCCTCGTCTTTGACCCTTTTTGGTGGTGGAGGAAGTGCTAACTCACTGGACATCAAGCAGTGCCAAAGGAAATTAGAGAGCTAGGACAAAAATGTCAAATGGTTTGGCCCAAAACAAGAAAGTTTCTCTGAGACTGTGCTAGTGCTGCTTACCTACACCCTGTGCTGCAAAATAGTGAAAGTTCTCACTATACTTTCAGCATAGTGAAAGGTCTCGTAGGTGATGTGTGTAGAAACCCAGCCCATGTAATTCATTTCCTAGCCCATGCCAGAGAGCACTGGTATGAAAATCAGAAGATTCAAGGCCTTATTTTGCCTTCCTTACCATGTGACTGCTTTTCCTGTCTCAGTTTTCTTATATGTAAACAAATTTGTGTTTGTTCAATTTTCTCAAAGGTTCTTTTCAACTCTTGCTTCTTAGACAATTGAAGCTTGTCAGGATGAGACCAGATGCTTAATCTAGTAATGAAATGTAACCTTTTTTGTCTTTTTCTTATTGTGAGAAACTTGGAAATCTAAGGTAATACATTCCGGATAGTAATTCTCCCCCAGAGGCCTCAGACAATTTAGAGAACCAAGAAAGTGAAATTTGTATTTCCTGTGATGAACTTCTGCGCCCTGGAATCTGTCCTGGCTCATGCTGCTTCTGCTCCAGATGCCTTCATCACCATCCGATAGCTAGTGGACAATCCAGATACTGGAACTCATCAGTCTTACCCAGAGGTCCCCAGTCTTACCGGCAGCCTACTTTTTTTTGTTGAGTCAACAGGAGCATAAATATTCAGATACAGACAGTCTTCAGACACTGTGACAACAATATTCTTTCTGGTGTTCACAAGGTCTGATTCCATTTGTGCTAGTGATAAAACTTGAGAACACCTGATAGAGAAGAAGTATGAACACAAATTTCAACCAAATAAAAACTCCAAGTGTCACCTGCATCCTGACATTGTTCTAAGGACACTGAAACTTATGAATGGAAATTCTATCACTTGGAATAGAGGAATTACATTGAGTAGAGGACTTTCTAGAAGCCTTCATGGGAACCCTGGATTTGCAGAAATTTCTCAGTCCATATAGAGAATGAAGTAGTAATATCCTTTCAGAGCCCTAGAGAATCTCTCATTCTGGGAAATAAACCTGCCCATGCACTTACTGGCCCTGAGAAATCACATTTCCTGCATTCCTAGGACAGCTCCCCTCTCTGCTGAATTACCAAGTAATTACGAGATTCCAACCAAGTAACCAAGTTCTAGTTCTTGGTAGATTTCCACAGTCTAGCATAATTTTCCCAAGTGTCAGATACTTTAGCCAGCATTTATGAAGACAATCTCTGGAGAAATGCATTTCATTCTTGCCTCAGGTCATCTGATGACCTTGCATGAATTTCTCTGTCCTTTGGGCTCCAATCCTCCAGAGCCAAGTGAAGTGATTGTCTAAGAGTCTCAAATATCCAGCACAGTAAAATTCATCAACATGTCTGCTTCCCTAATAAGAGGTATCTAATATTCAGCATAGGTTCAAATGGGTAACCTATATTGAATTATTCCTGTGTGCCAGCCTCTGATTTAAATTGGCATGACGTAACTCATTTAAGCCTCAGATCATCCCCAGGCATGAATTCTATTATTATCATCATTTTACAGATAAGAAAGGAACAGAGTTTAGAGAACAGGTCAAGGCCACAAGATCAGGGAGATTTGTGTTATTTTCTACACTTATCTTCACATGCGTTATATGAAACATTCTAACATCTTGATAGAGTCAGCACAAAGCCTTTGTCTGAGGTGCTCAGGGGATGGTTGTGGATCCAACCAGACATGATAGAATTTTTTTTCTCATGTAACCAAGGTGACTGGAGCATGGCAATCTAGAAACATCTGGGAGCGAGAAGTTGCAAATTAAACCCAAAGAATGCCCTATACCCACATGCTTCCTTCATCCTTACCTCTTGCAGACATGCAAAGGTTTAAGATAAGAAAATAGAAGTCATTGTTCCTGGTCCTCTCCCCACTACTTATTTCCTGAGCTCTTCATGTAATCTAATAGTGTATCTAAATCTTTTATTAACTTGTATATTACTTATTAACTCTCTCTAACTGCTACATGCAAACTCCATGAAAGTGAAGGGACTTCTGTGTCATTCACTAATATTCTTCAGAATCTACATCATGTTTGGAATACAACAAGTGTTAATGATTACTTGTTAATGATTAAGAGTACTATACTGTGGTGAAATTAACTTTTAACAGTGTTCTAGAGGATTCTAGGGCAAAATTTAAGCCAATCATTGGATGCTCTGCCTTCCTGCAACTCTCTAAGACAAACATACCCCACCAAAGAGGCCAAACCCAAGCCCACTGACTTACATAGGAGTGTGGGATGTGGTATTCTTCACATAGTTCCAAGGCTCTGGAGGCTGTGGAGGAGCAAACCTCAGGGATCCAAGAGGAGGCTTGGCAAAAGGGATTCCCAGGAACTGAGCCACAGGCTGTGCAAATCCTTCCACGCTTTCATACATCCCCAGAACTTTGCCATACTTGGTGTCCACCACAGGTGGTGATGAAAGTTTCTCAGCTGGGCACAGAGAGGAAAAGTGGGCACATCAAAAAGTTGAGGTTAGCACTTGATTCTAGTTGGGTTTTTCCAGCTTCTAGTCATACAAGCTTGAATAATTCACCCAAACTCACCAGGACTCAGTTTCTTCTCAAGTAAAATGAGGATAAGGAAAAGTGCCTTTCCTGACTCAAAAGGCTGCACAGAGGAGGAAATTGGAACAGATAATAGGAAAACACTCAGGCATCAGTCTCTGTACAATGGAGAGCTACTGGGAATAAATAGAACATTGTTTTTGCCTTGTATCTATTTTAATTCTGATGCTGCACTGCATGCTGAGGAGAGGATGCACAAGAGATGGTCTCTTTTTTTGAAAAGGCTCAACTTGGGGGCACTGTTTAGACAAACTAAACAGTGGACAGAAAGACTGGATCCTTGCAGAACAATCAGAAATTTGCTATAGGAGTTGAAATAAAGAGTAAAGCATTCTTTGCTACTGAGAACCTGGGATTTATAGCCAAGAATTAGTGAATAACACAATATAGAATGAGAATGTACAAAAGATGGTGGTAAAAATGTGCAGATCCTCACAGTCAGCAACATACAGGGCCTGGCTGGGAAGCAGTAAGAAGTACATGAATATCCCTGGATGAAGTCCATGGTGAGTGGAAGATAATCCTGGAATGAGCAGATGTGTGTCAGGAAAAGTCTTGAAAGACAGGTGAAAGACCTGAGTTTTACCTGGTGGACAACTGAGCAGCAGGAACAGTTCTAAACTAGGGATACAATAAACTTGTACATTCTTCCTCTGGTGTCCTGAGCAGGTCTTACTACAGGAGAGAGAAATGGGACATTTTTCTAAGGGAAAAATCTCTTGCTTATGCTTTTTGTCCTTGTATCTAAGGATTACCAATCATATCAAAATGTGCTTTCTGTGAAGCAAATACATTGAGATGTCCATGGGTGGTGGCTTTTCAGGGTTCTTTATTTCTTTTGCTACCCAATTTTCTGTATCACACATAGATCCTCTTTAATAATTAGGAGAAAAATATTAGGAAGAAAGGGGAGGTGTGCACAAGGAATTGTGAAGGAGGATTTGGTTCTTGACAGGGTGTGGATTCCTCAAAGAAAATGACAGAGAAAGAAGAGCAGGTTTATGATGCTAGATCTATATGTTATATAAGCTTAAAAACAGACTCAGTGAGAATCTTGCTAAGAAGATGCTATGGAATAAGAATATCCTAAGATGGTAAAGGAGGTAGGTGAGGGGCAGGTACAGTAATCCAGCTGAAGGTGAGTGACTTCTTGAAGTCCTTTGAGAGAGAAGAGAATGATCTGAGAAGAAAGCCCAGAGATAACTACTGCAGTTTTCCCTGAGAGTACCTATCAGCATGGTGTGAGAAAGTTACAGTGTTAGGACAGTCAAGGCCAAAGAGGAGGGTGGGCTGGCAGCAGTGAAGAGTGCTTCAAAGAGGTGAAGGAAGTTATGGTAGGAATGTCTAGGTGTAGTCTGTGTCAGCTCAGTGATAACTCTGCAGCTACACGAAGTGGGCTGAAGGCAGGTGGCACAGGGTGAAAATGTGGATGCCTTCAATGATTTAAAGGAGAATGAAAACAAAAGTTGACACTTTGTGACAGAGATATACTCTCATTCCTTAAATAAGAATCCCTTTGTTGATTCTCAAACAAAACTTTGCCAAGTTAGCATGGTTATGGTCATGTTACAGATGAGGGACAGTATAAAATTGAACGCAGGCCAAAAATGGAAATGAAAGGCAGGGGAATCAGCAGTGCAGAACAGTTTTGTTTCAACTGTAGATCTTTTCTCTGCTGTTTTATCCATTCCAGCTCTCTCACAGTGTTACATAGCCAGAGAAAAACATACAATTCTACTGATGACAGGGAGCTCAGAAGGCCACTATTTGAATGTTGTCCTATTTCAGGAGCCTGTGAGACGAGGCATGATTTTGCACATTATCTCTGGAGAGTACATGGCCCTCTGAGTTTCAATTTCTGTGTTAATCAAATGGTACAAATGTAGCTAAAGCCCCTTATTATAGACCAGCCTTAACCAAGAATATATTTTCTGTTCCTGTCTCTTTTATTTAAGCTATCCATCATCTAATCACTCAGATGCTGCAGACCTGATCACTGCATGGTAAAGGACCATCCAAAGGGCTGCAAATTTATGTCTGTTTTACCATTCTATAAATCCTGGATGTAGGTACTATGCACAACCTTACATTAGAGATGAATGGGAAAAAATGGATGAGCCATGCACAATGAAGTTAACTATCTTTTTTAAGGACCCAGAACTCATAAAATCTAAGGCTCTTGAAATGAGACAATCATATTTGGACTAAGAATGAAAATTGAGCTCTTTGAATCCGTATCTGTGAGACATGAGGTTAGTTCACTGCACTTCTGCAATGCTTGTGTGCCCTAGAAATTTATAGTGTTTTTCCTCCCTGTATCTTACTATGTACAGAACAAACTGCCTGGCCTGCATGCTTCAAGTCTATGGCCAGATTGAGGGCTCCTTAAGAAAACTACGTCTTTTCCTCATGACATCCACACACATCTGCTCAAAACTTGTGCTCCCTGATCTCAGTATTTTCAAAGTACTCACCCAATGCCATGCAAGTAACAAGAGATGCCAAAAACAGTCCATGGAGTCTCATCATGGGAAGACAACAGGTTGGGAGCCAAGGAGCTCTCTGTCCTGATTCATGGAAATGCACTTGTCCTTGAACAGTACTGGATATGATCCTGTGAATTCCACACAGCCAGGCTATTTGTAGAATCCAAAACAATAAAAAATAATCTTCCTTTTTAAAGCTTTCCCTAGGCTTTCCTTGAGACTCTGATGCTCCACCCATCTGGAATTTGCCCTGTTTTATCTGAACAGTTACCCATAAAAGTTAGCTAATCTTTTATTTGAACACTCTGGATTCTACACTTAGGTAACAAAATACCACAATCTAGTCCAGCAACTTCTTGCATAACAGGTTCCTCCTAGTATGACTCACATCTCAGTGCACTGTGAGCCTCTCAAAATGTGCACCATCAGAAAAAAGTAGGCATCAGTGGAAGATGACTTAAGGTAAAGTGAAACTCAGGGGTCCCCAGCATAACTTGAAAATTCTTAGAGCATTTCATAGTCCTAGAGATACGCATTTGGAAATTAGAATATATCTCAACTTCACTGATCATCTTTGAAAAAAAATCTTAAATTTATCTAGTGCCCTTTCCAAAGCATGAGTTAGCTTTCCAATATCTTTGCTCAGTGTTCTAGACTTGTATCTCATTCTTGGCATCTGATCACACATTCATTGATTTATTTATTATTTTTTAAGAGTTTACAGAGTGGTATTGTGTATATCTATATGACTTTAATATTTGGTCCTTCCTCTCAAGGAGTTCTCCAAACAAGAATAGGAGTGAGGCGAGGACACATCTCAAGGTGAGAGCACCAAGTAATGGGCATGAAGAATATTCTGGATGCAACTGGGAAAGTCTTTTTTATAAACTTCCAAAACACAAAGAAGGCGCCCAAATTCTCACTCATATAATCATCAAATGCCCTGTGATGAGAATTTTAAACGTACTTCTGTATGGCTGGCTAAGTAAACATTATGCATTCACTTAAAGTTGTTAGGTAGATAAAAAGACCTTCATGATCTACTTTGAAATGGAAAACACATTTTAAAAACTTTTATGGCTACTTGGAGAAACAGATTATCATTATAAAAGTGCTCCCATGTGAAGTAACTCTTTCATTCCTAGATGTATAAGATTCCATGTATACAAAAATTTCAGAATATAAAAGCAATATATTGACCAAAATAACTGTGCCTGCTAGGAGCTGCAAACAGAGCTATGGGTAAAGGCCACGAGACTTTACCCACTTGTACCACTATTTTTGGGTACAAAGTTTCTTTCTGGAGTGATAAAAATGGTCTAGGTTTAGATAGTGGTGATATCAAAGATCTTTTTGAATATACTATGAAAACCTGAATGTTAAATTTTAAAATGTAAATCTTTTTATATGGGGATAACAAAATATTTATAAAAATACTAAATGACTTATAATTGAAGTATTTTTAAATCAGTCTGTATATGATCCCATTTTAGCAATAAAATAATTCTTGCTGTAGTAAGAACAAGAGCTGAGGGCTGGACCAAACCTGTGCAATCCTGCAGCCCATATCATGCCACAACCATTCTGCTTCAGAGTCAACTCCTTTTGACAGACTAACATGGTGAGGGTGCCGAGTACACTTGATTGACTTGTTAAAAATATGTTGTTGCCTTCCTCCTTTGATATCCTTCCAATTTCACTCCTGAAAGCATCTCCTCCTTCCTGAGGATGCCTCCTGAACTCCCAAGGCATGCAGGAAATATGAGTGCCTGTCATTACCTGGTGCTATTCAGAGGAGCACGGCTGGTTAGAAAAGGAACATAAGGCCCTAGGGAGAAGCAGTGGCTTGTTGGCAGAAGCACTTACACACCACTCAAATTTCATATTCTCCCTCCTACATTGTAGACTTATTTCTGTGAAGAGATAGCTAGGAATCTATCTAGAGTCATGAGGTTAATTATTGATTGTTGCCAATAGAGGGGCCACCTATGTCAGTTATCTCAAGATCAGGACAGTGAGGAGATAGCTGTGCCTTTTCCTGAAATATAGGCAAAGATTATGAGACTCTTAAAGGATAAAAAATTTATGAGGAAGCAGGAGTCTGAATCCCTCATCAGTACTTGGCCATGAGATGTTCTCTGAACTACAACAGGAATTTGAATAGTAACAAAGCAATTAATTAGTTATTATGATCCTTGAGCTATAAAACAGCTTGCATAGCCAACCCTGAAAATACAAAAGAATTGCAAAAATGCAGTCAACAGGAATTTGAACATTAACTGAGCAATAAATTAAGTGTTAGTACACGAGCTACAACATGGTTTGCATAACTAACCCTGAGAATACAGGCGAGGTGCAAAAATGCAGTCATTTACCTAGTGGACTTTGTCAACTTGGTTCCTATTCTTCCCCCTCAAAAAGTATACATGCATAGTATACAGAGATCCTTGTATAGAATTAGGAGCCAGAATTATATAGTAAGTGGTTTGGCTTCACCATAGGATTTACAATCCCAGTGCTGTGATGGTTTCCAACAGCCAGGAGCTCCTCTTTATAGGAAGAATTTCTCTGAAGTGAGGAAAAGTCATGCTATACCTGATGAGCTGGAACTTCAGGTATTTTACAATCATCCCATCCTCTGGATCATCTTTTAGTCAAAGAATGGATGAGAAGTCAACAGAAAATCTCTGGCACTTTAAAGAAGTATAAGTTGAAAGATGCCAGAAGAAAGACGCTGCACCCTATCTCCCATAGACTGATCAAAGTGTGTCTCTACCACAGGCTTTCAAGAAAGTGTTCGTGAAAGTACTTCATGCCCCTCATCTATATAGTGAACTAACTGAAACACATCTGTTTTCTCCTTGTATTATGCTCTAGTCTGCCATATTGGAAACTGTATAATACATCCCTGATAGGCTACATTTCTTTCTGTACTTCGTGTTCCATACAGAAAAACAGACATTCATACATGTTCTTATAATAAGAAGAAATTTGGACACACGAAGAGACATCAAGAGGATGTATGCATGGATTCACACCACACATAAAACACTAGAACAAGACATCCTTCAGAGAGAAGGAACCTCGCTGACATTTTGACCTGGACTTTTAGTTCCTACAAGTTGCAGAAAATTTCTTGCTGTTGTTTAAGCCATAGTTCATGATACATTGTTAAAGCAGAAAAAGTAGATTAAAAAAACAAAGTCAACTCAATGCGTTCCTCTTAGAGAAAAATGGAAGAGATAATAGGTGTTGCCTAACATCATACAGTCACTCAATGTCAAAGTCAGGACAAGGATTTGAAGTTTTAGGCTTCTACCGCATGATGATTGGAAGCCACATCTTTTGTTTAATATCCAAGGAAGTGTTGCAATCATTATTCGTATCTCAAGGCAAAAATATCTTGATTTCTTTCTAATTATGTTGTTAGTTCATTACCCAGGGTGTGGGACCCAGGGCTGAAGGATCATAAATAGCCACAGGGAGACCCCATAACTAGGGAGGAATAATCTGTCTCTCATGGTCCATAGCAAGCCTGTCCTTTCCCAAATCAGACCATTATCAACCAAGAACCAATGAATATCACAGACCATAAACCGTATGACATTGTATAGGAGCTCATTTAAATTTTCCCAAGACCGTATATCTGGGCTAAAAGGAAGCTTTTGGAGAATGAAATTCAGCAAAGGATGATCCCCAGCAGTCTGACCAGCCACTAAATCTGTGGGTCTTGTGATAAGATAAGGACATTAGGATTATATAGATATATGATTCCCCAAAATATTCATTGTAACAGAGCAAGGCTTGCATGGGGGTGTGCCCCTTACTTTTATCCAAGAAGGAAAAATGCATAGAAAGGAAAACCACAATAAAATGTCTACATGTCTCTTTCCATACAGTACAAATTGAGTGATGATTAGCCTAAGAAGACCACAAAGCTGCTTGCAACTACTCAGTGTGCCAGCACACACATTCACACACACACACCCATTAACCATCCTGCACTTTGGCCTAGTCATCTGGCTTCTGAAACGTGGTAAACAACTTTTGCTTTTGGCCTTTGACAATTGTGCAATGCTTTCCTAGGATAACACAAAAGGAGAGGAATGAATTAGTCTCCAAAATCACTATCGACTTGCATGCCCACTTGTGACTTCAGCCCTTCTACGAATAGAAGTGATCGTTTCTTGTCAATATTTAACTACCCTCTGGAAGCTCAATTATGGCCCTGATGGATCTGCAGAAAGGACGGATGAAGGTGGAGTCCAGTAAGTCTCACACCAGATGTCATTTGTTATTAGTCAGTCTAGTGCCCCGTGTCACTTTATTTGTATATAATTGTGTATTTCTTTTTTTGTTTGTTTGTTTAAGGAGTAGTTGCTCAGAATTATTGCTTTTGTCTCGGGAAATCCTCTAAACTTTCCCATGTGGATCATTTTTTCAGAAGGAATGTGCAAAGTTTGCTAATGCCTGTCAATTGTGACAGGGTGAAAGTGGTAACAGAAGATGGGGGAGAATTGTGCTGTATTTTCAGATCATTTGTTGGAGCTTTTTCAGAAGTATAACAACATGACTCAAGAAAAGGTAGAATTTGAGGGCTGTGAATTTTAGAATGCATTTTGCCCCAAATCAGTTTTAGGGAAGTTACAGAAATAGACCAGTTGAATCCCCTTACGATTAAGGAGAATGAAAGCTCTCATTTGGGATGAAACACCAAGAAATTCTTGGCTCAACCAAGTGTATTGGTGCACATCTGTAACCCCAGTTTTTGGGAAGCTTGGAAGGAGGATCACCATGAGTTCAAGGCCATCCTGGGCAACATAAATGAGTTAAAAGCCACCCTGAACTACATAGTGAGACCTTGTCTCAAGGACTGAGACAGAGATAGATATATAGAGAGAAAGAGAAGGAAGGAAAGAAAAAGAAGGAAGAAAAGAGAAAGAAAGAAAGGAAGAAAGGAAGGAAGGGAGGGAGGAAGGAAGGAAGGAAGGAAGGGAGGGAGGGAGGAAGGAAGGAAGGAAGGAAGAAAGGAAGGAAGGAAGGAAGAGAGAAAGCAACAAAGCAAGAAAAGCAAATCAAACAAAAACAAAGGAAAGCAAAACTTGACTCTCCCATTTTTCTGGGCGCCATCTGGAAAAGTGAGTGGCTTGGCTTGGCAAAGGCAGTGAGCCCTTCCCCACTGCTCGTCTTTGCCCCACTACAGTCCAGGACAACTTCTCTTCCCTGGCTTTCTGAGTACAGCCAGACTGTCAGAGTGGCAGCCCTCCTCCTCCCTGCAATCAGAACCAGTGGCTTCCTGTCAGCATTTGGCTCCACCTGTGGAGTCCATTTGTGGCTCTAATGGATCTGCAGAAAACATCATGAAAGCTGGAGTCTAGTCACCTTGCACCAGATGTTACTTCAGAAGCAGCAATGACCAGAATCTGACTGAGTTTGCTACTGGCATCTAGTGTTATCTGTATTATTTGGCCCCATAAAAAATTCTGAAGAGCTGCACTTTAACTAGTCACAAGTTCCATCTAAAGTGAGCAAAAGAATCCTAGACTTATTGGCAACCGACTTAAGTATTTGTCTAAGTAAAACTGAAGGAAATGGCCTTAAATCCTAAGAAGGTAGGCAGGAGTTTGGAGAGCAGATACCTCTGGGAGCTCCAAAATAAACACTCTCAAACTTGCCCATGATATTAATTTAATAGATATATAGAGGGCACATATCAGAAAAAACATTAGACTAGAGAAAACCTATGTAATATATGTCATTCATTCAGCTTTTTCTATTAGTCATGGGATAGATAAGGTGATTAGAAATCACTGCTTTGGGAAACCAGAAGTCTGAGAAAGCACTGGGTGTCTTGTGGAAAAAAACAGTAAGAAGAAAGAGACTGGGTATGTGATCCCCCGCTCCACCCACCAGGACTCAGCACCATTTACCACAAAATCTCAAATTCATGACCTTTTCCAATGCAGCCTAGATGCACACCATGTTCCCAGAGCTCTATTAACCTCATACTCATGTCGCATTTCTTTTTCTTTTCATTATCAAAGAAATCATACTCCAAGTTAAGTTGCACACTTTAAACCCTAATGGAAATTTAAAAAATAACTACTGAGAAGAGATTATGAAGGAGGTGCTTTCATGACAGGTCAAAGATAGAAAAGATTATTACAAAAGACTGCCAGAATTGCAACCACCAGAAAGGGTACCACAAACTTAAAAACACTGCTGTGAGGATGCTGCTGCCTCTTCAGGCTCGGACTGCTGCTCCCT
Source organism: Cavia porcellus (assembly GCF_034190915.1). Taxonomy (NCBI): domain Eukaryota; kingdom Metazoa; phylum Chordata; class Mammalia; order Rodentia; family Caviidae; genus Cavia; species Cavia porcellus. The sequence goes on from NW_026947487.1 coordinate 82,374,171, forward strand.
TTGTCACTGACCCTGGGAAATCCTGTTACTAATCTTTTTAGCCAGGGATTATTTTTTCAAAGTATTTTATATAACCTTCTTCTTTTTGCCTTTAGTCAGTCTCTTTTTCTCTGTCTCTTTGTCTCTGTCTCTCTCTCCCTTCCCTCTCTTCTTTTTATTTTCTTTTTCTTTTTCACATGAGGTCTTTCTATGCTGTCAGGCTTGCCTAGAACTCTCTATGTAGCTCAGGCCGGTCTCCAACTCATGGCAATTATCTTGCCTCAGCTCTCAAGAGCTGGGACTCTGGGCATGTTATACACATAGCACCTTTAGTTATTTTTGAAAGATTTTGAATATATATATATGATTTCCACATCATGCTTTTTCAACATAGCAATGTTCTCTATTTATTCTTAAATAAATCATTCACTTACATGTATCATTCTTTTAAGAATGATATTGTATTTAAATATTGACATTATATAAGCATATCATCTGGATTGTTATTAGTAATTTTAAAAGGAGATAACTTTATTTTAACTTATTCATTTGAAAGAGATTTATATCATTTTTGACAAATTTACATCATTACAACAAATTAAAGATCAACATGGAAATTGAGTCAATATAATTTCAAAAATTAAAAAATTCACAAGATAAAAAGTGAATAAAGAAATATGAAGAGTAATACATGTGCTTCACAAAAACGTAATCCTGAAAATTAATAACTCAGTGTGGAAAATGAACTCTTAATAGCTCTTTTACTAAATACTGACAGAGACTACCATAATTAATAGGATAACTGCCTACTCTGGATGGCAGGCAGTGCCTTTGTCAAGATCATCATCACACTAGTAATCTCATGGAATTCCAGGGAAATATTTTCTGTTCAAAATCATGTCACTGGGCAGAAATTGTAGTACATGATAGGTTTGCATTTTCCATGGCTCTTCAATCTGTGTTGTGAACAGGGGTCAGACTCCCTGGAGTCAGTCCAGGCCTGAGACTGACTGGCTCAGAGCCGCTGGGAAAGGTTTTGTCTTGCAGGTGACTCCCAGAGGGGAGAGCTGCCCTTGCCATGCACAAGTTGCCCACTGAAGGATGCAGAGTGTGGTATTCAGGACATCAGGCAGTCACTCTGGTACTGTGATGAAGAATGCAGGAGTGAAAGTGGGGTCAAATATGTCATCAAAAATGCCCAGCATTTTGTGCTTCAATTTGGCCCATGTGAAGAATTGCAGTGATGATCAGCAAAGTTCCTTTCTTCTAATTAGGCAGACTAGAGGGTTGGTGACTTTTCTGTAAATGGTGTACTGTAAATATATAGACTTTTCAGGACATAAATTTTTCTGTGGCCATTCTGCAATTGCAGTGGAAACAACCATGGACAATCAAAACACAAGGGCATGGTTAAGTTTCAGTACAACTTTGCTTTTTAAAAATAAAACAGTAATCTGATTTCACCTTTGGGATGTAGGTTACCAATGACAATCTAAACAGGCACAGATTTGCCATCTTTTACTTATAATTTCTACAGTTACTATGGCGTGGATTCCAGGCAGCAGGAGATGGGAGGAGCATGGAACACTGAATGTGGGTGTTTGGCTCTCTTCACTTCCACTGCCGTCTGTTGGGGAACATATTCAAGTGAACCATCTAGTGCTAAAGAAATGTGCAAAAGAAAATGACATAAATTTTAGAGAATGTGCAAAAATCTGTCACTATAGTTATATTTTTTACTTGGAATTGATTTAAATGTACAGCAAAATACATACATAAACTTTCCATAAATATTTTAAAGTTTGAGCACTATGTATGAAGGTATAACTCCAGGAATAACTGTACTTTGATAAACACTGAACTTCTGCAGTTCTCTTATTCAAATCACAAATATTTCATTGTAAAGTTAGCCCCACATCTTAAGGGACACCACAATGGAGGGTTTTTTTTTCATTTTTTATTAAAAAGGAAAATAAGATGATTTGGAAAAACATAGAAACAATTAGACCCCCAAAATTAAGATTGAATGATTATCTGCAAAATTTCAGCAAAATTTAAAACTTGTAGTTTAAATTTTTAACTTCTGGGTTTAGGTAATGACCACAATTCAGAAAAATGTTGTGTGCATTTTCTCAGATTAACACTCCCCATACAGGCAAAGACCCAAAAATTTCTGCGACATCTCATGATAGTCATAGAGAAAGGGATGAGATGAGCAGAATTCAGGAAAGAAAAAGAGAGGACCCTGGCAGTGGTGCAGTGTAGGCCTGCACCCTTTCTAGGACTGGACTGGTAAAGAGAGGAAGAAGAGCTGTGATACTAATCCGTCATCAGCATTCATTGCCTCACAGTGAAGACCACTGAAAGATTTTCATTCATCAAAATATGAAACTCAAAGGCTGTTTAACAAAACAGAGTCTGACAGCAGCAGGAGGTCCATTTGTAAGAATGAGCAGGTTTACACACAATGAAACTCTCCTAAACATTCACTGGGAGGGGAAACAGGTGCTATCTTTTGCAAACATGGTTAAGTCCTCTGTGTTGGAAGGCTTGTGCTCCTCAGCGTGAAGAAGGCTCAGCAAGGAGGTATGGTCTACACTTGTCTACAAAATCGGACTGTACAAAGGTTTGTCCTAATCTCAGGGTCTATTGCTGATGCTTGCCTCTGTTTTCACCTGGAAAGATCACAGGTATAACGTAGTCTCTACAGTGCTGTTGGACTACACCCTTGCTAAGCTAAGATTATTGTTAGAGACTCTCAGCTACTTACCTGTGGCCAGGCCTTTAACAGGTAAACTAATTCAGCCAGAGCTTATGTTCATAACCACTGCCTTTATGTCTTGCTCACATACTGGACCACTTACTCCCTGCTCTAGTCACTCTGGGGACTTGTGTCACAGAGAACAGCAAAGATCACTGAACTTCTTCAAACCACCCAATTCTTTACATGCTCACCATTCCTCTTTCTTCTCACAAGAACACAATGAAAGTTTTTATCTTTCACCTCATAAACACTTCTTGCTGACTCAGGTTTCACACATGGCACCTGCTGATAAGGCCTGAAGTGTCCTTCATTTTTAGAACAATAAGTGTCAGTCTTACTTTCCAAGGACAATTATCTCATGATCTGCTAGCCTAGCTACACTTAAATGATAAGAAAACCAAAGTTTGTAAAGCACTGATCACTAAGTGCCAAAAGGAATGCATGAGGTCTTTATGTGCATGAGGCTGATAATAGTAAAATCTGAAGTAATCAGAATGACCAATATGACAAATTTTAAGCCATTGACTATTCCTACCATATCATGCAACAGTTATCAGAAATGCAGAACAATGGTTTTTACATGTTTATGTTTGAGAAAAGCATTGTATCACTCAATGTAAGAAAAAACAGATCATACAGTTTGTATTCTATCCTCAAATACTTCCGAAAAAGTAAAATAGTAAATTGTTGAAATATGCAACTGACAAGTGGGAGCAGACTCAGAGGAGACCATAGCTGCAATGAGCACAGAGCAGGGAAAATGTGGTTTAGAGCAGTGGAAGTGGAAGACAGTGAGAAAGGAAGAAGACCTCATGGAAATAAGAGGGCAAGATGGAGATCGAACATACTTCAGGCACTGAGGGTAACATAAACCTAAAAAATAGGAACTGGGTCCATATCTCTCCTATATGGATTAGGAAGGCAGGCCTCGCTTTTGAGCTTCATTATAGGCAAAAGTTTCCCATAACACTCTTTCAATATTATGTAACCAACTGGAATAACACCTGAAACTCTGACACTTATTTATATCTCAGTGTCGTAAGGTCCTTCACAGGAGTTCCTACAATACATTTCTGTCCAGAGATCAAACGCTCAAAGTAAGCAGTTTCTGAGGTCATGGATGTGGTTGCAGTAATGAAGACCGAGATGGAGTTCACATCTGGTCACCTACCAAGTGATCACAGAGATGGTACCCTGGCTCTTCTATTCACCAACAAGCTATGAATGGTGCTCCTTTCCTTACTGAGTGATTTGTTTGGTTAATCCACCTGTAAATCATCACATAACTCAAACTAAGGAATTATGAATCATAAAGAAGCACTAAAGTGAAGCAATCCATTTGACGACACCAAGAATCAAAAATAATGCAAAGTTGTTGTTACTTTGCTGATGGAAGTGCAAATGCATACAACCATGTTGTAAACAAATTTGGAATGTCTGCTAATATTAACTTATGGAATTGTTGTGAATAACATTGTGAATAGCAAATCCACACTTATGCATAAACACAGGGGAATTGCATGGATGTTGTTATGAATAAACAGAATGTAGCTGGGCATAGTGGTGCACTCCTGTAATTCCAGCTGTCAGGAGGGTGAGACAAAAGAATCAACATGAACTGCAGGCTAATCTGGAATACATAGTAAATTCAAGGCCACTGTGAAATATATAGTGATATTGTGCCTCAAAAAAAAGTAAAAACAGGTCCTACTGTATTCATCACAACACTGTTTATAATAACCTTATAAGCTACACTGTAATACACTGAATTATGTCATTCCTCAGATTCTTGTACAGAGGATTCAGCCTCCAGTGTGAATAAATTTGAAAGCCAGAGGATTATATAAGAACAATTAAGGTTGAATTGGACATAAAGATCCTAGTCAAATAGAATTGATTTAAATTCTTAAAAGAAGAGCAATGAGTATGAGAAAGCTCCTCTTCTATATAGACACACACACACACACACACACACACACACACACACACACACACAGTGAGAGAGAGAGAGACAGAGACAGGGAGAAAGAGAGAGCCATGTGAGCATCAAAAAGTGACAAAATCTGCAAACCACAAAGAGAATTCTCTTCAGGAGTCAAATCAGCTGGCACTGTGATGTGAAAGCCTTTGTCTTCATCCCTATGCTAAAGTGAATCTGAATGGTTTCTGTCACTCTACTTGTAGAGTTTTGCTATGCTCATTTGAGAAGATTCATGCTGTCTACAAAAGTTCACAGCTAGTGACTTACACATTGATGAGGAGCAAATCACAACCATGTGCAACACACAGGGGAATCTCATAAAAATGGTGTTGAAAAGAAGTCAGGGAGAAGTGTATGTGCTCAATTAACATAGAACATGAAGTAGAAAAACTAACACACCATGCCAAGAGCCAGTTTAATAATTACCATCGTGAGTAGATAGGCAGGGAGGGGGTAGAGAGCAGGGCATGGTATTGATCTTAGGGCAGTTTCTGGGAGGTTGATAATACTCTGTTTCTAGATCATGAGTCAAGAAGTTCGCATAAGTTAATAAAGGCATAATGTTTATGTTTCATATATATAAGTATACAGAATTATAAATTTCTGTACATTGATTATATGCAATTAAAAGCTTAAATATTTGTACCAGTCATTAAGACTTTAAAATCAAACAAAGGAGACAAGATTGATGCAAAAAAATTTACTATGGATCTTAAACATTATGAAAGAATATAAATTGTATAATGTGCCAATTGTTTTAGTAAGGACTCTGTTGGATGTACTAACAGAAATCTAAAGTAAATTTATCTGAAACATTCAATGAATAAATTGTGACTCATATATATATATATATAATAAAATTCTATGAGGCAAATGTTATAGCTTCGAGTACAATTTTATTAAAAACACAGGGCAGAGAAATGATTGATACATTATCAATCTTACACTGACATACACATAGCTGAATGGATAATTAATCAAATCTTCAATCACATCATCCTTACTGTGAATTGGTTTTAACATTGTTTGAATGTGGTTTCCAGAGACATGTGTGCTGCAAGTTTGTCCAGCATGGTTTCACTGTAAGATGTTGGAAATACTGACGTGTTTCTATTGTGATGTACTTAGGTCATCTGTATCACCATCCTCAGTAGAGATTTCTGTAGTTACTGCAAGACCAGGCTACTTCTAATAAGAGTGGTTTTTATAAAATGAATTGAACCTGGCCTTTGCCAGATCTCTAGTTGTCTGTTTCACCATCTACTCTTTTCTGAACACGCTTCCACCACTGAAATATAATAGAATCCATACACAGGCAAGCAGAAGCCAGCAGCATGTTCTTGAACCTCTAGAGCTGTGAGTTATATATCCTCTTTTCTTTATAAAGTTCCCAAACTCAGACGTTTTGTTATACCTTAAAGGGGTGAAATACCCATATTTCCTATTATGCTGCTGCCTTCTGGTGGATACCAGGCAATACACAAGGAAATACTGAGTTTGCTCCCACATAATGTGGGCTACTAGGATTTCTTTTCTTTTAACATTTCATACAGGTCAAGGTATAAGGATCTGCTCCCCAGGTCCCCAAGGTATTCTAAGGCAACAGCATCAACATAACTCATGCAGCTATCTGGCTGGGACCCTATGACCCTGCACGTTCATCACCATGGCTCATCCATAGCAATTCTGTTTCCCCGCATACTCAAACCTCAATCTGGTATTGAGCTCTAATTCATCCATGGAACATGAAACTTGGCATCTGTGAATCCATTTGTATTTGTCTTCTGACACAATTCAATGTCAAGGCCATTGTGTAGATTTACCTCTCCCTATCTTTCCCTTCCCAGCAAACAAAGGAGGTTCATTTTTAACAAAAGTTAGCAGAGCACAAGAACTTTGACTGAATAGGATCAGACCCAGCAGGGGAAAGGGAGGTTCATCTGAGCCTGAGTCATCTGGGGCAGTACCAGGAAGGTTAACATCCCAGGGTCAAGGTCTGAGCCTGAATCCTCTCTCTCCCCACCTCTGCTGGGGGCAGGGAGACTGGGGCTCAGAGAAAAAGCACTGGGGAAAAGGTCTCAAGTACAAAGGGCTCTCAAAAAAAAGAAAACAAACAGAGAGACCCAGGAGGAGGGACTATGCCTTTATCTGAAAGTCTTTAGGAACTCCCCAGAAAATACAAAGATCAGAAAAGAAAAATGTGCAGAGATTATAACTTTTCAGATCATGAAAATTCTACATTCACATCATTGTGCCCTTTCCCACACTACAGAGAACTATACATGACATCGATTTCTCATTGACCCACTCAGTATGGGTTCTATGTCATTCAAATTCTACAATATCTCATCACCAGCAGAGCAGGAGCCTCTGGCTGAACAGAAGCTTATTTTCCCTGTTTTACTGCTGTTTTCTGCTGGATATTTAGTGATACACAGGTGACTGTGTATTTGATGTGTTTTGCTCGTAAAGGTTTGTTCTACTGCAATTTAATAAATTTGATCCAAAATTATTTGAAGGGAAAGAGGAGTAATTTTATTTTTTAAGGTAAATTATTTTATAAATACAAGATGATTAGATATTTTATGTTTTTGCAGTGATGGAAATACTGATATGCCTGAGACATGTGACATGCATTGTGACAGCTAAATAGTATGAAATTATTTGGCTTTTAAAGAAAATGGATAGCAGTACTGGCCATGGTGGTCCATGCTAGTAATCTCAGGATTCTGGGAAGCGAGGCAGAAAGATTACAACACTAAGTCTTTGCAGGGCTTCTCAGTAACTTAGAACGTGTCTTAGAATAAAGATAAAAAGTGTTCATCATTCAGCTCAATTGTAAGACAAGAAACAGAAAAAATAAGGAAAGAAAGAAATAATTAAAGAGTGAAGGAATAAAGAAAAGAGAAAAATTAGGATATGGATTAGAGAGAGAGTGACAAGGAGGGAAAGAGGGGAAGGAAAAGGAAGAGGGACAGAGAGAGACAAGAGAAAGACTGAATTCTTTGAGGGTATAGGCAAGTACTTTGAAGGCAATAAGATTCACTATGATGCCCATTCTGGTTTGACTATTATCTTCTCTGGAAGTCCTGTGATGTTTACAAGGTTTAGGTTTTATTGGTCTTGTTCTCTACTGTTTTGTTCAACTTTATAATACCTAATGAGATAGACAATTCTTTTTAAGGAAGCAAGAGGCATTATGGTAACCATTGTTGATAACCTTATATTCTGTTTTTACATCATGTGCTATGTCTATCCTTGGCTTTGACTGACAGCTTTCTTTGATAAGAAAAATAATTCAATGGTATCTGACATTTGACACATTTTATCTGGGTTCCATAAACAATAATTAAAAATTAACTTAGTAATATCCAAAGTCCTCATCAAATTATGTTCATAAATATAAAGGATATTAAACAAGAGGCTTTTTTTTTTACCAATTCCAGCACTTGGAAAATACACATTTAACACTGTCCAGTCAGTGATTCTGAATCAATGATGTGTATCAAAAAATTTGAAAGCTGAAAAAAATAGATGTGCTGATCCTACTCAAAATCGACAAAAATTTTTTTTCAGTTGTACTAGAGAATGAGCTAACTACTGGCACTTTGAACAATATATCCAAAGAAGTTTTCAACATTAACTCCCTTACCTAATATTAATTCGGGTACCCAATGTTTTCTTTTAATATCTGTGTTGTATATCTTTTTTCCATACATATTTAACATATTTGCTTATGATTATAATAAATTTTCACCCAAAGTTTGCTTTGCAAGTCAGGACTGATGATACTATTTCCCTATCAGGAAAAATGAAATGTTTTGTTCCACACAATTCTTTTTTTTTTTTTTTAAATTTTATTTAAGAGGAAAAAGAGAAAAAATAAAACAAAACAAAGCAGTGTAAGGGTACAAGTAATACAGAACTACAAAAACAAACAAACAAAAAACACAGTAAGCAATCACCAGTTAATAGATTACACATTATCATCTTAGAGATAGTTGTTCAAGTCACAGTATCAAAGCATACAAAGTGGACATTAAAACAGCAAGACCGCAAACAGTTGTGTTCAATGATTCAACCAAAAACATTAATATGGTCATCTATTTAACACTCCTAAACACACTTGCAGTTGTATACTTTAGAGCACTTTTTTCCCCTCTCTTTTTACAACACAGTTTACACAATTTGGGTTTTATTACTCCTTAGTTCTTATTACTTTTTTTTTTTGGAAGAGAATAAAGTCAAATATGGCAAAACAAAGCTGTCAGTCAAAACCAAGGACAGACATAACACATGATGTAAAAACAGAGTATAAGGTTATCAACAATGGTTACCATAATGCCTCTTGCTTCCTTAACTCATTAGGTATTATAAAGTTGAACAAAACAGAAGAGAACAAGACCAATAAAGCCTAAACCTTGTAAACATTACAGGATTTCCAAAGAAGATAATAGTCAAACCAGAATGGGCATCATAGTGAATCTTATTGCCTTCAAAGTAGTTGCCTGTACCCTCATACTTGATACTATCATACAGAACGGAACAGAGTCTAATCAGTCAAAACAAGATAGTGGGAGTATTACAGGACTTCAAATCAAGTTAATAGGAAATCAAAAAAAGTTACTATAATGTATCCTGCTAATTTTTTGATTTTTCCCCTTAATTAAAAAATCATAAAAAATAACTAAATAATTTTTTTTAATGAATAAGGGAGAGATTGAGATAAAAGAGGACGTAACAACATAACAATACAGGTCAAAGCATGACAGTTTCAGGAACCTAGTGCTTCACCATGAAATAACCTGAACTAATAGTAGTTACAATAGTGTCTTTTTCCTTTAAATATTTGAATATAACTTCATATACTATAGCTTCAAATATATCAATCAGTGTAAAACCATTCAAGCAGATGAAAGGATTGTAGGGTATTTAGAACCAGCTAACAGAAAACGAACAATGGTTTCTATATTATCTCTTTGCCTATAACAAATTTTGTTTATACTATCACATATAATAAAATCCAGCAGGATACATCATGATAAAACCAATGGAGACAGAAGAGCCATAGTTTGGTGGGGCTTCAAAACAAGATGATAGTAAATCAGCACTAGCTATTATGATGACTTATTTTCTTCAAAATAGCTGTTCATTTCATCACAGGCAATAATATCAAGCAGCCCAGAATAAAGCCATTCCAATTAATAAGTGAAAACTTTATAAGGCTTCAAGGCTACCTAATGGGAAATCATGATTACCACATACTTTTATATGTTTGAATCAATACTTAAACTAGGGAAACTATTCGGTATTCACATATGTGAGATTGATTTATTTCACTTATGAGTATGGTTTCAAGCTGCACCCATTTATTGATAAATATTTCAATGTGATCCTTCTTTATAGCTGAGTAATACTCCATCGTATTGAAATACCACAACTTTTTTATCCATTCCTCAGTTGATGGACACTTGGGTTGTTTCCAAGATCTGGCGATTACAAATTGTGCTGCTATAAACATAGGTGCACATATATCACTGTGGTATGATGCTTTCAGTTCTTCTGGGAATATGCCTAGAAGTGGAATAGCTGGAACAAATGAGACTTCCAATCCCAGCTTTTTGAGAAATCTCCAGACTGACCTCCACAAAGGTTGTACCAGTCTGCACTCCCACCAAGAGTGTAGGAGAGTTCCCTTTTCCCCACAGTCTCTCCAGCATCTGTTGTTGTTGGTTTTCTAGATCCTGGCCATTGTTTCAGGATTGAGATGGAATCTGAGTGTGGTTTTAATTTGCATTTCTCTAATGACCAATGATGATGAACATTTTTTCATGTATTTGTTGGCCATTTGTATTTCTTCATCTGAGAAGTGCGTATTCATCTCAGTCGCCCATTTTTGGATTGGATCTTTGAATTTTGGGGGCCTGAGTTTTTTAATTCTTTATATGTTTTTGGGAGTTCCCTAAGATCTTTTCCCAGTTTGTGGGTTTTCTTTTCACTATGATGGAGATTTCTTTTGACATGCAGAAACTTTTTAATAAGAGGTGGTCCCAGTTATTGATTCTGGGAAGTATTTCCCGTGCGGTTTGAGTCCTGTTCATGAATTCTCTACCTACCCCTATGTCTTTAAGGTTTCTACCCAATTTGTCTTCCAATAGATCTAGTGTTTTTGTTTTAATATCCAGATCTTTGATCCATTTAGATTTTAATTTAGTACATGGTGATAGGCATGGGTCTAGCTTTAGTTTTCAGCAAATAGAGAGCCAGTTTTTCCAGCACCATTTATTAAAGAGACTGTCATTCTTCCAGTGAACCTGCTTGGCTCCTTTATCAAAGATAAGGTGGTTGAGTGTGTTTGTAGTTGTGGTTGTATCTTCTAATCCATTCCATTGATCTTCAGCTCTGTTTTGATTCCAGTACCATGTTGATAATTACTACTGTTGCTTTGTAGTATAACCTCAAGTCAGGGATTGTGATGCCTCCTGCCTTGCCTTTGATGCTTAGAATTGCCTTTGCTATTCTAGGTCTCTTCTCAGTCCAGATGAATTTTAGGAGTGATTTCTCTAGATCTATAATGTATCTTGATGGTATTTTTTATTGGAATTGCATTGAATCTGTATAACAGTTTTGGGTAATGGCCATTTTCATAATATTTGTTCTTTCTATTCATGAGCAAGGGATATCTTTCCATTTTCTGAGATCATCTTCAATTTTTTTTCAGAAATTTTTGAGAAATCTCCAGACTGACCTCCACAAAGGTTGTACCAGTCTACACTCCCACCAAGAGTGGGAGTGTATTATATTATAATTTTCAGATATTTATCAATAAATGGGTGCAGCTTGAAACCATACTCATAAGTGAAATAAATCAATCTCACATATGTGAATACCGAATAGTTTCCCTAATTTAAGTAATGATTCAAATATATAAAAGTATGTGGTAATCATGATTTCCCATGTATTGTATTATAATTTTCCCTGTATAGTTCTTTCACTTCTTTCGTAAGAGTATTTCCTAAATATTTCATTTTTTTTGCTTGCTAGTGTGAAGAGTGTGGTTTCTCCTATTTCCCTCTCTGTGATTTTGTTGTTACTGTATAGGAATGCTATGGATTTCTGAGTATTTATTTTGTGTCCAGCTACATTACTGAATTTATTTATTATATCTAAGAATCTTTCAATGGAGTTTAGGGAGTCTTCTATGTAGAGTATCATGTCATCTGCAAACAATGATAATTTAACTTCTTTTCCTATCTTTACCCCTTTTATTTCTCTCTCTTGCCTAATTGCTCTGGCTAGTACTTCCAGTACTATGTTAAATAGGAGTGATGATAAAGGACACCCTTGTCTTGTGTCTGATTTTAAAGTAAAGGCTTTCAATTTTTGGCCATTTAGTATGATGCTGGCTGTTGGTTTGTCATAAATGGCCTTTATTATATTGAGGTAAAGACCATCTATTCCAATTTTCTGTAAAGTTCTTATCATGAATGAATGTTGGACCTTATCAAAGGCTTTTTCTGCATCTATAGAAATGATCATGTGATTCTTACTTTTGGCTTTATTGATATGGTGGATTACATTTATTGATTTACGTATGTTGAACCATCCCTGCATTCCTGGGATGAATCCCACTTGGTCATGGTGTATAATCTTTTTGATGATTTTCTGCATCCTATTTGCCAATATTTCATTGAGGATTTTTGCATCTGTGTTCATTAGGGAGATTGGTCTGTAGTTCTCTTTTTCAGTTCTCAGGTTTTGGTACTAGAGTAATATTTGTTTCCAGGAATGACTTAGGAAGGATTGCTTCCCTTTCAATTTCATTGAAGAGTTTGAGGAGTGTCGGCATTAGGTCTTTGTATTTCTTGTAGAATTCTGCAGTGAATCCATCTGGGCCTGGGCTCTTCTTCGTAGGTAAGGACTTAATTACATTTTCAACTTCATTAATAGAGATTGGGTTATTCAGCAGTTTTACATCTTCTTGATCTAGCTTTGGTACTTTATATGTTTCTAGGAATCTATTTCTTCTGTGTTATCAACTTTGAGAGTAGAGGTTTTCGAAATAGGTGTTAATGATCTTCTGTACTTCTGTAGAGTCTATAGTGATTTCACCTCTTTCATTTCTTATTGCATGAATTGGAGCTTTTTCTCCCCCTTTTAATAAGGTTGGTTAGGAGGTTATCAATTTTATTTATTCTTTCAAAGAAGCAACTCTTTGATTCTTTGATTCTTTGGATTGTTTTCTTAGTCTCTATTGCATTGATTTCTGCTCTGATTTTCATAATTTCCTCTCTTCTTTTTGGCTTTGGGCTTGACCTCCTCTTTTTTTCTAGCTGTTTGAGGTGTAGCTTCAGTTTATTTTTTTGTATTCGTTCTGTTTCCTGATGTGGGTACTCAGTGCAATAAATTTTCCTCTGAGGATGGCTTGCATTGCATCCCACAGATTCCGGTACGTTGTATCTGCATTTTCATTTTCTTGTAGGTATTGTTTAATTTCTTCTGTGACCCACTGATTACTCAAGAGTGTGTTATTCACTTTCCATGTTTTTGTGGGATTTTTGCAGTATCTTTTGTCATTAATTTCTAATTTCAGAGTGTTATGATCCGATAACATGCAAGGGATGATTTCAACTCTTTTGCATTTGTTTAAATATGTTCTGTGAGCCAATATATGGTCTAGTTTAGAGAATGACCCATGTACTGCTGAGGAGAATGTGTATTCTGATGTTGTTGGGTGGAACATTTTGTATATGTCTATCAAGTCCATTTGTTCTCAGGTGTGATTTAGTTCTGTTATTTCTTTGCTCATTATCTGTCTGGTTGATCTGTCCCTTGGTGTCAATGGCATGTTCAGGTCTCCTGTTACAATTGTGTTACTTATAATTTGAGTTTTAATTTCTGTTAATAGTTGTTTTATATAACTGGGTGCTCTGGAGTTAGGTGCATATATATCTAAGATAGTTATCTCTTCCTCTTGGAGTTTTCCCCTAACGAGTATGTAGTGACATTCTTTGTCCTTTATGGTCATTATTGGTTTAAAGTTCACGTTGTCTGCAAACAAGTGGCTATTCCTGCTTTTTTTTGGATTCCTGTTGTGTGAAGTATTGTTTTCCATCCTTTGACTTTCAGTCTGTGAGTATCCTTCTGGGTTAGATGGCTTTCCTGTAAACAGCATATGTTTGGATTTTGTTTCTTGATCCATTCTGCTAGTCTGTTTCTTTTGATTGGTGCATTGCAACCATTTACATTAATGGTTATAACTGTTATTTGCTGGTTTATTATTGACATGTTATATCTCTGCTGTTGCATCTTTATCTTTCTGTTTAATTATCTGCTTTGCTTAGTGATTTTTTCCTTTGTGTATCTAAACTGTCTGTCAATATTTTTTGCAGTATTGGCTTGGTGTTCATGAAGTTCTTCAGCTGTTCTTTGTCATGGAAGTATCGTATTTCACCAGCGATTTTGAATGATAGTTTTGCAGGGTACATCAGTCTAGGTTGGAAATCATTTTGCTTTAGGATCTGGAATACTTCACTCCATGCTCTTCTTGACTTTATTGTTTGTGCTGAGAAGTCTTCTGTGATTCTGATAGGTTTTCCTTTATACGTGATCTGTCTTTTCTCTCTGACAGGTTTTAATAAACTATTCTTGTGTTGGATTTCTGGGATGGTGATTATTATATGTCTAGGTGTAGTTTTATTTTGGTTATGACTATTTGGAGTTCTATAGGCTTCACTGAACCTGATGTCGGTTTCTGATCTCATGCTTGGGAAATTTTCAACTTTTCCTTCTCTAAATATCCTCTTGACATCTTTTATGTTGTCTCCTTCTTTTTCATTAATCCTTATCAATTTTATGTTATTTTTCTTTGCATCATCTTGCAATTGTTGAATTGTTATTTCCTGATTCCTTGTTATTTTTAAAAGATCTTTCCTTTCCTGTTCACTAGCTGCAATCCTGTCCTTAAGGTTTGAAATTCTATCTTCACTTTCATTGAGGCAGTTTTTACAACTTTCAGTGGAGTTTTTTTATTTCCTGTGTATCGCTGTGCATCTGCTTTATGTATTCTGTTTGTTTCTTATATTGCTCGTCTAGGGATTCTACCTTTTTGTTTAGTTCCTCCAATTTTTTAACTGTGTTTTCTTTATATATATTCAGAGTCTCTTTCATTTCTTTTATCATTTCTTCTTTTACCTGGGAGATTTTTTCGAGTTTGAATTACTTTAAAGCTTCCTGGAGTTGCTTGTTTATTTCAGTAGGTATTATGTCCGATATTTGAGGTGTATGGCATATATTTTCTTCTATATACATCACTCCTAAGGTTTCCTGAGATGGGCTGGAGGTTTGAGGTTGTAGTTTTGTCTTTTGTCATTTTCCTATATTTCTGTGTTTCACATGTCATTTGAAAGCTTCCTCAGGGTCTGTTGGAAATCCACCTCTGTGTTCACACCTCCTGGGACTCTGGCACCCAGTTCCCCCAGGCCGCTGGGCCTCTAGAACCAGTGGCCCTCTTCTGCCTCTTTAGAACTCTGTAGTTCCAGATAAGCTGGGTTCCAGGGACACTGTCCGCCTGCCTCCTTGCTGGAAACTCCACAGTTCTCCAGACTCACCGAGAGGTGGATGCAAGTGCCCCAGATCTGCCCAGCCCTTCCTCTGCACCCAGATGGTGCAAGTGTCCCAAATAGCTGGGTTCCAGGGATAGTGTGTGCCCACCTGCTTGCTGGAAACTCCACAGTTCTCCAAACGCAGCCGGAATGGGGAGGTGGATGTAGATGCCTCAGACCCATTTAGCCACTTCACTGCACCCGGAAGCCTGGAGGGTCCCAAATAGTCTGGGCTTGGGGCAGAGTGCACTGGGCACTTATCGCAGGTCACAGGGCCTCTGGAACTGGTGATGCTTGCCTGCTTGCTGAGAACATTCCACATAATTCTTACAATCCGCTGGTTTGGGTTTACAGGTCTCTCAGAAGAGATCCAAATATCTTCTGAGAACAAGGAAAGACTCACTGGGGTGTTGATATGTTTGCGGAAGGAACCATGGTGAAACTGATAAGGTTTGAATCTTCCCCTGGCAGCAATTGGAGAAGCACTCAGGCTTTTTAATCAGTTTCTCTAGACAAGGGTCAGGAGAGGTCAGAGAAGATCTGAGGATAAATGTTTTGAACAGATAGCAATTTTTAAAAACCCTGAAAATAATCACCCTATGATACAGCATATATTTGGGGCTTGTCTTTTAAATCCAATCTGTTGGTCTCCTTTTATTTATGTGTTTATTCATTTTTATTTTATAGCAGAACTTTTTTTATTTTTGAGTATTGTTTATTTTCCCCTAACGCTTGCATTGATATTGAAGCTTTTCAAGATTTAAAAATGAAAAAGACAAAAAAAAAGATTTAAGTGTATTTTTCCTATTTGGTTACTATGCAGACCTTGTAAAAAAAATCTTTAGTTATTATCCTTGGCAAACAATAACTGTCTTCAAATGATCATGTTACACATTCAAACAATGCGATATCAACTGCATGAAATTTTAAAACCTTGCAACACTGTTACCTTTCATATTAGATAGTATTTTTCTTAATGGCTTATCTAAAGATTTAACATGGCACAAGCAGATTTCTATTGCTTGATGTGAGTCTGAGGAATGCTATCTGTAGTGTTCATCTAGTCTTAAAGAAGACATCTCTTGTTCCACAGCCTATGAGGTGATTTTCTCCACAAACTTGCCCTTCCCTACGAGTGGAAGATCTCTGGGATCTTGACCCAGAAATCTATACCAAACCATAAAAGACAGAATTTTAAGTTTTTCCTTTTTCTTTTCCTTAATTGTTCTCTACCAAGGATCCAAGAAAACAGTTTTTGTTGTTATTTGTGTAATTATCTTAGAATTTTGATGTTTAGTATAAAATGGTCTGTGCAAGATTCCATGCCTACACATTCTAGACAGGCTTTCTCCAATCTTAACACCTTCTTTATGTTCACCTGAAAGATGTTCATGGAGAAGAGTCTATGATGGCTGTAAATTTCCATTCTGCCATGTGGTACCCAAGAAATTCTTGTTTTCATGTTAGTCTACACTTGGCATTTATCACGTTCATAAACATTTTAGAGGAATTTTCACAAGAATGCTTGGGTACATCAATCTCCTGTAGGAGAAAGCTCATCAGTGTACACATTGTGCCTCTCCTCCAATGGCTCGTCCTCCGTTAGATTTAGGGGTGATCATGCACCAAGTCAATGCTGCAAAAGTGTCTGCTTCCCATGAAGCCTCTCATCACCCTTTTCTCTCCAAGCATGCATGATTCATCTAAGCCTCAACACACAGACACTGATTTTTGCATGAAAACTAACATTTATCTCCAAATGTAGGCCATGGGACAAACATTCCCCATCCCTGCACACTGGCCACCATAAAATAAACAATTCTTCAGCCAATACAAATTTATGAAAACTTGGCCTACAAACATCTGCTATAGAATATAATTAAATGTTCTCAGGATCCTGAAACTGGTAGTGTCTTCCCTTCAGAGTTCTACATGTTCTTTCTTGGGAGGTTTCACCACTGTCTTCTTGGCTAGAATCTCAGTATAGAAAGCCACTTCTTTGTCTTTCAGTTTTTGGCAGCCTGGGTGGTGGCACCAATCTGCAGGTATCCTTCCTTTTGGTCATATTCTGGCCAGTAAGGTAGCCCCTCCCCATTGGGGTTCCTGGGAATAGAAGCAAAGAAAAATTTTGTAAAGGAACTGCAAGGATCCCCCATTTCATTCTGAGTGTTTCCACTTGTTTATCTCTACAGAGAGATCCATGCACGTCCAGTGAGGCACAGCCCCATCTCCTCAAGCTGCTTGTGCCTTTCGCAGAAAGTCTCACTATCACAGTGCTATGGTCTCAGAGTCTGGTGTTTGATGACCCCAGTTGTAGAACACACCCTATCCCAGCAGGTATGCCCAGGCACACCACCACCAATTCTTTTCCATTTTTGCCACTGGCCTCACCCAGTCCGAGCAAAGTTGGCCCAGAATTTCATCACCATCTTGATGAGGTCAATCTCCTCTTTTGAGACACCCTCTGTACAGAAGAAGGAAAAACACACAAAGAAAAAGAATCATCAGTACACAAAGTGTGGTTGGTTGGGCCACCAACCATTTCAGCACAAGAGATTTGTTAGAAATTCAAAGTCTTAGAATTTTTTTCCTGACCTATAAACTCAAAAGTCTGCATTTTAAGGGATTTCAGGCTGTATATTCACTTTAAGTTTGAGAATCATGTACATAGGACTCAGCCATGGACCTGAAGTCCATCCATATTCTGGCTGCCTTTGTCTTCTCTACCTCTTACCCTCATTATTTCAGTGCCACACACCAGGTTTCCTGTAGCTTAGAAAGCAGCTGGATAGTCTACGCATTTTAATTTTCATATGCTTCTACACTTGGAAGTTTGAAAAACTTCATATTACCAAAGACCTGAAGCATCGCCCAAGTGAGATATAACAGAGGCACATGTGTGTTCTCTACAGCAGTGAGGTGGGTCACAGGTCAAACTGAAAGTTTTAGTACATTTATGGAAAAAAATCCATGAAATTTTACATTATTAAATATATAAAAGTAAAAATACCTGTTTTGGATATATGAAGTGACAGACAGGGACACAGACACGCATGTTATTGACTCATGTTTAGTCCTGTTTTTAACCATCTCCTCACTCATTTTATGACAGATTAGTGAGTAAAAATTTAAGTGGTACTCTTTTTGCTCACAAGCAGGACCCTGAAAAACATCCAATACCTCTCTCACTTGTATCGTATGTCAGGACTGTGTGGTGACTATGACTGGGACATATGAGCACACATCTTCTTTCATGCGTGTGAGAGCAGAAGAAAGGTTATGTTTACCCAATATAGCTTACTCTTGTTCTTTTGAATCAGGAGTCTAAGAGAAGCAAAGAAGGAGATACTTGCTCAAGGTCATCACACAAAGTATGTTAGGTCTCCTAATGCCAAGTACATAGCCATGAAAGAGCCATTACCTTTCACAAGTGGAGCCCCAAATACTGAGGAGATCTCATCCCCGTGGTCTCCTATCACTGTCTTGGGTCTCAAGAGTGATGCAAAACTTGGAAAGTACTGGAACTCATACATGTAGGTGGGGGCACCAGCATCTGAAAAAACAAGGGTGGTGCACACTTTATGAAACTGTACACAGACAGTTCAGTCTCTGATGATGCAAGAAACCCATGGTTATCATCAAAACACAGATCATTTTAACAAAGTTCCTTCATATGCAGTTGTAGGTACACACAGATGTGTGAGGTGAAATTTAGATTTCAATCAGATGTTTTACTGAATGAAAGAATGAATGAATGCAGTGCACCAAATAAACACACTGAATGTTTTTCATTGACAGCCTATGATGCTCATTCATAATAAAAAAATATACTTTTGAATACTTGCAAATTTTTCCTGATGGAAAGTTTTTTCTGAGGGAAGTGAAGCAAATCCAACAGGTTTTTTTAAAAAATAAGAATCATTAAATACAAATATATGCACATAGGAAGTAAATTGTTGTAATATAAGAAACCACAAAACTCAAGGTGTCATACTTTAGGAACCTAACACACCCTGCATTTTTATGGGACCAAGAAATGTTGAGGCAGTAAAATGATAAAGTGATAATAAAAAAGAAAGAAAGAATAAAAGAAAAGAAAAACCACGAGAAGATGGTGATAGTGGTTCTATATTTTCCTGTCTTTTGGTCTGCAGTCTTACTTCCAAAGTAAATATCTCCAAATCCCAAAATGCTATACTTTCTGCTGAACCAAAGGACAGGTGGCCATAGGACTAGGAAATAGCAGTTATGAAAAAGAAGAGAAGCAGAGACAGTGGGACAACATGAAGATACTAAATACTTATATAATGGGACATGCAGTAAAAGATAGGCAAAAGGCCCAAAAGATATATCTCAAGAAATTGTGGCTGAAAACTTCCTCAAACAAGGATAGAGGCCAAAATGTAGATGCAGAAAGCACAGAGGGCTCTAGTAAATTTCAACAAAAAGAGAACATCAAAGTCACAGAATTGTGAAATTCAAAAGTCAAAGACAAGGAAAAAGTATAAGTGTTATCAAGAAATAAGAATCATATCACATACAAAGGAATGATGTATAACAACCAGCAGATTTCATAGTAGGAACTCTGATGTCAGAACAGAGTATAATAATCTAATGAATGCACTAAAGGAAAAATATGAGCCAAAACATGTACACTCTATGGGAAAGCTGTTGTTCAGAAAAGGGAAGGCCACACTTCCCCAAACAAGCAAGAGCTTATCAATTCATCCCCTTTATATGTCCCTTAAAGGAATGGCTGACCAGAATTCTCTAAACTACAACAAAGTACACTAACTAGTAATGTGGAATATATGAAAGGACAAATCTCAATTTGTAAATAACTCAGGACCACATTCTCAATACTGTCAGGCTAGAATGAAAAAATGCACAAGATTTTTACCCCAGCTTAAGAATTAAAAGGAATAAAACTTACAAAAATACTTAAAATAAATCATCAATTATAACCAAAACAAATTGTCTTCAAAAATGATATAAATTTTGATATCAAAAATAAAGTAGGTAGAAATACGGAATTATATACAATCAAAATAAGTTGATATGAGCATAAAACATAGTGTGGTAAGTGAAAACTGATATATAGACACCTTACAATAATCAACGATGTATCTTCAGTGAAATTACACAAATGAGTAGACAGGATTAGAAGCATGCCACTACAGAAAACAATCTAAGCACAAAGGAGGAGAGTAGGAGTGGAACAAATGAAAAGAATATGTACAAAATAACCAGCAAACAACTCATAAGGTCACAGAATTTGTAAACTCAATAATGCAGAGATCATCCAGATAGAATATTCCAGATAGAATAAGGAAACATTGGAGTTGGACAGTACTTTGTATCATATGGACCTATACAAATATGTATTCAATCCATCATAAACATAGCACATTCCTCTGAAAAACAGACAAAAGCCTCTCCTGAAAAAAAAAAATCACATTTTGAGGAACAAAACAATCCTTGCCTAAATTAAGAATTCCAAAATTGTATCCAGTAGCTTTTGGAACTACAAGGGAGTGATACTAGGAATTAAAATAAGAGTTTTGGAAAAATTCACAAATTCAAGGAAGTTAAACATCATCTTCTTGAAAAAGCAATGTATCAACAAAACATATTAATATGGAAACTTAAAAATATCTTCAGACAAATGAAAGGGATGCACAGAATACCAAAAATCATGAGATACCGCAAAGTAGTCCTAAGACAAAGGCATACATCAATACTCTTACATCTAAAAAGAAGAAAGATGTCATGTGAACAACCTAAAGTTATGCTGCATGGAGCTAGCAAAGAATGAATGAAGACCAAAATTACTACCAGAAATGAAACAGTAAATATCAGAGGGCAAAGGAATTAGTATAAAATCCACACAAGATTAACATTTAGATTATTCAAAATATAGAGAAAACTGAGAAATGTTAACTAAACTAGCCAAGAAAAAATATACTCAGGTAATACAAAAGTGAAAATACACATTACAACTCACACTATAAAAATCCAAATGATCATGAAATTACTAATAGTATCTCATACACACAAATGTGAAAATGTACTGAATATGAATAAATTCTCATTTCAGTAATACTGACTTAAAGAAAAAAAACTATGAAATGATTCATAACAAGTAAGGAGATGTGGGGAGGGGACAAAAAAAAAACAAGTAAGGAGATGTAATCAGTGATGAAATGTCACCAAAGTAAAGCCCAGGACCTGGTGGTTTCACTAGTGTATTATGTCACAATTTAAAGACCTAATACCAGTCATTCTCAGTTTCTTCCCAAAAATCGATTAACATTGAACTCTATTTTATGTCATTGTTACACTTATACTAACATTAGACAAATATATTATGAAAAGAAAATTATAGTCCAATATTCTTCCTGAACATAGAAGTAAAACTTTACAATATGTTAGTAAATTGAGTTCAAAAATACATTAAGACATTAATTAACTAAAATGAAGTAGGATTTGCACCTGTTGTGCAGAAAACATGATGCATCATGTTAAAAAATGAAAAACAAAATCATGGTCATCTCATCAGATACAGCAAAAGAAATAGAAAAAAAAGTCAACACTTTTCATCATTAAAACAATGTTTACCAAATTCAGGATAAAAAATGAGTCTCAATACAGAAAGACCATATGTGAAAAGCCCTCTGATCACAGCATTTTCTAACATGAAAAAAATTGAAAGCCTTTCCCATCAAATTTGGAACAAAATGGGTGTTCTTACCACTCTGTATTGGAAGTCCTTGCAAGAACAATTAGAAAAGAAAAAGAAATTTAAGTTGATCAAACAGGAAAGCTCAGTTTGTCACTCGATGATGATGACATAGTATTATTATAGTTTTAAAACCCTGTAAACTGCACTAAAATTGATTAGAACCAATAAATGTGTGTGTGTGTGTGTGTGTGTGTGTGTGCGTGTGTGTGTGTGTGTGTGTGTGTGTGTGTGTGTATTGTCTGGCTGCAGTGAATATCATGCAGATTTAGTGATCATACAATATCATGCAGTGAAGGAGGAGGCTACAAAGTGATCATACAAAAATCAGTAACACTTTTGTATACTAACAATAAAATACCTAAAAAGAAAACAAACAACATCATTTACACTAGCTACAGAATAAATTATCTAAGAATAAGTTTAACCCAGATGGTGTGATACTTGAATATTGAAAAGCATGAAATATTAATGAAAGAAACACAAATAGGTGGGGAAACAGCCTATGTAGATTGACTAGAAGAATCGGTATAATTAAAATATTCATAGTATCCAGGGCAATCTGCAAGTTACATGAAATCCTTCTCAGAATTCCAATGTTGTCCTTCAAGAAAATGTAAAACAATTTTCAAAATCATGTAACATTGATAAGATGATTATACTACTAACCCTATTAGTTCTTGGAAAAGAACAGTTAATACTCGTACATTTTGATCATTTTTGCATGTCTATATCTGGTAATCTAAACAACTCTTTTGAAGGTAACAATATGCAATAGAACAACCATTTTTAAATATCTATATTGTTTTGAAAGCTTATATTGTTATTGTTTTGGTTTTTTGTTGTTTTTGTAGTTGTTTGTGGTTTTTTTTCTGATTTTTCTCTTTAAAATATGAAAAGTCCTCAAAAGCATATGAAGTAAAATAAAACTCAAGTTACCAAGGTAGTGATCAACGTAAAAAAAAAAACTTAGAGATTGCATACAGCCTGATTTCCAACAAATATTACACAGTTATAGTAACTAAATCTGCATGATATTCACTGCAGCCAGACAATACACACACACACACACACACACACACACACACACACACACACACTGACCAAAGGTTAGGGTACATATACTAGAAATCAATTCAGATATATGTAATCAACTGATTTTTGACCAATACGCTGAGAATATCCAATGAGAAAGATAGTCTCTTCAAAAAGTAGTTTAGAAAAAACTGGATTCCTACACGCATAAAGATGAAACTGGACTGCTATTGGATAACATAAAATCAAATAAAAAGGAAGGAAAGATTGAAGCATATAAACAGACATTCAAAAATAATCACACATAAAAAACTACAGAGAAAAAATATATTTCAGTGGTCTGGGTAAACCATTTTTATCTCTTTATTTATTATTATTATTATTATTATTATTATTATTATGATTATGTAATAGGGATCAAACTCATGACCTTGTGCTTGTCAAGCAAGCACTTAGGTCACTGTGCTGAATCTCCACTCCTGTGGGTAAGTGATTTTTTTGATTTATCCTCAAAACTAGAAGCAATCCAAGTGGAAAAGAGATTAATTAGATTATCTCTAACTAAAAAATTACTTTATATGAAAAAAACAATTAGCAATGTGCATAGCACACTTAAAGATTGTGATAAAGTTTATGCAATCCATCTATATATGTTTATTAGGCAAACAATAAAAAAGTTCAAAAACCTAAATTGGAAGTTAACAAAAAAATTTTCATAAATAATCAAAGGAACAAAATTCACATTTCTCAAAATAAAATATAAAAATGAATGACAAATGTGTTTTTAAAATACTCTGTATCATAAGTAATTGGGAAAATTCAGGGAAAATGGCAATGAGATATTATCTAACCTTAAGTAGAATGGCTCTTATAAAAAATAAAAAAATAGTGTTGACAAGGTTGTAGAAAAAGAGAATACTTTTACATCATGTTGCAAATGTAAAATAATCTGGAGGTTCTTCAGATAACTAACACTAGAATTACCATATGTCATGGTTTATGTTTGTGTCCCCCAGGCCTCATGAGTTTGCATTGTTCATTTGTGATGGTTCATTGTATAGTGCTTGGATTGATGGTGTCAGTGCTCCACCCACATAGGGGTGGAGCCAGGATGTGATGTAATGGCAGGAAGAAGGTGTGTCCTTCTCTTTGCTGGTTCGAGCTTGCTGTCGATGGCTGCCATGAACTGTGGTCCAGCCATGCCCGCCTGCCTTGGAGCCAACTGAGTGTGGACTGAAACCTCCAAAAACTGTAAGAAATAAACCTTTCCTTTCTCAACTTGAGCATCAGGTATTTTGTCTCAGTGATGATCATAAAGTAACTAAGACAGAAATTTGGTACCGAGGAGTGGGGTCATTTGCTGTGACTATACCTGACCATGTTTTTTGAGAGGCTTTGGAAATGGCTTGTGGGCGGAGTTTGGAAAGGTTTGGACATGTCACCTGGATGCATAGAGCTGGAGCAGCTTAGGCTGTTCTGTAGAGGAGATTCTGGTCAGAGCTCAGGAGACCAGAAAGCTGATAGAAAGCCTGATGGTAAAGACTAGGCTTGGGAGGTTTCTGCTGGGAAGGACTGCATTGGTCATTGGACTCCACATGATGTGTGTTATGGCTTAGCAGAAAGTTTGTCTGCATTTTGCTCCTGCCCAAAGACTTTGCCTGAGACTGAGACAAAGGGCAATGGACTGATTAATCTTGAAAAAGAAATTTAAAAGCAACCAAATGTTGAGGCTGTGGCATGGCTATTATTGGTGGCTTTTAGCCAGCTATATGTTTCAAATCAAGAGCAAAGAACCTGCAGGATAATTTACAATGCTGTGAGTTTGGCAGAAGGAAAATTCCAGGAAGGCTGTGGATTGTAAAGACAGAGTTGAGATTTTGATTCCTGAGGAGAAACAGAGAGATAAGAAAGATGGCCCTGGGGCATCCCAGGAAGCAGGTCCCCACCCTGTGCAGCCTCACATCAAAGATAAAAAATTTTGCTCAGAGGAAAAAGCTACAGAGTGCCAAGCTCCAGAATGGCGACGAAGGCCATGTTAGGTCCCAGAATGGCGACAGAGGCCACGTGAGGTTCCAGAATGGCGGCAACACAGAGAAACTTTTCATCAAAATCAGGTAAACAGAGCCCTGTGATCCAGGCAACTGACCCCTACAGCCAAGAGAGAGAAAAGCCTGGCTACTGCTTCAGCCAGCAGCAGACCTTGGTGGCATCCACAAGGTGCTGATTTTAGGTGCAAGGAAAATGCACGAATTCTGAGGGTAAGATGGCTTCCACCTCCATTGCAAAGGACCTCGCTGGCCAAGAAGTGTGCCTCTGAGAGGGCAATTTGTGGAGATGTAAGTGTGAAGCTGAAGGTGCAGTGGAGACCCCAGAAGTTTGGAAAAGCCAGGAATGTGGGTGATCCAAGGGAAGCATCAAAAAGCGAGCAGAGAAGATTTAAGAGAAAAGCTGCGGGAGTTGAAATTGCTGGAAGTGCCCTGGAGGTGGAATCACCCAGGGCTTTTGGAGCTTGCAACCAGATTGCTTCAGATGCTGAGCTTGGAAATCTAGGACTTAATGTTCGTCCTGCTGGATGTTGGACTTGCTTTGATTCCAATGCTTTATATTCCCCTGTTTGTAACTTTTGGAATGGTAATGTTTATCTTGTGCCTTTGCATTTTAGAAATGTTTAACCTTGTTTTTTTTGTACAGGGGATTAAAGTTAAGAGTTTGCCATAGATCTTGGAGGAGACTTGGGACTTGGACTTTTCAGCAATGTTGAAGCTGTTAGGACTTTGGCAACTCTTGGAGGTGGACTAAATGTCTTTTGTATGAAGGATGTACATGAGTCCTGGGGGCCAGGGGTGGAATGTCATGGTTTATGTTTGTGTCCCCCAGGCCTCATGAGTTTGCATTGTTCATTTGTGATGGTTCATTGTATAGTGCTTGGATTGATGGTGTCAGTGCTCCACCCACATAGGGGTGGAGCCAGGATGTGATGTAATGGCAGGAAGAAGTGTGTCCTTCTCTTTGCTGGTTCGAGCTTGCTGTCGATGGCTGCCATGAACTGTGGTCCAGCCATGCCCGCCTGCCTTGGAGCCAACTGAGTGTGGACTGAAACCTCCAAAAACTGTAAGAAATAAACCTTTCCTTTCCCAACTTGAGCATCAGGTATTTTGTCTCAGCGATGATCATAAAGTAACTAAGACACCATATAATCCAGTAATCCTGCTTGTGGGCATCAAATCAAAGTATCTGAAATGAGTTTATTGAAGTAATGTCAATACCCTCATAGTCTGCAGCACTATTCAAGGAGGTTAGGATACAAAATCGATCTGCATTTCTCAAAAGAAGAGTGGACAACACCAATGCAGTATTACAACTCACCTTACAAAAAGAAGTTCTGTCAATTGTGACAACATGAAAGAAACAGAAGAACACTGTAAGTAAAATAACTTAGGTAGAGAAAGACAAATATTTCATACTATCATATATGTATGAATCTAAAACAAAACCATAAAACCAGAGGAAAAAGCAGTTATGGCTTAGGTTGCTATAATCGATAGAAGAAGATGATGTTGAAAGGATACTAAATCTCTGAGAGGTGGAAGTTTCTTTTTTGTTATTTCCATTGATTATACTTAATAACAGAGTATTATACAATTACATTTCTAGGAAAAGACAGGTTAGGGCTTCCCACTATAATAAATGTCTTATAATTAAAGAGACTGATATGTTCATGGGATTGATATAATCATTCTAATTGATATTCAGAATCATACTGTAATATAATTACTACAGTTTACATTTAAATATGACAATATAAATGTGTACCTCACACATTTATAAAAATGTAACTTGCAAATTTGCAACTTAAAAAATTATATGTATTCTTTCAAACTTGTTTTCTTTCTCAGAATATGTCATTGCATTATATTCACCCAACTGCCACAAGTGATTGTTAAGGAATTAAAATTGCACAAAATGAAACAGTGAAAGAAAAGTATTGGGATGAGGTTTTAGAATATTTATAAAGTCCCAGATTTTATAACCATATGAGAATGACAGGGGCAGAATAGAATAAAGAGAATTTTACTCACTTTAAAGTTTGTGAAAGGGACTTGGGAGCAAAAGAAGAGTTCTCTGAGACCCCCTAAAGAGCATTTCCAAAAGTCAACTTCTGCCTAAGTGAGCTCATCTACCCATAAACACACTCTCCAACCATACAGCCTTAGGGCAATGTCAGAAGGTGTGTGATACACCTCAGCTGGCCCTCAGTTTGGCCACACTGGCACACACCAGCACAGGTAGTGAAAGTCACCACATCCACTGCCCTTTGCTTTTGGCAGTCTTCCTCCTGGGCCACATCTCTGATGCCAGCATTAACTTCCATTCTTCTTCCATATCTAATAATTAAACAAATTGGAATCCAGCTCTAATTCTGAAAATATCATGACTCATATTAAAAAAATTTGACTTGTAGTCCAACATACTATGATAATCTCAGGGGAAAGCCCTGTAGCAGATTATGCTGGTGCCTCATTCATAACTATGAATCTGGGAAGGTCAGCTTTGCTCCCACAGACAGCATCAATAACTTATTTTCTCCATCTTTAGAATGGCCATGTAAGCCACTTGGACCATGCTTCCTGAGATAAAATCTCATACAATTAACAACTATTTGAACAGCCTGCATGTGAGAACTGTTGGATGAATGCCTAGCTCCTCACTGCATAGACAGCACAACCCCAATATGTGTCTTCTACTTTGTTCTCACAACTCTCCAGTTCTGGTTTACATAACAGGCAAATGCTTGGCTAACCACCATTTTTAGCTTCCATCTTTTCCCTGTGTCATTTCTTCATCTCTTCCTACTAGTATTTTCTGGGACCACTTCACAAATTAACAATTTGTATTTGGAACTTTTTATCAGTTTGCATCTGACAGAAACAAAATGAAACAGAGCCCCACCCCTAAGTGATAAGGAATCAGTCTTTACCCCCAAACTTCATCTTCTGTCTAAATATGATGCAGGCACCAAAGTTGGTGTGTGAGAGTCCGTCTTCTGAAACTCATCTCTGTGGCCACGGGCCACAATCACAGATGGGACAGCAAACATCAAATCTCCTATTAAGTCCAAGAAAAGTTCTCTCTTTTTGACAAGGTCATCTGTCCCTCCTAAATACTTCTCAGTGGCCACTGCTGTCAGTTCCTCTGGAACATTCTGAAATGTATCAAGAAGTGACAACCTCTATCTGGTGACTAATATGAACTTTCCAACTAATTAACGTAACCCAATTGATGGTGAAAATCTTAAGCCTTGTATAAATCATCTCTCTGTAGTAAAGTGAGAATGGCAGAAATATGGGTCAAAATCCAGAATTCAGGCCATTGAATTGTCTCTAACTTGTGAAAGTCCCCACCCCTTCTTGAATACTCTATTAATTCCCATGACACCCTACACACTTACAACAAAGGGATAGAAATTCCACAAGAGTGATGTGGCTGTCTTCTGGTCCAGCTTGCCTTCAGGGATTAGATTTCCCATGAACTGTTAATAGAATGTTAGATATTTGTGAAGAACCATGATATAGAAGGAAACCAACCAAACCAATATAGAATGAAACTTGTATGCTGGGATCTGATAGCCCTGAATCTTTTATGACTTTGAAAATATCAAAGAAACAAATGAACTTATATCCAGAATACACAGACCTAGATGAATTTAGAAAAAAAATCAACATTACAGTTTTGAGGTAATAATTGAGATACTTCTGAATTGAGTACTGTAGAACCCTCATCTGTTCAAGCCTCGGTACAATCCTTGTCCCACCAGGCTTCTTCCAGCTTAAAATCATCCTAACATGACTCCAGTCTCTTCACGTGTCTACTTGAGAAAGCTCAATGCTACCAAATGCAGACACTATAAACTCTCCCTTAGAATGGTTAATTTTGAAGCTTAAAATTCTCATTACTTCTCTGCCTTTTGAAACATAAATTACACATACAACCAGTTCCTCAAAGATCAGAGAGCTATTATGTGGGGACATATTTTGATCTTCTTTGAAAGATATAATCATCCGGGGAGATAACTCTTGATTTTTTTGATGACTCTGGTAATCCCAGGTTGAGGATAATGTCTGACTTCTGTGGGTGCCTCAGTTCAAATTACCTCTGAGGCACCTGTTGTAAAGGTAAGTCTATTCCTCTTGCAGAGAAGCATGGAGGAATAAGTACAATGGTCCACATGGACGCTCCTCTAACACTCAGATGCCTTCCTTAGCTCACCCAGCCTTTAACAGCTCCAGATTTTCATGTTAAGCTTTTGAGTTTAAGTCATGCTTGGTCTTTTTTGTATTGGGTCTTTTTTCTGTTGTAATCAAATTACTGAATAAAAGCTGTTTCAGCATTTTAACAAGTATGTAGGTTTGTTTATCAATGAGAGAGGAAAATTCTTCTTCAATTTTAGTAGTCAAATGTATCTTACAAAGGTTGAATTTCTTTGCATTTTTCCAATGAGATATCTGAGAACTCAGGGGAAGAACTATGGAAGCAATAGTACAGGCCCCAAAAGGAATTTGTTGCACCCCAGATAAAATTTCCTGGACTTTCCAACCTTCTCATCTTTCTAGGATTCCTTTATTTGTCCAACTACACAACTATTATATATGAAGAATGCTCTAGCCTGGACATTTCAGGATTATTAAATGTAAAGACAATTGAAAATTGTTTTTAGAAGAATGTTTTAAGGCTGCAGCACACGGGTGATGAGTGAATCTGATGAGGGTGTGCACTGGTCTCAGAGGGCTGTACATACTCACCATGGAAGGACCCAGCCAAACTCTTTCTTGTTGATTCCTACTATATAGGGGAGAGTGTTGACATTCTTTTCAGCCAGCATCTCTTCAGGTGCCTTGGGCAGCAGCATACCATCAACAACAGTGGGCAACAAAGGATAGTTCTGGGAAGGACAGAATAATACCTATCATTACACAACCACAATAACACACATGTTCCTCTCTCTGTCTATTTGAGGATGTGACTATAACTAACATAGCCCCTAGCAGTGATGAGCTGCCAGAGAAACCCAACGCTATGTCTGTGAGCCACCAAGGGCAGAAATTTGAAGAGTTGACTGTAGTGAAGTGATGCTGCTGGACAAAGAGAAGGAGAATTATCACCCAAATTAAAAGCATTTATCATTACAATATTGGTTAGGTCAATTCTGGGACTTTCAAGTAGTAATGTATATAAAATCACAATGAATGCTGAATTACTGAATACTGGATAATTTTCCAAAGTTGATTCCACAGTTACTGGGGGCCTCTTATGGGGTCACATTATGATCACTTTTGTTTTGCTTTTAGATAGTTATTTAAAGATTTATTATACAAGACAAACTTGTTACAGAGAATTAGTTGTATGTAAAATTTATTTATGATTATACACTAGCTGGGAAAGGCCACAAATTTTTGTAACACTTTGTAATGTAATTTTAAATTTTTGTACTTCTACTCATAACAATGCCATCTATTACACTTTTTTTTTTTTAACATTTTCCATCCCATGAATACACTGATTTTATCTGCTTTAACATCTTGGGTAGAGCTGTATCACACACTGTTGATATTCTGTTACAGCATTCCAGAATGGCTTAAAAGAGTTGTAGGGAAATCTTTTATTATTTTGAACTGATAGTATTATTGACCCATTTACATGGAAATCATGGGGAAGAGTCTCACAAGTCAAGGCTGAATGAAATAGAACTATATGTTGTCTTTCCTGCATAAATCAAGCAGTCTTCTGTGCTTAGGGACAGTGGATAGCACTTCAACACTGTTGAGAGCCACCTTATACAGTGAAATCACTAGTAAAAGCAATGCTGCCAAAATAGTGAACTTCATAGATGCCAAAAAAAGACACCACTTTGAATGAGAGATAGAATGATAAGACACATTTTCTCTTTTGAACTCACATGGGTACCTGGAAACCATGCTATTATATACACTTTGGAAAAGATCACATGAGTCCTGCAAGTAATGATTTGGGGAAACGAACACATTTCAACAAATAAATGAATTCAAAAGTACATGTCTATTGGCCTATAAAGCTGAAGTTTTTAAGTCTATCACTCAAGCTTGCTAAATGTGGCTTGGTTTCCTATTTCAGAGCAATACAAGATCCAACAAGGGCCAAATCCTACTGCAATACTGTGTCATACAGAGCAGGCTCTGGTTGCAACTACTGCCACAGCAGAAACCCTGTGTACTTCAGTAAGGACTGCTCTGGAAACAGCTAGTGGAGCAGTTCATCTGAAAGGTGATATACAACAGGTCCCTGGGATCAGGTGTTTTCCAGGCACAGGGGGAGATGAGGATGAAGTCTACGGCCAAGTGAAGGAAAAAGGAGGGATAGCTCAAAAGTGGAAAATGGCTGAGCCAAGGGACAAAGGAGTCACTGTGCAGAGCTAAACTCAGGACTGTCAAGGAGCTTGGGAGAATGCCTCAGAGCAGGGACAATAATATTGTGAGGCGATAGAGCATGTCTTCTGCATAATATCTGGCACACCCTTGAATCTCACATATGTTTTGTAATCTCAAAGAAAAGAGGAAAGTCAGTTTGTCTTGTAAGCAAAATCACACTTTTAAGGTGAAACAGAATATGTTCTATCTTAGGTTTACAAGCACTAGTCATAACATCATTCACAGTACAAATGTGGAGAAAAACAAGAGGCAGTAAACAGTAAAAGGGTAGATGACAAGCAATGAACATCTCAGTGGGATCTTGGGAGATCACTGTAATCAGTCACCATGAAAACAATAGTAATGGCAACTGTCTACACAATGAACTCTGGTGACTACCTCTAAGGCCCTATACATGATCTGCACGCATCACAAAAGTCAGAAACATCTTCTTTTCCTCACACTGCACACTCCGTTCATCAGAAAGTCCTGTCATTTCTTCCTTCAGAGACATACAAACTCCATGAACATGTCCCCTCCTCACTATGCAAGCCCTGGTATAATCAACCAAGATCCCTTGACTGGCTTGTTGCAGTGTATTTTCTCCCATCCCTAATCCCTGATCTCTCTGAACTTTCCCTGACTCTTCCCTGCTCTTTAGGGAAAAACTGAGTCAGCGGCTGTAGTAAAATCTAAGATATATCACTATGGTGTTCAGAGCCTCTGAGCAGCACCTATCTTGTGCTGAATCCCTGACCAAGTCCTTTCAGTGATCTACCCACCCCAACGCCTACGACCTTCTGAGTCTGCACCCCTGAAATCCTCCTGCAGAAACATACAGACCTCCTACATGAAAATATTTCAGCTGCTTTTAGCTCTTCCTACACCACTATACCCCCCTCATTTCCTACACCACTTCTGGATTCCCACATCACCAGCTTGTTATGAAAGACCATTGAAAATCTCATGTTTGTTGGTGGGTCATGGTCCAACAGTAAGGAGCTGTCTCAGGTAATTTGAAAGGGTGTATTCCCATTCAGGATCTACTTTTGCTTTCTGCATCCTAGCTACAATGTATTGAAGAGGGGTCTATCATAAGCTATTAGAGGATATTGGACACATTGAATGATCCTGTGTCACTTATCAGGTTACCTCCACCTCCTAATAATAGAAAATTATGATCAATTCTCTTTCACAGGTGCTTTCCAAAGCTTGAAATGATAATGAAAAAAAGGTACATCGGCCCAGAGTACACAAATTTGCTGACCAGGAGTACAGGTCTTGGACTCAGGATTGTAGCACATTTCAGTCCATTCTCTGATCTTACAGTCTTGTGTTACCCTGGCAAGTCATGGCCTTCCCTGGGATTCAGCAACATGTCCATAAGAAGGAACTATAATTGGAAAAAGCAGGTTTTTTTTCCATTGTGGATTGGTGGTACAAAGAATCAAAACCTATAATCAAGAAAACAAAAGTTCTTACCTCTCTGGGGTCTCCAGATAAATCCACACTAAAAAATTTCTGTGAAGACAAAGGGGAAACATAGCATCAGAATATTTCAACAAGACACAGCACATCCTTCCATCTGTGTCCCAGAGGTATCATGCTTTTCCTCCTGCTTTATCTTTTGCTTGACACAGATGAAAAGGGCAGTATACAGACTCTGATGTGAAGATGCATAAGGTAGCAAGTAAGACAGGCAGGGGCAGGCACCTGCAAGGGGGGTTGGGTTAGGTCAGAATCAGGATTGCTGGAGCTCTTGGGAGAACATCTTCTGGTGCCTATACTCATCCTTTCCTCTAAATGGTCACCCTGGTAACATCATCTCAATTTGTCTCTTTCACAATGTATAAATGAGTTCACTGTATTTGTGGAATCGTGGAAGCTTCAATAGTTGATATGTTAAGAGGTACAATAGTGTGGCCAGAGATGGCATTCCCATCATTCCTCACCTGATTCCCTCTTCTTCTCCTACTTTGTGATTTCAAGTGTCCATATATAACCTTGGGTCTTGTCCCCAAAATTAGACATTGGTTCCAGTAGGGATACATGCCAGGGTCATGTCAATGGACTGTACACCAAAATTAATAGTGTAATCTTACAGGAGATGATTTCTAAACAGACAGAAGTCCAGAATGTTCTCTTTTCACATCTACAGGGGATAAATATTTTTCAGTGAGAAACCAACATAGAAGAGTTGAAGTTGGGTGATTAACACGTTGGTTTTTAATAATATCTTAGATCCAGCTAAAGGGAACTATACCACCTGCTCCTGAAATTTTTAGTTACTTGAAGATTCTTTTATATCCTTAAATAGTTTGTTTTTCAAGTTATTTTGAAAGGGGATTACTCATTTGCAATAGGAATCCCTGACTCACAAAATCACTGAATCTCACTTCTACTCATGCTTTGCTTTATTACAAGGTGGCATGGAGACTGAAACTGCCTATTTTAGCTAAGAGGTCTGAAAATGCATCTATTATATGTGGTAGCAACCACAGTTCAGGGGTGTGTATGTACTGAGGTCAGTGGTAAGTAGGGAAGCACTTCCACAAGAACTCAGAAGATGTCCCAGGATCACAGGTTCTCTGGATGTGTCCAAAGTGAGCAAGTATCCCCTCATTAGCCTGGGACTCTTTTTTGTTTTGTTTAGAGAAAAAAGCAAAGTAGGAAAAAGGGTAGAAATAGTACAGAATTTAAAAAAAAACAGCAAGGAATCACTAGTCGATAAATTACATATTGTTATCTTAGAAGTAGTTGCTCAAATCACAAAATGAAAGTATAAAATGTTGTAAATCAAACAATCATAATGCAAACCATTCTGTTTGATAAACTAACAAAAACTTTGTAGTGTGGTTAACTATTTTGCACACTTAAACATACATACTGTTATATAATTTAGAGTACTTTCTTTTCCTTTATTATCATAAGATCTATTATAAATTTTGCATCTTATTACTCTTTCAGGTTTTTATTATTATTTTTCTACTAGAGAGACAATACAATACTTACAAATGTGTGTCTCATTTGTTTCAAGAACTTATACCAAGCATATTCAAAAATTGAAAAGCATCAAATCCCCCAAATTCAAAGAACCTCTTCAAAAATGGGCATCTGAGATGAACACACAGTTCCCAGATGAAGATATACAAACAGCAAATAAATATATGAGGAAATGTTACCACCACTGGTCATTCAAGAAATGCAAAGCTAGGATTCTTGAGCCAGGTGTATACTGACTGAAATGTTTTCTTCTTTTCAGATGTTATAAAATAGTGATGATTTAATTTCTTGAATATCTTGGTTATCCTAATACATATGATGAACCCAGATCCAAGCCTCAGGCCCACATTAGAGTCAGTCTGTGGATACATTAGCAAAACACAGCTCTATATGTTCGCCCACAAAATATAGAAGTATCTTTCATAGTTGAGAACTAAATAGAGGATGGAGAAGCTCAGGGAACTCATGAGATCTCAAATGAAATTTCCTCACAAGGGGAGTGGTTTCATGGGTCTCTGGTTGTTATTTTCTCTGGATGTATGTTCTGCTGAGCTTCCCTGTTATGACAGATAGTCAAGACGTTTCATCTATGTGCAAATGTCATTTTTACTGAGAAAAATCACTACTGGCTACATTGAATGTGTCCCCTCTCAGCATTGTCACTACCTTCAGCCCACTCACTATATGGTTTTGTTTCTCCTTGAATAGTTCTATGTGCAGATAGATATAGTCAGTTCATAAATTACTGTATTGTAACAGAAAAGGAAAGAGGAACTTGCCAGTTGGATCAGGAGACTATACAGTTCTTCCCTGACAGCACCCTCAATACAGTTACCTTGGACAGATGTTACGTTGTTCAGTACAAATAAACTCAATGAATATATGGATATATCAATGAAACGTAGTAGATAGTTGAAAGATTTGTCATTTCTTTTGGGACATAAAGTGACAGAGTATAGAAATACACAGCCTGTTATGCATTCTGTAGAGATATCCCAGCAAAGACTAATGAACTCATAGATTGGACTTTTTTGGAGGTGGCTCAATCTAGAATGTGTGATTGATTCATAGTATAATGCCAGGAATAAGGGCACTAGGACTAAGAATGGGTGATTACCAAAGCATTCCACTGATTGCTTTGGCACCCATCCCAACCCTAGTAACCTAAATACAAGATAAGAGACTGAGAGTCCCCTTGCTTTGCTACCTTCTGCCTGCCATGAATCGTTTCTCCTCCACAATATTTGTCTGCTATCCCTCCCTGCTTTGGAGCTAGACAACTATGGACTGAAAGCTCTACAAACTGTGAACTGAGTAACACTTTTCCCATTTAACTCTGGGTATTGGGTATCTTGTTTCAGCATCAAGGGAAAACTGACACTTGGTAACTCTTTGAGATGGACAGACTGTAGATAAACAAAAACGTATGCATGGGAAAATACTTGATTGATGAAGTTAAAAAATTGCATGGACATCAGGATGGATAGATAAAACAGTTAGATATATTGATGATAACAAATAATAACCCAAATCAGAGTATCCTGATTTAGTCAGTTATCATAAAATGTAGGAAACTTGGCCTTTGATGTAAGTCAATAAAGAAAATCTATTTACATAGCTTATTAATAAGTCAAAAGAAACTGCAGCTTTTCTGAAACACTTCGTCATTGTGTTTCCATTCCCAAAATTTAGGATCACAGTTCCTTGCAGAAGTATAGAGCATTTGATTTTTAAGATACATCTGAAAATACAAATGTCAAACTTCTATAGTAGAAAGAGCAACAGATGTTTATGAAGTTTCTCATTAAATTATTATTGAATATTTTCAACATTTGTGATATTTCATATTAAAAAAAAGAAAAATTAAACTCTCAGTTTGGAACAGTAGCCGAACAGTGCTGCTGCAGTGAGAAACTATCCCATGTGGCTTAACAAGGGCAGGAGAACAGCTGAACAGAGGAAGTCCAGAGTGAGTACATAGCTACCACTAGAATAGAGGCACCTACCAACTTCTGTGTGACCTCCAAGAGTTCTTCCTCTGTCTTCTGGCTCAGGCAGTGAATCATGACAGCTGAGGAAGTGGTTTTACACCCAGCAGCAAGAGCAGTTTTCTGCAAGATGACAAGTAGCAGCAGAGATTCAGATCAGTGCTACTTCTTTCTACCAATATACACAAAGGGTGTTATGACAAACCCAGCGTGCAAATGCAGTAGCGAGTATCAGAGCATATTCTACATCAGTGAGGGGTTGTTTTTGTCCCAGAGTGTATTGCTTCTTCATTAACAGGGCATGACAGATGATCTAATATCTATATCTATATCTATATCTATATCTATATCTATATCTATATCTATATCTATCTATATATATCTGTTGAAATAGATCATCTGTTGAAATAGCTATAATTGGTACTCCCATCACCACAAATAATTAATGACTAAGCACAGTATTCTCAAAGTTGAAATTCATTAAAGAAGTTCTTTGGCATAGAGGTCAAAAGCTTAAATTCAGGATTACCCTGTCTTTTTTCAAATCCCAACTCCTCTAATTCTGTTTGATTTCCTGCAAGGCCCTTCACCCCTTTGAACCTTTATTTCTCCTTCACAGGTAAGGGTAATCATTGCACTTCTCTTATAAAAAGAGTTAATCCAGTTGAGTTGCATAAGTGTGTATTGTGTCTCCCACAGAGTAAGGCTTACAGAATTGCAGGAGGTATGGATAACATGATTCACTGGAAAATATTATATAAAGTATGAAGTATGATTGAAATATCATCATTAAAGTATGTTTAAAATCCAGCCATGCTCATTTCATGATCCTTTGAGCATCTCAGTGATCCTTTGAGATTTTATAGCAAAAAAGCACATCTGTGGATTCCAGGAGAATGTAACATGTACATAATCTGTGAAGGATGAGCGCTACCTTAGCAAGAGGCTTCATATCCTTTCTTACTGCACCAGAAATGAGGGCCACTCCACTCTCTGAAATGGCCCTGTGGAAGAGGTTCTTGGCCAGGGGAGATAATATCTGGAAAGGGAGTGGGAAGAAGTTAATTCTCAAAAGGTGGAGGTCAGTGGCTCACTTGGTCTTTAAGGCTCTCTCTATGCATTCCTCTGTCCTGGTCATTCACCCTAAGATACTGCCACTGAGTAGATTTGGCAGCTCATCAGATTTCCTTAGTTTTCCAGGCTTCCTTTATATGCCCTTTCCCCAAGAGAACTTTATTGTTTTAAATTTTATTATAAAGAGAAAAAAGATAAACAATGAAATAGAATTTCAAACAATGTTAATAGGACAGATACAATGGTTAATCAACTGTGTATTGTTGTGTTCATAATAGTTACTCAGAGTACAGGATATAGGCATGATATGATATCATGTGTAAGTAATATTAGCATGAAAAATTCTCTTCAAGGAACAAAGAGAAGCTAGCTGTGTAGCTTATCTATCTGTCTTGTGTATATATAAATATCTTTTTCTTTTTCTCCATTTGTCTTTCCTCTTTCACCCATCACAGTTCATCTTTCCTTTTGAACAGTGTCTTCTCAATTTGTAATATATGCTACATATTTCAGGCTCTATTTCCTTGTTCATTTTCTCACACTATTGAGGCAATATAATTTTTACACACATGGATCTGCATAGTTTCATTTATGGGTATGGTCTCGAGTTGCATCCATTTACATATAAAGGTTTCAGTGTCCTCCAATTCCCAATCGCCACGTGAGTAAGACACCTCAACACTCCAGGTTGGATCTGTGTCACAAAACTCCTGTGCCATCATTCTACTACCTCCTCCTGATTTAAACTTTCCTCTTTCATTCTGCACACCTACATCACCAAGTTCAACTTGATCCACACTCCCAGAGAGTGCTGGTCTCCCTTCTAGGCAGAGTCAAGTTAATCAGGACATTTTACAAGAAGCTCCTCCCTGCTCTCAGGACTGAATTCATATCCTTGATCTTGCTATGCAGTTTCTATTAACTCTACTTTCCAATAGAAATAAGGTGAGCTTTGGTGATTAAAAACAACATGCAACAACAATATAAGTTCATCCATGTTTATGGCAACACAGTGTGTAACAGCTAAACTTTGGAAATCAAGACCCATCAACAGAGTAATGGATAAAAAGATGGTTTTGTTTCTATAATAGAATATAATTCAGTCACTTTGAAGGTTATACTTGAGACATTTCTAGCTAAACAGATGCACTTTCATACAATACTCTTAAGTGAAATAAAGAGGTCACATGTGTAAATATTGCATGGTTTCTCTTGAGTGAGAAACTGAATGCATAAATCAGGGTCAAAGTATACTATAGGTAATGTAAATTAGGAAAAAATGATTCAAAAGAAACAAACCAGGAAGGGAGAAAAGAATGGAAGGAAGAGATAAGAAAAGAAAAATATGATAAAAGAAGGATAAAATAGAATTGCAGCTTTGTGTATGGTGAGTAAGAGAGGTTGAACAGAGGGGAGGAGATTGGGGAAAAAGAATCAACATACATCATACAGGTACAGATTGCTTATGATGATTATTACCATGATATGTAGTATCCAAATGTACCAGGAAACTCAATAAAAATCATTAGAAAGACCAGTGGAAACTCAATCAAGTTGAAAGAAGAATTATATCACTATTGCATATTGATGTTGGAGATTCTTTCAGCCCTAGGAAATTAAGCTGAATACAAAACAAGGCGTGCTGGGTCTTGGTTCTTCACAAGTTGATATGGGCTCTAAGTAAACTCTGCTGTGAATCTAGGTGTGGCAAAGAGAGGCAAACATGACTGGATAGGCCGCTCCTCAAGAAAATTCATCAGCAATGTCAAACCTAGGATTAGACTTGATGGTGGTAAGAAGACTTACAAGAACAGAGACACTTTCACCTCCTGCGGACTGTCCAAAGATTGTCACAGAGTCTGGGTTACCTCCAAAGTTGGTGATGTTGTGCTGTACCCAGTGCAGTGCAGCCACCTGATCCAAATGACCCCAGTTTCCCCGGCTGTGTTCATCCCCTGTGCTGCAAGAGACAGAGAAGGGAAATGATCCAGAATAACACAGTGATGCTCTTTGGACTGAAATGAATTCATCTAGAACTTAGTCATCCAGAATTAGTGCTGTGCTCCATATGACTGATACAGGTGCCTTTCTCTTCTTCTCATTCCTACAGCAGTGTTCTTTGGGGGTAACTGGCACTCATTCTTGTAGCTACAGTAAACTGATCATCTAAGGTGTATCCAAGAAAGATCTAAGAGGTAGATTGCATCAGGGAATAATGCAGGCAAGAAGCTCTGGGTATAGTCAATTTGTACTATAGGCTACAAACAATTGAAAAATGAATATATTTTCAACAATTTAAAGTGACTTGAGGAAAAATAAAACCAAGTAAAGAAACAGATGTGGGACGGTGCTGTGATATAACAGATCTCGTGATTACTGAAATCTTCGCTGTCACATCAGCATTTGGTAAAGATCTGAATAAAATGAGCTCATAGATCTTTGATTAGGGGGTGAGCAAAGAGTAAGTGAGAAATAATCAATCAGATAAACATGCTTTAAACATGGGGCTCAAGAAGATTTACTGGCCAAGTGGATATAGTGGGAAAAAAAAGAAAAAAGGAAAGAGAAACAGACCTCTCTACCTGCCAGGCCTTTATCTGGAGGCCAGGAAGGAGAGAACTGCTTAGTGGGTGCACTGTAAATATTTAGGAAAAAGAGGAAGAGTCACTTTTCAGTGACAGATAGTGGACTTTGCAGTATATAGTAGATGTAAAATGGGAAGCATCTTATAAACATTTATGGGAGTGGGAGGAGATATCTAAAGATGTCACCTGGCACTAAAAAAGAGGTAGGTGCTACAAACAAAGAGCTGAAGAAGCTCTTAGGGATTAGTGGAGAAGGAGAGATGCAGAGGATGAGGATGAGGCAGGAGTTGCCAAGTGACCAAGAAGTTTGAGCAGTAAAGCAGCCCAGGAGGTCCTTCATTGGCAGAACTAGGAGGAAGTTCTTTAGAGAGTCTGTTTGATGCTGCTAGATGTGCTAGAGGTGGGAGGTGCTGGGTGACTATGGGGCCCCATGAGAAGAGCGTGGCAATATAGCTGGCTGAAAGTCTTTCTCGGCACGCATTGTATGCACTCCCTCCTGAGACTGCCTCTTCCTACTTCCACAGAAGATGAACAGAACTGCATTGCTCTGCTGAGTGCTCACTCCCATCAAAGAAAGAGAACTGTGAAGAAGAGGGTTCTTTCACAAAAATGGTAGAAATTGGGATATAAGACAGGTAAAAAGGAAATGAGTATTTTGGAGGCAATAACATGAAGGCTGTGATTTCACCAAGCATGGGAGTGTGGTGCATAGATCCGCATT
The DNA here is from genome assembly GCF_034190915.1 of Cavia porcellus. Classification (NCBI taxonomy): domain Eukaryota; kingdom Metazoa; phylum Chordata; class Mammalia; order Rodentia; family Caviidae; genus Cavia; species Cavia porcellus. The sequence continues at coordinate 82,415,085 of NW_026947487.1, forward strand.
CCAGGCAGAAGGAATCAACCTATGCAGCATCTCAGAACCAAATGGACAAATGTGATTGATCAATGAAAAGTTCACTGGTATCTAATTACACAACCACTAGAAGCATTATTGAGAACCTTAAGAGTGAATGCTTGAGAGATGGCATGACTACAGCTGGGATTGAACATCTTTTCTGTGGCATCTACAATGGCTTGCTTTGCATGTGGCTCCCCCAGCATATCCAAAGGTTCCTGTGCTGAAGCCCTGAGCTCTAATGCATAAGCAGCACTGGGGCTGCAGCCCTCAGAAGAGTTTAGTATAGGTCTCATGAGAGGCAGCTCAGCTCCAAAGAGAATGAGTCATTTCAAACAAGCAGGTCTGTCCCTGATGCTTCACCTTTGGCTGCTTGTTTTCTCCTCTGACACTCTTAATTTCTCCTGTGTCATATTCACTGAAGTCACAATAGTTCTGTCACCAAAGACTAATTAAGTGAAACTCCTAAAATTGGAAAGAAATAAATTTCATTCATTAAAGTAATTATCTAGTGTCAGGTACTTTCTCATGTCAAAAGAAAACACACCTAAACAGAAGCTCATGTGTGAAAATAAGTGTGCAGTATCTTACCTGAAGAATCCCCAGATTCCCAGGCGGTACTGAATAATCACCACTACCACATTCTCACTGGCAGAGAGGGCCAGCCCATCATAGGGTGAGGTCCCACCAAGCAACAGGGCACCGCCATGGATCCACACCATCACCTGGACAAAGACACATACACACTGCTTACAGGAAGCAGAATTGGGAAGGACCTCAGACAGGCTATGGTTTGGTTCGCTGGTGCAATTCTTGCCTCAGGGAGTTCATTATTGTCCAAAGTTCACAGTGCCTTGCAAGATTGCAATGGAAAACTTTTCTCCTCTCATGTGTATCCTAGGATATTATCCACTCAGGGCACCCTGGTATCCCTTCCTTTTTCCCTAGAACTTATTTTTTTAAAAATCTCTTCTTAAGTTTCGTCAAACAGAGACTATCACTGTGGGATCTGCAAAGGCTATGAATGTCAGGTTCTCCCCAACACACATGATGTTCATGCCTGGTCTTTCATCCAGATGAACTGATCATGGGCACAACTTGTATCTTAGCTTCATTCTAGTTTATTTTCTATTTGGGGAATTAAATTTATAAGTGGGAATGGCTCTCCCAATTTGCATACATTCCCCAAACAGTGACCTTTGCTTCCATGCCTTCCCTTTGCCTCTTCTATGCTGAAATCCTCCCACTTTTCTGAGCCCACCACCGTCTACTATCTCCATGAAGTCTTCAATGATTTTTTCTTAATTTAAGAGGAAAAAGAGAAAAACACAACACAAAACAAAGTAGTGTAAGGTTACACATAATACAGAACTACATAAAAAAAACATAACAGTAAGAAATCACCTATTAATAGATTACATATTATCATCTTGGAAATAGTTGCTCACATCACAGTATCAAAGAATACAAAGTGGACATTCAAACAGAGAGACTGCAAACAGCTGTGTTCAATGATCCAAAAACATTAATATAGTCAGCTATTTAACACCCCTAAGCACACTTGCTGTTATATCCGTTAGAGCTCTTTTTTTTTTCCTCCCTCTCTTTTTTGCAACAAAATTTACACATTTTGGATTTTATTACTCCTTAGTTCTTATTACTTTTTTTTGGGGGGGGAGAGAATAAAGTCAAATATGGCAAAACAAAGCTGTCAGTCAAAACCAAGGATAAACATAGCACATGATGTAGAACAGAGTACAAGGTTATCAACAATGGTTATCAACGTTGTCTCTTGTTTCCTTAAAAAGAATTGTCTATCTCATTAGATATTATAAAGTTAGACAAAACAGTAGAGAACAAGACCAATAAAACTTAGGCATTGTAAACATTACACGGAAGTCTTCAATGATTTAATTAACATTATCTGAGAGACTCCTGTGTGCAAGGGAATATGGTCAGGACGGAAGATGAGAAGTATGCACCAGTTTATATTCATATGTACTTAATTTCAAGAGCCCACAGTTAAGTAATTCCTGATGGGTTACATAAGAATAGCCCAACTGAAGTTATTTTTCTAATGAAATATAAAATTGCTGATAAAAATATATGTATATACCTATTCTAAGCACTGTCAACTAACTCAATCATGAGATAAATACTAGTATTTTCCCATAGGATAGATAAGAAAAGTGAGATATGTCAGAGCCAAATTGATAAATGCTATAGATCACAATGACACAGCTAATAAGTGGCAATAGCTGTATTTCACCATGCTGTATGGTACTCACATGCAGATGTTGGTGTGCCATTGACTGCAACCCATGTCCACATGATAGAAAGTCAGTTTTTACTTGCACTTATCATTGCTAGTTTATGAGCATGCCCAGATTTCCAGTAAGACTTGACAGTCATAATTGAATACTAATAGGTATTATTCTATTTGAACAAAAAATATACAAAGAATTTAAGAAGCTGCTCAACTCTACACCACTAAAAAGAGTACCCCAACTCAAGTCCAAAGAGGATGGCCTCCTGATTTCTTTCTCCTGAAGCCTCTGTTTCTTCTTGACCTCTGATTTCAGTGTATCTCTAAGGCAGAGGTGGAGTTAAGATCACCAGTGAGGGGAGGCTGAGACCTAGAGCTGATCAACAATGATATGCTGAGAAGTTAGCAGGTAGATTTGAAGCCAAGATATCAAGATTGCCTAAGACATGATCTGCATTATTCTTATTTGTGGTGATTCAACCTTCTGGTTTTGCTAGTCTTCAAGTAACACTGAGTACAAAAGAAAAAAACTAAGTTAATGAGTGAATGAATGAATGATGAAAAACTTCTCACCAACTTCTTTATGGCTTATAAAGCATATACAGGGCCAACTTTCACTCCCAAGGTTTCAGAAAATTACACAATTCCAGGATGCATAAGAAGATATTTTTAAAGACTCCCTCCTGCCTCCAGTATGCTTTCCCCATATGCCCTTCTATACCTGCTGCCTGCCTCACCTTTGACCCTTTTTGTTTGGAAAATGCTAAATCACTGAAACATCAAACAGTGCCAAAGGAAATTAGGGAGCTATGAAAAGAATTCCAAATTGTTTGGTCAAAAGCAAGAATGTTTTTCTGAGACTGTCCCAGTGTTGCTCACCAACACCCTGGACCACAGAAGAGTGATAGGTCTCACTGTACTTTCAGGATAGTGAAAGGTGTCATAAGTGTGTGTAGAAACCCAGCCCATTTGCTTCACTTCCTAGTTCATTCCAGAGAGCAGTGGTTTGAAAAACAAGGCTTTGTTTTGCCTTCACTATCACGTGACAGATTTTCCTACATTTGTGCTTCAGTTTCCCTATATGTAAAGAAAGTTTGGTTTGTTCAATTTCCTCAAGGTTCTTTACACCTCTACATTTCTAGAAAATTAAATCTTGTTTGTATGAGATCAGGTTCTTAATCTAGTAATCAACTCAACCATTTTTTGTCTTTTTCTTGGAAAATCTAAGCTGTGTATTCCAGATGGTAATAATTCTCCCCTAAAAGCACCAGACAATTTAGAGAATCAGGAAGGTGAAAGTTGTATTTCCTACGAGGAAAAGAACCCCCAGGTTCCCAATCTGTGCTGGATCATGCTGCTTCTGCTCCAGGATGCTTTCATCACCATCTGCTAAGTAGTGGACAATTTAGATGCTAGCACTCATCAGTCTTACCCAAAGGTCCTCAGTCTTACCGGCAGGCTACTTCTCCTTGCTGAGTCAACAGGAGTGTAAATATTCAAGTACAGACAGTCTTCAGAAACTGTGACAGCAATATTTTTTCTGGTGTTCACAAGGTTTGACTCAGGTATTTCACCTGCCTGAACTTGGGAACACCTGACAGAGAACACAAATTTCAACCAAATGGACACTGCAAGTGTAAACTGGGTCCTGACATTGTTATAGGAAGTTGAAGTCTGTAAGTGGAAATACTATCACTTGGAGTAAGGAATTACTTTCATGGGTATCCTGGGATTTTTAGGTGTCTCCTAGATCATTTAGAGTTAGAATGGAAGTAGTGCTCTCAGTTTGCTCTTGCCTCAGGTCATCTATTATGTTGAGGGACCTTGCATGAATTTCTCGCACCTTTTGTCTCCAATATTCCAGAGGCAAGTTAAGTGATTTCTTTGTCTAAGCATCTCACATATACAGCACAGTCAAATTTATCAACATTTCTGCTGCTCTGCTAAGAGGTCTCCAATATTCAACACAGGTTCAAATTAGTAACATATATTGAATTATACCTGTGTGCCAACTGCCAATTTCAATTCTTATGAACTCTTTTAAGCCTCACATCATTCCCAGGCCTGAATTCTGTTGTTATCATCATTTTACTGATAAACTAAGGAACAAAGAGTTTAAAGAACAGGGCCATGTCACACAAACAGGAATGTTTATGCTCTTTTCATATACATTGTAAGAAATATTCTAATATCTTGGTAGACTCAGCACAAAACCTTTGTCTGATGTGCTCTGGGGATGGTTGTGGAGCCAACTGAACATGGTAGGAATTTTTCTTTCTCAGCTAACAGAGGTGACTGGAGCATGGCAATAGAGAGCCACAGCTGGGAGTGAAAAATTCCAAAATTAATCCCAAATAATGCCCTTCACCCACATGCTTCCTACATCCTCACCTCTTAGATTCATTAAAAGCCTTGAGACAGGACAATAGACACCATCATTTCCTGTTTTCTCTCAATCTTCACTATTTCTTTCCAGAATTTTTTGCATAATCTCAGAGCACCTAAATCATTTATTAATTTGTGTATTATGGTTTAACTCTTTCTTTTTTTTTTTTTTTTTTTTGGTCTTTTTCGTTTTTATCGGTACCAGGGATCGAACTCACGACTGGCTGCTTGCAAGGCAGGCGCTTATGCCGCTGAGCTAAATCCCCAGCCCCGGTTTAACTCTTTCTAACTGCTACATGCAAGCTCCATGAAGTGAGAGGTTTTTACATGGTTCACTAATATTTTGGCAGACTCTAGATAATTCCTGGAATAATTAAGAGCACCATACTGTGGTGAAATTAGGGAATTGTTTGTAACATTCCACATTGTTCTAGAGAATTCTAGAATGAAATATAAGCTAATCATTGGTTATTCTGACTTCCTGCATCCTGCTAAGAGAAACTTCCCAGTGAAAGAGGCCAAACCCAAGCCCACTGGCTTATATAGGAGGGTAAGATGTGGTGTTCTTCACATAGTTCCATGGCTCTGGAGACTGTGGAGGAGCAAACCTCAGGGATCCAAGAGGAGGCTTGGCAAAAGGGACTCCCAGGAAGAGAGCCACAGTCTGTGCAAATCCTTCCACGCTTTCATACATCCCCAAGACTTTGCCGTACTTGGTGTCTACCACAGGTGGTGAGGATGGGTGCTCAGCTGGACATAGAGACAAAAAGTGGGCGCATCAAAAAGATGAGGTTAGCACTTAATTCTATTTTTGGTTTTTACCAGTTCCCTCACATACAAGCTTAAATAAGTCACCCAAATCCACCAGGACTCAGTTTCTTCTCAAGTAATAGGCTAATAAGAAAAATTGTCATTCCTAACTCAAAAGGCTGCACAGAGGACAAAATTGGAACAGGTAATTAAAAAATACCCTGGCAATCATCTCTACACAATGGAGAGCTACTGGGAATGAATAGAACATTCAGTTCTTGCCTTAGAAGCAAATATCCATTTTAATTCTGGTGCTCCACTGCATGCTGATGAGAGGAGGCACAAGAGATGGCCTCTTTTCTCAAGAAAGCTATTATGGATTAAGAACTGGTGGTCAGCAACGCAAATGGATTACATCAGCATGACACTGAGCAAAGATTCTCCACCTGAGGAAAGTTGCCATCATAAATAGGTGGAGAAGGAGAAGGAGAAGGAGAGTGTTAATGCATTAATGGGTTATTGCATTGAGGCATTGTGGGTTCTCCTACAAGTTGCTGTTTGAGCCCTTGGTTCTCCTGGAGAAGCTTTGGTCTTCACATCAAGCATTGCTTCCTGGCTCCAGAGAGGAAGATGTGTGCTGCTTGTTCTCCAGGATGAACTCATCACACTGGCTTCCAGGCATGTACCTGACTGTGCTTGTTGTCGGAGAACCTTGGGGCCTCTCTGTTGCTGAGGACGGCTGTTGTGCCTTTCAGGACAGCCCTGATCTTTGTTGTGAGTGTGACTTCTCGGCTCCAGCACAGAACTCTCATCCCACCCCACCATTCGCCCTGCTGGCATGGACTTTCTAGCTTCCACTGCTGACCTTTGGGCCTTCCTAGCACGGATCCATAACAGAGACTGACATGAGTCCTTCATGTGGGCTCTGGACCTCCAGTTGAACTCTTGGGAGGCTTTGTCATGAGTTCTAGGTTTTCATCTGGACTAATGTGGGACATTGCTGTGGGATTTAGGTCCTTGACTAAATATTTTATGTGTTCGGTGTTGCAGATAGATTTCCTGCATTTTCTTGTGTTAACTCCTGGTGACCATTATAAAAATAATACTATAAACTCCATATCCTGATTCTAATTGTTCTCTGTGTACAGCCCCTGACTACAACAAAAGCTAAGTCATAAGGACAGGTTTCCACAGACAAACTAAATACTGGGAGCAAAGATTGTATCCTTGCAGAATTATCAGAAACTTGCTATAGCAGTTGGAATAAGCAGTGAGGCATTTACTGGTACTGAGGATCTGTGATTTACAGCCAAGGACTAGTGGATACCACAATACAGAATGAGAAAATGTAAAAAGCAGTGGAGAAAATGTTTAGATCCTCACAGACAGCAACATATAGGGCCTGGTTGGGAAGCAGCAAGCAGCGCATAAATATCCCTGGATGACGTCTGTGAGGAGTGGAAGATAATCATGGAATGAGCAGATGTGTGTCAGTAAAAGCCTTCATATACAGGCTAAATAACTGGGTTTTACCTAGTAGACAACTGAGCAGCAGGAACAGTTCTAATCTAAGGACACAATAAACTTCTATAATCTTTCTCTGGTGTCCTGAGCAGGTCTTTCTATAAGGGACAGAAATGGGACATTTTATTAAGGGAAAATTTCTTGCTTCCATCTTTTGTTCTTGTTTCTAAGTATAACCAAACTCATCAGGATGTACTTCTTGGGAATCAAGTATATCGACGTATTCATAGGCAGTGTCATTGCAGGGTTCTTTATTTCATTTGTGCTTCCCAAGGTTTCTGCATCACACATAGAGCTCCTTTAATAATTAGGAGAAAAATGTTAGGACAGAAAGGGAGGAGTGCAGAAGGAATAGTGAAGAAGGATTTGGTCCTTTACAGGATATGTGTTCTTCAAAGAAAAAGGCAGAGAAAGAATAATAGTTTTATGATGCAGGTGTGCCATGTGCTTCAAAGAGGTGAAAGAGGCTAAAGCAGGAATTTCTAGATGTGATCTGTATTACCTCAGTGATAACATGCAGCTACATAAAGAGCACAGAAGCAAGATTTTTCTATTGTGAAAATATAGATGCCTTGGAAAGCTTAAATAATAAGGAAACTAATATTAGTCACCATTTAGTCATAAACGTTGTGAACAATTTGTGACACACATACATGCTTGTTCTCTAAGGTTGATTCCCCCAAAAATTCTCAAGATTAGCATGAATATGGTCATGTTACAGATGGGGAAGTATAAAATTGTACACAGTTTATGTGAACTTCCTAAAGATGTAAATGAATGGCATTGGCAGTGTAATGAACAGTAACAAATAATTTCAACTGTAGATATTTTATCTGCTCTTTCCTCTGTTCCAGTCCTTTCACAGCATTACCTAGCTGGAGAAAAGATAAAATCCCATTGATGTCTGGTATCTCAGGATGGGGATATTTGAGTACTGTTCCATTTCAAGAGCCAGTGAGGCTAGGGAATGATTTTCCACATTATGTGTGGAGAGTACATGTCCCCTGGGTCGCAATTTCTGTGTTCATCAAATGGTACAAATGTAGCCACACTCCCTCACTATGTACCTGGATTAACCAAGAATATATTTTCTGTTCTTGTCTCTTTTATTTAAGCTATTCATCATCCAATGGATCAGGAGGTTGCAGACCTGATCACTCTATGATAAAGAACCATCGAAAAAGCTTAGAAGTAACAATCCATTTCATCCATTCTATAAACCCTGAATGTAGTATCTAAGCACAACCTTACATTAAAATTCAATGGAAAAAATGGTTGAGCCATGCACAATGAATTTAGCTATCTTATTTCAGGACACAGAGCTCATGAATAGTAAGCCTCTTTAATGAGACAATCATATCTGGATTAAGAATGAAAATTGAGCTCTCAACACAATCTGTGAGACACAAAATTATTTCATTGCACTTCTGCACTAGCTGTGTGCACTAGAAGCTTAGAGTGCTTTTCCTCCTGTGTGTCTCTCTATGTCCAGAACAAACTGGGTAGCCTGAGTGCTGCAAGCCAATGGTCAGAGTGAGGGCTCCTCATGAATGGACCTGTCATGCCCTGTCTTATAACATGTCCACCCACATCTTCTCAAACCTTGTGCCACATGATCCAAGATGTTTTATTTTAAAAGTACTCATCCCATGCTCTGTAAGTAATGAAGAATGTCAAAATCAGTCCGTAGAGTCTCATCATGGAAGGACAACAGATTGGGAGCTAAGGAGCTCTCTGTCGTGACTCATGGAGATACACACAGCCTTGCCCAGCACGGATTATGTTCCTGTGAATCTCACACAGCCAGCCTATTTGTAGAATCCAGAATAATAGAAAAGTATTTCTTCTTTTGAAAGCTCTCTGGAAGCTTTCCTTGGTATTTGCATAGTCCACCCATCCAGAGTTTGCCTTATTTTATCTTAACCGTGCCCATAAAAAGTTTAGCTAATCTTTTACTTGAATAATATGGACTGTACTCTTAGGTTACAGATTGCCACAATCTAGTCCAACACCTTCTTGCATAAGGGTTTCCTCCTAGTATGACTCACACCACAGTGCACTGTGAGCCTCTCAAAATGTGCACCACCAGAAAATAAAAGGCAGCAGTGGAAGATGACTTATGGGTAATGGGAAACTTTGGTCAGAGGTCCACAGAAACAACTTGAAAATTATTACAACATCTCATAGTCCCAGAGGTATTCAGTTGGAGATTAGAAAATATTTCTTAACTTCACTGGTCATCTTTGGAAAAAATCTTAAATTTTATTTAGTGCCTTTTCCAAAGCATAACTTAGCTTTGCAGCATCTCTGCTTAAGGTTTTAGCCTTGAATTTCATCTTTGGCATCTGATCACCCATTCATTGATATATTTACTCACTTCAGTATTTGGTCCTTCCTCTCAAGATGTTCTCCATGTAGTTGACAAGAGTAGGAGGTGAGAGGAGGAAACACTGCAAGGTGAGAGCACCAAGGAATGGACATGAAGAGTACTCTGGATGCAACTGGGAAAGTCTTCTTTATCAACTTCCAGAATACAAAGAAGATGCCTGAATTGTCACTCATAGAATCATCAAATGCACTGTGATGAAAAATTAAAATGTTCTTTTGTAGAGTTGGCTAAGCAAATATTATGCATTTATTTAAAGTGCTCAGGTAGGTCAGCAAGCTTCAGACCAACTGAAACCAACAAAGAAGGAAACTGGGCCTCCTATATATGCCTGTATGAAAGGAACAAAAATTATGAGAAGAAGAGGCAACAAGAAAGGGTCCTCAGTCCCCAATCCTGAAACACTGATCCAGGAAAGGTAAATGCACAGGAGAATGAGGACAGCAAACATGCAATATCAGACACGGCACCCATAGACATAAAGCGATATCTTTGGGACCTCATAAACGAGTTCAAAAGTGAAGTATTTAACCAAGTAAAGCAAGATATAAATGGAATAATTAAAGAAATGCTAAGTACATCCCAAGAAAAAACAGATGGAAGAGTGGAAGAACAAAAAAAAAAGGGGAGAATTGTTTGATGGAGAAAATAGAGAAAACATAGAATACATGAAGCAGTTTCAAGGAGATTATCAGGAAATTAAAAACTCTATGGAAACATGACAAAACTGCTTGAAAGAAACTAAGGATAGATTATCCGAACTGGAGGACAGGTTTGCAATGTGGGAACATGAAAGGAAAAATTTCTTGAAAATAACAAAGAAACAAGCAGCAACAATACAAAGGCTAGAAGACAATAAGAGGATCTATGACTTAAGAATGAAGAATGTGAATGAAGAAGCAGGGGTACATACAAATGAACTGCAAAGGCTATTCACAGAAACAATTAAGGAAAACTTCCCAAACATAGGAAAAGGAAAAGATACTCAGATGTATGAGGCATACAGAACTCCAGCCACCTACAATCAAAACAGAACTACACCCAGGCATATAATCATCAAGATCCCAGAAATCCAGTATGAGGACAGAATATTAAAAGCTGTCAGAGATAAGAAGCAGATCACTTACAAGGGAAAACCCATCAGAATTATGGCAGACTTCTCGACACACACCATCAAATTGAGAAGAGCGTGGGTGAAATAATCCAAGCCTTAAAAGTAAATAACCTCCAGCCCAGATTGATGTATCCTGCACAATTGTCCCTAGAAATTAATGAAGAAACAAGATAAAGAGGAACTGGGGGAATTTGCAACCACCAATCCAACTTTACAGAGAATTCTACAGGACATTCTAAAGAGGAGGAAAGCACCAGGATTTCAGGAACAGTGGCAGAGAGATCCCCATGAATGGAATAAAAAGCAAAATGAAGAAGACAAACCGATAACTAATGACAGAAAAAGTGCACATCAAAAATGAGGCAAAGAAGGTTGGATATAATTTCTAATATAGATGGCCTAAATACACTAACTTAAGGGAAAAAAGATAGACTCTCAGGCAGAGTGGATCAAGAGATGGGGTCCACTGACAGGCTTTTTATAGGAAATATAATTAGCCTGAAGAAGGGTATATGGATCAAAATTAAATATGAGAAAACGGAATTCAATGTGATAGGGAATCAGAGAGTAATAGGGGTAACTGGACCAGTATTTATGGGTAAGTTGAGAAGACAGGCTTTAATAAGTGAAGAAATATAACTAGAAATCAAGTCCAGGAGTGAGAAAGTTTGAAAACATTTAGGTAAATAGCAGCTTGCCCCTCAATATAAAACCGAGAGTGTTGGGGAGATCCAAAAATACACAGTACACCTTGAGAGAGTGAAAGGGGAGGAATAATCTTTAAAAAGACAGCAAAAGATATGCTAATAGTGTATCAGGAATTAAAACCCTTATTAGTTGCACTACTCTGCTTGGATGGAACTTGTTCCATCCCAGTTTGTATACAAGCACTGGATCTGAGGGCACAGACAGCTGTCCCGAAGATATCAGGATATAGCACATTGGTCATCTTTAATTTCCTATTAACTCATTCCGGATCCCTGTATGACTTATACTGTTGTATCATGACTGATCTTAGTTAAATCTGACTTGTTTGATTGTTGCTTATTATTGACAGATTTTATTCAAAACTGTTAGGTTGCTGGTATCAAGTTGAGGAGTATAGACAACTATACTGAAAATGACAATGATTCACTATGATATCCAATCTAATTTGATTACTACTTGTTTTTGTAGATCTACACTATCTACAAAGTTGTATTTCTATTAATTCTGTTATATACTGATATATTCAATTATACTTTATCTGATGATATAGCCAATTCTGTTGAAGATAACAAGAGACAGCACAGTGATCATGGTAGAACTCCTTATACAGCAGTTTTATATGTCTTTTTAGTTTTGTGTGTCTATAGGAATATGTTTTGTTCTGTTTTGCTTTGTTCAGTTTCTCCCTCTAATATAGAAAGGATAGAAATACATGTTAAGACTCATGCTTGCATAAAATCTATAAACAGTTTATGAGAACTGATCTTATGACACATGGTGAAATGAACGAACACTTTGAAGGAAAAAAAGGGCCATTGTAGTACCCAGTGCTGATTCCGTAGTGTTATGATGTGAAATCCAGAATGATTTTAATCTATTAAGTTTTGTTCAGTCTCAACATAAATGAAGATATGGATAAATGCGTACATGTCAGAGTGTATATTACTTAGTTTATTTGAATAGTTGAACAGAACTGTTTGCAGTCTCCCTGGTTGAATTCCCATTTATATTTTCCACTTTTGTATCTTGAACAACTATTTGTGGGGGGATAATATGTATACATCAACTAGTGATTTATTACTGTTTATTTCTTTTCTTTGAAAGTATGTACTATTTCTGCCCATTTTCTGTTTTGTCTTGTCTTTCTTTAAATAAAATTTAAAAAATTAAGTGCTCAGGTAGGGCTGGGGATTTATCTCAGCAGCATAAGTGCCTGCCTTGGAAGTGCACAGTTGTGAGTTCGCTCCTCAGTACCGATAATAAATACATAAATAATCAAAATTTAAAGCGCTGAGGTGGATAAAACACATTCATGATCTACTGTGAAGGGTAAAACACATGGTAAAAACTCTTATGGCTACTTGGAGAGACAGTTTATCATTAAAGAAAGTGCTCTCAGGTGAAGCAATGTTTCTAGTGTTGTTAGGTGTATAACTAAGACAAACAAAAACATTTGACATTAAGAAATGTGTACATGGACATTTGTGTTATTCATAATGGTTAAAAACTGTAAAGAATTCAATTATCCAGCACTATAAATGAACATTAAACCACATCTGTGTCTGCAGTGGAATTAATTCTATTAGGCCATATTATGCTTCTGTATCAGTGAAACTGGAAAACCTTGTGCTAAATGAAAGAAGCCAGGCACAGAAGACTATAGAATACATGGTTCCATGTTCACAATACTTTCAGAATATAAAATCAAGAGAGACAATAAATAACTCTATGCCCACTAGGAGCTACAAATGGGTCTATTGGTAAAGGCCATGGAAATGACTGCTTATAGGCACAAAGTTTCTTTCTTGGGTGATAAAAATGTTCTAGGATTAGACAGTGGTGATGTCTGAGATCTTTTCTGAATAAACTATAAAAGTCTGAATGTTAAATTTTAAAAGGTAAATTTTTCACCTTTTTTTTTTTATACCAAGGATCGAACCCATGACCTAGTGCTTAACTGGCAGGAACTTATGCCACTGACCTAAGTAAACTTTTTATATGGAAATGACAAAATATCATTTATTAAAAATAGTAAATGATTTATAATTGAAGTGTTTTTAAGCAAGTGCGCATACATTCCCATTTTAGTAATAAAATCATTCTTTCTCAATAGAAAAAGTTCTAGAGGATTCAAATTTAATTAGTACTGCAACAGACATTTCTAATTATATTTTGATTTTCCTTATATGCAGTGTGCCTTTACCTTTCATACATTCACCTGATAATTATTTATTGAGAGCTTACTGTGCTGCAAAAACTCTGCAGAATATTCTGTGTGCAGGACCTAATAGTCAGGACAATCCGAGGAGATAAATACTACTGGTCCCTGAGACTTGCTGTGGTAAGAACAAGAGCTGAGGCCTGGATCAAACCTGTGTGATGCTGCAGCCCATATCAATCCATAACCATTCTGCTTCAGGGTCAACTCCTTTTGACAGACTAATGTGGTTAGGGTGCTAAGTACATTTGACTGACCTTTGAAAGATGTGTTGTGGCCTTCCTCCACTAAGATTCTTTCTTCATTCCTTAAATGTCTACTCCTTCCTGAGGATGCCTCCTGAACTCTCCAGGAAACATGAGTGCCAGTCATTAACTAGTCCTATTAAGAGGAGCACATGTGGTTGGAGACAGGAGCATAGGGTCCTTGGGAGAAGCAGTGGCTTGGTGGCAGAAGCACTTACAGACCACTCAAACTTTAGATTCTCATTCCCAGAGTATAGACTTCTTTTTGCAAAGAGATCCCTAAGCATCTATCTAGGGTCATGAGGTTAGTTATTGCCAATAGATGGGCCACATATGTCAATTGTTTCAAGGCCAGCACAGTGAGGAGACAGATGTGACTTTTCCTGAAATTTTAGGCATCGATTCTGAGACCCTGAAGAGATACAGAAGTTATAAGGGGGCAGACGTCTGAATCCCACATCTGTACTTGGACCAAAGCTGCTCTCTGATCTACAAAATGATTTTAAACATTAACTTAGCAATAACTATATTACTGTTATGCTTGAACTATTACATAATTTGCATAGCCAACCTTGAGAATACAGGAGATTTGCAAAAATGTAGTCATTTACCTAATAGACTTTGTCAATTTTGTTCCTATTCTTTCCCCTCAGCAAGTATATATGCATAGTATACAGAAATCCTCATACAGAATTTAGAGCCAGAATTATATAGAAGTGGTTCAGCTTCTCCATAGGATTTACAACCCCAGAGCTGTGATGTCTTCCAACAGCCAGTAATTCTTCTTTACAGGAAGCATTTCTTTGAACTGAAGAATAGCCATGATAAATCACAAGCTGGAACTTCAGGGATTTCACAATCTTTTCATCCACTAGAGCATCTCTCAATCAAGGAATGAATGAAGAGCCAAAGGCAAAACTCTGGTGCTTTGAATAAGTAAGTTGTGAAGATGCTAGAAGAAAGATACTGCCATAGATCTCCCATAGACTAATCAGTGTGTCTTTACCCAGTCAAAATGCTGGCTTGTGGAGAAGGTGTTTGTGAAAGTATTTCATCTCCCTCACCTATGCCATGAATCAACTGAAGCACACATCCTTTCCCCAGTTTTCTCCGCATATTAAGCTCTTGTCCTTCATATTGCAAACTGTGGAATATATTCCTGATAAGCTACACTTCCTTCTAAACTGCAAATTCCTTACTCCCATCATTGTCTCCTGCATCTCCTAGAATATATTTGTTGCTGTTGAATCTTGGTCTTGGTCTCCTTCATGAGATTCTGAATGTAAGGCAAGAGATCCTCAATTCCTCAGTCAAAAAATTAATATACTACATAAAGGTTATATTGTGTTCAAATCTATCTACTAGTACCTAAGAATATTAATATACTGGGAAATAAGTTTTTAAAACTCTTTCCACCCAAACAAAGCCATTGACATATGTTTTTATAAGAGGAGTAAATTTGGGCATGCAGAGACTCACTAGGGGATGTTTGAAAAAAGAGCACATTGCATATGAAGGCTAAAACAGGACAGCCTTTTGCAAGCCAAGAAAGAAGACCTCAGAGATAAGCAACTCTGATGGCACCTTCAAATAGACTTTCACTTCCTAGAAGTATGAGAACATTTTTCCTGTCATTTAAGCCACATCGTCTGTGATACATTGACAAAGCAGTAAAAATAAATGAAGAAATATAGTGAACTCAATGCTTTTCCTTTCACTCAGTAAAATCCAAAGCCTAGAGATAACTGGTGTTTTCTAAGATCACATAGCAACCTCACTTCAAAGTCAGGACAAGATTTTGAATCTTTAGGCTTTTATTGCTTGATCTTTTGTTTAGTATCTAAACAAAAAGTGCGATAACCATTAGTCTTATATTTAAGTGAAATGTCTTTATTTCTTTCTAAAATTATGTTCTCAGTTCATTGACTTGGAATGAGAGACTAAGGACTGAAGTTTTATAAATAGCCACAGGCAGAGGCAGGTTCCTAGAAAGGAGTAATCTGTCTCTCATAGTCCATAATAAGCTTGTTCTTTTCCAGATCAGACTATTATTGACCAAGAAGCAATTAACAGCACAAACCATAAACCATATGACAATGCATAGGAGCTCATGCAGTTTTACCCCACATTGCAATGTGAAAAAGCATGATGTGGAAACCATATATCTATTCAAGGTCTTTAAAGAAAAACTAAAATTGCTATGTGTGTATCATACTTGGATTTCTAGCACTTGGGATGTTGAGGTAAGAAGACTGCATGAAATGGAGACCAGGCTGGGCTACATGGTGAGTTCTAGGCCAGCCTGGACTGCATAGTAAGACGTCGTTAGAAAAAGAAAAAAGCAAGAAAGAGAGAGAGAAAGAAAGAAAGCAAGTAAGACTAAAAGCAAAATTATGAAGATTACATGAAATATTTTGAGACAACAATCCCTGGCCAAAAGGATTAGAAGAGGGTTTCCCAGGGTCACTGGCAAAGGGAGCAGCAGTCCAAGCCTGAAGACACAGCAGCGTCCTCACAGCAATTTTTTAAAGTATGTGGTGGCATTTCTGGAGGTGGTAATTTTGGCAGTCTTTTGTAATAACCTTTGCTATCTTTCACCTGTCATGAAAGCCCCTCCTTCATAATCTCTTCTCTCAGGAGGGTCAGTCAGGAGAAGCAGCATAATTGGGGTCTAGTCCGGGGTTCATAGTAAATTCAAGGCCACTCTGAAATATATAGTGAGACCTTGTCTCAAAAATAAAAACTAATGACAAGTTTTAGTGTATTTTTCACAAAACTGTTTGTAATAACCTCATAATCTGTAGACATAGATGGAATTATGTCACTCCTCAAATTCCTGTGCTGAAGACTCAGCATCCAGTGTGAATAAATTTGGGAGACAGAATGTTGTACAAGGACAATTAAGGTTGATTTGAACATAAATATCTTAGTCAAATATAACTGATTTAAGATTCTTACAAGAAAAACGACTATAAGAAAATTCCTCTCCTGTATACACACACACACACACACACACACACACACACACACACAGAGCCAAGTGAGGACAAAATAGTGACAAAAGTTGCAAAGCACAAAGAGAGTCCTCATCAGGAGTTAAATCATCCAGTACTCTGGTGTGAAAGCTTTAGTTTCCAGCACTATGCTGAAGTGAATTTGTATGGTTTCTGTCTCCCTACCTGTGGGTTTTGTTATGCTCATCTGACCAGATTCATGCAGTGCCTAAAAGTTCACTGCTGTGAAATAGACAAATGATGGCTCATTTTCACCACAAATGACTTACACACCGATGAGGAGCAAACCGCAACCATGTGCAACACACAGGGGAATCTCACAAACAAGATGTTGAAGTTAGAGACAAGAGCATGTGCTTCAGTTAATATAGATCACTAAGTGGAACAATTTATAAATCCCGCTAAGAGCCAGGTTAATAATTACCATCTTCTGTTCTTTAAATTTTAAATAAAAAGGTATTTATCATGTTGAGTAGATGAGCAGGAAGGCAACCGTGGGCAAAGCATGGTACTGACTCAGGACAGTTTTGGGAAAGCTAATTAATTCTGTTTCTTGACCATGTTTCAAGTATTCAGTTTTCATGAATTAATAAAGGCATAATGTTTATATGTCTATATGTCTATATGCATAATTCTATATTTCTATATGTTCATTACATGCAATTTGAAACATATATTGTCCCAGTCATTAAGACTTTAATATCAAATGAAGGACACAAGATTGATGAAGATATATTTACTATGTATCCTAAATTTATGAAAGAATACAAATTTTATAATGTGCCAATTATTTTAATAAGGACTCAGATGTATTAACAAAAATCCAAATTACATTTATCTGAAACACTCAATGAATAAATACAACTCATATATATAATAAATTTCTATGAGGCAAATGTTAGAACTTCAAATACAATTTTATTAAAAGCACAGTGTAAAGAAATGACTGACACATCATCAATATTATACTGGCATACAGACAGTTGAATGAACAGCTAACCAGATCTTCAATCACATAATTCTTAGTATGATTTGGTTTGAGTGTGGTTTGAATGTGGTTTGAATATGGTTTGAATATGGTTTCAAAAGACCTGTGTGCTGGACGACTGTCCAGCATGGCTTCCCTGCAAGTTGTTGGAAGTGATGACGTGTGCCTACTGTGATGTACTTAAGACATTTGTATCACCATCCTCAGTGGAGATTACTATAGTTATAACAAGACCATGCTACTTCTAGTAAGAATGGTTCTTAGAAAATGAATTGAACCTGGACTTTGCCAGGTCTCTAGTTGCCTGTTTCACCATCTACTCTTTTCTAAACATGCTCTCACCACTGAAATGCAGTCAAGCCCTAACATGCATATGCAGAAGCCAGCACCATAGTCTTGAAATTTTAGAGCTTCTTCTTTATAAAGTACCCAAGTACCTCAGACATGTTGTTATAGTTTCTAAGGGAGAAATGACCGTATTGCCTGTTATACTGCTGAATTTTGCTGGACATCAGGCAATACACAAGGGAAGACAGTTGTGATTCATTCTTACAGAATGTGGGCTACTTTCATCTCTTTTCTTGTAACATTTCACTCAGGTCAAGGTATAAGGACCAGCTTCTCATGTCCACAAGATATGCTACAGTAACATTATCAACATAACACCTGCACATTCCTTGCCATGGTTCCTCAACACCAATTCTTTTTCCTTGCTCAATCCTCAGTCAATTACTGAATTTTAAAACACCTATGAAACATGAAATTCTTCACAAGTGTTTGTATTTGTGTTTGTATTCATCTTGTGTTTGTATTCTGACACAATTTAATGGCAAGTCCATTGTGTGTGTTTACCCACTCCCTGCCTTTCCCTTTCTAGCAAACAATTATGGTATATTCTCATCATAAGTGTCAACAGAGAATAAGAACTATGAATGCATAGGATAGATACTGGGAAAAGGATGTGAGGCTCATCTGAGCCTGAGTCATCTGAAGTCAGCATCCCAGGGACAAGGCCTGAGTCTGAATCCCCTCTCTCCCCACCTCTGTTGGGGCAGGGAGCCTGGGGCAAGGATGAAGGAGGACTGGGACTCAGAACTGGGGAAAAGGTCTCAAGTACCAAGGGCCTCAATAAAGAAAATAAACAGGTAAGACTGGAGGAGGCAATCCTTTGCCCCTTTATCTGAAGCTTTTTAGGAACTTACTCTATAAAGATCAGAAAAGAACAAATGCAGCGATTTTCCTCTTTCTAGGTCATGGAATTGTGACATTCGGGTCATTTTGCCTAAAGTATTATAGAACACTATAAATGATACTGGTTGCTAACTCAACCATTTATTTAGGTTTATGTTTCACTCAACTTCTGCCGTATCTCATAACCAGTAGCCCAGGATCCTTCGGCTACAAAGAAGCCTATTTTCTCTGTTACACTGCTTTGTGTGGTATATTAGGCAAAACACAGGGTACTGTATGTATATTTGATGTACTTTGCCCTTACATTTCATTTTATTGCAATATAATAAACTGGATCAAAATAGTTTGAAGGAAGCGAGGAGTAATTTTAGTTTTTAAAGTAGATTATTTTATAAAGAGAAGGTGATTAGGTATTTTATGCTTTTACAATCAAGGAAATCCTGATATAGCTGAGACATGTAATATGCATTTTGATTGCTAAAGAGTGAGAAGTGATGTGGCTTTTAATGCAAGTGGATTTGCACTGCTAGATTTGGTGGCTCAACATGGAACGCTGAAGCAGAAAGACTGCAACACTGAGTCTTTCTTGGATTACTTAGTAACTTAAAGATAACTTGTCTTAGAATAAAAACTAGATCAGTGAAAAATTATGACAAGAAAGAGAAGAAAATGAAAGAAAGAGAGCGAGAGAGTAAGAGTGAGAGAGAGAGAGAGAGAGAGGAGGGAAAGTGTGAAACAACTTGTGAATCAGTGAAGATAAGACAGAAAAGTGGACACAGAGACGGGGTCTAGAGACAGGGAGAGGGAGACAGAGGAAGATTCATTCTCAAAAAATAAGAAAAGTAATTCAGTGGCTTCTGACTTTTGACTCATTTTATCTTCAATAAATCTGAATGCTCTAAATAATAACAAAAATGAAAGTAGTGATATCCAGAGTTTCTCATCAATTGATGCTTATAAACACAAAGGATAATAAACCAGACTTTATTTTTCATCAAACCATCAACTTGGATATACATACATCACAGACGGTTGCGACTTGGTGTGTGCATCAGAAAGTGTGGAAATGAAAATATAAAAAACCTAGTTGTACTAGTCTCTTTCAACATCTAAGAAGATTTTACTTCAGTTTTACTAGAGAGTGACTTGATCACTATAATTTTAAATAATTTCTCCAAAAATTTTTTCAACATTCATTGTTTTAATAATTTGGGACACAAAGTTTTTTCTTTTTTTCTTAGTATTTGTGGGTGTATCTTTTTAAATACACATTCATCATATTTGCTTATATTTATACTGAATTTTCTCCAAAGTTTACTTTTCAAATCAAGATTGGTGATACTACTTCCCTACCAGAAAAATAAAAAGTTTTGTTCCGCCCAATTCTTATTCTTATAGTCTTTGGTATGGGGGTTACAGCTCTTTCCGAACTGATCCACGTGGCTTCAGAGAGCAAGGAAAGACTGACTGGGGTGCTGCGGTGTTTGAGGAAGGGACCACTGTGAGATTGGGGAGGTTTGCATCTTCCCCCTGCACCAGTGGGAGAAGCACTCGGCTTTCTAATAAGTTTTTCTAGACAAAGGTCAGGAAAGGTCAGAGGAGATCTGAGGTTAAAAGTTTTCCTCAGACAACTATAAAATAAGTACAAATATCTGACTATGATGCAGCACATTGTTGGGCCTTGTCTTTTAAACTCATTCTGATAGTCTTTTTTCATTGATGGGTTTAATCATTTTTTTACAACAGAATCTTTTTATTTTTGTGTTTTTTCTTTGTTTTTTTTCCTATTTCCTTGCATTGATGGTGAAGATTTTAAAGATTCAATATTCCTTTGCCTATTTGGTTACTATGCAGATCTCTTTGAAAAAATCTTTAATGATTATACTTGGTATACAATACTTGACTTCAAATGATCATGTTGCCTATTAAAGCAATGCAATGTCAATTGAGAAATTTTAAATCTTATAACACTGTAATTTAAATTACTATGTTACATATTTTACAGTATTTTCCATAAATGCTCTACGTAATGTTTTAACATTACATAAGCAAATTTAGGTTACTTGGTATGAGTCTGCTTCTACTGAGGAATGCTGTCTGTAGTGTTGGTCTAGCCTCGAGGACATACCTGTTCCATGGTTTATGAGATGCCTGTCTCCACCAACCTGCCCTTCTCTAGGAGTGAAGGATCTTTAAGAATCTTGATACTGAAATCTGTATCAAAACTGAAGGGATAGAATTTTAAATTTTTCCTTTTTCTCTTCCTTTCTTTCCTTTTCTCTTCTCTTGTTTTCACAGCTTTGACTAGGCAAACAGCTTTGACTGCTACTTGCGTGTTTATTTTACAATTTGGTTGCTTAGTAGAAAATGAGCAGAATTCTATGCCTGCACATTATACATAAGATTTCTCCAATCTTAATAACATTCTCCAAACTCTCACTTTCACTTGACAGATGTCCATGGAGAAAAGCTTGTGATGGTAATAAATTTACATTTTGCATTGTGGTTCCCAAGGATTTTGGTTTTCATACTAGTCTCTACTTGGCATTTGTCACTTTCATAAACATTTTAAGAATATTTACATCAAGCGCTTGTAGGAGGAAGCTGCACAGGGCTCACAACTTGTATCTCCTCCAGTGACTGACCTTCCTTTGGATTTCAGGGTAGACATTCACCAAGTGACCATGGCAAAAATGTCTACTCCCCATGGTGCCTCTCATTACTTTGCTCTATATGAGGATGACTGATTCAAGTTCAGCTCAACACAAAGAATTGATTTTATTGTCAAAACTAATATTTATCTTCAAATTCAGGCCATTGCAAAAATGTTACCCATTCCTGGGCTCTGCCTATCATATAGAAAACAATTCTTCACCAACCACAAACTTATGCAAGCTTAGCTTACAAACATCTGCCACAGAATAAAATTGTGTTAACTGTCTCAGGATCCTGAAATTATCAGCATCATAACTTCAAAGTTCTATGTGTTCTTGCTGGTGTGGATTCACCAATGTTTTGTTGGCTAGAACCTCAGTGTAGAAAGCCACTTCTTTGTCTTTCAGTTTGTGGGCAGCCTGGGTGGTGGCACCAATCTGCAGGTATCCTTCCTTTTGGTCATACTCTGGCCAGTAAGGCAGACCCTCCCCATTGGGGTTCCTGGGAACAGAATCAAAGAGAAATTCTTTAGTGCACTCCACTGATGCTCCCGCTTTTTTTTCCCAGAGATGTTCAGCTTTCCACTGTTTCATCTATTCAAGAGACTCATCTACCTCCCGAGATAGGCAAGTTCCCGTCTTCTCAAGCAGCCTGTGCTTTCCAGGGAAGTCTCACTGTCACAGTGCTATGGTCTCAGAGTCTAGTGTTTGATGACTCCAAGTGTAGAACAAACCCTAGGCCAGCAGGTATGCCCAGGCATACACTGCCACCAATTCTTTTCCATTTTTGCCACCAGCCTCACCCAGTCCGAGCAAAGTTGGCCCAGAATTTCATCACCATCTTGCTGAGGTTGATCTCTTCTTCTGAGGCACCCTCTGTGCAGAAGAAGGAAAAATCAACAAATAAAAAACCTTTTAACACTCAAAGTGTGGTTTTTTTGGGCCACCAACAATTGTGGCACAGGGAATTGGTTAGAAATTTTGAGCCTTGGCTCTTATTCCTGCCCTATTGTCCGGAACATTTGTATTTTAAGGGGATTCTGGATTTATGTGCACTTTAAATGTATAAATCATAAATAATAGGACTCAGTCAAACCTGAAGGCCATTTATATTCTGGCTCCATTTGTCTTCTTTGTCTACCTCTTATCCTCAGATTTCAATGCCACGTACCAGTTTTCATGTAGTGTATAAAACTCTTGGACATTCCACACATTTTAATTTCCCTATACACTTCTACATTTCAAAGTCTTAAAAACATTATATCTGCACGTGACCTGAAGAACCACTTGAGTGGGAGATAATCCAAGACACAAGTGTATTTAGAACAGTCCTGAGGTGACTCACAGAGCCAAATGAAAGGTTTTCTACACATGTGGAAAAAGTTCATGAATTGTTACATTATTACATATGTAAATATTAAAATACATGTTTTGTATTAATGAAATGAAACACATTGAAATGGAGACATGTGGCATATGATTCAAGGGTAGTTCTATTTTTAACTATTTCTTTACTCATATTATTCTAGATTCTAGTGGTAGAAAATCAAGCAATAGCACTTTTGCCTTTAAACAGGGCCCTGCAGAAGACTACATTCCTCTCTCTTCTATCATACATGTGGACTGTGACTATGATTTTTAATGGGACATATCAGTACATGTCTTCTTTCACACATGTGAGAGCAGGAGGTTATATTCTGGCTAATGTAGGTATCCCTGTGTTATGATGTAAGAGAAGCAGAGAATGAAAAACATGGTTCAAGATCATCACACAGAGTGGCAGGTCTCCTAACTCCAAATTTATAGCCAGAACTGAGTCATTACCTTTTACAAGTGGAGCCCCAAGCACTGAGTAGACTTCATCTCCATGGTCTCCTATCACAGTCTTGGGTTTCAAGTCTGATGAAAAGCTTGGTCGATATTGGAACTCATACATGTAGGTGGGGGCTCCAGCATCTGAGAAGACAAGGATAATGTGCAATTTATGATACTATGCATGCTTAGATTGTTCAAGAAATTCTTGGTTATCATCAAAAGACAGAAAGAGAGTTTCAAGAAAGTTCCTTCATAGGCAGTTGTAGGGATGCATAGATGTGTGAGGTAGAAATTGGATTTGAATCAGATGTTTATTGAATGAAAGAATGAATGAATGAATGCAATGTGTCTAATAAACACACTGGATGAGTTTTTCTGATATTCCATAGCACTCCTTCATGCTAAAAACTTCCATAATCTATCTGATAGGTATCTTTGTCTTATGTTTGAACACTTGCAGGCTTTTTATCATCCATCTGAGGTAAGTGAAGGAATCCAAAGGCTTCCCAAAAAATGAAATAGAAATACTTCATTAAAGATATTTTATTAGGGGCTTTCAGGTTTTGACCATTTAATATGATGTTGGCTGTTGGTTTGTCATAGATGGCCTTTATTATATTGAGGCAAAGACAATCTATTCCAATTTTCTGTAAGGTTCTTATCATAAATGAATGTTGTACCTTATCAAAAGCTTTTTCTGCATCTATGGAAATGACCATGTGATTCTTACTTTCGGCTTTATTGATATGGTGGGTTACATTTATTGATTTATGTATGTTGAACCACCCCTGTATGCCGGGGATGAATCTC
Organism: Cavia porcellus; assembly: GCF_034190915.1. Lineage (NCBI taxonomy): Eukaryota > Metazoa > Chordata > Mammalia > Rodentia > Caviidae > Cavia > Cavia porcellus. The sequence continues at coordinate 82,439,165 of NW_026947487.1, forward strand.
ACTTGGTCATGGTGTATAATCTTCTTGATGATTTGCTGCATCCTATTTGCCAATATTTTATTGAGGATTTTTGCATCTGTGTTCATTAGGGAGATTCACACCTTCCTATTTTCTTGGATCAGAAAAAGTTAAGCCAGTAAGTTTAAAGTGTAATGTTTTAAAAATGAAAACAAAATAAAGAAAAACAAAAAAGAAGAAGTATGAGGGGAGGGTAAGATTGACTCTGTATTCCTCTGCCATTTTCCATGCTTTTTTTTACCACTAATGAAAATATATCCAGACCCCAAGATGCTACATTTTCTATAATCAGATGATTTAAACCACCAATTTTTATTACTTTATGATTATGGTTTGTTTCTTTTCTTCAGTTGTTATCATTTCAGCAGAAATGATAACATTTCTGCTGAATGTTACATTTCTACAATCCTAGGATCTTTGCATACCTTATGGTGTATAATTTTCTTGATGATTTGCTGCATCCTATTTGCCAATATTTTATTGAGGATTTTTGCATCTGTGTTCATTAGGGAGATTCACACCTTCCTATTTTCTTTTAAAAATGTAAGACTATTTTCTTACAAAAATGTAAGACTAAGAGAAGAAAGGTCAAGTCCAAATCAAGCTGAGTTTTCTATTCTTTGCATGAATACAGTGTGAAAGGTAAAAAATTCAACAAAACTAAGAGCATATAAATATGCTGAAACTTGCATTTGTTAACTAAGCATTTCTGAAAGGAACTTAGAATCCCAATTATAAAAAAAAGGATTCAAAAGTCTTGAACAACAAACACCACCTTTCACCACTGCCATACAACTTTGTTCTCACTCTGAACCTGGTAGGGCCCATCCTGGGATACCAAGCAGCTGAGGATCTTTGATGGTCATGTGACATGAGCTGAAGACCTGGAAAGCATACTCCATCTAACTGTTCAGCCTTGGTATGATACTCAGAACCTTGTAGAGACACATGCGCCAACCTCAAGCAGCTCTGAAGATTTGGAGTACCACCTGGGAATTTTTAAAGCTTAATCAGAATACTCCTCCATTTGAGGAGCCTTTGAGTGCGACTAGGAACCTGATAAGTCCTGCCTAATTACCACCATTCAGTTGGAGATACTCCCTGCAGTATCAACTGACATTCTTTACCCAGGAAGCAACTGAGGCCTTGCATTCAACTTCCCCCACAGAATACAGGAAAATAACAAAGTGAGACAGAAAAATGCATCCTCAAATCTCCAACCTATACCAACAAGCCTAGGAGACACTGACATAGAAGAAACTGTAAGCCCTACATCTGAAACTGCTGAAATGATAACAACAGAAGAAAAGAAAGAAACCTATGAAACTGTACAGGAACTCTGAACAGAAATAATCTCCCAGGTAAAAGAAGATATGATAAGTGTAATTTTAAAAATGCTTGAAGACAAATAAAGAAGATATAGTTTTAAAAATTGAGGAACACTGCCACAAGATAGAAAACTTGAATGAACAATATAAGAAAAAATTAGGATGCATGAACAGATTCAAAAAGAGAGCCACAAAATCAAAAATTTCATAAAAAGCTGGCAAAACCACTTGAATGAATGTGAAGATAGAGTTTCAGACCTTAAAGACAAGATTGCAGCTATTGAACAAGAAAGGAAAGATGTTTTAAAAACAGCGGAGAGTAAGGAAATAGCAATTGAACAGTTGCAAGATGATTGAAAAATATATAATATTGGTAGGTGTAAGTGAAAAAGAAAATGACAAAATAAATGATATAAAAGAATATTTAACAGAAGTAATTGCAAAAAATTCCCAAGTATGGAAAAGGAAACTGACATGCAGAGAAGTGAAGCATATAGAACTCTAATTAGCCATAACCAAAATAAATCTACACCCAGACATATAATAATCACCATCTCAGAAATTCAACATAAGAACAGAATACTAAAACTGTCAGAGAAAAAAAGACATATTATTTGTAATGGAAAGAATCACTTTTCAACAAATCAATGAAATCAAGGAGATCATGGAGTGAAGTATTTTAAATCCCAGGGGAAAACAACTTCCAACCTTGGTAATGTACCCTGCAAAGCAGTCCTTCAAAATTGATGGAGAAATAAGATATTTCCACAACAAAGAACAGCTGAAGAACTTCATGATCCCAAACCAACCCTGCAAAGAATACTGAAAGATATTTTAGATAGACATTAAAATAACTATGACTTCAAGAACATCAACAGGAAAAAAACACCTCACAAGGCAAACAAAGGGGAAATGTAAAGAATCAACAGTAGAAAGACATCATGACGTAAATAAGCCAATGTATATCACTTATAACCTTTACTTTAAATGACCTTAATACACTTCTTAAAAGAAACAGACTGGCAGAATAGAGCAAGAAACAACGTCTAACAATATGCTGCATACAAAAACCCATCAAACTCAACAGGAAATTCATAGGCTGAAAGTCAAATGATGGAAAACAATACGCAACAGGAAGGATCCCTCCCAAAAAGCACGTGTAGGTAGCTATTCTCTTTGCTATGTGAACAATGTGAACTTCAAACTAAGAATAATCAAAAGAGATAAGGAAGATCACTGCATGCTGGTTAGGTGTAAACTTCAAGAGGAGAGACAAAAATACTCAATATATATGCACCAAATATGAGAACACACAACTACATAAAACAAATATTAATAGAAATGAAAATTCAAATGAGCAATAGCACAGTTTTAAAGGGAGATCTTAACACCCCATTGACAAAAAGAGACAGATCAATGAGGCAGAGAATCACCAAATTCTAAATAAAATTTGTGAACAAATGGACTTAGTATACATTTACAGAGTGTTCCACCCAACAACATCAGAATATACATTCATCTCAGCTTCACATGTAATTTTCTCTTGAGTAGACCATATACTAGCCCATACAACATGCTAAGTAAAATGTAAATGATAGAAATTATCTTACGCATATCGTCTGGTCATAGGGCATGAAACTAGAAAATAATGACAAATGGAACTGCAAAAATGCCATAAATATATGGAAATTAAATAATGCACTCCTAAAAAATCAATGGGTCAAACAAGAAACTACCGAAGAAATTAAACAATATTTACAAGCAAATAAAAATATAAATGCAACTTACTGAAACCTGTGGGATGCAAATGAAAGCAGTTCTCAGAGGCAAATTTATTGCAGTGAACCTCACATCGGGAAAACAGGACAAACGCAACTAGAAAATCTGAGTCTACATCTCAAACATTTAGGAAAAGAAGAGTAAGTCAAGCTCAAAGCCAAAAGAATAGAAGAGATTGTAAAGATCTGAGCATAAATGAATGCAATAGAGGCTAAGAAAACATTACAAAAATTATCGAGTCAAAGAGTTAATTCTCTGAGGGAACAAATAAAATTGATAAACCCCTAGCCAACATTATTTGAAAAAGAAAAGAAAAAACTCAATTTCATGCAATAAGGAATGAAAAGGGCAAAATCACCAAAGACCATGTAGAAATACAGAAGATAATATCTACTTCAAAAAACTTTAACCTCCTAGGTTTGTTAACACAGAAGAAATAGACCGATTCCAAGAAACATGAATTATCAAAGCTGAATGAAGATATAAAAGTGCAAAATAAACCAATTTGAATTAATATAATTGAAAGTATAATTAGAACCTTACCAACAAAGACAATCTCAGTTCCTGATGGATTCACTGCACAATTCTACCAGAAATTCAAAGAAGGCTTAATGCTAACACTCCTCAAACTCTTAAAGACATAGGGATAGGCAAAGTATTTGTGAAGAAAAACCAAACTGCATGGGAAATACTTTCCAACATCAACAACTGGGATCACATCTTATGAAAAAGTTTTTGCATATCAAAAGAAATCTCCAACAGAGTGAAAAGGAAACCCACAAATTGGGAAAAAATTCTTAGTCAACTGTTCCTCACACAAACGACTTCTGTCTAGAACATATAAAGAATTTTTAAAAAATCAGATCCCTAAATTCAAAGACCCAATCCAAAAATGAGCATCTGAGATGAATACACACTTCTCAGATAAAGTAATACAAATTGAAAATAAATAGATTAAAAAATTTTTCAACATCATTGGTCAGAGAAATGCAAATTAAAACAACACTGAGATTCTGTCTCACTCTAGATAAAATGGCAAGGATCAAGAAATCTACCAATAACAAATGCTGGCGTGGCTTTGGAGACAAATACCAATTGTTCACTGTTAGTGGGAGTGCAGACTGGTGCAGCAATTGTTGGCATCAGTCTGGGTGTTCCTCAAGAAGCTGGAATTGAAAGTCCCATTTGACCCAGCTATTCCACTTCAGGTCATATTCCCAGAAGAATTGAAAGCATCATTCCACAGTGATATATGTGCACCCATGTTTATAGCAGCACAATTTGTAATAGCCAGATTTTGGAAGCAATCCAAATGTCCATCAACTGAGAAATGAATTTTTACAATGTGGTAATTTTATACAATGGAGTACTACTCAGCTATAGAGAAGAACCATATTGAGGCTTTTATAAGTAAATGGATGCTACTTGAGTCCATACTCACAAGTGAAATAAATCAAATTCACATGTGTAAATACTATATTGTCTCCCTAAGGTAAGAAACTGAAACAGTAAATAAGACACAACATTTTCAATTAATGTTGTGAAAGAGTAAGAAACTGATCAAAAGGAAGAAAATAACTCAGGGAAAAGGAGAAAAGAAGGAAAGGAGAAAAAGATAAGTTTGTATATATACACTTAAGATAGCTAAGATGATTGTACTACTAATTCTATTAGTTTTTGAAACAAAACACTTAACATTCATAGGATTAGATCAATTTTGCATGCTTATATCTGGTAGTCTGAGCAACTCTTTTTGAAGATAATTATGCAAAGTAATAGCTTTATTTATGTTCCTATGACTTTATTTTGAAAGTCTATATTGCTATTTTGATATTGTTATTTGTCACTTTTGTATTTTGTTTGGTTTTGTTTTCCCTGTAATATAGAATGGATAGACGTACATGTATAGGCTTGTACATGCCTAGAACTTGTCCTAAAGAATTTGTAAGACTTGATTTTATTACGTGTGATGATATGAACAGCTACTTTTAAGAAAACATGACTTTGTGGTAGCCATTGCTGATTTTCTGTTGTCTGAGTTTCAAGTCTAATAATACATTTATTCTTTGTTTTCCTTCATTTTAGTGTGTTTTCTATTATCTTGGCTTTTTAATATTTGCAAAGATATGGACCGCTATGTGAAGAAAACAAGAGACATTATGGTAGTCATTGTTGATTTTCATCTTGCCTGATTTTGAAACCTGGTGATGTTTTCATTCTTTTGTTTTGATTGGTTTTATACTGTTGTGTTTTGTTTGAATTCACTGTGTGTGAAGATATGGACAACTATACTGGGGAAAAAAAGAGATATATTGGTAGCCGCTCTTGGTTTCCTGTTGTCTTGTTTTGAAATCCTATGTTGCTTGTACTGTTTTCTTCTGACATGGTTTGTTCTGTTTTCTTTTACACTCTTTAAAAAATTAAAGAAAGGATTCTTGTGTATGTGAGTAATTATTTTAGGTAGCAAGTTGCACAAGATTCCTCAAAGGAAAAATAAAATCTTCTGCCTCAGAACAGATAGATTTATAAATTCGCCATAAACACAAGACGTCAAGGGAAAAGTGGACATAAGGAAATAGCAATTATGAAAAAGAAGAGAAGCAGAAACCATGGGACATCATGCAAATATTAAATATTAGCATAATGGGAGATGAAGAAAAAATAAGAGGAAAGATCTGGAAGGTATATGTCAAAAACTTGTGACTGAAAACTTCCTTGAACAGAGATAGCTGTCAAAATGCAGATGCAAAAAGCAGAGAGGGGTCTAATACATTTCAGCAAAAGAGAACATCAAAGTCACAGAATCATGAATTTTTCAAAAATCAAAGACAAGGAAAAATTATGTGTATCAAGAAATAAGAATCATGTCATATACAAAGGTATGATATATGACAACCAACAGATTTCACAATAGGAAATTTGAGCCAGAAGAGAGTATAATAATATACTGAATGCACTGAAGGAAAAACATGAGCCAAAATGTATTGGAAAGCAATCTTTCAGAAATGGGGAGGGAACTTCTCCAAACAAGCAAGAACTTATCAATTCTTTCCCTCTACATGCCCCTTAAAAAAATCGCTAAGCAAAGTTCTCTCAACTATAATAAAATACACTAACTAATAAAATGGAACACATGAAAGGGCAAAACTCATTTTAAGAATAACTGAGGACCACATTTTGAATGCTATCAGACTAGAATGACAATATATAAAAGAATTTTATCCCACCTTAAGAATTAAAAGGAAAAAAAAAACTTTACAAAAGTACTTACATCATCAAATATAATCAAAAAAAATTGTCTCCAAAAATCATGTAAATTTAGGGTGTGGTGGCTCATGCCTGTAATCCCAGGCATGGAGGCTGAGGTAGGAGGATTGTTGCAAGTTCGAGACCAGCCTGGGCTACAAAGTGAGCTCAAGGCCAGCTTGAACTGCATAGCGAGAATAGGAGTGGAACAAAGGAAAATAATATTTACAAAATAACCAGTAATTAACTCATAAGGATACAGAATTTATAAACTCAACAATTACCTTGACTATTTTAATTAAATTCTCTAATAAAATGACACAAATTGACTGAATGGAGTGTTAAAAAGACATGAGTATTTATGATGTTCTTTCAGTATACAAGATGTATCATACCTTTTAATACACACAGAGTTTCAAAGTGAAAGACTGAATGTTTTATTAGATCAAAATGGAAACTGAAGGGGAAAGATGGTATTTAGTTATAATGGACAATATACTGTAATAAAAAATCACTAGAAAGAAAAATAATGACATTTTGACAAGAAAGTAAAGTCAATAAGAGGCTATAATAATTTTAATTCTTTTCACATCCAACATCTGAGCACCTACATGAATAAAGCAAATGTTAAAGAATCTGAGCAACAGATTATCATACAGTAATAGTAGGGGACCTCAATATCCGATTTTTAACAATGGAGAGATCATCCAGATAGTATATTCATAAAGAAATACTGGACATAAACAGCACTATGTAAAATATGGTCCTAACAGAAATATGTAGAATATCCAATCCAACACAAACAACACATACTTCTGACAAACAAAATATTCTCCAGAATAAATTACATATTTGCATACGAAACAATCACCTCCTAATTTAATAAATATGGTATAACCAGCATCTTTTTGAACTACACTGGAATTAAAATAGCAATTTTGGAAAAATTCACAAATTCATGAAAGTAAAGCAATACCCATCAGAACGACCAATGAGTCAACAAAAAATATTAATGTAGAAATTTAAAAACATTTTCAGATCAATGAAAAGGAAAGCATAGAATACCAAAAACCACGACATACAACAAAGTAGTTCTAAGATAAAACCATATATCAAAAACACCTACATCTACAAACAAGAAAGAAATCATATAAGCAACCTGAAGCCATGCTCCATTGAACTAACAAAACAACAAACCAGGACCAAATTTACTAGTAGAAATGAAACAATGAATATCACAGGGAAAAGCACAAAAGATGATAAAAATGTTTAAAAGATTAACAGTTGGAGACTTCATAATATAAACAAAACTGACATTTAGCCACACTAACCAAAAAAAGAACAGTGAAGTAATATACAAATGAAAATACACATTAAAATTGGCACTATAAAAATACAGAGTCAGGGATTTTTCTTTGTTAATTTTTCTCTTTGATTATATTTACTTACTTGTTTTTCAATCAACCCAGACTATTTTTTCTTTAAGTCAGTGATTTAAAAACTAGTAAGTAAATATAATCAGTAAGAAAAATTACCAAAGCAAAATCCAGGTCCTGTTGGCTTAACTGATGCATTAGGTCAAAATTTCAAGAAACAATACCAGTTCTTCTCAGTTGATTCCTCAAATGCAATTAAGAGGATAATTGAAAAGCATTTTATGTCACTGTTACACTTCTACTTACATAAGACAACTATTTTACAAAAAAAGTTAGAGTCTAATATGCTTCATGAACATAGATGTAAAAATCTTAAAAAATGCTAGAAAATTGAGTTCAAAAAAGCATTACAAGATTAATCCACCAAAATAAAGTAGGATTTGCCACTTCTGTACAAAAATTGTGCTATGTTACATTCCAAAATGAAAGACAAAAACATGGGTCATCTCAGATGTAGGAAAAGAAATAGAAGAAAACCCACTGCTTTCATGTTAAAAATATTATAAAATTAAGGGTAAAAAATGTGTCTCAGCACAAAAAAGGCAAAATCTGAGAAGCACTCTGATCATATTATTCTCTAATGTGAAATAATTTAAAACTTTTCTCATAAAATCTGGAACAAGACAAAGGTGATTGTTTTTACCACCTCTGCATTGGAAATCCTTGCTAAAACAATTAGGCAAGAAAAAAAAATTAAGATGTTCTAACAGGAAAAACTGAAGCTATCACTTTGCTGATGACATAATAATTATAGCTACAAAAGCCTATAAACTGCACTGTAATTGGTTAGGACAAATAAATGAATATAGTAAAGTTGGAGAATACAAAATGAATATGCAAAATGAATATACAGTAGCATTTTATGTTCTAACTATAAACTATCTACAAATGAAATTGTGTAAATATCATTTACACTACATACAGAATAAAAATAGCTAGGAATAAATTTAATGGGATGAGGTGATAACAATACATTGAAAAAGGTAAAATAATAATGAAAGTTAAAAATGAACAAAAACAGGTGGAGAAACATTCAATGCACATGGATTGAAAAAATAAATATTCTTTCACAGTATTCACAGCAATCTGCTAGTTAGATGAAAACCTCCAAATTCCAATATTATCCTTCAGGAGTATATAAAATTGTCAAAAACGTATGAAATTTAAAAATCTCAATTCATCACGTCAATCATGAACATAAAGAACAAAATTGGCAAAATTGGAGGTTTGCATACTGCCTGATTTCCAAAAAACAGTACACAATAATAATAATTAAAACTGCACAGTATTGACTATAGATACACACACACACACACACACACACACACACACCAACTGCCCAAACCATTGGATTCAGAACCAAGAAAGCTAACTATACATAGATGGTCAACTGATTTTTGACAAATGTTCTGAGGCTATCCAAAGAGAAATGTAGTTTCTTTAAAAAGTCTCTCAGGAAAAACTGGATTCCTAAGTGCATAAAGATGAAACTTGACTATTATGTGCTAACATATAAAATCAAACAAATAGGAACTAAATATTAGTGCATACAATCGGAAACTCAAACATAATCATACAAAAATCAAGAGGAAAATTACATTGCAATGGTCTGGGCAAATTATTTTTGGATTCAACTCCAAAAGTAGAAGAAATGCAATTGGAAAAGAAATTAATTGAATTATCTCAAACAAAAAGTTGCTTCAAAGGAAGAAAAAAATTAACAGTATACAGAGAACACCTAAAATTTTGAAAAAACTATGCAATCCATACACATGTTTATTACACAAACTGCAAAAGAAGTTCAAAATTCTCAATGAAAGAAAAGAAACCAAGAAAAAACTTAATTAAAAAAGGAAAGGAGCTGAATCAATATTTCTTAAAATAAGACCAGAAAATGGCAAAAAATGTATTTTTTAAATTCTTAGTATCATTAGTAATTGGGAAAATGAAGGGAAAATTGCAATAAGATATTATCTTACCCTAGGCAGAAAGGATTTTATCAAAAATAAAAAAAAAGAAAAATGTGTTGGCAAGGTTGTGGAAAAAGAGAATACTTTTACATCATGTTGCAAATGTAAAATAATCCAGAGATTTTTCAGATAACTAAAACTGGAATTACTGTATGACCCAATAATCCTATTGCTTGATATCTAATCAAAGTATTTGACATGAGTTTACTGAAGCAATGTCTGTACCCCCATCTTCACTGCAGCTCTATTCAAGGAGGTTAGGTCACAAAATCAACCTGTGTCTCACAGCAGAATAGTAGACAACACCCATGCAGTATTACAGCAACTCGGCTTACCAAGAGAAGCTCTGTCATTTGGGAAACATGAATGAAACAGCAGAACACTGTAAGGAAAATAACACAGATAGAGGAAGACAAATGTTGCATATTAACATGTGTGTGTGAGTATAAAACAAAACTCACAAAACCAGAGGGAAAAGCAGTTATGACTTAGGTTGATATGAATGACAGAAGAAGATGATATTGAAAGGACACTAAATCTCTGACAGGTGGAAGTTTGTTTCTTCTTCAGTTCAACTGCAAATTTTTTAAATAGGTGACTGTCCTATAATTACATATCTGAGAAACAAAGATGAAGGCTTCCCACTATAATGAATATCTAGTAATTAAGGAGATTGTTGTGTTCACAGTTCAGACCCATATTGCAGTATTGGACTTCTCGTCTGAAATATCACACTAACCTCCAGGAAAAAGGCCCTGTAATAGATGCTGCTGATGCCTCATTTATAACTATGATTCTGGGCGGGTCAGCTTAGATCTTATGGTCAGCATCAGTAGCGTATATTCTCCATCTTTTATATGACCACTTAAGTCAAATGTCCCATGCTTCCTGGAGATCAAATCTCATACAATTAACAACTTGGAAGAGCCTTCAACCTATGATATATGGGTGCTGTTAGATGACTTCCCAGCTCCTTGCTGTGCAGACAGAGCAACCCCAATACATGTCTTTTTCTTTGTTTTGACAGCACTCCAGCTCTGGTTCTGCATGACAGGCAAATGATTGTCTGGCACCAATTTTATCTTCCATCTCTCTCCTGTATTATTTTCTCATATATCCCTTCTGATATTTACTAGGTTTACTTCACAAACTAACAATTTGTATATAGACGCTTTCTCAGTCCACTCCTGACAGAAACAGAATGAAACAGGTCCCTGTCCTCAGGCGAAAAGGAATCAGTCTTTCAATCTTGAACCCCTAAAAGTTCATCATCTGTCTAAATAGGAGTTAGGAAGCTCTGAGACCAAAGCTGGTGCTTGAGCATCTGTTTTCCAGGACTCACCTCTATGGCCACGGGCAAGAATCACAGATGGGACACCAAACATCAAATCTCCTATTAAGTCCAAGAACAGCTCTCTCTTTTGGGCAAGGTCATCTGTCCCTCCCAAATACTTCTCAGTGGCCACTGGTGTCAGTTCCTCAGGAACATTCTGAAATATATTAAGAAAATGACAACCCGCAATGTGGTAAGTAATGCAGATTTTCCAGTCAGTCAACATGATCTTTTTGATGGTGAAAGTCTTGAACCCCGTGCAAAGCCTCTCTGAGTAGGTAAGTGGGAAAGGCAGAAAAATGGGCCCAAATGCAGATTTCAGGCCACTGAATTGCTCTGTAACTTTGTGCAAGTCTCTAATTCTGCTTTGTTGTTCTATTCCCACAATTCCCAACCAGCTTACAGCAAAGGGATACAACTTCCACAGGAGCGATGTGGCCGTCTCCTGGTCCAGCTTGCCTTCAGGGATTGGGTTTCCCATCACCTGTTGATAGAATGGTTAAGCCTTTATGAGCAATCATGAAATATTGGGAAATGAACCAAACCAATATAGAATGAAACTTCTATGTTGGAATCTGATATTCCTGGATCTTTTATGACTTTGATAGGATTGATGAAAAAATGAACTTATATCCAGAATGCATAGATCTAAATGACTGATGAACACAAAATCACCTTTGAATTTGGTGTAATGATGAGATTTCTCTGAACTGAGAATTTCAGAACTCTCATCTCTTCAAATCTCTGTACTGAGAAACGTAACTCACATCCTACCTAACATGACCAAAGTAGAAGTTGTTGTTCCCCACATACAGTGTCTTGGCTCCCCAACTTCTTCAACTCTGGAATCCCTCAGTTTGCCCAAATACACAATTATCTCTTTATTCTGGATATTTCATCATGTCACGGGAATATAATCAAAATTTGTTTTAGGAAAAGTTTGTTAAGGCTGCAGCACCCAGGAGATGACTGAATAGGTGGAGAGGGTGCAACTCTCCAAGAAGCCTGTACATACTCACCATTGGCATGATCCAGCCAAACTCTTGCTTGTTGAATCCTACTATATAGGGAACAGTGTTGAAATTCTTTTCAGTCAGAACCTCTTCAGGTCCCTTGGGCAGCAGCTCACCATCAACAACAGTGGGCAAAAAAGGATAGTTCTGGGAAGCACAGGATAATGCCAATCATTATTCTGCCTGTGATAACACACATGTTCCTCTCTCTGTCTATTTGAGGATGTGACCATAACCAACATCTCCCCTGGTAGTAGCCTGAGCAACACAGGGTCACATCCATAAGACACCAAGGGGAGAAATTTGAGGAGTTAGTCGTGGTGAAGTGATGCTGGTGGGAGAGGAGAAGGGGAATTATCACTCAAATTAAAATACCTGTTATTACAATACTCATTAAGTCAATTCTGGTGCTTTGAAATAGTTATGCATATAAAATCACAATGAACGATGAATTACTGAAAACTGGATAAATTTCCAAATGTGAAATAATTGGATAATAAACTGGATACACTGGATAATTTTCCCACGGTACCCAGGGACCTCTGTTTCATTATGATCACTTTTGTTTTGTTTTTAGGTACTTATGGAAAGATTTATTATATAACACAAACTTTGTGTTGTATGTAAAACTTAAGGTAAAATTTATAGTTGCATGTAAAATTTATGGTAGTACACTACCTGGGAAACACCACGAATTCTTGTGACTGTTTGTATTATACTTTTAAATTTTTGCACTTATGATCATAACAATACAATGTACTACACTTGTTATAAATTTTCCATCTCGTGAGTACACTGATTTAGCTGCTTTAACAACTTGGGTACAGCTGTCTCACATACTACTGATATTATGTTATTACTTTCCAGAATGGCTTCATAGAGAGTTTGGGAAATCTTTTCTTATTTTGGACTGACAGTTCCATTGACTCACTAAATGGAAATCAAGGGGAAGAATTTCACAAGTTAAAATTGAAGCAAAACTATCTGTTGTCTTTCTCCATAAAGCAACTAGTCTTTTGTGCTTAGCAACAATGGATAGAATTTCAGTACTGTTTGAGAGCCATGTTAAACACTAATAGAAGCAGTGCTGCCAAAATAGAGCACTTCAGAGATGCCAAAAAAGACACCTCATTGCATGAGAAATGGGACAGTAGATTTTTTCCTTTAACTTCACAGGGATACATGGACATGATGCTACTCTGATTTTTCAGCACTCTGTACATATTTTGTAAATGATCATATGAGTGTTGAAAGTAATGATTTGCGGTAACAAACACATTTTGACAAGTAAATGAGTTCAACATTAAAGTATCCCAGATTATTTAGAACCAGCTCTACAGGTTTATTGGTCTATAAAGCTTCAGATTCTGTGCCTTTCATTCCACCTGCCTAAATACAACTTAGTTCCCTATTTGACAGCAAGAAAAGATCACGACAAGGGCCAAATCCTACTGTAATAGTGTGTCAATACAGAACAGGCTCTGGTTACAGCTATGCTACAATAGAAAGACTGTGTAATCAGTAAGGGCTGCTCTGGAAACAGCAAGAGGTGCTCAGCAGCTCATCTGAAAGATGATTTACAACTAGGCCCTGGAAGCATGTGTTTGCCAGGCACAGAGGAAGATGGGGATGAAATCTATGGCCAAGTGAAGAAAACATGGAAGGATATCTCAAAAGTGGAAAATGCCTGAGCAAAAGGACAAGGAGTCATTGTGCAGAGCTAAACTCCAGACTGTCAAGGAGCACTGAGCTTGGGAGAATGATTCAGAGCAGGGGCAAGTAAGATTGTCAGGTGGTAGAGCACGTCTTCTGCATAATATGTTGCACATCCTTGAACCTCACGTATGTTTAGGAATTGCAAAGAAGGAAGAAAGTCAATTTGTCTTGTAAGTAAGATCAGACTTTTAAGGTGGAACATGATATGTTCTACCTTAGGTTTAGAAGGTCTAGACTTGTCACATTATTCACAGTATAAAGGTGGAGAAAAAGAAGATGCAGTAAATAGTAAAAGTGTAGAAGACAAGCAATGATAGTCTCAGTGGGAAAGCATGCATGGAAGATCACTGCAATCAACCACAATGAAAACCATATTAACAGCCACTATCTACACATGGACACTGGTGACTGCACTTGAGGCAAGGTTTTTCTCATGTCTCAAATATCAGGAACATCTTTTCCTCACATTGCACATCCTGTTCATCAGCTAGTCCACTTCTTTCTTCCTTGAGATACATCCAGACTCCATGCACATGTCGCCTCCTCACTGTTCCAGTCCTAATGTATTCAACCAAGATCCTTTGACTGGCCTGGTTCCATGCATTTCCCCATTCCAGTCCCTGGTCTCTACACTTGCCCTGATTCTTTCCTGCACTTCAGTGCAAATCACAGTCAGAGTCTGTTGTAAATCTAATATATGTCACTGCTCTGCTCAGGGCCCTCTGAGCAGCACCCATAAGGTGCTGAATCACTAATCAAGTTCTTTCAGTGATCTATTCATCCCACCTCCTATGAAATCCTCACTGTGAACCCCCTACACCCTCCTGCATAAACACACAGGTCTTCTTCAGCAAGGCATTTTAAATTCCACTAGCTCTTCTTACAACACTGTACCTCCAGGTTTCCTGAGAACTAGTTCATTTGCTATATTACAGTTGGATTCCATATCATCAACTTGTTATGAAAATCCCCCAAAAGTCTCATTTGTAGCTGGGGCCAGGACATTAAGAAAGGAGTTGAAAGGGTGAATTGCCATTCAGTATACACTTTTGTCTTTCTGCTTCCTGGCTACACGTGTTGAAGAGCACTCCACCCCGGGCCATTCTGCTGTGGCATTTCTGTGTTGGAGTCAGTGTCTAACAGACTGACTCTAATAGACTGAAACTGTGAACCAATTTAAGCTTGTCCTCCTTTAAGCTGTGGGTGCCAAGTATTTTGTCCCAGTGACAGGAAAGTGGATTAGTACACATACTCAGTCTATCCCTGACATTGATGTTTACATTCACACAATTAGTCAATTCTGTCCCCATTGAGCACTTTCTCTTTCTTCTTTAAGTGCTGCAGAGGGTGAGCAAATGAGAGATTTCTTTAGGTATCTGGGATGCTGTGAGGAGAGTTGAAATCATAGCCTCCTCCCTTGGAAAGGAAATTAGACCTCTGCCATCCCAGGAGTTTGGGGTCATTGAATGATTCTGTGTTCCTTATTTAGTTATCTCGAACTCCCAATAAGAGAAAATTATAATTAATTCTTTTTCACAAGAGCTTTTGCAAAGCAGGAAATGACAATTTAAAAAGGTAGATAAATGCAGAGTACACACATTTGCTGACCAAGAGCACAAGACTGGGAATTAGTAGTACATTTCAGTTTATTATTTCATCTTACTAATTCTGTTAACCTGGCAAGTCATGGCCCTCTCTAGGATTCAGCAATATATCCATACGATTTAGCTATAATCCCCCAAATTTTTTCATTGTAAATTGGAGGTATGAAGAATAAAAATCTGTGTTCAAGAAAACAAATATTCCTACCTCTCTGGGATCTCCAAATAAATCCACACGAACAAGTTTCTGGAAAGACAAAGGGAAAACCACATGAGAATGTTTCTACACGTAAAGCTCATCGTTCTACCTATGCCCCAAAGGAATCAAGCTTTTCCTCCTGCTTCATCTTGTGCTGGTCCCAGAGAAAAAGGGCACTATACAGACTCTGATGTGCACAAGCATAGGGCAGCATAAAAGACAGGCAGGGGCAGGCACCTGCAAGGGGAGTTAGGTAACAATCAGGAGCTTTTGGGAGAACATCTTTTTGTGCCTCTACTAATCTTTCATCTAAAGGTTCACCCTGGTAACATCATCTAAAATTGTCTCTTGCACAATGTGGAAATAAATTGACTGTAGTGGTGGAATTGTGGCAGCTTCAGTACTTGATATGTTAAGAGGGGTAATGGAGTGGCTAGAGATGGCATTCCCATCATACTTCACTTGTTTCCCTCTTTTTTTCCTACTTTATGATTCCAAGTGTCCTTAGATCACCTTGAGTCTTCATGCTCCTAAAATTAGAGATTAGTGCCCGTTTGGATATATTCCATGGTCAGTTCAACCGACTACACCACAATTAACATTGCAATCTTACAAGAGACTATTTCTAAACAGAGAGAAGTCCAACCTGTTCTCTTTTCATACATACAGGGGATAAATGTGTTTCAGTGAGAAACCAACAAAGAAGAATAGAAACTGGGTGATTAACACATGCGGATTTTTAATAATATTTTAGATCCAGCCAAAGGGAACTAAACCACCTGATCATGAAAATTTCAGTTACCTGAAGATTCTTTTACATCCTTTTTGTTTTTCAAGTCACTTTGAAAGGAGAGTTCTCCTTATATAATAGGAAATCTTGACTTACAAAATCACTGAATCTCACTTCAACTCATGCTTTCTTTTATTGCAAGGTTTCATGAGGAGTGAATCTGCCTACACTAGCTACCAAGTCTGACACAGATATGTAACCAACAACATCTGAAGATGCTTCCACTATATGTGATAACCCACCATAATTCAGGTGTGTGTGTGTGTGTGTGTGTGTGTGTGTGTGTGTGTGTGTGTTTACTCAGGGCCGAGGTAAGCAGGGAAATACTTCCACAACAACTCATAAAGATGTCCCAGGATAACAGGTTCTCTGGGTTTTTCTAAATTGAGCAGCAAGTATCTCCACATTAACTGTTCCCTCTTGTGCCATGTGTGGACTGACTGTAATGTTTTCCATTTTTCAGACGTTAAAAAAGTGGTGATTTAATTTCTTGAGTATCTTGGTTAAACCTGCTTCATATGATAAACCCAGATCAAAGCCTCAGAGCCACATTAGAGTCACTATATGGACACATTAGCAAAACACAGCTGTAGAGGCTCCCTCTTAAGATATAGAAGTGTCATGCTGGAGATCTAAACAGAGGATGGAGAAGCTCAGGTAACTCATGCGACCACAATTGAAACTTCCTCAAAGGGGAAAGGTTTCATGGTTCCTGGATGTTTTATTCTCTAGATGTTCATTCTGCTGAGCTTCCCTGTGATGATATGGCCATGACTTTTCATCAATTGCAAATGTAACTTTTCCTTTTACACATCACTGCTGGCTATTTTGAATATGTTGCCTCGCAGCACTCCCACTACATTTAGCCCACTCAATGTATGGATTTATTTCTCTTTCAATAGTTTTATAAAAAGATACATATAGTCAATTCATGAAGTTCTTTTTTTTTTATTTAAGAGGAAAAAGAGAAAAACACAAAACAAACCAAAGCGGCATAAGGGTACACGCAATACAGAACTACAAAAAACAAAACAAAACAAAAAAACATAACAGTAAGAAATCACCTGCTAGTAGATTACACACTATCTTCTTGAAAATAGTTCCTCAAATCACAGTATCAAAGAACACAAGGTGGACATTCAAACAGGGAGACTGCAAACAGCTGTGTTCAATGTTCCAAAAACATTGATAAAGTCAGCTATTTAACACCCCAAAACACACTTGCTGTTATATCCGTTAGAGCTCTTTTTCTTTTTTTTTCCCTCTCTTTTTTACAACAAAATTCACACATCTTGGATTTTAGTACTCCTTAGTGCTTATTACTTTCTTTGGGGGGGGGGGAAGAATACAGTCAAATATGGCAAAACAAAGCTGTCAGTCAATACCAAGGATAGACATAGCACATGGTGTAGAACAGAGTACAAGTTTATCAACAATGGTTATCAACGTTGTCCCTTGTTTCCTTAAAAAGAATTGTCTATCTTATTAGATATTATAAAGTTGGACAAAACAGTAGAGAACAAGACCAATAAAACTTAGGCATTGTAAACATTACAGGACTTCCAAAGAAGACAATAGTCAAACCAGAATGGGTATCTTAGTGAATCTTATTGTCTTCAAAGTAGTTGCCTATGTCTTCAAACTTGATACTATCATATAGAATGGAACAGAGTCTAATCAGTCAAAACAAGATCGTGGGAGTACTACAGGACTTCAAAACAAGTTAATAGGAAATCGAAAAGAGTTACTATTTATATATCCTAATTTTTTTTGAATTTTTTCTTTAATTAAGACAAACATAAGAAATGACTAAATAATTTTTTTGAAACAATAAGGGGGAGATTGAGATAAAACAGGACATAACAATATAACAATAGAGGTCACAGCATGACTGTTTCAACAACCTAGTACTTCACCACCTTATAACCTGACTTAATAGTAGTTACCATAGTGTATTTTTCCTTGAAATATTTGGATAAAACTTCATATACTCTAGCTTCAAATATTTTCATATCAAGAAGCCCAGAATAAAGCCTTTCTAATTAATGAGTGAAAACTTTATAAGGCTTCAAGGCCACCTAATGGGGAATCATGATTACCACATATTTTTATATATTTGAATCATTATTTACATTAGGGAAACTATTCGGTATTCACACATGCGAGATTGATTTATTTCACTAATGAGTATGGTCTCAAGCTGCGCCCATTTATTGATAAATATCTCAATGTGATCCTTCTTTATAGCTGAATAATACTCCATTGTATAGAAATACCACAACTTTTTTATCCATTCCTCAGTTGATGGGCACTTGGGTTGTTTCCAAGATCTGGCGATTACAAATTGTGCTGCTATAAACATAGGTGCACATATATCACTGTGGTATGATGCTTTCAGTTCTTCTGGGAATATGCCTAGAAGTGGAATAGCTGGAATAAATGGGATTTCCAGTCCCAACTTTTTGAGAAATCTCCAGACAGATCTCCACAAAGGCTGTACCAGTCTACACTCCCACCAGCAGTGCAGGAGAGTTCCTTTTTCCCCACAGCCTCTCCAGCATTTGTTGTCGGTTTTCTTGATCCTGGCCATTCTTTCAGGAGTGAGATGGAATCTCAGTGTGGTTTTAATTTGCATTTCTCTAATGACCAATGATGATGAGCATTTTTTCATGTATTTATTTGCCATTTGCATTTCTTCATCTGAGAACTGCATATTCATCTCAGATGCCCATTTTTGGATTGGATCTTTGAATTTCGGAGGTCTGAGTTTCTTTAATTCTTTATATGTTTTAGACAAGAGGCCCTTGTCTGAGAGAGAGTTCACTAAAATCTTTTCCCAGTTTGTGGGTTTTCTTTTCACTATACTGGAGATTTCTTTTGACATGCAGAAACTTTTTAATAAGAAGTGGTCCCAGTTATTGATTCTGGGAAGTATTTCCCGTGCGGTTTGAGTCCTGTTCATGAATTCTTTACCTACTCCTATGTCTCCAAGGTTTCTACCTATTTTGTCTTCCAATAGATTTAGTGTTTCTGTTTTAATATTCAGATCTTTGACCCATTTAGATTTTAATTTAGTACATGGTGATAGACATCGGTCTAGCTTTAGTTTTCGGCAAATGGAGAGCCAGTTTTTCCAGCACCATTTATTAAAGAGACTGTCGTTCTTCCAGTGAACCTGCTTGGCTCCTTTATCAAAGATAAGGTGGTTGAGTGTGTTCGTAGTTGTGGTTGTATCTTCTAATCTATTCCACTGATCTTCAGCTCTGTTTTGATTCCAATACCATGTTGATTTTACTACTGTTGCTTTGTAGTATAACTTCAAGTCAGGGATTGTGATGCCTCCTGCTTTGTCTTTGCTGCTTAGAATTGCCTTTGAGATTCTAGGTCTCTTCTGGTTCCAGATGAAATTTAGGAGTGATTTCTCTAGATCTATAAGGTATGTTGATGGTATTTCTATTGGGATTGCATTGAATCTGTATAACAGTTTTGGGAGAATGGCCATTTTCACAATGTTTGTTCTTCCTATCCATGAGCAAGGGATGTCTTTCCATTTTCTGAGATCATCTTCAATTTCCTTTTTCAGTGTATTATAATTTTCACTGTATAAGTCTTTCACTTCTTTCGTAAGAGTAATTCCTAAATATTTCATTTTCTTGCTTGCTAATGTGAATAGTCCAGTTTCTCTTATTTCCCTCTCTGTAATTTTGTTGATCGTGTATAGGAATGCTATTGATTTCTGAGTATTGATTTTGTATCCAGCCACATTACTGAATTTATTTATTGTATCTAAGAGTATTTCAATGGAGTTTAGGGGGTCTTCTATGTAGAGTATCATGTCATCTGCAAACAATGATAATTTAACTTCTTCTTTTCCTATCTTTTCCCCTTTTATTTCTCTTTCTTGCCTAATTGCTCTGGCTAGTACTTCCAGTACTATATTAAATAGGAGTGGTGATAAAGGACATCCTTGTCTTGTACCCGATTTTAAAGTAAAGGCTTTCAATTTTTGGCCATTTAGTATGATGCTGGCTGTTGGTTTGTCATAAATGGCCTTTATTATATTGAGGTAAAGACCATTTATTCCAATTTTCTGTAAAGTTCTTATCATGACTAAGTGTTGGACCTTATTGAAGGCTTTTTCTGCATCTATAGAGATGATCATGTGATTCTTATTTTTGGCTTTATTGATATGGTGGATTACATTTATTGATTTGCGTATGTTGAACCATCCTTGCATTCCTGGGATGAATCCCACTTGGTCATGGTGTATAATCTTCTTGATGATTTGCTGGATCCTATTTGCCAATATTTTATTGAGGATTTTTGCATCTGTGTTCATTAGGGAGATCGGTCTATAGTTCTCTTTTATAGTTGGGTCTTTCTCAGGTTTTGGTACTAGAGTAATATTTGCTTCCAGGAATGACTTAGGAAGGATTGCTTCCCTTTCAATTTCATTGAATAGTTTGAGGAGTGTCGGCATTAGGTCTTCTTTATATTTCTTGTAGAATTCTGCAGTGAATCCATCTGGGCCTGGGCTCTTCTTGGTGGGCAAGGACCCAATTACATTCTCAATTTCATTAGCAGAGATTGGGTTATTCAACAGTTTTATATCCTCTTGATCTAGCTTTGGTACTTCATATGCTTCTAAGAATCTGTCTATTTGTTCTGTGTTATCAAACTTTTGAGAGTAGAGGTTTTCGAAATAGGTGTTGATGATCCTCTGTATTTCTATTGGGTCTGTAGTGATTTCTCCTTTTTCATTTCTTATTGCATGAATTTGAGCTTTTTCTTTCCTTTTTTTAATAAGGTTGGCTAGGGGCTTATCGATTTTATTTATTCTTTCAAAGAACCAACTCTTTGATTCGTTGATTCTTTGGATTGTTTTCTTAGTCTCTATTGCATTGATTTCTGCTCTGATTTTTATAATTTCCTCTCTTCTTTTGGCTTTGGGCTTGACTTGCTCTTCTTTTTCTAGCTGTTTGAGGTGTTCTGTTTTACAACAGTAAAGGAAAAATGAATTTCCCAGTTTGGATTGGTAGGCTATTACAGTTCTCCTCCACTAACAGCACTCTTCCATACACTTAGCATGGAAGGATGCATGGGTTACTCAGGATAACAAAGTTCAATGAATACATGGATATATCAATGACAAATATCATATAGCTGAAAGATATGTCATTTTTCCTGGGATACAGAGTGAAAGAGTATAGAAAAATGTTCCCTGATGTTATGGATTCTGTGGAAATATCCCTTCAAAGACTTGTGAATTTATAAGTTGGACTTTTTCAGAGTTGACTCAATCTAGAGTGTGTGATTGACTCATGGTGCAATTCTGGGAATAAGTGTAGTAGGGTTAAGGGTGGGTGATTTCTAAATCATTCAGCTATTACCATGGCAGCCACCCCAATTCTAGTAATCTGAATAAAAGATAAGACACTGCAGCCTCTACAAACTGTGAGCTAAGTTAAATTTTTCTCATGTAACTTTGAGTGTTGAGTATTTTGTTTTAGCATCAAGGGAAAACTAACTCACATCTGGTAACTAATTCAGATGCACAGAGTGTGGATAAACAAAGGAAAAGTTATGCAATGGGAAATAGTTAATTGATGAAACTCTAAAAGATTTACATAGATAGAAGGATGGATAGATAAAAATCAGATATATTAATGATAGGTAAATAATAAATAGATTTAAGGTATCCTGATTTAGTCAGTTATGAGAAAATGTAAGAAACTGGGCCTCTGATGTGAGTAAATAAGTACTTATATACCTTATAAATAAGTCAAGAGAAACTGTGAAACTTTTCTGAAATTCGTAGTACTTAATCTGCCCATTCCCAAAATTCAGGATCACAGTTCCATGCAGAAATATAGAGCATTTGACTGTTAAAATACATCTGAAAGTACAAATGTCAAATTTGGATTAGAAAGAGCTACCGATGTTTATGAAGTTTCTCATTAAATTATTATTGGATATTTTCAATATTTGTGATACTTCACAATAAAAATAAATTAAACTCTCAGTCTTGAAAAGTAGCCTAATAGTGCTGCTGAAAGTGAGAAAAGGGATTGGGCCACACCCAATGACCTCCATTCAGTCCTGGGAGCCCTGTGCCTGGTGATTTCCAGCATACTCAGGTGAAGCTTTAGACCGTGACTGATAGGGCATAAGATCCTGCCCAGCACCCTAATCAAGGGATGACACCCAGGAGGTCCCCTCAAGTGTAACAGGGCCATGCCCAGTGACCTCCATTCAGT
The DNA here is from genome assembly GCF_034190915.1 of Cavia porcellus. Taxonomy (NCBI): domain Eukaryota; kingdom Metazoa; phylum Chordata; class Mammalia; order Rodentia; family Caviidae; genus Cavia; species Cavia porcellus. The sequence continues at coordinate 82,461,851 of NW_026947487.1, forward strand.
TCCAGAAGCTTAAGTCAAGGAGGGTGATTTCCATCATGCTCAGGGAGGGCTTTGAAACATCTCTTCCAGTGGTTGAGCCCACTCCCAGCATCCTAAATCACTAGAGGATGCAGGAGAGGTCCCATGGGCCTGAATGGGCCGTGCCCAGTGACCTCCATTCAGTCTCAGGAGCCAAAGGCACACAAGGGTGATTTCCAGCCTGTACAGGGGAAGCTTTAGACCATCACAGCCAGCGGGTAAGACCCTGCCCAGCATCCTAAATCACCTGAGAACACACTGGATGTCCCTACAGGCTTTATGGGCCAAAGCCAGAGATTTCCATTCAGTCCCAAGAATTGAAGGCTTGCAAAGTGATTTCCAGCATGCATGGCAGAAACTTTAGAACATCACTCAAAATCCAGAAATATATAAAAATGACAAAATGAAAGAACAAAATGCAATGTCAAACCTCCAGCCCATTGAAAGGAATCCTAGGAGCTATGTACATGGAAAAAAATACATACACCTGAAATATCTGAAATGGTAACAACTGAAATAAAGAAACAATTCCAGGAAGCTATAAAAGAGCACAAATCAGATATAATTTCCCAGGTAAATGAAGAAATTATAAATGTAATGAAAGAAATGATGAACACATCTAACGAAGACATAGTCAAAAAAGTAGAGGTACAATGCCAAAAGATAGAAACCCTGAATGAACAATATAAGAAATAAACAGAATGCATGAAGCAGACTTAAGGAGATATACAGGAAATCAAAAATTCCATTGAAAGTTGATAAAACTGCCTCAACAAAAGTGAAGATAGAATTTCAGATCTCAAAGACAAGACTGTAGCCAGTGAACAGGAAAGGAAAGATCTTTTAAAAATAACAAGAAATCAGGAAATAACAATTCAACAGCTGCAAAATCATGCAAAGAAAAACAGCATAAGATGGACAAGGATAAATGAAAAAGAAGGGGACAACACAAATTATATCAAGAGACTATTTACAGAAGTAATAGTTGAAAATTTCCCAAACAAGAGAATGGAACCTGACATACAGATCAGTGAAGCATATAGAAATCCAAATAGTTGTATCAAAATAAAAATACACCCAGAAATATAATAATCAATATCCAATAAACCCAACATAGGAACAATGAAAAGTTGTTAGAGACAAGAGACAGATCACCCATAAAGTAAAGCCTATCAGAATCACAGCAGGCTTCTCAACACAATGAAGTCAAGAAGAGCATGGAGTGAAGTATTTCAGATCCTAAAGGAAAATGACTTTGAACCCAGACTGATGTACCCTGAAAAACTGTCCTTCAAAATGGATGGAGAAATAAGATACTTCCATGACAAAGAACAGCTGAAGAACTTCATGACCACCAAAGCAACCCTGCAAAGAATACTAAAAGATATTCTAGACAGACCTAAGAAAACGCCAGTAAGCAAAGCAGACAAATAAACAGAGTGGAAAGGTAAAGAATCAACAGTAGAAAGATAAAATGTCAAAAATTTGCCAATACGTATCAGTTACAACCAATAATGTTAATTATTATAACCATTGCACCAATTCAATTCACCATTTAAAAGAAACAGACTGGCAGAATGGATCAAGAAACAACATCCAACCATATGCTGTCTACAAGAAACCCATCTAACCCAAAAGGAAATTCATAGATTGAAGGTCAAAAGGTGGAAAACAATGCTTCATATAACAGGAGCCCAAAAAAAGCAGGGGCAGCTATTCTGCTTGCAGACAGTGTGAACTTCAAACCAAGAATGATCAAACGAGATAAAGAAGTTCACTACATACTAGTTAGGGGAAAATTTCAAGAGAAAGTGATAACTAAATACGTATGCACCAAATCTGGGAGCACCTAGTTATACAAAACAAATATTAAAAGAAATGAGAAGTCAAATAAGCAATAACACAATTATAAAAGGAGAACTTAATACACCATTAACACAAAGGGACAGATAAAACAGACAGAAAATCACAAAGAAATAACAGAACTGAATCACACTTGTGAACAAATAGACCTGATAGACATATACAGAGTGTTCTACCTACCAACATCAGAATATATATTCTTCTCAGGAGTATGTAAGACATTCTCTAATGTAGACCAAATGCCAGCCTATAGAACATACTTAAGTAAATGCAAAAGAACTGAAGTTACCCCATACATGTTATCGGATCATAGCACCATAAAACTAGAAATTAATGATAAAAAACTGCAAAAACTCACAAACACATAGAAACTGAATAACACACTCCTGAGCAATCAGTGTTTCACAGAGGAAATTAAAGAAGAAATTAAGCAATATCTATAAGCAAACAAAAATACAAATACAAATTCCTGGAATCTGTGGGATGCACTGAAAGTAGTCCTCAGAGAAAAAATATTGCAGTGAATTACCAAATCAGGAAAACAGAACAAACACAAATAAACAACCTGATGCTATGCCTCAAACATCTAGAAAAGGAAGAGCAAGTCAAGCCCAAAGACCAAAGAAGGAAGGGGATTATAAAAACCAGAGCAGAAATTAATGCAATAAAGACTAAGAAAACAATACAAAGAATAAATGAATCAAAGAGTTTGTTCTTTGAAAGAATAAATACAACTGATAATTCCCTAGCCAATCTTATTTTAAAAAGGAAAGAAAAAAACTCAAATTCATGTAATAAGGTATGAAAAAGATGAAATCACTACAGATGCTGTGGAAATACAAAATATCTTCAACACCTGTTTCAAAAACCTCTGCTCTCAAAGGCTTGATAACACAAAAGAAATAGACAGATTCCTAGAAACATGAATTACCAAAGCTGGGTCAAGAAAATGTAAAACTGTTGAATAACCTAATTTCAATTAAAGAAATTGAAAATGTAATTATATCCTTGTCAACAAAGAAGAGCCCAGGCCCTGACAGATCCACTGCAAAATTTTACAAGAAATTCAAAGAAGACTTAACGCTGACACTCCTCAAACTCTTCTATGAAATCGAAAGGGAAGCAATTCTCCCTGTCTCACTCCTGGAAACAAATATCACTCCAGTACCAAAACCTGAGAAAGACCCAACTAAAAAAGAAAACTACAGGCCAATGTCCCTAATGAACGTAGGTGCAAAACTTCTCAGTATTTTATATTATAAAATTTATAAATTTATAAAATATTGGCAAACAGAATGCAGCAAATCATCAAGAGGATTATACACCATGATCAAGTGGGATTCATCTTAGGAATGCAGGGATGGTTCAGCACATGCAAATCAATAAATATAATCCCCCAATCAATAAAGCCAAAAGTAAGAATCACAAGATCATTTCTACAGATGCAGAGAAAGCTTTGGATAAGGTGCAATACTTATTCATGATAAGAACCTTACAGAAAACTGGAATAGATGGTCTTTACCTCAATGTGATAAAACCAACCATCTATGACAAACCAACAGCCAGCATCATATTAAGTGGCCAAAAACTGAAAATCTTTACCCTAAAATCAGGTACAAGACAAAGACATCCATTATCTCCACTCGTATTCAATATACTGCTGGAAATACTACCCAGAGCAATTAGACAAGAGCGAAAATTAAAAGGAGTAAGGATAGGAAAACAAGAAATTAAATTATCATTATTTGAAGATGACATGATACTCTAAGTAGAAGACCCCCAAAATTCCACTGAAAGACTCCTAGGTATAATAAATAAATTCAGTAATATACCTAGATAAAAAGTCAACACTCAAAAATCAATAGCATTCCTATACACTAACAAAAAAACTGTTGAGAGAGAAATAAGAGAAGCCACACCCCTTAACAATAGCATTCAACAAAATGAAATACTTAGTAAGCAATGTAACAAAAGAAGCAAAAGATATATTCAGGGAAAATTGTAGTACCCTGAAGAAGAAATTGAAAAGGACCTCAGAAAATGGGAAAACAGCCCTTGTTCATGGATAGTAAAAACAAATATTGTGAAAATGGCTGTTATGGATTAAGAGCTTGTGGTCAACTTAATGCTAGCTGAATTACATCAGCAGGGTGCTGAACATAAATGTTCTACTTGGGGAAAGTTGCCAGCATGAATAGTGACATGGAGGAGAAGAAGGGCGTTGAGACACTGAGGCATTGTGGGTTCTCTTACATGTTACTGTTTGAGCCCTTCCGTTCTCTTGGAGAAGCTCTGGTCTCACATAAAGCATTGCTTCCTGGCTCCAGGAGGGGAAGTTGTGTGACACTTGGTCTCAAGGGAGAACTTGTCACACTGACTTCCTGGTATGTACTCAACTATGCTTATCATCCAAGGCATTAGGGGCCTCTGTGTCGCTGAGGACAGCTGTGGTGCTTTTCAGGATAGCCGTGGTCTTTGTTGTGAGCTTGCCTTCTCAGCTCAAGCATAGAACACTCAATCTTCTGGCACAGCTCCTTTACCCTGCTGGCTTGGACTTTCTAGCTTCCAGCACTGAGCTTTGGGCCTTCCCAGCACAGACCTATAAAACAGACTGGCGTAAGTCCTTCTTTGGGCTCTAGATCTCCAGTTGGACTCATAGGAGGCATTGTCATGAGCTCTGGGTCTTCATCTGGACTTGTGTGGGACATTGCTGTGAGATTCAGGCCCTTGACTAAATATTCTATGTCTTTAGTGTTTTGGATACATTTCCTTCATTCTCTTGTGTTAACTCTGTGTGACCATTATAAAAATAATATAAAATCCATGTCCTGATTTTAATTGTTCTCACAACCTCTGACTACAACAATGGTCATTATCCTAAAATTGTTATACAGATTTAATGCAATTCCCATCAAAATACCACTAGCATACCTCGTATATCTAGAGTAATCACTCCTAAAATTCATCAGGAACTAGAAGAGACCTAGAATAGCAAAGGCAATTCTAAGCAACAAAGGCAAGGCAGGAGACATCACAATCCCTGACTTGAAGTTATACTACAAAGCTACTGTCATAAAATCAACATGGTACTGGAATAAAAACAGACCTGAAGATCAATAGAGTAGATTAGAAGATACAACTACAAGTACAAACACACTCAGTCACCTTATCTTTGATAAAGGAGCCAAACAAGTTCACTGGAAATAAGATAGTCTCTTTAATAAATGGTGCTGGAAAAACTGGGTCTCCATATGCTGAAAACTAAAACTAGACCCAGGCGTATCACCATGTACTAAACTGGAGTTAAAATGGATAAGAGATCTAAATATTACAACAGAAACACTAAATCTGTTGGAAAACAAAGTAGGTAGGAATGTTGAAGACATAGGGGTAGGTAGAGAATTCATCAACATGAATCAAACTACATAAGAAATACTTCACAGAATCAATAATTGAGGGTCACATCTTATTAAAAAGTTTCTGCATGTCTAAAGAAATCTCCAGCATAGTGAAAAGAAAATCCACAAATTTCAAAAAAATTCTTAGTGAATTGTTCCTTAGACAAAGGACTTCTGTCTAGAACATATAAAGAATTAAAAAATTCAGACCCCCCAAATTCAAATACACAATCCAAAAATGTGTATCCAAGACGAATATGCAGTTCTCACCTGAAGCAATACAAATGGCAAATAAATACATGAAAACCACAATGAGATTTCATCTCACTTCAGAAAGAATGGCCAGGATAAAGAAAACTACCAACAACAAGTGCTGGAGAGGCTTCAGGAGAAAAAGAAACTCCTCTGCACTCCTGGTGTGAGTGCAGACTGGTGCAACCACTGTGGATTTCAGCCTAGAAGTTCCTCAAAATTCTGGGATTGGAAGTCCCATTTGACCCAGCTATTCCACTTCTGGGCATATTCCCATAAGAACTGAATCATCATATCACAGTGATATATGTGCATCCATGTTTATAGCCACACAATTTGTAGTAACCAGATCTTGAAAACACCTTAAATGCCCTTCAACTGAAGTATAGATTAAAAAGATGTGGTATTTTTATACAATGAGGTACTACTCAGCTATAAAGGATGATCACATTGAGATATTTATAAATAAATGAATGCAACTTGAAACCGTACTCTTAAGTGAAATAAATCAAATTCATTGTGTAAATACCATATAGTCTCCTTGGTACAAGAAATGGTTAGAGTATATAAGATTTTATGGTAATCATGGTTTCCCATTATATTGCTTTGAAGTCTTATAATGCTTTCATTCATTGGTTGGATAGATTTACTCTTGTTTGATTTTATTATGTGTGATGGTATGAATAGATATTTTCACATTATGGTAGCCATTGCTGATTTACTATCATCTTGCTTTGAAGTCCTACCATGGTTTTGTTATGTTTTGATTTTTTCTATCCTGTTGTGTCTTATTAGATTTTATTGTGTGTATGGTATAAAATTTTTTTAAAAGAAAATGAGATATTATAGTAGCCACTGTTCATTTCCTGTTGTTTGGTTTTGAATGTCCTATGATGCTTTCATTCTCTTGAATGATTTTATACTATTTTGTTATATTTGATATTACTGTGTGTGAAGGTATGCTCAACTATTTCAAAGAAAAGACATTATGGGAGCTACCATTGATCTCCAGTTGTCTTGTTGTGAATTGCTATGTTAGTTGCATTATTCTTTTCTGATTTGCTTTGTTCTTTTCTCTTGTATTTTATTCGTTGTAAAAATAAAATAAATTAAAAGAAGTAAACAATGGGTCTGGAAACAGTTTGAAGCCTGCCTACTGATAAAGGCTCTTGGTCTCATCTACCTTGAAAATCAAGGCTTCCTACAAAAAGAATGAACTGCCCTCCATGACAGAGAGTGAAGTAACCAGGTATTTACATTTACACAAGATAGAGTCTCCTCTGGCAACCTAGAAGAATGCACAGTTGTCAAGAATCAAATAAATGCTTTCCAAAATCTTTGTCAAGCACAAATGATGCCATTTGAAGAGCAAAATACTGAACAATTTCCATGAACATCACAGGAATTTTGAAAAATAATTCTGCTTGAAAGACACAATGTGAGCATACCCATTAAAATCGTGTAATTCAAATCCTTTAAAAATATTATGAATTTTAACATAGTAGTTTTTTTGCTCCTGCATATAAGCTATTTTATTTAATGGAATGAAAGATGTAATGTGCTGCTGTCCCACAATTAAAAAACTTGAAAAAGAAGAACAAAAGAAAGTGAAAATCTATCCCATGTAACTTAACAAGGGCAAGAGAACAACTGAGGAGATGAAGCATAGGGTCAGTATACAGGTACCACTAGAATAGAGGCACCTACCAAGTTCTGTGTGGCTTCCAAGAGTTCTTCCTCTGTCTTCTGGCGCAGGCAGTGAACCATGACAGCTGAGGAAGTGGTCTTACACCCAGCAGCAATGGCAATTTTCTGCAACAATAAGTAGAAGCAGAGATCCAGGTTAGTGTCACTTACTTCCATCGATGTACACAGAGGAGTGTTATCACAAACTCAGTGTCTAAATGCAGTAGGATGTAGCAGAGCATCATATACACCAGTAGAGCGGGTTTTGTTTTTGTCCCACAGTATACTGCTTCTTTAATTAACAGGGCACCATCCAGTAAATACATATATCACATATAAATAAAAATAAGTAAGCACAGTATTCTCAAAGTTGAACTTCATTAAACAGTGCTTTGGCATCGAGGTAAAAGCTTACATTCAGGATTATACTGTTTTGTTTCAAATACCAACTCCTCTATTTCTTAGCTATTTGACCTCCAGCAAGGCCCTTAACCCTTTTGAACCTTTATTTCTCCTGCACATATTGGTGTAATCATGGAACTCGTCTTATAAAAAGAATTAATGCTGGGGAGAAGCAGAAGTGTGTACTGTGTATTCCACAAAAGTAATGTTTATACTTAACTATAAAATGTATGGATAACATGATTCACAGGAAGATACTATATACAGTATGGAATATGATTGAAATATCATCCTAAAATATCTCTTATATCTCTCCATTCTCATCTTAGCAGTATTTTGAGCATCTCAGTAATCCTTTAAGATTTAACAGTAAGGACCATATCTGTGGATATCAGGAGAGCAGAGAAAGTACGTTATCTTTCCAGGATGAGCTCTACCTTAGCAAGAGGCTTGACATCCTTGCTTAACAAACAAGGACTGAGGATCACACCACTCTGAGAAATGGCCCTGTGAAAGAGGTTCTTGGCCAGGGGAGATAGCACCTGTAAAGGGTTGGATAGAAGAAGTTAATTCTCAACTCAATAATTCTCAACTCAGTTAATTCTCAGTAAGTGAATGACTCACTTATTCTTTAAGGCTTCTTCTTTGTATTTCTGTGCCCTTGCTGTTTACCTTAAGATAGTGCCACTGAGTTGATATGACAGCCATCAGATTTCCTTCATTGCCTAGGCCCCCTTTATATGCCATTTCCCTAAGAGAACTTTATTTTTTTAAATTTTATTTTAAAGAGAAAAATAGGTAAGCAAACAAAAAAAGTTTCAAAACAGATTAGTAGGATGGTTATAAGTGTTGATAGATTGTATATTTTTTCGTAGTAGCTGTTGACAGTACATGATATAGGTATGTTATCTTTTGTAAACAATACTAGACCAAAACAGTTTGTTCAATGAACAAATGAGAGCTAGCAGTGTAACTTGCTATCTTGTATGTATATAAATGTTTCTTTTTCTCATTTTCTATTTCCTCTTTCACTCATCACAGTTCATCTTTTTTTTTGAACAGTGTCTTCACAATTCAAAATATCTGTTACATATTTCAGACCCTAACTATTTGTTTAGGTTTTTACACTAGTTATGCAATATGGTTTTTATACATGTGGGTCTTATTAGCTTGATTTATGAGTATGATCTTGAGTTGCATCCATTCACCCATGGAGGTTTGAAGATTATCCTTCTTTGATGCAAGATAATCTTAATGGGATGGAGCTAGAGACCAGGATAGATGACAGTATTTAAAGTGTGTGGCATATGTCAACAACAACCAAAATTCTAGAAAGACACTTGTATTTACAGAAACAAAGTCTGTCCTAGAATTTAATATATTATAGCAAAGATTACTTCATGGAAGTGCAATGGTTGTTTCTTTTTAGAGTGCTTTATATACAGATATTTGATGAACTGTGGAAAATACCATGTCAATCCATGGCTACTGTTCCACAGCGACTATTAATGGACAGTGGAAATGTGGATGACCATTTTGTATTTTGGGTTTAACAATTGTTTTCCTGTTTCTCTACTGTAAAAAATATACCATTGCTTCTTTTTGCTATTCAAATCTGAAACCAATATTGTGTGAAAAATTATAGAAACACGGAGTGCCTGATTATTTCTGATTTACAGAATCCTCTGTAATATCAATCAGTGTCCCCCAGCCCCCAACCCCCATATGAATAAGACATCTCAAGACTCCAGGTTGGATCCGTGTCACAAAGCTCCTGTGCTATTCTTCTACTACCTCCCCTACTTTCAGCTTCCCTCTCTCCTCCTGCTCACCTATATCACCAAGTGCAACTTGACCCACACTCGCAGAGAGTGTTGTCTTCCTTCTTATGCATGGGCAAGTTACCGGGACAACATACAGGAGGCCCCCAACACTACACTCAGGGCTGAAGTCTTACCCTTGATCTTGGAGAGAAACCTCATAGTTTGTCTCCAAACCTACTTCCCAAGAGAAATAAAGTGAGTGTTAGTGATTAAAAAGATCATACGCAAGCAATAGTGTCCATCCATCTTTATAGCAGCACGGTTAGTAATAGCTAAATCTTTGAAATAAGCCCATCATCAGAGTAATGGATAAAAAATAGATGGTTCTTTTAATATAATAGAGTATTACTCTATCATTTTGAAGGATTAACCTTGAGACATTTCTGTGTTCATGGATTCACCTTCCTGCAGTACTCTGAAGTGAAATAAATGGATCACATATTTCTATGTTGCATGGTTTCATGGGAGTGAGAAACTGAATGTGTAAATAAGGGTCAAAGTACATTATAAGTAATATGAAATAGGAAGAAAAGATTTAAAAAAATGAAACCCAGTAGAGGGAGGGGAAAGAAAGGAAGACAAAATATAAAAATGATAAAAGAAGGATAAAATAGAAATAAAGCTTGTGTAAGAAGAGTAAAAGGGGTTGAACAGGGGAAAAGTCTGAGGGAGAAAAGAAGAATCAAGACACATCAGACACATACAGGAAGAAATTACATGTGATTATTATTATTCTTATATTTATCCAAATGTACCAGTAAACTCAATGAAAATAATGAGAAAGATGAGTGGAAACTCAATCAAGTCGAAAGAAGAGTAATATGCCTGTTGTACGGTGAAGGTGGAGATTCTTTGAGCCCCAGGAAAATAAGTTGAACAATAGGATTAGGAGCATTGGGACTTGGTTCCTCACAAGCGGTTTTGGGCACTGAGTAAACTCTGTTGTGAATCTAGGTCTGATAAAGAGAAGCACATATGACTGGATTCACTGCTCTTCAAGAATATCCATCAGCAATATCCAATCTAGGGTGAGAATTGATGGTGATAACAAGACTTACAAGAACAGAGACACTTTCAGCTCCTGCTGACTCTCCAAAGATGGTCACAGAGTCTGGGTTGCCTCCAAAGTTGACGATGTTGTCTTGCACCCAATGCAATGCAGCCAGCTGATCCAAGTGACCCCAGTTTCCCCGGCTGTGTTCATCCCCTGTGCTGCAAGAAACAGAGAAAGGAAATGATCCAGAATATCACAGTGATGCTCTTTGGACTGAAATGACTTGGGGATCTCAGTCAAGAATGAGGGCTGTGCTCCATGTGCCTGATACCAGTGCCTTTCTCTGCCATTCAGTCCTACAGCAGTGTTCTTCAGGGTGGTTTGCACTCATACTTGTATGTACTGGAAGAACTAGGAGGAAGCTCTAGTGAATCAGTCTGTTTGCTGGTGCTGGAGGGGAGAGATGTTGATTCACTATTGGTCCTGATGAGAAGACCCTGGCAGCACAGTTGGTTGAAAGTCTTTCTCAGCGATTATTATTTGCACTCCCTCTTGTGTCTGGCTCTTCCTACTTCCACAGAAGATGAACAGAACTGCATTGCTCTGCTGAATTCTCACTCTCCTCAAAGAAAAAGAACTGTGGAGAAAAGGGTCCTTTCACAACTTTGGTAAAAGCTGGGACACAGCACAGGTGAAAAGGAAATGAGTATTTCAGAGGCAGTAACTTGAAGGCTGGGATTTTACAAGGAATAGGTGTTTGGCAGGTAGACCTGGCATTCCAGATAGAAGGAATCAGCTCATTCAAAAATCTCAGAACAAAACGCATAAGCTTGTTTGGCTAATGAAAGTTCACAGGGATCCAATTACACAATGACTAGATGCATTATTAAGAACCTTAAGAGTGAATGCTTTGAGAGAGGGCATGATCATAGCTAGGATTGAACTTTTTTTTGGGGGGGGGCAGCTACAATGGTTTGTTTTGCATGTGGTACCCCCAGCCAATCCAAGGATTCCTGTGATGAAACCTTGAACTCTAATATGCTAGTAGCACTGGGGTGGTGACTCCAGAAGAGTTTAGTGTAGAATCCATGAGATATAGTTGTTCCAAAGATAATGAGTTGCTTAAATTGAGCAGGTCTGCCCCTGATGCTTCACCCTTGGCTTCTTGGCTTCTTCTGTGACACAGTTCTATATCTCCTGTGACATATTCTCTGATGTCACAATGATGCTGTCACCAAAGACTAATTAAATACAGTGCTTAAAGTTGGAAGGAAATGAATTTCTTCATTTAGCACAATTATCCAGTGTCGGCTATGTTGTCAAGTCAAAAGAAAACAGGTCAACACAGAAGCTCATGTATGAAAATAAGAGTCTAGGATCTTACCTGAAGAATCCCCAGATTCCCAGACGGTACTGAATGCTCACAACCACCACATTCTCATTGGCAGAGAGTATCAGCCCGTCATAGGGTGATGCTCCACCAACCAGCAGGCCACCTCCATGGATCCACACCATCACCTGGACAAAGACACATCCACACTGCTTACAGAGGAAAAATTGGAAAGGATTTCAAAAAGTGCCTGGTTTGATTCTCTGGTGCCATCCTGATTCAGGGAGTCCATAATTGTCCAAAGTTCACATTGTTCAGCAAGTTGGCAAATGAAAGCCTTTCTCCTCTCCAACTCTCTCACCTGGGTTCCAGGACATTACCCCTTCCATGTGCCCTGGTGTCCTTTCCCTTTCCTCCAGTTTATTTGTCATCTCTTCCCAAGATTCTTCAGAGAACATTGCCACGTGACCTACAAAGGTTATGAATGTCAGGTTCTCCCCAGCACACATTATCCTCATGCCTGGTCATTCATCAGATGAGCTGATCATGGGTAGAAATTGTGTTTAGCTTCATTGCAGTTTACTTTCTATTTTTGGAATTGAATTTGTGAGTGGGAATGATTCTTTCAAGTTACACACATGCCCTAGACTGATATTTCCCTCTGCCTCTTCTACACTGAAATTCACCCACCTTTCTGAGCCCACCTCACATATACTTCATTCATGAAGTCTCCAATGATTTTACTGAAATTATCTGAGAGTCTCCTGTGTAGCAGGGACTGTGATCACAGTAGAAGCAGCAGTTTATAATCATAGTTGCTTAATTTCAAGAGTTTACGTTAAAGGAAGTCCTGAGAGAGGATAAAATAATAGCTTAATGTAGTTTATTTTTCTAGTAAATTATAAAACCATAAATATAAATATTTATATACCTATTCTAAGCACTTTTAAATAATCCATTCATGAGGAAAACACTAATATTTTCCCATATGACAGACAGGAAAACGCACACATGGAAGATACAAATTGATAAATGTTATTGATCACAATGCCACAGCTAATAAGTGATAGTAAATGAACTTCACCATGCAGTATGGCCCCAGCATTCAGGTGTTGGGGTGCCCATTGACAGAAACCCATGGCCACACCATAGAAAGTCACTTCTTACTTGCATTCATCAGTGTTCATTTATGAACATGCTCAGATTTCTAAAAAGATTTGACTTGTCATAATTAAATACTTATCGGTGTTGTTCTACTTCAAGAAAAAATATCAGGGAAATTAAGAAGCTATTCAACACTATATACCAATCAAAGCAGTACCCTATATTCTAACTCATGTCCAAAGCTGGATGGCCTCCTGGTTTCTTTCTTCTAAACCCCTGTTTCTTCTTGATCTCTGATACCAGCATATCCCCAAGGCAGAGATGGAGTCAGGGTCATCAGTAAAGGAAGCTGAGTCCTAGAGATAATCAATAATGATGTGCTGAGAAGTTAGCAGGTGGGTATAAATACAAGAGAGCAAAATTGTCCAAGACAGGATCTACATGGTCATTATTTATATTGATTCAACTTTACAGTTTTGCTCATCTGAGCACAAAAGAGAAAATTAAATGCATGAGTGAATGAATGAAAAAATCAATGAATGAGGAAAATTTTCCTCTCACTTCCTTATGCTTTACAAAGCATAGAGAGGGTCAATTTTTATTTCTGAGATCACAAACAAGTACACAATTCTTGGGACACTTAAGAAGATATTTTTAGAGGCTCACTCCTGCCTCCATTATGCTTTCCCCATACAGTGGTCAACAACTTCAGCCTGCCTCACCTTTGAACCCTTTTTTTGGAACATACTAACTCATTGGAACATGCTAACTCATTGGAACATTCACCAGTGCCAAAGGAAATTAGGCAGCTATGACATAAATCTCAGATGGTTTGGCTCAAGCAAGAAAGTTTTTCTGAGACTCTCCTACTGTTGCTCACCTACGCCTATGCCAGAAAATAATGAAAGTGTTCACTGTACTTTTAAAATAGTGAAAAGCATCACAGGTGATGTATGTAGCAACCCAGGCCATACGTTCATTTCCAATTTCTGTTAGAGAGCACTCTTTTGAAATTCAGAAGACTGAAGGCCTAGTGTGCCTTCATTACCATGTGGCTGCTTTTATTCCATCTGTCCATCAGTTTCCCTATATGTAAAAATGTTGGGTTTGTTCAATTTTCTCAAAGATTCTATCTCTTCCTTTGTAGAAAACTAAATCTTGGCTGCATGAAGTAAGAGTTTTAATCTTGAACAAAGTGTAACCCTTTTTGTTTTTTTCTTATTGTGAGAAACTTGGAAAATCTAAGCTGTATATTCCAGATGATAATCATTCTCCCCCAAAAGCTCCAGATAATTCATAGAATGAGGAAATGAAAGTTGTATTTCTTGGGATAAAAAGAACCTCCTTTCCCAGAATCTGTCCTGGCACATGCTTCTTTTGCTTCAAGATGCCTTCATCACCATCTGATAAGTAGTGGACAGTCCAGATGCTGGAACCCATCAATCTTACCCAAAGGTTCCCATTCTTACCGGGAGGCTACTTTTCCTTGTTGAGTCAACAGGAGTGTAAATATTCAGGTACAGACAGTCTTCAGAAACAATCCCATCAGAATGTGCCATTTGTGTTACTAATGGAACTTGGGAGCAACTGACAGAAAAAAAAGAACACAAATTTCAACCAGATGGAAGCTCCAAGGGTCACCTGCATCCTGACAAAGTTCTAGAAAGTTGAAGCCTATAAATGGAAATGTTACCACTTGGAATAGAAGAATTTATATTCAGTAGGAGACTTTCTTGAGGCCTTCATGGGAGCCAGGGTTTTTTTAGTCACCTCCTAGACCATGTAGAGTGAGAATGAAGTAGTGCTTTCCCTTCTGAGCCCTAGATAGTCTCTCACTCTGGGAAATAAGGCTGCCCATGTACTGACTGGTCCTCGGAAATCACATTTCCTGCATTTCCTAGGACAGCACCATTCTCTACTGAATTACCAGGTAACTATGAGCTTCCACCAGGTAACCAACTTGTAATTCTTGGTAGACTTCTATCACCTAGCAGAATTTTCCCAAATATCTGATATTCATCTTTAGCAAGCATTTATGAAGACAATCTCTGGGAAAATGAATTTCATTCTTTCCTCTGGTCATCTGTTGTTTTGAGTGACCTTGCATGAACCTCTCTCTCCACTAGACTTCAATCACCCAGAGCCAAGTAAAGTGACTGTTTTGTCTAAAGGTCTCACTTATCCAACACATTAAAGTTCATCAACATGTCTGCTGGCCTGATAAGAGGTCTCTAATATTCAGCACAAACTCAAATTGCTAAAGTATATTGAACTATTACTGTGCACCAGCCTCCAATTTTAATTTTTATGAAGTAACTCATTTAAGCCTCAGATCATCCTGAGGCATGAATTCTGTTATTATCATCATTTTACAGATAAGAAACTGAAGAACAGAGATTTTAGGTAACAGGCCAAGGTCACACAAATGGGAAGATTCATGTAATTTTGTATTCTTTTTCTCATGTACATTGTAAGAATTATTCTATTATCCCAATAGACACAGAATAAAGCAATTTTCTGAGGTTTTCTGAGGATGGTTGTGAAACCAATTGTACATGACAGGATTTTTTGTTTTTCTCAGTTAAGCAAGGTGACTGGAGCATAGAATCTAGACACATCAGGGAGTGAGAAGTTGCAAAATTGATCTCAAATATGCCCTACAACCACATCCTTCCTTCATCCACACATTTCAGAGACATGCAAAGGGCTTAAGATGGGAAAACAGACACCATAAACTACCTGTCCTCTCCCTGAGTTTTCAGTATTTATTTCCAGAACTATTCACATAGTTTCATAAAATACACAAATCATTTATTAATTTGTTACTACTTATTATCTCTCTCTACCTGCTACATGAAAGGAAGGATTATCATGATGTTAACTAATATTTGTGAGAATCTAACTCATGCCTGGCATGCAACCTGTGTTAATGATTAAGAGCACCATATTGTGGTGAAATCAGGGAAAGTTTTATAAGATTCAATAGTCTTCTAGGATTGTAGAGCAAAATGTAAGCCAATCAGTGGATGGTCTGACTCTTGCTGCATCCCTCTAAGACAAACATACCCAGTGACAGAGGCCAAACCCAAGCCCAGTAGCTTACAAAGGAGGGAAAGATGTGGTGTTCTTCACATAGTTCCATGGCTCTGGAGACTGTGGAGGAGCAAATCGCAAGGATCCAAGAGGAGGTTTGGCAAAAGGGATACCCAGGAAGAGAGCCATGGGCTGTGCAAATCCTTCCAGACTTTCATACTTCCCCAACACTTTGCCATACTTGGTGTCCACCACAGGTGGTGAGGACGGGTGTTCAGCTGGACATAGAGAGGAAAAATGGCCACATCAAAAAGATGAGGTTAGCACTATTCTAGTTGGGTTTTGACACATCCCTCAAACACAAGTTTCAATGAATCACTCAAACCCGTGTGAACTCAGTTTCTTCTCAAATAAAATGAGGATAAGGAAAAATGTCCTTCCTGACTCAAAAGGCTGCCTAGAGGAGGAAATTGGAACAGCTAATAAGAAAGCACTCAGGCAACAGTCTCTGCACAATGGAAAGCGGCTGGGAATGAATAGAACATTCAGTCCTTGCCTTGGAAGCAAATATTCATTTGAATCCTGGTGCCGCATGCTGATGAGAGGAGGCACAAGACATGGCCCCTTTTCTGAGAAAGCTCAACTCATAAGGACAGGAACCATAGACAAACTAAACAGTGGGAGGAGAGACATTGTGTCCTTGGAGAACAACGAGAAAATTGCTATAGCAGTTGGAATAAGGAGTGAGGAATTCACTGGTACAGAGGACCAGGGATGTACAGCCAAGAATTAGTGTATAATGCAATATAGAATGAGAATGTATAAAAGACAGTGGAGAAAATGTGCAGATCCTCACAGACAGCAACATACAGGACAGGGCTGGGAACCAGCAGGCAATGCATGAATATGCCCAGCTGAGGTCCGTGGGGCGTGCAAGACAATCCTGGAATGAGTAAATGTGTGTTAGAAAAGGCCTTGAAAGACAGGCTAAAGAACTGGGCTTTACCTAGTGGACAACTGAGGAGCAGAAACAGTTCTAAACTAAGGACACAATAAACCTCTATATCTTGGTCTGGTGTCCTGAGCAAGACTTTCTACCGGAGAGAGAAAAAATGGGACATTTTTCAAAGGATAAATCTTTTGCTACTTTCTTTTGTTCTTGTTTAAGTATTATCAATCCCATCAAAATGCACTTTCTGTGAAGCAAATGTATTGAGATGCCCATGTGTAGTGGCTTTGCCGGGCTCATTATTTCTTTTGCTACCCAAGGATTTTTGCGCTACACATGGGTACCCTTTAATAATTAAGAGAAAAATGTGAGGAAGAAAAAGGGAGGTCTGCACAAGAAATTGTGAAGGAGGATTTAGACCTTGACACAATGTGGGTTTCTCAAAGAAAAAAGCAGGGAAAGAAGAGTTGGTTTATGTTACTGGATCTATATGCTGCATAGACTCAGCAAGAATCCTTCTAAGAAGTTGCTATAGGATAAGAATATCCTAAGATGGTAAAGGAAGTAGGTGAGGGGAAGATACAGTAATCCACCTGAAGGCGAGTGACTGCCTTCAGTCCTCTATGAGAGAAGAGAATTATCTGAGAAGAAAGCCCAGAGATAACTGCAGTTTGCCCTGAAAGCACCTATCAGCAGTGTGTGAGAAAGTTACAGTGTTAGGACAGTCAAGGCAAAAGAGGAGGCTGTGCTGGCAGCAGTGAAGAGTGCTTCAAAGAGGTGAAGGAAGTTATGGTAGGAAAGTCTAGGTGTAGTCTGTGTTAGCTCAGAGATAATTCTGCAGCTTCATGCAAGGTGCTAAAGCCAGGTTGCCCAGGGTGAAAATGTGCATGGCTTGGATGGCTTAAACAGGAATGAAAACTATAGCATACACTTTATGACAGACTCACACTGTCATTCCTTTAAGCTGATTTTCAAACAAAACTTTGCTAGATTAGCATGAATATGATCATGTTACAGACAACGGTAAGTATAAAACTTACTGCAGCCTAAAGATGGAAATGAATGGCAGGCTACCCAGCAGTGCAGAACAGTTCTGTTCCCACTGTGGATCATTTCTCTGCTTTTATTCATTCAAATTCTCTCACAGTGTTACATAACCAAACAAAAGATAAAACCTTTTGGTATCAGGGACCTCACAGTTATAATACTTGAGCTCTGTCCTGTTTCAGGAGTCAGTGAGACCAAGGCATGATTTTCCACATTAACTCTGGAGAGTCCATGTTTCTCTGAGTCACAGTTTCTGTGTTCATCAAATGGTAGAAATGTAGTCATTTGAATCCTGGTGTTGCACTGCATGCTGATGAGAGGAGGCACAAGAGATGGCCCGTTTTCTGACAAAGCTCAACCCATAAGGATAGAAACCACAGACAAACTAAACAGTGTGAGGAGAGACATTGTGTCCTTGGAGAACAATGAGAAAATTGCTATAGCAGTTGGAATAAGGAGTGAGGAATTCACTGGTACAGAAGTCGACCTGGATTGACCAAGAATATATTTTCTGTGCTTGTCTCTTTTTTTTAAGCTACTCATCATCCAATCATGCAAGATGTTTCAGACCTGACCAGTCCACGATAAAGCACCATCCAAAGGGCTTAGCATTAACAAACCATTTCATCCATTCTATAAAACTTGATTGTAGTTATACACAACCCTTCATTAAAGATGAATGGAAAAAAATGGATGATATACCCACAATGAAGTTAACTATTTAACTTACAGTTTTTTAAGACTAAGCCTTTTTAAATAAGACAACCATATCTGGACTAAGAATGCAAGTTGAGCTCTCTGAATCCTTATCTGTGAGACATGAGGTAAGTTCATCACACTTCTGCACTGGTGTGTTCCCTAGAAGCTCAGAGTGCACTTCCTCCCTTGTGTTTCACTATGTCCAGAACAAACTGTGTGGCCTGAGTGCTGAATATCTATGGCCAGAGTGAGGGCTCCTCATGAGTGGGCCTGTCATGTCCTTTCCTCATGACATCTCCACCCACATCTTCTCAAAACTTGTACCACATGATCTGAGATGTTTTTATTTTCATAGTGCTCACCCTTTGCCATGGAAGTAGCCATAGATGCCAAAAACAGTCCGTAGAGTCTCATCACGGAAGGACAACAGGTTGGGAGTCCAGCAGGTTTTTGTCCTGATTCACAGGGTTGCTCTTGTCTTCCCCCAACACTGAATATGTTCCTGTGAATACCACACAGCCAGCCTATTTATATAA
The DNA here is from genome assembly GCF_034190915.1 of Cavia porcellus. Taxonomy (NCBI): domain Eukaryota; kingdom Metazoa; phylum Chordata; class Mammalia; order Rodentia; family Caviidae; genus Cavia; species Cavia porcellus. The sequence continues at coordinate 82,480,985 of NW_026947487.1, forward strand.
TACAAAATAATAGAAAAGAATTCCCTCTTTTAAAGCTTTCCCTAGGCTTTCCTTGGGACTCTCATGCTGCACTCATCCAGTTTACCCTACTTCATATGAACTTTTGCTCATAAAATTTTTATCTAATCTTTTATCTGAACAGTCTGGACTCTGTACTTAGATTACAGATTGCAAGCAACTTCTTGCATAACGGTATCTTTCTAGTATGACTCACATCTCAGTGCACTGTGAACTACTCAAAATGGGCACCACTAGAAAGAAATAAGCTTCATTGGAAGATGACTTATGGGTAAAGGGAAACTTTGGCCGGAGGTCCACAGCACAACTTGAAAATTCTTACAACATCTCATAGTCCCAGAGGTACTCAGTTGGAGATTAGATGATATCTCTTTATTTCACTGGTCATCTTTGGGAAAAAATCTTAAATTTCATCTGGTGCCTTTTCCAAAGCATAAATCAGCTTTTCAATATCTCTGCTAAGTGTTCTAGACTTACATGTCATCCTTTGCATCTGATCACTCATCCATTGATTTATTTATTCATTGTTTAAAAATTTACAGAGTAACATTGTGGATTCACATATGACTTTAATATCTCAAGAGTTCTCCAGGTAGTTGACAAGAGTGAGCAGGTAGGGAAGACACATTGCAATGTGAGAGCACCAAATAATAGGCATGAAGAATATTCTGGATGCAACTGGGAAAGTCTTCTTTATAAACTTCTCAGAACACAAAGATTCCTGAATTCTCATTTATAGAATCATCAAATGCCCTATGGTGAATATTTTAAATGTCAGTTTGTAGAGCTGTCTAAGCAAATAGTTCGCATTCACTCAAAGTGCTTAGGTAGATCAAAAGACCTTCACGATCCACTGTGAAACTACTATAAAAACTATTATGACTACGTGGAGAGACAGTTTACTATTAAAGAAAGTGCTCCCATGTGAAGCAACATTTCTAGTCCTAACTGTAAAATTGAGAGAAGCAAAAACACTTGATGTTCATATATGTGTACATAAATAGCAGTCCTATTCATAATGGTTAAAAACTTGAAAGAACCCAATTATCCAGCATTATAAATGCACAGTAAAAGTCACTCCATACTCTTCTTGACTTCACTGTCTTTGGTGAGAAGTCTGCTGTGATTCTGATAAGCTTTTCTTTATAGGTGATCTGTCTCTTCTCTCTAACAGCTTTAAATACTCTATTTTTATGTTGGATTTCTGGGATGATGATTATTATATGTCTGGTGTAGTTTTGTTTTGGTTCTGACTATTTGGAGTTCTATATGCTTCACTGATCCTAATGTCAGTTTCCATTCTCATGTTTGGGAAATTTTCAGCTATTACTTCCATAAATAGTCTCTTGATATCATTTGTGTTGTCCCTTTGTTTTTCATTTATCCCTGTCAATCTTACATTGTTTTTCTTTGAGTCATCTTGCAGCTGTTGGATTGCTATTTCCTGATTCCTTGTTATTTTTAAGAGATCTTTCTTTTCCTGTTCACTAGCTGTACTAGTTGTCTTCGAGTTCTGAAATTCTATCTTCAATTTCATTGGGGTGGTTTTGACAACTTTCAATGTAATTTTTGATTTCCTGTATATCTCTTTGAATCTGCTTTATGTATTCTGTTTGTTTCTTATATTGTTCATCCAGGGACTCTATCTTTTTGTTTTGTTCCTCTGATTTTTTAACTGCATCTTCTCTAGATGTGTTCAGCATCTCTGTCATTACTTTTGTTGTTTCTTCTTTTATCTGGAAGATTATTTCTCATTTGAATTCATTTAAAGCTTCCTGGAGTTGCTTCTTTATTTCAATTACTATTATTTCAGGCATATGGCTTATATTTTCTTCTATGTACATGGCTCCTAGGCTTTCTTGGGTTGGGCTGGATATTTGTGATGCATTTTGGTCTTTCATTTTGTCATTTTCCTATATTTCTGTGTTTCAAGTTTTGTTCCAAAGCTTTTCCTGGGTGTGTTGGAAATTTTCTCTTATATCCTGGATTCCTGGGACTCCTCTGGTAGTGTAGTTCCTCCCTGGGCAGCGAGGCCCCTGGATTAAAAGAAGGTTGCCAGGCCTGTCTCAGTTAGGCCTGAAGCCTCCTCAAGCTACACAGCTTCCTCTCTGGTGGAAGAGCTCCCTGGACCAAAAGAAGGCCACCAGGCATGGTCCAGGCAGGCCCAAATACCGCTAAGCCCAATCCAGTGTGGCTACAAGCCAAGTGGGCACCCTACCACCTAGAGCAATGATCTCAAACTCTCCCTGGGATGAGATATTGTGTGATCCACTTCCTTGGGTTGCAAAGCTCCCCAGGCTGAAAGAAGGTCACGCATATGGCCTATGTAGCCCTCAAACCTCCCCATGGATGCTCCCTCCTCCAGGTGGCAGCAGTAGTACCAGTGATCTCAGGCCCAAGAGAAGGTTGCTGGCAAGGCCCAAGCAGGCCCCTGTGGTTCAGCTCAGCTCCCTCCTCCAGGCGGGGCAGCTGTGGTGTGCCACAAAATATCATTTATCAAAATAGTAAGTGATTTATAATTTAAGGTTTTTTTGGTACTAGGTTTTGAGCACATGATTTCATGCTTCCCAGGAAGGTGCTTATACTACTGAGCTAAATTCCCGGCATTGAAGTATTTTTGAGTCAGTCTTATATGATCCCATTTTAGTAATAAAGTGATTTTTTCTGAATAGAAAAAAATCTAAAGATTCATATTTAATTAGTACTGCAACAGTTTCTAGTTGTAGCATTATGATTTTACTTCTATGCAATATGTACCTTTATTCATTTATAAGATTACCTGACAAATATTTATTAAAAGCTTATGATGTGGCAAAAATTCTGCAAAATGTCTTATGTGCAAGACTTCCATTGTGAGGATAATCCAAGGAAATAAATACTAGTGGTACCTGAGACTTGGTGTTGTAAGAAAAGCTAAGAATGGGCAAAATCTGTGTGATCACACAGCCCATCTCATACCATAACCATTCTGCTGCAGGGACAACTTTTGATAGACTAACATAGTGAGAAAGCCAAGTATTCTTGACTGACCTATGAAAGATGTGTTTCAGCCTTCCCCCTTTGATACACTTTGAATTTTACTCCTTAAAGCATCTAGTCCTTCCAGATGATACCTGCTGAACCCTCCAGGCATCCAGGAAATGAGTACTGGTTGTTACCTGGTGTTATTTAGAGGAGCACAGGTGATTGGAACAAGAGCATAGGGTCCTTGTGAGAAGCATGGCTTGGTGGCAGAAACACCTATTGACCACTCAAATTTTCCTTCTCCTGCCCCCAGTGTAGACTTCTTTCTGTAAAGAGACCCCTAGGCATCTATCTATGGTCATGAGGTTAATTATTACTAATAGAGGGGTTATATATATAGGTGGTATCAATGCCAGCACGGCCAGAAGATAGCTGTGCCTTTTCCAGAAATGTTAACCAAAGATTCTGAGATCTTGAAAGAATAAAGAATTTATGAGGGGGTAGAAGTCTGAATCCCTCATCTGCACTTGGCTAAGAGATGCTCTCTGAACTACAACAGGAATTTGAGCATTAACTCAGCAATAAATTAAGTGTTAGTACACTTGTGCTATAACATGGTTTGCATAGCTAACCCTGAGAATACAGGCGAAGTGCAAAAATGCAGTCATTTACCTAGTAGGCTTTGTCAACTTGGTTCCTATTCTTTCCTCTCAGCAAGTGTACATGTATAGTATACAGAGATCCTTGTATAGAATTTGGTGCCATTATTATATAGTAGAAGTTGTTCAGTTTCTCCATAGGATTTGCAACCCCAGTGTGTGATGGCTTCCTTTAGCCCGAAGCTCTGATTTATGGGAAGAAATTCTCTGAAGTGAGGAAAAGCCATGCTATATCTGACAAGCTGGAACTTCAGGGATTTCACAGTCATCCCATTCTCTGGAGCCTTTATCAATCAAGCAATGATTTAGGAGCCTTCAGGAAAGCTGTGGCACTTGGAAGAAGTAGAAGTTAGAAGATCCCAGAGGAAAGACACTGCACCCTACCTCCCATAGACTAATCAAAGTGTGTCTTTACCAGAGACTTTCAAGAAAGTGTTTGTGAAAGTACTTCATGCCCCTCACCTACACAGTGAATGAACTGAAACACACATTCTCACCTGTTTTATCTTTGTATTAAGTTCTAGTCTTCCATTTTGGAGACTGTTATATATTCCTGATAGGCTATATTTCCTTCTATACCAAATGTCTCATATGACAAAACAAAGACATTCATTTATATTCTTATAAGAAGAAATTTGGACACACAGAAACACCAGGAGGCTGTATGCAAAGACTGTACATCACATGTAAACACTAGAACAAAACAGGCTTCTGCAAGACAAGAAGAAACACTTCAAGAGAAGAAACCATGCTGACACAGTGATCTGCACTTGTAGTTCCTAAAAGTTGCAGAAAATATATTGTTGGTTTAAGCCATATAGTCCATGATATACTGCTAAAGCAGAAAAGGTAGATTAAAAATGAACTCAACTCAATGAATTTTTCTCACTCAAGGAAAAATGGGCTAGGGATAATGGGTGTTGCCTAAGAACACACAGGAACTCGATGTCAAAGTTAGGATAAAGATTTGAAGCTTCATCTTCTACCACATGATGACTGGCAGCCACCTCTCTTGTCTCATACCTAGTGAAATACTATAACCATTAATATTATCTCAAGGCAAAAATGTCTTGATTTCTTTCTAATAATGTGATTAGTTCATTGGCCCAGGATGTGGGGCCCAGGGCTAAGGGACTATACATAGCCACAGGCAGACCTTGTACCTAGGGAGGAGTAATATGTCTCTGATGGTCCATAGCAAATCAGGCCTTTCCCAGATCCGACCATTATTGACCAAGAAGCAATGAACAGCACAACCCATAAACCATATGACATAGAAACTCATGCCATTTTGCCCAAGATCCTATATTTGGGTTGAAAGTAAGCTTTTGAGAATGAAATTCAGCAAGGGATGCTCATCAGCCGTTCAGTCCAGACATTAACACAGGCTGTGAGGCCTGATGATGTCAGGTCATCAAGACCACATAAAATTTTTTTTCTAGAAAGTATCTGTTTTAACAGAGCATGGCTTGGGCTGGGGTGTATCCTTTACTTTTACCAAGAAGAAAAAATGCATAATCAGAACATCCACCTAAAATGTCTTCATGTCTCTTTCCACAAAATACAAGTTGAGTGATGATCACCCTAAAAAGCCAATAAGGCTGCTTCCAACTACTTAGTGCACCAAGTTTGTTCAAACACACATATACACAAACACACACACACCACACACACACACACACACACACACACACAATACACACACACACACACACACACAATACACACACACACACAAACACACACACACACCACACACACACACACACACACCTACTAAGCATCCTGCCTTTTGGCCTAGTCAACTGGCTTCCAAAATCTGGTAAAAAAAACCCCAACCTTTTATCTAGACCTTTTGCAATTGTGTAGTGCTTTCTGCACAAAAGGAAAGGGAAGAATTATTCTCCAAAATCGCTACTGAGTCACATGCCCCCTGTGACTTCAGCCGCTTCCACGAATGGAAGTGGTCATTTCTTGTCAACCCTTGACTGCACCTGTGAAGCCTATTCCTGGCTCTGATCAGTCGTCAGAAAGGATGGATGAAGCTGGAGTCCAAAGAAGCATCAAACCAGACATCATGTTTTATTAGTTAGTCTAATGCCCCTGTGTCACTTTATTTGTAGTTAATTCTGTATTTCTTTTTTTTTTCTTTAAGGAGCATTTGCTTAGGATTATTGCTTTTGTCTTATCGAATCTCTAAATTTTCCAATGTGCATCAATTGTTCAGAAGAAAAGGGCAGGGCTTTGGCAAAGGCTGTCAATTTTGATGGAGTGAAAGTAGTAACAGAAGATGGGGGAAGAACTGTGCCGTATTTTCAGATCATTGGTCAGAGCTCTTCCAGAAGCATAACATGATTCAGGCAGAAGGTAGAACTTCAGAGTTTTGCATTTTAGAGTGCATTTTTCCCCAGATAAGTATTAGGGCAGTTACAGAAATGGACCTGTTGGATCTCTTTAAGATTAGGGAGAATGAACAGTCTCACAGGGGATATGAAACAGCAAGAAATTCACAGTTCAAAGAGGAATGTTGGTACCCATCTGTAATCCCAGTATTCTGGAGGGTAGGCAGGAGGATCCTCAGGAGTTCGAGATCATGCTGGATAACAAAAATCAGTTCAAAGCTACCCAGAACTACATAGTGAGACCTTGGGTCAAGGATAGAGAGACTGAAAGAGAGAAGGACAGAGAGAGGGAGAGGGAGAGGGAGAGAGAGAGAGAGAGAGAGAGAGAGAGAGAGAGAGAGAGAGAGAGAGAGAGAAAGCAAAGCATACCTGTCCTTTTTTTCTGGGTACCAACTGCAAGAGTGAGTGGCTTGGGTTGGCAAGGGTCAGTTTAGCCCTTCCCCACTGGTTGCCTTTGCCCCACCACAATCCAGGACAACTTGTCTTCCCTGGCTTTCTGAGTGCAGCCAGACTATCAGAGTGACAGCTCTCCTCCTCCACTGCAAGCAGAACCAATGGCTTCCTGCCAGCCCTTGACGTGATCTGTGAAGCCCATTTGTGGCTCTAACAGATTTGAAGAAAACATGATTGAAGCTGGAATCTAATTCATCTCACACCAGATGTTCAGAAGCAGCAGTGACCAGAAGTTGCCTGTGTTTGCTATTGGCATCTAGTGTTATCTGTATTATCTGGCCCCATGAAGAATTCTAGATGTGCTGCACTTTGACTGTTCATGACTTCCATCTAAAATGAGCAATAGACTTATTGGCAACAGATATGAAAGATTGTCCAAATTATATTGAAGGAAATGGCCTTAAATCCTAAGAAGGTAAACAGGAGCTTAGAGAGTAGTTGCCTCTGGGAGCTCCAAAATAACTCCTCAAACTTGCCCATGAGAAGAATTTAACAGATATTTAGAATGTATATATCAGAAAAACCACAGACAAGAGCAAACCTGTGCAGTTGTAGGCCCTTTATTAAGCTTTTCTTATTAGTCGTGGGACTGATAAGGTGCATACAGGTGTTAGAAATCACTGCTGTGGAGAACTAGAAGTCTGAGAAAGCACTGGGCATCTTGTGGAAAGAAAGGTAAGAGGAAGGAGACTCTGGGTGCCTGATCCCTTCTCCATCCACCATGACTTAGTACCACTTACCACAAAATCTCAAATTCATGGTCTATTCTATGCAGCCTAGACGCACACCATGTTCTATTAACCGAATACTCATGTCGCATTCCTTTTTTTTTTCCCATTGTCAAAGAAACCAGACTCCAAATTGCATATATTAAATCCCAATGAAAGCTTAAAATATACCTAATAGGAAGAGATTATGATGGGTGGTTTTCAGCACAAGTGAAAGATAGCAAAAAGCCACCCCAACCTTAAAAATATTGCTGTGAGAATGCTACTGTCTTTTCAGGCTTGGACTGCTGCTCCCTTTGTCATTGACCCTGGGAAACCCTGTTACTAATCCTTTTTGCCAAAGATTACTGTTTCAAAGTATTTTATTGTAATATTCATTTCGTCTTTAGTCTTTCTTTCTTTCTTTCTCTCTTCCTTTTTACTTTCTTTCTTTTTTATTTCTTTTCCTTCTTTCTTGATTTTTCTTTTTCAAGCAAGGTATTTCAGTGCAGTCCAGGCTGTCTTTAATTCACTACATAGCCCAGGCTGGCCTCCAACTCATGGCAGTATTTTTGCCTCAGCCTCCCGAGTGCTGGAATTCCAGGTATGATACACACACAACAATGTTAGTTTTCCCTTATAGACCTTGAATATACATATGGTTTCCACATCATGCTTTTCCAACATTGCAATGTTCTCTACTTTAACTCACTTAAATATCACTCACTTGTGTGTAATATTCTTTTAAGAGCACTTTTATTTAAATATTGACATCATATAACCACACTATCTGGAGCATTAGTAGTAATTTTAAAATGAGATAACATTTTATTTTAACTTACTCACTTGAAGAAATTTTATACCATTTCAAAGATATTTGTATCATTACAAAAAATTAAACATCAACACAGAAAGTGAGTCAACATAGTTTATAAAATTGAAAATTCCCCAAATAAAAAGTAAACAATAAACAAGGAAATATGAATAGTACATGCACTTCACACAAACATAATCCTGAAAATTAATCACTCTGTGGAAAATGACCTCTTTATGAGTCTTACCTTAACTGATTAAGGCTGACTACCTTAACTAACAGGAAACCCCTTGCTCTGGGTGGCAGACAGTGGCTTTGTCATGGTCATCATCACACAAGTCATGTCATGTAGTTTCAGGAAAATTCTTCTCTTTCAAAATCATGTCACTCGGCAAAAATTGTAGTACATGATAGGTTTGCATTTTCCAGGGCTCTTCATCCTGCCTTGTAAATAGAGATCAGACTCCCTGGAGTCAGTCCAGTCCTGAGACTGCCTGGTTCAGAGCCTCTGGGAGAGGTTTTGTCCCGCAGGTGACACCAAGAGGTAAGAGCTGCCCTTGCCATGCACAAGTTGCCCTTGAAGGATGCAGAGTATGGTACTCAGGAATCAGGCTGTCACTCTGGCACTGTGATGAAGAGTGCAGGAGAGTGGGGTCAAATATGTCATCAAAAAATACCCAGCATTTGATGCTTCAAAGTGGCTCATATGAAGAATTACTGTGCTGATCAGACCAGCAAAGTTCCTGTTCTCTATGTAAGCTAGATTAGAGGATTGGCAACTTTTCTATAAATGGTGCACTGTAAATATACAGGTTTGTAGGATGCACAGTTTCTGTGGCAACTCTGCTGTTGTAGTGGCAACAACTGTGGACAATAAAAACAAGAGGGCATCACTGTGTTTCAATACAACTTTACTTCTGAAAAATAAAAGTGGATCAGATTTCACCCTTGGAGTATAAGTTACTGACCACAAACTACATTGGCACAGATTTGTGATCTTTTATCTATGAGTCCTAAAGGAATCATGGTGTGGAATCCAGGAAACAGGAGGTGACAGGAGCATGGAGCAGGGAACGTGGGTGTTTCCCAGATTGAACCTGAACATGGCTCTCCTCACTTACACTGCCATCTGTTGGGAAACATATTCAAGTGATGGATTGAGTGCTAGAGAAGGATATGTAAAACAAAGTGACATAAATTTTATACAATGCACAAAAATCTCTGTCATATTGTTGTCATAATTTTTATTTGGAATTGTTTTCCAAATGTACAGCAAAATAAATATATAACCTCTCCATAAAAGTTTCAAAGTTTGAGCATTATGTACAAAGGCATTGCATATCTTCAAGAATAACTGTACTACCCATTGATAAGCTCTGAACTTACACAGTTGTATGATTTATATCACAAATATTTGATTGTAAAAGTAGTTTCCATATGTTAAGGAGCTTCACAAAAATTTTTTTTCAGATATTTAATAAAAGAAAAGAAGATAATTTGGAAAGATGTAGAAACAGTTAGACCAAAAATATTAAGATTCAATGATTATCTGCAGAATTTCAACAAAACTCAAAATGTATAATTACATTTTTAAATTCTGAGTGAAGAAAATGGTCTCAATTCAGAAAAATATTGCATGTCTCTTCTAAGGATTAACACTCTCCATCTAGGCAATGACTCAAAAATTTGTGCAATCTCTCATGATACTCATGGTATGAGATGGGCAGAACTCAGGAGAAAAACAGAAAACACTGGCAGTAATGCAGTAAAGGTCTGCACACTTTTTAGGGTTTCCAGTAGGACTGGAATGGAAAAGAGAAGAAGAGCAGCTATGACACTAATCCATCAACAGAGTTTATTATCTCACAATGGAGATCCATTGAGTGACTTTAATTCATCACACTATGAAATTCAAAGGGTGTTTTGCAAATGAGAATCTGACAGCAGCAGAGGGTCATTTGTAGCAATCAACAGGATTACACTCAATGAAACCCTATTAAACATTCACTGGGAGGGGGAACAAGTGCTGTCCTTTGCAAATATGGTTAAATCCTCTGTGTTGGCAAGTTTGTCCTTCCCAGTTGGAGAAAGGATCAACCAGAAAATAAATATACACTTCTGTATTAAACTGGACTGCACAAAAGTTTGCCCTCATCCTGGGGTTTATTGCCAATGTCAGTCTCTGTTTTCACTTGGGAAGGTCACAGGTGTAGTGAAATCTCTACAGTGCCTGGAGGACTATACCCTTGTTGAGTTAAATTTATTGTTAGAGAGTTTCAGCCACTTACCTGTGGTCACGCCTTTAATATGCAAACTAACTCAGCCAGAAGCTATGTTCTTAACCACTGCCTTTAAGACTCACATGCTAGACAATATACATCCTGCCCTAATCAGTCTGTGGACACGCATCACAGGGAACAGCACCCATGACCTAAAGTCCACTGAAATTCTTCAAAACACTCAATTCATTACATGCTCACAATGCCTCTTGTTTCTCACAGAAAGCAAAAAGTTCTTACCTATCACCTGTAATCACTTTGCATTGAACTAATGCTTCTCATATGGCACCTTCCACTAAGACCTGAAGTGTCCCTCACTTTCAGAACAATAAGTAACAAACTCCCTTTTAAAGGACCATCATCTCCTGGTCTACTAGCCTGGCCACACATAAATAATAAGGAAACAAAAGTTTGTAAAGCACTGATCACAATGAATAATCCTGAGTAAGCTAAAAAAAAAAAAAAAAAACATCAGATCTTCACATCTGCCAGCCTGATAATAGCAAAGTCTAAGGTAATCAGAGTGGCCAAATGAGTACTTTTTTTTTTTGTCTTTTTCATTTTTATCGGTACCAGGATCGAACTCACGACTGCCTGCTTGCCGCTCAGCTAAATCCCCAGCCCCTCAATGAGTACTTCTTAAGCTGTTGACTATTTCTACCATAGCATGCAACATAGTATTCTGAAATACAGAAAAATAGTTTTTACATGTTTATGTTTTAAAAATCAGTCTATCACTTCCTGTAAGAAAAAAACAGATCATCCAATTTGTATTCTGTCCTTGAATACTTCTAGGAAGATAAAATAATAAAGTGTTTAAAATATGCAACTGATAAGCAAGAATGCACTCAGAGGAGACAATAGTTACAATGAGGACAGAGCAGAGAAAACTTTGTTTAGAGCAGTGGAAGTGGAAGACCACGAGAAAGGAAGAAGACCTCAAGAAAATAAGAGGGCAAGATGGAGATAGAACATACTTCAGACACTGATGGTAATATAAACCTAAAAAATAGGGGCTGGATGCATATCTTACATATACTGATTAGGAAGGCAGCCCTTGCTTTTGAGATCCATTATAGCAAAAGGTTCTCATAGACCCTCTTTCAATCTTATATACCTAACTGGGTAACAACTGAATCTCTCACCACCTATTTATATCTTAACACCATAAGGTCCTTCACAGGCGGTGATATAATGTGTTTCTGCACAGAGATCAGAAGATCAAAGTAAGCAGTTTCTGTGGTCATAGATGTGGCTGCAGTATGAAGACTGAGATGCAGTTCATACCTGGTCCCCTAACAAATGATCACAGAGATGGACCAAGGTACGCTGGCTCTTCCATTCACCAGGAAGCCATGAAGGATGCTCCTTTCCTCATTGAGTTACTTGTTTGGGCAAATCACATTCTGTAAATCATTGCAAAAGCCAAGCTAAGCTATTTTAACTCATGAGAATGCACCAAAGTAAAGCAGTCCATGTGAAGACACCAAGAATTGGGAACAATGCCATGTTGCTGATAGGAGTACAAAACTGTACAATCATGTTGTAAACAAATTTAAAATGTCTGTTAATATTAACTTATGGAATCTTTATGAATAGCAAATCCAAACTTATGCATAAACACAGAAAAATGGCATGGATGTTGCTATGAAAAAACAGAATGTGGCTGGACATAGTGCAGTCCTGTAATGTCAGCTCTCAGAAGGCTGAGGCAGGAGAGTCAGCATGAATTTGAGGGTCGTCTGGGGCACATAGCAAATTCAAGATCACTATGAAATATATAGTGAGACCTCACCTCAAAACTAAAAACTAAATACAGATTGTAGGGTATACATCACAACACAATTTGTAATAACCTCATAACCTATACAGTCATAGAATTATGTCACTCCTCAAAAGCCTGGGCTGAAGATGCAGCATCCAGTGTCAATAAATTTGGGAGACAGAAGATCATACAAGAAAAATTAAGGTTGAATTGAAAATAAAGATCCTAGTCAAGTAAAATTCATTTAAAGTTTTTAAAAGAAGAACAATGACTATGAGAAAGCTCTTCTCCTATATAGACACACACACACACACACACACACACACACACACACACACACAGAGCTATGTGAGGACCAAAAAGTGATGAAACTTGCAAACCACAAAGACAGTCCTCATCAGGAGTCAAGCTGGCTGGCACGTTGGTGTGACAGCCCCAGTCTCTAGCAATATGCTGAAGTGAATGTGCATGGTTTAAGTCACTCCACCTGTGGCTTTTGTTGTGCTCGTCTGAGCATATTCACCAGTATACAAAGGTTCACTGCTGAGGAATAGACAAATGATGGCTCATTTTCCCCACAACTGACTTACACAGTGATGAGGAGCAAACCACAACCATGTGCAACACACAGGGGAAACTCACAAACATGATGTTGAAAAGAAGTCATAGACAAGATTATGTGCTTCAATTAATACAAACCACAAGGTGGAAAAAGTAACACACACTGCCAAGAGCCAGGTTAATAATTACCATCTTCTATTGCCTTATTTTTTTAAATAAAAATAATTATCATCTTGAGTAGAGGTGCAGGGAAGGAACAGTGGGGAAAGTGTGGCACTGACTGAGGACAATTTCTTGGAGGGTGATAATACTCTGTTTCTTAACCATGAGTCAAGTACTCAGTTTTCATAAATTAAAAAAGGCATAATGTTTGTATTTCCTGTGGTTACATACATAACTGTATATTTATATACATTATTACATGCAGTTTAAAACTTAAATATTGTACCAGTAATTAAAAATTTAATACCAAATGAAGGAGACAAGATTGATGCAAATATTTACTATGGATGCTAAAAATTATTAAAGCATACATACTGTATAATGTGACAATTTTTAAATAAGGACTGGGTTGGATGTACTAACAGAAATTCAAAATAAATTTATCTGAATCATTCAATGAATGAATTGCAACTCGTATATGTAACAAAATTCTATGAGACAAATATTAGAACCTCAAGTACATTTTTTTATTTAAAGGAAAAAACAAAACAAAATAGTATAATGGTACAAGTTATACAGAATTTTAAAAAAACAGTAAGAAATCAATAGTTAATAGACTACATATTGCCATCTTAGAAATACTTGTTCAGGGGTTGGGGATTTAGCTCAGCGGCATAAGCGCCTGCCTTGAAAGCAGGCAGTCGTGAGTTCGATCCCTGGTACCGATAAAAACGAAAAAGACAAAAAAAAAAAAAAAAAAAAAAAAAGAAATACTTGTTCAAATTACAGGATTAAAGCATACAAAGTGGACATTCAATCAGTGAGACTGCAAACAGTTGTGTTCAGTGATCCAACAAAACCTTAGTAATATGGTCATCTATCTAAACACACCTTAACACACTTGCAGTTGTATCCTTTAGAGCACTTTTATTCCTCTCTTTTTTACAACAACATTTACACATTTTGGGTTTTATTACTCCCATAGTTCTTATTACTTTTTTTAGAAGATAATAAAACCAAATATGAGAAAACAACGCAGTCAGTCAAAACAAAGGATGGACATAGCACATGATGTAAAAACGGAATACGAGGTAATCAACAATGGTTATAATAATGCCTCTTGCTACCTTAAAAAGAATTGCCTATATCATTAGGTATAATAAAATTGAACAAAACAGTACAGAATAAGACCAATAAAACCTCAACCTTGGAGACATTACAGGATTTCAAGAGGCTAACAGTCAAACCAGAGTGGGTGTCATACTGAATCTGAATGCCTTCAAAGTAGTTGCCTATATCCTCAAACTTGATACTATCAAACAGAACAAAACAGAGTAAAATCAGTCAAAACAAGATGGTGGGAGCAATACAGGGCTTCAAATCAAGTTAATAGGAAATCAAAAAAGTTACTATACTATATCCTGCTAATTTTTTGATTTTTCCCTTAATTAAAAAAATAAAAAATAAATATTTTTTTTTAAAAAGGAGGAGATTGACATAACAACATAACAATAGAAGTCAAAGCATAATAATTTCAGCAACCTAGTGCTTCACCAAAAGATAACTCAACTTAATAGTAGTTACAATAGTGTTTCTTTCCTTGAAATCTTTGAGTATAACTTCGTATACTATAGCTTCAAACATATCAAGGCAGTGTGAAACCATTCAAGAGGATGAGAGTATTACAGGATATTTAGAACCAGCTAACGGTAAATGAACAATGGTTTCTATATTATCTCTTTGCCTATAAAATTTTTGTATATACTATCACATATCATAAAATCCAGTGAGATACAACATGATAAAACAAATGGGGACAGAAGACAACAGTTAGGTGGGACTTCAAAATAACGTGACATTAAATCAGCACTAGCTATAATAATGTCTTGTTTTCTTCAAAATAACTGTTCATTTCATCACAGGCAATAATATCAAACAGCCCAGAATAAAGCCATTCCAATTAATGAGTGAAAACTTTATAAGGCTTCAAAGCCACATAATGGGGAATCATGATTACCACATACTTTTATATATGTGAATCATTTCTTACAATAGGGAAACTATTCGGTATTCATACATGTGAGATTTCACTTATGAGTACGGTCTCAAGCTGTGTCCATTTATTTATAAATATCTCAATGTGATCCTTCTTTATAGCTGAGTAGTACTCCATTATATGAAAATACCACAACTTTTTTATCCATCACTCAGTTGATGGACACTTAGGTTGTTTCCAAGATCTGGCAATTACAAATTGTGCTGCTATAAACATGGCTGCACATATATCACTGTGGTATGATGCTTTCAGTTCTTCTGGGAATATTCCTAGAAGTGGAATAGCTGGAACAACTGGGACTTCCAATACCAGCTTTCTGAGCAATCTCCAGACTGACCTCCACAGTAGTTGCACCAGTCTATACTCCCACCAACAGTGCAGGAAAGTTCCTTTTTCCCCCACAGCCTCTCCAGCATTTGTTCTTGATGGTTTTCTTGATCCTGGCCATTCTTTCTGGAGAGAGATGGAATCTCAGTGTCGTTTTAATTTGCATTCCTCTAAGAGTAATGATGATGAACATTTTTTCATGTATGTATTTGCCATTTGTATTTAGTTGTCTGAGAAGTCTGTATTCATCTCAGATGCCCATTTTTGGATCGGATCTTTGAATTTTGGGTGTCTGATTTTTTAAAATTCTTTATATGTTTTAGACAGAAGTCCTTTGTCTGAGGGAGAGTTCACTAAGATTTTTTCCCAGTTTGTGGGTTTTCTTTTCACAACGCTGGAGATTTTTTTTTGACATGCAGAAACATTTTAATAAAAGGTGGTCCCAGTTATTGATTCTGGGAAGTATTTCCCATGCAGTTTGAGTCCTGTTCATGAATTATCTACTTACCACTATGTCTTCAAGGTTTCTACCCAATTTATCTTCAAACACATTTAGTGTTTCTGTTTTAATATTCAGATCTTTGACCCATTTAGATTTTAATTTAGTACATGGTGATAGGCATGGGGCTAGTTTTAGTTTTCAGCAAATGGAGAGCCAGTTTTTCCAGTACCATTTATTAAAGAGACTGTCGTTCTTGCAGTGAACCTGCTTGGCTCCTTTATCAAAGATAAGGTGGTTGAGTGTGTTTGTAGTTGTGGTTGTATCTTCTAATCTATTCCATTTATCTTCGTCTCTGTTTTGATTCCAGTACCAGGTTGATTTTACTACTGCTGCTTTGTAGTATAACTTCAAGTCAGGGATTGTGATGCCTCCTGCCTTGCCTTTGCTGCTTAGAATGGCCTTTGCTATTCTAGGTCTCTTCTGATTCCAGATGAATTTCAGGAGTGATTTCTCTAGATTTATAAGGTATGTTGATGGTATTTTTATTGGGATTGCAATGAATCTATATAACGGTTTTGGAAGAATGGCCATTTTCACGATATTCATTCTTCCTATTCATGAGCAAGGGATGTCATTCCATTTTCTGAGATCATCTTCAATTTCTTTTTTCAGTGTATTATAATTTTCCCTGTATAGGTCTTTCACTTCTTTCGTGAAAGTAATTCCTAAATATTTCATTTTTTTTTTTTGCTTGCTAGTCTGAAGGGTCTGGCTTCTCTTATTTCTTTCTCTCTGTGATTTTGTTGTTAGTGTATAGGAATGCTATTGATTTTTGAGTATTGATTTTGTATCCTGCTACATTGCTGAATTTATTTATTATATCTAAGCGTCTTTCAATGGAGTTTAGGGGGTCTTCTATGTAGAGTATCATGTCATCTGCAAACAATGATAATTAACTTCTTCTTTTCGTATCTTTACCCCATTTATTTCTCTGTCTTGTCTAATTGCTCTGGCTAGTACTTCCAGTATTATATTAAATAAGAGTGGTGATAAAGAACATCCTTGTCTTGTGCCTGATTTTAAAGTAGTGGGCTTCAATTTTTGGCCATTTAGTATGATACTGACTGTTGGTTGGTCACAGATGGCCTTTATTTTATTGAGTTAAAGACCATCTATTCCAATTTTCTGTAAAGTTCTTATCATGAATGAATGTTGGACCTTATCAAAAGCTTTTTGTGCATCTATAGAAATGACCAGGTGATTCCTACTTTTGGTTTTATTGATACGGTGGGTTACATTTATTGATTTACGTATGTTGAACCATCCCTGTATGCCTGGGATTAATCCCCCTTGGTCATGGTGTATAGTCTTCTTGATGATTTGCTGCATCCTATTTGCCAATATTTTATTGAGGATTTTTGCATCTGTGTTCATTAGGGAGATTAGTCTGTAGTTCTCTTTTTTAGTTGGGTCTTTCTCAGGTTTTGGTACTAGAGCAATATTTGCTTCCAGGAATGACTTAGAAAGGGCTGCTTCCCTTTCAATTTCCATTGTATAGTTTGAGGAGTGTTGGCATTAGGTCTTTTTTGTATTTCTTGTAGAATTCTGCAGTGAATTCGTCTGGGCCTGGGCTCTTCTTTGTAGGTAAGACCTGAATTACATTTTTAATTTCATTGATATAAATTGTGTTACTCAACAGTTTTACATCCTCTTGACCTAGCTTTGGTACTTCATATGTTTTTATGAATCTGTCTATTTCTTCTGTGTTATCAAACTTTTGAGAGTAGAGGTTTTTGAAATAGGTGTTGATGATCTTCTGTATTTCTATAAAGTCTGTAGTGATTTCACCTTTTTCATTTCTAATTTCATGAATATGAGATTATTCTTCCCTTTTTAAAATAGTTAGATAGGGGCTTATCAATTTTATTTATTCTTTCAAAGAACCAACTCTTTAATACATTGATTCTTAGGATTGTTTTCTTAGTCTCTATTGCATTGATTTCTGCTCTAATTTTTGTAATTTCCTCTCTTCTTTTGGCTTTGGGCTTGACTTGCTCTTCGTTTTCTAGATGTTTGAGGTATAGCATCAGGTTATTTGTTTGTATTCATTCTGTTTTCCTGATGTGGGCACTCAGTGCAATAAATTTTCCTCTGAGCATGGCTTTCATTGCATCCCACAGATTCCAGTAAGTTGTATTTGTATTTGCCTTTGCTTGTAGGTATTGTTTAATTTCTTCTCTAATTTCCCCTGTGACCCACTGATTCTTGAGTGTGTTATTCAGTTTCCATGTGTTTGTGGGATTTTTGCAGTATCTTGTATCATTAATTTCTAATTTCAAAGCTCTATGATCCCATAACATGCAAGGGATAATTTCAAGTCTTGCACTTGCTTAAATATGTTCTTTAAGTTAATATATGGTATATTTTAGAGAAAGACCCATGTATTGCTGAGAAGAATGTGTATTCTGATGTTGAATGAAACACTCTGTATGCGTCTATCAAGTCCATTTGGTCACATGTGTGATTCAGTTATGTTATTTCTTTGCTGATTTTCTGTCTGGTTGATCTGTCCCTTGGTGTCAGTGGTGTGTTAAGGTCTCCTGTTACAATTGTTTTACTGATAATTTGATTTTTAATTTCTGTTAATACTTGTTTTATATAACTGGGGGCTCTGGAATTTGGTGCATATATATTTAAGATAGTTATCTCTTCCTCTTGAAGTTTTCCCCTAACGAGTATGTAGTGACCTTTGTCTCTTCTGATCATTATTGGTTTAAAGTTCACAGTGTCTGCAAACAGAATGGCTACTCCTGCATTTTTTTGGGTTCCTGTTGTGTGAAGTATTGTTTTCCTTGCTTTGACTTTCAGTCTGTGAGTATCCTTTTGGGTCAGATGGGTTTCTTGTAGACAGCATATGGTTGGATTTTGTTTCTTGATCCATTATGTGAGTCAGTTTCTTTTAATTGATGCACTGAGACCATTTACATTAATGGTTATAACTGTTATATGTTGGTTTATTGTTGACATTTTATCTTTCTGCTGTTGCATGTTTATCTTTCTCTTCTGTTTAAATATCTCCTTTGCTTAGTGGTTTTTTCCTAAGTGTATCTAAACTGTCTTTCAATATTTTTTGCACAGTTGCCGTGGTGATCTTGAAGTTCTTGAGCTGTTCTTTTTCAAGTATCTTATTTCTCCATTCATTTTGAAGGACAGTTTTTCAGGTTACATCAGTCTAGGTTGGGAATCATTTTCCTTTATGATCTGGAATGCTTCATTCCATGCTCTTCTTGATTTTATTGTTTGTGCTGAGAAGTCTCCTGTGATTTTGATACATTTTCCTTTACAAGTGATCTGTCTTTTCTCTCTGACAGCTCTTAATATTCTATTCTTATGTTGCATTTCTGAGATGGTGATTATTATATGTCTGGGTGTAGTTTTATTTTGGTTATGACTATTTGGAGTTCTATATGCTTCACTGATCTTGATGTCCATTTCCTATCTTATGTTTGGGATATTTTCAGCTATTACTTTTCTAAATATTCTCTTGACCTCCTTTATGTAGTCCCCTTCTTTTTCATTAATTTTTATCAATCTTATGTTGTTTTTTTGCATCATCTTGCAGTTGTTGAATTGTTATTTCCTGATTCGTTGTTATTTTTAAAAGATCCCTCCTTTCCTGTTCACTAGCTGCAGTCTTGTCCTCAAGGTCTGAAATCTATCTTCACTTTCATTGAGGTGGTTTTTATAGCTTTCAGTCGAGTTTTTGATTTCCTGTATATCTCTGTGCATCTGCTTTATATATTGTTTGCTTCTTATGTTACTCATCTAGGGATTCTATCTTTTTGTTTAGTTCCTCCAATTTTTTAACTGTATCTTCTTTAGATATATTAAGCATCGCTTTCATTTCTTTTATCGTTTCTTCTTTTACCTGCGAGACTATCTCTAGTTTGAATTCCTTTAAAGCTTCCCGGAGTTGCTTGTTTATTTTAGTTGCTATTATGTCTGATATTTGAGGTGTATGGCATATATTTTATTCTATATAAATCTCCCCTAAGGTTTCTTTGGATGTGCTGGAGGTTTGAGATTGGAATTTGGTCTTTTGTTTTGTCATTTTCCTATATTTCTGTGTTTCAAGTGTTTCGAGTGTTATTCTAAGGCTTCCTCAGGGTCTGTTGGAAATCCTCTTCTATGCCCTCATCTCCTGGGACTCTGGTACCCAATTCCCTGGGTTGACAGAGGGTCACTGGGGGTGGAGCAGGCTGGCTCAAGCCCAGCCTGTAAAACCAATGGCACCCACCTGCTTGCTTGGCCCTCCACAGTCCACCAAGCACAGTCGGGAGAGGGGAGGCTGATGCCTGCTCCTGGGACCTGCTGCGCTTCTCCAGTGCTCCCAGAAGCTGTGAGGATCCCTGGTTGGGGCCAAGAGAGGGTCCCAAACAAGCTGAACTTGGGGGAAAGTGCACAGGGCACTTACCCCAGGCTGCTGGGCCTCTGAAACCGGTGGCTCCCGCTTGCTTAGAACTCCACAGCCCTCCAACCTCAAGTACAATTTTATTAAAAACACAGTGTAGAGAAATTATTGAGACATAATCAGTCTTACAATGGCATATAGATAGTTGAATGGATAGCTAACCGAATTTTCAATCACATCATTCTTACTATGATGTGATTAGAATATGATTTGAATGTGGTTTCCAAAGTTCTGTGTGTTGAACATCTGCCCAGTGTGGCTTCATTGAAAGGTATTGAAAATGATCACATGTTTCTATTGTGATGTAATTAGGTCATCTGTATCACCATCTTCAGTAGAAAATAATGTAATTCTCCCCAAAACCAGACTACTTCTAGTAAGAGTTGTTATTACAACATGAATTGAGGCTGGTCTTTGCCAGGCCTCTAGTTGTCTGTTTTGCAATCTACTATTTTCTAAACATGCTCTCATCACTGAAATGCAATGAGTAAGCAGAAGCCAGCACCATATTCTTGAGCTTTAGAACTCTCTTCTTTATAAAGTTCTCAATGTCAGATATTTTGTTACAGCTTCTAGGGGAGAAATGCTCATATTGCTTTTTATGCTGCTGTAGTTTGGTGGACATCAGGCAAAGCAAAAGGGAAGAGTGATGTGGTTTGTTCCTATAGAATATGGGTTATGGGGCCTAGTGTTTAGCTCAGCTGTAGAAGTGCCTGCTTGGCAAATGCAAAGTCTTGAGTTCAATCCCTGGTACCAAAAATAAAACATGAAATAAAATTAAAAATATTGGCTACTATGATCTCTTTTCTTGTAATGTTTCAAGGGTGTAAGGACCAGCTCCTCAGGACCCCAAGGTATGTTATAGCAACATCATCAGTATAACACATGCAGCTATCTGCAGTGGGCCCTCATCATCCTGCATATTCAAGGCCATGGCTCCTCCACACCAATTCTTTCCCCCTAACTCAAACCTCTGTCAAGTACTGAATTCTATCACATCTATGAAACATTAAACTCTTCATCAGTGAACCAATTTGTGTTTGTATTCTGACACAATTTAATGGCAAATCTGTTCTGTGCATTATCCTGTCCCTGACTTTCCCTTCCCAGCAAACCAATCAAGCTCATTCTTAATGTAAATGTTTACCAACAATAAGAATTGTGACTAAACAGGATAGATACTAGAAGAAGGAAGGGAGGTTCATCTGAGCCTGAATCATCTGGAGCAGCCCTAGAAATGCCAGCATCTGAGGAGCAAGTGCTGAGCCTGAATCCTCTCTCTGCCTCAGGTT
Organism: Cavia porcellus; assembly: GCF_034190915.1. Classification (NCBI taxonomy): domain Eukaryota; kingdom Metazoa; phylum Chordata; class Mammalia; order Rodentia; family Caviidae; genus Cavia; species Cavia porcellus. Next base: position 82,502,357 of record NW_026947487.1, read on the forward strand.
TGCTGGGGACAGGAAGACTAGGGCTAGGAGAAAGGAGCATTGGAATTCAGAACTGGGTAAAGGTCTCAGGTATCAGGGTCCCTCAATAAAGAGAATAAACAGGTAGGCCTGGGAAGAGCCAATCCTTTATCCCTTTATCTGAAGACCTTTAGGAACTTAGAAAGTACAAAGATCAGAAAAGAAAGAGGTGCAAAATGTTAAGCATTCTGTGTCATGGACTTTCAACATTCAGGTCATTTTGCCCTTTCCAAGTGCTGCATTAAATATATGTGATACTGGTTTATAATCAAACCATTCAGTATGGTTTGTATTTCACCCAAATTCTGCATCATCTGATCACCAGCAGCCCAGAAGCCTCCAGCTAGAAAGAAGTGTATTTTCCCTGTAACACTGGTGCTTTCTGCTGTACATTAAGTGATACACAGAGACCTCTTTATTTGATGTAGTTTGTCCCTGTTTTGTTTTATTGTGATTTTATAAATTGAATAAAAAATTGTTTGATGAAAATTTTATTTGTTTTAATGAATTATTTTATGGATAGAAGATGATTCGATATTTTATGTTTTTGCAATGACGAAAATCCTGACATAACTGAGACAGGTGATATACATTGTGATTGTTAAAGGGTGAGAAGTGATGTGGCTTTTAAAGAAAGTGGATTTACACTGCTAGAGTTAGTGGCTTATACCTGTAGTCTCAACGAGGGAGGCTGAGGTAGACAGACTGCAACACTGAGTCTTGCTTTGATTACTTAGTGACCTAAAGAGAACTTGCCTAAGAATGAAAACAAAAAGGGTTCAGCCTACCATTCAAGAGGAGAAAGAAAGAAAGAAAGAAAGAAAGAAAGAAAGAAAGAAAGAAGTTGAAAGTGTGAAGCAGTAAAGATAAAGAAGAAAAGTCACAACACAGATGGGTTGTAGAAACAGTAGAGGGAAAGAGAGGAAGATTAATTCTCAAAACATAAGAAAAACAGAGGTGGGTGTGGTGGCTCATGCCAGTAGTCCCAGCACCCGGGAGGCTGAGGTGGGAGGATCATTGTGAGTTCCAGACCAGCCTGGACTACAAAGTGAGCTCAAGGCCAGCCTGAACTGCATAGCAAGACCCCGTCTCAAAAAAAACAAAAAACAAAACAAAAAAAAACCAAAAAACAAAAAACAACAACAAAAAAACCCCAAAAAACATAAAAATAACTCAATGATGTCTGGCATTTGACTCATTTTATTTACTACAAATGAATGCCATAAAATAATAATAAAAATTAAAGTAGTGATATCCAAAGTTTCTCACTGATTTATGTTTATAATCATATAAGATACACTTTTAAAATCAGTTCTAGAAGCTTGAAAAATATAAACATCACAGATGGTTCAGACACACTGTATGCATCAGACAGTTTGAAACTGAAAAAAGAAAAAAAAAATAGATGTGCAGATCCCTTTCAAAGTCCAAGATTTTACTTCAGTTGTACTAGAGTGACCTGATCACTGCAATTTTCAATAATCCTTCTAAAGAATTTTTCAACATTCATTGGTTTAAAATTGATATGGGACAATATCGATTTTTTAGTACCTGGGGGTTTATCTTTTCCAAAACACATTCATAATACTTGCTTATGTTTATAATGAATTTTCACCCAAAGTTTGAGCTGGAAGTCAAGAATGTTGATACCACTTCCCCATCAGAAAAAATGAAAAGTGTTGTTCCACACAATACTTGCTGTCTTTGGAGTGGGGGCTACAGCTCACACAGAATGGACCTACATGGCTCCAGAGAGCAAGGAAAGACTGATGGGGGTGCTGCTGTGTTTGAGGAAGGGACCACTGTGAGATTGGGGAGGTTTGCATTTTCCCCCTGCACCAGTGGGAGAAGCACTCAGGCTTTCTAATCAGTTTCTTTAGACAAGGGTCAGGAAGGTAAGAGGAGATCTGAGATTAAAAGTTTTCATCAGACAACTATAAAATAATTACAAATATCTGACTATGATTCAGCATATTGTCGGGCCTTGTCTTTTAAACCCAATCTGACAGTCTCTTTTCATTGATGGGTTTAGTCAATTTTCTTTCATAGCAGAGCTTTTTTAAATTTTTGTTATTTTTTGCTTGTTTTTTTTTTTCCTACTTGCTTGCATTGATGGTGAAGATTTTACAGATTCACTATTACTATGCCTATTTGGTTACTATGCAGACATCTTTTTAAAAACCTTTACTGATTGTTCTCGGTATACAATACTTGACTTCAAATGATCATGTTGCAATACAATATCAATTAAATGAAAATTTTAAATCTTGTAACACTGTACTTTAAATTACTGTCTTCCATATTTCATGGTATTTTTCATAAATGGTCTATCTAAGGCTTTAACATTATATAAGTAATTTGAGGTTACTTGGTATGAAGCTACGTCTAATGAGGAATACTTTCTTTAGCGTGGGTCTTGTCTCAAAGAGGACATCCTGTGTCACATGGTATATGACACAACTATCTCCACCAACATGCCCTTCCCTAGGAGTGAAAGATCTCTAAGAATCAGAATCCAGAAATCTATATCAAACTGTAAGACAGAAGGTTTACATTTTTCCTTTTTCTCTTCTTCAGTTGTTTTCCAACAGGGACCCTAGGAAAACAGCTTTTGCTGCTAATTCTGTCTCTATTTTAATATTTTGTTGCTTAGTAGAAAGTGGTCAGAGCAGGATTCTACGTCTGCACATTAGAGACAGGTTTTCCCCAATCTTAACACCTGTCCACAACGTCTCATGCTCAATTGACAGATGTTCATGGTGAAGAATTTGTGATGGGTGTAAATTTCCATTTTACCCTTTGGTACCCAAGGATTTTATGTTTTCATAGTCTATGCTTGATTTTTGTCAATTTCATAAACCTTTTAGAAGAATTCTCAGAACTATGACATCAAATGCCTGTAAGAGTGATGAACAGTGCTCATAACTTGTCTCTCCTTCAATGACTCTTCTTCCTTTGGATATCAGGGTGGTCATTCATCAAGTGATCACAGCAAAGGCGTATGCTCCCCATGGTGCCTTTCATCACCTTGCTTTATGAGGATGACTGACTCATCTCCAGCTCAACACACAGACACTGATTTTATTGTCAAAACTGATATTTGGCTTCAAATTTAGGCAATTGTACAAATATTCCACATTCATTCTACCCTCCATGAAACAAACAGTTCTTCAGACACTACAAACTTATACCATCTAGATTACAAACATCTGACACAGGATACACCTATGTTAATTGTCTCAGGATCCTGAAACTGGCTGTGTCATTCCTTCAGAGCTCTGTGTGTTCTTGCTGGTGTGGATCCCCCACAGTCTTCTTGGCTAGAACCTCAGTGTAGAAAGCCACTTCTTTGTCTTTCAGTTTGTGGGCAGCCTGGGTGGTGGCACCAATCTGCAGGTATCCTTCCTTTTGGTCATACTCTGGCCAGTAAGGCAGACCTTCCCCATTGGGGTTCCTGGGAACAAAGAAAAATTCTTGAATCAACTCCATGGATGCTCCTTTGTTTTTGTGAAACTTTCAACTGCCCACTGGCTTATCTGTTCAAGAGAGCCATCTACCTCGAGAAATAGACCCATTCCCATCTCCATGAGCAGCTTTAGACTTTCACAGAAAGTCTCACTGTCACAGGGCTATGGTCTCAGTGTCTGGTGTTTGATGACTCCAATTGTAGAAAATACCCTATCCGAGCAGGTATGTCCAACCACACACCACCACCAATTCTTTTCCATTTTTGCCACCAGCCTCACCCAGTCCGAGCAAAGTTGGCCCAGAATTTCATCACCATTTTGCTAAGGTTGATCTCTTCTTCTGAGGCACCCTCTGTGGAGAAGTAAAACAAACAAACAAACAAACAGACAAACAAACCCTTTAATACTCAAAGTGTGGCTTGTTGGGCCACCAACAATTGCAGCACAGGAAATTGGTTAGAAATTCTGAGGCTTGGCCTTTATTCCTGACATATTGTCTCAAAAGTTCATGTTTTAAGGAGTTTCTGGCTTTATGTACACTTTAAATTGAGAATCATGAATAATAAGACTCATTCATGGATCTAAAGTCCATCCATATTCTGGATGCCTTTGTCTTTTCTGTCTACATCTTAGCCTCAAGATTTCAATGCCACATACTTGTAGTTTATAAAAATTCTGGTAAATTTTATAAATTTAATTTTCCTACACACTTCTCTATTTCAAAGTATTAAAAACATTAAATCTTTAAAGAGCCTGAATAACGCCCCCTGAGTGAAAGATAAGCAGAGGTACACGTATGTTCAGAACGGCCCTGAGGAAGATGGCCATATGCAAACTAAAAGATTTACAACAGCCATGGAAAAAAACTTCTTGAAACATTCTATCATTAAATATATAAAGGATAAGATACAAGTTTTGGGTTAATGAAATGACACACACTGAAATGGGAACATACGGTATGTGAATCAAGGAGTAGCCATATTTTAAACTATTTCTTTATTCACGTTACATACTAGTGAGTAGAAAATTAAGCAATAGCCTTTAAACAATAGCAAGGCCTTCAAACAAGGCCTTAGAGAAAGTCAAATTGTTGTCTCACTTATGGCATTCATATAGATTGTAAGGGTGACTGTGACTCAGGCATATATGCATATGTCTTCTTTCATGTGAGAGAAGAAGGTAATGTTTTGCCTATTATACTTTATTCCTGTGTTATAGAAACAGTAATCTTAGAGAAGCAGAAAAGGGAAAGCATGCTCAAGATCATCACACCAAGAATATTAGATCTCCTAACTCTAAATTTGTGGCCAGAAAAAAGTAACATTACCTTTTACAAGTGGAGCCCCAAGCACTGAGTAGACTTCATCTCCATGGTCTCCTATCACAGTGTTGGGTTTCAAGTCTGATGAAAAGCTTGGTCGATATTGGAACTCATACATGTAAGTGGGGGCTCCAGCATCTGAGAAGACAAGGATCATGTGCAATTTATGATACTATACCTATTTAGATTGTTCAGTCTTTGATGGTGCAGGAAACACATAGTTATAATCTACAGATAGTTTAAAAAGAAGTTCCTTCATAGGCAGTTGTAGGGACACACAGATGTGTGAGGTAGAATGTGGATTTGAATCAGATGTTTTATTGAATGGAAGAATGAATGAATGCAATGTGTACAATGAGCACACTGCATGAGTTTCTCTGATAACCCATAGGGCTCCTTCATGCCCAAAACTTCTACAGTCTGTTAAGTGACTTCACCCTGTTTTGAACACTTGCATGTTTTTTATGATCCATTCTGAGGGAAGTGAAGGAATCCACAGGCTTTCCAAAAAATGAGCAACCTGAAATAGAAATATTGCCCATATGAATCATAACTTTTTGTTTTAGGAAACTAGAAAACTCAAGATGTCATATATTAGGTATCTGATATATCTTACTGATTTCTGGGCCAAGGAATGTGAAGGTAGTTAGATAATGTGTTGATTGAAAAATGAAAACAAAAAAAAAAAAAAAAAGAAAAACATGAGGGGAGGGTAAAAATGGCTCTGTATTCCCCTGCCTTTTGCTTTATTAATCCTAAACAAAACATATCCAAACCTCTAAATGCTGCGTTTTCTGCTGACTAAATGAATAAAACCACCAATTTTTGTTAGTCTATGATTGTGGTTCCCATTTCTGTCAAGTTTGGCAGGTAGCTGCCACCATACTGATTGGAAAATGTAAGACTCAGAGAAGAAAAGTCAAGTGCAAATCAGGCTGATAGAGTCTTCTATTCTTCACATGACTACAGTGGAAAAAGGTAAAAATTCAGAAAAAATTAAGAGCAAATCAATATGTTGAAACTTATATTTATTAATCAAACATTTCTAAAAGGAACTCAGGATCCAATTATAAAACAAAGGATTCCCAAGGCCTGAACAGCAAACACCACTTCACCATGCATCCTTGGCACATCGCTCAGAAACTGGTAGGCCCCGCCCATTTGAGGCACTTTGGTGCCCATGTGACATGAGTTGAAAGCATACTTTAACTGTTCAGCTTTGGTATGCCACTCAGAACAACAACAACCACAAACAGCTAAGGAGATTCAGAGTATCACATGAGTGTTCTGAAGTTCCACCCAGAATACTCCTCCCATTTGAAGAGCCTTTGAGTGGCACTAGGGACTTAACATGTCCTGCCTAATGACCACCACTCAGCTGGGGAAACTTTCTGCAGTATACAAAGACATCCACTACCCACAAAGCAACTGCATTCAGCTTCCCACAAGGAATACAGGAAATGGCAAAATGGAATAGCAAAATGCAGCCTAAAAAAAAAAAAATAACCTACCCAAAACAAGCCTAGGCGACACTGACATAGAAAAAAACTGTAAGCCATACATCTGAAACTTTTGAAATGATAGCAAATAAAGAAAAGAAACAAATCTATGAAGTTTTACAGGAACTCAGATCAGAGATAATCTCCCAGGTAAAAGAAGAAATGATAAATGTAATTTTAAAATGCTGAATATAAACAAAAATGTCATAGTTAAATTGAGGAACACTGCCAAAAGGTGGACATCTTGAATGAACAATATAAGAAAAAAAGAATGCATAAACAGTTTCAAAGAGTTATCCACAAAATCAAAAGTTCCATCAAAAGTGGGCAAAACCACTTGAATGAAGGTTAAGATAGAGTTTCAGACCTCAAAGAGAAGACTGCAGCTAGTGAATAAGAAAGATGTTTTAAAAATAACAGAGTAAGGAAATAGCTATTGAACAGTTGCAAAATGTTGCATATATATATATATATATATATATATATATATATATAAAATATTGATAGCTGTAAATGAAAAAGAAAATGACAACACAAATGATATTATAAAAATGAGGAAGCAATAGCAAAAATTCCCAAGTATGGATAAAGAAATTGTTATGTAGATATGTGAAGTATATATCACTCCAATTAGCCATAACCAAAATAAGTCTATAATCAGACATGTAATAATCCAACATCCCAGAAATTCAAATAAGATCAGAATATTAAGACTGTTGGAGAAAACAGACATATTATCAATAATGGAAAGCTCATGAGAACCACAGCAGAGTTTTTGAGACAAAAAATGAAATGAAAAACAGCACGGAACAAAACATTTCAAATCCTAAAGGATAACAACTTCCAAGTCAGATTAATGTACCCTACAAAACTGTCCTTCAAAATTGATGGAAAAATTAGATACTTCCACGACAAAGAAAAGCTGAAGAACTTCATGAATACCAAAACAACCCTACAAGAATACTGAAAGATATTCTAGACATAAAATAACTATGACTTCAAGAACATCACCAGAAAAAGACCACATATCAAGGCAAACAATTAAACAAAGGAGAAAGGTACAGAATCAACAGCAGATTTTTGTCCTGTGGCAAAAATGAGGCCGTATATATCACTTACAACCATTAATGTAAACAGCCTCAATTCACTACTTAAAAGAAACAGAATTTCTGAATGGATAAAGAAACAACATCTAACAATATGCTGTATACAGGAAACCCATCTAACTCAAAAGGAAATTTTTAGACTTAAAGTCAAAGAATGGAAAACAATATTTTATGCAAAAGGAAGCCCCTCCCCCAAGAAAACCAGGAGTAGGTAGCTACACTGTTTGCAAACAACGTGTACTTCAAAGCAAGAAGGTTTCAAAGAGACAACGAATGTCACTATGTAATGATTGAGGCTAAACATAAAGAGGAAGAGACAACAACGCTAAATATATATGCACCACATATGAGACCAGACAACTAAATAAAACAAATATTAATAGAAATGAAAACTCAAATGAGCAATAACACAGTTATGAAGTGAGATCTTAACACGATTGACACAAAGAGACAGATCAGTGGGGCAATAAAATCAGTAAAGAAATACTGAATCAAACTTGTGAACAAACGGACTTAGAACACTTGTGTAGAGTGTTCCATCGAACAACATCAGAATAAACATTCATCTCAGCTTCACATGGAATATGTTCTAAAATAGACCATTTACTAGCCAATACTATATGTTTAAGTAAATGTAAAAGGGTAGAAATTATCCCATACATGTTATCTGACCGTAGTGCCATGAAACTAGAAAATAATGACAAAAGAAACTACAAAAACACCATAAACAAATGGAAATTAAATAATGCACTCATGAGCAATCAAAGGGTCAAATAACAAATTACAGAATAAATTAAACAATATGTACAATCAAGCAAAAATACAAATACAATTTACTGAAACCTGTGGGATGAAACTGAAATCAGTTGTCAGAAGGAAACGTTTGCATTGAATTTCCGCATCAGGAAAACAGTACAAACACAACTGAAAAATGTGAAGCTAAATATCAAACATCTAGAAAAGAAGAGCAAGTCCAGCTCAAAGCCAAAAGTATTGAAGAAATTATAAAGATACGAACAGAAATCAAAGCAAGTGAGCTAACAAAATAATACAAAAATTATTGAGTCAAAGAGTTAACTCTTTGAAAGAATAAATAAAATTGATAAGCCCCGAGCCAATATTATTTTTTAAAAGAAAATAAAAAACTCAAATTCATGCAATAAGGAATGAAAAGGGCAAAATCACCAAGGACCCTGTGGAAATACAGAAGATCATCAATACCTATTTCAAAACCTTTACTCTCATAGGTTTGTTAACACAGAAGAGATGGACAGATTCCTAGAAGCAAACAAATTATCAAAACTGGATCAATAAAATGTAAAACTTCTGAATAAACTTGAAATAATGAAAATCAAAATATAATTAGAGCTTTACCAACAAAGAAAATCCCAGGTGCTAATGGATTCACTGCAGAAATCTATCAGAAATTCAAAGAAGGCTTAATTCCAACATTCCTCAACTCTTCAGTGGACTTGAAAGGGCAACAATTTTTCCCTAACTCATTTCTGGAAGCAAGTATTACTCTAGTACCAAGATCAGAAAAAGACCCAACTGAAAAAGAGAATCACAGGCCAATCTCTCTAATGAACATCAACGGAAAATTCCTCAATCAAATTCTAGCAAACAGAATGCAGAAAATTATCAAGATTACATAACATGACCAAGTGACATTCGTGCCAGGAATGCAGGGCTGGTACAACACATGCAATTCAGTAAACGTAATACACCATATCAGTAGTGCAAAAAATAAGAATCATGATTCAACAGAGTCTGAAAAAGCTTTTGATAATGTCCTACACTCATTCATGGTAATATCACTCAGGAAAAATGGTACAGTTGGTCTTTACAACAATCTGATAAAACCCATCTATGACAAACCATTAGCCAGCATCATATTAAATGGTGAAAACTGAAAATTTTTACTCTAAAATCAGGAACAAGACAAGAATGTCCAGTATTACTACTATTCAGTATAGTGCTGGAATTATTAGCCAGAGCAGTAAGACAAGAGAGAGAAATAAAAGCAATAAGTACAGGAAAGAAGGAACTAAGCTATCATTATTTGCAGATGACATGATACCCTACATAGAACACCCCACAATTCCATAAAAAAGATTACTTGATGTAATAACCACATTTAATAATATAGCCGGATACAAAATCATCACTCAAAAATCATTAGCATTCCTGTACATAAACAACAAACTCACTGAGAGATACATAAGAGAAACCAAACCCTGCACAATATCATCCAAAAAATGAATTACTTGGGAATCAATCTAAGAAAGGAAGTAAACGATCTATTCAGTGAGAATTACAACACTCTAACAAAAGAAATTGAAGAGGATCTCAGAAAATGGATAGACATTCCCTGTTCATGGGTAGGAAGAACAAACACTGTGAAAATGGCCTTACTCCTAAAATTATTAAACAGATTAATTAAAGGAAAGCACATAAAACCAAAAATCATGAGATACAGCAAAATAGTTCTAAGACAAAACCATACTTTAATAACACCTACATCTACAAGAAAGGTACCATATGAACAACCTGTAGCAATGCTCCATTGAACTAGCAAAAGAAAAAACCAACACCAAATTTACCAGTAGAAATGAAACTATAAAGATCATAGGACAAAGAATAAAAGTTTGTGAAAATGTGTGAAAGATTAACAGTCTTTAAACGTAAACAAAATTGACAAACAGCTACACTAACCACAAAAAGAACAGTGAAATACAAAAGTGAAAATATACACTACAATTGGCATTATAAAAATACAAGGACCAGTAATTTAGCTCAGCAGCATAAGCACCTGCGTGGAAAGCATATACATAGTATATACAATAATATCAAGCATAACAAAATATACATAGTATATATAATAGTATCAAACATAACAAAATATTTTATCCATTTCTCAGCTAATGGACACTTAGATTGTTTCCAGGATCTGGCTATTACAAATTGTGCTGTTATAAACATGGGTGCACATATATTACTGTGGTATGACGTTTTCAGTTCTTTGGGGAATATGTCTAGGAGTGGAAGAGCTGGGTGCAATGGGACTTCCAATCCCAGCTTTTTGAGGAATCTCCAGACTGACCTCCACTGTGGTTGCAACAGTCTACACTCCCACCAACAGTGCAGAAGAGTTCCTTTCCCCCCACATCTTCTCCAGCATTGTTGTTTTCTTGACCCGGGCCATTCTTTCTGGAGTGAAATGGAATCTCAGTGTTGTTTTAATTTGAATTTCTCTAAAGACTAATGATGATGAACATTTTTTATGTATTTATTTGTGATTCGTATTTCTAAATCTGAGGATTGTTTATTCATCTTGGATGCCCATTTTTGGATTGTGTGTTTGAATTTCAGGGGTCTGATTTTTTTAATTCTTTACACATTCTGGTCAGAAGTCCTTGGTATGAGGAATTGTTCACTAAGAATTTCTGCCAATTTGTGGGTTTTCTTTTCACTATGCTGGAGTTTTCTTTTGACACGCAGAACCTCTTTAATAAGATATGATCCCAGTTATTGATTCTAGGAAATATTTTCCATGCGGTATGATTCTTGTTCATGAAATATCTACCTACCCCTATGTCTTCAAGATTTTTACCAAATTTGTCTTCCAATAGATTTAGTATCTCTGTTTAATATTTAGTTTTTTGATCCAAATAGATTTTAGTTTAGTACATGGTGATAGGCATGGGTCTAGTTTTAATTTTTGTTATATGGATAGTCAGTTTTTTTCCAGCATCATTTATTAAAGAGAATGTAATTCTTATAGTGAACATATTTGGCTCCTTAATCAAAATAAGGTGGTTGAGTGTTTTGGTAGTTGTGGTCGTATCTTGTAATCTATTCCATTGATCTTCAGGTCTGTTTTTATTCCAGTGCCATGCTGATTTTATTACAGTAGCTTTGTATTATAACCAAGTTAGAGATTGTGATGCCTCCTGCCTTGCCTTTGTTGCTTAGAATTGCCTTTGCTAGTCTAGGTCTTTTCTGTTTCCAGATGAATTCTAGAGATGATTTCTCTAGATATGTGAGGTATATAAGTGGTATTTTCATTGGAATTACCTTGAATTTTTATAAAAATTTGGGGAGAATGGCCGTTTTCACAATATTCATTCTTCTTATACATGAACAAGGGATGTCTTTCCATTTTCTAAGATCCTCTTTGAGTTTTCAGGGTATTATAATTTTCTCTGAATAGGTCTATTATTTCTTTCATTAGATTAATTCCTAAGTATTTCATTTTTTTATGGATGGTGCTACGAAGGATGTAGCTTCTCTTATTTTTCTCTCAGCGATTTTGTTCTTAGTGTATACGAATTCTGTTGATTTTTGAATTTTTACTTTGTATCCAGATACATTGCTGAATTTATTTATTATATCTAGGAGTCTTTCAATGGAATTTTGGGAGTCTTCTATGTAGAGTATGTTGTCATCTGCAAATAATGATAATTTAACTTCCTCTTGTCCTATCTTTATTCCTTTTATTTCTCTCTCTTGTCTAATAGCTCTGGCTACTACTTCTTGTACTGTGTTGAATAGGAGCAGTGATAAGGGACATTCTTGTCTTATGCCTGACTTCAACATAAAGGCTTTCAGTTTTTGGCCATTTAATGTGATGCTGGCTGCTGGTTTGTTGTAGATGGTCTTAGTTTGGTGTTGTAGATGTTTTTGGTATATAATCTTCATGATGATTTGCTGCATCCTGTTTGCCACTATTTTATTGAGAATTTTTGTATCTATGTTCCTTAGGGAAATTGGCCTGTAGTTCTCTTTTTTAGTTGGGTCTTTCACAGGTTTTGGTACTAGAGTAATATTTGGTTCCAGAAATGACGTAGAAAGAAATGCTTCCCTTTTGAATTCATTGAAGATTTTGAGGAGTTTCAACATTGAGTCTTCTTTGTATTTCTTGTAGAATTCCATAGTGAGTCCATCTGGGCCTGGGTTCTTCATTGTTTTCTTAATTACATTTTCAATTTTTTTAGTAGAAATTGGATTATTCAGCAGTTTTACATCTTCTTGACCCAGCTTTGGTACTTCGTATGTTTCTAGAAATCTGTCCAGTTCTTCTGTGTTGTCAAACCTATGAGAGCAGAGGTTTTTGAAGTAGGTGTTCATGAACTTCTGTATTTCCACAGAGTCTGTAGTGATTTCAACCTTTTCATTCCTTATTGCATGAATCTGAGTTTTTTTCTTTCCTTTTTAAAATAAGGTTGGCTAGGAGCTTATCAGTTTTATTTATTATTTCAAAGAACCAACTCTTTGTTTCATTGATTCTTTGAGTTGTTTTCTTAGTCTCTATTGGATTAATTTCCGCTCTGATTTTTATAATTTCCTCCCTTCTTTAGGCTTTTGGCCTGAATTGCTCTTCTTTTTGTAGATGTTTGAGGTGTAGCATCAGGTTGTTTGTGTTCATTCTTTTTTTCTGATATGGGACTCAGTGTAATAAATTTTCCTCAGAAGCCTGCCTTCATTGCTTCTTACAGGTTCTGGTAAGTTGTATTTGTATTTTTGTTTGTTTGTAGATATTGCTTAATTTCTTCTTTTCCTCTGTGGCCCACTGATTGCTCAAGAGTGTATTATGTGTTTGTGGGGTTTTTACAGTTTCTTTTGTCATTAATATCTAGTTTCATGGCACTACGACCCTATGACATTCATGAGGTAATTTCAAATCTTTTGCATTTATTTAAATATGTTTTATGGGCTATTATATGGTCTATTTTAGAGAATGTCCCATGTACTGCTGAGAAAAATGTTTATTCTGATGTTGTTGGGTGGAACACACTGTATATATCTATCAAGTCCATTTGTTCACAGGGGTGATTCAGTTCTCTTATTTCTTTGCTGATTTTCTGTTTGACCTGTCCACTGGTGTCAATGGTGTGTTAAGGTCTCCTGTTAAATTGTGTCATTGCTAATTTGATTTTTCATATCTGTTAATACTTGTTTTGTGTAGCTGGGAGCTCTGGAATTTGGTGCTTATATATTTAAGATTGTTATCCCTTCCTCTTGAAGTTTTCCTTTAGTATATCATGAGCTTCTTTATCTCTTCAGATCATTCTTGATTTGAAGTTCACGTTGTCTGCAAACAGGATAGCTATCCCCACCTTTGGAGGGGGTTCCTGTTGCATGAAGTATTGTTTTCCATCCTTTGACTTTCTGTCTATGTGTTTCCCATTGGGTCAGATGGGTTTTTTCTAGAGAGCATACTGTTGGATGTTTTTTTCTTGATCCATTTTGCCAATCTGTTTCTTTCAATTGGTAAACTGATACCATTTACATTAATGGTTATAACTGTTACATACTGGTTTATTGTTGACAATCTTTCTGCTTTTGTATCTTAACCTTTCCATTCAGTTTGTGTGTCTTGCTTAGTGGTTTTTTCCTATGTGTATCTAGAATGTCTTTCTGTATTCTTTACAGGGCACTGCTTAGGTTATCACAAAGTTCTTCACCTGTTCTGTGACATGAAAGTATCTTATTTCTCTATCCTTGAAGGACAGTTTTGCAAGGTACATCAGTCTGAGTTGCAAGTCATTTTCCTTTAGAATCTGAAATACTTTTCTCCATGCTCTTCTTGACTTCATTGTTTGTGTTGAGAAGTCTTCTCTAATTCTGATAGGTTTTCCTTTATGGATGATCTCTCTTTTCTATCTAACAGCTTTTAGTATTCTATTATGTTGGATTTCTGGGATGGTGATTATTATATGTCTGAGTGTAGTTTTATTTTGGTTATGGCAGTTTGGAGTTCTATATGCTTCACTAATCCATATGTCAGTTTCCATTCTCATGTTTGGGAAATTTCCAGTTATTACTTCTGTAAATAGCCCCTTGATACTATTTGTGTTTTCCCCTTGTTTTTCATTTATCCCTACCAATCTTATGTTGTTTTTGTTTTGCATCATCTTGCAGCTGTTGAAGTGTTTTGTCCTGATTCCTTGTTATTTTTCAAAGATCTTTCCTTTCCTATTCATTAGCTGTAATCTTGTATTTGAGGCCTGAAATTCTAACCTCATTTTCATTGAGGTGGTTTTGATAACTTCCAATGGAATTTTTGATTTCCTGTATATTTATTTGAATGTGCTTCATGTATTCTGTTTGTTTCTTATATTGTTCATCCAGGGATTCTATCTTTTTGCATTTTTCTTCTAATATTTTAACTGTGTCTTCTTTAGATTTGTTCAGCATTTCTTTCATTACTTTTGTCATTTCTTTCTTTTACATGGGTGATTATTTATTGAGTTCCCTTATAGCTTTCTGGAGTTGCTTCTTTATTTCGGTTGCTATCATTTTAGGCATTTAAGGTGTCTAGCTTTTTCTTGGGATGGGTTGCAGGTTTGAGATTGCATTTTGGTCTTTCATCTTGGCATTTTCCTATATTTCCATGTTTTGAGCAATGCTCCAAAGCTTCCCCTGGGCATGTTGGAAATTGACTCCACACCCTCATCTCCTGGGACTGAAAGGAGGTTGCTATGGATAGCCCAGTCAGGCTCGTGCGACCTCCCATGCCACCTCCAGTGTTCCAGGAAGCTGGGCAGGCTTCTAACTGCTTGGGTTGATGGTCCAATACTCTCCCCCAGGCCAGCACTGGTGCACTGGAACACACCTTTAGTGGTCTAAGCTCCCTGGATTGAAAGAAGGTCACTGGGTGTGGTTCAATCAGGCCAGCAAAACCTCCTGAGCATATTCCAGTGTTTCAGGAAGCTAGGCAGGCAGTTAAACACTAGGAGTGATGGTCTTAAACTCTCCTAAGGTCAGAGACTGCACTCTGGAACACATGCCACGTGGCCTCAGCTTTCCAGGTTTAAAGAAGGTCCATGAGTGTGATCCAGTCAGGCCTGTGAAACCTCCAAATCCTAGTCCAGTGTGTCTGGAGGGTGGGTGGGCACTTAGCCAATGGGATCGATGGTCTTAAACTCTCTCCAGGCCAGTGCCACATGTTCAAATGCACCTCACACAGCCTCAGCTCATTGGATTAGTCATATTATTTTCCAATGTGAAAAAATTGGAAGCCTTTTTCATAAAATCTGGAACAGCACAAAGTTGGTTGTTCTTACCACCTCTGCACTGGAAGTCTTTGCCCAACTAATTAGGCAAAAAAAAAAAAATTAAGATGATCAAACAGAAAAGCTGAAGCTGTCACTTTTTGCCGATGACATACTAATTATAGCTACAAAACCCTATAAACTTCACTACAATGGTTTAGAACAAATAAGTGAACAGAATAAAGCTGGAGAATACATAATGAACATGCAAAACACAGTAGCATTTTTTATGTTCTAACCATAAACTATCTACAAATGAAATTGAGGAAAGAATCCCACTTAAAATCCATATAGAATAAAAATAACTAGGAATAAATTTAATGCAGATGGTGTGATAGTTGTACCCTGAAAAATGTAAAATATTAATGAACACAAACAGGTTGGCTAAATATCCTAGGTACATGGATTGAAAAAATCCATAGTATCCACAAAAGTCTGCTAGTTAGATAAAACTCTTCTCTGAATTCCAAAATTATCATTTAAGTAAGTATAAGTCATTCCTCTAGATCATGGTAAATTACAAAATCTCAACTCACCCAAGTCAGTCATGAACAAGAAGGACAAAGTTGGAGGTTTGCCTGATTTCCAACAAACAGTACACAATAGTAGTAATTAAACTATTATGGTATTGACTATAGACACAACACATTGTATATTTAGGTAGGAGTCAGGTGGCTCAGAAACCAAAGCTGCTATATTAGATTCTATTTGCCATGACTCACCTCTGTGGCCACGGGCCACAATCACAGATGGGATACCAAACATCAAATCTCCCATTAAGTCCAGGAACAGTTCTCTCTTTTTCACAAGGTCATCTGTCCCTGCTAAATACTTCTCAGTGGCCACTGCTGTCAGTTCCTCAGAAACATTCTGAAATGCATCAAGAAAGTGACAACACACACCTGATAAGTAATTCAGATTTTCCAGTCAGTCAACAGCATCACTTTGATAGTGAAGTCTTGAGCCCTGTGCAAATTCTCCCTGAGTAGTAAAATGAGGAAGACAGAAAAATGGACACAAACTCAGAATTCAGGCCATTGAATGGCTGTGTAACTTTGTGCAAGCCCACAATCCTTCTTTGTTGTTCTATTGCCATGATTCCCACACAGCTTACAGCAAAGGGATACAACTTCCACAAGAGCGATGTGGCCGTCTTCTGGTCCAGCTTGCCTTCAGGGACTGGATTTCCTATCGCCTGTTAATAAAATGGTTAAGTCTTTATGAATAATCATGAAATATCAGGAAAACAACCAAACCAATATAGCATTTAACTTCTGTGTTGGGACCTGATATTCCTGGATCTTTTATGAATTTGAAAGGATCAGTGAAAAAAAGAATGCACAGACCTACATGACTGAGGAAAAGAAAATCACTTTTGAATTTGGTGTTATGACTGAGACTTTTCTGAACTGATAAATTCATTAACTCTTGTCTTTTCAAATCTCTGCCCTGAGAAACATAATCAACATCCTATCTACCATGACCCAAGTGTACTGAAGTACCTGTTTGAGAAAGCTGTCAGTACTGTGGTACACAGAGATTATGAACATACTCCACTTAGAGTGGTAACTTTAGAAAGCTTAAATTTCTCCCTACTCCTCTTCCCTTTGAAACATAAATCTCACTCAAAACAGTTTTCTCAAAGATCTGAGAGCTAATTTTGGAGGGAAATATTTTGAGCCTTCTCTGAAATATATAAATATTTGAGGAGATGACTCTTGATCTCTCTGAACGTCCCAAAGGGAATATGAAAGTCTGCCTTCCATGAGTGCCTCACTTCTGATTCATGTCAGAAAAAAAGTGTGTTTCTTCTGCAGATGAGCACGGGGAAACAAGTCCAGTGACCTGGCCACGTGGATGCTCCCATCACACCCAGATGTCTTCCTGAACTCACCCCATCTTAAAATTTCCAGCCTTTGGTGTTAGAGATTTGTTCAAGTCATGTTTGCTGTTATTCTCTATTGATCTTCTCTCTATTGCATTCAAGTTACTGAATACAAGGTGCTCGAGTGTATCATCTAGTACATAATTTTGCTTATCAATAACAGAGGAATTACCATATTCCATTTTAGTAAGAAACGTATCTTAAACGGAATAAAGTTCTCTGACTTTTGCCACTGGAATACCAGAGAACTCAGGTGGAGATCTGTCGATGTCCGCTCCCGGCCGGCAGGAAAGACACACGACAAGGTCTGGCGGTGGTCAGGCTTTTCTTTATTCTCTCCTTATACAGTCTGCCCCGAAGCCTCTACCGGTCCGCTCTCCGCGGCTCCTTCCGTGCTTCAGTCTGCCCCGAAGCCTCTACCGGTCCGCTCTCCGCGGCTCCTTCCGTGCTTCAGTCTGCCCCGAAGCCTCTACCGGTCCGCTCCCCGCGGCTCCTTGCGTGCTTCAGTCTCTCTCTCTCTCGGGGGTGGAGGCACTGGCTATATATAGGATTAATAGCTAGGCAGACTACCCTGTGAGGCGGGAACTTAGTGGGGTGATAAGAAACAGGTGCCACACAGGCGGGCTCGATGAGAGGGGTAATCTAGCCCAGGCTTTTGTACTTTCCCACAGGCCTCGCAATCACCGCGTCTGATGACTTGACAGTGCCACGGCTCCCAACATCTCCCCCTATTTTATTTTAAATGATGGCTACGCGCATCGCAGCCCGTCCTGGATAGAGTGCAGAGGCCTATGCCCCGAACTGAGGCCCACCGTAGGCCCTTAGCGTAGACCCTGGTCGGCCGTCCCAGGGTCCACCAAGGCCCTGAGGCCCTCGTCCTTTTTTCTAGGGCCAGGAATGAACCGGACGGAACCTGGTTGCACATAGGCATGCACTCATTTCTCTCCACGAATCCCCTCGGAGAGAAATTTATCTAACAATCCAGCGGCTTTCGAGCGGAACGGGGTAGGGCCTGGCTTAGGTTGAGTCGTGCTGGGGAGGCACGCTCTTACCCGTCATTGACTCACCCACCCTGCTACATGTTGTTGTCTAGGGAGGAGAATGTGGGAAGCCTGTCACTTTTAAACGCGGTCGTAGGCCATGCGAGCGAGCCATGCGTATACAAGGGTAGCACATAGGGGAGCAAGCCGTTCCAGGCCCCCAAAAAGGGATTGTCCTGCAGTTCTTTTAGGGCTCATCTTGTTGTTGGGTCTGCGGTTGGCCTCTGGTGGAACAGGCCTGATCTTCAGTCGAGGGACTTGTCGCGTCAACCTCTCTGGGACCCACATTGGTTCTCGTCCCGATTCCTGCGGAAAGACACAAACCGCGCCTCGGCTTCCTCTTTTGTATCTCTGCCCTCCTTGACGGACCCTTCTCGGTCGGGAGCTTCCTCACTGTGCCTGTTCAAACACCTCGCGTACTTCTACAAGTTCTTGAGAGCTCCCCCCGTAACTACCCTCACTCTTTAGGCACGTGTGTATCATTTCCCACAATGGACGAGCAGAGACTGAAGCTCTACCCTCCCGCTCTGCTAGGGAAAGGTCTCTGCCCAACTTTTCCCAGGAGGGCAGGTTTACATGCCCTGTAGGCAGAAACCAGGGAGCAAAGCTGTCAATCTCTGCAAGGAAATTTTCTAAAGTCTTACGCCCCACCTTGAGGTCCTTGGACTTTAGGAGTCTCCGAAGGACCAACACCAAGGCTGTGTATCTTTACTTGGCATGTTTCCCATTTTTAATATATCTTCTGTTATTTTTACTTCTATGTTTATGTTTTACACTCTTTTATTACCTTAAGTTCTGGTGTTATGTTTCATACTCACCGCGTGAGGCCCAAGAAACCCGCCACTTACGCGTGAGGTTGAGAGGAGTCTACAAACCCTGTAGGTGCGCGCCACCCAGGGCCCAGGCTTATCCTCTACTCACCTGTCCTGCAGCTGCAGCACTGTGTAGGAGAATGCAGTCCACCGCCGCGTCTCGGGGTTGATCAATCCCCGGGCGGGCCACCAAATGTCGATGTCCGCTCCCGGCCGGCAGGAAAGACACACGACAAGGTCTGGCGGTGGTCAGGCTTTTCTTTATTCTCTCCTTATACAGTCTGCCCCGAAGCCTCTACCGGTCCGCTCTCCGCGGCTCCTTCCGTGCTTCAGTCTGCCCCGAAGCCTCTACCGGTCCGCTCTCCGCGGCTCCTTCCGTGCTTCAGTCTGCCCCGAAGCCTCTACCGGTCCGCTCCCCGCGGCTCCTTGCGTGCTTCAGTCTCTCTCTCTCTCGGGGGTGGAGGCACTGGCTATATATAGGATTAATAGCTAGGCAGACTACCCTGTGAGGCGGGAACTTAGTGGGGTGATAAGAAACAGGTGCCACACAGGCGGGCTCGATGAGAGGGGTAATCTAGCCCAGGCTTTTGTACTTTCCCACAGGCCTCGCAATCACCGCGTCTGATGACTTGACAGTGCCACGGCTCCCAACAGAGATCTAGGGAAACCATAGCACATCCTCAAAGTAGAAGTAATTGCTCCCTACATTCAAGCTCCAAGACTCCCCAACTTCTTCAACTCTGGAATTTCTCCAACTTCTTCAGCTCTGGAATTTGTCCAACTACACAATTAGCTCCTTTGTCTGGATATTTTAGTATTGTTTCATGGAAATACAATCAAAATTTGTTTTATGGATGATTATATAAGCCTCAGCATCCAGGAAATGACTGAATATGTGGAGGGGGTGCATCTATCTAAGAAACCTGGGCATACTCACCATGGGAAGGCCCCAGCCAAACTCTTGCTTGTTTATTCCTACAATATAGGGGATGGTATTGAAATTCTTTTCAGCCAGAATCTCTTCAGGTGCTTTGGGCAGCAGTACACCATCAACAACAGTGGGCACAGCAGGATAGTTCTGGGGAGCATAATGCCTTTCATTATTCTCCCTGTGATAACACATCTGTTCCTCCCTCTGTCTATTTGAGGATATGACCATAACCAACATCTCTCCTGGCAGTGACCAGTAGCCAGAAAAACCCAGAAGTACATTTGTGAAACACCAAGGGCAGAAATTTGAGGAGTTAGTGGTGGTGATGTGATGCTGGTGGGAGAGGAGAAGGGGAATTATCACCCAAATTAAAATATCTATTACTAAAATATTCATAAAGTCAATTCTGGTGTCTTTATAATATTTATATATATAAAATCACAATGAATGCTGAATTAGTGAACACTGGATAATTTTCCAAAGGTAATACCACAGTTCCTGGGGACATGTGCCATATTATTATAATATTTGTTTTGCTTTTAGGTACTTATCTAAAGTTTTATTATACATCACAAACTTGTTAGAGAAAATTAGTTGCATGTAAAATTTATTTATGATAATACACTACCTGGGAAGGTCCACAAATTTTCATGACTCTCTGTAATGTAATTTTAAATTTTTGCACTTCTGCTCATAACAATGCCATCTACTACACTTTTCGTAAATTTGCCATCTCAAGAAGGCACTGATTTATTGACTTCATCATCTTGGTTACAGCTGTTTCACATACTATTGATATTACGCTACTACTTTCCCTCACAGAGAGGCAAAATCACTGATAAAGCATAGTGCCAAAAATAAAGCACTTCAGAGATAACAAAAAAGACATCTCTATGCATGAGAAATGGACTGTAAGACAAATTTTCTCCATTGACCTCACAAGGGTAAAAGGACACAATGCTACTCAACTTTTTCACCACTCTGCATGTACTTTGCAGTGATCATATGAGTTCGGCAAGTAATGATTTAGGATTACAAACACATTTCAAAGAGTAAATAAATTCAAACTTAGACTCCCAGATTATTTAGGATCATATCTATAGATCTATTAATCTATAGGACTGAGCCTTTTAAGCCTATCACTCAAGCTGCCTAAATGCACCTTGGTTCCCTATTTCAGAGCAGGAAACATCATTACAAGGGCCAAATCCTACTGCAATAGTGTCTCATACAGAGCAAGTTCTGCTTGCAACAACTGATACAGCAGAAAGCCTGTGTACTTCAGTAAGGGCTGCTCTGGAAACAGCAAGAGGAGCAGCTCATCTGAAAGATGATTTACAACAGGGCCATTGGAGCAGGTGTTTGCCAGGTCCAGGGGAAGATGGAGTTGAAATCTATGGTCAAGCAAAGAAAAAATGGAGGCATAGAACAAAGTGGAAAATGCCTGAGCAAAGAGACAAGGAGCCATTGTGCAGAGCTAACCTCAGAAATGTAAAGGAGCAGTGACCTTAGGAGAGTGCCCCAGAACAGGGACAAGTAACATTGTTAGGTGGTAGAGCATGTGTTCTGCTTAATATCTGGAACATCCTTGAAGGTTACATGTGCTTTGAAGTCTTAAACAAAGAAGGAATGTCAATTTGCCTAGTAAACAAGATCAGACTTTTAAGGAGGGACATGATATGTTCTCTTTTTGATTTACAAACTCTAGTCATATGGCATCATTCAAAGTACAAATGTGGAGAAAAATAATAGTGAATAGTAAAAGTGCAGAAGACAAGCAATGAAAGTTTCAGTGGGGAAAGCAACCATGGGAGACCACTGCAATCAGCAACCATGAAAGCAATGGTAATGAACATTGTCCACACAGTGGACAGTAGTGGCTGTCTGAAACCCATATGCTTGAGTCCCAAAAATCAGGAACATCTTTGTTTCTTCACACTGC
Organism: Cavia porcellus; assembly: GCF_034190915.1. NCBI lineage: Eukaryota > Metazoa > Chordata > Mammalia > Rodentia > Caviidae > Cavia > Cavia porcellus. Next base: position 82,524,435 of record NW_026947487.1, read on the forward strand.
ACATCCTGTTTATCAGCAAGTCATATCATTTCTTCCTTCAGATTCATCCAGACTCCATGCACATGTTCCTCCCCACTGTTCCACTCCTAATATAATCAAGGAAGTTCCCTTGATTGGCCTGCTGAAGTGCATTTTCCTCCATCCCCAGTTTGTGGTCTATGTATCTGCCCTGACTTTTCCCTGCTATTTAATGCAAACCAGTCTCAGAACCTGTTGCAAATCTAAGATATATCACTGTGCTTCTCAGAGCCATCTGAGCAACATCCATCTGGTGCTCAATCATTAACCATGTTCTTTCAGTGATCTACCCAGCCCATCTCCTATGACCGTTGCGTCTGAACAGTCTACATCCTCCTGCACACTTGCTCTTTCTCCTTTAAGAGCTGTAGAGAGTGGGCAAATGGGTCAGCAGGTTTCTGGAATGCTGGGAGGAGAGTTGCAGTGAGACCTTCTTTCCTTGCATAGCAAATTAGCCCTATGCCCTCCCAGGAAATTGGACTCATTAAATGATCCTGTGCTGCCTATCCAGTTACCTCTACCCCCTCGTAGCAGAAAATTATGATCAATTCTGTTTCCCAGGAGCTTTCCAAAGCAAAAAATGATAATGAAAAAAGGTACATCAATTCAGAATACACACATTTTTTCTGACTAGGAGCACAGAATGAGACTCAGGATATTAATCATTTGAGTCCATTCTCTGATCTTACAATTGGGGTTACCATGGCAAATCTTATCCCAAAGATAAGCTGGGATTCAGCAACATGTCCGTAAGAAGGAACTATCATTCCAAAAAGCAGGGTGTTTTTTCATTGTGAATTGGAGGTTTAAAGAATCAAAATCCATAATCAAGAAAACAAACATTCTTACCTCCCTGGGGTCTCCAGATAAATCCACAGTAAAAAATTTCTGTGAAGACAAAGGGAAAACAGCATGAGAATATTTCAACAAGACACAGCTCATCCTTCTACCTGTGCCTCAGAGCAATCTAGCTTTTCCTCCTGCTTCATCTTTTGCTAGACCCAGAGAAAAAGGGCACTACACAGAGTCTGATGTGCACAAGCATAAGGAAGCAAGTAGCACAGGGATGGGCAGGCACCTGCAACAGGAGTTAAGTCAAAATTAGCATCACGGGAGCTCTTGGGAGAACATCTTCTGGTGCTTCTACTCAACTTTCATCTAAATGGTCACCCTGGTAACATCATCCCAGTTTGTCTCTTGTACAATGTGGAAGTGAGTTGACTGTAGTGAGGAAACTGTGACAGCTTCACTAGTTGATATGTTAAGGGGTACAATGAAGTGGCATTCCTATCATTCCTCACTTTCTTCCCTCTTCCTCTTCTATGTGATTTCAAGTATCCATAATTAATGTTGGATCTTACCATCCACAAAATTAGAGATTAATGCTAGTATAGATACTTGTCAGGGTCAGTCCAACTGACTGTACACCAAAATTAACACTGCAATCTTACAGAAGATTTCTAAACAAAGAGAAGTCCAGACTGTTCTTTTTCCACAGGGGGTAAATCTACAGTAGGTAAATATGTTTCAGTGAGAAACCAACAGAGTAGAAACTGAGTGAATAACTATATCTTCGATCCATCCAAGAAGAACGAAACCACCTGTTGGTGAAATGTTCAGTTACCTGCAGATTCTACTACATTCCTTAAATACTTTGCTTTTCAAGTCACTTTGAAGGGGATTTCTCATTCTACAATAGGAAACCTTGACTCATAAAATCACTGAATATCACTTCAACTCATATTTTTCTTTATTACAAGGTTGCATGAGGACTGAAGCTGCCTACAAGAGCTAACAGGTCTGATGCAGATATGGAACCAAAATCACTGAAGATGATTCCATTATATGTGATAACCCACCCCAAGTCAGGTGTGTATTGAGAGCAGTGGTAAGCAGGGAAGCACTTCCACAGCAACTCATAAAGATGTCCCAGGCACAGTTTCTCTGGGTTTTTCCAAATTGAGGAAGTACCCCTGCATAAACTGTGCCTTCTTGTGTCACGTCTGGACTGACTGTATTGTCTTACATTTTTCAGATATAAAAACTGTGGTGATTCAATTTCTTGCATATTTTAGTTAACCTGCTTCATATGATGAACCAGATCAAAGCCTCAGAGCCACATGAGAGTCAGTATATGGACACATTAGCAACGCATGGGTCTATAGGCTCCCCCTCAAGATACAGCAGTATCTTTCATGGTTGAGATCAAATAGAAGATGGAGAAGCTCAGGTAACACATGAGACCACAAATGAAACTTCCTCACATGGGGGGTGGTTTCCCTGTGATGACAGATGGCTATGACCTTCCATAAATGTGCAAATATCACTTTTCCTGAGAAGCATCACTGTTACATTGAAAGTGTCCCCTCTCAGCACTCCTATTGCATTTAACCCACTCACTATATGGTTTAGCTGCTCCTTGAATAGTTCTATGTGAAGAGAGATATAGTCAGTTCATAAATTACTATTTATTAACAGAAGAGGAAAAATGAAATTCACATTTTGGATTAGTAGGCTATGCAGTTCTCCTCCCCTGACAGCACCCTTCAATAGAGTTAGCATGGAGACATGGATGGGTTTTTCAGTGCAAATAAGGTGAATAAATATATGAATATATCAGTGACAAACAGCAGACAAGTGACAGATATGTCATTTTTTTTTTTTGGGAATGCAGAGTGAAAGAGTGTAGAAATATCTGCCCTGATGCTATGGATTCTGTGGAGATATCCCTTGAAAGAGTCATGAATTTACACATTGGGCTTTTTCAGAGATGACTCAATCTAGAGTATGTGATCGATTCATGGTGTAATGCTTGTAATAAGGACACTAGGATTAAGGCTGAGTGATTACTAAATCATTCCACTGATTGCATTGTTACCACCCTAATCCTAGGAACCTCAGTACAAGATAAAAGACTGAAAGAGGGTTCCCTTGCTTTGCTACTTTCTGCCTGCCATGAGCTGTTTCTCCTCCACAGTGCTTGTTTGCTATCCTTCGCTGCCTCTAAGGTAGCCAACTATGGACTGAAGACTCTAGACACTGTGAGTTAAGGAAAATTTTTCTCATTTAAATTACGATGTTGGGTATTTGGTTTTAACATCAAGGGAAAACTAACAAATCTGGTAACTTGTTGACATTGACAGAGTGCAGATAAACAAAGGAATTATGTGTGGGGAAATATTTGATTGATGAAACTATAAATGAATTGCATCAATACAAAGATGGATAGAAAAAAGTTGGATATATTATTGGTAGATAAATAATAAATAGATTCAGGTTATCCTGATTTAGTCAGTAGTCAGAAAATGTAGGAAACTGGGCCTACAATGTGAGTAGACAGATAAAATTTATTATACATGTTTTAAATAAATAAAGAGAAATTGTGAAACTTTTCTGAAATAGTTAGAACTTAAATGTGTCCATGTCCAAAATCTAGGATTGTGGTTTCTTGCAAAAGTATAGAGTATTCAATTTTAAAATACATCTGAAAATACAAATGTCAAAATTTTATAGTACAAAGAACTATAGATGGTGAGGAAGGTTTTTATAAAATTATTACTGAATATTTTCAACATTTGTAATACTTCATAATAAAATAAAGAATCTTTCAGTTTGGAAAGGTAGCCTAACTGTGCAGCTAAAAATGAGAAACCATCGCACATAGCTTAACAAGGACAAGAGAACAGCTAAGGAGACACAGTGCTGTGTCAGTATATAGGTACCACTAGAATAGAGGCACCTACCAAGTTCTTTGTGACCTCCAAGAGTTCATCCTCTGTCTTCTGCCGCAGGCAGTGAACCATCACAGCTGAGGAAGTGGTTTTACACCCAGCAGCAACAGCAATTTTCTGCAGGGAGTAAAGTAGCAGCACAGTTCCAGATCACTGGAGCTTTCTTCCATCAATGTACACAAAGCAGTGTTATCACAAGACCAGTGTCTAAATGCACTAGGGGTTAACATAGCATGTTCACACCAGAGGATGTAGGGATCGATTTTGTTGCAGTGCAGATTGCTTCTTTCATTAATAAGGCATGACATATATATATATATATACCTAAGATCATCTGTTGATATGGCCATAATTATTACCCCCAGCACCACAAATAAATAATTAATGAATGAGCACAGTATTCTCAAGCTTAAACTTCATTAAAGAGGTTCTTAGGTATGGAGGTCAAAAGCTTAAATTCAGGATTACTGTGTCTTGTTTCAAAATCCATTTCCTCTAATTCTTTGCTAGTTGATCTTCAGCAAGGTACTTAACCCCTCTGAACTTCTATTTCTCCTTTACAGGTCATGGAAATCATTGCACTTTTATAAAAAGAGTTGCACAGGTGAAGGTACTGAAGTGTGTATCATGTCTCCCACACAATAATGCTTGTACAGATTGCAGGAGGTATGGATAACATGATTCACCAGAAGATATTATATTAAGTATGAAATATGATTGAAATGTGATCCTTGAACTAGCTCTTACAGCTCATCCATTCTCATTTCAGTGATCCTTTGAGCATCTCAGTGATCCTTTGAGATTTCACAGGAAGGAACATATTTATGGATTCCCGGAGAGTAGAGAAAGTACATAGTCATTCCAGGGTGAGTCCTACCTTAGCAAGAGGCTTTATATCCTTACTTAACAGACCAGGAAGAAGGGCCACTCCACTCTCAGAAATGGCCTTGTGGAACAGGTTCTTGGCCAGGGGAGATAAGACCTGGAAAGGGAGTAGAGTTTAATTCTCAAAGGATGGAGGTGAGTGGATCACTTAGACATTAAGATCAAGGCTCCCTTTATCCATTGGCTGCCCTGGCCCTTCACCTTAAAATACTGCCACTGAGGAGCTACGGCTGCTCTTCAGATTTCCTTTGTTTCCCAGGTTCCCTCTATGAGCCATTTCCCTAAAAGAACTCTATTTTTTAAATTTTATTTTAAAGAGGAAAAAAGATAACAATTCAAAAACAGTTTCAAAACAGGTTAGTAGGATAGTTACAATAGTTTATAGATTGCATGTTGTTATTTCCTAGTAGATATTCACAGTATAGGATATAAGCATGGTATCATTTCTAAATAATATTAGCCCAAAACATTCTCTTCAGGGAACAAACCGAAACTAGCTGTGAAACTTACTTTACTATCTTGTGTATATATGTTTGTTTCTTTTTCTGCTTTTTCTTTTCACCTTTTACCCATCACAGATCTTTTCTTTTGAACACTGTTTTCCCAATTCACAGTATCCATTGTATATTTCTGACCTGTTTACTTGTTCAATTTCTCATACTAGTGAGGCAATACAATTTTTACGCAAGTAGGTCTGATTAGTTTCATTTACGGGCGTGGTCCCAAGTTGTATCTACTTTGCTATATAGGTCTCAAGATTCTTTCTAGGGAAGTGCTCCAAAGACTATAATGGTAAGTATAGTGTGTAAGACAGATGACCATATTACTGAGTTTCTTTTGGAATATTGAAAAGAAGGATTTTCACTGTCAGTTTTTGAATGTCTACCCACTATTTATTCTTTGATTTTGTGACTTTGGCAACTATTTTTAAGACAACAATGAGAAATGTAACAACTAGCAATTCTATGATGATATTTTTGAATTCAGTATTTTTCTACCCTTTTTTTCTATTTTCTTTAATTTTCTTCGCTTTATTTAAAGAAACAATATGCAATATCACAAACACTATTAAACTTCTTTCATTCTGTTCTGAAGATCTGTATTGTTATTGTTCTGAATCTGCTGATATTGTTTATGTCTTTTGCTTTTTGTTTCTCTTTTCTGACTTTTCTCATTTTTAAATAAAAATTTTAAAAAAGATGATCCTTCTTTAATGTCAGATAATCTTAATGGGAGGGAACCAGAAACCAGAATAAGTGATGACATTGGAAATATGTGGCATGTGGCCTCAACAACAACCATAATGTTAGAAATACACTTGTATTTCCAGAAAAAAATTTATCCAAGAATTTTGATTATTTAGAATATATTCTAACAAAAATCATCACCATGAAGGAGCAATGGTTGTTCCTCATGCTAGAGTGCTTCACATACAGATACATAGATGAACTGTGGAAAATACTCTGTTTTAACACATGGCTAATGTTCCACAGTGAGTATACATGGACTATATCCAGTGGAAATGTGGATAATCATTTTCCTTTTGGGCTTTAACAATTGTTTTCCTGTTTCTCTACTACAAAAAGTATACAATGTCTTCTTTTGTGTGTTCAACTATGAAACTAATATCTTGTATAAAAATACAGAAATAGGGCTGACCCTGTGCTCAACACTAAGTAGCTGACTGATTACTTCTGATTTACAGCATCTTTTGTAACATCAGTCAGTGTCCCCCAGTCCCCAGCCCCCATATGAGTTAGACATCTCAAGACTCCAGGTTGAATCTGTGTCACAAATCTCCTGTGTCATCCTTCTCCTCCCTCCCCCTACTTTCACCTTCCCTCCCTCCCTTCTGCTCTCCTATGTTTCCAAAACAACTTGACCCACACCTCCTGAGAGTGTTGTTCTCCCCCTTAGACACTGTCAGTTTATCAGGACAACTAACAAGAAGCCCCTCCCTGCTCTCAGGGCTGTAGTCATATCTTTGATCTTGCTATATATAGTTTGTTCCCAAACCTATTTCCCAAGAGAAATAAGGTGAGCCTTAGTGATTAAAAACAACATACTCAAGCAATATGACACCCTCCATGTTTGTGGTAAAACAGTTTGTAATAGCTAAACCTTGGAAACAAAAGGCCATTAATGGAATAACAGATAAAAAGATGTGTTTCTTTATATAATACAGAGTTACTCAGTCACTTTGAAGGATAGATTTGAGATATTTCTAGGTAAACAGAGGCACATATAGGCAGTGTTCTTAAATAAAAATAGGTCACACATGTAGATATTGCATGACATCTTTGAAGTGAGAAACTCAATGTGTAAATAAGGACAAAGTATATTATAGGTAATGTGAAATAGGAAGAAATGATTCAAAAGAAAGTGAAACAAGGAAGTGAGAGGAAAGGAAGAAAGAGAAAAGAAAAAAATGATAAAAGAAGGATAAAGTAGAAATAAAACTTTGTGTAAGGAGAGTAAGAGGGGTCGAACAGAGGGGATGGGATTGGGGAAGAAAAGAAGAATAAAGACACATTATAACAGGTACAAGTTTCTTAGGATGAATATTACCATTATATTTATCCAAATGTACCAGTAAATTCAATAAAAATCATTAGAAAGACCAATGGAAACTCAACCAAGTTGAAAGCAAAGTAAGACTATTATTGCACATTGGTGGTGGAGATTCTTTCAGGCCCAGGAAATTAAGCTGAAAAACAGTACAAGGAGCACTGGGCCTTGGTTCTTCTCAAGCTGATATGGACACTGAACAAACTCTGCTGTGAAACTAGGTCTGATAAAGAGAGGCAAATATGACTTGATTGGCTGCTCTTCAGGAAGATTCATCAGAAATATCCAGTCTAGGATTAGATTTGACAAAGGTAAGAAGACTTACAAGAACAGAGACACTTTCAGCTCCTGCTGACACTCCAAAGATGGTCACAGAGTCTGGGTTCCCTCCAAAGTTGGCAATGTTGTCCTGCACCCAGCGCAGTGCAGCAACCTGGTCCAAGTGACCCCAGTTCCCTCTGCTGTGTTCATCCCCTGTGCTTCAAGAGACAGGGAAGGGGGGAATAATTAGAACTATCACAGTGATATTCCTTGGACTGAAATGACTTGGGGCCCTAATTTAGTCTTCCAGAATGAAGGCTGGGATCCACAAACCTGAAACAGATGCATCTCTCTGCCTTTTATTCCTACAGCACTGTTCTATGGGGTGATTTGCACTCATTCTTCTAGAAGTGGTAAACTGACCACCTACTGTGTATCCAAGGAAGATCTAAGAAGTACATTGCATCAAGGAATAATACTTGCAAAAAGCTCTAGTTATATTCACTTATACTGCCTACACAAATAATTGAAAAGTGAATATAGTATCAACAATTGAAAGTGACTTGAAGAAAAACAAAACCAGTTAAAGAAAGAAGCAGATATGGTACAGTGCTGTGTCATTTAAGATCTCATCACTATTGAAAATTTCTCTGTCATATTAGCATTTGGTAAAGATCAGAATAAAATGAGCATATGGGTCATTGGTTAGGATGTGAGCAAAGATTAAGCAAGAAATAATTAAATAAACATAAGATGGGACCAAGAAGATTTGCTGGCCTAGTGAATGTAGTGAATCAAAAAGAAAAAGGAAAAAAAAAAAAAGGGTTCTCTCTACCTTCCAGGTCTTTATTCTGAGGAAAAAGAAGGAGACGGCTGCTAGTGGATGTACTACGGTGCTTAGGAGGAGAGGAAGAGTCACTTTTGGATGAAAGGTAGTGGACATTGCAGTATGTAGTAGATATAAAATAGGAGGCATCCTTTAAACATCTATGTGAGTGGGAGGAGATATCTAAAGAAGCCACTTGCCATTAAAAGACAGGAAGGTGATACAAAGAGCTGCAGAAGTGCTCAGGGATAAGTGGAGAAGAAAAGAGAGACACGGGGGATGAGGATGGCTCAGGAGTTGCAAGGTGACTGACAAGTGTGAGCACCAATGAAGAGGAAATTCTTTGGAGAGACTGACTGTATGCTGGTGGTAAGATGAGTTAGGAGTGGAAGATGCCGGGTCACTATTGGTCCCTAGGAGAAGAGCCTGGCAGCATAGTTGGTTGCAACACTTTCAAAGCACATGAATAAAACTTTATTGCTCTGCTGAGTGCTCACTCTCAAAAATGAGAGAGAATTGTGGACAAGAGGGTCCTTTTACAACTTTGGTAGATGCTCAGATGTAGCACAGGTGAAATGAGTATTTCAGAGGCAGTATCATGAAGGCTAGGATTTGACCAAGGATGGAAGTTTGACAGGTAGATCCAGAATTCCAGGCAGAAGGAATCAATCCATGAAAAATCTCAGCAACAAATGAATAAGCGTGACCCATCATTGAAAAGTTCAGTGGGATCGAATTATACATGACTGGAGGCATTATTAAGGAATTTAAAGTGAATGCTTTGGGAGATGGCATGGCAACAACTGGGACTCAATATTTTTTCTGGAGCAGCTATTATGGTTTGCTTTGCATGTGGCTCCCCCAGCCAATCCAAATGTCCTTGTGCTGAAGCCTTGAACTTTAATTTGCTGTAGCACTAATATGGTGTCGCTATGAGAAAAATATAATATAGATCCTATGAGATGTAGTTTAGTTCCAAAGAGAATGAGTCACTTAACCCAAGCTGGCTGGCCCTTGAGTGTTTACCTTGGTTGCTTGTCTTCTCCAGTGATATATTCTGATATTCTCTTGTGATATATACTCTGATGTGACAAAGGTGCTGTCACCAAAGACTGATTAAATAAAGCTCCTAATTTTGAAAGGAAATACATTTCTTTCTTTAAGGTAATCACCTAGTCAAAAGAAAACAGGCCAACACAGAAGCTCATATGTGAAGAGTCCAGTATCTTACCTGAAGAATCCCCAGATACCCAGACGGTACTGAATGCTCACTACCACCACATTCTCAAGGGCAGAGAGGACCAGTCCACCATATGGTGATGCCCCACCAACCAGCAGGGCACCGCCATGGATCCACACCATCACCTGCAAAAAGACATATACACACTGCTTACAGGAAACAGAATTAGGAAGAATCTCTCTCAGGCTCTGCTGTGATTTTCTGGTGCCATACTTGACTCAGGGAGCTTGTTATTGTAGAAAATTCACAGAACCCAGCAAGTTTGCAAATGAAAGCCCTTCAACTCTTTAGCTCTTCCACCTGGATCCTAGCACATCATCCACTCAGTGTGCCCTGGAATCCCTTCCCTTTCCCCTAAACCTTATTTGTTACCTTTTCCCAATATTCTTCAAACAGAGAATATCACCATGGGATCTGCAATGGCTAAGAATTCAGGTTCTCCCCAACATACAGTACCCTCATGCCTGGTCATTCATCAAGATAAACTTATCATGAGCAGAACTTCTATTTACCTTTACCCTAGTTTACTTCCTTTTTCGGGAATTGAATTTGTGAGTGGGAATAGTTCTCTAAAGATACACACATTTCCTAAATGGTGACCTTTTGTTTCATGCCTTCCCTCTGCCTCTTCTACAACCAAAGTCTCCCACCTTTTCGAACCTACCTCACATCTACCTTCTTCATAAACTCTTCAGTGATATAATTTACATTATCAGAGAGCCTCCTGTGAGGCAAGGACTGTGATCAGGATAGAATATAAAAGGGATGCACCAGTTTGTATTCATACTTAATTTATTTCAAGAGCCGACATTTAAGGAATGCTTGTGAGATTAAATAATAATAGCCCTGCTGTAGTTATTTTTCTAAGAAATTATAAAACCACTAGTAAACACATATTTATACTTATTTAAGCACTGTTAGTTAACTCATTCATGAGGTAAACACTAATATTTTCCCATATAATGTATAATTGAGACATGCCAGAGCCAAGTTGATAAATGCTACTGATTGCAATGCCACAGCTAATAAGTGGGAATACTTGAAATTGATCATGAAATGTGACCTCAGGACTGTAGTTCTCGGGTGCCCATGGACAGCAACCAACAGCCACACCATAGAAAATCAATTGGTACTTGCTTTTATTAGTGCTAATTTATGCACATATTCAGATTTCCAACAAGACTTGACAAGTTATTATATTTGAAGAAAGAATATTCATAGAAATTATGCAGCTGCTCAACTCTATATACCAATCAAAGGAGTATACTACACTCTAACTCATGTCCAAGATGGAGGGCCTCCAGATTTCTTTCTCCTGATGACCCTGTTGCTTCTTGATCTCTGATTTCAGCATATCTCCAAAGCAGAGATGCAGTCTAGAACATCAGTGAGAAGAAAGTGAGCCCTAGAGCTCATCAACAATGTTATGCAGAGAAGTTAGTAGCTTAATATGAAGCCAAGAGAGCAAGAGTGTCCAAGACAGGATCTGCATGGTTATTATTTGTATTGATTCAGATTTCTGGTTTTGCTAGTCTTCAAGTAACATTGAGTATAAAAGAGAAAACTAAATGAATGAGTGAATCAATGAATGAATGAGGAAACATTTCTCTCCTTATGCTTTATAAAGCATATATAGGGTCAACTTTCATTCCAAGATCAGAAACACCCACTCAATTCCTGGGACGCATAAGAGGATATTTTTAGAGACTTCGTCCTGTCTCCAGCATACTTTCCACACACTGATCTACACCTGCAACCTGCCTCACTTTTGACCATTTTTGTTTGTGAATTGCTAACTCACTTTTACATCAACCAGTGTCACAGGAAATTAAGGAGCTATGACAAAAATCTCAAATGGTTTGGTCAAAAACAAGGAAGCCTTTCTGATAGTGATCCAGTGTTGTTCACCTACACATACACCATAGAATAATGAAAGTTCTAACAGTACTTTCAGGATAGGGAAAAGTTACAGAAACTCACCATATAAGCTTCATTTCCTAGTCCATGTCAGGGAGCATGTAGGGAGTGGCTTCGAATAGCTACTGCTGCCCTGCCCCTCCTGCCTGTGGGCATTTTGTGTGTCAGCCTACATTTCCCATGATCCTCATGTCTGCCTACATTACCCATAATCCTCTCCTGCTTACGTCATATATCCGAATGTGATGATGACCTATCAGATAACACTCTGTGCCCTCTTCCTGCCCTTGGCCCGCCCCCCACCCTATATAAGTTGTAGCCATTTTGAAAATAAACGAGACTCGATTGGAATCGCATCCTGTTTCCATCTCTTTTCTCTTGCCCTGCCCCCATCCCCGATCTCCTCTCCAGGTGAGACCCATAGATTGGTCCGCAGGCCGGATTAGGAGTGCTGGTTTGAAAATCATGGCCTTGTATCTTCACTACCATGTGACTATTTTTCCCTCATTTGTGTCTGTTTCGATATATGTAAAGAAAGTTCGGTTTGTTCAACTTTCTCAAGGGTCTTTATACCTCTACATTTCTAGGAAATTAAATCTTATTTGTATAAGATCATGTTCTTAATCTAGTAACAAAGTAAACCATTTTTTGGTCTGTTCTTATTGTGAAAAACTTGGAAAATTTAAGCTGTATATTTCAGATGTTCATAATCTGCCCCCGGAGGCTCCAGGTAAGTTAGAGAACTAGGAAAGTGAAGTTTGTATTTCTTGTGAGGAAAAGAAGCCACAGGGCCTGGAATCTGTCATGGCTCATGCTGCATTGGTTCCAAGATGCCTTCATCACTGTCTGATAAGTAGTGGACAACCCAGGTGCTAGGACCCATCAGTTTTACCCCAGTGCTCCCCCAGTCTTACCGGCAGTCTACTTTTCCTTGTTGAGTCAACAGGAGTATAAATATTCAGGTATAGGCAGTCTTCAGAAATTGAGACAGTAATCTTTCTGGTACTCACAAGGTCTGTCTCAAAAAATTCTCCAATTTTTAGTTGGGAACACCTGATAGAGGACGGACACAAATTTCAACCAGATGGAAACTGCAAGTGTCATCTGGGTCCTGATGTTCTAGGAAGTTGAATCCTATAAGTGTAAACAATATCACTTGGAATAAAGGAATTACATTGAGTAGGGGGCTTTCTGGGATTTTTAGGTGTCTTCAGATCATCTACTGTTGGAATGAAATAGTGCTCTCCCTTCGTTCTTGCTTCAAGTCATGTATTATGTTAAGTGGCCTTGCATGAATTTATGTCTCCTTTTGTCTGCCATCTTCTAGCAACAAATTAAGTGATTGCTTTGTCTAAGGGTCTCACATATCCAGCAGGGTCAAATTTATAAACATGTCTGCTGCCATGATAAGAGGTCTCTAATATTCTGCACAAGTTTAAATTGGTAATATATATTTAATTTTTCCTGTTTGCCAGATGTCAATTAAAATTCTTATGAATTCTTGGATCCCTCAGATCATCCCCAAGAATGAATTCTGTTATTATCATCATTTTACAGTTATAAAACTAAAGAACAAAGAGTTTAAAGAACAGTGCCAGGTCACACAAAGAGGAATATTCATGCTATTTTGTAAAAGTATTTGTATAAGTATTATTTGTATAAGTATTTTCACATAGATTGTAAGAAATATTCTAAGATTTTGGTTGACTCAGCACAATACTGAGGTACTCTGGGGATGGTTGTGAAGCCAATTGGACATGGAAGATTTTTTTTTTCAGCTAAAGAGGGTGATTGGAGCATGGCAATCTAGATAGAGCTGGGAGTGAGAAGTTACAAAATTAATCCCAAACAATGCCTTAAACCTACATCCTTCCTTCATCCACACCTCTCATAGACATTAAAAGGCTTGAGATGGGAAAATAGACACCATCATTATCTCTCCTCTCCCTCTCTGTTTACTACTTCTTTCCAGAATTCTTTGCATAATCTCATGGAGTACTTAAATCATTTATGAATTTATGTTTCATTCATTAACTCTCTCTAACAAATACATGCAAGCTCCATGAAGGCAGGGGCTTTTGTTTTGTTCACTATCATACTGTCAGAAACTAGATCATTCCTGGAATGCAACAAATGTCAAAGATTAAGAGCAACATACTGTGGAAAAATTAAGTGTTTGCAACATTGAACATTGCTTTAGACATTTCTAGAACAAATGAAAGTCAATCATTGGATACTCTGACGCCCTGCATCCCTCTAAGACAAACTTCCCAGAAAAGAGTCCAAACACAAGCCCACTGACTTACATGGGAGGGTAAGATGTGGTGTTCTTTACATAGTTCCATGGCTCTGCAGGTTGTGGAGGAGCAAACCTCAGGGACCCAAGAGGAGGTTTTGCAAAAGGGACTCCCAGAAATACAGCCACAGGTTGTGCAAACCCTTCCACTCTTTCATACTTTCCCAGGACTTTTCCATACTTAGTGTCCACCACAGGTGGTGAGGAAGGGTGCTCAGCTAGATATGGAGAGGAAAAAGGGGCACATCAAAAAGATGAGATTAGCACTTGATTATAACTGGTTTTTACCACTTCCCTTGCACACAAGCTTGAATAAATCATCCAAACACACGAGGACTCAGTAAAATGAGCATAAGGAAAAGTGTTCTTCCTAACTCAAAAGGCTACACAGAGGAGAAATTGAAACAGGTAATAGGAAAGCACTCAGGCAAGAGTCTCTGTACAAGGAGAGTTTCTGGGAATGAATACAACATTCAGTCCTTGCCTGCTGATGAGAGGATGCAAAAGAAGTGGCCTCTGTTTTCAAGAATGTTAAACTCATGAGGACAAGGTGCAACAGACAAATTCAACAGTGGAAGGAAAGATGTGTCCTTGCAGAATTATCAGAAAGTTGCTATAGGAGTTTGAATAAGGAGTGAGGAATTTGCTGGTACAAAGGACCAGGGATTTGCAGCCAAGAATTAGTGCACAACACAATGTAGAATGAGAATGCATAATAGCCAGTGGAGAAAATGTGCAGATCCTCAAAGACAGCAGTAAAATTTGTGGCTAGGAAGTAGTAAGCAGTGCATGAGTATCCCCAGATGAAGTCCAGGGTGAGTGGAAGATAACATTGGACTGAGAAGGTGTGTGTCAGGAAAGGCCTTGAAAGACAGGATAAAGAACTTACTTAGTGGACAACTGAGCAGCAGGAACAGTTCTAAACTAAGAACACAATAAACTTCTATAATCTTCCTCAAGTGTCCTGAGCAGGTCTTTCTACAGGAGAGAAGGATGGGATATTTTTCTAAGGGCAAATCTCTTGCTTATGCTTTTTGTTCTTATTTCCGAGGATTACCAATCACATCAAAATGTGCTTTCTGGGGCTGGGGATTTCGCTCAGCAGCATAAGCACCTGCCTTGCAAGCAGGCGGTCGTGAGTTCAATCCCCCGTACCGATAAAAAAGAAAAAAGACAAAAAAAAAAAAAAAAAAAAAAAAGAAAGAAAGAAAGAAAGAAAATGTGCTTTCTGTGATGCAAATATATTGAGATATCCATGGATAGTGGCTTTGCAGGATTCTTTATTTCTTTTGTTACCTAAGGTTTCTGTACCCCACATAGTTCCCCTTTAATAATTAGGAGAAAAATATTAGGATGTAAAAGGGAGGTGTGCACAAGGAATTATAAAGGAGGATTTGGTCTTAACAGGACGTGGATTCCTCAAAGCAAGACAGAGAGAAAAGAGCAGGTTACTGATGCTGGCTGTATAAGTTATATAGGCTTAAACATAGAGTCATTGAGAATCTTGCTAAAAGGTTCTATTAGATAAGAATACCCTAAGATCGTGAATGAGATAGGTGAAGGGCAAGTACAGTAATGCATCTGAGTGACTTCAATACAGTCCTCCCTGGGAGAAGAGAATGATCTGAGAATAAAGTCCAAAGATAACTGCAGTTGACCCTGAGAGGACCTGTCAGCATGGTGCTGTTTTAGGACAGTCAAGGCAGAAGAGGAAGGTGGGCTGGCAGGAGGGGAGAATGCATCAAAGAGGTGAAACAAGTTATGGTAGGAATTTCTAGATGTGGCCTGTTAGCTCAATGATAATTCTGCAGCTACATAAATTGGGCTGAAGCCACATTGCCTAGAGTGAAAATGTGGAAGCCTTGGATGGCTTACAAAAGAATGCAAACCATAGCAGATAGTTTGTGATTGACATAAACTCTCGTTCCTTTAAGTTGCTTCTTAAAGAAAATTTTGCTAGACTAACAAGGATAAATTCATGTTACAGATGAGGGACAGTATAAAATTGAATGCAGCCTAAAGATGGAAATGAATGGCAGGATACCTAGCAGAAGAGAATATTTCTGTTCCAACCTAGATACTTTTTCTGCTGTTTAATCCATTCCAGTTCTCTCAAAGTGTTACATAGCCAGAGAAAAGATAAAATCCTACTCATTCCAGTGATCTAAGGAAGCTGATATTTGACCACTGTCCCATTTCAGGAGCCAGTGAGACCAGGCCATGATTTTTCACATTATCTCTGGAGAGTCCATGCCTCTCTGAGTCACAATTTCTGTGTCCATCAAATGGTACAAATGTAGACAAACTTCCTCATTATAGACCTGGATTAACCAAGAACATAATTTCTGTTCTTGTCTCTTTTATTTAAGCTATTGATCATCCAGTCGTTCAGGAGGTTATATACCTAATCACTCTATGATAAAGGACCATCCAAATGGCTTAGAAATAGCAATCCATTTCATGCATTCTATAAAACCTGGATGTAGTTACTATGCAAAAATATGAAAAAAATGAGTGAGCCATGAAGAATGAACTTATCACATTTAAGGACACAGAGTTTATGAATACAACCTCTTTAAATGAAACCACTATACCTGGATTAAGAATGAAAGCTGAGCTCTCTGAATCCTCATCTATGAGACCCAAGTTTGTTCACTGCACTTATGCACTGGTTGTGTGCTCTAGAAGCTCAGGGTGTTTTTCCTCCCCTGTGTCTCACTATGCCCAAAACAAACTTTGTGGCCTGGGCACGGCAAGCCTATGGCCAGAGTGAGTGCTCTTCACAAAAGGGACTAATATACCCTTTCCTCTTGATATCACCACTCACATCCTCTCCAAATTTCTGTGCCCTGATCTGAGATGTTTTTATTTTCATAGTACTCACCCCACGTCATGCAAGTAGCCAGAGATGCCACAAACATTACCCAGAGTCTCATCATTAAAGGACAACAGATTGGGAGATAAGGAGCTCTCTGTTCAGATTCACAAGGATGCACTTGTCTTCATCCAGAATGGAATATGTTCCTGTAAATCCCACACAACCAACCTATTTGTAGAATATGAACAATAGAAAAGAATTATTTCTTTTAAGGCTTTCCTTGGGTCTCTCATGCTCCACCCATCCAGAGTTTGCCCTATTTTATCTGAACTGTTGCCCATATAATGTTTAGCTAATGTTTTATTTGAAAAGTCTGGACTCTGAACTTAGGCTATAGATTGTCACAATCTAGTACAACAACTTCTTATGTAAGTGTTTTCTCCTAGTATGAATCACATCTCAGTGCACTGTGAGCCATTCCGTGTGTGTACCACCAGAAAGAAATAGGTATCAGTGGAAGATGACTGAAGGTAAAATGAAATTTTGGTCAGGGGTCCACAGCACAACTTGAAAATTCTTAAGTGCATCTCAGAGTCCCATAGGTACTCAATTGGGAAATTACAAGATATCTCTTAAGTTTCCTGGAATAGTATCACAAAGATTTTAAGATTGTCAAGTTTGGAAGAAAATGTAAATTTTGTCTAATGCTCTTTCCAAAGCACAAATTAGCATGGCAATATTTCTGCTAATTGTTTTAGCCTTGCATCACAATTTTGGCATCTGGTCAGAGTAGCTCTGTGGATACATAGTTGACTTTAATATTTGGTCCTTCCTCTCAAAGAGTTCTCCAGGTGGTTGACAAGAATAAGCATGTGGGGAGGGCACATCACAATGTGAGAACACCAAGTTACGAGCAGTAAAAGTGCTCTGGATACAACTTGGAAAGTCTTCCTTATAAACTGCCAGGAAAACATAGAAAATGCTTGAGTCTTCCTCACAGAATCATCTAATTTCCCATGATGAAAAATTTAATATTCTTTTGTAAAACCAGATAAGTAAATATTCTGCATCCACTCCAAGTGGTGAGTTAGATCAAAAGACATTCATGATCTACTGTGAAGGTAAAAGCACATTATAAACACTATTATGACTACATGGAGAGACAGTTGATCATTAAAGGAAGTACCCCCATGTGAACCAACACTTTTATTCCTAGGTGTATAACTCAGAGAAACAAAAACACTTGATATTCAGGAATGTGTACATGAATAGTAGTGCTACTGATAATGGTTTCAAACCATTTCCCATAAAGAGGGAAATTATTCATCACTATAAATAAACAATAAAAGGCAATCTTGTCTACAGTGGAATTCCATTCAGTCATATTATGCTGCTGTGTTAGAAAAACTGGAAAACCCTGTGCTAAGTGAAAGAAGCCAGACAAACAATGCCATAGGATGTATGATTCCATACATATATAACTTTCAGAATATCAAACCAAGAGAGACAAGAAATAACTCTGTTCCTACTTGGAACTTCAAACAGGGCTTAGAAAAGCCGTAAAAAATGGCTGCTTATGGGTACAAAGTTTCTTTCTGTAGTGATAAAAGTGTTATAAGATTATATGACTCAAGATTATAAGTGTTATAAGATAAAAGTGTTATAAGATAGTGGTAATGTCTGAGAACTTTTTAAATATACTATAAATACCTGAATGTTAACATTTAAAAAATAAAATTTTATTATATTGGAATGTCAAAATATCATTTTGTCATCAGTATCCTTAAGTCATTTATAAAAATAGTAAATGATTTAAAATTGAAGTATTTTAACTCAGTATGTATGTGTTCCCATTTTAGTAATAAAATACATTCTTTCTGAATAGAAAAAAATTCTAGAGAATTCGTATTTAATTAGTACTGCAACAGACATTTCCAGTTGTAATGTAATGATTTTACTTATATACAATTTGCTCTTTTAATCATTCATACATTTGTCTGATAAATATTTATTGATAAATTACGATATCACAAAAACTCTGCAGAATATTCTGTGTGCAGGACCTCATGGTCAGGACAATCTGAAGAGATAAATTCTACTGGTACCTGAGACTTGCTGTAGTAAGAACAAGAGCTGAAGCCTGGACCAAACCTCTGTGATCCTATAGCCCATATCATGCTCTACCCATTCTGCTGCAAGGTCAACTCCTGTCAAAGACTAACGTGTTTAGGGTGCCATGTACACTTGATTGACCTGTGAAAGATATGGTGTGGCCTTCCCCCTTTGATGTCCTTCAAATTTCACTTCTTAATGTGCCTCCTGAACCCTCCAGGAATCCAGAAATTTGACTATTGGTTGTTACCTGGTGCTATTCAGAGGAGTACAGGTGGTTGCAGCAGGAACAAAGTGGTTCTTGGAAGAGGCATTGACTTCATGGCAGAAGCATTTCCTGATCACTCAGACTTCACATTCTCCCTCCCCCAGTGTAGACTTCTTCCTGTGAAGAGGTCCCCAGGCCTCTGTCTAGGGTCATGAGGTTAGTTATTGCCAAAGAGAGGCCACATATGTCCATTGTGTCAAATCCAGCATAGTGAGGACAGAAATGTGCCTTTTCTTGAAATATTAGGCAAAGATTCTGAGGCCCTGAAGTTTGTGCTTGGATGAGAGATGCTCTTTGAACTACAACAGAAATTTGAACATTAGCCTAGCAATAAATTATTATTATACTTGAGCTATCACATAGTTTGGATCGCCAAACCCTGAGAATACAGGCGAATGGCAAAAGTTCACAGTCATTTACCTAGTGGACTTTGTCAGTTTGGTTCCTATTCTTTCCCCCTGGCAACTGCACATGCATTCACAAACAAAGAAAGATTCTTGTATAGAATTCAGAACTAGAATTGTATAGTAAAAGCTGTCAATGGTTGGATTTATTCATGAACTTTACAATCCCAGGGCTGTGATGGCTTTCAACATCCAGGAGCTCCTCTTTATGGGAATAATTTCTCTGAAGTGAGGAAAATCCGTGCTACACTTAAGGAGCTGAAACTTCAGGGTTTTCACAATCATCCAATTCTCTGGAGCATCTCTCAATCAAGCAATGAATGAAGATCCAGCAGGAAAACTCTGGCACTGTGAAAAAATAGAAGTTGGAAGCTTCCAGAAGAAAAACTAATCAAAGCACGCCTTAGCCACAGGCTTGTCAAAAAAGAACTTGTGAAAATACTTCATGCCCCTTGCCAATATGGGAAACTGACTGAAACAGACAATCTCTGCCCAATTCCCTCCTTGTATTAAGCTCTAAATCTCCATATTGGAGATGTGTAATGAATCCCCGATAGGCTACGTTTCCTGCTATATTGTATGTTCCACACAGAAAAACAAAGCCATTCATGTGTATTCTCATAAGTAGAGGAAAATTGGACACACAAGGATACACCAGGATCGTGTGCACACACCACATGTAGATACAAGAACAGGACAGCCTTCTGGAAGAAAAGAAAAAACAGAGATAAGTGATAAGCAACCCTGCTGACACCTTGAGCTAGACTTTTAGCTCCTAAAAGTGAGAGAAAACTTATTCCTGTTTTTTAAGCCATATAGCCCATGATATACTGTTAAAGCAGAAAAAAATGGACTAAGAAATACACACAACTCAATGATCTTCCTCTCACTCAGAGAAAAATGGAACAGATAATGGGAGTTGCCTAAGATAACACAGCAACTCAAGTGAAACTCAAGAAAAATTTTGAAGCTTTAGACTTCTACTGCATGATAATGGCAGCCACCTTTCTTGTTTAATACCCAGGGAAGTGCTGTAACCATTAATATTATCTCAAGGTAAGATGTATTGATTTGTCTGTAATTATGTGGTTAGTACCTTGGCCCAAGCTGTGGGTCTTAGGACTGATGGACGGTAAGCCACAGGCAGACTCTGTACCTAGTGGGGAGTAATCTGTCTCTCAAGGCCCATAGCTGGCCTGAACTTTCCCACATCAGACCATTATTGACCAAGAAGTGATGAATATTACAGACCGTAAACCATACAAAAATACATAAAGGCACTTGACATTTTGTCTAAGACCCTAGATTTGGGCTAAAAGGAAGCTTTTGGAGAATGAAAGTCATCAAAGGATGCTCATCAGCAGTCATTTCAGCCAATAAGACAGTCTGTCAAACTTGTGATAATGTAAGGACATTATGCCCACATAGATATTTGTTCCCCAAAGTATCCATTTTAACTGAACACTGTTTGAACTGAAGTGTGCCCCTTACTTTTATCCAAGAAGGAAGAATTATAATAAAAAACCTTAATAAAATATCTTAATGTCTCTTTCCATACAGTACAAGTTGAGTGATGATCAGCCTAAGAAGACCAAAAGACTGTTCCCAAATACTGAGTGCACCAAGTATGTTCTAAAACACACACACACATACACACACACACACACACACACACACACACACACACACACACACACACACCTGTTAACCATCCTGCCTTTAGTCTAGTCAAATGGCTTTTCCTGATAAACAATGCTTGCTCTTGGCCTTTGACAATTGTGCAGTGCTTTCCTAGAAAAACACAAAAGGAGATGAATGAATTTCTCCAAAAACACTATTGAGTCACATGCCCACTTGTGACTCCAGCCACTCTACTAGTAGAAGTGGTCATTGCTTGTCAGTACTTAACTGCACCTGTGAAGCTTATTCGTCGCCCTGATGGAACTGCTGAAAGGATGGATGAAGCTGGGGTTCAGTAAGCCTCACGTGAGATGTCATATTTTATTAGTGAGTCTAATGCCCCTGTATTTGGAGAATATGCTGTATTTATTTTTTTTAAGGAGTAGTTGTTTTGGTCTACTGCTTTTGTCTTGGGGAATCCTCTAAACTTACCCATGTGGATCATTATTTCAGAAGGAATGGGCATGGCTTTGATAAAGCCTGTTGTGACAGGATGAAAGTGGTAACAGAAGATGGGAAGAGAATCATGCGGAATTTTCAGACCATTGATCAGAGCTCTTCCAGAAGTATAACAACATGATTCAGGCAGAATGGAAAACTTTAGGGCTCTGTATTTTAGAATGCATTTTGCACCACATCAGTTTTAAGGCAATCACAGAAATGGACCTTTTGGATTCCCTTACGATTAAGGAGAATGAAAAATCTCATACAGGATACAAAATGGCAAGAAATGAATAGCTCTTTCAAGGCACTCTGGTGCACATCTGTAATGGTCATATACAGAAGGCTTGGCAGGAGGATCACTGAGTTCAAGGACATTCTGGGCTACATAATGAGTTCAAAACTACCCTAAACTACATAGTGAGATCCAGGCTCAAGGAATAAGGGAGCCAAAAGGAAAGAAAGAAAAGAAAAGAAAAGAGAAAGAAGGAAGGAGGAAAAGAAGGAAGGAAAGAAAGAAGGAACAAAGGAAGGAAGAAAGGAAGGAAGGAAGGAGGGAGGGAAGGAAGGAAGGAGTGAAGGAAGGAAGGAAAGAAAGAAAGCAAGAAAGAGCAAAGTAAAGTACAGGTTGGCTCTTCCATTTTTCTGGGCACCAGCTGGCAAAGTGAGTGGCTTGGCTTGGCAAGGGGCTGTTGAACCCTTCCCCACTGCTTGCCTTTGCCCCACTTCAGTCTTGGACAACTTCTCTTCCCTGGCCTTCTGAGTGCAGCCACACTGTCAGAGTGGCAGCCCTCCTCTTCCCCTGCAAGCAGAACCAGTGGCTACCTGCAAGCACTTGGCCCCACCTGTGAAGCCCATTAGTGGCTCCAATAGGTCTGAAGAAAACATGGTTGAAGCTTGAGTCTAGTTCACCTCACA
This sequence comes from Cavia porcellus, assembly GCF_034190915.1. Lineage (NCBI taxonomy): Eukaryota > Metazoa > Chordata > Mammalia > Rodentia > Caviidae > Cavia > Cavia porcellus. The sequence goes on from NW_026947487.1 coordinate 82,546,818, forward strand.
CCAGATGTTACTTCAGAAGCAGCAATGACCAGAACATGACTGTGTTTGTTACTGGCATCTGGTGTTATGCTCTGGCCCCATAAAAAATTCTGAAGAACTGCACTTTGACTATTCACAAGTTCCATCCAAACTGAGCAAAAGAATCCTAGACTTATTGGCAATTGATTTAAGTATTTGTCCACGTAAAATGGAAATAAATGGCCTTAAATCCTAAGAAGGTAGGCAGGAGCTTGGAGAGCAGATACCTCTGGGAGCTCTAAAATAAACACTCTCAAATTTGCCCATGGCATTAATTTAATAACTATGTAGAGGGTATATATCAGATAGAACATTAGACTAGAGAAAACCTATGTAATAGTAGGTCCTTCATTCAGCTTAGTCATGGGATAGATAAGGTGCAGACTATTAGAAACCACTGCTGTGTGGAACCAGAAGTCTGAAAAAGCACTGAGGGTCTTCTGGAAAAAAGGGTCAGAGGAAGCAGACTCCGGGTATGATCTCCAACTCCATCCACCATGACTCAGCATGATTTGCCACAAAATCTCAAATTCATGGCCTTTTCCTATGCAGCCTAGATGCACACCATGTTCCCAGAAGCTCTATTAACCTCATACTGATGTCGCACTTCTTTTATTTTTCATCAACAAAGAAACCGAAATCCAAATTGCATTGTGTATGTTAAAACATAAACAAAATTTGAAATATAAGTAATGAAAAGAAGATTATGAAAGAGAGCCTTTCACAATAGATGAAAGATAGCAAAGCCTATTACAAAACACTGCCATAATTGCAACTCCACAAAGGCCACCACAAACAAAAACACTGCTGTGAGGATAATGCTGTCTCTTCAGGCTTGGGCTGCTGCTCCCATAGCCACTGACCCTGGGAAACTCTGTTACTAATCCTTTTGGCCGGGGATTATTGTTTCAAAGTAATTTATGAAATCTTCATCATTAAGACTTACTCTGTCTCTCTCTCTCTTTCTTTCATTCTTTCTTTGTTTTTCTCTTTCTTTCTTTCTTTCTTTTTCTTTTTCAACCAAGGTCTTGCTATGCAGTCAGGCTGGCCTGGAGCTCACTACGTAATCAAGGTTGGCCTAAAACTCAAGGCAATCCTGTTGCCTCCACCTCCCAAGAGCTGGGATTTCAGGTATGATACACAGACAGCAACTTTAGATGCTTTTGAAAGACTTTGAATAGATATATCATTTGTACATCATGCTTTTCCCACATTATAATATTTTCTACTTATTCTCAAATATTATTCACTTATGTATATCATTCCTTTAAGAGCTCTTTTATTTACATATTGACATTATATAATCAGACCATCCGATTGTTAGTAGTAATTTAAAAGGAGATAACATTTTATTTTAATTTATTCTTTTGAAAGAGATTTATATCATTTCCAAAACATTTATATTATTGTAACAAATTAAAGATCAATGTGGACATAGAGTCAGTATATTTTCTAAAATTAAAAAATTTACAAAATAAAAAGTGAATAAAGAAACATGAATAGTAATACATGCACTTCATAGAAACATAATCCTGATAACTAGCCCTCTGTGGAAAATGGCCTTTTGATAGCTGTTTAACTAAATAGAGACCCTGACTACCTTAACTAACAGGACACCCCCTGCTCTGGGTGGCAGGCAGTGTCTTTCTCAAGGTCATCATCACACAAGTCATTTCATGCAGTTCCACGGAAATTTTTCCTTTTCAAAATCATGTCATTGGGAAGAAATTGTAGTATATGATAGGTTTGCATTCTCCAGGGCTCTTCATGCTGTGTTGTAAAGAGGAGTCAGACTCCCTGTATTCAATCCAGTCCTGAGACTGCCTGGGTCAGAGCCGCTGGGAAAGGTTTTGTTTTGCATGTGACTCCCAGAGGGGAGAGCTGCCTTTGCATACACAAGTTGCCCTCTGAAGGATCAGAGTGCTGGAATTCAGGACATCAGGCAGTCACTCTGCTACTGTGTTAAGAATGTAGGAGTAAGAGAGGGCTCAGATATGGCATCAAAATATTATTTTGATGCTTCAAATTGACTCATGTGAAGAGTTACTGTACTGCTGATATTCAGCAAAGTACATGCATTCCTGTAGGTAGACTACAGGGTTGGTGACTTGTGTAAATGGTACACTGTGAATATACATTCTTTACAGAATACATACTTTGCAGGACATACTGCTTCTGTGGCAACTCTGCTTGGAAGCACCCATGAACAGTAAAATAAAGTGGGCATGACTGCATTTCATTAAAACCTCTTAAAAATAAAACAGTGTGTTATATTTCACTTTTGGAGTATAGTTTACTGACCACAAACTACACTAACACAGATTTGTGACCTTTCACCTGTGATTTCTAAAGCAATCGTTGTGTGGACTCCAGGCAGCAGGAGGTGAAAGGAGCATGAAGTAGTGAAGGTGGGTGGTTCCTGGGTCTAGGCTGTATGACATAAATTTTATAGAATGCACAAAAATCTCTGTCAATATTGTTGTCATAATTTTTATTTGGAATTATATCATTATACAGCAAAAGGAATACATAACCTTGCCATAAATGTTACAAAGCTTCAGCATTACATACAAAGGCATTACCAACTCCAGGAGAAATGTACTATCCTTTGATAAGCACTAAACTTTTGAAATTATCTGACTCAAATCACAAATATTTGATTGTAAAAGAAACCCCATAGGTTAAGGGGACTCCATAAGGATTTTTCAGGTTTTTAATAAAAAGGAAAATAAGAGGATTTCAAAAGACACTGAAAAAAATAATCTCAAAAAATTAAAATTGAATGAATATCGCAAAATTTCAGCAACACTCAAGCCCTATAGCTTACATTTTTATATTCTGGGCAAAGACAATGGCCACAATTCAGAAAAATATTCCATGTATTTTCTAAAGATTAAAGCTCTCCATATAGGCAAAGACCCCAAAATTTCTGCACCAACTCATGAGAGCCGTAGTGAAAGAGATGGGCAGGATTCAGGGGGAGGAAAATGGAGAGGACATTGGCACTGGTGCAGTGTAGGCCTGCACCATTTTTAGGGTGGCCAATAGGACTGGAGTGCTAAAGAGAGGAAGAAGAGCTGTGACACTAATCCATCAACAGCTTTATCACCTCACAATGGAGATCCATTGAAGGACTTTAATTCATCCGATTATGGTATTCAAAAGGTGTTTCTGAAATGAGAATCTGACAGCAGTAGGAGGGCCATTCCCAAGAATAAGCAGGATTACACTCATTGAAGCCCTCCTAAATATTCCCAGGAGGGGGAACTGGTGCTGTCTTTTGCAAACATGGTGAAATCCTCTGTGTTGGGAGGCTTGTACTTCTCAGTTGGAGGAAGGCTCAGCCAGAAGTTATGATTATACTTCAAAATTACACTGTTGGCACCCATCCCAGGGGCTATTATTGATGCCTGCCACTGTTTTCATATAGGAAGGTCACAGGTGGAGTGAACTCTCTACAGTGCCTGGTGGACCACACCCTTGCTGAGATAAGATAATTATTAGACAGTTTCTCATCTGGCCCACGATCAATCCTTGGGGTGTACCTGGAGGGGGAACAGGGATGATAAAGAACAGGGGGTAGACAGAAAGAGATGGAGACAAGTTGAGGAGTCCAATCAAGTATCGTTTATTCACGAAGAGGTTGCAGCTTTTATGGGCCAAGGGTGGGCTGGTGGGACAGGAAGAGGCTATGGGGTGGTTTCTGATAGGTCATCGTCATGTCCGGGTATGTGACATAAGCAGGAGAGGATTATGGTTAATGTAGGCAGGTGCATTATGTGCCCATAGGAGAGAGAGGTGGGGAGGCAGAAATGGGGCTGTCACGCCACTCCCTACAAATTTCACCCACTTACAGGTCTTTTGTAGATAAACTAACTCATGCAGAGTTTATATTCACTACCACTGCCTTTATGAATCTCTCACATGTTAGAATATTTCCTGCTTTAATCACTTCCAGGGAACAGCACTCTGCTCACCATGCCTCTTCTTCTCACAGAAAACACAATAAAAGTTCTTATCTTTCACCCAAAATCACTTCCCATTTAACTCAGAGTTTGCACATGGCACCTAAACATATGATCTAAATTGTCCCTCATTTTAAGAACGATAAGTAACAAAGTCCCTTTCCAAGAACCACCATCTCCTGGTCTACCAGCCTGGCCACACTTAAATGATAAAAACACCAAAGTTTGTAAAGTACTCATCACTATGAATAAATCTGAGTAAGCTCCAAAAAGGAAAACATTAGATCTTCATGTAAGACTGTTTATAGTAAAACCTGAAGTAATTATGACGAGCAAAATGATCACTTCTTAAACTGTTGACTATTCCTCCCAGAGCAAGCAACATAGTTATCAGAAATGCAGAAAAATAATTTTTACATATTTATGCTTAGAAAATCAGTTTATCATTTCCTGTAAGAAAAAAACAGATCATCCAATTTGTATTCTGGCCATGAATTCTTCTAGGAAGATAAAATAATAAAGTGTTTAAAATATGCAACTGACAAGCAAGAATGGACTCAAAGGAGACAATAGTTACAATGAGGACAGAGCAGAGAAAACTTTGTTTAGAGCAGAGGAAGTGGAAGACCATGAGAAAGGAAGAATACCTCAGAGAAGTAAGAGGGCAAGATGTAGACAGAACATACTTCAGTCACTGACAATAATATAAACCTAAAAACTAGGGACTGGTATTAATCTAGTCTCTTATTTTTTGGTGAAATGTAATTTTAACACTGCATTTGCTTTAATCTTTTGTTGCACATGCTTCATTATCTGTTTCAAAAATGATGTTTCTGAAGTTGATGCAATATTTGGCATTAAGATATACATTTATAGAGACTTGGAGCATGTGTTTTTGACAAAGTTGTGTTCTTTTCACATAACTTGTACATTAATGAATGTTATGTTTTCCATGTTGTGAAGAGATATGATACCTGCTGATTTCCTAACATCACTGGATATTACACCATGTACATTATGTTGCCTGATTTTCTTTCTCAGTGGTACCAATATTTTTCATTTAAGTCAACCTTTGTTTTTCTAACCATCAGAATTTTACCTGTTATGTTTATATTGCATCTTTACTTTGCTAGTAAGGCTTCCCCACATGTACAAATAGTAAACCATAGTACTGTGAATTTCTGCTTGCCCCATACTGATAAAACCATAACTTGTCTCCAATAGCACATCACAAAATATATTAATATCTTCAGAAATTATAAAATTTGACATGATTTATGAGTAATCACTTTGAAATGAATTTTTCTTAAATGTGGAGTTGTTTTGGGGAAAATGTTGTTATTGGATGTATCATGCAAATGCCTTTATTTTATTCCTGATGCTGTGAGCTCATTATATATTTTTTAAATATTACTGCTTTTTCCTCAGACACTGAAGTAATGGCATGAAGGGAAACCTAAATTTTGAGCTGTCAACACAGTAAAAAGTAAATTTGCTAAATTAAAAAAAAAACAAACTAGGGACTGGATCCAAATCTTACCTTTATTGATTAGGAAGACCGCCCTTGTTTTTTGAGATCCATTATAGCAAAAGGTTCCCATAGACTCTCTTTCAATCTTATATACCTAACTGGAATAACACCTGAAACCCTGACCTATTTATATCTCAGCACCATAAGGTCTTTCACAGGAGTGTTTATAATATGTTTCTCTCCAGAGATCAGAAGCTAATAGTAAGAAGTTTCTGTGATCATCAATGTGACTGCAGTATAAAAACTGAGATGGAGTTCATACCTGGTCCCCTAACAAATGATCACAGAGGTGTACCAGTCAGGGTATACTGGCTCTTCTATTCACTAACAAGCCAAGAATGGTGTTCTTTTGCTCACTGAGTGACTTAGTGGAGAAAATTACATTCTGCAAATCATTGCATAGCCAAGCTAAGGAATTTTAACTCATGAGGGTGCACCAAAGTGAAGCAATCCATCTGAAGACACCAAGAACTGGGAACAATGCAAAGTTGTTTTTACTTTGCTGATGGAAGTGCAAAATTGCACAATTGTGTTTTAAACAAATTTGGAATGTTTGTTAATATTAACTTATGGAACCTTTATGAATAGCAAATACACACTTACGCATAAACACAGAAAAACTACATGGATGTTTTATGAAAAAGCAGAATGTAGCTGGGCATAGTAGTGCACTCTCGTATCCCAGCTCTCAGGAGGCTGAGGCAGGAGAATCAGTATGAATTTGCGGCTAGTCTGGGGTACAGAGTAAATTCAAGGCCACTATGAAATATATAGTTAGACCTCACCTGAAAAAATTAAAGACAGGTTATAATGTATTCATCATAACATTGCTTATAATAACCTCATAACCTATACTACCATAAATGGAATCATGTCACTCCTCATATTCCTGTGCTGAAGATTCAGCATCCAGCTTGAATAAATTTGAGAGATAGTGCATTATACAAGGAAAATTAAGGTTAAATTGGACACAAAAGTCCTAGTCAGATAGAACTGATTTAACATTCTTAAAAGAAAAGCAATGACTATGAGAAACCGCCTCTCTTGTACACACACACACACACACACTCACACACACACACACACACACACACACACACACACACACACACACACAGAGCTATGTGAGCCAAAAAGTGATGGAACCTGCAAACCACAAAGAAAGTTCACATTAGGAGTCAAGTTGGTTGGCACTTTGTTGTGACAGCCCCAGTTTCTAGCACTATGCTGAAGTGAATTTTCATGGTTTAAATCACTCTACCTGTGGACTTTTTTATGCTCATCTGAGCAGATTCATGCAGTGCCCAAAAGTTCACTGTTGTGGAATAGACAAATGATGGCTCATTTTCACCACAAATGACTTACACACTGATGAGGAGCAAACCACAACCATGTGCAACACACAGGAAACTCTCACAAACAAGATGTTGAAAAGAAGCCAGAGACAATTAATTCAATTAATATAGATCACAAAGTGGAAAAAGTTAACATATCCTGCCAAGATCCAGATTAATAATTACCATCTTCTGTTGCCTTATTTTTTAAAATAAAAACGTAATTATCATCTTGAGTAGATGTGCAGGGAGGGGACAGTGGGAAAAGCATGGCACTGACTGAGGACAGTTTCTTGGAGACTGATAATACTCCGTTTCTTGACCATAAGTCAAGTACTCAGTTTTCATAAATTAAAAAAGGCATAATTTTTATATTTCCTATATGTCTATATACATAATTGTATATTTCTGTACATCTGTTACATGAAATATAAAACTTAAATATTATACCCAGTCATTAAGAATTTAATATCAGATCAACTTCCCGGCTTCCTGCCCTGCTTAGTGGACTCTGAGGATTTGGGCCTGCCGGCACCCTCAATTCCAGAGGGTGGCCTGGGGTGAGTCTCTCTGCACCACCCCACAAGCCCTGGGAGTTTAAGATCCTAGCTCCTGCCCCTGCCAGGAAATTTTATGGCTTCCTCCTGCACTGGATCAGCTCAGCAGGTCTTGAGCCTGCCTACACCAACTAAACAGATTCCTGCCCAGCTCAGAGGACTTGGGATTTGAGCCTACAGGCACTGTCAATTCCTGAGACTGGGTGGCCTGTGGTGAGCGTCCTCACACAATCTCCTGAGCCCACAGGAGTTTAAGATCCTTGCTCCTGCCTTGGCCAGGGAACTTTACAGCTTCCTGCTGCACTGGACCAGCTCAGCATTTCTTGGGCCTCCCTGCATTAACTTCCCCGTTTCCTACTGTGCTCAGCAGACTCTGGGGATTTGGGCCTGCCTGTGCCCTCAATTCTGGAAACTAGGTAGCCTCAGGTGAGTATCACTGCACCATCCCAAATCTGGGAGTTTGGGATCACTGATCCCACCAACCAAGGACTTCACAGCTCCCTGCCACACTCAACCTGCCCCACCCCCAGTAACCCTCTCTCAATGCAGGGAACTGAGTGGTCAGAGTCCCAGGAGGTGAGAGCATGGAAGATGATTTCCAACAGGCCATGGGGAAGCCTTGGAGTAACACTTGAAACACAGAAATATAGGAAAATGACAAAAGACCAAAGTACAATCTCAAACCTCCAGCCCATCCCAAGAAACCTTACGAGCTATGTACATAGAAGGAAATATATGCCATACACCTAAAATACCTGAAATAATAGCAACTGAAATAAAGAAGCAACTCTGAGAAGCTTTAAAGGAATTCAAACTAGAAATAATCTCCAAGGCAAAAGAAGAAATGATAAAAGAAATGAAAGAGATGCTGAACATATCTAAAGAAGACACAGTTAACAATTGGAGGAACTAAACAAAAAGGTAGAATCCCTGAATGAACAACATAAGAAACAAACAATACATAAAGCAGATGCAAAGAGATATACAGGAAATCAAAAATTCCATTGAAAGTTCTAAAAACCACCTAAATGAAACTGAAGATACAATTTCAGAACTTGAAGACATGATTGTAGCGAGTGAACAGGGAAGGAAAGATCTTTTAAAAATAACAAGAAATCAGGAAATAACAATTCAACAGCTGCAAGATGGTGCAAAAATATGATTGATAGAGATAAATGAAAAAGAAGGGACAACATAAAGAATGTCAAGAGGATATTTAGTTTACAAGTAATAGCTGAAAATTCCCCAAACATGAGGTTGGAAACTGACATCAGGATCAGGGAAGCAGATAGAATTCCTAATACCCATAACCAAAATAAAACTACTCCCATACATATAATAATCACCATCCCAGAAATCCAACATAAGAATAGAATATTAAAAGCTGTCAGAGATAAAAGACAGATTACCTATAAAGAAAACCTATCAGAATCACAGCAGACTCCTCTGCACAAAAAATAAAATGAAGAAGAGCATAGATTCAGAAGGATTTCAGATCCTAAGGAAAATGATTTGCAACCTAGATTGATGTACCCTGAAAAACTGTCCTTCAAAACTGATGGAAAAATAAGATACTTCCATGACAAAGAACAGCTGAAGAACTTCATGATCACCAAGTCAACCCTGCAAAGAATACTGAAAGACAGTTTAGATACACTTAGGAAAAAGCCACTAAGCAAAGCAGACAATTAAATAGAATGGAAAGATAAAGATGCAACAGCAGAAAGATAACATGTTAACAATAAACCAAAATATAACAATTATAACCATTAATATAAATGGTCTCAATGCACCAGTTAAAAGAAACATAGTGGCAGAATGGATCAAGAAACAACATCATATGCTGTCCACAAGAAACCCATCTAACCCAAAAGGATACTCACAGACTGAAAGTCAAAGGATGGAGAATAATACTTCATGCAACAGGAACCCCCCCACACACCAAAAAAAAAAAAAAATGGGGTAGCTCTTCTGTTTGCAGACAATGCAAACTTCAAACCAAGAATGAGCAGAAGAGATTGTTGTAGTCAGGGGTTGTGCAGAGAACAATTAGGATCAGGACATGGAGTGTATAATATTATTTTTATAATGGTCACTGGGAGTTAACACAAGAAACTACAGGACATCTATCCGCAACACCAAAGACATAGATTATTTAGTAAAGAGCCTAAATCCCACAGCAATGTCCCACATGAGTCCAGATAAAAACCCAGAGCTCATGATAATGCCTCCCACAAGTCCAACAGGAGGTCCAGAGCCCACAAGAAGAACTCATGCCAATTTCTTTTATGGATCCATGCCGGGAAGCCCAAAGGTCAGCGTGGAAACCAGAAAGTCCATGCCAGCGGAGTGAAGGAGCTGTGTTGGTGGGATGAGGGTTCTACACTGGAGCTGGGAAGTCACACTCACAACAAAGAACAGAGCTGTCCTAAAAGGCACCATAGCCATCCTCAGTGACCAGAGGCCCCGAGATCCTTCAACAAGCACAGTAATGTATTTGCCAGGATGCCAGCATGACAAGTTCATCTTGGAGACCAAGTGGCGCATGTCTTGCCCTCCAAATTCAGGAAGCAATGCTCAATATGAGGACCCGTGTTTCTCCAGGAGAATCAACAGCTCAAACAGCATCTCATAGGAGAACCCACAATGCCTCAAGGCAACAATGCATTAATGTCCAAACTTCTCAACCCTCAACACCTCCCTTTTATCCACCTATTTATCCTGGCAACTTTCCTCAGGTTCGCTCTGTGCCATGTGGATGTAATCCAGTTGGTGTTAAATTGGCCACCAGTTCTTAATCCATAACATAGATAAAGAATGTCATTACCTACTGGTTAGGGGAAAACTTCAAGAGGAAGAGATAGCAATCTTTTTCTTTAATTTAAAGAGATTAAAAAAACAGAAAATAGCGGTAGAAATAATACAGAATTTGAAAAAATTAACAGCAATAAATCACTAATTGATGTTATACATTGTCATCTTAGAAATAGTTGTTCAAGTTACAAAACTAAAGCGTACAAAGTGACATTCAAATAATGACACTGAAAAGAGTTCTGCTCAATGATCCAACAAAAACTTAGTAATACGGTTATCAGTCCTACACATTTTGTTATCTTAAAGAGGGTAAGATTAAACATGATAATACTGAACAGAAAAGTTCATAAGGAAACAATTTAAAGAAAAAGATTTCAAAGCAAGTCTACTGGAGATCTTCACTGTCTATCTTATTGTCTCTAGTTTTCTTCCGAATAGTTGTCCCCATCTTCACACACATTGAATATATACTGAGCATTATAGAACTAATCAAGTCATTACAGGATGATGAAGGCTTTTTAGGTCTTCAAGACCTGATTTTGAGGAAGTCAATAATGGCTACCATAAAGTCTCTCATTCTCTTCATAGTAGCTGTCTTTATCTTTATGCATGCTGAAATTGAACATAATAGACAAGACTAATGTCACTCTGAGTAGTGAATAATAGTATTGCTAGATTTTATATCAAAATGATACAGAATTAGCATTGGGTTTCTTAGTGTCCCTTCTTCTTCAGAGTATCTGTTCATTACATCATGTATCATTTAATCTGTTCCCATAAATAGTTTAGAAATTCTTCCCATGTGTGAATCTTTACATGTGTATCTATCCCTTCTGTATTTTAGGGAAAAACAGATCAAAACAAGACAACAAAACAAATTCCTAGAAAAACATGAAATAAGACATATAAGACCACAATATTATGTAATCTAAAGTAGTTACTATGCTTTCTCTTGTTATTTTCAAAAGAATTGTCCACATCCTCAGGCATTATATAGTTAAGCATAGTATTACATAGCTACTTTTACTAAAAACTCAACTTTGAAGACATTGTAGGACTTGAAAGCAGTCGATAATCAAAACCAGAATGGATATCTTTTAGATCCTGTCATCTTCAGTTGCCTCTACTCTTAGACTTGATATTATCAAGCATACTAAGTTCGAATAAAATTAGTCAAGGCAAAATAATAGTCTAACAAACCATCTTCAAATAAGATCAGTCATAGTAAGACAATGTAAGTAATACAGGGTTTCAGTTTAAGTTAATAGGAAATTAAGGATAGCTACTGCGGTATAACATAACCTGCTATTTTTGGATTAGCTGTCTGTGCCCTCAAATCTCATATGAGTAGACCAAACAGAACAAAATATAATCAAACTAAAAAGAGTGATAAGACTCTTGTGGCTTTTAAATCCTGATACACTTTTAACAATGTCCTCTGCCTTCCTTTTTGAGGCTATTCTTCACCTTTCCCCTCCTCAGGATGCTTTGTATACTTTGGGTCCCACTAGCTCCTTTAGTTTTTAGACTAGGGGGTCAACCTGTTCTCTATCTGAGTGTTGTTGAACCTTTTTACCCCTGAGATTAATGTTGAGCTGTACTCCTTTACTTACTAATGCCACAAGATTTTCCTCCTATCCAGCTGTGTAGTTCTACAATGCACAAAAGTGTTATAACTTTCCAACCTATCTGCAGCTGCTGGACAAGTTGTCCATATTTCTCTCTGGTTTCCTGTCACATACAGTATTGTTTTCTCATCTTTGACTCTCAGTTTATTAACCCTCTTTCAGGTAGAGTGTACTTCCTATTCAGAGCATCTCAATGGATCCTATCTCCTAATCTATTCTGCCTGTGTTTTTTTTTTTTGTTAGTGTACCAAGGTTATCTATATTAAAGATTATAGCTTACCATCTTTGCCCCATCTCTGCTATTCTATTCTTCTACTGTTATTTGTTCACTTTACTCCTTCATTCCACTGTCTGACCCATTCATTGAGGCCTCTCTACCTCTGTTACTAGAATCCTGGTATTTTTTCTCTCTCTCTCTCTCTCTCTCTCTCTCTCTCTCTCTCTCTCTCTCTCTGGAATGTCCTTCAGTACTTTTTGTAGGGTTGGGTTGGTGGCCCCAAAATCCCACAGTTCCTCTTTGTCTTGGAAATATCTTGTTCCTCCACTAATTTTGAGAGAGAGTTTTTCCAGGTACATCAGTCTTGGTTGGAGGTTATTTTATTTCAGGCCTTGGACTATTTCCCCCCAGGTTCTTCTCAATTTGAGAGTTTGTGTTGATAAGTCTGTTATTATCTTGATGAGTTGTCCTTTGTAGGTGATCTGCTTCTTTTCTCTGGCTCCTTTTAATATTCTGTTCTTGTGGTGGATTTCTGGAACCTTGATTATTATATGCCTGGGTGTAGATCTGTTTTGGTTGTAGGTGGCTGGAATTCTGTATGCCTCATTTATCTGGATATCATTTCTTTTTCCTATGCTTGGCAAGTTTTCCTTAATTATATCTGTGAATAGTGTTTGTAGTTCATTTGTAGTTACTCCTGCTTCTTCGCTCATGTTTTTTATTCTTAAATTATAAATCTGCTTTTCATCTTCTAGCCTTTGAATTGTTTCTTCCTGGTTCCTTGTTATTTTTAAGAGATCTTTTCTTTCACAATCACATATCATAAATCTCTCTTCAAGTTTCAAAAGGCTAACTTTAGCTTCTATCAAGGCATTTTGCCAGCTTTCAATGGATTTTTTAGTTTCCTGGTAATCTCTTTGGATCTATTTCATGTATTCTGGATTTTGTTTATATTCTTCATCAAAGGTTTCTCTTCCTTTTCTGAGTTCCTCTGTTCTTCTATTTGAGTTCTCTTGGGAGAAGCTTATCATTTCTTTAATTAATCTTTTTATATTTTGCCTCACTTGGATCAGAACTACAGATTTCAATTCATCTATGAGCTCATGAAGGTTATTTCTTTATGTCCAGCTGATGCTCTGTCTAATATTGCATTATTACTTCACTGGTTCTCTTCTGTATTTACCTCTCCTGAGCTTATTTTCCCAGGGTCAGCAGCTGGAGGTTTTTTTTTTTTTTAATTTCTATCTCTTGTCATGTTTCTGGTTTCTTTCAGACAGGTGTGTCCTGGGGGTTTCTGCCCCTCTCGGTATTGCTTAGGGTCTTTCCAAAGCATGCTAACTGGGGTTTTGCTGCCCTCCACAATTTGCTGTTATCTGAGGTACATGCAAGAATGCAGGGACAGTGCAGGATAGCCTCTAGCCTCTGAGCCAGGGGTGACTGACTGACACTGCTGTGGCACTGGGCTCTGCCCAACTACAAGATGTCCTCCAGCTGGTGACAGCAGCCATGGGACACAATTCCCAGCACTCACAGGGAATCAATGCAGTTCTCCATCTTGGGTCCAGTCCATGGTGCCCCTCATCCTCCCACTAAGGGCTTAGGACTCAACAATTCCCATTATCAGCGTCCATGGCTTCATCTCCACCTTGAATTGCCAGACTCCACAGCACTCTGAGGACAGTGTGGCCTGGTATCAGTTGGTGTGCAGGGTTCCAGCCCTCCACTCAACTTTTTCTTTCCTCTTCAGAGGTAGATTCTAGCTTGATGTGGTTTTTCTGCATCTATATCAGCCTCCTGCCTTTTCAGAAAACTGTACAGTGCCTGGCTTTGGTGCCCAGTTGCAGAGTCCTCTTGGTGGCCTCTTCCAGTGCAGCCAGGAATTTCTGGCTACTCCACGGGGCCCCTGGACACAAATATCAGAATTCACCAAGCGCCAATAAATTTCTCCACTTTGGCTCTACTCTAAACTGCACCACAACCTCCCATCAAGGCCCAGGACTCATCGACTCCCATTATCAGCAGCTGCAGCTTCAGTGCGACTTTGGATCATCTGATTCCAGGGTGTGCCCAGCACAGCACAGATTGAGTCTCAGTAGTGTGTTGGACTTCAGCCTTCCACCTGTGCTTTTCCTTTCTCTTCCTATTTTTATTTTTCCCTTTGGTTTACTCCTGGCTGAATAAGAATAATTCTGCAATTGTCTTGCCATGTCCATGTTGTCATATTCTAGCCTCTGAGCTGTTTTCCCTTGAAGAGACCTCTATTCAGCTTCCTATCAAGCAGCCATTTTTTCCAGAATCACAGATAGCAATGTTAAATATATATGCACCAAATTGCAGAGCACCCAGTTATACAAAGCAAGTATTAACAGAAATGAAAAATCAAATTAGCACTAACGCAACTATAACAGGAGACCTTAACACACCATTGACACCAAGGGATAGATCAATAAGACAGAAAATCAGCAAAGAAATGACACAATGGAATCACACCTGTGAACAAATGGACTTGATAGACATATACAGAGATTTCGATCCAACAATATCAGAATACTCACTCTTCTCAGCCATACGGGACATTCTCTAAAATGGACAATATACTAACCCAAAGAACATATTTAAATAAATGCAAAAGAGTTGAAATTATCACATGCATCTCATGGATCATAGCTCCTTGAAATTAGAAATTAATGATAAAAGATCATGAACACATGGAAACTGAATAACACACTCTTGAGTAATCAGTGAGTCACATGGGAAAACAAAGAAAATATTAAACAATACCTACAAGAAAATGAAAATACAAATCCAACTTACCAGAATCTGTGGGATGCAATTAAAGCTGTCCTCGAAGGAAAATTTATTGCACTGAGTTCCCACATCAGGAAAACAGAGTGAATACAAATAAATTAACCTGATGCTACAATCAAACATCTAGAAAAAGAAGTGCAACTCAAGCCCAAAGCCAAAAAGAGAGGAAATTATAAGAATCAGAGCAGAAATTAATGCAATAGAGACTAAGAAAACAATCCAAAGAATCAATGAATCAAAGAGTTGGTTCTTTGAAAGAATAAATAAAATTGATAAGCGCCTAGCCAACCTTATTAAAAAAGGGAAGAAAAAGAACAAATTTGCACAATAAGCGATGAAAAGGGGGAAATCACTACACTCAGTAGAAATACAGAAGATCAACAACACCTATATTGAAAACCTCTACTCTCATGGTTTGATAACACAAAGAAATAGACAGATTCCTAGAAACATATGAAGTACCAAAGCTAGGTCAAGAAGATGTAAAACTGCTGAATAACCCAATTTCTATAAATGAAATTGGAAATGTAAGTAAGTCCTTTACTACAAACAAGAGCCCAGGCCCAGACAGATTCACTGCAGAATTCTACAAGAAATATAAAGAAGACTTAATGCTGATACTCCTCAAAAGCTTCAATGAAATTGAAAAGGAAGCAATCCTTCCTAAGTCATTCCTGGAAGCAAATATTACTCTAGTACCAAAACCTGAAAAAGACCCTAAAAAAGAGAACTAAAGGCCAATATCCCTAGTGAACACAGAATCCTCAATAAAATATTGGCAAATAGGATGCAGCAAATCATAAAGGAGATTATACACCATGACAAAGTGAGATTCCTCCCAGGCATGCAGGAATGGTTCAACATATATAAATCAATAAATGTAATCCACCATATGAATAAAACCAAAAGTAAGAATCACATGATCATTTCTATAGATGAAGAAAAAGCTTTTGATAAGGTCCAACATTCATTTATGATAAGAACCTTAGAGAAAATTTGAATAGATAGTCTTTACCTCACTATAATAAAGGCCACCTATGACAAACCAACAGCCAGTATCATACTAAATGTTCATAAATGAAAGACCTTTACCTTAAAATCAGGCACAAGACAAGGATGTCCTTTACTACTGCTCCTATTCAACATAGTATTAGAAATACTAGCCAGAGAAATTAGACAAGAGAGAGAAATAAATGGGGTAAAGGCAGGAAAAGAAGAAGTTAAGTTATCATTATTTGCAGATGACATGATACTCTACATAGAAGACCCACAAAACTCCATTGAAAGATTCCTAGATATAATAAATTCAGCAATATAGCTGGATACAAAATCAATACTCAAAAATCAATAGCATTTATATACACTAACAACAAATCACAGAGAGAGAAAAAAGAGAAATCACACTCCACACTAGCAACCAAAAAATGAAGTATTTGGAAATTATTCTCATGAAAGAAGTGAAAGATCTATATATGGAAAATTATAATACCCTGAAAAAGAAATTAAAGAGGATCTCAGAAAATGGAAAGACATCCCTTGCTCATGGATAGGAAGAATAAGTATTGTGAAAATGGCCATTGTCCCAAACTGTTATACAGATTCAAAGCAATTCTAATAAAAATGCCATGAATATACCTCTTAGATCCAGAGAAATCACTCCTAAAATTCATCTAGAACCAGAAGAGACATAGAATAGGAAAGACAATTCTAAGCAACAAAAAGCAAGGCAGGAGGCTCACAGTTCCTGACTTGAAGTTATACTACAAAGCAACTGTAGTAAAATCAACATTTTACTGGAATCAAAACAGAGCCAAAGATCAATGGAATAGATTAGAATATACAACCACAACTACAAACACACTTAACCACCTTATCTTTGATAAAGGGGCCAAACATGTTCACTGGACGAACGACAGTCTCTTTAATACATGGTGTTGGAAAAACTGTCTCTCCACATGCTAAAAACTTAAACTAGACCCATGCCTATCACCATGTACTAAAATAAAATGTAAATGGATCAAAGATCTAAATATTAAAACAGAAACACTAAATCTATTTGAAGACAAATTGGGTAAAAACCTTGAAGACATAGGGGTAGGTAGAGAATTCATGAACAGGAATCAAACCTCATGGGAAATACTTCCCAGAATCAACAACTGGGATCATGTCTTATTAAAGTTTCTACACGCCAAACACAATCTCTAGCATAGTGAAAAGAAAACCTACAAACTGGGAAACAATCTTAGTGAACTGTTTCTCAGACAATGGATTTCTGTCTAAAACATACAAAGAATTTAAAAATTCAGACCCCAAAATTCAAAGATCCAATCCAAAAATGGGCATCTGAGATGAATACACAGTTCTCAAATGAAGAAATAAAAATGGCAAATAAACATATCAAAAAATGTTCATCATCATTAGTCAATGGAGAAATGCAAATTAAAACCACACTGAGATTCCATCTCACACAGAAATAATGGCCAGGATCAAGAAAACTACCAACCACAAATGCTGGAGAGGCTGTGGGGGAAAAAGAACTCTCCTACACTGCTGGTGAAAGTGTAGACAGGCACAACCATTGTGAATGTCAGTCTGGAGTTTTCTCAGAAAGCTCGGATTGGAAGTCCCATTTGTTCTAACTATTCCACTTCTAGGCATATTCCCAGTAGAACTGAAAACATCATACCATAGTGATATATGTACACCCATGTTTATAGCAATACAATTTGTAAAAGCCAGACCTTGGAAACAACGTAAGTTCCATCAACTGAGGAATGGATTAAAAAGCTGTGGTATTTTTATACAATGGAGGACTACTGAGCTATAAAGAATGATCACATTGAGATATTTATAAATAAATGGACACGGCTTGAGATCAAACTCATAAGTGAAATAAATCAAACTCAAATGTATAAATACCGCATAGTTTCCCTAGTGTAAGAAATGGTAAGAATACATAAAATATGTGGTAATCATGATTCCCTATTATTTTGCTTTGAAGCATTATAATGTTTTCATTCATTAATTGGAATGGTTTTATTCTGGCTTGTTTGATTTTATTGTCTATGATGGTATGAACCATTTTTAAAATTTCTTTGCATTTGCCAAGCAGGCACTTATGCCTACTTTTGAAGAAAACAAGACATTATAATAGCTAGTGATGATTTAATATCATCTTACTTTGAAGTCCCACCAAGCTTTTGTTCTTGTGTCTCCATCAGTTTTTTCGTGTTATATCTTATTATATGTGATAGCATAAGGAAAATTTTTACAGACATGGAGATAATATAGACACCATTGTTCATTTTTTGTTAGTTGGTACTGAATACCTTGTAATACTTTCATTCTCTTGAATGGTTTTACACTGTCTTTTTGTGTTTGATACTGTAGTATATGAAGGTTAAACTCATATTTGAAGGAAAGAGAGACTATGGTGGCTACTGTTATGTTAGGTTGTCTTGTAGTGAAACACTATGTTCCTTAAATTTTTGTTTTGAAAAAAAAGAACTTAATATCAAATGTAGAAAAGATTGGTGCAAATAAATTTATTATGGATCCTAAAAATTATGAAAGCATACATATTGTATAATGTGCCAAGTTTTTAAATAAGGATTGTATTGAATGTACTAACAGAAATCCTAATTAAATTTATCTGAAGCATTCAATGAATAAATTGCAACTCATATGTGTAATAAAATTCTATGAGGCAAATATTAGAGCTTCAAGTACAATTTTATTAAAAACATAGTGTAGAAAAATTATTGAGACATAATCAATCTTACAATGGCATATAGATAGCTGAATGGATAGCTAACCAAATCTTCAATCACACAATTCTTACTATGATGTGATTTGAATATGGTTTGAGTGTGGTTTCTAAAGTTCTGTGTTCTGAACATCTGTCAAGTGTGGCTTCATTGAAAGGTGTTGGAAATGATTACATGTATCTATTGTGATGTAATTAGGTCATCTGTATCACCATCCTCAGTAGAAATTAATGTAATTGTCCCCAAAACTAGACTAATTCTAGTTAAAATATTTATTACAAAATGAAATGAGCCTGGCCTTTTCCAGGCCTCTAGTTGACTGTTTTGCAATTTACTATTTTCTAAACATACTCTCATCACTGAAATTCAGTGAGTAAGCAGAAGTCAGCACCATATTCTTGAATTTTAGAACTCTCTTCTTAATAAAGTTCCAAATATCAGATATTTTGTTACAGCTTCTAGGAGAGAAATGCCCACATTACCTTTTAGGCTGCTGCATTTTGGTGGACATCAGGCAATGCACAAGGGAAGACTGATGTGATTTGTTACTATAGAATACGGAGTACAGGGCCCAGTGTTTAGCTCAGCTGCCTAAGTGCCTACTTGGCAAATGTGAAGTCTTGAGTTCGACCCCTGGTACCAAAATTTAAAAAAAGAATATGGACTACTATAGTCTCTTTTCTTATAATGTTTCACACAGGTCAAGATATAAGGACCAGCTCCCAGCTCACAAAGGTATGCTACAGCAACATTATCAACATAATGCATGCAGCTATCTGGGATGGGCCATCATCATCCTGTACATTTATGGTCACGGCTTCTCCACACCAATTCTTTCCCCCCTACACAAACCTAAGTCAAGTACTGAGTTCTAACACATCAATAAAACATGAAATTCTTCATCAGTGAAGTGCACATGTGTTTGTATTCTAACATAATTGAATGACAAGTCTATTCTGGTGGTTTTCCTCTCCCTGCCTTTCCCTTTCCAGCAAACAAATGAAGCTCATTCTCAGTGTAAATGTTAACAGATGATAAGAAGCATGACTAACCATGATAGGCACTAGAGAAGGAAGGGAGGTTCATCTGCGCCTAAGTCATCTGGAGCAGCACTGGAAATGCCAGCATCTGAGGAGCAAGCGCTGAGCCTGAATCCTCTCTCTGCCTCAGGTTTGTTGGGCACAGGAAGACTAGGGCTAGGAGAAGGAGCAGTGGAATTCAGAACTGGGTAAAGGTCTCAGTTATCAGGGTTCCTCAATAAAGAGAACAAACAGGTAGGCCTGGGAAGAGCCAATCCTTTATCCCTTTATCTGAAGATCTTTAGGAACTTACTCAGAAAGTACAGTTTCAGAAACGAAAGAGGTGCAAAATGTTAAGCTTTTTGGGTCATGTACTTTCAACATTCAGGTCATTTTGCCCTTTCCAAGTGCTGCATATAACTATATATGATACTTGTTTCTAATTGAACCATGCAGTATGGTTTGTATTCCACTCAAGTTCTGCATCATTTGATCACTAGCAGCCCAGGAGCCTCTAGCTTGAAAGAAGCCTATTTTCCCTATTACACTGCTGCTTTCTGCTATACATTAGGCGATACACAGAGAACTCTTTTTTTTTTTATGTAGTTTCTCCCTGTTTTGTTTTATTGCGGTTTTATAAATTGGAAAAAATTGTTTGAAGAAAATGAAGAATAACTTAATTTTTTTGATATAAATTATTTTATGGATAGAAGATGATTCGATATTTTATGTTTTTGCAATGATGGAAATTCTGACATAACTGAGGCAGGTGATATACATTGTGATTGTTAAAGGTTGAGAAGAGATATGGCTTTTAAAGAAAGTGGATTAACACTGCTAGATTTGGTGGCTGATACTTGTAGTTTCAATGTGGGAGGCTGAGGCAGAAAGACTGCAACACTGAGTCTTTCTTTGATTACTTGGTGACCTAAAGAGAATTTGTCTAAGAATGAAAACAAAAAGGGTTCAGCCTGCCATTCAGGAGATGGAAGGAAGGAAGAAAGAAAGAAAGAGAGAAAGAAAGAAAGAAAGAAAGAAAGAAAGAAAGAAAGAAAGAAAGAAAGAAAGAGAGAGAGAAAGAAAGAAAGGAAGGAAGAAAGAGAGAAAGAAAGAAAGAAAAGAGGAAGGAGGAAAGAAAGAAAGAAACTTGAAAATGTGAAGCAGTAAAGATAATGAAATGTCAAAACAGAGATGCGTGGTAGAAACGGAGAGGGAAAGAGAGGGAGATTAATTCTCAAAACATAAGAAAAATAACTCAAGATGTCTGGTATATGACTCATTTTATATTCTACAAGTCTGAATGCCATAAAATAATAAAATGAAAGTAGTGATATCCAAAGTTTCTCATCGATTTATGTTTATAATCATATAAGATACACTTTTAAAATCAGTTCTAGAAACTTGGAAATATAAACATCACAGATGGTTCAGACACAGTGTGTGCCTCAGAAAGTTTGAAACTGAAAAAAGAAAAAAAAAGATGTGTTGATCTCTTTCAAAGTCCAAGAAGATTGTTGTACTGCAGTTTTACTAGAGAGTGACCTGATCACTGCAATCTTCAACAATATCTCCAAAGAAGTTTTCAGCATTCATTGGTTTAACATTGATATGGGACAATATCAGTTTCTTTAGTACCTATGTTTTTATCTTTCCAAAACACATTCATAATACTTGCTTATGTTTATAATGAATTTTCACCCAAAGTTTTAGCTGAAAGTCAAGACTGTTGATATTACTTCCCCACCAGAAAAAATTAAAAGTTTTGTTCCACAATATTTATCATCTTTGGAGTGGGGGTTACAGCCCTCTCAGAATAGACCTATGTGGCTCCAGAGAACAAGGAAAGAGTTACTTGGGTTGTGCTGTGTTTGAGGAAATGACCATGGTGAGACTGGGAGGTTTGCATCTTCCCCCAGAATCAGTGGGAGAAGCACACAGGGTTTCTAGTTAGTATCTCTAGACAAGGGTCATGAGAGGTCAGAGGAGATCTGAGGTTAAAATTTTCACCATACAACTTAAAATAAATACAAATATCTTGAGTATGGTGCAGCATATTGCCGAGCCTTGTCATTTAAACCCAATCTGAGAGTATTTTTTCATTGATGAGCTTAATCAATTTTGTTTCATAACTGAACTTTTTAATGTTTTTCTTAATTTTTTCCTATTTCCTTGCATTGATGGTAAAGATTTTAGAGATTCACTATTACTGTGCCTATTTGGTTACTATGCAGACCTCTTTTTAAAAACCTTTACTGATTGTTCTTGGTATACAGTACTTGACTTCAAATGATCACGTTGCAATACAATATCAATTAAATGAAAATTTTAAATCTTGTAACACTGTACTTTAAATTACTGGCTTCCATTTATCATAAATGTTCTATCTAAGGTTTTAACATTATATAAGTAATTTGAGGTTACTTGGTATGAAGCTACATCTACTGAGGAATGCTTTCTTTAGAGTGGGTCTTGTCTCAAAGAGGACATCCTGTGTCACATGGTATATGGCACAACTATCTCCACCAACATGCCCTTCCTTAGGAGTGAAAGATCTCTAAGGATCATGATCCATATATATATATATATATATATATATATATATATATATATATATGTAGAAGAGACAAAGTTTTATATATTTCCTTTTTCTCTTACTTACTCAGTAGTTTTCCACCAGGGACCCTAGGAAAATAGCTTTTGCCACTAATTTTGTGTATATTTTAAGATTTTTCTTGCTTAGTAGAAAATGGTCTGAGTAGGGTTCTATGTTTGCACATTAGAGACAGGCTTTCTCCAGTCTTAACATTTGTCCACAGCCTCTCATGTTCACCTGACAGATGTTCATGGTGAAGAATTTGTGGTGGGCATAAATTTCCATTTTACTCGGTGGTGCCCAAGGATTTTATGTTTAAATAGCCTATGCTTGGCTTTTGTCAATTTCATAAAAATTTTTAAAAGAATTCTCACAAGAATGGTGACAACAATTGCCTGTAGAAGTGCTGAACAGTGCTCATAATTTGTCTCTCATTCAATGGCTCATCTTTTTTTGGATTTCAGGGTGGTCATTCAACAAGTGACCACAGCATAGGTGTCTACTCCCCATGGTGCCTTTTATCACCTTGCTCTATATGAGGATAACTGATTCACCTCAAGCTCAACACACAGACACTCATTTTATTGTCAAAACTGATATTTGTCTTCAAATTTAGGCCATTGTACAAACATTCCCCATTCCTGAATTCTGCCTTCCATGAAACAAACACTTCTTCAGCCACTACAAACATATGCAAGCTTAGCTTACAAACTTCTGCCACAGGATACACCTATGTTAACAGTCTCAGGATCCTGAAACTGCCTGTGTCATCCCTTCAGAGCTCTGTGTGTCCTTGCTGGTGTGGATCCCCCACAGTCTTCTTGGCTAGAACCTCAGTGTAGAAAGCCACTTCTTTGTCTTTCAGTTTGTGGGCAGCCTGGGTGGTGGCACCAATCTGCAGGTATCCTTCCTTTTGGTCATACTCTGGCCAGTAAGGCAGACCTTCCCCATTGGGGTTCCTGGGAACAAAGAAAAATTCTTGAATCAACTGCATAGATGCTCCTTTGCTTTTGTGAGACTTTCAACTTCCCACTGGCTTACCTGTTCAAGAGAGGCATGTACCTCCAGAAATAGACACATGCCCATCTCCTTTAGCAGCTTTAGACTTTCACAGAAAGTCTCACTGTCACAGGGCTATGGTCTCAGGGTCTGGTGTTTGATGACTCCAATTGTAGAAAATACCCTATCCCAGCAGGTATGCCCAACCAGAGACCACCACCAATTCTTTTTCCAATTTTACCACCAGCCTCACCCAGTCCGAGCAAAGTTGGCCCAGAATTTCATCACCATTTTGCTAAGGTTGATCTCTTCTTCTGAGGCACCCTCTGTGGAGAAGTAGTAAAACAAACGAACAAACAAACAAAAATCCTTTTAATTGTTGGGCCACCAACAATTGCAGCACAGGAACTTGTTTAGAAATTCTGAGCCTTGACCTTTATTCCTTACATATTGTCTCAAACATTTGTATTTTAAGGGGTTTCTGGCTTTATGTGCACTTTAACTTGAGAATCATGAATAATAGGACCCATTCATGTACCTGAAGTCCATCCATATTCTGGCTGCCTTTGTCTTTTCTATCTATTTCTTATCCTCAAGATTTCAAAGCCACATACCTGTAGCTTATAAAACTTCTTGGCATTCTATAAATTTAACTTTCCTATCCACTTCTCTACTTCAAAGTATTAAAAATATCATATCTGCAAAGAACTTGAAGAACCACCTGAGTGAAAGATAACCAGAGTCACATGGATGTTCTGAACAGCCCTGAGAAAGATGGTCATAGGAAAACTGAAAGATTCACTACAGTGATGGAAAAAAAACTTCAAGAAACACTATATTATTAAATATATAAAGAATAAAATGCATGTTCTTGATTAATGAAATGAAAGACTGAAATAGACCATGGTATTTGACGCAAGGAGTATTTTACACTATTTCTTTATTCACATTAGACTCTATTGAGTAGAAAATCAAGCAATAGCATTTTTTGCCTTTAAACAAGGCCTTAGTCTCTTATGTCAGGCATATGGATTGTGAGGGTGACTACTGAGGCATAGGAGCACATCTTCTTTTATGCATGTCAGAGCAGAAGGTTATGTTCTGCCCAATGTACTTTATCCCTGTGTTACTTAATCAGTAATCTCAGAAAAGCAGAGAAGGAAAAACATGCTCAAGATCATCACACCAAGAATATTAGATCTCCTAACTCTAAATTTGTGGCCCAAAAAGAGTCATTACCTTTTACAAGTGGAGTCCCAAACACTGAGGAGACTTCATCTCCATGGTCTCCGATCACAGTCTTGGGTTTCAAGTCTGATGAAAAGATTGGTCGATATTGGAACTCATACATGTAGGTGGGGGCTCCAGCATCTGAAAAGACAAGGATCATATGCAATTTATGATACTATACCTAGTTAGATTGTTCAGTCTTTGATGGTTCAGGAAACACATAGTTATCATCTAAAGATAGAGAGTTTTAAAGAAGTTCCTTCATAGGCAGTTGTAGGGACACACAGATGTGTGAGGTAGAATGTGGATTTGAATCAGATGTTTTATTGAATGGAAGAATGAATGAATGCAATGTGTACAATGAGCACACTGCCTGAGTTTCTCTGATAACCCATAGGGCTCCTTCATGCCCAAAACTTCTACAATCTGATAAATGTCTTCACCTTATTTTGAACACTTGCAAGTTTTTTATGATCCATTCTGAGGGAAGTGAAGGAATCCACAGGCTTTCCAAAAAATGAGAAACCTTAAATGGAAATCTATACACATATGAAGTGTAACTTTTTGTTTTAGGAAACTACGAAACTCAAGATGTCATATCTTAGGTTTCTGACATATCTTGCTGATTTGTTGGGCCAGGGAATGTGAAGGCAGTAAGACAACAATGTGTTGATTGAAAATGAAAATAAAAGAAAAGCAAAACATGAAGAGAGTGTAAAAATGGTTCTGTATTCCCGTGCCTTTTTCTGTGTTACTACTAAAGAAAGTATATCCAAACCTCAAAATGCTACATTTTCTACTGACTAGATGAATAAAACCACCAGTTTTTATTAGGCTATGATTGTGATTCCCAGTTCTGTTGAGTCCGGCAGGTAGCCACAGCCATACTAATTAAAAAAATGTAAGACTCAGAGAAGAAAAGTCAAGTCCAAATCAGGCTGCTAGAGTTTTCTATTCTTCACATGAATACAGTAGGAAAAGGTAAAAATTCGGAAAAACTAAGAGCAAATCAATATGCTGAAACTTGCATTTGTTAATCAAACATTTCTGAAAGGAACTCAGAATCCAATTATAAAAGAAAGGATTCCAAATACCTGAACAGCAAACACCACGTCACCATGCAATCTTGGCACCTTGCTCAGAAGCTGGTAGGGCCCCGCCCAGCTGAGGCCCTTTGGTGCTCATGTGACATGAGTTGAAGACCTGAAAAGCATACTTCTTCTAGCTGTTCAGCCTTGGTATGCCATTCAGAACAACAACAGCCTTACACAGCTAGGGAGATTCAGAGCAATCATGTGGGTGTTCTGAAGGTCCACCGAAAATACTACCCCCATTTGAGGAGCCTTGGAGTGCCACTAGGGACTTCATATGTCCTGCATAAAGACCACCACTCAGCTGGGGAACTCTCTGCAGTATGGAAAGACATCCTATAACCAAGAAGCAACTGCATTCAGCTTCCCTCAAGGAATACAGGAAAGTGGCAAAATGGAATAGCAAAATGCAGCATCAAAACACCCAACTATCTGAAACAAGCCTAGGATACACTGACATAGAAGAAACTGTAAGCCATACATGTAAGTTTTTTGAAATGATAGCAACTAACAAAAAACAACAAATCTATGAAGCTGTACAGGAACTCAGATCAGAAATAATCTGCCAGGTAAAAGAAGAAATGATAAATGTAATTTTAAAATGCTAAATACAAACAAAAAAGACATAGTTAAAACAAATTGAGGGACACTGCCAAAAGGTTAACATCTTGAATAAACAATATAAGAAAAAAAAAGAATTCATGAACAGGTTCAAAGAGATATCCACAAAATCAAAGTTCCATCAAAAGCTGGCAAACCCACTTGAATGAAAGTTAATGTAGAGTTTCACACCTCAAAGACAAGATTGCAGCTAGTGAACAAGAAAGATGTTTTAAAAATAACAAAGAGTAAGGAAATAGCAGTATAACAGTTGCAACATGATTATATATATAATATTGATAGGGATAAATGAAAAAGAAAGTCACAACACAAATGATACTATAAATCTATGGAAGCAATAGCAAAAAATTCCCAAGTATGGAAAAGGAAACTGATATGTAGATAAGTGAAGAATATAGAACTCCAATTAACCATAACCAAGATAAAACTACAGCCAGACAACTAATAATCTAACATCCCAGAAGTTCAACATAAGAACAGAATATTAAAACTGTTGGAGAAAACAGACACATTATAAAAAGCCCATCTGAGTCACAGCAGACTTTTCAACACAATGAAATGAAGAAAAGCATGGAATGAAATATTTCAAATCCTAAAAGAAAACAACTTCCAAGTCAGATTACTGTACCCTACAAAACTGTTCTTCAAAATTGATGGAAAAATTAGATACTTCCACAACCAAGAATAGCTGAAGAACTTCATGACCACTAAAACAACACTGCAAAGAATACAGAAAGATATTCTAAATAGACATAAAAATAACTATGACTTCAAGAACATCACCAGAAAAATACCAATTAGTAAGGCAAAGAATTAAAGGAGAAAGGTAAAGAATCAATAGCAGATTTTTGTCACCTGACAAAATTAAGCCAGTATATTTCACTTATAACCATTAATGTAAACAGCCTCAATTCACTACTTAAAAGAAACAGACTGGCTGAATGGATGACGAAATAACACCTAACAATATGCTATATCCAAGAATCCCATCTAATTCAAAAGGGAATTTTTAGACTTAAAGTCAAAGGATGGAAAACAATATTTTATGCAACAGGAAGTCCTCCACCCCCCCAAAGCAAGGATAGGTAGTTATTCTATTTGCAAACAACGTGAATTTCCAATAAAGATGGGTCCAAAGAGACAAAGATGGTCACTACATACATTCAGGGTAAACATAAAGAGGAAAAGACAACAGTCCTAAATATATGTGTACCAAATATGAGAGCATGGAAATATATAAAACAAATATTAATAGAAATGAAAAATCAAAAGAGCAATAACACAGCTATAAAGTGAGATCTTAACACTCTATTGACACAGAGACAGATCAATGAGGCAATAAATCAGTAAAGAAATACTGAATAAACTTGTGAACAAATGGACTTAGAACACTTGTATAAAGTGTTCCATCCAACATCAGAATATACATTCATCTCAGCTTCACATGGAATAGTCTCTAAAATAAAACATATACTAGCCCATACTACATGTTTACATAAATGTAAAAGAGTAGAAAGTATCCCATACACATTATCTGACCATAGTGTCATGAAACTAGAAAATAATGACAAAAGAAACTCAAAAATTCCATAAGCATATGGAAATTAAATAATGCACTTATGAACAATCAAAGGGTCAAATAAGAAATTACAGAATAAATTAAACAATATCTACAAGCAAGCAAAAATACAAATACAATTTACTGAAACCTTTGGGATGAAATTGAAATCAGTTGTCAGAAGGAAATTTTTGCATTGAATTCCTACATCATGAAAACAGTACAAACACAACTAAAAAACCTGATGCTACATCTCAAACATCTAGAAAAAGAAGAGCAAGTCCAGCTCAAAGCCAAACATATTGAAGAAATTATAAAGATCCAAGCAGAAATCAATGCAATAAGGACTAACAAAACAATACAAAAATTATTGTCCAAGAGTTAATTCTTTGAAAGAATAAATAAAATTTAAAAAGCTACTAGCCACCATTATTTTAAAAAGAAAAGAAAAATCTCAAATGCATGCAATAAGGAATGAAAAGCGCAAAATCACCACAGACCCTGTGGAAATACAGAAGATCATCAATACCTACTTCAAAACCTTTACTCTCCTAGGTTTGTTAACACAGAAGAAATGGACAGATTCCTAGAAGCAAACAAATTACCAAAACTGGATCAAGAAGATGTAAAACTTGAATAAATTAACTTGAAATAATGAAAATCAAAATATAATTAGAGCTTTACCAACAAAGAAAATCTCAGGTGCTGATGGATTCACTGCAGAAATCTATCAGAAATTCAAAGAAAGCTTAATTCCAACATTCCTCAAACCCTTCAAATATCTTCAAAGAGAAGCAATTCTCCCTAACTCATTTCTGCAAGCAAGTATTACTCTAGTACCAAAACCAGAAAAAGACCCAACTGAAAAAGACAATCACAGGCCAATCTCTCTAATGAACATCAATGGAAAATTCCTCAATCAAATTCTAGCAAACAGAATGCAGCAAGTTTTCAAGAACATTATATATTATGACCAAGTGACATTCATACCAGGAATGCAGAAATGGTTCAACATATGCAATAATACCCCATATCAGTAATGCCAAAAATAAGAATCACATGATCATTTCAGTAGGTGTAAAAAAAGATTTTGATAAAGTCCTACACTCCTTCATGATAAGATCACTCAGGAAAAATGGAATAGATGGTCTTTACAACAATCTGATAAAAGCTTTCCATGAAAAACCAATAGCCAGCATCATATTAAATGGTCAAAACTGAATATTTTTACTCTAAAATCAGGAACAAGAAAAGAATGTTCAGTGTCATTACTTATTCAATGTAGTGCTGGGAACATTAGCCAGAGCAATAAGACAAGAGAGAGAAATTAAAGCAATAAGCACAGGAAAAAGAAACTAAACTATCACTTGTTGCATATGACATTATACCCTACATAGAACACCCCAAAATTCCATTAAAAGACTTCCTGATGTAATAACTGAATTAATTAATATAGCTGGATGCAAAATCATTACTCAAGAATCAGTAGCATTTCTGTACATAAACAACAAACTCACTGAGAGGGAAATAAGAGAAAAAACCTTGTACAATATAACCCAAAAATGAATTATTTGGAAATCAATCTAATAATGGAAGTAAAAGATCTATTCAGTAAAAATTACAACATTCTAACAAAAGAAATTGAAGAGGATCTCAGAAAATGGGTAGACATTCCCTGTTCATGGGTAGGAAGAGCAAAGACTGTGAAAATGGCCATTCTCCTAAAACTGTTAAACAGATTAATGAAAAGGAAAGCACAGAAGACCAAAAATCATGAGATACAGCAAAGTGGTTCTAAGACAAAACAGTACATCAATAACACATACACCTACAAGAAAGGTACTATAAGAAAAACCTGTAGCAATGCTCCATTGAGCTAGCAACATAACAAATCAACACCAAATTAACTAGTAGAAATGAAACAATAAAGATCCTAGGGCCAAGAATAAAAGTATATAAAAATGTATGAAAGATTAACAGTTGGAGTCTTCAAACATAAACAAAATTGATAAACATTTAGCTACCCTAATGACAAAAAGAACAGTGAAGCAATACAAAAATGAAAATATACATTATAATTGGCATTATAAAAATACAAGGACCAGTAATTTAGCTCAGCATCATCAGCACCTAGTTGGTAAGCATGATGCTGTGAGTTTCATCCCAGTTATGAAAAAAAAACCATCATGAAATTACTAATATCACATGCACACTAACTAAAAACCTACTGAACATGAATAAATTTCCAGTCTAATTAACACTAACTTAAACAAAAAATAGTCTGAATTGATTAATAACAAGGAAGGAAATATAATCAGTTATGAAAAATTACCAAAGAAAAATCCAGGGGCTGTTAACTAATGAATTTTGTCAAAATTTCAAGAACTAATGCCAGTTCTTCTCAGTTGCTTCCTCAAATGCAAATAAGAGGAATATTGAAAAGTATTTTATGCCACTGTTACACTCCTACTTACATAAGACAAGTGATTACAAAAAGAAAAACACAGTCCAATATTCTTCATGAATATAGATGTAAAAATCTTTAAAAATGCTAGGCAATTGAGTTCAAAAATAATCCACCAAAATTCATTAGAATTTGTCACTGGTGTGCAAAAATTGTGATACATTACTTTCCAAAATGAAAGACAAGTACATGGTCATCTCCTCTGATGCAGGAAAAGGAATAGAAGAAAATCCAGTGCTTTCATGTTTAGAAAAATATATGAAATTATATATAAAAAATGTGTCTCAGTACAAAAAAGGCAAAATCTGAAAAGCACTCTGATCATATTATTCTTTTTAAAAAATTTTATTTTAAAAAGAGTAAAATAAAAGAGGACAGAGAAAAGCAGATCAGAACAGAACAATGTAAGCAACACAGCACTTCATAACAAGACAACTGGATATTAACAGAACCTATCAAAATTGTCTCTTTCTCTGAAATAGTTGAGCATACCTTCTCACACAATAATATCAAACAAAACAAAATAGTGTAAAACCCTTCAAGAGAATGAAAGTATTAGAGGGCATTCAGAAACAACAGAAAATGAACAACAGCTACAATAATATATCATTTTCCATAAAAAATTGTTTATACTATTACACATATTAAAATCCATTAAGACAAAACATGATAGAACCAATGGAAATAGATGAACAAAAGCATAGTAGGACTTCAAAGTAAGATGATATTAAATCAGCAATGGCTGCCATAGTGTCTTGTTTTCCTCAAAATATCTGTTCATACAGTCACACTAATATGATCAAACAAAACAGAATAAAACCATTTCAAGTAATGAACAAAAACATTAAAGGCTTCAAAGCAATGTAATGGGGAATCATGATTACCATAAAATCTTATGTACTCTTATCACTTCTTACACTGAGACTATATGTTATCAATTAATTCTTTATATATTCTGGACAAAAGTCCTTGGTATGAGGGACTGTTCACTAACATTTTGTCCCAATTTGTGGGTTTTCTTTTCACTATGCTGGAGATTTTTTTTGACATGCAGAAACTCTTTAATAAGATGTGGTCCCAGTTATTGATTCCAGAAAGTATTTCCCTTGGGTATGATTCTTATTCATGAATTCTCTACCTACTCCTACGTCTTCAAGATTTTTACCTAATTTGTCTTCCAACAGATTTAGTATCTCTGTTTTAATATTTAGATCTTTGATCCATTTAGATTTCAGTTTAGTAAATGGTGATAGGCATGGGCCTAGTTTTAGTTTTCGGCATGTGGAGAGCCAGTTTTTCGAACACCGTTTATTAAAGAGAATATCATTCTTCCAGTGAACATGTTTGGCCCTTTTATCAAATGTAAGGTGGTTGAGTGTGTTTGTAGTTGTGGTTGTATCTTCTAATCTATTCCATTGATCTTCAGATCTGTCTTTATTCCAATATCATGTTGATTTCATTTCAGTAACTTTGTATTATAACTTCAAGTCAGAGATTGTGATGCCTCTTGCCTTGCCTTTGTTGCTTAGAATTGCCTTTGCTATTCTAGGTCCCTTATGTTTCCAGATGAATTCTAGAGATGATTTCTCTAGATCTATGAAATATGTAAGTGGATATTTTCATTGGGATTGCATTAAATCTGTATAACCATTTTAGGAGAATGTTCATTTTCACAATATTCATTCTTTCTATTCATGAACAAGGGATTCTCTCCATTTTCTGAGGTCTTCTTTGATTTCTTTTTTTCAGGGTATTATAATTTTCTACGAATAGATCTTTTTATTTCTTTCATTAGATGTATCCCTAAGTATTTCATTTTTTTGGCATAGTGGTCTGAAGGATGTAGCTTCTTTTATTTTTCTCTCAGTGATTTTGTCGTTAGTGTATAGGAATCTATTGATTTCTGAGTACTGACTTTGTATCCAGATACATTGCTGAATTTATTTATTATATTTAGGAGTCTTTCAATGGAGTTTTGTGAGTTTACTATGTAGAGTATCCTGTCATCTGCAAATAATGATAGTTTAACTTCATCTTTTCCAGTCTTTACACCTTTTATTTCTCTCTCTTTTCTAATTGCTCTGGCTAGTACTTCCAGTACTATGCTAAATAGGAGAGGGATAAGGGACATCCTTGTCTTGTCTTTAAGGTAAAGGCTTTCAGTTTTTGGCCATGTAATATGATGCTGGCTGTTGGTTTGTTTTAGATGGCCTTAGTTTGATTTGTTGTAGATGGTCATAGTGTATAATCTTCTTGATGATTTGCTGTATCTTGTTTGCCAATATTTTATTGAGAATTTTTCGACCTATGTTCATTAGAGATTGGCCTGTAATTCCCTTTTTTAGTTGGGTCTTTCTCAGGTTTTCATACTAGAATAATATTTGCTTCCAGAAATGACTTAGGAAGAATTGCTTCCCTTTTGCTTTCATTGAAGATTTTGAGGAGTGTCAGCATTAACTCTTCTTTGTATTTCTTGTACAATTCCACAGTGAATCCATCTGGGCTTGGAATCTCCTTTGTTGGTAATAACTTAATTACATTTTCAATTTCATTAATAGAAATTGAGTTATTCAGCAGTTTTATATCTTTGTGACCCAGCCTTGATAGTTCATAATTTTCTAGGAAGCTGTCCATTTCTTCTGTGTTATTGAACCTATGAGAGTAAAGGTTTTTGAAATAGGTGTTGCTGATCTGTATTTCCACAGAGTCTGTAATGATTTCACATTTTTCATTTCTTATTGCATGAATTTGAGTTTTTTCCTTCCTTTTTAAAATAAGGTTGATTAGGGGCTTATCAATTTTGTTTATTCTTTCAAAGATTCATTTATGCTTTGGATTGTTTTCTTAGTCTCTATCACTCTATGTCTGCTCTGATTTTTTACAATTTCCTCCATATTTTCGCTTCAGACTTGACTTCCTCTTATTTTTCTAGATGTTTGAGGTGTTGCATAAAATTCTGTGTTCATTCTCTTTTCCTGATATGTTCACTCATTGCAATAAATTTTCCTCTGAGGACTGCTTCCATTGAAACCCACAGATTTTTTTAAGTTGCATTTGTAGTTTTCTTTGCTTGTAGATTTTGTTTAATTACTTCTTTAATTTCCTCTTTACCCAATGATTACTCAAGAGTGTGCTATTCAACTTTCATGTGTATGTGGTTTCTTTTATCATTACCATCTAGTTTCATGGTGCTATGATTCAATAACATGCATGGGATAATTTCAATTCTTTTTCATTTACTTAAATGTGTTCAGTGGGCTAATATATGGACTATATTAGAGAATGCTCCACGTACTGCTGAGAATGTATATTTGATGTTGCTGGATGAAACACTCTATATACATCTATCAAGTCCATTTGTTTACAGGGGTGATACAGTTCTGTTATTTCTTTGCTGATTTTCTGTCTGGTTGATCTTTCCGTTGGTGTCAGTGGTGTGTTAAGGTCTCCTGTTATAATTGTGTTATTGCTAATTTGATTTTTCATTTCTATTAATACTTGTTTTGTATAACTGGGTGCTCTGGAATTTGGTGTATATACATTTAAGATTGTTATCTCTTCTTCTTGAAGTTTTCCCCTAGCTAGTGTGTAGTGAGCTTCTTTATCTCTTTGGATCATACTTGGTTTGAAGTTCACAATGTCTGCAAACAGAA
Source organism: Cavia porcellus (assembly GCF_034190915.1). Classification (NCBI taxonomy): domain Eukaryota; kingdom Metazoa; phylum Chordata; class Mammalia; order Rodentia; family Caviidae; genus Cavia; species Cavia porcellus. The sequence goes on from NW_026947487.1 coordinate 82,580,685, forward strand.
TAGCTATCTCCACTTTTGGGGGAATAGGGTTTCCTATTGCATGAAGTATTGTTTTCTATCCTTTGACTTTCAGTGTATGAGTTTCATTTTGGATTAGATGGGTTTCTTGTAGACAGCATATGGTTGGATGTTGTTCCTTGATCCACTCTGACACTCTTTTTTCTTTTAATTGGTGAATTGAGACCATTTACATTCATGGTTATAACAGTTGTATGTTGGTTTATTGTTGACATGTTATCTTTGTGTTGTTGTGTTATTACCTTTCCATTCTGTTTAGTTGTCTACCTTGCTTAGTGGTTTTTTCCTATGTCTCTCTAGAATGCCTTTCAGTATTCTTTGCAGGGTTGCTTAGGTGATCATGAAGTTCTTCAACTGTTTTTGTCATGGAAGTATCTTATTTCTCCATCCATTTTGAAGGACAGTTTGGAGGGCACATCAGTCTGTGTTGTAAGTCATCTTACTTTAGGTTCTGAAATACTTCACTCCCTGATCTTCTTGACTTCACTGTTTGTGTTGAGAAGTCTGCTGTGATTCTGGTAGGTTTTCCTTTGTAGGTGATCTGCTTTTTCTCTCTTACAGCTTTTAATATTCTGTTCTTATGTTGGATTTCTGGGATGGTGATTATCATATGTCTGGGTGTGGTTTTATGGTGGTTATGGGTATTTGGAGTTCTATATGCTTCACTAATCCATGTGTCAGTTTCCATCCTCATGTTTGGGAAATTTTCAGCTATTACTTCTGTAAATAGCCTGTTGATATGATTTGTGCTGCCCTCTTCTTTTTCATTTATTCCTTTCAATTTTATGTTGTTTTTCTTTACATCATCTTGCAGCTATTGAATTGTTCTTTAATATGATTCCTTGTTATTTTGCAAAGATCTTTCATTTTCTATTCACTAGCCACAATCTTGTCTTCCAGGTCTGAAATTATATCTTCATTTTCTTTGAGTTGGTTTTGATTAATTTCAATGGAATTTTTTATTTCCTGTATATCTCTTTGAATCTTCTTCATGTATTCTGTTTATTTCTTATATTCTTCATGCAGGGATTCTATCTTTTTGCATTGTTCCTCTAATTTTTTAACTGTGTCTTCTTTAGATGTGTTCAGCATTTCTTTCTTACTTTTGTCATTTCTTCTTTTACCTGGGAGATTATTTCTAATTTGAGTTCCTTTATATCTTCCTGGAGTTGCTTCTTTATTTCAATTGCTATCATTTCAGGCATTTCAGGTGTATGGCTTATAATTTTTCTTTGTACATGGCTGCTAGGCTTTCTTGGGATGGGCTGGAGGTTTGAAATTGCATTTTGGTCTTTTACTTGGCATTTTTCTATATTTTTGTATTTTGAACAATGTTCAAAAGCTACCCTTGGCGTGTTGGAAATCAACTCTATGCCCTTGGCTCTTAAACTGAATGGAAGTTGCTGAGTATGGCCCAATCAGGTGTGCAGGCTCTCCCCTGCCACCTCTGGTGTTCCAGGAAACTCGGCATGCTCCTAACTCTTGGGATTGATGTCCAAAACTCTCCACAGGCCAGCACCAGTGCCCTGGAACACATCTAGGCTGGCCTCAAATCTTTAGATTGTAAGAAGGTCGCTGGGTGTGGTCCTGTCAGAACAGCGAAATCTCCTGGGTTCAGTGAAGTGTTTCAGGAAGGTGGGTGGCACCTAAACACTGGGAGTGATGGTCTTAAACTCACCCCAGGCCAGTGCCACATGTTGAAACACAACTCACGTGGCCTCAGCTGCCCAGATTGGTTATTCTATAAGGTCAAAACATTGAAAGCCTTTCTCATAGAGTCTGCAAGAAGGCAAAAGTGGTTGTTCTGACCACCTCTGCAGTGGAAGTCTTTTTCAAAACATTTAGGCAAAAAAAAAATTTAAGATGATCTAATAGAAAAGCTGAAGCTGTCACATTTTCCTGATGTCATACTAACTAAAGCTACAAAACCCTATTAACTTCACTACAATTGGTTAGAACAAATAAATGAACATAATAAAGCTGAAGGATGCACAATGAACATGCAAAACACAGTAGTTTTTTTATGTTCTAACCATAAATTATCTAAAAATCAAATCGAGGAAGCAATCCCACTTACAATACATACAGAATAAAAATAACTAGGAATAAATTTAATGCAGATGGTGTGATAGCTGTACCCTGAAAAATGTAAAATATTAATGAAAGGTACTAATGAACACAAACAGGTGAGAAAATATCCTAGGCACATGGATTGAAAAAAATTAATATTCTTCCATAGTATCCACAACAATCTGCTAGTTATATGAAACTCTTCTGTGAACTCCAAAATTTTCATTTAAGTAAGTATAAAATAATCCTCAAGATCATATGAAATTAAAAAATCTCAAGTCACCAAGTCAATCATGAATATAAAGGAGAAAGTTGGTGGTTTGCATACTGCCTGATTTCCAACAAACAATACACAATAATAGGAATTAAAACTGCATGGTATAGACTATAGACACAACACACACAGACACATGAAGAAACACACACACACACACACACACACACACACACACACACACACATTTCCCAAAGGATATGATTCAGATCCTAGAAAGCTATCTAGGTATAGATGGTCAAATGATTTTTGAGAAAAATTCTAAAAAATTCACTTTCTTCAAAAAGTCATTCAGGAAAAACTGGGTTCTTACGTGCATAAAGATGAAACTTGACTATTATGTAGTAACATATAAAATCAAATAAATAGGAAATAAATATTGATGTATATAGTCAGAAACTCAAAAATAATCACACAGGAGATCCAGTAAAGATGGTGGATAGATAAGAGAAGATTACAGAGGCTCCCTGAGATAGTCAACTTAGATGCCAAAATAACACAGTATGGGAAGTCCTGGACACAGGGAGATGGGTCCTCTTTACCCAGGAAGAAACTAAGGTGAGAAAAACCAATCAAATATGCATTTCCAGTGCTACTATTGGAATAGCTAAAGGTTCGGTGCTCCTGCTGCAGTGCTCAAACTCACAAGAGTGTGACTTATTGAGCTGCCTGAATTCATGCCATTTTGATTCACTGGAACTGCAGTTGCACCAAGGTTTTATGGTGGTTATGGGTGCAGTTGCACCAAGGTTGACTGGACAACATCTTGGAACCGAGAAGGAATGGCAAGAATAAGAAACAGCAGTGACTTCAGTCTGTTGTTTCCTTCTCAGACAGGATGAGTGGGGTGTGCTTGCCCTGGGTCATGCTTTTGGCTGAGACCCAATAAGTTGTGCCAAACCAATTCCCTATATGCAGAGCACCCTAACACATTGAAGGATACAGCAGGTTGACTGACCCAGAGGGGAGGCCAGCATACGCCACCCCTGTATGCATGTCAAGAGCACACTGGAGTAGGCAGGTTCACCTACCCAGAGCAGTTCAGAAGAACCATAACCAACAAAGAAAGAGTCTAGGGCCTCCTCTATACATTTGTATTGAAGAAATAAAAAAAATATGAGAAGAAGAAGCATCAAGAAAAAATATCCAGCCCCCAAACCTGAGAATATTGAATCAGGAAAGATAAATACAAAGGAGATTGAGGATAGCAAACATGAAATATCACACACGGCATCAGTGTACATAAAACAGGACCTCATAGACAAGTTCAAAAGTGAAATATTTAACCAAGTAAAGCAAAAAAATAGATTAATAAAAGAAATGCTAAGCACCTCTCAAGAAGACACAGATGGAAGAATGGAGGAACACAAAAAAAGGAGAAAATCGTTTGATGAAGAATATAAAGAAAACATAGAATACATGAAGCAGGTTCAAAGAGATGACCAGGAAATTTAAAATTCCACTGAAAGGTGGCAAAGTTGCTTGAAAGAAACTAGGGATAGATTATCCAAACTGGAGGACAGGTTTGCAATACGGGATCATGAAAGGAAAAATTTCTGAAAAATAACAAAGAAACAATCAGTAAAAAATACAAAGACTAGAAGACATCAAGAGGATCTGTAACTTAAGAATAAAGAATGTGAATGAAGAAGCAGGGGTACAAACAAATGAACTACAAAGTTTGTTCACAGAAATAATTAAGGAAAACTTCCCAAACATAGGAAAAGGAAATGATATTCAAATGTATGAAGCATACAGAACTCCAGCCACCTACAACCAAAACGGAGATACACCCAGGCATATAATAATCAAGATCCCAGAGATTCAATATAAGAACAGAATATTAAAAACTGTCAGAGAAAAGAAACAGATTACTTATAAAGGAAAACTCATCAAAATCACAGCAGACTTCTTGACACAGATCATAAAATCAAGAAGAGCTTGGAATGAAGTATTCCAAGTCCTGAAAGAAAATAAACTCCAACCCAGATTGACGTACCCTGAAAAACTGTCTCTAGAAATTAATGGAGAAACAAGATGCTTCCAAGACAAAGAGGAAATGGGGGAATTCGTGACCACCAATCCAACTCTACAGAGAATATGAAGGACACTCTAAAGAGAAAAAAGTACCAAGATTCCAGGAACCGTGGCAGAGAGGGCTCAATGAACGGAGCAGAAAGTGGAATGAAGAAGAAATGCAGACAACTAGTGGCAGAAAAAGAGCACAACAGAAAAGATGCAGAGAAGGTTGGATATAATCGCTAATGTAGATAACCTTGATAAACTAAATAAAAAAGAAAGAGAAGTTACAGGTAAAGTAGGTCAGGAGGTAGGGTCCAACAAAATGCTCTTTAATGGAAATATAATTAACCCGAAAAAGGATATATGGACTGAAAATCAAATATACAAAAACAGTGCTCTATGTGACAGGGAACCAGAGAGTAATAGGGGTAACTAGACCAGTATTTGTGGATAGGTTGGAAAGACAGGCTTTAATAGGTAAAGGAATACAACTAGAGATCAAGTCCAAGGTTGTTGGTGAAGTCCAAAAATGCACAGTGCACTTTGGGGGAGTGAAAAGGGTGAAATAGTCTTAAAAAAGATGGCAGAAGATATTATTAATAGTGTATCAGGAATTGAAACCCACATTACTTTCACCATTCTATTTAGGTAAAATTTATTATGTCCCAATTTGTCTTTTTGCACTAGATCTGAGGGCACAGACAGCTATCCCCAAAATATCAGGATACGGCACAGTAATCATCTTTAATTTCCTGTTAACTTAATCTGGGGCCCTGTATAACTTGTACTATTTTATCATGACTCATCTTAGTTAAATTTGGTTTATTTTATTGCTGTTTGGTATCAACAGATTTTACTTAAAACTGTTATGAATGATAGTATCAAGTCTGAGAGTATAAGTAACTTTACTGAAGATGACCAGATTCACTACGATACCCATTCTGGTTTGATTACTACCTGTTTTTGTAGTTTTACACTATCTACAAAATCGTGTTTTTATTAATACTGTTATGTGATACTATTTTCAATTATACTTAGTCTGATGATATAGCCAATTCTATTGAAGACAACAAGAGACAACACAGTAACCATGGTAGAACTCTTTTTACAGTGGTTTTCTATGTCTTTTTCATTTCATGTGTTTCTAGGAATATGTTTTGTTTTGTCCTGTTTTATGGTGTTTCTCCTTCTAACATAGAAAGGATAGAAACACATGTTAAGACTCATTCATGCGTAGAACCTATCAGCAGTTTATGAGAACTGATTTTATGACACATGACAAAGTGAAAAAATACTTTGAAGAAAAAAACACACTACAGTACCCCATGCTGATCCTGGAGTGTCATGATGTGAAATCCAGCAATAATATTATTCTTTGCTCAGAGTGATTTTAGGCTACTTTGATTTGTTTAATCTCAACATAAATGAGGATATGGATAACTGCATGTATGTTTAAGTATATAGGATTGATAACCATATTGCTAAGTTTTTGTTGGATGGTTGAAAAGAACTGGTTGCAGTCTTGCTGTTTGAATACTCAATTTAGATGTTCCACCTTTGTATCTTGAACAACTATTTTTAAGAGGACAATATGAAATCATCAACTAGTGATTTCTTACTGTTTATTTTTTCTTTGAAAGTATGTATTATTTCTACCCATTTTACATTTTGTTTAGTCTTTTTTAAATAAAATTAAAAAAAATAATACACAAAAATCATAGAGGAAAACTACATTGCAGTGTCCTGGGCAAATGACTTTTTGATTTAACTCCAAAAGTAGAAGTAATATAAGTAGAAAAGAAATTAATGGGATTATCTCAAACTAAAAAGTTGCTTCAAAGGAAGAAAAAAATTAACTGCATACAGTGAACACTTAAGATTGTGAAAACTTACGCAATCCATACATGTAAGCGTTTATTGAACAAATTGTACAAGAAGTTCAAAAATCACAATGCAAGAAAAGAAACCAAGAAAAAAAAACTCAATTAAAAAATGAGCAAAGGGTGCTAAGGGTTTAGCTCAGCGGCATAAGCACCTGCCTTGCAAGCAGGCAGTTGTGAGTTTGATCCCTGGTACCGAAAAAAAAAGAGCCAACATCCTGAGCTGATATTGCTTAATGTAAGACCCACAAATAGAAAAAAATATTTTTAAAAAGAGTAGTACCACGAGTAATTGGGAAAATGTAAGGAAAATTGCAATGAGATATTATCTCACTCTAGGCAGAATGGCTTTTATCAAAAAATTTTTAAAAAGAAACAAGTGCTGGCAAGGATGTGGAAAAAGACAATACTTTTACAACGTGTTGCAGAGGCAAAATGATTCAGAGGTTTTTCAGATAACTAACCATAGAATTACCGTATGACCCAATAATCCTACGGCTGGGTATCTAGTCAAAGTATTCAACATGAGTTTAGTGATGTAATGTCTGTACCCCATTTTCACTGCCACACTATTCAAGGAGGTTGGGTCTCAAAATCAACCTGTGTCTCTCAACAGAAAAGTGGGCAACACCAATGCAGTATGACAACAACTCGGCTTACAAAGAGAAGCTCTGTCAATTGTGACATGAAAGAAACAGAACAACACTGTAAGTAAAATAAGTCAGAGAAAGATATTTCATATTAACATATATATGAATCTAAAACAAAACTCTCAAAACTAGAGGGAATAGCAGTTCTGATGTAGATTGATATGAATGATAGAATGAGATGATGTTGAAAAGACACTAAATCTCTGATAGGTGGAAGTTTGTTTCTATTTCAGTTCAACTGCATATTTTTAATATTGACTGTTCCACAATTACATTTCTGAGAAACAAAGGTGAAAGCTTGCCATTATAATGAATATCCAGTAGTTAAAGAGCCTGATGCGTTCACAGCTTGATTTAATTATTCTAACTGATATTCAGACATTATGCATTATAATAACATTATATATATAATAATATATAAATTATGCTATAAATTTATACCTTATACTTTTAAAATATATAATTTGCAAATGTAAAAATTCCAAAATTATATATATATATATATATATATATATATATATATATATATATACATATTCTCTGCTGATTTTCCTTTTTCTCAAAATGTCTTATTGTATTGTATTCATGCAACTGCTAGAAGAAGTTAGTAAGGAATTGAAATTTCAAAAAAGTAAACAGTGAAGAAAAATATTAGGATGAGTTTTTAGAATATTTATAAGGTCCAGAATGGTAGGTGCTGAAGGATAAGATAAAGAAAGTTTTACTGACTTGAGAGTTTGATAACAAGACACGGAAGTCATAGAAGAGTTCTCTGAGACCTCCTAAAGAGAATTTCCTGAAGTAAGCTTCTGCCTAAGTGAGCTCATCTACCCATAAACACTCTCCAATCATACATTCTTAGAACAATGTTAGAAGGTGATGTGATACACCTCAGCTGGTCCTCAGCTTGGCCACACTGGCACACACCAGCACAGATAGTGAAAATCATCACTGCCCTCATCTATTGCCCTCTGCTTTTGGTAGTCTTTCTCCTGGCCAACCTCTCTGATGCAATAAGTAACTTCTATATTTCTTCCACATCTAACTGTTAAATTAACAGGAATCCAGCTTTGACTCTGAGAATATTTCAGTCCCATACTCCAGTATTTGACTTTTAGTCCAGCATACCACACTAGCTTCCAGAAAGTAGACCGTGTAACAGATATTGCTGGTGCCTCACTGATAACTGACTCTGGGCAGATTGGCTTAGATCCTACTGTCAGCATTGGTAGTGTATATGCCCCATATTTTGTATGACCACTTAAATCACGGCCCATGTCCCCTGGAGATCAAATCACATACAGTTAACAACTACTTAGAAGAGCCTTCAACCTATGGAATGTGGGCACTGTTCGATGAATGGCCAGCTCCTTGCTGCACAGACAGCACAACCCTGATACATGTCTTTTTCTTTGTTCTGACAGCTCTCTAGTTCTGGTTTGCAAAACAGGGAAATTCTTGGTTGGCCACAATTTTTATCTTCCATCTCTTCCTTGGGTCATTTTCTCATGCCTCCCTACTGATATTTACTAGGATTACTTCACAAACTAACAATTTATATTTAGACCCTTTTCTCAATTCTCTCTTGACAGAAACAAAATGAAACAGAGCCCTCTTTGCAGGTCATGAAGAATCAGTCTTTCAGTCTTGATTCCCAAAACTTTATCATCTGTCTAAAGAGGAGCCAGGCAGCTCAGAGACCAGAGCTGGTGTATGAGTGTCTTTTTGCCATGACTCACCTCTGTGGCCACGGGCCACAATCACAGATGGCACACCAAACATCAAATCTCCCATTAAGTCCAGGAACAGTTCTCTCTTTTTCACAAGGTCATCTGTCTTTCCTAAATACTTCTCAGTGGCCACTGCTGTCAGTTCCTCAGGAACATTCTGAAATGCATCAAGAAAGTGACAACCCACATCTAATAAGTATTTCAGATTTTCCAGTCAGTCAGCCACATTGTTTTGATGGTGAAAATCTTGAGCCCTGTGCAAATTCTCCCTGAGTAGTAAAATGGGGAAGACAGAAAAATGGACACAAACTCAGAATTCAGGCCATTGAATGGCTGTGTAACTTTGTGCAAGCCCACAATCCTTCTCTGTTGTTTTATTGCCATGATTCCCACACAGCTTACAGCAAAGGGATACAACTTCCACAGGAGCGATGTGGCCGTCTTCTGGTCCAGCTTGCCTTCAGGGACTGGATTTCCCAACACCTGTTAGTAGAATGGTTAAGCCTTTATGAATAATCATGAAATATCAGGAAAACAGCCAAACCAATATAGCATTAAACTTCTGTGTTGGGACCTGATATTCCTGGATCTTTTATGAATTTGAAAGGATCAGTGAAAAAAACAATGCACAGACCTACATGACTGAGGAAAAAAAATCACCTTTGAATTTGGTGTAATGACTGAAACTTTTCTTAACTGAGATTCAGAACTCTCATCTTTTCAAATCTCTGCACTGAGAAACATAATTGACATCCTACCTAACATGACCCAATCACAAAGTACATGCTTGAAAATGCTGTCAATGCTGTGGTAAACACTCTATGAACACGCACCACTTAGAGAGGTAACTTTAGGAAGCTTAAAATTCTTCCTACTCCTCTTCCCTTTGAAACATAAATCTCACTTTTAGTGAGATCTAAGAGCTAATTTTGGAGGAAAATATCTTGATCCTTCCCTGAAATACATAAATATTTGGGGAGATGACTCTTAAAGGTAATATAAAAGTCTGCCTTCCGTGGGTGCCTCACTTGAACCTACACTTCTGATTCATGTGAGGAAAATAAATCTGTTTCTCCTGCAGATGATCATAAGGGAACAAGTCCAGTGACCTGGCCACATGAATGCTCCCATCATATCCAGATACCTTCCAGAGCTCACCCAGCCTTAAAACTTTCCAGCCTTTGGTGTGAGAGATTTATATTCAAGTCATGTTTGCTGTTATTCTTTATTAATCTTCTCTCTATTGCATTCAAGTTACTGAATACAAGGTGTTTGATTGTATTATCTAGTACATAATTTTGCTTATCAATAACAGAGGAATTGCCCTATTCCATTTTAGTAAAAAAAAGGTGTCTTAAATAGAGTGAAGGTCTTGTACCCTTGTGAGGTTTTTCTTTAACCTCACAAGGGTACAAGGACATGATGCTACTCAACTTTTTCAGCACTCTGTGTGTACTTTGGCAGAGATCATATGAGTCCTGCAAGTAATGATTTAGCATAACAAACACATTTCAATGACTTTTGCCAATTAAATATCAGAGAACTCAGGTGGAGATCTAAGGAAACCATAGTACAGCCTCAAAGTAGAAGTTGTTGCTCCTCATGTTCAATCTCCTTGACTCTCCAGCTTCTTCAACTCTGGGATTCCTCAGTTTGTCCAACTACACAATTATATCCTTCATCTGGATATTTTAGTATTGTTTCATGGAAATACAATCAAAATTTGTTTTAGGAACAGTATTTTAAGGTTGCAGCACCCAGGAGTTAACTGAATATGTGGCGGAGGCGCCTCTATCTAAGAAGCCTGTACACACTCACCATGGGAAGGATCCAGCCGAACTCTTGCTTGTTGATTCCTACAATATAGGGGATGGTATTGAAATTCTTTTCAGCCAGAATCTCTTCAGGTGCCTTGGGCAGCAGCACACCATCAACAACAGTGGGCACCACAGGATAATTCTGGGGAGCATAACGCCTTTCATTACTCTGCCTGTGATAACACACATGTTCCTCTCTCTGTCTATTTGAGGGTGTGACCATAACCAACATCTCTCCTGGCAGTGATCAGTAGCCAGAGAAACCCAGGGGTACATCTATGAGACACCAAGGGGAGAAATTTGAGGAGTTAGTGGTGGTGATGTGATGCTGGTGAGAGAGGAGAAGGGGAATTATCACCCAAATTAAAATATCTATTATAATATTCATGAAGTCAATCCTGGTGTCTTTATAATATTTATGTATATAAAATTACAATGAGTGCTGAATTAGGAACACTGGATAATTTTCCAAAGGTGATTCCACAGTTCCTGGGGGCCTCTGCCATATTATTATCACTTTTGTTTTGCCTTTAGGTACTTATTTAAAGTTTTATTATACAACACAAACTTGTTACAGAGAATTAGTTGCATGTAAAATTCATTTATGATAATACAATACCTGGAAGGTGCAAAATTTTCGTGACTCTCTGTAATATAATTTTAAATTTTTGCACTTCTGCTCATAGAAATGCCATCTACTACACTTTTCATAAATTTGCCACTCATAAATACACTGATTTAGTTACTTTACCATCTTGGTTACAGCTGTATCACATACTATTGATATTACTTTACTACTTTCCTTCACAGAGAGGTAGGAAAATCTCTTCTGATTTTGGACTGACAGTATTATTGATTCATTAAAATAGAAATCATGAGGAACAGTCTCACAAGCAAGGCTGAATGAAGTAGAACTATTTGTTGTCTTTCCTCCATAAAGCAATCCGTCTACTATGCTTAGGAACAGTGGATAGCAATTCAACCCTGTTTGAAAACCACCTTATACAGCAAAATCACTGGTAAAGAAATATTGCATAAAATAGTGCACTTAAGAGATAACAAAAAAGACATCTCTTTGCATGAGAGCTGGAGCTGTAAGACAAATTTTATTCTTTAACCTCACAAGGGTACAAGGACACAATGCTACTCAACTTTTTCAGCACTCTGTGTGTACTTTGGCAGAGATCATATGAGTCCTGCAAGTAATGATTTAGCATAACAAACACATTTCAAAAATCAAAGACTTCAAGATTAAAGACTCCCAGATTGTTTAGGATCATTGCTATAGATCTATTAATCTATAAAGCTGAAACTTTTAAGCCTATCACTCAAGCTGCCTAAATGCACCTTGGTTCTCTATTTCAGAGCAAGAAACATAATGACAAGGGCCAAATCCTACTGCAAGTATGTCATACAGAGCAGGTTCTGGTTGCAACTACTGGTACAGCAGAAAGCCTGTTTACTTCAGTAGGGGCTGCTCTGGAAACAGCAAGATGAATGGCTCATCTGAAAGATGATTTATAACAGGGTCATGGGAGCACATATTTGCCAGGCACAGGATGAGGTAGAATTGAAATCTATGGTCAAGCAAAGAAAAAATGGAGGGATAGCACAAAAGTGGAAAATTCCTGAGCAAAGAGACAAGGAGTCACTGTGCAGAGCTAAATTCAGAAATGTAAAGGAGCAGTGACCTTAGGAAAATGCCCCAGAGCAGGGACAAGTAATATTGTCAGGTTGTAGAGCGTGTGTTCTGCTTAATATCTGGCACATCCTTGAATCTCATATATGCTTTGAAGTCTTAAACAAAGAAAAAAATGTCAATTTGTCTAGTAAACAAGATCAGACTTTTAAGGAGGGACATGATATGCCCTCATTTAGATTTATAAGTCTAGACGTATGGCATCATTCATAGTAAAATGTGGAGAAAAATAAGAAGCAGTGAATAGCAAAAGTGTAGAAGACAAGCAATGAAAGATTCAGTGGGGAAAGCAACCATGGGAGACCCCTGCAATTAGCAAACATGAAAGCAATAGTAATGAACATTTGTCTGCACAGTGGAAAATGGTGGCTGCCTGAAACCCATATGCTTGAGTCCCAAAACTCAGGAACATCTTTATTTCTTCACACTGCACATCCTGTTCATCAGCAAGTCATGTCATTTCTTCCTTCAGATACATCCAGACTCCATGCCCATGTCCCCTGTCCACTGTTCCACTCCTAATATAATCAAGCAACATCCCTTGATTGGCCTGCTGAAGCACATTTTCCCCCTCCCCAGTCTGTTGTCTATGTACCTGTCCTGACTCTTCCCTGCTATTTAGTGCAAACTAGACTCAGAGTCTGTTGTAAATCTAAGATATATCACTGTGCTGCTCAGAGCCATCTGGGCAGCATCCATCTGGTGCTGAATCACTAACCATGTCCTTTCAATGATCTGCCCACCCCACCCCCTATGACCTCCCGAGTCTGCACAGTCTACATCCTCCTGCACAACACACAGGCCTGCTGCGTATTACAGCTGCTGTTAGCTCTACTTACAATATTGTATCTTCAGGTTTCCTGAGAGCTGGTTTATTTCCTACCCAACAGCTGGACTTCTTCAGGGGATTATAAAATCTCCTGAAAGTCTCATGTTTGTAACTGGGACCTGGTCCAGTAGAAAGAAGTTATCCCAGGTAATTTGAAAGGCTGTGTCCCCATCTTGTATGCACTTTTGTCTTTCTGCTTCCTGGCTACAATGTGTTGAACAAGTCATCACTGACTCTTCTGCTATGCCATTTCTGCTTGTAATCAGTTTCTAACAGACTGAACCAACTGGAATTGCAAAGATAAATAAACCTGTCCTACTTTAAACTTCAGGTGCCAAGTATTTTGTTCCAGTGACAGGAAAGTTGATGAATACACATACTCAGTCTATCCCTGACAGTGATATTTACATTCACACCAAGTCCCCATTGCACACGTTCTCTTTCTCCTTTAAGAGCTGCAGAGGATGGGCAAATGGGTCTGAAATGCTAGGAGGAGAGTTGCAGTCAGACCTTATTTCTTTGCATAGCAAATTAGCCCTATGCCCTCCCAGGAGATTGGGCTCATTGAATGATCCTGTGCTACTTATCCAGTTACTTCTTCCCCCTCATAATAGAAAACTATGATCAATTCTCTTTCCCAGGAGGTTTCCAAAGCAAAAAAATGATAATGAAAAAAAGGTACATAAGCTCAGAATACACACATTTGTTTCTGACCAGGAGCACAGGAATGAGACTCAGGATATTAGCCCATTTCAGTCCCTTCTCTGATCTTACGGTCTGTGTTACTATGGCAAGTCATAGCCCTAGGAGGGATTCAGCACCATGTCCATAAGAAGTAACTATCATTCCAAAAAGCAGGGGTTTATTTCATAATGAATTGGAGGTGTAAAGAATCAAAACCCATAATCAAGAAAACGAACATTCTTACCTCCCTGGGGTCTCCAGGTAAATCCACAGTAAAAAATTTCTGTGAAGACAAAGGGAAAACAGCATGAGAATATTTCAATAAGACCCAGCTCATTCTGCTTGTGCCCCAGAGCAATCCAGCTTTTCCTCCTGCTCTATCTTTTGTTAGGCCCAGAGAAAAAGGTCACTACACAGACTGATATGCACAACCATAAGGAGGCAAGTAGGACAGGGAGAGGCAGGCACCTGCAATAGGAGTTAAACCAAAATCAGCATCACTGGAGCTCTTGGGAGAACATCTTCTGGTGCCTCTACTCATCTTTCATCTAAATGATCACCCTGGTAACATCATCCCAATTTGTCTCTTGAACAATGTGGAAATGAGTTGCCTGTAGTGATGGAACTATGACAGCTTCACTAGTTCATATGTTAAGGGGTGCAGTGGAGTGGCCAGACATGGCATTCACATCATTCCTCACTTGCTTCCCTATTCCTTTCCTACTTTGTGATTTCAAGTGTCCATATTTAATCTTGGTGTTACCATCCCCAAAGTTAGAGACTAGTGCCAGTATGGATACCTGTCAGGATCAGTCCAACTGACTGTACACCAAAATTAACACTGTAATCTTACAGAAGATCTCTAAACAGAGAGAAGTCTAGACTGTTCTTTTTTCACATCTACAGGGGATAAATATGTTTCAGTGAGAAACCAACAGAGAAGAGTAGAAACTGAGTGATTAACAATACCTTAGATCCATCCAAAAGAAACAAAACCATGTGTTTGTGAAGTGTTCAGTTACCGGAAGATACTACTACACCCCTAAATACTTTGCTTTTCAAATCACTTTGAAAGGGGATTTCTCATTATACCATAGGAAACCCTAACTCACAAAATCACTGAATCTCATTTCAACTTGTACTTTGCTTTTTTGCAAGGTTGCATGAGTACTGAAGTTGCCTACATGAGCTAACAGGTCTAACCCAGATATGGAACCAAAACAACTGAAGATGCTTCCATTATATGTGATAATCCACCACAATTCAGAGATGTGTGTGTACTGCGGGCAGTGGTAAGCAGGGAAGCACTTCCACAATAACTCATAAAGAGGCTCTCTGGATTTTCTCAAAATGAGCAAGTATCCCTGCATAAGATTAATCCTCTTGAGCCACATGTAGATTGACTGAAATGTTCTCCTCTTTCAGATGTTATAAAATAGTGATTATTTAATTTCTTGAATATCTTGGTTAAACTACTTCAAACAATGAACACAGATCTAACCATTAGGACCACATTAGAGCCAATCTATAAATACACTAGAAAAACATTGCTTTATAGGCTCCCTCTTAAGTTACAGAAGTATCTTTCATGGTTGAGATCTAAATAGAAGATGTAGAAGCTCAGATATCTCATGAAACCACAATTTAATTTCCTCATAAGGGGAGTGGTTTCCCTGTGATGACACAGAATGACCATGATCTTCCATCAATGTACAAATGTCACTTTTCTTGAGAAGCGTCACTGCTGGTTACATTGAAAGTGTCCCCTCTCAGCACTCCTATACCATTTAACTCACACACTATATGGTTTAGTTTCTCCTTGAATAGTTCTATGTGAAGAGATATATAGTCAGTTCATAACTGCTATTTCATAAGAGAATGGGAAAAATGAAATTCCCAGTTTGATTAGTATGCTATGCAGTTCGCCTCCCCTGACAGCACCCTATCATAGAGTTAGCATGAAGACATGTATGGGTTGCTCAGTACAAATAAGTTGAATGAATATATGAATATATCAGTGACAAACAGCAGATAAGTGACAGGTATGTAATTTCTTTGGGAATACAGAGTTAAAGAGTGTAGAAATATCTTCCCTAGTGCTATGGATTCTGTGGAGATGTCCCTTGAAAGACTCATGAATTTATAGTTTGGGCTTTTTCAAGTGACTCAATCTAGAGTATGTGATTGATTCATGGTATAATGCTAGGAATAAGGACACTAGGATTAAGGGTGGGTGATTACTAAATCATTCCACTGATTTCATTATTATCACCCTAATCCTAATAACATAAATACAAGACTAGAGACCAAAAGAGAGTCCTCTTGCTTTGATACCTTCTGCCTGCCATGAACTGTTTCTCCTCCACAATACTCGTGTGCTATCCCTCCCTGCCATGGAGCTAGCCAACTATGGACTGAAGCTTCTATGATCTAAGTAAACTGTGAGCTAAGTAAAGATTTTCTGATTTAATTTTGGGTATTGGCTATTTTGTTTCAGTATCAAGGGAAAATAACTGTTACCTGGTAATATGTTGATATTGACAGAGTGCACATAAACAAAGGAAACGTTATGTGTAGAAGTATTTGATTGATGAAACTATAAATTGATTGAATGGATACAAATATGGATAGAAAAAAATGTGGATATTTTGTTGGTAGACAAGTAATGAATAAATTCAGGCTATTCTGATTTAGTCAGTTGTCAGGAAATGTAGGAAACATCCGCCTACCTATTCCGGCTCGGAGAACTGTGGAGTTTCCACCAAGCAGGCAGGCGCACACTATCCCCGGAGCCCAGCCTATTTGAGACTCCTGCACCGTCTGGGTGCAGAAGAAGGGATGGGCGGATCTGAGGCGGCTATATCCACCTCACCGTGTGTCCGGAGGACTGTGGCTATCTCAGCAAGCAGGCCAGCATCACCAGTTCCAGAAGCCCCACGGCCCGTGGTAAGTGCCCAGTGCACTCTGCCCCAAGCCCAGACTGTTCGGGACCATCCAGGCTTCCAGGTGCAGTGAAGTGGATAAGTGGGTTTGAGGCATCTCCATCCGCCTCCCCATTCTGGCTGGCTTGGAGAACTGTGGAGCTTCCAGCAAGCGGGTGGGCGCACAGTGTCCCTTGAGCCCAGCTTATCTGGAACTATGAAGTTCAAAACAGGCAGAAGAGAGCCATTGGTTCTAGAGGCCCAGTGGCTTGGGGAAACTGGGTACCAGAGTCCCAGGAGCTGTGAACATAGAAGTGGATTTCCAACAGATCCTGAGGAAGCTTTCAAATAACAGTTGAAACACAGAAATATAGGAAAATGACAAAACGAAAGACCAAATTGCAACCTCAAACCTCCAGCCCATCTCAAGAAACCCTAGGAGCTGTGTATATAGAAGAAAATATATGCCGTTCACTTCAAATATCGGAAATAATAGCTACTAAAATTAACAAGCAACTTCAGGAAGCTTTAAAGAAATTCAAACTCGAAATAATCTCCCAGGTAAATGAAGAAATGATAAAAGAAATGAAAGAGATTCTGAATATATCTAAAGAAAACACAGTTAAAAAATTGGAGGAACTATTCAAGGAGAAACTAAACCATATAGTGTGTGAGTTAAATGGTATAGGAGTGCTATCTAAACAAAAAGATAGAATCCCTAGATGAGCAATATAAGAAACAAACAGAATACATAAAGCAGATGCACAGAGATATACAGGAAATAAAAAACTCCACTGAAAGCTGTATAAACCGCCACAATGAAAGTGAAGATAGAATTTCAGACCTTGAAGATAAAATTGCAGCTAGTGAACAGGAAAGGAAAGATCTTTCAAAAATAACAAGGAATCAGGAAATAACAATTCAACAACTGCAAGAAGATGCAAAGAAAAATGATATAAGATTGATAGAGATTAATGAAAAAGAAGGGGACAACATAAAGAATGTCAAGAGGATATTTAGAGAAGTAAAAGCTGAAAATTTCCCAAGCATGAGATCAGAAACCGACATCAGGATCAGTGAAGCCTATAGAACTCCAAATAGTCATAACCAAAATAAACTACACCCAGACATATAATAATCACCATCCCAGAAATCCAACACAAGAATAGATTATTAAAAGCTGTCAGAGAGAAAAGACAGATCATCTATAGAGGAAGACCTATCAGAATCACAGCAGACTTCTCAGCACAAACAATAAAGTCAAGAAGAGCATGGAGTATTCCAGATCCTAAAGCAAAATGATTTGCAACCTAGACTGATATACCCTGCAAAACTATCATTCAAAATTGATGGTGAAATAGGATACTTCCATGACAAAGAACAGCTGAAGAACTTCATGAACACCAAGCCAACCCTGCAAAAAATATTGAGAGACAGTTTAGATACACAAAGGAAAAAACCACTAAGCAAAGCAGATAATTAAACAGAACAGAAAGATAAAGATGCAACAGCAGAGGGATAACATGTCAACAATAAACCAGCATATAACAGTTATAACCATTAATGTAAATAGTCTCAATGCACCAATCCAAAGAAACAGACTAGCAGAATGGATCAAGAAACAACA
Organism: Cavia porcellus; assembly: GCF_034190915.1. Lineage (NCBI taxonomy): Eukaryota > Metazoa > Chordata > Mammalia > Rodentia > Caviidae > Cavia > Cavia porcellus. The sequence continues at coordinate 82,598,906 of NW_026947487.1, forward strand.
TCCAATCATATGCTGTTTACAGGAACCCATCTAACCCAGAAAGATATTCACAGACTGAAAGTCAAAGGATGGAAAAAAATACATCATGCAGCAAGAATCCAAAAAAAAAAAAAAAAAAAAAAAAAAAAGCAGGAGTAGCCATTCTGTTTGCAGACAACATGAACTTTAAACCAACAATGATCAGAAAGGACAAAGAAGGTCATTACATACTCGTAAGGGGAAAACTCCAAGAGGAAGAGATAACTATCTTAAATATACATGCACCAAACTTCAGAGCACCCAGTTACATAAAACAACTATTAACAGAAATGAAAACTCAAATTAGTAACACAATTGTAACAGGAGACCTTAATATGCCATTTACACCAAGGGACAGATCAACCAGACAGAAAATGATCAAATAAATAACAGAACTGAATCACACCTGTGAACAAATGGACTTGATAGACATATACAGAATGTTCCACCCAACAACATCAGAATACACATTCTTCTTAGCAGCACATGGGTCATTCTCTAAAATAGACCATATATTAGCTCACAGAAAATATTTAAACAAATGCAAAAGAGTTGAAATCATCCCTTGCATGTTACCAGATCATAGCGCTCTGAAATTAAAAATTAATGGTAAAAGATACTGCAAAATTCCCACAAACACATAGAAAATGAATAACACACTCTAGTAATCAGTGGATCACAGAAGAAATTAAACAATACCTACAAGAAAATGAAAATGCAGATACAACTTACAAGCATCTGTGCGATGCAATGAAAGCCATCCTCAGAGGAAAATTGATTGCACTGAGTTCCCACATCAGGAAAACAGAACGAATAAAATAAATAACCTGATGGTACACCTCAAACAGCTAGAAAAAGATGATCAAGTCAAGCCCAAAGCCAAAAGAAGAGAGGGAATTATAAAAATCAGAGCAGAAATCAATGCAATAGAGACTATGAAAACAATCCAAAGAATCAATGAATCAAAGAGTTGGTTCTTTGAAAGAATAAATAAAATCGATAAGCCCCTAGCCAACTTTGTTTTAAAAAAGGGAAGAAAAAGCTCAAATTAATGCAATAAGAAATGAAAAAGGTGAAATCACTACAGACTTTACAGAAATACAGATCATCAATACCTATTTTGAAAACCTCTACTCTCAAAGGTTTGATAACACAGAAAAAATAGACAGATTCTTAGAAATATATGAAGTACCAAAGCTAGATCAAGAGGATGTAAAACTGCTGAATAACCCAATCTCTGTTAATGAAATTGAAAATGTAATTAAGTCCTTACCTACAAAGAAGAGCCCAGGCCCAGATGGATTCACTGCAGAATTCTACAAGAAATACAAAGAAGACCTAATGCCAACACTCCTCAAACTCTTCAATGAAATTGAAAGGGAAGCAATCCTTCCTAAGTCATTCCTGGAAGCAAATATTACTCTAGTACCAAACCTGAGAAAGACCCAACTAAAAAAGAGAACTATAGACCGATCTCCCTAGTGAATACAAATGCAAAAATCCTCAATAAAATATTGGCAAATAGGATGCAGCAAATCATCAAGAAGATTATACACCATGACCAAGTGGGATTCATCTCAGGAATGCAGGGATGGTTCACCATACGTAAATCAATCAATGTAATCCACCATATTAATAAAGCCAAGAGAAAGAATCACCTGATCATTTCTATAGATGTAGAAAAAGCCTTCAATAAGGTCCAACATTCATTCATGATAAGAACTTTACAGAAAATTGGAATAGATGGTCTTTACCTCAATATAATAGAAGCCATTTATGACAAACCAACAGCCAGCATCATACTAAATGGCCAAAAATTGAAAGCCTTTAGTTTAAAATCAGGCACAAGACAAAGATGTCCTTTATCACCACTCCTATTTAATATAGTATTGGAAGTACTAGCCAGAGCAATTAGACAAGAGAGAGAAATAAAAGGGGTAAAGACAGGAAAAGAGAAGTTAAATTATCATTGTTTGCAGATGATGTGATACTCTACATAGAAGACCCCCTAAACTCGATTAAAAGACTCTTAGATATAATAAATAAATTCAGTAATGTAGCTGGACACAAAATCAATACTTAGAAACCAATAGCATTCCTATACACTAACAACAAAATCACAGAGAGAGAAATAAGAGAAACCACACTCTTCACACTAGCAAGCAAAAAAATGAAATATTTAGGAATTACTCTTATGAAAGAAGTGAAAGACCTATACAGGGAAAATTATAATGCAGTGAAAAAAGAAATTGAAGATGATCTCAGCAAATGGAAAGACAGCCCTTACTCATGGATAGGAAGAACAAACAATGCTAAAATGGCCATTCTCCCAAAACTGTTATACAGATTCAATGTCATCCCAATAAAAATATCATCAACATACCTTATAGATCTAGAGAAACCACTCCTAAAATTCATCTGGAATCAGAAGAGACCTAGAATAGCAAAGGCCATTCTAAGCAGCAAAGGCAAGGCAGGAGGCATCACAATCCCTGTCCTAAAGTTATACTACAATGCAACAGTAGTAAAATCAACCTGGTACTGGAATCAAAACAGAGACGAAGATCAATGGAATAGTTTAGAAGATACAACTACAACTACAAACACACTCAACCACCTTATTTTTGATAAAGGAGCCAAGCAGGTTCACTGGAAGAACGACAGTCTCTTTAATAAATGTGCTGGAAAAACTGGCTCTCCATTTGCCGAAAACTAAAGCTAGACCCATGCCTATCACCATGTACTAAATTAAAGTCTAAATGGATCAAAGATCTGAATATTAAAACAAAAACACTAAATCTGTTGAAAGACAAGTTGGGTAGAAACCTTAAAGACATAGGGGTAGGTAGAGAATTCATGAACAGGACTCAAACCACAAGGGAAATACTTCCCAGCATCAATAACCGGGACCACCTCTTATTAAAAAGTTTCTGCATGTCAAAAGAAATCTCCATCATAGTGAAAAGAAAACCCACAAACTGGGAAAAGATCTTAGAGAACTCCCCCCCAATCAAGGGACTTTTGTCTAAAACATATAAAGGATTAAAAAAACCTCAGACACCCAAAATTCAAAGATCCAATCCAAAAATGGGCATGTGAGATGAATACACACTTCTCAGATGAAGAAATACAAATTGCAAATAAATACATGAAAAAAATGTTCATCATCATTGATCATTAGAGAAATGCAAATTAAAACCACACTGAGATTCCATCTCACTCCTGAAAGAATGGCCAGGATTAAGAAAACCAAGAACAATAAATGCTGGAGAGGCTGTGGGGAAAAAGGAACTCCCCTACACTGTTGGTGGGAGTGTAGACTGGTACAACCTTTTTTGAGATCAGTCTGGAGATTTCTCAAAAAGCTGGGATTGGAATTCCCATTTGTTCCAGCTATTCCACTTCTAGGCATATTCCCAGAAGAACTGAAAGCATCATACCACAGTGATATATGAGCACCTATGTTTATAGCAGCACAATTTGTAATTGCCAGATCTTGGAAACAACCCAAGTGTCTATCAACTGAGGAATGGATAAAAAGTTGTGGTATTTGTTTACAATGGAGTACTACTCAGCTATAAAGAATGATCACATCAAGATATTTATCAATAAATGGGCGCAGCTTGAGACCATACTCATAAGTGAAATAAATCAATCTCTCATGTGTGAATACTGAATAGTTTCCCTAATGTAAGTAAGGATTCAAATATATAAAAGTATGTGGTAATCATGATTCCCCATTATGTGGCCTTGAAGCCTTATAAAGTTTTCACTTATTAATTGGAATGGCTTTATTCTGGGCTCCTTGATATGGAAATATTTGAAGCTATAGTATATGAAGTTATATTCAAATATTTCAAGGAAAAAGACAGACACTATGGCAACTACTAATAAGTCAGATTATTTGGTGGTGAAGCACTAGGTTGCTGAAACAGTCATGTTTTGACCTGTATTGTTATGTTGTTATGTCCTCTTTTATCTCAATCTCTCCTTTATTCATTAAAAAAATTAGTTATTTTTTATGATTTTTTTAATTAAGGGGAAAAATTAAAAAAATTAGCAGGATGTATTGCAGTAACTTTTTTGATTTCCTATTAACTTGATTTGAAGTCCTGTAATACTCCCACTATCTTGTTTTGACTGATTACACTCTGATCCGTTCTGTATGATAGTATCAAATTTGAGGTATAGGCAACCACTTTGAAGGCAATGTGATTTACTAAGATGCCTATTCTGGTTTGACTATTATCTCCTTTGGAAGTCCTGTAATGTTTACGATGTTTAGGTTTTATTGGTCTTGTTCTCTACTGTTTTGTTCAACTTTATAATACCTAATGAGATAGACAATTCCTTTTAAGGAAGCAAGAGGCATTATGGTAACCATTGTTGATAACCTTGTACTCTGTTTTTACATCATGTACTATTTCTATCCTTGGTTTTGACCGACATCTTTGTTTTGCCATATTTGACTTTATTCTCTTCCAAAAAAATGTAATAAGAACTAAGGAGTAATAAAACCCCAAATGTGTAAATTTTCTTGTAGAAAAGAGAAGGAAAAAGTGCTCTAAAGGATACAACTGCAAGTGTGTTTAGGGGTGTTAAATAGATGAGCATATTAATGTTTTTGGTTGGATCATTTAACACAACTGTTTACAGTCTCACTGTTTGTCCACTTTGTATGCTTTGATACTGTGACTTGAGCAACTATTTCTAAGATGATAATGTGTAATCTACTAACTGGTGATTTCTGGTTTTTTTTTTGTTTGTTTGTTTGTTTGTTTGTTTGTTTTTTTTGTAGTTCTGTATTACTTGTACCCTTACACCGCTTTGTTTTGTTTGGTTTTTCTCTTTTTCCTTTTAAATAAATTTTTTTAAAAACCTAAAAAAAACCCAAAATGTGTAAATTTTGTTTTAAAAATGAGAGGAAAAAAAAACTGCTCCAAAGGATACAACTGCAAGTGTGTTTAGGTGTGTAAGAAAGATGACCATGTTACTAAGTTTTTGTTGGACCAGTGAACAGAACTCTTTGCAGTCTCACTGTTTGAATGTCCACCTTGTATGTTTTAATCCTGTAACTTGAACAACTATTTTAAGATGACAATAAGTAATCTATTAACTAGTGATTTCTTGCTGTTTTTTTTTTAATTCTGTATTACTTCTACCCTTATACTGTTTTGGTTTCTTTTCCTTTAAATAAAAAAAAACTCAAAAAAAAAGAGAAAATGTAGGAAATTGGACTTATAATGTGAGTAGACAAATAAAGGTTATATTATGGTTATAAATAAAAAAGAAAAGTTGTGAAACTTTTCTGAAATAGTACTTAATGTGCCCATGTCCAAAATTTATTATATAGTTATACATAAAAAAGAGAAATTGTGAAACTTTTCTGAAATAATATTAATGTGCCCATGTTCAAAATTTAGTATCCCAGTTCCTTGCAAAAATATAGAGCATCCAATTTTTAAAATACATATGAAAAAATAAATGTCAAAATTTTATATTAGAAAGAGCTACAGATGGTGATGAAAGTTTTCATTAAATTATTACTGGATGTTTTCAACATTTTTGGTACTTCATAAAAAAAAGTGAAACATCCAGTTTTGAAAGGTAGCCTAACAGTGCTGCTGAAAATGAGAAACCATCCCACATGGCTTAACAAGAACAAGAGAACAGCTAAGGAGACACAGTGCTGTGTCAGTACAAGGTACCACTAGAATAGAGGCACCTACCAAGTTCTTTGTGACCTCCAAGAGTTCATCCTCTGTCTTCTGCCGCAGGCAGTGAACCATGACGGCTGAGGAAGTGGTTTTACACCCAGCAGCAACTGCAATTTTCTGCAAGGATGACAAGTAGCAACAGAGTTTCAGATCACTGTAGCTTTCTTCCATCAATTTACACAAAACAGTGTTATCACAAACCCAGTGTGTGAATGCATATGGGGATAACATAGCATAATCTACACCAGCAGAGGTGGGGTTTGATTTTGTTCCAGTGTATATCGCTTCTTTCATTAACAGGGCATAATTCAGCTTAACTGAATCATGCCCTGTTAATATTAATATATATATATATATATATATATATATATATATATATATACCTAAGGTCATTTGTTGAAATAGCTATAATTATTACCCCCAGCACCACAAATAAATAATTAATGAATGAGCACCATATTCCCAAAGTTAATCTTAATTAAAGAGGTTCTTAGGCATGGTGGTCATAAGTTTAAATTCAGGATTTCCCTGTCTTGTTTCAAAACCATCTCCTCTAATTCTTTGCTAGTTGATCTCCAGCAAGGTGCTTCACCCCTTTGAACTGTTATTTCTCCTTCACAGGTGATGGGAATCATTGCACTTTTATAAAAAGAGTTGCACAGCTGAATTGCGGAAGTGTGTATCATGTCTCCCACACAGTAATGCCTGTACATATTTTCAGGAGGTATGGATAACATGATTCACCAGAAGATATTATATTAAGTATGAAATATGATTGAAATGTGATCCTTGTAGCTCTTATAGCTCATCCATTCTCATTTCAGTGATCCGATGAGCATCTCAGGGATCCTTTGAGATTTCACAGCAAGGAACAGATTTGTGGATTCCCGGAGAGTAGAGAAAGTACATAGTCATTCCAGGGTGAGTCCTACCTTAGCAAGAGGTTTCATATCCTTACTTAACAGACCAGGAAGAAGGGCCACTCCACTCTCAGAAATGGCCTTGTGGAAGAGGTTCTTGGCCAGGGGAGATAAGACCTGGAAAGGGAGTAGAGAAGAGTTAATTCTCAAAGGATTGAGGTCAGTGGAGCACTTAGTCATTAAGATTAAGGCTCCCTTTATCTATTTGCTGACCTGGCCATTCACCTTAAAATACTGCCACTGAGGAGCTATGGCTGCTCTTCAGATTTCCTGTTTCCCAGGCTCCCTCTATGTGCCATTTCCTCAAAAGAACTCTATTTTTTATTTTATTTTAAAGAGAAACAAAGATAAACAAACAAACAAATACAGTTTCAAAACAGGTTAGTAGGATAGTTACAATAGTTTATAGATTGTATATTGATTTTTCCTAGGAGATATTCACAGTACAGGATATAAGCATGATATCGTTTCTAAAGAATATGAGCCCAAAACATTCTCTTCAGGGAACAAACCAAAGCTAGCTTTGGATCTTACTTAAGTATCTTCTGTATATGTAAATGTTTCTTTCTTTTTCTGATTTTGTCTTTCACCTTTCACCCTTCACCCATCATAGATTTTTTTTTTTGAACAGTGTTTTCCCAATTCACAGTATCAATTGTACATTTCTGACCTGTTTACTTGTTCGGTTTCTCATAGTAGTGAGGCAATACGATTTTTACACAAGTAGGTCTGATTAATTTCATTTATGAGTGTGGTCCCAATTTGCATCTACTTAGCTATATAGGTCTCAAGATTATCCATCTTTAGGAAAGTGCTCTAAAGAATGTAATGGTATATATAGTGTGTAAGATAGATGACCATCTATCTCAATTTCTGTTGGAACATTGAACAGAGGAATTTGTACTATCAATGTTTGAGTGTCTAACAAGTATTTATGCTTTGATTTTGTGACTTTGGCAACTATTTTATGAGATGACAATGAGAAATGTAACAACTAGTGATTTTATGAAGATAATTTTTTAAAATTCAGTATTGCTCTCCCTTCTTTACTGTTTTTCTGTTTTCTTTAATTTTCTTCTGTTTATTTGAAAAAAATACACAATATAACAACCATTGTTAAATTTCTTTCATTCTGTTTTGAAGACCTGAGTTATTAATGTTATTTGACTCAGCTGTTGTTGTTTATTCCTTTTGCTTTTTGTTTCTCTTTTCTGACTTTTATCATTTTTAAATGAAAATTATAAAAAAGATTATCCTTCTTTAATGTAAGATAATCTTAACATGAGGGAACCAGAGATCAGGATAAGTGACAGCACTGCAATTGTGTGGCATGTGCCCTCAACAACAACCATAATGTTAGAAATACATTTGTATTTCCAGAAAAAATTCTGTCCAAGAATTTTGATTAGTTATTATATTCTAGCAAAAATCATCACCGTGAAGGAGCAATGGTTGTTCTTCATGCTAGAGCACTTCATATATAGATACATACATGAATTGTGGAAAATACACTGTTTTAACACATGACTCATGTTGAAGAGTGTGTATACATGGACTACTCATATCCAGTGGAAATGTGGATGATCATTTTCCTGTTGGGCTTTAACTACTGTTTTCCTGTTTCTCTACTGTGAATTTATATACAATGCTTTCTTTTGTATGTTCAAATATGATATGAATATCTTGTATAAAAATACAGAAATAGGGCTGACCCTATGAGTGCCTGATTGTTTACTTCTGATTTACAACATCCTTTGTAACATCAATCAGTGTCCCCCAGTCCCCAGTCCCCATATGAATTAGACATCTCGAGACTCCAGGTTGGATCTGTGTCACAAAACTCCTGCGACATCCTTTCCCCTCCCTCCCCCTACTTTGACCTTCCCACCCTCCTTCTGCTCTCCTATGTAGCCAGGTACAATTTGACCCACACTCCCTAAGAGTGTTGTCCTCCATTGTAGGCACTGTCAGTTTATCAGGACAACTTACAAGAAGCCCCTCCCTGCTCTGAGGGCTGAAGTCATATCCTTGATCTTGCTATGCATAGTTTGTCTCCAAATCTACTTCACAAGAGAAATAAGGTGAGCCTTATTAACTAAAAGCAACTTACCACCACAATATTCCATCCATGTTTATGGCAAAATAGCTTGTAATAGCTAAACCTTGGAAACAAGGGCCCATCAATAGACTAACAGATAAAAAGATGTGTTTCTTTATATCATAGAATGTTACTCAATCACTCTGAAGGCTAAATTTGAGAAATTTCTAGGTAAACAGAGGCACATTCATTGCTCTTAAGTGAAATAAATAGGCCATATGGTTGCATGGTTTCTCTGGAGTGAGAAACTTAATGTGTAAATAAGGGCAAAGTACATTTATAGATAATGTGAAATAGGAAGAAATGATTCAAAAGAAAGTGAAACAAGGAAGGGAGAGGGAAAAAGAAGAAAGAGAAAATAAAAAAAATGATAAGGATAAAATAGAAATAAAACTTCGTGTAAGGAGAGTAAGAGGGGTCGAACAGAGGGGATGGGATTGGGGAAGAAAAGAAGAATGGTGACACATCATAACAGGAACAAATTTCTTAGAACGCATATTACCATTATATTTATCCAAATGTATCAGTAAATTCAATAAAAATCATTAGAAAGACCAGTGGAAACTCAACCAAGTTGAAAGCAAAGTAAGATTATTATTGCCCATTGATGGTGGAGATTCTTTCAGCTCCTGGAAATTAAGCTGAAAAATAGTATAAGGAGCACTGGGCATTGGTTCTTCTCAAGCTGATATGGACACTGAACAAACTCTGCTGATAAAGAGAGGCAAATATGACTAGATAGGCTGCTCTTCGGGAAGATTCATCAGCAATATCCAATCTAGGATTAGATTTGACAAAGGTTAGAAGACTTACAAGAACAGAGACACTTTGAGATCCAGCTGACTCTCCAAAGATGGTCACAGAGTCTGGGTTACCTCCAAAGTTGGCAATGTTGTCCTGTACCCAATGCAGTGCAGCCACCTGGTCCAAGTGACCCCAGTTCCCTCTGCTGTGTTCATCCCCTGTGCTGCAAGAGACAGATAAGGGGGAATAATTAGAACTATCACGGTGGTGCTCTTTGGAATAAAATGACTTGGGGCCCTCATTTAGTATTCCAGAATGAGGTTTGGGTTCCATATGCCTGATACAGATGCCTTTCTCTGCCTCTCATTCCTACAGCTCTGTTCTATGGGGTGATTTTCACATTCTTCTAGCTATGGTAAACTAACCACCTACCATGTATCCAAGGAAGATCTAAGAAGTAGACTGTATCAAGAAACAATACTCATGCAAACATCTAGGTATATTCACTTGTACTAAAGACTACAAACAATTGAAAAGTGAGTATACTTTCAACAATTGAAAGTGACTTGAGGAAAAACAAAACCTGGTAAAGAAAGAAGCAGATATGGTACAGTGCTGTGTCACTTCAGATCTCATCGCTACTGAAAACTTCTCTGTCACATTAGCATTTGGTAAAGATCTAAATAAAATGAGCACATGGGTCTTTGGTTGGGATGTGAGCAAGGAGTAAGTAAGAAATAATTAGATAAACATATTTTATGATGGGGCCAAGAAGATTGGCTGGCATGGTGGATGTAGTGAATCAAAAAGAAAAAGGAAAAGAAAAAGGGTTCTCTCTACCTTCCAGGTCTTTATCCTGAGGAACAGGAAGGAGAGAGCTGCTAGTGGATGTACTGTAGGTGTTTAGGAGGAGAAGAGTCACTTTTGGGTGAGAGGTAGTGAACATTGCAGTATGTAGTAGATATAAAATAGGAGGGATCCTTTAAACACATATGTGAGTGGGAGGAGATATCTAAAGAATCCAACTGCCTTTAGAACACTGGAAGGTGCTACAAAGAGGCAGAAGTGCTCAGGGATAAGTGGAGAATAAGAGGGAGACACAGGGGATGAGGATGGCTCAGGAGTTGCTAGGTGACTGAGAAGTGTGAGCAGCAACTAAGAGGAAACTCTTTGGAGAGTCTATCTGTTTGCTGGTGGTAAGAATAGTTAGGGGTGGAAGATGCTGGGTCACTATTTGTCCCTAGGAGAAGAGCCTGACAGCATGGTTGGTTGCAACACTTTTTGAACACGCATTATATGCACTCCTTCCTGAGACTGCCTCTTGCTTCTTCCAAAGCACATGAATAAAACTTTGTTGCTCTGCTGAGTGCTCACTCTCAAAAATGAGAGAGAATTGTGGAGAAGAGGGTCCTTTCACAACGTTGGTAGATGCTCAGATGTAGCACAGGTGAAATGAGTATTTCAGAGGCAGTATCATGAAGGTTAGGATTTGACCAAGGATGTGAGTTTGACAAGTAGATCCAGAATTCCAGGCAGAAGGAGTTAATCCATGAAAAATCTCAGCAACAAATGAACAAGCATGACCCATCAATGAAAAGTTCAGTGGGATCCAATTACACAATGACTGGCGGCATTATTAAGGAACTTAAGAGTGAATGCTTTGAGAGATGGCATGGCAACAACTGGGACTCAACATTTTTTCTGGGGCAGCTATTATGGTATGCTTTGCATGTGGCTCCACAGCCAATCCAAATATCCTTGTGCTGAAGCCTTGAAATATAATATGCTGTAGCACTGGGGCTGGCGCCATCAGAAAAATATAATATATATCCTATGAGATGTAGTTTCATTCCAAAGAGAATGAGTCACTTAACCCAAGCTGGCCTGCCCTTGAGTGTTCACTTTGGTTGCTTGTCTTCTCCAGTGATATATTCTGATATTCTCTTGTGACACATATACTCTGATGTCACAAAGGTGCTTTCACCAAAGACTAACTAAATGTCCTAATTTTGGAAGGAAATACATTTCTTTCTTTAAAGTAATCACCTTGTGTCAGGTACTTTTTTATGTCAAAAGAAAACAGGCCAAAACAGAAGCTCATATGTGCAAAGAAGAGCAGTATCTTACCTGAAGAATCCCCAGATTCCCAGACGGTACTGAATGCTCACTACCACCACATTCTCAAGGGCAGAGAGGACCAGTCCACCATATGGTGATGCTCCGCCAACCAGCAGTGCACCGCCATGGATCCACACCATCACCTGCAAAAAGACACATCCACACTGCTTACAGGAAACAGAATTAGGAAGGATCTCTCTCAGGCTCTGTTGTGATTTTCTGGTGCCATCCTTGACTCAGGGAGCTTGTTATTGTACAAAATTCACAGAACCCAGCCAGTCTGCAAATGAAAGCCCTTCAGCTCTTCAGGTCTTCCCCCTGGATCCTAGCACGTCATCCACTCAGTGTGCCTTGGAATCCCTTCCTTTTCCCTCAAAACTTATTTGTTATCTTTTCCCAATATTCTTTAAACAGAGAATATCACTATGGGATCTGCAATAGCTAAGAATATCAGGTTCTCCCCAACATACAGTACCCTCATGCCTGGTCATTCATCCAGATAAACTTATCATTAGCAGAACTTCTATTTAACTTCACCCTAGTTTACTTCCTATTTTGGGAATTGAATTTGTGAGTGGGAATGGTTGTCTAAAGATAAATTTCCCGAATGGTGACCTTTCCTTTCATGCCTTTCCCCTGCCTCTTCTACAACCTAAGTCTCCCACCTTTCCGAACCCACCTCACATCTACCTTCTTCATAAACTCTTCAGTGATATAATTTACATTATCTGAGAGCCTCTTGTGAGGCAGGGACTGTGATCAGGATAGAATATGAAAGGGATGCAACAGTTTATATTCATACTTACATTATTTCTAGAGCCGACATTTAAGGAATGCCTGTGAGATTATATAATAATGGCCCTGTTGTAGTTATTTTTCTAATAAATTATAAAACCACTAGTAAAAACATACTTATACTTATTTAATCACTGTTAATCCATTCATGAGGTACACACTAATACTTTCCCATATAATGTATAAGAAAACTGAGACAATTCAGAGCCAAATTGACAAATGCTACTGATTGCAATGCCACAGCTAATAAGTGGGAATACTTGAACTGAATCATGAAGCGGGCCTCAGGATTCAGGTGTTGGGGTGCCCATTGACAGGAACCCACAGCCACACCATAGAAAAATCAGTTGGTACTTGCTTTTATCAGTGCTGGTGTATGTACATGTCAAGATTTCCAACAAGACTTGACAGTTATTATATTTGAAGAAAGAATATTCATAGAAATTATGCAGCTGCTCAATTCTATATACCAATCAAAGGAGTACACTACACTCTAACTCATGTCCAAAGCTGGAGGGCCTCTAGATTTCTTTCTCCTGATGACCCTGTTTCTTCTTAATCTCTGATTTCAGCATATCTCCAAAGCCGAGATGCAGTCTACGATATCAGTGAGAGGAGAGTGAGCCCTAAAGCTGATCATCAATGTTACGCTGAGAAGCTAGCAGCTTACTATGAAGCCAAGAGAGCACGACTGTCCAAGACAGGATCTGCATGGTTATTATTTGTATTGATTCAACTTTCTGGTTTTGCTAGTATTCAAGTAACACTGAGTATAAAAGAGAAAACTAAATGAATGAATGAATCAATGAATGAATGAGGAAACATTTCTCTCCTTATGCTTTATAAAGCATATATAGGGTCAACTTTCATTCCAAGACCAGAAACACCTACTCAATTCCTGGGATGCATAAGAGGATATTTTTAGAGACTTCATCCTATCTCCAGTGTACTTTCCACACACACTGGTCTACACCTGCAACCTGCCTCACTTTTGACCATTTTTGTTTGTGAATTGCTAACTCACTTGTACATCAACCAGTGTCAAAGGAAATTAAAGAGTTATGACAAAAATCTCAAATGGTTTGGTCTAAAACAAGGAAGTCTTTCCGATACTGTCCCAGTGTTGTTCACCTACACCTATGCCACAAAATAATGAAAGTTCTCACTGTACTTTCAGGATAGGGAAAGGTATCATAGGTGCTGTTTACAGAAACCCACCATATAAGCTTCATTTCTTGTCCATGTTAGAAAGCACTGGCTTGATATCAAGGTCTTGTTTTATCTTCACTACCATGTGACTGTTTTTCATTCATTTATAGGGTCTGTTTCCATATATGTAAAGAAAGTTGACTTTGTTCAATTTTCTCAAGGTTCTTTACACCTCTACATTTCTAGAAAATTATATCTTGTTTGTATGAGATCACATTCTTAATCTAGTAACAAAGTAAACAATTTTCTGTCTGTTCTTATTGTGAGAAACTTGGAAAACCTAAGCTGTATATTTCAGATGTTAATAATCTACCACCAGAGGCTCCAGGTAATTTAGAAAACTAGGTTCGTGAAATTTGTATTTCCTGTGATGAAAAGAATCCACAGAGCATAGAATCTGTCGTGGCTCATGCTGCATCTGTTCCAAGATGCCTTCATCACTGTCTGATAAGTAGTGGACAATCCGGATGCTAGAACCCATCAGTTTTATTCCAATGCTTCCCAGTCTTACCGGCAGGCTACTTTTCCTTGTTGCATCAACAGGAGTGTAAATATTCAGATACAGACAGTCTTCCGAAATTGAGACAGAAATCTTTCTCATGCTCACAAGGTCTGTCTCAAAAATTTCTCCCATTTTAAGTTGGGAACACCTGACAGAGTAAAGAACGCAAATTTCAACCAGATGGGAACTGCAAGTGTCACGTCACCTGGGTCCTGATGTCATTCTAGGAATTTGAATCCTATAAATAGAAACAATATCACTTAGAGTAGAGAAATTACATTGAGTAGGGGCTTTTCTAGAGAACTTCATGGATACTCTGGGATTTTTAGGTGTCTTCCAGACCATCTTCTATTGGAATGAAATAGCTTTCACTACGTTCCTGCTTCAGATCATCTATTATGTTGAGTGGTCTTGCATGAATTTGTCTCTCCTTTTGTCTTCCATCTTTCAGCAACAAATTAAGTGATTTCTCTGTCTCAAGGTCTCACATATCCAGCAGGATCAAATTTATAATCATGTCTGCTGCCATGGTAAGAGGTCTCTAATATTCCTCACAGGTTTAAATAGGTAATATATATTGAATTATTCCTGATTGCCAGGTGCCAATTAAAGTACTTGTGAACTCTTGGAAGCCTCAGATCATCCCCAGGAATGAATTCTGTATTATCAGCATTTTACAGTTACAAAAATAAGAAATAAAGAGTTTAAACAACAGGGCCAGGTCACTCAAACAGGAATATTCATGCTATTTTGTACACTCATTTTCACATAGGTTGTGAGAAATATTCTAAGATTTTGGAAGACTCAGCACAATACTGAGGTACTCTGGGGATGGTTGTGAAGCCAATTGAACATGGTAGGAATTTTTTTTCAGATAATGAAGGTGACTGGAGCATGGCAATCTAGACAGAGCTGGGAGAGAGAAGTTGCAAAATTAATCCCAAATAATGTCCTAAAACCACATCCTTCCTTCATCCACACCTCTCACAGATATTAAAAGACTTGAGATGGGAAAATAGACACCATCATTATCTCTCCTCTCTCTCTCTCTCTCTCTCTCTCTCTCTCTCTCTCTCTCTGTTTATACTTCTTTCCAGAACTCTTTGCATCTCATGGAGTACCTGTATAACTTATTAATTAATGCTTTTTATTTATTAACTCTCTCTAACTGATACATGCAAGCTCCATGAAGGGAGGCAATTTTGTTTTTTTTTTTCACTAGTATATTGTCAGACAC
Source organism: Cavia porcellus (assembly GCF_034190915.1). Taxonomy (NCBI): domain Eukaryota; kingdom Metazoa; phylum Chordata; class Mammalia; order Rodentia; family Caviidae; genus Cavia; species Cavia porcellus. The sequence continues at coordinate 82,614,264 of NW_026947487.1, forward strand.
TAGATCATTCCTGGAATGCAGCAAATGTCAAAGATTAAGAGCACCATACTGTGGAAAAATTAAGCAAGTGTTTGCAACATTCAACATTGTTTTAGACATTTCTAGAACAAATGAAAGTCAATCATTAGATACTCTGATGACCTGCATCCCTCTAAGACAAACTTCCCAAAGAAAAAGTCCAAACGCCAGCCCACTGGCTTACATGGGAGGGTAAGATGTGGTGTTCTTCACATAGTTCCATGACTCTGGAGGTTGTGGAGGAGCAAATCTCAGGGATCCAATAGGAGGCTTTGCAAAAGGGACTCCCAGAAATACAGCCACGGGTTGTGCAAACCCTTCCACTCTTTCATACTTCCCCAGGACTTTGCCATACTTGGTGTCCACCACAGGTGGTGAGGAAGGGTGCTCAGCTAGATATGGAGAGGAAAAGCGGGCACATCAAAACGATGAGATTAACACTTGATTCTAATTGGTTTTTACCACTTTACTTGCATACAAGCTTGAATAAATCATCCAAACACACTAGGACTCAGTTTCTTCTCACGTAAAATGAGCATAAGGAAAAGTGTTCTAAGGAAAAGGTTACACAGGGGAGGAAGTTGAAACAGGTAATAGGAAAGCACTCAGGCAAGAGTCTCTGTACAATGGAGAGCTTCTGGGAATGAATACAACATTCAGTCCTTGCCTGCTGATGAAAGGATGCAAAAGAAGTGGCCTCTGTTTTCAAGAAAGTTAAACTCATGAGGACAAGGTGCAACAGACAAACTCAACAGTGGGAGGAAAGACTGTGTCCTTGCAGAATTATCAGAAAGTTGCTATAGGAGTTTGAATAAGGAGTGAGGAATTCACTGGTACAAAGGACCAGGGATTTGCAGCCAAGAATTAGTGCACAACACAATGTAGAATGAGAATGCATAATAGCTAGTGGAGAAAATGTGCAGATCCTCAAAGACAGCAGTAAAATTTGTGGCTAGGAAATACTAAGCAGTGCATGAGTATCCCCAGATGAAGTCCAGGGTGAGTAGAAGATAACACTGGACTGAGAAGGTGTGTGTCAGGAAAGGCCTTGAAAGACAGGATAAAGAACTGGGCTTTACCTAGTGGACAACTGAGCAGCAGGAACAGTTCTAAACTAAGAACACAATAAACTTCTATAATCTTCCTCAAGTGTCCTGAGCAGGTTTTTCTACAAGAGAAATGGGACATTTTTCTAAGGGTAAATCTCTTGCTTATGCTCTTTGTTCTTGTTTCTAAGGATTACCAATCACATCAAAATGTGCTTTCTGTGACGCAAATATATTGAGATGTCTATGGGTAGTGGCTCTGCAGGATTCTTTATTTCTTTTGTTACCTTAGGTTTCTGCACCACACATAGTTTCCCTTTAATAATTAGAAGAAAAAGGAAAGTAAAAGGGAGGTGTGCAAAAGGAATTGAAAAGAAGGATTTGGTCTTAACAGGACGTGGGTTCCTCAAAGGAAGACATAGAGAAAAGAGCAGGTTAATGATGCTTGCTGTATATGTTATATAGGCTTACAAATAGAGTCATTGAGAATCCTGCTAAGAAGATGCTATTGGATAAGAATATCCTAAGGTGGTGAATGAAATAGATGAGGGGCAGGTACAGTAATCCATCTGAAAGTGAGTGACTTCAATGCATTCCTCTCTGGGAGAAGAGAATAATCTGAGAATAAAGCCCAAAGATAACTGCAGTTGACACTGAGAGGACCTATCAACATGGTGCTGATTAAGTTACAGTGTTAGGACAGTCAAGGCAGAAAAGAAAGCTAGGATGGCAGGGGTAGAGAGTGCTTCAAAGAGGTGAAGCAAGTTATGGTAGGAATTTCTAGATGTGGTCTGTTAGCTCAATGATAATTTTGCAGCTACATAAAATGAGCTGAAGCCACATTGCCTAGGGTGAAAATGAGGATGCCTTGGATGGCTTACAAAAGAATGAAAACAGTAGCAGACAGTTTGTGACAGACATAAACTCTCGTTCCTTTAAGTTGATTCTCAAAGAAAACTTTGCTAGATTAACAAGGATAAGTTCATGTTACAGATAAAGGACAGTATAAAATTGAATGCAACCTAAAGATGGAAATGAATGACATGGTACCCAGCAAAACAGAACATTTCTGTTCCAAGTGTAGATCCTTTTTCTGCTGTTTAATCCATTCCAGTTCTCTCACAGTGTTACAAAGCCAGAGAAAAGATAAAATCTTACTCATGCCAGTGATCTAAGGAGGCTATTTGACTACTGTACCATTTCAGGAACCAGTGAATTCAGGACATGATTTCTCACATTATCTCTGGAGAGTCCATGCCTCTCTGACTCACAATTTCTGTGTCCATCAAATGGTACAAATGTAGACAAAATTTCTCATTATAGACCTGTATTAACCAAGAACATAATTTCTGTTCTTGTTTCTTTTATTTAAGCTATTGATCATCCAGTTGTTCAGGAGGTTATATACCTAATCACTCTATGATAAAGGACCATCCAAAGGGCTTAGAAATAGTGATCCATTTCATGTATTCTATAAAACCTGGATGTTGTTACTATGCACAACCTTACATTAAAAATCAATGGGAAAAAATGAGTGAGCCATGAAGAATGAACTTATCTTATTTAAGAACACAGAGTTTATGAATACTAACCTCTTTAAATGAAACAACCATATCTGGACTAGGAATGAAAATGGAGCTCTCTGAACCCTCATCAGTGAGTATCGAGGCTAGTTCACTGCACTTCTGCACTGGTTGTGTCCCCTAGAAGCTCAGGGTGCTTTTCCTCCCCTGTGTTTCACTATGCCCATAACAAACTGTGTGGCCTGAGGACTGGGAGCCTATGGCCACAGTGTGTGGTCTTCATGAACATATCTAGTATGCTCTTTCCTCATGATATTTCCACTCACATCCTCTCAAATCTTTTATGCCCTGATCTGAGATGTTTTTATTTTCATAGTACTCACCCCATGTCATGCAAGTAACCAGAAATGCCACAAACAGTCCACAGAGTCTCTCCATGGAAGGACAACAGGTTGGGAGACAAGGAGCTCTCCGTTCTGATTCACAAGGATGCACTTGTCGTCGCCCAGCACTGAATATGTTCCTGCCAACCCCACACAGCCAGCCTATTTGTAGAATCTGAAACAATAGAAAAGAATTAGTTCTTTTAAGGCTGTCCCTGCGCTTTCCTTGGCTCTCTCATGCTCCACCCATCCAGAGTTTGCCCTATTTTATGTGAACTGTTTCCCATATAATGTTTAGCTAATCTTTTATTTGAACAGCATGGACTCTACACTTAGGTTACAGACTGCCACAACCTAATTCAGCAATCTCTTATGTAAGAGTTTCCTCCTACTATGAGTCACATCTCAGTGCACTGAGAGCCATTCATAGGTGCACTACCAAAAAAGAAATAGGCATCAGTGGATGATGACTTAAGGTAAAGTGAAACTTTGATCAGGGTCCAAAGCACAACTTGAAAATTCTTAAGAGCATCTCACAGTCCCATAGGAACTCAGTTGGGAAATTACAAAATATCTCTTAACTTCCCTGGAATAGTATCGCAAAGATTTCAAGATTGTCAAGTTTGGATGACCTTGTAAATTTTGTCTAATGCCCTTTCCAAATCACAAGTTAGCTTTGCAATATTTGTGCTAATTGTTCTAGCCTTGCATCACATCTTGGTCAACATTCACCTATGTATTTATTCATTTTTAAGCATTTACCAAGTAGCATTGTGGATACATAGATGACTAATATTTGGTCCTTCCTCTCAAGGAGTTCTCCAGGTCATTAACAAGACTGAGCATGTTGGGAGGACACATCATAATGTGAGAACACGAAGTAATGAGTAGCAAAAGTACTCTGGATACAACTGGGAAAGTCTTCTTTATAAATTGCCAAGAACATAAAGAAAATGCTTGAGTCTTCACTCGTAGAGGTATCAAATGCCCCACAATGAAAAATTTAATTATCCTTTTGTAGAACCAGATGAGTAAATATTATACATTCACTCAAAGTGGTGAGTTAGATCAAAAGGCATTCATGATCTACTGTAAAGGTAAAAATACATTATAAAAACTGTTAGGGCTACTTGGAGAGACAGTTGATCATTAAAGAAAGTGCTCCCGTGTGAACCAAATCTTTTATACCTAGGTGTATAACTCAGAGAAACAAAAACACTTGATAATCAGAAATGTGTACCATTATTGATAATGGTTTAAAACTGGAAAGAGGGAAATTATTCATTACCATAAATAAACAATAAAAGGCAATCTGTGTCTATGGTGACATTACATTCAGTCACATTATGCTTTTGTGTTAGTGAAACTGGAAAACCCTGTGCTGAGTGAAAGTAGCCAGACAAACAATGCCACGGGGTGTATGATTCCATGTATAAATAAATTTCAGAATATCAAGCCAAGAGAGACAAAAAATAACTCTGTGTCCACGAGAAGCTGCAAACAGGGATTATAAGGGCCATACTTATGGGTACAAAGTTTCTTTCTAGAGTGATAAAAGTGTTCCAAGATTAGATAGTGGTAATGTCTGAGATTTTTTAATATACTACAAATATCTGAATGTTAACATTTAAAAGATAAATTTTATTATATTGGAATGAAAAAATATCATTTTGTCAACAATATCAATGTCATTTGTAAAAATAGTAAATGACTTGAAATTGAAGTATTTTTAAATCAATATGTATATGATTCCATTTTAGTAATAAAATACATTCTTTCTGAATAGAAAAAATTTGAGAGAATTAATATTTAATTACTACTGCAACAGACACGTCTAGTTGTAATATAATGATTTTACTTATAGGCAATGTGCACTTTTATTCATTCATACATTTGTCTGATAAATATTTATTGAGAAATTATGATGTGGCAAAAATTCTATAGAAAAGACTAATCAAAGCATGCCTTCCCCACAGGGTTGTCAAGAACGTATTTGTGAAAGTACTTCGTGTCCTTCACCTATATGGTGAACTGACTGTTTCTTAGAAACAGACAACTTCTGCCCATTTTCCTCCTCATATTAAGCTCTAGTCCTCTATATTGAAAATGTGTAATGAATCCTTGTTAGGCTACCTTTCCTTCTATGCTGCATGTTCCATACAGCAAAACAAAGCCATCCATGTATATTCTCATAAGTAGAGGGAAACTGGACACACAAGGAGACGCCAGGACCTTGTGTGCACACCACATGTAGACACTAGAATAGGACAGCCTTCTCCAAGACAAGAAAAAAAAACAGAGATACACACAAACCTGCTGAAACCTTGAGCTGGACTTTCAGCTCCTAAATGTCGGACAAAATTTATTCCAGTTTGTTAAGCCATGTAGGCCATGATACACTGTTAAAGAAGAAAAAGTAGATTAAGAAATACACTCAACTCAATGCTTTTCCTCTCATTCAGAGAAAAACCGACTAGAGATAAGGTTGTTGCATAAGATAACACAGCAACTCATGTCAAACTCAAGAAAAATTATGAAGCTTTAGACTTCTACTGCATGATGAATGGCAGCCACCTCTCCTGTTGTAGGGAAGTGCTGTAACCATTAATATTATTTCAAGTGGAAGTGCATTGATTTGTTTCTAATTGTGTGGTTAATACATTGGCCCAACATATGGGTCCCACAGCTGAAGGACTATAAGCCACAGGCAGACCCTCTGCCTAGTGAGGAGTAATCTGTCACTCGTGGTCCATAGCTAACCTGTCCTTTCCCACATCAGACCATTATTGACCAAGAAGTGATGAACATCACAGACCGTACACTACATGACAATGATTAGGAGCTCTTGCCATTTTGTCTAAGACCCTAGATTTGGGCTAAAAAGAAGCTTTTGGAGAATGAAAGTTATCAAAGGATGCTCATCAGTGGTCATTCCAGCCAATAAGAGAGTCTGTTGAACTTGTGATAAAGCAAGGACATCATGCCCACATAGATATTTGTTCCCCAGAGTATCCATTCTAACAGAGCACAGTTTGAACTGGGGTGTGCCCCTTACTTTTATCCAACAAGGAATAATTCATAATAAAGAACACCTTAATAAAATATCTTAATGTCTCTGTCCATACAGTACAAGTTGAGTGATGATCAGCCTAAGAAGATCAAAAGACTGCTCCCAACTACTTAGTGCACCAAGTGTGTTCTAAAACACACACAAACACATGCACACCTGTTATCCATCCTGCCTTTAGCTTAGTCAAATGGCTTCTCCTGATAAACAATGCTTGCTCTTGCCCTCTGACAATTGTGCAGTGATTTCTTAGAAAAACACAAAAGGAGAGGAATGAGTTATTCTCCAAAAACACTATTGGGTCACATGCCCACTTGTGACTCCAGTCACTCTACTAGTAGAAGTGATCATTACTTGTCAGCACTTAACTGAACCTGTAAAGCTCATTTCTGGTCCTAATGGATCTGCAAAAAAGATGGATGAGGCTGGAGTTCAGTAAGCCTCATGCGAGATGTCATGTTCTATTAGTTAGTCTCTTTCCCCTGTATTTGGAGATTATGCTGTGTTTTTTTGTTTGTTTGTTTGTTTAATGAGTAGTTGTTTGGGTCTATTGCTCTTGTCTTGGGGGAATCCTCTAAATTTTTCCCATCTGGATCATTATTTCAGAAGGAATGGGCAGGGCTTTGGTAAAGCCTGTCAATTGTGACAGGGTGTGTTATGGTTTGAGAACTGTTGGTCAACTTCACACCAGCTGGATTACATCAGCATGCATTGAGAGAAGATGCTCCACCTGAGGAAGGTTGCTAGGCTAAATAGATGGAGAAGAAGGGAGGTGTTGAGAGGGTTGAGGCATTAAGGAGGCATTGTGGGTTTTTCCTACGAGTCACTGTCTGTGTGATTCCTATTCTTTCCCTCCAGCAACTGTACATGCATTAACAAATAAAGGTTCTTGTATAGAATTCAGAGCTAGAATTGCATAGTACAAGCTGTCAATGGTTTGGATTCTTCATGAACTTCACAATCCCAGTGTTGTAATGGTTTCCCACATCCAGAAGCTCCTCTTTATGGGAAGAAATTTTCTGAAGTGAGGAAAAGCCATGCTATACCTGAGGAGTTGGAACTTCAGGGATTTCACAACCATCCCATTCTCTGGATCATCTCTCAGTCAAACAATAAAGGAAGAGCTAGCAGGAAAGCATTGACACTTTGAAAAAACAGAAGTCAGAAGCTTCCAGAAAAAAGACTAATCAAAGCATGCCTTCACCACAGGGTTGTCAAGAACGTATTTGTGAAAGTACTTCATGCCCTTCACCTATATGGTGAACCGACTGAAACAGACAACTTCTGCCCATTTTGCTCCTCATATTAAGCTCTAATCCTCTATATTGAAAATGTGTAATGAATCCTTGTTAGGCTACCTTTCCTTCTATGCTGCATGTTCCATACAACAAAACAAAGCCATTCATGTATATTCTCATAAGTAGAGGGAAACTGAACACACAAGGAGACATAGGGATAAGCAAACCTGCTGAAATCTTGAGCTGGACTTTTAGCTCATAAAGGTCAGACAAAATTTATTCCAGTTTTTTAAGCCATGTAGGCCATGATACACTGATAAAGCAGAAAAAGTAGATTAAGAAATACACTCAACTCAATGCTTTTCCTCTCAGAGAAAAACTGACTACAGATAAGGTTGTTGTCTAAGATAACAAAGCAACTCATGTCAAACTCAAGAAAAATTATGAAGCTTTAGACTTCTACTGCATGATGAATGGCAGCCATCTCTCCTCTTGTAAGGAAGTGCTGTAACCATTAATATTATTTCAAGCCAAAGTGCATTGATTTGTTTCTAATTATGTGGTTAATACATTGGCCCAAGATATGGGTCCCACAGCTGAAGGACTATAAGCCACAGGCAGACCCTCTACTTAGTGAGGAGTATTCTGTCACTCATGGTCCATAGCTAGCCTGTTCTTTCCCACATCAGACCAAGAAGTGATGAACATAACAGACCATACACTACATGACAATGCATAGGAGCTCTTGCCATTTTGTCTAAGACCCTAGATTTGGGCTAAAAGGAAGCTTTTAGGGAATGAAAGTCATCAAAGGATCCTTAGCAGCAGTCATTCCATCCAATAAGAGAGTCTGTTGAACTTGTGATAAAGCAAGGACATCATGCCCACATAGGTATTTGTTCCCCAAAGTATCCATTCTAACAGAGCACAGTTTGAACTTGGGTGTTTCCCTTACTTTTATCCAAGAAGGAATAATTCATAATAAAGAACACTTTAAAAATATCTTAATGTCTCTTTCCATACAGAACAAGTTGAGTGGTGCTCCCAACTACTTAGTGTACCAAGTATGTTATAAAACACACAAAACACATGCACACCTGTTATCCATCCTGCCTTTAGCTTAGTCAAATGGCTTCTCCTGATAAACAGTGCTTGCTCTTGCTCTCTGACAATTGTGCAGTGATTTCTTAGAAAAACACAAAAGGAGAGGAATGAGCTATTCTCCAAAAACACTACTGAGTCACATGTCCACTTGTGACTCCAGCCACTCTACTAGTAGAAGTGGTCATTACTTGTCAGCACTTAACTGCACCTGTAAAGCTCATTTCTGGTCCTGATGGATCTGCAAAAAAGATGGATGAGGCTGGTATTCAGTAAGCCTCATGCGAGATGTCATGTTCTATTAGTCTCTTGCCCCTGTATTTGGAGATTATGCTATATTTATTTTTTTGTTTAATGAGTAGTTGTTTGGGTCTATTGCTCTTGTCTTGGGGGAATCCTCTAAATTTTCCTATCTGGATCATTATTTCAGAAGGAATGGACAGTGCTTTGGTAAAGCCTGTCAATTGTGACAGGGTGAAAGTGGTAACATAAGATGGGGAGAGGATCATGCTGAATATTCACATCATTGATCAGAGCTCTTCCGGAAGTATAACAACATGATTTAGGAAGAATGGAAAACTTTAGGGGTCTGTATTTTAGAATGCATTTTGAACCACATCATTTTCCAGGCAATTACAAAATGGACCTTCTGGATTCCTTTAAGATTAAGGAGAATGAAAAATCTCATACAGGCTATGAAATAACAAGAAATGAATAGCTCTAGCAAGGCACTCTGGTGCACATCTGCAATGGTTGTATACAGGAGCCTTGGCAGGAGGATCACTGTGTTCAAGGACATTCTGGGCTAGATAATGAGTTCAAAACTACCCTAAACCACACAGTGAGATCCAGGCTCAAGGAATAGGGGGGAGGTAAAGGTAGAGAAAAAAAGAGAAGGAAGAAAGGAAGGAAGGAAAGAAGTAAAGAAGGAAGGAAAGAAGGAAGGAAGGAAGGAAGGAAGGAAGGAAGGAAGGAAGGAAAGAAGGAAGGAAGGAAGGAAAGGAAGAAAAAGCAAAGTAAAGTAGGGCTTGGCTCTCCCATTTTTCTGGGCACCAGCTGGAAAGGTGGGTGGCTTGGCTGGCAAGGGGCTGTTGACCCCTTCCCTGCTGCTTTCCTTTGCCCCACCTCAGTCCTGGACAACTTCTCTTCCCTGGCTTTTTGAGTGCAGCCGCACTGTAAGACTGGCAGACCTCTTCCTCCCCTGCAAGCAGAATCAGGAGCTTCCAGTCAACTCTTGGCCCCACCTCTGAAGCCCATTCGTGGTTCTGTTAGATCTGAAGAAAACATGGTTGCAGCTGGAGTTTAGTTCACGTCGTACCACATGTTACTTGAGAAGCAGCAACGACCAAAAACTGACTGAGTTTGCTACTAGAATCTAGTGTTATCTGTATTATTTGGCCCCATAAAATTTTCTAAAGAGCTGCACTTTGACTATTCACAGGTTCCATCTAAACTGAGCAAAAGAATCCTAGTTTATTGGCAATCAGTTTAAGTATTTGCCCAAGTAAAATGGAAAGAAATGGCCTTATATCCAAGAAGGTAGGCAGGAGCTTGGAAGCAGATACCTCTGGGAGCTCTAAAATAAACACTCTCAAATTTGCCCATGACATTAATTTAATAGATAAGTAGAGGGAATATAACAGAAAAAACATCAGACTAGAGAAAACCTATGTAATAGTAGGTCTTTCATTCAGCTTACTCATGGGATAGATAAGGTGCAGACTATTAGAAACCACTGCTGTGAGGAACCAGAAGTCTGAGAAAGCACTGAATGTCTTGTGGGAAAAAGGGTAAGAGAAGGAGATTTTGGGTGCATGATCCCCCACTCCATCCACCAGGACTCAACACCATTTGCCACAAAATCTCAAATTGATGGCTTTTTCAATGCAGCCTAGATGCACACCATGTTCCCAGAAGCTCTATTAACCTCATACTGATGTCGCATTTCTTTTATTTTTCATCAATAAAGAAACTAAACTTCAAATTGCGTTGTGTATGTTAAAACATAAAGAAAATTTGAAAAATAACTAATGAAAGAGGATTATGAAGGAGAGCCTTTCACAATAGGTAAAGACAGCAAGACTATTATAAAAGACTGCCATAATCGCAACCTCCAGAAAGGCCACCAGAAACTTAAAAATATTGCTGTGAGGATGCTGCTGTCTTATGCTTGGGCTGCTGCTCCCTTTGTCACTGACTGTGGGAAACTTTGTTACTAATCCTTTTGGCCAGGGATTAGTGTTTCAAAATAATTTATGAAATCTTCTTCATTAAGCCTTACACACTTTTCTTTCTTTCTTTCTTTCTTTCTTTCTTTCTTTCTTTCTTTCTTTCTTTCTTTCTTTCTTTCTTTTTTCTTTCTTCTTTCTATCTTTTTCCTTTCCTTTTTCTTTTTCTTTTTCAACCAAAGTCTCGCTATGGAGCTCATTACATAGTGAAGGTTGGTCTCCAACTCAAGGCAATCCTGTTGCCTCCACCTCCCAAGTGTTGGGATTTCAGGTATGATACACAGACAGCAACTTTGGTTGCTTTTGAAAGACTTTGAATAGATATATGGTTTCTACATCATGCTTCTCCCACATTGATCTCAATTAAATATCATTCATTTATATGTATCATTCCTTTAAGAGCTCTTTTATTTACATATTGACAGTATATAATCAGACCATTTGGATTGTTAGTAATTTAAAATGAGATAACATTTTATTTTAATTTATTCATTTGAAAGAGATTTATATCATTTTCAATACATTTATGTCATTGTAATAAATTAAAATCAATGTAGAATTAGTCAGTATAGTTTCTAAAATTAAAAAAAATCACAAAATAAAAAGTGAAGAAAGAAATATGAATAATAATACATTCACTTCACAAAACCATAATCCCAAAAATTAATCACTTTGTAGAAAATGGTCTTTTGATAGCTGTTTTACTAAATATGGATCCTGAATACCTTAACAGGACACCCCCTGCTCTGGGCAGCAAGCAGTGGTTTTGTCAAAGTCATCATCACAAGAATCATTTCATGCAGTTGCAGGGAAATTCTTCCTTTTCAAAATCATGTCACTGGGCAGAAATTGTAGTACATGATAGGTTTGCATTTTCCAGGGCTCTTCATACTCTGTTGTAAAGAGGGTTCAGACTCCCTGCCTTCAATCCAGTCCTAAGACAGCCTGGGTCAGGGTCACTGGGAAAGGTTTTGTCCTGCAGGTGACTCCAGGAAGGGAGAGCTGCCCTTGCCATGCACAAGTTGCCCTCTGAAGGATCAGAGTGCTGGAATTCAGGACATCAGGCAGTCACTCTGCTACTGTGATAAAGATGTAGGAATGAGAGTGGGGTCAAATATCACTTCAAAAATATTACTTTGATGCTTCAGGTGGTTTATGTGAAAAATTGCTGTGCTGCTGAGATCAGAAAAGTTCATGTGTTCCATGTAGGTAGACTACAGGGTTGGTATCTTTTATGTAAATGGTACATTGTGAACGTACACGCCTTTCAGAATATACAGTTTGCAGGACATGCTGCTTCGGTGGCAACTCTGCTGTTGTACTGGAAGCACCCATGAACAATAAAAAAGTGGGCATGACTGTGTTTCATTAAAACTTTGCTTCTTAAAAATAAAACAGTGTGTCAGATTTCACCCTTGGAGTATAGATTACTGACCACAAACTACACTAACACAAATTTGTGGTCTTTTACCTGTGATTTCTTAAACAATCATAGTGTGGATTCCAGGCAGCAGGAGGTGCCAGGAGCATGGAGCAGTGAATGTGGGTGTTTGCTGGGTCCAGCCTGTATGTGGCTCTGCTCAATTCCACTGCCTTCTGTTGGGGAACATACTCAAGTGATCCATCTAGTGCTAGAAAAGGATGTGCAAAACAAAATGACATAAATTTTATAGAATGCACAATAATCTCTGTCAATATTATTGTCACAATTTTTATTTGGATCTATTTTCATTATACAGCAAAATATATAACCTTTCTGTAAATGTTTCAAAGTTTGAGCATCATGTACAAAGGCATTACTAACTCCAGGAGTAATGTATTCTCCTTTGATAAGCCCTAAACTTTTGAAATTCTCTGATTCAAATTACAAATATTTGATTATAAAAGTAGCACCATATGTTAAGGGGACTCCATAAGGATTTTTTCAGGTTTTTAATAAAAAGGAAAATAAGAGGATTTGGAAAGACACAGAAAAACTAGGCTCAAAAAACTAAAATCGAATGAGTATCTGCAAAATTCAGCAAAGCTCAAAACCTGTAGCTTACATTTCTATATTCTGGGTGAAGAGAATGACCACAATTCAGAAAAATATTCCATGTATTTTCTAAAGATTAAAGCTCTCCATATAGGCAAAGACACCAAAATTTCTGGGACAACTCATGAGAGCCATAGTGAAAGAGATGGGCAGGATTCAGAGGGAGGAAAATGGAGAGGGTAGTGGCACTGGTGCACTGTAGGCCTGCACTGTTTCTAGCATGGCCAGTTGGACTGGAATGGTAAAGAAAGGAAGAGTTGTGACACTAATCCATCAACAGCTTTATCACCTCACAATGGAGACCCATTGAAGGACTTTAATTCATCAGATTATGATAATCAAAGGGTGTTTCCAAAATGAGAATTTGACAGCAGCAGGAGGGCCATTCCCAGGAATCAGCAGGATTACACTCATTGAAGCCCTCCTAAACATTCACTGGGAGGGGGAACTGGTGCTGTCTTTTGCAGACATGCTTCAATCCTCTGTGTTGGAAGGCTTGTGCTTGTCAGTTGGAGGAAGGCTCACCAGCAAGGTATGATATACACTTCAACATTGTACTGGACTATACAAAGGTTTGCCCTCATCCCAGGGTTTGTTGCTGATGCCTGTCACTGTTTTCATATGGGAAGGTCACAGGTAGAGTGAACTCTACACAGTTCCTAGTGGACTACACCCTTGCTGAGCTAAGATTATTGTTTAGACAATTTGTATTTCCTATATGTGTGTGTATATAACTATATATTTCTAAACATTCATTACATGCAATTTTAAACTTAAATATTTGTACCTGTCTTTAAGTCTTTAATATCAAATGAAGAAAACAAGATTGATACAAATAAATTTACTATGGATCCTAAATATTATGAAAGAATACAAATTGTATAATGTGCCAAATATTTTATATAAAGACTCAGTTGGATATACTAACATAAATCCAAACTAAATTTATCTGAAACATCCAATGAATAAATCCAGCTCACATATATAATAATAACTCTTCAAGGCAAATGTTAGAGCTTCAAGTAAAATTTTATTAAAAACACAGCGTAGACAAATGATTGACACATCATCAATCTTACACTGGCATACAGAAAGCTGAATAGACAGCTAAACAAATCTTCAGTCACATCATCCTTACTGTGATTTGGTTTGAATATGGTTTGAGCATGCTTTCCCAAGACCCATGTTCTAGAAGCCTGTCAGCATGGCTTCATTATAAGGTGTTGGAAATGATGACGTGTGCCTATAGTGATGTACTTAGGTCATCTGTATCACCATCCTCAGTAAAGATTAATGTAATTCTCCAATGACCAGGCTTCTTCTAGTAAGAGTGTTTATTATAAAATGAATTGAGACCTTGCCAGGTCTCTAGTTGCCTGCTTCATCATCTACTCTTTTCTGAACATGCTCTCACCACTGAAATGCAATGAAGTCCTCACATGAGTACGCAGAAGCCAGCACCGTATTCTTGAACCTTGAGAGCTCTTTCCTTTATAAAGTTCCCAACCTCAGGCATTTTGTTATAACTTCTAGGGGGAAAATTCCCTATATTCCCTGTTATGCTCCTGCCTTCTGGTGGCAATACACAAGGGAAGTCTGATGTGTTTTTTTTCCTGCAGAATACGGGCTACTATGATTTCTTTTAACATTTCACACAGGTCAAGGTATAAGGACCAGATCCCCAGGACCCCAAGTTATGCTACAGTAGTATCATCAACATAACATGTGCGGCTATCTGAGATGGGCTCTTATAATCCTGCACATTCATAGTCATGGCTCTTTAACATCGACTCTATTTCCCTACCTACCCCACCTTCAGTTCAGCATTGAGTTTTAACTCATAGGAATATTTTTTTTTAGTGGTACCGGGGATCGAACTCATGACCTCATGCTTGCCAGGCAGGTGCTCATGCCGCTGAGCTAAATCCCTAGCCCCTAGAATATGAAATTTTTCATCAGTGAATCCACTTGTGTTTGCATTCTGATACAGTTGAATGGTAAGTCTGTTGTGTATGTTTTCCTTTCCCTGCGTTTCTCCTCCCAGTAAATGAATGAGGTGCATTCTCAACATAATTGTTAACAGTTATTAAGAACTGTGACTGAATAGGATAGATACCAGGAGAGGAAAAGCAGGCTCATCTGAGCCTGAGTCATCTGTAGCAGCACTAAAAAGGTCAGCATCCCAGGGGCATGACATGAGCCTCAGTCCTCTCTCCCTATCTCTACTGGGGGCACAGAGACTGGGGCTCTGAGGAAGGAGCGATGGGATTCACAACTCGGGAAAAGATCTCAAGTATGGAGCCCTCACTAAAGAGAACAAACAGGTAGGCCTGGGAGGAAGGACTCCTTTATCCTTTTATCTGAAATTCTTTAAGAGATTACCCAGGAAGTACAAAGATCAGAGAAGGAAAAAGTGCAGAGATTTTTAATTTTTCAGGTTAAACTTTTGACATTCAGGTCATTTTGCCCTTTTTAACTGCTACAGAGAACTATATATGGCAATGATTTTTAATTAAACCGATTCAGTGTGGTTTATGTTCCACCTCATCACCAGCAGCCCAGGAGCCTCCGGCTAGAAACAAGACTATTATCTGGTTATACTGCTGCCTTCTTTTGGTACATTAGACGATACACAGAGGACTGTGTATTTAATGTTCTTTTTTCTCTAAAGTTTTGTTTTATTACAATTTAATAAATTGGATCCAAAATTATTTGAAGCATGAGGAATAATTTTAATTTTTAAAGAAATTATTGTATAGATAAAAGATGATTAGATACTTTATGTATTTTCAATGATGGACATCGTGACATAACTGAGACGTATGCTATGCATTCTGATTGCTAAACAAAATGAAGTGATGTAGCTTTTAAAGATAGGGGATTTTCCCTGCTAGATTTGGTGGCCCATGCCTGCAATCTAAACATGGGAGACTTAGGCAGGAAGAGTGTAATACTGAGTTCTTTTGGGGCTACTTAGTAACTTAGAGAGAATTTGTCTTAGAATAAAAATAAAAAGGGTTAACCATGCAGTTCAGGTGAAAGACTAGGATAAGAAAGAAAGAAAGAAAGAAAGAAAGAAAGAAAGAAAGAAAGAAAGAAAGAAAGGGAAAGAGGAAGGAAGGAACAGAAACTGTGAAAGAGCAAGGGAAACAAAGAAAAGTCAGCACAGAGAGGGAACGTAAAGATAGGAAAAAGGATAAAGAGGAAGAACATAAGAAAATAATTCAATGGTGTCTGGCATTTTACTTCTTTTATCTTCTACAAATCTTAATGCTATAAATAGTAATGAAAAATGAAAGTAGTGATAACCAAAGTTTCTCATCAGTTTATGTTTATAAACATAAAGGATAATAAAGCTGAGGGTTTTTTTTATCACTACCAGCAACTATGAAACACATATATCACACATAGCTCAGACTCAGTGTGTGCATCAGAAAGTTTGAAAATGAAAAAAGAAAAAAAATATGTGTGCTGATCTCTTTCAAGATCCAAAATTTACTTCAGTTGTACTAGAGCTTGACCTGATCACTGTAATTTTCAACAATTCTTCCAAAGAATTTCTCAACATTCATTGGTGTAATATTAATTTGGGACTCAAAGATTTTTTTCTAATATCTGTGGGTTTATCTGTTCCAATACACATTTAACATATTTGCTTATGTTTATAATGTATTTGCATCCAAAGTTTGGATGCAAGTCAAGACTGGTGATACTACTTCCCCACCAGCAAAAATGAAATGTTTTTTTCTCACATAATTCTTACAGTCCACTGGTGTGGGTGTACAGCTCTCTCAGAAGAGATCCAAATGTTTTCAGAGAGCGAGGAAAGACTGACTGGAGTGTTGATATGTTTGGGGAAGGGACCATGGTGAGACTGCTGAGGTTTGAATTTTCCCCTGGCACCAATTGGAGAAGCACTCAGACTTTCTAATCAGTTTTTGTAGGCAAGGGTCAGGAGAGGTCAGAGGAGACCTGAGGTTAAAAGTTTTCATCAGGCAACTATAAAAAAATACAAATATCTGACTGTGATGCAGCATATTGTCAGGCCTTGTCTTTTAAACCTAATCTGACAGTCTCCTTTCATTGATGGGTTTAATCACTTTTGCTTTATAACAGAACTTCTTTATTTTTTCCTGTTTCCTTGCATTGATGTTGAAGATTATAAAGATTCAACATTCCTTTGCCCATTTGGTTACTATGCAGACCTCTTTGAAAAACTCTTTAGTGATTATCCTTGGTATACAATACTTGACTTCAAATGATCATGTTGCATATTAAAGCAATGCAATATCAGTTAAATGAAATTTTTAAGTTTCATAACACTGTAAATTATTATCTTCCAAATTTTACAGTATTTTTCATAAATGGTCTATCTAAAGCTTTAACATTACATAAGTAAATTTAGTTTACTTTTTCTCAGTCTGCTTCTACTGAGGAATGATTTTTGTAGTGTTGGTTTGATCTCAAAGAGGACATCCGTTGTCCCACGGATTATGAGGTGACTGTCTCCACCAACTTGCCCTTGCCTAGGATTGGAAGTTCTCTAAGGATTTTGATTCAGTAATCTATACCAAAACAGAAGGGACAGAGTTTTATATTTTTCCTTTTTTTCTTCCATAGGAGTTCTCCACAAGGGACCCTAAGAAAACTGCTTTTGCTGCTAGTTCTGTGTACATTTTAGAAATTTTTGCTTAGTAGAAAATAGTCTGAGCAGAATTCTATGCCTGCACATTAGAGACAGGCTTTCTCCAGTAATAATTTCTGTCCTCAAACTCTCAGTTTCACCTGACAGATATCCATGATGAAGGATTTGTGATGAGTGTAAATTTCCATTTTATCCTGTGGTGCCTATGAATTTTATGTTTTACTAGTCTATACTTGGCTTTTACCTATTTCTTTTTAAAAAAAATTATTTAAAGACAGACTAGAAACAAAACAGAAAATGGATAGAAATAATAAATATGTTCAGAAAAAAATAAACAATAAGAAATCACTAGTTAATGTTTACATACTGTCCTTTTACAAATAATTGTTCAAGATACAAAAGTGGAATATATAAAGTGGGAATTCAAACAGAGAGACTGCAAACAGTTCTGTTCAACTATCCAACAAAAACTTAGTAATATGGTTGTCAATCCTATACACTTAAACATACACACAGTTATCCATATTTTCATTTATGTTGAGATTAAACAAACTAACTCAGGATAAAGTCATGCTGAACAAAGAATAATAGTATTGCTGGATTTCACATCATGACACTCCAGGATCAGCACTGGGTACTGTAGTGCCTTTTTAAAAATTTTATTTAAAGAAAGATTAAACACAACGGAAAGAAGGTAAAAATAATACATATTTTCAAAGAAAAAAGTAAACTGTAGAAAATCACTAGTTGATGATTACAGATTGTCCTCTTACACATAGTTATTCAAGATACTATAGTGCAGCATATAAAGTGAGGATTCAAACAGTGAGACTGCAACCAGTTCTATTCAACTATCCAACAAAAACTTAGTAACACGGTTATCAATCCTATACACTCAAATACACGCAGTTATCCATATCTTCATTTATATTGAGATTGAACAAACCCAAGCAGGCTAATATCACTCTGAACAAAGAATAATACAATTTCTGGGTTTCACATTATGACACTCCAGGATCAGCATTGGGTACATTAGCGTCTCTTTTTCTTCCAAGTATCTGTTCATTTCATCATGTGTCATAAGATCAAATCTCATAAACTGTTTATAGATTCTACACATGCATGAGTCTTAACATGTATTTCTATCCTTTCTATATTAGAGGGAGAAACAAAACAAACAAGACAAAACAAAACATAGTCCTATAAACACATGAAGTGAAAAAGACATATAAGACCATTGTACAAAGAATTCTACCATAGTTTCTGTCTTGTCTCTTGTTATCTTCAATAGAATTGGCTATATCATCAGACATGGTATAATTAAATATATCAGTACATAATATATCATCAGATATAATATAATTGAATATATCGGTACATAACAGTATTAATAAAAACATAACTTGATATGTAGTATAAAACTTGAAAAACAAGAAGTTATCAAACCATAATGTGTATCATAAAGTCTTGTCATATTCATTGTAGTTGCCTATACTTTCAGACTTTATACTATCAATTATATCAGTTTGAATAAAATCTGTCAATACCAAACAGCAATCAAATAAACCAGATTTAACTAAGATCAGTCATGACAAAACAGTGTAAGTCATACAGAGCCCCAGATTAAGATAATAGGAAATTAAAGATGATTACTGTGCTATATCTGGATGTTTTGGGGTCTGCTGTCTGTTTCTCAAATCAAATGCATGTAGACAAACTGGGACAGAATAAAATCTATCAAAAAAAAGAATAAAATCTGTCTAAACAGAGTGGTGTGAGTAATGTGGGTTGTAAT
This sequence comes from Cavia porcellus, assembly GCF_034190915.1. NCBI lineage: Eukaryota > Metazoa > Chordata > Mammalia > Rodentia > Caviidae > Cavia > Cavia porcellus. Next base: position 82,633,343 of record NW_026947487.1, read on the forward strand.
ACTGATACACTATTAAGAATATCTTCTGCCACCTTTTTTAAGACTCTCCCTCCCCCTTCACTTCCCCAGGGTACACTGTGCATTTTGGGGTCTGACCAAGACCTTTGGTTTTAAACTGGGTGGGGGCAACCTGCTATTTACCTATGTGGTTCTGAACCTTCTCTCTCCCGGACTTGATCTCTAATTGTATTCCTTTACCTATTAAAGCCTGTCTTTCCAACCTTTCCACAAATACTGGTTTAGTTGCCTCTATTACTCTCTGGTTCTCTGTCATATAGAGCATTGTGTTCTCATATTTGATTTTCAGTCCATAAACTCTTTTTTCATGTTAATCATATTTCCTATAAATAGCATCTCGGTGGACCCTGCCTTCTGATCTACTCAATGTGTGGTTCTTTTTTTAATTTAGTATATCAAGGCCATCTATATTAGAGATTATAACCAACATTTTCTGCCTCATTTCTGTTATGCTCTTTTTTTTGCCATCACTTGTCTGCTTATCTTCTTCATTCTTTTTTCTGCTGCATTCATTAAGACCTCTCTGCTACTGCTTCTGGAATCCTAGTACTTCTCTCTCTCTCTCTCTCTAGAATGCCCTGAAGTATTCTCTGTAAGGCTGGATTAGTGGCTGTGAATTTCCCAAATTCCTCTTTGTCTTGGAAGCATCTTGTTTCTCCAGGAATTTCTAGAGACAGTTTAGCAGGGTATATCACTCTGGGATGGAGGTTATTTTCTTTCAGGGCTTGGAATAAGTCACTCCAGGCTTGATGGTTTGTGTCAAGAAGTCTCCATTATTCTGATGGACCTCCCTTTATAGATTATCTGTTTCTTGTCTCTAACAACTTTTAATATTCTGTTTTTATATTGAATTTCTGGGATCTTGATCATTATATGCCTAGGTGTAGCTCTGTTTTGGTTGTAGGTGGCTGGATTTCTGTATGCCTCATACATTGAATATCATTTCCTTTTCCTATGTTTGGGAAGTTTTCCTTAATTATTTCTGTGAATAGCCTTTATAGTTCCTTTGTTTGTACCCCTGCTTCTTCATTCACATTCTTTATTCTCAAGTTATAGATTCTCTTGTCATCTTCTAGGCTTTGTATTGTTACTGCTTGTCTCCTTGTGATTTTTAAAAAGTTTTTCCTTTAATAATCCTACATTGCAAAACTGTTTGGATACAACTCCAGTTTGGATAATCTATCCCTAGTTCCTTTCAAGCAGATTTGCCATCTTTCCATAGAGTTATTAATTTCCTGGTGATCTCTTTGAATCTGCTTCATGTATTCTTTATTTTTTTTTTTATATTTTTCATCAAATGGTTCTCTCCTTTGTTTGAGTTCCTCTCTTCTTCCATCTGTGTCTTCTTGGGGGTGCTTAGCATCTCTTTTATTAATCTTTTTATATCTTGCTTTACTTGGCTAAGTATTTCCCTTTTGAACTCATCTATGAGGTCCCGAAGATATCTCTTTATGTCCACTGGTGCTGTGTCTGATATTGCATGTTTGCTGTTTTCATTCTCATTTGTATTTACCTGTCCTGGGTCCATGTTCTCATGGGTGGGGGCTTGGGGACTTTTTGTTGTTTTTTCTTCTTCCCATCTTTTTGTTTCTTCTAGGAGGCCCCAGTGTCTTTCTTTGTTGGTTACAATTCTTTGGAAGCACACTGGCTAGGCGACTCTTCCCACTGCAGTGTGCTAGTGAGTTGCAAACAGGGTCAGCGTATCCTGGCCCCTCCCTTCAGGATCAGTCAAGCTGCTGTAGGATGCACTGAATTACAGTGTGGCAACTCCCCTCCAGGTCATTCAAACTTCTGAGACTTCACTGACTTAGAGTGCACAGCTGCCATAGGGAATTGATTTCGAATAACCTATTGGGTCTCAGCCAGGTCTCATGACCCCGCCCTAGCTCACTCCACCAATCCCTTTTGGGAAGGGAACAACTGACTAAAGTCCCAAACACTGAGTAGATCTCATCCCCATGGTCTCCTATCACTGTCTTGGGTCTCAAGTCTGATGCGAAACTTGGACAATACATGTAGGTGGGGGCTCCAGCATCTGAGAAGGGATGGGTCATGCACAATTTATGAAACCATACACACTTCGAGTCGCTGATGATGCAGGAAACCCATAGTTATCATCAAAAGACAGAAAGAGAGTTTCAAGAGAGTCCCTTCACAGGCAGTTGTAGAAACACACAGATGTATGAACTAGGGCTTAGATTTGCTGTTTATTGAATGACAGAATGAGTGACTGCAATGCATCCAATAAACACTTTGGATGTGTTTCTTTGATAGCCCATGGTGCTCATGTCAAAAAAACACTGCAGTCTGACAGATGTCTTCTTCATACTACCTTTCAACACTTGCAGGATTTTTCTCATCTGTACTGAGGGAACTGAAGAAAATCCAACCTCTTTTCCAAATATAAGAATCCTTAAATACAAATATATGCACATAGGAAGCAAACTGTCTGTTGTGATGTAAGAAACCACTAAACTCAAGGTGTCATATTTCAGGAACCTAACACATCCTGCATTTTTCTTGGACCAAGGAACATTAAGGCAGCATAATGATAAAATGATGATTTTTTAAAAAGGATAAAAAAAAGTAAAACCATGAGAAGATGGTATGATTGGTTCTACATTCACCTGTCTTTTGCCCTCCAGTCTTATCACCAAAATAAATATCTTCAAATTCCAAGATGATACATTTTCTGCTGAATGTATCATGAGAACCACCAATTCCTACTAATTTACAACTAACTCATGGACCCCAAATCTGTGGAGGCCAGCAGGTGTCATCTATCATACTGTGTACAAAAATGTAAGACTAAGAGAACAAAGGTCAAGTCCAAAGAAGGCTGGTAGTTTTCCACTCCTCACATTAATACAGCCAGAAAATGTAAAAATGAAAAAAAAAAAACCTAAAGATAAAAACAATATGCTGAAACTTACATCTTTACCCAAATATTTTTGAAAGGATCTCAGAACTGAATTAGGAAAGAATGAGTTCTTGAGAATGAGAGTAATTCTTTTAGGTAACATGCTGCCCAAAATTCTCCAAAGAAAAAATTTACTTAAGGACAGATGGATTTATAAATTTTCTATAAACACAAATGAAAGGTGGTCATAGACTTAGGAAATAGTAATTATGAAAAAGAAGAAAAGCAGAGACAATGAGATATCACAAAGATATTAAATGTTTGCATAACAGGACATTCAGAAAAACACAGGGGAAAAAGCCCAAAAGCTATATTTCAAGAAATTGTGGCTGAAAATTTCCCTAAACAAGGAAAGATGCCAAAATGTAGAAGCATAAAGCACAGAAGGCACTAGTATATTTCACAAAAAGTGAACATCAAAGTCACCAGAATTATGATATCTTCAAAAATCAAAGATAAGGAAAATTGGAGGGGTATCAAGAAATAAGAATCATATCACACGCAAAGCCATGATATATAACAGCCAGAAATTTAACAGTAAGAACTCTGAAGCCAGAAGAGAGCATAATAATCTACCGAATGCACTAGATGAAAAATACTAGCCAACATAAATACTGTATGAGAAAGCTGTCTTACAAAAAAAAGAACAGCAACTAACTTACAAAGAGAAGCTCTGCCACTTGTGACAACATGAATGAAATAGAAGAACACTGTAAGTAAAGCATGTCAGGTAGAGAAAGACAAATATTGCATATTATCATGGATGTGTGAATCTAAAACATATCATAAAACCAGAGGGAAAAGCAGTTATAACTTAAGTTGATAAGAATGACAGAATCAGATGATGTTGAAAGGACACTAAGTCTCTGATAGGTGGACTTTTGTTTCTTCTTTAGTTCCACTGCATATTTTTAATAAGAGAATACTGTACAATTACAATTGTAGGAAAAGTAAGTTAGAGCTTCCCACTATAATAAATATTCAATAATTAAGGAGATTGATATGTTCACCAGCATGATGTAATTATTTTAGTTGATATTCAGAAAACATGCTGTAATTTAATTACTATAGTTAACACTTTTTAACTTTTTTTTTATCAGTACCGGGGATTGAACTCATGACTGCATGCTTACAAGGCAGGTGCTTATGCCGCTGAGCTAAATCCCCAGCCCCTTATAGTTAACATTTATAAATTTCAATATAAATTTGTACCTCACATATTTATAAAAATATAACTTGTGAATTTACAGTTTAAAAATTATATATATTCTCTCTCACTTCTCTTTCTCAAAATATGCTACTGTATTATATTTACCCAAATGCCACAAGTAGCTGTCAAGGAACTGAAATTATACAAAGTGAAAAAGTAGAAGAGAAGTACTGGATGAGTTTTTATAGTATTTATAAAGTCCAGAATTTTATAACCATTACCAAAATGATAGGGACAGAAGGATACAGTAAAGAAGCTTTCACCGACTTGACAGTTTGTGAAAGGGACTTGGGAGCAAAAGAAGAGTTCTCTGAGACTCCCTAATGAGCATTTTCTAAAGTCAGCTTCTGCCTAAGTGAGCTCACCTACCCATAAACACACTCTCCATCCATGTATCCTTAGGGAAATGTCAGAAAGTGCTGTAATACACTTCAGTTGGCCCTCAGCTTGGCCACACTGGCACACACCAGCACAGATAATGAAAATCACCACATCCACTGCCCTCTGCTTTTAGCAGTCTTTCTTCTGGACCACATCTCTGATGCCAGCATTAACTTCCATCCTTCTTCCATATCTAATAGTTATCCTAACTGGAATTGAGTATTAATTCTGAAAACACAACAAGACACATATTCACAAATTTGAATTCTAGTCCAACAAACTATGATAACCTCAGGGAGGAACCCTATAGCAGATGATGCTGGTGCCTTATTTATAACCGTGAATCTGGGAGGGTTATCTTTGCTCCCACTGACAGCATCAGTAACATAATTTTCCATCTTTTGTATGACCACTTAAGTCTCTTAGCCTATGCTTTCAGGAGATCAAATCTCATACAATTAACAACTATTTGGAAGAACCTTCAATATATGAAATGTAGGACATGTGGATGAATGCCCAGCTCCTTGCTGCACAGACAGCACAACCTCGGTACATGTCTTCTGTTTTGTTCTTACAGCTCTCCAGCTCTGGTTTTGCATAGCAAGAAAATGCTTGGCTGGCCACCATTTCTAGCTTCCATATGTTCCCTGTGTCAGCTTCATCTTTTCCTACTGGTATTTTCTGGGATCACTTCACAAACTAACAATTTCTATTTGAAAGTTTTTATCAGTTTGTGTCTGATAGCAACAAAATGAAACAGAACCCTTCCCCAGGCAATAAGGAATCAATCTTTCAGTCTTCAACTACCCAAAACTTCATCTTCTGTCTAAATAGGAAGCAGACAGCAAACCTGGTGTATGAAAGTCTGTCTTCTACAACTCACCTCTGTGACCATTGGCCACGATCACAGGTGGGACAGCAAACATCAAATCTCCTATTAAGTCCTAGAAAACTTTTCTCTTTTTGACAACATCATCTGTACCTCCTAAATATTTCTCGGTGGCCACTGGTGTCAGTTCCTCAGGAACATTTTGAAATGTATCAAGAAAGTGACAACCCCCACCTGGTGAAAAAAAATGTGGACTCTCCAACCAATTAATAAGACCTAAATGATGCTGAAAGTCTTGAGCCTTGTGCAAATCCTCTCTCTGTAGTAAAGTAAGAATAGCAAAAATATGGGCCAAACCCAGATTTCAGGCCATTGAATTGGTCTGTAAATTGAGCAAGTCCCAACCCCTTCTTGATTGTTTCATTTTGAGGTCATCCTAACCTGACTCCAGTCTCTTAATGTGCTTACTCGAGAAAGCTCAATACATACAGAGACTATGAAGTCTCTCTTAGAGTTGTCAGTTTTGAAGCTTGAAATTCTCACTACTTCTCTTTCCTTTGAAACATAAATCATACACAAAAGTTTCCTCTCGATCAGATAGCTATTGAGGGGCATATTTTAATATTTCTTTGAAAGATATGAACATCTGGGGAGATAACTTGGATCTCTTGATTCTGGAAGTCCCAGTGGGAAGATGAAGGTCTAAGTTCTGTGCGTGCCTCATTCAACTTACAGCTCTGTTTCCTGTCATAAAGGTAAGTTTGTTTCTCTTGCAGAGAAGCACATGGGTTAAGTACAGTGGTCCACATGTACGCTCCTCTCACACCCACATGTCTTTCTTAGCTCACCCAGTCTTTATCAGCTCCAGATTTTCATGTTAAGCTTTTGAGTTTAGGTCATGCTTGGTCTTTTCTGCATTGGTCTTTTATCTGTTGCAATCAAATTCCTGAATGAAAGCTGTTTCAATGTTTTAACAGGGACATAATGTTTTGTATGAATGAGAAACAGTCTTCTTTCATTTTAGTAGAAAAATGTATCTTACAAAGGGTGACATTTTCTGAGTTTTCCAATGAGATACCTGAGATCTCAGGCAGAAAACAACGGAAGCAATAGTACAGGCCCAAAAAGAATTTGTTGCACCCCAGATAAAATCTCCTGAACTCTGTAACTTTCTCACCTTTCTGTGATTCCTCTTTTTGTCCAACTATACAATTATTATATATGAAGAATGCTCTAGCCTGGACATTTAAGGATTATTTAATGTAAAGACAGTCAAAATGTTTTTGGAAGAATGTTTTAAGGCTGCAATACACAGGTGATGACTGAATGTGAAGGGGGTATGCCCACTTGTCTAAGAGGGCTGTGCATACTCACAAGGGGAAGGACCCAGCCATACTCTTGCTTGTTGATTCCTACCATATAGGGGATGGTGTTGAACTTCTTTTTCGCTAGAATCTCTTTAGGTGCCTTGGGCAGCAGTGCACCATCAATATCAATGGATAAAATGGGACAGTTCTGGGAATAACAGTACAATGCCTGTCATTACTCTGCCTGAGAAAACATGCACATTTTTCTCTATGCCTGTTAGAGGGTGTGGCCATCACCACAATCTATTTCCCTTTCTGGCCAGTGACCAGAGAAACCCAGGGCCATGTCTGTGAGATATCAAGTACAGAAATTTGGGGAGCTGGTGGTGCTGAGTTGATGAGGTGGGAGAGGAGAACGTGAATTACCCAAATTAAATTATTATTACAATATACATAAAGTTGATTCCGGTGCTTTATATATATAAAATCAAAATGAATGCTGAATCAGGGAATAATTTTCCAAAGGAGATTTCAGTTAGGTTCCTGAGACTATCTATTGAATTATCATCACTTCTGTTTCATGAAAAATAGTTATTTAAATTCTTTTTTTTTTTTTGCCACTGTGCGCCGCCAAAAAGAAAATTTAAATTCTTATTATAAAACACAAACTTGTTACAGAAAATTAGTTGAATGTAAAATTTATTTTATGGTTATATACTACCTGGGAATGACTGAAGATTTTTGTGATTCTGAGGGATGTAATTTTGAATGTTTGAACTTCTCATAACAGTGCTAGCTACCAAGATTTTTACAAATTCCTCATCTCATGAATGCACAAATTTAGCTGCTTTACCAACTTGTTCATAGCTGTATCACACATCCAATTATTACATTGCTACTTTCCAGAATGGCTTCACAGAGAGGTTAGAGATCTCTTATTTTGGACTGACAGTATTATTGACACAATAACGTGGAAATCAGGGGAAACAGCATCACAAGTCCATGATGAATTATATGCATCTATCTGTTGTCTTTCTTCTCTAAGGCAGTTTTCTGTGCTTATGTATAGTAAATTATCACTTCAGCACTACATTTCAGAGCTGTCTTAATGCAAGAAATCACTAACAAAAGCAGTATAAGTAAAAACGGTACACTTCTAGTTCACAAAAACACTTCTGATATGAGAGAAGGGACACTAGGACATATTTTCTCCTTTGATCTTACATGGGAACCTAGGCATGGTGCTACTCAAGTTGTCCAGCACGCTGCACATACATTGGAAGTAATCCCGAGTATTTATTTGTGGTAACAAATACAATTCATTTAGTAAACAAATTCAAAATTAAACAATCCCAGACTGCTGAAGATCAGCTCTACACATCTATTGATCTAGAAAGCTGAAGTTTTTAAGCCTATCACTCAACCTGCCTAAATATAACCTGTTTCTCTATTTCAGAGCAAGAAAGGTTATGACAAGGGCCAAATCCTACTGCAATAGTGTGTCATACAGAGCAGGCTGTGGTTGCAACTACTGCCACAGCATAAAGCCTGTATACTTCAGTAAGGGCCACTCTGGAAACAGCAAGAGGGGCAGCTGATCTGAAAGGTGATTTACAGCAGGGCTATGGGAGCAGGTGTTTACCAGGCCCAGAGGAAGATAGAGATGAGATCTATGGCCAAGACGAGAGAAAATGGAGGGATAGCTCAAAAGTGATAAATGCCTGAACAAAGGGACAAGGAGTCATTGTGCAGAGCTAAACTCAGAAATGTCAAGGAGCACTGAGCTTGGGAGAACGCCTCAGGGTAGGAACAAGTAATATCATCAGGTGTTAGAGTACATCTTCTGTATAATACCTGACACGTTCTTGAATCTCATGTACATTTTGAAATCTCAAGGAAGGAAAGCCAATTTGTCTTGTAAGCAAGATCAGACTAGTCTTGTGACATCCTTTACAGTACAAATGTGGAGAAAAAGAAGAGGCAGTAAACAGTAAAAGTGCAGAAGACAAGCCATGAACATCTCAGTGGGAAAGCACCCATGGAAGACCACAGCAGTCAGCAACCATGAAAGTAATAGTAATGACCACTGCTTACGCAGTGAACACTGGTCACTGCCTGTGAGGCTATCTGCATGGTCTTGCTTGGGTCCCAAAAGTCAGGAACATCTTTTCTTCATATCCACACCTGTTTATCAGCAAGTCCTGTCATTTCTTCCTGAAGATACATCCAGACTGCATGCACATGTCCCTTCCACACTGTGCCAGCCCTGGTATAATCAACCAAGGTCCCTTGACTGACCTGCTGCAGTGCATTTTCCTCCATCCCCAACCCCTGACCCCTTTGCACCATGCCCTGAACTTCCTCTGCTCTTTAGTGCAAGCCAGAGTGTGTTGTAAAATCTAAGATATATTACTGCTTTGCTCAGAGGCCGAGCAGCATGCAACTAGTGCTGAATCACATACAAAGTCCTTTCAGTAATCTACCCATCCCACCTTTATGACCTGCTAAGCCTGTATCACTCCCTCACTATCACCTCTATCGACACAGACCTCCTGCCTCAAGGCATTTAAGCCATTGATTGTTCTGTCAACAACACTGTAAGTCTACGTTTCTTAAAATCTGGTTCCTTACTTACTCCACAGCTGGACACTCACATCACCAACTTGGTGTAAAAGTCTTCATATTTGGAACTGGACCCAGGTCAAGTTGGAAGGGGTTTTTACTGGGGATTGGAAAGATGTTCAAATCCAAGCTTTTGCTTTTCTACTTCTTGGCTGCAATGTGGTGAAGAGGTCTCCACCCCAGACCATTCCACCATGGCATTTCTGTCTTGGAGTCAGTCTCTCACAGACTAAATCCATTAAACCAGAAGCCAAAATAAAACTCTGTTCCTTTAAACTGTGGATGACCGGTATTCTGCCCTGGTGACAGGAAAGCTGATGAACACATCCCTGCAGTCTATTCCAGACATCGCTATTTGCATTCACACCACTCCTCAACTCTCCCCATTGCACATTTTCACCTAAAAATTTACTAGCAGTACAGGGTAGAGGAATGGAAGATTTTTGTGGGTTTCAGGGTACTGGGAGGAGGGTTGCAATCATAGCCTTTCTTGCATAGGTAATTAACCTTACACCCTCCCTTGAACTCAGTGAATGATCCTGTGCCCCTTATCCAGTTATCTTCACTCCCTGATAACAGAATATTATGATCAATTCTCTTTTACAAGGCTTTTTAAGCAGGAAATGAGAATGAGATAAAGATAGATAAGTCCAGAGTACACACTTTTGCTGAAAAGGAGCACAGAACTGGGACTCAGGATGTGACATATTTCAGTCCATTCTCTGATCTTGCAGTCTGTGTTACCTGGCAAGTCATAGCCTTCCCTGGGATTCAGCATCATGTCCATAAGAAGTAACTATAATTCCACAAAAAAGTTTTTTTCATTGTGAATTGAAGATGTAAAAATCAAAATATATAATCAAGAAAACAAAAATTCTTACCTCTCTGGGATCTCCAAATAAATCCACACTAAAAAATTTTCTGTGAAGACAAAAAGAAAACATGGGTATGCGAAGGCTTCTGGGACTAATGCTCATTCCTTCATCCTTGCTCAGAGGTATTTTGTTTTTACTCCTTTTTCATCTCATTTCAATTCATGCTTTCCATTGTTTTATGCTCACTGGGATTGCAAGGTTTCACGGGGATTGAAATTGCCTACATTAGCTAACAGGTCTAACCAAGGTAAGTAGACAACAACTTCTGAAGATGCTTCCATTATATGTGGTGGCTGACCATAAATCAGGTATGTGTGTGTACTGAGTAAGTGGTAAGCGGGGAAACACTTCCACAACAACTCATGGAGATTTCCCAGGATCGCAGCTTCTCTGGATTTCTCAAAATTGAGTAAGTATCCCTGCATAAGCTGGGTCCTCTTGTACCAGGTGTAGACTGACTGAAACGTTCTCCTCTTTTCTAATGTTATAAAATACTGGTGACCTTATTTCTTGAGTACCTTGGTTAACCTACTTCATATAATGAACCCAGATCCAAGCTTTGGATTCACATTAGAGTGATTCTATGAATACACTAGCAAAGCATGTTTCTAGAGGCTCACCCACAAGATATAGAATTTCTTTCATGGCTAAGATCCAGATAGAGGATGGAGAAGCTCAGGTAATGCATGATACCAAATTGAAACTTCCTCACAAAGTGGCTGTTTTTTTAATGGGCTCTTAATACTCTTTTCTGTGGGTGTTTGTTCTGCTGAGTCTCCCTGTGATGACAGATGGCCATGACCTTCCATCAATATGCAAATGTCATCTTCCCTGTGGTGTATTCCTTCTGGCCATTCTGAATGTGTCCCCTCTTTACACTCCTACTGCATTTAACCCACTCACTATATGGTTTGTTTCTCCTCTCATAGTTTTTTGTGAAGAGAGATGTGGTCAATTCATAAATTGCTATTTCATAACAGAAAAGGAAAAATGAAATTCCCAGTTTGGATCAGTAGGCTGTATAGCTCTCCTTCCCTGACAGCACCCTTCCATACAATAAACATGGGGAGATGGATGGATGGGTTGCTCAATACAACTAAATTGGATAACCATATAGATAAACTAGTGACAAGTAGCAGATAGGTGAAAGACATGTCATTTCTTTTGGAGTACAAAGTGAAACAGTGTAGAAATATGTTGCCCTTTGTTATGGATTCTGTGGAGCTGTCCTTCCAAAGACTCATGCAGCCATATGTGGGGCTTTTCAGAGGCAGCTCAATCTAGAGTGTGTGGTTATTTCATGGTGTAATGCTAGGAATAATGGTACTAGGATTAAGGGTGGGTGATTATTAATTCATTGCACTGGCTGGATTGGAACAGCACTAATCCTAGTAACCTGAATAAAATACAAGGGATTGAAAGAGAGCTCCCTTATCTCTTGCTTGTTTTGCTACCTCTGCCTGCCATGAACTGTTTCATCCCCACAATTCTTGTCTGTCATTTCTCCCTGCCTGGAAGCCAGCCAATTATGGACTGAGGCCTTTACAAAATACAAGCTAAATAAAACTTTTCCCATTTAACTTTGGATTTGGGGTATTTTGTTTCAGCATCAAGGAAGAACTAATTGATATCTGATAACTCATTGAGACATACAGTGTAGATAAACAAAGGAAACATGCACCAGGAAATACTTGATTAATGAAACTGTAAATGAGTTTCATGAATAGAAGGATGGATAGATTAAAAAGTTGGCTACATTGATAATAAATAATACATAGATTCAGGCTATCCTGATTTAGTCAGTTATCAGAAACTATATGAGAATGTGCCTCTTAAATTTATTTATATAGCTTGTAAATAAGTCAAGATAAACTTTGAAACTTTTCTGAAATACTTAGTACTTTATGTCCCCATTCCCAAAATTCAGGATTGCAGTTCTTTGCAGAATTGCAGAGCATTAAATTTCTTAAAATACATTCGAAAATATAAATGTCAAAATATTATAAAAGAAAGAGCTATGTGTGTTTATGAAATTTTTATTACATTATTAATAGATATCTTTGTCATTTGTGCTACTTCATAGTAAAAAAAATTAAGCTCCCAGTTTGGAATAGCAGCCTAAAAGTGCTTCTGAAAGTGAGAAACTACCCCAGATGACTTAAACAGGGTAAGAGAATAGCTGAGACAAAGTTAAGGGTCAGTACACAGAGATACCTCTAGAATAGAGACACCTACTAATAAGTTCTTTGTGACGCCAAGAGTTCTTCCTCTATCCTATGGTGCAGGCAGTGAACCATAACAGCTGAGGAAGCAGTTTTACACCCAGCAGCAAGAGCAGTTTTCTTCAAGTAAGACAAGTAGCAGCAGACTTCCAGATCAGTGTAGCTTCTTTCCATCAATGTACACAAAGAATGTTATTCAAAACCCAGTGTATAAATGCAGTAGGAGGTAACTGAACATAACCTATACCAGCAGAGGTAAGGTTTGTTTTTATCTCAAAGTGTGTTGGTTCTTTTGTTAAATGGACGTGATCCAGTAACATTATGGATATGTGATAGATAGATAGATAGATAGATAGATAGATAGATAGATAGACAGACAGACAGGATACATATAAATATAGATACAAATACAGAAATAGATATATATCTGATAGTTTATCTGTTGAAATAGTTGTAATGGTTCTCCCAAGCACCAAAAATACATAACCAAAGAATAATCATGATATTTTTAAGGTTGACTGTCTCTAAAGAGATTCTTTGGCATTGAGATCAAAAGCTTAAATGCAGGACTTACTGTCTTGTTTCAAAACTCAACTCACCTGCTTTCTTGCTATTTGATATGCTGCAAGTCACTTAATCTCTTGGGACTTATATTTAACCTTCATACGTGAGGTTAATCTTTGCACTAGTCTTATAAAACGTGTTAATACAGGTGAAGTGCAGAAGTGTGTTCCAAATCTCCCACAGAGTAATGCTTGCACAAAATTGCAGGAAGTAGGAATCAGATGATATTTTCTATTAACTAGAAAATATTTTATGAAATATGAAATGCTATAAACAGAAGCTTGAAGTATCTCTTCTTCCTTAGTCATTCTTACTTCAGCGATCTGATCTCACAGCAAGAAATACGACAGTGGACCTCAGCAGATCAGAGAAAGTACATTATCTTTCCAGGTTGAGCCCTACCTTAGCCAGAGGCTAGACATCCTTGCTTAACAGACTAGGAGTGAGGACCACACCAGTCTGCGAAATGGCCCTGTGAAAGAAGTTCTTGGTCAGGGGAGAAAACACCTGGAAAGAGAGTGGAGACGAAAAGTTAATTCTGAAAGAGTGGGGGTCAGTGGCTCACTTTGTCTTTAAGGCTCTCTCTATCCACTTCTCTGCCCTGGCCATGCACTTTAATATACTGCCATTGAGTAGCTATGGCAGCTCATCAGATTGCTCTCTTGTTTCGCAGACTCCCTCTATAACCCCTTTCCCTAAGAGAACTTTATTTTTTAATTTTATTTTAAAGAGAAAAAAGATAAGCATTGAAATTGGTTTTCAAAATAGGATAGTAGAACGGTTGTAATAGCTGATAGATTGCAAAGTGATGTTTTTGTAGCACTTATTCAGAGTATAGGATACAGGAATGGCATCTTTTCTAAACTACATTACAAAACATTCCCTTCATGGAACAAACAGAGGCTAGCTGTGTAACTTATTGCTTAACTATCGTGTGTGTGTGTGTGTGTGTGTGTGTGTGTGTGTGTGTTTCCTTTCTATTCCCTTTTGCTGATCATAGTTCATCTTTTCTTTTAAATAGTTTCATCTCAATTGACAATATCTGTTGTATATTTTGGACCCTATTTATTTATTCACTTTCTCACCCCAGTGAGGCAATATAATTTTTCACATATAGGTCTGATTAATTTCACTTATGAGTGTGGTCTGGTGTTGCATCCATTTACCTATGAAAAACATCAGTTCATTCTTCTTCATGGCAGGATAACTTTAAAGGAATGCAGCCAGACATCAGGATAAGGGATAGTGTTAGAAGTGTATAGCATGTGCCCACAACTACAACCAAAATTTTAGAAAAGTATTTGTATTTCCAGAATTTTGATTAGTAAGAATTTATTGTAGCATAAATCATCGGCATGAAAGAGCAATTGTTGCTGCTTGTGCTAGAGTGCTTCATACAGAGATACAGAGATGAACTGCGTAAAATACTCTGTTAACACATGGCTAATGTTCCACAGTGACTATTCATGGACAGTGGAAATGTGAATGACCATTTTGCCTTTTGGGTTTAAATTTTTTACTTCTTTTTCTACTGTAAAAAAATGTGCAGTGTCTTCTTTTGGAAAGTCAACTGTGAAATGAATATCTTATGCAAAATTATAGAAAAAGGGATGACCCAGTGCTCACCACTGAGAGCCTGATTACTTCTAATTCTCAGCACCTTCTGTAACATTGATTAGTGTCCCCCAATCCCCAAACCCCATATCAAGACTCCAAGTTGGATCTGTGTCACAAAATTCCTGTTCCATCCTCCCATTATTTCCCCTGGTTTCAACTACCCTGCCTCCTTCTGCTCACCTATGTTGCCAGGTGCAACTGGATCCACACTCCCAGAAAGTGCTGTCCTGCTTCTTAATCATAGTCAAGTTATCAGGACAACTTACAGGAAGCCCTGCCTGCTCTCAGAACTAACGTCATATCCTTGATCTTGCTATGCATAGTTTTTCTCCTACTCTACTTCCCAAGAGAAATAAGATGAGACTTCCTGATTAAAAACAATATATCACAGCAGTATACATCCATCCATATTTATGACAACAGTTTTTAATAGCTATATAGCTAAACTGGAAACAAAGTTAATACTTATCAATAGAAGAATGGATTAAAAAATGTGCTTTTCTGCAATAGAGTACTACTCAGCCATAATGAAGTATAAACTCCAGACATTTCTAGGAAAATGTATGCATCTTGAAAATATACTCTTAACTGACATAAATCAGCCACACATGTGTAAATATTGCATTGTTTCTCTACTGTGAAAAACTGAATGTGTAAGTAAGGGTCAAAATATATAATAGGTAATGTGAACTAGGAAGAAAGGATTCAAATGAAAGGGGGACCAGGAATAAAGAGGGGGAAAGGAATGAATGGAAAGGAAAAAAATTAATAAAAGAAGGATAAATTGGAAACAAAACATTGTAAATAAGGAGGCAGGAGAGTGTTAGGGTTAAAAACAAGAATCAAGGCACAAGATGAATATTATTCAATTTGTACCAATAAACTTAATAAACATGATTAGGAAGTCTAGCGAAAACTCAATCAATTTGAAAGAAAAATAATATTACTATTTCAGGATAAGGTGGAGATTCTTATTGCCCCAGGAATTTAAGCTGACCCTAAGCCACCTGCAGGAGGAGAGTTGGATCTTGATTCTTTACAAGCTGATATGGGCACTAAGCAGACTCAACACTGAACCTAGGTTTTACAAAGAGAGGCATACGTGACAGATCTCCAAGAGGTCCCATCAGCAACCATATCAAGTTTAGGACTAAGGTTTGGTGATTGGAAGACTTACAAGAATAGAAACACACTCACTTCCTGCTGATTCTCCAAAGATGGTCACAGTCTCAGTTCCATCCAAAATTGGCAATGTTGTCCTGCACCCAGTGCAGTGCAGCCACCTGGTCCAAGAGACCACAGTTTCCCAGGCTGTGTTCAGCACCTGTGGTACATGAGACAGAGGTGGGGAAGAGAATTAGAACTGTCACACTGATGCTGTTAGGACTAAAATGACCTAAGATCTTTGACTTAGTCTTCCAGAATGAAGCCTGATATAGGTGCCTTTCTCTGCATCTCATTCTTACAGCAGTGTTCTCTGGGATGCTACTGTATGGTGACCAACTACAGTGTATCCAAGAATGATCCAAGAGTAAGATTGCATATGAGGAGGAAAACAGGTCAAAATCTCTGGCTATGCTTCACTTTACTACAGACCAGAAACAGATAAAAAGCAAGTATACTATCAACTATTGAAAGTAACTTGAGGAAAAACAAAACCAGGTACAGAAAGAATGAGATGTGGGACAGTGCTTTGATATTTCAGATGTCATAACTATTGAAAGCTTTTCTCCTGCATTAGCATTTTGTAGAAATCCAAATAAAATGAGCACATGGGTCTTTGATGTTTGAGAAAAGTGTAAGTGAGAAATAACAGGATAACATATTTCAAAATTGGAGCCAAGAAGATTTGCTGGCCAAGTGGATGCAGTGAAAAAAAAGAAAAAAGAAAAATGATCCTCCCTACCAATCAGGTCTTTATATTGAGGAATGGGAAAGGGAGAGTTACTAGTGGCTGCACTATAGGTCCTTAGGGAAGAGAAGAAGAGTCACTGTTGGGTGAGAGGTAGTGGACATCGCAGTATATAGATGGCAAATGGGAGGTATCTTATAAACATATATGAGAACGGGAGAATATATCTAAAGATGCAACCTGACATTAGAAGACAAATATGTACTGCAAACAAGGAGCTGCAGAAGTTCTCAGGGATTAGTGGAAGACAGGGAGACACAGAGGACTGAGGATGGGGCAGGAATAGCTGAGAGGCACAGAAGGTGACACTCAGGATGCTATAGGTTGGCAGAACCAGACTGAAGTCCTTCAGAGAAGTTGTCTGTGGCCACTGCTGACAAATGCCATGCAGTAAGGGCTGGACCTGTTGGGTCACTATTGACCTCTATGAGAAGAGCGTGGCCATATGACTGGTTGTAAATCTGTCTCAACAAGCATTATCTGTACTCCCTCTCTGAGACTGCCTCTTCTATTTCCCAAAGACATATAAAACACTTTTATATTTTAAGTAGAATAAAACTTAACAGAATATAACAAAATAAAGCCAATCAAAGCAAAACAGTAAAAGTGATATAAAACTTCAAAACAGGAAAATACAATATCTACAATGCCTGCCATAATATCTCTTGTTATCTTCACAATAGATGTCCATACATCAGACATAGTAAAATCAAACAAAACAAACAGAATAAAACCAATCAAAAAGAACATTGAATAAAACAAAACAATAAACCAAAACAACTAAACAGTGAGAACAATATTGGATTTCAAAAATAAGACAGAAGAAAATGCCCCATATTTGTTATATTACATTTTGTTATCCTTCTAATATGCTCAAACAATCAGTTTTAGGCTTGTGAGGTCAATTAAACAATGTTTAACTGCTCTGATGAATTATCAGTGCCATCAAAGAAGGAGACTTTGGAGAAGAGGATTTTTTCCCAACTTTGACAGATAATGGCATACAGCACAGGTAAAAGGAAATGAGTTTTTCAGAGGTAGTAATGTGAAGGCTGGGATTTGCACAATGACTAGGGGTTTGGTGGGTAGATCAGGCATTACAGGGAGAGGGACTCAACCCAAGCAAGAGCTCAGAACTAAATGGACAGGTATGATTAATCAATGAAAAGTTCACTGGAATCTAGTAACAAATTTGTTAGTAAGAACCTTAGTAAAGAGTGCTTTGATATATGGCACATTTACATCTGGGGTTGAACGTCTTTTCTGTGGCAGCTACTATGATTTGCCTTGCATGTGGTTCTCTGTCCCATAAAAAGGGTTCATGTGCTGAGACTTGATCCTTGATGTGCCAGCATCCTAGATCACTGGAACTGCTGCCCTTACAAGAGTTTAATATAGGTCTCATGAGGTACTGGTTACTTCCAAAATGAGCTGCCATAAAACCGCAGGTCTGTCCCTGACTCCTCCCCCTTTGGCTCCTTGTCTCTCTTGTGACATATGCTGTATGCTGAATATTGCCTTTCTCACTCCACCATGGTGTGCAGTAGCCGTGGTGCTATCACCAGAGACTAATTAAATGAAACCCCTGGTGTCAGCATGAAATAAAAAGTAATTTTTTCTTTAAAGTAGTATTTTAGTGTCAAGTACTTTGTCATGTGAAAAGAAAACACCAACACAGAAGTTATTGCATGCCAAGAAATGTCCAGTATCTTACCTGAAGAATCCCAAGATTCCCAGATGGGACTCAATGCTCACAACCACCACGTTCTCAAGGGCAGAGAGGACCAGTCCACTATAGGATGATGCCCCACCAAAGAACAGAGCACCTCTGTGGATCCACACCATCACTTGGATAAAGACAGATTCACACTGCTTACAGGAAGCAGAGTTGGGAAGGATCTCAGACACTGTCTGGTTTGATTTTCTTTTCCTATCCCTGACTCAGGAAGCCCATTATTGTTCAAAGTTCAGTGTCCAGGAAGTTTGCAAATGAAAGCCTTTCTCCTGTCCAACTCACCAGCCTGGGTTTTAGGCATCCCTCAGTTGCCCTGGTGTCCCTTCCTTTTCCCCCAGACCTTATTTGTTATCTCTTTCCAAGGTTCTTCAAACAAAGAATATCACCATGAGACCTGAAAAGGCTAAGAATGTCAGGTTCTCCGGAAGACACATTGTCCTCATGCCTGGTCATTCATCTAGATGAACTGATCATGGGAAGAACTTATGTTTCAGCTTCATGTTAGTTAACTTTCTATTTGAGGAATTAAAATTTGTGAATGGGAAAAATACACACATGCAAAATATACACATGCCCTGGACTGTGACCTTTCCTTTCATGCCTTCTCTCTGCCTTCAATATATCCAAATCCTCCCAACTTCCTGATCCCACCTCAATTTACCTCCTTCATGAAGTCTTCAGTGATTTAATTAACATTATCTGAGAGCCTACTGTGTGCCAGAGACTGTGATCAAAATTAAATATAAGAGGATATAACAGTTCATAATCACAGTTTTTGAATCTCAAGAGTCCACATTTAAGGAATGCCTGAGAAAGGACAATAAAATAGCCCAACTGTAGTTATTATTCTAATAAAATATAAAACCACTATTAAAAATATCTACATACCTATTCTAAGAAATTTTAAATAGTACACTCATGAAGCAACAACTAATATTTTCCATATAACAGATAGGAAAACTGAGACATGTGTTATTGATCACAATGCCATAGCTAGTAAGTGGTAGCAGATGAACTTCACCATGCAGTGGGGTCTCAGTACTCAGATGTTGGGCTACCCATGGTCATACCATAGAAAGTCAGTTCTTACTTGTCTTCATTTAGTGATGGTTTATGAACGTGCCCAGATTTCCAATAAAGCTTAACAGTCAATTGAATACTCTAAGGTATTTTTCTATTTGAAGAATCAAAGTTCAGAAAATTAAGTTGATCAAGGAAATACACAAGTCAAAGTAGGATCCTATAGCTCTAACTTGATTCTATAGCTGGGGGAGACTTCTGCTTTCTACCTCCTGAAGCCCCAGTTTCTTCTTGACCTCTGATTCTGGCATATCTCCAAGGCAGGAGTGGAGTCAAGTTCACCAATCAGTGGAGGCTGAGCCCTAGACCTGACTGACAATGATATGCTAAGAAGCCAACATAGTAAGATCCTTGAAGGTAGGATCTTCATATTTATAACAGGTAGTGTTTTTTGTTTCTCCTTTTCCTAATCCTCAAGTAATAGTTAGTGCAAAAGAGAATGAGTGAGTGAATCAATGAAAAAAGGAAATGTTGTTCTCACTGTTCTCACTTTCTTACGCCTGACAAAGCACATACAGGGACAACTTCCATTCCCAGAGTCACAAACATCCACACAATTTCTGGGACCCATAAGAGGATTATTTTGGAGTCTGTGTCCTGTCTTCCAGCAAGCACTCCCCACCTGTGGTCTGCACTGGCAGCATACTTCATCTTTGACCTTTGCTGTTTGGGAAATGCTTACTCATGGGAACACCAGCCAGTGCCAAATGGAGCTATGACAAAATCTCAGATTTTATGGTGAAACACAAGGAAGTACTACTGAAGTTGTCCCAGGGTTGCTCACAAACAACTCTGCCACAGAACAGTGAAATTTCTCACGGCACTTTCAAGATAGTGAAGGGTATCATACATGGCATGTGTAGAAACCCAGCCTATGTAATTCATTTCCTAGTCCATGTCAAAGCACTGCTTTGAAAATCTGAAAACCTAAGGCCTTGTTTCTCCTTCACTACCATGTGACTGCTTTTCCTCCATCTGTGCCTCAGTTTCCCTATATGTAAAGAACGTTAGGTTTGTTTAGTTTTCTCAAAGGTTCCTTCCACTTCTAAGTTTCTAGAAAATTAAATCTTGGCTATATACAATTAGGTTCTTAATCTAGTAACTAAAAGTAATCCTTTTTTGTCCTTTGTTTAGTGTGAAAAACTTGTAAAAACTAAGCTGTATATTCTAGATGTTAATAATTCTCCCCCAAAAGCCCCAGATAATTTAGAGAATGAGGAAAGTAAAATTTGTATTTCCTGTGAAATGGGAAGCTCTGAGCCCTGGAATCATGCTGGCTCATGCACTTTCTGCCCCAAAATGCTTTCATCACCATCCAACCAGCAGTGATTAATCCTGATTCTGGAACTCACCAGTCTTACCCAAAGGTCCCCAGTCTTATCAGCAGCCTATTTTTCCTTTTTGAACAACAGGAATATAAATATTCAGGTACAGACAGTCTTCAGAAAATGTGACAGTGATATTCTTTCTAGTGCTCACAGGGTCTGTCTCCATCTGTGCCACTACTGGGTCTTTGGTACACCTGACAGAGATGAAAGAACATTAATTTCAACTAGATGGAAGCTCCAAGTGTTGGGTGTGCCCTGACATTGCACTTAGAAATTGAAGTCTATAAAATGAAACATCATCCCTGGAATGGTGGAATTACATTGAGCTGGAGACTTTCAAGAGGACTTGATAAGAACATTGGGACTTTTCTGAGTCTCCCAGGCTATATAGAGTAAAAAGGAAATAGTGGTCTCTCTTCAGACACTTGGAGATTCTCTTGTTCAGGGAAAGAAGGCTGCCCTGATTGGCTCTGGGCAATAATATTTTCTCCATTCCCAGGACAGCCCCACTTTCTGCTAAATTTTCCAGGTAACTATGGGCCTCCAACAGGCAACCAAATTCTACTTCTACCACCTAGCAGAATTTTTCCAAATATCAAAAATTCACCTTTAGCAAGCATTTTGGAAAACAATCTCTAGAGAAGTGCATTTCATTCTTGTCTCAGGTCATCTGATGTGCTGGGTGACCCTGCATGAATTTCTTTCTGTTCTGGGCTCCAATTTCCAGAGTCAAGTGAAGTAAGTGCTTTCTCTAAAGGTTTTGCATACCAAAGGTGCTAAAATGAATCAGTTTGTCTTCTGTTCTCAAGGTCTCCAAGTTCCAGTAAAGGTTCAAATAACTAACATATATTGAATTAACCCTGTGTGCAGACTCTAAATTAAATTCTCATGAACTAATTCATTTAAGTATCAGATAATCCCCAGATATGAACTATGTAATTGTCACCATTTTACAGATTAAAAAACAGAGGAACAAGATTGGTTGATGCTATTTTGTGCTCTTACTTTCATGTATTATAAGAAATGTTCTAAGATCTTGATGGACTCAGCACAAAGCCATTGTCTGAGGGACTCTGGGGATACTTATAAAGTCAACTGCCCTCCAGAGGTCCTGTGGGCCTGACTAGAAAATGCCTAGGGACCTTCTTTCAATCCAGGGAGCAGAGGGTGCATGAGGTAAGTGCCAGCACACTTGTGTTGGCTCAGGGGAGCACTTTGGTCCATCACTCCCAGTGAGGGCACAAGAGGTGATCTCCAACACAGCTGAGTGAAGCTTTAGAACATAACTTGAAATCCAGAAATATAGAAAAATGACAAAATAAAAGACCAAAATGCAATCTTAAACCTTCTAGGAGATTCACATAGAAGAAAATATAAGCCATACACCAGAAATACCTGAAATAATAGCAACTAAAATAAAGAAACAAATTCAGGAAGCTATAAAAGAACTCAAATCAGAAGTAATTTTCCAGATAAGAGAAAAAAGTATAAATTTAATGAAAGAAATGATGAACACATCTAAAGAAGACATTGTAAAAATTAGAGAAACAATGCAAAAAGATGGAAACCATGAATGAACAATATAAGAAGCAAACAGAATTTATGAAACACATTCAAAAAGATATACAGGAAATCAAAAATTCCATTGAAGGTTGCTAAAACTGCCTCAATGAAAATGAAGATACAATTTCATATCTCAAGACAAGATTGCAGCTAATGAACTAGAAAGGAAAGATTTTTTTAAATAACAAGGAAAGAGAAAATAACAATTCAACAGCTGCAAAATGATGCAAAGAAAAACAACATGTGATTGATAGAGGTAAATGAAAAAGAAGGGGACTACACAAATGATATCAACCTCAAAAGGTTATTTACAGAAGTAATATCTGAAAATTTCCCAAACATGAGAATGGAAACTGACATATGGATTAGTGAGTCATGCAGAACTCCAAATAACCATAACAAAAATAAAATTACACCCAGACATATAAAAAACACCATCCCAGAAATCCAACATAAGAACGGAATATTAAAAGCTGTTAGAGAGAAAAGAGAGATAATCTACAAAGAATAACCTATCAGAATCACAGCAGACTTCTCAACATAAACAATGAAGTCTAGAAGACCACGGAGTGAAGTATTTCAGATCCTAAAGGAAAATGACTTCCAACCCAGACTGATATACCCTGCAAAACTGTCCTTCAAAATGGATGGAGAAATAAGATACTTCCACGACAAAGAACAGCTAAATAATGTCATGACAACTAAACCAACCCTGCAAAGAATACAAAAAGATATTCTAGAGAGATGTAAGAAAAAACCACTAAGCAAGGCAGATAATTAAATAGAGTGGAAAGGTAAGAAGTAACAGCAGAAAGGCAACATGTCAAAAATAAACCAATATATAACAGTTATAACCATTAATGTAAATGGCCTCAGTTCATCATTTAAAAGAAACAGAGTGGCAGAATGAATCAAGAAACAACATCCAACATATACTGTCTACAAGAAACCCAACTAACACAAAAGGAAACTCATAGACTGAAAGTCAAAGGATGGAAAACAATACTTCATGAAATAGGAATGCAAAAAAAAAAAGCAGGAGTAGCTATACTGTTTGCAGACAATGTGAACTTCAAACCAAAAATGATCAGAAGAGATAAAAAAGCTCACTACATATTAGATGGGGGAAACTTCAAGAGGAAGAGATAACAATCTTAAATATTTATGCAACAAATTCGAGAGCACCCAGCTATACAAAACAAATATTAACATAAATGGAAACATCAAATAAACAATAACACAATTATAACAGAAGACCTTAACATGACATTGATACAAAAGGACAGATCAACTAGACAGAAAATAAGCAAAAAAGTAACAGAACTCAATCACAATTGTGAACAAATAGACTTGATAAATGTATAAACAGTGTTCCATCCAACAACATCAAAATATACATTCTTCTCAGCAGGACATGGGACATTCACTAAAATAAACCATATACTAGCCCACAGAACATAAGTAATGCAAAACAATTGAAATTATCATATGCACATTATTGGATCATAGTACCATGAAACTAGAAATTAATGACAAAAGGAACTACAAAAACCCACGAAAACATTGAATAATACACTCTTGAGCAATCACTGGGTCACAGAGGAAATTAAAATAGAAATTAAACAATACATACAAGAAAACAAAAATACAAATAAAACTTACTGGAATTTGTAGGATGAGATGAAAGCAGTCCTCAGAGGAAAATTTATTGCAGCGAATTCCCATATCAGGAAAACACAACAAACACAAATAAACAACCTGATGCTACACCTCAAACATCTAGAAAAAGAACAAGTCTGGCCCAAAGCCAAAAGAAGGAAGGAAATGTAAAAAATCTGAGTAGAAATTAATGTAATAGAGACTAAGAAAACAACACAAAGAATCAAAGAATTGAAGAGTTGGTTCTTTGAAATAATAAATAAAATTGATAAGCCCCTAGCTAGCCTTATTTAAAAAGTGAAAGAAAAAATCCCAATTCATGCAATAAGGAATGAAAAAGATGAAATCACTACAGACCCTGTGGAAATACAGAAGATCATCAACACCTCTTTCAAAAACTTGACTCTCATAGGTTCAATAACACAGAAGAAATGGACAGACTCCTAGAAACATATGAATGACCAAAGCTGGGCCAAGAAGATGTAAAACTGATGAATAACCAAATTTCTATTAATGAAATTGAAAATGTAATTAAATCCTTACCAACAAACAAGATCCCAGGACAATACAGATTCACTGTGGAATTCTACAAGAAATAAAAGAAGACTTAATACCGACACTCTTCAAACTCTTTAATGAAATTGAAGGGGAAGCAATTCTTCCTAACACATTCCTGGAAACAAATATTATTCTCATACCAAAACCCGAGAAAGACCTAGCTAAAAAAGAGAACTATAGGCCATCTTCCTAATGAACATAGATGCAAAAATTCTCAATGTTGTACAATTCTCTACAATTGGCAAACAGGATGCAGCAAATCATCAAGAAGATTACACACCGTGACCAAGTGCAATTCATCCTAGGAATGCAGGGATGGTTGAACATACATAAATAAATAAATGCAATCCACCATATCAATAGAGGCAAAACAAAAAATATATGATCATCTCAATCGATGCAGAAAAAGCTTTTGATAAGGTACCACACTTATTCACAATAAAAATCTTACAGAGAATTGGAATAAATGGTCTTTACCTCAATATGATAAAAGCCATCTATGACAAACCAGTGGCAAGCATCATATTAAATGGCCAAAAACTGAAAGACTTTACTTTAAAATCAGGCAGAACACAAGGATGTCCATTATCACCACTCCTATTCAACATAGTACTGGAAATACTAGCCAGAGCAATTAGACAAGAGAGAGAAATAAAAGGAATAAGGACAGGAAAAGAGGAAGTCAAATTACCATTGTTTGCAGATGACATGATACTCTACAGAGAATACCCCCAAAACTCCATTGAAAGACTCCTACATATAATAAATAAATTCAGCAATGTAGCTGGATACAAAGTCAAAAATCAATAGCATTCCTATACACTAACAACAAAATCACTGAGAGATAAGAGAAAGCCACACACTTCACACTAGCATCCAAAAAAATGAAATACTTAGGAATTAATCTAACAAAAGAAGTAAAAGATCTATCCAGGGAAAATTATATTACCCTGAAAAAAGAAATTGAAGAGGACCTCAGAAAATGGAAAGAAATCCCTTGTTCATGGATAGGAAAAAGAAATATTGTGAAAATGACCATTCTCCCAAAATTGTTATTCAGATTCAATGCATTCTCAATCAAAATATCAATAGCATACCTCATATCTAGAGAAATCACTCCTAAAATTCATCTGGAATCAGAAGAGACCTAGAATAGCAAAGGCAGTTCTAAACAGCAAAGGCAAGGTAGGAGGCATCACAATCCCTGACTTGAAGTTATACTACAAAGCAACTGTAGTAAAATCAACATGGTACTGGAATTAAAAAAAAGACCTAAAAATCAATGGAATAGATTAGAAGATGCAGCTCCAACTACAAACACACTCAGCTATCTTGTCCTTCATAAAGGAGCCAAACATGTTCACTGGAAGAACAACAGTCTGTTTAATAAATGGTGCTGGAAAAATTGGCTCTGTATATGCCAAAAATTAAAACTAGACCCATGCCTATCACCATGTACTAAAGTCTAAATGTATCAAAGATCCAAATATTAAAACAGAAACACTAAATCTGTTAGAAGACAAATTAGGTAAAAATCTTGAAGACACAGGGGTAGGTAGAGAATTCATGAATAGGACTCAAACCACACGGGAAATACTTCCCAGAGTCAATAACTGGGATCACCTCTTATTAAAAAGTTTCTGCATGTCAAAAGAAATCTCCAGCATAGTGAAAAGAAAACCCACAAACTGGGAAAAGATCTTAGTGAACTGCCCCTCAGACGAAGGACTTCTGTCTAAAACATATAAAGAATTAAAAAAACTCAGACCCCCAAAATTCAAGACCCAATCCAAAAAATGGTCATCTGAGTTGAATAAACAATTCTCAGATGAAGAAATACAAACAGCAAATAAATATATGAAAAAACATTCATCATCATTAGTCGCTGGAGAAATGCAAATTAAAACCACACTGAGATTTCATCTCACTCCTGAAAGAATGGCCAAGATCAAGAAAACCACCACCAACAAATGCTGGAGAGGCTGTGGGGAAAAGGAACTCTCCTGCACTGTTGGTGGGAGTGTAGACTAGTGCAACCATTGTGGAGGTCAGTCTGGAGATTTCTTAGAAAACTGGGACTGGAAGCCCCATTTGACCCAGCTACACCACTTCTAGGCATATTCCCAGAAGAACTGAAAGCATCATACCACAGTGATATATGTGCACCCATGTTTATAGCAGCACAATTTGTAATAGCCAGATCTTGGAAACAACCCAAGTGCCCATCAACTGAGGAATGGATAAAAAAGTTGCGATGTTTTTACACAATGGCGTATTACTCAGCTATAAAAAATGATGACATTGAGATATTTATAAATAAATGGACGCAACTTGAGACCATACCCATTAGTGAAATAAATCAAACTCACACGTATAAATACCAGATGGTCTCCCTTGTATAAGAAATGGTAAGGTTTCATAAGATTTTATGGTAATCATGATTCTCCATTACACTGCTTTGAAGTCTCATAATGTTTTCATTCATTGGTTGGAATGGTTTTATTGTTATGTTTGCTTTTACTATGTGTGATGGTAAGAACTGATACTTTGAAGAAAAGAAGACATTATGGTAGCCTTGCTGACTTAATGTCATCTTGCTTTGAAGCCACACCATGCTTTTGTTCTTCTATCTCCATTGGTTCTATCCTGTTATGTCTTATTAGGTTTTAAAATGTGTGATAGTATAAATAAATTTTTATGGAAAATGAGATATTTTAGTGGCCGTTGTTCATTTTTCTGTTATTTGAGTTTGAATGCTCTGTAATACTTTCATTCTCTTGAATGGCTTTACACTATTTTGTTATGTTTGATATTATTGTGTGTGAAGCTATGCTCAACTATTTTAAAGAAAGAGACATTATGATAGCTACTGTTAATATCTGATTGTCTTGTTGTGAAGTGCTGTGTTGCTTACATTGTTCTGTTCTGTTTTGCTCTGTACTCTTTTGTTTTATTCTCTTTAAAATAAATGAAAAATAAAAATAAAAAAGTAAAGCCAATTGGACATTGTAGGATTTTTTTTCTCAGGTAACCACAGTGACTGGAGCATGGCAATCTAGACACACCTTGGAATGAGCAGTTGAAAGTGTAACCAAAGTAATATACTGCACCATGTTCCTTTTTTTATGCACTCTTCTGTCAACCATGAAAAGGCTTAAAATGGAGAACAGACACCATATCACCCTCCCTCTTCCTCAGTGTTCACTACTTATTTCCAGAATCCTTTGCATAATCTGATAGAATACCCAAATCATTTATGAATTTGTATATTATCTACTATCTCTCTATACCTGTTACATTCAAGCTTTATGAAGGGAGAAGCTTTTGTGTTGTTCGCTAATATTTTGTTAGAAGTTAGATCATTCCTGTAATACAGCAAGTGTTAAAGATTAAGAAAAACATACTGAAGTGAAATTAGGGAAATGTTTCTAACATTCAACAGTGTTCTACCGAGTTTTAGTACAAAATGTAACCCAATCATTGGGTGCTCTGCCTTCCTGCATCCCTCTAAGACAAACATTCCCTACGAAAGAGGTGAAACCCAAGACCACTGACTCACATAGGAGGGTAAGATGTTGTGTTCTTCACAAGTTCCATGACTCTGGAGACTGTGGAGAAGCAAACCTCAGGGATCCAAGAGGAGATCTGGCAAAGGAACTCCCAGGAAGACAGCCACAGACTTTACAAATCCTTCTACACTTTCATACATCCCCAGGACTTTGCCATACTTGGTGTCCACCACAGGTGGTGAGGAAGGGTATTCAGCTGGATATGGAGAGGAAAAGTGGGCACATCAAAAAGATGAGGTTAGCACTTGATTCTAGTTTGGTTTTGCCATTTCCTAGTCACATAAGCTTGAGTAAGTCACCCAAACCCACTAGCACTCAGTTTCTTCTCAAGTAAAATGAGGATAAGGGGAAGTGTCCTTCCTGACTCAAAAGGCTGCATAGAGCAGACAATTTGAACAGATAATAGGAAAACACCCAGGCAACAGTCTCTACACAATGGAGAGTTGCTGAGAATGAATACAACCTTCAGTCCTTGCCTTGGAAGCAAGTATCCATTAGAATCCTGGTGCTGCATTCATGCTAATGAGAGGATGCACAAGAGGTGGCTTCTTTCCTCAAGCTGAATTTGTGAGGACAAGGTGCCACAGACAAACTAAATACTGGGATGGGAGACAGTGTGTCCCCATGGTGCAATCAGAAAGTTGTTAAAAGAGTTGGAACAAGGAGTGAGGCACTCACTGGTACAGAAAACCTGGAATTTATAGCCAAGAATTAGTGAACAACACAATATAGAATGAGAATGTATAAAAATCAATGGAGAAAATGTGCAGATAATCACAGCCAGCAGCATACTGCACCTGGCTGGGAAGAAACAGCAAGCAGTACATGAATATCCTCAGATGAAGTCCACAGAGAGTGGAAGATAATCCTAGAATGAGCAGGTGTGTATCAGGAAAGGCCTTGGAAGACAGGCTGAAGAACCGAGTTTTACCTGGTGGACTACTGAGAAGCAGAAACAGTTCTAAACTGAGGACACAATAAACTTCCACACTCTTCCTCTGATGTCCTGAACAGATCTTTCTACAGGAGAGAGAAATGGGACATTTTTCTAAGGGCAAATCTGTTGCTTCTTTCTTTCATTCTTGTTGCTAGGTATTGCCATCACAAGATGCACTTCTTGAGATATCCATTTATGCTTCCCAAGGCTTCTGTACTACACATAGATCCCCTTTAATAATTAGGAGAAAATGTTAGGAACAAAAAGGGAGATGTGCACAAGGAATTGTGACCGAGGATTTGGTTCTTAACAGGATGTGGGTTCTTCAGAGAAAAAGAGCAGTTTTTTAAAAATTTTTTTTGGTCTTTTTCCTTTTTACCAGTACCAGGGATCTAACTCACGACTGCCTGCTTGCAAGGCAGGCACTTATGCCGCTGAGCTAAATCCCCAGCCCCGAAAAAGACCAGTTTTATGATGCAGGAGTGCCAAGTGCTTCACAGAGGTGAAGGAGTGTACAGCAGGAATTTCTAGGTGTGATCTGTATTAGCTCAGTGATAACTGTGAAACTACATAAAGTAGGCTGAAGCCAGATTGCCTATTGTGAAATAGTAGTTGGCTTGGAAAGCTTAAACAGTAAGGAAAGTAACAGTAGTGACCATCTAGCTTACAAAAGTTTTCACACTTCGTGACATACATACACTCTTATTCTCTAAACCTGACTCTCAAAAAAAAAAAATCTTTTCTAGGTTAGATTGAATATGGTCATGTTACAGATGAGAGAAGTATAAAATTGTACACAGTCTATATGAACTTCCTAAAGATGTGAATGAATGGCATTGCCAAGGTAACCAGCAGTAATGAACAGTTCCAACTTTAGTTCTTTTCTCTGCTCTTTACTCCAATCCAGTTCTTTCACAGTGTTACATAGCCAGAGAAAAGATAAAATCCTATTGATCTCAGTGATCTTAGGATGCTGATACTTGAGTACTATCTGGTTTCAGGAGCCAGTGAAAACAGGGTTTGTCTCTTTATATTATCTCCAGAGAGTCCATGTTTCTCTGTTCCAATTTCTCTGCCCATCATAGGGTACAAATCTATATTGAAGTCCCCCATTTATAGATCTCTATTAACCAAGAATTTAATTTCTCTTCTGACGCTTTCGTCTATGAGACATTACTGACAATGTCCAATCACTCAGAGTCCCTCCCAACTGCTGCTTCTTTTGTCATACCCTCTCCACTGCACTGACGGTATCATTTATTTGGTAATTCTAAGTAACAAACTACCTTTCAGGGACCACTAACTCCTGATGTTTTGGCCTGAACACATCTGAAATTCTGGAAATAACTCCATTTTAATTCATCACCTCTATTTTCTCCTTTCTTACACATCTTCTAAGACAAAGACTGTTGGAGATTCGCTGTACAGGGCTAAGTTGCTGGACACAGGGATGCCTGCATTGGAAAAGAGCATATAAATTGTGCTCCAAAATCAAGATGATGCCACAGTTGAGGCAACCAAGGACATGGATGGCTGAAACCCACTATTCCAGAGCAATAAAGCTGCTGATCTTAAAGGTAATGCAGTTCTCTTTAGTTGGCAAAATTTACTACTTGGAGAAGTCTGAACTGACTACCAAGGTCCTGTGCAGTTCCTGAGATGGCCTCATGTTCCCTTCCTTTGTTTGAAAATCTAATAAATATGGATTGCCTGGAAAAAGTCTTTGTCTCAGCTCGCAAGAATTGGTGAATTCTGTTAGAGGGTTCTGACCTTTGTGGAGCCTTATATAATAACACTTGTCTCTTTTGTGTAAGCTATTCACCATCCACATATTCAGGAGGTTGCAGACCTGCTAATTTGATGAAAAATGACCATTCAAATGGTTTTAGAAATAATCCATTTCATCCACACTATAAACTCCTGAGGTAGGCACTATAGACATCTTTACATTAAAGATGGGTGGAAAAAGAATGGTTGACCCACACACAATAAAGTTAACTATCTTATTTAAAGACACAGAGCTCATAAATATTAAATATCTTTAAATGAGAGAACCATATCTGGACTAAGGATGAAAACTGAGCTCTCTTAATTCTCATATGTGAGATATGATGTTACTTCACTGCACTTATGCACTGTTTGTATGCCCTAGAAGCTCATAGTGCTTATCCTCCCATGTCTCATTCTGTCCAGAACAAAACTCCGCAGTATGAGTGCTACAAATCTATGACCAGAGTGATTGCTCCTCAAATATGAATCAGTCATGCCCTTTCCTTAGAGCATATCCACCTGTCTCTGCTCAAAACTTGGGTTGCTAAATGTGCCACCCAGATCCTAGATGTTTTTATTTTCAAAATACTTACCACAAGCCATGCAAGTAGAAAGGGATGCCAAAAACAGACAGTAGAGCCTCATTATGAAAGGATAACAGCTTGGGACCCAAGGAGCTCTCTGTCCTTATTCAAGGTGATTCACCTATCATCCCCCAGCACTGAATATATTCCTGTAAATCCCACCAAGCCAACTTATTTGTGGAATCTGAACCAATAGAAAAGATTTTCTCCTTATGAAGCTCTCTGGAGGCTTTCCTTGGGATTCTCATGTTCCACCCATTCAGAGTTTGCCCTCGTTTTTCTGAACAGCTACTCATACACAGTTTAGCTAATCTTTCATTTCAACAGTCTTGACTCTATACTTAGGTTACAGATTGCCACAATCTAGTCCAGCAACTTCTTGTGTAAGGATTTCTTCCATGTATGACTTACTTCTCAGTGCACTACGAGCCTCTCAGAGTGTGCATCACCAGAAATAAAGAAGGTGTTAGTGGAAGATAACTTAAAATAGAGTGAAACTTTGGTCAAAGTCCACAGAACAGCTTGAAAATTCTTAGGGCATCTCATAGTCCCAGAGATACTTAGTTGGGAAATTACAAGATATCTCTTAACCTCTGTGGGATAGTATTGCAAAGATTTCTAGATTGTCAAATTTGGAATAAATCTTAAATTTTGTCTAGTGACCTTTCCAAAGCATAAATTAGTTTTGCAATATTGCTGTCAAGTCCTCTGGCTCTACATCACATTCCTGAGTCTGATCCCTATTTATTTATTTTTAAGCTTTTACAGAGAGTATTGAAGATACACAGAGGACTTCAATATTTGGTCCTCCCTCTCAATGAGAGCTCCAGGTAGTTTACAAAATGGGGGCTGGGAGATTGGAATCTGAGAGCACTAACGAGAGGGCATGAAGAGTCCTCTTGGTATAACTAGGAAAATTTATTTATAAACTCCCAAGAATACAAAGAAGATTGTTAAATCCTCATTCATAGAATCATCAAATGCCCTACAATGAAAAATTTAAATACCCTTTTGTAGAACTGGATAAGCAAATGTTATGCATTCATTCAAAGTGGTGAGGTAGATCAAAAGACATTCTTGATCTACTGTAAAGGAAAACACATTGTAAAAACTGTTATGGTGACTTGGAGAGACAGTTTACTATTAAAGAAAGTGCCCCCATCTGATCCAACTGTTTTAGTACTAGGTGTATAACTAAGAAAATCTAAAACACTTGACATTCAGAATTGTGTACATGAACAGCAATATTATTCATAATAGTTAAAAAATGGAAACAGCCCAATTATTCATCTTTATGAAAGAACAATAAAAGGTAGTTTTTGTACACAGTAGAACTCCACTGAGCCTCAAGAACAGCATCTTCAGTATCAGTGAATCTGAAAAACCTTGTGCTAAATTAAAGAAGCCACACACAAGGCCATAGGATGTATGATTCGATGGATATAAAACTTTCAGAATAGGGAAGCGAGAGACACAAAAAATAACTTTGTACCTTCTGGGATATACAAATGGGGGTTTAAAGGGCCATGAGAAATGACTGCTTGTGGGTATACAATTTCTTTTTGGAGTGAGAAAAATATTCTGGGACAGATAGTGGAGATGCCTGAGATCATTTTGAAAATACTATGAAACCTGAATGATAACTTTTAAAAGGTGAAATTGTATTATATGGAAATGACAAAATATCATTTATAAAAGTAATTAATGACTTAAAAATGAAGTATCTTTATATCAGTCTGTATATGTGATCCTGTTTTAGTAATAAAATGTATTCTTTCTGAGTAGAAAAACTCTGGAAGATTTATATTTAATTAGTACTGCAATAGTCATTTCTCATTTGTATTGTCATGTTTTTACTTACATGCAGTATCACTCTTACATTCATCTGCTAAATATTTAGTGAGAGCTTCTGTGTGGCAAAAACTCTGCAGAATTTTCTATGTGCAGGACCTCAGTGGTCAAGATAGGGTCGACTCCTTTTCATAGACTAACATGTTGAGAATGCCAAGTATACTTGTTTGACTTGTAAAAGATGTAGTGTGGCCTTCCTCCTTTGAGATTCTTCCAATTTCATTTCCTGAAGTGTCTCCTCCTTCCTGAGGATGCCTCTTGACACTTCCAGGCATCCAGGAAATTTAAATACCAGTTTATATCTGGTGCTATTCAGAGGAGCACAGGTGGTTGGAGACAGGAGTTTAGAGTCTTTGGGAGAGACAGTGGCTTGGTGGCAGAAGCACTTACTGGACACTCAAACTTTACATTCTCCATCCTACAGTGTATATTTTTTTCTGCGAAGAGATCCCTTTGCATCTAGCAGGGGTCATGAGGTTAACCATTGCCAACAGAGGGTCTACTTATGTCAGTTATCTCAAGGCCAGTACGTGAGAAGATAGCTGGGCCTTTCCCTGAAATAGTAGGTAAAGATTCTGAGACTGAAAGGATAAAGAATTAATGAGGGGGTCAGGGTCTGAATCCCTCATCTGTACTTGCACCAGAGATGCTCTCTGATCTACAACAGGATTTTGAACATTAATTGGACAATAAACATATTACTATTATGCTTGAGCTATCACATGGTTTGGATAGCCAAACCCTGAGAATACAGGAGAACTGCAAAAATGCACAGTCATGTTCCTTGTGGACTTTGTCAATTTGTTTCCTATTCTTTCCCCTCAGCAAGAATACATGTATTGGGGTTGGGGATTTAACACAGAGGCATAAGCACCAACCTTGCAAGCAGGTGGTCGTGAGTTCAATCCCTGGTACCGATAAAAAAAGAATACATATATTGTATCCAGACATCCTTGTGTAGAATTTAGAGCCAGAATTATATATTAGAATTGGTTCCATTTCTCCATAGGATTTAAAACCCCAGGGCTGTGATGGCTTACAACTGTCAAGCGCTTCTCTTTATGAGAAGGATTTCTCTGAACTGAAGAATAGTCATGATAAATCTAAGCTGTAACTTCAGGGATTTCACAAACTTCTCATCCACCATAGCATTCCTCAATCAAGCAATGAATAAAGCACCAGCAGGAAGGATCTAAAACTTTGAAGAAGTAAGTTGTGAAGATGCCAGAAGAAAGATGCTGCGCCAGATCTCCCGTAGACTCAGTGTGTCTTTACCTCAGCCAAAATGCTGGCTTGTGGAGAAAGTGTTTGTGAAAGTACTTCATCTACCTCACCTATATGGTGAACCAACTGAAACACACATTCTTTCCTTAGTTTTCTCTGCATATTAAGCTCCTCTACATTGTGAACTGTGTAATACATCCCTGATAGGCTACATTTCCTTTTATTCTTCAAATTCCTTGTTTCTGTCATTGTTTACTACATTGCCCAGAATAAATCTGTTGCTCTTGAATCTTTGCCTTGGTCTCCTTCAGAGAACCTCAAAATAAGGCAAACCATCCTCAATTCCTTAGTCAAAAAAATGTATATAATACATTAAAGGTTTGGTTGTGTATCACTATAATTCATATGTTCAAACTCTATCTACCAGTGCCTAAGAATAAAGATATACTTGAAAATAAGTTTTTAAAAATCTTTTCCAACAAAATAAAGCCATTTATGTATGTTCACATAATAAGAGGAAATTTGGACATACTAGGGGATGTTTTCAAAGAGTACATATTGCATATAAAGATTAAAACAAAACAGCCTTCTGTAAGCCAAGAAAGAAGACCTCAGAGATAACCAACCAACTGGCGCCTTCAACTGGACTTTCACTTCCTAGAAGTGTGAGAATATTTAATCTTGTTCTTTTAGCCATGTTGTCTGTGACACATTGATAAAAACAGCACAAAGAGACTAAAAAATACAAACAACTCAATGCTTTTCCTTTCACTAGATAAAAAATAAGGGACTAGAGATAACTGATACTGTCTAAGATCACATAGCAACCCCACTTCAAAGTCAGGACAAAAATATGAAGCTTCAAGCTTTTAATGCTTGGTCTCTTGTTTAATACCTAGGGGAGTGCTACAATCATTAGTGTATAACAAGGAAAAATTTATTGATTTCTTTCTAAAATTATGTTGTCAGTTCATTGACGTGGGATGAGAGAGTTGAAGTTTTATAAATAGCCACAGGCAGAGGCAGGTACTTAGAAAGGAGTAATCTGTCTCTCATAGCAAGCATGTCCTTTTCCAGATCAGACTATATATTTTTTGTACAAGGGATTGAACTCATGGCCTCATGCTTTTCAGGTGGGCACTTACACTGCTAAGCTAAATCCCTGGCCTAGACCATTACTGACCAAAAAGCAATGAACAGCACAAACCACAAACCATATGACAATGCATAGGAGCTCATGAAGTTTTGCCCAAGACTCTATATTTGGGCTAAAAGTAAGCTTTTGAAGAATGAAATTCAGCAAAAGATGCTCATCAGCAGTCATTCTAGCCACTAAGACAGTCTCTGGGCCCTGTCCTGAGGCAAGGTCATCAAGACCACATAAAAATTTGTTCCCAGAAAACATTCCTTCTAACGGAGCGTGACTGGGAAAACAATGTGTCCCTTAATTTTTATTTAAGGAGGAAAAATGCATAAAGGGCAGTTCAATAAAAAGCCTTCATGTCCCATATCCATACCAGACTAAGAAGACAACAAGGCTGCTTCTAACTACTTAGACCTAATGTGCGTGCGTACACACACACACACACACACACACACACACACACACACCAATCTGTTAACCATCCTGCCTTTTGGCCTAGTCAACAGGCTTCTGAAACCTGGTAAATGACCTTTGTTCTCGGCCTTTGAAGATTGTGCAGATCTTAGAAAGACATAGAAGGAGAGGAATGAATTACTCTCCAAAATCACTATTCAGATCACATGGCCACTTGTGACTCCAGTAACCTCTGTGAACAAGAACTGGTGCATCTTGCCAGCACTTGGCTGCACCTGTGAAGCTTATTCCTGGCTCTGATGGATCTACAGAAAAGATGGATGAAGCTGGAGTTCAGAAAGCCTCACACCAGATGTCATGTTTTAGTCTAATGTCCCTTGTCACTTTATCTGTAGTTTGTACTATAAATCTTTTAAGGAGAAGTTGACTGAATTATGTTTTTGTCTTGAGAAATCGTCCAAAACAGTAAGAAATAAACACTAGGTAATATATTACACATTGTAATCTTAGAAGCAGTTGCTCAAGTTACAAAATCAAAGCATAAATGCCTATTCTTTTTGATGAACTAATAGAGAATTGGTAACACGATTATCTATCTTAACACTTAAACATACATACAGTTATGTATTTATACCTACAAGTTGTTCTTTCTTTTTGAGTACTCTCTTTCCCTTTCACTATTACAATATCTATTGTACAATGTGGATTTTATTACTCTTTCAGTTTTTATTATTACTATTTATTTTTTACACTAGAGAGACAATACAATACTTAAAAATGTGAGTCTGATTTATTTCATCTATGTGTATAGTTGCCACTTTCTTCCATTTATCTATAAAAGCCTCAAGATTATCCTTTTTCATGGTAATATTCCATTGAATAAAAATACCACATCTTTTTCATCCACTCTGTGTTTGATGGGACTTTTGGTTCTTACCAAGATTTAGGTATTACAAATTGTGCTGCTATAAACATGGGTGCACATATATAACTGTGATGTGACCTTTTCAATTTTTCTGGGAAAATACTCAGGAGAGGAGAATCTGGATTGAATGGAACTTCCAATCTTAGTTTTTTGAGGACTCTCCATACTGATTTCCTTAGTGGTCCCATTTTGGAATGTGTTCTGCCCCAAATCAGCTTTAAGGCAGCTACAGAGATGTCTCTTTTGGATCCACTTAAGATTAAGGAGAGTGAAAACTTTCACTGGGTATTGAAACAGCAAGAAATGCAGGGCTCTAGCCAGGCTGGTGACACAAGTCTGTAATCTCAGTATTTGGGAGGCTGAAGCACGAGGATCACCATGAGTGTAAGGCTAGTCTGGACTACATAATGAGTTCAAAGTTACTCTGAAGTACATAGTAAGACCATATCTCAAAGAAATAAAGACAGACAGAGAGACAGGGAGAGAGAGAGAGAGAGAGAGAGAGAGAGAGAGAGAGAGAGAGAGAGAGAGAAAAGCTTGACTCTCCCACTTTTCTGAGCACCAGCTTGAAAAGTGAGTGGCTTGGCTTGGCAAGGGGCAGTTGAGCCTTTCCCCACTGCTTGCCTTTGTCTCCCCCCAATCCGGGACAACTTGCCTTCCCTGGTTTTCTGAGTTCAGCCAGTCAGACTGGCAGCTCTCCTCCTCCCCTGCAAGTAGAACCAGTGGCTTCCTGCCAGTACCTGGCCCTACCCGTGAAGCCCAATTGTGACTCTAATGGATCTGCAGAAAACATGGTTGAAGTAGGAGTCTAGTTTGCCTCACACCAGATGTCACTTCAGAAGCAGCAATGACCAGAAGCTAACTGAGTTTGCTACTGGCTTCTAGTGTTATCTGTATTCTCTGGCCTCGTAATGAATTCTAGAAGAGCTGCACTTTGACTGTTCACAGGTTCATCTAAACTGAGCAAAATAATCCTAGACTGATTTGCAACAGATTTAAATGATTTTCCAAGTAAAACAGAATAAAATGTCCTTACATCCTAAGCAGGTAGGAAGGAGCTTGGAGAGCAGATGCCTCTGGGAGCTCCAAAATAAACTCCTCAAACTTGCCCATGACATTAATTTAATAGATATATAGAGTGCATATATTTAAAAAAAGCATTAGACAAAAGCAAAGCTATGCACTAGTAGGCCCTTCATTCAGCTTTTCCTACTAGTGGGATTAATAAGGTGCAGAATATATTAGAAATCACTGTTGTGAGGAACCAGCATCCAGGAAACTGCTAGATGAGTTGTGGGATCCTTTGTAAAGAAGGGATAAGAGGAAGGAGGCTCTGGGTGCATGATCCCCACACTACTCACCATGGCACAATACCATTCACCACAGAATTTCAAATGCTATGGCCTATTCCAATGCATCCTAAAGACACGTCATGTTCCCAGAAGCTCTATTAAACTCATACTGATATCACATTTCTTATTTTTTTCTATTAGAAAAGATTTTAAACTCCAAA
Source organism: Cavia porcellus (assembly GCF_034190915.1). NCBI lineage: Eukaryota > Metazoa > Chordata > Mammalia > Rodentia > Caviidae > Cavia > Cavia porcellus. The sequence goes on from NW_026947487.1 coordinate 82,671,674, forward strand.
TTGAGTTGCATATGGTAAAACCTAACAAAAACTTGAAACAATAAATAATGTGAAAAGTTATGAAAGATGGGCTCTCGGGATGGTTGCAGGATAACAAAGATTATTACAAAAGACTCTGTCAAAATCACAACCTCCAGAAAAGCCACCACAAACTTTAGCAAAAATTCTGCTACAAGGATGCTGCTGTCTCTTCAGTCTTGTTGACTTTACCAGTGACCCTGGGAAACCCTGTTTCTAATCCCTGTGGACAGGGATTATTGTTTCCAAATATCTTATGCAACCCTCTTCATTTTGCCTTTTTTTTCTTTCCTTTTTTTTGGCCTACTCTTTCTCTTTCTCTCTGTCTCTATCTCTGTCTCTCTCTCTCTCTTTTAAACAAGGTCTTGCTATGTAGCCTAAGATAGCCTTGAAGTCACTATGCAGCCCAAGCTGGTTTCCAACTTGTGGCCAACCTCCTGCCTCAGCCTCCCAAATTCCAGGATTCCAGATGTAAGCCACCACACCCAACACCTTTAGGTATTTTTTAAAGTCATTGAATAGCTGCGTGGTTTCTATACCATGCTTTTCCCACATTGCAATGTTCTCTGCTTATTCTCAATTAAATATCACTTATTTAAGAGCTTTTTTATTTAAATATTAATGTATCATCACCATCTGGATTATTAGTAGTAATTTTAAAATGAGATAACCTTTTATTTTAACTTTTTAATTTGAAAGAAATTTTTATTTAATAGATAGTCCTCCAACAAATTAAATGTAGACATGCAAATTGAGTCAATAGAGTTTCTAAAATTAAAAAATTCACAAAATAAAAAGTGAATAAAGAAATATGAATAATAATACATGTGGTTCAAAAAAGCATAATCCTGAAAATTAGTCACTCTGTGGAAAATGACCTCTTGATAGCTGCTTTACTAAAGAGAGACACTGACTACCTTAACTAACAGGACCCACCCCATCCCCCACCCTCTACCCCCCCACCCCACCCCGCTCTGAGTGGCAGACAGTGGCTTTTGTCAATGTCATCATCACATGAGTCATTTCATGTAGTTCCAGGGAAATTATTCTCTTTCAAAATCATGTCACTGGGCAAAAATTGTAGTACATGATAGGTTTGCATTTTCCAGGGCTCTTCATGCTGCATTGTAAATAGAGGTCGGACACCCTGGAGTCAGTCCAGTCCTGACACTGACTAGCTCAGACTCTGGGAGAGGTTTTGTCCTGCAGGTGACTCCCTACAGAGAGAGCTGCCCTTGCCATGCACAAGTGTATTACAAACAATTTGAAATGGCTCTTCTTACTCTGCTGATAGGAAAACAAACTGATACAACTATGTTTGAAAAACTTTTGAATTATCTGCCATTAACATATGAAATCTCTATGACCAGTGAAACCATCTTACATATAAACACAGGAGAGGCACATGCATGTGTGTAGTTATTAAAGACAGTTTCTAGCTAGGAATAGTAGGGAACACCTATAATCCCAGCACTAGAAATGCAGAGGCAGTAAGAACCCTACAAGCTCAATATCAGCCTTGACTACATAGAGAGACTGTGCCTAAAAAAAAAAAAAAAGATACCTCCCCTATCCACACACACAGAAGCATACACACACCACACCTGCAAACACAAACACATATATACACACATGCACAAAAGACCATGTGAGGGGCCTACAAATGAAAGTCCAGCAAACCACAAAAAATGTTCTCACCAGAAATCAAATCAGCTGGCACTTTAGTGTAGAAACTCTAGTTACCAGCACTATGCTAAAATTTCTTCAACCATATTGCCTGTGAAAATTTGCTATGGTCATCTGAACAGATTCCTATGGTCTCCAAAGGCCACTGATATGGAATGGACAAATACTGGCTCATTTCCACCGTGAATGACTTGCACATTGATCAGGAGCAAACTGTAACCATGTGAACCATAGAGAGGAATCTCACAGACATAGCATTTATAGAAGAAAGTCAGGGCAAGAGGTTGTGTTTATATTAATACAGAACACAAGTGGAAAAACTAATACATCCTGCCAAGAGCCAGGTTAATAGTTACCACCGTGAATAGATAGGCAAGGAGGGAACAATAATCAGAGCATGGAATTGATCTCAGGATGGTTTCTGGGATGCTGATAATATTCTGTTTCTTGATCAGGGTGAAAATTGCATAAGTGAAGTCAATTTGTATAAATCAATCAAGGCATAATGTTTTATTTCATGTATGCTCATGTGCATACTATGTTCTCTATATATATTAAGACCTTAATATCAAATAGAGGAGATAGGATAGGTACAAATGAATTTGCTATGATCATATAAATTATGAAAGAATATAAATTGTCAAATGTGATTACTATTTTAATAGGGATTGTATTGTAAATACTGTTAGAAATCCAAATTAAATTCATCTGAATAACTCACTGAATAAATTGAACTCATAAATATCATAAAATTCTATGAGGTAAAAGTTACAGATTTGAGTACAACTTTGTTAAAGGACAGTGTGGAACCCTAAGGCTCCAAGGAGGAGTCCTGGGATTCAGAACTGGGGAAAGGTCTAGAGTCCAAATGATCCTCGACAGAAAAAAAGCAGCAAGAAGCACTGAAAGGACGGACTCATTCATGACTTTAGTTGAAACTCTTTAGAAACTTGCCCAGAAAATGCAAAACTTACAAAACAGGAAAAAAAGTACAAGCCATAACCCCTGCCCTGTGAGGTTGGCCATTTTAGATAATGGAAAACGTTTTCCACTTTTAGCCCTGTAGTATAACTTCAAGTCAGGAATTAAGATGCCCAGTGCCTTGCCCTTGTTGGCCAAAACTACTTTTGCTGCTCTAGGCCTCTTCTGGTACAATATGAATTTTAGGATTGTTGGAATGCCATTGGGTATTTTGATTGGGATTGCATTAGCTCTACTTAACAGTTTTGCAAGTATAGCCACTTTCACTATATTGGTTCTACCCACCTAAAAACAGGGCATATCTTTCCATTTTCTGATACCCTCTTGCATTTCCTTTTTTATGGTACTATAAGATTCCTTGTAGAGCTCTTTCACTTCCTTGGTTAAAATGATTCCTAAGCATTTCATTTTTCTTGGTGCTATTGTGAAAGATGTTGTTTCCCTAATTTTTTCCCAGTGAACTTATTACTGGTCTACAGGAATGCTATAGATTTCTGAGTGTTGACCTTCCAGATTTCAAATAATGCTTCCAGAGAATTTTTCAGTATTCGTATGTCTAATTTTAACCTAGCCACCCAATGTTCTATTTCAGTATTTGTGTCGTCTGTCCTTTTTCCTCTACCTTTAACCTACCTATTTCTGTATATCTATAATGTTTATTCATCCAAAGTTTGCTTTGAAATTCAAGACAGACGATATCATTCCTACCCTTGGAAGTATGATGAGTTTAATTTCAAATCTTATTGAGGTCTCTGAATTTAGGGCACAGCCCCCCAAGCAGATGCCACATGGCATAAGAACACCATGAGACCTTGGCTGGACACACTGACAGAACTCGGGGAGAGGCCAAGGTGAGATTTGTGAAGTTTGTATCTTCCTCTGGAAGTAAGGAAGAAACCAACTAGGCTTTTTACAGCTTCTCCAGCTGAGAGTCAGCAGGGGAAGGGGAATGCTGTTGTTAAAGGCTTGCAGCAAACAAGTGTGAGACATTTGAGTAAGATGCCTCATAAAAAATAATAATATTGTAGGGGCTTCCATTTGTTTTTTGTTTGGTTGATATCAGGCATCAAACTCACAACCTCATGCTTACCAGGCAGGTGCTTATGCCACTGAGATAGACCTCTGGCTTGGGGTTTCCTTTTAAATCCAATCTGATACAATCTCTCTTCCTGTTCATTGGTTTAACCCTTTTTGTTTTTATCAGAAAGCACTTTTTTCTTGATGTGTTCTTTGTGTGTGTTTTTGGTTTTGTTTTTTGTTGTCATTGTTGTTGTTTTACTGTATGCTTGCTTTTACATTGAAGGAGTTTTTGTTTTTGTTTTTGTTTGTGATTCTACTTGTATTTCATCTATTTGATTACTATGCTATGTAAAGCTCTTTTAAAAAACTTTTTAGTGATAGTCCTATATATATATATATATATATATATATATATATATATATTGCCTATCTTTGAATGATCACATTATACATTCAAAAATTCAACAGTACATCTACTGTCTTTCAGTTGTTAGACCTTTTATTGATACTGTACTTTAATCCATTATCTTCCATCTTTTGGAGTATTTTTTTTTCATAAAGGGTTTTCCTAATACTTTTACATTGCATATTTCTGATACTTGGTATCTACTAAGCAATGTTTTGTATAGTTCTTGTCAAATCCCAAGCTAAGGGAGCCCATGCCTCACAACCTATGAAGTGGCCTTTCTCAGAGAAACTTCCCCTTCCTAGTAGTCAACAGTTTCTGAAAATTTGAACGCTATTGTATCAAACTGGAAGGAATAGAATTGTAATGTTTCCTTTTCCTCTTCCTCAGTAGTTCTTCACGAAGGTACTGAGAAAGAGAACTTTCGCTGCTCTTTCCCAGTGGATTTAAAATTTTGTTCCTTGTAGAAAAGGTTCCACACAGGGCTGTATGCTCACACCTCTGGAGACCAACTTTCCCCATCTTACAACTCCCAATAATCTTTCTCACGAGCACCTGACTTTGTCAATGGAAAAGAATCTGTGATCTTGTGAACTCCCCCTTATTTCCATGATTCTTAAGGATTTTATACTGTCATTCACTTGGCCTTTAGCACTTTTATAAATATTTTAGAGAAATTCTCACAAGTATGTTGTAATAAGCACCTGTAGAGGAATCTGACCCATGCTGCCTCTCCTCCATTGGGTTGTATTTCTTAAATTTCTTCCTAGTCATTCACCAAACCACCCATGCAGAGACACATACCTTCCATGGTGCCTCTCATCATCCTTCTCTGCCTGAGGATGATAGATTTATCTCTAGCTCACAACACAGACACTGATTTTGTGTCAAAAAGAATATTTATCTTCAAATTCAGGTCAAAATACAATCATTCCTATCCTTGCATTCTGCCCATCACTCTCAACAAACAATTCTTCAGGATCTACAGTAAGATGTAGCTCTGATCACCAAACATTGTCTTTAAATACAGCTGTGTTGACTGCTCCAGGCTTCCAAGGCTAGGTAGGCCTTCCTTTCAGAGTTCTGTGTGTTCTTTTTGGTGTGGCTTCTTCACTGCCTCCTTGGCTATAACCTCAGTCCAGAAAACTACTTCTTTGTCTTTGAGTCTCTGGGCAGGTTGGATGGTGGCACCAATCTGCAGGTATCCTTCCTTTTGGTCGTACTCTGGCCAATGTGGTAGCCCCTTCCCATTGGGGTTCCTGGGAACAGAGTCAAAGAGAAATTCTGCAAAGAACTCACATTTTTCTGAAATCTTCCAGTTTCCCTAGGCTTATCTCTACAAAGAGACCCATGCAATTCCAGAGACAGGGAGAATCACATCTCCTGGAACAACTTATGTATTTTCAGTGAGCTCTGACTGTCACAGTGCTATGGCCTCAAGGGCTGAGTTTGATTATTCTAGCTGTAGCAGATACTCTATACCAGCAGATGTGCCCAACCATACACTGTCACCGACCCTATTTCCACCTTTTCCATGAGCCTCACCCAGTCCGAGCAAAGTTGGCCCAGAATTTCATCACTGTCTTGCTAAGGCTGATCTCTTCTTCTGAAGCACCCTCTGTACAGAAGAAATAAAAAAAACCACAATCTTAGCACACTAAATGTACGTCATCAGCAATAGTGGCACTTGTAATTTTTAATAAATGCAGACACTTGGCCTTTCCTATAGTCCAGCCATGGACATGGATTCCATCTATATGTTGGCGTCTTTTTCTTGTGTCTACCTCTTGGCCTCAGGATTATAATGTCACATGGCAGGTTTTCGTCTGCCTCACAGAACTACTGGATGTTGCATCATATTTTATTCTCCTACAAATGTTGATGTTTTCATACAGCCTGAAAAATATTACAATTCCAAAGGTCCTAAAGAATCACTTAAGTGGGAAATGCCCAGCACTACATATGTGTCATGAACAGACATGAGATGAGTCAAAAGTCAAAAGGCACTGAAAGACCAAACATATTTGAGAAAAGATTTTATTAAATATTATCTTATTAAATATATTTTAGGTGAAAATGTATGAGGTTTATATACACACACTGATGATCAGATAATAGAACTCTTGATTTAAGGTTAGCACTAATTGTAAATGTCTCCTTGCTCACATTAAGACAGACTCTAGTGAGATGTAAATAGAGCAGTGGCGTGCTTTCTCTCAAGCAAGGCCATGCAGATGACCCACTTCTCCTCTAACTATAGTCACAGGCCAGCACTATGATGGTGACTATAACTGGGACGCATGAATACACATCCTCATTCATGAGAACAAGTGAAATGCTCTGTTCTGATCAACATAATTAACTGTGACAGAGAATTAGGAATTTAAGAGCAGAAGAGGAGAAATTTGTTCAAGGCCATCCAACAAAAGATAAAACTCAGGCTTCCCAACTCTAAGTTCTTAACCAACAAATTGCCATTACCTTTTAAAAATGGAGCCCCAAGCACTGAGAAGATCTCATCCCCATGGTCTCCAATCACTGTCTTGGGTCTTAAGTCTGATGAGAAGCTTGGGAGGTACTGGAACTCATACATGTAGGTTGGGGCTCCAGCATCTGAGAAGGTATGATTATGCACAGTTTACACTACTAGATACACACTTGGATGATTCAATGTCTCTGTGCAAGAAACCTCTGGTTATCAAACAGGATAAACAGAGAATCTCTTGATGTGCTTAAAGCTAAGTCAAAGTTGAAATAAACTTGGATTTTTAAATTAAGTCTACTGGTACAATTTAGATATACATAATGATCACATTCATCATAGGGAATTGGCACCTGTCCATGATACGTCTTACTTCCTTTTTTTTTCCATTCTCCTCCCCTCCCTTCAACCCCTATATCTCTCCTTATTTATAAATCTTTGTTTCCATTTTATTCTTTATTCTTGTTTTCTAATATTTTTCTATTGAATTTTAATCAGGTATGTATTTATTGACTTAAAGAATGAACGAATGCAGTGAATCTAATAAATACACAGGAAGTGATTCACTGATAACTCATTATGGCTTCTTCACGGGAAGGACATCTACAACCCAATAGGCATCTTCTTCACTTACTCATGAGAATTTCCAAAGTTTTTCTCACCCATGCTAAAAAAGTAAAAAATTCAAGCTGCTTTCCTGAAAATGAGGATTCTTAAGTACAAATATATGAATGTACGAAACAATCTGTATCTTGTGTTTCAGGAAACCACAAACTCAGGGTGAGCACAGAGTTCTCTTCCTCTGAATTTTGCCATGTTTTTACTCCAATGTCTAAGCCCTAAGAGTCTATATTTTCTGATTAGATCATCATAGCCACAAACTCTGCTTGTTTAGGACTAACAGATGGATCTCAAGTCTGAGGAGGTCAACAGGTAGCAGCAACCATACAGTCCACAGAGAAGTAAGACTAAGAGAAGGAAGATCAAGCCCCAATCAAGCTGGAGGAGATATTTCTCTTTCTCCTCATGAATACATGCAAAATATTTTAAGTGCAGTTTTAAAAAGTATCAAAAAACAATGTTTTAAAACCTCCATCTGTAAATTGATCATTTTAGAAAGGATCCCAGAATTCAGTTATAAAGGAAAGAATTGTCAGTGAGCGAACTTATTTTACACAGCATGCTGCCCAAGATACTTTAAAAGTGAACTTTCAACCTTAAACCATGTAGAGTTATTAATTTCCTATATCCACAATCTTTCAATAGAAAGTAGGTCACAGAGTTTGGAAATTAGCAATTATGAACAAAAAGAGAAATAGAAACCATTAAGAAACCAAGAATTTGCATAATAGGACAGGAAGAAGAAGAAAAAAGGGAAGGACCAAAAGTTATATTTGAAGAAATTATAGGTGAAAACTGGAGTAGATGCCAAAATATACAGAAAGCATATTGGGCTCAAGCAAATTTCAGTAAAAGAGAAGATCACAAAAGCACATTATTGAAATTTCAAAAATCAAAGACATAGAAAAAATATGAGAGCATGAAGAAATCAGACACTGCATGCAAAGATGTGCCCAGATATCAATCAGCAGATTTCACATTAGGAACTCTGAGGCCAGAAAAGAGTAGGAGCATATGCTTACTGCACTAAAGGAAAAGTGTCTGCCGTACATGAAATACTGTATGTGGGATAGGTGTCCTTCAGAGATGAGGGAAAATGACAATATGACCAAACCACACAAAGCTTATGACTCTAGACTTGCTTTACAGGAATTGCTAGGCAGAATTCTCTGAAGTCTAACAAAAAAGAAAATAATTAGTAGTATGGAACATATGAAAGGATAAAACTCAATTTTCAATGAATCAGAATCATATTCTGGACACTGTAAGACCACATAAAAATACATACAGGAATTTTATTCCCAGTAAAAGGGCTAAGAGCAAAACCTTTATAAATAAAAACTGCTAAAATAAGTCCACAACCTCAGGTAAAAGAAATTTCTGCCACAAAATGCTATAAATTCTGCTATAAACAATACAAATTGAAGGCGACTCCAGTAGTATGAAGCTGTTCTATGCAGTCAAAGTTAAGTTGTTGTCAGCTTAAAAGAGACTTCTGTAAATGAAATCTGTTATATATAGCTCTATGGTAATAAGGTAAAAATCTTTAGTAAAATCACATAGGACACACACACACACACACACACACACACACACACACACACAATTAAGATTCAAAGTATACCACTGCACAAAATCATCAAATCACATTAAAAGAGACTGAAATAAAAAATGTATTTACAAAACAAGAAGAAAATTCCTAATGAAATGGCATTTACAATTCCTTGTTTCTCTTAAATATACATTGATTAAATTCTCCAAAACATGACACAAAGTGACTGAAATTTTAAAAAGATCTAAGTTTTTCCCATATCCCTACAGTATATAGGAAACTCACACCACCTTTTAAGACAACATAAACTCAGAGTAAAACACTGAAAATCTTATCATATCCTAATGGAAGCTAAAAGGAAATATAGGTAGGTAGTTATGATGAAGACAGAGTGTAATCAAAAACTATTAAAAAAGAAAAATAAAGACATTATTTTCTGATGAAGGGGTCAATTCTTCAAGAGGCTATAAAATGTTAAATATATTTGCACTTGACATCAGACCAACTAAGCATATAAATTCAATATTAAAAGACCCGAGTAAAAGATAGATTATAATACACTAAAGAGTAGGGGGTTTCAATAACCCACTTTTAATAACTGACCAGTCATCCAGGTAGAATATCCAAAATAAAACGTTATATTTGAATGGAACTTGGAACCAAATGAATCTAACATGAATGTATACAATACCCAATCCAAAATTAACATAATACACATGCTTCTCAAGTACACATAAAATGGTTCTCCAGAGTAGATCACACAATGGGGCACAAAACAAGACTAAGTTAACTTAAGAAACCTGAAATTATAGCAAGTGTATTTTTTAATTCTTTTTTATTTTAAAGAAAATAAAATAAAACATATCAGAACAAAACAATGCAAGCAACACAGCACTTCCCAACAAGACAACAGGACATCAACAGTGGCTACCACACGTCTCTTGTTTTCTTTGAAATAGTTGACCACACCTTCACACACAATAATAACAAACATAACAAAATAGTATAAAAGTATTCAAAAGAATGAAAACATTACAAGACTTCGAAACCAGATAATAGGAAATTAATAATGGCTACTATGATATCTCATTTTCCTCAAAAAAGTTGTCCATATCATCACACATAATAAAATCAAATAAAACACAACAGGATAGAACCAAGCAAAACAAAAGAACAAAAGCATGGTAAGACTTCCAAGCAAGATGATAGGAAATCAGCAATGGCTAAGGTAATGTCTCATTTTCTTCAGAATAGTTATTCATACCATCACACATAATAAAATCAAACAAAACAGAATAAAATAAAATGAAAGCAATATAAGGTTTCAAAGTAATATAATAGGAAACCAAAATTACTGTAATATATCCCATTATATTCAAAATAGCTGCTGCTATCATCAGATAGAGTAACATCTAACAAAACAAGACAGAACAATGCCAAACCTAACAAAATTATGAAAACAGTACAACAGTTCATGACAAGGTAATAAGAAATTAACAGTAGTTATCACCTTTCCCCTCCCAGGAATTTCCTCCTCTGTCACTCTTACAATAACTATTTGGTTTTTGGAGCCCATTAACTCCTTCTGTTTCTTATGCTAGGATTCACTCATATGAGTTTGAACTGTTCCACCCATGAAGATGATCTCCAGCTGCATCCATTTACCTGCAAGAGCCTCAAGATTGTTCTGCTTTATAGCTGGGTAGCTTTCCACTGCATGAAAATGCTATACCTTCCTTATCCATTCTGTGGTTACCCTTTCTTTGTTCTGGTCTCCTGTCACATGGAACAAGTGTTTCCTCTCCTTTAATTCTCAGTCTATGAATTTCCTTTGAAGTTAAATGTGTTTCTTGTATAGAGTATATAAATGGATCATGTTTCTTGATCCCCTCTCCCTGTGTTTCTTTTTATTGCTGACCTGAGACCATCTACATTAATGGTTACAACCAGCATACATTGGTTTGTCTCTACCATGCTATCCTCTTGTTATTTGACCTCCACATTTCCCCTTAGTTCAATTGCCTCTCTTGCTTGGTGATCCTCCTCTGCTACTGTTCCTGGAATCATGGTCATCCTTATCTCTCTCTAGAATATCCTTTAGCACACTCTGTAGGGTTGACTGGTAGTCATGAATTCCTTCAGTTGTTCTTTATCATGAAAGTATCTTATTTTCCCATCAATTTTGAAAGATAGTTTTGCTGGGTAGATAAATCTGAGTTGGAAGTTTTTTTCAGGGTTTGAAACACTTCACTCCAAACTCTTCTTGACTTGATGGTTTGTGTTGATAATAAGTCTGCTGTGATTCTGATTGGTTTACCTCTATAGGCAATCTGTCTCTTTTCTCTAACAGCTTTTAATATTGTATTCTTGTGCTGAATTTCTGGGCTCTTGATTATTATAAGTCTGGGTGTAGATATACTTTGGTTAGTTGGAATCCTATATATGTCTTACTTACCTACATGCCAGATCCATTTCCCTAGTTTGGGAATTTTTCTTCTATTACTTCTGTGAATATTCTTTTAATTTCATTTTTGTTGACCCTTGCTTCTTTACCAACACCTGTCATTCTTAAATTACGTTTCTTTGCATCATCTTGCAGCCATTTAGTTGTTATTTCCTGATTCTATGTTGCTTTTAAGAGCTCTTTCCTTTCACGATCACTAGCTGTAATCCTATCTTCAAGGTTTGAAAGTCTATCTTCAGTTTCTTTCAAGTGGTTTTTCCAGCTTTTGATTGAATTTTTAATTTTGCAGATTTCTCTTTCAATCTGTTTCATGCATTGCAATTCCCTTATATATTCATTCAAGGTTTCCATCATTTTCCTATGCTCTTCTTTTTTTTTTCTATGTCTTCTTTAGACCTGATGAACAATTCTTTCAGTATGTTTGTGATTTCTTCTTTTATCTGAGACATTATTTCTGATTTGACTGCTTTTACAATCTCTTGAAGTTGTTTCCTTACTTCAGCTGCTATCCTCTCAGAGATTTCAGGTGTGTGACTTCTGTTTTCTTCCATGACGGTATCTTCCAGACTTGTTCTGTGTGGGCTAGAGTCTGAGATTGCCTTTTGCTCCTTTGTCTTGACATTCTCTTGGGTTCCTCACAGCAAGCTGGTTGTGGAGCCCCAGGCACTTGTTGAGAATGGCTGAGATTCACTTTTGGGGAGCTTTGATTTTTACTTTGAACAACACTTTCTGACTCGGGGGGGGGGGGATGGTGGGCTGCTCAATTGGGAGAACCTTGTCATTCTGGCTTTCTTACCTGAACTCTGCTGTTCTCACCATCAGAGGGCTTGATACCTTATTATCACTGAGGATGGCTGTGGTCCTTACTCTGAGCATTGTTTCCTGGCTCCAATGTAGAATACTCATCCTACTGGCATAGGTCTTTCACACTACTGGTACACACTTTCTAGTTTCCACCCACTGATATTTGGAACTTCCCAGCACAGATGCATGAAATTGACTTTATTGAGCCATTGTCGGGACCCTAAGGCTCCAGTTGGACTTGTAGAGAGCATTGTAATAGGCCATCTTCCCCTCCATCTTCTACTCCAGAGCCAGCAAGTGCTGCTCAAAGTAAGAACCAAAGTGCCCTGAAAGTCTTCAGCTGGACTCATGCAGGACATTGCTGTGGGATCCAAGCCCTTGGCTAGATTTCCTTGGGTCTTTAGTGTGTGGACAGATCTCCTGCACTTCTTGTATTTGACTCTGTGTGACTATCATAAAATAATACTGTATATGCTGTGTCCTGTATGCAATTGTTTTCCTTGAAAACCCCATATACAAAAATAAAATAAAACTACAGGTCTTCATAAACCTAATTATAAAAATCTTCCACAGAATTCTACCACATTGAATTCAATAACATAATAAAAGTATAATCCACCACAATCAATAGTATTTATTATCTCTGTGTATAAAACATGACACATCTTCTCATAAACTGAAAGACAAAAATATCCCATCAAAAGCAGAAAAAGAAACTTACAAAAACTATACCTTTCATTATTAAAAATTTCGCCAAATTGGAGATTTTAAAAATGTAACTCAACACAACAAAGACCATATATGAAAATTCCATTCAAGAGAGTATTGTCACTTATACTAGCTGCAAAAACAATTTTTAAAAAAATTTTTCTAGGAATGAATTTAACCCAAGTGGTATAATATCTGTGCATTAAATATCAGAAAATATTGATAAAAGAAGTTGAAGAACACACAAATAGTGAAAAAAAATTCTACATCCATGGACAGAAAGAATTTATAATGCTAAAATGTGTATATTACCCTTAAGCATCTGCTACTTAAGTGAAATTCTTAATTGAATTCCAATGTCGTTTTTCAAGGAAATATAAAACAATCTTCAAAATCAAATAAACCACAAAAAAATCCCAAGTCACCAGTGAAATCTTGAACATAAAGAACAAAACTGGAGATATCACACTACCAGAGTTCCAAAAGATATTACAAATCTATAGTAATGGCTATAGACACACACACACACACACACACACACACACACACACACACACACACACAGAGTCCAAAGGATAGAATATACGTCCCAGAAATCAATTATACAGTCACCCGGTTTTTGATGAATTTATCAAGAATATGCAATGAAAAAAGTGAGTCTCTTTAGTAAACTGTTCTGAATTTCTACATGCATGATAATGGAATTGAACTATTATTTGTCACAATACAAATATCAACTAAAATATTTAAAAATTAAAATATACTATGAGAAATTTTAACAGTTTTTGAGTCAGGGAAAATGATCTTTTATGTTTAACTCTAAAAGCATAAGCAGCAACACAAGCACAAAACAGACAAAGAAGATTACCTCAAACTAAAATCCTACTTCTCAGGATTAAAAAAAAATTAACAGTATGCATAGAAAACTTACGGACTGAGAAAGAATATCTTCAAGTCATACATATGACAAGTGTTTATTAAGTAAAGCATATAGACGAAGCTCAAACATCTGCACTGCAAAACAAAAGCTTAATTTAAAAACTAAGCAAAGGACTTGAATTTTCATCTCTTTATAGATGACTTGCAAATTAAAACAAATTTTTAAATGTTCCACATCACTAGCAATTAGGAAAATGTAACTTAAAATCACAATGAGATATTATCTCCTGACAGTAATAATGGCATTCATTAAAAAATAAATAAGGAAAAACAAAGTGCTGAAAAGGTAGTGGAGAAGGGACATTTTGACACTTCACAAAACTAAATCTATAATTACTATTTGACCCATTAATTCCCATTCTGAGTATTATTTGAAATGAGTTTGTTAAAGCAAACTCTCTACTGCCATGTTCCTTGCTGTGCTATTCACAGAGGTCAGGTTATAAAATCAACCTGTGTCTGTCAGCAGAAGAATGGGCAATGACAATGTGGTATTCTACACACAATGGGATACTATTTTGTCTTAAAAGAAAAGAAATTCTATGTTTCATGACAGCAGTTATAAAACTGGAGAACATTATGCTTGAGATAAGTCAGGCAAAGAAAGACACATATCTTGTCATCACTAATATGCGGAATCTAAAACTCTTAAAACTAGAGAGAAAATGGTATTGATATAGGTTTTTATTAAGGGAAGGAAGAGTTCATGATGAAAGGCTACAGAATCATAGATAAAAAATTGTTTCCTTTTTTCTTCTTTAGTTCTATTTCACAGTGTGATGAATGTAATAAATAATAGAATATTGCTCAATTAAATTTCTAGGGGAATAAAAAATATTCTCATGACAGCAAATGTTCAACTACTAGGGAGATATATGGTCATCAGCTTGAGATAATTATTCTAATTTGTATTCATAAATCATAATATAATAATTATTATTATGGTTTGTATCTAAATCATATCATAAATGTTTACAGCATAAATTTATAAAATATAATTTGAAAATTTACAATTTTAAAAATTTAAACAAATCACTCTCATTCTCTTTTTCAAAATGTTTTATCGTATAGTATTCTCTCCATGCCCTAAATTTGCTTACAAAATGAAATAGTGAAAGAAGAACATGAAGATTAGTTTTTATAACATTTATTAAATTCTGAATTTAAAAACCCTTCCAGAATGTTAGGTAGAGAAGTCTTGAAGTAAAAGACTTGCTAAATGGGTCCTAGTACCAAAGAAAGCATTTTGTGAGGTTCAAAAATAGAACCCAGAGGGAGAAAACCTCCATCTCAGTGAGCTCACCTATACCTAAACTCACATGCCATCTACACAGCATTGGTCAGTGTCAGATGATCCTGTGATAGATCCCATCCTGAACCTGAGCTTGCCACCCTGGCACACACCAGACCAAAAAAAAAAAAAAAAAAAAAAAAAAAAAACCCTGGCAGGTATTGAAAATGACTATACTATCCCCCATCCTGCACCAGCTGCTGCTCTGTGCTTTTGCTGTTCTTGCTCCTGGTTAACTGATCTTATCCTGTGCTTGTCTCCTATTCTTCCCCCAGATCCGCTAGTTAGCCTGGGTTAAATCTAATTCTTACTCTGAAAATATTCCAAGACCTTTTATTCAGTATTTGCAGTCTAGTCGCACATATTACCCTCATCCCAGGGAAGGAGCCACTGTGGCAATCACCGCTGGTGCCTCATTCATAATCCATGATTCCACCACCTTTTCTCATGCTTTTGTCTGGCCATTATAAACCACTTGGTTCATGTATACGAGAAATCAGAATATGAAAGTGGGCAGATCAAAAACCTTTGCAACTGTCTTGAACCACTGACATGCAAGTATTAGTGGATAAATGCCCAGTTCCTTGTTGCTCAGACAGGAAAACCCTGATATTCATATTCTCTTTGACATTCCCGTAGCTCTCTAGCCCTAGTTTCACATAGTAGGCACATGCTACACTCTGCATCATTTTAGATTCTATCTATTGCTCATGTCATTTGCTTATCTCTCCCCACTGGTGTTTACTATTATCATGTCCCAAGTTACCAACTTGTATTTGAATCCTTTACTCAGGGTCAGCTCCTGATGGAAGCAAAATAGGGCAGAGCCCCTCCTTAGGGGATATGGAATCAGTCTTGTGCCCTGACCCTCGATATTTTCCATATCGGTCTAGATGGGAGGTGGGCAGGTCAAAAACCAAAGCCAGGGTTTGTTTGTTTTCTAGGACGTACCTCTGTGGCCACGGGCCACAATCACAGATGGGATATCAAACATAAAATCTGCTATTAAGTCCAGGAACAGTTCTCTTTTTTTGACAAGGTCATCTGTTCCTCCTAAATACTTCTCAGTGGCCACTGCTATCAGTTCCTCAGGAATATTCTGAAATACATCAAGAAAGTGACAACCCCACCTGGTGAGTAATGTGGATTCTCTAGTCAACAAGGCCTCACTGATGATGAAATTCTTGAGCTCTGTGCAAAACATCCCCCAATAGTAAAGTGGGAAAGGCAGAAAAATGGGCTAGACTGCTGGTCCTAGTCCTTTGTATGCAACTGAATTGGTCTGTAATTTTGGGCAAGCCCCAAACCCTTCATTGTTTTTGTACTAATTCCCTACATGCTTACAACAAAGCGATGGAACTTCCACAAGAGTGATGTGGCTGTCTTCTGGTCCAGTTTGCCTTCAGGGATTGGATTTCTCATCAACTGTTAATAGAATGATTAAGTATTTGTAAGTAATCATGAATTAACAGGAAACAAAGCAAACTAATGTAGAATGAAGGGCCTGTGTTGGAACCTGATAAGCCTGATCTTTCATGACTTTGAAGACATCAAAGAAACAAATGGACATACCTAGAAGCTCAAAGAGGCTCAATGAGGAGGGAGACACAGAGACACAGACATAGACAGACCAACAGACAGATAGATAGATTGATAGATAGAGATGATACAGATATAGATACAGGTATATATCTAGAAATAGGGGCACATGTTTAGGCAGACAACAAGGGATTGTTTAGAAATATTTAAGCCAAGGTATTCTAGAAGCAGAGGGCTCAGGGACATGGAATTCCTGGGTATATACCCCAGACTCAGAATACTAATGAGAACTAAATCACCATTATATCTTTGGTTCTTTGGTATGACCACTGAGATGCTTTTGAAATGAGAACTGAAGAATTCTCTGTGTGAGACAACTGTGTCCAAATCTCTTCAGTCACTCGACCCAAGTGCTGCCTGTTTTCTTGCTGCTTAAAGTCATGTCCTAGCATCACCTTGGATCCCTAAAATGCCTGCTTGAGAAAGAACAATGCCTGATCACGTGCAGAGATTATGAATCCTCCCTTAAAGCAGTTATATTAGAAAATTTACAATTATCAATACTTGTCTGATCTTTGAAGTGTCAATTTTTCACCCAAAACAGTTTTTCTAAGGCCCAGAGAACTAATTCTTTGGAAATGCTTTGAAATATAAGCACATGGAGAAATGACACTTGATATCTCTGACATTTCAGTGGGGGCCTCACTTCAACCTACATTTCTGCTTCCTCTCATGACAATGAGTCTTTCTCCTACAAATGAGTACTGGGTACTCATGGGTGAACAGCAAATCCAGTGACCTAATCCTGTGATCTCATACCTCACACCCAGAGATTTCCTTGATCTTGAATTGCTTTACTCTTTGGTGTCAGCAATTCAAGTTCAGGTCATGCTTGATTTTTTTCCTGTTGTGATAAAATTATTGAATAAAACCTATCCCAAAAAAAGGAAGAAGATATTTGAAGCAGAATATTTCCTACAAAGTGCCTAAAAGCACAAGTGGAGATTCAAGGGAGTTATGAGTCGGGCCCCAAAGTAGAAGCTGTTGAACTTGATCCTATCTCTCCAAGATTCCTCAGCCTCTTAACCTATCTACATTTCCTCAGTTCATCCAAATGCACAATTATTATCTGTGAAGAACCTTAAGGCTGGACATTGCAATGTTATTTAAAAGAAAGGCAATCAAAAATTGTTTTAGGAAGAGGATCCTTAGGCTATAGCATCCAAAGTGACACATGTGCCATCCAGGGAAGTTATGCAAAAAAAAATTCCACTGGTGTCAAGATAAGCAAATCAAAGGAATGTTGGAGAAGGACAATCTCCTCCTGGGACCAGAAATCAGAAGGATGATGTTGAATGTATACAGGAAATGTATTTGTCTCAGAGGCCTGTACGTACTCACCATTGGAATGATCCAGCCAAATTCATTCTTGGTGATTCCTACCATATAGGGAACGATGTTGAAATTCTTTTCTGCCAGAATTTCCTCAGGTGTCTTGTGCAGCAGCACACCATCAACAACAGCAGGAATAAAGGGATAGTGCTGAGAAAGAGGACAACATAATGTCTGTGATTATTCTGCTGCAGATGATCATACATTCTCTCTCTCTCTCTCTCTCTCTCTCTCTCTCTCTCTCTCTCTGTATGAGCATATGGAAAGAATCATAGTTCACCCCAGTGGTGGTAAGTGGCCACTGAAACTCAGGGTCCTAACGACAAGGCTATATCTGTGAGACACCAAGGGCAGAAATGTGGCAAGCTAGTGGCCATGCTAGTAGTGATGAAGTGATACTGGTGGGAAAAGAGAAGGAGAATCATCACCCAAATTAAAATATATTTCATTACAAAATACAAAAAGTTGATTCTGATATTTATAATAGTTATATATGTAAAATCTCAATGAATGCTGAGCTAGTGAATACCAGGTAAATGCTCCAAAGGAACTTCCACAGTTAGGGTCCTGGGGTTATCTGTCACATTATCATTGCTCTTGTTCTATATAGTAGGTTCTGTTTAAATGCTTGCTATATAATACAAACTTGTTAGAAAAAATGAATTACATATCCAATTTACTTATAAGTTAGGCGTGGTGGCTCAGGCCTGTGATATCAGCACTGCGGAGGCTGAGTAGGAGGATTGTGGCAATTTTGAGACCAGTTTGAGCTACAAAATTAAGCTCAAGTCCAACCTGAACTGCATAGTTAGATCCTGTCTCAAAAATACAAAATCAAGAATCATCTGTCAGCTCATAAAGCTAATACAAAGACAGCAATGGAATCCAGACAGTGTAAAAAATAAATAAAAATAATATTTACTTATAATAAAATAAAACACCACCTGGGAAAGGTTGAAAATTCTCACTACCCTAGATAATTGTAAACTTCTTCAGCTTCTGCTTCATAACAATGCTAATGCTTTTTATAAATTAATCATCTCAGCAATCCACAAATTGAGGAGCATTTGCATCTTTTTCATAGCCACATTACACACTGCCATTACCAGTAAGATAGATACTTTTACTACTTTCCAAAATGGACTCACATAGAAATAAGCAAATCTTGGATTTGCAGTATTTTTGACTCATTAACACTGAATTTACAGCGAAGAATCATAAGGCAAGCCTGAATATAGTTTAATCTATCTCATGTATTTTCTCCATGAGGCCCATCACACCCTCCTGTGCTTAGGAACAGTAGACAGCGCTTCAACACTATGCTTGAGAGCTGTTTTAATTCAAGAATTAAGTAGAAAAAGTAAATAATGCATAGAAATGGAGCATTTACAGAAATCCATTAGTATGACAGAAGGAGCCATAAAACAGACTTTCTCCTGTGAACTCGCATGGGTACATGGGCATAATGTGACTTAAATTGTTCAGTGCTCTGTCAATAAGTTCATTGTAGATGACCACAGGAGTCTCACAAGCACTAACTTGAAGGTTATAAATAAACTTACCAAGTAAGTGAATTCAGAAGTACAGAATCCTGGATTGCTAAGCTTCAATTGTGTGTACCTATTTATCTCTAAAGCTAAGGATATTAAACTTACCACTAAAGGTGCCTAAATGACACTTTTTTAGTTAAGACTAAATAGAAGAAAGACAATTTATCATATAAACAAGATCAGACTTACCACAAGGGACGAGATACTCTAGCTTAGGTTTACAAGGGCAAGTCTGGTAACATCGTGGAAGAGGCAAAAAAGAGGCAGAAAATAGAAAAGGTGCAGAAGGCAAGCAATGAGGGCTCTAGGGGTTCTTTCATAGGAGAATACTGACATCACTAACCATTAGAATGACAGTGATGGCCACTGTCTCTCAGTGGACACTCGTATCTGCCTTGTGAGATATCTGCATGGTCTTGCTTAAGTCAGAAAATTCAGGAGCATGCTCCTCAATTTGCCTTACACCTCACACTCTGTTCCTCAACAAACCCTGTCAGCTCTTCCTTCAAATGCCTCCAGACACCACCCACATGTCTCCTTCTCACTGCTCCAGCCCTGGTATGATCAGGCATAACCCTTGGCCTATGTTATTGACAAGCAGAGCTCTCCCAGGTAGTCTCCAAGAATTTGTTCTGTCTCTTTCCTGCCCTCTAATTCACACTTCAAAGTTCTTTGTAAAATTGGAGGTGTATCACTGGTCTAGCCAGAGCCCTGTGGCCTACCCATCTGCCCACCTTGTTCAGAATGACAATGCTTAGTTCTTCCAGTGCCCCCTCAAACTCCATCCCTGTCTATCACTGTCTATCACCCAACAACTATTTCAGATTCTGATACATAAAATGCCTTCATAAATCTTTGCTGAATGACTGAATAAATCTTATTTCATCCTCACAAGACCTTTAAGAGAAGTGTTGTGATCTCCAGGAAGACTGTGGAGTGGACAGGATTGTAAGATCTTGTACAGTTAATGGCACCAGACCCTAACAACCCCATGGAAAATGACAAGAAAGAACATGTAGGAGGACTCCAAAGATTTTCTTGGTGCCAGGATCCTAGGCTTCCTGTGTCCTCCCAGACCTGTCCTCATAAAAGATGCTAGAGCCTCTTATCCAGGCTTGAACAACTCCTAGCTGTAAAAGATTCTGAAAAACTCTCCTTCAATGAGGCCTTTTCAAAGCAGGAAATGTGAATGACCAGAGTGTACAAATTTGCTGACTGGGAGCATTGCACTGGAAATCAGGTAATGCATTGCACTTTAGTCTTTAATGCTCCTGGTTGTATTGCAGGAAGAGACCATCTCCTGGGATGAAACTGGACAACAATGGGTTAACTGCACAGCTAAGCTGCTTTGGGAATTTGATGCAGTTTAGATGACGAGATTGGTGGTTTTGACCTAGCCATATACAGGTTCAGCTGTGAGATAAACATCAGTAAAACACAGCAGACTTAGAAAGGCCTGTCTGAAGTTCCTCCACATACTTCACTACTGTTTATTTTCTTTCAATCAGTGCTTTTGCTTCTGTAGCTTTCTTTTGTGCTGATTTCCAAAATTGCCCCATAAGACAGAAATAACATAAAAGCGAAAGTAGAGTTTTGTTCTCTGGTCCTAATATGCACACAAGAAGGATCTATAATTACCCAAAGGAGAACGTTTTGTTTAACAGTTAACTAGAGCTTAAAGTTATAAAGAATCAAAACCTGTAATCAAGAAAAGAAACATCTTTACCTCACTGGGGTCTCCAAATAAATCCACACCAAGAAGATTCTGTGAAGACAAAGGCAGAAGATGTCGTGAGAAGACTTTCTAGGGTAAAAGCTCATTCTTTTGCACTGTGCCCCAGATGTACCATGATTTTTCTCCTACTTCCTCTTTGGTTGGTTCCAGAGAAGGGCAGTATACAGGATCTGCTAGGCATGAGCACAGAGTGGCACAGTAGGACAGGGAGAGGCAGCTACCAGCAAGAGAGGGTAAGGCAGATAACTCCAAATCCGGATTTCTGAAACTCTTCAGCGGACATCTGCTATTGATAACTGACCTCCTCATCCTTTCCCCTATTTCCTCTCCCTGGTAACATAACCTCAGTCCTTCTCTTGGGGAAAAGTGGAAGGGAATTGTAATGGGGTGAATGTGGTACCTACAATGGTTGACCAGGCAAGAGGTGAAGTGGAAGGAGATGGAATTCCCATTTTTCACCGTCTCCTGTTTTCTTTTCTCTCCCACTTCATGACTTTGGGTGGGTATATGTAACTTGGGGTCTCTACATCCCCAAACACAGACATTAGGAAAAAGATGGACATGTGCCAGGGTCAGTCTAACAGAGTGTACATAAAATCTTATGCTGAAATTTTATGATATATGATTTCTAAACTAGTAGAAGTCCAGATCATTGTTGTTTTTTTAAGTTTCCCAGGGAATAAGTGTGAAACAGTCAAGAAGCTGAGTGATAGGCCATGTAGGGTCTCAATATCTTCAGGACCTTTGGATTCAGCCAAATGGATCTATACATTCTGTATCAGAAATTTTCAGTGATATGAGGATTCAGGTACATCACAATCTTTTTTTCTTCAGGTCACTTTAAAAGGAGATTTGGGGGTTGTTTGGTTTTGGTTCTGGTTTTTTGCATTAGGAGGCCCTGACTCACACAAACTCACTGAATCTCATGTCAATTCATGCTTCTCTTTGTTATGTGTTCACCAAGATTACAAGGATTTACAGGTCTGATTTTACATGCATGGACAGTGAGCAGTTCTGATGCTTCCATTATGGAGGCAACCCTCACAAGCCCAGTGACTCTGTGTGTCTGTGTGTGCCTGTGTGTGTACTGAAAGCAATGGTAATCATGGATGCACTTCCACAACAACTCAGAAAAATTTCCTGGAATCGTAATTTCCTTGGAATTTCCTGAAGTCACTGATTATTTCTGTATAAACTGCATCATCTTGTGTCATGTGAGAATGAATGAAATACTTCCCTTTATTCAGATGTTCAGTATCAATGACTTAACAATTTGAGTATCTTAGACAACCTACTTAACCTAGTGAATGAGCAACCAAACCCCAGGGCCACGTTAGAGTCATGGACACACTGGCAAAACACAGCACTACAGGCCTGCCCTGAAGTCACAGAAATTTCTTTCAGGGTTGAGATTCACATAGAGAACTGAGAAGCTCAGGTAACTCATGAGACCACAATCAAAACTTGTTCACAACGGGAGTAGTTTCCATAGGCACTGGATACTATTTTCTCTGGATATTTTTTCCTGCTAAGCTTCCCTGTGATGACAGATGCATCAATGTCATCTTCTCTGAGAAGCATCACTGCTGGCTATTTTGAATGTGTCTCCTTTCTGTACTCCCAAAATACTTAGTCCCCTCAGTATATGGTTTTGTTTCTCCTTGGATTGTTCTTTGTGAAAGCACAATACGATCGATACATGTTCAGATCACCTCCTCTGTCAGTACCCTCCTAGACACTAAGCATGGAAAGATGGACGAATGACTTGGTAAATACACATATAACTGAATTGATACATGGGTAAACATATGACAACTGGCAGATGGGTGATGGATGTGTCATTGCTTTTAGGGTACTCAGTGATGTTGAGGATGTGGCCCTGTGGTAGGGTTCTTGCCTTGCATACACAAGGCCCTGGGTTTGATCTCTAGCACCATATATGAAGGGGAAAAAAAGGAACTGGATTACATGGTGAAGCAATTTAGACATTTGTTTAATAACTCATGAAAGAAAAACAGATTAAAATAGACAAATGGAAGCTATGGGCTAATAAGTACAAGAGTGATGGAATTGTTAATGAATTGCATGGAAAGAAGGATGCATAGATGAAAAGTTAGGTGGGAGATAATAGATCAGTGATGGATAGAGACAAGCTATCCTAACTGAGTCAGAGTTATCAATAAGCCTATAAAACTGGGCTGCTGCTGTGCTATAATTTTTATCTAAATTCTAAATTCTATTCTAAATCAACCAAGATAAACTGTGATACTTTTCTGAAAATTTTTGTACCTAATGTCCCCATCCCAATATTCAGGATGGTAGTTACTTGCAGAAATATATATTATTCAATTTCTTTAAAAAAATATGAAAATGAGACTATCAAAATATTATAGTTGAAAGAAAGGGAGGATTGTTACATATGTTTTCATGTTATTATTGGATATTTTTGACATTTGTGCTACTTCATAATAAAAAAAAATGAAACTCCCTATTTGGATGAGTACCCTAACAGTGCTGCTGAAAGATAAGACACAATCCCAGGTGGTTTAATCACTGCAAGAAGGAATTTAAAAACTAAACTCTGGAACCAAGTACACAGAATGGGGCCACTAGGGTGGAGCCAACTTACCATTTTCTTTGTCACCTCCAAAAGCTCATCCTCTGTCTTTTGGCGCAGGCAGTGAACCATGACAGCTGATGTGGTAGTTTTGCATCCAGCAATATCAGCAATTCTCTGAAGTGATAGAAAGTAATAACAGAGTCCAGAGCAATGTCCTTTCCCTCTAGGAATGTACATAGATGAGTGCTATCCCAAACCCAGTTCCCAAATGCAGAAGGAGGTAGCTTAAAATGAAATGTGTGGGTTCTCGGCCACCACAGAGTGTTGCTTCTTTATTAACTGGAATTGTTGCATGACACAGTAACCCAATACGCATGTCTCTGTTAGTTTATCTCAGATAAAATTGCCACAAAGTTTATCTGTAGTATCAGAATAGATAGATAGGTAGACAGACAGACAGATAGACAGACAGACAATATTCTCAAACTTGAAAGTCTCAAGAGAGGTTTTTGCCTGGAGATATAGAACTTTTATCCAGGATTTTACTGTCTTGTTTCAAATCCCAACTCCTTTACTTCCTCACTATTTGTCTTCCAGCAAGTCCCTCAACCTCTTCAGACCTTTCTTTCCCCATTCATACATGCGGGTTATCACTGTACTTCTCTTATAAAAAGAAGTAATACAGGTAAATTGCTGAAATATGTATCATGTCTCCAAAACAATAAAGCTTATGTAGAGTTCCAGGAGACCTACATAAGATGAGTCATTAGAAAATATAAAATAGAGTGTTGTTTAAATGTGAGCTCTGAAAGATCCATTAGTGTTCAGCCAGTCTCACTTTAATGATCCTTTAAGTATCTACACTGAATTGCACATCAAGAAACACCCCAATGAATTCCAGAAGATCAGAAGAATATACTTTACCTGACCGGAGAGAAACCTACCTGAGCCACAGGCATCACATCTTTAGTGAACATGCCAGCAGTGAACACCACTCCACTCTGAGAAATAGCCCTGTGGAAGAGGTTGTTGGCCAGAGGAGACAATGCCTGACAGGGGAGTGGAGAAGAAAGTTGATATTTACAGGGAAGAGATTGGCGACTATTCATTCTGTAAAGCTACCTCTACTTGATCCTCTGTCCTAGCCAGAGACACCACCACTCTGTGGATTTGACAGCTCCTCACTTTTCCTTTTGTTTCTCAGGCTCCATTCTCTCAAGACAACTTTATAGCCAAGACTCAAAGTAAGAGATAATATTGAAAGCATGTGGTATATGCCTATGATGACAATCAAAATATTGGACAAACACTTGGCATTCCTAGCAACAAATGCTGCTTCATAAATTCTACTAATGAACATTTGTCTGAAGAAAAATAATTAGGAAAAGGTGGGGTTATTTCTCAGTGGCACAGTACTTGCACGGCATGTCAAAATACCTTGGTTTGATGTATAGCATGGAAAACAGAAAAACTGAGAAAAAAGGAAGAAAAATAAATGGTTATGAATGTGCACAATGATTTCTAAGAATATGCACACTGTTTATAGCAGTAAAAATTAAAGGAACAAGATTCTCATACTATCACATTTTGTATATAGACAGTTTTTCATGTTAATGTTGAATACTATACATTAATAAAACAGAAGATTACATGGGATGCTTAATTTTTAGGAAATATATTATATTATGCTTTTTTAAAACAACAGTTAAACATGAATGGGAGGAGAGAATGAGCAGATACAGGACTGAAACATAGAGACAGATATTTAGATAGATAGATAGATAGATAGATAGATAGATAGATAGATAGAGATGAACTGTAGAAAGAACTATTAAAATACATGGGTAAAGCTCCACAGTGACTGTGCATCATTATTCTGGGGGTTCCTTTATGTTTAAGTATTTTTATTTTCTCTGCTATAAAAACATGAAACTTCATCTTCTGAGTATTCAACAATGAAACCAATACCTGGTTTAAATATAGAGCAGTAGAGCTAACTCTCTGCTGAAAACTGAGAAACTTGATTTCTTCTGGCTCCCAGGGTCCTCTATGTCATCCGTGTGTATCCTTCAACCACATCCCCTACACCAGAAATACATCTCTTGACCCTAAATTTTGTCTGTGTCTCCAACTCCCTACCTCGTGCCTCCATTATTCCAACTCCCATCACTCTTTCTGTGGATCGGACTCTCCACGCCCACCTTGGCCCACAGTCCCAGAAAGTGTTATCCTCCCTCTCTGGCATGGACAAGTAATCAGGACACCTCAGAGGGAGCACAAGTCTCCTCAACATGTGGATATGGCTTGGAACCAAGTAAACACTTTATCTAGCTCATGTTTTTGCCTCTTGCTATGTAGAGTTTGTATTCTTTCCTCCTTCCCAAGAGAATCAAGGTGATCCCTAGATTTTAAATGACTAGGAAAAAGAAAAACCTCAACCAAATAGGAAGAAGAGGCATGTTACTGCTATAGGCTGAAGCTGGAGGTTCCCATGGCCCTAGGAAATTAGGCTGCGCTTAAGCCTCCTGCAGGACAAGGAAAGCTGGGCTTTGGTTCTTCACAAGCTGATGCTGAGCACCGAGAAGACTCAGCTCTGATTCCAGATCTTTAAAGCACAGAGACATATTGGACATATTGGTCCCCAAGAGGTCCCATGCAACTACATCCAACCTAGAGCTAAGGACTAGTAGTGAGAACACTTACAAGAACAGAGACACATTGACCTCCTGATGACTGTCCAAAGATGGTCACAGAGCGTGGGTTCCCTCCAAAGTTGGCAATGTTGTCCTGGATCCAGCGCAGTGCAGCCACCTGGTCCAAATAGCCCCAGTTTCCCCGGCTGTGTTCATCCCCTGTGCTGCAAGAGATAGAGTAGGAAAAGGAAACAGAACTATCACAGTGGGACTCTCCGAGCCGAAGTGGTCCAGGGAACTCTCCATTTTTCAGAGTGAGCCTGAGCTTTACATGCCTGCCTGGATCATCACTCCTACAGCATTACTGTATGGAGAGCTCCACACTGATTCTCCAAGTTGCTGTAGACTGAGCATCTACTGTGTATCCAAAACTGACCTAAGGACCAATCACATGGAAACAAGATGGCCAACCTCTGGCTACACTCAGCTTACACTAGAGACCAAAAACAAGCAAATGAAAAGATAATATACTGTTAGATATTGAAAGGAATTCGTGGAAAATAAACCCAGATAAAGAATCATATGTGGAAGTGTGAGGTTATTACAGCTCTCATGGCCAGTGAAAGCTTCTCCACTACATTGGAATTTGGCAGAGATCTCAGTAAAATAAGTACATAGGTCATGTGATTATTTAGCAAAGGAAACTTAATTTAGGAGAAGCAGCAGGTGCACAGAGCCCAGGAACAAGAGAACAAATCGAGTGTAGCCATTGTGAGACATGCTAGAGAGCAGGCCGTGGGCCTTACCAAGGACTTCTGTGTCACAGTAAGTAATATGGGAACCCTTTTCAGAGGCATAATGTCATGCTAGCTGTCTCACCTGAGCACTCTGGCTACTATATGAAGCAACCATCATATAAAATTAACAGATTTATAAAAGTAATTGGATATAAACAAGGACAAAATCATGCCTTGGGCTACAATGCAAGCAAGGAGGAGGTGCAAAGAATCTGGATAAAGATATTTAAAAGTTGGAGCCCAGAGAATTTTCTGGCCAAGTGGATATGAGGTAGAAGAAAGAGAAAAGTCTAGGCCTGCCCACCAACCTTTTATCCTAAGCAACAGGAAAGATAAAGCGGCTGATGGCTGCTCAACAAGGTTTTATTAGAATACAAAGAGTCATTGTTGAATGGGAAGCAATTATCATTAAAGACTGTCGGAGGCGGTGAACACCACAGTGTGTCTATGTAAAGTGGGAGGCATCCAGTAGACATCCAAGGGAGGTGAGAGAAGGTAGTTAAAAATGACAGCTACCATTAAAGCACAGGTGGAGACTTCAAAAAAGCACGTGAAAGAGCTTCTAGGGTCTCTCAAAAATTAGTAGAGGATAGGGCAAGACAGAGAACTAAGAATGAGGAGGAAAGTGGGCAAAGAAGGAGCAGTCAGGAACATGGAGGTGGTGAGTTTAGAGAATGAAGTAGTTCAAAATTTAAGGAGAGGCTGATGGGGCTAAATCTGAGAAGCCCAATGAGGCATTTCTGGGTGCTGGTGGAGGTCACTGTTGGTCTCTGTGAGAACAGTCTGCAATGGAGTTAGTTGAAAATCTGTCGCATCAGCTTTATGCACACTATTTCCATGAGGCTGCCTCTTCTAACGTACCCAGAAGTAGAGCACTAAACTGCTTTGCTGAACGCTCATCCCCATTAAAGAAGGAGACTTGAGAAGAATAGGGACTTTTCTCAACTTTGCTAGGCACTTGGATACACAACAGGTGAAAGGGAGGTGAATATCTCAGAGGCAGTAATACAAGGGCTTGGTTTTGAAGCACAGATCAGTATTTGACAGGCAGAGCAGAATCCTAGGGATTCAGACCATGTAAAAGCTCAGAAGCAAATTGACGAGACTGACTGTCAGATGAAAAGTTCACTGGAGTCCAAATAATAAAGGGAATGGATGTATTATTAAGAAGCATAATACAGGGTGTTTTGAGAGATGGCATGACTACAGACAAGCTCTCATCTTTGATATGAAAAATATTACGGTTTGGTTTACATGTGGATAGTTTCCCAAGGGTTCATGTCCAAAGGTTTAATTCCTAATATGATAGTATTAGAAGTGTTGATAGAACTGTAACATGGTGAGGCCTAGTGGAAGGTTGGTAAGTCATTTAGACTGCTGCCCTTGGAAGAGATTAATATAGAGCTCGTGAGATGCTGATTTGTCCCCAAAAGAGTGAGCTGCTATAAAAGAGTAAGAAATAGCTCATACCCATGGATTTCTGTCCAAGGTTGTAACCAATCTGTATGCTGAAGATCCACTTTCAATTTTCCACCCTTCTATGCTGGAGCCAAGGGACTGTCACCAAAGACCAATACAAGGAAGCCCTCTGATGTTAGAATGAACTACATAACTTGGTGCTTTTAAATGATCAGGCACTTTGCCACATCACCAGAAAATAAACCAATACTGAAGGAAGTAAACAGAGACAGAAGTCCAACATCTTACCTGAAGAATCCCCAGATGCCCAGGCGGAACTGAACGGTCACTACTACCACATTCTCATGAGCTGAGAGGGCCAGTCCATCATAGGTTGATGCTGCACCCACCACAAGACCACCTCCATGGATCCACACCATCACCTGGACAAAAAGAACACAGTAATGCTGATCATAGAAAATGATTTCGGAAAAGTCCTTATGTGTTTTCTGATTTTGGTTGCTTACAACATCATGATTATAACTCAAGTTGTTATTATTCAGTCTATCAACAGCAGCAATATTACAAAAGGTGGTCTCTTTCCTCCCCAAATCTCCAGACTGGGCTAAGTCAGCCACTTTACTCAACACCCACTGACTTCCCTGCCTTTGTCTCCAGACCCATGTGCCATGTCCTGCCAAAGCTCTTCAAAATGAAAATGTCATGAAAGCACAGCAAAGGCTAAGGATGTCATGTTCTCCCCATCACTCCATCAGTCTCATGCCTGGCCCACACAAACATCTGAATATACAGAAGGGAAAAAGGAAGTTCTTGTATTTCAGCTTCATCTCAGTTACTCTTCAGGGGGAATTATATTTCTTGTGCAATCTCAAAACTTAAGGACACCCTCAGGGCATTATGTTCCTTCGCTGCCTCTACATTGCCTCCTCTGTAGCCTAAATCCTACACATCCTCCTCAGCCCAGGCTCACATTCACCTCCTGCAGGAAGTCTTCAGTCATTTGAATAACGTGACATGAAAGCCTCCTAGACATCTGAGATTGTTAGGAGAATTGAAATTGGCAGTACAATAAACAGAACAACTCATAAGTCATATTCTTACATTTAACAGTTAACATACCAGGGAATAAATGACAGTAGATAAAGCAGCATTATAATACTATTTCTAATTTAAAAAACATACAATGTGAAGTATATACCAATAACTCTTCTCATCACTGAAAATTGCTTTTCCAAATAATAGCTACTAATAATGTCCCATCTGACAGGAAAACTGGGCCATTTAATGCCCAACATCCTACAGATAATAAGTCATAGCAGTAATATTTGACCAGATAATCTGGTCTCAGACTTCATGTACTGAGCTGCTCACTGACTGTAGCACACAATAGAGCACAGTAACCTGGCAGTCTGGGCAAGAGGAATATCCTTCTGCAGCTCTACCTAGGATGTGATCAGTGCTTGCTCTGATATTCAGCCAGGATTGAGTAAAGCCTGACAGACATCACTGCATATTTCTACGCAAGGATTCTCATTTGAGAAAACAGACTTTGAAAGAGATTAAGAAATTTCCCAAGGCTCTAGGTCGTCAAAGACAGACTCAGATTGAAAGTGAGACTTTGTAGTTCTGAACATGGTTCATAGCCAGGGTTCTCTTGCATACAAATTTACAAAGCCTGTTTCCTCTGCAGCTTTGTTGTTTGTCTCAACGTCAGGAATTTCATTCATCCCAGGGAAAGCAAATCTCAAAGGTTGTTGGAAAAATGATATGCTGGAGAATTTAGGATGTATCTACACATCCCAAATGGCAAGATCCTTCAAGGCAGGGCTCTGAGTGCGCGGTTTCATCCTCTTGGCCAGAAGTCTCTGGTATAACTGTGCTTCTAGGAACACTAAGTAGGTAATAGATGCAAGAGTGAATGAATGAATAAATAAGGGAGAATTTATCCTCAACTCCTTGTGCCTTAAAAACACATGAAGGGGGCTGGGGATTTAGTTCAGTGGCATAAGTACCTGCCTTGCAAGCAGACAGTCGTGAATTCAATCCCTGGTACCGATAAAAAGTTTTTAAAAATTAAAAAAAAAAACACATGAAGGAGCAACCTCATAGTCCCCATGTCTCCTCTCCCACTCATGCGCTCCATGCCAAGGTTTTCATGCGAGGTGGGCTGGATGTCTCCCTTTTCATCCTCATAGACTGTGGATTTCATCTTTTCCAGCATGCCCTTACCCATCACCTGACTCATGGCTGCAGTAGGAAGGAATTACCACTGGTCTTCCACTCTAGGAAATGCTGACTCACTAAGCCACTACCTTGTGCCACAGGCAGTTACAAAAATAAAATGTGCCACTTCACTTAGACTGATTTCATTTCCCTATATGCTGCATTCAAAGTACCAGGATGATGAAAGTGTTGTTTATTTTCTTTTCTCACAAGTGTTGTTTATTTTCTTTTCTTTTGTACCAAGAATCAAACTCAGCAAATTGTGATTGCCAGGCAGGTGTTGGGCCACTGAGCTATATGCCCAGTTCAAACTCATAAGTGTTCAACAGTGGTGCCTTGCTTACCGGCAGACTGCTTTTCTTCCTCACGTCCACAGGGGTGTAAATATTTAAATATAGACAGTCTTCAGAATGCCACAGGGGAATGCTCTCCTTCCTATTGGTATAGAGATCAGAGAGTGGCCTACTCCCTTCTGAATCTTGGGAACACCTGGGAGGGAAAGAAAAATACCTAAAGTTCAAACAAGTGGAAATTACAAGTGGTCTCTATGGCTGGACTTTGTACTGGAAGGTTTAACTCCTAATGTGGAAATGCTGTCACCAGACTGTAGTAATTGCAATGCACAGAAGGCAATCTGGGGAGCTGGTAGGGTCCTTGGGACTCTTGGAGTCTCCCAAGATCATGCAGAATGAAAAGCACATAGCAACCCTACACTTTCCATTAGGATGCACTGATGCAGGGACAAGAGGTGGCCCATGTGCTGTTCTTCCATAGGAGATGGCATTTCCTATAGAACTATTCTCCTCTGGGCTGTGTGGTAGTTGTGTTCTTCTATCATGCAATCATGTTCTAGTCTAGCAGACTTCTTTCAACCAGAACTCCCTCCATGGTAAGAAATTAAACTGAATAAATTTTGGGAATATCTTCAGGAAAACTACCTTTCAGGACTGGCTCACCCACAGATGTACTGATTGATCATAAGCAAATTCCCTTCCTGCTTCGGACCTAATCTGTCTGTTCTATAAATATCCTGCAGCCCTACTATGCTACCATTCCCTCCTCCCTCTGCCCCAGGGAAACACTGTTGGTTGTCCTGAAAAGAAGACTGTGATATTCAACATAGACTACAACCTACTACCTATTCTGAGTTCCCCAGTGTGACAGGCACCAACTTAAATTCCTCTCATGTACTTGCTCTTCAAACCTCTCAGAATCCATCTCTAACACTCCTGATTATCTTCTTATCCCTACTTTACAGGTGGGAAAAATAAGGCACAAACAGGTTAGAAAACCTGCTAAGGATTGCATAGGAAATAGATCCATACTACGAAGTGCTTATCTTCCCAAGTACATGATGCACCACACTTCCAGTTCTTCATGGAGTCAGGTAGTAGAATTACACCCAGAAAGATGTAGAAGAGGCTCTCAAGTGCCAGGTTGAGACAGCATTTAACTCTCAAAGGAATTTATTTCAAATCCTCTACTGGAAAGCATTTCCAGGATCACCAAGACAAAAGGACATTGTACACATAAAAGCACAAAAAAATGTCAAAAATAAGGAGTTCCATTTTACTAGTATTTATAGATAAGTACCCAGCTAAATTGGTTTCAAGACAGAATAGATCATAACACTGCCTCCTATCTCCCTCACTTGTTCAATTACTTTTCTTCCCTATAAAGCGTATTTCCAACTGTAATCTATTACCAAATTCATTTTTACCTCCCATATTGGCTTTTATATCTCTGCTTATTTCTGAAAAGTTTTATTCTCCAACAGATTGTAAGAACTAAGTACATGCTTGGCTCACAATTGATGCTTGATAAATGTGTGCTAAATAACATGGTCTAGAAAGATGTGGTAGTTCTGGAATGCTTTAATGTGCTTGATGGTCCCAGAACAAAGTAGGATCAATCAGCATAGTATCTTATTACTTTCTTACATCACCCTGAGAAAAACATCCGCACTGGAAGATGACAAAGCCACCCCCATCAACTTACATGGGAGGGTAGGAGGTGGTGTTCTTCACATAGTTCCATGGCTCTGGAGGCTGTGGAGGAGTAAACCTCAGGGACCCCAGAGGAGGCTTAGCAAAAGGGACGCCCAGGAAGACAGCCACAGGCTGTGAAAATCCTTCCAAGCTGACATATTTTCCCAGGACTTTGCCATGCACAGTGTCCACCACAGGTGGCAAGGATGTGTGCCCTGCAGGACATAGAGAGGAAAAAAGAGTACGTCAGAGGGAAAAGGTGAGGCTCAGACACCAGGTAGATTTTGCCTCCTCCTAAGCATGTGACTTTGACTAAGTCACGTAAACGTGCTGGGGCTCTGTTTCTTCTTGTGTCATGGGGTGAGAATCACTGTCCTTCCTAACTCTGAAGGCTAACTGAAGGAGTAATTTAGAAGTGGAGGTAGAAAGGAAACAACCGAAAAGTAAACTTAAAACATAAAAATGATGCTGGGACTGAATAAGACATTTTGTTTCCTACTTGCAATCTTTGTAAATGTGTACTTGTTAGCATACTGGTATTGACCTGTTCCTGGATTATGGGATGAAAGGAGGGACCTTGTTTTCAGGAGGCTGACATCACAGAGTGAAGAGCGACAGAACAACTTGACACAACGCTTGAAAGAAGAAAATGTTATTGATGGAGATGAATGAAAAAGGTGCTACATGATTGGGAAAAGGAAGTGAGGCCTTCTAATTGCTGGAATCATAGAGGAGCTGCAATTTGCAGCAGGAAGAGAGAGAATAAGTGAGGATGGAAGGAGATGAGTGAAGCAAAAATAGGAGAAAATGTAGAGACCCACAGACAAGAAAACACAGATCCTGAGTGGCCTAGGAAAAC
Organism: Cavia porcellus; assembly: GCF_034190915.1. Taxonomy (NCBI): domain Eukaryota; kingdom Metazoa; phylum Chordata; class Mammalia; order Rodentia; family Caviidae; genus Cavia; species Cavia porcellus. The sequence goes on from NW_026947487.1 coordinate 82,705,341, forward strand.
CACAGTATGCAGTCTATGGACAGTGGAAGAGCATCTTGGAATGCACAGGTATGTGGAATAAAGAGCCAAATGTCAGCCTGAGGGACTGGGTTTTATTCAGTGGGATAATTAGAACAGGAACACTTCTGAGGTAAAGAACACAATAAGCTTCTACAATATTCTCAGGTGGCTGTGAGAGAGTCCACTCAAAGGACTGAAAATGTCCTGTCCCATCCACTACATTCTTATAGGAGAGAGGATTCTTCCTTAACCCCTGAAGCTTCCTCTACATCCTTAGCTTCCATTGTCCTGCATTCAGTGTGAACTAAACCTATAGACTTTCAAATGCTTGACCATGGATACCCTCTGGAGTCTTCTCTCCTTTGGCCTCCAAATCTCAACACATGTGAGTCTTCCTCACAGGACACGATTTCTAACCTGTTGTTGCCCCAATTTTCTCCTTTCAAAAAACCAGATGGAAATGTCTCCCTAAAATTGCCTAACCAAGAAGAAAAATGATTTGTCCTAGCAGAAGAATAGGCAATAACACTGGACATTCTTTTGGAGAAACCAGGTTATTAATTAACAAGGTTAGTAACAATGTCATGTTTATTTCCTTTTTGTTTCTTATTAACCACCCAAAGGAATACTTAAAGTAAAGCCTACACACGGAGATGTTCACAGCTTGAGACATTGCAGGTTTCTTTTTCTCTTTGTTCATTTGAAGATTTCTGTGCTGAAGTCTGGTTCCTTTTCTTTAATGAGGAAAAAAACTTACAAAGATGCATGAAAGGAGTACAGGAAAGGAGGAGACAGTAAAGCAAGTGTAAGAGGAGGGTACCATGTTAAGGAGGTTTAGTGGGAAAGTCAGTGAGAATACTGGTAAGAAAATGCCACAGGACGAGGGCACCACAGAAGTGGAAAAAAGTGGTTGGGGACAGGCAGTGGCATCCACTTGAAGGTGAGGGTGCACATTTTGGCTGTGTGTGTGTGACTTCAATACAGATCTGTGTGAAGAAAAGAATAAGTTGATAATAAAGCTCAGAGACAGCTGCAGCTGAGATAGAGTTCCTACCAGAGTAGGACAGAAGGGCAACATGTCAGGGCAGCCCAGAAAGGAGGAGGGATCAGCAGGATTGCTGGGTGCTTCAAAGAGATCAGAGAGTAAAGTTTAAACACAAATCACTAGGTGTGGCTGCATTACTTGCATTAACTCAAGTGAATTAAGTAGAGCCCAGTGATAACATTTATAATGCCCGGAGTAAAAATGTGATTGAGCAGAGTGAGAAAGGTAAATTAAAAAGGTCACACAATTTACCACATATGTCAAGTGGTGTGTGCACCACATTTTGTGTGACCATGAGACTTTCTTTACGTTATTTTGTCTTTAAAAACCTTGCTGTGTATAAGTGTTAATATGCTAACTTAGCAGATGATGAAACAAACTTTGGAATTGGCCCATATAAATTTCCTAAAGATGGAAATATATTTGCATCTAGGTTAACCAGGAAAAACAGAACGTATCACTCTACCTCTAGGTCCCTTCTGATACCTCAGTTCTAGGTATCTCTCTGTGTCACACTGACAAACAGATGATACAATCTATATTATCCAGGCACTGATGTCTGAGCCCTGGTCTGACTTTGGGACTCAGGGATAGACCTAAGCACGATTTTCCAGCTGGCCTTGGAAAACATCTGAGTCTGAATTTCTCTGTCTATAAAATGGCATGGATGTATGTTCAGGTGCCTTGCTATAGCTCTGATATACCACGGATTTTTTTTTGTATCTAATGTGTTGACTTTAGAAACTTTGCTGATCATAGAGGAACTATCTCTCATAGGTCCAACCAATCCATAGGCTTCACCCCAATCACCTCTTACATCTGGTTCTCAGACCCAGGGCCAACATGCACCTGCCTCCATCACCCAAATCCCAAATCCAGGAAACTAGCACAGCTCCTACCCTCCAATTTCCAACAACACAGTTCCAACTTTCTATGCATTTCTTTTCCTTCCAATGGAATTTGCCTCTTGCTCCAGTGCTTCCCCTTTCCCCTGTCCTCCTAAGGTATTCTGTGCTTCTACCTGTGGCCTGTGCACCGTGGTGTGACCTGTTTTTTGGGATTTGTAACAATCTCTCCTTTTGGTAGTCAGTGGATACTGGCCTAATTTACCACATGATAAAATTTCTGTTAATACACTCTATTTTAAATCAACCCTTTTATCCCTTCTGCCACATCTCTTCTGACTATACTTCCTCTATACTGATTTAGAAACAACAACCCATTTTATGCTCTCTGTGTCCACTGAGGTAGGCACCACTGTTGACCTTGTTTTAGATGTAGGGTAACATAGGCACAGTACAACTAAGATACCTTACCTAAGTCTAACCTTCTGAAAAGTGCTGAGCAGGATTGAGACATCCACTCTGGCTTCTGAGTCAATAATTGTAATACTACTAAGCCTCCTTCATAACCTGGCTAGAACTGGAAATTATGGAAAAAATAAACTGAGTTCTCATACTTTCTCGGTGAAGTTAAATGTGACTCCCTGTCCTCTTGCATCTGCTGCCAATAGTTTGGTCTCAGGTTATTCATCTTCTCATGATTTTCCTTTTAGTTAGGATGATTCCACATCCAGGTTCAAGTCCAGAAAGTTAACATCACTGTGAGACCAGAGTTGTTATGTGTTTGTTCTCTAAACATCTTTACCCACTTCAGCTGAGGACAAAGACTTCTAGATGCACTTACTCTCTCCTCCTTTAATTATGTTTCAGAAGTACTTACCCCAGGCTGTGCAAGCAGTAAGACAGGCCAAGATCAGAGCACAAAGCTGCATCATGGAAGGACAGCAGGGCCAGTGTGTTCTTTCTGCTCCAAGGGAATGCACTGATCTTCCCTAAAAGCAAGCACGGCCTTGCCTACTTAACCTAACTGAGTAATCTGAAATGACAAAAATAAAAATTATTTTCCTCTTGGAAAGGCTTCCCCCTAATCACGCCGCTCAGTATTTAACTTGTTATCTGAACAGTTCATTCCCAGCTCTCAGATAACAGGAAGTCACAAATTCAGCCAGTAATTTCTTACATAAGATTTTCTCTCTTGTAGAACTCTAATTTCTATGTACTTTGAACTTTCCAAAAGCAGCCACAGGTAGCAGATAATTTCAGACTGTGGGAAGCTTTGGTTTGAGGCTCTGAGAACAACCTGGAAACTTTTCTCTCTACTCATATCCTTAGAATGACTCAGATGGGAGATTAAAACTTGATATATCTCTTAGCATTCCTGAGTTAGTTTCCCCCAGATTTCTAGGCTCTCAGATTTTGGAAGAAATCATAAATATTATCCAATTTTTAAACTCTCTTTTAAAATATTTTTCAAACTATCTGCAATATTCCTTCCAAATGGCCCTTCTTGAGTCAAGAAATTCACTAACTTTCAGAGCAGAGGTTGTTTCGGACACAATGGTTTTCATGAATACACTTTTTCAAAATACTTGGCCTCTATTCAGCCATCTTTTATATCATTTAGCTCTAGAGTCTAGGGATCCTTAGACTCAGCCTAGCTGGGCTTTCCTCTCTCTGACATAGAAAGAGAAAGAGGAATCAGAGAAGACCAGAAAAAAGCAAAAGTAATTTCATTGCAGCTATTACAAGAACTGGTAAAGATCCAGGAGTGTCAGAGCCCAGAACTGAGACAGCAAGGGACCTGAGACTGTAGTCCTGTTTGAGGGTAGGGGCCCCACTCTGAGGGTCACTACTTGACTGATTGTTGGTCTTGTTACCAGGGGTCTAGTTTTGGTGGTCTATAGGGTTATTTTCTAGCAACTAGTTTAGGAACTCATTTTGTGGAAGTGACCTGTTAGAAGGAGAAATTAAAGGAAGGGACAGTAGATTATTACACAAGCACAAATTATTTGAAAGTGTGAAAACTCAGGCTGTTAGTTCCATTGTTTGTTTGGACACAGAGATCATGTCTCCTCTACATCTTGAAGGGCATGGTGCATTGTCTAACCCTACCTAGGGGATCTCACATGCTCTCCCTGCACATCTATCTAATATCCATTCATCCTTCCAGCGTTTACCAAAATGTCTAGCTCTTGACAGGAAAGCAAAAATACAAGGAAAAAAACAGAGCAGCACTGAATGCATCATTTAAAAATATGGGAAATGACATTTAGCTGGATGGCTTGGCTACAACTGGGGCCTCATATCCTTGCTGTGGAACTACTGTGGTTTAGTTTAAATGTGATTTTTCAAGCAAGGATTCATATGCTAAAGCCTTGATCTTTAACTTGCCAGTATTAAGATTTGATAGATGTAAAAGATGAGGAATACTGGAAGGTAATTAGATTTTTAGGGCTGCTTCCCTTAGAAGAGGTTTCTATAGAGCTTGCAAGATGCTCATAAACTCCCAAAATAGTGAGTTACTACGAAACACAGAGATGGTCCCAGATCCTGTTCTTTGACTCCTTGACTTATCTCATGTCCAATTCTGTGTGCTGAAGATTCCCTTTCAGATTTATCCACTCTAAGAGAGCAAAGAGGCTGTCACCAAAGATCATCCAAGGAGCCCGTGATGTTAAAATCTGTCGATGTCGCTTCCGGCCGGCAGGAAGGACACACGACAAAGTCTGGCAGTGGACAACCTTTTCTTTTATTTTCCTTCTCCGTACAGCCTGCCCTGGGATCGCTCCCAGCCGAAGCCTCCTTTGGTCCGCTCCCCGCGGCTCCTTCTGGGCTTCTACTTCCGGGCTTCTTCTTCCCCCCCAGGGGTGGCACCAGTATATATACGGATACAGTGTCCAATCATGTTAAAGTAAGCAAGGCAAGCTGATTGGCTAACATCATCAGTTGCCAGGCAGACTATATTGTTGAGCGGGTTGCTTACACGGTAAGCAGGAAACTAACGTGCTCGATGGGAGGGGTAATCTACCTCAGGCTTTACTCTTTACTACAGGCCTCACGTCCGCCAAGTGAGGCGACCGGGCTCGGGGCTGCGGCTCCCAACATCTCCCCCTTTTTTATTTTTTATGAATGTGCGCATCGTAGCCCTTCCTGGACTGGGTGCAGAGGCTTATGCCCTATGTGTAGGCCCACCATAGGTCCTTGGCTTAGACCCTGGTCGGCCGTCCCATGGTCTGCCAAGGCCCTGAGGCCCTCGTCCTTTTTCTAGGGCCAGGCACAAACTGGACGGAACCTGGATGCACACAAGCTTGCACTCATTTTCTCTCCGTAAAGAAATCCCCTCGGAGAGAAATTTAGACCTGGGCAGCGTCTAACAGTCCAGCGGCTTACGTGCAGGATGGGGTAGGGCCTGGCTTAGGTTGAGTCGCACCGGGGGAGTACGCTCTTACCCATCATTGACTCTCCTACCCAGCTATGTCATAATTTTTTAGAGGAGGTGTGTGGGAAGCTCACCGTCCCTAGACTCGGTCGTAGGCTAGGCGAGCGAGCCATGCATATGCCTGAGGATCTTCTTGTCCATTTTGGGCTATCGCTATTTCTATTCATCTTGTTGGTTGGTCTGTGATGGATCTCCGGTAGGGCAGGTCTGATCTTCAGTCGAGGGCTTTGTCGCCCGTGTCAGTCTCTCCGGTACCCACAGTGGTTCTCGTCCCGATTCCTGTGGGAAAACACAAACCGCGCCTCGGTTCCAGCTGACCACTGGATCCGGGCCCATCCATTGTCCTGTCAGGACATCTTTCCACTTCACCCACCCTTTATGGTTGGGGGAAGGGTTGCAGTGCTCCACGGCTGGGGAGCAATTATCATTATTTAAATTTAAAAAATTGTGTGTGAATAGTGCCATGGATAATCGTGCCTTTGGGGCCAGGCCTTGGCCTACTCCCCCTTTTTGTTTTTGTAAAATTTCTTTGAGGCTTCTATGAGCCCTCTCAATGATTCCTTGACCTTGGGGATTGTATGGGATACCATGTTTTAATTGAACCTCCATCATTTTGCAGAACTCATTGAAGGCTTTGCCTATATAGGCTGGTCCATTATCAGTTTTTAATATTTTTGGTTTGCCCCATGCGGCCCAAGCCGCCAGGCAATGATTGATCACATTAGACACTTTTTCACCTGTTTCTGCTGTTGCAATATGACGTGAGAACAGGTGTCTGTGGAAACATGAACATATTTAAGAGTCCCAAACTCCTGTATATGTGTGATGTCCATCTGCCAAACATCACCAGGGATCAAACCTCGAGGGTTTACTCCCATCGGTATGGCAGGTTTGTATGTGGCACAGGAGTCACATAGTCGCACGATATCTCGTGCATCTGCTCTGGAAACATGGAAATGGTTTGTTAGTGTCCTGGCATTGACATGAAACTTATCATGGAAGGCACGGGCTCGCTCGATTGGTGTTAGTAAGGTAAAAATCCATAACGGGCGAGTGGCAGTATCAGCAGCCGCATTTCCCTGTGCCATGGGCCCCGGCAGGGATGTATGTGCTCTTATGTGGGTGGTGAAGACCTTATGGTGTCTGTTCTGAAGCAATGTCTGGATAGACAGGAACAGCCCAGCCACTGTGGAAGTGGATCTAATTAAACCGGCAGTCTCAAGCACTTGCATAGCATTGACCACATACCTAGAATCGGAGACAATATTAATGGCTTTTGAGAACCGTTCAAGAATCATTTTAACGATCTGCAGTTCTACCACCTGAGGCTGATCAGGTTCAAATTGTATGGTAACCGGGGGCTTGCCTAGGATCACATAGGCGCCTATCCCCGTCTTGGAGCCATCTGTGTATATTGTAGTTGCTGGGACTAATGGCTCAGAGGCAGTAACCTTTGGAAAAATTATAGGGTGCTGAGTGACAAATGACAAGATAGGGTCTTTAGGGTATTGATTGTTTGTATCCCCATGGAAAACACATCTCAGAATGGCCCATGTATCTATGCAGGCAGCCAGGGTCTTGATCTGGCTGGCGGTATAGGGTACTCGGATGGCTTGTGGTCCTGAGCCAAAATGTTGGACAGCTCTATCATGCGCTTCAAGGGCCAATGAAGCGACTGTCTCCGGGTAATGCTCTATGACTTTTGCAGGTGAGACCTTAGGGTGTATCCACAGTAATGGTCCTTTCTGCCAAATCACCGCTGTGGGCTGTAGACTAGTCTGTAGCAAACAGACATCAAAGGGTCGCCCTGGTTCAATTCTGTGTAAGGTAGCCCCACCTAAGGCTTTTTTCACTCTCTGTAAGGCAGCTCTTGCCTCAGGAGTGAGCCTCCTGTGGGAGGCTATATCTGGGTCTCCCTTCAGAAGGTCGAACAGGGGTTTGAGATCTGAATTTGGTATATGTAAATATGGCCTAATCCAATTAATGTCTCCCAATAGCTTTTGCATGTCATTTAGGGTCCTAACGCCATCCGTCCTAATGGTGACCTTCTGTGGAGAGACTAGCACAGGGGAGATTTTCGCGCCTAAGTAGGTCACCATTTCTCCTCCCTGAATCTTGTCGGGGGCAACATGCAGATTAGCTTGTCTCAGGGCCTCGACCAACTGGCCGAGCATATTATTTAGCATGTCTGGGTCCCTGCCGCTGAGCAAAAGGTCGTCCATGTAATGCACACATCTTATCTTGGGAAAGGATTTCCGTAGGGGGGCCAGTAGGGAATCAAGGTAAATCTGACACATAGTGGGACTGTTGGCCATACCTTGGGGCAGCGTTATCCACTCGTATCTGAGATCAGGGCTTTCTTGGTTAATGGTGGGTAAAGTAAAGGCGAACCTATGAGTGTCCTCTGGATGCAGGGGGATTGAGAAGAAACAGTCTCTAAGATCTATAACATAAACTGGCCAGGACTGAGGGATGGCTGAGAGAGCTGGCAGCCCCCTCTGGACTGCCCCCAGGGACTGCATCTGCGCGTTGACCGCCCTTAGATCATGGAGCAGCCTCCACTTGCCAGACTTTTTCTTAATTATAAAAATGGGGGTGTTCCATGGGGAGGTTGACGGCTTAATGTGTCCTAATCTAAGTTGTGTACTGACTATTTCTGACAAGGCTAATAGCTTCTCCTTAGGCAGGGGCCACTGAGGTACCCAAACCGGGTCATTTGACCTCCAGGTGATTTTGATCGAAGTGGGTAGGAGAGCTTCTTCAGCGGCCCCTAAGAAAAACCCAGCCCTTGCCTACCTTTTTTGTTCTCTACTGGTATTGGGGATGTCCGACCCTGTAGGGCATTGCCCAAGCCTTTGCCGGGGGTATATCCCTGGTTCCTGAGTATATCCTTAGCCTGGGGGGAGCAGTTTGACGTAAGCGTGACATCCATCTGAGTGAGGATGTCCCTTCCCCATAGAGACACTGGCAACTGCAACACAAATGGTTGGAAATGGCCCTGATGACCCTCCTCATCGCACCAGAGCAGGGTTGAAGCACTAACCTGAGGAGCTGACACCATCCCCAGGCCCTGCAGCGTGTTATCTGCAGTGTTGGTGGGCCAGTTGGAGGGCCAATCCTTTCTAGAGATAATGGAACGGTCAGCTCCTGTGTCTAGGAGCCCTGTTATATTCTTGCCATTGACCTTAAGTGAGAGCATGGGCCTTTTATCAAGTATTATATGGAGTCCCTCGAAGACTTCCCCTGAGGAACCGAAACCTTGACTTTCTCTAATTTTCTGCTTTGAGGGGAATCTCTTGTGGAGACTGGGGAGCAGCAAGAGCTGCGCTATCTTGTCTCCTTTATTGATTACCATAGTACCCACAAGAGATTGAACCATAATTTTAATGTGTCCTGTGTAGTCTGAGTCTATGACCCCCGGGACTACTATGAGACCCCGAAGGGCCGTGGAGGATCTCCCGATCACCAGACCCACGGAATTTTCGGGTAACGGTCCCTTAAAGGTGGTTTCAACCACTTGAACACCCATATCAGGCACTAATATAAGTCTGGAGGCGACACTGAGGTCCACACCTGCTGACCCAGGGGTGGCCCTTGTTGAAGGCTGCCATCCTGAGCTGTCCTGTCTCTGGGGCGGGGGCCCGCCTGTGAAGGGGGCCCCCTCTGGCCGTTTTTTGGCCCTCTAGCATCTCGTCCACAAATACGGTTGCCCTGAGCATCAAAGACCGACCTACACTCCTCAGCTTTGTGTGATCCCCTCTTGCATCGCCCACAAACATATGGTTCTTCATTCCTAGGGCGAGGCCTAGCATCTGCATTGTTTGGGCAATGACGTTTAATGTGTCCTGGCTCCCCGCAGGCAAAACACCCTTTAGCCTTACATTCCCCTTCTAACCCGCGAGGTCCCCTCTGCTGTACAGCCGCGGCCAGGAGAGCAGCCACTCCCGAGTTGGAGAGCGGCCCCCCTATCTCTCTATATATCCTAATCCAGGCGTTGAGGTCCTTGTTCTTATGAGGAGCTATCGCTGCCTTGCACTCCTTTGTACATTGCTCAAAAATCAGCTGCCTTACCAGCGGTCGAGCCACTCCCGGATCAGAAAATATCTTATCGGCAGCATCTTGCATTCGGGCCACAAAGTCAACAAATGGCTCTGTGGTACCCTGAATTATTTTTGAAAGACACAAGGAGGCTGTTCCGGCACCACTTACCTGCTTCCAGGCGCGGAGCCCTATGGCATTGATTTGTTCATAGACAGCGCCGGGGAACTGAGTCTGATCATCAGCGTGCCGACCTTCTCCCATAAGCATTTCCTTGTTCCACCCCCGGTTTCCCCGACTGGCGTTTCTCTCAGCCTGCTCTGCAGAGAACTCTGCGTACCAGGCTCGCCAATCCAGATAACTACCCGAGGGCAGACACGCCTTTGCCAGCTGAATCCAGTCCACGGGGGTGAGGGGCCCAGAAGACAGGTTCTCCAGCATGGCAATGGTGTAAGGCGCAGTCGGCCCAAAGGTTGTAACTGCATTTTTAAGTTCTCTAATCTGCTTTATCTCAAAAGGCTCCCATGCATTACGTCCCTGGCCCATAGCTACTTGTACAGGAAATATCCCGTAGGGGCCACTATCTATCCCAGGTGGTGGATGTACCTCATGAGACAAACGTCCCCCCTGCCAAAGCCGCCTGTAAAAATACCGACCCGCCGGCGGCGGAGCATAAGACGGCGGCCATGATTGGGCTGAAAATGGGGGCCCGTGCATCACTTCCTGTTCTGGCGAAGGGGAAGGGAGCTCCCACGCGGCCGCCTCGTGGCGAGGGATCGCTTCCGGGAACAGCCCCCAAGGTGGGGCGGAAGGCTTCGCCTCCCTCTCGCGCCGGGGAGCGCTCAGGAGCTCTCTACTCCTCCGCAGACCAAGTTGAGCGGAGCGCAATTCGCGGCGCAACGCTGGGAAAGAACCCTGCGACTCCTTATCGAGTGACTTAGGCTCCTGACAGCTGGTCTCTTTGGCCTCCTTGCCATTCAACTTTCCCTCATCCTCGGAGTCAGACGACTCCGAGGCTAGAGCCCCGTCCTTCTCCTTAGCATCTTTGTTCCCCTTGACGGGCCCCTCTCGGGAGCTCCCTGACTGGGCCTGCTCAAATACCCTGCGTACTTTTGTAAGCTCTTGAGAGCTTTCTCCACAACCACCCTCGCTCTTAGTGTTGCTACCTAGCATGTTTCCCATCTTTTAATATGTTACTCACCGCGTGAGGCCCAAGGAATCCGCCACTTACGCGTGAGCCTGAGGGGAGTCTAAAAGCCCTGTAGGTGCACGCCACCCAGAGCCCAGGCTTATCCCCAACTCACCTGTCTCGCAGCTCTGTACTGGAGCGTTGTCCGCTGTCACGTCTCGGGGGTGATCAGTCCCCGTGCGGGCCTCCAAATGTCGATGTCGCTTCCGGCCAGCAGGAAGGACACACGACAAAGTCTGGCAGTGGACAACCTTTTCTTTTATTTTCCTTCTCCGTACAGCCTGCCCTGGGATCGCTCCCAGCCGAAGCCTCCTTTGGTCCGCTCCCCGCGGCTCCTTCTGGGCTTCTACTTCCGGGCTTCTTCTTCCCCCCCAGGGGTGGCACCAGTATATATACGGATACAGTGTCCAATCATGTTAAAGTAAGCAAGGCAAGCTGATTGGCTAACATCATCAGTTGCCAGGCAGACTATATTGTTGAGCGGGTTGCTTACACGGTAAGCAGGAAACTAACGTGCTCGATGGGAGGGGTAATCTACCTCAGGCTTTACTCTTTACTACAGGCCTCACGTCTGCCAAGTGAGGCGACCGGGCTCGGGGCTGCGGCTCCCAACAAAAATCAATGAAATAGCTTAGCTTTTTAAAATGATTATTCAGTCTCAAATACTTTACCCTATCACCAGAAAAGAAATCAATAGTGAAGGGGATACGCAGAGATAAGAGTCCAACATCTTAACTGAAGAATCACCAGATAGCCAGGTGGAAGTAAGTGCTCACCACCACCACATTGTCATGGTCAGATAGGATCAGTACATCATAGGGTGATGCTGCACCTACAAACCACCTCCATGGATCCACACCATCACCTGGAAAGAGGATACAGTCACACTGATTATAGAAAGTGCTTTCAGAAAAGTCCTCAGGGATTTCTGATATTGGTTGCTTACAACATCATGACTGTGATTCAAGTTGTAATTAAGCAAAGTGTACCAAGAACAGCAATGTAGGAAAAGGTGGTCTTTCTCCTCCCCAAATCTCCAGCCTGGGCTAAGGCAGGCACCCCACTCAGTACTCACTGGCTTCCTCTGCCTTTCTCCCCAGAACCATGTGCCATGTCCTCCCAAGATTCTTCAAAATGAGAATGCCTGTAAAGGGTACAGCAAAGACTAAGACACTCCATTGTACTCACGCCTGGACTATGAAGATATCTGAATACACAGAAGGGAAAGAGGAAGCTTTTGTATTTCAACTTCATCTCAGTTGACTTTTCAGGGGAGAATTATACTTCCTGTGCAGTTTATCTCAGAAATTACACAAACACACAGTGGGGTCCCTGCCTACCATGTCTTCTCTGGAGTCTAAATCCTACACATCCTTCTCAGTCCAACCTTGCATTCACCTCCTGCAGGAAGTCTTCAGTCATTTGACTAACATTGGATGAAGTGCCACTCTGTTCCTGAGACTGTGAAGAGAACCAAAAATGACAGTACAATGATCAGAAAAATTCATGTCGTGTTCTTGAATTTAATAGTTCATATACCAAGGTTGAAATGAGAGTGGATGAAATAATATCACAATAATATTGCTAATAGAAAAGAGTTTATACCAATAATTGTTCTCAGCACTGAAAATTGGTTATCCAAATAATAAATACTAATAGTGTCCTATAGAATAGACAAAATGGAGCATTTCATTTCCCACAATCCTACAGCTAGTAAGTCATAGCAGCGAGACTTGACCAGGTAACCTGGCCTCAGACCTCATGTGCCAAGCTTCCCACTGACTGCTGCCAAGGACAGTGCAGTAACCTGAGTGTTAGGGCAGGAGGAATAGCCTTCTGAGGTTCCACCTCATGTGTATTCAGGTACCCAGCCAGAACTGAGTGAAGCTTGTCAATCATCACTGAATACTCTTATTAAGTATTTTTATTTGAGGAAATAGACACTGAAAGAGGTTAAGAAATTAGCAATTTAATTAGTCAATTAAAGGCAGGTTCAAAATTGAAACCGAGACCCTATGTTTCTAGAACATGTTCTGTAGCTAGCACTCTCTTGCTTTCAGGCTTCCAAAGCCTCTTTTCTCCTGTATAACTGTTCCATTTCAGTCCTCAGGATAGGGACTAAATCACAACCATCTCTGAATGATGATTAATCCCACAAGTTATGAAGCAATGGTACACTGGAGAATTTAGGTTACCTGTACACCCCAGATGGAAAATCCTTCAAGGCAGGGCTGTGTGTTCATTGTTGCTTCTTCCTTAACTCCTAACCCCTTAGTCTAAATGAGCTTTTAGGGACAGTAAGTATATAATAGAAGCATGAGTGAATCAATGAATAAATGAGGGACAATTTATCTTCAACTCCTTGCACCTTAAAACACATGAAAGACCAAATTCCTAGTCCACATCTCTCCTCCCCTTCTACTGGGCTCCATGCCAGGGTTTTCATGGGAGACTGGCTGGTTGCTTCACTCTTTCATCTCATGGACTGCAGATTTCTTTTCCAGCATGACCTGACCCACACCTGCATTAGGCCTCACCTCTGGTCTTCTATTCCACTGGAATATGCTGACTCACTGGGCTATCATCAGCCTGTGCCACAGGCAGTTAGGGAAGCAAATACACTAAAACAAAATGTGTAGCTTTGCCAAGCTGATTTCATTCCCTTATATGCAGTGTTCAAAGTTCCAAGATGATGAAACTCACACTTGTTGAACCCTGGTGCCTTGCTTCCCAGCAGAATGCTTTTCTTCCTCACGTTCACACGAGTGTAAATATTTAAATACAGTCTTCAGAATGTCTCAGAAATATCCTCGTTCCTATTAGTATAGAGATCAGAGGAACCCTGCTCCTTTCTGGATCTTGGGAGAACCTGGGAGGGAAAGAAAAGCACCTTAAGTTTCAACCAGGTGGACATTGCAAATGGTCACTATGGCTGGACTTTGTACTGGAAGGTTTAACTCCTAATGTGGAAATGCTGTCACCAGACTGTAGTAATTGAAATACACAGAAAGCAGTCTGGGGGTTTAGTGGGGTCCCTGGGACTCTTGGAGTCTCCCAAGATCATGTAGAATGAGAAGCACTTAGCAACTCTACTCTTTCCATAACCTTTAAGATGCACTGATCCGGGGACAAGAGGTGGCCCATGTGCTGTTCTTCCATAGGAGATGGCATTTCCTATAGAACCGTTCTCTTCTGGGATGTGTGATATCCATGTTATTCTACCATCTAATCATGTTCCAGTCCTTACTTCATAGTAATTTCATAGTATCTTCATAGTAATTTCTCAGTAGACTGTTTTAAACCAGAACTCCCTCCAGTGTAAGAAATTATCCTCAATAAAGTATTGGGAATACATTCAGGAAAACTACATTTCAGGGCTGGCTCACCCACAGATGTACTGACTGATCACGAGTGAAAGGCCTTTCCTGCTTTGGACCCAATCTGTCTGTTCTATAAAGATGCTGATGCACTGCTATGCTACTGTTCCATCTTCACTCTTCCCCAGGGAAACACTGTAGGTTGCCCTGAAAAGAGGTCTCTAATATCCAATAAAAATTACAACCTGCTATCTATTCTGAGTTCCCCAGTTTAGCAGGCATTGACTTATAATCTTTTCATGTACTAACTTTTTAACTCTCACAGAATCCACCTCTAATACCCCTAAGATTCTCTTCTTATCCCTATTCTACAGTTGGGAAAGACAAGGTACAAAGAGATTAGAGAGTCTGCTAAGGAATGCATAGCAGACAGATCCAGGCTATGTAGTGTTTATTTTCCCAAGTACATTACATACAACACCTCCTGTTCTCAGTGGACTCAGGAGGTAGAATTGACGCCTACAAAATGTAGAACTGAGATTTTCAAATGGCTAGTTGAGACAGCAGTTAACTATAAAAGTGGAAGCAGGAAAAATAAATGTATCCTGGAGACTATTTCCAGGATCAACAAAAAAATGAGACATCATAGATATAAACACAAGTAAAATGTCAAAGTAAGAACCTTCCATTTCACTAGTATTAGTAGTTCAGTACCCAGCCACGTTGGTCTCAAGATAGAGGCGATCACAACACTACCTCCTATCTCGCTCACCTGTTCAACTACTTTTTCTTCCCCGAGGAGGATGCATGTACCCTGTTTTAACATATTACCAGTTAATTATTTTTTTAAAAAGTAAAAATAACAGTAAAAGAGTTTAAAACAGGCAAGACAGTAACAATAATTAGTACACTGCACATCGCTGTCTACATTAGTAGTTATTCAGAATACAAGATATAGACATGAAATATTGTCCAAACAATACTAGCACAGATGTTTCTTTTCGATAAACTAAGATAAACTAGTTGTATTACTATCATAGGTATCTTGCATATGTTTACATATATACATATATATGTAATTTTTTGCCTTTTCATTTTCCCCATCACAGTTTCTTCCTTTTTTATTTTTTTGAGACAAAGAGAAGAAGAAAAATAGAAATAAAAAACTGAGTTTCAAATCAGGCTAATAGGACAGTAACAATTAATATAATGCATATTGCTATCTTCATAGTAATTACTCAGAGTACAATTTATAGTCATGAAATAATTTCCAGACAATATTAGTGCAAATCTTCCTTTTCAGCGACCAAAAGAAACTAGTTGTATACCTATCTTGACTATCTTATGTATATACTTTTCCATTTTCTCTTCCTTTCTTTCCCTTTCCCCCATTAGTTTCACTTTTCTTTTAAAAATTTCCTTCCCAATTCACAATTTCTATTGTATATTTTGAATCTTATTTACTCATTCAGATTCTTGCACTAATGGGACTAGACAGTGTTTACACATGTGGGTCTGATTTATTTCACCTATGAGTATGGTCTCGGGTTGCATCCATTTACCTATAAAAGTCTGGAGTTTGTTCTTCTTTATGGCTGAATAATACTCTATTAAAAACACGTCTTTTTATCCATTCCTCGATTAATGGGCATTTGGACTATTTACAAGATTTAGTTATTTCAAATTGTGCCTCCATAAACATAGGTACACATATAAATCAATGTGATACGATATTTTTAATTCCTCTGAAAAGATACCCAGATGGAAAATAACTGGATTGAATGGGACCACAAATCCTGGTTTTTAAAAGAATTTCCAAATTGACTTCCACAGTGATAGCACCAATCTGCACTCCCACCAAAAGTGGAAAAGAATTCCTTTTTCCCACAGCCTTGCCATCATTTGTTGATTTCTTAATGATAGCCATTTTTTCTGAGGTGAGGTGAAATATCAGTATTGTTTTAATTTGCAATGCCAGTTATGTTGAACACTTCTTTATATATTTATTCTACTTTTGTATTTCTTTTCACATGAGTATTGTATATTCATTTCAGATGCTCGTGTTATTGGATTATGTCTTTGAATTTGGGAGTCCAATGTTTTCTCAATTCTTTGTATGTTTTAGATATAAGTTCTTTTTCTGAGGAACAACTGGCAAGTTTTCTCACTTCTTGGGTTGTCTTTCCTCTCTGTTGATGTGCAAAAGCTTCTTAATAGGTTGAGATCCCATTATTGACTCTTCAGAGTATTTCCCATATGAGCTAGGTTTTATTCACAAAGTCTCCAACCACACCTATAATTTCATGATTACTATCTATTTTCTCTTCCAGTGGATTGTTTTTCTGTTTTAAAATTTAGATCTTTGATCCATTTTTACTTTAGTTTAGTACATGGTGGTAGGCATGGGTCTAGTTTTAGTCTTCAACATGTGGAAAGCCAGTTTATTCAGCACCATTTATTAAAGAGACTTTTTGTTTCAGTGGATGTGTTTGACTCCTTGTCAAACAGTGAGGCTGAGTGTGTTTAGAATTGAGTTTTCATTTTCTTCAAAATACAGCACATGTAAACCCACAAAACATGCTTAAATAAATGTAGAGGGATTGAAATACAAAAGTAAAATAAATACATAAAGAAGTATTCAACATAACTGGTCATTTGAGAGATGCAAATTAAAACAATACTGAGATTCAACAATAAGAAATCATGAAAACTACATAAAATATGGAAATTAAACAACAACCATTGGGTCAGAGAGGAAACTAAAGTAAAAATTAAACAGTATATATAACTAAATGTTAATGCCAGTACTATACACCAGAACTTATGGGATGTATTGAAAGCTGTCCTATCAGGAAGATTTACATTGATGAGCTCTCACATCAGAAAAACAGGAAGAGCTACAATAAACAACCTAATTTTGAATCTCAAACTTGTATGAAAAAAGAATCAAGCCCAAAACTTGTATGAGGGAGGAAACTATAAAGATAAGATATAAATTAATGCAATAGAGAATAAGAAAATAATACAAAAAATCAGTTAATTGAAAAATTGATTCTTTCAATGATAAATAAAATTCATAAACCATTAATCAAACTCATCAAGAAGAGAAAAGAAAAACTACAAGTTCAAGTAATTAGAAATGAAAAGGGAGAAATCATAACAGATCCTACACAAATCCAGAAGACTATCAATACCTACTACAAAAGCCTATATTCTAATAAGATGTAAAACACAGGGGGAAATGGACAATTCCAAGACACAATTGAATTACCAAAATTAAATCAAGAAGATATAAAAATTGTGTATAACCTGGTATATTCCCAAAAGAGTTAGTGTACTGTAATAATACATCCACCTCTGTTTATTGATGCTCAGTGTACAATACATAAACTACAGAATGAGCCTAGGTGCCCTCAACATGTAAGTGAATAAAGAACATTTGGTAGTATGCAAAATGGATTATTATTCAGATATAAATTAAAAATTGAATCATGTCATTAGCAGAAAAATAAATACAACTGGAGTCCATAATGTTAAAAAAATAACCCCAATTCAAAATATTTTTCACTTATATGTGGAACTCTTCAAAATATGAGAAAAATAGAAAAATATATAATAGGAAAGAAGAAAGAATTTTGTTAGGGAAAGGAAGGAGGTTAAGGGGAAGGATAGGGAAAGAGGTAATTGAAAAAATAAAAGTAATCAAAAATTACATGCATGTAAAAACATACCAAATTTAAACATATTTTGCATGACTAACATATATAGGTTAAAAAGAATATTTCTCTATGTTCCAAGTCAAGAAATGTCTGTAATGTGTCTCTCTTTTGAAGGTCTGAACTCTATTTTCTTTGTGGACTTTCAAATCTGCTTAATACAATTTATTATGCTTCTTCCTAAAGAGCATGAAAATTCTTTTTCTGCAATGGAAGTCAGCAAATCTGCAATCTTTCCAAGGTTGAGGTGAGTATAAATTCTCCATCTTTTGTTTTGGAGACCATCTTGTAACCCCTTCTGGTGTGACATTTGGGGTTAAATGTTTTCCTTTATGCACCTGCATGTGCAACTGGATGTCAGAATGTTGATCTTCCCCTTAGTTTCAGTGTCTTCACTGCCTGAAATAGTTATGATTGTCTATTCCAAGTCCAAATTCAAACCTAAGTCCAAGTCCAAGTCCCAAAAGAGAGCACTGCTGCAGATCTGAATCTGCCATGTCTACGTACTATATATACCTCCACCTATCTCTACCAGAGACTAAGATCACAGCTATGTCCCCGATTATTTGTATTTCAGAAAGACTCACTCTAAGCCATTGAGGCTATTAGAAAGGCTAGGAAGAGAGCATAAGGTAACATCCTGAATAAACAACTCCAACGGGGGTAACCAGTGATGTTCTGCACTACTAGAGTGGTAGGTAGCCCATAGTTTTTGCCCCAGAAGTGGGTACAGGCCCCTGAATCACACCTCCTCAGTTCAGTTTCATAATCTGAAAGGATAAAAAAACTCTCCAACTTCTAAAGAAATCACCCAGACAACCCTTTTGTTGGCCAAACCATGCACACCTAGAATTTGTCCTCTTTTATGTAAACAAGGTATCCTCAATTCAACACTCACAGTATAGTGAGTCACAAATCAGTTCAACCACTTTCTACACAAGATTTCTCCTTTGTAGAACCACACTGTGAGGTTCCCAAAGGCAGGCACAGGAGGCAAAGTCCTTCAAGCTAGCTTTGCCCTGGCATCCTTAGATCCAGCTGGAAATTTTTAGGTCAACGTAAGTTGTACAAACGGGATATTAGGACAGGTGTCTTGGGTCCCCTGGCCTGATATTTACTTGAGTTTCAGGCTCTGTGATTTGGAATCAGTCTTACACTTCATTTGATCCCCTTTTCTGATGCTTACAGGTACATTCTCAACAAGTGACACTGACTTTCGTCACACAAAACTAGGGTCAGGCAACTGACTATCGCTCAAGATAGAGGTTTTTGGGAAAAATAGTCTTTCAGTACATAAACTCTATTTTGCTACAGTCTCGCCCTTTATTCATCTATCCAAATATCCACTCACTCTTCAAACATCAAACAAAATCACTGAACTTTGCCTAGGTACTATGGATAAAAGGATGATTTCAAGACACAGTTCCTTTAGAAGAAACTCTCTATATAGTAAACAAAGCAAATGGGGACCATTGCAGAGTACACAAAAACATAAGATTAGGGACATAAAAAGTGCTCTGAGTGAACCTGGAGAAATCACTTTTTATAACCTGCTGGGAGCACAGAGAAGATGTTCAAATTCTCTTTCATAGTATCATTAGACACTAAATGAAAGAAGCCAAGCACTATAGGCTATAGGGTGTGTAATTCTATGTATATAAAATTTTCAGAATAGGCAAATCCATAGAGACAAAAAAATAGATCCTTACTTTCTAGGGTTGGCAATATGGGGGAAGAGGGTACATCAAAAGTGACTATTAATGAGAATGAGGTTTTTGGGGGAGTGTAGAAAATGTTCTCACATTAGATAGTGATGATGTTTGCACATCTTTTTAAATACAAAAATTAAATAATGCAATAAATGAATAGTGTATTTTGAAAAAGAGGCTTTCCTATCAACCATAATTTCATAAAATGAGAATTTTAAATCCAGTTACACATAGTACTATGTTATTTTAGAAATCACATATGTCTGTACTTGCATAAGAAAATTTTTGTAAGGCTTACAACTAATTAATGTTAAAATAGCCATTTTTGGCTGTAGTAGCACATTTTACTTATTTATATTTTCCACATTTATCTATTTGTGCCTTCATTTAGTTAATACTTACAGAGAATCCACTGTGTAGCAAACTCTATGCTCAGTGTTCTGTGTGCATGCAGAACCTAGACATAACCTGATGAGATTGGTAGTAGTGGTCCCAATCTAGATGTGGCTGAAGTCACTCATGATGTAGCAAGAAATTCAGAACTGGACAAAAACCTGTGTGACAATACAGGCCATATCACCATCCGGTTGTAGAATTAAATATTTTTTGACAAACCAACATGCCAGTATGCTAAGCACACACTTGACTGGTCTTTGGGAGATCTGGAATAGCCTCCCTATAACAGGATCTCCTCCATTTCAGGCCCTTTAAAGGACCACCACATTCCTGTCATCTCTCCTGGTTCCTCTAAGCTATAAAGAAAGATAGACTCCAGTTACTGTGTGGAGCTATGCAAAGGGGCATGGATGGCTGGAAAAAGAAACCCTAGAGTTCATGGATAGGCAAGGTTGTATATCGTCATCCTTTTTTATAATTTAGATCTGAAATGGCCCTCAAAGCTTCATGTGTTTTGGAAAGTAATCAGGTTATGGGGGGATTATAGCTGATGTTAGTTTTGGAGTTTGATCAGAAGATCTAGGTCACTGTGAGGATGACCCTCCCTTCCTAGTTCCTCCCTTCACTCTGCTTCCTGGACACCATGAGGTGAGCAAAGTTTCCTCTGCCAGTCTCTTCTACTATCTCTTGGAACTGGCAAATAATGACTAAAGATATAAGCCAAAAATGGACCTGTCATTCTTTACATTTTTATATTTGCATTGTCTGCATATGTCAGACATTGTGTCTGGGAAAGGAGAAAGTGACTAAGACACCCTTGCATTTTTGGAAGAAAATACCTGACATATACAATTTAAAGAGAAAGAGTGCCTTCTGTCTCACAGTTGGTGACTGGCTACAAGTCAGAAATATCACAGCAGAAAGGCAGGGTGAAGAAAAGTTACTAATCTCATGGCAGCCAGGAAGCAGAGAGAGCAAGATTCAGAGAGGAAGGAATCAGGGAGACGATATAACCTTCAAAGATAGACACCCAAAACTCACTTCATTCTATTAGGCCCTGGCTTGTAATAAATCTACTAAGTTATGAATTCTTTGATAGACTGATCAAATGATGTATTAGTGCCCTTATGATCCAAACATTATTCTAGGCATCACCTTTAAATATTGGTTCATTGAGGATCAAAACCTCAATGCATACTTCATAGTGGAAACAATAATCTGGGTGGCAGAGGCACGTGCTGAACACTAATGATTCACAATTTCCCTCCTCAAATGTAGACTTGCTGATGTGTCACTGCTCAGCCAAGAATCACTTGGTCCTGATCTCTGGGCATTTATCTGAGTCATCCAATTAGCAACAGCCAATGGAGTAGCAATGGCATAAGGCAAGGTTATCTCCAGACCAGCACAGTAAGGATACAGCTGTAACTTTCTCAAACATGTTATCTATCCTGAAAGCAGCTTAAGGAAAAGGTTCTGAGGGCCTAGAATTTACAAGATAGCTAGATGCTAAGTCACTCATCTGTACTTAGATAACTGCTTTCTAATCTACAATGTTTCAGACTTCATGTGATCAAAGAATAAATTTTACTATGCTGCAGTCCCTGTACACCTTGGGCAGCCAATATTGACCAATGCAAGCAGATTGCAAATAATTTGTAGTAGTGACTTAGGGGATATTTTTTAATCTCTATTTCTCCCACACAGTCATACACCACTTCCATATAATTGAAGATCAGAAAGGTACAGCACATTTCATCAATGGGTGATCATTCTTTTTAGATCTCACAAACTCAGCATTCTCTGAAAACTTGCAACTGTCAATGCATCCTTTCTGCCTGGGCAATTCCTCTGGAGTGAAGCAAAACAATTTATGCATGGCTCCAAATTAAGCACTAACTGAGATATAAATAACTCAGCTCCCTCGCCCCTCTGGAGGTTAATGTGAAACACATTTTCTTTTCCTATAGTTTTTGCCTGTTAATAAGCTCAGCCAATCAAGTGTGTAATATTTCATTTTTTTTTGTTGCTTTCCCTTCTTTGCCTCTGATTCAAGCTCATACCACTACACCCTGCAACTCTCAAAATAAACAAATCACACTGGAATACTTGCCCAAGGTTTCTGCTTGAGAAGCTCAAAGACAAAGGACCCACAGATACTACACAAAATGATCAATACACTCTTTATGTATCATTAGAATTCATAAGTTCAAGTTATATATTACTCAGTACCTTACAATGTAACTATATTTGGAGATAAAGTATTTAATGAGGGATAACACTTGAATGAATCCACTAGGGTGGATCCTAACCTCATATATTTGGTATCTAAATTTAAGGAAGTATTTTATCTAATGAAATGAAGTGATTATATGGAGAGATGTTGGGGTCTGTGCATAGACCCCAAATCCCCCAAATGGGTACATGATGAAGGCTAAAAGGAATGAGACATGTGACATGGTTTTTAGGGCTGCAGGAGTGTATCCTCAGCAGAGCTCCTAACTTTGCTAGTCAGCTGGCCAGCTGGTGCTAAGCAGCCCATATTTTAATCAGAACAAGCAAGGAGTTGAATGGACAATGTAAATAGGATCTTGAAGCAACAGATGATGCTAATTAAGGAAAACTATTCAGAAAGTCTCCAAGTGGTCTCAGCTGTGGTTTATCTTGCCCCCCTGAAGTGTCTCCTCATTCTCAGTTCAGTCATGCCTGGGCCACACCACAGCCCTGCATGTGTATTCAGATTCAATGCTCTCCAATGTATCCCTCTTTTTTGTTTTATTGATATACAGAATGGGTGGCCAGCTGAAGCAGTTGTTAGGCGAACTCCCCCAATTTAAACTTCATATAGTCCATCAATCGTAACAGTACTCAGTTACCTACTATTGTCAGAGGGTGCTAGTGCTCTGAGCTTCCCCTATAGCCAACATTTTACATGGCATTATACCTCCAGAAGCTGTACTTTCCTGAAGGAGGTTCAAGACCAAGCTAAGATGAGACCTGCATTAAATACAATCAGTTTCTTTTCCTATCAAGCTCAGTTAGGTCTCCTCAGAAGTTATCTTAGAACTATGCATAGCATCTCTTTGCTCTTCTATCAGTGTCAGCTATCAGGATGAGTCACAGCCATTGCTTGATCAAGTTGCTTTCAGTGAAAGCTTTCAGAAATGTTTTCTCCTGGTGACTCTCCTTAGCCACACCATATATTAAAGATCACTTTCCTCTGTGGTCTTATAATCTTCTTCATCAGAAGATCAGGGACTCACTGAATATCTTAGGGATGCAAGCAGAGGTTCTTTTATGCCCTAGGTCCCCACTGATCTTGAAGGGCTGGGGTCAAAATATTGGCTATCCTATTAATACATCTGTCTAATTTTTGGTCTTTAAATCTCAGCTGTTGAACATCCAGAAGAAAATATTCATAACAATACAGTATATTAGAGATAGTAAGCTTAACATTACTATCTTGTCTAAACATGAAACACCTTAGAACATTAAATAAAACCTATTTTCTACTAGCCATGGATATTTTAGCATTTGAGTATCTACATATTAACAGTTACATATTTTACATAGATCAAAAATCGAAGCCATACATATTATTGTATCATGACATTTTTACAGTAATCCAAATTTCTGTTTTGACATAAAATATCCCTTTTAGACAGTCACCCTTATCTAATACACAAAGAATTTCTATCCAACTTTTTGATCTTTAGTGGAATGTGAATATCACAAGTCTTTGGTACCAGCAGAGATCTGAATATGAAACAGAAGTCTGTTACCATAAGTACTCCCCATTTTACAACCAGACCTATATCTATGCATCAGGAACCATGAATATATCCAATACATCATGAAGCTGATAGAAATCAACTGTCATAGCCATATGAAATCTTTGCACAGGCATTTTAAGCCAAAAACTTATTGTGCTATTTCTTTTGGATAATTACCAATGTGAATATATAACAATAATGTATTTTACAATTTTTAATTAGAGTATATCTAAAAAAGTCAAGGAGATTATTGGGGTCTCTGACCAATAAACAAGAACTGATTAAAAATGTTATCAGGCAGCTACTTTCTTATTTGTCAGAGTCCTCTCTAATGATCCCAACTCCAAGGGAATTTATTTTGTCCTAATAATATTATTTCTAAATAATGGGACCCTCAAGTCCATGATAAATAACATATTACACTTATATACCCAGTATTTGCATCATTTGGACCAGTCAGAAACCAAGACAAAAGCATGCATTGTAAATTCATAACCCAAATGAATTTTTGATCAAATGATCCAAAAGCGGAAAAAAGAGAAAAATTATTGAGTTCAAAATAAAAAGAACAGGTGTTCACAGACACTCTGTACAGATTCAGACAAACAAGAAATAAACACCTGAAATAAACGCCATCGGGATGTGTGAGAACTCTCCAAGTTCCCGAGGGACTATTGATGTACTCCTACCATGCCCCTCTGCTAAACAAGCTCACCTCCTACACCCCGTGCTTTCAGGACATTTCCCAAGTGCTCCGTGCCATTTGGGCACTCTTGTATGGGTACTTGTACTTTTTGCTCCACACATGTGAATAGTCACTAGGTCAGCAGCTCCTAACAAATGCTCACAAATAGACTGCACAAACAGCTAACAGATACATGGACAGAATGACAAACATCTTACAAAATCAGAGTGCACTCAAGCATATCCTTGATCATGCCTTAATAATTTCTTTTATTTTTTTAAAGAGATTAAGACAAAAGGGGACACAACAAAGCAGATCAGATCAGAACAATGCAAGCAGCACAGCATTTTACCACAAGACAACCCATAATTAACAGTAACTACCATGTCTCTTTCTTTGAAATAGTTGAGCATACCTTCATATACAATAGTATCAAATATAACAAAACAGTATAAAAACATTCAAGAGAATAAAAGCATTACAGGGCTTTCAGAACTAAATAACAGAATGAACAATGGCTACTATATTATCTCATTTTCCATAGAAAATTTTTATACTATCACATATAATATATACAATAAGATATAACATGATAGAACCAAAGCATAGGACTTCAGAGTAAGATGACATTAAATCAGCACTGGCTATTCTAATGTCTTGTTTTCTTCAAAATAGCTGTTCATACTATCACAGATAATAAAATTAAACAAACCAGAATAAAATCATTCCAACTAATGAATGCAAACCTTATAAGGCTTCGAAGCAATGTAATGGGGAATCATGATTATCATAAACTCTTATGTACTCTTACTATGACTTACACTAGGGAGACTATATGATATTTATACATGTGAGTTTGATTTATTTCACTTGTGAATGTGGTCTCCAGCTGCATCCATTTATTTATAAATGTCTCAATGTGATCCTTCTTTATAGCTGAGTAGTACTCCATTGTATAAAATACCACAACTTTTTTATCCATTCTTCAGTTGATGGACACTTAGGTTGTTTCCAAGATCTGGCTATTACAAATTGTGCTGCTATAAACATGGGTGCACATATATCACTGTGCTATGTGGTTTTCAGTTCTTCTGGGAATATTCCTAGAAGTGAAATAGCTGGAACAAATGGGACTTCCAATCCCAGCTTTTTAAGAAATTTCCAGACTGACTTCCACAATGGTTGCACCAGTCTACACTCCCACCAACAGTGCAGGAGTGTTCCTTTTTCCCCACAGCTTTTCCAGCATTTGTTGTTGGTAGTTCTCTTGACCTGGCCATTCTTTCTGGAGTGAGATATAATTTTAGTGTTGTTTTAATTGGCAATTCTCTAATGAACAATGATGATGAACATTTTTTTCATGTATTTATTTGCCATTTGTATTTCTTCATCTGAGAACTGTGTATTCATTTCAGATGCCCATTTTTGGATTGGGTCTTTGAATTTCAGGGGTCTGATTTTTTTAAATTCTTTATATGTTTTAGACAGAAGTCCTTTGACTGAGGCAGAGCTCACCAAAATTTTTTCCCAGTTTGTGGGTTTTCTTTTCACTGTGCTGGAGATTTCTTTTGACATGCAGAAACTTTTTAATAAGACATGATCCCAGCTATTGATTCTGGGAAGTATTTTCCAGGAAGTTTGACTCCTGTTCATGAATTCTCTACCTATCCCTATGTCTTCCAGAGTTTTACCTAATTTGTCTTCCAACATATTTAGTGTTCCTGTTTTAATATTTAGATTTTGATCCATTTACATTTTATTTTAGTATATGGTGACAGGCATGAGTCTAGTTTTAGTTTTTGGCAGGTGGAGAGCCAGTTTTTCCAGCACCATTTATTAAAGAGACTGTCGTTCTTCCAGTGAACATGTTTGGTCCCTTTATCAAAGATAAGGTGGCTGAGTGTGTTTGTAGTTTTGGTTGTATCTCCTAATCCTTTCCATTGATCTTCAGATCTGTTTTTATTCCAGTACCATGTTGATTTTACTACAGTTGCTTTGTAGTATAACTTCAAGTCAGGGACTGTGATGCCTCCTGACTTGCCTTTGCTTCTGAAAATTGCCTTTGTTATTCTAGGTCTCTTCTGGTTCCAGATGAATTTTAGGAGTGATTTCTCTGGATCTATGAGGTATGTTGATGGTATTTTCATTGGGATTGCATTGAATCTGTATAACAGTTTTGCGAGAATGGCCGTTATCACAGTATTTATTCTTCCTATCGTTGAATAAGAGATGTCTTTACTTTTTCTGAGATCTTCAATTTCTTTTTTCAAGGTATTATAATTTTCCCTGTATAGATCTTTTACTTCTTTTGTGAGATTTCTTCTAAGTATTTCATTTTTTTGTATGCTAGTGTGAAGGGTGTGTCTTCTTTTATTTCTCTCTGAGTGATTTTGTTATTAATGCATACAAATGCTATCGATTTTTGAGTATTGCTTTTTGTATCCAGCTACATTGCTGAATTTATTTATTATATGTAGGAGTCTTTCAATGGAGTTTGGGGGTCTTCTATGTAGAGTATCATATCATCAGCAAATAATGATAATTTAACTTCCTCTTTTCCTATCTTTACCCCTGTTATTTCTCTCTTTTGTCTAATTGCTCTGGTTAGTATTTCCACTACTATGTTGAATAGGAGCGGTGATAGGGGACATCCTTGTCTTGTGCCTGATTTTAAGGTAAAGGCCTTCAGTTTTTGGTCATTTAATATGATACTGGCTGTTGGTTTGTCATAGATGGCCTTTATTATATTGAGGTAAAGACCATCTATTCCAATTTTCTGTAAGGTTATTATCATGAATGAATGTTGGATGTTATCAAAAGCTTTTTCTGCATCTACAGAAATGATCGTGTGATTCTCATTTTTGGCTTTATTGATATGGTGGATTGCATTTATTGATTTACATATGTTGAACCATCCCTGCATGCCTGGGATGAATCTCATGTGGTCATGGTGTGTAATCTTGATGATTTGCTGCATCCTTTGTGCAAATATTTTATTCAGTATTTTTGTATCTGTGTTCATTAAGGAGATTAGCCTTTAGTTCTTTTTATCAGTTGGGTCTTCCTCAAGTTTTGGTACTACAGTAATATTTGCTTCCAGAAATGACTTAGGAAGAATTGCTTCCCTTTTGATTTCATTGAAGATTTTGAGGAGTTTCGGCATTAAGTCTTCTTTGTATTTCTAGTAGAATTCCGCAGTGAATCCCTCTGGGCTTGGGTCTTCTTTGTAGGTAGGGACTTAATTACATTTTGAATTTCATTAATAGACATTGGGTTATTCAGCAGTTTTATATCTTCTTCACCCAGCTTTGGTTCTTCATATGTTTCTAGGAATCTGTCTTTTTTTTCTGTGTTATCGAACTAATGAGAGTAGAGGTTTTTGAAATAGGTATTGATCATCTTCTGTATTTCCACAAAGTCTATAATGATTTTGACTTTTTCATTCCTTATTGTATGAATTTGAGCTTTTTCTTTCCTTTTTTTTAATAAGGTTGGCTAGAGGCTTATCAATTTTATTTATTCTTTCAAAGAACCAACTCTTTGATTCATTGATTCTTTGGATTGTTTTCTTAGTCTCTACTGTATTAATTTCTGCTCTGATTTTTATAATTTCCTCCCTCCTTTTGGCTTTGGGCTTGACTTGCTCTTCTTTTTCTAGATGTTTGAGGTATAGCATCAGGTTGTTTATTTGTATTCATTCTGTTTTCCTGATGAGGGAACTCAGTGCAATACATTTTCCTCTGAGGACTGCTTTCTTTGCATTCCATGGATGCCAGTAAGTCATATTTGTATTTTTGTTTGCTTGAAGGTATTGTTTAATTTCTTCTTTAATTTACCCTATGATCCACTAATTGCACAAGGGTGTATTATTCAATTTCCATATGTTTGTGGGGGTTTTGAGGTTTCTTTTTATTATTTAATTTCTACTTTCATGGCACTATGATCTGATAACATGCATGGTATAATTTCAATTCACTTGTATTTATTTAAATATGCTTTTTGAGCTACTATATGGTTTGTTTTAGAGAATGTCCCATGAGCTGCTGAAAAGAACGTATATTCTGATGTTGTTGGATGGAACACTATGTATATATCTATCAAGTCCATTTGTTCACAGGTGTGATTCAATTCTGTTATTTCTTTTTGCTGATTTTCTATCTGATTGATCTGTCCCTTGTTGTCAATGGCGTGTTAAGGTCTCCTGTTATAATTGTGTTATTGCTAATTTGATTTTTCATTTCTATTAATACTTGCTTTGTGTAACTGGGTGCTCTGAAATTTGATGCATATATATTTAAGATAGTTACCTCTTCCTCTTGACGTTTTTCCCTAACCAGTATGTAGTGACCTTCTTTATCTCTTAGGATCATTCCTGGTTTGAAGTTCATATTATCTGCAAACAAAATAGCTACCTCCACTTTTTTTTTTCAGTTCCTGTTGCATGAAGTATTGTTTTCCATCCTTTGACTTTCAGTCTGTGGGTTTCCTTGGGTTAGATGGGTTTCTCGAAGACAGCATATGGTTGGATGTTGCTTCTTGATCCTTTCTGCCAGTCTGTTTCATTTAGTTGGTGAATTGAGACCATTTACATTAATAGCTATAACTTATATATTGACTTATTGTTGACATTATCTTTCTGCTGTTGCATCCTTACCTTTCCATTCTGTTTAATTGTCTACTTTTCTTAGTAGGCTTTTCCTATGAGTATCTACACTGTCTTTCAGTATTCTTTGCAGGGTTGGCTTGGTGTTCATAAAGTTCTTTAGCTTTTTTTGTCATGGAAGTATCTTATTTTTCCACCCATTTTGAAGGACAGTTTTTCAGGGTACATCAGTCTAGGTTGAAAATCATTATCCTTTAGGATCTGAAATACGTCACTCCATGCTCTTCTTGACTTTATTGTTTGTGCTGAGAAGTCTGCTGTTATTCTGATAAGCTTTCCTTTATAGGTGATCTGTCTTTTCTCTCTGACAGCTTTTAGTATTCTATTCTTACGTTAAATTTCTGGGATGCTGATTATTATATGTCTGGGTGTAGTTTTATTTTGGTTATGGCTATTTCAAGTTCTATATGCTTCACTGACCCTAATTTCAGTTTCCATTCTCATGTTTGGGAAATTTTCAGCTATTATTTTAGCCTCTTGATATCATTTGTGTTGTCTCCTTCTTTTCATTTATCCTTATCAATATTATGTTGTTTTTCTTTGCATCATCTTGCAGCTATTGAATTATTATTTCCTGATTTCTTGTTATTTTTAAAAGATCTTTGCTATCCTGTTAACTAGCTGCAATCTTCTCTTTGAGGTCTGAAATTCTATCTTCACTTACGTTGAGTCGGTTTTGACAATTTTCAATGGAATTTTTTATTTCCTGAATATTCCTTTGAATCTTCTGCATGTATTCTGTTCGTTTCTTAAATTGTTCATCCAGAGATTCTATCTTTTTGTTTTGTTCCTCTAGTTTTTTTATTTAAGGAGAAAAAGTTTAAAAAAGCAGAAAATGGTACAAGTTATACAGAATTTCAGAAAAAAATAAACAGTAGGAAATCACTAGTTAATGGATTACATATTGTCATCTTAGAAATATTTGTTCGAGTTACAAGATTAAAGCATATAAAGTGGACATTCAAACAGTGAGACTGCAAACAGTTCTGTTCAATGATCCAACAAAACTTAGTAATATCATTGTCTGTCTAATACACTTAAATTTACATGCAGTTATACCATTTAGAGTACTTTCTTTTCCTCTCTTTTGTACAATGACTATTACACATTTTGGGTTTTATTGCTCCCACAGTTCTTATTACTTTTTTTGGAAACCAAAATATAAAACCAAATGTGACTTAACAGAAAAGTAAAACCAAATGTGACTTAACAGAACAGAGTCAGTTAAATCAAAAGGGTGGACATAATAGATAATGAAAAAACATAATACAAGGTAATCAACAGTGGTTACCATAATACCTCCCACTATCTCAAATAGAATTGCCTATATCATCAGTTATAATAAAATTGAACAAAACAGTAAAGAATGAAACCAACAAAACCAAAACATTTGAGACATTACAGGTCTTCAAAAGTAGATAATAGTCAACCAGTATGGGCGTAATAATGGATCCCACTATCTTCACAGCTGTTGCCTAAACTTTTGAACCTGGTACTATCAAGCAAAGCAGAATAGAGGAACATCAGTCAAAACAAGATGGTGAGAGCAATACAGGGCTTCAAATCAAGTTAATAGAATATCAAAGTGAGTTACTATAATATATCCTGCTTTTTTAAAATTTATTTTTCCTTTAATTAAAAGTATAAAAATAAAAAAGTAAATAATAAAATGGAGATTGAGATAAAAGAGGACATAACAACTAAACAGTGCAGATCAAAACATAACCATTTAAGCAAATTAGTGTTTCACCACAAGATAATCCCAACATAAAAGTAGTTACCATATTGTCTCTTTCCTTGAGATCTTTGAGTATAACTTTGTATACTGTAGCATCAAATATATCAACACAATGTAAAACCATTCAAGAGAATGACAGTATTACAGGGTATTTAGAATCAACTAACAGATAATGAACTATGGTTTCTGTATAATCTCCTTGTCTATAAAAGTTTTTGTTTATACTATCACATATAATAAAATCCAGTAAGATACAACATGTTAAGACCTATGGAGACAGAAGAACTAAAGCTTCATGGGACTTCAAAATGAGATGATACCAAATCAGCACTACCTATTATGACATCATTTTCTCCAAGATAGCTGTTCCTATCATCCAATCTTCTCTGCTTCATTTCTCTTGAGCTCTTTTTCTGTCATTAGTTGTCAGTTTGTCTTCTTCATTTTGTTTTCTGCTCCATCATTGTGGCCTCTCTGCCACTATTTCTGGATTCTTCGTATTTTTCTTTTTTAGAATATCCTGCAGTATTCTCTGTAGAGTTGAATTGGTGGTTGAATATTCCTCTAGTTCCTCTTTATCCTGAAAGCACCTTGTTTTTCCATCAATTTCCAGGGATAGTTGTACAGGATATCTCAATCTTGGCTGGAGATTATTATCTTTCAAAGCTTGAATTATTTCCCCCCACACTCTTCGTGATTTGATGGTTTGTGTCAAGAAGTCTGCTGTAATTCTGATGGGTGTTCCCTTGTAAGTGATTTGTTTCTTGTCTCTGACAGCTTTTAATATTCTGTTCTTATATTGGATTACTGGAATTTTGATTATTATATGCCTGGGTGTAGCTCTATTTGAGTTGTAGGTAGCTGGAGTCCTGTATCTTTACTGTTTGCTAAATTAGGGAAATTATCTTGGATTATTTCTGTGAATAGCTTTTGTAGTCCATTTGTTTGTGTCCCCACTTCTCTTATGTTCTTAAGTTATAGATCCTCTTATCATCTAGTTTTTGTATTGTTGCTGTTTGTTTTTTTTATATTTTTAAGAAGTTTTTCATTTCATGCTCCCATATTACAAATCTACCCTCCAGTTCAGATAATCTGTCCTTAGTTTCTTTCAAGCTGTTATGCCAGTTTTCGATAGAGTTTTTAGTTTCCTGGTAATCTCTTTGAACCTGCTTCATGTATTCTATGTGTTCTCTATTTTCTCCATCAAATAATTCTCCCCTCTTTTTCTGTTCTTCCATTCCACCATCTGCTTTTTCTTGGGTGATGCTTAGCATTTCTCTGACTATTCTGCTTATGTCTTGCTTCAGGTCATTAATAACTTCATTCCTGAACTCATCTATGAGGCTCTGGAGATAGCCTTTTATGTGTATTCATGGCATGTCTGCTATTGCCTGTTTCCAGGATTGGGGGCCGAGGAGCCTTTCTTGTTGCTCCCTCTTCCCATATTCTTTGTTCCTTATATATGCAAGCATATACAGGAGGCCCAGCTTCCTTTCCTGTCAACCACAGTGTGACTGAATTGTGCTGGCTAGGTGTTCCCACCCACTGCAACACACTGGAGTTACAGACGGAAGTTACAGACCGGGCAGCCTATGCAGGGCCCGCCCCTCCAGGTCAACCTAGCAAAAGGCTTCACTGCTAGGGTGCACCTTCAGGCTCTGGGACCTGGGTTGTGCTAGCCTACTGGGTCTCAGCCAGTAGCGTCATGTAGGCTAGACACTGCTCACCAATCCTGCTTGAGAGGGGGATATGTGACTGAAGTCACTACAGCTCCCTGTTCCAGCAAGTCTGCCCAGTCCCAGAATGTCCTCTGTTGGCACCTCCTAGACGGTGGGAGAGTCCCAGTTTCCCTCACTCACTGGAGGTCAATGCATGGCTCCCCACCCGCCCAGCTCTTAAACTCCGTTCACCGATTCCTGTTCTCAGTGCTTTCACACCTCTCTCTCCCTGCCGAGCCAATTCAGATGCAGCAGTGGCAGCAGGAGACCCAAATCGCAGCTTTCAATGGCACAGGCTCCAGGTTCCATGCTCAGCCTTTATTTGTTCCTGCTATAGCACCAGGATTGCATTCCCAGTTAGTATCTCTCAGCCCAGTTCATTCTTGGGTCAGCAGGGTATATCTCCTCTTGGTTAGGATTCCTCCCTCTGCACCATTCCTGGATTCTAAGCTAGTTCTCACAGAGAGCCTGTGTAGCTGCTGCTATCTGTCCGCCATGTTCTGTATCATTCCTCTGATTTTTTAAGGGTGTCTTCATACATGTGTTCAGCAACTCTGTCATTACTTTTATCATTTCTTATTTTACCTGGGAAATTATTTTTAGTTTGAACTTTGAAGAGTCCTAGATTATATTCTTTATTTAAGTTTCTATTATTACAGCTATTTTAGGTGTATGGCATATACTTCTACAAACATGACTCCTAGGCTTTCTTGGGAAGGGCTGGATGTTTGAGATTGCATTTTGGTCTTTCATTTTGTCATTTTCCTATGTTTCTGCATTTCAAGTGTTGTTCCAAAGCTTCCCCTGGGTGTGTTGGAAATCATCTCCTATTCCATGGGCTCCTGGGACTGAATGGAGGTTGCTGAGAGTGGTCCAGTCAGGCCCTCACACCCTCCCATGCCACCTTCAATGTTCCAGGCACTTGGCAGGCACCTAAGCACTGTGGATGATGGGCTAAAGCTCTCCCTGGGCAACTACCAATGCCTTGGAACTCACTTCATCTGCTCTCACTCCCCTAATCAAAGAAGGTCACTGGGCATAATCTACTTGGGCTGCAAAACCTCCCAAGGCTAGTCTAGTGTGGCTGGGAGCTGAGCAGGTCCTTGACTACTGGGGGTGATGATCTTAAAGTTTCCCCGGGGCTCCGGATGGCGCTCAGGAGTTATCCCAGATGGCAGCTGGGTTTCCCAGATTAAAAGAAGGCCACTGGGCATGGTCCATGCAGCCTGAAACCTGCCAAGCACAGCCTAGTTTGGCTGGGATCTGGGCGGGTCCTTGAACACTGGGAGCAATGATCTTAAAGTCTCCCAGGGCTTGGGATGGCACAAAGATTCACTCCAGCCAACAGATTCACTCCATACCTTAATAATTTCTTACAAATATAGAATTTACAACTATAAATCAACCATTCAAATTTGTTATAGGCCAATTAGCCATATGAAAGAATCCAAAGTGGCTGGGCTTGATTCAGGGAGTGGCAAAACTGTGGAATTAGATTGTACAGCCTGCAGTGCCAACTCATTCCATGCAGGGTGAACACAGCAATCAGGAATCCACACACGTCCTGTTGGGGATGACACATTGGCATACCCTCTTCCCCAGGTTAGCAGTGGTGGCCCCTGCCAGTCAGGGTATGGGATGTCCTATGCAATATAAAAGGCTTTGGCAGAGGTTCTTCCAGGCAAAAATGTATTTGAACCAATGAAGAAGAAAGCTTTGTTGGGAAAGACAAATGATCCAAAGTAAATTGCACCATGAACAGGATAGAAGAAACCTGTGCAGGGGGTGCATCCCACCCCTTCAAGTGTTCAAAGAGAAGAGTCTAAATGAGTGATGAGCTCATTCAATGATAGCTTCACCAGTAGGATTATAGGGGATATCAGTTACATGATGGACTTGCCATGAGAAAAAATAGGAAGCAAAATCCCATGAGGTACAGACTGAACAACTGTCAGTTTTAAGGGAGGAAGGTATATCCATAACTGTAAGCACATCCAGGAGATGCCAAACCACATGTCAGGTAGATTTGTCACATAGTGGCAAATGAAGCCAGAAAAGGTATCAACAGAAACATGAAGAAACAAAAAAAGATCTTAAGGAGGAACAATGTGTGACTTCTGCCTGCCAAAGGTCACTAGAGAAGTATCTATGAGGGTTGACAGCACCAAAGGGAAAAGAGTGAGGCATGGCAGCACAGTGTGAACAGGCAGAAACAACAGCCCTAGCTTTAGAAAGTGGAATATGAAATATTCTATGCAGAGCATGAGAAGATTAGCGGAAAAAGTATGTGACTTTCTTTAGCATTATCCAAAAAAAGGGCAAAGAATACACAGTGTTTGATCAGCAATAGCACTACCCTGTTGTAAAAAGTAGGCAGGGATTGATGACCATGAACATGCAAAAGAATAAGAGAGGCATGATGAGCACAAAGAGGAGCCTGTAAGTGCATAAAGAGACATTAGGTGTGGATCTATTACCGTAGGAGAGATAACAGCAGAAGACAAGTGCAGGACAACATAATGTACATACAAAGAGTCAGTAGCTAACTTAAGGGCTTGGGATGAAAAAACCTGCAAAGCAAGTAAAACAGCAGACAGTGCACTGCACTGCACTGAGCAGAGGGCTGCAGCAGAGAACACAGGTGTTTCCCAGTATTATCAACAAAGTAATTTACAGCTCCATGATAGGGCAATCCATCAGTGAAGACAGTGAGGGCACCCTTTAAAGGGGTATGATTCAAACAAGTTTGAAGATAAAAGGGAATTAGGGTAAACAGAGACAAAATGAGGGTCATGGGGCACATGACAAGAAAAGGAAACAACATAGTCCACCAAGGCGACCTGCAGAGAGACAGTAGAGGACAGCAAAAAGGAAAAGTCAGCCTTGACAAGTAGTGAAACAATACCAATTAAATCAATTCCAGGGAGTATAGGTGCTCTAGCATGTCCTTGAGAGGTAAGAGAGGAAACAGCATTGACAATGGGATATAAAAGTATTGCCAGATGAGTAGGGTAAATGTAACCATTCAAGAATAAGTACCTCGCTGCTCTGGATGGCAATAAGAGCCCCTGTGGGCAAAGGAGTGAAACATCAGCAAGGAGAGAGGGAAGTCCTTTGGGAATTGATCCACCATAACTGTAGTGAGTGTGTGAGCAATGCTTTGAAAGGCCTGCTGTAGGGATAGGAGCTCACAGCTCCTCATGCAGCAATTTGCCTGCCTTGTCCCAATCCTCCACAATGAGCATACCCGCCTCAGGACACCAAGTGAGTTTTCAACAAGAGTTGCACCACACTATCCATGCATGGCTCACCTTCCTAAGAAGGAAAAGTTATTCCACTTTGTGGTTCCATTGTGCTTTAGATAGAGAATTCCCCATGACTTTCTTGATGAAGTAATATTTCTGAAGAAAATGAAGTAAGATGAAGTAGACACGTGTTGGGGCCATGTTCCACCCCAGGAACATAGCAAAGTAAGTCACGCTCCACAGCAAACATTTCCACTGTACAGTCCCTGTTTGGGTGCCAAGATGTTGGGATCTGTGCATAGACCCCAGTCTCCCAAATGGGCGCATGATGAAGGCTCAAAGGAATGAGGCACACAGCGTGGTCTTAGGGCCGCAAGAAGAGTGAAATCCTCAGAGGAGCTCCTAACTCTGCTAGCCAGCTGGCCGACTGATGCTAGGCAGCCTCTGTTTAATCAGAACAAGCAAGGAGTTGAGTGGTCAGTGAAGAAAACCTGAAAAAGATTGAGCTCATTCTCAGTTCAGTCATCCCTGGGCCATGCCATAGCCCTGCACATGTATTCAGCTTCAATGCTCTCCAAGAGAGAGACATCAGAGGCACATGTGCAGAGAAGGTCCATGTTGTGCAGAGGAAAGACAGTTTTTGCAAGTCATGGAAGAAGGCCTCAGAGAAAACCAATCTTAATGGCACCTTGACCTGGAAATTTCATCCTAAAGAGCCTTAAGAAAATAAATTCCTGTTGTTTAAGCCACCCAGGGTGTACTACATGCTTATGGCAGCAAAAGCAGATTAATACATGATACCACTCCCAATTCTTTCCTTCTTACCAAGGTAAAATCAACATCCAAAAATGAGAAAGTATTGCCTAAGATACATTCCACTTCATTGGTAAAGTAGGACAAGAGCTTGAAGCTTTTGTCTTCTGCTATATGGTGACTGACAACTGTTATTCATGTTCAGTACATCAGGGAGGTATTTTAACCTCACGATATATGTCAAGCCCAGATACTTTGGTTTGTACATAAGTGTATTGTTGGCTCACTGACTCAGGATGAGGAAGGGAGAGAGAAAGGATTAGGAAAGGTCAAGGGAGATGCTATATATCTGGGGAAATGAATTATATTTTGCACAGTCACTAAGCAAGCCTGCATTTTCCCACAATAGATCTGTACTGACATCAAAGAGCATTGGGCAATCAACAGCTATGAATCAAATGACACTCTCAAAAATGCTCAAGACCACAGATTCTGTCTGAAATACAGTGTACAGAGACCTGAATTCACAAACAGATGTTCATTACCACTCATTCCGCGCGCGCGCACACACACACACACACACACACACACACACACACACCAAAGATTGGTAAGGGAGAACTCTGTGATGGGCAAAAGACTTTGTGAGAGCCTTAGAATCAGTACTACAATGATCATACATAGCCCGAAGTTGGGGGGGGGGGGAAAGTCCTCTCCTTTATCTAGGAGAGAAAAAATAACTCATAGAGAGCACCACCGTAAAAAGTCCTCCTCTCTTTTAGAGGATTTGGATGGTCTTACTAAATAGACAACAAAGTTGTTTCCAATTATTTAACAGATTACACACACATGTGCACATGTGCTTGTGCGCAAACACACACACACACACACACACACAGGCCTACTAAGCATATTGTCCTTTGCTTCATCCAACTGGTATTTACAACGGCCCTGGTTCTCAGTCTAGAATGGTTGTTTGATGTATTTTTATGACAGCATAAAAGAAATGAATTATCTTCAATCAACTGTGCAGTTATATACCAACTAAATCTGCAAAACAACAGAAGCCACACCTAGACCTGGCCAGGAACAAGGTCAGATGCTCATTCCTGGCTCATCATGACTCTGCAGAAATTAAGGGTGTAATCAGAGTCCAATAAGCCTCGACTCAGGTCTCAAGTAAGAGTGTGTCTAATTTCCCAGTGTCACTTTATCTGCTTAAGTGGTAGTTGACTGTGATTATTGCTTTCAGTTGGGGAGTGTCATAAGGTTTCCTACATGGAACAATATGCTCTATGAGTGGAATCCTAACAACTAGACTTAAATCTTAAGGAACTGAGAACTTGGGAAAGTAGGTGGCTCCAAATGAACACCCAAGAACCTACACATTCATTAGTTTACTCACTAGATATATGGAGTGCACATGTTAGGAAAACTATTAGCAAGAGCAAGCCATGTTCAGCTTACTCCTTCTTTCAGCTTTGGAAGTGACAGGTGATACTGTGGTGGAAAGTGATGCCCTAAGATATTGGAAGTATGGGATCTACCAGGTGACATTAGGGGATAATTGTGGAAAGAGGTTAGAGGAGCGTAGCTGTGAATGAGTTGCTCTCTCGTGTGTCATTCACTAAGTTCATGTTGGTGAATCTATAACCCTATGACATGTCCCAGTGTGGCCTAAATGAAGGCCATGTTTCTGGAACACTCCTTGTTCTCATACTAATGTCAGATTTTTGACAATGTGAAAGTCACCAGAGTCCCAGAGGAGTTGCTGTGATAAAATAAAAATAAAATAAATATGCCATGTGGTTATGAAGAAAAGGAATCTCATCAAAGTATGACTTGAGAAGAAAACTGTCACAAAAGACTGGCAAAACAAAAACCTGGCTAAAGGCCACCATGACCTCATGTAAAAAATACTTCTTTGAGGCTAGCACTAGAAAATGTCCAAACTTGGACTAGTGCTCCCCTTGCTATGGAACCTTCAAACCACTGTTGCTAATTCTTGTGGCCAAGGATTATTGTTTCAAAATGATTATATAATCCTCTTGATTTTATCTTTAAATTTCCTTTACAGCCTTTTGAATATGCCTGTGACACCATATCAGAATACCATCTGTGATAGTTCAGTAGTTTTTAAAAATGGATTGTCTCTTTTTACTTTACCTCACTCATTGAAAGAGAGATTTATATCATTTCAATAAATCTAAGACCTATATGGCTTATGATAAATTAAAGGTAAGCATGGAAAATATGCTACATTTCCTATAAATTAAAATAATATTAAAAAAATAAACGCAGTAATAGCTGATTTAGTTTCTAAAATTGTATACCACAAAATAAGTCACTCACTGTCAAAACCTAACTATAGGCTGACAGGCACTTAGAGATATGAAGATAGTAACAACATTGATCAACAACCATTTAGGTTATAGGTATCAGGCTTGTCTCATTCACAATGCAGGTATGCTGGAGCAGTGGAATAGGATGCCAAGAGACTGAAGAAAAATCTTATAAATCTGCACTAAACCATATTTAGTCCTTGGTTCTCATTTGTTAACCTCTGATCTACATTAGGATCATTTTGAGAGATATCTAACTGATGATTCCTAAGGTTGTCATTGGTGCTGAACAGTCAGCTGAAGGGGTGGAGGGAGAGTGAGTACAAAGTTTTTCAGAGTCCATCCCAAATACAGTTCTGTTCACTTCTACTGATATTTCATTGGAGGAAACAGTCACAGGATCAATGTCATCACAAGAAAACCTGAAAAACGTGGTGTGCATATGTTTCCAAGAAATTGTGATAGATTGTAATGAATGCCCAGCAATAACTGTCACTAACATTAACCATTCAATTATTCTCACATTGAAAGGTCATTTGTGTGATGAAATTTCTAGAATGCTTTTTGGACTGGATCAGGCTGGAGCAGAGTTGTGGGTCTTCTGAGATTTCTAAATTCATTACCTATGCTCTTGCTATTTTTCCTCCTGTGGAGGCAGGCCAGAATCATAATGAGTTTGCAGTGGGTGAATGGGTGGTAGAATTATTCAAAACACAGTCTCCCTTCATTCTTTCAGCCATAAGAAGAAGAGATTCTCAAGGAATTTTCAAACTACTCACCTACAAACTGTATTATTTGAGATGAGGTCTTACTGTGTGATGCAGGCTGATCTTGACTTCCTAGGCTCAAGTGATTCTCCTGCATCAGCTCCTAAAATGAGACTGCAGGTATACAGGGGGCTCAGACAGAAAATCATTTTAACAAACCTAATCATGCACATTAAATCATACATGTTCAACCCCAAAATCTCAATTGCACCCATGAAATAGGCACATATTTTTACCATGACTATGCTACTAATAGTAATACTAAATGTGGGCAAGAGTACAGGTGAATATATTTTATGGTGGAGGGCAGCTATCGTAACACTTAAAATCTATCCTAATGCGTAGGAGAGAGTCTTTCCTGTAGACGTGCATATTAGCTGTATTTTTATTTTGTACTGGTTCAGTGGATGGAAGAATTATTCAAAATGCCTTGACATTTGAACCCCAGCTGATATAAACCTATTCTTAGAATCTTTAAGCTATTTACCTGTGACTGGGTTTTTCATATGTAAATTAATCCACCCAGAGCCTAGAAAGCTTCCTTTATGACTCTTTCACTTGCTGGATCACTGATTCCCTGCCCTACTCACTACAGGGACTGGTGCCAGAGGGAACAGATCCATGCCCTAAAGACAACTGAAATTCTTCAAATCAAAGATCACTTCAATCTTTGCATGTTCACCATGTCTCTTCTTTCTTACACAAAGCATAATAAAAGTTTACCCCTCACCTCATCATCACTTCTTGCTGAACTCAGCATTCCTGTATGGCACCTGCCACTTAAGGCCTGGAGTGTCCCCTCCTGTGGAAACAGTGATTGACAAACTCTCTTTCCAAGGACAATCATCTCTTGGTCTGTGAGCTTGGTCACACTTAAAAAACAATAAATCCAAAATTGGTAAAACACTGATCTTTATCAATAATTCTGGGTAAGTCCAAAGAGGAATATATCAGATCTTCACCTTAGTGAAGCTGACAGTCATAAACATCTGACATAATCAGAATGAGCAGAATAGTAAATACTTAATCAATTAATGTTATACAATATAGGTATAAAAATGTAGAAAATATTATTTTGAAATATTTTGGGGAAAGTGATTTACCATTTTCTTTTAAAAAAAAGGAGATCATATAATTTCTGTTCTCTCCTCAAATTCATCTAAAAAGACAGAAAAATAAAGTTAAATATACCAACCCACATGTACAAACATATTACAGAGGAGACAACATTTCAGAAGCCGGAAGGAGGACAGAGCAGTGAGAACTATGTTTAAAGCAGAGGAAATGAAAGTCATTGAGAAGAAAGGAAGAAAATCTCATACAAATAGGAGAGTAACATGGAGACAAAACATTCTCCCAGCACTCAACAGTAATATCAAGCTAAAAAATGGGAAGTGGAAATATACATCGTGTACATCCATGCAGAGTGCAGCTTTCCCCTTTAAAATCCTTCCAAGGAGAAAATTTTCCACAAATTCTCTGTCTTTTAATCTTACATAGATAATTTGAATGACCCTTAAAGCTCTGACCACTTACTTACATCTGAATATCAAACGATCCTTCACCAACGTCAGTATATAATGTGATTTCTGTCCAGAAATCAATGAGTCAAAGAAAGAAGTTTTTGAAGTCACAAATAAAGAGGACTGCAATAAAGAGGACTTTAATGGAGTCCTTGCCTGGCCATCTAATTTGTGGTCATGGAGATGGACCAGGTTAGCCTGACTCATACTACCAACAAGACACCAAGGATCCTCTTTTCTTCATTGAAAGATTTATTTGAGTGAATACCACTCCATAAAACATTCCCTAAGCCAAGCCAATTAGGAAATATAAGGTCATGAATAAAAGTTCGTATCCCTTGCCTCATCATCACTTCCTGATGAACTCAGGATCCCCATATGGCAAGGGGCAGCAATTCTTCTGAAAACTCCAAGTATTAAAAAGCAATGTAAAGTGATTCTTCCTCTTCTGATAGGAGTGCAAGTTGGTACAACTTTGATGGAAAAAATATTTGAAGTATCTGCTACTGCTAACATATGGAACCTTTATGATCAGCAAAGCCATGCTTAAGTATCACTACATGAAAAGTTTCTGCATATAGTCCTTACAAAACAAGTTCTAGCTGAGCATAGGGCATGCCTGTAAGCCAAGAGTGCAGCAGGCATGTCATGAGTTCAAGGCCAGCCGAAGCCACAGAGTAAGCTCAAGCCTGGCTTGAAATACATAGTGAGACTCTGGCTCAGATCACAAATGGCAGGTTATGGACTATTCATGATAGCATTATTTGTAATAACCTCAAAACAGAGACTATCTGTAATGGACTGAATTACATCACTCCCCAAATTCCACTGTTGAACAATCAACAACCAAAGTAAATGTATTTGGAAGATGGGTGTTGGTGGAGGTAAGTAAATCTGAGTAGGACATAAGGATGAGGTCCTAGTCAAATAGAATTGATTTAATGTCCTTAGGGGAATAGGCCTGAATCCAGCAACACATTCATTACTTTTCTACTGTAAATTTGCACTTTAGCATTATAGTCGTCAGCTGTGCACTTATGTATCTTTTTCTGAAGGACATGGGAAGTGATCTATATATTTAATCACTTGATATGATGAGCATCAAGGGATGTGCACATGTACAAAAGTGTCAAAACAGGATTTTGACACACCTTCATGCTCTAACTGGTTTTTCATATATTTACCCCAGCATTATAGTGTACAGTAAACCCACACCACTACAGGATTTGTTGTATTAAAAAGTTCTCTTTTGATTTTTCTGGCAGAAGTATCTCAGTTCAATAAAATGCCATATAAAAACAGACTTACAAGTTTTGGAAGAGGTCAAAATGGAATCATCAGATTACTCATACATAGATAATAAAGATGATGCATTATGATAAAATCCATGCTTTCATCAAAGAAGAGTGGGTATGCAGCAATGATGATTGTACAATGATGATGATGATGATGACTTTGACACTGTGACAGTGACATGGAACAGGAATTAAGCAATACAGACACAGGGAATGCAGAACTCCTTGATTTGATGACAACCAAAACAGCCATGTATATAACATACATATATGACTGATCAAAATGCTGTGAAAGAACCATGCAACTAACTGAAACAATCTAGTGCTCGAACTAGAGCTAAAAATGTGAAGGTCTTGGCAGAGGTGAAACATGATGGATAGAATTCCAGGACTAACATTCAATGTTGAAAATTGTAACTGTCAAAATAATAAAAGATGCTGTGAAATACACAAAGGCTAAAGTGCAAATAAAACATTCTATAGGCACTAATAGCCATGTTAAAATGTGTTTATTATAACAATTCCCTAACTAAGTTGAAAGTATTCATAGGTCTGCTGTACTTAGCACAGATTTGTCATAGTGATTGTAAGAATGTAAAAGATACACAAAAAAGTGATGAGTTAGAATATGGCATAAAAATGTTTTGCTCTTGTAGTTGCAAACACATTAGTCTTTCCAAAACTTAGTCATGAAATCCTTATTCATATAGCAATAAACCAAATGATGTTATGAACAGACTTGTTGCTCCCATCTCTCAAAATAGTTGCAATGTCATATTCAACAACTGGGTTTACCAACTGATATTACATTCACTAACAGAGCACAAGAAAATGTACACAGGAACAAAGCAGAAATTCCAAATGAAATACTGCAATTTTGAAGAAGAAAATTGTACAATACAATGTTTGAATTTCAGAAAGATATAATATTGGCCTTGTATATGACAAAAAAAAGCAAACTGGTACACTGATATCAACAATAGGAAAATCTTGATAAAATACAAGCCTGAGATGAGATCTTTCTGCAGCAAAACCAAAGACAGAGTACACATTGTTGATGAGTTGTGCAACTATGAGGTCACTTGAAATGCAAAACATTGGCCAGTAGTTGTGTCTTACTTTATCCTAAACGTATGTGGCATAAATAGTTTGATAATTTACAAGGATAACAAGTGCAAAATATCGCAGAAAATTTTTCTTAAAGGATAAGAGATCATTTATAGTAGAGGAAAACCAAAATGTTTTTGCAACAAGAACTATGCAAAAACATTG
This sequence comes from Cavia porcellus, assembly GCF_034190915.1. NCBI lineage: Eukaryota > Metazoa > Chordata > Mammalia > Rodentia > Caviidae > Cavia > Cavia porcellus. The sequence goes on from NW_026947487.1 coordinate 82,748,806, forward strand.
AGGGACACACTGGTGAGCTGATAGGTGACAGGCAGGCACAGCATCACAAGGACCTACTATGGCAACAGGAAAACAAACATATCAACTGCCCCCTACAAAAAAGTACAGGAAAATAAAACATACATATTCTCAGTGTAAGTGATAACTGTGTGTGGACTGCCTTGGCTGTGACAGTTACAGCAAAGCTTATTTCTGAGGTAGACTTTTGTTTGTGTTTACACTGGACTTCACATGAGTTTTTAATTTTGATGTAATCTTTTAAGTTTTGTAAGGAAGTAAACAGATGATGTGAAAATATTGATGTCTATTCTAAGCACATTACATATTTGACATTGTATTTTATGGACATCTTATTTCCCTGAAAAGTGCATCTTGTGCAATATAGTAGGAAGCTCCTGACAAAACAGGAATAGAAGAGAGGTGACAAGACTGCCACATAGAAAAGGGAGTTAAGCACACATGCAGTCAGTGTAAGGGAGACACGTACATGGGACATTCAGTTGCAATGTATGAAGACTGGCTTGTGTGTGACAGTTGAAGCAAAGCTTATTTTTATGGTAAATTTCTACTGGTATTTTCATTGTAGTTCATGCAAGAATTTATTTTTGATGTTATCTTTTAGATGCTGTAAATAAGTACACAGCTGATATGAAAAAGTTGATGTCTATTCTAAATGCACAATACATAGTAAGAATTTAATAATTTACTTATTGATATTTTATGTTCCTGTTAACTACATAGTATACAATATAATAAAAGCCTTCTGACAAAACAGCAAGACCACTGCAATGTTAAGTATGTTCAACAAAAAGGCTAGGAAAGCAAAAGACATGTGATGTGTGTATGGAACATGCTGTGGTCATTTGTGTAAACTATCTTCAGTGTGATGACTGAAGTACAGATTTTTTTATAGAGTGCTATTGATATTTTCATTGTAGTTCATATGGGAATTTATTTCTGATGATCTAGACATATACCAAAAACTAGGCAATGTTCAAAATTGTGATGCAATTTTATAAACAATAAACCTCAACAATATTAAAACCTCAATACTTTGTTTTTGTGATTTTTCCTTTTAAATACTCATTGCTTACTATAAGTAAAATTCATAAAATTAAATAATTCATTAATAGAAATATTCTAGAAAATAAATAGACCCACATTTATGCATCTTGATAACAAGATTAGTCTTATATTAGTCTAATATCTCAAGGGCTACAAAGAAGAACAGATATGAGAATGATCCTCCCCCTTACACATACACACACAAGCACACATGCACACACACACACACACACACACTCACAAAACAAAATTCATATAATAGCTCAATAAGTGAAAAGGGCTACAAACCACAAAGAAAGTCCTCACCAGAATCAAATCATCTGGCACTTTGGTGTGAAATCTCTAGTAGGCAGCACTATGATAAAATGAATTTGTATTGCTTTAGCCAAACTGCCTGTGGTAACTCATTATGGTCATTTGATCAGATTAATACGTTATGCAAAGGCTCACTGTTTATGAACAAATGATAGTTCATTTCCACCATAAATAATTTACACACTTATCAGGAACAAACTGCAACCATGTACAACAATCAAGAAGAGTCTCACAAAATTAAGAGGAAGGCTTCTTGGAACATAACTAAGTCATTGAGAGCATCATGCTCAGGACAGAGTAGTACAACATAGTCTTCATATGACCAGGATAGTTCTAGTAAAGGAAGATTATAAAACAAAGTAAGTGTGGTCCTTGCCAGTTCTGCTCTTTTCTGAACATACTCTGACCATTGAAAAGTTATAAAGCCCCAGTGCAGGCAAGCAGAAGCCAGCAACATGCTCTTAAATCTCCATAAATGAGAGATATATAATTCTCTTTTCCTTATACAGTACCCAACCTTGAGGAGTAGATTACAGCAACAGCAAATGGCCTAACCTGAACTCCCTTTTCCTCTTCCCAAATGTTGTAGAGAAATATGACACATCATATGATATTGGTTTCTAATTGAAGTGTTAGTATGGTTTCTGTTCTGTACAAGTACCAAAATATCTCCCTGCCAACAGCTCTGGAGCCTCACCACAAAGAGAAGCCCACTTTCTCTGTTACAGTGCTGCTCTCTACTGGACACTGAGAAATACACAGGGGAAGTTATGTTTTTCCTTGAAGTTTTGTGAGCTAATTCATTGGGTCCACGATCAGAGAGAGCAGGAAAGTTTTTAAAACAAAATCTTAATTTTATAGTAAGAAAATGATTGGATGTTTTATGTTCTTAGAAGGATGGAACTATTGACATGACCATGACATATAATACATAGTCTGATTGCTTAAGAGCATGAAACCATGTGGCTTTTTTAAAAAATGTATTTGAACAGTTGAATATCATAGCCCATACCTGTAATTTTAGGACTCTGGAAGTCTGAGGCAGGAGTATTGCCAGTTTGAGTCCTATGTGGAAAATCAGTGATTTAGCTAGAATCTGTCTCAAAACAAAAATGAAAAAAAAAAAAAAAAACTGAGCAGGTAGCTAAGAGTGTAGGCAAGGCCTTAAATTCAGTCCCCAGAAGAGGGAGACAGACAGACAGAGACAGAAAGAGAGACAGAAAGAAACCAAGAGACAGTGACAAAGACAGAGAAATTCATAAAGTATAAGAAAAATAATTCAAAAATGCTGGCATTTGACTCTATCTTTTGCAAATCTGGGGGCAATAAACAATACCAATAAACAAAAGTAGTCATTTCCAAAATTACTTATTGAATTCTGCCCATAAATATATAGGATGTTGTATATGACCAGTCTCATCAACTTGATTTTTTTGTTTTTTGTTTTGGGTACTGGAAATCAAACTCAGGGCCTCGTGCGTGCCGGGCAAATGCTGTGCCACTAAGCTATTTCACCAACTTGGAAAATATACATGTCATGCCAGTCAGAGTCAGTGATTCTGAATCAAAGCTGTGCATCAGAAGGCCTGAAAACTGAAAAAATGAATGGATGTACAGGTCCTATCTGAGACCCTAGAAAATTTTACTTCATCTGCACAGAAGAGTAACCTGATCACTGAAATTTTGAATAATCCCTCCAAATAATTTTTCTACATTTGTTTGCCTAATAAATGTAACCATTTTAGTATCTGCACAGTGTATCTGTTTTTTCCCTACATTTGGCTTATTTCTGTATGTTTATAATGTATTTTCATCAACAGTGTGCTTTGCAAGTCAAGACTAATGATACCACACTCCTTCCCCCAAAAAAGATGAAAAAATTTATTCCACACATTCTTGCAGTATTTGGTATGGAGAATAAAAGCCTACATGGCTTAAGAGAGCAAAGAAAGGCAGTGGCTATGGATACCAATGCGTTCGGTGAGGGGACATAGTAAGATTTGTGAGGTTTGCATCTTCCACTGACTCCAAAGGAGGAGGTATCCAGACTTTCTTAAAAGCTTCTCCAGATAAAGATCAAGAGGGGTCAAGGGAAATGTTGAGATTCAAAACTTTCAGCAGACAAATGTCAAGAATGTGAATCACTTTTACATTGCACAAGGAGGTTTTTGTTAACATGGTACCTAGCAACTAGTGATACCTACTGAGGAATGCTTTCTATAATCCTGGTCTAGTCTGAAAGATGAGGACCCTGGGTCCTGTAGCTGTCTTTCTCAGTGAAATTGCCCCTCTCCAGCAACCAAAGATCTCTAAGGATTTTGATCCAGAAACCTCTCATGCCAAATTGGAAGAAATAATTTTTAAATTTTTGTTTTTTCTTCCTCAAAAGTTCTTCACAGAGGTTCTGAGGAAGTGCATTTTCACTGCTCTTTGCCTAATGGCTTTAGAATTCTATTTTTCAGAAAAGAGTCTGAGCATAACTCTGTGCCACACAATGAGGATAGGCTTTCTCTCATCTTCCTACCTGCCCCAAATCTTTCTCACAAGCAACTGACACATATTGGTGAAGAAGAGTCTGTGATAAGCGTAAACTCCCCAGTAGAACTGTGGTTCTCAAGAATTTCATAATCTCATTCTAGTCTACACTTGGTCTTTAGGACTTTTATAAACTTTTTAAAGAGATTCTCATAAGTATGATTACATCAAGCACCTGTAGGAAGAAGTCATCCTTATCTCTTTGAGAATAATTGATTTATTTCCACCTCATAACACAGATACTGATTATTTTGTCCAAAATAACATTTATCTCCAAATTGGGACTAGAGTGAAAATGTTACCGATCACTGGATTCTACCCAATACCAACAAACAATTCTTCAGCCTCTAAAATAAGATGCCACTTTGGCCTGCAAACGGGATCTGTCCAATCCAAATGTGTTGATTGCTCCAGGTTCCTGAAACTAGGTGAGCCTCCTATTCAGAGCTCAATGCCTGCTTCTTGAGGTGGCTTCTGCCTTCTTGGCTAGAAGCTGGGTCCAGAAGGTCACTTCTTTGTCTTTCAGTTTGTGGGCAGCCTGGATGGTGGCACCAATCTGCAGGTATCCTTCCTTTTGGTCATACTTTGGCCAGTTAGGTAGTCCCTCCCCATTGGGATTCCTGGAAACAGAATTGATTAGAAAGTATCCAAAGAGCTTGGTAGATCCCACATTTTCCCTAAGATTTTTGAATTTTCCCTGGTTTAGATCTACAACAAGGGCCATGAAGATCTACAAACAGGGAGATCCTCCTGGGGCATCTTGTGTATTTACAGTGTATTGTCATGACCAGAGGGTTGTGGTCAGGGTTTAGGGTTTGATCACTCAGTTCTAGAAGACACTCTATCCCCACAAGTATGCCTAATCACACACACCACCTCCAACTCTCTTCTGCCTTCACCAACAGCCTCACCCATTCCGAGCAAAGTTGGCCCAAAATTTCATCATCATCTTGCTGAGGTTTATCTCCTCTTCAGAGGCACCGTCTGTGTAGAAAAAGGAAAAAAATCATTTAACACTCAAAGTGTGGCTGATGGTCCACCAATAATCGTGGCACTGGAGATAGTTAAGAAATACATACTTGTGGCATTTACTCCACATCAAAACTCTACATTGTAAGAGGATCCTGGCTATTTGGTGTGCAATTTAAGCTTAAGAATCATATATATAGGACTCAGCCATGGACACGATGTCCATCTATAGTCTGGCTGCCTTTGTCTTCTGTGTCTACCTCTAGCACCCACATCCTAGAGTTTCCTGTGCCTTATAGAATTACTGGATGTTGTATTCATTTTATTTTCCTGCACACTTTCCATGTTTTTGCAGATGCTGAAATATCACCTCTGTAAAGAATCTTAAGGAACAAAAGGTGAGAGGTGTTTGGGGCACATGAATCATGAGGAACATGAGGTGGAACACAAGTCAAAGGGTACTGAAAGACTGAATGCATTTAGAAAAAGATTTCATTAAGTATCATTATTATACATAATATTGACAAAGATATATGAATTTAAAATATATGAAATGACAGACATAGATATATAAGATATTTGGTTCAAACTTAGCAGTAATTTTAACTTCTCACTTATAATACGCTCCAGTGAGTGGTTATTCTAACAGTGGCATGCTTGCCCTCAAGCAGGACCCTAAAGATGGCGCACTATCCTTTCTTTTGGTATTACAGACCAGAAGGGTTAGAGTGACTATGGCTGGGGCATACAAATATACATATTCCTCCAAGCATGTTAGAACAAGAGAAATGTTGCTCAACCTGTAAGATGAAACCTGTAACATGAAATCAGGAGCCTAAGATGGGGGGAGAAGGAGAAACTTGCTCAAGTCATCAAACCAAGAATGGAACCCAGAGCTTCTAACTCCAAGATCTTAGCCAACAGAGAGCCATTACCTTTTAAAAATGGAGCCCCAAACACTGAGAAGATCTCATCCCCATGGTCTCCTATCACTGTCTTGGGCTTCAAGTCTGATGAGAAGCTTGGTCGATACTGGAACTCATACATGTAGGTTGGGGCTCCAGCATCTGAAAAGATATGGATAATGTGTTCTGTTTACATTACCAGATACACACATGGATGGTTCAAGGTCTTTGGTTCTTTAGAAAACAAATGCTTATCACAAAGGACCAAAAGAGAGTTTCAGGAAAGTTCCTTGATGGGTTTAAGGCTACTGGATGGTTGAGGTAAAATTTGGAATTGAATCAGATATTTATTGAATGAAAGAATGAATTAATGCAGTGAGAAAACCCTTAGATGTCTTTTACTGTTAATTCACTAGTATTTATTCATGTCAAGAATAATGATGTTTGCACTACCTGTTGAGTGTCTACAACCTGGTCCTTGTCTTCTTTGTCTTACTTTCAATTATGCTCAGTGTTTCATCCTTTCTGAGAAGACTGAAGCAAATCAAGCTGTTTTCTGAAAATGAGGATGCTTAAATACAAATATATGCAGGTATTCAACAATCTGTCTTCTGTGTTACAGAAAAGCACAAAACTCAGAGTGAAATGTTGCAGTGACTTTATATGTCCAGTTTTCTTCTTTGGTCAAGGAGTTTAAGGCATTATGTTGGTAATGTGATGGCAAAAAGAGAGAGCCTGGGTTCTCTTGCCTTGTCATTTGCCATGCTTTCTTACCAACAAAGGAAATATTTCCAAGTCCCAAGATGCTACATTTTCTGCCAACTGAATCATGAAAGCCACCAGTTTCTGCCCCTTTAAGACTTACTAATGGACCCTGTTTTTAGAGTTCGTCAGTTTGCTGCAACCATACTGCCCACAAAAAAAGCAAAACCAATAAAAGGAAGCTCAAGAACCAATCAAGCCAGTGAAGAATTTTTCTTTTCTTCTCATGAATATAGTTTGAAAATTAAAAATGCAGAAAAAGTAAAAACAAAAAGCAGAACCATTTTGCTGACCCTTCCATCTGTCACTCAATTATTTTAGAAAGAAACTCAAAATCCAATTATAAAAGAAAGAATTCTTATGAATGAGAGAAATCATTTTAGGCAGTATGCTGCCCCAAATCCTTTTCTTTTATATTTTTAACCTAAAATCATGTAGGCTTATAAAATTTCTATAATCATAATACAAGTATTCAAAAGGAAGAGGAGGCTTTTACAATTGACATTACAGAAAATACGAACTATCATGAAACTACTAAAATCACATACACACAAACTTAATAACCTAGGAAAAATGAATAAAATCCTAGTGCTTTATGACCTACCAATACTGAATCAAGGAGGCAGAGATAATCTGAATGGATTAATAATAAGATTGAATCTGTGACAAAAATTCCCCCATCAAAGAAAATTTCTAGTGGAGATTGGTGACTTCGAATGTTTATCTCAGTTTCATCCCAAAAAGAAATTAAGAGAGACATTTGAAAATTATTTTTATGATGTTAGTGTTTATGATGTTAGTATACTAACACTAAAGTAAAGCAAATACATTAGACTAAAAAAAATTAGAGGCCAATAACCTTTCTGTACATCGATGTAAAGATCTTCCACAGAATTCTACAAATTGAATTCAACAAGAAGATAATCTACCACAATCAAATAGTATTTATCCATACTATACAAAAATTGTGATATATCTTGACACAAACTGAATGACAAGAACCATGATCATCCCCCTCCATGCAGAAAAAAAGAATTTGAAAAGACCAATACCTTTCGTCATAAAAATTTTCACGAAATTACAATACAAAATGTAACTTAACATTACAAAAGTCATATTGAGAAACCTGCTGCTCACATTATTCTCATATGTGAAAGCTTAAAAGCATTTCCTTTTGAATCTAGAGCAAGACAATTGTGCTCCTTGTTGGGACCTCTGTATTTCAGGACCTTGACAAAGCATTCAGATAAGAGAAAGAAACAATAGATTTCCAAAATGATATGTAGATCTGAAGCTGTTACAGTCTGCTGGTGACATGATGATGTAAGTACAAAATCTTACAAACTTCACCAAAATAGAACAAATAAATGAATATCATAATAAAATTAATACCCAAAAGTCAGCAGCATTTTTATACACTAAGAATGAACTATTCAGAACAAAAACAAGAGAATTATATGGTTTACACTAGATATAAAAATAATAACTAGGAATAAATTTAACCCAGGTTGTATCATACATGTACACTGAAAACTATAAAACACTGATGAAAGAAACTGAAGGACACCAGTGTTGGAAAAGCATCCCATATCCATGAATAGAAAGAATGGATACTGTTAAAAGGAACAAACTATCCAAAACAGTCTACTAGTTAGATGAGATCCTTATCTCAATTCCAATGTTGTTCTTCAAGAAAATATAAAACAAAACTCAAAATTATATGAAACCACAAAAAATCATAAGTCCTCAAGGCAACCATGAGCATAAAGAATAAATCTGAGGGGGGCTGTGGATTTAGCTCAGCGGCATAAGCGCCTGCCTTGCAAGCAGGCAGTCGTGAGTTCGATCCCTGGTACCGATGAAAAGGAAAAAGACAGAAAAAAAAAAAAAGAATAAATCTGAGGATACCAAAATATTTGATTTCCAAACTAATATGAGTTTATAACATGGTTATGGTTTAATTAAAACATCATGGTGCTGGTTATAAGCATGCATACACAGATTTACAGATACACACTGATACACTTATACACACACACAGTTCAACTGAGAACTGAGAAAATTTCTCTCCAATAAATAGTGCTGAGGAAACTAGGTTTCTACATGGTTATGGGTGAAATTGGATTCTTATTGTACATTATATAAAACTGAATTAAGGTTTAAAATACACTATCAGACACTCAAAAAGTACTAGAAAAATATAGGATGTATCATAATGATCTGATCAAATAATACTTTTGGATTTAACTCCAAAAAGCATAAGCAACACAAGTAAAAAATACGGAATTATCTCTATCTAAAAACCTTCTATTCAGAAAGAAAAGCAATTAAGAATGCACAAAGAAACTCTATAGATTGAGACAAAAAATTTGAGGTCAGGTATGTAGTAAATGTTTAGTATGCAAAATGTGTAAAGAGTTCAAACATCTCAGTTGCAAGAAAACAAAAACTTCTATAATTAAGCAAAAGATCTGAATTGATATTGGTCAAAAGAAGACATACAAATGAATTTTTAAAAAACTTGTTAAAATGCTCAATACTGCTAAATAATTAGGAAAATGCAAGTTAAAATCACAATGAGCTATCACTTAACCCTCCTCAAAATGGTTCACATCAAAAAAAGCAAAAGCAAAACAGACAAAAGAAAACAAAAATAGCAAGTTTTGGCAAGATAGGTCAAGAAAGGAGACACTGTTAAACTGTTATGTGAATGTAAAACAAACAGGAAATTCCTCAGAACACTAAAATGAGAATTGCCATATGATCCAGCAATCTCACTTACAGGTTACTCCTCAAAGCATTTGAAAGGAGTTTGTTGAAGTAGTGTGTCTGTACCCCCATGTTCACTGTAGCACTATTCACAGTTAGGTTATGAACTCAACCTGAGTCTGTTAATAGAAGAATGGGTAATGACGGTGTGGTATTGTACACACAATGGATTACTATTTTAGCCTTAAAAAGAGAAGAATGTCTGTCTTTTGTGACCACATGTATAAAACTGGAAAACATTTTAAGTGAGATAAATCACACAAAGAAAGAAAAATAGCATATGTTACTACTAATATATGACTCTAAGACATAACTGAAAACCAGAAAAAAAGTGATGGTGATATAGGCTGTATGAGTGGAGGACAGAGATGGTGAAAAGTGCAAAACCTCATAGAAACATTTTTCCTTCTTTTGTTCTTCTTTAGTTTTAATATCTAGTATTGAAGAATATAGTTAATAATAGAGTACTGTACAATTAGATTTATAGAAAAATATTGTTTTCTCACTACAACAAATGTTCAGTTAGGGTGTGTGTTTATCAACTAGATATAATTATTCAAATTTGTATCCACTAATCATAATATATTCATAATTATTGTAGTTTGTGTTTATAATTTGTTACAAATTTATACATTAACTTATAAATATGTAACTTGTCAATTGAAAATCTAAAAAAATTAACTGAATCCTCTGTCTCTCTCTCTCTCTCTCTCTCTCTCTCTCTCTCTTTCCAAAATATTGTATTGTATTCACCTGTCAACCTAAATGGATTTCAAGTTATGCAACTGCAAAAATGAAAAATTGAATGGGGAGTATGAGAATTACTTTTAAGTTTATTAAGTCCTGACTTAAAAATCCTTCCAAAATGTTAGGGAGAAGAGTTTGGAATAAAAAACAATTTATTGGCTTGAGACTTGCTGAGTGAGAAGTAAAAGTAACAAAAAAACAGTTCTGTGACGGCTTTAAAATGGAACTCAGAAAGAACACATCCTTAAATTCAAACACCCATCTGCAGAACGTTGGATCGGTGTCAGAAGGTCCTGTGATAAACCCCATCCTGATCCTTAGCTTGCCAACCTGGCACACACCAATACAGAAAAAAAACCAAGCAGATATTAAAAATGACCAGACCTGCCCCCATCCTGCACCAGCTACTGCCTTCTGCATTTATTTGATGCTCTTACTCCTGGACAACAGGCCTGATCCCATACTTGACTCCTACTCGTCCATCAGATCCAGTAAACCTAGCTTAAATATACCTCTTACTCTGAAAATGTTCCAAGACCCATTATCCAATATTTGCAATCTAGTCCCACATATTACTTCACCCCAGAGAAGGAGCTGCTGTATCCTGGGTTCTGGACAGGTCAATTTTGTTTCCACCTCTAGCATCTATAACTATTTTTCTCAGGATTTTGTCTAGTCACTATAAATTACTTTGTATATGTTTGTGAGAAATCAAAATATAAAATTTACAACCACTTGGAAGAGCCTTCAATCAGGACATGTGAGTACTGGTGAATATATGGCTGGTTCATTGCTGCACAGACAGGACAACTCCAATACGTACCTTCTGCTTGTTTCCCATAACTCTCTGCCTCTGATTTTGCATAATAGGCACATGCTAAGCTCTGCATCATTTTGGTTTCCATTTGCCACTCATTTCATTTCCTTGTCTCTCCCAGCTAATGTTTTCTGTGTTCACTTCCCAAATTAACAATTTGTATTTGGATCCTTTTCTCAGAGTCAGCTCTTGGCAGAGGCAGAACAAGATAGAGCCAGTCCCCATGCCATAAAAAATCAGTTTCTGACCCTCAGAATTTTCTGTATCTGTCAAGATGGAAGGTGAGCAGATCAGAGACCAAAGATGGTGTGCAAGAATCTGTCTTCCAGGACTCACCTCTATGGCCACGGGCCACAGCCACAGATGGGACACCAAACATCAAATCTGCCATTAAGTCCAGGAACAGCTCTCTCTTTTTGACAGGGTCATCTGTCCCACCTAAATACCTCTCGGTGGCCACTGATGTCAGTTCCTCGGGAATATTCTGAAATGAATTAAGACAATGACCACCCACTCTGGTTAGCAATGCAGATTCTCCACCTAGTCAACAAGGCTTCACTGAAGGTGAAATTCTTGAGCCTTATGCATGTCCTCCCTGGATAGTAAAGTGGGAAAGGCAGAAAAATGAGTCAAACCCCAGATTCCAGTACTTTGTCTGCCTTTGAATTGGTCTGTAATTTGTGATAAGCTCCCAGCCCTTCTTTGTTGTTCCCCTAATTCCCATGATTCCCTGCATGCTTACAACAAAGGAGTAGAACTTCCACAAGAGTGATGTGGCCGTCATCTGGTCCAGCTTGCCTTCTGGGATTGAATTTCCCATCAACTGGTAATAGAATGAGCAATCATTTGTGAGTAATCATGAAATACCAGGAAATGAACAAAATCAATGTATAATAAAGCTTCTGCATTGAAAACTTCTAGGACTAGGTTATTCATTACTTTGAAAATATCAATGCAACAAATGGAGAGACTCAGAAACTCAAAGAGGGGAGATATAGATATAGTGATAAAGATATAGATAGTGATAAAAAGGTATAGATATATCTGATTTATATATAACTAGATAGATCTGGATATGGCTGCAAAATAAAAATGGTCAGGCAGGCATCAAGGGATCATTTAGGATTTAGGCCAAGGTATTATTGAATCAGAAGGCTCAAGGACAGAGGATACTGACCATATACCATAGCTGACTGAAAACAAAATCACCATTATGACTTTTATCCTTTGGCACAACCATTGAGGTACTTCTGAAGTGAGAATTTTAGAACTCTTATCATGTGACAACTCTGTCCAATTTTGTGACTAAGACTTTGCCCAAGTTCTGCCCATCTTCTTGTAGGTTAAAGTCCTAACATGACCCTAGACATTAAAATGCTGTCTTGAGAAAGCTCAATACCACTAGGAGAATCCTTGCTCATATGCAAAGGTTATAATCTTCCCTTAGAGAAGTTACCTAAGAAAACAGATGATTATCAGTTTTTCTCTGTTCTCTGAAATGTAAATCTTTGATGCAAAACAGTTTCCTCAAGGCCATAAGAGCTAACATTTTGGGGAAAATGCTTTGAACTTCCTTGATACATAAACAATTGGAAAGATAACTCTTGATATACCTAAGTCTCCATGGGAAGAACAATTCCAAGTTCAGTGGTAGCCTCACTTCAACCTGCACCTAAGCTAAGTCTGTTTCTGCTGCAGAAGAACCTGGGTAAACAAATCCAGTGATGTGGCTATGTGTACTCACCCCTCACATCAAGAGTGCCTTTCTGAACACACCTAGCCTTGAACATCTCCAGCCTTTAGTGTTAAAGATTTGAGTTTATGTCATGCTTGATCTCTTTACTATTGTGATCAAATTACTCAATAAAGCTTGTCTTAGCATTTTAAATAGTGAAAAACCTTTGTTAATCTTTGAACTAGGAAAAGTTCTTCTTTCCTTTTAGCGGATGAACTTATCTCAAGTAGAATATTTCCAAAGTTAAATATTCTCTGAATCTTTCCTATGAGATGCCTGAAAATACGAATGGAGATTTTTGGAAACAGTCCAGCCTATGTCCCCTTGACTCCTCAGCTTCTCAAGATTCCCTTGCACTACCCAGGTGACAAATGTGCATCCCAGGAAAATCTCCTAGGTAAATATCCACTGGTGCCAATATGGAGAGTTGTCCTAAACTCTGAGAAGGATGATCTCCTGGAACCAGAATCCAGGATAATGATGGTGGAATGTGTGGAGGGGATGCATTTGTCTAAGAGGGCTGTGCATACTCACAATTGGAATGACCCAGCCAAACTCTTGCTTGTTGATTCCTACAATATAGGGGACAGTGTTGAAATCCTTTTCAGCCAGCATCTCTTCAGGCATCTTGGGCAGTAGCACTCCATCTATCACAGTGCCCAGTAAGCCATAATGCTAGGGAAGAGAAAAGCATAATGTTTATGGTTACAGTGTCCCTTCATCTCTCTCTCTCTCTCTCTCTCTCTCTCTCTCTCTCTCTCTCTCTCTCTCCAGCTGCTTCAATAAAGATGGAGCCAACACAATAGACTTCCCTGATGGTGAACATTTCACACAGAAACTCAGGGTCCTAAAAAAAAAATCTGTGTCTATGAGACATTAAGGGCAGAAATTTGGGGAACTAGTGGTGAGGTGATGCTGGAAGAAGGAGAGAGAAATTATCACCAAATTAAAATACACATTATTACAATATATATTGTAATATATATGAGTTGATTCTGGTGATTTGTAATAGTTATGTATTTAAAATCACAATGAATGTTGCACTAGTGAGCACATACTGAGTAATCACTCCAAAGGAGATTCCAGAGTTAGCTCTCATCACTTTCATTACTCTTATTTTATAGGTGGGCACTTATTTGAAGGCACATTATATTATGCAAATTTCTTATAAAGCGTTAGTTACATATAAAATATATTTATTATAAAACACCAATTGGGAAGGGCTAAAAATTTTCTAATGTATAAGTTCATCAACAAAGATCAGTTTCTGCTTTTATTCTTTGATCATTTTTCAAGCCTAAATCTTGTAACCTGAACAACTACATCTAAGATAACAGTATGCAGTATATTAACTAGTGTTAAATTCCTATTTTAATTTTTGAAATTCTGTATTGTTTCTACATTTTTTGTTTTGTTTTGTTTTTAAAATTTAAAAAAATCATGACCCTGGGTAATTCTAATTTATTTGATTTTTGATTCTCAACTGTGCCATCTACTGTGCTTGTTATAAATTTATTATCTCATGAGTTCACACATTTAGCTGCTTTTCTATGTTCTTCACAGCTGTTTCACATGTTCTATACATTACATTACCATTTTCAGAATGGCCTCACACATAGATATGAAAATCACTTTCTCTTCTCTTGAATTTACAACATTGTTAACTCATTAACACTGACTCACAGGTAAGGTAATCATAAGTCAACCCTGAATGTAGCCTATCAATCTCATGTGTTTTTCTATATGGTATATCCCGGTGCCTTTGCCTAGGAATAGAAGACAACACTTCAAAACTACACTTGAGAACCATTATAAACCAAGAAATCACTAATGAAAGCAAAAGCACAAAAATGAGGTACTTCCATGACAGAAAGAATACTTCTTAGTATAGGAAAAGGAGCAGTAAATAACTTTCTTGGACCTCACATGGGTACATGGGTATGCTGTGACTAAAGTTGTTCGATGTCCCACACATATGTTCATTGCAGATGACTACAGAAGTCTTACAAGTACTGATTTGGGTTAACACATACATTGTGAATTTCTAGATTTCCAAATTGTTGAGAGTCAGTGGCATGTTATCTATCTATATAGCTGAAGATACTAAGCTTATCACTCAAGGCAACTAAATGAAACTGATTCCAAACTTAAGAGCAATAGAAGATCTAGACAAAGGACAAACCCTGTTTTATTCATCTAACAATACAGAGCAGGTTTGGATGCAAATACTGCTATTGTATACAGGCTATGGAGCTCAAAGAAGGCTGCTCCGGAAACTAGTAAGACAAGTAGCTCACATGAAGAGAGATACGTGCACTGCCTTCGGGAATAGGTTATTGCTAGACATAGTTGGGATCTGGAGATGAAGGCTATTGCCAAATAAAGATATAAATTTTCCAAAAGTGGAAAAGCATGGGACAGAGATGTCAACATGCTTGGTTAATCCCAGGACCATTAATGAGCACTGGGCTTGGAGGAATGCCTGGGGCAGAGACAAGTACCATGGCCAGGTAGTGGAGCGTATTTTTTGCATAATATCTGGCACATCCTTGATCTTTAGTATATTATGAAGTCCAACTCAGTGGAGTAGAAGCACTTTGTCTTGTAAGCAAGAGCATGCTTTTAAGAAAGGGAATGACATGTGCTAACCTTGGTTTACAAGTTAGAACAAGTCTGATAACATCATGGACCATGGAAGTGTGGAGAAAAAGAGAAAGCAGAAGGTAGAAAAAGTGCAGAAGACAAGCAATGAGAAAAATTACCCATGAAAAGCATCCATGGGAAAACACTGATATCAGCAACCACAGAACAACAGTAATGTCTGTTCAGTGGACATTGGTGGCTTTCCTGAGAGGCCATCTCAATTTCTTTTCTTAGGATAGAAAATTCAGGGCCATCTTTCTCCTATCCTTTCCTTGCACCCCAGATCCTGTTCATCAGAAAATCCTGTCAGTGCTTCCCTCAAAAACAACAGGATCAGGGGCTGGGGATTTAGCTCAGCGGCATAAGCGCCGGCCTTGAAAGCAGGCAGTCGTGAGTTCAATCCCTGGTACCGATAAAAAAAAACGAAAAAGCCAAAAAAAAAAAAAAAAAAAAAAAAAAAAAAAAAAAAAACAACAGGATCCTACCGACTTGCTCCAGCCCTGATATAATCCACAAGCACTCCCTGACTGGCCTGCTACATATCACCGTCATCCCAGGTGATCTCTCTGCACCTGTCTTGCTTCTTCTAAATACCTCATCAACACTGCACTCATAGACTTTTGTAAAATTTAATGTATATCACTGCTGCTGTATTTAGAGCCTACTGAGCACCACCTGACTATCTCATGGTGAGTCACAATCCAATTCTCTTCAGTTTCTAGCCTGCCCTTCCCTCACTGCCTCCTCTCCAAATACATTGCCTTCCTCTGTCAGGGCCTTTGCATCTTCCATTTCTTCTGCTGGAACACTTTTCATTTAGGTTTCGTGAGAACTAGCTCCTGCCCTCCTCCACAGGTAGACTCATATGGCACCTATGCTTACAATTAAGATCTAAAATGTCCAGTAAAAGTCTCATGTTTGGAGTCAGGGCCTGGTCAAATCGGAAGACTCCAATTACTGGGGGGCATTGCTTAGAAATGACATTTCTATAGTTTCATCCAGGCTCCTTTCTTCTTCCTGTGCTTCCTGGCTGCCATGTGGTGAACACTTGTCCTCTGCCCGCCCCTTCCAGCAGGACATCTCTGCTTTGGACCCAGTTCACCATGAACTGAGCCCACTGAAAGTGACCCAAAAATAAACCTTTCCTTTAAATTATGTGTAGTCACAGTGACACAAAAGCTGATACTCATCAGTCCATTCCTAGACATCACTGTTCCATTCCATTGCCAGTGTGCCCTTACTTTTTCACCTTTTATCTGACCATTGTTACACAAGAGCAGTTTACTTGAGTTTCTCCTGCATTCTGCTCAGCAAGATGGAAGGCTCTAAGAAGGCAATAAATATTATCCACCACTTCTATAGCCCAAATATACAATCAGGCCATGCCATTCAAAATGTCCTCTTATACGCTTGCTAATACTCAAATAAATCTAATTTTATCTTTCAAAGTTCTTTAAGAGGAAGTGTTCTGATCTCCAGGAAGGAGCAAAGAGGATAGAATTGTAATATGCTGCAGCTAATGTGACCAAACCCTGAAAACCCCATAGGCAGTGACTGGAAGGAAGGAAATGGGAGAATCATGTGGGTTTCTGGAGTGCTAAAAGGCTCCTTCTTGTATAAGTAATCAACCCCGTGGCTTCCCAGGAGACTGGTCATCCTCAATCAAGGTTCCTGAGCCCTTTATCTAGTTTCCTCCCACCTCTTGGTAGTAGAAGATTCTGGTAAAGCCTTTTTTCACAAGCCCTTTTTAATACAAGAAATGTGAATGAAAAACAGGTAACTGAGCCCGGATTATACAGGTTTGCTGAACATGAGCATTTCACTGAGAATCACGGTAATGCATTTCAGTCCTATCTCTGATCTTCCAGGCTGTGTTACCTTGACCTCAACAATACACATCCAAGAAGAAGCATGCATTCTTGAATAGAGAATTGCAGCTTAAAGGTGCAAGAAATCAAAACCTATAATCAAGAAAACAAAGGTCCTCACCTCTCTGGGGTCTCCATGTAAATCCACAGTGAGAAATTTCTGTGAAGACAAAGGCAGAATTTTTTGTCAGAAATATCCCTGGAGTCAAAGCTCATCTTTTGATCGGTGACCAAAAGGCATGTTATTTTCATGCTTCTTTTTTACCTGGGCCCAGAGAATAAGGACACTACACAGGCCTTTTGGGTTTAAGCACACGATGGTAGAGTAGTACAGGGAGGGAAGGGTACCAGCAAGGGAGGTTCAATCCTGAGATGCTAAAGTCAAAAGTCCTGGAGCTCTTGAAGGGATGACTGCTGTTGGTACCTACCCTTCTCTTTATCTTTTTCCCTACTTGCTCACCCATAGTAACGTTATTGCAATTTTTCTTTTGGGGAGAAAAGGAAGAGTTGACTGTGGAGGCAGGAATGTGACAGTCTCAATATTTGATGGGATAAGAAAGGGAGTGCAGTGGCTAGAGATGGCGTTCCCATCATCCTTCAGCCCCTGTTTCACTCTTCTCTCTCCCACTTCATTATTTCAGATGCCAATATGTGATCTGGGATCTCCAAATCCCCAAACTTAGAGGTTAGTGCAAGGAAGGAGGTTAGTACATGTTCCAGGATCAATCCAACAGGGTATGCACCAAAACTAATGCTATAATTTTAAGGTACATGACTTCTAAACAGATATAAGTCCAGAGAGTTGCCGTGTTTTTACTTCCCCAAGGAATAAACATACTTCAAAAGAAACCAACAAAGAAGAGTTTTAGCTATGTCACTGAGACAGATAAATTTTCAATATTTTCAGAGCTTGTGTATCCAGCCAAAACTGCTTTACATCAAAATCCATTTCTCTTTTGGCCACTTTAAAATTAATTTTCTCATTTTGTATTAGTAAACTCTGATTCAAACAAACTCAGTGAATCACATATCAGCTCATGCTTTTCTTTGCTGTATGTTCAACAAGATTGCAAGGTTTCATGGGGACTGAAATTGTCTGCATTACCTAATAGGTCTGACATAGATATGTGAACAGCAATGACTGGAGATGCCTCCACTATGAGGGGTAGTTCCCAGAAGTCAGATAGGGGTGTGTGTGTGTGTGTGTGTGTACTGAGGACAGTAGCAATCATGGAAGCATTTCCACAGTGACTCAGAAAGATGTCCTGGGATCACATATTTTCTGAATTATCCTAGAGTCACCAACTACTTCTCCATAAGCTGAGTCCTCTTGTGCCACATGAAAAATGATTATTCCTTTTTCCCAAATATTAGAAAAATAGCAGTGCCTTAATTCTTTGAATGTCTTGGTTGACTGATTTGACCTGATACATCAGTTCAGAGGTCATGTTAAATGTATATTCATGGACTCATCTCAAAACCCAGTGGTAGAAGCTTTCCCTGGAGGTATAGAGACATTTCTTGTGTTGAGATCCAGACAAAAAATTAAGAAGTTCAGGTAACTTCTGAGCTCATAACTTCCTCCACAAAGGGAATGATTTTCATGAGCCTTGGATGTTGTTCTCTTTGGATATTTGTCCAGCTAAGTTTCTTTTGCAGTAATAGAAGAATTGCCCATCAATGCACAAATGTCATTTTCCCTGAGAAGCAGCCTTGCTGGCTATTACAAATATGTCTGTTCTTTGTACTCTCACTACACTTAATCCACTAAGTACATGGTTTTACCTCTCTTTGGATAGTTCTCTGTGAGAAGGCACTATGGTCAACTTATGTTCAGGTCGCCTCTGCTGACAGCAGACTTCCATATAATTAGCTTGGAGAGATGGATGGACAGGTATCTCAATACAACCATAATTGGATAAACAGATGAAAAATAGCAGATAGCAGATAGGTGATGGATGTGTCCGTGCTTTTGGAGTGCCAAGTGAAAGAGCATGGACGTGTTCATTGGTACCTATTGGGATTGAAGTGCCTCATTGAAAATAGACAAATGAAAAGCTATGGATAGATAAATACTGGATTGAAGAAATTATTAAAGAATTACATGGACAGAAGGATGGATACATGAATGAACTGATGATAGTTGAATGATAATAGATACAAGTCATTCTAATTGAGTTCAAGTTACCAGAAATCTGGTATAGGCCACTGCTACGTTACTTGTAAATTTTAGCATCTAAATCCACCAAGATTAGCTGTCATTCTTTTCTGAAAAACCTGAACTAACTATACCCATCCCCAAATCCAAGATGATAGTTTCTTACAGTAATATAGAATATTCAATTCTGAAAATAAGAATATCAAAATGTATAATTGAAAGAACTGGGGGTGGTTATATAATTTTAAGTCATGTTGCTATTGGACATTTTTTACATTTGTACTAATTAATAACAAAAAAGGAGCCAAGTGTGCTGGTGCATGCTTGTAACTCCAGTAAATAGGAGGTTGAGGCAGGAAAATTGTTGTAAGTTCGAGACCAGCCTGAGCTACAAAGTGAGCTCAAGGCCAGGCTGAACTGCATAGCAAGACCCTGTCTCAAAAGGACAAAATATAATAACAAAAAAAGGAAAAATTATGTCCCAATTTATATCTATATCCTAACAGAACTACTGAAAGGTAAGAAACCATCCCAAATGGTTTAAGGAAGGGATAAAGTATGGGGTCCAGTAGACAGGGTAAGGCCACTGGAATGGAGGCACCTACCATTTTCTGTGAGATCTCTAGCAATTCTTCCTCTGTCTTCTGGCGTAGGCAGTGAACCATGACAGCTGATGTGATGGTTTTACACCCAGCAGTGACAGCAATTTTCTGTAGATAGTACAAGTGAAAATATAGTTCAAAGGCAATGTCACTTCTCTCCATCAGTGTAGATAATACTAGAAGTATGTGGCATATGGCCATGGTAACAGCCAAATTTTTGGAAAAAGCATTTCCACACTGACACATCCATAACCTATCTGCTAGTTTTCATCTATTTATCCATGTATTTGTTCAATTGTGGTTGTATTGCAGTTGAAGCTGGAGATAGCTGCAAATATTCTATACCAGTAGGTATGCATTCTGAATCCCAAAGGGTGTTGCTTCTTTCAACACTCATAAAGTTAGTTACGACATGATCCAGTAAATATCTCTAAATACATATATATATACATATATATTATATATTATATATTATATATATTCATAGTTTGATGTCTCAAGACAGGTTGTTTGTCATGGGCACACAAAGCTCACATTCAGGACTTCACTGTCTGATGTCAAATCCCAGATCTTTTATTTCTAGCTATTTGCTATCCAGTAAGCCCCTCAATCTTTTTGTACCTTGGTTCCCCTATTCATAGGGAAGGGTAATCATTACATTTCTCTTATCCAGAATGAGACTTACCTTAGCCAAAGGCTTAACATTCTTCATGACCAGATTACCGGTTAGGGCCACACCACTCTCAGAAATGGCCCTGTGGAAGAGGTTCTTGGCCAGGGGAGATAATACCTGAGAGGGAAATGGAGAGGAGGAGAGTTGATGCTCATGGTCCAGTGGGTCAATGATTTTCATATTCTTTAAGATTCCATCTACCCACTCCCGTGCTACCCACTCAACTGCAGACGTTACACTCAGTAGATATGACATCTCCTCACATTTCCGTCTTGCTTCCCAAACTCTCTCTCTCTCTCTCTCTCTCTCTCTCTCTCTCTCTCTCTCTCTCTCTGTGTGTGTGTGTGTGTGTGTGTTTCTCCTTCAAGGAGAAACTTGAAGGGATGTAATTAGTCCAGAGTAAGGGATAATACTAGAAATATGTGGCATATGCCCTTGATAACAGCCAAAATTTTGGAAAAAGCATTTCTGTATACTTTGCAAGAAATTCTGCTTCAAACTTGGCATTACAGGGAATTTATTTTAAGAAAAACAACTATTATGAAAATATTGTTCAGGATATAGTGCTGACATGGCATGCACAAGGCCCAGGGTTTGATGTGCAACTTAGGAAAAAGAAAAGGGAGAATAAGGGAGGATTAGGGGAGGGAAGAAAAGGGAAAAGAAAGGAAAGGAAAGGAAAGGAAAGGAAAACTGATAATGAGGTGAACAACAATATTTAAGAGTTTTTGTGCTGTTTGAAGTAGGAAAAATTAAAAATAACCCACAGTGCTATATATTGAATATACAAATAATTTTTATTCATAATATAGAATACTATGCATAAAAAACATAAGAATATCTAAAGAGGCTTAATTTTAAGGAAATATTTATGCTACACTACATGTTAAAATGATGAAGTAACTGAGACAGAAAGAGATATGCCAAGAGAGCAAGAAAAAAAGAATGGATAGCTAAAAAGAGGACTAAGGTGTGTATAAATGGATATATACATATGGACTGTGAAAAACACTGTGGAAATACATACTTTAAAGTCCACAGTGACTACTCACAGAGGGTGGAATAGTGGCCATTTTCTTCTTTGAGTTTAACTATTTTCCTTTCTCTCTACTATAAATATGTGTAACATTTTCTTCTGAGTATTCAACTAGGAAATAAAAAACTCATGTAAAAATAAAGCAATAAGGCTAACACTGAACTCTACACCAGGTGCTTACATGATATCTTCTGGCTCTCAGTACCCTCTGTAAATTCCATCAGTGTCCCCAGGCTTCATTCCCCATACCAGCAAGACATCTCATGATTCAAGGTTAGGTCTATATATCAAAACTTGTATTCCATCTCTCCTCTACTTCTGTTCACCTGTTTCCCCAAGTCCTGCACTGCCCCACAGTCCCGAAGAGTGCTATCCTCCCTTTTGGACCTGGATAAGCTATCAGGACACTGTTGAGGAAGCACTGTTGACTTCTCTCAGTGCTCAAGACCCCTTAGTATGTACATCTGGTCTGGAGCCAAATGATACTTTATCCAACTTATGTCCTTTCCCCTTGCTATATATAGTTTATATTCATTGCTCTGCCCAAAAGAATCAAGGTGAGCCCTACTGTGAAAAATGATTAGAAAGTACAGTGAAAAATCAAGGAGGAAGAAATGGAAAGCCACTACTAAAGGCTAAAGTTGAAGATTCTTAGGGTCCCATAAAATTAACCTGAGCCCAATCCCACTACAGTCCAAAGAGTGTGGGGCCCTAGTTCTTCACAATTTGATGCTGGGCACTGAGTAGACTCAGCTCTAGATCTAAGTCTTATAAGCACAGACACACATGACTGGATTAACTGATTTCCAATAGGCTCTATCAGCAACTATATCAACCCTGGACCTGAATTCCTCATTATAGTTTGTGTCTAGATGTTCCCCCAAAGCTCCATGGAGTCATAGACGGGGCTTTTTCATAGGTGACTGGATTTAGAGTGTGTGAGCCTGGGATCGATTCATGGTGCAATGCTAGGATCAAAGGCACTAGGATTAAGGGTGTGAGAGTCACTTGCCCTAAATAGCCTGGATAAGATTTAAGAGATAGAAAGAGCTGTGGTCATTCTTTGTTGTTTTGTTACCTTATGCCTACCATGAAGTGTTTCTCTTCTATGAAGTCTATCATGTCATCCCGCCTTGGAGCCAGATGATTATGAACTGAAACTTCTATAAACTGTGAGCTAAATTAACCTTTACTCTTTTAACTTTGGGTATCAGGTATTTTGTATCAGGACAAAGAAAAGTAGCTAAGACAGTCTGGTAACAAGAATACTTACAAGAACAGAGACACTTTCACCACCTGCTGATTCTCCAAAAATGGTCACAGAGCCTGGGTTCCCTCCAAAGTTGGCAATGTTGTCCTGGACCCAGTGCAGTGCAGCCACTTGGTCCAAGTGACCCCAGTTCCCCTGGCCATGTTCATCCCCTGTGCTGCAAGGGATAGAGTGGGAGAGAGAAACAGAACTATCACAGTAGTGCTCTCAAGAACCAAAGCAGTTTAGGGTCTTTCACTTAATCTTCCTGAAAGAGATTAGACTGCATACCTGACACAGGGGTCACCTGCTTCTCACTCCTGTAGTAGTGTTCTAGGGAGAGATCTGCACTCATCCTCCTGGCTACTACTGAGGATCTACCAAGCATCCAAAACAGATCAAAGAGATAGATCACATCTTTTATAAAAATAGGTGAACAAAAATCTCTGATGACATTCAGGTCACACTGCAGACCACAAATAAATAGAAGGTTAAAAGAAAATACAGTGTCAACTGCTGAAAGTATTCTGAGGGAAAAAAAGCTAATAAACAACTAGTTGTAGGACAGTGTGGTGATATTTCAGATCTCATGGCCAGGGAAAGTGTCTCTGAGGAAAAACATTAGGTAGAGATCAGGATAAAATGAGCATATAGGCCTTATCAATTACCAGTGAAGGTAATTTCAGTTAGGAGAAGTAGGCTGTACACAAATCCCAGGGACAAGAGAAGAAAACATGAGAGGCTAATGTAAGGTGCAACTAAAGAGCTTACTGAAAGCCTTGACTAGGACTCTGCAACATGGCAAGTAATATAGGAACCCTCCTAAGAGACATGATATCATTTAAGCCATCTATCACACTAGCAGTCTAGTTTTTATAGGAAGCATCCATTGTGTAAAAATAGCAGGTTAATAAAAATATGTAGTTTTAATTCAGGATGTAAGTCAGAAAAATAATTAAAGGTCTAGGCCTTTAATTATGGTGCAAGCTAAGATTGGTGAAAAGTAAGTGGATGAATATGGCTTTAAAAGTTAGAACCAAAAGGCTTTGCTAGTCATACGGACATTACTTGTAAGAAAAAGTGGTGAGTCCAGGCTCTCTACCAGGGCTTTACACTGAAGAAAAGGGAGGAAGGAGCTGTTTGGTGGCTGCACAGAGACTTTTGAGGGAAGAGAGGAAGAGTCATTGTTGGGTGAAAAGTAGTGAACCTCAGGGACTGTCAGTGTACAGAAAGCAGCCTTTGTAGACATCCATGGATATGGGAGAAGGTAGCTAAGATGGCACCTGGCACTAAAAGACAAGTGGATGCTACTAAAAAAAAAAGGAGCTGTGAACATGCTTCTGAGGTTGCCCAGAGATTAATGGAGAGGGAGACATAGAAACTGGAGGTAGGGGAGGAGAGGTGCTAAGAAGGAGTAGGCCAGGAGGCGGGAAGTGGCCAGAGCTAGGAAAATGAAGCACTGTAGGGAGGAGGGAGTGGCTATTGGTTGGTGGTGTGAAGAGGTCCCATTAGGTAGATCCAGGCATCAGTGGAGACCATTATTGACTCTGTGAGAGCAGCCTGGAAGTATAGTTAGTTGAGAATCCGCCTGCATAAGCACTCGCTACACTCCCACCTTGACAGTGCCCCTCCTTACTTTCCTAGGAGTAGATGTGCAGCATGTACCCCATCACAGAAGGAGAAGTGGGGAAGATAATTTTTGAAACCTTTCTAGGCATTGACAGATAACACAGGTAAAAAGGAGATGAGTATTACAGGGGCAGGAATGTGAGCCTGGGCCTTGCAGGATGAATAGGAAGTAGAGCAGGCATTCCATGGACAGCCCATACAAAAGCTCAGAAGCAAATAAACAAGTGTGAATGGTAAACGGAAATTTCAGTGGGGTCCAATAATAGAAGGAGTGGATATATTAATAAGAACTTTTTTAAAAGGTGTTTTGGGGGATGGGATGACTACAGCTGAGACCTCACATCAATCCTGTGGCAGCTACTGTGGTTTGGCTGGCATGTGATTTGTAACCCAGAGGTTAATGTGCTAAAGCCTTGATCCTTAATGTGCCAGTCAAGAGTTGATAGAACTTGTAAAAGATAAAGACTAGTGGAAGGTGATTAAATTATTAGGACTGCTATATTTAAGAGAGACTAACATAGAGCTCATGGGATGCTTGTTAGCTCATAAAAGAATGAGTTGCTATAAAAGAACAAAAAGGTCTGAGATCCTGCTCTCTGGCTTCTATTTATGGTGTGAGCTCACCTTTCTGCTGAAGATTCCCTTCCTAATTTCCACCACATTGCAGCACAGCCAAGGGGCTTTCACCAAAGACAAATCAGATGAAACCACAGAGGTAGTATGAACTAAAATTTTTGTTTTTAAACAAAATTAGCCAGTCTTTGGTACTTTGTTACATCAATATAAAATAAACCAACACAGAAGATAATGTGCAAAAAATAGTTCAATGTCTTACCTGAAGAATCCCCAGATGCCTAGTCGGTACTGAATGGTTACCACCACCACATTTTCATGGGCAGAGAGGGCCAGTCCATCATAGGTTGATGCACTACCAATTGCCAGACCACCACCATGAATCCACACCATCACCTGTACAAAAAGAACACAGCCACACTGCTTACAAAAAATGCTATTAGAAAAGACCTCAGGGATTTTCTGATTTTGTCACTTACCATATTTTGCCTGTAACTCAAGGGAGCCATTACCCAAACTCCATCAACACCAGCCATATTGCAAGACGCAGTCCCTCTTCTTCCCAGCTCTACCAGCTGCGCCTAGGCCATCACCATACTCCATGCATACTGGTTTACCCTGCCTTTCTCCCCAGACACATGGCCTATGTCCTGACAAGGCTCTCTAAAATGAGAAAGTCATGAAAAATAAGCAAAGACCAAGGATGTCATGTTCTCCCCAAAACTCCACCATTCTGATGCCTAAATGATGCAATCAGCTGAATGTATAGACTGGAAAGAAGAAGCCCTTGGGTTTTAGCTTTATCTCACTTAACTCTTTAGTGGAGAATTTCATTTCCTGTGTTGTTCCATTATATCAATAATTAAGGACATCCCCAGTGGGTATGTTTCTACCATGCTTCCACTGTGCCTCCACTGTGGCCTAAATCCCACACATCTTCAGCCCAGCTTCACATTCACCTCCTGTAGAATGTCTTCAGTCATTTGACTAAAATTATATGACACTATGTGTCTGGGACTGTGATGAGAGCTGAAAATGGTGGTATAGTAAAAAGACCAATTCATAAAGCATTTCTTTGCATTTAAAAGTTCACATACCAGGAAAGAAATGAGAGTGAGTAAAATAATATTAATAGTACTGCAAGTAGAAAATAGATTAGACATCAACTACACACCAATAGTGTTCTGAGTACTAAAAAATATCTATTCAAAAGGTAAGAAAATTGAGAAATAAAAAATTGGGCCACTTTATTGCTCAACATCCTATGGCTAAAGGTGGTAGCAGCAAGACTTGACCAGACAATCTGGCCCCAGAACTCAGGTACTGAGTTACCTACTGATAGCAACCCACAGGTACAGCACAGTAATCTGGCTGTTCAGGCAAGAATATCCTTCCAGCCCTACTCAGTGTGTGATCAGTGCTGCCTGTATGTACTCAGCCAGGACTGAGTGAAGCTTGACAGTCATCACTGAATACTCATGCCATCATTTTTATTTGAGGAAATAGACATTCGCAAAAATTAAGAAATTGTCAGAGCTTCTAGGTCACCCAAAGGCAGACTTAGGATTTAGATTCAAATCCCTAGTCCTCAACACTGTGTTTATACCTGGGAGTGGTGGGACTCCTTCCTCCAGGCTCCCAAAGACCCTTTTCCTTTCATCTCTGTTCCTTGCTTCTCTCCAGGGCAGGAACTGAAACACAAGCATCTTTAAAAGAAAGCTGAGCCCAAGGGCTGGTCAACAATGATATGCTGGAGAAGTTTATATGTCTCCGCAACCCAAATGGTAATCTCTTTCAGGGCAGGATTGTGTTTCTCATGGTTTCTTTCTCCTTTTTGTAACCCCCAAATCTAACTGTGTGCACGTTAACACTATGTAACAGAAGGAGTGAATGAATGAGGGAACATTACTCCCTACCTCAATATTCCTTATAAACACAAACAAGACCAACCTCCAAGATGACATCCTTCATC
Organism: Cavia porcellus; assembly: GCF_034190915.1. Classification (NCBI taxonomy): domain Eukaryota; kingdom Metazoa; phylum Chordata; class Mammalia; order Rodentia; family Caviidae; genus Cavia; species Cavia porcellus. The sequence goes on from NW_026947487.1 coordinate 82,775,828, forward strand.
CACACTCCTGGAGTCCATGTCAAGATTTTCCTAAAAAACTGGATGGATACTGACACTCCCTTTTGCACCTCATGAACTGTGGGCTTCCTCTTTGCCAGCATGTGTTCCTGTCCCTACCCCCATGCACCTGACCAAAGGTGGGTTTGTCTCACCTTTGGTCTTTTAGTCTTTGGGAAGTGCTGAGTCACTGAGCCATCAGCCTGTGCCAAAGGTAATTAGGGAGGGAAGTAAACCATCATGAAATCTCACAGGATTGGCCAAAACATAAGGAAATTTCTACTGAGGTTATTCAGGTTTCATCCACACCACCTCTGTCACTAGGCAGTGACAGTATTCACAAGACAGTGAAAGTCCTTTCAGGTACTTTGTGTAGAAAAATGAGACACATGCTCTATTTCCTAATCTCTGTCAAAATAACACTGGTTTAAAAGTCAGAAACTGTAGATGTTGTATTGGCAGTCTGTGCTGTGACCTCCCTTTCCCCATCTGGGCCTCAATTTCTCTACTTGATGAAAAGAAACTGTTGGGTTTTTCCATTTCCTCTAAGGTTCCTTCTAGCTCTAACTTCTTGAAAATTATGCGTTAGCTGCTCCAGAAATCGTATCCTTAATGTAGTAACTGGGTGTTCATTCTTGTTCTTCTATTAGTCTGAGGAAACTTAGAGTTATTAAGGTGGGCTTTCCAGATGTACATCAAACTCCTCCCAGATACTTGAGGTTAATAGGGGAAGCTGAGATAAGGAAAACTTTGCGTTTCCTATGATGAGAGGAAGATCTGGCCCATCTTTCAGAACCTGTAGTGCTTTTACCCCAAGCTGACTTCATCCTCTTCTATTTTGTATTCAAATTTTCCAGATACTGAACCTCACAAGTCTTGGCCAGTGGTGGTGCCATGCTTACCGGCAGACTTCTTTTCTTCTTCAAGTCCACCGGAGCATAAATATTTAAATACAGACAGTCTTCAGAATACGTGAAAGGAATGCTCTCCTTTCTATTGGTGAAGAGATCAGAGAGAATCTTATTTCCTTCTGCATCTTGGGAGCACCTAGGAAGGAAGGAAAAACACCAGAGATTCAACTAGGTTGAAACTAGGAAAGCCCCCCCCCCCCGCAGCTGTTTCTAGTATATGGAGTTTTAAACCTGTAAATGAAGTTGTCATCACTGGCCTGAAGTGATTGTAATGGGTAGAAAGCTGTCTGGAGATTCCAGTAGGAACCCTGGGACTCCAGTGTCTCCTCATATCATGCAGATAGTGAAGCAATGGGCAACTCTATCCTTTCCATAGCTTTTAAGATACACTGCTCCAGGGACAAGAGATTGCCCATGTGCTGTTCTTCCATGGGAGATGACATTTCCTGTAGAACCATTCTTTCCTGTGCTGGATGGTAACCCTGTTCATCTACCAAGTAATCATGTTGAAATAATTAGTAGACTTCCTTTAATTAGAACTCTGTAAAATGTAAGAAATTATACTCAACCGTTCAGAATGAAATTTCAGGATAACTTCAGGAAAACTACATTTCAGAAAGATGTACTCAGCCGTAGATGTACTGGTTGACCATAGGCAAATTTCTTTTTTGTTCTGGGCCCAATCATTCTGTTCTGTAAGGATCCAGTAGCCCTTCCATGCTAACATTCCATCATTACTCTGCCCCAGGCAACCACTATAGTCTGTCCCAATAAGAGATCTCTAAGATCCAACATGGATTACAGCCTGCAACATATTCTGAGTTCCCCAGTGTGTCAGTGATTTAAATTATTTTCATGTACTCACTCATTTAAACCTCACAGAATCTACCCCTAGCACAGATTCTCTTTGTATCCCTATTTTACAGGTAAGAAAGACAAGGCACAAAGATCGTTACAGAATCCTGAGTACCTTACAGAATCTAGAGAGCTGGCAAGGATTGCATAGGAAATAGATCCTTACTATGTAGAGCTTATTTTCCCAACTACATTATAAGCAACATTTCAGTGCTCAATGGAATCAGGTGGTAGAATGGCTGCCTGCAAGCTCCTGAGTCACTGAGGTTCTCAAATGACAGGTTGATGGACCTCTTAAGTAGAAAATGTAAAATCAACAAAGGATGCATTGAGACTCCTATCTTGGGGAATTTTTCCAACTACAAGGAGCATAACGTTTATAAAAACACAATTATAATGTCAAACATGGGAAAGAATCTCATTTCACTAGTATTGACAAGTACCTAGCCAACTTGGTCTCAAAATAGAAGACATTACCACACTACCTCTTATCTCCTTGAACTGTTCAACTTCATAACACATGTATCCTATTTTGTCCTATTACCAAATTAATTTTTAACTTTCCATGTTGACTCCTACTTTTCTGCCCACTTCTGGAAAGTTTTGTTCTCCAGTGAATTCTAAAAACTGAAAACATGCTTGGCACAGAATTGGTGCTTTATAATTATGTGCTAAATAAAATGATCTAGAAAGATGTGATAGTTCTGGAATGTTTTAGAAGTTCATGATGGTTCCAGAACAAAATAGAGCCAATCAGCATATTTTAATTCTTTCCTACATCACCCTGAGAAAAACATCCGCACTGGAAGATGACAAAGCCACCCTCATCAACTTACATGGGAGGGTAGGAGGTGGTGCTCTTCACATAGTTCCATGGCTCTGGAGGCTGTGGAGGAGTAAACCTCAGGGACCCCAGAGGAGGCTTAGCAAAAGGGACTCCCAGGAAGACAGCCACAGGCTGTGAAAATCCTTCCAAGCTGACATATTTTCCCAGGACTTTGCCATGCACAGTGTCCACCACAGGTGGCGAGGATGTGTGCCCTGCAGGACATAGAAAGGAAAAAAGAGCACGTCAGAGGGAAAAGGTGAGGCTCAGACTCCAGGAAGGCTTTGTCTCCTTCTAAACATGTGACTTTGACAAAGTCACTTAAAATTGCTGGGCCTCAGTTTCTTCTTAGTATTATGGCGGTGCGGAACACTGTCCTTCCCAGCTCTGAAGGCCAACTGAAGGAGTAATGTGGAAGTGGAGGTAGAAAAGAAACCATCCTAAAAGAAATTTAAAAGCTTAGATGATGCTGACAATGAAAGATAACTTTCATGTCCTCTAAGCCTTTAGAAGTGTGTACTCATTAGCAAGCTGATGCTGAGCTGTTGCCGGATAAAAGGATGAAAAGGAGGGGACATTATTCTCAGGAGATTGATATCATACGGAAAAGATGGAAGGGAATGGATGAAGAAGGAATAAAAGAAAGTACAGAGGCCCACAGACAACAAAACACAGCCCTGAGTGGCCTAAGAAAACCACAATATGTAGTCCGTGGACAGTGGAAGATCATCATGGAATGCACAGGTATTTGGAATAAGGGGCTCAACTGACAGGCAGAGGGATTGGATTTTATTCAGTTGGCTAATTAGAGTAGGAACAATTCTGAAGGAAAGGATACAATAAGCTTCTATGATAATCTCAGATTGCTGGGAATGGGTTCATTTAGAGGACTGAAAATGTCCTGTCTGTTCCATTCACTCTATTCTTATACAGCAGACAATTCTCCCTCACTTCCCTGCTCCTTCCTCTTCACCCTTGATTTCCAGTGCAATGCATCCAGTGAAAATAACCTGATCATTCTTCATGAACAAGGTGGATTTTCAGACATTTGACTCTGGTTACCCAAGCATTCTTCCTTTCTCTGGGGCCTCTCTAACCTCAACACATCAGAATGTCCTTCCTAAGACATGACTTCTGAATACTTGTTTGCGCAATATGTTACTTTTCAAAAAAAATATGTATGTCAACATCTCCCTAAAATTGCATAACCAGCAAAAAAAAAAAAGAATAAGATTTGTTTTAACAAACCAGAAGCCAGTAATCCTGAAAACTATGGGCAACAATGTTACAAACAAACAGGGTTGCTAATGATCCCATGCAAATTTCCTTTTTCTTGCTAAGTATTACTAATCATCCCAAAGCTTACTTCCTGTAATGCACGTTCTTGGAGATGTCCAGGGATGGAGACACAGCTGGTTTCTTTTTCCAGCCAAAGATTTCTGTGCTGAAAATTGGTCCTTTTTTAATTAGAAAAAATATTTATGAAGACATATGGAGACATAAAGGAGGAATTATGAAGGAAGTCTTGGTCCCTGACCAGATATGGGAGCTAGAGATGGGAAAGGAGGGGATAAAAGAGCAAGTAAAAGATGAAAGCTCCATGTCAGACATATTCAGTGAGGAAGTCAGTGTGAATCCTAGTAAGAAAATGCCACAGGACAAGGTCACCACAGGACTGAAAGGAAGTGGTCAGAGGCAGGCAGTGGCACTCACTTGAATGTGAAGGTGCACATCATGAGTGTGTGTATGAATTCAGTGCAGACCCCTGTGAGAGAAAAGAACAAGCTGAAAATAAAGTTTAGAGACAGCTGCAGCTGAGATAGAGCTCATACCAGAGTAAGGTAGGAGAAGGGCACCACATCAGGGCAGCCCAGGAAGGAGGAGGGATTGGCAGGAGTGCTCGGTGCTTCAAAGAGATCGGAGAGGATAAAGTCTAAACACAAATCACTAGATGTGGTCTGTGTTAGATCAATGATGACCTTTAAACTAGATGAGTTAGATGGAACCCAGTGATAACCTTCATACTGTCCTAGGTAAAAAATATGGTTGGACAGGGTAACAGAGACAAACAAGAATGATAAAATAGTTACCATTTATGTCACGTGGAGTGTGCATATGGGGAGCACTTACTGTGTGTTTGCCAACCATACAATTTTCTTTATATTACTTTTCCAAAAATGCCTTTTTACATATGTTAATATGCTCACTGAGCAAAAGAGCAAACAGGATTTAGAATCAGAGCATACAGACATTCTAAAGATGGAAATATGTTTGCATGTCCAGGGTAACCAGGAAAAATAGAATGTTTCACTCTACCTATAGGTCCCTTCTTATAACTCAGTTCCACGCCTCTCACTGTGTCACACTGACAAAAAGATGATACAATCTAGATGCTCAGGGCACTAATGTCTGAGCCCGGTCTGACTTCAGGAATCCAAGATAGACCTAAGCATGATTTTCCAGCTGCCTTTGGCAGAGTACACCATGCTTTGAGTCTGAATTTCTTTATCTATAAAATGGCATGGATGTGTGTTCAGGTGCCTTGCTATAGCCCTGACACACCATGGATTTATTTTTTGTATCTAATGTGTTGACTTTAGAAACTTTGCTGATCATAGAGGTACTATCTCGCATAGGTCCAACCAATCCATAGGCTACACCCCAACCACCTCTTACATCTGGTTCTCAGACCCAGGGCCAACATGCACCTGCTTCAGTCACCCAGATCCAAAATCCAGGCAGCTAGCAGAGCCCCTACCCCCCAATTTCGAGCAATACAATTCTAACATTCTCTGCATTTCTCTTCCTTCCTGCTGAGTCCATATCGAAAGGCTTTCCTCAAATTCCCCCTCTTCCTCTGCTTCCTGATGGATTCTGTGCTTTTTCTCTTGTGCTCCCTGTCCCAGTGTGTGACTTGACCTTTAGGAAATGTAAATGTCCTTTTCAGTGGCCAATGAATCATGGTCTGATTTAACATATGATAAATTTCCTATTAATGCACTCTATTTTAAATCAAGTCTCTTATCCCTTCCTCACATCTTTTCTGATTGGACAGCCTCAATACTGCTTTAGAAACAAGAATCTGTTTTGTTCTCACTGTAGCCCAAAAGTAGGCACCACTGTCAACCATATTTTAGAGATGGAAAAACCAAAGCATAGCAAAATGGCACCCAGTCTGGAACTGCTGAACTGAAATTTAGACATTCACTCTGACTCCTGAGTCCATGCATTTAATGTTCTACTAAACCACCATCATGACCCATATAGATCTGTGAATCAATGGGAAAATATACTTAATTACTTTCTCTATGTGAACTTTAAAGTTATTTCCTGGCCCTTTTATGTCTATTGCCTGTAACTGGATCTTAGGTTAGAGTTTCCTCCTAGATAGGTTGATTCTACCTCCACACTCTATTCAAGAAGGTGGATACCACAACTGTGGTATCCAGACTAATGTTTCTTTTGTGCACAGCTCCAACATGTTTGGTCCAGAATCAGGACTAGTAAATATGCATTCCCCAGCGCCCTTTGATTATATTTCAGAAGCACTTACCCCAAGATGTGCAAGCAGTGAGTGAGACAGAGACCAGAACATAAAACCACATCATGGAGGGAGGGATAGCAGCCAAGGGCCTATGTGCTTTCTTTTCTGTTCCAAGGGAATGTGTGTCTTGCTTGAGAGCTGGAGATCTGTCCCAGAGTCCCACCCACACAATCTAATTAAATAGTCTTAAATGACAAAAAAAAAAAAAATAGAAAGAAAAGCAAAAAGGTTTTTCTCTTCCAAAGACCTCACCTGGCACCCCTTAAAATCTGCAAACCACATCTACTCAGTTTATCTCCTGCTATTTGAATAGTCCACACCCAACTCTCAGATTACAAACAGGCTTCAATTCATCCAACAGCTTTTTTTTTTTTCATCCAATACCTTCTTATGTAAGATCTTCTCCTTATAATACTTTAACTTCAGTGAACTTTGATCTTCTCAAAGGAAAGCAGTGTGGAAAACTTTGGTCCTAAGAACAAGCTGGGAAGTTGTGCTTCTATGCTGAGATTTTCACAGCTGTTGAAATGGCTCTCTTTAATTTTGGTAAGGGGGAATTTTCAGTAAGCATTTTTCTCTTGACAATAGGAGGTTCACTTGTTATGTAGTGTTGAGTGTAAATTCATTTGGTTTGGTCTTGGTAGTGTAGCTTCCCTTGAGCTTATTTGACTATTATAAATGGCTTTTAATGCAATGTCATGTATTACAGAATAAGGGACCAAATTTCACTTTAGATCTTTTAAGGCTGCAATCCTTCTAATAGTTCAAAGTGGGAGGAGGGGCCAGGGATATAGCTCAGTGGCACAGTATTTTCCTGGCAAGCATAAGTTCGATTCCCAGTACAAAATAAAAGTGGATGTGGCTTAGACATCATATTATGTGGGGTATGAAGTTAGAATGAAAGGTCCTATAAGGTAGTAGGGGTTAAGACTATTGATATTGAAAAGATTCTGCTACAAGGCCAGGACCTTTTATCCTCTGATCAGGCAATAATGTAGTTGCAGTTCTTTCATGGAGAGTGACAAGGCTGATATCACGACCTATGATGTATAGCTTGAATATTTTCAGCAATGTATGATCTGATAACTTATGGGAACAAACAATGCTGCAACTCCTTATAGATGTAGAGCCCACAAAATTTATGTTATTTGTGTTTGTTCTTTAGAGAAGTAAGTGTTCAGATGGATTTCATAGCACCACCCCCCATTTCTATGTCTGATTTAGGAAAGGATATCATCGGAGCACCCTGATCATTTCATACAGTGACTATCCTGCCAAGATTCAAGAGGCAGATCATGTTTGGAGCAAGGTGCAATACCACTCAGATATACTGGGAGTGTAGCTCAAAATGTGAACACTCAAGGTGATTGAAGTGTCACATTCAGTCCCTAGCATCTCAAAGAGGAAAGGTGAAAATAAGAAAAGAGAAACAGATCAGGTGAAGAAATAAAGTAATAATCAAATAAAAATAACCAACACTACCAACATTGTAAACAAAAACAAAAAAATCTAGAGTGAAATACAAAGTGAAAACAAATGTTTTAAATCCATAAAGAGAAAAAATGAATGTAAGAGAAAAGTTAGAATGTGAGAGAAGGGAATAAGAAAAATAATTATATAGATAACATCAAGAAGAAAAGAAAAAGTAGCAACAAAAAGATATTAATGAAAATCTCCTTTTTGCAATAGTCTTCAAATTAGCAGGCAAGTGTTGATATTCACATTCTATGACAATCTAACTGAATAGTACGCAAAGATTTCCTAAAGAGACTCCAATAACACAGGAGATAACAGCAAGAATTAACAAATGGAAGTATAGTAGAGCTTCCCCAAAGCAAAGGAAAACAATTAAAAAGATAGCATACAAAATGGGAGAAAAATCTTCACCAACTACTCTTCCGTTGGAAGTTGATTATCCAGAACACATTTTTTAAAAACACAAAAAATCAACACCCAAGTTAAAAATTCAATCAATAAATAGGGCAAATGAACATATACCTTTAAAAAAAGCAAATGACCAGAAATAATATTTTAAAAGTTATCAGCATCTTTAGATATCAGGGAAATGCAAATTAAAACTACTTTGAGATTACTTCTTCCCTAGTCAGACTGGCTAGCTTTAAGAATAAAAAGGTACCCAGTGCACACTTCACCCCAGGAGAACAGATCCAGAACAGCTCATCCTCCAAGCTCCAGTGGAGCAGCCCCAAAACATGGCAGGATAGTGTTTCTGGAGAAGTCCCACAGAGGCAGCAGTTGGCGAGTGAGGTGAGAGATTCAAGGCAAACCCCAGCAGCAAAACTGTCCTGGGTTGCTTCACTGCCAAAGTTTAGGTGGAAGAAGGAAAGAAGAGCCTTTCAGTCACAGTGGACTGCTGACAGCTGGAAATCAGATGAGAGAGAATTCTCCTGAGATGTAGGATCTGGAACCAACCAGACTCTGCTTCAAAGACCACCTTGGCCCTGCAGAACAAGCAGTCAAGCACCAAGCAGCCTTGTCCTGCAGAAGATCAAAAGTGCTCCTCCTATCCTACGATCAACAGGTAAAAGGAGCCAGTAGTCTGGAAAAGAAGAAGCTGTGTTAGATTCAGATGGAGTCAAACGTACACAGGTCCAGGAGCAACCCACTGGCTTTCCCTATGCAAGGGCACTACTGCAACGGGAAGAGTTCCATAGAGCAGATTGCAGTAGGAGAAATGAACACCAAAACTGTCAGTTAAAAACCACCCCAGGCCCCACATCTAGAGGCCAATATCAGCCTCATGCCCAGAACAAATCCTTTTACAACTTGGAAGGGTTGCATAGTACACTTCTGGGATCCAACTTGGACACTACCACACAACTGTGGACACCAGGGCAATTTTACTATTTTTATTTTTCTTTGTTTGACTGGTTTTCCTTTAATAATCTGGTTGCAGTGATTTATTTTTGTTCATTTCTTTTTTATTGTTCTTTACTATTTACGTATCTTAAGTTTTTGTTTTGCTCTATTTGTCTTCTCTGTTCCCTCAACAATATCTCTTCACTTTATAATACTTTCACATGAGTGAACACAGTCTCCTCTCTTTCTGGTTGTTCCAGTATTCTTTTGCTTTCTCTTTTATTCTTTCTCTCCTGTGTCCCCTCCAATTTCCCTAACCATGAATGACCATCCTTGGTCTTACAGCCTTGCTTCTACTTTATTTGTTTCTCACTCATCTGCTGTTTAATTCATTATGCCTCATAAACATCCCCTGATCAGTATAAAATTAATCTACTAAGAGAAAATTTGTTTCATATACATTCCTGATATATGCTGGATTTTGTTATATAACTGTAGAGATTGCTTCTGTACTTTGAGGTACCAAATTAAGTTATCACAGCTTATCAGGTGCTAGATGGTATTTGATACCATTATTGTTGCTAATTGTACTACTTTAGCTAGGATGTCTTCTGTGTATGACAACACTATGAGTGTATCAGGTAATAACCATCACCACAACCCAGTACCAAAGTGGGGTACTGAGATAGCAACTTCTCATACTCAATAAACTGGGAAGGCAAAATCTTAGGATAAACACAAAGGCCAAGAACTACCTACACCTTGAAGACATCTCTGAGGAAGAGACATTTCCAGGGAAATCCTTGATATTAGCGATAAAGCCATCTAAGATCTAATGTCAATACTCTTTAAACCCTTTAATAAATTGAAAGGAAAGCAATACTCTCAAAGTTCTTCCTGGAGGTATGTATTATACTGATAAAAAAAATCAGAGAAAACCCCAATTGAAAAAGAGAGCTACAGGGAAATCTCCCTAATTAACATAGAACTCTTCAACAAGATGCTGGCAAACAGAATGCAGCAAATAATTGAATAGATTATTCTGTATGACCGAGAAAGGCAGGGATGGTTCAATTTACACAAATCAATAAATGTAATACACCAAATCAACAAAGGCAAAGGTAAAAATCACATAATCATTTTAATAGATGCAGCAAAAGAGTTTTACAAAGTCCAATACACATTCATGAAAACAAAAACCTACAGAAAATTGGAATAGATGGTCTTTATTCCAATCTAATAAAAGACACCTATATCAAACCAACATCATACTAAACAAACAAAAACTGAAATCTTTCACTCAAAAATCAGAAAGAACACAAGGATACCCACTGTCACCACTCTTATTCACTATAATTCTGGAAAAATTAGCCAGAGCAATTAGATAGGAGAGAGAAAATTGGGAAGATAAGAAATGAAAAAGTTAAATTATCATTATTTGCAGATGACATGATACTCCACATAGAAGTGCTTTAAAAATCCACCAAAAGATTTTACATTTGATAATTACATCTAATTCAGTAACATAGCTGAATATGAAATCAATGCTCAAAAATAAATGGCATTCCTATGCACAAACAACATCACTCTGAGAGGGAAATTAAGGAAAAAACACCTTTCAAAATAGCACCAAAAATTGCAATACTTGGAAACCAATCTAACAAAGGAAATGAAAGAGCTACATCAATAATTATTGTATTCTGACAAAGGAGGTTGAAAGGAATATCAGAAAATAGAAATGTATCCTTTGCTCATCAATAGGAAAAACCAACATGGTGAAAGTGACCATATTCCAAAATTGTTGTACAGACTTAATGCAATTCCAGTCAAAATACCATTAGTATACCTCACAGAATAATAGAAAAAAAAAATCCCAAAATTCATTTGGAACTAGAATAGACCTATAATAGCAAAAACAATTTTAAACAACAAAGATAACGCAGGGACCATCACAATCACTGACTTGAAATTATGCTGTAAAGCTACTATGATTTTAAAAAAACCCTGCATGGTACTGAGGATAAAGAGAGCTGAGGATCCATAGGACAGATAAGAAAATCCAGAAACAACTACAAACACACTCATCCACCTTATCTTTGACAAAGGGGTCTAATGTGTTCACTGAAAGAAACTCTCTTCAATAAATGGTGCAGGAAAAAGTGGCTTGCCACCTGCTAAGGACTAAAACTAGACCCATGTCTATCACCACGCACCAAAACTAAAATGTTTCAAGATACAAATATTAAAATAGAAACACTGAGTCTACTGAAAGAAAGAACAGGTGAACTCTTGAAGACATAGATATAGACAAAGATTTCATGAACAAAACCCTGATCACACCGGAAATCATACAATCAACAACTGGGATCTAACCCTATTAAAAAGCTTTTGCACACCAATAAGGTGAAAAAATAACCTACAAAGTGGGGGAAAATTTACCCAGCTATCCCTCAGACAAGGGATCACTATCTAAAACATAACAGAGAACTGAAAAAAATCAGACTTCCAAATTCAATGACCTAATCTAAAAACAGGCACCTGAGATGAATAACCACTTCTCAGAGAAAGAAATACAATCAACAAGTATATGAAAACATATTCAACCTCACTGATCATTTTTTTATTTTATTTAAAGAAAAGGAAATGAAAAAAAAATACATGGAGATTTTAAAAAAGGGTAGAAATAATACAAAATTACAGACAAACAAAAGGTAAGAAATTGCCGGTTGATAAGTTACACATTGTCATCTTCAAAATAGCTGTTCAGGTTATAGAATTAAAGTGAGATGTTCAAATTAAAACAACACTAATATTTCATCTCACTCCAGAAAGAATGGCTAGTATCAAAAAGTAAGTCAATAACAAATGATAGAGGGGCTGTGGAGAAAAAGGAACCCTTTTCCACCATTGGTGGGACTGTAGACTGGTGCAATCACTATGGAAATCAATATGTTGAATCCTCAAAAAAAGTAAGATTAGAAGTTCCATTTGACTCAAGTATTGCCCTTCTGGCAAAACATCATACCACAGTGATGTGTGTGCACTCATGTTTATAGCAACCGAATTTGTAATGGCTAAATCTTGGAAACAACCCAAATGTCCTTCAACTGAGGAGCAGATAAAAGGATACGCTTTTTTATATACAATGGAGTACTACTATGCTATAAGGAAGGAAAAACTTGCAATATGTCTAGGTAAATGAATGCACCTTGAGACCATACTTTTAAGTAAAATAAATCAGTCACACATGTGAAAATATCACATTGTTTCTCTTGTGTGAAAACTTACAATTAGTAAGAATGGCATAGGGGAAAGGAAAGTAGGGAAAAAAACAAATGATTAAAGAAGGATGAAATGGAAACAAAACTTTGTAAATAAGAAGGAGAAGAAAGGTTGAAGGAAGTGGAAGGGATTGGGAAAAAAGAAGAATTGACACATACCATATATAGGCACAAATTCCCTATGATGTATATAATCATTATATGTATCTGAATTGTGACAATGAACTTAACAAAAAAGATACAAAGATATGCATTCCATCTCCTTTATGCATAAATCACGTGCTGCAGGGAGCCCAAAATGATTATGGTCTCTTAAGTTACCCTTGTAAAACTGAAGAAGCAGATCTGTTTCTTGTCCTAATTTTTATCTTAAATGTAAATCCAAATTTAAAATTTATTAATAATCATTTTTATCTATAAAATCTTGAATTTATTTCACATGAGAAGCTTGTCTCTGAGAGCCTTTACTAATCTTTTAAGTGTGGAAATAATGATGTTGGTCTTGGATATTTAAAAAAAAAAACAGACAGCTGCACCCTTTGTGTGCATTGTATTAAAATAATTGCTATAGCTAAAAAGGGGGGCTTCCAGAATAAATGTGTATGTTTTTAAAGTGTATTTTATCCCTGGTAATGGCTTTACATAGACTCATTGCCTTTCATGCCGTAAATCAGAATTTTGAAAGTCTTTCAGATTTGTTATACTAAATGTTTCGTTCAACTATTTCTTAGAACTATTTAGAAATGCCAACAAAAGTTTGAATTATGTTCTGTAAAAAGTATTAGTCATTTATTTTGGGATATGCATAGTTGTAGAAAAGGCCAAATTAAAATTCATGTTTGGTTGCTAAGATTTTCCTTTTCTAAAAGTATATTTAAATAATTTCATTTCATAGCTTCTTGCATTAATGCCTGTAATTAATGTTGGTCAAAAAACAATTCATCACCTCTCCCATAGCTACTTCAACAAACCATGTTTTGGGCTTTCATTTTTGTATGCAAAGTAAAATATACTTCTATCATTTCTGTTTCATTTCATATAGCAGCCTTCCACATATCAAAGCTTCAACCAAAATATAAAATTTCTATACTATCTTAACCATGGTTTTACAGATTTGCAAGTGTAAAATGTGTTATGAATCCCCAGTAAATCTATAGTATCACAGTAATACCCCCAAAAAAGGAAGTTTGATTTTCATAACTTTATTTTTGTTATATACATATCTCTTCACCTATTTTGTGTGAGAAATAGATTTATGTCATAACTTTTGTAAAAAGAATAAAAAGAAATGATAAATACTAGGAAGGGTGTAAGGAAAAAACAACTACTCTACATTGCTGATGAGACTGTAAATTAGTACATTTAGTAAGGAAATCACCATGAAGATTTCTCAAGCAGCTAAAAATAGACCTACCATTTGATGCAGCTACATCACTCTAGGTGTATTATTAAAATAATTGAAGTCAGTATAACACAGTGGTATGTATTGCAGCACAATTTGCAACAGCTACACTATGAAAACAGCCCATCAGTTGATCGGTTGATAAAGGAAATTTGGCATTAAAAGAAGGTAGAGTATTCTTCAGTCAAAATGATATCATATCACTTTCTGGAAAATGATAAGACTGGAGATTAGCACATTAAGTGAAACAAGCCAGACTCAGATCATCAAATCTCACATGTTTATTCTCATGTGAGAAATTCATTAAAAAATTTAAAGAGAGATGATGTGAAAGTAGAAGTGAGACTACTAGACAAGAGGAGGACAATAAGGGAATGGGAGACAAAAGAGGTAAAAGTGATGGATGGTGATGATTAAAGAATGTTACATGAATGCACAAATATGCCAAAAGGAAACACACTAGTCTGTCGGCTAACATACACTAATAAAAATAACTATAAAAACAAAACAAAGCCAAAGCAAACAAGCAACAATGTGGAAGCCCATTAGCACTAACACCTAGGATGTCTCTTTTAGTCTGGTAGAACTAACAACTAGGTCGTCTTTGAATCTAGTTCTATTGATCACGGTAGAGATAATTAATGAGGTTTTCTTTTTCTTTACTTGCAACTATGTATTTGATAGTGACATAATTTGTAGGATATTAGAAACTGAAATATATAATATTTAAGAGTAAAAATGGGTGTGCTTTGTCTTCTGTTAAGCTGATAGTGAAAGAGTTGGAGAAGTTCAATCAATTTACTATAGGAGGAGAGCAGGGGTTGGGTTTTGTTGTTGCTCTATCTTAATATCTTGATTTCATAAAAAATTATTCAAGTTTTGCACTGTAATTATGCTTATTTTAGTGCTTGTTTCTGGTTCTGAAGTATTTTCTTAATATCCTGTTCCACCTTCAGTTTTATACTTGTCCCTAAGAAAATATCTCTGCATTTCAACAGCCCTTGTTGGGATTTCACCATTTTCATTTCTAATTGTATTGACGTGAATCTTTTCTCTCTTTCTTGAGTCTGGCTAAGGGCTTATCTATGTGGCCATTCTCTAAGACAATTGCAAACTGCAAACATGTACAAATAAAATGTTTTAAAAAGTTTTAAAATAAAATGTCTGTACATTTTTGCTCTCCACCTACCACAATTCCGGTAACTAATATCCAGTATCTGCTAACTCAAAACTGGCATTCAGTTTGGTTTCACCTAATTTTTCTTGTCTAGTTTCAACTTTGAGGGTCCTGTATTCTTTCGTCTTAGAGATGGTGATTTCTCATTGATCTTACTATTCCTCGGCAGTAAAAGATCTCTAAATGATCCCAACCAATGGCAGTTCTAGATCTCTCTCCCAAAGGCATAGTTTTACATTTTTATTTTCCTTAAGCCTTAGTAGTTAATATTCAGGGTCCTGAGATAAAGCACTTATTGCATTTCTTTTTTCTCAATGATTGAAGTATATGGTTAAGAAGAAAAAAGGAAACTGAGTTAGAAATCATGCCCACATACTTAGAGGTAGTATTTCTCTAGTGTTAAAACCTGCCTCCAGTCTCTCTCAAGAGAGCTGGTAGAGGTTCACAGAGAAGTCTGTGTCAATATAAATTTCTTCTTGAGTCTGTGATTCCCAGAGATTCTGTATTATCACAATTGACCATCCTTGGTCTCCAGCAATTGGGTAAACTCTGGAATTACTCTCTTCATGTGCAAGGTGACATCTCCTACAAGCAAGTGGAAGGTAAACCAATATTCTTTTTTTTCTTTTTAAATCTTTTTTTTTTTTATCGGTACCAGGGATCGAACTCATGACTGGCTGCTTGCAAGGCAGGTGCTTATGCTGCTAAGCTAAATCCCCAGCCCTGGAAGGTAAACCAATGTTCTTGTCCCATCTCTCTTCCAATGTGATTTTTTTCCTTAAATATCAGGATAATCATTTACCAAACCATCTTTACAGAAGCACTGTCCTTTCCTGGTACCTTCTCTTTATTCTTCTTTCTCAGAGAAGGATGGAATCCCCTCCAACCTAAGTCATATACAAATTTTATGTCCAAAAGTTTATTTATTTTCAACACTGAGGCTGCAAGAACAGACATTACCCATACCCGGCCTCTACTCACTACCTCCATATAATTCTCTAGCATCTACAGTAAAATTTCTCCTTGGTTCACAAAAGCATTGTTTAGAATAGCCCTACTCTAACCCCTTAATATTCATGGGGTTCACTGAAACCCTTTTCCAGAGCTGTGTTCTCTCTGAGGTAAATTTTTTCTGCTTCCCTGCCTCTGAGCTCAGTACAGAAAGTCATTCTTTTGTCTTTCAACTTCTGGATAGCCTGGATGATGGCACCAGTCTCCAAGTACCTTTCCTCTTCCTGGCTGTACTCCGGCCAGTGGGGCAGTCCTTCTTCATGGGGAGTTCCTGAGAACAGAATCAAAGAGAACTCACCCAAAGCTGCTGTGTGGTTCCAACAACCAACCCTCTGAGATTGTAGGTATCCCTTGGTTCATCTATGCCAAGAGAATGGCATAGATATGTGAAGTGTTCCATTTCCTGAGAGAACCAGTGAGTTCACTGTCACAATGCTGTTGTCACAGGTCACACATCTTGAACAATCAAAGACTCAAAACTACTGCTTTTCAATAGTATGCCACACCTCATCTCACCATTCAATAGTATGCCACACCTCATCTCACCAGGAAGCATTGCTGCTTCCCTTCTGCCACCAGCCTCAACCATTCCAAGTAAAATAGGTCCAAAATCCTATCACCATCTTGTTGAGGTTGACCTCCTCCTCTGAAGAACCTTCTGTGGGGAAGAGGGAAAAGCACTTTTCTTCTCAAAGTGTGTCATGGTTCTGAAACAGCATCATGATCTTGCAGCTTGTTAGAAATGCAACATTTCCCTTTAATCCACATCTACTATTTGATTTAGACCTAAAATCTCCTCCTAAAAGTCTAAAGATGGAAGAATAACAGAAATGGGGTTTTAGGGAGGTTATTAGAACATTGGTAAACTATATTCATCAGTGAACTAAGCCACTGATGAGTTTATTAGCTGAGTTCACTGTTAGTAGGAATAACCTCCTTAGAGGACAGAAGTCACTCACAGACATGTCTCTGAAGGATACATTTCTTTTTGAACTCCAAACTTCTCCCCTGTCTGACTGCCTTGTGGTGAGAGAATTTCACTGCTGTGCCATTTTGCCACAGTGTTTTTACCTTAGAGCCAGTTGACCAGGAACTGGAACCTTTGAAACTGAACCCAAATAAACCTTATCTTTTTTGAGTTGTATTTTATCCCAGCAATAGAAACTTACTACTACATAGGCCCTATTTTGAGTGCTTTAGAAACAACAACCCATTTCATTTTCACAACAGTTAAATGAGTCAGAAAACATTGTCTTCCCTAGTTTAGACATGGGGTGACTCAGACAGAGCAAATTTAAATAACATGCTCAGCAACAACAGGGTTAAGAAGTGTTGAGTTGGAATTCAGATCCTCATTCTGACTCTAAGTTATTGATTTCAATATTGTCCTAAACCTCTTTCCATGATCTTGCCATATCTGACTTAATAATTAAGGTGAAAAAAACTAGGCCTTTTAATTCTTTATATTTGGGGCATGAGGTTAGATGATTGTTCTTCTGGGTCAGACATGTGCTGCTGGATCTCAAGGTGTTTAACCTTCCCTAGGTCTCAGTGTGTCTGGTCCCAGGGCTGACTGGTCTGCCATACTCCAAATTCAAGTCCAAGTTAAGAAGGTGAGCACTGAGATTGAACTAGACCTGTCATGTTCTTAGTCTATATGCATCTCTGTCAACTTTGACCCAAGACTCTTATTTCAAAATGTAATTGTCACTCTGATATTTACATTTTAAAAGAACTCATTCTATGTTGTACAAGAGGTGGGAGAAAACAAGACCTGACAAACCCACATTATGGGAGGATATTATCTTTGGATCCAGTAAGCTCTGTGCTCCTCAAAAGGTATGCACTTTTCCAAGCCCAGAAATCTAAATAGGCACCCAAGACCCACCTACTCAGCCAAGTTGCATAATCTAAAAAGCAAAATATCTCTTCCAAACATCCTACAGGACTTCACTTGAGTCTTTTATGCTATTTCCATCCAAGTTTGCCTGTTTTATCCAAACACCCACAGTTTACCTGCTCTAGTTTGTATTCAGATTACAAATGGCCACAGACTGGTTCTAGTTTCTTATATAAGGGCTTTCCTCCTGTAGGAATCTAATCTCAGTGCACTGTGAGCTTCCTAAAGGCACTATCAGAAAGTTGGCTTAATAAACAAGGAAGGTTTTGTCTGGGGTCTCAGAACAAGTTCAAAATTTTAGAGCAGCTCACAGTACCAGAGCTGCTTAGCTGAGGGGTTAGGACACATCTTTTGACTTCCTATGGCTGTTAGCTCCTAAACTTCTAAGTTCTAAAAAGTTGGAAGCAAACAAATTTAAGCCAGGCCATTTTGTGGTGCCTAAATTTACTTTGTAATGTTCCTGCCACACAGTCCATCATCCTGTCATACACAACCATGATAAAGGAACTCACTATCATTCAGAGCAGGAAGTTTGGAACAGAATATTCTTATAGTAAATGAATTCCATTTCTACAAAATCACTGGCTGTAATCATTCCACCATCCATTTATCTATTCATTCTTCTACCAAAATAGCTGGTCCTTGCCTATGTGTTTTAGACAAAAATGAATTCAGTGCATGGTCCCTCTTCTCAAAGTGCTATATACTAGACAAGACAAATGCATGCGCGCGCATGTGTGTGTGTGTGTGTGTGTGTGTGTGTGTCTGCACTGCAATGCATATGTGAAAACACCAAATTAGAGGAATTCAAAGTCCTCTGGTTACTCCTGGGATATTTGCTTACAAACTGCTAGAGACACAAAGTAGACACTCAAATCTTTTTCATAGGATTATTAAGTCCACCAGAGAGACTTACACAAATGTATTTGAATAGAGCTGGCTGAGCAAACAATATGTATGTCTCTATGGATGGGCAACAACAGATAGTGAGTAATCTAATGTGAATGGATAAAAAACAAGTTATAAAACTGTCATAGTTATTTAGGATACAATTTATTAGTTTCTGTGAAAGTTAGACACAGAGTTCTTATATAGCCCATCAACTCTGATCCAAGGTTTGTACCCCAGAAAACTGAAAATAAAACCCATGTGGAATTGAACACCAATATGCCTATTATTTGGAATAGCCAAAAAATAGAAGCAGCCCAAATATCTCTCACCTGAAGAATAAGTAAATAAAGGTAGCTTGTCCATAAATACAATATTACTCATTCATGAGAACACAATGCTGTGAGGCAGATAAAATTTAAATATAGTGTGCTAAATGAAGGAAATAAGACACAAAAGGCCATAGGTTGCATAACTTTTCTTACATGAAATTTTCAGAATAGGTAAATCTATATGCACACAAAATATATGTTAGAGTCTGCTAGAGGAGAAGGAAAGGGGGATGATGGGGAATGAGAAATGACTTAGTGGGTATGAAGCTTCTTTCTGGAATGATGAGAATATCTATCCTGGGATTAGATAGTGGTCATACAATAAACTCTTGAAATGTACAGTTTGCAAAGCTTTTTCTTTAAATCTCATCATGATCTCACTTTAATAATAATAATACCATATCTTTATTTGCATAGGAAAGTTCTTAAAATTTTATACCTAGTTAATATTACAACAACCATTTCTTGGCTACAATACTGTGTTTTAACTTATTTGCATTTTCTACTTCTATCCATTTCTACAAATATTTCTTGAGAGATTTCTATGTGATAACTCAGTGTGCTCAGTGATTTGTGTGCAAAATGTTAGTTCTCAGAATAACCTGATGAGGTTGATGACACCTGAGGCTCAGCATGGTTGAAGAACTGACCCAAAATCACACATCTCACCACTGGAAGAACTGACAAAAGGACTAAACCTGTACAGCCACAGGAACTGTACCCTTTACCATTCCTGGAAAGTCCAACTTTCCTGAAAAACCAACATTGAGAATACCCTAAGAACAGCACTAATTGTCTGTGGGAGTTTTGATATGGCTTCCTTGCTGTGGAATCTCTTGCATTTCCACCCTGTAAAGTGCCCACATCTTCCTGCCAGTTTCTTATGGGTCCTTCAGACTGCCAGGAATGATGCACTGGCTATTGTGTGAAGCTGTGGAAAAGAGAACAAGTAACTAGAAATGCTCTGCGATCCAACAAAAAGTCAGTAGCTAGGTGGCAGAACATTCAAACTTTGTACTTCTTTCTGAGAAGGATTCCCAGCTAAGTCTCATGGTCCCAAACCCCTGACCCTTTGCTGAAGTCATGGAATTAGCAATTGCTAATGGAGTAGAAGTGATATGTGAGGTTGTCTCCAAAACAACGCAGGGAGGACACAAAGGACCAAATTTCCCCCTACCCTATAATCAGCCCGAAGAAAGGGTATATGAGGGCTTAGGGAACAGAAACTGAGGGAGCTTGGGTCCCTGATCTGTACTTGGATACATTTTCTTTCTGATAGAATTTACATGAGCAAGAAATAAATTTCTGTTATGTGTAACCCACTGTACCAATTTAAGAAAACTTTAACAAATCTAGACAGATTAAAAATAATTTAAAACCATGACTAACAACTTTTTCAGTTTGGTTTCTAGGCCCCCTGAGAAGGTGTGTGCACGTTCACTCACACAGGCCTTTGCACAGAGTGGAAAACAACAATGATACAGTAAATGTTGTCATTGCTGTCCATCATCCATGAGCAATACAACCTCCGTGTTTTCTGATGACTTCCAACTGCCAAGAGTTCTTCTCTGCTGAAGCTCTATGAAGAGAAAGATGGGAGTTCTATGAAGAGAAATGTTGTGGCTTGTATCTAAATATGCCTGATGTATCTAAAGCTGATGTGCTCATAGAAGAGCTGTTAGGAGCTGGTTGAATCTAGATATGGAATAGTGGGATTAAGGGTGTGTGGTACTAAAATAGTCAATTGATTGGTTTAGAATAGTTCTGAATGTCAGTAATGGCAAGGGTCACCTTGGGTGTAGATAGCACCACTGAACAGATCTGTAGCCTGGATAGTATAAAAATGAAAGAGGGGTTCGCTTTGCTGCTGCTGCTTGATGCTTGTTTCTTGCTGCTTTGTAGCCTTCTGTCTGCTCTGATATGGACTGTTCCTCCCCTGCGATGCCCCACTGCCATGTTGCCCAGTCTGAATCAGTTAACGATGGACTGAAACCCATAGAAACTCTAAGAGGAAATAAACCTTACCTACTTTAAATTTGTATGTTGAGTATTTTATGTCAGCAGTGAGAAAGTAACTAACACAAGAAATAACTAGGAAATTTACACTCCTTCCATCCACTATGTATCTCAATTGAGAATGATCAGAGTTGATGTATAAATAGCTCTTTCACATCCCTGGTGGACTAACTTTTAAACACATATTCTTTTCCCAGTTTTTTCCTAGTAATCAGTTTCACTCATCCACAGTGTTAACTGACTTCATAATGAACATTTTATTGGCTATTATCCCTAATCTGCCTCACATTCTTTCCCTCAGTACTGTTTCCTGCTTCTCCCAAAATAAACTAACTATACTTAAATCTTTGTCTCGTATCTGCTCCTGGGGAAACCCAAAGTAAGACAAAAGCTACTCATTCCCTTTGTCAAATGATCCATGCAAATTGTGATGGGTTGAATTTCCAATGTAATCTTTTTTGCCATTGTGTAAGTTATCATAATTCAAATATAATCACTTGCATTGGATGTTACCGGTAGTAAAATGAATAAAACATGCAGATTATGAAGAAGTGGATTCCGCACACAAGCCTGCCAACAATCACAAAGACACTGCCAAACCGTGAACTCGCATGAGAACCACCGCAAATTTATACAGAAAGTATTTCTGAGTAATGTACCTGGCCAGTATCCATTCAGCCTAGAACTGGTGCCATCCTTGATGCTGACCTTTGAAATCTCTGTTAGCAATTCTTCTGGTCAAAGATCATTGTTTCAAAATAACTTATGTAACCCTCTCCATCTAACCTTTAAAGTTCCACTTTAACATCCATGTTTCTCCAGCCGTACTTGTTCCTCATTGCAATGTTCCCTGTTTATTTCCAAGTAAATGTCACCATTCTTATAAGGGACTCTCACTGTGATTGAATTTAAATGTTGACACCACATTAGTATATCACGTTATTATTAGTACTATTTTTTAAAATCTATGAATATTTTATGTTAACACACATCAGTTCCACAAATTTGAGAACTGTATAGCTTGCAATACATTAGACAAGCCTCTGAGCTTCCTATAGAATGTGTCACTATATTTTTTACAATTAAAATAATGGTAGAAATGTAAAATATTAGAAAACATATACCCCACAATAAATCTCTCGGTATAAAAAGTGCACATGGACTAGTAATTTAAAGCCAGTGACGACCTTGACCACTATCATGACCTCCAGTTAAGCAATAGGCAATGAGTTTGTCAGGGTTCATCACCATCACTTTAGTCATTTCTATGAACTTCAAAGAATTTCCTGCTGCTGACATTCAGCTCACTGGACAGGTACTGCATTGTGTTCACAACTTCCAAGGCTTCTGAGGCTGGGTTCTAAATAGGGAATCAGATTCCTTAGAGTCAAGTCAGTGCTGAGACTGAGTGAGTCAGTGTCTGAGAGAAACTTTTGCCTATAGATTAGTCCCATAGGGAATAACTGCCCTCCTCATAGACAAGTTGCCATCCTGAATGACACAGAGTTCTGCTATTCAGGCTATCACACTATGATGCTTTTCTGGGACTGTATTAGTAACATTGGGAATCAAGTATGGCAGCAAATAGGCCCAAAATTTCAAAGGCTTATCTTTGCTATGTAAAAAACATGTGTTTTGTTGTGTCATCAGGGTGGGTGTTACTCACATGGTCATCTATAGATCTAAAATAGAGATTCAGAAACTTTGTGTAAATACTACATAGTAAACATAGGTTTGCCAATTATAGAGTTTCTGTGGTAACTATGCAGCTCTGCTGTTGTGGTGAAATGTGCCACGGACAAATACAGGAGCAAATGAACATGACTATGTTTCAAGCAAAGCGTACTTTTAAGCATACATAGCAGGCCAGGTTTGACTCTTGGACAATAGTATATAGAACACTGGTCAAGACTATGAAGGCTTTGTCATCTTTAATTTAGAGTTTCTAAACTTATCACGGCTGTTGATTTCAGGTGGTGAGAAAAAGGAGGACCACAAAGAAGTGACTGTGAGGGTTTTCAGTGTCGATATTTGACTGTAGCTCTCCTCACTTCCAATGATATTGAATAGAATTAAGTCACATGATCAAGCTAATAGCAAAAAAAGCCGAGAAATCTTTTCTGCATGTGTACAAAAGAAATTAAGACATTTTATAATACTGAGACTATAGGTGATTCTTTTTCCTTTGGTGGGCTTTTGTTTATTTATTTATTCATTAACTTACATATTTTATTTTTATTCCTTTTTAATCAGTACTAGGATTCGAACTCACGACTGCCTGCTTGCAAGGCAGGTGCTTATGCCTCTGAGCTAAATACTCAGCCCACTTTCCTTATTTTGTTATTGATGTACTGGGAACAGAAACCAGGACCTTCACTCTAAGCAACAACATACCTTACTTTTTTTTTTTTTGAGGCAAGAGTCTCACTAAGATGCTAATTACCCAGGCTAAAAATCAGGTCATATTTTAATGAGATTCCAGAAATTCCTGTCACAAATAATATCCAGTACACCATAAATCTTGTTTTCTGCTTAAATTCTTCTACAAAAGTGGGAAAACAAAATTTTAACAATACAAACCAATACGAGGAAAAAAAAAACCCAACATTTTAGAAGCTAGAACAACAGATCAAACTAAACTACTATTAGAGGACAGATTGAAAATCAATGAGTTTTCCTCCATGTGCCCAGCACAGACTAGAAACAGAGAAATCCACCTCTGCCCGCTATGCACCACCACCAAAAGTCCACATCCTACAAGTGGCCAGTGTAGGCAGAGAAAGCCAGCAGATCCACCTTCACCTTCAGGGAACTGCCACTGGAAAGATCCTTCCTGCAGGCAGCCAGCAGGAGTAAGGACACACATCCAGGTAAGCCCTGTGCATCCATAGGCCACCATTTGAGGCCCTTGGTTCCCTAAGATGGCCACATCCACTAACAGAAACAGAAAAATACACCCCTGTGTATCTGCCGCCATCATGGGAGTCCCAGTATAGACACACAGGGTGAGAAGCAGCTCCACCTAGATGTACCCCTGATCATCAGCAAATCCCCAGTGTAGCTGCATAGTTCTGGAGAAGCCCACTGCATACCCTACTACCTTCCTGTAAATATGGAATTAGAGACAGGTGCCTGCCCCATCCCCTTCCATTGCTTAGGGGCAGCTAACGTGGGAAGTGCCTGGGACTCTACAACCAGCTTGTTGGGAGGAACTCAGAAGAATGTCAAGATAAAGGAGCAAAAGGCAATCTCAAACCTCTATCCCACACACAATTAGTCTGAAAGTTGTTTTCTTTCAGGGTTTGAAACATTTCACTCCAAACTCTTCTTGACTTGATGGTTTGTGTTGACAAGACTTCTATGATTCTGGTTGGTTTTCTTTTATGGGTGATCAGTCATGGAAGAAAATAGAAGTCACACACCTGAAATCTTAGAAAGGATAGCAACTGAAGTAAGGAAACAACTTCATGAGATTGCAAAAGCAGTCAAATTAGAAATAATGTCTCAGGTAAAAGAAAAAATCACAAACACACTGAAAGAATTGTTCAGCATATCTAAAGAAGACATAGACAAAAAAGAGGAGCATAGGGAAATGATGAAAACCTTGAATGAATATAGAAAGGAATTGCAATGCATGAAATAAATTCAAAGAGAAATGCAGGAAACTAAAAATTCAATTGAAAGCTGGCAAAACCGATAGATTTTCAAACCTTGAAGACAGAATTGCAGCTAGTGATTGTAAAAGTAAAGACCTTTTAAAAATAACATAGAATCAGGAAATAACAACTCAACAGCTGCAAGATGAGACAAGAAGCATAATTTAAGGTGAGGAAGAAGTGGTCAATGCAAATGAAATTAAAGGAATATTCACAGAAGTAATAGAAGAAAACTTCCCAAACATGGGAAATGGATCTGGCATGCATATAAGTGAGGCATATAGGACTCCAACTAACCACAACCAAAGTATATCTACACTCAGAAATATAATAATCAAGATCCCAGAAATTCAGTAAAAGAATAGAATATTAAAAGCTGTTAGAGAAAAGAGACAGGTCAACTATAAAGGAAAACCAACCAGAATCACAGCAGACTTCTCAGCACAAACCATCAAATCAAGAAGAGTTTGGAGTGAAGTGTTTCAAACCCTGAAAGAAAAAACTTCCAACCTAGATTGATATACCCAGAAAAACTATATCTTTCAAAATTGATGGAAAAATAAGATACTTCCACGATAAATAACAACTGAAGGAATTCATGACTACCGAACCAACCCTATAGAGCATGCTAAAGAATATTCTAGAGACCATAGTTCCAGGAACAGCAGCAGAGGAGGATCACCAAAAAAGACAGGCAATTCAATAAAGGAGGAAAGTGGAGGGCCATCAACAGGAGGTTAGCAGGGCAGAGATAATCCAATGTATGCCAGTTGTAACCATTGATGTGGATGGCCTCAGGTCAGCAATAAAAAGAAACACAAGGAGAGTGGATCAAGAAACAAGATCCATCAATATACTGTATTCAAGAAACACATCCAACTGAAAAGGAAATTCATAGACTGACAATCAAAGGAGAGAAAACAATTTTTCCATGTAACAGGCTGCCCAAACATAAGGAAAAAAAGCAAAAATAACTTGCTCATCAATCACAGAATGGATAAGAAAGATATGTTATTTTCATACAATGGAAAGCTACCCAGCTATAAAGTAGAATAATCTCAAGGCTCCTATAGGTAAAGGGACCCAACTAGAGATCATGTTCATGGCCAAAACAATTCAAACTCATATGAGTGAACCCTAGCATAAGAAACAGAAGGAGCCCCCTCCCCCATAAGCAGCTGTAGTTTGGGCAAGCTGAGGCTGCCCCAGGGAGAGAACCACCCAGCGTCTCCCAAGATCCACGCCATGCTGAAACTTAGAGCACTGGGAAACCAAGCAACCAGCTCACCTCCCTGGTAAACAACAGTAAGGATAAACATCCCATCCCAGCCCCCCATTAGCAAATGAGAGCTAGAGGTCTAAGTGTTGCTTGGCAGGTTGACCATATGCAGTATAGCAAATGGGGGGGTTTCCTTCTACCATCTCTCTGAAGGCAAATATTATTATCACTGTTTTGCTTTGTTCTGATTAATTGAATTGCTCTATTCAATATTCTGCTTTGATAAGTTCTATAATGTTCTGTATTTCATTTGATTTTGCTATACATGTTTGAAAGAACAACTGTTGCGAAGATAACAAGATATGCTATATACCTATTACTGTTATCCTGGTAACCTGCTGTGAAGTTTTGTACCAATTTCACTGCACTGTCTCAGTTGGCTTTGTTCTGTCTTGTTCTGTTGTATTTTACTACCATCAAAATAATTTTAAAAATTTTAAAATGAAAACAAACAGAACAAGTGAATAGGATCCAAAAGCAAAATAGTTAATGTAAGAGCAAAGGGGAGGAAATACCTGGAAGGGAAAGGTGGAAACCATTGTCAATTTCTTATTGTCTTATCTTGAACTCTTGCATTGTTTACACAAGTTTGTTAGGCTTGGCTTAGTTCTGTCTTGCTTTGTTAGATTTTGTGCTGTCAGATAGTAGGGGCAGCTATTTTGAACATAATGGGATATTTTGTGGTAGTCATGGTTTCCTATTATATTGCTTTGAAGTCTTATAATTCTTTCATCCATCAGTTTGATTGATTTTATTCTGTTTGCTTGATTTTATTATGTGTGATGGTATGAACAGCTATTTTAAAGAAAACAAGACATTATGGAAGCCATTGCTGATTTACTATCATCTTATTTTTAAGACCTACCATGCTTTTGTTCCTCTGTTTTGATTGGTTCTATCCTGTTGTGTTTTATTTTATTTTATTATGTGAGATGGTATAAACAAATGTTTTGAGGAAAATGAGTTATAGTAGCCATTGTGTGTTTCTTGTTGTTGGGTTTTGAAGTCTTGTAATGCTTTCATTCTTTTGAATGGTTTTATGTTATTTTGTTGTGTTTGATATTAATGTGTGTAAAGGTATACTCAACTATGTCAAAGAAAGAGACATTACGGTAGCTACTGTTGATATCCAGCTGTCTTGTGAAGTGCTGTGTTGCTTGCAATTGTTCTGTTCTGATTTGGTTTGTTCTGTTCTCTTTTGTTTTGTTCTCTTTAAAATTAAAAAAAAAATTTAAAAACAAAATCAATGAACGGGAAGGTGAAAGACATCAAACAAATACGACTGAAAGATGGATATATCACAGATCTGTGGGTTGAAAGGTAGTATATATTCAAGAAAATAGAGTGCAAGTGTCTCCCACTTTGGGTCATGAAGAGTACATCTCTAGCCTATGAGATTCATCTCCAAGAAGAATTTCCTATGTGTTCTCTATACTCCAATATGAGAATTGGAATGATTTCTGGGACTCTGATCACCAATTTAATCTGAGCATCAGTGAGTACTCAACAAGAATCCAAATAATTTTATTTCTATCTAGAGAACTGAGTGTGAGAAGGAAGAGGATTTTTGAAGTCCAAGGATCTGGTGCAGTAATAATATTCATGATGGAGTCCATGCCAGGCCACCAAATTAGTGGCTATGGCAATTGACAAGGTTGCCTTGGATCTTGTATTGCCGATCATCATTGATCTTCTTTCTTCCCTGAGTGATCTTTTTGGATATATGCCTTACTGCAAATCAATTATGATAAAAAGTAAAACTAATCAAGGATTTGTCCAGTTATGAATAATAAGCAAAGGACTTCAGTCTTTTTTAGGACACCAAATGCTAACAGTGTGAAGCAATGGACTCCCTACTCTACTCATAGAATTGCAAGTTGATAAAACCATGTTCTGTGATGGTTAAAATACAGAACCCCTGTGACCCAAAAAACCACTCTTAGGTATGTATCCAAAAGTAATGTACATATGTAGATATTAAAATAAATGAACATTCTAGAATACTTATGATATTTGCAATAACCCCAGATAAAAATTGTCTATAAAAGACTGAATTGTTTCTTTTCCCATTCTTTCGCTGAACAGTTAACCTGCAAATTGACTTTCTCAAGCGGAATATTTACGAAGATTATAAGGGTTAAATAGGTCATAAAGATGATATCTTAGCCAAGTAGAATTGGAGTTCTTAGAAAACAAGAGACACAAGTCTCTCTCTCTGTCTCTCTATGTCTCTGTCTCTGTCTCTGTCTCTCTCTCTGTCTGTGTGTGTGTATGTGTGTGTGTGTCTTCCTTGTCTCTCCCACCCTCTCCATCTCTCTGTCTCTCTGCACATGTACAGAAGAACATCCATGTGAGAATAGAAGAAGGTAATTATCTGCAAGCCAGGAAAAGAACCTTTATCAGGAACTGACTCAACAAGTGCTTTGACCTGGAAACCCTGGTCTCCAGGACCATGCTAAAATGAACCTCTTTTATTCATGAAATTCAGTCTATGATTACTATGGTAACTTGTTTTAGTCTTCTGTTACTGCAACAAAATATCTAAGATCAACTTAAAAGAAGAAAGATTTATTCTGGCTCTCAGATTCACAGGTTTCAATTCATGGCCACTTGACTCTGTAGTTTATGAGTTTAACTAAGGCAGAACATCATGGAAAGGAATGTGTCATGGAACTAAATTGCTCACCTTAAGATGACAATGTAGCAAAATGGGAAAGAGGAAAGAGCCAGGGACAAATATCCCCTTCAAAGTCATACCCAACGTGTCTTACATATTCCAGCTAGGTTACTAGAAAGGCTTAGGAACCCTACTAAAGTTTCTACCACCTTTCAATACCACATCAAGCTATTTATCAGTGAATTAATGCATTAATGCAGTCATGGCCTTCATGAATGAATCACCTACTAAAGTATCAACTTCTGGACTGTGGTATTAGAGAGCAAGCCTTCAACACAACAGATTTTGAGAGTAAATTTCGGATCCCAACCATATCACATCCTGAGAAGACTAATACATTAACTAAATTCTCTATAACAGTAGGAGGGGTAAATGATGGCAAATTTCTTCCTCTATAATGCCAAGTACCTTAGAATGTGATTGTAGTTTGACATAAATTATATGTTTACACTTTAGTGAATCTATTTGGATGGACTCAAATCCAATATATTTGTTATTGAAAGTAAAAGAACTGTGGTCTTAGATATAGATATCAAGGCACATGTGCAGAGAAGACCCATGATATGTAGAGGCACAAGAAGGTTTCTGCAAGCCAAGAAAGAAGACCTCAGAGAAAATCAATCCTCTTGGCACCTTGGTCTGAAGTTCACCCTTTAGAATCATAAAAAAATCCTGTTATTTAAGCTACCCAGTTTATGCTACATTGTTATGGCAGCAAAAGCAGACTAACACATGATACCAATCCCAATCGTATTCTTTCCCCAGAGAAAGTTAATATCCAACTATAAGAAAATATTACCTAAGGACACCTTCCAACTCAATGTCAAAATTAGTACAAGAGCTTGAGGTTTTTACTTCCACTGTATGGTAGTTTAAAATCATTACTTGTGCTAAATACAGGAAGGAGCTATTTTAAACAAAAGCCTTACAATAAAGCCAAATACTTTGATTTTGCACATCAGTGTATTATCAGTTCATTGACCCAGGATGAGGAAAAGAAAGGCTGAAGGGTTAAGAAAGGCTAGAAGAAGAGGTAGGTATATGATGTAATATATTCTATTCCTCTGTGATCAATACACAAGACTACCTTTGCCCAGAATAGACTAATATTGACATCAAAAGAGCATTGGGCAACCAGCAACCATATGCACATGGCATTTTGGAAATTGTTCATGAGTTCTTGCACAAGACCACAGATTTTGTCTGAAAATAAGCATTTAGGTATCCAAATTCACAAAGAGATATTCATTACCATTGAATTTCTAGCCACTGACTTTGTGATAGCATTAGAATCAGTCTCCAGAGAAGGTCAGATCTTATAGAACTTGACAGAGACTGAGATTCTTCCCTTTCTTTTACCTAGGACAGAAAAATAGCTCATATAAAGTACCCTAATAAAGATCTTGCTCTCTCTAGCAACACGTATGTGTGTGTGTGTGTGTGTGTGTGTGTGTGTGCACATGTACTCATGCACAAACCTGTTAGTCATATTGCTTTTTTGTTTATCCAGCTGCCAATTCAAACTTGTCATACAGCACGGCTCTCATTGAAGAAGGGACATCAGAGTGTCCATTCAAGTCTCGGCTCCATGGGAGAAGGTTCCTATGAGAACACAGTGAGATGGCTGCTGTCTACACATAAGGAAGAGAGGCATCACCGGGAATTAAATCCTCCAGCACTTTCATCTGGAAACACCTAAACCACAGAACTGTGTTAATGTGTATTTCTCTTGTTCACACCCTCCAGTCTAGGATATTTTTCTATGGAAGACTGTTAGCTTTCCATCTCTATGACAAAATAACTAAGAAAATTAGCTTTAAAAAAGACTTATTTTTTGGCTCACAATTTCAAAGATTTCTGTCCATGATCACTTTGCTTTATTGTGTGCAGACCTAAATGAGACAGAATATCATGACCAGACGTGCACTCAGTTTATGGTGCCTGGGTAGCAAAACGAGAGAGGAAGGTACCAGGAACAAAATATTCTTTTTGAGGTCACGTCTCTAGTGACCTTCTTCCTTCAACTAGACCCCTATCTCCTGAAGATCCCACCACCATCTCAGGAGCTCAATGAGCTCTGAACTCTCCAATGAAGTAATCTATTGATGAACTTAAAGCTCTCATGATTCATTTATCATGAGGATCCATCTTTAAACTATTGCACTGGGGACAAAGTCTTCCATGTAAGAGATTTGTGGAGAGCACATTCCAGTCCCAAATTATAACATGTCAAGAATAAATTAATATGCTACCCAAATTCCAGCAACAGTAGATGGGTAAATGATAGCACATTCACATCATGAATGCCACTATAGAATAGACCATGAGTAAACTAAAACCTTCAAGATCTACTTAATACATATGGCTAGAAACAGGATGGTACTTGTTATTGTGGGTAGATAGTCAAGGGTTGGGGAGAAATGAAGAGGGCCTGGAATTGAATTAAGACAGTTTCTAAGATTCTGGTAATATTCTATTTCTCTCTATTTGTTCATTTCACAAATGTGGATCAGTTTGTGAAAACTTTTCAAGACGATATAGAGAGATATATTTGTATACATATATACTTTATTATATGTGCACTTTATTTGATTTAAAAACTTACAAGTTCATACCAGGCACTATGAACTAATTATCTAATCAGGGAGAAAAATTAATACAGATAAAATTAACTTGGATCATCATATAGCTCATTGTTTTATAATAAAGCCCAAATGAGTAAATGCAATGATTATATTAATCAAGACATTATTATCTTAAGAAAAGTCCAATATAAATTTTATACAGCATTCATTAAATATCTTTCTATGCATGAGACATTCAGAAGGTAGAGTTTCAAGTTTAAATTTATGAGCAAAATATATCCATATGTGTCTTACAGTTTCCTGCAAAACTCATTTCAAATCTGGTTTGAATGTGCTCCCCAAAGGATGATGTGCTGTATACTTGATCCCAGTATGGCTTTACTGAGGAATGGGTGGAACCGTTAAGAGATGGGGCTGGTGGGAGGTCATTGTGGATACAAGAGTATTATTCTCATAAAGAACAATGTGGGGGGACCGAGAGAAGATGGCAGATAGATAACAGCAGCTACAAAGGTTCTCTGAGATAGCCAGTTCAGATTCCACGAATGGTGCAGTGTGGGGAGTCCTAAGTAGAGGGAGATATACCCTGCCAACTCAGGAATGAACTAAGCTGAGATAAACCAATTGGAAATGCAATCCCAGTGATACAATTGGAATGGTTAAATGCCGCCCCTGGAACTCGCAGCTTGAATACCATGCCGCTGCTGGGCCTGAATTGGCACAGCTGGAATAGAGATGTGAATGCTCTGAGAGTGGGATTCAGTGAGCCAAATTGAAAGCAGAGCTTGTGGGGAACCCTGCATTGACCTGTAGTGAGTGAGAGGAACAGAGACCTTTCCATAGACAAAGAGACTCCAATAAGGACATTCTGGGACCAGGCAGACTGGCCGGAATAGGACACTGCAGTGACTTCAGTCACATATTCCCCTCTCAAGCTGGATTGGTGGGGAGTGCTTGACCTGGGTGATGCCACAGACTGAAGCCAAATAGGCTAGCCCAAACCATATACCTGCACCCAGCAGTGCATCCTAACACAGTGAAACCTTCAGAAGGTTGACCTGGAGGGGTGGGCCTGTCATAGGCTGCCTGGGTCTGTACCTTCTAGTACACTGCACTGGGTGGGACTGGCTAGTAAGCGCACTTCAGACAAACTGAAACCAACAAAGAAAGAAACTGGGCCTCCTATATATGCCTTTATGGAAGGAACAAAAAATATGAGAAGAGAAGGCAACAAGAAAGGGTCCTCAGTCCCAAATCCTGAGAACACTGATTCATGAAAGGTAAATGCAAAGGAGAATGAGGACAGAAAATATGCAATATCAGGCATGGCACCAACAGACATAAAGCAGTATCTTCGGGACCTCATAGACAAGTTCAAAAGTGAAGTATTCAACCAAGTAAAGCAAGATATAAGTAAAATACTTGAAGAAATGCCAAGTGCTACCCAAGAAAAAAAAGATGGTAGAATGGAAGAAGAAAAAAGGTGGGGGGGGGGAATGTTTGATGGAGAAAATAGAGAAAACATAGAATACAGGAAGCAAGTTCAAAGACATTACCAGGAAACTAAAAACTCTATTGAAAGCTGGCATAAAAGCTTGAAAGAAACTAAGGATAGATTATCTCAACTGGAGGACAGATTTGTAACGTGGGAACATGAAAGGAAAAACATTAAAAATAACAAGGAAACAAGCAGTATCAATACAAAGGCTAGAAGATGACAAGAGAATCTATAACTTAAGAATAAAGAATGTGAAAGAAGAAGCAGGGGTACATACAAATGAACTGCAAAGGCTATTCACAGAAATAATTAAGGAAAACTTCCCAAGCATAGGAAAAGGAAATGATATTCAGATGTATGAGGCATACAGAACTCCAGCCACCTACAATCTAAACACAACTACACCCAGACATATAATAATCAAGATTCCAGAAATCCATTATAAGAACAGAATATTAAAAGCTATCAGAGACAAGAAACAGATCACTTACAAGAGAACATCCATCAGAATTACAGCAGACTTCTTGCACAAACCATCAAATCTCAAACAGCATGGGGTGAAATAATCCAAACCTTGAAAGATAATAACCTCCAGCCAAGATTGATATATCCTGCACAAATGTCCCTAGGAATTAATGGAGAAACAAGGTGCTTCCAAGATAAAGAGGAAATGGGGGAATTCACAACCACCAATCCCACTCTACAGAGAATACTGCCGGACATTCTAAAGAAAGAGAAAAGTACCAAGATTCCAGAAACAATGGCAGAGAGGCCCTAATGAAGAGAGCAGAAAGTGAAATAATTTCTAATATGGATGGCCTAAATACACTAACTTAAGGGAAAAAAGAGAGAAGCTCAGGCAGAGTGGATCAAGAGGTGGGGTCTCACTGAAAGGCTCTCTTTAGGAAATATAATTAGCCTGAAGAAGGTTATATAGACCAAAATCAAATATGAGAAAATGAAACTCAATATGATAGGGAAACAGAGAGTAATATGGGTAATTGGGCCAGTATTTATGGATAGGTTGAACAGACAGGCTTTAATAAATGAAAAAATATAACTAGAAATCCAGCCCAGGAGTGAGAAAGTTCAGAAACACTTAGGTAAATAGCAGGTTTTCCCTTATATAAAACTGTGAGTGATGGGGAGACCCAAAAATACACAGTTCATCCTGGGGGACAAAAGGGAAGGAATAGTTCTCAAAAAAAAAAAAAACAGCAGAAGATATAGCTAATAGTGTATCAGGAATTAAAACCCTTATTACTCGCACTACTCTGCTTTGTTGGAACTTGTTCCATCCCAGTTTGTATGCAAGCACTGGATCTGAGGGCACAGACAGCTCATAGCACAGTGGTCATCTTTAATTTCCTGTTAACACATTCAGGATCCATGTATGACTTAAACTGTTGTATCATGACTGATCTTAGTTAAATCTGGCTTGTTTGAATACTGCCTATTATTGACAGATTTTATTCAAAACTGTTAGGTTGCTGGTATCAAGTTGAGGAGTATAGACAACTACACTGAAAATGGCAATGATTCACCATGATAACCATTCTGATCTGATTACTACCTGTTTTTGTAGCTCTACACTATCTACACAGTTGTATTTCTGTTAATTCTGTTATGTACTGATATGTTCAATTGTACTTTATCTGATGATATAGCCAATTCAGTTGATGATAACAAGAAACAGCACAGTGACCATGGTAGAACTCCTTATACAGCAGTTTTATATGTCTTTTTAGTTTTATGTGTCTATAGGAATATGTTTAGGTCTGTGCTGCTTTGTTCTGTTTCTCCCTCTAACATAGGATAGAAATACATGTTAAGATTCATGTTTGCATAAACCCTATAAACAGTTTATGAGAACTGACATTATGACACATGATGAAATGAACAAATACTTTGAAGGAAAGAAAGGGGCACTGCAGTACCCAGTGCTGATTCCAGAGTGTTATGATGTGAAATCCAGCAAAATTATTAATCTTTGTTCAGAAGGATTTTAATCTAATAAGTTTTTTTAGGTCTCAACATAAACAAAGATATGGATAAATGCATACATGTGGAAGTGTATAGGATTCATAGCCATATTACTTAGTTTTTGTTCGACAGTTGAACAGAACTGTTTGCAGTCTCCCTGGTTGAATTCCCATTTATATGTTCCACTTTTGTATCTTGAACAACTATTTTTGGGGGGAAAATATGTATATATCAATTAGTGATTTATTACTGTTTATTTCTTTTCTTTGAAAGTATGTACTATTTCTGCCCGTTTTCTATTTTGTTTTATCTTTCTTTAAATAATAAAAAAGAACAATGTGGGTTCCTATAAGAGTGAGTTGCTGGGCCTGGGAAAAAATGGCGGCTTGCTAGGGGATCGAGCGAAGAGTCTCTCCAGAGAATTCATACTAGAAGCTAGAATATGACAACATGGAGAGGGCCAGACAAATCGATAGTGATTCTTATTAACCAAGACAGTGCAGCTGGAGGATTTAAAGCCGTGCTGAGACCTTGAACGCTGATAACGGGAGGCTGCAAATCCCGCGCCTTTAAATCAGCAAACTGACCCGTGGACCCAGCAGGAAAAGCTGTGTTGCTTTTGGTGACTGCGGGAAACTGAGACCCAGGACTCCAAGTAGCAGCCAGGACTGCACCGCTGCACCAGAGGAGATGTACAAGGCTCTTGGAGTTTCAAATCTAAATGGTGCGCAGATATCTGACCATTCCGCGCTGTGCCGGGAGCGCACACTGTGCACCGTTCCACACTGTGCCGGGAGTGCGGGAAAGGTGGGCAGCTTGGTGTGCGGTGGTCCCGGAATGAGGACCTGCACCGGACTCTGGTGAGTACTGGGAACCCCGCGGCTGCTGGGGTTGGCCAGAGAACAGCTGGCCCGCCACCACAGGGAAATCAATAACACAGAGTCTGGTGGCAGACATTTTAGCCTGGCGGCAGAAACTACAGCTTGGTGACATCACCAGGTCCCCCAGTAGGGAGGGCTGGTGGAAGACATCTTGAAATCTGGCAGAGCCTGATTACGTGCTGGCTTCAGCTCCACACAGAGAACTTAATGGGAGACATCTTGGTTTTGGGCAGATCTGCTATTCTGGTGCTCCTGTCACAGAGAGGTTTGGAAGAGAATGGCTGGGATTTGGGCAGAACCCTGTGCCACAGTGACATTACTCAGCTGCTTCTGGTACAAAGAGAACTGGCAGGAGCTACTGGGGCTAAACCAAGCCTCTGCTTGGAGCCCAATAAGCGGATACAAAATAGTCACAACTCAGTGACAACCAGAAAGTACAGCCTAATTTATGAATTAACTGGCACAGAGGCTAGAGACTAGCCTGTACCGCCCCTGCATCTCAGCCTACCCCAGATAACAGTAAATTGGAGAGGACAACAAAAACTCAAGCCAGCATGCTTCTGAAAGGCCTTAAGCAATTTGGAGAGGGCCAGAGAACCCCAGGACAGTCTGAAAGAAATCAGAAACATGACAAGAGATAAAAATAAAAAAAAAATCTCCAGCTGCCCAACAGGAGAAAATAAGCCCAGGAGAACTAAACACTGAAGCAAACAAGCACAGTAACGATCCATTACTCGACACAGCATCAGCCGAACTTAAAAAGTACCTACATGATCTCATAGAGGAATTTAAAGCTGTACTTCTGATCCAAGTGAGGCAAGATATAAAGAGATTAATTAAAGAAATGACAAGCCCCGCCCAAGAGAACACAGATGGAAGAACTGAGGAAATCAGAAAAGAAAGAGAAACTTCTGAAGAAGAATTTAAACATAACTTAGAATACATGAAACAGATCCAAAGAGAATATCAGGAAACTAAAAACTCCATTGAATACTGGCAAAATGTCTTGACAGAAACTAAAGACAGCCTTCTGAAACTTGAGGAGAGATTTAGGGCATATGATTGTGAAAGAAAAAGCCTCTTAAAAATAATAAGTAACCAGAAAGAAGCAATTCAAAAACTGGAGGATGACAAAAAGACACATAACCTAAGAATAAAGAATGTGAGTGAGGAAGCAGGAGCAACCAAAAATGAAATACAAAAAAATATTCACAGATATATTAAAGCAAAATTTCCCATGTATAGCAAAAAGAAATGATATCCAGATAAAAGAAGCATACAGAACACCAGCTACCTACAACCAAAACAGATCTACGCCTAGACATATAATAATCAAGATCCCAGAAATCCACCAAAAGAACAGAATATTAAAAGCAGCCAGAGAAAAGATGCAGATTACCTATAACGGGAAAACTATCAAAATAACAGCAGACTTATCAACATAAACTCTTAAGTCAAGAAGGGAGTGGGGAGAAATATTTCAAGTCCTGAAAGAAAAAAATATGCAACCAAAGTTCATATACCCAACAAAACTCTCTCTAAAAATTAATGAAGAAATAAGATACTTTCAAGACAAGGAGGAACTGTGGGATTTTGTGGCCACCAATCCAACCCTACAGAGAGCGCTGAAGGACATTACAGAGAAAGAGAGGAAGAGATACCAGGATTCCAGCAACAGTGGCAGAGAGGCCTCAGTGAACGGGGCAGACAATGGAATGAGGGAATAAGGTGGACAAATTATAGCAGAAAAGTGGAGTAGCAGACATGAGGCAGAGACGGTAAGCTAGGGTCTTTAGTATAGACAGCACTGAAACTACATTTTAAAAAAAGCAGAGGTCATTGTTAATGGTGTATAACGATTTAAAAGACACAGTAGTCCTAGTGCCATATTTAGATTGAATTTAATTTGTTCGGGTCTGTCCACCCATGTCAGATTTGAGGGCACAGACCTCTAGAACCAAAAATAGCAGGTTATACCATGGTAACTATCCTTACTTTTCTATTAACTTAAACTGAAATCCTGTATTACTTACATCGTCTTACTATGACTGATCTTAATTGAATCTGAATCATAAGACTATTGGTTGGCCTTGGCTGATTCTATTTGAAATTGGTATGCTTGTTAGCATCAACCCTAAAAGTAGAGGCAACTACTCTGAGCATGACAAGATGTAAAGGATATCCATACTGGTATTAATTAGTAACAGCTCTCAAATCCTACAATGCTGTCAAAGTTAAGTTTTTATAAAAATAGGTGATACTATGTTTAACTATAATAAGCCAGTGTTGTGGACAAATCTATTGAAAATAACAAGAGAAAACATAGTAGCTACGGAAGATCATTTATATTGTAGTCTTATATGTCTTATCCATTGCATGTTTTTCTAGGAAATTGTTTTGCTGTCTTGCTATGACTTGGTTTTCCCTATAATACAGAGAGGATAGATATATAGGTAGAAATTCACACATGGGTTTTTTTTATTTTTAAATTATTTACGGGAATAGATTATATAATGCAAGATGTAAGGAACAGATACTCTGAGGAAGAGACGCTGAGAAACCCGAGGCTTATTTTGTAGCATTATAATATAAATTCTAGCAATCTATTGTTCGCTGATTAGAATGACATTGGATTGGTTTCTTGAGTTCAACTTCAGCATATGTAGAGATGGGGACGGCTATCACAAAGAGAATGAGAGATGCGATGGTAGTTACTATTGTCTTCCCTAATTTGGAACTTGAGGACCTAAAAAGACTTCATCATTCTGTAATGATTTGATTAGTTCTATAATATGCAATAAGTATATAAAGTGGGTGAAGATAGGGACAACTATTTGTAAGAAACTAGAGACAGTTAGATAATGAAGATCTCCAGTGGACTTGCTTTGAAATCTGTATTTCTTTAAATTGTTTTTTTTTTAAATGTTCTGTTCTGTTTTGATATGTTTAATCTTACCCTCTTTGAGATGTAAAACAAATGTGTAGGACTAATAATCATATTACTGAGCTTTTGTTCGATCATAGAGCAGAATGGTTTGTAGGGTCACTTTTTGAATGTCATTCTAAATACTTTAATTCTATAACCTGAACAGCTATTTCTAAGATGACAATGTGTAACTTATCAACCGGCAATTTCTTACCTTTGTTTGTCTGTAATTTTGTATTATTTCTACCCTTTTTTTTATCTCCATGTATTTTTTTTGTTTCCTTTTCTTTAAATAAAAAAAGAGTGAGTTGCTATATTTAATTAATTAATTAATTTGGCCCTTCTAAAATCTAGTTTCCCGTTGCCTCATATGTTTTTATAAATCTATCATTACAGTGGCATCTGTCATGAAGTCCTCCTCAGAGCCAAGAACATGGCAACACCATGCTCTTGAACCTGTAGAAATGTGACTTAAAACCTCTTTTATTGTAAAGTATCTACACGTGGCTATTTTGGTATAGCAACAGACCCTGGGATAATTTGATCCCTTCTCTATAAAAAGAAGTTCATACTGCTGGCCACAATATAAAAGCTGTCTCCCACATCCTTAACGTGTACCAAAACAACATTATGAACATTATCTTTCCTTTCAGGTGGGCTGGCCTCTCACCAACTTGCTGCTTTATGTTTCTACTACACCATAGCTGGTTGTTCCTCTTCCTACCCATCCCTTAAGTCCAGAATTGAGCCCCAACGCACCCAGTGTGTACTTTGAGTGTTTCATCAGTAAATCCTCTTGTGTTTGTGTTTTGATGCAAGCTGATGGCAAGGTAGGATTTCCTGTTCATGTCTAGGGAATGAACGAGGCTCACTTTTAACACTTACTGTAGTATAACAAAAGGATTATGCCAAAACAGGCCCAATCTCAGCTGTGGGAAAGGAGATTCTTCTGAGGTTGGGTCACCTGAGACAGCACTAGGCAGGTTAGGTCCCAGGTGCAAGGCCTGAGCTCAGTTCTCCTTCTCCTCACCTACGCTGGAGGGAAATGAGATGGGAGTAGAAACTTGCATCTCAGACTGGACTTTGGAACTGAACAAAAGATTCAGAACCCAAAGGACTCTTAAGGGAAGAGAAGTAATAAGAGCCCTGGGAGGAGGTACTCCTGCCTGTCTTTATCGGAAGCATTTTATGAACATGACCAGAAAGTATAAAATTTTTTTTAAAATGCAGGCCCCAGACCCAAGGCAGGAATCTCCTTATGTAATTTCTGCTTATATCTGCCAGTTCAGGAAACAGACACCCTCTTGGCTTGAGCTGCTTGTTGCCTGTAATGACTCAAGGCAAGGTAGATCAAGCTTCAGTAAGTCCACTGTGCATTTAGCTCCTCCTCAGCATGAATAGTACAGACAGTTGTTTCTTCTGCCAAAAAGAAACTGCAAAGTGTTCATCAGAGAAATGTCAGTGCTTCATCCAGGCCAGATTTAGCATCAGGAAGTTCAAAGCAACCTCTCTTTTCAAACTCCAGTTTCTGAGTTTCCTTTCCTAATGCATGTGCTATGGAAGGGAGGACCTGACTGAGAAAGGCACAGGCACAAGGGATCAGATACTATCTCCAGTGATAGACAAGGAAGGTCACTGCGGAAGAGGCATTAGCTGTCTTAAATTGTCCTGTGTTTGTAAACTCAATGATTTGGCTGACCAGCAATCTATTGAGAGGTTCTGTTAGCCCTGTTCAAGTGGC
Organism: Cavia porcellus; assembly: GCF_034190915.1. Lineage (NCBI taxonomy): Eukaryota > Metazoa > Chordata > Mammalia > Rodentia > Caviidae > Cavia > Cavia porcellus. The sequence continues at coordinate 82,816,014 of NW_026947487.1, forward strand.
AAATTGGGGGCTAGAGCAACCGGACTCTCAGACACTGTCATAGATCCGTATCTGTTGGAAATCATTTTGATGCTGGCTTCTCTGTTTCACTTTTGCCAGGTTGGTTATGAAATCATCCTCATAGATCTAACTGGATGGTGGCTTCTGTTCCTCAGTTTTCTCTGGGTGATGATGGAAACACCACCATAGGCACAGAAGCTGCCACCCAGGCACTACGTCCTTCTGTTCCAGCCACATGGGTTCCCCACATTGTTGATACAGAACATGGTAGTGACTAGGCTGAGACACACGTGTGGATGGCACTATTGCTTGAAGGAAAACCAGAACTGACCAGTCACTCCTGGTTAATAAATTCTGCTGCCAGGACATCCTTATCTCCTGCACCTTCCTGGATGAAGCCCTCTTACCAATTTATCAGTTCAAATTCAGACCTGGCCTGTTACTTCTGCGGGTCAACTAGAAAGAAATGGTCGCTGAAATAATCCATTGATTTCTTAAAACAAATGGCAACAACAGACCAGAACAGCAGTTTCCCAATCCAAGAGGAAACAAGAGAACATGAAAATAATTGAAAATAGGATCTCCTCAGTCACTGGGTATGAAGGTTAGAATCATTATTTCCTGATTCCTTGTTATTTTTAAAAGATCTCTCTTCCTGTTCACTAGCTGCAATTGTCTTCAAGGTCTGAAATTCTATCTTCACTTTCTTATGTCAAAACCGTTGAGGCGGTTTTGACAGCTTTCAATGGAATTTTTGATTTCCTGTATATCTCTTTGAATCTGCTTCATATATTCTATTTTTTTTCTTATATTGTTCATCAAAGGATTCTATCTTTTGCGTTGTTCCTCTAATTTTTTAACTGTGTCTTCTTTAGATGTGTTCAGCATTTCTTTCATTACTTTTGTCATTTCTTCTTTTACCTGGGAGATTATTTCTAATTTGAATTCCTTTAGAGCTTCCCGGAGTTGCTTCTTTATTTTTGTTGCTATTATTTCAGGTACTTTAGGTATTTCAGGTGCATGCCTTATATTTTCTTCTATGTGCATGGCTCCTAGGCTTTCTTGGGATGGGCTGAAGGTTTGAGATTGCATTTTGGTCTTTTGTTCTGTCATTTTCCTATATTTCTGTGTTTCAAGTGATGTTCCAAAGCTTCACCTGGATGTGTTAGAAATCCTCTCCTATGCCCTGGGCTCCTAGGACTGAATCAAAGTTCTTTATCCCACCAACTCAACTTCCTTTCTTCCTTTAGCTATCTAGTCTGTGGAAAACTTTTTTTTTCTTTAGGTTTTGCTAATCCGAATACAAAACATAACTCTTTATCTAATATTCAGCAGCTCAGGTAGGAATCTTTCTGAGAGGAAACATATATGTGTCTCCAGGACAAGATAATAAAGATGTGTGAGTCTCACAAGGTCCATGATATCCCTTCAGTGGCTCTTTGTAATCTTCTCCACTTAACACTTCACAAGAAAACACACTTGAAGGCAAGAGAGAAGCACATTTCTTAGATTGATTATTAATTTGCTATCCAAGCTTATTTCAAATTACTGAGCTGAAATGATATTCTAATTTAAACCTCCTGAAGAACTGCAACTATAGACACAGTTCCAAGAAAATCTTGTAACTCAAAGGAAATCGATAAGGACTAGGGTTTTTCTAAACCCTTGTCCAGAGAGTATATGACCCTTGCCTTCATAGTGAGCAGAAACTTCCTGAGTCTCTGATTTAGGATCAGTTTATTTCTTCTTCTCCTGGACACTGGTGGTGTAATGGAATGACAAGACATTACTATGCCCACTGATATTGACTCTACATTTGAGACTCTTGTAGAAACACCTAGCCCAGGTTTACCTACTGTACAGCCTGCTTAAGGACAAATAACAAGTTAGCCTGGATAGATAATCTGCAGTCAAACATTCTCTGCCAGTTCACCAAATAAACTGGAATCTAGGAGAGAAATGGTAGGGCATTTCACTGTGTTTGCGAGTTTACCTCTGTAGCCTCAACTCAGAGGAACTCTGTGTCCCTCATGATTATAGAGCTTCCTCAATGACAGAGTAAAAGATCTCTAGTAATCTCAACCCAGGAAATTTCCTATATTATTCAAAGGGGTACAGAATTTTACATTTTTCCTTTTCCCAACAAGTTTTTATGAGCGTCCTGATGGAGGGGTGTTTTGCTGTTCTTCTCCCCAAACTTTATAGGATTTTGGTCTTTCTTGGAAAAAGGTCTGGGGAGGGCTCTGTACCTGCATGCTGGAGACACAATTTCTCCAGTCTTACCACACTTCCTTATGAATACCTGACAGAAGTCCATAAAGAAGTGTCTGTCATGGGTATAAACTCCCATGTGGGAATCTGGTTCCCAGGGATTTTGTGCACTCATCCTGGAAGTTCATAAAACACTATAATCTTCTCATAGGAGCAAGCTGAGTCAAGGTTCAAATCCACCTCTCCTCTAATGAGCTTGTTTTCCATTAGATCAGGATAATTATTCACCAAGCTATCCCTGCAGGGACATTGTACTCTGATGTTGCCTCTGTCTTCATCCTTTCTCTGAGGAAAATAGATTTGTTTCCATCTCCAACTCAAGAGACAGACTAATGTAGTCTTCAAACATTTATTCTCCTGACACTAGAAGGACACAGATTGTCCTCTTTGATCCTTGCATGCTCCCACCACACAGTTCCCTGCCCTCCACAAAAAGGTGCTGACCTTGGGTCATGGATTTAGCTCAGCAGCATAAGTGCCTACATGGAAGCACAAAGTCATGAGTTCAATCCCCAGTACCAAAAAAGGTGCCAAGATAACAGAAAAACTCTGTTGTAAAATATGTTTGTGGTGGCTGTTCCAGGCTCCCCAGGCAGGCTGGTGCTCTTATTTACTCTTCATGTGTGCTGTCTGAGACAGCTTCTTTGTTGTCTCCTGGACCCAGAGTTCAGTCCAGAAAGCCACTTCCTTGGCTTTTAACCCCTGGGCAGCCTTGGTGGTGGCACCAATCTTCAGATATCCTTCTTCTTGGTCATATTTTGGCCAGTGTGGAAGCTCTTCCCCATTGGGGTTCCTGGAAACAGAATCAAATAGAAATTCCCTAAGGTTTCTGGATGGTACTCATATTTCTCTGAGGTTTGTAGGGGTCTCTTGCTAATCTCTGCCAAGAGGTTCAAGCATCTCTACAGACAGGGAATTCTCCATCTTTGGGGCACTTCCAGTTTTGTAGAGAAACCTCATTATCAAAGTACTACTGTCACAGGGCTGGGGTTTTGATCACTCAAGCTATTAAAGCTACCCCTTCCCAACTGGTATACAACATATTTCCCCAACTCATCTACCAGCCCTGCTACTTGTCTTCCAACAGCCTTACCCATTCCGAGCAAAGTTGGCCCAGAATTTCATCACCATCTTGCTGAGATTGATCTCCTCTTCTGAGGCACCACCTATGAGGAAGAATGAAAACTTCCTTCTGAGACAGACTATGATCAAGGACACATGAATGCATAATATCCTTAATGATGTTAGAGCAGGAGGAAAGTTGAGGACTGCCCTGTGTAGCTAAACCATGTGGCAGCAAAACAGTAAACCAAGATAGAGAGAGAAGGTAAAATGTACTCAAGGCTGGCAAACTAAGACTGGCTCCCAGGCCTCCTCACTGCAAGTTCATAGCCAGGGAAGAGCCATTACCTTTCAAAAGTGGTGCACCAAATACTGAGAAAACCTCATCCCCGTGATCTCCCATCACACTGCTAGGTTTCAAGGGAGATGAGAAGCTTGGATGATACTGGAACTCATACATGTAGGTAGGGGCTCCAGCATCTGTGAAGACATGGAACATGCACAGATCACATGACTGGATCCACTCCAGGACTATAACCAAATCTTCAGCTGTTCGGGAAACCTGTAGGTATCATCAGGGAACAGAAACAATTTTTAAAAAGCTCTTTGCTTAAATTAGAGCCACACAGTTTGTTCAAATGGGATTAGGACTGACCAGATATTTATTGAATGTCAGAACAGAGAACTGCAATGCAACCATTATGAATTTGGACGTGTATCACCAACAGCAACAGGTCATCCTTTCAAGAATATCTTCAACCTAGCAGGTATCTTTGATTCAGCTTGGTTGTGAAATTCTCCAATATTTTTCTCAATGTTTCAGAGTAGTTGAGGCAAGTACTAGTTGCTTATCATAAAGAAGTATATGGAAATAAAACATATAGAGAGAATATCATCAATCTCTTGCATTTTAGGAAACCACAAAACTCAGAGTTTAATATTTTTTGTCATTTCACTTATAGAATCTCTTGCTTATCTCAGGGAGTCTTAAAACAATAGGCAAAAAAGTGAGTGATTTTTTTAAAAACCTGAAAAATGTACAAAAAATAAAATAAGAATACTCATAATCCTGCCATTCATGAGGCTTACTTTATATTTTAGTGAATAAATCTTATGAATATAAAAGTGAAGTAATATTTTATGTTATTTTCCAATATACTATAATCAATTTTTCACATCGTTTTGCATCCATAAAAGTATTTAACATTACATGCCCCTCTGAGAATGGAAAATAATCTATTGATGGGCTCCTGCAGCCTTCATCACTAATTTTTTTATCAACAAGTTTTATTTGGAAGAAATAATCCTCCCATGACTCAGCATTTAATTTATTAATCAACTCTGTCAAAGTCAATCAGAACTTGCTGAAATTAAGGATGAACATTGCCTGGGCTGCTCAATAATTTTTTTAAGTTTTTAGGTACAATTTAGGTATACATATTGATCACATTCATCATAGAGAATCTGTGCCTGTACATGATATATCTTCCTATTTCTTTTTTCCCCATTACCCTTCCATCTACCCACCCCACTTCAATCCCTCTTCTCCTTATTTACAAAGTTGTATTTCCAGTTTATCCTTCTTTTCTCTTTTTTTCTTTTCCCCCTCTCTAGTTCCCCTTCCATTTTAAACTTTTCTTCCTATTTCACAATATCGATTACACATTTTGGTTCTTATTTATACTTTCAGTTTCTTACATCAGACAGACAATGCCATATCCACACACGTATGTCCAATTTATTTCACTTAAAAGTATGGTCTCAATTGCATCCATTTCGCTATAAATGTCTCGGGTTCATATTTCTTTATGGTAGTATTCCATTGTGGAAAAATCTTACAGCTTTTTAAATCATTCATTGGCACTCAGCCAGGTTTTTAATGAACTCTGACCCATCAGTAAAGCAAAAATTTCAGTGAATGGAAAAACTTATTTTAGGCTGTATTCTTCCCCAGGATATTTGTTCGTTTGTTTGTTTGTTTGTTTTTCCTCAAATCATTGAGATTTACAAAATTCACATAGGCACAGATAAGTCTTCAAAGAAAACAGAACACAGATTTGAGAGATAATAGGAAGTAGAAACACAGAGACAATAGGACACCACCAAACATTTACATGACGGAAGTTTCAGAAGTGGAAAAGTCCAGAAGACATTTCAGTTATGCACAGCAGACACAGACATGGCTGTGCATCCTTGACAGCTTCCATCTCTTTTCTATGCCACTTCCTCCTCACTTCATGTTTTCTGAGATCAATTCCAAATTAACTACTTGCATTTCTGTCTTCTTCTATCCTCTGATACTAATATATAACAAAATAAGACATGTCCTCTCTCCAGGCCATATGTAATCACATTTGGGGTTTCAACATAAGCAATTTCCACATCTGTCTATACTGGGAGGTGGGCAGCTCAGAGACAAACACTCATAAGATAGTGTCCCTCTCTTGTCTAATGCTGGGGACTCACCTCTGTGTGCACGGGCAATAGTCACAGAAGGGACACCAAACACAATATCTGAAATCAAGTCCTTGAAGCGTTCCTGCTTTTTGGTAGAGTCATTTGTCCCTCCTAAGTACTTCTCAAAAGCCACAGTCATCATATCCCCAGAGATATTCTGAAATACATTGAGAAAATGAGCTCTAGTCAGTTAAGAGGCTTTATTGATCTTAAATTGTATCCCATGAAAAATCCTTCTGGGGATGTGAGATGGGTAAAAAGAAAAATGGGGCCAGAATCACTAATCTCAATCTTTTGGTTCTACCATTCAATTGGGCTGCAATTTTGGACAAATGTTTTCACCTTGTTTCTTAATCAGTTCCCATGATTACTCAGATTCTTACAAGAAAGCGTTTGAACTTCCCTGGAAATGCCATGCCTGTCTTCTGGTCCAAAATGTCTTCAGTGGAGGAATTGCCCATGATCTGTTTAAAATATTGGTTAAACATTTGTGAATTCCAAAAAAATTTAAAATAAAAACCAAACAGAACAAACAACCGAACCAATGCAAAATTAAGTTTCATTTGGAGCCTTAGTAGTTCTTTCATCAGTTTGCAAAATAACTGAAATAAATGGACTCAGAAATAGAAATTCAAGAATCCGAACAGGATGATACATAGATACATAAATCAGGTAGCACAGTGTTCATCCAGGCAATGAGGAAACATTTAGGCCAGGATGGTGTCGAAGCAGCAGGCTCTGGGATAAAGGGCACAGGCCATACTCCAGAGACGCTGATGACTAAGACAAAATCAACCATCTAGCTTTGATCCTTTGAAAACTGAAATCCTTCTGAAGTTAGAACTGCAGAACTTTCAGCATATGATGCCCCTGTCAAAACTTCTGCATTAACACACTTGATCCAACTTTTGCGAGGCTTCTAGTAACTAAAGACCATGTGCTACAGTAAATCTGGACCTCTAAAATGCCTAAGAACACTCAGTGATTTCATGTGAAGTAACTGTTTCCTTTAGCCTAACCCTCATGCACAAACAGACTTATGAACTGTCTCTTAGAGCAGTTGCCTTATAAATGTGCAATTATCAATCCTTTTTCTGCCTTTTGAGATGAAAATCCCACATCCAAAACTGTTTCCTTGAGGACCTGAGAGTAATGTTTCTTTGGAGGTTCGGGGTTGTTTTGTTTTGTAAATATTTTGAAACCACTTGGAAATGTAAACATTGGAGGTTACTCTTGATCATCTTCAGGCCAGACTATGAAGCCTCACTTCAAATTGCACTTCTGCTTCATGAGACACAGGTCTGCTTCTCCTGCAGATGAGTAAAAGTGAACAAATCTGTCTGTCCATGTGGATTCACTCTTTACTGTCATAGCACATCTCTGTGCCTTTGCAGCCTGGAAACATCTCCAACTTTTGGGGTCAGGGATGTGAACTCTCTTGCTTTATCTTTCCCCATTTTCCATCTCCTTTCTGAATAATAACTGCCCTAATGCTTTAAATTAGTGTCTCTGTTTACCCTATAATTTTTGTCAAACACAAAACCTTTTATCACTGTTTGAAGCCAATTTTAACTTATCCAGAAGACACTTTCTCTAAATCTTCCCAATGAGGTACTTGATTGTGTGTGTGGAGATCAATAGGAGCCACGAGCCCCAGCATAAAGTGGCACCTGTTCTGCCTCAGCCTAATTCTCATTGACTTCCAAGTCTTCCTCTTTACAGGCATCCTGGACTGTTCCATCTGTACTATTATTCTTTATGGACATAACAGCCAGGACACTTTAGAACTTTTTAGTGGGAATACAGTCAAAGAGTGTTCAGCCAAAAGGTTATCTGGTATGTACCACTCTAGGGACAGCTGGACTATCCTGAAGAAGATTTATGGGGAAATGTTCACTTGTACCAATAATATGTCTGCCCTGGGCTCACATGTGGTTTGGAAAAGAAGGAGCCATATGAACAGAAGTTGAAAGGATAATGATGCAAAAGGATGCATCTGACTTAGAGGTCTGTGCAGTATCACCATTGGGATCAACCACCCAAATTCTTGCTTACTGATTTCTACAATAAAGGTAACAGTGCTGAAATTCTTCCAATTTGGGGCATGGAAGTACATCTGTGGAAAAGTCAGTACATTCTTACCATTGGAAGGAGCCAGCCAAATTCTTGCTTGTTGATTCCCACAATGTAGGGGACAGTGCTGAAATTCTTTTCAGCCAGAATGTCTTCTGGTGCTTTGGGCAGCAGCACACCATCAACAACAGTGGTCATAGGTGAGTAGGGCTGAGCAAGTAGAAAGCAATATATTGTCTCTCTTTTGCCTCCCTAATTGACGCTTGCAGCTCTATTCTGGTCCCTTGAGGGCAAGGGTGAGACTGCACACCCATTCTGGTCATCAGTAGTGACAACAGATTCTCAGGGTCCAAATGATGGACCCTGAGAATCTGCATATGGATATATTAAGGATGGAATTTTGGGCAACTTCTCATGATAAGGTGATGTGGGCAGTGAAGAATAGGTCATTTTCAGTCAAATTAAAATATATATAAATCATCATAATATGTATTCAATATGAATGCATGAGTGTGGAGGGATGTGTGTGTATGTATTAACTGGACAATAAAGGGAAAATCCTACAGCAAAAAGTTGAGAAAAAAATTTTAGTGTAAATACAGCTGCCTGGAAAGATGTGCCATTCAGAGAAAGTAGCTCTGGGAATCTGAAAGAGGAGCAGCTCATCTGAAGGAAAACTTCTGAAAGTTGAAGATGCTTGCTGCCTGCATACCACTTTGGTGATGAAAACTATTGACAGGTGAAGTGAGAAAGTGGTATTTCCAATCAGAAGCAAGTAATTAAGCAAATAGAACCAATGAACAGAAAAATGGGACTTAAAAGAGCTTTGGGCTTGGACAAATCCAATAGAAATAGACAATCCCTTAGAAAAAGACAGCAAAGAGGATCATGCAGTAGAGCACATCTTTTGCATGTGTTTCATCTAAGAACTTACTGTAAGAACTTACTGAAGCTGCTACAATCTGAATTTTAAGTCAACCACAAAAATCTGTGTATAGGACACTTGTCTCCAGCCAAGAGCTACAAGGAGATGGTGCAACTGTAAGACATGAGGCCCTAATGGAAGGTCTTCAAGTCACTGGGCGTGTGCTCTTAAACTTGATGTCAGTATCCTGTCCCTTCTCACTCTCTACTACCAAGGCATGAGGTAAGTGATTTTGCTCCTCTGTGTACTCCCACCATGATGTGCCAGCACAGAACCAAACAGGCACAATAGATCATGGAATAAAACTTCCAAAACTCTGAACCAAAATAAACTTTTTCTATTTATGTGTTGACTACCTCAAGTGTTTGATACAGAAACAGAAAACTGACTAAGAGAGGAACTGAGGCGATACAGAGAAAGGGGTGACATTCTCTATTTTATGATGACAGGAGTCTGGAGGTACCAGAAGGCATGTAAATGGGAAATGTAGAGTAGAGGTAAAGAAATGCTAGAAGAGAAACAGTGTGTGCTTGTAGTGGGCGGCACTTAAGGGAGCACAATGACACAGGAGACATGAGAAAGACAATAATGGTCAGTGTCCAGTATCCACTCAGAAATGCTGGTAGTTGGCTTGTTGGAATCACTTGAAATACATTGTTTGGGTCTGAAAATTCAGAGATTTCTTTCCTCCTTTCCTTTTCTCATATCCCACACTCTCTCATTTAGTAAGTCCTGGTAGCTATTCTCAAAATTATCCAGATTCCACCTAATTCTCTCTGTGCCACAGATCTGGCTCTGGTATAATCCACCAGAACTTCTTGTTTGAGTTGCTGCAGTACAGTGTCCTCCCCATTGATCTTTATGCCTCTGCTCTGCCCTTCCTCCTGTCTAGATCACACTGCACAGACATTTGGGAAACCTAAGATCATGTCACTGTTCTGTTCACAATCTCTGAACACCTTCCACCTGCTGCTGAATCACAGGGCAAATCCTTCCATTGACCACTATACTGCACCTCCCAGGGCCTCAGGTTCCATGCTGCCCCATTCCTTCCTTGCTCTAGAAACACGGGCCTCCTGCATCAGGGCTTTTAAAGCTGATGTTTCCTCCCCTGGAGCACTTTTTCTCTATGTTTCTGATGACTGGCTTCTTTATTTCTCTAGAAATGGACTTAGGTGACATCGTAGTGCAAACCATTTTCTGACCCTGCTGTTTACAGGCACTATTGAAACCCACTCCTGTACTTTTTAATCCAATGCTCCAAGTCAGTATTTATTCCCTAAGTTCAGCCACACATTTCTCATTTATATTTCCTAGTTCTAGAACCACTACATTCTTTCTCCATCACTACCTTTCTTTTTTAACTTTCACTTTGACGACTCTTGGATGTATCAAATAGACTGTTGTTGTATTTCTTCACTGAACTCCCCTAACTGGAGCACAAGCCTCTAAAAGGGCAGAGCAGTTCATCTCCTTAACTTCTCTACCCTAACAATGAAATCAGGTCCTGCCACATGGAATCTGCTTCTTAAATCTTTGCTGAATGATAGTATAAATCTATAAATCTCACTTCATCCTCAGACTTCCTAAGAGAATATCTATGGTGAGATAAAGAAGCCAGGCAGACAGTCACGTGGCTCCTGAGCTCACAATTGCACTAAAAAAGGAAAGAATTCCCATGGGTTTAGATACTCTTCTCACTGAAAACTTTTCCTGCTGAACTTCTCTGTGATGACAGACTGGCATGAGCAACCATCAATCTTCAAGGTCACTTTCTGTAAGAAGCACTCCTCCTTGACAATGATGAATGCATCCTCTCTGTATTCCTACACACTCAGTCCACTAATATACCTGTGTTTTTTCTTGGATTTTGCATTTAAAATTGCATTAATGTTCAATTAGGGTGTGTAATATCTCTTTTGACATCACCTTATATATAACTATCATGCAGGAAGAGAGAATGGCAAAAAGAAGAAAGAGATGATTCCACACAGAAAGAGGAATATGTGGATAGTGTTGGTCAGTGAGTTGAATATTGGTGCATTGTATGTGCACATGGATAAAAGAATAAAAATAAGCATGGAGATGGTACATGTGTCATTGCTTCTGAGGGCTGGGTGATGGAATGTACATACATGTTGACTAGATGACTCATGGGTGATGGACCAATTGAAAATACATTGATATTAGATGGATGAAAGAACTTAAGTGAATAAGATACAGAAAGAGAGAGAGATAGAGACACAGAGAGAGAAGAGAGATGTATGATGGATGGATAAATGTATGGTTGGATGCATGATGGTAGACAGATGGAAGGATAGATGAGTGTCTGATAGATGAGTAAATGGGTAGAAAGATGTTTATGTTTGAATGCTAACTGGGGAAAAATCTTAGAATATCTAGATAATTGTGACACAGCAGTGGCCAGTTATCTAGATATTCTAAGACTTGTGTAGACACTTTGTGAACCATAAGCACCTTAGATTGTGACAACTTTCTGAAAAACTAAATGTTTCATGTCCCCATTCTTCAAATTCAAGACAGTAATTACTTTTGAAAAACATAATGTATAAATTTTATTAATTCATACTAATTCTACAGAACACTGAGCTTAACTTTTGATACTACCCCTGAAAAGAATATCAAAACATTGTTTTAAAAGAAAGAATTATAATCTAATTTTGTGTTATTATTAGATCTTTTGTATTTACTATACTTCATAATAAAAAAAGAAAAAATAAACTTCCCAGTTTAGTTCAAAAGCTTATACTGAACTAGGAGCTGACCAACTGATTGCTCATATAAGTACACAACTGAACCAATAGTATGGAGTCATGTAGACAGGGCAGGATAACTACAATGGGTGTACCCACCGTTATCTGGCTTGCCTCTAAGAGCTCTTTCTCTGTCTTCTGGCGCAGACACTGAATGATGACAGCCGATGTGGTGGTTTCACACCCAGCAGTAGCTGCAATTTTCTGCAGAAATCACAGCCAACAGCAGAATTTAAGAGAAAACTTTATCTTCCATCAGTGTACATACATAGTTCTATCCTGACCCAAACCAAATAGGATACGTGAATATCCCATAAACCATAGTGGGTTCCAGGTCCCATGGCATGTTGTTCATGCTATTTGGAATTGTAACATGAGTCACACATAATATACATATGTCTATTGCCTCATCTCTTCTAAAGTGGGCTCAGTGTTCTCAAATACAAATGTCTCAAGAGAACCTGTGAAGATGGGGATGGTGAAGAACATGGAGTCAGAACTATGCTATCTGGGCTGAATACTACCTACTAGCCACTGGGTCTCAGAGTCCCCAACTGTAGATAAGTGTAATGATTGTGACTATTTTACAAAACATGTGACAAAGTTACAAGGGTATTATGCCTCTCACCACACACTAAAACTAATGCATAATTCATGAGGCCTAGAAAAGGTGATTCCCATGAAAACACTTCAGAACGTGATATAAGTGTGAGTCCTAAAGGACTCCTTCCTGCTTGGCCATCCTCCCTCCTGACTTTAGAGACTCTCAGCTGCCTCCCAAGAAAAACCAAGAAAAACACCATAGGATTCTACTAAAACCAAAGAAAAGATAGGAGAGCTGTCCAGCATGTGACTTACCTCCGCTGTGGCCTTGACATTGTCCCTAACTATATGAAGACTGAAGACCACACCACTCTCAGAAATGGCCCTGTGGAAGAGATTCTTGGCCAGTGGAGATAACACCTGGCAGGGAAGTGGAGAAGAGATTTGATGCTCGAAACTACAGTATCAGTGACTCACATGCTTCTAAGGTTCCTTCCCCCTACTTCCCTGCCCTGGTCATCTCTTGGAGTCTCTCATGCTCAGTGGACATGAGAAGTCCTCGTTTGTCCTGTGGCCCCAGTCCTACATTCTCAGCAGAGTAGAGGCAAAGCCCAGAGCCATAGACAAAATAAGAATTATGTGGCACCTACCCATTATGGCAATCAAATCTGTTACAATGTGGTTTTAGGTATTCCTACCCATAAATTAGGTTTCCAATTTTAATTATTCATAATTGATCTTAATAAAATTGACCATGCATCTGAAGAGAGTTTGTGTGTAGCTCCATCTCTTAAGCTATAACACTGGTTTGATATACTCAAAGACCTGGGATTGAGCCTCAAAACAAGAAAAGAATTAGCAAGTACAAGAAAAAGATCTGTGTGGAGGCACATTCAAAAGATATCTAATAATGCACATGATCTTATGTTGTTTATAACATCAAAAATTGGAAAATCCTGAAGATTCCAATATAAAGAGATTGGGCAAATGAACAATTTTTCATTACTATCATGGCATACTATACAACTACAAAAGATAAGTAGTCCAATATTTAGAGAAATATTAATTAACCTACAATAATAAAGGTTTCTTTCTTTACAAAAAATATAAATAAAAATGTAACAAGGAGACCAACTCTATGTGGATAGATAGATGATTGATTGACTGATTGATACATAGATAAATCCACAGTAACCATCCTGGTTAGTGGGATTCTAAAAGATTTTTATTCTTCAAATACTTTTGTACTTTTCTTTTTGCTTTTATCTCTACTTTAAAAAATACAAGAATATATTCCTCTGAGTATTCAACTATACCAATAAACGTTGGAAAGTTATGGCAGTAGATATGACCCTCTGCTCAAGTATGAGGTAGGTGGGGTTGAATTTTTAGTTTCTCTAAGTGTGCCCCATCAATTTCTCCAAACAGTAAGACATCTAATGTGTTGTGCCTGAGATCCACATCTCCTGATCCACCCCTCCCACTCACCTTTACTGCTTTCTTCTTCTTGCTCAGCTCCCTGCTGCTCCTTATCTCTCAGCTTCCTGCTGCCCATCCTCTTGGACATGAATAAACAATGTGCCACCTCAGAGGATGGTCCTGTCTGTTCTCGGTGCTCTAATCCCCATAAAGAACAGTTCTATCTGAGGCCAAATAAGACAATTTATCCAACTCGTGTCTTCACCATTTCCTAGCATCTGTACTTGACATCCTCTTTGCATTCCAAGAGAAGCAATGTGAGTCCTAATATTAAAATGATTAGGAGAATGAAAAAAGGAAACACCAAGTGTAGGAGGAGAAATTCCCCTGGTGCAGGATGCACCTAAAGGTTCTTAAAGTCCCAGGATATTGAGCTGAGCTCTGAATTTTCTGCAGGCCAAGGAAAGTTAAGCCTTGACTTTCCACTCTCTGTTGCTGTGCACTTCATAGAATCATCACTAAATCCAGGTATTGTAAGCAAAAGGACCAAAGCAAGATTGTCTGGTCTCCAAGAGCTCACTCACATCAACAGCCACATCAAGCCTAGAAAGAGGCTTGATATCAATAATACTTACAAGAACAGAGACACTTGTACTCCCTGCTGATTCTCCAAAGATGGTCACAGAGTCTGGGTTACCTCCAAAGTTGGCAATGTTGTCCTGGACCCAGCGCAGTGCAGCCACCTGGTCCAAGAAACCCCAGTTTCCATGGCCGTGTTCGTCCCCTGTGCTGCAACAGAACAGGGTTAGTGTGGCAGAGACCTCATGATCTGGCTTGCAAGATCCCTGATGGGCAGGGCTGCTTGCTGAATCTTCCACAGTAAGGTTTGGTTTTCCCATTCCTGACCAAAAAGTCTTCATTTGTGTGTCATTCATTATGTGATGAATGACACACAGTGATCTATAGAGATGGAAAGTCCACAGTCCTTCTTCAGCCTCTGCTCTAATCAGCTACCACTTTGTACCCAACCCTGGCTTATTTGACTATTATCTTCTTTGGAAGTGCTGTAATGCTTACAAGGTGTAGGTTTTATTGGTCTTGTTCTCTACTGTTTTGTTCAATTTTATAATTCCTAATGAAATAGACAATTCTTTTTAAGGAAGCAAGAGGCATTATGGTAACCATTGTTGATAGCCTTGTACTCTGTTTTTACATCATGTGCTATGTCTATCCTTGGTTTTGACTGACGGCTTTGCTTTGCCATATTTGATTTTATTCTCTTCCAAAAAATGTAATATGAACTAAGGAGTAATAAAACCCAAAATGTGTAAATTTTGTTGTAAAAAGAGAGGAAAAAAGTGCTCTGAAGGATACAACTACAAGTGTGTTTAGGGGTGTTAAATAGATGACCATATTAATGTTTTGGGTTGGATCATTGAACACAACTGTTTGCAGTCTCACTGTTTGAATGTCCACTTTGTATGCTTTGATTCTGTGACTTGAGCAACTATCTATAAGATGATAATGTGTAATCTATTAACTGGTGATTTCTTACTGGGTTTTTTTTTGTAGTTATGTATTACTTGTACCCTTACACCGCTTTGTTTTGTTTTGTTTTTTCTCTTTTTCCTTTTAAATAAAATTTTTTTAAAAAAGCTAAAGCATTCCTGGGATTAAAGAAGCAATGTCTCTGGAAAAAAATTCAACTCACACTGCAGGCCACAAATAAGTGAAAAGAAAATACACTGTCAGACTGTGAGAAAAACATAACCATGTAAAAAACAATCAAGTAAAAAAAAAAAAGAGGCACATTTGAGCTATGGTTGATATTTTAGAGGTCATATCCAAGGAATGATTCTATAGGTAATAGTATTTGGTAGAGACCTGAATACATGAGTCTTGTAAATCTCTGAGAGGCTCTTGTAAATCTCTTCTCTCTTAGGAGAGACATAACTTGTACAGGACACAGGACCAAAAGAAGAAATGTTGGAGTATAACGTGAAATG
Source organism: Cavia porcellus (assembly GCF_034190915.1). Taxonomy (NCBI): domain Eukaryota; kingdom Metazoa; phylum Chordata; class Mammalia; order Rodentia; family Caviidae; genus Cavia; species Cavia porcellus. Next base: position 82,831,544 of record NW_026947487.1, read on the forward strand.
CAGATAGCAAGAGTGTAATGAAAGGTGATAAGAACATGGCCAGAATAAAAGATTCTATCGGTAATTCAGAGAAGACACTGAGCTTAGATAGGAAAAATCAAGAAGTGGATGATGAAGTAGTGTATTCTGAAAATATTTGAAATGTAAAACCAGGAAGACTTGCTGGTCAAGTAGATGTGAGGTAAAGAGTTAAGCATATCAACAAGGCTTTTATCCTGAGAAACAAGGAGGAAGAACTTCCAGCAGTGGCACCAGATACCTTGTGGGAAGAAGTGGATATTCTTTGTAGTAGCAGTCCAGTTCTCAGTCTGTCCCTGGAAAAAGGAAGTGTGATGAAGACATCCAGAGGAAATAATAAAAGGTAGCTAAGGATGGCATCTGGGGTTCAAAAAGGAAGTGAGAGCTACAAACAGGAAGATATGAAAGTGCTTCTGGGGACATGCAGTGACTTAGCAGAGGCAGAGAGGAAGACACAGAGGGTTGATGAGGTGGAAGCAGAAGAACAAAGAAGGGCTGAGGAGCACCAGCCGTACCAGTCATGGAGAAAACCAGGAAGCCACACCAGAAGCAGTTGTGCAGGCCAGGAGAGAAGGAAAGCCCCCTCCATAAGCAAATGACTGATTCGAAGGAACACAGGCTGAGATGATAGAAACTAAAGTAAAGAAACAATTTAAGGCTTGTATTGTTTGATTGACTTTGCAAGCCTAAAGCTAGTAGTCTGAGCAATTATTTAGAGGATAACAATATGCAATATGGTAACAATTGTGAATTATCCACTGTCTTGTTTTTTAAATCCAACATCATTCTCATTCTTTTGTTTTGCATCATTTTGTTTTGTTTTGTTCCCTTTAAAATAAAAAAGAATTGAGAAGGAGCAAGTAGGAGGTGGGAGATGGTCAGAGTCAGGAGAAGGCAGAGTTTCTGAGGCAGGCATGGCTGTCTGTGGCCTGTGTTGAAAGGTGTGATGATGTTGGCTGGGTTCTGGTGAAAGTCACTGCTTTATCTCTAACGGAATTACTTTTCAGCTTAGTTAGAAGGAACCCTGCCTTCACGAGTACTCACAACACTCTCAATGAGATGTCCCTCCCTTCTTTTCCCTGGGAAGATGTGTAACATTGATTTGCTCTGCTGCCTACCCACATCTATCACCAAGGACCATGCATGCTGGGGTTACATGGTGAAAGAAGATGAGTGTTTCAAAGGCAATAACAAGTAGAACAGGAGAGTGACAAGTAGAATGGCCATTATAAGTAAAGAAAATAACAAATGTAAATCTCACAAGACAGTGAACAAGTATAGCTAAGGAATAAGAAGGTAGATAAGTCCAATAATGAAGCCCTTGATGCATGGAATGAAGGAACTTAACAAAGTTTCCCGTGATGGGTGACCTGGGCCACAGCATTGATGCTGCTACAGTTTAGATGCATTTTGTCTTCTAAAGTCCTTGGTTCTCATTTTGGTGTTAGTAGGCAGTAGGAGATGCTATGATATACAAGATCTGGTATAAGATGATTCTTTAGAGGGACATCCTTGAAAAGGATTAATGCAGTTCTAACAAGAACCTCATATGTACAACATAGGGTATTTATTTACTTATTTATTTATTTTTGGCATTGGAAATCAAACCCAGGACTTCACACTTGCAGGCAGGTGCTGTGCTACTGAGCTATATCCCTAGTCCATTACAGTGTCCTTTTCAACAGTAAAATAAATACAAGAGCAATACCATACCCCCTCTGTTCTCTGGCTTTCTTTCTTGCCTAATGGAAGCATCCTGCATGTCACAAATTTTATTTCTGTTTCTCTGCCATGTACAGACAAGGGCCCTTTATAGAGACCAGTCCTGTGAATGCACATGATCCTGCACTTTGAGTTTCCAAACATGAAATCTAAGTACGTGTCTTTCTTTTATAGATATGGAGCCTCAAATATTTTCTTATATCAACAGGAAACAGGATACTGCAGTGAAGGGAAAGAGAGCTCAGAACCTTACCTCAAGAATCCCCATATGCCCAGGCGATACTGAATATTCACCACCACCACTTTCTCATGGGCAGAGAGGGCCAGTCCATCATAAATCGATGCCCCACCCAACACTAGACCACCTCCATGGATCCACACCATCACCTTGCACAAAAAAAAAATCAGAGTCACACTGATTACAGCAAGCAGAATGGGGAAGAACCTCCATGCTAGCCCTGATTCAAAGAGGCCATTATCCGAAGATCACCAGTGCACACAAGGTTGTAAAAGCCACTTTCTGTATTCCCTGGCTGCATTCTTATTCCCACTGGGTTTGTCTGCCATTGTCTGGGCCCTCGTACAATGGCCCCAAAGGGATCTTCAAACTGAAAATGGCATCATTTTTGGTTTGAGCAGCGAACGTGAGAATGTCCGGTTTTCCCCAACTCTCCATCATCCTCAGGTCCAGACCATTCAGGCACTGAAACTTAATCAAAGAGAAGCCTTTGTATTTCAGCTTCATCTCAGTTAATGCTTCAGTGATGAAATAAACTTTCCTGTGTACAAATATTGTTTTGAAACACAGTAACTTCCTCAAAGATGCTCCTTTCAAAACTTCCCCCCACCACCTCCTCTGTAGCCCAAATCCTATCCACCTCAAGCCCAGTTCCCAATCCCGCCTTCAGGAAGCCTAAAATAATTTCACTAACATTATCTAATAGCCTGCTATATAACTGGTATTATGATAAGAATTGAGGATGAGAGTGGATATAACATATAACTATTGTTTCTTGCATTGAAAAAGCTCACATTGCGACTAGAGAGATTTAACAGAATAGTAGTAATATTGTAATTACATTGTTAAATGAAAGGGGAAAAGTTTTAACACAGATTATGCCCCACATTCTATCCTAAGCAATATAAACTAAACTATCCACAAGACAGGCACTAATAATTGCCCCATATAAAAGTAAAACTAAGGCACCTCTGCCTGAGATCTCACAACAAGTAAGTGTTAGCAGGAGGACTTGATCAGGTAATCTGGCCCCAGAACTCATCTCCTGGTAAGCTGGTTATTAGGGCAGGAGAAAGATTCTCTGGCTGCTCTACATGGTGTGTCATCTGTGCTGGCTCTGTGTACTCAGCCAGGACTGAAACAAAATGTCACAGTCATTACTGAAAACTCATATGTGATTAATCTCACTTGAGGAAACAGAGAATAGGAGAAGCACAGAAATTGTCCAAGACTCTCAGCTTAGGCATAGCCAAGATTTAAACTCAGAACTTGCACTGCTAGGACCTGCGTTCATAGTTGTGCATTTCCTGTTTTCAAGTTCCTGCGGCTCCTGTTTCTCCTCCACTTTTGATCTTTGCTTCTGTGACTAAAGGCTGGGTCCCAGGTTGGTGAGAAATGATATGGTCTTAGGAGGTCTCAGTGCAGCCCAAAGAGCAAGATTCATGAAGGTAGGAGCATTATGATCATGGTTCCATAATCTTACCTTCCCTAACCCTAATACTAACTGTATGTTTGGGGTACTGAGTGCAAACAGACATGTAAATAAAGAAGTGAATGAATGAGGAAGGATTTTTTTCAACTTTCTTTTCCTTACACTGTATGTGAAGGAACAAATTTCAGATGCAAGCTCATACTCCCCAACTCCTGAGCTTTACCCTTTGTGGGAATAGGATAAAGACTGGATGAAGAAACCCTTCCTATTCTATCTCAGGGCTCTCTTCTTTTCCAACACACCCTCTTCCACCTTCCAATTTTTAACTAGTTTTCTACACACCACTGACCAGTTATTTTACAAAGACTAATTTAATGGGTTTTCAGCATGCACCAATCACAATAAGGGAGAAAAAGAAGCCACAACAAACTCTTAAATGTGTTTGTAGCAATAGTATCGCCAAAATCCCAACTATTCAGGAGAATAAGGCAGGATGATTCCAAGTTCAAGTTCTACATGGGAAACTTACCAAGACACCACCTCAAAATAAAAAATAAAAAGGGGTTAAATCCACAGTACGTGGGGGCAGGAAAATCTCAGATGTTGGGCTAAAACCGAAAGAAAATTACTATAGGATTTCTCCAGTCATCATCTCACATGCTTCTGTCACAGAACAGTGAAAGGTTACACCCACTGTTGATTTACAGGCCCATGTCAGAGTCACTGACTTCAAATTCAAAGACCTGATCTTCTGTCATGACACTAATGTGTGACCTCAATTTCACCATCTTCACTCCTATCTGGTAAAATGATTCTTCTAATTCTAAATTTATTGGAAATTATGTCTTTGAGGCTCTGGAATTGGCTTCTTAATCTGAAGACTATGAGTAATCATTTTTAACTTCTTTTGATGTGATAAAAATTAAAAATTAAGGTGTGTTTTCAGAAATACAGTATCTTCCTACAAAGGCCTTAGGTCACTAAGGAAACTTGGGGAAAGGATACTTGTATTCCCTGTCATAAAAGGAAGCTCTGATTCCCAAACTCAGTTATGGCCCTGGTACTCCTTCCCCTAACCTCCCTCCCCTCATGTCCCATTTGCAGCAGAATATTTCAGATGCTAAAGACCTACAAGTCTTGACTAGTGGTGCCTGTACTCACCGGCAGGCTACTGTTCTTCGTCAAGTTGGCAGGAGTGTAAATGTTTAGGTACAGACAATCTTCAGCAAATGTAAAAGGAATTTTCTCATTTATGATTTTAAACAGCTCTGACAGCTTCTTTCCCTCCACTGCATCTTGAGAGCACCTGGAAGGAGAGAGAGAACTCCTGAGCTTCCAACAGGTGGAAGCTGGAGGTGTCACCTGGGGCTTGACTTGCACCAGGAAGATAATGCCTGTAGGTGGAGTTGCTTCCACTGAACTGATCATTGCAAAGATTTGAGTTTGCCTAGTTACCTTAGTTGGGACCTACAGACTCCTTAATGCATGGATGTTCAAATTTTACCTTGTCTAGACCACATTTAGTGAAGAATTGTCTTAGACACTTATAAAACATATAATATGGTTAAGGTAAATAAGTAATAAAGCAGTCTTTATTGCACTTTATTATAACATTAAAATAAGACACAAAACTACAGAAATATTTGGCTTTGTTTTGTGAGACTATATATGGCTCAATGAAAGTGGCTGCAATTTTTATAAAGTTCTTGAAGTGCTTTTCAGAAAATTTTTTATCTAATTTTCCTCTTTGTGTGTCTAAATACCCTAAACAGTTGTTCACAGGGATACATACTGCCAAAAAGCCAAGACATGAATAAGACTTGATTGTGAAGCAAGAAATACATTTCACTATCATGACAGATCTCATAAGAGCTTAGTAAAGAGACATGGTCAAGTTTAACTTTGAGTTGAACAGCTGATTGCCTCTTGATATATTCCTACTATGATTTAAATCTGGAATATGTCCCAGAATCCTGAATTGTTTGGAGCTGGAACTTTTGAAAGGTGACTAAGAACTTTTGAAAGGTGTTATCCTCGTCAGTGGACTAATCGGCAAATGAATCCATAGCTAAATGTGCTGTTAGAAGGTGTTCAGAAAGGGTAATTCACTAAGGGTAGGGTCTGGAAGGGTGCAGCTCCTCTCATCTCTTCCCTACTCTGTCTGCTTCATGGCCACCACAACATGAGCCTCTTTCCTCCACCAGGCATTTTCACCATACTGTTTTTGCCTTGAAACCAGCAGCCGGAGATGGTAACCGTGAGCAAATGATATCCCTCCTTGAAATACTGGCTACTGAGTACTGTGTATCATGAAGAGAAATGACTGAATTTCAAAAATTAATGAATAAATAAACATTTTCCTAGTATTGCCAATGTTATACATGCATATATATATATACAAATATATAATTATAGCACTACCATGAGCAAAAAGTTATTTGATGTATCATCTTTGTATTTCCTATGCCACGAATCCTAAAAACAATTTCATCTATTAAACTATTCCACCAAATAACACAATAATCCTAAATTTAACTTACATGTCTTCTAATGACAGTAGAAATTGCCTACATAAGTACACACACATATGTAGGTTGAAGCACTGTTGTCAGTAATGCTAGGTTTTACTCATCCAGTCAAGAAAACCTAGGCAATACTGATATATCACTGCTTTGATTGGACTGACTATGAGTAGTAGGGAAAGAGTCAGTATTATAGTCCCGATCCCCCACTCCCACAATTTCTATTGTAGCCTGTGCAGTCTGCCCTGAAGTTTCCTCCAATACAGTCATAACTATATTGCTAAAACTCACATAATAATATTAAGAGCTTACAGTTCTGGGACCACATTATTAACTGCTCATAGCCACCTGCAGACCATAGGCCAAAGGTAGGACACCCATGATCCAGAGTCTCCCAGACTATGTAGAGGGAGAACTTGGATCCCCTCCTTGTCAGTACCTTTGCAATATTCTGGACCAAGGAAGGGAGGCTACCCATGCACCAATCTGCGAAGGGAGATGACATTTCCTACTTTCTGCATCATTTGTACTGTGGATCACAGGGTGATCATATTCCTCCTCCAGGTAACCATGTTCTAATCCTTGGGGAGGGGGGGCCTTCAACACAAGAAGTGATTCAGTGACTATCTTTTAGCGTGCAGCTGGGCAGGGTGACATCTTTGTGGGGACAATAGAAGCAAAACTCCATTCTAGTCCTGTGTCAACTACTGACATGATGGTGAATATTGGGTGAATTCTGTTCCTCTCCTGGGCCCCAACCTGCTAGATTCATGGATCAAGTGCTTTCTGAGGGGCCTTGTAGCCCTTCAGATGCCACAATAGTGTCATCAACCTGTCCCTGGAAATCACCGTCAGTTGCCCTAATACAGGTCTCAAAGAAGTTGCAAAAATTAAATAAATGACACATTCTGAATTATTTCAGTATAAAAGGCACTGACTAAAGTTCTTATTGGGAACAACTCACTGTAGCCTCAGGTCAACTTTATACAAGATCTATTATTATCACCACTTTACAGATGAGATAACAGAGCTACAGAGAGATTAGAGAGCCTGCCCAAGGTCAACCAAGAAGATTTATGCTATTTACTGTGCATGTTTACAAGAACATTATAAGCAACATTTCAGGTGGCAGTGGAATTAGTAGAAGGCATTGTTTCCCCAGGGTATAGAAGGATAAATTGAAGCTCCCAGGTGCCAGGATGACAGCTGTCAAGTGATAGAGTTGTAAACAGTAGACAAGACTGTTATATTTCCATGCAGGGAATTTCCTATGCATCATCAGGACTCAGGGTGTACTAATCTTTAAAAAAAGAAAGAAAATAAAAGAAATAAACAGAGAAAGAAAGAAAGAAACTCAAATGTCAAAACATAAAATAGTTCAACTTCACTAGTATTTAGATAATTCCAAAATAAAAAGAAAAATTGTATTTATAATTATTGTGTTATTTTGCTCATACAATAGCCAAAAGTCATTCTTTTAATAAATGCAAGCATCAACAAGTCCCCTGAACCTAAGTTTTCACGTAAGGATTAAAGGAAGTATGCAGCTGAAGTATGCCTGGAGGAAAATTACACAAAAGCAAAATGTCATTTCTTCAAAAGTGTCTTATAATAACCACGAATGCGTATACTGATTTAGCCAAAATTGTTCAACATACTGTTATTTAAAATTGGAAGAGCTTTAAAAACTACTTAATGACTATAAAAAAAAGATTGAGCAAATATTCACAAATAACATTTCAATGTCTATGCTAGCACAACTTAACAGTTACCACAGGCTGTGATATTTAATGGTGTAGAATGGTATTACTGTAACACCAATCAGTGAGAAAATAGTCATCCAAACTCTAATCATGATCCATTTTCAGAAGAGGGAAAAGTAAAAGACACTGGAAAACATGATCTCAAATACTAACTGCAAGTACTCTTGAGTGGTAGACTTGTGCATGGTTTTATTTCTTTCACATTTGCTTTTCTACGTTATCCAACTTTTTGGCAATATGTTTGTATTACTTTTATAGTCAGGAAGTAAGAAAATGGAGTTTATTTTTAAAAGAAAAGAAGGTATCCAATAGCAACAGCCAGAGAATCTGCAGAAGTAGGCAGCAGAGGTTACCTGCTGAAGAAAATAATTTCTGAATTGACATTGTTTGTGTCTGAGGTACACTGAGAAAAGCCACGAGACCATCTGGAAAGTTAGGCTTTTTACCCTCAGTGAGTCAGTGTGTCTAAGAATTGAGACATAACAGGGAGTCTGAACTGAACAAATCAACACTCTATTTTACCCTACAAAGGCATAACACTTCACCCATCCAGTCCCAGCCATGCCAAGGCTCAAGACAGGAGAATAGAAAGCATGATTACTTGATCTGTCCCTCATGTGGTCCACTGATTATTTTCAACACTATTAACACATTCTCCATAGTACATGATTCAAGTATAATATGCTTGAATATAATATATATGATATAATATATATTATATTAATAATATGCGTTTTTTCATTATCTCTTTTCCCCAGTAGGATGCAAGATCAAGGAAGATAGGGATATTTGCTTTGTTTATGAATTCTCAGCCCTAGATCATGCCTAGAATGTATCAAGTATTCAATAAATATGTGCTAAATGAAGGCATCTAGAAAGCTGTCATATTATCAGAATATTTTCAAGGGTCAACAGTGTTCTAGAGAATTCCAAAGAAAAGATAAACCAACCAGAGGGTTGTCTTCACTCTTTCTTGTCTCATTCTGAGAAAAAAATATCATCAGTGAAAGATGCCAAAGGTCACCATATCTGCTTACATGGGAGGGTAAGAGGTGGTGTTCTTCACGTCATGCCAAGGTTCCACAGGCTGTGGAGGTGCAAACCTCAGGGATCCAAGAGGAGGCTTGGCAAAAGGAACTCCAAGGAAGACGGCCACAGGCTGTGCAAATCCTTCCAGGCTGACATACTTCCCCAGGACTTTGCCATACACTGTGTCCACCACAGGTGGTAAAGGTGGGTGTTCTGCTGGATGAGGAGAGGAAAGCAGGACCCATTAGAGGATAAAGGTGATAAAACCCACATCCACTTTCTAGACATGGGATCTCAAATAAATCACCTCAAGCCTCTAGGCTTAAGTTCCTTAGGTAAAATACAAATGAGAAACAATGTCCTTTCTACATCTGGGGGTTAATTTAATGAATGAATTGGAGTGGGAGATATGAAAGCACATAGGCTCAAACAAACACAGAAAGACATGACACCTGAAATGGTAATTATCTTTGCTTTCCTGCCCAGAAGCTTCTGTAAGCATGTGTCCATTACTGTCTGGAGGCTAAGCTACATGCTCAGTGAGAAGATGACAAGTGATGGCCCAAGTTCTATACAGAGGTGACCTTGCAGTGAGTAGTCATGCATATACTTGATCAAAAGCAGAAAGAAAGAGCTTCTGTCCCCCTAGAAACAGAAAGATACTAAAGAAGTTGACAGATGCAGTGAAGCCTGATTGGTGTCAACAAAGAGGAGGAACAGTGAATAAGGAATAGTGGGAAAGAGTTAAAGAAGAAAGAGGACTTGAAGAGGCACAAAGACAGCAAACCCAGGATCAGGTTGGAAAAGTGCAAGGGACTCTTGAAGATCACCAGTTGGAGTCCATGGGGAGTGGAAGACAATCCTGAAGTGAAGAGGTACCTGTCAGGTTAGGCCTCAAATTCTAGTTCAAAGATTGTTGGTTTGTTTGACCAGTAAGGAGAAAGGACAGTTTTGTCCTAAAGTACACATTGAGCTTCTAGAATATCCTGGCATGAGTTTTCAGAGGAAAGCGAGACTAGGTGTCAGTTTTCAGTCTAAAATATTCACTCTGTTTGAGGGGAGCAGATAATTGTTTCTCATCTCTTTGCAGCTTTCTCATCAATCATGGTTCCCCAAGTTTTGGGTCCATAGTAAACTAAAATGTTCTTCCTAAAAAAGGAAGGTAAATTCCTTAAAGAGAAGGTTTCTTTCCTGGCTTTCATAAACTTAATGTCATTGCACCACACATAGTGCATGATTTGTACTCATTTACCACCTTTTTTGTATATCATCCATTGATTATACAGTACTATAATGTTTGCTGATTGGACTGTACACACTACAATTTTATGTTCTGTCATACATTATAGTACTGCACGTAAGAGTCATGCAAAATAAGCAAAGTCATCAAGTTGGAGTTTCCATTGACCATTTCTTTTTTTTAAATTTTATTTAAAAAAGACTAAACAAAATAGAAAAGGGGTAGAAATAATACATACTTTCAAAGAAAAATAAGCAGCAAGTAACTACTTGATTACATATTGTACTCATACAAATAGCTGTGCAAGATGCAAAAGTGAAACATACAAAGTGGAGATTCAAACAGTGAGACTGCAAGCAGTTCTGTTCAACTATCCAACAAAAATTTAGCAATATGGTTTATCAATCCTATACACTTAAACATACATGCAGTCATTCATATCTTCATTTATGTTGAGATTAAACAAAACATAGCAGGCTAAAATCACTCTGAACAAAGAATAATAGTATAGATGGATTTCACATCGTGACACTACGGGATCAGCACTGAGTATCATAGTGTCTCTTTTCCTTCAAAGTACTTGTTCATTTCATCATGCATTGCAAGATCAGTTCTCATAAACTATTTATAGGTTCTATGCATGCATGAGTTTCAACACGTATTTCTATCCTTTCTATATTAGAGGGAGGAAAAAAAACAAAGCAAGACAACACAAAACATATTCCTATGAACACATGAAACAAAAAATACATATAAAACCACTGTACAAGGAGTTCTACAAGAATGGTTACTCTGATGTCTCTTGTTAACTTCAATAATATATCATCAGACGTAGTATAATTGAATATAGCAGTTCGTAACAAAATTAATAAAAACAAAACTTGGTAAATAGTATAAAACTTCAAAAACAGATAATAATCAAACCAGAATGGGTATCATAGTGATTCTTGTCATCTTCAGTATAATTCCCTTTACTCTCAGACTTGATACTATCAATCATAACAGTTTTGAATAAAATCTGTCTATACCAAACAGCAATCAAACAAACCAGATTTAACTAAGATCAGTCATGATAAAACAGTATAAGTTATACAGGACTCCAGATTAAGTTAATAGGAAATTAAAGATGATTACTGTGCTATAGCCTGTTATTTTGGGGATAGCTGTCTGTGCCCTCAGATCTACTGCAAGCAGACAAACTGGAACAGAATAAAATCTATCTAAGCAGAGTAGTGAGAGTAATGTGAGTGTTAAATCTTGATACACTATTAACAATATCCTCTGCCTTCTTTTTAAAGACTATTCCTCCCCTTTCACTCCCCCAGGGTACACTGTGCATTTTTGGGTCTCACCAACACCCTCAGTTTTTAGATTGGGAGCAGCCCGCTATTTACCTTAGTGGTTCCGAACCTTCTCCCTCCTGGACTTGATCTCTGGTTGTATTCCTTTACCTAGTAAATCCTGTCTTTCCAACCTATCTACAAATACTGGTCAAGTCGCCCTTGTTACTCTCTGGTTCCCTATCAGAGCATTGTTTTCTCATATTTGATTTTCAGTCCATAAACCTTTTTCAGGTTAATATGTTTCCTATAAAGAGCATCTCGGTAGACCTTACCTCCTGATCTACTCTGCCTATTTTTCTCTTTTATTTATTTTTTAGTGTATCAAGGTCATCTATATGAGATTATAGCCAAGCTGCTCTGCCTCATCTGTTGTGCTCTTTTTCTGCCATTAGTTGTCTGTTTTTCTTTTTCATTCTGCTTTATGCTCCATTCATTGAGGCCTTTCTGCCACTGTTCCTGGAATTCTGGGACTTTCTCTCTCTCTAGAATGTCCTTCAGTATTCTCTGTAGAGTAGGATTGGTGGCCATGAATTCCGCCAGTTCCTCTTTGTCTTGGAAGCATCTTGTTTCTCCATTAATTTCTAGAGAGTTTTTCAGGGTACATCAATCTGGTCTGGAGGTTATTTTCTTTCAGGGCTTGGAATACTTCACTCCAAGCTCTTCTTGACTTTTAAAGCAGTGTAAATTGAGAACTGTCCATTGTTGTCTCCTGAAATTTTATCTTGCTCTATAATTAACAATAATAACAGCATAACAACAGCAGCAGCAGCAGCAATAAACAGACCATAATTGCCCCATTATAGAAATAACTATAGGGGCTGGGGACTTAGCTCAGCAGCGTAAGCACCTGCCTTGCAAGCAGGCAGTCGTGAGTTTGACCCCCAGTACCAATAAAAAAGAAAAAGAAAAAGAAAAAAGAAATAAATAACTATAGACATTCTTCGTTGACAACCAAATCTTAGTCCCATGACTAGGTACATGAATGAGCTGGTGGTTAAATTAGGAGTTCTTGAAAACTTTTAGAAAATGAGTTTATCAAGACATTTGTTTATTATAAATTGAGGAACATCTGTATATAACATGCTGAGGAGCATGTGGATTGAGATGCCCTTGAGTTCCTCTGTTGGAGGTTACTTTCTTTATACATTTCAAGATTTCTGCACTGAAAGTAGATCCATTTGAGTAATGAGGAAGCAATAGGAAGATATAAATGAGAAACTGTGAAGGAAGACTTTGTCCTCCTTGCCAGGTATGGAGACTGTGGAAGTGAGAGGAAAAGACTGAAAAACAGATATGTAATGCTGGTTCCATGTTAGACAGTGGTCAGTGAGAATACTGGAAAGAAGGCTCCATAGGAAGAGGGCATCATAGGACTGAAAAGAAGTGTAAGGCAGCAAGTACAGTCATCTTCATAAAGGTGAGAGTACACAGCAGACTCATGTGAGAGAGCGGAACAAGCTGATAATATAGCATAGACAGATGCATTTGAGTCTGATTGCACCCAAAAGAGCAGTGGCAAAAGAAAAGCAGAGTGTCAGGGAATCCCAGGGAAAAGAGGAGGGGTTGGAAGGAGTGCCAAGTGCTTCAAAGAGGTAAGGTAGGGTAATGTGTGAACAGGGTTGGTTTGTATTCATGTTATCTCATTGATGACTTTCAGCCTAGAAAAAGTGGGTAGAAGCCAGATTGCCTAACATAAAAATGTGTTATAAGAAGACAGGCTCTATAATAAAAAATACTGTATAGCAGTTACCACTGCTATGTCATATAGAATGTGCCCATACTGAACACTTACTGTTCATATCCAGTTCCTCAGAGAAGGCATTCTGGGTTAGTATTAATATGCTCGCTTAACACATGAGCAAACAGGATTTGGAAACACTTCATTCAAACTTCTTAAGAATGGAAAACTCTGAGTGTGGGCTCTGAATTCAGGAGTTAAAATTAGACTGCATCTTCTTTTTCTAGGCGGGAGACTGCTTGTTCCCCAAGTGTGAGCACCTCTGCCCACTGTATGCTATGGATATTTGTTGAGTCATTGCATAACTGTTTCAACATGAATTGATTTTCTCTATCTGATGATACGAGGTGTGAGGCTTTGGTGGCAGTGAAGGTACTGTCACTCCCTGGATCTAAGTAACTCAAGAGTCCGCACCTTCATTTTCAGGGTCTCATAACCTAGAACACCATTGATGTGCTCTAATGTACTTGGCCCAGGTTCCAGATCACTATAAGCAGGGTATATATCCCTAAACCCAAGCAACCAACCATATACCAGCTTTTTCTCTTTCTTGTTCTCCATTCAGGAGAAAGTGAAACCACATATCCAGAGTCCACCCTGACCCTCTGCCTGATTGCTCCTGCTGCTTCTCCTTGTGGCCCTACCACAAGGATGATAGTCCTCATTCAGAACTCTCAATAACAAATTACATTTTCAGGGCCATTGGACCATGATGTGTGGACATGGCTATATCTTAAATTTCCTATTAACACACTACTATGTAAATCAAGCTATTTATTTATTTATCCCTTTCTCTACTTCCTATTGTGCAAGCTCTATGCTAAATACTTTAGAAATAATCATCAATTTCATCCTCACAGATGCTAATATAGGTACTATTGCCATCTCTTTCTAAAAGGAGGGGCCCAGGGAGGGAAGACACAAGTACTTTACAAAGGACACCCAACCCAGAAATGCTGGGATGAGATTCAGACCTCCCACTCTGGCTCCTGAGTCCATGATTTTATTATTCTACCAGGTTACTTTCCATGATCTGCCCAGCTTAGGACTATGTATCAAAGGCAAGACAAAGTGAATTCTCTTAAATCTTCATAGGAGAGGCATCAATTTGGCTTTAGCTAAACTTAGCTGTCCTAGTCCTGGTGCCTATAGTCACAGGTTTCATCCTCTACTGCTCTTGGCAGAGCCTGGTCTGTATAGGCTGTTACTGTAAGTTCAATTCAAAATCCAGAAGAAAATACTACTGTACACCAGGATCTGTTCCTGCTTCTTTGTCCTAAATCTATGCTTGCCAGCCTCTTTCAAGGACAAGGATATACAATTCATTCTGCTGATATTTGTATTTCAAAAGGACTCACCACAGGCTATGGAAGCAAGAAGAGGAGCCATTACCAGTGCGTAAAGCCACATTGTAGAAGTCAGCAGCTCCTGGGCCAGTAAGGTCTCTGTGCTATTCAGAAAAAATGCACAGTCCTGCCCCAGATCACAGATCCGACCCCCATCCCTGCCAAAACTCACCTACCAAGTCAATTACACAACTTAAAACAACAGAAAACTTGTCCCTCTTCTAAAAGACCTCTCTCTCCATGTGCCCTCAAACCACACCCACTCGGACTTTACCCACTTTTATCTGAACTGTTCTTATCCAAATATCAGACTACAGAGTACCAAATTCACACAACAGCTTCCTGTATGAGGTATCTCCCATGTGTGACTACAACTTCAGAGCAATATAAGCTTCCCAAGGGCAGCACAGCAGGCAGATACCCAAGGCCGCCCAAAGATTTGGTCAGGAGTTCGTGGAAATGGCCAAGTAAATTTTAGAGCCTCTCATAGCACCAGAGCTGCCAGTTAGGTTTTGTGGACATATCTCTTAGTTTCACTAGACTTCTATCTCCTAGAGGTCTAGGTTCTCAAGTTCAGAAACAACCTTACGTTGCATCCAGTCCTTTTCTAGTACCTTACTCAGCTTTACAATATTTCTGCCATGTTAACTGGTCTGTTGCAGCACACCTCTAGGCCCAGGGAACACACTGTTATTTGGACAGAATGCTCTTAGAATAAAATATCCATTTATTCTCCAAATACTTATCCTTGCATTGACTCTTGCATAAGTGCTGTGGACATAAAAGTGAGTTGAAGACATATTTCTTTCTCAAAGAGCTCTCCATGTAACCACAAGACAAATGAGATCATGGGGTCACTGTGAGATGCATATAAAAATCACCAAATTACACACATACAATGTACTCTGGGTGCACCCGTAATGTCTTGTTTACCAAGTGTTATGGACACAAGAAATCCATGCTAGGTCATTTTCATAGGATCGTTTAGTGCCTAATAAAAAAGATTTGTATAAATGCACTCTAGTATAGCTGGCTAGGCATGAAAGAAGAACTGAACATTAGGCTAGACCTATGTGACTATACTGACTATATACTTAACCACTCTGATTTGGCATCAAATATTTTGACAAACTAACTTTCTGGATACACCTGATTAACCTCAAGGAAATTGGTATAGGTTCCATCTTTTGGGCTCTCTTACAACTCTAACCACTTAACATACTTGAACATCCCACTGATTCCTCCTGGATCCTTGAGGCTGCCAGAAGGGATACTCACTGGCTGCTATTTGGGATTATTCAGAAGAGGATCATTTGTTAAAACAAAAGTCCTAGAGTTATTAGGAGAGGCAATCACTGAGTGGAAGAGATGATTAGTGATCCCTTGAACTTTATACTCTTCCACTCTCCCTGTAGACTTCTTGCTGGGAAAGCACTGCCCTGCCAGGAATCATATGGCCCTGTCTGACTAGTATTCATCTGGAATCATGAAACGATAGAATAACAGTGACATCAGTGACATGGTAAAATAAAACAACCCCATCTCCATAAAATCCTTAGTTTTTATCACCTATACAAACATTTACCCATTTATTCTCCAAATATTTAAAAAAAACTCACTGGCTCTTGCATAGGTGCTATGGACATGAAAGTATATTCAAGACTTCTTGTGTCCCTGACACTTGATACTCAAGATTTCTTGTGTTCCTAACACTTGGTAAACAAAACTTTATAGGTGCACCCAGAGTACATTGTATGTGCGTAATCTGGGTATTTTTACATGCATCTCACAGTGCAGTCTATGAAACACACAAGAAAAATGGGATAGCAGGGGACATCGGACAGGGTTGCCTCTAGCTTGGCTTAGTAAGGTCACAACCAAACCTTAGCACTTGTTCGTTGCCCTGAAACCAGCTGGATGCAAAGCTGGTAGGCCCAAGGGCAGTGGTGGCAAGCCTATGGCATGAGGTTATTTGTCTTTCTTTTAAGACAAAAAATATTAATTGATGAGTTCTTTTTTCCAAATAATAACTTCAATATTCAGGTTTAATTGCAGTGTTGGTACTTTGGAATAAATAAGTAGGTTTGAGGTTGTAATTTAGGCACTCATTTCTAAAAGGTTTGACATAATTGATCTAGAGGACAAGAAATCTTGAAGATTACAAGTCCCTCACATGTTCATAGATAATAGTTGCTTTCTGATCTGCAACAGGGCTTTGGATTTTATGTCAGCAAGAAATAAATCTCTGCTTTGTTTAAGACAATTTACTGATTGAGAAAGAAGACTCTGCCACACACAGGCAAATTACAAACAATTTGTACTAACTGACATTTGGATATAATCCATATGGTCTCTATTCTTTCCCCTCCAGGTAGCTGATCTTCACTGAGTTCATTATTCTGTCTCTGGGACCCCACGCAGGATTCTACCTGCAAAGTTCCTGCTTCCTTCTTCAAGAACCAGAAAAACTAAACCCTCTGGTTTTTGACAGCAATGACACAGCAGGAGAGCATCTTCTACATCAAGCCATAGCAAGATTCTCTGCACTTGACTTCTAATTGGTTTGTACAATGCAGACTATTGATGGTTCTGCCCAAGAAAAGACTGAAATATTGAACAGGTAAATGTTAGGACCTCTCTGGGGCCAGGATCAGCACTGGAATGTCAAAGCAATCTCTCACTTCAAACTCAGTTTCTGGAACTCCTTTCCCATATGGAGTTCACCCGGAAAAGGGCTTCTTGCTAAGGATGTTCAGACAAAGGGCTCAAGTTCTAGCACCAGTGATGGGCAGTGGATGTCACTGCAAATATGCATTACCTCTCTTAAGATATTCCATATTCATCCCACAAGCAGAACAACTCAACCATGAATGTACTACAGCTTCTTGTCACTATGATTCAAATGGACAGTTTTCAAAGTAGGTCTTTGTCAGACTTTCACACAGCTTGATATTTCTGGAGCATCTACCAAGAAGTGAGCTTCTTTGCTTCAGCCTTGCTGGGGTGGTGAAGGGGTCATCCCCAGAGATATGTTAGCTACAAACCAGGTAATATATCTCTCCAACCCAACCCACCACATTATAAGACATGGTAGTAACCAACTGGAGGAGGAGCTATGTATGATACTGCTGCTATAATGAAAGCAAGAAATGATCAGTACCTTCTGCTAATACATTATGCTCCCAGGACCTCCTTCTCTCATATTCATTATGGGCTGAAGCCCTATTAATCCCACACACTAAATCTGTCACTTCTATGTGCCTCCTAGAAAGAGGTGCTCACAGTAAAAGCATTTGCTTCTATAAAGCAAACATAGAAAGAGACCAAAACATCAGTTCCCAGTTCCCACAAAGAAAAGATGAATCTGAAAATAATAAAAATCAGGACACCTATGATCTCTCTGTATCAAGATTGGGCTCAAAGAGCCTTCTCACAACTAGGACACTTCTTGTATACTTTGTCCTCAGATCCCTAATCTATTAGCATATGTCTTTCTATAAGCTTTCCTGTCTCAGCTTTATGACACCTTTTTCACTAATTCTCCACAGCTCAGACTAGGATATAACTGATGGAGTCCAAGTTTGTGTCTACACGACACCAAGATAAAGTTTGCAGAGTATTATGGTAATACTCTGAGAGGTCTTTAATAGCTCCTTTTCAAACTACTCTAGTTATTCCCTGCCAGTGAAACTACACTTGCCTTTTCCCAAGTGTCTAACAAAGACAGACTGAAAGATCATCATTTAATTAGATTTCAGTATATTGGAAGAGTCTGACATGGAAGCCTGAGATGAGTGATCCTGTGCCTCAACCTCCTGAATAACTGAGATTAAACAAGCATTACTCTGCAACCAGCTCCTGTGGAAGTATCTTCTTGCACAAAGACAGGCTAGACTGTGAAACCTTTGACCAGAAAAACAGTGTCTTTTTTCACTAGTGATCATAAATACTATGAATCTCAGAGCCAGCACAAGTCACTTGATCCAAAGGACCATGTGATGACCCACAAGGTTGTGTTTGTACCATGGCCTCTCAAGACAGCCATCTTATTGGCTATAATGTCCTCTCCAGCTAAGATGACAAGTTAGGAAATCTTATGAGACATTGTTTTTCAGGGCATCAGTCAAACTAATGTCCAGCAGAGGTCTAACAAAAAAGTTCTTACATTTGTGCGATTTCGCTACCAAGGAAATAAGGATGCCTATTATGTCATCACTCAGTGAGGTCACATACCTCACTGAATCTTGAGTGTGTGGGCAAGCTTTGGGCCCTCAAAATTTAATTAAGGGGAACAATGGCAATGTGGAGCATTCAATGCAGGCATGTAGGTCTGCTTGAACTTACCACCTGACCTCCCTACCCATGTCTCATCAAATACCTACTCTCTGTGAGTGGGCACAGTACATTGACTTCAGGAAGCCAGAAGAATCCCATATTCTCACATGGGTAAGACAGTTTAACAGACAAATTGTGTAGCTCTGACATGAAACATTTAAATGTAGGGGAGGAAGAGATTTTGGTGAATTAGTGGATCTAAGAAAAGCTCTTGGGAGATGACTCTAAAGCATAAATCATATTTGAACAGGTTCAGAAAAAGTATCTTCTAGTTGATATGAATAATAATATCAAAGGCTTACTCTTCTTGACATTGATATACCCTATATGTAGCTTCATACAACCTTCATGTTTTTATAGCTAAAGTATTAACAAATCTTAAAAGATGTACCCAAGGAAACACAGCTAGTTGAAAGGATTTCTGTCCAACAATAGGGATCAATGTTGTGCATTTGGGGACTACAGATTTATTTGATGACAATATGACAACAAGCTCATCAATGGGAAGATCATATAAAGTTGGAAGTTCAAGACGTCCCAAGACAAATGACAATCTCCAGTGACTTACAGAGGGAGTTGCTTATTTTAATGTGAAATTCAAAACAAATTCAGGTAAAACAACAATGTAGCATTTTATTTTTCTCTAGTAAAAATGATAAAAAGAAAATAGGACTGGAAATTGAGACCAGTGGTAGAGTGATTACCTAAACTGCTTGAGATCCTGGATTCAATTCCATAACTTTCTTCCCCAAAGAATATCAACTAGAAGAGTTTTTAACCTACAAGTAGTGGTGTTGGATGTGAATCCTCAGAATCCTACACCAAAGGCAAGTATTGTGAAGGGATCTCATGATAAATGTAAATCCAAGTGTTATTAAAAGTCACCACATAATACAATGTCAAATTCTGTAATCTACTTTAGGTTTCATGTGTCCTGTGAAAGACTACCCTCCAGTGCTGGTCAGCAGCTTCTCTTTTACAGCCACATACAGGTCCTGATTGAGGCAATAGGGCAGTCTAAATCCTCCTATTGGCAAGCACAT
This sequence comes from Cavia porcellus, assembly GCF_034190915.1. Classification (NCBI taxonomy): domain Eukaryota; kingdom Metazoa; phylum Chordata; class Mammalia; order Rodentia; family Caviidae; genus Cavia; species Cavia porcellus. Next base: position 82,851,313 of record NW_026947487.1, read on the forward strand.
TCACCCACCTATGATACCAAGAAAGAGCTCAGCTCCAGCATCACACTTAAATCATTGAAAATCAGGCTTTTCGAGGCAAATACTTACTGAGGATGCTAGTCATGGAAGCCTTTCCTTTAACCAGCTGCCGGTTCCAACTTCTGGTCCACACTCAGAACACCTGACTGGGTAACAGATGTAATGACAGTGCTTGGAACATTGCTCACAAGCCACCTCTAGCTTCCTGTTCTGTGGTTGTAATCTTGCAGGGTAAATGGGAAATCATAACTGATGTTGGCACTGTCCGGGCCCAAAGAAGCTGTTTGTGTTCAAAGAAGTACAATATGTTTCAGAAGCCTTTCTGGAAGCACTGGAAGACACCAACCTTCATGAATATTTGTGTGAGTTTAAGTGCAATTTAAGTGCTGGAAATTTTGGCCATCTAGAATGTATCGTGCCAGTTGTTCATGCACAAAATGGTCCAGATTCTACTTAAATATGCAATTATCCCATCTTAGCATCTAGAGCACTGGGATAGCATGCATGTACCAGGTTCAGGTTCTCTTTTTCATTGCTATTTTATTTATTTATATCATGTTTTAGTTTATTTTATTGTTTTTTTGGAATCAAGGTCTGGCTATGGAGCCCAGGCTGGCTTGGAACTTATGAGCTTCTTGCCTTAGTGCACCGAGTATTGGGATTACAATTATGTACCACTATGCCTCGTACTACCTTACAGTCTATACAGATATACTTCCTTCAGGAACACTCTCCCTCCAGCTTTCACATGATTTACTCACTCTTGTCACTTTTAGAGTATTCTGTCTTCAAAGAAACCTTCCCTGAGTACTGTGTGTAATGTGGTAGCTCATATCACTCTGTCTTCCTGTTTCATTTTTTATTACAATAAACTAAGTGTGGGAGGGCTGCTGATTTAAACAAGGCCACACATATATAAAGCAATCTGCACTTGGTTACAACTCCAACCCCTGAAGTTGTATTTTTATCTCATCCTTCATTTTGGTTGGTTTGAGATATGAGCTTCAATTCTCATACTCAACGGTTTAACTGGAGTCACTAATACAGCATCCAAAAATCCATGATATCAGGATGTAAAGATTATAGATACGTGCCACCATACTAGGCTCATTCCAGTGAGGTGGAATCATAAGAAACCTAAGATTCAGGAACTATTTATCCAGCAAGGCCCCTAGAACTCAAATTCTCTCCCCTAACTGTGATATTCAGTTTCCTGGAAAAGGGGTAGATGTGGAGCCTTCACCTAACTCTGAATGGTCCTGATGATCTAACTTCTCTGCAAAAGAGGACATGGGGAAGCCACATCACTCAACCCAAAGCAAATGTTGCTAGGCCCTCCTTCTCCTCTAAGCAGCCTCTGGTGGTGAAGTAAGCAAGGATGTGAGAATCTTTCTACAGAGTTATGATCGTCCTCTAACTCACAAAATCCTGCCTCAGCCCTCTCAGTGTTGAGAATAGAGGTGTGTGACACCTTTCCTGGGTAAACTTTCCATGTTTTTGAGTTTGTTGATTGTATCAGATGATGTCATAGACACCTGAGTTCAAAGTGATGTTTATGACAGCCCATCTTCAAATTTCTCCACTTATCACTTTACAAAAACAAAACACATTTGGCTTTTGCTAAGTGGCTAATCAAGAAGGCCAGAAGAAAGATTTATACTTTATTTTATTTTGGGAGATTGCATTGGGTCATGAAGTCTAGTTTCAAACTCTCAGGCTAATGTGATATTTCTGGCTCAATCTCCTAAATAATTTGGACTATAGACAGGATCCTTTGTACCCAAGTATGAACAAAACATTTTTTAAACCAATGGGAACACTAAATTGATAAAGACTAAGGCAGTTCTAAAAATTTGCTCAGATAGAACATGTCCCTTGCCTTCATATTGAGCAGGATTTCTGGGTCCCTGAGTAAGTGCCAGGCTCCTGGCCCTACTTGTTACTAGAAAAATTTGAAGATGTACTGGGAAGGAATAAAGGGAGCATGATGACTACTGATGTTGTTTGTACACTAAGGCCTCCTACACAAATGTCTGGACAGTGTTTGCCTGCTGCACTGTCTTTCCTGGAGACAGATGAAAAGTTAGCCTGAATGTAGAAGATCTAGTCAGAGAGCCTGTTCCAGGTAACCAAATGAACTAGTGTCTAGCAGAGAACTAGTAGGCAGCTTTCCTGTTTTTTCAGTCTCCCTGTCATGGCAATAAGGAGTTCTGTGAGGTCACTATCTAGTGAGGTCACATACAGAATGCACTGGTAAATTGGCAGGCTTCAGACCCTCAGTCTGTTGTGCAGGAGACCATAACAAAGCCAAAGGAACCCAGCTTGGTCTTTCTTATCCAGCCTCCCTACTTTGTCAAATAGCCACTCCCTGTGGACCACACCTGTGGATGAGCACAACTCCAATAATGCCGAGAGCATAAGGGAATCCTCAAATACTGACATGAGCCAGAGATCCACAATAAACCTCGGATACAAATTGTGAAGCTCCTACCAAAAACATTCAGTAGGTGAAAAGCAGAGATATGAGCATATTCTTGAGAGCTCCTTAATGGTGGACCTCAAGCAGAAGTGAAATTTGGACATGTGTTCCGCAAGGAAGTTGCTGTAGAAGGTGCTTTACCTCTCAAGACACACAAAGTCCATTTTCTAAAAACAGAAGCTTAGCTAGCAAGCTAATTTAGGGACCTAAAAACATGACTCAAACAGTAACTTGTGAGGCTAGAGCAACTGAGTGTTTGTTAGAACGGCCACAGGTTCATGTCTTTTGGAGGCCTGACTGGAAACTGGCTTCTCCTCGCTTCAGTCTTCGCTGGGATAGAGTGTTAGAACCTGCATAAACACAGCTGACTAATAACATCTCTACTTTATCATGGCTGGAGTGGCAACAGAAGCTTCTCCATAACATGAGTTCTGGCTTCCCTGATTCAACTTTTTCTAGAGTTGCAATTAAAATATCCTAGCATAAGGCTCATGTGAACACTGGCTTCCCTGCTCTAGACCTTACGTAGGTGGTGATACAAGCAGCATCCTCATAGTACAGGAAATAGTAATTTTTATCTTTTCTATCAAACAGGAATGACTCCATCATGGACTCTAGCCCATCTTAACACACTAAGTTACAGAAAATGCCCATTCAGTTCCAATCCTAGGATAACAGCTACAAACCACAGATAGTTCATTGTGGATCAAGGATTGTCTGCTCTCCATGTATCACCTCCACTCTGCTCTCCCTCCCCCTCAGCAATCCCTCAGATTCCCTTTGTGTTGTCTGAATCAATCATCATAGATTGTCAATCTCCAAACCAGCCAGTGCAAAAGAGGTAAGCTTCCTTTCGTCAGGATAACCTAACTCAGGTTGTCTGAATGCTTGCTACCTTGAGCTTGCATCTTTTTACAAAGTAAACTGGCTTCTCCTTGCTTTGTCAAGCCTTGTCAAGATTTCTTGGGCTGCCCACCCTGCCTCGCCCCCAGGACCTCAGAGGACATGTGGATCTTGGGATCTTCTGCTGCCTGCCCTGCCTCACCACACCTCCCCCGCCCTCGACTTTGGAGGGTATGAATATCTTTGGCTGCTGGCTCCATTTCGTCTCCCAGACCTCAGAGGGCAACCAGATCTTGGGATCTTTGGCTGTCCGCCCCACCTCACTCCCCTCATCTCAGAAAACATGCACATCTTTGGCTGCTAGGCCCATCTCATCCTCTCGACATCAGAGGACCCACAAATCTTAAGATCTTCCACTGCCCACCCTGCTTTGCCCCCAGGACCACATAGATGGCGCGTATTTGACTGCCCCTCCCCCTTTGCCTTCTGGACCTAGTACTGCAGTGGATCTTCAGGTGCCCCGCCTCCTCCCAGAACATTTTACTTCAGTGAATTAACTTTGCTGGGCTGATGGGAGACTCTGTAACCCTTCATCCAAACAGGACCTCGGCAAGCTTGTGTCAGTGTGGTGAGTTTACCCCTAAAATGGAGGTCTTCGGTGGGTAAACAGGAGCAGTAGCAAAGTCCCCTCCAATTGTAGGACCTTGGCAATCCTGGCAAGAGTATGGGTGAGTCCTTCCTCCAAACAGAGAACATCAGGTGGATTGATCAGAGTGCTAATAAGGCTTCCCACAACCTGGAGAAAATAAAAAGGGCTGATAAGACACTCAGTGCCATAGTAGGGTCCCAAATGAGACAAAAACTATAGGCAGGTAGATCTGCTGACCTGGAAAAACCTGAAGACATAGTAACAGCAGGAACTACAGGTTGACTTACATCAATATTCCTTGGATAGTCAGGCTAGAAAAAATCTAGCACTCACCCCCCAACAGGCCTGCAGGAGAAATTCAGATGACTGGCCCTCCTCTTCATTGTGGGACCCAGCAATTGGACAAACATCAAACATACAGTAGGACCCTAAGGTATACGCTACTGATAGTTGAGTAATGGGATTGAAAGACCAAATATTAGTTCAAAAGCTGAAAAAGACAAAAACAAAAAAGCACAATGCAATCTCAAACATCTAGTCCTTCAGGACCAAGTACAGGAGACATTGACATAGAAGACTTTAAAAGTCATATACCTGAAATCTCTGAAAAGACAGCAAGTAAGATAAAGACACAAATCCATGATGCTATAGAGGAAGTCAAATCAGAAATAATTTCTCATGTGAAGACATAAATAATAACCATAATAAAGGAGTTGCTCAGCATAGCTACAGAAGACATAGATTTTTTTAAAAAGTACAGGAGCATGGGAAAATGACAGAAACCTTGAATGAACAATACAGAAAACAAGTAGAATGCATAAAACAAATTCAGAAAGATATCCAAGACACAAAAAATTCTACTTAAAAGTTGACAAACCATTTAAATGAAGCTGTGGATAGAATTTCAGATCTTGAGGACAGAATCTCAGCTAGTGATCATGAAAGGATAGAACTTTTAAAAATAATAAAGCAGCATGAATTAACAATTCAGCAGCTTCAAAATGATGCCAACAGAAACAAAATAAGACTAATATGCATTAATGGAAATGCAGAAGTCAACACGAATGAGATTGGTAAACTATTCACAGAATAGCAGAAAATTTCCCAAATATGGGGGAAAATCTGATATACAAATAAGTGAGGCATATAGAATGCCAAACAATCACAACCAACATAAATCTACACCCAGACATATAATAATTAAGATCTCAGACATACAGCATAAAAACAGAATACTAAAACTATTAGATAAAAAGCACAACTCACTTATCAAGGAAAGCCCATTAGAATCACAGTAGACTCTTCCATGCACACTTTCAAGTTAAGATGAGATTAGACTGAACTATTTCAAGCCCTAAAAGAAAACAACTTTCAACCCAGACTGATGTACCCAAAAAAACTGTCTTTCAAATTTAATGGAGAAACAAGATACTTCCATGACAAAGAACAACTGAAGAAAGTCATGTGCACCAAACCAACCCTAAAAAGAATACTGAAAGACATACTAGAGATTAAAAATGACTATAATTTCCAGAACAACAACAGAATGAAACCACCAGGCTAAGCAAGAAATTAAACAAAGGGGGAAAGCAGAAAACAAACAACAGGAACATAACATGACAAAGTTGAGGCAGTATATATCAGTTATATTCATAAATGTAAATGGCCTCAATTCACCTATCAAAAGAAACAGGTTGACAGAATGGATCAAGAAACAGTACCCCACAATATGTTGTAGAAACACATCTGGCTCAAAAAGAAACTCACAGATTAATAGTCAAAGGATGTAAAACAGTATTCCATGCAACAGGAACCCAGAAAATAAAAAGCATGGGTAGCTATTCTGTTTGCAGACAAAGTGAACTTCAAATCTAAAATGATTAAAAGAGATAGAGAAGGCCACTACATACTTTAGTGGGAAACTTCAAGAGGAAGAACAATTATAAATATATATGCACCAAATACAGAAGAACCCAACTATATAAGATAAACTAATGGACATGAAAAATTAAATACACAAATACACAATTGTAGTAGGGGAACTTAATACCCTATAATCACAGATAGATCAACTAGACAAAAAGTCAGCAAAGAAATAACAAAACTGAGTCATACCTGTGAGCAAATAGTGGATGTTTGCAGTGTTCCACCCAACCAAATCAGAATATACATTCTTCTGAACTGCACAGGGGACATTCTCCAAAATAGTCTATATATTAGATCATAGAACATTCTTAAGTAAATGTAAAGGGATTGAAATTATCACATGAATATTATATAACCATAACGCACTGGAATTGGAAATTAATGGTAAAAGAAATTGCAAAACCTGAATAAATGTATGTATTTATTAAATGACAACCTCCTGAAAAATCATGGGTTACAGGTGAAATTAAAGAAGAAATTAAGCAATACCCACAATTCAATGAAAATGCAGATATAACATACCAAAACCTGTGGAATGCAATGAAAGGAGTTCTAAGAGGTAAATATGTAGCAATAGATTGTAATATCAAGACAACAATGAGTACAAATAAACAACATTGCAGGCTTCTAAAAAAGAATAAATAAAACCCAAAGCTCATAGAAGAGAGGGAATTATAAAGATCAGAGTAGAAATTAATGCAACTGAGACTTAAAAAACTATGCAATGAATTAATGAATAAAAGAACTAGGTTTTCTTGAGAGAATAAACATAATTGATAAACCCCTGGGCAACCTTCTCAAGAAAAAAAAGGAAAACTTCAAACTGATGCGATAAGGACTGAAAGGAGAGAAATTACTACAGATTCCATGGAAATTCAAAAGATCATGAACACCTACTATGAAAACCTTTATACACATAGGTGAAAACAGAGGAAATGGACAGATTTCTAGAAACATATGAACTACCAAAGCTCAATCAAGAAGATATAACAATTTTGAATAACCCAATATCAGCTCCTGAAATTGAAAACGTGATTAAAAACGTATCAACAACAACAACAAAAAAGCCCAGGTCCTCATGGATTGACAGCTGAATTCTACAAGAAATTTAGAGAAGATTTAATGTCAATACTCCCCAAACTCTTCAGTGAAATTGAAAATTGAAAATTGAAATTGTCCCATAACAGTTCTGGGAGGTATTACTCTGATACCAAACCCAGAGAAAGACCCAATCAAAAAGGAGAACCATAGGCCAGTCTCACTAATGAGCATTGATGCAAAGATTCTCAACAAAATACTGGCAAATAAAATGCAGCAAATCATGAAGAAGATTATACATCATGAAGAATTGGGATTTATCTCAGGAATGCAGGGATTGTTTAACATATGAAAATCAATAAATGTAATACACCACATCAACAAAGTCAAAAACAAAAATCACATGATCATCTCAAAAGATGCAGAGAACGTTTTGATAAAGTCCAACACTTGCTCATGATAAAAACCCTACAGAAAATCTGAATAGATGGTATCTGTCTCAATCTCATAAAGGCCATCTATGACAAATCAACAGCCAACATTATACTAAATGGAAAAAAACTGAAACGTTCACTCTAAAGTCAGGAACAAGACAAGAATGTCCACTACCACCATTTCTATTCAATATAGTTCTGGAAATATTAGCCAGAGCAATCAGATAAAGAGTGAAATAAAAGGAATAAAGACAAAAGGAAGAAGTTAAATTATCACTATTTGCAGATGACACTATACTCTACATAGAAGATCCCAAAATCTCCATCAAAAGACTACTAGAGCTAATTAAAAAATTAAGTAATGTAGCTGGATACACAGTCAACACTCAAAAATCAACAGCATTCTTATACACAAACAACAAACTCACTGAAAGAGAAATTATGGAAATATCATCTTTCACAATAGCATCAAAAAAGTGAAATACTTAGGAATCAACATTTAAAACAATGTAGAAGTCCTACATGTGGAAAATTATACTACTCTTAAAAAGGAGATTTAAGAGGATATTAGAAAATGGAAGGGTATTCCTTGCTCTTGCTTAGGAATAACCAACATTGGCAGAGGAGGGGCTGGGCAGATCTGGGGTGCCTGTATCGGCCTCTCCGTGTGTTTGTAGGACTGTGGATATCTCTGCGAGCAGGGAGGGATCGCAAGATCCTGAGGCACCGCAGCCTGTGGTGAGTGCTCAGCACACTCTGCCCAAATCTCAGACTGTTCCGGACCCTCCAGGCTTCCAGGTGCAGTGAAGTGGAGTAGTGGGTTTGAGGCCTCTACATTCACCTCCCTATGCCGGCTGCACTTGGAGAACTGCTGAGCTTCGGACAGGTGGGTGGGCCCACACTATCCCCGGAGCCCAGCCTGTTTCGCTGCCGCGCCTAGCCATCAGGGTGCAGAGGAGGGGCTGGGTGGATCTGGGAGGCCTACATCGGCCTCTCCGAGTGTCTGGAGGACTGTGGATATCTCGGCAAAGAGGGAGGGAGCACAGGTTCCTGACACACCATGGCCTGTGGTGAGTACCCTAACCCGGCTGCGATTGGAGAGCTGTGGAGCTTCCAAGGGGCAGGTGGGCGCACAGTGTCCCTGAGGCCCAGCTTGTCTGGAACTGCAGAGTTTTGAGCAGGCAGAGGAGGGCCATTGGTTCTGCAGGCCCAGTGGCTTGGGGTAGCGTGGTGCCAGTGTCTCAGTAACTGCAAACATAGAAGGGGATTTTCAACAGATCCTGAGGAAGCTTTCAAATAACACTTGAAACACAGAAATATAGGAAAATGACAAAACGAAAGACCAAATTACAACCTCAAACCTCCAGCCTATCTCAAGAAACCCTAGGAGCAATGTATATAGAAGAAAATATATGCCATCCACCTCAAATATCGGACACAATAGCTACTGAAATTGGCAAGCAACTCCAGGAAGCTTTAAAGAAATTCAAACTCAAAATAATCTCCCAGATAAAGGAAGAAATGATAAAACAAATGGAAGAGATTCTGAATATATCTATAAAAAACACATAAAAAATTGGAGGAACTAAACAAAAAGATAGAATCCCTAGACGAGCAATATAAGAAACAAACAGAATACATAATGCAGATGCACAGCGATATACAGGAAATAAAAAACTCCACTGAAAGTTGTAAAAACTGCCTTAATGAAAGTGAAGATAGAATTTCAGACCTTGAAGACAGGATTGCAGCTAGTGAACAGGAAAGGAAAGATCTTTTAAAAATAACAAGGAATCAGGAAACAACAATTCAACAACTGCAAGACGATGCAAAGAAGAATAACATAAGAATGATAGGGATTAATGAAAAAGGAGACAACATAAATGATGTCAAGAGGATACTTAGAAAGTAATAGCTGAAAATTTCCCAAGCATGAGATCAGAAACTGACATAAGGATCAGAGAAACATATAGAACTCCAAATAGTCATAACCAAAATAAAACTACACCCAGACATATAATAATCACCATCCCAGAAATCCAACACAAGAATAGATTATTAAAAGCTGTCAGACAGAAAAGACAGATCACTTATAAAGGAAAACCTATCAGAATCACAGCAGACTTCTCAGCACAAACAATAAAGTCAATAAGAGCATGGAGTGAAGTATTCCAGATCCTAAAGCAAAATGATTTCCAACCTAGACTGATATATCCTGCAAAACTATCATTCAGAATTGATGGTGAAATACACTACTTCCATGACAAAGAACAGCTGAAGAACTTCATGAACACGAAGCCAACCCTGCAAACAAAATATTGAAAAACAGTTTAGATACACAAAGGAAAAAACCACTAAGCAAAGCAGATAATTAAACAGAACAGAAAGATAAAGATACAACAGCAGAGAGATAACATTCCTACAATAAACCAGCATTTAACAGTAACAACCATTAATGTAAATGGTCTCAATGCACCAATCAAAAGAAACAGACTAGCAGAATGGATCAAGAAACAAAATCCAACCATATGCTGTTTACAGGAAACCCATCTAACCCAGAAGGATACTCACAGACTGAAAGTCAAAGGATGGAAAACAATTCTTCATGCAGCAGGAATCCAAAAAAAGGCAGGAGTAGCCATTCTGTTTGCAGACAACGTGAACTTTAAACCAACAATGACCATAAAGGACAAAGAAGGTCACTACATACTCGTAAGGGGAAAACTCCAAGAGGAAGAGATAACTATCTTAAATATATACACACCAAACTCCAGAGCACCCAGTTATATAAAACAATTATTAACAAAAATGAAAACTCAAATTATCAGTAACACAATTGTAACAGGAGACCTTAATACGCCATTGACACCAAGGGACAGATCAACCAGACAGAAAATGAGCAAAGAAATAACAGAACTTAATCACACCTGTGAACAAATGGGTTTGATAGACATATACAGAATGTTCCACCCAACAACATCATAATACACATTCTTCTCAGCAGTACATGGATCATTCTCTAAAATAGACCATATATTAGCTCACGGAACATATTTAAACAAATGCAAAAGGGTTGAAATCATCCCTTGCATGTTATCGGATCATAGCGCTCTGAAATTAGAAATTAATGATAAAAGATACTGCAAAATTCCCACAAACACATGGAAAGTGAATAACACACTCTTGAATAATCAGTGGGTCACAGAAGAAATTAAAGAAGAAACTAAACAATACCTAAAAGAAAATGAAAATGCAGATACAACTCACCAGAATCTGTGGAATGCGATGAAAGCCATCCTGAGAGGAAAATTTATTGCCCTGAGTTCACACATCAGGAAAACAGAAAAAATACAAATAAACAACTTGATGCTACACCTCAAACAGCTAGAAAAAGAAGAGCAAGTCAAGCCCAAAGCCAAAAGAAGACAGGAAATTATAAAAATCAGAGCAGAAATCAATGCAATAGAGACTAAGAAAACAATCCAAAGAATCAACGAATCAAAGAGTTGGTTCTTTGAAAGAATAAATAAAATCGATAAGCTCCTAGCCAACCTTATTTTAAAAAGGGAAGAAAAAGCTCAAATTCATGCAATAAGAAATGAAAAAGGTGAAATCACTACAGACCAAATAGAAATACAGAAGATCGTCAACACCTATTTCGAAAACCTCTACTCTCAAAAGTTTGATAACACAGAAGAAATAGACAGATTCCTAGAAGCATATGAAGAACCAAAGCTAGATAAAGAGGATGTAAAACTGTTGAATAAGCCAATCTCTGTTAATGAAATTGAAAATGTAACTAAGTCCTTACCCACCAAGAAGATCCAGGCCCAGATGGATTCACTGCAGAATTCTACAAGAAATACAAAGAAGACCTACGGCCGACACTCCTCAAACTATTCAGTGAAATTGAAAGGGAAGCAATCCTTCCTAAATCATTCCTGGAAGCAAATATTACTCTAATACCAAAACCTCAGAAAGACCCAACTAAAAAAGAGAACTATAGACCGATCTCCCTAATGAACACAGATGCAAAAATCCTCAATAAAATATTGGCAAATAGGATGCAGCAAATCATCAAGAAGATTATACACCATGACCAAGTGGGATTCATCCCAGGAATGCAAGGATGGTTCAACATATGCAAATCAATAAATGTAATCCACCATATCAATAAAGCCAAAAGTAAGAATCACATGATCATTTCTATAGATGCAGAAAAAGCCTTCAATAAGCTCCAGCATTTATTCATGATAAGAACTTTACAGAAAATTGGAATAGATGGTCTTTACCTCAATATTATACAGGCCATTTATGACAAACCAACAGGCAGCATCATACTAAATGGCCAAAAATTGAAAGCCTTTACTTAAAAATCAGGCACAAGACAAGGATGTCCTTTATCACCACTCCTATTTAATATAGTACTGGAAGTACTAGCCAGAGCAATTAGGGAAGAGAGAGAAATAAAAGGGGTAAAGATAGGAAAAGAAGAAGTTAAATTATCATTGTTTGCAGATTACATGATACTCTACATAGGAGACCCCCTAAACTCCATTGAAAGGCTCTTAGATACAATAAATAAATTCAGTAATGTGGCTGGATATAAAATCAATACTCAGAAATCAATAGCATTCCTATACACGAACAACAAAATCACAGAGAGGAAAATAAGAGAAACTGGACTATTCACATTAGTAAGCAAAAAAATGAAATATTTAGGAATTACTCTTACAAAAGAAGTGAAAGACTTATACGGTGAAAATTATAGTACACTGAAAAAGGAAATTGAGGATGATCTCAGAAAATGGAAAGACATCCCTTGCTCATGGATAGGAAGCACAAACATTGTGAAGATGGCCATTCTCCCAAAACTGTTATACAGATTCAATGCAATCCCAATAAAAATACCATCAACATACCTTATAGATCTAGAGAAATCACTCCTAAGTTTCATCTGGAACCAGAAGAGACCTAGAATCGCAAAGGCATTTCTAAGCAGCAAAGGAAAAGCAGGAGGCATCACAATCCCTGACTTGAAGTTATACTACAAAGCAACTGTAGTAAAATCAACATGGTATTGGAATCAAAACAGAGCCAAAGATCAATGGAATAGATTAGAAGATACAACCACAACTACAAACACACTCAACCACCTTATCTTTGATAAAGGAGCCAAGCAGGTTCATTGGAAGAACGACAGTCTCTTTAATGAATGGTGCTGGAAAAACTGGCTCTCCATTTGCCGAAAACTAAAGCTAGACCCATGTTTATCACCATGTACTAAATTAAAATCTAAATGGGTCAAAGATCTGAATATTAAAACAGAAACATTAAATCTATTGGAAGACAAATTGGGTAGAAACCTTGAAGACATAAGAGTAGGTAGAGAATTCATGAACAGGACTCAAACCACAAGGGAAATACTTCCCAGCATCAATAACTGGGACCACTTCTTAATAAAAAGTTTCTGCATGTCAAAAGAAATCTCTGGCATAGTGAAAAGAAAACCCACAAACTGGGAAAAGATTTTAGTGAACTCTCTCTCAGACAAGGGACTCTTGTCTAAAACATATAAAAGAATTAAAAAACCTCAGATCCCCAAAATTCAAAGATTCAATCCAAAAATGGGCATCTGAGATGAAAACGCACTTTACAGATGAAAAAATGCAAATGGAAAATAAATACATGAAAAAATGTTCATCATCATTAGTCATTAGAGAAATGCAAATTAAAACCACACTGAGATACCATCTCACTCCTGAAAGAATGGCCAGGATCAAGAAAACCAACAACAACAAATGCTGGAGAGGCTGTGGAGAAAAAGGAACTCTCCTGCACTGTTGGTGGGAGTGTAGACTGGTACAGCCTTTGTGGAGGTCTGTCTGGAGATTTCTCAAAAAGTTGGGATTGGGAATCCCATTTATTGCAGCTATTCCACTTTTAGGCATATTCCCAGAAGAACTGAAAGCATCATACCACAGGGATATATGTGCACCTATGTTTATAGCAGCACAATTTGTAATCGCCAGATCTTGGAAACAACCCAAGTGTCCATCAACTGAGGAATGGATAAAAAAGTTGTGGTATTTCTATACAATGCAGTACTATTCAGCTATAAATAAGGATCACATTGAGATATTTATCAATAAATGGGCGCAGCTTGAGACCATACTCATAAGTGAAATAAATCAATCTCGCATGTGTGAATACCGAATAGTTTCCCTAATGTATGTAATGATTCAAATATATAAAAATATGTGGTAATCATGATTCCCCATTATGTGGCCTTGAAGCCTTATAAAGTATTCACTTATTAATTGGAAAGGCTTTATTCTGGGCTTCTTGATATGGAAATATTTGAAGCTATAGTATATGAAGTTTTATCCAAATATTTCAAGGAAAAAGACAGTCACTATGGTAACTACTATTAAGTCGGGTTATTTGGTGGTGAAGCACTAGATTGCTGAAATAGTCATGCTTTGGCCTGTATTGTTATATTGTTATGTTCTGTTTTATCTCAATCTCTCCCTTATTCTTAAAAAAAATTATTTAGTTATTTCTTATGTTTGTTTTAATTAAGGGGAAAATTTTTAAAAATTAGCAGGGTATATAATAGTAACTCTTTTTGATTTCCTATTAACTTGTTTTGAAGTCCTGTAATACTCCCACGATCTTGTTTTGACTGATTAGACTCTGTTCCATTCTGTATGATAGTATCAAGTTTGAGGGTATAGGCAACTACTTTGAAGGCAATAAGATTCACTAAGATGCCCATTCTGGTTTGACTATTGTCTCCTTTGGAAGTCCTGTAATGTTTACAAGGTTTAGGTTTTATTGGTCTTGTTCTCTACTGTTTTGTCCAACTTTATAATATCTAATGAGATAGACAATTCTTTTTAAGGAAACAAGAGACATCGTTGATAACCATTGTTGATAATCTTGTACTCTGTTTCACATCATGTGCTATGTCTATCCTTGGTTTTGACTGACAGCTTTGTTTTGCCATATTTGACTTTATTCTCTCCCCCCCAAAAGTAATAAGAACTAAGGAGTAATAAAATCCAAAATGTGTAAATTTTGTTGTAAAAAAAAGAGGGGAAAAAAAGAGCTCTAAGGGATATAACAGCAAGTGTGTTTAGGGGTGTTAAATAGCTGATTATATTAATGTTTTTGGATCATTGAACACAGCTGTTTGCAGTCTCTCTGTTTGAATGTCCACTTTGTATTGTTTGATACTGTGATTTGAGCAACTATTTCTAAGATGACAATATGTAATCTATTAACAGGTGATTTCTTACTGTTTTTTTTTTGTAGTTCTGTATTACATGTACCCTTACACCCCTTTGTTTTGTTTTGTGTTTTTCTCTTTTTCCTTTTAAATAAAATTTAAAAAAAAAAGGAATAACCAACATTGTGAAAGTGGCCATACTTCCAAACTGTTTTACAGATTTAATTCAATCTCAATCAAAATACCATTAATATAACTTACAGATCTGGAGAAAATACTCCCAAAATTCATTTGGAAACAGAAGAAACCTAGAATACAAAGGCAATTCTGGGCAACAAAAGCAAGGTGGGAGGCATCTCAATTCCTGACTTGAAACTATACTGCAAAAGCTACAGTGATTTAATCAGCATGGTACTGGCAAAGAAATAGACCTGAGGATCAATGGAACAGATTAGAAGATGCAAGCACAACTGCAAAGACATTTAGCTACCTTTTCTTTGACAAAGGGGCTAAATATGTTCACTGGAAGGATAGCTTCTTTAATAAGTAGTGTTAGAAAAATTGGCTTTCCACGCACCAAAGATTGAAACTAGACCCATGCCTATCACCAGGCAGTAAACTAAAGTCAAAAATGGATCAAAGATTTAAATATCAAAACAGAAACACTAAGTCTACTGGAAGGCAAGGTGGGTTAGAAATCTTGGAGACATAGCGGTAGGCAGAGAATTCATGAACAAAACACAAACTGCAGCGGTAACTACTTCAAAGAATCAACCACTGAGGTCTCATAGTATTAAAAAGTTTCTTCATTTCAAAAGAAATCACCAACAGAGTGTAAAGAAAACCCACAGAATGGGAAAGAATTTTAGCCAGCAATCCCTCAGACAAAGGACATATATCCAGAACATATAAAGAATTGAAAAACATCAAGCCCCTCATATTCAAAGACCTTCTCCAAAAATGGGCACTTGAGATGAACACACATTTCTCAGATGAAGATATACAAATGGCAAATAAGTACATAAAGAAATGTTCACCATCACTGATCATTCAAGAAATGCAAATTAAAACAGCATTGAGATTTCATCTCACTTCGGAAAGAATGGCTGCCATCAAGAAATCATCAATAACAAATGTTGGTGAGGCTGTAGGGGAAAAGGAACATTTCTCCACCTTTGGTGGGAGTGTATACTGGTGCAGCCACTGAGGAAATCAGTATGGAGATTCCTCAAAACACTAGCATTGGAAGTTCCATGCAATCCAGCTATTCCCCTCCTGGGTATTTTCCAAAAACAATTGAAAAGGTCATGTCACAGCGATATATGTGCACCCATGTTTATGGTAGTACAATTTGTAACAGCTAAATCTTAGAAACTATCCAAATGCCCATCAACTGAGAAATGGATGAAAAAGATGTGGTATTTTTATATAATAGAATGTACTCAGCTATAAAAAAGGATGATTGAGGCTTTTATTGGTAAATGGAGGCAACTTGGGACTATCCTAAGTGAAATAAATCAGACTCGCAATTGTAAATATCGCATTCTCTCTAGTATAAAAATAATAATAAAAAACTGAAAGATAATAAGATCCAAACCATATAATAGCTATTGTGATAATGAAAAGGACAGAAAGTGCTCTAAAAGATATGACTGTATGTATAAGTGTGCAAGACAGATAACCATACTAATAAGTTTTTGTTAGTGAATCAAACAGAATAGTTTGTACTGTCATTGTTTAATTGTCCATATTTTATGTTTTGATTTTGTAACTTGAACAACTACTTCTAACAATATATAATTTATCAACTAATGATTTCCTATTTTTTTAAAATTCTGTACTATTTCTATTCTTTTTCTGTTTTGCTTTTTTTTTTTCTCTAAATAAAAACAAAAGATTCTCCATTTCTTAAAACTGGCCTACACCTTGCCCCAGTATACTTAGGTTTCATTGTAGGTATCACATTGACTGAAAACACATCCAAGGATCCCTACTGACCGCAGAAGGGCACAGAAAAGCAGGTCCTTCATGTAAGAATGTACTTCAAGGGAATCAGTAAGGTAAAGACTTAACCTTGGACAAGCTTCATTTTCACACAAAACTGTCACAAAAGTATAGGTCATAAAGAGTGAGAAATAAAGAGCCTATAAGCCTCAGGAATTTTTCCATGACATTCAACCACAAGCCTCTCAGGAGGCTTTCTCCAAGAAATTACTGTTCTAGGTAGGAGGTCTTCTTTCTTCTCATTAATCTGCCTCTCTGAACCCATGAAGGAAGCTTCCTGTGTATCCCAGCTTTCTTCTTCAAGTTTATGGAAGCCTAGATTCTCCTGGTTTGTGCTGGTTGTTGATGGCAATGACTCAAGGCAGAACCTCAGCTTGCAAATCAGGCCCTAGTAAGGCCTCTCTGCACTTGATTCCACCTCAGCCTGCAAAAATGTAGAACTTTTATTCTTCTGCCCAAGACTATTGGTCTGGGGAAAAAACCATATGTTCTTCAAGGCCACCATCAGTATACTGATGCTCAAAATAGCTTTTCATTTCAAACTGAGTCACCTTACCCTTAGCCAACAGGCATGGAAGAGTGTTCCGGCTGAGGAAGGTTCAGGCAAAAAACATTCATATTTTTATCTTTAGCAACGAGCAGTAAAGTTCACCGCAAAAGAGGTTCTCTCTTAACCCATCAAATGTTCATTTTCTCAACTGAGTGGCTAAGCCAGTAAGCTGCTATGGGGTCCTGTCACAATGGTTCAAGTGACTAATTTTGGGATAGAGCAATCTAGATCTCTGTCAGACTATTTCACAGCTGGATTCCTCTTGGAAGCCCACTTGATACTGGCTTCTCTGGTCTGGCCTGGTGACATGGCATGTCCTGTTGACAAAGGTGCTTACCTACCAAGGACACCAACAAAAGTTCTCACTCTAGCATCATACTTATGCCAGTCAAATTAAGGCTAGCAGAGGGTAAAGGTCTCTCAATGATGTTGTTGGCTCTGGAAATCTTCTTTGACAAGCTTCCAGATCCATTCTTCTGAACCAAGCTCATGTCCCAGGAATAGGTCATAAAGCTGACAATTGTGCCTGCCACCTTGCTCCACGTATTACCCATCCTCTTGTTCTGTGGATGTAATCTTGCAGGGTGCGGTGGCAATCATAACTGGTAACTAGCTTCTCATACGTACTGTCCAGATCAATGACTGCTCAGGCTATGACTATGACTGTACAGAGAAGGAGGACTTGGGAGCCCTTTTGGAAGTTAATGCTTTGGATTTTGTGATCATCTAGAATATATTCTAGCCAGTTCACAGTGCCATTATAGAACACCAGAATAGGTAAAGAGGCTCCTGTCTTTGCTGAGTTTTTGGACTGAAAGGTCATCCAAAAAAGCTAGGCCTTCTGCTATATGGCCTTTCCCCAGAATGTACTAGTTTCAGGAAGTTTTCATTCAACAGTGCATATGCCTCACCCAGCACAATGAAAGTGAGCTGTTCCAGTCTAACCAGTTCACTGTTAAGGGCTTCCTTAGAGCCCATGGGGAAGGGCCGCTACCACATCGCTGTTTGGATATTTGCAACCTAATCCTAAATATGTCATTGCCTCTCCCTGGCGCCAGAACCAGTAGGTCCAAGGAGCTGCTCAATGGGTGGACACCTGTTCAGCTACTCCTAAAAGCATCAGGACTTGGCCCCATGGTACATGCATAAAGCTCGTGTCTAGGAGTGGTGCATTCAGCAGTCACTAAAGTAACCGTAGGCAGCTGAAAGTTTGCTACTGCGTTTCTGCGTAGTAAAAGACATTCAGATTGCAAATCAGTGAGGGGATTACATTCCTGTGGGCTAAAAGTCTTCCAGCACAGCCTTCCTCTAGTGCGTGCAGTAGGTATCCCAGACTCGGGTTCGCGAAGCTGCCCCCATGGAAGTTCTGCAGTGCCGGCCACTAATATTGACCACACTCGCGCGCTGAAACCTCCAGTCACTTGGCGCAAGCGCTGTGCATTGGAAGTCCATCCAGTGAGTAGCGAGTGGACAGATTCAACAGGGCACAGACAGTAACAAAGGTCCAGATCGCTGAAGCACTGGCCACGGGCACTCTGACACCTGCTCTACAGCAGGTCCTGCCTTCGCAGTACCCCACCACCACGTAGACTGCGCACCACTGGCACGAATTTTTCGTGATTCCAAGCCACCAGCTCCCACTACATATGCAAGACCCAGTTTCTTGCGGGCCTGAGAGGCGCGCTTCAGTGACGTCACACACGCGCGCATGGCGGGCAGTCTCGCTTGTACGGTGGCTGGCGCGGCTCAGTGAGTCCTGCAGAGCCGTGAAATCCTCAGTAAGGAAGGATTGGTACAATCTAGTGGCTGAGAGGTCGGTAGGTTTGAACCAAGCACCGAGACACTCAGATCAATTTGGGGGCCTGGAAGAGGGAGGTGTCCAGAGTTCACTAGTTCGAGGCAAATTGGGCCCTGGCCCTATCAGACAGGGCGGGGCGGGGCGGGGTGCGGGGGCGGGGCATAATTTCTGGCAATTGGGTCCCCAGTTCCTGCAGTTCTCCTTTTTCGTCCTCATTCCATTTGCAATATCCAGTTTAGTGCCTCTCTCTCCCACTCCTGTGGGGTTTTTGAAACCAGTAACCATTCCTTCGCAGATGCATACAGATGACTGTACCATTAAAATGAATTATTTTACATATTCAAATACCTTTGTGAAAGAGGAGTAGACTTTCTTGGAGCATTACCAGACAAAATCCAGGGAAGCCCTGAAGTGTCAGAGCAGTGTCCTCTAAGCACTAGTTCTGTTTATAAGTGCAAGAATTAATACAGGGTATGATTACCAAGTGAAACTGGTAGATTATGTCCCTCTTAAACCTAATTTCTCTGTCTATAAAATGACACAGTTTTATATTGAAGTCTTGCTGCATAACTATATGAATGCACAGTTCGTTTCCGCATAAATGCTTTATGACAAGAGGCTTTGCTGATCCTGGAGGAACTGTAGCTCCTGGAGTTCAACCAATCCAGGCTCCACACTCCAGTCACCTCCTCTATTTTTGTCTCAGAACTTGGCCCACCATCCATTTTCCCTAATCCCCCAGAGCCTGGCTTCAGACCACAAGACAGTTCCTAAACTCTTAAATCCCTTAAAGTAACTAGAACAAGCTAACCCTGCAGCACTTTCCACTGCCTCCTTTCTTCTTTCTAGGGAAAACCAAGTGGAAGATTCATGTCCACAGTTTACTGTCTCACTTTGCCTCCTAACTAACTCTCCTACTTCCACTTATATCACCAGGGTAGTGTGGAGGCGCCTCCTCTTAGGAACTGTTAGTAATAAACGATCTTTTGTAGCCATTGCCCCTGATAGGAATAATAGGAAATAAATTTCCTATTATTACATACCCCCAATCTTATATCAATCCTATTTTATTTATGTATTCCTGTATCTCCTCCAGATCAGGCATCATTCTTAGTCTTTTTAACAGCCATTCATATCCTTACAAGAACCCAAGAGATAGTTATTACTGTAATCCCTAGTTTAGAGATGGGTGATTCAAGTACAGTAAAGTACCTTGCAAGAGAACACAAACCTTTTTAAGCACTGAATTGGGATGAAGACCTCAACTCTGGCTCCTGGAGTGGATGCTTTTATTATTGTTATAAGCCATTCTCAATGATATGTTCAGAACTGGAATAGAATCAAAAGTGAAATAAGCTGAACTCTTAATTAATTGTATCAGAGGCATGAATTCTAGGCTGGATAATTTCAGTTGTTCAAGTTCAGTTCCAAATCCAAAGGGAATCTACCTCTATGGAATGAACCTGTCATACCTTTGCCCTAAGTGCATCTTTATCTACCTCCACTAAGGATATAAATTTCAGTATGTGCTCCCTAGTAATTATATTTCTAAAAGACTCAACCCAAGCTATGCCAGCAGGAAGAGAAGCCAGTGCCATTGAGTACAGCTACATTGTGATAGGACAGCAGCTTCTGGGGTAGTGAAATCTCTGTACTTCTCAGAAAGAATGTATGATCCTGTCCCAGAGTTCAAGATTTCCCTGAAAATCCTGCCTATGCAGCCAGTTATATAATCTAAAATGACCCAAAAGCTGTACCTGTTCTAAAGCTGTACCTGTCCTGGGTTCCCTGGGAGCCTCCACTCATGCTCACCCAGAGTTTACCCTCTTTTATACGAAGTTTTTAGTTAGCTATCAGATTACAAATAGTCACAAATCCATTAAAAAGTTTCTAACATTAAAAAGTTTCTAACTGTAGGTCTTCAAGCTCATTTCATTGTGAGCTTTCCAATGACAAGCACAACAAGTAGGCAATATAAGCCTTTGGTCTGGGATCCTTGGAACAACATGGAAAATTTTGTAGCCAACTATAGCACCAGAACTCCTCAACTTAGGGCACATTAGTTAGTTTCTGTAGGCTGTTGTCTAATTAAATTCTAGGCTCTCAGGGGCTGGGGATTTAGCTCAGCGGCATAAGCGCTTGCCTTGCAAGTGTGCGGTCGTGAGTTCGATCCCTGGTACCGATAAAAGCGAAAAAGACCAAAAAAAAAGAAAAAGAAAAAAAAATTCTAGGCTCTCAAGTTTGCAAGAGCTTCTCCACAACAGAAGTCAACTTCTGATGCATGACTTAGCTTTACACTATTCCTTTCAATTGGACTTGCGTACTACTACACACTTACCAGAGCTAGGAAGTTCCTACCATTCAGAGGAGAAAATTTTGGGGTAGAATTTTCTTATAGCAAATGAACTCCATCTCCCCAAAATTTTTGTATCTAATTATCCATTTGTCTTAGTTGCTTACATTGTTGCTAAGATAAAGTACCCAGCACTTACGAATTAAAGAGGAAAGGTTTATTTCAGCTCATGGTTTGTAAGTTTCAGTGCATAATTGGATGGCTCCAAGGAAAGGTGGCATGGTAGGAGGGCATTACAGAGGAGAAATAGTCCTTGGGGAAGTATGGCAGGAAGCAGGCAGAAAAACAGCTAAATCTGCCCCTCTCTCCTGTCCCTTCCAGCTTACTTGTGTTTTGAGTGGTGCTACTCACACCACGGTGGACCTACCCATTAGCCACAACCAGACCTGTGATAAACCAATCAGTGGTAATTTAATTTAATTACCCCGCACTCTTAATCCCAATACACACCATGAATCCCAGCATCAGATGCTCCAACCACGTCCAAAAATCCCATCTATGACTGCATTAGGTCTGCAGGAACATCTAGATACAAACCTTAACATCATTCATCCATTTATCCATGCATCCTTTTGTTTAATTTTATTTAAAGAAAGACTAAACAAAACAGAAAATGGGTAGAAATAATACATACTTTAAAGAAAAAATAAACATTAAGAAATCACTAGTTGATGATTATATATTGTCCTCATACAAATAGTTGTTTAAGTTAAAAAAGTGAAACAAAGTGGGGATTCAAACAGCGAGACTGCAAGGAGTTCTGTTCAACTATCCAACAAAAATTTAGCGATATGGTTATCAATCCTATACACTTAAACATACATGCAGTTGTTCATATCTTCATTTATGTTGAGATTAAACAAAACATAGTAGGCTAAAATCACTCTGAACAAAGAATAATAGTATAAATGCATTTCACATCATGACACTACGGGATCAGCATTGGGTATTATAGTGTCTCTTTTCCTTCAAAGTATTTGTTCATTTCATCATGCATTGCAAGATCAGTTCTCATAAACTATTTATAGGTTCTATGCATGCATGAGTCTCAACACATATTTCTATCCTTTCTATATTAAAGGGAGAAACAAAACAAAGCAAGACAACACAAAACATATTCCTATGTACACATGAAACAAAAAATACATATAAAACCACTGTACAAGGAGTTCTACAATGGTTACTGTGCTGTCTCTTGTTACCTTCAATAAGTTGTCTATATCATCAGACATAGTATAATTGAATATAGCAGTACATAACAATATTAATAAAAACACAACTTTATAGATAGTGTAAAACTTCAAAAACAGGTAATAATCAAACCAGAATGGGTATCATAGTGAATCTTGTCATCTTCAGTGTAATTGCCTGTACTCTTAGACTTGACACTATCAACCATAACAGTTTTGAATAAAATCTGTCTATACCAGACAGCAATCAAACAAACCAGCTTTAACTAAGATCAGTCATGATAAAACAGTATAAGTTATTCAGGACTCCAGATTAAGTTGATAGGAAATTAAATATTACTGTAGTATAGCCTGTTATTTTGGGGATAGCTGTCTGTGCCCTCAGATCTAGTGCAAGTAGACAAACTGGGACAGAATAAAATCTACCTAAGCAGAGTGGTATGAGTAATGTGGGTTTTAAATCCTGACACACTATTAACAATATCCTCTGCCATCTTTTTAAAGACTATTCCTCTCCTTTCACTCCCCCAGGGTGCATTGTGCATTTTTTTGAGTCTCACCTACACTCTCAGTTTTTAGATTGTGGGGGGAACCTGCTATTTATCTTAGTGATTCTGAACCTTTTCCCTCCTGGACTTGATCTCTGGTTGTATTACTTTACCTATTAAAGCCTGTCTTTCCAACCTATCTACAAATACTGGTCGAGTTGCCCCTATTAGCCTCTGGTTTCCTGTCACCTAGAGCATTGTTTTCTCATATTTGATTTTCAGTCCATAAACCCTTTTTCAGGTTAATTCTATTTCCTATGAAGAGCATCTCGGTGGACCCTATCTCCTGATCTACTCTGCCTGTGTTTCTTTCTTTTTTTCTAATATATCAAGGCCATCTATATTAGAGATTATATCTTACCTTCTCTGCCTCATTTCTTTTCTTTCTCTGCCTCATTTCTGTTGTGATTTTTTTCTGCCATTAGTTGTCTGCTTTTGTTCTTCATTCCAATTTCTGCCCCATTCATTGAGGCCTCTCTGCCACTGTTCCTGGAATCCTGGGACTTATCTGTCTCTCTAGAATGTCCTTCAGTATTCTCTGTAGAGTTGGATTGGCAGTCATGATTTCCCATTCCTCTTTGTCTTGGAAGCATCTTGTTTCTCCATTAATTTATAGAGATAGTTTTTCAGGGTACATCAATCTGGGATAGAGGTTATTTTCTTTCAGTGCTTGGAATACTTTGTTCTAAGCTCTTCTTGATTTGATGCTCTGTGTAAAGAAGTCTGCCATGATTTTGATGGGTTTTTGTCTATGGATGATCTGTTTCTTTTCTCTGATAGCTTTTAATATTCTGTTTTTATATTGAATTTTTGGGATCTTGGTTATTATATATCTGGGTGTACCTCTGTTTTGGTTGTAGGTGGCTGGAGTTCTGTATGCCTCAAACATCTGAATATCATTTGCTTTTCCTATGCTTGGGAAGTTTTCCTTAATTATTTCTGTGAATAGCCTTTGTAGTTCCTTTGTTTGTAACCCTGCTTCTTCACTTACATTCTTAATTCTTAAGTTGTAAATCCTCTTGTCATCTTCTGGCCTTTTTATTGTTACTGCCTGTTTCCTTGTTATTTTTAAGAAATTTTTCCTCTCATGATCCCACATTGCAAACCTGTCTTCCAGTTTGGATAATCTACCCTTAGTTTCTTTCAAGCAGTTTTGCCAGCTTTCAATGGAGTCTTTTATTTCCTGGTAATCTCTTTGAACCTGCTTCATGTATTCTATGTTTTCTTTATATTCTTCGTCAAACATTTCTCTCCTTTTTTGTGCTCCTCCATTCTTCTATCTGTGTCTTCTTGAGAGGTGCTTAGCACGTTTTTATTAATCTACATATATCTTGCTTTAATTGGCTAAATATTTCACTTTTGAACTAATTTATGAGATCTCAAAGATATCTTTTTATGTTCACTGATGCCATGTCTGATATTGCATGTTTGCTGTCCTCAATCTGTTTTGGATTTGCGTCTCCTGGATCAATGTTCTCAGGGTTTGTGGCTGGGGACTTTTCCTTGTTGCTTCCTCTTCTTTTTTTTTTTTTTGTTTCTTCCATACAGACATACAGAGGATGTCCCAGTCCCTTTCCTTGTTGATTATGGTTCTTCTGAAGGATGCTGGCAAACAGGGGCAGTGTGTGCTGACTCCTCTCCTATGGGTCAGTCAACCTGCTGAGGCCTTCACTGCATTAGTGTGTGCAGTTCATAGGAATTGGTTTGGGACTGCTTATTGGGTCTCAGCCAGGGGCATCACCCACGCCAACCATTGCCCACCAATCTCATCTGGGAAGGAAACAACTGACTGAAGTCACTGCTGTTCCTTGTTCTTGCTAGTCCTGCCCAATTCCAAAATGTCATCCCATTGTTGCCCCTTTCTGGTGGAAGGGTTTTATTCCCAGCACTCACCACAAGTCAATGCAAGTCCCTTGTCAGCTCTGTTCTCTGTTGGGCTCATTGACCTCCAACTTCAGTGCGACTTCACTTCAGTGCAACTGTGGTCAAAGGGGCAGAAATTTGGGTGCACAAGAGCATGGAATCTTAGCTGCCTCAACAGTAGCCCTGGGGCTGCATGTCTGACTGGTTCTTTTTGCTTTAGTTTCTTCCTGGGTCAAAAGGATTCGTTCCCTTCTGTCCATGTTGTGTTATGTTGTGTTATTTTGGCATCTCTATCCAGTCATCCTTTAAACATTTACCAAAATGTCTGGTACTTGCCTAGGTGTTGTAGAAACAAAGATGGCTTCAAGAGGTGGTCCCCTTTGTCAAGGAGCTACTCATGTACTAGGCAAGTTAGTTACAGAGTCTGGAGGTGTTTTTAAATATATGTGAAAGCACCAAATTAAGGAGATTCAATACACAATGGATGCCCCCTGAGAAAATGTTGTTTCCGCAGTGCTGGAGACACAGGGATGACACTCAAAGTCTTCTTTATGCATTATTAACCATAGTA
The DNA here is from genome assembly GCF_034190915.1 of Cavia porcellus. Classification (NCBI taxonomy): domain Eukaryota; kingdom Metazoa; phylum Chordata; class Mammalia; order Rodentia; family Caviidae; genus Cavia; species Cavia porcellus. The sequence goes on from NW_026947487.1 coordinate 82,876,808, forward strand.
ATAAAGGGTAATATAAATGCACTTTTTATGGCTGATCAAGAATATACTACTACCAATACTATGTATTCTTTCAAGGTAATGAAACACATCCCTATGGATTGAAATAGGACAGTCATGATATACTATGAAGAAAACTATTATGGTTGCTTTGAGAGAAATTTTTTCAATTTCTCTAAAAAGTCAAACACAAAATTCCCATATTGTCTAGAAATTCTAATCATAAGTATTTACACAAAAGAATTAAAAACATGGGTCATACAAAAACTTGTATATACATAGAAATATTATAATATTCAAAAAGTAATTTTCCATCAACAAACAAATGAATAAATAAAAGATACTTTATACCATGGAATATAGTGTGGATAAAACTTGAAAACATTATGCTAAATGAACCAAACCAAACACAAAAGGTGACAGATTGCATGATTCTATTTATATGAACTTTCCAGAATAGATAAATGCATACAACAAACAATACATTAGTTATTGTTATGGGCTGGGGAAGGAGGGAAGAAGAGGGGAAGGAATGATGACTAATGGAAATGACATGGATTTTCTTGGATTACTTCCTGAAAATGATGAAAAATACATTATTTATTGTTAGGGGATGACAAAGGGGGGAAGAAAGCATGGAGTAATGATTACTAATTGGAATGATAATGTTTTTCTAGGATTAGCCACTGAAATATTGAAAATAGTCTGAGATTAGAATTATCTATACATCTGATTAACATATAAAAACATTGCATTGTACACTTCCTTACAGTTGCACTTTATGTGAGCTGTGGTTTATGTGAGCTGTGGATCAATAGAAGTTTTAAATCTAGTTTTGTACAATGGGATTCCATTTCAGTATATATGAAAAGTTATGGAACAGTTATATGTAACTAATATAACAACAAACATGTCCTGACTATAATACTGTGTCTTTTCTGATTTGTATTTTTCACAATTAGCCATTCATACATTCATTTAACAAAAAGCTCTTGAGATCTTATCATGTGACAACCCTATGATCAATGTGTTCTGTACAAAATAACCCAATGAAGTTCATACTGATTTCTGAAGCTTAGTGTGGCTGAGAAAATGATCCAAGTTCACATATCATGTAAGAGGTAAAACTGAAACTTCAGCAAAATCTATATGACTATAAAACCCTTGTTATTACTGAGTTATGACACTTTGGAGGAGAATGAATTTTGACAAAGCCACTGAATCTATCAGTCATAATTGTCAACTTAACAATTAAGAGGATCCCAACAAGATGATTGGAATTTGGGGGCGCTATCTAATCTACTGATATTCATAGCTGAATGTGCTATTATTACTTCAAACTCAGTTGTAGAGGATATGTGCCTGAAGAGGATATCTCTCTGGCTAACTTCTTCCCCTGCGCTGTAATTCCTGACTACTACAAAATTCTTTTTTTTTATCACACCCTTACACCATGATGTTTCTCTCTTGGAGTCAGCTGAATGTGGACTGAAACCTCTGAAATCAAAGCTAAATTAAATCTCTTCTCCTTTAAATTGTATGGGTTGGATATTTAGTTCCACCAATTAGAAAACTGACCAAAACAGGAAACTATTACGAGAAGTGGGGTTGTTGCTATGACTATAACCAACACTGTGTTTCATAACATTTTGAAACTGGTTTGAAAGAATTTGGAAAAGTCTGAAGAAGAAGAAGGTTGAAAAATCCTAAAATGATATAAGAAGAGCCTAATAGGCACTTCTGGTGCAAGTTCTGAAGGCCAGAATGCTGATAGGAATGCAGAAAGTAAGGGCTAGGATCAGGAAGTCTTAGATAGGAAGAGAGGAGACTCCTGAAATTTGAACTTGAGAACATGCATGTTACATTCTGGGAAAAAAATCTATATTTTGTCCATGTCTTAAGGCTCACAGTGAATCTCAATTTACAGGATAAACACTAGTTGATATGGTAGAGAAAATTTCAAGTCACCAAAATATTCAAGCTGTGGTATGGGTACTATGGCTGATTTTAACCAGATTATAGTGAGAATTGGGAGCAAAAAGCACAGAAGAAACATTAGAAAAACTTAACTTTTGGCTATAAAAGAAACTCATGTAGAGTTGGGGACCATGTAAGTGTGGTTGTTAAAGAAATTAAAAAGAACCCAGGTATATTGAACAAAAACATGAAAACAAAGTTGTCCAGCAGGTATCTCAATAAGCAAGGCGCCACCCATCACAGGCTCAACGTTGCAAACATGCAAACCTTTCCTTTGAGAAGAGAGGCCCTGAGGCCCTTGTTCAAGAATGCTTGTCTAGGAAACAGATTCTCCTTGATTTATTTCAGCATACTTTCAGAAGCCACCATCGCCATCGTCCAGGAAGCCAAGCTATTTTTGGCACTGGTATTAGACTTTGGCATCATCCATGTGAAGGTAGTTGTATAAGTATAAAGAATGCAAGAGTTATTGAGGTCTCGCTGCTCTCTGCCAGGGTTGGCAGACTCTGTAGTTCTGGGCCTGCCAGCGCCATCCATTCCAGAGGCTGGGCAACCTGGAGTGAATGTGCCTGCACCATCCCCCAAGCCCAGCTAGTTTGAGATCCTTGCTCTGCCCCAGACAGGGAACTTTGTAGCTTCCTGTTGCACTGGACAAGCTCAGCAGGTCTTGAGGCAGCCTGCCCCACCCACAGTGACCCTCTCTCAATCTGGGGAACTGGGTGGCCAGAATCCCAGGAGCTGGGGGCATAGATGAGGATTTCCAACAGGCCATGGAGAAGCCTTGAAATAACACTTGGAACACAGAAATATAGGAAAATGACAAAATGAAAGACCAAAGTACAATCTCAAACCTCCACCCCATCCCAAGAAACCTTAAGAGCTATATACATAGAAGTAAATATATGCCATACACCTGAAATATCGGACATAATAGCAACTGAAATAAAGAAGCAACTCCAGGAAGCTTTAAAGGAATTCAAACCAGAAATAATCTCCCAGGTAAAAGATAAAAGAAATGAAAGGGATGCTGAACATATCTAAAGAAGACCCAGTTAAAAAATTAGAGGAACTAAACAAAAAGGTAGAATGCCTGGATGAACAATATAAGAAACAAACAATACATAAAGCAGATGCAAAGAGATATACACAAAATGAAAAATTCCATTGAAAGCTATAAAAACTGCCTCAATGAAAGTGAAGATAGAATTTCAGACCTCAAAGATAAAATTGAAGCTAGTGAACAGAAAATGAAAGATCTTTTAAAAATAACAAGGAATCAGGAAATAACAATTCAACAGCTGCAAGATGATGCAAAGAAAAACAAAATAAGATTGGATAGGGATAAATGAAAAAGAAAGGGGCAACATAAAGGAAGTCAAGAGGATATTTAGAGAAGTAATAGCTGAAAATTTCCCAAACATGAGAATGGAAACTGACATCAGGATCAGTGAAGCACATAGAACTCCACATAGCCATAACCAAAATAAAACTACACCCAGACATATAATAATCACCATCCCAGAAATCCAACACAAGAATAGATTATTAAAAGCTGTCAGAGAGAAAAGATAGATCACTTATAAAGGAAAACCTACCAGAACCACAGCAAACTTCTCAGCATAAACAATAAAGTCAAGAAGAGCATGTATTGTATTTCAGATCCTAAAGGAAAATGATTGCCAACCTAGACTGATATACCCTGCAAAACCATCCTTCAAAATGGATGGAGAAATAAGATAGTTCCATGACAAAGAACAGCTGAAGAACTTCATGATCACCAAGTCAACCCTGCAAAGAATACTGAAAGACAGTTTAGATACACTTAGGAAAAAACCACTAAGCAAAGCAGACAATTAAACAGAACAGAAAGATAAAAATGTGACAGCAGAAAGATAACATGTCAGCAATAAACCAACGTATAACAGTTATAACCATTAATGTAAATGGTCTCAGTGCACCAATTAAAAGAAACAGACTGGCAGAATGGATCAAGAAACAAAATCCAACAAATCCTGTCTACAATAAACCCATAAAACCCAAAAAGATACTCACAGACTGAAAGGCAAAGGATGGAAAACAATATTTCATGCAACATGCCCCCCCCCAAAACAAAAGCAAGGGTAGCTATTCTGTTTGCAGACAATGTGAACTTCAAACCAATACCGATCAGAAGAGAAAAAGGTCACTATATACTGGTTAGGGGAAAACTTCAAGAGGAAGAGATAACAATCTTAAATATATATGCACCAAATTTCTGAGAACCCAGTTATAAAAAACAAGTATTAACAGAAATGAAAAACCAAATTAGCAGTAACACAATTATAACAGGAGATGTTAACACACCATTGACACCAAGTGACAGATCAACCAAACAGAAAATCAGCAAAGAAATAACAGAACTGAATCATACCTGTGAACAAATGGACTTGATAGACATATACAGAACGTTCCATCCAACATCAGAATACACATTCTTCTCAGCAGTACATGGGTCATTCTCTAAAATAGACTATATTTTAGCTCACACAAGCTATTTAAATAAATGCAAAAGATTTGAAATTATCCCTTGCATGTTATCAGATCATATCAGATCATGAAGTTAGAAATTAATGATAAAAGATACTGCAAAAATAACTCAAACACATAGAAACTGAATAACAATAACACACTCTTGAGTAATCAGTGGGTCACAAGGGAAATTAAAGAAGAAATTAAACAATACCTACAAGAAAATGAAAATACAAATACAATTTTATCGGAATCTATGGGATGCAATGAAAGCTGTCTTCAGAGGAAAATCTATTCCACTGGGTTCCCATATCAAGAAAACAGAACGAATACAAATAAACAACCTGCTGTTACACCTCAAACATCTCGAAAAAGAAGAGTAAGTCAATCCCAAAGCCAAAAGAAGAGAGGAAATTTAAAAAATCAGAGCAGAAATCAATGCAATAGAGACTAAGAAAATAATCCAAAGAATCAATGAATCAAAGAGTTGGCTCTTTGAAAGAACAAATAAAATTGATAAGCCCCTAGCCAACCTTATTTTTAAAAGGGGTGGGAAGCTCAAAATCATGCAATAAGGAATGAAAAAGGTGAAATCACTACAGACTCTGTAGAAATACAGAAGATCATCAACACCTATTTTTAAAATCTCTACTCTCATAGGTTTGATAACACAGAAGAAATAGACAGAATCCTGGAAACATATGAACTACCAAAGCTAGATCAAGAGGATGTAAAACTGCTGAATAACCCAATCTCTATTAATGAAATTGAAAACGTAATTAAGTCCTTACCTACAATGAAGAGCCCAGGCCCAGATGGATTCACTGAAGAATTCTACAAGAAGTACAAACAACAAGACTAATTGCCAACACTCCTCAAACTCATCAATGAAATTGAAAGGGAAGCAATCCTTCCTAAGTCATTCCTGGAAGCAAATATTACTCTAGTACCAAAACCTGAGAAAGACCCAACTAAAAAAGAGAACTACAGACCAATCTCCCTAATGAACACAGTTGCAAATCCTCAATAAAATATTGGGAAATAGGATGCAGCAAATCAACAAGAAGATTACATACCATGACCAAGTGGGATTCATCCCATGCATGCAGGGATGGTTCAACATATGTAAATCAATAAATGTAACCCACCATATCAATAAAGCCACCAGTAAGAATCACATGATCATTTCCATAGATGCAAAAAAGCTTTTACTATGGTGAAACCTTCATTTATGATAAGAACTTTATGGAAAAAAAAAGTTTCTGCATGTCAAAAGAAATCTCCAGCACAGTGAAAAGAAAACTCACAAAATGGGAGAAAATCTTAGTGAACTATCCCTCAGACAAAGGACTTCTGTCTAAAACATATAAAGAATTTTTTTAAAAAGCAGACCCCCAAAATTCAAAGATCCAATCCAAAAATAGGCATCTGAGATGAATACACACTTCTCAGATGAAGAAATACAAATGGCAAATAAATACATGAAAAAATGTTCATCATCATTACTCATTAGAGAAATGCAAATTAAAACCACACTGAGATTCCATCTCACTCCTGAAAGAATGGCCAAGATCAAGAAAATCAACAATAACAAATGCTGGAGAGGCTGTGGGAAAAAGGAACACTCCTGCACTGTTGGTGGGAGTGTAGACTGGTGCAACCATTGTGGAAGTCAGTCCGGAAATTTCTTAAAAAGCTGGGATTGGGACTCTCATTTGTTCCAGCTATCCCACTTCTAGGAATATTCCCAGAAGAACTGAAAGCATCATACCACAGTGACATATGTGCACCCATGTTTATAGCAGCACAATTTGTAATCGCCAGATCTTGGAAACAACCTAAGTGTCCATCAACTGAGGAATGGACCACAAAGTTGTGATATTATTATACAATGGAGTACTATTCATCTATAAAAAATTACCACATTGAGATATTTATAAATAAATGGGTGCAGCTTGAGACCATACTCATAAGTGAAATAAATCTAACTCACGTGTAAATACTGTATAGTTTCCCTAGTGTAAGAAATAATAATAATACATAAAAGTATACGGTAATCATGATTCCCCACTATATTGCTTTGAAGCCTTATAATGTTTTCATTCATTAATTGGAATGGTTTTATTCTGGGTTGTTTGATTTTATTGTCTGTGATGGTATGAACAGCTATTTTGAAGAAAACAAGACATCATAATAGCTAGTGCTGATTTAATATTATCTTGTTTTGAAGTCCCATCAAGATGTTGTTTTTCTGTCTCCATTGGTTTTATCATGTTGTATCTTATTGGATTTTATTATATGTGATAGTATAAACAAAATGTTTTATAGGCAAGGAGATAATATAGAAATCATTGGTTGTTTTCAGTTAGTTGGTTCTAAATACCCTGTAATACTATCATTCTTTTGAGTGGTTTCACACTGTCTTGATATATTTGATGCTATAGTATACAAAGTTATACTCAAATATTTCAAGGAAAGAGACACTATGGTAACTACTGTCATGTCAGGTTGTCTTGTGGTGAAGCACTATGTTGCTTAAATTGTTCTCTTCTGACCTGTGCTGTTGTGTTATGTCCTCTTTTTTCTCAATGTCATTTTTTTTATTTATGTTTTTATTTTTTAATTGAGGGAAAAATAAATTTAAAATAGCAGTATATATTATAGTAACCCACTTTGATTTCCTGTTAACTTGATTTGAAGCCCTGTATTGGTCTCATCATCTTGTTTTGACTGATTTTACTCTATTCTGTTTTGCTTGATAGTATCAAGTTTGAGGGTATAGGCAGCTACTTTGAAGACAATAAGATTCACCATGATGCCCATTCTGGTTTGACTATTATCTTCTTTTGAAGTCCTGTAATGTCTCTAATGTTTCGGTTTTATTGGTTTTGTTCTATACTGTTTTGTTCAATTGTATTATAACTGATGATATAGACAATTCTTTTTAAGACAGCAAGAGGCATTATGGTAACCATTGTTGATCACCTTGTATTCTGTTTTTACATCATGTACTCTGTCCATCCTTTTGATTTGACTGACTCTGTTTTGTTTTGTCACGTTTGGTTTTATTCTCTTCAAAAAAAAAGTTATAAGAACTGTGGGAGTAATAAAACCAAAAATGTGTAATTGTTATTGTAAAAAAGAGAGGAATAGAAAGTGCTCTAAAGGATATAACTGCATGTATATTTAAGTGTATAAGATAGATAACCATATTACTGAGTTTTTGTTGGATCGTTGAACAGAACTGTTTGAAGTCTCACTTTTTGAATGTCCACTTTGTATGCTTTAATTTTGTAACTGGAACAACTATTTCTAAGATGACAATATGTAATCTATTAACTAGTGATTTCTTACTGTTTTTTTTAATTCTGTATTACTTGTACCCTTTTTTCTGTTTTTTTTTTTTTTTCTCTTTAAATAAAATTTTTTTAAAAAGAGTTATTGGGTCACAGAAGTTTCTGGTTACATTTTCAAGAAAAGCCTACATGCCCAGGCAAAAGAAATGTATGACAGATTGGAGTCCCTGAAAGAAGCCTCTGAGGGAGTGCTGTGTGAGGCTGCGGGAGTGAAGCTGCAAGCAAACAGTGGAGAATCTAAGCATTTAGGAATACCAAAAATGGGGAAATTGTGCAGAGAAATGCTGTAGGAACCAGACTGAGAGGTGATGTAGGCTTCAATCAGCAAAGTCATAGGGGTAGTGCCACCCCAAACCTCTGAAATTCACAACAATGGGCCCTGGATGCTAAACGTGGGGGTACAAGACTTAATGGTTAGCCTGTTGGGTTTCAGTCTTGCTTTCATTCTATTCTTTGCAATGCCCCTGTTCTTCCTTTTTATAATGGAAGGACCTTATACTGTTGTATACTTGGAATATGTAACTTGCATTTTGAATTTTATAGGAATTCACAGCTAAGATGTTGCATTGAGTCTCTAGGGAGACTTTATACTTTGACCTTTGAGAAATTCTGGACATGCTGACAATGGGAAAGAGATTGTTGCATCTTTAGAAATACATAGGGTGGTTGTGTCATGTTAGGAAAAATTATTAACTTATTTGGAGATTCAGTATGGTTTAAGAAGATAAGATTAGATATCAAATGACAAGAGTAGACTTGTTCTATATAATCTTAATTGCCAATTTGACTGGATTAACAGACTCCTAGAGATGTGATAGTGTCATGGGGGTGTTACATGAATCAGTGAGTTAATACATTGGTGTTCATAGATGAATATGCTGTTCAGAGATAAGTGGACATGTACCTTTGGAGGATATATATTTCAACTGGCAGTTCCATAGCTTTCTGCTTCCAAGTGCCATATACTGAGCAGGTTTGCATCATCATACCTGCCAGCCATAATGTTTCTGCCTTAGAACCAGCCAACTGCAGATGAAATCTTTGAAACTTTGAGCCAAATTTCTCTCTCCTCCTTTAAGTGTCCTAGCAACAGGCCAATACACCAATATTGTGGGTGTTCTGGTCACATATTTATTGGACTGCTTCAGATCTGGAGTAGCCTCTGCCTTCTCCTACACCTCTACCCTTTAAAGGTCCCACTACTTCCTATTGAGTCAACGTGGTCCCTCCATGCTGCTAGACTGGAAGGGTTCTAGTTACCATGTTGAGCTGTTCAGAGGTGCACAGTGGGTAAGAAACAATCTCAAGCATCCTTGGAAAAGGTTGTTGTGTGGTGGAAACTCTTTGCTTACCACTTAAACTTCATGTTGTCCCTCCTCCAGTATACACTTATTTCTGGAAAGGCACTGTCCATCCAGGAATCACATTGATCAGTCCTCTTTCCATTTAACTGTAGTCATAAGATTAGTTACCTCTGTTGGAGTAGAAGCAACATAAGAGGAGTTATACCCAAGCTGACACAGTAAAGATGCAGTTGGGCCTTCTCCACAATTGTTGACTCAGCTAGAGGAAAAGGTCCTAAGGTCCTAAGAGGACCAGAAAGTTCCAAGACTACAAGAGCCTGAGTCCTTCATATGTACAGGAAATAAAGGTTTTCTCTGATCTATGAGAGCACTTTGCATTTCATGTGACTAAGAAATAAATTTCTATGTTTGAGTCACTTTACAGCTTTAGATAATTGACTTGGACAAATAGAGACATGTTGTAAACAATTTGTAGTCAGTGACAGTTGACTTTGTTAGGTTATTTCAGTTATGCCATCTGAGAAAGTGTGTACTCACAATAACTTATGCATAGAATACAGAAATAGATTTTATTTTGGTCACTGGCTAGTTGATTTTTTTGAACCTTACAACCTTACTGCTCTCTAATGACTTACAACTTCCATGACCCTTCCTGTTTGAGGAAAGCAGAGCCATTCTATACATGAATGCCACAATTCTAAAAATTAACAGTCCTCCCATCCCCTGGAGTAGCTTCCAATCAAGGACGAATTTGAATTTCTGTGAAAATTAAAGCTCCTTCACTTCTGTGGTGGGAAAATGTTGAGATACATTCTCTTCCCACAATTTACTCCTATTATTGATCTCTAGTGCTCAATGACTACATAATGAATATTTTATGGGCTGCTTATCTCACAGTCTTATTCCTTTCACTGTTTCTTACTTCTCACAAAATAAATAAGTTGCACTTTAAACTTTACCTCAGCTCTGTTACTGAGGAAACAACCCACTTATGGTTTAGATTTTAAAGATTCTCAAAAGTTTCATGTTCAGAAGTAGGCCCAATCAGAAAGGATGGGTCACTAAGAGCATCATTTGAAAAGGTGTGTTCTTAGTCCTAGCTCTTCCTTTCTTTCTGTTTACTGTAACAAGTAGTAAATAGCATTCCTCCATCATGCTGTTTTGTTATGATATTTCTGCCTTGAAGCCTACCAAGCATAAACTGAATCCACTGAAATTATGAACCACAATAAATTATTCCTCCTGTGGGTACTGTGTATTTTGCCTCAGAGAAGGGAAACAATTGGTACCAAGAGTGGGGTCTTCATTGTGACAATTAGAAACCTTTGGATTTGGTTTGTGGGAAGACTTTGGACAAAATTGGAGAGGTAAGATAAAGAAGCTCTACAAAGTTGTGAGTGCTTTGACAAAACTAGCCCAACTTTAAAACAAAATAGACTATTAATAAGAATGTGGACAATAAAATCCAGACTCATGAGATTTCATTTAGGAACAAGGATTCCACTGTCAGTTGGACTGCATATCATGTGTATTATGCTTCACCAGAATATTTGTCTACATTTTACCCATGTCCAGAGACTTGGACAGAGCCTGAGACTCAGCATGGCAGACCGTTTATTATAGCAGTTGAAATTTCCAGGAAGTTTAATGTTTAGAGTGTGTCGTGGATTGCTGCTTTTATCCAGATATACAGTGAAAATCAGGAGCAAAAGGTATAAGTGAAAAGTCTGTAATTTCATCAAAAAGAAAGCACCTAAAAATTTAGGACCATGCAAATAAGGTTGCTGAAGAAGTTAGCATTAAAATTAAGCTAAGTACTGTGCTTCGGAATTACGGTAAAAATGTCTCAGAGACAGGTAGCCTGCGTACAGTATAAAAGGTGGAAAGAGGCTCTCTCTCCTCTCTTGTTGCTTTTCTAATCTTTCACTTCTACTGCCACACCACCATGCCTTGGAGGCAGATGATTATGGACTGAAACCTCTACAAACTAAGAATTAAATAAACCTTTCCTTCCTTAACTTTGGGTGTTGAGAATTTTGCCTTGGCAATGAAAGAAAAGTACCTAAGACAGACTCTATTTCCATGGTGCCAGTTATCAGATACCCCTGCAATGAGTTCCTGATCTTCTGCCAGGTGTTAAGGTGTATGACAGGAAGACAGCAAAGGACCAGGTGGGAGTGCAGGCAGAGATCTGGGATAACCTGTTTTTAGACAACAGAAGGCCATGAGCCACCCAAAACCTTGGTATTTATTCATTACATCTGAGTTAAGGGCAGTAGGTATTCTTGAGAACAGTAATGGTGGGCTAGAAAGAAGACCAAAGCACTCTTGCAAGGACAAGGATGAGACAAGAGGGGACAATGAGGGACTTTAATTTCCCCAGGTAACTATCATCTCCATCAGTTTTTATCTTGTCCTATAAGCACCAGAGCAGTCATTAGCCCTGGGTCTTTCAGCTGTGACTAGAAAAGAGTGTGGAATTTCTATGTACCAATCTGGCTCAAGGACAGTACAAAAGGAAGCATAGATATCCTCTATATTCATTTTATAATTCCTGGCCCCCACAAAGGACTGTCTAGGAAATTAGTTCCCAGAATTCATTTCAGCATCCAGGCACCGAGGCACTCAAGAGGCCACCTTAACTATTATCCAGGGGGGCCACACTGCTGCTCAAAATAGTTGTTAATCTTGGAATTATCTCTGTGTTGCTGGTTTTTCAGATGTATATAATGCAAGAGCTATGAAGTCACCGAGGTATTCATCCATATTTCAGGAAAGAGACTGGAAAGGCAGACAAAAATGTGCAATAGGATCACAGTCCCTCCCATGGGAAAGCAATGTCTGAAGCTGTGAGAGTGAAGCTAGAAGCTCAGTGGAGTCCCAGGTTGTTTGAGATTGCCAAAAACATGGAATCTCTGCTAAGGAATGACACAGACAGTGAGTGAACCAAGCCCAAGAGAAAGACTATGTAAATTTCAACCTGAAAGGCCGTAAGGACAGGGCTACCTCAACTGTTGGAACTTACATCTCACCACAATCTGGGTGCTGAGCATGCAGTTATACAATTTAACATGTGTCATGCTGGGCTTCAGTCTTGCTTCAAAACAATTTCTATCAGTTCCCCTATTCTTCCCTTATGAGATGAGAATGCAACATTGTATGCTGGAAGTATTTAATTTTCTTTTATTTTTAGTTTGACAGGGGCTCATTGATAAAGAGTTTGACTTAAGTCTCAGAGAAGACTTTGAATTTGGATAGTTCTATAGCTGTAACTATTAAATTTTTGGTGATTTTTAAGGATGGACTAGATATATTTTACATAATAAAATGGATACTAGCCCTTTTGGGGCTGGTCACAGAAATCTACAACTATGATCCAAAATGTGTCTGAAACTCTTAAAATCAGAGATGGGGCCTAGCCAGAGGGGTTGGGTACTGGGGGCATGGCTTGAGAAGGTACATTCTTATGCCTGCATCTTTTTTTCTATGCTTTCTGCCTACCATATGTAAATAGATGTCCACTGTCATGCCAGCCTGGTATGTTGTTGATGCCTTGGAGCCAGCCAACATGAACTGACTCTACTGAATTTGTAAGCCAACATAAATCTCCTTTAAGTTGTGGGTGATGAGTGTTTAGTCCCATGAAAGAAGTGACAAAAATCAATCCTTAGATCTTTATTTAAAAGATCTGTGTATCCTGTATGTCTTAAATTGTGTATCCCTGTATTTAATATTTTGAAACTCCAATGTCCAATGCCTAATGGTGACTGTATTTGGCCACAAGTACTTTAAAGAAATAATGGAGACCCTCTCAAGTATGATTGGTGCCTGCAGAAGAACAAGAATTTTGGTAATACGGAGAAAGTGCCAAGATGGGGGTTTAATTATACATATCAAGAAAGAAGACCGTGAAAATTATATCTTAATCACAACTAGATTTTGGACTTACTTACAATCTCCAGGTTCCTATTGCATGTAATGTTGTTTTGCATAACTTGTTTTTTGATCTGTGAGTTTCCTTTTGAATTAAATGTGTTTCTTTTATACTGTATATTTATACTTATACTGTACTTTGGGCATAGCTAAATATAATTCTTTGCCACATCCCTCACATCTGACCAACTTGATTAATTGGACAACAGGGAGGATGCAGTATAGTTATCAACAACCACATCCTCTGGAAATGTACATTAATAGTTTGTTTCTTGATCCATTATGACATCCTGTGTCTTTTGATTAGGAAATTGAGGCCATTCACTTTAAGAGTTACTCCTAAAAGGTATTGACTTATTCCTGTCATTGCTTTATTACCCTGTTGCTAACTTATTTTATTTCTTTTTTGCTTAGCTATTTATCCTACCAAGAGTATTCATTATTTTTTATTTATTGGCATTTCTGTCCTCAGTCTGCTTTTCTAGGATATTCTTGAGAATTTCTTGCACTACTGGTTTTGTGGTCATGAATTCCTTGAGATACTTTTTGTCATGTGAATACCTTACTCCTCCATCAATTTTGAAGGAAAGTTTTGAAGTCAGGGCTAGAAGTTCTTGTTTTTAAGGCTTAAAACTCTTCACTCCATCCTTTCTGTACTTTAAGGTGTGTATGGAGAAATCTACTGTAATTCTAATGAATTTACCTCTGCATGTGATTTGTTGTCTTTCTCTAATAGCTTTTAAAATTTTGTCCTTTGTGATGTGCTTCTGGTATTTTGTGGACACCATAGCATAGAAAAGTTCTCTTATGGTCATGGCTGTTTTGAGTTTTACATGCCTGACTTATCTCAATGTTTATCTCTTCCTATATTTCTGAAACTTTGTCATTATTTCTGTGAATAGGTTTTTATGCCATTTTTGTTGTTTTCTGATTTCTCACTCATTCTAATTATTCTTAGATCAGTCTTCTTTGCAACATCTAGTAGCTGTTGGATCCATTTTTAATTTTTTTAAAGAGGGTAAAATTAAACATAACAGAACAGATCATAAGATAATAATGTAGAAGACACAGATTTCAAAGCATGACAACTGGAGATCTTCACTGTCTACCATATTGTCTCTTGTTTTCTTCCAAATAGTTGTCCATATCTTCACATACAATGAATTCATACAAAACAAAATAGTATAAATCTGATCAGAACAGCATGATGAAGGAAGGCATTTTAGATCTTCAAGACCAGACAATAAGGAAGTCAACAATGGCTGCCATAATGTCTCTCATTCTCTTCAAAATAGCTATCCATACCTTCATATATGTTGAAATTAAACAAAACAAAACAGACTAAAATCACTCTGAACAAAGAAAAATAGTATTGCTGGATTTCACATCATGACACTACGAAATCAGCACTGAGTACCTTAATGTCTCTTTTTCTTCAAAGCAGCTGTTAATATCATTGTGCATTGTATTATTCTCATAAACTTTTTAGAAGTTCAATGCATGCATGAGTTTCTACATGTCTACCTATCTTTTCTGTATTAGAGAGAAAAACCAGACAAATTTCTAGAAAAACATGAAAAGAAAGACATATAAGCAACAATAGCAAAGAGTCCAGAACACTGACAATATAGGCCTTCAAAACAAGGTGGTTGAGCATAGCAAGGGTTGTTATTTTACATAACGGTCTTCAAGAGTTCCTCAGTTTACTATACAATAATATGCACAATTGTTCCAATCGCCTATGGATGTTAACTATTTGTTCCAAGAACACATAGAGTTTGTAGCTATCCTAAGTGTATTTATATAATTTTAGACATTGTTTCTTTTCCCTCATTTTCCCTGAGATATTATTTTCCCCTTTAAGCAGATTCTTATCCTTTCACTGTAATTATTGAGTTTTTTGTATCTTACATACTCTTACCATTTCTTACACCAGGGAGACAATATGGTATTTACACATGCAAGTTGGATTTATTTCACTTATGAGATGGTCTCGAGTTGCATCCATTCAATTATAAATATCTCAATGTGATCATTTTTTGTAGCTGAGTAGTACACCACTGTATAAAAATATCACGACTTTTTTATCCATTCCTCAGTTGATGGACACTTAGGATGTTTTGAAGATCTGGCTATTACAAATCGTGCTGCTATAAACATGGGTGCACATATATCACTGTGATATTATGTTTTCAGTTCTTCTGAGAATATTCCTAGAAGTAGATTAGCTGGAACAAATGGGACTTCCAATACCAGCTTTTTGAGTAGTCCCCAATCTGATCTCCATAGTAGGTGCACCAGTCTACACTCCCACAAACAGTGGAGTGTTCCTTTTTCCCCACAGCCTCTCCAGCATTTGTTGTTGATAGTTTTCTTGACCTGGCCATTCTTTCAGGAGTGAGATGGAATCTCAGTGTGGTTTTAATTTGCATTTCTCTAATGAGTAATGATGATGAACATTTTACAAGTATTTATTTGCCATTTGTATTTCTTCATCGGAGAACTGTGTATTCATCTCAGATGCCCATTTTTGGATTGGTCTTCTTTTCCTATCCTTACTCTTTTTATTTCTCTCTCTTGTCTAATCACTCTGGCTAGTATTTCCATCACTACATTGAATAGTAGTGGTGATAATGGACATCCTTGTCTTGTTCCTGATTTTAGGGTAAAAGACTTTGAGTTTTTTGGCCATTTAATATGATGCTGGCTGTTGGTTTGTCATAGATGGCTTTTATTGTATTGAGGTAAAGACCATCTATCCCAATTTTCTATAAGGTTTTTATCATGAATAAGTGCTGGACCTCATCTAAAGCTTTTTCATAATCTATAGAAATGATCATATGATTCTTATTTTTGGCTCTGTTGATATGATGAATTATATATATATTGATTTCCATATGTTGAACCATCTCTGCATTCCTGGGATGAACCTCACTTGATCATGGTGTATAACCTTCTTGGTGATCTGCTGCATTGTATTCACCAAAATTGTATTGAGAATTTTTGCATCTATGTTCATTAGGGAGATTGGCCTGTAGTTCTCTTTTTTGGTTGGGTCATTCTCAGTTTTTGATATTAGGGTAATGTTTGCTTCCTGGAATGAGTTAGGGAGAATTGTTTCCCTTTCAATTTCATTGAAGAGTTTGAGGAGTGTTGGCATTGAAATCTTCATTGAATTTCTTGTACAATTCTGCAGTGAATCCAGCTATATCTGGGCTTTTTTTGTTGTTGTTGTTGGTAGGAGTTTAACTACATTTTCAATTTTGTTCATTGAAATTGGGTTATTAAGCAGTTTTACATCTTCTAGACTCAGTTTTTGTAATCCATATGTTTCTAGGAATCTGTTCTTTTCTTCTGTGTTATGAAGCCTATAAAAGTAGAGGTTTTGGGGAGAACTGTGGAATTTCAGGCAGGCAGGTGGGCGCACACTGTCCCTGGAGCCAGCCTATTTGGGAGTCTCACACCATCTGGGTGCAGAGTAAGGGCTGGGCAGATCTGGGGCACCGGCATCCACCTCCCTGTGTGTCTGGAGGACTGTGGATAGCTCAGCAAACAGGTGAGCAACACCAGTTCCAGAGGCCCCATGGCCTGCAGTAAGTGCCCAGTGTATTCTGCCCCAAGCCCAGCCTCTTGAGGACCCTCGAGCCTTCCCGGTGTAGAGAAGTGGCTAAGTGGGTCTGAGGTGCCTACATCCACCTCCCCATTCTGGATGCACTTGGAGAACTGTGGAGTTCCAAGCAGGCAGGTGGGCACACATTGTTCCTGGAGCTCAGCCTATCTGAAACTACAGAGTTCTAAGCAGGCAGAAGACTGACACTAGTTCCAGAGGCCCAGCGGCTTGGGGGAACTGGATACCAGCATGCCAGGAGCTGCGAACATAGAAGTGGATTTCCAACAGACCCTGAGGAAGCTTTTGAATAACACTTGAAACACAGAAATATAGGAAAATGACAAAACAAAAGACCAAATTACAACCTCAAATCTCCAGCCCATCTCAATAAATCCTAGGAGTGATGTATATAGAAGAAAATATATGCAATACACCTCAAATATTGGACATAATAGATACTGAAATAAACAAGCAACTCCAGGAAGCTTTAAAGAAATTCAAAATCGAAATAATCTCCCAGGTAAAAGAAGAAATGATAAAAGAAAAGAAAGAGATCCTTAATATATCTAAAGAAAACATGGTTTAAAAATTGGAGGAACTAAACAAAAAGTTAGAATCCATAGATGAGCAACATAAAAAACAAACATAATACATAAAGCAAATACACAGAGATATACAGGAAATAAAAAACTCCACTGAAAGCTGTAAAAACCAGATCAATGAAAGTGAAGATACAATTTCAGACCTTGAGGACAGGATTGCAGCCAGTGAACAGGAAAGAAAAGATCTTTTAAAAATAACAAGGAATCAGGAAATAACAATTCAACAACTGCAAGATGATGCAAAGAAAAACAACATAAGATTAATAGGGATTAAGGAAAAAGAAGGGGGCAACATAAAGAACATCAAAAGGATATTTAGAGAAGTAATAGCTGAAAATTTCCCAGCATGAGATCAGAAACTGACATCAGGTTCAGTGAAGCCTATAGAACCCCAAATGGTTATAACCAAAATAAAACTACACCCAGACATATAATAATCACCATCTCAGAAATTCAACACAAAAATAGATTATTAAAAGCTGTCAGAGAGAAAAGATAGATCACTTATAAAGGAAAATCTATCAGAATCACAGCAGACTTCTTAGCACAAACAATAAAGTCAAGAAGAGCATGGAGTGAAGTATTCCAGATCCTAAAGCAAAATGATTTCCAACCTAGACTGATGTACCCTGAAAAACTATCATTCAAAATCAATGGTGAAACACAATACTTCCATGACAAAGAACAGCTGAAGAACTTCATGAACACCAAACCAACCCTGCAAAAAATATTGAGAGACAGTTTAGATACACAAAGGAAAAAACCACTAAGCAAAGCAGATAATTAAACAGAACAGAAAGATAAAGATGCAACAGCAGAAAGATAACATGTCAACAAAAAGCCAGCATATAACAGTTATAACCATTAATGTAAGTGGCCTCAATGCACCAATCGAAAGAAACAGACTGACAGACTGGATCAAGAAACAAAATCCAACTATATGCTGTTTACAGCAACAAGAATCCAAAAAAAAAGAAGGAGTAGCCATTCTGTTTGAAGACAATGTGAACTTTAAACCAACAATGATCAGAAAGGACAAAGAAGGTCATTACATACTCATAAAGGGAAAACTCCAAGAGGAAGAGATAACTATCTTAAATATATACGCACCAAACTCCAGAGCACCCAGTTATATAAAACAACTATTAACAGAAATTAAAACTCAAATTATCAGTAACACAATTGTAACAGGAGACCTTAACACACCATTGACACCAAGAGACAGATCAACCAGACAAACAATGAGCAAAGAAATAACAGAACTTAATCACACCTGTGAACAAATGGACTTGATAGACATATACAGAATGTTCCAACCAACAACATCAGAATACACATTCTTCTCAGGAGTACATGGGTCATTCTCTAAAATAGACCATATAATAGCTCACAGAACATATTTAAACAAATGCAAAAGAATTGAAACCATCCCGTGCATATTATCAGATCATAGTGCTTTGAAATTAGAAATTAATGATAAAAGATACTGTAAAAATCCCACAAACACATGGAAAATGAATAACACACTCTTGAGTAATCAGTGGGTCATAGAGGAAATTAAAGAAGAAATTAAACAATACCTACAAGAAAATGAAAATACAGATACAACTTACCGGAATCTGTGGGATGCAATGAAAGCCGTCCTCAGAGGAAAATTTATTGCACTGAGTTCCCACATCAGAAAAACAGAACGAATACAAATAAATAACCTGATGCTACACCTCAAACAGCTAGAAAAAGAAGAGCAAGTCAAACCCAAAGCCAAAAGAAGACAGGAAATTATAAAAATCAGAGCAGAAATCAATGCAATAGAGACTAAGAAAACAATCCAAAGAATCAACGAATCAAAGAGTTGGTTCTTTGAAAGAATAAATAAAATCGATAAGCCCCTAGCCAATCTTATTTTCAAAAGGGAAGAAAAAGCTCAAATTCATGCAATAAGAAATGAAAAAGGTGAAATCACTACAGACTCTACAGAAATACAGAAGATCATCAACACCTATTTCAAAAACCTCTACTCTCAAAGGTTTGATAACACAGAAGAAATAGACAGATTCCTAGAAACATATGAACTACCAAAGCTAGATCAAGAGGATGTAAAACTGCTGAATAACCCAATCTCTATTAATGAAATTGAAAATGTAATTAAGTCCTTACCTACAAAGAAGAGGCCAAGCCCAGACGAATTCACTGCAAAATTCTACAAGAAATACAAAGAAGACCTAATGCTGACGCTCCTCAAACTATTCAATGAAATTTAAAGGGAAGTAATCCTTCCTAAATCATTTCTGGAAACAAATATTACTCTAGTAGCAAACCTGAGAAAGACCCAACTAAAAAAGAGAACTATAGACCAATATCTCTAATGAACACATATGCAAAAATCCTCAATAAAATATTGGCTAATAGGATGCAGCAAATCATCAAGAAGATTACACATCATGACCAAGTAGGATTCATCCGAGGCATGCAGGGTTGGTTCAACATACGTAAATCAATAAATGTAATCCACCATATCAATAAAGCCAAAAGTAAGAATCACATCATTTCTAAGATGCAGAAAAAGCCTTTGATAAGGTCCAACATTCATTCATGATAAGAACTTTACAGAAGATTGGAATTGATGGTCTTTACCTCAATATAATAAAGGCCATCTATGACAAACCAACATCCAGTATCAAACTAAATGGCCAAAAATTGAAAGCCTTTACTTTAAAATCAGGCACAAGACAAGGATGCCCTTTATTATCACTCCTATTTATCATCACTCCTATTTAATATAGTACTGGAAGTACTAGCCAGAGCAATTAGACAAAAGAGGGAAATAAAAGGGGTAAAGGTAGAAAAAGAAGAAGTTAAATTATCATTGTTTGCAGATAACATGATACTCTATATAGAAGACCCCCTAAACTCCATTGAAAGGTTCTTAGATATAATAAATAAATTCAGTAATATAGCTGGATACAAAATCAATACTCAGAAATCAATAGCATTCCTATACACTAACAATAAAAACACAGAGAGAGAAGAGAAGCCACACTCTTCACACTAACAAGCAAAAAATGAAATATTTAGGAATTACTCTTATGAAAGAAGTGAAAGACCTATACAGGTAAAATTATAATACACTGAAAAAAGAAATTGAAGATGATCTCAGAAAATGGAAAGACATCCCTTGCTCATGGATAGGAAAAACTAACAATGTGAAAATGGCCATTATCCCAAAACTGTTATACAGATTCAATGCAATCCCAATAAAAATACCATCAACATACCTTATAGATCTAGAGAAATCACTCCTAAAATTCATCTGGAACCAGAAGAGATCTAGAATAGCAAAGGCAATTCTAAGCAGCAAAGGCAAGGCAGGAGGCACCACAATCCCTGACTTGAAGTTATACTACAAAGCAACTGTAGTAAAATCAACATGGTACAGGAATCAAAACAGAGCTGAAGATCAATGGAATAAATTAGAAGATACAACCACAACTACAAACACACTCAACCACCTTATCTTTTTTTTTTAATTTTATTTAAGGAGAAAAGAAAAAAAAGCAGGGAAAGGGTACAAGTTATACAGATTTACAGAAAAAAAATGAACAGTAGGAAATCACTAGTTAATGGATTACATATTGTCATCTTAGAAATAATTGTTCAAGTCACAAAATTAAAGCTTGTAAAGTGGACATTCCATCAATGATACTGCAAACAGTTCTGTTCATTGATCCAATAAAACTCTGTGATATCATTTTCTATCTTATACACTTAAATATACATGCAGTTATATAGTTTAGAGTACTTTCTTTTCCTCTCTTTTGTACCATGACTATTACACATTTTGGGTTTCATTGCTCCCACGGTTCTTATTACTTTTTTGGAAGAGAGTAAAACCAAATGTGACATAACAGAACAGAATCGGTCAAGTCAAAAGGGTGGACATAATAGATAATGTAAAAACATAATACAGGTGATCAACAATGGTTACCATAATGTCTCCCGCTATCTCTAATAGAATTGCCTATATCATTAGTTATAATACAATTGAACAAAACAGTAAAGAATAAAACCGACAAAACCAAAACATTGGAGACATTGTAGGTCTTCAAAAGTAGCTAAAAGTCAACAAGAATGGGCGTCATAATGAATCTCATTATCTTCACAGCTGATGCCTAAACTTTCGAACCTGATACTATCCAGCAAAACAGAATAGGGGAACATCAGTTAAAAACCAGATGGTGAGAGTAATACAGGGCTTTAAATCAAGGTAATGAAAAGTCAAAATGGGTTACTATAATATATCCTGCTATTTTTTTCCTTTAATTAAAAGGATAAAGATAAAAAAGTAAATAATGGAGTGGAGATTGAGATAAAAGAGGGCATAACAACGAAACAGCGCAGATCAAAACATAACCATTTAAGCAGAATAGTGTTTCACCACCAGATAATCCTAACCTAAAAGTAGTTACCATATTGTTTCTTTCTTTGAAATCCTTGAGTACAACTTCGTATACTGTAGCATTAAGTATATCAAAACAATGTAAAACCATTCAAGAGAATGACAGCATTACAGAGTATTTAGAATCGACTAACAGAAAATGAACAATGGTTTCTGTATAAT
Organism: Cavia porcellus; assembly: GCF_034190915.1. Taxonomy (NCBI): domain Eukaryota; kingdom Metazoa; phylum Chordata; class Mammalia; order Rodentia; family Caviidae; genus Cavia; species Cavia porcellus. The sequence continues at coordinate 82,898,713 of NW_026947487.1, forward strand.
CTCCTTGTCTTTAAAAGGTTTTTGCTTATACTATCGTACATAATAAAATCCAATAAGATACAGCCTATTTAGACCATTGGAGACAGAAGGACAAAAGCTAGATGAGACTTCAAAACAAGATGATACTAAATCAGTATTACCTATTAAGATGTCATTTTCTCCAAAATAGCTGTTCCTATCATCCAATCTTCTCTGCCTCATTTCTGTTAAGCTCTTTTTCTGTCAGTAGCTGTCAGTTTGTCTTCTTCATTTTGTTCTCTGCTCCATTTGTTGTGGCCTCCCCGCCACTATTTCTGGGTTCTTTGTATTTTTCTTTTTTTAGAATATCCTGCAATACTTTCTGTAGAGTTGAACTGGTGGTTGCAAATTCCCCCAGTTCCTCTTTATCCTGGAAGCACCTTGTTTTTCCATCAATTTCTAGGGACAGTTGTGCAGGATATCTCAATCTTGGCTGGAGATTATTATCTTTCAAAGCTTGAATTATTTCCCCCCACGCTCTTCGTGATTTGATGGTTTGTGCAGAGAAATCTGCTGTAATTCTGATGGGTGTTCCCTTGTAAGTGGTCTGTTTCTTGTCTCTTACAGCTTTTAATATTCTGTTCTTGTATTGAATTTCTGGAATTTTTATTATTATATGCCTGGGTGTTGCTCTGTTTGGGTTGTAGGTAGCTGGGGTCCTGTATGCCTCATACATCTGAGTATCTTTACCTTTTGCTAAATTAGGAAAATTCTCCTGGATTATTTCTGTGAGTAGCTTTTGTAGTTCACTTGTTTGCATCCCTACTTCTTCTTTTATGTTCTTAATCCTTAAGTTATGGATCCTCTTATCATCTTCTTGTCTTTGTATTATTGCTGTTTGTTTCTTTGTTATTTTTAAGAAGTTTTTCATTTCATTCTCCCATATTACAAGTCTGCCCTCCAGTTCAGATAGTCTGTCCTTAGTTTCTTTCAAGCTGTTATGCCAGTCTTCGATAGACTTCTTAGTATCTTGGTAGTCCCTTTGAACCTGCTTCACGTATTCTATGCTTTCTCTGTTTTCTCCATCAAACAATTCTCCCCTTTTTTTCTGTTCTTCCATTCCATCACCTGTTTTTTCTTGGGTGGTGCTTAGCATTTCTCTAACTATTCTGCATACTTCTAGCTTCAGGTCGTTGATAACTTCATTCCTGAATTGGTCTATGAGGCTCTCTATATGGTGCCTTATGTGTATTGGTGCGGTGTCTGCTATTGCCTGTTTCTCAGAATTGGGGGCCGAGGAGACTTTCTTGTTGCTGCCTCTTCCCATGCTGCCTCTTCTTCTCTGTTCCTTATATATGCAAGCTTATATAAGAGGCCCAGCTTCTCTCCCAGTCAGCCACAGCCTGATCGAATTGCGCCAGTTAGGTGTTCCCGCTCACCGCTGCGCACCAGGGAGTTACGGACCAGGCAGCCTACGCGTCTCCCCTCCCGGCCACCGTCAGGCTCTGGGATCTGGGTTGGGACAGTCTACCAGGTCCACCGGCAGCATCACGCAGGCCAGGCACTTTTCACCAATCCCGCCCGAGAGGGGGATGTGTGGCTGGAGTCGCCACCGCGCCCTGCTCCCGCAGGACTGCTCGGGCCCAGAAAGTCCTCTGCTGGAGTCAAACTGTGGTAGAGTGTCAGTTTCTCTCACTCACCTCACCATAAGTCAGTGCACGCCTCCCTGCCGTTCGCAGATTGCCGTTCTCAGAGCTTCTGCACGTCTCTCCCCTTGCCGAGCCGCTGTAGAGGCAGCCAGCCGCTGCGCGGCGGGAAACCCAAATCGCGGCTTACAATGGCGCGGTTCCAGCCTCCACACCGAGTCTTTTCTGTTCCTGTTTTAGCACCAGGACTGCATTCCAAGTTGGCTTCTCTCAGCCCAGTTCGTTCCTGAGTCAGCAGAGCATATCTCCACCTGCTTATGTCTCCTTAGTCCGCACCATTCCTGGCTTCTGAGCCGAGTCTTTCAGAGAGCCGCCGGTAGTTGCTGTTATCTGTCCGCCATGTTCTCCCGGAAGACCAACCACCTTATCTTTGATAAAGGAGCCAAGCAGGTTCACTGGAAGAACGACAGTCTCTTTAATGAATTGTGTTGGAAAACCTGGCTCTCCATATGCCAAAAACTGAAATTAGACCTATGCCTATCACCATGTACTAAACTAAAGTCTAAATGGATAAAAGATCTGAATATAAAACAGAAACACTAAATCTATTGGAAGACAAATTGGGTAGAAACCTTGAAGACATAGGAGTAGGTAGAGAATTCATGAACAGGACTCAAACTACACAGAAAACACTTCTCAGAATCAATAACTGGAATCACCTCTTATTAAAAAGTTTCTGCATGTCAAAAGAAATCTCCAGCATAGTGAAAAGAAAACCCACAAACTGGGAAAAGATCTTAGTGAACTCCCCCTCAGACAAGGGACTTTTGTCTAAAACATATAAAGAATTAAAAAACTCAGACCCCCAAAATTCAAAGATCCAATCCAAAAATGGGCATCTGAGATGAATACACACTTCTCAGATGAAGAAATACAAATGGCAAATAAATAGATGAAAAAATGTTCATCATCATTGGTCATTAGAGAAATACAAATGAAAACCACACTGAGATTCCATCTCACTCCTGAAAGAATTGCCAGGATCAAGAAAACCAACAACAAACGCTGGAGAGGCTGTGGGGGAAAAGGTACTCTCCTACACTGTTGGTGGGAGTGTAGACTGGTACAACCTTTGTGGAGGTCAGTCTGGAGATTTCTCAAAAAGCTGGGATTGGAAATCCCATTTGTTCCAGCTATTCCACTTATAGGCATATTCCCAGAAGAACTGAAATCATCATACCACAGTGATATGTGTGTACCTATATTTATAGCAGCACAATTTGTAATCGCCAAATCTTAGAAACAACCCAAGTGTCCATCAACGGAGGAATGGATAAAAAAAGTTGTGGTATTTCTATACAATGCAGTACTATTCAGCTATAAATAAGGATCACATTGAGATATTTATCAATAAATGGGCGCAGCTTGAGACCATATTCATAAGTGAAATAAATCAATCTCACATGTGTGAATACCGAATAGTTTCCCTAATATAAGAAATGATTCAAATATATAAAAGTATGTGGTAATCCTGATTCCCCATTATGTGGCCTTGAAGCCTTATAAAGTTTTCACTTACTAATTGGAATGGCTTTATTGTGAGCTGCTTGATATTATGGCCTGTGATGAAATGAACAGCTAAGAAGAAAACAAGTAATCATAATAGCTAGTGCTGATTTACTATCATCTTGTTTTGAAACCCCACCAAACTATGGCTCTTCTGTCTCCATCGGTTTTATCATGATGTATCTTGCTGGATTTTATTATATGTGATAGTATAAACAAAAATTGTTATAGGCAAAGAGATAATATAGAAACCATTGTTCATTTTCTGTTAGCTGGTTCTAAATACCCTACAATGCTTTCATCCACTTGAATGGTTTTACACTGACTTGATATGTTTGATGCTATAGTATATGAAGTTATATTCAAATATGTCAAGGAAAAAGACACTATGGTAACTACTATTAAGTCGGGTTATTTGGTGGTGAAGCACTAAGTTGCTGAAACAGTCAGGCTTTGACCTGCATTGTAATGTTGTTATGTCCTCTTTTATCTCAATCTCTCCCTTATTCATTAAAAAAATTAGTTATTTTTATGATTTTTTAATTAAGGGGAAAAATCAAAAAATTAGCAGGATACATTTTAGTAACATTTTTTGATTTCCTATTAACTTGATTTGAAGTCCTGTAATACTCCCACTATCTTGTTTTGACTGATTAGACTCTGTTCCATTCTGTACGATAGTATCAAGTTGAGGGTATAGGCAACTAGTTTGAAGGCAATAAGATTCACTATGATGTCCATTCTGATTTCACTATTATCTTCTTTTGAAGTCCTGTAACGTTTACAAGGTTTAGGTTTCATTGGTCTTGTTCTCTAATGTTTTGTTCAACTTTATAATACTTCATGAGATAGACAATTCTTTTTAAGGAAGCAAGAGGTATTATGGTAACCATTGTTGATAACTTTATACTGTTTTTACATCATGTGCTATGTCTATCCTTGGTTTTGACTGACAGCTTTGTTTTGCCATATTTGACTTTATTCTCTTCCAAAATAAAGTAATAAGAACTATGGAATAATAAAACCCAAAATGTGTAAATTTTGTTGTAAATAAGAGAGGGAAAAAAGTGCTCTAAAGGATACAATTGCAAGTGTGTTTAGGGGTGTTAAATAGATGACCATATTAATGTTTTTGGTTGGATCATTGAACACAACTGTTTGTAGTCTCACTGTTTGAATGTCTACTTTGTATGCTTTGATACGGTGACTTTAGCAACTATCTCTAAGATGATAATGTGTAATCTATTAACTGGTGATTTCTTACTCTTTTTTGTAGTTCTGTATTACTTGTACTTACACTGTTTTGTTTTGTTTTTTCTCTTTTTCCTTTTAAATAAAAAAATAAAATAAAATAAGTAGAGGTTTTTGAAATAGGCATTGATGGTCTTCTGTATGTCCACAGGGTCCGTAGTGATTCCACCTTTTTCATTCCTTATTTCATGAACTTAAGTTTTTTCTTTCCTTTTTTAAAATAAGATTGACTAGAGACCTGTTAATTTTATTTATTCTTTCAAAGAACCAACTTATCGATTCAGTGATTCTTTGTATTGTTTTCTTAGTCTCTATTGCATTGATTTCTGCTCTGACCTTTATAATTTCCTCCCTTTTTTTGGCTTTGGACTTGGCTTGCTCTTCTTTTTCTAGATGTTTGTGGTGTAGCATCAGATTGTTTGTTTGTGTCCATTCTGTTTTCCTGATGTGGGATTACAATAAATTTCCTCTGAGGACTGCTTTCATTGCCTCCCACAAGTTTTGGTAAGATCTATTTTTATTTTCATTTGCATACATATATTGTTTAATATTTCTTTAATTACCTCTGTGACCCACTGACTGCTCAGGCATTTATTATTCAATTTCCATGGGTTTGTGGGGGTTTTGCCCTGTCTTTTGTCATTAATGTCTAGTTTTATGGCGCTATGATCCAACAACATGCATGGGATAATTTCAATTCTTTTGCATTTACTTAAGCATGTTCTGGAGCTAGTATATGGTCTATTTTAGAGAACATTCCATGTGCTGCTGAGAAGAATGTACATTCTGATGTTGTTGGGTGGAACATTCTGTATACATCTACTAAGTTCATTTGTTCACAGGTTTGATTCAGTCCTGTTATCTCTTTGCTGATTTTCTGTCTAGTTGATCTGTCCCTTGTGTCAATGGTGTGTTAAAGTCTCTTGTTATAATTGTGTTATTGCTTATTAGATTTTTCATTTCTGTTAATATTTATTTTGTATAGCTGGGTGCTCCCAATTTGGTGCATATATATTTCCAATTGTTATCTCTTCCACTTCAAGTTTTCCCCTAACTAGTATGTAGTGACCTTCTTTATCTCTTTGGGTCATTCTTAGTTTGAAGTTCACATTTTCTGCAAACAGAATAGCTACCCCTGCTTTTTTGGGGGGATCCTGTTGTGTGGAGTATTGTTTTCCATCCTTTGACATTCAGTCTATGAGCTTCCTTTTGGGTTAGATGGGTTTCCTGTATAGAGCATATGGTCGAATGTTGTTTCTTTATCCATTCTGCCAGTCTGTTTCTTTTAATTGGTAAATTGAGGCCCTTTACATTAATGGTTATATCTGCTATATATTGGTTTACTTTTGACATGTTATTTTTCTGCTGTTGATTTTTTACCTTTCCACTCTGTTTGTTTGCCTTGCTTAGTGGTTTTTCCTGTGTCCATGTAGAATGTCTTTCAGTATTCTTTGCAGGATTGGTTTGGTGGTCATGAAGTTATCAGCTGTTCTTTGTAATGGAAGTATCTTATTTCTCCATCCATTTTAAAGGACAGTTTTTCAGGGTACATCAGTCTGGGTTGGAAGTCGTTTTCCTTTAGGATCTGAAATACTTCACTTCATGCTCTTCTTGACTTCATTGTTTGTGCTGAGAAGTCTGATGTGATTCTGATAGGCTTTCTTTTATAGGTGATCTTTTTCTTCTGTCTAGCAGCTTTTAATATTCTGTTCTTATGTTGGATTTCTGGAGTGTTGGGTACTACATATCTGGGTGTAGTTTTATTTTGGTTATGATTACTTGGAGTTCTATATGCTTCTGATCTGTGTGTCAGTTTCCATTCTCATGTTTGGGAAATTTTCAGCTATTACTTCTCTAAATAGCCTCTTGATATCATTTGTGTTGTCAGCTTCCTTTTCATTTATACCCATCAATATTATGTTGTTTTTCTTTGCATCATCTTACAGGTGTTGAGTTGTTATTTCCTGGTTCCTTGTTATTTTTCAAAGATTTTTCCTTTTCCTGTCACTAGCTGCAGTCTTGTCTCCAAGGTCTGAAATTCTATCTTCACTTTCATTGAGGTGATTCTGCCAATTTTTGATGGAATTTTTGATTTCCTGTATATCTCTTTGAATCTGCTTCATGCATTCTGTTTCTTATATTGTTTCAGAGTTTCCACCTTTTGTATTATTCCTCTAATTTTTTAACTATGTCTTCTGTAGAAGTGTTCAGCATTTCTTTCATTACATTTATCATTTCTTCTTTTCCTTGGGAGAATATTTCTGATTGATTTCTTTTATAGCTTCCTGAAGTTTTTTCTTTACTTCAGTTGTTATTATTTCAGGAATTTCAAGTGTATGGCTTATATTTTCTTCTGTGTTCATGTCTCCTAGGCTTGCTTGGGTTGGGCTGGAGGTTTGAGATTGCATTTTGCTCTTTTCTTTTTGTCATTTTCCTATGTTTCCAGGTTGTGAGCAATGTTTCAAAGCTTCCCCCATGCACTGGGAATCACCTGGTCCATTTTTGGCTCCCGGGGCGGACAACAGGCAATTGCTTGCCACTTGGAGTGTGCTGGAAGTGGGATACTTAGGCCCGCTTGGATTTCCATGTGTCTTCCTGTGATTTGAGATGTGAGGTGTGGTCTTGCCACCTGGGAGAGATATTCCAAGGCTTCCCTGTGTGCTGGGTTTCAACCCGCACATGCTCTGGGCCCGGGCTTCTCCTTTTGTTTTTAAGGTGGCTTTGAGTAATTGATTATTGAATGCATTTTTTCCTAGCTTGGAAACTCTATCTGCTGCCCATACTTTCAATATGATTTTAATCTCCTGGATTCTTATTGAAACTTTAATTCTTTGATAAAGTGGTCATTCTTGTTTTGTATCATTTTGTTTATCTGACCAAGATTTTATTAGTATCTTCTGTAGTGTCTGATATCTTTCTGATTACTATTTCAATTACCTATTTAGTTATATGTTTTCTGATCCCACTGAGTACTTCTTTGATCTGTTTTGTAACATACTCTGTTATTCTTTTGAATGATTTGGATGTGTAGTTTATGCTATTCTGCCCCCTGGATTGCCTTTGGGAGAGCTGAGAATTTTAGGAATCATTTTGTTTCCTTTTTTGTGCTGCAGTTTAGACTTACAGTCTAAATACTATGGAGATTTAATTGCTAGTATATATAATCTATTTAGTTGCTTTTCAGTAATGTACTTTGATATAAAGATTTGTACTTTAGGCATGGTTAAATATAATGATTTGCCATAACTCCAAGATTTTACCACCTTGGTTAATTTGGGAGAGGAAGTTGCAGTATAGTTTTTTCCAATAATCACATCTTCTGGAAATGTACTCTAGTCATAAAGATAAGGTGAGTGTTGGCTTACAGAGAAATAACAACTATGTGACTTTGTTGACACCAAGTGAATCAGCTAAAATGTTATTGTCCAACACAAATAAGATATAACATATCATAAGAATGAATTATGCACCACCTTTAATCCTAGAGAATAATTCTGCAATTATGATGTAATCATTAAAATAATGCAGGTATCCACTTACAGCTAATAAATACTAATCATGACAAATCTCTGCTAATGGGAGACAAAAATTCAACAATAATTTTAGAATATTAACTTTCAAAATATTAACAATGCATTATGATCATACTATCAGCTCATGCTGATAGATAAAGAAGGCAGTCAGACCCTAGATCTGTACTGTATGCAGGTACCAGCAGTCAGTAGGATTAGGTCAAGGTCACCAATTCTATGACTTTCAAATTCAGAGCAATTCAGGATGAGCATAGCAACTATCCATGGAGTTGGAGCCTGGGTCCTTTAGCTTAAATCCCTCAGGAGATCTCTTGCCAGCCTTGTCACAACTCCCTGACCATGGCAGTCTCCCATGGCTGTCTCTCAATTAGTCACTATGAGAATATAACACTGGGATCCCTGAATTGAAGTCATCTCACAACTGCTCTGAGTCATGCGTTCAGTCAACCCTTCCCTGGAATGATGTCCAACTACTTTTAGCAGGTGATATGGCAGACACATGGCCTGGGGTCAATCACCAGCAGTTTCAGCTCACAACATCTGCCAGTCTGTTCCACTACTGCATTTCTCCCTGAAGTTCTCTGGGGTCCCCACCTTCACTTTTTCTCTATAGATTGAGTCTTCCATTCTTGTGAGTCACTAGCCAGGATATAGGGAGAACGTGCAAATTTCCCTTTCCTTTTCTGAAGCCTTCTATCTTTTCAGTTTCTCAGAGGTGAATGAAGTTGACCAGGTGCTGCTCACATCCCCCAGGAAACCAGGCAGTGACTCCAGGCCTCCCTCAGGGAGCTTACTGATGTTGGCACTCGGTTCATTGACCAGATGTTGCACTGCGTTCACATCTTATAGGGGTTTTGATGCTGCATTGTAAATAAGCAGTCAGACTCTCTGGGATCTACCCAGCCCAAAACTGACTGAATCAGAGAAACTGAGAGAGGTTTTAGCCTGTAAATGAGTTCAGAAGGAGAGTAGCCCTCGCCATAGACAAGCTGTGATACAGAAAGGCATATATTACTGGCATTTGGACCAGCCACAATAGGCAGTCACTCTAGGGCAAGTATAGAAGAATGTAGGAGTAAGAATGTGATCAAGCAGGCAGTCATGAGTTCGATCCCCGGTACCGATAAAAAGGAAAAAGACAAAAAAAAAAAAAAAGCATTTATTAAGAATGTGATCAACTATGTTAACGAAGAGGCCCAGAATTTCAGTTCTTTATTTTTCCTCACACAAAGAACAATAGCTTTGTCTAGATCAACAAAATGGCTATTCTCCATTGCCTATTGATAGATCTAGACTAGCTGTTTGCAAACAGTTCATAAGTAGTACATAATGCATAGACTAGGTTTTGCAAATCACAGTTTCTGTGGCAAACAAAAACACTGCAGTTGTAGCAAAAGCAGCCATAGACAATAATAAAGTAGGTAGGTATGACCTGGTGTCAATACAACTTTGATTTAAAATATAGATAATGGGGACTAGGGATTTAGCTCAGTAGCATAAGTGCCTGCCTTGCAAGTGTGCAGTCGCGAGTCCGATCCCTGGTACTGATAAAAACGAAAAAGACAAATATATATATATGGTGGACCTGATTTGGTCCTTGGGCTATAGTTTGCTAACTCCTGATCAGGATTTTGGTAGTTTTTTCATCTTTAAATTACGATTTCTAAAATTGTGATGGGTGTTAATTTCAGTCAGCTAGAATGAAGGAATTCAGACGTGTGATCAATCTAATCACAAGGAAGGCTGGGCACTACAATCTGCACCTCCAAAAATGGGGCAGATAAAAAAGAAGTCCCAGCAATTTCCACCACGAAGTCACATCCACGAAATCACTGTTGCATCCACAGCCTAGGTGTTTAGGTTTGTGGGGTAGTTTGCCAAGAGGCAAAAGAAAATACCAGAGATAATTTGAGGGAAGTAAGAATCATTACTAAAATATAAATGAAAAAGACTATGGTAAAGAAACATCAGAAAACAGAGAGTCCAGTGGAGGCAGGTTTGACAGGATAGTCACCAGAAAACACTCAGAATGTCTGGTAGCATTGGATTTGACAGAAAATCACCAAAGCTAACTCAGTGTGTCCAACAACTCAATGTGTCAACTGACTACAGCATTTCCATTGCTGTGTTGTATACCCAGTTACAGAAGGGAAGGGATTTTGTACATTAAATATCATAACAGTGAGCTCATTCACTACCTGCGTTCCATTGTATAACCAGGACTTCAACAAACAGCTACATAGCATATGGGCAGAAAGGCAGTTTCTACAGATAGCATGAGTTTGTGCAATCCTGAGTGTCCCTCAGATAATGTTTATCTGGATGTTCTGGTACCTGTTAGCTATGATGTGCCCATGGCTTGGCGAGTCTGTGGAACACAAAGGGAGCATTTCAGCGATATGGTGCCAGATATCCTAGTTTTGCTCAAGGACTATATAATCTTGAATCTTATTCTCTCCCTAAATTCTTCTTAAAAGCCAAGAAAATAAAGTTTTTAGAAGTGCAAATACATACAGACAAAAAAGATGCAGGGAAAACAACAATATTCTTAGACACTAAAAGATTGACAGTACAAAGAGAGTTGATTCTAGAGCAGATAAGTGGAAGTTAATAAGGCAGGAGGGGATCTCAAGCAGACACAAATGTAAAGTGAAGGCAGGAAAATGCTCTCAACTGAGGGATATTTTTATCCTTCAAACTACAGACTGTCTGTGAAAGACTGCATTATGCCACCCCAATCCCATGTTGAAGATTCAACCCCTAAAAAGTGATACATTTAGAGACAAAATGTTTATGGGGGTAATAAGGTTGAATACTTAAGAATGAAGAAATTCTGTCTTTATAAGGAGAAGGAAGACCAGTCTGTTCTCTCCCTCCCCCTCTCCCTGCCCCTCTCCTTCCCCTCCCCCTCCCCCTCCCTCTTCTCCTCCCCTTTCTCTCTTCTCTTTCCTCCCCCCACACACAGAAAAAGACCATATGAGGACATAGAGAAGGCAGCTGCCTAAAAATAAAAAAGAAAGTACTCACCAGGAATGGAATCAGCAGTCACTTTGATCTGGAATCCCTAATCTTTAGAACTATACAAAAATGAATTTCTATTGGTGAAGTCTACTTTGTTATGGCAGCCTGGGTAAATCATAGTAATGTCCAAATGTCCATCAACAGTAGAATGGGCAATGATGGCACATTATCACTATAAATAACATTATAGGACTGATAATGAGCACACTGCAACTATGTACAATAAGAGAGATATAGTCGCAACCTTCGTGTTAAGAGAAGGCAAAAATATATGATTCGGTTAATGTAAAGCACAGAAATTTAAAAAAAAAAAACTTTTCAGATCATTGATGATCCTTCTCCTTTCCAAATGTTTACAGATATAATGACAATATATATGACACTGGTTTCTTTTTCAACTATTTGGTAAGTTTCCTATTTTGTCCAAGTTTCAAGGTATCTCCTCAAGAGGCAAGACCATCCATGCAGATGTTCTTCCTTTTACAGGACTGCCCTCTGGTGGACACTGGGAAAATTCACAGGTAAAGATGTGGTTTTTTCTAAAGCTTTGCTTTGGTCTAATTTAATCTGATTCAAGATTGTTTGGGTACAATAAAAAGAAAAGAAGATATCTCCTTTTCAAGAAAAGTAAAATTTTTATTTTGGAATAGGGAAGTGATTTGATGTTTTATGTTTTACAATGATAGAAAATAAATGGCGATTGAAACATACAGTTTGCGCTTGGATTGCTAAAGTGATATGGCTCTTTAGTAAAACAAATTCTCAAAGTATAAGAAAGAGTAATTCTAAAAGGGCTTGGCTTTTAACCTGGTATATTTTTTGAAAATCTGGATGCCATAAATAATATTTTAAAACTAAAGTAATCATCCCTGAAGTTGTTTTCCAAACTATGTCCATAAATATCCAAGATGCTAATGCAGATTAGAGTACGATTTCTAGCAATGTAGAAAATACAAGTGCCCCCTTATTCAAATTCAATAGTTATGAATCATAGGTATGTGACCAAATTTCTAAAAGTCAAAAAACAAAGAGAATGTCCAGGTCCTTCCAACAAGATTCTACTTCACTTGGACTAGGGATTGGTCTAAGCACTGCAATTTTAGAAAAACTGTCTATGAAATTCTTCTGTCTACACTCTTGATCAAAAAGCCTCAATTAAATGAAAAATTAAAATCAGATGCCAATTGCCATTTATGTATAAATTTTTACTCCATAATACATATGACTGTATATGGACTGGCACGAGAAAGACAGAGGCCCTACATCTGAATGAACTAGGCCTTATATCTTATATATATTCCACTTACCTATCAAAACACCTCCAAAGTTAGAACCCTATTCAAGGATGCTGGGACTGCAAGCAGTAAATAAAGGATACGCGTAGTAACATTTAATAATGTATTTTAGAATGTGTGTTTTCCAAATACCATTATAGGAATTAATCTTCTATAGTTTCAGAATTCAGCTTGTTTGAATGTGGCATAGGCCTCCGAGAGCCATAAAGTATCCCAAGCATCTCTGATTTGCCCCTCCTTTGGCCACCTAAGCCAAAGACAACCCACAGCCTTGCATTACATGCTGACATAGGTAGGCCTGGTTTTGACTTGCCAGCTCAAGAAATGGGTTCCTGAGGGAATCAGCTGGCATCTTCGTGACTCACTACACAGTGAGATTTCAGAGATCCAAACCTATATGTTTTTCAGGGATGAGGTAATATCAAAGAGAGACATGGACTAGGACAAAGAGGAATGATCAGGAGTGTGCAAAATTCAGAGCTCATGCCTTTGTGAAGAGAGGCAGCTTCTACTTACTTCCTGCAGATTCCTCCATCATGGCTGCAGGGAACCCTTGTGCAGGGGGAGGCAGCATTTCAGAGGATATGGCCTTCCCACCACAGACACAGATGCTTATCAACAGTTTCCTGGAAGACCTCTGTACAGGGTGTGAAGAGTAGCACCTTCTAATATGCATGGACATGTGCTGTGGGCTGTCAGAAGTCCTGGTTAATCAAATGGGAATGCAGCTCTCGTTTCCACATTTCTTGTTTTTGTTTCATCCAAAGCTGGAACATGGCATTTAATATAAAGTTCCTGTAATGAAATTCCCTGGAAACTAATTCCAAACCATTTTTAACACTATTTGGACTAAATAAAACATATCTAGTGTCGGTGTCGCTCCCGGCCGGCAGGAAAGACACACGACAAAGTCTGGCGGTGTGCAACCTTGTCTTTATTTGTCTCCGCGTGGGCCCCGCGAGGCCTCCGCTCTGCCACCAGCCCTTTCTCGCCGGTGGACTTTCTCTATCTCTCTCTGTGCTTCTCTCTGTGCTTCTCTCTCGTGGCGGGAGAGGCACTTACTTTTATAGGGTAACAGTGGCCAATCAGTTCAAAGCGCGCGATGCGGGCTGATTGGCTAACATCAGTTGTTGCTAGGCAGACTATTCTATTGCGCGGGCTGCTTACGTCGCCAGGGCAATCAGGGGGCAGGAAGCAGGCGCCAACTTGGCTCACTCGATGGGAGGGGTAATTTAGCTCAGGCTTTGCTCCTTCCTTACAGGCCTCACGTCCACCAAGTAAGGCGACCGGTGTCGGCCGCGGCTCCCAACAATCTAGGACTCACAGTCAGATGATGAGCTGGAGATCTCAGGGCTAGAGGAATTCAAAGTGACTAGCAGTTTAGAAATCTTCCTGTTCTGTGTGTAACATGTGTAGTCTTAAAGAAGTTGCCAAGAAAAGCTAAGTACCTACTTGCATTATATGGTTCTAGTAAGAATTATGCAGATATAAAAAGAGTACATCTTTTGCATAATGATATGTAAGACATTCTCCCTATCGTATGGCTAACTTCAACTCACCTTTTTTTAAATAGTACTGGGGATTGAATCAAGGCCTTCTACTCATCTTTTTTAATATAATTTCTATTTCTTGAAAGATGTCTACTAATATTGCAATATAAATTAGGAACCTTCCATTTCACTTTTAAAGATACATTGCTTTTCCTGGGACATGCTTATCAAATTTAAATCATAAGATATTCATTTGCATTACGTAAACAACTAAAGTCTGTTTGCTTGCTGTTTTACTATATTTTTATTCATCAGTATATCCTGGTAAGGAAATGCCTGGTGTCTACAGTGAGGAAACTTGGTGCATGTTTGCTGAATGGTAGGTCAATCTTGATCCTATCAGGAAATTCTTTCTTCTGATTGGTGTCTCTGATCTGACACTTGATGCCTGATGTGTGATCTCCATTGCTAAGAATGCTGCTCTTTAGCTATCATCCCTAACCTTTATAGATCAAGTGGGAGAAAAAAGAAATGCTCCTGAAATTCTGAGATGTCCAAAACATCCTTACTTGGCTTCTGGCTAAAGCTGCCCTGGGTTGGGATGAAAGAATTTGCAAACCTGCCATAATGCAATGTAACAGACAAAAACACCTTCTCTGATTGAAAAAAAAAAAAAGTCCAGTTTATCTTGGACACTGAGTATAGGGGGAGAATTATCAGCACAGCCTAAAATTATGCTTCCTGGATATATTTTGCACTGATTTTATTTCATATGAATAACAACAGCATAATTAAGACAACAGATGAGTCAGCCCTCCTCCAACTTTCTGAGGAAATCTTGCTGCCTTCCAAGACAATTGCATTCTTTGATATTGAAAAGAATTTCATGAAGATGATTCTTAAGTCCATAATGCATCAGCTAAGCAGTGTATGCCACAAAGGTTCCCAACAGAAAGCAGCTAAACCGAGAATGAAGTTAATGGTGAAGGGAAAAACTTTAAAAAATGAGGAAAATCAAAATCACACAAAAATTAACTCTAAGGAGCAAATGAGAAAAAGAAAGTCAAGGGCAAAGAAAAGAAAATTAAGGGGGAAAGAGGTTTAAGAAAAGCTTCAGAAGCTGACATGATCAGAGGGACAATATTCGTCCAAAATTTCACTCTCTCCTCTTTCAGTTTCTGTCCAAGGCTCATGTTCAAATTCAGCATCAGGTATTTCTCTGTGTGATTATAGGCTGGCCACAGAGGAAGGTCATTCCCATTAGGATTCCTAGAAGTGAGAGAACACACAAAAGTAAGATTTTTTTATTCTCCAGAACCTGGTGTGGGGGAAGCCAGCAGCCTCACCTACCCACTCCGAGCAAAATTAGCCCAGTATTTCATCATCCTCCTGCTCAGCAATTTTTCCTCTTTCGTAGCTCCTTCTGCAGGGGACAAACACAAATACAGCTGCTCACAAATATGCCTCAGAATATGCAAATGCATGCACATGCACACACACACACACACATACACATTCACAATTTTCCAAACAATTAATTACAAGTTTCCCTCAATTTTCCTGGGATTTGTTCCACAATGCCCCTGCAGATACTAAAATCCAAAGATGCTCAAATTCCTTATGTGAAATAATGCAGTTTCTACATACAAGCTATGCACATCCTCATTTGTATTTCCTTGTCCTTAGATTGTATACAATATCTAATAAATATAAATGCCATGTAAATAGTTGGTTATGCATATCATTCAGGGAATAATGACAAGGAAAGCTCTGTACTTGCTTAGTTCATATGCAATTTTCCCAATATTTTCAGTCTGTAGTTGGTTATAGCACAGATGTAGAGGGCTGACTGTAGTGCATTTTTGTATTTGAAAAGGTAATACCTCTTCTTGTTTGTGTCTAGATGTTCCCCCAAAGCTTTACGCAGTTATAGTGGTTTTTTGGAGGTGGCTGACTGTAAAGCATGTGACTGACTCGTAGGGCAATGCTGGGATTCAGAGTGCTGGAATTAAAGGTGGGTGATTACTGGATCAGACCATTGATTGGCTTGGCATGGCCCTAATCCCAGGAGACTAGTTACACTATAAGGGAAAGAAAGAGGCTTAACTCACACTGGCTTATTGCTTTTGCTGTCTTCTATCGCTGTGAACAGTTGGCCCTCGGCCGTGTGCCACCCTGCCTTGGAGCCGGCTGATTATAGACTGAAACCTGTGAGCTAAATAAACCTTCCTTAACTTTGGGGGTTGAGTATTTTGTCTCAGCAAAGAGAAAGGAAACTAAGACCCTGACTAAAATACAAAATACAAAATACAAGGAAAGTACTAATTCTAATATCTAATAAAAAGAAGCTGTGTTTCTGTCACTTCCTTTCAGACAGTTAGCAGTTCAGAGACAGTCATTGTCACCAACTTCTTAAGGACTTCTATCCCCAGGATAGACTATACAGGTACAACGTATAGTGGACAACTTTCTACACATTTGACAGTATATTGGGTACATGTTCCGCACCTTGTTTTCATTTTCACTTAATTTGTATCTAGAAGATGGTTCTATATTGTGCCCTATGAAGTTGCCATTTGCTTTCCTATAAATATATATTAGTTTAAATATGTATCTATATGCAATTGTATTCATATAATGTCTGTATCCAGTATTTTATTGAAGGATCATTATATTATTTCCAGTCTTCCGTTGCTTAAAGGAATGTTTAATGTGCATGTATATTTTTATACAAGTGAAGTATAATTATACAAAAATTCCTAAAAGTAGCAGGCTAAAGACTACACATTTTAAATACTGACAGAAGTTTCTATTGGAAGAAGTTGCCTGTTCCCTGCAAACCTGCCATAATGCAATGTTTAAAATGTTGTTCTTTGAAACCTTAATTGATGACAAATGATTCCCCAGCCAAGGTAGTCTACAGGGCTCCTGTGGAGAGTGACATTGAGTAGATTTTCATATACTCAAAAGCCACTGTGTCTCATTTGCAATAAACTGCTTTGTTCACATGTTACTCTGTCTTGGATCTGGTTATTCTTTTTTCATTAGCTTTAGGAGCTCTAGATATCAAGAAATTTAGCCCTTTGATACATAGGTTGTTTATTTTTTATAATGTGGAAAGTCTTCCATGGCATAGTACAGGCCCAGTAAATGGGTGCCAACTAAGAATAGTAACATGTATTAAGCACTCACTGTGTGCTTTATGAAAGTTGTACCATTTCAGCCTCACGACAACCTGGAAGGTAGCACTGTCATTATCTGTATTATGAGGGTGGGTAAAGAAAATAAGAAAGAAGCCACAGCTCAGAAACATATTCCGTGTGGCAGGCTCTCTCCTCACAGTCCAGAAGCCAATAGGAATTATTAAAGAGCCTGCTTTGCATAATGTTTTAACTAAATATTTTAATAATTATTCCTGCATGTAATTGTCATGGATGCTTTTCTGTTGATAGTCTCAAGTAATTTGTTGGCTATTTTAGGCAAAAAAAAAATCATCAGAAATTTAATAATAAATGAGCTACCATCGTTAGTAACAGTTCAAAATCTCATCTGGATCCAGACGAGCTGAGGTAAAATTATTTGGAAGCAGAGAAGTCTTATCTTTAAAGTCCTGAGTATAAGCCTCAAAGGATTTCTAAGATGCACAGGACAGTGAGATCAGTGACCATAAAAATGGTTCTTTATTTTTCAAAAAATTAGATAACTCACGTGTCCCAAAGTGCCCAGTTCTCAGGCTTCAGTACAAAGTGAAACATTCATCTTGAAAACACTCACTGCCGACTCTTTCTTGTCTTGGTTTCTGAAACACAGAGGGAATACTTTCCACACAAAGGGTATGTCTGTCTGCAAACCACAGTGGTGATTAAATCATAACTCACCAGGCCTCCTAACCTAACAATCTAAAAGAATTATAGACCATTCTGAGCCAAGGAATCATTTGTTATCAGTGAAGGTTTTAGGGAACCTTGCATTTTAAACATTGCCTTCCAGCAGATGTGGGAAACAGTTTCATGCATTCATAGAAACCTCATCAACATTTAAAATGTGTGTAGTCTTTTTCCTGACAATTCTACATTACTTCTAGGATCTTTTGGCATAATTGTACTTCTACATGAGCAATAAACATGTGTGTACCCTAAGCATTGCTTAAACCAACAGAAGATTGGAAACAATGTAAAGATCTACCAATATAATCAATGCATTATATATTTAATTGTGTAAATATGTACCTAAATTTATGTATCTGTTTATAGAACAACAAACAGTAGTGGGATGGGTGAGTCAGGGACCTTACATTAGCAGGAGGAAGCCAATTGTTCTGCCCACAAAATTTCCAAGTTTCATATTTCTGCAAGGGCAGGAGCCACTTGAGTCAGTTTCTTACCAAACATGACAATGTCACCCATCAGGAAGGCACCTCCAAAGACAAAGCGGATTTCATCAGAGTGGTCAGCTCTGACAAAGGCTGGCTTTGTGTCTTCAAAGCACTCGGGCCGGTGTTGAAACTCATAGAAGTAAACAGGTGCACCAGAATCTGATGAAAGGTCAGAAGGTCAGGCACGTGTTCTTTTGAAGTAGGGGGTGGCTCTTCATCCCTCCCTCCATGTGTGTGACATCTCAGAGCTAAGAGGTGATCTAAACCAGCCTAACTTCCCTTTTTTCATTTGAGGCTGGAATTCTCTGCTACAGCAGCCATAGGGACACTGAACCCACAACCGTACCAGGCAGTCAGAGAAGGCAATTTTTCTGTGTGCAAACAAAGTCCATTATACTAAGCCAATATCTACCTTGGGATTTTCTCTCATTGACTCTGCTTCCAGTGTCTAGTGATAAACATAGTAAGGCTAATTCCCTGATTTCAAGGAAACTCACAATCCATGCATGTGAATCTACATACCTTGATCTTTCTTCTGTTAAAGGTCTTTGCTCTGTAATTTCCAACACACATGTACACACACATACACACAAACATGGACACATTCACTAAACACACACAATTTCTCACATAGGCAGTCAGTACACACACACACACACACACACACACACACACACACACACACACACACTTGGTTTCCATCACCCCTCCAGTTGTTGGACCATTACTCTACCTCTCTTCCAGAAAGGCCCCTTAACACAGTTGCTTGTGCATAATGTATCTATTTCTTTTCCTCTTATTCTCTTTTAAGATTGAAATACTATTTATGAGTAATAAAAGTACAGATTTTAAGTACAGTATTTGGTGTGTTTTTACAAATATATACATGATCATATACCACCACCTCAATCAGGACGTTAAGTATTTTCACTACCCCAGGAAGGTCCCTTCTGGTCAATTGCTCAAGATATTGGCAATATTATCATTCCAATTCCTATAAATTAATTTCACCTACTTGCAAACATCACATAAATGAAATGATACCTATGACTCTAGGATATACACCATGACTTCTTTCATTAATCATAACTTTCTGAGATTCATGCATGTTGTTGAATCTATAGTGAATTCCCTTTTATCACCCAGTACTTTGTTATTGCATGAATATATCAAATTTTGTTTATCCGTTCATCTAAAAAAGATAGGTTGTTTCCAATTTGGGGTTCTGATGGGTACAGCAGTTATGAATAGAAATACATAAATAAATCTTTCATATGGTTATATACTTTCATTATTCAGTGAATACAAAGAAACAGAATGAATCAGGTAGCTGTGCTTAAATTTATAAGAAGCTGTGAGTTGTTCAAAGTGGCTGTACCATTTCCCGTTCCCTCCAGTAGTTCCTGAGAACTCTGAACATTCCACATACTTTGCCATACTTCTTATTATGGTTTGTGTTTTAAATTCAGCCTTTCTAGTGGTTACAAAAGGTTACCTTGTTTTACATTTTTGGTTCATTTTGCATTTTCTTGATGATTAATATTGTTAAACACTTTTCATGGGCTTTGAGATGTTCCTGTATTTTTTTCTGAGCTATCTTTTCAAACTTTTGCCCATTATTGCAAAATATTATTTTTTACTATGAATTTGAGTTCTTATATTCTGAGCATGATTTTTGTGAGATAATTCTGTCTTGACTATCTTCTTCTGGTTTGTAGTTTGCTTTTTCATTTTTAGCAGTATATTTAAGATAAAATTCTCAACCATTTTACTTAGCCATTTAATTTGCCACTTTAACCATTTTACAGAATATATAATAATTCTGTAATTTTTAATACATTCAGAATGTTGTACAAACAACACCAGAACATTTATAGCCAGAACATTTTTATCATTCCAAATAGAAATCCAACCTCCATTAAGTGGTCACTCCACTTAACCCTTCCTCTACTCTCTAGAAAATATAATTCTTCCTTCTAACTCTATGGACTCGCCTAATTTGGACATTTCATACAAATAGAATCATACAGCATGTGACTTTTTGTGTCCTACTTCTGGTTTCTTTCACTTAAAGTTCCTAAGAATCATTTATGCTGTAGCCTACATTCATATTTTATTTCCATAAGCATATTTATATTAATAGCTACAGCTTTAACATTCCACTTTCATAACAGAACAGCTATACAAAATATAAAGAAAATAGAAGACTTAAACTTGAATGATACTAAAGATTAGCTCTAATAGATATGAAAAGAGCATCACACCCAATAGTGTCAGAGTACCTATGCTTCTTAAGTGCACATGGAATATCCTCGGGAATAAAACATATGTTAGATAACAAAACATACCTTGACATTTAAAAAGACAGAAATCATACAGAATATGTTCTGTGATTATAATGGAGTAAAATCATAAATCAATAACAAAAGGAAATATGGAAAACTGGCAAATATTTAGAAATTAAATAGCATATTTTCACATTAAAAATTGTGGTGAAAGAAACACTACAAAACATGCATAGTCTTCTAATTTCCCAAGAATATGTGAGGATTTTTCAAGACTTTCTTTCCCAAAGTTTCATTTTCAGCCTTTCCTCAAAATATTTTCAGTTTTATAGTTTTCTCTGATATCCCTTGTCCCTGGTTGCAGAAACTATTACAAGTCTCTTTAAACATTTTCAACAGATACCCTCAAGGCAGTTTCCTGACCCTTAATAGACTTCTAATTTGTGTCTAACACAAGCAAAGCTTTTATGAAAATAGTCGTTTTAGGCTAGTCATTTTGTAGCCACCAGACAATTCAAAATAACCAACCATGATTTTTTTGAGAATAAATCCATTTTTCTCCCTCCGGTACTAAGACACTGCACAATTAATTTAGGTTCCTGTAGTTCAAGGTCATTGCTCTGCTGGATAGCAGGTGATGCTTCAAGAGTAAGAGAAAATGCCACAGAGCTTTATTACTGAGATTCAGGGGCTTATACCATAATTAAATGTTCACCTACTGGTTAAAAATTTGTATTTTTTTAACAGAGCCCTGACAAAAGTGTTGGTTCTCATCTGTGTATTCACTACCTTTTTTGGGTATAGATGCTGAAATTCTATATTCCCTCATTCTTGTTAGTCTCATTAATAACATCTTTTGACAAGCAAAATAATTTATTTTATATATAAAATAAATTATCCAATTAACCCAGCTCCAATCTTTAACTGCATAAAAGTGGGTCTATTTTCTGGACTCTCCATTCTCTTCTATTATTGTATATGTCTAACCTTCAGCCCATACAAAACTTTATTTTCTGTAGCTCAATGATGGCCTTCCAACATTTTTTCAACAATTTTTGACCATCCTCATATACCCATATAAATTTTATAATTAATTCCTCCATTCTCCAAAACTACTGCATAGATTTTGATTGAGATTGGGCTTGCATTGAATCCAGAAATCAATTTCTCCAATTTCTCTTGTATCCATTTTAGTCAAGCTTTTATTGTCCTATCATGCCATCCAAGTATTTCTTATCAAGGTCAGCAGTGACCTCCACTTGCCAAATTTAGTAGCCCATTCTTAGTCTTCATCTCACTTGCTACCTTAACCAGACTACATACAAATACATACACCCAGAATACCCTGTCTCTGATAACCTCTGCCATGCTTTTACTCCACGCTTATTATCATCTAGCAGACTCTGTGTTTGCTTGTTTATTGTTACCAATCTGCCCGACTAGAATGGTGGCTGGATCTTTGTTTGGCTTACTGCTATATCTCCAGGATGCAGAACAAGACCAGGCACATAAGAGGCCTTTAATAAGTACAGAATTTGTTTAAAAGGAAAGGAAGAGAAAGGAAAAGGAAAAGAAAAAAAGGAAGGAAAGGAAAGAGAAAAGAAGGGAAGGGAGGAGAGGGGAAAGAAGAGGAGAGGAGAGAGCAAGGTTTGTATCCCCCTACATAATACTTCTCTTTTATATTTTTCCATTACTTCCTTAACTAAGATGTTAGAAAGATAACTCCAGAGAGAGAATAACCTGGGGCGAGGGGGTGAGGCCTAGAAAATCATAGGGAGCTGCAAAGTTTTCACATGAAAGGAATAGAAACAAAAATTGATTGAAGTTCTCAAACTCTAAAAGGCAGAGGATTGCACAGGTTGTCATTCCATGGCTCTACTGCAGACAATTAGGGGGCAAAGGGACAGAGCAGGTGGCCAGTTAGTGGGCAACACAGATCCCTACACTCACTGGCCTCACTGGACAATGTCCCTGGAGGGTGCTCTTTGGAGACTCACCTCTGTGATATTGAGCTGTGACCAGCGCAGGGACCACAAAGAACACATCTCCCAGCAAGTCCAGTAAACTATCTCGGATTTCAATTGGAGAGTGCTTTCCAGGGAAGTATTCATTAGCCACAACATGCAAATACTGGACGGGAAGATGCTGTAAAGCAATCATAGTCACAGGAGATCTGAGTCAGCAACAATAGGCAGCACATTAAGCATTAGCCTGAGAAGGCAAAATTCTGAGTGGTTTCAGTGCCTTACATCATTTAATCCACCCAGCAATCCTACAATGCTAGTATTATAGCCTAGTAAACTGTTAGAGAGGTTGATCCAAATTCTTTCACAATCTGTTTGCATTCAAGTCCAATGTTCCTGACTACAACACACATGCATAATGATGTTTTCAGGGATATGTTGCTGTAGGGAAATCTGGACAATCTGCTGACACTTAAAGTACTGACATCATTCAGTGGTACAACTTCCAGTAAGTTTCTTTGGAATTTGGGGACAGACTTCCTTAAACAGATCTAGGAGAGCTGCTCAGACTCTTATCAGATCCTCAGAAGGCTGATGGCTCTTCATGAGGTCCAAAGCAAAGGGAGATCCTGCAGTAGGTGCAGGCTGTCATTCAAGGGCCTAGCCACCTGGACCACATGCCCAGCAGACCTCATGGTGCTAGACCAAGCTGGGTAGAGAGATTCTCTGCTAAGTCCCCAGAAGACAGTCCCCAGGCAAACTGCTAAGGAACAGGAGCAAGGTTATGTTTCTGCATTAGAGAACCATTAACATTTGCAAAACAACTCCCAGCTGAAGTGGGTTCATAAACAATATAGAAATCCAAGCAGGCAATTTGATAAATTTGGGATTTAATTAGCTGACCACTCTCATGGATCCATTTCAGAGTCTTACTGAGTAGCCATGAACTGGAAAATTACAAAGCTTTTAAACAGAGAACCACAAAAAGACATCCTGTTGGAAACAATTTAGCTTGAATCTTACATTAATTTTTGGGTTGACACCTGTATCCTGCTTCTTTGTTGAGCAGGTTAATTTTTCTACTGTGGGTACAGCTCATTCTGCTTTTCTCATGGGACTTACACCCTGAGTAATTTTCCATTTTCCTGGGTCAAACACAGGGCACTAGTTAAATGCAGAGCTCAAGATGGCGTCAGTTATGCCAAGCTAGAACACCAGCATGCCAGCAGGCCAAGGTGAAACTGCACATCTTTCCTTTCCTCTTGCACTTTCACAGACAACCTACTTCTAACCCTTGGGACTTGGCTCAAGATACTGTTTCTACTTAAAATGCCCTCCTGCTCCAGTGCCTCTCACCTCTAAGGTCTAATGACTATCTCTTCCTCCAATTCAGCCAAAAAGATTCCACATTTAAACTCCTGTAACATTAACAGCTTTAAGCATCCTGTCCTGCTGCAGGAAACCCCTTTAGCTAATTTCTTCACACCTCCTATACCCAGTTGGTTCTCGTAGTTCCTCCCAAGCTCCCCTCACTATCACACTTCCAAAATTATTTGCCCCAAAGGAGCCACTGCCTCATCCTGTGGACACCACAGACCTGGGACTCACCCCTGCTCTGACTGATACGCACTTTCATGTCATCTTCCCCACACTGCACACCAGGGCCTCGGGAATTGCTGGGTTTCAGTAAACATTTGCTCCCTGAATTGAAGAATGGAAATGAATCTAGCACTAAGTACATGCTGAATAATATACATACAATGAAAGAAGACAAAATGAAGGAAAGTAGAAAAGGAAAGAAATCCATCTACAACCCAGTGTCTAGAGTAAGCACTGATGTTCCTGTGTTTGTACAGAAAAAGAATGAGCAAATGGTTAATAAAGGAGTAATAAAGGAGTGTGAGTTAGTTACTGGTACTGCTGAAACAGCACAAGGCTGGGCTGGTGTGCAGTGATACAGGCCTTCAGTCCCACGTGTGTGTCAGAATTCAGAACTTGCCACACCAGACAGATAATTCAGAGCAAGTGTCACATATTATATAACATGCTTGAGGAGGCAGCGTTCCGGCGCCACACAGATTTGTTCACCAAGAAACAAGAATAGTAGAACACAAAGTGAATGAATGTATGGAAAGGAAAGTGGCTGTGGCACAAATCACTCTGAGTCAGATTTGGTCGCCATGTGGGCTACAAAAAGCCTGTGGATTTTTGGAGCTCTTTGCATTTCGGGATTGTGCATAAGGGATTGTAGGCCCACACACAGGGAAGGCTTGTTGAATGAATTAACTGATGAGGAGTGCATCTACCTTTTGTGCTTAGCTGAGTGTGGCCCAGCCATGTTTGTTAAAGGAACAAGCCTCTGGGGAGTCACCAATCCCCAAGTTCACTTACCAGGAGGGATCGTATCACGTGCAAAGCAAGAGATCTGTTGGAGCCACTGAGGATGTCAGGAATCTCCTGCTGTGAAGAGAGGCATGGTGTCAGCTGTGAGTCATCTGGTCATCAGAAAGTAAACCACTCTCTTGAGAGCCTGAGCACCTGACTTTCCAGGAGAGGGTGGAAAGAGCAGGAACCATCTCAACCCAAAGTGACTGTGTGTAGCTGAAGCTTAGATGAGTTAAGCAATACATTTCTCCTCATGTTTGATAAAAGCCACCATTTCTTGTCATCCTTGTGATCTTGTGAGGACCAAGTGGCCATTCGGTAGCTCTGTTATTAGTTGAATCACGTCCTTCTCCCAAAATTTCTATATTGAAAAACTGACTCCCTCGGTCGCAGAACCTGACTGTGTTGGGGTAGGGCCTTTAAACAGGTGGCTGTGTTAAAAGAGGTAATCCAGTCTGAGCAGTGTCCTTATGAGAACAGAGATACAGACACAAACAGACACTAACAGGTCAAGCGTACAAGAATAGACCACATGAGGACACAACAAGAAGATATCTCCTGCAAGCCAAGAAAAAAAAAAGAGGCCTTGAAAGAAACCAAACTCACTTACAAATTGATCTTGAACTTTCGGCATCCAGAACTGTGAAAAGATGAATTTTTATTGTTTAAAGTATCAAATCTATGGTTACAATCACAAGACACCGCTTGGCTTTAACACCAAGTTCAAAGAGAAGCTAGAAAACCTCCAAACTGGTGGCTTATTTTCCCCTTCTAAAGACTTTTACATTCAGACTCCCCGGAGAAGCCAGCAATAGGGAATACAGAGGCTGATGGTTGAGAACCCAAGTTCTGTGCATTCAGATGGCCTTAATTTGAATCCCTTCTTTTCCCATGTGACCTAAAACTCTTCCTGCCTATCTACAAGATGGAAGTTGAAAAAGTCCCACCTGATAAGGCCCTGATGAGAACTGAGCAAGCTGATATTTATAAAGCACTTATAATGATGCTCGGTACATAGCAAAACTTTATATAATCATTTGTTAAATGATCATTTACTGATAATATTGCAGTTTAAAAACAAGGGGTAAAAATGCTATTTGCTGATCAAATTAACTTCTTTGGAACATTTTCTGCTGAAAAACTTGGTTGAAAGAATCACTTGGATGTGTATTTAGATGTACCTGTGTCAGGGAACCCCTTGAGGCATTTGAGTTATCCGTAAGTGTATTTTATATGCTAAAAGTCCTTGTATGTTAAGGAGCTGTGATGTGTTTTGGGAGGATTTCCTATGCTTTCCAACAGCTGGGAAAAGACTTAACTGCAAATTATTCATGCAGTGTCTTAAAGTCCATATCTGGGTACGAGTTCTCCTTCCACTACTGGAATAACTCCAATATCTAGCATTTGCTGACTACGTAATGTGTGCCAGGCTGTTTAACGGGTGCCTGTATAGTGGGTCCTAAATTAGTCGTATCTCACAGATTAGGAAAGAAGAGTTCAGAGATGTTAGGAAACTCTCCTAACATCTCAAAGCAGTTGAGCAGAGAATCCAGCCTTTAAAGGCAGAGCCTGAATATATAAAACATACACACAACAATCCTCTGTAGTAGGAGGAAACTTAGGAAAGCTACTTTCACCTCTCAGGGATGCTGATGATGGTTGGAAAGTTCTTACACAGATGGCACATGCCTGTCACATGGCAGGCATTTGGAGACATCAGTGGCACTTGCCCTCTTCTTTGGAGCATGAACCCAGAAAGTAGTGAAAGGCCTTGTGTGAGTCACAACCTATCACCAAGTTGTTTCATTTACAAAACAATAAAAAATCTCTACCCCCACGGGCCCCAAGCATTGTTGTGGAGATCAAATGAATAATGGCAGAAGATCCTTTAACAACCAGATGAACTGAAGGCTGCAGTTATATAGCCAGCTACAGCTAGCTTTGTATTTTGACAACCCCACTTTCCCCAGTTTAAAACAGAGGGTTGGATCTATGTAAATGAGCTCTGACAACATTATGAATTTGCTCTCTCCAGTCAACTGAAGACAGGTAATTTCCAATAAAGAACCTCTTTCTTAACCCCAAACTCCAGAAACGATGGCTCTTTCTCCATATCTAGCCCTCAGTTCAGTGATCACTCCTCAGAGGAGCCTTTCCTGACGCCCTTTGACCTCCCTGAGGCAGTCTTCTCCCCCAACTAAGTCCTTTATAGCTTTTATTACTTTCCAAAATCATCTTTTCACCTGTGCTTTTCGTGGTTCACGCCTCATGGATGTGAGCTCACAGAGAATGGAGACCTCATGACTTGCTTAGTACTCGGTGTTCCATTTTTGTGAGTGCATAGTAAATGCTCAGTACTACATCTACTCACCAAATGAAGAAAATGATTCAATCCCTTTGCAACTTGTACAACTTTAGCTTTCTTAGAATTCAAAATGCCTGGACCAAGTCTATGTATGAAAAGTTTAAAGGACTAAAGTTTTCTGAATGTATGTGCATTTAAGCTCTGAAGGAGTTTATTGGAAATAATTTATGTATTTTGTAATAAAGACTCATTGAGCCCAACCCTCTCTTTGCTTTTTTATACCATTTCTTCTTTTCTGTAAACTTGTATGAGGAACAAAGCTGACACTTGGCCACAATCTACCACCACCACCCCTGATTCTAAGTCCTCCTTTTCTTTGGTTTAGAAACAGTTTGAGTATGTCCACCAGAGATTCTTGTGCTGGAAGCTTCCTCTTCATCAGAATGGCACTGAAAAATAGTGACTCTTGAAGACATGAGACCCAGTGGAAGGCATCTGCTGCAGTTCATTCAAGACACAGTTCTCAACAGAGTGGGTTGTTACAAAGCAAGACCACTTCATATATTTAGCCCCTTTTGCATGCAACCATTTTCTTTTCTACTTCTCTACTATGTTGTGACATGGGCAGAGGAGTCCTCACAAAAGACTGGCACCATACTGGTTGGACTTTACCAGGATGATGAGCCACATAAGCCTCTTTAATTTGTGTGAGCTGGCACCTGGTATTATGTTATATCAACACAAAACAGATTAGGACAGCCTCTTTGCAGACACAAGGAGGATTATCGCTGTATGCAGGACAGTAGGCACCAGCCCTCGTAATGCTGGCTGTCACCTCTGAAAATGCCAACTGGGGAAGTAAACACCTGCATCACTATGGAGCGATCAGCAGGGAGGACAGCAGGGATTCTTACCAGGGGCAGCATGAAGCCACACTCGTGGTTGTTGACTCCGATGATAGAAGGCACTGCTTTAAATGCTTTTTGAGACAATAGTTCCAAAGGTTCATCAGGGGAAAAAATGCCATCAACCACTCGATCAAAAGACTTTGTTTTCTAAAATAAGGAAGAGAAGAAAAATTAGCAGTTATCTCTGTTCACAAACTCTGCTATCCCCAAATCCTGGTCAAGCTAAGCCAATCTAGTCAAGCAATAGTCAAAATGCATTTAAAAAGGAAAAACATCCCAACCCCTTGGGAGGCTGACACAGGAAGATTTTAAGTCTGAGGCCAATCTGAGCAACTTTATGAGACCTTGCTCTCGAAATGGCAAATAAAAAGGTATGTGGTATGTGGTTTAAAAAAAAAAAAAAAAACACACCATTGAGCTCAATTCTTGGTACCACAAAAAAAAAGGAAAAAATAAACTACTATTAGTCCAGCCCAATGTATCAATCCCTAGCACAGGGACATAGGCTATTCAGTCTAACTAACTATTCAGTGATGAAAGCATTGCCAGTGGTCAGTCAGAGCTTGCTTGAATATCTGCAGAGATGGGCATCTTACTGCTTTCTAAAGAAGCCCAGACCTTCTGCAGACAATTCAAGTTTTAGGAAGTTCTCAGTTACACTACACCTAAATGACTGTATAAGAGAAGCCCAGCTATCAGTTTTGACTTTAGCTTCTGGGAATGCATGGAACAAAGTGTGGTCCCTCTTTAGTATCCTAAAGAAGATACAACCACTGTATTTTGCTAGATCATCTCCAGGAGAAGCAGCACCTCTGTCCTTTCATTTTAAATATTATAGGTTAAATAACCTATAATATTCTGGTTTCCCTTCAGATCACATTTTACTAAGGAACCTTTAAAAGTTCTATTCCTGGCTTTCCATCTATTGCCATGAGTCCCCAGCCATTCTCTTTTCCAAGTTCTCAGTCAAAACAAATAACAGAGAGGCAGGATTTATCTACCACAAAGGGCAACTGTATCCCCAAATTCTCCCTTCCTTCCTCACCTGGCCAAGGTTCAGCAACTCACTGGAGGATTTTGTCCTCAGACAGTTCAGAAGAGCTTTGGAGTCAGAGGCGTTGCAACCACAGACATCTGCAATCATCTGCAACTGTTTCCAGAGAAGAAGCAGGTCAGAACACAGCACTGAAAGCATCCAAGAAGTACCATCTGCCCAGTCACAGACTGGTCCTTCATGTGTGAAGTTTAACCTGCTGCCCCTCCCCAGTCCCATGCACCTGTGGAATATACACATTAAGGAAAAGTTGGCATGGCATTATGCTGACTCTGCTAGCTGGTCTCTGTGCTTCTTAGGAAATAACAAAGCTGAGGATGTGGCAGTTGTTAGTCTGAAACTATGGATTGGAATCATGATTCCTGGTCACAAAGAGATCAGTCTTGTGAGCTTAGCTATAATGGCATTAGGCCCCAAACTCATGGTACCAAATGCAGCCTGGAGCCTCAGAATCAGGAGCAGCTTTGCAAGCTCCTTAAACACCAATTGAAACATGAATCTGGGTCTGTACTTTATTAACTCAGCTCAAGCCCTAGCCCCAGAATAGCTGAAGGTCTTTTTTCTCAGTTTCTGCACCAGTATCACTAACTTTTTTTAACATTTCACAACCATAATTCTGAATCTGATTCTGTTAATTTTTTCCTGACTCATTCTTGCAGGCCAACTCCTGCCTCTTCTGAAACCTCCTTCCAGAGTAATGCAGCCCCATCACCCTTTCCTCCCCTAACCTCCTACCACCCCAGTGGTTCCAACTTGCCTTCTTAGCCCATTACTAAATACCCTGCCTCTTGTCTGTTGTTGAACTTCTACAATTGTAAAATTTATCTTTTGAGGATAGTGGTTCTAATCTTCTGAGAATCTTTCAAAAATGTTACAGACTTTTTCTCTCCCCTGGAAAAATGCACAAACACTGAGTCTGTGTACAACTGTAGAGAGTTCAAGGACAGCCTACTCATGGACTCCAGATTTTTAAAGACCTTGTAATAAAAAAACCAGTAGTCTTCAAAAGTTTAAGATATGGTTTTGCCACTCATAGACCCATAGGTCCTTAATAGCACTGCAAGAACAGAGGGTACTCAATCAATGCCTAGTGAATAAATAAATATATGCACAAACTACTCATAAGTTTATATATAATGTTGCCAAAATCAGCATTTTCTGTGTATTGAAGGTACATTCACATAGAGAGAATACTCTATTTCTGCTCTTGGTATACACTGCGACTGTCTACACAATAGTTAAGAAAATGCAACACAAAATCCAAGCGTAGTGATCTGCTCCTGCAGTCCCAGTTACTCAGGACCCCTTCATCACAGGAGTTCAGGACTACCACAGACAACATAGTAAATTACTGTCTTGAGAAAGAATGAATGAACCAGTGAAAGTAAAAGAGAAATAAAGAGGAAAAAAGAAAGAAATTGAAAAAATGATTAGTTCCTAGAAGATGGCTCCACTGCCTAGAGCTTAGTTAATATTCAGTGGATGAAACAGCTCATTCATTCATTCAGCGCACATTTGTGGCTGCTTAATATATACCAGATGTTATGCTAGTTGCATGAAGGACCAAGAAACCTTGTTCTCCAGATCCTTACTCTCTAATAGAGCATTAATACAACCTGACAGATGACAAATATGTGTGACATATGCCCCACCACCCCTCACAATCCCATGCCAGATATCACTAGTTAGTTGTAGCATTATTTCCCATTGCAAAAGAAACAGCCTTGGTCTCTTCCATAATAAAATACCATCACTGGTAACCATTCCACGTAAAGCAAGCACAGAAGATGAGTTACACAGAGTAATGAGAAATTAGTTACTGTGTACAAAAAATAATGGGATAATGTGTAAGACATCTAACACATATTTGAATGCACTAAGCACAGCAGCAATGTGGCACTGTGCGACCGGACCCATCCCTTACTGAACCAGGCCTTCCATGGAGAAACAGAGCTCCCTTTGGGCCGGCATGAGGTTCTCAGGGCATGGCCAGTTAGGAGAGCCAAAGTCATGCTGAGAAGGGTGCCCTCTGTGGATTCCTGCTCATTTCGCCTCCTGACTAAGGAGAGGTGTTAGGAATATACCTACATCCGTCCTTGTCTCATCAAGTTTCTTTATGTTAGGCGTGATGGCCACCCCACTTTCCATGATGGCTTTGTGAAATAGGTTCTTGGCCAAAGGAGACAGAATCTGGAGAGAAAACACAAAGGAAAACCAGGAGAACTGTCCTAGGAGCCACATGTATCCCACATACCGTTCTTCTCTCCTTTAAGGAAACCTTCCCAGAAAGGGGCTGACTTGGGAGCAGGGCACAGGTCCCAGTGCAGGTATGCTAAGACTAGCTGTGAAGTGTGGGCAGGTTACTTAACCTGTCAGGCCTTGATTCCTTGCGAATTTTTTAGCCAAGCATTCTGCTGTGTACATTCCAGCTCCTTCACTTCCTTGAGGGGTTACCCCCGGCAAGTCACCTAACTTTTTAATAGGCAGTTTACTTCCCTTTAAAACCAGAGTAGAAATTGAGCTTGTTTCATGGAACCATGGTAAGAAGTGGAAGAAACAAAAAATATGATGTTCTGCACATAGTTCCCTGGCAAATTTCACTTAGAACATGTAGCTCTTGTTATACATCTAAGGTTAGGTTACTATGGTCTGCCAGAGAAAGTAATTTTTGAATTTATAAAAACACCTTAAATATTGTTAACTGATAAGTTCTCTTAACCCACTACCATGTGGTTGATTTCTGTAATTAATTACTCAGAGCCAGTAGGCCATTTTCTAGTATCTCCATATATTTCTGTTCCTACCAGTTTCTTGCCAAAAGTCATATGTGTTTGCTTCTAAACTTGTTTTTCCAGTTGTGCTTATTACTATAATTATATAATCCATGGAATATGAAGGGGGCCAATGGACTGTAAAGGTAAAAAAGAAAACAAACTTGTGTCCAGGGGTTTAAAAACCTTGCTACAGCCAAATAGCTAAAAGTAACTGCTGTCAGATTAGGTGTGGATGAGACAAGAGTAAAATGTCTGGTAGAAAGTATAAAACTCCAGAATAAGCTGCAGTCTGATTACTTTAAGCCTGTGTTTACTGTAAAGAAAGTGACACTGTGGTTCAAGGACAGCAGATTCTGCCTGTGGTTTATACAAAAGGATCCATGTTGGAGCTCTGGTTAACAGAACAATTCTAAAGACAACACCTTGTAAGAAACCATTGGTCAGGGATGTACATCTTGTTGTTTTAAGTTAAAATAAAATGCTTGTGTTCATCTTTTGTAATATCATGATTTCACTGGGATTTTCTATTAAACAATACCATGTTCTGAATATAGTTTGGGTGTCTCTCAAGAATCCAAGTGTGGAAACTCGGCCTTCAGGCCCATGGAATTGGAAAATGGTATGAAACCTTTAAAAGGAGGGGCCTGGCAGGAGACCAGCAGGGACTTTGCCCTTCAAAGGGATTAAGTCATTTTCACAAAAGTGTTGTCCTGAGGTAGCAACCCTGACTCCACTGCTTCCTGGTTCAACATGTGACACTTCCTCCTATACGCCCCACCATGATGTGATACCATCCCTTGCCCTCACCAAGGCCCAACTGATGGGCCTGCCTAAACTTTAACTTCGAGCATCTGAAACAGTGAGCTAAATAAACCTTTTATTTTATGGTTAACCTGCATCAGGCATTCATTATAACAAAAATGTGACTAACGCTCAATAGGTAAAGCCAGCATCAATGAAACTGATGTCTTCTGACAGTACAAGATTTAGTCACTTCTTTCAGAAACACCTCAAAAAAGCTGGCTAATACAAATAAGAATTGTCAGTCCTGATAAATGGATTCTATAGTTCAACTTTACAAATATAAGGGATTTTTTCTCAAATCATTATTCATTATATGACTTTAGGAAACTCATTACAAACTCTCCCAATGACAGTTGCCTCAGCCATGAAGTGAGATTGTGCCCCTAACTCACAATTGTATCTGCAAGACTCATGGGAGGCACTGTATATAAGTGTTTATCCAATGTGAAAGCACCAATCAAATGTAAGTAATTTATTATCCTGACTTTTGCAACCTCCTGCCCCAGGTTCACTGAAGTCATAGTACACGGAACTCACAAGACTGGAAACACTTATGGCTCCCGCTGACTCTCCGAAGATGGTCACAGAGCCTGGGTTCCCACCAAAGCCTTTGATGTTCTCCTGAACCCAGGACAGGGCAGCCAACTGGTCCATGAAGGCCCAGTTCCCCGGGGCATGCCGGTCCCCTGTGCTGGAAGAAAAGAAGCAGGCTGAGAATTTTTAGATGGCAGCTATGTTTCCTGCAGTCCAAGGAGTTCTCAGAAGAGCCTAGTGGTAGTGTCAGCTAGGACGGGGGTGAGAAGTTGGGAAAAACAAGCTTGGTTCTCTTCCTTTGCCAAGCTTCTGGTTTCTTTGAGAATCTGGTGAAAATTATGCAGTTTAGAAAATGCACACCCAACACTTTATGCATGATTTCAAGTTGTTCCTAGGCACCCCTGAATCCATGGTTCACAGTACAGTCCTGCTCTTGTTAATGTGTCAGTACTAATCCAGAAAGACCTTCCTAACACAGATAGTCCAATGAATGAGACTTAATAATTATAATAGCAATTGCTACAGCCACAGCATGTACCCAAAACTGTTCTAAAAATTTTAGGCGAATACAATTGCCACAACATGTGAGGCAGGCAGTCCTGGATTGTCTCCCTTTGCTTTCCTGCAATTCTTTCCACCATTCTATGCTCTGCCCCCAAAAGGTTGATCTCTAAGAACTATGGATTCTAGGCTTCAGCCATGTGCCATTGGTGAGACGTATGGACAGATGCCTTAGGATGGATAGAGAGAAACTGAGATGCGAATTCCCCCATCTCGCACTTCTATTCTCCATTGCCACAGATCATACAAATACACTTTAATTAAGTGTATGAGCATGCCACCAGGATAATGATGCATATGTGTATTCTGCAACAGATTAGGGGCTTCAGGCACAGAGCAGTTGATTCCCCTTGTTGCAGAGTGTGGTGGGGACAGTGCTAGAAAGTTGCAGAGTTGAGATTCAATGAGTCTGACCCCAGAGTTCCTGCTCCTAACCACACTTCATGCTCTGCCCCCTGAAGAATTGCACATTTCCCAGAATTAATGGAGAATTAATGGGAAATAATTGAAAATTCCACAGAATTAAAGAAATGCCTAAAGATGTTTGTGTGATGAATTTATACACATAATATCAGGATTACATAGTACTCTTCACCATTCCCTGGTCCCCTAAATTTCTCCTTTTTCCTGGGTTCTGTTCTCTGTCCATGACCAATGGGCTGCTTCTGACTATACCTCTCATTCCCAGACCTCTCCATCCCTTGCTAATTTCACCTCTACTCCATGGAAAGCCCCATATCAGTCTCTATTCTTTCCTTTTTATTTATCCTGAGAAGAACTATACCTCAGTGTTTAAGATCTAGCACAAGATTGATAGTGTGGCCATTCACTATCTGATGGGTGATATTGGTTAGGCAAGTTGACCTCTATATCTTCATCAAATTCCTTATGATCTGCATCAAGTTTGGGAAGTAGCTTTCCAAGTAGCTCCCCATCTGCAGCTGGACACACTATGTCCAGCCTCCATTCTGCAATGGAGTGAGCTTTCTCATACACTGCTCTGAGCAGGGCACTCCTGGATGCCTCAGTCTTTAGAGAATAAAGTTCAAATACCATGAATGACATGATATTCAGGGACTTGCCCAATCAAGCCTTACTCAGTCTTTCATATCTATCTTCTAGATAATATAATATCTTTCATATCTATCTTCTAGATAATATAATATAACCAAGATAATATAATCAAGTTTTAGAAACCAAATTCCTTTCTGCCAAAGGAATCTTATTGAAAATTCTAATATATAAAGCACCTAAAAGTATAACTGCCTAGGTCAGGGCACTCATCAGCCTGCCATGATTTCATAGCAGTCCCAGATCCAACTCACATTGTTATAGGCCCAAAGCATTCTTTGCAAATATTTCTAGAGCCCCATTATTGCTATAACTCTTCCAGCTTTCCAGCCTGGGTTTAGGATAGCACCCTTAGCTAAGCATACTCTCTCCCAAACCCAACCACATCTTTAAGGTACAACTAGAATATCACTTCTCTCAGGAAGCTCTGGATCCCCGGCAACTCCCTCCTTTTTTCTACACCCCTTGTCTCTCACTCCTGGAGATTTAATCCTGTTCTATCAGGTTTTGTGGATGTGGATGTGTCTGCACTGTCCTCCCCGCTGGCCTGTGAGCCTCCAGAAGAAGAATTTCTGTGTGACAGCAGTATGTCATCTCCCCAGTATGTGACAGCAGTCTCCAAACAGAATCAGGGCCCCAACCCTCATTGCTCTTCTGCTGATCACATTGCAATTTGGAATCACACTGCTGTTCTCTAGGCAGGATAACAGAGGTGGCCAAGAGACTCGACTCTGCTCTGTGACTAGAAAACTGTGTAACTTCCTAGTTAGTAGAGGCACAGAGATGCCTCCATTTTCCAGCTGTAAAACTGAAGTAACAACAGAATATTTCTTGTAGTGTCAGAGGGTGAAGGGTATAACATGGCAAGTCCAAGTATTGATCTGGTTCTCAAAAAGTGCCCAATACAAGGTAGGTATTACTGAAGGAGAGGAGGCAGGTAGTGCAATGGAGAGTTTATCCTCAGGGAGCATTTGAGAAGCCAACTACTCATACAACCAGCTTCTTTACCTTCCAAGCTAAAGATCTGGGCTATAATTCCTAGTGACCTTGCAGTTAGATTTGTTCTTGTGATTTGAGTTCTGTCCGGTGGTGTGCAAACAGGAGTGATGAGCGCCACCTTCAGGCTGACGCAGGAAAACATTCCCTGGGCTGATCCTCCACGCTCTTCCGCCATCTACTGGCTAAATGCAGGTGTGCAGCTCTAGTGAATCTACACCAGAACCCAGACAGGGAAAGAGCCCAGGTCCCTGATTGACCTTGTGGACTCTGTCAATTAGGGGTACTCACACTTGGTCTTTACTAAGGTGAGAAAGAAAAATAATAGTTTATAGGCATTAAGAGTTGGGATTTATCTGCAGGCTACTAAAATTACCTAAAATATGAGGTTTGAATTTGTTCAGTGTCACTAATGGGTCCTTCCTCTTCAAGTTTCAGAACACTACCACAGCTGCTGACAGTCCCTGGGGGTCTGAGACGTTAGTCACTTGGAGATACTCACTTAAAGAAGCCAAATATTCCTAACCGGTACTGAATGGTCACGACCAGCACATTCTCATAGGCAGCCAGGGCAGACCCATCAAAGATGGAGGCCGAGCCGTTCTCAAAGCCACCCCCTGGAAACCACACCATGACCTGAAAAGGGGAGCAGAATACAACAGTTAGCACACACACCAGGCACTCACATCGCCTCCCCAAGTATGCGGACAGTCTTCCTTAAGGAAATGCACGTCTCACTTCCCTCTAAATAGGATCAAGTATTTTGTCTTTTATAAAAGACCTGAGGTTAATTATACAGACATCTAGGTAGATGCATTTGATTCCCACTTTTTTCACTGACTAGTTTTGACCTTGAGCAGACTCTTCAACCTCTCCAAGGGCCATTTTTCTCGTCTGTAAGTTATGAAGAATGAAAGTATCTCACTTAGAAAGTTATCATGAGGCTTGAGCAAAATTCTGCATCTCACACAGATAAAACATTGCTGGCTCATTACAGGTAGTCAGTAACTAAATATCACTGGGGCTGTGACACAAATTAAGATGAAAATTATTATATGGAAACCTTACTTTGATTAGAAAAATCAAGACCAAAAATTTCTTCAAATGGTATTATTTATATATTCAATAATAAAAAATCGACACATAACATCCAACAACTTTCCTATATACCAATAATGAGCTCGCCAAGAAAAAATCAGGAAAATATTTCCATTCACAATAGCTTCCAGAAAAACCAAATACCTAAGTGTCAAACTAACCAAGGATGTGAAAGATCTATATAATGAAAATTAGAGAACTCTACAAAAATTGAAGAGGTCATTAGAAAATGAAAAAGTATTCCTTGTTCTTGAATAGGAAGAAATAATGTCATGCAAATGGCAATATTACCAATAAGGATATCTGCAGGTTTAATGCAGTTCTTATTAAAATGCCAAAAAGATTCTTCACAAAATCAGAAAAAAAAATTTCTGAATTCATATGAAATCAGAAAAGACTTACAGTAACCTGAGCAAAAATGGTGAAGTCAGAGGCATCACAATACCAGATTTCAAGTTACGCTACACACAACATGCTACTGGCACAAAATCAGGCATGTAAAATTGGATATGGTGGTATATGCCTGTAATCTTGTACTCTAGAAAGCTGAAGCAGGAAGAACACAAATTTGAGCCCACATTGGGCAACTTACCAACTTAGGGAGACATTGTCTCAATTTTTGGGCAAAGTTTTTGTGTCTTTTTGTTTTAATACCAGGGATCAAACTCATAACCTCACACTTGCCAGGTACTTATACCACTGAGCTAAATCCCCAGCCCAACACTGTCTCAATTTAAAAAGGGTGTGGAACCTGGGGGTATAGCTCCATGCAAAGACCCTGCCTCACTTAATTCCCAGAAACACCACACACACACACACACACACACACACACACACACACACACACTGCTCAGAAATAAAAACAGCAGACATGTAGGCCAATGAAATAGAATTAAAGACACAGAAACCACTATGTGCACATCCAGTCATCTGATTTTTGACAAAGGGGCCAA
Source organism: Cavia porcellus (assembly GCF_034190915.1). Lineage (NCBI taxonomy): Eukaryota > Metazoa > Chordata > Mammalia > Rodentia > Caviidae > Cavia > Cavia porcellus. Next base: position 82,936,540 of record NW_026947487.1, read on the forward strand.
AAAGATGCAGGAAAAAAACATAGCCTTTCTAACAAATGGGTCTGGGAAAACTGGCTATGTACTTACAGAAGACTGAAATTAGATCTCTCTCATCCAGTAATAAAATCAAATCAAAATGGATCAAAGACCTACATGTCAAAGAGAGACCTTGAAACTGCTGCTGCTGAAAGGCAGCATAAGGAAAACATTTAAAACCATGGGCACAAAGACTTCTTAACTAGAACTCCAATAGTGTAGAATAACATCCTGTCAATAAATAGGAATACATCAAATTAAAAAGTTTCTACAGAGCAAAGGAAACAGTCAACAGAAGAGGCCTACAAAATGAGAGAAAAAAATTCCTAGCTATTTTGAGAAAACACCTACATCTTGAATATAAAATGAATCTAAACTTTAGGCCCCCCAAATACAAATGACCCAATGAAAAATGGGCAAGTGAACTAGACATTCCTCAAAAGAAATACAAATGGCCATTAAGTACATGAAAAAAATGTTCAACATCATTAGCCATTAAGGAAATGCAAATCAAAACAATTTGGAGACTCTGCCTTACCTCAGTCATAATGGCTAACATCAAGAACACAAAAATAACGAATACTGGCAAGGATGCAGAGTGAAAGGAACTCTTCTACATTGCTGCTGGGGATGTAAACTAGGAAAGACACTATGAATATCAGTATGGAAAGCCTTCAAAAACTAAACGCAGAAATAGCATTTGACCCACCTATCTCTCCTGGTAATATTCTCAAAAGTAAAGTTATCATATTATAGTGATACACACATGCTCATGTTTATAGTAGAGCCACTCACAACAGCTATGCTCTGGAAACAGCCTAGATGCCCATCAACAGATGAATGGACAAACAACAGAGGATATATATATATACACAATGTGATATTATTAGTTAAATATCATGTTTTCTCTGATATGAAAGACCTAGAATATAAATTAATTAATTAAAGGAGATAGGCTAGGAAACTGAAAGACAGACTCTTGCAGATGGAAGGGAGAGGAAAGTAAAGAGATTGAAAGTGAGCAAGACGCATTATTTGCAGGTACAAATTCCCCAAAACAAACATCATTATTGTATATTACAAACATGCACTATTAAGTAATGATGACAAAAACAGTAAGTATTTTCCATTCTCTGAAGTTCATATTACAGTCTATAACCCTTGGGGCAGGAAACAGAAGAAAAGCCTGGAGGAAAAGAGAGACTGACAAAGCATTATCAGGTCCACTAGCTACTGTTTGTGCAACATGGAACAAATCCTTGTGCACACCGCAGGCCTCTTCATCTGTAGAATGGGTCTGGCTATCCTTATACATTGGGTTACTGTGCGAGTTAAATGATGTCACATCCTGTGCTTAACACATAGTAAGCACTCAATAGATGGTGCTGCTATGATGCAACAAAACACAGGAGACAGAAGACACAGGGTAGATGTGGCTAAAAAACAATCATAGAACCAAGCTTTCCCCCACTCACTTCTACAGAGAGCTTTGATATCCCTAGAGGAGATATTTAACATTATTACCTGTTTCAATTACAAACAGCAAAGTTGGAGGATGGAATTACCCACTTGAAAAGAGTTCTCAAATTTAAAAAAAAAAAACAGAAAGAATAAAGGAAAAGAAATCAGGATCCTATTAAGTCATGTCTTTCCTGAAAGTTGACAGAGCATTCAATATTCACCAGAGAGGAAAGACAAAATTAAATAAAAAGCAAAGGTCAAGTTGCCAATAAAGAGTCAATTAAAAAGGTAACAAAGTGAATCACCCATTATAATGTTTTTTTTAAAAGAAGTTATTAATGCAGTTACATTTCTACTTTATCCAAGAGAGGCTAGGTCTGATTCCAGATACCTAACCACACACATAGATCCTAAGCCAATGGCGTGCTAGCTGGAGCCCCAAGTGCAGCAGGCAGCCCTTACAGGAAGATTGGAGCCCACATCAGCATGAGCTGGCGCATAGATATTAAGATACAGACAGTCTTCTGACACTTCAAGTTTGGGATAATGCACTTTGAGAATGCGTTGATTTACTAACATCCATTCCAAGTTCTGGAAACATCTAGAAGAAAGGGAGAGAAAAACAAGACCCGAGAATTACAATCAGTAAATCTGCATAGCAGAACCCTGGACTTGAGAATGCACTGAGGACTGACCATCCTTTCTGAGCAGGAGATACACAAGGTCTGATCATACCCAAACCTCATAGTTTTCAAAACAACCACAATGACATGCAAACCATTATTCTCTTTGATCTGTCTCCCAGGTAGAAAAGCACATTATGCAGAATAACTGCATCACTAACCCCAGCACACTGCTATGCCTACACCCACCCCATAATATAGATATGCATAAAGACTCAAGTCGGCTTAGCAATTCTCCAAATTGTGGAGGGAAGGACACTGAGCTGATTATCAAAAATTTCATTCTTGCAGTTACCTCCTCTGCCCCAAAAGGAACAAAGGGGTATTTCCAGGCCTCTTTACCAGGAACCTACTACGTACATTTGCAGAGACTCCTACATTCAGGTGATGTTAAAACTTCCTCTGCCTCAACTATCCTTTTTCATATTTTCTGCCTCACGTTCCTTCCTTTCTTTTGGATTCCTTCCAAGTGCCACCTCTTCCAAGAAGTCTTCTAAGATTCTTCTGAATAGGACCATAGCTCTTATATGGACAGACTATACAGTGCATGTTTTGTTCTAGGCTTGTATGTGATCATTATCATCTTATCCAACTTAACTGTGAGCAGCTAAAAGTCTAGGTCTGTGTATTAGTTGTAGCTGTACTGCATAGCTCCTAGCCCAGAGTCTGGCACACAGTGAGGGTGAGATTGTATACACAGATATTCCTACTGTACTGTCATCAGTTAATTTTTCTTAATAGAGAAGTATACAGTATGGACAATGGGAAACCACAGCTGCCATCTATCCCTTTTTGAATGTTGTTTATCACAAGTTCAGGCTTCAATGATTTCTGCAGTCATTCTGATCTTTCCTCAAAGCTGGACAGCTGCAGGAGGAGGTTCTGTTTGTTCTTACCCTTCTCTGACCCACCATGGTTTTCTGGTCACCTTATATGTTAACTGTTAGTTACCACTTTTGTCTCACCACCACCACCAGTCTACTTGCTCCTTTCAGGGAGCTATGACTACAATCCCAAATTATGGTCTTTCACCTCTATGATGGTACAAAAACAATATACATTGGATGGAAACCACACTTCAAATTTTGAATTTTAATCTTTTCCCAGGTAGTTGCATGCAGGCTGATACTCTTAAAATACCTAGCAGCAGCAATGAGCCACAGCTCCCAATCAGCCACAAGATCACAATGGGAAACAACCAATACTCTACGGAATACTGTGTGGCTAAGTTGTAATGTACAGCAGGTTAGGTACAGTAAATGCACTTTCAACTTAACATGACCTTACTAGGATATAACTTTATAATAAGTCTGAAAACATCTATAATCCACTACTCCCCAAGGTAACAGAGAGTTGGTTCTCGATTATTAGTTGAGTGAATGAGTGAGGCAGAAAACAAGTTTTGTCTCCAAGCTTTGTCAGTTCCTGGACTACATGAAGCCATCATGGAGCATCCTGGCACTAAACTGTCACTTTGCCCTGGGACCCTAATGCCAGGAACTGATGTGGACCAATCTAAGAACTTCATAAAATTTTCTCATTTGGGGATATTTTGAAGTTTAGCTGCCCACCAGAAACTTCATTTCATTTCTCCATAATTAGCCTGGTAACTTATTACCCATGCAAGCTCAGCAATCTGCTGTGACTAGAAGTTCCTTACTTCTTAGGCGCCCTATGTCACAGACACATTCATGTAATTATTTCATAGGTATCTATGGCATTTCCACTGTGAACCAGAAATTGCACTGAACTATTTTGACCATGGAAGCTAAGAGTTCCTTAATATGGCTCTTTGCTAAAGCCCTACCACAATCTGATTGTAAAAGCTGGCAATGAGTGAGAGGTCACACAGAACACTACAATAGTCCCTTTCAACCAAAAGATTCAGGAAACTCTTCATTGCACTTCCTAAATCTGGTTAATGTTCAGAGTGAGCACTTTCAGATCTGATTAATAATGTTCAGAGTAAGATTCCTGGGCATACCATGAGACTAAATTTCCCACTCAGGAAACTCGGATTCAGAAAGTTCAGAAAAGAGATCAGAGAATACACACATTGTTAATAATGCCTTATGCAATTCAAGTGATCAGTCAGTTTGGGAACCCTGAGATACTGAAACACTCCTCTAGACCCATGGCTCTCCCAGTCCTTCCTTCTCTCTGGTGTCCATTCTTAACTCTCCTTTGTTCTTGAGCTGCATGATCCTTGTTCCCATTCTGTGATTTTTTTATCTCTAACTCTCAGAGTGACAGGCTACCCATCAAACCGAGCCTGGACTTACAATGTAGGGTAGGAAGTAGCCTGTCGCAAGTCATTCCAGGGCATTGCTGGCTCTGGGTTTGCAAATCTCAGGTGTCCCAGAGGGGGCATGGCAAAGGGAATTCCAAGGAATATATTGACAGATGTGGAACTTCCCAGCACGGTGACTTGCTTCCCCTGGACCCATCCCAGCCTGGTGTTCCTCTGTGGCACTTCAGTCACAGGTTCTGAGGAAACATACGTGAAGAATGAGGAGCTGGCTGCACAGTTAGGGAAATGACCCAACAAAAGCTCCCTTGGCACACTGTTCTTTCTCCACCCTCAAGCATACAACAGAAGTAGTTCAATCTGTTCTCTGGAAATCCATGTCCTCTACTTCCTTCAAGATTATCTTAGAAATCATCACGCCAGAGTACAGACAGTTGCTGCTAACAGCCCACCACCACCTGGGAATAAAGAGAGGTCTCCAATCTGTTACACTGAAGCTTTCTCTTTTTGTGATACGGACACAGCTGGACTCTGTCAAAGCCAGGACTCTACCAAATTGTCTACCTTGGATTTTCCACACTTCTGTCATTTCCATATCTGCCAGCAGCTTTGTTGGCAGGTCTGTGGATCACCTGCACAGTTACCAGCTGTTTATTTTACTAAAAATTAAATATCTTTACATTTTAACCTAGATGAATCTTAAGCAATAGCTTTTATAAATTTATGATTTTGATGAGTTAGGTAGACATGCAGGAAAATTAATGTGTTTTAATGGAAATATAAAAATTTTCATGCAATTGTCACCTAAAATCAACTCTCCATTTCCAGTGGTCTGAAGATAACATCTAGGGATACTGGAGATGCTAAAAATCTCAATTTCTATATGAAATATGAAGCATTAAGAAGAGATTGGCCAGCAGTATAGCTAGCAGGACCCAGATGTCTTGGCATTACCTGTTCTGTGTTGTTTCCCCGGTGAAAGTTCTGTTTCTGCAGCCAAACCTACAGAAGCTCAGGCTCTCTCCCATAGCCCTACCCAGTTCCCAGGTTGGGCCTCTCCTTGCTAGGAGAAACTCAAGCTCTACCCACATTCAAGAAGGAATCTCTGACCCAGAGGTCTCAGTGACATTGGGCATTTCCACCACTGGAAAATTCTCCCCCCTTCTCTCCCATTGAATATCTCACCCATGGTGACAGCTACAAGGATCCAAATGGCCCAGATTAGGGCCTGGCCTGTGCGCACCCATTCCATACTCATCTAGCAGGTCCACTTGGATTTCCTAGAAAGTCACAGCTGCTGCTGGCCTCAAAGAAGTTCAGTCAGGGATTCAAAAAAAAAAGGTGAGGGGGCTTTCTGTTAGTAGACAAATGCAGAGCAGGCAAACACGACCAGAAGTAGTAAAGAAGAGCACCAGACCAGTATTTTCATGAGAATTGGCCAAGCAAGACATTTCAGTTCTGATTTACATAAGACGTGGCTGATGATTAACCCTTGTGCAGGAAAAGATCATTCAGTAGGATTTGGAGTCCTAAGATGGCAGAAGTCAAAAGAATATTCAGGATCAGGTAAGACAGGGATCTCAAACTCAGATTCCCACAGGGACTAGGAGCACAGTAAATCACTGTGAATGAAACCAGCTGGAAGAGACAACAGTGCACCAAGCAGGATGTGGAAACCCAAATAATACATGCCTTCTCTAAGTGACCTCACTAAATGTTTGTTTTTTGACACTCTAGGTAGATTAAACCACAGGTTATCATATATATTGGTTTTTAAATGTGACTTCAGCTTTAGAAAAATACCGTGTGAGCTCAGCACAGTATTTCTACTAAGCTGGATTATGATATTGGCCAATCTGTAATTCTGGCTTAGATTCAGGCTCTCCGCTGTAAATACCAGCAAAAAGACCAAGGAAGTAAAGTTATAAGTGGGTGTACCAGGACAGGCCTTCAGCACTCTGCGTGCTCATTGTAGTGCTCTCAGATCCCTGAGAAACTGTTAGCGGATCCTGGGAGAGCCAGAGCAGGACGCAGGACATCACCACCCTGCCCCCAGAGGTTCCCTGAGTCACTTTGTAAAGGGCCCACAATGCAGCTTCACAAATGCTTGGCTGCACTGGCAGAGTAAAAATTATCTGGCACAATTGTTGAAAACTGCATCCCTCTGCCCTACCCCCTGGAGATTTGGAGATATAACACAAGCAATAGAATGTTGGGGAAGCATCCATTTAATGTCAGGAGATTGCTCCGAGTAGTCACCTCCTGAGAGAGGCAGGACACCACAGTCAGGTATTTTGTCCTTTTGGATGCAGAATTCGGTGTGACAGGAAGTGAAGTTTCTTCCAGGTGGTAGCCAAGGGGCTTCTGATGCACTTTGCTCAAGGCAGGTACTCCATAAACCTTTGCAGATTTGAAGCCCTCCAATAAAGAATCTCTTTTTCCCCAATTTGGCTCCATTCATGATATATTGCAGAAAGTAGAATAAATTATGGAGAGAGAACTTCAGCAGAATGTTAACTTACATGAGAGTTTGAGTTAGCAAAAATTGCTTATATGAGTTTGATCCATGGTACCAAAAAAAAAAATGTTTTTTAAAATCGCTCATATTTCAAATTGCCTCTGAAGCCCAGTGACCAACAATGGACTGCAGATCCTATGAACAGTGATAGTTAAGAACTATGGACCATGGCAAGGAAAAAATGACTGTTTATATTACACATCTAGTTGTTCAAACTGTCTGCCTTAATGTAAATCTCTGGAAGTGAATGAGGGATGGGTGGAAATTTCTAAAGTGTTTCTAGCCCGCCTGCCAGTCTACCTTGTTTAGCTTTAACATTAAGACTATAAATCGCTCAATAAATATTTATAGACATATTTGTTGTTGAGAGGATTCAAAGACTTTCAGCTTTTTAATATTTTATTTTTATAATATGTGAAGTATACATATTGTACATATTAGTGGAATTCAGTGGGATATTTCAATACATGCACAAAATGTACTGACTCCAATTATAGCTTTTTAGACATCAAAGCACACCGCTTGTGTCCTGGCCATTCAGTAGTTGACCAATAGTAATTGCTAGATTAGACTCTTCACCTTATAGGCTAAGATCAACCAACATACTGGATTTTTAAGCTGTGAAGAATACAACTTTTTTTTATACACCTTTTCAATGGTCCCTTCCTGTTACAGCAGCCCTAAGAGCCAGATGCTCTTACTCACAGCCATGAGACCTTTAACAGACACCTGAGTTCCACCTTGCCTCTGCCTCAGAACCAACAGTGTCATTGAATAAATTCTTCTTTTGATGAGAACTGTACAGGCACTTAAGGATTATTAATTTCAGAGGCCAGAATTTGAGTGAGGTTTCCAGAGCTGCCTATGATGCCAGAAAAATCCATAGGAGTGAAAAGACAGAGAGGATTCTGAGAAGAGAGAGATGATTGCTGACAGGACAAGTGACTGATTCTAAAAGCACAAATTTTGCTAACTCAGAATAGTATCTGGGCTGGCCAAGATGAAGACAATACAAGGGCGATCTGCCTGTTTGTCTGTCTATATCCTCCTTTGGCAACTGTTATGGTTAAATCTAGAATAGCCCCCCCCCCCAAGTGCCCAGAGTCAGGGCTTTTGGAAGGTGATTGCATCGTGGGGGCACTAAACCCATCAGCAGATTCCTCTAATGAGTTTAGCGGCTAAGTGTGCTATTAAGAGATTAGGGGCTGGTTAGAGATGGGTCATTGAGGACATGACTTAAAGAGGTTTATCTCTCTCCCCAGCTCCTCCTTTCTCTCTCCTCTCTCACAATGAGGTGGGCAGCTTTCCTCTACTATCCCTTTCCTCCCGTGGAGCCAGCCAGCCTAGGATTGAAACTGCTCAAACTGTGAGTCAAAGCAAACCTCTCCTTTAAATTGTAGGTGTCAGGTATTTTGTCTGAGAGGTACAAAGGTGACTAAGACAGCGATCTACGCATTTCTTTACCAGTCTTCCTTTGCTGGCTGCCACCAAAAAGATTCTCTGTGGCTCAGAACTCTGTCCCTCCATCCAATCAGAAAGATTAACTCTCTATACTGTTATTCATTCAATGGTTTTTAAAAGTGGCTTTACAGTGAGTATGCTATTGCTACCTCCTCTAGCATTTTGGATGTTTTTCTTCTCCACTCCTTATCCTGTAATGCCAATTCAACTGCCAATTCCAAGAACCTTTCCCAGTTCCCCCAAGCACCTTGGTACTTTGCTTTTCCAACTTCTCTCATTTTCTAAATAGCTGTGACCCTGACTGTCCTTCCCCTTCAGAGTACACCTATGTCTTTTCATGTGTGTCCATCTCAGCTTCACACACGCCTCGGTGCTTCTCAAAGTTCAACCCTTGACCTATCTTCACAGTTTGCATTATCCATTTACTTGACATTTTCTTTAATCAGATGGCATTCTGTAAAAATACTTATCAAAGAAAAGTTTCTATATCTAATGCAACCATGAGAGTGTTTTTAAAGGAGCAAAGCAGCATACTTTGCATTTGTATACCACAAAATCATTCCGCTTACCCCTGGCAACTCTATGGTATAGTGAAAGGGTAGACTGAAGTGTATTCCTCCGTCCCCACAAAGAGACAAAGCAACATGGAAAATCTGCCCCTCCTGCACTGTGGATCTTAGAAAGAAGGTAACAGAGGTAAGGGATGCAAGGGCTGATACAAAGTGTCCTTACTCTCTCTTATAGTAAATTCAAGCAGGAGGAGTACTGGGCAGGGAAACTGAAGGCAGTCTTGGTTCTCTTAGAGGAGGCTGTGCCCCACTCCTGCATTTCTGAGTCAACCTTAGGCAGCCACAACAAAATAGAAGCAGTCAGGGCAGAGAAATCTCAGAGTGTACTCTCACTTCCCTTGGATATCCTGTTCCCTAAAAGGGGCTAGACATCATCAGATAGCCTTAAAAGGAATTCAGAAGTGATTGTAAATCTGACGAAATGCTGGTTAAAGAGGAGGAATGGGGATTAAGGGACCCATGGGTGCTTTCTAGACTTGAGGAGAAAAAATTGGAAGTGCAGCCTATCCTAGGGTGGAATCCAGTGCTGAATGACGGGTAGGTGGGGGAGAAGCAGTGGGCTTGCGTCAAGATAAGAGCATAGACCACTAGCCCATCATGGTGCATGATTAACTGTCCTGCAAGAATGAAAACTATGCTGGCAGAGTGGAAGGGACATAACTGAAATGCAGGCTGAAGAATTCACCACCAGTGTGCTCGTGAGAAGGGCATCAGTATCAAGAACTTTGGTAATGGCCCTCTTCCAAGTGCAAGGGGCATGGTAAGCATTAGAGATATGAGTTCATTGTATCCAAAAGGATGGTAGAGCCTCAAAATAGTACAATCAATGGCTTTGGATAGCCAGAAACCAAAAGGCTATAATTATTATAATGACCACAAATACCAAAAGTTCAGACCAAGGGCTTGACTGTAAGAAGTAGAAAAATGCTTGATACTTATCTGTAGGAGCTAAATAAAGGAAGAAGCAGGTTGGAGGAGCTAACAGAAGGCTGAGGGTAGTTTCTCCCAAGAAGAAGCCTTTCTTAAACTTTCCCCAAGGCTCTCGTGATCTCCCACTTAGCCATTATCTGTTTATTAACAGCCCTCATTACCCTCTTACAGTGTATAATCTAGTAGTACCTAGCATTTTCTACAGTCTTTCAGGATTCTGCTCTTATATTTTTCTAATTCATACCTCATTGTAACTCCTACATAATTTCCATTTGCTTGGGACATTTTTCTAGCTCATACCAGGAAAATCTTTAGCAACTAAACTACTGTCCTCTGACATCCTCTATGAATTGCTAAAGTGGCTCACTGAACCTAAGAAAATACTTATTTTGATCAGTATTTTACAAAAGATATTATAAAGGATAAAGATAGACATTAGATAATACACACATAGAGCAAGATACATGGGGTGGGTACTGACCTTCCATGCTACGTAGGCATACCACCTTCCAGGAACTTCTACGTATTCAACTATCCAACTCTCCCAAACCTGTCATGTTGTGGATTTATGTAGGCTTTATTATGTAGGCATGACTCATTAAATCATTGGCCATTGTGTTCAACTAAGTATTTAGGCCCCGTCACCTGCCCAGAGATTGGTAGGGGAAACTGAAAAATTTAACCCTCTAATGGTATGACGAATTTCCCTGACTACCAGGGGCATCCCAGGGCTCCTCAGAAGGCCCAGCCAAGAGCCATCACATTAGCATTCAAAAGATGCTCATCATTCTGAGGATTCTGAGGGATTCAGACATGGCACATCAGGAAATGGGGATTAATATCAAATATATTCCTCACCTCACAGCGTACATTAGGGAGAGTCTTAAAAACTCCTTGCAGCCTCTCAACTGGATTTCAGAACAAATCATAACAATTTTTAAGCCAGCAGTGGATCAGAGTTACTCTCACTAAAAGAAATTGGATCTGAGTGACTCTGGTAGCAGCATAAACTGAATGTGAGATTCAGGCAAGCGCTCAAGAAAGTTGGTCCTCCTGTATACAGCCTATCAGACTGAAAAGGATTAAAAATATGCAAATGTGAAGAAGGGCAAAGGAGAGAAAGAAAGCTTCAGGTAATATCCTGAGACCGGCTGAAAAAAAAATGAAACAACCTGCATTTATTGACTGGAGGAAATACTCGGTTTAGAAAAAGAAAATCAGATCACCTATTCTCAAATTTCAAGGAACATTCAAAGGAGCTTAAGATACCATAATGCTCTGGGCATGGACTTGAATTAAATGGCTTTTCATTGTACTGGTGTATTTGTGTGTGTGTGTGTGTGTGTGTGTGTGTGTGTGTGTAATCTGAGAAGGTAAATGTGAAAAAGATCTTAGGCAAGCATTTAAAGATGAATTCCCGTTGATCTTGCAGGAATTCTTTCAGAGAATAAAAATGTAAAGAATACTTTCCAACAACTTTAATGATGTTATAAGGAAGGAACTTCCCATCTGTTAAATGTGCCGAGTCTGTGTCTTAGGAGTTTGAAAAATAGACTTAAAGACAAAGGAGATGAAGAGCAGAAACGTTTTATTAAGAAAAAATCTCCTGAGAGGCAGGAGATATTCTAAAAGTGAGTTGCTGCTGAGGTTCTTCTTCAAGGGGTTTTTGATACAGCAAAATCACCTTGGATTATGATTTAACCCAAGGCAACATCTCAAGTTAAAGTGTATTCACCTATATAGGTTTACAAGTACAGTCACAGAGCCAATATCAATCTAATAGAAAAACAAGGTGCACAGCAAAGATACATAACATGGAGAAGAACAAAGGCATATCTGCAAGAGGTATGAGTGAAAAAGTGTTCTGGTCATGGGTATGTGCTCTATTCCATTGTTCCTAAGTGTTTGTGATAGTGTTTAGGCTTCCTAGATCAGGCAGTGTTAGTTTCAGTACAGCTATGAGTTGCTATCTCTGAAGAGGCTTGTAGGACGACCCGTCCTGTCTCAATCTTGGAGCCTAGTTTCTATCAACTCATTCCTCAACCACAGGTTGGGTTTGCTTCATGTCTGCTCTGTTTTAGGCCTTGACCTTTTTTAATTGTCTATTGATCTCTACCTAATTTAGCTCTTTGCAATAATGAGACCTACAATACCTTGATTCCAGAGCCTACCAAGGACCTTATGAATAAATAAAAATTGAATAATGATATCTCTTATGAATATATATGAAAAAATCCTTTCAAATTTTATCAGTTCAAATCCAGTGCTATATAAAAACACACCTAACAGCTAACTGAAGCTTATTCCTAGTGTTACTGGACAGAAGTCCAGCTACTTACCACCAAAAAACCGATACTCAGAAGGTAAGACTTGGTGATAAAGAAATCAGGTTATCCAAATACAGGCCCTGAGAAGATGTAGGAGAAGGTCATCATCACAAAACGATCATTTTTGAGAATTTATGAATGTGAAAGTGTTTTATGGGGAAGACAAGGAGAAAAGGGGCAAAATAAGAAAACTGATTGGTGATGTGTCTTGTGCTGCACATCCACGTTCAACAGCCATCTTTCCCACTCTGGAGATGTTCATTTGGTTGGTTTCTTTCTTTGTTTCTGCTACAATATCCTTGTGATAATAATCAACTTTGATTCCCTGGTCCCAGTAACCTTTTTAGACAAATACATTATTGTCCTTTTCAGTAAAGAACAAGGTCAGTAAATCATTGGTCTGTATTTTGGTGTTATCTGAATTCCATCAGGTGTTATGGGTTCAGTAAATTTAAGGAAAAGTTACAGAGTAGTAAGTTTTATGACTTATGTCTTTTTCATTCTTTAACTAAGCTACAGTTAGTCCACAAGATACAAAAGATGTGTTTTGCCAAGGAATAAGGGGAGATAGTGACAAGCAATAGTTTTAATCCATGAAACAACTTAAATCAGAAGTGTCATCTATAGCCAAGCTGCAGATATCACTCAGCTGTATGACTTCCAAAATGAAGTGATTTTAAATGCAAGTAAGTTAATGGATTTATTTAGGCTTTCTCTGGGTTATCATGGCATACAAAGTTGCTTTAATATTTGAAAATCAATTAGTGTGATATACGTAGTACTAAATGCTCTATTTTGATGTGAAGCTTAAGAAGTCATCGTTTTGATTTTAAGTCTGCTTACAAAAGCATTCATAGTTTTCCTTCCAATTAGGATAAAGCCACTTGTTATCATTCCTATTGTAGCAAGAAGAAAACATTGAAAAAAATTTAAATTATGCTTTTAATTGAGACCACAATCATCAAAGCACTGTGGACACAGAGAAGCCTACCTGAACCAACTTCCAGAGGAAACAAGCTGTTTCTAAGTGAGCAGATGAATATAGCTGAGTTTGACTATATATTTAGGAGAAGTTGCCAAGTTAGGGTCACAAATAGGTAGAAAAATGAGCATACCACAGGCTAGGGAGTTTTTCAGGGACAAGGGCAAGCCACTTAAACTCCCCAAATCAAGATTGATATCGGAAAAATCCCAGACACAGGCTTTCCGCTCCCTGACTACAAATTCTCTTCCACAAGAATTTTGCTGAATAAGCAGTGTTGCTGAGAAGCAGAGAAAAATGCTGAAAAGTGGAAAGCAATCATGTATATTCACAGATTCCTAGAGGATAAAGAGACCTGAGGTTATCTTCAAGACATTTGACGCTAGAGGTCAACTGTGCAGAACCAAAGTCTCTACCCCAAACCAGTTCAGCTTTTAATTAAATTGATAGCATCAGCCCTAAAATATCTAGCATAAGGCCGGGGGATGTAGCTGAGTGGTAGAGCTCTTGCCTAGCATGTGTGAGTCCCTGAGTTCAAGCCCCAGTAAAATAAAAATGTCTGGCATAAAATAGAAAAAAATGAATTATGGAAAACAAATATGACCTATAATTGAAAGTCAAATAAAGTCAATAGAAGCAGTTGCTAGAAAGGACAAAAATGTTAGTATTAGTGGAGAAGAACGTTTAGAGGAGTTATAAGTCCCTTAAAGAATTTAGAGGAGAAATTGAACAAAATAAATGAAAAGATAGAGAATTTCAGAGGCAAAACTAAAACTAGACAAGAAATCTAATGAAAATTCTAAAACAGGAAAGCACAACATAAGAGGTAAACAATTAACTGGAAAGGATTACCAGGAGACCAGACTAAAATGAAGAAAAAAAGTCGGTGGACTTGAAAAGAAGGTAACAGCAAGTCTCCTAATTTAAGCACAAAGTATAGGACGGAAGAAAGAAACAAAGAGAAAGAAAGAAGAAGGAAGAAAGAAAGGAAGGAACAAACATAAGATGGAAGGAAAGAGAGAGAGAGAGAGAGACATCAGTAATGTAAGCTATATTGGGTAGAGTGTAGTGGGGAAAACAAAGAGAGTGAAGCTGAAAAGTTGTTTGAAAACTGCTGACTGCGTATCTAATGAAAGGCATCAGTTACATTTTGGCAAAAATAATGTAATGAAAAATAGTAGTCTTCAATAGTTTACTCAATTGCTGAAAACTCTAGCTAAAGACAAGTTAACAGCACTCAGAAAATAAGGACACATTAATTCTAGAAAAAAGCAATAATGTTGGCTATTTTTATTAGAAACAATGGATGTCTGAAGATGAAAAATGATCAAAGAAAACTCTACATCCTGGCAGTCAGGAAGCAGTGAAATGACATCCGTGAGGTGCTGAAAAGAAAATTATGGCCAACTAAGAATGTTATATAGGAGGTGTGATCAAAAACACAGTGAATACTAAAACTTTTAAAAATTATTACAGTAAAGGACACATTTTCATTAATTCCCTCAAAATATTCCTCCTCACTTTGTGTGTGAGTGTGTGTGTGTGTGTGTGGTATCGGGGCTCAAACTCATGACCTCGCCTTTGCCAGGCAGATGCTTATGCCACTGAACTAAATCCTCCTCCTCACTTTAGACGCACTTATCCTATTGTTCTCACCACTTTCTGCAGTAGTTCAAAAAGTCATCTTTCATGTAATCTTAGTCACCCCGTTTTGGCTGTTTCCATATTCTGCACCAGCCTTCATCACATTTTGTCTTTCGAGAAGAGCCAGAAATATCATTGTGCCGCGTCTGCTGACTAAATTGCTGAGGACACACCATAAACCTTTTAAATCCCTGCCTTTCCACTGGGTGACACTTGGCATCAGCATTCACTGTATTTTTTTCCTTTTTCTTTTTATTTTAAAGAGAAATAAAACCAGAAAAATTAAGAAGCAAACCAACAATTATTAACCAATAACAAAAGCAAAGTGACAATGACAAAAACAACAACAGCAAAAACAATGGCAATACAGGATTTCAAAACAAGATGACAGAAATTTAACAATAGTTGTTATATTGCTTATTTTTATCCTTAAAGTAATTGTTCAGGCTACCAGATACAGGCACGCAAGATTGATCAAACAATGAAATCTTCCTTTGAGCAGTTTCTTTCCTTTTTTTTATCAAATGTCATAAAGATGCTCATGAAACGGGACTTAAAGGTTACTTCAGAAAGTATTAAGAATGATGGAATAAGTCCATTTGATGCAGAGGAATCTTTTGACAGGAAATAGTAACAACATATCTTTTTTATTTTAAAACAAAGAAAAAGTAAAAATGATGACATAAAATTTCAAAACAAAATAATAGGAGATTAACAGTGGTTAATATATTGCATATTGTTAGTTCAGAGTAGTTGCTCAAATTACAAGATATAGACACAAAAAAATGATTAAACATTGAAAATAAACTGTTCACTTTGCTAACAAAGATTAGTAGTATAATTATCTATCTTGTATATATGTAACTTTTTAAATTCAAATGTGTAGCATATATTTCTTCATACTCTGGATATCAAAACTGTGCTTAAACACTGAGAGAAACATTTAAATAAAAATAAAAGCAGCTTGTCACTAGTAGATTTGACTACAAGAAATAATAAAGTCCTTTGGGCTGAAATAAAAGGACTGTAACTCAAATCTACATGAGGAAATACAGAATACCTCTAAGGTAATTGAATAGGTAAATTTTTAAGTTACTATTAACATAGTACTCCATAACCTACTATATGTTAGACTACAAAACAAGTCTCAATAAACTTTAAAATTGTATGAAGTATTTGCTTCCACAATGGAATGAAATTAGCAATCAACAACAAAAGAATATTCAAAGATTTCACTAGTATGTGAAATGCCCCTAAATAATCAGTGGCTCGCAGAAGAAATCACAAAGGAATTAGAAAAGATTTTGAAATAAATATAAATAAAAACCCAACATACCACAATTTATGGAGTACAATGAAAACAGTGCTCAAAGAGAAACTTATGGCTGTAAATGCCCACATTAAGAAAGAAGATCTCAAATCAATAACCCAATCTGCTACCTGAGGGAACCAGAAAAAGAAAAATAGCCAAATCCAAAGCAAAAAAGGAAAGAAATAATAAATATTAGAGTGGAGATAAACAAAACAGAGACTATAAATCAATATGGAAAATCAATGAAACCAAAACTTGTTTCTTGGAAAAAACAAAATTAGAAAAAAATTTCTGGATTCATCAAAATAAAAAAAAAAAAGACAAGACTGAAAATATTAAAGTCAAGAATGAAAGTGGAAGCATTATTACCAAATTTGTAGACTGTCTTTCAGGCTGAAAGATAATGACAAAATAAAACATACAAATGTACCATAAGGCTTCTATAAGCACAGAAGTAAAATAGAGCATATAGGCTAAAGAGAATTATGTTTTTTTTAATTTTTCATCATTCAACTTAAAAGCAAAAAAAAAAAATAGTAAATACTTGATTAATTTAAAAGAAAGTAGGAATGAGAACAAAAGGAGTTGGCAAGCAAAAACGTGCAAAGCCAATAGCAAAAAAGTAAACTTAAGCCTACCCACATCAGTAAACACATGTAATGAAAAGAAAAACTACTATAATTGAGAAGTTTGAGGTTCATTCAGTACAGCAGATTTTAAGACACACAATATTACACAAGTAAAGATCATTTTTATGAAAAGAAAATAATAGTGATAGAATAAATATGAAGTTGTCCCTTGCTATCTCTGGGGAATTTGTTTCAGGGTGTCACCTCACAGATACACAAGTACCAAGATCTGCAGGTGCTCAAGAAAATGGCACAGTATTTGTAGAGAACCTATGTATGTCTTCCCATAAAGATGCAGAATTCATAGATGTGGATGGTTGAGCATGTAATAAGCCTAATTGTTTATGTAACTAGCAACACAACCTCAAGATACACGAAGAAAACACTAAATTAAAAGGAGAAAAATAAAGCGTAATCATATATAGAAGTTTTCACACCACTCTTCTTCTGTAAGCAAGAAAAATTAGTAAAGATACAGATTTGAGCAAGATTAGTTGTTCTAAGTGATGTAGATAAAACACTAAATTAACAACCCTAGATTATACATTCTTTACATGTGAAACGTTTACTAGACATGAAATGTTTACCAAATCATGTGCTGGGCCTCAAAGCAAGTTTTAATAAATTTCTAATTATTAATATCATGCAGATTATATTTCTCTGACCACAGTGTAGAAATCAACAATGAAAAAGTAAGCAAAAAATTTCCAAATCCTTCAAAGTTAAGCAATCCACTTTCAAATTATCTATGGGCCAAAGAAAAAATCCACAAGGAAATTTAGACAATGGAGTTCAGGTTTTGGTAGATGTTAAGATAACTTAAGTGTGTTGATTCCATCTGCCAAAGCATGTTTATTCTACTGAGCCTGTTTATAAACCAGTTCAGTTGGTTACTTACTAACTTGGCTACAGAACAGTGTATTATGGAATCTATTAAGATGTTTTAATTTTCAATGTGAAAATCAATTTTCATATCATCTCTATTCCTAATAGTATTAATAGACCCACAAATAGCCATCAAAAGGAGAATGCATAAATAAAGCAATATATATTCATATTAATGAATATTAGTCACAAAACAAGAAAAGCAACATATGGGTAAATCTCAGAAATATTGTCTTTACAGAAAGAAGCCAACAAAAAGAGCAAAAAAAAAAGAAAACTAATGTGTGGTGACAGAAGTCAGTGTAGTGACTGTGTCAGTCGAAAGTATTAGGGATTAATGGGCGTGGGAAAGTTTTTGAGGTTATGCAAATGTTTTACATTGTTATCTGATAGTCCCATGAATGTAAACAGATGAAGATGTATGAAGTAAACATTTGGGCTTTGTTTGCTTCACTGTAGGTAACTTTTACTTCAACAACTAGCTGAAAGATAAATAAATAGGGTCCCATTTCAGAAGATCCTGCTGGAACATATATTTGGGATGTTGAGAATAAAGGCCATGTCTGTATTCATTCCCTGTCAAACCCAGTCACCACTGCTCCAGTTTCTACTCTTTTATTCAAACTACATGAAGAATATATTGCTGACTTTCACATATATCCCTCTGAACATGTTCCAGAAGCCACCTACCGGGTTTGGTCAGCTCTTCAAAACTCATATCCAGTGGCCAAAATTCTAGCTCAAGCCACAACACTATACTTACTCTGGACCATTCCAGGAACTGCACAGCTCACTGCCAGAAGAGCGAGCTCATTCATCAGTTCAGGTAAAACCTGTTTGATTTTTACTAACAAAGAACCAGTGAAGAAAAAAACTACCTAAGAGAAGAGTTTTACTGCACAGACTGCACATAAGAAGTATGTGGGAATCCCAATCTACAAATTTAGGAGCAACACCCATTTGCCTGATTCTTATCTGACCCAATACTTTCTCTATCAAGTGCCCATCAACATCTTGCAGGCAGAGTGCCCTGCAGGCACTGTCCATGTTCAGATCCAGCTTTGTGTTCACTGTTCCATGCTGCTGCTCCATTTCTGGCCTTTAGTTTAAACAGAGATTCTTCTTCTTTTTAGTATTTAATACATATGCATAATGTAATTTTAAAGTAAAATTAATCCCTTTGTCCTCCCATTCTAGAACTATTCTTTTTAACCTTTCCACAAGATGATAAAAATAGAGAAAAACACTCAACCATCTGCACCAGTACATAATAACTATTAATATTTCATATTTTCATTGATTTTATTTTGTTAAATACAACCTATTGGAAGTGCAACACAGGAGCACTGGTTGGCTTTAGACCTCAGCTTCCTCCTCAGTATACATCTGAACCACATAACAGGGAAAAAAGCTGAGTAACCAACCATAATAAAAATAAAATTCTTCTTCTTAATGTTCCCTTCTTGTCCTACTTATCGTCTCAATGAGTTTGCTGCAAGGGACATTGTGAAGGCACAGTAGATTTCACAGCACATGCTAAGCAAGAAATCATAAATTATTAACCTCACAAGTGTATCTCTTCTCCATTCTACTGACTGTGAAAGCTTTTGAACCTCAGAAATCCAGAATTGACTCTCATTTTGGTGTTTTATGTTGAAGTGTTCTTTCCTAGGGCAATAAAAGCAACATTGCCTGGTTCACTGGATAGGAAAAAGGGGTAGAATGTACAAATGATGAAACAGAACATAATATGTCACAATGCTATTTGTCCATTCAATCTTGGAGAGTGTCGCCACCTCCCATCAACTCCACTGAATAATTATGCTAGCAAGATGCAAGGGTAATGAGGGAGGGACACAAAGGAATGTAAGGCATAAAGATTATCTTAGGAAGCTTACATTCAGGTCAGGAAGTTACTGTGTAGGTGTAGAAGATAGAATGTGATAAGTACAACTGAGATTTGCAAAGACTTTGGGTGCAAAGGGAGAAAATAGTTAAGCTAAATCAACTGTATTGGTCAGCTTTCTGTTACTACACCAAAATGACTGAGGTAATTAACTTAAAATAGAAAAGCTTTATTTTGGTACATGATTTGGGAAATTTAAGTCCATGATTGGTTGGTTCAGATGATATGGCCAGAGTATATGATAAAATAAACCACTTATCTCATGGTGGCCAGGAAGTTTTAACCAAAAATAACAGACTTGCTTCTCATAATGTTCATCAAGGACACATCCTCAGTAATCTAAAGACTAGGCCCTCACCTCTTAAGTATCTCACCACCTTTTGCAAGCACCATGCTGGGAATGAAACATTTACCACGTAGGCCCAGAAGTTTTCTACTTATTGTCTACCCTCCTCCTCATAGCTGTTGGATCACTGGCCTTAGCCTTCCTCTTCTGGGGCCTCCCGGTATGTAGTCTTGTCTCCAGCACAGCCTTTAGGGCACTTTACCCCCTATTCTCCTTCTTTGAATTTCAGATCACACCATCCAAGCCCAGCGAGTTGCAAGCCATGCATGTCAAGTCCTCATCAAAAGGAAGGCTCAATAGATGGGAAAGTGTTTCAGTAGATTATCATGGAAAGGACCAAATTTATCCACAACTGTCTATAACCACATCCACATGTTCTGGCCTTGGTCATGTAGCTTGTTCTAGTCAATGAAATAAATATAACCTAAACAGAAGCTTGAAAGCTGTCTGTATATGGAGTTTGCCATCCCTTGCTGCTTAGTGAGCCATTAGTCACCATATGTGAACCAATCTGGTAGGCCTACTACATGATTACAGCTCCAGGACCCAGATACCCCACACTGCTGCAACTGATAGTCATACAATCCATGCATGCAGTCTCTCAGCTGACAGAAAGCCGAACACAGATGGAGGTGTTCCATCCGTTAGGTGAGACCAGCAGAACTGCCCAAGTAAGCCCAGCCAAATTTCTGACTCACAGAAGTATGAGCTATATCCTAGCATGGTTTGTTACACAGTTATAAAATTTATTCATAAAGAATATTTTGTCATTGGTCTGCTTCTGGCTATTACTAATAAGTTATAGAAACAATGTAGTGAGACAGAAAAAGTGGCTGATGCCAAACATTTCATTTCCCAATTATTGATTACATGAAATCAGGACCCACAAAGGGCAAGGAAGGGTGAATTGAGGAAGAAACGTGTAGGTCTTGAATGCAGAGGATCTATAGCCTAGATTATGGCTGGAAATGTGAGGCTAAAGTTTGAATGTCTCAAAAGTTCATATGTCATAAACACAATTCCAAAGTGAATACATCAATGGTATTTGGAGGTGAAACGTTTAGGAAGTAGTGAGGATTAGATGAGGTTGTAAGGATGGAGCTGAATGGCATTAATGGCTTCATAAAAAAGGGAAGAAACTTAACCTAGCATTCTTGCCCTATCTGGCCATGTGATGCCCTCTGCCATGTTATGATGCAGCAGGAGCCTCATCAATGCCAACCAGATGCCAATGCCATGCTCTTAGACTTCCTAGCTTCCAGAGCCATGAAGGAAACAAATTTCTATTTTTTACAAACTACCTATCTCAGATATTTCATTATACAGAAAATGGACCAATATAAGAGATAAGGCTTGGACACAAGCAGCCATGTGGACCAGAGGGAAAATCAAGAAGCCAACTCATGCCTTCCTGTGAGGCAGCTGGCACACTGGCAGGGAGACGAGAAGAGCAGCACCACCTACCCCTCTGTAAGCAACCGGCTGATTTGGAGGAACTCAGACTGAAAAGATAGCAAATGAAAAAAATAACTTAATGCTTATATTGTTTGACTGACTTTGCAGGCCTAAAGCTGGTAGTCTGAACATCTATTTGGAAGCTAACAACATGCATTATAGCAACTGTAAGGGATTTCCTTCTGTCTTGCTTTGAAATCCAATGTTTTGTTTTGTTTTATTGTTTTGTTTTATTACTGTATATAGAAACCTGAGCAACTTTGAAGATAATAATATGCAATATAGCAACCACTGTCAAGCTCCTATCATCTTATTTTAAAAGCCTATATCACCATTGATGTTTTGTTGTTGTCACTTTGCTTTTGGGGGGGGTTTTGGGTGGGAGGCTGGTTGGGGGAGGTTGTTTGTGCCTTGATTTTTGTGGGGTTTTTCTCCTCTTAAAAAAAAAAAGACTTGGACCCAGAGGCAGAGTAGTAACATGCAGCCATGCAGAAAACCCACAAGCCGTCATATGAATGCCTGATTCCCATGCCCCAAAAGTAACTCACAAAGAATATGAATCTGTTGGGAATGAGTAGGGATGATGTGTTGAACCACATGCAGGTAAATGATTAGGGAAACCTGGTCCTTTAAGCCCTTTCCCACACCTCATTCCTTAGCACTAAAAACTATGGATTATAATCCAACCTCCATAATTGGGGAGTGAATTAGGAAACCCAGGATTTAAAACTCAGTTTTCCCACCAGAGGAAGGGATCTGCATCCTAACTTAGCATCACTAACAATAAAGAATGTTGTACTGTTTAACTAAGTTGGCCATAGTTGCATGGCTGTTCACCTCTTCACTATCAGTGATTGTCGGGGGAGTCAAGCTCCTTTCCACTGGAGGAAATTAATTATTTGAATTATTCATGAGTATTTATATTAATATTATGCACCCATTTTGGAATAGTAACTGGATTTGCTATCATGATTTCCACTGTGCGAAGTGTTTTATGTGCACTATTTGTCTTTATTTCATTGTTTAATCTTTATTTCATTACTTAACCTTTTACAGTGTGAAATTGGCACAGTTATTCCCACTTTATAGATAAGAGAATTAAGGTTCAGGAGAACAAAGTACCTAGATTCCCATCTTCCAAATCTGAGTTTTTACGCACTATCTGAACTACAAATCTCTCTTCAGAGGCAATTGGTAATCTTCATATATTCCAAAAGAAGGGTTAGATATGACCAAAGCTGGCCTCCTCATTGCAAGCAGGGAATGGGATGTCAGAAGTGGGTAGGGCTGGGACCAGAGCCCAGGTTCTTAATTCCAGGCCAGGATCTCCCCTATATGGACAGGAAAATTTCTCACTTCCCTATGAGTGGCTGCCAATGTTACAATCTTCCAGGTGCCTTGGATAAAGTGTGACATGCATTGCCTCATTTAATCTTCATGATAACCCTGGGAGGCAGAACCCATTCCCATCTTAAATAAGACAATACTGTGGCTAAGAAAGATTTCTTGCCCCAGGTCCTGGTGCACATTTGAAAGTAATATTCCATTATCAACTCTGCTTTTAATGTTTATTTCTCCTTCGAGAGAAAATAGAACTTATCCTAGGAATAAGTCCATAGGGATAAAATTTTTGTTTGTTGGGAGCCACAGGAGCATCCTACATACCCAAATTACTCCCCTTTATTACCATACCTGTGTCTGGACCTGCTCAGCTCTCTCAAAAGCGCTTGCATGCCATTCATCTCTAGCTTGGGTCTCCAGGGGACTGCTAAATGTTCTTCCTGCCTGGGGTCAAGTGAAAAGCATCTAATGCCAAGGAATCTCTCCCTGCTGTGTTCTCTCTCTCTCCCTCTCCTTCTCTCTCTCTTTCTGTCTCCCTACTCTCCTGAGTAGGAAGCAAAGCACTGTGCCTGGGATCAGGACACTCAGAAGGAAGCCTAGGACAGAGGGAATGCTCTGTTCCTTAGTCTCACCAAAAAAACTAAAACATCCATAGAGTTGGCAGGAAATATTTCTTATAAAAGGGAAATATATGGCCCTGGACCCCTGTAAAACCCTGGAAGGGGACCAAGGTGAAGATTTGCTTGCCTTGCTTAGGAGATACAAGGCCTTTCTTGTCACTTAACATGAAAATGGATAGAACTAGTCTTACAGAAATTTGACTTTGATTGGATACAGCCAAGTAAATGTCTGGATACGCAGTGTGTGCCCCACATCTCCCAGTGTTCTTGATGGAAGGACCCAAGGAGACCATCTCCTGGAACTCTCAATATATAATGTGAAAACTAACATCAGGCATGAGATAGATACTTCCAGCTCCTTTTTTAGTAACAGATAAGCTGACACACCAAATTCATTTTTATCATTCACATCCAAATTATCCATAACAGTGAATAAATGAAGCCAACTCAAATTCCCAAAATTAACAGAGCAAATAAATAATTAGCAGGATAAATAAGTTGTGACAAGTCCATACAATGTAACACTACACAGCCATGAAAAAATAAAGGAAGTGCCACCATATATCATGAAATAAATCTCCCAGACTACATGAAATTTACAAAAGGCAAACACAAAAGCATATCTATTGTGCAAGTTTCATAATGTGAAGCTCAAATGCAGTCCAGCTAACCTTGATTACGTTTTTCAGAATAGTGGTTGCCCTGGCAAGATGGATAAAGATGTGAGACCTCTAGAATGCTAAGAGTACTCCACATGTTGATGTGCTGTGTGGCAACACGGCAGAAAAATTGTACAAAGTGTTTTATGCACTGAAGGCTTGCATACTTCTCCTTACGTGTGCCATACATTACACATTACATTATACAAAGTATAAGCAAATATGAATGTTTCTTTAATTCATGCACTAAAACTATTTAGAGGTACATCAAGAAACTCAGAAAGGCAGCAATAAGGTGGCAAAAGAAGTAAATCAATAAGATAAATGTTAGAATGATTCTGACCTTTTCCTACTTTTTCTGCATTTTTTGAAATTTACTTACAATGACCATGAACTATTTGTATAATCAAAAAAAAAAAGAGAGAGAAAGGAGATTAGCCTAGTGGCACATGCCTGCAATTCCAGCAGTTGGTGAGATTGAAACAGGAGGACTGCAAGTTTGAGCCCAGTCTAGGTAACTCAGCAATTTAGCAAGACCCTTTTTCAAAATAAGAAATAAAATGGGCTATGGGTTGTATAGCTCAGTTCAAAGGGCTTGAGTTCAATCTCCAGTACCATAAAAGAAAAAAATTAGTTTTTTCTATTGTAAGGGAAGACATAACTGAAGTAAGATAAAAGCAAACAGCCTCTGAAGAGATTTAAAGGAGAAGGACCCCGAATGAAGTATTACAGCACATCAGCCAGGCTCAGTATGTTATCTGGGGATGAAGGAATAATCCCATAACCCAGAGGTCACTTCACCAGGCCAAGAAGTAGAGCTCAGAGTCCTTTCAAGCCTCATCATCAATTATGAAAGAAAGACGTTTGCCCTGCTAAAAGCATGTGTCCTTGGGAGGCCATGGAGTGGAGTGTCTGGAAAGTCTTGGACACTGTAGGGGAGACTAGAGCTTCACTAGAAGATTGTCTGGCCAAGAAGATGGCAGGACAGTAGTGCCAACACTGAGGTCATCACAGGAACAGCCACCTGCATGTCTATTTTCTAAGAGACCACTGTCTCTTAGAAATAGGTCACCTAAACTATTCTTCCCAGGTATCCCATAAGGATGTCTTGGTGCCTGTGCTTTGTAGATGAGGAAGGGGAGGACTGTCAAGTCTCATATCTGGAGTGGAAGTACCAGGAGGAACCTTCTATGGAGGTTCTGAGATAAGAGCTTTGGCGCACTCCTGTGACATGCCAGCACAGATCCTTACCTATCTCAGATTTGTTTACTGCCACACTCGAGTAAAGCACTGCACTGGCTAGGAGGACATTTCAAGAGATCCTTTGCCTAAATCACCTGTCCTGGGTCCCAGTACCAGCACCTCCAAGAGTCAGAGTGGCTGTGCCTATCCAGAAAGGAAGAGGGTAGCTCAGTTTCGTGCCACAGAATGGCCAGATCACTTTTAGAGTAAATATAGGAGTCAAGACCATGTTCTCTCATTGCCATTGTGATGGAAGGCTTCTCAGCAGATTTCCAAATCAGATTGGCTACCAAAGGCAGGCTGTACTCCTGCACACCCTTCCTCCCTGAGAGTTAGGGATACTGATGAAGTTGTTTAGATTCCTTCCATAGCCCCTAAATTAAAATCCAGCCTAGAAAGAAGATGTTGGATCTACACAGGAATTTCAAGCACAGAGATATCAGGACTCGGGATCTGTCTATTTTAAAGCTATGTATCCTGAAACACTGGTTTGTCAGAAAAGCCTTGGCAGCCATAGAGGACGAATCTAAGTGACATTCCTTCCATCTCTTCTCATAAATTGTACTAGTTTGATAGGTTAGGGCAATGGTTCTTCACAGAGGTGATTCCCCTACCACTGAGGAGAACATTTGGTAATGTCTCAAATTTTGAGTCCTCCCAATCAGGATCATCTATTGGATATAATCCAGGGATGTTGCTGGTCATCCTGGAGCATAGCCTCCCACAATTACCTGGCCCAAAGTTCTCATAGTTCTAAGGCTGAGAAGCTCTGAGATGCATAATATTGCCTATTTTTTATCTACTGAAACAGTATTTCCTACATTTTATTCTGTGTTTCAGTAGATCACAATCAAAGAGAAGTTTCCAAAATATTTTATAATTGCAAATTTTTAATCCAACCCAAACCTCTCCCCGCACAAATGGAAGTGTGACCCAGAGAGACTAAGGGGATTCCCAGGATTGCACAGTCTGAGTGTAGTTCTAGACTCAAACGCAGGCCCCTTCTTCACTATGAACCCTCCCTGATGATACAGAAGCCTGGCTTCCATCACAGGTTTATTCTCAGTCAGGAGAAATGGCTTCTTTCCTGTTTGCTGCTCTAATGCCATACCCCAGGAGAAGTTTTGGAGAAAGTTTCTAACCAAAAACTTAGAATAATGGTCATCAAAAACTCAAAATAAAATCTGTTTGCTTTTTTTTAAAAAAGAAGTTGGAAAGCAAGGGGGAGACAAAAGAAACTTATCCCCAAACACCATGCAAAGCAAGGCCAGCTGCAGAGAATTAAATGAGATTAATACCCGCTCACGTTGACTAGAGGAAAAGGCACAGGAGCGGCGTGCTGAAATGACAAGGCTTTCTTCTCAAAGAATAATAGCTTTGCCTCACATGGACAAGGAGCTTTTTACTCTGAGAAAATTAACCAAGTGCCATTCCATAAGAAAGCCCATGTAGGAGCCTGCCAGTGATCAGGGGAACTTGTCTCCCAGGAAAAATGAAATTGTGATGCAGTAGCCACTTCAAAGGGCTGAGGACCCACAACCCACTGCAAACTGCTTGCCAGAGCTGGACACGACCTTGACGATCATCCAGGAAACATGAAGAAGCACAGTGGAAAGATTTGGAGTGAGTATCAAAAAGCAGGCTTGCACTCACTCTGCAGCCAGAAGTCAGTTCACCTGTCAGCCTACATTTAACTTGAACATATTTGTTTCACCGCCAAGACTCCAGTTCTTTGCCCAAGAGTTTAAACACTAAAACTACACATTAGAAGTACTCAGTCTCACATTCTTGTTGCAAAATGGGAAAACTCAGGCAAGAAGAGGGGAAGCCTTTGTCTGAGTCAGGAGGTCTCACATCCCTATGTCCCCAAGGTTGGGGTCCTTTCCCAGAGAGGAAGGAGAATATAGCCAACAAGCAAATCCTCTGTGCATATACTGTAAAAAGCTTGTTTTGTTTTTAAAACTTCACCATAAAACTAAAGTAAATCTCCACAGATAAAAATACACAAAGCCAACCCATCAGACAGTTTGGGAAGCAGATTCGTCATCCTCAAGGAGGAGGATATTCTCTTATGAAATGTTCGTGGGCCTCAGCTGTGGTGTCTCCAGATCTCCCATTCATCAAGGTGGGTCCAGCAGCAGTGGTATCACCTGTGGCTTGGGCCTCCCTCTGGTGGTTTCCATGGCAACATTTACACCTCCCTTGTTTCAGGAAGGATTTAGGCCAACATAAGAGCTCTTGCAAATGTTTTCTTTTTCTAATCACACCTCTCTAAAAGTATGGGTTTTTTCTCTTAAATATCAATGGATTTTATTTTAATTTCAAGGCTGACAATTAAGAGTCCAGCTGTTGTGATACCATCTGTCTTGTCAGCATGTGGCAGTCAGCCACAACCAAAATTCTTCATCCTTGTTCCTTTACACAGGGGATGACAGAGGGCTGTGATAAGGAACAGGAGAATTCACCCTCAAATAAAACTCTTCCCTTTTGATCTGAGCCTTTTTGACGGTGCTTGTGGCTGTTGAGCACGGCTTTGATCCTTTGCCTGCCAAAAGCCACGGAAGATTTTCCATGCTTTCTGTTCCATTTAGAATGAAGCAGAAACATCATCACATGGCACACAAAGGCAGGGAATGAAAAATGTGAACATCTACTCTCTAACAGTGAGTGCAGTGTTGGGAGGCCATGATCAGTGGAGCATGGAATAAACAGTAGAAATTTTTCTTATGCTGCTCTCTGTCCAGATCAGTCAAGCCCCCAGGAAGGCTGCCTCCATCTTCAGGTGGAAGGGAATGGTGTGACGTCTTCACTGTGTGCTACTTCCTGACCCTCAGAACTGACCTCATAAGAACTGACCTGTGGGAGGCACAGGAGGGTATGACAGAGAAGACTGGACCCTTTTCCCAGTTCCAGTGCTATCATTTGGATATCAAATGACCCCCAAAGGTTCATGTGTCAAACACTTGAGCAAAGGTCATGTTGCTAGGGTGATGTTATTAGGAGGTGGTAAAACTTTTGAGGACTGTGGCCTCGTAGGAGGTCCTTAGATCACTAGGGTATTCTCCCGAGAGGTTTGTGGGACTGGAGCATCTCTCTCCTTCGCTCTTTGCTCTCTGGCTCCACCACACATTCCCACTATATTTTGGTCCACTACACATTCGCACTATGATGTGCTGCCTTGCCAAAGTCCCAAAGGCAACAAGACCAATTAATTGTGTGCTGGAATCTCCAAAGCGATGAGCCAAAATAAATCTTTTATCTCAGATACCTTGATTATCTTAAGTACCCTATTTTGTTATAATGATAGAAAACTGGCTCATGAATCTGACCAACAATGTGAAAATCATTGTTTATTCAAGCTCTTCCAAGAAGAGCTTCACAATTGAATAAGATTATTCAAAATATCTTCTCCAGCTTTCAAAGTCCTGGGCCTAGAGAAACTTGAAGGCAATTTGAAAGATACAAAAGTATTGTCCCTGTCAGGTATACCTTATACCCTTTGATTTATTGGAAGACATGGATGGCAACATCTTAAATTTTCATCTTCCACTTATTGCCTGAAATGCTAACATTGGTGACTCCTGTACACATAGATACCCAGGAGAAGGGTATGGATCATAGAGCTTAAGATACTTGAAGGAAAAGATGACTTTACTGGTCCAGAAGAATCCATACCAACATGAATGTACTAGAGACCAGAGGGAAAATGGGAGAGGAGAGAAGAAAGAAAGATATATAAGTGGAAGCAATAAGAAAACCTGCTTCCTTAGCAATTCTGACAAAGGACCAGCCTAGGAAAAGATCATTTTACAATTATTCATTCATCCATCTCAACTGGGAGAGACCCTTTTGGCCACAGAGCCTTGGAACAGTTCTATTTAAAGGAACGCCAAGAAAGCAAGGACACGGCTTCTATGCTGAAAGGTGCTGCTTTCAGTTAGTCCAAAGCAGGATACTCCCTTGTGTGAAAGTGTAAGTGCCTGTATCTGCAGGTGTCCACGTGCTGCCAACTCTTGCCTGTGGGTACCAAGGGGATATCATATGAGCTTACAGACCAACATGTTTAGCTCAGTGAAAAGAATCAGAAAAGGCTTCAATGAATATTAGTTTAATTAATAAGCTAGCTAATCAAAGAGAGAAATACAGAAACTTGCAACATATGGTGATTTAGGGCCAAAAGATAAGAGTTCCAATCTTATTTCTGCTTTTATGAGTGCTTTTAAGCTGAACAGCGAGGCAAGTTAGACCTTTTCAAGTAAGAGTGTTACTCAGTATTCTCATTATACCAAAGACTGAAGCTCAGATAAATTCAGTGACTAACCTACCATAATGCCTAGGATTAAACCCAGGTTTGTCCAACTGGTATTGCACTATTTCCTGGTTTTTGAGATAAAAACACTCACCTGGCAAGCATAATGACCATAGAAGCTCTTGTTCTTGTTCTTGTTCTTGTTCTTTGCCAGGGAGCAAAGAGCTCTTCTTCTTCAGTTCAGACTTCCTTACTCCAGGTAGGATCAGCACCCCATGTGTCTAATCCAGACCCCCAACACATGCATCACTCTGGAAGACATTGAGTAGCACAAGAGTGCCAACTTGTCTTGTTCTTCTCCAGGTCCCCAACTCCTAGTGCTATATCTCATGCAAAGAGAGTACTAGAACACTTTATTCAACTGGGTTGAATTGATTGAAAAATAATACAAATGTACTCTATCCATGCAAACAGACACCTGGCCACTTGAGCCTCCAGTTTGATAAGCATTCTTTCAGTATAGGTTGCTAAATGTGCCACAGTTCAACAAAAAACTTTTCTCCCCAAATTTCTTAGAGCAGGATATTCCTGCCTTCCACATCTATGATATTTCCCAAGTCCCACATCCAGGTCTGTCATACAGACAAATCCCCCTGCAGACTAATCACAGATACTCGCCAGGGCAGTGTCATAAAATAAGATAACTGGAGGACTTCTGATACTTATTTCTCTTCTCTTTTTCTACAGGACACCCTAGTACCCCACAGAAGATCTGAAAATGGTATTCAGCCTAATTCTCCAAAGCCCAGAGCAAGCCCCAACTGCTCCAGGAAGGCTTCCTTATACTGGCTTCTCTATGATCTACAAGACCTGGAATGCAACAAGATTAAGACATAGTATTTAGATGTTGATGCAAAGTCTTCTTGATTACAAAACAATACCCCCAGTAGAGAACAAAGAACGGCATGATTAGCTGATGGATGGAAGGAAAAGGAAGTTACTTTTTATCAATCACCAAGGAACTCTTTTAAAGGCTATAAACTCACTATCTCATCAAATCATTGCAACACTCCCAGAAGTATTATGTCCCAGCATTATCTGTGAGAACATCAAGACTCAGAGCACTTAAGACTTTTCCCTAAGTTTGTAGAGAAAGAAAGCCACAGACAAAATTTGAATTCAGGCATGCTTGCCTCCAGAGACCTGCAGTCTCAGACTGTATAGGCAGCACCTTCTGAAGACTGTTATGGCTGGTCAGTGCTGGTGTCCCTGGTCATTGGGAAGACCCTTGGGCTTAAGCAAGACAGCATCATACTGAGATCATCTCTGTGTCTCTGTTTCCTGGTGAGAGCATCTGAGGAGAGGGACATTGATGTGGGTTATAATAATACTCATTTGTCTGTAATTATTCCCTGAATTCCAGCCAAAACGGACCACACAGAGCTGCAGCTGTACAAGATGTCTGGATTCTCCCACATACTGAAGAGTCAGGAACAGAATGGTCAGTGAGGGAGCCAAGTGGGGGCAGGAAGATATCTCCAGTCAATGAATATTTACTGCATCCTCACTCCACTGTGGATCTTGAAAAGGGACCAAAGAAAGGCTTGAAGTTGAAAGTGTTCTATGTCAATTAAATATTTATTTCAAAAATGCAAAAAAATAGGAAAAGATAGATTTCTTCCTTTGAGGGGGGTCACAGGCTCATGAATGAAAATCAACAGTGTGGCAGTATTGCAGGGAACCATGATCAGAGTGTGCTGGAAGAGCCCAAAGAAAATTACTCCCTAGGTGAACTAGATCCAAAAGTGGGGACTTTAAGCTAGGTCTTGTGAATGAAGACTTCTAGATTGTTCATTAGGTGGACAAGAAGTTATGGGGTGGGGACAATCGACAAGGAAAGCAGCTTGGATAAGGCTGTAGGGCATGTGGAAGCATGGTGGAGGCTGAGCACGGAGTTCTGTGCCAGGAGCATCCCCTGTCCTGCCACGTACTGACTGAGAGATTCTGGCAAGTTAGTTTCATGGTGTCTCAGTGTCCTTTCTCATGAAATAGAAAGAATGATACTCCTTACCGATATACTGGTATAAGAATTACAGATTGCTATCCACTTAGTGCTTGGAAGAGCTCCTGGCACATATAGGTGCTCCATAAGAGCTAATTAATGTTCTCATTCTTTGGTAATGGTGATGGTGATGATGAGACAGTAAGGAGAAATGAAGATAGGACTTCATGCCAAAGCCAAGTTCCTAGGAACTTCAAACACTGTGGGACTAGAGAATTTCATCCCATGAATATTAAGGGATTCTATTTCAGAACAGAGCTCGTGCAAATAAAGAGCTTTGGACTCAACACACAGTGCTTTCATCTGCCTTGCTACCAGATGAACCCCTCAACATGTGGTAAAGTCAGCATACTCATCCCAGGGCTTCCCTTGAGCAGGATGGGGAAACATGAGCTCAACTTGATAAGAAAAGTCCTGTACCACCAAGTACCTGGCATTGTTTCCTAATATGCCTGCTAAGGGGTTTGTGGCATTTGTGAAGAAGTTCCTAAGAATGACCTACTCCACAAGAAACTGGCAATCTTCCATTTTCTGCTCCAGTCACTGGATCCCTCCATCCATGCCCATAACACTTCTCAAACAACTCATGAAAAATTAAATAGAGTGTTCACTTTCCCATCAGCCTTGCTAGCCAATCAGAGTCTGGCAGTTACTTACTGACCACTAGCCTGGGCTTGGCATTGCTTAATTATCTCTTCCCTTCTTTGCTCTGATTGATTCTTCTTCAGTTTGTTCCTCTCCTAGCCTCATGCTTATACTCCTGGAATGGGTCTGACCCTCTGTGCTTTCTTCACAGACTTGTTGAACACAGCAACTTCTATTCTGCTCTGCTTAACCTGTCAATGCTACTCCTCAGCATCCTACTGGAGATTTCTTCTTTCATAGCATGCCCTCTAATGACTATAGTCCTCACTGAGGCCACCCTTCCTTTGGCCTTCATCATGGTGAGCCCTGACTCTTCCCACCCATGTCTCAACCCTGTTGTGGCTCAGTCCCTCCCTGGCCTTGAATCAGCCATAAGCACCTTGGCTTGATCTGGTTCCCCTCAGATAGATGAGCTGCTGTGTGAAGACCTCTCTACTCCATGCTACCAGGCTCATTCACTTTGTACCACCTCCACAGGGTGTCTCCTTCTCTCTTGGGAGCTGAGGCCACATCTTCCTCTTCTCTCTCTTCTCTCCATTTCAGACACAAATTCCCCATAAAGAATAAGGAAAGCTGCTTGTATTTTCCCAAATAAAATGGCACACAAAGAGGATCTAGAACAGGGAACAAAGACTCCACCTGTGTTGATGTGAGGAGTGGAAAGATGCGGCTGTGACAAGCCAATAAAGGCAATTTCTTTTGCCTGGGATTGAATCAAAGCTGTATATCCCCATTGCTTCTGAAAGAAACTGTCCTCGGGCCTTCCTCCAAGTTGGAGATGGCTAGGAAGCCAGAAGCCTGGGTGAACTGTCTCATTCTTCTTTACTTGTCTTCATTCTGCCACAGAAACTGGGGGTAGAAGAAAAAGTGGTGAAGGTCGAGTCTTCCCTTTATCCCCTTTTTGACTGAAATAGAGTAACAAATGAGGATGAAAGATTTACTAATTTCAACCCATTTTGCACATTCATCAGTATGACCAACTTGTTCCTGAAGTAAATTAAAGTAAAACAAAAGCAAAGCAGGAAACACTGCAACTGGACACCCACTAGGAAGAACTGTAGACCAATAGTTGGAACACACAGGTGGTAGAAAGAACTTACGGTTATTTTAGGGGAAGGGAAATGTGTCTGATAGCCAAGGTTGAAAATGTGCCACACTGGAGGTAGAGAACCTGATTTAATCATCTTTTGAGTTCTGTTCTAGCAAATAAAAGTGTCCAAAAGATGGAGCAGTGGCCCAAGGTGGATGACAGTAGATCTGAGGCTTGTGGCTCCATCTACCTATATGTTGATGGTGTTGGACTTATAGAGAAATCAAGGAATCTGGATTCTGTCACCTCTGCAAATCTTAAGCAAGTCTATTCCCTTTTCTGGGCTTCATGTCACCATCCTGAAAATGAGAAGACTGGACTAGATATCTCTAATAGATCCCCATCCTGACTTCCAGAGACTGTTGGACATGTTACCCTGAGTGTTCCATGCATATCTATGCCCCACTGCCTTATAGGAAGGAAAACAGAGCAAACATCCAGGGAGGTGACTTCTCTGTCACTAAATAATGCAGAAGGTGCACTGTCCCTTCTCTTCATGTGTCTTTAGTGAGAATTTGACTGCATGAGAAACTGTAGATGTGCCAAGATTCAAAACTATGAGTAAGGACAAGGAGAGATGATTGTGGTGGACATTGCACCATCTCTGCTATGGAACTTGAATAATACCTATTTTCTGTGCATTAAGGTAAAGGTGCACCTCTTCCAGAGGTTGCTTTGTTTAATTTTCACATCATAATGAGAGCGTTTAGTACTATCCTTACTTAGTTCTACAGATAAAGGAACTATGTCATCAAGAAGTTCATTATGAACATTAAGAGGCAAAATCATGATCAAAACCCAAACCTGGCTCATGGATTTTTCTATTCTGTGATTCTTCTGCCTTTTAACCCTTGCTATGGCTTGGATCTAATGCTTCCCTCAAAAGGCTCATGTGATGAGGGCTTGGTCTCCTGTAGAACAATGCTCAGAGGTAAGGATCTTGGAAAATAATTGGATCATAAGAACTCTAGCTTATCTGTGGATTAATCCATTGATGGATTCATAATAATTTGATGGCATTGTTGGGAGGTGAAGTAAACAGGAAGTTGGTCATGGAAGCACCCCCTCAGGGACTATATCTCATCTCCAGAACCTTCTGGCATCTCTCTCTCTCTCTCTCTCTCTCTCTCTCTCTCTCTCTCTCTCTCTCTCCTCACCCCCTTGCTACTATAAGGTGAGAGTGCACTACCACACCCCTCTACCAGCTTCAGCACAGGCCCAAAAAAGACAAGGTCAAATGACCTTATTCTTAAACTTCTGAAACATGAGTCAATAAATTCTCTAAGTTGATTTTTTTCAGCTATTAGGTCACAGGTATGGAAAACTAACACACCCTTGTAAATGTATTTTATCTGGTTCAATATACTAACTTTGAACATGCCAAAAGTGGAGGCCAGGGAAGGGCAGGGACAATCCACACAGACAGCAAATGACTGGAATGGAATGGAGTCCAGGAATCTTGGCCACTTCTCTGGTGCTTCATCCATGAAACCTCCTCTGAGCTGACTACTTCCAAACAGCTCCTGCCCAGGTGCTATAGGGGTGCAGGAGAGGGATGCATATTATTGGGGCTCTTTGAATCTAAACCCCAAACTTAAACCAAATATCATCCAAAGTTTCTAAATTTAAAAAAATCTACCAATCGAGAGAACAGTGATGGCACACTATCCCTTGTTATCTCTGAGGTCCTCTCTGTGCTTAGCTCACAGACCTGGAATCAACTCCCTGGCCTCTCCCAGAAAGAGAGGAACATTTATTCTCTTGGGCTTGGCTGTTGTCATGCAAGAACTAGATGGTGGAGAGGGATTGGGCCACCAGAGTCCCCAGATCCTCAGTGAAGCCATCCCCTTGCTTTCGTCAGTGTCAGTTGCCTAGCAACTGCCTTTGGCAGATGGTGGCACTGAGAGCATGCCAATCTCTCCCACAGCTAAAAATACATTCCGACGACAACAGGTCTATTTTAAAAGACACAATGCACTCCCAACGTCCTCCCTTGTCTGCAAGGAACAGTGCCGTGCCGGGTCTCTCTGGGCTTCTGATTGCATCTGATGAGGTAGAAAGGAACAGTTAAGGAAAACTAACAAAAGGCCATACACCAAAGGGAAGCTCAGGACATTTTAATGGAGGAAGAAATAAAGGGAAAAGTAGAGAAAACAAATAGCCATGGGGGAAGAAATATCAAGTAGCCAGCAGCAAACCTTCTCATTTTGCCGTATTTTTTACTATTCAAAAAGGTAGGGTTAAAAAGGAAAAGTCGGAGAAGCACAGAAACCTAGAGCTGGAAGAGATATGATCCCATTTCACAACTGAGAACACAGAGGGCCTGAGAGATGACTATAAGAAGAATTGGCTCTTTGCCTTTATTCAAGGTGTAAAAGCTGAGGTGGCCGGGTGTGGGCCAGGCCTCAGACCTCTTAACCTCACTTGACTTCCCATCAACAAGTTAAATACCCACCCCCTCACCAGCTCAGCTTCTCAGTTTAATCTCCATCCTCTGTGCCCTTCCCTGCTACAAAGATAGTAGTGAGTCCACTAAGTCATGCAAATTCAATAAATATTTATTAAGTAACTGCTACCATATTGTGGTACAGAGCCGGACACGGTAGGGGATAAACGCACATGGCCCCTCCTGTTCTCTGTGACACCCCAGGTGAGGCAGACATTGGATACGCAAGTGCAGGGTGCCCCTTGGGACAGACAGCAGAGTCAGATCCATGTCCAGGCCTGCTTACTGGCTGTGCACTATAGGCCACCACTTAATTAGGACTGCAGGAGAAAGCACAGCAGGCCCAGTTAAGTGTGAATTTCCAACGAATAACAATATTTTAAAATAGAAGCATGTCCCCAGTACTGCATTCTCTGAAGTTGAATTGTAACTGAGCCTTCTATATTTTTATTTGCTAAATCTGACAACCCTATATTTCACATCATTTCTGTTCCAAGTCTTCATCTATAAACTGGAGAAAATAATGTTTCCTTGCAGAAAAGAATGTTACTCAGTGAGTTAAATGATAATATGGATATAGCTGAGACTGGTAGGTAAGAGTCATCTCTTTTTCTCTGCAAATAAGGCTTTCCTAGGATTTTTCCTCTGGTTAGCTACTAACCAGGTGAGCAGTGATGAGGAGAGATGTGCATGGTAGCTGCACTCCCGCCAGCCAGGCTCTGGCAGTAGGTGACAGGTGGGGAAACCCTGCCTGTCTCAAAGCTATATCAAGCCCTGAGTTAAATCTCCCAGCTAACAACCGACTTGTGGAAGAATGAAGAAACAGTGAGATCTCACTTGAAGCCCTAATCAGCCCCGGCAGTTCTCTGTTGACTGGGGTGCTTGTTAAAAATATAGATGTCTGGGTTCTACCCAAGACTTGCTGAATGTCTAGGGAAGGATGTGCCCTTTTAAGAAAATCTGTGGTAATTCTTGGACTCTAAAATTTGAGAACCACTGGCTGGGCCACAGAGGAAATTGCAGTCTCTGGGGAAGCATGTTCACAAAAGGTTGCTTTGGAATGGGAGATCCTGGCCGGGATCCTGGAACAGGAAAAGGACATTAGTGGAAAACTGGGTGAACTCGGAAAAAACATCAGTAGTTTAGTTAATGGGATTGTACCAATGTTAATTTCTTTGCTTTGATCATTGTACCGTGCTTACATAAGACGTTAACATTAGAGAAAGCTCAGTGAAGGGTATATGGGAACTCTCTGTACTATCATTGTTCCTCTAGTATAAATCTCAAATTATTTCCAAATAAAAAGTTTAAAGAAATAAGCCTACTTTGGCTCAGTGCTTGCCTCGGGCCTTCCCCCAGCCCCACTGTGCAACCAAGCCGGGTTGACTACTCTAAACTGACATGAGGGAGGCATGCAGGTAACTGAGGACCCTCCACAAAAACACACACAAAGTCTGGAGAGCAAGGCTTCTCTTCTGTGCTATTCACACTGGGCCTTAAATGTCAAACCCAATGAATTACATTTTAATCTGTCTGTGTTATCAACCTGGCCGAGGCCCTAATTGGATGCCAGGCGCACCGCTGAAGGGCATGCATAATTCATCAGCCAGGAAGGAGGCCTTTCATCATGGTCCAGGGAAGGAGGAGAGGAAAAGGAGGTGAGGGGAGAGAGGAGCAGAGGAGGGAGTGCAGGAGGGGGAGGGTAGAAGGGCAGAGCAGAGAAGCAAGCTAGAGGAGAAGGGCAGAGGGAGGATGGGGAGAGTTAGAAAAGGAAAGAGAACAGGTAGGGTCAAGGGAAGGGCAGCGGGGACCAGCTTAGGGCCAGCCACTCAGCCTCTGAGTTCTGCCCCAAGCCCACCTCCTCCAACCAGTCTTCATTCACTCTTCCCTGGGCTCTCACAGGAGGAAGTTCTGTTACCCATGCAGTATTCACTAGGTCCTACAATGCTTATCAAAACATCTGTCTCCCTAAGGCCATAGATCCTCTCACTTTGGAAGGATGTTAGCTCTGCTGACAAAGCGTCACTGTCTTGCAGAGTGTTTGTTGCATGACTAATAGTAGAGTTCTAGCCCGGTCATACAAAGAAACCACCTTAACCAATTAACCCAAATTTTAAACTCTTCTACGTAAGCTTCCTGCTTCTGCCATGAAGCTTGCTCCTGCTGTGCCCTGTTTCCCAAAGCCGCTTTCCTCTGGCCTCAACCTCTGTCTTCTTCTGCTTCCCATCTCCCAAAGTCAATGGCCACAAGAAAAGAACAGTTATGCTGGAGTTGAATGGGAACATCCCTGTTTCTTTGGGAACACACCGTTTCCCACAGTCAGGAACGCAGCCTTCTCAGCACTCCCCACTTTCCTGGCCAGCTGGGCCTGCACTCTGGTCCGGGAGGCCAGCAGATTCCATGTGGTCAAACCCAAGGGCACTTCTCCATCTTAGCCGTAACTGACGGAGCTTCCCCTCCTTCTTCCTCAGTCGTGCCATGTCTGTTTTCTTTGCTGAATCTCTCTCCTTTGGCCAATCTTGACCCAAGGCCCAATCCTTAAGCCTCCACTCTTCCTTGGTAACTGATTCTCCTTTAATAATCTTATCCATTCCCATGACTTTAGATGCCATCCAATCTAAATACTAATGGTTCCTACACACATATCCCCATCTTTGACCTCTCCTTTAAATTTCAAGCGAGTGAATACTCACTTGAATATCTGTGTTACTTGTCATCCACAGCATAATACATGACTTCCCAAAGTTAGCCATGCAAAGCAATAAACATGGATTATCTCACATTTTCTATGAGTCAAGAATTGGAATGCACTTACCTGTGTGCTGTGGGGTCAGGTCCTCTCACACAGGTGTGTCAAGCTCTCAGCCGGGGCTGTGATCTCAGCTGGAGCTGGAATGAGGGAGAATTCTAAACTTATCATGTTGTGTTGGCAGGACTTGGTTCCTGGCAGCTCCTTGGCAGAGGGTCCCAGTTCCTCACTGGTGGTCACTGGGTCTCTCAATATTTAGCCAACTAAAGGGAAACTGGCTTGCTTCAGATCAAAAGAATAACAGAACAAGAGAGTACTCAAGAAAGAAGCCATGGCCTTTTTGTAACCAAATCTCAGAAGTGGCATTTCATCACCTCTGATGAAGTCTACTAGCTAGAAGTGAGTTGCCAAATCCAGCCCACCATTTCAGGGAAAGTAACCACTCAGGACATGAATGCCAGGTTGTGGAAATCACCGGGGTCCCTCTTAAACGAGCACTTCAAATGAAACATGTCTGTAACAGAACTCCCAGTTTTTCCCATCCCAAACTTGCTTCTCTCCCTCTGTCTTAGGTAGAAATGAACCAGAATTGTGACAATTATGCTGTCAATTTGGGTGAGCGTTAATGACAGCTTTCAGAATCCCCCTTTTGCATGGTTCTGAGATAGAACTGGCCAAAGTGGGAACTTGTGCACAATTTGGGAGATAGAAAGTGAAGGGGTAATCATGGTTCTTGAAATATCATTGTGGTCAGATCTGCTGCCAGACAAAGAGATAAAATACAGCTGTGAGCTCAGGCAGGTAGAAGCTACACACAGGCAGTCTCCATAGCATCACCCTCTCCACAAGCTCTCCTCAGCCCCACCTTGGTGGCCGCATCTGAAGAAACTAGTGGCCGCACTAGTCCAACTATGGTGAATCCCCTACTCCCAAAAAACCATGGAGCTGCCTTTCCCTTATCACAACTGAAATTTCTTTCCTCAGAAAAGCCTGTGCTGAATCTAGCAGGGTCTCATCTTGTATTTATTTATCTGTGTTATGGTTGATACATTGTGTCAACCTGAGCAGTTTAGAAGTTTAACTGAGAGACTCAGCAGGGAGCCAGGCTTCTTTGTAAGTATCCTCATCTGGTGCAAAGGAGGGCAAGGGGACTTTGTGAGTGCTACACTTGCCCGGGGGTGGGGACTGCATATAATATAAGGGAGGAGAAGACGCTTGTGGGTTTTCTTTCCTTTTTTTGCTCTGGCTGCTGCCTTGACGTGTTGCCCCAGTGTCATGCCGCCCTGCCTTGGAGCCAGCTGGTTAGGGACTTAAACCTTCACAAACAGTGAGCTAAATAAACCTTTCCTTCCTTCATGTTGGGTGTCAGGTATTTTGGGTCAGCAACGAGAGAAAAGTACCCAAGAAAACTTGCATTCCAATCTTGTGATTCCAGTAGATAATAGATAATAGATAAATAATTGGTAGTATTTACCAGCTTCTTACGCTGCTGAAACACAATACTTTGTCCTTTGTCACCATCACTCTTATAAGAAAATCATGAAGAGCTTGGTCCAGGATTTAGAAAACAAGTACTAAACAGCAGAAAAGGGTTCTGAACCGTTTTTCCTGACTTCTAGCCCACATTCTTCATCCCATTGCAATGCCTCCCTGTACCTACCGCTAGAGTGGAGAGTTACGTGTGTCCACTACCAGCTTTCAGAGACTAACTGGAGTATTAATGGCATTTAATATGCTTTTGTCACTTCCCACTTCCCCACTCCTATAAATCTCAAAAGCCAGGCTCAGTATTTCCCTGGGGGTGGATCTCTGGACTGTAGTTACACACCGAGCCACTAAAGGTCCCTGCGTCTTCTCCAGAATTACATGGTAGAGTTCATTCTGGGGCCTTAGCAGCACCCTGTAGGATCCCTTCCTACCGCACTCCCAGCCCTCTGTCTCAGTTAGGCCAAGACTCAGCTCATAACTGCATGTAGAATCGACCACAGCATGCCAGCGCTGGGTACCGTGCCTCCTGCAGATTGATGTTTCTCTGCAG
Organism: Cavia porcellus; assembly: GCF_034190915.1. Lineage (NCBI taxonomy): Eukaryota > Metazoa > Chordata > Mammalia > Rodentia > Caviidae > Cavia > Cavia porcellus. The sequence continues at coordinate 82,977,052 of NW_026947487.1, forward strand.
AAGCTGAGTCACCCCGCAGCAGGTCTTTCCTCCTTCCTGGCCTTCTCTGGCTTCTGGCTAAATATACCCTGTGTTCCCTATAGGTTGGGCTATTCAAGTCGTCAGGCCAAGCTGGGTCTCTTGGGAAGTTTCTGCAACATGTGAAGCCATTTCTTTAGAGAGAAACACATTGCTACTCCCGCAGGTCACTGGACCGTAAGGAGGAAGGTGTTGCTTGGATTGCATTGGGATTAGTTTCATTCCCATTGCCTGGTGGTGAAAGTCCAAATCGTTGCCCACCACCCAGAGCTCTCTGAGCTCTGTCCTCAACCAGGACTCCTGCCCAGAAGCTACGGTTCAGTCATCCCCCAGAAGACAGAGACCCTTCTGCCTCTCAGCTCAGAGCCCTGTGCTCTCCTAATGGCCTCTTCTCTCCTCTCCAACTATCCTCATTCAAAGGCAACCAACTCCTAACCACATACAGCCGAAACAACCCTTGTGAATGACTTTAAGATCTAGAAAAACCACCCCTTTTTCATCAATTTACATATCCCAAAAAGTTTTCCCATGTTCTATCAGAAGTTATTAGGAGGGTTGAACATAAAGCAACCCCACTGCAGAGTTGTGAAATAATCATAGTTGACACATTTTGAGTTCTTCCTTTATGCCTGAAAGTGTGCCAGGAAATTTTCATGAGTAAAATACAGTGCACTGAATCTTTTCAAAAGTCCTGACAGTTTGGTACTGTCATTACTCCCATTCTCCAGAAGAGAAAACTGAGTTTCAGAGATATCCAAAATACACAGGTTCTTCTTTCTTGAACTTGTACATATCTAAAGCCATGATTTGACCCCTGCTCTGAAACTCCAGTTAACTTCTAAACTGTATTTAATCACAAAGAAAGAACCAGGAAACTAGAGAGACTTGTCCTGGTTCTTGACATAAATGCTTCCTATATTAGTCCTTTTTTTTTTTTTTTTTTTTTGTACCAAGGATTGAACTCACAACTGCACTCTTGCCAGGCAGGTGCTTATGCCACTGAGCTAAATCCCCTGCCCCTTTAGTCCATTTTTTTATTGCTGTAACAAATTACATGAGGCTAGGCATTTTGTAAAGAAAAGTGGTTGGTATATCTTACAGTTTCAGAGGCTAAAAGTCCAAGATAGGCAGCTCTATTGGCCCAGCCTCTGGCGAGGGCCTCGCAGCAGATGAGATCACAGTGACTGAAACATGTGCAAGAGCAATCACATGGTGGGACAGTAAGCCAGGCAGATTCAAGGGCCAAGCTTGTTCTATTCAGAATAACCTGCTTCTGCAGGAACTAATTAGATTCCTAAGAGAACTACATGATCCCCTTTCAAGGGCAGTGGCATCAGTTTCCTAATCACATGCCAGTGGGCCCCACTTCTTAGAGCTTCCACTCCCTTAACACTGACATGCTGAGGAGCAAACTTCTAGCACATTCATATTTTGGGGACATTTGAACCGTACCTAGACCATAGCATGTCTCAAGTTCTGATATGTACATTCATCACTGGGCTCTTGTTAACATGTATTAAATATTTTGATTCTGCAAACATGGGAAAAAACCCCGAGATTCTGCATTTCTAACAAGTTCTCAAGAGATGCTAATGTCCATATCCCAAAGATCACATGCTGAGCAGTCAGGCTGACACCCCCTCTCTCAGTGGGTCCCTCATAGGTAAGTAAGCTCTTGTATTATGCCACTAAACATGGCCCACTCTTACTATTGCAAGTGACAAAAAAAGAAAACAACTCAAATTTTAAGACAAAAAATAATTTAATGACTTATAATTTGTAAGTCCTGGTTTCAAGCATGGCTGTATCTAAAAACCCTCATAACTTCTCAGCTTCGAGCTCGAGGTTGATTTCATTCACAGGCTTTGCACTGCCATGACCCATGTGGCTCCTGAGGTTCTTGGGGTGAAGGACTTTGAGAGAAAGAGAAAATAAAGAAGAGACAAAGTCAGATGGAGCCCTTATCCTCCTGATGGGAGGAAAGGTACTACTTAACCACTGAACCATGTTTATTTATATACTGGGAAAGAGGATGTCAATTTCAACCCTGCTGCCTAGCAACCCATTGCTTGGATTGTCTAGGGGCTTGGTGTTTTTCTGGGCTGTGGCAACTTCTTCAAGTGGCTGACCCAGGTGCTCTTTATTTTTGGTACAATTATGCCCCAGCCATGCCATAGCCCTGCACGTGTGGTCAATTTTCAGCTTCAATAGCTCCCAGCACTGCACAGTGACAGAAAGGCTGCTCAGAGGATGAGGACACAGTGGGATGGTGTGGACAAGCAGAAGGCTAGGCTGGTGAGTGAGCTGACCTCCACGTTGGAAAAGACCATAGAGTCAGCTAAGGGTGGCTGTAGACTTTTTCCTACTATCGTCTTCCACTTGGGGAGATCCCAGGTGCTGTCATCACCTCCAGCGCCCTCACCTGACCAGAACGTCCTCCAAGTTTGAACTGTCAGCAATATCAACGCTACTGGGCAGACTGAAGACACTCAACTAAGAAGCAGATGTATAGGAGTGCATCGGCTCTGCCAATGGTGGTGAGTTCTGCACAAATCTCACACACTAGAACAGACCTCAGAGTGTCATAGAGGTAAATGGATCAGGGCAGGCACCAAATATGAGCAAAGCAAGGTCCTGGGGACCACCTTGCATCAGCCTCCAGTAAAGTGCAGCCAAATGAGATTACACGGTACCTCTCATTCCTCCTGAGATAATAGGTCCTCAGCAGCCTGGCTGAGGAGTGTAGGTGCTCGGCTCACAAGCCTGGTGAGCAGGCACATGGCACAGATGGGCTGCTGACAGTATCCCCTCATGCCCCCTCTTCAGAATCTGGGCCGGGAGCAAGCAGCAGGCCTCTGTACATCTCCTCCCACCACAAGCAGACAATCTGGCTGCCTCTCACACGTGCCTCTCATCTCTCATCTGCCCCCATCTGCACTGGCCTCTCCGGGCCTCCATGCTCCACAAACCTGGTTATCACTTCAAAACTAGGATGAGATCCAAAAATGTATGGAGATGTGCAAAACACTCAGCAATTGAGGTAAATTGGATTTTCGTACAATCTTTTTAAAAATAAAAACTGGTGCAAAGATGCCCATGATGAACCAATTTTTATCAAACATTTACAGATCAGCTGTGGTGGTGCACATCTGTAACCCTACTCTTGGGAGGCTGAGACAGGAGAATCACCACAAGTTCAAGGCCGACCCAAGCCACATAGTGAGCTCAAGGTCAGCCTAAACTACATGGTGAGAGCCTGTCTCAAAGAAGAAAAACAAATTACATAAAAAGGGCACCCAGCAAGGTCAGGAGACAAGAAAAGCTAAGATATGCAAGAGTTAGATGCCATCTTTATGGAAAACACTAGTAGTTTTTCACAATAGATTTTTTTGTATTACTTTTAAATTTCTAACACAGTGCATCAAAATATTGTTTATCTTCTGTACTGATTCTTGGTTTCCACTTAAATGCTGTGGCTAAAGCCAGCAACTTTCTCTCCTTGGCATAGTCTGTTCTATAAAACCAGTCATGGTCCTGTCACCCACTCTTCTCAGCTCTGGCAGGGCCCCTTGATACTGTCAGGATACCGGCAAAGCTCTCTGAGCCCCCTGAGTTCACATGGTTGGGAATCTTCACCACGCTCACTAGTGACCAGCTGGTCACAACTATGTGGACAACACGAGCTGCTAGTATTTTGCTAATATTTTGAATGCTTTCTAATTTTGAGCACACCCACCCAAGTGAGCCCTGCCTTCCTGGCTCCTCCCTCAGAGCCCCCCATAATCAGGCAGCTAAAAGACCAACTGGGGATCCCCACGTTCTGCCCAGGCAGTATTTTCATCAGTCCCCTCCAGCCTTGTCCTATACCATCATCTCCCACTTCACTGCTCCAGCGGCCCGGGCCCTCTGCTTGCCACTCTGAATGGCCACGGAAATACAGCAGCCAGAGAAACCTGGAAAGTACACAGTCATTTAGATCACTCCTCAGGCTGGGGGCAGGGGGACCCTTCGAGGACACCTAAGGAATTAAAGCCACAGCCCTTATAGTGAGGTATAAACCCTTGAGTACCCTCAACTCTCTTTTTATCCTTGACTTCACATCTTCTTCTCTCCTCTTAGTGACTCCTATAAGTACAGCTTTCTCCTCTTCCTCAAGTGTACCAGGCATATTCTCACCTCAGGGTCTTTGCACTTGCAGACCCCCCTGCCAGGTCTGTTCACTTTTAAACTGCTTCTTAATTCTTTCCTCTGGTTATAACTTCATAATGGGATCTCACAGATCTACCTATTTAAAATTGCTACCCAACCCATTCTCCAGCATTCTTAATGCCCTTTACTCAAGATTTTATGGCATTAGTCACCTTCTAACATATTGTACAATTAAATACATATATATAATTTATCGGTCTGTATGTTCCCCACTAAAATGTAAACTTTGAGAACATTTACATCACTTTTTTGTTCATTGATGTATTCCAAGCATTCAGTTGGTACTTAGTACATGTTGATTAAATAAATGAATGTCATCACTCCAGGCCATGGTATGTGCTCAAATACATTGATTATTTAAATATCAATACAATATTGATCCACAGGCTGTATTCAGAAATGCTTTCTATACTTTAACCTTAAGGATTAAATGAGATCATGCAGAAAGTGCTAGGCAAACTGCTTGCTAGAACTTTACTTCAAAGGTGAAGTCTGGTATCATTAGACAAGAGTTCTACAGAGAAATCAAACCCATGGATTCAGGCTCTGTGGCGGGGGGCAGGCAGGTTACAGAAAGGAAAAGAGAATGAGGAACAAGCTCACACTATTATGGAAACTGAGAAGTTCCAAGATCCAGAACTGGCAAGCTGGAGACCAAAAGACTTAATGTGTAGCTCCAGTCCAAGTCTGAAGGCCTCAGAAGCAGGAAAATTGCTTCAGAAATTTCCAGGCTGAAAGCTGGCACGATGAGTGAGACCCAAGGAGAACTGATGTTTCAGCTAGAGTCCAAAAACTGGAAGAAAAAAACCAACTGCGTCAGAGCTCAAATCAGTCAGGCTGGAAGAGTTCCTGCTCATTTGTGGGAAGATTTTATTTTTTTCAGTTATACTTAGACTGTCCACTGATTGAATAAAAGGCCACACACATTATGGAGGACAATCTGCATGACCCAAGCTGCTAGTTCGAATGTTGATCTCATCTAAAAGCACCTTCACAGACGCATCCCACAAACATTTGACCAAATATCTGGTCACTCAATGGCCTAATCAAGTTGACATATAAAAATAATCAGCATACCCATCTTGGACTACCATCTCTCCTCCTGCCCAATTCCAGCAATGTTTCAAGGGCCAACAGAGAAACATCTCTTCTCTTCCTAAAAGTCTTTCATCTCACTCCCTTCCCCACCTTTGAATTCTATATCACTTTAAAGATACAGTTATTTTCAAAGTAGGCAACTTGCAATTTCCTCCGGATAGCTGTCTGTGTGTAAATTCTTTATCAGTGCATTTTCCTATGAGCTCACCCAGTAATTATTTTCATTGACTGATGTCCCCTTTTTTGTCTCAACTTACTATCCATACACACTCTACCTACTACTCTTGGGACCATATAAAATATGAGATGCACCTGCCTGCCAACTGTCCTCACAAAATTTTCAGAAATATAACTTAATAAACAGGAAGCAACATGAAATCTATTGAGTCAGGAAGATGACAGACATAAGCTGAAATGACTACTGCTGCCAAAATTCTAGTCTGTAGAAGGGTTCTCCCCAGGTATCAAAGTGAAGGGCGCAGGTGGCCAAGTCTCATGTCCTCCTGTCTTCAGTTCAGCATTCTCTGATGTGGCACTGCACTCCAGCACCTCCTGTGGCCTTTGTTACCTCCATTCTTCTAGATGCCTAGTAAATATGCTGTTATTTCTGGACTGTCCTCAGCAGCATCATACATGACTCTCTGAGATTCTTAAAACTCTACCTCCCTTGACTTAAAGAACTAATGGACAAAAAGGAGTAAGGAGAGACCCTCATCAGTATGCCCACATTATGCTCTGCATAATGCCTTATGTATAGTTCTATAGGCCAACACCCTATCTTTCTTCACATCTTCGTTTGGAGTACTTGCTGGAAGATCCATCTGAGGTTCTCTGGAATCACTCTGCCAGCCAGATAGCTCCCTTCCCTGTCCTCTCAATGATCTTGCTTTCCATGTCAAAGCAACTACAAACCAGAAAGTCAGGTGGCCAGATGTTGGCTGTTTATCATTGAACCTAAGCACACATTGCATTTTCCCAGCCATCCCTCCAAGTCTTAGGACTGGCTCTGAGTCACCTTCTTTTGTGTCTCCCCAACTTTAGTAGTATGTGTTCCTCTAATCTCACCTAATCACTATGTGATAACAATATTGATCAGATAATTTACTAACTCAAGAGGTATACGCTGCCATGGTCTGGGTGTTTGATCTCTCCAAAACTTAAGTTGAAAATTAATGCTAACAAGCACAAATTAATAGATTAAGAGGTGGGGGTATTTGGGAGATGATTGAGATTAGATGAGTCATAAGGCTAGAGTCCTTGTGATCACATTATTGGCTTTATAAAAAGAGGAAGAGCTTGCTGTCTTGCCATGTGATGTCCTAAAACACTTTGGAATCTATAGTGTTATCCCCACCAGCAAGATTTGCCTTAGACCCTCATCTATGAGCTGAATGAATAAACTTTTTTTCTAATTCTGGGGATGGAATGCAGGGTTTTTATACTAACTATATCTCCAGATCTTTTATGTTTTTATTTTGAGACAAAGGCTCACTAAGTTACTAAATTGCCCAACCTGAGCTCAACCTTTTAATTCTCATGCTTCATCTTCCCAGAATGCTGGCGTTACAGGTGTGCACTAGTATACCTGGCCAATAAACTTTTTTATTTATAATTAGCCACTTTTTGATATTCAGTCATAGCAACAAAAGAAGGAATAAGACATATGCTCTTTGAGAGTGATCATGAGGCTTCAAATTAGTAGAGTTAACTTTTTATTTTATGTTATAGGGTGTTTGGAGTTAAGGAGTATTTTAATGAAGAAAATAGTTTCAAGCACCTATTTCATATAAAACATTGTATTTTTAAACATTTACTACATGTAAATGTTTAAAGGAATAGGGCACTGCCCATATACTTTGTATATACTCATGCATGTACATATACTTTGTACATACTCGTGCAACAGTTCAATCCTCAAAACAACTCTAATAAAGGGACATGGTGATTACATTCGCGTTTACCAAGCCAGCACTTAGGACGCTGAGCTAAACCCCCGGATGATTACACTTTTTTACAGATAAGTAAGCTGAGGCACAAAGATATTCAGTACAGCAGTAAATGGGCTGCAGGAAACTAGGCAGACTGACAGTGGTATCACAAAGGGCAGAATCAGATAAACATAAACATCAGAAAAAAGTTGAAAAAGCAATCCCCTTACCTAGAGGAACAGTTTCTTCGTGCCTGACCTATCTAGAGAACTGGTATACCCTTCAAGACTGAACCATGGAATTGTGTCCTTTTGATGAAGTCTCTAACTCCTACCCTGGCAGAGCTGACAACTCCCTTCTTTGACCTGTCCTGCCTGGGATACAGCAGTGAACCAGCCCTGACGATCAAATGTAACAAATGCTTCCATGTCTTCCTCTCTTTTGAGGTTGTGAGCTTCTGAGGGCAGAGACAAACTGGATCCTAACATCCTTAAAACACAAAGCAGGGCACAGAAGAGCTGCTTCATAAGTCCTTTTGCAGCAGTAAGGTCAGGTTAACTGGAAGGCAGTCACCCCTAAGTGACCCTTGTCATTTACTCACCTTTCATTGACAAGAAAGTGATATATTTTTTGTGGCATCCTCTGTAGCTCACTTTTCCCGATAAAACTCAGCTACTCCACAGAAGATCCCCTCCCCATGGAGACTGCCAGATGGATGAGGGTCAAACAGGTGGAAATGGCCAAGCAGATGCATCCCCACCTGAACATCCCCCAAAAGGCACACTTCTGGCAATGTGTGAGCTATTTATAAAGGAGAGTTGTCTGCTGTGAGCTACAAAGGGAGGACTTTGGGATGTGGATAGAAGAATCTATGGCACAGGATAGCTCCTGCTCCACTGTTAACTCTCCTTGTGACTTTGGGTAGAATCCTCAGGATCCCCAGCTCTCTCAGTAGTTTTGGGCCACAACCCCACTGTATCCATGATTCCATGATTCCTCATATTCATGCTGGGTATGTGCCTCATCAACATGACCAACTCCTTATTTTTCAATCCACATGAACTTTAGCAGACTTAGCAAAATACTGCAGAAAAACACACAACCTTACTTTCTAGTTTCTACAAAGGATGGTTTTTTCCCACCCTCATTCATATTATTGTTCTTTCTTGAATATTAAATCCCAGGAGCAAGTAAGCTATATCATTTCCAAATTCCCAGATACGTAGATTTCATGGGACGAGGCAAAGGAGGGATGAACCATCTTTTCTCTTTCATTGTAGGAAGCTGCAGGACATTTCAAAAGTAAGATGGACTGGTGATTATTAAAAATAAACCCTGGCATACAGCCTGCCTTTCACATGAATCTTGCCAACAGACACCGACTTGCAAATACACACTCTGGGTTCATGCTGAGACCCAGATTCTCTGCCCAGTTTTCATGCTGAGCTTCTCTAAGGACAGCCATTTCTGCTAGAAAAACCATAAAATCACCCATTTGCTCTCTCAAGAAAGGGAGTGCTACCTTGGTCTTAAGGGGCCAGTGGATACATACAATCCTGGTGGGGGAAAATAAGGAAATTGAAAGAGAGCTTAAAATATATTAGTATGTGTTATGACTCCTCTAATATTGAAAGAACCATCAACAGATACTAGCTAGGACAGAGAAAGTAGTTTTTGTTGCTTTGCTTTGCTTTGCTTTAGTACCTAAAAGTCCAGAATGTGAAAGATACCTACTAGCTTCAGGAGTAGCTGGATCTAGATGCTTAAGCAAACTCACTAGGAATTTGTCTCTCCCCTTCTCTAGTGTATTTTCCTCAGTGTGCCTTTCACTCTTGGGAAGCCAAGCAACTATGATTTTACCCTACCAGTTCAGTATCCCTAGTGAAAGGCAATTCTGTTTCCCACTATTTCCATTTAAGTCTCAGAAATGACTCTTGTATAGCATAAGTCACATGCCTGTCCTTAAACCAGCCTTGGGGTAGAATACATTTACTGGCCTGATCAGTGCCCATGGAACTTGGGCTGAGATCCACCCTAAACACAGCCTCCTGGATTGAATTTGGAGGAGGTAGTCCCTCAAATAAAAAATCAACTTAAAACATAAGCAGAATACATGGAACATTCATAAGAATTTATAAAATAGATGGGTAGAAGATTGAATCCAGAATGCAAGTAGTACTGAAACAAGTATGAATTAACCTTTTCCCTCTCTATTTTTCATAGTCCTAAACACTACAAAGCCTAAAACCCTAACATGGATTATCAGAAACAGAGCTCTAGGAGAATCTTCATCGTTCTGGCTCAAGAAACAGAAAAGAAACTTCTACCCTTAGATACAGATAAACTGAATATCATCATCAACAACAAATTACATCTTATTAACATTTATAGAACGACTTTGCAAAATAAAAGCAAAAGGAACATTCTTTTCAAGCACACATTAAATACCAAAATGGACCATGATCCTGGTTGATAAAACAAACTTTAACTAACTGAAAATAATTGAAGCCATGTGGTTCTCAAACCACAACCAAATTAACTAGAAATCAATAAAAGATGGACAAAGGGAAAATGTCCACATATTAAACAACACACTTCAAAATGTAAGATTGATAGGTGTCAATGAAAAATCAGGCATCAACACAAATGATATTTAAAAACAATTTGCACAAGTAATAGCAGAAAATTTCTCAAGCATGGGAAAAAAATCTGATATACAGATAAGTGAGGCATATAGAACTCCAGTTGACCAAAACCAAAATGAATCTACATCCAGACATATAATAATGAAGATTTAAGAAATTCAGCACAAGAACAGAATATTAAAAGCTGTTAGAGAAAAGCAAACCCATTAGAATCATGGCAGATTTCTCAACACAAACCGCTAAGTAAAGAGGAGTTGTGATGAATTATTTCAAGCCTTTAAAGAAAACAACTTCCAACCCAGATTGATGTACCCTGAAAAACTACCTTTCAAAATTAGTGGGGAAATAAGATACTTCCATGAAAACCAACAAGAGAAGAAATTCATGACTACTGAACCAGCCCTATAAAGAATATTGAAAGATCCTCTAGAAAGAGATAAAAAAATAATCACACTTTCAACAACAACAGAAAGAAATCACCAAGCAATTAAACAGAGGGAGAAAGTAGGGAACCAAAGCAGGAAGATAACATGACAAAGATAAGTCAATACATACAACCATTAATGTAAATAACTTCAATTCATCAAGCCAAAAAGAAAAAGAAAAGCCAGACTGGAAGATGGAGGAAGAAACAAAACCCAACTATATGCTGTATACAAGAAACACATTTAACTCAAAATAAAATGCATAGATTGAATGTCAGTGAATGGAAAACAATACTCCATGCTGCAGGAATCCATAAAAAAGTAGGGATAGCTATTCTGCTTGCAAACAATGTGATTTTCAAACCAAGAATGATCAAAAGAGATTTTAAAAAGGTTACTACATACTTTCTAGGGAAAAACTTCAACAGGAAGAGGCAACAATCATAAATATATATGCATCGAATGTGGGAACACTCAGTTATATAAGACAAATATTAAGGGAATGAAAAATCAATTAACCAATAATATAATTGTAATGGGGAAACTTAATACAAATAGATCAGCTATACAAAAAATTAGCAAAGAAATAACAGAACTGAATCAAATTTGTGAATAACTTAGTAGACATTTAGAGTATTCCATCCAATATCAGAATGCACATTATTCTCAGCAGCATGCAAGATGTTCTCTAAACTAGATCATACACTAGTCCATAGAACATACTTAAGTAAATGCAAAGGAATTGAAATTATTCCATGCATGTTATCTGTTAATAATGCAATGAAATTGGAAGCTAATGACAAAAGAAACTGCAAAAACTCCATAAATACATGGAAATTAAATAATACCCTCCTAAACAAATAATGGGTCACATGTGAAATTAAAGAGGAAATTAAATAATATCTACAGTCAAATGAAAACACAAATACAACTTACAGAAACCTGTGGGAAACAATGAAAGCAATCTTGAGAGGGAAATTTACAGTGATGAATTTTCACATCAGGAAAGTAGGACAAGCACAAAAAACAACCTAATGCTGTACCTCAAGCTAATAGAAAAAGAAGAGCAAATCAAGCCCAAAGCCCAAAGAAGGGAGGAAATCATAAAGATTAGAGCACAAATTAATGCAACTGAGTCTAAGAAAACAACACAAAGAATTAACAAATCAAAGTGTTGGTTCTTTGAAAGAATAAATGAAATTGATAAACTCCTAGTCAACCTTATCAAAAAAAAGAAAGAAAAAACTCAAATCCATGCCATAAGGAATGAAAAGGGTGAAATTACTACAGATCTGGTGGAAATTTAGAAGACTGTCAATACCCGCTTGAAAATCTTTACTTTCATGGGATGAAAAACACAGAAAAAATTGACAGGTTACTAGAAACATGAATTACCAAAGTTGAATCAAGTAAATACAAAAATTCTGAATAACCCAATATCAGTTAATAAAACTGAAAATGTAATTTAAACTTATCAATAAAGAAAAGTCTAGGTTCTGATGGATTCACAGTTGAACTCTATAAGAAATTTAGAGAAAATTTAATGCCACTACTCAAATTGTTTAATGAAATTGGAAGGGAAGCAATTCTCCCAAACTCATTCCTATAGGCAAGTATTACCCTGATACCAAAACCAGAAAGACTCTCAACCAAAAAGAACCAAAAAGGACAATCTCCCTAATAAGCATAGATGCAAAATTCATCAATAAAATACTAGCAAACAATGCAGAGAATCATAAAGAAGATTATACACCATGACCAAGTGGAATTCATACCAGGAATTCAGAGATGGTTAATCATATAGAAATAAATAATTGTATCAACACACTATATCAACAGAGCCAAAGACAAAAATCATGTGATCAGTTCAATAAATGCAGAAAAAGCTTTTGATAAAATCCAACACTCATTCATAATAAAAAAAAAACCTTGCAGAAAGTTGGAATAGATGCTCTTTATCTCAACCTAATAAAATCTACCTATGACAAACCAATAGCCAACATCATGCTAAATGGACAAGAACTAAAAGCTTTCACTCTAAAATCAGGAACACAATAAAGATGTCCACTATCACCACTTCTATTCAATATAATGCTGGAAACATTAGCCAGAGTAGTTAGACAAGAGAATAAGAATAGGAAAAAAAATGAAATTATCATTTATCACAAATAATGTGACACTACATAAAGGATCCCAAAAATTCAATCAAAAGACTTACATATTTAAAAACTAAATTCAGTAGCATAGCTGGATACAAAGTCAACAGTCAAAATTCAGTAACATTCCTGTACACGATCAACAGACTCACTGAGAGAGAAATTAGGGAAACCACACCCTTCAAAATTTAAGTATTTAGGAATCAATGTAACAAAGGAAGCAAAAGATCTACTCACTGAAAATTACAGTACCCTGAAAAAAGAAATTAAAGAGAATCTCAGAAATGGAAAAATATTTTTTGCTCATGGATAGGGAGAACCAACATTATGAAATGGCCATACTCCCAAAAGTGTTATACAGATTTAATGCAATACCAATCAAAACGCCATTTGTATAACTCACAGAGTCATCTGGAACCACAAGAGACTTATTGCAAAGGCAATTCTGTGCAACACAGGCAAGGCTGGAGGCATCACAATCCCTGACTTGAAATTATACTACAATGCTACTGTGATAAAATCAGCATGGTACTGAAAAAAATAACAGACCTGACGATCAGTGGAACAGACTATAAGAGGCAGGCACAACTACAAACAGAATCAACCACTGTATCTTTGACAAAGGGTCCAAACAAGTTCACTGAAAGAAAGATAGCCTCTTTAGCCTCTTTAATAAATGATGCTGGCTTTCCACATGCTGAAGACTAAGGCTAAATCCATGTCTATCACCACGCACTAGACTAAAGTCAAAATAGATCAAAGATGTAAGTATTAAAACAGAAACAGTCAATCTACTGGAAATGAAAGTAGGTAGAATATTGAAGACAGGGGTAAGCAGAGAGTTGACGAACAAAAACCAAACTGCACAGGAAGTAATTTAAAGAATTATCAACTGGAATCTCACCTTATGAAAAGTTTTTACACCTCAAAAGAAATTACCAACAGAGTGAAAAGAAGACCACAAATTGGGAACAAATTTTAGCCAACTGTTCCTCAGACAATGGACTTGTATCTTGCAGGCCCCTCAAAATTCAAAGGCCTAATCCGAAAATGGGCATCTGAAATGAATACACATTTATCAGATGAAGAAATACAAATGGCAAGTAAATATGTGAAAAAATGTTCAACTTCTTTGGTCATATAAAAAAAATGCAAATGAAAACAATACTGAGGTTTCAACTCATGCCAGAAAAAAGGCCTGCCATCAAAAAATCACCCTATAACAAATGCTGTGGGGCTGTAAGGAAAAAGAAAGTCTTCCCCACTGTTAGTGGGAGTGTAGTCTGCTGCAACCACTGTGGAAATCAGTGTGAAGATAGCTCAAAATCCAGGAGTCAAGGTTCTAATTGACCCAGCTATTCTCCTTTTGTGTATTTTCCATAAGAATTGAAAATGTCATACCACAGAGATATATGTGCACTCACGTTCATAGCAACACAATTTGTAATATCTAAATCTTGGAAATAACCCAAATGCCCATTGAAAAAGAAATAGATTTTTAAAATGTGGTATTTTTATGCAATAGAGTATTGCTCAGCTCTGAAAGACAAACTCTAGACTTTTATATATGAATGCAACTCAAGACCCTATTCATAAGTGAAATAATCAGACTTGCCTATGTAAACACTGTATTATCTTCCAAGTGTAAGAAACTGAAAGGTTAAAAAGATCCAAAAAGTACAGGAGATATTGTGAAAGGAAAAGAAACTGCTTAAAAGGAAAGTACTGGAATGAGAGAAAGGAGAAATGGAAGAAAACACACACACACAGAAGATAGCTAAGATGAAATTGTTCTACACATGCTATTAGTTCATTGAAAGGAACAGTCAGTGCCTATATTGTTTGAACAATTTTGCATGACTATTTCATGTAATTGAGCAACTCTTCTGAAGACAACAACATGCAGTATAATAACCATTGTTAATTTCCTTCACATCTTGTTTTGAATGTATCATTTTTTAAAATTCTCTTTAAAATAAAAAGATACTAAACATATGTGAAAATAGTAGATCAATTAAACTTTAAATCCCTACTTACAACAACACTAAGAAAATGAATAAGACTATCTTATTTGGAGAAATTTTTACAACACATATATCTGACAAGCGTTTTGCACAGAATATATAAAGAATCCCTACAAATCAACAATAAAATGATAAGCCAACTTTTTAAAAAAATGGGCAAATAACTTGAAAGTTATTTCACTAAGGAAGATACTCATACAGTTAAAAACCATGAATGAGTTCTGAACACCAAATTCTAGTTTTAACTACAGTGAGATACCATTTCATGCCCACCAGAATGGCTATGATCAAAGATTGACAATACAAAACGTAGATTCTAAGGGCCAAATGGGACTGTTGCATATTGCTTCTAAGAATGTAAAATGGTACAACTATTGAGACATCTGTTGGCAGCATCTACTAAAGTTAAACATATAAGAATCTATCATATGCTCCAACATTTCATTCCCATTTCAACAGAAATGTATTCTTCTGTGCACTTAAAATACATACTATAATGCTTGTAGCTACCTTAATCATAGTAGCCAAATACCTGTAATAAGCCGAATGTTTTTCAACAGAAGAATAAATGAAAAAACAATGTCTATACAATGGGTTACTATTTAGGAGCAAAGCAAAAAACAAATTTGATGGATTTCAAATGGCAAGCAAAAGATTCAAAGCACTTAAGAGTACCAACTATGTGATATCATTCATGTAAAGTTAGAAGAGACACAAAATCACTAAATTAAGGAGACAGAAATCAGAACAGTTGTTGCCTAGGGGCACGGAATGTTGACCAGAAGTGAGCACCAAGGAGCTTTATGAAACAATGTAAACGTTTTACATCTTGTTTTGGGTAATGGCTTCACAGCTGATTATAGTTGTCTAAATGGAACTGAATATCTGAATCATCCATTTGTTTTAAACAAATTTTACCTTAAGTAAAAAAGAAAATGAACAATTTATAAATATAGCACTTTAACAAAACATTTTATGCCCATTCCCCTAGTCCCTCCATTTGATCTTTAAAATCAGAATTGTTTTATTCTTTTTTTTTTCTTTTTCATTTTTATTGGTACCGGGATCAAACTCACAACTGCACACTTGTAAGGCCGGTGCTCAAGCTGCTGAGCTAAATCCCCAGCCCCCTATTGTCTTATTCTTATACAATGTTTCAACTTCCCATTTGTGTCTTTCACTTTCAGGCATGGAACCTGCCTGAAGGGCACAGTAAATGCCTGCCTCCTTACTTTGCATGTTTTTCTCTTTTCTACAAACTCAAATTCTGCCTAAAATTTCATTGAAAGGTTGGAGAATTATTGGTACTACAGATGCTAAACCAAACATAAATATCTAAGCACTTCTATCTTCATTTGCATTCTTCATGGAGTAACTTGTGAGACATTAAGAATATGATTTTTACTGTTAGTGATAGATCCCTCCCCTGTCTGAGAGATAGCACAATCATGGCGACGGTTCAAAACTGTGCCACGATAATGCATAACTCCTTCTTCCCAGAGGCCCCTACGGCTTTTTCCTCCCGAAAGTCTTTGCCAAAGCTCATGGATGTAAGGATTTACCCAGTCTCCTGCACTCTTACAAAATGCATCAGCTCACATCAGTACCCAGAGCCCTCCCCCACCAGAGCCTGTATCAGGCAGAACCTGCCCTTTGTCTGCAGAGAGCCTCAGCCTTCTTTATGGTGACTCCGTCAGTGCCCTCATTAAACTCTCATCTAGTCACCTCCACTCTGTTAGTATTCTGTGCTGCTCTAGTTTTAACTCAATCACTTAGCCCAAAACGTATGTACATAAAATAGTGCAGCCTCCAGGCACCATCTATCATACCTGAGTGTGTTACAGCAGAAAGACAGCCTGGAAATAAAGGCTTCAGCTAGAGTTTGCCGCTGTGCGATGTCAGCTTGGCCATTTCCTTCTGAGCCTTTGTTTCCTCATCTGTAATTCAAGGGACTTGCAGTAGAGCAACTTCCATTAGGTACCCTGTAATAGGGTCTGAAGCTGGAGAGGCAGTATTCGTCTTCCTGTGAGCACCATATAAGCATTAATGGCCTAGATATCCCACCCAAGGATTTGCATTCCACAGAAAAATCTCAAACATCATTGAGCTAAAAAAGATCCACTTCCCTGTAAAGAGATGTACTCAAGACCTCCAAGATAAATCATCTTCCCAGGAGACTTAATGGGCCTGAAAGTTTTTCTGTACCACTTCTAGGCAAAAAAAAATCTGTTTTGTGAAGACCTCAATCTTACCAATCGTGGTAATGTAACTATGGAACAAGACTCCTCCACCTTAGAGACTTGCTGCCTCACCCATAAAATTATTAATTGTGATTCCTGACTACCAATTCTTGAGATATAATGAAGAGAAAGAGTTGAGCCTATTACTTGGAACAGAATCAACTCCCATCACCATCAGAAGCTCTTATCTCAGGAGACAGAAAGGGTGGGGTAGAACCATCTCAGTCCAGAACCAACCTTTTCACCCAAACCTGTGCTATGCCATTTACACCACTAGATGGCGGTAACTGTCACTTGCCAATTCAGAAAAGGGTGTGGGAAGAGCCAGGGGACCCGCCTGCTTTAAGAAAACTAGGCCAAAGCAGGCTTGTTACATCACTTCTAATCGAAGCAGCCAGTGCAGTCTGGATTTTTTTTTAATTGCCAGCGACAAGGTACGGAATCTTCCCGGCTCTTACGCATTTTAATGCTAGTTGTTCGGCCTGAAATCATTATTTAACTCCCAGGGATTGGTTCTGTAGGCCCTGCCCACAGTGCCTGGAGAAAGGCCTGGCTCCCCAAGGCTTCTTAAAGGCTCTCCCTCAAGCTGCTCCACGCTGGTGCCTCACCCTTAGCCACACCTGAAGTGCATTTCTTGTAGTGCCTTTAAATTTCAGTTTCATGCACGCCTAAGTGTGCGTAAGAACCTATACCAGGGCAAAATCTACCTAAATAGATGCCAGGGCCTTACCCAAGGGTAAGGAGGGAGCTAAATACAAAGTTGAATCCAAATCTGCCTCTGCCCTTTCACTGCTATATGCATGATTTTGCACCTATCATCAAAATTTTTCTTCCTCACTTTCCTTAATTTTAAAGTAGGATTTATAATCAGCCTGTTTAGTTCCTTAAGTTCATGCTGGCTAATTTCATGCTTAGTATCAGACCTGGCACTTCATAAGCAATAATTACTTATTATTGTATATAGATACATCATTTGATTAAATACCTATTTCTTAACTCTGAGTTGAACAGTTTACCCAAGATTGATGAGTAGGAAGCAAAGGCAGAATTTGAACCTGGTTGTGTCTGATGCTAGGAGTCCCACCTTGGGCTCTTCTCACAAAGATAAAATGAGCCTCCAAAAGCCAGGTGAGAGAACAGCAAACCTGCAGATGACACTGTCAGTCCCAGTGTGGCTACAAATCGGCCATCCCAACCCATGCAATTCAAATCTCAGTGATCTTGTCCTGGATTTAGCTCTAATATTAACTGGGGCTTTGTGGTCTGGGGCAAGACCTATCCTTGAACCTGTTTTCTCATCTATAAAGCAAGGCAGTTTGATAGATTAGTATTTTTCACATGTGCCTAATTGTCACAATCATCTTGGGTCCTTCTTAAAAATATAGACCTTTAGACCCCACTTGAGATCTGCTAAAATAGCATCTGCAGAGGAGGGGATGGAGATCTATTTTTAACGAGTGAGTCAGATGATTCTCAGGACCTGTTAGGAAACTTAGGAAAACATACTTGATAATCTTCACCATTCTCCCAGCCTCATCCCTAGTGACCCTATAATCACTCAATAGGCTTTCGACCACCTCCCCATATATACCTCCCTGGTGTATGACTATGGACCCTCTTTCTGCTGGGATCTGACCCTTCTTCAGAAGCACTGCCCTACCCTGCCTGGATTTGATAGCTCCTTCCTTCCTGTAAGGCACTCAGGCTCTCAAGGGAGCTGAAGCTGTTTAAATAATGAATGGAATTTACAGTAGCATTTGGAATTCACTTAAGCAATAGATACATGATTGCGCCAAAGCCTCCTTAAAAATCATCTTTTCACTGAGCAAGAAGGAAGACAAAGTAGCTTCTCCCTTTATTTTCCTAACACACATATCAGGATATTTTGCCGGGACTCAAATCTCATTTTATACACTGTCCATTTGGGAGGTGTAATTTCCACTGTCAGAGCAGCAGTGCACCACTGCCCCAGTCTAATAAGCCAGCAGCCCTGGGCCAGACTATAGTTCAAGCCCAAGTTACATGGTAGGAGGCTGGATGGGAAAAATGGAGAAGCAACCATAAGGCATAAAGCCAGCCCAGCCCTACTCTATTCACCCCTACTAGAAGTCCTTCCAGTCCTGGCTCTTTCTGTTTGCAGTGTCATCAGACAGCACAATTGAGCAAGATTGACTGCCTAGTTGTTTTGCTTTATTTTATGTTTCCTTTCTGCTACAACCTCAGGCTTTGCAATCTACTGACCTCTCTAACCCGAAAGAGACCTCACATTCTTACTCCTTTGCTATGCCTTTAAGGGTGAGTACTCAAATTGGGTTCCAGAAGAATGTTGTATCTCTCAGCTATTGTCATAATAATGCCAAAAAACAAGTTTCTCCAATGCTCGGTGATTTATAACATTCATTTATTCTCTCATGCATGTATGGGTCGTTTGGGCAACCCTGTGGATCTGATCTGAGCTCAGTAGAGTTTGCGTCTGACTTGGGTTTGGGTCAAGTCTTCTCCAGGTATCCTGCACCTTTCTTGGACCAGCAACATAATCAGAGCACATTTATTTTATGGTGATGGCAGAAGCCAGAGTGGGCAAACTTATTTCAAGCTACTGTTGACCTCACATCCCACTGAGCAGGTAATGACAAATATTCTATTCATTGTTTGACCAAAGCATGTCATAAAACATGAGAGGGGAATGGAAAGGTTAAAAATGAAAAAAGGGCTAAGCACCTAAAGGCACTCCCTGCAAGTAGGATGCGACCGACAGTGGAGGCTTCTGAGGAATGTGGGGCTGTGCTGTGCTTGGTATTCACTCAAGCAATGGATATATGGTTGTAGGGAAAGAGATGATAAGAAAGGAAAAGAGCTAACTCAAGGGGAAAACACTGTCTCCAATTATCTAGCATAGCCCTTCCTGAACCTCAACTTTCTCAATACTCCCTCTCCCCACCGCTAAGTAAGAAAACCCACATGAATTGTGTCTTCATCTTCTTTGTCACAGCTGGTTATTGTCTTTCAGTAAATCAGTTTTATAAAAGATCAGACTGAGAAGACACACTAGGCGACCACATTGTTTCCAGGAGGAAAGGGGGTTTTCTTTCTGGGGTAACCTTTTAGTTGAGGCACTAAGAAACTCAAACTCACTAAAGCAAAAACTAGAAAAAGTCTTTCTAGAAAAGTCTAATTAGTATTCTGATGTGGAGAGATATGACGCATATACAAAATAATCAACAAAAAGTCTTAGAAATTACAAATTTGAGCATTGAAATTTAAAGAAGTCACTAGATGGGCTGAATATTAAATCAGGTAAAAACAAAAGAGAACATTATTAAACCAGAAAGTCAAACTAAGGATTTCACCCAGAAACACACCACAGAAGGAAATACAAATGAAAGATAAGAGGGGAAAAAATAAAGACATAGAGAAGGAATTCAACAATACCAAAATCCATTTAATAGGAATTCCAGAGAGAGGAAGACTAAAATGCAAGTATCCACACCAAAAGAGTCCACCAGTCACTAAGTTAAATTTAAAAGGTCCACATTTAAGTATTTTATGGAAAATTGTTACAAAGAAGAAGAGAAAATGCCTCTAAATTTTAAAGCAGATTCCTTGTGCGGTAGTGAGATCAGGCTGCCATGACAGACTACTATATACAGGATCGTGTAAGTGACAGGAGTTTAGACACTCACAGTTCTGGAGACTGGCAATCTGAGATCAGAGTGAGCAGGAGGCCTGTGAGGTTTCTCTTCCTGGTTTGCAGGCAGCAACCATCTGGCGGGGGGGGGGGGGGTGCGCGTGTGTACATGCGTGCATGCATGTGTGTGTGTTTGTGTGTGAGAGAGAGACAGACAGACAGACACAGAGACAGAGACAGGCAGAGAGACAGAGAGAGAGAGAGAGAGAGAGCTCCAGCATCTTTTCTTATAAAAGCATTTATTCCATTTTGAAGATTCTGCCTTCATGATTTCATCTAAATCTAATTATCTCCAAAGCTCTCATCTTCAAATCCCATCACACTGAGGGTTAGGACTTCATGTGTCAAACTATTAGAGGCACAATTCAGTCTATAGCACCTTGCAAAGCAATTAGAATCAAATGACATCAAAATTCTTACTGGCACCACTGAATGCAACAGGTAATAGAACAATAATAATCTCAGAATTGTGAGAGACTTTATTTTAAACCTAGAATTAAGTGCCCAATAAAACTATCTTTGAAGTAAGAAGTGAAAATAAAAATGTTTTGAAATGCATAAAAAAATTCTTGACAGATTGGAACATAAAAAATGAAAAGGAACAAAGCAGGAAAATGTGGGGTGCAAGAAGTTATGCTGAATGAAGGAGCCAAGAAAAATCAAATCATTTTACTAATTAAAATACATGTTGATATTAAAATCACTGATATTTGCAACAGCCTCTCTGTTTATAAAATCTTTGTAATAAAGTCCTAAATGATATCAGCATGGTAAATGTTTAAGTGGATAAAAGAAAGTAGTAAGAGAAAGCAGTAAGCAAGGTGTTAGTATTCCTCACTGGAAGGGTCTCAGAATTTTCCTTTAAAATGCGTCAATGCAACAACTTCTTACAATAGGTTGGAAGTGTAAAACTAGACGAATACTTTCAAACCACTAGAGAAATAAATGAAGTAAAAATTATTTAATAGTCTAATAAAATTGAGAGGTAATCAGAAAAAAACAAAAACTTATGCTATATAAAACACACAAAAAGTGGCAGGAGTAAATTCAATTATATCATCAATCTCAATAAATATGAGGGGCTTGAAATCCCTGTCGAATGACAAAGCCTCTAAGACTTAAAATCTAAAATGCTGCTTGTTAGGTATACCTAGAGCACAATTACATGGGGAAGTTAAAAATAAAAGAATTTAAATAGCTAAGCTATGCAAATTCTAATGAAAACATAGTAGCTGATATATAATGATATCGAACATAGTAGAACTTAAGACAGCAATAAAAATGTTAATAGAAATAGTTCATCTTGATCTAATATAATAGTTATTAAAAAGATATCTTAGCCAAGGGCTTTTATTTATTTATTAACATAGCTTCAATATATAAAGCACAGGTTGAAAATATGTATAAGGAGAAAGTGATGCTCTACAATCATGGTAAGATACCTTGTTATTCAGATCTCAAAAATAGTCATATCAAGTAGCTATAGATCAGGTGCAGATACAGAGGTTCTGAGTGACAACATCTTTAGTCACACATGGAATATTCAAAAGAAGTTAAATGTATATTAGACTACAAAGAAAATCTCAACATTCTTATAAAAAAGAAGTCAGGCAGCTTACCTTCTGGAATAAAATTAGAAATTAATAGCAAAGAAATAGCCAAATATTAAGCTATGAATCTGATACTATATACCGTTTAAATAATTCTAAGTTAACAAAGAAAACATAATATTGCTGTTTAGAAACAAATGGTAAGAAGCCACATGTCAAAAATCTAGATATGTACCTAATTCATGGAAATTTATGGTATTAAATTTCTTATGAAAAACAGAAGAAGTGAAAAGAAAGTAAATTTTTCAACTCAAGAAGCTGGAGAAAAATAAGATAAACCAAATGAAATTAGAGGAAGATATTAATAAAGATCAATGTAAAAATTACCTAATTTGAAAAAACAAAAAATCAATAGCATAGAACAATAACACTAAAAGTCAATTTTTTCAAATATCAATAAACTAGAATAGTCTATGGCAAGACAAAGAGTAGGGAGGAAGTAGAAAGGAATAACAGCAATAAATAATATTAAGACTGAGAAAGAGACATCGTAGAAAAAATTAAAATTAAAACATGTATTACTTTACACAAAAACATTTGAAAATCTAGATTAATTGGACAATTTTTTGAGAAATAATAAGTCACCCAAATTGGCTCAAGTAAAAGAAAATCATTAAGACCAATAATCATATAAAAGATTGAGATAATACTTCAAGATCTACCTAAACTTCTTTCCCAAAGAGAAAAAGTTAATGGTCAAATTCTACCAAAAATTCAAGAAATTCATAACTCCCTCCAGTATCCTGAGCCATACAACAGAAGATGAAACTACTCAACACATTGTACAGGGCTAGCACCAACCTGCACCATAACTGGGCCAGGAGACACATGAAATAGAAAAAACACAAGCCAATAGCACTGGTGGGTAAGCGTACAAAAATCTTATGTAAATAAAACATTAGAAAATCAAAAATAGTACATTAGGAACAGAAATGTATGAATCATTCAAATTAAATGGTAACCCATATTTCTCACTAAGGTAAAATCATCTCAAAAAGCAACCTTAACTGATGCTGAAAACATATAAAACAGACTAACAACATTAGAAAACATTTTTTTTTTTTACCGAGGATTGACTCTCATGCCTCATGCAGTCATGCAAGCACCCTACACTGTTCCACTGAGTTAAATTCCCAGTCTTTTTTGTTCTTTTTCTTTTGGACAGGGGTCACTAAGTTGCCTGAACTTGTCTCAAGCTTGTAGTCCTGCTGTGTCAACTTTCCAACTATCTGGGATTCCAGGTGCACACTGCCACACCTACCTGCACAATTTTTTGCCACACATCATAGTTAAAATCAGGATCAATGCAAAGACGGTCCCAAACACTATTCTTTTCCAATGTTATACTGAAGGCTTGTCATGGAAACAGACAGGAAAAATAATAAACTTATCACTAAACAGAAAGAGACAAAACTGTTAATGTTTGTGATCAATATAATCATCTACAACAGTAAACTAGTAATCCTCTAGCACAAAGCCTCAGTGGTCCTCCGCTCACCACCAACAAGCCACACAGTAATCCAAGAGGAAGAGTACAAAATCAACATGCAAAATTAGTAACTTCCATGCACCACAGCAATAACTAGAGTACGTATTTTTATAAGCTTTTAACAAAAAGGAAACCAAACCCAGAAACAAATGCTTTAGACAAATTTAATAGGAAATGTCAGCAGAAGAAATGTGTAAAACTTTAGGACATAAAGGAAACCAGTAGAAGCATGAAAATTATGATATTATTGTTAAGCAAAGTATGGCTTAAATACCTGTCTCTTACAGTCCTGTTTCTTTTACAAGAAAAACAGGCTTAGAGAGCAAACACCAAACCCTAAAACCTGCTTTTGAGCCAAGTGGGCCAGGCTTTATAGATTTAATATTTCATTAGCAACTAGAGAGACTAACAAAACATCTTTTCAGGAAACAAGACGAGAACATGCATTAGGAGCTAGAAAGAAAGGGTGGGGAGAAGTAGGAAACAAAACTTGCAGACTTGGTAAAGTTTCTCACTGGAGGCCCTGACAGAGGTGAGACCCAGGAGTGGGAGATGAGGTTGCTCCCCCCACGCACGCCCCAAAAACCTTGGTGGCCAAACAGATGGCACAGAACATTTTTAAACCACTTTGAACGCAGTAACTTTTTTTTTTTTTTTCACTGCTTGCTCTTTATTCCTTTAGTCAAAAGTCCCACCAGCTGTCACCAGCTCCAGGAAAATGTCAGGGGTTTGTGGCTGCCTCTGCATGTCCTCAGCTCAGTAGGATACGGGGGCTCAGGAACCTCAGCCAGCAGGGCTCCTGGTGGCACAACTGGGTGAGGTGGCCAATGAGGGAGCCCCTTCACAAAATGAACCCTCCATGGAAGCCAAGGCCAATCCTTCCCCACACCACCCCCTTCCAGTGACCAAACTTTCCAAAATGGTTTCCTTCTAGGTCTTTTTTCTCCTGTTGGACATCTCTACTATCATCCCCATTTTATAGAGAGAACAATGAAGAGCCTGGCTTCCAGTTCTGCAATCTGTATGACTGTGGAGATGACATTTTCCTTCTCTGTTTGCATAATGAAATTGGCCAAATGCCCTCTAAAGGCCCTTTCAGCTGGAAGGCTCTAGGCCATTGTTTAATATCAGGAAGATGTTCTTGATCCTCCTGCCTGAACACCACTGCCTGCTGCTTCTAGCACCTCTGCCTCACACCCCAGCAACTTAAACACCAAGGAAATCAGAATCTGGGAGCTCCAAGAGGCTAAACTAATTTCCTTCTCTAAAAACCAATCAGTAAGTCTTCAAAGAGGAGCCATATAGGGCTGTTGGTTTCTTGCTGAATCCAAAAGAAAAAAAAAAAAAAAATGATGAGTAATTTGCCGAAAGTAATCATTTCAACCTTTTAAAATCACACATTTAAACTGATAAAGAACTTTGAAGATACATTCAAATTCTTTTTCCTCCTTGTTTAACTATATAATTGTGTTCACTCACAATAATCTCTCAGAGGCATCTGCTTGGTTTACATCTTTCACCACATTTGAAATCATCCATTAGCAATAAGAACCTTGTCACTCCGTTATCCCCAATAAATTTTACTGCTATTCAAACAACACAGGTCTTTTAGAGAAAAAGAGACTCCAGGATGGCCTCTCTGAACCAATGTAGTGTTAGGGTACAGCCCCAGAATTTACTCCAAGTCCACCTTTCAGTTTTTTATTCCAGCTCTGGAATCTTCTGGAGTCCCAATATCCATTCAGCCTACCTTAGGGGTTGATCCAGACTGTCTCTAAAGATGGTTCATACTGCTCCTGTGGGTTTAGAGCTGTGGTCCAGGGAACGGCAGCTGGTGGCCAATGCCTACCTGTGGACCAAAGCACAGAGCAGAGCTAAGAGATGTGAGCCGGACCCACCCTTGGATCTCACACAAAGCCTCAGTGGTCCTCATGGCCTTGACACAGCAATCTGGTTCTCTTGTACATCATGTACATGGCACAGCTGATAAAGAAGTCAAATGTGTTTACCACTTTTCTTCATTGCTGCCAGCTGGCTGCATTCTAAGGGGATGCTGAAGCTTAGTGTACAAGCTGGTGACATCTCTGCTCACCACCAACAAGCAGCACCAGCACAGGGAGAAAGAACAGAATGATTGCCTGGAAAGACCTCAGAATCAGAGCTAGAAGAGACCTCAGAGGCCACTGCTTCCAGGAATTTCCAAGCTTTTATGTGGGGAATCACTCCCAGAATTTGTTAAACATGCTCATGCTCTAGCCCCACCATACACTGGAAAGTATTAACTCTGGTGGACCTGGTTTTCTGAAGCTTGAAGGAGTACAGGTTCTCAACACTGACAATAAAAGAGACACTCCTGAATTTAACATGGATTTAGGGCCAGATAAATCAATTTTAAATTGAAAACATTGTAAATTGAAACTTCATTTAATACACCTAACCTACCAAATGTCCTAACTTAGCAATACAGTACACTATAAGTTGTTTGCTCTCAGAATTGCATTGCTGACTGGGAGCTTGTGCCTCCTGGCATCTCGAGAGTATATCATATAGTGTATCATAGCCTGGTAAAAGATCAAAATTCAAAGTATAGCTTCTACTGAATGCATAATGGTTTCACACCATCATAAAGTTGAAAAAGCATAAATCAAGTGATTGTAAGCCAGTAACCATCTGTAACAAAAGGAGAACTTTTGAAATTACTAATTCTTGAATTTCACCCTATTCAATTAAAGTAGAATTTCTGACCATAGACACTAGGTATCAGAATTACTTAAAAGCTCCCATGAAATAGCAACAGGCATTTAAGATTGGAAATCATAGATGTGAGCATTTTATAGAAGGAAAATAGCCCAGAAAAGAGAACACAATGAGAGAGAGAAACAAAGATTAACAGAACCCATCTTCCTTGGTCTCGTGTGAGCTCTCTGTGTGTGCCAAGATGCATGTACGTAAGGAACAAGTTTAGCTCCAGATGGTCAGAGTTATCCAAAGAAGAATGCCATTGCCTAGAATTAACTGTTGCCCATTAGCAGATCAAGGACCTAAATAGTGTCAATATTACTGATGTAGGGACCACACTTTAAGTACTAAGAGTCCAGATTCCTCCCTTTTTACTTTCTCCCTCTTTTGGAATTTGAGTATCCATCAGGCAGCACTTCCAAAGGTTTCCACCATCTCTACACAGTATGAGGACATGGAAGTAAGCACACTTTGTCATCAACACCTTAATAAAAGATGCTAACTGTTGTCAGTGAATGGCAAGTTGGTAAATCTATCTCCTGTCCAGAACGGAAGTGTTCAGAAAGCAGTTCTAAGCTTTTCTTATATCCTTGGACTTGGGGATAAGAACAGACAGACAAGAGATAGAGTATGCTCAAGGCTCTTCAAGTCTATTGCTTGCAAGACTTTCATCTGTAAAATTTGGTGACATTCAACTCCTAGGGTGTCGTTCTGATTAAATGAGACATTCAAAGGAAAGGGCCCAGCCCAGAAGAGACATGTAAAATGAACTTGATTGTCTCAATTTCCATAGAGAGATGGCATAAGCAAGACAGACACGGAACTCAGACTGCCTGAATTCCACCCTGGATAGCATCATTTCATAGATTTTGGACAAAATATTTTAATTGTCCTTGGTTTCTCTTCTTTATGAATACTGCACATGCTGCAAAGGCTTATTGAAGCTTTATTGTTGTTTATGTTGTTATGATTGCTGCTATTGTTATTACTGGTACTGTTACCCCTGGCTTCCTTTCACAGTCAGCATATGTTATGAGTCCTGTCCCCAATGATGTAGGGGCTTGCCCTGAACTCTTCGTTTCAAGAAATGGCCATGTACTCACTCGGATAATGCCTGCAAAGTGTGGTCATGAACAAGAAAGAGTCTCCTGTGTTTTCAGCACCCTTAGCACATGGCCCAGGTCCTCCATGCACCTGAGCAATAATAGTGCGCTTCACAGAGTCACACAATACCACCCATGGGGCCTTGTCTGTGATTCTATCAGGGTCCTTATAACATTCCAGTACAATTGTTTCATCCTTCAACCAAGGAAGCCAGAGCCAAGGCTTTTTGTTTTGTTTTGTCTTATTGTTTTTACGGTTTTTTTTAACCTGTTGCTTTTGAATCCTGAGAAACAATAGGCTGTCAATAATGTTCACCAAATGAATGAATGAATGAGTTAACTCTTACCTAGAAGTTTTGGTTGAACTTAATAGTCTTACAGATTTTGTTACTTCTAAATGCATTGTGTCATGAGTTTCCTGAGGAGAGAACATGGAGTCTCACTAACGAAGAACAGGGATCCTTTTGACTGAGAGCATCCAGCCCTGTCCCAGACAGGGGCCCTTTAAGAAAGAAAACATGCCTCAGTATGAAAAAGTTCATCTGCAAAAATCTCCAGCTTCAAGTCTGGACCAAAGAATTTTGTCCAGCATCTTGGACACAAGGTGTGGAAAGTACGGATGGAATTTGTTGTGGGGTGGGAGGGAGTCAAGACGAAGATTTGGATCAGCCCTTTCTGTGCTGATTTCCTAAATGGTGAGTCCTGAAATTACAAAGTGCAGTGGATGTTGCCATTTGGCTTTGTTGGTCTTTTACCGTACCATGAAATCTTGAATTTCCACCAAGCAGCAATATAATATTTCAGCATAATGGCTCCTCTACCCTAGCTGTGGCATTGAGTTCCTATCCATTTATTTCCCCAAAATGGGCTCCATAAGCTCCCCTAGGAGTATATTAGATAGTCTGAGCACCATACAGGCAGGAAAGCAACCAACAGAAGCCTTGTGCTTCCAGGAGTGTTTACAGGTTAGAACACAATTGCTTTCAGAGTGATTTGGGAGCACATTAAGTTGCAAGTGAACAGAAATTTGTGACTTTTGGATGAACAGGTCACCTATCTTAGTAAAAGACTTGCCTACTTTTTTGTGTCCTTCAGAACAGAAAGTCACAGGACTTTAAATAGACTCACAAAAGCCAAAGGTCAGCAGGTAATCAAAATGTGCTAAGCTTGGTCTTCTACTCCACTGTGCACTGAGAATGAAGCAGGAGCAAAAATAAATGGACTTGAGAAATATTTAGACAGAAGTGGACATTTATTTAACCCTAAGGGCTATGGGGATTTGTGAGAGAGAAGCCTTGAAATTAGCTCCACCTCTGCTCTGGCTCCTTAGAGCAGGAACCATGTCATTTTCAGATTTGTGTTCCTAACAATTGATTCAGGTTACTCCCTGGCCCATTATGAGTGTTCAGTACTTGTCTGGTAGGTGTCTAGGACTGTATGAAATGGCTTCATAATGCAAAGACTGTCACCAGGAGTAGAGAGACGATTTATCAGGGGCTGACAAACTACAGCCTGTGGGTCAAATCAGCCCCCACATATTTTTGTATAGCCTACAAGCTAAGAATGGTTTTTACATTTTTAAATAGTTGGGAAAATCAGAAGATGATGATGATTTCATGACAGGTGAAAACATTATGAAATTCAAATTTCAGTGTTCATAGATAAAAGTTTTATTGAAACACAGCTATACCCATTCTTTTACATATTGTCAATGACCATATGGTCCACAGCCTAAAATCTTTATTATTAGGCCCTTGACAGCAAAAGTTTGCCAACTCCTGTTCTAAAGTTTTAAAACGTGTGAAAAGCTAGGCGAAAATGAAACAAGTGAGAGACAGAGAACAAGAGAGACAGAGAGAAAGAGAGGACAGGAAATTGCTTAACAATCAAGTGTTTTCAGCTCAGCCTACTACAACAAATTACCATAGGCTGGACAACTTATGAAATAGAAATTTATATTCTCACAGTTCTGGAAACCAGAAGTTAAAGATCAAGGCATCAGCAGATACCTTGGTGAGGGCCTACTCTCTAATTTACAGATAACAGTCTTATCATTATATCCTCATTTGGTGGACAGGACATCTCTTCTTATAAGTGTACTAATCTCATTATAAGGACTCCATCTTCATGACTTCATCTAAACTGAATTACCCATCAAGAAGTTTGATCCTTAAATACTGTCACACTGGAGATTAGGGTTTCAACATGTGAATTTGGGAAAATTCATACATAGCATATTCTGTTCATAACATGTTTTTAAAAAAGCATTTTCTTTCACTGGAGTATCCATAGATAGATATCTGCTTTTCAGAGATGTATTTAGAAGTTTTAAGCAGTAGGATATGGAATAGTAGATGATCTTGATAACCTGGCCAGAGATGTCCAGAGTTTATGACTCAGACACATTAAGAGGATCATAGAGTACAAAGGAGATTGTAGTTCAGGATTTTTTGAAGCCTTTAGACTCTCACATTACATTCTCCTCCTTCTTCAGTCCTGTGAAAATCTTTCCCAGTTCAAATAAGTAGGAAGAGTCCTTGAAGGCCATTCAGGCTCCACCCAGTAGGTATAACTAGAGATACAAGGGCTGGAGATTCAAATCTTTGTTAAGCCAGGTAGTAACAATTGCTGAAAAGAGGGAAGTTATTTCCTGACTCACCAAGTTTCAAATCTTTGATATCAATCACCCTTCAGACTTGAAGGTGACACTGCAGTTGCAGATGATTTTCTGTGACATTTTCTCTGTGAGACCACCTTGACCTGTTTCTTGTCTGAAACCATAATGCTCTGTAGTTCTGACACTTCTTTCCCTTTCATCTTAACTGTAACATGTTCACTTTGGTACTCATTATAGGCTTGTTTCTGGCATTACCCTAGGTGCAAATATGGAATGTTCTCTTTAAAATTATTCTACCAAATAAAAATCTATTGATGTAAATAAATAAGACACATCCATATAAGGGAGCAAACAGAAACCTGTGAAGCTTCTCCAAACAACATAGATTAACCCCAAAATATCAAAACAACTGAAGAACAGACTGAAAGTTAGCAGAAACTCACCGTATCTCTTAAAGTCTCAGCTTGGAATTTGTGCAACATTATATCCACATCTTATTGGTCAAAACATATTATATGACTGAGTCCAAAATCAATGGGGCAGGGAAGTATATTGGAGCCACAGAAAAGTCACAGCCAGAGCAGGGAGTTAAGGAAAATCTGTGGATCTATAATAGAATCTAACATTGAGATGTCCTAACATCCCTTTACTCTACAAGTTTTGCTGAAGTCTTCAAAAAAAAGTCACTTAGTAGAGCCCAGGATGGTAAAGGAATCAGTCTGATGACAGCAGACAAGGACCTTATTCTGTACACTATTGGATCCACCCTCCCTGGAGCTAAGTAGATTTAGGAGAGCTCAGGTTGAATTCTCTAGAATGTAAACACAAGCAAGATGGGAAGCTCATGTGAAAGCATTTTCTTCCATGGCCGTGTTCCTCAAAGATTCTGTTCAACTCAATAATTCTAGTTAATATTTTTCCAGTACACTAAGATTACATTTTATAACATCTTTACCAACCAGTTAGTATGTGATAGGTTATTTCTGAATAGCCAGGATAAAGAAAAATAAACAAAAGAATATAACCCTTTCCTATGCTTCTTTCTTAACTAGAAAATTAGTCACATTATCTCCTTTGATACTAGCAACCAGCCTGTAAGTTAGGAACAAAGAAAAAAATAAATCATGTGAACAGTACTGTAATGAAGACCCAGAAATGCTGAGTGATGTGTCCTGGTGGGTGTAAAAGATCCAGCACAGGAATTAAGATTCCCTAGCCCTTTGCTCAGTACTCTTTCTGTTGCCTTAGGAATAATAATAAAAGGAGTACAGGGAGTGGCAAGCACTAATTCTCTCCTGCCCAGTTCAGGAAACAGATGGGTGTTTAGAGCTATTAGAAGGAAACTGGCAAGACAGGAAAGAAAAAATGTTTTCATACTGTTACAGAAAGTCAGATGCCCCCAGTCCCTTACTCATTCAGTTATTAGGTTCACATGATGCCTGCAGGAGCATCCCAGCCTGACTGTCCATTTTTCATCTTCCCCCAAGGTTCTTTTCTCTGTGCAACCCTGGAGAGTTTGCTGAAATCTCTCCAGGGGTTTCTATATTGCTCAGTGTAATTTAAATCTTTATCATGGCCTACAAGGCCTTCTGTTCTGGTCTTATGCTATCATCTCCTGTCACCTCGTTTTGACTCAGTTTTCCCAGAATATCCATCTACCTGCTGTTTCCAAGTGAGCACAGCAAGCATGCTCCCCTCTGTCTGTCTGCAGCTTCAGTCCCTCTGCCAGAATGCTGTTCTCCCAAACCAACCTGGGTCTTGCTTTCTCACTTTGTTCTGTTCTCTGCCCAACTGTACTCTCTTCAGAAGTTTCTACATATCCTACCTATAATTGTGTATCTCATTACTGTCTATATTTTTACTATACTTTTCTTCATAGCATCTATCGCTTTCTGATAATACATTCTATATAAAGATGTTTTCTAACTTATTGTCTGTCTCTCTTTGAAATGAGACTTCAGTAAGTACAGAAATTTTGTTCACTGCAATATGTAGCAGTACTGCATATACTGGTATAAGGCAAATGTTCATTTGGTGAATGAATGAATAAAATGAATGAATTGGCTTCATCATTTCTCCTTCCAGTACAAAACCTCATGTCATCTATCCACAGTTGGTTTTCAACTTTGCCAGAACTGTCTATGGGTTCCACTCAGCCTTCAAGAAGAGCTGAGATCTGACACAATCTTGGCCCCCTTTTAAGCCCTTCCAATGACTTTTCTAGTAGTGGTGTATGATCAGCAGGCTCTCAGTTTCTGGAGAGTCAAACAAAGGGCCAGTAAGACGTCTCTAAAGCTAAGCACTTGGAACAAAGTAGTGACATAAGCTTAGACCGGAAACATGA
Source organism: Cavia porcellus (assembly GCF_034190915.1). NCBI lineage: Eukaryota > Metazoa > Chordata > Mammalia > Rodentia > Caviidae > Cavia > Cavia porcellus. Next base: position 83,009,385 of record NW_026947487.1, read on the forward strand.
TACAGATTGGACCAATGCTCCTGGGTCTCCTTCATGAGGACGGCTTCCTTGAACTAGTTTTCTGCTTGGCTTCAGTCTCCCAAGGCTCTTGCCAAGAGACTATGTTAACTCTGACAGTTTTCCTAAACACAAGGAACACATAACCTCACCCTACTCATCCTGCTAAAAGCAGATAAACAACCTATCCTGATCACTGCAGGCAGTAGGAAGAAGATCATTCCCAGATCTGGTCTTGGTTTCCTTCCTTTTACAAACTACTATGCAATTATTCATAAAGAGAAGTTGAACCTCTACCATAAGATTTTAAAGTAAAAGTTAAATACATGTTTCATGGTTTCTATCTATATCCAGCTGTCGAGGTGTATATTTCACACTACAAACAAAGTACCCTGCACATACTGTTATAGAAATACCAGCCAAGTAACCTTCCCAGCCATCAAATCTCATAATTCTGAAATGCTTTAGTATCTTCATCTACAAAATGGGAGTGCCCTTCCATAGGCTGCTGAGAAGATGCCCAGAGATCTGAATGTGAGTTTCTGATCCCTCAATATTTGTGCAATGAGGAAAGTTAGACTTTTCTATTTTAGTTTACTCTATCATAAAATTGAAAAAGCTAGATCATCACTTAAAGCTCTTGCCAGTTCTAAGTGTCCATGAAATGCCATCTGACTGTTCAATGAATTTAAGTGTACCAAGATTTTATTTCTTACAGGGTAACATATTCAGTATATTACAAACATTACGTTCATTAGGCGATCATTTGGGGCAGCTCGCATTACATGTATTTTGTAAATACATGTGCAATAACACTTCTCTAAATTATATGACAATGATTCTGTCCAGTACACACATCTGATACTTAACTTAATTTGGATGTAAGTAAAGCATGGCATTTGGGCTCTAGGAATCCAGGGTAGCTGTCTCCCCTAGGACAGGAAATTCTGGAAGCAGAGGTATGTCTTAGGCTCAGCTACTAGTGAAACAAATGATAGAACTCAGAGCAGAGTGAGACAAGCATAGGCTACTTGGTGTCCTTTGGTTCGCAACTACAATCAATCCAGTCTCTGCCTCTCTACCACCTCACTGTCTGCTTCTGTCTTCATAGGACCTTCTTCCCTGTGTGTTTTGTCCTAGGTACAAATTTTCCTATTTTATTTTATAAAGAGCAGGGTTCATTCTAAACCAGTGTGACTTCATCCTACCTAAACTAATGACATCTGCAAAGTCCCTGTTTCAAAATAAGATCACAGTCTAAGGATCTGAATGGACATGAAGATTTGGAGGACAGTAATGAACTCAGCACAGCCTTGTGGAATTCCAGTGGGACACTCTCCAAGCCTAGATCCCGTAGCCTAGGCTCTTCATCTGAGGTGTCTGCCCTCTAGGGTTTCCCAAACTAAATCTGTCACTAACATGCTGACCTCAGAAAAGCACTATGCCTCCTTTAAAAATCTCACACATACACATACACACACACACACAGAGGCATGGCCATACAGCACAAATGTTGGAGACTGACAATCTAATGGTTCTTTCAAGCTCAAAGAGAATTCTGCCTTGTTCCTGTCCATTTCTACAGGTTGCCTCCCACCCTTTCCTGAATAACCACAAAGGTAAAAAGACACATAAAGTCATATGACCTCAAGACACAAAGATAGCAGCCAGCAACCTTGCTCCTCGCCTTCCTGGATGCTCTAGCCAGTTCCTACAAGGGACCCCTGGCTCTTGGTCACCCTTAAAGATAGGTGCAGCTTCATTTTTGCCTATGTCCACAGAGAACACAGTAAAACAGCAGAAATTCACCAGACCATGTGTGTGCTTGGGTGTGCGCGCGTGTATACAGTATTACTGCCAGTACTGCTTAGGTCTGAAATGCTGAAGGTGAAAGGTGAGAGAGTGAGTAGAATCAGAGCAGTTGGTTCTCTCTCCTTCCCTCCCTCTCATAGACAGCGGAATGCTGGTCTGCTGGTTCCATGTGATTAATCTGAATTGCCTTTTCACTGAGGGATGAACAGACCTTAAAAAGCCAGCTAATGTAAGATAATGGTCCCGACAAAATGCAGCCTATGAAAAGGACCATAAAAGAAAGTGAGGTTAATGATTAATGATTATGCTGCTGAAAATCTAGGAAGCAGCTCCCAAGCTAAACACATTTCAACCAAGAAAAAACTCCCAGGCACTGATTATGCCTGGTCTCCACCCCTCTCTCAACAATCCACCAGGAATCAAACTAGCAGGAATCAATCTCCCCACCTCACAAATGAAGACACACTTGGAGATCATGATGTGAGCTAGCAAGAAATGGCTCCTTCAAGGGCAGCTAAAGAGCTCCATTGGTTACAGACAAGGAAAATGAGGTCCATAAAATGTGACCCACTGGAACAAGGTAACACAGCTGTCAGGGAACCAAGCCAGAATTCAAATGCAAGTTTGCCCAGTTCAGAGTCTGGGATTCTTGCCCCCATAATGGCATGAAGATGTGGATTTGTGAATTTCCCAAGTTCCTTGGTTAGATTCTTAAACAAGGGTGTTTGATTCTTAAACAAGGATCTTCTTGCTTCTAGGTCACATCCTTGTGGACCCCACATGGAGCTTTCACCCAATCAGCAGTCCAGTCTGCCTCTTATTTCACCCTTGCAGATGGTCAGTGCATCCACAAAGGAAGAACGGGAGACCCCAAGACTAAGCACTCACCAGAAGGCCAAGTCCTGGCTTTTACTACATGGCCCGCTGCATTCTCAACAGGGCCAGAGCATTTGTTATTTTACATCAACACTGAACACTGAATAGCAAGAAAAAGTGGGACACTTTGGGACTGGCATCCCTCCATGCCAACAAAGTGCCATTATTTTAACTTTATTTGTGTGGTACAAATGAGAAGGAGATAAATGCCGTGTTCCAGCCAGAGTCTATTAGTGGCTATCAACTGCAACATGGGGAGGAGATTGTACAATCTGGCTGTGTTAGAAAGGGAGAAGAGCTTCATCCAAGATATTAGCCCTTACAATCCTTCTGCTGGGATTTCTGAAAACACACAATGTGAAGCAGTATGAAAATGCATATGCTGAACTAAACAACTGCAGCCAGTTACTTATAATTTTCTTTTCAAATTTAATGCTAATTCTACCTGGGAAACCTTACATTTATCCATCAACCTTTTTCCTATGAACCTGAGATAATTTCTAACTCACATATGATATTATGTTGTATGAGAATTAAATAAGAAAATGAATGAGAAATTGTAATTGTTCTGCCAATGTTATTAGTAATGCATAACATATAAGTAATTTAGATGCATATTGTTTATAATTCAAAATACAATATATTGAGCTTCCTCTATTCCTGGTGCCACTCATCTATATTATAATCCTGTAGGATATGATAGAAGAGGGCATGTCACACAGAAAATTACCTTTCCAAAGTAAGCCCGCTCATGTCACCAACAACCCAGATCAATAATTAGGTTATGAGTCCATGAGAAGCCCCCTTAAATTCCACCTCATTCACTACTACCCCCCTTCTCCAAAAGCAACCATGATTTTGATTTCTAATATTACAGGCAAAATTTCAGTGTGTGTGAACTTTGATAAATAGAACCATATGGTGTGTATTATTGTGTGCCTGCCTTCTTTCACATCTTTTTGATGGAATTCAACCATATTCTTCTATGTTGTTGAATATATAATGAAGAAGAAATGTGGATCATAGAGCAGCTTTACTAGTATCAAGGAATCAGCTTCCAAAGTGATTATTTTAATTTATAATCAATCCAAATGTATACAAGAGTTCTAGTAGCTTTACATCTTCTCCAACACTTAAGTCCTTTGTGTTATCTCAATCCCATTGATGGATATAGAATCATATCTAATAATTTGAATTGATCTTTCCTGTAAGTAATGAAGCTGGGTGATTTGTTCCATGCTTATGGCCATTTAGATATCCTCTTTTATAATGTTTTTGTTCAAGTCATTGCACTTTTTTATTGTGTCCCTATTTTTTAATTGGTAGGCGTTCTATAAGTATTCTAGGTATTATGTAATAAATTCTTCACCCAGTGTCTTGCCTTTCCACTCTTAACCCATTACCTTTTTAAGACAGAAAAATCTAAGGCCACAAAAGGGAAAGAAATTTGACCAAAATCTCCCCAAAAGTTAGTGGTACAACACAGGAAAAAGCTAATATGACTTGAGTTCCAGCTCGATGTAATAAGAAATGAATTTCAGTCACAATGGAGAATTTACTTTCTATTTTTTTTCAGGGAGCAATAAAAACTGAAGTGAAATGTGTCATCTAAAGTGATGTGCACCTAAGAAGTGAGCCAACTTTCGGAACAATTGCTTAAATCATTGAATTCAAAAGCTATCATCACTTCAATTATCTCTTTTCTAATACTTCAATTCATTTTTTCCAACTTTCTATTTTGAAATATGCCAAGCCAGTATAAAAATGAAATAATAGCAGTGTGAACACGTGTGCGTTTCACCTAGTAGAGATTCACTGATTGTTAACATTTTGCCACTTCTACTTTGCATGTGTGTGTCAAAACAAGTGGCAGACATCAAAATACTTTCTTCCCTAATACTTAAGTGTATTTTTACTGAAAGCAAGGTCATGTTTCTATACACTAATAATAATATCTTAATTGGTAGTGTAATTGGTAACACTGTATAACATTTAGTCCATATTCAAATGTCTTCCATTTTTTCCAACTATGGCTTTATAAGCTGCTACTTTTTCTTTCTTTCCTTCTTCCTTTCTTTTAATCTAGGATATACTCAAGAATCACACAATGAATTTAGTTGCTGCATCTGTTTCATTTTCATGTTATTTATTTATTTATTTTTGGTACTGGGGATCAAACTCATGACCTCGTGCTTGCCTGGCAGACGTTTGTCCCAGTGAGCTAAACCCCTGGCCCTCATTTTCATGTCTTTTAATCTAGAATGGTAACTTTGCCTTGTGATGGGGGCTTATAAATGACATTGACTTGAAACTCTTTACCTGTGAAACTGAAAACCAGAGTCTTTCAGATTTAAGGAAATTTATTTTAACAATCTTTTCTTGTATGGCTTGTAGATTTTGAGTCAGAATTTAAAAGGTTCTTCCTCTCCAGTGCTATAAAGGAACTCTTCCATGTCTTCTTCATATGCTTTAATGGTTTCACATTTGCATTTAAACAGTTGAGATCTTTGAAATTTTTCTAAATGACTACACAATTATTTCATAAACATTTACTAAATTGTCCTATATTTTGAAGTATCTTTTTATCATGTTCTAAAAAGCAAAAATTTTATGATCCAAAGAAACTGAAGTATCTAAATTATGTATTTATTTTCTATTTTGTTTCCTGAAAATCTACTTATTCACTAAAATTATTTCACTTTAATTAGTGAGTCTTTATATTTTTATATCTGATAAAGCTAGTCATTAATTAACATTTGTATCTTTCTCACTATTCCAATTGTTTCTCACGTGAACTCTGCAATTAGCTCACCTACTTAAAGTCAAGCCTTGTACATTATGCTATGATCATCTTAAATGAAAAGTTAAGGAGAACTGACATTTTATTATGATTATCAAAGAACTTGGTAAGTTGTTCCACTTGTTCAAGTCTTTCTTTTATAAGTTAGTACTTAAAATGGTATTTTTATATTTATTTTATATTTTTATTATTGATATCGAATCTTTGAATATTTGTGGTTACTGTAATAAGATGGCTCCTCACATTAAATTTTCTAACTGCTGTTATTTGTGTACATAAAAGTATGAATTTCTATTTCTACTAGTTTTAAATCTGGCGCTATACCAAATTATCTTATTGCTTATAAAGCTGTTTTAGTTAATTCTCTTAAATTGTCCACATATATAGTCATATCATCTGCAAATAATAGTAACTTTACTCCTTCTGTCCTAAACTTTTTACTGCTATTTCTTTCTGTTGCTCATTTGAATTCAAGAATTCCTCCATCATAATTTTCAATAGTGGATAACATTGTCTTACTTACATCTCTGATGAGAATGCCACAATTTCCCCAGAAAAGATGATTTTGGTTTTTAGGCTGAGTGGTATACTTAACCACATTAAAGAAAAATAACTACTTCCATTTCCACTTTAATCAAAACTAAAATAACTGTGAATATTTACATTCTTTATTTGGTTATGCTGTTGTGACTGCTTCAATGTCTTAAACTAATACAAAACATTTACTTTTTATGGTCATTTTGACTTGGGGGAAAAGCCAAAAATCACAGAGTACCAGATCTGTGAATCAAATGGTTGAAGGCATGCCTTAATTTTTTATTTTCAAAACAAAAGATAAAAATGATACAGAATTTTTAAAAATAGTAGGAAATTGATACTAGTTAATATATTGCATATAGTTATCTTAGAAGTAGTTGTTCAGGTTATAAGATTTAGGTAGGCATAAAGAACTGATCAAACAAACATTGAGAGCTCAAACTGTTCTTTTTGATGAATTTACCGAGATTAGGAGGACAGCTGTCTATCATATATATATATATATATATATATGTATATATATATATATGTATATATATATATATACGCACACACACACACACACATATATATATATGTGTGTATACCTATATACATTTAATCTTTTCCCTTTTTTTTCTCCTTTCCTTTATCCCAGTTCTTTCCTTTTGAGTACTTTCTTTCCCTTTCATTTGGGTTAAAAATGAAATTAAAGAAGAAATTAAACAATATCTATAATTCAATGAAAATGCAGATACAGCATACCAGAACCTTTGGGATACAATGAAAGTGGCCCTAAGAAGGAAATATACAGGAGTGAATTCTCACATCATGAAAATAGAACAAATAAGCACAAATAAACAACCTAAAGCTGCACCTCAAGTTTCTGGAAAAAAAAGAGCAAGTCAAGACCAAAGCTCATAAAAGAGAGCAGATTATAAAGATCAAAGCAGAAATTAACGCCATTGAGACTAAGAAAATAATACAAAGAATTAATGAAGAGTTGGTTCTTTGAAAAAATAAGCAAAATTAATAAATCCTTTGCCAACCTTATTGAAAAAAGGAAGATAAAACGCAAATTCACACAATGAGGAATGAAAAAGGTGAAATTACTACAGAAGCTTAATGTTTTTATTTGATCAAAACTGCTACAAAAATTTTTAAAATTCATTACACTGAGAGAAGCATGAAAAGATGCTCATAAAAGAGGACTTCCAGAACTATTTCAGAAAGTGGCAAGAACAATGGGATAAGTGTATCTGAAGTGCAGTATTTAGAGTGAGATTAAAGACTATGTACCTTTTACTACAGTAATCCTTTGAATTTTTTAGCACACTTTGTACCTGCTCTTTAAAATTTTATAGAGTTTTCCTTGTACCATGGGAAGCTGGTGCTTTTTTTAGAAGGTAACTCTTTGATCATTTTTTTAATGCTTGTATGGAAATAAGTTTATTTAGCTAATTCATTTCTTCAAACATTAACATTCATAAAGTATATTCTTCTAGGAAAAAAATGCCATCAAGAGTTTACATTTATCTGCTTAAAGGTGAACCAAGTAATTTTATACAGATTTTACATTTCCTCTATTTCTTTGTTATTTTTCCCTTTCAGTTCTGCATTTAGATATTTGCATTTGGTCTTTCTGTCTTAATTATATTGTCTAATGATTTGTCTTTTGGGGCGGGTGGAGACAGGGTCTCACTATGTAGTTTAGGCTAGCTTTGAATTCACTTTGTAGTCCAGGCTGACCTTGAACCATGGCAATTCTCATGCCTCAGCCCCTTCAAATGTTAAGATTACAAGTGTGAAACATCTTTACTTGCTCTTTTTATTGTTTCAAAGAACTAGATTTAGGATTTATTAGTACAGTCAGTGTTTTCTAATTAATTTCCACTTTTATTGTTACTAATGAAGTCCTTCTAGTATTATTCAATTTATTTTGGTATACTGTTTCCTAAATTTTGAACACAGTTTTTATTTAATTTTTTATTTTTTCTTTTGTTATTAAGATTATGTTTTGTTTTTTTAATATTTTAAAGAGAAAAAAAAACCAGAAAAATCAAGAAACAAACCAAAAAAAAAAAAAAAAACCAGCAACAACTAAATCAAAACAACAGCAACAACAACAACAAAAACAACAATAGCTATATAGGTTTTCAGAACTAGATGATAGGAATTTAACAATGGTTGTTATATTGCATATTTTTATCTTCAAAATAGTTGCTTAGGTGACCAGACACAAGAAGAAAACAAAACTGTAAAATGTAACAAAACACTGGATTTCCAAAACAATACAGAAGCAAATGCCCCACAGTTGCTATAATGCTCAAATAGATGCTCAGACTACCGGCTTTAGGCCTTCAAAGTTCCTCAGCTAACACAAGCATAATTTTTTTACTTGAAAGTTGCTATCCTCTCAGCCTGAGTTCCTCTAAATCATCCAGTTGCTCACCAGGAAGCGTGCAGGTTTGCTCTTCTTGTCTTGCAGTGTGCATACCAGCTGGCTCATGGGAAAATGTGGTTTGGCTTCTTGATTTTCTTCCTGTTCCCCATGGTGGCTGCCCCTGGGGTCACGGGAAGGCCATATTACTCTGAACACACCTGATCGAGTCTGTTTTTTTTTTTTTATAAAGAAGTTTGTTTTTGTTGTCTTTTTGAGGCAGGATTTCAACTATGCAGTTCAGGCTGGCCTTGAACTAGCTTTGTAGACCAGCATGGTCTCAAACTCACAGCAATCCTCTGCCCCAGCCTCTGGAATGCTAGGATTACAGGCGTGTGCCACCACACCAGGATTTTTTTCCTTTTTACATTGTTTTAACTGTGCATCAGTTTCCTAAACACACTATAATTAAGTACCACAAACAGCGTGGCTTGAACAACAGAAATTGATGTCTCATGGTTCCAGAAATTAGAAGTCCAAGATCAGAATATCAGTAGAAGTGATTGAGTTAATATGATTATAGTACAGTCTATGAATTAATATGATCAGAACATTCCTCTGAGGACTGTAAGGAAGAATTTTCCCCCTGCCTCATCTCAGTGTCTTATAATTTGATGACAATGATTTGACCTTCCTTGACTTGTATAAACATCACCTTTATTTCTGCCTTCATTGTAATATACCATTCTTGATGTATTCACCTGTGCATGCTCACACATGTGCAAATGCATGTGTGTATGTACACAAATCATACACATACAAATTTCCCATTTTGTAAGGATATCAGTCATACTGGATTAGGACCAACCTCCCTCATACCTCATTTTAACTTGATTTCCTTTGTAAAAATGCAGTATCCAGAGAAGGTCACACCCTGAGATGCTGAGAGTTAGGATTTCAACATATGAATTGGAGAGTGAGAACACAATTCAACCAGTAACAGTCTGTTTCCTACAAATTCTGATAAGCAGTATTTTTATTATTGCTATTTCTTAAGATAGTTTTACATTTCAATTTTTATTTCTTCTCTAAGAGTTGATTAAAAGAGTCTTTTAAACTTCCATATGGAAGGAGTTTTTGCTTTCTGTTTTGTTATCATTATTTACTATTTTTGGGTTTTTTTTTTTTAAAGCAGGGTCTTGTTATGTGATTCAAACTGGCCTTGAACTCACAGCAATACTCCTACCTTAGCCTCCCAAGTGCTGGGATTACAGGCCTGTGCCACCATCCCTCGCTATATCAGTGTAGTTATGAAATATTACCTATACAACGTCTACTTTCAGGAATGTAATGAAGATTTCCCTATGAGTGAAAGTTATCAGTGTGTATAAATGCTCCCACAGCTTTTAAAAAACAAAAAACGTATTAGTTATTCTTTGGTTACATAGGATATTCTATAGCCATACTTATTTTTGTTCATTTGGTCAGTTGCAGATGGAGAGAAGCAAGTCAAATTCCCCATCACTAGTATGTATGTGCTTATTTCTTGGGTCTCTTATAACTTCTGCTTTACACACATGAATGCCATGCTATTTGGTTTATAGATATTAATTAATGTCTTCACTGAGTTATACTTGTTACATAATAAATGTATACTTCCTTCACCACTTAATGATCTTTTTCTGAATGCCACATTATGTTGTATTAAGATACGTACAACAGGAAAAAGCCAATTAGTCCTTCCAGTAAGCTATACAAGCCATGCAGGGTCCAGGAAGAGAGAAGCCAGATAGCACCTCCTGTGAATCGACAAAAGCCATGCTGGGTCTGGGAGGAACCCGTCAAGAAAAAGAAGCCAATTAGCTCTTTCAGTAAGCCACATAAACCATGAAGGGCCCAGGAAGAGAGAAGCTAGATAACACCTCCTGTGAGCCTACCAGCAGGTAGGCTGAAAATCAAGAACTCCCCACCCCTACCCTGTAAGCAACCAGCTGGTTTGAAGGACAGGCTGAGTTGATAACAACTGAGGTACAAAAAGCTACTGAACACTTGTATTGTTTGGTTGACTTTGCAAGACTGGAGCCAGTGGTCTGAGCATCTATTTGGAGGTTAACAGTATGCAATATAGTAAATATGGGGGATTTCCTTCTGTCTTATTTTTGAAATCCAATATTGATCTCACTGTTTTGTTTTGTTCTGATTTATTGCTTTGCTTTTCTCAATGTTTTGTTTGGTTTGGCTTAATTGTGCTCTGTCTAATGGTATGGACAACTATTGTGAAGATATACGATGGTAGCCACTGTTGATTTCCTATTATCCTGCTTTGAAGTTCTGTACCAATTTCACTGCTGTTTTAACTGGGTTTCACCTGTTTTGTATTGAGTTTTATTATCTCTTAAAAAAAAGATATGTACAACTATTTTATCTGTTTATTTCCCTAGTATATATTTAATTCTCAAACTTCCTATATCTTTTTTAACATACATCTTGTATATGTATGTTGTTGAATTTGTATATGTACATGTTGAATTTATTTTGTGATTTATTTTGAAATTCATTTTATCTTAAGTTTTTGTTGTTGTTTTTTGGTATCAGGGATCAAACTCATGACCTTACACTTACCAGGCAGCACTTATGCCAATGAGCTAAATCCCCAGCCCTCATTTTATCTTAATAATAAAGACTTTTACTAGTAGGTCAAGCAGGTTTAGTCCTCTCTATAGTGTAAATTTGTGCTGTATTCCTCTTGACTATTTGGGGTTGTTTTGTTTCTCTTTCATTGTTTAGTGTGCATTGAATATTTGTGACCCTTCCACTCCAAATTAGATGCTGAAGTCTTCACCCCTCAGTATTTTGATGATTTTAGGAAAGAGAGTTTTTGAGAGATAATTAGATCATGAGGAAAGAGCCTCATGAATGGACCAGTGCTGTTATACAAGAGACCCCAGAGAGTTTGCCTGCTCTCTGTGGCATGTGAGGATACAATGTTAACAGAATGAAATCTGGAAGAGGGCCCTCACCAGAACCTAGCCATGCTGGCACCCTGATTCTGGACTCACATCTTTCAGAACTGTGAAAGATAAATTTTTGTTATTTATAAGCCACCCAACATATAGTATTGTTATGGCCATCCAAACTAAAATAATATAGTTTTTTGCATTCAATTATTCTGATATTAAGGACATTTTATATATTTGGTTTATTGTTTGTATAAATATAATACTACTTTAAGACTTTTAAATCTCTACTTCATTAGTTTTTTACTGGAAGCAAGAATAAAATAAATATATTTTCCCTTTCTTTCCCATTTAATATTTCTTAGTTCCCCTATATAATCAAGAGATGAGGCCATCACTGATGATCAATAAACATTGATTTACTATCACTCTTTTCTAAAAACCAAACGCAATAAAACTCAAATAATGTTAAGAAAAATATCTTTATTCTCTTCCTTTCTCAAGGTGTTTGTCTAGATTCAGCTACTGCTCTTCCTTGAAAAGATTATTTCTGGACCTAACACCGGAGAGAGAAAGCATGGGTGTATTAGTGCAGGAGATCTGCCATACCTGTGTTTTGCTATCAGATTTTGATTTCCTTATTTCCCAGATAAAGGGACAATAAACTATCAAACCAACAATAAATGGGAGAAAACAGAACATGATCTCTTCTGAAAAGCCATTTCACATGCTTTGTCTTCGTATGCAAAGGTTATTAGATGCTGAATTTACAGTTCTAGAAACATAATTCAGGAAATGGAAGCAAATTTAGAGACACAACTAAAAAGCTCAGCATGGCTTAATGCACCTTTCTAACCTAAAATAGGGTAACCAGAAGTCTCAGTGAGCAATTTTTGCTCCCTGCCTATTGAGCCAATATACTTTGGGTTAGATAACAAATATAGAGTCATTCTATTCATAGATCACACATGTGAGATGTCATAACTAGATCATATCTAGTGAAGCCAGTGATAAGATAGCCTTGGCCATTATTATCATCAAAATGGAAAGTATGTACTTTTATCCATAGATTTTCTGAACTTCTGGCTAAGTCCCAATTTCATCATCTGTAAGATAAACACAAGAGTATGAATTTATTGATCTCCAAAGTCTGTTTTGTTGTTGGTATATAAGGATTGTCTTCTTTCATAGTTTAGTGATTTTTCTATCATGTGAAAATTATTTAGATCATCATTATTTAAAAGTCAAAAACCAAATGGACAGAAAAATTCTTTCTAAATTGTGTGATATATACAAGAAATAAGCACCATTATCACTGAAGGAGATTTCTCATGCTTGCTTTCTTTTAGAAAGAAAATTAAACAGTTCTTCACATTTTTATAAGAGCCAGAGTATGCCACTATCCCAGGTATTTGTGCACAGTATTTGATATTTTTGGTGACAGTAAGACTTACTTGACAGGACTCAGGGTGTAAGCAGGATAACTCATGTACACACAGAAATCTATATGTACACAACAGTGTCTGGTAACAACCAGTATTTGGGAGGCTCTGGGACCCATAGTTAAAAGGCCAATCAATTTTTTCCAAGGCAAAATTAGTCAACTCATGGTTTTACAATATGCCTTAAAATAATTCATGATCTAGGGAAATAGCTCAATAAGAGAGCACATGTTTAGCAAACATAAGGCCCTCGGCTCAAATCCCAGCACTATAAGATTAAAAATTACAATAACAATAATAATAATAATTCATGGTCTATTCTCTCTGTTTTCATGGAATGCAAGTGTACTGCTTGCACAGGTCTCCATTTAAGGAACAAATGATGAGACACATTCAACCTAACAAAAATATCCCAAACCATTACAACTCTCCGTACATTTCAGTAGAATCTCCCTACATGTAGGTAGAATCTACATTTAAATAAGCAAAGTCTGGAGATAAGACTCTGAGCTTTAGATTCTCATGTTATCTTGTGAAGTTCTTCTATGTATTTTAGCTATGTTTGTTTTTCTTTCCCTTACTTAGAAATGAGCTGTTTATTTGTCTAATTTCACCTCAACATCCATCCTTCTAGACTAAGAGTCAGCATATTTTTTCCATAAAGGAGCAGGTAGTAGATCCTTTAGGTCTACAAGACTATATACCCTCTATTGTAAGTTGTAACTATTAATTCTGCTAATTATGACACAAAGGCTACAATAAACAACACATAAACAAACATAGCTAAATTCCAATATAATAATATTCATGAACACCAAAATTTGAATTTAGATTGTTATAACTTTACTGGTCACAAAATGTTGTTCTTCATTTGATTTTCTTTCAACTATTTGGAAACACAAAACCTATTTTGCACTTATAGGTCATACAAAGATTGCAGTTAGGCAGCATGGTGCTAACCCCTCCTCTGTGTCAGGAACACCCTAAGGACTCAATTGTAATCATCTGATTTGTTTCCCAAGGCTTGTTTCAGTACCTAGCACCTAGGAAACTTCCAAAACTGGGAAGGAAATGAGAGATGGAGACCATGGAATGGAAAGCAGGTATTTATTAATCACCTTTCTATTACTGGAACAAAGTACCTGACATTTATAACTTAACGGAAGAAAGGTTCATTTTGGCTCACAGTTTTAGAAGTTTTAATCTATCATTGGCTGGCTAACTCCAAGCAGAAATATCATAGCAGAAGGGCATTCACAATACCTCATTTCACATACATTTCACTTAAGTGTATATGAAATGAGTGTAGTGTATATATATCACGTACACTTATATATAAATTTTGGTGACAATATGCTTTACACCCTGCATAGATAACTCAGACACTTTCCTTGAACTGAAAACCTGAATCATCCTTTGCTTTCTCTCTCTTTCCCTTCCCCAGTCAGTCAATAAGTCCTATAGATCTTGTGCTGCAATACATCTTCCGTCTGTTCTCTTTTCCAGTGCCCAGGCACAACCTTTAGCACCTCTTGTCCAGACAATTGTAATAACTCCCCAAATATTCTTCTGCCTCTACTTGTTCTGTCCCCTACCAAAGCAATCTATTCTCACCTTCTTGTCAGAGTTATCTCCCTGAAGCAAAGCTCTGAACATACAATTTTCTTGCCAAAAAACTTTTAATGGTTCCTCACTGCCCTTAAAGTCTGAACTCTGGTGGTAATATTCTCTTTGTGTATCTCTGTCTCTATCTCTGTCTCTGTCTCTGCCTCTTTCTCTCTCTTTCTCTCTCTCCCTCTCTCTTTCTCTCTGTCTCACTTCTTATTTTTTTTTTTTGTTTGTCTTCTCTTGTGCTTACACCTTCATAATCAAGTTTGTTTAGAAACTGTGATCTAGGGTCTAGGAGCACAGCTCAGTGGTACAGCACACTCTGGATTTGATTCCTATTATTTTAAAAAAATGCAACAGAAACACCCTCTGTTCTCTAAACAAATGCCCTCACTTGTTCTGAATCTGTCTTAGTTCACACTGATTTATCTCCGATCTTCTGGGTTATGCTTCTTTCTGCTTTAAGCTACACTGAAAAATCTGTATTATGTAAGACCACAGGCAGCCCAGAATCTTATGGGCCATAATTTGTGCAAAACTATGTGATTAAATCAATAAATCAGTCAATAATTTCCTCTGATGTTTTCCTAGTCCCAGGACATTTAAATGTGCTGATGACTGATAATTTAAAATTGAAATGCTCCATCAAATCAGCTGAGGAGATAATTTATTCAGACCAGCATGCTCAGCATTTGAAGTGGACAGGGAAAGGACCCAGTTGGAGCTCTACTTGCTTCTTCGTGGCCTCTTTATAGAGATGTCAGATGAGCTTTCTCATAGCAGAAAGGTGATGTGCTCTATACTGTTCCAGAGGGAAATGAGCTATTAGAGTTGGTATCAGGCTCTGTACCAGAGATGCCTTTTGTTGTCCAGTTAACTTTCCCAGTAATTCTGTGAGATAAGCATTCTAACTCTCCATATTTTCTAGAAAAAGTGAGAGATCCAGACATGAATAAGTTGTGAGATCATGATGTTCCCAAAACAAGTCTCAATGCATTTGTATGAGATTTTACAGAAAGTAACAGAATTAGGACCACTTTCAGTTAGAAGTGCTACAGAATACACTTGCAGAGGGGTCAAAAGACTAGGCCAAATGAACCCTTGAAAGTATCTCCCAGTGGTGAGATTTTAAGAATCTATGATGGTTAACTTTTGTTGTCATTGGTTGACTTAAGAAACATCTAGGAAGAGAGGAATAAAGCACACCTCTAGATGTGTCTGGTAGGTCATGGGGTCATGATCTAGGGCATGAGATCCGATCCCTACCCCTTCCTCTAAGTGTTTTTCCTGTACTTTCCACTTCCTGAATGCCATGAAGTGACCAGCTTTCCTTCTCTGAGTGTTTCCACCACAGTATTACTACCTGGCTCCAAGGAAATCTATGAAACTATGAGCCAAAATAAATCCATCTTGCTTTAAGCTTCAGGTATTGGGTATTGTGTCCTAGCAACAGAAAGAGGGCTAATAGAGCCTGTGTTTGAAAGGGCACTCAAAACTCTTTCCTCTTCATTCTCACTATTAGAACTGGCTTTTCTTCATGAGGTTTGGCAATAAAACTCAGAATGGGAAGTTCAGGCATCACTTTTCATTTGAATTAAATTTTAATAATTTACTTTCACTATCAACCTCATTCCCATCTTTTAGCAATGCATTTTACATTTTTGTGATCATGCGTTATGTCTTATTATTTCATGTTTATATGCACAGTCTTTAAAATCAGGCCACAAATATTAGATACTATTAATCAATTGTTTCCTTTTCAATATAAACATGTGCAACAGTTTTTCCTGGGCCACAGACTATCACAAAACTTAGTGGGTCAGCAATCAGTCACTGTCACACTAATCTACACTGGATTTGACTAGATTTGATTCCAGGTCAAGGACTAGATGTAGATCACCATCCATTAGTTCTCATCCTTCTGGGATCAGCACCTCTGATTGAATCAAAGCCAGGTAGATGGACAGTTCCAAAGCTACAGAATAAATAAATTCATTTATAAGGTAGTGACAAACTATGAATATATGGTACAGACTGGGAACACTTGGGACCAACAATTCAACCTACCACACCATTCAAGCAAACAGGTTTTGTCTTATTTCCCACTTGGTTGTATTCTCATCTGTAACAACATAAAAAACTGGAACCAGCCATGCACTAAACATAGAACCTGGCATTTCAGCAACCAAGATATTTAAGTCATGTACCAGACCTCTAAAAATTCAAAGCCAAATCAAGAAGGAAAGAAAAGAAGCTTTAATTTATTGAATACTTACTATGTTCCAGGCTCTGTGCTCAGCAAACCCATTGACACACATTGCATTGAGACCTGCTGGATCCACTATGAACAAGTCCCAGATATAATGTACCCATGTCCAGACTATTATAATGCAAGAAATAAGTATCATAATGCACAAAACACTAGGAGAATACTATAGATGTATGGGAAGGGTGTGGAGATCAGTCAGGGTTTCCCACAGACAGTTGTAAATGAGCTGGGTCTG
Source organism: Cavia porcellus (assembly GCF_034190915.1). Classification (NCBI taxonomy): domain Eukaryota; kingdom Metazoa; phylum Chordata; class Mammalia; order Rodentia; family Caviidae; genus Cavia; species Cavia porcellus. Next base: position 83,026,277 of record NW_026947487.1, read on the forward strand.
GAAGAATGGGTAGAAATCCACCAGGTGTTTGGGTTGGTGGAAAATATATACAGGGCCTGGGAAGAGAAAGGGAACTGTCCAGAAGAATCAAAGCATTAGGTGCATCGAACTGTAAAGAATGTGGCAGCAAGTGATAGGAAATGAAAGGAAAAGAGGAAACTGCGGGCAATAGGAAGCCCTGCCACAAGACAAGCAAGTTTAACTTTGCTTTTAAAAAGTAAGATGTGGTCTGATTGAACTTGAGTTCAGAAACAACATATTAGTAGCAAAATAAAGAAGATGCATTTGAGCATGGACATCAAAAACTAAACTTAAATGCTATTGTAGTCAAGGGTTGCAAGGTGAACAATTACACACAGGACACAGAATTTATATTATTTTAGGATGATCACCCAGAGTTAAATACAAGAAAATTCAGCTAAGGACCTGGATCCCACAGTAAGTCCTGCATGAGTCCAGCTGAAGACCTAGAGCTCATGACAGGGCCTCCCACGAGTCCAACTGGAGGTCTAGAGCCCATGACAAGGATTCATACAAGTCTGTTTTATGGATCTGCACTGGGAAGGCCCAAAGTAGTGGAAACTAGAAAGTCAATGCCAGTGGGGTGAAGGATCTATGCCAGTAGATTGAGAGTTCTACACTGGAGCCAAGAAGTGACACTCAAAATAAGGACCAGGGCTCACCTGAAAATTATCACAGCCATCCTCAGCGACAATAATGAGGTCCTGAGCTCCTCCAATGATGAGAACAGTCCAGTACATGTCAGGAAGCCAGTGTGACAACTTCTCCTGGAGATTAAATAGCAAATATCTTCCACTCCAGAATCAAAAAGTGATGTTCAGTGTAAGGACCAGAGCTCCCCCAAAGTGAACCACAGCCACTCTCAGCAACAAGATTCTAAGCTCCTCCAATGATAATGACTGAATCCATATGGGGTAAGCCAACATGACAAGCTTCTCCAGGAGAACCAACAGCCTCAAATAACAACACTTAGGAGAACCCCCAATGCCCCACTCTTCCTCTCCATGTTTCTTTATATGCTGGCAAGTTTCCTCAGGTGGGCCATCCACACGCAGCACCATGCTGATTTAATTCAGCTGGTGTTAAGTTGACCACTAGTTTTTAATCCATAACAAATGCCTTAAAGACAAGCAAGTCAGCTAAGAAGCAAGCCAGGTGAGCCCACACAAACCAGGGAGTGCCAGCTGAGAGTGCAGCAGTGTCAGCTACCCCGCCGAGTACAGCACATGTTGCCATGCTGGAGAGTGAGCTCACAGATATGAAGTTGATACATCTTTAACTTTTAAAAATCTTGACTTTTAAAAATCTGTCATTCCTTTTGATCTCTGCTATACCAAAGCCTATCTAAACTCAGAAACCAAACACAGACTTGCTCTCATGTCTTCACACCACAAGTATATGTGAGCTCATACTGCTTAAATAGGAGATCAGATGAACTCACATGATGTGGGACCTGCTAGAAAGCAATTCAAGCATTAAAAAAATCCTTGTCATAATATATGATTATAGGGCACATAATATGATTATAGGTACATATATGAAAATGAGCACACAAAAATATACATACATATGAACATGTATATGTACATGTGTTTGTATACATATACCTGTGCACACACACCAAGTGGCAGCTGCCACCTCTGCAACTCAGAGTTACCTGGATAACCCAAGAACCCTCTTAGATGTCTTCATATCCCCACACATTCTTCTTAGAAACAAGCAGAAAAGCCATTTGCAACCTGGGGTCAAGTTTAAGTCCCAGCTAGGCTTTCTTCCATGATATGACAGCCAAGGAAAGTGGAGAGTTAGACTTCAAAAGTGAAAGACAAGCTTTGGTAGTATGAGCCATCGATGAGAACTGTAAGACAGAAAGGAAAGGAAAATGTCCCAGAAGGTGGTTTAATAGCTGAATCCCTTTATCCTTGTGTTCATTATTTTTAATAACTAATGCTTACAATCTGTTATTCCATCCTATTGTTTAGATAGAAGACTCTCTGCCTTTCTCTGTTTTCTATAACTACCTTCCTGAGTATAAAATGCCTCCCCTCCCCCCACACACATACACACATAGTTTTAATTCTTCATCTTCTGTTTGATTTTTTTCTCACCAGAAATATTTCCTCCTACCAGTCAATTCTTTGCAATAGAAGCTCCAAATACTTGTGGGCAGTTTCTTAATTATTTAACACATTTATAGTCAATTTACTGGACCTGAGAAGAGTGCTTTCCAGGGTCTCTGAGGACTCTGAAAGTGCTCTCCTGGAAGCTGAGGCTTCTTACCTTACCTTACCCACTAGCCCTGGTCTTTGGGGTGTTTAAAATCGAATGGTTCTCTCTTCACCTGGCCCTACAATTTAACAGTCTGATACATGGATAAGATTGGATAAGATTGTAGCACTTGGTTTAGAAAAGCTTCCTGCTAGATCTTTGTAATCCAAGAGTATATCTCTAATTCATGGTGGCTTCTTTTATGTTTAGCACTAGTAATTCAAACACTTATCCAAATATCCTACCTCCAAATTATTTTTGTGGAATCTTTGTAGATCACATACAAAACTTGAGGCTCTAATAACTTAATTTAAATGTTTAAAAAAATCTGCATGACTTCAGACTATTTCTGGAGCTAGTAAACTAATGCATTAAGTATTTATCATATACCTACTTTTTACAAGACACTGAACTGAAGCAAGGATGAGCCAATGAATAAAATTTTATTAGAAAATAGATCCTACATTTATTTACTAATAGTCTATGGCTGCTCTCAAACTACAAGGACAGAGTTCTGTACTTGTAACAGAGACCTCTCAGCTTGCACAGACAAAAGTGTTTACCACCTGACCCTGTGTTAGATACCAGACATTTTGCAGTAAGTTGTCTGGAAAATCATACGGGTTATCATGGCATTCGTTGCAAATGCTGATGATTCCTAAGCTCTATTGCTTTATTTGGGCCCCTCTCTAACGCTCCAGAATTGCAGTACTATTATTTCTTTTAGATATCTCTACCTGACATCTCAATATTCTACAACATTGTAAACTCAACTTCCACCTCACTACCACCACCATACCAACTTCTCTTTCTATGTTTTCTCCTGCCTCATTTAAGGTATTAGCACCTCATCCCCCTAATCTGTTCTCAGTCACCTAGAAGCTACCCTGGTTCTTCCTACAACTCCACATGTAACTGTCATAAGTCAAATCTGTCTCCTTCATCCCCTGCTTTGTCTCCTTCCTAGGCAGCTGCAGAAGTTACCTCTTTTACCCTAGCAGTCCTCTTCAGTCAAGCCAAGAAGAGCACAAGATATGTGACTTTTCATACAATTTGGGAGAACAGGCCTTACAGCTCTAAATAACAAGCATCTCTTAACCATGCTCAGGCAGCGTTGTAGGTAACTTACATGTGCTAGTCTTTTCATCTTCATAATAAATTCTCATCCCCATCTGTAAGATGGGAAAAGTGAGGTTCAATGAAACAGAATAATGTGCCCACAAGTGTGTGATTACAAGTAAGCAGAGAGTAGAGCTGGAATGGAAACCCAGGAAGTTAAGTGCTTAGCTACAAGTTTGAGCTATGCTGCCCCTAATGACCTAAGCTTCATTTATCTTGCTGTAGTCACCAATAGTAAATCCAAAGTCAGGTTGGATGACACCTCTGTCATAGGCAAGGCTACTCTTCAGAAAATCTAAAGAATACTTGCCCAGTGGACCTTACTGCCACTGCCAGGTCTCTCCTTCTGTTGTCAGATGTAACACCCAGGGCTCATCACTAAAAGGAAGCCTGGATATGCATAGCTGCATTGTTCAAGGAAAACAGGGTTTTAGGATGGGGCTGCAGTAGTTAAGATAATTACAAGCTTTAAGCTGGCTTCCTCCTGCATTTGTTTGAGATGAAATCCATTACTGAGTTGCCTTTCTGCTCCCAGATCTGTCACTCTACAAGCTTTTATCATGAATAGCAACACACTTAAATATTCAGCAAGTGCCCTGCAGAGCACTAAATATTGAAAGCACACATAAAAGGTCATGGTCTCAATCCCCTTCCTCCTCCCTGGAATTTGTAATGTAAGAGACAAGACCCCAAAGCTGCACTCTTGATGAAATATGGCCTAAAAATGTAGGTGTTTCTTGCCCTGTGTTTGCAACACTGACTCTCTCTTGCTTTTGTTAGGCATAATCAGAAAGAAAGGCGACTCTAATGACATTGTCAATTCATCTGAATAAAATATATTAGGAATTTGCCTTATATCAAGCTTTGTTCTTTTTGAAAATGATAAACAAGATTATCAAAGAATCCTCATCTTCAAGAAGTTTTCTATCTAGTGCTGGGATACATGACATTTCAACATGCATTTTCCATTGCTATTGCAAAGTATCAGAGGCTAGGAAGCTTATAAAGAAATTTATTTTGCTCACAGTTTTGGAAACTAAAAGTCCACGTGGTCTAATTCCTTCAGCCCCTGATAAGAGTCCTCTTGGCTGCATCACAACACAATAGATATCCTGATGGTAAGAGCATTTACAAAAGAGAGAGAACATAGCCCTAAGTTAAAACAGGAAGTTAGAGATTGGCAAGAAGTCAGTCTTGCTCTTTTATAACCACTCCCTCTTAGCATAACTAACTCATCTCACAAGATCAGCATGAAACCCTTCTCAGTGTACTGCCCTTAATGACCTAAACACTTTCACTAGGGCCTACTTCTTAAAGGTTCCACCACTTTTTAATGTTACTACCCTGGGGACAAGGGTTCCAACATATGAACCCTTGAGGAACAACCAATATTCAAACAAAAACCATTATTCTACTGTCCGTAAAAGGTTAACATAAGTGAAACTTGACAGAACTGTGGGGACCGGCAGCTGAAAAGATAAGAAGTATGAAATATAAATGACCTTTATTTTGAGAATGTGGGGAGAGACCCCCCGACACCCTGGGGCATGGCATCTCCCCCCAGGGATGGCAATCTCTCTGTAGAACATGTGGAGTGGAGGCATATAAGTAGCCTAGGTTTGGGATGGAACCTAAGGGGCATTAGTGATGCACAGGTAGCCCATTGGCACTCATTTGGTGCCAGAGGTAAATTCCTAGGGGTGGGGAAGATACAGTCACAGGTAAATTCCTAGGGGTGGGGAAGATGGAGCTCCTTGGTTCCACCTGAGGCTTTACCAGCTACAGTGTCCTGTCTGGGCCAAAACTCTTTCATATCCCATCTTATGATTATTATTATGAAAAGGGGCAAAGATTTCTTTCTTTACTGCTTCCTGTAGAAGGGGGCACTGTACTGGGGCCCAGGGGAATTGACAGGATGACGGTTGATGCCCAGGCAGAAGCTGGTGCCAGGTGTTTTAGCCAGGACAACTTCACTGGTGAATAAATGTATGTTAGACTGGAGAAACAAAGAGACAAGATGTTATGAGGAGGCATGGCATTGTCATATTTAAGGACCCAGGTGAGGTAAAAGGAAAGGTGCATTTGATTTAGATATGTCATTATATCAGGACCACATTGAGGTTGAAATATTGCCACAGTAAGGTAGAATTCTGAAAAATAAATGTGGGGTTAGGAGGAGTGAAGTTATGAGAGGTGATTACTCCCCCATCTGAAAGGGTAAAAGTTAAGACAGTAGGTAGGTAAGGCTTGTCTCTGGTATGCATGACATTGGAGTCTTTAGGAAATATTGTTAAGAGTCCTGCTGTAAAATGAATAAGAAATTAGAAACCAAATTGGATAAGAGTTGTGGCTGTAAGGCCTTGGTGAAATGGAGATGAGTAGGCAAAAGGATGGTTAGATCTAAGGCTGGAAGGGCATCACTTAGCCTCAGTGATGTGAAACCAGGATGGCAGTCTAACAACTTTGATCACTGTTGAGGTTGCCAAGAATATCAGGTATGGACCGCTCTAACCTGGTTGTAGTCCTTGGAATGATTTGCTGTAGCAGGACTTTAGTAAGCATATCAGCAGTCTCCCTGGTTGTGTGAAAGGCTTTTATGTATCCTGAAATAGAATAAACAAAGTGAGAAGACAAAATTTATCTGTCAGTTTTGACCAGGGTTATGTCTGAGAAATTGGTGAGTAAGAAAGGAAGGAGGTGGTTTGTATCACTGAGGAGAGGTTTACTAGCGATAACAGGTGTAAGCTGTTGAGGCCTCAGTGTCTGGGTCAGCCTGTACAAACACAAGGGAATAAAAAGCATTTTTAAGATTTAGGACTGTAGAGTGAGTTGTGGAGGGAAGATTTGGCACCACTGGGTGGGTTGGGAAGAAGCAGTCTGGAACCTGCACAAAATAGGGCCTGTTTGTAAATGGCATAGGTTGACCCTCAATATCCCCATCATAGAGATTGAGGACTTACTATAGCAGCCTGAAAACTCAGGAAGAACTCTGTATATATGGCCTCTATGTCCACATATACAGAGAATGTCTTACCTGAGACTTTTGGTAGGACTTGGGCTCTGAGACAGACACCCATAAAGGGGGCTGTTTTGGGCCCTGAGCCCCAACAGTCTTCAGCAGCAAGTTTAAGCAGATCTGTCGGCAATGAATCTGGCAGTGTTGGCATTTCCTGTGAGGGCTGGAATTTAGGATGGCTTACCCACTCTCTGGTGGCTAGGACAGTCCAGTAGCCCTGAGGTAAGGTCCCAAAGGAATGCCAGCATGGGGCACTCTCTTGCCCAATGTCTTCTGCTGCATTTGAGGCATGGTCCATGGGGGACCCAGGCAATTCCACCTTGTATCGATTTACCTGTTTCAGAACTTCAAGTGTCACTGTTATCTCTATTGTTGAAAACACAAAAAGCCATATTAAGAAGGTCTCTGTGGAGTTTGAAGGTCAAGTTTTGCCTTTTTGTTTGGGATTTGGTGTACAGTAGAAGGTATCTATAGAATTTAGTAAGTATGTAGGAGTCAAATATAATCAACAGGGTATTTACGACAGGTCCAGAGAATTTTAGTATCTCTTTACATTGTTAAAATGTCTAATGCCATCTGATTTTTGGAGGATGGCCTGTTTAATTAATTTTTACCTTTTTATTTAGGAGCGAAATCAGCTATGGTGTTATTTAATATCACTTGAATATAGTAAATTATGGCTCGGTGGAGGGCTGAGCCAGGGCAGGCAGATAGGCTGGGAAAGGTTCAAGTTTGGCTTCTGCCACAGTGTTGGTCTTGTTGTTTTGCATGTATCAGATAACCCTTGTCTTGGAAAAGAGCTAGTGGTTCCCAGCAAAAGGAATTTATAATTATCTTTTCATTTTAATTGTTAAGCAGGAGATCAGTGACAATACAATATAATATAGGCAGTAAGATTAACATAGAAACTTACTGGTGGTTTACAGCAAAAGGAATTTATAATTACCTCTTAATTTTGGTTGTTAAACATTTAGGAGATTACTGAAGGCTTTAATTGATAAACAAGGCTGGTAAAATTACCAGGGGGCCACTTGCCCATTTATCAGCCAAAGTCTTATCTATTGGGGGCTTAACCTTGATTAAGTGGTTTGAGAATGTAAAAAATAGCATCTCTGAGCCGAGCTGCCAAGCTACTGTTTATCTGTGTTTGTGGTCCGGCGCATGGACAGAGCATGCCCAGTGTGGGGGCAGGGCATGCATAGTGAAGGCAGGGCGAGCGCTGGGATGTAGCGCGTGGGGCAGGGCTGAAACTGCCCCGGAAACGTGCACAAGGTGGAGGTGGTGGTGGCAGACGCACAGTGCACAGGGGACGGAACTGGGAGGTGGAGCTGGGACACGGGGTGCTGGGATCCTGCACACTGGGACCCTGAACGGGGCTGAGCCGCCATATGGAGCTGGAACTGCTCACCGGGCACATGGATTAGGGCACAGCATTAGAGCTGGACCCCATGCGGACCTGGAGTGCAACATGAGAGCCGAGATACCGCACAGAGTAGGGGCATGGCATGAAAGCTTAATGCAGCCCATAAAAGCTTAAAGCAGCCCGCTTGTATCTCTTAACATTGTTTGGGCTCACCTCCCCCATCTCGGCGGGAAATGGGTCCACGCACAGTGGGAAAGGGGAAGCGGCGAGGAGACAAAGGGGACGCTGGTGGGAAAGCACACACATTCTCAAAACAAAGGCTTAAAGATAGTTTTGTAAACTTGTTGTCAGTGTGATAAGCCATAGATAGGAATGGGTTTTGGGGGGGGGACAGGAAGCGGTCCCCAAGATAAAATCTTGTGTGGGGTCTGGCCCACAGAGTTATAGCCAGATGAGGCAATGGACTGTGGTCTACTAAGTTTAAGACATCACTTTTTACTTGTTTTAGACTGCTCAGTATTTTGGTTCCAAAGCCCATAATAATTGGCCATCACCAATATATACAAGTGGATTTCTCGTGGGTTTTAGTAACAGCTTTGCCTGTGAGAACTTAAAAAGCTCTGAACGATGTGAGACTTCCTCAGTGTGAACCCAGGTTGGTCCAGAGAAACTCTGCCTTGGGCTGTCTAAGGATGTGAGAGTGTCACTCGAACCCATGGAAAGGGGGAGAAAACCCGCCTGGGGCCTGGCCCAGCGGCAATCTCCGGGGGTTGCTCACCTGTGGTAAATTGGGTCAGTGTTGTTTGCGAGCCAGCAGTGACAAGTTTACAGCTCCCAAGTGTAGGAGTGAAGAATTAATGCAGGATGTAGTCTGGTCCTGGTCCTGAAAGGCAGGGGACTCAAACTGGGAGAGCCCCAGGAGTCTCTCTTCTGCCGTTCCAGGTCAGGGAACCATATGATAGAACTGTGGGGACTGGCGGTGGCTGAAAAGATAAGAAGTATGAAATATAAAGACCTTTATTTTGAGAATGCGGGGAGAGAACCCCCGACACCCTGGGGGGCGGCATCTCCCCCCAGGGTCAGTGATCTCTCCTTGGAACACGTGGAATGGAGGCATATAAGTAGCCTAGGTTGGGGGTGGAACCTAAGGGGCATTAGTGATGCACAGGTAGCCCACTGGCACTCATTTAGCACCAGAGGTAAATTCCTAGGGGTGGCGAAGATACAGTCACAGGTAAATTCCTAGGGGTGGGGAAGATGGAGCTCCTTGGTTCCACCTGAGGCTTTACTGGCTACAGTCCTGTCTGGGCCAAAACTCTTTCAAAACTGATACAGGGGAATGAAACTCTCAACTTACTATGTCTGCAAGCTCGTGTTCTCTAAAATCAAAGAATGAATTTTAGGAACAATGGAGGTGAAGGGTAGAATATATTTATTGAGAGAAAGAAAGCTTCTGTCTGAGAGAGAGACAGAAAGGGACCCAAGCAGGTTGCCAAAGACTGTCTTTTCTTGGGACTTTTATAGAGTAAAACCATGGGGCGAGATGGGTTCAAGGTGGGAGAAGACTGGAAACTCATAAGGCAGATGGGCATAAGGTGGGACATAACTATAGCTAGCCAATAAGATCAATAGTTCAGGTAAAATTGATTACATCAGGGACAAATGGGAAAGTCAGTCTGAGTAGGAAGCAGGCATTCTTGGAGCTGTGATCTTTCCCTGAGGGAGATAGGATAGTGACTCCAGGGTGATAGGGAATTAATTAGAATATCAGTCTTTAGGGTTTAGATGCATTTGTTTGATCCTTTGTCTCGGGGCCTGGCCCACAGCAGGAGGTGTCTCCCCCACAGTTGCCAGGTATTTGCACTGGCTCCATTGAGGACCTAGCCCTGTCTCACTGCCTATAGTATTTTTTAACTAATTCAGCTGCCTGCAACAAAACCACAATGAATACCACTGATTGTACTCCTCTATGTGCCAGACACTGTGTTCATCACTGTAAGCCCTTCTGCCATGTCATGTAATAGTCATTGCAACCTAGTAAGGTGGGAATATTAGTTCCCTCCACTTTTAAAAATGAGAAAGTTAAGGTTACTGGGAGAACTTAAGTAACCTTCTTTGAAATAGAAAAGCTAGAGTTTAATCCTGCATCATTCAGGTTCCAAAGACCACAGTAAAGGAATCAGTGAAGTTGTTTTTTGCCTCAAAGAGTGAGTGGAATTTTGATAGGGGTAATGTGAGCCTTTGCATCTCAAGCAGACAAAAGAGCAGGAGGGAAAGCCCAGAGGCAGGGAAGTATAGGGTATGTATCCCAGTGGACAAAAGAGGGAATGTGTTTCAAGTCAATCTTGAAGACAGGTGAGAGTTTCAACTGGTTACTAAGAAGGTTCTATTATTTGGTAGCCACTGGCTAACCACAATGGTAGATACCCCCAAAATATATCACATTTGAGGACATTAAAGTAGACTTAGAAATCTCTGACTTTCTTTCTGATTTTTAAATCAAATCATATGTATCTCCTGTCAAACTACTCCTATCATCACTTCAGCGAAACAAAATCATAAGTAATTTTGTACCGAGCAAGCATCGACTTTCAGGGCCAACCGCTTGCTCTTGCAATAGCTCTTAATGCTCTGGTGATGGAGACAGCAGGGAATCAACAATCCTCCAGCTAATCACAACTCCCTCCAAGAGGAACAGTTATTGCCCTGTATCTCCACCTCATCAAAAGAGAACCAAATTGGTTTGTGGGCATTCTACTGGGATTGATATGTGGTATGTTGCATTAATAGAGTATTTGAAGTACAGCCTTTAGAAAGCATGCTTCTATTTGTTGTGCTTTATCATAATCAGAGACTTAGAGCATCAACCACAAGAAAGAACATAATCTGACGTCTACTTATGGGATGAAAAGAGAGAGATAAGCAAGGATAGAGAAGAGGAAAGCTGAAGAAGCATCCAACCCACATTTTAAATAACAATACATATTTCCAGATTGTCCCGATGATGCCTTATGAGCAAGAATAATCAAGGTCATTGGGGGAAATGAGCATGGATTTCCAAAGTCTCTAGATTGATGGGCCCTCAAAAACCAAAGGACTGAGATCGTTGGCCTACAACTGAAAGGAACATGTGAGGTCAGCCCCTCATTTAAAACTGGGAATGCTGAAGCCCAAGAAGTGCAAAAACTTAAACAAGGTCACACAGATGGTTGACAAGGGGACAAGATCATAAGTATCTTAGTTTCCAGCCCAGTATCTGTTTGTGCCATTATGCTGCCTTCTAGGAGAAAATGACTAAAAACAAACAGTAAAGATTTTAAGTTGTTAAAAAAAAAAACCTGAAGATGGGGACAAGATGTCACAGAAGGCTTGAAGGAGAACATAGCAAGATGTGAAGTGAGTTTCTAAATGGGCAAAGAGCAGAGGACATTGCAGAGAAAGGGGATGCCCTCTACCTGCCCAGAGTGTGCCAAGCTTGGCATCTCAGTATCAGAAAAAGAAGCAAGCAGATTCTTGTGGTGAAAAATTGCTACAGCAGTAAAATTAAATCCCCCTTCCAGGAAGAAATGTAAACCCTTATAGAGACAAGAAATCTAAACCTTTGCGATCCAGCTTAACAATTTTAAGAAACCAACAAGCTCCTTGAAAGGTTGAAGAGAGGAGGAGGAAGAAACTTCCCTTCCCTCTCACCTTAAAGGAAGAGTGTTCCTTGTTGGCAGCTCCCTGATGGTTTCACCTCCAGCAGGGCATCGTGGGCTGGGACAATTCCCTGACATGAGGGAGGGGCCAAACCCAGCTTCCCCAGTGCTTTATGCATTCACTAATAGATGATGGACAGAAGGAGACCTGAGTCACCCTGATCATGATTCCTCAGCTCAGGAGCCTTTCACCAGTCTCCCTCAGTTAGAATGGGTCAAATCTCTGAAACAGTGTGGGCAAAGATGGTAGCTAGCATTGGAGCAACCTTTATAAAAAGAGTCTAATGAAAAACACAGAACCTATGCCCAACACAGAGTGATACCAAGGACCTAAAACATGTGTAGGGGAATTAAGACTGGAAAAAAAATAGTCACCTCCAGTTGGTGGAATGATGAGAATTTCTTCACTTTTAAGATAATATTTATTAGAATTATAATGACTTAAGTTATAAAAATAGTCTACAATTTTTTTCCACTTGTGCTTGCCTTTCTCCCCAACGTAACTGCAGCATACACTAAGCAGGTAAAAAGAAGCAGATAGCTTTTCTTCAGCATTAACCCTCCCACCCCTCTTATCTACTCATTTTATATCCTTCATTATCTCTCCTAAGCTTAATTCCCTATTCATTGCTCAAACCACTGATTTTCTCCTTCTTTCTTCCTCAGTCAAACATACTTAGTAATGGAGCTTTTCCTGGTGCTCAGGAATGCAGTAGATTACCTGATAAAGGTCCACCTTGTAAAGATAGATTTTCCTCCAAGATAATATGTTGGTTTGTAAATAGACAGTCTTCAAACATGGCCACTATCAATTTCTTTCTTCCTTACACACACACACACACACACACACACACACACACACACACACACGACTTAGTAACTGCTTGAAAAATGCAAAAACTTCAATGAAAGTGACATTCTAAAGCCTCCAAGGCTAGATTACAGTTTAGTCCTGGCTGTCTTGCAATACTCACTCATAAAATGCTGTACTCATAACTGTAACACTATGAGAAACCCAAGCCACATGAATAGAGGCCAAGTGTAGGTGGTCCAGCCCAGTTGACAAATGTAAATACTCCATTAGCTGGCACAACTGATACCATGTGAGTGCACCTTGGGCATCTAGCCCAGTGCAGATGACTCCAGCCTTTGCCTGTATATGACTTAAAACTGCATGAGAAACATTAAACCAAAACACCCAACTGAATTCAGTAGTTCACAGAATCAATAAAGTAAGTCATTATTTTAAGACATTAAATTTTCAGGTAGACTGTAATATAGCAATAAATAAGGACATTCTAAAATACTTCTTAAAAATGTGGGATGACAGTAAAACTAACCCCAGCAGTCCTTGATTTGGTGAAAGATTCTGGGAGGGATTACTCTTCTATTCAATCATTTATTTAATTATTCCTTCATTCATGAACACCTCTGTAAAATGCACTGTTTCAGATACCACAGAGTACAACCAAGTAGATCAGAACCAAGGCATGCGAAAACATTTCATCAAAGCCATTGATATATTCCATAAAAATAGTAAATAGCTTGAGTTCGGATTGGCCAGATGGGTAGGATTTGAATATATGTATATTTGGATGAAAGATCATTAAAGAAATGAAAATGAATCATCAAGGTCACTAATCCAAGTTAGCAGGAAAGAAGGCCAGAGAAGCAAAACAAAGCTCTTCAACTTGATTAGGAAGTAAAGATCCCCAGAGTGAACTGTTACCAATAAGGCTGGAGCCATAGATTGGCACAAGGGTCTTTAGTAATTCTCCTTAGGTGATGGTCCCCTGAGCTGCACTGTCAATATGCTGCCAGAGGCTGTTGTCACTGTGATCTTTGCTATACACTAGTCACCCACCCATTATTCCAAGCTGCAAGAGTGCTGCTTTGCAAAAAAAAAAAGTAAGAATCAAGTCTAAATAAATCTCTGAGGAATTCAAAATACATATCTTTCTGAGTATAAAGTACAGCTCCCAATGCATTTAGGAACTGTTGACACATTTACCACCATTAATATTAATGACCCATGAAGGCATTAGGTGGGACAGTATGATCATAGCTCAGAATTAATGGGTTTTAGGGAAAGGCTGAAGTTGGAGCTGGACAAGAGTCACAGATTGCTCCCAAAGCACTAGCTGACCTGACTTCTCACGTCTGTTGCTAACTTGCAGTGTGGATTTGGATAGTCACTCTCCCTTAATGAGCCTCAGTTTCTACATCCACACAATACAGAGGTGCTTCAGGATGCTTTACATTTTAATACTTCATGATTTATGAGAACAAGCATGTTAAGTGAAGTAAAGGGGATAAAACTGGACCTGATTCTCATACATCTGCTGTTAACGTCAAACTTATCTATGAAACTCAAACCAAGTTCTCATCATCTTAATGTACTTCTGGTGCTGGGCACACATAAGAATAAGATCAAACCTCATATAGGTGACTTTTCCCCAGGGCACCAGAAAGCCTGGCCTAATGTTTCTCCCCACAGTTCCCATTCCTTAGGTCAAATTTTGTTATCGCAAATTTAAATGTAATACATGTAAATTTAGCCCCATGCATAAAACCCTCTCAGAATTCACCAGGAAAGGGAATTACTCTTTATCAAATTTGCTTCTCTCCCTTCTTCAAAATGTAATGTAACTTCATTTCACTGCATCATCAGTTTACTTCAGTGAGCTGGAAAAACAATGTTCAGCCTCTCATTAATATTTAAATAGCTCAACAAGAGCTTGTATTTTAGTCTATATAAGAAACCCACGAAGCTCATGATAAACCAAATTACAGGTTTACTGACTCATAAGTTGAGTACCATCAGATTTTAATTTAAGCAGACAATAGCAGTTTTATTTAAGATCACATGAAATGTCATGGGAGTGCTGGTTCCAAAATCTCTAGGTTTGACTATTGAGATGTGCTTTCTTGTATAACAAGGGCTCCCTGCCTTGGGAGTTGAGGTCCAGAAACAAAGGCCTATTTTCTAGCACTAGGATGTAGTTAGCCCATGCAGCTTCAAAAATGCTGCTTCCTCCACGTCCTTGGAGGTTGCATCTCCCCTGTTAGCTGAGACAGTGTCACAAACCAAATCTTTGCCTTGCTGAGAAAGTAGGAGTCAAAGAACAGAATGAAGAATGTCACTTCAGACCCACTTATCTGATCAACTTTGATTTGGGGGACATGGTGGTGAAATGGGATCTTAAGCAAAGGTTACTTTGGACCCTCCCTGTGTCGTTCACCATACTTTATGACCAAAGGCCTTCCCTTCCGTCTTCCTTTGAGCAGTTGAGTTTGAGTGTGCAAACAAAAAGCTTAATTTGAGGGAAAGACAACTGGGAAGTACAGCTATTACCTTATTCTAAAAGTCCAGAAGCAGTACAACACAAACACTGGAGCCGGACTGTCTGGGCTTAAAGCTCAGTTCCACGACTCATGATCAGTGTGATGTTAGGCAATCGCCTAACGTCTTTGTTCACTGGTTCCTGCATTTTTAAAATAAGAGTGACAGTGCTTACCACTGTGATAATTGAATGATATTATGCTTCTGGGAATATGTTTTATGCTTGTGATTTTATTGCCATGGGGTAAGCACTCTATAAATATCAAGATAGTTATAATGTTGAGCTGACTTTCTAGTAGACTGAAGCTGGCCCAAATCAAATTTTAGGTTGTCTCCACCAAGGAACTATACAAGTCATGAACAGCTCCTAGCTTCATTCCCCCTGAATCAGAGAAGAGAAGCAGGAAGTCAGGGAGTAAGGAATAGCACCTAATACATGCAAAGCAGAGCAAAAGAACATTCTTGGTTCCAGTCTCAGTCCAGCTTGCACTGTACATAAGGTCCCTTTGGAGGTTGTCCTGATGGCCTCCAATCCCTGTTATAGTTTGAATCTGCAATGTCTTTCAAAGGCTTATGTGTTGAAGGCTAATGACACCACTGAGAAATGGACGGAACTTGGGAGGCAGGGCCTAGTTAGAGGAAGTTGGTCACGGGAGGGGCACGCTCTTAAAGAGTATATGGGATCCTAGCCTCTTTCTTTCTCTCTCTCTATTTCCTGGCCATCATGAAGTGATCAAACTCCTCCACCATCTACTTCCACCTTCACCTGATCCTCCTACCATGATGTTTGGCCTCACTGCAGGCCCAGAAGTAAAAAGGGCAAACAATCATGGTCTGAAGGTAGAAGCCAAAATAAATCTTTTTTTTTTCTTGTAAATTTATTGTCTTAGGTGTTTGTCACAGCAATAGAAAGCTGCCTAACATGTTCCCCATTTTGACACCTCAACACAGTCCCTGCCCTATGCCTCACTTTCAGGGAATAGATGCAAAGCTCCAAGGCTGCTCTCCAGAAACCCTGATTTGTGGTCACCCAACTCCTAGTAATTAGACTTATCACCCTAGAGCATACTTTATCTTACAGTGCTGGGATCTTTCCAAGCCATAGCTGGTTCTAGTTAACAAATGCTTCTGTCCCAAGATAGGATGACAGCCCTGTACATCCTCATTTCTGGAATCCTCACCTTCTTAGTTACCTAGAAGCTTCTGAGAGGCCATAGGTCACAGCATATTGATCACATACTTTAAGTTTTTGATAAGTTTAGGCATTTCTATGGGAAACTCTGAGATGAAACTATACTTACTCTTCTGCCCTTACCAAAATAACAGCACACATTTTGTGAATTATGTCAGCTCACTGAGTTGTCAAAAACACTTGAAAGAAATCGAATGTTCTTCATGGCCTCAACACACACACACACACACACACACACACACAGAGTGCTCTTTAAATCAGTGCCTAATTAAAGCCATGAAAAGATAAAAGATTGAAGTGTAGAAAGAATAGAATTTTACATGCACTCACCCATTTTTCTTTCTAGTGAGCTGTAGCAATCCAACTGAATCCTGTTTCTTACCTTCATAAAGCTAAATAAAATATTTGATCATTAGAATTCAGTAAGCAACTTTGCTGAGTGAGCAAAAAGGAGAATGAACTATACTTGGAGCTTTTATGCTTTCCTGTCTCAGCAACAGTTAATGGGTGATTTTGGCGATAGCTGGGAACACAAGAGTGACCTCTAACATTTGCACTAAAATGTGCATGTCTTATGTAGAGAGCATTATTGAATTTTAGCCAAGTGAGCGATAGTCTTGTCAAAGCATGGACAGTCATCAAATGTTTCTTGACTTATTGATGTTTTCTTTCACTTTATAGGCTCCCTTGAGGAGTAAATCCAATTTAAAAAAAACAATGCACAGTTTCTACTTAATTAGATGTGTTTCCTATAAAACTCCTTGCTAAAATATACAAACATAAGCATTAAATCAAATTATCATAAATGTAACATTTAAATGGGCTGCTTATCTGAAACCCAGAAATATAAATGTGTAGCTTTAACTAAATATTTTGTTCAGCGAGCCTGAACTTTCTGGAGTGTCTACTTAAACCAGTAACTCTTCTGTCATCGATGTTCCTGGACATTTTGAGAATCCCTAGAAGTCATCAACTCTTCCCTAAATAAAGTCCTTCCTGAACCTTGTCACAGCCTGGAAAGTTTATATTTGCAATCCTAAAGAAAAGCTATTGAAATTCTAGCAAGTTAATTCCAATCTACCACTTCTGGTACAATCCATAGTGTAAATAAAGACACAATCCAAGATGGGGGGGAGCCAAGGAGGTCCTAAGTCCAGACAAGATGATGGCTAAGGGCCACTGAAGCAGAGGCCCAATCCCAAGGCAGAACCCAAGTTTTATTAATTCACACCAAGGGGAGTGGCTTGGAGATGAGTGACAGTGAGAATGGCAGGAACTATATGAGTGCTGTCAGTGGGGCTCTTCTCTTCTCTGATTCAGGGGGAATGAAGCTAGGAGCTGTTCACCTCTGTGACATGCAGAGAGAAGGATATGCAGAAAGAATAATCTGCACACTGCAATTTGAGGAAGCATCTAACGTTGAGGGGTTGGTGCTTCAGCTCTGATGTGTAACTTTTTATGCCCTGGGAAATGATAGCCTCTTACTTAAAGCCAATTGAAAAGAAAAAGAAAATTTCTAACCACCTGTATACATATCAATATATGGAAATAGGGCCAGGTTTAGCCAAGATGGAGATAATTGGTCTTCTTTCAAAGGGAGTCTTCCAGGTGGTCCTCCACACCTCCCAATAAAAACACATCCAGAAGCAATACTTTGCCGGCATTTTGAAGTCATGCATGTCCTCCCCAGAGCCCATTCACGAACTCCCTCTCCCAAGGTCTATAAACCCAGACTGAGAATCCCTGACTTGGTTCTCAGCCTTGGCCATAACTTAAAAACTATTACCTCTTTTGGAAATTTTTAACCTTAGAGTTTGACTTAAATCTCTTCTCCAGTATAAATGATGTTTTAGACCCTGAGATGTAACAATGTTTGGTAACAAAAGGACACATAAATTTTTCTTTGTTATGACTTCAACTAACCTAGCAAAGATTTCTCCCAATCTAGTAAAAGATAGACCTTTATCTGTCTTCTATTTTCTATATTTTATAATCTGCTTTTTCATCCTATAGCCAAGAAAAAATAAAAAAGAAAACCATTAAACAGTAACACAATCTTGCTGACCTTCACAAAAACCCATAATTTGCTTTCTTGTGGCCCAGAAGAGTTAATTTTTCATTCTCTTTGACCAAAGTATTTGAAATTTCTACAAATGTTTCTCATTGATGGTGTGAAACATGAGTGTATATTCTTAACCTTATTAAAAATTCTCTTATGAATTAAAATGTTGTGGCCTTTGGTATGAAGCCCCATCATCTCTACCTGCAAAGAGAACAATATGCATTTAACAGGCTAAAGAGAGGGTGTGAAATAGATGTATTCTTTCTGGTAGGCTGATAGTACTTCAGTTTGATCTCTGAAAAAGTTATTCATATATCCAAGTTGGATAAAGCAGAAAAGCTTTAAGTGTTAGTTTTCTCATTTGTAGAAACAAGGCTGCCAATAAAAATGCTGACCTTACAGAGATGCATGAGGATTAAAAGATATGATACACGTGAAGCACCTGGCTCAATACCTGTCACACAGCAACTAACAAAAAGTCTCCAAGTTGGTTCAGAGGGGACAACTCCAGAACTACGGACAGGTCCCATGGTCAGCCATGTTGGAGATGGCCTTCCTGTAATGTGACGGCTAGCTCACCAACTGACCTTACTCTGTGGAGATGGAATTGATTCTGAAAAGAACTTTGACTACCCCTTGATTTTCTGTGTTAGGGAAATCATCTCCATTTCACCTGGCTGTGCATAAGGCTCCTCAAAGGGCTTTAAATTCTCAGAGATGTCGCTTAATTGCATATTTGGGTATTTCTCAAGTTCCTATGTTCTAGACCCTACCCTATCATTCTTTATAAATCCTTCCTGGATGTGAGAGCAAGAAGCTTAAGATTCTGTGTCTCTAGCTCCATCATCACTTACTACATTCCTTGACTAACATTCAATTCCCAGGTGGAAAAATCTGATCTTACTCTGTCTTTCTTGGCCTAGTATGTAGATTTCAGGGCATTTTCCTACTACATTTAGGACAGCCAACTCCCACAAGTGAAAATACCAGCCAAGGCACTACATTTCTAAATAAAACCCTGACTAAATGTTAACAGGCTTCTTCGTCAGACTGGGGTGGAGCTGTGAGAGGGGCTGAACAAATGTGTAGATGTGCTCTTTGATGACACTTATCAGCTGCTCGAGTTCCTGCCACATGCTGTTCCGTGTTTCAGCCCACGTAAAAGCTCGTGCATCCATGCCCTGTTCCTTTACTCTACCTCTTAGCTCTGTGGTGCCAGCACTACATGTGGCAATACAGGTGAGTGAGATCAGTAATTTGTATCCAAATAATATGTGCTAAAAGTTTACAAAATGAGTGTTGCTTTGTTATTGATTGATATTACAATGAAGTGCCTCTTTTTAATTTCCAATCGGCATTTGGCCATCTGACTTGAGTGACTCTTAACATTTCAGTTGTCTGCTGCTCTACCTGCTGCCTAAGAAGTTCTGTCAGATATTAGGTTTTGGCTATTGTTCATCAGCTTTCTCCTGAGTCAGATCTTATAATTACCTACACAAGTAATAGTCATAGTCTCATACTTCTCTTTTTCACCTTTTCCTCCACCTTCAACACAGTTTTCAAAAAGATGCTATAATTGTTTAATAATTCCGAAGTATGTCTGTCCTTTATCTTTATCCATGATTCTCTGCCTTACTGGAATGATCAACACCTTCAGATAAAACCTTCCTGTCCTTCAAGGCTGCCACAAACCCCATTCCTTTGTACAATCTTTGCTAAGTAACAGTAAAAGCTAATATTAATTAAATACTTAGGATATTCTAGGAACTGAGCTAAACACATCAAGGCAATATATGTCATTTATTTCTAATAAAAGCAATCTATTACTACCTATAATGTGCAGAAATTTAAAAAGATGGGCTTCCTGCCATGATGTTAGAACTATTAGGAAGTGAAGAGGGACTCAAACTCAGGCAGCTCAAATCCAGGGTCTGTACTGTTAAGCCATGTGGATGTGCCCTACATTCAACCCATAGCACCTGACTGATTGTTACAACACTTACTTGACTTCATTTCCATCTTGTATTATAACTAGTCTCCACGTATGTCTTCCTTTCATTCACTCTGGCTACTGAATGCATTACTAAATTTGCCATGTTTATCTATACTCTTTGGTATGTATAGCCTGCATGGTGCTTAAAAGTTTAGTGGAGGGACTTTCAATAAGAGCAAAGAGATGATGGAGAGAACCTGCTTTGCTCTCCAAAGTCTGTGATCATGAGAAGGAACCGGCTAATCTAATTCTAAACATGCTCTTGCATCCTTAGAGAAATGTCTATTTGCTTGGAACAAATAATCAAATATCACTTTGACTAAGTAGTGTCCAAAGCCCAGCTGCAAAGGTCTGCATTTTCCAAATTATTTTTTCTATCCTGGCCAAAGGGATTGTAATAGGTGTATTAGTCACTTTCTTGTTGCTGGGCAAAATATCTGACACCCACAACTTCAAGAAGAGATTTATTTGGGTTTATTGTTTTAGTGTTTTCAGTCCATGGTTGTCTGACTCTAAGGCAGAAACAGCATGGTGGGAAGGCACAGCAAAATAAAATTGCTCCACCCATGGAAGCCAGGAAGCAGACCTGGAAGGGAGGATCTGGGGACAAGAACACTAACCCTCCTGCAACCAGTTCCCAACTCCTTACAGCACAGCTAGCTAGGAATTCATCAATGGGTTAATCCACTTATGGGTGTAGCCAACACTTCCCCAAAAACCACTTCTGAAAACAGTTAAACTTGGGGAGGGGAAATTTTAGATCTGAAACACAGCATCAATAAGCCAAATTTCATTTTGGTTGGGCAGCACCCAAGGTCCATCTCCAAGTGCTGCATTTTCTAACTTTTCTTTACCATTGCTAAAGGGACTGATAGGCAACAACCACACTCAAAGAACAAGAGTCATGGTGTGGGTTCTCTCAGGAAAAAAATACATGGCTTTAGTAAATCCAACCAAACCTCAGGTTAACACAGAACTGTTTGTTGGAGTAAAAAGGATAAGAATGCAAAATAGGGAATGGAGCACCACCACCACCGCCCCCGCCACTGCCCTGAAGTGGAGAAAGAACACCGAGCTCTGCCATGGCTCAGGCTGCTGTGTGTGCCTGTGTACCTTGGTGCACCACCACCACCACTGTGCAGAGGAAGCCACTGAGCTCTGCCTTGGCTCGGGCCACTGGGCATGCCTGTGTGCCTCAGTGCCTCCCCACCACTGCCCCGCAGAGAAAGACCACCAAGCTTGGCCCCGGCTCAGCCAGCTGAGACGGGACTGTGACCCAGCACACTCCTCCCATGTGCTGACCCAAAAGACTTGCCACACCCACTCTGGCTTGACCCACTGCCCTTGGCTACCCACCCCATCTCTTAGACCAAGCACTGCTGTGAACGTTTGGCTCCCACTCTTCCTCCCAGAACCTTGAACTGCAGTGGACTGGCAGTGCTGGCTTGACAGGAAACTTAGTGGCCCCTCGCCCAGACAGAGAACCCATTCCAGTCATTATGTACCAATCAGGCAGATCTCAACCACACAGTAGGACCCTAGGAGATACACTGCCGACAGTTGTGACCATTGGGATTAAATAAACAGATACTGGCCCAAAAGGTGAAAATGACAAAACAAAAAACCAAAATGCAATTGCAAGCATCTAGTCTATCAGGTGCAAGAACAGGTGACAGCAAAATAGAAGACTTTAAAAGTCATACACCAGAAATCTCTGAAAAGATGGCTAACAAAGAAACAAATCCATGAGGCTATAGAGGAACTCAAACTAGAAGTAATGTCTTGTGTAAAGACAGAAATAACAACCTTAGTAAAGGATTTGCTCAACATAGCAAGGGAAAAAATAGATTTTAAAAAATACAGGATTTAAAAAATACAGATAAATAAAATATGGGAAATTGATTGAAACTTTGAACAAACAATGTATACAACAAGCAGAATCCATGAAACAAATTAAAAAGAGATATCAAAGAAATAAAAAAATTCTATTGAAAGCTGGCAAAATCATTTAAATGAGGCTGAGGATAGAATTTCAGACCTTGAGAACAGGATCACAGATAGCACCTATGAAAAGATAAAACTTATAAAACAAAAAGCAGCATGAAATGACAATCCAACAGCTTCAAGATGATGCCAAGAGAAATAATGTAAGACTAATAGGCATCAATGAGGATGCAAGAGATAATGCAAAGGGCACAACTAAGATTTTCACAGAAGTAATATCAGAAAATTGCCCAAACACGGGGAAAAATCTGACATACAAATAAGTGAGGCATATAGAATGCCAAATAGTCATAACCAACATAAATCTACACCCAGACATGTAATAATTAAGATCCCAGACATACAGCATAAAAACAATACTAAAAGCTGTTAGAGAAAAGATATAACTCATTTATCAAGGAAAGCCTACTAGAATCACAGCAGACTTCTCAGCACAAACCTTCAGGTTAAGATGAGCTTGGAGTGAAGTATTTCAAGCCCTAAACGTGAACAATTTTCAACCCATATTGATGTACCCAGAAAAACTGTCTTTCAAATTTAATGGAGAAACAAGATACTTCCATGACAAAGAAGAGCTGAAGAAATTCTTATCTACCAAACCAACCCTAGAAAGAATTTTGAAAGACATACTGAAAGAGATAAAAATGACCACAATGTCTAGAACAACAACAGAAAAATACCACCAGGCTAGACAAATTAAACAAGGGAGAACAGTGAGAAACCAACAACAGGAACATAATATGGCAAAGTCAAGTCAGTACATATCAGTGATATCCATAAATGTAAATTCACCTGTTACAAGAAGCAAGTTGACAGAGTGGATCGAGAAACAGGATGCCACAATATGCTGTATACAAGAAATACATCTGACTCAAAAAGAAACTCATAGACTAAAAGTCAAAGGATGGAAAAGAGTATTCCATGCAACAGGAACCCAGAAAAAAGCTGTGGTAGCTATTCTGTTTGCAGACAAAGTGAACTTCAAATCTAAAATGATTAAAAGAGATAAAAAAAAAAGCCACTACATACTTGTAAGTGGAAAAATTCAACAGGAAGAACTAATGATTATAAATATATATGCACCAAAGACAGGAGCACTCAACTATATAAGACAAACACTAATATATATGAAAAATCAAATACACAAGAATACAATTGTAATAGGAGACCTTAACACCCCACTGTCACAAAGAGATAGATCAACTAGACAAAAAGTCAACAAAGAAATAACAGAACTGAATCACACATGTGAACAAATGGACCTAGTAGATGCTTACAGAATGTTCCACCCGACCACATCAGAATACACATCCTTCTCAGATGCACATGGGACATTCTCCAAAATAGACCATATATTAACTCATAAACCATTCTTGAGTAATTGCAAAGGAAGTGAAATTA
The DNA here is from genome assembly GCF_034190915.1 of Cavia porcellus. Lineage (NCBI taxonomy): Eukaryota > Metazoa > Chordata > Mammalia > Rodentia > Caviidae > Cavia > Cavia porcellus. The sequence goes on from NW_026947487.1 coordinate 83,049,757, forward strand.
TCCCAGGAATAATATCTGATAATCGTGCATTAAAATCAAAAATCAATGGCAAAAAAATCTGAAAAACCTGCACAAATACATGGAAATTAAAAACAACCTTCTGAACAACCAATGGGTCACAGCGGAAATTAAAGAAGAAATAAAACAATATCTATAATACAATGAAAATGCAGACACAACATACTGTAACCTATGAGATGCAATGAAAGCAGTCCTAAGAGGAAAATAGATAGCAATAAATAGTCACATCAAGAAAATGGAATGAGCACAAATAAATAACCTAATGTTACATCTCAAGCTCCTAGAAAAGGAAGAACAAGTCAAACCCAAAGCTCATAGAAGAGAGGGACTTGGAAAGATTAGAGCAGAAATTAATGCAATTGAAACAAAAAAGCAAAGAATTAATGAATCAAAGAGCTGGTTTTTTGAGAGAATAAAACAAAATTGATAAACCTCTTGCCAATCTTATCAAGAAAAAGAAAGAAAAAACTCAAATCCATGCAATAAGGACTGAAAAGAGAGAAATTATTACAGACCCCATGGAAATTCAAAAGATCATGAATACCTACTTTGAAAATCTATACTCAGGTAGGGTGGAAAACAGAGGAAGTGGACAGATTTCTAGAAACATATGAACTACCAAAGCTCAATCAAGAAGATATAATAATTTTGAATAAACCAATATCAGCTACTGAAACAAAAAACATGATTAAAAACTTACTAGCAAATAAAAGCCAGGTCCTGATGGATTCATGGCTGAATTCTATAAGAAATTTAGAGAAGATTTAATGCCAATACTCCTTAAACTCTTCAATGAAATTGAAAGAAAATTAGTTCTCCTTAAATCATTCTTGGAGGCAAGTATTACCCTGATACAAAAACCAGAGAAGGACCGAACCAAAAAGGAGACCTATAGCCAATCTCACTAATGAACATTGATGCCAAAATTCTCAATAAAATACTGGCAAATGAATGCAGCAAATCATCAAGAAGATTATACACCATGACCAAGTGGGATTTATTCCAGGTATGCAGGGATGGTTCAACATATGCAAATCAATATATATAATAACCACATCAACAGAGCCAAAAATAAAAATCACATAATCATCTCAACAGATGCAGAAAAAGCTTTTGATAAAGTCCAACATCTTTTCATGATACAAACCCTACAGAAACTCAGAATACACAGTACGTACCTTAATTTCATAAAGGCCATTTATGACAATCTAACAGTCAACCTTATACTGAATGGACAAAAACTGAAAGCCTTCACTCTAAAATCAGGAACAAAACAAGGATGTCCTCTAGCACTACTCCTATTCAATATAGTTCTAGAAATATTAACCAGAGCAAGCAGACAAGAGGGAGAAATAAAAGGAATAAAAATAGGAAAAGAAGTTAAATTATCATTTGCAAATGGCATGACACTGTACATAGAAGACCCAAAAACTCCATTAAAAGACTACTAGAGATAATAAATACAGCAGCATAGCTGGATACAAAGTCAGCACTCAAAAATCAATAGCATTCCTGAACACAAACAAAAAACTCACTGAGAAAGAAATTATGGAAATATCACCTTTCACAATAGCATCTAAAAAAAAGCAGATACGTAGGAATTAACCTAACCAAGATTTTAAAAGATCTATATGCTGAAAATTATACTACTCTTAAAAAAGGAGATTAAAGAGGATATTAGAAAATGAAAGGATATTCCTTGCTCTTGGTTAGGAAGAACCAATATTGTAAAAATGGCCATACTCCCAAAACTGTATACAGATTCAGTGTAGTCTTATCAAAATATCATCAACATGTCTCATGGATCTAGAGAAAATATTCCTAAAATTCATTTGGAAACAGAAGAAACCTAGAATAGCAAAAGCAATTCTGAGCAACAAAGGCAAGACACGAGGCATCTCAAGTCCTGACCTGAAACTATACTACAAAGCCACAGTAATAAAATCAGTATGGTACTGGCAAAGAAATAGACCTGAGGATCAATGGAACAGATTAGAAGATACAAACACTACTACAAAGACACTCAGCCACCTTATATTTGACAAAGGGGATAAACATGTTCACTCTTTAATAAATAGTGTTGGAAAAACTGCTTTCCACATGCCAAAGACTGAAAATAGACCCATGCCTATCACCATACACTAAACTAAAGTCAGAATGGATCAAGTATCTAAACATTAAAACAGAAACACTAAATATACTGGAGGACAAGGTAGATAAAAATCTTGAAGACATAGGGGTAGGCGAAAAATTCATAAATAAAATGCAAACTGCACAGCAAATACTTCAAAGAATCAACAACTGGGAACTCATATTACTAAAAAGTTTCTGCACTTCAAAAGAAATCACCAACAAAGTGAAATGAACACCCACAGAATGGGAAATAATTTTAGCTAACAATCCTTCAGACAAAGGACTTATATATCCAGAACATATAAAGAACTGAAAAACATCAAACCCCCAAATTCAAAGACCCTCTCCAAAAAATGGGCATCAAAGATGAACATACAGTTCTCAGATGAAGATATACAAATGACAAATAAATACATGAAAAAGTGTTCACCATGACTGGCCAGCCATTCGAGAAATGCAAATTAAAATGGCATTGAGATTTCATCTCACCCTGGAAAGAATGACTGCCATCAAAAAAACAACTGATAACAAATGTTGGCAAGGATGCAGGGAAAAAGGAACACCTCTCCACTGTTGGTGGGAATACAGTCTGATGCGACCATTGTGGAAATCAGTGTGGAGATTACTAAAAAAACTAGGATTGGAAGTTCCATTCAATCCAGCTATTCCCCTCCTGGGTATTTTCCCAGAAAAACTGAAAAAGTCATGTCACGGAGATATATGTGCACCCATGTTCATAGCAGCACAATTCGTGATAGCTAAATCTTGGAAGCAACCAAAATGCCCATCAACCATAAATGAATGAAAAAAATGTGGTATTTTTATACAATGGACTACCACTCAGCTATAAAAAAAGGATGATCTTTAGTCCTTTATAAATAAATGGAGGCAAATTGAAAATATCCTCATTAGTGAAATAAACAAGACTCGTATTAGTAAATATCACATTGTCTCTCTAGTGTAAAAATAATAAAAACTGACAGAATAATGGGATCCAAAAAGTATAATAGATATTGTGAAAGCAAAAGGAAAGGAAAGAGCTCTAAAGAGTATAACAGTATGTACAGTGTGTAAGATAAATGACCATATTACGGAAGTTCTGTTGGAACACTGAACAGAAGGATTTGCAGTGTCAGTGTTTGAGTGTCTAGCCACTGTGTATGCTTTGATTTCGTGACTTTGGCAACTACTTTTGAAGAAATGATGAGTAATGTATCAACTAGCAATTCTATGATGCTAATTTTTTTGAATTTGGTATTGTTCTATCCTTCTTTTCTGTTTTTCTATTTTACTTTTCTTTCTTTGAGCAAAAGAGAACAATATGCAATATAACAACCATTGTTAAATTTCATTCTGTTTGGAAAATTTATGTTGTTATTGTTTTGAGTTTGCTGTTATTATATCTTTTGCTATTTGTTTTTCTTTTCTGACTTTTCTCTTTTTAAAATAAAAATAAAAGAATAGGGAGTGGATATAGAATGGCCCATGAATGAGATTTCTTCATGGTCTGGTTATATTGGTCAGGGTTCTAGCACCCACAAGTTGGATGATTTAAGAAATGTGAAATAAAAGAATTCTTCTCAAGGGTGTAGTATAGTATGAAGCCATGAGGGAATGCTGCTGGGTCCTGAAGTGAATAAAAGTAGCACTATTATCCCTAAGTCTGGTGGGGAAGCTAGAGTCAGAGAAGCTTTTGGACAGAGCAATAACCATCAGTGACGTTTCATGGTCAGCATATGTCAAACCTGGAATGAAGCTCTTCCAATCCTGCTCTTCTCTCTCTAATCTCTTTCCTCCAGTGGCTATCCCTAGTCAAAAGCAGAAGGCATTACTATCATCCTTAGAGAGCAGCCTCTCCAAGCACAAGGCAGGGCGGAGCAGGGAGAAGGCAGACACAGAAAGCAAGAGGAAGACAGCTAACTTAGAGTCATGTTCAACCTTAGTGACTTGTCAGTGAGACACTGCACGGCAAATACTGTGCAGACCCTAAAGCCATTTTACAGATTTAATTGTGTCCCCACCTCTGCCCAGTACAAATGTTAAAGTTCTAAGTGCCAATGTGACTATTTTATGGAGGTAATAAAAGTTAAATAATTTAATAAATGTTGTGTCTTCATTCAATACTGGTGTTCTTATAAAAAAAAAGAGAGGAAAGGCAGCTAGAATGTGTGCATGCAGATAAAGTCGTGTAAAGATACAAGGAGGAGACAGCTATCTACAAACCAAGGCAAGACGTCGCAAAAGAAACCAAACATACTGACCCCTTGGTGTTGGACTTCCAGCATCCAGAACTTTGATAAGATGAATTTGTGTTGTGTAAGCCACCAAAGCTATAAGTATTTTGCTATGTCAGCCCTAGCAGACTAATATTGAGCAAGACGAATACATAGAGATCATTTCACTTGGCAATTCACAGAAAAGGAATCTGAGCAGCAAGAGGAGATGGATCTTCTCCCATCTGTGTTCTGCATATAAGTCCTTTGTCTGAAGGATTGTTGGCTAAAATTCTTTCCCGCACTTCAATGATTTATGTGCATTATTTTAACTAGAAATCAAAAGGAGTTAGTTTCCATGCCAGGGCTTTCCACAATATCTAGAAGTCAAATGTATTTTTTTAGTCTTATATCCAGTGTCATGCTATAATTGAATTAGTCTAAGCCTTTGAAAAGTCAGAGAATATGCTAGCTTTCCATCACAATGACAAAATATTTCCTATAACCAACTTGAAAAGAGAAAAGTTTTATCTTGGTTTCTGATTTTACAGAGTTAAGTCTATGATCAGTTAGGTTCATTGTTTCCGGGCCAGAAGTGAGGCAGCACACCATGATGGGGAGCACGCAGGGAAGCAAAGCTGCTTATCTCATGGCAGTCAGAAAGCAAAGAGGGGAAAAAAACAAAACCAGAGTTCCAGTTTACACATCAAGGACCCCAGCGACCTAACTGCCTTCACCAGGCCCCGCCACTTCCCAACCACCCCACGGACTGGCGAATAAACCATTAACACAGGGGCCTTCAACCTTTTGGAAACAATTTGGATCCACACTGTAACAGATTTCACTAATAGTTAGCTCTCTACTTTTCTTTTAAAAAACAAAAGATCTGGCAATTCTGGACCCATATGACAGCATGGTTGCAGATTGTCTGAACTGAGTCACAGGTGCCTATTTCTATGGGGTCTTCTATCATACTTCTTCACTTAGTTATTGTCTAGCCCCCAAAAGCACTATGATTATCAATCCTTGACCACACCAAACCACTCATGAAAGGAACACTCATACTATACCAATTACTAACAAATATACTACCCCTCCCAGGAAATACGCAGTCAGAACTTAGGGGACCTCTGGGAGCTAAACCATGATGCAAACTCATAGATGTTCAAGCTAAATATTCTTAAATAAATGTCCCCGAAGTGTACAATTCAGGACAGGAATTTTACTGGGTGTGACATAACTAAATGAAGAATATGTCAATGTGTGTGATAGACTGAATGTTTGTGTCCTCCCAAAATTCCTGTGTTGAAACCTAATTTCTAATGTGATGGTATTTGGCAATGATTAACTAGTTCATGAAGGAGGAGCCCTTGTAATGGAACTAGTGCCCTTATTTTTTTTAAAGCCCCATGAGAGTTCCCTTGCCCTTTCTACCAAATGAGAACATGGAAAAAATACAGCTTTCTGTGAGCCAGGATGTAGGCCCTCACCAGACACAAAATCTTGGACCTTTATTAGAGCACCCTCCAGAACTATGTGAAATGGATATGGAGCCAGAAACTTACAAACTTACAAAACTTAAAAAACTTACAAAATAAGGTGGAGCCACAAGCAAAATATACTGATAACTATCCAAACACCATCTAGGAGGAAAGAACTGCAATCAGAAATACAAATGCACCATTCCCAGAACTGGAAAGATCCATCAGGCAATGAGTAAATAAGCTTTTGGATTGCTATTCAAATTAATACTTGAATTATTTCACGTCACTTCCTCTGAGTACATGCTACCAAATTACCTCCGGTTCAGATCTGGTTTCTACGTAGAAAACAACTACCCTCCTCCACCTGATGCTGAAAAGGAAAGGGTTATGGGATTCTTTGGGATCTGATATACAGTTTGCTGACTGATTGCATCATTGGTGGAGCTTGATTAAAGAGCTCCCACATCTAAAGATCAATTGGATTCTTCACACCCTGAAAACACCAGTTGCTTAGCCTGCAAGTCTCAGATGTCCCCCTAAAGGCCTCTTGAGAGCCAGCAAGCTGGCCTTTCTGGCAAGTTACCTTTCCTTTCCTCTCCTGTCCTACACATATGCCAGATACTCATCTTTTACCATATGGCCTCAGATAATAATAATAATAATAATACAGAAGCAGTGTAACAGTGGTCTTCTGGACATAATGAGTTGCCAAAAAGAGAAACACTTTGATCTACGTGCCTGTAGGTAGCTACTTAAAATAAGCCAGATGAAATTAAATTAAAAATTCTGCTCTTCAGTTGTACTAGCCATATTTTAAGTGTTCCATAGCTACATGTATCTAGTGTTTGCTGTATCATACACACAGAGAATATTTATTTCATCATAGAGTTTTTTAGGACAGCACTGATATGGATGGTAGAATTCTGAAAGGGCAGAGAGATACATATGAGTAGCAGCATTTTTGGAAAGCTCAAATCTCACCTCTTGTCTCTAGGTGAGGTCTGATCATCTGCAGAGCCAGGGCAGGCCAAGTGACTGAGGGACAGGAGGTTCTAGTCAATCTTTCCAGGCCTGACTGACCTCCATACCTCACCAGCCCCCAGTCTGGAAATGATCTTGAATCCATAGACCCTTCATTACTTTCACAGCTAAACATCTGGAAAATACTAAACCTCACACCAAGTTTCAAATAGTGTTTTCTCAGGACATGAAATTCACTCCAACTTCATAAAGGAGCAGGAGAAGACAGCAAAAAAACAAGCTCTCTCACCCAGATAGCTCTGCACAGGCACCCCTGCCAACTAGTTCATTCATTCTTTCTCGGCACTTCATGCAGATGGCAGGAAAGGAGAACTAAGGGTATTTTATCAGTGAGGAAACTGAGGTTCAGGGGACATGAGTAGGCTCTTGGCAAAAGGTTGAGCAGTTTCAGGTGAACCTAGGATTTGAGACTCAGCATTCCAACTCTTGGCTTAGGGCTTCTTTCTTGCATACCATGTTGCCTCTTTAGCAAGAACTCCCAAGGTCACAAACCATTTACCTAAGTAGTAGAAGCTGGAGCCCCATATGACCGTGTCTACACCACTGTGCTTTTTGTACAATGCAATAGCTATAGTTTCAGAGGAGACCCAAGTTGGATAATGAAGTGGGAACCTTGAGAAACTCTTTTTTCTTATGACACGGAGCTCTGATTTCTAGTCCATATGTGGGCACAAAGCTGGGGCTAATTGCCTCATAACTATCTACAACACTAGAATGATGAAACCATGGATAAGCAAAATCATCAGAAAGATGGTAAGAAGCACAGAGGATTATAGCCTCTTTCTTTTTAAGTACCCAAACAAAAGTAAAGCTAAAATAAATAGACTTTTTCTCAGACTTTTACTCTTGTGAAATGAAATGTCAAAGAAATCAAGCTTACATCAGACAGATCATACATAAATTTGCCCCTGGGAGTCCACGTGTCAGCAAAGGTTCAGCTCAGTCTCCTATATTCACTCAGTTGGTGTCCTAAATAATGAGAATTACTCATAATGATGTAAGCAGGCCCTACCAGATCATAATGGGTCTTATGAATTACCAGAAGCACATCCCTGAATTTTTATACAACAGATTTCACCATAGTTTAATTACTTAGACATGGTATTCTATATATAATATATGTGACAGCTGTTTTTCAATAGAATATTGCATTTTCCCTAATTATTTTAAATAATGGAGATTTTTATTCTATTACTGAAAAGTTATTTGAATTTGACATTGATTTTTTTTAAGTAGAAGGTTTAGTGGGCAGAAAAATTCCATTTTCTCTTAGCTTTAACTTTTGATCAGGCATTGTGTGGGTTACCAGGAACAATGTTTTAATGAAATGAAGTATAAAAAGTCTTACCAAAGCCAGGCGATAAAAGAGAAGAACAGAAAATAGAGAAATATCTAGTGTGTGTGTGTATGCGTGTCTGTGTGTGTGTCTTTGTGTGTGTGTGTGTATATGTGTGTGTGGGATGGGGGGGAAGACAGAGAGGGAGGGAGAGAGATAGAGAGAGAGAGAAAGGAAAGGAGACGGGGGGAGGAGAGGGAGAAAGAGAGAGAAACTGAGCCAAAAGAAATGTTTCTTCCAGTAAATCTTATACCATCAAGTTCCTACCTTGTGTGAAAAGATTTCTAACTCCCCCAGAGAGTTTACAGGGCTAAATCCAATTCTCACAAAGCAAAAATCTACAGCTATCTAATAGCCTTCCCCAGCCACACCAATTTCAATCTAAGAAAGATTCTTCCTGAATCAAAGACAGGGCAAGTAGCTGACAGGACCAAACTTTATTGAGTGTAATGCTGTCTAATGTAATTTTCCAGGTAATATTTCTCAGCTTTCCTGATGGCTCTCATTTCAGCTGGAGCCTATTGATCCCATCAGATGACCAGGTTGCTGTACCTGCTGTTTACTGAGATGTTCAGATCAGTGCCTGTTATGGTCTAGACTGAAAATGTCCCCCCAAAGTCTCACGTGTTTCGAAGGAGACTGGACCATGGGCCCCTGAACTCATCGGTGCATTCACTCATTGATGAGTTCAGTAGTTGAAGGTTCTCTTAAGAGGTGAGGCCTGGTTAAAGGTAGGCAACTTCCTCACCTCCTCCTTCTTTCTCTGCTTACTGTATGTTATGAGGTAAGCACCTTTCCTCACCATGCCTGTCTGCCATGATGTTTCTGCAATGGAGCATCCAGCCAAGGGATGACTCTTTTAAAAACCAAAATAAATCTCTCCTCCTTTAAGTTATGAATGTCAGGTCTTTTGTCCAGACACAGGAAAGTGATTAATAGAGTGCTGTATATTAACCACCCTCCAGGCAAATAGGGATCCTTTTCTTCCTCACCTCTGTTACCTTGCCACTAGAATAGGATATACAGGATGTAGAGTTTTGTGTTACACTCCCAGAGAAGTGACCTCTTCTTCCTAGGTCAAAATTCATTCACTTCACAAAAGTTTTACTGACCACTAAGAATTTAAATCAAGTCTTGTTCTCACAAGTCAGTAAATCTAAACGCAGTTTCCCATGTAAGTTTGTGTGAGCGTGCACGTGTGCACACATGTGTGTATAAAGGTTGCAAGTTACGGTATAAGTTACACTCTATAAATAGACAAAAAGTCTCCATAATTTCACTTTCTAAACTTAAAATGAAAACTTCTCTGATGCATGTGAAATATTTACAAAAGTCTCCCTTCTTATGGCCCCTCTAGCAGTTTTCATCTGAATACTGAGAATGGAACTTTTAGAGAAGCATCTGGATTGTCCAAATGAAAGGCATTTAATGAAGCCTGGACTTCATTAAATGGAAAGTGTAGATGCCACATCAATAAACTAAAATAACTACATGGAAACAATAGCCCATTGTAAGCAAAAGAACGTCTTAGTTCTGTTTCAGGATGGCCACCTACTCATTCCCTGACCTTCTCTGAAATCGCTTAATCCTTCTGAGCCCCAGATTTTTATCCAAAAAATGAAGATGAGTAGTGCTTGTGTCTCTCTCAGAAAGAAATGATGCTATCACTTGTGAAAGCACCTCGTCATCTTTTGTTATAGCCAGGTTGGACTAAGGTATGTTGCAGTAACAAACAATCCCCAGAGTCTCACTGGCTTCGCACTACACAGATCTGTCTCATTCATTTTCTCATCTCATTCTCGATGGCAGTGGAGTTCCATTTCCAACAAACCCAGGTCTCAGGTGGAGAGAGCTCCAAGGTGGCAACTGCTTTCACAATCCCCATGACAGAGGGAAAGTGATACGGCGAATCACGCACAAGCTTGTAATCATCCACCCCACAGTAGGAGGTATCATTTCTGAAAAACTTTTTTCACTAATTCAAGTCAGATTGTCACATCTAAACCTCAAAAGAGATGAAGAAATATAAATGTACCAAAAGTTTAAAACACAAGTGCTTGGAGGAATTAATGAAGCTGAAGTTTCTGTCCCTTTTCTGGTATAACTCTCCTTCTAGTTCCCAAGAGAGACCAAAACAATATACTTACATGATCAAGTGCTTTCCAAAAATGTGAAAAGTAAAAATTTTGTATATGCTATGGTTAAATGTTTTTGAGATGGTGTCTTGCTATGTAACTCAAACTTGTAATCACCCAGCCTTACTCTCCCAAGTAGCTGAGATTACATTGCTGTATCTCATGGCTATATTTTTATATATACTTTAGGTCTGACAAAACTTGACTCTATCTGAATAGGAAGAAGCCCTGAATATTTGTGAATAATTACAAAACAGCAAAGATTACCTAAGATGAGATTTTTAAACATTGTACTCTTTTTCCCAAGCTGTTGTAGAATCAAAGAAAGGTAGCACTGGATCCTCTAAGAGGCATAGGGAGAGGGTGAGGCTGGTGCTGCCCCTCCTGCCCATACTCTTCCCAAGCCCTCTTGCCCCTTCTTCCTTTATGTAAATTGGCATTTTACCTCCACCAGAGGTCCTAAACTATTTGAGAACATAGTCTAGGAATCATGATCTCCTAGAATGTTAGGTTTAAAAGTGGCCTTAAGGGTCATGTAGTATTATTTAGTCCAACCCAATTAAGGAGGAAAATAAACTGCCAGATTTACACAGATAAGTTACAGGAACCAGATCCCCAAAATTTGAGTCAGTATACTTTTCTCTGTGTCTCTCACCTGGGTCATATTATTTTCTTCTGGCCTCGGCAGTGGTTGATATTAGAAGTGGTGCCATTCAGTGTACCCTGGGGAAGCGAAAGGGGAGGGAGAGTCTTAAAAAAGATGGCAGAGGATATTGTTAATAGTGTATCAGGATTTAAAACCCAATTACTTGCACCACTCTGCTTAGATAGATTTTATTCTGTCCCAGTTTGTCTACTTGCATTAGATTTGAGGGCACAGATAGCTATCCCAAAAACATCAGGATACAGCACAGTAATCATCTTTAATTTCCTATTAACTTAATCTTGACCCCTGTGGACTTACACTGTTTTATCATGACTGATCTTAGTTAAATCTGGTTTGTTTGATTGCTGTTTGGTATTGACAGATTTTATTCAAAACTGATATGATTGATAGTATCAAGTCTGACAGTATAGACTACTCTGAAGATGACAAGACTCACTACGATACACATTCTGGTTTGATTACTGCCTGTTTTTCAAGTTTTATACTATATACAAAGTTGTATTTTTATTAATACTGTTATGTACTGATATATTCAGTTACACTATGTCTGATGATATAGCCAATTCTATTGAAGATAACAAGAGTCAACACAGGAACTATGGTAGAACTCCTTGTACAATGGTCTTATATGTCTTTTACATTTCATGTGTTTATAAGAATATGTTTTGTTTTGTCTTGCTTTGTTTTGTTTCTCCCTCTAATATAGAAAGGATAGAAATACATGTTAAGACTCATGCATGTGTAGAATCTATAAATAGTTTATGAGAACTGATCTTATGACACATGATGAAATGAACAAATACTCTGAAGAAAAAGAGACACTAAAGTACCCAGTGCTGATCCTGGAGTGTTATAATGTGACATCCAGCAATAGTATTATTCTTTGTTCAGAATGATTTTAGCCTGCTTGGATTTGTTCAATCTCAACACAATTGAAGATACGGATAACTGCATGTATGTTTAAGTGTATAGGATTGATAACCATATTTCTAAGTTTTTGTTGGATAGTTGAACAGAACTGATTGCAGTCTCACTGTTTGAATCCCCACTTTATATGCTCCACTTTAGTATCTTGAATATAAGAGGACAATCTGTAATCATCAACTAGTGATTTCTTACTGTTTTTTTCTTTAAAAGTATGTATTATTTCTACCCATTTTCTGTTTTGTTTAGTCTTTCTTTAAATAAAATTTAAAAAGTACCCAATGCTGATCCCGGAGTATCATGATGTGAAATCCAGCAATACTATTATTCTTTCTTCAGAATGATTTTATCCTGCTTTAGTTTGTTTAATATCAACAGAAATGAAGATATGGAGAACTGCATGTATGTTTAAGTGTATAGGATTGATAACCATATTTCTAAGTTTCTGTTGGATAGTTGAACAGAACTTTTGCAGTCTCGCTGTTTGAATCCCCACTTTATATGTTCCACTTTTGCACCTTGAACAACTATTTGTAAGAGGACAGTACGTAAACATCAAGTAGTGATTCCTTACTGTTTATTTTTTCTTTGAACTTATGTATTATTTCTACCCATTTTCTGTTTTGTTTAGTCTTTCTTTAAATAAAAATTTAAAAAAAGAAGTGGTGCCATTGCCACCATTGAGGTATCATTATTTCCTGGCTCTGTACCATCAAGCAGTAACTCTATTATCACCTCCAAACAGCTCTGGCCATTCAACATTGAATTTTTAGCACCTTCTTTATCTCAGTTTCTAGACTTAATACTAACTGAAGGACAAAAATCATTATATGCCCCACTCTTCTTCCCTATGCATCCACAAAATATACTGCAGAGCTTTCCCTATTGACTCATCATATTTATGGTCCTCAACATCCATACACCACACTCCCAAGGCCTCTACACCCACATCATTCTCCATGGTCCTCTCCATCCACATAACATATTTCTCATTCAAATACCACACTAAGCTTCCCACACAACCTTTCATTACTATAACATGGCTTATTAGAGTTAAAATAAAGTGTGTATAAAACCCCTTATGTGGAAGTTAAACTTGATTATGTCAACTGTGTTGTCTTGGGAGTCACCCAGGGAATTAGGGGTGTGTCTAGGTGGGTCGTGGAGAGCAGATCTTGGGTTTAATATCTGCTTCCTTGTCCCTTTCTCTCTGCTCTGCTTTCCAGCAGCCATGAACTAAGCAGCTCTGCCCCACCACATCCTCCCACCACAATGTTTCTGCCTAAATCTCACTATCCATGACCTGAATTCCCTTCAAACATGAACCAAATTAAACTTCTCCTTCTTTAAATTGTGGATGGTGGGTATTGTGCCCAGCAACCAAAAAACTGACTAGTACATGCTCTAATTCCTATACCTTATTAATGTGGAATGAAGTTTTAGAAAAACTACAGATCAAAATTTCCTGGGATCAAATATGTGATGGATCTTAATTTTAGAGCAGTCCTACTTCTGTTCTTCCAAATTCTCCAAACGTAGAAGAGATTCTTATCACTTATCGATGACTAATGCTAAGATTCAGGACATGGTAAATACAGTTTACTGTTTATGGATTTATGCTCTGATTTTATAGTCTGACTTTTTAAAAAGTTTTCTCCAGGTCTCAGCTTCAGAAGAGAAGAGCACCATGCATACTTCATAGTTGCCAATTTCTCTGGCAAATGTGCAACCCTTTCCACCATGGTCCCTGGCATTGTTACCTGTTTTAGACAAGTGTAACCATCAGAGTACTGGAGAGGATGGGTCTCACACACACATATCATTGGTTAGAGTATAGTTTACAAAGGCATTATTTACAAAGTTGTGACCAAAGTGTAAAGAGACTGCAAGAGAGAGTACAGCTCTAAGGCCAATAAGGATAGCAGGGCTGTTACCACCCCTGGGTCTGCAGGGTAGAGGAGACACTAGTCGTGACTCTCAGAAGCAGAGCACCACCACTGGAGAGAATCATCTGATAGATGTGTGATTTTCAGTGGACAGAAGCAGCCAGGGTGTGGAGGAAATATAGGAACAGACATGCAGGAACAAATGCCCTGACTTTGTTATCTCCTCACCTCAACAGTTTCCATTATCTCCTTCCCCTCAATGGCCAGGGGACAAGGAAATAATTACATTGAGCCCAAACAGATTGCTGTCCTGAGTCAGAGAATAGGCAAAGCACCTGGTGAAGTAAATAAAAGCTAGTTAACATAACCTCAATACTCTTATTTCTAAAAATCTGTCTTGCAATCGTATCCAAAGTCAGAATTTTTTTCTCTCCTCTTCCTGCCTCCAAGTAAAATATCATTCCTAGCCCTGAACACCCAGAATCCCAGTCCTAGAGAAGTTGCCCTGCCTAATTCATTCTCTAATAAATGTCAGTTACAGGAAAAATGCCGCCTAATTAAATTGTATCTTGCTGAAGATTAAGTTTGTCTCTGTAAATACTGACCTCCTGGAAGCCAAAACATGGTGGCTTCACTGATACTGAAAGAGCAATGGGCTGAAGGGGCAAAGACAATTTTAGTCTTCACTGTTAGTGGCACAGAGGCAGAGTCCTTCTTCACTCTGTGCCGCTTCCAGAATTAAGGTTTTAGCCAAAAGAAAGGGATTGCTCAAGGAATGGTGAAAAAAATAACACTTGAAAAGATTTTCTTGTGTTATTATATCCAAAAACATAAAATTTCTCCAAGCATGTTTGAACATGATCATTAAATACTTCCTATTGCCAAGCCAGTTATTGAACATGGCCTAACCCTACTGTCCTCAGTTTGTCCTCATAAAGCTGTAAGTTTTCTAGAACTCTCCTTGTTCCTCACTAAATTTATTTTTCATGAACTTTTTTTGTACCAGAGATCAAACTCATGACCTCCCACATGCCAGGCAGGTGCTGTGCCACTGAACTGTATCCCCAGCCCCTCTCGTGAACTTTTTTTTCCTATACCTTTTCTAAGAAAATAAATCTCAACTGCATAAAGCATTACTACCATTTTTGTTGTTGCTGAGAACATCCTCTTTGAGTGTAGATTCCATCTGTATCCCCTTTGATTCCCTGGCAGAGTTAGAACATGGTCTTAATCACTCCCACCCCTCAGCCAGCCTTTGCCCCATCGGTGGCCCCAGGCATGGAAATATTAGCAGAAGTTTGTCTCTTATTGTTCGTACCTTCCAAAATTTCCATCACTTTTTAAGACATTTCAGAATCATCCTTACTTTCCAGCTGTGTATTTTAAAAACTCATCTCCTATAGTTTATCTTGCCTCACTGCCTTGTTTTATAAATGAGGAAACTGAATAGAGAACTATATAGAGAAGCAATCTTGTGAAATAATTTCAGAATATGAGTAGTTCTTAGTTTCCTACAACATAGCTATTCACAACTTTCTCAAATCATCTTTTAATATTTTATTATTAAATCAAAAAGGCAAAATGGAACAATATAAAGATAAATGCACGCTAATACATAAACTGAAAACATATATAAAATCTATTTAATGGAATCAACTTGGGAGTCCCTTAATAGATGAATGGATAGAGAAAATGTATATATACAATACAATATTATGCAGCTATAAATAAAAAAATAAAATTTTGTCATTTGCAGCAACATGGATGAAACTGGAGAAAAATATGTTAAGTGAAGTAAGTCAGGCACAGTGTTGTAGTCAGAGGTTTGCAGAGAACAATTAAAATCAGGACATGAAATTTATAATATTTTTGACGGTTACCCAGAGAACACAAGAAAGTGCAGGAAATCTATCCACACACTAAAGACATAGAATATTGAACCAAGGGCCTGAATTCCACAGCAATGTCCTATATGAGTCCAGATGAAAATCTATAATCCATGACAATGCCCCCCACAAGTCCAGTTGGAGGTCTAGAACCCACAAGAAAGACTCACACCAGTCTGTTTTATGGATCCATGCTGGGAAGGCCCAAAGATCAGTGGTAGAAGCCAGAAAGTCCATGCCAGTGGAGTGAAGGAGCTGTGCCAGTAGGTTGACAGTTCTATGCTGGAGCCAAGAAGTTACACTCAAAACAAAGATGAGGGGTGTCCCGAAAAGCACCTCAGCCATCCTCAGTGACACGGAGGCCCCAAGCTCCTCCAACGATAAGCACAGTCGAGTACATTCCAAGAAGCCAGCGTGAAGAGTTCATCCTAGAGATGAAGCAGCACACGTCTTCCCCTCTGGAGCCAGGAAATAATGCTTGATGTAAGGACCAGAGCTTCTCCAGGAGAACCAAAAGCTCAAACAGCAACACGTAGTGAAACCCACAACACCTCAATGCCTCTCTTCTCCTTCTTCACGTCTCTATTTATGCTGGCAACTTTCCTCAGGTGGAACATCTACACTCAGCACCATGGTGATTTAATTTAGTTGGCATTAAGTTGACCACCAGTTTTTAATCCATAACGCACAGGAGGAGAATACACATGTTCTAACATGCAAAAGCTAACAATTGATCTCTAGGACTAGAGAATACAGTAGCAGCTTCCAAAGCCTAAGAAGGGTGTGGGAGAAGAGTGAAGGAGAGAATGGCTAATGGCACAAGGATATGTTGGACAGGAAGAATGTCTTCTAATGTTCTATTGAATGGTAGTATAACCGTGATTGGCAATCATTAACTGAATGTTTCAAAACAGTTAGTAAAAGAAGATACTGAATGTTCCCAACACAAATAATTTATATTTTTTTCAGGGACTAGCTATGCTAATAATTCTGATCACTGCACACTATATATATATATGTGTGTGGAAATATCATACTATATCCCATAAATATATATATATATAATTATTATATGTCAATATTAAAATGTAATTTAAAAATCTATCCATAATTTACACATAGGAAAGTTCTAAAAAAACATAGATTAAAAATGATGTGTTGACTAGGTAATAGAGTCATTGGAATTTTAAATTCCAAAATTTAAATGAATAGAAAGCTTCTAGTCTGGATAAGATAGACTTGGTTCTTCCTACTATTCTCTTTATATAAAATATAAACCTAGGTATTAAGCATGAGACAATTGAAGAATTCTGACTTGGGAAGAGAAAAGATAACTGGTTGGGGGCTACATGTAGAGTCAGAGTTGAATATAACAGCAGTGCATCATCTCACCTCCTACCCAACAGAAGAAATATTTACTATTTACTAATAAAAAGTAGATCTGATACACTATTTCTCCACTGGAATGATGGAAGTACCACTGCAACTACCTGGCATGCTTGATGGCACCAGCAAATTGGATCAGTAAGTAACCAGGAGATGCGCTGACCTTCACTGAGCTTGAGTCTGCTCCTTCACTACGAGGCGGTGTCCAGGGTAACGACAAGAGGAATTCTGCCAAGACCAGTGGCTTGGCCTAGGAAGCCTCTTTGTTCCCATGGACCCAAATTCTGCTTGGTGGCCAGTCTGGGAAACTCCTTTCTACTGTCTCTGGGAATACCAGCAGGGACCAGCAGAAGAGCTAGCAACATCCAACAAACAAAACAAATCAAAAAACACTCAAAGCTTTTATCAGAACCACGGACTGTAACAGTAGACCAAAACTGTGTGTCAAACTTAAGCAACGACTGGCTGCTAAAAGAAAAGAGTAAAACAAGAACTCCTAATAGGCAGAATGTTCAATGTATGGTGGGAATCACTGATCCTAACAAGCACTTGAAAAATCACTGAGGAAAAGTAATAAACTGAGTCCAACACCAAGAACATCAAATGTCGGAATCATCTATCAAGCATTTAACAATAGCCATCATAAATGTTTTACTAATTCACTTAAACAAACAGAAAAATAGAGTATCTCAATAAATAAGTACATATTATAGAATAAAACCACCAAAGGGACATTATATAATTGAAAAATACAGTAAAAATGTACTGGGTGAGTTCAATAGTAGAACACATATGATAGAAAATAAAATTAGTGTCCTTGAGGATAGAATGATAAAATTCACCCAATCTGCACAACATAACAAATATAAGCTATGTTTAGTTTTTAGCAAACAAAGCTAACAAAGCAACTAAACTAAAAAGCAAACAAAAACAAATCTTTAAAAAATTCCAGAACCTCAGCAACCTGTGCAAAAATAACAAAATATTCAGCTTTTGCATCATTGGGAACACAAAAATCAAGAAAAGAAAGAATGAAGCTTATGGAGTACTTGAATCAATCACTCAAGTAAACTTCCCAAATTTGGTTTAAAAAATAAGACTACAACCAGCCCCCAATTTAATAAATCCAAAGAAATCCAGGCTAAGACATAACATAATTAAATTTCTGAAAATTAAAAATGAAGGGAAAAAATTGAAAGCAGCCAGGAAAAAAGTCAGTTTCATTATAGAAGAAAAACAGTTTGAATGACAGCACCTTCCTCACCAGAAACCATGGAGACCAGAGGAAAGATGCTTTGAATACTGAAAGAAAACTGTCACCCATAAATGCCATGCCCACCAAAACGATTCACTAGAAATAAAGGAAAAAAGCAAGACATTTTCAAATGAAGAAAAACTAGAAATTCTCTTCAGAATGGCTTTAAAAAGTTTTAAACTGAGAAAAAAATGATAAAAGAAACTTGAAGTTTCCAGAAACATGAAAGAACAAAAATATAAGTACAGACAATTTGTGCCCTTGTGAGTTTTATAAATAATATTGATAATTGGAAACATAAATTATAATACCCAAAACATGATATTTAAAATTGGGCAAGATAAACGGAATAAATGGGAGGAAAGTTTTCATACTTCAGATGAAGTGGTAACATAGTGATATTCGCATTAGGGAGCGGTGAAATACTTGTAATCCTTGCAACAACCACAAAAAGAACTATTTATAAGACGCCCTCCAAACACTAAAAAAGAGGTAAATAAAGCATAAAAATACAATTGTAAAAAATGTAAATAATTGAAAAGAAAAATAAGGTGGAAATGAAAAATCAACCTAGGCCTTGGGTAGAAAAGAAAGTCTCCCAGGACAACGCATAACTGTAGTAGTTTGGGGCTCACATTTATATTGCCTGTTGTGGTTTGGATCTAAAATGTCCCCCAGAAGTCTCATGTGTTTGGAAGGTGATGGGATCAAGAGGGCATTACGGTCATCAGCGGTTCATCCAATGAGTTCAGTAGCAGAATGCACTGGTGGGAGGTAGGGCCTGGTTGGAGGCAGGCCAGTTGGGGTGCAACCTGGCAGGGTGTATTCTTGTCCTGGCCTTTTCTTTTTCTGCTTTCTGGCCACCACTGAATGAGCAGCCAGGGCCTTCCACCATACTGCTTCTGTCTTGGAGCCAGCCAGCATGAGAACGAACCCACTGAAAATTGTGGACCAAATAAATTGCTTCTCCTTTATTTTGTCCCAGGGATGAGAAAGTGATTAAAATGCCTGTCCTATGTAAGAATCCTTAAGCTGAGAAGCCCGTTCCTTTGTCTGAAGGACTGAATACTTCTGCAAGCAGAGAGGCATCGCAGCTTCCTGAGGCACCTCAGCCTGTGGTGAGTGCCCAGCACAGTCTGCCCAAATCTCAGACTGTTCCGGACCCCCCAGGCTTCTGGGTGCAGAGAAGTGGAACAGTGGGTTAGAGGCCACTACAGCTGCCTCCCCATCCCCCCCCCCCCCCCCCGCTACACTTGGAAGTCTGCTGAGCTCCTGACGGATGGGCGGGCCTACACTAACCCCCGAGCCCAGCCGCGCCTAGCCATCTGCCTGCAGAGGAGGAGCTGGGCGGATCTGGAGTGCCTGCAGAAGTCCCTTCCTTTGCCTAGAGGACTGTGGATATCTCTGCAAGCAGGGAGGGATCACAGGCTCCTGAGGCACTGTGGCCTGTGGAGAGCACCCTAACCCGGCTGCAATTGAAGAGCTGTGGATCTTCCAAGGGGCAGGTGGGCGCACAGTGTCCCTGAGGCCCAGCTTGTCTGGAACTGCGGAGTTCTGAGCAGGCAGAGGAGGGACACTGGTTCTGCAGGCCCAATGGCTTGGGGTAGTGCGGTGTCAGAGGCTCAGTAGCTCCAAGCATAGAAGGGGATTTTCAACAGATCCTGAGGAAGCTTTCAAATAACACTTGAAACACAGAAATATACAAAATGACAAAACGAAAGACCAAATTACAACCTCAAACCTCCAGCCCATCTCAGGAAACCCTAGGAGCAATGTATATAGAAGAAAATATATCCCATCCACCTCATATATCGGACATAATAGCTACTGAAATTGACAAACAACTCCAGGAAGCTTTAAAGAAATTCAAACTCGAAATAATCTCCCAGATAAAAGAAGAAATGATAAAAGAAATGAAAGAGATTCTAAATATATCTAAAGAAAACACAGATAAAAAATTGGAGGAACTAAACAAAAAGATAGAATCCCTAGACGAGCAATATAAGAAACAAACAGAATACATAATGCAGATGCACAGAGATATACAGGAAATAAAAAACTCCACTGAAAGTTGTAAAAACCGCCTTAATGAAAGTGAAGATAGAATTTCAGACCTTGAAGACATGATTGCAGCTAGTGAACAGGAAAGGAAAGATCTTTTGAAAATAACAAGGAATCAGGAAACAACAATTCAACAACTGCAAGACGATGCAAAGAAGAATAACATAAGAATGATAGGGATTAATGAAAGAGAGGGAGACAACATAAAGGATGTCAAGCGGATATTTAGAGAAGTAATAGCTGAAAATTTCCCAAGCATGAGATCAGAAACTGACATCAAGATCAGTGAAGCATATAGAACTCCAAACACTCATAACCAAAATAAAACTACACCCAGACATATAATAATCACCATCCCAGAAATCCAACACAAGAATAGATTACTAAAAGCTGTCAGAGAGAAAAGACAGATCACTTATAAAGGAAAACCTATCAGAATCACAGCAGACTTCTCAGCACAAACAATAAAGTCAAGAAGAGCATGGAGTGAAATATTCCAGATCCTAAAGCAAAATGATTTCCAACCAAGACTGATATATCCTGCAAAACTATCATTCAAAATAGATGGTGCAATACGATACTTCCATGACAAAGAACAGCTGAAGAACTTCATGAACACCAAACCGACCCTGCAAAAAATATTGAAAGACAGTTTAGATACACAAAGGAAAAAACCACTAAGCAAAGCAAATAATTAAACAGAACAGAAAGATAAAGATGCAACAGCAGAGAGATAACATTCCTACAATTAACCAGCATTTAACAGTAATAACCATTAATGTAAATGGTCTCAATGCACCAATCAAAAGAAACAGACTAGCAGAATGGATCAAGAAACAAAATCCAACCATATGCTGTTTACAGGAAACCCATCTAACCCAGAAGGATACTCACAGACTGAAAGTCAAAGGATGGAAAACAATTCTTCATGCAGCAGGAATCCAGAAAAAGGCAGGAGTAGCCATTCTGTTTGCAGACAACGTGAACTTTAAACCAACAATGACCATAAAGGACAAAGAAGGTCACTACATACTTGTAAGGGGAAAACTCCAAGAGGAAGAGATAACTATCTTAAATATATACGCACCAAACTCCAGAGCACCAAGTTATATAAAACAATTATTAACAGAAATGAAAACTCAAATTATCAGTAACACAATTGTAACAGGAGACCTTAATACGCCATTGACACCAAGGGACAGATCAACCAGACAGAAAATGAGCAAAGAAATAACAGAACTGAATCATACCTGTGAACAAATGGGTTTGATAGACATATACAGGATGTTCCACCCAACAACATCAGAATACACATTCTTCTCAGCAGTACATGGATCATTTTCTAAAATAGACCATATATTAGCTCACAGAACATATTTAAACAAGTGCAAAAGAGCTGAAATCATCCCTTGCATGTTATCGGATCATAGCGCTCTGAAATTAGAAATTAATGATAAAAGATACTGCAAAAATCCCACAAACACATGGAAACTGAATAACACACTCTTGAGTAATCAGTGGGTCACAGAGGAAATTAAAGAAGAAATCAAACAATACCTAAAAGAAAATGAAAATACAGATACAACTTACCGGAACCTGTGGGATGCAATGAAAGCCGTCCTGAGAGGAAAATTTATTGCACTGAGTTCCCACATCAGGAAAACAGAACGAATACAAATAAATAACTTGATGCTACACCTCAAACAGCTAGAAAAAGAAGAGCAAGTCAAGCCCAAAGCCAAAAGAAGAGAGGAAATTATAAAAATCAGAGCAGAAATCAATGCAATAGAGACTAAGAAAACAATCCAAAGAATCAACAAATCAAAGAGTTGGTTCTTTGAAAGAATAAATAAAATCGATAAGCCCCTAGCCAACCTTATTAAAAAAAGGGAAGAAAAAGCTCAAATTCATGCAATAAGAAATGAAAAAGGAGAAATCACTACAGACCCAATAGAAATACAGAAGATCATCAACACCTACTTCGAAAACCTCTACTCTCAAAAGTTTGATAACACAGAAGAAATAGACAGATTCTTAGAAGCATATGAATTGCCAAAGCTAGATCAAGAGGATGTAAAACTGTTGAATAACCCAATCTCTGTTACTGAAATTGAAAATGTAATTAAGTCCTTACCCACCAAGAAGAGCCCAGGCCCAGATGGATTCACTGCAGAATTCTACAAGAAATACAAAGAAGACCTAATGCCGACACTCTTCAAACTGTTCAATGAAATTGAAAGGGAAGCAATCCTTCCTAAGTCGTTCCTGGAAGCAAATATTACTCTAGTACCAAAACCTGAGAAAGACCCAACTAAAAAAGAGAACTATAGACCGATCTCCCTAATGAACACAGATGCAAAAATCCTCAATAAAATATTGGCAAATAGGATCCAGCAAATCATCAAGAAGATTATACACCATGACCAAGTGGGATTCATCCCAGGAATGCAAGGATGGTTCAACATACGCAAATCAATAAATGTAATCCACCATATCAATAAAGCCAAAAATAAGAATCACATGATCATTTCTATAGATGCAGAAAAAGCCTTCGATAAGGTCCAACATTTATTCATGATAAAAACTCTACAGAAAATTGGAATAGATGGTCTTTACCTCAATATAATAAAGGCCATTTATGACAAACCAACAGCCAGCATCATTCTAAATGGCCAAAAATTGAAAGCCTTTACTTTAAAATCAGGCACAAGACAAGGATGTCCTTTATCACCACTCCTATTTAATATAGTACTGGAAGTACTAGCCAGAGCAATTAGGCAAGAAAGAGAAATAAAAGGGGTAAAGATAGGAAAAGAAGAAGTTAAGTTATCATTGTTTGCAGATGACATGATACTCTACATAGAAGACCCCCTAAACTCCATTGAAATACTCTTAGATACAATAAATAAATTCAGTAATGTGGCTGGATACAAAATCAATACTCAGAAATCAATAGCATTCCTATACACGAACAACAAAATTACAGAGAGGGAAATAAGAGAAACTGGACTATTCACATTAGCAAGCAAAAAAATGAAATATTTAGGAATTACTCTTACGAAAGAAGTGAAAGACTTATACAGTGAAAACTATAATACACTGAAAAAGGAAATTGAAGATGATCTCAGAAAATGGAAAGACATCCCTTGCTCATGGATAGGAAGAACAAACATTGTGAAGATGGCCATTCTCCCAAAACTCTTATACAGATTCAATGCAATCCCAATAGAAATACCATCAACATACCTTATAGATCTAGAGAAATCACTCCTAAATTTCATCTGGAACCAGAAGAGACCTAGAATCGCAAAGGCAATTCTAAGCAGCAAAGGCAAAGCAGGAGGCATCACAATCCCTGACTTGAAATTATACTACAAAGCAACAGTAGTAAAATCAACATGGTATTGGAATCAAAATAGAGGCGAAGATCAATGGAATAGATTAGAAGATACAACCACAACTACAAACACACTCAACCACCTTATCTTTGATAAAGGAGCCAAGCAGGTTCACTGGAAGAACGATAGTCTCTTTAATAAATGGTGCTGGAAAAACTGGCTCTCCATTTGCCGAAAACTAAAGCTAGACCCATGTCTATCACCATGTACTAAATTAAAATCTAAATGGGTCAAAGATCTGAATATTAAAACAGAAACACTAAATCTATTGGAAGACAAAGTGGGTAGAAACCTTGGAGACATAGGAGTAGGTAGAGAATTCATGAACAGGACTCAAACCGCACGGGAAACACTTCCCAGAATCAATAACTGGGACCACATCTTATTAAAAAGTTTCTGCATGTCAAAAGAAATCTCCAGCATAGTGAAAAGAAAACCCACAAACTGGGAAAAGATTTTAGTGAACTCTCTCTCAGACAAGGGACTCTTGTCTAAAACATATAAAGAATTAAAAAAACTCAGACCTCCAAAATTCAAAGATCCAATCCAAAAATGGGCATCTGAGATGAA
This sequence comes from Cavia porcellus, assembly GCF_034190915.1. Lineage (NCBI taxonomy): Eukaryota > Metazoa > Chordata > Mammalia > Rodentia > Caviidae > Cavia > Cavia porcellus. The sequence continues at coordinate 83,074,153 of NW_026947487.1, forward strand.
TATGCAATTCTCAGATGAAGAAATGCAAATGGCAAATAAATATATGAAAACATGCTCATCATCATTGGTCATCAGAGAAATGCAAATTAAAACCACACTGAGATTCCATCTCACTCCTGAAAGAATGGCCAGGATCAAGAAAACCAACAACAACAAATGCTGGAGAGGATGTGGGGAAAAAGGAACTCTCCTGCACTGTTGGTGGGAGTGTAGACTGGTACAGCCTTTGTGGAGGTCTGTCTGGAGGTTTCTCAAAAAGTTGGGATTGGAAATCCCATTTATTCCAGCTATTCCACTTCTAGGCATATTCCCAGAAGAACTGAAAGCATCATACCACAGTGATTTATGTGCACCTATGTTTATAGCAGCACAATTTGTAATCGCCAGATCTTGGAAACAACCCAAGTGTCCATCAACTGAGGAATGGATAAAAAAGTTGTGGTATTTCTATACAATGGAATATTATTCAGCTATAAAGAAGGATCACATTGAGATATTTATCAATAAATGGGCGCAGCTTGAGACCATACTCATAAGTGAAATAAATCAATCTCGCATGTATGAATACCGAATAGTTTCCCTAATGTAAGTAATGATTCAAATATATGAAAATATGTGGCAATCATGATTCCCCATTATGTGGCCTTGAAGCCTTATAAAATTTTCACTTATTAATTAGAAAGGCTTTATTCCGGGCTTCTTGATATGGAAATATTTGAAGCTATAGTATATGAAGTTTTATCCAAATATCTCAAGGAAAAAGACAGACACTATGGTAACTATTATTCTTTAAAAAAATTATTTAGTTATTTCTTATGTTTATTTTAATTAAGGGAAAAATTTAAAAAATTAGGATATATAATAGTAACTCTTTTCGATTTCCTATTAACTTGTTTTGAAGTCCTGTAATGCTCCCACGATCTTGTTTTGACTGATTAGACTCTGTTCCATTCTGTGGGATAGTATCAGGTCCGAGGGTATAGGCAACTACTTTGAAGGCAGTAAGATTCACTAAGATGCCCATTCTGGTTTGACTATTGTCTCCTTTGGAAGTCCTGTAATGTTTACAATGTCTAAGTTTTATTGGTCTTGTTCTCTACTGTTTTGTCCAACTTTATAATATCTAATGAGATAGACAAATCTTTTTAAGGAAACAAGAGACAACGTTGATAACTATTGTTAATAACCGTATACTCTGTTCTACATCATGTGCTAAGTCTATCCTTGGTTTTCACTGACAGCTTTGTTCTGCCATATTTGACTTTATTCTCCCCCCCCAAAAAAGTAATAAGAACTAAGGAGTAATAAAATCTAAAATGTGTAAATTTTGTTGTAAAAAGAGAGGAAGGGGAAAAAAGAGCTCTAACGGATATAACAGCAAGTGTGTATAGGGATGTTGAATAGCTGACTATATTAATGTTTTTGGATCATTGAACACAGCTGTTTGTAGTCTCTCTGTTTGAATGTCTACTTTGTATTCTTTGATACTGTGATTTGAGCAACTATTTCCAAGATGATAATATGTAATCTATTAACAGGTGATTTCTTACTGTTATGCTTTTTTTTGTAGTTCTGTATTATATGTAACCTTACACTGCTTTGTTTTGTTTTGTGTTTTTCTCTTTTTCCTCTTAAATAATAAAAAAAAAAAAAAAAAAGAATCCTTAAGCTGACAAGTTAATATTACAAATGCCACTTCTCCTGGAGTGCTTGGATTAATAATTAATGTAAAATGCACAATGCAAAATTTTATAATGTAGGAGTAAAACAAACTACCACATGCAAGAAAAAGAAAACACAGTAAGTTGTATGATTAGACTATTATAATTTCTATATTTTGAGTTTTGTTCTAGTTCTTAACTAATAACTCCCATATCCCATGAAATTTCCTAAGTGACTGGAACTGTAAAGAACTGTAAGGATAAAGTATTTTACCTTTTTCCTCTTGGTTTCTTATCCAGCTTTGAAATAGCTTCAGAATGGTAAAGGTGAAAGACAGTCTTCTGTTATAATGTCGGTGTACTTTAGACCTCAGAAAGCAAAGAACTCTGTGTGTGTGTGTGTGTGTGTGTGTGTGTGTGTGTGTGTGTGTGTCCACATGCTATAGCATTTAGGATTTACTAAAGGAACATATTTAGTATTATATATTATTATAATATATTATAATATAATATAATATATTAAATGTATTTTTATATAGTGTATAATATTGTATGCACAATTTAAAAGGTTTATAATGGCCAGGCAATCAGGGGTGGAAGAAAGAAAAATGGCCAGCAGTATGCTAGAGAGGCAGAGGAGCCAGTTGAAAGTTGAAGGCCCAGAGCCCACTGCAGAGTGCGGTGTGCATCTGTGAATTTGTGTCAGAAAACTAAAGGTCTGCATTGGAAAGCTGAAGAGTTGTACTGGAAGCCCAAAGGAGCTGTCACACATGAAGGCTATGGCAGTGATGACATGCTAACCACCACACCCAGAACTGTGTTCTACTAATCTGATAGATGTTTCTTAATCCATTGAAGTCGACATATCACAATTAACTATTACACCTGCCCTGCTTTTTACCTTCTCATTTTTCCCCCCAAGTAGAAACTAAGCTTTTCCCCAAGAAAAATCATAAAAATGAAAAAATATACTCTCTTTTTCCACTACCTCTCTGTCTTAGAAGTGCCATAGCGACTTTTTCTGATTTAACCTGTCTCATATCAGATCATAAGACCCACATTTCGGACAAAGTCCTACTATATACCCTAGAGCAGGGGGTTAAGCCTAGGGTATGCGTGCCACTGCAGGCATGCAGAGTCCTTTCAACATGTGAACCAAGTCACCCCAGCATTGCCCCAGCAGCCAAGCATCAGATAACAGCACACATGGGGCAGTGTGGGCACTCTGCAATAAATAATTGGGTTTGGGATTGCAGTTTGGGCACTTGGTCTCTTAAAGGTTCACCATCACTCCCCTAGAGAAAGAAATGCTATCCAAAAAGGCCAAGAACGATCTGAACACACAGGCCTTCGTGGGTTTTCCCACTCAGTCGATAAGCATTGTCATAATGTCTTATTAAAACCCAAAGGGCAAGGTTTAGAGAGTTTTAAGACAGCCAAGTATGTGCAGTCTTACAGGAAAGTGAATGAAACTCATCCACATTCTCAGAGAGTAGAGCACCCCAACTCCACAGTGATGGTGCTCCTAGGCTAAGGAGCATTTCAGACCTCACCCTATATATGTTTTCCTTTGGCTGCTTATTTGTAGCCTGTAAGATATCCTTTATAAGAAATCTGTGGAAATAAGCATAATGTTTCCCTGAGTTCTTTTGATCATTCTAGCAACTTAGAGCCAATGAGAGAGATCATGGAAAACCAAATTTGGAGCCATTTAGTCAGTTCTGGTGGCCCAAACTTATGACTCATGTCTGACGTAGAATCAGTGTAGTGGTTCAGAGCCCTTGCTCTGTGGGATCTGACCCAGTCTCCAGTCAGACAGCGCCAGAACTGAACTGAATTAGAGGATGCTGAGCTGATGTCCTTTGCAGAACTGACTGCTTTCTTGCTGGTAAAGACAAATCCCCAAATTTGTCTATTCCTCTTCCTAAAGGGCTCTCAAAATTCTTCATTTTAATGGAGTTCACTTTATCATCCTTCTTGATTTTGGGATTACAGAACTGATATATGTTGTGAGTGCAAAGCAGGAGAAACTGAATTTAAGGGTTTTCTTCTACTATAACATCATAGGCTCCTATTAGTTAACTGAATTATAGAAAAATGCAATAAAATATGTATCTTTTAAATTATCAAAACATAAAGGGTAATCAACAATGTGAGTAAACAAAGAGACTAAGGTCAAATAAATTTGAAAAATGACCCAAAAGGAACTTCAGCAAATAAAAATATACACAGAGTTCATAAGTAAGATGATATATCTTCTACATGTAAATCTGTACAACCAAGAGAAATGTTCATGTGCCATGAAAGAATTACAAGTTTGCTCCATTTAACCAAGGGGAGGAGAGATTACCTATAATCAGAAAGACTACAAGCAAAAGGTATCATTTAAATGCACTTTAAGGTTGAAATCATCAAATAGTGGTCATATTTTTCCAGAAAATATATTTATTTGATATTTACAATATATTTCTTTTTATTTTGAGATAATTTTAAGTTCATATGCTGTTATAAAGAACTGTAAAGATAATTTCTATGTGTCTTTTACACACTTTCCCTCAATGACAGTATCTTGCAAAACTATGGTACAATATCCCAAGCAGGATTAGTATTTGTACAGTCAAACTATAAAATAGTTCCATCACTACAACACAAGATTTCTCACATTCCCCTTTAATGCTACACCAATTTCCAGCCTTCGTCTTCTCCACAACCCCAGCAACCACTAATCTGCTCTCAACTGCTCTAATCTTGTCACTTATCATAAATGAAATCACTTAGCATGAAACAATAAAATTTTTCTCCCAGAATAAGTCTCTAGAAATTCACCCATATTATGACATGTATTATCAGTTCCTTTTGATTGCTGAGTAGTATTCCATATTGTGAATGTACCATAGTTTGTTCTATCATTTACCCAATGGAGGACATCTAAACTGTTCGCAATTTTTATTATTATGAATAAGCCTGCTAAAAACTTTTGTACATAGGTTTTTGTGTGAACACAGGCTTTATTTCTCTGGGATAGAAGTTCAGTTGTACAATGGTTGAGCTAGCTGATACTGCATGTTTTGTGTTATAACAAACTGCCAACTTACTTCTAAAGTACTATACCATTTCAAAATCCCATTTTCAATGTGAAAATAACCTTATTTCTCTGCATCTTCAACCGCATTTGATATTGTCACTCTTTTACTTTAGCTCTTCTGGTAATTCTGTAGTGATGCCTCATTGTGGTTTTAATTTTCACTTCTCTAATGGCTAATAGTGTTGAAATCTTCACACGTCCCTGTTTGTTATCTATAGATCTTCTTCAATGAGATGTCTGTTCATGCCTTTCATGCATTTTCTAATTGGATTACTTTTTGATGTAAAGTGCTGGGAGTTCATATTGTGTATTTTAAGTATATAACTTCTCTGTTCATCTTCTTAATAGGTTCCCAAAGAAGTTCTTCATCACTTTATCAATCCTTCTTTTTATGGGTTCTTTTGCCTGAAAACTTTTGCCTAACTTTAGTTCCTAAAAATCTTTTCATATTTGTTCTAAGAGTTTTACAGCTTTACATTTCATATAAAAGCTTGTCAGCTATTTTAGGTCAATTTTTGTATAGTAAGTAAGATAAGACATGGCTTTTCCTTTGCTTGTTTTCACCTATTATGAATATCCAGCTACTCAGGCGCCATTTGTTAAAAGGCTATCTTTTCTCTACTAAGTTACTTTTGACAAAAATCAGGCTGGTATATTTGTGCAGCTCTATTTTGGGGTTTTCTATTGTTTCATTGACTATGTATATAGTCTTCTTCCAACAAAATTAAGATGCAGTCTTAATTACTGTAGCTACATATTAAGTTTTGAGGCTGACTAGTTCTTCTTTATTCCTTTTCAAAACTATTTTAACTATTAATTCTTCTGTCTTCCCACACACATTTTGGCATACTTTTACCTATATCTACAAAATATCAATTTGGGAAGAAGTAACATCTTTACTATATTGAACTTTCAAATCATAAGCACATATTCAAGCATGAGGTCCTAAGTTCAATTCCTTGTACAAAAAATCCATATTCTTCTTTATTAGATCTTTAACATTTTGTCATCATTCGTAATGCAAGTCCTATATATATTTTATTAGATTTACATCTAAGTGTTTTATTTTTTAACAGCTTAAATGGTATTGCATTTTAAATTTCAGTGCCCATGTGAAATGTTTTTAATGATTATTTTGCATGTCGTTACCTTGCTGAATTCACAAATTAGTTCTAGGAATTTTGCATGTTTTGTGGATTTCATAGGATTTTCCAAACAGACAAGCATGTCATCCACCATAAGGGCAGGTTTCTTCCTTTCGGTAAGTCTGCCTTTTATTTTCTTTTACTGCCTTATTGAATCTTTGTGAAGTTCCTGTATTATACTGAATGTGCTGCATGTAGACATTCTTGCTTTATGCTCAAACAGGGAGAAAAACTTCAGTCGGAGTTAAATCTGTCATTTTGTTTGTTGTTCTTTTTGTTTACTGGTCTTATTGTATCTGTTTTCGATTCTTCCTGCCTTCTTTCCTCTTGCTTAACTTCCTTCTTGTCTTCCTGCCTCCTTCAGCATTTTTAGAAGGGCATTTTCATTTGTCTCTATACCAATTTTGAGTATATGCATGTAACACTTTTTCATTTATCAGTAAATACTTAGATGTTACATTATATGTGCAATATATATCTTATCACGGCTTAATGGTGCCGTCATTTGAAAGCCCCAGCTCTCCACTAGTCCTCCTCTAGCACCACCCCAGCAGGGAAGGAAGGGGAACCATACGATTGCCAGGTGGAAGCGGAAGCCCAGCTACCAAATTCCCCCACCATGGTCTTCACTGACACCATCGTTTCGTGCCAAAAGAGGGAAAAGAACTGGTCATGAGCTCACAAAAATGGAAGTTCTAGTTCTCTACTTTGCTTTTTTTTCTCTTTTACACCACCCCAATAGGGATGTTGGGTTCCTTATTAAACCTCACAAGAGTAGAAGTAAAGGCATCATCCTTGACCTCGGTTGGCATCAGTGGGTGTGAGACTGTAGTTTAATTCATAGTATTTGGTTGGAATTGAGTGGTTTTGTCTGGAAGCTTCTGTGTTCTTGGGCTGCTCCCTTTCCCCACTTGGCTAGAGAGTGCAAACTTTAACTGGGGGTTAGTTAGGCTTTTGTGCTCACCCATGTTTCCAGGTTGCCGACTTGGAACTAAAGAATGATATAAAAAGAAAGTCTAGGAAACTCACCATCGTGTCACATCTTGGATCCAAAGACCCTGAGACAGTCTATCTTCTTATCAACACTTTTTAGAGCCTTCTTATGTTGTGTTCTCTATATATAATGTCCAGGTTTTGCTGCACTTAACAGGAGAAATAGAGAAAAGTCTATCTATTTCATCTTCCCAGAGGCCAAGATTCACCCACCATGAAGCTTTTAAGTCTAAATTTGTTGCCAACATTTTTAAAAAGCAGACTTGAAATAAGAATGCAGTCATTTGGTTTCTCTTGAAAACCAGACAATCTGGCAACATTTGGCTCATGCTCCAAAGTGGAAACAATTGGCAGGAGTTTCATTGTCCAATATGGTAATCCATTAATCATATGTAAGTTTAAATTAAAATTAACTTTATAAATTCCATTGTCTAATCACCCTTGCCACATACGATTAGTGGACTGGACAGTGTAGATTGAGAGCATTTTGCCATGACAGAAAATTCTCTCACGGCACTAGGCTTGAACATAACTGAAGCAAGCATGCTCAAATGTGCCAAGTCCCCATGACCTGATGTCATTAATCTCTCTCACTTGCTGACAAATTTGTGTTTACAACGCCCAGCTTAAAGGACAAGTTTGATTTTTGACTTGTGCATTTGTTGGGGTAGGCAGACTGTAGGAGCACCAATAATCCATAAGACAGGGGTAGGAGGAGCTGTGGTCCTGCAAAATCCAGACACCAAGATCTGGGTAAAGAGCAAAAGAAACATGGGGAAGGGGAGAAACAACGTAGAGATTAAAATTAAGTGAAAGTAGTTACCTTTTCAGAACCCACTTTGCCCCCAACTAGCTGTGTGATTGGGCTGAATATTGCTTTCTACTGCACAAATATCCCCAAATCTTATCTTGGACCACTCTGTCCTTTGTTCTCTGTGTTCCAGCTATGCTGATGCTCTCAGTTCCTTGATTCCTTAAACAACATTGCTCTTTAAGACCTTTATACTGCCAGTATCAATGCCTGCACCACTCTGACCCCAAGTTTCAACCTGTGGGCCCACTCCATTTAACTCATGGATTTCTGGGACTCTTCTCTGGAGATTCCACTAGGTAAGGTCCCTGTCATAAGTGCTCATGGCACCTAATTCAAGTTCATGGCACTCATCAAAATATATATTTATTATCTACTCAAGTAGGCACTTACCTATGTGTCTCTTTCCCCCACTTGACTGTGAGTTCCCAGAGAACCAGCACCATAATTGTCTTGTACAATGCCATATTTCTTTGAACTATCAGAGTACTTAACATACAGTAAACACCAGAGCAAATATCTATGGCTAAAAATATGAAAGTTTTTCTAACCCTAGCTTCTGCAAAAGCAAAATAGGAGCAATAATAACTAGTCCCTTTGCAATTATTTTAAATTTAAGACCAAAAGCTATAAATATTTTTACTATTGAAAAGGAAAATATCACCTTGTTAAAAATGAACTCATGCTAGAATTAAGAAACAAAGCCATACACTAAGGCCCAGAATTGTTAAGAGAGGGCTGGACAGCACTCCGGTGAATTTCACCATTGTAATATTCAGTTCATTACTGAATGTTTTGCTCAATACTTTCTTGATACTTAATTTGTTTTAATTTAAAGCCTGATGAACTTCAGTCCAGTTAGAGGTATGTTTTATGCCTTCGCTAATCACCTCCAAGTTAAAGACAGCAAACTTTGTAGGCCTCAGTTTCTCCATTTGTTACATGAAAAGAGTTAGTGTTGTCCTGTTAAACCCCCAAATTTACAAAGATCATCTGATACAACTAATAGGAACACAGCTGATGAATTATGGTATAAACCCAGGGTGTTCTTATTTGGAGCAGTATAGACTTCTTTCCCAAGAGACCTGTATTTCCAGGTGAGGTAACTGGCCAAAGGCCAACAGGGACTTTACCTTTAAAGAGTGTTCAGTTTCAGCAGTGGTGGAAAAATCCTGACCCCCAGTGAGGCCAGGAAGATAAGAAGTGTAATGTAAGCTTTGCTAGAGCTTCCAGCATCTTTGGGCTTTGCCTGGAGAGGCCCTGGGGCGATGACTGACCTCACCCATAATTAAGTGCCTACAATCAGGCACCTAGTACTTTTGTCCCACCACTGGCTGCTAAGAATTTTGAAGGTAGGATAGAATGATCCTAAGAGGTATGAATTAGATGGGCTGAACCCTGTGAGGGAGCATTGCCTTTTATTCCATCTCTGCCCCACTAGGGCAAAGTGGAGCTGGCAGGTCAGCAGCACTCACCTCTCAATACAGCAGAGGGCAGTGAGAGTCTCATCTTAGTCCACACCCAGGCCCTACCGGAGCACAGCAACAGAGACTGGGCCATCTGATACCTGGGATTACTCCTCCTTCTCCCCCACCCCCAATCACCCCCTCCCATCCACCCCTGCTAAAATACACACAGAGACACACAAACACACAAGTGTATTCAAGTAGCAGAAATTATCCAAATTAATCCCTATAAACTGCTATAGCTCAAGCCATTTAACATCCGTATTGAACTCCCTCCTCAAAAAAATGAGGACAATTGCTTAAGCATATGAGCCCGTTCCACTAATTCCACTAGGCAATCAGGAGGCATGGAAATGGTGACCAAAGTATAGCTACCAACTTGTAAAGGCCAAATATTTCTATCTAGTCCCAATTCTGCGACTGTCTGGTGTGACCTCGAGTTCACTGCTTATCTTCCTGTGTTTGGTTGCCTCTAATATGAAATAAAGGCATTGGTCATAACAATATGTGTACACTTTAACTTCCACAGCTCTGTGCTCCCCTCGTTGCCTCCCTTTTCCTAATATCAGGCAGGGTGTCCCCTCTGGTCCTGGGAAACAGGTGCTTTGGTACAGGAAGCCAACTGAGTTGGGGGAGCTCTCTTCCTTCCAGCCAACAGTACTTAAATGAATGTAGGTACCAGTGCAGTACAGGGCAGAGTTTTAAGGTATATGGGTTTATTTGACTAAATTAGAAATCAGGAAAGAGGTCAAAAACGATGTCAGATGATGGTTTTAAAGGGAACTGAATTCACTGTCTTTTGTCTCTCATAGGTGGGATCCCAGAGGACTCTGAGTTTCTGGAGGGATCCGGAGATGAGGTATTAAACCTACAGTGTTTTGCTCTAAGAAATAGGTTTTAAACGATGGGCTAAGGCAGCAGGGCCAGGTTTCAGCAAAATTATGAGGTCAGTGACATTTCAGTTCTGTGTTCCTCCCTCCCATCGAGGACACCTTCATGACCCATTTTCAGGGCAGCCATCTAACAGCTTTGTGACAGATACAACTCCCTCCTGACTGCTCCCAGCTCTGTCTCCCCACCCCCTCAAAACTGCCCTGGTTAAGTCTAGATGTCTAGATGTCACCTGATTTCAATGTAGGAAAATGTCTTTCGGTTCCAAAAAGGCATTTGATTTCAACAAAATAAGATATTTTTGTCTCTAAGGGACCAGACTTATGTTAGGAGACAACAGGTCACGATCCTGCCTTCCAGGACAACTCCATAGGTGACACTTGAGTTTTGTCACTTCCAAGTTCTATTCTCTGACAGTTCAGGAATAAACTTGACTACTTCAGGAGCACTGAGAGCCACGTTGACTTTAGGCCTGTCCTTCAATGGTCCTACAGTTGTCCAGAGGAATTGAACCTTCCGCCAATGCCCATTCTCCCTCAACTCCTTTGCCTATTGAGTCGAATGTCTGAATCCAAGAGCCCACCATGTCTTCTCTATTTCCAAGCCAGGGTCTAAAATGTCCTGCTTCCGGATAATGCATTTGGAAATCTGTTTTCTTTCTTCTCCAAGGGAATTGTATCAAATGCCCATTTCCTCAAATCAAGAAATTTCCAAGAGAATTAGCCAATTTGTTGACTTATTAAAAATAACAGTATAGTACAGGGAGAGATAGCTTGGACACTGCAGGAGATAATCAGAAAATTAATTCTTCACAGGTTTTTAATGTTTAAAACACAGCATCCTAGAGAGATGGAACAATAATATGCTTCTCTGTTTTGCAACTGAAGCAGCTGAAGCCCTCCCCCCTCTATCACTCCAATACCTGCAACACCTCATACTTTGCCACTGATGGAGTTTGTCTGCTAATAAAACTCTTGTCCTTGATCATTATCACAGTGACTGCTCTAAGTATGCCAGGGTGTGACTGGAAGGACTGAGCAGTCACTCCCAGAGGCCTTGCCCCACGCATGTTAAGTGGGAAGAGCTTGGGATTCCAGGCTTGCCATCAGAGCCCCATAGGAAGGAGGTGACCAGACATCAGGGGAGCAAGTTCAGTCCCAGGCCTATCACTGTCTCAGCCAATTACTCTCCTTTTCCTGGATTTCAATTTCCTCCTTTGTAAAAGTGTAATTTTGGCTTGGAATCAGCTACTCTTCAGCCAATTCTGGCCCATAACAAAGTTCTCACTTAAATGAGGAAATGGTGAAGACTGGGAAGCAAGCTCCTCTTTAAACCAAATGTACATAATCTTAAAGAATACCCTTGAGCTTGACCTCAGGTCTATCCAGTAGGTAAATGTTACAATTTTATTTTTTAAAAGTAAATACTGGTACAAATAAGTAATAATTGACTTTGGTTTTGTTTTTAATGCCTTATCTTGGGAAAATAAAAAGTTAAGAAAAAAGCAGCGATTCTTTGTCAGTCCTCAAGATTTTTTTTTGGAATGAACTGGTCTGTAAAACTGAAGAACTGGGGACAGCTTGGTGGCATGGTCTCTCAGCTCCCTTCCTTCTGAGAAGTCTCACCATGTCAGGTTATTGCATTTGCTGGTGGTAAGTTAATCACAAAACTAAGAAAAGGAACAGCAGATAGTCAACTTCCCCATTCTTTAGTGATTCTCAGCTATGGCTACACCCACATGCTTGTGGCAGCCTTTGAAAGAACACTGAGTCTGCAGAGCCTCCCAACCAACAGAATCACAGTTTCTCAGGACGTTCCCCAGGCATGGGCATTTCATAAAAATTCCCTAAGTAGTGATGATAATGTGGCAGCCAGGAGTGAGATCCTCTGCTTGAGATGTTTGTGGTTCTGAATGAAAGAATAGCTTAAAGGAACTTCTATGAAAATTCAGTATCTTGGGCTGTACTCCAGACTTTCTAAGTCTAACTCTAGGGCACAAGGAATCTATTTTTTCAAAAGCTTCCCAAAAGAGTCGATTATGGTTAGGTCTCCGATTGGTTTTTGAAAATTGCAGGTAACTTTTATATGTTAAAAGTGGAAGGGTCTCAGGAAGGTTCCTTGGTCTTCTATGTATCTTTCTGACACAAAGGTCACTTCGGAAATATCAACATTTAGGAGTCATTCATTAATCCCATGACATTCTACATTGGAATGTCCTGTCCAGAAGAACTTCATGGAATTCGATTCATCCCAGCATCTCTGAATTCACAGAATTAAAGGAGGAGTGGATCAGTGATGCAGAAAGAGGCAGGGAAGTGTCAGAAACAAAGGTTTTACTCCCCATTCTTTGCCCTACCTGGTCTTGTATAGGTCACATATTTGAGCTGCTTTTTAGGAATGGTGACCATGGTATAAACCTTCCACACATCCTCTCAAATGGATCTTCAGATCCCCAACCACCATACAGGATATTGGCCACCAGGGGTAAAGTCAACCTCCCAGGAACAGCATTCATGTCCACCAGTTGCTCTGCATACACAGAAGAGAAGCATTCAGCAAATCTCCAGTTGTCTACCATTCACATTTTTATCAGTTTAAGCTTCCTTTGGAGATGCTGCAAACTTTGTTTGCTATGTTCCTAAGCAAACCTCAAAGGAACTGGAAACCTTCACAAAATTATATTAAGCATCCAAAGGCTTTTGCGTGAATGAAATGGTTGAGACAAGATCCGCTATAAAGCAGACTACTGATAAATGAAAGCAAAGAATTGTATTCAGAGCACAAAGACTGCGCTTGTGCTTCCAAATCCCTATAAAATCCTGGTGAAAGTAGCTTGGCCTGGACTAATATCAGGAGGGAATTAGTGCACCAAAAAGGCCTCCAACCTAAAGTACCCTCCCCTCAGATCTGTCATTTTTAATTCAGTCTCCCAGCTCAAGGTTAGGCATGGTTGTTTAGCAAAGAAAATAAAGACAAGAGAACACGGAGCTGACTCCTAAAGGTGTAATTATAGAATCTGTGCTTTTGTTCAGTCATTCATCCTACCAATCAATAATATTTGTAAGTGCCAAAATTTATTGAGACATTATTGTGCAAAAGGCCCTATCCTAATCACTTTAAATGTGTTAATTTATTTACTTCTTATGAAAATCCTTTAAGGTAGGAGCCAGTATTAATTACACTTTATAAAGAAAGTGAGAAAAACACGGCTAAATCACTTCTATATGACCACAGTAGTGCCTATTGGAGTCATCCTTTAAATCCTGACAGGCTGGCTCTCGGGAATGTGCTAGGTACTATTAGTGGACAGTAGCAGAGACTCAGAATACTGAATGATTAAGTTTGATGCCAGGGATGCAATGGCGGGGTATGAGAGGCAGGTCCTCTGCTAATCTAGTAGCCTGGAGGAAAGTGTTTTCCTCTTTCTATCCTCAGTTCACCTATTTGTAAAATGTAAGATGAGCTAAATACTTTATAAGACGGTCTTTGCTCAAAAAGACTAAAAACAAAGTAATCAACTGTGCCTGGGAACTTAGTGCATAAAGGTTTCTGTATGTATAAGGAAGGTAAAGAGAGAAAACAAACTCCTATAGAAAGATAGGAACAGCCATTCTAGCGTGTTCTATACCATGGGGAGATTTACACAAAACCTCTCTATATATAATATGGGGAGTTTAAGGCAACCCCTGAGAAAGGGCAAAGAGAAAAAGCAGGAATGGCTTTCCCTGTAATACCTTGGAAATTTTCCTTTAAATGATGTATTAGCTGTCACTATAAAAGGAACTAGAGACAGGGAGTTTGAAGTAAGGACTTCCCTGGTCATTTGAGTGTACACGCTCCCACAGGGAACAGTATCAAATATTCGTCCTCATCTGAAAGTAACCCTGCCAAGGGATCAGAAGAGTGCATTTGCTAATTTCCTAAACATCTGGACAGAAGCCTTTCCACATGAATCAGAGGCAGAACTCAAAGTGACTGTGTAACTAGCTTAAGCAGATGAAAGGACAAAGATGGCCAGAAAACATTATCCCAGCCAGGCTTGCCATTGAGTGGGGCAGCCTGGTACGAGGAGAGCCTTGGCACTGAGCGCCCTGTTTATAGTAATTGCCTCTGCTAACAAACAAAATGTGTTGGTCTCTCCATCTTGCTCCAAGGTCAAAAATAAACCTCCTGTTCCATGTTTATCCACATCAAAAAAATCTGATTCTAGGCCACTCTGGGCCTGGCAAAGCACAACCAACACCCATTGTGATTTGCTGCACTCCATAGATTAACTTGGATCTGTTCCCATGGCAGCAGTCAACCTGGGATCTGATGCTTTGGCTAAGCATGTTCTGCAGCTCCCGGTCACCTTCATGAACCCTCTTGTCTTCTTCTTCCAACCCCCATCCTCCCTGCTAGCACAAATCTCTTTAAAGAGAGAATATTAAAAACAGCCTGGTAGTTCCTCAAAAAGATAAACACAGTGTTACCATAAGATCCAGCAATTCCACTCCCAGATGCATCATGCACATAAAAAAGTGGAAAACACATGCCCACACAAAAACTTGTAGTTGAAGCATTCATCTATTATAATAACACCAAACTTTCAATAGCTCAAATGTTTATCAATAGATAAATGAATAACAAAATGTGGGAAATCCATACAATAAAATGTTATTCAACCATAAAAGTGAATAAAGTCCTTAAACATATGATGACATGAATGAACGTAGAAAACATTATGGGAAACAAAGAAATCAGTTCCAAAGACCACATATAATATGATTCTACTTTCATGAAATGTACAAAACTGGCAAATATAGAGTTTGTTTAGGAGTATGAAAAGTGGCTGCGAATGGTACAGGTTTTCTTTTAAAGGAGGCAAAAATGCTCCAAAATTAGATTGTGAGTAGTTTCATAAACCCATGGATACACTAAAAAGTATTAAATGGATAAATTATATGGCAGATAAATCATGTATCAATGAAGCAACTTTAAAATTAATATACTAAATATGCCTTCAAGTACAATGCAATAAAGCTTACAGGGTGTTGAAGTGGATTATATTCTTATCCACCTTTAGAGAAATTCAAAGTGTATCTTCAGTTACCTCCTTCTGCTTTTTCTCATAGAGAAATGTTCTTACAAAGGTGAGAAATAATTGCCTAAAATCTTTTACTTCAAATTTCAGTCTCCAAGAGAAGTAAATCAAATATTTTACAGTGATAGAAGCCCACAAAATGCTAATGGCTTAACCAAAAGCAAGAGTGATAGAAATTGGACATACTAAAGCATTTTTTAAGTTTTTGACATAATATGATAAAAAATATAAAATCATACATAGAATGAGAATAGTAGAAAACAAGAGAAAAATCTATACTGATCAGCTTTCCTATTGCTGAGACAAAACGTCTAACATACACAATTTAAAAGAGGAAATAGTTTATTAGGCTTATGGTTGCAAAGGTTTCCGTCCACTGCTGATGAGTTTCAGAGCAGGAGCATCATGGCAAAAGGCCATAGTGGAGCAGAGCTGCTCATTTCCCTGCTGCAGGAAGCATAGCCAGAGGAAGAGAGGCAGAGAAGAATGGGTCAAGGACAAAATATAGTCCCTGAGGTCATGCCTCCAGACATGATGTCCCCAAAGACACAACCAGAAGGGCACTTTACTCAACCCTAGGCTTTCTCAAGCCACCCAAGTTGGCAATCAAGATTAACCATCACATTCTTCTATCCTGTATTGTCAGATATCTGTCACACAGAGAGCTCATATTTCTGTTGTGTTCTTCTGTCTGTAAGCAGATCAGCTTGCCCAACATTTTGTCTTTGTCCCTTGAGTCGATTATATACTAGCGAAAGAAACACATCTGTACACAGAGCAGTGCTTTCTACTTGGAGATGAGATGTGTGAGCTGTGGTCAGGCAGTCATTCACTCTGGGTGTAGGGGTGGGCTGAGGAGGGTGGAGAGTGAGAAAGGGCAGGAGACTTGGCACAAGAGAACTCATAGGAAACCTTAGTCAGGGTGATCATGGTAGAACAAAGAGACTGAAGCCAGGTTTCAGCAAGTTGGCAGATGTCATGGTTTATGTTGGTGGCCCCCAGGCCTCATGCATTTGCATTATGCATTTGTGATTGGTTCATTGTCTAGCACTTGGATTGGGGTATGAATGCTACACTGGCCTAGGGGTGGAGCCAGGATGTGATGTAATGGCAGGAAGAAGGTGTGTCTCACTCTTTTGCCAGTTTCTGCCTTGCTGTTTGCAGCTGCCATGAACTGCGGCCCTGCCATGCCACACTGCCTTGGAGCCAACTGAGTATGGACTGAAACCTCCAAAACCTGTAAGAAATAAACCTTTCCTTTCCCAACTTTGGGCTTCAGGTATTTTGTCTCAGCAACGAGTAAAAAGTAACTAAGACAGCAGAGATGGGATAGGAACAAACTGGAGACACAGTAAAAGAAAAGGGAACAGTAATAAAAAGAGATGGTCATTAGAAAGAATGGCAGATAGTCAGGCATGATGGCACACCTCTGTAATCCCAGCACTCCAGGAAGCTGGATCATCAGGTTTGAGGGCAGCCTGGGTAACTCAGTGAGACTACCTCAAAATAATAATAATAATAATAATAATAAAGGTAAAGGGATGTAACTCAGGGTCAAGTACCTGGGTTCATTCCCCAGCCCCACAAAAGGGGTAGGGAGCAGTAGGTCAGAAAAGATAGGTGCTTTATTTCGCTTAATAGAAAAGAAATCTGACCATATTTGAAAGAAAACATCAGAAGGAAGGGCAAAATTAGTAATGTTAGAGAACAAGCTAATGCTCAAAAACTGCAACTCGTAAAATGTCTTCTGGTTTGGTCACCAATCTCAGGAGAGCACAGCTACAGGTACCCCTAACAAGATTACCCCTCAGTGAGAGTAGGAGGTGCTGCACCCTGCTGTGTCATTTTACATTTCCCTCAATTTATATTTATTTTGAATGTTGACAACACACATAAGGAAGGTACGAAATAGTCATCTAACCATCTCAGCCCCACTCCAGTCCTAATAGAAGGTCAACTTATTAATAGAGATGTTTGTTGGCCTTGGCTTCAAGTTTTTATAGTAAAATACTGTCTTTATGTGCTCTGGATCGTGTGTTTAGCAATGCTCACCATTTTGAATTTTCTCTCAAAGAGAAAAGAGGTGAATTTGGAAAAGACAGGTGGTAGGTGTTCTAGGATCTCTGCTAAAAGAATGAAACCCAGACTTAGAACCCCCAAGCTTTTAGCTCTTATATCATATAAATATTTCAACTTAATTCAGCAAACATGAATCAGGATCTTCTGTGTGCCCGCTACTCTGATGTTTGTTAAAGATACAAAAATGGTTAAGAGTTGCTCCTGGCCTTTATGGAGATTGTTCTGCCTATCAGAAGAGGCAGGAATGAGAACAGCTACACCCATCAGAGTAATATTCTTCTATTTGCAACATAACCCTGAAAAATAAGGAGACATTTAGGGCTAGCAGGGAACACTGCCATGCTGAGCAAAATCAGGATTTGTGCTGAAGGAAGAAAAGGGAACACGGATTTCAGTGGACAACTAGCCAATCTGCTACAAGAACCAACTCTAATGCAGTATTTGGGAGTTAAATCAAAATAGAAAGCAAATGATGTGGGAGCCATGAGAACAAAGGGATTGATCATTGTATGGGGGTGGAAATATGGCACCTAATATATGATAGACAGAGACTTTCTTCATAGTGGAAATGACAGATGAGCTACAAATGTGCCTCCCCTAGCAATGGCAGAAGCAGAAATAGGCAAATGGAATTACTCCAGGTTTCTTACAGCCAAGGCTGGGAGTTGGTGCGTATGCATTTGCAACCCATTCTATCGGTTAAAACAAGCTCCACAGCCAAATTCAAAATCAAAATGTGGTAGATAGTCTCCTGCTCTCTTTCAGTGGGAATTATAAAGTCTGAGATGAAAGGTGCAAGTTCAGAGAGGAGTAAAATTTCGGCACATTAATGTTATCTTCCACACTGAAATATATTTTTTAAAAGATATCAACAATGTAAGGGGTGGATGGAGCAAAAAGGCACAGGTAATTCAATGGTTTGAATTATAAATACACAGATGCTCCTCCATTTTTGGTAGGGTTACATCTTGGTAACCCACTGTAAGTTGAAAATATAAGTGGAAAGTACACTTAATGCAATTAACCTACTGGGCATCATAGGTTAGCAACACAGAATACTGTGCAGTATCAGTTGTTTGCCTTTGTAATCTTGTATCAGACCAAGAGCTGTGACTCAGAGCATCTGCCCAGCAAAACAAGAGAATATTGTACCACATAAGACTAGCCCAGTAGTAGATCAAAATTCAATGTTCACTTCCTACTGAATGCATATCACTTTTGCACCACCATAAAGTACCAAAAAAAAAAAAAAGTAGAAGTCAAGCTATTGTAAGTCAAAGACTATAATCTCTTCAGGAGATGACACGGGAGTGAATGAAAGCAGTGGATCTGCAGAAAAGAGAAGAGACAGCAAATGTCTGAACTGCTTCTCCACCGCGAGGGCTTTCAATTTAAAAAATCACTAGATAACTAGTCGCTCCTTAGTGCTATTGATTGAGCTGTTTTTGGCTTTCAATCCCTAATATTTCTTCCCCAGGTTACAAGATATCACTATTTGTCTTCTGTCTTCAACCCAAGGCAGCATGGTTCTTGGCTAAGAAACTCTAACGCATAAACGGGGACCCACAAGTGGCCACACAGCGGGAATCATGACAGCACTACCATTAGGGTCAGAGGTATTAACTCAATTCCTTTACTTCTTCCTTGACAGCTTCCCCACAAAGGAATCATATTTTATGTGGCATGGTCTTAACCACACTTCTGACTGATTATATTCTTCTTACACTATTCCCTGGGTGAATCTGGTCTCATCAAATAGCTTATATTTCTAAATTATACAAGGTTTCCAGCTTCCCTGGTTGGATACACAGAATAAGTGATATAAAGCTTCCTTGTCTTGTCTTCTGTTCCAGGTACACTGTGTATCACAGAATCAGATGTTGTTTACTATTTCTCACTTTTGAAGCACCTGTTGGGAATTACATGTAGTAGGGGGCAGTACCTTGGGAAACAACAGGCCACTTGCCTTCTCTCTGACAATGCTACTTCAGTCAGGCTGGCTTGGTGCTTTTGAGCTCAGGTGTTAACTCACTAAATTAGCAAGTTTACTACCTGTAACTGATTCTTGCACCTTTCTACGTTATTGGAATAACTTGGCATCCCAGAAAGAGCAGAAGTTTGGAGACAGGTTTGGATCCTAAACAAGCCACTTAGTAGCAATGTATTGAGGTCACTGAGTATCACTGAAGCAATGGAGAACTTTATAATTTGAATGACACAGTGATTATTAGGATCAAATAAAATAAATCAGATTGAAATACTGTATAAATAATTCTATGCAAGGCACGTTATAAAAAATTCCAGGAAACCTATGATATCCCCCATATCCCAATTCCTTACTCCTCAAATCCCAATTATAATAATTATCACCACAGAGTTCTCCTCAATATATCTAATCTAATCTTGTCTTATTTCAATGTACTCAAATTCCCTTTTCATTTTAGAGCAAAAGGAAAAGTAATTTCAAGTTATGCTTCACTAGAACTTTACATTGTGTGTGGTGTTTCATTGTCAGCACCACCTTTGAGAGGATATTAAGAATTAAAGCCAATTTACATAAGAAAGCTTAAGATGCCAAGATGAACCCTTGAAAAGAGGAGAGGGAAGTAGAAAAATTGAGCACTATTTTGAGTAGAGATGCAATGATACCTAACATCACATTCTCAAAGGACCATGATGAACTTGAAGGGCCAGATTTTTTGTTTTGTTTTCTGTAGCCTTTGCCTACAGCTTAAGCTTTTTAGAAAAAAGAGAATGTGAAATAAAAACGAAGTAAATCTATTTGATAGGTGCACAACCACAAGGCAATGAAAGTGGGGGGGGGTGAGTCCCACATGACATGTGGTTATGGCTTGTATCTAAATGACCCCACAAAGCCTCACACAGTCATGGAGAGGGGCCTTTTGGGGTGGCTGAATGTAGAATGTGCGATGCTGGAATCAAGAAGGTGTGATTACTAAATCTGTCCACGGATTGGTTTGGCACATTTCTGGCTAAGATTAAGGATGTGAGTGCTATACCCACACTAGCACTGGTAAGTGTATAAAATATAACTGACAGAAAGAGGGCTAAAGTGGTCTTGTCACCTGCCTGCTTGCCATGAACTATTTTTCCTTTGCAATCCCTGTCTGCAACGTTTCCCTGCCTTGGAACCAGCCAACAATGGACTGAAAACTATGAGCCAAAATAAACCTTTCACCTTCTAATGCTGGAAGTTGGGTATTTCGTCTCAGCAACACGAAAAGTAACTGAGACACATGTCAATACAGTAAATGATTATTGTATATCTCACATTGTTAATATATTTCATGAAGCACAAAGAGACACAGCTCATCATTTGTTTAGCATACCTTCTGCATCACATGAGATGTTCTTAAATAAAGATATTGGAAAAA
This sequence comes from Cavia porcellus, assembly GCF_034190915.1. Lineage (NCBI taxonomy): Eukaryota > Metazoa > Chordata > Mammalia > Rodentia > Caviidae > Cavia > Cavia porcellus. The sequence goes on from NW_026947487.1 coordinate 83,094,762, forward strand.
TTGTGCCTTGGAGCAACCTAGGAGATGAGGCCAGGAAGAAAATTTGTCCTCCTTTCACCTATTTTAGGTGACCACACAAGTAATTAACTTTTCAGCATTTTCAAGCAGCAGTATTTGGCATGTCAGATCTCATATCCCATGGAAATGACAAAAGTGGCCAAAACTCTAGATGCACAGCTGGAAAGCCAGATACGTAGCAATAGCCTAAGGAGAGGGGATACCTCCTAGATAAGGGAACCTAGGAACCCAGGAAATGAAATCACATGGATCCAAGCTAAGTGAGTGGGTTTCAGAATGGTATCTAAGTATAAGTGGTCTCTCAAAGAAGGGTAAATGCAATGAAGCTAGGGTGGCAGCTGAATGTCCAAGAGATTAGGATACCCAGAGAATCAGGAAAGATAAGTAAAATTCTTCTGTGTTAGTTCCTTTATTCACTATTTTTTGGTGCCTACCAGATAAATGAGAAAATTAGTACAATATAAAATGAAAGCATTATGCAGACATATACATGAAGTACAGTGAAAGCATAATGAAAAAACATGATAGCACACTATTGCTTGAGTATATGGGGAAAACATTAACTTTGCTGTACAAATATGGGTTGAGCTGTTTCACACAGTAGCAGATTTCCTGTCCTTGAGATGTTCACACACCCCTACTAACCAGCCACAAAACTGATATGCCAAGAAAGGACATAAGTATCCAAGGAATGGACATGATACTTAATGGTGTTCCAGCTTTGGCTCTACAGTCATGATAGATACATGACCTCCAGAGCCAGTTAGCTCACTTGGTGACACTATCATTAAATGTATACACTTTAAGGTCCCATATAATCTGGTAGTTTAGTTTCAGTTTTGCTTAAATACTGTGTACCTACATTGTAAATATATAGCCTTGGTCCCCAAGGGGATAGCATGAAAGATTGTGACAGATTGCACTACTAAAATATAGTATGGAGCAGCTAGCATGTGGACCAGGGAGAACCAGGAAGGAAGCAAAACTCACCACCACCATGAGCCTGCTGGCAAATGGTCCGGGGTGAACCAGGAAAGAGGCTATGCTCCCCTCTGTGTCAGTGGCAGCTACATAAGAAAGAAGCTATGTGTCCCCCAACATGACCGAACCAAGGTACAAGCCAGGGAAAGATGGGAACCCTCAGCCCCGTAAATATCCAGCTGATTTGGAGGAACTATACTGCTTGATTGACTTTGCAAGCTTAAGGCTGGTAGTCTGAGCAACTATTCAGAGGATAACAATATGAAATATAGTCACTACTGTAGATTTCCTAATGTCCTAGCACTGTTTTGTTCTCTTTAAAATAAATAAATAAATAGTATACTATGGGAAAAATGGTTTATACAATGGTTAAATGAAAATTTAAAAGGAAAATTAGATATCAGCCAATATAACTGCTATTTACAAAATTATAAATATTGATAATCTTACAAAGAATATATAAAGACAAAATTTTTATGTATTTAAAAATTTAAAATAATTAAAATCCATCAAGAATATGAAAGGATAAGAGATATACTTTATTATTAGATGGGACAACTTAGTATTAAAAAGTCAATTCTCACTAAATTAATCTACAGTTTTGATGAAACTCCAGTAAAAATCCTACCTGAATATTTTGAGGAATTTGACAGCTTAACTATGACATTTAAATGGAAAAATAATGGTGGATGAAAACAAAATCAATTTTAATGGCAAAGGAGAGATATCCATTCTTTATATTTATATACTGATACACTATGAGTCAAAATATTTTATATAAAGAGGACTAATACTGATACAAAAGCAGACAGAGATCAATGGAACAGAATAGGAAGCCCTGGGGGAAACTGTTATGAAACAGTAGAAAAATGATGAGCTAATTACCAAGTGTTGTGATAACTGGGTGACTTTAAGGAAGAAAATCAAGTGAGCTCCCTGTCTCTGACCAGACATAAAAGTAAATCCTAAGTATGTTAAGGACCTAAATGTGGAGTGACAAAATTATTAAAATAATAGAAGAAAATACAAGGAGCATTTTTATTTGCCACACTGGAGTAGAAAAGGACTTCTTGAATAAGATCTCCAAATCCTAAGATAGATATAGATATAAATAGAGATAGAGATAGGTATAGATAGAGATAGGTATAGATATAGATATAGATTTAATGAATCTGACTACATGAATGAAATTATATTTGACTAATAATCTAACAAAGTTGAAATAGAGATAGTGTAGTAGATGAAGATTTTTCATCATCTAAACAAAGGCGTTGATACCTGTACTCTAGTACAATCCCTACAAATAGAGAAAAGAAATACCATAGAAACAGTAACAAGAGATATGAACAGATAAGTGACAGAAGGGTGATGTAGCCATATCACTTGTCAACCAAATTAGTGTACTTTAAAGTCACTTTTAATCTTCATACCAGGGCTATCGGCATGAATATATCCTCTTTGCTTGCAACTCTGGATTGTCCCAGGCAAACCAAGACACAACCATACTGACTAAAATGAAAAATGTAATAATTAATATAAGAGATGAAGAAATGCTTAACCTTACAGATAGTAACACAATTGAATAAACATAAATTAAAATAACAACATATCATGTTACATCTATCAAGGCTGTGAAAATTAGAAAGCCATGTAACACCAACTGTTAACTAATTTGGGTAGCCTTGGTGAACATTTAGTGATGGAGTCTTTCTAGCAGACAACAAGACAAAATTGCAAAGGGTTAACTAGTCAAATACTACATGTCCCAGTAATCCTACTCTTATGTAGATACTCCAGGAACTTTACAAAAAGATAATGTATGGAGATATGCAAAGAAGTTTATTAGCAGCCCATGCTAATAGGTACTTAGATTCAACCCAGGTGTTTATCACAAAAGGAGTGCATAACAAAAAAAAGTGATAGATGTATACCATGGCATTAGATTCATCCAAATGAAGCAATGATTTGGATATACCAACACAGTGAAGATGATTGTATTTCCAAAATTATTATACAAATTTAATGCAATCCTGATCAAAATACGAGTAACATACCTCACAAAATTAGAGAAAACATTCCTAAAGTTTCTTTAGAGTCAGAAAAGACCTAGAATAGGAAAAACTATTCTAGGCTACAAAGGCAAGGTAGGGGACATCACAGTCCCTTACTTGAAATTATACTACAGAGCTACTGAGATGAAAACAACAATTTCAAACACATATAGCAACCATATCTTTGACAAACTGACCAAACATGTTCACTGAAAGAAAGATAACCTCTTTAGTAAATGGTGCTGAAAACTCTGACTTTCCACATGTGAAGGACTACCCATGTCTCTCACAACATACACTAAACAAAAATCAAGATGGATCAAAGATCCAAATATTAAAACAGAAACATTAGTCGCCCCCCTCCCCCCATGCTAGGATCATCAGCCTTGCCCTCCTCCTCACCCCACAGATGTAGGGGCCACCAGGATCATCTGCCTTGACTCCCTCCTCACCCCATGGACCTAGGGACCCCTTCCCTCCAAGGACCAGGAGCCATCAGGATCATTGGCCTTGACCTTCTTCTCACTCTATGGACCCAAGGGCCACTGGGAATTTTGGTCTTGCCCCAGTGCTTGCCCCATGGATCTAGAGGCCTCTAGAGACCCTAGGATCATTGGCTTCACTCTTCTCCTAGCTCTATAGACCTAGAGGCTGCTGGAATCATCAGCCTTTCTCCCACCCAATCCCAAGACCTAGCGGCTGCCAGGATTGCTGGCCTTGCTCCTTCCTCGCTCCATGGATTTTGGAGACTGGCAGGATTGTTGATCACCCTGCCTGCCACCCAAAAGTCTTCAGTAGCCCACAAACATTTAGCAATCCCTTCTACCATCTGCAGAACCTTGGTGGTCTGGTGGGAGCCTCAGCAACTCCTCATCCACACAGAGAACATCAGTGGGCTTGTGACAGTGTGGTGAGTTTCTCCCTCAAACAGAGGACCTCAGTGGGTAAGCAGAAGCAGCAGTGAACTCTCCCCACCACCAAGCTGTAGGACCCTGGCAAGCCTGGCAAGAGTGTGGATGAGTCCTTCTTCCACACAAAGAATACCAGATGGGTTGAGGGGAGGGCTGACAAGGCCTCCCCCAACCAGGAGGAAATAAAAAAGTCTTATGAGACACTCAGTGGCACAGTACGGTACCAGCTGAGGTGCACACTATGGTCAGGTAGGTCAGGCTGCCTGAAACAGTCTTAAAGCCATAGTAAGAATAAAAGCTAAGAGTTGACTTACATCAATTAGGTTAGTCAACCTAGGAAGAACATAGGTCTCACCCAACAGGTCCTGCAGGAGGAATCCAGTTATTGGTCCCTTCCCTTCATTGTGAGACTCAGCAGTTGGATAGACATCAGTCACATAGTAGCATCCTAAGATACACACGATGAACAGTTGAGAATAGTGGGATTCAAAAGACCAAAATATTAACCCAAGAGGTGAAAATGACAAAATAAAAAAAGCAAAATGCAATCTCAAATGTCCAGTCCATCAGGAGCAAGTACAGGAGACAATGAAATAGAGGACATTAGAAGTCATACACTTGAAGTTTCTGAAAAGATAGCAAGTGAAATAAAGAAACAAATCCATAAAGCTATCGAGTAAATCAGATTAAAAATAATCTCTTATGTAAACAAAGAAATGACAACTTTTATAAAGGAATTGCTCAGCATAGCTAGAGAAGACAGTTTTAAAAAGTATAGGAACATGGGAAAATGATGGAAGCCTTAAATGAAAAATATAGAAAAGAAGTAGAATTCATAAAACAAATTCAAAGAGAATTCAGGCAATAAAATATTCTATTGAAAGCTGGTGAAACTGTTTGAATGAAGCTGAGGATAGAATTTCAGACCTTGAGGACAGGATCACAGCTAGCAATCATGAAAGAAAAGAACATTTAAAAATAACAAGACAGCATGAAATGACAATTCCACAGCTTCAAGACAGTGCAAAGAGAAACAATATAAGACTAGAATATAAGACTGTCTCAGTGAAGATGCAGGAGTCAATGCAAATGACATCAGTAAATGATTTACAGAAGTAATAGAAGAAAATTTCCCAAGCATAGGAAAAAAATCAAATATATAGATCAGTGAGACATATAGAATGCCAAACAGTCATAACCAAAATAAATCTATACCTATACATGTAATAAAGATCCCAGAAATCTAGTATAAAAACAGAATACTAAAACCTGTTAGAGAAAAGGAGCAAATCACATATCAAGGAAAGCCTTAGGATCACAGCAGACTTCTTAGCACAAACCTTCAAGTACAGATGACATGAAGTATTTCAAGATCTGAAAGAAAACAATTTTCAACCCAAGTTAGTGTGCCCTGCAAAACTTTCTTTGAAAATTAATAGACAAATAAGATACTTCCGTGACAAAGAACAACTGAAGATATTCATGTCCACTAAACCAACCCTAGAAAATGTACTGAAAGACATACTAGATAGACATAAAAATGACTACAATTTCCAGAACAACAGAAAGAAACTACCAGACAGGACAAGCAATTAAACAAGAGGGGAAATCATGAAACCAACAACAGGAAAATAACATGACAAAGTTGAGCCAGTACATATCACTTATATCCATCAGTGTAAATGGCCCCAAATCACCAATTTTAAAAAATAGGTTGAGATAATGGATCAAGAAATGGAATCCACCAATATGCTGCATTCAGGAAACAAATCCAACTCAAAAGGAAACTCATATTAAAAGTCAAAGGATGGAAAACAATATTCCATGCAACAGGAACCCAGAGAAAGCAAGGGTACCTATTTTGTTTGCAGAAAATGTGAACTTCAAACCAAAAATGATCAAAAGAGATAAAGAAGGTCACTATGTACTTGTTAGTGTAAAAATGTAAGAGAAAGTGCTAACAATCATGAATATATATGCACCAAATACAAGAGCACCCAACAATATAAGATAGATAGTAATGACATGAAAAATCAAAAATGTCATAACGTAATTGTAACAAAACACCTTAATACCCCACTGTCACAAAGAGATATATCAACTAGATGAAAAGTTGGCAAAGAAATAACAGAACTGAATCAAACCTGAGAACAAATGGACTTAGTAGATGTTTACAGAGTGTTCCACCCAACCACATCAGAATACATATTCACCTCAGTTGTGCATGAAACATTCTCTAAAATAGAACATACATTAGCCCACAGAACATTCTTAAGTAAATGCTAAAGGATTGATATTATCTAACCATAGTGCGCTGAAATTGGAAATTAACAACAAAAGAAACTGTAAAACCTATATAAACACATGGAAATTAAATAAAAATCCTTTGAACATAGGTTTCAGGTGAAATTAAAGAACAAATTAAACAATTCAAAGAAAATGCAGGTACAACATACCAAAACCTATGGAATGCAATGAAAGTGGTCCTAAGAGGGAAATATATAGCAGTGAATTGTTACATCAGGAAAACAGAACAAGCACAAATAAAAACCTAATGGTACACCTCAAGCTTCTAGAAAAATAAGAGCAAGTCAAGTCCAAAGCTCATAGAAGAGAGGAAATTATAAAGAACAGAGCAGAAATTAATGCAACTGAGACTTTAAAAAACCCCAAAAATTAATAAATCAAAGTGCTGGCTCTTTGAGAGAATAAACAAATTGATAAAACCTCTAGCCAACTGTATCAAGAAAAAGAAAGAAAAAATTCAGATTCATGCAACAAGGAATGAAAAAGGTGAAATTACTACAGATCCCATGGAAATTCAGAAGATCATGAAGATCATACCTATTATGAAAACCTTTACTCACATAAGGTAGAAAACACAGAGGAAATGCACAGATTTCTAGAAATGTGAATCAAGAAGATATAATAATTTTAAATAACCTAATATCAGCTATTGAAATTAAAATATGATTAAAAACTTACCAACAAAGAAAAACTCCACTCCTGGTGGATTCAAACCTGGATTCTATAATAAATTTAGAGAAAATTTAATGCCAATACTGCTCAAACTTTTCAGTGAAATTGAAAAAGAAGCAATTCTTCCTAACTCATTCCTGGAAGCAAGTATTACTGAGATACCAAAACCAGAGAAAGACTCAATTAAAAAGGAAAACTATAGGCCAGTCTCCCTAATGAACATTGATGCAAAAATTCTCAATCAAATACTGACAATACAATGTAGTAAATCATTAAGAAGATTATACATCATGACCAAGCGGAATTTATCCCAGGGATACAGGGATGATTTAACATATGCAAATCAATAAATGTAATACACCACATAGATAAAGCCAAAGACAAAAGTCACATGATCATCTCAATAGTTGAGAAAGGTTTTGATAAAATCCAACAGTGGTTCATGATAAAAACCCTACAGAAACTTGGAATAGGTGATACCTTTCTCAATCTGATAAAAGCCATCTATGACAAACCAACAGCCAACATTATACTAAATGGACAAAAACTGAAAGCTTTCACTCTAAAATCAGGAATAAGACAAGGATGTCCACTATCACCACTCTTATTCAATATAGTTCTGGAAACATTAGCCAGAGCAATCAGACAAGAGAGAGAAATAAAAAGAATAAGGATAGGAAAAGATGTTAAATTATCATTATTTGCAGATGACACTATATATAGAAGATCCCAAAAAAAATCTATCAAAAGACTACTAGAGTTAATAAGCAAATTCAGTAGTGTAGCTGGATACAGTTGACACTCAAAAATCAATCACATGCCTGTACACAAACTACAAACTCAATGATAGAGAAATTATGGAAATGACACCTTGCATAATAGCATCCAAAACAATGAAATATTTAGGAATCAACCTAACAAAGGATGTAAAATACTTATATGTTGAAAACTATAGTATTCCAAAAATAAGAATGGAGAAGATACCAGAAAATGGAAAGATATCCTTGCTCTTGGTTAGAAAGAACCCAAATCATGAAAATAGGCCATTCTCCCAAAACTGTTATACAGATTTAATACAGTTCTGATCAAAATGCCAGATCTAGAGAAAACATTCCTAAAATTCATTTAGAAACAGAAGAAACCTAGAATAGCAAAGGCAATCCTGGGCAACAAAGGCAAGAAAGAAGGCATCACAATCTCTGACTTGAAATTATACTACAAAGCTACATTGACAAAAGCATGTTACTGGCAAAAAAAAAAAAAAAAAAACCCAGACCCAAGGATCAATGGAACAGATTAGAAGATGCAAACTCACCCACCTTATATTTGACAAAGGGGCTAAACATGTTCACTGGAAGAAAAGTAGCCTTTTTAACAAATGGTGCTGGAGAAATTGACTTTCCACATGCTGAAGACTGAAATTAGACCCATGTCTATCACCATGCACTAAACTAAAGTCTAAATGGATCAAAGATCTAAACATTAAAACAGAAACACTAAATTTACTGGAAGACAAGATAGGTAGAAATCTTGAAGACATGAGCAAAGCACAAACCACATGGGAAGTATGTCAAAGAATCAATAACTGGAATCTCTTCTTATTAAAAAGTTTTTGTACTTCAAAAAAATTACCAACAGAGTGAAGAGAAAATCCAAAGAATGGGAAAGAATTTTAGCCAGCTGTCCCTCAGACAAAGGACTTATTTCTAGAACATATAAAGAATTGAAAAACATCAGGTCCCCCATATTCAAAGACCCAATCCAAAAATGAACATCTGAGATGAATATGCACTTCTCATATGGAGAAATACAAATGGCAAATAAATACATGAACACCACTGGTCATTCAAGAAATGCAAATTAAAACAACACTGAGATTCCATCTCACTCCAGAAAGAATGGCTACCATCAAGAAATCAACTGATACCAAATGTTGGCAGGGCTGTGGGGAAAAAGGAACGCTTCTTTACTGCTGGTGGGAGTGTAAAATGGTGCAACTACTATGGAAATCAGTGTGGAGATTCCTCAAAAAACAAAGATTGCAAATCCCATTTAATCCAGCTATTCCCCTTCTGAGTATTTTCCCAGAAAAATTGGAAATGTCATGCCACAGGAATAATGTGCACTCATGTTTATAGCAGCACAATTTGTAATAGCCAAATCTTCAAAACAACCAAAATGCCCATCAATCGCAGAATGGATAAAAAGGATGTGGTATTTTTATACAATGCAATATTACCAGATATAGAAAGGATAATCTTGAGGCTTTCATAGGTAAATGGATGCAACCCGAGACCACACTCAGAAGTGAAATAAATTACTCACATTTATAAATATCGTATTGTCTCCATAGTATAAAAAATAATGAAAAATTAAAATCTGAAAGAGTAATAAGATCTAAAATATGCAATAGATATTTTAACAATGAAAGGAAAACAAAGTGCTCAAAAGGACAGAACAACTAGGATAGGGGAAAGGAAAAAAGGAAGAAAGGAAAGGATTATATGTATGTTGGTAAGCATATATAAATGTATATATATGTATGCTAAATAGATAACTATGCTACTAATCTCTCTTAAAAAGAACAGTGTATTCCATCATTATTTGATTGATCACTTTTGTGCCTGGATTTTGTAAACTAAACTGTTCCTAAGATAACAATATGCATTATGTTATCTAGTGTTAATTTCCTACTTTTTTTTTTTTTTTGAAATTCGGTATCATTTCTTTTTGTGTGTGTGTGTGTGTGTGTATTTTGCCTTTTAAAATAAAAAAACCAGAAACACTACATCTACTGGAGAGTACAGGTAGAACTTTTGAAGACATTGGTGTAGGCAAAGACTTCACAAACAAACTCTGATTATATGGGAAATAGTACAAAGAATCAACAACTGAGATCTCACCTTATTAAAAAAAAACTGTTGAACAGCAAAAGAAATCACCAACAGAGTAAAAAAGACAACCAAATAGAGGGAAAAAATTTTAACCAGTTGTACCTGAAAGGACTAATACACAGAACATATAAAGAAATGAAAAAGATCATACCCACAATTTAAATACCCAATCCAAAAAATGGGTATCTGAGATGAATACACACTTCTCAGATGAAAACATACAAACAGCAAATACATGAAAAAAAGTTCAACATCTTGGTCCCTTGAGAAATGAAAATTAAAACAACACTCAGCTTTCCATCTCACCCCTGAAAGAATGGCTATTATCAAGAAATCAACCAATAACAGATGTTAGTGGGACTGTGGAGAAAAGGATCCCTTCTCCATTGTTGGTGGGAGTGATGCAATCACTGTGGAAATCAGTGTGGAGATTAGCAAAATTCTAAAATTCAGTCTTCCAATTTTCCTTTCTCTTTGCATAGGGAAGAAACCCCTTGATCCAGATTAAGAAAAATATGACACTTTCTGAATTTATAGGAATAAAGATAGAAAAAGAAGTTAACATCATTATTTCAGAATACATGATATTCTACATTGAAGATCCCAAAAATTCCACCACAAGACTTCTAGAGGTCTCATTTGATCTAGATATTCCCCTTCTTGGTATCTTCCCAAAAGAATTAAAAGCATCATACTATAGCAATATATGCTCACTCATGTTTATAGCAGCACAGTCTCTAATAGTTAAACCTTGGAAACAGCCTACATGCCCAATGACAATGAGTGGATAAAGAAGATGTGGTTTATTTATACACAATGGAGGATACTCAGCCATAAAGAAGGATAAGCTTGAGACATTTATCGGTATATGGATGCACCTCGAGACCATTCTCTTAAGTGAAATAAATTGAACGCACATGTGTAAATATCACATTATCTCTCTGGTGAGAAACTGAAAGTTTAAATAAGAACCAAAATGTATAACTAATGCTGTTGAATAGGAAGAAATTGTTCAAAAGGGAAGGAGAACTAGGGAGGGGGAAACGAAGAGAAAAGATAAAAATGAGAAAAGAAAAACTAAACAAAGTTTTGTTTGTTTTTTTTTTTTTAATAAGGAGGGGAAGAGAGATTGAAGGGAGGGGAGGAAAATGAAGGGGAAAAGAATCAAGATATATCATGTACAGGTACAAATTCCCTACAATGAATGTGGTCGTTACATATATCTAAATTGTATCAATAAACTTAATTTAAAAAGCAAATTTGCAACTCTGTCTTACCAAAATCAAGGGAACAACAAACACCAGGCAGGCTCATGAAGGACAGTGTTACAGTTTTTATCTAGGTGCCTCCCACCACGAGCCTCATGCAGTCATGGGCGGAGGGTGCTTCTCAGAGGTGGCCAAATCTAGAATTTCTGAGTGATTCATGGACCAATGCTGGAATTAAGGATGTGAGTGCTACACCCACCCTAGGGTGGGTAGCCTGCATACAATATAAGTGACCAGAAAAGTCTAGTCTCAGCCCCTTGTTGCTCTGCTACCTTTTGACTGCCATGAATGTTTCTCCTTGTGAGGCCTGTCTGTCACGCCACCCTACCTTGGAGCCAGCTGATTATAGACTGAAGCCTCTACAAACTGTGAGCCAAATAAACCATTCCCCCTTTAATTTTCAGTACTGAGCATTTTGTCTCTGCAATTAGAAAAGTAATTAAGGCAGACAGTAACGAAAACTGGAAAAGCAAGCAGTCACAGTTATTTTCTGCATCTCTCCAGAACCCTTAAGTCTTTGTCTACATAAGCGTCTTATTTACTCTTTACAGATTGGTTTCCTTCGCTTCTTTGAGCACTTTGGATAAACATATTTATACTATGGCTTCCGCTTGCACATGTTCTCACTTCAAGGAACCAGACAGGCATAACTTAAGATTCTCAATCCTAAACCAACATCTAAAGGAGAGACTATCTGGCTGGCCCACCTTCATCCTGTCATTTATGACCGGGGCACAAGGCCATAGATGCTCAGAGTCTGTTCCTTTGAGTGACAAGAATGAAAACAATTGCTGCAGGCTGAACGACAACCCCAGGCCTCCAATATGTCTTGTGTGCTCTATAGATGGTCCCTGTTACACAAACCAAGAGATGGATTTGCAAGGACAGAGGAAGAGGAATTGAACTAAAATGCTGATGCTGAGGATCTGTTTTTCTCTTTTCATCTCCTGCATATGTTGGAGGATTTAATTAAAAATTCTAAAACGTTTGAACTTAGCTGGAATTTAGAATATGTCTAGTTTCAGCCCATGATTTTCTAAATTCAGTATCAGGGTTCAATAGGGCTAACAAACAAAACACAATAGCCCAAGATCAAGCACAGAGTGAAGCAAGAATAGAGTGGGGTCTAAAATTCCCAGTTGTGTTTCTCCCCTCACCTTGAAGCCACCTTAGAATTAGCCTGTGCCTTATTCACTTTCTCATCACTAGGGCAAAATACAGACACCCACGACTTAAAGCAAGAGAGGCCTATTTTGGTTTGTGGATTTTAGAGGTTTCAGTCCACAACTGGCCCACTTCCAGACAGGAAAAGTAGAGGAGAGGGGCCTAGTAGAGGAAAACTACTCATCCTATGGCAACAAGGAAGGAGAAAGTGAAGGGAGGAGCCTTGAAAACAAGTAGACCCTTGCTGGTCACATCTACCTCTTCCAGCAGACTGTCTCCTAACCACACACATTCAGCTCTGAACACTTCAGTGGGTTAATCCACTAAAGTGTATAGCACCCCCATGAGCCAACCGCTTTCCAAAAGCTGCACCTCTTGAGTGCATGAAAGTTTAGGGGGGCATCTGTAGATCTAAATATAACAGTACAATACCTTTCATCTGACACACTAAATGAGCAAGAATTAAAATTATGTGATAAATCCAGAGTCACCATGCTCCTTAGGGTCTATTACTTACTTGGTAAGCCTATCAAAGTAACAGTAACCGTCTGGCTAGCCAAAATTAATTCAGCCAGTGCTCTAATTGAATCCCAGTTGAGGTGATCATAAATCCCTATGTTTGAGTCCCTAGAGTTCCTTCTGTGCGTTTTTTCCCCTCTCTTCCCTGATCATGTGCTTCCCTCTCATCCTAGATGACTAGCGGATCCCTCACTACCAAGCGCACCTTATACAACATTAGAGTTAGAAGATCTTGGAGCTGTGATTTTTAGTGATGCAAGGGCTCAGAAGAAATTACTCAAGTCCCTTGAAATTTACAGATGGAGAAATTGAGACCCAAAAAGAAGGGCTGAGAGGCTCAAAAGCACAGAAAATCTGTGTCAGCATAGTAAGGGAGTGCTCTAGCTTTCTTGGTGCCTTTTCCATCGCTGTGCTCAAGCTGTTGTTCTTATGTCTGTGGACAATTTACATATCAGTAGCTGAGAACTCAATGGAGTGAAAGCAAAACTATGGAGACCTGAGTTATCATAGGTTACCAAAAAATTTAATACAAAAAAATCTTACAAAGGAAAGTTATTTGTAGTTAATACTGTTGGTCCCCACCCATATTCTTGGAACCTTACCACTTCAGTGTGCTAATTGTCAGTACTTGCATCTCTTCCAGCTGCTTTATCCCAAGGTATAATCAGCCTCTGGGGCTTAGAAAAGAAGTTCTTTTTTTTCAGTTTGTTGAGACACAGTCTTGCTATGTAGCCCAGCCTGGCCTTGCACTCACAGTAATCCTCCTGCCTCAGCCTTCTAAGTGCTGGGACTATAGGTGTACACCACCATGCCACGCTAGGCCTGAGAAGTTAAACATCAGTTCCCAACATCCCTCAGTGAATGACTGCCAGAGCCGGCATCTACATCTGAGCCCCTCTCCTGTAGGATGGGCTAATTCAGGGATTTTATACCAGTTCACTTTCCATGCAGGTTTAAGCTCTAGTTGCCTACTCCGGTAAGTAGCCTGATAAATATACTTCACCAGCTCGTTCCCTTTGCCATCCCACTTGCTCTGCACTCCTGCTGGTGCTTTTTGCACCTCCCAAATAACTACTTGCACTTGAATCCTTGTCACAGGGCTTGCTTCTTTTTAAAATGCATATTAATTATGCAGAATAACTGGTTTCATTGTGACATTTTCATACATGCATAAAACATAATTTGACCACATCCCCTCCCCTCTAATAGTCTCTCAGGGTCTGTTTCTAAGGAATTCAAACTAAGGAAGCTTCATACGAATCACAGATTCTCTCTGACCTTGAGAATAAAACGTATCATCAGGGTAGGTTAAGTTGTGTTACTTTGATAAAAATAATTTCAGTGACTTAACAAAGTTTATTTTTTTAGTTTCAAAGGCTGAGTGGCTCTTCTTATAGGGCGGTCCTCCATATAAACTGTTCAGAGGCCCCTGCTCCTTCCATCACATGGCTCTAGTGTCTTGGAGCCCTCTTCCTCCAGCCATATACAGAAAATGATACAGAAAGATAAACAATGGATAATAGTAAGATGTTTTAAAGACCAAGCCTGGAGAAATCATATGTTACTCTCAACCTATTCTATGGCCAGAATTCAGTCATATGATTTTACCTGAATGTAAGAGACCAGGGTATGTAGCCCTTCATGGGGGAGGGTAGTAAGGGGCTTTGTGAGAATATACTGTTGTGTTTATGTGATGGTTAATCTCAGTTGCCAACTCGATTGGCTTGACAGACACTTGGGAGAGTAATAAAGCATATTTCTGGGGGTGACATTAGGGTGTGATAGTCTGAATACTGTCTTGTTTCTGGCCTTGTTTCTCTTCCTCTGCCTCCTGGCTGCCATGCGTTGAGCAGTCTTCCTCCACCATGCCTGGTGCCATCATGTTTCTACCTTGGAGCCAGCCAACCATTGACTGAAACCTCTGAAACCGTGAACCAAAATAAACCTTTCTCCTAGGAGTTGTGCATACCAGGCACTTTGCCTAGCAGTGGAAAGGAATAATACACTTATTTTCAGGCCTCCTAGATGGAACTTAGAATCAGAGGACCACAACTTCCAGGTCATAATCCCAATCAAGGAAAAAGCATTGAACATTAGCAGCAGTTCCCTCTTAACCTTTATCATCCCCATCTCCTTTGGCTATATCTCCTGCTGATCCCACATTCAGAACTTAAATAGCTTCAATCATTCATTAAACACACACTGTTCAAACACCTACTGTGTGTCAGACTCTATGCTGGGCACAGGAGAAAAGCTGTTTACTGTAGTGACAGTGGTTTTTGGCTACAGCAATTGATGTTTCAATGACCTCCACCCACACTTCAATGGGAGCATGTATCTGTGTTGACCCCTCAGCCTCTCAGGAGTTAACCCAAACAGGAGAGAGCTACATGTCCAGGAAGCCTCCAGCACTATATCCTTCACTCCTACTTATTTCCTAGTATGGGCTATTCAAGGCCTGGATCTCTTCTGGATCCTCTCTGGGGTCCACTAAGTTCCTCACCTCCTGCTGGATGGCAGTTCCTAAGCTCCTCCTGCACGTGGGGTCTTCAAGCCTTGCTGATCAGCAACATTTCATCTCACTACCTCCAACTCACTGGCTCCACACTGTGCCCTACAGGTCAAATCTGGCCCATCGTCACCTCTTGTTGTACAGCCTGTGAACTACACATTTTTTTACATTTTCAAACAGTTGGAAAACACAATGAAAAGAGAAATATTTCATGACTTGTAAAAGTTATATGCAATTCATACTTTGCTATCCATAAATAAAATTTTATTGGAACACAGCCATGATCGTTCATTTACATATTATCTGTGGCTGTTTCATGCCACTTCCACAGAGTTGAATGGTTGCCGATGGAGACCATATGGCCCATCAAGCCTAAAATGTTTATCACTAGTCCCTTTACAGAAAAAATTTTTTCTGACCTCTTCTGTAACTAAAAGTGTTTTATTCAATTATAATTGAAGGCAATAAAATAAAGTGATACCCACAGTAACTGTGACTTAATAGAATTCACAGATATCTTCCTACTACCCTTGTTACCATTGTTTCATATTACCAGTTATATATGTATATACCATTTGTATATATTTATACTCATCATTTTTCAACATTAGAGCAATTATTAGATCTCTGTTTTTTTTAAAGCATTAAAAAAAAGAAACATAGGGCTGGGGATGCAGCTCAGTGGGAGAACATGTTTAATATCCTCAAGGTCCTGGGCTCAATCCCCAGCATCCAAAGAAAGATAGATAGATAGATAGAACTACATTACATATTTGTGAGGTTTTAAGTTTTATTTTATAATTGTAGTATTTCAGCATAGTTGCAGCGTTACATATTTTGGGTTAGCCATTTAAAAACATCTCTGGGTGAGCATGATGGCACATGGCTGTGGTTGCAGCACTTGGGAGGCTGAGGCAGGAGGATCATTTTTATGCAGGAATCTGAAGCTAGCCTGAGCCGCATAGCACAATTGTATGTCTAATAATAATAATAATGACATTCATAACTTTGAGAAGGGTCCAAAGTCCCCACAACACTGTCAGAAGCTTCATGGCACCCAAAAAAAGTAAAAATTGGGCCGGGGGTTTAGCTCAGTGGCAGAAGTGCCTGCCTGGCAAGCATGAGGTCATGAGTTCTATCCCCAGTACCCAAAAAACAAAGAAAAGTGAACTCATTTGCCAAATAGCCAAGTAAAAGTGAACTCA
This sequence comes from Cavia porcellus, assembly GCF_034190915.1. NCBI lineage: Eukaryota > Metazoa > Chordata > Mammalia > Rodentia > Caviidae > Cavia > Cavia porcellus. The sequence goes on from NW_026947487.1 coordinate 83,111,264, forward strand.
TTTGCCAGTGTCCTGATTCCATGTGCAGCTCTGGCCAGTTCTCCTGTACACCAGGCAGTGACCACCTCTCTATGCCCCTGCTACTCTCTGGGAATAAAGAGCTCCTCCTGGTGCTTGTGTTACCTTCCCGAACCCATGTTATCAATTGACATTTGGAATCATCACTGAAACTCATCTCTGCCCTCTACCCGACAGGGGCTTCCCAGTATTTCCTAGGCAATAGCACTTCTGTCACATCTTTTGAGTCTTGCATCTTGTTCTGCCCAGCCTCCCTAGCCTCAAAAGGACTTTGACATTGGGGTCCACGGACCCTTAATAGAGATGCTGAATGCTCACTTCCAGAATGTGGGTGGAAGAGGGGTGGCAAGGTCAAGGCCCATGGAAGGATACCCCAAGAGGACCCCTTTCTCTCACTCACCCTTTCCCCCTTTCATACAACATCATATTTATTTAGTCAAACCCACATTGTCTGCACACCTGAAAATCACACTTATTTTGCTTCACACAGGAAATGCCACATTAGATGTCATATGACAGGAGCACTTTTAAGCCCCTAAACTCTTCCATCTATAATACACCTATTGTATCTTAAAAATTCCCACTTGAGACATTGGAAAAGTCAAGATATTACGCTCAACTGACTACATGATTTTGTACTAAGCCATACATATATGGAAACTTTTGGAGGACACCAATAATTATACTCCACGATCAAATTGGTAATGATGCTAAGATCTGTAATATTTACTTACCTTCTCATAATTCATCAGAACTTTCCTGGTCAGGAAACACCATGACACAATCATGTACCTGGGGTCATGTGGATTCCCAGAGCCAGAACAAGTATAACAAGGCTGCTAGGCAGGGCCAATGCCTCGAAGCAGCCTAAGGAAGGGAGGCTGTTGGTGAAGGTGAATTTTATGGCCCCCTCATTCTATAATAAGTCTCTTTATAGAGGCTATGAAATTCTTTTGGGTGTTTCTGGAAGAATAATCTTGATGATTGGAAGGCGGGCTTGGTGACCACCAGAGATTCCAACATTCAGGCTTCCTCCTCTAGCTACTGATCAAGAATCTTCTGTCCTGTTCTTAGGTAAGCAAGGCCTGAGTAAGCTAGCCACACTCTGCTTAGACCTGATCAGTCCAGGAAGGGTGCAGACATGGAACTTCAGTATCAGAGATGTGTGACCAGCCATCTTATTTCCTGGAAAAACCTTAAGAAAACTGTGATGAGTTGGTTATCTTGCATGAGATTTTTTATTCTGCCTTCTAGGTCTTCTCAGTTGCCTCATTTTTTTTTTCAGTTGGCTGACTTCAAGCAAATCTTAATTTCTTCATGTGCCGCATAAGCAGATTTTCATCTTACTAAAACCATCCAGCTAGACAGGCTGTTAAGTCCTTTTGTTTGTACTCTGTGGTCTAAATATGTACAAAGAACGAAGATAGTTTTATCATTGCTTCGATATACACCATCACTATCACCTCCTCTATTACATTTTCTTCCAAAGGGTGTTCACAACTATGGTCTCACTTGAGTCTAACTAATCTATAAAATAGAACAGGGAACAAGAGAAGCAAGTTAGACTAACCCCCCCACCCCCCACCCCTTTATAGAGTCAAACAGAATCACAGAATCCCTTTGTGAGGTCATCCAGTGAGTGGACAAGGAGTCCTGTTCTCTGGATTCTGGGTGCCCAGCACCTCTTGCATAGAGTCCTTTTGCACTTGAATAACCTTGAATGCTGATGATATCAAGTCCCATGATGTTTCTTGTACCACTGACCTTCACTCTGTCCTTTCTTACAAGGGCAAGTTTAGTGTTTCATGGGTAACATAAGCTCACAGTCAAAAGTCAGGTAATCCCAGGAAAGGACTCTCATCAGTATGGGACTCTAAAGATGAAATAAGTGGCTGATAAGATAATGAGGCCTAAAGTGGATAATAATATTGTGCACTAAAGGGTATAATAGTATTGATCTGCCTCGTCAGGCCTATTGGGAGGATTAGCTCACTGGCAATTATAAAGAACTTTTGCAATGAAGGAACATAAATGATAGCACAGTTAAGATTCATCTTGTCCCCTTGAGACAGCTCTCCCTGGAGTGATGTAAGTGGTCATCCAGATGCCATGGCAACCAAGGCCAGCTTGATGGAACTCTTCACCCGATACTCCCTGTGCAGTTCTGTATGTCTTAACCCAGTGATAAGGTGAAAACTTGCCTTTGTTTAAAAATCAAAAGTACAATGAGAAAGCACTTGACTTTAAAGGTACTAGTGAGAAACAAGAGAATGAATGCTTTAACAGAAACTCCAGCTAAATGCAACACTCTTATCTGTGGCCATAGAACTCATGGTGAAACAGTCATCCTTAAAATGGAAAATAAAGAGATGGCAGAGAGAAGCTTCTCCAAGAGGGAGCTCCAGAGAGACCATCCTTTGATTTTGTAGGTTTTGATCTGGAGTTCTCTGTATAGCCATCAGGGAAACCTTAGCGCTGTCTCACTTTCATAACCAGTTAGTATAGAAAAGGTTACCTGGGTTGTTAACACAATGTCATTATTATAGTAATTACTGGTTTTAGAGTAGGTGCTTCACAAATGCTGACTAACTGATATGCTGGTGTTTGAGTGTACGTCATGTGCTTACTCACAAGCAAGCTTTTCTGATTGTGCCAATACTTGTGCTGAGCCACTCACTCTCCGCCCCTAGCCACTGGTGAAAAACTGTAGGGAGCGGTTGAAGCTAGAGATCTCTGATACATGTGGAACTAAAGCAAGGCCAGCCCTGACAACACAGAGAGCCCAATACAAGCTAGGTAAACAAACTGTTCCAGCTCCAAGAAGACAAGGAGCTCAGGCCAGTCAGGCAAACAAGTTGCTAGGCAGCAGGGCTGAAATTGACATTCTTCTTTGGAGGGCATAAACAAGCCTACTACAGTGGTTGAGCAATTTCTTCTCTACCATCAGGAGATTAAGTGCTCCACCTGACCCTAGATTTTTGTCTCCTCTTTATTTTCTTATCCTCTCATGGTCTTTCACCCCCCAAAACCTCAAGAACTGCATGGGTTGTGGCAAAAAACAAATGAATAAATAGATTTGTTGATGGTCACATAGCTTCAAAGTGGTAAAACCAGAATGGTTTCATGCTTCTGACACCATGCTTAGAGCTCCATCTACTCTGCCATTCTATCCTCTGTGTTGCAACCCGATCGCAAGCACCCAAACCCTTTTCTCTCATGTCTCATTTTCATGGTCTCTTAGAAACCGGTTTAGCTAAGTATGCACTTAGCTATAGCAACTGTCCAAGAGGACTCATTGTGAAAGGGCTCTGCTGATATTCGTAGAGGTGGCACAACCTTCCTAGAAACCTGAGGATGCCTCTAAGGGATCTCTGGAAACTTTCCTATGCACAAAAATGGAGTGAAGTTCATTTCAGTATTTTAGATTCTTGTATTTCTCTACTATCCCCTCAGTTTTTCCCTTCTGAGAAGCATTTTAAAGAAAAAGATTTAAAATTGCTTGGAAATTGAAGCACGATTGGCTTGGTTATTGATTCAAATTCTGGCAGGTCTAATTCAGGTTGTCTCACTTGTTACTGCCACCAGTTCTGATAGTTAAAGAGGAATTACAAGGAGTTGGGGTATAATCAAATGACCTAACAATCCCTCCCACTTCCTCATCTCCCTGCATAGAAATTTAATATTTCCACTCCACTGAAAGCTTCAGGTACATCTCAGGATGTTAACTGGAATTTCAGTTGTTCAGTCTCCATTCTAACATTTGACTTAACCTAATATTTAGGCTATTTGCTCCTATATCTTAACAGAGGACAATAACCTCTGAATAGCCACAGAGTGACAAGAGCTGGGTTTATCCAGCAATTTGTCAGATAAACACAATGACTGTAGCATTGGAAGCACTGCAATCAGGGATGTGCTAAGGAATATACCGTGGCACAGAAATCCTATTCTTTGTGTCATCCTCTGCATCAAAAAAGAATCTGCATCTACTATAAGAAAAAAGATATTTAAAAGACAATAAGATAATAGTAATAATAGTCTGCCTGTGTGCTAAAGGATTTGAGACATAACCATACAGACCTGAATCTACTTTTTTTCTATATTTCCTTTAGCAAATTTTCTTTGCTTGGTTTCTATGGAAACTGGAGACTGCACATGAGCTAGAGACAGTCGGCAGTCTTTCCTGGCAGATGTGTCCATTTCAGATTTCTCTTTAAGTGATGTCATATTTTAACCACTAACATTAAAAGAAAAAATAATAATCCACGCGATGTACTCTTACAATCATTGCTGAGAAAGGCAGTGTTAATGGCTACCACTTAGAGAGTACTTGCTGTATTCTAGGGTACTACGCTAAACAATTACATTCCTTAACTCACTTAATTCTTCCAGGAGTCCTGTGGGCTTGGAATCAATCAGGGTCCAGCCAGGAGCAAGTTTTTTTTAATACAAAGAATTGAATACAGGGAGTTAGTATGCATGTGATAGCAGAACTGAAAGGCCATACATGGATCCATGAGACAACTCACAGAGAAGCCTAAATGAAAGCTACTATCAAAGCTGGAGAGCTCAAGAAGGAGATCATATTTCAAGGTCCAAAATCTGGAACCAAGGGGCTGGAACTGCCATGAAGAGTATATGTAGCAGCAGGGGCCATGGAAGCAGGGACTATCTGGTGGGCAACAGAGCTGTAGAGGAGACTACTATCACCACATCAAGGAAGCAAGAAAGAATAAAGAAAAATGTCCTGCCTTTTGTCTTCCAGTTGCTCTCAGATCTTTTGTCAAGGCCACCTATTAGCTGAACCACAGGACAAAGGGTCCTGGGAAACAGGTTCTCTTGTTATACATAGGAAAGCAAAGGAAGTGCAGGGATAGACCTGAGAGCAAACCATCAGGTAACAGAAGAGTACCACTATACTCACCTCAAGGATGAGAAAACTGAGGCACAATTAATTTTAAACAAACACTAACAAGTTAAATGTCCATGCTCTTAACCACATTATGATATCTCTTCTAGAGAAGAAAAGGCAGAGGTGGTATTTCTATATCATATTTTATCTTGAACTTATCCAAATCATATTTTATCTTGCATTTATCCAAATGAGTTCAATCAATTACTAGTTGTAGGGCTCTACAATTTAAGATCTGAAATCTGTCAGTTCAGGGGTTGTAGACATTTATTTGATGTATGCTCATCATTCCAAGTGATTCTGCCTAACCCTACATGTTCATTCACACTTCCACTCCTAAATTTGTGGAAAGGTTCATTTGCATCCTGGTGACTTAGACTTGGGAGTTTCAAGATGATAGGACTGAAGAGAAATCTTGCTTTTCTCATATTTGCTGGAGAAGTAGACCATAATTCCAACGAGATGGTCACAAGGAGATGATGAGGGTTAAAACTTTCCAGTTTCTAGTTTTTCCTTTAATTTTTTTAACCACATACCATCATTAAATTTTGAAGAGAAATCTATGAGGAAAAGCTAAAATTTCTGACAACTTCATCTTTTCTCTGAATTGGGACCATTTAGCAAGGGCATACCTTGGCAAAACTTGGAAAGAATTTTACATGTAATGGCCATGCTAGTCTCCCCTGCAAGGCCCTAAAATTTCAGGAAGGTTTACTTGCAAATCAAAGGTTCTTGATAACCAGTGATGGAGTAGAATGTTTCTGAAGAAAAGCTTCTACTTGTTTTCCTGTAAATTTATGTTTTACACCGAAGAACCTCTGTGTATGTAAGACCAGCTCTAATAATAGACAGATCCATGAGAACATGCTAATGCTGTGTTTTTCTTCTTAAAGATAGAAAGTGTTTTCCCAGTTAATGACCAATTAAAGAGGTTTTTTTTTCCACTGAAACTCAGAAGCTACCTGGGGAAAAAGTTTACTCTGCTCCTTGCAGTCATAGAATAGTTTAGCCAGTAACCAACTTTGATTTTAGAAAGGGAGCAAATTATGAGAAACTGAAGCATGCAGTATATTATCCCTCCTATCCCTGCTTTCAAAAAATGTCTTCCAAAACTACCAAGATTTCCAGTAGCTTTGCTATTAACAACAATAGATACTTAATGACTAGGAAGTCTTGATACTTTCTCACTATTAATAGGGGGTAAAACTCATGTAAGGAGTAGAGTATGTAGATTTGGTTATATGCTTGGCTAAAGACAAGACAAAATATCCCAAAACCTTTGCCTTCTCTAAATTTCCTATAGTGCTGTTCCATGCTGTGCAAATCCCAGTATGTATAAATTCTAGGTTCTACCATAGGAAAGAGAATATAGAATTATAAATATAAACTTAAGCGTGAAAATGTTTTCTCATGTACAATGAGAAAAGAGATGCCACAGGCACTACAAAGCCATTTCATACAAGGGGATAATGACAGAGAGGAGGTTGGCATAAAAAAGACAAGAGCCTTCTGACTGTAGCGATAACATTTTTCTCCTGCGAGGTTTACAAAACATGTGACTATGTAACACACTAGTAGGGTCACTTATGGGGCCTGTGCAAGTAAGAAATTTAAATTTTCTTAGTTTAGCACACCATTTCTGGGCTCCGCCGTGGTAAACACTTTGAGAGCACTCTGTCTGCAGCCTGAGAGCCCCTAGGTACCACCGCTCTCATTTCACAGCTTTCTTTGTCTCATTACCATGTCCACCAATGAGAATGCTAATTCACCAGCTGCCTGGCTGAACAGATTCAAGAATAAGGGAAAAGACAGTACCAAAATGAGGCGGCGGCAAATAGAAGTTAATGTGGAGCTGAGGAAAGCTAAGAAGGATGACCAGATGCTGGAAAGGAGAAACGTAAGCTCGTTTCCTGATGATGCTACTTCACCACTGCAAGAGAACCGCAACAACCAGGGCACTGTTGATGACACTGTCAAAGGTGTAAATAGCAATAATCTGGAAAGCCAGCTCCAAGCTACTGCTAGGAAATTTATTTCTCAGGAAAAACAGCCCCCCCATAGATCACATAATCTGGGCTGGTTTGATTCCAAAATTTGTGTCCTTCTTGGGAAGAACGTGACTGTAGTCCCCTCCAGTTTGAGTCTGCGTGGGCACTCACTAATATTGCTTCCAGGTCATTAGAATAGACCAAGGTTGTGATGGATGGAGGTGCTATTACAGCACTCATTTCTCTCTTGGCATCTCCCCACATCAGTAAACAGGCGCTGTCTGGGCTCTAGGAAACATTGCAGGTGATGGTTCAGTTTTCCAAGACTTGAAACATTCTTGTTATTCTGGATGCCAAATATGGTGTAACTGACCCACTCTTGGCTCTTCTTGAAGTTTCTGATTTGTCATCTTGAACAGGTTGTTACTCACATAATCTTACCTGGACACTTTCAAACCTTTGCCACAACAAGAATCCTGTACCCCTGTTAGATGCTGTTGAGCAAATTCTTCCTATTTTAATTCATCTCCTATATCACAAGGATCTTGAAGTATTAGCAGATACCTGCTGGGCTATTTCTTAACTTACCAATGGTCCAAATGAACACATTGAAATGGTTGTAAAAACGGGAGTTGTGCCCCGTCTGGTGAAGCTTCTAGGATCAAATGAATTATCCATTATGACTTGTGCACTATGAGCCATAGGGAATAATGTCTCTGGGACAGATAAACAGACTCAGATTGTGATAGATGCAGGAGCTCTCACTGTCTTGCCCAGCCTGCTCATTCATCCCAAAACTAATATTCAGAAAGAAGCTACATGGACAATGTCAAACATCAGAGCTGGCAGGCAGGACCAGATACAGCAAGTTGTAAATCATGGATTAGACTCATTCCTTGTCAGTGTTCTTTCTAAGGCAGACTTTAAGACACAAAAGGAAGCTGTGTGGGCCTTGACCAAGAATGTGAACAGTGGGACAGTTGAACAGATTGTGTATCTTGTTCGTTGTGGTATAACAGAACCATTGATGAATCTTTTAACTGCAAAAGATACAAAAATTATTCTTGTTCTTCTGGATGCCACTTCAAATATCTTCCAGGCTGCTGGGAAACTAGGTGAAACTGAGAAACTTAGTATAAATGATCGAAGAATGCGAAGGCTTGGCCAAGATTGAAGTTCTGCAGAACCATGAAAATGAGTCTATGCACAAGGCCTCATTAAACTTGATTGAGAAGTATTTCTCAAAAGAGGAAGAAGAAGATCAAACTGTTGAGCCACAGACTACCTCAGAAGGCCACACTTTCCAAGTTCAGGACAGGGCTCCTGGTTCCTTTAACTTCTAGGCATACAGCTGAGGGAGGCATCAGTTTTTGTCGTGTATTATGTTCGGTATAAGTTTGTCTATTTCTCTATTAAGAACTCTTTTCTTTTAAACATGGTTTCTCATTGTAGCACTTTTTTCAATGAAACTGTACTTGAACAGTTCCAAATTGTACATACTGTTTTCAGCTTATCCTCTGAAAGGGTTTCTTATTTCTGTGTGGAATTTCATATTTTGAGGTGTCTTATAAATATTGAATTCCACACTTTGCTTTAAAAAATAAATAAATTTTCTTACTTTTGTGACAAATTTGCCTTTGACTGTACCAATCATTCTTCATTAGTACTCTAATCATCATCATCATTATTAGCAATCATCATCATCGTCCGCATTATTCTCGCATCCCAAGGATAATAATGAGATAATACATCCCCAGTTCAGAATGTAACAGGTCGACCATTGGTCATATTTATCAACCATCACTCTACTCAATTCTCAAAAAGAGGAGGAGGAAGGCTCATCTTGCCAGAAAACTCTTTAAAGGACCTAAGCTCTCTGCTGGTGTAGAGAGGGTCTCCTATTCTTTTAACATCTGTGAGTGTTCCTAGTCCTTTATGGCAAAGACATACAGTGACCAACATCCACTACATGGCTGGGCAGAGGGTATCTGACAAGCTCATATCTGCTACAGTTTTTATTCTGAATTGAAGGAAGATAATTTGATGACTTGGATCATTTCCAAGTTATCTTGTTAAAACTCTGTGTGTAGTAGTGGTAGAAGAAGAAGAAGAAGAAGAAGAGGAAGAGGAAGAGGAAGAGGAAGAGGAAGAAGAAGAAGAAGAAGAAGAAGAAGAAGAAGAAGAAGAAGAAGAAGAAGAAGAAGAAGAAGAAGAAGAAAATAACAAAGAACTTCAAGTCTCTTCATCAGGATGGTTTAGCTTCCATCCATGTTGCATGCAAGTTGTTCTACAGAGAAAAGTTTTCTGGGGATACATACAATGCACAGTTTGAAAATTCCTTCTCCAGAACCAGATAAAATATGCAGTTCTTTTCATTACTTATCTTATAGGAAGCTGACCCATCTCAACCAGTTGAACTGGAACCAATAAACAGCACCAGGAAAGGGAAGCTTTCCTTTTTGGAGGCTGTAGATTCCTGAAGCAGATAGTACACAGGTTCCTGGAGGCAGCCAAGCTCCCAAGCACCTTCTGCTATAAGCAGAGCCCCTCTACCTTCACCTAGACTCAAGCAAATGCAGCCACAAAGGTAGTGCCACCCTAGTGCGGGACTAGCACCACACCTGGAACCCTACACGTGATGATAGTACAAGTATTCTGGTTCCCAAGACAAAATAGCCACCTGTCATCCTGAACCTGCGGCTCCTCCTAAGCCACAACCTCAGCATGAAGATGGAAAGGTTTTCATACCATTAAGAATCAAATGTGCAGTGCCTTCCATGCCGAGGTGGACAACAAAATGACCTCCCAAGATGCCAGCAGGAAACGATCCGCTAGTTCATGCCTCAGCACCAGGCTGAACAAATCTGACTTCCCACTATGCTGGGCCTTGCCCTCCAAAACAGTCCACCCACCATGAAGCTTGCACACTTCCCCTCCAGTCCACTGTCTGAATTTCACATCCCTTCCCATCTATAACACCACTGAGCCCTTCCAAACCCCACACATAAAGGTCACTCCTTCTTCCAACCTCTCATAACTTTTCATTTATTTTAAGAAATAGATTACTTTTTATAGCAACTCACAGTTAGTCATATCTTTACCTCCACCCTACTGGTTGCTGTGTTTCCACCATATTTGTGGACATTTGCAGAACAAAATAAATAAATAACACGTTGGAGTAAGAGGAGAAGGCCTCTCTGGAGAATGTGTCTGAGGAAGTCCAGGAAAAATGCTGGGACATTTGATGGGTGTTGGAGGATGCAGTGGATTCTGCTGTAGCCTTAAGAAAGAGAAGGAGGGAGTCCCATAAGCAAATACTGACCCTGATGAATGTCTGCAGGCCATTGATTGGTGATCAGGACCCTTTGGTTTACAAGCGACAGTCAACTCAAACTGGTTTAGCTAGAAGGGAATTGTTGGCTTTCTTGGATGTTAAATATACTAAAGTGGCTCACAGAATGGAAGGAAGAATTCCAGGAACAAAAACTATAGGATAAGAAACAAAATTCACTAATGAGCCACAAAATCTCTGTTCTCTCTTTTTTCCTCCCTAAATCTTAATCCCAGATATTTATGCTTATCTCACACTTTATTATTCTGTGTTTATCTCTGTCTCTCTTTCTTTCTGGCCCCCTTCTTCTTCTCTCTTTCCACCTCATTTTCATTATGTTCCTATAGCATTTTACATCAGAAAATAGCTCCAAGCAACTCCAGACAAAACCTTAATGTTTAAAAAAAAAAAAAGTTTTCCACCTCCAATCAGAAGATTGCATGGAAGCCACCTAATTAAGCCTGAAGCCAATGTTTTCACCCTTTGCATGTATTCAGGGATATAAGGTGGTTCTTGGCCCACCTATGGGAGAAGGAAGCCAGGCACCATGATGGACAGCTCTGCCAGGGCTTTCTGTGAAATAATAGCTCACTACACTAGCAAAGACAAAGGTTTTGGGAAAGCAATGAAGGGGAGGGACGCAGGGAAAGAACTGGAAACGACTTCAGAAAGGGACAATTATGACTAGATTCCAGGTACCTAAAGAGAAGCCCTCTGAAACTCTCTGGCCTTCCATCACCTAAGGACACCTCGTCTAAAATGACCTCAGCCCAGCACCTCTTTTAAACTGCTACCACTGGTCTGAGAATTGGACCTCCAATGACCACTCTACTCTGGGGTAGTCTTAAATCAGTGGGACTTTGAGCCTTGCTGTGATGTGTGGGAAGCTTCAGTGTTCCTTTCCTATGAAGCTTCTACTTGAGTAGAATCCCAAGGACTTGGCTTTAGGTCCTGTCTTGGTGTCTCGTTTGTGAGTCAAATATAAGGATAATATTCATTCTGCCTGTCTTACAGGTTGTTGTGAAAATCACATGGAGGAATGTGTGAAAGGGCACATTGCAAATTGTAAATTGATGTGCAAACTTATCTTGCTATTTTAAAGTGGTTAACCTGTCTTCACAGAAACTTTATATCAGTCACTAAATTTGTTTCCATTAGTCTCTTCTGCCTGAATAATAATTAAATTATGTTTATAATTATTTTTAAATTAATTTTAAAATTTTTATGACAGTTTTTAAGTATACTAGTTCAACAAATGTCTGATTAAAACTGTAGAGCTCTGTACTAGCCACCTACAGAAATCTCAGACATGTTTGTCTCACATCACACTGATGCAAATATCTGAATATTTCAATTGTGCTTATTGTTGCTTCAGAATTATAGTAGACTTGCCTCTACAGCTTATTTAATGTGTTCATTAAAAGCACATATATTACTATATCACTGTTTTGTTTTCTAATATTTTTACCACTGTATTTCAATGAAATTGGCTTCCTTTGTATCCCTAAGGTTTTTATACTTTATTTATTTTTTTCTTGAAAGTTTTTGCTTTTCCCCAGAGGTAAGATTCAGGCCCTCGGTCCATGCTAAGCAAGCATTCTACTTCTATGCTATAGCCACAGCCCTTGAGAGGTCTTTTAAAACCAGAATATAGTCAGCCATGATTGCACATGTTTGTAACCCTAGCTACATGAGACGCTAAGGCAGGAGGATTGCAAGTTCAAAGCCAACCTGGACAACTTAATGAGATTCCGTTTCAAAATAAAAAATTTAAAAAGCCTGACCATGTAGCTTAATGGCAAAACACTTGCCTAGCATGTACAAAGTGCTGGGTTTAATCCCCAGTACTGTATTAGGGGTTTAAAAAAAACACAGGATGTAACACTGTTTGTCCCATTACGATGAGCTATCCCTGTTGTTTATTAAGGGAAAAGGAGTTTTACTTTACATACTTAAAACATTACTGTTTTCATCTTTCCTGTCTTCCTTTCCCCCCCCCAATTTCCTATAAATTTAAAACTGCTTTTAAAATAGTCTATTTTTTTAAAAGACTAACATAATTCTGAGTACGGGGTCTTAAGGTTTCTTCAGGTTGCCAAAGGAAGTTGCCAGAGACTTTGTTTTAACTAACTGTCATGGACTGGACCTTCTAGTTTAATCCTCTAATTTTCTAACCATTTTCTGCATTTTATGTATTTTTATCTTCCTATATTTCCCACATAACCTCCTATTTGATCTTCTGACCTCATTTTAAGCTCATCTCAGTTCTGATGTTTTCTTGGCAACATCCTAGTCCTATGCCATGGCTGGTCCATCTTCTCATCCCTCTTAGGCTGTCCAGTCAGGGCTATGATTTCTTCCTGCTGTCCTTAAACTGTCTGTTCCACAGGTGCTACAATGTGAGAAGTTCTGTCTCCAAGTGGTGACTTTATTGTGGGGTCACAAAGCAGAATCAGCCATCTCATGTCAGGATCTTCGGGTCTTTCCTCTTAGGGATTCTGTGTCTCAAGGGAGGAATCACTGATTCTCCACTTTCAGGGAGCAGGGACATGAGGGTCAGCATCCCAGGACACATCCAGCAAAAGAGAATTAGACCTTAACTTACTTCCCATCCAGCTCCCCACTGTTGCCACTGTTCTCTCAATGTGAAGAGTCTCCCTGGTTGAAATATTAGGGGATTAAATCCTCTATTACCTGGTGGAGCAGGGAAAGAACAGCTGACGGCTGTTTGGACTAAGAAAGATCTCCTGAGACAAAGGAGAGTGACATCTTCAACCCATCGACTAGTGTTGCACACCACTATCTCACTGCTTTGAGAGCTGGTTCATGGATGTAAGTGGGCTAGCTTCTCTTTAGCTTCCCCTCTGCCAAGCAAGTGTTCATCTCTCCACTTTTCTGTTCCAAGAATTTTTTATCTTTTTCATCTGATATCATTTTCTCTCCACTTTTTTGGTCCTTGTAGGATTATACTTTTTCTTTACCATCATTTTAGTGGTTTGGGGGAAGGACAGAAATTACAGGGCATATATAATCTGCTATGTTCACTCACATCTACTGCCTCTTGGTTTCTCATTTCAGTGCAAAGAATAATAAAAAGACACTATTGTTCTTTCACTGATAATTGTTGGGAATGTGACATCCAACTTGATATTGATAATCAAACAAGGAAACAGCTGTCTCAAGCCTTGACTATCAGCCGAGGAACTGGAATGTCAGTGTCTACCCCCAACAATGACAAACCTGAAACTACAGGGAAAGAACTCTAATGGGATAAAGGAAAGAGACACCCCAACATCTAAAATGGCGATCTTTAGATGAAGCCGGAAGATCCACTATCCCCAGGCAGACTGCCTGGACTGAGGGCACAGAGGTATGGATCCTCCCTCCATCTCAACCATGTCTGCACACCTGACATTCCACTTAATATCCTCAGAACAGCTCCCCAATGCTATGGCCCTGTCCTTCAATAAGACAGGACCTCCCCCATATACATGGGTCCTACAGTTGTCATTCTGTTACTCATACATCCTTCTGTGGCACTTATATGTCCTCTGAGTGGTGCCCAAATCACGTGCTCAAGTTCAAGCTCCTACGCTGCGGTCCTCTAAGATCTCCATAGCACAGCATAGAAAATAAAAATGCACAGAAATAGGTTTTTGATGAAGAGATCAAATTAAGTTGAGAACTGAAAAGGAACCTGGCAGGCTTTCTTGTAAAAGAGAATGCAAACATCTGAAATAATGTAAGTGTTCAAATTTTCTAAAAGTGAGAGAAAAACTGATGTTTTTATAGTACTTTTCTTCCAAGGGCATCAAAGCTCTTTTTTCTTCCCTTTTTTATTTCATAACAAAAATCAAAGGCACAAGATATCAATGTTTTTGGCTCTGTGCAACAAGCCTATAGCAATCGGTCTATTATTTAAAGACATTCAGGAACACAGGCCCCTGGATGGACGAGAGCTGGGGACACTTCAAAAGCTGGAGTTATAAGGGGATGGAGGACTTCTTCCTAAACCACATGGAAGGCAGGTCTCACTGCTAGATAACTAAGAAGTTTCAAACTGTTGATATCCAAATCCTCCCCTGAAGTTCTACTAAATATCTACCTGATACTGGTAAGAAATAAAGCCTGGGGAATAGCTCAGTGATAAAAATGCTTGCTACAGAAAACCTGGATACAATCCCAAGTGGCACCATCAAGGAGAGGAGAGGAGAGGAGAGAAGAGGAGAGGAGAGGAGAGGAGAGGAGAGGAGAGGAGAGGAGAGGAGAGGAGAAGAAGAGAGAGGAGGGAGAGAAGAGAAAAAAGAGAAGAGAAAAGAGAGAAGAAAAAGAGAAAAATCAACTGAGCCACAGTGAGAGAGACTGAGTCTAGACATGGTGTCTGTTTTGAGAGGAGAAAAAAGTACATCCAATTTGTCAGGTCTCCAATTAGATGGGTTTTCTACAGTGGATATTAGAGTTGTAGAGGTTATTTTCTGAAATCCGATGAAAAATCAGAGGTGAGTGTTGGCTAGAAGGCATTTTTATACTAATAATCTAATGGCCTAAGGTCTAAGATAAGAGAATAAAAAGAAAGAAAATGCTCTACAGATGAGAAAGCCCAGGGATGCTGCTACATAGTTAGAGCAATAACTGGCCACAGCACTGTGGAAAGAGGCCACAGTGAATTACCTGCCCACCAGCTGCCACCTCAGGACCATCTAAGACTGCCTGGACTTGCAGCAGAGAAGTCCAAATGGAGAAAACCACAGAACCAAAACAACTCACGGGAGGCCAGAGAATATCTTAGACAGAGCAGTGGTCCACGGGGGTAAAGTATCTTACTTGTAATAGCAATTTTAAGCTAAAATGATTATAAGATTTCCCTTCCCAAGAAATACACTATCTAAACATAAATTCTACAAATTATTGGTTACCACTCGCTGATGTGAACAGAAGCCAAAAGAGAGAGAGAGAGAACAATAGATACTGTAATTATCGTTCTATATTTAGGTTGACTTTACTGAATCTCTATCCAAAACATAGAAGGTCCTATAGGACCAGCGCTTCCCTGTCAGCATGTGTAGCCTGTACACTAATAACTCCAGCGCATCCTTATATTGCAGTCTTAATCCTAAATGGAACAGGTTTGCCATCTCCAAGTGCTCAGCTCACCTCTTGATAAAGCCAACTGATATGTCTAACTGAAGTCTAAGGCTCTACCCTTTGGATCTATGATTAACCATCATTCCAGACCAGATTCTATTCTCAGAAGTAGGAATCTTTAAAAAAAAAAAAAAAAAAAAAAAAAAAAAAAAAAAAGGAAGGAAGGAAAAAAGGAAGAAAGGAAGAGAAAGAAAGAAAGAAAGAAAGAAAGAAGGAAGGAAGGAAGGAAGGAAGGAAGGAAGGAAGGAAGGAAGGAAGGAAGGAAAGAAAGAAAAAGAGACAGACAAAGAGCTTTGATGCCTTTGGAGGAAAAGTGCTATAGAAACACAAGGTTTTTTTCTCACTTTCAGGAAATATGTACTTTTACCCAAGATGCAGATTATTTCAGATGTTTTTCATTCTGCTTTTACAAAGGAATCCTGCCAGGTTTCTTTTCTGTCCTTCTCAATTTAATTTGATCTCTTCATCAAAAAGCAAATGCTGTAAAGTCTCTGAGGAGGCTCACTTCTATTTTTTCCCAATATCTATTGCTTCCCCAAGCCTCTCAGCAGAAAGTTGGCCAGAACCCTCCTGACCTGCATAAGACATATATTCTCACAGCTTTCTCTCCCAAGCGCAATATGGTTCTCCAGCTTCGGTGAGCTGGATACCTCACTGGTACCACTTCTGCAAAGGTCCAGCTAGCCATGGCTAGGCTCTGAAGACCTGGAATAAAAGAGGCTATGGTCTCAGACTTCTCTACACATCCCATCACCTGAGGTCAGCCACCACTGCTGATTTCATAGTTTAGCACATGGACTAACCTTGCCCTGCCTGGTAGCTGTTTAGACCTTGCAGCACAGCTAAAAGAAATTTGTCCTCAGAGAAACACACCCCATTCTACACACAATAACAGACCACCCATGTTGCTTTCCAAACTTCTCCCTGAAGCACTCAGGGGCCCTGTAAACCCTGAGCCTTCACAAACCTAGCATGCTATGTGCAGATGTGATATGATGACCACTAAAATAAATATTTACAGCAATCATGCATTAAACAGCCCATCAAGCCTTAAATGCAGTTAGACATGGGAGTTTGAGTAGTCTAAAAAAAGTTTTTCAGAATCCAACCTCTCTTCTTCCTGGTTGTAATCAATCTCCAGCAATGCTACCTGTGGTATTTCATTTCCTTTCCCCATCTTTGTTTATTTGTGATGATAAAAGTGGTTTGAAATGAGGAGTTGAAATTATCTACATTTAGACTCCTCTACTTCAAGTCGAAATCTCTTTGTTTTTCTTCTTGATTTCTCTGTATATAAACAGTGTTATAAATAGTTGTCTTTCATGAGCTCAAATAATGATGATACTTCCCTAAAAGAAATTGAGAATAAAAATAATAATGATGATGATAATCTATCCATGAGCACAGTAAGCCTTTGTAATTTTTTGGCCAGCCCTATCCAGTATCTGATTGCCTCTCTCAGGTAGCTAACAGCTCTTGATCCTACCTGACCCTTACCCCCTATACCGGTCCTTTGGAACTACTCCAGTATACACTGGAGTACGTCATAATAGAAATAATGATACTATAGTAACTGCTAACTTCTTTAAGAACTTGTCTGACAAGCACATTCTAAGCAGCTTCCACATATCTCATTCAATCTTCCTGGAACTCTCTGAAATCGGTAAAGTTAATATCCTCAATTCAGAGATGGAGAAATTGAAGCATAGGAGGCTAAGTCACTTGCTCTGGGTCACAAAGTTGGTTAGGGATGGGATCCCATGCATCCTAGTTCTGGAGCACACTTACATCATGAGGCTGACAAGCCAGTTGGAGGTAAAGTAAGGAGCAAATTGTCAGAGTTAATGCACAAATAACTCTGTAAAGATTAAGAATCTCTTAATCTGTGCAGGCAGCTATAATAAATAGAGCCTGGGTAGCTTACAAGCAACAGAAATGTGTTGCTCACTGTTTTAGAAGGAGAGAAGGCCAAGATCAAGGTGAAAGTAGATTCTCTGCAGGGGCAGATCCCACTTCTTAGGCTACAAATACATCTTCCCACTGAGTCCTTTCATGGTAGTGACAAGAGAACTCCGTTGAGCTTCTTTCATTAGGGTACAAATCCCATCCATGACAATTCTGCTTCCATGCTCTAATCACCTCTCAAATGCCTACCTGCAAATGCCATCACATTGAAGCCAACCTGCCCTTTCTGGGAGCCAGTGGCAGCCATGTGGGACCAGAAAGAGAAACAAGAAGCCAATTCACCCTTCCTGTGAGCCAGCTGGCTTGCAGGCTCAGAATATCACAGGCTAAGTTGATAGCAACTGACAAACAAAAACAATTTAATTCTTGTATTGTCTGATTTTTCACCCTGAACACCAGGAGTCTGAGTATCTATTTAGAGGATAACAATATGCAATATAGCAACTATGAGAGATTTCCTTCTGTCTAATTTTTGAAATCCAATATTGTTCTCACTGTTTTGTTTTGTTCCATTTTATTGTTTTGCTTTTTTCAATGTTCTGTTTTGATTGGTTTTATTCTGTTCTGTTTTGTTTGATTTTATTAGGTCTGATGGTATGGATGGCAATTTTGAAGATAACAAGAGGCATTATGGTAACCATTGTTGATTACCTATTACCCTATTTTGAAGTCCTGCATCATTTTCACTGTCTTGTTTTGATTGGCTTTATTCTGTTTTATTTTGTTTGGTTTTCTTCTCTTTAAAATAAAATTTAAAAAAGAAAACAAATGCCATCACATTGGGTAGCAAGATTTAACATAATAATTTTGGAAAGTCACAAGTGTTCTATTTTATAGCATGGGGTCTCAGAAGAAAAAAACAATCCTGAAAATCCCTAGTCCTGAATCTCCCCATAGTGTCAGTCCACAGCTAGCCGCGCCAGAGCTCTGTACGCCCTCAGAACTGCACCTCTGGGTTCTCTCTGCAAGTGCAGTGCTCGCACACATTCACTCCCGCCTACTGATCTTTCAGATATGGCCTACACTTGATACCAGGCAGCCACGCAAGTTTTGACAGTCCATTACCTTTTCCTTGTCTCTGGCACTACTCTCACATTCTCAACGAGTCCACATGTCCCTCTGCTAATTGCCCTTTCCAGACTTAACATTTCCAAATGGCAAGATAAGTTCAGAGTCATTTAAAAGAAAAATACATGTAGTTGAGACATTCCATGGAAATGTTTGGGTTTTTTTTTTTTTTCCTCTTTCTTTTTTTAAGTTCATCTTTACCCTCTTTCCAGTAGAAAGCTCAAGTGGCTTCTTGCTTCTTGTTTTTTCCAGGGAAGCCACTTTCAGTCCAATTCCCACTGTTGCATAACACAGGAGCTCAATTTACACCCTCCCATTCAGAGAGATGGGTACTGGTTTTGTTTTCTTCTTCCCTCAAGAAAAACCTGAAATCTCAGTTTCAGGCTTAAGAAGACTTAGCAGCCGTCAGGCCCATAAGCTCTGGCATGCCACAAATAGTATTTTTCATCAGAAGCTTAAAATCACCATGCCACAGCACAAACCACTGCTACTCAGGTAGCTGCCCATAGCACTGAGCATGTAGACTTGTGTTTAGTGGAATTTAATAAAGATTTGTTGATGGACCAATTGATCCTGACTTCAATATCAGTGCAGCTTGAGTTCCTTAGATTTTTGTCAAGGTATTTGAACTAAGATTTAAAACCAGCTCTGTGTGCACTCATCTCTCAATTCCCACAGTCCTGTGAGCCCAGAATTTTAGATCACAAAGGGAAGAAAGTCAGGATAAACCAGCCAAGTCCCTACACCAGCTGGAACCTGGCACAATGATGAACCGGGTACTCATGGCTACTTGGAAGAAAGAACTAACAGAGCTGAGGAGCACTCTAAACTATAAGAAACAAGGAAATCAAGAACTCCAGCACAAAGAAGAGAAGACACAGCATAGTTGTACAATGCATGCTCATTAGCAAGAATGAGCTCTTGGGCTGAGTCCCCAACACCAAAAAGAAAAAGTAACAACGAATCCATAATGATAGTTAAAATCGTTGGAGTCAAAACCCTGATCCTACCACTCATGAGTCCCCCTGGTTTTAAGTAAGTTACTTAGCATCTCTGTGCTATAAGATGGCACTCTCATCTATAGCAATTTGTGAGATGTCTGTCAGGATTAAATGAGGCAATGTGTGTTAAGCCTTTGAGACAGCACCTGGCATGTAGAAAGCATCACTAGTGGTTTAAACAATTAACTTAGCCATATAGCAAAAGAAACTGTACTCTACTTTTAATTTTATGACAATCAGGAGCCTGTGCATACCAATTAGCATAGCACAGCTAATCAGAATATTCAGTTAAACAGAACACCCTACTCTTCCAACCAGCCAAAGACACTGGTGCACACAGCACAGCCAAAAATATTGAAGGGAACAGACCCAGAACTGGGAGATGGAATGAGTGAATTTAATCAGGAATACAAAACATCAGCCAGGCTGTAATAAAGTCATATGATACATTTTTAAGATGAGATTACTACTTTAGGAGCAGGTACACCAGGAGAGTTACTTCAACATTTTTTTCTGGTTCTGAGAATCAAACCCAGGGCCACGCACATGCTAGGCAAATACTCTCCGCTGAGCTACATCCTAAACATTTCTGGGCAATGGGGAGGGGGAAAGGCTGAGTAACTACGTTGTTCCAGTTTTAGTAACCAGACTTTGGATAAATGAAGGGGGAGGGGCTGGTATATACAATTAGGCAGTAATTAAGGCCTTGTAAACACAGCTGTTGGTAAAAACGCAAGTAGGAAAATTCTCAGAAAAATTAAATGTAGCAAATCAGCAGGTTGGATGGAATGGATCCCCCAGACAGTGAAAAAATTGGTAATAGACCTGCTGAACCACCTGTTCAGAAAAGTGACAGTGAAGATAAGGAAATTTTGCATCCATGAGGTCAGGAGAGGAAATCCTGTCGTGTGGCTGAGAAGCTTGTAGGAAAAGAGGATCATCGAAGTGATAAGGGCAGAAGTGGCAGAGAGCATCTCTTGCTAGTCCCCTTCAGTGTTTGTTACACCACGTTCAGAAGATGGATCACTGTCAGGATTACAATAAACTGGATTATACAAAACAACACTTCAAGTATTTACCATGCTCCTGTGTCCACGACAACAAGTCAAATGAAAGATATGAAAATGAACAAAATAGACGCTGGGTCTCAGGAAACATTAAGACCATGGGGACCACAGCTGCTATGAACACTCAGGTAGAGGACAGATGAGCCTGGGGCAGAGATACATTTAGAGACAGGGACCTAGAAGAGAGGTAAATTTCCACCAAGCACAAGGGAAGGCTTCCTGCAGAAGGCAGCCTTGGAGTGTTAAGAAGAATAAGGAAATTGATTCAGGCAGAGAAAACACCACTCATTTTCATCCAACTATCCATCCACTTAGTTACTGGACACTTATTTTCTGCCAGCTAATGTCTAGTAGCTAATGACAGAATTTTGAGTTTTATTTTTTTCAGCAAGAGTCCCTTCCCTGCAGGAACTATTGAGGGGGCAAATAACAACAAATCTTTAGACATAAATACAATGAGTCAACCAGACCAGAAGGTGCATTGAGGGGACGGGGTTAGTAAGAAAGAGGGAGGTGTTAAGAATACCTTTGGATTTCAGGGCTGGATAGAGCTCGTTCTCTAGATGAGGGCAATGTAGGGGGTCATGATGATAAAAGTGAGTTACTGGCAGTCAGGAACATGACTATTTACTTAATATTGTATCTCCCTCAATAAGCACCATGTGACATGAGGCTGTCTCCTCTTACTGGAAATTGTGTCCTCAGCTACTCAGACACCATCTGACAGATAAGCAAGCTAGTGTTCAGCAACTGCTTGTTTATTGAGTGGATAGTGGTCTGAGTGAATGATTTTCATTTGGGGTGTGTCTTAGCTACTTTTTACTTGTTGTTGGGACAAAATACCTGATACCCAAAATGAAAGAAGGAAAGATTTATTTCTTACAGTTCTTGGAGGTTTCAGGCCACACTCAGTTGGCTCCATGGCAGCATGGCATGATGGGGCCACAGTTCACAGCAGCTGCAAACTGCAAGGCACAAACCAGAAAGAGAAAGAGACACATCTTCTTCCCTTCATTACATCATATACTGGCTCCACCCTTGGGTGGGTGTAGCCCTCAAATCTCAATGCTAAACAACGAAACAATCACAAACACTAGATTTGGTCGAGTCCATAATTCATGGGGCTTGGAGGCATAAACCATGACAGGGTATAAAGTTGAGGAGCTTTAAGTCCTCAAGAGGAGATGTTAGGTACAGAGTTAGAGGTATGGGTTGCTGCTCAGGTAGCCGTGGAACAGGAGCTACAGAGTTGCCCAAGCGAAGTAGCTAAAGGAAAAAGACAAACAGACCCTGGATTTAGCCTTTTGGAATTCCAACCTGTTGAACCAATGAGAGGAATGAAGTACACACAGGAGAAAGAGAAGGAGTAAAGCAAGAGGGAGGGTGTCAAAGGAGGAGGTCAGTGGTGTTGGTTGCGAGTACGATGAGAGCTGAAGAGTGTCCTTTGGGTGCAGCAACACTGAGGTCATCGACGACCTTTGTGGGAACCCTTTTTGTGGAGCAATGGGCTGGAAGGTAGGTTGGAAGCAGTAAGGGGTGGGAGGCGACAAAACGACGACAGTAGACACAAGTCTCAGGGAAAATGTAAGGAGAGATGGGTGGGCAGGTGCTAAGCAAAGAAAGGAAGTGGTGCACAGCTCTGAAAGATGGTAACAGCCGGACACTGCTGGTGGTTCTCACACTGTGTGGTTGTTTTGTTCCCTGCCCTGACATCCCTTAGTGGATGGTCATTAACAGAAATCAGAATATTGGGAATAAAAGTTGATTTTATCAGGGTAGTAAGCTTGGCTTTTAGAGACATTCACTTTGCAGGGGCCTTATGGAGTAACCAAAGGGGGAAAAAATGTCCACATGGCAGTTGGAAATGTGAATCGGGACGGTGTCAGCAAACTACAGTCACAGGACAAGTCCAGCCAGACTGTGAGCTAAGAATAAGCAATTTTAATATTTATATGGTTGAAAACTATCACAAGAAGAATAGTACTTTGTGACATCTAAGTATGCACGAATATGAAACTTGAATTTCAGAGCCCACAAATAAAGTTTTATTGGAATACAGCCAGTGACACTCATCCCTTTACATACTGTCTGCAGCTGCTTTTGCAGGGCTACGGTAGAGATGAGTTGCAGAGACAGTTTGACCCATACTGTCTAAAATATTTATTACCTTCCTGTACAAAAAAAGTTAGCCAATCTTTGGACAGAGGCATGTGGGAGCAAACAGAGCAACTTCTGGTCAGTTAATACACTGTGGAAAAGAATTAAATTAAAGGGAAACAGGCCACAGTGCTCATTAAGGGATGCAGAGAAGGTAGCAGCAACATGATCTTTTGGGGTCTATGATGGGCATTTGCTCCCTCTCCCACATTCACCCTGCTGATTTCATGCAAAGCACCCCAACAAGGCTCCTATAAAGGGTACTTCCTCAAAGAAGCATTCCCTCACCAACTGAGCTATCCTAGGCAAATGAAGGTGCTTGTCCTTCTTTTCAGCACTCAGCACCGTGGTAATTATATGATTAATGGTAGAACTCTTGGCTCAGCACCCGTCTCTTGCACTGGGCTGAGAGGCACCGTGGTGATGAGTAAGAGAGCTGGCTCTGGAAACAGGCTGCTTGGGCCAGTGCTGCCTCTGTCATATGCTGGCCGGCAACCATGATTCACTTTCAGTTTTCTCGTAAGTATTATGAGGACAGTGTGAATCTGTACCTTTCAGGGTTGAAAGGATTCAGTGCTCAGTGTTCAATTTATGCACAGTGCTCAGAGGATCTTGTGTTGTTCTGCTACTTGGCATGTGTGTCGTCATCATCTGCATGGGACAAAACAAGAAGAGTGGGAGAGAACAAACTTGAATTTCAGGGCAAATGGTTAGATGGTAAACACAAAACATAAGAAAGAAAATAGGTTTGGGGGGTTTCTTGTGTCTGACGTGTCAGGAGATAGGAAAGAAGCAATGTAATGTGGATAGCAGGAAATAGAACTCAGTTAGACTTGTGAATGTGGACATGACTTAAAATAGCTGAGAGGGAAATACAGTTGCTGAACTGTGTTTTGGGCCTAAGTTCAAATTCTCTGGCATTTTTTATTGATGCCGGGATGATTATCTATCTACATCTTGATGAATAGGACTAAGTTATCTGTTGGCTAGTAGATCTGTAATACAGCACAGCACCTAGCATATAGTAGATGCTCAGTAAGTATTCAACAAATGAATAAGGAAAGGAATGAAAGGAGGAGACAGACCAATCCATAATAGCTTGAGAATCACAGGTTTGCAACAAATACTATGGCCCACCCTGGACATCAACAACAGTCTTCCTACATGGTGACAGCTTGCCACTTCAAATATCTGTGTCTTGACATCTGAGGGAATTATTTGCTGACAGTAACAAGCCAGTAGCATGGAGCATGCTAAAAGTTCAGGTTAATGCCCTAGGAAAGAGCCACTTTGAACAACTTTGAGGAATGGCGATTGGTGGATAAACATCCAGCATTTTCATCCATCAGTCAAATGTGAGCCATGCTTTTAGCAAGGAATTGAGTCCCAGATGTCCCTATTGGATCCATGATCACAACACAGCAGCCAGAATGCAGGTTCACAGGATGATGAATGCTACAGTAAAAGAGTCAAAAGGGTTCCCAAGCATCTGAACCCCAAGGCCTCGTAATGGGACAAGCACAAGGTCTCAGCTCTTGGGGTATCTGCTGGGACATAGTGGCCTGACCCTTCCAGTCTGGGGCCCTCAAGAAAGCAGCCTCCCAGAAGCAGACACTATAGCCGGGCACTGATGAAGGTATACGACAGCTCTGGCAATCATAGACAAGCCACGGCAGGGTCATCCCTTATCTTGACCAAAGGATGTAATTACCTATCTGCTTGTTTCAGAAGATCTAAGAGGACAGAAGGAATAGTGTTTTTAAGAACAGAGCTCTAGAGGCATAGGAAGAGGGACATAACCAAAACACCCTTGGGTTCAATGTCCTCAAATACCTGCTAATGGGTATGTCCCAGCTCCTAGTAAAGGCCCCTTTCCCTGATGTGTCCATCTCACCTGAGAGACACCGAGAAAGTGAAGGCTGCATAGGCATCCCCACTACTACTCCACACTAGAAATCTTCCTTCTGTGGTTTAGGGTTGGGTGAACAAACCATAAGAAAGATCCAATAGATACTACCTATTCTGCTTCTAGCAATTGGTCCTTCTTGCATTTTTCTTTTAACTTTTGTAGCAGTTTAAAAGGAAAATATTCTCACTCCTATCAAAGTAAGAAATAGGGAAGATAAAATAATGAATAAAATAATGAGAATTCCAAAACAGGAACATCTAGGTGGCTCCCAAGCCTCTGGGCTTTCCACTGTGCCACACCCAGCTCTTAGGGAGTCTGGAAAATCCTCCCCGGTGATGTTATTTTATGACACCTACAGATCCTTCCCAGAAGAAAACAACCAGCATGTTAAGAACATATGCGCTTTCCCTACCAATTGATTATAAATAGTCTAATTTAACACCTACAATCCCTTGCTTGATTCAGTCCAACTTCTCCCCTCTCAGACCAACCCCGCCATACTCTCGCTGCTTCTAAAGTGCAACAGGGAACCCCAGGTGTTCCGAGCCTTCAGACCACAAGCAGTGGAAGCCAGATGGAGGACAGGAAAATGAAACTCACCGAGGTGCAGAGGGAATATAGGATGTAGCCACAGAAACCACAAAGGGAGGTACAGCCTGTCCTGTTCCTTCTCTAACTACAGAGAAACGTATGTGTTTCAACACTAACTTTTGCTAAGGACATTGGAAATTGCCTATGCCACTGTATTCAAAGTAATGAATCAACATGCTCATTTTCCCTTTTTTCCTCCCCTGTACAGCCTCGAAATCTGTGAGACTGTGTCCTGTACCTGAAGAATATCATGATGATACTGCCTCGTCTTACTCTCTTTTCCTAGACTTTTTCTTTCTTTCTTTCTTTTTTTTTTTTTTTTTTTTTTTTTTTTTTTGCTATGTGATGCCAAAGTAAGCCCTACCTAGACTTTCATCTCTGAAGTTTTCCTGGGTTTGGCAGTCACCTTTCCTCTTATCTTCCCAAATCCATTTTCTTTTACTCCTGTTAACACATTGGTTCAGATAACTCAATGAAGTTTCTGAGACTAACCTTTCTCTTGCACTGATGAGTTGTGACCTGTAGAGAAAATAAATTCAGGGTCCACACAGTCACTGCTCACTCCTAAGGACAAACAATGACATGGCAAGGACTGGATTCCCTATGAGCCTGGCCTTGAATGAACTTATTATAATGGTTCCTGGACACAGTGACTGAGTGGCAGCCTCAGTGCTCACAGAGAAAAGGAGCGATGATTGTTAAAACCTTGTAACTATGAAGTTCTATTCCCAAAGAAGAGATCAACCTCTCTGGGGCTTTGATCCTTCAAGGAACTCTGTCCCAATATTGTGTTCTGTCCTGCAGAACACTGCAGGTGGACAGACCTTTGGGATTAATTTAATTCTGTTTGTTCTTAGCACTTGTTAACACTTTGACAACTATAAGAAGTTGTTTTAAAAGTGATTCCTAGAACAGCTTCTGGATATGATATAATCACTGGTACCAACTAGCCATGTCATTATAAACCTTTACAGTACTGGGTAAAATGTATGAAATAACTATTTTCAGATAGTGCATATTTTCAGACAATTCAGGGTGCATTGCAATGTCTAAGCGAAGGGCAGCAATTGAGGTGAGCCTCTAGCTTTCTGATGATAGGCTTTTACCAAAACCCACACCAGAGACAAGGAACCCATGTAGAGAACAGAACTTCTTATGATAAAGAAATAAATCAAAGTTAGAGGAGCCAGAATTTGAGACACAGAGTACCAAAGAGAGTATGAGATACTTCAGTAGATGCCTTTGAATGTTTTCATAAATATAAACTTGCATATTTGTAAGCTGAATCCCTAAGACAACACAGAGCAAAACCTCCAGATAAAGAACCACCAGAAAGCAGTAATTTGAAGAGCTATCAAAACCTACATGTGGTTAGAGGCATTCAAGTTCCAGCTAACTGTAGTAAAAAGAAGTGGTAGAACTTTTCAAGGAATTCAACAGAGACACCAAGAAAACTCTTGCCTTAGAAGTAATGATATGTTAGTAATTTGTTAAAATTACTAGCAAAACTAAATTGGTACTCACTTAACAATAGTAAATTAACTGTCTGCCAGAATAAAACTCAGTATTCTCTAAACAAACAAAACAAATCCAATCAACAACTTAACAGTGTCATGCATTCAATCAAAAAAATGTTAGACATGAAAAAATTAGGAAACCTGAGCCATAAATCAGAAACAAAATCAATCTGGGGGAACAGAAATAATAGTGATATTAAATATAGCAGACAACAAATTGGAAACAGCAATATTTATAAAAAGTTAAAAAAAATGAACCAAGTGAGAGGAGAATGGAAACTATTCTTTAAACCCAAATACAATTTCTAGGGCACAAAATAAAATATTTATAATTTAAAAACTGACAGGATGAGATTAAGATCAAGTTAGATACTGTGGAAGGCAACATGAGTGAATCTGAAGACAGTAGAAATGAGCCATTCCAGCATGCAGATGGAAAAGATGAAGAGAAGATCAGTTATTTGTGAAAGAATAATAACAAACTAATATTTAATTGATGTCCATTAAGTACAGAAAGTAAAGGAAAATAAATATTTGCAGAAAAATAAAAATTTTACAAATTTGATGAAAACTACTCAAAAATCCTAACTCAATGGACATCAAACAGGATAAGCATAAAGAAAATCACATCAACAAACAAGATAACTGAATGTGCTGCAAACTATTCATAAAACAGTAGGTAAAAAAGACATACACAAGGAAAAAGTGAGAATTACTGCTGACTTACAAATAATGCACGTGAGAAGACGATGGAATGATACTTATTAATCTTGAAAAAAAATGCCAATATAGTATTGGCCAATGAAAATATCTTTCAAGAATAAAGAGTAAAATTCTGAGAAAATCTATTGCCAGAAAACCAGCACTGCTTTAAGTAGATGCTAAATAAATGTATTTTGGCCAACGAAAAATTATTTTAAGCAAAAACTTGGGTTTTTAACATTTAAAATTCCTTTAAAATACAATTGTCTAAAGAAAAAATAATAACAATGTGTTGAGTTTAATATATGTAGATATGAAACGTGTAATGATAATAACATAAGGCATGGAAAATGAAAGTATGCTGTTTTAATGAGTCACATTGTATGCAAAGCAATGTATTTTTTAAGGTAGACTTTAGTAGTTAAAGACAAATATTGCAATCCCATGAACCATAAAGCTAAACACAGAGAAATAAAAATAAAAAATAATAATACATTTTAAAATTAACAAAATGAAAAATAATATAATAAACAATGCAACAATTCAATGAATTCAAGAATAGGCTAAGAACAAAGGAAAAAAATTTAAAATGAAAGAGATAATAATCAAAATGAGAGACTCAAACCAACCACTTCAGTAATTACCTTACATGTAAGTGAAATAAAACATAGACGTTATAATACACATATTATCAAACTGAACAAAAAAGTAAGATCTGGCTATCCTCTTCAAGAAATCCACCTTAGGGCTGGGGATTTAGCTCAGTGGCACCAGCGCCTGCCAGGTAAATTCCAGGTCGTGAGTTTGAGCTCCAATACCAAAGAGAAAAAAAAGATATTCATCTTATACATAAAAACATACATAGGTTAAAAGTTTAAGAAATGAGGAAATGATGCACAGTGCAAAAACTATAGCTGGAGGAGATATAAATATATCAGACAGAGTAGATTTTAAAGCAAGGCGTATCACCAAAGAGATACATTCCATAACAAGAAAGAGATCTTTTAACAAGGCAAGAAGATAAAACACACCTGAACAGGTATTCAGTTAATAACAGAGTTTTACAATACATGAAACAAAAATTGATAGGAATGAAAAAATAGACAAATTTAAGTTACAGTTGAGTTTTCAACATTCCGCTCAATAAGTCATAGAACAAGTAGACAGAAAATCAATGAAAATATAGATGGCTTGAACATCACCAACAACTAATCTGATCTGAATGACTAGGTACAAAATACACATTGTTTTCAAATGGTCATAGAATATTCAACAAAATAGACCATATGCTGAAGTAAAAACTAAAATACACTTAGAAGAAACTTTAGGAGAAAATCTATATAACGTAGAGCAGATAAGAATTTCAGGTCAGGCATGGTGGTGCGTGCCTATAATTCCAGGAGACAGGAGGCTGCGGTAGGAGAATTGCTGTGTGTTCAAAGCTAACCTGTGCTACAAAGTAAGTTTGAGGTCAACCTGAACTGCATAGTGAAACTGTGTTTCAAAAAGACCAAAAAGAAAGGGAATTTTATAGGACATAAAACATATTACTATAAAAATGATTAAAATCAATAAATTGAACTTCACCAAAATTTGAAAATTCTTATCTTCACAGACATCACTAATATAGTAAAAAGACAAGTCTACAAGGAAATACAATATATATTCGATAGAACTTACATATAAAAATAAAAACTACTTATAACTCAATTGTCAAAACGGCAAACAATCAAAATTTATAAACAGATATATGTTCCAACATACATTTCAGAGAGGAAAATATATGATTGATCAATAAGTATATATTAAAGTTCAACGTCTTTCCTCATCAGAGAAATTAAAATTAAAGCCAGAATGAGATGCCACTATATATGAATTAAAATTAAAAAGAGTGACAATACCAAGTATTGGTGAAGATATGGAGTAACTGGAACACTCCTACATGTGAGGGTGTAAAATGGAAGTAACTCTGGTAACAGTTTCAAATAAAGTTAAATATATACTTACTCTATGATCTAGAATCCTCCCTGCTATCTATGTGCCCAAGAAAAATGAAAACATATTCACGCAAAGACTTGTGCAAAAACTTCTTTAGTCATTTTATTCACAATAGCCAAATGTTATAGACAACCCAAAAGATCCTCGCAAGTGACTGGGTAAACAATTGTGGTATATCTATAAAATAGAATACTACTCAACAACAAAAGTTACTGAGCTATCAATACACAGAGTATGGAAGGATCTCTAAAACATTGTTCTGAGAAAAAGAACTTGACACAAAAAACTACACTTTGCTGGAAGTGTGGTTGAATGGGTTTGCTAATCATCAACAGATATAAATATCCACTAGAATGTGTGCTAGATGTGTGGGTCACAAAGAGAGTGTGATGATCCTTTTCACCCAAAAGCAATAGGTCAGGAGCCTGATTTCTGAAATTTGGGCAAAGAGGTACATAATTTGGAATTTCTCCATTGGGAGAAGGATTTTTTTTTTAATTTTCAAATTGACTGTGACAAGCCTACTTAGTCTAGTATCTCTGTCACAAAGTGGCCTCCTTGATACTTTGACACAGGTAATCATGGCTCTCAGGAAATCTCAAAATCTCATCTCATTGTACAGGTAGGTAGTGGAGGCATTTGGCAAGCACAAATTTAAGGTAGTTGCTCAGGTCTAGGAAAACTTTTTCTACATTGAGAGAGATAAGCACTTATTGAGCAACTACTCTATATAAGACAGGCACGAGGCTACATGTTTTACCCTGACTTTCTGATATAACCATTTATGTATTAATTGAACTCCAACAGGCAATGTGTGAGATATTAGAGATGCACTGAGATTAGGAAGCAGACCACAACCACGATGTAACAAGTACCGCCAGAGAATGGGACCAGAGCAGACAGTCAGCACCTAGCCTGGTCTGCGCAGTCAAGGATACAGGAAGTCTTCTCAGGAGGGGGACGAAAGCAGAATGCTGAAGCACAACTGACCAGAGAGCAAGTTAACCAGAGGAAGGGGAGGAGGAAGAGGAGGCTAGGGAAGTACAGCATTCCAGGAAGAGGAAGGAGCATTTGCAAAGTCCTCACAATAAAAGAGACAGAGGGTTCATTACAGGCATCGCCAGGAGTTCACTGTGTACTGAGCAGGAAGAGTCTGCAGCGATAGGCAGGGGCCTGGTCACAAAGCACTGGTGTGCCTGCAAGAGAATCACTAGACGTAGCAAATAAATATACAGGGTGCTGAACCTGGTAGACTCTCTCAAGGTCTACACTCAAAGTGGTAAGTAAGGTGGGTAATATATACACTCTTAAAAATTTGGGAAATTGGCATTTTGCCTCTGTGGTCTCCTATCCCAAAACATATTACTCCACCTAATTGTAAGTATCAGATGGACCCAATTTAAGGGATATTCTACAAAGCACCTGATCAGTACTCCTCTAAACGGTCAAGGTCATCAAAATAGGGAAAATCTAAGATTGACACAGCCAAGAGGAGCCTGAGACGGTATGACAGCTAAATGTAATGTGGGAATGCTGGATGGGATTCTGGAACAGAAAAAGAAATTACATCTAATAAAGTATGGACTTTAGTTAATGATAATATCAATATATCATGCTAATGTAAGATAATAATAGGTGAAACTGGAGGCAGGTATTTGGTAACTTTCTGTACTATCTTTATAATTTTTCCATAAATCTAAAATGAATTTAAAACAAAGTTTATTTTAAAATACAGGAAGCACAGTTAAATCTGGATTTTAGACTAACAATGATTTTTCTTACCATAAATACATCCAATGCAATAACTGGAGCATATTTATACTAAACACATCCATTTTTGAACTGAAATTCAAATTTTACTGGGCACCCTGGCAACTCTCCCTGGATAGGAGTTCACCTTGGGAATGGCAAGGAGGGCATTAGGAAAGTCATAGACAGGAAGGTGCATGATACACAACTTCCAGCACAGACATATAGATGAAGAAACCTGCTCAGTGATTTACCAGTCACCCGTAGCTTAGAGGGGAGCCAGCATCTGAACACAGGCCTGCCTTACCCCCAAACCTCACAATACTCTCTTTATAAACATCTCTAAGAATTCATTCTTGCTGGCAAAGAATGGAGGGTTGAGAACAGACACTGAGCCTGGAGGACTTAACAAAAGCAGGCAAGTATTCCTGAGCACCAAAACTCAAGGCCTCCCCAAAACAAAGGCCACACTCCCTGCTAAGCACCAGCTCCCCACTGAGGTCTCCTTTCTCCTCTTCTGTGCCCCTGAAACACAATCCAACCACAGATATTCAAAGCCCTGAAGTGCAGTGTTAGAGGGAGGTGATCTCAGGGGCTATTCATCCAAAACCCCTCTTTGAGCAGGATTCCATCCACAGGATTTCTTCTATTTAATTCAACTCTCAGTTCCAACTGATGACAATCCTCTCTCACCTGCAAGACTGTGCTTCCTACTTGCTCAGGTGTCAGAGAGCAGCTTATCAAACTAATTAGATCTCTATGTGAAATAGCAGTTATGGGGTCTCTCAACCAGACCCCAGAGGCTTTCCTGTGCAGCAGCCAAAAGTTTATAATAAACATTCCTGCTACCCAGGGAAACCGCCTCCCCATTTTATTCAAATAAGTGATGTTGCTTTATACCCAGGTTCCACAGATATGAGGTTAAATAAATTTGGCCTAGCACAGCCCAAAGTTGCATTTGCTTATTTTAGTGACACCTGCGAGAACACGGAGGGGAAAGAGAAGAGTGAGAGTGATGTGGACTCGGTCAGCAAAGTCCCCTGCAGGAAATCAGTGACATCAGCCAGCTGCTCCAGGCTCCTGCTGGGCTGTTTCTCCTCTCCTACCTCTCAGGGGAAAGCCATCCCACTGTGTCTTGCCAGATCTAGAAGACAAAGAGGGCAGCTCCCTCAGCCTGCCGTGTGCCTACCTCAAACACACCCCCTCTTGAAACCACCGACTAACACAATCCTGCTGGTGGTGGGGGTAGGGCGGGAGGAAGTGTCCAGCATCCGGCAATCCTCTTTTCTCTAGAAATAGGATTGGAAATGGGGTAATCGTCTAAATGGGTATTCCTGATGAGTCGATAAACATCACTCCCATTTTTATTACAGTGATGAGGCCCACTGAGCGAGCATAATCCCTCTCCCGGACTCCAAGAGATTGCCAGGCAGCCAGCCGCCAGCCTGCCCCTCCACCCCAGCTGCATTAGTCTGATGGGAAGAGACACTGAGCTTTAGACAGACTGCATTTCATAATGGCATTTAAAAGCAGGGATCTCAGGTCACACCAGGGTCTGGGACACTGCTGTCCACACTCCCTCTATCCTTGACACTGTCCTCATGCTCCCCTAAACATTAATGGGGCATATATGAAAAAGCAAGAAAAAGCAAGGCTGTTCCCAGGCAAATAGGATGAAAAATGTGTCTGAGAGATACCAATTTAAAATGCTACAGGAAAAGTGATATAATGGGAAAAGCATAGGTTCTAATCCCCAACAATCCTAATAACTTTTGGAGTCTCCAGTTTCTTCTCTGCACTATGTGATTTTATAAGGTCTTTTCCTCATCTCCCACAAAAGAACCCACAGATTTATGACTCTCCAATCCGGTAAGGAATGCTATGCTGGTAGATTAATTCCTTTGTGTTTTAAAGGCTATTCTGTCTTTTCTGCTTCCTTGTTGAAACAATAACGTAGTTTTTATGGAATAGGATGGCCTGGTAATCACTAAAAATAAGACCCCTGAAAGAACAAGACAGGCTAGGGAGTTATGGCCAGGAAAATGCAAGGGATTTAGGAAACAAAGTAGAAAAAATGTCCCCCAAGCTACATCATCTGGGGCTCGCCCTGTCAGGCAAGTGAGCTGCAGATTAAGGCTGCTTGTTCTGCTGATGGAACTCAGAGCCTTTCAAAATAAACCATTACCCTGTGTGCCCATTTGGCTCCTGAACAGAAGCTTTGCCTTTACCCTGTTCACTCATTTACTCAGCCAGTGATCAGCCAGGAGGCAGCAGCAAAATTAAGACTGGATTTAGATTTGGAAGCTGGGCCCTGACTGCAGTTCCAGCATTTACTTGTCACATGACATTGAGCAAGGCATTTCACCATTCTGAGCCAGCAAAATTTAGTTAGTGTCTGCCTTACACATTCCGTGGACATAATGGTCATCTTGCACAATTCCTGGGGATGCCATGTCTGTACGAACAGTACGAGCCAGAACTGGGCAAGCCAAAACTTGCAACAGCCATAAACACTATCAACACAGTAGTACTACTATGTTGGTGATATTCTAGAAGAGGGTGCTACATCAGTAAGAGACATATTTCCCACAAGTTAAAATTTAGTAGCATCAAGTTTGTATTCTGTCTACGTCAACCAGTATAGCACTTTAGTATTACATTTGTGACCCAGAAGATAGGAACCACAGAAAGGTGTAACCAAATGAGAGGCGTGACCCCAAACTCAAAGCAAGGTAAGTATGCTTTGTTGTGTGTTACATATCTTCCTGGTTCCAAGACCAGTTTGCATTTCATACTATGCCACCCTCAAAATATCCTTTATTTTAATATGCTTAAGGGGATTTCAGTTAAAATAGGATGTCATGATGGACATCTCAGGCCAAGATAGGAAAATGAAGTGTCCCTTTATTCCATGCCCTCTTATATACCAATCCAACAACACCTCAGAACAGCAGGTCCTAACATCACCTTGTCCTCCTTGTATAGACTCAAAGTGTCTGTCCCCTCTAAATTCCTACACTGAAATCTAATCTTCACTGGGATAGTATTTGGAGGCGACTTTTCAGAAGGCAACATAATAATGAAGATAGAGCCTTCATGAATGATATTAGTACCCTTAGAAGAGGCCAGTGTGAGAGTCCTCATCAGACCCCATTCATGCTGACACCCTGATCTTGAACTTCTCAGATTCTAGAGCTGTGAGAAAAAATTTCTGCTGTTTGTAAGTCATCTAATGTATGCCAATTAGTTATAGCCACCCAAATAAACTAAAAGACTCCCGTATTCCACAGGCCACATATGCCCAGGAAAGAAGAAAGTCTCCCAGATTGATGACTCCCACATCAACTAGGAAACTCTTCTCACTCTTCCCCATATACGTCAGAGAGGTGCAGGTTAGGCAAGCTAAAAATTCTAAATCATGTAAAGTCCCTTGCTCCCTTTACTACCTTCCTTAGGAGGAAAAAATGGATAATACTAAATATCATTTGTCCCTATGTTATGCCTTGTCCAGATGTCCCCCCAAAGCAGTCATAGGTGGAGCTTTTCAGAGAAGGGCGGGTCTAGAGTGTATAATGCTGGGATTAAGAATGTGTGTTAATAAATAGTTCACTGATTTTTTTTTTTTTTTTTGGCATAGTTTCTGGTGTGGAAAGCAGGAAGGTCCACCTAGGTGTGAGTACCACCCACCCTAAGGGCATGTGACCTGGATAGAATAGATGGGACAGAAAGAGGCTGTTGCTGTCACTCGCTGCCATCACTTGCTGCTTGCTGTTTTTGCCTCCTCCCACTTCCATGCCATGAACTACATTTTTCCGCTGTGATGCTCCTCTGCCATGCCACCTTGCCCCAGAGCCAGCCAATTATGGACTAAACCTCTACAAACTGTAAGCCAAAGTAAGCCTTTCCTCCTTTAACTTTAGGTGTTGGGTGTTTTGTCTCAGCAACAAGAAAAGATATTCTACCCCTCCATTTGTCCTTCCACAGTCCCAGTTCAGGTTGTCTACATCAGATGCCTCCTACCATGTGTCCTTTGTTACAACAACCTTACTCTCCACTGTCATACACTGAGCCACAAAAATCATTGCAGGCCATGTTTCTAGCTACTTCCTACTGTTTGGCTCTTCATTTCAGAACAAGATTCTTGTATTCATTTATTCAATAAAAGTTTCATTGAATCTATAGTATATCATGCATTGCACTGGGCACTGGATCTGTGGTACAGGGAAAATCCAACCAGAATGCAGGTGCTAACAACCTTTCAGGGAGAATAAGACATCAATAAAATAACCACAAAACGAAATATGCGGTTCATTTATATAGTCTGTGATGTTTGATGAGAAAATATGCTTTCATGCAAGAAGTGATATTTGAGCTGATTCCTTAAAAATGAGAAGAGATGAATTAGACACAGCCTAAAGAACGAAGGATGGTAGGAGTTGAAAAGAGCACCCCAGCAAAACTTCTCAGCCCTAGGACTTGTGACAGGCCAGAGCCACTCAGGGCATTTAGGCCTGGGGTAGGTGAGGGAAGCTAGGGAAGTTTGCAGAGCCTATGAGACACCTAAGAGGCTATGCTGAGTATTAGAATCTATATCTTAAGAGAAATGAAAAAGCATTAAGAGGCGTTAGTGGTCCCCCACTAAAGAGGGTAGTTTGGGGGACACATGATATGATCACACTCACATTCCAGCTGCTGTGAGAAGGCTCTGGTAGGCCCAGAGTGGACATGGACATATGTTGGGGAGGAAATTGAATCCATTCCAGACAAGAGATGCAGATATAAACTTGGACTGGGAGCTGGGAGTAGACAGTAAGCCAAGCAAATTAATTTACCAAACCAGAGTTTACCAAAACAGATGGATGGGCGGTACCATCTGGAAAGATGGAACTTCAGAATATGATAAGACTTGGCTAAAAAGAGCTGGAGAATATTTTGGCACAGATTGCATTTAAGAAACCTTTGAGGCTTCCAGGTAAAACTACCAGTAAAGGATGGAGCTGAGACCGAGATCTGCATTTGGATAGAGACATACATTTTGAAAGTCACCAGCCCATGGATTATAAAAGCAGCTGTGAACATGAATGAGCTTGTTTTGTATTACCAGTAAAAGTCACTTTCTTTCTCTACTCTCTCCACTCGTGCCTGTCCCCACATGGACAGAGCAGGTCTCTGCTGCCTCACAGTGAGCTCATAGACTCTGTACTTCCTCTTGCTACAGTGACATCCCTTGTGTCAGGTCATGACCATTTGCCTATGTGTCTGTGATCCTCAGTAATGATCTAGGAACACCTTGGGAACAGAGACACTGATTCCTTCCTGATGTCCTCAGCACATAGAAGACACCATTGAGACAGTGGTAAGGGACAGGTCACCACCACACAGCTCCACTGCACTGCTCCTCTGAAAGTAAGTGATTTCAACTCACACCCAAAAGCCTTATCTAAGGCCCAGAATCAATCTCTCTCATGGAAATCTGCCATTTTACTCCTCATTTTCCTATGCAAGAAGCCAAGACTGGTACTGCAGAATTTAAAAAGGAGAAACTCATTAATGTTTTCTGTCACTACAGGTAAGTGAGCAATCAGATTTTGGGGACATGTATTTCTCATTTAAGGACCTCTGAGGTGTAGGGTTTAGAGGAGAAAAAAAAAACAGAAGCTTTGTCCACAAAGAGCTTCTAGTGCAATCTCTCTTGCAATTGTGATAATTCAAAACAGTTTATATTATTTTATCTGCACAATTATTTTAACAAACCAAAGTCTGCATCCTCAAGGAGCTTATAATCTTGTGAAAATATATGTTAAACATAAATGCAAATTTAGCATTATCAATGCATGTAGCCACTCAAGCTCTGTTTCTAATTAAAAAAAAATGTCTTTCCTCCAGGCAAAGATCCTCAGCAGGATTTATGATTGGGCTGGACTTGAGCCCCTGTCCCCCTGCCTTAGCCAGAGATCCTTATGTAGTGCACAACTACATAATGCATATGTGCTACAAGGTGCTGTTCACAAGGAAGGATCAAGGCTGAGATAAGGAAAGAAAACACAACCACAAGGAAGACTGCAGGCGTGTCCAGCAGCTCAAAGTGAAGAGACCACCTGTCAGAGTAAGGAAGCAAGAGTACAAGCATTAGCTGGAGGGTAATTAGGTAAAGCCTCAGGTACCAGGATAAGGAATTTGCACTTGACCCCAGGAACGGAGTGTCCTTTCTAGGGGCATGACTTTCTTTTCCACAATGCAGTGTCATGCAGAGTTGACTGCAAATATCATTTCTTCCCAAGACAGTGGTCTTTTGTAGATCAGGAAGAGTACCGTAAGGCCAAAAAGTTCATGTGCTGGCATGGAACCCCAGATAACTAGTTCCTTGTATATGTGGACTGCCTAAAAATATATGTATTTTATGTCCAATACATTTGTTGTTATAATAGTCCCACTTGATTAATAGAATGAGAGAGAGCAGTTAGGGGCTGTGATGAAAGTCAAAGAGAGAATACAGTGTGGCAAAATTGGTATTTGAACCCAGGTCTCACACAGAATCCAGTGTGAAGGACACTCAGCCTATCCACTCAGCAGGGTCCCTCTATCACCAGCCACAGCTCTATTTACTTGAGTCTGCCAGCATTGGATCCTCTCCAAGAAAAGACAAAGCTTCCAAACAAGCAGTAATGACATTGATTATTCCAAGCCAGAGACAAGGTTTCTGGATCAGTTCCTTAAAATACTTGCTTAGCAGCACCCAAGTCCTCACCCGTACCACCCTAGTCCCAAGAAAGAAATGTACAGTACTTCATTAACATAAAGGAGGAAAGAATTCCCTGTGGATTTTTGCAGTCTCATTTCCCTAGCTTGTCAAATGC
This sequence comes from Cavia porcellus, assembly GCF_034190915.1. Taxonomy (NCBI): domain Eukaryota; kingdom Metazoa; phylum Chordata; class Mammalia; order Rodentia; family Caviidae; genus Cavia; species Cavia porcellus. The sequence goes on from NW_026947487.1 coordinate 83,149,239, forward strand.
CAGCAGGAAGCCAGTCTGGCTGCATTGTTAGCTTGGCTGTTATCTTATTTTTGTAGTGTTTGCAGATTGCAGGAGCCCCTCCCCCCCATACCCAAACTGGGCAAAAACATACCACCTTTGAGTCTCTAAGTATCACTCAAAGGATTTTCCTGTTCTCCCTGAGCTTCGTGATATTGTATTTTCCTAGCATAGCCATATATTTTCCAAGGAAGAACATAAAATTTATTTTTAGCATTCCTACAAAATATGTGACCAAAATATAATGTTTAAAAAAACAAATAAATGGAAAACCTTCCCATATGGTATGCAAAGCATAAAAGCTATGCTGTTCAGAAGCAAATTTTCTGTTATCATATTTACATTTTTTCCCTGCTTTCCTTGTGTTATTAAGGAAGTTGGAATGAAAGGAGATTTATCTCTTTTTCTCAAAGATCAATCTCTCACTGCTGAGCTTCTCCACACCTGAATTCACACGTCTCCCACATCATGATAATTACCTCCATGGTAACCACTCATGACATCACAAACACAACATGATAGCAGAAGGTACCAGAACTCCTGAGATCCACTTTGATGCAAATGCCCTATCTGACCCAGGGGGCTTCAAAGCAGAAACAAAATTAATTTTATCTTGAGCTTTTTAGCAGGAAAGTAATTCTTGAAATTTATTCTTGGATTTTTATATTTATTGGATTTCAAAGCTGCCTGCTACCCAGGAGCTTATGAATATGATCAAAGGTCCATGAAATATCTAAAATTGCACCAAAGCACCTGCATGTGAAAGCTAACTAGTGAGGCAATTCCAGCCTCAAGACATCAATCCTTGACTACAGTTAGATCTTGCAGGTTTATCTAATGGTCAAAAGAGGGACTCTTACGATGTTTTCTTTGTTTTACAGAAAACAGTGTGTTCCTCGAAAGTCTTTTTCTCCTACCTTTTCTTACCTAGCACAAATGAATTGCCCAAAGTTTCAAGCCAATGTTAACAGCTATTAATAACTGTGTGGGCAGCAGAGTGGACGCACTACAATCGTGTGCTACGTACATCACCCAACCTTCACAGAGAAGAATGGAAACACTTGATTGCGGTGAGATGTGAGATGAAGGTCAACGTTCACTTCTCACAGGCATTTTTATCTGCAAATGGCTACAGCTTCAGGGCTGAAATTTTTATTCCACATACCATTTAGATCCATCAGGTCTCTCAAAATATGGATTTCGCACTGAAGACATCAAAGTGCTAAAACCAGTGCAGGTCCCCACCCCCTCCTTTTACAAGATGCTATTGTAAATTCAGCCTGCTTTAATCTCTGTGATTGAAAAAAATAAAAAGAAAAATATGGCTTGAAAAGGAACTAAACTCACAGTCTGGGAGCTGGAAAATAAACATCACTCAGTGAGTACCTTACTTTAATTACCAGCCCAAGAATTTCAATTTGCATGTTTTATTTAGCCACAAAAGTGTTCACCTATTATTCTCTGAGTGCAAAATTTTGAAAGCAAAAAGAAAGTAGAGGGGGGAAGGCTTATTTAAAAGGTCTCCTGGGATTAATCTTTGCATTCTTTTCATTTTTTCCCAAATTTGGGGATAGCATTTGTCATGGAGAATTTGGTCTTAGAGAATAAAACACTGAGTGTGATTTGTGAACACAAACTACTTTGAACTTATTTTAGCCAACAGAATTTCAGAAGCACGGGCTCTAGCAGAGGGCTACACAGAATTCTGCACAAATAATGTACCACTATGTTTTCTCCTAAAATGCAAAAGATCAGACTGCTCAAATTCTGTGTAATGATTGAGCAAATGAATGGGTGAGTGAATACTCTAAGGGCTCTTTCATTCCTGCCTTTTGAGGTCTTTTGAGGTCCTTCAACTTTACTAGCATTTTTAAAGTATGTTAATTGTTTCGCTTGCCTGTGTCAGATCCTCAGTTTCTGCCAACAGAAAAAGAAAAACAAAATTACTTTTAATTACTTTAATTTCAAAATGTATCATACCAGATTTCTAAAAAGTAGAATTCTCAAAACCACTAGGCAATGCCTCACAATACCTGTAACCAAAGACAGATGGCTGCCTGACTGATTCACCACAGACACACAGTGATACTTGGGACTGAAGCACCTTTGGTTATGAAGGGAAACCTTTTGACTAGGACTTGAGACCCTGACTCCCATGTCACCAGCCAGTCAACGGTTGCTAAAGCATATCTAACTGAGCTTCTACAATAGGCAAAGAGCTCTGCTAGATGCTTTAGGGGATAAAAAGATGTTCTGTGAGTGATTCTTCAGGAGCTTTATTAAGGGAGGCAAAACCACTAAGACACACAGTTATCAGTTACAATTGATATGGATTTCATATAAAGAAGCCAGACCTGGTGGCACACACTTGTAATCCCAGAACTCTGGAAAGCTGAGACAGAAAGATAGCAAGTTTGAACCCGGCCTAGGCAACTTAAACACTTAGCAAGCTACTGTCTCAAAATTAAAAAATAAAAAATGGATCGGGGCTATCACTCATTGCAGCAGCCCCAAGTTCTATCCTCAGCACCAAAAAAAAAAAAAAAAGGTTTTAAGGAACAGAAGACTACTTCCAAGCAGGGAGACCACTACAGGCTCTATGAACATCATAAGAGTGTGGGAATTGAGCAGAGAAGCAATGAAGAAGCATAAGATATGCAACAACACAGAGACAGAGCCTGGGACATGTTTAGAATAACAACCAGAGCACTGGCTTTGTGGCATGTCTGCCATGGCTAGGATACAGAATAGAAAGAGGATCTGGCAAACCAACCTACATACCCAACAGGAACAACACAGTCAGCAGTGATCTCAGAATCTGAGTGGGAATCCAAGGAGAGAACAAAAGGATGACATGAACATATAATATGAGTTCAAAAGGAGACCTGAACAGCCTGAACTGGAGATAGTGCTGCTGTAACCTGCTCTGAAAGGAACCAAATAAGGAAAAAAAGAAAGTCAGTGTTTAAGTCATTGAACTTTAAGAACCTGTCCAACTTTGTCCAGTTTGGCTAGAATAGGTTTACAGAGATCTTCCTAGGTTCAGTGGCTTACAGGAGACATTGCTTTTCTCTTTCTGGGAATTGACTCCAGGGCCTCATGCTTGCAAAGCACACACCCTCCCACTAAGCTACATCCTCTGTCCCTTAAGCAGTAGCATTTTAAAGGAACCACTCTATTCTGATATACTTAAAACCAACCATGATATATCCACGGCTTCTGGGATGGTCATGTTCCCAAGGCAGCATGTTTGGGAATCATTGTCCTGTCCAACACAGAGTCCTCAGATCTTCATTAAAGCTTAGGACACTTGGCAAGATCATTTGTGTCCAAAGTACTGATGGGAAGCTCTGGGCTAGAAGTCAAGGGAATGTTCCTGGCTCATCCTGGCTAGACACTGATTCCCTGGGGACTTTGGATGAGATTTTTTCTTCTCTCTGGGGCCCAATTTCATTTAAGGACATAGGATGTACTTGCTTCCATAGTTGGGATGAAGTGACTGTCCCAGGTTCATGCAGTTATGTGAAAGTGAGACCCTGGACCAGGTCTTGCATTTCCTGATCCATTGGTCTCGTACCTTTCCAAAATCTGAGCTGTATGAGCAAGTAGTGTTAACAGTATCAGTAATAGTAACAGTAGCAGATAGCGTTAACAGTAACTAACAGGAAGAGACTACTCATGCCTAGTGGTATCTCTAGTTTGTACATATTGTGTCTAGTTAGTCCTCATACCAGTCATTTGAGTTAGATAAATTTTTCAAATCATTTTACAGGTATGAAGCAAATGTAGGCAGATAAAGTCATTTTACCCGTAATCATGCCATTAGTAAACACAGAGCCCGGATTTGAAATCAGACATTCTAATCCCAGGATCCATTATCTGTCATCTCTGTTCTCCACACTACAGAGTAGAATAAGAAGCAGCTCAGTGACATAAAGGACATGGAAACCTTAAAATAGGAAAGATGGCATTTTTCCAGTGGTGAATTCACACTGGACATATGTACGCTTTCAGAAGAAATATTCTGGCCAGTATTGCTTGCCTACACACCTCTCTATTTCCCTCCCCACAGACGACCACATGAGCAGTCCCTGGGGAATCATTTAAGATACAGTGGTCTTAAATGTGGTCTAAATGGATTAAGGATAATGACCACATAGAAAATCGGGAGGTACTGTCCTGGCTGATTCCCCTAGCTCATAAGACAAGGAAAACCAAAACCACCAGATTGTTTTCACAAATAAAACCCAAGAGAAGTCATCACCTTAAAATCTCCAGAAAGCCTCACTGACATCCCCTTCAGGTATACCCCAGACCCACCCACCAGCACACAACTTGCATTCATGGCTATGCCAATGTAGGCATTATTTTAAACAAAGTAAAGAGCAGGAGGACTTTAGGACTCTAAAACTTCTTTCATAGGCCTGTATTACGTCATTTGTAATAACTTGCATTTACCTAAAATCCCTAAAAACTTTATTGTACAGGTTTTTTGAGTTATTCTTGAGATTTTCCTATTACTAATTAAAACGTGTTAGTAAGCTATACTATATCTTTGTATCTAGTTCAGCACTTTCACCAACTGGTTTCTTGACTTTGCCTGCTCATTTGACTTTCTTGGGTCCTAATTCTTCATGTATTGAGAGGGAATTGATCTTCTCTATGAGTTACCTAAGAACCAGGAGTCCATTGAATCATGGATTTTGCCAGATAGATCCTCTGAATGAAATTGTGATCCATGAAAATTAAATTCAAATAAAAAACAAGAGGCAATGAACGTGTTACTGAAATTGGAATTAAGTTCAGATAAACACTCTGCCTCTGTCTAGTACTGGAAATTTGATGTGGCAATGACCTGCTGTTACATCCTGGGAGTTCCTCAGTCCATCTACACAGCAAGGAGAGTGAAAACTCCTTCCCCGAGGGTAGGAGAGGTGCTGTTTGCATGAAGCAAAGCTCTGCAATCCTTCCTGACCTCCCTGGAGGGAAGGCTTGCCTCCTTCCTGGGGAGAGCTTTGGCAGCACACAGAGAAGAATGCAGGAGGTAATGAGCTAGATAGGGCTGAGAATGAGGCCAAATCTGAGACTGCTGGGTCTTGCTGGTGTGCAGACAGGCACCTCCCTGTCTGTCTGATGATTCTGTCTCAACAGAATAAAATCCTCTATTATATTCTTGAGGCTATAAACCAGGATGGTGGAGTCTCTTCATAGGCTTTCAGTCTTGGGTTGCATTTACCAAAATCTGTATGTCTCTAAGCCTCTAGTGTCCCTCAGATACTGTCATAGGAAATAGATTCACTTTATTCAGAGTTCGGTGTTATTTCATTGAGAAGACTTAAATGTCAGTACTCTAAAAGGAACTTGTCATTTCTCACTCCCCAAGATGACGTAGGGCTGCAGTTATTTATTAATGCATCTCCGAGACATATAAAAAACAGAGGTCTAAGGCCCACCATTCGGTATAGCAGGGATTCCTTCATGTGTTAAGAGGAGAACTGTGTAGCCCAGCATCTGCCTCTAAAATATGAATTATGAGACTGGAATGTGACAGTCATTGCATAAAACCGGCAATTAAAACACTTGTTGAATAAGCTGCAGTCCTCCTGGTGACTGATGCATTCATCATAGGTCTTTGATTCAGAGGACAGGATTTTTGGAGTCTGTGATCTTCAGCATTGCCTGGAGCACATCATATTCTATGAGCTTCTCCAGACCTTGCTGGCTTCCTCTCTTAGATTTCATCTGAGTAGCTGGAGAGTGTTCTTCAAAGTGGAACTCAAGACTAAGTACCAAACTTTGGACCAGTTCACACTGACAGAGGGGACTCAGCCTAATTAGATATTTATGTAACCCTTTCACTGTCACGAAATACCAATACCTACTATGCTTGGCCTGTACTGGATACTCAACAGCTGCTCTTCAATTAATAATTTATTGGTACATTAATGAACAAGTAACTTATCTGGAAAATTCAACTCAAAACTTTTTATATTTTTGGTTATACAAGAAATCATTATTCTTTTATAGCATATATGTCCAGGATCTGCCATGTGCCTGCAATTTGCTAGCCACTGTAGGGGACACAAAAACATTGAAATAAAGTCCTTATACTCAGGACTTCATGGAAAATAAAATTAAAACATCTATACAGCACTGTGTTTTAACTTTACAAGAGTATTTGACACTATGTCTTGGGGTAATCAAATATATTCTAGATTTATTTCTATATATTTAAAATTATTAATATTGTCTATTCCTTTTAGAGGTGGGAAAGTAAAACACAGAAAAATTCTCCTGTGTCCAAAATCTCACACGTGATATTACGCCAGGACGTGAAGCCAGTCATTGTGACTCCAGAACATATTTTTAAATTTAATTTTTTTGTGTGTGGTGCTGAGAATTAAAATGAGAGCCTCATGCATGCTGAGCATATGTTCTCCCACTGAGCTATACTGTAAGACCTCAGAACTCCATTCTTAACCGCTACTCTCTATGGTACAGGCACAATAAAAGGAGCTAGCTTAATGACATAAGGACATTATAACTTACTACAGGTATATTCACATATGTAGATGTAGCTTTGTTTCATTTCTGTGTGATTTTTTATACCATAAATGGGAATGTACACTACATACTTTATGCTTTTTTAATATACCATAAGCCTGGAAGATATCTTTATGAAATTGTGGAATACATCAACCTTGTTTGCTTACAGTGGCAGTATATTCCACTGTATGGCTATCTATTTAGCTTTCTTCCTACTGATGAAAAACTAAGATCATTTCCAGCTTTTCAGCCACAATGCTCTTGTTAGCATCTATTGTCATATGTAAATATATGAATATTTCTGCAGTATAGATTTCTAATAATGAAATTATTTGGTCCAGGGAAACACATATTTTTATAGTAGATTTCTAATAGACTCTTGCTAGTTTAGCCAAAAATAAAGTTAAAGCCATTATGTTGATGGGGACTCTAGGGTCAGATATTAAATATAAATATTCATATACTCTGTGCTTAACAGTAGCACCTCACACTTTCCAAGGAGACTTTGTACACACTATTTCAGTTAAGATTTATAAAAATCGGGGCTGGGGATTTAGCTCAGCGGCATAAGCACCTGCCTTGCAAGCAGGCGGTCGTGAGTTCGATCCTTGGTATTGATAAAAATGAAAAAGACAAAAAAAAAAAAAAAGATTTATAAAAATCATGGGAAAGAAACAGATAGAAAGATCAAAAGTTTGAGTTCAATCTAGGCAATTCAGCAAGATTCTAGTTCTTTTTTTTTTTTTTTTTTTTTTTTGTCTTTTTCATTTTTATCGGTACCGGGGATCGAACTCACGACTGCCTGCTTGTAGACTCTAGTTCTTAAAAAGAAAAAAGAGACAATAGCAGGGGATGTAGCTCAGGCCCTCAGTTCAATCCCTAGTACCACCAAAAAGAGAATGAATTAAGATTAAGAAACATATGTACTGAAATAACTAAGGGTACAGTAAAATATTTGGCTTGTTCTCAGCTATTAATATATCTATAACTTATGGGTTAAAAACTGGTGACCAACTTAATGCCAGCTGGATTAAATCAGCATGGTGCTGAGCATAGATGTTCCACCCGAGGAAAGTTGTCAGCATAAATAGAGACGTGGAGAAGTTAGGCATTGTGGGTTCCACTAAGTGCTGCTGTTTGAGCCGTTGGTTCTCCTGGAGAAGCTCTGGTCCTCACACCAAGCATCACTTCCTGGCTCTAGGTGGGAAGACATGTGCTGTTTAATCTCCAGGACAAACTCGCCATGCTGGTTTCCTGGCATGTACTCATCTGTGCTTATCGTCAGAGTAGCTTGGAACCTCCATGTCACTGAGGATGGCTGTGGTACTTTTCTGGACAGCCCTGGTCTTTGTTGTGAGTGTGACTTCTCAGCTTCAATGTAGAACCCTCAACCTACCAGCACAGCTCCTTCAACCCACTGGCATAGACTTTCTAGCTTCCACCACTGACCTTTGGGACTTCCCAGCACAGATCTGTGGAAGAGACTGGCGTGAGTCCTTCTTCTGGGCTCTCAATCTCCAGTTGGACTCACAGGAGGCATTGTCATGGGTTCTAGGTTTTCACCTAGACTCATGCAGGACATTGCTGTGGGATCCAGGCCCTTGGCTGAATATTCTATGTCTTTAGTGTTGTAGATAGATTTCCTGTACTTTCTTCTGTTAACTCTGGGTGATAATAATAAAATAATAGTATAAATTCTGTGTCCTGATTCTAGTTGTTCTCTATACAACCCCTTACTACAACACTATATATATATATATATATATATATATATATATATTTTGCTTTCTTTTGATAAATTTTTGAGTCAGGGTCTGACTATGTAGTTCAGACTGTACTTGAACTTATTATGTAACCCAGGCTGCATCAATCTCATGGCAATCCTGAGTCTAGGCTGAGAGAAAAATAAACTGAGCCCAGAAAGAATGGTTGGGGTGAGAGAGTCTTCCTGAAATGAGTCCCAGGAGTCCATACAAAGACTTGCAAAACACAAACAAAACCAAAAACATGTTCATTGTCTTTTAGAAGTCTGAATAACTCAGGCTCAATCTTCTTGCCTAAGAACAGTATTTAGTCTTCTTGCCTAAGAACAGTATTTAGTCTAAAGGTTTCTTCTCCAAAGTGAAAAGGGGGAGAAATGACAATTTATTTGATCAACAAAGAATCCAAAGTTGAATCTTTCTCAAAGATAATGTACTCCTGATAAAAGATTTTACTGCTAAATATTACTTATGATTGAACAATAGGTATCATTAGTTAAAAGAATTCTCAAGAGGAATGAGTAAGCTTCTCTACAAAAATACAGAAATCTGTTCTTGATCATCCTGATGATCAGAATAATGACAGGAGGAGGAGGAAACTGTAATGAAATTTTGATAAACATGTTCAATCAGATGTCCTAATATTTGCGTGTATGTTTCAACTAAGGATTCTATAAGAACTGCTGTAAAAAGGTGCTTGTCGGTCTCAGCTCCCTTCACTTGGCTAACATGCAAAGTATCTGTAAATTATAACTCTTCTCTATTGCTTCTTCAGTTTTTATTATTTGTACATGTTTGCAGTACATAATGATTACATTCCTTGTGGGGAGTTGGTAACATACATAACACATCCCAATCCTTTTATTATCCACTTACCCTTCCCTCCCCTCACCTCCTTTCATCTCTTAATCCCCTTCTCATTTGAAAAAAGAACTACCTCCATACCTCCTATTATCTATATTTTATTTTGATCGTTGTTTATATTTTGGGTTTCTCATATAACAGTAACTGTAATTTAAGCTTGTGTGTTGCAGAGGAAATAAATCAGGGCATGATCTAAGAGAAGGACTCATGTTGAGTGATGTCTTCAAAGATAATCATCTTTCAGTAACAATGAAAGCTTTCAAAAGCACACCAGCTTTCCCTACCATCCCCTGGTTAAAAAGACAAAAAGATAAAAACAAATGTGTCCCTTTAAGAAATATTTTCTGAACTCTATATGGTCCTTAAGAAGTTCTTCGATTATGAAAAACAGTTGGCAAGAGACTGCAATCTATTACTGCATACCACTGGAGTTTGTGCTAGAATTTACAATTTTGGCTTTAATTAGGACACTCAGTGTCCTGGCCACCCTGCATAAAAGATTAGCTGTGAACTTTATCAAGGACTTATTCACATTTCAGCTGACCAAGATTTTCAGTAATCATCTACCTTCTTTTTTTTTTTTTTTTTTTTTTTTTTGTCTTTTTCCTTTTTATTGGTACTGGGGATGGAACTCAGGACTGCCTGCTTGTAAGGCAGGCGCTTATGCCTGCTGAGCTAAATCCCCAGCCCCATTGCTTCTAAACTACTCATTCTGAGGTCCTTTGAAGCAGTCATTGGTGGGTGGGAGGTTCATTTTCATGTAGGTTTCTCCTTTGTCGGTCTCCAACAAAGAGTCCCTTCTCTCTCTAGGAATCCTTGAAAAACACGTAGCTCATAAGGAGAACAAGAAAGAGGTTCAACCTGTGACGGGAAGGAGAGATACCATGACACCTTTGTATGACTCTCAGCAGTTGCTTTATTGCACAGAGGTTTTGAAAGAGATTGTCATTGTTGTGGTAATCATGGATGCCTAAATAAACAACAAAATTAATAGTCACTAACAGGTTTTGGTGGCATCAAATAGATAACACCTCCTTTTTCTGGGGACTGTGTCCCCTTAATAGTGATCTCACTTAGGTATGATTCTTCTACAAAGAAATAAAGTACTCAGTAATAGCAAGCAAACAGAATAAGCCTCATGTACTTGCTACATAAATTTCTTCAAGCCAAGGACAGAGGCCATGTTATCCTTCTTCCCTGCTGAAGTTAAAGGCAACTTTCAAATTCCCAGGCTTTTTTGTGGCTTTCTATTTAATTGTATCATGCAATTGCTAGTCTCCTATTGGACTTTTATTGTAAGCAGGTAAGGCTAAGAGAGAAAAGTGGAGAGAGAAAGGTGCTACAAAAAGGAAAAACGTAAATTTAGCCACAGTCCATAACAGGACACTGCTAAGCCTTGAAGTAGATAAAGTACATGCTAATTAAGATAGGTTATTATGTTGCTGGCTAGAAGGGCTTTTCAGGACTGCAGGGATAGCATTCAAAACAGGTTAAGAACCTTTGTTTTCTTAAATTAAAGTTAGGTAAGCCATTGGTCTGAAGAATTCAATTAACCCTTAATGGAGATAGGAAATAAGGGGGAAAAAAAAAAAGCTTTCTTAGTCCAGAAAATGCTACTAAAAAGTCTGTTAAACAGGGCTGAGTGTGTAGGTAGTGATAGGCTTTTCCTCTGCATGGTAGATAAGCAAGCACAAAGAAACAAACGAAAAAGGCCTTTCTTGTGGGCATGGGAGGACTGCAGCAGAGTGCAAGACCCTCCGGGCAGACAAAGGAGTGGCAGACTTTTATTCTGTTAGATGGGTGGAGTTTGAAGGGGCGGGCAGAATGACATATTGACAGCTGGTTGGGGGAATGTTGAAATGTGGGAAATGATCGAATGGGATTTCCAGTCAGAAAACCAATATGATAGAATTCTGGAGCGGCTGAAAAGATAAGAAGTATGAAATATAAATGACCTTTATTTTAAGAATGCAGGGAGAGACCCCTTGACCCTTCAGGATCTGGCATTGTCTCCGGGGGCTGGCATTCAATCCATGGGACACGTAGAGTGGGGCATACACGTAGCTTAAGTTTGGGGTGGTGCCTAAGGGGCATTAGTGATGCACAGGTAGCCCATTGGTGTTCATTTTGCACCCAGGTAAATCCCTAGGGGCAGGGAAAATAGAGCCCCTTGGTTCCGCCTCCAAGCTTTTCACCAGCTACAGTGTCCCAAACGGGGCAAAATCCTTTCAGGAAAAGCTAATGAAAGGGACTTCAATTTTCAGATTTGCAAGAAGAAGGTAGAAGTCACTGTTGAAGGGAAGCACTGTCCAGTGCCATGTTGGGCAGGCGCCACTCGGAGCTTGGCAGCGCTTCACAAGGATGGAACCCGTCAGTTAGCTCAGTGTTACGGCATGTGCTTAGCATGCAGAGTCCCTGGGTTCCATCCTCTAGCACCAAAAAGAAAATTATTGGGTTAAGAAACTTTTAGATCATGAAAACTTTTCAAGAAATTTCCCAGTTATTGTTCGTCATGAAGCTATACAATGAAAATATGCTCTTCAAGTAAGTGTTACATTCTGGCCCAATCTTAGGCAGAAATTTGATTCTCCCAAGTGTTTGTTATTACTATATTATAATGAAACAAAATATTTCTAGGTAAATATTTTCTCCAAAGTTCTAGGCAATGCCAATATCAAGAACAGAAAGCTCTGTCAAGTTAAGTTGATAATAACGTTGATAATGTTAAAATCCTCGCACTAATAAACTAGATCAAATGCATAGATAGCCAGCTGTCTTGGTTAACTTACTGTTGCTGGCACAAAATTTCTAACATACACAACTTTGAACAAGAGGAGTTTATTTCTAATTCATGGTTTCAAAAATTTCTATTCATAGTCAGCTGGCTTCAAGCGAGAAACATCATGGCGGAAGGATCTGGTGGAGAAAAACTGCTCAACTCATGGTTGCAATTGGAAAGCAAGTGAGAAAGGGGCCAAGGACCAGATACAGTTCCCAAAGTGACAGCTCCGTGACCTTCCAGACACAACCAGAAGTGCACTTCACCACTCTCAAGCCAACCAAGCTGACAATCAAGATTAAACATCACACTGGTTAAGAACAGAGTAAGGTCAGTCTGATAGCCAGACATCCTAATGGCAGTCGGTCTACTCAGGTATACATCGAAGTTTGCCAAAAGAGAGTACACAGAAGTACATAAGGAGTTCCATACATACCATCAGCACTCAGTATACACACTGCTGATTTAAAAAATTCAATATTTCTGCTTCCTTTAAAAAGAATGATGTTCATACCTCTATTTAAGAATCCCATGTGAGCACTATATCAGCACTATGCAAGTGTACTTTTCATGACTTTACACTATCACCCTGATGACATATTAATTTTACAAACAAATAAAGTGCATCTTCATTATAAAAAGCAAAGAATGGAATTCTGGGAGGATAGTGGAGTGATAAGCAGCAGAGAAAACAGCCTCTCTGAGAGTCAGCATCTAGACTCTGGAATATAGCATCATGAGGAAGACAAGAAGGAAGGAAGTGGATCCCTTGTACCCAGGAAGAATCTGAAGTTCAAATTCAGACAGAGTAAAAAGAAAAACTTGAAAGAAGAAGGTAGTAGCTGGTAGTAACTTTTCCCTGAGATGGGACTCTGCATAAGAGGAGTTGTTTGAATCTGGGATGCGTGGTTATGGTGACAGTGACAGCTGGTGACCCCAGAGGTCTGGGCAGAGATGCAGCAGTGGAAGGGAGCAGCGGATGTAGAGGATTGCATGGCCGATGGTGAGTGCAGAGGCCTTACTTCTTCCATGGGAAAACAGCAATTAGCCAGGAGCCATTTTGGAGGCTGGATAAGCCCACAACCCAGAGCTGCTGCTAGCTGCCTCTAGCAGCTCCTACTTAGGCACAGACCCTTGGAAATTGCTTAGACTGTGGCAGGCCCAACGAGTCTGGCCTCAGTGCAGGCCTGCTGAAGTTATCCACTACTTTGACATAAAGCAACTGCTCTCTTGCAGGGATAGATCTGCACAATTCAGGTTGTCTACACACGTTGTCTACTAGTGACACCAGAAAGAATCCTGGAAGTGGACTATTTGTTTTTCTTTTTCATTTTCATTTTTGTTGTTGTTACTTTGGGGAGGTTTTGTTTGTTAGTTTGTTTTCTCTTTCTCCTTCATTGTTTATATACAAGTGTGAAAGTGATGCCTAACCTCTTTGTGGGTGTGGTTCTGTTCTGCTCTTTCTTTTATCTTTTCCATCTCTCTTTTTCTTTTTACTGAGTTTCCCCAAGTTGGCGTGATCTTCCTTTGTCCTCCAATCTTACTTCTAATCTATTTCTCTTCTTCCACTTCTCTAGTTTTTCCTTAATCAATTTTAAATTTTAACCCCGTGAGCAAATTGACACATTATGGACTGATATGTTGCATATAATTATATGGTTCATTTTATATTTTGTTATATAGTTACAAGTCTAGCCCACATGGTTAAAAGTTGCAAATTAAGGGTTATCGCAGTTTGTTGTTTGCTAGTCTGTGTTTGATGCTATTGGTACCACTATAACCAAAATTGACAAAATGGTTCTAAACAGCTGTTGGTCCTGATAATCCACAACTGAGATTGAAAAGGGTCACAGAAAATACAGTGGCACAGTATCAAAGAACCAGGGACTAGGCCAAAAAACAACAACTTCTCATCTCCAACAAACTGAAAAAGTAAGGTCTTCCAACAGACTCAAAACGCAAAAACCAGCCACATCTGGAAGATACCTCAGAGAAGAAATCATCACTGGAATGTCCTAAATACTACCAATAAAGCAGCCCACCACAGGCAACTTGCAAGCATCACCCCAGGAATTAAACTGAAAAAAGAGAAAATAAAATGAGAAGATAGTTAGGCAAAATGAAACCGCAGACCCCAGAGCCCCAGTTTACCCAAGGCAAACCCAGAGGGCAATGAACCTGGAAAGTCCAAAAGCCCCCACCAGAGCTCTCTAAAGTGGTAACAAAGCAATTGAATGAAGCTCTGGAAAAAACGAAATCAGAAATAATCTCTGAGATAACCACAGAGATTACCAAAATACACACTATGCTTAGCAACACTAGAGCAGACACAGACATAAAAATAGACAAGTTTAAAAAAATTATGGAAGTTCAGCAAAGGAAAGAAATGGAAGCCATAAAGCAGATTCAAGCAGACATCCAGGGGAATAAAAACTCCATTGAAAAGATTCAAAGCAGTTTAGGCCAATATAAGAACAGGATCTCAGATTTTGAAGACAGGCTTTGTAGTTAGCGACCAGGAAAAGAAACATTTCTCAAAAATAGCAAAGGACCATGAAAAATCAATCCAGCTGCTGCTAGATGAGACAAAGAATAACTTAAAATTCATTGGCGTCAATAAACAAGCAGGAGATACCACAAATGACATTAAAAAATGTTCACAGACATTATGACAGAAAACTTTCCTGGCAGAGAAAAAGAATTTGACATACAGATAAATGAGGAATATAGAACCCCAATTAGCGGTGATCAAAAAAAATCTATATTCAGCTATATCATTGTCAAGATTTCAGAAAATGGAGAAATATCCCATTATCTGTGGTAGGAAGAACCAATATAGTGAAAATAGGCACATTTTCAAAACTGTTATGCAGATTCAATGCAGTCCCAATCAAAATTCCTCACGGAATTAGAGAAAGCAATCCTAAAGTTCATCTGGATCCAGAAGAAACCTAGAATAACAAAAACAATCCTGGGCAACAAAGACAAGACGAGGCATCACAATCCCTAATTTGAAATTTACTATAAGCTACTGTGATAAAAAACCATGTGGTACTGGCAAAAATAAAAAAGACCCATAAATCAATAGAATAGATTAGAAGATGCAGAAACAACTCCAGACACACTAAGCTACTTTATCTTTGACAAGGGTGACAAACACATTCACTCCTTAATAGGTGGTACTGGCTCTACACATGTCACAGATTAAAACTGGATCCATATCTTTCACCATGTAAAAAGCTAAAGTCAGAATGGATCAAATATCTTAATATTAAAACATAAAAATTGTTTGCTGGAATATAGAGTAAGTAAAACTCATTGGTGCAGCAAAGATTTTATGAACAAAACCTGATTGTAAAGCAACTATCACAAAGAATCAGCAAATGGGATCTCAGTCTACTGAAAAGCTTTTGTACAAGAGAAACCACCAACAGAGTGAGGAGACAACCCACAGGAAGGGAGAAAAAGTTTGCCAGCCATTTCTCAGACAAAGGATTACTATTGGGAACATATAAAGAACTAAAAAAATCAGTCCTCCCATATGTAAAGACCCAATCCAAAAATGAGCATCTGAGATGAACATACACTTCTCAGATGAAGAAATATGAACAGCACATAAACATGTGAAAAAATGTTCAACATCACTGTTCATTCAAGAAATGCAAATTAAAACAACAATGAGATTCCTTCTCTAGAAAGAATGTCCACTATCAAGAAATCAAGCAATAACAAATGTTGGAGGGGCTGTGGGGAAAAAGGAATGCTTCTCCACTGTTGTGGGAATGCAGACTGGTATAACCACTGTGCAAATTATTGTGGAGACTCCTTAAAAAACTAGGATTACGGCCCCCATTTGACCCAGCTATTCCTCTTCTAGGTATCTTCCCAAAAGAATTAAAAACATATCACAGTGATATGTGTACACCTATGTTTACAGCAGCATAGTTTGTAATAGCCAGATCTTGGAAGCAACTTAAATGCCCATCAAATGAGGAATGGATAAAAAGACGTCATGTTTTTATACAATGAAGTATTACTCAGCCACAAAGAAAGACAAACTGGAGACTTTTATAGATAAATGGATGCAACTTGAGAACATACTCATTGTGAAATAAATAAGACACACATGTATAAACATCATATTGTTTCATTAGTGTGAGAAGCTGAAAGAAAATACATGTATATGTATATAAAAATAGTTAAGATAGTTATACTAACTGATTTCTCTAAGTTCACTGAAGAGATTTGTACTTGTATTGTTTGGACATGAATGCAGATGTCTTGGCAATCTGGGTGAATCTGGGTGAATGATTTGGGGATGACAATGTACACTGTATGTATCATTGTTACCACCTGATTGACATGTTTTGAAATTTTATTGTACTTCTTTGTCATCTTCATCTTCATCTTCTTTCTTTCTTTCTTCTTTCTATCCTTGCAATAAAATGAGTTTGAAAACAAAGAAAATAAAAGTGAGAAAAACAATCACAACTGTCACCTTCTCCCATAAAAAAATAAATAAATAAAATGCAGAGAATAATATATTTTAATTTTTTATTTTTAAAATGAAAAAAGAATAAAAACTATGACAACAGGAAAATAATATGGCAAGGATAGATCAGTATATATCAGTTATAATTATCAATGTAAATGATCTCAATTCACCAATCAAAAGGAACAGATTGACAGAGTGGATCAAGAAACAAGGTCTAACAATATGTTGCATGAAATAAACACATAGACTGAAAATCAACGTATGGAAAACAATTCTTCACATGACAGGAGCCAGGAAAAAGTCAAGGTAAACATTCTATTTGCAAATAAAGTGAACTTCAAGCCAGGACTGATCAAGAGACATAGGTCACTATATGTTTGTTAAGGGAAAACTCCAAGAGAAAGAGATAGTGATCATATATATATTCTGATGCACCCACTATATAAACCAAATACTAAAGGACATAAAAAATCAAACTAAGCACTAATTCAAGTGTAATACAAGACCTCAATATCCCACTGTCACAAATAGATCAACTAGACAAAAAACAACCGTGACATATTAAAACTGAATCAAACCTGTAAATAAATGAATTTAGTAGATGTCTACAACACAACATTAGAATATATATTGTTAGCTGCATATGGGACATACTCTAAAATAGACCACATAATAGCTCATAGAACATACTTAAGTAAATGCAAAGAAATTTAAATTTTCCCATGCATATCGTCAAACCATAGTATAATAAAATAGAAAATAAATAGAATAAAACCATAAAAAATAGAAAATAAATAGAATAAAACTACACAAATATATGAAATTAAATAACACCCTCTTGCACAATGAAAGATTCACAGAAGAAATTAAAGTTTCTACAATTAAACAATGATGCCAATATAACATTTCAAAACTTATGAGACATGATGAATCAGTCCTACAAGCAAAATTTATAGTGGTGAATTCCCACATCAGAAAAACAGAGCCAGTTCAAATAAAAACTTAATATTGAACTTTAAACTTCTAGAAAAAGAAGAAAAAGTGAATCCCAAAGCTCATACAAGAGAGGAAATTATAAAGATCAGAACAGAAATTAACGCAGTTGAGGATAAGAAAACACTACAATGAATCAATGAACCAAAGAGTTAGTTCTTTGAGAGATTAAATAAAATTGACAAACACTTCACCAGTCTTATCAAAAAAAGGGAAAAAAAGACTCAGATCCAGGCAATTAAGAATGAAAACAGTTAAACCACAACAGATCCTGAAGAAATCCAGATCTTCAATCCCTGCTCTGAGAACCTGAATTCTAATAAGATGGAAAACATAGAAGAAATGGATGAATTTTTAAATACATATGTACTGCCAAAACTGAAACAAGAAGATATAAAAATTCTAAATAGCCCAATATCTATCAATGAAATTGAAGATGTAATTAAAAACCTATCAACAAAGAAAATCCCAGGTCCTGTTGGATTCACTGCTGTATTCTATAAGAAAGTTAGAGAAGACCTAATGCCACTAACCTCTCAAACTCTTTTAATGAAACTGAAAGAGAAGCAATGCTCCCAAAGTCATTCCTGGAAGCAAGTATTACTCTAAAATCAAAACCAGAGAAGGATCCAACCAAACGGTGGACAATCTCCCTAATGAACATAGATGTAAAAATCCTTAGTAAGATATTGGCAAACAAAATGAAGCAAATCAAGATTATACGCCATGAACAAGTAGGATTCATCCCAGGGTTGCAGTCATGGTTCAATATACACACATCAGTAACATAACATATTACCAGAGCTAAGAACAAAAATCATATGATCATCTACATAGGTGCAGAAAAAGTATTTGACAAACTCCAATACCCAATCATGATAAAATCCCCACAGAAAATTGGAATAGACTTTATTTTTATCTGATAAAAGCCATCTATGACAAATCAACAACCAACATCATATTAAATGATCAAAAACTAAAAGCTCTCTTTCTAAAATCAGAAACAAGAGAAGGATGTCCACTATCACGACTCTTACTAAATATACTGGTGGAATCATTAGCATTTAGACAAGAGAAAGAAACAAAAAAAATAAGGATAAAAAAGGTGGAAGTTAAATTATCATTATTTGCAGATGAAGTAATAGTCTACATAGAAGATCCCTTCAAAAGCTCTACCAAAAGACTTCTAGATTTAATAGCCAAATTTAGCTGCAGAGCTGGATGCAACCTCAACACTCAAAAAATCAATAGCATTCCTATACACAAACTCACTAAGAGAGAAAATAGGGAAAGCACAGCTTTCACAATAAAATAAAAAAATGAAATAGGAATCAATCAAACTGTGGAAATAAAAGAGCTTTACATTGAACACTACAGTGCATGAAAAAGCAGATTGAAGAAGATATCAGAAAATGAAGATATCCTTTGCTCTCAGGTAGGAAGAACCAATATAGAATAATAGCCATACTCCCAATATGGATTTAGTGCAAATATGATCAAAATACTCATCAAATTAGAGAAAACAATCATAAAATTCATTTGGAACCAGAAGAGACCTAGAATAGCAACAACAATTCTAAACAAAGGCAAGGCAGGGGAGATCATAATCTCTAACTTGAAGTTATACTCCAAAGCTACTGTGATAAAATATACATACATATGCAAACAAACCAGCTTGGTACTGTCCAAAAAAAAAAAAAAAAAGACCAGAGGATCAAGGAAACAAATAATAGATTAGAAGATGAAGAAATAACTCTAAACATAGCCACCTCATTTTCAACAAAAGCACCAAGTATGTTCACTGGAAGAAAGATAGCCTGTTTAGTAAATTGTGCTGGCAAAACTGGCTTACGTAACATGTCGAAGGCTAAAACTAAACATCTCTTATGATATGCTACAGTAACATCAAAATGAATCAAAGATCTAAATATTAAAACGGAAATGCTAAATCTGCTGGGAAATAGAATAAGTAGAACTCTTGAAGGCACTGGTGTAGGCAAAGACTTTATGAATGAAATCCCAAACACACGGGAAATATTACAAAGAATCAACAACTGGGATCTCAACTTATTAAAAAAATTCATACGGCAAAACAAATCACCAACAATGTGAAAAAGACCACCCACAGAGTGAAAAAATTTTTTCCAGTTCTTCCTCAGACAATAAATATCTAGAATATATAAAGAATTGAAAAAAATCATACCCCACTAAAATTTAAAGACTCAGTCCAAAATGGGCATCTGAAATGAATAGACACTTTGCAGATGACGAAGTAGAAATGGCAAGTAAATACATGAAAAATTGCTCAACATCCCTGGTCATTCAAGAGATGCAAATTAAAACAATGGTGAGATTTCATCTCACTCCAGAAAGAATGGCTATTACCAGGGAATCAACCAATAACAAATGTTAGTGGAGCTGCAGGGTAAAAGGAACCCTCCTCCACTGCGGAAATGAGTGTGGAGATTCCTCAAAAAACTAGGACTGGAGTTCCAATTTGATCCAGCTATCCCCCTTCTTGATGTCTCCCCAAAAGAATTAAAAGTATCATACCACAGGAATATATGCACATCCATATGTATAGCAGCACAATCTGTAACAGCTAAATCTTGGAAATAGCCCAGATAGCCCAGATCTATCAACTAATGAATGGATCAAGAAGATGTGATTTATTTATACACAATTAAGTACTACACAACCACAAAGAAGAACCAACTTGAAGCATTTCTAGGTAAATAGTTGTACATTGAGACCATATTCTTAAGTAAAATAAATCAAACACACACGTATGAATACCACATTGTTTCTATGGTGAGAAAAATCAAAGTGTACATAAAGACCAAAATGTATAATAGATACTGCAAAACAGGAAGAAAATGTTCAAATGAGGAGGGAAACTAGAGAAGGGAGAGAAGGAAAGGAAGGGAGGAAAAAAATAATGAAAAAAGAGAAAAAATGGAAACAACGTTTTTATGAATAAGGAGGGGTGAGGGGCTTAAGGAAGAGGGAAGAACAAGAAAAAAAGTACGAGCAAGATATATTATGTACAGGTACAAATCCCCTATGATAAATGTGATCATTATGTATATCCAAATTATACTTATAAATTTAATTAATTTTTTAAAAAGATGCATTAGTAATGTCATTCATCTGGGTATATTACATGAGTATATTCGAGTTTATGGAAAATCAAGTGATACTGTTTTCTGAATATATATTAGCCTTCAACAAAAAGGTTTTATTTTAACTCTTCTTGTTTCTGTAGTGCTAATGTGACATGAATCATATGAATAGTGATGTGTTTCTTTGAGGCAATACCTTTCTTATAAATATGAAAGTTAAAAATGTTTTGTGAATTACTGTTTTTAATGCATCAAGTAAGTTATTATTTAAATGAAAGACATGGATTTTAGCTCTGTCTTGGCCAAAGGAAGTGAATGAGTTTGGACTTCTCCAGGCATCAGTTTTCTCTCTCAATTAGAAAGCAATTGGTGAGTGACAGTCTGGTGTCTCTTCCAGATTCAGTATGAAATGATATTTGGGGAACAGGCCAAATGAGAAATGAGAATTTCGTGGTGACGCTTTGTGGAAAGCAACAGGCCACTTCTGGTTTTTCTCTTCTGCAAAAGAGAATTTTATGGGGGAAGAGAGTAGCTAGAATGTGCAAGAGCCTGACTGAGTGATAGCCCGATGCATATGACGAGGCCCTGTTAACCACAAGAAGGTCTCCAACTAGTCACAAATGTCTATAGTCCCCCAAAAAGGAGAAGTTGTCATTTCCTGCTTTAGAGGCTGAACTCAGTAAGACTAAGATCACTCTTTTTCCTGCTAAAAGAATTGTGCAAGGTTTTTAGTAGAGCTAAATTCAGAGAAGATAAGGAGCTAAGTTTATTGTTCAAACATTTGCTGACCTGCGGAACGCCAAGCTTCCTAGGATCAAACAGCAAGACAGACAGATAGGATACTTCCATATATGCCTCAGAAATTCATGGGGATACAAAAAAGTAAACATACAGTTATACAGGAGTTGCTGTATATGGTAAGTGCTATAAATGGAGAAATAAAAGTTGCAATAGGAACAAGCCCAGGTTGGGTACATAACCTACCAGGAAAATTTTCTAAAGCAAGCCATGTCTCAATAATGCGTAGGAGTTAGCTGTGTAGCCATAGTTAGTTCACATTCTGGGGGAGAAGACAGTATCACCTCGAGCAGTCTCTAGAGAGATTACTCAGCTTCCACGCCCTGCGCTACCTGCCACTTAACAGCTATATGGGCCTGGATAAGGCTCTTAAACTCACTTAAGCATCTGTTTCTTTATCTGTGAAATGAGAATAATTGCAGTATTCACGAGATGTTACAATTAAGAATTCACATAAGTCCTACTTCACATAGAGCCTACCTCCTAGTACTGTTATTATGAATAGTGAGACCATGTGAGGAGAAGGAAACAGAGAGCCTGTGCATAAGTAGATGCAGAGAGGACGTTGAGTTCTCAGAAGGTACTCCAGTCCAGCTGAAAAGAAGACTGGAAAGAGGTAATAAGAAAAGGCTGGACAAAACCTGATACTAAAGGACAAAAGGTGTTCTGTGGTAGGTGAAGGAGTTTGAGGATCTTCTTGGGTGAATGAGGAGCCTGGAAATAATCTAGGAGAAGCTTTTGATGTTTACAATTCACATTTATTATGGGGGAGAAGTGTGCAGCCCACAGAAAAATATATATTTATTTTACCCTCAAATGTATTAAGACACTATGTCCACTAGCCAATTTCCTCTACAGAGAATAAGATATTATTGGAATTCAATAACTCACTAACATCCAAGAATTTCCTTTCTTTGGTGTATATGAAATGCTAGATGCTCGAATAGCAGCAGTTCATTCAGGAGATACAGTACCAGAATAATGTAATTCAGCCTAAGAGACTCAGTTCAGAAAATTAATATAGTATATCTTCATGTTACCCATGAACTACAATATTCGGCAGGCATCTCTTGAACCATTAAACTTGCTCTGTTAGACCACAGAAAATCCTAGTCAGCTACCCCTGCTCTGGCTGGATTTTGTAGAACACAGATCTCTTTTTATTTTCCTAAATGAGAGAAAGCATAAACCATAGCAACAGATTTTTGTGTAATATGAGATGCAAGCTATTTCTTCTATATCTTTCACCTCTTTAAATGTGATCTCTAAGGAGAACTTCAATGATATCAAGGGTTGTTAGGATTAATAATTATTAATACTTTTTAGTGAAGTTCACAAGTGGTAAATGTGACCAGTGACATAATTCAAGACATAGAAATGATCTGGAAGAAAAGTAAGCTATGATTCTGACGCAAACCACCAAAAGTGCTTCTGGGTAACTCATTGCCAAGGCAACATAAACCATTCATCACGACAGTGGGCAGCAGGATGACAGATGGAAGAGTGTTTGGAAGAGAACAATCAAACTCTGCCTTGTTAAAAGAACGAACTACCAATTAGAACCCAAAAACAGACAGCTGGAATTATAGTATGGCCCCTGATAGGCCAGTGAAGGTAGAAAATTGGCATATCATTGTAAAGGGCACTGAAAGCAAATGAGAAAGCAAATTCCCTTCTTCACCCTTTCAACAAGGTAGAAGTGCATGCACTCCTGAAATATTATGTGGATTTATGGCCACACACAGGGACATACAGAGCAGAACCTCCATAGCATTCTGCACACAGAAATGGACTTAAAACATCAATAACAAATGAGTAATTTGTCCATATATTTAATAAGTGTTTATTGTAAACTGTCTAAATATAAGAAGCCACTCTAGTAATTGAGAACAATGTCATTAAGGATGATACAGGTACATTGACCTCAAGGGATTTACCATCCACTAGATGTTTACAAACCATGAACATTATATATAACACAGGGCACGAAGTAAGGAAAAGCACAATGAAACAGATGAAGAAGCACAAGAAGCCCATGAAGTGCTATAAGGCCATCGTTTACCTATTTAAAGGATATTATTATGTCGATACAGCATATATATGTAATCTATTTTTATTAACCTTATTCATTTAAAGCTTAATCTGGACAACAAGGAATATTGTGATTTACTAACTGACAATTCCATTAAAGCCCAGAGGTGGCAGCTGATATTGATTAGCAGTCAGCAAGGCAATAGAAAGATGGAAAGCTTCTGAATGGGGCTGAACTATGTGACTGGTATCCATGGTGAATAGCAAGATGAGTTTCTGCGTGAATTCTGTCAGCACTTCTGCACCCCTCACCCAGTGGGCACTTAGTTTATTCTGCTTCTGTTACAAGGCACAAGTGTCATGACCTAAAAAAGTCTTTCAAGGAGGTACTAAAAGTTGGGCTCATCATGAAATCACTGACACCCTATCTCCTCCTGAGGTGGCATAGTGAAGCTTTAGGACAACACTCCTCCCCTTCCCTATCCCACTCCAAAAGGCACACACCGTATTTATTTGGGAGATCATTTCTCTTGCAGAAAATGCCATTGCTACCCAATCCTCAGAGTCAGAGTTCAATGGGGAAATCAGTAGTTTTGTAGTGGGGCTTGAGAAATAAAAGTCTTTGAATTTGGAATTTCCATACCTTCTAAGCAAGATACTCCAAGGAAATCACATGCAGACAAAAGGAGCTTTAATTTTGATACTTAAATTATAAAGCCTTCTTACGATCCCCTTTATGTATACTCTGATGGGGGAGACCTGTCCATGCTTCTTGTTACCTTTGTGGTCATCAATGTCAATCTTTTCACAAAATCCCTTTAATTAGTGCAAAGAACAGATGGACTTGTTCCATTGTCTACCATTTCCATCACTGCTTTAATATTTTTTTCCGTAATGAGGATTGTTGAGCTGTGTTTCCAGGTCCCCTACCTACTTTTTAATTCATTTTGAAACAGAGTTTTGCAAAGTCACTAAGCTGCTCAGGCTGAGCTCAAACTTGCAGTCCTCCTGCCTCGGCTTCCCAAAGTTCAGGGATTACAGGTATGTACCATCTGGCCTAGGTACAGTTACTTTTGATTTACTTTATGTGTTAGTGGAGAGAGAAGCATATTCACACTTGTGTCTCTCAATTAAAAGACTTCTCTTAACTTGGAATTGAGTTCCTAAATGTGATGGAATCACATTTCAGAAAAGAACAAACTTAAATCACATTTTTAAAAACTAAAACTTTCAAATATATGACATTAGAATAAAATCAATGAGGAAATGCCCTCACGTTGAATTTTTCATCCACTGAGGTTTGTTGCTAGATGTTGTATAAGATTTAAAAAATAAAGTTGAAGACACAGCCCCTATTTTCAAGTTTAAAATCTATTTGGAAAGATAAACTTTAAAATGCATACACATTAAAGAAGAATCAAAGAATAGAACAGTAGCAAATGCCACTAAATCCAGAGAGTTAAAAGGACAAAAATGAATATAAATGTTAGACTTTATTTCAAAAGAGCTTAAATTCGTTGAAGATCATGAAAGCTTTAGCAGTTTCTACCTTTCAACTGGAATTGTTTTGTCAAATAACATTTATGGCCAGAGTTTCATTTATTATTGTATGTTATGTGTTGGTATTTTTTATTTTATGCTTTATTCTAAATATAAATGATATTTTAAATCTTATATTCTCCCCTATCTCAGTTCCAATGACGATTATTTCTAAGGAAAATTACAATTAATTGATATGTGTATTGTTCAAATCACATTTCATCTGGTTTCTTTCATTTTAAGGATATCTGAGCATTATCTTTTCTGGTTTCTCTAGACTCCATAGTAGAAGCTACAGAATCTCACATATACCTCCTATATTTCACAAATAGAAAAGGATGTTATTTTGGACAAATCAAACTTCCATTTTGTGGATATTTAACAATTCAACTTGTAACTTCAACAAAACAGAAATCATGTTAATCAAATTAGCTTTTTTTTCTTTTTTCACAGCTGGGTATGGACTCCAGGGCCATAATACACGTTAGCTAGTTTTCTACAAGGGAACCATACTCCCACCCCCAAATTGATTCTTAAATGTGAGTTTAAAAATGTCACAGATTAAGGCTCGAAATTCTCTGTCTCTGTGTCTGATCACCCTAGCTCTAGCTCTAGCTCTAGCTCTAGCTCTAGCTCTAGCCCTAGCTCTAGCTCTAGCCCTAGCTCTAGCCCTAGCTCTAGCCCTAGCTCTCCCTATCGCTGCCTCTATCTCTACCATCTCTATCTCTGGTGCAACACTTATCTCTGGTGCAACACTCATCAGAATCAACCCTGAACATGGAGATTCACTTTAACAGAAGTAACACGAATATTTTGGAGGACTGCTGCTGGATGCACCTATTGTTATGGCTTTAAATACTGAAGTGCATGCTACATTTTAAGTTTTTCTCCTGGTTTGTGTTACTTTTTATAAGTAAACATAAACTATAATCATGAATGCATGATGAGAATGCAGATAATTGCTCTTAGTTTTATCATCGGAAATCAGCTGTGACTCAAAACAGTCTGAAAACCACTCTGGGGACAACACACTTACATGCATTCAAAGGGTATCGGTAAAGGACTTCCTTAGCCAAGCAATGGAGCACATGTAATCACCCCTGCAGTGTTTCCAAGCTTTTGTTTCATCCTTCTAGAGTTCCCAGAATAATGGACCAAGATGTTTACATGTCAAGAAAAGGCTGTCTTAATTCTTTTGTTACTAAATTAGAAGCTAAATTACACCCAAACTAACCAACTTCTCACCTACACACAAAAGTTACAGCATCATAGTTCAAAGCATCTAAGTCTAATTACTGTGCCCATGTGAAGATTATAATGCACCCCATACTTGATTATTCAGATACTAATTATCTAGGCCAGGCACTTAAGCTTGTCCCTGTTCCCTTGGTTTTCTGCCATTTGGCTATTTTAAGGTTCACTGGCCTCTTCACACATAGGACAAAGGAAATGAAAGAAGATGAAACTCAAATCAACAAAGTTTAGCTTTCCACAAGAACTACTAAAAATCCATGAGCAGATGAATAGTTAGCATAAAGATAGGAATTTTGTATGTATTTCATTTATTTGTAGGGCTTTCTTCAGTGACAAGCTGACAAGATGTCCTGAATTAAGTAAATTAAAATTTAATTCTTATTTTCTACCTACCTTCCTGTTGTTTTTAATTTATTAATTGTGCTTTTCCTCCTTTCACCCTTTGCCCTCTTTTCTTCGCTTGCTGTCAATAGGAGTTGCATTTTTCACTAAATGCTGGTCCTTTTATTTCTGCCTTTGAAAGGGAATACCTGGGATTTCACAGCCTTCCTATCACACTTGTAATTCTACTAGTTTCCCTAAGCTAGACCCCTAGTTCTGTATCTCCCTAGATTACCTGTAGCAGAGAATAGGGTGCGGCCCTGTGACCCTCACATCGCTCCTTGAACTGTGCGTTTTAACTATCGAAAATCTTGTCTCTTTAACTACTATCTGGGCACACCACGCTCTGCTAAGCCCATTCCCACTGCTCCTCTGTACATTTTCAGTCCTGCCTCCTCCTCCATTGATTGTTTACCACCCAAAGCCACAAGTTTGTCATCTCAAATGTCAAAAATTCAATCAAAAGCTTAGGCCAGAGAGAAATATGCCTATGAGTATGTCCCCAAAACTTATAGGATTTGTCTTCCTTCAGGTCCATAGAAGCACCAAAACCTCCATAAGCCATAATTTTCTATGCAACATTAGAAACCACAGGATCCTAGATATAACCTCGAACTTGAAAGGAAACAACTATTCATTCCCAGCAAAGCCTGCAAAATGTACCACAGTTCTAGGATAATAAGAGAAGAGTAAGGTATTCTAGTCACAGATTATAAGCTTAAGTTCTATGACACAAGAGTCTTTCCCAGTCTGGTGTATGTGATGTACTGCTTTATGTTCCATTATGACCCATATACATACATATCTACTGTCATTTGTGTATCCATGGGGGCTTGGTTCCAGGACTCCTCTCAGGTACCAAGTTACACAGATTCTCAAGTTCCTTCTATAAAATGCCTTAGTATTTGCATGGAACTTATATACATCTTCCCATATACTTTAAATTATCCCTAGATTGCTCATAATATGTAATAAAATGTGAGTGGTATCTTAAGTAGTTGTTATATTGCATTATTTAGGGAATGAGGACAGAAAAGCTGTATGTATTCAGGATATATGTAACCTTTTAGCAAGTGTTTTCTACCTGCAGTTGGTTGAATCTCCCCATACAGAACTCATAAATATGAAGAGTCAACTGTACATGTCTACATTTACAACCTTATATTGATATTCATATCTAAGAATACTAAGTATTTTTTGTAAATCATCTGTAAACATCACAACCAGTCCTCAGTAGGTGTTAGTAATATCTATCACACACAAAAAAATGAGGACCAACTTGCCAGGAAATAGCAAAACTGGATTCAAACCCAGATTATCTCACTCCAAACTTCATGTTCATTCTAGCACCACTGTGTTTTATAACTCTAATCCCAGACGTTTTGCCTGTTTAGCTTTATCTCTCCATTTTTTTTTCTTATATCTCAAGTTGCCACCAGTTGAATTTTATCATGAACCAGTCAGCTCTTCCTTATGGAAAAATGCTAATTAGTAGATGCAGAAGGGAAAAAGAAAAATTTTAAAAATCAGCATTGGGCAAACATTACAGTACCAACTGCCTGTACAAAAACTACTGATAATATTAAAATTGTTGGGCAAATTCTTTGCCCAAAACATCTCCCCAAAAAGCACTTTTTCATTACAAAGGGGAAAATCATAACTTTTTTTCTGGTACTGAGAATTGAACTAAAGGCCTTCTTATTAACATCTCAACATTTCTTGTTTTTTAATTTGAGACAAAGTCATATTAACTCACTAACACAGGACTCAAACTTGCGATCTGAGCCTCCTAGAGTGCTAAGATTATAGGCAGATGCTGGTCGGTCAGACATCTTAGTTATGTTATCAAAGTTAACACAGCTGCCAGTAAGACTAATGACATGAGAGACACTGTGTTAGTTCTTTGACATTCTTGCCAAAATGTATAACCTAAAACATCAGGTAAACCCAAACTGATGGACAGTCTAAATAACTGATAGATAAGTTTTGGGATTTGTCTGGGTTTTTTGAGACAATATCTTGCTATGTGACCCAAATTGGCCTTGAACTCACAATTCTCCTGCATCAGCCTCTCAAACACTAGAAATGCAAATCTTCAGAAGTATCAAGATCATTCAAGTCAATAAAAACTGAAGAAATGTCGTATACTAAAGGGA
The DNA here is from genome assembly GCF_034190915.1 of Cavia porcellus. Taxonomy (NCBI): domain Eukaryota; kingdom Metazoa; phylum Chordata; class Mammalia; order Rodentia; family Caviidae; genus Cavia; species Cavia porcellus. The sequence goes on from NW_026947487.1 coordinate 83,177,975, forward strand.
GTTAAAGAGACTTGACATCTAAATGCTACAAATTTCTGAACTGGATCAATTTTCTAGATAGGACATTATTAGAACAATCAAGAAACTGTAATGGAGCCTGAGGATTAGATAGTAGTAATACATCAATGGTTAATTTCCTGGTTCTCGTGGTTATATTACAGTGAGGAAGGAGAAGGCCCTTGTGTGTGGGAAATACGCGCGTGTGAGTGAAACCTCCAAGAGTCAATTTACAGCAAGGGAAGTTTGGGATTGTTTAAGGATAAGCCCTCACTTATAGGTACATTTGAGGAGTAAAACTGGCCATGAGGAGCAGAATACAGAACATGACCCAGATACTGGGCTTTGTTCCAACTGAAATCTTTGTTTTGTGGAAGAAGAAAAGGTATCTCGGCTACAGGAGGTGGGACTTTCCCCCCACATAACTCAGAATACAGAATTCTACTTTGGTAGTCAAGCGACAACCAGTGTCACAAGCTGGATAATCAGGGGAGAGTTGGAGGAAATCTTCCCTGCTTCCTCAGAACCAGCATGGCTTTGGCTCAGCAAGAATACTAAGAGATTCTGAATTACTTTAGAATTTCAAAAATCTGAGATATATAGATATATAGATTTCTACTTCTTCACATGAAATCACTTTCACACACAAGATTTTTACATACCACAAAAACTGATCTAACAATTCATAGAAATTTAGATGAATAAATGAGAGAGATATATGAATGATAGATGAATAGCTGGATGATGGATGGATACATGGATGTATGGAAAGACAAGTAGATAGATATTGATAGATATAGACAGACAGACAGATCTGTTTTCTCATTTGAGATTTCCACTCTGTTAGATAAAATGTAGCTACTAGAAGTGAATAAATATGCTAACAATTCTTCGTCCAAAAAAAAAGTAAGATCCTTAGGAATGTTTTGCAATTAACTGTGCTCTATGTATAACAAACCTAAATATGAGAGCTGGCAACAATCTACAGATAGTGGAACGTAAAGAGTTTTGAACTCTTCCTTCGCATTGTCTTTTTTGGCTCCTAGTTAAGGGGACCAGGATGTGGTTTCAATTTTGGATGTGCTAATTATGTTTGTCAGTTGTGAGCTTTGCTTAATTAGTTATGCAAATTTAACTTGAGTGTTTTTTGCACATCTACATCATTACTATAGCAATTAAAAAGCTGCTTTGATTAGCTCCTTTCACAGTATGTAGCTCAGCATACTCCTATCAACTTCTTTTTGACGACTGAGCATTCTAATACTGTTTATAGAAAAGATATCTTATATATTTGAGGAAAAAAAATACAACCAAAGTAGGCAACATAAAAGGTGGTCCAGGAAAAGATAAGTTAACAACTATTAGTACCATAAAACCAGTGACTACATATAGGAAATGGTAATAACATATGTTCAGCAGGAGTTCCCAGCAGTGGAGACAGCTAAAATACTGGCTAAACCAGAAACATGTTTCTTTTAGTAAATTAAGGTTGGGAAAAGTAACGGTCAGAGATTTATACATCTGAGGCCCAAAATCAATGCCAAAACCTATAAAACACTATAGGAACCAGGCTTGGCTCTGTTTGGAAAACCAAGCGTGACTCTCATAATCACTAATAAGTACCGTGGCCAGGGAACTTGTGCCAAGTGAATTTCTCCCCAGGGGTCATTTCATGCTTTAACAAGCTCAACTGTCAGGAATATTGTATGATATTATGTTGAACATTCTCTTAATTGCTAAATAGGTGTTGCATTCCCCTGTGAACCACCTGTGGAGGCCGTATCACTCTACTTTCTGTACAATGAAACCTGATGCATAGTGAGATTTAATACATTTTGCCCATCCAACACTGACAATTATTGCAAATTTGAGAACAAATATAGGCTTTTAGCCCAGCTTTAAAGCTACATGCCAATCAAATCTTCCTGTCTGTTCCCCCTGCCACCATCCCTACAGACAGAAGGATAGCAAGCAACAGCTAGTAGGTTATTTATACCCATAATGTCTTTAAAGCACAGAACCCACAGCAACTATTTACAGAATAGGATGCCATTTCTCATTTCAAAGTCTTCCCGAAGGCTAATAACTTCACACATCTGGTTTGTCTCAGAAGGGCACCAGCATCTTTAATAGAATCCAGCTGTGAAACAGAAAATAATACTTCAGCTAAGAAATGAATGCTAGTTGGTGAGTGAAAAATCACTGTTGAATGCTGTAAGACACATTTTTACACCCATAGAAAACACCACTTAGGATCTAATGGAAAACTTAAAGCAAGCAAGTATAGAGGGTTACAAAAGGGAAAATTCTTAAGTCATCTCTTATGATACAAATGTATGTGTTTTTAACACTCTAGAACAGATCATTATGGTACCTGATCCACACACAGGCAGCTTTGCTACTCCAAAATTCAAATATCCTAAATAGATAAATTTAATAACTCAAAAGACAGGATGTAGAGCACATAGTTCTTTGATATCTCAAATTATCCAGTACCTTGATAAATCTGAAATTAATTTTCAAAGTTTCCTCAATAAAATTTTCCCTCAAAATATCCCAAATGTGCATGTGTGGATATACATTTGCATATATCTGGAATACATTCCCACTAAATTCTTGAATATATAAACCCATAGGGTGGAGACTTGTTCCTTCCCACCTCTTCAGGGACCTCCTTTAGGAATTATGCACACACACACACACACACACACACACACACACACATACAATGGTCTTCCATTTTCCATCCTTTTGGACAAGAGAGTGTAGTTGGGATAGTGACTACAGTCAAAGTACAGTATGTGCATATATTGAAATGTCACACTGAAAACCCATTGATTTGTACAACTAATACATATTAATTACAATAATAAAAAATTAAGACCAATTCAAAGATGAAGGCTTTCTAATTCTATAAGCAAAGTGCCATAAATATACTTTGTTCATAACTTTATAAGACTTATTCTATATCAATTTTGTTTATTTCCATTACTTGCTAGACAAAAAGGTTTCTTTCTAATTTCCCACTGTAACCAGGGCTTAGCAAAATGTGTACTCAAGAGGTACACAGTACATGTTTGTGTAACAAATGCAATTCTACTGGAAAAAATCATTCTCTTATCTCACATCCTTTCTGTAATGCCTTTTTACATGTCATAAGGTACCCGTGTTAAACACTGGCCAACTCACCTTCTATGTTTCAGCAGAAATCAATCGGGACTAACCCTTGTAAATGCATATAACTATTTAGAGACAATCTTAGTTTTTTAAAAAAGAAATTGAAACGTCTGAAGTCTAATGGATTATTATAACTATCCTCCTGAACACTACTGAAACATTTCTCACATCTTAGATTTTTATAAAATGAGGTAAATAAAATAGAGAAAACATATGGTTCATATTTGTTCAATATGAACAAGATCAATAGAGTACAAGAATCTAATCCCTTAACAGGTTCAGGTGGGGCCTATCTCTTTAATGACATGAAATCAAAAATAAGAAACATCAGATGCATATTAATTAACGAAAATTTAAAGGTAAAATTTAATTCAAGGTATGTAAATGAGATTTTTCTCAGGCAATTAAAAAATATTATAATTCTCTTCAGGGGGTCTCGAGTCAGTGTTTCTACATCAATTGTTATATCAGTTTCCTCCTGGCTCTGAGATGTATGGGTTCTAAATGCAAACCAGAAAATAAAACTCAGTGTGTTAATCTCTTTGTAAATGATTTATTGTATTCTGCTTCTGAGGCAGTTTTGCAATTACATACTAGAGAATTGTATTCATCGTTGACGTGTCTCTCTCAATCATTCTGTGGTGACAAGTGGTTTACCTTCCTTGAGCAAACATATCTGGTATTAGTCAAGACTCCTGCACATAGGTACTTGATGTTCACAATCTTCTAAATCATGGCAAGGATAAATTAACCCCTTGACCCTTGTTTCAAATCCAAGTGCACTTTATTGTGTTCAAGTTACTTGAAAAATCTTGATTCATGCAAAACATTCACAGAATGGGGGTGTGTGTGTGTGTGTGTGTGTGTGTGTGTGTGTAACACCCAATCCATCAAACATGACCTCTAACAGAAAACCTACTCTAACTCCGAAGCTATTGAAGTGTGGTCTAGAGACCCTTAAGAAACCTGGAGTTTTTAGGGGGAATTCTGGATTTTCTGCTTTTTGTTGTTTGTTTGTTTGTTTGTTTGGTTCCAGGGATCAAACTCATGACCATGCACTTGCAAGGCAGGCACTTACGTGGCTGAGCTAAATCGCTGGCCCCAGGGGAATTCTGCAAGGTGAAACTTAAATTTTTAACAATACTAAAACATACCTTGTCTTTTTTTTCATTCTCTTGCAAGTTGGAAATTTTCTAGAGGCTATATGAAATGCGATACTGGAACAGATTGAATGCAGCAGATAGAATTCAGCTGTATTCTATTAAATATTAAGTCAAACACTAAAGAGATTTGCAAAAATTTAAAAGAATGTCACTCCTCTTGCTGATTTTAGAAAACATAGTTATATTTCATTAAAAAGTTGTCTATGCTAAAATACAATGAGAAAATTTGAGATTTATTGTACTTCCTGAATCTGCAAATTTATGTCTCATTTATTCCAGCAAATCTTGCCAGTTATCTCTTCAAATGCTTCCCATTTTCTTCCATTCTCTTTTCTCCATCTAGAATGCCAATACAACGTATGTTTGTTCCTCTCATGCTTATGTATTCATCACCATTCGCATATGTTACATCCTTGTCATTTTGTGATGTACTTTGGGTATTCCCTGCAGATATTTTTCTTTTTTCAATTCTTTTTGCAACTAAACATCTAATCTGGTTCTTTAACCTAAAATCTGAATACAGTCAGTCCGACTTACAAATATTCGGGTTGCAAACTTTCTCAGCTAGAAATGAATCTCACATTACTAACATTCTTAGATGTAAATGTAGTGTGGAAATAGCTCACATGTCTAACTTACCATTTTAAGGTAACTGTAAAAGCAAAAATAATTTATTTATAGTTATACTTTATGGTACCTCCATTGTAAGGTAACTGTCAAAGTAAAAATAGTATATTTATTGTATCTTCGTGGTTTTGGTTTTATTATACTTTACATTGTATATTTGTGACAAAGGTCTATAAGAGTTACTTTGTCAAGTTTAATTAGCAAATACAACTTACAAAGGTTCTCCCGAGTTCATTTGTAAGTTGGGGACTTATTGTATTGCTTTTTATTTGTACAAGTTATATCTTGCTTTGTAAAATCTATCCTGTGTTGTTCATGTATGTGTTTCTTACACATCTTACTTGTGATATCATTCCTTGAAATCTTTTTAAAAATGTAAAATTCATACACTCGCTTTCCCTGCCCAATTAGCTGATGATCCAGGACAGTCTAATACTGTGTTTTACTCTGTTTACAGTCATGCATGGAAATCTATTTCTTCTCGGATAATGCAATTTTGGATTGTGAGTTTATGTCCAATCAAAATTAATATCCCTGGGGATCTTATACAGCCTGGGTTTAAGCCATGAGTCCTTGGAGAAGATTTGCATTTCCATCTATTAGGCTCTCAAGTGCCCCAATGCAGTATGTATTAGAAGGGCAGGCTTATGGTCATCTAACCCAAAAGGATACTCACATACTGAAAGTCAAAGGATTGAAAACAATATTTCATGCAACAGGAACCCCCCGCCAAAAGCAGGGTAGCTATTCTGTTTGCAGAAAATGTGGACTTCAAACCAATAAGGATCAGAAGAGATAAACAAAGTCATTAAATACTGGTTAGGGGAAAACTTCAAGAGGAAGAGATAACAGTCTTAAATATATATGCACCAAATTCCAGAGCACCCAGTTATATAAAACAAAATGGAAAACCAAATTAGCAGTAACACAGTTATAACAGGAGATATTAACACACCATTGACACCAACGGACAGATCAACCAAACAGAAAATCAGCAAAGAAATAACAGAACTGAATCACACCTGTGAACAAATGGACCTGATAGATATATTACAGAGTGTTCCATCCAACTACATCAGAATACACATTCTCCTCAGCAGTACATGGGTCATTCTCTAAAATAGACCATATATTAGCTCACAGAGCATATTTAAACAAATGCAAAAGAGTTGAAATTATCCCTTGCATGTTATCGGATCATAGTGCCATGAAATTAGAAATTAATGATAAAAGATACAGCAAAAATCCCCAAAACACATGGAAACTGAATAGCACACTCTTGAGTAATCAGTGGGTCACAGGGGAAATTAAAGAAGAAATTAAACAATAACTTCAAGCAAATAAAAATACAAATACAACTTACTAGAATCTATGGGATGTAATGAAAGCTGTCCTCAGAGGAAAATTTATTGCACTGAGTTCCCTATCAGGAAAACAGAATGAATACAACTAAATAACCTGATGTTACACCTCAAACATCTAGAAAAAGAAGAGCAAGTCAAGCCCAAAGCCAAAAGAAGAGAGGAAATTATACAAATCAAAGCAGAAATTAACACAATAGAGACTAAGAAAACAATCCAAAGAATCAATGAATCAAAGAGTTGGTTCTTTGAAAGAATAAATAAAATTGATAAGCCCCCAGCCAACCTTATATAAAAAAGGGAAGAAAAAGCTCAAATTCATGCAGTAAGGAATGAAAAAGGCAAAATCACTATAGACTATGTAGAAATACAGAAAATTATCAACATCTATTTCAAAAAACTCTACTCACATAGGTTTGATAACACAGAAGAAATAGACAGATTCCTAGAAACATATGAATTACCAAAGCTAGGTCCAGAAGATACAAAACTGCTGAATAACCCAATATCTATTAATGAAATTGAAAATGTAATTGAGTCCTTACCTACAAAGAAGAGCCCAGGCCCAGAAGGATTCACTGCAGAATTCTACAAGAAGTAGAAAGAAGACTTAATGCTGACACTCCTCAAACTCTTCAATGAAATTGAAAGGGAAGCAATTCTTCCTAAGTCATTCCTGGAAGGAAATATTACTCTAGTACCAATACCTGAGAAAGACCCAACTAAAAGAGAGAACTACAGACCAATCCCCTAATCAACACAGATGCAAAAATCCTCAATAAAATATTGGCAAATAGGATGCAGCAAATCATCAAGAAGATTATACACCATGACCAAGTGGGATTCATCCCAGGCATGCAGGGATAGTTCAACATATGTAAATCAAAAATGTAATCCACTATATTAATAAAACCAAAAGAATCACATGATCATTTCTATAAATGCAGAAAAAGCTTTTGATAAGGTCCATCATTCATTTATGATAAAAACCTTACAGAAAATTAAAATAGATGATTTTTACCTCAATATAATAAAGGCCATCTATGACACACCAACAGCCAGTATCATACTAAATAGCCAAAAATTGAAGGCCTTTACTTTAAAATCAGGCACAAGACAAGGATGTTCCTTATCACTGCTCCTATTTAATATAGTACTAAAATACTAGCCAGAGCAATTAGACAAGAGAGAGAAATAAAAAGGATAAATATATGAAAAGAAGAAGTTAAATTTTCCTTATTTGCAGAAGACATGATATTCCACATAGAAGACCCCCAAAACTCTGTTGAAAGACTCTTAGATATAATAAATAAATTCAGCAGTGTAGCTGGATACAAAATCAATACTCAAAAATCAATAGCATTCCTATACTCTAACAATAAGATCCCAGAAAGAGAAATAAGAGAAACCACACCCTTTACACTAGCAACCAAAAAAATGACATAGTGGGGAATTACTCTCAGGAAAGAAGTGAAAGACCTATACAAGGAAAATTATAATACACTGAAAAAAGAAATTGAAGAGTATCTCAGAAAGTGGAAAGACATCCTTTGCTCATGGATAGGAAGAATAAATATTGTGAAAATGGCCATTCTCTCAAAACTGTTATAAAGATTCAATGCAATCCCAACAAAAATACCATCAACATACCTCATAGATCTAGAGAAATCACTCCTAAAATTCCTCTGGAATGAGTAGAGACCTAGAATAGCAAAGACAGTTTTAAGAGCAAAGGTAAGGCAGAAGGCATCACAATCCCTGACTTGAAGTTATACTACAAAGCAATTGCAGTAAAATCAACGTGGTACTGGAACCAAAACAGAGCCAAAGATCAGTGGAATAGATTAGAAGATACAACCACAACTACCAACACACTCAACCACTTTTTCTTTGATAAAGGGAACAAAAATGTTCACTAGAAGAAGGACAGTCTCTTTAATAAATGGTGTTGGAAAACTGGCTCTCCATATGCTGAAAACTAAAACTAGACCCACGTCTATCACCATGTACTAAATTAAAACATAAATGGATCAAAGATCTGAGTATTAAAACAGAAACACTAAATCTATTGGAAGACAAATTGGGTAGAAACCTTGAAGACATAGGGATAGGTAGCGAATTCATGAACAGGACTCAAACCACACGGGAAATACTTCCCAAAATCAATAACTGGGATCACCTCTTATTAAGAAGTACGAATAGCTATTTTGAAGAAAACAAGACATCATAATAGCTAGTGCTGATTTAATATCATCTTGTTTTGAAGTCCCATCAAGCTTATGTTCTTCTGTCTCCATCGATCTTAACATGTTGTATCTTATTGGATTTTATTATATGTGATAGTACAAACAAAACTTTTATAGACAAGGAGATAATATAGAAACCATTGTTCATTTTCTGTTAGTTGGTTCTAAATACCTTGTAATACTGTCATTCTCTAGAATGGTTTTACATTTTCTTGATATGTTTGATGCTACAGTATACGAAGTTATACTCAAATCTTTCAAGGAAAGAGACACTATGGTAACTACTGTTATGTCGGGATGTCTTGTGGTGAAATACTGTGTTGCTTGAATTGTTATGTTCTGACCTGTGCTGTTGTGTTGTTATGTCCTCTTTTATCTCAATCTCCTTTTTTCATTATTATTTTTTTTTTAATTAAGGGAAAATAAATTTAAAAATAGCAGGATATATGAGAGTAACCACTTTGATTTCCTATTGATTTGAAGCCCTGTGTTGCTTTCACCATCTTGTTTTGACTGATTTTACTCTATTCTGTTTTGCTTGATAGTATCAAGTTTGAGGATATAGGCAACTACTTTGAAGACAATAAGATTTACTATGATGCCCATTCTGGTTTGACTATTATCTTCTTTTGAAGACCTGTAATGTCCCAATGTTTCAGTTTTATTTGTTTTGTTCTGTACTGTTTGGTTCAATTTTATTATAACTGATGATAAAGGCAATTCTTTTTAAGATAGGAAGAGGCATTATGGTAACCATTGTTGATCACCTTGTATTCTGTTTTTACATCATGTACTATGTCCATCCTTTTGATTTGACTGACTCTGTTTTGTTATACCACATTTGGTTTTATTCTCTTCAAAAAAAAAAAAAGGTAATACGAACTGTGGGAGTAATAAAACCCAAAATGTGTAATTGTTATTGTAAAAAAGAGAGGAAAAGAAAGTGCTCTAAAGGATATAACTGCATGTATATTTAAGTGTATAAGATAGATAACTATATTGAGTTTTTGTTGGATCATTGAACAGAACTGTTTACAGTCTCACTGTTTGATTGTTGACTTTGTGTGCTTTAATTTTGTAACTTGAACAACTATTTCTATGATGACAATATGTAATCTATTAATTAGTGATTTTACTGTTTATGTTTTTGAAATTGCATATTACTTGTACCCTTTTACTGTTTTCTTTTTCTCTTTAAATAAAATTTTTAAAAAGTAGAAAATTAAACATTATAAACAACTCAGATGTCCATCGTTATGGGACAAGTTGAGTGTTTGATGTTAATTCCCACAATATTGTGCGACTGTTAAAAAGAATGGGGAAAGTTCCATATGACCTGGTATGGAAAATGTTCATGATACAAGTTGCAAGACTTCTTTTTGTTAAACATACAAAATTTGCTTCTATGTGCATATATATTCATTACAAACTTCTGAAAAGATACACAAGAATTAAAAGTATTTCCTGCTATAAATTAAGACTGAACCAGTGTTATGCAACATTGTTTCTAAATAATGAAAATGCTGATTGAAAATTTTTTCTCAGATAAAAGCTGGATTAAAATGAATTCCTTCCTGCTGTATTATCATTAGCCATCTTATGGGAGGCATTTGAAAATAAAGTCCTTCTTCCCAAACTGTTCTGCAACTCTTAGCATCCACTACCTGTCTGTCATTCCTACCGTCAATTATTATTCCAACTAACTTGGCTGTCCTTTACTGTCTTTACTGGGACATTCATTACCAACTGCTCTACATATAATTTTATAGACCAAAATAAACTTCTTTCTTCCGTCTTCCCTTCACCTTCACTTATAGCATATGTGAAAAAGTTATATGTTAAATGTTACACCATTGAAGAAGAAAAAAGAGGGCTCCTTAAGAAGTAAAAAGCCAGGCCTATTTCTTTAGCTATCTCACAGCTTGATCAGCAGAAGAGAAAGATTTTACCATCTGAGCTTGGATGTAGCTTCTGCCTGAAGCTTGAATTTTCAATGAGCCGCTTAATTTCTAAGGCCTAGTAGCTGAGTTAGGAATTTATATAGATGGAAAAAATTTTGGCATGGGCCTGAAGGTTTTCTTTTGAACATTTTCATTCTGGAAATTCTAGAAAGATGGCAGAGTAGTGAGCAGTGAGAAAGAGCTTCTCTAAGATTTGGCATCCAGATACTAGAATATAGCACCATGAGACAGAGAAGAAGGTAAGTAGGTCACCAGGGCCCAGGAAGGATCTCAAGCAAGAATTGAAGCCCATGGGGAGAGAGACTTCAATGAAGAAGAAAGAAGTGTCAGGCAGTGCTTTCTCCCTGAGCGTGGATTCACTGCATGAGAGGGGCAGTTCAAACCTACAACTACTGGCAGTCTCAGAGGCCTCCACAAAGAAACACACCAGTGTAATGGAATAGCAGTGGCTGGTGAGTTATTTGAGGTTAGATGGCCCCCAGAAGAAGGCAAATGGTGGGTAGGCATCTTGGAGAGGGCTCAACTGATCTCAGAACTCAGAACAGCTGCAAGCTGGTTCCATCCAGTGGCTCCCAGTGTCAGACTGAGGCTCCAAAGGTCAAGTAGGCTGGAGATCAGGGAACTGAGTTCAAGCCTATAAGAGGCACATGGGGTGTGACAAGATGGACAAATCAAGTCCCACTCACAGCCAGAAGCCAGCATGAACCTCCGTGGAACTAACAACGCAGGCTTGCTGGGATTATGCTTTGCCTCCCCACGGGGTTACATCTGGCTTTTGGGGATTAATCAGTTCTGATCTGGATTCTGTCTTCCCACTTTGTCTACCAGTGACAGAAGAGACATCTTGAAGTGGGCTTTTATTTTTCTTATTTCTTCTTTTTTTCTTTCTTTGAAAGTGTGAAAGTATATGAGTGTGAACATACTTGCTGGTGTTTTTGTTGTTGATGTTACGCTATATTCTTGTTTTTATTAATTTCTTCTCTTTCCCTTCTCTCTTCTTCATCAGTTTCAGTTTGTGTAATCTTCCTTTGTCCTCCAGCCTTGCTTTGAATCTCTTCCTCTTCTTCTATTTCTCTGTTTTGTCCCCAATTCTTTTTAAATCTTTTCCCTTGAGGATAGAGTTGCCATACTGAGGGCTTATTTATTGTATATAAATTTTTGGTTTATTTTAGATTTTGTTATATATATATGAATCTAGTTCATATGGTTAAAGGTGGAAAATTAATAGTTTATCAGAGTTTGTCACTTTGTAGGCTGTGTTTGATGCTATTGTTATTGCTGAATGTACTACTCTAACCAAGGTAGCATATTTGTTCTAATCAGTTGTTCTTCCTGGTATATCAAGACTAAGATTGCCTAAGAGTTATAAATAGTACTATAGGCTAGTCCCAAAGAACTAGGGTGTAGGCTAAGTAGGTAGCAACTTCTCATCACCAAATACAAGAGGTAGAATCTTGCAGTAAACTCAAAATCCAAAACCTGGCTGCACCCAGAAGACGTCTCTCAGAAGCAGTCATATCCCAAGGTTCTAAATATTATCAATAAAGCTACTTGCCATAAACAATTTATAAGCATCAACCTAGGAATTAAATTTAAAAAATTAAAATGAGAAGATACGTAAACAGATACAGCTCTAGTCATCTAGCTCATCAAAGACAAATCCAGGGGACAATGAGGTAGAACAATTTGAAAGCCACCCACCTGGACTCTCTGAAGTGGTAACTCTGGGAGTAATCCCAGAAATCAGATGAAAAAGGATCTAGAAAAAAATCAAATCAGAAGTAATTTTTGAGATGACTACAGAGGTGGTGACCATAATGAAAGACATGCTTAGTAACTTTAGAGCAAATACAGATAAAAAAAAATAGGAGCTTAGAAAAATGATGAAAACCATGAATACCTGACACTGGAAAGACATGTAATCTATAAAATAGATTCAAACACATATCTCTGAGAATTAAAAATCCTATTGAAAATAGGCTCAAACACATCCAGGAGATTAAAAATCCCATTGAAAGTATATGCAGCAGAATGAGCCAATGTGAGGACAGAATGTCAGATATAGAAGATAGGATTGTGGTGCACAGCTTGAATTACTTAAATTCCCATTAGGTTTAAATGTACAAATATGATAACACTTATGTGATTTTATCTAGTTATTCATATATTAAAATGAAACTTCCTTTATTCTCTTTGCCATAGGCTTTATACTAGTGATATGATGAAAGTTGGACCAGATATTATTCTACAATATCATAATGGCAGGGCATAAGTTATTTTAGTGAAACTGGTTGTTTTATGTGTTGGATTTTGGTCTCTGAGAAACAAAAAGAAAGAATAAAAAGAAGAGAAAATTTCTCTTTTTTGAAAATGACAATTTCTCTTTTGGTTCCTGTTGAGTCTTTATTCCCATCAAAGTCCATAGGAGTTAATACAGAGTTACTTGGAGGATATGGATATGTTTCAATAGATAGGTGGTAAAGATAACAGTTTCCAAGATAATGTAATCTGTAGGGATCAGAAAAAAATATTGGAGTATTGGCCTCTGCTGTTTTTATTTTGACTGTCTCCTAAAAGCCCGTGTTGAAGGCCAGTTCCCAGGATAGCATTATTAGAAGGTGGTAGAACATTTAAGAAATGGACCTAGTAGGAGCTCTTTAGGTTATTAGGGAAATAATCATGAAAGGGATTGTGTGATCCTGGTCTCTTCCTTGATTTCTCTTTCTCTTTAGTTCCTGACTTATGAGTTAAGGCAGCTTTGTCCCACTATACACTCCTCCCATGATGTACTTCCTTGTCACAGGCCAAAACCGGAAGGCAATCAATCATAGACTGAACCCCCAAAACCATGAGCTAAAATAAACCTTTATTCTTCTGAGTTGCTTATTCATGTAGTTGTTAAAGTGATAGAAAGCTAACACAGTCCCCAAAATCTCTCTCATAATGGCCTTCTTTAATGCCACAAATCTAATCATTCTTTGTGTTTTCTAATTCATTGTAAAAATACAACCATTTTAGAAACTGTTATCTTTTGGGAGCCTGCTTATTAAATTTTGTGTATATTATATCATTGGCCAGTGTGAGAAGATGAGAAGGCCCTAAACACAAGAAAGGTAATGAGAAGATAATATAGAAAGATATGACAGGATGGCACACTGGAGTGGGTGAGTGGAGGAAGACTCTAGGCCATCAGTAAAAGTGAATTAATACTTCCATATTAAAAGATATTTCATTTTCAAGAAAGAGAAAATGGAGTTACAAAATTATCACATCCAAATATTTAGCTTCCTGTATAGAGCCAAAGGCAGAATGCAGTTGGAAATCATATTAGAGTTAAAAGAAAATGTGTTTAAGAAAGATGTTTAGGATTCTACATCTACAGACATAGTGTTCTAAAGAGATATGGAACTGTTTCTTCCTCCAAACACATATAACTTCTATGTAAAAATTCTAACACAGGGCTGGGGATTTAGCTCGGTAGCATAAGTGCCTGCCTGGCAAGTGTGAGGTTGTGAGTTCAATCCCTGGTATAAAAAAAAAAAATTCTAACACATAGCGAAGCTTAAAAGAAACTAAAAATTTCCTGGGTAACAACAATACATTGGTAATACAAAGCCAGAGAAGCAGTGGAATAGTATGGGAAAGTGATATCAAACATAGGCAAATGTCTTGGAGACTGCAAGCTGGAATTCCACCAGCCACACAACACAAAAAATGTTCCTTTTGGCTAGAAGGAGAGGAAGTGTAAACAAAACTTCTTTATATGCCCAAGGCCCATAAAGGTTTGTTTAGACCACAGCAACTATCTGTTGCCAACTAGGAAAACTCCACCAATCAGCTCAGTAAGACAAAAAGGCATTTGTTATATTCCTGAAACACTGAATAACAAGAATTTTCCTATGGGAAAGCAAGTCACTCAGACACTGGCTGAAAGAATTACCTGAGAGTGTACTTGAAAAAGGGAAAGAGAACCCAAGGAAAGAATGAAGTATAATGACAATGAGAAGATAAGAAACTAATAAAACATTAATAATGCTATTAATATCTCATTTGGTAACTATACAAACAAGGAAGAAATTCAGGGATAGATAGACTACTGAGTTGAATTTCAAAAATGAAATCCAGCTATATGCTGATTCACAATTAAACTTTAATTACAGAAAGTTTAAAAATAAATGACAGGAAAATACAATCACAAAAATGTTACTGAATGTTACTGAAAGAAAAATTTATATTCATATCAAACAAAAACAGTATTGTTAAAAACATATATTAAAAGATTAATTGACCAAAGACATAATAAGTTTGAACTTATATAAACCTAGCAACATAGCCTTAAAAAATATGTAAGGGAAATAAAATTATAATCATAGAAAGATCCACAACTATGGAAGATTGTTTTAATTTAATAATGCCTTACTTTGGGATGAATAGATTGAAAGACCAAAAATAACTGATGCTATAAATGATTTAATAACACAATTAACAATCTTGATGCAATGACAATAATTATATGGAATACTCTAACAATTAGAGAACTCACATCCTTTTTCAAGCAAAAATGGAACATCTACAAAAACTGTCTATATAATCATACACATCAATTTCAGATAGTGATCACTTCTGATGAGAAAAGAAGACAATTGTTGAGGATTATCCTTTAATATTTTATAGGACAAATATGGCAGCATTTTACTATTTACTATATCCAGACAATGTTGTTGTGGAGTATTTTTGTTTTGTACCAGAGATTAAACTCAAAACCTCATGGTTATCTTGTACTGCTAAGCTACATTCCTAGCCCCTGATTTTGTCATATTTTCTAGACCTTTCTTCATCTTTACGAATTATGGTTAAATAATATGGTATACACATACACATATAGTTTTAAAGACTCTTTCACTTGGTGAATACAGTGGATAAAATGGTTTTATGAAACATCCAGTAATGTTACAATAGCTTATTTCCAGATAGAAACTCAGTTTATATCTAAGGTTTTACCTTTAACACATACAGCTTTAAGCACCTCAGCAAATGTGTGTACTTAGGTTCAGCTTGTATTCAACCCAATTGCTAGAATTTCTGGCAGCCATCAATTTAGAGAGCACAAAATATATTCTAAATGAAAACTACAGGAATAACATACACACAGGATTGGCTTGCCTTGCATATTATATGAGATTAGGTGTTTATCAAATAAAAAATCTCTGTAAATCTTTTCATAAAAAATTATTCTTAAACCAACTTGTAAATTTGCATTTTTCAATGTTTCATTTCCCTGAAATATCACAAAGTTATAAAGCAGGGAATTTTGTTGTCTAGCACTATTAACCTTCCACATCCTTGAAGATGTAACTCAATAAAACTTTGGGAGAAGAGAGTCAAACTCAAAACAAATCTATCTATTCAACTTTATTTTTAACGTATCTCTGTTTTTCCTTATCCATCTATATGACCCTCAGCTAATCATCTAAAACAATTTTCACATACTCATTTCAGACTATGCTAGCATTTAGTATTCAACTGAAAATGCATGACTGTCAATTTTTAAATACTACATATGGCAAGAGACAAGTAAAAGGTAATTATAAGTATTGTATTGGTCTCTTATTTACTTAATCTTAAAGAAACCATCTTAGAATATTTTCCAGGTAGTATTGAAATGTGTTAACCATGTTGAACTTAAACAGAATTCACCAAAATGTTTGCACTAATTTTATGTATATCAAAAATTTATGTAATGTTAATATTTAGCTACCTCATGAAATATTTAAGGTTTTTTTATAGGAAAGGCAAAACTTGCTTAAGTCTTAAGAGCTCTGAAAAAATTGTAGGAGAAATGCTAATAAGATATTAGAGAAGTCACAAAAATACAAAGATTGAAATGGAGCTCTAGAAAGGGAACTTCTGAAATTGAGATGAAAAAAGTGTCAACAAGCTCATATAAAAATAACAGAAAATAACAGTAAACAGAGATAAAAAGTAACATAAATGGTGAAAGCACTACTCTGCAAACTACATTTCATGATACTGGGAACAAAAGTGTATTAAATGAACCTATTAAACGTGGTCATGGTAGTATATTTTACTGAAGCATCTACATGTATGAGAACTTTTCTCATTGTATATGAGAAGCACAGGAAAGTGGTAAAGGTCCAAGAGGCTGGAATTACACCAGCTTTTTAAAAAATGTTAAACGGCTGGGGATTTACCTTAGCAGCACAAAGTCCTGCCTGGCAAGCACAAGGTTGTGAGCTCCATCCCTATACCAAAAACAAAAACAAAACCAAATTAAAAAGTTTAAAAATCTAGGTAATTTAGGCCATTTTCAGGCTGTGGTGGGGAGAGAACCAGGCCTCATAAGGAGGAGATTCCCACCTGGAAACCAGTACCATGTGAGGGCCACTACTAAAGTGGGGACATTGGGATCCAAGCCTCTGTGCATGAGTCAGCACCATTCATGAGTCAGCAGGGGGAGAGAACCAGGCCTGAGCAGGAGGTGATCCCCATCTGGAAACCATATCATTTTGTTGGGTTGAATGTTATTCTCTTTTGTTTTATGTTAAATCTGATGGCATGAGCAGCTATTTAAAAGATAGCAAGATATATTATGGCAGCCATTTTGGATTTACTACTGGCTTGTTTTATTACATTCATTGTTTTTATTCTTTCTATTCCATTCTGTTCTGTTTGATTTTTACCAAATTCCAAGGTATCTGCCGCTATTTTGAAGATAACAAAAGGCATTATGGTAACTATTGTTGATTTTGTAAGGTTTTGAAGTCCTGTATCACTTACACTGGTTTATTTTGATTGGTTTTATTCTCTGTAAAATAAAATAAAATCTAGATAATTTATACACAATGAGGCACTGAAACGTAATTAGTCTCTACCTAATAACCAACCATGTGACTTTTTCATTTGTACCAAATATGTGTTGCATCTAAGAAAG
This sequence comes from Cavia porcellus, assembly GCF_034190915.1. Classification (NCBI taxonomy): domain Eukaryota; kingdom Metazoa; phylum Chordata; class Mammalia; order Rodentia; family Caviidae; genus Cavia; species Cavia porcellus. The sequence continues at coordinate 83,195,459 of NW_026947487.1, forward strand.
TTAATTGTGTTTACCTGAGCATAAAAAATGTGAATTTATAACATGTTTTTCTGGTTTATGAATAATAACGTCAGAAACACATATGTTCAGTAGTTTATGTCACTATCTCTTCAGATACCAAACTCATAATGTGAACATCCATTAAATATCACTGGTTTGAGGCAAAAACAGGAAAAGAAATTCTGAAACACTTTTTTTTTTTTTTTTTTTTTGTCTTTTTCCTTTTTATCGGTACGGGGGATCAAACTCACAATTCCCTGCTTGCAAGGTATGCCGCTGAGCTAAATCCCCAGCCCCTAGTTCCCCAATACTTTAAAGAAGAAACTAAGAACACAAACTAAGAACCAATATCTATCAGTAGTTATTATTCTACCTCAAACAGTATATTTCCTATACAGAGGTCGATGACTCTGGCATAACACTTTTGAACTTCCGGTTGCCATTAGATTATTAAACCAAACCCACAGATTTTCTGATTCAATAGACCTGGGATAGGGCCTGAAAATTTGCAATTCTGATATTGCTGGGCTATTGTACCCAACTTTTATGTCAACACTTGGACTATGTCAAAATCCTAACTCCCTAATTTTTGTCCATGATTAGATGGGAAGCAAATATGAACCAAAAAAAAGGTCAGATTGGTTCAGATACAATTTGAAGTATTTTTGGTTTGCTTTTCCTTGTCTTTTGCCAGCTAATGCCTTTGAACACACACACACACACACACACACACACACACACACACAAACTTGTTTCTAAATAAACTTATTCATTAGGTATGTTTTAGTTTTTGCTTTTGCTGGAATGTTATTTTAAAAAGCACCTCAGAGGCAAATATTTTGGACTATTTTAGCTGTTTTTCTTTGTTGTTATCTTCATATTTCTAAACAATGGACTTAAACTGTTATGTCTAGATTCACCAATTCTGCATATTAACTATTGACTTGCCGTATTTTGGTATGTGAGAATTTAGCTCCACTTTTCCAATGTAACTATACCCTATATTTTCTTTAAGTAAAGCAATACTCAGAGTTTATTGGACAGCTAAGTATCACTTACTAATGAGTTGACTGATTGACTATGATTACCTCTCCTTTTTGTTACAATTTTCTTTTCTTTTGAATTAACAATTTTTTTTCATAGAATTCGTTGTGATTCTGTTGGTGTTGGTAGTAGTGGTGGGTGGCGTGGGGGGGGGTTACATTGTTCATGTAGACAGACTTTACCATATCCTTTAAAAGCAACTCAATTCAATCTTCCATGGCTGAAACCAATCACAAAGTGTTATATTCCTGGAGCCCTCCTTCTTCCCTCCCTGGCTGAACTGGTTTCTGTCTAGGCCACAGCCATTGTCTTAATATTTTCCTTCAGTATCATCTTTAGAATTTCCTACTCATGACTTCCGGGAGAACATGGCGGACAGATAGCAGCAGCTACGGAGGCTCTCTGAAAGACCCAGCTTAGAATTCAGGAATGGTGCAGAGTAAGGAATCATAAGCAAGTGGAGATATGCCCTGCTGACCCAAGAACGAACTGAGCTGAGAGAAACCAACTTGGAATGCAATCCTGGTGCTATAACAGGAATAGAAAAGCCTCAGTGTGGAAGCTGGAGCCCACGGCATTGGAAGCTGCGATTTGGGTTTCCTGCCGCGCAGTGTGCGGCGGCTGCGTCTACATCAGCTCTGGAGGGAGAGAGACGCACGGAAGCTCTGAGAACGGGAATCGACGAATGGAGTTGAAAACAGGACGGACGGGGAGCTATGCCTTGACTTGCGGTGAGGTGAGTGAGAGAAACTGACACTCTTCCACAGTTTGGGAGACTCCAACAGAGGACATTCTGGGACTGGGCAGACTTGCGGGAACAGGGCGCTGCAGTGACTTCAGCCACGTATCCCCCTCTCAAGCGGGATTGGTGAGAAGTGCCTAGCCTACGTGACGCTGCTGGCTGAGACCCATTAGGCTAGCACAACCCAGATCCGAGCGCCTGACGGTGACCTGGAGGGGCGGGCCCCACATAGGCTGCCTGGTCTGCAACTTCCTGGTGTGCTGCAGTGGGCGGGAACACCTAGCCGGTGCAATTCAATCAGAGTGTGGCTGACAGGGAAGGAAGCTGGGCCTCCTATATAGGCTTGCATATATAAGGAACAAAGAATATGGGAAGAGGGAGCAACAAGAAAGACCCTTCGGCCCCCAATCCTGAGAAATAGGCAATAGTGGACACTGCACCAATAGACATAAAGCGCCATCTCGAGAGCCTCATAGATGAGTTCAGGAATGAAGTTATTAATGACCTGAAGCTAGACATAAGCAGAATAGTTAGAGAAATGCTAAGCACCACCCAAGAAAAAAACAGATGGTGGAATGGAAGAACAGAAAAAGAGTGGAGAATTGTTTGATGGAGAAAATAGAGAAAGCATAGAATATGTGAAGCAGGTTCAAAGAGACTACCAGGAAACTAAAAACTCTATCGAAAACTGGCATAACAGCTTGAAAGAAACTAAGGACAGACTATCTGAACTGGAGGGCAGATTTGTAATATGGGAGAATGAAATGAAAAACTTCTTAAAAGTAACAAAGAAACAAACAGCAATAATACAAAGACTAGAAGATGATAAGAGGATCCATAACTTAAGAATTAAGAACATAAAAGAAGAAGTAGGGACACAAACAAATGAACTACAAAAGCTGCTCACAGAAATAATCCATGAGAATTTTCCTAATTTAGCAAAAGGTAAATATACTCAGTTGTATGAAGCATACAGGACCCCAGTCACCTACAACCCAAACAGAGCAACACCCAGGCATATAATAATTAAAATTCCAGAAATTCAATACAAGAACAGAATATTAAAAGCCATCAGAGACAAGAAACAGACCACTTACAAGGGAACACCCATCAGAATTACAGCAGATTTCTCTGCACAAACCATCAAATCACGAAGAGCGTGGGGGGAAATAATTTAAGCTTTGAAAGATAATAATCTCCAGCCAAGATTGATATATCCTCCACAGCTATCCCTGGAAATTGATGGAAAAACAAGGTGCTTCCAGGATAAAGAGGAACTAGGGGAATATGTAACCACCAATTCAACTCTACAGAGAATACTGCAGGATATTCTAAAAAAGAAAAATACAAAGAATCCAGAAATAGTGGCAGAGAGGCCACAATGAATGGAGCAGAAAACAAAATGAAGAAGACAAACTGACAACTAATGACAGAAAAAGAGCTCAACAAAAATGAGGCAGAGAAGATTGGATGATAGGAACAGCTATTTTGGAGAAAATGACGTCTTAATAGGTAATACTGATTTAATATCATCTTGTTTTGAAGTCTCATCAAGCTTTTGTTCTGTCTCCATTGGTCTAAACAGGTTGTATCTTATTGGATTTTATTATGTATGATAGTATAAGCAAAAACTTTTAAAGACAAGGAGATTATACAGAAACCATTGTTCATTTTCTGTTAGTTGATTCTAAATACCCTGTAATGCTGTCATTCTCTTAAATGGTTTTACATTGTTTTGATATATTTGATGCTACAATATACGAAGTTATACTCAAAGATTTCAAAGAAAGAGACAATATGGTAACTACTTTTATGTCAGGATTATCTTGTGGTGAAACACTATTCTGCTTAAATGGTTATGTTTTGATCGGCGCTGTTTTGCTGTTATGCCCTCTTTTATCTCAATCTCCACTTCATTATTTGCTTTTTTATTTTTATCCTTTTAATTAAGGGAAAAATAAATAAAAAATAGCAGGATATATTATAGTAACCCACTTTGACTTTCCATTATCTTGATTTAAAGCCCTGTATTACTCTCACCATCTTGTTTTTGACTGATGTCCCCCTATTCTGTTTTGCTTGATAGTACCAGGTTCGAAAGTTTAGGCAACAGCTGTGAAGATAGTGAGATTCATTATGATGCCCATTCTCATTGACTATTATCTACTTTTGAAGACCAATAATGTCTCCAATGTTTTGGTTTTGTCGGTTTTGTTCTTTACTGTTTTGTTCAATTTTATTATAACTGATGATATAGGCAATTCTATTAGAGATAGCGGGAGGCATTATGGTAACCATTGTTGATCACCTTGTATTATGCTTTTATATTATCTATTATGTCCACCCTTTTGATTTGATTGACTCTGTTCTGTTATGTCACATTTGGTTCTACTCCCTTCCAAAAAAGTAATAAGAACTGTGGGAGCAACAAAACTCAAAATGTGTAATTGTCATTGTACAAAAGAGAGGAAAAGAAAGTGCTCTAAATGATATAACTACATGTATATTTAAGTGTATAAGATAGATAATGATATCACTGAGTTTTGTTGGATCATTGAACAGAACTGTTTGCAGTCTCACTGTTGGAATGTCCACTTTACAAGCTTTAATTTTGTAACTTGAACAATTATTTCTAAGATGACAATATGTAATCCATTAACTAGTGATTTCCTACTGTTTATTTTTTTCTCTAAATCTGTATAACTTGTACCCTTTCTCTGCTTTTTTTTTTCTCCTTAAATAAAATTTTTAAAAAATAAAAATAATAATAATAAAAAAGAATTTCCTACTCATCTCTTCTGCTTCCTGAATCCCCTCCTTCCTTGGTTGGTTTATTTCTTCATTATGTAGCTTCCTAACCAAAGGAAAATAAACAGGGAAATTGTTGAGGGATCTCACCCTCCAAAATGCACATGTCAATGTCATACTCTAAGAAAAATAGCTTCGTTATATTTTTATTATAGCAAATTACCTGTAACATGGCCATACGGTATATATGTTTTCCTTCTCCCTCTGGGTGACCTAATTGATATGTTAATCAATGCTCTCCTCTGTAAAGAATTGCAAAATCTTACCTAATTGATATATTAACCATTGTTGCCCTCTACAAATAACAGATGTGGTGCTAAAATAAGCTAACAAGGGTTGTTAATTACTGTTTGACTTCTCTATTCTCTGCTGAGGAAACCAGGATGTTTTCCTAATCTAAACTTGTTTGAAGGGTAACTTGCTTGTTTGCAGAGAAACTTGCTTGTTAGCACAACCCTTACCTGATCTTGTTCTTCCCCCCCAAAAATAGTAATCTTGCGGTATTTCTGTTCTGTAATGGGCCTCCTCTTGTTCTGTATGCACCAAAAGGGTTAAGTTCCAAATCCTTGTAAAAACTTAAGTTTCAGCTTCTTGTAACTTTCGATCCCTTCTCACATGTTAGTGCTAATGAGCAGTCCCGAGATAATTAACCACCTCCCGTCTTCCACATGTTATTGCTAATAAGCTGTCCCAAAATAATTAACTTTCTACCTTCCTCTCCAAATGTTATTGCAGATGTGCTATTCTGAGATAATGCTTATCTGCAGAATGGGAATAACTTGAAAGGCGCCAGGCTCCCAATGTTATCAGAACTAAGTGGACAGCTTTACAGTTTCCAGACTTGAGTCAACAGCTTAACAGCTCTGCAGGTTTTGTTTTTTCCCCCTCTCCTGCTTTTAAAATCCCTTTCTTCAGTCTCTGGGGCACACAGTCTCCAAATTGGCTACCAGAGGCTATGTCACCAGGCCTGGCCTAAAATAAAGCTTTTGCTCCCCAAATTTCAATCTCTTGCTTCCTTGGATTTTATTCCTGGGTCCGAGTTATCACAGTCAACTTAACTTCCCTCCTTACCCAACTTTTTACTTTTGAACTTCTGGTTGCCATTAGATTATTAAACCAAACCCACAGATATTCTGATTCAACAGACCTGGGAAGGGCCTGAAAATTTGCAGTTCTGATATTGCTGGGCTATTGTACCCAACTTTTATGTCAATACTTTGAGAACCATTTTTTTAAAATATACTTAAAGCACATGCCAAAATCACCCTATTATATCAGACTATCAAGGCCAGGTAAATACAGTGCATCTTTTCCTTCTTTCTTTGTCTGACCTATCAAGCTGTCTGTGGCCATTAAGAATACATTCAGCTGTAAATAACATAAAATTCATTATCACTGGCTAATGCAAATAAGGAGTTATCTTGCAGTAGATAATTCAAGAAAAGTACAGTTTTTAGAGGAGACTATAAGGTCCTGAGTTCCTGCTATTTTTCTGCTTTGCCAGTAGTATACTGCTCTACTTAAGAACTAACACTCTACAAAGAGGAGGGAAAGCCATGATCTATGACTTAGAGATGTGCAAATTACCATGTCCAGCTTTAGTTTTGACTTCCTCAGAATATAGCTTTGATTCTTAAGGTCTTCACCTCATTCTCTCAAGATAGCTATAAAAGCTTTTCTTACTAGGAAAGCTAAAGTTTTTCTTACCTATCAAAAGGTGGAAGATGCCTTACTAGCTGGCAGATGACTAAAGGATGGAGCATGGTCACCTAACAGTGTCTGTTTCACAGTACCTTCTTATAATTTTGCCCTTCAAAATTTGCCCTCAATTTTCTTTTCAGTGCTGGGGATTGAACTGAGGTGAGGGCTTTATGCATGCTAGGCTAACTCTATACCACTAAGCTACATCTCCAACCCAGGTTGCTATTACTTTAACTCTGATTCCACTTATGGAAATGGGGCAAACAAACAGTGGTTTCTATTCTACCAGAAGTTTTGAATTACAAACCACCTCAGGAAAGTATCAGTACAAGCAATATATTTTACATTGTACAGTTAACTAGAACCATGGCAGGAAGACATACCTGACTTGACAGTCAGCATTCTGAAGGCCTCTTGAGCTTTTTCAGTTTGGTCACACATTGTTGACATGGCTGAGGATATGGAAACTAAGCACTGTTGAAGATTGTCTACAGGGTAGAGTCTACCAAGAAGCCAGGCTTTCTGGTAAGCTGCACAAGCCATGTGGGGTCCCGGAAGAGAAAAAGTCAGTGCCTTCCAAGAATCAGCCATGCTAGGACTGGGAGGAGTCCTCCAAAAGGTCAACCAGCCAGGTTTTCTGGTAAGCCACAAGCCATGTGGGGTCCCGGAAGAGAAAAAGTCAGTGCCTTCCAAGAATCAGCCATGCTAGGACTGGGAGGAGTCCTCCAAAAAGTCAACCAGCCAGGTTTTCTGGTAAGCCACAGCCATGCAGGGCCCAGGAAGAGAAAAGTCAAGACAGCACCTCCCATGAGCCTGGCACACAGGCTAAAAATCAACACAGGCACCCTACCCCCCATCCTCACCTCCCCTAAGCAACTGGCTGGTTTGGAGGACAGCTTGAGTTGATACTGAGGTATGAAAAGCAACTGAATGATTGTATTGTTTGGTTGATTTTGCAGGCCTGGGGCCAGCGGTCTGAGCATCTACTGGGAGGACAACAGTATGTAATATAGGAAATACGGGGAATTTCCTTCTCTCTTGTCTTTGAAATCCAATATTGTTTGCACTGTTTTGTTTTGCTCCAATTAATTGTTTTTGCTTTATTCAGTGTTCTCTTTTGATTGGTTTTATTCTGTTTTATTTTGGTTTAATTTCACTAAACCTGATGGAATGGACAACTATTGTGAAGATAACAAGATATACTATTGTTACCACGATTGCTTTTAATATCCTGCTTCAAAGTTCTGTACCAATTTCACTGCTTTGTTTTGATTGGCTTTATTCTGGTTTGTTTTGTTGGATTTTATCATTTTTTAAAATATAAATAAATAGATAAAGATTATCTCCAAAAAAATCACTTTCCCATTCAGATATCTGTTTTTCACTCTGTCTAGCTGAGATGATCACTGTTATTCTACAACAGAGTGAGCCAAGAGTAAACCTATCAACAAACTCCTCATATTCCCCTTGCTGTGGTTTAGAGCCAGAGCATCCTCCAAAAGACTCATGCTTTCAAAAGATGGGGCCTTTGGAAGGTGATTAAATCATAAGACACTAGAGCTGACTGGGATATGATCTAGAAGAGTAGATTCTGGCTCTGGCTACTCCTTCCTCTGCTTCCTGGCTGCCATGGGATGAGCATCTTTCCTCTGTCCAGGCCTTTCCGCCATACTGTTTCTGCCTTGGAGTCACCCAACCATGGGCTGAAACCATGAGCCACAATAAACACCTCCTGCTTTAAATTGTGGACCTCAGCTGTTATGTGTTATATCAGGAGCCCATAAAGTGACTAAGACACCCTCAATACATCAGACACATTTCCCTCCTCCCAGAGCCCATCCTAAGGCCTGAGATGCTACATCTAGTGTTCATCCAGAATCAGAAAGAGCACCTGAGCTGAAGCTTGCAAGAAGGGATTTAATCTCATCTTCTCACTTACTAGCTCTGTGACCTTGAAACAGTCAAGTCTTTTCTCTCAGCTTCAGTTAGCTTCTCTGTAATTGCGGGGTTGGGCTATGCTTTTGTCTACGGTCATCTGAATGCTTAAACAGGAAAAGCAACTGAACGTCTTTAGATGGTTTAAATGAATGAAAAATTAGATTTCACTCTCACTGCTGTTAATATTAAATGCCTATCTAATCAGATCTGTCTGTCTCTCTTATTCCAAATTAATCTGTAATGATTTAAATCGTAACTTACAGTTGGCTTCTTTCCATGTTTCCCCCACTTTCTTCCTTCCTTCCACCCATCTGAGGTAAGTAGGGCAGGCCTTACTAGCTCCATTCTTTTCCTCACACAAAGTACTCTCACTCGAGGATCCCCAGGCTATAGTAGCAATTCCATGCATGGTCAGAGACTACTTGACTCAAAATCTCCAAAGACACTGATTACAAAATCTTCCTGGGCTGCATATCAGAACCACTATGTCAGAACCTCTGAGGTCGGTGGGCCTGGGATTTGTTTGCCTTTTTAACAAACACTTCCTTTACATACCCTAAATTTGAGAGTCACTAGTTTATGAAGGACATTAGCTGACATGCAGACAGACAGACAGATAGACCCTTTAAATCTTAACAACTCTATGAAAATAAACTTTTTATTTCTGAGTATTTTTATTTAGATTTTTCAAAAAGTTGCCAAGATAGCCCTGATAACATACCCTTCACCCAGCCAATTTTCCCTGTTGTCGTCTTACATTCCTGTGGTTAGTTTGTGAAAATTGAGAAAGCAATATTGGTACAATATTGTTACTTAAATTACATTTTATTCAGATTCCACCAGGTTTTTTTATTATTAATGTCTTTTTCTGTTCTAGGATTGGTCCAGAATTCTACACAGTGGCCAGTTTCCATATCTCCTTAGTCTCTTCTGGCCTGGAATAGATTCCCATTTTTTCCTCCTTTTTTTTTTTTTTTTTTTTGTTGTTGTTGTTGTTGTTGTTATTGTTGTTTTGTTCTGTTTGTTTCTTTTAATGACCTTGAAAATTTTGAGGCATACTGATCAAATACTTTGTAGAATATTCCTCCATTTGGGCTCATCTGATATTTTACTCATGATTAGACAGGTATTATGGGCTTTTGGAAAGAATACCACAAATGGAGGTGTCTGTTATATCACATAATATCAGGGGTACATGATATTCATATGCTACCCCTTGATTGTATTAATAAAGTATACATTTGCAATCCCAATTCAATCAGTGAGGAAATAGAAGTTTATCAAGCCTTGTGTTCCATAAGTACTCAGTGACAGAACCAGAGTAAATTTTCTTTCCTCTGCCATTTTGGTTGTCTGAGTGAGCCTTCTAGTCGTACCTCCACCCTCCAGTGCAGGCCAGCTTTCCATTCTCCGTGTTGTTTTACGTTCCACTCAACCACCTCCCCCAAATGTTCCAAGCTTTTTAGTGTTCGGCTCAAATCCAATGTGTACTGTGAAATCTTGCACAATCCCCCACGCACTCTTCCTTCATGAACTTCTAAAGAGCTTATTGTCTACCCCTCCTATTGTCTACCCCTGAAGTGTCTAATTTTCCACTTCACACTTCTTGTCTAAACTTCTGTTTTTCCAAGTTGTAATGGAGTAATAATGGAAAGAGACCCCTCTGCATATGACTCCATTTGCTCCTGAGCTGCATGGTATTGGTATCTTACCATCTGGTATCTTACCCTCTTTAATCCTCCACCTGGTAGTCAGAGGAGTGTTTCTAAATTGAAAATCTATATTATTGACTTGCTCAAAACTTCTTAGTTTTATTTACAAAATAAAATCCAAATGTCTGATCATAACGTATATGGCCCTCATGATCTGATCCTTCTCCAATTCACTTTATTTCTACTCACATTCCCCTCCACAATACCCTGCATTTTAGTTATGATGAACTATTGGTGATTTCTCAGTGCCCTGTGACCTTTCTGAGCCATGCACTTCTTAACTTGCTCGGGTATCAGTGAGAATACCATTGCAGAAGACTCTAATTCACACGGGCTGATATAATAACATCATGGAATAGGGATTTGAAAATTTGCAAAGTTGTCCTGCGACTAAACCATATCATTAAAGACTCAGGGGCTTTTTCATTTGTTTCTTTGTTTTACCATCCTTGGAATCTTTGATTTGCTCTCAGGTTGGCTCCTTTGATAGCCACAAGATAACTCTATAGCTCTAAGTATTCCTTCCAAGCACAGTGAGAGAGACAGAGAGATAGAGAGAGAGAGGAAGAAGAAGAAGAGGAAGAGGAGTAGGAGGAGAAAGAGGAGCAGGAGGAGGAAGAAGAGGAGGAGGAGGAGGAGGAGGAGGAGGAAGGGAAAAAGGATGGAAACTATCTCTTCTCTTCTAGTATTTCCCTTGTAAGATCAAGAAATATTTCTTGAAGGCCCCTAGTCAACTTTATCTTATATCTCATTGGCTCAAACTAATTAATGCTTTCCTCAGGAGCCAATCAAACAACAGGCCTACTACAAGTGACTTTTAGAAAATCAGCTCTTACTCCCAATAGTAGAGGCAGAGGCACTTTCCTTAGAGTCAGATAGGGAAGAGGACACCTTGGTTCCACCAGAATGACAGAAAATAGTGGATGCTTGGAGGGCAGCATGCAATGTCCATTACACTGTTACCGTTGCCATGTCCTTTTTGTGTACTACCATCTCCTTCTCATCCTTTAAGACTCACTTAAATATTACCTCTTCCAGGAAGTCCTCCCTGAAGTCACCAAGCAGAATACAATGTTTTTTCTTCTGAGCCTGCATATTCCTGGGATTATATCTTTACTGTAACATTTATTACAGTCATAATTCTATACCTTTAGAAAAAGTACAACCTTGGAAGAATGGATATATTTCTAGTAGCCTTTTAGTCCAAACTTGTTGAAAGAAGGAAAGAGGGGAGAGAATTTCTCTTTCAGGTTCATGTTAAATTTGGGATAATTTTACTTCCCAATAACCATTTTAAAGATCAAATAATACAATATATATACATTTGACATAGTTCCTAATATACAATGTCCTGTATACTTCTAGACAACATGTATGACACCATTTTTTAAAATACCGTCTTCCCACGTTTCACACACATTTCCCAGAATGATGCTTTTTTGTTTTTTGTTGTTGTTGTTTTTTAGTACTGGGGATTGAACTCACAACCTGTCCTTGCCAGGTAGGTGCTTGTGCTGCTGAGTTAAATCCCCAGTCCACCAGCATGAAATTTTGGACTAACTGTTTAATCTGTGTGTCAAGAGTTTACTTCGAACTAATTTTTTTAAAAAATAGGTTATTACATTGTTGATCACCTAATAATCCCCCCCCCTTTTTTTTTCATTTTATGCTATGTCCATCCTCCTGATCTAACTGACTCTGTTTTGCTTTGTCACATTGGGTTTTTCTTTGGTCCGTCTTGTTTTGTTTTTTGTTTTTTGGCCTTTTTTTAATCTTTTTTCTTTTCCTTTTCAAAGAAAAAGTTAAACTGTGGAAATAATGGAAACTAAAAGGTGTGATTGTTAGTGTAAAAAAGAGAGGAAGGAAAGTGATCTAAAGGATATAACTGCAAGTTTATTTAAATGTGTAGGATAGAGAACCATATTGCTGAGTTTTTCTTGGATCATTGAACAGAACTGACTGCAATCTCACTGTATTAATCTCCACTTTGTATGCTTTAATTTTGTAATCTGGACGGCTGTTTGTAAGATGACAATGTGTGATCTATTAACTGGTAAACTCTTACTGTATATTTTTTCTCTTGAAATTCTGTATTACTTCTAGCCTTTTATTGTCTTGCTTCATTTAGTTTTGTTTTTCTCTTTAAATAAAAAAAACAGGTTATTAAACAAATTAAACTGCCAATTCAGTTTTCCCTTTATTCCATTGTCTTTAAGAACTTTTCAATTACATTTGCCAACTTCTGTATTAACAGAACTTTTAGTAGACGATTTCCTGTAATCATACAGAACCCCCAATCTGCATTCTCCCTTTTGGTGACCTTCCACCAAACACCCTTTTCTGCAGCATTCCAGACTCTTCAGCATTCTGGGCTTCATTTCAGATCTGTCTTTTGGAGGTGTGCCTCCCTCCCTTCCTAACACTTCTTTGTTACTAAAAATAGCTGGTGTCCCTTCAGAGCAAAACGCTTGGCAAGTCAGCTTTTGTAGGTACAACTCTGTGCTGTGGGGTAGAGGGATTAAATACAACAAATTCACCACCATCTCCTCCTCTTCATAGACCCCCTGCATTCCTCAAAGGAGTTTACAAAACCCTAAAAATAGTAATGCCATACTCATTAAATGCACAAAATAAAGGATGCTAAGTGAGACTTTTAAATGATACAAATTTAACAAACACTTTTTAAGGAAAACTGGAGTACACAGTTTGGACAATTTCCTTCAGACTATCATGAATATATTTCAGGTTCCTCTTACCTAGAGACTAACTTGGTACAATATTGTCAGCTAGGGTTCTGCCTGTTGCTCAGTGCCTTACATACTGTTTGAAGCTTTGTGACATTAACCCTGAAAGAAGTCTGATACTATTGCCTAAAGTATTCTTTTCAGCTATTCAATATTCAACTGCTTTGAGATATTCTATTTCCCTGCAAGCAAAAATTTTCTGCTAGGTAAAATATTTAATCTTCCTCAAAAATGGTATATGTGTGAATAAATCCGTTCGTATGAATGGATCCACATCTCCTGGCATAACAAGATATGGACATGTTGTAAACTATGTATATATGTACAGTATATATGCACACATTTTTGTTTGTTTGTTTGTTTGTTTTTGGTGTCAGGGATCAAACTCACGCACTCGCATTTGCCAAGCAGCCACTTATACCACTGGCTAAACCCCCAGGCCCCTACATGCACACATTTGTACAGGTACACACTTGAATGTGATTTTACCCACTTTATACTTCTAAAATTCATCTCTGGAGTTCCATTGTCCTAATTTCTTTGCAAGAAAGTATCAAAACTGCAGCACAAACTGAAATTGCTCAGAGACCTAAATTTAAGGTAACTAGCCCAATTTGATAGACAAATTCTATTCCATTTAACCTATTGGCAACTGTGTCAACCTGCTTATCAGCTATTTTCTTCTGATGCTCTAACCTCAACTCAAAAATCATTCTACCCTCTCTTAATTCTCCAGAGTTCATGCCAAATTCCTGCCTGCCATTCAGTATTTATATCTTTAGAGACAAGGTTCTTATTACCTGATTTGTAGACCTCTAGCTATCTGTCAAAAAGATTCTTTAGGAGTATAAATAGCTCAAAGAGTTTGCCATACAAAAATAGATATGGGAAGAATGGATAAAGAATTAGAAATATTCTCTAGTGCAGATAATATTATCGTACAATTGTGGGATAGAAAAAGTACACCAACAATGTTATCACTGAGGAGTTAGCTAGACATGAACTTAATGTCTCCAGTTCTGGGAAACTGAGAGACATCCTCAAGCATGCCTTCCAATCATGGCATTACTGTTATACATTAAGGTCACATCTGTCTTCCTATAACTACAATCCACATATTCATCTTAGATCCACTAGAGGGGTTAATCTACAGTGGCTAGCCACTAAGCCACTGCCTCCCCCCAAACACAAACCCCAAATCTAATCACAGGGATAGACTCTCTTTGCAGAGAGCTCTGAATGCAAAAAAATTATTTTTCTTATAACTCAGGAAGTTTGCAAATGAAGCCTCTCTATCCATGTACTTCCTGGTAAAATCGCTCAGTACATCTTTGTACTGAGTAAAGGAGTAATAAGCCATGCTTCCTCTGTGCACGTTGCAACTCTTTAATAGCAAATAGTTATGACAAAAGTTAATAGTAATAAGGCAGTACATGGTTGAGTATTAATAATATACAGGGAGATAGAATATCATTTTAAATTTTTACAGTACTGGGGAATGAATCCAGAGTTTTTGCACTGAGCAACATCTCCAGTGCTTTCTTAAAATATTTTATTTCAAAGTCACTAAATTGCCCAAACTGAAGTTTAAATTGCAATTCTCCTGCCTCAGCCTCCCAGACAGCTGGGATTCCAAGTGTGCCCACTATTCCTGGCTTGAGAGACAAGAAATTCCACTTTAAACTGTATAATAGGATGTAAATCCTTGTAATAGTTATGATATACTTATAACCAATAAAGAAAATGAGGATCTTTGTGTTCTCTGAAGCATCACCTGACGGCACCACGGCAGAGGAGGGTGTTGGTCATGGTATGGGGCATGATATTCATTAAATATTTGATGGTAAAACAAATGGTCCACAAAGAAAATGTTCCCAGACCTCCCTGAGCATAAAGTTGAAAAGGACAATAAAATTGTTTCATTAGCCTCCAATCATCTTTATTAATAACATTTTTATCCACATACCTACTTAATGCAGATATATAAAAGCATTTCTAAACCTAAATTAAAACTTTATAACATATTTTTATATGAGCTAAGAAAGGTGTTTTTTTTTCCAAAAAAACCTTGTGTTTGAGATTATACAACCCAAACAATGGAATAGAAATCAGAAAGCTCTCTGTTCCAAACAGATCGTAGGAAGGGAGCACTAGTACTTCTATTTCAATTTCTTATTAATGATATCTCCTAACAAAGTAATTGGACAGTTTTAAGAAAAAGTGATTAATTTTCGTTCAAATCCAGATGTTACCCTTTTGTAGAGGATGACCTTGAAGGTTCCATAAGGAAATGTCATTAAATGAGGTAACAGGGAAAACCTCTTAGCCAGTTTATAATCATTTCTACTTTATCTGCAATATTGTTCTGTAATGAAACAGAATGTTTTCTTCTAGTGGACACTGTTGCTCTTCAGTTCTTTTTATGTATGTTATATAGTATAAGGTTGTTATATATTTGGTGTTTTTTGCTAAAAAGGATCTTAAGGTTTACAAGATATAAACTATTTTGTAAGAGTCAAGAAAGTTAATGCTATTTATTACTATTAATTATAAATGAAAAGTGGCTTTCTTTAACTCCTTAAAATATATTTTTCCATAAAAATCAAAGAATTGATATAAAGAGGAATCAGATAGTACGTGTTCAGCCCCAATCCAATAATTATATGATCAATCCCCTAGTCTCAATTCTGTCACCTGTATAACTTGCCATATATTCCTTTAAAGTTGAAATCAGATCTAAATGAGAATATGCACATGAAGACAGACTTCTCAGACTCTGTATCAGGGTTAAGGACCTGGGATAACAATTGGACCTACCTCCACTTGTGGGGTGTCAAATTAGAGTAGTGAATATAGGAGTTAAGATTACTGCCACTCCTACATCTCTTTAGGTTTCTACTGTAACTCAGCCCAGCACTGCTAGGATTCTAAGCAACTAAATACTCTGATGGCAGAGTGAAAACAGCAACTGAATTCAGAAAATCAGAGCTCCCAGTTCAGTTTGTTATTTATTCAATTGCCAATTAACATTTATTGATGCAGGCTAAAATGTAAGTACATTCTAGTGACAGAGCTGATAAATGAACTTGATAAAGAGGGAAACCCATCTTTATTTTTTAAATTAACATATACAGAGCCAGGCAAGTTCAGAGCAACAGCAATTCAGAAATGTAATCCTGAACAGATGGCTGCTCTCCACACGCTATCTCTGAAGGGGATTTTTTTTTTCCCCAAGGTAAATAGAAACAAATGTTTTGGTGCATTTTGTACCAAAATATAGATCTTACATGAAGCCATCCCAGCAAGATGTAAGCTCTTATTAATCACTTTTTTATGGCAAAGAAAAAAAACTAGTTAGTAAGGTAGTTTACCTAGTTTGCGAGCTGTTATTCCCTCACTAAGTTTCTCTTAGTAGACAATCTTTCTTTCTTTCTTTCTTTCTTTCTTTCTTTCTTTCTTTCTTTCTTCCTTCCTTCCTTCCTTCCTTCCTTCCTTCGTTGCTTCCCTCCCTCCTACCTCCCTTTCTTTTTTTGTTTTTACCTGTTTGGAATATATTCATACACTTCTAATGTATTTAAGAATTTTCATTTTAAACCTGCCCACTCTATCATCCCATTTCCTCAGCCATCTCCTAGAACGGAAGCTACAAATGGAGGTGTCTCTCTTTAAAATGTTCTTTTAGTACCAAATAAAATAGAGATGCTTCAAGAGAATAATATGTATTACTATCTCATTGACTCATTTATTCAACAAACCTGTTTCAGGGACCAACATTGTGAACAGGAAAGACTTAGCAGTCCCAGTTCTGCCACTGATCATAGGATACTGAAGACAACTCATAGCTATTCCTCGCGTCAGGAAGCCATTGTAATATTCGACCCACCTGAAAAGGCCTTTTGTGAATAAATTCATTCACTCACTCATTCTCGCATCCAGCAAATTTTCACTGAGCCCCTTCTCTGTGCCACACACTGGCACAGTGCTAAATATCTGTAGTAAACAAAACAGACACAAGTCTGACTCACAAGCTTAATCTGTAAAAATTAATAAAAAATCTTATTTGAACAGGAAAAAATATATTGTAGAGTTGTGATTCTCGGCTGCAGTCTCCTTTTGCCCAGAGCTACAGAGAAATGGTATGGATTACAAGAGAAAAGCATTATCAGAAGTACAAAAAGTGCTTCATATTCACATTAGCTGGAAATATGAGCTAAAAATACAATCGAAAGATTTCTTCTTTCTTCTAGGAGTGCTTTTTTCTCCTGCAGTTGCTCATAATTGCCCTTTCTCTTTGAAGATAAGGTTCGCAAATGTAAAGATATAACTTTAAACACAACGCACAAAAATAGCTTTCTAAACAACATAAAATGACACAACACCTTCTCCAGTCCAGTATCTCCAAGTTATGGTATGTAAGCCGCTAAAAGGCATGAAATTATTATAGTTGGTACATAGATAAAACTTTCTTAATAGTTTTGTTCATTTTAATAGGTTGTCTGGAGATGACATCGCTATAGATAGAGATATAATCTCCACACAGCAAAACCTTTCACTGATACCTCATATGAAGTAGGTAGTGTTGTAATAGTCCACTTTACATAGCCCATGTGAATTATAAAAGCAGGGCTCAGGTGTGGCCTTTTTTCAACCTTCCGACACAATTTTAGTGACACAGGAAACAGAAGTGCTATTAGCACAAATATTCTACTAACTGAATTTAAATCCAGAATTTCCTTGAAGTCCTGTAATACTCCCACGATCTTGTTTTGACTGATTAGACTCTGTTCCATTCTGTATGATAGTATCAAGTTTGAGGGTATAGGCAACTACTTTGAAGGCAATAAGGTTCACTAAGATGCCCATTCTGGTTTGACTATTGTCTCCTTTGGAAGTCCTGTAATGTTTACAATGCTTAAGTTTTATTGGTCTTGTTCTCTACTGTTTTGTTCAACTTTATAATATCTAATGAGATAGACAATTCTTTTTAAGGAAACAAGAGACATTATGGTAACCATTGTTGATAACCCTGTACTCTGTTTTACATCATGTGCTATGTCTATCCTTGGTTTTGACTGACAGCTTTGTTTTGCCATATTTGACTTTATTCTCTCCCCCCAAAAAAGTAATAAGAACTAAGGAGTAATAAAACCCAAAATGTATAAATTTTGTTGTAAAAAAGAGAGGGAAAAAAAGAGCTCTAAAGGATACAACAGCAAGTGTGTTTAGGGGTGTTAAATAGCTGACCATATTAATGTTTTTGGTTGGATCATTGAACACAGCTGTGTGCAGTCTCACTGTTTGAATGTCCACTTTGTATTCTTTGATACTGTGATTTGAGCAACTATTTCTAAGATGATAATATGTAATCTATTAACTGGTGATTTCTTACTGTTTTTTGTTTGTTTGTTTGTTTGTTTGTTTGTTTGTAGTTCTGTATTACTTGTACCCTTACACCGCTTTGTTTTGTTCTGTGGTTTTCTCTTTTTCCTTTTAAATAAAATTTTTTTTAAAAAATCCCGAATTTCCATTTGTAGTGCTGCAGTATCGTCGGTGACAGGCCACACTGCTCCTGGAAATCACAGCAGTTCCAGAGGTGGTCCTAAAGCAGGGATCATGGCTCAGTGTGGGTCATTTGCACCAGCAAAGGAAACACTGTAACCAGGGCGATAAGATTCTTGCATTGCTCATACATAGTCTTGATTTTTCCTTCGAGAATCTGGGTAGGGACAATCCTATTTGGATCACAGGACAAACAATAGAAAGGATAGGGTTCACAAAAGAAAATTGAGGAACCACCCCTTGCTTTTATAATAAGAATAATACTTTTATATTGAGTATTGTGGTGAGGATTAAATGAAATAAATATGCATATTTCCCAATGAACCCAGTGAATGGCCCAAAATAAGTATTTATCAAAAAGTAGTACCTATAGTAATAATAATTATTAATGTTTGTCAACATGATGCTTTTCTTTGTTTGAGGGTTTCTAAAAAACAGTATTAGAATCATATTTCCTATCTTAATTATTTTATCAACCTACAGATGAAGGATAATCATTTGAATATAATCTTAGCAAAGTCATTAAGTGAAGATGGCACTTCCTCCAATTATATCCTTAATTTGTTTGTCATCTCCATGCATAATCAAGATACTCTGAATTACCACAATAAGATTTTCATTATCTCACCAAACAGCATTCTACTTAATTCTTACGTGACACATAGTTTCATTATTATATAATCTTGTCTAAATGTTTACCATACCAGTAATATTGACAATGCTATATTTGCAACAATAAATTATAACGTATTTTTCTTAGAGCTCATATGATTTTGTGAGTTAATTTAGTGTAACAGTTTACTCCAGTTTCAAATATAAAAACAATAATAAAATGAAACAACTGTATCACCAGAAACCTAGCAATGCTGCAAGAATCTTTTCTTCTATAAAGTACACAATGCGGTTAGGAGAAGCCTTCAACCAAATATGAAGACTAAAAACTAATAAACCACTTATCACTTTATAAATCAAGGACAGTATTATCTGCATCCTCTTTACAATACAATTATTTATGATAGAGTTGCATACTTTGAAAAGTTAACAAAAATATTTTAGTAAAACAATACACGAATAAATATATTTGGCTCATAAATTTATAAGTAAAAATTTGCATCTATTATGATTACCATGAAAAAAGGCATATATCAAATCTAAACCACTTTCTTCAGTATACTAGATCCTCAATATAATATAAAAATAAGCAGAGTCATCTTTTAAAATGCAATTAAATATATTTATTCTACTTTCATTAATGCAAACAGTAACAAAGTTCAAAAGAAACAAGACAGGGCTGGGAATGTAGCTCAACAGCGTAGTGTCTGCCTGGCAAGTGCAAGGTCCTGAGTTTGATTCCTGGTACAAAAACAAGAAAGAAACAAGATAAAGATATATGAACTAATATCTAAATATCATAAATAAAAATATTATAGAATAAATCATAGAAAGAATTTTTAAATTCTGGAACTAAGTATGGCAATAACTTGTGAGTATAGAAATATGTAAGTACTTGCCAAAGGAAACAAAAATACTGAGCTCACTTTAACTTTATATTCTGTCTAGACTGTCAAATAAATTAAATGATAACATAAGCAGAGGTGGCTAAGCTCCTGTCTCTGCAGAGTGAAGGCATCTATAAAGCTCCCTGGGGCAAAGCTATTTCTGTTTGTGAATTTTTTTACGTTCTACAGCTTTCTCATACTGAATTTATTACTTAGGAAGAACACCAAACACCTAAGTATATGTCTATAGTATATAGTTTATTCAAAATATAAATGCTAGTGGCTTTGTCCCAAATACCTCAACTGAATTAAAAGAAACACTAGGGTTTTGCTTTTACTGAAGGATTATAAGTTTATTTTCTTTAGAATTTTTATATCTATGTTCTGAAGAATATTGATCTGTAATTTTGCTTTACTGTAATATCTTTTTCAGATTCTGGTATATCCGTAACACTGGCTCCATGGAACAAGCTTGGAAGTTATTCCCTACTTTATAATTCTCTGAAAAAAATTTGTGACAAATGGTATCATTTTTTCCTTAAAAGTTTGGTTGAACCAATGAAGCCACTTGGGTGTACCATTGTTTTCATGGGAAGACTTTTAACTACAAATTCAGTGTCTTTTAATAGATATAGGATTATTTGGGTTATCAATTTTCTTGAGTAAATTTTGGTATTTTATGTCTTTGGAAATTAATTTTTCCATTTCATATAAATTATTAAATTCATTAGCAAAGGGTCCTTCATAATATTCTTTCTTTATTAACATCAGAATACTCAATAGTGATATCAATTTTCTATTTGTGGTATTGGTAATTTATATCATACTTATTTTTAATCAGTCTGGCTAGAGACTTATTCATTTTATTTATCTCTTCAAGAATCAGGTTTTAGCTTTATTTATCTAAACTATTATTTTTTCTATTGCTTTTTGGTTTTATATTTCATTGAAAACAGTTCTGATCTGTTATTATATCCTTGCTTCTGCTTACTTAATATTTAGTTTATTCTATTTCTTAAGGTGGAAAAAATCATTGATTTGAGATCTTTCTTCTTCTCTTAAATATGAAGTCCTTTGAATATTTTTCTAAGTACTACTACAACAGTATTATTCCAATTTTTGGTGTGTTATATTTTCACCTTCATTCAATTCAAAATATTTTCTAATTTCCTATTTTATTTTTTCTTGGACCTACAGTGATTTTCACATACTTGGGAGTTTTTCAGACATTTTTCTGTTACTAATTTCTACTGTAACACTATTAGAGAATATAACTTGTACGGTTTGAATATTTTAAATATTCTCTGTCTCATGAACAGTGTTCCCTAAATGCTACTTAGGAAAGTCAGTTGGTAATGATTTTGAAGTCATTTATATTTTTATTAATGTTCTATTCATTTGTCTTATCAATCACTGAGATAGGAATGTTGAACTCCCTATCTATCATTGTAGATTTCTCCTTTAATTCTGGTCAGTTGTCATTTCATGTGTGTTATTAGATTGAGGTTGTGTTCTTAGATTCACAAATGTTTTGAATTATTATTTCTTTTTAATGAATTTATCCCTTTATCACTATGAGATGCTTTATCTATAGGGTTATTCTTTGTTCAGGAATCCACTTTGTAAGACATTAGTTAACCACTCGATCTTTCTTTTTAAAAAAATCTAGTGCCAGGAATGTGACACATGCCTGTAATCCCAGCACTTGGGAGGCTGAGGCAGGAGAATCATTGCAAATTCGAGACCATCCTGGATACAAAATGAGTTCAAGGCCAGTTCAAACTACATAGGGAGACACCATCTCAAAACAAAACAAAACAAAAGTACTATAGTACTACATTGACCAGTGAGATAGAACACAGAACTCAGAAATAAATCCTCACATTTATGGTCAAAGGAACTTTGACAACGGTGCTAAGATAATTCAGTGTCAAAAGGCCAGTCTTTTCAACAAATAGTGCTAGAGAACTAGATATACGAAAGAATGGAGTTTGACTCATATATAGTTATATAAAATTTAACTCAAAGTGGATCAAATCTCTACCTTTCACTTGGAGTATTTTAATCTATTTAAACTTAATGTAATTGCTGATAAGGTACAATTTATGTCTGCCTAACTTAAAAAGTCTTTTACCATTCTCAAATGTGTGTTTCATTTCATTTAGATAGTTAGTACTTCTATACCATCAAATTCATTAATCTTTTATTATTTCATACCTAATGTGCTTGTTGAGGCCATCTAAGCTATTTTTCATCTCAGACATTATATTTTTCAGCCCTAGAAGTTTAATTTGGGCCTTTAAAAAAACTGTGTTAAGTCTCTACTCATGTAAGAGAAATTTAACACAATAACATTTAGTGTCTTGATCTATTTCTAATTTTTATGTCGTTCTAATTTTTTTGTTTTATTTTTAGTGGTACTGGGGATTCAACCAAAGGCCCTTGCACCAATTACATCCCTACAGTTTTTTTTTTTAACATATTTTCAATAATCACTAAGTTCCTTAGGCTGGGCTCAAATTTTTGATCTTCCTGCTTTGGTTGTCAGAATGCTAAAATTACAGGTATACACCTCCATGCCTAATTCTGATTTTGTTTTGATTAATGAACTATTCTTCTCATGATAAGTCAGACTTTCTTGCTTTTTGTCATGCCTGCTGATATTTGTTTGGATGTCAGACATGGTGGCTGCTATCTTTTGAGAACTGAGTATTTTGTATTTATTTAAATGTTTCCTTGAGTTTTGTAACAGGACAGAATCAAATACCTTAGAAACAGTTTGATCAACTTTTGTGAGAGCCATCAAAAATTTGTTATTTTCTCATTTTATTTTCAATACTGGAGATAGAACCCAGGGACTGGTGCATAGTAGGGAAGTGCTCTACCACCAAACTATAGTCTCAGCCTTATTTTCCTAGTCCTGAACGGTTTCTTCACTTGCATGTGTAAATCAGTAATATAAATGCTTGTCTTAGGGGCCAGGGATATAGCTCAGAGGCATAAGTGCCTGCCTGGCAAACACAAGGTCCTGAGTTTGATTCCCAGTACCAAAACTAAATATGCAAGTAAATAAACATTTGTCTTCATGATACAACATAGCCTGATAGTACTATAGTTAGTACTGTAAATAGCAATAATGCCAATGGGAAATTCCGCAGTATCCAGAGCTTTCTCTGTGCAGTTCTCTTCTCTTTAATACTTTGTCCTGAGAACTCAGCTTCCTTAGTCTCCCTAGACTTTCAGTTCCATCTTCTTTACCCAAGGAGTCTGAAGAACTCTGCTTGGGTTTCCCCTCTCCGCACTATAACCTAAAAACTGATTCAAGAAAGTAAACTGTGATAATCATAGGATCACCTCATTGTCCCCTATCTCTCAGGAACCACTGTCACTCATTGCCTCATATCTAAAGTCTTGAAAATCATTATTTCATGTATTTTATCTGTTGTTTCCTGGATGTTCCATGTAGAGGGTAATAGGCAGTTAGTGTTGTATCCTATTTTTACCAGAAACAGAAATCTTTCCCTAGGTTTCCTAATGGTTCTCATGGGCTCTAAATGGTTCTAAATTTTTCTAAGTCAACAGGAGTACCAAGTGGCATCATTGTAATGAGATGTAATAGGAAAACATGAAATACTGAATACTCTGAAATATTCTTTACAAAAATATTTAAGCTGATTCTGAGGCCTGGGCCCGGGT
This sequence comes from Cavia porcellus, assembly GCF_034190915.1. Classification (NCBI taxonomy): domain Eukaryota; kingdom Metazoa; phylum Chordata; class Mammalia; order Rodentia; family Caviidae; genus Cavia; species Cavia porcellus. The sequence goes on from NW_026947487.1 coordinate 83,218,902, forward strand.
AGCCCTCACATAATCCACCGTGGAGAGCAGTTCTCCAATCCTTGAACTCCTCCTGTCTCCAGAGTTCCTATATCCACTTCCGTTTTCTTTACATTAATCTTTGAAAGAGTTCACATTATTCCTTTAAGGAAAAACAGGCACATAGATGAGGGCAATATTTAAGCTGAATCCAGACCTAACAGGAAGAAGATAATTTTTTCCATTGGTTTGTGAATTTCTAATATACTGTTATCCTCAGACAGAGAAGACATGGCCTCAAAGCAAGGGCAAGATCAGGATCCTTAATTGGATTATACCTCAATGACATACTAGATAGAGTTCAGCTAGCTCAACATTAGAACCTATGTAAGGTTTACAGTCAAATAAGCAGAAAAATAGAAGTGAAAATAATATTCTAACATGTAAAGATTATGATAGCTAGAAATTCCTTATGGAAATGGGATTTTTTTTCATTACCTATCAAAATTAGGTTTGAACAGGGACGGGATGGAGCCTTTGAAGAAGGATCAAGTGTCAGAGATTGTGTCAGGTTTCTTGAAACATGGCTTTCCCAAAGTACATCACAATTATTTGTGATTCAAATGCATAGTCATACGCCTCATTTCAGAGTTTTTAAATGACAATCTATAATGGTGGAGTCTAAGAACCTGGACTTTTAATAAATACTCTTGGTAATTCTTACACACATTAATGCTTGAGAATAACTATAGAGGATAGCAGTTTCACTACTGGGGTACCAAAAAGAAATCTAAATATATGGGCAAGGTATGGTGCCAAGCAGCCTGGCAGTAAGCAAGAGGTTCATGCTAGTTATTAGAAGGATGAGAGGAAGATCTCACAATATCAATAGACAGAAGCCCAAAACTGAAGAAATGTTTTAGGGGTCAGGTGTTGGTAATAGGCAAGGTCTAACCTGACAAATGATGAACATCACCCATGTAACAACCTGCAGTAAGGATCTAATCATGCAGACTTTGCTTTAGGGACTGGATTTTCATCTCCATTACATTTAAGAAATCAAGGTAGAACTACTATACCGAAATGGTTAGAGAAAGATACAGAGAATCTTACAGAGATCAATCACTGGAACCAATCACAAGGACCAGAGACTACTCCTGAGGGAGACATAACCCTAAGAGGGACCAGCACAGACACAAAAATAACATAATACTCAACTATTTGGATTTTCCTTGCTCATCCTGACCTGGGTTAGTCTAGATTCTGTGATAAGGGTTAGCCTGCCCAAGGGAGCTAAATGGCCAGTTGAAAGGACTTGAAAAGCCCTATCTGACTCAACTTCCCACCTCCTACTTGAATTCTCTTTCAGATACAGGCCTCTGAATGCCCTTGTACTGGGGGTTTTTCTCAGTAGTTACAATGATGACAGCTAGATGCAAAAGAAGCTCATTCCTAAATAGAGTAACTCTCTGTGGAGAGGAAGGTGCAGCAGGATTCTGGAGTCAATAGCACCCTTAAGAAATTATGAAATGCATAGCTTAGTCACTCTAGGGTAGAGTCAGGTGTTTTCTGCATAATTCTACTTTTCTTAAAATAGATGGCACTTTTGTAGTGAAGGAAAACTTGAATTTTTGTAGGTATGCATTTTATTTTAATTTAAATATAAATGAACATTTATGAGTCAGTTTTTTAATGTAAAGCAAACATGGTTGTTATTATCATCATCATTATTATTAATATATTAGGTTTTCTTATTGGAGTCCCAAAATGTTTTGTTGTTTTTGTTTGTTTTGCTTTGTTTTGCAGCACTGGGGACTGAACTCATGACCTCACACTTGCCAGGCAGGCGCTTATGCCACTGACTGCGCTAAATCCCCAGCCCTCCAAAGTATTTTTGCTTGTTTGTTTTTGGTAGGGAGTGATTTGTTTGGTTGCTTGTTTTTGCAGTACTGGGAATTGAACCCAGAGCCTTCAGTACACAATGAACTACATTCCCAACCCTTGTTATTTTTAATTTTTTATCTTGACACTTGCTAAGTTGCCCAAGGGGGGACACTTGTGATCCTCCTGCCTCAGCCTGTAGAGTGTTAGGATTATAGGTATGCGCTAACTTGCCAGTGTGGAGTCCCAGCATTATCTCTAACATAATTATATCCAAAACAGATTTCTAAAATTCCTAAAAAACCTTAATGTGTGACTCACTATTGGATAAATCCATGAATCCTTGGAGGACAGCTTGTCAGCAAATGGACAAGGAACAACTAGTAATCACTAAATGTGAACAATAAGGGGAACTGTTAGAGTGAGTGCCACAGAAAATCACAAGAAAAACAGTACAACATAGATCTAGCAGAAGCTGCTTGGTAAAAGTGAACCCCTGAGTGGGCTCTCCTGGCCCCTTAGTTAGTCGTCACTGGCTGTATTCCTCTGGGATCTATGTAAGTTCCTGGACTATCCTTTCTCAGTTCCCTGGGGTGTTTCCTACTCACCCCATTCATCCACAAAGAAGTATTTTAAAAATCAACTGGTTGGTGACTATAAGCCATTATCTGCCACTATGTGCTTAAAGGAGTATGAAGCAATCTGGAGAATGCCTTGTATGACAGATTTTTAAAATTCCAGTATTACCAGGTATAGTGATACTTTTTTGTTGTTGTACTTGGAATTGAACCCAGGGCCTCACACTTGCCAGGCAGGTGCTCTGCTGCTGAGCCACATCACTGGCCCAGGAGTGTCACTTCTAAGTTGGAGAGTCAGGTCACAGTCTTTTCATAATAATGACTTATGTTTACAAAGGTGTCATTTTTCTCAAGCAAATGTGTGAGAGATGCTTTCTTGACTTAAAGGGTGGAAAAAAGTACAGGGAATCATTTCAACAGCAGAACAGATATCCTTAGATTCAAGGATTAGATAACAGATTTTAACACTCTCTTTGTCCTCTGGAGGGGCTCCTACCCACTAAAACTCTGCCTTCTACAGCCTTTGCTACTCTCCAAGTTCTCTGTCACCTCAACGCAAATTGAGAATTACAGAGACAGAATAAAAAAGGTGTCTAAAATCCAACTGATTGATTGAGGAGTCTGTAGTCTGAAAAGTAAATTAACTCTCCCAAAGTTGGTTGAACAAAGACGAGAAGTCCTTCTCTTCATTCTGACCCAATGTTTCACTCTGTTAACTTTTGTTTTGAAAATTACTTTCATTTTTGATTTGTCCAAACCTATGGAAACTGAAGCTTACCAATGTCTTCCTTTAATTGTTGCATATCATCTACTCCCAACTTCTGGTTGCCACTCTTACGAAGGAGGGAATGCTGTAAAATAAGAAAGATATTCTAAAAAATATGTACTATGAAGATAATCAATTTTATTTTAAGAGCTAGAAATAATTTGTTGGAATGGATGCCATTGGACCATGAATTCCTTCAATAAAAATTTACGATGCTCAATAATGTCTGATAAAGGGAAGGGAAGATTAATGAAACAAAACTCACTACCATATGAATTACATAACAGGTCTCAGAGTTATTTAAAAGAGTATCTTAGATATAATCTTTGAGCCTAAGACCCAAGGGAAGTGGCATGATGTACAAAAACGTCACTGCCTTTGAATAAAAGCATCCATCCTGATTAAACATCTTGTGAACTGGGTAATCATGGGCAAATCATTTGAACTTCTCTAAGCTTAATTTCATGATGCATGAATAAAAATAGAAATCTTGGTTATTTCAAAGAGCTGTTGTTATAAGGACCAAGTCAAATAACATATGAGAAATTGTTATAGTTCAAAGGTCAGTGACTCTATGTATCATGAAGGCAGGGAACCACGTGTGTTGTATTGAACAATGTATCCTTGGCAGCTAACACCATGTCTGGCACATAGTAAGCACATAATATTCAATAAATTAAGGTAATTGTGGGAAAATATCCTTCTTGTTACTATTTTATTGCTGGGGAAATATTTATAGAAGGATAAAGCCAAGTGCATGAGTACAGCAAAGCCCGGAGAAAGAGAAAGAGAAAGAAAAAAATGGCCGGCATCTTTCCTTCCTCAGAACAGAAGCAGAGGTGGTAGAATTAAAGAAAAGATGATAAAAATTACCAAAACTGATTTTTCTTTCACAGCCCCATTCATTCAAGCTTTCAAGCCTTCTGTTGATATTAGTCTGCCTTTAGGCATCAATGTCATTAGTTTGAGCCATCTAAAAGTCATTTCATTTATTTTTTTTAGTGAGATGTATATATATCCTTTATTTGGTCATAAGAAATAATTTTATCTCTCTAAAGTCTATAGTGACCAGGGGGGAAGTCAGTGAACTTCAGGGACAGCTTAAGAGAAAAACAGTTTTTTTTGCTTTTTTTTTTTTTTCTCCAAAATGTAAATGATCGCAGCCAAAATCCTATGGGATAGGTGTCAGGTTAAAAATGTATCTCTCTCTGAATTGTCCTTTTCCAATTTAATAGATGTTTTCCATCAGACACGTAAGAATTCCATCAAAATGTTTTTCTCTGCCATAGAGGTCAGGGTTTTGTAGGCTTTTGGGGAATAGATAAAATGCCTAAATGTCAGCTAAACAGAAGAACCATGTTACCACACTGGAACACCATGTTCTTGATACTTGGCAGACTTTGGGAATATCCCAAACCACGTGTATTTTGGAGGATGCAGACAAGCCACCAACTTAAGTCAGTCTAGTTTAGCCAAATATCCTCAACCTACTTCTAAGTTTCAGATAATTGATAATCTTCCCCTTCCTTGGTCACATTTATCACAGTTAAAATGGTTTTAACTGAATTCAGATAAAATGCATCTGAGTTTTGCTTTCACAAATATAACTGACAGGAACAAAAAGAGTTCTATCTGTGAGGAGCAATGTGGTAATAAGACATTGGACCTTGAAGCTCACAGAAGACTAATGAGATAATGTCTAAAATGTGTTTGAGGTGCATGTGTGAAAAGGCTCTGTTGAGACAGAAAATATGATAAACAATGCAAGAAATCCTTGTGTCAGGAAATATGCATTTTTCAGAACAAAATTATTAAGTAATACTTTACAAATACAAATATGTTAATCTTCTCTGCCAACTTCAGCTTAGGTCGACTGAAAAGTATTTGTAATTATTCCCATCATAATAAATAAGACTATCAGCTTCTGCTAAAGGATTTCCCAAGCAAATTCAAACTTAAACATAAAACCATGACTGTTAGGTAATGTCTTTGTATCAAGCCAAGTTTCCTACTTGAAGCACAGCTCTTGGTCAATCTTATTATCAAAGTGAAATCCCTCTCCAACTTTCCACTCTATTCAAACCAAATGCATCCCTGTGGGATTTCCTTGCTATCACAAATTGACAAAAATTGCAAATCATATCCTCTTTGGGTTCATGAACCATCATAGTACACTCAATAGAGAATGTCAACAGTGACCATATTTGGACTTTAGAAATTGAAGAGCTCAAATCAATTATCTACTAGACTTATTATCTACTAGATTTATTATGCTCCTTCATTTAAAAGTATAACAGGGCTGGGGATTTAGCTCAGCAGCATAAGCGCCTGCCTTGCAAGCAGGCAGTCATGAGTTCGATCGCCGGTACTGATAAAAAGGAAAAAGACAAAAAAAAAGTATAAAAAATCATTTCTTCCCATGGCATTTCTTCTCCCTAGCAATTATAAGTAACAAAACTAATTTATCTTCATCACTTCTAAAAAATAACAAATGGGACATGACATTTTGCAAAGAATTTCCTAATAGAATATTGTCATGTGCTCTTCTCATGAATTCTTATAGGTCAATAATTCTCCTATGAGTTTGTTCAAAATCAGTAGGAATTCATTTTTCAGACCTTTACTTGAAGACAAACCACCACTTTTTTATTATAAAGAGGGTAAGATTAAACAGAACAAAACAGATCATAAGGGAACAATTTTAAGAAACATGGATTTCAAAGCAAGTCCACTGGAGAACTTCACTGTCTATCTTATCATGTCTAGTTTTCTCCCAAATAGTTGTCCCCATCTTCACACACAGTGAATACATACTGAACATTATAGAACTAATCTAATCATAATAGGATGATGAAAGTTTTTTAGGTCTTCGAGACCTGACATTGGGGAAGTCAATAATGACTGCCATAATGTCTCTCATTCTCTTCATAGTAGCTGTCCTTACCCTTATGTATGCTGAAATTGAACATAAGAGACTAGACTAATATCACTCTGAATAATAGTATTGCTGGATTTTATATCATAATGTTACAGAATTAGCACTGGGTTTCTTAGTGTCTCTTCTTCTTCAGAGTATCTGTTCATTACGTCATGCATTATATAATCTGTTCCCGTAAACTGTTTAGAAATTCTCCCCATGTGTGAATCTCTACATGTGTATTTATCCTTTCTGTATTATAGGGAAAAACAGGTTATAACAAGACAGCAAAACAAATTCCTAGAAAAACATGAAATAAAAAAAGACATATAAAACCACAATATTAGGTGATCTATAGTAGTTATTATGCTTTTTCTTGTTATTTTCAATAAAATTGTCCACATCATCAGACATACTATAATTGAACATGGCATTACATAGCTATTTTAATAAAAACACAACTTTGGAGACATTGTAGAACTTCAAAAGCAATTAATAATCAAACAGGAATGGGTATCTTATTACATCTTGTCATCTTCAGAGTAGTTGCCTCTGCTCTTAGACTCAATACGATCAAGCATACCAAGTTCGAATAAAATCAGTCAAGGTAAAACAGTGGTCTTAACAAACAAGGTTCAAATAAGATCAGTCATAGTAAGACACTGTTAGTAATACAAGGCTTCAGTTTAATAGGAAATTAAGAATAGCTAATAGGAAATTAAGGATAGATGTGCCCTCAAATCTAGTATGAGTAGACAGACCAGAACAAAATAAAATCAAACTAAACAGCAATACTGTGGCTTTTAAATCCACTATTAACAATGTCATCTGCCTTCCTTTTTTAGGCAATTCCTCACCTTTCCCTTTCTTAGGATGCTTTGTATATTTTGGGTCCCACTAGATCCTCTAGTTTTAGATTTCTGAGTGGTGTTGAACCTTTTTGCCACTGAGCTTGATCTTGAGCTGTACTCCTTTACTTGCTAAAGCCACAAGGTTTTCCTTCCTTCTAGCTGTGTAGTCCTACACTGCACAAAAGTGTCATAACTTTTCAGCCTGTTTACAGCCGCTGGACGAGCTGTCCCTATTTCTCTCTGGTTCCCTGTCACATAGAGCATCATTTTCTCATCTTTGACTTTCAGTTAATTAACCCTCTTTCAGGTTGAGTATATTTCCTATTCAGAGCATCTCTATGGATCCTTCTCCTAATCTACTCTGCCTGTTTCTTTTTGTTAGTGTATCAGGGCTATCTATATTAAAGATTATAGCCTATCTTCTCTGCCTCATCTCTGCTATTCTATTTTTCTGTTATTATTTGTCCACTTTTTGCCTTCATTGCACTGTCTGCCCCATTCATTGAGGCCTCTCTGTAACTGTTGCTGGAATCTTAGTATTTTTTCTGTCTAGAATGTTCTTCAGTATTTTATATAGGATTGGGTTGGTGGCCATGAACTCCCATAGTTCCTCCTTGTTTTGAAAACATCTTATTTCTCCATTAATTTTGAGAGAGAGTTTTTCAGGGTACATCAATCTGGGTTGAAGGTTATTTTCTTTCAGGGCTTCAACTCTTTTGCCAGGCTTTTCTCAATGTGATAGTTTGTATTGATAAGTCTGTCGTTATTTTGATGATTTTTCCTTTGTAGGTAATCTGTTTCTTTTCTATGGCCACTTTTAATATTCTGTTCTTGTGATGGATTTCTGGGATATTGATTATTATATGTCTGGGTGTAGATCTGTTTTGGTTGTAGTTGGCTAGAGTTCTGTATGCCTCATTTATCTGGATATCATTTCTTTTTCCTGTGCTTGGGAAGTTTTGCTTAATTATATCTGTGAATAGTCTTTGTAACTCATTTGTGGTTACTCCTGCTTCTTCACTCACATTTTTATTTTTAAGTTATAGATCCTCTTGTCATCTTTTAGCCTTTGAATTGTTACTTCCTGGTTCCTTGTTATTTTTAAGAGGTCTTTTCTTTCACGATCACACATTGTAAATCTCTCTTCAAGTTTCAATAGGCTAGCTTTAGTTTCTGTCAAGACATTTTGCCAGCTTTCAATGGAGTTTTAGTTTCCTAGTAATCTCTTTGGATCTGTTTGTGTATTCTAGATTTTGTTTATATTCTTCACCAAAGGTTTCTCTTTCTTTTCTGGGTTCCTCCATTCTTCCATCTGTGTTTTCTTGAGAGGGGCTTAGCATTTCTTTAATTCATCTTTTTATATCTTGCCTCACTTGGATTAGAATTTCAGCTTTAAGTTCATCTATGAGGTCACAAAGGTATTTCTTTATGTCCGCTGATGTTGTGGCTAATATTGCATGATTGCTGCACTGGCTCTCTTCTGTATTTACCTCTCCTGGTCTTATTTTCCCAGGGTCAGTGGCTGGAGGTGTTCTCTTATTTTTTTTCTCCTGTCATGTTTATGGTTTCTTTCAGACAGGTGTGTGGTGCAGGTCTCAGGCCCTTTCCATATTGCCTATGGTTTTCCTGAAGCATGCTGACTGAGGGCTTGCTGCCTTCTCCAGTTTGCTATTATCTGAGGTACATGCAGGGACTGTGGGCTAATCACTCTTCTCTGAGCCAGTCAACCAGCAAGTGTCTTCAGCAACTTAGACTGTGCTGTAGCAGACATCACAGGGTCAAGACAGTTTCATCCCTGGCTATTGGGTCCCAACCAGGGGTGTGACTCAGCCCAAGCAGATCCCACCAGTCCTCTCTGGGCCAGGGGTGGCTGACTGATGCCACTGTGGCGCTGGGCTCTGCCCCACTCCAAGATGTCTTCCAGCCAACTACAGCTACCATGGGACCCAATTTCCAGTATTCACCATGAATTAATGCAGTTCTTCACCTTGGCTCCACTCCACACTGCTCCGCATCCTCCCGCCAAGGGCCCAGGACTCACCAACTCCCATTATTGGCAGCTGCATCTTCAGCATGACCGTGAATCGTGCAACTTCACAGTGCTCCCAGCACAACATGGGATGGGGCTCAGTGAGTCACCACTTTTTTTTTTAACTCACCCAATCTTAAATATTTTCTAGTATAATCAAGTAACAAAATTTGTATGAGGGAAATCACAAAATCTCAAAAGCGAGAAAAGCTTTCATACATTATCTGATTTAACCTTTGCTAATATACAGGTGAATTTAGTTAACCAATATTAAAACTGATGACCTGTGGACAGTGGGCATCTTTGATCTTTTGGGATACTTTGTAAGTGATGACACACAAAGAAGGTTATAGTGTCCACTTGATATAAAGATGAAGATTTTCAAGCTCTACCTAACACTTATGATTCAGAAACTCTAGGGATGGGACCCAGGAATGTTCATTTACCATAGAAAAGCATCTCAAGAAAATATTTATACACAATAACATTTGAAAATCACTGCTTGGTTAAATCTGAGAGATGTGCACAATGTATCAGTCAGGTCTTGAAATTATACTATAAAACTGAAGTGATAAAATCAGCATGGTGCTGGCAAAGAAATCGACCTGAGGATCAGTGGAACAGATTAGAATATGCGAATACAACTACAAAGACACTCAGTCACCCTATATTTGATAAAGGGGCTAAACATGTTCACTGGAAGGATAGCCTCTTTAACAAATGTTGGAAAACTTGGCTTGCCACATGCTGAAGACTGAAACTAGACATGTCTATTACCAAGCACTAAACTAAAGTCAAAATGGATCAAAGATCTAAATGTTAAAACAGAAACACTAAATCTACTACAAGACAAAGTAGGGATAAATCTTGGAGGCATAGGGGTAGGCAAAGAATTCATGAACAAAATACAAATTGCACAGGAAGTACTTCAAAGAATCAACAACTGGGATCTCATCTTATTAAAAAGTTTTTGCACTTCAAAAGAAATCACCAACAAAGTGAAATGAAAACCCACAGAATGGGAAAGAATTTTAGGCAGAAGTCCCTCAAACAAGGAACTTATACTCAGAACATATAATGAATTGAAAAACATCAAGCCCCCCAAATTCAAAGACCTTCTCCAAAAATGGGCATCTGAGAGGAACACATATTTCACAGATGAAGATATACAAATGGTAAATAAATACATGAATCACCATCACCAGTCATGTGAGAAATGCAAATTAAAACAGCATTGAGATCTCATCTCACTCTGGAAAGAATGGCTGCCATCAAGAAATCAACCAATAACAAATGCTGGCAGGGCTGTGAAGAAAAAGGAACACTTCTCCACTGTTGGTGGGAGTATAAACTGGTGCAGCCACTGTGGAGATTCCTCAAAAAACTAAGACTGAAGTTCCAATCAATCCAGCGATTCCTCTCCTAGGTATTTTCCCAGAAAAATTGAAAAGGTCATATCTCAGCAATATATGTGTTCCCATGTTTACAACAGTGCAATTTTTAATAGATAAATCTTGGAAACAACCAAAATGCCCATAACCACAGAATGGATAAAAAAGAAGTGGTATTTTTATATAATGGAATATTACTCAGCTATAAAAAGGATGATCTTAAAGCTTTTATAGGTAAATGGAGGCAACTTGAGACTATTCTCATAAGTGACATAAATCAGACTAACATTTGTAAATATTGCATTGTCTCTCTATTATAAAAAATAATAAAAGACTAAAAGAATAATTAGATTCAAAATGTATAATAGATACTAAGATAATGAGAGTACTCTAATGATATAACCGTATGTACATTTAAGTGTGCAAGATACTACTAAGTTTTTGTTAGTTCATCAAATACAATGGTTTATACTCTCACTGTTTGATTGTCCACCTTTTATGCTTTGATTTTGTGACTAGAGCAACTACTAACATAACAATATATAATTTATCAACTAGGGTTTCTTACTAGTTTTTTGAGGAAATTCTGTATTATTTCTACTCTTTTTTCTGTTTTGCTTTATATATCTATATCTATATCTACATCTACATCTACATCTACATCTACATCTACATCTACATCTACATCTATATCTGTCAGGGAAATGCCAAATAAGGGGCTTGTCTTTTAGTGACATGAAAAAGAAAATAAAGGAAATAGGAAAGGAAAGGGAAGGGAAGAGGTGGAGAGGGGTGGGGAGGGGAGGAAAATACTAATCAGTAGCTTCCCTTAGTAAAGCCAGATATTTACCAGCAAATAAGAAGTCATCTTTTAGCATAATTTGGCCCAGACACTCTTGTAAATTGTACTCATCACTAATTTGGAGTATGAGCTATTGATTTATAATAGACACTTGGTGCAAAAACCCAAAAACTTTAGCAGTCTACCATTCTCTCTCAAATACTTAATTCATTTTAGTTTCATTTAGCTCATGAACCACAGATGTGAGTCCAATTTCTTCCAATGACAGAAGTGTTCATAAGATATTGTAATTTCCATAATTTTTTTGTATTTGGATGCCCTCAAAGCCTCATGGCAGTCATAGGTGAGGGCTTTTTGGAGGTAGTTGAACCTAGAGTGGGTGATGCTGGGATAACGGGTGCAATGCTAGGACTAAGAGTGTGAGTGCATCTACTATATAAGGGACAAAAAGAGGTTTCTTTCTGGTTGCTTGAAGCTTATAGTTTGCCTTCTATGAACTGTTTCTCCTCTGTAATGCCCCTGTACTGTGTCACCCTGCCTTGTAACCAGCCAACTATGTACTGAAACCACTACAATCTGTGAACTAAATAAAACTTTCTTCCTTTAACTTTAGGTATTAGGTATTTTGTCTCAGAAATGAGAAAAGTAACGAAGACACTAATTAACAGGAAGAAAAGTTGAACCAAGACTTTAAGAATGTAAGTTCTGAGCAGACTAGTTGGCACATAGAAATTGTATATAAGACCAATACTTTTCATTCAGCAAAATCACCTGAGAAGTGCCTATCAATTCAAGATGCAGGTAAGTCTGTCTTCATAGAAAAAAAGTTGATAACTGAATTTTTTAAAACCACCCTAGCTGATTCTAACATGAATAGTTTGGAGAAAACATTTGGGTTTCAGGATTTCAAAACTCCAAACTCTTACATAAGCCTTGCTTTGGGTTTAAATCAATATATTAAACATAGTAATACATATTTAATTAATCATATAAAATGGAATAGATATGAAAATTCAATTCATTTAATCAGAGTCTAGATAGTATAAATCAAAGCTGAGGAACCATATCTACATCATGAGTTACTATCCTTCAGAATTGGAAGACACAAGAAATAAAAGAGTATGTGGGCTTTGCTTTTATTCCTTTGAGAGTATATATAAAACATTGAAATTATCTACTTGTAAAAAAATACACTGAAAATGTGTGTTTGTGTGTGCATGCGCACATGCACATGTGTGTAATGAGGATGGCTGATGACTAAGGGTAGGGTGAGAGTTACTTTCTGGCCAACAGCAATAATCAGGAAAATTTAAATCTGTGGTTCACACAAAATAATACTAAATAGAATCTGTCTTGTTTTAATCATCCCCACTCCTGATGTTAAGATTGTAATTTCATGATTCCCACTGCAAACATGTACTAATGAAAGGAAGAAAGGGACAAAGAGACAAAGAAGAAAAGAATTAATTGTGGACAAACTGAACATTGTAGCACTATCTAATTACTAACATTCCCAGAGAACTGAAATACTCATCCTTACTTTAAGGAAACTAGAACATGTCTAGGTTCTGGGTTTTTCTGAGTCATGTATTATAAAACACATGCTATCTCTCAGTCCATAAAACTGTAAAAGGTGCTCTGGTGTATTACATACTCAATGACTTGGTTACTTTGAACATGTTACTCAAGTCCCTGAGCTAAAGCACAGCCTATTCAACTACAAAATAGGTACTCAGATCAATCTTGTTAAAATCAAACCCCTGAGACCAAAAGATCTCTAAAACAAAAGAATTTAGAGCTGGGGAGCAGCTCTCTGCTGAGTGGCATGAGCTGAAGCCCTCCACAGCAAACTCTACCTAGCTGTGCAGCCATGGGACCTTACTTGGAACCTGGTAGAACCCCACCCAGCATCACCAAACAGTCCAGAACCTTTAGTTTGTCACTCAGGTCTTGCTTGGAACCCACCCAGTGGATAGGGAAGGAAGCTAGGGAGCAGCTGTACACTGAATGACACAAGCTGAAGGCTCCCACAGCACTCTACCTAGCTATGCACCCAGGGACCTTGTTTAGAATCTAGTAGAGTCCCATCCAAAGTCCCCAAACAGTCCAGGACTTTTGGTTCATCACTGGGGTTCTGCTTGGGCCCTGTCCAGCAACCCCAAGCAGTTAGGGAACTTTCGTGGGCTGTGTGGTGTGAGCTGAAGGCCTGCACAGTGATCTCCACCTACCTGGGCAGCCTTAGTATGTTGTGTGGAACATGTCCAGTATACATCTACCATTCAGCCTTGTTACATCACTGAGAACCTGGTAATACCCTGCCCAGTGACTTCAAGCAGCTGGGGAGCTTCAGTGAGCCACATGGTTTGTGTGCTCCCTCCACTTGGGGACACTTTGAGTGTCACTAGGGACACAGTAAGGCCTACCTAACATCCCCCACTCAGCTGGGGAACTCCCTGCAGTACAATCAAGCATCTTCAATAAAGAAACAACTGAGACTTTGCACTAACAGCCCTAGGGGTAAGCAGGAAAATGACGAAATGAAAGAGCAAAATGCAATCTCAAACCTGCAACCCATCCCAAACAAGCCTAGGAGATGTAGACATAGAAGAAAATGTAAGCTGCACACATGAAACCTCTGAAGTGATAGCAATGGAAATAAGTCCATGAAGCTATCAAGAAACTCAGAACAGAAATAATCTCCCAGGTAAAATAAGAAATGATAAGTGTAATGAAAGAGGTGCTGAACAGATCTAAAGAAGACATAGTTTAAAAAATAGAGGAATATGGCAAAACTATTGAAACCTTAAATGAACAATATAATAAAGAATTAGAATGCATGAAACAGATCCAAAGAGATATCCAGGAAATCAAAAATTTAATCAAAAGCTCGCAAAACCACCTCAATGAATGTGAATGTGAATATACTTTCAGACCTCAAAGACAAGATTGCAACTAGTGAACAAGAAAGGAAAGATCTTTTAAAAATAGCAAGGAATCAAGAAATAACAATGCAACATTTGCAAGATGCTGCAAAGAAAAACAATATAAGATTAATAAGCATAAATGAAAAAGTAACAACACAAATGACATTAAAAGACTATTTACAGAAGTAACAGCTGAAAACATGAGAAAGGAAACTGACATACAGATAAGTGAAGCATATTGAACTCCAATCAGCCATATCCAATATAAATCTATACCCAGTGTCTTATGTACTTTTCACTCATCACTGAGACAAAGTACATGACACTCAAAGTTAGGGAAGGAAAGGTTTACTTCTTACAGTCCTTGGAGGTTTCAGTCCATACTCAGCTGGCTCCAAAGCAGGGTAGCATAGTGTGGCCAGAGTTCATGGCTACCACAGACAGCAAGGTGTGAACTGGCAAGAGAGAAAGAGACAAACTTTCTTCCTGCCATTACATTATATCCTGGCTCCATCCCTGAGTGGTAGACAATGAACCAATCACAAATGCTAGATTTGGTCACATCCATAATTGCATGAGGCTTGGGGGCCATTGACATAAACCATGACATTCTCCCACGGCCCCTAAAGACTCATGCACATCCTTTATACAAAAGACATTTGTCCATCTTCAAGAGTTTGCCAAAGTCCTAACATTTTTCAGCATCACTGGAAAGTCCAAGTCCCAAGTCTCCTCAAGATCTCTGGTAAACTCTTAACTGTAATCCCCTGTACAAATGAAACAAGCTTAAACATTTTCAAAATGCAAAGGCACAAGATAAACATTACCATTCCAAAAGTTACAAATGGGAATACAAAGCATTGGAAACAAAATAAGTCCAACATCCAGCAGAGTGAACATTAAGTCCTTAGAGTTCCACACTGCGCATTTGAAATGATCTGGTTGCAAGCTCCAAAAGACTTCAGTGATTCCACCCCCATGGCACTTCTAGGGATTTCAGTTCCTGTAGGTTCTCTCTTATGCCCCACTCTGCTCAGTTTTTGCAGCTTTCCTTGGATGATCCACTCTTCTGGCTTTTCCAGACTTCTGAGGTCTCCACTGCACCTTTGGCTTCACCCTTACCTCTTTACATATTGCCCTTTCAGGGGCACACTGATTTGCTGATCAGGCCTTTTGCAACTGGAGTGGAAGCCATATTACCCTCAAAATTTGTGCATTTTCCTTGCACCTAAAATCCATGCCATGTGGATGCTACCAAGGTTTGCTGCCAGCTAGAGCAGTAGCCAGACTTTTCTCTGTTGGCTGTAGGGGTTGAGTGCCTGGATTGCTGGGCTCTGTGAACCTGATTGTGAAAAAATCTTCTCTATGCCACTGCCATTCTGTAACCTGATGCAGTTGCTGCCATTTTGGAACCTCATGTGGCCTTCACTACCATTCTGGAGCAGGGTGCTCAGCAGCTTTCTCCTCTGAACAAAGTCTTTCACTTTGCAGTTTTGAGGCTGCAAAAGATGGAGACCCACTGCTTCCTGGGATGCCCACAGGCCATCTTTTTTATTTTTCTGTTCCTTTTCAGCAATCAAAGTCTCATCTTTATCTTTATGGTCCACAGCTTTCTGGCCAAACTCACAACACTTTAAATCATCCTGGTGGGCTCTTTGCTCTTGATTCACAACATAAATCTGGCTAAAAGCCCCCAACAATAGCTATGCCACTGCCTCAATATTAGACTGCCTTGAAATTTCTTCTGCCAGATTAGTCAGTTTGCTGCCCTTAATCTCAGTCTCAGGACATGAGCAAAATGCAGATAAACTTTCTGCCATGCCATAACACATCATCTGGAGTCCAACAACCAATGAGGTCCTTCTTCCCAGCAGAAACTTCCAGAGCCTGGTCTTTCCTGGCAGGATTTTTATGTGCCTTCTGGTATCCTAAGCTCTGACCAGAATCTCTTTTACAAAATAGCCTAAGCTGTTCCAGCTCTATGCATTCAGGCAACATCTCCAAACCTTTCGAAACTCTTCCGACAAGCTATTTCCAAAGGCTCTTGAACTACATGATCAGGTATGCTCTACAGCAACTACCCCACTCCTGGTACCAAATTCTTAGTTATTTTTTACTCATCACTGAAGCAAAATACCTGACACCCAAAGTTAGAGAAGTAAAGGTTTATTTCCTTCAATTCTTGGAGGTTTCAGTCTATATGCAGCTGGCTCCAAGTCAGGGTAGCATGGTAACACCAGAGTTCATGGCCATCACAGACGCAAGATGTGAACCACCAAGAGAGAAAGATACACCTTCTTCCCAATACATCATATCCTGGCCCCACCCCTGGGTAGGTGAAACATTCACACCACCAATCCGAGTGGTAAACAATGAACCAATCACAAATGCTAGATTTAGTCACATTCATAACTGCATGAGGCTTGGGGGCCACTGACATAAACCATGTCTCCCAGATATATAATAATCAGCATCCTAGAAATTCAACATAAGAACAAAATATTAAAAATTGTTAGAGAAAAGAAACAAATCACCTATAAAGGAAAGCCCATCAGAATTACAGCAGACTTCTTGACACAAACAATGAAGTCAAGAAGAACATGGAGCAAAACATTTCAAATCCTAAAGGAAAATGATTTCCAACCCAGATTGATGTACCCTACAAAACTCTCCTTCAAAATCAATGGAGAAATAGGATATTTCTATAATAAAGAACAGCTGAAGAACTTCATGACCACTAAACCAACCCTGCAAAGAATACTGAAAGATAGTCTAGTTAGACATAAAAGTAACTACAACTTCAAGAACACCAACAGGAAAAAACCACCAAGCAGGACAAGCAATTAAACAGAGGGGAAAGGTAAACAACCAACAACTCAAAGATAACATGATAAAAACAAGCCAATATATATCAATTATAACCATTAATGTAAATGACCTTAATTCACCAATTAAAAGAAACAGACTGACAGAATGGATCAAGAAACAACATCCAACCATATGCAGCATACAAGAAACTCAGCTAACTGAAAAGGAAATTCATAGACTGAAAGTCAAAGGATAGAAAACAATACTTCATGCAACAGGACCCACCCCCCAAACACACACACAAAAAGCAGAGGTAGCTATTCTATTTGTAGGCAATATGAACTTCAAACCAAGAATGATCAAAAGAGATTTTTAAAAAGGTCACTACATACTGGTTAGGGGAAAACTTCAAGAGGAAGAGATAACAATCTTAAATGTATATGCACCAAATATGAGAGCACCCAGCTATATAAAACAAGTATTAATAGAAATGAAAAATCAAATAATCAATAACACAATTATAATGAGAAAGTTAACATCCCATTGACACAAAGAGAATGATCAACAAGGCAGAAAATCAGCAAAGAAATAAAATAGCTAAATCAAACTTGTGAACAAATGGACTTAATAGATGCATACAGAGTGTTTCACTCAACAACAGAATATATGTTAATCTCTGCTTCACATGGGACATTCTCTAAAATAAACATTGTACTAACACTAGAATGTGCTTAAGTAAATGCAAAACAATCAAAATTATCCATTGTATTTTATCTGATCATAGTGCCATAAAACTGAAAATTAATAAAAAAAGAAACTGCAAAAATTCCCTAAAAACATGGAAATTAAATAATACACTCCTAAACAATCAGTGCATCCCAGAATAAATTTTTAAAAATTAAACAATATCTACAAGTAAACAAAAATACATATACAACTTACTGGAAGCTGTGGAATCCAATGAAAGCAGCCCTCAGAAGGAAATTTATTGCAGCAAATTCCAAACATTAAGAAAACAGAATGAACACAAAAAACAACCTGATGCTACACCTCAAAAATCTAGAAAAAGAAGAGAAAGTCAAGCCCAAAGCCAAAATAATAAAATTAGAAATTTTAGAAAATTAGAAATTAGAAAATTAGAAATAAGAAATTATAAAGATCAGTTCATAAATACGTACAATAGAGACTAAGAAAACAATACATAGACTTAATGAATCAAAGAGTTGGTTCTTTGAAAGAATAAATAAATCTGATAAGCCAATAGCCAATCTTATTTTTAAAAGGAAAGAAAAACCTCAAATTCATACAATAAGGAATGAAAAGGGCAAAATCACTACAAACCCTGTGGAAACACAGAAGATCATCAATACCTACTTTGAAAACTTTTACTCTCATAGGTTGATAATACAGAAGAAATGGACAGAGTCCTAGAAACATATGAACTACCAAACCTGGATCAAGGAGATGTAAAACTGCTAAATAATCCAATTTCAGTCAATGAACTTGAAAATGTAATTAGAACCTTACCAACAAAGAAAAGCCCAGGTCCTGATGGATTCACAGCTGAATTCTACAAGAAATTCAAAGAAAACTTAGTGCCAACACTCCTCAAACTCTTTAATGAAATTGAAGGGGAAGTAACTCTTCCTAACTGATTCCTGCAAGCAAGTATTATCCTAACACCAAAACCAGAGAAAGACCCAACAAAAAAAAATAACTATAGGCCAATCTCCCTAATGAACATAGATCTAAAAATCCTCAATAAAATAATGGCAAACAGAATGCAGAAAATTATCAAGAAGATTGTACAGCACAACCAAGTGGATTCATCCAAGGAATGCAGGGATGGTTCAATATATGCAAATCAATAAGCATAACATATCATATCAATAGCGCCAAATACAAGAATCACAGGATCATTTCAATAGACACAGAAAAAGCTTTTAATAAAGTCCAACACTCATTCATGATAAAAACCCTACAGAAAATTGGAATAGATGATCTCTACCTCAATCTGATAAAAGCCATCTATGACAAACCAACAGCCATATCATATTAAATGGTCAAAAACTGAAAGCTTTCACTATAAAATCAGGAACAAGACAAGGCTGGCCAGTATCACTACTCATATTCAATATAGTGCTGGAAATATTAGCTGGAGCAATTAGAAAGAGAGAAATAAAAGGAATAAGGAAAGGAAGAGGTTAAACTATTATTATTTGCAAGTGACATAATACTCTACATAGAAGATCCCCCAAACTCCACTGAAATACTTCTAGATATAATAACAAAATTGAGTAATGTAGCTGGACACAAAGTCAGCACTCAAAAATCAATAGCATTCCTGTATACACACAACAAAATCAGGAGAGAAATCAGGAGAGCAATCACACCCTTCACAATAGCATCCCCCCAAAAATGAAATACTTAAGAATCAACCTACTAAAGGAAGTAAAAGATCTATTCTGTGAAAATGCAGTACTCTGAAAAAAAATAGAAGAGGATCTCATAAAATGGAAAGACATTCCTTATTCATGGATAGGAAAAACAAACATTGTGAAAATGGCCATTCTCCCAAAATTGTTACACAAATTTAATGCAATTCCAATCAAAATACTACTAGCATACCTCACACATCTAGAGAAATCATTCCTAAAATTTATCTGGAACCAGAAGAGACCTAGAATAGCAAAGGAAATTCTAGGCAACAAAGGCAAGGCTGGAAGCATCACAATCCCTGACTTGAAGTTATGCTACAAAGCTACTGTGATAAAATCAGCATGATTCTGGAATAAAAACAGGCCTGAAGATTAATGAAATAGATTAAAAAAACACAATCACAACTACAAACACACTCAGCTATCTTTTCTTTGACAAAGAGGCCAAACACATATACTGGAAGAAAGACAGCCTCTTTAATAAGTGGTTGTGGAATAACTGGCTTTCCATATGCTGTAAACTAAGACAAGACCCATGCCTTTCACCTTGTACTAAGCTAAAGTCAAAATAGATCAAAGATCTAAATATTAAAATAGAAACACTAAAACTTCTGGAAGACAAAGTAGGTAGAAATCTTGACGCCATAGGGATAGGCAGAAAAATTCATGCACAAAAATCAAACTGCATGGGAAATACTTCCCAGAATCAACAACTGCGATCTCATCTTATTAAAAAGTTTTTGTACATAAAAAGAAATCTTCAACAGAGTGAAAAGAAAACCCATGAACTGGGGAAAACTCTTAGTCAACTGTCCCTCAGACAAAGGACTTCTATCTAAAACATGTACATAATTTAAAAAATCAGGCCCCCAAAATTCAAAGACCCAATCCAAAAAAAGGCATCTGAGATGAATACACTGTCCTCAGCTGAAAAAAATACAAGTGGCAAATAAATACATGAAAAAATGTTCAGCATCATTGGTCATTAGAGAAATGCAAATTAAAACAATGCTGAGATTGCATCTTATTCCAGAAAGAATAGCCAAAATCAAGAAAACCACCAATAAAAAATGCTGGAGAGGCTGTGGGCAAAAAGGAACACTTCTGAATTATTGATGCAAAAGGAACACTTCTGAACTACTGGTGCAACCACTGTGGAGGTCAGTCTGGAGGTTCCTCAAAAAGCTGGGATTACAGGTCCCATTTGACCTAACATAGACCATGATTTCCAGAACTGAAAACATCATACCACAGTGATATATGTTCACCCATGTTTATAGCAACATTTGTGATGGCTAAATCTTGGAAACAACTCAAATGTCTATCAACTGAGTAATGGATAAAAAGGACGTAATATTTTTTATACAATGGAATACTACTCAGTGATAAATAAGGACCACATTGAGTATTTTATAAGTGGTTGCAACTTGAGACCATACACATAAGTGAAATAAATCAAACTCACATGTATAAATAGCATATTCTCTCCCTAGTGTAAGAAACTAGTGTAAGAGTAAATAAGATACAAAATCTTCAACAAATATGATGAAAGGGTAAGAAACTACTCAAAGAGGAAAAAACAACTCAGGGAAAATGAAACAAGAAAGAAAGAAAACAGACATAAATTTGTATATATATACACTTAAGATTACTAAGATGATCATGCTACTAATTAGTTTTGGGAACAAAACAGTTAACATTTACAGGATTACATCGATTTTACATGTCTATATGTGGTAATTTGAGTAACAATTTTGAAGATAACTGTGCAAAACAACAAAATTTGTTATGTTCCTACCACCTTGTTTTGAAAGCCTACATTGTTATTGTTTTGGGTCTTTGTTATTGTTATTTATGTCTCTTTTGTTTCTTTATTTTCTTATGCTTTGTTTTTTTCCCTTTAATACAGGAAAGGATAGATGTACATGTATAAGTTCATATATGCCTAGAATTTCTCCTAAAGACTTTGCAAGAATTGATTTTAATATGTGTGCCAGTATGAACCACTTCACTGAAGAATATAAGACATCATGGTAGCCATTGCTGATTTTGTATCTTCTTGTTTTGAAGTCCAATAATGCTTTTATTCTTTGTTTTGATTGGTTTTAATCCATTTTCTATTATTTGATTTCAATATGTATGAAAGTAAAGACAGCTATGTCAAAGACAACAGGAGACATTATGGTAGCTATTACTGATTTCTACTGTGTGGTTTTAAAGGTCCATAAAGCTCTCATTATTTTGTTTTGATTGGTTTTATGCTATTTTGTTTTGTATTTATTTATTGGGTGTGAAGGTATGGACAACTATTTTGAAGAAAACAAGAGACATTATGGTAGCCACTATTGATTTCCTGGTGTCTTGTTTTGAAATCCTGTGTTACTTGTATTGTTTTGCTCTGATGTTCTTTGTTCCGTTTGTTTTGTTTTATTCTCTTTAAAATAAAAAATAATAATTTCTTTAAAAATGGATTCATTGAGCTATTGCAGATGCTAGCCAGGAAAAGATCAGGTCCTGGAATAAGGTCTTGCAACTGTCAGCATGGAGGTTAGGTAACAGCTGGAAAACATCTAGATCTAAGAAACCTTAGTATTTTATAATAAAATAATGGAAAAGGAAGGTACAAATTACACTGACGCTACAATCGCTATTGAAGGGTGAGATTACTCCACCCTTTAATTTAAGCTTTAAGACAGGAAGACAATCTATAAGGAGAATTAGTGATTACACCCTGGGCTTGGCTAGAGCTGAAGTGAAATACAATATCATCTAGTGCAGTGGTGGTGAACCTATGGGATGGGTGCCACAGCTGGTCATTATTACAGAAAGCTTTAAAAGATTCCCTATCACTGATATATGCAGTCACAACAAACATTCAAGAACATGAAAACAGTCTTTTGTTCTTTTTGGCCTGTGATTTGTTGTTCATTAATCTCTCCCCAGCTCTCTTCCCTTTTATCCCTTGGTCCTTTGTGAGTAAATGTAGGGCATCTCAGAATTTTTTTCTTATCAATCTATATTCATGGTCTAGGCTCTTTTCACTCAGCCATGAGGCTCCCCACACCACAGTGCCTGAGGTTTATGTTGGAGGATCACATCAGATAATTTTTGTAAAAGTGCTCTGTAAGCTGTAAAGCACTATACAGATGAAGCGGATTATTACTAGTCTTTTATGAAACCCAGTCATAAAGATGCAAAATGACCTAGAAAATGAAAACAGGATAGGCAAACCTGAAATATAACATTTACAGAGCCTAACACATGACCCCACATATGCAATAGTAAGTGCTTAGGGACTACTGAGTAAAGAAAAACACAGAACAGGTTTGTGCCCCCATTGTGTTAGGTCTAATATCAAGAAAGAAGAAATATATCTAAAATATATCTAAAGTCAGGGATAGTTCTATTCAATTACCCAGGATGACCCTCAAACTCTAAAATCTTAAATGAAAGAGCACTAAAACGTAAAATATAAAATGTGACCTATCAACAGTTACACCCTTCCTTACCTCTTCCACCTTTCAAATGCAGCCTTGTAGAAATAGAACCTGAGTGAAGTCGCTGAAGTGTTCTCTGCATCTGGTAGACCTGTGTAATCACCCTAGCAACTTCTAAAGGAAATAACAAAATGCTATGGAATGTTGGGTACCTAAGCTCTGGAAAGCTGATTCTTACTGATAATTCTGATTTTAAGCCAAACTAGATTCAT
Source organism: Cavia porcellus (assembly GCF_034190915.1). NCBI lineage: Eukaryota > Metazoa > Chordata > Mammalia > Rodentia > Caviidae > Cavia > Cavia porcellus. The sequence goes on from NW_026947487.1 coordinate 83,241,954, forward strand.
CACCTAACCCAGGATGGTGAATCTTTTAGAGACAGAGTGCCCAAACTATAATGCTAAACCCATTTGCTTATCATACCGTGCCAACATGGCCTTTAACCTGCATACTGAGGTTGGCTGGTTTAGAAAAAAGCAACTCACACACTTGGCTCACGTGCCAGCGAAGAATGTTTTGCGTGCCCGATGCCCTTGACCTGCTATAGGTTCACCATCATTGCTCTAACTCCTTTCCCCCCAATCACAAACAAGCAACGAGAAGCAGGATGAGTGTGCTAGGGAAACAGTTATTTACTGTATAAAACTCAGTTTCCTAAAATACATAGACCATGATTCACATCTAAATATTTAAATTACATCACATGCAACTTTTGACATAGTTATTTATAAATAAGGTGGACCCACACTGGGAAATACCAAATTTAAAAACTTCAAAGAAAAAATATTTTCTTCTGGGTGGGCCTTAATTGCCTTCTTTATCCTCCACTGCAAATACATTTTCATGCTGGGTAACATTTTCAAAACAGGAGTGTTTTTTCTGCTGTCGAAACAAACAAGTTTGCTTTCAAAGCCACAGAAATGCCCCATTGCCAGAAAAATGTTTTTCTCTGGCCCCTTGCCTGTTTTATTCTCTTACAACCTTGCCCACTGGCCCCTTTCTCTAGGAGGGCCCCTGGGGCTGTCTGGTGGAACTGATTGTAGAACTACTTTGTACAGTAAGAATTAGTTTCTTCAGTGTCTCACAGACCACCCACAACATGCCCAATCTTGGCAACTGTCTACTGTGTTTGACGAAGAGTACATCGAGTAACCGACCCGGGTTTCTGTGCCTCCGTGTGAGAACAGATGAGGGTAAAGATGTATTTCTCTCTTGCCCTTCTTTCCTTCCTTTCTGATGAGGAGAGGAAGAAAATCTCTTACCAAAAACCTATCTTACAGGTTTGTGTTTTCGGAAGGGGCAGGACAAGAGATCTGGGCAAACTGGATGGTTCAACATTTGCAGAAGCATTTAAAGGGTGCACAAAGTATTTGCCAGAGGCGCCCTTGAAAGCCGGACCCCTCCGCAGTGGGGCCCAGGGCCTGCGGGGCGATATCTACCTCATGCACACACAGCGGGGTTTTGGGATCTCGCAGCAGGGTGAATGGAGACCAAAGGAGGCAGGTGCTCCTGGAGAACAGGCCCTAGTTTTGTTTCAGCTGCCTCTTCTCTCACAAATTAGGTGTTCAATAAATGCGAACTCAAGCTGCCCCAGGGCTCTTAGCTGAAGTACGGGGCGCGCTGGTTGATTCCGACCCACCATCTCCGCACGCTTGCTAAGGTAACACGGCCTCGGCTAAGGCCCAGCAGATTTAGAGACAGCCGTCAGGCGAGCAGCTGAAGGTGAGCCCCGAGTCTCGGAGCGGGCAGGGAGCCGCAGAGGCCGCGCTGGCCACCTGACCGCCGTACCGGCTGCGCAGCCCCGCTCTCCCATTGAGGAGGAAGCCCCGTGGGCGGGGTGGGGCGCATGGCCGCGCTAGTGCTCAGTCCCCGCCCCGGGCCCCACCTACCCAGCCAGAGGCCCCGCCCCCGATCCCCAGGCAGTCCTCCCGCGCCCCGCCCGCGCCTAACGCTGGCTAGGAGGTAGCGAGGTTGGGGGAGCCACGCTGTGCGAGCGCGTGCGCGCCACCGGCGGCTGACGCGGGCTCTGGCGCGCGCCGCCCCCGTCTCCGCCCGGCCTGTCCCGGGGGCCCGGCGTGCGGACCTGCTGACGTCAGCGGGCGGCCCGCGGAGCCGGGTGCACTGAGCCGCTGGCGCACTCGCGCGCTGCGCTCGCCCCCTCCCGAGTCCCGGCCCCGGCGTGCGCGCGCCTTCGCTCGCTCGTTTGCTGTCTCTTCATTTGTCCCCCTCCCTCCCTCCCTGCCTCGGTCTCTCTCTGCTTCTCCCTCGAGCTCCCCGCCGGCCGCGGCTCCTTCACGCTCCCCCAACCTCGAACGGGCTTCGCTGAGCGATGCAAGCTGTGGGAGACAGCGACGCCGCCTCCTGCTAGAGCCCTACCCCCTGGCCCGGCCCCCTGCCCAACCCTGCCCAGCTCGCCGGGGTCGGCGAAGGAGCCGTGGACGCACCGAAGACGGAGCCCCGGCGATGCACACGCAATAGCAGCACCCCCTAACTCACGCCCTCCACACCCAGCGCCACCGCCGCCACCTCCGCCTCCGCCTCCTCCTCCGCCTCCTCCGGCAGCCGCGGCAGAAGGACCCACCCTGCCCCCCACCCCACCCTCTCCCGGCTCCGGCTGCGGACCCAGCCTCGACTCTTATTTTATTTATTTTGGGTCGTGCACCAGCCTCAGTGCCTGCAGCCCGCGCCTTCTCGGCCCTCGGGCGCCTCCTCCCTTGGCTCGGGAGCGCCAGACCCGGGCCACCCTCGCCCCCGCACCCCCAGACCCCTGCCGGCTGCCGCGAGTCTCTACTGTTGGATCTTGATAGCGGCTCAGATTTGGGGGGGTCTTTGGTCTTTCGGCATTTTTTGTTCCCACCCAAGGAGAGGACATCGTGATTTTTTCCCCCTTTGAGCCCAGGCTCTGCTCTCTGGGGGGGGTGGGGGGGGCGCGTCGAGCCGGGGAGCCGAGCCAGCCGAGTCGTGCGGGCTGTGGCAGGGAAGGGGCCACCACCATGGGATGTACTCTGAGCGCTGAGGAGAGAGCCGCCCTCGAGCGGAGCAAAGCGATTGAGAAAAACCTCAAAGAGGATGGTATCAGCGCCGCCAAAGATGTGAAATTACTCCTGCTGGGTAAGAAACGCTGCTGCCTCCCCCATTCCCCGACCCTGGCCACAGCGCAGCCTCTGCCACCAGCTCCCCTACCCCACTTGCGCCCCTGGAGATCTGGCCCCTGAGTTGGCACCACCATGTGCCTAGGATCGCTCACCCCTCGCATGCTTAAGCCCCCTCCACGGTCCCCTAAACTGACACTCACCAGTTTTTTCCTTCTGTCTGTATCCCAACAGGGGCTGGAGAATCAGGAAAAAGCACCATTGTGAAGCAGATGAAGTAAGTCCCTGTAGCACTGGAATTTGTACTTTTATTAAGAGTAATTTTAAAAATCGTTATTACCTTGCTTACTCCACATTGCTCTCCAGGCCTGGCTTTTAATTCGTACACACACACACACACACACACACACACACGCACACACACACACACACGCACACACACACACACACAGACCTGGCTTTGAGTCCCCTCCCCCACTTCCTACATTGGTTCTGGGTCCTCCACCCCAACTCCTGGGGTGGGTGTTTTTTGGGGGCAGGGAAGGGGAGCGCCTGTAGTTGTATGAATGACAGTGTCCGCCATATTGATCAGAACATCACACTATTGGCATGGTTATGATTATTACTCTTGCTCGTGGAGTATTCCTTGTGTTTCTCTGCCACCATTTCTGTCTCTAATGCTGTCTCTGTATCTGCTTCTGAGCATTGCACCGTGTCTATTATCCCACGTCCCCCTGCTCTTCTCACAGGGCAGTGATTTTGAACTTGGCTAAAACATGGAAGAGACCCAGCCCTAAACTGGGGTGGAGGATCAAGTGTCTGCTGTTCGTGTATTTGGTGCTGAATTAGAGGCTGTGGATTTTACTGCCCCCCCCCCGTGAGGGTTGGGGAGGGGGCGTGTGCTAGGGGAAGGGGTGGATTTCCAAGCGGATGTGAGAGGCACAGCTGTACCCAAACCCAAGAAAGAAGGGGAAGCTGGTTGTGAGGCTGAATGCCCGCCCCGTGCTGCCCCTGGCCCCTGTGCTCCCCCACCTTTCTGGCATTTGCTTCCTTGACATGGGCAGTTTTCGTTTGCTTGGTGGCCTTTATCAATGCGTGCATTTACACTCTGCAAAGGCCATATAATCTGTGTAATCTACCCACAATGCGGATTTTGGGCCCCACTTGCCGGCTGCCTCCTTCTGCCTTAGATATCAGTTTCCCCACCTAATTAACTGGGGGTGGATTTGAGTGATGGTTGAAAATTAAAACAAAATGGATATTCCTTCCTTTCCACACTTTCTCAATAGGGAGCCTCGCTCCTCCTTCCCGCTTGCAGGCTTGCTTCTTGTCCCGTGCTCTCCGTAGCTCCTGGCGAGCCCACAGGCAGCTTTGCTTGGGGAGGGGATGGCCGGCTGGGTAAGGGTGCGCACCCTCAGGGCCTCAAAGCCCTGCAGCTTCCGTTGGCCTGTCAGTTCAGGACAGAGGGGTTCGTTAAAATCGTTTAGCTAAGATTCCACGACGCTTTGCTGTGACACCTTCGTGCACACACAAGCTCCTAATTAGAGGCTGCTGTGCAGTAAACAAAAATGATTATTTTTCAACTTGACAGAATAGCCGAAGTAATTGCATCCCGTAGGAAAACAATGGAAAATAAAAACTCCTTTCGTGGGAAGGTGGGTGGGAGACGAAGCATGCTTGAGGTGTCAGAAGCAGAAGCAAAAATCTTGCATGTGTAACAGGCATGACAAGCGGGTTCCAGGCGGCGCCATGATGGTAAGGAGTAGCGGCTCCGAGGCAGTTTCCCCCATCTGCTTGACGTGTTCTTGTTTTTGTTCGAGAGCTCCCTGGGGCTTTCTTCACTGAGGCCCCTAGCTTGCCGCACCCTTCTGAGCCACGGATAACTTGGCCTAGGGCTTCTCTGAAGCTTGTGCAACCCAAAAGGATGGGGAGGCGGGGCCTGGGGAATTGCTTTTTGCAGCAAGGTTCATGTTGATTGTGCCAGGAGCTTTTCCAGGTTGGGTAATGCAACCCGCGCTTCCCGCTCCTTCCCTAAAAAAGTGTTTCAAAAGTTTGAAAGTCTGTAATCAGCAGTAGCGGGCTGCGAACTTCGTAGAAGCCCCGGACTCCGGAGCTGGGTGAGGTTTCAGGCGTTGTGAGTGGTGGACAGCGCCCAGCTGAGGCCGGAAAAGTCTGTGGGGTTCAGCTAGGTGGTGCTCCGCTAGGCTCAGCGCGGCCTGGGCGCGGGGCTCGGAGGGACTCGGGATTGTTCGGAGCCGAGTCGGGGCTGTAGCGGAGAGGTCCGAAGTCATTCGGAAACCCTCGAAGGACTGGGGCGGGGGGAGAAAGGTAAAAGGAGGGTGGCAGTGGCCTGCAAATTAACTTTGTCTCAGCCAAAGCCGCTGGTTACCTGCTTTTCTTGAACCTGACCCATAAATTAGGTTGATTTAATAAGAAGTTTAAAAATATACACTGAGTCCCCCAAAGAATACCTTGCCTTTTTTATTCAAAGAGAGCTGTACTCTGAGGAGATAGGTGTGCCACTTTAGAATAAAAATTCCTGATTATGTGCTAGGGCAGGAAACCTTAAACGAAGGCTGTATGTAAACTTTCTGGGAAAAGTCCTTTGTGTCTTCAGTATTTGATAATCCAGACCATTACATTAGAAATCAAATCAGTTCCTCTTTTTTTCTTGCACTTCCCCCTTTCCTCAGTCCCACTGCACCTTTTGGGACAAAATGTTAGGCAAAACAGATTTTATAATTTAAAAGTTAGTTCTACTTTAAAAGAAAATAGAGTACACCAGCTCTCTTTAGGAAATAGGCTAGTTTTGCTCAAAAGGCTGGTCAGAAAGGTGTCTGGTCCATGTAAATTTTGCCAGTAGGGACCCTAGCATCCTGTTCTCTTGAAGCATTGACAAATGGCAGCTTTTCCTGTGAGCCCTCCAGCATGGCTTAAAATAAATCAGACTAGGGCTTTTTGCCAAGCTGGATACAGGACTGTTTTGTTAACCACAAAATGAAGGATTTGGTGTCACTGTAGCCTAATGACAAATTCTTTTGAGTCCTTATTTGCAGACATGGCTTTTAAGATCAGTACTTCACTGACAGTCACTTTGAGTCAGGAGGATGTTATTTTCTGTGTGGAGTCAGCCTTAAATATCTTGGTAGCACTTATAGAAAGCAGTTTTCTACTTTTCTCTGCAATATGATAGACAACCAACCTATCAGGCCATATGTATGAATGACTTCAGATGCTGTGTTGTTCACCTGACCAGATGAAATTAGTCCTCTATGAGTGACAACCTATGAGAACCCAATGACTTCCTAATGGGAATTGAGGATTAGTAGAACTACCTATTGAGTTAAGAGGAAGAATATCAATATTTAGATACTGCTGAAACTTTACAGTTTCCAGAAGAGCAAAGAGTCATTCCATTTAGGCTGCATTCTTATCATGTTGTAGAGTGCTAATTAGAAGAAGGACTAGGCTTCCATAAAATACGTAGAAACTGAAATTAAATGATAAAGGGCCAGCTGGCAGATGCTGCTTAGAAGTGTTAATATCCTCATCAGCCCAGGAACATTGCAGAGAGCTGACCTTTGAAATTTTTCTGCTTGATACATGTTAAAGGAGAAACTGCTTCAGAGATGTCACAGATTAGATTGTATTCAGACATTTGATTCTCAACACTATTTTAAAAGTTAACTTCCCTTGAACATAGTTTTCTGGGTTTTTCTTTTGTACATGTGATTGTGAATTAGTGTTTGGGAGCTTCGTTTTGGCCAATCCAAAACATTTCAGTACTGGGAAATAAACAGTGATGATTGAGATCACACAAGTATAATTTCACACATACTGTGAGTAATCATTGACTCTTTTTTTGTGCGTGGCATTTTTAATAATTTTGCTTGTTGTAACCTCACCTTTAATACAGCCTCGTCATTTTGCACTCAATCCCTTAGACTCTTAGTTACTCAGACTAACAAAACTTTTAAAGGAAGTGTCATTTTTATTGAATTACCACAGTCTTAAAGGAAATTTCTAAAGAACTATATTTTACAAGATAGAATCACTTTAACTGACTTCTCACTTCAGAACAAATAGTTGTAACTGCTTGGACTATGTATATAATGAAAATACCAAATGAACTGTAGAGCTTCCCTGGGAAGGTACCACACTTACCCTCATTTGAGGTCCTGAGTTTACTGGGATATTGAGTTCAGGCTGTCTTTAGAGCATTAATATATATGTGTGTATATTTTTCAGTGATATTTCAAAGGTGGTAGCAAGGCATTGCTTGCTCGTTAAATGGAACATTTCTGATACGCATTTATTTTCAAGGTACCTGCTCAGTACTATTTTAATACAAATTTAAGGCTTTGCCCGATGAAGATATCCCTAATGCGTCCAAGCATTCTGGCCCTTACATGTGGGATACAATTACAGGTCCCACCCTGTCAGGGAAGGCACTCTAAAAGTTGACCTGATAACAAAAAGCTGGTGGTTTCCTCTTCCTAGCTTACCCTGGCTTTGTAATCAGAGCATCTACTATTTGGTTCAGGTTGGGGGCAAGCCTGTGTATCCTTTCAGCATGTCATTTACTGTTCAGTACCTGCTAAGTGGTAGGCATTAGTGGAGGCACATGTCAACTTGCAGTCTTAGCTCTGAAATTACAGCCATCTAGAAGGGTGAACCCAAACATACCTAAAGGTTATATGTTGTAATTGCATTCCACTGACAGCTATTCCTCTAGATTTGTGAACTTATTATTTCTGCAATTGTCATGTTGACTGCATTGCCTGCCTCCCTTCCTTCTGTCTCCATGTTTATTCAAATGGATGCACCTTGCTTTCAGGAGACTATGAGCATGAGCAGAATGTCAGATCAAGTAGCAGATGAGTTCTTCTTTGATGATGGATGTGGCTGTCTCCTTCCTTACTGTTCACTGAGCTGTAAATACCAGCAGACCTTCCTGTTAGAAGAGTAACAAACAGTCCACCTGATCTCCTTATAAGTCAGCTATGGAATTTCTGAACTTCAGCTACTCATTGGATTCTGAAATAGAACCTGTATGCTTGTGGAAAAGGTTGTTGCCAGTTAGGTTGTTAAATGAGTGAAGCTTCACGTAGATTGGTGTGGGAATCCAGAATTTCTTTTCTGTATGTGGGGCACTGGATGAGATTTACAGTGCCCAGAATCACAGTGCCATAATTTTGTTTTGTTTTAGCATATGGAACTGCCAGATTATATTGTACTTATTAGGATGCCATATCTGTTAAGAAGCAGGACAAGATCACTCATGTGTTTTAGCTTCTCACGGCACCTATCTCTTAACACTGGAGTTTTAATATGAGTAGACAAAGGTCCTGGTTTTTTGACATGTGCTTCAGCCCATCTGGATTTGGGGACTTTGTCTCCCAGGATATGTTCTTCAAGTTCCTTAAGCTAGATGGACCATTATTACAAGAACCCATCTTGATCTGAAAGGCAACAAACAAATTGGTAAAGAGTATGATTCTAAGCTTGAAAAACATTTTGGGTTAGCCCCAGAACTGACACTAGCCAAAAGCAGTTTTTAAGTTTGAAAAAAGAAAAGAGAATGTTCACATGCGTGTGTGGGTGTGTACTTACTACATGGATTTTAAAACAGATTCTGTGAGAACAGCACTTCATGTCATGTTTATTGATGGCATCATAATGAAAAGCCTAACCGTGCTTAGATAAGCTGCCTTCTAGAAATTTGCTCAAAGTTGTGTTCCATTCTTATTCTGTCCCTCTAATTCACACATAGCACCAATGAAAAGGAAACTGTCCAACAAATCAGATTAACAGGAAGAGGAGGACAAGGAAACAGCAGTGACCTGCTAACTGGCTCAGAGGAATAAGTGGTTTCTTATTTAGAGAAGCAGTTTTAGCATGCCACTCTGAAACTGTAAAATGGTTAAGAGCATTGACTACACGACCAAGACACTCGATTTCCAATCTCAGTACTTGCACTAACTAGATGAGTGGTTTTAAAATAGTAACTTAATTTTTGATACTTCCGTTTTCTTGCCAATGAAATGGCACTGGTAAAAGAAATTCTCAGTGGGGTTATCATGAACATGAAATGAGTTAACTTATGAAGAGCACTTACAACAGTGTCTAGAACACAGAAACCATTATACAAATGTTATCTCTAGATTTTATCCTTTGATTGATTAATTGAGTGTTGTCTTCCCATGTGAAATTATTTCATTACGTACCACAGAGACTAGGGGATGTTCGTGTTCATGGCTTCTTCCCCTTGCTTTCTCTGCAATACTAGTTATATAACCAACTGTGTCATAACTGGTGTGACATTTTTGATGGTGCAGCTGCTTCAGCGCAAGGGATTGGGGCAACATTATAAAGAGTGGGAAAGAGCACTGAACCAGGAGTCCAGACCAGCAGCTCTGCCTGTGCTCTTCCGGGTGCATTTTCATGAAAGAGTTGGACCAGGGTTATATTTGGACTAGGGGTTTTCAAGTTCTCTTCGTGTTCTAAATGGTTAGTGAAATTGGGAATCTTCATTTTCAGGCTCTTTAGAGTCTATAAAAACATCATTTATTGTTCTAGCACCAAAAGATGTGGGCTATAGTTGAAAGTTCTTTTAAGAGTAACATAATTAAAGACCACCAACCTCAGTCACCAAGTCTTGTTAGCCAGAAAAGTCGTCCTGAGAGGCATTTGGTGAAATCCATCTCTAACCAAATTCTTTATGCAGGTATAGTTCTCAGACCAAAGAGAAGGATTTGAAAGTGTCTCACTAGTAAGAAACAGGATGTTACTGGGAGTAGAGAGCCAGTGACATGTAAGAGAGAAGTGGTTTTTCTGTGGCTTCTAGGTTGCTTACAAATAGAGGCATCCCTGGCTTCTACCAGGGATGACTGCATGTGAAGGAACTTGCCTGAGTTCAAGTACTGAAGGTCCAGGAAGTTGGAATATTTGCAGATTAAGGGGTTGGGGATTTAGCTCAGTGGCATAAGCGCCTCCCTTGCAAGCAGGCAGTTGTGAGTTCGATCCCTGGTACCGATAAAAATGAAAAAGACAAAAAAAATTTGCAGATTAATAAGGAAGAATCGAGAGAACTGTATGATAACTTTGACTCTGTGTCTATTGGCAGATGATTGAGCCCCTACGGGTCTCAGTTTGTTCAACTCCTAACTAGGATATAGGCTTTCACCACAGAATTTCTCATGCCTCTTCCATGGTTCCAGCTCTAAGATGCAGTATATGCCAAGAGAAACCTAGAAGCTTAAAATGCAGTGGGGGGGGGGGAATAGTGGGAGTATTTACCACCCACAGCTTTTATCTGCTGAGCCATCTTTAGTTCTAATTTTCTTTAGAGAAGAGGAAAAACATTATTCTTTTCATAGCACCAAAAAATTAAAGGAAAATAAAATCTTGCTAGGCTGGTAGTCAGTGCCCCAAATTTGTCCCTCTAATGTCTTGTCACCCATCTAAAAAGCAAGTAGAGTGGGGAAAAGATAAAAAGAGGATAATATATAAGAATAAGGCTTCCCAGCTGTGGCAACGGATGGATTTTCCATAGAAAATCGTTTCTTACAGAAATAGTTTTCAAAAAAAAAAAAAGAAAAGAAAAGAAAAGAAATAGTTTTCCATGCTTTAAAACTGACTCTTGCACTGCCTGCTCCATACTCCCACCAAGACCACTAATGCATATCACACATTGTAAATGAATTAGATATCTGTGTGTCTGTATCCCTTGCTAGTCTGGTTGCTTCTTCCTTACCATGGCTCCCTAAAGCAAGGATGTTGACTTATTTTTACACATAATAGAGTACTGAGCCCAAGACATAGCACAAAGGTAGTATTTAAGAGGTATTAGTTGAAGACAGAAAGAAAAAAGTAAGCAACTTAGCTAGCTTATTGTTCTGTATAAGCCACAATAATATTGACAACTTTTGGTGACCATAGGCTGTGCTTATGGTTTTCAATCCATTGTCTTTTTTTTTTTTTTTCATCTGTCTGTGGGGAAGTAGAATCATCAGGTCCATCTAACAGATGAGGAAGTGAAGATCAGAGGAATTAAATGGTTTGCTCAAGGCCACACAGCTACACAGCTTAGTATGCCACTAGGTTAATTTAGTCAGTCACTTGTCTAGTTTCAACACCTATATCCTTTCCTTTGTAGCCCCACAACATCTCTTGCTGAACAACCCTACCATTGTGGCAATGGAAAGCTGGCAGCCTGAGGTCTAAGCCCATAAGTAAATAGCATGGCATCAGTGTTGTTTGGTAGCTGACAGGCTACACATAGCCAAGTGTCTAATTGTGCTAGGTTCTGTCTGGAGGTGGTGGTGATGGTCATCACTGTGTATCACATTCATGTCTACACCAGGAGATTTTCTAGCAACTATCTGCTCAACTCTTGAAATCATTTTCCATTCCTCCTTCAGAAGTATGGGTCATTTTCATGTTGCAGCAGAGAGCCACTTCTGAAGGCTTTGGTTTTGGTGGGGGAAGGTGGTTTATAGAGGACTTGAGGAAAGAAGGAATAGTAGGAGATCCATCCATCTATAAGTATTTATGTGTGCCAGGCATCCACATGTCGTGTCCAGTATGACATTGTGTCATCCATATGTTACATTGGATATGACAGTCTGTACCCTTGAAAAGCCTATAGTCTGAAGAAAGCTACCTGTCTTATACTTCAGAGAAAGAAGTGCCATGATGTCTATTTATGTAATATACTAACAGAGAAGAGAGGGCACCTTCTCAGGGAGGAAATTCAGGGAAGTCAGCAAAGAAAAAGTGGCATGTGGGCTGAGTCTTCAGAACAAGTAGTAGGTAGCCAGGTGGAAAAAAAGGAATGCTAGGCAGAGAACCAGCATGTGAAAAGACCTAGGATATATGTCCACATAGAACATACTGGGAATGGAAAATAATTTGATTTGACTACAATATCTATTAGAAGAATGTTAAGAAATGAGGGATGAACAATGAGGCAGAAACTAGGTCATAAAGGACCATATTTATCATGTTAAGGAGTTGTAATATATTCTGAAGGTGATGAGATGACACCAGAGGGTTTTAAAGAAATGGATGGCAGAATTAGTTTGCTTTTAGGAAAGATCACCTAGCTGGACCGAAGGGAGTCAGAGCTGGTTTGGAGACTGGGTGGAAAGTTACTTTTGTGATGGAGTTACTATTTTGGTGAAGGATTTACCAACTAAATTAAAGCAGTAATCGGGGTGGGTACAAAAGGGAAACAGACTCAAGGGACATTAGAGCAGTGAAATAATTGAACTTACTTGATAATCAGTTGGTAGAAGAACATTGAAGAGATGAGTTTTAAAGTACAGACAAGACTGAGTCTAGGATTTCTGGTTTGGGCCACTGTGGAATGGTTACACCTTTGTCTGAGATGGAAGAAGGAAGAGGAAGGAAGAGGGAACATTTGGGGAGAAAAATGGCACTGTAGTCAGTCTGGTGATTTTTGTGAATTATCCAAGCATAGATCCCTGATAGGCAATTAATTGACTGTGTTGATTAGGACATAGGACTCATTGGGGAAGGTGGGTGATTTGGAATTCTGTGATGCTTGTAGGCAGTGACAGCTCTGGAAATTAGTAATCTAATGAGAAAGGAAGAGAAAGCTGAGGATATATCCCTCACCCTACCACACACACACATGTGGCAGCCCCAGGAAATAATAAAAATTTAGGAAGAAGAGCTGTGAGAGAAACTGAGAAGGAGTGATCTGAGAGGTGAGAAAGAAAATACAAGGTAGATCAGAATCATGAAAATCAAGAAAAAAGACAATTTCAAGATGAAAAAGTGGTTAGTTGAATCAGATAGTGCATCAGTCAGATAAGGTGAAGGTGTCCATTGGGTCTGGCAAGTTGTAGATCTTGGCAAGAAAGTTTTAATGGAATGGTGGGAGAAAAGCCAGATTGCAATGGGAGTTAAGGAGTATGGGATTGAGAAGTTGATAAAGGCCATAGAGAGAGACTCCACACCCCCTCAAAAAAGAAATGTGGACCATAGAAGGTAACAGAAAGTGGTATGGAGTGATAGAGGGGGTATAGGGCCCAAGGAAGACTACTTTTATTGTTCCCTTGACTGACCAGGACGACTTGGATCCATTGAGAAACTATAAAGAAAGAGCCCAGATTGGAGGTGGGAGAGAAATTGCAGGTATAAGAAAGAGGAAGTGTCAGGAGCAAAGCTCTTGAAAGAGTTGGTAACTTAACCTTGACATCAAGAATGTGCATCTCCTTCCTTGAGGCTGATGGGGGTGGGTACTAAGTTTCAGGTATATGCAAAGAGATTTGTGGTAGACGCTCCTGCCTTAAAAAATTTTTTTTTTCTAAAGTGAGAAGGACTGAAAAGTAGCTATGCTCATTTACTGGAACACCAGAGACTGGTAGCCTTTATATTCTATTCAAATCACTTATTCATTCATTTATCTAATATTTATCTAGCACCTATTATGTGTGAGGCACTCTTCTAGATGCTTGGAGAGTCAGGGTGAACAAGTCAGTTCCCGGGCGAATCAGGCAATAGCCTCATAAGCAAATAATTGGTCACAGTAATTGCCAACTGTGAAATTTTTTTATGCAGTCACACCTTTGGAGGAGACCTTATGTCAATCACAGAGGGACCCAATTTCTGCCCTCAGAGAATTGGAGCATTTGAAAGAGACAAAGGGAGCTGTGAGGGTAAACAAGAGGCAATAACAGAATTTAGTTTGGACAATTTAGTTTGGACAAGAGCTCTCAATTAAGCTGGGAGGGAGCCATGGTAGTTGGAGAAATGAGAGTTTGGTAGAGACCGTTATTTTTCTCTTGCAGACTGTTTCAGTGGGCCTGCCTGTTACTGTTCCTGCTGCTTAAAGATACAAGTGGGCACATTACTCAGGCCTTACCACAGATATTGGCCAGGGGTGGTCATGTAATTCAAGCCACGCCAATTAAAGTTCTTCTTTGGAATTTTGTAGCCACTAAAAGAAAGCTCTTCACCTGGGATCTCAGGGAAGTCTTTATTTTACTGAACTGATGAAAATTTAGAGATGTGTGTGGTCATATCTCCACATCTCCATTGTCCTCCACAAGTAGGAAGCTTGTTTCATCATGGGAGAGACTGTAAAGAAAAGTATATAGAAAGAGTGGGAAGTTGAGAGATGGGGAAGGGAATGAGGAGAAGACAAAGAGGAAACCAGGAAGATATCTGATAATGTTACTGGAATCTCAGACGTTGGCTCCATGGATCTGACAGTTATATGAACTAATAAATCCATTTTACATAAACTAATCTGAGTTGGGATTCTGTCCTTTACAACCAGAATCATCTTGATAAAAAGCATAAGACCTTTCAGGAAGAACAAATAGTACTAAATAAAACACAAAAGCAAGACTCAAACATATGGGACCCTATCTAGGAGTAGTGAACAATCTTTTATATCTGGAAAGCTGGGGGTTTCTAGAAATATAAGAAGTGATTGGAAGGGAAGAGTGGAGCTACAATGTAGGGTACCCTTGATCGTTTTGCTAATATACGTTGAGTACAGTCTGTGCCAAGTCAGGAGAGCCTGATGGAGATCATAAATGAGTCTTAGCAGAGAGAGAAACAAGTAGCAAGCCCTCCCCCTGTGAGTTGGTGCCACATGTGGGCCACTGTGGGGAGAACCAGATGCTAGCCTTTTCCCATGAGTCGGTGCCATTTGGGGAATGCGAGGGAGGAGAACAAGAAGTCAACAAGAAGCAAGCCCTCCCTGTGAGTTGGTGGCATGGGGGGGCAACTGTGAGAAGAGCTAGGTGCCAGCCCCTTCCGGTACATGGGCTAGGAACAAGAAGAGCTAGACCTCCCTCCCAGTAAGTGACTAGCTCATCTGGAAAAACACAGGCTGCAATGATGGCTATTGAGGTAAAATACAGTTTATTGCTTAATAGTGTTTAGTTTTTCACTGACTTTGCAGACCCAAAGTCAGTAGGCTGATTGTCTATTCAGAGCATAACAATATGTAGCGTAGCATCTATCAGAGATCTCCTTCTGAAGGTGATAGCCATTGTTAATTCCCTATTATCTTGTTTTGAAGTCCTGTATCATTTTCATTGTCTTGTAAGGTTGGATTTTATTCGGTTTTGTCTTGTTTGATTTTATTATATCCAATGGCATGGGTAGTTATTCCAAAGATAAAAAGATATATTATGATAATCATTTTGGATTTATTATTGTCTTGTTTTGAAATCCTCTATTGTGTTCATTGTTTTGTTTTTACTGGTTCTATTCTGCTCTGTTTTGTTTGATTTTTACTATGTCTGAAGGTATGGGCAGCTATTTTGAAGACAATAAGAGGCATTGTGGTAATCATTGTTGATTTCCTATTACCTTGTTTTGAAGTCCTGTGTCAGTTGCACTGTTTTGTTTTGATTGGTTCTATTCTATTTAAAATAAAACAAAAAAGAGCACAGAGAGACTTGTATAGTCTAAGTAAGAACAGGCAATGAAACAGGATGGTTGGTGGGGGGTGTAGGCAGGATAGGTGAGACCTGGTGTTGAACATAGAAGACAGGAGATCAAGGGAATCTTTTTAATTTTGAACCTCAGTGTTAGAATTCAGCTGTGGCATCAAATTCAGAAGCATGCAACCAGGAGAGAGAGGAAGATGGCAACTCAAATCACAAGCGTGAGTTTCAGGTCCTCACAGGCTCACTTTCCAGAATGTTGAACAGTTTACTTGGGAGGTAGTTCTGGCATTTAGAAGAGGTTTTCTGAGCTGAAAGGAAAATTGGACTAAGCTGCCCTTTGTGGAAGGAACTTGAGAGTGGATGTGGTTCCTTGAGCTAGGATGTACAAGTAGACAAAAAAAAAAAAAAAAAAAAAGAAGAGTTCAAGAAAGGAGCCATCAAGGTAGAAGGAAGCCAGGGAGCCTACCTTCAGTGATCTACAGTAGCTAGCTCCTCCTGTCAAAAGTGGCTGGAGTCAAAGGGGCAGAAGGAAACCCCAGAGCACTCTGCCACATGTGGAACCCCAGCGAGGGAATGAGCTTCACAAAGTTCTTGGTGATAAGCAGGGTCTGGCACTGGCCTTGGCAAATTTAAAAAAAGACAAAAAAGACCATTGTATTTGTTGATTGATGCTACTATTGTCCTTTGAATGAGTAATTTCAGTGGAGGGAAAGGAATGGAAGCTAATCTCAACAGAATTTTCTGATGGTAAAAAGTCTGGAGAAGGAGTCAAGAAATTCAATTTCTCATCTGTCCCTGTGCTCATGTGTCTCTTGGTGGTGCAGGCAAGTTCCTTAACTTCTCTAGGACTCATGTAAAAATCCAAAATGGGAACTGGATGATCTATAAGCGTCTATTCTAGTCTTGTGGTCACAGTTTAAATCCTGTCCAGTAAAACTGATGTTCTCATAGCAAAGAAATTCATCTCCTGCCCCATTGGCCACTCCCAGCTGACATAATAAACTGTAACAAAATTAAGTTTTCAAAACTCTAGTGCTAATTGAGAAAGAAAAGTAGGACTTCAGGTCAGGGAATTGCAGACATCAGTGTACACTGTGTCCATGTGTACTTGCCACTGAGGGTGTGGAGATCTGTATGTAGGATTGTGTCTCCTAATGCAGTCAGGGTTGTAACAGGATTATGTGCTCCTTTTCCACAGACAGGAACACAAGATGAGTCCAGAGCATAAAGGCTTTCTGAATTTCAGGGTAGGCAAAAAGCAGGTGGGGCCTGTGTCTTAAGAGATAGATGGACAGACCTGAGGGTACCAGTGAGCCTGGGCAAGAGAAGTATCTACTCTACCTCTCTGGTCTTCCCTGAAGAGAGGGGGTCCTTGGGAAGGAGATGGAATAGCAGTACAGAAAACCTAGTTCTTGAACTGTAGCCGTTCTTCCCTTCCCCAAATGATATATAAAGCTGTTTCTTTGAACCCTTCCTTAGAACTTCAGCTGCATGAATCTCACTGTCCTGTAGCTTCTTTGGCACACATTTGCTTATTTTACAAATTCCAGTGTTTTGGCACTTTTTTGGCTTCTAGGAATAGTGTCCTTAATAAAAATATAGTCAAGTTTCCTGTCCTCAAGTACATTACAGTTTTAGGGAAGGGAGATAGTAAACAAATAAGCAAAAGCAAGGTCATTTCATATAGTGATAAGTATTCTGAAGCAGGAAATTAGAGTTAAACAGTGGAGAGGGGTTACAGGAAAGAATGGTTAAGAAAGCAAGTCGTGGGGCTGGGGATTTAGCTCAGTGGCATAAGCACCTGCCTTGCAAGCATGCAGACGTGAGTTTGATTCCTGGTACCGGTAAAAAAGAAAGCAAGTCAGTGGATGCAAATGCTGTGAGACAGAAATGAGCAAAAGCAGTAGTGAGGCTGGAGGCTGCAGAATAGAGAAATCCAAAGAAGCTAAAGAAGTGAGTAGGCCAGCATGTAAGGATTGTTGGCCATAGAACGGCCGTTCCATGGAATGACATTCATCCTGAGTGTCAGCAGGGGTTGAAACACAACATCTTGGTCTTACTTACTAAAAAGATCCTTCTGCATTCTGAGAAAGCCAAAACCGTAGGGACAGAAATTACACTAGTGGTTTCTAGGGATTGGGGTGGGAGTGGAGGGGGCGGGGCTACAAAGGGGCACAAGGGAGTCTATGTGGGAGATGGAGATACTCTGTGCCTTAATTGTGGAAGTGATTATACAACTGTGTGTGTCTATCCAGACTCATCAAACTACACGCCCAAAAGTGGTGAATTTTATTTGGGATAAATTATACTTTAATAAATCTGATTTATAAAATATATATTTTTAACCAAAAAAGAATGACAGTAAGCCTTAACAAAATCCCTCTGCTCTGTGGAGGACAGGTGACAGGGAGCAGGCCTGGCAGCTGAAGACCATTGCACAGTCCAGGCAGTACAGCCACTCTGCTGTCCTTATAGCTCAGCCTGTGTGACATGCTGCTCCTGGGGGTTTCCTTAAAACAGTTTATTGATGTGTGTTCTTTATTTTTCCTGTTTACAAAGCTCTCCTTCACAACTTGTTGGAAAGCTCACAGTGGATAGAAACCATCTGCTTTATTTGTCTGGGCCCATGAGAGTTGCTTATTACATACAATTTTCCTTACATTCAAGTGATGCTTTCAAGTTTATTATCTCCTTGGAATCTTAAAACAGTCTTGTCTGACTACATAGACATCATTACGTCCCCATTTTATTGATGAAGAAACCAAGGTGAAAAAGAAGCAAATGTAACAGAATGAAGGAAGTGAGAACTTTGGAGGTCTTGTCTTTGCTGTCTGTTGGCTCTCGGTCTGATTTGAGGGAAATCATTGAATTTCTCTGAACCTTAGTTTCCTAATTGTTAACAAGAAACAAAAATTAACATATTGTTGATACACTGTGAGGATTAAATCAGGTAAGAGTTGAAATTATTTAGCATATACTTACATCCATTAAATGGCAGCTATTTGTATCATTTGACTATTAGAGAAGAATAATTTATTCAAAATGATGTGGCAATGTGTGGTGCAATTAGACTCCAGATTTTCTTCCTTCTTTCCATCACTGCTCAGCACATTCTTGTTACCAATGGGTTAGTCCAGGGCCAATTAGTTTTTACCAATTTAGATGCTTCTGGTTACTGATTATTTCATAAGTATTTATTGAGCGCTCACCATATGCTCAACACTGTGTAGACAAGATTTAGTAGTCAAACAAAATAGGCGCCATCTTTGGAGCAGAGCAGTGTTCTTAGAGACCATAAGCATTGCAGCCAGGTAAGGCAAAGGGTGCTGTGGGAGTACCTGCTATCTAGTCGTGGGGTGTGGGGAGACTTGTCCAGAGAGATGGCATTGAAACTGTCTTTCATATATTCATAGATAAATGATACATTCATATTATGATATATTCATAGATAGATAAGTAAATAAATGTTGTGACATTAAAATATGGGCAAAATATGCATCAATCTTACCAATTTTACAGATGTTAAATGAAAGCACTCAAGTAACCATCATGAGGTAGAAAAAAGTAAGACATGATTTAGCACCAAAGAATATCTCTAAATATTCTTTCTTGATTGCATCGTCTTGCTCACTCTGTATGACACTGACTTTTGAGTAACTGTTTACTGGCTTTTCTGTAGTGTTTACTACATATGTATCATATAGTCTAGTTTTGATATTATTGAAATCCTACCATTAGATACTAAGTCTCATGTTTCTTTACATGTTAACAATAGCTGTACAAGTTGTTGTAGATAGCTGTAATGTGTTCATTGTCATTGCTATCTAGTATTCATTTTTATGAATATTTTTTCTGTGCACCATTCACAGATGCTTTTAAATATTCCCAAAAATGCTGTTTCATTAACTTCATTGCTATATAGTATTCATTGTTATAAACCAGCCATGATTATGCACAATTCATTTATCCATTGTACTGTTGATTTTCTTTTGAGTTATTTTTTGTGTGCATGCATTTGTATTTTGAGGCACATACATTTGTAAAGTGTTCTTTGACGTGGAATTGCTTCGGCTGTATTAGATAAATCAGTGTTTTCCAAATTGGAAATCCTATCTTATACTAGCACAGAGAATTCTTCTGTTCCAAATCGTTACCAGCATTTGCCATTGTCAGTGTTTCCATTTCTGCCAGACTGATAGGTGGGTAGTAGCACCTCTCTGTACTTTTACTTTATGTAATCTAGTTTACCAAAGAGATGGGACAGCTTTTCATATATTCATTGGATAGTTGTATTTCTGCTCTTGCAAAACACTTGTTCTTTCACTGTTTTTAAAATTAGGTTTTATTTGCGCACTCATTACTAGCATTCTTTATGTGTTTTGGATACTAACCCTTTTCTGGTTTTTGTTGTTTCCTTACCATCTCTTTTCATCTCCTTTCTGTTCCCTGCCTTGCCTTTTCACTTTATCAATAGTATATTGTGATGGTGGATGTTATTTTTAATGTGGTCATGTTTTTCAGACTTTCCCTTTTTGATTAGTGGCTTTTGTATACTATTTAAAGAAGCTTTACTTTATCTTGAAGTGACAACACTGTCCTCTTTTTTGCCACCCTCTTCAGAAAGCTTTGAAGCCTCTTGTTTCTTATGTAGGCGTTTGTCATTGATTCTTGTAAGTGGTTTTAAGGTAGGGGTCAGTTTCATTGTCTCCCTTAATAGATACTCACTCGTCCCAGCACCATGCAGAAAAGGCCATTCCTATAGTCACTGTCCTATAGTCACTGGGCCCCTGTGTCATAAGTCAAATGTTTATATATGCAACAGCCTTCTTCTTGGCTTTCTTTCTGTTCTATTGGACTTTATGCTTATGTCACTGCTCCAACTACCTGATTAATACAGCATTCTAACATGTTTTTGTGTCTGGTTTACCAAATCTTCCTCTTCATGAGATTTTGGCTATTCTCAGTTCTTTTGCTTGTGTACCAATATTAAAAACTGTTTTTGTTGTTCATACTCCTATACAACTATTATGATTCAGATGATTTGAACCCACTAATCTTCTTAGGTAGAAGTGACATCTTTAAATCTTAACTCTTCCTGACCTATGGTATGTTGTTTTTCACCATTATTTAGATTATTGCAATTTCTCTTAATATGTTTTGTAATTTTTCCTATAAAGATTTTATATAATTTTTGTTAATTATAGCTATATACTTGGTATCTGTTATAATCTTGAATTGCTGCTGTGCTTTTTTAGGTTTTTTTTTTTTTTGTTTTTTGGGGGGTGTTTTAGTGGTGGTGATGGTGGTGGTACTGGGAATTGAACCCCCTAGGGCTTTGCACATAAGCTATAGACCCAGCCTTTACCTATTTTGAGACAGGGTATCACTAAGTTGGAACTTATGATCCTCTTGTTTCAGCCTCCTAAGTGCTGGGATTACAGGTATGCACTACCACACCTAGCTAGCTATTTAGTATGTGCTTATGGTAAATAGCAATGGCTTGGTTTTTAATGAACTTATTTCTATGCTTACTGTCAGATTTTAAGAATTTGTTCTTTTTTCTCCTTAAATAAAATTAAAAAAAAAGAATTTGTATATCTTGCTGAGAGAGAAGAGGAAGAGTAAAAATGATCAAAATCTGACATATATATGTACCAATTTCCCAAGATGAATGTAATTGTTATATATAATGAATATATACTAATAAAAATATATTAAACAATGTTTGGCCAACAATCTATTATCAAATATCTTTTTCCCTTTCTTTTTTCTTTTTTTGGAAACAGTTTCTTACCATGTTACTATGACTGGCCTTGAATTTGAAATCTGCCCATCTCAGCCTTTCAATTAGCTGAGATTATAGGCATGAATCACCACACCTGCCTACGATAGCTTTTTTGTAACTATTTTCTCCTTGCTTGTGGTTTGTCTTCTTATTCTTTTGATAATTGCTTTTTGTTTTAAGATTACAGTTTGTATTTATTATTGATATATAGAAATAGCTCTTGTGTACTGATTTTGTATTCATCAGCTTTGATTTTTGTATATTCTAATAGTTAATTAATAGATGCTGAAGCCCATAGAGAGGAGTTCCCATGGCTGATTAGTAGCAGAACACCCTTGAATATGGTTCTATTTCTTCTGACTTCCAAAGGCAAAATATTCAAGGAGGGTTGGGGAAAGCCAGCTGGGGAGAGAAAAATAACATTTATTTACATCTATTATGTAAGATGCTAAGTATACATGATCAGTTTAACTGTCATTGGGGGCGTATGTTTGATGTCCTATAGATGAGAAAAGTGAGATACAGATGTTTTCAGAAAAATTTATTCAGTTGTAAATAAAGAAGGAGCAGTTGAAGGAGGAGGAGAAAGGGTGGGGGTGTATATGTACAGACAAGGTGTATATGTATAGGCACAAATTCCCTGTGACGATTGTGATCATTGTATATCCCTAAACTGTACCAATAAACTTAATTAAATTTAAAAAAGAAAAAAAAAACTTGTTCAGGATTCCATCCTTGCTCATTACTGAAGGAACATGCCAGGGCTGGAGGAATCCTGTTTGCTGTCATGCACACACTAGACGGCACGCCTTCTGTGCTGGGCACTTAGAGAACTCCATGGGCTCCTACTGTCGCCTTGCCGTCTCCTAGGTCCCCAGCCCTGCACACGTCTGGGGCTGCCTCTAGTAACACTGAGCTGGCAGCTCTACATTCATTCAGGCCTGGTTACTGTCAGCCCTTGGGTTGAGCAGAGTTCCTCCCCCACCCCGCTTAGAGTGTCCCTCCAGCCAAAGAAATTAATTCACAACTTGTTGGGTTCAGGAACCAAATTAGGAGTTGTCCTCAGTGTGCTATTTCAATCCTGGCTAGAATATAATGGTTGGGGTTTTATGACCCTGCTTTCTTATTACAGTTAGACTAGAGAGAATTTATGGGGGATGTGCTTCACAGCACCCTACCCCCCACACAGACTCATCGCCTTGATGTCAGAGCTCCCTGCACACAAGGAAGTTTGCTGCTGCTGGCCTTGTGGAGGTACCGTGGGCTCCGTTAGTGAACACAGCCCAGCAGTGCTCTATTCAGTATGACAGCTTCCTACTTGGGAACACACAGCCCTTCACGGGGTGACAGTAAATTATGCAACTGCAGAGTTAAACAATGGGGAGTAATGGGGGAAAGGAAGGGACAAACTGGATTTCAGCCTGCATCCGAAATGTGAGCATGCAGACCTAGGCTACTTGGCAGTGGACAAGAGGAAGGTCTTTAGCAACTGAGAAAAGCCAGGAAGTCCTGTCAAGAACTACTTGTGAGAGTGGGCTTGACTGTTTTTAAAAAATGTAAATGTTCTTTTGTAACTCTGTTTATCAATTCAGGAAGAGTTTTAGAAACCAGGAGGACATTTACAAAAGAAAGTAGTCGTATAGCGTTGGAAAGTAATTGAATGCTATATGCAGTAGTGGTGTTTAACCTTTGTCCCAGTGGCTTCAAGTCATTTTTTATTACTGCTTTGTGCTAAAAATTGGTGTCTATAAGGACAATTGATGTGCAGACTTTTTGTCCTTCCCACAACCTCAGATGGTCCTGGGATGCAATTAACCCTGCTTTGATATGTTTTGTATAATTTTCCTGTCTCTTCACGTGCTATTACCAGTTGTGTCTTACCGCTTTCAGTGTTCCCAGTTCAAGCAGTACACGCTTTCTTGTTCTGCTATGAATCTGCAGTGGCCCAGAAAACCAAACCACCAGCTTTGTCACCATAGTGTGTAATAAATAATAAATACGCTGGAGTGAGAACCTGTAAAACTCTTATAAAAGGAGAGTGTTGGTGCTTTAGTAGCTTGGACTTTTCTGCATTTCTGCCTATTATGACATGGGATTAAGTATATAAAAATGAACTGGCAACTGTGAAATGCTATACAGATGTACGTGATGGCAACAGATTTGTTGCTGCTGTTTCTCTGACTGGCCAATGCCCCAAGCTCTTCATTGTCTTTTTCTTGGCTCCAAATGGGATTTCAGTTCACAGAAACTGCTGGACAAGTAGCTTCCGGAGAGTGATGTGCTGTCATTTATTACAAAAGATGTTCGACTGTCTCTAGCAGTGAGGAGGCTGCTATGAAGACTCTCTGGAGCACAAAGGTTCTGTGGCCCCTCTGTGGGCACATCTGGACACAAAGTCAGGCTGCCTGAAAAAGAGAGACATCCCCAGGGACCTTGGCCAGTGGTCAGCACCATGGCATCTGCTCACCTACAGAAGAATGTAAAGCTAGGCCACATCCAAATGCTACTTTTTGGTCAAGACCTACACTGGCAATTCTCTCTTTTAGGGAAGAGAGGATTTTGGCATTCCAGATGTTTGTAGCTCACATGAAGCCATTTGGCTAATATGGCTTCCACCAACATTACTGTTCATTCTGTTTTTTCACTCTGTAAATACATTCTTAGTTCCTGCTCTATACTAAGCATTGCATCAGGTATAGGAACTGAGAAAAACATACAATCTCTGCCCTCATAGCAACTGTCTTACATTTTAGTGGAGGGAGACAGGCAACAAAAAACACACAAAATGTATAATATGTCAGCTTGTGAAAAATGCTGTCAGTTTGTGAAAAATGCAGCCACGTAAGGGGATAGGAAAGGATGAGGGAATGTCACAATGTACGTTTGCACTCAATGTGCTGGCCCAAGTGTGGCCTCTGCCCTGGACATGTTCTACAAGCAAGCTTGACATATAGATACAGATCCTGAGGAGTAAGAGCCGTGGGGAGGTCTCTCCAAGTGTAGCCTGAATGTTTAGTAGTATACAAAGGAATGTTTATGCATTTAATATGTTAATGTATTTATTTCAGTATACTTTAGAACAAAAGGTCCCTAACATATCAAAACCGTGACTGTGGGCCGGGGATTTAGCTCAGTGGCCTAATTGCTTGCCTTGTAAGCGCATGGTTGTGAGTTCAATCTCCTGTACCAAAAAATAAAATAAAAAAACATGGCTGTATCAGTAATTATTGCTTAGGATGAAATTAAAGTACACGGGATATTATTTAAAAGGCTCATATTGAGTTTGAGTCATGCTAACTTCAAGCCTACTGTAAACATGAGAGTGCTGACTTCTGCCCAGGAACTCCTGTCCTCTTAGAGATGAAAGTGTATCTTGGAAGAGTTTCTCCTTTCCCAATCCCATCCTAACACGTAGATGCTGTCTTTCTGCCCCACCCCCAGGTCCATGAGTTGTTGCAAAACTCACACTTCACTGCCCAACACTAGCCACCATTTATCCTGTGCCATTGCCTGTTTGACCTGGATGCCCTTACTGCCATCTCCTTCTCAGCCTTTCTCTGAGTTTGGTTGTCTCTTCAGCTGTCTTCCAGAAATGCCATTCCTACCCTTCACTGCCCTGCTCAGCCACTTCATTTGGTCTCCTAGCATCCTCTGCACTGGATCTGGAACTCTCCTTGGCTTTGACAACGTGCCAGAGTCCAGCCCGCTACATTGATCCTGAGCTGTACCCTGTTCTGCAGGACACTACCTCCCTGGCACTTGTCCACATGCCTGCCTCTAGAGCTGCTGATGTTGAGGCACACTTCCTCTCTCCTTATGTGCAAATGTGGCCTCTAGGGGCCAGCCTTAGGTTCATGTACTCCCTGGGGTGTTCCTCTGGATGCCAGTCTACTCTGCTGTCTCCATACTCTTAAGTGGTTTTATATCTGCTGTCTGCACCGCACCATTAGAGGGTTTTGCATGCTGTCATGGTCCCATAGAGATGGTCTCCTTCATCTGTTCAGGTGTCTAGATGCAAGCATACACACATATACTGTTACCAAATGGAATAGTCCTGTTCATCATGAGCAGCAAGCTCTGCACAAGAGCTGTTTGAAGAGAAGCAGTTGTAGCATAATGACAAAGTATCAGCTTTGGTGTCAGCCCTGCTTGGTTTTAATTCTAGCTTGGTGACCTTGTGCAAGTAGGTTTGAGGATGACATGAAACAGTATATTAAATTTTTAGCCTACTACTAGGAACATAAAAATTAATAATTATGGTTGTGGCTATTCACTGATTGGCAAGCTTTTGGTATGTGTAAAATTTGTTTTCTTATGCTATAGCTCTCCTGTGGGAAGAATCTCTGCTCATACTGTTGCTGCACCTTAGCCAGGGTACACAGTGAATATCCAGTGAATTTATGTAATAACTAGGACAGCCTGTTTATAGTGCTGTGGACTTTCTCATAAATTAACTATTAGATACAGAAGTCTTTGCAGGCTTATATGAAACAAGTTTATAATATACATGTGTGCATGTGTATGTGTGTGTGTGTGTGTGTGTGTATGTGTGTGTGTATTTGGGGTCTTAGTGGATTAAGAAATTTTGAATTCATCAGACCACAGCTCTGTCTTTATTTACCATATGCCAGGGGAGGGCGAATGAAAGCCTTCTTCTTTTCCTGCTGATGCTTGCACTGCTGGCTGGACCCTTTCCTTGCTTCACTACCTAGACCTGCACCTTTGTTCCCTTCCCTACAGATCTTGAAGTTTTCAGTTCTTTCTAGCAGGTGTGAATACCAACAGAAGCGAACAGAAGAGTTTGTGGCACAGCTGCAATCCTCAGCCTGACCTTCCTTGGGTCAACAAATCTAAAAGAAATATCATCTTGAACTAGGGAGTCATTATACAGGTTATATATTTGTAAAACCCTATTGAACTGTACACTTAAGATTGGTACATTTTACTATATGTAAATACATATTATGTAATATATACATAAATATATATTAATTTTTAAAAAAGTAATAATAGTGCCTTTTGGGTCAATAAAGGAAGGCCCAGGAAATTAAGCAATGCCCTGAGTCCATCTACCTCAGGAGAGTCCAGTTCTACAGGAAGGAGGGAAAAAGCGGGCAGTGCTCAGGAGGAGAAGATGTTTGAACCCTTGAAACAAAGTGGATATCTCAACCAACCTGGTTTTTCCTACTTAACTGCTGAACAGTGGCCATCTGTAAACTTCCTTCATCCTTTACCTTCATCCTGGACCCAGGAGTGAAGATGGAAGGAGAGGCCCCAAACTGCCAAGCATATGAGTCTGTGCCTGCAGCCCACTCAGTACAAGCCTGCCTGGCATCGTGAAGCACAAGTGTTTAAGGCCTGTCTTTGCTGTCTTGATCAGCTTCTTCACCAAGTTTTGACCCCCTGTGTCATCAGTCTCATGGGATTGCTAAGAGTACCAAACGAAATAATGGAAATGAAAGTATATGGCCCTGTAATACAAATTGTTAACAGAGTACCCCTCTAAGTCCAGTTTAAAGCCAATAACATGTGAGAACCCCAGATTTCAGAGAGGCAGGAAAGCCTTGTGGTTCTGTGTTTAGGTTCTAGAAGGAGAATACCCAAATACACTGGTCCTGGCCCTTCCACAGATGAGCAATGTAGTCTTGGTCAACTATTTTGTATTCTTATGGCGCCTCAATTTTCTCAGACATAAAGTGGGAATAATGACAATATTTACCCGCTAAGATTGTACTCAGGATCAGTTCATCTGGGTAAAGCACTTCAATCAGTGCCAGGTTATGCAGGCCTTGAGAAGTCATATTCGTTAGGCAAGAACGGAGGAAAACAGAACAAGTCTCATTTGATTGCTTCATGAGTTTCTATATTCTCCATGAGTTGGTGCTTGAGCCTGATTATTTGCCGCATTTGGTAAGTTTTTCCATGCTAAAATCTTCAATGTTTCAAGTTTACCTAATAAAAGGCCCCCTGTGTCATGTCCTTGGCTTTAGAATTTTGCTGTGCCATCAGTTATGAGCTCTTTGATTTACAATTCAGCAAAAAAGTGACAGACTGGGTATTCTTGTTCAATTCAAGGTGATTGCTGCATAGTCATTTTTAACAGGACACCAGATTTAGCTGAACACTTGCAGTGAGGTAGTGTGCATATTAAATTCAAAATATGCATCTGAATCTTTCTGTTATGAGCCTCTGCATCTTTCTGTTATGAATTTCAGTTCTTGAAAATCACATACAGCTGATTAGGCTTCTTGCTAAAGGGGCAAGAGACTCATCATTAGAATGAAGTGTTGATTCTCCCTTCATCTAGCTTTTTGAATAATCTGAAATTCATATTCCAAAATCACCTCTGTTGGGTTTGCATTTTGATTCAATTGTCTAAGTGTGTATTTCTGATGTTCTAGGAATTCCAAAAATAATTATGAAGCTGTGCTTAGTTCCAGGTGGGCCAGGTAATCCTCTCCAGTCTGCACCACAGTGTCCCTCTTATATCTTCCCTGCTCTTTGCTGGAGAAGTAAAAATACTTCATTATACCAAGTAGACCAGCTCTGTCGCTAAGCTTGAGCCCATCTGTTGTATACCTTCCCCAATGAAGAGGTGATTTGTATCTGGACCTCCTATGCTTTTCCTGGTAGATGGGGATGGAACAGCACCCACCAGTCCTTCTGTCTTTGCAGGGGGGTGAATGATGGGGAGGAAGCAGAAGGTAAGCAGACCATGTCAGTGGAGAAAACAAAAGAACACTCCTGCTCTGCTGCAGTAGGCTTGGAAAATAATTTTCTTATAAAATGAGAGATGATGAAATCTGGTAATATCAGGCCCAAGACCCACCGCCTACAGTGATATTTGGCTTCATGGGCCACCTCTTAGGAAGGGCATTTTCTCTGCTCCATGAGAGCTCCATAGTGACTTGCTGCCTCCCTTGCCTATTCCCCAGGACAAGCCTGAAGATCCCACGTGATCTGGTCCCTACCTCTTCAGCATCCTGTGCTTGAGTGACACCAGCCTTCCTTGTTTCCCTTCAGTTGTTTAAGCGTACTAAGCGTGCTCTCATTTATCAATACCAGCCTTATTCCTTGAACCCTTTAACCTTCCATTTTGCTTGCCCAAATTCTACTCAGTCCAAGATTTAGCACTGATGTCACATCACAGAACCCAAGAACAAACTGGCATTTCAGTTGTACATTGGACAGACCACCCTTGCTTCACACCACTTCTTCTGTTATCTTCTTATTGTGGACAAGTGCCCCACATATTTTCTAAAATGTGAGCAATGCTGTGTTGAGGATATGTGCTCAGTTGAAGCTGATGCTGTCTCCATTCTCCAGCTATACCTCGAGGTGCCTCTCCAAAGAGAGGCCATAGTACCCTGAGAGGATCATTGAGTGCAGTGTCACGGACTCAGTTGTGAATGGAAATGGTGCACTCAGGTAGTGTGTGCATGTCTAATCGCCATGCCTTTCATATTCCATTGGGTCTCATGTTGAAAATTGGGTTTATATGTAACACTGTTAGCCCTTCTAATTACCCTGCCTTCTAGGAGCTGCAGAGATTTAGCAGTGAGTACTCACCTAGCCCTGTGCTCTGATAAGAGTTCAGCTCAGTGAAGAAGTCCCAAAGTGACTAAGAAGCCTACCACATTTAGAATCTCTGCCCTTGTTTGTGTTTTCACATAGAAAAAGGCTTCTTCACACCCCTCAGTTTCTCAGATCATAATGACTATATCCCTTTCTTAGAACCAGGCTTCTTAAATTTTGTTTTTTGGTATTAGATATTAGGAAATCTGTCTTTTTCCTATCCTACACCACATCTTCCAGAAAAAAGACCACTAATCCACCAAGAGGAAACCCAACTTTTCCTAGTTTACACATCAAGCCAGAGGTCAAGACTTGAACCCACCTATTGACCCTTACTGTAGTCCCTTGTTTGCCTTTCGTGTGTAGCTCCCTTATGGCTCAGTCTAATTCCTTTCTCTACAATAATCCTGAAGCTCTGGGGCAGCAGGGATCCTGTCAGTACCTTGAGGTGTTGCTGCCTGGGGCCCTCCCAAGATCTGATAATTTGAATGCCTGGATTTAGAGAAGGCCATCCCTAAAGTCTAGCAAAACAGGAGAAAATTAGATAGTACCAGCCTGGTGCTAAGTAACAATGGGAATAGAACAGTAGTGGCCATATACACACCAAAAAACACAAAACAAAACAACAGAAAAAGCAGCAGAAGGGGACAGTCACTCCCGCACCCATTATTTTTGTGATGTTACCCCACAGTTCCTTGGAGAGCCATGCAAGACAGATGTCATTGGCCTCTTTTTGCAGATAAAGCAACTGAGGTTGCAGGCAAATCTGGGGAAAGGACCCAAGCGTCCTGTGTCCCACCCTGGCAGGGGTGGGGGTTCTGCCATTATACTCACTTGCCTGCCAAAAAAAAATAATTACCCCACTAAGCACTCTCCCACCGTACCCCATGGGGGGAAAATCACCCTGGGAGGTGCTTTCAGAATTCATTCTTTGAAAAATCATTTGCTAAGAGCCTTCTATAGCTAGCTTCCAGCAGAACTCCAGGCTTCCAGAGCAGAGTGACCTTGGTCTTTCTCCTATAAGCCTACTGGAGAAATTTAGAGCCTAAAACTGAAGTTCCAAATATCTTTGGCTTCACAGAGCCCTTTGAAAAATGGATAGAAGCTATGAACAGTGTCTTTAGAAAAATACTGCATTTTCTTAATTTGCAAAAGCAAATGTTGTCAGATGGGTTAGCTCCCCTCTGCAATTCATGTTGAAACTTAATCCATACTGCAGTAATTTTATGACACAAGGCCTTGAGGAAGTGGTTAGGCTAGGAGGGTGCCATTCTCCTGAGTGATATTAGCACTTTAATAAAAGGTCTGGATGGGATAGATTCACCCTTTTTGTACCTTTTGCCCTTCTGTCCTCTGCATTGTGAAGATGCCACAAAAAGGCCCTCAACACACACTGAGTGTTAGCATTTAGTGTTAATCTCAAGAACCATGAGGAAATAAACCTCTGCTCTTTATACATTATCCAGTCTCAGGCATTTTGGTACAGTAGCACAAATGAACTAAGACAACTTTGGGTTAAAAACCTCTCACAGGCAACCTGGGGAGCCACCACACACTGACTCTGGTATTCATGAATTGCAGCTTAAGAAATCCTGAATCAGGGCCAAGGATTTAGCTCAGTGGTATAAGCACCTGCCTGGCAAGCACAAGGTCATGAGTTTGATCCCCAGTACAAAACAAAAAGAAAGAAATCCTGAACCAGACAACGACATTATGGTTTTGTTCTTTCAGAACAACTGTTAATTCTCCAAAGGCAACTTTCCACAGGGAACAGAGAGTAAGTGTAGCAGTGTGATTTTTGTGGGCACTGTTACCATTGTCTCAGCAAAGCTCTACACTTGCTGTGTCCTGTGTTCTTTTGATTTTCATGCCAGGGTGGGGAGGAAACCAAGATAGAGGAGTCACCAGCCTCAGAGCCAGCCATTATGCTTGAGGAGAAATGTAGTCTTTGGATCCATATTTGCTCTGCTTCTGTGGGGGAATGGTAGGAGGCCAGATGGGATTTTGGGGAGACTTAGAAAAAGAACTAGAAGTCAAGCACAGAAGTTTTGCAAGGGGATTTAACTAGGTGTTTAAAAGAGCTCAATTTGAGATGATCGGAAGGCTTAGAAAGCCTTTATAAGGTCTTCCTAATGATGCTGACAGCTAAGAGTGGCATGCCCCTGAGAGTCTATGATTATCTTGCAGGAGACATCTTTATGAGATCCTTATTAAGAACAGAGCATGTCAGTGGGAGGGAGGGAGGGAGGGAGGGAGGGAGCAGCAGCATGCTCACAGCTCTGGAGGGCAAGTGAGGCAGCCTCCTCAATTTGCAAAGTGCTTTGCAGTCCTTTTTCATCATTTCTGCAACAGACCTGTGAGGTTGATACTGAACCCCCTACAAATTGTAGAACATCAAAGCAGATAGTGGGCTGCCCATCTAAAAGTAACCTTAAAAAAAAAACACCTTGATGGACCTGGAGTTTGCCCCTCTACAGCCCGGATGATGCCGTAATCTAGATTAGAATGCTGTCCCTCTCCCTGAACCCTGCAGTTCCGTGACCCCTTGGATTAGTTAGTTTCCTTGCAAAAGAGCATACAGGTCATTCCCTCTGTGAGATCTTATCCCCCTCCCGACTGCTCACCAAGTGCAGGAGATTTCATCAGCTCCACTGAAGGCTTGAGGATTCCCAGGTGGTGTGAACTTCAATCTTCAGGGTGTGTAAGCAAGGAAATGCATAATGGAGTGGGCCAAGGAAAGACCCAGGAGAGAGAGAGCCTCAGGCAGCATTTTGTCCAGTTCCATTGTTTGACTCTGGGGGAAACAGTGTGATGCAATTTTGTTACTAGATTATGAGAACTGATGATGAGGGTGATAATGACAGGTACGATACATGTTCTGAGTGCTCACTACCAGGTACGGAGAATTGGTGTCTTGTATATTCTCTGAGACGAGCATCAGAGGATGGCTGAGACTCCGTGTTGTGGATAAAGACCTTATGTAGAGTAAGGCCGATACCCAGCCCAACACCTTTTGGGTGTGAAATTATTTGTTTCTCATGCACCTATTCAAGACTACCATAGATTTTGTGGTTTACAATAACACAAATGGGTTTTCTTACATATCTCTTGGTCAGAATCCTGGTACAGGTTTCAGCAGATTAAAATCAATTGCATGAGTAAGTGGAACCCCAGTCCTTTTTAGGGCTCCTACAGGGAGATTCTGTTTCCAGCTGTTTGAAATTATTGGCAGAATTCAGTTCCTTGTAGTTGTAGGACTATCGTTTTTCTTCCTGGCTGGAAACTGAGGGCTGTTTCAGGCTTTTAGGGGCAGCAACCACATTCCTTGGCTCACCACCCACTTCCCTCCATCACAAAAACTAGCCATGACCAATAGAGTCCTTCTTGGTCACATCTCTCTGATCCACCTCTAGAGTCACATATTCCCCCACCACTTCTCTCCCTCTCCTTTTCTCTACCTGTCACAAAAGATTCTCTGCTTTTAAAGACTCATGTGATTAGATTGCGCCCACCCGGATAATCTAGTATAATCTCTACATTTTATAACCTTAATGAAGTTAAAGTTCCCTGTAAGGTTCCAGGGATTATAATATTGACCTCTTTGCAAGGCCACTTTTCAGCATCCCACAGTGACAGAGAAATCTGCCTGACTTCTTGGTTTTGTTAAATAGAAGGAAGAACATGGCATTCACTTTTGGGTTATGAAGACTAAATATGAAGCATAGCTTCTGTCACATTGGCATTAGCTGTGGGAACTATTCTCAAACCTGTTTTGCAGTTGAGGAAACATACTTAGAGATGATAATTAACTCGCCAAGGAACAAGATGCAGAACTCCTTGCAAGACAGCAATATATTTCATCCGTCTTTTTCATCACCTGTGGTCCCTGCCCTAGTGCCTGGCCCAAACAAGATGCTGAGTAAATGCTCATAGAACAAATGACCCAGAAGCAGAAAGGCTGTGTAACTTGTATGCGCACCATGAGACTGAGAGAATGTCAGAGGCAGAGGGACTCTTGGGAGAGGTGAACAATTCAGGCTTCTCATTTTATTCCTGGGAATCTGAGACTCTGTGGGAAGGGAACTGCCTCCGGTGATAGGTAAGGCAGAGCCCCAGTATGTAGCCAGCACTTCTCAGTCAGTACATTTTCTTTTGCATCAGGCTGTGTATATTTGTAGAGGTCTCTAGACCCTGTGATAAAAGTTGAGCCAGAAGCCAGTTCCCTAGGAGGCATTGACTGCCACTGACCCCTGGTACAGCCTGAGAGAGAGAAGCTCACATGGAGAGAGAGTCCACCTTTTCTTCTTAGAGGTGGCCTCTGGCAGGGATTATCTGCAGCTTGTCCTTGGGTTCCAGAGATCCCCTGAGGCAGCCTCCCAGCAGGCCCACAGCCAGATGCCTGCTGCTCACTCTGGCCTGCATCAGTCCTTGTCTGCTTTGACAGAAGACCACATGCTGGCCCACTTATACCTATATCTTCATGGGATTTAGGACCATTTGGTTCTGTGTGACTCAGTTTCCCCATCTCTAACTCCTCTGGATACCTTCAGGGTCCCAAGTGATAGAACCAAGTTTCAGTTCCTTTCAGAGGAATGGCTGGAGAAAATTCATATCAGCCTCAGGGACAGAATTGTGCTAATATTCCAAACACTTCCTGGCTCTGCTGAGGCTAAACAGAGTTTGGCAACCAGTCAGGTTCTTCCGGGTAGCTGCTAGCGCCCTACCCCCTCCATGGGAGCCAGCTAAGGCAGCACTGGATGTGCCCAGTGTCTCTGGCCTCTCAGGCA
The DNA here is from genome assembly GCF_034190915.1 of Cavia porcellus. Taxonomy (NCBI): domain Eukaryota; kingdom Metazoa; phylum Chordata; class Mammalia; order Rodentia; family Caviidae; genus Cavia; species Cavia porcellus. The sequence goes on from NW_026947487.1 coordinate 83,275,283, forward strand.
GTGCCAGGCCACCCCTGACACGGGGCAGCCACAGGAAAAGCCATCTGTCTCTATAGAGAAGGATGTGGCATTTAGACTGTTATCTCACTGGAATTCAGGGTTTGTCCTGCTGTCTCAGGAGGGTAGAGTAAAAGCTGAACCAGCTTTTCCCTAGGCAGAAGTGCTAAAGTTCATGATGTGAGGGTTACCAGATAATTCAGCAGAGGAGTCAAATGCATGAGTGGTTATTTGCAAGGGGCAACAAATGTGTGTTCCAGCTACACACCAACCCCAAGGCTTAGCACTTATGAAATGGTTACTTTGAGTTATACTAATCCATCAAGGCAAATGTGATTTGTCTACTTTTATAGAGGAGGATTTGAAGATTGGAAGATGGTGAGTCTGGTTACTCAGAGCATTCAAACAGGGATTATTTGGGCTCCTGGGATTTAAAATCTGAACTTGATTTGGCTGTGAAGTGCACATCAACATGTGTGCACCTAGATCAGATAGGGCTTAGAACCATCTCCTCTGCCTTCTAATGGCACACTTCTAGGAAGATGGAGTCCGTTCTAACAGACAGGAGTAAAGCAGTGGCATAATAATAACTGCACCATTCAGCAGTCAGACAGTGAGTATTCTTGAGTGCCTGCCAGAGTGTATACTAGAATGTGTACCATCTCCAGGGAGCTGCCATTCTAGGTACAGGAGGACAGATCAACACACACAACTCCATGAAGAGAATAAAATAGGGAAAAGCAGAGGCTAATCAGAGACCTACTTTAGCTGAAATGATCAGAGAGAGAGATCAGGGAGAGAAAGATTTCTAGTGGAAGGAAGATCACTTGAGGAAGAAAGAGCAGCCATGCAAAAGTTCTGAAGAAAGAACTTTCCAAAAAGAAGGAACAGAAGGACAAAGAGACAGTGAGATAGCAGTGGGCTTACAATGACCTATGGACAGGAAAACCCCTGGATGGCTGAGTTCTAGGAAAGGGCTAATGTGCAGAAAGGGTCTTCAAGATTTTTTTTTTTTTTTTTTTTTTTAGTGTACCGGGAGCAGGGAGTTAGTTAGGAAAGAAATCAAGTCTGATTTATACTTTGAAGTTCATTTTTATTGCTGTAGGGAGAATGGGTTAAGGAGGAGCAGGAGAAAAGCAGAGACCAAGGAGAAGCCACTAATGTCTTCCAGTTGGGTGAGAGACGGAGGTAACTGAGACCAGAGTGGACCGTATGGAATTATTGGAATCAGGCAGTAGTTTGGAGTTAGAGTCAGTAGGATCGACTTATGATAAGGACAGTGATATTTTGGTAAACCAGTTCTAGGTGAGAGGGGATGCCCTTGATCATAGAGTTTACTGGGTTCTATGAGTGTGATCTCCACCACCACGGGTTAGAGGCTGCCAGTCTGACAGTAAACATTGTGCAGTCAGCTCTCAACAGCCAGTTTAAGCCAGCTCCAGCTCAGCACAGGTCAGGCCGTGGAGGGAGAGAAAGCAATAACTGGAGAATGTTAAAAGATCTTTGACCTGAACAACTGGATGAATGCTTCAACAGAGTAAAAAAGACTAACGGTGAACAGAAAGAATGGGGGGCAGGTAGAGTTCTTCTGGCCACATTTGCTTTTAGATGCATAGTTATATATTTAATAGATACCCACTTAATAAGTTCTAGGTACTTTCACACTGTCTCAAATATTAATTATTTCAATAACTATGAGTTTGGTGGTTTCTTCTCTATTTATGGAACAAAAATCTGTGGTAAAAGGGGCCAAGACATTTAACCAAGGTTATACAGATATAGAGGACAAGGATGAGTTTGAACTTGGTTGCTCTTGCTCTCACCAAGAACCTGATCATTGCACACATCGTCCTATCCCCACATCTATGCCATGTTTTTAGAGTTTGAAAACTGGATCTTAGTATAGGCAACAACTGTAAAGACAATAAGATTCATTATGACACCCATTCCTGTTGACTGTTATCTTCTTTTAAAGCCCTGTAATGTCTCCAATGTTTTGGTTTTATTCTTTACTGCTTTGTTCAATTTTATTATAACTGATGATATAGGCAATTCTTTTTAAGATAGCAAGAGGCAGTATGGTAACCATTGTTGATCACCTAGTATTTTGTTTTTACATTATCTATTATGTTCATTCTTTTGATTTGACTGACTCTGCTCTGTTATGTCACATTTGGTTTTACTCTCTTCAAAAAAAAGTAATAAGAACTGTGGGAGTAATGAAACCCAAAATGTGTAATTGTCATTGCACAAAAGAAAGGAAAAGAAAGTGCTCTAAAGGAAATATCTGCATGTATATTTAAGTGTATAAGATAGATAACCATATTACTGAGTTTTGATGGATCATTGAACAAAACTGTTTCCAGTCTCACTGTTTGAAAGTCCACTTTATATGCTTTAATTTTGTAACTTGAACAACTATTTCTAAGATAACAACTATTTCTAAGATAACTATTTCTAAGATAACTATTTCTAATCTATTAACTAGTGATTTCCTATTGTTTATTTTTTCTGAAATTCTGTATAACTTGTGCCCTATTTCTGCTTTTTTTTCTTTTTCTCCTTAATAAAAAAAAAAGAAAAGAAAAAAGTGATGCAAAAACAGGCAGAGAGAGATAAGAGTGGTGTAATTACAAGCCAAGGAATGCTGAGGATCGACAGACTCCCCACAGAGGAGTGAGCAGTATGGGGGTGGATTTTCCCCAGAAACCTCCGGAGGAAACTGGCATTACTGTTCCCTTCATTCTGGATTTCTGGTCTTCAGAGACATACAACAAATTCTGTTGTTTTAAGCCATCCTGTATGCGCTAAGTTTTTATGTGGACTTAGAAAACTATATACAGATACAAAAAGGCATTTGATAAACTTAGTACCCATTGCAAATTTAAAAGAACTTAGTAAATTAGAGATAATATGAAAATATCTTTAAAAAATGCTACATTTAAAAATGAAACAGAAATAAGGCAAATAAAACCAAAACAAGTATCCCAATATTATTTAATGTAATTTTAGACTTCCCTATTATTCCCCTAAGAAAAATAAAAGAGGACTAGTTTGGGGGAAAGTGATATAAAATGGTCATTTCCTATGTTATGATTGTAAATGGAGAACTAAAAGAATTAACTTTAAAAATAGTAATTCACACTTCAATAAGATTGCAAATTATTTAAAAATCAGTTATATTTCATGCTTAGTGCCATAATAATGTTAGGAAAATAATGAATTGAGAAAGATCCAATAGCTAATTCATTGAAAAAAATTTTTTTAATTTTATTTTAAAAAGAAAAAAACACAGAAAAAAAGAAACAACAACAAAACCCCAAAACAGTAACGATGTAGGATTTCAAAACAGGATGACAGGAATTTAACAATGGTTGTTGTATTATATATCATTATCTTCAAAAAAGATGCTCAGATTACTGGATGTAGGCATGCAAAATTGATCAAACAGTATCAACAGGGACTGTTCTTTTCCATGAACCAATAGAAGCAGTAGTACAGTTAAATCTTGGCTACCTTGTGTATGTATGTATGCAGTTTATATTTTCTCCTTTCCTTCTTTTCTCCTTTGCCCCCTCCCAGCTGTTCTTTCCCCTTGAACAATTTCTTACCCTTTCACAATCTAGACGTAAACCTTTGAACTGAAGTGCTGACCCTAATGATGAAAATTATATCATTTGATTGAGGGGACACAAATGATTCAAACAAATGGAGAGATGTGCTACATGCTAGACAGAAATATTTAATGTAAAATCTCTTCAAATAAATCTCTATATTTCTCACAAAAAAAAAAAAACTGGATCTTAGAACATTTTGGGACAGCCTTGAAGAGGTCTTGTATGGCTGTTGCTGCTATTTTTAAGGGAGAGAATAGTATCATTTTGTTTTATTGGCCTACACAGTGTTTAAAAAGAAAAGAAATGCATTGTCTTAAACAAGTGCACGTTCACCCCCACCACTCATGGTCTCTTCCATTTCATTCTGTCTTATCACCTGCCCGCCTTATACACATTGATTGCTTGCACCAGAAGGCAGTGCCATTTCCCTTGCTAGAGGAGCCAATATATAATGGGCTCTGTAGGTTGCTTCTTGTCTTGGACCTTGCACATGGTTCCCACTCTGTCCCCAAGCCCAGGTCTAGTCACAGGGTTGTAGGGTATGTTTGATTTGCATCTCAGCTATACCGTTCCTGACCTGCTCAGTTACTAAAGACATCATGTACTTTAGCCATAAACACTGTCTTTCTGACTCAGTAAATACTGAACTGTCTCACCTGTTTTCCTGACTGTATTATCGTTATTCTGCTAGCGTAATAAGGCTTGGAGGCATTGTTTTTCTGTCTGCAGCCTTTTGGTCTTCTTTCTGGTGATAGGAGCATTTCATGGTACACTTCAGCATCATCAGCAGTGGCTGGACCTCAGTGAAATGCTACCGTCTAGTCATCTGAGAGGAGCTCACAGCCCGTGGTGCCGGCCCCCTTGGAGCAGACACCACCACTCCCTGCATGGCAGTTTGGGGTTCACTACCTGCAGTGGCATACCAGCATTGGTGGAAACCCTCACCTCAGAGCTGGCATGACTGGGAACACCTGAGCGCTGTGCCAGGGCCAATGACCTTTCCAAAGCCAGGGAGAAAAGACAGCCCGTCTCTTCTGGGCAGATCATGTGTACCAGGTGCCACTGAGGAGAGTTTGCCCAGGCTTAGTTAAGGCCACAGCCAGGCTGGAGTAGGATAGGTAGAAATGCCTGAGAGCAGCAGGCCTTGCCTAGCTATCTCCATGTGTGAACCCATTTAGTGAAAGGTGTTTGAGCTTCTGTCTGTCTGTCTGTTTCTTTAGATTATGCATTTTTAAATTCATAAGAACAAATAGAAAAATGTAGTGCTACCTATGGTAGCTCACACCTGTAATCCTAGCACTGGGACACTGAGGCAGGAGGCTTGCCATAAGTTCAAAGCCAGCCTGTTAGTGAGTTCAAGGTGAACCTGAACTATATAGTGAGAACCTGTGTCAAGGAAGGAAAGAAAGAAAAGAAAAGAAAAAGAAAGAAAGAAAAGAAAGGAAGGAAGGAAGAAAAGAGAGGTAAAAGTCTACATTACTGTAAGTCTAAATACAGTTTTTTTCCATGCTGCTGTTAGTTGCAGTGGTGTATCCTTGCTGTCCCCGCCTCACCCGAGCTTGAGTACCAGTACAGTGCGAACAGTGCTGAGTTTGTCATCAGAAAAAACTTGAGTTCTATGTCCCAGTTCTGCTAACTAACGTGCGGTGTACTATATTGCATCTCATTTCACTGCCTTACCCCCTTCAGATCTGTGTAAATGGCACTTTCTTGCGTGTCTTCAGACCACCCTGTGTAAATTAAGACCCCATTCTCAGTACTCCTTGCTTCCTTCTGCTTTCTGTTTATAAATAGTACTCAGTGCCACACAACCTGTTTATAGATGACCTTTGTGTTTGTTAGCAATCTTATCCCATGTATATTCCATGAGACCAGGAATTGTCTGTTTTTATCTGCTAGATGTCTGGCGCATAATAAGAGCTCAAGAAATGTTTGTTGTTTGAATGAACTGACTTTATGTAATCTAATGCTACTTAGTAAACTTTTGTAATGAAATAAAGAGTGACCTTAACGCTTGACAGAAGGGCTCAGAAGGAAGTAGAACCCTTTTGAGAGATGTCTACTTTGCTGGAAGATACCATTGTTGTCCTTACCTGTCGTTGGGGACCATGTGCTATAGGTAATTAGATTCTTGCTGACTACAGGGCACTGTTTTAGGTTGGAATGATGGATGACTTTAATCTCCACAATTACTCAATGAGGTAAGTTTCATTATCTCCATTTTACAGATTAAGTAAATTAATAAATTCGAGAAACCTAGAAGCTCAACTGTATCCAATTCCAAAGTGCCTAAAGCCATGGCTAGCAGACACAGGTGCCAAAGGAGTGCCTGTGAGTAGAGAAAGCCTAATCTTCACACTCTTAGAGTTTTTCAAGCTCCTCACGGAGGAGCACAGTGAAAGGAGGCAGCACGTGTGCCAGAGGGTGCAAGGCCTGGCTCGCAGAGGCCCACTTCACGCCCAGTTTCCTGGCCTGTTGTTTTAAAGCTTCACATAGCTTCTTGCATTCTCCTTCATGTAATAAAACAAATTCTTTCTGTTTTTATATAGAAATGATACTTTTGACCAGCCAGTTACAGTATATAGTCTTTAAAAGCATACAGACAGCATCTGTTGAAGCTGCTCACCTGCCTCTTTTCCTGGGAGATACGCTCCTGGTATGAGTTTTTGTATGCCCAGGACTTATTCAGGCTAGTGTGCAAAAGCCACAGCGGGCGGGTGTGTGGCCTGGTCTCTTCCATACCCCGCAGTGGAAACTCACGCTGTTTGTCCACTGTGCAAACACGGCTTGACTGAGGAAGCAGGATATTCACATCCAGCCTGAGCCATCTGTTGTTTCAGACCTGGATGATGGCTGCACTTGTGTGAATGGGGCTTTAGCAAACAGTGCCTGGCCTGGTCCCCTGATAAGGGGCTACATCTCAAACAGGTTTTATAGCTCTGCCTTTCATCTTCTGTCAAACATGGGTGGAGAAAATCACAGAGAGAATAAAATGTCCTGAAGCTGTTGGAATAACATCGGTGGTTTGTTTTGTTTAATTAGAGGTCCAGGGTGGCATGTAAATGGACCACTGAGACTCAGCCCATAAGACTTTGATGACAGATAGCTAAGGGTTTCCCTTTGGGGTAATGCCTCAGTCATCACTTCAAATGTGGGATCAAGGTCTCCAGGGCTTTCACTTACTCCTGGATAAGGTTTCTTCACACTTTGTGTCTTAGTCTCTACCTAAAACACCTGTCCATGTATTCAGAATCATGCAGCAGTTTATTTTATTTTTATTTATTATTGTTGTTATTTATTATTATTTTGGTACTGGGAATCAAACTCAGGGCCTCGTGCTTGCCAGGCCAGCACTGTGTCACTGAGCTACATCCCTGGCCCCATGAAGTGGTTTTGAAGTGGAAGGACTCACAGATTGTTCAGCCCTTGCATGTCCCAGATGGGACACTCACATTTCCTCAGACAGAAAGGGAGGCCTTCCTGCATCTAATCTCTCAGTCTGAAAACTGACAGTCTGGGGCTATGTGGTTGGTACCCTACATGTCTGTCTGTCTGGTGGGAAATAGCTGAAACTTAGATTAGCTTTTCTGTTCTATTTAGTCTGTAGCAACATCAGCAAGCCAGGACCCATAGACAGGAAGAAGTAAGGAGAATTAAAGTATGTAAGTCCGAGAACAGAATGGCACTATTGCTTGGGCCTTTTACCTACTCTGTGAAAGCATTGATTGACTTCCCCCTTGGCCAGCAGCTTACCTCCCAAACCTCTGAAATCTAGGGTGGGATGTTTTGAGAGCCCCTAAGAGATAGGCTCCAAAGAGAGTCTTTCTTGCACAGGGAAAGGACTCCCTTTATTCAAGCTATGCCCAGATGTCACCTTTTATGTGACACCCTGTCCAAAGGGCATTCTTCATCATGTTCTGTCCCCATGTGTCCCTTTTCTGTTTTCCCTTCCTAGAAGATATGATCCCTGAGAGCCAGGTCTGTATCAGCTCTGTTCACTTCTAGATCCCTGGCACTGAGGAAAGTACTTGGCATGCTCTGTGTAAGCAGGGATTGGAGATACAGTAATTTAGGGGAACAATTGGAAGGGACTGGGAGCAGTGGGAGAGGGTGGCTCTAGAAAGAGAGTGAGCATCCCTTTTGGAGCCCCTTGAATAAATCTGAATGCAGACTGCTTCACAGGGCCCATCTGTGATTCTTTCAGAAACTATCAGGATTGGTACTAGACATTAACACCTAAAGTCAAGGGTTTCTGGTTCCCTAATCATCCAGCCTGTATTTCCCATTAGGCTTCTCTTCGATACTCAGTGTCCTCTCTACCTTCCAGAACAAAGCCTTTGGGAAGTTGAAGCCTGGTCTCAGGGGAAGGTGTATCTCAGTTACGGTGTCATCCCCATGGCTGCCTGCTAGCACTTTTCCCATTTGGTTGGCAGATTAGAGAGAATAAGAGAATGTGGAGGCTGAAGGGGCTCCCAAACATCCAGTTTATTTCTGTTTGTTGAAGATGATGGACTAGTGGGGACTGATACCCAGAGAAGATAAAGGATCTACCAAACGACATACAGCAAGGCGTTGACACATTCCTGCTTTAAAAAATAAAAATAAGAATGAATCTTTATGTTTTATTATTAACCTTTTGATATTCCCTCTTTCCTATTGCCTCCTCTGCCCCACACCCACACCCAAAAATATGTCCAAAAGCTTGCCAGGAGCCTCCTAATGCTTACACTAATATGACTGACCCGCTAAGGCCTTGTTCTGAAGCAGTAGTTGAGAAGTTCATGCATCTTCAGAAATGTGCCCAGTAAGACAGATGGTGTTTTTGGCTAGACAGTGGCTTTCAGGAGCCAAGCATTCCCCAAGTTTGTATTCCTTGGAAGTTTCTTTCTGCAAGCTTTTAATGTGTGTAGTACACCTGCCCTAAGAGACATGAGGTCGAGTAAGTATAGAAAATACTATCTATTCTATAAGCTCTTGGAGAGACACAGTGGACTTTAGTGTATTAAGGCCTCTGAAAAGTTCTACAGTTAAGAAAATTTTTGTGTTAAGATTATACTAAAAAGTCTTTTTGTGTGATTGAGAGTTTTTTCTACTGGTTTGATCTCAGAAGTCTTTCTGCACAAAAAGCTATTGATCTTTCACAGAATTAGCCTTCCTCCAACCACAGACCAGCCAGGCCACTCATACAGAGGACCTGACATTTACTTTTCATTATATGCAATCCCGGTGGTTCTTTAATAGTAAACTATATCGAAGAGGGAAAAATGACATCCAGGCTTCCTCATGGGTGGGGATAAAGTGCCCTCCAATCAGTTTTTGCTTCCTATAGTGAGAAAGACAAAGGAAAGACAGACTTGCCAAGGCATTTCCCTTCTTTATGTTCTGTGATTCTGTTTTTATTGTCCTAAGAAAGCCTACGGGCTCTTTCCATTTCATGAGTACAAGAAAATAGGGGCTTTAAACAAATGGTTTTCTAGACATGCCAGAGAGAATTCACCATTAGGAATTGCATCAGTGGTGCCCACAGAGCTGAGGGGGAGGGGGAAACCTGAGTATCCTTTATGCTAAGTGGATTCGAATCCTGCCATTACCACGCAACATTTCTTAATCTGGTTGTGTCTCTTTGCTAATCTGTAAAATGGAGTACCTGCAGTATCTATCAGAGATGGCTCTGAGCATTGCTGAGATCTGAGTTCAGAGTTTAGAATGACATTCAGTGCAAAAACAGTACTTGTAAGCATTTATTTGTTAGCATTGCAGTGAGAACTCTGTGTAAACCCTACCTTTGTTCTTTTTATTCCTGTGCTCCGGAGTCTGCATCAGAGGCTGACGTATTAAATAGAAGCTTGTTAAAAGTTGATTAAATGAATGACTGAGGAAATGCATGGACAGTCTTCTTAGTATGGATAGCTAGGCACATCTCTGAGAATCAGATCCTGGCATAGGAGGTGCTGGGCTCAAGGGGAGCTTCCTCTACTCCCTGCTTGTCTCTGTATTAATGAGACAGCAGTGCCCAAGAGGATATAAGTTATGATGTGGAATTCAGAAGCAGGGCACGAGGTGATTTCCTGGAAGGTGACAATGTTGTCTCAGTGTTTCAGGCCTCGAGGTTTCAAACCATGTGGATTTCTATTCCTGGTTACCATAAGCGACTCTGTGCCTGCCCCAGCCAGAGTACCAGTGTGAGGATTGTGACCTTTGGATTATCCCAGGGAAGAAGCTGCCTGCAGGGCAGCTTTGGAAGAGATGGGAAGTACCCCAGAACTGTCCAAGGAGGACCAGGCGCCCACTGGTCACTTTGATTCTAATTCCCCAGGGCCCCTGCATTGTGGGTTAGTACCACAGAATGACATGTGAACCCTTGACCTGCTGATGTAGATTTTACCCTCTCTTGAGGAAACATAACCAAGGCACTGGACCAACATAAGCAGCACAGATGCTATGCTGACTGGCTGTGCTGGGAAGCATGACAGTGATTTGCCCTAGGCCTCTCTTTGCCTTCAGTAACCTAAGTTCTGCCTGATGTTACAAAGTGGGGAGATTTATTGTGCTCCACTGCATGGCAGTGTGTTTACCCAAACATTTATACCAGCTTGTTTATATTCCTAAAGGAGCCAAAGTTTACTAAGAGTTCAGTATTATTAAGGACCATAAAGTGGTCTTAGATCCCCCAGACCTCCTGATGAAGATGAGGTGAGAGTTGACTCTCTCTCCTCCTTCTCTGCCTCTCTCACTTTTGGTTGGATGACAGTAGTAGTCTAGAGAGTGGCAAAACCCAGAGCAAAACTGGTACAACCAGCCAGGTCATGCCTCCCCACCCCCAACTGGGTCCAGAGGTTCTTAGGTTGGAACACTCATAGTTTGGGGTTGGGCCATCAGCCAAATCTCTGTCTCTGGAGAGGGAGCAGATAAGAATGCTGCAGACTTTCAGCTGAACCCTGTCTTTCAGGAAGTATGGCTGGAAAGAGCGGTGGGCTATGGTCCAACCAGGCTGCAGTTCCTTGGGCTATTCCCTTAAATTCTAGTAGCTAGGGAGGGGGATCACACTGAAAGCTACATAAGCCTGTGAACTATTCAGAGCTGACAAAGCTTAATTTTGCAGTAAGCATTTTTGCCAATTCCTGGTAACATGCTTCTCATACTATACCCAGGGTGCCCTCTGTAAGGGTGTGAGAGTTCTTGAGGGAATGTGGTTCAGCAAAGGTCCAGCCCCTTCTCCTTCACTCCTAGCACTCCTGTTCCAGTTACCACACTGGGCATTCTTAACTCAAAGGTCCTCCAAGAGAATCTGTTTTAGTCCCAGTTTATCTCTTTCCCCTAAAGCATCTGTGTGGGTCGGAGAACCTGTTACAGTTGGGGATGAATAGCTGTGCTGTACCAGGCCTAATGATGTTCATCCACCAGCTTGCCAGAAAATGTTGTATCTTTGTCATCTCTATGGTTCCTCAGAACATTTAAATATGATGCTAGGGCACATGAATTCTGCAAAAGTCACTTATCCTTTATGAGACAAAGGTGCTTAGCCACATCTCACAGCTCTCAGGGTACAAGGAAGAAAGGGGTATAATTCATGCTCCCTTGAGGTCATGTTGAGACAAATTATGTTTTCTAACACTGTGCTGCTTCAGTAGATTCCAGGGCTTCCCTCCAGTTGTAGGTGGCTCAGACCCCTTAGAACATGTAGAAACTGAATATAGATTTAGACTCTTAGAAAAGATAGGTGCTTAGAGAGATCATATAGCCCTGTCCATTCATAGATAGGGAAGCTGTTGCCCAGAGAGTAAACAGCATGAGTGGGTCTACAAGAACTAAAGGCCTGCTGGACATGAAGCAGACCAGGTGAGTGGTCTCCACAAATCTAGTTTCTAACCCTCTGTCATTTCCCCTGGCTTCTGGAGTCTGCTTGACCTGCTGTTCTCAGTACCCTCTTAGAGCGTGCACCCATGTAAACAGCTTACTGAAGACCTTGCACATTTTCTTTGAGATTCTGATGGAAGTGTGGAGTGTGCCCTGCCCTCCTTAGGCCTCTGGGGACAGGCTGTTCTGTGCAGGCTGTAGCCATTGCCTCCTTCTCTTACTCTGCCAGTGTCACCCAGCAGTATCCTGGAGTTGAAAGAGTGATTAGGCCTAAAGCTAGCCCCTTTCCTACTGGTTTAGGATAAATGTGTAATAATTGTGGGAGGAGATATTTATTCATTTGACCTATGTGAATCTTGTGGCTTTGTAAAATACTATAAAAGAGAGTAGAGAAAATCTGTACGATACAAGTATTTTATGTGCATAACTTGACTGCTCATTTCACAGTAGAGATCTTTTCTGCTTTCACATGAGATAGTGACTTTGAGTTACAGCCCATTTTGATGTGGGGAAGCTGGGTATCAGTCCTAAGGTAAAATCTTTATCAGCCCAGGTCTTCACCAGAGTTCAGGCAGTCATTCTTGATTTCATTCTTAAAAGGAAGCAACGTTCTCCCATTATTGCTTCCCAGGTCTTTTCCTGAAGCTGGTGGAATGGTTGACCTTTGTTGGCAAATTCCACGTTGGTCCACTTTGGGAAGAAAAAATGAGTGAGAAGGGCCATTATGGCCAAAGTTTGAATTGTAGAACGGGACCTCAGACATAACTTTCAAAGTAGAATGTGTTGGATGAAAGGCAACTTGGGTTAAATTTTGCACTTTTTATTCCCTTCATATCTCTGTCTCTGTCTCTCTGTCTCTCTGTCTCTCTCTCTGTTTCGCTCTCTCTCTTTCTCATACACAGGGAAGGAGGGAGTGGATTTAGACTGAGTTCATAGAATTAACCACCAGAAATTGGAAGACAGGAAGAATTGTAAAGGTATCCATTCTAGAACCTTAGAAATTTCCAGATGCAACTTCCATATAAGTCCAGCCCACATTGTTGCAGTGCAGCCATCAATTTATGTTGGCCAAAAATCAAAACACTGAAGCACCAGTCTTTTGTTACCCTAGAAACAACCTTCTTACTCCCAGTTCAGTGCTCTGCTTCATTACATATGTTACTTCATTCCTGGGATGACCTTTCCAAGCTGGTCTATGACTCACCAGAGCAAACTGGTCTTATTACATTATAGTGGTACTAGTAGCTTGTTCCTAAATTCAGTGATCCTCTATAATCATCAGATACCTTATGGTTTTGAATGACTTTTGATTGTTTCACAGTCAGACTCACCAGCCAAAAATGAAGTTTCACTTACTACCATAAATATTTTCAGATTCTCAATGCATTCTTTTTTTTTTTAAAGGCAGTCAGAAGTGCTTTAACCAATGACTTTGTTGCTGGAGTATGTGTGGTTGTGGATTTGGACATCTATCTATTTCTACCATTTCATCTACTCATCCACATTTCATCTACTTTCATCTACATTACCTCAGTTACCTCATCCATAATGTGAAAGTAAAAATAGAGCTTAATTCATAAAATTCTTATCAGGACTATGTGATTATGTCTATATAAAATACTCATTAGTATATTGCTTGGCACATAATAAGCACCGAAAAATATTTGCTACTAACATTATCCTACTATGTTTATAACAGTCCTCTCATAATTGTAGATGCAGTGAACCAATGCAAATTAGTATGGTACAAGAATAGGAGAAATCAAAGAACTAAAGACTAATGACATTAGTTGGCAGGATTTATGCTACCATTCAATAGATACTTACTAAGCATCTAGTATGTGCCAGACAGGGCGTTGCATATGGGGATGAATGAAAGAGATGTAGTCCTGATGGCCAAGGACACAGTGGTGTCATTGGTTGTAGCCCACCCTTACTTATAGAGCCTTTGTGAGCCCTGTCTTCTTACAGATTACGTAGTTACTTAGTAGGTTATTACCAACATACAGAGTGTTACACATGTATGTCTTGCTTCAGAGAGAGGAGGAACGGTGCATTCTGGTGGCCACCCCACTGCTGCAACCAGAAAAAACAGCCATGTCCCTGGAAATTGGGTCTGTTTAAATTTAACTCTAGGGGGAGAAACACAGCCGTTCATTTCCAAACTGTAATTCTCTCCCCACCACCACCACCACCATGTGCTATTGGAAAGCACAGATGCTTTGGCATTTTCCCTCTAACAATAACAGAGATTGTTCACAATTATGAATGGTTTTGGTTGACTTCAGCTCCAACAAAAACCATGAATCATTTCATAACTTCTGAAATTGCAAAGAAATAACAAACACTGGCTCCAGGAAAAAAAAATGGACACATTATGAAGCACAAAGTCTTCTAAATCAAAACGTGAATCCTTTTTTATTTACTTAGCAGCTGCACATTGCAAGGCCAGCTGGCAATGAGAAAAAAAAAAAAAAACCAAACTCATATCTAGGTACCTGGGGTACCACTTGTACAGTCTTATTTGTAGAATCCATAAATGACCACAGTATAATTTTCTTTCCCTGTCTTTCTTAAAGCTTGAGCCCAAAGCACTATTTCATACATTTTACTGTATTCTAAAGAAATGCGTGTAAAAAGAGATGCACAGAGTGAGGTTCATGTGACAGACAGAGGATCCCTGTCAGGGATCCTATCACAATACCCACATGTACACACACACCCTTTTTGTGACCACCTGTTTGGCATACCTCTTATGTCCTGCAGATATTGGACACCAAGTTAAGGTTTTCAAGAGATAAGACTAAGAGGGTTGGGCTTTCCCCAACCTGTGATACAGCCTGTGTGATACCAACTAGGCCTGGGATTTGAGCAAGGCAAAGATACAGGTTGGCAGCTCTTCGTCTAAAAAGTGTATCAGTCAGTGCTTACTAGAGGGACAGATTTAATACAAGATATATAAATAGCAAGAATTTACAAGATTGGTTTACAGTGGCCACCACAGAGTCAGGTGTGGAAAAGTACAAAAGCTCTGTCTGCAGGCTAGAGATCCAGAGGATATAGTTGAAGGTTTGGAGCTAAGTGCCTGTGTGAGTTCCATGTCAGGAGGCCAAAGGGTCTGCAGTGGAAAGCTCAAGGGTCTGAGCTGGACGCTAAAGAGTCTGCACTGGAAACCAAGAGATGACATCCAAGCTGAAGACTGAGCCCTTCCAAAGAAATGGAAGCCAGCCTTCCTTCTTCTTTTGCCCTTTATACCATTCAAGTGACAAGCTGCCCTAGTGCAGGTCTGTGTCTTCAGTAAATTCCCTCAGCCACACTCAGAACTGTGCTGCTCCAATTTATTCGAGCATTTCTTATTCAAGTTGACACAGTCAGTTAACTGTCACAATGTGCATCCTTCCCTGATGGCCAAGGGCACAATGGTGTCATTGGTTGTAGCCCACCCTTACTTACAGAGACCTAGACAGCTTCTAACACTTAAGACCAAATTAGGCTTAGAGGGCAAGCACATGTCCACCCTGTGAGTCGCAGAGACTGCCTTTCCTGTCCCACGGACACTCTTTATTTCATGTTAGTAATGCCAGCATACCTGTAGAACTCTGCTTCTTCTTTTGAAAACAGTTCAGGGAGCGGTTGTTTCCATCCTCACCACAAGCCTGCTTCCACTATTGTTCTGTTTCCATACTAGGGGTAGAAGACAGACAGCAATAGGTTGAGGGTCATAGACATAGCATCTTCACCACCCCTGCATGTTTTAATTAATACTTTGTTAAACAATTAATGCCTACTTATAATAGACAACTTACATATACAGATCTTAAAGTGAAAGAAAATAAATGTAACCTGTGTGTTAGTCTGCTTCCAGTCCTGAAGCATAACACTTAGGACAATCAACTTAATAACATATGTAAAAGAGGTAACGTTTATTTTTGGCTCATGGTTTTAGAGGTTTTAGTCCATGATTTATTGGCCCTATTGCTTTTGCACCTGGAGCAAGGCAGTGCTTTCGAAGCAGGTAGACATGGTAGAGAAAGCCCCTTCGTTTCATGGCCAGGAAGGAAAAACAAATACAAAGAGACTGGGGTTCCAATGTCCCTTTCCATGGAGTGATCCAGTGACCAGAAGACAACCCTCTAGGCCCCACCTCTTAAAGCTTTCACTCCCTCCCAGTAAAACCACAGCATAAGGACAAAGCCTAACATGGGACCTTCTAGATCCAAATTGTAAGAACTGTTTTGCAAGTACTAAGAAGAAATCATAGTTAGCATTTTTCTGTGTATAATATTTGCAAACTCCTTTCCATGCATGTTTGTATTTTTAAACTAAAATTAGTATTAAACTGAACGCACAATTGTGTTGTCCCTCCTTACACTGGGTATACACTTGAACATTTCCAATATAATTGCAAGTCACTTCGTATGTGCTGCAGACATCTCTGTGGATCTTTTGGGGTGTCTTTCCTCATGTTTTTCTCTCTCTGCCTTTGGAGATCATGATAATAGAAAACACCCACGACCACTATATCACAGACTCACACTTGGTACCTTTTAAAAGCTATTTGCTCTCCATCTCAGACATTCTGCCTGAGACTCTCTGATTTGAGCTGTAAGTGGGAATGTACTCAGTTCATCAGCATGCATGGCTGAGGAGAGGGCTAGCTCTGTAAAATGCACCACCAGTGTTGGCACCGTGGAAACTGGGCAATAGGTGTGATGCACTCCTAGGAATTATGTAGGTTTGGGTGCTGGGAGTGTAGTACTGTAGTAGAGTGCTCACCTAGCATGCACAAGGCCCTGGGTTCAACCCCCAGTACAAAAACAAAACATTAAAAAGCCTGCCAAAGATTATGTAGGCTGTCTCAAAAGCCAAAATGGAATTGTATTTCAATAGAACTCCTTTTGATAATTAGGTACTTTAATAAAAAGCAGCTCTGTCAATGTTCCCTCCCCAGCCTAGGCCTCTGGCAACTGGTATAAGCTGTGTAGGGACAGTGAGAGTTCTGGGACAACACTGGAAAGAGCCCGTCCCCAGCTGCTGAGTCCAGGGAGACTGTCAGGGTGTGCCACTTAGGAATGTCTCTTCCCTTTAGGAGCCCACACCCAGTGTTGCTCACACTGGCATCACACATTCAAAAAGGAGGCCCATCTCTAGCAAGATGTTCATAAGCTTTTGTGTCAGAAGAACAACCTGTACCTGTCTCCAGGAGCCACAGAAGATGAGTGGCTAGGTGGTCTAGAAAAAGAATCATCAGAAGGCTTCAGGTAGCATACGCTGGATTCAGCGCAGGGCCCAGCCAGTCCTGATGTAACTTCACTATGAAGATGAGAACTCTTCCTCAGAGGCTTTGGAGAACAGGCTTGAGAGGAAGTGTCTTCTCTTTGTTGTCAGCTCAGTGTGCTCAGGTATCCAGAGTACTAAGAGACAGGCTTGTGTGAACCCCATGTCAACATGTTACTGCCTCTACTTTCCCATTTCCATTTAATAGCCAGTCATTGGGCATCCTGCTAGTAATCTGCCTCTGGGGTTTGCTGAAGGATGGTATGAACTCCAATAGCTTCACACCCAGTGGGTGTCAGTTTTCAGCCCTCTCCATATGATGGCCTGCTTTTTTGTTCATCATGGCTCTGATGTATTTTTTGGGTGGTGTCCCCATAGATATATACATGCTAGTATGTCAGTTGGCTGGTATTGCTTTGATTGTTTTGGACTTTTATGTGAATCTTGCATCAGAATCTAAATTTTCCCCATTTCTGTTGACCTTTGCCAATTGTTCCATGAATGCCTACACAAGGTTCTGAGATCTCTGTTCTAGGATTTCCATGTGGTTGCTAGCCGTGACCAGGTGCTAGAGTGACAAGGCAATCAGGATGTTCTCCTGGTGCAGAGTCATCCTTACAACCCAGATGTGGGGAGAATCTTAAGAAAGCTAAGAAAGTAGATTCTCCATGGGCTGTGGTTTGAGTTGTCTCTGCTCAAGGTCACGCCTGTGCAAAAGGAGAAAGTAAGCCAAGGAGTGGCAGCCAAGACCAGAGTGCTTCTGAGGGAAGAGTCCTCCTTTGCGGATGTGGCCTGGAACCATCCAGTTTTCTCTAAGGCTTCATACTCTGGGCTTCTGTGTGTCTGATGGCCCAGGCTGTGCCCTGTGCTGCATGGTGGGAGGGTAGACCTGGAGAACCGAGCAATCTTGCTATAGTCTAAAGGGGTATGCAGGAGTCCTCTACAGATGCTCAGTGCTCTTATGCTGCTTCTATAGGTTACCTACTTTGGATGAGCAGCATGCTAGTAATCTGTGTTGTAATTCCCACGTTAAGGCAAGACCAGAATGAATGAGTATCAAGGCTGAGGAGCAAGCTGTCAATTCTCCAAGCCCCTCCTCAACCTCAAATTCGGTGCTGCTGGACCAAGTGTGACTTTGCCTGGCACATCATTTAGTCACTGAGAGGAGCAGTAAGCCCATTTCTGTTCTTTTCCAATCTTTCTAATCAGGTTGAGAAGAGAGTCTCAGGTGGGTTTTAGAATGTCTTAACATCCTTCTAAAGCTTGCTAGTCTTCTTTAACAAAGCCTTTTATTGTATGGTTTTGTTCCCATTGTGTTTTGCTTTTGTGGTTGCCACCTGTTTAAAGCATGTGATACTGATTTTGCCATTTAAGACAGTGATACAAATTTTCCTTTTAAAATAAGTTCTGCACAGCATTATATGTGCACTCATGTTTGTAGCAGCACAATTTGTAATAATGAAATCTTGGAAACAGCCCAAATGACTTATCAAACAAGGAACAGATAAAAAGGATGTGGTTTTTTTATACAGTGGAGTATGACTTGGACATAAAAAAGGACAAACTGGAGACTTTTATAAGTAAATAAGTCAAGTCCATACTCATAAGTGAATCAATCAAACTCATATATGTTTCCCTAGTGTGAGAAGCTGAAAGAATAAATAAGATGTTATAAATATATATTAATTCTGAAAATAATGTCATGTTAGCCTTCTGAAGTTTTTATTACCTTTTATCTTAGTTACTTTTCTCTCATTGTTGAAACAAAATACCTGATGCCCAACATGAAGGAGGAAAAGGTTTATTTCTTTACAGGTTGGAGATTTCAGTTCGTACTCAGTTGGCTCCCAGGCAAAATTACATGGTTAAGGGGCAGCAGTTTATGGTGGCTGCAAACAGCAAGCTCAGACAGCAAAAAAATGAGACACACCTTCCTGCAGGTACATTGTATGCTGGCTCTATCTCTGGGTGGGTGTAGCACTCACACCACCAGTGCGAGCACTAGACAACAGACAAATCACAAAACACTAGATTTGGTCATGTCCATGATTGCATGAGGCTTGGCGGGGGCCACTGACATAAACCATGACACTTTTTAAAATTGTTTTAATGAGTTCAAGTTTTTTGAATTTTCGTATCAATTTTAGTTAAGCCTGCCAATTGACAAACATGAAATTTTCTTTAGCGTTAGATTATTAGATCAGCTTTTGGAAAATTGTTATCTTCAAGTGTTTCACCTTTCAAATATTTCTTGAAATCTTCAATTTCTCTGGTATGTTTTCTAGTTTTCTGTATCTAGGTCTTACAGATTTTGTAATGAGATTTATCACTATTTTACATTTTAATGCTTTTGTAAATGAGGTGTTTTGTCAGCATGAAGTGCATGTACAATTGCTTTTCAATCAACTTTATTTTAAAAAAATAAAATAAAATAAGACCTGTTTGTTTCCAGGATGTAGAATTAAAGTTAAACTACTAAGTAAATGGAGTATGGTAGTACATGTCCAAAAAGCATGAGGTTGTCCTTGAATGACTGAAGTTTGGGAAATGGCAAACTAGACCTGTCCTTTTCCTTCCCCTGCAGTCCAGTGTCTCTTCTTGCCAAGGCAGCAGAAAAGGTGTTTTGATTGAGTACATGTGTGTTTATTCATTCATGAAGAGCTTTCAGTTACAGGGCTGAGGGACCTGAGCGTGAGCAGAGAGGGTTCTTGTCTGCTGGCAGACAGCCTGGCTGAAGTCTCAAACTGAGGCCATACAGAGGAAAAAGACAAGCTGTGAACCTGAGAATTCTCTGCAGTATACTTGGAAACAGGCTGTGGTCCTAGATGGCCACAGTCAGAGTTAGAGGCCCCTGTGTAGGCCATTCAGCCCTTTCCATTAGCGTAAAACAGCTCCTGGGGCACAGCAGGAGTAGCAAAAACACTAATTTTTTTTTAAAAAAACATAATTTACTGTTAAAGTACGTGTTGGTACTTCACATGGGTCATTATAAATTTATCATATTTTAAAAGGTAGTAATAATGAGACTAGAAAGAGGGAAAAAATCTTTATTGATATCTCCCTCTGCAAAATGATTTACAGATCCAATGTAATTCCTATCAGAATCTCAGATATCTTCTTTGTAGAAACTGACAAGCTGATCGTAAAATTTGTCTGGAATTTTAAGGAATCCAGAATAACCAAAGCACTATAAAGGGAAAATAAAGTAGGGCTCAAGCTAAAACTTACTATAATCCAATGATAAGATTGTATGGCAGTGGAGCAAGAATAGACATTTAGATCAATCGAACAGAATTGAGACTCTAGAAATAAATATGTGTATGGTCAGGGTAGTGATTCTGTGAGGAAAACATGGTATTTTCCACAAATTGTGCTGGAACTACAGGATAGCCACAAGTAAGTGAGTGCAGTTGGAACCTTACTTCCTACTATATATAAAGATTAACTCAAAATTGATCAAAGACCCAGTGGAAAGACAAAAGCTATTAAGTATTGGGGTAAATCTTCATGAAATTTGACCATTCCAAAAGAAACAAAAGAAAAAAGAGGAAATTAAATTTTAAAATTTAAAACTTTTATATTTCAAAAGATATCATGAAATATAAAGACAAGAATAGGGGAAGTATTTGTAACTCAATTAACATACATGGAATTTGTATAAAGAATATATCAAGAACTCTTACAACCTAGTAATAATGATGAATAATTTTAAAATATGCAAAGGATCTGAATCATAGGCACCTCTCTTAAAAAATATACAGATCTCCAATAAATACTTGGAAAAATGCTTGGTATCATTAACCATTAAGGAAATGCAAATGAAAACTACAGATAGTACTTAATAGCTACTAGGATGGTTACATTAAAAAGGTGAGGTGACTAGTATTGGGTGAAGAGGTAGAGAAATCAGAACTCTTACAGCACTATTGATAGGAATGTAAAATGGTACAGCTACTTTGTGTTGTTTTGTTTAGTTTTAAATAGAATAAAACCAAGCCAAATAAAACAGAATAGAGCCAGTCAAAAGAAACCAAGTGTAAGTGACTCAGGATTTCAAAGCAAGCTAATAGGAAATCAACAGTTGTTACCATAATGCCTCTTGTTGTCTTCAAAATAGCTTCAGACATGCTAAAACAAAACAACAGAATAGAACCAATAAAAGCAAAACAATGAATGCAGTACAGGACCTTAAAACAAAATAATAGTCCAAAATGGCTACCGTAAAATATGTTATCTTTTAAATATCTGCCCATGCCATCAGATATAATAAAATCAAACAAGATGAGACAGGATAAAACCCAACCAAACAAAACAATGAGGATGATACAGGATTTCAAAACAAGATAATAGGGAATTCACAATAGCTACCACCTACAGGAGGAGATCCCCCATCTAGCTCTGCATATTGTTATCCTTTAATAGATAATTAGAGTCGGTGAAACATTAAACACTACAAGAATTAAGTTGCATTTTACCTCATTAGCTATCATCACAGCCTGTGTTTCTCTGGATCAGCTGGTTGCTTGTGAGGAATGGGGAACATTGGCTTTTCTTGTCTCCCTGCCCATGTGCTGGAGGGGCCTGGCATCTGGTGCTCCCCCATCACCCTACACATGGTGCTGACTCACAGGAGGTCTTACCTTCTTGTTGACTTCTTGTCCTCCCTCACAGTCCAGTGTGAGGGCTGGGTACAGCTACTTTGAAAAATAGCCTCACAGTTCTTCAAATGCTGAAACACAGATTTACATTATAATTCAGCATTTTCATTTCTAACTATATACCTGAGGCAAAGAAAAAGTAGGTCAATGTAGAAACTTGTACACAAATGTTTATGAACTATTATTGATGATAGTCAAAAGGTAAAAACAACCAGAATGATCAGAAAAATAAATGAGGTCTATCTCTTCAATGAAATATTATTTGAACATAAATAAAATATACTACAATGCAAATAAGCCTTAAAAGTCTTATATTAAATGAAAGCAGCCAATCACCAAAAACTACATATATTTTCATTTATGTAAAAGTCCAGAATAGGGAAACTAATAGAAGCAGAAAGTAGATTACTGGTTTGTTAGGGATGGAAGGGGAGAGGGTACAAGCTCTCTTTTGAAAGATATATGTTCCAAAATTGACTATGATGATAGTTGAACATATTTTTGACTGTACCAAAACCCATTAAATTGTGTGTTTTAAATAGTTCAGTTCTATAGTGTGAATTATATTTCAATAAAGCTGTTTAAAAAAACATTTATTGAATACCAGGGGCACAGTCCTAAACATTTTACCTATATAAAGCATTTTATTTTCATAACTACCCAATGAGGTAGGCCCTGTTGTACAAATATCCCCAATTCATATCCAAGGAAACAGAGGCTGAGTGGTTCAAGGTACTATTGTAATTACCTTCTAGCACATAAGGGTCAATAGGCACTGAACTTAAAGTGTTGTCTGTAGTGACACAGCTAGAACTAAGCCAGAATTGCAGTCTGCTTCAGACCCTTACTTTTAGGTGCA
This sequence comes from Cavia porcellus, assembly GCF_034190915.1. Lineage (NCBI taxonomy): Eukaryota > Metazoa > Chordata > Mammalia > Rodentia > Caviidae > Cavia > Cavia porcellus. The sequence goes on from NW_026947487.1 coordinate 83,297,548, forward strand.
TCTACTACTATTGATACTACGGATAAAGAAAGGGGCTCCTATGCTTGAGGAACAATAATCTGCTTGAATTTGTGTAGAAAAGGGAAAGAAAGTGAAGAAACATCATCTGGATGTCATCTGTACTAATTCAGTTGAGACGTTTGTGCTCCTGGGCCTCAGTGACTTCATCTTTTAAACTATGTCTTAGGCTAGATGCAAGTAGTCCCATCCTGGGATTTTTGAACACAGTAATGTCAGTCTGTGAGCAAGCCTTAGCATTAAAAAAATCTAGCTGGGATCCTATCTGTGATCAGGCCTTGTAGGCTAATGAGGCCGTGGGGCATCTTTGCTGTTGGTTGGAATTACATCCAACAGAGTGGTAACCCTAGTTACCTCAGGCTGATGAGAAGTTCTGATTAGCAGTTGTGAATCTGGCTGTGCTTAACAAGAGTAAGAAATCAGATCCCTCATTGTTTGAGAGGGGTTGTATAGTGGGACAATCCTTACCAACCTGTGTTCTGGAGTTGCTGACGGAGAAAGTCTGCTTGGGGCATAGGGCTTCCACCCCTTTGGCAAACTGAGATTCTTCAAAGTCATTTGGCCCCCATAAACTTGCTTTCCCTAACTCCACCCAGTGAGGCCTTTTCTTGCTACATAGGAGTTCCCTGTGGCAGCCAAGCTGCAGTAGGCTGGGAGGTTTAGCACCCACAGCCAGGCTGGGCAACTGCCCATGATGGAAGCACCCCTGAAAGAAGAAAAAGGAGGCCCACCATTGCTCAGAACCACACTTCCTGTTGTAGAAACCCCTAGCCCTGCTATGGCCCATGCCTGGATGCTGCTTGAGGATGATCAAATTCAGTGTCTTCAGGTTATTTTACAGCTCAAGGAAATTTCCCAGCTGAGAGCTGAAAAGGAGGAGGAACCAATGTGTTGGTGAAGAAAGTCCAGCTTTGCCCAGGATTTCCCTCATAGAAAAGTGTACAGCACCACTATGCTTCCGGTGCCTTAGGGGTCCTTTTTGTCTGTGCTTTCTCATCCTCCCTCCTGTTCCCTCTGGGCCCCAGCAATCTATTCCTTCATTTCTCCCCTGCCTGCCTTCCTTTTCTGCAGCTCTTCACCCTTGTGCAGCCTCTCATCTCATTCTCTCTTTTTTTTTCCCTGGTACCAGGGATCACACTCATGATCTTGCATTTGCCAGGCAGCTGCTTACACCACTGAGCTAAATCCCCAGCCCCTCATCTCATTCTCTTCCAGAACACTTTGTAAAAAGCAGAGGTTTCACTTATGTTTGTTGACTAAGTAAATTAACCAAGCAGTTATTTTTATTATGTGATATTTTGTACATATAGAAGAATCTAAGATACCAGTGTAAGGCATGAAGAATCCAATGTCCGCTTTGCCAGCTTAAGCCTCCTATGTGATCCTCCCCAAGTGAAATCCCCTTTAGCTGGCCATTTTTCCTCCTCTGTCCCATCTAATGTGCCTGTCTACACCCAGCTCAGCTTTCCTTTGCTGTCACCACCTCCTTGACTTGGCATGGCCTGTCCACAGAGCACATAAGCTAGGTCTGACCACCCTGGGCAGAATATACCCTGTACTTACTATCTGCCTTCCCTGGGGTACAGTTTCCTTTACCTGGAATAACCCCACCCACATGTCCCACATCTCTGCCTGTCACACCCACCTTTCTTGCTAGACCGCAGAGTGTCATGGTTTTCCCAGCACCCGATTTCTTCAGGCAGCTGTGCTTCTCACTCCTCTGAGCCCCTTTAAAACATGGGTGGTTTTTCTTTTCTCTTACAGCATAGCTGTTATTTTGCTATTTTTTTATTGGGGTTAGATTTTTTCTAGATGTTTTCTCACATGTTGGATAGTTGGCTTTTTGTGACTAGCCCCATGGCTTTGAAACTGTGGAGCCTCATAGCACACCTGTGTATAACAGATATTCAACAAATAATAGGATTAGAATGGATCAAACCATCCTCCTCCAAAGCTCAGCTCACATCTTCCCTGAAATCTTGTAAAAACCAGACACTCATCTGTGCTCCTAGGGAGACAAAGGCTGTTTGGGCCAGAATGTGGTTGATGTTTGATAAATATTGGCTAGTTGATGAATATTTGCAAACAGTCTGCCCAGGATAAAGGACTGTACTCAGTACTTTCTGTGGTGCAAGGTTACTTAACCTGTATCATACTTCTTAAAGAGTAACCTTCACATAACAGATATTTAGAGTGGTGAACTAGGAATGTAAAGGCAAAGCAATTTTTGTGCATACAGATAAAATGGTGCAGTTCTCAGAAAGTCACTTGTAAAGGTTTGAAGTCTCTCTGTAGGTCTCTTTGGAGATGAGGGGTTCTGAGGAAAATTCTTATCTGCCCAGTCTCAGTTGTTCATACCTTTAACAAAACACAAACTTTGCTTTGCTTCAGACAGTACTGAGAAAAGCATGCAAGATCCTTTACAAAAATGTTTAACAGTGAAATATATTTATGCCTTTGTGCTGTCATAACAGCATTTAGAGAAATTAAGATTTAAAAATCTCTACATCTATTTCTAGTTTTCTGTACTGCCTTCCAATCCTTGTCCATGTGTATGGAAAGAAATTTTCATTTCTGCCAGAAATAAGAGTCCTGATATTACCCTATTACAAGCATCAAACCTAGTAGACAGGCTTTATGAGCACCCACTATGTGCAAAGCACTGTAGTGAGAACAGGAGACAGAGTCACCAGGTACCTGCTCTGTGCCTGGAGCTGGTCTGGTGTGTGAGTAAAAGTCACGATTAAGGAGTCTCACCTTTCAGGATGATAAAGCAGACATCAAAGCTATAGAAAAGTAGTATGTCAAAGGCGGAGGCTATAAAGAAAAAGTAAAATAAGAGAGAAGAAACTACTACTTACTTAATAAGAGAGAAGAAACTACTACATCTTTTATAAGGTTAATATTTAAGCAGAGATCTGAAAAGTCTGGACATGCTGATGCATGTCTGTAGTCTCAACTTAAGTCCAAGAGTTCAGGACTAACCTGAACAACATAGAGCAGGAGGCTTCAGCTGTGCCATGTTTGAAGCTGTGGTAGAAGTTGAGCTTTTATTTTGAGTGTATATGGAAAGTACTGATCTCATTGTGGACAACAGTCCAGGGACAAGGAATAGAAGCAGGGAGAACATTGGGGAACGTCAGGAGAAAATCTGTGGTGACTTGGACCAGAATGATAATGAATTAGGGGAGAAATAGTATATTAGTCAGGTTCTGTGACTGTTTTGAAGGGTAACGCCAGCAAGACTTCCTTCCACATTGACTGGAGTGTGAGAGAAAGGAGTCAAGGGTAAGCCTGGGTACCTGATAAAATGGAGAAGGTATGCAGAGTCTATCTCAGAAAAAGAATTCTTAAAAAACAGGAATTATATGCAAGAATTTGAGAAGAACAGGCCTGGGTGGCACAATCAGAAGTTTTATTGGAATTCTTGGAAGTGATCGTTCTTGCTCCTGAGTTTGAACACTGTCACAGTACTCTTGCCACTTGAGCTCAAATGTAGCCTCGAGATCTCTGCTCGAGAGCAGGGAACATGTCTCCTCGAGAACACTGCTACAGAAATCTACTCCTAGAATGATCCTGCTTCACTACCACTGACAGAAGATCGGAGGGAGGTGCACCCAGAAGGGCAGTGTTGGGGAGCAGGATAACCCTGCGGATTGGTATGGTCAGGAAAATCACCCAAGGAGAAGGAACTTGAATTGAGCTTTTTTTAGTTAGGGATCCTGACTGCAAATAACAGAAAATCCAAATTCAAAATGGCATTAACCATACAGGAAATTATTAATAACTCACATGTCAAGAAGTATGGAAATAAAGTGTCACAGGGTCACCCAGTGAGGCTTGTCAGGGACCTCTGATTTCATTCCGCCATTCTTTAGCGTATCAGCTAGCTCCTCTCTTCAACTCCAGGACTCACTGTTTTGCTACTTGGGTAGAGGGACTGCTAATCCCTCTTGTTTCCAAAACCCTACTGGCAAACTATCCTGGGGCCCCAAGTCTCTTCCTAAATTGTCACTCCTTAGGGTGCAGTGACATGATAAGCTTAGACCAGTGAGGAGTTCTGAACAACAGATGATAGCTGGGACTTGCCCAGCAAGGAAGAGAAGAAACATAATGGATGACTTGGTCACTAACAGTATCTGCCCCAGCCTTGAACATTCAGGAGGAATTGGTGCTGAGTAGCAAAGGAAGATATCCTAGATGGGGTGAAAAGCTTGAGCAGAAAGCTCAGAAGCATAAAAGGTACACAGGATGTTTATCAGACAAGTTGGCTGAGATGAGTTATGCAGTCTGGCAGGGAATAAAAGCCAACAAGGAACCATAACCAGAAACCTACTGGCAGTAATCAGAGGTCTTCATACCAATCTTTATAAACCATAGATCTAGAAGGACAGTACATCTCAAGGAAGGAATTCTTGAAGAACTCAAGACTTGGCCAGTTAACTAGGAAAGGCCCCTGTTAATATTCCTGCAAGCAGATTCACTTGTGGCGAAAATGGAATGTCCTTAGTTTAGATCCTGTGCTGACACTACATTTAGTGAGGTGACTCAGACAGAAAGCAGAGCACTTGGGACAGAGATTTCCTTTGGAAAACAGCCAGAAACTGATACTGATTATTGACCGTCCCTGTTTTCATTCAGATTATATATCAAACCCTTTCAGTTGCAAAGAATAGAAATCCAGCCCACACTGGTTTAAATGAAAAGGAAGTTTAGCAACTCCTGTCACTGAAAAGGACTGAAATAAGTCTATATCCAAAGTATGTGTTTGTGACTCCATGAATTATTTAATAACCCTTTGTATCTCCATGTGCAGGTTTCACTCGAACTTTGCGTCTGAAAGTTTGAAGAAATTACTTGAAATAAAGAGTTTTATACAAATAAAAAAAAAAGGATTTATCCAGACCCATATAGGTAAAAATTGGTAGTTTGACTTTGAATTTAGGGCTTCGGTTTCCAAGCCCGGTATTCTTGCTTACTTTGCCAGTAAAATTGTTCATTGTGCTGTGAGTCTACATGCATATTTTAAGAGAGAAGTTCTTAAAACAGCACAAATGAAATCAAGTTGAAGAGTCAGCTCAGGGAGTTGCCATCACTTGAAGGCTGACAATATGTAAATGGTAAAATAAAGAACATCATTAAACTCAAGGGCATGTTTTAATAACAGTTAATTAACTTTTACAAGACAATCAGCAAATATTTTCCCTCTCTGCTGAGATGGGTCCTAGGAAAACCATTTAGAATACAGAGCCCCAGGCGGTCAGTGCAAATAGGGTTTCCCCCAGCAGCCTCCTTTATAGTGAAGAGTTTGTCTGTAGAAGAATCTGCTCACCCTCCTTGGTCTCACCTTGCTGACATGCACCATCATCAGCTAATGGGGTGCATATTGGCTGACAGAATTTAATGTGCTCCTGGCTTCTCCCAGTGGGAGTTATCTCAGTACCTAGTAAGAGCATCCATTCATACTTGCCCACTATCTAGCTTTCATCCTCCAACTCCAACTCTCCCTGGTTAGCTAGGCTGCCATATTCTCTGAGAAGCAGGTGGCTGCGTCGTGGACCTTAAAGCACGCCTCTTAGGTAGGCACCTTTCCTGGGGCTCAAAACCAGAGAGGGTTTCAACCTCCAGAGACACCAGCCTCTGTCTCTAGTCTTCTGAGTCCCTGTCATATGGACAATAGATTTGTTCCTTACAGACAAAGAACAGTGGACAGAAATGATAGGAAGTAAAAGCAACCATTCTTCTATGCTCAAAGTAGAGTCACATAGAAGAGGATAGAAGAAATTCTGCCTCAAGTGAACTAACCAGGCCAGAAATATGATGCATTAAGAATATGCCTACAGGTACAAGGTGGATTATAGGTGTTGTTAATAGCTTACATCTAGATAGGGATTTAGCTCAGCGGCATAAGTGTCTGCCTTGCAAGCAGGCAGTCGTGAGTTCGATACCTGGTACCGATAAAAAGGAAAAAGACAAAAAAAAAATGTCTGTTATACGCATGGGGCTGGGGATTTAGCTCAGCGGCATAAGCGCCTGCCTTGCAAGCAGGCAGTCGTGAGTTCGATCCCTGGTACCGATAAAAAGGAAAAAGACAAAAAAAAAAAAAAAAATAGATGTCTCCCCCAGTGCATCGTGCTGTCACAGGTGTAACTTTTCAGAGGCAACTTGATCTACTGTGTGTGATGCTGGGATCAAGGAGGTGATGCTGGGATTGATTTGCAGTGCAATGCTAGGATTAAGGCTGCCCCACCCTGAATATGAGTGCTGCTTGCCCTGAGTGTGGGTAGCCTGGCTAAGATATAAGGGTCAGCAAGAGCTTCACTGGTAGTCACTGGCTTCCTCACTACTACTCTCCTTTGCGGCCTTCCTACCTTTTTCCCACCATGAACTGTTTCTCCGCTATGCTGTCCCCCTACCTTGGAGCCGACTGGACTAAAACCTCTACAAACCGAGAGCTACATAAACCTTTCTTCCTTTATCTTTCGGTGTTGGTATCCTCCTTGGTCTCAGCAACAAGAAAAGTAACCAAGACAGACGCTAGAGCATGTCTCCCTTGGGTGTTAGTGTTGGATGGCAGAACATTCACATTACAGGTGGAACAGCCTCTGTGAAGCCAGGTATTTGGATTCCAGGTTCCCAAGGCTGGTCCCCAGATGCCAGGCTGGGCACTCTTCTCAGATAGACTAGGGGATGCAGTAAGTGCTGTGCTTGCTGGCCCACCTCAGCAGGGCACCAGGTGCAGGGAGAGTAGGCCAGCATGTGGAGTTCAAGTGAGGCGGGCTCTGTAGCGCTTCAGGAAGAACACAAGCTTCTGAAACAGAAGCTCAGCTGTGTGTGACCTGAAGAAAGCAAAGTAACTCTCTTAGCCTCCACTCCATCCTCTGTAACACTGGCTCTCATGTTGTGAAATGACAGGCGGTGCACATCGACCACAGAGCATGGTGTCAGCACAGCCATTCCCCCCTACGTTCAGTAGTGAGCCTGTTCACCTCTTCCATCCCACCACATCTTCAGAGCGTTGCTTTGGGTGCCGTCCCTCTCCAAGCATTGTCATTCAAGGAGCAGCTCATCCATGTACCCTCATCAGGAAGCCCCAATGGATTCACCGATGCCCCAGTAGTCTGGCTGTTCTGTCTCACAGCAGTAGGGCTGGCCTTGTCCTCGGAAGGGGGAGTTGCTATGCGTCCTTGGTTTGTACTGGGCCACAGCTCACAGGACCCTTCTTACAGGTGGAGTCCCATCACCTAGTGGAGGTGCTGTGCTGGGGCCACATTGTCAGGCTGCAGTAGGACCTAGGGCTGGTCTTGCCTCCTGCCAGGATTTCTGCTATGGAGTTGCTCTCACCTGACCTCTGAGTGTCTGACTAGATAGCAGAAGTAGCAGCCATCATCTCTGCAGCGCGTTTGAACAGTGAAAAGCCTGGGCCTCTTTAGCCTGACCCAGGTTCCAGCCAGCTCTCCTAGGAAGCTCCACCGAAGGATTCATCTGGTGCCAGGACCTGTCACCCCCATCATTCCTCCATCTTACCCACAGCAGCATGTGACTCATTCTGCCACTTTGTCTTATCACAAAGATGAGCAGAGAGGAAGCCTGGAATGCAGAGGCTAAAGACCAGGTTTGGAGCCCCAGCATGGCTGCTTGCTGGCTGGTGACCTTGAGCAAGTGACACTCTTTTGAAATTTCTGCTTTATTGCAGAAGATGGGGGAAAGAGAATAGATGTCCTCTCTACTTAATAGTGTATGTGTGAAGGCTGAATAAGATAATGATAATTCAATTCTTATTTTCTTAAGAAGCCTTTAAAGCAAGCCAGAGGTGAATTTGAGGAATGAAAATATTTTTATAGCCCCGTGGAGCAGATGTTGGCCAGTCTTCTTATCCAGTTGGTGGTGGTGAAAGTGAGCCCCTCCCTGGACCACCCTCCTGTGTCAGTGCTAAGCTGGGTGTTACCCTTCTAGGTCTCTCTCAGTTCAGTCCCCACTAGAACATAAGCAGACATGGGCAGTCAGGTTGTGACCTCATGGACTGCAGACTTGGGCGTGTGCAGGCGTCCACGTGACATACAGGAGCCAGACTTCAGTCTCTACTCTTTCCAAGGCTGGGAATTAAAGGGAAATACCAACTTTCTGGGGGTTGAGCTTCTGATTTAAAAAAAAAGAAGACAATTTATTGAAAATCTAATTAAAATTTGTATTAAATTCCAATATCCAAAGGGGTATTTTTATAATGTTAAATGTTCTCACTCAGGAGCATATCTTTTCTTTAAATCTGCTTTTTATCGTCCAAGAAAACATTTTTGAAGTATAACATGCCTATTAAAAATATACAAATCCTGGTGTATGGCTTGATGCATTTCTACAAAGTATACACACCTGAGTATTCAGCACCCCCTTCAAAATAAATGTTCTCTCTTTTCATCCTAAGCCACTTGGGAGATTACAGTCTGACTTTTCACAGTGTAGATTAGTTGGTGTACTTCTTTTGCCATTTTATCTAACTGAATCATGTTATATTACCCTGTTTTGCTAGGTCTTCCAGTCAGTGTTCAGGTTTATCCACACCTTGGTATGTAGCTATGGTCATTTCCTCTGATGGCTGTATAGTATTCCGTTGTGTGTCTATCCATGATTCTTTTCAGTCCTTTTCCAAGGAGTTGATGGACATTGAGTGACTTTTGGTTGTGAGCTAATACCAGTAGCAAGGTTCTCAACATTTCTATACATGACTTTTAGGAACATGTACACATTTCTCTCATGGGTATAAGAATGGAACTGATGGACACTATGAATTGTGTAGTTTTCTTCTTTATAGGTTCTGTAAGTTTCTTATATAATTTATCCCCAGGTATCTATGATTTTGATATTATAACAATATCAAAAGATAGAATAGGGCTGAGGATGTGGCTCAGTGGAAAGGCTTGTGCCTTGTATGCACAAGATCCTGGGTTCAACCCCCAGCACCACAAAAAAGAAAAAAAAAGATAGAATATTCTCATTTTATTGTTTTAATTTTTAAAATTAATTTTTAATTGACCAAAAGTAATGTGTATTTGTCATGTACAATACAATATGATGTTCCAAAGTGGCTAGCTTAAGATAATTGTCATGATTTTTATTAGCACATGTTTGCAATATAAAATGACTACTTTTATTGTGGATATTTGGCACATGTTTTTAAGATTATTATTGCTAAGGAAAAATTCACATCTGAATATTTGGATCTAGCCTTTTATCAGTTTTTTTATTAATTGTAATAGATATTTTAAAAACAGTAGTGTTTTAGGTCTTCTGGATATCCAGTATCATCAAAAAGGTGGTTTTTATCTCTCATTTTACCACATTGATGTGATTTTCTGGCTTTACTACATTAGTTTTAGTAAGTTATGATAGATAATGATAGTGACTACTGCCATCTTTATCTAGTCCTAAATTTTAATTGAAATGGTTGCAGAATGTCACTGTTTACAGCTTACTTCCTGTTGAGCTTTGGTAAATAGATTTTTAAATGTTGTATAAGTAGTTTCTATTCCTAGTTTTTAATTAGAAATTATTCAAATTTTTAAACAGCATTTGTTTAGCATGTATTGATTATACATATTAGTGGGGTGCAGTGTGATATTTCCGTGTATGCATGTGCTCATCAAATCCGGTCTCCCTTTATCCACATTATGCCCTGGCCCCAGAAATGATCTGAAGTTGGCCAAGTGCCTTTTCACCTCTGTGGGCATGAACCTGTGGCTTTGCCCGCTTCCCTTGTGTTCATCACGGATAATGCTGTTGCACTACATCACAGTTCTTAAACAGATGCAGTGGTAACGTGTTGGATTCTTTTGATGCTTGCTAGATTCAGTTCAATAATTTTTAAAAGCACCCTTTGCAATAATTTTATTTTATTTTAAAGATAGTAAAATCCAACAAAACAAAACAGAACAAAGCCAATCAAAGCAAAGCAGCAAAGCTGATACAGAGAACTGCCAGGCAGGCGCTTATACCACTGAGCTAAATCTCCAGCCTCTGCAATACTTTTAGTAAATGAGAGTTGTAAGCTTGTATGCTGTCTTCTTGAGGTTTGGGTAATTAAGATTATGGTGGCTACATTGCACTGATTGGGAAGCTTGCTCTCCATCTTTTAGTATGACAGAGAATCATGTAAAGAATCTTGGAATTATCTGTTACTTAAAGGTTAAATAAAATTCAATCAGTCTTCTCCTAGCGCCATTTTCATTGGTAGCTCTTTGATCATCCATGCAGTGTTTTCTTGACAGCTTGCCTATTCAAGTGTTCCTTGTGTTGAGTCAGGTTTGGTGATTTATGAATTCATGAGATTTTAAGATTTGTGATCATAGGAATACTGTGTATCTCTTCTGCAGCTATGATTAGATCTTCTTTCTTGTTTCTCTTCTTTTTCTCTTAAATGGCCTTATTAAGGGTTATTTTTGTTTATTTACTTTTAGGTTTTGCATTTTTGTATACTTTTTACTAGTTTCCTATTTCTATTTACTATTTTTAATCTCATCAGTTTTGGCTTCTAACTTTATTAATTTAAAATTGTAGGCACTTTTGATTTGTTTGCATAATTTCTTTTTTACTTTTCATATTTCTTCATTTCATCTTTGAATTTCCTCTGAGTATAAATTTTTCTTTATTTCATGGAAACTGGTATGCACTGTTTTCTCTAACTGCTTTTTAGATGGTGGGAATTTGTTTTCTGATTTCTTCTTTAATCTTCATTTACCTAGAAGTGGGTTTCTTCATTTCTAAATAAATATTTTTCTTCTCACTTTTTTTGAGGTGAGGGTATTACATGCTGGGCAAGGGTCCTATTGCTGATCTATAGCCCAACCTTCTATCTGTATTTAATTTTCAAGTTTACTGACTGTGATCAAAGATTGCAATCTTCAAAACTTCTTTCTTTGAAAAGTTTGTTAAGGTTTAGCAAATTGACCCAGTACATGCTCAATTTTTGTAAATTCCTAAAAAGTGTCCCTTCTGTATTCAAATAATATGAGGCCCTACATATATCTAATACAACAAATTATTATATTATTCATTTTCTCTCATCTTAAGCTATGTAAAATTTTATACCAAAATTTTATTTATTCCTCTTTTAGTGAAACATGCTTTATATATTTAACCTCTGTGTTTATCTGGGTTTCTAATGGTTGTAGCTTCATAAAATGTTTTTGTTATCATCACAAATATCTTGATCCTGTGCAGTGTTCATTTCCCCTTCTCAAATTAATTTTGATGCCTCTACTTTCCTTCTGTTTGCATGTGCCTGGTGTCTTTTTACCTAGTCATTTGTTTTTAACATTTCTCTATACCTTTATTTTTAATTATTTTTCTTATGAACATCGTGTACTTAATTTTATTCCCTCCATCTTATAGCATGTTTATAATTTCCTTTCATCATTATTTCTTTTTCCCTCTTTGTGCTGATTTGAAATCGTTGTCTTGCATTTCATTTTTTTTCTGATATTAATTTCAAAGTTCTCTACTTCTCCATCTCATTAAAGGTTATATTCTTTTCCCTTTAACTCATAATCAAATACATTTCACTCATTTGAAAACAAGATAATTATTTTCCTCTCCAACAAGCTCCATTTTCTCCCTGACTTTCCATGCTTTAAAGGGATGAGATGTCTAGAATTATTTCCTTGTCCCAGACTTAAAATGAGACCTTAAAATACTTTGATTTCCTTCATCTTCAATTCTTTTGATTTTGTTAGGGTCACAGAATGTTTTTGGCTCTGGGCTGTTGCTGGAATTTCCCTTTAGTGCACTCATTCTATTTTCAGAGTCCTCATTTAGCTGTGTCCTTCCTGGAGCATCATCGTGCCCAGGCAGATTTAGGAGAAGGGAGGACACAGGTGAGGGAGCAAGCTTCGTTACTCATTTTGCTTTCCTGACCTGTTCATTTCCCTTATGTTCAGGTCTCTATTCCAATGCATTCACTGGTTGTTACTTCAAATTATTAGCCATTGATAGGATATGTGGGTGATAAACTCAGAAGTTTTATATGTCTGCAAAGATCCTTTACCCCAAAAAAGTGACAGACAGACTGTCTAAGGGGCTTTGATTCTCTTTTCTGAGCAGTCTGTAAATGATATTCCACTCTCGTTTAGCTTATAGTGTTTTGAAGAAGTTCAGTGCCAGTCTGATCACCACCTCCTCTAGGTGATATGTTCTTTTTTTTAATTTTAAAACAGAAAAAACCCCACAAAAACAACGATACAGAATTTCAAAGTAACATAATAAGAAATTAACAATGGTTAATATATTGCATATTATTATCTTCAAAGTAGTTGCTCAGATTATAAAATATAGGCATGAAAGAATAATCCAACAGTGAAGCATAAACGATTCTTTTTGATGAACTAACAGAGAGTAGGTGTACAGTTACCTGTTTTGTGTATTTATTTATTTATTTATTTATTTATTTATATAATCTTTTCCCTTCTTTCTTTTCTCCTTTTCCTCATCCCAGTTAATTGTTCTTTCCTGTTGAGCAGTTTTGTCCCCTTACACTTTCACAGTATCTATTGTACATTTTGAATCCAATTTACTCCTTTTTTTACACTAGAGAAATAATACAATATTTAAACATGCAAGTCTGATTTATTTCACGTATAAGTATGGCTTCAAGTTCCATCCATTTACCTATAAAAGCCTCAAGTTTATCCTTCTTTATAGCCGAGTAGTTCTCTGTTGTATAAAAGTACCACATCTTTTTTATCCATTCTGCGATTGATGGGCATTTGGGTTGTATCCAAGATTTAGCTATATAAATTGTGAGGCTATAAACATGAGTGCATGTATATCACTGTAGTATGATTTTTTTCAATTCTTCTGGGAAAATACCCAGAAGAGGATAGCTGGATTGAATAGGACCTCCAATCCTATTTTGGGGGGTATCTCCACACTGATTTCCACAGTGGTTGTACCATTCTACACTCCCACCAACAGTGGAAAAGGGTTCCTTTTCCCCCACAGAACCACCAGTATTTGCTATTTGATGATTTTTTATAATAGCCACTCTTTCTAGGGTGAGATGGAATCTCAGTGTTGTTTTAATTTGCATTTCTCAAATGAACAGTGATGCTGAACATTTTCTCATATATTTATTTGCCATATGTATTTCTTCATCTGAGAAGTGCACATTCATCTCAGATGTCCATTTTTGGATAAGGTCTTTGGATTTGGGAGGCCTGATTTTTTTCAATTCTTTATATGTTCTAGATAGAAGACCTTTGCAGGGAATACGTTCTCTTTACCAGGAAGTTTTTAAGGTTTGTGTTCATAGTCAAGTTGAGAAGTTGCACCAGGATGACCTATGTATACATCTTTTTTTGTCCTTCTTCCCAGAACTTTGTAAATCTTTTAAATTTGTAGACTCGGGTCTTTGTTTTTTCAGCTCAGGGAAGTATCTTCTATTTATCATTTAATTATTAGTTGTCCTACATCAGTTCCCTTTTCTTCTTCTAGAACTCCCAGTATGCTTGGTTAGATCTCTCTGTTTCTATTCTCTGGGTCTTTTATCTTTTTCCTTATAAATTCTCTCTTTGTAGTTTGCTCTCCACTTGGAGATGGTTTTTCGTTTGGTCTGCCAGGCTGCTCATTCCCATCTCAGCAGGGACTTCTCCCCTATAGTTGCAAGACATTGTTTTAATATGTAGATCTTTTATGTCTGTTCTGAATTGCTCTTTAGGTTCCTGCAATTTTCTGTTTAAGTTGTCATTTATATCCTGGAGCAGTTGTACTTTGCTGGGCATGTGCGTTGTTTGTTCTGCTAGGTCGTCTTCTGCTAGGGCTTGGAGGGTGTTGTAAGTGTCCTTCGTTCTTTGCTGGTACCTGTGGTAGGTTATTGAGTCTAGACTGGCAGTACGGTACAGCTGTTGGAGATGGAGCTGTCCTCCCCTTTCTGGGCCAATGATGTTGAAATAGGTGAGCCACCAGGTTGCTCCTCAGACATCCTGAGGAATCCTTTCTACATCTCCTGGTTCTCCTGAAACCCCAGGAGCAGGGATTTGCAGCCCCCTTTGTTCAGTGATTACTTGGCCTCCTGGTTTCCAGGGAGAAGTAAGCCAGGCAAGCAAAGCCAGCTGTTTCTTGCTTCCCTTCATCCCAGTGTCCCACCCTCCCTGCCACACACACACACACACACACACACACACACACACACACACACACACTTGGAGTCCACCAGCCTCTTGGTCAAGCTTGTCTTAGTTTCTATGACTTTTTTTCCTTTTTTTTTTAATTTTAAAAGCAGAATGACAACAGAAAAAACGAATAAAAATGATACAGGATTTCAAAACAAAATAATCGGAAATTGACATTAGTTAATATATTGCATATTGTTGTGTGGGTGTTTGTTTGTTTGTTTTGGTGGCAGGAGTCAAACTCATGACTTTGTGCTTGCCAGGCAGGCACTATGCTGGTGAGCCACATCCCTGGCCCCTAATACATTGTTATTTTCAAAGTAGTTGTTCAGAATACAAGATTTATGCATGAAAAATGATCAATGTACATATATAGTACATATATTACAATGAATATATGTAATCTTTTCCCTTCTTTCTTTTCTCCGTTCCCCTATCTCAGTTCTTTTCTTTCAAGCACTTTCTTTCCCTTTCATTTTCACAATATCTATTGTACATTTTGGATCTTATTTATCTTTCAGGGTTTTTTTTTTTTTTTTTTTTTTGAGGTGCTGGGCATTGGAATCCAGGACCTCACACATGCTAAGGAAGTATTCCACTGCTGATCCTTACCCCCAGCCCCGTCTATGACTTTTGATCCTTGTTCCAAAAGTATCTAAAGCCGGTCTCCAAATAAAAGAGGAACATTTCCGCACAGGTTTTCAGCCTTATTTCCCACTTGCGTGCTCTTCCACCATGAGGCCTCAGAAGTTCTCTGAGCTTGAGTATATAGAATAGAGGCAATTGACTCTTTCAGGTTTCCATGTTCCCAAAATCCCTGTCATCTTACTGTTAGTAAGCTCACTTACTAGTAAGCTGTTAATGGCTCACTTAAAGACTAGAGGCCTTAGTGTTGCTGTCACTGTCTGGACAGGCTCTCCCTGTGGCTGGTACAGGGAATCATCTCTCCCAGGCCTTGCTGCTCTACTTGAATCAGGTTAGATGCTGAACTAGATTCCAGAATCATACGCTCAGGGCTCCTCAAATCTTGGGCCGGGCACTGCTGACACCCATAATTATTTCTGGTGGTATGAGGACACATTGAAGTCCATGGGGTGAAAAAGTTGGTTTTTAAATTCTTTTTCAGTTCTGATTATGACAAATACAAAGTCTTAAGTTTAGTGTTACTATCAGTGTCTTTGACACCTTTTATAACACTTACTAAACTCACTTTTAACAGGAAAGAATGTGTCTTGCTCAGAGTCTTTGGTATGCAATAATGTTAGGTATGGCTGAATAGGTTGAGAGGGAAAATCAGGAGTCCAGTGATTTATTCTGCAGTACCTAGAGCACGTCTGAGTAGACACGTTGAGTTAGCAATCTAGGGTTTGAGGCCTGAGATGCTCCACTATCTGGAGATTGGACTCCTTCGTCATTGCCAGCTGGTGCAGAAGGCACCAGTCCCACTTGGTGGCCAAGTGCCTCTGCACTGGCCGGCTCAAGAGGTTCACTTTCCCATTGCTTCTGGCCCCTTCGCAACAGCTCAGGCCAGGTGACTATCATTGTTGCTCCATGTGTCTGATCAAGTAGCACTTAGTACACACATGGATAGCAGCCAGAGTTCCACCTGAGGACCTGCGTGTTGACCATGTGTCTTGATAGATCTTTAGGATGTATGATATCCTCCAGTGAGGCCACATGAAGAGAGGCAAGCAAGCTGGACCTGTTTCACAAGTTTGAATGTGTTCCATACTAAATGTTCCAGATATTGGTCCTATCAAATTCCTAGCTATTGTATTTATTATGCTGACAAAAAAAAGTACCCATGAGTTCACCACTTGAAGGAAAAGGTTTCATCCAGGAAGGCAGGTCCATATGTTCAGTCTTTTAGTAGAAGCCAAAAATCAGTATGTTTTATAAAAAATCTTCTGATTTATCAATGTTTCCTTTTTAAGAAAGAAGGAAGGAAGGAAGAAACAAATTCAAAACCACTGCAAGCCAAACAAAACATACCTCCTTTGTCCCATATCCAGCTACAGATGGCCACTTTCTTCTGCTCCGTGATAGTGGGCTACTTATACGTTCCCCTTTACTGTAGCACAGAGTTCCCTTGGATTTGCTGGGGGAGAGGCTACAAAAAGGCTCTGCCTCTGTTCCCAAATCTGCTTCTTGCCCCTCTGAGATACGGGTCAAGTACTGGGTTTAGCTCCCTAAGCCTCAGTTTCCTCATCTGTAAAACGGAGATAGCTATGTTACCTATGACATTTTTATAAGGACTGAATCAATAAAGATACATAAATGCTTAGCACAAAGTTGGCATTTAATCAATAGAAATTGTTATTATTGTTCAGTAACAAGGAAATGCTTGGAAAACCTGAAAGAGAGGGTTAGGTGTTTGCCACTAACAGTTGCTGTGGCCCCTCAGCCAGATCAGAGTATTTCCCAGGTGAAGGAAACAGCAGGCTTAATGAATGGTCTCTGTTTTCTCACATTTCTTTTGTCCCTGCCGTGAGAGTGGTGGTGGTATTCCTGAAGTCCTGGGACTTGCTGGTCAGGAAGAGAGGGTGTGGAGTCCCTGCAGCATCCCTGTGGGCTGGTGTCAGAGGTGAGCCTAGCTGCTGTCCTCACAGTGGCCCTGAGAGACTGATGACAGCCTGTGAGCCACTAGCACTGAGGGGTGGCCAGGAGACAGGGAGGATTTCCTTTACCTCCACTGAGGGAAACAGATGAGATGTTGGGGCAGGGATTGACTAGAGGGCTAGAAGAGAGCAGGGATTTCAGCGTGAAATTAGGTGGAGCGCTCCATGGAGTTATGGCCCAACAGTCCTGTTGGTGTTTCTTATTTGCCCCTGGGAGCATCACATAGTTAAGGCCACCCCATACACAGCCCCCCATTCTTTGTGGAAAGTGCTCGAATGCTTTCCTACCTGAGCCCCAGAGCTTGGTATCAGTCGGAAGTGACTGGCTTTCCTTCCGCACTGGGAAGCAGAATATCTGGGCCCTCATTCTTGAAGGAGCAGCTGAAGAGCCCCAGGGACGTTTTATGAGCAATGGGAGTCAGCAAATTTGAGCTGGAGCTGGGTCAAGCAGGAGCCCGTACCAGAACAGCTTGGTTTGAGATTTAAGAGCAGGCAGCACCTCTTCAGGAAGACCCATCAGAACTGGAGCTGCACCCGTAAAGTAATTCCGCAGGATCTGATGATCTTGCATGCAGTGTGAATGTCACTTCCTCCTCGGAGAACACGATCTACTCCTCTCAGGCAAATGCCATGCCTGGCACTTGGGAGGAATGGGATAAATGTTTATGGAATTGAATGTCATTGTTGGAAGACTGTAGCTGTACCTCATCTGATGCTAGAGAATGGAATAAGTTTTCCCTCATCCCAGTGTCCCTCCCAGTCCCTAACCACCTTGCCCCACACCATCCCGATGAACGCTTGTTTTGGAGCTTGAGACTCAGTAGCTCCGGCAATGGCTTTGGACAGCTGTCACAGCATTGCTGCCTGCGGTGATAAGATACAAAGGTGAATGTGATGGCGATACAGCAGGTTCAGGGGTCTCCCTGATCAGTCTTCATCCATCATTCATTGTTTACTCCTCCGGCAACCTGTGGCTGGCACTGTGCCAGGGTAAGGCAAACTGTGCAATCAGTGGTTCACAGGAGGGCCATGCTACAAAACGGAAAAGGGTTGGAAAAGAGGAAAGAGGTTATGGTTAATGAGAAATCTCCTGATTGTTGGAAACTTTTCTCAGTGTAAAAGTTTTAAAATGCCCTTCTTCCTCTTCTCCAGTCAGTCAGAAGTCTTGTCCCTCACCAGTCTCCCCTCCTGCCTTTGTGTGCACGTAAGGTCATCAGAGTTCATTAGAAACTGTAGTCTGCAGTCTGGAGTGGCTAGGAGTGGGAACTCTTGAGTACATCTACATTTACTGGTTGTATTGCCTGGGGGATCACGTGCACTTCTGCTCTGTGTTTCTGCTGTTCAGAACTGAGTGCCTGCTGGCACTTGAAATGCTTTACTGAAGCTGATTCTAAATGGTGAGGCCCAGCCTCTGAGCACTAGTGCAGGATCACGGGCATGTGTGCCCCCAACGCCCTTAGCCTGCACCTGAAGGGGTAGACCGGTACTGTCCATCCCTGTGCTTTTCTAGGGCCCGGTGCTTGCTGTTCCAGAGCAGCAGAGTGTGGAGAAATTGGGCCTGGACAGTAGATGGGATACATTTTTTCTTTTATGTCTGCCCAAAACCCAAATGAGGCAAGTCTGAGAGAGCAGACAGAGCCTCAGGCTGGCAGCTGGAGAGGGTGTTCTCCTCAAACTGTCTTGAACAGGAACTTTTGGTCCTGATTCCCATACGCAGTCCATTAGCCACTGGCCCCTGGATGAGAGGCAAGCCTGTCTCCCAGCAGAGGCCAGGAACCCTGAGAGGCAGGACACCACCTGCTTCCTGCTGACTTCATAGACCAACAGCGACACTATTCAACAGAGCTCCAAATCCCAGATATGCTGACCCCAGCCTTGGCAAAAACAGGCAGGAGATACAGGGAGATCTCCTGAGGGTCAGCTATACCTACAGCCAGAATATACAACTTTGGCCCTGAGAGAGAGAGTACAGGCCCCACCTGAGCTTCCCTAGAGAGGAGAATCAATGTGGGAGCCCACAAAGTGATTTTTGTGGACTCTCTGTTTTGGGCATGACCACACCATCATGGTTATTAATGAGGAGCTTCCATCTGCTCGAGAAAGGCCCAAGTGGAAAACCCAGGAGGCCATGGTGGTGCTATTTAAATCCACCACACAGAGAATGGCATCCTTTCTGGGCCACATCCACCTACCAGGAAGGGAAAGCTGGCAGGCCTAGCTTTTGTTGCATTTTTCTGTGACTGTCTACAAGAACCCTCACCTGGAATTCTCCCTGACTCTTTCAAAGGCACAACAAAAGGTTTATACAGAAGGAACCAGAAGAATATGCCACATGCCACACAAGCACAGAGACTCGGGTCCAGTCAAGCACAGACATGGCCCTCTTTGTCCAGCAAGAGCTGATGTGGCATCTGACCGCTGTTATTTAGTTTAGGGGAGACAGGAGTTTCCCTGAAGAGGAATACACATTCAGACTTGCTTTGGCAGGCATTTCCTTAAGCATTTCTCCCAGAGAGCATGGGAACTCATGAGTTCCCCCAAGGAACCCCTGTCTAGGGTGATCTGTACCTTTTGCCTTGAACTTTTCTCAGCAGAAAGATGAGAAGGGAGCTTTTTGTTGGGGAACAAACACCTAAAACTGTCCATCCTCTGGGGCAAGGCTTAGGAACCTACATAGACATCTTACAGCTCTGCCTTGCCCATCTGCCAAGTGACCCGAATCAGAGAGCAGACGACTCGTTTCTCTGCCCCGTTGTCTCTGCAGATCCAGGGTATCTGCATGTCCTTCCCTGCCCAGTCACATGGTACGGAGAACAACAAATCTTCACTTTAAAAGACCAAGAAGGAAAAAACCAACGGCCTATGAAGAGCATTTCCCAGGCTACCTGGGTCTGTCATCTATAAAAGAAACAGGGGAGTGGGCTTCTTAATATTTTGGGGACAGGAGAGCAGGGAGGAGCATCTAGGGCCTGAAATACCTAAAAGAGAAAGTACTTTCAGCCTGCATGCCTGATGTACAGTGCGACTGGAGCAGGCGCTGTCCTACGATGTCAGAGTCCTCATAAGCCATGCAGTAAGTGGACCCCATTTCCAGATCAGCACATCTGTATGAAGACCCTGCTGCCATCCTTCCAAAGAAAATTTCCAAAGGATGTGCGACTTTACTACCAGCATGAGAATGAGACTCCTAGTTACTAAGAACAGAAACCTACTCTAGAGTGACTAAAGCCAAGGGATGTCCTGGCTTCAGGCTTGACTGGAGCCAGGTGTGTGCTGTACTGACTGATGAGATGTGGATCACTGCTCAACTCCGGAGGTAGGAAGGAGTAGGAAGAGTCCTCAGCGTGGGAAGAAGGATGATACCCCTAAGGGGAGTTGAGATTCTATCTCCAAGGGAAAGGAGACAGAAGCTGGGCAAGCAGGAGCAACAGATGTCCACTACAGCCCTCGCCTGCCATTTACAAAGCTCATCCTTGCTCATCGGCACATTCTGCAGTGAGTCACCACTGTGCCCCACAGTGAGTGGTGAGGGAGCCAGGAGAAGCCCAAATAGGAGCCCTCCCACAGTCTGCCAGAGTCCACTGGGTCACATGGATGACAGTCTTCGGATGAATGTGCTGGAGAGGAAGATGTTTTAGGTAACTGGTTGGCAAAAGCCATCTAGAGAGCTCCCTGCCAAAGACAGCAGGATCCAGAAGTCCCTTTTCTCTTGCCTGTTGTTCATGAGAGCATATCCAGGGGCTCATAAGCAGGGAACACAAATAATGAGCAAGCTTATTGTAGACTGAAGAGAATGAGCAAAGTGCCCCCAAAATACAGAATTGCTCATATATTGAGCATCACGTGCTAATACAAACACTTCATTTCATTATGTGTGCAGAAGACAAAAGGACAGTCTAGCACTTGCCCTAATGAGGTAGGTGGGAAGCCAAAAATCTGACTTAGATCTAGGCTGTAACACTGACATTGAACCAATTCTCCCCATTTACAGGCTTTTACTATGTTAAACAAAAGCTCATGTTTTTACGTAGGCATTGTAACAAAAGGCGCAACCCATAAAGCTCTCTGTCATGGCTTTGCAGCATAGCCAGTGGATTTAATAGTTGGGCTCTGGGTTTTCTCATAAGTGAGCTCAGATGGGATGCCATGGGGGGCTGTATGTCCTGACCCCAAGAATGCTATGAGAACCAAGGTGCCAGGGCTCAGGGCAGGGGTTTGCCAGGATACTTAACATCACTGAGAAAAGAGTCACAGGCTCTGAACCTTGAGGGTGAAGGTCATTCACCACCCAGGCCAGAAATTGGATCGGCAGGCAGGGGTGCAAGGAGGAAAGTGGTGGGGAGAAATGCATGCTCAGCAGGACTCACAACTGAAAAGACTGCCTGTCTTCAAGAAAGGATCGGGTTATAAGCGAACTCAGCCTCTTAGAGCTGAAGGGTCCTACAACTGCTACACTTGGCATTCAGCTAACGTTTACTGAACAGCGGCCAGCAAGCAAAATAGACCAGGTCCCTGTCCTCACATTGATAGGAAGGAAACACATTGTACATGTGTATATGTTATATGTCATGCTTATATAGTTATTGTAGGGTACATGTTATGAAATAAAGTCAGGAAGGATAAAGATGGAAAATGGGGATCTGAGAAATGACCTCTGAACAAAGCCCTGAGTATTTCAAGTATACAATCTGTATTTCGGAGATTCTCGCTTTTGTCTACCAAGAACCATTTGATGATTTGCTCCCAAGAATCTCCGTGTTTACTGAGCTATAATCCCCCAAAAGCCTGCTTTTGGCAAAGACACAGACACAAATGTGACCCTGGAGCTCGATCAGCCCCAGAAACAGGCTGACCACTGGAAGATGACACAGTCAGATCCAAAAGAAACATCTGACCTGCCTGAGAGACTGGGCAGTGCACAGAGGAAATGAATCCAGAGCCCGGTGATTTGTCGAAGCTTAGGTCAGCAAGTCCATGGCAGAGTCAAGACTAGACTCCTTGCTTCATCTGCCCATTTCTCAGATTATAGTTACTAGCCAGTGGCACAAGATCCTGGTCTTCTGTCTCCAAGTCCAAGGCACAGTCCAAGGCCAAGGTCCCAAGACCCAGATCAAAAAGAAGGCAAGGAGTAGCACTCCGGAAGGCAGCAGTCTGAGCGCCTCTCAGCCTGCATTTACCCCACCCCATCCTAAACCATGCACCCAAGGAAGGGCAGGGTCCGTGATTCCCCAGATAAGGGCCACAGAGCTTCTGTGCTAGAATCACAAGTCCCAGCCTTGGTGACAACTGGCAGCTGACATCTTTGCTTCTGGCCAGCTCAACCCTTTATTAAAAATGGCATCTTTATAATAGAATTCTGCAAGTCACTGTCAACAGGACACATCCTTTGTTTTGTGCTACTCATTCCTTGGGGAATTCGCCTATTATTCTTACTTCAGAACTCTTTAAAAATATATCCTTCTATCCTATAGTCTTCTAAGAATAACAAGTTTAAGATATAGCATGTATTACTAAGGGCTCTTATTTATTGTTTAAATGATCTTTTGTACCATACAGCTTCACTCTACAATTAAACAACTAAATTTTAAATTGGATTTTTTTTCTTCCCTCTTCAATTAGCCAAGGGTCTCATTTGTGCTCGTAGGCATCACACTAAGATACAGGGATCAACCAGTCCATCTTGGCTCACCCAGACTTTGTTGCTTTTGCCTCTCTAAAATAGGCTTATGACAGGTAGCCTCCAGCCTCGATATCTAAAACTGGAAGTGGTCCCATCCAGGAGCCGCCCAAGTCACTGGTAAAGATTTGATTGAATCAACTCCTGGTCCATTCAGATGATGGGACAGAAGCAGCCAGTGAAGACTCAGGTGACATGGATCCAGGTGGATGGCTTCTTCCTCAAGTCTTTTCTGGCCAGGCTGGACTGAGTTTAGTGCCTCTGCTCTGTGTTCCTGCCACTCTGCACTTGAAAGTGGCTCCCAAGGGTAGGCACAGTTGTGTGTGTCAAGTTCAGTCCTCTATATTCAGTACCTGGCATGAAGAAGATACCTAAGAATCAATTGTTAGTGAGGTGTGCTGGTGTGGAAAACTGAGGCAGGAGGATCCCAAATTCAAGCCCTGCCTGAGTAACTTAGCAAAGTCTAGTCTCAAAATTTAAAAAAAAAAGAAACGTTTTAAGGGCTAGAAATACAGCTCAGTGCAAAGTCCCTCTGTTCAATACCCAATACACACACACACACACACACACAAAGGAAGAAAGACAAGGGGAAAAGGAACAAAAGATATAATTGTTAAAATGAATGTCAAGTTCAGCATAAAGAAGAAAAGTCTGCAGTGTGTTTCCATTTCAGGAAAAACAGTATACATGTGGACTCCAAGATCACATGACTGAACTGTATATTAACACATGGATGGCGGTTCCCTCCTGGTTTATTTCT
This sequence comes from Cavia porcellus, assembly GCF_034190915.1. NCBI lineage: Eukaryota > Metazoa > Chordata > Mammalia > Rodentia > Caviidae > Cavia > Cavia porcellus. The sequence continues at coordinate 83,320,780 of NW_026947487.1, forward strand.
TCTCTGTTGCTTAGCCATGTGCATTGGAATCTGTAAGTGTTCCAAGAACAGACCTTTCCATCAGGCCTGGAGAAGTCAGGGAGGGAGGAGGGGAAATTGCCATTTAAAAGTAATTCACGATGAGAACAGCATGGCAGATGGGAGTCAGGCCAGTGTGGGAGATACATCGATGAACACTTCTTATTTTACTAGGTAGGCATTTGTTTTAGTGTATCATTAAGACAGAATGTAACTATCAAATTCACTGTACATGACTGGGCATCTGTTGCCCTTTTTGAACTTGTCTTCCTCCACCCCTTGCTGTCTTTGTCACTCTGTCCATTCTAGCAGCTCTGACTTCTGGCCATTACTTCAACCTGCAAGGTACCCTAGGCCCTTTGCATTTGCTGTTCTGTCTGCCTGAAACATTCTTCCTCGTATAACTTCAAGCCCAACCCTCATCATTCAGCCTTCAATTTTACATACTACTGCCTAGATCCTAACTACCCACCCCCATAACAATTTCCTGTTGTGTATTTACTGCCTTATAGTATTTGTTTGGTTGGCTGCTTAATTTTTGTTGACTCCTCATAGACTCTGAGTCCTGGCAGCAGGGATTGTGTCTCTTCTCTTCACCATAGTCTTCTGGATGCCATATGGATGATACTTGGTACACGGAGGCCAGTTCTGTCTGATTGGGGTGGGAGGTCAGTGGAAGATTGAAAGAAGTAATTTTGGAGTGTCCCTGACCCTGCCAGCCAGGGAGCCAGGAGTTATGCCTGAGAAAATGTCTTAATGACTTTTCTCATTGCTGAGACCAAATACCCAACGCCCAAAGTTAAAGAAGGAAAGGTTATTTTGGCTCACCATTTATAGAGGTTTCAGTCCATAATCAGCTGGCTCCAAGGCCGGGTGGCCTGGTGGAGGAGCAGGCAAGAGGCAGCAGCAGACAGGCAGCAAACAGTGAAACAGCAAGTGATGGTATCAGCCCTCTTTCTGTCCCTTATATTTTATCCAGGCTACCACCCTTTGGGCAGGTAGTGCTCACACTTAGGGTAGAACATCCTTAATCCTAGGGTCACATCATTAATACTAGCATCCCACCTATGACCACATGAGGCTTTGGGGGACATCTAAATAGAAGCCATAACAGAAAGCAAAACCTGACTTCCTAACTCCAGATCTCAGGGCCTCTGCTCTCTTGGGATTCTGGGAAATCAGAATACAGAGTTCTGACTGCTTTGCAAGCATACAGATCTTAACTCTGCCCATCCAGTGGTTTCTGAGCCAGTCTTTCAGAACATGGGTTCCCTCTACCCTTCAGTGCTCCATTCAGTTGGGTCCAGGGACTTTGCCCTGGGTAGTGGGGGACCTATGAGTTAGGAAACAAAACCAGTGGTCTAGCTCTGCTTTGATACCAGTTTATCTGTGGCTTTTAAATAACATTAGCAGCTGGTACTCATTAGACCTGACTGTGCCCAGGTCCCTCTCCACTCATTATTTAGTACAGCCTGCAGCTCTTTAGAGAACAGTCATTGTACCCATTTTACAAAAGAGAGATCTGGACTCAGGAGGCTTGATAACTTGCCCATGTGCCCACTGTTAATGAATAGGAGAGCCAGAGTGCATCTAGTTCTTTAACAATACTCAATATATATTTGTACAATGAATGAACAACTGAATGAATGAATGGCGTACTGTAGGGGATTTGGGCTGCTGCAGTTCCCAGAATCTCCTACCACACACCCATCCCCTCATCCTTCCAACACCCTGTGGACCACGGTATACTTCTAGGTTACCCATCACTCTTGGTGGTCTAGGAGTCAGGGATTAGGTCCCACCACAGGTCACATACCACTAGCCCCAAAACTTACTCCACATGAGAGGAAATGCAAGAGCTGTACTGCTTGGGGGGTCTCAGGAGGGGTCTCAGGTGGAGCCATCTCTGCCCTTCTTGGCTCTCCACCTCCCACTGCTCCTGTTGTGTCCTACCATCACCTCTCACCCTGCCTGGTGTTTGTGATATTTTCCCCATTGAACTAGCTTGCTTCTTACAGTTTCTGCTTTAGAAGCTGCAGAAACCTCCCTCAGGAGCAATCTTGAGACTCATATGAGGCCCAGTACCAGAGCAGCCCTGCCAGTTGGGATCCTGTCTGCCAGCAAGAGCAGTGCCTTTGTGCACGTAGCACACATCTCGTTGGTACCTAGCCTGGGCTCTGGAAGACACCAGAGGCCACCTGCATGTGTATCTTGCCTAGTCTGCAGCACCTGCTCCCCACAGGCTGCCCTGTCCTGCATACAAACTTTTTCTTTTATTTTTATTATAGTTTAAATTTTCCCTTACCCCCATCACAGGTTAAATAACCATTTGGGAAGTTACTTGATGTCTGTTTCCTCCACAAGAGTTTCCTCCAAATTTCAGTTTCTTGTAGGACAGGAACTGGGTCTCTCAGTTCATTCCTGTATCTTCAGCACTTGATAATAGTGCCTGGACCTAGTAGGCACCCAGAGAATAGATGAAAACTGAATTAGGAAGCGAATCAGTAAAGCTCCTTGCAAAATATGCCCCAAAGAATTCCCTGAAATATTGGTAACTGGAGCTTTTAAGACAAAAAGGGAAAAATCTTTTCGTTTTGAAGTTGGTTCAATCTTTTTCCTACCTGGTATTGTCCATCACCTTCTCTACCCAGGAGAGTGTCAAGGGCTATTATATATATATACACACACACACACACACACACACACACACACACACACCATAATGGAAAGACCTCTGGGGACTTTCTCTGCTGTACCACAAACTGATATTTCCTTATGGGCAATTCTAAGTCACCATTTCCCACTGGAAAGTGTCTGTGTGAACTCCAAACACAACCATTTCTTTGGCCCAAGTTTGGGGACATCATTATAGAGCATGATTTCTTACCACACAGTCCCAAAAGGGTAGATTTGGCAGCTCAGCAGGTCACCAGGACTTCCTTGATCTCTCTGAATATGGCGTCTACAGAGTGGTGACGGTTGACATCATAGTGATAAGACGATTGCAAAGTCTCCAGCATTTTCTTCCTCACGCAGCCAGACATAAGGGCAGAAAGCCAGGGAATGGCTGGTTCGAAAACAGCCATTTGGGAAGCCACAAGGAAGATGGGCAGGAAAGCAATTCCCAGAAGAAAACTTTCCCAGAGGCATACAGATCCATCTCCCTTTCAGTCTTACTGGCTTGAACTAGATCACATAGCTACTGTTGGCTACAAGGGAGCAGAGAAGGGAGCTCACCCTGGAAAAGGGAATCGCTACGGACAGGAGCCACACAGGAGCCACGCATCTTCAGTTGGCCCTTGGGAGATGCCACCTTCCATTGCTGTGCTCTACGTTCTCGGTACTAGCCTTATCTCATCCTGCAGCCTGACAGCCCTGGAAGGCAGGAAGCCAGCCTCGTAGCTTTGCAGGCCAGCCTGGGCCCCAGCTGAGGCCCAGACTGCTGACTTTACCCTTACATTCTAGTCCTCTCTCCTGGTCACTGCAGTCCACAGGTTAAACCTGAAGCGTCTGTCTCCCGTTGAACATGATTTCTTGGGGTTTTTTTCAAATAACAAATACACATTTTGAAAACTAGAAATGATTGTATCATGAAAAAGGAACAAAATACTAAATTCTGCCACTCAAAAGTGATGATTGATGGGTTCTGTTATTTGTTCTCCCAAATCTTCCTCTCTTTCTCCTTTTTATTCCACACAGTCTTATCTCCCACCACAATCTCTCTCTCTCTCTCTCTCTCTCTCTCTCTCTCTCTCTCTCTCTCTCTCTCTCTCACACACACACACACACACGCACACGCACACGCACACACACACGCCCACAATTTTATAAATGTGGCTACACAGGATATATATTATGCAGTAACAGCTGTTTTTATTTTACATTTCATCTCATTCCAGTGTTTCTGATAGGTTCTGTGGTACCCCCTAATTGTAGCATGTGCCTCATTCACTAATGTACTGGCATCTTACTGTTTACTCCTTGGTTAAACATGTTCTGTGGGACCAGACTGATCAGTGCTCACTTTCTCTGGAGGGGACTTAGCTCCAGGACTACATCCCCACTGCTGATCCAGTCTTCCTGATGACTGGAATCCATTATTGGTGGTTACAGCACCAAAACACAAAACCCTGACCCTAACTCCACCTGCCTTTGTGTGCATTTCCACCTCTGTTCAGAGACATACTTTACAACAGCCCCAAATAGGGAAATTCAGCTACTCTACCTGCAGTGGCTCCCAAGATGTTCATTTGGTAAATGAGCAGAGTGACCTCCTCTAGTCCAGAGAATGCCCCTCTGCCACCCACCTCCCTGTGCTCGAGTGCATCAGCCCTTTCTGCTCATCTTCTTGGAGGGAAGAGTTCTCCCAGGGGTTCCCAGCTCCCTGCCTTTTACTTCACGTTCTCTTCTTCCAGAGCACAAACACAGGACTGTACTTTTTTCCACCACCCCAACTACCGAATGTACCATTAATACCTACAGCACACTGCTTGAGTGCCAGCCGTGCTGGGCACTACCCTTCATCTTTTTTATCCTAGCTGGGACCCAGTGAGGACAGCCACTCTTGCTATTCCCATTTGCCAGAAGTCTTTGAAGAAACTGAACCACCAAGCAGCTGGGGAAACGACCCTATCACACAGTTGATGTCTGGCTCCAGAATTCCCCATACACACACCCAGTGTGGGTCACTAGTAGGACTCTGCTCAAGGATGGAGAGACTGTCCTGTTGCTAATGGCAGGGACATTTAACTCAGCTGGAGATGGAGTGGAAAATCATGTACCTTAGCCACTGAAGGCCTGTGTATTCATGAACCTCCCGAAATTAAGGGGGAAGGTATGTGTTGGTGTAGTTGACACAGTCTCAGAGGGTCTGTTATTCAGAGAAAGCGAACGTCTGCCAAGCCAGATGATCATCCAAAGTCCCTTCCAGCTCAAGCCTGTGGTTCTGTGACCATATAAGGCCACTGTGCCCAGACAGGCTTCCTGCAGCTCAGTGCGGTTCTGCACTGTGAGGGGAAAGTAGAGAGCAAAGGGAGTCCAAGTCTGGGCTTCTTCAGGGTCCCCAAGCAGCTGAGAAGGATATAATGGGGGAGGCTTGGGTTCCTCTTCAACTGTCTTCTCGCAAAGAGTTGGAACCAGCTCAGGCCAAGCCTACACCCTCCCTTTCCTCTTTCCACTTGAGACCTCACCTAGCAGCATTGCCAGGTTTCCAGAGTGAAGTTGGCAGCTTCTGTCCAGGGTCAAATATTCTGGCCTGCAGAGTCAGCCCTCACCTGGTCAGACCTCCTCCTCCCTTCCCCTGGTTCTTCTGGTTGCATGGCCTGGAATACCTCTCAGAGTCCCTGATTCTGGGTGGTCCTAAGGTAGAACTAGCTTGGCCTCCCCTTTGATGCCCTAGCTCTTCAAGTGTAAGAAATTCGGGAGATTCCCACTCATCCTACATAGAGATATACGTCTGCCTCCTTTAGTGAGCTCCTTGGAGGAGCAGGTCTTGCAGCTCCTCCTTAGGTAGCTAAGTCCCACTTTCACCAAGGGTTCTCCAGAGCCCACTGTTACACCAGGTAATAGGGAGAGAAAGAGCAGAGGTAGGTGAAATGTGACTGGGCTGACAGGTTGGTGGTAAAATAAAAAAAAATAGTCCATTGTGAGATGATCTCTGATTATTATCAAATTATAAAATGATTTAAGCATGACTGTTGATTATGAGTGACAGACACACAAGTCACATTAACTTATGCAAAAATAAGAGGGAGTTAATTTATCTCATATCACTCCAAAGTGTAAATAAGGTTGGCTTCAGGTGTGGTTGGATCTGGGGGCTCCAATGATACTTGGCTCTGTACTCTTCCACTAGGCACTTCTATCTGGGGCTGCTGCAGTGTGAGATACCACTGTTACTGAGGCACCTCATGGAACCTTAGAAAAGCCCATTGCTGCCTGGCAGATCATTTTCATCCTGCCTCTGGGACTCAGAAATGAAACTGAACCCCTCTGGGGTACTCTCCAACCTCAACCCAGAGGTTCCTTTCCTTGCCCAACCTCCCTACCCCCAAACTTGGCAGACATTGCAAGGGGGGTACTGAGGCTTGTGCTATGTATGCAGCCCTGGGAGCCTCTGGAACCTGGTGTAGGGCCCGGGGTGGAAGCAGCAGCCCTGCCTCAGCATCTACCTTCCAGTCACAAGCAGCTCCTCAGATGCTGCTCTGCCTCTCTGTGGTGTGCCCTCACATGAGCAGGCCAACCTCTTTAAGCCTCAGTTTCCTCATCTGGGAAGAGAAAATGATGATTATTATCTCCCAGCATTGTCTTGGCAATTAGATGAAATGTAATGTGTTAAGCATTTGACACAGTAAGTAAATCTTCAAACACTGGCCACAGTTACTGTTCTGCTTTTTTTATGCCACAAATGACAGAAATTATATTGGAGGACTTTGGCTTGAAAGTGAGAATACCAGCCCTAGTAGCTGCCATGTGCTGTACACTTGCTCTGTTTCTTACAACAGCTCCTTGCAGATGAGGAAACCAAAAATGAGAGATTAAGTGGTTTACTGGGAACACACAGCTCCTCAGTGACAGAGCTGGCACTATTTCAGGCTTCTCGGTCATTTACGCCATGGCAACTGCTCTATGTGGCTTCTCAGGAATGATAGGAGACAGAGAAAATAATGGGTCTTTATTTGATACTTGTATGTGCCTCCAATCATCACTGGGAGGAAAAAAAAAGAATGTGACATTACAAAATGGCATGGAAAGTCTTACACCAAAATATTAAATGTTTTTCTTTGACTGGTGGAATTAAGAGCAGTGTTTCTTCTTTTCTGTATGGCCCAAGTTTTCTAGTCTTCAGTGAGTGCTTTTTATTTTGGGGAAGGGAGGAAGAGGTTATAAAATTCTAGCCTGAAACATATAATAAGCCCAATTTTAAACTAATATAAACAAGTTTGAATAAGTTATAAGATTAATAAGTGTGTCTTGAACACTTTAACCGAAATTGCATCATTTCTGCAAACCTCAATTGAAGTTTCTTCATTTGGAGCCACCACAGCTGACATCAGGCACCAGGCTGACATCTGCCAGGCGTCTGTTGGCTTCAGGTGTGGTAGATAGGACTATGAACTTGGAGACCTGGGTTCTATTCCCAATTCTGACACTAACCCATTGAGAGACATTTGGACAATTTCCTAATTTCACTCAGCCTTGGTTTCTTCTTTTGCCAAAGGGTTCATTTTTTTAAAAATCCCCTTCCTACCTAATTATATGAGCATAAAGATTAATCATAGGTGTGAAATGATAGTCCCTAGGGCCAGGGATTTAGCTTAGCAGCATAAGCGCCTGCCTGGCAAGCACAAGGTTGTGAGTTCGACCCCTGGTACCAAAAACAAAACAAAACAAAACTCAGGAGTCTAGAAAATACATTCAAGAGGATAACAGGGCTTGCAGGTCCCAAAACAATGCCATAGCATCTGTTCCATGGTTTCTGGGGAAGCACATCATGGAGATCTGTAGATCATAAGTGCACGCGCGCGTACACACACACACACACAACTCAGGTCAGCCATCTCCAGAGAGTCTGATTGGCAGCGGTTTTTCCTTTAGGATTCAGTGATTAGTGTTTACAATGGGTGTTTTTACTTCACATGGTGAGCCTTTCTATAGCATTCTTCCCTCTTATTCTGTATACTATTATTATGTAAATTTTACACATATTATGTATCTAATACATTGTCAACCCTCTTCTTCTTCTTGCCTCTAGTGGGATAGTTTTGTTATTATGTCTTCATGTTGACCAACCTTCTGTGTGTCTAATCTTTTAATCACATTCAGGGAAGTTTTTATTTCAGCTACTGCATATCATCTCTTTCTACATAGTACATTTCCTAATTAGATTCATGGTATCCTTTAATTTTTTAAAAAATACTTAAAATGGATGGTTTTCATTTGTTGCAGTTTTTTGAAACAGGATGTCACTACATGATCCAGGGTGGCCTTGAAGTTTCTGTGTAGCCTAGACTGGCCTTGAACTGGTAACCCTTCTGCCTCATCCCCTGAGTGCTGGGATTGCGGGTGTGTGCCACCACACCTGACTAAAATAGGTATTTTGACATCCTTATTTGTTAATTTCATCATGTCTGTCACATCTATTTTTTTTCTATTGACTAATTTTTCTCCTATATAGGATTCGCTTTCCTGATTCTTTACATATCCAAGAACTTTTTATTGAACAGTGATATTTTCATTTCATATTAATTGTCTAGGTTTTGTCACATTCATTTAAAGAGCGCTGACTTCATTCTACCAGACAGTTAAAGTACTTAATTTTTTTTCCTGGCATATTTTTCAGCGTTGTCAGGGCAGGCCTCTGAGCCTTAGGGCTAATGTGCCAGGTACTATGGCAAGAGCCCTCTGGGTTGGCCGCTGAACACCCCAGACATCCTACAAGGACTGTCTGCTGTGGCCCGCAGGAACTTACCTATCTCCCAGTGCAAAGGAGCTCTAGAAAGTGTTCAACCTGTAACCTCCCTGGAGCTCCCTCTTTCCTTAATGCTATTTCTGTGCTCAGCTATAGAGTCTCAGCTACATAGCCCAAGACTCAGAGCGACCCCAAGTAGATGCCTGTAGTTCGCTCTGTAATTTCTTTCATCTGCCTCCACCTTCGGAACTGATTCTTAAGCTCTGCAGCTCAGTGAGCCACAGAGTTCTGCTTGGCCGCTCCCTCCCTGCTCTGTGGTCTGGTAAACACCTACTGGTCCCTTTGTTATGGCTTGTACCTAGATGTCTGCCTGCCTCCAGGCCTCCTGAGGTTACTGGTGGGACTTTTCAGAGGTGGCTAGATCCAGAGAGTGTGATGCTGGGGTTAAGCGTATGATGCTGGGATTAAGAGCGCATAATAAGTTAATTCACTGATTAGTTCAGCATGGTTCTGGGTGTTGATAATGGGATCCCTGGATATGAATGGCGTTGAATGGTAATACTTAGTATGGGCAGGTAGTATAGTGTAATATGTGAATTATAGTTCAATAAAGCTAGGATGTTTTATGTCTTTGTTTAAAAAAACAAAAGGACCTTTAGCAGTGTTCTCCTGCTCTGAAGCTAATAAAAGAATGGAGTTGGGCTGGTGAGGTCCAAGGGAGGGCTCAGCTGTTGTCTTGCTGTGTGCACGCTACCCATAGCAGTCCATCTTGGCCTGAAAAGTGTAGCCATAGAAAGAGTTCACATAGTTTATTGAGGAGCAATTAATGTTAGGTGTTTGTCTTAGATTTTGTTTGCTGTTTCTCAAGTACTTCAGTTATAAGAGAATTCTTACAGCTTTGGCATGATTTCCCCTTTCTAGCTTCCTGTCTTATTTGGATCCTTATCAGCAATGAACATGTGTTGAGGGGCCACCAGTGAGTATCACATGCCCTCTAAGAACTGTGGTGGGCTCTGTGTCACTGTTGAGGTCTAGAAAAATAAGAGTGACTTAGTGATTAAATCCCAGCCAAAGATTAAAGAGTAGGAAAACATCTTGTGTTGATTTTTCTGATGATGATGATGATGGTGATTTTCATTTTAAGCTATTCATCCTGCCTTCATTAAAAGCACTGAGTTTTCTATGAAGAGAAAATGCATCATTCATTTGCAGACTCCTTGCAAAGATCTTCAGCAATATGCCCCAGGAATAAACAGACCCTAAGGTTTGCTTAAAATATCAACAGCTAACAAATATTGAGCACTCAGTGTTTATTCCTCCTGTTCTGTTTTTAAATATTTGAAATACTTATCAGGATCTCCTTTCTTTCAGTGTACATAGTGAGCATGACAAGATGTTTTTCCTCCATATTCTGTTTTTCAGATTATTGTTCAGTAATTCTTGTAGGTTTTAGTCTTTCAGATTATACAGCACTACTGCATTAGTCCAGTAATTCCTCCCCATGGGACCTCACCCGCACCCTAATAAACTATAAGGGTAGCCCCAGGACTCTCAGTGCTCAGTGCTGTCTGTGTTGAGTGGGGACAGGACATGTCGTGCACTCACCAGGTATGGTATGTATGGTTTTCCCCCAGGATCATCCATGAAGATGGCTTCTCTGGAGAAGACGTGAAGCAGTACAAGCCTGTGGTGTACAGCAACACCATTCAGTCTCTGGCAGCCATTGTCCGGGCCATGGACACTTTGGGCATCGAATATGGTGACAAGGAGAAAAAGGTAAGCAGGTCCCTGAGCTCAGGGGCACAACAAAGGAAAGGGCCTGTCTCTGTAACCTACTGCCTCCTTCTGGTAATGCCAGGCTACTCAAAGGAACCAGAAGAAACTCTGCTCTATGTTGGAGCTATATGGCAGCCATCACCAACATAGCCATTGTACCAAAAACATGGGACTTCCATGACAGGCAAGTTTGCACAGCAGAGTCAAAGCCAGCAGCTGCAGAACTGCAGGGCTGGTGACTGTCCTGAGGCCCTCAGAATACTGGATAGGTACCCACCCTCAAAGAGTTAACCTGATTAGAAAAATATGTGCTGAATCAAATTCATTTCACCTGAATCAAAGCCACTTTCTCCCCTCCTTAGGATTGCCTTTTCCTGCTTGGGACAGGGGATGCCATTTGACTTGATGTGCTCTCCCTTTATACCACACCACGGTGTGTGCTTGAAGCCTCTCCTGGGTAGGCTCCCCTTCCCGTGGGATTCGGTACACTAGAACAGGGATTGAGTTTTGGTCCAGTTTCTGTGTATCTGATAAGTGGCAAATGGGAAAAGTATACAAAAGCCTCTTATTCACAAATGTTTGTATTCATGGTAAGGCTGAACTGTATGCAGCTACACTGGCAAAGCTAAAGGAAAGGGAGGGGAGCCCCAAGGGGAAGAGAAAACAGCTCAGATAACTTGATGTAGAAGCAGCACTTTGTGAGCTGTTGTGGTAGAGAATCCCACCATCCTCTCAGAGCCAGGAAAAGAGAGCAGGGGGAGGCCTCTCAGAGAACACCAGGCCTCACTGGAGAGCCTAGGTGGTGTCTCCCTGGCTACTGGGCAGCTTGTACATATCCTTCTTTTGCTAAAATTCATTGCCCTCACAGAGGAAAGCTAACGTAGCCTCTGTGCAACTGATTAATCATCTGTGACAGATAACTTTAAATGTAAAATTTAATATTTTATGCACAAAATCCTAATTCCATGGGGTAAAGCCATCCTGGCTCACACACTGGCTCCTCCAGGTACCTTGGGAATTGGGTGACTGCGAGTGTGTTGCAGGCCGGCCTGGAGGAATGACAAGGGCGATGCTGGCAGAGGCCTGGCCTGTCTGTTGCCTACTTCTCAGGAGCTTGAGCCAAAAGCAGTTGTCCCTTGGGACCCTGTGGTTGTGGTCAGTAGAGCCAGGACAGGGAAAACTGAGAGGTGCCCCTAGAACATTCACTGTGGGCTTCCAATGTGCTCAGTGCTGGGGATACAGGAGCAGGCACAGCAGGAGTAATGTGTGGAGAAAGAAGACACTGGAGAGACCCCCACTCAGATCATCAGCATGGCCCCGGGGAGCACAGGTCTCCTTCGCCTTCACAGTGATAGCAGCAGTCAAAATAAATGGCCATTATGTGGTGAGCACTACTTATTGCCAAGCCCTGAGCTAAGCCCTTTGCTTGTATTAATTCATTCTAAATCAACGCAGACATTGGGGCCGAGAGCAGGTAGTGCCTAATGTGACCTTCAGATATGGTACAGGCATAGGCCTTTGCTTTCTCTTCTCCTTGGGGCTCAAGGGGGACCATGGTGCCCCTTGAAGTCTCCGTTAACCAGATGACAGGCAGGGTTAAAGGCACACCCCACATGCATGTGGCACTTGACATCCCAGCCAGCTCTTGCTTCCAAGAGTCTCCTTCCCTGATTATAACTCAGAAAAGATAAATGTGACTTTGGAATGCTTTTCTCCTTCCATTTTGGAAAACATTAACTGTTTGCGTGGAATTTTTTTTCCACTTTATCTTGAATAGAGAGATGATTACTTGGAAATTGCTAGGAGTCTGGTATGTTAAGGGTTACATAGTAGAGCCTTTTAGAAACAGGCTCTTCTGGGGCTGGGGATTTAGCTCAGCGGCATAAGCGCCTGCCTTGCAAGCAGGCAGCCGTGAGTTCGATCCCTGGTACTGGTAAAAAGGAAAAAGACAAAAAAAAAAAAAAAAAAAAAAGAAACAGGCTCTTCTCTGGCTCTCTCCTTGATGGGATTTTCCCACCAAGGCAGCCTTCAGGTAGGAGAGTGGGAGGGCTGTAATTGAAGGCAAGATAGAAAGCATGTGGGGCTCCCTGGAGAGCCCAGCAGACTCAGCAGAATCCAAACCCAAGCCTGTTACAGCAGGTGGTACCTTGGCAGCACAGCCATACAGGGATGATCTGCTTGGCAAGGCCTCCCAGCTCATGTGTACCTCTTTTCCTGTATTCTTCTCCTTCCTCTGAGAAGCAGGGAACTAAAATAAATTAAGTTCAAGACTCAGGTTGAAGCAAGCCTGGCAGCTGGAAAGGGCTTTCCTGGGAGCAGCTGACGTGAAGCTGGGTGGGGCAGTGTGGCATTGTTTCTCCTCTGTTGATAGTGGACACACAGGCCTGGGATGGTAGTAAGGGCTTCAGGGCCTGCTGGCATAGGCCAGCTGCAGGAAGCTAAGATTCTGCTTCCCTTTTCCTCGTGCTCAATGAGCTTCTTCTGTAAAGACACAGATAAGTAACAAGACTTCAAGTAGGTGACTGCATAGCTTCACATGATGACCAGGATTAGTTGGAAAGTAAGACAGGGGATATGAGGGAGTCGGGGAGTAGACAAAGTTTTCCAAGGAGCACCAAAGAGCCCTAAGGGAGGAAAGAGCCAGATGATTGGAAGAAGGTAGATCTCTCTTAAACACAGGCTACCTCAGAGTGCCAACTGTTGCTCTCAGTATTCTTAGTACTCTCAGAACTAGGCCTCCAAATTACTGTCTCTCTCGTTTCCCAAGAGCCCATCCACCTAGGGAATCTGTCAGTTGAATGTTAGGAACTACTGCATGCAGTGCAGACTCAGAGTGGTGTTTGAATCCCTAAGGAAAGACCCCCTCTTACTCAGTCCTTACCCACTTCTGCCACCTCCATCTCCCTCATAGCCCTGTCTGGAGGACAGCCCCATTCCCAGTGCCTCTATAGGACCAGCTAGCTTTGTGCCCTTCCTACTGAAGGTCATCTAAAAGCCTCCTTGCTAGACTGTAGCCCTAGCCACTAGAAGAGGTGTCCCTGGGCTTTTCCTGGCAACTGGCTCCTCACCTTTCCTGGCCCCATTTGAAGGAGTACTGACTGGTTCCTCCCGGGGCTTTCAGTCTTAGGAACTTGCTTGAGGCTGTGTGGTTTTGCTTGAGCTTCCTGAAAAAGAGGTAGACACTGGAGCTTGCTTGCCTCATCCTGTGGCCCCAGACTCCATGCCTCAGTTTCACCTGGTAACAGATCCCACCCCAAAGACATGATCTTCCACCTCTGGACTTTGCAAGGCCTGCTCTCAGCCTCCACTCTTTTTTCTCTGCTTCCCTTCTTCATGGAATTGCTCCATTCAATGAGCCTAGCACCCTCCCTTCCAATCCACTCCCCATCTTCCCCCATGTCAGAGAAACAGAGTACAGTGCTTTTCTCCATTATGCCATGTAGTGGGATACAGGTTGGTTGTATGGAGATCTCTGTCCTTACCTTAGAATGGTGAGCCCGAATTCCTTGTAGTAGCTGCTGAAAGCCACCAACCTTCTCCCCCAGAAAGAGGCACATATGCACACATCTAAGAAATTTTGCTGACAGCTTTAGGGAGTTCCAGACCACTTAAAGCCCACCAAGGGAGGCTAGAGTAAGAATCCTCCATATTTAAGATCTTCTGATCAAGGCCTGGGTCATTCGTCTTTAGATCACCTCTATACCCTGACAAGCAGCATGATGTTCAAGACCACAGTAGGCCTTTGAAACCCATCCCTTGGATGGAATAATATTTTTCACTATTCCAGTTCTCAGGGGAAAAAAAGGATATACTTGGCATTTCATCACTAAAAGATCATATGTTGATTGTTTAGTACCTGTCCTGTGGAGACTTGGGCCAAACCTTGTGTAAAATATCAGAGGCATCTGAATCAAGGCCTGTGATTAGCTGGTCATCTCTTCTGATGGTGAGGCTCACAGGCTGAGTGAGCACAACCTTACCGTGCAAAGATCTGGGAGACTTTAGGGGAAGGGAGGCTGAAACCATCCTTGACGCATAGTGATTGGACAGGTGCAGGTCTGGGTAAGGAAAGAGACTGAAGCTGCAAAAAAGCGCTAAATAAGGGCAGTGGTGATGACCCAAAGGAGGAGGAAACCCGCAGCCAGAACAGCAGTGGCACTGATGTGAGCATGGCAGGGCAAGTTGAAGACAGCATCGAGCCAGACTTCGTGGGCCCTGGAACATACGCCAGGGACTTGGGTTTTGTCCTATTAGCAGTAGGAACTGGGGAGGAGTGGAATGAAAATGAGATTTTAGGCAGCTGTTCCAATGACCTGTACAGAGCAGACTATGGGGAGATCCTGAAAATGAGGAGGCAGGTTAGGGGGTGACTGCACTAAGCCATGCATAAGGTGTGGGAGTCCAGGTGAGGGGTCAGGAAGGAGAAGCAGTCAGTGGGGAGTGGCAGAAAGCAACCAGTGGGCAAAAGGGTAAGGACCAAGAAACTGAGACACTAGTGTTACCTGCCTAGAGGGTGGGAACAAGGAAAAAGTTCAGGCAGAAAGTCCGGAGGTGCTGTGTAGCTGTGTGCTGTCTACAGTCTGGCTGTCCAGTGGGTCTGCTTTCAAGCTTAGTGGACTTCTAATGTGGGAGTGACCAGCGAGTAGATGGGTGCATGGAACTAAAGTCCCATAAATTAGTGGCTGCAGGACAGAAGGAGCTTCCAGGTGTTATGTCCCAAGTTCTGTTTTAAACAATTTCCATTGTTACCGAATATATATTATTTAATGTTCATGTCATTTAACCCTAATAATGACCTGTGCAGTACTACTGTTGTCTCCACTTTGTAAGTAAAAAAAGTGAAGCACAAAGAGGCCAACTGCCTTGCCCA
This sequence comes from Cavia porcellus, assembly GCF_034190915.1. Classification (NCBI taxonomy): domain Eukaryota; kingdom Metazoa; phylum Chordata; class Mammalia; order Rodentia; family Caviidae; genus Cavia; species Cavia porcellus. The sequence goes on from NW_026947487.1 coordinate 83,335,854, forward strand.
GGGTCATACACTACAAAATACATATGTATAATATGTATATTTTGTAGATGTATAACTCTGCACAGTACCTGTGGTTCAGATCCACGGCTGTTCTTCCCCCCACCAAATTCTGGGATTAAACTCATGGCTCTGAACATACTAGGCAAGTATTCTACCACTGAGCTACATTCCCAGCTCCCTTTGACTATTTAATGTTTTATTTTGAGACAGGGTCTCTCGTCCTTTGCTCTCCTGCCTCCCCCTCTCTCCATCTCTTCTTCGCTTTCTCTCTTTCTCCCCTTCTCTCCTCAGTCCCTTTTCTCCTCTCCTTCCATCTACCCTCCAGCACTGCTGTATTACGTAAATCCGTAAATCGTCTTTACCTCTGCAGCCAAAGTTTGCCCCTCCCACCTCCTCTATCCATAGTCCTGAGACTGTGTCTGCACCCCAAGAGCAGAGGAATATGTCCAGCTGAACTGGTTTGAGCTGCATATGCTGGAATTAAAAATAGAGAGAATAGATAATTGCAGGGTTAGAAGGTTCGCTTTGCCCCATGGAGAAAGGACTGGGGAAGTCTTTGAACAATTTTATATTACTAAATTTTCTATCATACACATCTATATATAAACACGTACAAAATATATAAACGTATCTCTAAATATGTAAACTACATTACAAACTAATGAAACTGTAGTAGTTTGGGAGCTCAGAAAAACCACAGTACCTCAAAGTATGGCATTCTGACATACTGAGTACTTTGAACCAAAGATTATTAGAAGAGCATGAGAAACAAAGTCCTTCAGATCGTCTAACCCTCTGCCTCCTACCTGCCCTATGCTCACCCCATCATCATAGAAAACAGAAAACCTTTTCCCCAAGGCACCTCATATAAACTAGAAACATTACTCTAACTTGGTCCTTCAGTTTAAGAGCTGACCATAAAGAAATTCTGTAACTTACCTTATTCAATAGAACATAAACTCTCATTTCAGGGGGCCCTGCCACATACCTAGAAGGAAGGGATGCTACCCAAAGAGGCCAAGAAGACTCTGAACAGATGGGCTTTGCTGGGGTTCCCTGCTTCACTCTATGACTTTAGATCATATGCTTTTTGTCCACTCACATTTCTACCCAGCTGTCCATTCTTCATTGAACCTAGGTGTAAAAATACAGTCTCCTGGGCTGGGGAGATAGCTCAGCAGCACAAGTGCCTGCCTGGCAAGGTCCGTCCTGCGTTTGAGTCCTGGTACCAGAAAAAAAAAAAGGAAAGGAAAGGAAAAAATTACAGTCTCCTATAGACCAGTGATGATGAATCTGTTACAGCTTTCAGTGATGATAAACGGCTTGCTGCATCATGCATGCCATAAGTCTGCCACCACGGCCGTATGCCCATTGGTCTCCAATTCTTACACCTAAAAGTCTGTGTTAACCTATCTTTGGTTCGAGGGGTGTTCTCCTGTAACCCTTACAATGAGTTAGTAGGGGCCTGGGGATTTAGCTCAGCGGCCTAAGCACTTGCCTTGCAAGCGTGCAGTCATGAGTTGGATCCCCGGTACTGACAAAAAAAAAAAAAAAAATGAGTTAGTAGTATCATACCTTTCCACTCCTACAGTAGCAAAGCAATATCCTGAACTTATGTCAAGCTTTATGCAGTTGAAAATATTGCCATTTTCTTCTTCTTTCCTTCCTTCCTTCCTTTAAAAAAAATCAACTTTGTGCCTATGCTTCCTTCTTCCATCTATTATAAATTCCTTGGGGACAGAACATCATCTAAAATAATGCTTAGCCTAACTCAAGTTCAAAGCCCAGCTCAACCACCAGCTGTGTGGCTCTGGATAGATTGTGTAGCCTCTCCAAACCTCAGTGTTTTTATATTAAAATAGTCATAATCTTAATGCTTTCTTTATTGAACAACTGTAAGAGTAAATGAAATGATGTAGGTAATATGCAGTGTATGAAATAATACAGGATAGTGCCAGATACAGAAAATTCTCAGCACATACTAACTATGGCTCTTTTCCTTGTTGAAATTATTATTATTTCTATTATTATTGTGAACATATTGATGAATTACCCACATAGCAATCTACTGAGGAATTGTCAATGATTTGGTACATTTTTCAGCTTAGCAATGGAGGCATAAGGCACTGAATTGACTACCCAAGATCACTGTCCTAGGCAGGATGGAAGATCTGTGTTGGCTAGAATTGCTGTGCAAGGCACGGGGCTTCACTAGAACTGTCCCCACTAGAAATAATGGCAGCTCTTTGGGGAGGCAGAATCAAATTTCACACAGTTTCCAGAATGTCACTGGATCTCCTCTGATGAAAGAAATCTTGACATTTAAGTCACACCATGGAGCCTGGAACACTATCTTTTTAATCATGGAAATGTTGTGGTACCATCTCCACTATGCAGAACTGTTCACCTTGTGGTTTGCATGAATTCTGAAAGAGATAAAAACAAGGATGCTATCTGGCCTGTGTCAGCCTGAGTTCCCTGGGGCCTGCAGACAGTTAGTTCAGTGGTGGTTGTCAAACCTGATGGGGACTGGGGTGGAGACACATGAAGGCCTCATATTCTTATAGCCCAAACCTGGAGCCAAGAAGAGGCATCTACTCTTGCCACATGTAAGTACTGAGGCATTCCACATATCTCAGCCTCAGAGCCTGGTCCTGCCTTGCCCATTTGCCTGTCCAGATTAATAGAGCTTGAAACCCTTCCATTTATCACCAATCCATTCTTTTACTCCATTTTTAGGATAGAGCAAAAGAATCTTACCAAACAGTAAGATTCCCTTGTGGCACACCCAGGATCAGGAATTGGGTTTCCTAAGTCACTGTTAGCTTTTTCCATCTCAGCAGGCTGCCTCTAGTCACTAGACCAACATGGGACCTTGTTTTCTTTATTTTGTGGGGAACATTGTATGAGGTGAAAGCATGATTACAAGGTTAAGAGGCTCCCCGGTCTTGTGCAGAGATGACATTCTAAGATGAGAAGGTAGGTGTCTTGGTCTCTGAGGCTTCTGCCAGCTCCAGCATTCCAGACCTCCAGTATTCCATGTGGTCAGGTCAGCCTGCTCCCTGCTTCTGGTTTAGGGGAGGTATCCACTGTTAACCCTCAACAGAAGGGTCCTCAGACGTGGCAGCTGCACCTTGGCCTGGGTTAGCAGCACTATGGCTCTTCCTGGTCCTCCTTTAAAAGGAAGAACCAGCTGCAAGACATGGTACTTTGCAACAAGGAGAGAAAAAGGAGGGATTTTCAAGATGTCTGTCAGATGCTTCTCCTTCTTAGTGTTAGGTTTCTTCAGATGAAGTGACTGCTCCCTCTCCTGAGTGAGCTCTTGTCACTCGCAAGCTTCACTTTCACTGCATCCCGCACTCTGCTTTATGGATGGCTTACCTCGGTGGGCAGACAGCAAGTCTAGGAACAGTCTTGTCCATCTATATGTTCCCACACCATCACACTCAGTGCCAGCCAGCATCAGTGACATTGGAGAGTCCATGAAAGATCCTGTCATCCACCACCTCTGTGCCTCTTCCAGGTCCGGACTGGGCCAGGTGCTAGGAAAAGGCATGAGAACAGAACAGAGAGTTGCTAACCTGAACAGAAGCATCCCTGGAGGAAACAAGGAAAGATGTAGAATTACCCCTCTTTGCATGCCTTCTCAGCCCTCTTACCAGCCAGAGCAAGGTGACTGGAGTAACTTCCCAGGCTCACCCATTGATTCTGCATTCCTGCACTCATTCAGGGATACGCAAGAGCCAACCTGCACCCCAAGTGTGCAGACCAGGGGGGCGGATATATCAGTCAGCTGCATTTTTTATTTTCCTGAAAGCACAAGGGCAAAAAACTCTGGGCAACATTGCACAGAGGCACGGTAGGCACAGGCTTAGTCATTGGGCTGCTGGGCAGCCAAGTTCCGACTCCTCTGCTCCTGGTGTGAGTCAATAGAACAAGGTCCACATCCCTCACATTCCTTAGCTACACACTCCAGCGATTGAGATGAAAACAATAATAGTGACCTACTTCAGAGGGTTGTCTATGAATTAAATGACTCTACGCTTACAGCCCAGAGGTGCTCAGCAAAAGTTGGCTAGTATTGGCTTCATGTGTCTAGAACAAAAGGACACCTACTGTAGCTTTCAAAGGCTGATTAGGCAATAATGGCAGTGGCCCGTCCTGGAAGAGGGCAGCTGGACTAAGAAGAAGTACATTCAAGGGGCCTGACCCCCTGTGGGAGGAATGTTGTTTTTGCTTGGGTTCTGTCCTTTTGTCTACTCTCCATCTCCTAGAGAAATGGCAGAAAGGCAAAGATGTGGTTTAGGCAAGTCTGCTCCCCCACCTTAGTAAAAGTGCCCAAAGAATGAGAGTTCTCGTTCACTGAGTTTAAAGGTTGACCTAGAGCTGAGTAAAAAATTTTGTCTGACCTCCAGCTTTCTGAACCTTAGTAAAACGCTGTGCCACATTCCTGGCCTTAGTAGATCATGTGTTAAGAACAATGTGGTATTCATTTTTATTTTACAAACAAAGCAAACAAAAAAGGATAGAAATGATACAGAATTTTTAAAAGTAGGAAATTAACACTAGTTAATATATTGCATATTGTTATCTTAGAAGTAGTTGTTTAGGTTACAAGATCCAGGCATGAAAAAAATAATCAAATAGTGAAAGCAAGTTCTTGATGAACTTGCAAAGATTCGTAGTATAGTTATCTATCTTGTATATATAAACATACACACACACACCCTCGTGTTTGCCTATATACCATAGACTATTTCCCCTTTTTCCATTTCTCCTCCTATCCCAGTTCCTTCCTTTTGAGCACTTTCTTTCCCTTTCATTTTTATAATATTTATTGTACATTTTGGATCTTAATACTTTCAGTTTTTTCACACTAGGGAGACAATACAATATTTACACATGTGAGTTTGATTTATTTCACATATGAGTATGGTCTCAAGTTGCATCCATTTACCTATAAAAGCCTCAAGTTTATCATTCTGTGTAGCTGAGTAATACTCTATTGTATAAAATCCCACATCTTTTTTATCCATTCCATGGCTGATGGGCATTTCAGTTGTCTCCAAGTTTTAGCTAGACAAATTATGCTCCTGTAAACTTGGGTCCACATATATTGCTGTGGCATGATATTTTCAATTCTTCTGGGAAAATACCCAGAAGGGGGAAGGTGTTCCTTCTTGATGGATGGTCACACTGATTGCCGCCCCTTCTCTGGGAATATCAGATCAGGGATTGTGGTCAAGGCTCAGAGACGAAGGACAGTCCTGTAGGAGATCAGGTTGCATATGCTGCCTACATTCAGAATGTTCTAAGGAAGTCACTTTATGGACTAAACTGCTAAATAACAGGCCACCTACGAGAAAACCTGTGTGCTTCCTGCCTTGAGGCTTTTGACCTAGAGACACCAGGCTAAGAGCAGACATGTGGCCTGACCTTTTCTTCCAGGAGCAGAAAACAGTATCCTGATGTTTGTGCAGGTGTGCCACATACTGGGTTTGGGCAATTGAGTCTTAACTATAAATGGTAAGCACTTTCCCTCAAGCAAGTCACTCAGATCATCTGAGTTGAACTGTAAGTTAGTATACACTTGGCTGCCACCACACAAGTACTGGCCTACTCTCTGGATTCAGCCTCCATTTACTGGATAGGGAGTCCCAAGAGTTCCCTTTCCCATACCTGCTTCTGCAGCTGGGCAACACAGGGCCCAGGTCAGCACCTCACTGGCTTTCCTGATGCTCATGTTTCCTAGATGGCAAGCATCACACCCTCATGCATAAGGAGTCCAGAGATGGAAGGAAGAAGCAGGGCAGCTCTAGACTTCTCCCTGCACCACACAGTAATGGGCTTTTGTGGCCATTCTAGTAGGACATACAGTCAAGAAGAAAGGGGGCTTAGGATAGCACCAATCACCACCTGCCACACGTTTCTTGCAGACTGTGATGGTAATTAAATAAGAACACAGATGTGATAAGTTTATGGGAAGCCTCGTCGAAAAATCAAGTATGGTGTTGGGTGGGTACGCAGGCTGATGTCGGAGATGAGTGCTGTTCTCTTCTCCAGTTTTTGCCTTTGTTTTCCCACATGGCCTCAGAAACTAGAGTATTATTTCAAGTGGCAACAGAGACAAGGAAATAGCTGAGCGGCAAAAACCCTGGCAGCACAAAGCTGGTGGCAGAAGTGTCTCTGAGTAAGAAAGTCTCTCCAGATGAGCCCCGGTCAGACAGTGGCAGATGGTGCCTGTGCTGCAGGCCATCAGCCTCACCTCTGCCCTGCACGCTGGGCTCCCTGGTCACGGCAAAAACCCCAGCCAGTTCTTGGCCTCTCCCTTCCCTCGCCTGGCTTCCCTGCCATGCCATGCAGAGATGTAAGTGTTCGGGATTGATCACCTGTAATGTCTGCCTGGTCACTGCCAGCGGAAAAGGACATGGAATTTTAGGAAGAAAGAAAAGTGGAAGGGAACTCAGATGATAGGTTCCAAGCAGTAGTAAAGGGAAACCTCAGGTTTATATGCACGCTTTCTCTCTGTCTTGCCCTGGGTGTATCTCTGTCTGATTCACTCACTCACTTCCTATCTTTGACTCCCCCTCTCCCTCTTTATAAGCCTAATTACTCTGCTCTGATAATAGAAAGTGTTTTTCAACTATGCAAATAAATACTCCAATCATCAGATCTGAGATGAGGGCCTTCCCTTGAGAGCCTGGGAGCACTGCCACAGCAGGACCTGACAGCATTGTCCTTAGCAGGGGGATATCACAGGTACCTTCTATTGGGCTCAGAGTAGCTGTTTTAGGACAATAAATAAATCTCCAAGAGATCTTGCTATCTTAGAAGACATGGTGAACAGCTGAGAGAGGCCTATAAACATGTCCAATGTTATATTCTGAGATTCCTGGAATATTGAAAAATGAAAACAAAACCGTAACAAGATCACAAAATTATGATATATTGTAAGTATATATATTTGACAAATTAATACTTTGGGCCCACCACAAATATAAGGGAATATAATTGTTCTCTATAAGAAATAATTATAAGATTTATAGATTTTATTTCACAGTATGATGCCAGCCATCTGTCAATAATTAGACACAGGTTAGGATTTATACAGGTTAGGATTTACACAGGTTAGGATACTGTCACTTTTCACCCCAAGAATTCTCTTCTTGACTACATCATTTTGGTCCGTGCCTCCATATTTGAGCCTTTTCTGAATGTATAGACCTTTTTGATCACTGTTCAGGAGACTTAGGAACCAGTAAGACAAGCTTTATCATGCTGAGGGGTGTCGGGGACTGAGAAAAGGTTAGTTGAGGCAGCAGCATCATGTGGGTGAGGCTGTGGTGGGGATGGCAAGGTGGTATCTGTAACTCTCCCCAGCTAGGAGGCTGCGCTCCGAGTAGAGGGAGATTTCAGCACTACACGTGTTGGGTAGGTCAGCTTGCTGTCACTGTAGTTAAACACCTGAAGTAACTAACTTACAAAAGAAAGGTTTATTTTGATTCACAGTTTTGCAGGTTCTAAGTCAAGAGTGGGACTGCCCACAGTCCCATTGTTTTGAGCCCCTGATGGACTTGCCAGGTAGTTAATGGTGGGGAGTACGTGGCAAAGCAAACCCACTTGCATCCTGAGCTAAGGAATGAAAAAAAAGAAAAGAAACAGGCTGTGGTCCCACTGTCCCCTTCAAGGGCACAGCCAGTGGCCTAGGAACCTCCCCATAGGCCCTACCTCCACGTGAGGAACGCTTACTGAAACCCAAGCAGTAGGGCTAGGGATTTAGCTCAGTGGTGCAGTGCCTGTGTGGCAAGCATGAGGTCCTGAGTTGGAGTCCCAGTACGCCTGCCCCCGCCAAAACGTGAAAACAAAGCAGTGTAGCTTCCCTAAGAAGACAGACCCAGTACACCTTTCCCTTCTTCAGCTGTTTGTATACCCATCTGCTCCTCCGTGACCTAGCGCCTCCCACTTCCCCTTTATGTACTGGGCAACAACCATGGTCTGTCACCACTGCGAGACCCTTCTGAGTAAGTGAAAACATTCTTGGCTATTAGGAACAAAAGACACACTAAAGCGGCTTACTAAAACAGAACAAAACAAAAAGTCAGCTGGCCCAGGGGAGGAGAAGTCCAGCAGTACACCTGGGGACCAGCTCAGGTGATGTCCCTGGCTTCCCTCCACCTCTCCACCTTACCCTACTGCGTGGTCTTCACCTCAGACTCTACAAACCTGCCCCCCGTCAGGCAGAAAACAAGCTGCAGCAGTTAGGCCATTGTTCCTATCCCTGCAGTGCATCCTGGGACATCCCAGGGTACAAGGCTCACCTGTGCATTCTCTTCCCTGAGTACCACCCAAGTCCTGGGAGCCTCTGGGCCACAGCCCACCTCTGAACCAGTCTGCGATTAAGGGGATACAATGGTCTGATTGACTGGCTGAGGTGTTCCTGAAACAAAAGTGAATGTCCCATAGAAAAACCAGGAGGTCATGAAAAATGAAACAGAGTCAGAGGAAATAGGTGCTGCGGAGGCCCTCATGAGCCATTCTTAGATGTCTCCTGGACTTTGGCCCCACAAGCACTGCCTTCCCTATGAAGTAGGGGATTTACATGGTAGCAGGAGAGGGCCAGCCTGACAGCTTCCAACATGACAAGATGGTGAGGTAACTATGCTGCTGTTCCCATGTGGGAAACCAGGGCTCCCCAGAGGACAGGGGACATGGACACAAAGCAATCATTGCCACTCAACCAGCTGGTCTTATCTTTCTACAGGGACTACTTCAGGGACCAGTGGAAGGGAGTTAGTGTTCAAGAGAGGCGGTGAGCCAGGGGCAAGAGAGGCCTCTACAAAGAGCCTTCCTAAACCAGAGACCTTAAGATGAGCCACTCAGGACGTCATGTTAGAGCTGCCCAGGGAGGCAGGGCAGTTCAGCAGGGGTGAGAGCCAAAGATGCTCTAGGGACATGGAATGGAGGAGAGCAGCAGACAAGACTGTATGACTCTCACCTGGAAAACTAGAGACAGTTCTACCCAAATGTCAAGCGTCGCAGTGTCGAGGGGATGTTTAACACAAAGCCTGTGGGAACAAATGCTCCTGAACAGCTGCTGCTTTGTTCATTTTTGTGCCCCTCCAGCTGACGTGGCTTCTGGACAGCATCTAGCCACTCTCACATTTGTTCACTCCTTTGAGAAATAGGTACTGTGCCCTTCTGTACACCAGTCAGTAGCACAGTAGCCCTGGATCTGTTGTAAACAAACGCAAACAGGTGTGCTGTTGGCAGCGGCACCTGGTGAACAGGTGCAGCCCCATCCCTACCCCCCGGAACTCCCAGTGTCCCGACACGGGGCTTGGGCTGGCCTGCACTGAGGACAAGGCATCTGACCAGAAACCGAAGGGCCTGGCATAGTGAAGCAAATGGCAAGGGAGGAGGTGGGGGTTGTTTTAGACCGGTAGAGCTGCGTGTTCCCAGGCTCTGGGCTGCGGAGTCCTGGCCCACCATAAAGATCTAAAAGAAGGCCAATGTAATTGAATCTCAAAAGTCAGAGTGAGACTATTACAAGAGATAAGTCAGAAGGAGGAAGGGGCAGCCTTGTGAGAAGAGTTTCTAAGTATGGAAGGAATTTTGGGTTTTTGCTCCTCACACACCAAGTAGCAGCCACTGCAGGCTTTAACAAGGTCAAGGCATGGCTTGCCTTTAAAGAGGCTCACCGTGACCGAAACAGTGCCTTGAAGGGCAGCAAGAGTGGCAACAAGGAAATAAGCTGAGAGGCTACCACAGACATGCAGGGATCGAGAGAGGCACTGTCAGTTCAGAGACAAGCGGGCCTTGCCGTGAAACCTCTGTGCCACATCACCCCAGCCAGACTGCGAACCCCTCTTGGCAGACTGCCCAGCACAGAGCCTGCAGGTCGAGGCCCACTGTTTGTGCCTAGTACAGAGCCCTGACCCTGACCACAGCAGTGGCCCAGGCCTCGATGCACTGGGTGTCCTCAGGGAAAACTGCCTCAGAGCAGGCATCCAGAGAGCTGCCACCTCCTCCCTCATCCCCACCCCACCCTAACTCCAGCCCCTTCTGGGGTACTCTGTCATTTACTCCCTTAGTCCACCCCTGGCCTCAATTCCCTCATCTGTACAAAAAGGATAACTTCTAGGTTCCTGGTAACCATGAATAGGAGCCCTTGAAGTGCAGCATATGTCACTACATATGTCACTGTGGTATGCCACAGGAGCATTTACTACCATTGGTGCCATGGACCCCTTCTGATCCAGACGGCAGCTCACACCATCCAGCACAAGTGCTGGCAGGCCACTGCTCTCTATCTTCTCAATTGAGTCAGCCCAGAACAGCTCATGACTTCTTGAGGAGACATGGATTAGAATCATTTGCACAAGCAAACTTGCCTCCCTCAGTATCTCTGGTCTGAGGTCCCCAGGGCACTGTCCAAAAATAGCTCACTGCCAAATTTGGTCCAGCTTTTCCAGCTCTGTAAGGGCCCTGCTCCTTCTCTCCCCACTCGCTTCCTTCCTCCTCTTCTCTTTCCTGCTTCATTTCCCAAGGCAGCACTTCTCTCTGCCCATTGCCCAGTGCCAAGACCAGCTGGCTCCCCTGATGCCCACTGGCCAAGGAGAAACAGGTGCCAATCCCAGCCCAGGATTGCAAGGCAGTCCTGCAAGGCAGGGTACCTGATGGTGGCTCTGGCACTGTTTTCAGCATCTGTATGTGGACCTGAATGATGAAGTCCTTGACGCCTTGGCTTCCTTGTCCAGGACCAACTGCGTGTTTCACTCTGCAGCAGGAAGGCTGGTGATAATGTCACGGGCTGGTGCGTCTTCTCATGGAGCACCATGGCGTGCATCCTTGACATGAAGTTCAGTGCATGATGGGCCAGAGCACAGGATTAGAGTCAGGCCAAGGATAAAGATGGCTTCTCACTTTTCAGATTTTTTGTCTCAGTCAGGTCCCTAACTATCCTGAACCTTAGTTTCTTCATCTGTAAGATAGAAATAACACCAACCTGTATATCAGGCAAGACACAGGCTAATCTGCCATAGCAAAGACCCCAAAATAACTAAGATGGAATGCAGTTCTCTCTTGTCTGAGTGGCTCAGAAGTGATGGCATTCTTTCTCCTTGCTCTTTTGCATGTAGGGTCTGTGTTTCCATTGCAGCCTAAATAACTGCTCCAGCCACCCCTTTTCATCAGCAGCAAAGGGAAACACAGAAGCCCAAGGTGGTTTTCAGGACAGGGGCTGGATTATACAAGATCTTGAATGTCCAGCTAAGGAGTACAGATTCTCTGAGGCATGGTCCAAGAGGTATCTGAGTTGGGGGAAGAGCCATGGGTAAGCATTGCTGCACAGGGACTGACCTGGGGGTGCTAAGTAGCTGGAAGTCTTCTCAGTGGACCTGACAAACATGACAGTCGATTGGTTTCAGATTTACGTTTTACCCAAGGCCCAGGAATTCTTCCCTGACCCAGAATTTCAAACTGCTGCCACCACCAGTCACTGAGGGCCCACCCTTGCCCCAGAGGACAAGAGTCCCCACTTGCCCTGTTCTTCCTGTGGGGACTGGGCCTCAGTGCACAGCAGCTTACCAGAAAGACTTCCCTGTGGCCACTCAGCCTTGAGGCCAGTACTCCTCCTGCCTCCCCAGAAAAGCCTTTCCCCTGTGTGGAGAGATATGCTGCCCAACCCACATAGGCTGAGGAGATCCAAGTCTAGTCATAGACAAGCTTCTCTGTGAGCTCATGGCATGGCCCTGTGGTTTTGTGCAAGCTCCTGCAGCCCAGAATTCCCCTATCACGAGTCCTCAGATACGAACCTGTTATTACCATTGGTGCCTGGACCAGTAAAGTGAAGCTCACTCCTCATCTAGTAAGTGGGGAACGGAGAATATGACTCCTAGGGACCACAGCACACATCCCTGTCGAAGGTGCCAGGGCCCAAGGCAGGGAGGCCTGTCAATACATCTCTCCCGGTACCACCCCACTTCGTTTGAATAATACTTTTACAATCATTCTGTGAGACATGCTACTCTCACCCAATACACTATTATGCAGGGGGCCACTGAGCCCAGTATGAGACAGCACAGGCAGCATGAAAACCAAGTCTCCATTCCCAGCTGGGGTTTTTTTCCAACCTGTGAGCTCTCTTCTATCCCCATGGGAAGCAAGAACCACACTCCCTGTGCCCTTAACTGCAGCTGACCTGTCTCTCTGCACCAGGATCCCCCTTCTAGGAGCCCTCTCAGCACTGGCAGTCAGAGGACAAGGCTGCTGTGCCTGCTTCCTTGATGCCTCCTTTGCCCCCACAATAGTGAGGCCCTGGTGGGAAATTAGCATTTGACTGAGAATGAGCCCTTGCTTTGTCCATTAGAAGGTTCCTGGTCACAGATTCTCCCTTTCTCTTCCCCTCAAGAATGAGAGAAAGGGGCAGCCCCAGGCAGCACTATGTGCGGAAGCTATTCCACATTTCAGCTCATTTGATCCTTTTTTCTTGCCCCTGTGAGGGCACTGTATTGCATTCTGTTTTTATCCTCATTCTACAGATGAGGAGGATGGAGTTCAGAGAGGACCAGAACATGGGCACATATCAGCCATCTCAGCTTTCCTTCCAGGAACACCATTAGGAGCCACAGTCAGACAAGACACTGAGCTGTGCCCATAGCTGACAACTAACAAGTGCTGAGAAGGAGGGGAAAGACCAGCCTCAGCCAGCCATCAGAGCCACTGTGACGTCAGTTGTACCCTAGCTGGCCAGCCATACCACAGTCACTCAGCCACTGGTAGATGTGGCCAAGGTGCCCACAGAGTACCCCACCTGCTCTGATCAGAGCCTTGGCTGACCATAGAGGCCTTGCTGGTCACAGGGCAAGAGGATGTGAGACTGCCCTCAGTGTCTCCCTCTCGGCATACAGAGTGCGAGCCTGCCGTGTCTTAGGGCTCCAAGTCCCGAAAGCTTCTAAACTGTGGAAGTGGGGTAGGAAGAGCCAGGTGTGCCCTCGGGGAGCTGTGGGAGGAGGCAGGAGCACACAGCTGCACAATCCTGATCTTACAAGCTACCCAGTCCCTGTGGTGACTGAGGTCAGCATGAGGCTGGTCTCCCTCCAATGTGCTTTTCAAGCATTTGCCCAGAGCAGCACAATTACAGGCAGCCTGGGGCCTCCAGGTACTCAGCAAGGAGAGATTGGTGTCTCTGTCAGGGGAGGGTCCACCCTGCCTCAGAGGCTTAGTGGGCAATGGGGAAAACACTGAACCCTCAAAAAAAAGCCAAGCCCAGATCTGCCCCCTGAAGCCTGTGTGACAACAGACAAGCCCCTTGTGCTCATAGCCTCTCAGTGTTTCTATCCATTGAATCTAAGGAACCAGATCTAAGACCTCCCCTCCCCCAACCCACCCCCATTTCAGTTCTGTAAATTCTTAAAAGTTCTATAAAAAATTCTTCTGGCAGAACTTAATTGCTAAGTTTAGGTGATCGTCAAGCACAAAGCTCTTTTGTTTTGTATCCAAGAGAGAAAGAAAACCCAGAGTTCCAATGGCAGGACATATGTGCTAAGTTGAAGATTGACTCTCTCCCCAGGAGGGAGTCAATACTCTGTGACAACTGCGAAACTATGAATGCAAACACTGGCTCTCCGGAGCACCTGGTGTGCCGCTGCCGCGTACTGTGGCCCTGGCCAGGGGACTGTAGAAATGGGTATGCCCTGCCCAGTAGAAACACCATACCAGTGTGGACTTCTAGGGAAGTTGTAACTTCACTCCTTTCCTCCCAAGGCTTGGTAATTTTAGTCTATAAAATGAACCGATGATAGATAACAGGAACATTCCAATTTTACTACATGCCTACAGCACAGAGACTGACTGACCCTTACAGAGAGCTTCGAGGGACAGGAGGTTCTTCTGGGGAGGACAGAGCTAGGTCAGGTTATGAAAGGTGCAGTGAAAAGTGTGGGCAGCAAGCAGGATGAATTGTAACACGTATGAAGTCTCCTATCAGCTACCTGTAGAGATCTGTCTGGGCCAGGTGTCAGATCCCCATCTTTCTGTGGGGAGATCTCTCCCAGGCAGGCCAGGACATCGGGTTGAAGTGCCGCTGTCTGCCTCTGCTGTTCACCTACTAAGGCACGTGTGTGTAAGTTCCTGTGACAAAAGATCAACTTTGCAGAGCCATTTCTGTGACTGTAGGGTCCACAGTTCCCTCCGTGACCTATCTGAACTATGCCAAGGAAGTATGTTTGGAGTGAGATATTTTATTCTCCCACAGCTGGCACACGTAAGGCCACTGAGCCAGTCATCAAAGCCACTAAATCAGGCAGGAAAACACTGTCAAGTGCTCCAGTCACTGTCTTTGTGTCAAGGGTAACCATGTCTTGGGAAGCAAGAGGAGATGAAGGACCATGTGCACCTGTCAGTTGCAGTCTGATCAATCTAGAAGGCTCCCGGGGAGGTGGGGAGCAGGAGGTGGATTTCAAGAGCTCTGTGCTTGACAAGAGTGAGATGGCACAGCATATGAAGCAGCCTCAGAGTCAGGGTGTGAAGGCCAGGGAGCCCTGGGACAGCTGAGTGAGGGCACTGTCACAAGCAGTTTACATACATTCTATTGATTAGCCTGTACCCCAAACCCAGAGCACTTGGGCAGGTATTCCAAGGCACCAGCAGGGTACTCAGAGTTTAGTGCAGAAGATGCCACTACTGAATATTCCTGCCCAGGCTAAGCCCCTAAACAATTGGAGCAGTCTCCTCCCCAGCTACCCCACCTCTTTGCTTGTCCTCACCACCTTTGCACTTCATACACAAGCCAAAGTGAGCTTGTAAGAGTGTGTATGTAATCCCTGCTGATAAGCTCTTGGTGGCATCCGCTGCTCCCAGCCACATCTACTGCAGCTCCTGCCACAGGAGCTGCTGCAACCTCAGTCTTGGGCTTCTATGAGCTGTCTCCTCCCTTCTCCATGCCAACCCCCTGGACTCTGCTGTCATCTCCTCTGGAGGCCTTTCCTGGCTCCCTGACTTTCAGAGCTTGGGAGCTATTTCAGGGACTTGTCATGCTTTGGAAATGTATGTGTACAAATACTTGATGAATGTCTGTGCTCCTGCTAAACTGTAAAGGACAGGAACAGGGCCTATACGAGTCTGCGATCTAGCACAGAGCCTGGCTCAGGTGCTCCGTAGACAGTCATTATCTATTGAGTGCTGAGTTTCTCCTGGAGTCAGAATGTATGTCTCTGGTTCGCCTTCTGAAACTGAGAGCACCATCTCACCTGTGTTGCAGTTCAGCCCAGGAAACAGCTACTGGCAGGCTTTGCCCTGCCCTAGCTGGCACTCTTGACCTGCAGTCTGGCTGCTGCTCAGTGCTCCAGCCTCCAGAAACAGCCATCACAGAATGGAGCACCCTACAGGCTTGATGCAGTCAGAATCTCAGCCACCCTGCCAGGACTACAGAAGACTCAGCAAGTATGATTTGCAAACCTTTAGCAATCCCAGCTTTCTGGGGAGCCATTTGGGCTTCAGAGCCCATTGTTTCCTAGATTCAAGCCCTGGTGTTAGCACAAAAATAAATTCCTTTCATGTCTACCATCATAATCTAATATGAACATGTGTGTGGGAGGTGAGAGGTGCTGGGTTCCACATGGGCAGGGGCACTTTCTCTCTGAGCAGTGGCTTTGCATCCTCTTCCACTGCAGATCAGCTCATTCTGTTGGACTATAAAAGAGTCTGAGGAATGCCTGGCTTCACCCTTAAGAAGAAAATCCAAACTGTTTTTGTCCACAGGAAGTCCATCTCTGGCACAGCGCTCAGGTGTAATTTTTAGCCAGATGGCTGCCAGAGTGACAAGAGACCCATTGCCTTGGCTCGTTTGTCTGTGGCCCACTCCTCACTTGGCCCAGCTGAGTTTGAGCAGCTAAACATTTAATAGAACATTGCTCCTCTGTGGCATGATGGATCAAAACTGTAGTTTCAATGTGTCTGTGGCAGTTACAGTGGAATTTCCTTGGCTCTGTAATTACGGGCTGCCCTTCTGATAATGACAGCCCAGGGGCTCAGTATCTTTGCTCTACATGCCATGCACCACATTTAGAGCTCTAGGGACTTGTCCTGTGCACTGTCAGTGTCTCTGTGGCATGGCATGTGTGCAGCATAAAATGGTACCTGGAGGAACCTTGTGCTTCCACCTTTGTATATCTGTTGTAGGATATGTTTAAAAAGGAATCACCAAACATATCAAACCAATCATTTCACATATGCTTATAATGAGGTCAGGGGCATACTGGTATAGAGGAATAAGAATGATACCTGAATGAGAAGTCTGGGGATGTAACATGGGGTAAGGGTAGCCACATTGCCTTGCTTGAACTACTGTTCCAGGGCTTTGTAACTGAATGACTTCTTTACCTATTTCTTCCGCTAGTATGGCCCCATGCCACGTGTGGGCTATAAATGTGTCAAGTCATTAACAGTAGTGCCTGGAATATATTAAGTGCTCAGTAAGAGTTAGATACTAGTGTTATTAGGAAACCCTGCATCATATTTCTGCCACTGTCCTATGATAGGTATTATTACCACCACTTCATGGACAAGCAAAGAAAGGTTAAGTCATTGACTCAGCTGGTAGCAGAGCTATGTTCTGAACCTGAGTGTGTGTGACCAAGGCACCCATGTAGGAGGCCACTCTCAGCAGGCCCTATCTCCCTGAGCCTCAAGCACCCCATGTATAGCAGGTAATGGAGAACCTGCATGCTTTGTGCAAGACCGGGGGCTGCTGTCTTTGCTCCAGTCACAACAAAAGCCTTTCCAAGCAAGCAAGCAAGAAAGAAAGAAAGAGAGAGAGAAAGAGAGAAAGAGGAAAGAAAGAAAGGAAAGAAAGAAAGAAGAAGAGAAGAGAAGGGAAGAGAAGAGATAGATGAGATGAGATGAGATGAGATGAGATGAGATGAGATGAGATGAGATGAGATGAGATGAGATGAGATGAGATGGATATGACCTAGGTATCTACAAGCACTACCCCTCCTAGATCCTTGGCCTGGTTCTGGACTCTCATTGCTGTTTTCCCATAACACCCAGTACTTGATAGGCTGCAAGTTTGCCCAATAGTAGCCCATCATTTGTGTATTCACTCATCTATTGATGGATATTCAAGTTATTCCCATTCTGGAGCTGTTAAAACACTGCTGCTAGAACCTCGTGCAAGTTTTTATGGGACATGTGTTTTCATTTGTGTTGGTAACTATCTAGGAATGGAGTTGCTGCATCTCTTGGTAGGAATGTGTCAACTGTGTAAGAACCTCAAAGTGCTTTCCAGAGGGGTAGCACCAGCAGTGTGTGACATTCCCATTGTCTCACACTGGGCTGGCATCAACATTCAAACTGCTGTTCATTTTCATTTTAGTTATTCTAGGGTGGCATTTCACTGTGGTTTATTGACTGATGACTTGTGATATTTATATCTTTTGGCCACTTGTATATCTTCTTTTTTATGTAAGGTGTTCAGACTGTTTATCCAATTATTAGAATATATATATTCTAGATATAGGTTGATAGGTATATATACTATATATATATTTTCTTCTGGTCTGTGTCTTGCCTTTAGAATTCATGTTTTTTAATGGATTGATTAATGAATATTGATTTGCTGACTCTCAAGCTCTCTCAGGCTACCTCCACCCTTTCTTTTCTTGTCTTTTTTAATAGGATCTCACTAAGTCCCTAAATTGCCCAGACCCAAACTCGCTGTCCTTTTGCTTCAGCCTCCCACAGTGCTGGGACTACAGGCATGTGCTACCATGCCCAGCTGGCAACCCCTTTTCTAACTACGAGCTTGTAAGAGATCCTCACCTGAAGGTAAACAGGTGGTCTGGAGTTCGAGCTTAAACTTGTGGACCCTGAGGTCAGACAGTCCTGAGGCCAGGTCTCAGCTCTGTGGGCAGGTCACGAGTGGGCAGGTCCTTCTCCTCTGCCATCTGAAGCTTATTTTTCTCAGATATGCAATAGGAATGACAGATCACCTCCTTTGGCAGCTATCGTGAAGATGAGATAAAACTGCAAAGCTCGCCTCAGGACCTGGCACGCCTCAGGGCATACACAAGCTGAGCTGCACCCATTAGTAGGCTTGCTGAGGCCAGGGCCCTCAAAGTGGGCTTTCTGCCTTCCTTCAGTGTACAGAACGCACCAGCTTCCTTCTGGTTATACAAGCCAAAACCTTGGATTCTTCCTTGCTCTTCTCTGTCCCACTTCTTGATCCCAAAAGGCCTTCCTCTCTACCCAGGCTACCGCCCAGTCAGGAATTTTACTTCTTCCCAGTGCTCTGGGATGACTCCTTGTTACCAGCATGGTGTCCCTGCCTGTGCCTCTCCTGCCTCCCACCCCATGAACCACTGCTACAACTGCCAAAGACTTCCTTTCTGAATCAGAAACCTGGGGTTCTTGGGGTGGGTATTTGTGGGAGACACTTTGTAAGGGAAGCACTTAGCTGTCACTGGCCTCTTCTCTGGTTATAAATAACAGGTTCTATTCTTAGCAGTTGATTCTCCCCCCAACAACCACCACCCCCACCTCCCAAAATCTCTACCAGGGGCTTTGGCCGTTCTTACTGGAGACAGGCCACTGCTTGGCCTTTGACAGGACCCATTCCTTTGATACGTGATCAGAAAATTCAATTAGAAAACCAATTACTGATTTCTTCAGCCTGACAAGGGAGACATGAAAGTTTGATTAAGTTTGAATTCCTCTTTGGCTGATTGCCAGCTAAGGCCAACTAGGCTTGTGGGAGATTTTTGTTGTTGTTTATTCTGTTTTGTTCTGTGACCATACTCTTGAGCTGGGAGAGGCACAGTAGTTTTGTGTAGTAGGGTTTTGGTAAACCCCTTACTTGCTGAATGGCTGTTCCCCTGTTGTGATGCATGAGATGTAAATCCCCCAAAGACCCGTTGCCAAGGTGACAGGCTCAGAATTGAGCTCAGCTAAACAAAGTCCTTCAGCTTTGAAGGGAGAAGCATTTGTTTCCCATACAGAGTCGAGTTCTAGCAGCTCTCAACAAGGCTGCATTCAAGGACGCCTGTGTGTTGCATCAAGGATGCCTGCGTGAACAGGGACAGAAGTGGTCCGCTGGTCTCACTGGAGTATCTGCAGCAGTGTGGCCATGCACTGACTCCCCCACCCCCTACCACACAGATGCTGAGGCCTTAGGACGAGGCTCCAGAGGGCACCTCTTCCCCGAACCTACCTGCAGGGCTGGCCTTCAGCCAGTGACAACCTGCTGGGTCCCCACAACAAAGCCCAGAGCAGGTGGCGATTAGAAAGCCATCTTCTGTCTCCTGCCAAAAGCACCCTGCTACTTCAGTTACCTCTGGGAGATAGAACAGAAGGGAGCAGGCTGAGGCTCCAGGCCCATGGCTGAGCTGGTTTTAAGGACCTAGTTCTTGCCCTAGGAATTAAATGAGAAAATCCCAGACCTCTTCCTCTAAGGCACACATTGTTTTACAGTGGTGATGGGCCCCCTTTTTCTGCTGCCTAAAATCTCCTGATTGGGGATAGAGCCCCTTGCCTTGCAAAAGCTTTTGGGTTTCTAACATCCTGGTCAAAATACTAGTATACCTGGAGGGAGAAGCATCTGCCAGTGGGTATTGGCTCTGAACTAGATAAAGAAATAGCCCTTGTGAGTACCACTTGGGTGTTGGATAGATCTACCTGCCTTTAAGCTCATTTAAAACTGACCCCATACATGACCTCTTACGCCAGCAAGCATTTGCGTCTTTGCCTTGAGCCCCAGTACCTACAAAGAAGCCATGGCTCAAAAAGGTCAAGTGACTTGCGCACGCTTACATAGCTGATGAGTACAGATTCTGGACTTAGACATGAGATTTCTGAATCCAAATCTTTCTTCTGCATATGCAGCCAGCAGCTGTACCAACACTGTGGGCACAGTGCACCTGCTTAGTTTGATTGACTTATTTGTTGTTTGTGTGTTTGTTTGTTTTCACAAGGTGAGAATTTTTATAAAGTTTTGAATTTGAGGGTTTTTTCCTATTCTTTTTTTAATGAAACTGTACAGCTTCCTGGTGGAGTTGTAATTAGGAAATGCTATGCTACAGAGAGAGAGAATTGAAAAATAACCAGGCAGCACTACATGCAGGGCTTTTTCTCCTGCTCAGGAGCTCCAGCTTTACCACCCTAGAGGAGAGGAAGCGGGAAATGTGTGGCTGGACCAGACCAGGGAGGGTGCATTCCCTGCTCTCTGTAGAACTTGTCTTTGCTCTACTGTCTGGACAGGCATACAACAGGATAGAAATGAGGAGGAGGAAACAACAAGAGGAAGAGCCCTGATGGGGTCCAGGCTTTGTCAGGAAGGGAACTAGAGAGCCAGATGGGAAAAGTGTCTGCAGAGATTCCCTGGCCACATTCCTTCAGCTTGTATTCACTTATCAGTGACACTGGTGACAGCAAGGACAGTAACAAGAGCCCCCACCTACCAAGCATTTGTGTGCCAAGCTCTGTGCCAGACAGTTTCTCGTGTTAGCTTACCTGGCCTCATTTTAGTAGTGATATGTTTATTTTAATATGAGTCCAGAAAAGAAATATGTAATCCATCTAGCTAATGATTGTCCAGATAATAGATGAAGGCCAAAAATTAGCAGGTTTCACTTTTTCGAAAGTGAGATAACTAAGTGAAACATGTTGCAGACATAAGGGCAGGTGTTCCACTCAGACTGACAGGAGTCATAAAAAAGAACAAAAGAAGTACAGCTTGGGAAAGTTGCTCTGTCCATATGAGCTAAATATATAATTATTCTTCTTTTACAGATAAGGAAACTGAGGTTTAAAAAAGTTGAGAGACTTTCCCACAGTTGCACAGTAGATAAATAGACAGAGCCAACACCTCACTTCAAGGGCAAGGCCTGGGACCTGCAGCCCAGGTGAACTTAGCTGCACCCTCATGTGAATGCCCCAGCCCTGGCACCAGGTTAGCTAGCCTTGCTTTCCCAGGACTGCCTGCTGCAGAGAGAAAACCTGGCTTGCTTCTTACCAAAGTGCTTCTGGAGCCAAATGCCCTTCAGGAGAGGTGGAGCCTGGGACCTGCTTCCTCCAATCTGCTGTGTGGAAGCCTTTGCAGAAGGGCCTGGTGTGATGCTCTGTATGATCGGCAGAGCTGTGATTGCCAGGGATTTGCTGTGCCTCCAGCCCCACCTAGCCCCAGAGCGCCTCTACTTCTCATCATCCTTTCTTTGTGGTCTCTCTGTCCCCTTCTTCTTT
This sequence comes from Cavia porcellus, assembly GCF_034190915.1. Taxonomy (NCBI): domain Eukaryota; kingdom Metazoa; phylum Chordata; class Mammalia; order Rodentia; family Caviidae; genus Cavia; species Cavia porcellus. Next base: position 83,357,088 of record NW_026947487.1, read on the forward strand.
TCTTGTCTCCGAATCACTTTTTCCAATAAGCTATTGACTCAGTTTGTCAGCTGACTCTGAATGATTTCTGAAGAAAGCCACCTCCCAAGAGCTGAACCCTCTGCATTAAAAACACATGTACACTTATGTGGGTCCGAGATTTCAGAACATTATTAAATTTGCATGAGAACCTAGCAGAGAAACCACTTCTACATGGAGCAGGAGATGGGGAAATAGCATCTTCAGCAGAATGGAAAGCGTTACACAAGCAACTCTGCTGGGCTTATTACTCCACTGGGAGAAATCAGCACAGTTTACCTGGGCATGCAGAGAGCAGCACTGACAAAGTCATCAAGCAGATCTTGTAGCTCAGGGATCATTTAAATGCCTGTGTTTAATAATTGGCTCAGATGGTCCTAAGGCTGGGATTCTGGAGCTGCAAGCCAAAAACAAAAGCAGACTGGTGTGTGTGTGTGTGTGTGTGTGTGTGTGTGTGTGTGTGTACATGAGCTTCATGGATGGCTCCTGTGTGTGTTTTCATGCCTTTTCTAGCTTTTGTCTTACCCAAAGGGGGTTCCTATAATCCAAAAAAAATTATATTTAAAGATCTGTTATGTCCTAGGCACTAACGCTGCTAGGTGAGCTGCTACAAGAGTAATCCTCCTTAAACTTACAGTTTAGAGAACAGAAGCAAACGAGCAAGGAAAGTTCCCAGTAGTAGTCGTCATGTGTGCACATTTAAATGAGCAGGTAGCCACTGCAAGGGAAGGTGGTGCTCACCTGGCGTCTGGCCATGGCTCACCTTTGGCCGACTGTGTGACATAGTAGCGGGTAACACCTATTGGCTGCTCATCACATACTTTCCCACATGGCCTGTATTCATTCCTTTAATCCTCGTGATACCTGTCATGTTGGCACTATTTAGCATATGGGCTACCGAGATGTGTGGATGTCAGAGTCAATCGCAGAATCAGTACTAAAGTCTAAGGTTATTCATCTCCAGCCACCTCGCTGGGAAAAATGCTTGCATCTCCAAACTGTATATTTCTCATCTGTAAAACAAACTGCTTCTGATTTGGTTTAGCCCTCAAAAGCACGTAAGAACATTTTAGCAGGGTGTAGTGGCTAGGGTTAGAAGACTGAGGCAAAAAGATCTCTTGAGCCCAGGAGGTCAAAACCAGCCTGAGCAACATAGCTAGACCTTGCCACACCTCCCGGGCAAAAAAGTGCTTTTAAAAATATAAGCTTTTTATAAACGTATCTGAAAATCAGACCCCTGCCTTCATGTGGCCCGGGGGCTTTGGGGGGTCTATGAGGGGTTCCTGAATTTTCATGGGGCTACACTCCTAACCCCTTCAGATCTGCTGCTTTAAATACCAGTGTGAAGAATTGTACTTAAATGTCCCTTCACAAACTGGAGAATTTGACTCATCTCTTGCTTACTTGTCAGTTTTAGTGGACCAAAATTTTAATTCAAGAAGCCAGCACTCACCACCACAGGTCCCCTGCCATGGCAGTTCTCACCTGCCCACTCCTACCTGAGCACTCATCTCTCCCAGCCCAGGGCAAGGCCACAGTGCCTCGGCTCCCCAGTGCACTCACATTTGCCTGTGCTGCAGATGCAGCCGGCTGAGGCTGACAACAGATGCTAGTGAGCATGGAGAAGGGCAGAGAGCCTCAGTGCCCAAGAAGGCAGAGCTGGGAGTTCAGCAGTTCTGACTCTTATGTTTAACACCTGCCTTCCCACTGAATCGTCGTGGCTCAGATCTGTTTTTGAGGCCCAGGCCTCCACAAGGGGTGTGAGGAAACCAAAATCACAGTCCAAGAGTGTCAGACAGACCTGGACTAACACTTCTAACTTGTACCTCTCAGCCCTTGGAACCCCACCCTCCTCCCTTCTGCCTTACTATCATCAGTACCTGGGGTGAAGAGGTGAGGCTGTGCAGGCGGTAGGGCTTTCTCTGGTGCCCATCTAAGCACTTACCACAGAAATAAGAGTTTTTCATTATTATTTGGTCTGTGTATACGTATGAAGGAAGGTTGGGTTTTTCAGGGTTTTTTTTTATTTTGCTTTCTTGTTTTGGTGAGTTATTTTTAACTGAGCCCCTGTCTTGTATTTGCTGTATTGTGCTTTTATCTCAAGTGGAACACAGCTAGACCATGCTGCTAGGTTGAGAGGTTCAGTCATAGCGTTCTCGGTGTGTGTGGTTAGTAACCTGTGATAGCCATCGTATTGAATTTTTACTATGATCCACTTAGTACTCTGAGCATTTGACTATACTAATTTATTTAAAACTCACAGCCATCCTAGGTGTTCATGCTCATACTGGCCTGATGTTATGGAAGACACTTGTCACTGGAAAGGCGAACAGACCTGATTTCCAAGCCATTGTTGCTCACAGAGTCATTGGGTAGTTATATTTTTTGTTTTGTTTTGTAGTTCTAGAGTTAAATCCATGGCTTTGTGCAGCTAGGCAAGCTTCCTGCCACTGAGCTACAATCCCAGACTAGTGTTGCTAACTTGATGTGGGCAGGAAGTCCTGGGACTCTGCATGTCCCATCATAAATTCTGACAACAGCACCTTGTCCAGCCTCATACTAAGTGATTAGTCTTCTCTGACCTGAAATATTGATCCCTCCCTGCCCCCTGATACCCCCTCCTCATCTACTATATCTACTTCTCAAGACTACAGTGCCAGCACAGTTAGAGAGAGGTGTCAGAGTGCGGGCTACTTGGTAGTTTAATCTACTGGCCTCCCACTTAGAGGTTTCCACCACTACCTCCCCCCCTTACCCCTCGCCCCTGTTCCCAATTCACCCTGAGGTAATTCCTACCTCCTTGCTGGGAGCCACTGGTCAAACCTCTAGTGACCCTGGAACCTTCTCATTTTCAAAGGTCCACCCAGCTTTGATGTTCTCCAAACCTCCACTGTCTCTTCCCATGAGTGCAGCAGCCTTCTGGTGCCCTCTAGGTCAGCAATGGTGAACCTTTTGGAGCTCTAAAGATACAAACAGCCCACTATGGCATGCATGCCATAGGTTCACCGCCATTGCTCTAGACCAATCTGCAATCTCTCCAGTCTCATTCGGGCTGTACACAGTAGTCAAGGTAAGCTTTTAAACCAGAATGTCATTTTTCTTTCCTTCTTTAAAACCTTCTACAACTTCACATCATATTTGGAATAAAAGCCATACTTCTTTCCATGGCCAATATAGCCCTAACTGCCGAGGTCATGTGCTGGGGTCCTGCCAGCCCCTCAACCTGCCAGCTATGAGGAGCCGTGGCCCATGTTACTGATACCCTCCCTGTGTATACTGACTCCTCATCCGCCTTATATTTATGGCTTGCCCTGACATTTCCCTTTTCTTACATGTTCCAAATTATTTAAAACAGCTGCTTTATAATTAATTGAATGATTCATGAAAAAACACTTTTTTCTTGTCTATAAATAATTCCACCTAAATTCTTCTGGGAAGATAAAATGCTGTGACAAGCACTAAGTACACACCCGACGCATGCCATCTTTCTCCTTACCTCAGACTCTGGAACCTCTTGGTTCTCGGAGGCCTACCACAGCAGGACCAGTCAGGAGGGCTACGGGTGGCTTCACAACCTTCACCTACCAGTTCTGCCTATGTTCGAACAGCTCCCATGATTTTACCACTGCCTCTGTTGTGCCCAGCTCTGTGCTATGCCCTGTGGCTCAAGTGTGGTGTATCAGAGGAGGAGTATCTCCAACCTCCAATCTTGTTTTCAAAAATGGCACATGCGATCCCATTCAGTAACCAGTTAGTGCAATTCTGAACCCAATATGGAATTCAGAGGGCAGACAGATTTCAAGGGGGATGGAAAGTGTTGCCAGGGCAGAGATGCTCTACCAGGGTGCCCTGGCATTCAAAATGAGTCATATAATCCCCTCCCTGTGTTTACTGCCAGGTTCTCTACATGTGCCATCATTTTCTGCATGACAGACACTACCATAGAAAAGATCAGGAAGCTCTATCATAGAGGGGACAGGGTTTAAGCTGGTGTCTCAGCTAGTGAGGCCTTGGGCAGAGATGTCACCCTCTAGGGCCAAAGAGTCCCTCTCACACTTCACACACTAGAAGTACTTGCACTAAGAGACGACCTAAGATGATCTCATTCAAAGAGTAGCCCAGATGTGGCTTACATGTTCCTGCTGACCACCAGCTCTTGTGCCTGGCAATCAGTGTCAATTGCAGCACTGGTCAGTCTTCTCTATATAGGAAGTGCCCACACAGCCACTCCCCAGCTACTGCCTTACTGGATTTGGCCCTCAAGATGAAGTAAGTCTTGCATCTCTAATCTGTGCAGTACAGTGGTCTCACTTTATACAGCCTGGCACCTTCTGTGTGGCCAGCTTGTTGAAAGATCCTTGATGCAACAGGAAACCTGGCATAGAAGCTCAAGGTCCAGGGGAGAGGCCTGTAGACACAAACCACAGAAGAAGTGCAAGCTATACTCAGTGCCCTGCTTCCCAGGGAGAGCAGAGATCTTCAGCCCAGACCTCAGTGAGTTCCTTGTCTTTGTTCTCCTCAATTCTTAGCAGCTTTGCCCATAGTGCTAGGGGCCTGAGTTTCCATTACTACTTGCTGAAATTCCTGTTCCAAATTCCAGTCTGCTCATTGGGGCTGATTAAAATGTTGGACCATCCCAAGCAGGTAAATCACGACTTCTTTTTCAAGTTGGTAATATTAAAATGTTATTTACCACTCATTCAGTGGATCTAGGAAGACACAGCCCACTAATGAAAGTTGTTTCCATACTGCTGTAAATAAGGGACATGTTATATGTACTGAACTTCTTAACATTTTTGGAGCTGGCTCACATCCATCATCCGTAACAAGACAGGTTCCTCACAGTTCCTGAGGTGAGATAGGGCCCATGTGAACATCATTACACAATTAGGCTCAAAGATTATTTTAGGGGCTGGGGATTTAGCTCAGCGGTATAAGCACCTGCCTTGCAAGCGGTCGTGAGTTCGATCCCCGGTACTGATTAAAAAAAAAAACTAAAAAAAAGATTATTTTAACTTTTTCTCTTTTTTCTAATGTTGGCAAACATCTTCTGCATTTCTGTTTACATGCTTTCTTTAGTGTTCATTAATAACATTCCAACCAGACAGCTTCCTAGGAGATATATTAGAGGGTTTTAGATTTAGATGATAAAACAAATATCTTCATCTGTCCAGACAACCCTGTCTCATACATGACTCAGCTTCATAGTTTCGTTGACCACCCACTGGGTCTGGATGACAGCTGGTGACCTGCCCTCTGCCCACATAGCAAGCTGCACCCATGGGACTATGTCAGTATCTAGATGACAAGTAAATACTACTTCTGCTGGAGCACAGCCACCATATTTTTCTCCAGTGGCTCAGGAGGCACCAGGACAGGTTGTGTTAACTGGCATCCTATTCTACCCCACCCTTGATAGCATCTCTCCTGGCTGGTCTGCCCATAACCTGGCTCTCCTGGTCCTCCTGTTTCAGTATGTGGAGCTTGAGAACAATCTCTAGGAGGTCCCTCCTCTGCTTCCTCACTCTACCTACAGCTCATTCTAGCACTTCCTGGCCTTGTAAGGACAAGCTGATGGTACATAACACCCATGTCAGCTCATGGCCTAGAATTCATTCATTCAACAAGCAACACCTTGCAGCTGAACAAAAATTAGCAAAGCAGATGTGGGTCCTGTCTACACAAAGCTCACAGTCCCTTTAGGAAGAGAAATGGTCAACAAGTAAATACACCTGTTTAATTACGAATAATTAGGTAATTGTGGTAATGCTATTACAGAGAAGAATATGTTCATGGTAAAATAACAAAATACTTGCTCTAGATTGGGGGAATCAAGAAAAGCCTTCTCTGAGGACTTACATTTAGAGTGGGACAGGAAAAATAAGGAGCCAGTCTTGCAGACTGGTGGTCTAAGAAGAGCCACTGCAAAGGCAGTGAGTTCCATCTTGGAGGCTGCATTAGGAAATGAGATTGCCAGTTAAGTGAAAAGCCTAGAAAAGGAGTGAGATTATGGACAAGTGACAAGAGCAAAGCAACCCTTAACCCTGTAGACGGAGTCCAGAATGATGGAGGCACCCCACTCACAACCACAGGGAGAGCCCTGGGGGCTAGAGTAGTTTCCTGGGGCTGCCCCAACAAAATACCACAGACTTGGTGGCTTGACCAACAGAAATGTGTTTTCTAATGGTTTTGGAGGCTGGAAATCTAATTACCAAGATGACAGCAGGACTGGTTTCATCTGAGGACTCCCTTTTTGTAAATAGCCATCTTCTCCCTGTGCCTTCACACAGTCTTCCTTCTGTGTGAGTCTCTTATAAGGATACCAGTTGTGTTGGACTAAGGCCTACCCTGATAATTTCATTTTAAGTTAATCACCTTTTTGAAGATCCTGTCTTCAAATACAGTAATACTCCATGATACACAAAATATATATTTCGGAGGAGTATAATTCAGCCCATAGCAGGGGCCTTCCCTGACATACACTTTGAAGACCAGGTGGGATTGTGGATGAATACATCCAGATGCCTCTGGAGGCCAGAGAAGATCCAACCCAGTGCTACCTGCTTTTTGTTGAAAGGAGTAATTAACAGAAAGTGAGTGGCCAACCAAGTGATCAAGGCTGAGCTGGTGAGGGAGCAGGAGAGCTGCCAGGCCACCCTGGCTTCTTCAGCCTTTCCTCCCAACCCCCATCACGGCTCCTCACCCAGGAAAGGTCCAGAAGTATTGAACAGAATTAAAAGGAAGAGGGCCTCACAGTCACTCTTCCCGACCCTTCAGATCAGTGTTTTGCCAACCTCCAGAGCCTGGGGCAACCAGCTGCAACAGTGGATCCAGCCATCGGCCTCCAGTCACTCCCGCACCTTATGCTGAAGGTAAAAATAACTACAAGGAGGGCAGTGTCCTAGAGACATTACCTTAAAACTCAGAAAAGATGAAGCCAGGCTTCATCTAATTAAGATGACATTTTAAAGGGGGTTGGGAGAGAGGCCTGGGTGGCATTTTAAATTGTAAGCCAAATGTGCAGCCTCTCTAATTTTGGTTCTGAGCAGTTTCCAATTGCAACAGAAAACAGGACTTCAAAGACGCCGCCTACCGCTGGCCAGGCTAAGGGAGTGAAAAGAGCAGCATGGGTCCCCAGGCACAATGTGGCCTGTAGGCTTAGCGAAGGCTGGGCAAAGGCTTGGGGCTACAGGGAGCCACAGCCCTCAGAGCTAGCTGGTGCCTGCTGGGCCTTTTAGGGGATCAGTGGAGCCGCTCCTGGTTGGAGAGCTAATTGAGGCCTGGACTTGTCCTTGGAAAGAGAGATCGGAGCAAACATTTGTCCAGGCTGGGGCACTCACTGGGCAGAGCTGGCCTGGAGTGGTCCCAAGGTCTGGCTCTGTAGGAACAGACTTGGTTCTTAGATGTGTGCCGCACCCACATAGGAAGGGAGCCATTCCCTCTGAGAGATCCTGCCAGCCTCCAAGACTGTCCAGTAGAGAAGGCCTACACCCTCTTTCCAGAACCCTTTCCAATTTAATGTGGAAGATAGGGGAGAGATGCCTGCAGCTAGGATTCTGCTGTCCTGCTCTCTGGACATAGTGAGTGGATCCAGGGGGCCCACAGTGGTATGAGCAGCCATCTGCCCACGAAGGCTCTAGCATACCTTTCCTTTGCCCTCTCCAGCACATATTACTCACAGACTTCCAGTGCAGCAGACTCCAGTGTTACTGTCACCGATGCGCATTCTGCTAATGCTGACCTTTGGATTGATTCCAAGAGACATTGAGCTACGTCCCCAACCCCTATTTCTTTTTTCTTTCTCTTTTTCTTTTTTTTTAATTTTGAGACAATGTTTTGCTGAATTGCCAGAGCAGTTTTCAAATTTGTGATCTTCCTGCCTTAGGCTTCCGAGCTGGGATTACAGATGTGCAACACTGTGCCAGGCTCAGGTTCTTTTCTAAGTGAAAAGCAATTTAATGCCATTTTTAAAAAAGTAAGTCCACAAGTAAGTGGTATGCTGATAACGGCAGGAAGTGAGAGGTAGTAAAGAATATACCGTAAGAAACCATGAGTAGAGGGAGGTTTTAACTGGGGACACATTGAGTTGAGTCTAAAGAGCCGCTGAGCCAGAGATCAACCAGGGGTCACTCAGGTGCCCCCTGCACGCAGGAGGAACAGATGAGATCTGGCCCATGGAGAAGGTGGTTTATGAAAGCCTGAAGGGGTCTGAGGACTGAGCCTTTGGGAACAGTTGCTCCTAAATGTGGAGTGGACCAAGGAGGCTCACCATGGACTCAGGCGAAGTAGAAGAGAGCATGCTGCTGACAGCAGACAGCAGCACCCACAAGGCAGGCACCCAAAGAGGGGGCAGGGTGCAGCTCAAGGAGGAGGCAGTATCAGAATGAGAGTCAGGATGGTGAGGCCAGAGACCCCCCCACCCCTGCCCTTTTAGAGGGACAAACTGACTTGCTATCCCCCACCTTGCCAAGGAAGGAACAGATGCTCCTTCACTTCCCATGGTGATGCCACATCCTCACTGGGGGGCCAGAACCATCAGTGAGATCATTCTGTCTTGAAACCAAGACCAGGGAACCAAAGAAAGAGATGAGGACAGACAGAATAAAGGTTCTATAGCCTTGGCACCCTGGAGCCAGCAGCCCTCCGACCCTGGTGTGGCCTACGTGGGTGTAGTCCCAGCAAATCATGGTCATTGTCAGACTTACAGAACTAAACAGAGGCCCTGGTGCTGAGGGAAGGGTCAGCTCAGGGACAGGAGGCAAGAGAAGTAGCTTGTTCCTGTGCCACTACCAACGGGCTGACTTTGCTCCTTGTACCTTGGTCCTTGAGTGCTAGGGACACACTGGCCAGGTGCATGGCTTATATTGGGTTCTGAGCTCCCCAAAGTGGGGGAAATAGCCGATTTCAGCATGATAGATGAGTATGATAGTTTTTATCTCAGTAGTTATTCATTTTAACAGATATTTGAAAAAAATGCATATCAGACATTAAGACCAGAGATATTGCTCGTGGTAGAGCACTTGCCTAGCCTGGATTCACTCCCCTGTGCCACAGAAAAAAACAAAAATGCTTTAAAGTTATTGTTGGTTTACTAAATGTTCTTTCACTCCATAGGGATTTACATAGAAAGCAGTTTAAGGAAAAATATTAAGTAAATTGTAGCTCAGGTGGTTAATAACAAGGCAGAATCATGTGAACACATTTATTATGTGCTGTATGCCATCCAGTCTTCTGCAGATGCAGTGAGCATTAGCTTCCCCATTACTGGAACACGATACCCAACGCCCACAACATGAAGGAGACATTTAACTCGGCTCGTGGTTTCAGAGGATTCACTCTATGGCCAACTGGTGTCAAAGCAGAAACATCAGGGCAAAAGGACATGGCAGAGCAAAAATGCGGCATCTGTAGTGGCTGGGAACAGAGTGGGGGAATAGTTCCAGAGAAGGAGGAGCGAGAGACCGGATACAGACCCCAGCATCATTCCTGCAGACCCACTCAGACACACTGAGAAGTCAGCCTCACGCAGTTCTGAGCAATTCCCAAAGCCTGTCAGGTTGACATGGTCAAGGTTAATCCTCACACAGTGGTAGGTGTGTGAGCAGCTGAAGTTTAAGAGCCACTGTGGGACATACTTTTTACCCTTTTGTGGGCAAGGCAGATGACATTGTCTCAGGTTCTTGGAGATGCAAAGCAAATTTCCCTCTGCATTTCACTGGCCTACAGTCTTACTTAGAAGGCTCTGTATTCCTCACTGAAGCAAGAGGAGAGGGACAGGGCCCAATAGTCTGTAAACAACCAGGGCTCAGCAGAGGGCAGATGGCATACTGCAAACAGAAACCAGGCAGGAAGGACACTAGCAGGATGTTAGTAGAGGTATATAGCTAGGTGCTATAACAAATACTCCCCAAGTGATTCTAATGGTTCAAATGCAATAGAGGGTTATTTCTTGCTCATCTAGTAGCCTAGGGCAGGTGCTCTTAGTTGGGGGATGGATACACAGTAACTCATGGGACTCAGGTACTTCCCCTTATGATGCCACCACCCCCAGGACCTTGTCACTGTTGTCTTCAGGGGACGCATTTACATCTATCTTCAGAGAAGAAGATACCTGAGAAGTGATACACTTCACTTCACATTCCAGTCACTTCACCCTAGTTACGTAGCAGGGGCCTGCAGGAGAGTTTCTAACCCAAGAGCCAGGTGAGGGCTGAAATCCTCCCACCTTCCCCTTGCTAAGCCTTGCAACTTGGAAGATGAGCTCTGTTTTTCTGATTCCAACAGAGGTGCTGTATGGGCTGACTTCTACTCTATTAGGGTAGGAAAGATGGGGGAAAAGGGTAAGAGAGGAGGGATAAAGGAAAACAAGAAGTTCCTTGAAGAAGAGAAGAACCTGAGTCCAGATGGCATTTGCTGGTCTTCCTGGGGCCTCTAGTTTCAGAGGATGAGTACCAGCCTTAGCCAAGACACCCCACCGCTAAACCCAGAGGAAAGCAACACTGCTGGCCCTCTGGCTCAGTGTGCTCCTCCCAGCAGAAGGCAGAGGTGACCCTGCTTACCACCCTTGCCTGCCTGGTCTGATTCCATGCCCATCTATCGCTCAGTGCTGGTGCAGGGATGATGAGGGCAGTGGGCAGAGCAGGGAAGGAAGGCTGTAGAGAAAGCTGTCCAGGTGGTAGACCATCCACCTGACCTTGCGCTAGACTTAGCTCTTCAGGATGTAGCCTCTGCCTCTGCCCACCCTGTCCACACATGACAGATGGGCCCCCAAAGGCTCTCTCAGTACCCCAGTCTTCCCTTCCCCCATGCTTCTCTGCCATGGCTGGGCACTGAGAGCTGAGAGACTCCTCAGCCCTGGTTCCCAGTGCCTTCTGCCTCCAGCCCTACCCATGGGGACCTGTTTGCCTGGCCCAGATGGTGCACAGCCGTGGGTGCCACTCTGCCTTGCTTGTGTTTTGGTAGATGGGAGTATTTGTTAGCCTTGTTTTTTACACCTGTCACCATCCCACCTGCCTCAGGTAAACACTGCCAGGAGAAACAGGCTGACTCCGGATCCCCAGGGTGGGCATCAACCAAGCCCTCTGGGAGGTCCATTCCCTGTGGGCCGGGGTTGAGGCGAGCAGGTGCTGGCAGCAAAATCCTTCCCAGCGCCAGCCTTTCCTAGACTCTGTCTGCAAAGAAATGGGGCTGGCAGGTGCGAGTCCAGCAATGCCCCTTGGCTTGCTGGATGGCCTGGGACAAGGCCAGTTCTCCTCCACCCAAGCCACAGAAGAGCAGGTGCTTAGATAAGTCACAGGGCCACACAACAGTGATTGCCATGCAGGCCCTGGAGCCAGAGCTGAGGTGCGGGGATTGGCAACCACCTACTGGCTGAGTGAGACTGGGCGAGGCTTGCAGCCCATCTGCACTTGGGTTTCTCTGATTATAAAATGGGGGCAGAGGATAGGATGGTGACAGCTGTGAACATTAAAGCAATAAAATCCAGAGTAAGTGTTCACTATACAAGCTGCTGTTATTTTTTAGGGCTCCTCCTTGACCATTAGGTTTCTGAGTTCTCATTCCTGGCTTTCTGACTGAGAGGAGTTGACTAAAGCTTACAGCTCCACCTCCTCGCCCCTGCAGAGGGCTGCTGTGAATCAGTCAGCCTCAGCAGGTGGAGGCCCCCCAGCGGGCCCTTCCGTGGCTGGCTGGAGGGCCTCCCAAAGCTGTCTGCCAGAGCCCTTCCCTGGGGTGGCACATGCCACCAGTCTGAAATGGGCTGGCATCTCACAGCATCTAATAGCGTGGGTTTACCGAGTCAGAAATTCCTTCCTCCCTTTCAGCCTGTCTGTGTACCCGCAGAAGCCCCTGCCTGGTGCCAGGACAGCCTTAACGCTTCAGGACTCCATGTGTTGACAGAAAGAGAAGGGCCTCAGGCTGAGAACCAGCAACAGGCCACAGGGTCCTGCTAGAATTTAAAAATAGTATTCTGCCTTCATGGTAGTTATTCTTATGGCTATTTTCTATTTTAAATACCTCACACAGATTTCTCATTTACCATAGGACTATGACGCTTATAAAGTACTGAAATGTATCTAGAAAAATAAAAAGTATTAGTCATCAGTTGACGCAGGACTTCAGCAGAAGTTATAAAGGAGTTAGGAAGCAGTGTTTGGGGAAGAATGGTCTTCATGTAGCTTTTCTTTATATATGCATATACAATATATTATGTAAATATAAAATAAAAATTTACTCTGCATATATATGTATATATACACACATACTATATACACAATTATATTAGAATTAAAACCAAGGAAAATTCAAAATGTTTCTTCACTTAAAAATAACTATAAGGCTGAGGCAGGACAATCCCACGTTTGAACTAGCCTGAACTACACTGCAAGGCCCTGTCTCAAAAAATAAAACAAAAGAAAAAAAGCCTATAATAGTTGCCAAGCACAGTGATACACACCTATCATCACAGCAAGGTGGGAGATGGAGGGAAAAGGGTCACTTAAAGCTGCCAGTTAGGGAGCAGCCTGGACACATAGAGAGACCTTGTCTTAAAAAGATGGGAAGGTGTGGAGCTCAGAATGCTTTCCTAGCATGAGTGAGAAGCTAGGTTTCAGTCTCCAGCATCACATACATTCCAACACACATGCACACACACACACAAACACACAAAAGCCATGTAAAAACCCGTTACTCATCCATGTAAATATTTTTTTGAAAAATTATTGTTCTTGTCAAAAATATAGAACATCATTGTTTTATATCTTTGCACATCTCTTGAAAGCCTCACCTAATAGAAGATATCTCAATTACCACGTTTCTGCATTCAAGCTGCTGTAATGTATTTTCGTTGTACAAAAATTTGGCCCTTAGGGCTGGGATTTAGCTCAGCAGCATAAGCACCTGCCTTGCAAGCAGGTGGTCGTGAGTTCGATTCCCGGTACCGATAAAAATGAAAAAGAAAAAAAAAATTTTGGCCCTGTACCAATACATAGTTGAAAAAGGAAGGAGCATTACTAGTCTTTTCAGGAAATTATTCTTTAATGCTCACCAAATTAGAAACGTAGTAATTTCTTAAAAGACGATTGCAATATAGACTCTGATAACTGCCCCAGTGACGCTTTCCTGCCCTGTTACATTGGTCTGTCTTGGCTTGGAATAAATCTCTCCCCCATGCATGACACTGGCACCTCAGTCTGGTCATTTGGAAAATACTGGTTCACCTGAATTACACTGATCTTCCAAATGTTGACATATTTCTGCTATAATATTTTTTAAACTCACATTTGTCAATACCAACACTGATTTTATCAGAAAAGCTTTTAGCCATTGGAATATTATCAGCGTATGATGGGAAATGGAAGTTTTCCACAATTCTGACTTCTGACTTCAAAGCTGGAATGTCATCATTTTGGTAACAGACATGCCGGTGGTTTTCCTTGGAATGATGGGCTTCCCCAGTTCATTTTTTGAAAAAGTGTCTCCCCATGATCCAAGTCTGGATTCCCACTGTTCACCTATTTGCAAGTATTCTTTCAGGTAGAAGTGGTGTCCCATGACCAAAGGGGCCGGCTCAGCAGCAGCTTGGCCTTGCAGGTGACTTTTCTCAGCCAGCCGCCCTCTGGGTTACAGCCCAAGTAGCTCACACATCTCTCCCGTTTCATCCTACAGAGCAGTGAGATGTGCTCTCAATTTCACTACTTTCTTTAAGGACTTTTTTTTCTCATTATGAGTACACAAAAAACAATGGCAGCTTTCGGTTAGGTGCCCAGGCCTTTATGTCCTGCATTTTGTCTATTCTTGCTTTTGCACAAGAAGTATGACTGTTAGCACTGTTACAAAGACAAGTCACATGTTAACACGGCTGTGAGGACTGTTTCCATCTCATGGCTCAGAGGAGACATGCACACACAGAGAGGTTCTGCAGACCAGCCTTTCAGAACCACTCATCTAGCTAACCCCTTCCTTGAGCATCTGGGACACTGAGACCCAGGGTCCCAAGAGCCAGTTAGAGTCCATCATGGCTAGAGATCCACATTTTCTACAATTATGGAAGCAAGATACAATAGTACAAACTACTGTAGGATCAAGTCACGCTGATGAATGGCAGAGGAAATGATGTCCTTGTAAAGGGGTGAGGGACGGGAAAGGGTGTCACTGCATGATCTGGGGAAGATACTAATGTAGCCAAGCCTGTCCTTCTTGGGCTTTGCCCATCCCCACCTCTGCCGTGTGTGGAGTTCCAGCATTCATCTCTTCTCCGTAATTGGGTTGCTAATCTCTCCCAGCCAAGGCAGCCCTAATTAAACTATTCACCATGGCCACTTTGTGTTCCCAAGATTTGAGGTTGGCCATTATCACTTTTCTTTTCCTTTGACTAAGCTCCCTATGGGTAATTTTATTCTGCCCTTGTCATTTCTTAGAAATTTAGTCTATCCAATTTTAGTTCTTTTCTTCTATCTTAGAACATTGAGCTCAGGAGAAAGGAGGGTGAGGGTAGGGAGGGCACCATGAATTTGGAAACTTCTGCCCAGTTCACCTTAAAGTTTGGGGCTGCAGAGTGCCCACTTGGTGGAAAAGATGCCTAGGAGGATGTCTGGCAGGGCTGAGCCCCCAGGGAGAGCAAGGCACCAAGAAGAAATGGCACCACATGAAAGCTTTCCTGAGGGGTAAAGTTTGGAACTTTGGACATACAGCATCCCACTCAGACTTTGAAACCTGAGGTAGTCAGGGGCTTTGGTGACACAAACACACCACTGCCCCAGAGGACCCAGGACACTAATGTTACGGACAGAAATGGGTGGGGCCTCCAGACTGCAGCTCAGTCCCTGCTGCAGCACTTCACACGGACCCATCACGCCTTCTCCCAGCTCCTCACACTGGTCTACACAGAGGTGAGCGGGGTGGAGGACTTACTGCTCAGGACTGGGGACTGTCAGCTCTCTACCCACAAGTGACAACCCAGCAACCCAAGCAGAAGAGAAGCCCCTGGAGGGAGCTGGTAACACAACTTCACACTGTGGAGGTGCCACATGTAGTCTCCCAGGCTTTGCAGGGAAGAGTTTTCATCCTCACAAGCTGCCCACCGTGTCCCACTAGGCTGCCCCGTGACAGCACGGCGTACTGGTTCACACTGTCACAGCAGCCTGCTGGAGAGGCAGCCAGAGAGCCCCTGGGACATCTGTGTGCAGGCGGGATGGCTGTTCTCCGAGGTTCCCACAAATGGGAAAAAAGGTATCTGGCACTGCCCTAGCAATGGTCCTCAGCTTTGGTCTTTGTCCATTCCCTCCTTTAATGACCTCAACTATTCAGAACCTGCAGTAGCAGACCAATGTCTGGACTGTGTCCTAGCTTCTGGGCACCTCTACTTGACCATCTCTCAGGCTGACCACATGCCAGCCCACACACACCTGTTTCTCACCTCAGCCCCATGGCTTCCAACAGGCTTCGGGCTTTGGTAGGGTAGTGCCCACCCCTAGGCTCCCACAGGGAGTGCTCAGCATGTCTGTGGCAAAGGTTTCACCTTGCCTTTGGGCTGGTGTGGCCATACCAGCTATAGGGGCTAACAGATGGTGTTTAGGTGTCCAGTGTGTGAGCCAGTGACCGGGCCTCAGAGGGCCCAGGCCACAGTCACTCCTAGACTTTGAAAAAACGTAGTATGGCAGGAAAAAAAGCTTTTCCCATAGTTAAAACTATGTCCAAGCAGTTGGAAGAACCCATGGTTCGATGGCTGAGAAGGAGTGACCCTTTAGAAGATGAAGAGCCTAAATTCAAACCTTCTCCACTGGAGGTCATCTGCCCTGAAACAGGAACACTCTCAGAGAGCTTCTGACAAACCCTTGAGGAATCCAGGAAGCCAGGCCTCCCTTCTGCACGTAGCTGGAGGTCTCCAGAAAACCTTTCATACCCAGGCCACAGGCCCCTGACAAACTTAAGACCATGAAAGGAAGTCTCAGGGCAGTTCCTCTCCCATGTGCTCAAGGGACGAGGGGGAGGCACACAGTGTGTTCTCTGTAAGCCACTTTGAAAGTTCTTAAGGCCAAGCAAGATCCCACCCAGCACCTGCCACTTAGTAGGAGTATGATGGATAAATGAACAGATGAGTGAAGACAGATGCAGTAAATGAGACAGTGGCTGGGTGGTAGGTCACAGAAGAATGAACAGATCACCAAGTAGACAGCTGCTACAGGGGGCTAGAAGGGCACGAGAGGGCTGGGTAGGTGTGGAGGTGAAAGGATGAATGGGTGCACACAGTGGCTGCTGATAAAGAGGATGTCATGGTGGGGGTAGCTCCGTGGGTGAATGCAGGAAGTTGATGGGTACGTGTCCCAAGTAGGTGGTACCGGGGCATGAGGAGGGCTGGCTGAGGAGGGGCAGGTAGGTTTGAAAGAAAGGAGTAGGAGGATGGTTGACCTAACTGGGGAAGAAAGGCAAGGTTAGAAAGGCGCCAAGTTCTCAGCTTTGTTGTACAGTCTTTTGGGAGAACAAGAAGAATCCATTTCCTAAAACAAGTGGACCCCCTTGGGCTCCATGGCCCTAGAGATCCTAGGAGTTTGCAGCATACTGTAGGCACAGGCCTTGCCTGGACTCCTCAGCCAACATGAGGAAAGAGCCCCAAGCATGCCTGATCCCAGCCATAAAATGTCTGTAGCATCCATTACTGGCACTGCCAAAGACATGGCACAGAGATTTAATGTGGCCCTGGGTGTTGAGTAGTTAACACTTCCACGGAAAATGTGATTAGGATGTGAAGTACTAGCCCAGAGCCAAAAGAGCCGTGGCCTGCCTGAGGCCTGAAGGCCTGGGCCTCTCTTTCCACCACAGCCCCCACTGTACTGAGCAGAGCAGAAGGGAATGGGCTGTGCTGTGTAAGAGAGAACACAACTGTGTTTCTTCAAGTGTGCAGGCCTGGATCAGTAAGTCTGCCAGTTCCCAAGTGTCCAGGCTGACCCTGCTGTTACTCTCCACCTGCCGTGCTGAGCTGGGACCTCCACAGCTGGGATCACTCTCCCCTTTTCCCTGAGGAGCCCCAGGAAGTCTGGCCATGGCCAATGGCTTGGTCTCTGATTTACTATGTCCCTCTGCCATTCTTCCTGCCTTCTACTGGGTTCAGGGACAGCTACAGCACAGGGACCAGGTTGGAGGAACTCAGGGAGCCTTTCTTGATAAGTGGAGAACTGGAGTGTGAGTGTGTGTGTGTGTCTGTGTGTATGTGTGTGAGTGAGAGAGAGAGTGTGTGTGTTGCCCTCAAAGATTAGAGATGGAGGACAACTCTGAACGCTCCAAAGCAGCTCCTCAGATAGAAGGGGTTATTATTATAATTACTATGATTATTGTTATCAAGATTATCATGCCTGCCTAGAAAGTCTTGCACAAAGCAGGATTATTTTATGTCAGCTTGTTGTTTGTATCTAAGGCGCTTCATCTTTGTTCATAATAACTAGCATTTGCAGGATTCTTTCATGTTGCCAAGCTGCGTCGCTTCTCAGCCCATCTCATCTGCACAGACGGCTCTGTGCACGAGGAGCCGATGGCAGAGCAGAGACCTCGAGCCAGTGAGTGGGCTGTCCAAGGCCAGGCTTTGAACCTGGTCACCTGTGCACAATCCCCGTTCGTTCCCCCGCCATATCCTTTGTATCTCATCTCTTGAGAAACAAAGTGTCCTTGTCATTCTCTGGCTCCCAACCTCTCTGCCACCAAGTTGACACTGCCTTAAAAGAAGGGAAAGGTTTTGAAGACCCAGGAGTTAGAAGTGCAAATAGTGAGCACACACAAAGAAAGATTGGCCACCACTGCCACTGCCACCCTGGGTGTAGCATAGAACAGCAGGGATCAGCTGTATCCCTTGGGTACCAGGGCAGGAAAAATTGGTGTTGGGGGCCTGTCTGTGCCCAGCAGGTGGCGGTGGGTGGACAAAGCTCTCACAGGGCTCTGGGATTCACTGCCCCTCCTCTCAGAATGGTTTCTGGCTCCAGGACCAGCTGGCTGACTGGAGCAGCACCCCTCACTGCAGGATGCCAGCGAGCTGTCAAACTGGTTGTCACCTGAATCTCAGGGTTGCTTCCCACGCACACTCCTGATCTGCCCCCAGCAGCACATGTTCTCGTGGCAGGAAGCCCCTGGGCTGTGTAGCACAGCGAGGGCTGCGCCTGGATCCCACACCCTGGATACACTGCTCCTCACAGTGACAGAGGGCAGGCCATTGCAGAGGTCACCCTGTGAGGAGCTCCCTGCACTTCCATACAGGAGATGGCCCCTGGCCCTGTCTCCACCTGCCCTTTCCTCTCCCTGCCCACCACTCTTGCCTGCTGCTCCTGGTTGCAGGACACAGATTTGCACAAGGGGTTCTCCAGAGTCCCTGGGGTCCCCCATAAGTACCTCACTTTCACCTTGAGTGCATCAGGTTATTTATATGTTGGCACTACTAGAAAGATATTATTTAAATGGAACATGAGAATGAAAAAGAATGCTGATGCTGTTTTCAGTCATTACAGTGGAAAAGAGTCATGCAGGTTACCTCAGGAAGTTACAAGCTGTCCTAGCCCCCAATCCCCAGCCCACCAGAGCAGCTCTGGTCTACTGTTCACATTCAGATCGTGAGGATGGGCAGATTGGCTCTTCACCTTTGCACACTCCCAGCAGCTCAAGAGACAGGCAGGGAGTGCCCACTGAGTGGGATCCAGCACAGCTGCCATCGTTGGCATTCTGAGGGTTCCTGGGTTGCTTGGCATCCTCCTGAAGGATCCAAGGATGCTGTCATCCCCAGGGAGGCCCAGGACTCTGAGCCTCAGAAAGACTAAGGCCTTTCTCAGAGTCCAGTCCAGAAGCAGTCTGGGTGGCTCTTGAGCTGATCTCATGCTCCTCATCTGGTCTCAAGCTCACAGAGCAGGACTTGAAGTGCCGGGAGGAAGCAGACAGATGAAACCATTGAAGGAGGCCTCCAGGGGGCATAAAAGGCCTGTGAGTGGGAGTTAAGGTGGTCACTCCAGCAGGCAAACAATGATGGGTTTGGGGGCCTCTTGGCTCTAAGCAACTGCCAGGCCTGCACATCTAAGGAAGTATAATTGTGTTCTCTGTCCTACGGGCGCCCCCTACCTTCCACTCTGTAGCTGGACCTCATGGCAGTAGGAGCAGTGGTGGATAGAGGGGATATTCCCTTGCTTCCTGTCCAGACATAAGAACCATAGAGTCCACTGAGTCCCAGTGGACTGTCTCTAATGTCCAGCCCATGGGCAATGCCCATGACATATCCAGTGTCATGCCAGTCTCATGGAAGGAGAGGGCCACTCACATGGGAGACAGTACCAAACATAGACTGAGCACCCAGGGCATGGTCCAGACAGTATGATGGAAGGAGACCCAGACACCAGAAGCACCGTTAGACTGCAGCGGTGGGAGCCTCGCTGGAGGAGGCAGGCCTGGCACCAGCCTGGGGGGACCAGAACATCAAACAGGGCTTTGGGCACAAATGCAAACATAAACAAAACAAATAATATATCTTCAACTAGATTTTAAAAGTTAGAAGACTGATCAACTGAAATAACCAGAAAGTACAGAGATACAAGTGGCTGCAGGCATCGCTGGATCCAGGCGTTGCCTGTTTCTATCACTGGTATCGCCCTCTTAGCCCTACTTGCCTTAATGACAGCCCCACACTTGGATGGGCCTTCCCTTTGAGAATCTAATAGTTCCTACAACTGTCTTCAAGCTGGTTGGGGTGATGGGACTAGTTGTTATCTAATGTGACCAATACAGACTCTTTGTCCACCTCAAACTGTTCACAGGCCTGCGGGATGGATTAGTCAACACTAAAGCTTGTGTGGCCCTCAGAATCAAGGACAGGGTCATCCCCACCCAGACTACTCAGACTGGCTCAGAGAAGGGCACATTCCTTCTGAGCAGCCGGAGCTCACTGCTTGAGGAAGCGGAGATGGAAGTAGAGAAAATCACCCAGCAGAAAGGGCCTCAGTGGAGGGGAGGGACAGGCCCCCCGTGGCCACTGCCTTGCAGCTAGGCCCTGCCTGGGAAGGAGCAGGCAGCGAGCTTCCTAGAGGGCTTAGCACCAGCAGCCTCCACCAGAAACCTCCCAAGGGTCAGACCTGCTGCTGTCTTCATCTGCTCCCATTCCTGTGACAGGTGACCCCAAATGAGAGATAAACAACTGGACTCTTATTTCTCAGTTTGGAGGCTCAGACAGTGCAGAATCAATGTGCAGCACATCCTCTGGGTAAGGCAGCTGGCTTCTTGCTGTATTTTCACATGGCAGAAAGAGTCTCTCTCTGCCATCCCGTGTAAGGGCACTAATCCCATTCTTGAGAGCTTCATCTTTCTCACTTCCTAAAGGCCCATCTCTTAATATAGTCACCCAGGGGTTAACTTTCAGCATATGAGTTTAGGCAGACTCAAATCTCCAGACCGTGCTTCCTGGTGAGCCTGCCCTGAGGACATACATGTGTTTTCATCATTCCTCGTGTTGTTTGGACACCTGGGTACTCTGACCAGCAGGAAGTGTCAGTGCCACATAGTGGACAGAAAGGTGCTGAAAAACACACCACACCTCTGGCCTCAGAGAAGCCCTGGACCGGAAGTTCAGGCCCAGTTTGAGCCCTGTTCCCAGGCCCCTGAAGATACACAAAGACTCTGGCTCTGTTAATTGCTTGTTACACTTGATACCCACTGGATTAGGCTAGCCTGCAGCCTCCACAAGCCTCCAGGGCACATCAGCAAACCCCTGCTTGGTCCTGCCTTCTTACCCTTCTCCCTGCCAGTCTCTTGCCGTCTGAGCTGCACTAATATGTCCTGAGCTCTGGCCCCTGGTGGCCAGGTCTTGTCTGAGATGAGGTAGATCTGTTGGCCATAGCACAGGACACATTGGAGACATGCCTGATATTAAAATACCAGATGTCATCAGGCATGGTGGCACACACTTGTAATCCTAGTACTCGGGAGGCTGAGACAAGAGGACCATCATGAGTTTGAGGCCAGGCTGAGCTACATATTGAGTTCAAGGCCAGCCTAAACTCTAAAGCAAGACCCTGCCTAAAAAACAAAACAAAACAAAATACCAGATGTCCTTCATCCCACAATCTTTGATAAACACCTACGCTGGGTGTGAGACCCGAGGCACCGTGA
The DNA here is from genome assembly GCF_034190915.1 of Cavia porcellus. Lineage (NCBI taxonomy): Eukaryota > Metazoa > Chordata > Mammalia > Rodentia > Caviidae > Cavia > Cavia porcellus. Next base: position 83,378,232 of record NW_026947487.1, read on the forward strand.
GAAATCAGGAAAGCAGTGCTGCCCTGAGGGATAGGAACTCCCCACACCACCTCCGAGGGTGGAGGTGCTGCATGGATGGAGTGCCGCAAGCCTTGTTTGAGGAGCAGAAAGAAGGGGAGCAGGGGCCTCTGAGGACAGAGAGGTGGGTGGGAGTTCTCTAGTCCACAGTGAGGAGTTTGGAATTTAGGGATGATGGGAAACTATTCAAGGAGCTTCAATGGGGAGATGAAGTTTGACTATGAATGTTAGAGACACTAAAAATAGTGGATTAAATAAGACAGAAATTTAAGTGTTAAAAATGCACTCAATGACTTCAGGTAGTATGGAATTTCCACAGGACCTAGGCTGATTTTAGGTCACTGCTCCACTATCCCCTGGGTGAACTCATCTGATCAAAGTTGCCTGCCACAGCTCCAACCATCACATCCCAGTTCTGGGCATTAGGAAGGAGTAAGTGAGAGAAAAAGAGTGGCCTTTCTCTTTAAAATTACATTCCCAAATACCTCTCCATAGTTCAGCTTATTTCTCATTGCATATAACTTGTCATGTGGTTACATCTAACAGCAAGCAAAAGTAGGAAATGCAGCCTGTTAGTTGGATGTCATTGTACACAGCCAGCAAATAATTGGGGACTTTTTTCTAAAAACTGGGAGAGTTGATGCCAGGAGAAAACTAAGGGTCTCTTGCTGTGTGGTGCACAGACTGGAGAGAAGCAAGGTGCAACAGGGCAGCGGGAAGGAAGCAGGGCTTGAGGAGCTGAGTTCAGGCAGTTGGGCCAGGGGTGGTGTCGTGAGGATACTGAGCTGGGGAAGATGAGGCAGGAACAGAAAGGCGGTGGAGGAGTTGCAGCACAGGACCCCCCTGCCCCAGCGCACCTCGGGGAGGAAAGAAACTGCGAGGAAGACTAGACCCTTGGCTCTCCGTGGAAGCATCCCAGGAAGTCACCTCTTGGGCTGTCTCCAAGCTGTGATCCATCTTACTACAATGGAACCATAACCTTCATGTCATGCATGGAGGAACAAACATGGGGCACAAGGTAGTGCTGTGGGGGGTCCTCTGTTTTCTACCTACAGTGCCCCATGTATCCTTGGTGCGTAGTGTGGTGTGGCCCTGAGCACTCAGACTAGAGTGGGCTTCTCTTACTTGACAGAGAGTCAGGCCTAGATTGCCCTCCTGACTCCCCAGGCCTGCTCTGCATGGGTCACTTCACACATCTGCAGAAACCATGGGGATGAGGCAGAGGAAAGGAAGTTTGGTAAATCATGGCTTACATCACAGGTAGGAAGCCCAAGCCCTGAGGGCAGCCCTGCTGAGGAGCTGGAGCGGACTGGGGCCCTGACTCACAGGCCTCGAGGTGTTGAACTGTTTTTAGCCAAAGGTGGAGGTGCCACTCCTGCTCACCCACTCACCCCTCCCTGTGTCATCATTACCTACCCAGGCTTCAGGCCAGCTTTCCAGGTCACTACTACCAGGGGACTCCCAGCAGCCCAGGTTTCCTGGTACCTCTGTACCATGAGGGTGGCTTGGGACCAAGGGCCAGGGTGGTTGACTGGGTTTGAATCAGCATTGCGGTCTTGGCTTTTCAGCCCTCATGTCAGTGGTCACTTCCTTCATGGGGCAGCTTCAAGAACTTTCCTGCCAGCCTTCTGCAGTACATAGTCTGACGTGTAAATAACCACTTAGCCAGACAGTGCAGTTCTGGAAAAGTCTCCGAGAAGGCTTTGGCCCTACATAGTTTTGTGTAGAATCTTTCATTGGCCCCAAACCTTCCAGGTGCTGACCTGGTTTTCTTTGTTTCTCCCACCCTAAAGGAGGCCTGCAGACTTTCAAGGCCCCCTCCACACACACACACACACCACTCACTGGGCAGTCCATCTCTTCTGCCTTCCCTGGAGAGGTAGGGTTAAAATGACTCACTGCAGAGTAACCACTCGGTAATCACAGTCACAGCCATGAATAAAACACCCCAACTCGGGAGGACCTGGGAAGTCATAGAAACACGAGCCTACTGTGCCCTTCCCCCAGGCCAACATGGGCTGAGCCCTACTGGAAAAGTAGCTGGAGGAAGAACCAGGAACTGCTGGATACCCACGTTGGATCTGTCCCTCCAGTGCCCTATGTCTTGTTGAGTGTAGACATGAGACAAACTTAAAAGGATATATCTCCAGAGTTACTTGATACGACTAAGACATGTGTCTCCCAACCCATGGAGAAGCCTCTAAGCCTCTAACACAGCTACCAGAGAGAAACAGGAAAGTGTCAAGGTATTCTGGTCCTGAGCTTGGGTTCTTTCATCCTCTCTGTGGCTCCTAGGGATTAGTTACTGCCATTTGCACACAAAGGCCATGGAGTGAGTGACTACTGCATTGTTAGCTGTTGCCACACCCGTGCCATGGAGCAAGCCTCCTCTGTACCCAACCATTTCATTCGTTCAGCTGAGGATCAGAGATCCAGGACGGCCTCAGCTCTACATGGCACAAAGTAGCTCTTCTTCCCCGGAGGAATGAGATCCAGGGTGCATTCAAGGTAACCATAGAGGTCCACAGGGGACTAGCAATCGTGCAAGGCTTTAGGAACTTGCACACTGCTGCTCCTACATCATTCTCTGGGCCAAAAAAAGCCCTGAGCCAAGTCCCAGTACAGAAAATATATTCTGCATAGGGGAGGAGCTGGAAGTCTGCAGGGCAGAGGACCCAGATCAAGCAGGTACAGACGTGGCCCACCCAGCAGCTCTGAGGCTTCCTCTTGAGGTGCCTGTGAAGCTCTAAGGAAGTGGAGTGTGTGCACACAAGGTCCTTTGTAAACTCTAAAACACCCTCTGCATGTGCTGTCTGTGCTAAAGATCCCGTCATGTGACTTGATTTCTCTAGGAGCCTGCTGAGCTATCACTGCATTCCTGATTTGGAGATGACACATCCTTGATTGTAATCACTAAAAATGGATGACACATTTGTTGTCCCAAGAATTACATAGTACTTTCTACTCATGTCCAGGGGAATCTCAGCCTAGTCCTGTGTGCTTTAAGCAAATTCAGCTCCACCCCCTCAGATGAGGAGGAGGGAAAGGAGGCTGGAGGAGAGGCTCCCAATCTCAGTATCTTTCCCTTTCCCTTTCCATTGTATAACCAGGCCTGGGCTTCCTGGTAACCACAGGTCACAAACACATAAATAAAAATCAACTCAAAGAGGTTTTAGCTTAAGGGCCTAAATTAATTTTTTTTTTTTTTGAGACTAGTCTTGCTGGGTAGCTCAGGCTGACCTTATACTCATTATGTAGTCTAAACTGGCCTCGAACTCATGCCAGTCCTCCTGCATCAGCCTCCTAAGTGCTGGGATTATAGGCATGAGCCTACAAATTCTTGAGATTTAGACACCTCCACTGGGGTGAAAGTCCTCAACCAACCATAATTCTCAAGTAATCAGAAATGTGCCCCCAGCTGGGGTAAAATAATATAGGAGATTGCAATACTAGCCAAAAATACTGATTTTAATTTTTTCTCCCAAATACTGGTACAAAACCCCAGTATTCAAAACACAGGAAAGAAGAGCTGCCCCCGTTGAGCAGCAGAGTGGGGAGCAGAGCCCTGCACACCATGCTGCTTGAGAGGTTACATTGGACAGAAGGCCTGAGAGGCCCTGATGTCCCATGCACAACCCGGATTGGGCCCCTCCCGAGCAAGCTGGCACTCTGGCCAGCTCATTGTGCCACAGACCTGACTAGACAGAGCCCCATGAAGCCTCAGAGCCTGGTGTCCCTCTCTCTTTTTAGGCTGATGCCAAGATGGTGTGCGACGTGGTGAGTCGCATGGAAGATACCGAGCCCTTCTCTGCTGAGCTGCTTTCTGCCATGATGCGACTCTGGGGTGACTCAGGAATCCAAGAGTGCTTCAACCGGTCTCGGGAATATCAGCTCAATGATTCTGCCAAATAGTGAGTGTCTCCTGCAGGTGGGAGGCCTGGAGCTGGGTGGGAGGGGTGAGGACTGGTGGGGCCATTCCTACCACTGAGGCCAAGCATCAGGACAAGCAGGGGCTTTTCTTCCTGCCCCCCAGGATAAGGAGGCCTAGGAAAGGAGAGGGCAAGAAAGACAACCAAACAGGAAAATCCCCTCTCCAAGGACCAGGACTTGTCACCTACTTGTCCTGAACTATACCTGTACCCAGAATGAAGGTAGCAGAGTTTGTTTTTTGTTTTTTTTTTTCTTTGAGAGTCCTTAACCACATAATTACAAACCAAGGTCCAGATAGGCAAAACATAACTCAAATGGTATTGTTTTGTTTTACTTTGGAGAAAATAATAAACTTTTAAAACTGGAGATTTAGTTCAGTGGTAGCATGTGCAAAGCCCGGGGTTTTAATCTCCAAACACAAATGCACCACAAAATAGATAAGGTATCTTAATAAACTCTAACTTTAAAATTAAAAATAAGCAGTAAGTGTCAGACATAGTGACCTACACCTGTAATCCCAGCACTCTGCGAGTCTGAGGCAGGAGAATCACAAGTTCAAGCCCAGCCTGGACAACTTTATGACTTAGTAAGACCTTCTCTCAGAGTGAAAAAAAGGGGGGAAGGGGCTGGAGAGGTAGCTCAGTATGGAGGCCTGGAGTCAGTCCCCAATATCACAGAAAGCACCAGAAAGGAGGGAGGGGGCATCATTCAATAAACAGAATGGTCAGATACCCCTTATTATTATGTCATAACTAAATAAAGAGGAGAGATTGGGAGAGAAGAAGTGCTGGAGAAGAGTAGAGGAAGTAGAAAAGTGGTAAAAAGCCAGAGCAGGTGAGAAGAGCTAGAAGAGAAAGGCAGAGAAAAGGCCTCAGGGCCCTGCAGAGCCACCCAGAAAGCCGGTGACTGCTGGACATCCTCACTGTTACTGCCTGCAGCCCCTAGATCAGCGTGTCCACAGACTGGAGGCTCCTGAGATGGGATGTCTTCTGCAATGCAGGGGCTAGGATTGCTTGCATCTTGGTGCCCAAGAAAGAGCCCCACCTTTGTAATCTGGTTCCCAGGCTTTCAGTGGGGGCTTACATCCAGCAGCTCCAGGGCATTAACCCACTTTATGGGCTCTAATTCAGCCACTGCCACCAGTGCTTCTCAGCTGGAGCCATTTTGCCCACAACATTCAGCAATATCTAGAGGCATTTTTCGTTGTTACCATTTTGCTAGTGCTCATGGCATCTACTGGGTAGAGGCCAGGGATACTGCTAAACTGCTCTCCTCTGAGGTAGGTACCAACAAAGAAATACTTGGCCCAAGACATTAATAGTGAAGACATGAAGAGGCCCCTTGCTGATGTTCCCAGGCTGAGCCAATGGAAAGGCATTCAAAAATGGGCAGTGGGGTGTTTTCAGTGGTGGTGATGACAGCTGACAGACTGGGGCTTCCAGTAAGGCTAAGAACATCTTCCCAGTCTGCACACCTAGACTGCCCACCAGGCAAATACCTAAATCCTTTGAATCCCAAGGGATGGCCACACTGGCCCAGACTCTGGTGAACCTTGGTGGGAAAGGACCCAAGGCACACTCAATTCACAGAGCCAGAGCCAGGCCTCCCAAGAACTCAGGAAGCCAGAGAGTGTCCCTTTCACCTGGGCGGTCCTCAGAGCCTGAGAAGCCTCCTTCCTTCTCTTCTTGCCCACCCACACTCAGAGGGACAGCAGGACCCTCAGGGGCAGCTCCAGCTGGCCACTGATGGCCCATCAAATCATGCTCTTCACTTACATTTTTACCTACTGCATTAATTATAAAATGAACACATTTCAAAAACTTTCATTCATTTATTTATTTATTTTTGGTATCGGGGATCAAATTCTTGCCAGGCAGGCACTTACACCTCTGCGCTAAATCCCCAGCCCCTCAAAAACAGTTTTTAAACAATAGATAGGAGTATAAAATATGGAGTAATCTGTCCTTCCAAAGCCTGTCCCCTCTACTGTTAATTATTCCACTTTCTTGTCCCAGTGGTGACAAGAAAAAAATCCATCTTCCGACTTTAAGTAGAATATTCCCTGACCCCCACTGAGGACTATAAGAAATTCAGCTCACCTTACTTCTTCTATCCCTTTCCACATCCGCCTCCAGTTTTTTCCTAGTTACAGAATTATTTTTAGTTGTTTCGGTGGGTATCATTACAATTTTAAATAAGAAACTCAAGTCAGTATTTGTCAGCTCCCCAAGTAAACCTGAGGAAATTCACCTCCCCTTCATATTCTTTCTCTCTGTCTTCCTCCTTCTCTCAGTCTCTCCCTCTCTCTCTCTGTCTCTGTCTCTGGTCTCTCTCCCATCTCTGCCTCCTTCCACGTTTCCCCTGCCAGGATTTCCGCTATGTCTCCTGGCTTCCTCTCTGGGACAGGATGGCACAGCACATAAGAGAGGACACACAGACCGTAAGGGTCAGAAGGGCCTTAGATACCTTGTAGTCCAGGACTCTGGTATTGTTTTAGCAGTTAAATCTCATCTTCTCACAAAACCCTAGGCCCAGTATATAAAACAGATAAAAGGAAGTGTGTTGTGATAGAAACCAGAGGGAGGTCTCACAGGCTGTCCACACTGTTGACACCTAAAGCCCCAGGCACCACATACCCGGAGCCCTGCTCACCAAGGTGAGGGCCCAGGGCTCAGAGGGCAAAGGGACGAAGTCTGTGTTGTCTGTTGCTCCTGAGCTATTTCCACTCTCCGTGTGCGTGTGTCTACACTTCTGTGAACAACAGCTGGCTCTGCCCTCAGAATAAGCAGGTCCAACAACCCAGAAGGCCTGCCTGTGCCCAGCCAGGAATGGGAAAAGGTTCCGTGCCTTGCTTGGATTTGGTTTTCCCAGAATTGGTCCCCACTGAATGATCCCTGATGGCCTCTTCCACCTGCCAAGCCAGCTTGTGGCCTCTCAGGCCCTAGGCCTCCTCCTGCAGCTCCTGCTCTCTGGACACTGGCCTCAGCTCTTCACTGGCCACCCTCATGCTTCCTGCCCATCTCTCCTGGAGGCCCAAGCTCTGACCTCAAACCTCTTCCTGCCAAAACCCAGTGCCTGGGCAATCTCCAGTCCCACATGGTTTTAAATTCCTTGCACACCTGGACCGCTTTCAAATGGACACTGCAGGTCAGCCCTTTCTCTTGACTTCTGCCTCTGTGGTGTCCATCTGGACATTCAGACAAACCTCAAATTAAAACGAGGCTGTGGAACTCCTGCATCCACCCTCCCCAAGGGCTGCTGCCTCCCGCCTCCCTCCCATCAACTGAGTCTTCACTGTCACAATGAGGCATTTGAGGCTCTTCCTCTCATATGTGGCTTATCAGATACATCCTGAAGTACCTGCCTGCAATCATCTCTCACCTGGCTGATGGCAGCACCCCGCCCCCCAGCAAACTCCACCAGGGCCAGCAGAGCCATGGTGCCAGCAACCTTCCCAGGGCTCCCCTCACACCCAGAGCAAAGCTTGGGTCCTTACCGAAACCCAAGGGCCTGCATGCTGCACCCACCCTGCTTGCTGCTGTCCACTGCGGTCTGTCCAGTCCTGCCCCAGGCTCCCTGCCTGCCGCTCCTGCTGTGTGTGCTTCCTGCCTCACTACTCCCTGCCTGTGCGAGCTCGCCCTCCACTCTCTTACCCCATCAGGCTTCCAGTCCAGAACCTTCCTTCCCCATCCCGCCTGCCGGCCTTCCAGACTGCCGCCTGCTGCTTTCCTCTGGCACTTGCTTCTGCCCTTGCTCATATGTGCACACACATTAGTGCACTGGCATCTGTGTCAGCCGTTGCCCACCCTGACATGTGGGGCAGTGGGCAGGGAGGATGCGCGGCAGGTTTACATTCATCCCACTTTCCTGCCTTCCCGTTACCATCTTGTGTGTAACATGCAGTTGCCAGGTCATGTGTCCAAAGGAGGTTTACCTGGCTGGGATGCAAAGGGCAAGACCAGGGGTCCTCAGGTCCAGCGTCCAGCAGGAGGGAGAGCAGAATCAAGCAGATCAGAGCAGCCTGTAAGCAGAAGCACAGGAGCAGCCTCAGATCCCTGGCCCTCCCACCCCACCAAGCCTTCCCCAAGAGCAGTCAGACTCCCAAGAAGAGGCACTGGGAAGAGTGTTGATTCCAGAGGCCTGGTCCCAGCACCCTGTGTGGTTGCTGAGCGCCTCTCCCATCCCTCTCCTCTTCCCAGAGCATCCACTGGAAAGCAACAAACAGATCCCTTGGTAAATAAGAAGGAACTGTGGAAAAGCAGATAGATGCCCAGGGCCTCTCAAAGGGGACTAAGCCCTAAGAATGAAGATGCTGGAGCCAAGCATCCAGGTCAGGCCATGTACACAGTCCTTACTTGCATTGAGCCTCGGCTTTCTAATTATAAAACAGTAAGTACACTTGATACAGGGAAATCGAGGCTGGAGTGTGCTCACATGTGAAGAATAAACCAGCTGGGTATGGTAACACAGAGCTGTAATCCCAGCAATCTAGGAGACTGAGACAGGTTAATTGCCATGTTTGAGCCTTGCCAAGAGAAGCAATTTAGCCAGTCGGTAAGACTGTGTCTCAGATTTTAAGAGAAGTCAGTCACACAAGCGCAAGTGTCACATGTTTGTGTTATATGAAAAATACAAAAGCATAAATGTGTAAATAAAGAGCAAAACAGAAAGATAAATAGGAAGTAGGAAGAAGTTCAAATAGCTCCCTAAGTTACATATTTTGGTGTTTCAAAAATATTTTAATATATATGCTAATCCATTTCCTTTATACTATTTGCTTATCTTAGATCACTGAAAAGGTGGTTTTGTGTTATTATCGGTTTCTTTTTTGTAAGAATATTTTTGGCATATGTCTTACACTCTGATGATGGCAACACACAGTGTTACTAACTTGTTAATCTCATTATTTTGTCATGAAATTTAATTTTTTTCATAAAGTAAAAAAGAGGCTGAGGATGTAACTCAGTGCAGAGGCCCTGGGTTCAGCTCTGAATACCACTAGATAAATAAATAAACAAACCTAACTGTTGGCCATTATTATTTTTAACATAAAGAAAGAGAAGCTAGGTGTGGTAGTTTACGCCTGTAATCCCAGCACTTGAGAGGCTGAGGCAGGAGTGTCACTACAAGTTTGTAGCCAGCCTATGCGTAGAGACCCTCAAAACAACTACATAGAGACTCTGTCTCAAAAAATAAATAAATAAATAAAAATAAGTACAAATAAAATGAAGAAATAAAAATAGAAAAGACAGGATGGTGTTATAAACATGGCAGTCCCACATAGGGATATTTTCTCTGTGTGCCTCAGGCTGTGCCTTTGGGTCTGAATGACAGGTTCTTTGAGACCTTGAGGTGGGGACCTTCTGGTCCTTCTGCCTTGATTGTCCCCATACCCCTGGCTGGCCCCTCCAGTCACCTGTGAGGACCCCAGCTGATACTGGACTCTGGGGGTAAGTGGCTGTGCAAGGCCAGAGGGGCCTGGTTCATGGTGCCTTGCATGTTGCCCTCCCCAGCTACCTGGACAGCCTGGATCGGATTGGGGCCGGCGACTACCAGCCCACCGAGCAGGACATCCTCCGAACCAGGGTCAAAACCACTGGCATCGTAGAAACCCACTTCACATTCAAGAACCTCCACTTCAGGTGAGGCCCGGGGAGACTGCCAGCCATGGTAAGGGCGATGGGGAGATGGAGACACCCAAGACAGCCTTGTCCATGTGGTGCAACCAGATAGCAGCACCCCGCCTCAGAGCTGGAGGATTGGGTCTTGTCTGTGTGTGTGTTTTCTGCCACCTTCAAGGTGAGACGACCAAGGGAGCTTCTTGGAAAAGGAGTCATGAAATGAGACTGTGAGGAAAGGGAGGGTTTGGATGGAAAAGGAAGGGAGACTCCTCCCTGAAGTGACTTCTGAGGAGGAAGAGGTGCTGAGTAAGCCCAAGAGATACAAGTGAGATCCGGAGGACCCAGGACAGCTTGGAGCAGTAGGGGCTGTGAGAATAGTGCACCCCGCTCCCAGGATATAGGGGGAAGCTGAGGTCACAGGCCCAGACACAGTGCCGAGCGGTGAGGGCATATTTCTCAAGCCTGCTGGAGGACTGTGTCTCCCTGGTAACCTCCGAGACCTGAGGCCTGGCAGCCCCTGCCCTGCCTTCCAGGCATGGTTTCTGGGTGTCAGGTGGAACAGGGAAAGATGCCAGGAAGGAAGAGAGGGCCAGGAGCTCTGGCCAGTGGACAGGTGTAAATGCTGTTTCCTGGCTCCCTGTTCCTCCTGGCCAGGCAGAGGGGCTGAGGCTCTACATTCCAATCCATAGGCCCAGCAGGCAAGCCTCTCTACAGGACTGTGGAGCAACTCTGGGTCTCTAAGGCCTGGGCCACTGGGGTGGGCAGTGTGGCCCCTGAGGGCCTCTCTTGCCTTCCAGTCACCTCAGCCTCTCCTGCTCATGCATGAGGTACAAGATGGTGACCTCATCTCAGCCCTCACATTCTGGAAAGGCCACAGAGACCACTGGCCAGCCACCCTGTGTTTCAGACAGGGAGGTGGGACCCACCGGAGGCAGTGGTAGGATGAGATCTAGACCCGTTTCCTTACAGCGTACCTGCTCTGCTGTCTGCCTGTAATTGCCATCTTCTGTCTGGAGCCACAGGGTACCTGTCTCCAGGGCCCAGGCCCACCCACACTGAGATGTGTGCCAGTGGGCTTCCCAGTCCCAGTAGGCTTCAAGGATCCTTGTGCAGAGGATCAAGGTGTGAAACTGATCCCTTACCACAGGACCCGTGTCCTGTCTTGCCCAGTCTCCTCCTTGAACCCCTCTTAGTGGAGACTGAGCCAGGAGAAGCCTGGAGCTAGTCTACTAGAGAGGGGGTGCAGAGCATAGGAAGCCTGAGTTCGACCCTAGCTCCACCATGCCCACACCAGGGCCTTGGGCACAATCTTGGCACCTTGGTACCTCCTTTTTTCCACTTAGAACGTGACAATTCCTGCCCATCTTCCTCCTGTTTAAATTTAGAGTTTATCCAGAGTACACACACAAGAACAGAATGCCAGTGTTAGTGTGACAGGGAGATCTCACAGAGGCACTCCTTGGGGACTACTGAGATTGCTCCATTAGTAATATTCATCACATGGAGTGACACAATTTTGAGTTACCCTGTATGAGCACAGCCATTCTTGGGATAAACTCCAAGACCAGTCATGGCTGCCTCTGTCCCCAGAATGGCACAGTGACAGATCTCCCTGTCTGTCTGTCTGTCTGTCTGTCTGTCAGCACCTGAAATAGGGGCCACTTGTGAGGCACTGGATACTATGTCCATCCCTGAGCACACTCACAGATGAGCCACCAGGCATCCCCCACGTGCCTGGGCCTCACTACCCACAGCTCTCCTGTCTTTCTGGCAGACTGTTTGATGTTGGGGGCCAGCGATCTGAGCGCAAGAAGTGGATCCACTGCTTCGAGGACGTCACGGCCATCATTTTCTGTGTCGCGCTCAGCGGCTATGACCAGGTGCTCCACGAAGACGAAACCACGGTGAGCAGCCCTGGGTGTACCGGACGGGGACAGCACGAAGGGAGCCACAGAACTGGCTGCTCTGGGAACGCTAGGAACTCAGTTGCCCATGCGGCTCTGGAGTCCACACATAGGCCATGAGGCCCAATCTCTCACCTATTGCCAAAAAAAGAAAAAAGGCCTTGAGCTGTATGGAATCTGATCACACAGCTCTGCAGCATTAGGGTCACAGGAAGTGCCTCTTCCAGAAACTCAGTGCAGTCACTGGAGCCATCAGGCCAGAACACAATTAAGCAAATCCTAGGGGCTGGAGATTTAGCTCAGCGGCATTAGCGCCTGCATTGCAAGCAGGCAGTCGTGAGTTCGATCCCCGGTACCAATAAAAAGGAAAAAGACAAAAAAAAAAAAAAAAAAGAATTAAGCAAATCCTAAATATCAGGGTGTGGCCAAACAAAATGTTGATACAGTAGACATGAGTGTTGTGGCCTTGACAGCCCTTTCTGGCATTGGCCAGGGTGCTGTGGAGGGATGTGTGAGGTCAGTATCTCCTGGGAAGGGGAATGGTGATGGGGTATACTGAGGAGTGATGGGTGGCTCTGAGCTCTGTCTTTGTGGGGTGCCAGGCCAGGTTTCCATCTTCTCTCTGTATGTCACGTTCAGCCTGGGGCCTCTGGCTTTGGCCTCTGAGAACTGCTAGACCTGCTCTGGAAGGGAACAGTCATTTGAAAAGCAATGCGGATTGTGTCCTTTCTGCTCCGTTACTGTCACCCTGTAAAAGGAGGGAATGATAGTCACAGCCTTGTCAGAGGAGCTGGCAAGGCAAGAGATGACCCACGTGCAGCACTTGGAACCTTTTCTGACACAGTGGGGCAGAGCTAATGGTTGTATCATTGCTGGTGATCATTCTTAGCCAGGTGGGTGGACGCCACCTAGGCTGCAGCCGCCAAGGGACTTAGGCCTTCCTCTCCTCAGGATCTGTAAGGAAACCCAGGCGTCAAATGTGGCCCACAGGGTCACAAGATGAGCCTCAGGCTGCGAGCAGGCTGCAAGCTGAGGGCTCACATCCTAGCATCTGTTTCCTTCCCTCTGGACCATTAGTCCCTGAGCTCAGGGATGGGGGTGCGAGGAGGTGCACATCCAATTATGCTGGCCTTGAGTAAGGTGCGTCTTTCCTGTGGCTTCGAGTTTCCTCATCAGCCCTAGCCCTGCTGCTCTTGCAGACTGCTGTGGAGATGGGATAAACTTTAGGGTGTGGGATACTGGATGCAGTTTTCTAGGGGAAGGAGCCGCCGCCCTCAGGGGCTCATACCACCACAGTGAGGCTTTGGCAAATGGGGTTGGAAGCTACCAGCTGGGTGGGAATCTGGACCCGCGCAGTGTGCTCATTCTTGCTGGATGGGTTTCATCTGTTCTGTTCTCAGTGACCTCAGTGGGCAGTGGTGTCTAAGAGGTACCAGCCTAGGCCTGATTGTGTGGGGCAGGTGCGCCGTAGGCCATGCTTAGGCCCAGGTTCAGTGAATGCCAAAGTCCGGCACAGATCCTGACAACGTGTCTCTGAACCTGTCTGCCCCCAGAACACCCTTCACTGGTCTATGAGTTGACCCTGTGCTATTAGAACCACTTCCCCTTGGCCACCCATATTGTCTTAACTTGGCTCACTTCATCTTTTCTCCTGGCCACACCTGCAAGTAGCTGCTGCATGTCACCATGGGTTTCCTAAGGTGACACACTTGGATACTGGGTTGGGATGTCCTTTTCACTGGGGTACAACAATGGGGCTGAGGGTCTCACTAACCGCACTAACCTGATGCCTGGGTGGGTCTGACAGGAAAGGGCACCAAGATCCATGGCTCTCAGGTCTCCAGGGAATGTGAGCACTGAGGACAGTGCCCTGAGAGCTCCTCATGAGTGCTGCTGAGCAGGGTCCATGTCTAGGAGCACTTGCCCTTCAGTGTCCTCTTCCTCTCCTACCTGTTCCTCTGTCACCCCCTCCTCACTGCCCTGCTGTTTTCCTGTCTCCCTTATCCCTCTCCACAAATGCTAGAGCACAGGGCCTTGGGGAGGCAAGAACTTGTCTTTCCTGGGTCCTTTCTTGCCCAACACAGGCCACCTACTAAGCCTAGGGAAGAGCAGCAGTCCTCCGGGGAATGGGCTTTGGCTTTGTGACCTGACAGCAACCTTCAGAGATGGCTCACTACCATGGTGGTGACAAGAGCAGTGCCATTGCTGTAGAACCAAGTAGTCGCCTGTGTGTCCAGGGCATGGGAGGGCAGACATGGGTGGACATGGGCACCTTTCAAGTCACATGCGTCTGGTCTAGGGTCTGGCGCCACCCTGTCAGCTGTGAGATCATAGGTAATCATCACACCCTCACAGCCTTCTCTGTACATGGTAATGATGGCAGATTGGGCTTGTGGTGGCCATGAGACCTCTGGGCCCAAACCTGTAAGAGGACCTGACTGTGGGAGGTATCATTCAGTGAAGGGCAGGTCCTTGTCCTCTGTCCAGATGCCATGGCTTGAGGACAGGCTGTCAGGCATTAGTGCTCTTCCCAGAGACAAGATTTAGCCAGCAGAGACCCAGTTCTTGGTCCCTAGCCTTCCTCTCTGGTCAGCCCCATGCTTCTCAACCTGGCCTATGGTGAGAGTTGGAGCTGCCCGAGACTGAGGTGTCTGAAGCAGCTCTGGAGCTAGGCCATGCGGGCCCAGGGGCTAGTGGCTGCAGTCCAGCGGATCCACCCCGGGACCCTGAGGGCTCATCCTGTCCTCGTACCTGCTCTCAGCACCGCCCAGCCAGGCCACAGGCTGCCACAACTTCTCTTCCACCACTACCACCACCACCGCCTGCAAGGCCTTATCTTGCCAAACCAAGGCCAAATCCATGAGCAGATTCTGAAAGACCCTCCAAGCCCAGCAGGTATGAAGCACCTCTCTCCAACCAGAACCATCACTAAGAGTTGAAAGCAGCAGGTTCTCTGCACTACTGGTGACTTTGCTGTGAAAGCCTGCCCGAGCCACCCCCCACCCACACTCATCAGCCACTCATTTGCTCTTCCGGCTGAAGGTCAGCCTCCCCACCTCCACCCTCCCCCTCCAGCCACACAGTCCCTGTCCCAGGCCTCCCTTGGCTCCTGTGAACCTGCACAGGGGCCTCAACATGGGCTGGCTGGGACTTCTGGCTCTAAGACTGGTCAAATCGATTTTTCAGTTTTTTTCTTTCTCTCTCCCATATTTGCTGTTGGGATTTTACCTTGCACTCATTTTTAATCTGCTTTGCTGTGTTTCTTCTTTGGGTTCTTCAAGCCCCTCTACTGAGAAACCAGCCAACAACCAGTTCTCTCAGAGCCTCCCCCCGCCCCATCCACTACCTATCCAACCTACCAAATGACCCAGCCAACCAAGGCCACAGCAAGATCATCCCGAGACAATGTCCTCCAGTGTCTGCTTCCAACTCTGGATTAATTCGAGGATCTCTCAGTCCTCGGTTAATGTTACCCAAATGAATGCGTGCAACCTCCCAACCTTGCTGGCAAAACCAAATGAGACCCCGGTAGAGAAATCTGCATGACCTGCGGTTCTGTGTAGACCTATTGGATGGTGGTTGCGGCCCTGTCCCCATGTGCATGGTGCATGTCCTCTCCAGGAGCTGCAGCCTCTCCAGGGACCTCACTGCCCCACAGGGCCAGCTCCCTCTGAAAGGGGGCAGTACCTCCACCTTCCCACCCCAGCTCCACCCCACCCTGCCTGTGTGTGGAATGAAGCAGGGATATGTCCTGTTTGTCCTGTGGACCCTCCCGTCTCCGTCCCCAGTGATACGCTCAGCCGCGTGAGTGGCCCTTCCCTTTGCTTGTCCCCCTGTGTCATGGCTATGGTGGGTCAGGGACCCCACACCGCTGACCCTCACACACCTCCCCACTCTGTTGCAGAACCGCATGCACGAATCCCTGAAGCTTTTCGACAGCATCTGCAACAACAAGTGGTTCACAGACACGTCCATTATCCTGTTCCTTAATAAGAAGGACATTTTTGAAGAGAAGATCAAGAAGTCACCACTGACCATCTGCTTTCCTGAATACACAGGTAAAGATCCCTCTGTAGGGAAGCAGGGGCCTGCACAGTCCCTTCTGGCCACAGAGACTGCCGAAGGACCAGGCTGTCCTCCTTCACCGTGTTCTGCCCCACCTCTGAAGCACACCAGAGCAGCTCACCAGGCTGGAATCCAGACTTTCACTTCTAACCATGTGACCTCAGCAGTCTTGGGAAGCCTGAGGCCCTCATCTGTGAATAGAGATTGTATATGGTGGGAACACCAGAATGATAGTGGGGTGACAGGCTGGGGCTGAATCGAGCTACTCCAGGTCCAGCCCTCGCTTGGCCACTCATGAGCAGCTGGAGTAGGTCACATGACTTCACTGTGCCTCAGTTCCACATCTGTGAGGTGAGATGATCACCATGATTATCCTGTCTCCCTCATAGAGTTGCTGTGAAAGGAAATGAGCTAATGATCACACACAGCGTAGCATGGTGCCTGCCGCTCACTCTGAATTTATGCTCACTGTAAGTTTGCTCTGACCATTGGGATTGTGATGGTGACAAAGAAGCATTTGAATAGCACTTTCCACATGA
This sequence comes from Cavia porcellus, assembly GCF_034190915.1. NCBI lineage: Eukaryota > Metazoa > Chordata > Mammalia > Rodentia > Caviidae > Cavia > Cavia porcellus. The sequence continues at coordinate 83,394,309 of NW_026947487.1, forward strand.
GGTGGCTAAGAGACTCAAATGTTGTATTGAATGTGATAGAGCCTTGCAGGCCACAGGGCCCTGATCATCTTACAGAACGTGCTGGGGACAAGAGGCCAGCTGTCCACATTGCAGTGGGCTTCACCATCCCTGGAAAGGTGGCAGATTGGAGGCAGTCCAACCTGAGCCCTGAGGAGCTGTGAGGCTGGCAGTCCCCATCAGGCGGCAATGGAGGCATAGCAGGGTATCGGGTAGCCCAGTGCCCATCAGCTCTTCACAGATGGCTAGACCCTGTCCAGAGAGGCAAATAGGCATTCTCTGCCTGGCCAACCCTCAGGCCTACAGGGCATAAAGCAGGGGCACACAGAGTCCCCACAGGGAGGGCCTGTGAGCTGTGGCCTGCAGTTGCGCAAGCAGTACAGCCTTCCTGACCCTCCCCACCTCCACCCTGTTTCCCAAAAGCAGGAGCCCAGGAGCCTCCAGCCAGGAGGGAGTGGAGCTCAGCCTCCCTCACAGCTATGCACCCAGCAGCCAACTTCCTCTGTTGCATAAACTGGGATCCTGTGTGTGGGGCAGTGAAAGCAGGTAGAGTGATTTAGTCACCAAGACCCGTCTGGAGCTGGGGTGAGGAAGGAGGGGACCCCTAATCTAGGGAGTCTGAGAGTTCCCTGCTGTCCCAGGTGTATTTCCTTTACTGCCAGCCCAGATTTAGCAGATCTATGGTCTGCTAAATCTCAAAGCCAGGCCTTCAGCCTTCATTAAGGTGTTTGACATGGCTGCAACCTTCTCCCAGGAACACCACCACAATTTAACCCTCAACTAAAACTCTGGTTCTCATCCCTGCCTGTCCCATAGTGAGTGGCTCCAGCCTAGCCGGTGCAGACTGTGTGCACTTCAGGGCAAAGCCAGGGTCCTACTCTTCTGCTCCTCCCCAAGCCAGCAGCTGCTCTCCCAGACACCCTCTTCTGGGATCCTGGAAGCCCATCAGTATGGTGCATCCTGAGGAGGATGCGAATGAGTGAGCCAGGAATCCTTACTCCTCCTGAGAATGAGCACCAGAAGGGGGAAGGGGGAAGGGGGATAGTGGGAAGGAGGCCAAGCTCACAGACAACACACTCATCACAGCAGATACAGATCTGTTGTCCCACCCTGCCCCATAGCAGCTGGGCCCTCAGACAGAGGACCCTGCAAGAGACAGGCACCTCTGAACTTCTTTGCTCATGACCATGGTGAGATGTGAAGCTGACAGCCTTAGGAGTCAGTAGATGTGTGTGTAAGAGGAAAGTAGCAGTTTTGTATAATGGCCCTCACCTGTAGTACAGGCAATGGCTCGAAAACCTCATAGTCTGTTTCATAGTCTGGTCACAAATGAAAGGCATATGTGGCACAGCTAGCTGTTTGCTATCAGTGAATACTCTAAAAGGTTCACCATCACTGGTCATTTTGTTTCTTTCATGGTCACTACTCAGAATTTCAAATGCTGCCAGTACTGCTTGGCGCACTGTTGGAGCTGAGCCTTCGGTCTCCCCAGCCCACCAGCCGTTCCTGCAGGCTATCTCTAGGAGACCCTAGGCATCTTCTCTATGACCCAGAGCCATCCATGCCAGCCAGGCCCAGAGCCATCCATGCCAGATGGCCCCATGGACGCCTCTGCTCACTTCCCTGCCATTTTCTCCCACAGGCCCCAGTGCCTTCACGGAAGCCGTGGCTTACATCCAGGCCCAGTACGAGAGCAAGAACAAGTCAGCCCACAAGGAGATCTACACCCACGTCACCTGTGCCACGGACACCAACAACATCCAGTTTGTCTTTGATGCCGTGACGGACGTCATCATTGCCAAAAATCTGCGGGGTTGTGGACTCTACTGAGCCCCAGCCCCCTGCCCAAATGCCCATGCCCTGCCCAACCCCCACCCACTCTTCCCTGGAACCAGAGCTCTGCCACCTCTCAGGCTGCTCTTTGCACTGAGAAAGAAGACCCAAGAGGCTGGCACCAGGGGGGAGGAGGGAGCACCCTTCACGTACACCCCACCTCTACCCCTCCAACAGCTGGATCCATGGTAACGGGGCTGGGATAGGGTACTGAGCGCCGTGCCGTGCACCACAAGGCGGGAGACCTCCTGAGATCACTTGGGTGCCACTTGTTGGCCATTGCTTTGTCACTGTTTTATTCAGAGGCTGCGGTACAGAGTGCCAAGCTGCCATTTGATTTAAAAAGGGCACGTCCTGCACTCCGTGGCTTTTACAGAAGCCCTGAGGCCTCCTGTCCTCTGGGTGTACAGGTGGCAGGGTGGCCCTGCAGTATAGTAGGGTGCAGGCAGGTTAGGGGCCAGTAGAAACCGTTCTTCAGCTTTGCCGGGCATCTGTCTATTTGAGTACTGCTCCGTCACCAAAACCCAGGGTGGAACTAGGCCAACTTTGTGGCTCAGGCCTTGGCAAGAGTCTCCCACCTCCTCTGGTCATCCTCCCTTGCCCTTGTCCCAGGCCTGGAATACTCTGAGAATGACTGGCTGCAAAGCTGGGTGGCTAAAGTCCAGTTCTGTGCCAGACAGAGTTAAGAAAGAAGAAGGAGGCTCTGCATGGGAGGCAGAGACAGCAGCACAGAGCTCTGGCTGGTCTCCTGGCACAGCCGCTCCAGGTGTGTGTGAACCTCCTCTTCCTTCTTGAGCCTAACTAAAACCAGTAGGAATGGGTAGGAGCCTTTGAGCTGGGAGCCCTGGAGTTCAGAGGCCTAGAGGAGATGTGGGTCATGCCCTGCAGCCAGTGCCCACTCCACTGCATCTTGGCCCCAGAACTCAGAAGGCCCCCATTCTCCTGCCAGTCTCCAGTGGCAGAAGAGGACAGGTAGAGGGAACCAGTGACCTGGAGTGTGAGCTCTGAAGGCCCTGGCCCTTGGAGGAAGGGTCCTAGGACTCTTTGAAGGAGCTTTGCTGTAGAAGTCCCTAAATAGAGGCATGGGTGACTTCTGGTGACCTGGCTCTGGCTGGCCTTGGGCAATCAGCACACCTCCCTCTCACTCCCAGGCTTCTCCTGATGCCATAGCCAGTAGCCCAGGTAGATGTGCCACACAAGGGGAAAGAGCTGCCTCCTCCTTGAGCCCCTTGTTCTCCTGGTTTCCACTCTAAACACAGTTCTGTCCCAAGCCAGGCAGGACACCTGGGCTGCCACATGTAGCCCCTTGATCTGCCTGGGAAGCAGGAAGAGCCCCATACCAACAGCTGTGGATTTGTTGGCTCAACAGGCACAGTGCTCGGGATGGTACAGGAGATTCGCAGTCCTTCTCTAGTGTCAAATGCTTGCCCCTCGTGGTGTCTCCCCTTGGTGTGTTTCACAGTTGCCTCTGGCAGTCAATCTGCAGGAACTGGCCCATCAGCCCAACTCCTTGTCTATTTGTTAAACCCCATCACTTTTTGAACCTTATACCAGGTGCTGGCACATGGCAGAGGAAAGGCCCTTGGTGCCAGTTGTGTCCATGTCCTGCCATGAAAGGCTAAGGTCTGTTTAACCATTTTGTGCAACACTGAAGCCACTCTAGGTAAGGCCAGCAGTGCCGCTCATTCCACCCTAGATTCTGAACTCAGAGTCAGAACACCTGAAGAGAAGAAGATTAGCAGATGCCGTCCCTGAGGTAAAAGTCACAAACCTGTCACTTCTGAGCTCTGTATCTCCCCAAGTGGTGAGAGTCCCAAGCTGGAGTCAGGACCCTGGATCCGTTCCTCCCCTGCGGGAGCACTGCGGGACAGGTGTTCAGGGCCTTCCTGCCTTGCGTGCCGTGTGCCTTTTTCTTCTCTTGGATGCTCCATCCTGCTCATTTGTCTTGCGCTGCTTCCAACTGGTTGTCCCAGCCCACCCTGCTGGAAAGTTGTGTCCATGTCCTGCCATGAAACTGGCACAGATGGAAGGACCTTTGGTTGTCTGATGTAAGCCCTGCAGGAAAACCCCTGGGCACCACGATTCCCAGCCATATTGGCTCCATCGCCTCTCCCGTGGTGGTGGGGGCAGTTGGGGTGATGTGAGTTTTGGCTCCGTCGTGGATATGGATGTGGGGGGAAGTGTTGTGAATGACCAAGGAAGGGTGCTTTTTTTTTAATCCACAGTGGCCCTGGGTGTGTCCCCAATGAGACAGTGATAAACTTTGGCTCTAATTTAGCATGCAGACTGGAAGCTGATTTTTAGGAAGATTACCTTTGCCAAACTGGTGAAAATGTGCCTATCAGTTAGATGCCTATGAGCACACTCTGTGCCCTGCCCAGTAGCAGTCTCAAGAACCAGGTCTCTGCCTTCCTTTGAGTGCTACCAGAGGCCTCCAAGGCTCCCTGAGTGAGCCTGGGGGGTACTTGAGGCTCAAGGACTCTGGTCTGACGAGCCTGAATCCTCATCTGTAGCTCTGGCCTTCTGGGTCCCATGACCTCCCAGTGCCCTCTGTCTTTCTGTTCCCACTGGCCTGGCTGAGCCCAAACAGACCTCCACTGTGTCTGGTGTCAGGAAACAACTCAGCCTCCCAAGCCACTGCCCTCAGCCCAGCACCACACCTTACTGGTGGGAACTGGAGGCACCTCTGCCCATGTGGACTGAGGGGCAGGTGGCAGCTTAACACCTCCCCAGCTTGCTAACCAGGCTGTCTGCAAAGCCCCAGCAAGCGAGGGCTGTGGCATCGCCTCAACAAGTACCTCCTTACCACTAGCAGGATTACAGCCAGTCTACAGTTGATAGACACAGCCTACAGCTGGTACCCCAGTGGCAGACGCTGCTTTCTGGCAAGCCTGCAGCTACCTGCCCACCTTTTCACCATCTGACCTAGTCTACCCTTAAATCTTCTTGAAACATAATCCAGACCTGGAAGGGTGACAGAGGAGTTCCACCTCTTCCATCCAGACCCAGTAGCAGCTGCCCACCACTTATTGAGCTTCTCTGGCTGCCTGTGCTTATCTCTGACCCTTCTGAAAGCTTCCAGACACAAAGCAGCTCTCAGGAGCCAAAACCTGAGGCTCCACCTTCATATCAACAATTTGATCTGGGGTGCTGAAGATAAGCACTCTAGACAGTTCCCCCTGTCAGACTTCAGGCAACAGAGCGAAGGGTCCCAGCAGGCCAGAGAAAAGGGCCAGGCTGTGAGCCATGACCCGGGGGCACAGCTCCCTATCCCCAATCCCTCGGTGGAAAAAGTCAAATTTGATTTACCCTCCCCAGAATGTGGAGCTGGGGCCTCCAGACAGCCCCCACCCCAGCCAGATGAAGGCCCTGTCAGGGAAGGGTAGACAAGAGCAACAGCGGAAAGACCCCGATTCAAAGTCCCAGACCCTTTCAGGGAGGAGCTTCCTCTGATGGGTCACTGCCATCCCCAGTTCCTGTGCACCAAGATCAGCAGCAGTGTGGACCATGTCCTCCTTCACCCGGGTCCCACACCCCACTCCTGAGGCCCCACATCCACCCACCGCAGCTGCCCCCTGCTCCAGGCAGCACACCTTCACCTGCTGGTCTCCACCCTGCTGCTTCTCACTGGTGCCCTAGCTGTGCCCAGCACCCCACCCCTACATAGCAGAGCCTTCCTAGGTGCAGTAGTCCCACCGCCCAGCCCACCACTGCCATCCAACCCATATTAACTGTAATTTTGCAAGAGGGTGAATTGTCGGTTTAATAAATCTCTAGCTATTGTAATAATTTATTGGCTGCCATAATGTATTTATTAGTCACTATCATTAATAAAAAGTGCCAGCTCTTTCTAGTGTCTAATACGTTGTGTCAGTCAGTACCCTAGGAGCTTCTGCCAGGTGCACAGTACAACACCTGTCCCTGTACCCTGCTGGATCCTAGGACCATGGAAAGCCTGGTGGGCTGGGCACAGGCCAGGTTCCTGGCCACCATGCCCACCTCAGTCCTGCTGTCCTGGGCCCAACTGCCTTCCAGTCTAGCATCGTGGTGTCTTGGCCTATTTGGTGCTAATGCCACATGGTGCTGACACAACTTGCTTGCTGCTCTCAAGCTTCACCGCAGCTGGGCAGGTGGCACTTGGGGGAGACAGCCTTGGGGAGGGTGGCTGTTGGCCATCTGTGACCCCTGCTTCTCTTTGCTCAAATGTTGGCGTCTCTGATTGTGAATGTACTCGGCGTGTTTCCTCCTGGGAAGCTTATCAGGACAAGCTGTGCTCTCGGCTCCTTGGTGATGGGGTCTAGAGGGATGGGGCATGACAGGGGTTTCAGTGCCGGCGCCTCACCCTACAGCCTCCTCTTCACTGCACTCCCTAAGTTTCCAGAATTCACCTTTCTGGATTCACTCTATGGTCCTGGCCTCACAAAGAGGCTGACTGTGCATGTCTGATGTTCTCCGGGCCCCCTCCTCTATTCCTTCTCACTCCCAGGACCCCAGACATATTTGATGTCTGTGCACTGTCACACCCTCACTAAACCGAGCTCTCCAAGGGCAGGAGCCTGGCCTGGCCACCCTGTATCCCTGTGGCAGCCCAGCAGGGGCCTTACACACCAGTGCCAGTCATCAGCTGGAAGAGGAAGGGAGGCAGCCTTGCAGCCCTGCAGAATGGGATGCTGTAGAAGGCTGAGCCTCAGCAGATGGGGGCCTGAAAGCCTCCGGGAACTGGCCTGGAGTCCTCACCCAAACCAAAGCTTAGGGCCACTTGGGAAAAATACCTTCAACTTAGACCATGTGTCAAGTGGGCACAGTGCACATTCTCGGCATGGGTCATCCTGGGTTCCCTTTCTGGTGATTCTGTTTCCATCCTGGGAATGCCAGATATCCCTAAAGATACCTGTGCACCAGTGAAAACTGGGAACTTGTCTCTGGCTGTGGGTTTTCAGCTCTTCCTTGGGCAGCTGCTGGATGTTCGTGGAGTGGGAGCCCTTTCCTACTGAAACCTTGGGGTCCCAGTCAGCCTTGAGTGGCTCACTTGGCTCTAGGAAACTACCTGTCCTTTCAAGAATGGACTCCATCAAGATACCACAATGCACATGAGTTTTGCTTCTCCATGAAAGGGATCATGTGAATGACAGGGAGACTCTGGGGAGGAAATGGGGAAGAAATTTATTGGCTGAGGCTGGAGATCAATGAAATCATAAGATGTTGCCAGATGTGTTTAGTAGACTCAAAGGACGATGGTATGAAGGAGGCTAAAGCCATGTCATGTATGTAGGTGCCACCTGGTGCCACTGAGTACTCAGACTGCCCTTCCACCACCCAACTTGAGCCTGTAAGAAACACATAATAGTACTGATAATAGTACTGCAGTCATGAGAGAGATGACTGAAGAAGGGCTAATCATAGGAATGTGGAACCAGCCATGATGCTTGTTATTTATTCCACAAAAGGCCACAGACCACTCAGATTGACTCAAGAAACCATTGCCTAGGTTCTGGTTCTTGCAGAGAAGCCTCTTCTACCTCTCTTTTTTTAATGTGGTGTTAAGAATCGAACCCTGAGCCTCGTATGTATCAGGCAAATGCTCCACCCCTGAGCAGCATCCCCAGGCCTAGCCTTTGCTCGTCAGGGTTCCAGCTTTGTCACTTTGTTGTCCCCTGATGTTGATGTTAGGTGATACAAGGTAGGTGCAGTGCTAGGCACAGAGATGGCACACCGTGGGCTTTGTTGACCAGTGATGGTAACTTTTGTCATCTTCTTCATTCTCCTGGTAGAAGATAGCCATGGTCACTGAGCCAGCAATTTCCCCAGCTCCTGTGTTTGCCCCTCTCAAGGGGACCAAGTATATCTTTCCCCAAAAAATACACTAATAGCCACACCAGCTCTCTTCTCTTTCCCAGTCCATGTTTTAGTCTCCGTTTAGCAGGAGAACATAGCCCTGGTTACCTATGGTCTTGGGCTTTAGATTGGAGGAGTCCAGTTTGTGGTGGTGAAGTTCCCAGAGATAGCACAGGGTTCTTTGGGAAAATAGATAAAGGCTGTCCCTTCCCCCACCTCCTTATGCAGAAGCATCTCTGCACTGCAAAAATAGATTACCCAAGTGAATGTGCTTGGCATCCCAAAGTAGGAAAACCTGTCCTTGCCTAGGACTCAGCTTCACTGGGGATGCCATCACATGCGTCCATTGGCTAAGCAGACTTCTGTGTGCAAGGCAGCACTTCACACGGGCTGTTTACAATCCCTTGCAGGCTGTACCGTAGTTGAGTTGGACCCAGTCAGAGTGGATATGGCCAGTCGGACAGCCTTAGGTAGGAGCATCTCTCCTCAGTGGCATCCTCTAAGGATCCCAGTAGGACTTGAGGACTTCCCTGTCAGACCACAGAATCCTGGAGTCCTCACCACTCCCGGAGGACATTCCCTACTCCCAAACTGGGTCCAGGAAAAAGGCCCAGACACAAGGAGTCAAAGCCCAGCTCCCCACCTGCAGTCCAGCACTGCCACCACGTGTACACATTCTGGGAAACCCTCATGGCTGGAGACCCTGCGGTGGGAAGACTCCGGGTGCCCCTGTCACCCAGGGAACGATGGTCAGTTCCCAGTGCAGGCTCACCCCTGGCTCTGAGATGATGGGTGCACTGGTGCAGAGTTGCTCTGCAAATGTGAGTCAGGCGCGCTGTGGTGTTTACAGATTTCAGGTTCGTTCTGTCTGCCTCTCGGAGGAGCCACAGGCACAGGGGTCCTATGAGCTGCTGAGGAGCCCAGTCCCTCTCTTAAACCTAATTCTCCTCTTTTTCCCTGTCTCTGTGTCTTCTCTCCTGTCTGTCTTGCTCTCTTCCTTTCCACCTGGGGCTGCAGAACCGCATGCATGAGTCTCTCATGCTCTTCGACTCCATCTGTAACAACAAGTTCTTCATCGATACCTCCATCATTCTCTTCCTCAACAAGAAAGATCTATTTGGCGAGAAGATCAAGAAGTCACCTTTGACCATCTGCTTTCCTGAATATGGAGGTGGGTGTCATGGTGGCCCTGTGCAGGAGGAAGCCCCAGTCCTGGCAGGGACCTGGGTCTTCCCCAAAAGACAAACTGGAGTCCAGCTGCCTGTGGGCGCAGGTACAGGCAGCCAGCATGCTCAGGGTACCTGGTGAGCAGGAGCCAATTCCAGAGTCCGGCAGAGCCCAAAACTTTAGGGTGACACCAGGCTTGGCCCTTCCTAGAATGTGGCCTGAGTATGATGGGCAGTGGCTCCTCCTGAGTCGTATGTCATGACAGGTGACTCAGGACCAGCACTGCAGGGATCACGGGTAGGTCCCCTCTGCTTCTCTTCCTGATGTCCTTCTTGATGTCAGAATGTCCTTCCCTCACCATGCACAAGACAGTCCCTGGCCACAGAGCACCTTTGCATGGAATGAAAAGGTAGACGTGTGGTATGTAAGGGGGCCCGGGCTGCAGTTCAGGACCCACCTGCTTTCCACACTGCTTTGGTGCACTGAGCATGCCATGTGTCTGCATGGCGGCCCAGGCCTGGCCAGACTGTGGCATCCCTTTTCCTCCCCGCTCCCCCTAAGCCTATTGTTCCTGCTTTCTCCTACTCTTCCTCTTGCCCTGGTCCTTTCCCAAAGCAAACTATCTCAACTACTGTAAGCCTCCTCTGCCCCTGTCTTCTGCCTTTCCTGGAGCTTCTTTTTCCTATCTGGCCCTCAGAAGAATATATTACAGACCCCCCACAATGCAGCTCTTTCCAAACAGGGCAGGAGGGAAGGTGGCTCTGTAGGACAAACACCTCTGTGCTGCTGCAAAAAGCTAGAAGCAGTGTTGATGGGATGCAAAGGTCCAGCCTGTCCCCTGGAGACTGGGAAGTTTCTAGGTGTCTCTGGGATAGATAGAGTCTGCATGCTTAGAAGAGGGCCAGCACCCATGGTGAAGGAGGGTGTGCTCTGTTCTCCTCCAGGTAAGGGCACAAGTGGGCACAGCCAGGAACCACTCACTGACAGCCCTGGAGTTAGCCTCTGGGCAGGCTCAAGTGCTAGGGTCACACTGATTCCCAAACAAGCCAGAGGGTTTCCATGGAGTGGATGCCAGTCTCTCCATCCCTCTTCACTAGCAGAGGTGTGAAGTAGAAGGGCCCACTGGCTTATTCTAACCACAGGTTATATCCTCCCTGATGCTTCACGTTGCTTAAGAATTTGTAAATGCCAGTCCATCTCCAGGTGCAGAGGAGGAAATGGGGCCAGAGGCTATGCCCTGTACTCCCTGCTATTGGGTCTGACAGATGTCAGCAGCAGAGTCTCCAACAAGGCAAGTGGCCAAACCAGCCTCTGCGGCTAGACTGCCTGCAACTGGGCAAGTCACTCCTTTGTGTCTCATTACTTCTGGGTGCTGTAACAGATCATAATGCTACCCCAGAGGCAGGCTCCAGGTAGTGGTAAAGCACTGTAAGAATTACGGTGCGGACATCCCTCAGGTGGGGTCAAGGTGAACCTCCCTGTTGGCCAGAGGGGCAGCAGGGGAGATAGTGGCTGGCGTCAGGCCTGTGTAACATCTTGCTATTGTTGTCATCTGTATTTGGAGGATGGAAACCAAGGAGGAGCTAGCCATGGAGGTGGTGCTCTCTGCAGGCCCCAGAAGCCAAGAAGGGCCCTGCCGGAGGGCAGAGCAGGGCTGTAGTTCACCCTTTTGGCAGCCACTGCTGACCTTTCCTGCCTCAACAAAGCCCCACTTCCAGGCTTTAGAAAGCTGTGGTGAGGGGCTGGGGATTTAGCTCAGTGGCATAAGCACCTGCCTTGCAAGCAGGCGGTCATGAGTTCGATCCCTGGTACCGATAAAACGTTAAAAAAAAAAAAAAAAAAGAAAGCTGTGGTGACAGGGTACAGCCCAGCAGGCCTTCAGAAGCAGGTATAACCCCAAGGCTCTTGACTGATGTCCCCCTGGAGGCTGACTGGGCTGTGGCCTAAAGACCATCAGCCTCACTGCTGTGTAGTGTAGGTGCTGGATGCCCCTAGCAGAGGTCCCCAAGAAAAAGTCAGTGTGAAGTTTCCACAGGGACTTTGGAAGATCTGGTTTGAGTTCACACAGCATGATAGATGACAAAGTGTTCATCAGTGTTGTGATTACACAGGTGCAGGCCTTTGGGGACACAGAACAAGCTGGAAGGGTAGGGATAGGAAGAGGCTGACTGACACAAGGGCCACGTGGGTCCACGTGCACTGGACAACTGAGGGGCTGTGGACGGACGTCAGGTCCAGCAGACAGAGGAGCCACTCTATCATGGTCTGTGTGTCTGTTTCGCCCCTGAATGGGGCACTTCCTGACAGGATCTGCATCCTCTACTTTGTCTAGCCTCTAATGGTTTTGCTGCAGCTTGGCACGCAGTGTGCTTCTGCTCATCACATCTCAGTGACAGTGAGCCAACAAGGAGATGGCGCCTGGTCTCCACTCAAGGGACATCCCCAGCTTACCCTTTATAATGCCTCACCACCACCTAGAGTCTGACTCAGTCACCTACCAGTCTATTTACATATAGACTGACCCTCCAGTGGTCCACATGCCCGCCAGCCTTCGGGGTGAGGACGCAGGGGAAAGATTCTCTTGCAGCCCCACAATAACATGTTGTTACCATCCCAGGCCGGGTCCTAACAGCACAGAGGAAGAAGGAACGTCATCATATTGGGCTTTTTCACATGTCTGTGATGGTCCATATGCGGTGGTAGCTCTCCTAAGGGCCAAGGCACAAGGGGTTAGGTGGTAGCTAGCTGGAAAGCTGTGCTATCCAATCCCCACCTCCAACCCTAAGTTCAAGAGGACAAGGAATCGTTGGGTGCCAATAGCCCCTTAGCTGTCCCACTAGGACACCATGGTCGCATGTCCTGACTGCTCTACACACTGAGGTTGCTTAGAGATACTGCCAGCCCCACACTGTGACCTCTCAGAGAAGACAAATTAAGGATAGAGCACAAGACCCATCCCACTTGGTGTTCACCAGGCCTTGGGACACCAGGAGTACTGGGATAGCACCCAGCTGGGCACTTCCTCATCAGACCTTCTTGATTTATTGGCATCAACAGAACTGATTTAGATGGACTACAGAGAGATGCTTCCATCTGATTATTGAGAAAGCAAAAGAGATAATCAGTGGTCATTGTCTTCCCAGGGCTCCTGTGTAGATCCTGTGTGAAAACAGGATAGAAAGCCCTGCAAAGTCAGAAGGCAGGTGAATGCCAAGCCTTACGTAGCTCCACCCCTGTTCTGTGTCTTGTTACAGGCTCTAATACTTATGAAGATGCAGCTGCCTACATCCAAACACAGTTCGAAAACAAAAACCGCTCACCCAACAAAGAAATTTATTGTCACATGACTTGTGCCACAGACACGAATAATATCCAGGTGGTATTCGACGCTGTCACCGACATCATCATTGCCAACAACCTCCGGGGCTGCGGCTTGTACTGACCTCTTGTCCTGTATAGCAACCTATTTGGTAATGATTCCAGCACTCACAGAACAGCTTGCGTGCGCGTGCACACACACACACAGACACACACACAGAGACACACACGCACACACCACTAACAAATGCAAGTTGGTAAATAAACTTTACAGAGGCATAAAAAAACCTTATATATACACAAATATATGTTAGAGAAATCTTTTTAGTTTGTACTAGGAAGAGCTGCGGACAGAACTGACCACCATCCCATAGCTCATTGAGGTTTTCCTGGGACACACATCATGGGGGAGCCTGGCTTGAGAGTCTGTCCTTTCAAGGACAGTTTTAGGGTCTTACCACAACCCACTGCTCTGAGCAAGGGAGGCAGAGGAAGGCCTGGCTCTGGCCCAGCACGTCCTCTGCATCCCACAACCGAGGCTGCATGCACTCAGTTCTGTCCTGCTCCCAAGCCAGCTCCAAACCCTCTAAAAACAGCCAGCACCCTAAATGTCTCCTTCCCCTTTCCCCACAGCAACAGAAACATTTAAGGACACTTCTCTTCTGGGTGGCGGTGGTTGTTAATTTTAAGAATTTAGAAGAATCATTGCTCTGATCAATCCACTGTCTCCTGAGTTTTCTTTATTCCTGTGAACAAGGCAAGAATCAGAGAACTGGGAGACTTGGTCTGCTCTGTAAAAGCAGCTGATGGGAGGGTATCTGTGAGCCATGGCTCTAACTAACCCGCCTTCAGAGTTGAAGCCAGTTTCCCTCCAAGAGGGCACATGGGAAGAAGGGGTGAAGAAGGGTCAGCAGTGGCCCAAAGGAGGGCAAACTTGCAGACCTGACTTTAATCAGCATCCCGTGGGGTAAAGGTTCCCAGGGCTGCATTTGAGTTCTTGATCTCCTGTGAGTATGCTCCATCACGGCCCACCCCAACATCAGGTACAATGTCTTAGGGTTTTCTGGTTGGTTGGTTGATTTTTCAAATCAAAGAAAATGGTCAGACTGGACCCCTTATCTCTCTCTCTACAGACTGCTTCACGGACTCTTTGCTGTTGACGTTGATCTCCTGGTAGCATGACCTTTTGGCCTTTGTAAGACACACAGCCTTTCTGTATCAAGCCCCTGTCTAACCTACGACCCCAGAGTGACTGACGGCTGTGTATTTCTATAGAATGCTGTAGAATCCGGTTTTAGTTAAGTCTTTACATTTAGGATTTGAAAAGAAACAAACAAAAAACATTTCTGATGTACTTTGTAGCTTCAAAACAGGAAAAAGAAAAACTTGCCATTTCATCCACGTTTTTCTTTTGAAATGAACATGTACCTCGGCACCCATGCCCTCTCTGTCCCAGCTCAGCGTGGCCCAGTGCCTATCCGTGATAGGGCCCCCTGCATGGTACACTGGCAGGTGGAAGTGTGCTTGGGCCAGGCTTTCCAAACAGCCACAGGCCACTCAACCCTACTGCCTGTCAGTGCCCAGACACCACAGATACCACCACGAGGGGGCACCCCACTCTCCCCAGTCCCACACTGCTCCAACCACACCCTCACATCAGGTTTATATAGAAAAAGCACAGCTCTCATTGGCCAATAGCTGCCAAAAAGAATACCTACCATACATAAAATTATAGCCCTATAAAAACAATTTCCCTGCCAACCCCCTTTCCACAGATTTCGTGATTCTTTTTTTCCCCCTGTCCCACTAAGTACTCTAATTCACATACCAGATCAGCTCTCCTAGTCTCTAGGAAATGGGTTATGGTTTTTCCCCTGACATTTCTGACTCCAGTCTTCAGGCAGATATGCTCCTTTTGTGTGTGTGCCCCTCTCCACCTTTCCTTTGTTTTAGTGACCTGTATTCACTCTTTCTCATGTGGGGATGTTTGTGCTGCAGATAAAAATAACAAAAACGATTTTTAAATACAAGATGGAAGAAAAACACAAAAAATAAAAAAAAAGATGGAATGTAGTGTTTACATTAAAGCCAGTTTTCATGACCAGTCCTGTCATTTCTACTTTAACTAGTATCCAGACCCCAGACCTCTACAGTTTCACTTTTAAGACTTAATATTTGCTGAAGACCAGTCACAGCCATTTGAAATAAAGAGGCAAAAAGATAAAACATACAAAAATTTAAAATACAAAAAAAAAAAAGAAAAAAACTTTAAAAAAAAAAAGGAAAAAAGAAAAAAAAAGCCCACGGGTCTTTCTAAGCCTTTCTATTCCCAATCGGTGAGGTTTCTGTGATATCTTACACACTGCCAGTCTACTTCTCTAATGGAAAATTCATGTGTAGCTCAATAAAGAGAATGTTTGTCTGTATTCTTGAGTCTCTCACCCTCTACCTTCCAGACTGTGGTTATTTGGGGTGGGCTTTGCTGCAACAGGAAAGGGAAGGAGGAACCTGGTCACACGGGGAGGCTGGTGGGTAAGGCATCTCCCCACTGGGGCCTTTGTATCCCTCTCCTTGAGGACACCAGTGGGTATTAGTTCAGTGCCCGGAGGTGGGCAGCTGCTTGTTGCTCCCGAGGAAAGATTAGAGGAATAGGTAGCTTTCAGACTCCAGATGACCTCTTCCTCTTGGCTCCTAGCTGTACCTCACCTTCAACTGGTTTTGTTTCTGGTGGGATTTAGGATTAGGAAAGCGAAAGTGGAGGGAGGCCAGGCAATTCCAATACCTTTTTTTTTTTTTTTTTTTTTTTTTGTACTCAGGGTTTGTACCACAGTGGAAGAACAGTGGCCCCAAGAAATCTAGTCTGCATACAAGGGGTGTCATCCACTACCATGGCAACAGTGTGCTCAGGCCAGGTAGACTAGCCAGCCCAAGATTTGCATCCCCCATTGCACCTGGATGCTGGGGGCAGGGAGGAGAGGTTTGCAGGCAAGATACACAGGGAGCAGAGCCACACAGCCTAGGCCACCAAGCCAGTGCCCTCTCCTCTGTGCTGCTACAGCTGTCCCCTAAATGGCCCCAGATGGGACCCAGAGGGTACAGCAGCCACTGAAACATGAGCATCATATCCAGGTACTGACATTGGCTGGCAGACAGAAGCATCTCACAAAGTTCTGCTGACCCAAATCCTCTCCGCATCCCTTACCAATGTGGATTATCAACTCAAAACCCTTCTCCTTGGCCATGGGTCACTTGAATCTTGTGAGGGAAGAGGCAGAGATGATATGGTTTCAGAGTCTAGGAATAACGAGATGCACTCCCAGTCAGCTTATGCACCCCTACTCCCCCTCTGCCAGACATCTCTTGTCAGTGCTTCCCTCACCAGCTCCCTTAGAAGTATCCCAGTTTATGGGCAGAACATTGCACACAACCTACCCTGTGTATTGATGGAATGGTTTGTAGTCCAGGCCACATCTTGACTTTCTAACTGATCTCACAGGACAAACCAAGGTCTAAAGGGAAGGCTGGAGAAAAGCAGCACACTTTCTATATATGGTGTATCTGAATTTCACTAAAAGTGAGCCATATTCTAGTAGGATCTTTTCTAACTTTCTGCCATGACATTTATAGATTAAAACAAGCAAGTTTGTTGTTTTCTTTTTCCTGTGCCAGGCAACTGCTCCACTACTGAGCCACACTCCCACTTTTGCCTTGTCTTTCTTAAAAGAGAGGTTAGGAAGCATTTTCCAGAAAAGATGCAGGGAAAAGGCTAATTAGAACAAGAATCAGGAGAGCAGAACTTCATCTATCCTCACACAAATGATTGTAATGTGTAGCCAGTTAGATCCACTTCTAACAGAAAGTTGGAAGCACTGAGGATACTCTGGGGTCAGATGGCCTTCCAGAGTGGGCAGGCACTTCTCCTTGACAAGCCTGCTAGAAGCCCAAGGCTCCGTTTTGCACATATGCCATACGAGTTCTGGGATCCCTTTCCCATAGTCACAACAAACAAGATTAAGTCTGCAGGCTACAGCCAGAAGAACACGCTGTCTACACAGCTCAAATAGGAGGTTAGATCCAGGCAATAACCTGAACACATACAGTTCACATCAACACCAGTAAAACATCTGCATGGACCATCATTCTCTGAGGCTCAAAAGTCTCAAAACCTCAAAAACAACCAAGAACCTGAGAGGTCAAAAAATCTGGGCCTATTAAGAAAATGGAACACAAGACTAGTTGCAAAAGAGCCCAGTGGGCAACTCAACTGCTCACAACTGCACCCCACTACTCTTTCAGCTCAACTGCAACTCAGAAACCCCGCTTCAGCTCTGTTACTCCAAGGGGCTGAGCATGAAGGACGCCCTCTGCCCTACCACTGGCCGGGCGTGAGAAGACCCATGAAAGTCTCACTGCCACCACCTTTCAAGCCTGGCCCATGTTCCCAGGGAGTGACGAAAACCAAGGGCCCTTTATAGACCCAAAATCCTTTACTGCCCAGGTGAAAAGTCTAAGACTCAACTTGAGACTTCTTTCCTAGGCCATCTTAAGCTATTTAAGAAGACAAGTCTATTTTGATCACTATTATAATACTGTTTTCCAGTGTTTCAAGACCTTCTAAAACTGACCGCAAACAATTTTTTTCACACATCTGAAACATAGGAATATATGGAATTAATGTTATCTTTACTGTATGCCACATGCAAAGTGTTACATAATTCAACACCGTAAGCTTCTTTCAAGGTAACCCCTACTTACCTTGAAAAAATGGAATACCAGGGGAAGAGAAACTCAATGCTGCCTTCTCCAAATAAAACATGAGAAATGAAATTCCCAACCTCAAAAGGAAGAAAAGAATCTCCAACCAAAATGAGACACAAAAGCAAAATGGGAGTCACTGTTGACACCTCTTTGAAGAAAGGTGCCTTCGCTTCCAGTCACACACAGCACACTAGAAGAGTTTGTTTTTTATTATTATCATTGTTTTACAATAAAAACAAATAGCTATTCTCTCAGCAAAACAAATTTTTTTTAAAAAATCACAAAAATCTAACAGCATTTCAAGGTAAGGCTTTTGAAAGATTTATTGAAATAAATTATCTCTGCCTACATATTCACGTATCACCCTTTTTTTCAATTACTTGTCAACATTCTAAAAACTTTCAGTTATGTAAAATACATTTAGCTTTGCCAATAATTTTAGATAATACTGGATTCTTCCCAAAAGGACTACCATAAAACTATGCTTTCAAACATTGAAAAAAATCCAATGGGACAGAAAACCGAATAATGTAGTTACAATTGCATTTCAAATCCTGAAAGTTAAATGCATGAAGAATTTGAAAAGATGCAGGACCAGTGTCTACCTCAAGGCATGTGGGCTCAACATGTTACCTATGTTTAAACCAACAGAAACAAAGTTTTGAAAATGAGGGCTCTGGGAAGAAAGATCCAAAAGGGATCTTTTTATTTCTTCAATGATGTCTTCCAAAACTTCACTCTCCCATCCCACAAGGCCCACACTTTCCCTAAGCACCAAACCTACAGGCTTTGTGATTGCCTAATTTACCTGACCAAGGAATCAAAACCATAAACCAAAGCTTGCTGATTAGCCCTTTCAAATGTCCAGATGGGGCAAGGAAACAGAAGAGGAGAGAGACCCAGGGACAAGCTCAAGGGATGCAGGAGCACCAGAGTGAATGGAAATAAAGCCAGCTGTGGATCACGGGCTCAGGTGAGTTCCAAATATCATAGGATAGGGGTCATCTCCTCAAATTCTTCAGTCTTGGACTTTCCTCTTCTGCTGCAATTACCAAACCAGTTTTTTTTTACAAGATCATCTGCTGGCCCACAGCTCCAAGAACCTATAGGCCAGGGCCTCTGGAACATTCTCAGTGCTTCTTCCCTATGGACAGTTTGACAACAGGTATTCTCCTGTGACATGGAGTCAGACTCATGCTGGGTACCTCCTTACTGCTTCTACATATCTTCCCCAACACACACGCTTCCTGCCAGATGTGTAGCTAAGTATACCAGCATGGGTTGTGATTTATGCAGAAAGCAGGACTTGGAAGATGCCTGCTGGGGGCAGGTGGTTGCCTACTTCCTCTTGATCATCACTCACCCCCAAAAAGTCCAGTCGATGCCAGAAGATATCATGCCTAGAGTTAAAATGTGCGTGTTTCTACAGGGAAGAGAAATGTCACATAGAAAGTATTATAAAGGAGGATTAAATTTCTCAGCTGTCCAAATACTATTAAGACCACATGCTTTATACAGCAGCAATGTAGTCGAGCCCACTTCTTCCCACAGCAGGTGAAACCCAGACAGCCTCTTCCAGTTAGACTCAAGGAGCGGCTGATACAGAGGTGCTAGGACTGCTGCTGCTTCTGAAGCCTGCGCTCAGCAGCAGCAGCTAGCATCCTCCGACGCAGGGTCACAGGGTCAGAGGATGTGCCTTCCAAGGGGAGGAAGCTCTCTGGGGCTGTATCATCTTCAGAACTTTTGTTCAAGAATCGCCTGCAAAAACCAAAGAGTCATGTGATAGAGATGGTAAGCTCTGGAACATGTACATAATGTTTGCTTTTTAAATTGTTATTTTAAATTCCCCCTTCCTTTGGGCACCATCATGACAGTATCACTCAGGATCATCCCATGAAAAAGACACCTACACACTTATCCCACAGGCTGAGAATGTGGCTCAGGACAGAGCACTTGCCTAGCATACATGAGAGGCTCTGGGTGCCATCCCTAACAATGGAGGAAAAAAAAAACAGAGAGAAAGAAAAACAGACTTCTCCTTGACAGATGAGCCAGGATCCCAGGAGAGGCAAATCAAGCAGTTGCTCAGCACGCCCTCCTTTGCTCATTCCTGCAAATACATGAGCCTGTAGGGCAGAAGAACCATCTAGATGACCACAACACTGGCTCTGCCCTCAAGCACTAAAAGAAAAAGTTCCTGTCCATCCACAGGAGCACTGTATGCTCCAGCTGCCACAGAATGGGGGAACAGGTGGCACTCAGGTATGTACTCTGTGCTGACAATGCTGGCTGGAAAGGAAGAAGGAGGTCTTGGAAGCCAAACCACAGGCCCAGGTTAGCTTAACCTCCCCAGGCCTGTTTCTTAGTTGTCAAATCAGTGTAACAGTGCTCTTGCTTAAAGATGTAAAGAGATTAAAAAGGTTACTAGAAAGAGCCAACATACTGGCAAGTAAGCACTATCTGTGCAAGTGTGGGTGCAGAGGTCCACAGGGCTGACCAACAGCACCAGATATGAGCAGCTGGACTCAGCATGGTCAGATTAGAGGGACTTGAAATCTGAGTTGTTCAGTGACGTGTAATGGTTTTCCAATGTTGTCACCTACTTAAAAAGAGAAGACATGGGCCTGATGTAACAACAGCCTTCAAACAATAGTTTCTGACGTGAGCTTTATGTCTGTGAGGGTAGAGGGTTGCTGAGTCAACTTACTTCCGAGCTTGCTGCAGGAGATCGTCCTTACGCTGGACTAACATGCGCTGCCTCTCATCAGCAGACTTGGAAAAGCGGCTTCCCCGGGCCTCAAAGTCTTCCACCTCACTGGACTCCACTTCCGCCTCACTAAAGTCCAAGGTCTCCTCCAGGCGAGGACTGAGGTTCAGGGGCACACGTTCAGTCTGGACGCAGGGAGACAGATGTGAGCAAAGGCCTGCTTCCTAAGCAGATTCCATGCTCCACAGGACACCCCTGTACCAGCTTCTTGTGGATTCATAAGCATAAATACAGAGATTCAAGCTTCTGGAGGATAGGCTTGCTGTATGTGGCCTTGTGCTACTAAAACATGCAAAGTTCAATACAGTGGCCTACGTACATGACAGCCAGTATGAACAACCTGAGCACTTCCAAACCATACTCTTAGGATATGACAACAAAGGTCACTGCCAGTTTGCATTCTAAGAATTTTCTGTTCACTTCCACTAATTGCATGAGAATTTAAACAGGTCTTATCTTACTGCACAAATTATACACCTTCACTTTAAAAATAAACTTTAATAGGTAAAAAGGGTAAAAGCTAAGGATTTAAAAACCCAGCTATGCTAGAGTATGTGGCTACTCATGCAACAGGATGCTCTGGAAGCAGGTGCCCAACCTCCTATACTGCTTTAGCTCTCAAACACAGCCTCAAGCAGGTCAGTGCTGGTCCATCACTCAACTCGAGGCTCCAACACACCTGAAAAGCAGCCTGTTTTATTTAAAAATTTTGCTTCTCTCACCACATCTTCAGCCAAGCCCAAGAGAGGACTTTAAGAGGACCATGTGGAGAGCCTGACTCCCATCCCCTGGAGCTTGGGAGACCCAGGGGCTGATCATTACATATACCTGAGAAATCAAAAGCAAAGAAATTGGCAGAGCAGACCGAAACAAAGGGTGGGAGACTGAGATGGGGTACATCTACTTCCACTCGTCTATAGGTCACTCTGTGTGTCCTGGGGCTGGTAGAAGTTTCCAGCAGAGGGAAACAGGATAAGGTTGCTGAACACAGACTTTGTCCAAAAGGATACTTGGAAAAGTGATGTGATGCCACTCCCTCCCTCAAAAGGTGAGAGAAGCCCTAAAGAGCCAACCCAGTAACAGATTTGAAAATAATTTCATTTTCACAGTTTCTTATTTGCAGGAAAAGATAAAAAAGGTATAAGTAGCCTCCCTGTTACTGCTCCCAGAAGAGCCCTGGCCCATATCGGGAGAAAGGCCAGAGCTCTCCATGCAGAAAACACCACACATCACACAACAGAAAAGAAAAAGGTAGGATGGTTTGCCTTTATTTTTGTTGTAAGAAAGGGTTTTTGAAAGTCTAGGAATTTCTTTCCTCCAGTAATGAGGAAGCAAATGGGAGTTTAGCAGAGGGACAGTAACTGGAGTCCCCAGAGTTTAGAGCAAAGAGGAGAAAAAAAGCTACTGCTTTTCCAAAATGAGCATCTGTTGTGCTTCTCAAGACAGCCACGCTCTCTCTTCACTCCACCCCCCAGCTCTTGTTTTTGCAAAATACATGAAAGTACATGGAAATCCTCAAACAATGCACGGGAATGCCTCAGTTCCCTAAGAAGTGTGCCCCGGTCCGTCCCCATACGGGTTCAGATGACCCAGTCCTCTCAAAGCCTCGAGTCTGACCTCTTTGCCCTGCCTTGTGCACCTAGTTAAGCTCAGGGGAGCAGGGCTGGCCCAGTGAGCACCAGGACAGCATCCAGGGAGTGGCTGCAGGGCTTGGGGTGAGGTGGGGGGTTGCAGGGGAAACAGACCAGACTAACGATACCACCTGATCTGTGACTTTTACTACTGAGGTGGATATAACCAAGTCTTCTTCTGTACTCTTGTCCAAGTCTCCCAAATGTCAGGACTAAGGAGACCACTGCCAGGGACCACACACATACCTTCTCTCTCCAGCGTGCTTATCTTACCTGAGCAGAGGCTTCTCCCTCTTCTTGGTCAGCGTTGGGCCTTTCAACAGGACTGTTCAGTGCTGGTCTAATGCTATCTGATCGCTGACAGAGAAACAGAAAACAGTCATTCAGATTAAAATAACACTAGGGCACAAAGGGAGCTATCATCCCTAACACAGCCTGCAACTTAACAAGGTCTACAGTACCAATAACTGCTATAAAGATTATGGATAAAACAAAGGATACTGAGGTAAAAGTTTGAGAGTCAGCAACTGGCTCCACACTTATTTTCATAATAGTAATTCCAGGGGAAAAAACTGACAACAGCAGACAACACCAACTAAACATTTGACCTTGTGCATGGTACCAAGAAAAACTCCAGTGGGATTGTCGCATTAAGCTTTTTTAACATCCTACTGTTATCCTCAATTTTGTTATTTTAAGGTCTGGATTAATGCTGCAAATAACCTGGGGCTCTACCTACAGCACCTCTGTGTCTTAGCACATCAGTGACCCCTGGTCAGTGTTTGTGTTTTACTTCCTGGGGACATTATCTGGGTGCACAAGATAACTGGCACCCACAGAGGCAGCCAAAACTCAGGCCCACCAGCTGATACCTACAGCACTACCTTTAACATCCAGCCCACCTGACTCTGAAAGCTATACCCTGCCTCTCTGCACAGTTTCAAGTTTCTTAATTTCATTAATACATTTCTGTACTTTTTTGTACTAAAATTGACTAACTTCTTTGGTAGGTTATTCCTTGGTTGCACATAAATGAACTGGTCCTGAAAGAAAGTCTGTGTTAATATTTCTTCCATCCCTCAAAAAAGTTATGTGGTAGGCAAAGAGGTCTGACCTCTTAGAAAGTTTATACCTCAGAGAGATGTGAACTACACCTATGGAATCCCATATCAGTGTTCAAGGCCAAATCAGAACAGATGACATTACCTCCTAGAGCAACAGGTTTAACAGCTATAGACCCAGTGTCACATTTACCCCTCCATATATCTTTATAAATAAAGTTTTACAGGACCACAGACTTGCTTGTTTATGTACACACTCTCCATGGCTCCTCTGGTTGCAACAAAGACTGGTCCACAAAGTTGAAAATACTTAGTACTTGTCATTTACAGAAAAAGCTTGTCAGTGCCTGTCACAGTGGTACCATAACCCCATAGACTGGCAAAGGCAGACTAGTTCAGGGTATTGTTCCCAAATTAAATACATAATCTACATCCTTGATTGATCTGTTCTCATTCACATTTTCAGATAAGTAAGAGAATTTTTGGAAACCCTTCATCAAATCATAAGAGATACTCAATTGTTAAGTAAAAAAAAAAAAAAAAGTTACTCTAGCAGATTAAATCTTTGGGAAGCTAGAACCTGTCTTTCATGCTTAAGGAGCCAGTTTTACCTGTGTAGGAAAAGGTACTTGAATGCGTCCTTCTAGGATGTTGTCTGTTGTGATTTCAACCGAGCGTGTGAGCTGGAGGTCCTGCAGCACGAGGTGGTATGGAACCTGGGGGAACATCTCTTGAATCTGATGAGCCTGAAGGAACACAGACAGAGCCCTCAGCAAGTTCACTCCCGACAGTCACACATGAGGCCACAGGGCACACAGGTCCTGGGCACAGAGTCTGATGCCACAGGAGGAGGCCACTTCTGTTCTGCAGATCCCCTTCATACTATAGTCCCTTTCACAGTTTTCCAGATGCCAAAGAGACAACTAGGGGTAGTATCAATTTCAAAATGAAGAGCAGACAGAAATCCAGATGGATCCCAAGGTTGGCTCAAGTGGAATGTTCTAGTTTTAAAAGTGTTCATTTTTTAAAATTTTTCTTAACTAAGTTTATTGGTACATTTTAGGTACATATAATGATCACATTCATTGTAGAGAATTTGTACATGTACATGATATAACTTGTTTCTTTTTCCCATTCCCCTACCCTGCCTTCAACTACTCTTTATCCTGTTTACAAAAGTTTGCTTTCACTTTTTCTTTTCTCAAATTTTTTCCCTTTTTCCCTTTCTCCTTCCCCTCTTTCTCCTGCTAGTCCCACTTTCCATTTGAACATTTTCTTCCTATTTCACAATACCTATGATACATTTTGGTCCTTATATACACTTTTGCTTTCTCACACCAAAATGATGCAGTATTTATATATGTGTGCATGATTTATTTCACTTAAGAACATGGTCTCAAAAAAAAAAAAAAAGGAACATGGTCTCACGGTGCATCCATTTACCTAGAAATGTCTTAAACTTATCTTTCTTTATGGCTGAGTACTATCCCATTATATAAAAAAAAATTTCTTTATCCATTCATCAGTTGATAGACAAACATCTGGGCTTTTTCCAAGCTTTAGCTGTTGTAAACTGTGCTGCTCTAAACATGGGTATGCATTTATCACTGTGATATGATGCTTTTAATTCTTTCAGGAAGATACCAAAAAGGGGAATTGCTGAGTCAAATGGAACCTCTCTAGTCCTCACTTTTTTAGGAATCTCCACACTGATTTCCACAGTAGTTTCAACAGTCTATACTCCCACTGACAGCAGAGAAGAGTTCCTTTTTCTCTACAGCACTGCTAGAATTTGTTACTGGTTGATTTCTTAAAAATAAAAAATTCCTTCTGGGGTGAGATGGAATCTCAACATTGTTTTAATCTGCATCTCCTGAATGACTGGTGATGCTGAACAATTTTTCCTATCATTTATTTGCTGCATTTATTTCTTCATCTGAGAAGCATCTGTTCATTTCAGATGCCCATTTTTGAGTTGGGTCTTTAAACTGGGGGAGTCTGGTTTTGTTTTGTTTTTGTTTTTTGAGTTCATTATATGGTCTAGACAGTAGTCTTTGTATTCTAGAAATAACTGGCAAAACCTTTTTCCCACCGCTTGGGCTGTCTCTTCACTCTGTTGATGGTTTCTCTTGGGAAAATGCTTTTCAATAAGATAAGATTCCAGGTGTTCATTCTTCGTGATAGTTTCCATGCAATCGGGGTTTTGTTCATAAAGTCTTTATCTACACCAATGTCTTCAAGAGTTCTACCTATTCTCTCTTCCAGCAAATTAATGTTTCCATTTTAATATTTAGATCTTTGCTCCATTTCAATGTTAACATGAAAGATGGGTCTAGTTTTAGGCTTCAGCATATGGAAAGCAAGTTTTTCCAACATCACTTATTAATGAGGCTATCTTTCTTCCAGTGATGGTGCTTGGCTGGATCAACACTCAAAAATCAATAGCATCCCTATACACTAACAACAAAACCACTGAAAGAAATAAGAGAAGCCACACCCTTTACAATAGCATCCAATAAAATGAAATACTTAGGAATTAATCTAACAAAAGAAGCAAAAGATCTATTCAGGGAAAAGTATAATACCCTGAAAAAAGAAATCAAAGAGGACATCAGAAAATGGAAAGATATCCCTTGTTCATGGAAAGGAAGAACAAACATTGTGAAAATGGCCATTCTTCCAAAATTGTTATACAGATTTAATGCAATTCCAATCAAAATGCCACTAACATACCTCACTGTTCTAGAGAAATCACTCCTAAAATTCATCTGGAATCAGAAGAGACCTAGAATAGCAAAGGCAATTCTAAGCAATAGAGGCAAGGCAGGAGTCATCACAATCCCTGACTTGAAGTTATACTACAAAGCTACTGTAATAAAATCAGTATGGTACTAGAATAAAAACAGACCTGAAGATCAATGGAATAGATTAGAAAATACAACTACAACTACAAACACACTCAGCCACCTTATCTTTGATAAAGGGGCCAAACACATCCACTGGAAGAAAGATAGCCTCTTCAACAAATGGTGCTCGAAAAATTGGGCTCTCCATATACCAAAAACTAAAACTAGATCCATGTTCATCACCATGCACTAAACTAAAGTCAAAATGGATCAAATACATACATTTATTTTTAAAATGCTTACATTAAAAAAAATAAAATGTTTACATTAAGGCCTTATTTATGGAAAAAATTCTAATAAAAGAAAAAGAAGAAAAAACTAATTGCTTTAGAGATACAATATTTTTAATATAAAATTTAAAAAATAAAAAAAATAAGAGACCCAATAAAGTCCACCATCAGGACATTACTTCCAGAGAAGCATACTATTATAAAAGGAGGGTTCAATATCAGGGCACTGAAAGAAAAGAGCAGGTAATATCTGTACAGAGTTTTAGTTACAGTCACTTGGGGCTGGGTTGGCAAGACAAGCAATGCCCAGAAGGTCCCAGGGCCTCTGCATCACTATGTTTGTATGTTATTTGTTTATATGAGTGAATCATTTTCACTGAGAAAGAGTCTATAAAAACTTCTATCATCAGATAAAATTCCTCTCTAGTCTGACTTCCTAGCTTCCTTCAGACTTCATTAGACCAAAGCATTTCTACCAGAAAATCAAGTAAAATATTAGATCTTAATAAAGCCATGTTTGGGCCAAGCAGTGAGGCACACCTATAAGCCCAGCTACCCAAGAGATTGAGGTCGAGTACTGCAAGCTCAAGGCCAGCTTGGGCAACTTGAGTAAGACCTTAAAAAGGGCAGGGGCAGAGGTCAGGGATGTAGCAGAGTGCTCGCCTACTATATGCAAAACCCTGGGTTCAAGCCCTAGCACCACAAAGTAAGAATTTTAAAAAGGAAAGAAAATAAAAAAGGAAAGGAGGAAAAGGGGAAGAGAAGAAAGAAAGAGAAAGGAAAAAGAAAAGAGAAGAACAAAGAAAAGAAGTATTTTAGAAGTCAGAGGGAAAACAATTTGCCAACCTATAGAGGAGCAAAGATAAGAACTGGATCAAACTTCTCAAAATCTACACAATCAAGATGAGAATGAAGTGTTTAAACTGTGAGAGACATATACCACTGACCTAGAATTCTACAAAATTATTCTTCAAAAGTGAAGAGAAGCCAGGCATGGTGGAGTACCTCTGTAAATCCAGCACTTGGGAGGTTGACGCAGGTGGATCACTGGAGGTTTGAGACCAGCCCAGACTACAAAGTGAGTTCAAGGCCAGTCTGACGTGTATTGTAAAACTCTGCCTCAAAAAACCCCCTCTCCCTACAAAAAAGTGAAGAGAAAACAGACTCTTGAACCAATTACAGAGGGTGGGGGGATGGCCAACAGACCTGTCTTGCCACAGATGTTGAAAGAAGTTCTTCAGAGACTAGAAGAAAATTGTTATGGGTCAGAAATTCAAATGTACATAAAAGAAAGAAGAGTATCAGAAAAAAATATGTAATACTAAAATACAGTCTTCTCTTTTTATTATTCTTCATTGGATAACAATTTGTCCAAAACAATTAATACAGACAATATATTCAATTATACATGCTTACATCTGACTATCCAAGCTCATGAACAGGTGAAATGAAAGACAGCAATGGGTGATACAA
This sequence comes from Cavia porcellus, assembly GCF_034190915.1. Taxonomy (NCBI): domain Eukaryota; kingdom Metazoa; phylum Chordata; class Mammalia; order Rodentia; family Caviidae; genus Cavia; species Cavia porcellus. The sequence continues at coordinate 83,421,306 of NW_026947487.1, forward strand.
GAGAGGGAAACGAGTGACAAGGATTGTTTTCTTATGAGGTATGCACCTATCAAGTATATAACGTGTACAGTGTTGTTTGAAAACAAGACTTAACATTATCAACATATACTGCAAACTCTGGAACAACCACTTGAAAAAAGTAATGAAAAGTATAAGTGATACGCTAAGAAAGGAGGCAAAAAGAAACCCTAAAAAGATGTTCAATTGAAACTACAAAAGAAGGGCCAGAGATTTAGCTCAGTGGCACAATCACCTGCCTAGCAGGTGCTCAATTCCTAGTACAAAAAATAATAATAATAAAAATAAAACTACAAAAAAGAAAATGAGCAAAAGACAAAACTGGGAACAAAGAAAAAGGGAAATAAACAGAAAATAGTAACAAATATATCATTCATCACTTTGAACATCAATGGTCTTAAATGAATCAATTAAAGAGAAAGGCTAGCAATGTAGGTCAGTGGTAGATGTAGGTCATGGTCAACCCCATGCATGAGAACTTTGGGGTTAATCCCCAGTACTGAAGGAGAGAAAAAGATATTAGAAGCATTATGTTTACTAGAAACTCATTTTAATTATATAAAGACACAGATTAAAAGCAAGAAAAACATACCATGCTAAAGCTACTCAAAAGAAGGCAGGGCCAGATATAATAATTTCACTGAGCAGACTTTGATGAAAGTTTTTATCAGGGATTAAAAAAAGGGGGACATAATATCACCAGGAAGACATAATATCCTTAACATCTGTACACCTAACAACAGAGTATGGAATACTGTACATAAGACAAAAGTTCAAAGAACTGCAAGAGAAGAAATGGATGAATCCACCATGGAAGTTGGGAGATTATAATGCCTCTCTGTCAGAAATGGACATTTTCTGGTATTTTTATACAATGGAGTATTCCTCAGCTATAAAGAATGATCACATTGAGATATTTATCAATAAATGGACACAGTTTGAGACCATACTCATAAGCGAAATAAATCAAACTCACATGTATAAATACCAAATAGTTTCCTTAGTGTAAGAAATGATAAGAATACATAAAAGTATGTGGTAATCATGATTCCCCATTATATTGCTTTGAAGCCTCATAATGTTTTCATTCATTAGTTGGAATGGTTTTATTCTGGGTTGTTTGATTTTATTGTCTGTGATGGTATGAACAGCTATTTTGAAGAAAACAAGACATTATAATGGCTAGTGCTGATTTAATATCATCTTGTTTTGAAGTCCCACCAAGTTTTTATTCTTCTGTCTCCATCGGCTTTATCATGTTGTATCTTACTGGATTTTATTATAAGTGATAGTATAAACAAAATTTTTATGGACAAGGAGATAATATAGTAACCATTGTTCATTTTCTGTTAGTTGGTTCTGAATACCCTGTAATACTTTCATTCTCTTGAATGGTTTTACACTGTCTTGTCATGTTTGATACCATGGTATATGAAGGTATACTCAAATATTTCAAGGAAAGAAACACTATAGTAGCTACTGTTATGTCGGGTTGTCTTGTGGTAAAACACTATGTTGCTTAAATTGTTCTGTTCTGACCTGTGCTGTTATGTCCTCTCTTATCTTAATCTTTTTTTAAAATAAAAAAAATAAATGGACATTTTCAACAGGTAGAAAATCAGATAGGATAAAGTTGAACTCATTATCATCATCTATTAAATGAGTATATTGACAGATACTTCACCTAACAACAGCAGAATACACATTCTTTTCAAACTCATATGGAACATTCACCCAGAGAGACTAAAGATCCATACGATATCTGCTGTTAGACTACATGAAATTAAACTAGAAATCAGTAACAAAAAGAAAACACTCCAAAATACATGAAGGTTAAACAGTACATCCTAAATAACACAAAGATCAAAGAAGTCTCAAGATAAATTTTTAAAATATTTAAACTAAATGAAAAAGAAAACACAACTTACCAAAATTTGTAAAATGCAGAGAAAGCACACTTAGAGGAAAATTTACAGGACTGAAGCATATGTTAGAAAAGATCTAAAGATCAAAAATGACATGAGTGTATGAAAACACTACATTTAAATCCAATATTTTATAAAATTAATATTTACTAATAAAAAAACATGCTTTAAAATGCTTTTAAAATCTGGGTAAAAAAGATCTAAAATCAGTCATCTTAAGTTTCTGCCTTCAAAAAGTGGACTAAAAAAGCAAATTAGGGATGAGGGTATATATAGTTCAGCAGTACACCAAATGGTAGCATGATAATAAGATCTTGGGTTCAATCCTCAACACCAAAAAGGGGGGAAAATACAAATTAAATCCAAAGTAAAAGAAGAAATAGCAAAAGTCAATGAAACTGAAACAAAAAACAAATAGAAAAAAATCAACAAAATCAAAAGTTAGTCCTTTGAAAAGATCAATAAAATGGTGAGCCTCTAAACCAGTGACAGCGAACCTTTTAGCTTTCAATGACACCAAACAGCATGCTGCATCATACATGCCAAATGTTTACTACACTGCTCTAAGCCAAGCTAACTAGGAAAAAATAGCAAACTAGATTACTATTGCAAAGAGAAATGAAAAGGAAATAGTAAACAAAGTATCTTACAAGGCAGAGCCAGACTGCCACAGTCATACACTGTACACATGCTCTACAGTTTTTCTTGCCCTAATTACTAGTTCTCTTTTTGAAGTGGTTAGCAATCCTTACCATTGCGTTAAGCTGGGAGTTGCTTGCCTGCGTAATGCCAAGAATGTTGGTGGTGTGCATCACTTCAACTGAAAAACTTGGCAGCCAACTTGCAATCCGAGACCCTAAAACAAGACCAGTACAACTTTTAGAGCCCTAGTCATTCCCCATGTTGCTACCCTAGCTACCCATTCTAAAATAAAACCCAGTATTCACTGAAGTTTATTTTATAACTACGGTGTCAAATAGTTCGCCTGGATTAGTTCATTTAGTCCTCACTAGAACCCACATAGTACCACCCCAGATTCTTCTCATTTTATTCCTCTAAGCGACACAAGCCTCCTCACCTGCCCACTTGGCCTCTAGTCCCCAGGGCAGTAGAAGTTAGGTAACTCAGCCAAGATCACACAGTTTAATGATGATGGCCAGGATGTGAAGCTAAACAGTAGACCTTTCCTGATTGCCTGTGGCCCTTGACCCGTTCAACCTCCAATCCATTCTCCAGGTCTACTAGGCAAGGTTTCTTTGGCTCTACTGCTGCTATAACAAATGAGATCTTCTTTTTTCACATCGTATCTAACTACTATTCATTTGAAGACATCATTTTAACATTTATTTCCATGAAGTATTTTCTCCTGAACAATCTGATTTAAATATTTGATCCTTGCTTTGTGACTCAATGCTTTTCAAGAAGTTCCACAAAACAGGCCTGTGGATTAACAACACCATGATGGCTGTTATTTCTGTTATTTCTCTATGGAAAGAGGAGTCTGTGATACACCTACTGGTACTACAGCACCTCGGTATCAAGCTACACATTTAGGAATGCTATTTCTTCCTTCTTTTCCTTTTTTTTTTAATTTTTTTATTTTTTGGGTCTTTTTCCTTTTTATCGGTACCAGGGACCGAACCCACGACTACCTGCTTGCAACGCAGGCGCTTATGCCGCTGAGCTAAATCCCCAGCCCCTTCCTTTTTTTTTTTTGAGAGGTGTATTGTGTGAAATTAGCAGTGCTAAGCAACTGCCATATCACTAAGTTATACCCTCAATCAACCCTTTTTATTTTTGTTTTGCGACAGGATCTCATTAAATTGTCCAGTTTAGCACTGAACTTGTGGTCATTCTGCCTTAGCCTCCTAAGTACTTGGATGTGATATCAATCCTTTACAAAGAAATACTACAGGATGGAATATAAAATCAAATTAAACAGCCATTTCAAAGATTTTGCCAAATAAAATGTACTCATTAAAAATATGGATACTGTGAGGCTCAGTGGTACATTCAGGAGGCTAAGGCAGAAAGATAACTGAGTTCAAGAGCAGCCTGAGCTACACAGTAAGTTTAAGGCCAGCCTGGACCACACAGCAAGACTATCTAAAAACAAACAAACAAAATCCCAATAAATAGATAAAAATAAACAATAGATACTTATTTCATGTACTTACTTGAGTCAAATAAAGATGACTTTAACAATATTTTTAGTCATAACAATTCATTAAAAATGACACAGATAGCCAGGATCCATCTCCAAGATATACTATATTTCAAAAAAGGCCTATACCTAGTAGAGGCCTTAATTAACAGTACCAAATCAGCCCCTTGAAAGCTCTCCAGCACCCATGTCCAGACAATAGCCCTCAGCTACTCTTCTCAGGAACTTGATTTTTCTCCCCTGGGAACTTTTCTTTGAGGGAATTCACAACATGCCACCATTCTCACCATGCTCCGTTCTTGGAAACTCAAATCAGAGATCTGAATAGTTCCTTTCCTAGTATAACTCCAAGGATGTCTGTTTTACAGTAATAAAAATATGAACTCACAAAATGCAGTGGTATTGGAATTGATGGACAACAACAAAAGCTCAATGTATATAAATTAAAGAGAGATAACCTAAGGTACTCAAGGCCTTAAAATTTTAAGTGTTATTTCCATTATAAAATTTTCAACACTGCTGGGAGGCAGAATATTCATATTTTATGGACAAAATGACAAGGTTCAAGCTCTGATTTTGCTTCTTATATTTACCAGTACTCAACAATCCTTCATTACACACTTAAGTACTACACAAGCCCAATAAATTATTTGCAAACATTAATTATTAAACTAACTGTGCTCCTCCAAAGGCATGCTTGATTCAATTTTACTATCTCTACATCCCAACTCCTACTCTCCCAATAATGACAGAGAATCCAACAAAATACACAGATTAACCCCTCAATTCTATCTATCCATGCGTCCTGAACATTTGCCCTGAAACTGAAATATTAAACTGCTCTATACAAGGAAAATTATACAAACAGTATCCCCGTAGGGAAGAAAACCCACTAGATATAGAGGTTGAAACCAACTAACCATCAAAGTGGAAGAAGTGATTGTGTTGGTTTAAACGAGGTCTGCCTTCAGCAGCTGCTACAGGAACCAAGTTCTCATCCAAATTCTCTCCTTGATGGTCTTCCCTGGCACGATTATTATCAGCAATATTAAGAGACATTCTGCATGTTGGACAGGAGGTGTCTTGTTCTAGCCAGGAACGAAGACAGGAACTACAAGACATCCCAAGTAAGACATATGAACATCCTCAACTGTTCCTTAGCGTATGTTTAACAGTACACCAGAAGTACACAGAATGTATAACATGTGTTCCAATTTTACTTTCCATTTACAATTAGCAAGATTTAAATGTTGAGAAACATTTGTCTGTTGCTAGTGCATCCTGCTATGAATATGAATTCTTGGCCATGTATAGTCAGCTACCAAACTTCTAGTGACAACTCCCTTCGCTAAGACTTCACAGCATGGGTTACCATCTTCCGTTCTGAGACTATTTGACTATTTCAAAATCCATATGGCTGAATCATCAGATATCTTGGCCTTTTATATCCTGCAGTCATCTATTCCAGTGATCTTTCCTTCCACTCTACTTTAGCAATATGGTCATAACCTTGGCCTTGTCTTCAGAATTTTGACTTTGGAGATCTCACTCACTCACATGGCAAAGTTCCTCTCCTTCTGACTTGTTTCTCTGGGACCTAACCTGCTAAGACCACACATCCACTTTTTGCAAGCATGACAGCCCCTTGGTTCCTTATTTCCTTCCTCAGCCAGCTTATCTATAACTACTCCCTCATATTCACCACCTGTTCTTTCCCCACCTTCTCTTTGCATTGTGTTTTCCCAATAAAGCTGAAAGTTTCTTTTGCCATCTTTCAGGAGATAATGCCCTAATGCAGTAGAGGCTTCATAAATAATTGGGGTATTCATTAAAGGAAGGGTATCACAACATGAAGTAGAAAATTTGCAATCTGGCTTGAACTCAACCCTTGACTTGCAGTGTACCACTGGCAATCTTCAATCTCTCAGGACTAGTGCTCTCCAGTGAAAAGTGAGAAAGCTAGATGAAGTGATCTCTAAGATTTCCTTCCCATATTATGATAATTCAAGAGTTCAAAAAGGTACTGAATAAAAATGCTCTGAGGTTCTTTTTCTTAAAAATAATGTAAATATATGCATAAAGTTATAAAGGAGAACTTTATCAAAATGGGATGACCCTCTAAAAAAACTTTCTAAAAACTACAATAATCTTCCAATGAAAAAATATTTATCCTCTATATGACACTTCAGTGTAATTAACTATTCACTAGACTATGAGAGCTTGACAAACTCAATAGCAACAAATTACCTAGCCACTGTCTGCCGGAAACTAGCCATATGTCCTTATCACAAATTAAAATGCATTTGCCTTCCATTAGGCATGTCCAAACATCAGCCATGTCTATAAGCTATTTGCTCTCCTGTTTACATGTTATAATATTCAAAAATAAAGTTTTGTTATATATAATAGTATATATATATATATATATATATATATATATATATTATATTTTACATGCAGCCCAATACAACTCCTCTTCACTCAGTATAGCCCAGAGTCGGCCTGGTTCTATCCTGCTTCCACTTTATTACCACAGCTACAAAATGAAGCAAGCAGAAGATATCCTAACAATGATTTGCTCATTCTTCAAAAACTGAAAACATGTTTTAAAATTAAATCCTGTTAAACCACTGCTGGCTCAAAGAAGAAATAAAATCACTTAGAAAATACTCTGAAATTAATGAAAACAACAATATACAATATTCCAAAATTTCAGAGGTAAACAGAAAGCAATGCTGAGGCAAATTCATATTTTAAAAGGCTTAAAAAGACAGCCGGGGACACAGCTCAGCAGCACGTTGCCTGCTTGGCAAGCACAAAGTCCTGAGTTTGAGTCCTAGCACCAAAAAAAAAAAAAAAAGCCTTACAAAGAACGCAAGCTCTTAAATCAAAACCTAAGTTTATTCCTACAGATCAGAAAAAGAACAAAATATTCCAAAGCCAACAGAGACCTGGAATAGTCAAAGTGACAGAATGAAGACAAGAGCTTGTGAAAGAGCAGAGTGGGGTCTTACTCTCTAACAGGTTCATAATTTACCTTTAAGAACATGAGAAAGTGTTGGAATTGGATGGTGGTGAAAGTCCATACAACACTGGGAGTATACTTACTGCCACAGTGCTATATATACATTACCACAAAAAAGTACATTTAAAGTGATCACTGAAAAACAAGACAGTAATCATCACAAGATACCACTTTCACATCTATTAAGATGACTATAAAACAAGCACTGGCAAAAATGTGAAAAAAAAATTGGAACTCTCATACATTGCTAGCGAAAATAGAAAATGATGCAGCTGCTATCGAAAAGTTTGGCAGCTCCTCAGGAGGTTAAACATAGAATTACGATGTGATCTAGCACCCATTCCTAGGTATATCTTAAAAGAATTAAAAATAGTACACAGATGTCCACAGCAACATTATTTACAGAATGGTCAAAACGTAGGGAAAAACTCAATGTCCACCAATGGAAATTGTTTAACTGTTGTAAAATTATTTAAATTTAGCCATAAAAAAAGAATAAAGTATGGCTACATGCTTCACATGACCTCAAAATACCATACTAAGTAAAAGTAGTCAGAGCTAAAATGGTCCTATATTGTACAATTCCTATTATATGAAATACCCAGACTAGGCAAGTCCATAGAAAGGGCCAGAAAGCAGATTAGTGGTTGCCAGGTAATGGGGAGGGAAGAATGGGGAGTGATTGCTTGGTGAGTGCAGGGTGTTACTCTGGGTGATGAAAAATTCTGAAACCAAAGCAGTGCTAATTGCACAATATTGTGAATAAACTAAATGTCACTGGATTGTTCACTATATTAACTGTATGTTAATGAATTGTATTGGTATCCTATATTAATAAATTTTCCTTCAATCAAAAAATTAAACTTGGGCTGGGGATTTAGCTCAAGGGCATAAGCGCTTGCCTTGCAAGCAGGCAGTCATGAGTTCAATCCTGGGTACAGATAAAAAAGAAAAAGACCAAAAAAAAAAAAATACAAACAAAAAAATTAAACTCTAAAATTAATCTAATCTTATGCTTGAAAATATTTCTTCTGGGCTAAAATACACTCTTATTCTTCCCATTTAGTCCTCCAAGCTTCTTTGGACTGAACAGTTTCTGAGCAATGTGTGCAAAATCTCTGGTCTTCTTAACCTCAACATACAGCACTTCCATATGCTAATTGCACGTGCTGCAAAACTAAGAGGACCTTTGACACCTCTTTTATTCTTCACTGTCCCATAGTCATTCTAGCTCACATCCTTCCAGTCCTCAACCTGGGCACTTGTCTCCAAAGGCACTTCCTTCACAGCAGTTCAAGCTGCTCTCAATGTACCCCAGAACCACGATAGCAGTTCCTTCTAGTCCTCCCAACCTCTCCAAGCTTCAGATCTTATCCACTAGCCCCCACTAAAACCCCTCCAAAGGCTCCCCCTTCTGATGGTGCCCTGGGCCCCACCAGCTTCTTCTGGTTCAGCAAACACTCCTCCCTCTTCCTGGGCTCCAGGCACCAGCTTCTCTTCCTCTTCCTTCAACATATCCAGCTCCCCTCCCACTAGAGACGCTTCCCCTGTCTCTCATGCTCTCCCATCTGATCCCTCTTTCCCAGATCCTTATCCTCCAGTCACCTCCTCCAAGTTTGTGTCAGGTGCCTTTGTTATTAGCTCTCAAGAAGCATGCTCCTGGTTCTGTTACGCACGTGTGTCAATTTATACTTCATAAATGTGCCCAGTTAATTTCTTTGTCTCCTTTATTACATTGCAAGCTCCACAAATGCAGACTACATATGTTATTTGTTTCATCCCAAAGCCCAACACAGCACCCAATGCATAAAAAAGTTTGTCAATACATTTGTTGAGTGGGACATTCTAGCTCCAAATATTCTAGCTTCTAAATATTAAAAAATATAAAAATAATTTGGGAATATAAAATTAGGAAAAATGATCAAAAATGTGAAGATCAAAATTTTCTCAACACCTAATACAAAGGGTCAAAGGACACCTCAAGGTCCATCAATGTCAAAACATCCAACCCACGAACAGAATGATTTAGGCTAAACAGAGACCTGCTGTAATCTCTAAAAATAAGCAAGAGATTACTTCAATCTTACAGGTTTATAGAAGAGCCTATTTTGCAATCCTTCCTAATAGTCACAGTTTTGCACTCATTAGTGGTTCTGATCTGGTCCCTATCCCAGCCCACTTCTCTGGAATGTGTTTTCATGCTGCTCTCAGGCATGTGCCAAATGTAAAATTAGACTTTTTCTCTCCTCCGTTACATATTAAACTGTTTGAAAACAAAGATTCCTCCTAGAATCCTTCTTTTTAAGTCTTACAGGCATATTTATTATACCGCATAGCTTAAGTAGCAAAAAAAACTGAAGACAGCTACACATCCAGAAATTAAGATGGCCCGGGCATGAGTGAAAAGCAGGTCAGAGGACACAGGAGAGGCTGAATGATAGAGAAAGACAATCAAAGTTCCCTCACAACACGGGTATCAGCAACATGGCCAGTAATGTTCCCAGTCCTTGCTGAGATTAGCCTTGAACCAAGGTACAAAAACAACCACATCCCATGGACAAAACACTAGTCCCACGTGGCCCTTCACAAAGCTCCTACTTGTGGAAAAGATGTCCACAGGGCAGTTTCCTTGCAGCCTGCATGGAGTCCCAGCAGATTGCACAGTCATCATTATTGACAGCCAGCTCCTCTGGAGTTGCAACCGCAAACCTGTGAAAAAACAAAGCATGTCCAGGCCAAATCTCTGCCAATTTCACACACATGACATATATTACTTCATAGTCTTCATCTTTAGTCACTTTTATAGTGGCATAACTACAAAAGAATACTTATCATTAAAAAACATTTTGGTTTCTCATCAGAGACCTTCAAAGAATAAGTGAAAAACTTCACACAAAAATTAACTTTGGGGCCTGGGGATGTGGCTCAGTGATACAGTTCCTGCCCTGCATGCACAAGGTCCTGGGTTGGATTCCCAGAACCACAAACCAAAAAACAAAAAACCAACTTTGTGACAATAACAATTCCTGTTAAGCATGACTTCAAAAACTTTTCTGGGCAAAACAGAAGAATAAGGCTCCCAAAAAGCCAAACTGGAAACACAAAGAATACCCAGTAATCTCATAGCTGAGGCTCAGTTTAGCCTCCAATCAGCAAATGAGTGCTTTCTTCAATAAGTGTAAGTGCCTATGTTTAAATACACATGATGCAGTATAACTGAGACTTAAGTCACAAAATAAAGAGGGCAGAACGCTAGGGGAGCTTCCATTTAATCATGATGACAGTAAGATAATACAGACCTAGTATCTCTTGGAATCCTCCCAGTAGTTACAGGAAGAAGGTTCTGTCTTTTTCTGGCAGGGAGGGGGTTTAGCTATGTAGTTAAACTGGCCTGAATTCACTACATTGCCCAGGCTGGCCTCAAACTCATGGTGATCCTCCTACCTCAACTTCCAGATTTCAAGTATGCACCACCACATGTGGCCTATTTTAGAGATACGGTAGGGGGAGCACACGGACAGGCACTAAGTGGGATTCACACAGAGGCAGTCTGACTCTGAAGCCTGTACTCACCATCCTCCAGTTAACAGTTTATAAAAGCAAGTTCTGATACACAGTCTAGGATTTGTTTTTATTACAGTGTTAAAATGTGCAAACTTGGGTAATAATCAATTTGTGCTTACACACCTGGCTTCCATGTTCCCAACCACACGTAGGTAGTTCTTGTGCCGACGGATTCGACGCTGTACCTCGTGAAACAGGTAACGCAGCTGCATAAAAATGACCAGGCTAGCCATGGATAACCAGATGTTGCCAAATAACTTTGAGAGAAAAAGAATAAAATACATAGTAAAAATGAATGTGTGCTCACTAGTGAAGATGCATGGCACACTAGAAGCTCTTAAGGGTTGGTGAAGGTGAACTGGGACAACCTTTGAGAAAGAAAACCCATGTATTGATTTCGTTACCTTAAAAAACGCAATGTTCTTCAGCCTAGGTGTCCAACTGCCAGCAATCTTTCCTGAACGACTAATTGGAAATTTAAAAGCTTTGTGCAAAAAGACGTCTATCTAAAAAAAAAAAAGTCCATCTATGCAATTATAAAGGAGAAAATATGGAAAAGCAAAAACTGCCTGCAGAAAAAGTCAGATTGTAAATTTATATAATGTAATATTATATAGTGACAATATTTATTATAATACCCAATTATATATTAATATCTTTTATATATACTAGTTTTGAAACTACTTTGAAAATGATATTTGCTAGGTGAAAAAAGGAATGAAAATACCTTAAGGAAACTAATATATAATTTTTAAAAATAATGTAAAATTTTAAAATAGCGAACAACTAAATATAATCTAAATAGCCCACTGGGAGGTTTGGTTAAATTATGGTATATCTATATGATGAAGTTTTTATCAGGAAGGTATTAAAAATGCTTTACAAGACTTGTTGCTAGCATAAAAAAAAAACCACCTGTGATATAATAGTACAAAAAAAATTTACTCAATCACGGTGGTATACACCTATAATTCTAGCACATGGGAAGTGAGGCAGAAGAACTGCAAGTTTAAGTCCCACCTGAGCAAATTATTGAAATCATGTCTTAAAACAAAAAATAAAGCCTGGCATGCATGAGGCCCTGGGTCCAACACTCAATACCACAAAAATAACTGAATAAACAAATAAAACTATACATCTAAAGTAGGATCTCAGTTTATGAATGTATGTATTTAAACATATAAAGAATCAGATAAATACACAAAACATTAACAGCTATCTGTGGCTATTTGTTTTTTTCTTTTTAAGGGAAAGAGGAATCTTTTTAAACAAAAGAATTATATACTTTTGTTTTTCTAAAATATGTTTTCAAAGTTATTTTCAAACAGTAGACTTGGAAATGTTATATCTATCCTAAAAATCTTTAAACACTAATTGACATGCTCATGATGTAAATTAATTGCCCATCAATTATGCAGATTTTCATCATTAGACTGATGAAGCAACGAACCAGATTTACATAATTCCTGACACAGAAGATCAACGTAGCAGGAATTAAGAATAAAGACTTTGTTTTTTGGGGCTGGGGATTTAGCTCAGCGGCATAAGTGCCTGCCTTGCAAGCAGGCAGTCGTGAGTTCGATCCCTGGTACCGATAAAAATGAAAAAGACAAAAAAAAAAAAAAAAGACTTTGTTTTTTTAATTAAAAAGGTGAAAAACTTATGAATCCATGAAGTAGCAAACCACCACAGGAATTCCCATTACCATCTACAAAGTAAATGCTGTATGTCAGAAGCTACAGAAAGTATACAGGGAGAGGCACCGCTTTAATTTTATGCTAAAAATATTATCTATTGACTTCATTAACAGACTTTACCAAGTCTCATAGGCCAGCAACTACCTCTGGAGGTGGGCACGAGGTTCCCACCTGTAGAAGATCTACAACACTGCTATATACACCAGCAAAAAAGGATGCACGACCACATTCCCTTTTATAACCTTTTAAGTGGCTCATTCACATGATTCCAAATGTTTCCTTTTTAAAATGCAAACCAAGGTTCCTGGTTCTGAAAGTCTTAGTTCTGCATCAGCGCTCTTTCTGAGGAAACTTACCAACATGTGAATGTGGTGCATGAGATCTAGGGACAATAGAGTGAGTTCCATGACAAAATCAGTGTAATAGACATAGGTTCCCTTTCCTTCCCAAGTCCCTTCATGGTTTAGGTCCCATAGGTGAATTACATATCTGCAACAAGAAGCAGAAAAAAAACATGTCAATTTACTGCTGTGACTGAATTTAGTTTAATTATGTTATAGTTTAGTATATTTGTATATATTTTATAACTGTTATACCTTGATGTTAACTGAATGAGTAGATCTCAATCATTTCTCTCCCAAATTTCTACTTACCGTAAAATCACATGAGCTGTCCTCACTGTCACAAGAAGAGACTGTAAAAGACAAATTGAATTGCTCCATTCAATTAAAAAGTAGGTTGTTCAAGTTTACCTGCTATTTATTTGTCCATTTTCTATGGAATACTTTCATAATGTTAGAAACTCAACTTTTATTAGGCCTCTTCCTGTTAGTTAACAGAAAACAATCAAATTACACTCATCCATCTCTTGGGAATGTTTTATATAATCTTGAGGGTAGCAAGTTGTTTGACCATCATCTCTATTTGATACAGCAGTTAGGCATCATAACTGATTGCCTAATGCCTACTTGGTGACATTATAGCTCAAAATATAGTTTAGGTACTACTGTCCTAGATAGGCATACTTACTCTCTCCCAAATGCTCTGTGTACTCCCTAAGTCTGCTAGAAAAAGAGAAAATAAAGGGGAAAAAAAATAAGGCTCTCATGGAATTTTTATTGTAGAAACTGATATTAAGAATAAGTACTCCATGGCAAGGATATAGCTCAGCAGCACAGCACCTGCCTGGCAAGTGCTAGTTCCTGGGTTCAAAAAAAACAAAACAGAACAAGTAATCTATAGCATAGATTAGAATATCAATCAGAATATCAAATCTATAGCATAATAAAAGACCTTAGAATAAATAGTAATGAGGTGAAATAAATATATTTGTATTACAGTATGACCCAATAGCCTTAACTTACATGTGTTTATTTTTAGGTGTACGTTTTTCTTTTATGTTTTATTTTTTTATTTTTTTGTATGGAGGATGGAACTTATGATTTCATGTTTGCCAGCGCTGAGCTAAATCCTCTGCCCTGGTATTCCTTTTTCATTGTTGTTATGGTTAATACATTGTGTCAACTTGAGAAGTTTAGAAATTTAAGAGAGTCATCAGAGAGCCAGGATCCTTAATTTGTAGATATCCTCAGCCTGGGCAAGAGTAGGGCACAGAGGTAGTGTGAGTGCTTACACTGCCCTGGGGGTTGGTGGGTAGCCTGCTTACAAGATACGGGAGGAGAAATGGCTTGTTCTCTCCCCTTTTGCTCTGGCTGCTTTTGCTGGCTGCTGCCTTTAAGTTTGCCCCAGTGCCATGCCACCCTGCCTTAGAGCCAGCTGATTATGGACTGAAACTTCCACAAACAGTAAGCTAAGCAAACCTTTCTTTCCTTCATTTCGGGTGTCAGTTATTTTGTCCCAGTAAGGAGAGAAAAGTAACCAAGACAAATGTATAACTTAGTGTTAACAGAAAATTAAATTTACAAAAGCAAACATCAGCTGGACACAGTGTCACATGCCTGTAATCCCAGCAATCCAGAAGTCTGAGGCAGAAGGATAAATTAAAGCTTAGGCAATTTAGCAATTTAGGGAAACCCTGTCCCATATATATGTACATATATACATATACCTAGGGATGTAGCTCAGGGCAAAGGTCCTGGGTTTAATTCCTAGTACCCCCCCCCAAAAAAAGCAAACATGAGTACCATTCAAATAGTGCTTTTAATAAAATGTATCTAAATGAGACTAATTAACGTAAGTCAATATAAAAAAATTTAAACAGATCTTTTTCAAGAGGAAATATAATTGTGTACCTTTCACATACATAAGTATCCAACCAGGTTTACAAATGTCTTTATTAAGTACTTAAATGTTCTTTTCCTATTTTTATTCATATTACTATATTATATTCTAAAACAAACATGATTAAGCAAAAATAAATTTTAACCTTGCTGTAATAAAATTCTAACGAGTAATTCACACCTAACTCACTTTCATTACTTTGCTTATTTTAATATTAATGAGCTTCAGTATATTTAATACAGTGGTCCCCTCTTATCCACTGGAAATATGTTTCAAGACTCTCTAATGGATAATATACACAAAGCTCCGAATTCTATGTATACTGTGCACTCTATAGTACTATCATGAATCTGCCCATGTGTTTATGCTTGGTACCTTCTTTGCACAAAGATGCTTATGCATTGGAATCATTACGTAAAGTAAGGGTTACTTGCACACAAGGACTGCAATATGGTGACAGTTGATCTAACAAATGAGATGGCCAGTAAGCGACCAATGTATGAGTAGTATACACAGTGTGGAGACTCTGAAAAAAGAGATAATTCATGTTTCAGGCAGCATTTCATCATGCTACTTAAAATGGTGCACAATTTAAAATGTATCGATTATGAGGTTAGTGATGTAAACCCAGTAACTGATCACAGGAAGCTGAAGGTTTAATCTCCCACACCAAAAAAACAAAGCAAAACATTTATGAATTATCTATTTCTGGAATTTTCCACTCAATATGTTTAGACAGCAGTTAGCCACAGATAACTAAAACCACAGAAAGTGAAACCATGAGTAAGGAGAAACATTCCACTTTATAAAATAGCAATTATAGATAAGACTGCTTGTTCTTGGCCTAAGGAAAAAGCAAATACGCTATATGAATATAAGAACATACAAAAAATTGAGATTTATACTAAACAAAAAAATGCTTATATTTTGGAAGGCTTCAAAAAATAAATTTTTTACATTTAAAAATATTCACAGAGGGACAAGCATTTATTCCAGTTGCTCAGGAGGTTGAAGCAGGAGGCCACATTGGGCAACTTAGCAAGACTGTCTCAAAATAAAAAATAACAGGCCAGGCATGGTGGCAAACGCCTATAATCCCAGCACTTAGGAGGCTAAAGCAGGAGGATCACTGCAAATTCAAGACTAGCCTGGGCTACAACAACATGAGCTCAACAAAGCCAACATGAACTGCACAGTGAAACCCTAAGAAAGATAAATAAAATAAAATAAAGGATCAGAGATACAGCTCAGTGGTAGAGTGCCCCTGGGTTCAAGCCTTAATATGGTAATCAATCAATCAATCAATAGTTTTAAAAACTCATGGAGAGCTAGAGGTGTAGCTCAGTGATATAGCCCTTGCCCAGCATGCACAAGGCCCTGAGGCTGATCCCCAGCACAAAGAAGGAAGGGAGGAAGAAAGGAAGGAAGGGTTGCAGGGGAGGGAGAGAGGGAAGAAAAAGGAAAGGGAAGGAGAAAGAAAGGAAGAAAAAAATTATTTTTCCTTCAAACATGACTATGATTTATACATTATTCTGGAAATTTTTTATTTAAAATAAACAACTAGGTATTAATTGTTAAATAACTGCACATTTGGTTAACAACCACCATCAACCCATTGTTTATAACATTTTCAAAGGGATACTCTTCTGAATACTTTGGATTCAAAGGACATGGACTGTGTCATCTGACACTCTAGAATCTCAAGCATCAAAAAAATATTCAGTTCATCCCTATACCTCAGGGTCCCCAGAATGAATAGGAATGATCAATGAGTCACTCCATGTGAACTATCTATAACAATACCTGGCATATAATAAGAACTATATAACTTGGGGAGAAATAATTTTTACAGATTGTGGCATGGATTACATGAAATAATACACAACCATTTAGCAAAAATTCTTACCATGAAAAAGGAACTCAATAAATGCTTATTAAAATCAATGACCACATATCCATCCATCATTTCACAGTTGAAAATAATCTAGCTCCTTGAAAATATACAGAAATATAATCACAACAAGGCTGTGACCAGCATCCTACCTCTGCAGCCATGAAAGCCAAAGTGTGCATTCCATGAGTGTAGCCAGTGACACAGCAGACAACCGCTAATCCACAGCAGGAAAGCAACATAGCAATCAGCAGAGACAGGACACGGCCATGGCTGCTCATTGGTGTGGTAGGAGAAAAGGAAAGCTGAAAGGAACAAAGCAGAAAGGTAATTTACTCTTCTTCATGGCCTCAGTAAACTGCCTAAGAAGCTCAAAGTCAGGCTTAGCATCCCCTGCTTGAGGGGGTCTGTCCCAACTTCAAAAAATCATCTTATTACCTATGGTCAAAATTCTCCGATACCTAAATATGAATAGAACTGCTGATATTTATAGATCTTTATCATTTAATTTACCAAATACAATGAAATACATTGTATTTTTGTCTCATATTCTCAAGGATCCTCCTGTCATGGGGGAATATAAACCTCTAGAAGCAATTTTCCAAAAATACATCATTCTCTCTACCAACATTCAACAGGATTCAGTAGTGTCATAGTCCAGTGTGCTTCTTTCTCAATCTTACTATAATCTCCTTCCTCAACATTCGCCTAGATGGTCTTCCTCCTCCGTTAGGGCTAGGACAAACTGAAATGTATTCAAGCGCAGATTTACCACTATAAAAATGTTATGCTAACATTATGCAAGGAAAAGCAGCAGTTTAAAAAGGAGGCCTGGAGCTGTGACACCTAAAGCAGTAAGTATAGATTACAAACCAGTTTGGGAAGTTAGAAGCTCCTACGTGAGAAAAGAGATGAGAGTAGAATTATAAAGAAATAAAGGCTTTAAGAATGTAATTAACTTACAGAGAAGTGCCAAGGCCACCTGGTCCGTGAGGAGTGGGTAAAAGAGAGAGGCACAGAGGCCCTGGAATGGGTTTAACTGAGAGGCAAAACTGCAGGCACATGTTTACCTGGGCCCTACAAGACTGGTGCAGGAGCATTAATAAGGGAGAGCTCACCTGCACAGCTCTGACCTGAAGTCAGAAGCAGATCTTGTACCCAGACAGGAAAGGATTCACTTCTCCTGAAACCAGGGAAGTTGAGAGAGCTAATTCAGTCCTGGCCTAGAGGAAAAATAATATAATCTAATCAGAAAGAAAAGCTCCAAGAATTGGGATAGTAAAGTGAAAAGAGGGGACTAGAACAAAAAAATAGCCACAAGAGATCAGATTTTATTTAGTGTATATATCAAGATTTCCTTGCACTGTGACCAGAACAGTTTATGCAAGTGAATTGAGTAAAAGTGGGCTGTAACTCAACACACTCAAGGCTACACAGGAGTAGAAAGGAAACAACCTCCAAGAGGAACACGGATTCTGCATCCCTGGGCTGCTGCAGACGTTTCTCAAGAAAGCAGCAGTGGAAGCAGCAGTGACCTGGAAGTCTTTCCCTTCAGCCTACCAGAACATGCATGCTATAGCTCATTTAGATTACACGATTGAAATCTGGCAAATGTGTGACTGTGTACACACAGCCTGGCTAAAAACTCACATATTCAAACCGGTCCTTGCAGAGCTGAACCATCAGATGCAGAAAAACAAGTCCAGCAAACCAGAGACACCACATAACCACCTCTTCCACGGTCTGGACATTCAGCACACCAAAAATGAAAATGAACTTATAGAAAATAAAATTCCAAAACTTGTCTTTCAGGTGCTGAAAAAAAAAATAAATAAATAAAGATGAGTACCATCGCACCTAACCCATTTTAAGAGAAGTTAATGTAACAAGTATGCTTTTTTTTCTTTTTTTGGTACCAGGGATCAAACTCATGACCTCACAATTGCCAGGCAAGCACTTTTGCTGCTGAGCTAGATCCATGGCCAAGAAGTGTGCTTTTAAGGAAGAAATATTTTGCACTTTACTTTCCAATATGTGTTCACCAGAAAACAGAAGATAACAGCATACATGGTGGCTCACACCTGTAATCCTAGTACTCAGGAGGCAGGGGCAGGAGGATCACCAGGAGTTCAAGGCCAGCCCGGGCTACAGTGAGCTCAAGGTCAGCCTGAACTACCCAGTGAAACCTGTCTCCAAAAAAAGGAAAAAACAAACAAACAAACAGAGAGAAAACAGAAGACAAAGAAAAAAAAAACTTGTATGAAAAATAAAAGTGAGACACCCAGCAACTAATTTGTAAACTTCAGATTGTAACCTTGAATCATTTCCGAGGTTTCAGTCAATAAAAGATGATGTTAACCTAATACTTTATATACTAAGAAATTAAAATATCTCATATTTTCTACTCACAGTAGAAAAGAATATGGGCTATCAGTAATACTTCTGCCCTCTAGAATTTTTTGGCAGGGAGGGAGGTCTTTTTTTCTTTTTGTCTTTTTCGGTACCAGGGATCGAACTCACGACTGCCTTGCTTGCAAGGAGGGCGCGTATGCCACTGAGCTAAATGCCCAGCCCCAAGGGAGGTCTTTTTGAGACAGGGTCTCGCTATGCGGTTCAGGCTGACCCTGGGCTCAACTTTGTAGCCCAGCCGGATCCTGATCTTGCAACGAAACTCCTGCCTCAGCCTTCCGAGTGCTGGGATTAAAGGAGTGTACCACCACATCCATTTGCCCTCTAGATTTTAAATAACAGAAAATTTAACTTTATTAAAAAATTCTTTAGAACAAAAAATAGTACATGATCATTTGCCAGCCCATAATCAATAAAGCACCATAAAAATACATACATACCTTAATATTTTTATGTGCTTTATCTTCTTCCAATGTATAAAACACATTAATTTTTTTTCTTGTTTGTTTTTGGCAGTACTGGGGATCGAACTCATGATCTTGTGCTTGCCAGGCAGGCACTTATGCCACTGAGCCAAATCCCCAGCCCCAAAATTAATTTTGAACAATGCTTCCTTTCACTTATGCATACTGTGAGTACCAATGTTAGTGAATATCCTCAGAGTAGAGTAGTATTCTTTGTGTTGCTTTGAGGTAATGGGTGGTGAACCCAGAGAATCCTGGGCTACATTCCCAGTTCTTTTTATTTACTTTACTCTGAGACAAGGTCTCACTAAATTGATTACATTAGCCCAAACTCGGAATCCTCCTGTCTCAGCTGTCTGAGTAGCTGGGATTACAGACATGTGCCAACAAGCCCGGCTAACATGCCATTTTAATGGGTACAGATGGACACAAACATTTTACTTCTCCAAAGTCCAGAAAGCATCGTAATGAGTATCTCTGTATCTCTTACTACCTCTTCAGCATTCCTGAATTAAAGATTAAAAATGCTTTTATGGTTTCTGATAGGTAGTAATAATCACTTCATTTCCAAAGAAGTTGTCCAAAGTATCTTCTTCACTGTACTCTTTTCTAAACTGAGGCTTCCAGTTTAAAAATCCTTACCACCTGAAAACACTAAGAAGGGGCTGAAGTCTAGTTCTACCGTATGTTAAGATGTACAATTATCCAGCCATCTATGGGGAGAAGGGTAAAGAAAATAAGAATTAAAGCATAACTTTTACTTATAATTTTGAACTGTAAATGTTTTACAAATTTAAAAAATAAAATTAAAACAGAAAAAAAGCAAAATTAAAAATAAATAACTGATCCTACATGTATAGCAAATTGGCAATATGACTACTTTAAAATAAGATTTAGAGAATTTATAAACACTGAACTGTGACTGTACAACTTGTAGACAAAGAACAAAATAAACAAAGAGAATCCCCTAATTCTGTCTACCAAAAAACAAAGACCCTCAGCAGTGGTGAGTACTTATAGCTAGTATAATGTTGGTTCCTGATTACCACTCCCCAATAGAATCTTTGGTGAATACGTTCCCAGACCTGAGACAAAAAAAGTATAGGATGAACCTAGGATGCTTTGTGCCCTGGTTTTGAATCTTGGTTCTGCCATCAAGATGCATTGTGACCTTGATATAATATAATATAAAGTGATATAATATAATATAATATAAAGTGAGGAAATCACTTTATATGACTGTTCTCTGGCTTCCCTATCTACAAAATGGGTCTTATAGTAATAGCATTTATTTCATAGAACTGTAGTAAGCTAATATGTAAAAAAATGTTCTTAAAAGAGTCATAATAGGCCATAAGTGCTTAAAACCAAAAATGTATTACTCTAAGCTTCTACATAACATTTTGATATTTGTCCCATTCTTGGTAGTCAAAGTCTTTCCCTCTAGCATTATTCTATTTCTTTGAACTTTATGCACCTACAGAGCAAACCCATATCAATTCTGTAAGTCAAAATAAGCCTACACATAATAGCATGAAAATATGTGTTTTATAGTGAAAAAACTGAAATAGTAAACAAATGTGCCCATTATGATTATACATATATACATTTATATCTCTTATAGAGATATAAATGAAACAATCTATGAATCAATCTATGAACCACTCCAAGGTTGTGTTTTCTGTTCATTTTAACCTATTATCTAACATTTTAGGAAAAACAAAGTATGTAAGGTCCACTGGTGCCAGTCAGTCTACCAGTAATTAGATGGCCTGCCTCTAGCCGAACCAATGTCTGACCTACAAATCAAAAAATGTAAAGAAAGAATATTTTCAATGAAGTAACAAATTTTTAAAAAGTATGCTCTACTAATTCAACTGGGAGACTGCCAGAACTGGTATTCTGGAGAAATTACTCAATATTGAGTATAGAAAAATTCAGGGAAAGCAAAATAGTCCTGCTCACAACAGTGTTCAAGGGCTCAAGTGCACAGCAACCACATTTCATTTTTAAAGTAGATTTCAACGGATTTTATAAAGGAGTTTTCAGCTGATAAAGGAATTATAGAATACTGCAGTTTGAAAACACAACAAAAACATTGTACTTCTAACGTAGTAGGTTCCTGTGTCTTATCACTGGGATGAGGTAAAGTAAAATATGGTTATGTGCTTAGGTCAGTTCTAAATTCTTTAAAACACACTATTTTACCCACTAAAATTCTTGGTGAACTATCAATCTGTAGGGTGTGTTTGTGCCATAATTCTTCATTGAAATCGTTCTCTGCTCTTACATACATTCTGAGTCATATTCAACCGTGTTGCTTGAAATCAGGGCAAATCACCTAACGTGACTTTCCCATGGTGGTGGGGCAGGGGGTAATCAGTAAATCCTTTAGGGGAAAAGACATATTCTTTTTTTTTTTTTTTTGGTCTTTTTCCTTTTTATCGGTACCGGGGATCGAACTCACGACTGCCTGCTCGCAAGGCAGGCGCTTATGCCGCTGAGCTAAACCCCCAGCCCCCAAAAGACATATTCTTAAGAGTAGTATTTATGATGAATCAAACTACAACAAATTAATGCTTCTTTATAAATATTACATTTTTAAAAATGATGGAGGAAATACCTATAAAGGACAATATTGGGACCACTTGGCGCTGAATATAGATTGTGGATAACACAGAAGTATTTTATCAATGCTAAATGTCCCAATTTTGATCACTACACTACAGTTACATAAAGGGCCATGATGTCCACTACTTACAAATGGATTAGAAAAAATTATGTATACACAAATAAAAAGTAAATATGAAAACAAACATGAGAAAACATTCACAGTTGGTGAATCTGAATCAATATTTATATTGTTGCATTCCTGGAAATTTTTTTGAAATTATACAAAATATAAAGTTTAAAAACAAATCTAATAGACTTACCTGTCTCTCACTTACTCGAAGAGGGCCAAACACAACACACTGGATAAGTTTGGCCACCAACATCAAAATACAGCAAGCAGTATTTACCAGAACCTGTATGCAAATCAAAGAAAATTTTCAGTTCCTCCTATTGAAAAATAAAAGCTGCTCTAAAAATTTCACACAAGGAATTCAGCCATAATTTCCAGTGACTGAGCCTTTCCAGGTCTCTACCACTCCAAGATAAGTACTATGTGAAGGGGCATGTACTATGGCAGAGGAGTGGGTGAGAAGAGGGGAGGAGAAGCGCAGCGAAACAGTTAACGCACAGTGCCTGGTTTGAATGTGCACCCTCCAGCAGGCCACCTTATCTTCTAGTCTTAACTGTAAATGTTGCACTGTATGTACAAAACTGTAAAGTACCTTATACACTGAAGATACTGTTATTTCTTACATTGATTTTTATAGTTTTAAGAAAACTTTGAAAAATGGAAGTAACCATGATCAGTAAAAGCACCCAAATATCCTGCCCTGCCAAATAGGAGGTACAGAAGGGTTTTGAGTCACAAAAATCACAAGACCATGGAGAATTAATAGCCAAAATACACACACACACACACACACACACACACACACACACACCAACATATATTGTCAAAGACAAAGGACAACCAAAAGATGACTTGTTTTCCATGCTTTGTGTCAGTAATGGTTCTGAGGCACCAGAGCAGAACAGGGTGGGTAAAACAGGAAGAAAAAAAAAACTAGTGAGAAGGTTAAGAAAGACTACCTTATAATATTGCAAAACCAAGGCTTTCTCCCATCCCTCATGAAGAAATGTTTTTTAAAAAATAATTAAGAAATGGATGTTACACCTACACAATAAATCTCAATGCTTATAAAATAGAAGAACAGACTGTCCCTGGCCAGAAGGTTAAGGAAATATATCATGTTGTTCATGTTTAAATGATTTTGTAAACTCTAAATGATCCAAAAAAAGTCAACAGAGCCTTAAGAAGGACATCAAAGAATTTTTTATTGCTGAGCATCAAGGCATATGCCTATAATCCAAGCACTTTGGTTAAGGCAGAAGGATTTCAAGTTCCAGACCAACCTGGACTACACAGCAAGACTCTGTCTCAAAAAACAAAAACAAAACCTGATTTTCATTGAAAGCAAATGAAAAGAGACACTAATTTAATTAAAATGAGACTTCAGCCTTTGATTCACTGTTTATAAAAAAAAGTGGCCATGTTCCTCTTCTCAAATCACACTGCCCTATACTTTTAAAAGTAAACAATTTCAGAAAGAAAGAGAAGAAAAGCGATAAAAAAAAAAAAAAGAAAGTCACTTAAGTAAGCAAACTCTCTAAGATCTCTCCAAGTTCTGTTTAATATCTCACACCATCCATCCCTTGGCACAATGAAAGTCCTGATTCATTACACAGAAACAGTAATAGGGCCTGGAAGCACAGAACTAAAAATATACATATGTACATGTGTGTGTATGTGTGTGTGTGTGTGTGTGTGTGTGTGTGTGTGTGTTGTGTGTGTGTTTCACTGTTGCTTGTTTTGTTTTTGTTTCTTTAGAGACACGGTCTTGTTTTGCACTTGAGGCTGCCCTTGTAGCCCAGGCTGGTCTTGACCTCCAAGCCATCCTTCTGCCTAAACTGCCCAAGTGCTGGGATTACAGGGATGGACCGCCACACCCAGAAGAATATAAATTTAAAGAGCTGAAATAAAAACAGTTTTGCTGAATAAATAAATAGTTTTTATAATTAAATCCTTTGAAGAATCAGGAAAAAACAAAGCTCAACTAGTTAACCAAAATATTCCATGCCCCTTATCGTGACTCTCTCTGTATCAGCTCTAGTCAAAGTAAGTTCCAGAGAACTAAGAATGCTTAATTTTAAGGTGATGAACTAGATACTACAATAGTCTTATTTTTATTGTGGTTTCCCAGTCAGCTGTAACCTTAGCCATGTTTATGAAGAGAATGCAAAATCATAACACTCATGCTACATCCTACAGCCAAGCAGGGTATTTAAGTCAACCAAAAATTCACCAGATTAATTACAACACAATACTGAAAAATAATTCTCCCTAATTTGCCTATAGGCATATGAGTTAAGAAAATAAATAAATGCAAACACATTTACCACTTGCTCAAGGGAAATGCTAGATTAGAAAAATAAGAGAGATCTGGGCCTTGAACCAAACGGCTTTTAGAATTTCCAGAATACACTAAGCTACTAATGGTTTACAGAAGCCCAGGCAGGCTACTAAGAAAATAATAAACAAAAAAATTAAATTTAAGGTTGTTTGGTCATTTTTCTACCCAAAACAACATCCTTGTAGTATCTTGGGTCTTAAAATAATAAAGTATCATTATTTCTCAATTAAGATGTTTTTAAATTTTATAAAATTAAAAAATAAGGTATAAACCAGGTGTGGTGGTGCACACCTGTAATCCCAGCACTCGGAACACTGTGGCAGGAGGATTGTTTCAAATTTGAGACCAGCCTGGGCTACAAAGTGAGCTCAAGGCCAGCCTGAACTGCACAGTGACACCTGTCTCAAAAAGACAAAAAAAAAAGTATAAGTTTCTTTGATTTACCCTGCAAAAATGGTTCAAGTTTCTCATCATCCATAGATTATCATTTCCTACTCTAATTTAAATACCAGATTTAAGAGTAAACTCAGTTAAGAAGGGAAAAGAGGCTTTAGAAAGTATAGGACACTAAAAAGGAGAAATTATATAAAAAGATAATGTTTGTTATCATTACATGAAAATAAAGTTACAAAGGACTGGAACAACTAAAAATTATTTTAAAATTATGAACAAAGTGGGGTTTTTTATAATGCCTTAATGATTATTCATAACTGTTCTATGTGCTCATTGAGAAATAATTTCACAAATATTATGTTTTTCCAATAAACACTAAGGAAATTTTTAACCTGTTGCAACTGCAAACACTGAAAGAAACACTTGTAGGTTCCTTCATTTAAAAGCAGGTCTCAAATCAGAACCCTCTAAGTATCCATGATACTCTTACAGAATAACACTTTTGCCTGGATTTAAATCCACAGACCTTTCTAGCACTGGTTCCCAGCACTGCAAACAGAAATTAATAGTGACTAAATCCACGGAACTGTAGGACAAACTTCACCTCCAATAATCCTACTGAGGCTCACTTCCAACAAGCCTGATCTGAATCACCACTTTACTCACTTAGGCAACAACAAAAAAGCTAACTTTAGGGGCCAAGGATGTAGTTCAGTGGCACAGCACCAGTCTAGCAAGCACAGGGGTTGTAAATTCAATTTCTGGTACAAAAAAAGGCTAACTTATTTTACCTGCTCTACAGAGCTAACCAATTTTTCCTGTAGGCAGAATCTAAAACAGGGCTATAAAGAGTTCACTGAAACACTTTATAATTCTAGAAAAGTGAAAAACAAATGTCCACCATGACAACGCCTGTGGAATTAAAGTATAAAACATGCATTCAGTGGACCCAAACGAGACCAGTAAAAAGCAAGTTAGCAGCTCTATATTGCTATCATTACATGGCACCTTCTAAATAATTGAAATATCAGAGTTACTTCAATTTAAGGATAAGAAAATTCAAGGTAATAAAAATAAAGCTAAATTTCAAATCACTGAAAAAAAAGATACACAAATGTGATTAATTATACTACACTCTGTATGAAAAAGAAATACATACATACATGTGTCTATAACAGGCAGATATGAATTGTGTCAAGAAATTAGAAAAATCTGAGTATTTCTTAGCCTCCCACTTAACACAAGTACTATTTCCAAGAACCTGGTGATGCCCACTTCTGACAGAGGGAAACAAGTGGCAGGAAAAGAGAGGAAGTTTTACTTTTCACTGCCACTTTCATACCTTTTGACTTTTTAACCATGAGCCTGTATCATTTATTTTTAAATTAATTTTTTAAGTTCAGAACCTACTTAGCTAACCTGACTAGTTTTGAAGTTTCTCATTATTTTTCTCGCCATATGAGAGGCAGATCACTAACAAACCAGAACTGGGTGGTACAAGCCACAAGTCAGCCAGAGCTCCACACTAAGAGAAATACATATTGGTCCAGCTTTTTACTCTTGTAGTGGACAACACTTGTACACATCCTCATTTTACCCTCTCAATCTCCCTTTTAAGTCAAAAGATCCCAAAGATTTTTTAGTTAACTGCCTAGAGTAGGGACAGCTCTACAGAAGTCAGGCCCTGTCCTTCTCCACACCATTCTGAGCTTGACACTCTTCTTTACCAGGAATACCCTGCCCTGCTTGGAATCCTTCCTATCTTCCAAGGCTAAAGCCACCTCCTCCCACCTTCTATGAGGCCCTTCCTAGGCAGAATTCTTTTATTCTTCCTTCAAATGTCACCATATTTTGTTTGTAAATCTATCATCACTTGTATTTTGTCTTACTTAAATATGAGTTACTCTGAGGTTACAGAGAGTTTTTCACAGCTATGTCCTCCAAAATGCCCAAAATAGCACCTTTGAAAGTTTTGAGTTGAGTATGTTCATTTAAAAACTCCTGAGATGCGCTCACTTATTCTACATTGTGCTCTACAAAGATAAGTTATAAAGATTCCACTATGTCTTTAAAAAAAAAAAAAAAGCAAGATTTGGAAACTAGCATGGGGATCAGTTTTTGTTTTGTCTTGCTTGGCCTTGGCAGGCAATGTTTTTGACAAAATCTTATCTGATACCTATGAGCAGGGTTCAAGGAGCATCCATTTTGACAAAGGCCCCACCACATGTTTACTCAGTAATGTTTTCTGCCAAGCCACTGGAGAAGGTTTCTGAGATTATAACTTCTATTTTGTTGAATAAAAGCACAAATTACATAATGGGTGAAGAAACTCATAGTGCACACATGGAGAGTCTGAGAAACCAAGGAAGGTCAAAACAAGTATGTGAAAAGTCAGAGCAAAGACAGATGAAAACTAGTATGGATCTCAACTTAGACATAAATGTAGTAACAGACAGAAAAAAATGATGAATCTGCCTGAGGCAAGACCTCTGGGAAAAGCAGACAAATTTCTTAAAAATTATAATCTTCACAGAAAAACCCAATAGGCTTTAGGTGATGTTTTATGGAGAAGTATTAACCTTGGAGTTTGAACATAGGTTTTATAAGAAGAAATTTCCAGGCAAAAAAATCATTACATACTAGTAATTATGTAAATGCAATAGTGGTTCCTTCTCAAAGACTTATCTGTATCTTAGACTTGAAACAAAAACCTGTTCATATCACTTTAAATGTTCACCTGTCAACTCACGTGCAAAAATAGATTTGAAATTAAACAAGAAGTGAGCTGAGTTTTCCCTCCCTTCTTTGGTACTGGTTCAGTTCCGTTTTACACAGGAGTAAAGAAACGAAAATTTCATCCTTCACTGCCTTCCAACTTTCATCAAAGGTATCAGGAGACTTAATCCACGGTCCACAGAGTTCACAAATCCCACTGCTTCCTGATGAACCGCAGTGGGAATAATTATAACAAATGAGTTGCATATCATCCTATAAGCTTGGAATATTAATCTCTCGGTCATTTACAGCCTACTCTCTACCCCAAGTGAGCACTTGCAGAAGGAGCAAGATCCAAGAAGTCACATCATAGTAAACTGAAGGGACATACTTAAAATCCTGAAACAACTTTTCTGATCACTGTGGTGTTTATGGAAGGGGCATTCAAGTTTAGGGTGAGAATAAAATGCTTTAGCTAAGATAATGCTCAACAGCCCAGCCAGAAAGGATCATTCTAACAAACTAAACTCGCATTTAGGCCATGTGAATATTGCTTTATCTTGAACAGGCAAACTAGAAACCTTATTTTTAAAAAGAACTGTTTAAGGAAGAAATCTTCACTTAAAACAACAAGCTACTTCTTGACTCCGAAGGTTCGGCTGTCTTCACACACCAAAGCATGAATCATTAGGTAAAAGCAGCATAAAAGAAACACTTTGGGTGCTATTTACTAAATTGCACCCAAAAAGAACAATTCACCACTAAGCGGCAAAAAAGGAAAAAACTAAGTTGTAGGACACTGTCCCTCTCGAACGAGAATGCCCAAATGTCTAAAACTCCCTCAAACTTAAACTCTGTCTCTCCACCGGAAACCCACTGGCGACATCCCCACGTCTAGACCGAGCAGGAAAAGCACTTCCACTTGCATCACACACTGGGGCGACGCACCCAGAGGATCCCCAGACACACACACACACACACCGCGACCCCGCTTCGCAATCCGCTGGGGTCCCGCGCAACCTCCAGCCAGCTCCTCGCTCCTGTCCCCCTCGGCCCCGGCCGGCCACGCGCCCGCGCCCCCGGCCTCCAGCCCCCGCGCCCTGCGCCTTCGCGCCTCGGGCCCCGGCGCCCCCAGAGTCCCTGCCACGCCCCCTGGGGTCCTGGGTGCCATGACGGCCCCGCCGCCCCCCGCGGCCTCGCTCACCCACACGAAGAGGCTGTCCGAGAGCAGGTACTGGGCCACGTCGCGGGCGCTGGGCCCCCCGGCGCCTGGGCGGGAGAGCGCGGGCACCTCGGGCTGCAGCGGGGCCGTTAGCGGCTCGGGCTCGCCGGGCCCGGCCTCGGGCTGGCTGAGGGCGCGGTAGGCGCTGATGATGGTGCCCAGCAGGGCCAGGCCGCTGAGGCCCGTGTAGGTGCGCAGGCTGGGCCAAGGGAAGCGCTCCAGGAAGAGCAGCGGCATGACGGCGGCGGCGGCCTCCGGGCCCCGTTCTCCACGCGCTGCGGCCACGGGCCAGCGGCGGCCTCGCGAACGGCGCCCACGGGCTCTGGCGTCGCCCTCGCTGCCGCCGCCGCCGCCGCCGTCTCCGCCGCCGCGCCGGGCCGGGCCGCTCCTGGTTGCTCGCGCCGCTCCCGCTGCTGCCCCTGCCGGCGCGGAAGAGCCTCGGCGGGCTCGGGGCGGGCCGCCACCAGCAGGACGCGGGCTGGACGGGCGCGGGGCGCGGCCTCCCTCCCCCGCCCCCAGCGGCCGCGTCCCGGGCCGCAGGCAGCCCAGCAGCGTGCTCGCTGACGCTGGGCGCGGGCTCTGGCCCGGCTCCCGCGGCCCCCTCGCCGCGCCAGCGCCTGTAACAGCCCTCCACCCACCTACTGCGAGACACCGCGGCGGCCTGGGTGTGCGAAGGGGGTCGCGGTGCTTAGGAAATGAGACACCGCTCCCCAAGGAACGTTTATCAATTCTTACATTTCTTTGCACTGGTAGCCTCGAGTAAAGTCTCGAAAAAATAACTTAATTTGGCTAGAAATAAAAATGTGTTTATTCCTACACAAGTAAAAAAGTAAATTTGTTTGCAGCTTCTTTGGAAAATTACATAAGTTCCTGAGAGGTAAATATGAGTGACCTCTTGGCCTAGCCATTACACTTTGTTACATGCCCAAGAAAAGTGAAACTATACATCCACGCAAAATTATACACAAACGTGGGTAGCGGAGTTACTCATGAGGAGCAAAGACCCTAATGTCCATCTAATGATGAGTGGATAAATGGAGACCGTTAGTCACGAAAATGGAAGCACTGATACATCCTACAGTCTGAGGTCCCTGGAAACGTGCCTGCGTCAGAGAAGCCAGACACAAGTCCAGCTATTATGTGATCCCATGATAAGAAACAGGCGCAAACACATGGAGAACACAGAAGGCAGGTAGAGGGGAGGATAAGAAGACCTGCGATGATAGTAGAATACTGTTTTCCTTTTGGAGTGATGAAACTGTTCTCTAATGGTTGCATGACTCTGAATATACTAAAAAATCTTTGAATTGTATGTTTTGAACAGTGAGTTACGTATCAGTATATGAATTGTATTTCAGAGCTGTTACTGAAAACAGAATCAAAAAACAAAGCTACCCTTTAAAAGATGTCATTTAGAAGTCTTATTCCTCGTTATATCTCCAACATCTGTCATATAGTGTCTGGCCCAGAGTACCGTATGTACCCCATAAATATTTGTTGAATCTTCCAAACTTTCTAAAGGAAAAACTAAATTACTAAATTACCTTTAAAGTCTTTTTTATGCCAGTATTATAACTGTAAAGGACAAGTTAGGAAACAACAACAAATTTATATTAAACGGAGTGTGGTGGTGCAGGGCTGTAATCCCAGTACTCAGGAGGCTGAGGCAGGAAGACTGTTGCAAGTTTGAGACCAGCCTGGGGCACAGAGTGAGATCAAGACGGCCTAAATTACATAGCGAAAGCATGTCTTTAAAAGACAAAAAAAAAAAAAAAAAAAAAGGAAGAAAGAAAGAACTGGGGTTTAGCTCAATGGTGTAAGTACCTGCTTGGCAAACGCCAAGTTGTGAGTTTAATCCCTGGCACTGAAAAAAGAAAAAAAGTCATAAAATTAGCAACCACGTTGGAATTTTTAGAAACATCTTGTTAAAGGGTCTTCAATGAAACCAGTTTAGCTTTACTGAAGAAAAAAAGAATTCTTATCTTTGCACATGTGTACTTTTTAAAAACAGTCCTTTGTGACTATTAGATTTCAATTCTCCTTTGGTTCTCTGCCCACAACTACTTGTTTAAAATACTGAATTTTTTTTTTGTCTTTTTCAATTTTATCGGTACCAGGGATCAAACTCACGACTGCCTGCTTGCAAAGCAGGTGCTTATGCCACTGAGCTAAATCCCCAGCCCCTAAAGTACTGAATTTTAAGCTCTATGGGATAAAATATTTACTGTGACATTGTTAAATTTCTATCATCTTGTTTTGAAAGCCTATATCGTTTTGGGTTATTTGTTATTGTTGTTTGTCTTTTGTTTTTCTTTTATGTGTTTTATTTTTAATTTGCCTTTTAAATAAAAAAATTATTTTGAAAAAAATAGTATTTTTCCAGGAAAGTGTTCTTTCACCTGTAAGGTGAAAAGTAGTCATCATACTAAATCATTGTAATTTTTAAAACACACTAATTTTGAATCCATATTGAGTCCAACTCACAATAGATTTTACACACTAGCTTTGTCCTGTCATCATAAGGGACTTCTGTTAATAGATTTGTGTTACCATATTATACTTTTATAATATTGAGCTTTCTGCAAATCCAACACATCGAACAAGTAGCTGAAAGTAACTCAGCTATATATAGCTTTTTAAGTTATTATTATTATTTAAAGATTTGTGATTGAATGTTTTATTTAAATAATTGGTAATTTTTCTACCAGCATTTCCCCTCATGTTCCACATCCCTCTCAAGGGTTAGTTTAGATGTGCTCCATTTTGCTCAGGCTGACCTTGAACTTCTGGGCTCAAGTGATCCTGTCTTGCCTCAGCCTCTCAAGTAACTGGGGCTTCACGCATGAGAGCACCAGTCTCAGTTGTTTTCTGCTTTTCTTTTGTAGACAGAAAAGGGGTGCAAGGACCAAATCAGCCTCCTAAAGTCTTTAACCAGTACTTTCAGTTCTTGGTAGCTGTATTCTCCTCTGTGAGGGTCAGGATAGGCAGGACACAGAAGGGATAAATATTTAAATGTGCCCAGAAAGCCAGGACTGTAGACATAGGGACCGCTGCTGTCAGCTGAGCCCACAGCCACAAATGTAGCAGAAAGGTAACAACCAGATTTTAAGAAGCTGATCCTGCTGGGACAAGACAATCAGTGCAGTCCATGATGAAAGTTGGGAGTCGCCACCTGCATTTCAGTGCGCCATTGATGCCGCCTTCTAAATTGGAGACTGAGGAGGCCCTCCAATGCCAATGACTGAACTTCCTTCCATCTTTGTGGGATTGGAACTCTGATTTTGTTTATTTATTTGAAGTGCTGGGGACTGACTCAGGGCCTCTTGTATGCTAAACAAGTCCTTCCCCGTTGAATTACATCATCATTTTTTAAATTTATTTTTTAAATTCTGAGACAGGGTCTCACTGCATTGCTCAGGCTGGCCTTGAAACTTCACCTTCCTGCCTCAGCCTCTCAAGTAGCTAGGACTGCAGGTGTCTACAACCACACAGGCCTTGGATTTACAGTATTTAAAGGAAGTATGTCATTTCACATAAAGCAGTGTGTGTGGAGTAAGACTCATGCCTAGATACACCATTGCTATTTTTTTAAGGATCTAAAGATGTTTGGTATTTATATGACTTCGATTTTTACCATCCAGTGAGGAAGACTGGGTAGTTTTGTTGTCTTACAATCTCAAAATCGTACTTGAACTTCACTGATCCAATAGCCTTAACTATATTCCCATGAAACTGTTTCACGCGCTAGACCACACTAAATCTAGCAGAGAGAGAAAATAACCAAGTCTTTAAATTTATAGGGGAAAAAATCAAGTTTTTATTTTTCTACTTATTTTTCATAGATCTTTGATGTCCTGTATAAATATACAAGCAGTAAATTTTTCAGACTTTTGCAGTAACTTTATCAAGTTTCATTCAACTTTGATCCCCTCCAAAGGCTCAAATGGCTAGTTTTATTACATACCCTCATAATCTCATATTATAAACTTTCTATTTAAGGTATTGAAATTAAATTATACAGTATTACATAAGCAGCAAGCATGATGTATGTTCACAGAATATCCAGGAAAATTTAAGAAAAAAAAAAAACTTAAAGGAGTGATCACTACAGAAGAAACAAAGTCCTCAATAATATGAACTACATGCAGTTAACAACCTACTTATAACTTTCAGTCTTTAGTTTCTTCAGACTCCTCCAACTGAATCTGCTAAAAAGATGCTGCTGAAGCACAATGAGAGCCCAGCATTGCTGTCCCTGACCACTGAGCTCTTGCTATGATGCTGTTATAGTTCGTATTTAGATGTTTTCCCAAAGCTTCATGCATGCGTACCAAAGGCGGGGCTTTAGGGAAGTGACTAGATCATGGGACCAAGTCCATCAGTGAGTTTATAGTTAAATGAGGTATTAGGAGGTAAAGCCTAGTGAGAGGAGGTGGCTCACTGGGGAATGGCTGCAAGGTCTATCTCCCTCCTCTCTTTTTTGATCTGTCCGGGGCTGCCAAAGCAAAACAAGAGCTGTTCTCCTCTGCCACATCCCTCTGCCATGCTGCCCTTCCTTGGAGCCAATGGACTATGAACTGAAGCCTCCACAAACTGAGCCAAAACAAACCTCCCTTCTTTAGAGATGTAGGTGTCAGGTATTGTGTCTCAGCAAAGAAGAAAGACAGATGCCAAGCTAGGTCTTATTCAGGGACACTCAGTCACTGATACAGAAACAGAACCATGCAAGATTTCTACTGACACACTAAGGTTAGCAAACCACCTCCCCCACAACCCACCATAGGAATACCTCAAACAAGCATTCAGTTTTAAGTACATTTTATTGAAATGACAAAAAAATAAAAAAGAACAGTGACTATTTTAATCAAACTCTTGCTTTACAAATATAAAAATATAACCAATTTATACATTTCCCATAAACAATACCAAAAAATTCTCGGAACCAATATATAAATGGTGCGTGTACATTATGATATGAACACAGTAACCCAGTTTATTTTCCTCCTATGTGGTGTGCTAGGGGTCAAATCCTGGTAAGCAAGCGCTTTCTCCACCGATGAGCTAAACCTGTTGCCAGATAAGTTTTTTAATAGGTTGATCTTTCCCTCAACAGACAGTACACCTAAACTGGCTTAATGTAGGTTTTAGATAGTTTTATTCAGAAAGTAGGCTTAATAAATATGAACTAATATTAAAATGCAATTTATGGCTCAAATCATATTACAGTAGTATCTTTCTTACCATATAAACAACAAAAGCTGTTTGAAATAAGTCCAGTTTAATCCAAACAATAAGTGATGGTTAAAAGAAGTTAAATATATATGGGAAAGTCAGAAACTACTAAGCCTTCTTTGGCAATATAACATAAAATTGCAACTCCTCTGAAGCAGTCTTACAGATCAGCACATACCATAAAAGTAGTAAAGAGGTAAAACATTTTGCAGAACTAAGTACACAGAAGCTGCTGCAGGGGTTTCACCTCACCTGAATGACCATGTACTTTAAAAAGTCATTAACATAAATACATTTTCACCCACTTTGCCAATATTATTTCACCTTTTAACATTACTTCATTATCTTTTATTTAAAAATCTGAAAGATGAAAACTATGGTGTCAAAATTTCAAATTAAATTTTCCTACTTAAACAGGTACATTTTAAATGAAAATAAATCTTAACTGCCATTAATAGTGTCAGTAAATAAAAGGTGATATAGTTTTATATACAGTCTTAACAAATTAATAAAACATAGAATTATAACACATATAAAACACTGTGGGTGAATACCAGGCAACATTTACTCAATTGAAACAGAATGAGCCTTAGAAGTATCAGAGATACAGCACTTTTGCTATATTAAAAACAAATGCACACCAAAGACAAAACATTACTTTTAGCATGTTAAGTCACATCAAAAAAAGCATACAAGTAAAAAATGTCACAAATGACGGAAGAAAATGGTGTATGTGTGTTTTTTGTGCATATATATAAATCTACAGTATTTACCACTGTTGATATACATTTTGCAACAGCTCAGATGCTATCATAATCTAAATTGTACAGCTTGGTTTATCACAAACACAGAAACATAGTTTAAACACTGGACTTAATATAATCTGCTACGTTTTTATATATTTATTTCTCACCTTCCACATGGTCTAGTTATTTTATCAGCATTTTGAGTTTCAGTGTGGTATTTAGCTTTAATTCACTGCATTTGTTTTGCCATGAATAACACCATTACAAAGTTAACTAAAATTATAGGCTATATACATAAAATATTCTCACATTCACTAGCTAAGCAAATGTTTCCTTCATTTTAACACAAACTTTTGTACCTTAAAAGCTTACAGCTTGCAACAGGGAGAACCATGAGTGTTAGATCATCTGCTTTCTGTTATGCAAATATGAGCAAAGTAATACTGAAAACAAGCACTCTACTTCAACACAATGTCCTACTTTATTGGAGTGCTCAAAACTGTGTTTGGTAACCTTAGTAATAATAGAATACTTTTAAAAGTTTTGAGAGCATGAAAGTCACACTATCTTATAAAAGGGATCACAGTTCTAGACTCCTATTAACAATTAGAAATTTTTTTTTAAAAATTTTAACATGGATAAACAATGTAAAGGCCTAGTATGAGTAGCAATATCAAGCTGACTACACTTCTAAAGAAAGTGTCAGAAACAGGTCACATAACAACTACCCTGGACCCTTGGAGGAGAGATGCTGAACAGATTAAGGGGCTCCTGCTCTGACAGGAGCTTCTGTGAGTGCTGCATGAGTCAACTGCAGGTTTTCCTGCAGAATCCCTAGAGCTGTGCTGCAGCATTTCCCTGGCTTCTCAGAAGAGAGCAAGAAGTGCAGATCCAGTAAGTGCTGCACCTTTAGTTTAACTGCCCTAATTAAAAAAGTCATTAAGAGACTAAAAGCGGGATAGTCACGTTTGTTAGCTGATCGTTCTGGTCTGCTGTTTGTTTTTGTTTTGTTTGTTGAGTCAGGGTCTCCCTATATAGTTTTTAAGCTGGTCTTGAACTCAGTGTGGGCTGGCCTTGAATTCATGGTGATCCTCCTGCCTCAGCCTCCCAGAGTGCTAGGATTACAGTTGTGCAGCACTGTACTTGGCTTTCTGCTTCTTACTTCTGTGCACTGAATACACCAGCTAATTTGGTTACATTTTGTCCAAATACACTGCTAATTTAATGGAAATTTTAAATATCCAAAATAACTGAATATTGTTGCAACAAGGCAAAACAATCAAGTTTAAAATCCTCCAAATATACCATTAATATTATCAGCTCATATACAGAAGTACTACAAACTTTAAAAAAAATCATGATTTTCATCACCAAAGGGAAAAAATTCACTATTTTCCAAAGGGATGTCAATCATAAATGATTTTAAACAACTAAGTGTAACTTTTTAGTTTTTACTCTTACTCAAATATTCCTGGTGTCATTTAGTATTTTTATATAGAATATGCACTATTTGGATTATTCAGGGAAAATAAGATGGTATATGTGGTGGTTATACAATGGAAAAGAAGGCTTTCATTTGTAGACAAACCAGAAACGCAGGGTCTGAAAAATGTTCATTCATCAAGAACCTAAGCTGACCTAGAACTCAGTACTATATAGGTCACTGGGATGCACAATTTAAAACTGTTAGTTTCTGAGGAAGAGCAATAAAGTTCCACATCAAAAGATCTTAATGTTACACAATTCTGTATTTTTTAAATATTTGTAAGAACATACAAAATTTGAATTCCTCTAGTTCTGTATCTATCAGGATAAAGAGTTTTGGGATGCAACTGTATCTGACAAAAGCAAAGCTTTATTTGTACAGTATGAATTTCACACTCAAAACCATCTTTCTTACATCCCAAGGTTAATAACCCAAACTTCAATCAAGGTTTTACTCACTAGGCCTGGTATGAATGACTGACTCAAGCACTTATTTTAGGAAGAAGTGATCAAGAAAGAATTTCTAGGTCAAAGCTTAAGTTACGAAGGACAGGAATGGCCTTGAATCAGATGACTTCAATTCAAATACTACTTACTGACAGCCCTTTATATATCATACCTAGGAAAAAATTTACCTCTCCAACCCCGTAAGATTGCAAGAGCTAATATCTGAAGTGTAGTCTCTAAAGTGTTTCTCTTGAATGCCAAAACAATCATAGGTGATTTTACTCCCATAAATTTGATCCTAATTAATCAGTGTTTTTAGTTGTTTTTTTTTTTTTTTCTTTTTCGTTTTGGGATTGAACTCACGACTGCCTGTTTGCAAGGCAAGCGCTTATGCCGCTGAGCTAAATCCCCAGCCCCAGTGTTTTCAGTTTTTAATTTGGTATTTTTGTCTAAGGCTGACAAAACCTGACCCTTATCATCTCCGCCCTAGAATCCAGTTGCTTCAGAGTACTCCTAAATATTTCTGAAATGCTTTGTCACTTGCTAAAACCAAGTTTTCATTTCTGTGGATATAATTTTAAGTTAATTAAGATAACTTTGTGCACTAAAAGTTCAAAACCTAACCATTTCTACCATTGTTCTAAGAATAAAACACAATTTCATAATAGCAGTAATATCACCATCATTACGTAAAGGAAAAACTAAATGAGCTCTAGTTGAGTCTTTTTCTTATACCAATTCCTGTAACATTGCTGACTTAACCAATTTTAATGGTTTTCCATGTTTTTAGGGTTTGTTGCTTTTAACCTAAGGTCTCAATGGTTATAAAACGTACTGGTCAGTTAATATACTGACTTCTCCATAGAACTCTAGAGCACCAATGGTAAACCAATGGCACGCAAGCTGCAGCAGGGACATGGAACCAAGTATGTAAGTTGTTTTTATTTCCCTAAACTAAAAACTCAGTATACAGGTTTAACTGCAGAGTTGGCACTTTGCAATAAATAACTGGGTTTTGGGTTGCAGTTTGGGCACTCAAATCTCTGTCTAAAATCTAGTACAAAAGTTGCATCTTGAACTCAATCAAAGCAAGCTTCTAAAAGTAATGGAAGATCCTCATCACGAAGGTCTGTACAGGCCTAAAGTCCCTGTATGTGCCCTCTATGGTACCGAAGCAAGGGTTCCATAAAACTCCACTGACCAAAACTGTGTTTTAACATTTACCAGCCTAACAGGGGTAAAAAATGACCCTCAACCACAAGATTTTTCAATGTTTAATGAGAAATTAAAAAACGAAATACAAATAGAAGTTCACTTGCTTTAATGTTGTACAAAAAAGTATGAGAACTAAAAGTAAACATCACATTTGTCTGCATCACTGTCTAGTTCTTCATATTAACTTTATTATTCAAACAATAGGAAGAAGGGAGAAATTTAGGAATTGGGAAAAAGATAAAAATAAAAAAAACTTTTCTACCACATTTATTCTTCTTACACTGTTTATAGCTGTGCTCACAGAGACGGCTTCTTTTACTTCTCCTCTGCGCAGGAATTCAGTTGTATATAAAATTGAACCTGAAATTTTAAAAAGAAAAATGTCTTTATTAAAGTTTTAGTTAAACAGTTTTCACTTTAGGTAAGGAAATTTATCTGGATGTTTCTACTCTTCTTTGATATTTTTAAAATTTTTCTTTCTCTCTCTCTCTCTCTTTCTTTCTTTCCTTTTTTGGTGGTGGTGGGGGGGGACAGGGTCTCACTATGCAGTTCAGGGTCAAGCGTGGTAATACATTCCTGTAATCCCAGCACTCAGGAGGCCAAAGCAGGATTCCTGTGAGAAGTGGCCAGCCTGGGCTATATACTTGAGTTCAAGGCCAGCTTAAATTACATAGTAAGAGTCTGTCTCAAAAAGAAAGAAAGAAAGAAAAAAAAAAACCTATGCAATTCAGGCTGAATTTGTGGCAATATGATACTCCTGTCTCAGCTTCCCAAGTGCTGGGATTACAGGAATGCACCACCATGCCTGACCCACATTTTAAACATGTTCTACACCAAAACAGTTTTCCCTCATCAGTCGTACTTTACATATTAATAAGAGTTTTGCTAGTAATAAAAAAATTGAATCTAAATTTGATTGTGTTCTATGAAGTTCCTTGAAGGCAGGAAAATGTTTTACACATTCTTGGGTTTTTGGTTATTTTGGGTTTTGTTGTCATCATTCTTTTTATAGTCCTGAGGATTGAACCCAGAGCCTATATACTGAGCTATACCCTCCGGTTATTTTTATTGTTTATTTTGAGCAATAAGTTATTAACTGCCCAGGCTGGAGTCAGAATTTCAATCTTTCTGCCTTGCTCAGCCTCCCAGAACGCTGGCGTTAGAGGTGTGTGCCATTACTTCCATCTCATCCCTGAATTCTGATGACTCAGCACAGTTCCTATACTTGACAGGCAGGGTCAGTACCTGGGAGCAGTACCATGAAAAGAACTAATCCGAAGCTCACTGCTGCCTATCAAAAACTTACAATTTTTTTCTTTAGCTACATCTTGCCCAATTTCTTTTACATTGTCTATAGTCAAGTCTATAATAAAGCATACAAAATAAACAATATGGTTAGAAGTTTAAATGAACACGATTTTTTTTAATACCTTAATCTATAACCTAATATAAAGTCAAAGTGAAGGAATAAAAGATGAAGTTTAATTACTGACAAAGTAGAAAGACTAATTTCATACTCAACAACCTTTCACTCCTGGGATTTTTTTTTTTTTTTAAAGTACTGGGACTTGAACTCAGTCTTCACAACAGGCTATGTCCCTAGCCCTTTTTTTTTTTTCCTTTTCTTTCTTTCATTTATTTATTTTTTTGAGACAGGGTCTCACAATCTAGTTCAGACTGGCCTTGAACTTGCTATCTAGGCCAGGCTGGTCTCAGACTCGCAGCAATCCTCCTGCCTCAGCCTCTCAAGTGCTGGGATTACAGGCATGCACCATTATGCCTGGCTATAATTCTCATCCATAGTTGGCTCTAAGGATCACAACCAATATAAAGCTCACTTTTTGAAAAATGGATTTCTCACTCCGCCTAAAAATGCATACTCCATGTAAAAAAATCAGGATCTAATCCCATATTCCTCAGTTTATGGATAACTATAGTAGGGCCGGGGGTTTAGCTCAGCAGCACAAGCACTTGCTTGGCAAGCATGAAGTAGTGAGTTCAATCTCTAATACCAAAAACTAAAACTAATAATAACTACAATAAATTCTGAAAAGGAAAAAGAATATATTACACCAACAGATTTTTAGCACCTTGTTTTTTTTTTTTTGGTACCAACAATCAAACTCACGACTTCATGCTTGCCAGGCAGGTGCTTATGCTGTTGAGCTAAATCCCCAGATCCTGAACCCCTCCCCCGCACCGACTTTTTTAAAAATCAAAGAATTTACCCTAACTGTAGAGAATATCAGATCTGGCGAAAAGCAGCCAGACAAATATCAGAATGTTATGCCACAATTTAAGAGCTGCTTTTTATGGCTTATATGTGAACTAGGAATCCAGATGTCTTAGATTCCTTAAACATCAAAAATGATCAACTACTTCTTAAGTGATTTTAAATTTGACAGTTTTTATGAATGAATAAAAAAAAAAAATGTTCAACTTTCCATACCTGCTCAACAGCTGAGGAAGACTGGAAATGATGGGTCCATATCCTGGTGCATTGTCATACAATTCAAACAATGGTGCAGCTACCAGTTTGTAATTTTTAGGAACTGCAAACAAGGCTAAAATAAACCAAACAATATTCATTTTCTATAATTTCTCATGCAATCACTCTTTCTATTTCATTTAAAATTAATCAATAATTTCATATTTGAGAAAAACTTTTAAGGAAAAATCCTTATTAATACATTTTACTTACACTGTCTAAGACATGAAAATCTTGATTTGAAACTGATTCTCTCAAAAGATCCATACTATTAAGAATCAAGAGAACCTTTATTAAAATACCAAAAGCTAAACAATTATGAAAATACTATAATCTGGTATTTTAGGTTCCATTTAAATTCACTTTTCCCCCTGTACCATGACTGGCACAACTAAGAGAACTAAGTAATTCTGCATAAACATGGTATGTTTTACAGTTCTACAATAAATTTAGAAAAAGAAAAAATTTCAAGGAACTTGGGGAAAACACAAATGTCAATATCCTTGAAACCATTCCAGAAGTTTTTAGATAACTACCTTCAAAAACAAAATAACTGGCTGCCTGTGTTGGTTCACAGTTGTAATCCCATCACTGGGAAGAATGAGGCAGGAGGATCATTCAAGGACAGACTGAACATCATAGTAAGATCCTGCCTCAAAAAAAAAAAAAAAAAAAAAGCCACCAGTGGCATAGGGCCTCGCTGGCAAGCACAGGGTTAAGAGTTTGATTCACACCACAAAAAAACAAAACCAAAAAATTACCTTTCTCTTGAAGCTGAACCAGAAACAACTTCTTATGTTCCTTCGGCTTTGTAATATGTGCAGGAATATATGGATACTAAAATAAAAATGAAAATAATTTGTAGTTTCCAAGAACAACCATTTTTTTTTATATATCAGTATCTTTTCAAATACTCCCATATCTAACAGAAAGCTCAACCCTTTTGAGACTAAGTTCCTCATATCCTCAATATGATTTTATATTAACATATTCCAGAGCTTCATTTATTTATTTATACATTGATTCCCTAGGGCAGTGCAAACTCAGTATCTTCTAGTTTTTCCTTTACCACAGCCAAGTAGCTAAAAGATATACTAATAAATGCTTTCACATATATTTGCTTTTAATTAGTTTTTAATAAAAATATGAGCTGCTTTTTAAATATCATTACTAAAATTGTTCTAGAATCCTGACGTGGATATGTTTACTGCTTTAAAAGTTTAAATATAGCCTGTAAAGTATTTGACAAGATGCTCTTTGCTCCTGTGTCCAACCTTCCCACCCCCAGCACATGCTTCAGGAACACCAGATGCTCTAGTGGAATCCTGCCATCTGGGAAGAGTGTAACTGCTTGGTAAAATTAAGAAAATATTATAGAGAATCTAAAGAGACAAAAATAATTGGAGAGGGGCACTACTAGCTGATTATGAATAATTTTGACATCAAGAAAAAAAGAGATCTTTTTTTAGTGTGTATGTCATAAAAAACCTCTCACAGATGTCCCCACAATATATTCAGAAATTGATTTTACTTCTGGAGTTGTATTTGAAGACAGTAGAGAGGAAACTACTGAAAATAAGTATGAATGGGGAGTGGAATAAAAGCAGAAGCTAGCAAAGGCAGTATACCATCACCCCGACTTTACACTGGAACTTCTGCTAAGAGGCCAACCACTTTTCTCAAGAATGAAGCCAAAATTCAACTGCACCTGTTCAACTTTTATCTACTTATAAAAGTCTATGTTACGCTGGGGATACAGCTCAGTAGCATAAGTGCATGCCTGGCAAGCACAAGGTCCACAGTTCGATTCCCATTACCAACAAAACAAAACAAAAAGAAAAGAAAAGTCAAGTCTATGTTATTTCCCAGTGTTACCCACTGCCATTCAACCATCCCTAAGGCATCCCTAAGGGAACCTAGGCAACTGTGCCAGGCTTTAGCAATTCCCCACACCACCATAAAAATCAGGGACATTAGCACCAGAGACAAAAAGGTGAGAAGTGACTTGAATAGCACATGTTAAAAAATCTATTTCACAGACAACACATTTCCAAACCATGACCAATAATTTTCTTCTACTTGGGCCTACAAATGCCTTTAAAAAAAAACAAAAAACAAAACCAAAAACTGTCTCAGTGTAAACCAACTTGCACTACATGAAAAGGCCAAGCTAGGGAAATGATGTTGGCCTCTCTCCTATCTAAAACTCTAGGAGAACTTTTGATCTTTAACAGTGGTAGCAAACCATGGTATATATGTTGCAGCAGGCTGTTTTTATCACTGAAAGTGGTGCTACTGTGTTTTTCTTTTAATGTGTAATTTTTCTTTTCTTTCTGGCTTTCTGAGATGACCTCACCATGTAGCACAGACTGGCCTCAAACTCTCAGCATTCCTCCTGCCTCAGCCTCCTGAATGCTGAAATTACAGGTGTATGCCACAATGTCCAGCTGTTTTTTCTAAACTAAAACCTCAGTACAGTATTCAGGTTTAATTGCAGTGCTGGAATTTTGTGATAAAATAGATGTGTTTTGGATCATGGTTTGGGCACTTGGCCTCTAAAAGTTTCACCATCACTATATATCAAAAGGACTCAAGATCCAACTTTAAAATGTTCCTGCACTACTCAAAGTAGGAAAATGTAGCCATATGTGGCGGCTCATATCTATAACCCCAGCATTCAGGAGGCTGAAGGAGAATCACCTTGAGTTTGAGGTCGGCTTGGACTACATAGTGAGTTAAAGGACCGCTTGAATTACATAGTGAAACCCTGTCTTTAAAAAAAAAAAAAAAAAAAAAAAAAAAAAAAAAAAAAAGGCGGGGATTTAGCTCAGTGGCATAAGAACCTGCCTGGCAAGTGCAAGGTCATGAGTTTGATCTTCAGTACAAAAAAAAAAAAAGCCTGAGCAGTACTGATATTATCAATAATGGATTACAATATATTAACTACACTTAATTTTATGAGCTCATACTGACTAGCCAAACACTTTGGGTCACAGTACATCATTCTCCCCAAGATTTTATAGCTGCTGGGTTCAGATACATCTGAAACTTTTCTGCTTCTCAGCCTCCAAACTTATCCAGACCCTGGAATCTCTGAAAGGATTCTTAGACTCGATCTCAAAGTACAAGGGAATTAATACAATTCTTAGCCAATGGGAGACAGCAGTCCCAGCCTCTATCTTTCTGGTGGACAATTCTGAGGAGCATTCCACAAAGTTTATGACAGTCCTTAGAAATATCAATCTAGTTTAACACAGCTGTAATAAAGAGCAACAATATTATCTTTTAATTTTACTTCAGCTTCTGGTCTCCCTAACCCTATACTCTTTTGCTTCCTCTGATCATCTCCCAAACTATCTGCACCAAAGTCTATGTCATATTCTTCATGCTGAGTAAAGTCTTCAGAAGAGGCTAAGGAATGAACTCATTTTTCTGAAAACTGTTTTTACTAAAAGCATCTATTCTTAACTTTACAAATGACTGTTTACTTCAGGTTAACCACATAGTTGATGAGAGAAGCATCTCTATAAAAGGATCACAACCCTATATCAAATATTATAAGAAGAATCAAAGAGGTATCATAAAATTCCTGATGGAAATACTCAGAACCATCTGTGGAAGCCAGCTTCTTGGAGACACCTACTGATCCTCACCTCCTGCCATCTACACCTTCTGAGGTCTTCTCCCACCGTGTACTAGGCTATGGGCAATAGTGAAGAGCAGAAGCAACGCCCTGCTGCTGCCAAGACTAGGTTAGACTGTAGCTT
Source organism: Cavia porcellus (assembly GCF_034190915.1). Lineage (NCBI taxonomy): Eukaryota > Metazoa > Chordata > Mammalia > Rodentia > Caviidae > Cavia > Cavia porcellus. Next base: position 83,465,498 of record NW_026947487.1, read on the forward strand.
CATACTTTTTTTGTTCCTGTCTCTCTGCATCTGCTGAATTACATTCTCAGGATGAAGCCAGGTTCCCTGCTGAGTGTTATTCTGAGGAAATGTTCTCATGACAAGAAACTGAGGAAAGTCTTGGGTCAACAGCCAGCAAAAACTGAAGCCTTCAGTCCAATGTCCTAGCAGGGACTGAGAGGTCTGCTAACAAACACATGTGAGCCAAGGATCAGATCCTACCCCCAGTTCAGGGTATGATGCAGTCCCAGCTGACCACGTGACTAACTTCATTAGAGAACCTAAGCTAAAGCTAACCTACAGGGTAGGTCCCAGATCCTGATAAACTGACTTAAGATAAATACTTGTAGATTTGGAATGTTAAATTTTAAAGTACAGGTAAGTACTTCTTATGAGAAATGCTTAGGATGCATTTTAGATTTCCAAGTTTTTCAAATTTTAGAGTATCTGCATAGACATGACCAAGTTAAACACATCTCACTGAGAAATCCAAAGTTCAAAAACCCAAAACTTTGTTGGTAGTGCTGGGGATTTAATCCATGGCCTCACACATGCAAGGCAAATAGTTTATTACTGAGCTTCCCCATTTGATCCTTTGTTACTGTTTTGAAACAGAATCTTACTAAATTTTCCAGACTGACTTCAAACTTGTAGTCTTCCTACCTCAGCCCAACAAGTAGCTGAGATTCAGGCATATGCCACCATGCCTGGCTGTGTCAACCAGAGGATCCTAGATTTCAGATGTCTGGATTAGGGGTGTTCAACCTGTAATGTGTTATAAAGCAATAAATAATATACTATCCATGACAAGTCTTTTTGCACCCCCCACATACCCTAACTGTTAATTAAACCTGCATCCAATCTCTTAATCTAATTATCAATTTACAGGCCACACAGGACAAAGAGCTACACTTCAATGACAACAGGAGAATACAATTAGCAGTGGAACACTGATGACTTCAAACAGCCTTTCATTTACAGAGAAAAGAGGTAGCCAATCTGTAGATACAAGACTGCCCTAATTCAAACAAATATAAAAAAACCTGCATATGTGAAAACAAAAGAGGGCATCAACCTGCATCAACCTTTGCATAAAAAATGCAACCATAATGCAAACAAAAACAAAAATAAAAAATGTGAAAGAATGACTATATACTTAATGTTATGAAATTATTTTAGTATAATAGTATGTGGTTATACTTAAAATGAATATGAGAAGGGAATGGGAAGTATAAAAATGATCAGACTTTGCTATATGTATCTGTTAAGCCCCAAACTAAATCTAATCATTGTTTATAGCAAACACATAAAAAATCCTTATCTAAAGTATTTTAAATAGATATTTTTTCAGTGCCTAGGACCAAACCCAGGCCTTAAGCATTTTAATTAGGTGTGCTACAACTGGGCTATACCCCAGTCCTGAAATATTCACAATGAAAACAGTATGTAGGATTTGCTTCACAATAATCCAGTGTGAGGGTAGGGTGAATGGAGTACTACGTGGCAGGGAGCTGATGAAATATGCTTGCTGGTGAGTTGCTAACTATACAATCGGATGACCGGTTACTGGATTCATTTATTATTATCTTCTCTACTTTCACATATTTTCAAAATCTTCCCTTACAAGAAAAAAGATGTTTGGGTTTGTAACTCTACATTAAGGAGTGGAGAAATTTCAAGTTACTATGTTTGAAGAGTCTCTATTTTTTTTTTTTTTTTTTTGGTACTAGGGATTGAACTCACAACTTCGTACTTGCCAGGCAGGCGCTTATGCCACTGAGCTAAATCCAGGCCATAGCCTCTATTTTTAAAAGCATTTTTAATAAATCTTATTTGATTATTTTTAAATGCCAGGAACTAAACTATTTACCCAAATGCCCAGAAAATGTAATTGCACACTGACCTGAGGAGGCTCAAAATTTGGCCTCCACCAGTTACCAATGCAGTCATCAATGACCCAGTCTTGTAGGACTCCATCCTGGCGACCCAGAATCTGTCAAAAGAATCAACACAGGTTGTGACCTAAATAACTGTACTTAACAATGCTCTTCTTGGGTCTATAGCAGGACTGGCAGAAGGCAGCAACGAAGAGCAAGGCAGGCAGCCTGCGAGGAACAGGCTTCTGTTATTCTGCTTGCTTCCTTGCTGCTTGCTGGCTCTTGTCTGGCCTGCCACTGATGATTTCTCCTCTGTGATTCCCCTCTGCCATGCTACCTTGGTCTGGAGCCAGCTGACTAGGAACTGAAACCTCTATAAACTATAAGGTAAAATAAACCTTTCCTCTTACAAACTTTTTTTTTTTTTTGGTACCAAGGATTGAACTCACAACCTCATGCATGTGAGGCAGGTGATTACACCACTGAATTAAATCCCTGGCCCAACTTTTCCTCTTTTAACTTGTGGGTGTTACGTATTCTGTCTCAATGACAAGAAAAGTAACTAAGACAGTTGGTTATGATTTGCCCAACTGCTTTTCAGCTTCCCCCATTTTTTTCTTGTGACTGTCTCAATTTGTACTCCCTCCTAATGCATCTTCCTTTCCTTTTCCTTTCTTCTTTTGACAGGGTCTCACTATAACACTTCAAACTGGCCTTGGACTTACTATGCCTATGCAGGCCTCAAACTCATGGTGATCCTCCTGCCTCAGCCTTCCAAATGCTAGGACTATAAGCATGAGCCACCACACCCAGTGGCTCTTAACATTTTAAAAATGGAAACACTTAGAACAGGGTCTAAAAAAATGAAAACGCTTAGAACAGGGTCTCTCGCACAGTACTGGTACATCTATCTTTTTTTGGGGGGGTTTCACTATACAGTTTAAACTGTCCTTAATCTCACTAGATAGCCCAGGCTGGCCTCAAACTTGTGTTGCTCCTCCTGCCTCAGTCTTTCAAGTGCTGGGATTATAAGCATGTACTACTACGCCCAGCTTGGTATTTATTTTTTTAAAGATACACTTTTCCTGCCTTTTTGGTGGGTTTTCAGAAGAAGTGGAATTAATCAGATATTCAATCTACCATCTATGAACATCACACCACATGTAAAAGTTAATCTCTCAAAAACCAAACCAAAAAAAACAAACTAAATGGTCAATAGTGGAAGAATTACAGGTGATTTTAGTTTTGTTCTGTCTTTCAGTGTATCATGATTTTTGTAGATAAGTTTATTAGTTTTGCAACTAAAAGAGAGATTAAATGTTAAAAACTAAAAAATTAAAAATACTATTTATTTCAACAGCCTTCAGTATCTAGGCATTAGTTTCCAATTCTTCAAAGCCAGACACTAGAATGATCTTTTTAAAGAAGTACAATTTGGGCATAATCCTTAAGATATATGCAAAAATGAAAACATTAAGAAATCTTTCTCTTACTCAAAATTCTATAGAGCCCTACTGTTAACAAAACTGCTAGGATTCAAATCTTCAGTTTCATTACACACTAGCTGTTATAACATCAAGTTATTCAAACCCATAACCCAGCTTCCTTATCCATAAAACAGGATTTATAATAACACCTACTTCCCTAAACTATTGATGATTAATGGAATTACTACATATAAAACGCTTAGAACAGGGCCTCTCGCACAGTACTGGTACATGCTGGTTTCTTATTTACCATTATTCTTACATCAACATTTCCACTTTTATCAGGATTCCTCTTACTTCTTTTTTGAGGGGTGGGAGACACCAAGAATCCAACTCAGGATCTTATGATTGCCACGTAGCCACTGTGCTGCTATACCCCTAGCCCACTAACATTTCCATTTTTAAAATGTTAAGATAAGTATAAATTCAACTTGCAGAAAATAAACATTATACTAATGTTTGGGTTTCATTTATACTTATTGAAAACAAAAACAAAATAAACTTAACCTTTTCATAAGCTATAACAAAAGATAGTGGTATTCAGATGAGCAACAAAACTGTCAAAATGACTAAATAGAAAAATACCTCTGTCATTAAGCGTTTTAGTCCTTCAACTTCATCTTCTCCTGGATTAAGTTCACCACCAGGTCTGTATAAAGATTAACAATTTCAACTTAATACAATTTGGTTATAACAGGAAGAATATATTAACTTTCCATCAGGCAGCTAAATATTTCACTATAGGATAAGGCACTCAAAACTAACAAATATCAACAGCAGAGGAAAAAATATGCAGGAAAGTTGACCAAACTAACAGTATACAATGCTAGTTTTAAAAAGAAAATATATATAATACAGCATATACACAAATGTAAGTGCTGGTCACCAATACATCCCAATATCCTCTCTGAACTGATGGCATTCTTTAGGTCTAAAGAATAAGACATTTTTCAAGAATTTCAACCTTAGAATAAATAAGATCCAAAATGTACAATAGATATTGTATAGGAAGAAACTGTTCAAAAGGAAACAGAAACTGGGATGGGGGAAGGAGAAAACAAGGAAGAGAAAAGGAAAAATATATATACATACATACATGATAGTTCTACTACTAGCTTCTGTTAGTTCATTGAAAAGGTGTGTACTAATACTGTTTAGACAATTTTTCATGCTTATGTCTTGTACTCTGAGTAACTACTTTGAAGACGCAAATGTTATTACACGCAATGCATTAACCATTATTACTCTATTATCTTGTTTTGAATTTTTTCTCTTTAAAATAAAATTAAGAAAGAAAAAAAAAAGAACTTCAATCTAAGTTTGAAATTTTTTGTGGTATCATCCAACAGTTGCGGACTAACCATATAATAAAAATTTTATGACTTTATAAGGAAGAACTAAACTACATCATACTAAGGGAGAAATACTATCAACTGCTCTTAGTAATTCTACCATAATACTTTTTCCTACCAAACTCAATCAGTAACATCAACAATATACAGGCATATGAAGATTTCTAGTGAGAAAAATAAATGAATACTACACTAAAGAAAATACTTATTTTTTTTTCCTAAAGGCTCTATTACCAGCAATGTTTGTTGAAATAAATGACTAAAGGCGAAAGTTGTACTCCACAGCTGCATAAATCTCATTAAAAGTTATTCCATTAAATGTTAATTTCTAACAACACTTACAATTTGAAGAAAGTTGTTCCCAGCTGTAGTAGTAACACATGGGGAAGCCGGTGCTCATGTACAATCAGAACCCCTTCTACAGTTCTCCTCATTCCAATTTTATCAAATTCCTCCCTCATGCGTTGAAATCTGGCTGCAACCGAGCTGTCCTTTTCATAGAGAGGCTCTTTTGTACCAAAAGTGTAGTTGGTAAGGGGGTACCTATGATCCAAAGACAAGTAACTAGCATGAGAACTGAAGACCGTAACATGCCACAACAGATAGCAATCACAGAGAAAGAAACCATGGTCAAATGTGTCCACATTGTCCTCAGAAACAAAACCAAAAGATTTGTCCCAAATTACCTAATTAGCTAATGAAATGGCAGTGATTACAATATGCTTTGGACTCTTAAAACCAGAGCTTCCACATGACCAAGACATAACCTTGTCAGGTGTGGTGCTACTCATATGTAATAACAGTCCTACGGAGGCTGAGGCAGGAGGATTACAAATTTGAGTACAGTCTCTCAAGCATAGGTAACACTACCTCAAGGTCCTTAAATGCTTAGAGAGAAGATAATTTAGAAATTAGTAATACTCTGGTTTTACATCATGGTTGTTATACCAACAATAACCAACCTAGTTCCTCTAATCTAATCATAATTCTAGTAATTATCAGTGTTAATGGCTAATCTCTTTTTTTCCTATATGCTGAGCCACTACTGCCTATTATCTTTCCAGTTTTCTATCGTTGTTAACTGCCCTCAGCTTTTTCTAGCATCATAACCTTTTCTTTTCAGATCAACTTTTCTGTATTTTCTTTCCAACCTAAAGCTAGTAAGAAGTCTTTCTTGCCGTCTGTATTCATTCTATTCAGTAACCTTATTCTTTTTTTCTCATGAGAATCTTCTACTCACAATATGTAATCTGAGTATTCATCCTTCTACCAAGAACTCAAAATATAGCTTATACTGTCAAAGACAGTTTTCATCTTACCTAGCGAAGATCAAATTTTTCCTTAAAGATAGTTTATATCTCCACATTTCTAGTGTATCATATATATCTTCTTATAATCCTATGATTATGTACCTTCCAGTAAGAATGTTTTAGTCACATTCACAATGTATTTATCGAAAGTCCTTGATATTATAGTTAACTACACATCTATTCCACTCTGTTATTACTGAAAAGGAAAAATCAAGGTTGCTAAAACAACAAAAAATTGATTTCAGAAGCCAAATCTAGGCATAAAAGCAGCTCTAAAATAATTAAAATACATTGTCTCCAGGATATTTTACGGATCATAAAGAACTTCTCCAGTGTACCCAAAGCTAAATCTAACACTGTCTAGCACTATGTGCCTGACAAGTGTTTAAAATACTTTCTATGTGTTAAAAATTTAGTTCTCACAACCCAAATTAGAAAGAACTAAGGTTACACAACACCTCTCCATTGCAAAAGCCAACTCGCATATCAGTAAGCCCAGATTATCTATCATCATACAGTGTGCATCCCAAAGCATGCATAATATCTTTCTTCCTCACCACTGTATACCCAATATTATGTACAATGTCTGGTAACAAGTACACATGTAGTATTTCCTAAACAAAAATATACTGAGGTAGATTTATTTTCAATTATCAGTACTTATCAGTATTGATCAACTTAAATTCAGTGATTATTTCTCCATACTACATTCACAAAGTATCAGTATACAATTTCAATGTAGCAAAGTGTAACATTTTTCTGAAAGCACAACTATTTCACCAATTTTTCATAACAATTGCATGCTGAACCTCAATGCCAAAAAGAAAAGCACATCAAAACTGGATTTTAGTTCTGCTCATTACTGAATATAATCCCAAAGTTGTGCGTTCACACTTTAAAAATGCTGGCTTTTCCATTTCATGGGAATCTTATGAGGGTATTCTAAAAAAAAGTGACATGAAATTAAAGTGCTACAAGTTAACATAAAGTTACACAAATTAATTTTATACACACAACTATCAACCAATTTTGACTTTATAAAGCCTAGCATTTTATTACCTAAAGTTCCAAGCCAGCACCTTTTTGCAAAAGAAAAACAAAATAAAAAACACAATAATACATATCTTTTTAACTTCAAACCACTTTTGGTTTGGAGGATGAAAGTTCATTTATGCTACACTGCCTCACAAACTCAAAAATGAAAGATACTGACAATTTCTTGAGGAAGACACAGCTCAAATACCAATTGTTTCGGTAAAATTACTTTTGAGAGTGACTGAAATGCAATGATTTGCAGCCAAGCAAACCTGTGACTCAGATGCACACCTGTAATTCCAGCACTCAGGAGGTTGAGGCAAAGCCAGCCTGAACTACAAAGGGAGATCCTGTCTCAGCCTCCCTAAAAAAACCCCAAAGCAATGGTTTCCTTAAAGAAAAAGATGTGTTGAAAATAAAACATAGGCAACATTTTGCTCCTTTTCAGAGTCTGCATGACTATCAAACTAGTGTCCACGTCGCCAAAGGAGAATCTACAGGGTGCTCGAGATCCCCTCGCTGTGAAACAGAACAAAACATGGGGTATGCACAAAGCGAGCTACTACTAGACAGGGCTTAAAGGAAAAAACTAAACCTACAAATTTTGGGTATATCTTGAAAGCTTGCTATTACAGAAAAGTATAAAGCGCTAAAATGATAGTTCTACCATTTATTTCAAATAAAAACAGATAAGGCAATACCATACAGGTGATGTGAAAGCCCAAAAGGGAAGAATTTTTAAAAACATATTCTGACAGGTAAGGAAAGGATAAATTCAAAACAAACTTCGGTGTTACTCATAATGACTGAATATGGGAGAATGGGAAACATGTTTTCTTTCAAAACGATAAACCTGGACTGGGGATGTAGCTTAGCGGCGCGGTGCCTGCCTGGCAAGCGCGAGATCTTGAGTTCGATTCCCGGTTATATATATGTACATTCATACATATATATATATGGAACACCTTTTCTAAATGGACTCTAAAGCCTTGCGGTTGGATGACGTTCCCCGGGCAGGGAGGCGCGCCGGAAGGAGAAGCCCCTGTTGCAGATGTTCACAAGGATGCCCGTGAAGGCCGCGCCACACTTACAGGTTGATGGTGCGCTCCAAGGTGAGGGGCTTGGTCTGCTGGATGTACTTGTTGCCGAACTGGTTGACTCCCCGCGGCCAGCCCGTCTGCGAACGATTGGGCGGTACCACAGACATGCTGGCAAGCTCTGGCCTTGGAAGCGAGCAGGAAGCCGGAGGAAGGGGAAACTTTCCCAGTTCGGTCAGCGGTTATCTGCGTCCCGCTCAGTAGCCGCCACCCGCCATTAACAAAAAAGCGCAGAGGGATCCCTACTTACGCCGGAAGTGAATCTGACCTCCCCGGCGGTAGGAAGTGGAGAGGCTAAGGCCTTCCAGGTCGAACCACTTTGGACCAATCGCTGGTGGGATAACCTCAGAATCTGGCGCTCTCATTGGTAAATCTGGTAGAGGTTCCGCCTCCTCGTATTTGGCTGTCGCAATATAAAGTAGCACTAGTTAACACTAGAAAGGCGGCATTCTGGGAATAGTAGTTTGGAGAGGAAAGTAGCATCGCGATTGGTGTGGCGCGGTTCTATACCTTGAGACATGAGTGAGAAGCGGCCCGCGGAACCCGGCCCGGCCAGAGTGGGCAAGAGGGTAAAGAAGGACGTGGTGGCAGAGTTTTCGGACGCTGTCAAGGAAAAAACCTTGAAAAAGCATGTGGCCGAGGCCTGGATCCACAAGACGCCATTCAGTCATGGTAACCGGGTGCTGTGAGGGAGGAATGTTGCGTAGGAAACTAGAAACCTCTGAAAAACCGGGAGGGCTCGAGCCCAGCCCTGGGCGGCAGGGCCGTAGAGGAGATATTTGGAGGATTTCGGCCACTTCTGACCCCTTTACCTCGCTTTTCCTTCCACATTCAGTTTGAATTAAAAAACCTGGAAGAAAAAATGTAGGCCGTAGAGAGTCGGAAGTTGAGGGCATAAAATTACTGTTTGAATCCTGTCATTGGAGATCCCTGAGTTAGAATCTTCACAGATTGTGCGTCTTGGCAGTGGATTTAACCTTTTTAAGCATCAGTTCCTTCTTTTACAAAATTGTATAATTAATGGTATTTACCTCAGACAGATTAACAGGCCAATGAATGTAAGCGTCATTGAATGCTTCTCTGAATAAGGAAAAATAAACATGTAGACAGATACTTGAGAGTCATATGTGATTTTCCGGCAAGGCTAATGTTCAATGATCCCATGATAATTTAGCCAGAGCGTTTGTTGTGAGCTGCCAGAGAGCAAGTACTTGAATTTACTCGTTTTGATGTAGTTCCACTATATGACGTAATGTGTGGTGACCAAGGTAAAGAACGTTCGTCAAAGGATTTCCGCCTCAGCTTCAAGTTATCACCTTAAAGGATAAGAACTCTGCTTAATGTGTTGTGCATTTTCTTCCAAAGTTCACCCCATTTTTTTCAGTTGTTAAACACATCCAATTGCCAAATTCTGGGTGCTGGGGATGTAGAGCTTGGTGTTTAAAGTGTAATCGCAGACCACTACAAGTCTTAATTTCATCATTTGTTAAATGGGTACTGTATATGATAACACCTACCCCAGAATTGCAGATGTCTAAATGAGATATAAAATAGCATTAAGCCAGCCATCTGATTGTATTAGAGAAATAGTAATCTAGCCCGCTAGAACTAATGGGTATATTGTTGGAATAAATCAAGGAATTAATAGCACTTGTGCTGAACCAGTTTTTTTAAGTGTTCAATGACTTTCTTCTAGTAAGTTGGAAAAAGAAAAGATAAATTGAAGAGAAATTTCCAGCCACTATTGTTACTCTCATTTAATTTGTTGTTCTTGTTTTAGTTTGGGGGGGGGGGATGAATTAAGAATCTAATATACATTTAGATTACACTGAAAAACTAAAAATAGCAAGAACTTTGATTGATTTTGAGGCAGGATCTCACTATGTAGTGCAGGCTGGCCTTGAACTCAGTGATGATCCTCCTGCCTCAGTCTCCCAAATGTTGGGATTACAGACATGTACCACCATGCCTGGCTAATAACTTTGATTTAGTAGCATCATCTTTACTCAATTTAAAAATTAGTGTTTTAATCACATTCTATTTAAAAGGTAGAATGGTGAGTGAAAAAAGGGCAGAGCTTATAATTCTTACCCCAAATCTTGGAGCTTAGGTATTAAGTTCTCAAAATTCAGTATCATCTCCTTTTGTGTTTTCTCTGCTATGTTACTTGGTCAGAAATACAAAAGGGAAGAGATAGATAATGTTTTCCTTCTAACAGAAGCCATTGTCATGGATATGGACCCATTTCTTCACTGCGTGATCCCAAACTTCATCCAAAGCCAAGACTTCTTGGAAGGGCTTCACAAAGAACTTTTGAACTTGGACTTCCATGAAAAATACAATGATTTATATAAGTTCCAACAGGTATTTACTCATCTGTCATTTTAATTTTTCTATCTCAGAAATTTATATATAAAATTAAGACTTGAGATTGTAAAAACAAGTAGGTACTGCCATAAGAAAACAGTGTTAAGGGTATCTTAATTTTTTAATTCATTTTTTAAAACGATCTTTATGAGTTAGTCATTTGCAGTAGAAGTTAGATGATCAATGGTAGTCTTATGCAATAATACAAAAAGGATATGCAGACAACATGATTTATACTTCTACTTGTTACATGAACATTTGACTGAAAATGCCTAAGTCTAGTAAAACAAGGAAAGCATGGAATAGTTGGAACCCATTCATTACATTATTTCTCAACAAGCACACGTCACTAATAATAAAAGCAGTCTACACCTCCCACAGTCACCTATACATACACTAACCCAAATAATTGCATATGTACTAGATAGATTCTAACTTCATTCTAGTTCATCTTTTGAATTTGCTGATGGTCAAGGAGATCATATGTGAATAGTATTACTATGTGACATACACATCTTTGTTTGTTATTGTAAAATAAAACATCACAAATTTTAAAAGATGAGGTTTAAGATTGAATTTGCCATGGAAGGTTCTCACCTTGACTTCTAAAAGGCACTCCTACATTTAACAAGAGATAGGCTGAGCATGGTGGTGCATGCCTGTAATCCCAGCACTCAGGAGGCTGAAGCAGTAGGATTGCTGAGTTTGAGGCCAGCCTGGGCTCCATAGTGAATTCAAGGCCAGCAGGAACTACATAGTGAGACCCTGTGTCAAAAACAAAATAAAACCCCAAGTGTACTGAGTGTTAACTGTACACTAAGTGCTTTAATTATGATAGATTTTGACAGTTTGTGCTGTGACTTTTAAGAATGTAAAATAATAATGTGAATATTGATGGTAACAGAGTTAAATCAAGAAACACATTGAGCCAGTAAATATGCTACGAAAGAATGAAATAGGTTTTAAGGAATGATATGAAGACACTCGTGTTGGAAAATTGTAACCATTTAAAATTTTGAGTTCATATCTTTTAAGTGGCTACTTTTGTTGCAGTGTGTTTTGCATTGTAGTATAGCCATCACAGTTAAATCTGTTCTCTTTTTTTGGTGGGCATTTAATTTGGCTAAAAGTACTATCTTGAAATCAGGGTTATTTTTTCTTTTCTTAGAAGACACATCCCAGTCTATAAAAATGTAACTCACTGATTTCCCCAGTTTGTGGAATATCTTTCAGTACATGAGATACATCAGTCTTGGAAAAATCCTTTAGAAAAGTCTCAGTGAAATCAGATCTTAAAATTTCAGAACATAAAGATGAAGAATTGTTTTGTTTTCTTTGCATTTTCCCTTTGAGTTTATCTAAGAGAATATACTATGCATTTTTTCTATTTGTTATTATCAAGTGGCCAGCTGCCCTACAGTCTTATATTTGGGCCTTGAGCATATGATAAAATTAACCAGGTTAATGATGAGACTCTGAATTCAGAAAATCAAATGATCAGAACTGGAGATTCAGAAATAACATCTGCATTTACTCTGACCACTCCCAATGTCCTGACTGTATGGACCAGGGCGGATTCTGTTTCAGAAGTGTGAAAACTCCATGACATTTCCCTATACCCCAAGAGGATACCTGTTGTTCTATTTATAAGAGAAACAAATCCTTGTTGTAAATCTTACCATGATTTTTAGCTGTAGGTTGTGAGTTCGATCCCATGGAGCCTTATGGCTTTGTGTCTTCTTCACTGTCTGGCATGAATCTCACACTGGTCTAAAACTGGCCTTCTCCTAATCTGTTCCATTTCCCTATGTCAACTACTGGCTACTTTTTAGTAACTTAAGCCAAAAATGAGTCATCCTTGACTCCTCTTTTACCTCTATATCCCTTCCACTGAGGAAAAGTCTCTGCCTTTAAAATAGGGTGGGGCTAGGGATTTAGCTCAGTGGCATAAGCACTTGCCTGGTATGTGCTAGGTTATGAGTTTGATCCCCAGTATCAAAAAAGAAAAATGCCTTACCACTTGCAACACCTGGTTCAGGCTGTCTTTGTCTCTCACCAGAATTAGTCTATCACTGTTAACCAGTCTCCTACTCACTTGTTTACACAGTACAGCCATTGTGTTCTTTTAAAATATAAAGAAACCCAAACTGTGGAGTTAGTTTGCTCAGTGGCACAAGCACTTGCTTGGAAAGTACAAGGTCATGAGTTCAATCCCTAGTACCAAAAAAATAAAATAAAAGAGAATTGAAAATACATGCTCATATAAAAACTTGCCCATAGAATTTTTTAAAAAAGGAACTTTCTCACAAGTGTGCATAACATTATTTATAATAACCAAATAGTAGAACTCAAATGTCCATCAGTTGACAGATGCATAAACACGATATACCTATACACAGGAGTACTACTTAGCTGTAGAAAGGTACCTGCTCCTGCAAGATGAACTTTGAAAACTTTTGCTAAGTAAAAGAAACTAGGCTACATATTGTGTGATTTTATTTATATGTAACATCCAAAATAGACATATATATATAGGCAGCAGTTTACAGGTTATTAGAAGCTGAGCAATAACTTCTAATGGGTATGGGATTTCACTTAGGAGTGTTAAAAATTTTTTGATGTAATGTTTGTAGACTTAGCCATGCAGTCACCCTGTGCATCTGGAAGATACTTTATCTCATTGACTTCTATCCTGGTCTACCTTTATAATTGCAACTCCTCCCTGCTATCAGCACTCCCTTGCTTCTGTTCCCTGCAGTTATTTTTCCTTTGCACTTAGCATCTTTATGCCAATAATCCTCTTTTATGAGTATTATTTCCCTCAATAAACATAAAGTTCTCTGTAATGAGTAGGGTATTTTCTCCTAAGTAAGGTACATAAAGATGAAGTAACTTGCCCAAGTCAGATCTGCCAGATGGAAAGGCCATGTACCAAAGCTAGGCAGTTTGGCTTCAGAGTCCACACTCTTTTTTTTTTTTTTTTTTTTTTTTTTTGTCTTTTTCCTTTTCATCGGTACCAGGGATCGAACTCACGACTGCCTGCTTGCAAGGCAGGCGCTTATGCCGCTGAGCTAAATCCCCAGCCCTAGAGTCCACACTCTTACCCACAGTATTATACTGCCAGGGCCTTCACTAGACTATTCTGCTTTTTGTGCCTAATACATAATAATAAATCCTTGTTTTCTTTCCTTCATGATCAAGTCTGATGATTTAAAGAAGAGAAGAGAGCCTCATATCTCAGCTTTACGGTAAGCAAATAATCGTATTTGTTAGGTGTCAAATATGAGTTAGGTATAGTGGTAAATACTTTAAATGTATCTCACAGTGTTTGCTGACATTATTACCCCATTTTGTACAGGAAGAAACAGACTGAGAAACTAACTAGCTTCTTCAGGACTACCCAGCTGAAATTGAGGGACCTTGGATATATAAACCCAAGTCTGTCTGATTCTTAAAGCCTAATTTTAAGAGCAGAATATATTTATTTGAGTGAAAGAAAGCTTTTGTCTGAGAGACACAGGGGTCCTAAGTGAGTTGCCAAAGACTGTCTTTTCTAGGGACTTACATAGAGCAGAACAACGAAGTAAGATGGTGGGGAAAAATCAGAACTTGCAAGGTGGTCATGAAATGGAACAGAACTATGGTCAACCAAGAAGATGAACTGTTCAGGTAAAATTGACTAAATCAGGGGCAAATGGGGAAGTAAGTCACATATAAGCAGTCATGCTTAAAGAGCAGTGATTCCCCCTATAGGGAGTTGGGATGCTGACTCTTCCTTAAGACTCTATGCCTATTTAGAATGTCCTTGATGTTTATACTTAGGGTGTGGTTGCATTTGTTTGATGTTTTGTCTTGAGATCTGACCCACAGCAGAAGGTGTCTGTCTCTTCCAAAGTTACAAGATATGTGGTCTTCTTCACTGGCTCCTTTCAGGGCCTAGCCCTATCTGCCTGTCTAATATTTCTATCTAACTCAGTTGCCTATAATATTCCCCCTTCTGGAGAAGTACCCTGAACTTTCGTGAAGGAGAAATAAGGGAGAAATGGGCGATGACCAATCTGGCTTCTTTAGGCTGGAAGGGGTCATGGTTGTTGATTGGCAGTCAGAGATAGCTCTGTAGAGGGTCTATGAAAAGACCATTGATAGACACCAGGCATTTTCATCTTGGGGAGGCATGCAGCTTTAACTCTGGAGAAGACAAAGCCAAAGAAACTAGTATGCATGAAGGCCCAAATTCTTAAAATGTTTGACTTCATTAGTGATCGAGGAAACACAAAGTAACAATGGAGATGCCATTTTTCACACTGTGGATGGGGATTACATTGTCCTAAGAGAAGCAGAAAAAAAATAACAAAGACCTCTCCTTCTTTGGTAGGGGAATGTTGGAGGGAAAAAAATCAAATGATATAAATTCCTTTATACTGTATACTGCTGCAGCCTTTTATAGGAGATAGGTTTGGCAGGGGGGTTGTTTTTGTGTTTTGGTTTTTTTTCGTTTTTTTTTGGTACCAGGGATCAAACTCACAACCTAGCACCTGCCAGGCAAGCGCTTATGCCACTGAGCTAAATCCTGGCCCTATTGGAGATGGTTTGGAAAGATGTATCAAGACCCTTAAAAGTACGTGTATCTTTTTAAGAAAGTAATTCTACTTATAAAAACTTACCTTGACAGAATAACAAATGATATACTCAAAGATTTCCATGAGATTGTTATAATATTCACATCAAGCAAAATTATATGCAAATTTAAATGGCCACATATATATGTATGTATGTATGTGTATATATATATATGTATGTAAATGTATAAAACATATAGTGGAAACTATGCAGCCATTAAAAATATATGAATTTATATAGAAAAATATTTGAGTTTGATAGTTACTCTTCTTTCATCAATTCAAAGTACTAGTTCTTGGTTTTTTTTTAACATCTATGTGATCATCCAGTGTTTCATACAATCACTGTTTTGTCCTAATTTAATTGACAATCTTTTGTTCTTAAGCACATACGAAGTAATAATTTTATAATCAAAGCTTTCTTAAATTCATTGAAATATACTTTTACTGAGAAAAATGTTAAGACAGTTGATAACAGTCCTATTTAAGAAAAAGATACACATATATATTGGGATATCTGTATGCATAATAAAAGACTTGGAAAATGGAATGTTTGACTAGTAGGAGTACAAGTTTGTTTGGATTTTATTTAAACAGTTTTTTTTATATCTATAGGATTTTTTCCTGGTTTTTCTGTAAATACATGTTGCTTTATAATAGCTGTTTTTCATCTATCTAATAGAAGTTGGGTTTTATTTTTAAATTGTCTTTTAGCTCTGAGATTATATATGTGCAAGCAGCCTGCACAAGTTGTTACTTTTTCTAAATCCTGAAGTACTGTTTCTATGTTAATTGTAACGAAAATTTCAAATTTATTTAGACTTTTCCCTTAGAAGAGATATAGTCTCACTTTAAGGCATTATCTCTTCAGTTCACAACAGCCTCTGATAATCATTTCATCTGGAACTGAGTTACATTCCATACCCAAAGGGCCACAGCCAGCTAGTGTGAGAGCCACAATTCTTTTGGTCATTACAGAAAGCCAGTCTTTGTATTTGTATCTCCCATTTGGGTTCCCATGAGAATTCTCTCATGAATGAAATTAAAAAGTGGTAATGATGTCAGAAAACAAACCTGCTCCTGACACATTCATAGTAAGGAAAGAAGAACCTTTTATGAAACAAATTGGTGGAGATTAATGCTACTAGTAAGAGGGTTTGATGATATTAGTTGTTTAAAATACCACAATTTTGCAGAAATGTTTTATCCACCCATATTGTCTGAAGTAGCTTTCTACCTTGGTCCATTCTAAATAACTTGTAGCTTTGCCTTTGAAAGTTATAGAACACTTCATAGTATTTTATGGAATATTTTGAGTGGTATATACCATAATATAAAAAAATTTGATAATGAAACCTTACAGATCTATGTGGAGACATGATAGTTAGATATGAACACTAAATTTGCATTTGGGGGAATTTCTTTCCTTTCCTTTTCTTTGTTTTAATTTTAATATTTATTTATTTTGGTACTAAGGATTAACTCATGACCTTGCACTTTGCTGGGCAGGCACCTTGCTCCTGAGCTATATCCTTGACCGGTGAATTGCAATTATGTGCTTTTGGACCAGGACAATCAAAAAATACTAATCAGATACATTTATGCCTGTGATTTTTTTTTTTTTTTTTTTTTTTTTTGGTCAAATCCATTTTATTCCAAGGAAAAAAAGAAAAAAACCTAAAATTTCAAAACCATCAATCAGGACAATGATACATACATTGCACATTGTTACCCCAAATCAATCACCCAGAGTACAAGACAGCTGCTTTCAATTGTCCAAACAATACCAGCACAAATCCTTCTCTTCATTGAACTCCGAGAAATCAGTAGCATAGCTATCGTAACTATTTCACACATACATATGTTGTTACTGTCAGCTTCTGACATTAGTGAGACAATACAGTGTTTACATATGATGCACATGATTTAAATTAATGTAATCTTTTAAAATTTTTGTAATTTATGAAAGTTAATTTTAAAGTTCTTTGAATGAATTGTGTTAAAAAGATTTCTACACAGAGAGTTTAGCTAATAAATGGAAATATTCACCATATGGAAATATTCACCATATTTTTCGTGGTATCTTGTTAGCACCAGAACTTCTATGAAGGATTTACTGATTACTATACAGTTTAAAGTCTTTATGATCTTCTGCAGCAGTATCATTCAGTGTTCATTGAAGGGTGGTACTAGGAAAGTGCTTCTGATATTGCAATTTATAATGGGAAATATGTTTAGTCTTAGTCCCCATTCCTGGCAACAAGCTCTTAAAACCTTTGCAATATAAGATTAATAAAGATAAATGAAGCATCTTTGGTTAAACCTTTTTTTTTTTTTTTTTTCTGGGTACCGGGATCGAACTCACTATCTCATGCTTGCCAGGCAGGCACTTACGCCACTGAGCTAAATCCCTGGCCCTAACCCTTTTTGAACTATACCTGAGTTTATCTTAATGTGATGATTTTGGAAAGCCCTAAAGATTTGGGGTGTGGAATTGGTATCCAGGGATGCTAACCATGTGATGAGAGGGTTGAAACATTCAGCCCCACTACTTTAATCTTTGAAGGAAAAGAGAAGCTGGCAGTTGATTGGGTTAATCACCAATACTGAGTGGTTTGTTTAATCAGTCATTCCTGCATAATGAAGCCTCCATGAAAATCCCGCACCAAGGATAATTCAGTTTGCTGAAAAAAGTTAGAGGTACTTGGAAAGATACTATGCTTTTCTGAATCTCTTCCTTTTGGCTGTTCCATGTACATTGTAAATTGTCCAGCAGATGATCAGACTTGAGGAGGGTTTTGTGGGAATCTCTGATTTATAGTTAGTCTTAACCTGGACATGAGATCACTGTCTGAAGGTGAGGGGCAGCACTAATGGATTATACCTTACATGCTAACCTCTTGCAGATAGTGTCAAAACTGAATTGAATTATCAAATCACCAGTTGGCAACCAAGCGTGGTGGCTCTTGCCTGTAATTCCAGCACTCAGGAGGCTCAGGTAGGAGGCTAACCAGGAGTTCAAGGCCAATTTGAACTGTACAGTGAAACCCTGTCTCAAAAAGACCAAAAAAAGAAAGATAACCAGTTGGCTTCAGAGCAGTCGGTGTGGGGAAAAAGCATATATTTGGTTTAAAGAAAAACAATTGAGTTTTCCATGTACTTGCTCAAAAACACATTTGGAATGCAGCAATGCTAAGTTGTTAATGATAAAGCAAAGTGAAGTGATGCTGTGGTAGGACATACTTTACGGTTAGAAGGAACAAAATAAAATAAATGAAATAGGGCAAAAATATGCTACAATACCTAGAGATTTACATTTATTGGTCTTAAACTATGTAAGTTAAAAGTGCAAAACATTTCTCAGGACCTTTTGAGTGAAATCTGAGAATGATCTCTTGAATAAAATGTGACCTCCTGGGAAACAGTTGCAGCATCGATCCAGAGAGCGCCGATATTATGACATAACAAGTCATCTTTTGTTTACACTTCTAGGAAACTACTGTTTGAAGATTTCCGGGCCTGGCTTTCTGACATTTCTAACATTGACCTGGAACCAACCATTGACATGTCCTGTGCTAAGTATGAATTCACTGGTAAGGAAGACAAAGTTGTCTGTAAGATAACTCCACAATAATGGAAGGTAGCATCTGTGTACCAAAACACTAGCCTTAATGTTGCTTCATGCTTAAGATCTAGCCCATATTCTTAACCACCTTATTGGAAGAGATAAGGCAGTAATTCTCTTTGGAATATGATTGACCATATTTTGAGAAAAATGCACATACATACCAACCTTGCATTTGAGGTCGGAAAATGAAATTGTGACTGAATGTGGTGGCACACAACTATAATCTCAAAACCCTGGAGGGAGAAGCAGGAGAATTGCTAAGTTCAAGACCACCCCAGGCTACATAGTGAATTCAAAGGCTACCTGAACTACATGGTGAGACCCTATCTCAATCAATATAAATAAATTAAATTTTGATTTGGATTTCCACTTATCTGTTGTTCTGGGGAAATTAAAGTTGATAACTTTCATGGAAATAACTGAATGATACATATGAAAAGTATGTTGTATGTCTTTGTTTTTGTTAATTTGAAGTAATTTTCAACCTTACAAAAAAAGTGGCAAGCCCAACACAAATAATCCGTTTTCTATTTTACCTAAAAGTAAATTGCAATCATGATGTTTCTTAACACTGGATTGCTTCACAAATTTATGTAGCAGTTATATTCTCCTACTTGAAAGTAATAATCATCAAAATCAGAAAATTAGCATGTATGCATTATTCCCATTTAGCCCACAAGGCCCATTCACATTTAATACTTGGTTTCAATAGCGAAATGATCCATTCCAGGGTTGCACATTTACTTGTCATGTCTGTCTCCTTCAGCAGTTTTTCAGTCCTTTCTGGACTTCCAGGATATTGGTGCTTCTGAGGGTTTACAGGCAAGTTACTTTGTAGTCCTTTTGTAATCAATTTAGATTTGTCTGATGTTTCCTCATGATTAGGTTTAAGTCATGGGTCTTCATGGAAAATAAATTCTGTTATTTTTACTATGTCCTACTAGACAGTAGTTTCTGTATGTCATATTATTAATGATGTTAACTTTGGTTACTTAAAGTGTTGGCCAACATCAGATTTGTCTGCTATTCTTTTTTCCCTTCATCATTATGTATTTTGTAAGGAGATACTTTTTTTTTGTTGTTGTTACGGAAATTGAACTCATGACCTTGCACATGCCAGGCAGGTGCTTATGCTGCTGACATAAATCCCCAGCCCTGTAGGGGGATACGTCAAGGTTATGTAATTATCCCATTTCTTATCAGACTCTAATTTGTTTTACCATCCACTGATGGCTCTTGCTGAGTAACTGCATTGAAAGTTGCCAAATGGTGATTTTATAATGCAGTCATTTCTTATATATTTATTAGTTGTCATTTCATTCCACATTATTCACTCACATATTGGTATGGATTTGTGGATTTCACTTCCTGTAATGGATTATTTGGGATTTTTTGTTGTTATTGGGTTTGAGTTTTTTGGTTTTTGTTTTTTCCTGGTACCGGATATTGAACCCAGGACCATGTACATCCTAAACAAGTGTTCTAGCACTGAACTTTTTAAATCAGCCTTCTTTAAAATTTCATGTTGAGACAGGGTCTCACTCAGTTACCAAGCTAACCTTAAATTTGCCATCCTCCTATGTAACCCCCCTGAATAGCTGGGGTTATAGGTATGTGCCACCACACCCAACTATAGTAGTAGTATGATATTGATGCTTATATTGTCCTAGATTTGATCAAGGAGCACACATTCAAACTGACATCTGTATCATTTTGCCTATATCCCCATCATTTTTTTTGTTTCTTTCTATAAAAAAAGAATTTTCAGACTTACATTTTCCTTCCAAAGTCCAAGAATAACCTAGTCAGCCATTCTTCCCAAGAATTCTGGTTCCTTTTAGTAAAGAATGATACTTAATGATCAAAATCTAGATTCTGTATATCTTTGCCATTGGGGTGTCACTGCCCCCAGGCTCTTTCACTACAATACATGTAAAAATATACATATATACAATGGATTCATACCATGTATTTGTATGTATTGCTATACCTCTGAATATTTATGTAGTTCTAGGAAATTGAATTCACATTGATTCCTCCAGTTCCAATTATATAAACAGCACAGAGGGGTATGGAAGTACACACCTATAATCCTAGCACTCAGGAAGCAGAGGCAGGAGGGTTACTACAGTTTGGGGTTAGCCTGGGCTACATAGAGAGTTCCAGGCCAGACTGCATGGCAAAGTGAGACCCCAACTCAAAAAAATAAAAACAGCACAAGGTTTGTTACAGATTTCTCCTTTTCCATATTTCTTCTTTTCCTTCTTCAACAATGATAAAGCAGAATCCCATTACCTTCAGTGTGTTTTTTATTGACAAAATCCCCTGTGTGTAAATGGTCTCAATCCACTATGGCCTTCTCTTTTTAACCCCCCGAGATGCCTACTCAAACCTCCCTCATTCAGCCCTACCAAAGGGCTGTAGAAATTTAATTTAAGCAGTTAATAGGAATAAATTCAGATCCGTATATAATAATATTCATTAAAACATTCTTTGTAATAGCCCCAAACGACTTAATTAGAAATAGGGCACCAGAGGATTGAGGTTTAGCTCAGTAGTACAAGTGCCTACCTGGCAAGTGTGAGGTTGTGAGTTCAATCCCCGGTACCAAAAAAAAAAAAGAAAGAAAAGAAGTAGGGCACCAATTAAAGAAGGAGGAATGTAAATTTCTATTTATGTAGTGGAATAACTTTTGACACTAAAAGTGATGTTAAATGTGTATATTGATACGGAAGAGCATTTGGCATGTAATAAGAAAGGCAAGCCAAAGTAACCACATTAAGGACACTTCTTTCAAAAAGTGAATATACTTCTGTAGGTAAAATATATGTAAAAATATTAGTGATGATATGTAGATTTATCTGTATGTATGGTATACCCTTTACTGTTTAGTTTTTTTATATTGACTGAGTTGTATTCTGTATTTAAAGAGTAGAACACGTGTCTTTTTTTTTTTTTTTGCCTAGTATTTGGAATTGAACCCAGAACCTGAGTATACTCCTAGCTCTGTGGTTTGTTTGTTTTGGTTTGGTTTGGTTTTATTATTTTGAGACAGGGTTACAGTCACTGACTAAGTTTCCCAGGCTGGATTTGAACATGGCATCCTCCTCAGCCTCCCAGAGAGCTGGGATTACAAGCATATGCCACCATGCCTGGCAAACAAATGTGTCATTCTTAAAGCAAAGAGACATTTAAGGCTGTAGCTGCCTCTACAGATGAGTATCAAGTGGACTGACATCAAAAGTACAGTCAGATGGCAGGTGCTCGTTGTCTATGTAGGGATCTAAGATGTGCATTAACAATTTTTGCAGATGCCCTGCTCTGCCATGATGATGAGCTGGAAGGGCGCCGGGTGGCCTTCATTCTGTATCTAGTTCCTCCCTGGGACAGGAGTTTGGGAGGCACACTGGACCTGTTCAGCATTGATGGTAAGATAGACACATGCTCATCACCACCAGTGATTATTCCTGAATTAAAACTAAGTTGACTCAAGGCGATGAAAGCCACTTGTTATAGGGGCTACCTCAGGAGGGATGCCAGCCATGACAACCACCTATTGAAGTTATACTGAAAATAATCATTACTCCAGAGATAAAATTAAAATCAATTTAAGATAAGAAATAGACCCTGCTTCTTAGTACTGACTGCGGGAGGGTAGAAAGCACTCAGAGATGCCTGTGGCTATGAATCTGACAGGATCAGTCTGTTTGACAGGAAGAGTTTTTTAAATGAGCAACACCACAGGTTGACACCAGGAAACTTTCAGAACTTGCTTCAGCCCTTATCAATTATAAATGGATGATGCAGTAAGAATGCACCTAACAGAATGAGCAAGTGTGAACGAAACACATGGAAAGGAGGTTTTTTTTTTAGAATCTGAAGGGTACTTCCACATAACCTCAGAAATTTGAGTTGTCAAGAATGAAATGACGTGGCCTAGAAGTGGTTAATGATACTAAACCATGTTTATGGATGTGTTCTCTCCTGGTACAGAACACTTTCAGCCAAAGCAGATTGTCAAGTCTCTTGTCCCTTCGTGGAACACACTGGTTTTCTTTGAAGTGTCTCCAGTTTCCTTTCACCAGGTAAAGACTGTAAGTTACAAATATAACAGTATACAAGTACGCTTTAGTCGCCCATTTTCTAAATGTGTGAGTTTCCTGTTGGGCTTGTTAACTGATCAGATTGCTTTCATACCTACTGTGAAGTATCCTCAGATTAATGTGCCTTGACTAGAATCCTTTCTTCTCATCCCTTGTGTTGATGTTCTGCTGCTCTCCTTTCAGGTGTCTGAAGTCCTTTCTGAAGAAAAGTCACGTCTGTCTATCAGTGGCTGGTTTCATGGTCCTTCACTGACCAGGCCTCCCACCTACCTTGAACCCCTCGTACCTCGGTACCCTCACATCCCAAAAGATGTAAGGATAAGTTATAGGGATTCTTAGTTTAGGAGTTACAGCATTTCGTGTTCTGATTTTTTTTTTTTTTTTTTGAGACAGGGTCTCACTATGCAGTTCAGGTTGGCCTTGAGCTCACTTTGTAGCCCAGGCTGGTCTTGAACTCGCAACAATCCTCCCACCTCAGCCTCCCAAGTGCTGGGATTACAGGCATGAGCCACCATGCCCGGCTCTTCATGTTCTGCTTTTAAAATTAGGTCTTCCTGATAGAGAAACTAGACTTTGAGTTTACATTTTCCATTTTTCTTAGATAAACTTGTGATTTTGTGGTTCTCAGGCAGTTTTTTCAGTACTTTATGCTTAATAGGAGAAATGTACACAGTGGAAGATGTACGTGTATTTTAGTAGTGTGAAATGATGTAAGAACAAAAGCTGTAGAAATTATTACTAACTCTCATATATCTGTTGCTTCTTTGTAAGCATGAAATTTTGAATGAATGGATCAACCCTTCTTATCTGGACATGGAATATCAAGCTCAAATTCAAGAAGAGTTTGAAGAAAGGTCTGAAATTCTCCTGAAAGAATTTCTTAAGGTTGGTCAGCGTGTCTTATTTGGCAGGCAGTCTTACTTCTTGAATAGGGTGACTAAACATCACTAAGAGAGTTTTGTTTTTGGTTTTTTTTTTTCTTCCTGGCTCTAATATTTATATCATTCTTCTCAAATAAAATACAGAAATAATAATAGTACACACTGGCATTAGTTGTATGTTTAGTAGATTAATAATCTCTTGGGTATTCTCATTAATCTGGAACTATTTTCGTTTTTGTGGTACCAGGGATTTGAATCTAGAGCCTTGCACAGGCTGGCAAGCCATCTACTACAGAGTTACATCTTAAGCTCTTCTTTAAATTTTATTCTGAGGCAGAATCTTGCTAGGATGTCCAGACTGGCCTTGAACTTGTGATCCTCTTGCTTCAGCTCTACTATTAGCTGGGATTATGGGTCATGACAAGCCATTCCACCCAACTTTTCTAGAACCTTATCAGACAGTGCACACAGGCACATAAAAATTTCCACCCTGAGAGGGAGTTGTTCCTAGTTCCTTTTCTGTTCCTTTGAGGGTATGGTGCATATTTTTATTTTTAGCAATAGATACTATTAATTATAGTTTAGCAACATCAATTTTTTTAATTTTTAATTTTTATTTTTTTACAGTACAACAATTACATCAACCATAGTAGACAATTGCTCTAGCACTGAGCTGCATCCCCAGCTCTTTGTATTTTGAGACAGAGACTTAATGAGTTGCTCAGACTTGCAAATCTCCTGCCTCTGCCTCTAGAGTAGCTGAGATTAAGACATGCACCACTGCACCCAGCAGTCAACATCTGTTAATGAATGTTTGGCAGTGCTGAGGCAATTTCTTATGTTGGAAAGACATCTGAAATCAGAAGACCTATATGCATATCCTGGCTCTCTGGTTTTACTAATCTGAGTAAATCACTGCGTTTCTCTGGGTATTTATTTTTTCATCCTGTATATTAGGGTGATACCTGCCTTCTTTTTTTGCAAAGCTTTGTGAGGACTACATGAGATAACTGGTGTTTACAGATGGCTATTGGTCCAGTGGAATCATATTCCCAAGAGTCATTCCTATTTTTGTAGCTGACATATAGCATATTACAGAAGTTGAGAAATGTTGCACTAAATAAACTTGTTTTAATTATGCTGACTAAATCATGCTATGAGATGTTTCCTCTTGCATGTGTTTACAGCTAATAGGAGCTGCTAATACTCCCTGGAAAACTGTATTAAATAAATAAATGTGGATTCTCTTGTGGGTAATGTTTAAAATTAACCAACTTTATATTGATATTCAACTTGATTTTAGAATATTCGTTAAATGAGGTCGAAGAGAATCTGCTTTATTATAGAAGGATTTTTCTCATAATCACACTGCAGTGCAGTTTTTTTTTTCTTCCTTACAATACCCTATGCATTAAAAGGTCTGTATTAGATCTAAAGGAGTGCTGACACTGACATTCAGGTCTCTTAGCTAAAGCAAAATGACAAGTGTATCCAATCTGTGCCCTGACTTTATAGTAGATGATCTTATGTGAAAGAGGTGCGCAGTACATGCACCTTTCAGGAATCAGACTGAAGTTTTGCAAAGCTGCTACAGCTGCCAGACCAGGGTGAGACTGTAAGAAGAGTTACTAAGAGTTACTGCTCGTTTATTTGCTTATTTTCCAGCCTGACAAGTTCGAAAAAGTCTGTGAGGCATTGGAGAAAGGAGATGTGGAATGGAATAGCCGTGGTCCCCCTGACAAAAGGTAGAGCTCATCATCCAAGACATCTACCCCTGCATTCAGGATCCCCATTTTTGTCTGCACAGCGTACCTCCAATAATTGGGCATCAGCCGTAAGGTTTTGGTACAAGGAGGACCCAGTTGCAGGTCCTACCAAGTCTCACCATTGTGATAAACTGCTTTAGGAGGCTGTGTGAAGATTTGGGAGGCGGGTCGAAGCTAACGATCTGTATCCCATGAGTAATCTTCCTTGTAGGGCTTGATGAACCTGGCGTTGCTGTTTTTCAGGTTTTATGAGAAAGCTGAGGAGAGTCGGCTCCCTGATATACTGAAGGACTGCATGGAGTTATTTCGCTCGGAGGCACTGTTCTTGCTGCTTTCCAATTTCACAGGCCTGAAGCTTCACTTCTTGGCCCCTTCAGAAGAAGATGAGATCAAAGACAAGACAGAGGAAGAAGCAGCCTATACGACTGGTAGCACTGAAGAGGGGACTAGCCATAGCTCCACAGAGAATAATCAGGCAGCCACCAATAACAGCAGCCAGCAAAGCAATGAACAGAGAGACTCAGCACCAGAGGAAAAAGCAGCAAAAAAAAGTAAGCTGGTGTTAGGATTTGTTCTTATTTACCGTTAACCATTTACTGTATAGTTATTCATTCAAGAAACATTTCTTGAGTATCTACTATTGTATTAAGTCCCATAATTCAGGAGTTGGGGAGCAAAACATAGAAGATTGTTGCTTTCCTGGAGCTTACACTCTAGTAGGAAAGAACATAGATTAAATGTGCACACAAAACAACTAGAAAATGTACATGACATTGTAATAAGGTTACATGATAAGGAATGGCTGAACAGGTAAGCAAATGATCTAGAAACCATATATACACATACTTATAATGGAACTAGGCCTTATATATTTTTCTGTCATCTTTTGTCACTTAACATCTCACAAACATCTTGCATCCTTTATACTAACATATCCACATACTGTAGGAATCTCTTCCCTCTCCCAGCCAAAGCAGCTTTATATTCCTCTGGTTGCTGTCCAGTGTTGTATTTTTGTCATTGTATTTCATTTTAAGACTAAGAGTTTTAAAAGCCACTATTCTGTTAAGTTTTATTAACTGTAAAATATCTCATCAGATGACTGTAACCAGCCCCATGGAATGTGTTGAGTTCTTTCCAGTTCTCCACCGTCGTTTCTTAGAACAGTTTCTTAGAATTGCAGTTATTAATGGGGCTGACCACAGAGGCTAGGCTGGTTCCAGCCCGGCTAGTACTTTGCTAGGAGAAGGCAAAGTGCAGCATTAAAAGCAGCATGGTTGGACCGGGGATTTAGCTCAGCAGCATAAGCGCTTGCCTGGCAACCGTGAGGTCCTGAGTTTGATTCCTGATACCAAAAACAAAAACAAAAAAAAACGCTTTTTTTTTTTTTGGCTTGTTTACCAGGAATTTTATTTTGAAAAAAAGTTATTGCAAAGTCACTAAATTGCACAATGTGTGGGTTCAAACTTGTGATCCTCTTGTCTCAGCCTCCTAAAGTGCTAGGATTATAGGTGTACACCATCATTCCTATAGATTGCTCAGAATTAAAGCAATTGTCAAATTGGCTTCCCTAAAACTTGTTTCCATCTGCCTTCTCACCAGCATTCTATATGAGACTGTCTTTCTTTCTGGCAAGCTAATTATTATTGCATTTTCTTTTCTAACTCTGCTTATTCTGTGGATAAAGATGTCATTCATTGATTAATAGTGTATGGTTATAAATTTCCCTTATATTTATTGGGTATTTAAATTTCTTTCATTTGGCCTTCTTGTCATTTTCTTACCTGTTGTAACAAATGTTATTTATAGCATTATTAACCCTCTGTCCTATGTGTTTTAATAGTCTGCTTTATAATTTTATTTAACATTAAAGCTTTTCGTTTAATAGGGGTGCTAGGGGTCAACCCAAGGTTTCATGCATGCCAGGCAAGCATCCCCCCCCATAAACTTTAAAGAACGCTATAGTAAATAGATCTTTATTTGCTTTTCATGGCTTCTCCTTTTGGTGGTGACATGTTGAGAAATCGCTTCCCTTCAAAATTTAATCATACTCATGTTTTTAAAA
Organism: Cavia porcellus; assembly: GCF_034190915.1. Taxonomy (NCBI): domain Eukaryota; kingdom Metazoa; phylum Chordata; class Mammalia; order Rodentia; family Caviidae; genus Cavia; species Cavia porcellus. The sequence continues at coordinate 83,493,085 of NW_026947487.1, forward strand.
TTTATTTTATTTATTTGAGGGTAATTCTAAACTTAAAATTTATTACAGAAAAATTGAAATTTAACTTTTCTTTCCTCTCAAGTAGACCTGGTAACTTCTGACAAACATTTATAAGACTGGACGGTAGAAGCTAAACATTTACAATAACAGTTTCGCCTTAGTGCTGTGTCCTCGCTAAATACCATTTCTTCATTCTCTAGTGTTTGTATTAGTTATCTGTCAAACTTTTTGGCCTTTCTTTTGTTGTTTTTTCTTAGAGTCAAGTGTTCCCACCTGCCAGGGGGAGCTGAGGCATTGGAAGATTGGTCACTACACTTTAATCCATGACAACAGCCAGACTGAATTTGCCTTGGACTTGGTTCTTTATTGTGGCTGTGAAGGTACGAGGGACAAAAGGCAGTGAACTGTTTGCGTAGAGGACCAGTCTCTCCTAAGTGATCCTCTCCAGCTAAACCAACTCAAAAATGATACTCTGTAGCCAGGATTTCCTGTCAGCAGGATCTCCCAGTTCTACTGGATGTTGAGTATCATGAATCTCAGTCTCCTAATTCAAAGGAGAATCCGGTTTAGGAATGGGAGACAGACTGAACCATAATTCTCCCCCAGACCCTTCTCCCACCTATAGATTTCATGTAATTGCCTTTCTGAGTATATTTAAAATTTAAATCTCAGTTTGCTTATTCAGCATCAATTGAAGTAAGATTGCATTCCAGTTCACCTGTGGGAAAGTAGGCCTTTCGGGTAAAGGGACTGTATGATGACAGATGGTAAACTCACGAGTCATAAAGCTGGTAACTGCTGAATTCCAGAACCCTCAGTTTTCTGTGGGTGGTGTAACTCTTGTGGCAAGAGCGCTCTTGAATGTTATTTTTGTTTTTGTTTTTCTTTTGGTAGGCTGGGAGCCGGAATATGGTGGCTTTACTTCCTATATTGCCAAAGGCGAAGATGAAGAGGTAAGGTGCTTCTTATACAAACACTTCATTTTAGTTCATGAGAACACTTTCAGTCTTTAGAGATCAGTTTCTGTGACCTCAACCAGTGTCTTTAGCTTATTAGTCCATGTCATAATGCCTGGCAGTGGCTTTAATTTCTACAAGAAAATACTCAGTACAAAATAAAGATGCTAAAGAATAATTAAGCATTTATTCTGCTTTACTGAGAAATTGCAAATTAAGAGGATTTTCCCCGATATCTTTTAATGTCATTAGAAATACATGCATACCTTTCTGGTTATTTTCTAATAGAATGGAGCTTGTTGGAAAGAAAGCCATTATTTACTAATGAAGCCTCTTTCAAAGGACCCCGATCCCCATCTCGGATGCTTGCTACAGAAACTGTTTCATAGTAAATTATTGAAGAATTGAGAATGAGCTCTGTGTTGTGATGTGTCGTTGCATTTGCCTTTTCCAGCTGCTAATAGTGAATCCAGAAAACAATTCTTTGGCGTTGGTCTACAGAGATAGAGAGACTCTGAAGTTTGTCAAGCATATTAACCATCGAAGCCTAGAACAGAAGAAAACTTTCCCAAACAGAACTGGTTTCTGGGACTTCTCATTCGTCTACTATGAATAACAGGACAGGGCAAAGCTGCACAAAAGACACCCTTTGATACAAGGGAGTCTGAAGAGCAAGGAGAACAGGAGAGTTATATGGTGAGCTCTCGGACAGTGTTCTTAAAATGCTTGTCCATTAATCAGATTCATGATTGACCTCAGCCTACACCTTGAGCTTAGAGCTATGTGTTCATCTCTTGATTTTCTTTTTTCCCAGTCTTGGGATTGAAGCCAGGCTTCATGTATGCTCTACTGAGCTACATCCCCAGCCCTTGGTTTTGAAAAAGATTTTTATTTATTTATTTTGAACATTGAGTTCTTCATTTTGCATATTGACTGCCTCAACCATTTTCTTTCTAACTGCAAGATAATTGCATTATTTGTACTGTTGTAAGATAAAATTTAGCAGATTAACCATTTTTAAACATACACTTCAGTGGTACTGAGTACATTCACAGTGTACAGCCATCACCAATATCCTACACTTCTTCGATTTTCCATAACTAAAACTCTGTATAATAGTTCCCCACAATCTCTTGTCCCTGTCCCCAACCTTGCTCCTTTCAGTCTCTGTTGACTACTCATCTTCCTCATCAATGGAATCATAGTATTTGTATACATTATTGTATTTTGTGACTGGCTTATTTCACTTTACATAAAGTCCCCAAGGTTCATTAGTGTTCCTAATTCATGTTTCCTTTTTTTCCGGAGTCTGTTCTTCCCAGTCACACTGGTGTGGACAGTTACAAAATCTTAATCTGGTTCATGGTGGGCCTTAGACATCTGACCCTCTTCCACTGCATGTGGGCTGCATTTCAGTGTGCCACTCCTGGGACGTGCTAGACTTAGTTGTGTGGAGTTACTCCCTGGAAAAGGTGTGGCTGAAACCACATGGCTTCAAGAAACTTCAGGTAAAGAGGACAGGTTGCTCTTTGCTCTCCACAGTCATTTCCAGCCACCTCTGCCTTTCTACCTGGAACTGTGGCTTCCAAGTACAGCCTCACACATGGCTTTCATTTTCCTAAATGCTGCAGCTCTAACTATAGAGCTAGTTGCCTTTTTTCCTTTACAAGACCCAGTGCTAAAGAGCCACAACAAAATGTAACAGGCTGTCAGCATCTCTGTTACATTCTTTTCCCTTCAAATTGTTTTGCAGAGCTCTGTCTTAACTGATCCTGGTTATGTGTGTGAGGGCCTATGGGTACATAATGATGATGTTCTGACTCTATCCTCTGCAGCTTGCCTCTTTGCTTCCTTTCCTCTGTGTGTGTGTGTGTGTGTGTGTGTGTGTGTGTGTGTGTGTTTCTTGATGTTCCACAGTTTTTTTATTTGTTTGTTTTTTGGTTTTGGTGCTGGGAATCAAACTTAAGACCTTGTATTTGCCAGGCAGGTGCCATACCACTGAGCTGTATCCCTGGTCCACCCCCACCCCCAGTAGTTTTTAGTACAGGTTATTTATTACTATTTAATAGGAAAAACATTGGTCCTTTAAACATCTCAATCACTTTTGTCTTTCATCTCTTAAAACTTGTCCCTGAGTTTTAAGAGAATGAGTTTCATTTTGTGTTTCAGGTTGATTTTTTTAGAAAACATTTTAGTATATATCCCAATCCAGAAAACACAGTTTCACATATATACCCTTAAGTTTTTATATATGCAGGAGATTTCTTTTGACATGCAAAAACCTTTTAATAAGATGAGATTCCAGTTTTTACTTCTGGGAAGTATTTCCCATGCAGTTTGATTTTTGGCCATAAACTCTACCTATTCCTATGTCTTCAAGATTTCTACCTACTTTGTCTTCAAGTAGATTTAGTGTTTCTGTTTTAATATTTGGATCTCTGATCCATTTTGACTTTAATTTAGTGCATGGTGATGAACATGGATCTAGTTTTAGTTTTTGGCATATGGAGAGCCAGTTTTTCCAGTACCACTTATTAAAGAGGCTGTCTTTCCTCCAGTGAACTTGTTTGCTTTGTTGAAGATAAGGTAGCTGAGTGTGTTTGTAGTTGTGGCTCTATCTTCTAATCTATTCCATTGATCTTCAGGTCTATTTTTTTACCAGTACCATGCTGATTTTATCACAGTAGCTTTGTTTAAAAAAAAAAATCTCCAGAGTGAAAAGAAAACCCACGAATTGGGGAAAAAAATCATAACCAACTGTCCCTCAGACAAAAGACTAGAACAGATAAAGAATTAAAAAATATCAGGCCTCCAGAATTCAAGGACCCAATCCAAAAATGGGCATCTGAGATGAATACATATTTCTCAGATGAAGAAATACAAATGGTAAATAAATATATGAAAAAAATGTTGAGCATAATTGACTAGAGAAATGCAAATTAAAACAATGCTGAGATTGCATCTCACTCCAGAAAGAATGGTTATCATCAAGAAATCAACCAATAACCAATGCTGGAGGGGCTGTGGGAAAAAGGAACACTTCTCCACTGTTGGTGGCAGTGTAGGCTGGGCAACCACTGTGGAAGTGAGTGTGGAGATTCCTCAGAAAGCTAGAATTAGAGGTCCCATTTGATCCAGCTATATCGCTTTGGTATTTTCTCAGAAGAACTGAAAACATCATACCACAGTGATATTCATATTAATAGCACAATTTGTAATAGCTAAATCTTGGAAACAACCCAAATGCCCATCAACTGAGGAATGGATAAAAAAGATAATAGTATTTTTGGGGCTGGGGATTTAGCTCAGTGGCATAAGCGCCTGCCTTGCAAGCAGGCAGTCGTGAGTTTGATCCCTGGTACTGATAAAAAGGAAAAAGACAAAAAAAAAAAAAGATACGGTATTTTTATACAATGGAGTACTACTCAGCTATAAGGAAAGATCACATTGAGGCTTTTATAGGTAAGTGGATGAGACTTGAGACCATACTCATAAGTGAAATAAATCACTCACATATGTAAATACCATATTGGCTCCCTCATGTAAGAAACTGAAAGAGTAAATAAGATCCAGAATCTTCAGTAGATATTGTGAAAGGGTAAGAAACTTTCCAGGAGAAAAATAACTGGGATAGGGGAAAGGAAAAGGAAAAAGATATAAATTTGGTTATATATACATAAAATAGCTAAGATGATTATACTAATTCTATTAGTTTCTGGAAAAGAACAGGGAATACTCATATTATTAGATCAATTTTGCATGTCTAGGGCTGGGGATTTAGCTCAGTGGCATAAGTGCCTGCCTAGTAAGCATGAGTCATGAGTTCTATCCCCAGTACCAAAAAAAAAGATTTTTTTTTTGCATGTCTATATATCTGGTAATCTAAGCAACTCTTGAGGACAACAATGTGCAGTATTACAACCAGTGTTAAATTCCTGTCATCTTGTTTTGAAAGACTATATTGTTATTGTGTTGGGTTTTTTGTTCTTGCAGTTTGCATATCTGCTGTTTTTCTTTTTTGTGTTTTTTCCTCTTTAAAATTAAAAAGTTCTATACAGGTAGTAATGTTAGTTATAAAACAGTATTGATTTATACTGATTGATAATCTTGATCCTGTATAGTCCTAGGCTAGTATATTTATGTCTTAACAAAAATGTTTAAAAAAATCAAATCATTTTAAAATAGAAGTATATGGAAATGACAGTTAAAAAATCTTTGTATAACTATACATTGTGTTCTAAGCTGTGTTAATTGTAAGTCAAAAAAGTAAGCTTCAAAAGTTTATGAAGCTACATATAAGTAAAACTTAATTTATTATTGAATAAATGTAGAAAATATTGTTTATAGCTATACAGGTTTTGTAACCAAAGAAAAATGGGATGTACTGTACCATCTGACCTAGGTGTGCAGTAGACTGTGCCACCTAGATTCATGTAAGAGCATTGGATAGTATTTGCATAAAAATGGGGCTGCTTCAACTTACAGCTGTACTTCATTCTTGATCCTCACTACTATTTAGTGCCTGAGACCAATGTCAACACCTGCTGAGTGGCAAATGAATTAAAATATGTACACTTTTCAGATAAATGCTGTGATGTTCGCCTGTATAAGGTATGGCGTTTCTCTCAATAGTGCCCTTCAGAATTCTTACAGCTCCTTTTATCAAAGGAAGTCCCCACATCCCCACCCCCAAAGAGAACAGCTTTTATGTTTTTCAGAAGTCCCTTCTCTTACTTCTAATTAGAATGAGCCACAGACTTGTGCAAGATTTGAAGGGCCCATTGAAGCAATGCTGTTTGATGCCTCACACACACTGTTGTTTGCCTTGCCAAGAATCAGGATTTGAGCCCTGCACCTTCCCCTGGGTCTTCCTTTAGCATCTCTGATGAAGGGTTTCAGCCACTGCAGGACACCCACACTAAGGTCAAGGTCCACAAGAACTAAGTTTCACCGTCCTGGGCTCTATGATGGCTGTGGGTTCCAGTTGTTCTCCCCAGTTTTATATCCCATCTGCCATGTGGACTTTGAGCTCTAGCATCTGATCAGAGGACAGCAGCCTTATAGGGTTGCGCATCATCTACCTCCTGTGATTAAGTCACAGTCCCTTCATATGTTAACTATCATAGAAATATGGTACATTTTTAGAAAGCAAATTCACATTTTTTTAATAGGAAGAAGAAAGGATAACCCTACAAGTAATCTAATATCAGGTTGTGGAAAATGAAATCTAGAAGAAAGTTAAGTTTTGAACCTTACTTCTCCATTGCCCAAAACCTTTGAAACATCACTGTTTTCTTCCCTACAGAATAACAGAAAAATGCAGGGGACAGGGCACGCTATGTCTCCTAGACCAGTATTTCTTCAGGTTTCTGGCTTAAGTACTTCCCCAACACTACCATATACTTACATCACAGGGAGGAGGCTGTGCAGCCTTCAAGGAATGGGACATCCCTACAAAAACAGATGACCTCTGCAGAACAAAAATCCAACCACACAGACAGCAGAAAAGCTACTTGGGAGCTATCCATGTGGCATCTTTTTTAGGAAAAGCAGCTCTGTACTGTACAAATAAAAAGATGACTCAGGAGCCGGAGCATAGTGTGGGCAGGGCCAGATGGGAATGGCAAAATGCAAAATAAGTTGGCAGTGGATGTCATACTGTACTTTAGTTTCAAAGTGAAATTGGAGATAATTTAGTTCTGTGATCACAAGACTGCAGCTGGCCAATTTGTAATTGCTAATTATAAAATTTGAAGCATTAATAACCATGTTGGAAATCATTTTTTACAACACTTGTGGGGTTACATAATAGTTGTAAAGAACGCAGGTCTTCTGTTTCTAAGGCTCCTGGCAGAAGTGCTGAGGATAGACGAGTCCACGGAGGGCAGCAGCTTAGCTTTGGCTCAGCACCAGTGAGAATGAAGAACCTGTTCTACTAATAAAGGAATTAAGAGTTGTATAAGCAGAAAATATTAAGGACCAGACAGGGACAGCCTGTAATCCCAGCTCCAGGGAGGTGGTATCAGGAGGATCACTATGAGTTCAAGGCCAGCCTAGACTATGTGGTGAGTTCAAGGCAACCTGAACTACATAGCAAGATGTTTTTCTGAAAAACAAAAATAAAATAAAACAACATAATACTGCATACCTGAATTTGGGTTAGGGAGTATGTATATGTGTGGTGGTTTAGGGGATGCAAAGTTTTCTATCAGGTTTTCACAAAATCAGTTGTGAAATGAAGGCTAGAGTATTCACCTAAAGCTTCAATAACAAGATTCAACAAATTAGCTGCTACAAGTAGCACTGAGAGCATATGAGGATATTAAAACAGGGCAACAGAATTGCACAGGAGCTGATATAACTCATTTCTAAGGGTTGCTAAGCTGAACATGACATCTAAGAAGGGAAAAAAGGGTAGCTGTGTTCTATGAATACTTTCTTCCCACCTAGTCTACTTGCTTACGAACAGTTTTAACTAACTAGAAGGGCCGTGACTACAGTACTAGGTTTCTAACCTTTACACCACAATGTACCTAGTTTCTGGGATCCTGTACAAGACAGTCTGCCTTCATAAACTAAAAGGGCTCACCTCTGAAATAGATATACTGATATCCAGAAGATCGAATTAATGTGAAAGTATTTATAATCCTTCAGGACTGCTGACACATATCTTGCTGCAGGGAAATTCTAATACTGACACAAATATTTTGGGGTCTAAAGGAATTTTTTGGCAGAAGAACAATGGAGGTACCTACACTAAGATGATTATATTGGGCTCATGAGAGAGAAATGGTATCTCATGTCATTTAAAATCAGCACCCACTAAGATTTCAATTTCAAAATGTATGAACTGGGGCTGAAAATACAGCTCAATAGTAGGGGGCTTGCCTAGCATGCATGAGACCCTGAGTGCAGTCCCCTGTAAACTTGCTACAAACACACACAAACCTATTTTAGGCTATGGTTAAAGCAGGAAAAAAACAACAACAAAAAAAACACTTGAGCTTGAATTTGGCACTAATTCTTTGACGCTATTTCTGATCCTCAGTTTCTTTATCTTTGAGCAGATATAATACTTTATTATTTACAGGATTGTTGGAAATAACGTATGTATCTCCAGCTTATAAACTACAGCAGGACTCCACAAAGCCTACATGTCAGATAATAGGAGAGAGGAATCTTAAGTGGCCAAGTTGATATAATCACTAGTTTTTCACCTTAAAGAGAAGGTCTCATTCCACCCCTAGCTGCTTCTGAATGCTGTTTAAAATGTGAAAAAGAAAAAAAAAAAAAAAAACCGACTTGTTTTAGACATTAAACTAGTGAAATCTACATTAGGGCACAATTTTACTTCCTGGGCAGGCACTGCTAGCATGCAAGATGACGTGTTACCCAGAGCAATGGGAGGGGAATGATACTGTGCTGTTTACAGGCCACAGTTTGCAACAAAGCTGGCTTCTGTCTCACTCCTCCTTTTCTACTGGCTTGGATATAAATAACTGCCAGATTCTAGGCCTGGCCCTCTCAGAGCTCTAGGTGAGAGAAGGGAGGGTAATGCCTGAAGGCCTCCATTGTATGACGTGAATGTGAAAATAGTCACCTAACTCCTTTTCCTTAAGTTTATATGTATAGTAAATGAAAAATAAGTGAGTCATGAATTTTGAGGTCTGTTACAGCAGCTAATACTACCTCAACTAACCAATCACTTTAAACCGATTCTTTATAAATTTATTTGTATTCAGTTACAGCCTGTGTCTAGATGTCTCCCCAATACCTCATACACTCATAGATGGGGCATTTTTTGGAGCTGGCTACATCCAATATTATATACTACTAGGATTAAGGATGTTTGGTACTAAGTTAGTCCACTAAATGGCTTTAACACAGTTCTGGGTATCATGGAAGCCCTGCTCTGGTTGTGGGTGGCACCAATCAGTAGGCTTGCATTCTAGATGGACTCTCAAGGGAGAGAGGGAGGCAGGCTGCTTGTTGCTGCCTTCTGCCAGCCACAATGTGGGCTGCTTCTGTGCAGTGCCCCGCTGCCACACCACCCTGCCTTGGAGTCAGCCAACTATGGAATGAAATCTCTGCGCAAATTGGGAGCCAAAATAAACCTTTCGTCCTTTCACTTGTGTCAGGTATATCATCTCAGCAACAAGAAAAGTAACTAAGACATTCATCTTTCAGTGGCAGGAAGGCACACAAATAACTAGTTTTTCTTTACAAAATACAAATGGTTTATTCAATTCTGCTGTAATAGTGCTTTTACAATCAGTCAATAACAAAGTACCTTTTAATTTTAATGAAAAAGATAGCCTATTTGAAAATTATTAATTCAGTTACAATTTCAAGGAAAAAGATATTTATACATTTACATATATAAATAAAAAAACAGAAAGTGGTTTCATTTTTCAGATGTAATGCTTTATCTTTAATTTGTGCAGTTTGCCAGGTTTTGTTGTTTTGAGCACTCTGGGTTCACCAGGACATTATTCAGAGCAAAAGAGCCTAGATTTTCCAGGAACTTGATTTCTTATTTACTCTTCTATGAAGGAGCTGTCCCCACCCTCATAATTCTGAATAGTGTGTTGATGTTGTTGCTTCGAATGGCATCCCGACAAGCAGTTATCACCTGGTTCTTTGGTTTCCCAACTGTATGAAAAGAAACATCAAGTCAGTATGTCTCAAGAAAAGACTACCAAGAGTAAAATTATACTAGCAGTTGGGAGGCTGAGGCAGGAGGACCGCTGTGAATTGGAGGCCAGCCTGGGCTACATAATGAGTTGAATAGCCTATACTACATAGTAAGAACCTGTCTCAAAAAACAAAACAAAATAAAAAAAGAAACAGTTAAATTACAAATTAGTGTCTAGTTTTAAAACAACATAAAACTAGGTTAGAAAATAATAACATGCAAATTTTACTAATTTATCTTACCACTCCCTAAAAGAGGTAATTTGGTAAAGAAATTTATCATAAAACAAATTTAGGGAACACTTAAACCTAGAAACCAATCCAAGCTTACATGCATTTAGCAGTGATTATTTCTAAAAAGATCAAAGCATTGACCTAAAAATAAAAGAAATCAGACACCAGTTTAACAACATTTTTGCTTCCTTTGGTTTGTCTATTATTTTTAGTCTGTCTTTTATTCTATTTTTTTTGTCTTTGAGACAGGGTCAGGCTGGCCTTGAACTCACTTTGTAGCCCAGGCTGGTCTTGAACTCGCAACAATCTTCCTGCCTCAGCCTCCCGAGTGCTGGGATTACAGGCATGAGCCAGCATGCCCAGCTGTGTCTTTTATTCTAATGGGGACTTTAAGGTTCTACACTCCTTTGCTGTATAACCACTAAATTTTTCCTTAGAAAATGCATCAAGATCTTAGACAAAAAGTGAAAGGTGTTTCTTTTCTCTTTTTGGTTTTGTTTTTTGAAATGATCTCAGTATATAAAATAGTGCAGGCTGGCCTTGAACTCACTATGCCAAACAGACTGGCCTCAGACTCACAGTTCTGTCTCCAGCTCCTGAGTGCTGGGACTATAGGCGTGCACCACATCACACTAGAAGCTTCTTTCCCTTTGAAGTCTGGAGACGGAAGCTGAACAGCAGGCTGACTGATGGAAACCCAAGTGATGGGACCAACTTTGGAATGTTTAGGCCCCAATATGAATTATGGAATGTTACCATCATCTTCAATGGCCCTTTCCCCAAAATTACAGATAAATTACAGTGCCTTGAAAAGAGACTTACCACGCAGATGACCTGCCCTCTGAATCGCTTGATTTACTGCTTTAAGGTTTCCTAATAGCTCTGTATGATTGCTACACCGAATTTTATACCCATTTAGCAGGTTTTTATTAAGATCATAGAGTTCCATGTAGCGATTCTTCATCGTTTTCCTATGTAAATCAACAGAAATTTAATATCATTGTTTCTTAATATGGCAGGCTTACGAAACACTTGCAAACTCCTTAAGCATCATTTTTTTTTTAAAGAAGGCACTTGTAGCTCTGTTTTCATTAAATTGGGTAACTGCTGAAGTTTTCTTTGAAAACATTGATAAGTTTCTATCAAAATAGCCTATTTAGTAAGTAGAAATCAACTGATCTTTCTTGTGATTGGTCCTCAGTTGGCTAGGCATTAAAAACTTAAGAATGGCAAGCCTACTGTGTAGAGGGTAAGGAAAAGTGTGCAAAGTGCTAAGACTGCCTTTTGAGTTTCAGGTTAATATTCATTAGATAAAACTGACCTGTTCTTAATAAATGTAACTAGACAACACAGTTAACTTCATTTTTTTATCAAGCTATTTTTTTTTAATCGGTACTGGGGATCGAACTCACAACCACAGGCTTGCAAGGCAGGCACTTATGCCGCTGAGCTAAATCCCCTGCCCCTATCAAACTTTTTTAAAAGAATAAGATAAAACCACAATGAAATATTATTACCCAATAATAAAAATGATTAAGTTTTTTAAAACTGAAAATAAAGCTGGCAACAATGTAGAACAACTAGAACTATCATACACTGCTGACAAGAGCACAAAATAATATATTTTGGTAACTTATTCAGCACTTGCTACATTGCAATCCAATCTCAAGAGATATGAAAATACATGTTTGCAATAAACCTGAATTAAGTATATACAGAAGCTTTATCCATAATCATTAAAGTCCTGAACCTGCCCAAATGTCCATCATATGATGAGACAGTAAACAAATTACTGCTCATATATAAGTGGAATATTATTCAGCAATTTTTAAAAATAGTCTACTGATGCAGTATATGCAACAACACAAGTGAGCCTCAAAGGCTTTGTGGTAGGTTATAGAAGCCAGGCTCAAAGCCTATATATGACTCCCTTTATGTGACATTCTGGAAAACATAAAACTACAGGGGAAGAATGCAGTCCCAGGAGATTTGCAGAACTGAAAGCACAAATGTGATAAAAGCGTTCTAAGTCTTGGCTGCAATAACAGGTAAGTTTCTCCAAATGTATTGAATAGTAAACCTAAAAAAGGATGAATTGTGTCTATATTACATGTGAACTAAATTGGCAAAATAAAATATATGCATTAGAATCTCATATTTCCAAAAAGAAAGAACTTAGAGGCTGCTGGTCACTTTCCTCCTTAGGCATTTCATGTTCTTCAGGGTCAAATTCCTAAAGCCAGCAATATCATTTTAATTTAAAAGAGAAAGAGAAACTAGAAGACCTGGAGCAAAAGTTGGCACAGGAAGGAAATGTCTATTTCAATTTACAGATGATTCAAGTACCTATGTGTCACGGTTTTTATCTGAAAGTCCCTCAAGCCTTCTGCCCTCAGAGGCAGGGCTTTTCCAGGTAATCGGATTATAGGGGTATGACAGCTGGCTTGCTGTTAGGAGGGGGGACCTGGTGAGAGGTGGGCCACTGGGCTCCTCTGCTTCTTAGCCACCATGACATGGCAGCTTTTTCTCCATGATGCCCCTCTGCTATGCCTTCATGCCTTGGAGCTAGCTGATTATGGACTGAAAACATCAGCCAAAATAAACCCCTTAAGTTGTGGGTGGCAAGTACTGTGTCTCAAAAATGAGTACAGTGAGTAAGACAACATCTGAAAAACAGTGATTTAGTTAAGTAGCATAATATAAAATTAGGAGAGGTTTAATTGGCTCACAGTTTTCCATTGGTTCAGGCTGTTATTGGCTGGATCCAAGGCAGAAACAGCCCTGTGGAAACGTGTGGTGGAGAAAAGCTGCTCAACTCCCAGCCGGCAGGAAGTAGGGAAACGAGGAGCTGGGAACAAGAATGTACCCTTCCAGGTCCTCCTCAGTGACACATCTCTAGGCAGGCCTTACTTCCTGACAAGGTTCCTAACCTTAGCCCTCCTAGCAGCACATTTCAGTGCATGCATCCACTGATTTGTACTGGGCCCCCATGAGCCAATCTCTTCCCAAAAGCCCCACCGCTAAATACAGGCGGCCTCTGGGAATGTTTTAGGTCTAAACCATAGCATTACATTTTTTTTTTTTTTGCAGTGTTAAAAATCTAACTCAGAGGCCTTGCAACACACCGTGAGTCAAGTGCCCTCCCTCTGAGCCATGCCCCTCTATGTACAGTTTTATCATTGATACATGCTTCCCAAGGAACAGAGTTTGGTTTTGCCTTTCTTCAGACTATGTAAGTAGGAGCATACTACACATCTTCACTGAGTCTTCAGTCAGTTGCCACTGTTTTTAAGATTTGTCCACACTGTCATGTGTCATGGAGACGAACGCACTGTCTGCTCCACTGGACAAATATAGTGTATTTACCCACTGTACCTGCACATTAGTTCCAATCACTTCCACTTTGGGATTTGCTATGATTTGGATACAGTTTAAGTGTCCCCCATCCCAAAGGTTTGTATGTTGGAATCTTGGTCCCAATGTGACCATGTTAAAGAGGTAGAACCCTTAAGAGGTAGGACCCTAGTACAAGGTCACGAGGTCACTAGAGGCCCTGCCCTCAGAATGGATTAAGGTGGTTCTCATGGCACCCAGTGAGTTTCTCCAGAGGACTGTTATAAAGAATAAGACTGGCTCCTTCCTGCTCTCTTGCTCCCTGTGATCTCTCACTCTTCACATGCTCCTGGGATGATGCCATCAGCCCTTAGGTGATGTAGCCAGGGAGCTGCACCAGAGCTAGTACCATGCTATTTGAACTCTGAGCCTCCAAAACTGTCCTTATGTATTTTATTGTTTGGATGGAAAACTAATACAGAATTCTTTTTTTTTCTCGTTTTTTTATTGGTACCAGGGATCGAACTCACGACTGCCTGCTTGCAAGGCAGGCGCTTATGCCACTGAGCTAAATCCCAAGCCCCTAATACAGAATCCTTATAAGCAATGCCTTTATAAATATTTTTCAGTACTGAGTATTAAACCCAGAGCCTCATGAATTCTAGAGAAGCAATGAATTACATTCCCAGCTCCTTTATGCAGACTCTTGTCCAAATACCCTGGTTTACAAGTGTACTCTAAACTATATGCTTGTTAGGAGCACAACTGCTGGGTCACAGGGTATACACATTTTCAGCTTCACTGATGATGCCATGTTATTTTTCCAAAGTCGCTGTACCAATTTAGATTCCTCCTGAGAGTTCCTACTCACATGTCCCTCATCAGACGAGCATCCTCAGCTTGGACCAGCAAACTTCGGATCAGGTTAGAATCATCAGCCATGTCAGCACTGAGCTTCTGATGCACTGAGTGATATTCATCCACCTGGACATGAACACTCAGGAATTAAAACGGCTTCACAAAATTCTTCAAAACTAGACTAAGATACTCTCTACCAGATACAGAGGTTTCTTTGCCCTGTTTACTTATACCATCAGGAATAACACCTATTATCTCTTGTTCAACACAATAATTACCTATGCTGCCTCCGAGGATAACACTCCATGTGGGTCCTTCCCATGTCTTACCACTGGAAGCCCTAGCAATACACATACTAACATTTTAAAGATCTGGATTGAGCCAGGTATGGGGGCACACAATTGTAATGTCAGCACTTGGGAGGATGAGGCAGGAAGATGACCCTGACTCTGAGGTCAGTGTGGACTACATAATGAGTTCAAGGCCACCCTGAACTACATAATAAGACACTGTCTCAAAAAAACAAAAATCTAGATTGAGAATGGTGCTCTACTTGTAAGTCAATCATAATCCTCCTAATTTCTTATTTTTTAATTTTTAATTTTGGTTTTTAGGAAATAATAAGTGAAGACTAAAGTAGATATAACAGGTAGGATGAAGCTGTAGCAAAGGAAAATATTAATATATTGTTAAAAGTAGTGTCCTAACCCAAAGGATGGTAGTAGGATGACCAAGTGATTACTACTCACTTTTATAAGAGAAAACCTTTAACTAGTGAACTCTCCAATACTAGTTCAACTCTTTCCAAAAATTCTTTAGAACATGAATATATTCATCTCCTTTTCTGTGTGTGTGGTACAGGGGACCAAACCCAGGACTTTCGTCTTAAGCTACAATTCCAGTTCTTTTTTAAAAATTTTATTTTGAAATGGGCTTACTGAGTCACTAAGTTGACCACCCTGGGCTTGAACTTGTGATCTTCCTGCCTCAGCTTCTCCGAGCTCATACATCTCATAAAATAAATATCTCAGACTAAGAGACTAACATAGTTTCACAAATGCAACAAAGTAGGTGCCCTCACCTTAATTAGCACCTTTCGTAACTCCTCAAAGTAGATAGGAAAATCTGCTTCTACTTGAAGGTCTTCAATAGCAAAAAATGATGCCATTGACTGGATGATATCACCAGCCAAATCAATATCATCAGTATTTAAAGTAATCTAGCCAAGAAAAGAAAACAGGCAAGTTTAGCATTCTCAGATAGGAAATAAAGTCAACCGAGATTGACTTTCTTCAGTTAACACAATTACTGAGCATATATTTATATGTAGTGATCAGGTAGAGTTTAGCCCTTCAGGAAATTACAAACCACATTCATTACTTCCTGCACCATAGCTAAAAGGTCAATCTGTGAGCCTTATGAACTAAATGACAAAATTATTCAAATAATGAAATCCACCTTAGTAATCTCCCCTCTCCCCCTGCTTCCCGCATTATAGGAAAGAGTGAAGGGAAGGAAGGAGAAAGGCAGAAAACCATCCTGTTACTATACTCCAGTGTCTGCAATAACACGCAAAGGCTCAGCTGAAACGATGGTTTTTAAGATCCTCACACTGATGTCACATCTTACTTTCCACTGAATGGTTAAACCCCACAAGAAAACTATGGACACCAATGATAATAACACTGTTTTCCTTTTTTTTCTTTCTTTTTTCTTCTCTGATGCGGTGGCTGGAACACAGGGCCTCACACACACTAGGCAAGTGCTCCACTGCGGGGTTACATCTTGCACCTGCCCCATGACATTCAATATTACCTCTCCACTAGATTTTATTTTTATGCAGAGGTGACCACCATTCCGTAAAGACGTGAAACACGCTTGAAATGGAGCATTCTGAATATTAGTGTCTTCTGGTAACAGAAAGTTCTGGTTGAGCCATAGAGCGATCTGAAAAATAATAGAATAAAGTAAACTTCGGTTCTTAATGTATAGCTGTTACACAAGGAAGACTTTTTCCTTCACTCTAGTTTTACTATTTGGTTAAAAAAATTATACTTCATCCCCCACTAAGAAAAAGTCACACTCCCTTTTTCCCTTCTCATACGTTTTCTCAAGTAACGTTCAGAATTATGTCTGGCCCCATGGCAGGCAGGATTTTACAGTATTTTATACTGAGACATACCCGTACTCTATCATGTATAAATTACTATGGTTCAGTGCTAAATCTGTTTATAAGATAGCTGTTCTGTGGGTGTATCCTGGATATCACTGTCTGCTTAAAACTAATTGATTCTACTTGTAAAAAGTTTTTAAATGAAATATTCATGCACATATGCCAAAAACACATGTCCACACGCTATGTTTCAGTGTTAGTAATAACACACAGTGGTTTGCAACATCTATGTAAGAATCATGAGGTTGCCTGGAAGGGTCCACCTATGAACCTTCAGGTTCCACACAGGCCATCTATGCAATTAAAAAACCAAGAATACTGCAACCCGGCCAAGGTTAAGGCCACTGGCAAGAGTCCTTTAGACTTTACAAGGTACTGTCATACCAGTCACATAATCCTCAAAGGCCCTTTGTGAGGTGGGCAATACTTCCCTCACTTATAGGTAAGGAAACTGAGGCTCAGGGCAGAATATCCATGATTACTAAGAATGTATTTAGTTAAGATAGAACTTGAACCCAAAATGTATTTCCAGCTCCAAGTCCCACCCTCTCCCCATCTTTTTTTTTTCTTTTTAACAGACAAAGTTTCACTATGTTGCACAGGCTGACCCTGAACTCCTCAGCTCAAGCAATCCAAGAGGATTGCCTCAGCCTCACATGCCACTGCACCCAGCTTCTCCTCTTTCCATCTTGAAGTAGGCTCCTTTTGAAACACTAAGTCAAGACAACCATACGAAGGCCATAACAAAAAATAGAAAAGAATTAAGAACTGGTCCGAATTCACTGGCAATTAAGGATTGTTCAGATAATTTTTTTTTTTTTTTTCAAAAAAAGAGAAGATAACGTGAGCAAAAGTACCTCAAAAGAAAAGGCCATGCTACTCACCCTCTGTGCCCGTTCTGTAATGATAAAGTTAACATAACTGAGTGGCTCGCTGGCAGAGTCTGGGCTGGTCAGTGCATACATGGAGAATCGGGGCAGCTGTCTTGTCAACTCGAATACATGGAACTGGGTGCTAGGGCCAACCAGAGGGACACAAGAGAAATGTTCAGTATAATATCACTTCAAAAAGCGAGGCCCCAAAACTAAAGTCGCTACAGGATCATCACCACATGATATTTAAGGGCTTCAGTCCCCCAAAAGACTCGAAGGCTAATGTATTATAGAAGCGGGATTTGAGAATTAGGGCTCATGAGCACACATATAGCCATGCAGACACTGGGCTTTCAAGTACTCTTAAAGGGATGTGAGAAGACTTTATTTTCCACAAATTCTGTGGTTTTTCTTTACTAGCTGAGATTATATAAAACCCTACTCTAATACACAGGGGCACCCCAACTCTTTAAGTCTTAATAGCCAAAACTGTAAGTTGACAAATCACTAATTAAACTTTTCTTGGTTGTGCAGTGCTGGGGATTACACACTCCTCCATGGTGCTACATCTCCAGTCTCTCCAGTCTCAGACATATTTTGTGATTCTAAGGTCATCTGATTAAAACAGAAAATAACCATTTTAAACTTACACACTGGCCCCTTCCAGTAAAAGGTCCTAGGAAACCTCCACCGGAGGGCAGAGCCACTAAGTGGTGTCTCTGGCCCCACAGATTGCATGCGTAATGGAAAACAAGTGCTTTACAGAACTGAACTTGTAATGGGTCACCTGCTTCTGTAACCCACAAAGGCTTTCAAGTGCAGATCGACAGGGACATCCTTGGGTGGTATAATTGGGACACAGACAGAGCTGGAGAGGTTGTGGACGCTGGGATGTACCACGTGGCTTTCCCCTACAAAAATTCCCTCTGCAAAAATCAACACTGCTCGGATGATGGTATCTGCAGGAAAGAAGAAAAGGGTAGTTCAGTAACTATTCCAAGGTGACACGGGCACCTGAACCCATGCTATAAGTAACATCTTACCATTTGAAGTGGAAACGCACAACTCTGTGTGTGCAGCTTGAGTCTCGCTGCCCAGGTTGACGGAGAGGATAGTGTGGAGCCTGGTGTTGGCCGGTATGACATCCCTCTGCCCGTCAGCCTCATTCTGTGGACTGCTCAGTTCAGCCTGCAAGACAGCCCCCCCACTTCAGCTCACTGACCTCACTGAAACGCTGAACAAATATCCTTTTTAAATGATCTGGCTATTCAGCTCCATAAGAAGAACTTCCTATCATCATTTTTCTTTTCTTCTTTTGGAAGAATCGGGGACTGAACCCAGGGCCTCACGCATTCTACCTCTGAGCTACATACCCAGTGTTTTCTGGGTTTTTTGTTTGTTTGTTTGTTTTTTAATTTTGAGACAGAGCTTGCTAGGTTGGCTATAACCTCGCAATCCTCCTGCCTCAGCTTTCTGGCCAGCACTGACTCTAACTCTTCTCTCACGTTTACTTCTAGTTCCCCTTCACATTAGGCCGCACCCTGGCATTTTCCTCATAGTTACGGAGTTCCAGCAACAGATTCTGCTTCTTCTGACTCAGCTCTCGGATCAGGTCCTGCTCCATGCTAGTGTCCATGAGGCTTCCCCTCATCTCGGCTGTGCCTGGCAGGTAACCTCGGACTGAAAAGAGACAAAATACTCACTTGAAGGAAGAACATCCCAAAGATGGTCACACCTACCGTTGGGTCATCAATTACTTGCTTTTAAAAGACAAAAATCTAAATTCTCTCCTTCCAGCTTAGGTGCATTTATTATAACTAGCGAGCCCCAACACAGTATCTTCTAGTGGAATTTGCTGGCATCTTGATCCAACGAAATTGAAAATTTGACTTTTCAAGGATTTTTCTTATCCCGATTTACTTTCCCCATCCACCGAGCAGCAGATGAGCTGTACGTGGCCATCCATTCGGTAATCTCCTTCCACCACACCAGCAATTGCTGAAGCAAAGTTGTCTTTAAAGATGACCTCCCCTGTCCGGTCACTTCGAGCATCAACCTAAAAATAAAACAAGAACTTAAAAACCACTTCAGCTACAGTTTGAAAATGATACTACCACCACAAAATTTTAAAATGAAAACCAGTTTTCCAAGTCCTTTAATTAGTAGTTTTTAAGACTACTCCATAAAGCCTGTAACTTCTCTAGTGATACCTATGACTTCTGTGGCCAGGAGGAGCAAAAGGGCCTCAAACCAGCTTTACTTTCTTCTTTTTCAGTAAAAGTTGTTTTACATACTGGCCTTCAAATAATGTTTCATTTGAAAAATGCATCAGCTAAGATGTAATTCATACAGTATACACAGTGTGGCACAAAATGCTGTGGGCTCCAAGGTTAAACTGCCAGGGTCCAGAATTCATCTGTGCCATGTACTATGGGATACTGGGTGAGCTTCTTAACCATTTTCTATTTGTTCTCATCTAGGCATCAATAGCATGAATACAGGGAAAATAACAGTACCTACACCTCCCCTGGCTGTAACGAGGCCTAAAAACAGTTACTACGTGGAAAGTACTTTTAATAGGACCTAACACACAGATACACCACAAATGTTAGTGCCATATAAAATTACATCTCTTAGGATATATAAATTTATAAAATTTAGTTACAGCTAAAGTCTAAACAATGCCAAATTAGCCAAATCTTCCACCTAAAACATTTTACAACAACTCTCATTTTACAAGAGCCCTCTTCCATATAAAAACTATTCAGAGTTCTTAGAGAACTCTCAAGTCCACTCTTCCCAGGATACAACATGAATCAGAAACAAGTGCATCTGAAAAACAATCATCAGCTGTTTGTGGTAACACATTCTTGTAATCCTGGCATTCAAGAGGCTGAGCAAGAAGATCACAAATTCAAGGCCAGCCTGAACTACAAAGTGAGAACCAGTTTTTCAAAAAGAAATTTTCAACTGGGCGTTGTGGCACATGCCTATAATCCCAGCACCCAGGAGGCTGAGACAGGAGGACTGTTGCAAGTTAGAGACCAGTCTGGGCTACATCGTGAGCCCAAGGTCAGCCTGAACTACAGAGAAAAACTGTCTCAAAAAGACAAAAATAGAGGCTGGGGATTTAGCTCAGTGGAATAAGCGCCTGCCTTGCAGGCAGTCGTGAGTTCAATCGTGGGTACCGATAAAAATGAAAAAGACAAAAAAAAAGACAAAAATAAATAAATAAAATTTAAAAATTAAAAAAAAAATTAATGTATCTCAGAAATAACATGAAATTTTCACTTACTTGAAATGATAATTTTGTTCCAGACAAGGACACAGGTATCATCAATAAAAGACTAAAAGACTAGCTATAGTAAATCTCGTAGAACAAGCATTATGAATTGACAGTGCCATTCATTATTTTGTCTTTTTTATTTCTTTTTCTTTGAGGGGTAGTTGGGGCTTGAGACAAGGTGTCATTGTGTAATTCAGGCTGGTTATGAACTCATTATACAACTCAACCTGGCATCAAACTTGCAGAAAACATTCTGCGTCCCCAGGGATAGGATTACAGGCATATACCACCATGTTAGAATATATTTTGTCTTTTTTTTTTAGATTTTATTTAAGGAGAAAAAGCAAAAAAAAAAAAAAAAAAACAGAAAAAGGGTACAAGTTATACAGAATTTCAGAAAAAATAAACAGTAGGAAATCATTAGTTAATAGATTATATATTGTTATCTTAGAAATATTTGTTTAAGTTACAAAATTAAAGTATATAAAGTGAACTTTCAAACAGTGAGACTGCTAACAGTTCTGTTCAGTGATCCAGAAAA
Organism: Cavia porcellus; assembly: GCF_034190915.1. NCBI lineage: Eukaryota > Metazoa > Chordata > Mammalia > Rodentia > Caviidae > Cavia > Cavia porcellus. The sequence goes on from NW_026947487.1 coordinate 83,514,032, forward strand.
ATTCAGTAATATGGTTATCTATCTTATACACTTAAATATACATGCAGATATTTCCTTTAGAGCACTTTCTTTTCCTTTCTTTTGTACAATGAGAATTACACATTTTGGGTTTTATTACTCCCACAGTTCTTATTACTTTTTTTTGAAGAGAGTAAAACCAAATGTGACATAACAGAACAGAGTCAGTCAAATCAAAAGAATGGACATAATACATAATGTAAAAACAAAATACCAGGTGATCAACAATGGTTACCATACTGCCTCTTGCTATCTTTAAAAAGAACTGCCTATATCATCAGTTATAATAAAATTGAACAAAACAGTAAAGAATAAAACCAAAACATTGGAGACATTACAGACTTTAAAAGAAGATAAGAGTCAACCAGAATGGGTGTCATAATGAATCCTAATGTCTTCACAGTTGTTGCCTATACTTTCGAACTTGGTACTATCAAGCGAAGCAGAATAGGGGAAAATCAGTCAAAACAAGATGATGAGGGCAATAGAGGGTTTCAAATCAAGTTAATAGGAAATCAAAGTGGGTTACTATAATATATCCTGCTATTTTTTATTTATTTTTCCCTTAATTAAAAAGATAAAAATAAAAAAGTAAGTAATTTAAAAAAGGAGATTGAGATAAAAGAGGGCATAACAACAAAACAGCGCACGTCAAAACATAACCATTTAAGCAAAATAGTTTCACCACAAGATATCCTGACATAAAGATAGTTACCATAGTGTCTCTTTCCTTGAAATCTTTGAGTATAACTTTGTATACTGCAGCACCAAATATATCGAGACAATGTAAAACCATTCAAGAGAATGACAGTATTACAGGGTATAACTAACAGAAAATGAACAATGGTTTCTGTATAATCTCTTTGTCTATAAAAGTTTTTGTTTATATTATCACACATAATAAAATCCAATAAGATACAACCTGTTAAGACCGATGGAGACAGAAGAATAAAAGCTTGATGGGACTTCAAAACAAGATGATACTAAATCAGCACTAGCTATTATGATGTCTTATATTCTCCAGAATAGCTGTTCCTACCATCCAACCTTCTCTGCCTCATTTCTGTTGAGCTCTTTTTCTGTTGTTTGTTGTCAGTTTGTCTTCATTTCGCTTTCTGCTCCATTCATTGTGGCCTCTCTGCCACTGTTTCTGGAATCTTGGTATTTTCCTTTTGTAGAATATCCTGCAATATTCTCTATAGAGTTGAACTGGTGGTTGCAAATTCTCCTAGTTCCTCTTTATCCTGGAAGCACCTTGTTTTTCTATCAACTTCTAGGGACAGTTGTGCATGATATATCAATCTTGGCTGGAGGTTATTATCTTTCAAAGCTTGAATTATTTCCCCCCACGCTCTTCATGATTTGATGGTTTGTGCCGAGAAGTCTGCTGTAATTCTGATGAGTGTTCCCTTGTAAGTGATGTTTCCTGTCTTTGACAGCTTTTAATATTCTGTTCTTATATTGGATTTCTGGAATTTTGATTATTATATGCCTGGGTGTAGCTCTGTTTGGGTTGTAGGTGGCTGGGGTCCTGTATGCCTCATACATCTGAGTATCTTTATCTTTTGCTAAATTCGGGAAATTCTCTTGGATTATTTCTGTGAATAGCTTTTGTAATCCATTTGTTTGTGTCCTTCTTCTTTTATGTTCTTAATTCTTAAGTTTATCTGTTCCTGTTATAGCACCAGGATAGATCCTCTTATCATCTTCTAGCTTTTGTATTATTGCTGTTTGTTTTCTTGTTATTTTTAAGAAGTTTTTCATTCATGCTCCCACATTACAAATCTGCCCTCCAGTTCAGATAATCTATCCTTAGTTTCTTTCTTTTTGTTATGCCAGTTTTCGATAGAGTTTTTAGTTTCCTGGTAATCTCTTTGAACCTGCTTCACATATTCTATGTTTTCTCTATTTTTTCCATCAAACAATTCTCCCCTTTTTTTCTGTTCTTCCATTCCACCATCTGTTTTTTCTTGGGCGGTACTTAGCATTTCTCTAACTATTCCACTTATATCTTGCTTTATTTCATTAAATACTTCACTTTTGAACTCATCTATGAGGCTCCAGAGATACTGCTTTATGTCTCTTGGTGCCATGTCTGATACTGCATGTTTTCTGTTCTCCTTTGCATTTATCTTTCCTGGATCAGTGTTCTCAGGATTGGGGACTGAGGACCTTTCTTGTTGCTCCCTCTTCCCATACTTTTTGTTCCTTCCATACAAGCGAATATAGGAAGCCCAGTTTTTTTCTTTGTAGGTTACAGTTTGTTTGAATCCGCTGGCTAGTTGTTCCTGCCCACTGCAGTGCACTAGGGAGACACAGACCTGGGCAGCCTCTGCTGGGCCCGCCCCTCCAGGTCAACCTACCGAAGGCTTCCCTGCTAGGGTGCACCGCCAGGCGCTGGGACCTGGTTTGGGCTAGCCTATTGGGTCTTAGTCAGTGGTGTCACCCAGGCCAGGCACTCCCCACCAATCCTGCTTGAGAGGGGAATATGTGACTAAAGTCACTGCAGCGTCCTGTTCCGGCTAGTCTGGCTGATCCCAGAATGTCCTTTGCTGGAGCCTCCTACTCTATGGAAGGGTCCCTGTTCTGCTCACTCACTGCAGGTTGATGTAGGGCTCCTTGCCAGTCCTCCTCTCAATTCCGTTCACCAATTCCCACTCTCAGAGCTTTCACGTGTCTCTCTCCGTGCCGTGTGGATTTGGACGCAGCAGTGGCAGCAGGAAATACAAATCACGGCTTCCAGAGGCACGGGTTCCAGCTTCCAAGCTGAGATTTTATCTGTTCCTGTTATAGCACTGGGATTGCATTTCCAGTTGGTTTCTCTCCACTCTGTTCTCTCTCTGTTCCTGGGTCGGCAGGGTATATCTCCCCTTGCTTAGGATTCCTCATACCACACCATTCCTGGATTCTAAGCGGGGTATCTCAGAGAGCCTCAGTAGCTGCTCTTATCTATCCGCCATGCTCTCCCAGAAGTCTCTACTGTTTTGTCTTTGACATCCTTCTTGGTAAAACTTTGCAAACAAAAAATCACAGCCTACCCCCTTGCCTGGAGTAATATCACTTTCTATTATTCATGTTACATAAAATAACATCATATAAGCCTGGAGATTATGACTATGAAAGCCTGCAAAAGGATCCCTGCATCTTACCAAAGGTGTTGGTATATAATGTAACCCTCTAACTCAAACTAAACTGACTTGCTTCTTTCCAATGAAAGCCTCACCACCTAACAGCTTCTTGCATTCAGTCCCACAATTTTAGCAAATGAGAGGGCTCATTTGCTCACTAAGAAAGAGGATTATGCATTGCTATTTCTGTAGTTACTCTGCTCTTTTGCTTACCCAACATGGAAGTTTTGTCCTGAGGGAGAGGATGGGCCTCTAACTCAACAAATGGCCTACTATAGAGTTAACTGGCTAGTAGCATTTGTTTAGTATCTTTACACCTACATTACCAAGCTGCATCTGTGTGTTTTCCTTTTCTGTGCTATTCCTGTTAAGTGTAGATAATCAGTTTCCCACTTACATAATGCTTGTATAATTTATCTTTTTTTTTGTGCTGAGACACATTATATAATAGAAAATCCTCAAAATTTTCAAAGTATTTCCTTATAAAAACTCTAGGTCCAAAGTCATATTTTGAGGTAACTTTTAATGATTTCTTAAATCTAGTAGTTTTCTAATTCCTGAATCCACTGTAATAATTTTTCCCATAATTTGGTTCATCGCTATGGTGTGAGTAGTTTTGTCCCATTAAAGAATGCTGAAATCTTAACCCCAAGGTGACAGTGTAGGAGTTAAAAGCCTCTGGGAAGTGAGGAGAAGCAGTGCCCTCACACCTGGGATTAGTACCCCACAGGAGACACTGAGAGTCCCTTACTCTCTCCACAGGGAAAGCTGTAGCGAGAAGACGGCCCTCTGAGGGACCAGGCCCTCCCACACCCACATCTTGCCAGCACCTTCACTTTGACTTTCTGGAGCTTGTGAAGTGTTATTTACAAGCTGCACAGTCTATGGTATTTTGTTATAAAAAGCCTCAGTGGACTAAGACACTTGTTTTATGAACTTCAAATACCTTCACAAACAACTAGAGTCTTCATAATAGTGGTACTGGGAATTGAACCCAAGGCCTTCTATATGCTGTGCAAGAGATCTACTACTGAGCTGTACCCTCAACTCCCTTAAAACTTTTAATACCCACATCACAGACAAAACTAAGAAAAGGAACCTAGTTGTTGTTGTTGTTGTTTTTTTAATTCTGGGGATCAAGCCTAAGGCCTTCATGCCGAGCTACACACTCAGCCTTTTTTATTTGTAATTTTGAGATAGAGACTTGCTAAGTTGTTTGGGCTGGGTTTGAACTTGCTATCCGCTTGCTTTAGCCTCCCGGAATACTAGGATGACCAGTGTGCACTATCACACCCAGCTCTAACCTAACAGCTTCATTTTTTTAAGTTTTTATTAGTACATGTTTGAGATACACAGTGAATACACTCATCATGGGAAGTTATTACATTATATATTATGTCACATCTTAGCCCTTCTTATTGTACTTCCCTTCTCCTCGCTCTTCTTTCCATCCCTTCCTAGGGAAGGGATGATCCTTCTCCCTTCTCACAGCTGGGATTCCCTAGCAGAAGATCCTTCTCCCATCTCCAAAAAGGTATGATCTCACTTTCCTATAATCAATTTTTTGTTTTGCCCTTTCTTATACTTCAGGTTTCTCATATAAGAGAAACCTTGTGATTTATTTCACTAACATTGGATTTAAGGTATATCTATTTCTTCTACAAATGATTTGAATTTATCCTTTTTATAGAAGAGAAGAATTTCATTATGTATATAAATATCACATTTTCTTTATCCATTCATTTGGTGATGGGCATACAGGCCACTTCCAAGATCGAGCTATTACAAGTTGTGCTGCTATAAACAAGGGTATGCATGTATCCCAATATTACATCTTTAACTCTTTGGGGAAGATACCCAACGGGGAATAGCTGGGTGAGATGGAATTTCTATTTTATAATAACTTTTTAGAAACTATTTTTTTATATAACATCAAAGAAAGGCTGGAGGTGTGAGCGATAGGCAAAGAAAAAGCAAAAGAGAAAAGACAGGAATTTGTTGCTCCTCTTTAGGTAGTTCAAGAGTAACAGATAAAAAGCTAGGGCAAATGGTATCCATGGAGATCTGGCAGCTACTTAGAGGAGTTTCTAAGGAGACAATTTTGACTCGTCAAAAGTCTATAAGAAAATCTGATTTGAGGAGAAAAAAAGAAAGCAAAAGAATATTGCTTTGAAGTTGCTGAGAACAACATGCCAGCATTAGACTTTAATAATCATTTCAGTATTACTAACATGATTTCCCCCACTAACTGAGTTTCCAGTTATTTTTAAAGATTTACTAGGAAAGCGCTAAGACAGTTCATTATTAGATTATTAAAAGTTCTTTTATTTTTCACTGGTCTACATGTACCAAAAGCATTTTGAACAATGAATTTTCATTCTATCAGAGAGACTTTAAAAGAATCTACCCAGATATTTTATCTCAAATGTGGCTTGTAAGGGTGAAAAAACACTCACTCTGGAAGGAAGAAATAATGTAGAAAGACTGAGAGAAATTTGAAAACGTAGTCAAGGAACTCAGGTTTATATTTCCATGTTCCTATTCTCATGCAGCCAACATCGAATTTGCTACTTTGAGCTCTGCTATTTAAACCTACCTTCCCATTCGACCAGCCAGTTATCAGTTCACATACTCCATCAGAATTAAGGTCAAAAGCATGAATACTCATGGCATGATTTTTGGACTGAAAAAGAATTCCAATAATTAGTACAGAAGCCTCTTAATACTGGAAATATAAAATCCTTGAATAGCAGAAGCTGAACATACTAACTTTAATTCTCCAGGATCGGGCCATTTTGTCATAAACTCCAACTGTGCCATTGGAAAGGGCATACCCAAATCGGCTGCCATACATGGGGCATAGAGAGGTGATTATCTGCAAAAATAATACATAAAACACATCTTTTCATTAGGTCTTAATACAATGCAACATATAGCTTTAGAAGACTGCAAGCCTTGCTACAAGTATGTTAAAATGAGATGTAAAACCATTTCCAACCCACTAGTGGGCAATATATTTCTCTGCCATGTTATCTATTTCAGGGTTGGAAAAGATTTTAAGATTTTTATAAAACTCACAAACTTTAGCATTTTAGATCTAGATCATAAAGCAAGTTTAGAAAATTATTTTAGAAGAATCACAATAAAACAGGATTAAGGAGGAAAAAATACTGAGTATACAAGACCTAGGATACATACAATGGAAATTATTATATATATTAACTCAAATGATTTTAATGATTATTTCAGTTTCCTTAATTTACAATCTTAGATTCTAATTTTGGAGACTTTTTTTTTTCCTTTGGTACTAGAAATCAAACTCAGGACCTTCCATTTGCCAGGCAGGCAACTTGTGCCACTGAGCTTTATTCCCAGCCTTTAGACTCTAAATTTTAAAAAGAATTATAATCTAGGATTGTCATGGTTTATGTCTGTAGCCCCCAGGCCTCATGCGTTTTCACTACACATTTGTGATTGGTTAATTGTCTAGTGCTTGGATTGATGGTGTCAGTGCTGTAGCCACATAGGGGTGGAGCCAGCATATAATGTAATGGCAGGAAGAAAGTGTGTCTCGCTTTTTTGCCGGCTTCTGCCTTGCTATTTGCGGCTGCCATGAACTGTGGCCCTGCCATGCCACCCTGCCTTGGAGCCAACTGAGTATGGACTGAAACCTCCAAAACCTGTAAGAAATAAACCTTTCCTTTCCCAACTTGGTGCATCAGGTATTTTTGTCTCAGCAACGAGTAAAAAGTAACTAAGACAGAATTTGGTACCAGGGAGTAGGGTGATTTGCTGTGACTGTACCTGACCATGTTTTTCGAGAGGCTTTGGAAATGGCTGTAGGCAGAGTTTGGAAAGGTTCGGACATGTTACCTGGATGCATAGAGCTGCAGCAGCTTAGGCTGTTCTGTAGAGGAGATTCTGGTCAGAGCTCAGGAGACCAGAATAGTGATAGAAAGCCTCATGGTAAAGACCAGGCTTGGGAGGTTTCTGATGGGAAGAAGGACTGCATTGGTTGTTGGATACTGACTACGTTTTCCCGTGATGTGTGTTATGGCTTAGCAGAAACTTTGTCTGCATTTTGCTCATGCCCAAAGACTTTGCCTGAGACTGAGATTAAGGGCAATGGACTGATTAATCTGGAAAAGGAAATTTCAACACAGTCGAATGTTGAGGCTGTGGCATGACTATTGTTGGGGATTTTTAGCCAGCTTTATGTTACAAATCAAGAGGAAAGAGCCTGGTAAGATAATTTACAATACTGTAAGTTTGGCCAGAAGGAAAACTCCAGCGAAGGTGTGGATTGTAAAGTTCTAACTGAGACTTTGACTGCTGAGAAGAAACAGAGCGACAAGAAAGATGGCCCCAGGGCATCCCAGGAAGCACTGGCTGCCCACCCTTTGCAGCCTCAAAACTGCAAAAGTGAAAGAATTTGCTCAGAGGAGAAAGCTTCAGAGCACCACACTCCAGAATGGCAATGGAGGCCACATGAGATTCCAGAATGGCAGCAACATAGAGAAGCTTTTCTTCACAATCAGATTCACAGAGCCCAACAATCTACACAATTGATCCCTACAGCCAGGAGAGAAAAAAGCCTGGCTATTGCTCCAGCTGGCAGCAAACCTTGGCAGCATCCACATAGTGCTGATTTTAGGTGCAAGGAAAATGCACAAATTCTGAGGGTAAGATGGCTTCCACCTTGATTGCAAAGGGCCTGGGAGGCCAAGCAGTGTGCCTCTGAATGGGCAATTTGGAAAGATGTAAAGGTGAAGCCAAAGGAGCAGTGGAGACCCCAGAAGTTTGGAAAAGGAACATGGATCATCCAAGGAAAGCTGCAAAAAATGAGCAAAGAGAGTTTAAGAGAGAAGCTTCGGGATCTGAAATCCCCGGAAGTGCCATGGGGGTGGAATCACCCAAGCCTTTTGGAGCTTGCAACTAGATTGCTTCAGATGCTTAGCATGTAACTCTAGGACTTAATGTTCATCCTGCTGGATGTTGGACTTGCTTTGTTTCCAATGCTTTGTATTTACTTATTTGTAACTTTTGGAATGGTAATGTTTTTCTTGTGCCTTTGCATTTCAGAAATGTTTAACCTTGTTTCATTTGTACAGAGGGTTACAGTTTAAGAGTTTGCCATAGATCTTAGAGGAGACTTGGGATTTGGACTTTTCTTTAATGCTGAAACTGTTAGGACTTTGGCAACTCTTGGAGATAGACTAAATGTTTTTTATATAAAAGATGAGTCCTGGGGGCCAGGGGTGGAATGTCATGGTTTACGTGGGTGGCCCCCAGGCCTCATGCGTTTGCATTATGCATTTGTGATTGATTCATTGTGCAGCACTTGGATTGATGGTGTCAGTGCTACACCCACATAGGAGTGGAGCCAGCATACAATGTAATGGCAGGAAGAAAGTGTGTCTCACTTTTTTTGCCGGTTTCTACCTTGCTATTTGCAGCTGCCATGAACTGTGGCCCTGCCATGCCATCCTGCCTTGGAGCCAACTGAGTATGGACTGAAACCTCCAAAACCTGTAAGAAATAAACCTTTCCTTTCCCAACTTGGTGCATCAGGTATTTTTGTCTCAGCGACAAGTAAAAGGTAACTAAGAGACAAGGATTAACTAACTTTTGAGTGTACATTTTTCTATTACATAACCTACTGTTTGCTAAAGATAAAAAAAAAGAAAGTATCATCCTTTCAAAATTGAAAACTCAAACACATAGACTTGTGTGGATGTAACAATAAATAGAATGCACATATTATATGGAAATGTTTATAGGACTATGGGATCATTTAATATCTTTAGAAGATAAACTTTTAGATATGGAACAAAATTATCCTTTAAAGTTAAAGCCAAAGCTTAATAATATCTGTGATTCTACAGATCTATTTTCTAATTCTGGCCCTAATACAAGAGACCTTAAGAAATATATTGTATAAAGCGAAGAATAGTTATGTAATTTTCTTTACACCTACAGCATTTCTACAAAACTACCCACTTCACCTAACTCTGAATACACAGTGCTGTGTAAGATTCCAGAATTATTTAACTCAAGCATTCTTCTGAATACTTAATATTGTTCAACTGCCAAATGAATCTAGATTTTGTTCACTTGGGAAAAGACATTTGCACTAAGAGCTGGCAGAAGAACTTTTTTTTTTTTTTTTGTCATTTTGGTTCAGGCTTCTCCCAAACTCTCTTTGTAGCCTAGGCTGGTCTCAAACTTGCAAGGATCCTCCTGCCCCAGCCTCCTGAGTGCTGGGATTACAGGCATGCATCATCCGAAACAATTTCATAAAGTGTATATTTTCATAAATTTAACCTCATATTCCCCAGGTCCTTTAGGGTTTCCTTAATTCATTCCTTTTTTCTTTTGTAGACAATAAGAAAAACAAGTTCCCTCTAACACCTATTTCACGTTCTCCTTATTTTTTCTAGGATTTGGGGGAAAAAAAGTGTTTCAAAACACACACTCTCCTAACACCTAAAACTGACAAAAATATACTTTTAAAATCATGTTTATTTAAAATCATATTTATTCCAACCAACTGGGAAAAATTAACTATAAATTAGAATGAAAGGGCTGGGTGTGGTGGTGCCTGATGTATCCCAGCCCTCAGGAGGATGAGGCAGGGTCCAAGGCCAGCCTGGGCTACAAAATGAGTTCAAGGCAAGCTGAACTATATAGCAAGACTCTTCATCTTAAGAAAATTTTTTAATGAAAGAAATATGATGATATAGGATACAGCCCTATACCCAACTGTGGTGTTGGTGTTTTTTGGGGGGCAGGGAGGTGAAGCTACACAAACCTCTTTAAGAACCTAATCAAAGCCAAACACCCTCTTTCTGGAAAAGTATGTAAAATAGAATCCTATATACAGACACACTTCTTTACATTACTGCTTTGGCACTGATTTCTCCTTTATTTCTTCTCTATCCACAGCTGTCATTTTAAATTATAATAATTGTGACTATATAAAAAGTACAAAGTAAGATGGGTACGGTGGTGCACACCTGTAATCCCAGTACTTGGAAGGCTGAGACAGGGGTTGCTGGAAATCCGAGGCCAGCCTGGCTATATAGTGAGTTCAAGGCCAGCCTGAATAGAGCAACATTTCATCTCCAAAAAGCAATCAAATAAAAAAGGTAGACAGCAGACTAAGGAGAAACTCAGTTTTTATTCTAAAATCACCAAGCACTCTCATGTGAGAAGACCCTCCAGCACTCTCATGTAGTACTATACCTGACTGAGCCATTCTGTCTTCCCCGAGCTTATCCCAACTCTAGGGTGCACGCCTTACCTCTGTTTCCGTCATTTCTGCTATAATCTCATCTTCTTTAAAAACTCGGATATCAAAATCCTCAGACCCAACAAGGAGCTGAAGGTGGAGAAATCATAAATATTTAGTTTAATAAGTAAATAGCAAAATGTCCATAAATAAAACAAAAAAAAATGGCACCGTACTCGGCTGCTACTGCCACTCCAGAGTTCCAATCCAGTGCTCGGGAAGTTCCCTTTAACTGAAGGATCAACAGATTCAGGCAGTGAAGAACAGATTTTATCCTGCCAAGTGGAATGCACATCTTGCCAGAATATTTTCTTTCACCGTGTACCTGAAAATGCTCTCTGGCTGAGTAACTTTACCAGCGTGCAAATGGGAGCCCAACTTCAGACATCAATGCCCAGCATCTAGGGACAAGTTAATGCCCGACACAGCACTTCGCATGCTCAGGCCCAAAATGCTGATTTCCAGAGTAATTATTAGAAATTAACTTCAGAGGACTAAAAGATAATTGCTGAAACTTTTTAGATTCCAAAGAAAAAAAGTAGGCCAAAATGGAAACAATTTATGAATATGTTTCAAAGCATCCAAAGCAATTTATAAGGTTATGAATATAACAAAGGTCCCATAAACTACTCTGCCTTTTCTTCCCTGTCCTGTCTTTCATACTCCATGGCATATTGTTTGTATTAGATGAACACAAGTGATTTATTGTTCAAAAAGAGGAGATATCAGAACTAATAAACACTTCAGTTCACTGACTGAATAAATGTGGCCAGTTAGATATCATTGAGGGAACAAAGCTCCAAGATCAGGGTGAGACCTCTCTCAACACTAACACAGAGAACACACCCTAGGGGCATCTTCTTCCCACCTACCTCTTTCTTCCCATCACCATCAAAGTCACACAAAGCCAAGGAATGAACATTGTCTCCAGTAACCTGGAAATAAAGTGGCACGTCAGCTCTTCCATTTCATTCAAATATATCAGCTGCATGAAGAGAGGGATTATACAAGCAGCCAATGAGCTATTTGACTTGATCATATTTTTTAAATGTATGAATTACAAATATTATTCCGTTTTTATTATTTAGTACAGACAGTAAATTTTAAAATATGCTAAAGAAAATTAAAACTGCTTAAGGCTATCAAAAAAGAATGTTTGGTTCTTCATACCGTCCAAAAGAGATCATTTCCTTCATGATCAAAACCCTGTAGAACACAATTTCCACCAATAATTGCAAGAGGAGAGGCCACATCTCCCAGCGTCCCCAGCACAATGGCATTTGCCCCATCTGCTACCTAAGAAGCAAAAGAAACACAATTTCAGACACGGTGATGGGTAGGTGCACTGGAGGTAATGTGGATCTGCCTTCTCATTTGTATCCTTGACTTCCTGTGAGATGTGTGAGAAGCTACATGGTCCCGAGAGGGTAGCCCGCGTGGTCCACTGAAGCTATCGCTGCAGCTTCTGTAAGCATAAGCACAGACCCACGGTAGACTCAGAGCCCTGGCTGTCATGCTAAGCTGATCCAGTATGCTGCTATGATACTCTGGGGCTCTCCAGCGCCAACAAGCACTACAGAGAAAATTTTCTAGAGAATCAAAACACAGGCCTTTCACCAGGCATGGTGGCATACACCAGTGATCTCAGCATTCGGGAGGCTGAGGCAGGAGGATCGCTGTGAGTTCAAGGCCAGCCTGGGCTACATAGTGAGTTTAAGGCCAGCCTGGGCTACATAGTGAGTTTAAGGCCAGCCTAAACTACATAATGAGACCTGTCTCAAAAAAATTTTTTTTTCAAAATGTATGCTTTTAAACACTCAAATTTTATCATTTATTTTAACCATTTGGGGATGGAAATATTTTTAATATTACTACCCAATTCTCTTATTACTACTTTATAATGTTTAAAAACCATAAAGAATGAAACAAATCCCTCTAGTCCCAGCATCCAGAATTAATAAATATCTCAAACTTCTTTAATATATTACACAACCATAACTTAATTTATTTATGGGAAATTCAAAGACATTTTGTGAATATTGTTTATTTTACAAGAACAAAATCTTTATTTACATTATCTTTAGGAAAAATTTTAAAAAAAGACTGACTATAAAGGAAACAGACATTATAAGAAATTAAAACTGTTAAAAAGTCAAGGAAAACATAAAAGGAAGCCAAAGAACTTGGATAAATAACTACAATATAAGTCAGAAAGTTATTTTTTGTTATTAAAAGGCAAATAAATAGGAAAAGAATACTCCAGCTCTCTAAAAAAGAAATTGATAAGAAATGTAGTCCAAAATCACGAAAAATGTTCATTCTCACCACATATGATTTTTCACTTTCCAATAAGCAGTGATGAAAAAGAACAATATCCACTGTTGATTAGGGTGTTATAAAACAGGTGCTCTCAGTGCAAGGAAGAGGTAGAAAACCAGCAGTCTTTCTAGAGATTAATTTAGCAATATCTGCGAGAAGTCTCATCTAAAAATAATTTTCACTCAGCAATTTCACTCAGTATTTCTTCTTTTCCATTTCTTTTTCTATTTCTGTCTTCCTTTGCTCTGACTTTGCTCTGACTCAGCAATTATAAAGCCAAGGCCTTGTAATATTAATTTTATGTATCAACCTGGCTAGACCCTACTACCCAGATATTTGGTCAAACATTATTCTCGTTGTTACTGTGAGGATATTTTCTAGAGAAGATTACATTTAAATCAGTACAAAGTAAAACACATTATCTTCTATAGTGTGAGTGAACCTCAATATTCAGGTTCAGGACTTCATAGGAAGAAAGACTACTGACCTCCCACAAGGAAAGAGGGATTCTGCCAGCTGACTGCCTTCAGACTTCAGATTCAACATCAGTCCCCCAGGTCTCCACCCCACAGGTGTTGGACTTGCCACCCACCGCAATCATGTACAGCAATTCCCCAAGCACCTGCTCCCACCAAACATACACACATTGTATTGGTTCTGTGTCTCTGGAGAACCTTATGAATCCACTCCTAAACTTAATTTCAGTCCTCAATGAATGTAGAAGGATTCTGTGACCTTGAAATAGGCAAGGATTTCTTAGAAGGATCAGAAAAACACTGTGATACACATACACACAATGTAACTATAAAAACTATAAAAAGAAATGAAATATTGATATATGCTACAACATAGATCAAAATGGAAATTTTTATGCTAAGAATAAGAAGCTGGATAGAGACCGGTCACGTACCCTTGTAATCTTAGCACTTGGAAAGCCAAAGCAGGAAGATCACTGTGAGTTCAAGGGCAGACTGAGCTACACAGTGAGTTCAAAGCTAGCCTGGATTATATAGTGAAACCCTGTCTCTTAAACCGCACCACCAAAAAAGAAGCCAATCGCAAAAGACCACACAGTATATGATTCTGTATTTAGGAAATGCCTAGAATAGGCAGAAAATAGAAAACAGATTTCCTCAGAAGGCTAACAGAAAAAGCAGACTACCTACTATTGTGTTGTTTTTTTGTCTTCAGAGGTAATAAAAATGTTTAAAATTGATTGTGGTGGTGGTTACAAAACTTTCTGATTTGGGGTTTTTTTCTTTTCAGACAGGGTGTCACTAAATAATCCAAACTGGCCTTGAGCCCACTATGCAGCCCAGGCTGGCCTTGAATTTGTGGCAATCCTCCTGCCTCAGCCTCCCAAGGGCTGGGACTACAGGCATGTGCCACCACACTTAGATTACAAAACTTTCTGAATAAACTAAAGACAAATTAATTGTACATTAAAAATAGATGATTGTATGGTATGTGAATATTTTTTTAAAAATTATCGCAGGATGGGGCTGGAGGTTTAGCTCAGCGGCATAAGCGCCTGCCTTGCAAGCAGGCAGTCGTGAGTTCGATCCCCGGTACTGATAAAAAGGAAAAAGACAAAAAAAAAAAAATTATCGCAGGAAAAATAAGCTAAAAGGCTATAGGTACATAGTATGATCCCATTTTGTTAAAAAAATTATTTGCATATACTTAGCAAAAAAATCTGGAAAAGTAAATTCAAGAATTAATTTAAGAAGTATCATTAAGAATTAATTACTATTGTGTTTTTTTCCTGTTCGTTTCCCTATCCTTTTGTATAACAAATACAAATTACTTGGTTAATAAAACTGCAGTAGCCTGTAGATGGCAGGCTACAGTAAGGGCTTCTTCTTCAAAGTACTTAAATGCAAGGCCACCAGAAGAACTGTGAGCCAGCTTCCCAGTCCCTACCTGAATTTTCAACAGGAGATCCTGACAGAGGTGTGATCAAAGTGTGTGTTTGAATTTTTAAAATGTGTTACAGCAAACGACACACTGCTATTAATCCCCTTCAGAACACGCTCATCCATTCAAACACTTGTCTCATCCTCCTTGCCACTTTCAGGAGTAGCTCTGGAAATCCTTTTCATAAATGTCTTTAGTTGTCCCTATCATGTATGTCCTGAATCAATTCAAAACATTTACCTTTCATGGTCATTTTGACTTCAGGAAAGCGAGGAAGTCACATGGTGCCAGATTCAAGGAACAAGGTGGATGAGGACACACTACAGGGTTTTCAGGAGCCTCCCTTTCCACTGGAGAGCACCCAGAAGCAGTATTCAAGTATTTTTAAATCACACCTCCTACAGACGTTCACAAAGGAGGACTTCCAGAACTATTTAGAAAGTAGCAAGAAGACGGGACAGGTGTGTTCAAAGTGAGGGGGAATACTTACAGCAGGATAAATGACAGTGTGGCTTTCCCTATAATACATTTTTCAAAATTTAAACAGTCACCATGATTTTCAATCATCCCTTATAGATGAACTGCAGTGATACCAAGTGACTACCAGCCATGACCAAATATAATAGTCCCAACTACATACAGCAGATATAAACGGCAAACACTCCATGTCATTAAATTATACTATAATGGCCACATAATAAAGCAAAATAAATATGTGACCTTTTTCAAGGATTAAAAAACTGGACATTAACAAGTAATGAAAATTTTATGGTTGTCATGGAGGTATACTTGCCTCTCTGTAGAACAAATCTGAATTATTGTAGACATCATAGGCCAAAAGGTTAGTCTGGGTGCCTACTAAAAGAACATCACGGCCAAGTTCGGGGTTTAGTACTCCGGCGGTTAGGCAGCTGACCACCTGGTTAATGTTCAGAAGAGAAACATCAGATTCCAGCGGGCTCTGGGAGACTCTGGACGCTCTGAAATACTGGCCCCGTGTATGAGGATTGTGAATAAAAACCTAAAACAAAAACAGGTAATTGCATTCCCTTAAAATATCAAAAAAGACAAATTAACATCGTACTTTTTTTTTTAACAAAAACAGGTTAAAAACATGTCAGCATCAAGAAGTTACATACAAAGCTTACGAAGCTTAAAACACAAACATGGCACTTTGCAGTGTGGAACCCAGGGACAAAGAAGCAGGTTATGAATAAGATCTAATTGCTGCTTACCCATTCTATACCTGTTGTGCACCTACAGCAGAGCCAGTATGAATTTGTTTTTGGCATCTGTCAGGGCTCCCAACTAACATTATCATGTACTAGACTCTATACTAAATAAGTGCTTTACAGTATTATACTATACTTAATGAAAATGTGTGTCCCAAGGCATATCATATGAAGTAATACGGTCCTAAAACTATACACCATGACACAAACACTAGCTATGAAATGTACCCTAGGTTGGAGAACATGCATTGTAATTTCATTTCAACCATTCTCCAGTTTAGTGTCACCAGACACTACTTTATTATTTCTATCAGTAAAGTGGGAATCACAAAAGGAAAATAATACCTAACAACTAGTGGCCACTTTCAATATGCCAAGGGCTTTACATGTATCATCCAAGCCTAACAACCCTAAGGTAGGTAATACTGTTAAGTATCTTGCCAAAGGTCCTGAAATTAGTAGGCAGTGGAGCCAGGATTACCCACACCTATGCTATGCTACTGCTCTTGAAGCAAGGATGCTGAGATAATTAATGTAATAAGCCTTTCTATCTGTTAAATGTTGTTACCCTTGGAGTCACTGTATTCCTTGTATTTTGGGCATATTCTGTCACTGTATAGGGCAGTAAGTGTGGAATAAAGATATCTTTTAAAAATCTCTGTGATCCTTACAGTACAGAAAATTCCTGACACATAGTAAGCACTTAGCAAATAAATTATGGGGGAAAACTTGATTGTACATGAGCAAGGACCAAAAGTGCCATTTGAGGCCTGGAGATACACTGTCATAACAGTGCTTGCCTACCGTGTGGGAGGCCCTGAGTCCCATTCTGTGCTACACACACACACACACACACACACACACAAACTTAATTTAGGAGTGTCTGCAGTCTTTTCTCTGTAAAAGGTACCAGTAAGTGGAAGGAGCCTCCAGCCACACGCAGGTGCAAAGGGCTGGAATCTGAGGTCGGCTCTTACTGCTAATCCCAGCCAAGCTGCATTTTCCTTTAGGAAGACTTTCCGCCCTAAACGCCTTATCTGTCCTGGACTTCAACAATATCCTAAAGTGCCTAACGGTATGAAATCCAACTAATATACTACAAACGTGTACTGATTTTTACAATGTAAGTGGAAAGGAAAGAAGGAAGGAAGGAAGGGAAAAGAAAGAAAGAAGCCAAAGTGCTCAGAAAAACTGAGGGAGGATGAAGAGGTACAAAAATTCTCTATTGGTTGCCAGGCAACCCGGAGGCGGGGTCAGGGTGAGGGGCGGGACCGCAAGGCTGCAGTCCTGGGAGGTCTTGAGTCCCCGGGGTCCGGGGAGCGTGCGCGTGGGAGCGGTTACCTTGCCCGCTTGGGTGGCGGCCGCCAGGCACGGGTGGGTCCCGTCGTAGCGCCCTATGGCCACCATACGAGGGCTGATTTTGTGGCGCAGTTTCAGGGTGAACACGGGCAGCAGCATGACGGCAGCGGCTCAGGGAAGGACTGACACCCGGCGCGGGGGGGGGGGGGGCGGAGCCGACCCCACTCGCCAGGGTTAAGCGCACAAGGACAAGGCCAGCTTGGCCCCCGCTGCAGAAACAGAGCTGGACGGAGTAAGCCGGAGCGGGCGGCTCATTCTGCGGCTGCGCAGACCCGCCCGGCTCCTTCTGCGGCTGCGCAATTCTCGGCGCCCATTTTTCCCTGGTGGCTGTACATGGTACTGCGGCGCCTGGTTGTGGTTAAAATCGGCTTTTCAGTGCAGCAACTTTCCTGCCGAGTTTCAGCTCCACTTGGGTGTCTACGATGGCCAAGCCTGAGCCAGTGCACCCTTACATTTTCTCTTCTAGCATAGCGATCAAGCTGCACCTCTGTAAACTCCACACACTCGTAACATCCTCCAGAAGGTTATTAATTAAAGAAATATTTTTTAGTGTATTTTGTGTCCCTTGCTTTACTGTTATAATGAGGCAATCTACAACAGTTACCTTCACCAAGTACAGTGGATCAGTCCGCTCAGACGGGGGCGGAGCGGGAGGAGTGCTTCAACTTCTCAGGTTAAATAGACCGAGGCAGTGAATGCAACCTTATTTGGAAAAAAAAAAAAAAATGGGTTTTATATATGTAATTAGGTAAAAAGTGTAAAGTAAAATAATAGATTAGAGTGGGCCCTAAATCCAATGACAAATGACCTTAAAAGAGAGAGAGAAAAAGAGAAGGTCATCGTCAGAGATTGGAATTATGCTATCAGAAATCAATGCCTGAGGGCACCAGAACTTGAAAGATGCAAGGAAGAATTCTTCCCTAGAACCTTCAGAGATAGCATAACGCTATCAAATCAGACTTCTGGGTTACAGAACTGTGAGAATACTTTCCTGTTGTTTTAAACCATAAACAAACAGGAACTGGAGACTTGTAGGCTTATCTGTGCATTTTAAATGCACACTTGCACAATCCAAAAATTGTGATCACTCAGTAAGTTTTTTTTTTTTTTTTTTTTTTTTTGAGGGCACATAGTGTGTCAGGCACTTTTCCAAACCATAAATAGTAAATAAAAAACAAGCCTACGTGTTCTCCTGGAACCAATGTACTAGCCAGAGGAAATAAGCACTAAACAAGAAGTGCATAGCCTTGATAGAAAGCACTTTCTACAGAAAATTAAGATAAGGAAGAGGATTGGAGGGAACAGAATTTTAAATAAAGTGTCAGGGAAAAGACATCACCGAGAAAATGGCATGCAGATGAGGACTTGAAAGAAATGAGGCAGCCAGCCTGGAGGGAGAGTATTCCAGCAGAGAACATTGAGCTACAAAGCCCGGATGGCTCACTGGCTCACTCACCTACTTTCTGGAAACAGTCATTTAGAGGTGAGTGATAAAGCAAGCACCAGAGAAAACTGAGAAGGAGCAGTGACAGTGAGAAAATAGAGCCAGAAGAGTACAGTGTCTGGGAAGGGGCTGAAGAGAGGATTGCCAGAAAGAGGAAGATAACAACTGGTAGATGCTGCACCTATGTCTTTAAAGATGAGTTCTAAAGTATTCAAAATATTTTCATTTAGTCACAATGACCAAAGACCATTTTTATACAAATATGTGTCTCTGCTCAAACACCTTAGTGTATATGTTACTACATGAAACCTCTTTTGAAGAAAATGTGAGAAAAAAAAAAAAACTAAATTTAAGGCCCTGATGGAAGACCAGACCTGATCTAGTGACCCCCAGAATCCCTCTGATAGACCATGACTCCGAAGTCTCCCAGCCACTTTCTGTTCCATCCCTGTCTAGAACCCCACAGTCCTGCAGCAGCTCTGTAATAAACATTGCCTTGGGCAATGTTATAAACATTGTCTTTCTGCCGTTGGCCATCATAACTTCCTTTGTTTCACAAAGTCCTTTCTCTTCAGTTCACAGGCTGTCCTGGCATGAAGTGCTCATTTCACTGAATCCACTGCACTAATGCTAATTGCTGATCACAGCTTGATAGGCCATCTCTCCCAGGAACAGCATAGAAGGAATGAATCGCTAATAGAGATCATTTTGGGCCCTTCATTTTTCTGGCAAACATTTATTAAGGTTCTCCAGTGTTCCAGGACCTAGGATACAATGGTAAACAAGAAAGACCCCTGTCTCTAGGGGACAATAAAACATGAAAGAAAATAAGGTCATCTTATCTGGTCATACAGTCAATGTGCTAGGGTTCAGGAAAGGCCTCTCAGAGGAAGTGACATTTAAAATTAGAATTCTGTGACACGGAAGTGCAGCCCTTAGACGATGTGTCAAAAAGACATTCCAGATAGAGGGTAAGCAAGGGTAAAGGTCTAGGGTGAACATATTTGAAGAGTAGACGAAAACATGCCTGGAGCCCAATGTGAGAAATAGAAAAGTCAGCTAGGGCCGGATTACCTAGTGCTTGTGAGCCACACCAATGAGCTTGGGTTTTACTCCTTAGCAGGTACACAGGTCTGTGACTCACAGGATTTGTGCATAAGGCTACTCTTGGCCTCCGTCCATCTGACCAATATTCACCTACACTATATGCTGCCTTGGTGGTCTGCCACTTTGCAGTTCTCTTCCTAACAGGACATTATTGTCAGCAGCAGCAGCATGAACATTTATTGAACATTTTCTAGGCACCATTTAAGGACTTAATGTGGATCATTTCACCCAATCCTAGAACAACTCTATAAGGTAAGTACTATTATTATCCCATTTTATAGGTGGAAAAGTTTTACCATCACCTGCTCTCTACCTAAGTCTTTATTTGCTGTCTATTTTGAACCAAAGAAAGTTCAGTCTTTAACAGATTACACAAAGATCTCTACATTTTGATCACCTCCACAGTGTCTGCCTTTCTTTTAATTCAAACCTGCTCTCTTCTCAGATGGTGTTTCTAGCTCTCCCTACACTTCATGCCTTCTGTCTAGAAAGTCCTTCCCTTCACTCTGTAACTCCCTTCCATCTGTGAAGACTTGGACTGGACTTCACCATTCCAGGTGTCTTATGTCTTACGATGTCTGTCGCTGCCGTTACCACACTTAGGAGGTCTGCACCTCCTCTGTGCTCTTGTCAACTCTGTAGCAATTGCATTAGTTGCCACATTGAGAGTATTTGAGCTTTGGGGCATAATACTAAAAATTATTGGCAAGGTTCCCCCCAGTAGGGTGCATCCCATCCTCCCTACCAAACAAACACCAAGCCAGGCGAGGAGCTGAGAGCTTTCCTCCAAAGATAAAGGCCAGTCCACCAGCAGTTCCTGAGTCTTCTCTCCCTCCGACGACTCACTAGAAATCACTGGCTCATCAGTGGAGGCATTTGTCATCCTCATATCAGTGACAGCTGGGGCTCCGGAGGACTTAGGACCTTTGGGGAAGAGGAGTTGGGAGCTAGTGGGCTGCAGAGAGGCAGCACTACATGGTGGTGAACTGCTGATCCTCAGTAGTGTGCAGACCTGGTTTGCTATTGCTCCTCTCAGCTGAGACATGGGCCCAGTATTTAATCCAAACACACAGGCACTTAGAACATCTTAACTCACTAATCCTCATAACCACTCTCAGAGAATGACACTGTCATCAGGCCTATTTTACTAGAAACAAAACTGAGTCATAGAGGTCCTGTTATGTGAGGCCAAAATCACAGAACTGGTAAGTAGTAGAAGCAGGAGGGCAAAGCTAGGCATTCAGGCTCTGGCGCTGGAGCTTCTAACCGCTGCACAGGACTGCATACTGCAGTGAACTTCTGAATGAGGTCCGGTGGCCTCATCTAGAGAACATAAATACTAGCTATGCCTATAATTTCAGCACTCTGGGAGACTGAGGCAGGAGGCCAAGGTCAGTTTGAGTTCAGTCTAGCAACACAGTGAAATCCTGACTCAAAATTTTAAAAAAGAGGCTGGGGATGTAGTTTAGTGTGAAGGCCCTGATTTCAATCCCTCGTATCACAAAAAAGGCAGGAAGGGAAGAAGAAAGGTAGGGGGGGGGGCTGGGAGCAGCAGAAGCTGGAAATTGACCTAGGCATGAACTAGACTTGACCCCACCAAAAAACAAAGAGCACCCAGGTGGAGAAGTTGCCACAGCCCAGAAAAACACCAAGCTCCTAGACCACCCAGGCAATGGGTTGCTAGGCAGAGGGGCTGAAATTGACATCGTCTTTCCCAATATATTAATAAGCATGCTGTATTGGTTGAGCAGCACCTTTCCTCGCATCAAGAGAGTAAGGGCTCCACCTGACCCCCAGCTTTGTCTTTTCTATTTTTCTCATCTTCTTGTGATCCTTAACCCTAAGAACCTCAGGAGCCGCATAGGTTGTGGCAAAAGAGAAAGTTAATATTCTGAGGAGTATTGTTTTGAGAATTAGATGAACTAATTAAAGTGCTTAAAGCAATGCCTGGCACTAAGTAAGGTCTCCAATAAACAGTTAATAACTGGTTAGTAGTAGTATTCCACCTCTAGGTGAAAGAGCTGCCTTGACTGGTGAGGGTGGCAGTGGTAGTAGATTCAGTATCTTTTTCTTCTGTAGCAGGTGGCATTGTACCCACTTTCCTCTCAGCCCTGGGAATGAAAAAGCAGCCCCAGCTAGTCAAATTCTACGGGGCTGACTCAGGACCAAAATTTTAGATCCCAACTTCGGAGAAGGGAGGGGGCCCTAGGTCCCACCTGCTACGTCCCACTTCTTTCCCTCATCTTCACCTTGAGTTTACAAGTCAGCCCCACTAGAGGGTGTGCAGGTCTAGAAAATAGAGAACCAGGCGCCCAAGGACTCCATAAAAGGCCTGCAGGGAGCAGGACTGGGACAGCCAGCAGGACAAAGCCCCCAGCAGTGGCAAGGCTTACTTCTCAGGATTGGACTGGGCTTAAGGAGGACTCCAAATTGTAGGGCTTGCTTCTGAGGAAGGCCAGCTGAAAAAGAACTTCTGTCTTTTCCTTTATGCACTGTGATGTTTGTTGTTTTTTATAGCAAGCTTGTAAGAGGGAGGCTCTCTGTAGATGCATTCAGGCATCAGGGGCCACAGCGTCTCCCTAGTTCTGCTACCCAAAACCTACCCCTGAAAGACCCCAGCCTTAAAGTTGCCCATACTCTTGAAGGGAAGTGGCCATCAGGACTCCATCCCAGTCCACAGAGGGACAGGGACCGCTGGAGCAGAGCAAGTCACTGTGAGGGCCTGTTGTCCTGGTTTCCCTGCAGGACATCCCAGCCCCCATCTTCCATTGCTGCCTCCCTTTCTAGAACTCCAGGGAGCTCTATAATGGTCCTCCTGTGGGTTATGGGTGAGCTGTTCACTTGGTCACATCTCTTAGCTCATTTCACACATGTCACAGATGAGGACATGAAGCATTATGTGTTCAGACTCACCAGTATGTAACAAGTGAAAAAAACAATCAGCCACCTCTGATCAGTAGATAGGGAAAAGCTTCAATACCAAGAGTAATAATAGCAGATATTTGTTGAGCACTTACTAGGTGCAGACTGCTAAATCTTGTATTATTATCTCACTTAATCCTCAACTCCATGAGACATGTAATGTCCCACTCTACAGGTGGAGAAACTGATTTCAACCCCAAATTGCTCCTCCCTCACCTTGCATGGAACTGGCAAGGCATGCATCGAAGTCAGTGTCAAGGTACTTGCATCTCAGAGGTCCTTCAGAACCATGAAGACCTAATGGAGGTAGAAAAGGGAAAGGGTCTCTGACCTCCAGTCCCTTATGGTAGCTGCTATCCTTGTCTTTGTCCAGGCTTACAGTGGCCTCTTGTCATGGGAGATTCTCTGATACCTTCCAGGGACACATGTCCCGGTGTCTAGGGTCCTATCCTGTGGCCCTCGTCTAAGGCCCAGATGAGGCCAGGGTCCACTGTGTTAAGGTGCTTGTAGCTTAAGTCTGCAAATAATCTTAATAAGAGGTGCTGAAATTAGACTAAATGAGAAATATATTAAAATGGAATTACACTACTCTCAAATATGAATCTCAAATATGTCACATAAGGTAAAGAAGTCGTTTCTAAAGCTTTCCCACTACTGAGTTTTTGAATTTGACTTGCTGGTTTTTTATTCTCCATTTGCTTCTCCAGATCCATTTTGTCCTTCCTCCAATCTGGTCTGTGCCCCAGAAGCCTGACCATGTGTACTTCAGCACCCAACCTCCCTTGTGCTGCTGGGTCAGAGCACAGGAGAGGAGAAAGGTCAGAGTACTGGTTCCTCTTTTGCTGCCTGCTGTCATTTTGGTCTTGGCCATGTTTTGTCTATGGCCAGAGCTCCCTTCAGGAGTGCCTCCACCTCCGCTACAGCTCTGACTGAGCAACAGTGATGCCGCCTCCTCCTCCCATTCCTTCAGGCATAGGGTGGCAATGGAGACCCCTGGTGCTAGTCTCTGCATGCCTCCTCATCACCCCTGGGGTTTGCTCAGCCCTGCCTACACCGCTGTAAATACCATAGTCCCTTAAGCCCTTACCCTTCGGGAGGATTGCAGAATATTTCACCCCAAACATGCTACTTTGGCATCAGGATTGTTTTTCAACTGAAGGCAACTAAGAAAACACAGATATAAAGAAAGCTTTCTGCTTGTTCCCATTGCCTAGAGCAGGATATACACATACAAAAGGGTCCTTCCTTCCTTTCCTACCAAGACAGACCAAGGTTGTCAGCAGATGAATGAAGACCTTTATTAGATCTTCATTAGTCTGAGATGATACCAGAGGAATCTGCACAACAAACTTTACTAATCAACCTCAATCTAACATTGCTTTTCCAAATATTTGTCTTTCACAACTTATTGACCCTAAAGACTCAAGATCTTTTTCCTTCATCTTCTCTTTTGTCTAAAATCTTATTTTTTTATTGAAGAGACAGTGTAATTTGGAGTTCTAAGCCTTTTTGACAAAGATTTATTTCTTGAACATGTGAATGGATAAAGAAAATGTGGTTTGGAGACCTAAGCCTTTCTCTGTGAGTTGGCGCCATTTGCAGACTGCGGAGGGAGAGAACCACTATATACAGGGAGGAGATCCTCACCCTGCCCCAAACCATACCATTTGCATTGTTTTTTCTTCTGGGTTTGGGTTTATTCTCTTTGTTTTACTAACATAAACATAAACTCTGATGGCATGTGCAGCTGTTTGAAAGACAGCAAGACATGTTATGGAAGCCATTGTGTATTCACTACCAGCTTGTTTTGATGTCCTTTATTGCATTCATTGTCTTATTTTTATTGTTTCTATTCTATCCTATTCTGTTTGATTTTTAATATGTACAAAGGTTGTATCTGCAGCTATTTTGAAGACACCAAAGGCAGTGTGATAATTATTATTTGAAAATATTTAGAAGTTCTCTATTACTTATTCTGATTTATTTTGATTGATTTTATTGTTTTATTTTCCTTGATTTTTTTCTCTTTAAAATAAAAAAAATTTTAAATGTGGTGTATATGTACACAATGGAGTACTACTCGGCCATGAATAAGAATAAATTTGAGCCATTTAGAGGAAAATTATGCACCTGGAACCCATAAAGCTTAGTGAAGTAAATGAGACACAGAAGATTAAATATCACATAGTTTTTCATATATGAAAAGCCCAAAGTATAAATAATTTAAAGAGCAAAATAAAAGATAAATGATAGGAAACAGGAAGTAGCCTTTTACAAATAGGAAGGAGATCTAGAAATGAAGGGTAGAGGATGAAACAAGAAGTACAGAATTTTTTCACTTCCATCAGCATACAAATATACCTCATTTTTCTATCTTTTAAAAAAATTTTATTTAAGGAGAAAAAGAAAAAAACACAAAAAGGGTACAAGTTATACAGAATTTCAGAAAAAATAAACAGTAGGAAATCACTAGTTAATAGATTACATATTGTTATCTTAGAAATAGTTGTTTAAGTTACAAAATTAAAGCATATAAAGTGGATTTTCAAACAATGAGACTGCAAACAGTTTTGTTCAATGATCCAACAAAACTCAGTAATATGGTTATCTATCTTATACACTTAAATATATATGCAGTTCTATCCTTTAGAGCACTTTCTTTTCCTTTCTTTTATACAATGACAATTACACATTTTTGGTTTTATTATTCCCACAGTTCTTATTACTTTTTTTTGAAGAGAGTAAAACCAAATGCGACATATCAGAACAGAGTCAGTCAAATCAAAAGGATGGACATAACATATAATGTAAAAACAAAATACTAAGTGATCAACAATGGTTACCATACTGCCTCTTGCTATCTTAAAAAGAATTGCCTATATCATCAGTTATAATAAAATTGAACAAAACAGTAAAGAATAAAACCAAAACATTGGAGACAGTACAGGATTTTAAAAGAATATAATAGTCAACCAGAATGGGCGTCATAATGAATCTTATTGTCTTCACAATTATTGCCTTTACTTTCGAACTTGGTACTATCAAGCAAAGCAGATTAGAGGGAAATCAGTTAAAACAAGATGGTGAGGGCAATACAGGGTTTCAAATCAAGTTAACAGGAAATCAAAGTGGGTTACTATAATATATCCTGCTATTTTTTATTTATTTTTCCCTTAATTAAAAAGGTAAAAATAAAAAAGTAATTTTAAAAAAAGGAGATTGAGATAAAAGAGGACATAACAACAAAACAGTGTAGGTCAAAGCATAACAATTTAAGCAAAATAGTGTTTCACCACAAGATATCCTGACATAAAAGTAGTTACCATAGTGTCTTTTTCCTTGAAATCTTTGAGTATAACTTCGTATACTGCAGCACCAAATATATCGAGACAACGTAAAACCATTCAAGAGAATGACAGTATTACAGGATATTTAGAACCAACTATCAGAAAATGAACAATGGTTTCTGTATAATCTCCTTGGCTATAAAAGTCTTTGCTTATATTATCACATATAATAAAATCCAATAAGATACAACCTGTTAAGACCGATGGAGACAGAAGAATAAAAGCTTGATGGGACTTCAAAACAAGATGATATTGAATCAGCACTAGCTATTATGATGTCTTGTTTTCTCCAAATAGCTGTTCCTACCATCCAATCTTCCCTGCCTCATTTCTGTTGAGCTCTTTTTCTGTTGTTTGTTGTCAGTTTGTCTTCTTCATTTTGCTTTCTGCTCCATTCATTGTGGCCTCTCTGCCACTGTTTCTGGAATCTTGGTATTTTCCTTTTGTAGAATATCCTGCAGTATTCTCTATAGAGTTGAATTGGTGGTTGCAAATTCTCCTAGTTCCTTTTTATCCTGGAAGCAACTTGTTTTTCCATCAACTTCTAGGGACAGTTGTGCACGATATATCAATCTTGACTGGAGGTTATTATCTTTCAAAGCTTGAATTATTTCCCCCCACGCTCTTCGTGATTTGATGGTTTGTGCAGAGAAGTCTGCTGTAATTCTGATGGGTGTTTCCTTGTAAGTGATCTGTTTCTTGTCTCTGATGATTTTTAATATTCTGTTCTTATATTGGATTTCTGGAATTTTGATTATTATATGCCTGGGTGTAGCTCTGTTTGGGTTGTAGGTGGCTGGGGTCCTGTTTGCCTCATACATCTGAGTATCTTTACCTTTTGCTAAATTAGGAAAATTCTCCTGGATTATTTCTGTGAGTAGCTTTTGTAGTTCATTTGTTTGTGTCCCTACTTCTTCTTTTATGTTCTTAATTCTTAAGTTATAGATCCTCTTATCATCTTCTAGCCTTTGTATTATTGCTGTTTGTTTTCTTGTTATTTTTAAGAAGTTTTTCATTTCATGCTCCCACATTACAAATCTACCCTCCAGTTCAGATAATCTATCCTTAGTTTCTTTCAAGCTGTTATGCCAGCTTTTGATAGAGTTTTTAGTTTCCTGGTAATCTCTTTGAACCTGCTTCACGTATTCTATGTTTTCTCTATTTTCTCCATCAAACAATTCTCCCCTTTTTTTCTGTTCTTCCATTCCACCATCTGTTTTTTCTTGGGTGGTTCTTAGCATTTCTCTAAGTCTGCTACTTATATCTTGCTTTATTTCGTTAAATACTTCACTTTTAAACTCATCTATGAGGCGCTGGAGATATCGCTTTATGTCTATTGTGCCATGTCTGATACTGCATGTTTTCTGTCCTCCTTTGCATTTCCCTTTCCTGGGTCAGTGTTCTCAGGATTGGGGACTGAGGACCCTTTCTTGTTGCTTCCTCTTCCCATACTTTTTTGTTCCTTCCATACAAGTGAATATAGGAGACCCAGTTTTTGTCTCTTTGTCTGTTACAGTTTGTTTGAATTGCAGCCAGCTAGGTTTTCTCGCCCACTGCAGTGCACTAGGGAGACACAGACCTGGGCAGCCTCTGCTGGGCCCATCCCTCCAGGTCAATCTACTGAAGGCTTCACTGCTAGGGTGCACTGCCAGGCGCTGGGACCTGGTTTGGGCTAGCCTACTGGGTCTTAGCAGCGTCACCCAGGCCAGGCACTTCCCACCAATCCCACTTGAGAGGGGAATATGTGACTAAAGTTACTGCAGTGTCCTGTTCCGGCTAGTCTGTCCAGTCCCAGTATGTCCTTTGCTCGAGCCTCCTACTCTATGGAAGGGTCCCCGTTCCGCTCACTCACCGCAGGTTGATGCAGGGCTCCCTGCCACTCCTGCTCTCAACGCTGTTCGCCGATTCCTGGTCTCAGAGCTTTTGTGTGTCTCTCTTTGTGCCGTATGGATTTGGACACAGCAGCAGCAGCAGGAAATTCAAATCACGGCTTCCAGTGGCGCAGGTTCCAGCTTCCACACTGAGATTTTATCTGTTCCTGTTATAGCACCAGGATTGCATTTCCAGTTGGTTTCTCTTAACTTAGTTTGTTCCTGGGTCGGCAGGGTATATATATCTCCCCTTGCTTAGGACTCCTCGTACCACAACATTACTGGATTCTAAGCGGGGTATCTCAGAGAGCCTCCATAGCTGCTGCTATCTATCCACCATGTTCTCCATTTTTCTATCTTAAAAGAAATGCCAAAGAATCTATGTAGATACTCTTACCTCCAGGAAGTGAAATTTGACTTGCCTGCTTTTTGTTGTGGGGCTGTACTTCATGATATGATTTCAAAGAATATAGAGGTTGAAAAATATTAACTTTTTTAGAGAAGAAATCTGGTAGTCACCATTTAAGTGATCAAGGGTAGTGTCCGCATTCGTAGGGTAGATTGACATCATGATAACATGGTAAGAATGGCTTTCAGTTCCTATCTAATGGTGAGAAAATATCAGATAAACCCAAACTGAGGGACATTCTATGAAACATCTGGCCAGTACTTATCAAACTGGAAACAGGGAAACCAGGAAAAGATAGAGAAATTCTTATTGATTGGCAGAGCCTAAGAAAAGTAGCTATCAGATATAATTCCTGGGCAATCTGTGGTGGGATCCTGAAACAGAATAAGTACATTAGTGAGGAAATTGGTGAAATCCATCTAGAGCTTATAGTTTGCTTAATAACGCTGTACTGACATTACTTAATTTTCCCCAACTCTGGCACTGGGGATTAAACCCAGGGTCTTGTGCAATGCATCACTGAGACACATTCCCCATTGTTTTTTTTTTTTTTGTCTTTTTCTTTTTTATTGGTACCAGGGATCGAACTCACAACTGCCTGCTTGCAAGGCAGGTGCTTATGCCACTGAGCTAAATCCCCAGCCCCCTCCCCATTCTTTTTTACTTTATTCTGAGACAGGATCTTGCTAAGTTGCCCAAACAAGCCTTGAACTTTAAGGCCTTCTACCTCACCTTCCCTAATAACTGGAATTAGAGGTGCCTACCATCATTGAATGACCCAGCTCCAACATTATTTGCTTAGTTTCAATGTACGGTGTCTATATAAAATGATAATACTAGGAAAGCAAGTGTCTGTGAGAGCTCTCACCTAGACCTGGGAATTGGGAAGGAAATAGGAAGATCAACTGTAAAAAGGGGTAGGAGGGAACTTTGGATGGTGAGAATGTTGTATATTTTGATTATGATAGTAGTTACATAAATGTGCATATTTGTCAAAACTCCTCAAATTATACATTTAAAATAAGTGTATTTTATTGTCTATAAATTGTTTCAAAATTGATTTTTAAAAAATTTTAATCACTAAATAAGTTCATGTGTTTCCTATATGTAAAAATTTTCAATGACTTTCCATTACTCACTGAGTTAAAAAAAATTCTAACTCCAAATTTGTTCTATGGAGCACTGGTGTGTTTGAATCATTCCAACACATTAAGCTCAATCTTTTCTCTGGGCCTTTTGCACTTACAGTTCCCTCTATCTGCAATGCTTAGCCCAAAATATTTCCAAATGTGGCTGTTTTATATGTGTTACATAACAGAGCTCTTATGTGATGGAACTCCCGCTGCAAAACATATCCCAGCCTAACATCATCCACACACCTTCCACGTTTCCTGACAGATGGTGGGTGTGCTTTTTAGATATTTTGTAAAAGAATGCTCATCTATTCAAAAAAAGTCACTATTTGCATCTCGAATAGCTCATTTAGCAGGACGTGCTACACCACCTTACATTTCTCTCCACCTGGACTCTTCTGTCACCAGATCTTCTGCATGGCTGCCATGTGTCCATCAGACCTCAGGTCAGGCCTCCTGTCTTCAGAGAGGACCATCCTGCACTTTCTCTCTCATGTCACCTTATGTATCTATCCCAGCCTATTGGACAGGCCAATATAATTTTTTCTTATTGAACCTACAAAGTAGAGTATGTGGGCTTGCACTATTAAGGATTGAGGAGTGGTGAGTCTTTCTTATTCCCATTTTGCACCATTTACCTTCTTCCTAGTAAGCAACATGACACCTGTAAGATCATGCTTAGGATTCTGTGCACTGTAGGTGAGCCAGAGACTCCTGAAGCAAAAGGAAGCCATGGAAGAGCATACTATTTGTACATTTTTGAGGACCTGGAGTTATTTTGGTTATAAATGACAATAAGACAATGTCACGCATATACTCAGTTATTCAAAGATTTTATAAGTTATGTTTAAAAACTCCTTAAGAGAACAACAACAATAAAAAAAAATTCCCAACCAGAATGCAAATATCTTAGCAATTACTAAATAATTCATTCAAAGAAAGTATGTTTTGAATCATTGTTAATATTCCCTGGCTTCTGGTATAAGCTGTTGACTGAAATCTCTATCTAACTTACATAAATTGTGATATTTTTGAATCGATGAATCTATTCTCCTTAATCTTTTTTCTTAGTCCGTAATCTCTCTGTAAGGATCTATGAAAAACTGCCTTTCATCTCTACCTGCCGTGCCCACAGTACTAAGTGGTATTGATGGAAAGGTGTGGCCACAGCTCTACTGATGATGACAAATCCATTTTACCAGGACAACAGGGAAAAAAAATGTCTTCAAATGATTTTGAAATCAGAGGCAGCCACATTGGGATGGGTAAGCTTGCATTCAAGAAGCAGTGAAACTGGCTTCTGGCCCACCCCACCCCCAGGTTCAGATCAAAGTGGCTACCTGGAATTGGTCCAGTTTCCAAGGAGTGTGCTCTTTACAATCCCCTGGAGCCATCCCTGGGTGTGGCTAGCTTTAGACGCTGGCTAAGACTTGACTCAGCTTCAGTAACTGCCAATTTTGGGGGAAGCCAATATCTTGGGCACCTACTCTGGAAGGAAGGAGTTTTTCTACTTTGGTCTTAACTCAGGTAGTTGAAAGGAGTATACATTGTTGTGGAACTGAATGTCCTATCTTCAGGGGACACAGAAGGCTAGAGGACATTCCAAGTTCCACCTCTACACAGGTGACATTACTAAATGGGAAGGAGCAGGAGATCATCAGCCTAGGCTAAGGCAGTAATCACCATTCAGCCCTTGTGTGAATATTTGCTGTGACAGGTGACTCATGACACATAGAAAGGCCATAATATTCAAGCATGGTTCTCAGACATTTCTTCTTCTTCTTCTTCTTCTTCTTCTTCTTCTTCTTCTTCTTCTTCTTCTTCTTCTTCTTCTTCTTCTTCTTCTTCTTCTTCTTCTTCTCCTCCTCCTCCTCCTCCTCCTCCTCCTTCTTCTTCTTCTTCTCTCCTCTCTCTCTCTCTCTCTCTCTCTCTCTCTCTCTCTCTCTCTCTCTTTCTCTCTCTCCCCCTATGCTGTTGTTGCTGTTGGAGTTTTTTGTTTTTGTTTTTGAGATAGGTTCTTGCTATGTAGAGGCCCAGGCTGGCCTCTAGGTCATGACGATCCTCTTGCCCTCAGCCTCCTGGGTGCTGGAATGACAGGTGTGCACACCACACTTGGCCTCAGAACTGTATTTTTTATATTGAGTCACAAATCGATTCATCTGTAGAAACACAGATTAACATTGTCTCTCTTCCCATGTCAGCTCTTTGGATATTTACAAATATATCATTTTTCTTCCAATTTTCCTTTAGTACTGAATACCCCCACATGGCCTCTTCAGGGGTTCCTGAGGGGATGGAATTCCTGCTTACTTCACTAATGTGGACACATTTTACCATTATGTCTCCCTAAAGGAATCTGCTCTGGGAACAGAACTCTAAAGAGGGTGTGAATATACCATGACCCCCCCCAACCCCAATACACATACATGACATATATGAAACCATTTCCTTGTACCTACGCTAAGCTCCCCAGGAGCAAGCAGAATCAAAGACCATGTATAATATAGAGAAAAGGGAATAAGTGGCAGCCATAAAATTCTCTAGCTCAGTGATTTTTGTATTTTGGGTTCTAGAGATCAAACCAGGGCACTGTGCATGATAATCGTACTATTAACTAGTATTGAGCTATTCCCTCAGCACAGCACTCCTCCTGGAAAGAATAGACAGAAACCAACTGAGCTGGGTGCTGAGGCTGATGGGTCCCTGCAGAACACAGAAGCCATGCTCATGCGATTGAAGAAACTGAATGAAAGGTACCACTTGGGAAGCCCACGAGGGAGAAGGCGGCCATGGTAGAAGTCATGACCACTTGCTATGGGCTGTTGGGTCCTCCTCCCTATAAAAACACACATTAAAGTCCCAATCCTCAGTTCCTCAGCATGTGAGCATGTTTGGAGATAAGGTCTTTACATGGATAATTGAGTTAAAAGATATCAAGTGTCCCTAAAAAAAGTAGAAATGTGGACAGAAGCACACACACACAAACCCCCACCCCGCCACACACACACGCAAACAGAGATGAAGGCAGAGATGAGAGCAATGCTTCTACATGCCAAAGAATACCAGTTTGCCAGCAAACCACTAATAGCTGGGGAAAAGCATGGAACAGATTGTTTTTCATAGCAATCAGGATGCACATCCCTGAAGACATTTTGGTCTTGTCCTGGTAGCCTCTAGAACTATGAGAAAAATCAGTTTCTACTGTTGAAGCCACTCTGTGTTACTTTATTACAGAAGCCTTAGCAAACCATACATCACCCTAAGGCTAATGGCAAAGAGAAGGAAACTCTATAGCCCGGTAGAAAGGGGCATGCTTCACAGAGGCTGCAGTACCAAAAAGAATCCAGACAGTGAAGGCCTTAACCCTCTCTCCTCTCACCCTCCAGTCTCCGGTGTGGTCAGTGGACAAGGGGGTGGGTGATGCAAACAGAAACTGGACACTCACCTGGAGGGGGACATTGTCCATATTTGTCTTGTAACGTATTTGGAGGAGATACCTGACTGATGGAACAGGAAAGGAACTCAGAAGCACCTGACCCAGCCCTTTCATTAGACCCCCGGGGAAACCCAGTTTCAGAAAGGGTGTGGCAATGTGGCCAATCAAAGTCAAGGGTCAAATTCAGCTATCCTGACTCCTACGTGGACACTGTTTTGTGTTTTATTATTATTGTCTTACTGCTGTCACTTGCTCACCCTCATCTATGGCACAGGGCCATATTTAATTATTCTTTAAATAGGTAATGCTTTGTTATGACAAGTTAAATTATGCCAAAGGATATGGAGAAACTGCTGGTGGGACTGTAAGGAGGTTGGTAGCACAGTTACTATAGGAAACAGTAGGACAATTCTTCAAATAATGAAAAGTAGGATTACCATATAACGCAGCAGTTTCATTCCTAGGTATATATATCCAAAATAATGGAAAGGAGGGACTCAGGTACTTTTACCACTGTTCATAATTGATAGCATTCTTTGCAATAGCCAAAAAGTGAAGATAACCCAAGTGTCCATCAACAGATGGAGAAACAAAATGTAGTATAGCACACAAAGGAATATTATTAAGCCATAGCAAGGAATGACGTTCTAACATGTGCAATGCCATGGATAAACCTTGAAGACTGTACTCTACATAAAATAAGCTAGTCATAAAAAGAGCAAATACTATGATGCCACTTACATATGATATGTAAGAGTAATCAGGCATATGGAGACGGAAAGTAGACTAGAGCTCATCAAGGGCTGAGAGAGGAAGGAATGGAGAGTTATTAGAATGAGTAGGAAGCTTTGGGGAGTGTGATGGGAAAGTTCTTAAATATTGGTGATGGTCACACAAATTTGTAGCTTAAGGTCACTTGATTGAATACTGCACAACGGTTTTCAAAATGGTGCTAGGGTTATGTTTGTGTAATGCATACTCTACCATGATAAAAAATATTTTCTGAAAGAGCTTGTGCCATGAAAAGATGTCCCCCTCCCATCTCTATTCTTGCCACCAACATTCCCTTCTTGAAGATCCCTACAAGGACCAATTCCAGGGTCCCCTTCTGTGGATGGTTTGTGATTGCACAGCTGTCAGTATCAGTATTTCCAGGAATCAGTCTCCCTAGCTTTTGTGTACTCTATAAATGGATGCATACAGATACCCAGTTTCATATTTCGCTTTTTTCAATATACTCTACAAACCATCCTCATTTTCACATAGTGGGATTCTTGTATGTTTCCTTTTTAAAAGTACTGGAGATTGAACCTAAATCCTCACACGTGCTAGGCAAACATCTACCATTGAATCTCTACCTCAGCCCTTTTCATTTTCAGGACAGCGTCTTGCTAAGTTGCCCACGCTGTCATTGGATTTATAATGCTCCTACCTCAGCCTCCCAAATACCTGAACTACCACATCAAACATATTTGCATTTTAATAAGATTTAATGTTTTCACTCCAAAGAATGAATTAGGAATGGTGGGATTTCAGGAACCTCCCCAGTGTATGTATGCATGAGGGGAGAATGGAGGGGCCAATAAAATGTTTTCAGTTGAAAGTATCAAGCTTTATGGAGGCTACACCTGGAAAAAGAGCCGTTGCCAGGTTCTGGGACAATAATAGCCAGCAGCTCTCTAACTGTCACCCTGGGGCAGCTAGCTGTGTGCCAAGCACATTAGGCATACTGACTTATTTAATCCTCACAACAACTTGACATTGATGCTGTTATTAATTGCCCCCACTTTACAGGTCAAGTCTTCAGGGCACGAAAAGGTTAAGTAACTTACCTAAAAGCCAACAGATGACAGAACTGGGATGGAACCCACAAAGTCAGGCGCTATAGTCGTGCTTTTGTTCACTACGTCATGCTGCCTCTCTGACACACAAACGTTTACTGAACTTCACGGCAGCCCCTGGGCATCCTGCTGAGAGAGGTATAATGATGCTTTAGATACAAGCCCCGTCCTCAAGGAGTTTATGACTGTGACAAGAGCACAATTCACTCTCATATAAAGCAGAGAATTGATTAGTGTTACAAGAGGAGCATACAGAATGTTCTGGAGCCTAAAGGAGGGATTGTACAGAGTGATGAAATGTTGCACAGAGGAAGTGAAGTTCAAGCAGAAAGGGAAGCAACCATCTGATATCAGCTACTTCGGATGTTGCATCCTTCCAAAGCCTGTCATCACCCCCATCTGACAGATTACAAAAATTAATTGAAGTTTCCAAAGACACCGTGAAGTGGTAAAGATGGAATTTCCTCCCTAGATCTCGAGCCAGGGCTTTGCCAAGGTGAAGTCCAGCCATGAGCCCAACAGGGTCTTCTCCATGCCATTTGCATCAGAAATGTCTGGGATCTTTGGTTGGGAACTGCCATCCTTGGCAGGGATGCCCAAGCCCATTAATAAGCCCAGAGTACTTTGAAGATGAAATTGCCCATAAAAAGATATGGTTCCCACAGTCAGAGGAGCAAGGCAGGGACAGAGAGGAGGTTGTGGTAATGATAATGTAGAAGCAGGTAGGAATATCTGGGCAGAAAATCCTTGCGCGAGGAAACTGAGATTCCAGGCTTTCCAAAATGTCCCTTCTCCAGCTTCAGAGGAACTTTCTAAACTTTAGCATGAATTACTCTCCCCTGAATTTTGCTGTGATCGCACTCAGCCTGTTCTATAATTTAGTCTCTTCATTAAATTGACTTACATAAAAATCATTCCTTCTAGGTACTCACCTTTGTGAAATCGTAAGTTCAATGTCCTGCTGCATTTTTTCCATATGCGTAAGACTAAATTAAAACTATGGAATCAACTTCAGGGCACCCAACACTAAAGTACCTAATTTTCCTGGTGAGCGGAGGATAATACTAATTTGCTTCTTCCTTACATTCTATGAGCTTGGGCAACTCCTTTGCTTTCTCTGGGCCTCAGTTTTCCCATCATGTTTACTCTACTTCCTGGGCAGAGGTTGTTTCCCCAGGTTAGGGAATTTTATGATCAGACTGTCACCACACTGCGGATTCACCAGATGCATTGGTAATACAGCCATCCAAGGAGACACACAAAAAAGAATAGTGCTGTTTTAGAGAGGAGAATTCCTTGGCTGGGTCAGGGAAGGAAGAAGAGTTTCTATTGCTCTTCATTTTGATAGCTTTGAATATTGAACCATATGATTATGTTGTCTATTCAAAAATAAATACAATGGTACCTCGGTTCGTGAACTTAAATTATTTTCACAATTCTGGTTGAAGCATTCAAAGTCAAGAGAGGTAAGCTCTAAACTGAGGTTTAAAGGAAACTAATCGTTTATAGTTTTGAAGTCAAATTTAGGCCTCATGGATGCTAGACAAGTACTTTACTACAGAACTACATCTCCAGCCCTTTTAAAGTAGCTAATGTTAAAAAATAAAGATGATCCCAATATCTGCTTAGGGAGAAGAGAAGGTTACAAAGTAGCTTATTTTTATCAGCTAATTGCTATGGTTTTTTTGTTTTTGTTTTTGTTTTTTTGTCTTTTTCGGTACCAGGGATCGAACTCACGACTGCCTGCTTGGAAGGCAGGCGCTTATGCCGCTGAGCTAAATCCCCAGCCCCAATTGCTATGTTTTTAAAAACATGTGTACATGACACCACTAATGGAGCATGGTGATTTCACTGGCCTTTTAACCAAGGGCTCTAAGGACAGACCATCATTTCTGTGCTGTTGAGTCTGGTCATAAGGAAACAGGCAAATCTTTAGGGATGCTCTGCAAAACAATTGGCCTCCACTCTTCAGAACAACAAGGTCATAAAGGAAAAAAAAAGAGCAAAGAATTGTTTCTGATGAAAGGAGAATATAAGTGATGACAAGTACATGGAATAGTGTGGTTCTGGATTAGATTCTGGACCAGGAAAAAAATATTATGCAGGACATTAGTAAGGCAATTGATGAAATTTAAATAATACCTCTAGACTAGAAATAGTATTGCGTTAACTTTAAATATCCCAGTATTGTTAATTACATTATAGTTGTATAAATCAATATCCTCTATTTCAGGAAATACATAGTGAAATACTTAGTAGTAGGGGGAAATTCACTCTCAGGTAAATTTACTCTGCACACCTACATAATATTTCCATACAGAGTTGCAGATACATGTATAAATACATAGTTGTGTATGTATGAACATACACACACACATACACATATTCAGGTTGAACATCAGAATCTGTAGACCTGAGATCCAAAATGCTCTAAATCTGAAACTTTTTTGAGTGTCACATGGCACCACAAGTAGAAAGTTCTGCACCTGACCTCATGTGATGGGGAGGCAGTCGTAATGCAGATACACTAAAAATATTGCATAAAATCACCATCAAGCTATGTGCATAAGGCATACATGGAAAACAAATGAATTTCTTCTCTTGCTTTTTTTGGGGGGCGGGGGGCAGGGGACTGGGAATGAGCTCATAATCTTGCACTTGTAGTCTCGCACTTGCCAGGCAGGCGTTTATGCCGCTGAACTAAATCTGCGGCCTAACAAATGAATTTCTTGTTTAGGGCCTCATTATGCATATGCAAAAGCTCCCCAGAATCAAACTCTGAGACACTTCTGGTCCCAAGCATTTCAGTTTAGGGTTACTTAGCCTGTGTGTAGGGAATAAGCGGGGTGAGACGGAGAACAAGAAAGCTGATGGAGAAAATGCATGTCTGAGTAAGGAGTGTATTCATGTTCTCTGTAATATTGCTGCAACTTTTCTTTAAATTTGATATTAATTTAAAAACAATAAAAAAGCATGAGCTAAAATTTAATCAGTGTTTATTTCTGAATGTAAAGTTTTCATTGCATTTTTCTTTGTGTTTTGCTTTATTTTCTTTCACTATCTTTTTGAAAAAGTAACCCAAGTATTTGAGGAAAAAAATTCAAATACTGAGGCTGGAGGATAGCTGAGTGGGAGAGTGTATATTTACCAATCCTGAGGTACTGAGTTCAATTCAATAATAATAATAATGATAGGGCTTGGAATTTAGTTCAGCAGCACAATCACCTGCCTGGCAAGTGCAAGGTCATGAGTTTGATTTCTAGTAATGAAAAATAAAAATAATAATGGTAAATGGCGTTGCTAACATAACTTCTAGAGTATAAGTCTCCCTTCCCACCGAGTAGACTGCAACTCGCCAGTCCTCCCAGAGGTCACCACTGATGCTTGGCTGTGTACCTTCTGGCAGGTATTTTCTGTTCATAAATAAATATGGGTGGTTTGTGTTGTTTCCCTCATTCCTCCATCCACAAACATTGGTACTCTGATCTGCAAAGATCTGTGTCTTACTTTTCCCAGTTAATATTTTACCTTCATGATCCTTCCCTAGGCAAACATACAGAAGTAGCAGGTATTTTTAAATGTCTAGAATTTCACTACAATGGCCTGTAACTCAAAGACCCTATTCCTATTATCATGGGCATTTAGGCTTTTTCCAGTCTCTTACAATAAGATCACAACAGATGGCCATCAATTCCTTATATGCAATAAGTCCATAAATGTCCAGGATAATCTCCTACCCCCCAGCAGAGTTGCTTGCAAGGCTTATGGGCCACTCACACGTGGTGCATCCGTGTCTGAGCATGCCTCCTTCCCCACAGCCGCTCCACACAGGCAGTGTGCACCACATGTTTGGATTTCTGCCTATCACAGAGAGTTTTGAAACACTCTCTGGTTATTGTCTTAATTTGCATTTCTATTGTTATAAGTGTAGATAAATATCGTGCCATTTGCTGTAAAAGACATTTACATTATTTTTTCCTCTGTGACCTCTTCCTTACATAAACTCAGCCCTTCCCTGGAAAAGCATTGGCTTTCATCCTAAGCTGAGCCTTCCCTGAATCTCTGAGTGCTCAAGAGAAGAGGACCTGTGTCTGCTGGTACATTTGACTGCTCTGTATGCCACTGTGCCCAACAACATCAGTCTTCTTTTTGAGTTTTCCAGCTGTAAACCCAAGGATGCTCATTAACCACAGGTGCTGAGTCCATGACCCAGTTCAGGCCTGGGCAGCTTCCTTGCCCCCTGATGGCCTGCCCTCCCATCCTCAGAGTGCCTGTCTGCCCACTAGGAGAAGCAGAATTTAGTTCATTTGCAATTCAGTTTTCTTCCCACATCTTTAAAAGTTTCAATGGGAACAAAACACTATTCAACAGGAGGTCCTGAAAGGCCCTTTTGTGCCACGTTCATTCCAGGAACCTGGTCAGTGGTCTCTAAAAAGACTTGGACAAAACCTGGCATCCTGAGAACCCTGGAGGTCAGCGCTCATTAACGAGTGATGGGCGTCCTTGCCTCATCAGTAGGCAAACACAGAGCAGGGCTTCAGCTCCTCCCATCCCAGCTCCCTGTAGATGGCGACCCAGCTCTGCACAGATGTTGGTTTTAGAGATGGAATTTTCCCCCAACTAGCATCTGCAGGGAGACCGTCACAGATAGGGGCCACTGTCCATCTCCTAAGCACCAATTCACCCTTTGGACTTGGACTCCCACCCTTGGCCAGTTTGAACATCTCAGGTCTGTGATACCTCAGGCTCCTTTCAGCTGCCTCCAGGTCTTGAGAGCTCCCTTGACCTGAAACATCATCCAAGCTTTCCTTCTGCTCAGCACTCAAGTTTCAGCTGAAGCATCACTTACTTGTAATAGGAGAAGGGGATCCTGAACCCATGGCTTAGGACTCCCTGCAAGTTCTGTCTTGCAGTACATGCTGCATGTGTAATGTCCGACTTCCCATTTTGCTTGCTGGGATGTAAACTTTGTGAGCACGCATTTCTAGAGCTGGCATCTCAATGAAGAAAAGCCTGGTTGCTGGGGAAGACTGGGCTGACCTAAATGTGCTCCCTGAATTCCCTAGCAGAGAGAAGCCACCTACTGTACTTCCCTGGCTCAGGCCTGGGGACATGGCACATGCGACGGATGGGATGGGTGGTGGCATTTTTAGAAACAAGTCCTTTGAAATCTTCTGAGCTTCCCTGTGCACTTAACTTTTCTGTTTTCAGAAGCTTCAAAGTCATTTTCAAACCAATTACCCCACACGCTATAGCCCTAGGTCACTTGGCTCCAACACTTGCAGTTGCAAATTAGGAAATGGAGCTCTGCAGTTAAAAGGCTGCCTGGGGCCTGAAAAGGAAATCAGCCTGAAAGCCCTTTGTCCTTTTGGAAAGTGCCAGAAGGAGCAACAGCTAGAAGCTGACAATACTTTGGGTCTCAGTTTATCTTCCTAAGTGAGAGAGACCTCCTTCTGTGCAATCCCTAGATTCCCTACCATGGACTTACCCAGCTCAGCACTCAGGCCATTAAACACATGTTGAGAGGATCGAGAGAGTTCTTTAAATTGGAGATTTTTATTTTACTGTATTGTATTTATTATTATTATTATTAGTCTTTTTGAGACAGGGTCTCACGATCCAGTTCAGGCAGGCCTTGTGCTCACTTTGTAACCCAGGCTGGTCTCAGACTCTCAGTGATCTTCCTGCCTCGGCCTCCCAAGTGCTGGGATTATAGGTACATGCCACCATACCCAAATTAATTGGAGATTTGTGTAAAATCTGAATTTGGAGGCTCTCTTGAAAAAAAGTTGGCAATATTGGACTCAAGCAGGTTCCATTTTCATGTGTGTAAACCTGGTTGAGGTTGAGCAGGAGCTGCCTCCTTTACTCAGAGTGTATTTCATCCAGTTGTCACAATCCCCACTGCTTTCTTTTGTCTCTGACCTGCCTCACTCCTTTCCTTCATGAAAGTTGCTAAACTCTGTCTGTATTTGACTTACGACTCTTAAAGTACCCCTTCCCCCTTGGTTATGACCTCTAGCTATGTGGATCTTCCCTCAGTTTCTCAACAAACCCATGCTCTGTACAGCCACAGGGCCCTCGCATGTGCTATGCCCTCTGCCTGGAACACTTCCTTCCACGGATCTTAGCTGAAAATTACCTCCTTTGTGTGGATTAGGTTTCTCTTCATACTTCTGCAGTTATCTTCCATGTCACATATTACAATTTGGAGTTATTCATGAGTGTGATTGTTTCTTTCTCTTCCATCTCCCCTGTTAGAAGATAAACTCCAGGAGGGAAGAGACTTGGTGGTTTCATCAGC
Source organism: Cavia porcellus (assembly GCF_034190915.1). NCBI lineage: Eukaryota > Metazoa > Chordata > Mammalia > Rodentia > Caviidae > Cavia > Cavia porcellus. Next base: position 83,555,110 of record NW_026947487.1, read on the forward strand.
TGCTGCAGGTGCATCTCACACCCCAGAACCTGACATGGTGAACCCTTGTAGAATGAACGCTTGTGTGAGTGCCTGCCGAGTCATGAGCACCCATTCAACGAGATGTGGCCACTCAGCCTGTCTTCAGGCGAGTGTGGTCAGAGGACTGCTTCCCAGCCTCCCAACGGGGTTCACTCAGCCTCTGTTTGTAGGATCATGTTTCCATGGTTTCAGAAGCCCTCAGAAAAAAGAAAGTGGAGATATTAAGGAACATTTGCATTCAGTGTGGTGCATGTATCAGGAAACTGCAGATGGTTACAGTATCAAAGCAATGGGGAGATGACAGAGTCACGAAATGAAGCGTCTTCCTGGTGGAAAAAAGGAAGCTTGCCTTGACTTAAATCTATAAATTCCCAAAGACCAAGCAGTCACTTAACCTCAACAGAAGGAGAGGTCATCCTTGAAGTTAAAATGAATTTAGGGCAAAGAAACACCCTTCCTGTAACCTACTTTGCTCAAAGGATCTTATGATGTGTTTTACCCCTAGAGATAGAATGGGTCAAGAATAAAAATAGTGTTCAGAGTTTGAATTCTAAGTGACAGACAGGCATATGACAGAAAGATTTGAGACCCACTTGTGCCACTGTGTTCAATGTTCAGGCAATGTTCAGTAAATAAGTGGTAGCATTAAATATCACCAAAATCAATTTTCCTTTGCCCAAGTGGCCAACAGACCCTAGTCAAAGCAACAGCACTGAGCTGAATGGATTCTAAGTATCTGCTGTTATCTTTAGATAAAGATCTCCTACCTGGACCTGATTCATATTGAAAAATCCATCTTCCAGGCATGCAGTCTACCATGGATAGGACAAAGAAGGTGAACTAGAAGTGGGCACATGGGTTTGATGTTTCATCCTGGATGAACAAAGGCAGCAGACAGATGAGCTGGCGTGAATGGACATCATCAAGAATCTACTCCCAGAACCAGGGGTGCAGCTCAGTGGTGGAGCACTTGTCCAGCACATACAAGGTACTGGGTATAAGCACCAGCAGTGGGAGGGGTCCAAGGGTAACTCACTGAAGTCACTGTTTCCTAGAGATTATTGCACCTCAGAATACACCAGTAACTTAAAAAGTCGGAGGCGCTCGTCCATATCCTACCCCAAATTCACTGAATCAAAATCTCTAAAAATTGATAGTTTGTTGAGAGGTTCAGATAAATTCATCAGTTAGAGCTAAAGAAGCACACACTCAAAAGAGACTGTGGGCTCCTGATTGGTAGAAAAGGAACCAAAGATCCATACTTTCATAAATTTCTTCCTGAGTAATTCTGAGGCCCCCAACCAGGGACCAGTCTGGAGCCCCTCTGCGTATCCAAAGGTTTAGATGAATTTTAAGCCACTGTATATCCCTGAGGCTTTTGGTTTCCAAGGCAGACCTCACAAAATGAGACCTTAGGGCCCGGCGGGGGGGTGGGGTGTTGAGCATAAGTGCCAGCCCAGCAAACTCAAGGTCGTGAGTTCAATCCCCTGTACCAAAAAGAGAGAGAGGGAGACAGACAGAGAGAGAGAGAGAGAGAGAGAGAGAGAGAGAGACCTTGAGCTACTCTGGCCTACGAATGTGTTTGTTTATGAGGAAAAGTATTGAAAAATAATTTTTTAAAACTTTGATCAATGTCTTTAAAACAGAATATCTCATTCATATACAAAGTCCAACTTTCTAACTTCTCTATAAAACAGAAGAGGGCCAACATTTGACCCTCAATTCCAAATCCCAACACTCAACTAGAACTTGGTTTGCCACGGTCACTACTACTCCCCGTTACCCACAATCAGTCTGCTGTATTCTTGCCCCTCTTCCTCCTCTTCCTCTTCCTCTTCCTCTTCCTCCCCTTCGCCTTCATGCTGGGGAATGAATCCTAGGCACTGTGCATGTGGGTTCGTTCTCTACCATTGAGTCACACGTGAGTTCAATCCCCCTCCAAGTTCCTGCTCCATTCCTCTCTTATTAGCTCCCCATCCCCTGAAAGCACTTCACTTTGCAATCCCCAGTCAGGGTTTCACGAGAAATTCATCATCTTGGGGCCTGGTTGGCTCTACAGTGATTCCTGAATTGAGACAGCATCTGTCTGCTCTTGGCTGAGCTGGAAGCTGAGGGGCTTCAGGTCCTCACTTTCCCCAACTCCCTGCATCCCCTTACTGACACCTACGAGTTGGGCCTTAACCGCAGTCCTGGGGCCAAGGACTTCAAAGCCAAGCAAGATTCACATTTAGTTGGCACTCACTGTCTTCAGCCTCTACCTGTTTTCTTCTGCCAGATGAGCCTTCCCACCTCTGCTTACTTCCTATTAAAATTAACAAGCGTGGCAGGCGGGCATCAAAGGCAGGTTGTGCCTTTAAATCCTAGGCAGGCCCAGGCAGGGAGCACAGCCTTTCCCTCTCCTCTCTTCCAACTGAACTGTGGAACAGGATGAGGCCCTCAGTGCCAGAATCAAAACGACGTCTTCCTCTCTGTTTGATATCTGTACCAAGGAAATTCCAGGCCCAGAAGAACATCCTCATGGTAATTTTCTTCAAAGTGCCCTGCAAAGCTGGTCAATTATTTTTAAAAGACACCCTCAGAGGGATGTATTATTATCCCCCTTTTATTGAGAGAGAAACTGAGGTCAAATGGCTTGCTCAAAGACATAGCAAGAGAGAGAGAGGGAATCAAAGCACTGGCAGCATAAATCTGCATCCAGCCAGGGCCCACTCTGACCTGTAACTGGCCATGCCCAACCCAGTTGTCCTGGCCACCCTTCTTTGTTCTCATGCTGGACTGCCAAAATCTGATCTGTGTGTGAAGACCCTGGGTTGATATCCTTGCAGGCACTGTGAGGCAAAAAGCTCCATCATCACCCCTGTACAACACAGGAAATGAATGCAACATAATTATGCTCCATTACAACTGCCAGACCCCCGCCCCTTACACACACACACACACACACACACACACACACACACACATTAATTGGGGGTGATCTGATTATTTTCCAAGAACTATGTATTTATACTGGAGAAATCAGTAAATAACTAGTACACAATGGTTCCAGGTTTTGGTGAAGTCCATGACAGGTAGCTGAGGAAGGGCTTTGGGGATTGTTCAAACAAAAGTCCACAGACCTCTAGGTTTCAGAACTGGTGCAAGTATTGGCGATCTGGCAAGCCCACCTCAAGAGGAACATTCTGCAAAGACCACAGGGCTGGCACTGCCCAACCTACTCTCCACTTCTTTGGTGGAAAGACACAGCCAACAAGTGCCTGTGTAACAGGAATAATTACTGAGTTTTCTTGGCAAAGTGGCTTTGAGCCCAACGCTTTAGCCACAAACTGCTTTTGAGGTAGACTGGCTAAGCAATGGCCCCTCTGGAGATCTTAGGGACAGGCATCCTCCAACTGTTATCTCTTTACTGGCAGCAGGAACAGAGCCAGGAGGGCCTTGAGTATCTGCCCAGCTTTGGGCACCTCCCTGTTGTTGGAGGGAACTGAGGCCCAGGGCAGAGAAGTAGAGTTGTGAGTGGGTGATACCAATGAGTAGGTGTGGAGAATTCAAATGTTCTTGGCCCCCAGGCTGGAGCTGGTGTGCTAGGAGAAAGAAAAGGAGAAACAAGAGGGAAAATGGAAGGCAAAAGGTAAAAGAACAGGTCAAAGAAGGAGGAGAGAAGAGGAGAAGGAGGAAGAGGAGAAGGGATGGAAAGTAAGAGAAACTAAAACTTCTGAGATGCCCGCTAAGCATCTTAGTTTATTTCACCATCCTAGAACACAGCTGGTTCTGTGATGCTTCCTCGGTGGTATATTAGCTCCCCAATCACACCATAAAACCTACTTTTGTGTCATCATGAGGGGTCCTTATGGTTGCTTAATCCAAGCAGGTGGTTCTGTGAACAGTCATATTCTACAGTTGTCTAAAAGGTTTCCAGAGCCCTGGGAGGTTCATTACCTCACTCAGATGATTCACATTGTAGGCAGAAGCTTGACAAGACATTTCCCTGCTCGAGACCTTACACTCCTGCTCTGTAGATGGAGTAGGCATGGGGAGAAACTTTGGATGCTATCACTGCCGTGGCAACCCTGGTGTTCTAGAATTATGTTCATTTCAGGAGTGATTCTACAGCTCCCCTCCTTCTTCCAGTGATGTGAGAAGCACTGCAGAGCTAGTTCAGAGCTCCTTGCTTTGACCCAATTACCCCTGGAAGGAAGGAATTTTGAGTGAAAGGGAGACAAAATACAGAGCCTCAGACAAACTTTGCTGACTTGGTCATTCCCATTGGGTTTAGCAAATGTTTGCCAATGACTTGATGGGTGAGGATACTGCTCCAGATGGCCACCTCCACTCCCTGGACCACACTTGCCTTGGATACACCGGGATGATCATTTTCTTCATCTCCTAAAGTCAATTTTTGAGTCTCCTAAGCTGGGAAGTCATCAAAATCCAAGAATGTGGGAAGACAAAGGCTTGTAGTGTGCCTGAGAGAATGATACACACAGGCCCCAAAGGGAAACTGGTTAGTGCTCTGTCCCGGGAGCAAGCATTGAGGGCAGTGTGTTAGACAGATCACTGGGCCTGTGACAGAAAAGAGAGTTGAAGGCCCCCCGCCCCAGGATTACGATCACATGCTCAGCCTCAGTAGTAATTAGCAAATCAACAGTGAAGAAGCATCATTTTAGATTTGTCATATCTGATCCATCTAAAGGGCTAGCCCGCAGCCTAGCCATAGTTTGACTGACAAAAATGTAAAAATCTGACAATACCAAGTATCCACAAGAATATGGAGAAATGAGTGTAAGCCTCTGCAATGAGCAATCTGGGAACATCTGGTAAAGCAGAACAAACATGTTTCTCCTAACTAGCAAGTCCATGCCAAGGTGTACCTAACAGAGAAGCTAACCCATTTCATACACAGAAACACATATGCATGGACGTTCATTGCAGCAGTACCGGTCAGGATGGAAACATGGAAATATCAAAATGCTCATCAACAGGAAAAAGGCTAAACTGAAATAATCATACAACGGAATGCTAGCAAAGCAGTTAAAGTCACAAGTCATCTTCAAAAGGCTGGGCAAAAGAAACTGTAAAAGGGCCTGGGGATTTAGCTCAGTGGCAGGACACCTGCTGTCCAAGTAGGAAGTCCTGAGTTTGATGTCCAGTATCAAAAAAAAAGAAAGAAATCGTAAAAATCTATAAAAAGAATGATGCCATTTTATATAAGATTTATAAACCTATAAAACAAGATTATGTAATTTTATAGATACATGTATATACTTATGTAATAAAGGCTGAAGAAACATGTTGTGGACATGATAAACATCTAATTTGTGAAACTGGTTCCTTGGTTTGGTGATAGGGTGGAGTGTTACATAGGAGTTTCCCCTCTCTTTAATTGTTTCATTTGTTTAAAAATGCTGAAATGAATAAAACTGGCTATTAATATTTAATAATGTTGGAAGAGTCTATATTTAAATCTCTAGTGTTATGTGTTCCAAATATATCTGAGAGTAATTGTGTGTGTGTGTGTGTGTGTGTGTGTGTGTTTTGCTGGGGATTGATCCCAAGACCCTCAACTGACCTATATCTCCAGCCCTTTTGTATTTTTTTAAATTTAATTTTTGTATTTTTTATCTTGAGACAAGTCTTGCTAAGTTGCTCAGACTGGGCTTGAATTTGTGATCTTCCTGCCTCTGCCTCTCAGAGTGCTAGGATTACAAGCAAGTGACACAAGGCTTCCTAATTTTTTTAAAAAAAGAGAAAAAACAATGGAATACTAGCACTATACAAGCTCCATCCACTTGGGCCTACACGTCCAGATCAGCCACCCGTTCCCTGGCTAGGCAGAGCCTGTGTACAGTAGTTTTCTAAACCATTCTAGCTGCAGCACTCTGGGGGCCCTTTCAAAAAACACCATGCATGAGCAAAGGAAGAGGACTGCACAGGAGAAAACAGGATCTTAAAAGAGAAGCTGCCTGTTTAGGTAGGAGGCCTGATGGACCCAGGATCTCACCTGCAGAACCCCTACAGTACACCCTCACAAGGCCCCAGGCTCTAAGCACATACAACATGAAAACCCTGAGCCCAGATCCAACGTTCCATGAAAAGCCCAGAGACGTCCTGGACTGCACGTAAGGCCAAGTGTAGTTAGTCAAGTGAGGCACGGAGGGCACAGTATTTAATGAGGTGCTTGCTCTGCAGGTCATCTCAAGTGTCACCCTGACCTTGTCTGCCCTCACAGACATTGCTGGCATTCTCCTTTTCTGGTAGAGCAGTTTGCTTATCACCCCCACTGAGGATCATAGCATGGGTCATGTGCTACATCTGGAGGGGCCCCAAAGCCTGGCACACAGCAGGCTCTAACCACTGCTGAATGATTAATTAAGGGGGGAGGAGAAAGAGGAAGGCTGAAGAAAGGAGGATGGGATGGTAGGAGCCTGCTTGCCTTTCTGCAGAGCTGAGATCTGGGCTGCCAGCCAAGCTGGACTGGCCACGTTACTGCTGGGGACAATGCGTGTGGGTAATTGCTGGTTTTGGCCTTACTCATCCTTCCTCGGGGCTGTGTGCAGAGTGGAGGGTTTCACTTGCCCAGTGGGTACTGAATTATAGCTGTGAGCAGAGTCCCGTGTAATTACCCAGCAGCCTTGAACCCTGGGGAGTCTGTGAAACTTGCTGGGTACACAGGTGCACAGGGAACAGAGCGAGGTAGCTGCTAATTAACCTTGGCCTGATTTCTGCACTCACGCACAGGGACACATCTCCTAAGGGGCTGGCTACACCCGGCTGTGGAGTTCTTCACTAAGGCTCCTTGCGTGGAGTCAGGGGCCAGTGAAGTGGCAGTGAGTGCATGTGTGTGTGTGTGCACGTGCATGTACGTGTGCATGTGCATGTGTGCACGTGCATGTACGTGTGCATGTGCATGTGTGCACGTGCATGTACATGTGCATGTGTGTGCACATGCATGTAAGTGCACATGTGCATGTGTGTGCATGCATGTCTGTGTGCATGTGCGTGTGTGTTGGCAGGCACAGGCTGTCTTCTGGTTCATATGGTTTTCTCATGTTAAGTATCTCTTTGCCTCATTCTGTCCCTGTCTCTCTGTCTGTCTCTCTCACACACAAAAATAGACACATACATAGGCACATAAAATCACGAATACAGCCACATGTAACATACCCACAGACAGCATACACACAGACATATGAATCCAAATAGATTCGCATACAACACAGATACTTATATATATGCCCTGCCTTCCCTTTGTCTCTCTCTTTCTCTCTTACACACACACACACACACACACACACACACACACACACACTCAGCTAAGACACACTTATCTTAGTTGGTGGAACAAATGTCAGGAACACTATATTTTTAAAGGAAATGTGAAAAACCTTACAGCTTGTCAAATCTACAGAACATGTTCTGGATAACAAGATCTTTAAGATCCTTTCAGCCTGGCTGACAGAGTTTGGATCTCAGACGTGGAACATCTTGGTAGCCCCACAGGGAGGGGAAATAGTATGTGGCAGGGGGGGGTGCTGCTCTTGCTTCTATCAACCAGTCTCCCTTCCCCCAAACCCAGCTCCCACGTCTGGGGCTCGTTCTCTGCACCATGCTCCAGGCCTGGACATGGGCAGATTCATGACGAAGAAGGTGATTGCCCTTAGTGTCCGCCACAGCTTCCAGCCTCTCCCTCAGCTTTCTACCCTAGCATCTCCTATCCTGCTCTGTCCACTCCCTTATTAGATGACAAAACTGACACCTAGGAGAGGACTTGCCTTGTCAAAGCCCTGGGACTGAGCTCCAGGCAATCACGTTGCCTGATCCCTCCACTATCCACATGAAATCGTGCTAATATCTTCCAGCCCTGGAGTATCTGATGTGTTATATGCTCCCTCCTCATTTTCTGCATGAGTGTCATTTTAGGGTAGAGATCTGGGAGCGTGTCTGAAGGGACAGTAAATAGATAGAAAATCCAGGACTGCATTCAAGCCTGAAAGACAGCAGCCCATGAGAGTTTCACTGTGCTCTCTTGCTAGTGTGTGAAAGGGTGAGCCATGTCCAACACTTGTGAAGAAGCCTGGGCCCGGGGTCACCAGTTGTCAATGGATGCTGCTGCTGGAGGCAGTGATTTACAAGTGAATCTTTAGTGGGATGTCACTACGTTTCTTCACACTCACTGGGTGGGCAAACATTTCTAAGCCTGAAAATAGGAAATGCTGGAAAAGCTCAGCAGGACAAGCACCTGCCTGGCAAGCTCAAGGTCCTGAGTTCAATTCCAAGTACTAAAATCGTAATGTTGGAAGAGGTGGTGGGGAAAAGGGGACCCTCAGAGACTGCTAGAGTGTAACTCGGCATGGGGTCTTTGAGAACAACTGCCCCCCTACAGCCTCAGCATCCTCCTTCTAGGGATGAGGGAACCCGCACACCCAGCTGTGTGGCATGGATGGAGATGTTCTCTGCATCAGCTTTAAAACAGAGAAAAGGCAGAAACAACCTGTGTGCCCGTTAGTAGGGACCAGAGAATGAAATGTGACTTCTTCAAATGACATGATGGTGTGGTTTAGTCATGTTTCAATGTGGTTGGGTCTCAAAATGATTATATTGTGGAACAGCACTTATATCATGGAACTTCTTATATACTTTTTAAAGCAAAAAGAAATGCCATTCACAGGTCATGTATGACCACATGTGTAGAAAAAAGTAAAAATAAGGATGGGAAGGACACACATGAACTTTATCATTGACTTCCTTAAGGAAAGAAGGAAGATAAAAAGGACTTTGATCAATTATTTCAACAAATTGAGGACTGGGCATATAGCTCAGCAGTGCAGCACCTGCCTGGCAAGCATAAGACCCTGAGTTCAATTCCTGGTACAAAAAAATAAAAAAAATGTTAAAAGCCAAACTGAGCACCTATCATATACCAGGCACTTTTATTTGTGCTTTGTTTTGAGATAGGATCTTGTTCTGTTACCCTGGCTGTTCTTGAGCTTGTGATCCTCTTGCCTCAGGCTCCCAAGTAGCTGGGGTTACAGGTGTCCACCACCATGCCCAGCTTGCCAGCTACTTCTAGATATGCAGCAGGATTGAAATTCCTGCCCACATGGAATTTACATTTGAAAACAGAATCAGACAATAAACAATACAAATAAGCAAAATAAATAGCATTATCTTGTGAAGATAATTACTAAGCAAAGAAAAGAAAAAGAAAAGCATCCAAGAAGTATTGGAGGAGAAGGCAGACATTTTAAATAAAGTATTCAGAGTAGCCCTCACTTGAATAAGCTGAGCAGATGTACAGGGGAAGATTCTGGAGATATGCAAAGGTCCTGGGACTCTCCAGGGGGGGCAGGAGGCTGGAGTGGAACAAGGCTATAAGAGACAAAAACAGAAAGCAAGAGAGGCTGACCGTGGGTGACTAAGAACTTTGCTGTTTACTCCCTGAGATAGAAATCCTCTTGAGTATTAAGGGAAGAACAGAGACATCACATGACTTTTAGTAAGATCACTCTGAGAGTTGAATGCCAAATACAGAGGATGGGGAGGTCAAGAGGATGGGCAGCATTAGGGGACCAGCAGGGGCAGCCAGTTAGGAGCAGAGTGCTGAATCTAGGTGGGCGGTGACAGTGGCTCCAACCAGGTGGCCGCCATGGAGGCAGACGAGGCTTTAGGAAGATCTGGTAAGAACGAAGCGGGGGGTGAACCAGGTCTCAGGTGTTGTTTGGTCTCTTTGTGCGGCTGTTGAGTAGCAACCAGAAATATGAGTCTGGAGTTCAGAGGAGAGGCCCAGGCTGGGAGGATAAGCTAGGAGTCACCGGCACACAGGTGATGTTTAAAGCCATGAGCTTGTCAACCTTTTTAAAATTTCTTATAATTAAAAGAGCTGAAGCAAACATGACAAGGTTGACAGCTAATTCTGGGTGGCAGGTAGAATGCTCTCTGTACTTTTTAGTATGTTTGAACTTTTCTCTAATAAAAAATGTAATTAATAAATAGTTTATAAAATGATACAGTTTATAAAGCCACACAGGCTTCAAACTGTTGAACAATTTGGTCACAAGTACTTCAGATCTAAGAGTGGCTGCTAGCAATGAGAAAGCAGCAGAGTTCAAATTCCTCCCCCACAGGCTAAGCTTAGTGACTGAGGGGTGGGCCCCATCTCTCTGGGCTCCTGTATACTCATTTGGTCAAGAAGCACCTGGTCCCCGGCTTCCCAGTGTTCTAGTGTGACCCTGTAAGACTCAAGATGATGGGAATATCCCTACCTACTCTGACTTCACCCCTATGTCTCATGCCGAGTCAACTTCTCCTCCAAATAAGAGAGTTAGGGACAACCATGATGGCGCCATGGCACGAAGATGACAAAAAGGCCAGGACAGCAAAATAAGCCCTGGGCTGCAGGAAACTATTACCCATTGCAGCCTGACATATTTCAACAGAGCCCTCATGAGACTTTGATAATAGAATGTTTGCACAAAATGAGAAATTTTTACCCAGGAAAAAGCTTAAATAAGCCCTCTAGCTTTCCTTGCTCTTGTCAACTTCAAATCACTAATTTCAGCGGTCACTCTGCAGGGCGATGCATTCTCAGCCCCCCACTGGCTGTGCTGTAGACAGCATCTCTGACCACGGGTTATGGTAACAGTTGCCTGGGTCACTTCCCAAGGCTGTGAGGGCCACTCTCTCTCTGTTTGTTTGTTTCTTTCTTTCCTTCCTTCCTTCCTTCCTTCCTTTCTTTGTTGCTTTTTCAAATCCATTTTATTTCAAAGAGAAAAGAAAAGAGAGGAAAAAAATAATATTTTAAAGCATGTCAATTGGGGGCAAGAATGGTACATACATTATACACTGTCATCCTCAAATCAGTCACCCAGAGCACAAGGCATTGCATTCAATTGTCTGAACAACACCAGCGTAAATCTTTCGAAGGTTACTTTTCTTGAGAACAGTGGCTCTCCCTTGGGCATGTGGGTGTCTCATGGGTGACTGAAATGAGACAAGGGCTCGGCATCTCTGTCTTCATACTGTGTCTGGCCCCTTTGCAGACTTAACCCTTGAGACAGACTCTGCTCTGCTCAGCATGTGACACATTATTGATCATTGAAGAAATGACCCAAGAGCTTGGCCTGTCACCCACTGGAGCTGGTGGTGTGCTTCTTCCACCCCATCCCGTGCTTCCTCAGCACCTCAAACATGGAAAGTTCTCAACCATGTCACAAGGCCAGGACGTGTATACAGATGACAATCCCAGCTGCAAGCATAACTAGCAGCTCCCGAGTGAAGCTACCTCCTGCGAGCCTGCCAAGTACGAGGCTGTGGGCGGGGAGCACAGAATGAAGGCACCAGGTACAGGAAAATCCAGCAGCTCTGGGAAGAGTTGCCCATGCCATCGCTGGTCCAAGCCCATCACACAGAGAAAGTCTTTCGAAACCATGGCCCTGAGCATAGTGATTATACACAAACCTTGAACTTGTGTGTGCATCTTGCCCGCCCACAAAGAGGATCAAGAGCTTACATCAGAATTTCAAAAGACTCTTGGAATCCTACAAGAAGGCTAAATGATCACTTCTCCAAAGAAATACATACTTAATTTAACTAGTACATACAACAATTAACAATACATTATATGATACATAATAATTACATTCATTTGGGGAAATTGGTATTTTATGTTGTACACGATATTTTGATAATATTCAGTACCCTTTTCTCCCTAAAAATACCTATTTTCTAAGTGTGGGTTTGAGCGTGTTGGTCAGCCTTTGCATGTTCTAGGCTGGCACACACGTTCCTGATTTCACCCTGCCGCCCAGAGATCAGGAGCTAAGAAACAGAGCAGCCGTGTGGGCCTGTGATTGCTCCCTTCCATGGTCCAGGAACAAAACTGTTAAAAAGAACCAGACCGGCCCTGGCACTGCTAAAGCTGGACTAGCCTGGCCAACACTGCATGTTTGTTTCAATCTTCACAGCCCAGACATTGGGAAATATGTAAATAGGAAGGGATCGGATTCTGATTGTTTCATTCAATTGGGGGCTTAAGCAATATCATGCCATAAATCTTTCAAGGAGGAAAACAATGCTGGCCCAGGCAGTGAAGAGGGAGGAGCGAGGGCTGATGGGTGAAGAAGAATCTTTTTCTCCCTCTGGGCTCACTTGGTTGGGTCCTTGCTGGAACTAGACCATCAGAGACCACCAAAATGGCAAAGGGCAGGTACGTTTCTGGGCCTTACCTCAGGACTGGTTACCCGTTCAAAGCATGGCTTATGTTCTTTCCTACTCCCTCACTTCCCCAAGCAAGGCCTTTGCCATCGTGTCTCCAGGATGAACTTGATGAGAGAATAAAATTGTTGGGATCACCAGAGGGACAGAGGAAGGCTCTTAACCTGTTACTCATTAAAAGCATGATTTGTGTTTTCTTCTGAAGAAGAAATATGGGGACTTAAAAGCTGCTTTTGTTGTTAAAAAAAAAAAAACAAGCAGAAAAATAAACAAAAAGTAGAGACTTGTCAGGAATTATGGCTCATCCCTATAGCCCCAGCACTCTGGGAGGCTGAGGCAGGAGGACCGTAAATTTAAACCTAGCTTGGGCAACATAGTAGCTAAGCAAGACCTTGTATCAAAATTAAAAACAAAAAACAAAATGTTTGACGATGAGGCTAGGGTAAAGGTCCTGAGTTCAGCCTCCATTACCAGCAGAGGAAAAAAATGACTTCAGATGCTCAGTGGGGTACACACGTTCTTTCATCTGTATCTGTCTGCTTTATTACCTTAAAACTTTGCATCGGGCATGAGATGTGTGGCACACATCTCTAATCCCAGCACTTGGTGGGGATGAGGAGAGTGACACAAGACAATGATGAGTCTGAATTCGACCTTGGCTATAGAGTGAGTCCAAGGTCAGCCTGGATTGCATGGTGACAGTGTCTCAAACCCAAACCAAAACAAAACAAAACATCAGATCCTTACCCAGGTGTGCATGTAAGCAGATTAGTCATTCAGGGAGTGCCTGAAAACGGGTAATATAAGGCTTACTAGCTTCAAATATATCAAACTTATCTCATACTCTTCGACTGAGGACACCAAGCAAAGAGATTCGCAGGAATAAATCTGTCAGCTTTTACAACCACCTGCACCAGCCCCCCGGTACTGTGCACCCAGAAGCCTCCAGTCGGTGCCCCAAACCTGCAGTCACCTTGGATCCTTGGATATTGGCAGAGTCTCTGCAAAACCGACCCCTCTCCCAACACACATACCCTGTCCTTTTGCAGGAGCAATCATGTCCTGCAACAGGACTGTCCTGCAAGGCATGAGAATTTCTCTAGAATTTGCAAAATCAGAACAAGGTAGTGACCAACCAGATCTGCACCCATCTCAGCAGACCGTAAAAGCTGGCCTCTTTCTTTTGTTAACAGACAGTCTGATCTTGGCTGGAGCTGTGCCCCTTCCAGGTCTCTTCAAGACAGTCTCTTCCCTGCTTTCTCTGACTTTCCAATTAAAGCTCTTGACTGTAAATTCATACTGTTAGCACAGTTTTCATTTCTATTACCACAGAAGCAAAGATCCATACCAACTGGCGACACATACTCTGCACTTTTGGAGAAACCCCACCGTAGGCTTTCTGGACTGAGATTTGCTCCTGACTTTCGCATGGCTTTGTTTTCATGCAAGACTTGCTCTTCAGGACTCTGCACAGTGTCTGGTGCTTGTGTGACTGAATTTGGAGGTTCTTTTCCTACTAAGCACTGTTCAAAAATAACCAATCAGTCCTGGAAGCAGACATGACATTTTATTAAATGGCTAATGCATGGAGAAGGGGTGTTTCTGTTCTCAAGGCACTGTCTCTCCAAATCTGTCTAGGGTCTGGGTTTTTATTGGACTGGGTAAGAAACCGGTGTCGTATGTATGCTGTCAGAAATGATCCTCATGGATCAGGAAGAGATTTCTAAGGATCAAGGAGCTGCCTCTTTTCTTCCTTAGTTTGGACATAGTCTGATTTATCATGGCACCAGTGGGTTTGTTTTTACTATTTTAGTGGGATGAGAACTATCCCAAGGTCATCTGGAATGTCACCCTCAGAGACTAGAAATATGTGATAACTTGATGACTGCCAGCTGTGAGCATGTGGTTATCAGCATCCAGGCAAGTGACAAGAAATCAGTAAATTCAGCATTCATGCTCGGGACACTGGGAAGGTAAACAATGAATCAACTTTTTTACTAAGCTATGCACACATTTAGGTCAGGCACTGTTCCTGAGTTGCTACAATCTTGCCTCTACCTGGGTTTCCCCAATGTCCTTCCAGTGTCCTTCTGATGACAATGGTGCCAAATTCTTTCTCCTCATTAGAATTTCTTGGTTCAAATTTGTAGTTCTAGCTGAGTGCAATGAGGTCTGTCTATAATTCCAGCACTTTGGTAGGCTGAGGCAGGAGGACTGCAAGTATGAGCCCAGCCCAAGCAATTTGGTGACTTAGGGAGACCCTGTCTCAAAATGAAAAATAACAAAGTTCTGGGGATATGACTCGATGCCTTGGGTTCAGTCCCCAATAAACACACACACACATCCAGGGTTCCATGGATCAGATTGAGGCCTAGATGGTTCTTATGGACTAGAGGTGAAGAACTCATCAAGCTGAGGACTGGGAAGAATTGTCTCTACTGGTTATGGTCAGGCCCCATCTTTTGACTTTTCTGAGTGGTGACATGTCCAAGCAGAAGTCCTCATCATGCAGGAGATTCATGCATTTGTCCACCCCTCACCTTCACTCATTCATTCACTCTCACTCATGTCTTCAGTCACTCTGGTATTCACCAGATTCATTCATTCACATACACTAACCATTGTGGGGAACGCTGAGCAGGCAGGAAGCTTCGGACACTGGTCTTTCCCCTGCAACCTCCTACTGTAGGAAGGATAGGTAAGAGCCTGCCTATCTGCTTAGCCTTGTGTTCAAATAAGCATACAGCAGAGTAGAAATTAGTAAATGGCATGAAAAATGTGCAAGCATATCCCAGAGAGGACATAGATTTCTTTCAGCTTACAGAGGGAGGGTTCTGAAGCAGCTTTCTGGAGGAAGAGCACTCAGCAGGGGCCCTAGAATTTCTGCAGTGGGGAGCGGTGAGAGCAGAAGCTTGTGGGTACATTTGGAGTCCCACTTTCCATAAAACTGAAAGGTAGGCAGCTGCCTTTATCAAAGGATAGGACTGTGATGGAGTTTGGGTGCTGATTAAATCCCCCAAGTCCTTTCTTGCTTCTACCATTGCATCTGTGGTCTACAAAGAATGGTTGCAAGCTCCAGGGGAGCACAAGCCCCTAATTTTCCACCTTCTTACCACTGAGGACTTTTGGAGTCAACCAGGAGGAAATGAATGAGGCTCTGAACCAGAGTAGGAGTAGCCCCAAAGAAGGAAGGAACAGAAACGGTGGATCATAGAAGGGTGCATAGGACTTGGAGACTAGATGCACAGAGCTGCCAAGTTAAGCCTGAGCCTGGCTCCTTGATACACTAGCAGGTGGCGTGGGTGCAGCCACCTGTATCCAGTTGTGACAAGTCACCCAAATGACTACTGCTCCATCTCTCCTCTGGCTTCCTCTGCCCTTTCTCCTCAGCCTACGGCGTCTGGCTGGGCCGTGTGCAGGGCGTCTGGCCCCAGGGAGAGGTGGGGTGAGCCGCAGTCCACACCTACATGGCTATAAATAGGGAGTCTGTGGCCGCTCTGCAGCCTCCCTTCTTCAGTCAGTCTTCACACATAGGAGCCATTCACACGCCTGGACCATGGACCCCGGGGAGTGTACCTGCATGTCTGGTGAGTAAGCCCGCCCACCCGGGTTCCTGAGACTCACAGCAGCATCCTACAGGGAGCATGCAGGAACCTGATTTGCTGGAACTGGTGGTCCTGACAAAGGGAATGGCTGAGAAAGGCACCTAAAATCCTTGGTCCCTCTACCTGCAGGCCCATAGGGGCAGCCATCGGAGTGAGGGCAAGGGCTCCTTCTGGCCCAGAACCTGGCCACAGAGTTGGGGTCCGTTGCTGCCCTCCACTCATCTATACTACATATTCCTGGATCCAAGTTTCTTTATCTGTAGATGGAAGTTACTAATTCTCAGCTAGCTGTATCACAGGATTGTTAGGAGAACGCAAAAGTCATTAAGCATTTGTCAGGGAGCCTATGTCGATGTCTGAGTCTTTAAAACTGCTTGGCACCATGGAAATGTGCTATCCAGGAGTAAGGCTGGGGTTCACAGCTGTCCTGGGCTTCCATAGCCTAGGAAAATGGTATCTGGAAGTCTTTGGAGCGAGCGTCTCTCACCCTTTACAGCACATGTCTGTACCAAACACTTGCCAACGAGACCGAACCTTTATCATTATGGAACCGAAAGTGATGGACAGGATGAGTTAAAAAGGAAACAGCCTGGGAGATTACGATAAGAAAACAAAGTGCGGTGTGCACTTGGGCTCGCTTACCTTTCTCCTCCTCGCTGCTCTTGGTTTCCACTGCCTTGCAAAGATGAGGAGGCATGAAAGGCGTAAGAATTCCCAGAGGAACCCTGGGCTGACTGGAGCTTGTGTAGTCCAGTGGTTCTCAGTCCTGATTACACATCAGAATCCGGTGGCAGAGGGTATACTGGGTATACAGCACCATCCTGGAGTCACAAACCCTGGGCTGCTTTTCAAAACCACTGACTGTTTTTCTCACCCAGACTTATGAATCAGACTGTCTTAGGCGGTGGGCTCAGGAATGTGCGTTTTAACAAACTCCAAGTGACACTGACACAGTCATTCCAGTTGCCGTCTGTGGCCTGTGGCTGGAACCATCGGATGGATGGTCCTCACCACTGGGTCAATGCTTTGCAGTAAGCTCACCCTCTTGTTCCTAAGCACACATCCCAAGCGCAGCCCAGCAGTCGTGGCACTGAGACAGTCTGCAGCAGGCCTTGTATTCCCTTCCATCTCTGTCCTCATGGTCATGGTGGCTGTGTCCTCTCTTCTAGGAGGAATGTGTGTGTGTGGAGACAACTGCAAATGTACAACTTGCAACTGTAAAACATGTCGCAAAAGTGAGTATGGTGACGGACACTGCTGGTTGGGAGCTAGAAAGATCTGTTCCCTCATCCTCCACCATCCAGCCATGGTGTGATGGAGGGGGTTCTGGATGAGTTTAGCCTGTTTGGGAGGGATCTGAAGTGTAACTGAGGTACATGCCTGAGACAGAAATTCCCAGCTAACCCAGGCAGGAGGGCACCGTGGTGTTTGGAACAGGAAGAAGATAGGAGAGATCTTGCTTTGCCCGGTGGCAGAGGGTATACAGGGTACACAGCACCATCCTGGAGTCACAAACCCTGGGTTCTAGTCTTGTATCTACCATTGTTCACGAGCTTGGCAAAGCTGTTCCTCTCCCTAGCCCTCTGATGGACTCTAGATGGCCCCTGAGGTCCCTTTCAGCTAACACCCCATAACCTCCTGTCCCAGGGTTTCTGCTAATATGAATCAGGGCAGGGGTGAGATGGAAATATGGACCCAAAGCTGATTTTTCCACCTTCTGACCTTTTTAGGCTGCTGTCCTTGTTGCCCCCCAGGCTGTGCCAAGTGTGCCCGGGGCTGCATCTGCAAAGGGAGCTCAGATAAGTGCAGCTGCTGTGCCTGAAACCCATCCATTGTGGTGGGAAAGGTCCTAGGAAGTTCTGTACAGTACGAGTCAAAAAGTTGAAATGATTGTACAATAAATTGTGCTTTTTATATATTTGTCCAAATGTGGTGTTGGTGACATTCATGTAAAATGGTTGGAGAAATAAAGTTTTCACGTGTGATTTGTTTGGTGTTTCAGAGCATGGTTTTACACTAACCCAGCAGGACCCAGAAATGGTGGCATCATAGGGAATCCTATAGCTGCCCATCTGCTCTGTCCTGCAGATGACTGCTCACTGCAAAATGTCATAACAGTGTGGGGCTTTCTCCTGCTAAACAAGCATTCCAGACCCCTGCACAAGGCCATGGGGAGCTCTGGGGAGTTAATGCACCAGGAACAGTCAATGACCAATGACAAATGGAAGTTAGATAAATATCCAGCACTTCCCAGCTTAAGTGAGACAACTCTGAGGCTTTTTCTGTACTGTTTTGTAGAAGTCTCCAGGAGCACTGAGTACCAGTAGTCTATGGCAGTAACCTGCTCATTAATCCTTAATCCCTTTCCTTCTTCCCTTCCTCCATTCCATCCTTCCTCCCTTCTTCCATTCCTTCCTTCCTTGCTATATTTCCTCATTCCCTCGCCATGGCTTCCTAGGATCTCCACCCAAATCAACTACTTTGAGTACAGAGTCTGCTTTGTGAGTAATCGAGCTTAGCTTGACTTTTTTGTTGGGTCTAGGATGTCTTGTGCAACCAAACCTCTTTAGTGGACTTGAATGCTGAATCAGTCACAGTCTCTGTGTCTAAAAAAAAAAAAAAAAAAAAAAAAAACCCAAGGCCAATATATAGCGGGTATCAGTGGCCTAGATTTGGTTATTTGGGTCATTTCAAGACTAGGTGACCAGGCAGATATGAACTGGGAAGAAAAGTTGGTGGATGGGGAGGAACAACGTCTTCTGTAGATTTCTTAAATGACTTGGTAGGCCAGGGATTTAGCTCAGCGGCACAAGTGCTTGATCCTGAGTTTGATCCCCAGCAAAAAAAAAAAAAAAAAAATGAAGCCGGGGATTTAGTTCAGCAGCATAAATGCCTGCCTGGTAAGTGCAAGGTTGTGACTTCGAGCCCAGTACAAAAAAAAAAAAAAAAAAAATTGAAAAAGAAAAAGAAATGACTTGCCACATGGATAGTCCCTGGAGGGGCATAGGTCCCTGGAGGTTGGCACTGGGTAGGGGACATCACTGGCTCTCCCCCACACCATGGGCACTGTAGGCTCTAAGATGCTGTGTATTTGTGCCTGCTTCTGTCAAACAGCCCTCAGGTACAGGAGTGGGTGAGAACGGAGTCTTCTCCAAGGTCACAGAGCAACTCTGGGTTGTCTTGTGGGGTTGGGTTCAGTTGGCAGAAGGAGCGGCAGGATTAGCTCTGTGCTTCTGGTACTGAGTGCTTTCCTAATCTGCACTGTCATTATGCCGGGTGCCTCCCTGGACAGGTTTTTCAATCTCCACCCATGAGCCAAGGTCACTAAGCTATTTTAAAACATCATCTTGTGGATCCTGCACAACCAGGGTCATTTGAGAGCCAGACAACCAGGGCCCGACGCTGGGTCCTCTCTGAGAATTGCTGAGGTTTTCCTCTTCACAGGCTAAGAGACCAAGGGCCCAGGGAGAATTCATACCCGTTCCTCCCCTCAAGCCCTTAGACACCACCTAGATAAAGTTCTGGACTGCAGAGTCTTGTTCCAGGGTATGAGTCTGACCTCTTCCCTGTGTCTGTCCTTTCCGAGACTGAACAGTGCCCCTGCTCTCTCAGAGAAGAGGGATGTGTCATGGGGATCGGGCTTGTAAGTCTGATGTCTACAGAGTGCAGAACAATCCAGGATAGGAGGAGAAGGGGGTGAGGGACTGCAAAGTCTGCACTTCTTGCTTTTGCCTCAGGCCCACGGGATGCAGTGCCTCAGGCTGGCTGCAGGGGGCGCTGAGGGCTGCCTAATGTGGAGAATAGATCTGCTATTTGCCAATCTCAGAGCTCCAAATGTGTACATAGGAAAGTGATTCTAGGAGAACTGTTTATTGAAAACATGTTGCAGATTAAGCAGTCTATAGGAAGAATCTCACTGAATGTTCACCATAACCGAGATGTAAAAGTGTTGTTATTCCCCGTGAATGAGGTAAACAGGGGACTCAAACTCTGGGCTGACACCAAAGTCATTGCTCTTAGGTGTATCACTCACTGCAGCTGTGAGTTTCCGGTAGCAATGGCAGGGAGGTCTGGAGAAGTATAGGGAACCCCATTACACTTGTGCTTCTGCACATCGGAAAGGTCCCTATAGTTTAGGGCCCCTGCAGGCTTTTTCTGGACCATTCCACTCTAACTCCTTCCCTCCAGCCACAGAGCTTTGCCCCAACCATACACGAGAACCGATTTTCTATCAAGCAGTGCTCCTGGAAACCCAACCACAAGGACCCCAGTCAGTTCATCATGACTCAATCATACTTCCTCAAGCTCCTCACTGATTAGAAGGGCAGATGGGAATCTAGTATTCTGTGATGTTAGTTGCCCAGCTATGCAAGATTGTTGACACAGCCAGGCTCTTACCTGAAGTGGGCAAAATGCCCCTCTCCTTGCTGTCTTGGCCTTGCCCTACTCACCACATTGGGTGAGCAGTGATTCTGAGACTCCTGAAAATTATGCCATGCTACCATCTGCCTTCTTTTAACAGAGAAGGAAACCCAAAATGGTACAGGCCTTGGCCCAAGTCACAAAGGCAATCTCTATCGCTGTTAAATTAGGAGGTTTGGTCCCTTAGGGAGCATCGTGTGTTCCGGTCCTTAGAGTCAGGAGCAAACACTGGGAACCAAGACACTGGCATAGTTGCAGTTGCTGGCTGAGGCCAATCTGGCCACCTTAAGAAAGATGGACGCAGTCAACAACCCCACCCCGCCAATGGCCATACAGGAGCAGAATCTCTTTGTGACCTATGGCACAAAGGTGCTTGGCTAGGAGGACACAGGAGGGGACAGGCAACAGAACCAGCAGCCAAGCTAGGTTTCAGCACGCCAGACACCAGCCTTGTGGAGGGCAATGTTTCTCTGGCTGCGGTCCTTCGACCACCATCTAATTTTAGTTATAATTACATATCAGTTGATCCAGTATTATTCTGAAATTTATTTTAAAAGGAAATCTGTGTCACTGTTATTGAAGAGGCACTGAATCATTTGCCATAAACATGACGTAACCATGGAGATGAATATAGAGACAACAGAGCAAAGCCATGCAATTTCTAGCTGGGCACTATGGCCTTTGGAAGCCTTTCCTGCCCCTTCCCTGACTTTTCTGCCCTTTTTCTGTTGAGGAGATCTGGAGCAGCCTGGCGCCATGCTGAGTCTCCTTAGAGTCATCAGAAAGACTGATAGAAAAAACAAGGGAGGAGTAACCTTGCTATTATGAGATTTGAATTTAATTTACAAAATCATCTCTTTGGGAAGTTTGACCAGTGGAATCAAAGTCAAGAGATGTGGTTCAAATTCTAGCTGAAAAAAAACAAACCAAAACACCTAGCCTCATTGCAACCATGCTGTGTGACTTTGACCGAGACCTGTGCTGTCTCTAGCTTCCTTATGAACAGGGGAAGGGTAGAACCATGAGTTTCTAGAAGGAATCTCAGGATTGCTGCTCAGATCATTGGATGAATGAGACAAGGACAGGTAGAGAAGAGAGAGTCACTTTGCTGCTCAAGGTTAAGACCCCTGGTGTATCAATAATCTGGTGACAGTTGGAAAAGCAATGAACCTAGTTTCCAAAGCTCACAATGATTGCTGCAGGCTCTGTAGGTTGGTCCCTGAAGTTAAGAGCTGGGCTCCTCAACATAATGATAAGAAATTGGACCTGGTTAGGATCCACTTTGAGTGTAGAGTCAGTCCTCACAGGGAGGTGCGAGGGCAGAGATTTGACAGCCTCCAAACCAGTAAACATGCAGTGTCATAGGCCAAAGCTGACACCTCCCAGGTGTTGCTGGCCATGGAGGGCCTGAATGGAGCACTTTTCAGAGAGAGGAGGAAAGACAACTTTTCTTATTGCAGCTCCAAAGATTCTGCAGTTCTCTGAAGTTTGTGTCAGTATCAAAGCACAATCAACTCCAGGAGCCTGGTGAGCAGCAGCATCCATTCTCTGTGAACTGGAAATCATAGAGAATGGATGATAGCAAAGCAGGCTGAAGAATATTGCACTTAGATTTATCTAAGTCCTGGCTCTGCCACCAGGACAAGCTACTTAATCTCTCTGAGTCTCAGTTTTCCTGCTTACAAAAATAGTGTCTAACATAAGGGTAACTGGAAAGATTCAGTGAGGTAATATGAAGTGCTTAGTAGCCTTGCACAGTGCTCAACATGGTACTTGGTGCTGTAAATCCCAGCAAATGGAAAACATCCATAGAAGCCACAGGTAATTATCTGGGCTACTCATATGAAAACCCAGGCACAAACTGCAGAGAGCCTTCCTACCTACTTGGCAAACTGGAGCTCGAAACCAGGGGGCTCCTAGACCAGTGACCCATTCTAGCTTTAGCTGCCCTGTGGATGAAGCTCCTTATTTGACATTCATCTACTAATAAATCCAGACCACTCTAAGACCTTATTTGTAGACAGTTACAAACTCGCTTTTGTACACATCCAGCAACTTCCCCAAATCCTGGCCAATTGTTCAGTCCCACGATAGTAAATTGGGCAATTGAGAACAAAGCAACAGTCTTAATCGTACTCTGGATCAATTTTAACATGGGTGTGGAACTTGCTAGACTCCTTGCTTTCTTCTGAGATCACCTGTGGATTTTCTATCCTTTAGTTGGTGTAACCCTGCATCATCTCCACCTCTCACTCTACCTGATCTCCTCTGTTGGCCCCAAGCTAATTGTAAAAGTAAAAATTTCCACAACCTCCTTAAGTGAGGACTGGTGTGTGTGACTCAGCTGGTCCAAGTCACACGCCAAGTGGAGGACACTGAGTTCCTCTCCTAGCTGTCCCCTTCTCTTTTCTCTCCCACATTTCATGCCCCAGGGGCTGCTGGATGGCCCTGTGTTTTGAAGACAGCATCTCCACTTCAGTAGGTCTCACACTTTTGACCTGCTCAGCCACAAAGGAGCCTTCTTGGGACCAGCCTGGGAAGGCGGAGAGATGGTGACAGCAGAGTTCAAGTTGCTATCCCAGCATCACCTTGGCATATGATGCCAGAATTCCAGCAACCAGCTGGGGAGGTGGGGGAGATTTTCCCAGAGCTGGATCTGCATCTGGACTCGGCAACAGAAATAATCTCAAGCAGTTTAGACTCTTTTTACCGCCTCCTCCCCATTCCCAGCCAACTCCCCATACGGGCAACTGAACCCAGGGAATGCTGGGTTATATGTCCAGCAAACCACACCACCACCTGCTTGTATTGTTGTTGTTATTTTTATTTTCAGTACTGGAGATTGGACTCAACTGCACCCTGTTAATGAATTACATCTTCTACCCTTTTTATATTTTATTTTGAGAAAAGGTCCCACTAAATTGCCCAGGCTGAACTCGAACTTGAGATCCTCCTGTCTCAGCCTCCTAAGTAATTCAGATTACAGGTTGTGCCACCATGCCAGCTTCTCGCTTGACTCTGATAAGCCACTTTCCTGGATGTAAGATGGGTCAGGAGGGGGTTGGGGGTAGTGATGGGAAAATGTTCCCAGAGGCCTTCTGTCCAGAGACCATCGTTCTAGGCTTCTTTCTGAGTCCCCTTCTCCGGGCCCCTTTTTCCTGATTCGTATAGCGGAGGGATAGGAGTCAAAGATTTCAAGGTGCTGGACAGGGACACATGGGAAGATGGCCCTTTATCAGTGCACACGAGAGCGCTTAGTACCCCCAACCCAGCACCCAGTTTGAATGAAACTGGCGCCAAGAATTCTAGACTGGGGGGATGAGAGGCAGAGACGAGGTAGGGGTACCCCAAGCGCCTCTCTCCTGCGCTTTCTGATCCGGTGCGTGCGCACTTCTCCCTGCGCGGTACCCATGGCGGCGAGGGCAGCAGACAGCTGTCGCAGTGCGCACAGGCGGAGAGCGAGCACCGCCGAGCAGAGGCTGACGCCCGGGCTTTGCACGCGCGCCCCCGCCTGGGGCTATAAAAACCGCGCCACCTGCTGCCACCGCTAAGCAGTGCGTTCAGTTGCCTGGAGAAGCCAATTCCCCTCTCTACTGGCTGGCTGCCTGCTTCGACATGGACCCCGAGACCTGCCCCTGTCCTACTGGTGAGCTCCCTGCGGCACCCCACACCCCTTAACTGGCAGAGTCCCACGCCCTACGGCTTTGCTCAAGGACAGGAGGAGGAGAAGGGGCCCCCTATTTCCCATCCTTAACCTTGTAAAGGATGGGGGCGTCCAGGTAGCGAGGAGCAGTGAGAGCAGATTGGCATCTCCTCCTCTGAAGCGTGGGGCCGCCGAGTTCACGGATTTAATTAACCCTTCTGGCGGCGTCTCCCCCTCTAGGTGGATCCTGCACCTGCGCTAACTCCTGCAAGTGCGAGGACTGCAAATGCACCGACTGCAAGAAGAGTGAGTGCACCACCCGCCCTCCCCGCCCAGAGAGACCGGAAGCTCCCCCTTCCGGCTTTGCAGCCCCCGGGAGAACAGAGAGCCCAGGGTGGGGTATATTTTGTAAATTCCCAGAAGACTCCAAAGGGCAGCTGAGGATTAGAATCGCTGCCCTGAAACAACTCTTCCCTGATCCCCTCTCTTCAAAACCTCCAGTGTCTGGGGAGACCACCCAAGTGAGGCTGGGGGCGGCTCTGGGTTCTGCTCCGTGGTCCCTCTCAGCAGTGTGATGTGCATGGAGGGTTAGGAGGTGGGAGAGGGTCTCCCTTAGTCTTTTGGATGTGAGACAAAGCACAGAGCCCCATGGATTTCCTGACCCTGCCACACCTCTGGGTTTTTCCTGCAAGCCCCTCTCAAGGCCTTTTATGCTGGCAGGCTTCCTCCTTAAGGCCTAACAATAGCTCGGCCTGGGCTCACCACACCATCCCTGGGAGTTCTTTGTCACCCAGGAGAGTGGCTGTGGGCTGGGTAAAGGGTGACCTTCAGGCGGGAGCCCAGCGTGCAGCTTCAGCACCATAGATGCTGAGTCACATCAGATGTGAGAGCAGAGAGGGGATGGCATCCTGGCTGAACCAGAATGACTTCCCGGCCCCCAGCACCCTCTCTGCCCTCCCCTGTGATGGGGAGCATTGATCTGAACACCCCCATCTTATCTGCAGGCTCCTGCTGCCCTGCGGAATGTGAGAAGTGTGCCAAGGACTGTGTGTGCAAAGGTGGGGAGGGGGTCAAGGCGGAGGAGGAGAAGTGCAGCTGCAGCCACTGAAGACGTGGCCCTCCACGGAGAGCATGTGAATAGTGCTCAGTGGCCCAGGGCCACCTCTGCCTGTAGCGGGGTGTGGCTTTACCCCCCCCCCCCCATAAGTGACAATAAATTCCATGAACACTATGAAACAAGGAGTCAGTCTCTTCTTAAAGGGGAAGGAAGGGTGTGGAGATGGGGCACCTACTCCAGGGACCCACCTAGTTCAAAGTGAAATCTTGAGACTGGAGCAGGTCTTTTGGCAACTGGGAGGGTGCCCTGGGAGCACAGCACCTTGTACTTCACTGTAAATCCTCCTGTAAAGTCGAGCTCAGCTCTGGAGAAAAAGAAACCAGACCCACTGAGGTTTCTCTCTGCAACTGCAGAGCCTCACTTTCTTCACTTGTGCACTGGGGCAGGGGGATTTTAAAACTCACCTCCACTCAGGGGCTTCTGAAACTGCCTGTTCTCATCCCCCAGGGTTCCCCTTGGCAAGCTAGGGCTGTGTTTTCAAGGCCTCCTGCCTGAGTAGCCTGTCTCCGCAGAGCGGATTGTTCAGCTCCTTTTCAAATCTTCTCATCTGGCAATTTGCTCCCAGCCCCATTGTCTTTAAGGCTAAGAACAGAAATATGAGCTTTTGTCTGCAGTGGCTGTGGTCCAAGCTTTGGTGAAAGAACGCTCAGGCCTATGTAGATGGCTAAGAAGGGGAAGACACACAGGTTTCTCTGTAAGAGGATATAAGGTTATAAACACTTCGGTTTTCCTCCAAGTTAGTTTTTCTGTACATTCCATTCCAAAGCTTACCAGGATCAGGATGTTTTTTAATCTAACACTGAGTTACTGAAAAAGAGAGTTCAAGAAGAGCCAGGCTGGCTTTGAAAAGAAGCAACACAAGAGACTTGCTCTCACTGGCCAACCCCACTTGTTCCAAAGCACTAGGAAGCAGTGCTGGCTCCAGAATGGACCAGAAACAACCCGAGCAGCACACACACCACCACCCACAGGTGTCAGTAAGAGATGATCAAGTCTAGTTAGTGACCAATGTTGGCACAGTTGCAGAGCGTATAAAAATAAATTTCAATTGACTTAAATACCTTAAACAGCAAAATTCAAAGCTATAAAAAATTTTTGGAAATGAGGAAATAGGAGAATGCTTAAGGTTTTGAGACAGAAAAAGCCCACTGGAGCTGGGAATAATAGCACACACACCTGCTTGTAACCCCTGTACCAGGTTAGGCCCGTTAGGTTGAGGCAGGAGGATCAAAAGTTCAAACCCAGCCTGGGACATTTAACAGCCTAGACTTTGTCTCAGAATATGCAATTTCAAAAGGGTTGGGGATGTAGCTCAGTGCAAAGGCTCTGGGTTCAATCTCTAGTACCCACCCCCACATATACAAAAGATAAACTTGAGATCAGTGGTACAGCACTTATTTAGCATGCCTGAGGCCCCAGGTTCAATCTCTATTACCACAGAATAAGCAAAACAAAACTAACTCACCTCATACCCACTAGGATGGCTAGCATATTAAAAACAAACAGAAAATGTAGAGAAATTGGAACTATTGTGTATTGTTGGTGGAAACACAAAATTTCCAGAGCAAGCACTGTGAGAAAGTCTTGCAGTTCCTCAAAAGTCAAAAATAGAATACCATATGATCCAGCAAAAAAATGTAAAAATAGTTCCTGGTGAGATATGAGAATTCTCTTGTTCATGGCAGCTTTATTCATCACAGCCAAAAGATGGATGCAACCTACGTGTCCACTGATGAATGAGGGGACAAAGAAATGGCATGATACAAACACAACAGGCTATTATTCAACCCAAAAAAGGAATGCGTTTTTGCCACGTGCCACAACGCGGGTGAACCTGGAAGTTATTACAGTAATGAAATTAACTGGTTACAAAAGTCCAAATACTGTGTGATTCTATTTACATGAGGTACTACAACAATCAAATTGGGTCCACATAAAGGCAGAAAGTACAATGGAGATTTCCGAGGGCTGCGAGAGGGAGAGATAGGAATTGCTTAATGGGCTGGGAGTTTCAATTTTGCAAGATGAGAAGTGCACTGCAGATGGGGTGCAACGCTGTCTCTGAAAGGTTTTGCCCTAGAATAAATTACTGTACTGTTATGGCAGAGGTCTAATATGGTGGAAGGCCAAAGCGGAAGGCCTACCAATTCCTGCTTCTTCCTCAGCCTTAATTGCAACTCCTCTTTCTGTTTGCGCGGAAGGAAATTCCAGTCAGCTCCTAGTATGTCATCAGTGCCCGCCCTAAGCATCACCCCTGCTCAAAGGTTACATATGTCCCATACCCCCAATATTCCGGTTGAAGGAGACGGCCCAGCTGCCGTGGGTTGTGTGCTCCTTCCCACGTCCTCACCACAATAAACCTATTCTTTTTGTACTTTTGATTTTCTATTGTGCCAGAAAACTCTTTCGGTCTCAATGTACTAAACATTACTGAACTGTACACTTAAAGGTACTTAAGATGGTACAGTTTATATGTACTTGTTTTAAAACCGTTTAAAATGCTAGTTTTAAAAAGCATCCTAGGCGTGGTGGTACAAACCTGTAATCCCAGTGAAGCAGGAAGATTTAGAGTGAAGACCAGCCTGGGTTGCCTCGCAAAGCTCTGTCTAAAAAAATAAAATAATAAAAGCTAAATACAATAGAAACTAGTTGCTATATTGTGTGTTCTGGACTGAATTATCCTTCCTCTAAATTCAAGTTGAAGTCCTAACCCTCAATGTGACTGACTGCATTTGGATATGGGACCTACAGTGAGCTAATTAAGGTTTAATGAAGCCTAAGGATGAGGCCTTGATATTTACAAGGATTAGTAACCTGATTAACAGAGAAGGGTGGATAAATGGTTACATGTTTCCATTCCCTTCTGTAGTGTAAATTGGTTAGAGCCACTTAGGAGGATATTTTAGCAGTAGTTATTCAAATTTAAAATGTATGCACCTTCAACCTAAGAGATTCAGTGTATCATTTGTATGTGCAGAAGTCTAGCTAAATATCCTCCAGTATGAAATTAATTTAAGCATGATCATAATGAATATGCAATGAAAAGAATGGGGTAAGACCATGGGAGCAGCAGCAATCTGCATAGGATCTTAGGAAAGATAAAAACCTAATAACTATTATAGAGAATATACGTTCTCTATATAATGGTTATTGTACTTCACTTTTGAATCCTTTTACAGAGTGATGGATGAACATTTAGGTGGCTGTTAGTTTTTTTTTGTTATTGTGGTTCTATTTTCTGAGACAAGGTCTCACTATGCAGTTCAGGCTGGCCTTGGGCTCACTTTGTAGCCCAGGTTGGTCTCAAACTCTCAATGATGCTCCTGCCTCAGCCTCCAGAGTGCTGGGATTACAGCTGTGAGCCACCACACCGGGCCCCTTTTCATATTTAGTAGGAGCTGTCAAATAGTTCTCTCCTGAGGCTATTCCAATTTGTACATCACCATTAATATCAGAGTATTTTTAATGCTTCATTTCCTTGCATTCTGTTAACCTGGCATTTTGGCAAACCTGGTAGATAAAATGATGACATTCTAGTTTTAAATTGCATCTGTCCTTAAAGTGGTGAGTTTGAACACATTTTCGTTAGTTTACTGTCAATTTTGTGGTCATTTCCTGTGATAACTGGCTCCTGTTCTTTATCTTTTTTTCTACTCAGTTATTCACCATTTCTTTTTAAAATATAACTTCATTGTTTCCTTTACTGAAAGGTCTTTATATATGATGACCCCTGTTACTTTGCCTCTCATCTACTTTGGATTTTTCAGGAAGTTCTCAAAGTTTCTGATCCACTAAAGGCATTCATCAAGAATGCCTTTATTTTATTTTTATCAAGATACAGTTTATGGCATAAAATTCACTCATTGTAACTGCTCCCTAAGTACTAGCAAATTTTTAGAATTGAGCAACCATCATCAGTTTTAGAACATTTCTGTTATCCAAAAGTTCCCTTGCACCTGTCTGCAGCTAATTTGCAAGTATCCCTAGATCTGTTTTTTGTTTCTTTGAGTATACCTTTTCTGGATATTTCATATAAATAGCAGAATACAATAAGTAGCCTTTTTATGTCCAGCTTCTTTCACTTAGCATAATATTTTTGAGATTCATTCTATGTTGATGCAGTTGTTTGTAATTTTTTTTTCCTTTTTCCTTTTTATCGGTACCAGGGATCGAACTCACGACCGTCTGCTTGCAAGGCAGGTGTTTATGCCGCTGAGCTAAATCTCCAGCCCCAGTTGTTAGTAATCTGATGTTCTGTTTTACCATGATGGGATCAAACCAGGGCTTCATGCACTCTGCTATGGAACTGTAATCTGATCCTGTATATTGCTTTTTTTCCATTGCTGAATAGTATATCAATATAATACATTTTGTTTACCCATTCACCAGTTGATGGGTACTTGAGCTGCATGGATGTGCTCATAAATAGCTATGAATGAATGTGCATGAGTCTCTGTATGGACATATTTTTATTTTTCTTGGGTAGATATTTAGGAGCAGAATTGCTCTATGTTCAACTTTTGAAAAAAAATACTTCTTTCCAAAGTGGTGCTATCACTTTATAATTCTACCAGAAATACATAAAGGGTCCAATTTCTCCATATTCTCACCGACAATTTTTTCTCTCTCTCTTTTTTTAATGGCTGGGGATCAAACCAAGGATTTTACAAATGCCAGGCAAGTGCTCCACCACTGAGCTACATCCCTGGCCCTTTCTATCTTTCTTATTTTGAGATAAGGTCTCATTAAGTTGTTCTGACTGATCTTGAACTTGCAGTGCAGTCTCAGCCTCCCAAGTAGCTTTGATTACAAGCATGAACCACCATGTCTGGCTCTCACTTTTTCTGTCATACCCATTCTAGAACGCATGGTGTGGTGCCTACTGTGGCTTTAGTTTGCATTCTCACAGTGGTCAGTGGCATGGAACATCTTTGCATGTGCTTATCCATTGTAACCTGACTGGCTTTCTTTGATGACATATCAATTTGAATATTTTGCCTACTTTTTTCTGTTTATTGCAGTAAATATACATAGAATAGAATTTATCATTTATAAGTGAACAATGCAGTGGCATGAAGTACTTTTACATCATCGTGAAACAAGGCTATCGACCCTCTCTAGAACTCTTCCGTCTTTCCAAATTGAAACTCTGTATTCATTAAACACTCTTTCCAGCCCCTGGTGCCACCATTCTACCTTCTGTATCCATGAATTTACGATACTTCACATAAGTAGATTCATACCATATCTGTCTTTTTTTTTTTTTATCAGTACCAGGGATCGAATGAATTCATGACCATGCACTTGCAAGGCAGGCACTTATACCACTGACCTAAACCCCTAGCCCCACCATATCTATCTTTGTGTGTTTGGCTTATTTCATTTAGCATGATGTTTTTAAGTTTCACCCACGTTGTAGTATGTGTTACAATTCATTTCTTCCTAAGGTTGAGTAAACGTTCCATCATATATACATACATAATTTTGTTTACCCATTTATCAGTGAACACTTGAATTGTTTCTACTTTCGGCAATCATAAGTAATGCTGCTCTGAACATTGTCATATAAATGTCTGATTGAGTCCCTGCTTTTAATTCTTTTGGATATGGATCTCTGCCTATTTATTTATTTGTCTTTTTGATACAAGGTCTTGCTATGCCCTTAAAGCTGGCCTTGAGCTCAGGCTGGTGTGGAATTTGCAAGGATCCTCCTACCTCAGCCTCCCACATGCTGGGATTACAGGCGGGTGCTGCCATGCCTGGCTACTCTCTCATCTTTAAATTTAGTAGTTTGTCTTATTATTGAATTATAGGAATTCTTTATATATCTTGGATATCAATCAGTTCTTTATCATATACGAGTTTTTCAATTTCCTCCCGCTCTGTAACTTGTCTTACTTTCTCATTTGTGCTTTCTTTAAAAGCACAACTTTTTAAATTTGAGGAAGTCTAAGTTATCAGTTTCTTTCTTTGATAGATTGTGGTATCGTATCTAAAATCCCCTTGCTTAATATAAGGTTATGAAAATTTTCTCCTGTTTCTTTTCTTTTCTTCTTCTTCTTCTTTTTTTTTTCTTTTGAAACAGGGTCTCAATATGCAGTTCAGACTAGCCTTGAGCTCACTTTGTAGCCCAGGCTGGTCTCGAACTTGCAGTGATCCTCCTGCCTCAGCCTCCCAAATGCTAAGATTCTAGATGTGCACCCCCACGCCCAGCTCTCCTGTTTCCTATTAATGTTCTATAATTTTAGTTCTATGGCCCATTTTTACTTAATTTTTTGTCTGGTGTGGGATGTTCTAATTTTTTACATGTGGATATCCAGTTATCTTAAAACTGGATTTGAAAAACCTATCCTTTATTAAATTGTCTTGGCACTTTTGTCAAAAATCATTAATAGGTGTTGATTTCCTTTCAGATTTCTAATTCTGATCCATTGATCTTGCATCAATGTGCAACACATCACTAACTATGGCTTTATTATAATGTTTGAAATTGGGTAGTATGAGTTCTCCAACTTTGCTGTGTTTCTGGTGATATTATTTATTGTTTGCCATCATTTAGCCTTTTTGTGAATGGTCTTTTCTGATTTTCCATGGGATTCTGAGAAGTTCAAAGGACTTAAATATCCACTGAGTCTACCATCTCAATCCAGCGCTCTAGCCATGCTTCACAAATGTATTTATGGATGTCTAAATTACCCTGCCTGAGCTGGTCACAGAGTACATGAAAAGAAATGGCCTCTGACCTTCAAGAAACTCACAGACTAGAGGGAAGGGTGAAGGCATCCCCCAGAACATCCTGAATGGAATCCTGGAGGCGTTCCTCCTTCTTTCTTCCTTTCTAGAAACTGTGAAGCTCACTGTGTAGCTCAGGCTAGGCTGGAACTTGCAATCTTCCTGACTCAGCCTCCCTAGTGCTGGGATTATAGGTATGTACCACCATGCCTGGCTCTGGATATATTGAAGATGAAAGAAATTTCTAGACCAAGCTCTTTTCATTTTTCACAAAAGAGAGACTGAGGTTCAGGGGAGAAGTGGGGTTAAAAAATGTAGCTCTGGTGGCTCCAGTAAGAGAGAACCCCCATCAGTTAGGGAGCTCAGAGAAAAGTTCTTGGAGGAGAAAGCATCTGAAATGGGCTTTAGGGGCTCATAGTGGGGAGCAATCCATGGACTACATGTAAGGGGTGTGGGTTGGCAGGGCTTGGGGTAATGAGGGTGATGCCTCAGGATTTAGCTTCTCCCAAAGTGCAAGCTGTTAACATGGATTCTCCACAAGGCAGGCACTGCCCTGCATGGGGTCTCCTTCCTGGTCACTGGTGGAATTCAATTTTCTCCTATTCCCCAGCACCTACCATAAGTCAGGCATTGTGCCAGGGGCCTGAGGTATGGTACCGAGCAACACAGACCCAACCCACAGCCTTCAGGGGGTGGGCGAGGAGAAGGATTAGACACCTGCAGAAGCTATGAAGCAAACAGGCCAAGTGCATGGCCAACAGCACCACAAGCCCACTTCAGCCCCTCACCAAGGAGGGGCTTTACCTTTCACTGAGCCTCAGTTTCTCCCTCTATAAAATGGGAGTCAAAGCTCCATATTACAGAGCTGTTGCAGGGCATGAGTTCACAAAGGACATCTTTAGCTCCCGGCTCAAGGACACTGGCTATGTGTAGCTCCTTTAGGATGAGTAACTGTAACTGTACAAAGTGCTACCAAGAACAGATGGACTTTCTGGAGACAGAGGGACTCAGGCTGCCTTGAGACCTAGGAAAGCCTTTCTGGAGAAATGACCTTTACACTGAAACCCAACAGATGGGGAGAGTGAAGGGAGAGACTTCTAGACCCAAGGAGCAGCATGTGCAAAGAGCCTGAAGTCAGATGGCTGGCTATGGCCTCTTTGCTGACGTAGGCAGACTCTGTAGATGCAGCCAGCAATCCCCAGCCATGGTGGTGGTGGCGAGGGTGGGTGGTGGGGTGCCTTTGGAATCCTGTCCCTTTGAATATGGCCTGGACATGACGACCAGCTGCTAACAAACACAATACTGCAAAAATGATGAGAGGTCTGGGGCTGGGGATTTAGCTCAGCGGCATAAGCACCTGCCTTGCAAGCGCGTGGTCGTGAGTTCGATCCCTGGTACTGGTAAAAATACAAAAATACAAAAAAAAAAAAAAAAAAAAAAGTGATGAGAGGTCACTTGCATGCTTTGTGACAAAACACCACAATGTAATTTCTAAAGTTGGAGGAAAAATGAAGCAGACTTAGTGGCAGAGCACATGTTCAGCACCCATGAGGCCCTGGTTAGATCCTTGGCATCCTCCTCCATACCACTCCCCTCAAAAAGTGAAGCTGACTTCCAGTAACTTGAAAAGGGGGAAGATTTTTACTTTCAGGAACAACATAAGAGTACCAAGAGAATTTCTTCTATACAGAAACAGTCTTCTAAAATCAAATTTTCATCTGTGCTGACTGAGGCTGGCAATGGTGTACATTTTCTGATAGTATGAAGTGAAAAGTTTCCTCTCCATCCCAGTCCTGTGTGGCAGGGCAGGGGAAGGAATGGACTCTGCTGAAGGGGACTGTCATATTTATGGACCATCCTGGGAGACGTCATGTCTGGAGGCTTTTGAATACATGCAGCAGCAGTATCTCACCGAGGATGAACAGGTGAGATACTCACCCTTCTTGCTGGCACTCTCTGGCCCTCACTGGCTCCCCATGCTGCTGTGAGATACCTGGAGAAGTTCCACACGGCCACGAAGCTGGAGACCTCCAGCTGTCAGCTCCCAAGAAACTGTAACCAAAGCCTTGGATCAGCAGTCCACAAGAAGGAAATCCCACCCACAATCACATGAGGGAATCTGAAGGCAGATCCTGTCCCCACTGTTCCTGCGATGACTGCAACTCTGGCTGTCACCTAGATTGCTGTCTGTGAGACATCTAGAGCCAGAAGGCCCAGCTAAACTTTGCCAAGTTCCTGCCTTACAGAACCTGCAGGTGTGGTAATACATGCAATAACACATATGTCCTGTCCTAATCTGCTAAACTGTGGGTCAGTGGGCTATGTAGCAATATTTGGGGTGGGAGTTATTAATACACTCCCACCCAAAGTAAAGAATAGATAGTAGAAAGAGGAGGAAACAAGACTGTAGCAAAAACCTTGGAATCAGAATCTCCCTAAGAGCAGGCTTAACGTCTTTCAGTTACCCTAACCGATGCTGCGTCCAGCAGCCTCCGGTTCCATAGCTGTTGGGACAGGACCTTTCTCTCAAAGCGGTCTCTTGCACTCACGGCCAGTTCTAATTGCAAGAAAAGCTTTTTTCATCTGGAGCGGAATCCTTATCCCTATAACTGCCACCCGTTGCCCTGGTTCTGCCCCTAGGACCACAGACAACAAACCCAATTTCCTCTTTCCATAAACATGCAGGCATAGGTTAAACTGCAATTCTACCACCTGCAAGCTTGGCATGACCTTGTACGACTCTTCATGACCTCATCCATGAAGTGGAGATGACAGGAGCATCTGTCTTCTGGGGGTCTTTGGGGAGGGGGGGTTGTTGTTGGGGTTTTTTGATGTTAAGGAGGGAGTCGGTAAGTATGTGCTCTCTCCCTGTGCTGGACCTTAAGTGAGAAATTGTGTTAGTTACTTTTCTAGTCGCTTAGACACAATACCGGCAACTCTAAGGAGGAAAGGTTTATTTTGGCTCACAGTTTGTAGAGGTTTCAGTCCACAGTCCCTGGCTCCAACACATGGAGCAGATGGCAGAGGACCATGGAGGAGAAATGGCTCATGGCATGGTGGCTGGAAGCAGAGACAGACAAATCAAGGGGGAAGGGAAGGCAGATAGACCCTTCTAGGCCATCCTCCTAGTGAGCCACCTCCTCAGACCAGGCTTCACTTCCCAAAATCACATTTAGCTATAAACCCGTGGACTAACCCACACTGATGATCCAGTCACACTCCCAAATCACCACCTACGAGTGCACAAGGCTTTGGGAGACAACTAGATATAAACCATCACAGAGACCTTGATGTTCTCAGTATACATCCTATTTCACAGTAGATATTTAATACTATTCCCCACCACCAGTGTGGCGGACTAGAAATGCTGCAAACTCATTGACTCTTCCCATCAAAAAGTGGAGTCATGGTCCCCTGCCTTTGAATCTGGGCAGGCTTTGCAACTGCTTGACCAAAAGAATGTGGTAAAAGTGACCCACATGGGGTTCGGGATTCAGGCTTTCAAAGACTCACAGTTACTCCCTGTGATTCCTTAGGACTTTTATCTTTGGTACCTTGAGCTACCAGAGAAAGAGCCTAATTGCCTTGAGACCAACATGCTGAAGAGCGAGCTGAACCTTTGTAGCAAAAAACGTGGGGCTGGAGGTTTAGCTAAGCGGCATAAGCGCCTGCCTTGAAAGCAGGCAGTCATGAGTTCGATCCCTGGTACCGATAAAAAGGAAAAAGACAAAAAAAAAAAAAAAAATGCTCCCACACTGCTCAGACAGTACACTTCAGTTTGTTAGTTGCAGGTAACAGTTCCTGTTCTAGTTCTGGTTGCTCCTGTCTCTCAGAAACAGATAGCTATTGTGATGTATCGCTGTTCACTATGATACACATGTAATCCCCCACTGACAAGCTATTCTGCCTCTGTACTTCCTGCTTGCTTATCCTATGTAAGCCCTAGACTACCAGAGATCAGGGCCTGATATTTGAGAATGACCTCAATCAGTGTCTGTCAACATAAATAAATCTGTCTCTAAATCCTGTATGTTGTTTCAGTGTTTCTGCTTGTTGGTGTAACATCTTAGCTCCTCCAGACCAGCCTGTTCTCCAGAAGAAACTATAAAATAGTGTCATAAGCTGCTAAAGTCTGATGATATATTGTAGGATCATAGATACCGTTCAGAATGACCACTGTCAAATATTTGATGGCTGCTGGTCCCCTCCAGATTGGACCTGCCCTCCCCTCTCACCTCAGCTGTTGCTCACGTGAGTCTTACTTAGAATCATTGTGATCAACTGTATTGTGAAGAATTGGAGCCCACCAAAAATCACAGCTCATAGGATAGTCTTCTCTGACCAGTTAGGAATTTGTCCCAGTGATTGAAGCAAAAAATGCAATCATTGGCTCATGACGGTTTCAGATGTGACTGGGTCCAGGTGCTCCAATGATTCTGTCAAGCTCCATCTCCTTTGTGAAGACTTTATTTTCAGCAGGTGACAAAAGGCTTTAGAAACTCAGCTTCATACCAAGTGTGGTGGTGTAAGCCTGTAACCCCAGGTACTCAGGAGGCTGAGGCAGGAGAATGGGAAGTTCCAGGCCAGCCTGGGAAACTCAGTGAGAACTTATCTCAACATTAGAAAAATTTTTAAAAGGACTAGGCATGTAGCTCAGTGGTATAGCATTGGGTTTGATCACTTAAAAAAAAAAAAAGGAAACAAGCTTCACAGCTGCTCAGGTTCAAACATGGATGGAAACCATATATGCCCAGTAAAGTTTCACTGATTCTCTCCCTGCCCTCCCTCATACTGGTAATTGAACATAGGACATTCATCCTGAGCTATATTCCTAGCTGTTTTAAATTTACTTCATTTTATTTATTTTGTCGTTTTGAGACAGGGTCTCATTATGCAGTTCAGGCTGGCCTTGGGCTCACTTTGTGGCCCAGGATGGTCTCAAATTTGCAACCTGCCTCAGCCTCCCAAGTGCTGGGATTACAGGAGAGCGCTACCACGCCCGGTTAATTTTTTTTCATTTTGAAATAGGGTTTCAGAGAGAAACACAGAGAGATCTCCAGTTGCTAAATTTCCTAGACTGGCCTTGAAATTGTGATTCTCCTGCCTCAGCCTCCCAGAGTACTGTGATTACATGTATGTAACACCATACCTGCTCACTGATTTTTTGAGCTCACTTTGTAGCCTAGGCTGGTCTCGAACTCACAAGGATCCTCCTGAGTGCTGGGATTACAGGTGTGAGCCACCACTGATTTTTTTTTCAAGGTTTAGAAGGTTTAATTATGTTTAGGTTAACTTAAAAATATGTAAAAATTCACCTATCATCAGCCTCTGCCTACTACATCCTTATAACCAGTTCCTTGATCATGATCCAGACTATTATCCAAAGGCTCTCCACCACTAAAGCTTCAAATGAAACAATTAGCCTGAATTATAATTTGCCTTAATTCTTTATTAGTTTTACAAATGAATGGATTTTATTCTAGAAGCTTTGTACATACACTGGCTGTACCGTAGCAACCAGCTGCAGCTCTATATGTTGGGGATAGAGGGGAAGAATGATGAGAGGTGGAGAAAACAAAGAAGAGATGAAAGCTGAGGTCAGGTGGAGCCCTTACCCGCCTGATGGGAGGAAAGGGACTGCTCAACCACTGTAGCACATTTGTGTGTACACCCAGGAGGACCAAGTCAGTTTCAACCCCACTGCCTAGCAACTTGTTTGGCTGGCCTGGGCCCCTTACCTTCCTGGAGCTGGAACAGATTGTTTACATGGCTTATTTTGGGCTGTGTTTTTAGGGCTGGCCTTGCTTTAACCCCACATGTGTGACCACTCTCCAGCTCAAAGGGCTCCCTACAATGTACTGTAATCATTTTTATCCCCTGCCCTGGCCCCAGTTTCTCATTTTTTGGAAGAATTTTCAATGTGCATGACAGGTTTTGCCTACATCCATCCTCCCTATGACCTGCACCCCACCACACCATTATTTCCTGATTCTTTATCATGCAGAGCTGAGTGGCCAGGTCAAAACCTGCAGTGGCCAGGAAGATGGAATTGTCTGGGAGTCCATGGATGGGGCCTACTGCATTGAAACTGTGTGGATCAAGAGTGTGAGGGCTGACGCTCTAAAGGAAAACCGAAGTATACCATCATTGGAGAAAATGAATGAATGGCTTGGGTAGCAGTTAAAATACCATTGGAATTTAGTCCTTTTGACAGCTCATCTCTTTCTATGCAAGCACCCAGTTTCAGGGTGGTGAAAATGTTTCACTTTCATTTTGTAACCAGAGTGCTAATTCGAAAAGAGGAGATCCAGGGTATGACCTACATCAGTTCATGTGACAAATATTTATTGAGTGCCTACTGCAAATCCTGCCCTGTGCTAGGAGCTGGGACACAAACAGATGGGAGGAGGTGGTGGCTGCTCTTGGACTTTTCAGTGCTGGCAGGACAGAGGGCCACAGAAACTAACCAAGGACCGCACACATTCCATCACATCACTGGCATGGGAACTTCTGGGAAGGAAAAGGACAACATGTTTACCTGCACATTGTACTGGCATCTGTAGGCAAGGGGTCAGGCAGCTCTCAGGAGGAAGTGACGTCTGGGCTGAGTTATAGACATTTCCACAGTAGCTTCCAGTAAGGGCTTTGAGGACAGCCAGACCGCCTCATCTCCCTGCAGCCTTCCAAGCAGCCTCGCAGAACATTTCCCAACTACTCAGATGACTCAATCCAAGGATGGTGACCTAAGACCATGGCACAGAGGGCAGGCTATGTGCAGGCAAGGAAGCAGGATGTGACTGTCCAGAGAGGAATCAGGAAACCACCTTGGCTCTTCTCTGCAGCATCTGCTGGGGAAGAAAGTTTCTGGGGGGTGTTTCACTTCCACATGTTGTAAGGCTGTCAGTACAGCGCCATGGCCCTGTCTGGCTGGCAAACACCTGATTCTAGTCCAACACCTGGCCCATTTTCTCCCAGGTTGAACTGGATCTCTCCTTTCTGCTCCATCTCCCCCTGAGCTTAACCTCCATCCTAGCAGGGATCCTGCATTATTCCTCTCTACTCACTTTGGGGGTCCCTGAGAAGTTTCCTGGGGACATGACTTGTGACCTCTGGCTTCATCTCTTGCCTTGAGATACATACTATTAGACAGCCTTCAGCATTTGCTGGATTTGAGGGCCACATTTTGCATTCACTAGCTCTGTTCCTGGGCAAATTACTTGAGCTCTCTGGGATTTCAGTTCTTCTCCAAAATGAGAAAAAGTCTATGGTGGCGGTGCAAACCTATGATCCCAGCACTGTGGGAAGCAGAGAATCACCAAATTCAGGGTATGCCTAGCAATTTAGCTTATCCTGTATCAGACTTTTTTTTAAAAAGGAGGTGGAGTGGGGATGTAGCTCAGTGTGAAGGTCCTAGATTCAATCCCAAATACTGCCAGTAAGTAAATAAAAATGGGCAATTATTACCCCCCAGGTGGTTATAAGATTAAATGAAACCTTGCACATAATACTCCCAATACAATCCGTTACACACTATTAATATACAGTGGATATATCATCAGTAACTTCCACAGTTCTCTGTAAAGTTTTGTGTTTTGTTTTGTTTTTTGAGACAGAGTTTTAACCTAGTTAGCTCTCAACTCTTGCTTCTCCTGCCTCAATTTCCCTGAGGGCTGGGATTATATATGTGGGCCACCAAACCTGGCTTCCCATCGTTTATTATGATGCAATACAATGCCCAAACCTGAGCCAGTACACTTTTCTGTAACCTGTCCATACTCACAATCAGTCTTTCCGGTAGGCAGAATTCCCAAGACCCGCTTCTGCCCGCGGTCTAGCAGCTCAGGTTCAGATCCAGGACGCGGGTGGGGAGAGATGTGCACACGGCGGAGGGACTCGCAGGGGACAGGGTGTCCAGTGCAAGACCCAGCCCCTCACACGCGGCACAGAGTGTACCGTCCCCGTCCGCCCCCAACTCTGCACCCGGCCCCTTGCGTGCGCCAAGGCTGCCCGGAGGCTCACGTAGGGCGGCTTCCGGGAAACTGCGCTCGGCGACCCGTGTGCACAAGCGGTGCGCTCGACCCTAGGGCGCCACTCGTGACTCCGCGCCCGCTGAGTGCCGGGCGGAGTTTTTGCACTCGCCGCGCAGCCTACCAACTATAAAGGCGGCGCGCCGAGCCCTGCGCGCCACCACGCCTCCTCCGAGTCTTCCAGCACCCGCTCGAGTTGCCCTTCGGACTCCGGCCGCCGCCTTGCTCGCCATGGACCCCAACTGTTCCTGCGCTGCCGGTGAGGGGAATGGGCCTGGTGTGGGGCTGGGCTGACCTCGGGGCCCATTGTAAAGCTGAAGAGCAGGTTTACGGCCTCTCCCGCATTCGTCTACCTTTCTTCTCCTCCCAGGCGGCTCCTGCACCTGCGCCGGCTCCTGCACTTGCAAAGAGTGCAGATGCTCCTCCTGCAAGAAGAGTGAGTGGGACCCTCTCCGCCCTCTGTCCCGTCACCGTCCCCAGCGTGTGCCTAGCCTGCCACACCGCCCTCTGGGGGGGTTAAGCAGTCCAGGAGGTCACCGGTGCTCTTGGGGGAAGTTCGCGCCTCCAGAGATACCTATGAGCGAGGGCGGGACCCCCTGTCTCTTTCTTCCCAGTATTCATCTCCGCCACCCTCTCTCTGTTCCAGGCTGCTGCGCCTGCTGCCCGGTAGGCTGTGCCAAATGCGCTCAGGGCTGCGTCTGCAAAGGGGCGTCCGATAAGTGCAGCTGCTGCGCCTAATTGCGCCGCGCCCTGCTCCCACGTGTACATAGAACAACAGAAACAACCTTTTTTTTTTTTTTTTTTTACAACCCTGACCTATTTGCTAAGTTTCGTTTTGTATGAAGTTATGTGACTGATAATAAAGTTATTGACTTGATTCCGACTCTGGTTTGGTTTGTGTGCCTTGGAAATCAGGGTGAGGGACTGCACTAGGAGTACTGGGTTCGGGGGTGAAATGTCAGGCCCTGGGTTCTGGGCTGTGGGCTGAATGTCTTACAGAAACTAGGGTTCTTCACTGAGCGTCGACTGTAGAATAGCACAGTGCCTCAGATCGTATGGTGGGTTGGCGGTTCCTACAGGATGTTCCCGGCAC
Organism: Cavia porcellus; assembly: GCF_034190915.1. NCBI lineage: Eukaryota > Metazoa > Chordata > Mammalia > Rodentia > Caviidae > Cavia > Cavia porcellus. Next base: position 83,595,980 of record NW_026947487.1, read on the forward strand.
AGAAACTTCTCGATCTGTATTTTTTTATTCTCAGATTTCGCTGTCAATTTGTGTTTCTTATTTGATTTTCTGCTTAAAGTGACTACAAAGTGGAATCAACTCCACTTGTGTAAAGTCTCTCCCTTCCTCCATTCTTGTCCCAGGGGTTCAGGGAGCATTAAGCTATATTCCTCTACCCTTTTAAATTTTGAGACAGTGGGCTGGAGATTTAGCTTAGCGGTATAAGTGCATGCCTGACAGGCACCAGGTTATTAATCTGATCCCCGGTACCAATAATAATAATTTTGAGGCAGTGTACCATTAAGTGGCACAGGCTGGGCTGGATCTTGCACTCCTCCTGGCTCAGGCCCCTGAGAAGCTGGAATTACAGCCATGCGCCCCTGCACATACTCAGTTGCTTGAATTGTACATGGAGCTCCTCAAACTCTTTATGCAAATTATGTGATTTGATTTTCTATCAGTTACACACCTAAACTTTGGTGAAAACAAAGAAAGGCACACAACCTCAGGCTTTTCAGGTGGCTGAGGCAGGAGGATTAAAAGCCAGCAGTTTAGGAAGATTGAAAGTTTGCGGCCAATCTTTCCAACTTAGAGCTTGTCGCCACATCTTTAAAGGACTGGGAAACATTCATCTAGCACATGTGAGCACATGGGTTCAGTCCCCAGGACTCCCCCAATAAATAATAAAAATATGGGTTACTAAGATGCAAGCAAAGGAAAGTACAAAATCAATTTCTGTTTCAATGGGAATTTTTTTTAAATATATGGGGACCAAAATAACAGAGAAAATAAGATAATTACAAACACTACAGTTATACAAGGCTATTCATGCAGACTAAAACACTCTGTCTGGCCCTCCCTGCAAAGAGTCCTCAGGCTTGACCTGTGCAGGGACACTGCTAGGAGGGTCCCAAGAGCTGCCCACTGTGACTCTGCTGTGAGTCTTTGGAAATTCCTTCCCACTTCCGGTTGAATTCTGCTCCTCCTTTCTATCTTACCCCCACCGTACCTACTTCCAACTTGCCAAGTGACAGGATTTGGAGAGAATTGCCCAGGGTTTTTCTGGTAAGACAAAGCAAACAAGAGATTAGATCCAGAGAAAGCACTTAGTGTCTAACTGAATTCTGCAGTTTGGAGGGTGTGGTGGTGTTCATTAGGAAAGAATGAGGCACTGGGGGATTTATAATTAAAACTGACGGTTAGTGCCTCTGGCTATTTGTTGAGTGAATGCTATTTGATGTTCTGTGCAACAGGAAAATGAGTCTGGCCCAGAGGCAAGGATTACTTTGCCCTCCAATTCCCGGAGAGAACAAGGGATTTCAGAAGCCAGCCTGTGCCCTGGGTAGGTTTTGATGTCAGGCAGACCTTGCTCACAGCCCACTTCACCACCTCCTGGCTGTGTGACCTGGCAAATCACTGAACCTCTCTGAGCCTCCAGTTCCTCATTTGTAGAGGAAAGAGATCTCAATGTAGAGATAAATGAGTGGACTGGCTCCTGGCTAGGTCTTAATAAGCAGTGGCAACTAGGATCAGTCTATCCACACAGACATTATGGAGAATCCTGTCTCAACAGGCACAGAGACAGAGACCTATGCACCGCCCACGGTCATGCAGATCAGATTTCCAGTCCTTGTCTTTTGTGTGGTAAAGGGGAGATACCACAGGCGGCCTGCCTGAGTGCAAATCCCACCTGTATTACTTATACCCGAGTAGCAGGACCAATTTGTGGCTATTTCCTTTATTGTAAAGGGAGTATCACAATTGAGTCTTGCTGGTTAAAATAAATCTAAAATATATGTATTCTCCCTCCAGACACAGAAGCCAGGCCTACTGAGCCACCATGTGCACACAGGATTATCTTCATCTAACATCTCAGCATTTGACCTGAGGTCCACAAAAGTGTGATCAGTACTGGGGATCAGTAGTTGCCCGAGCAAGGCAGCGCCCATCCTTAGGGCACAGAGAGAAAGATGCCTGTCATTTCTGCTACCACCTGAATTTTATTCAATATTTTCTCCTTTAAAGTATTCATATTTATGTTGCTAGTTGCTACTGGTTCCCCTAAGAAATGGAATTAATAAGATGTATGTAGATTGAAGAAATTGAAACAGTAATGCATTTTAAGAAACTGGCCCAAGCTGGTAGTATGTGATCCCAGCCCCAGGGATGTTGAGGCAGGAGGATCAATAATTCAAGCACAACTGAGCAATTTAGTGACTTAGTGAGACCTTGCCTAAAATTTAAAAAAAGAAAAAAAATTTTGAAGGCTGGGAATTTAGCTCAGTGGGGGAGGCCCTGGGTTCAGTACTCTGTCCTACACTAAGTGAATAAATAAATTGGCTCCGGTGTTGTAAGAACTAACAGATTTGAAACTTGCAAGGCAAGTGGACAAGCTGGAAATCCTGCCAGGGGTTGGCACTGCATGTTTTAATCCCAAGGTAGTTTGGGGGGAGAGTTCTTTTCACATTTTGGGACCTCAATATGTTAAAACTTTCCACTAACTGAACGAGGCCCACCAATATGGACAGGAATCTGCTTTACTCAAAGTCTACTGAGGTAAATGTGAATCACCTCTAAAAAAGGATATCACAGCAACATGAAATCTGATGTTCAAGCAAGGAATGGGGTGCTATAGTTTGGCCAAACTGACATGTAAATTTAGCATCACATTTTTTAAGGAATGTTTTTTAATCTCTGATGAAATTTAGAATCACTGTCTAGGGCTGAGCTTTAGGGTTGCTTTGTTTCAAAGATTTCAAGCACTACAAGTGGTATTCAGTGCATACCTAGATCAAAGGAAAAAAGTGTGTTGTGTGTTCCTGTCACTGAGGATTGAACCCAGGATCTCATTGGTGCTAGCCGAGCTTTCTACCACTGAACTACATCCCCAGATTTTTTAAAATTTTGTTTCCAGGCAAGATCTCACTAAGTTGCCCAGCCTGGCCTCAAAATTGGAATCTTTTTGCCTGTGGCCAACACATGCATGTATTTCCAATAGTTGAGAGATTGAGGCAAGAAAATTCGGAGCCTTAGGCCAGCCTGGATAACACAGTGAGATAGTTAGATGAAGAAATGAAAGAAAGGGAGGGAATGCAAGAGAGAAAGGAGAACAAACAAAAACAGACAGAGGTCTCTATTCTTGACTTCCTTCTTTCCTTGGGATGCTGAGTGGATTCACTCCCAGAGGCATCAATGCCTAGGTCTGAAACTAACAATTTACATAAATTCCTTGCGCCTTCATTTTCTCTTTAGAAAAATGGGCTCATGACCCGTATTTCCTCTTTAGTGTTTTTAGGAAGGTGCAAAGAATGGAAGTGACCCAATAGGACTAATCCCAACTTTGTTATGTATGTAGTAGGAATATTAAAAGGAAAATAGTCACTTTTGCTGCCCTCTTATGTTGACCAGGTCTGTAATGTAACTTGCCCAGATCCCTCCCGTGAGGGCACACCCCATTTTCTAAACTGCTGTCCGGGAGTGGGATGGGTCACTAGGCTGTGGGTAGCTCCAGGAGAATCTCAGGCAGAGGAAGGCTGGACAATGTACCTAAATGTGGCTATGGACCTAAATGTGGCTATGGACCGGCAAGGCGGGGAGGAGTATGTCACATCCACATCAGTCCTCTGCTCGAGAAACTCCCTTCCTCTGGTCCTCACCGGCACCGATCCAGGCTGCAAACTCGAGCCTGGGGCTGCACAGGGACTCCGTAAATGACCTAGAGCCTCTAATGGTGTCTGGGACACAAAGTCCCTAAGTCCAGTTCCAGGAACTGCCAGGAGAGGCGGGGTAGGAGGAGCTATTTGGATGATATCAGGAAGGGGCGGGAACAAGAAACGGCGTTGGGAAAGACGCGCAGGCCCTGCGACTCCAGCGTGAGCAAAAGTGCCACCCCCGAGGCCGAACGCACCGAACCGCGCTCCTGGAGCCCGCGTCCCGCCGGGTGCTCGCGCAGCAGCGGGGGCCTTTGCCGCGGCCAACCCTGACTAGGCGGGGAGCGCGCCGCCGGCTCCACCCTCCCTAGTGGACTCACTGTGATTGAGTCACTGTGAGTCCTTCTCCCTTTCCCCTTGTACTCCTTCTCCCTTGGCTTTGTACCTGCAGTTTCTCCAGGCTTCCTGATGTTCCCCGAGGACTCTTGCTCCCCCAGCAGCAGCACTGTTTTTTAAATCCGCTTCCCAACCGCAGAGCAGATGTTTCTAAGAGGAGAGGACACATCTTGAGTATTGGCCGCAGACTCCTTTTCTTCTTCCCAGTTCTAACGCTTAGTCTTTTGTTTCAGACCTTTAGAGCCCTGAGCGGGGTCATCTTTCCAGTGACTCCCATTTCAGAGGTCAGAGTTTTTGAGGCTCCAAACGGCTGTGGTCTGCATGGCTGAGCCCCGAGCTCTCAGTCCAATGTCAAAAACAGTCCTGCTTTAAAGAAAGTAAGAGAGCTGGGCAATAGTGGCAACCCTTGTAATCCCATCCCTGGGAAGCTGACCCTGGAAGAGCTCCAGGCCAGTCTGGGCTACAAAGTTAGTTCAAGACCAACCTGAACTGCATAGTGAAACCGTGTCTCAAAACAAACAAACAAAAAACCAATACACACACACAGTTTCTTTTAAGTCAAATATGGATGACTACGGCCCCAGAACACAGATTCAAATGACAGTGATTGACATGTCCCATGATGGAAGACACTATATGAATTTTTACAGTCACAGACAAATGAGAGTCACAAACCAGTGTGCTTACTAAATGCATTGGTAAACATGCCAGGGAACTCCATCCTATAGGTTTTGCATTTTTAGCTTTAGCATTGGTGGAGGCTAAAGGTCAGCTAGGAATACATTCCAAGAAATTTATCTACTATTCATGGGAATGTTAGGTCAGATACAAAAGTTGAGATAAATAACTACTCAAGGCCCAAGATAATTTTGAGTCTCAACAGACACATGCCCTCCCTCCACAATCCCAATGTTTTGTTTGTTTGTTTGTTGTTTTTCTGAGATAGGGTCTAACTATGTGACTCAGGTGGCCTTGGACTCACTTTGTAGCCCAGACGGGTTTTGAACTCACAGCAATCCTCCTGCCTCAGCCTCCCAAATTCTGGGATTACAGGAGTGCACCACCACACCTGGCTCATGATCCCAATGTTCAGCCAAGGTCAAGGTCAAGTAGGCCGCAGGATCTTAATATAGATGAAGCTTCCCCATAGATCCTCAGTTCACATCATAATTTGAGTTATCCAGATTGAAGGGACATTGCCTCTTTTGGATAAAAGGCCTAAGGCCTAGCCTAACCTGCAGGGGTGAGGAATGGGGTTACTGTGCCTTGATCAGGACACATCTGGCCTTGCACTGAGCTGGGAACATGTTCACCAAGTGCTATTTCTCCTTATTGGCTCGCTGTCTTTTTTGTGCTTCCAAGTGATTCCTTGTACCTCCTGCAAGAAGAAAGTGTGGGACTACCTCTGGGAATCTGAGGGCCGGCCGGGAGACTGGGGAGTGAACCCAAGCTGGGCAGGCAGGAGCTGCCAATGACTAACCTCCCCACATCCTTTTCCCCTCAAGATCTGATTCAGCATTAGCACAGAAATAATGTCAGAGGTGGTTGAGTCCAAACTTTCATTCTGAGGTCTAGAGAGCAAGCAGAAAGCACAGATCTGATTCTTGAGGACCTTCCTATGGTGTAGCCTTCATCTGTTCCTGTAGGCCCTGTCACCTACTCCAGGCTGTCTGCCCAGTGCTAGAATCAGGTGAGGCTGAGCAGCTCTCTTAAAACAAGACTCCCAAGATCCAACAGCACTCACCTGAACTAAAGATCCTCAGAGGCTGGGGTTAGATCTTGAGCCAGGTCTGCTACTGGTAAGTCTGCTCTCTGACCTCTTATTGTTCCCTGTCTCCCCCAGACTGGGACCCCTGATGCCTTATGGCCACGAGATTTAGTACCAAGTAGTTCTGGTTTATAACTCATTTTACCATTTCCTCCTGGCTGTGTGGCCTTGGCAAACCGCTCAACCTCTCTGAGTTTACTTTTCCAAAGAGATTGTTTGTCTAGGCATGCAGCAAATGAGAAAGTGGTCTGGCTCCTGGCTATGGCTTAATAAGCAGTGGCACATTATTATAGACAGCTAAATTCGGAAGAAATAGTATAGGCAGTCAGACGAGGCTAGGCCCTCAAGGGAGTCAGTGTAGAGGATGAGAACACATTACACCTGTGATCCCAGATGCATCTGTTGGAGGACAGGCCTCAAAATAAAGATGGAATGATGAGACCTACATGCTTCCCCAGGGGATAAAATAATTGATGCCACCTGGTCCAATAAAGTCATCCTAGTGGGTGACCAAGACTCCCTGATCAGTCGCTTCCTAAAGGTCTGTGTTCTTTCCATGAACATTTGCTACCTGACCTGCCTCCCGCATTGGGTCAATATTACGGGAATTGTATTGGTTAACCATAGTTTTGACCCACATCGTACCCAGCTTGTGATTTTTGCTCTAAAAACTTCCTTTGAGAAGTGGGCTGGTTGGCAACCCACTTTAGGTCCTCTCCTGTCTCTCAGGAGCTGTCTCTCTTAATAAATATTTCCTGCTCTTAACCTCCTCTGCTCCGTAGAATTCACTCTTCAATTCTGGAGAACATGAACTCAGCATGTCTGACATCAAGCAGGTAGGGAGTTACGTTTTATTTCCTCTGTATCATAATCACTGTGTTTGCCTAGACTTCCTAGAGACAGATTTCTGTTTAAAGGTTCTTGAGAAAGACCCATCAGCTTGGATTTCACCCTGGATTGGAAGATGAGGATGGGGTAAGAACCTTGTTCAGCCTCAGCTGTAGTCTTGCTTCTGTGTAAGATTCCAGCAGCAGACAAACAAGAACATCCCCAGGCCAAGGGAGGTTTCTCTGGGACCATGAGCAAGTTACCTGAACTTGGGTTGTAGCTGGCCAATAGTAAAGTGGACTCACAAATAGCATCTCCCTTTAGGATCTTTGAAAGGATCCAAAGAATTCAAGTCATTCCGTAGGATACAACAGCAGCAACTAAATGTCATGCCACAGGAAAGAATAACAAAAGAAAATCACCCGTGCCTCCTGCCTTTTCACATAATACACAGTTTGTGTATCACCTAATGCTTTCTTTTTTATTTATTTATTTTTTGTCTTTTTATCGGTACAGGGGATCGAACTCAGGACTGCCTGCTTGAAGGCAGGCGCTTATGCCACTGAGCTAAATCCCCAGCCCCACCTAATGCTTTCTTTCTTTTAGCCGGGCTTCTATTTTTTGGAACTGCCATCTTGGATTGCAGCCAACGACTAGGCTGTGGGCACTCCTAGGTGAATTTGAGGCTTAGGAGGACCTGGATAAAGCATCTGTACATCCCTCAGGGTCGAAAAGGGGAGAGACAGACCCGCATTATGTTGACCTGGTGCTGTGTAGAGGAGGAAGGATCCAAAGACCGAGACCAGAGAAGCACAGGCAATGTAGGGAAGAGAAGTTCATATCTAAGTACTGTAGGGTGTTTCCTTTAGAAATGGCTTGCCAATCCAAAGCATCCCGGAAGAAAGAATTGGGTGAGATAAGCCAAGAATGACAAAACTTTATGTGAAAAGTGTGAGGTAAATGGTTATGGGAGAGCAAACTTGGGCCAAGAGAAAAAGAGGATAAAAGTATACATCGTATCTGCGGGCTATCATGTAAAGTCATGCAGGATAGCAGTTTTTGAGGTTGGCCTGGAGCTCACTTTGTAGCCCAGCCTGATCTCAAATTTACGATTCTCCTGCCTCAGCCTCTCCAGTGCTGGAATGTGTCACCATTCCCGGCTGCTTTTCTTTTAATATATGTCATCCATATCTTCTGGGAGAAGCTCTACTCAGGGGTTCTCCTGTTGCTCTGGGATCTTGTGACCGACAGGTCCTACGCATTTCCCCAGCCTGCCTGCCAGGCCCCATCCCTTACATGACAAGGGTAGTCTTTTGCACTAGCCCGCTAGCATCGATTCAGGAACTTGATGAGGTTACTAGGGTTGAACACAGACTCAGGGCAAAGGTGAAGCTGAGGACCGCAGCGTTGCAGATAGGCTTGCAGAAGGGACAAGGCCGAGGATCGAGTTCCCCAAACGCAAGGGGGTGTAGAGGGCCTGCTATCTGGCGGACATCGAAACTGGGAGACTAAGCGAGAAGGCCGCAAGGACACTGAGTACCTGCGGCGGCGCACGTCCCTCCAGGGGCGCCCGGAGGTGGCGCCCTGGTGCACACGGACCAGCGCGGGGGTAGGGGGGAGATGGGGGGGTGGGAGGATTCCCAGGCCCAGCTGTGAGTTTCGCTGACCCGGCCAAGGCCCGCGGGCTGTGCTCCCAGCGGAGCCAGCGCGTGCAGGGCCAGGGTGGGCGCAAGGGGGGAAGCGGGCCCTTTGGGACGGTCGAGTCACCTATGAAGTAAGCGGAGGACTTGAGGCTGGCACACCCTTTAGCTGCTTGCTTGCCTTTTTGTTACCGGCTTTGGAACCCCAGTCTCCATGCTCGAAATGGACCCCAAAATGGTTGTGTGCTCCCGGTTAAAGACTTCCAGCTTTGGTGCTTAGAGTATCCATTTCACGACAACAGAGCAGATGTCCCTAGAAGTGGAAGGGGCACCGCACTGAGACTGGAACTGACTTAGTAGTTCTAGTGCTTTTTTTTTTTTTGGTACCAGGGGTCAAACTCATAACCTCATGCTTGCCAGGCAGGCACTTAAGCCACTGAGCTAAATTCTTGGCCTTCTAGTGCTTTTTTTTCCCCCTTGTCAGGATCCCCCATTAACAAGTGAGAGCATTACCATCCTCCCAAGGACTCCAATGTCAGAGGCAAGAGTATTCCGGCTCCTGACCTCTGTTTCCCTTGTCACCCAGACAACTAAGGCTGCTCCACTAAAGACCAGTGCTCAGTCCAGCGTTTGGGTGCCTGCACCGCATAGGCAAGGAACTTTGTTCTTTCTAGACCAAGGACCTAAGGCTTATGCTAGTCTGTGAGAAATAGCATTAGACTTCCTTGCGTCTTCAGTAGGACAGAGCCAGCAGGTCTGGACTGGAACTGAGCTGGGTGTATTTGTTGAGACCCTGCTGTGTCCCGTTTGTTACCTTGTGCACTCGATGCCTGCCTTTCTCCTCTTCACAGGTGATTCCTGCACCTGGGCGGCTCCTGAAAGAAGCCTGAGTGTGTCTTCCCTTGGAATGTGGGCTTGGGCAGAGGTGGTTTCCAGATGGCCGATTTCCAGATTTTAGTCTAAGATAAGGAAACTGAGGCTCAGAGAGTGCATCAGGCAGACGAGCGCAGACCACATCCTTGAGATATTCCTCATGTGTGTAGTTTTGGGGCTGAGCTTCTCCCAGGGCTAGGAACATAGCTTGAGGCAGGCCTGTCATTGGGATAAATCTGCTGTAACCTCTCTCTGTCTCCTTTCTTCCTTCCTTCCCCAAGCTGCTGCTCTTGCTGCCCCGTAGGCTGTGCCAAGTATGCCCAGGGCTATGTCTGCAAAGGGGCATCAGGCCAATGCTGCTGCTGTGCCTGATGTGGGAGAGTCTGCTTCCCCAGGTACAGTGAGTGATGTGTACAAATTAGGGTTTTTTCATATCCCTGGCCATTTGCTATATCTCTTTTTCTATGAAACACGGGCTAATAAAAAAACGTTAACTTGATCTGACTCTGGTTTTCTTTGTGTGGCTTGTCCAGCAGACATAGGTGTGAGGAACTGCATTGGTAACCCATGTCCTATGAGTTTACACACTGAGTGCCTTAGGGTACATCAAGTTATCTGTCACAGCTCCTGTCTCAGCTAAAAATGTGAGAGCACTGGAATCTACCATATATATAGGCTTTGATAACATAAAATGGGAAGCCACCAAATTCAGTTATTATATCCAGCAGGCAAATCTCAATAAATATATGAAGAGAAAAAAAACCAGGAAAAATATAAGAAATGCAGACAAAACATTTATTCAAGGATGTGCACTGCAGATTGAAAGAGTCTGTACAACACTGGCTTAGATACCCCACAAAGAACTATCAATCCTGGCTTGCACAGGGGAAGTGACAGAATACTTGCTGATTATGGTGGCCATTGTTGATTTCCTGTTGTCATGTGTTGAAGTCCTATAATGCTTTCATTCTTTCCTTTTGATTGGTTTTCTTCTGTTTTTTTTTTTTTTTTTTTTTTTGCTTGATTTTATTGTGTGTGGGGGTATGGAAGCTATTTTGAAGAAAACAAGAGACATTATGGTAGCCATTACTGATTTCCTGTTACCTTGTTTTGAAGCCCTCCATCACTTGCATTGTTCTCTTCTGATTTATTTTATTCTGTTTTGTTTTGTCCTCCTTAAAATAACAAAAAAAATTTTAAAAAGAAGCTCTGTTTTGTGATTTGGCTTAGGATCTTTGGAAATCAAGCTGAAAGCCACTATTTTTTTTTTTAAACTGAGGATCAAACTCATAACTTCACACTTTGCAAGCAAGTACTTGCGCTGCTGAGCTAAATCCCCAGCCCCTGAAATCTACTTTGTTGTTGTTGTTGTCTCTTTGAGACAGGGTTTTGAACCTCCTGGAGCTCTAAAATGATACACTTATCCCTTTTAGTTAAGCTTTCACCATTCACTCATTTGGGAGGTTGTGGGCTTGTCTGATCAGTCTGCCATAGATAGGGTCTTGCTAAATTTCTCAGACTGCATGGGCTGGGGAATGTGGCTCAGTGGTAGAGTTCTTGTCTTGTATGCACAAGGCCCTGAGTTTGATTCCCCATCGCCACAAAAAAAAAAAAAAAAAAAAAAAAAGAAAGAAAGAAAGAAAAAAAAAAGAAAATAAGAATCAACCTCATTTCCAGATATACAGGCAATTGATCTTGTCTTAAAGATTTCAGTTAAGATGTGTGGAAGACATGTCTAGGCCAAGTGGAAGCTTTAGCCTTGAGCTCATGTCTTTGTGAGTTTAAATGGATTCAGATCCAATGACCCCAAGCTCTAATAGTGGGCTCCTAGGCTAGCCAATTACACTCCCTGCATTGCAGAAGTCTTCTAAGTAAAATAATTTTATAAGCAATATTTACCCAATTTTGTGAGAGTTCCAAGATCCAAAGTAATTTGACAAGGCCTGACAGAACTGAACACTCTGTAATCACCAGAAATAGTGAAAGGGAAGATATGGAGACTTATTCAGGAAATCCCAGATACTCAGGAAGTGGAGGCAGAAGGGTTGTAAATCTAGGGCCAGCTTGGGCAAATTAGCAAGGCCCGTTCTCAAAATAAAAGGGACTGGGATCGTAACTCAGTGATAGAGTAACCTTGTGTTCAATACTGGAAGAATAAGTAAAATTTAAAATCCAGATAGACAAATAGAAGAAATAAGCATTGCTTACTTTTCTTTTAACTGAGAGTCTGCCAATCACCTAAAATAAACCCCTCTTCGAGGCTTTCCCATGCCTTGAGACACCCTGAGCACGTGGGGAGTAGGCAGCTAGGCTTAGGGAATCTGAGCAACTGAGCCACCAGACCCAGGTGCCCGCGCACCTGCCGTAGCAGAGAGCAGAATGCGAGGAGGCACAACCTGTGTCTGTCTCCGTGCTGTTGTGTACAGGCAGTACGTGGCCAAAGGACCTAAGTGGAGACAGGGACAGGCAATACGGGGCGGGGGGGATGTAGAAGAAGGGGTCACATTCGTGGTCAGTTCTCTGCACTCATTTCCCTTGCTCCATTATCCCGCTGGCGCAGGTATGAAAGCACCTGCACACATGGGCACCTGGCTGGGTTGCGCGCCAGCTCTGGGAAAGGCGAAACTGAAGTAAAGGACTGGAGCCCAGGGACTGGTGACAGTTTGAACTGGGTTCCCGGAATGGTCGGGAGCGGGGGCTACTGGCCAGCTCGAGGAAATTGAAAAGGGTCAGCAGGGACGCACCGTGGTGCCGGGAGCACGGCCCCTCCCGCGTGGGCGGAGGCCACCCCGAGGCCACCCGGCGGTGCGCACCGAGCCGTGCGCGGGAATCGTGCTCTCGGCCCGCAGGGTGCGCTCAGCCCCGCCGAGGGCTGCAGGCGGCGCTGACTCAGCGCGGAAGGTGCAAGGGTGCCGGGCGCCTTTGCGCCCGGGCCAGTGCTCTGACTATAAAGTGAGCGGGCAGTTCCGAGGCACCATCACGCCTTTCCAGCAGCTCTTCTGCCTCTTTGCACCAGAGTTTCAACCTCGACTCTCTTCGATTCGAAATGGACCCCAACTGCTCCTGCGCCACTGGTAAGGGTGCGCTGTCTGGGTCTTGGTATCACCGTTTCTTAGCTAGAGGTCTCTTTGGAGGATGGTACGTTTTCAACGCGGTTTAGGGGGACTCCTTACTTTTACTTTCCTTTTTCTTGGGCTTCCCGTTTTCCATGCCCGCGGGTCCCATTTCAAGGAGGGTGAAAGAGACTTCAGCCTGTCTTGCTCATTACCACTAACCGGGACTGGGTCTGGACCTGGCGCCTTCCCTCCCTGTGAAAACATCAGCAGGAGGAGAAGGGACCCTTCCATCCATCTTCTGTGGCACAGACGCTGCCAGGGCTGGGCAGGCAATGGATGAGTGCAGGTTGCTGGGGGTCCGCTGCTGTGTCTTCCGCATCACACCCTAGGCTCAGCGCCTGTCCTTGTCTTCTTCACAGATGGCTCCTGCACCTGCACCCGCTCCTGCAAATGCTCAAACTGCAAATGCCCCTCCTGCAAGAAGAGTGAGCATGGGGACATCTGGGGCTGCGCTGAGGTGGGAGGGAAGGAGAGCTGGATCTGAGAACCGTCCTCTGTGTAACTGGCCCTCTTTTGCCCCCGGGGCCATTCCACTCCCTCTCCGGGTTTTCTGTACTGCCCTGAGCTCAAAATGTGACTTGAGCTCAGGTGGGGCAGTGAGCTTTTTTTTTTTTTTTTTTTTTTTTCCCTATGAGGACAAAAGCCTTAGAAGTACACACTATTGTCTCACAACAGAGCCCTGCTACCCTAATGTAGGGCCCTGTGGAGTGGGACGGGGCAGGTCTAGTGCCAGGCCTGCTGCTGGGTGGGTGCTTGGTAAATGTGCTCTTTTCATTGTCCTTTTTCTTCCTCAGGCTGCTGCTCTTGCTGCCCAGTGAGCTGTGCCAAGTGTGCCCAGGGCTGTGTCTGCAAAGAGCCATCGGACAAGTGCAGCTGCTGTGCCTGATGTGGGAGACCCTGCTTCCACGTGTACACGAAGTGATACTACAAACCCACAGTTTTTTCACATAACCCTGACCCATTTGCCAAGATTCTTTTTCTATAGTATGTGAATAATAAATTCAGTAACTTTATTTTGACTTTGTCTTCCTTTAAGTGTCTGGGTAAATAAAGAACTGTGATAAGGGTTTGAATTGGGAGTGCAGAGATCTGGGTTTGGAAATTAAATCGGTCTCTAAGAAACAGTGTCTACAGGCAAGCCCCTGAGGTAGAGTTAGGTCTCCTCACTGAGCTCCATTTTCTATAAAAGGAAAGAGCAGCATGCCAGATCCTGCTGGGGGTGGTGGGTGGGAGCAGTTAAATGGTCCCTTGTTCCTCAGCTGAAGTGTTGATGACACAGAAACTCCTTAATCCCTTATTTCCTAACTTGTGTACCTCATTGGAGGTTAGGGGGCAAAGTGACTACAGGATCCAAATACACTTCCCATTGCTTGAATCCTTGGGGCTTCTCCAGCTGCACAGACCTAAGATTTAGTAAATGAAATCCATCTCAGACCTAAGGTTTAGTAAATGAAATAAGGTTAATTGTGGATAATGAACTGAAAGAACAATACATGAAATGCATCTCTTAGATTCAACAAAAACTTCAATAAAGATATGAAGAAATAGGGAAACTAAAGATGTGTGCCACTATGGTCACGGACATCATCAGTGGAGACTGGAAACTGCACTGAAGTGGGCCACACACCTTGAACAGCACTGACCCAGACGTCCCCAAAAGGAACTGTTGGCCATGACTTGTACAAGGACATCCCTAAGGCACACACTGACAAATCAGTGAGACAAAGAATGTAACAAAGCAAAAAGCCAAGATCATACAGGTCAGAAGGAAAGGTGAATGAATTTCTGCTACAGCTGTCCTTGTGCCCTGGCCAGGAGTGGCAGAACATGGTGTCACTGGATGGTAAAACCTCTCCATCTGTGTATTTACACAGATACTTGTTACCACAACTGAAAACGAAAATCAGTCTCATTTCTGGACATAGAAAGTAGTCATGAAATACATATATATGTTTTATGTCTCCCATAACCGACCCTGGGTTTGCTTTTAAAGATTTCTAGGCTGAGTGTGACATACTCCTGTAATCCCAGCATTTAGGAGGCTGAGGTAGGAGGATTGCTGTCAGCTCAGCGGCATAAGCACCTGCCTTGCAAGCGCATGGTCGTGAGTTCAATCCCCCATACCAATAAAAAAAAAATATTGAAGGAGAGCAGAGTGTGGAACACAGGGCTGGGATCCCAGCTACTGTAGAGGCCAAGGTGGGATGATGAGTGCAAGCCCAGTATGGTCAAATTAGTGAGACGGTGTTGTAGTCAGGAGTTGTGCAGAGAACAATTACAATCAGGACATGGAGTTTATAATATTATTTTTATAATGGTCACCCAGAGTTAACACAAGAAAATACAGGAAATCTATCCACAGCACTAAAGACATAGGATATCTAGCCAAGGGCCTGAATCCCATAGCAATGTCCCACATGAGTCCAGATGAAGACCCAGAGCTCATGACAATGCCTCCCAGGAGTCCAATTGGAGGTCTAAAGTCCACAAGGACTCATAACAGTCTCTCTTACAAATCCATGCTGGGAAGGCCCAAAGGTCAGTGGTGGAAGCCAGGAAGTCTATGCCAGGAGGGTGAAGGAGCTGTGCTGTTAGGTTGAGGGTTCCACGCTGGAGCCGAGAAATCACATTCACAAAAAAGACAAGGGCTGTCCTGAAAAGCACCATAGCCATCCTCAGTGACAGAGACCCCGAGCTCCTCTGACAAGTATAGTCGAGTACATGCCAGGAAGCTAACATGGTGAGTTCATCCTGGAGACCAAGTGGTACACGTCTTCCCCTCCGGAGCCAGGAAGCAATGCTCAATGTGAGGACCAGAGTTTTTCTAGGAGAACCAGTGCCTCAAACAGCAATTCATAGGAGAACCCACAATGCCTCAACACCTCAAGGCAGTAGCTTCTCTTTCTCCACGTCTCTATTTATGCTGGCAACTTTCCTCAAGTGGAACATCTATGCTCAGCTCCATGCTGATATAATCCAGCTGGCATTAAGCTGACCACTAGTTCTTAATCCATAACAGAGAGCAAAAGGGAGCAAGAGGGAGAGAGAAAGATACAGAAAAGGAGGGCAACTTGGTGGTTTAGTAAGACTCATTTCAAAATGATAATGAAAAATAGGGCCAGTGGCTCAAGTACCTGCCTGGAAAGACCAAGTTCCTGAGTTTGATCCCTGGTACCAATAAATAAATAGACTGGGGCTGAAGCTTAGAACAAAGGCCCTGGTTTCAATCCTCAGTGTGGGGCATGGAGGGTATCAGTGGAGAAATGCCTGTTTGTCTTACTTTTTTATTTAATGCAGGATCTGCGTATCATCTGACACGTTCCCTTTTGGGGGCATCTTCTATTTTCACAACTGTCATCCTGAAGTGGGTTGGCCTGGCTAGGCTCCGGGAGCCCCAGGGATGACCCTATGGCTGTGCCCACAGGTCGATTCAGCCCGGGAGAATAGAAGGGTGAGGTAAGGGAAGACCTATATGCATTTGCTACAGTGTACACAAAAACATCGGGACTCAGGAGGTTAAGTTAGGGACATCCAGGCAAAGGTGACTTGGATGGTGGGTACTCTGCACACGACCTGCTCATTGCTCACCGATAGTGGTGAGGCGGGACTGTGGGCACGTCACTGCACTCGAGCTTCCAGCCAGGCTATATGACACCCATGGTGCCAGGCCGGGGGTAGAAGGGCGCTGGGACTGGGTTCCGGGAATGCTCAGGGTTCAGAGCTGTTACAGGCAGCTGAGTTAGAAATACAGGCAGTGAGACAGGACTGAGCCCCCAGAGAAGCCAGTGCAGAAGTTCAGATACCTTGCAGCCATGGAAGAGACAAACACCTCCTGCTGTGGGCCAGCTCTCAAGACAAAAAGCAAAGCACATACAGTCACATTCTAAGGATCCACAGTCCAAATAGTTCTGTGTCACCCTGAGGAAGTCAGGAGTCAGCATCCCAATTCCTACAGGGTCACTGCTCCAAAGCACGCCACTTACTACGCAACTCGCTGCCCGATTTGTTCCTGATTTAATCAACTTGACCTGAGCAATTAATCTTATGCGCTGACCACAGTTCCGTCTCACCCTCTGCTCACTTTGCGAGTCCCCATTTCCCCCCTCCTTGGACCCGTCTCACCTCATGATTTTACTCTATAAAAGACAGTCTTTGGCAACCCACTCCGGACCTCTTTGTTTTTCTCAATAAATATATTCCACTCTTAACCTCCGTTGTTCCTAAAATTCACCCTTCGATTTTAGAGAACAGGAGCTCGTACCGGACATACAGTAGGTCGGGAGTTTCATTCCCCTAAATCAGAGTGACCAGCAAATTTACGGGAACCGGCGAGGGCCGGCGGGACCCCGAGGCTGGGCGAGCGCACGATCCCCCGCGCGGCGGCCGGCACCAAAGGGGCGGCGCCCGGTTGCTCAACCGCAGCGCGCAAAGGGCTCTGCGCCCGGCGCGCACTGTGCGCTCAGCCCTGCCCTGAGCAGCGGGCCGTGCTCAGAGTGCGAGCCCCGGGGCGGGTGCACAGGCTGAGGCGGGACCTTTGCGCCCGGCCCGGTTCCCTGGCTATAAAACTAGCGGGCGGGCTGAAGGCACCACACGACTTCCAGACCATAATCTGCCGCTTCATCTGCTGCCTCCGACCTCCGGTCTCAACTCGGCTCAGTATGGACCCCAACTGCTCCTGCACTACTGGTAAGAGATGCCTGGCTCTGGACCTTTGTGTAACCAATTCCCAGCGCCAGGAAAGCGGAGCCCTGGGTTTGAAGAGGTTGCATTTGAGTCCTGAGCTACATGAGCTCACTTTGTCCGGTGTTTTCTTTCTGGCTGCATTTGTCTCCCCGGTGCTCTGTGTCAAAGTTTGGGCTCAGTGCTGGCCTGCCTGGTGTGGCACAGCTGGCCAGAAGGCTGCTGGCTGGGCCCCAGGGCAGACCTCAAAGAAGTCAGGGTGGGTGGAAGGAATTGTCTCTTTGGAATTTAGGACATACCGCCCTGGTCTTCAGTCCCAGTCATCCTGGGCTGAGTCTGGAGTTTCTTACCATCCTGAGTGGGTCAAGACAAGGAGGAATTTGACCTTTTGAGATGAGAGGACAGATGTACGCCTTCCCTCCTTCCAAGCGAGGAAGGAACTTTCCAGTCGAGTGGCTCGCAGGAGGGGCTGTGGATAGTTAACAAGTCACCACTGTGTCCCTTGCATCTTACCCCTTGATCACTGCCTTTCTTTTCACAGGTGGCTCCTGCAGCTGTGCCAGCTCCTGCACGTGCAAACAGTGCAAATGCACCTCCTGCAAGAAGAGTAAGTGTGGCTTTCCTGGGAATGTGGGGCTGGGCAGAGGTGGAGCCACAGGGACAGCAGGGAGGAGCAGGCCAGTGTCCCAATCCCCATCCCTTCCTTCAGGATTGAAGTTCAGAGACCCACAGAGGTGAGGAAGCTCTCTCATTATAGATGCTCAGAGAGGCCAACTTCCACCAGAGTCCAAGCCTGAGCTTGAACCTCGGCCTGCTGTCCCACATCCTCCGGGACTGGAGATGGAACCTAGGGCCTTTGCATTGAGCTTTACTGCCTGGCTTTTTGAAAATGTTTAACTCTGAGAACAGGGCCTTGTTTAATTGCCTGGGCTAGGTTCAAATTTGCAATCTTCCAGGTCTAGTTGGGTCTCCTGCTTCTCAGTACACTTGAGTCCTGAAGCACTTAATGCACATGATTTGGTGACTATGTGTGGTTTCTAACTTGCTAGGTCAACCTTTTCCTTTCAAAGCACCGCCAGAGCTTCCCTGGTTCCCACCACACCTGCTCTGTTAGTTTGTCCCACCTCAACTTGGATTTTCTCCCTTGGTGGAATTGGGGGTGGGCTGGCTTCTCCAGCCCTGCTGCCCTGTCCTGGGCTCAGGGGGAGCTGAGCAGCCTTCATAGGAAGTGTCAATCGCTCCGAAGATCCACCAGCTTCTCCTGACAGAAGCTGCTCCTGAACTGAGGTTGCTCTGAGGTTAGAGACAGGGCAACCAAGCCTGCTGTTGGGGTGAGCCTGTTTGAACTGTCTCCTTTCTTCCTTGCCAGGCTGCTGCTCCTGCTGCCCTGTGGGCTGTGCCAAGTGTGCCCAGGGCTGCGTCTGCAAAGGGGCATCATTGGACAAGTGCAGCTGCTGTGCCTGATTCCAGAGACCCTGCTCCACATGTACATAGAATGGCTGTAAAAACCTGCATTTTTTCATATACCCTGACCCATTTATTACATCTTTTTCTATGAAATACGTGAATGGAAATAAATACATCCAGACTGTTTGCCTCCAGGTGTCTCTTGGTGTGTGGGAATCTGGGACTTGGTTATGGAGGATCTGGGATGAGGGAGGACAACAGGAGTGGAGTCCAGATGCAAGGTGTCCTGCAGTTGTTCCTGGCCTTGGCTCTCTGTGAACTGTGCCAGGAATTTCCTCTGTCACTCTATAGAAATAGTGAACTGGTGGTCACTACCAGTTTCATGTCACAATCTGCATGCAGTACTCATTTGTGGTACACTTACTGCCTACACAGTTGGGTGCGGGGTTCTTAGTAATGAAAGAAACATAGCCTGGGGGCTACTGAAGAGGCCTAATCATGGAATAGAAGTCCTCTAAACAGTAGCCAGGTCTGAGACACACACAGAGAGTCTTGATGAAGAGCGATTTGCAGGGACCCCCAGGAACTGCATTCCTGCTAGAGCTCAGCTTGCGGAAATGGGGAAGAGCTGGTGTGCTCAGGAAACAAGGCCAATTTGGTCGTGTTCAGGGGACTGGCACATGCTCCTTTCAGAGAGGAAGGGAGAGACCATGTGCCTCACTCATCTGAACCACCATCCCGATGGTATAGCTGGTTCACTGTGCAAGGCACATTCCTGCCCCCCTTCTGCTTTATTATATCTCAGATCCGCCCCGGGGAAGCCATACTTTTAACAAATATATGAGGTTGCAACCTATTGAAACAGTTCTGTAGAATCACTTAGAGAAATCAAATGACCGCTGTCATTTTCTCTGGTCTCAAGTGTGGGAAATACTCGTATTTCAATGGTATTTGGAACAACTCTCCAACTGTGGCAGTCTGTCCCAGTGGCTGAGGGAACCTGGAAGTGTCCTGTGGAGGTTCCCCAGCTCCTGTTTGGCTGTGGAGGGAAGTGGGCAGGCTTGCCCATGCAGGGGACAAGTGTCCTTGCAGAGGCCAAAACAGGCTCACAGAGTAGGGCCCAGCTTCCTTAGGATGCTCCATGACATCCCAGTGTGCGTGGGCTGGTGTCCTGCATGGACTTCATAGGGTATGGGCAGGGCTGTGACATGTTTATTTCATGGTTTGGAAGCCCTGGTGCCAAAGTCCAAAATGTACGCAGCTTTGTTTTTTCATAACTATTTTGGAGAATTACAGCTGCCAAGTTTCTCAGGAGATGGGTACATGGTGTCTTTCCCAAGGCTGACAACACAATCATTCAACTTTCAGCCTTTTATTTTCCAAATCCTGTGTGAAGTGGCATCTTCCCTCCATCCTCAGCCCTTCCCTTGTCCTGCCTCCCTCAGAGATGGGTGGGACGTGGCCATTGTGGATGTCTGTTGGGCAGATTAATTTAGAATAATTTCTAAATTGGCTGTCATTTGAATCCCAGAAGTTTCAGTGCCAAGCTTAGCAGTGAGGATCAGCCTGATAAAACAGGTCAGAGCATCAGCGCCACAGCCATGTTGCCTGGTGAGGACCCATCTACCACTGAGGCACATTATGTGCCTGTCTGTGCCTCTCACATCTCATCTGGGGGACAGTAATCATGCCTGTCAGATGGGGTGACTGTGTTCAGTTCTGTCGATGTCCGCTCCCGGCCGGCAGGAAGGACACACGACAAAGTCTGGTAGTGGACAACCTTTTCTTTTTATTTTCCTTCTCCGTACAGCCTGCCCTGGGTTCTCCCAGCTGAAGCCTCCTCTGGTCCGCTCCCCGCGGCTCCTTTTGTGCTTCAGTCTGCCCCAAAGCCTCTACCGGTCCGCTCTCCGCGGCTCCTTTTGGGCTTCTACTTCCGGGCTTCTACCTGGCTTCTTCTTCCGCCCAGGGGTGGCACCGGTATATATACGGGTACAGTGTCCAATCATGTTAAAGTAAGCAAGGCAAGCTGATTGGCTAACATCATCAGTTGCCAGGCAGACTATATTGTTGAGCGGGTTGTTTACGCGGTAAGCAGGAAACTAACATATTCGATGGGAGGGGTAATCTACCTCAGGCCTCACTCTTTACTACAGGCCTCACGTCCGCCAAGTGAGGCGACCGGGCTCGGGGCTGCGGCTCCCAACACAGTTCCTGACACATATCAAGGGCTCAGTAAGTGCTGCTCCTTCTTGACCAAGCATGGTGTCTGACAAATAGCAGGTGACTCCTAAGTGCTCTCTGCTCAATCCAGCGGGCACTCACTGGGTCTTCTTCTGGCTGTGAATCACTGCACCAGGCACACAGAGGGAAAATAACAGAAATAGGACTCAATCTTGCTTTTTCTGGAGATTTTATTCAAGTCTCTTTTTATGCCAGAACAACTCAGTTCTAATGCCATGAGATCAAAGAAAGAGGCAGACAAATACAGGACTGCACAGAGTGAAAATTACGGGGAGACTTCCCAATGAAAGCGGACAACGGCAAGACCAGTTGGGGTACAAAGGGGTGCAATTATGGTTTAGAACAAAAGTGACTTCATCCTGGCTGGATTGTATCTGGTGTGTCTTAAAATCATATTAAAAAGTCAGGCACCTCATGGGAGCCAGAGACTCACTGTAAAACTTCTCTTAAGATTCTAATGGCTTTATTTATGGTTTACTAGAAAACTACGTGGGAAAACCCAACTAAGGTTACTCTGCTGCTGAGCTGGTGCACAGAGCTGCAGAGAGTGAACATTTCCACCTTCAGGAGGAGGAACTTTTCACACAGACTCTGGGACTCTGGGATAGCTGAGCGTGAAACATGCTAAGGCAGAGGTGTGATTCTTCACTCCTGACCAGGAGGCCAGGAGAAAACCCTGCTCACTCACTCACTCACTCACACGTTCATTCACAACAGTAGATGAAGCATCTGTAGGTGGCTGGAGAAGCAGGAGGCTAACTCTCAAAGAGGCTGGCATGGCGCCCTACCCATAGTGGGTGATTAATACTGGACAAAGGCAAACTGAACCAAGCAGATGCTCTCTCTCTCTGTCTCTCTCTCTCTCTCTCTCTGTGTGTGTGCCTGTCTCTCTCTCTCTCTTTCTTTTTTGAGACAGAGTCTTGCTATGCAGTTCAAGCTGGCCTTGAGCTCACTTTGTAGCCCAGGGTAATCTCGAATTTGCATAGATTCTCCTGCCTCAGCCTCCCAAGTACAGATTCTCTCTTCTGAGGTGCATGGTTGCCACGAGGATGGACAGACTTAGCTCTGTGCCTGCCTTTCTGTGGATATTGGATATTGGAAAGGAGTCAGGAGAGGCTCAGAAAAATGCCGAGGCACCTCTGAATACAGGCTAGGTCCAGACAACACAGCCCATGTGTCTCTTCCTTATCCTCTGCCAGACTGGAACTAGTCCAAGACTGGTCTCGGTCCACTGGGTTGGAGGGAGGGAGGATCAGGGATGATGGTGGGAGCCCTGTGTCACTGAGGGGTGGGGAAGGAGGGCAGGGCAAGCAAACTTTCCCCCTCAGATGCCTGCCTGCAGCTGTGGTCCAACAGAGAGTCCCATGGAGAATTGGGGGGAGGAGATTGACTAACACTGTGTCCCCAGGGGACACTCACCTGGTTCCACCTATGGCATCACGCTATCCGCTGAGCCACCCTCTCTAGTGATCCTTGTGGAAATCCCTGGCTGGCAGAAAACCATCCATCTTTGGACCTGGAGAAATCCATGAAATCTATACAGTTGCTTCCCGCCAGGTTCCCCTCACTGTGGCCCCTGTTCCCTGGCTCTCTTGACCCCACACAGTGGCTCTCTCTACCTGCAGCCCCCAATCACCTATCAGCAGGGAGAGGCACTGGGCTTATGATAAAGGCAAGCTGCATTTTTGCCTTTTCAGAGACCATCAGCCTCTCTGTTGAGACAGACTCGGTGGCTCTATAGTCCTCATAGTGGGAGGCCAGAGAACAGCTGTCACCGAGGCTTGGTGATATGAAGGACCACAGGGACCCCTCCACAGGACTCCTGAGGTGGCCTGGCAAAGCTGTAGGGTAGAATCAGGGCCTGTCTCCATTTACCCTGGCTGGCCCTGTGTATTACTGTCATTCCTGGGGGTGGGGTGGCCACCCCATACCTGAGCAAGGCCACAGCTAGAATCCACACCACTAGGTCAGGGATCTTGGGTTACCCAGCCAGGGAGAGTTTGCCAGCCTAAGTGGGCAACAGAGACAGAGGGCGAGGCTTCATCCAGAGGAAAGACTTTGCAGGTGGATTCAGTGTCAGAGGGGCATTTATAAAGTCTGACTGTCGGGAATCCACCTCCCTGTCTCCTTTCAGGGAATTCACTCTGCCCCACTGTACACAGCCTTGGTGGGAGGGGAGAACCAGGGTCTGGAAACTGGAGGACCTCACTCTTCTCGGCCAGTGTTCACCATGGGAACTCTGAGATAGGGGCTAGAATAAGTCTCAAAGGACACCCATAGGTACATGAACCAAACAGACCCCCTGGGCCCCAAGACCAGGCCTGTGGATTCCACACCCCATCCTGAAGCTAGTGCCTCGGTTCTGGCCCTCTTTCCAAGAATGGTCCTGCAGCTACCCGCCATTTACCCTTCCAGCAAAAGACCTTTAACTTAATCTTATTGCTTGAAACTAGAGTCTGGTAAGACAATCCTTTGGCAGGGAAGATGTGGTGAGGTGAGGGGATTTCTCCACGGCATCACAGCACCCCCACTGTGGCCAAGATTGTCCCTACCAGGAACACCAGGACGTAAGATGCAGGGCAGAAGATATTACCTCCCATCCTGGACACACTCCTTCCTGCCTGGGCCTGTGGGGCACACCCATGGGTGAGGCTCTCTCAGGCCCTTTTCTGCCTTTGTGCTTGTCACTCTCAGGCCTGGGAAAACTTACTTTTCTGGCAGCAATTCAGAGTTTCTACCAGTTGGAAATGGTTTACCAGGTACAGTTGAAAAAAACCATGCAAACGCCCCAAGGCAAGTTCTCCTCGAGGCGTGGTGGCATCCCTGACTCCCCTTACCACACGCTCCCGGGTGGGAGCTTTGCTTCTCCTGGAGGAGGTGACAGAATGAGGAGAGACCTGGAAATGGGAGGGCCGTGTGTGATCACTTCCCAGATAATACAGAGCCACACAGGGCTCAGGGACGATGGAAAGTGTGATGGGATTGTTTGCTTCTTCGTCCTGGTTCCTTGCTCTCCGCAGGGCCTGTGATAGGGACTGACCAGTAATGACAGAGGAGACCAGCCTTGGCCTCTGGGGACCTCAGTGTGCCGTATGAGGTGAGGGGATCCAAAACACAAATCAGCTCAACCCAGCTTAAAAGAGGGTGGGGCGGTGTCAAACTGATTCCCATCACTTCCTGCCAACCCCACTGCGGCCAGGGCTGCTCTCCTTGGCTCCCTGTGCCTGTCCTCCGCCAGGCAGCCTATTCTCAGCCCAGAGCCAGGCAGATGATCCGCTCACAAGCCTCCACGGGTCTCCGTCTAGCTCTATGGAAAAGACAGAGTCCTCACAATGGCACTTGGGCCAACAAAGAATCTGTGGATCCACATTTCTCTCCCTACATCAACATTTTTAAGTTTCCTCCAACCAGGTGAGGCCAGATGACATCTGTGATCCCAGCGCTCTAGGAAGCTGCATCAGGAGGATCAAAAGTTCAAGTCCAGGGCCAGAGATTATAGCTCAGCAGCATAAGCACCTGCCTGGCAAGCACAAGGTCCTGAGTTTGATTCTTGGTACCAAAAAAAAAAGTTCAAGCCCAGCCTGAGCAACTTAGTGATTTAGCAAGACACTGTCTCAAAATAAAAAATATAAAAACCAAAGAGCTGAGAAGAAGCTCAGTGGAAAGGTTTTGAGTTCAGTCCCCAGATTGTATGATTCTCAGGTCATAGATGTGTGAAATTTCCATCAGTCAAATGGGTGCAGAGGGTCTCACTGAGACTTTCATTTTCATTTTCTCCATTGTCAGTGATGTGGAACGCGCCCCACGTCTGTTGCCATATTGTTTCCTTTCTCTGAGAAACGCCTATGACCTTGTAGATTCCTTCTCTGAAGCCCATGCCTCCTGCAGATCGCCTCTTCTCACGTTAAGCCCTTTTTCTGTTTCAGGATTCCAGCCACGGTGCCACACCACATCTAGTCATCCTGTCTGCCGTGCGCCTCCTCCTTAGACTTCCCTGGTGCTGGTAACCTTGACAGTTTGGAGAATACTAGTCAGGTGTATTGTAGGACACCCAGCTACTGGAGCTGCCTGATGTTTTCCCCATTATGAAATTATGGGTTTGGGGGAAGAAAACCACTGACTCTTCCTCATCTCATGGTATCAAGGGTCTAATGCTCCCCCCGGCCTACCCCCCTTACTGATCACGGGTCCAGGCGGTATTTGTTAGGAGTCTCCGCTGGGAAGCTACTCTTTTTTGCCCCTTTGTCATGTTGGACTTTTTGGAAGAAAGGCACCACGTGCAGCCCAACTTTAAGGAGTGAAGTTGGATCAGGCACAGTGGTGCATACCTGTAATTCCAACACCTGTAAAGGCTGAGGCAGGAGAATTGCAAGTCTGAGCCCTGGGCAACTTAAATTAAAAGGGGGGGGGGCTGGCAATGCAGCTCAGAGGTAGCCCTGGATTCCATCCCCAGGACTGAAGAAAGAAAAAACGGAGTGAGCAGTTTTGCTCTTTGAGGGCACATATTTACATAAATTGTTCGGAATTCTTCTACTCGGGTGACTTTTTCTTCTTCATTTGTTCAATTATTTGTATCTGGCCAGGTGTGTTGGTGCACACTGTGGCTTCAGAAGTTCTTATAGTTGGCTCCTCTGCCCTTTTGACACACTTCTTTCATTGTGGGTTATTTTTCTCTTTTCTTCTCTTTATTTCTCTGAATGCAGTGCTTCAGTAGTTCTTGGTTGTATAAATTTTAGAATCATGTCATTAAAATCCCGTTAAAAATCTTGCTGGCTCTGATCATGCACTGAATCTACAAATCAATTTGGGAAAGCACATACCTTTTGAATACATATTAAGATCTTTTTCAGTGGGATGCTTGCATTTTTATTGGATTATAGTCATTCTTTATATCTGCTTGAATTTCATCAAGTTGAGTCTATATATAGGCAAAATATCTTACTTTTAAAGCAGTCAAATGGAGCCTGCCACACCACAGATCCCACCTCTTCTGTTCAAATCTGCCGTCGACTTCGCTTACTGCACATTTGCTGCCATCTGGTGGTCAGTTTTCTTTATTGCAAGCTGAGGAAATCTCAGTTCCAAAGTCAATACTTGGTACCTCAAGAGGTTGACACTTGCTTTCTTACATTGCTGGAAAGCATTTCGGGGCTCACAGCTAAGGTCATGAGGGGTAAACAGGCTCCAACAGTTTGGAGTTATGAGCTGACATTAGGAGTGCCAGTTTTCTAGGGCCAATTTTCCTATATTACTTTAAATTTTTAAGACATCTCCACCCACGCCTTTGTCACCTTTCCTATTTGGAACGCATTTCTAATCTACGATTAAGTGCATTTGAGCTTGTCTTATGAAGACATTTGTGAGAATTTCATGGGATACTTGGAGACAATTAGACACATTCAGGATGCCCATACATTGGGGCATCTCCTAGGAAAGCAGTCTTTTCCCAGTCTGCCCCTGATTGTAAGAACCAGACACAGGGATACAATAAGCCTCGGGGAGGCTCCTCCGGCAGGCTGAGGGAGCCCTGTCTGGGAAGCCCCGTCCTGGCCTGGCCAAGCTGTTGCCATGGTGACGGTGCACTGGTCCACGCCGAGGCTGATGAGTTTTCCTGAGACTGTTTCCAGACTTGGGCCACCTCCCCGTCCCTAGGGGCCCAATTAGTGGCACTGCAGCTTCTATTAAAATAAGTAATATTTATGGTAATAACAAAGTTTCAAGAAACCTGGAGTTAATTCAGGGCAGTGCAGCCAGAATATTGGTCTATTTTCTCTACGCAGCAGCAGACTCCTCTCAGTGCCCCGCATCTCGCCTCAGTCCCAAACTGTTCAACTGTTTGCTATTTCTCTCGTAATAGAAGCTGAGGGTTTTTTTGGCCCTCAAGGCCCTGCATGAGTCCTCCCACCAAGCATATTTGCTTTGCTTTCCCTGTCCCTCAATGTTACCAAGAATGTCCTGCCTCAGGGCCTTTGCTCCTCCTGCTTCTGGGGCCTGGGATGTTTGTTAGACTGACTCCTTTCAACTCCCTCATCTTTGGAGGTCCATGGCTCTTCCAAGCTATACTTTTCTCCATCTCGTCTAACTTTCTTTTTGGGAACAGGCAAAGTAGGGTCTCACTATGTACTATGTCCTGGCTGGACTCAAATTTGTGATTCTCCTGTCTCAGCCTCCCAGAGTGCTGGAATTACAGCATGAGCCACCATACCTGGCACCTTCTATATTTCTATTTGATGTTTTGTCTGTCTCCCTCTGACAGTATGCATACTCCATCAGGGCAAAGATTTGATTAATTAATTAATTTGGGGGTTACCAGGGATAGAACCTAGGGCCTCATGCATAGTAGGCAAGTGCTGTAGCTACTTCTCCAACCCCTAGCCTATTTTAAATTTTATTTTGAGACAATGTTTTTTTAAGTTGTCCAGGCTGACCTGAAACGTTCTATCCTCTTGCCTCAGCCTCCTGAGTAGCTGGGATTAGAGACGTGCATCACCATGCCCAGCTTTTTTTAAATGGGAAAATGCTTTCTTTACTGTAGATATTAAGTGACAGGGGATAGACCTAAGAAATTAAGTTAGACAGCACAAACTTACAAATTAAAGATCTCATTCTATGATAAAAATTAATAATAATATTTAAAGAAAATAATTTAAAAGCCACTGTCTTTATTAAAGATGCTTTATATTTAAGGCTTAAAAAAAAAAAAAAAGGTCAAAAGCAGTGCCTGGCATCAGTAAGTGCTCAATGAAAAAGAATAAGTGAGACCAGGCCTATAATCCCAGCACTCTAGGAGGCTGAGGCAGGATTGCAAATTGCAGCCCAACCCAAGTAATTTAGTGACTTAGAAAAAACTTGTCTCCAAGGAAAAATAAAAGTGCTGGGGATGTAGCTTAAGTGTGAAGCTCTGGGTTCAGTTTCCAATACTGGAAAAATAATTTTAAAGAAAGAATAAGTGAAAAAGAAATATGTGTTGCATTGTATCCTTGGGTGCCCTCTGGAGTGGTGAGAGGAGTTCCAGAGGCGCTGGGACTCTCCCAGAATGCCAAGCAGGAAGGGAAAAGTCCATGCGAAGGACCACCCTTTTCCTTTTGAAGGACTTGTGGCATTAGAAATTCCATTGATCGCTGCTGCCCAGTGCTGAGGCTAGTGAGGGCGACCCAGAAACTCCTGGCCAAAGATGGGTGGGTGGTGGGGGACAAGGAGCCTCCACTCCATCCCTGCAGCTATGAGTCTGCGCCTGTGCTGGGTTGTGTCTCAGTCAGTGATTGGGGCGCCCTGGGAGAAGGAACTGGATGCAACTGGGATGGGGAAGGCAGCTCTGGAGACAATCAGGATATTTTAGCTTCTTTCTTGTCCTTCCCTTCGTTCCTCCCCCAGCCTTGATTGCTGAAATCATAAATGCTCACGGTACAAAAATCATACATTAAAGAAAAGAACTAAGAAAGTCTCACCACCCAGCGATAAGCCTTGCTGTCACAATGTAGTATATATTCACAGTGTGTGTTTTTGGCATTGTTAATTTTACATTATACACCATACACAACTATGTTCTTTCTCTTGGAAAAAACTAACATGTTCTAGATAAATCTCAACTCCTGCTGGCCGCCATCTTCACTACAGGTCCCTTTTTTCTCTTTCCCAGACCTTGCTTCCCAGTTGACCAATTCGTTAGGGTAAACACTTTTCACCCCTGACTATTCTTTATGTCTAAAGACAGGTAGAAAACTATTTTGTTTTTGTTTTTGTTTTTAACATACTGGGGATTGAATCTAGGCTTTTTGTACTAAGCCACCTCCCCATTGCTTTTCTTTTGTTTTGGATTTTTTGCTCACTAGGGAGCTCAGACTGGCTTTGAACTCACGAGGTAGCCCAGACTGGCCTCTAATTTGTGGTGGTCCTTCTGCTTTATCCTCCAGGATGCTAAGATTATAGCTCTGCACCGCCACACCTAGCTCCCAGCTCTCTAAAATTTTTGCAACAACTCTCTAAATTGCTCAAATTTGTAGTCTTCTTGGCTCAGCCTCTTGGAGTTCTGGGATTACAGATGTATGCTGCCACATCTGGCTAAAACTTTTCTTTCTGTATAAGGGATCGAACTCACGACCTCACGCTTACCAGGCAGGCACTTGTGCCACTGAGCTAAATCCCCAGCCCTAAAACTTTCCTTTTTATTAGTTAGAATTATATTGTAAATTCAGCTTTGTATTTGCATTTTTCCTTCTCATATGTGAATGATTTTGGTGTTTGCTTACATATGCACCTACACAAAATATATTGCTTCATAAATTTTAAAATGTTCAAGGCTTATTGCTTATATGACTGTGCAATTTGTGTGATATATTGACTTAGAGCCAGAGGCCGAAAGTGCAGTTCTGGGGTTCATTACAGAAATCCGCACCCTGTCTCTACCATTTCCTGGCTATGCGCTGTAGGCAGATTACTTAACCTTGCTGTGGTTCACTTGTCTTCTTTATAGATGAGGGCTTTCCTTCTCAGAGAGTCGCAGTGGGGCCAAAAGGGATCATATATGGCAACCATCCCAAGCAATGCTGTCTTGGAGAGTGCGGCAATAAATGGTGGGTGTGATCATTTCATTAGTATGGACGGGCCCTCTTCTGGTTGAGTGGGGAAATAGCATAATAGTTAAGAATTTAAGATTCTTCAGCAAGATGGACTGCAGCCAGAGTTCAGATGAGGAGATCCCCCTGGTGTCCTCTCAGGCAAGTTCCTTGGCATCTCTGTTCTTATGCTTATTAGCATCTCTAGAGCAGCTCAGAGTACACCTACTCCATACGGTAAGAATTACGCTAACACATCTAAGGACTTAGAAAAGTTTCTGACCCTACGTGTTAGCCAGTAATTCCCTTTTTATGTGCTGCCTACTAGCTCAAAGAAAGAATATAACACAATTTTAAGAGCTTTTTGCCTACTAACAGACATGCTTTCTGCTCACTGCCTTTCCTTACACAGATTTCTCTAGGGAGCTGAAATTGCTGGGGCAATGGGAATATACATTTTAATTTCTTAATATTCAAAAATCCACTTATAGACTTATTTATTACTTTAAGTGCTTGGATTCACCGTCTTAGCCAACTTTTTCACTTAATAGTGTAATTTCTAAAAATCAATAAACGTTCTACTGCATTTTCTTCTTCTTTTTTTTTCCTTCAGGGAAAGGGGGGGTCATGTGGCCTTCAACTCCTGCCTCAAATGATTCTCCAGCCTCGGTCTCTAGGGTTTCTAGGGCTGCAGGCACATGTCACCATGATCCACCACTTTATCTTTTAATAAACATTTTATTATGCAAAATCTCAAACATACAGAAGTAGAGAGACCAGTACAACGACTCCCACATACCCAGAGCTAGCAGTCATCAGCATTCTGCCGCGCTTCTGCAGCTCTGTTAGTGACAGCGCAGCGCACGCTATGCGCATGTGCCGTGGGAAGCTGTTCCTCATCGCTGGAAGGTTAAGGTCATTAATTTCATTCTTCAGAAATAGGATTTAAGTAGACAGGAAAAGACAGGAGGTTTCGCCCGACTCCGACTCCGCGCTTAGCCCGGTGTGGCTGCCCCTCTTCTGCACCCCCTTCCACCTCTGTGTTGTGGGGAGTCATCTTGCCTCTAGCATCTCAGATGCAGAGCCCAGGACGTGTGTTAGCAACCTATTGAGGAGAGTGAGAAGCAGAGAGAAGGAAGGAGGGAAGGAAGCAGAATGTGGAAGGGAAAAGGAGCTCTCCCTAGCCACGGCCTGATCCACTTGGATGCTCGGGGCTCACATGCACGCCATGGGACTGTCCCTCTGCAACGGGAGGGGGTGGGCTTCTGTCCCATCTGTCAGTCACTGGATGTCCCAGCTTTGGGCCGTAACCTGCTAGGCATGGTAGGAAGAGACAGTCACAGGGCCAGGTGGTAACCACAGGCCGCCCAGCAGCAGAGCGATGTGACAGCCTGCGCTGGGCTCTGAAAAGTCTGCTCACCCACATCCTGCCGGTGAGATCCTTTCTGACACCCACATGCTGGGGTAGCTTCGTAGCTGCCTCTGTGAGGTGAAGGCAAATCACCAGGAGCTTTGGATTAAACGGGGAGATTTGGGGCAGGAGGCAGGAAATGAATCTCTTCTCTTTTCATATCTTGTTGCAAAATCCACAAACACCCAGGCTGCAGCTAGATATGGAACGAGATGAAAGATCGCTCCACACGATGGCCTAAATAGAATTTCAAAAAGAAACGCACACGCAGTCAGTGAGCGGAAAGGCAGCAGGAGACAAAGGGGAGGTGGAGGGGAGATAAGCCCAAGCCTTGGCAGATGGAGGAGCCTTTGGAAAAAGCCGTCGAGGACAGGGCAGGTGAGGGCCTGGGCTGCTGTTGGCGGTCAGGACGGACAGCTGCGCCGGGCAGGAAGCAGCCTCAGAAAAGTCAGGTTCAATGCACAGGGAAAGTGGATTCTTTCAGGACAAAATCCCCTCATTCTTAGAAGCGCAAGTCACGTCACATGTAAGGGAATAGCCATTTCTGAGATGGGTCCAAGGAGCCCTGAGGGAATACTGGCTTAGTGCTCCTCAAAACTCAAGTTTTATCAAGGCCGCCAAATTCAAAGACCTTCTCCAAAATGGGCATCTGAGATGTACACATGGTTCTCAGATAAAGATATACAAATGTCAAATAAATACATGAAGAAATGTTCACCATCACTGGTTATTCGAGAAATGCAAATTAAAACAGCATTGAGAGGGGCTGGGGGTTTAGCTCAGCGGCATAAGCGCCTGCCTTGAAAGCAGGCAGTCATGAGTTTGATCCCCGGTACCGATAAAAAGGAAAAAGACAAAAAACAACAACAACAACAACAAAATAGCATTGAGATTTCATCTCTGGAAAGAATAGCTGCCATCAAGAAGTCACCTGATCACAAATGTTGGGGAGGCTGCAGGGGAAAAAGAAACACTGCTCCATTGTTGGTGGGAGTGTAGACTGGTGCACTATGGAAATCAGTATGGAGATTTCTCAGAAGACTAGGATTGGAAGTTCCATTCAATCCAGCATTCCCTTCTGGGTATTTTCCCAGAAAATTTTCCCAGAAAAGGTCAT
The DNA here is from genome assembly GCF_034190915.1 of Cavia porcellus. Lineage (NCBI taxonomy): Eukaryota > Metazoa > Chordata > Mammalia > Rodentia > Caviidae > Cavia > Cavia porcellus. The sequence goes on from NW_026947487.1 coordinate 83,627,662, forward strand.
ATCACAGTGATATATGTGCACCTATGTTCATAGCAGCACAATTTGTAATAGCTAAATCTTGGAAACAACCAAGATGCCCATCAACTGCAGACTGGATGAAAAAGATGTGGTATTTTTATACAATGGAATATTACTCTGCTATAAAAAGGCCTTTTTGATGCCTTCATAGGCAAATAGAGACAACTTAAAGTTATCCTCATTAGTGAAATAAATAAGAATCATATTTATAAACATCACATAGTGTCTCTAGTGTAAAAAGTAATAACTGTAGGAGTAACATAACCCTAAATGTGTAGTTGCTATTGTAAGGAGGAAGGGAGAAGAGAGTGCTCTAAAGGATATAACTGCATATATGTTTAAGTGTGTGGGATTGATGACCATGTTACTGAGTTTTTGTAACAGAGCTGTTTGCAGTCTCACTGTTTGAATGTTCACTTTGTATGATTTATTTTTGTAACTTGAACAACTATTTCTAGGAGGACAATGTGTAGTTTATCAACAAGTGATTTCTTACTGTTTTTTTTTTGAGATTGTGTATTATTTCTACCCTTTTTCTACTTTTTTCTTTAAATAAAAGAAATAAAAAATTTAAAAACTCAAGTGTTTCAAGATTTGGTTTCTTTTTTTGTTCTTGGTTTGGTTTGGTTTGGTTTGATTTGTGTGTGTGTGTGTGTGTGTGACAGAGAGAGAGAGAGAGAGAGAGAGAGAGAGAGAGAGAGACAGGGCCTTACTATGTAGTTCAGGCTGGCTTTGAACTCACTCTGTAGCCCAGGCTGGTAATCCTCCTGCCTCAGCCTCCAGAGTGCTGGATCACAGGCATGCACCTCCACACCTGGCTTGATGGCCATTTAGATGATGTCCTTTGAGGCTGTAATCTAATCCCTATACAAGTCTTACCACACATCTGTGCTTACTTTCCCTTGGGTAGAGACCTAGCAGTGAGACTTGACTTTCTTTCTTTCTTTCTTTCTTTCTTTCTTTCTTTCTTTCTTTCTTTCTTTCTTCCTTCCTTCCTTCCTTCCTTCCTTCCTTCCTTCCTTTCTTTCTCTTTTTTGAGACAGGGTCTTGGTACGCAGTTCAGGATGGCTTGGATCACTTTGTAAATCACAATGATCCTCCTGCCTCAGCCGCCCTTTGAGTGCTGGGATTACAAGGTGTGCCACCACACCATCTCTGTCAGTGGTCACCAGCGGTCCAGGCTGTGTTGTGACTGGGCACTGAGAGCCTCACTGGGCCATGGAGATGCGATGGTGCCACACTCTGGCTGCCAGACAGATTCAGACTTCCAGAAACTGAGTTTACCCTTCAGAAAACCTAAAATGTCTTCCCTTCCTTCAATCCCTCTTCCCCTCCCTATTACAAAACTTTCTTTCCATGTTTGCTTTTTAAATTTTTTTCCTTTTTCCTTCCTTCCTTTCCCCTTCCCCTTCCATAGTTCCTCTTTTTTTAAAAAAACATAATTTCTTTCACCCCACAATATCTATTGTGTATTTTGGTCCTTATTTACTCTCTCAGTTTCTCACATCAGGGAGACAATGCAATATCTACATTTTGAGGGCAGTCTGGGCAATTTAGTAAGCCCCTATCTCAAAACAAAAAGGGCTGTGGATATAGCTTAGTGCTATCTGGACTTAATTCCCAGGGCCTCCATCCCCAAATAAAAAATAAGAAAGAAAGAAAAAGGAAAAGAGTACCTACAGTGTGAAACAAAAATTATCTGCCCCAATCACGCATGTTCACTACTGCCTTTCAGAATCGCCTGCCGGCAGGCATTTCCCCTACATTACATGCAAGGATTAAACCCTCCGGTTCCCAAGTGTGGCAATGGCTCCAAGCCTGTTTCTGCTTTCTGCGTTCCCTCTTGGGAACACTTTACTTCTGTCATTTAAGTTTTCTGTTGTTGTTGTTTTCCTTCTCTTGAAACTCCAGCTGCAAATCCGTTTACTGATCACCCACAACAGAGCCCTTGACAGATGGGCCTCGCAACAGATGGCTCCCCTGAAAGGCGGCAATTGAGAAGGGAAGGTAATTTGAACCAATCAAGAAGATGGGGCTCTTGGAAGCAAAGTTCCTACAAAAGCTGAACCCATATCCTCCAGCCTCCCTTGGTACATTTCTTCATCCACAGATGAGCCTCGCTGGGGTGGATCCAACTTTTTTAAACATCTGGAATGTTAAACAGGAAGAGACAGGAACCCTACAGCCTTGTCAATCAAACTCACTTTTCTTCTGGCAAATTCAGCACCAGTGACAAATTGCCCAATTTGACATAAACAAAGTTGATAGATGTCAGCAAAGCTGTTTTTAAACAGCAGCAATGGCAATGTGTGTAGAATGAGTCTTTTCTTCTTCTTCTTCTTCTTCACTCAACAGCCAATGTGTTTAATAACAAATAAAACAACCAGATGTTTGGAAAAAACCGACCACCTTCACAATGTCATCAGATAGTCAGCTGTGGATGGTTAGTAAGTGTGTGGGATTCATTCCAAATCTCAACTCAGAAAGTTGGCAGTGAAGTCTATTAAGGACTTCTGTGAATAATTCCTTACTAGAATTCATGAGGGTTCTAAATTCACCTCCGAAGTGTTCTTGTTTATTTATTTATGCTTGTGTGGTATAAGACTGAACCCAAGGCCTTGCTCATGCATGGTAAGTTCTCCACCACTGATCTACATCAACAACGTTGGTGTTTTTGTTTTTGTTTTGAGATAGGGTCTTGCTAAATTATCCACTCAGCTGGCCTTGAACCTGTGACCCTCCTGTCAGCCTCCCAAAGTAGCTGACAATACAGCAATGCATCACAACACCTTGCTACTTTTGAGGCTTTCTTGGAATATAGCACACTGGCCTTGATAGCAGAAGACTTGAAGGCAGGTGCTGGTCTTACACTGTGGCCCTGTGTGACTTTGCTAAGACATTTAAACCCTCAGGGCTTAGGTTCTCCGTGGCCTGCAGGACCCTAAACCTGGCTCCTGGGTGATTCCATGTTCAGGTGAAAAAACTGGCATGAATCACTTTTTCTTTATCATTTTACTGAGAAGTCATTTCATCCCTTACAATGAATAAATCCTAAGTGTACAGCTGAATAGATTTTTGCATATACATACTCCTGGGTTGACACTCAGCATGATAGAGTATTTCTGGCTCTCTCAAGTGTCCCTTGTGCTGTTGGCTGGTTAGCACTTCCAAGGAACAATGGTTCTCATCTTTAACACCATAGATTAGCTTTGCCTATTCTTGTGCTTGGTATAAATAGGATTTCATAGTATATTCCGTTTTGTGTCTTGCTGGAGTTGGCACTGATCAGCAGTTGGTAGTTTCTTCTCTTTTACTGCTGAGTAATATTCCATGACATGACCACACCATGGTCTGCTTATCCTTTATCTCCTGGTTGTTTCCAGTTTGAGTTACTAGAAATAAAGGTACTATGATTATCTTTGTACATGTGTCGTCATGTAAATGTGTTTTCATTTTTCTTGGGTACATGTCTGGTAGAAGAATGGTTAGGTTATAAGGTAGGTATATGTTTAACATTCTTAGAAATTGCTTATTTTAGCTGGACATGGTGGCTCACACCTGTAATCCCAGCACCTGGGAGGCTGAGGCAAGAGGATCATTGAGAGTTCGAGCCCAGCCTTGGCTAAAAGTGAGCTCAAGGCCAGCCTGACAGCATAGTGAGAACTTGTCTCAAAACAAAACAAACAAACAAACAAACAATAAGAACCAGGAAGGAAGAAAATAAAAAAAGAAAAGAAATTGCTTATTTTTCAGCTGGACATGAGGGCACATACCAACAATCCCAGAACTCTGACAAGATCTGAAGTTCAAGCCCAGCCTAGACAATTTAGTGATTTAATGGCTCTGTCTCAAAACTAAAAATTTAAAAAGAGCTTGGGATGTAGCTCAGTGCAAATATCCCAGGTTCAATCCCCAGTACTAAAAATAAATAAAAATACATATAGTATGTTTTAAATATATATATCCTCACCACGCTTATCATCTTTAAACTGCAGTGGCCTCTACAGTACAGGAGCTATTATTATTCCTGTGGGAGAGAAGATGGAGTACTGGGATTAACTGATCCCAGTTGGAAAGAACATATCAGCTGACAAAGTCCAAGGATTATAATCAGTTTTCCAGGGTAGGACTGGCTACCTCCTTTGACTAGAAACATCTTCATTTCTCTGATATGGGGCCCACATCAAGAATTCAGAAAGATGGAAAGTCATGAGTCCTTGGTGAGCTGTTGTATCAACCAACTAGATGCTCACCTTACTGCTGACGTGTAAGTAGGTGAGCAAATAAATGTCCTTATTGTTTCTTTATTTTCTTGTTGATTATTTGCAGTCCATTCTGACTCGGCATCCCTCCACCAACCCTGGACTTGCTGTCAGCATGCTTAACCCCAGACCTGCATCAGATCCAACAATTTCCAGGAGCTAGTGTTTCAGCAACAGCTTTTTGCTCCCTTTGATAATGTCAAGTCACCTTTTGTGCAGCTGAAATTAAACCTATCTGAAGGGCAAAGTAAGAGGCTTCCTTTTAAGCTTTTAATGACTTTTGAAGAATATTGCTGATCACTCAGCCACAGATCACAAGGCTTTATGTAATTTTCTGCCACCCACTAAGAAATCTCTCTGGCAGCAGCAGCTCAGGATGGGGGCAATCAGTGGAGCTGGAGTCTGTTGCTTAAGAAACATTTCTTGCTTTCTCCCCATGTACCACATACAAGGAATTATGGGGAACACCAAAGCAGTAAAATAAGGTTCCAGGCTGTAAACAGTGGGAGGAAGGGAAGTGATATGAATTCTGGGCCACAAAAATATTTCATATTCCACTGTAAAGGCATTTTTAAAAAACCTTTTATTGTAGTGTAATGAATAATATATGCATGGCAAAGTGCACAAATCTTAAATGTGCAGCTCAATGAATTTTTAAAAAGTGAATACACCCATGCACTCAGCAGCCAGATTAAGAAACAGAACATTAAGAAACCTCAGACAACTCCTTCATTCCCCTTCTTAGCCAAAAACCCCTTCCCAGTTAAAATAACCACCATTCTGACACCTGTCACCATAGATTAGCTTTGCCTGATTTGAACTCTATATGAATGAGATCATACTTTTGTCCCTGGGTTCTTTTGCTTATCATTATGTCTATGAGATCCATTCATGCTGTTGTTTGTGGATGTAGTGTATTCTTTTTGTTATTGTAGTATTTTGTTACATGACCACAACATAATTTATTTATCTCTCTGTTAATGGACTTTTGATTCTGTTTTCAAGCTAGGACAAATAATGGTGCTAGCAAAATTGAAATGTTTATCCACGATAGATAAAAACATATTTTTATCCAAAAACTTGTATAAGAATGTTCTCTGTAACTTTATACCTAATAACCTAAAACGGGAAATAATCCAAATATGCATCAAGATGAACCTATGAGCCAGATGTGCTGGCACATGCCTGTCAGTCCAGCACTTGGGAGGTTGAGGCATGAAGATTGTGAGTTCAAAGCCCACTGGACTACACAATAAGACCCTGTCTCAAAACAAACAAATAATAAACGGGCAAATACAATGTGGCGTGTTCATGCACTCAATAAAAAGGCAAGAATTACTGATAGAGACATCAACATGGAAGAATATTAAAATATATTGAATTTAAAAAGCTAGATATAAAAGTATTACTCAATTTATATGAAATTCTAGAACAGGCAAAACTAAATTACAGTGACCTGATGCAGATTAGTGGTTTCCTGGAGTACATTATGAGGGCAGGGAGGAGACTGACCACAAAGGGACATGAGGAGACTTTTTAGGCTGATGTAAATGTTCTATATCTTGATTTTGGTGATGGTTATACAGATATATACATGTGCTAAGCACACCTGTTTATTATTTGTTTGTTTTGCGCTCTTAAAACAAATGCATTTTATTGCCCATAAGTTATATTTCATGAAAAAATATAGTTATTCTGGTTATATAGCTTAATTGTATTTATTTGAGTTAGTAGTTTTTCATTTGGAATTTTATTTTCATTTTCTTGATGACTACATTGAGCACTTTCCATATGCTTATTGTGTATTTGGATATGGTAATAGTCAAGGTTCTTCAGAGAAACAGCTTTAAGAGAATGTTGTTGTAGTTTATTTCTGGATGTCCCCCCAAAGCCTCATGCAGTCACAGGTGTTTTTTTTTTTTTTTTTTTTGGAGGTGACTGAATCTAGAATATGTGATTGATTTTTAGTGCAATACTGGGATTAAGATTGTTGGGACTGGGGTGGATGATTGCTGAATTACTCCACAGATTGGATTGGCACCACCCTAATCCTACTAGACTTGATGCAATATAAGGGACAAAAAGAGGCTCAGCTCACTTTCTCTTATTGCTTTTGCTGTCTTCTGCCACCATAAACTGTTACCTTCTACCATGTGTCACCTTGTGTTGGCATCAGCTGATTATGGACTGAAACTTCTACAAACTGTGAACTAAATAAATTTTGGTTTTCAGGTATTTTGTCTCATCGATAAGAAAAATACAAAGACAGAATTTGGTACCAGAGAAGTGGGTTTGTTGCTCTGGCTATACCTAACCATGTGGCTCAGGAGCCTTTGGGAATTCCTTGTAGGAAAAGTTTGGAAAAGTTTGGAGATACTGGCTGAAAAAGTACAGCTGGAACACCTTAGGCTGTGCTGTCAAGGAGATTCTGGTCAGAGGTCAGAAGATCAGAAGGCTGACAGAAATGATGCTGATAAAGACTAGGCTCTGGAAGTTTCTGTTGGGAAGAAGGACTATACTGGCTACTGGACTTAAGAAGATACGTGTTATGACTTGGTAAAAAGTTTGTCTGCATTTTGCTTGTGTCCAGAGACTGCCTGAGACTAAGATTAAGGGCAATGGACTAACAATCTGGAAGAAGAAATTTCAAGGCAGGCTAATGTTGAAGCAGTGGCATGATTACTTGCTGGGAACTTTTAGCCAGATATATGTTGAGAATCAAGAGCAAAGAGCCCAACAGAATGATTTAAAATGTTGTGAGTTTGCCCAGAAAAGAAGCTTCTGTAAAGCTGTGGGCTGCAAAAATAGAGCAGAGGAGATATTGATTGTTGAGAAGGAACAGCACAGTAGAAGAGATGGCCTGAGGACATCACAAGCAGCAGCAGGACTCCACCCTTTGCAGCTTCAAAATGCAAAAATGAAAGACAGTTCTCTGAGAAGAAATTTGCATGGTGCCATGTTCAGGAAGCATGGAGGCCTAGAGAATTTGTTCTTCAGAAATGATTTGGAGTGCTCATCGATTCAGGCACTCAACACCTACAACCAAGAGAGAGGGAAGCCTGGCTACTACCCCTGCTGGCAGCAGACCTTGGCATCACCCAAGTGGCTCTGGTTTTAGGTGATGCAGAATGGAAGATTTGTGGGGTCAAGAAGGCTTCCACCTCAAATTCAGAAGGCCTAGAAGATGAGGCATTGTGCCCTTGAGAAGGCAGTGTGAGAAGCTGTGAGTATGAAGCCAAAGGTGCAGTGGAGACCCCAGAAGTTTGGAGAAACAAGGAATGTGGATTGTCTGAGATAAATGCAGGCAGAGACCAAAGTCATGGAAGCTGCAACCACTATAAATGTCATAGGAGTGCAGTGACCCCCTTTGAAGTGCACATCTTGCCACAGATTGCTTTGGATACTACATATGGAACTACAGGACTTAATGTCTGCCCTGATGGATTTTAGACTTGCTTTAATCTCATTCCCTTTTATGCCTCATTTGTAATTTTTGGAATATAAATGTCTATTTTGTGCTATTGAAAGTTGCACTTTTTTCATTTGTACAGGGGCTCACAGCTAACTTTGTCTTAAATCTCATAGGACACTTTTGATTTGGACTTTTCTTTTTTTTTTTTAATTTTATTTAAGGAGAAAAGAAAAAAAAAGCAGGGAAAGGTTACAAGTTATACAGATTTACAGAAAAAAAATGAACAGTAGGAAATCTCTAGTTAATGGATTACATATTGTCATCTTAGAAATAATTGTTCAAGTCACTAAATTAAAGCTTGTAAAGTGGACATTCCATCAATGATACTGCAAACAGTTCTGTTCATTGATCCAATAGAACTCTGTGATATCATTTTCTATCTTATACACTTAAGATTTGGACTTTTCAACAGTGCTGAACTGTTAGGACTTTGGCAACTCCTGGAGGCAGACTAAAAGCCTTTTGCATAAAGGGATGTACATGAGTCTTGGGGGGGGGTTGAATGTTGTAGTTTGTATCTGGATGTTCCCCTAAAGACTCATGCAGTTATAGGGGTTTTTTTTGGAGGTAGCTGAATCTAAAGTATGTGATTGACTCACAGTTCATGTTAAGATTAAGGTTGCTGGGATTAGGAATGGGTGATTACTGGATTGGTTCATTGATTGGGTTGGCATCACCCTAATCCTAGTGGACTGGATTCAATAGAAGGGATGGAAAGAGGCTTGGCTCACTCTCTCTTGTTGCTTTTGCTGGCTTCTGTGACTACTCTGTTGCCCCTCTGTGATGTGCCACCTGACCTTGAAGCTGAAAGGAATGAAACCTCTACAAATTGTGACCTAAATAAACCTTTCCCCCTTTAGCTTTGAGTACTGGGTATTTTGTCTCAGCTATGAGAAAAGTAACTAAGACAATGGCTAATGATTATATTTTGTTTAAAAAATGTTTGCCAATCTCAGAATTTATGGGTCATGAATTCTATAATCTATTCATTTATAAGCTTCATTGTATTTCCTTATATCCTGTCTTGATTACTTTTTTCTCACTGTTGACACAAAATACCTGATGTCCAACATGAAGAAAGGAAATTTTTTTTACAGTGTTTAGAGGTGTCAGTCCATATTCAATTGCCTTCAAGACAGGGTGGCATGGCTGAGGGGCAACCATTTATGGTTATGGCAAGTGGCAAAAGCAAACAGAGCAAAAGAGAAGAAAACATGCCTTCCTCCCTCCCTTGTATTGTCTGCTGATTTTGCTCCTGGGCAGGTGCAGCACTCACAGTGCCAATCCCAGTGCTAGATGATGAACTAATCACAAATGCTAGATTCAGCCACTTCCATAACCCATTCAGATCTATCACCCGTTTGGAATTCATTTTCAGTATATGGTCTGAGACAAAAATGACTTTCTTTCCCACTAAGACAATAGATTTAATAGTATTTACTAAAAGTTCCATCTTTCTCTCCACTGAATTTCTCTGAGGTAATTGTATGAATCTGTTTCTGGGCTTCCTATTCTGCTTTATTGGTCTATTTACCTATTATGTGCCAATATTATCCTTTTAAAATTACTATAACTTTAAGTGAACCTTGATATCTTGAGGTAAAATTCCCTCTCATATTTTTCCTTTTTCTTTCTTTTTTCTTTCTTTCAGTGGCACTGGAGGTTGAACCGTTCATACTGAACTATATTCCTGGCCTTTTATTACTTTTTATTTTGAGACAGATCTCATTAAGTCTCCAGACTGGACTCAGTCTTGTGTGCCCCATGCCAGACTAGTTTTTATGCTTCAAGAATGTCTGCAAAGAGCTTGGCACTGTGGCCCCACATCAGTAATTCCAGCACTCTGGGAAGATAAGGCAGGAGGATTGTAAATTTGAGCTCAGCCTGGACAACATAGCAATTTAGTGAGCCCCTGTCTCACTAAATAAAAAATTTAGGAAAAGGTCTGGAGATGTAGTTCAGTGTGGGAGCCTTGAGTTCAATTTCCAGTACTATAAAAACAAAAACAAAAAACTACAAGGAACATTCTTGGTCTTTTACATTTTCAGATACATTTTAGAATCAGGTACTCAGTTTCACAAAATTCGATAAGGTTTGAGGAGAATTGCGTTGGTTCTGCGGCTCACTACATTGCTTCCTTCTGTATTGGCTTTCTTCCCATGCAGGTCTTTCCCCATGGCTGACGAGCAATTAAACAAACTTGTAAAAGATTAATTTCACAAAATAATTCCTACAAAAACAACTTCACCATTCCAACTGGAGTGGCAAAGAAAACTGCCTGAATAGAACATCTTGGGAATAACTTTTCTTTTGATGTTGTAATCAAACCTAAGGCCTCACATATTCTAGGTGAGCACTTTATCACTAAGCTACATCCCAAGCCCTGAGTGTATTTTTTTGATCCAATTGGTGCATAGCCCCATCTTTAAGACTAGCCAGTGTGGGAAGAACACTGTTGTGGTCTGATTAGATAAGCTTGAATCACATGCCACCAATCAAAACACAGAGTAGAGTAGGGAAGAGAGTCAGAATGCTGAATAGTAAATGTCCAATAAAGACCCACCATCTGGTGGTATAGACTAGTGTATTGAATGCAGTCAGTGAGTTAAACTGAAGACTGGGAATGTCACCAGATGAATATAAGAGATTGCATTTGCTTAATATGATTGTAAGAACCAAAAAGGTAGCACTGTATACTTCACATGACAAAATCTGTTTCATACTGGGAATCCATCAAAGAGTTCCTTTGAGAAAAGAGTTTTGTTAACCACCAAAGTGAAATGAGAGAAGGGACTCCCTATCATTGCTAAGCTCCCTTTTAAATAGGTAATAACATGCAATTTGCTAACTCAGGGAGAATATGAAGGCTTTACAGGAACCCTGAGAACATCTCAGAGCAATCCTGAGACAAAACCACTTGGAACATTCTAAGCTCAGTTGACAATGTTCAAACAAGGTGTGATAGAGCCAAAGATGCAGTGGAGATCCCAGAGGTTTAGAAAATCCAAGAACATGGATCATCTAAGGAAACCTATAAGGAGGGAGCAAAGCAGGCCTAGGAGAGAAGCTGTGGTAGCTACAACCACTAGAAGTGCCATAGGAATGGAGTCATGCAAGACCTCTGGAGTTCACAATTTGTCACAGATTGCTTCAGATGCTGGATGTGGAACTATAGGACTTCATATTTGTCCTGCTGGGTTTTGGACTTGTTTTGGTTCCATTCCTTTGTATTCCATTTGTAACTTTTGGAATGAAAATGTTTAGTTTGTGCCATTGAATGTTGGAAGTATTTAGCTTTGTTTTCTTTTATATGTGTTTGCAGCTAAGAGTTTTCCTTACATCTCAGAGGACACTTGAGATTTGGATTTTTCAGCAATGCTGAAATTGCTAAAACTTTGGAACCTTTTGCAGATGGACTAAATACCTTTTGCACGAGTCTTTGGAGAGCCAAGGGTGAAATGTTATGGTTCTAATGTAATATAATGTGGATAGACTTAATACTGGTTCTTAAGGATTATAATGTTCAAGTTGTGAAATGATAAGAATAAGCATCACCGAAGGAAAACTTACTTTCTACTCAGGCAAGGAAATTAGTGTATTTCTTCATGTAGGCAGGATAGTTACAACATGTTAAGTGTAATTATGAGCATATTTTTTATTTGGAGACCAATTTAAAGAAATGTGTCTGCTTACCAAGTCCACAAAGGGTGAATTATAGTGCTTGATACATTGTGTCAACTTGAGAATTCAGAAGGTTAGAAGCTTAACTAAGCCATTCCTAGGGACGCAGGGGCCTCACTTTGTAAATATCCTGAGCCTGTGCAAGAGGAGGGCACAGAGATGGTATGGGTGGATAACTTGCTTATAAAATAAGGGAGGAAGAGGCTTGCTCTCTGCTTTTCTCTTGCTGCTTTTGCAGCCTTGAAGGGATTGCCCCTGTGCTATGACACACTACTGTGGAGCCAGCTGATTATGGACTGAAACTTCCACAAATTATTAGCTAAATAAACCTTTCCTTCCTTAATTTTGTGTGTTAGGTATTTTGCCCCAGCAATTATAAAAAATTAACCAAGACAACCACTTTGTTGAGAACTTTTCAGGTTCTGGAACTGTGAGAAATTTCCATACACATGTCACCCAACTATGGTAGTTTGTTATAGTAGCCTAACAGACTAAGATAGTGTTTAAATGCCAAAGACAGAATTTTAATTAGTAATGTACTATTACAACAGAAAAAGGAATCTAACATAAACTGAACTCAACTTTGACTTGTACTTTGGTAAATGGGCATTTTAAATAGAGAATGAAGGACTGAGAGAAGGGTGAGCATGGGCTCAACACATTCAGTGAAGTGAAAAGTTACAAAAAGCAAGAAATTGAGATGGTTCATGTGAAATCCATCTGAATTACTGAGTGATGCTTATTGAAGTTAGCCTACTGTTCTCCCATTGAAGCTGGGAGACAAGGACTGTTGCCTCAGATCCTGACTGGAATAAACAATAAATTGTATTTATTTATTTAATGTGCTAGGGATTGAACCCAGGGCCTTGTGTGTGCTAGGCAAGCATTCTACGACTCAGCTAATTTCCATCCCTTTTTATTTTGAGACGGGGTCTTGCTAAATTGCCTAGGCTGGCCTTGAATTTGTAATTTTCTGGCTTCATCCCCTTGAGCATGTGAGATTACAAGCTTGGACCACTCAGCCCACCTAGCAAATCGTTTAGACAGTTTTTTTTTTTTTTTTTCAAGCAGGCATTTAAAGAAGGTTATGATCATCCTAGGGGTGTGGCTTTGAGTGTTTAGAAACTATATTAGTATTTTGTTCTTTACAGACCAAGGTAGAGCCCTAATAGAGAAGAGGACCCAGTTGGTTTATAGTTTGGCCAAGGAGAGACTCTATGCCAGAGATGAGAGAAAGACAGCACTGGGAGTGGGGAAAGCAACGTCTTTTTCTCTGCAGCAGCTGCTTACTGGTTCCCCCAGAACAGGAAAAATCTCCCTTGGTTGACACCCTAAGCTATAGTATCCCTTAGGGCTTACTTCCTCCAGGTAGGGCTCTCTGATTTCAGAACCTTTTAGATTGGGTTAGATTCTCTTAGCATTCTTGCTTGTATTAAAAAGTATTACAAACTGTGTTCTTGCATCCACATTGAGTCGTTAAGGACTGGGCCTTACTCCTTTGTGGCACGGTGTGAGCACTAACGGATTTTGCATGAATGGACACTCCATGACATTAGTCCCAACATCTTTATGTGCTGGACAAAGCTGTCCTCGGCTAGCCTCTTTCTTGCCTACACTTCATTCTCTACCCAGAGCAGGAGGAGGAACTTTTACAAATATAGGTCAGCTCACAACTGTGGCTTTCCATTTGCAGGACGAATAACTTCAACTTTCTTGCCATAGCCTAAAGGACTTGCCAAGTTATCTCGCCTGTCCTCTCTTATTGACTTCCAGCTGTGGTCTCTTCTTTCTGTTCTCCAAACACCATGCTTATTTCCCCTCACTCTTCACTCTTGGTCCCTCTGTATGGAATGCGTTCCAGCAGGAATTTGTAAATCCGACCCTTTCTCAATCTCGTTTTAGCCCGACTGTCACCTCCTCGAAGAGGACCCTAGCACCCAAACATTCTCTCACCACTCAGCTTTTCCTTCACAGCCCTCTTCACAAACTGTAGTTATTTATAATATTGTTTCCCCTTCAGTCAGGGAACTCCATGACAGCAGAGCTCTCCTTTATCGTGACGCCACTGGGTCTCCAAGCATCTAGAATAAGGCCTGCAACTAGGATGGTGCTCAGTAAAGGGTAAGAAATCTCCTTTTAGTGCCTAGGACTGTAGAATCGCTTACTTCCCGGTACAGGCCGACTCTAACCACCGGACCGGGCGGGGTCAGATCTGTAGTCTCGGGTTGCGGGGATTGAACAGCTCAGCCTCAGGCCCCGCCTTCACCCTCGCTAGTGTCCTTGTTCTTCCCCCTCCGGTCTCCATAAAGTTCATTTGGCAGCGCGGCGCGCGGGGGTTTCTGGGAGCGGCCGTCCTCGACCAATCAGGAAGCGCAGGCGAGCGGCGCGAGAAGCGGCGTCCGAGTTCTCAACCCAGTATCCTTGCAGCAGATACGGCTCCAGGGCCAGGTAAGCGTGTCTGTTTCTGGTCACTGTGGCGCCTTTCAGTTCTGGGGCTTGTCCTTGGACTCGGGATCTCGAAGCGGGGCGGAGTGCCGACCCCACGCTCGGAGTCATGCGGCTCACTTCTGGTTAGCCTCATGGCAGCCGCGCACGCCTGACGCCGGCGACAGAAGGCGTTGTCCAGCCGCCCGCATTATAGTGCCGAGCTGCGTCTTCCGAGTGTTGTGTTAAGGTGTGGGGCTTTGGCCTCCCGCCTCATCCCTCCCTGGCGTGGCGCTGTGCCTGGCGCTCCACGCCCGTACCCCCACCTTACCCTCACCGTGCTGGTGAAAGAGCCTGATGGCACCTGACCGCGCCCTGCTCCCTCGCAAACCCCTCTCATGTCCCGCACATTGTGAGGAAACTATTTTTCTTCCAAGGCAATACAACTCGGGAGTCTCTGTCAACCCCTATGCTTGTCTCCTAAGCTAAAGTCTGAGGGGATGTTAATGGTTGGAATGCTCACCTTTCTGGGAGCTCACCACTTTCTATTCTCTGCAAAGGCGACACCCAAGTATGTTGGGGTCCCTTTTAGCAAAACTATAGGGCTGACCCCTTAGGCCCTTGGTCAAAGTTTGAATGACCCATTGCACCGAATTTGCTCATCTGTTGAGAAAAGTTTTTTTTTTTTTTTTTTAAACCAGATGACTTCCCTACTCTGGAGGTTGTGGGAGAATATTTTTTCCACTCACCAATATGCATTTGTTTTCCAACATTTTTATTTTTCATTCTTGATAGTCTCATTGAGCTTCAACAATCTAACATCCTGTGTTCCCAGAAGAGACCTCTTGTTGACCTTTATCTTACTGGGGGCTTAATAACTTTGCTGAGATATGGTAGATACCTGGCTCAAACTGAATATAGCACTAGCAAGCTCCCTTTCATCTCTTTTTCCTAAGCTCCTCCTCATACCATAATTATGATTTTTCTCATCAGTAATATAAAAAGATTTGGCCAATAACCTTTAAATCATCTTTACTGCTCTCTCTTTCTCAGTCCACATCCAGCACTTTCTACTCTGGGCCAAGTCACCACCTACACCTGGATCATTGAAATAGTTTCCCATCTGTTCTCTAGTGCTTCTACCCGGCCTCTGTTTTCAGCACAGCAGCGACGCAGTCCTTTTAAAATACACACCATCAGATCATATTCCTTCCTCAAAAAAACCTTAGTGATTCCCCATCTCACTAACAGTGTGCTGTACTGTTCTGCATAAGCTGATTCTTTATGACTTTACCAGTCTCAGTTACTGTTCCTTCCCTTCTTCTGTTAGATATGCTTTGGTTGAGGGCTTCTGCTTGCAGTTCAGTATCCACATGGCTTGCTGCTTCACTTTCGGTCTTCCGCTAAGAGGTCCCTTATGGGTGAGGCTTTCCTCACTCCTGTCTTCCTTCATTGCTTTAGTTCTTAGCATTTACATTTTATTTATGGGGTGTATTGTTTGTCTTATCCCCCTGAATCCAAGTGAGGCATCTTTTTTTTTTAAAGTTTTATTCTGTGATATATGTGTAGCTCCTAGGTCTGGCACAAGTCGGGGCTCAGTAATTAGGAATGAACATTCCTGGCACCATTCTAAGCCTGGAAATGCAGTATGAAAAAGGCCTGTCCTCATTGAAGAGATGTTCCTATGGATGACACCAGAGGAATAAACATACAAATGTAAAGTGTGGTATCTGAACTGTTTGTAAAAGGAGGATAGCACACATCTAAATTCCCAGCACATCGGTGGCTGAGGCAGGAGGATCTCTGTGAGTTCGAGACCAGCCTGGGTTGCATAGCTGTCACAAACAAAAACAAAGACAAAAAACCCAGGATAAAGATAATATAGTGTTTTTTTTTTAAACATCTGACTTTTATTGGTACATGTTTGCAGTACATAATGATTATATTCTTGTGCAAAGTTGTGCTTGCCTCTTGCATTAACACATATTCTTTTTCATCCCCTTCTCCCCTGCCCCCATTTCTTGATCTTCTTCCCTTTTGCAAAAATCTACCTATTTTATATTATCTCTTTTATTTTGTTCTTTACATTTTGGGTTTCTCATGTCAGAGAAACCATGCAATATTTAAACCTGTGCATCTGATTTTACTTGACATGGTCTCAAGATGCATCCATTATCCTACAAGTGACTCGAGTTGATCCTTCTCTATTGTGGATTAGTATTTCCTTGTATATAAATACAAAATTTTTTTATCCATTCATCTATTGGTTGACATATAAGTTGTTTCTAAGATTTATTATGCTGCTATAAACATGGGTGTACTTGTATCACTGTAATACAATGTCTTTAACTCAGGGAGGTAGCTAGAAAGGGAATAGTGGGGTGAATGGAATTTTTATTTTTAGTTTATTGAGGAATCTTCATACTGATTTCCTTAGTGTTATGCTAGTTGACATTTTCACCAATAATATAGAAACCCTCTACCCCATCCCTGCCCCAAGCTTCACCAGCATTTATTGTTGATTTCTTGATGATAGCCAATTCTTTCCGGAATAAGATGGAGTCTCAGCATTGTTTTAATTTGCATTGTCCATCTTCCTTCTCACTTTTTTTTTGTGGGGGGGGGAATGTTGTGAAAGGATCTTATACATAGTTTTCTTGATACATAGTTCAGGCTGGCCTTGAACTCACAGTGATCCTCCCTCAGCCTCCTGAGAGTGCTGGGATTACAGGTGTGTGCCAGCTTCATTTCTTTAATAATTAGAGATGTTGAACTTTAAAGGGCTAGGGTTTAGCTCAGTGGCATAAGAGCCTGCTTGGCAAACACGAAGTCATGAGTTGGATCCCTGGTTAAAAAAAAAAAAAGATGTTGAACTATTAAAAAGTGTATTTTTTTCTATTTGTACTACTGAAAAATATCTGTCCATTTCAGTTGCCCATTTTTTGATTAGTCTATTTTTTAATTTACTTTCTGGTTTTTTTTTTTTTTTTTTTTTGAGAGAGAGAATTGCTGTATTTAGCTTCAGACTGATCTTGAACTCACCATGTGGCTCTGGCTGACCTTGAATTTGCGGTGATCTTCCTGCCTCCACCTCCCAAGTGCTAGGATTACAGGTGTGTGCCAGGACAACCAACTGACTGAGAGAATGTATTTTGAGGGGTCTTAATTTCTTTTGAGTTCTTTATACTGTATATTCTAGCTATCAGTTCTCTGCCTGAGGAATAGCTGGGGAAAATTTTTCCCATTCTGTAGGCTGTTTCTCTACTCTGTTGGTTGTTGTTTCCTTTGCTGTGCAGAAGCTTTTTGATAAGGTCCTATTTGCTGATTCCTGATGTTATTTCTTGTGCAGTTGGGGTTCTTGTTAGACAGTTCTTGCCTATGCCTGTGCCTTTAAGAGTGTTTTTTTTTTTTTTTTCTTTTTTTTGGTTTGTTTGTCTTTTAAGATTGGTCTTACTATGTATTTTAGGCTGACCTTGAAATCATGTAGTCCAAGAAAGCTTTAAACTTATGGCAAGCTTGCTTCAACCTCTCAAGTGCTGGGTTACAGGTGTGTGCCACCACACTCAGCTTCTTTGAGTTTTACCTGTTTTATCTTCCAGCAAGTGGTTTCCGTTTCAGCATTTAGATTTTTGTCCATTTTGATTTTAGTTTAGTGCATGGTGAGATATATGGGTCTTTATTCAGCTTTCTGCAGTTGGATAGCCAGTTTTCCAAGTAACACTTGTAAAGAGGCTGTCTTTCCTCTAATGTAGGTGTTAATCCTCTTTGTTGGAAATTAAATAGCTGAATGTGCCTGGGGTTATTTCTGCATGCTCTTGATCCACATATCAGGGCAGGGATATTTGAACAGAGACCTAAGTGAAATAAGAGAGCGAGTCTTAGGACTGTTAAGAGGAGCTCCTGGCAGGTAGAACAGCAAAGGTAGAGGGAAACATGTCTAGGAGGGGTTAGCGCAAAGATCTGAAGGTGAGAGGGCTCAAGTGTGTACAGGAAATGGGTCACTGGAATTCAGAAACGAGTATTTAGTGCCTGTTATGTTCCAGACTTAGCAGCTGAGGTGTCACAATTGAGCATCTGTGAACTTTACCTTACAGAAATATGCCTTCTAAAGCTAGGTGTAACGGTGCATGCCTGTGAGTCCCAGCACTAGGGAGGCTGAGGCAGGAGGATCACTGGGTTACAATGGGTTACAATGTAACAATGTAGCCTGGGTTACAATGTGAGCTCAAGGCTAACATGAACTGAGTAGTGAGACTCTTGTCTCCAAAAAGACAAAAGACCAAGAAAAAAAGGGGGGGGGGGATTTGCTTTCTAGATAGAAAGACCTACTTACTGTACATGGGAAGAAATGATCATAATTACTCCACTAGGGAAAAAGAGTGTAATAAGTTTGGAATGGTGGGGCAGTGAAACTGAGCCAGCTGACTTTACGAAATATGTAAGAGTTCCCCATGTGACAGTGAGTTTGGGAATTATGTTACAGCTGAGTTTGGACACAGGGGCATGAAGTGAGGAAACAGCATGAGGCACCTCAGAGAACTCCTAGGCATGGTAGAGGATGGTGAGTAACTGTAGAGCTGTGTAAAAGCATGGACATTCCTTCCTGCCCATGATGCAGTAAGGCAGCAGGAAATTTCAGAAAGACCTCTCTGGCCATGGGGAAAATAGGTCGGAGGAGCAGGAAAGCTTAGACTATTGAGGTAACTGTAGCAAAACAAAAGATCAGAGCAGGGGCAAGAGATGAGGATGTGACTTTGCTGAAGGTTTCAGGAGACCTGGAGAATGCCTGGATGTTCAAGAGTTGGGAGGTGACCTGGAATGACACCAGGGTGGTTTCTGGGTGAATTGACTGAATTACCTCATCAAGAGAGATCAGGGACCCAGGAGGAGGAGATAGCAGTGTCAATGGCTGAGAGAGAAGTGATGCTTTTGGTTTGGGACTTTTTGAAGCACCTATAGATTAGCCCAGGTACAGGTGTCAGATGAGTAGTTGGAAATGTTGGTTTAGAGAAAGAATTGGGCTGGACAAAGAGATATGGGGGTCATGCTTGTTCTGATAGATGAGGGTCCTCCTACTTCATTTGTTTGCCTTATATTAAGGTTTGGTAATAACTATAATCTGTCTCTCTCAAATAGCCTAAATTTTCAAATGTTTTGCAGCTTTACACTTTTTTTTTTTTTTTTTTTTTTGAGATAGGGTCCCTGAGGTTCAGGCTGGCCTGGACTCACTGTGTAGACAGGCTGGCCTTGAACTTGGTGGCATGTGTAGATCGACAGCTTTACGCTTTTATAACTCTCTTAATGCTCTCAAATAGTACCTGAATCCTCAATGCAACTTGGCTAACAGAATAACTTACTCAGACCTTGCTAAAAATGTCTACCGATCATCTTCCTTTCTTCATTTAACTAATATTTATGGAGCATCTATTGTGTGCTAGGTCTTATTTGTTTATTGTACTAGGAATATTGCTGTGGACAAACCAGACAAAATTCCCAGCTTCAAGGAGCTCATGTCTGTCTGGAGACAGGTGCTGAGTGAATAAGCAAATGGACTGATGACACGAGGTATTGAGAAGTGCTTCTACAGAAACTGTAGCAGAGTGGATAAATGGGACTGCTTTAGTTGGGATGTTCTGTGAAGCTGGTTTAAAAAGACTTGTGAACAGAGACTTGAGTGAAGTAAGGGGGTAAGCATTGTAGATATTCACCATTGTAGACATTCTGAGGTAACCACATATTTTACATGTTTGAAGAACAAGAGGCTATGGCTGAAGTAGGCAAATCACAGGCAAGAGTGGTAGCAGAAGGGATTTGGTCAGGCCACACACTATGAAGGCTTCACAGCACAAGGGGAGGACTTCAGATGTTAGTCTGAGTGATGGGAGCTAGTGGAGGGTTGAGCCTTTTCTAAGGCTCATTTCCACTTTTGTGCAGAGAACAGACTGGAAACGAGGAAGAAGTCAAGATAGAAACGGGAAGAGCAGGAAGGAAGTTGTGCTTCCCCCAAATATACATGTGAGTGCTTTGGACTAGGATGATGGTGGAAGAGACAATAAGTACATCAGATGTGAATTGCTAATGTAATGAAATTGTGTCTTGCTATTCATTGTCCTCAAATGACCTTTCATCATATACACAAGGTGGGGTCGGGGAGGCACTCTAATATGTCTCCTTATAAAGTGCACCATTGTGGTTTGTATCTAGAAATCTGCAAGGCCTCAGTGAGTGAGCAGAAGCCATGAAGGTTACAACCATTGGCAGTGGGATGGGGCTGCGCAAGCCCTGTGGAGTTCACAGGTCATCCCTTGCCCCTCGTGCTGGGCGTGGACCTATGGGAATTAATATTTGCCCTGCTGGGTCTTGGTTTCTGTTCTCCTGTTTCTCTGTTTTGGAATGGACATGTTTATCTGGTGCCATAATACATTGGCAGTGGTTAACTTTCTGATTTTTACAGTGGTTCACAGTTAAAGAGTTTGCTTTAAATCTCAGAGACGACTCTGGATTTGGTCTTGGATTTTTCAGCAGTGCTGAACCTATTAGGACATGGCAACTCTTAGAGATGGATTTTGTGTAAAGAAATGCCATGGGTCAGACTGGAATGTTATGGTTTGTATCTAGATGTCCCTCCAGGGGCTCTAGTGTTTAGATGTGGGATTTTTGGAGGTTTAGTTGGAGTATAGGACTTGTAGTTTATTTGCTTTTGGGAGGTAGGGCCTGTTCAAAAGAGGTACATCCCTGGAGGGGAGGCCTAGAGAGCTTATCTCCCTCCTGGATCCTCCCTTGAGCTCTCTCTGTTTGGGTTGAGTACCATCTAATTGGATAAGGCTTCAAAAATATTTTGAGGTAATATACATTTAAAAAATCCATCTTCCAGAAGTTCTTACTGAGTAATATAAACTTGTAATTAATTAAGTTATAATTCAGTGTTAAATATTTACTAGAGAGTTTTTGAAGCAGAGATTTTTATAATTAAATGATAAAATGTTGCCAAATTGGCAACTTTGGAAAAAAGCTAAAATAGGATTTTATAATAATATAAATCAGCAGAATTTATAAAATACTTTGTGTATTAAGAAGCCCTTGAAAGACCATAGAGACTATCAGTTCCTTTTTTTAGATGAGGAAATTTACATGGAGTGATTTGGACTTTATCTCTAAGTTAACTGATCCACCTTTTGCTAGTAACTAACAAAATGGATTCCAACCGGGTGTTTGAGTTCAAATTCTAGTTGTCTACTTACCCATTGTGTTTAAAATTTGAATTTATTTTGCTATCATATTAAAATTGAAAAGTAATCCAAAGAAGGAAGAACATTGTTAACTGTAAATTTTGAAGAAAAATATATATAGGAACATGAATTACTACATCTGTATATAAAATTTTCTTTGATAGTGTCCAAAAAAATGCAGTAGAGCTAATTGTGTTGGGTTGCAGGATATTTGTAGTTGAAAGAGATTTTTTTTTCTTTTTTTGGTCTTTTTGAGACAGGGTCTCCCTATGCAATTCAGGCTGGCCTTGAGCTCACTTTGTAACCTAGGCTGGTCTTGAATTTGCAGTGATCCTCTTGCCTCAGCCTCCTGAATGCTGGGATTACAGGCATGCACCATTGTGATTGACAAGAGATGATATTTGGGTGTATGGTAAAACTAGAGTTCTTCAGTGAGTGGCAGTAATTATCACTTGATTATATTGATATTCTTTGGTTTATAAGGGGGCATGCTCCAAAAAATTATTATAAATTGATAATCAATAAATTGAAAATGCACGTTGGATTACATAACCTGCAGAATTAGCAACACAGTACACTGTAGCATCTCGTATTGTTTCTTGTGATTTTTGTGGCTAACTGGGAGTTTGGACCCTCTGTTGCCACTGAACCTCTCTGGAGGGTATAATATGTCATATCCATAGGCTGGGAAAAGGTCCAAATTCAAAGTGTAATTTTTATAGAATGTGTATCAATTTTTTACCATTGTGAAGTAAAAAAATTATCAAGCTATCATAAGTGGGGGGACATGTGTATTTTAATTTTGCACAGAAAGTAGTAGTTTGTCATCTTTCTACCAGTGATTGAATCGAGAGATTTCTTTAACACAGAAGAAAATTAAATGGCTTTGTCTTTATTCTTTTATTTTTCTCAGCTCTTTGTGTTTCTTAGATAACTAAGCTGTTTGGTTTGTGGTGATAAGAAAAAGGGAAAATTTATATGGGCTTGATACATTTCATTGTACCTAAAAAGAAATGGTAGTAAGTTCCCTCAGCATCCTGTGTATCAGGTTGAAAGAACATTTAGAGGACAAATTTCATCAAATACAAAATGCATTTCTTTTTGACATATTCTGTTTAAATAGTTTAAAAAGAGAAGAGCAGTAGCAGTAGGCCTCAATACTAACTGGCCTATACTTAATACTAATACTACTGGCCTTAATACAAATTTTATTTTATTAGTACATTTTAGATACACATAATGATAACATTTGTCATGGACAATTCATAATGTACCAGTACATGGTATATCTTGCTTCTTTTTTTCCCATTCTTCTCCCCTCCCTTCATCCTTTGTAACTGTTTTTACTAGTACAGCCTTGGGAGGGTAGTTTTGCCTGCATCATTATAGCTAGTAAATACTGAACCAGGATTTATATGGTAGGTCCAACTCAGATACCTACCCAGGGGTTGGCAAACTATTACACACGGGCCACAAAAGCTAAGAAGGATTTTTATGTCTTTGAACCACTGCAAAAAAAGGTCAAAAGATACATTTTTATGACACATGAAAATTAGTTAAGATTCAAGTTTTAATGTTCACAATTAAAGTTTTCTTGAAACACAGACATCATTTTTTTCCCATATTATCTATAGCTGCTTAAAGTTAGAATGACAGAGTTGAGTAAATGCAACAGAGACTGGACCACAAAGCCTAACATGTTTATCATCTGTCCATTACAGAGAAAGTTTGCTGACCCTTGTCCTAGGAGGCTAGTTACTTGGCAAGCGTTTGGCAGACAGGTCTAAGATGGGGGCTCTGAGACTTTTCCTATTTCCTGTCAGGTCTGAAGCTCTGCTTTTCTGGCAAATATCCTGGAAGTTACATAGGTTTGACTTAAGAACTAATGAGTAATAATTATTTGTGGGATAACTCAATGATCTTTCAAGAACTCAATGTTTTCTCAGCTTGAAAGTCCACAAGCTCACATAAAAGAAGTATTTGTGCTTGTCAGCATTATATCACTACAACAAAATATGTGAGAGAAAATCACCTTAAAGGAGGAAAGATTTATTTGGCTTATGGTTTCAGTCCATAGTCAGTTAGCTCTGTTGTTCCTGAACCTGTAGTGAAGCAGAACATCATGGCAGGGAATGTTTTTGGTAGGACAGAACTGTTTACCTCATGGTGACCTCGAAGAGAGAAGGGAAGAGACCAGGGATAAAATACACCCTTTGAAGACATGTCCCTATTGACCTGCTCCTTCTACCACCTCTTGAAGTTTCCACCACCTCCCAATGGCCCATTAAGCCATGAACCCATTGGTGACTGAATCCATTGGTGAGGTTGGAGCCCTTAATAATCCTGTCAGTTTCCAAAGATTCTGTCTGTGAACACTACAGCATCAGAGACCAAGCCTTCATATGCTTGAGCTTTCAGGGACATTGCAGAGTCAAACCATAACAGTATTTTACTTGTGGTTGGTGCTATAAGTAAAAGAAACTCATGAACTGATAATTAGTAACTGGAAACAGATGTATAGATATTTTAATACTTATAATAAGCATGAATACCATAAGAGACTTGAGATTCAGACCACCTGCAAAACCCTGAAAAGTCACTCTTTGAGAGTACTGATTTAAAATGATTTAGAAGTACTTTGCTTAATAGTAATCTGATATTTATTTAAGTATCTCTTTTTCTGGCTTGATTAAATATATTTAATATGATTATATTGAAATGTGAAAATGACCATGTTTTCCCTAATTAAGACTCAAATGTTAATAGTAAGTGAACTGAAATTATTTTGTTCTGTGTTTATATTTAGTTTATTTCACCTTATGTGCCGTTTGGGGATTTTTTTTTTTCCTGATTTAAGAATGCTGATATGCCCTAAAGGGCCACGCTGTTTAGACTTTTGATAGGTGAATGCAGGCCAGAAAGGAAATGGAAGCGCAGCCAGCCCATACTTTAATACTGGATAGCTGCGTCTCTGAAACTGTGAACTTTGATTTTTTTGTTTTTTTCTTGTATCTTTTAGTAGTGGTGAATAAGTGCAAATCATGGGAACTTCCCCCTAAAAGAATTCCTCATTTTTAGCAGAGTTGAGGGTCCTACTGTCGCCTCTTCAGATCAGTCGGTCATTTCCTTTTAACTGAAGTGTGATGGATAGTCAGAAGAGCACCCAAAGGTGGGGATTTAGCTCAGTGGTGCAAGGGCCTGACTGGGAAATGTGAAGTTGTGAGTTGGATTCCTGGTACAAAAAAAAAGGCACACAAATTATGAGTGTAGATTAATGAATTTTCGCAAAACGAGCACACTGTTAACTAGCATTAAGTTTTAAAAAAATCTGCCATTCCCTTTAAAACCTCCTTCATTTTTTTTCTGTTCTTGAATCCCAAGGGTAACCAATTCAGCCTTCTAACAGCAGAGATGTTTGCCCTCCATTTTAAGTCCGTGTTTCTTGTGTAGTTGAGGAGATCTATGCAGTTCAGTAGAACTGCCAAGTGGCACAGGGAGAGGAGTTTGTTGCTCGGGGCCCTGCATCCCGGTAGTGCTCTCTGAAGAGTCTTCCTGATCACATGCAGAGGCTTAGGCATTGCAGACCTGGAGGCACCTTTGCACTGTCCGTCTGACCTTGCTGGCCTTTTCCTGTCCAGCCCAAGGTTTGTCGTATTGACCACTCCATGTCCTGCTTCTGTGTGTCCTCAGTATGACTTCTTCCTGGCTCTCTTCTCTATAAGGTGCCCCAAATGTCAGATTTTTCCTATACAAAGCTTGGATCTGGGAACCCCCCATCATTTTATTTCTTACTGTTGGATAAAGCCAGTGACATTATTTTCATGATCAGTTTTTATTAGTATCTTGGATCAAAATATATACAGTGGCCAGGAATTTAGCTCAGTGGCATAAGCGCCTGCCTGGCAAGCATGAGATTATGCGTTTGAGCCTCGGTCCTCCCCAAATTGATATAGTGGCTTATTAATCTTTATATTTTGCAGCTAAATTGATGTTTATTTTGTGGAAGGGATAAAAATTATCATTAAATTTATGAAATCAACCTCTAATTGAAAATGTTAATGAAGTAAGATGATAATTACATCAAAATATAGATTTGGAAACTTTAATAAAATATCTTGTAAAATTAATTTTTGCTGCCTGAGCTATACCGTATGACAGATCCGATTTTCCCCCAAATATGGCATTGTATACATCTCTCTTTTCTCCCAGGCATGCATGGAACAAACTTATTTTCTTTTGTACTCCTACTTTGATTTTATATAGGAAATTTTTTCTACATGTATCTTGTTCTTCTGGTTTGGAACTCTGTTTACCAGAAAACTTGACCATTTCTTTTAAATACCACTGGTTTTTCTTCTAAAAAGAAAGCACTGGACCAAATGTGATCTGAATTCATGCCACTTACATTGTCACTGCCTTATGCTCTGCAGCCTCAGAAATGTTAAGCATCAGTTGGTAGTTAGAAGGGAATGTTTTTGCTCAGGTCTCTGCCTGCCAGTTGGTGTTGATTTGGCTGAGTAGGGCAGGAGGGACAGACTCCCAACAGATGGAAGGGTAAAACATATCCAATTTATGAGGTAAATGAGTACGTACTATATACCAGACCCTGTTCCGAAGCTTGGGTGTACCTCGGTGACCAAAACACTGTTCACATGCAGCTTACATTCTAGCAGAGGTGACAGACATTAAGGGAGGCTGGGGAAGTGCTGGGGCGGCGGGTCAGTTGTACTTTTAAATAACCTGTTGTGTTTTTTTTTAAAGGAAAGGTGACAGTTTGTTGAAACAGAGGTAAGGAATCAACCATGAGCAAAGCTGCAAGAGGGGCATTCCAAAAGCGGAAACTGCAGCACAAAGCTTTAGGCAGGAATGTGCCTAATCATTAGGGACCAGCAGGGGTGTCCCAGTGTGGCTGGATCCCAGGGAAGGAGTGGGAACAGGGCTGGAGATAGTCTGGGTAACAAGGGAATTTGGGGCACCTCTTATAGAGCTTTAGTCTGTTCAAGGGATTTAAGCGGAGGCTGGATAATATGATCACAGGTTTCTGGGTTGGAATAGACTAGAGGAGGGCAGTGCTGAATTTCTTCTCAGTTCTGCCATCCCCGTTTTCCTACAGGTAAAGATGGCCAGACAATTGTATTGGGTCAAAAAATTACAATTATTTTCTAAAAACTTTAGTGTAAAACTTATAGCATATATGTTTTTTGCTGTTGTTGTAGTTAAAGATTAAAGTTATCTTGGAACTTCATAAAGAATACCGAAGTGTTTTTATGTTTACTCCAATGCAGCTATTTTTGTTTTACCCTTCTGCCCTTCCCTTTAAAGTTAATACCCTTTAATGCTCATTTTAAAATGTCCCTTTCTTCCTGCTGTGGATTTATGGCGGTAATGGTGCCCTTTTAACATTAACCTGTGCTTCATAACCGAGATAAAATTATATGTATCTTTAGTGTTATAGCTGTAATGATAGAGCAGTGGGATTTTACATGCACAGTAGAAGCCATAGGTTAAAACAAAGAAGAAAATAAGCAACAAGAGTTACCCTTTCAAGAATTTTCTTTTTTTAATTGAATAATTTTGTTCCTAATCTTGTAGCAGTGTCAATTTTTTTAATAATGGTGATAATTTTATCTTTATTTATGTAAGTAAGAGTTATAAACATTCTCTTGGTCAAGAATTGTATGCAAGGTGGCTGGGGGTGGAGGTCTGTAGTAGAGCACCTGCCTAGTATGTAGAAAGCTCTGGGTTTAGTCCCAGGTCCTGGCAAACCCCCCCCAAACAAGAAGAATCTTATGCAAGGATGATACAGTTTATGTAAGATTCATGACGTAATTGCTTATTAAATAACAATACTTTCTATAGGGCTTTTCTTAATTCTTGAAGGAACAGGTCATCTTGCTAATAATATTCATAGTCTAAAAGCTAGCTACTATTTATATTAGTATAGTTATTAGTGGTAATAGTATTTCTAAAGGTAGTAGGTATAATAACAAGTCTGATGTTCTGAATCTCATGTGTAACAAGTAGACACTGCTCTCGTAATCTTGTGAGATAAAGAATGTGTCAGTGAGGACCTGGACATGATTAAAAAGAAATGTTTTAGCCAAGCATGGTGGCATATACCTATAATCCTAGCTGCTCTGTATTCTTATCTGTTCAGGAGGCTAAGGCAGGAGGATTGCAAATTTGAGGCCAGCCTCGGCAATTTAGGGAGACTGTCTCTCTCTGTGGTTTAATACTGTGTCTTTGCATTTGTTCTGGTGGGTGAAATCAATCTTCGGGCTGTCAGTATGTACAGAAATGATGTTTCTTCACAGTCTGACTCATTTTCTCTGTCAGGCCTGTTCTTGGTCTGTGTTCAGGAACAAATCCTGCTTGTTGATGAGCTATCTCCTTGTCTGTTCATAAAAAGTCCTAGTGTTCCGTAAGCTTGTATCAAAGTCAGGCAGTGTTTTGAAGCCTGTCTCTCCCTTGACTAGGTTTCTTGTTTTTTTGCCCCCCATCTAGAATCTGCATCTCCGATGGATACTGAGGGCTTTGGTGAACTCCTTCAGCAAGCTGAACAGCTTGCCGCTGAGACTGAGGGCATCTCAGAGCTTCCCCATGTGGAACGGAACTTGCAGGAGATCCAGCAGGCAGGCGAGCGCCTGCGTTCCCGTACCCTCACCCGCACTTCCCAGGAGACAGCAGATGTCAAGGCGTGAGTACTGGTGGGGAGGCAGCCTTGGTGCTGGGTGGTTTGGGGGCAGAATCCGTTTCTTCTTTCCTGCCTTGAATTTGGATACAGAATGTGAATGACAGTCACAAGCCAGATTCTCAGGAACTCTTGAGAGGTTTTATAAACAGATTAGTTGCCTTGCTTTGTCTGCTTGACACTCCAGTTTTCCGGCCTGTCTGTTTGACCAAGCTGTGAGCTTGTGTCACAGCAGATCAGAGTGGGAGGGGGCTGAAGAGCTCTGTCATACAGAAACTGGTCACAGTTATTCTTGGTTGGTGTCATGGTTGATTCTTTGTGTCACCTTGAGAAATTTAGAAGTTTAAGTGACTTAACAGGGGGCAGGGGTCTTTATT
Organism: Cavia porcellus; assembly: GCF_034190915.1. Taxonomy (NCBI): domain Eukaryota; kingdom Metazoa; phylum Chordata; class Mammalia; order Rodentia; family Caviidae; genus Cavia; species Cavia porcellus. The sequence goes on from NW_026947487.1 coordinate 83,655,816, forward strand.
TTGAAAACATTCTCATCCTGTACAAGAAGAGGGTAGGGAGAGGATGTGAGTGCTACACCTATCCCAGGCAGGTAGCCTGCTTACAATGTAAGAGTGTTTGTTCTTGGCCTTTTTGCCCTTGTTGCTTTTGCTGTTGTCTGCCTCCTTGAACTGTTGTCCCTCTGCTATAGACCCAGCTGACTGTGAACTGAAACCTCTACAAACTGTGAGCTAAATAAACCTTTCTATGATTTTGGGAGTTGGGTATTTTGTCCTAACAGTGAGAGAAAAGCAACTGAGACAGCTTAGTTTGCCAGCCTTGGGTCATAATAAGCTCCCATTAATATCTTAGCAGATAAGGGCCTCACTGATAAGTGCTACCTTCCAAGCCAGAAAGCTCTCAGAATGATCAGAGTTTTTAAGGGCACTTGGAAGAAATAGATAGCAGTCAGTGACGAGAAACCATCTAAGTGGGGAGTGATTCTTCCTGCTTATTGTCAGTGAGCCCAGAGGCTGCCTCTGAATGGCCTTGAAATACAGTATTCCCTAGCTGATTATAGAACCGCAAAGTGGGTGAGTCTGGGAAATGCTGACTGCTGCCGCACAGCATCTGTTGGTCTGTTGATTCCATGAAAGTGTGTTTATAGTGTCTTCACTGGACCATATCTGGAGCCACAAGTATGAATTAGACATGTTGCTTGCTCTCCAAGGACTTATAATTTGTGGGATCAAGCAAAAAGAACCATGTTGCTTTCCAGAAGAAATGTGATTTACTGGTTACTACCTGTCAGATAGTTGGTTTTATTTAAGATTTTGCTTATTCTTTATAGCCAGCATTAGGCCTGTGAGATCCTTATTATTGTGAAGCAAAGGTCTGAAGTTAGCAAAAATCTCTCACCTCACATAATTGATGTGCTGAGTCAGAAATCAGACCCAATGAGGTTGATGCTGGAGCACAGGATCCTGTGACCCCAGTGGAATGGCCAAGGGGAACTGTTGCTGTGCCGGTAGGTCCGGAAAATCACTGAGATTCTATGTGGGAGAAACAAGCAACTGTCAGTCATCTTCTTAGCCTTCATTCCTTGAATCTGAGAAAGACTTGAGTGCTAGTATTAATGTAAGGACATTGTTTGAGGTTTCAGGGCTTAGTTTAAGGGCCACATTCTTTTGTGCAACTAAACTTGAGAGCTAAATGTCCCGGCTGCTCTTCGGAGTCAGTAAGGATGTTGTAGAAATTCTTCTGTAGCCATACCTGAAGTGTTATTTTATTTTATTTTTTTTATTAAAAAACCTTTTTTTGGGTGATACTAGGGATTGAATCCAGGGTTCGTGCATGCCTGGCAAGTGCTGTGCTACTAAGCTATACTGTCAGCCCTTTTAAATTTTATTTTTGAGGCAGGGTCATGTTAAGTTGCCCAGGCTGGCCTCAGACTTGTAATCCTCCTGCCTTAGTTTCCCAGGTAGCAGAGATTACAGGCATGAGCCCTTATGCATGGCAGTCCAAGCAACCTTTAGAGATTTTTACCAGTTTTCTCTCCCCGAAGGCTCCTTATTGTAGCTCCTGGCTGCCTGCGGTTATGCCCAATTTTGAGCATGCAGGCCCTACTTGTGTGCAAGGATGCTGTTGGAGCAAAGGGCTTGTAATACCAGCTGAGTTGCTATAGTTATAATTTAATTGCATCAGCTTTATAGTCTATTAAGTACAAAAGGGGAAAATGTTTTCTTGGTAACAGTTACCAGTCATGCTCTCTTTCTCGTAAATTTCCTTTCTTCTTCATCTCTTTTTACCTTAAATTCATTATTTTAGGGAGGAGGAAGTTAAACCTTGGAAAGAATGGCTATAGGGTGGGGCAGATGCTTAAAAAGAAACTAAAGGGCTAATGACTGTATTTTTCCATCTTCTTTAATAAGCAGAGATAAAAAGTATGATGTGAATAGTTTAGTACATACAGGATGAGGAAAGAAGGGAGAGCTGAGTAGGAAAATTTTTTATATGAAATAAGTTTTGAAAGAAAATCCTGCTTTTTAAGATGTGAAACTATAGATTTAAGACCAAATTCTTTTTGTGCTGAATTATTTGTTTATACATACGCTATTGAAATTTTCACTTTAGGGAATAGATTCGATAGCATTTTTGCATGTGTGTGTTTCTTCTTTTTAGACTGTTCAATTTTTTCACACATAGAAAAGAGTACGCATAACATGTAAAGTTATAAATCAGGGATTTGTAGACTATGGCCTCTGAGCCGCATCCAGCCTATGGCCTTTTAAAGTTTTATTGGAACATAGCCATATTTGTTTATCCATTGTATGTGCTGTTTTTATGCTATAATAGCAGAGTTTAGTTATGATAGAGATTATATGACTTACAAAGCCTGAAATATTTACTGTCTTCTACAGAGAAAGTTTACTGGCTTATGTTATAAAAATAAAATGAGTACATACCCATGATATATTGCATAGTGAAGATACAGAATGTTATCAGTATCTATGAAGGTTCCTGAGTGCCTGTCATCAGTTGCATTTCCCACATTCTCACCAAGGTGGCTTGCTAAAATTTTGCATTCAAACCGAAGCCAAACAACCTGGTACGCAAGAGTTATGGCGAGGAAAAAGTCAGCAGTCATTCTGTCTCTCTCTTTATCCTCTAAGATAACTTGTGTTTAGTTTGTTTATTTTTCTACAATTGTCTCTATAATCATGCAAAGCACATAAAAAATGTCTACTGCATTTGACCAAAGTCACATAGCAAATTATAACTTCATTGTCTTAATACTGCTCAGCTATCTTTTAAGGCACTTAATTAATATTTGTTAGGTACTGTGCCATGTACCTAACATATCTTCTATAATTTTCTCTTAAACTAGCCTTGTGAAATAAAGGTTAGCTCTATTTTATAAATGAGGAAGGTCAGATAGCAAGTGGGCACCCAGAATTCAGACTCAGCTTGGTTAGTAAAAATAAGAACTTGCCATATGGTACTTTTCAGTTCCCAGGGAATTGTCAAATCATTTTCCTATTAAGTCTTCAAAGCTATAGAGGAGAGACAAGGGTTGTTTTTTACATGTAATGGGAAAAAACTAGAGCTTGAAAAAGTAGTGTATTTAAAATTTTCAGTGAATTGAAGTGTAGGTGAGACTTGAACCATGGCCTCCTGGCCTTTTTTTTTAACCAACCTTATGTGTCCTGGGGACAGCCTTTGTACTGTTACTGTCCTGGGCCTAGAGTGTTTGACTCCAACTTCTATGACTTTCTGCTCATGGTGGGGTTGTCTAGCTTATAGGAATTGGGCCAGGTAGAAGACAGAGAGCCTTTAGATTTTTCCATTGTTAGAAACTGAAAGTTTCTGGTGCAACTTTGGTGTGTAAAAGCATTCTATCCTAGATACTGTACCTTCATCAGTTCTCCTTCCCTCTGTACCTAAAATCAGGGTTTCTGTATACATAAAACATGAACCATCTATTGCAGGCACCACCCACTTACATGATCATTCTCCTCTAACCATTCTACTAGCTGATTTTTAAATTCTAAGTTTTTCAAGTCATTTGGGCACTGGATGGAGTCTCACATATCACTGATGGAGATAAAGCACCATGGGACAGAATTTGGAGTAAGTAGCAAAATTGACCCATCACTTCCATTTCCAGGCATCTATCCCAAAGGCATACTAGTAAAAATATGAAAAGTCTTGTGCACAGGATATTTATTGCAATATTCTTTGTAATAGCAACAGAACTCAAATGTCTACCAATAGGGCACTGGTTGAATAAATGTGACACATCTGTATTCTGGAGTACTTCTTGGTAGGACTAAGGAATAACAATATATATTCCTGTGGAGTAATTGTAGGACATGCTGTTAAGTAAAAACTGCAAGGAACAGAAGGAATGTATGTGTGTGTGATTTTTTTTTTTTTTTTTGGAGATGGGATCTCACTATGCAGTTCAGCCTTGAGCTCACTTTGTAACCCAGGCTGATCTTAAACTCATAACAATCCTGCTGCTTCAGCCTCCCAAGTGCTGGGATTACAGTTGTGCACTGCCATGCTTGGCATATATATTATTATTTATTTTAAAAAGCAAATAAAAGGCATCCGGTATTCATGGATCAGAAATCTTAAATATTAAGGTGTTACTAGTCCCCAAATTGGTCACAGCTGTCCTTTTTTGCCAAAATTGGAAAGTTGATCCTAAATGCAAGGGCCTTGAATAGCCAAAATGATCTTTTAAAAGGCAGAAGAAAGGCGAAAATCTCATACTTCAACTTCAGAATTTACTAGACTGCCACAGTAATCAAATTTATGTGATACTGGTGCAAGGTTAGACATACAGATTAATGGAATAGAATTTTGAGTCCAGAGAGAAATCCATGTGTCCCTGTTTAGCTGATTTTTAAATAAGGGTGCCAAGATCATTTAATGGGGGAAAGGACAATTTTTTTTCTTTTTAGAGTAGGAAAATTTATTGGAGAAAATGAATGGGGAATAGGGCTAATTCCTGAGAGACAGGAGGAGTCCCAGATGGATCCAAGAATAGTCTTTTTAAACAAATGATCCTGGAAATCTACATGCAGAAGAGTGAAGGTGGGCACCTACTTCTTACCATATACATAAGTTAAATTCATAATATATAAATGGATTACAGGCCTAAATGTAAGAGTTAAAACTATAAAATTCTTAAACAAATGTGGGTGTAAATCTTTCCGACCTTTGGTTTGGTAGAGCTTTTTTAGATATATCATCAGTAGCACAATGAGAGAAGAAAAAAAATAGTTGAACTTAATCAGAATTAAAAACTTCTGAAAGCCGGGCTTGCTCACATGCTAATTAGGAGGCAGGAAGAATACAAATTCAAAGCCAGTCAGGGCAATTTAGTGAGACCCTGTTCAAACAAATAAGAAAAGGCTATGAATATAGTTCAGTGGTAAATCACTAGCCTAACCTGTGAATTGACCATGTAACCTAGCACTTGAACTAACTAGCAGGTAAATTAACCTAGAGTACAGTCTTCAGAACTGCCAAAAACAAAAAATCCCAAAAAAGCCCCTCAAAGCCTCCCCCCTGAAATATTCTATTGTACTAACAAGGAAAGCAAAATAACATGCTGCTATAGTGGTGCTTGATCTCCACACTTTGGACACTTAAGGTGGGAGGATCTCAAGTTCGAGGCCAGCCTGGGCTATATAATAAATTCAAGTCCGCGTTGAACAATTCAAGTCAACATAGCAAGATCTTGTGTCCTCAAAATAAAAACAAACCAAAGCTAAAAGATGACACAAAAAACAGCAACAACAACAACAACAAAATCCCACAGAATGGGAAAAAATTTTGTAAATGTCATATTTTGTTAAGGGACTTGTGTTTAGAATGTTTTTTTAAAAAAAACCACTTCATAGAATTTAATAATGAAAAAGACATTGTAATTTAAAAATGAGCAAAAGATCTTTGTCTAATAAGCGTGTGAGAAATGCTGGATGTCATTTGCCATTAGAGAACTGCAAGTCAAAAAAACAATAAAGAGCCTACCTCACACCTACCAGGATAGCTGTACTCCAAACAACATAGTAAGTGTTGATAAGGATGTGGAAGAAATCGAAACCCTCATACATTGTGTTAGTTTTCTGTCATGGTGACAAAACACCTGAGAAAAGTTAATGTAAAGGAGTAAAGATGTTTTTATAGTTTCAGAGATTTCATTCTCTGGTCATTTGGCTCCATTGCTTCTAGCCCTGTAACAAAACAAAGATCATGGTGTAGGAAGGCTACTTGCCTTGTGATAGCTGGAAGCAGACCGCTAGAGTGAAAGGACCATGGACAAATATACTCTAAAAAGCCGCTCCTGGTTCCTCCAATTAGACTGCGAATTGAACCCTTGGATCGACATGGTGAAATTAGAGCCCTCATGTTCCAGTCCTTCCCCAAAGCCCCATCAGCTATCAGGCAAGTTTTCAACCTGGTGAGCCTTCTGGGAGCATTTTTGATCCCAACAATAACATACATTGTCGGTAGAGATGTAAATGATGCAGCTCTTGGATGATCTTACACCAGTTCCTCAAAGGAGTAAATACAGTTACCATGTGAAAGAGCCATTCCATTTCTAGGCCTGTCCCTAACAGATGAAAATATTTGTCCACGCACAAACTTGTGGATAAATGTTCATGGCAGCGTTTTTTAATAATGACCAAGCAATAGAAATAGCTAAACTGATGAATGTGTGCATAAAATGTATCATAGCTATATAATGGACTATCATTTGGCAATACAAAATAATGAAGTTCTAATACATACTCTTACATGGATAAACCTTGAAAGTATTATGCTAAGTGAAAGTCAGTCACAAAACACTAGTATTGTATAATTGTATTCATGGTCAGTGTCTAGAATAAGCAAATCTAGAGAGATGGAGGGTAGATTAGTAATTGCTAGGAATTAGGTGAGTGCATAGGGAAGTGACTACTGATAAGTAGTTTTCTTTTGAGGGGATAATAAAAACGTTCTAGAACTGATTGTAGTGATTGTGGCATAATTGCAATTATACTAAAAAATTGATTATACATTTTAAATGATGAATTATATAGTATGTGACTTATATCTTGAGCTTTTTGAAAAAAAAAAAGGTGGTCCCAAAACCCCAGTACTTTTAAAATACTTCCTTCTTTTCTTTTTAATCAGTAAATATGCCTATATATACATATTATATATGTACTGGGGTTTGCTTTTAATCAATTATAGTTAGATACACAGTCAGGGAAGTGACTGTGTCATGAAGCAGAAGGGTTTTACTCATAGAGCCCAAGAACAAGGTGGCACAGAATGCCACACAGTGCTAGGTGGGGAAGACCCAGGACTGATCAGGAGTGGTACTGTAGTTTTGAGAGACCCAACCCTGAATGCCATAATCCTGATGAAATCTTAAAAGCCAAAATTCTGAAAACTACAATTCCTACGGGGAAGGTATCTATGTAAAGGATAGAAAGCCAAATTCTGAGGAAAAGATTGGCCGTGTAATTTGACAATGATGAAAATCTCAGTTTAAAAATGCATTATTTATCTACTGATTGGCGTTACCTCTAACTGTTGAAATTCCAGGAGCTTTTAATGAATTAAAGCCATGTTTGTTGAAGAAGTCAGCAGTTACTGATTATTTTGAAAATAATTATGTGCATGGTAGGACAAGAGAATGTTTCTGTAGCAGTGTTGCCTGCCATTCAGTAACCAGTGTTTCTGCCAAACTCGGTTTGGACATTAGTATATACAGAGTAGATTTGTTTCTTTATACCTACAGCAGCATAGAAGCATAGACAGCACATAGGAAGACAGGGAGTACTGGTGTCAGTGTGTATCAGAACACAGAAGGATTTCAAAGAGCACTATGCAGAAAATGAATGCAAATGAATTCTTTAAAGAGAGCCATGCCCTAAAAGAAGAGCAGCTACTGCTACCTGTCGTGATGTAAGACTTCAAAATAAAATGATCAAGGAAATTGGCCAGCTGTTAGACTACCTCCATGTAATTCCCCGTAGCCTGTCCCAGAACATACTTTTTCGTATGTTTAGTTTTTTGTGCCCAACCCCATTATTTTAACTTTGGCAATTTACTAGGATATATATTTTTGCATCTTTTTCAGTATGAGAGGTATAAATTATGTAAAGGCTTTTTAGAGTGTTGTCATTTGCTTCGTTTTTTTTTTTTTTCAAATTTGACTTTTTTACCAGATGTATTATTGCAGTGTTGACTGTGTAAAAGCATTGTGTACATACATAAAAACAGTAAGTGAAGGGGTGTCTTTTTTTTTTTTTTTTTTTTAACATGTGCGTTTGTGAAGAAGAGAATTGGGGTTTTTTGGTGAGGGGAGTTGGGTTTTTTTTGGTCAGTACTGGGAATTAAACCCAGGACCTTGTGCTTGCCAGTTAAGTGATCTGCTGCTGTGCTGTACTCCCAACTCCTTATTGCAGGATTTGATCAGTTTTCTCATTGGGCTTAATGTATTCCTCATGGTTTTTCGATGACTACAGTTAGAAGCCTGGGTGTATACATTTACCAATCATAATAATATACTTTTTTTTCTTTTTCTTTTATTTTTTTGAGATCAGGTAAGATTGGACATGTTCAGGGTGGTATGACTGTAAATTCTTCCGGTTTTTTGAGACAGTCTTGCTGTGTAGTTCAGGTTGACCTTGAAGTCATTGTGATCTGCTTAGCTTCTTAGGTGTTGGGATAATAGGTATACACCACCACCATGCCCAACAAAAATATGCTTTTACACATTTTGCTTCTTGATCTGTTTCTTTATGAATATGGTTTTGTTCGTTCATAACAGTTATACTCATGTGACATGATTATTATTAGTGTATGTTTATACTTTGTTTCAAAAATATGTTAACATTGCCTGTTTCATTGTATAATGTGACCTATGAAGTGGTATGTCATGTTTTTGAATAAATCCTCCTTTAAAAATGCAAATAAATGTGTTTAAAACAGTTTTTAAATTTATTTTTTCTAGAGTTGTATTTTCAGAATTTTGATTTTTTGGGAATTTAGACTTAAGGGATTTTGTTCTGGAATTTCAGCATTTGGAATTACAGGTACATGATATTGTGTTTCTTGGGATTATGGCCTACAGCCAGTTGGGAAGCAGAGAGATTGAGGGAAAATGGAACAGGATCCTCACTATGATCTCTGCAGGGAGGCAAGGCAGTTTAAATGTGTTTAGGATTTGCTCTTTCAGATAACTTCCAGAGAAGTTACTTGGTAGAACTGTGTCTAGCTGTCTGGTACCTGGTTTGGGGATTATTAGAACAGGAATAGTAACCAAGAGTGTGAGAACCTTGTGAGAATCTAATAAAGGTAGTAGTGGAATATGGTCTCTGAATTGATTGGTTTGCATATGAAAGATGGAATTGCTGTAGAATCCTTTGATATCACTAGGAATTAGCTGCCCTGGGAATAGCAGCTCCTTTAAGTGTCTCCAGAGCCCAGCAGGCAGAGCATCAGTTATGGAAAACAAAGAGGCATTAGTAATGTACAGAGTAAACAAAATGTTACCTGTGGAAAACAGGAATAGGTGAAGAAGGCAAGACCCTTTTAAAATAGATCTGACTTTGGAACTTTTACTTGAAAACAAAATTAAGAATTAAAACTTGAAAATAAATATAGATGCATATTCGTTGATGACATAACCATACAGAGGGGAACGGTACCAAGTAGCATTTTAATGTCTTCAATAATTGTATTGTTGGTGAAGGATTGTTACTGCTATTCAGAAATGGTCGTGTGTATAGTGTGCGATAAAGGGCATTAGTAGTTACTGTGTGAGACTTGATGTGGACAAAAGCAGATACATGTGCAGATAGAAAAATCTATAAAGTTAACCTGAAACCGTGTGGGGTTTTTTTGGTATTTGTTTTAATAGGGTTTAAATCCAGGGTCTTCATACTGAACTACATCTCTGTCTCTTTTTATTTTCTCATTTTAAGATGGGTTTCACTAAGTTGCCCAGGCTGGGCTACAGTTTATGAATCTTCCTGTGTCAGCCTCCCATAGTGCTGAAACCCTGTGTTCTTAATTTTGAATTGGATGTATCAATATAATTCATGATGTAATTTATCTTAAGAAAACTTAAGAGAAGACTAAAAAGCTCCATTTCTAGCATTGGCTATTTCTTTTCAAAAGCATTTACTGGTCAAGGGACTTAATAGGCAGCAGAGTTAGAACTTAAAGAGGTACTGGCATAGTATTCAACTTTTGAAGAGAGGCTATGATGAGGACTTGGATTTTGGTTTGACTGACTTTGAATGAGTCATAGACTGCCCAGGACTTTTAGTTTCCCCAGCCAATGAATGAAGTATGGACTAATTTACTCCTAAAACTTCTAAAATTTGTGTTTCACTATATCTGTATTTTCAGAGGCTATAGGTATAGGATAGTGGTCGTTTGGGTTCTAGGGAGGCTTAGGAAGGAGAATTGCAAGTTTGAGACCAGCCTGGGCAACTTAGCAAGACCCAGTCTCAAAATTTAAACAAACAACAAACAAATAGAAAAACTGGGAATCCAGCTCAGCATTTGCCTAGCATGTGTAAGGCCACTGGTTCAATATTCAGTATTTGTTCCCCCTTCCCCCAAAAAGTGTGTTCTAGAGCTAGATGACCTGTCTCTCCCATTTCCTGGTTCTCTAACTTTGCAAATTGTTTAACCTCTTTGCATCTTAGTTTCCTTGTATGCAAAATGAAGCAGAATATGGCATCTACTTCATAGGATTCTTTCAGGTATTTGGACAGCCCAATCTTTGGTACTGTTATCATTTCAATGCACATGAGGCTGTCTTTCTAATTCAGGCATAATCAGAACTCAAATCTCTCTTTCTGCCAAATGCAGTGTTATATCTGTTATACCAGGTAATAGATCTTTATACGGAAATATAAAACAGCCATATAAGACTGTCTGGACAATAGGAAGTTTTGAATACAAATACTCTATAATTTTCATGAACTATATTAGATGTTCTACTTCTCCTTGTTCCTCTTTGTCTCCTTTCCATGCCCCATGTAGGTCAGTTCTCCTTGGTTCTCGAGGACTTGACATATCCCACATCTCCCAGCGATTGGAGAGTCTGAGTGCAGCGACCACCTTTGAGCCTCTCGAGCCTGTGAAGGACACAGACATTCAGGTAAGTGCTGCCCAGTGCATATGGAACCCTGAGCATGCAAGCCAGGCTGAAGATCCTGGCCCTTTGTTCACAACTGATTTAGGAATTCTAGTTTTCTTTGTTCTTTTTTTCTTCCCTAGATGGTAAAGGAATGGTAGATTCAGCTTTGGAGGTAGAGTGGAGAATATGGGGTTATTTTGACAGTGCTCTATATGGCTAAGTTTAAAACAGTAATTTCAACCCCCCCTCTTTAGATAATCTTAATTATGAGAACAGATTTCTTTTCCTTCCTTGGACCTAATCCAAGACACAGAGACATTAGGTGTAAGTTTCTCTTGCTTTCTTTATTAGATTTCAAATAATTTTACTATTAATCTTTCATATTTCTTTTCTGCATCTTGCTACATTTATTGGCAAAGAGCCAATAAATAATAAAAATAAATTGAGCACTGTTTACTGAAACCTGTTCAGTGACTTCCAGGAAATATTTGGCTGCATTAGTGGCACCAGGAAATGAAATAGTCTAATAGAGCACTCCAGTCTCATTTACCCATATATGCCACCAAGAGTTGATGGCTCTTTTAATCTAATCAGAAACTCATATAAAATTGTTAAGAAAAAATCTTGTCATTCATTTAGTTTGGAGGAATTGAACACTATTCACTTTAGAATAAAGAGACTTCTGAGAAGATTTTTATCTTTAATTTAACTTTACCTTTTTCTTTACTTTTACTTTTTTTTTTTGAGAGGGTTCTTTGCTGTGTTGTCTAGGCTGACCTTGAACTACTGAGCTAAAGTGATCCTTCTTTGTTGGCTTCCTGAATAGTCAGGACTACAAGTGTGTACCACGCTGTCTGATTTGATTTACTTCTGAAATGGCCAGGACTCCTGTTCTGTGCCAGCAAATCCTAGTAGAAATCGACAGTAATTGTATGGTTCTTTGGTCTCAGTTTGGGTTAATGCTCTATCCCACTACTCTTCCTAAAAACCATCCATTTTAGTCTATTTGCTGAGTTTATTGGGAAACCTAATTTGAGTTGAATGATTATAAATGTCCATAATTTTTCCAGTTATTGGTATCCTCCTGAATCATATTTGATGGTAAATTTATAGATACCTTCTCCTTTCCATGATTTAAGATATTAAATATTAAATATATTAAGATATTGATATAGATATCTTAAAAGGGCATATTAAACATTTTTAGCCACCCATCTGTCACCCAACTCAACTAACTGCTGCATGCTCTGTAAACAAGTACTTGTAACAGAGACGAGATGGGTTGAATAGAATAGAGCTCAAGTAATTTGAATGTGTATATATATATGTATATATATATATATGTATATATGTATATATATATTTGGGTGGGGGACAAACCTGATAGTGTGAAAAGAAATGGCCCTAGCTGAAATATTGTTTGCATGTTTGTTTTTAATGTTGAAAATTCCAAAGAAGCTGTTTATTTGAAAACTTAACTGCTTTCAAATTTTTCTTTGGCATTTTTGGAATACTTGGAACATTCAGTAATATTTTATAATGTGCTTTGTGCATCAGTAACATTTAGTAACATATTTTGTGCATTTATATTGATATAGTATTCCATTTTTTAACCTTGAGATATTGACAGATTTATAAATACATTGAGTGGTAATGATCGTGTCTTCTAACCTGCTTAATTCAAGAACACCATCCTCAACACCCTCATTAGATGGTTTCCTAGCAATACATGCTCATCATATCAAAGAGAATTTCTTAATTTGGAATGAGCATGGCTGTGAGTTTTGGTCCTGTGTGGGAAATCTTTGAACTTTTGAGAGAAAAGATGTTTCCATTTCAGAATTTCACCTCTCACTTAGACTTTCCAGAATAGCTTCAACAATGCATAATTGTCAGTCTAAGATAACTTTTGACTAGTTGGGAATTTATGATCTAGACCTGAAGAAGATTTGAAATAAACCCTCTGTACTTCGTCTTGTCAGCAAAGACTGGAGAGAACATAGTGTGCGTCTAAAAGGCTGTGGCTTTAACCTGATCTATGGGGACTCAAGTCTTATCAGTAGGGACTGGAAGCTTTAAATTGTTGACCTATGCTTAAACTTCATACACCATCTGGTAGTACTACGTCCTTGTTTGACTTGTGTACATAGTCAAGTGTAAATACTGAGCCATTTCATACCATTAGCATTAAGTGGTCTCCTTCTAATTCTTTTCATAATGTGTTGGTTATCCAAGAGTAAAATTGGAGATTTTCAGGTTTTTTTTTCATGTGTTTATTTTTAGAAAAGTCTGATGTATACTATCTGATTGTCATTTTTCCCATTTGTTTTAATAGCTTTATTGAGATAGAATTTGCCTACTGTAAATGTGATGGACATCTCTATATGAACTTGTTTTTCAGCCAGTGCATTGTTTTGAAACGAGGATGCACCCTAATCCCATTTGCTAAATATCAATCAGAGTAAAATTCTTGTCCATTTATAAGATCCTTGAAGTAGTGTTCATAAAAGAAGTGCTCATGCCTTTGGCAGATACTGCCTGGGACTTTCTATTATTTATCATTTGCATTACTTATAGGCTTGAAAAGGAATTTTCTCATGTGTAGATTGTCTTTTTCTGTTTGGTAAATATTGACATATTTCCTCACTTTCTAATGGAGCTTGAAATTAATGTTTTTTTTGTTGTTACTGTTTTGTTATTATCTGATTTTTTTTGTTTTTGAATTTGTTTTTATTTTGAGATAGGGCTTAATTATGTAGTTCAGGGTATTCTTTAAGTCTCTAGGCCATATTGACCTGGAATGTATGGTGATCTTCTTGCTTCAGTTTCCTAGGTGCTGAGATTACAGGTGTGTACCACTATGCCTGCTAATGATGTTGGTATGCATAGAGAAGGTATTTTTTAAAAAGTTGCTGTGGCCAACAACAATACATTACTTATTTATTTTGTCTGTTTGAGACAGAGTCTCCATGCAATTCAGACTGGCCTTGCGCTCATTTTGTAGCCTAGGCTGGTCCCGGGCTCTCAAGGATCCTCCTGCCTGAGCCTCCCAAGTGCTGGGATTACAGGTGTGAGCCACCATGTCCGACTAATAATACATTTTTTAAAAGTCTATACAAATATGCCTGTGTGTGGTACTACTGTAATTTTTAATATGTTTATTGAGTTTAGTTTTTAGAAATGATCATGAAGACTGACAAATTGTGTAATACAGGTGAGGAACCATGATGTAATAGAACATACTGCTAAAAAGACTATACTGATCTTTTCAAAGTGATTTTGTACTTACAAGTCCTCTTAGAGTGCTTTACTTGCTCACTTTTGTCTGTGGAGAAAAAATACTGAGAACAGGTTGCATGTCTTTCTTAAGCTCTGAAGAGACCTAATGTACCATAGATGAAAGTATTATATAACACTAAAGTGTGAATTTGCATAGTTCAGTTATGTTCTGGGCTTTTTCACTAGATTGCGTGTATATTTTGAGAAGGCTGAGCAGAAATAGCCTGAATCAGCCATAAAAATTGGAGCTGCAGTTTCCCAGCATTAAGCTATAATATTTCCAAATGGCATTAGGCCAAAGCAATAATATTATTGCTAAATTTACTATATTAAATCCCTATCTGTGCAGCAACAAATTACCACAAACTTGGTGGCATAAAGCAACTAAAATGTATTCTGTCACAGTTTCAAAATATTGGCAGCATTATGTTTCTTCCACCAGCTCTAAGGGAGAATCCTCCATCTTTCAGCTGTTGGTGGCTTTAGGCATTGTTTGTTTTGTAATTAGCATAATTTGATTCTCATTCTTAGTCTTCACAGGTTCTTCCTTATGTCAGATCTTCTTTCTTTTCTGTTATGTTATCAGTCATTGGAGTTAGGACCCATCCTAAGTCCAGGGTGATCTCATCTTGAGATCTTTAACTTAGTTGCAAAGACACTATTTTTAAGTAATATATATGTATGTATAGGAATTTGGATTTGGTCATATATTTTGGTCATTCAACATACTGCCCTTACAAGTATAAGAAATTTCAAAACTCTTGACTATAAATGATGCAACTTTTGAAGATTTAAAGAAATCTAACTCCTCTTCACCGTTGTATGAAGTATGAGTATCAGGATAAGACATATTGCTATTGAACATTGCTAATTGTTCCAGTGACTGCATACCGCAGCCAAGCATCTATCTTAGCAGTATTCTATGTTGGATATTTAGAAAATAGGCCTGATTGTGTGTGTCTGATTCCATAGTTTAATGCTAGTTACTCTTTCAGAACAGATTAACAAATACCATGTAATGTGTTTGAGACAGTTTTATTTATTTTGGAGATGGGATCTTGCTATGGTGTCCAGATGGGAATTGGACTTCTGGGCGCAACTGATTTTGCTGCCTCATATTGCCAAGTAACTGAGACTACAGGCATATACTACTGTGTCTTATTCGTATTAGGTATTCCTATTAGGGAGATCTCTCTAGAGATATTTTCAACAGAAGTAGTCTGCTTTTTATAAAGTATTAAATATATCATTTTTGGGGTAAGTATAGGTAAGATTAAATAGTGATATTTTCCCAAGGTAGGAGGAGCCGCCTTGTGTGTTTATATTCTCTGCTTCCACCAACCTTTGTTTTTGTTTTTGTTTTCCTGTTACACTTCTGGCCTTTGCTTATCACCTTCTGGTAGCTTGGAGCAGCTGTGCAGAATGTCCACATCCTAATTTCAGTCCGAGACTCCGGACTGAAATTCAGTCCGAGGCTTAGATGGTACTACTTACATAGTCTTCTCAAATCTTCCTTCCCCATGGCCTCAAAATGTGCCTTTCCTGTTTAGGAAAAGGGAACGTTGTGAATGTTCCCTTACAAAGTTGAAAGAATTCTAGATTATCTTAACATAGTGGTGGCCAATTTTAATGTTAGATAAGTGAAAATGCGGCCTTTTCTACCAAAAACAAAACAAAACAAAAAAATCTAAAAAAAACCCTCTAACTATCTGAATAGAGAAATCTGTCTTGTATGAGTAAAGAGAAAAAGAAATCTTACACAAGGATAAAATAACCATAAGAGAAGTAGTCAAGAAAACTGAAATATCACCTTTTTCTACCAAAAACAAAACAAAACAAAAAATCTAAAAAAAAAACCTCTAACTATCTGAATAGAGAAATCTGTCTTATATGAGCAAAGAGAAAAAGAAATCTTACACAGGGATAAAATAACCATAAGAAAAGTAATCAAGAAAACTGAAATATCACATGTAAGATTAATGATGTAATAGTAATTAACTTACTAAAAACGTTTTGGTTACTCTACTGTATCTGTATTAAAATATTCATTATTTTATTTTTCTGTCCTTGGAAATGCAGAGTGTTCAAATCATGTTTAGTTTGTATTTTAAACAGCAAGTAGAAACTAAATGTCATGGATAAGTGTAAAAATGAATCAGTTGTGTTGTAACTTCTTATAACTTGAATTCTTATGAATCAGTTGTGTTGTAACTTGTTAAAATTTGAATTCTTATCACTTAAATCACTTAACTCTCATTCTGTAGTTTAGGCTGCCCTTGAATTTGCAGCAATCCTCCTGCCTCAGCCTCCCAAGTGGTGGGATTATAGACATAGATGACTGCTTAACTTTTCTGTTTTAAGAAATGAGATACGTAGTTTAAATCAGTTGAGGAAAAGTGCAGTCTGAATAGGTGAACAATATCTGAATTTTAGGACTACTTTTTAAAAGAAAATGCATTTGTTATTTTATCTTTTTCCAGAAACCAAAACTGCTAAATTAGTATGCCAAGCAGAGCTCTTACCAGAGCTATTGTAGTACATCTAAGGAAGAGACGTGGTTCATTCATAAGATTTGCATGTATTTGCATACTGAGAATTTGTACAATTTTGAGAAATGTTTTAAGAAATATTGTGTTGTTCCTGCACCTAATATGTTTGAGCAGGATTCTCTGAACAAAATGGCTATGTAGCCTAAATTGGATGATTATAAATTTTGTTTTGATGGACTGTGGAAGGAGTAAGATTTTGCTAAAGTTTTTCAGATAATATAAAAATATAAACAAGTATTCTATATAATCTGTGGTATTTTTAGTTAAGCATTTGTGTTTATCTCCTTTGCAATATTCCTTGTGGACATGGGAAGAATCAACAGGAAGTTCATAGTAACCTTTCTTTTTGCTGTGTATTGGTAGAAGACTTTTTGGATATTTGAATTGTGCCCCCTTCCCAGCTTATAGCAACTGCTTCTCCTGGACTTAACACAACTGTAGTTAATGGGCTGTGGCTCACTAGCAAACGAATCTGATTATCACTGGACCCGTAGTTTTTTCCTAGAACACCTGGTATTTTTAGGCCACAATTCAGGCCGAAGTGCATATAGAAAAGATACATATCCTTGAACAACTATTTGTAAAACGACAACATCAACCAGTGATTTCTTACTCTTTTTTTTTTCTCTGAATGTATGTACTATTTCTACCTGTTTTCTGTTTTGTTTAATCTTTCTCTAAATAAAAAAAAAAAGAAAAGATACATATCTCACTCTGCTCACATCTTAGAGACAGAAGTTGTGCCATGTTTTTTTTTTTGTTCTCATTGTGAACACAATGGTGTCTACACTACCCCTGCTTAATATTTGTAAATATTTCATGTTCTTTATCATTAAACCTTAACCCAGTATAAATCTCAGAATTGGTAAAAAAGAAAAAACAGTAGCCTGTAATAAATAAAATAATGTCTTCATACAGATAGGCTAATGTGCCATCTTGTTTTATAGCCTCATGCTGATTACTGTGGTGAGAATGAAAATGGTTTAGTTTTTCTGCTTGTCTATGATAAGAGAAAAGGTAGGCATTGTGATGTGGTGGCACATTGAAATTTCGTGAATGGAATTAAAAGTGGTAACTTTGGAATAAAAATGGGGTTGCAGACAATGTGGCAAACTGCTTTTACATGAGCCAGGGATATAAGATTTCAGTCCTTTTATTTATCCATTCACACTTGAATGCAAGGCTTTCAGCACAAGCAAGTAAATGGATGCTGAATACATTCTGTCTGAACAAGCAGGAAACGACAGGCTTTTTGTCTTAGAGGTTTCTTATATCCTGTAGTGAACAAGCAAATATCAATTACCAACTTAAGAAAGAAGTTGGAATGCTTCTGTAAGAGTATTTTGGAACAAGCCCATAGCTAAAATATTTATCTAACATTTTAATAGAGCTCTTCAGGTAGTGGCCAGGCTCTCTCTGCTGCCTTTGAACTGGAGTTGAGTCATCCCCTCCCTCCTTCACTAGGTTTCTCTTAATCTGCCAATATCTATTGATGCCCCAGCACTCTAGAGAAGAAGAAAATATATTGTCATCTTTAGCCTGGCATCTTTAAGTTGCTTAGTTTCAGGAACCAGAAATGGGCATGTCTTTTTATCTGCTGAACTATTTGATACTGGAGTGGATGTGATTTAAATGGCGGTTAAAGCCTTGTCAAATATTGAATGCATTACTGTAGGCCAGTCTGTTATTCTCAGATGGCAGCCCTTGACCCGGTATGCCACTTTGATCTGCTTGCCACAGTGCTTTGTGATCCCTTATTTCCATTTTGGAATGTTTGATCCAGAGCTTTTCAGGCCTGCAGCCTAATGTGGTTCCTTTGATTAATGGTAGTTGCAAAGTGTAGCTCCTTAGTTACAGAACTTCGGGTTCTGGACGGTCTTTCTACCACAAATGCATATTCTGTGAAGAAACTAAGAGAGGGGCTCTGATGAGGGGGCTTGGTTTCAGTCACTTTTGTTTGTTGAGGACTAGGAAGAGAAGCTGGGAGGTAGGAGGGGAGTATCCTCTAAACTAAACTAAGAACCGTTGCAAGCATGACATCATAGTGCACTCCTGTAATCCCAGCTATTCTTGAGGTGTGGCAGGCGAATCACAAGTTCAAGGCCATTTAAAGCACCTTAGCAGACCATATGTCAAAACAAACTAAAAAAGGACTGGGGTAGCTCGGTGGTAGAGTGGTTGCTCCAGATTTGATTCCCAATATTGGAAGTGGGGTTGGGGCACATACTGCTTTCTTTTAAAGGAGTTTTTCTGTCTCATAAATGCTCAGCCTATATCTGCACCTCAAATATGGGGAGACTGAATGAGTTCCCTCAATCCAGGTTGTTGGCAGCCGTGTTGGGGCTGAAGCCCTTGATTCTGACAGCTGCTGGTCTGCAGCACTCACAAGATCGGCAGCGGTGCACGTGCCACTTTTAATTATCGTGGAGGAAGAAAGACCACTGCTTCTCTGTGGAGTGGCTGTGAGGCTGAGATGCAGTCAGCAGAATCCTGCCTATGCTTTGCATAAATCTGCAGCACTGGAAGCACTGCAGCAAAGTGCTAAGCAGGGCTGGGCGTGACACGGTGGCTAAGAAATGCCTCAGAAGGAACCCTTGTCTTGTAAAACATATTTACAACTAGGACTGGGCTATTTAATTTATAAAGCAAAAGGGTGAACTGGATCAGCAGAATGTAAGTGAGAGTGTGGATTGGATGGCTGATTTTTATTATTATGGCCTAATTTGGTTTATTTCTTTGAATGGCATAAGCAGCAGATTACGGACAAGATTTTCCTCCACTCCCCACCCCTCCCCTTTTTTAAAAGAATAAAACAAAACAATGAGAATGATCTTGGATTTCAAAAACAAGACAGTAGGAAATCAACCGATAGTTACTATATTGCACATTGTTAGTTGCTCAACCTCCATGCCTAAAGGCCAGCAGAGTTTTTTTTCTTAAGGGCAGAATGGTAATATGTGACATTGTAATAAGGTTTAAGAGAGGCACGTCTCATGCATGTGGCGTGAACACTCTACCACAACACTGGTGAACTGAAAGATCCTAAGTTATTTCTTTACTTCAGTTGCTATCATTTAAGAAATTTCAGGTCTGTGGCTTCTAATTTCTTTTATGCCTAAGTCTCCTGGACTTGTTTCAGGTGAGATGTAGGCATGTAAAAAAAAAATTTTTTTTTTTTGGCACTGGGGATCCAACTCACAACCTCGCGCTTGCAAGGCAGGCGCTTTTGCCGCTGGGCTAAATCCTTGGCCCTAGGCATGTAAAATTAATTAGACAATATAAGCACTAAGTTGTCTCTTCAGTTGCTATCATTTCAGAAATTTCAGGTGTGTGAAGTCTAATTTCTTTTGTGTCTGTGTCTCCTGGACTTGTTCTGGTGAGCCAGAGGCCGGAGATTGCACCCTGCTTAAGCATTTTCCTGTGTTCCTCCGAATCAGCCAGTTGCTGAGTCCCAGGCACTTCTTGCACTGGCTGCCCTTCCCACGGTGCAGGAGATTGGACTAAGTACCTAGGTTCCTATGATTTGAGGTTCTTTGAGTGGTGAAGTGTGGGGCGGGAGCCCAGCAATGCTTCCCCAATGGCAGTGGCCGGAGGGTGGTGTGGAGGGCAGGCCTCGAAGCATAGCTTCTGTAGGCCTTCAGAGGCTGACTCACCCTAGGGTGCTCAGGCCTCCATCCCTTTAAAAAATTGTTTTAAAATGCTGTTGCTACCAGGTCTGGTGGTGCACGCCTATAATCCTAGCACTTGGGAGGTCGAGGCAGGAGGATGCCTGCAAGCCTGGGCTACAAAGTGACCACCCCCCCCCCAAAAAAAGCTGTTGCTGCCTTAGGGGCAAGTAGAAATAGCCATAGAAGGTTATGATTACTTAATTTCAAAATACAAATTCCCTATGGTAAATGTGATCATTATACCTAAAATGTACCAGTTTAATAAAAAGATACACTGGTGCAATAGTCTTTGAGAGTGTCCTCTCTGTTTCTCACAAAGAATATCAGTCTGCCTCAGGATTAGTCTCTAAATGAGCAGGGACTTGGTAGATCTTTGAAGGTTTATCTACAGGAACACTTGGTCCTAGTATGAGAACCTAAGCTGCCTCACATATCTTTGTGTTGAAGAAAGTGGTGGTTGATATTAGTCATTCACAAGGTACTTTTACTGAATCAGTACTTCTCAAACCAGTCCCACCCCCAGCTTTTTTTAGACTGAGACATTCTTTTATAAAAATAAAATAAAAATGAATTATTAGAAAAAATGAAATAAAAGACTTATAAATATGAGCCTTGATTTTTTTATTAGAATTAATAGAGAGAAAATTTCTTTTGTCAGGTTGTTATAAAAGTTTCTAACTGCTTATTTTTAGTTTTTGTATTTATCTATGGCAGACTGGGAATAAACTGCAGAATGGAACTCTTTGAACTATGCTTCAAGTTGAATGAGTTTTAGTTCTGCCTGCCTCCTTCCTGCCTTCTTTTCATTCCCTTCCTTTCCTATGCATGGAAACATGATTTAAAGAGAACTTTAAAATTCTGTCTTTTGTTTTACCTTAGGTGTTACCAGGGAGGCAAGGCTGAGATTTATTGAACAGTAATTATTCTAGATACTGCACTGTGCCCTCTCTAGGCTTCCTCATTTAATCTTTCCAGTAACCATCACAGGCTGATTCTGCTAACCACATTTCACCAGTGAGGAGCATGAGGCCTGTAGAAGCAAGCAAGGTATCCCAAACTTGAGTGCTGATCTCTTGGTTTGAATTCAGTGCTGTATTTTTAGCCTCCTGGGTTTTGAATTCCATTTAGACTATGACTGTTTTAGTAAAGGAGTGAATTTTCAAGATGTATTTGAAGGAGGAAGGCTCATGGAAAGAAATATGAAATAGGAGTATAGTTGATAGCACATTTAGAGCAAAATAGAGTAGAAAGCTGCAATGCCAGGGAAAATGAAACATTTTTTGAATGGCTGTGGTAGGCATTGCTGTTATTTACATGAGCTTAACAGTAAAATTACCTTGATTGAGAGGAAGCATACTTTCTAAACCCAGGTACAAACTCCTGCTGGGTGGGGCTGGGGGGTGAATTCTGCAGACCAAACAGGCCTCATTTGTTTATCTCCAAGTGCTTTTTTTTTTTTTTTTTTGGCCTGTAGTTTTTTGCTTGCTGAGCTGTCAGTTTAATTTACTGTCTAAAGCTCAGCCTATTATTTCTCAGGTTTGCTGCCCTACAGGTACACTGTAAAGGATTTCTGTGAAATTCTGGAGCAGCTTTTAGTTTCAAAATGCCAAGGCTTTGTGCTTGTGAAAATAGGTTGTGTTTGACTTCTTGCTTGATCTTCTTTGTTTTGTTTCTGAAGCTGAGCTTGGGTTAGAAGGATGATGCTAGAAGCAATTTAAAGGGCACATCAAAATTTTAGTGTAATACTGAACTATTGATTGTTGACTTATTTGTGGATTTAATGCAGACCCATTTCCTTACTTAGTGTCTAACTGGCCATTAAGCTCTGGCAGTGTGCCGGAATGTTGAAATCTTGATCGCATAATATGATTTGGCTGTCTAAGGGTATTATGTGCATTTGATTTTTAAAGATACAGACAAAGATCTCAACCTTACATATACTCTGAAATGCTGAAAATAATTTATCTATACCAAAATTACTCACTACTAGGAGACAGCAGAAAAGTGAGTGATTGAAATTCAGAATGTTTAACATCTGACTTCATACAAATTGTTATTCTCTGGACTAATTGGTCCTTATATGTAGACTAACAGCAAATCAAGAAGAAATGACTAAGCAGGGGACTAAAAGGGGGTGGCACTGAGTGTGCAAGGTCACAGTTAAGCAATAGAAATGACTATCAGCATTCACCTGGTACCAGTCTCCAGGCTCGGAGTTGACATTAGAATGTGACTCCAGGGCTGTTGCGGTGTTCTGCTTATGGAGGGAGCTGGACAGAGGCTCTTGGTGCCTAGAGGAAGAGTGGTCATTGATTGCAAAGAAGTTCTACCCTTTTCTTTCATAACCTGGGCACCTTTTGACTGAGTGAGAGGGCGTTCCCTCTCTTCTTTGAGTTATGACTGAGGGAGAGATACTTTGGAATCATTAAATACGAGATTTTTGAGAGAAAAAAAGAGGACTGATTTGAAACTTACTTTTCACCTGTAATTACAAAGTAAGACATGTTTAATTTTAAAAACTGGGAAATTGGCTTCAATGTGCACTTTTTTTCTTTTTATTTTTTAACTTATGAAACAAGGTCTTACTATGCAGTTCCAGTTGGCTTTGAACTCACTGTGTAGTCCAGGCTGACCTCGAGCTCACTTATCCCCCTGACTCCTCATACTGAATATTAGGATTATGGCTATATACTGCCGTGCCTGGCAGTGTGCACTTTCTTGACTGCTGCACTGGCTGTGAAGTTGTTAGAAGAGCCACTATTTTGAATGTGTTGAGCTGTTTGCACCAGATACTTGACACTGTAGAAGATCTTCTGTTTGAAAGTACAAGGAAAATTGGTATATTTTAACAGAGAAGTGAAGCATTATCACATGAAGTGTGTTTTAGAGATAGAATATAAATTGGGCCTCATAGCTCAGAATTGTTCGATTCTTATATTACCCAGTCTTTTCCTTGGTTTTGTAATAGAAGAACTTCCTGTTGTGTGAAAAGAAATCTGAGACGTAAATTTTCCAGCCATTACATCATTTCATTATTCCCCTCAGACCATTTGGAAGGCTGCTTATTTTGGGGGGCTGGAAGACCTTAGAGAAGTTCTGTGACTTTGTCCTAATTTGGAAGATGTGGAGGGAAGTAACAGGTCAGGAATTTTGTGTGAACTTTGAAGGATTCATCATAATTACCGTTTGTTTAAGCCTTTCGGTGGACTTTTTTTGTCACCCATTCGTTCCTCACTACAGAGTTTGAGATGGGTTCAGCAAGTGCTATCATCATGTTTATTTAGAAAGGAAAGAAATTGAGACCAAGACAGGTAGAATATGAAGCCACGTAAACCTTTACACCTTGCTCTATATTTTACCTTGCTGAGTGAGTCATTAGGTGGTGAGCTTGGGTAACTACAATAATATATTTTTTTAAAAGACATTAAGCCAGTTCCTTTATCACTGATCAGATTTCTTAACATATGTCTCTATATTTCATTTTGGATCTTTTCTTATCAAATTTTTGAAATGTTATTTCCATTTTATTTCTTCCTAGGTAAAAGACTTACTGATTAACTAAATTGGTTGTAAAGATGACGGTGCTACTACTTAAAGAGTAATTTGGAATTTATTGACTTCTATAGACTTTTGAGTGTTGACAAACTTCACTTATTCCATCAATATGCTTTGAAACAAAAAGTGGTACTGAAGTTTGTTGTTGCTATTGCTGCTGCACCTGCTGCTGCTGCAGTTCCTTGCTGTTCCTCTTCAAGGGGCTCAGGGTGTCTTAAAATTTGTACCGTAATAGTTGAGCCGGTCGGGGGTAATTATGCTGAGTAGGTCATTGGTGCCAAGCAAATGTATAGCACCAAACCAGAATAAATGCCCTATTTGGAACCTTGGGTGTTCCAGACTCAGGATTTAGAGCAGATTAGGAGAGAAGTAGTTTTTGTGTTTGTTTTTGCCTCCCTCTCTCTGTTTCCTTCCTCCTTTCCTTCTTCCCTCATTTTTTATCCCTCCTTCCTTTCTCCTATCATTCTTTTTGTTTGGTTTTGGTTTGTCTTTTTTCCTTTTTTTTGGTCTGGTTTTGTTCTTAGTTTCCTTCTGTTTTTTGCATCTCTCTCTGCCACACATCACCCTCGCCTTGGCCTGTTAGACTGGCTTTCACCAGGAACTGCGACTGCTAATGAGAGTGTACCAAGCCCTTCAAAGGCCCTGGGGCAGAAGAAAGATAGAAAACATTGTTGTAGGATTTATTCCTTTTTACTGATCAAGTACTAGCTATGAAGTACCAGCTGTTAGGATGACTCCTGTAGCCTGGCAGTGTATACCCAAGAAGACTGTCTTGCCCTGGGGAATGAACACATCTAGGTGTGAGGTTGAGCTGGGCCCAGAGCTGGCCTCACCCCCTATCATGGATAGGTCTCTTCTTTGTTTCCCCACCAATGAGTGTGCACTCATTACTAGTTTTTCCAACTAGCTAATTTACTCAAGTTTTGATCCTTCTGTCTGCGTATCTCTACGTATCTATCTATCTATCTATCTTATCTATCTATTTTTGTACATCTTGATCTTTTAGTGAATACCCTGAAATGCATTTCTTTATTTTTGGCCCTTGCCTGAGCCCTTAGGTGATTTTCTAGGCTCGATTTTTAGTGTCTGATTTGAGTTGATATTGAATATTTGTAAGAGTTTTCTATGATATAGTAAACTGAGGTTTTATTTGATTTTTTTTTTTTTTTTTTTTTTTTTTTTTTTTTTTAGTCAATGCTAAATAAAAAGAGTATGCGGAGGAAAGTATTCCAAAGAAAACTGGACTGTGGTTGTATCTCTCAAGTGTTTTGGGAATGAAGTTACAGGTTACCTCTGAACCATGCGTGCAGCATTTGTTAATTATTCACCCTACCATCCCTTTTCTGTGCATTGTCTTTTCACTCTGTTAGTGATTTCTTTTGATTTACAAATATTTCTTAATAAGATGGGGTCCCAGTAGTTGATTCTTTTATTTTTATTTTTTTTTTTTTTTTTTGGTCTTTCTCCTTTCTATCGGTACCAGGGATTGAACTCATGACTCCCTGCTTGAGGCAGGTGCTTATGCTGCTGAGCTAAATCCCCAGCCCTTTTGTTTAGAGCTTTCTTAGAACAAGAGAAGCATTGAAGAACCCTTTGGGCATCTAGGCTTTTCACTGAGGGTTAAAAAGAGAGTGGAACCACATGTTTCATCTGTATTTTTTATATTAACTTTCTTCTTCAAGATGGTTTTCATTGCTTCTGTATTCCTCTCATGCCCATACATCTTTGGCAACTAGAACCAAGCCTTTGGTCAGTATTTTGAAATTCGGGTGGGGCCCAGACTAGCTGCGTCAGTCACCTGGGAACTTTTTAGAAACACACATTGTCAGGCAACACTCCAGACTGACATTATCCCTGGAGTTTGGAGCCCAGAATCTGTTTTAACCAGTGTTCTAGTTGGTTTGTTTGAGACCTGCTAGGTTACATCAGCAGAGAAGTTGGCTTTTCTGGATCCCTTTGCTGACTTTTTGAACTTTTTGACTAACCTTGAATTTTTCTCTAAAATAAACTAGTACCAGTCTGCAAAACAGTTTAACTTTGAAGTGTTTGCATCTATAAAGAATTTGTAGCCACCTTTGATTTTAATCTGTTTTGTTAAGGACAAAGTCAATAAAATGTAGTTTAAAAACTTACAGGATTTATCAATTATAATGTGTTTCACTGTGGAGGTAATGAATCAGATATTGGGGCGCTAGCTCAAAATAAATTGCCTACAAAGCAGTCAGACTCAGAGGAGAGTGAAAAAGAGGGGGACACAGAGGAAAGGGATGTGGGGATTAATAATCCAATCTTGGTTAATCATCATTATCCTCTCTGATTGCTGCGAGCGGATGTGCTATTGCTTCTGCAAATGTTAATAATTCATGGATGGACTATGCCAAAAGGAGGCCTTAAATCTGGTCTCTCAGCAGATTAAATACACCGTCTGCCATCAGTAGGAGCCAGGAGAAATGAAAGATGGACTTGTTTTTATTTATTACCCTCTTCCTTTCTTTCCAGCTTTGTTCATTCTCATTTTGGTTACCTTTATATTTGCTACTCTGTCTAGTTCCCCCCTTAGTCCCCTATTAAATGCTGAGGGTCCTGGGTTTACTGTTAATAACATTAGATTTTACTTTTCCTTAGCCGTTAGTAACAACAGATGCCATGAGAGAAAGCAGAGAGTCAGAATAAAGTATTTCCTTGGAAATGTCTAAATCAGTCTGCATATTTGAAAAATGTATTAAAATGTGCAGCTTGTGTTTTAGAAAGTGTTTGAAATGGCTTCTTTTTGCTTTGAAGTACAATCCTGTATAGGCGGCTGAAGATATAAGTGGTATTCTTTAGGAGTCTGGGGGTATTTTCCCATTTTATAGCTAGAGATACTGAGGTGAAATGCAAGATACAGAGTTGCCTGGAACCCATTTGTTCTGACTCCAACTTCAGTATACTTTCCACAAGACTTAATTTTCTCTTGATTTTAGAAATTGTATGTAGGTGCCAATATGAGACACATCACCAGATTGAGTTCTAATAATATATAGGTAGCTTCGTAGAAATAGTACTGGTTAAATTTTAAATAATAGTTTTCCCAGAAGCAGTCTGAAGAGGCTGACACTCTGTAGTTATATAAACATTTTCTAGACTTTTTTCCTGAGAATCTTCTTGGCTAATCACTTCTGTCGAACACACCACACAGCTTCTTGGCTAATCACTTCTATTGAACACTTTTCCTGTGTATAATGCCTTAAGTACACTAAATGGCTATAGTATAGTCCAGTGGTGGTGAACCTATGGCATATGTGCCACAGTAGGCTTTTTGCATCAGTGAAAGCTCTAAACAGTTTACCATCACTGGTATGGTCTCTACCCATAAGATACTTTCAGCGTTTTAGGCTGACTGATGGGATTTGGCTGCTTGAAATACCCCAGTGTTGACTTAGGAAGTGAGTTGGCAAAATAGCAAAACTGGAAGTATTTTAGTCTCCCTGCTTGTTTGCTAGAGGGTTTAATGTTAAGAAACATGTTAATAAAATGGTACCTTTGTTTTTAAAACCATTTCTGCCATGCCCCTGCAGGAAGGCTGGTAGAGAGAACAGTGTAGAACAGATTTTTTAATCAGTGTGTTAAAAAAAAAAGTTTCAGAATTGCAGATTCCTATGTTCCTATTTTAGAGATGACACGGGCACAATACAGGGAGGAAAACCTGACACATTATTGGGTGGTGTGAACTTATGGTGCCCAAAGAAGGCTGTGCCTCTCCTCCTATGGTGCTTGGTCCTGCCCAAACTGTTAGATAAGGAAAGGCAAGAGATCCCCTCTTTTTCCCATCCCTTCATGTGGGACCAGCATCCCATATCTCATCACTGTGTTCTGTTTCAGATTCATTTTGTTGTCCTCATATAATTTTTACTCTGGCTGTTTTTACTATTTTTTTCCCTTGCATCATTGAATATAATTTTATTAAATCTTGGTGCCAAATTTGTTACTCTGAAAAATGTAATATTTAATTTTATAGTAGAGATTAATAAGAAAATAAGATGACTACAAGTTTTCTTCTTTAAAATTTCAGAAACCTACATTTTGTATATGTTACTACATAGAAAATTCTATCCCCCAAAGTAAAATAAATAGTTCTTTTTCTCTTGTTTAAATTGTTGCAGCCCAGATAATTTTGCTAATCCTGTTCTTTTTCTTTAGGAGTCTTTTTAAAATCCGTATCGAGCCTTATCAGTGTTTTTCAACTAGTAGCACAAATAATAATTATGTGCAGTAAAATTTAAATGAAAACTAAGTTTTCTTCAAAAAATTTTCCCCAAAATTTTCTTCTCAAATAATAGTAATAATACAGTAACCAGGTGTGGAGGCTTATGTCTGTTATCCCAGCACTTGGGAGTCTGAGACAAGAAGAATCACTATGAGTGCAAGGCCAACCTGAACTGCATAGTGAAACCCTATCTCACAAAGACAACAGCAATAAAAAAAGGTAATAATATAATCGACTCTGCTCTTTTTTTTTTTTTCCTCCTTTTTGCCATGCTGGGGCTCAAGCCCAGGACCTCGTACATGGTAGTTGGGTACTTTTTGGTCCTAGGGTTGATGGACCCTACTTTTTTAAAAAATTAATTTTTTTTTTTTTTTTGTCTTTTTGAGACAGAGTCTCACTATGCAGTTCAGGCTGGCCTTGAGCTCACTTTGTAGCCCAGGCTGGTCTCAAACTCGTAAAGAGCCTCCTGCCTCAGCTTCCTGAGTGCTGGGATTATAAGCATGAGCTACCACATCCAGCTGGACCCTCCTTTAATAAGTAGATCCAAACTTTGAATATTTGGATTTATAAAGGAAATCTTGGGACAATGTTTAGTTTCAGTGTTACTTCACATAACAGTTTCTCTGCTGAATTTAAAATAGATTTTGTTTGAAAGAATTCTATTTACAATCAACCTGGCAAGAAATACATCTGTTGTGTAAAGTACATTGGTAACAAGAACAGCAATGTAGAAGCCAAGTTAATTTGCAGCCATCATTGTACCCTACGTAACAACTTAATATTCTATGACGTCTGGGGTCTTCGAGCACTTTTGCTTGGTGCAGTGTGACATAGTGCTGTGCAGAGAGCTAGCTCTAAGGAAGTCAGAACCTGGGGTGGGTCACTGCATGACCTTGGCTGCCAGCATCTGAGCTTCTGAGAGTCTTTTATTTTCTGAATCTTTGCCACAAGGGAAATGAATTTCCTCTGAAATTTTATGGCTATGAATTTGATGAGTCTTCATAAAGTTTATTATTTCATTTATTCTGTTTCATTGCAGTAGAACTAAACATTCTCTGTTGGTTCTTGCCAAAAGTCTCATTTGTTTCCTCTCTCTGGACATTGCAGTCTGCATGATACTGAAAAGAGGGGGTAGGCTGGAGGGGCAGTGCACTGACCGGAAAGAATTCATTCTGTTTTGAAACCTGGAGTTTGCTTAAAACTGCCCCAAATTGCCCTGGAGTAGTACTTGTGAAGCACGTGTCCTCATCCCTTTTTAGGCTCATTAGTAACTTATTTTACTGGGGAACTACTTCTGGGAAACTTTTTAAAGTGAAAAATCTTACTTCTGAATTGTTTTCACCAAGAATGTTAAGTTTCCAGCAAACTGGTAAGCACTGTTGTCACCCATTTAGGTTGCTAATCATACCAGAGGTGAAAAGAACCCCACCCTGGGACTGCAGGAATTCATCTGCTTCTCCAGGCTGGTAGGGCGTCCTGTTCACTGATGTCTCTTGACCTTGGAGAAACTAGCTTGAGTATGAGCACAAGAGAATAAACCTTAATTTGTTTTAGTGCAAAATAAAGACATAAATTGTGTTTATTGATTGACTACTTACATATAGTGTTCCTTCTCACTTAAAACAACATCAGGGTGGGATGAAATGTCTACTATAAAGTAGCAGATTCCTTTTTCATTGTCAACTGATTTGTAAGGACAGATGGGCTGTGAATGCCACACCACTAGGACTTTGGGCCACGGCCAGGATCTTCTCATTTTCCCTGGTTGTAGGTGCGTGTGAGAAGGTAGCTGACTTTGGGAATCAAATACTGCCTGTGATGATGCTTAGTCACAAAGAAGAGTTTGGTGGCTTCCATGTTGGTTAAGAACCACTGCAGCATCCATCTTATCACCGATATCTGGAACTGTCTCAGGAAGCTGAAGAGATTGAAAGGATCAAGCAAAAGTAATATTTAGCCCCCCCTTTAAGTAATTGTCTGCATCTACCTAGATGGGGTCCAATGAGCTGAAAAATTAGTGAAGTGGTTTTGTTGGGTACCCATTAAGAATAATAGCACTGTGGTAGGAACGAAAGAGAATTAGAATAAATAAAAATTCTAGACTGCTCTCTAGAAGCTCCTTGTCTTCTATGTAGAGAACAGAGCTATACTCCTGCAAATGACAGGCAAAATGGAATAGGAGTGATAGGAGATAACTAAATGCTGTGGCAGTTCAGAGGAGGTACAGGGACACTAAATGATCACTCAATTCTGGGGAAGTTGGAGAGACTTTCTGGAACAACTGGGACCTGAATGGACCTTGAAAGATGAATGATTTTGGTTGCTGAAGGATATGAGAGTAATGACCTCATCAAAGCCAGCGAACGGAGATCAGAGGTTGTGTCCTACGAAGTCCTGCGATCAGGGAAGGAGGGCCAGATGTAGACAGGGTGACTATGAAGCAGTGGAGTGTGAGTGCCTGGTACTGTTGAAAGTTTAAGAGCAGGTAAATGTCGAGAAAAGAAGAGGGTGCATTAATGCTTATAGAATTTGGATTGGCCAGTAGAAAGCTACCTGCTGACCTATTGTCCAGAGGCAGTTGAAATAAGCCAGGAGGTGATAACAGGTAATACCAGGGAAGTGGCCAAGAAAACAAGAAAGGATGTGTCAGAGAATTTGAAATAAAGCATTTTCTACATTTGGTGTTTGATGGGCTTTAAGATGTTCAGAAGTAACAGGAGGTTTGGGAGCAAAAAGGATTGTTTCTTTTTGGTCCAGGTTGAAAAACTAGGAAGATTAACTAGATTGATAGTTGAAATTTCCCTTGACTTTTGTTGTTTTGCCAAAATTTCACCCTGGAAATGGCTCCGAAAACATTTAGGTTTAGGTTAAGAAGTACTGCTCAGAAAACAGCTGTAATAAATTTTCTAGAGCCACTGGCCTAAAGGTAAGAGTTGTGGCAATGAAATACATGTTTTGGGAGGGGAAATGTATGGCAGGGGGCAAGGAGCCCCAGGTGTCAGGAAGGAAAGAAGAGCCAAGAGGAGACTGGTGATGGTGGGCTGGGAAGAGAACCAGGATCCAGCTATGCCTTGAAAAGCTGAGGGCATCAAAGGTGGGGAGCAATCATCCAGCCCCACTTGGCCTCTCATTGTTTATGCTTAAAAGTATAACTTGATCTTCCTAGCAGCGCAGTAAGCCTGGCAGATGAACGGAGCCCACTATGGATCTGTAAAATTATGATTTCTGGGTAAAGTCCTGAGTACAATTAGTGTACTTACAGAGCTTTTGGTTTGTTTACTTGAATATGATTTTATCTGGCAGTTGTTCCAGTTCTACTTAAACCATAGACTTTCATTGCTTTTCCCCCCTATTCTGTTAATGTCTACATGTGTGCTATCCCTTGAATTAAACCAAGAGAGTTTTCTACCTTTTTCTGTTTGCTTTAGTTGTTTTCACACTTAGGCCTATATAAAGTTAGAAACACAAAATTAAACAGTGGGCTACCCACTAGACACTTAGGAATAGATCACATTACATTCAGTTAGTGACAAAACATGTAAAGAAACACCTCCAGTGTTTTAGGACCTCTTCGTACAGGCACTGGGTCCAGAGGAAGTTAGCCCCTTCTCTGTTCCTTTGTACCCAGAATATTGTGCAACTTCACTCTTTCCTGGAGATTGGGGGAAGAAGGAATCTAAATTAGTTTAAGATTTATTCAAACATAAATATCCTAATTCATTTGTTGGCATTTGTTGGCAAAAAGGGGGAAAAAAAGTCTTAAGAAATAAGGTGAGGGTTTTTTTGTTTAAGTAAATAGAGTTTTCCTCTTCCCTGTAGTGAATGTGGACATCTCCCTGGGGAACAGATTTACCATCAGTGAAGCAGCTTGACTGTAACCACGTTTGGGTCTTTGGGTTCTTCTTGTCTGTTCTTTCCCCAGGCAGAGATTCCTATTGCTGCATATCCATTCTGTTCCAATATAATATTTTTATTTTTTTGATTGAAACAAAAGAGTTTGCTCCTTACACTGATTCAGAGTGAGGTCCCCCAGGATTGTCTTTTGTTCAGTAATTGGAGCATAAGCTGAGCCTGGTTAATTTCAGAGCTTACCCTCAACACACATTTCCTCCCTTCCTTCCTTGCACAGTTTCTGAGCTGTTAGTGGTACCTTGTATTGGGTCTGGAACAAAAAAAGCTTGAATTGTTGAATGTTCACAACTACTGTGACATCTGGTATGGCACCAAATAGCACTGTTGGTGCAGTTAATTTTAAGTTTGGGTAAGAAAACTGGAAAGCTCTTCAGCTTTACAGCATTTGTTAACACATGCACCTCCAAATTATGTGC
Organism: Cavia porcellus; assembly: GCF_034190915.1. NCBI lineage: Eukaryota > Metazoa > Chordata > Mammalia > Rodentia > Caviidae > Cavia > Cavia porcellus. Next base: position 83,688,063 of record NW_026947487.1, read on the forward strand.
TGGGTGCAATCACAATGAATAAAACAAAGGAAATCATGAGTTGATTTTTATGTTAGTAACATAAGTTCCTTCATTGTTACTTACTATTCAGACAGCAGTGTGTTCCTGTGTTCATTCCTTTTTGTTTAGTTGAAGGGTTTTTTTTGTTTGTTTTCATACGGCAGAAATGTAGAAAATATCTCATTTCTGGCCATTTAATTGGCAAAAGTTCTGATTAAGAAATACACATTAACTATGTGATTTTTTTCTTTTAAAGCAACAAAGTCTGTAGCTTGTTTCTGCTTCTTAAAAATGATCACAGTAGATGAAAAACCTTAAGTAGTCAAATTCCAGGTGCCAACTAGCTAAGTTATTATTTGTATAAAAATATATTGTGATATGGGACAGTATTACATATCTTTCTGTAGTATAGGAGTTGAATTTGCAGCCAACAGATCTGACTTTGCGGGTTTGGTTTGTGAAGAAAGAATGGTCTTTTTCTTGGTTCTTCTTTTACAGACTACCGTAACAGTCGCCCACTGACTGGCCTGGCTTTCATCATCTGGTGCTAAGGTCTTAGTGTGGTTTCATCTTTGCTTTTTCACATGCTTTCCTGTAATTGCAGTTGTTTACTATAGTGAATCTCCTTTTGTGACAATGAAAAACACGTCAGTATTTTGATGTAATCTTTAATTTTTAAGTTATACATTAAAACATGGAAGGAAAAATCCTTTTCTGAGGAGCACTTCTAAAACCATTGCGGTAGAATGAGAATATTCACTACTTATACATCATGTATTTTCCCCTAAATGTTGTACAAAGAAGTGACAGTTGAGCTGAGCATATGTTAATAAAAGGTCTGCGTTTTCCTGTGTCACTGACAGTTTCATTGGCTGTATATTCCTGAAATGCAAATAACCTCTGTTCTCTTCAAAGCTGTAATTAATCTGAATAGTTATTTAAATAGTATCAAAATCTTTTAACTACTAAGAAGCCAAACATTTAAGATGGTGAATTTACTGTTCTGTTTGAAGGACAGTACAATTGACAAGGGCACAGTGATCTGAAATGCTGCTGTGTGCTGGATCTATACATTCTGTAGAATAAAATGGCAGAATCTGTCTGCTGCTGTATAAAATCTTTTAACTATCATTTATTTTAGCATCATGGCATGTGCAAATTCCTGCTGCTCAGTTAAGGGATCAGCTTCACAACTGGTGTTACAATCTGTGGCTACAGCACTGCATCACAATGCAGCAAATGCATTTTCCACATTAACCAAACATGACAGCTGAAGCGATTATTAACCATGCAAGATGTCGGAAGTCATCAAAAATTCACATCAGAGTAATTGCAGTGGCTTGGGTTGAGGGAAAAAGTATCACAGCATTCCTTGCCTACATGTTGTCTCTCCCCCTCTTAAATCTTAACTTGGTACAGTCCGTTAACAATAAAATACCCTTCTGTAACCTATAAACTGTTACTCCCATCAGTTTGCGGCTTTCCAACTGATAGCTGACTTCTCTGAATTTGCATAGTGCACCTCTGAGGATGATGCTCTGCTCTGGGGGCTGCAGTGCACCCTTTTTAAGAGGACCCTGCAATCTCATTGTCTAATTGGACTCTTTAGTGCTTCAGTCATATCAGCACTTGCAGAGGGGTCGTTCTCTTTGCTTTTCTTTTTTCCTCTCTTTCTCTCTTCCTCTTCCTTTCTGTTCTCCTATTGTCACCCCTTAATTCCAGCAATTTGGGGTGGGAAAAACTTGAGCGCTGGTTCAACGGAGCTCTTCCCACATAAGAAGGCATAGAAGAGCTGCAGTGACTGACAACATCAACTGGTTTGAACTCCTCAAATTTGAGAACTGCAGGTAGGATTGCCTGTGTTTTGTAAAGAAATTATGATAAATGTACCCTGGTAAATCGAGTATCAGCATGTTTCAGTACCAGTGAAAGACAGGGTCTTAATTTGTTTAAAAATTAGATGTACATTTGGAAGCAATTAATTCATCTGATAGAAAAAAGTACTTGATTCTTCTGAGACTTCTTCATATTTGTGTCCTGCCATTGTAATGTTTTTCTTTAAAAGAATCTACTGGGTGGGGCAGGGAGGTATTTGCCTAAAGATTTAAATAATTGATTATTTAGAATTTTTGCAGACTTCATCGTTAAGTAGCAGGGAGAATATGGACTTTCTTGAGGATTTTTAAGAGACTGATGAAATGCAGAATTCTTCTATGATGTGAAATATGAAAATAGAATTTCTTTTTTGCTAAAACCAATTCTTTGGGATTGTAGGTGAGTTACTCTGTGTGTGTGTGTGTGTGTGTGTGTGTGTGTGTGTGTGTGTAGGATATCTTACCAAGGAATCTAGTCACTTAGATTTGGTGATTAGGGGAGAATTAGAAATATTTAGAATTACAGGAAATGTTTTAGTATTAGGCTTTAAATGACAAGAATGAAATAGAAGGAGATGTGAATTCTTAAGTATTATTAATTGTTGGCAATTTAAATTAAGGTGTTACTTTTTATTTCTTAAATTTAGCCTCAAATGCATGTGAGTTTTAAAAAAATTTTGTGGTTTGTATAAGTGAAATGAAAACTTCCTAAGTCATGTAAACATTATCTGGAGAGTAATAAAATTATAATGTTGCCTAAAATGCTTTTAATGGCTTAATATTAGAGAAAATGTTTTTAGTTCAACGTTAAAAAGTAACTTGTCTTCCCTTAAAAACATTACCTCAAAAAAAAGGACAACAGTATTTTATTCCAACAGCTTTTTATTCCAAGGGATTGTTTTTGTATTGCGGGACCTGTAGGGTTTGGACCTTTTTCAGAAGCTGACACTTGGAAATTGCTCACCTAGGGATTCAGTAGTTCTTTCAGAGGTGTGGGACTTTTCTTTACTCTTAACAATAGGAAGGCTTGAGGAGCTGTCAAGCTGGAGGAAAGCTCCTCAGAGAAGCCAGAAGAACTGTGAGAATTTGGCTTCTCTCAGTGCTAAAAGTCTGGATTTGCTCATGACTTAGGATTCCTTTAAAACTCTGACCCAGTGCAGCACTGTAAAGAATTGATTTCTGAGATGAGACAATGAGCTGTGGTTTGCATTTTGTAAAGGTAGAAGAAACCTCTAACACTGACCCAGGATGGGAGATGACTCAATTATCCGTGCCTTGGTACAGTTGCAAATTATTTTCCTTTGTCTGGAGTGGGTGGATGCCAGCGCCTTCATCAGAGCTCCTTAATTTAATGTATGGAAAATGTCTCAGCCACCATTTTTAACAATTAGCTGTATCATGGTCGAGGTGAACTGGATTCTGATGGCAGCTGCAGAGCCATTTCGTTTACATTAGGTTCTGTGGCACAGGAGCTGTGTTACTATAAAACTAAAGAAAATGAATTTGCACACTGTACAGAAGAGTTCTGTAGGAAGGTGGAGAACATTCCCAGAAAGAAAATGGAATCCTTTTGTCTACGGTAAGTATTTCTCATATAGCGGTGAGAGGTTGAAAATTTGTCTTTGGTCGAGTGGGCAAAATAGACTTTTAAATGAATGCTGCAAATGTGAAAGGTGTTGCACAGAGATTCTTGGTTTTTTTTTTAAGGTGTATGTTAAAAAAAATAGGTGTGATATATATCCTTGAAATGTACACTTGGTGAGTAATTTTAGCAGATGATTTAAATTAATTATTCATTAATAATTGAAGTAAATGAGAGGTATAAATATATCACTAATAGTGATGGAAATGACACTTGAGAGAAAAATAAGAAATCTGAATGTGGTAAATTTAAGAGTTGAGGTTTCTTTTCACTGTCTTTTAAAAAAGAATATATTTTGCATTCCTGAACAGAATTGTTGAATTGTAATGTTTTGTTGTTGTTAAGAAAATGTCTATTGTTAATGACCTATGACTGCTGATTAAAATACAATAAAAAATGCTTTGACAAAGTAGGATTTTTGTCTTCAAAGATCAGTAGATTGAGGCTTTCGCTCTTACTCATGAGTATAATATTTAGTGGCTTCTGCTTAATTAATAGTTGTGACTTCAACGCTATTCATGTAAAACTTGTTTGTAATTGTAAGCTTATAAATCTTGATTCTTAAAATTAACTGGATTGGACCCTGCTTATTTCATTGTTCCTTTGTACTGTTAATAAGAGGAAACTAGTTGATTTTAACTTTAATTTGTATGTTTATCTTTCAAAGGCTGAAGAATTTTTATCTCTTAAACCCCGAAGAATTTATAGTAAGTGTATTCTACAGTAGTTTGTACCATGAACGATTTGCTCAAAATGCTTTTGTAGCTGTTTTAGAATTGAATCTTCACAGAACAGGTATCTGAGAATCCTTTTAACTTGTTACCAGATTTATAAAGCTAACTATTCTAGGTCATCTTGCACTAGGTGCTGTTCATTTTGGTTACTCGTTTTTCTGTAATTAATACATGTTTGAAACTAGAGAGAGAACAGTTTTCTTCATACTAGCCCTTTTTTTGACATAGAAAGATTCGGTTTTCATAAGCATTAGTTAGATTTTTACGAAGATTCAGTAAAACGATGGTACTAATATTAGCTTGCAGCATAAAAGCTTAGGTCTCAATGTAGTTTTTTAGTGTAGAGGGACATGTTTATTATATTACTTGTTTAGGTGTATGGTAGAGTACAAAGGAATCTTTTCCCTTAATTTTTACAAGGATTGCACCTTAAATAAAAGAGTTTTAAGATAGCAAATTAAAACTCAATTTTAACTGAGGCTTGGCTTATATATAAAATGTTTGGCTGGGTGACATAGGAATGTTACAAAGCCTTCCTTTGAAATTTTCAAAGCAGTAAACTTAGTTGAACAGTCTGGTCTTATTTTCTGTTGCTGGCTTCGTAAGAAGCTATATGCCACCCTTTTAGCTTCCCTAAAGACACAGCAGAGACCCATTTGCTTCCTATTTTCTTTACTCCACCATGGTCTCCTCAAGTTTGGTTGCTGGAAGAGGCTGTCTTTCCTGGTAATTGTAGGAATTCCAGATTCTCTTTACTCTGGAAACTTCAGTTTTCTTATGAAATTTTAGCCTACCTAAAATTTCAAAACAGCCAGGGGCTGGTCCTTTTTGCAACAAAAATACCTTGTTACCAAACGTTGGAGTGCTGTGGCAGTGCCATAATGTAGATAAGCAAGCATGTCAGCCAGCCCGCTACGAATCATTCTGTGGCACTAAGATGGCAGAGAGAAAGGAGTAAAATGGCGTCACCAGGAGCACTGTGATAAGAAGTGGACCGCTTGAGTTCTTTTTCTTCAGTTGTGTTTGAAGATGTCTTTAGTAGCACTGCCTTGGAAGAGAGAAGTTTTGAGATTTTCTTGAAGACTCAATTAGCACTTATATCTAGATGGTTTTGAATGTTGCATTTAAAAAAATTACATTAACACTTCTGAGATTCCTTGCTTTGTGCTTTTTTTTATAATATAAAACTTACTCCTTCCACTTCAGAAAAGCAAGCGCTATATACATTTATATGGCAAAGTGAAACTAGCATTCATATGCAAATATATTGGTTTTCATTCTACGTTTTTTGGGTTTTGGTTATTACATATATACATACATACAGAGAGAGTACACGTAAACACTGCCTTGAAAAACAAAGCTTATTGTATTTCTTTTGTGGTTCCAGATGTAGATTATTTTACAAGTGAATTGTAGTCATAGGGATAATGACAATACTATTTTTTTGCCTGTTCCTATCTCATCTGAACTTGGGGTTTATGAAACTGATCTTAAGATTTTATGTAACATAATTAGCTCATTCTACAGTTAAGTAAAGTAGGATTATTGTGCTTAAATAAATTTCTCAAGGTCGTACATTGAACAGCAGTTGGTTTTACCCTAAATCCAGGCCACTTGACTCCTAATCTGTTTTGCATCATACTGCTCTCTGTCTGTGTTTCTGTTAGTGGGCTTGCTGGTGATTGATCTAATGGGTTGAGTTTTCAGCAGTCTGTCTTTGCCTTAGCAACCTAACCCATAGAGGTGTTCCTTTAGAGCCATGCCAGAAATGACTTACTAAGGTATTCCTTAGAGTCTTGTTGGGCTTATATTGAAGATGTTAGGCACTTATAAATTCACATTTATAAACAAACACTTAAAAATACAGTGTATCCTGCAAGCCATGCTTTAATGTCTGCTGTGTAGGCTTGGCGTGAAGGGTAACATGGTGCTCATCTCCTGGGCTGGGCGAGGTTGTCATATTTATCTGCTGTGAAGCTGAGCATTCTGAAGTGTTTTTGAGCACACCACGCATTTAACTCTAGGCATGTGGGCTCCCACAGCGCAGGGTCACTCCCTCTCCTATATAAGACTAGACTGAGCAAAAGAATTTTAGCTCCTTGTCAGTTTCAGGCATTTTCTATTTGGGAAAAAAAAAAGATCCTGCCCCCTTTCCTTCTGTTGCATGTATTTGTCACACTAGCTAAGCAATGTTTCATGTTTTCTGTACCTGTGGTGACAATGGTGAATGTTGCATTCTGCCGTATTCCTCAGCCCAGGTAAATGTTTTCAAACTTAATTAAGCTTTTAGAGAGCATGTTAAATTGGAAGTATTGTTAGCAAAGAAATATCTTGTCAGAGTCCATTTAAAACATTGTAAAGTCGGGGCAGGGTGTTTAGCTCAGTGGCATAAGTGCCTGCCTTGCAAGCAGGCAGTCGTGTGTTAGATCCCTGGTACCCATAAAAAGGAAAAAGACAAAAAAAAAAAAACATTGTAAAGTTATAAAAGACTTATTTTAGTATCTCCAAATTTTTTGGAAAAAAATAATTTCTCATTTTTTATTTTAAAGACAAAAAAGAGAAAGAAAAAAATAATTTCTGAGTAAGAAGAAACAGCAGCAGAACCAAAGCTTGCTTTTCTGTGACAGTCCTAATGATTGGTGCTCCAGTCCTATCAGCATAAGCATTGCTGCATAGCAGGAGGAGCTGTGGTTTTCGACTGCAGTGTAAATGACTGACACTGTGTACCAGCAGGGAATTAATATGAGAAGTGGTTCCCAAACACTGTCCTAACAGCGCTCCTCAAGCTTACTAAGTAGAACTCAGGCTTAATCCGGAGCCCTGCAGAAATCAGTCTGCTGAAAGCTGCAGACTCCCCACCTAGCTGCCTCTGAGACACGCCCTCTGCTAGTTCTTCTTCACAGCACCCCCCCCCCATTTTGTTTTGTTTCCTTTTGAAGGTCATTGTCATTGCATTCCCATTTTTTGCCTCAGTACAGTTTTAATGCTCAAAGTTCTATGGATGTGAACAAATCCTTATCCAAGATGGACATATTGAGGCATTTTTGTTATGTCTTAATGAAATCCTTCTTGTCTTTCCTTCATCTAGAATGTTGGACTTCATAGTTTTCTAGATCTTCTGATACCACTGGGTGAGGAGGGGATGTCTGTTACCCTTCTTTGAAACCAAGTATACTTTGGCACACATTTTAGGGTTTTTTGTTGTTTTGGGTTTTTTTTGTTTTTTTTTTTGATACAGAGTCTCAATGTATAGTTCAGGCTGGCCTTGGACTCACTATGTAGCATAGGCTGGCCTTGAACTCATAGGAGTCCTCCTGCCTCTGCCTCCTAAGTGCTGGAATGCAGGTATGCACACACCATGCCCAGCCTGTGCACTGTTACTCTTTGTTTCATTTGGGTCTCCAGAGTTTATCCCTAGTAAGCATGTGGGGCTTTTGAGAGCATTTGGCAGAAGGAGATAAAATTCTGTACTCTGGCCACCTCAGCAGTCTGTACACTATTAGCGTGGTGCCTTCTTGCCTTGACTTCTAGTGCTCTCCCTGACCTCCTGCCATCAGTAAGTGAAGAGAGAGGGTGGCCAGCAGAGACGCTGCCACTGCATCTTGGCACATGGCACATGTATCATGGCCCCTCTCACTAGGATGCAGGCTTTGGCCTGGTTTTCTGGAAGTAGTGAGAAAACAGCACTGAAGAAGTCATATTCCTCCCTTAGTATTCTTGTGATTTGCAAAGAGGTGGCTTATACAAGCCTCTGTATGTCAGGGCTTTGCTAGATTTGGGAGGGGAGGGGATTCTGCTGAAAAAACATTGTTTTCCTCAGTGCCTGTGATCATCATTTTTAATTTTACTCATTTGTATTATGCCCTTAATACTTGCTACCTCTGTTACTAGAGTGTCCAGAGCCTTTCAATGACTCAGGTAGGTGAACTGTTTTTCTTTGCTGGATGGCCAAATAGAGGGATAAGAGGAGATAACAAGAGTGTTCCAGGGTCCCCAAAAGAGGCAGAATTGGCTTTGTAGCTGTGGCCCAGGCACTGAAATGACCCCAGTGGTATGTAGCCCTTAAATTTGACCTATCTCTCCAAGTACAGCAGTCACATAGTCCCAACTTTATGTCTTGTAAAAAGTGGGAAAGACATTCGATAGTTGTATACCTACATTGTGTGGACAGGGGAGGTCTGCCATGCATCACTACACCCCTTGCTACTCACCACAAAATTGCCATGCGCTTATTCTTGCTGCTGTTTCCCCTTGTGGTTTGTGAGGAGTTCTACTTTTTATATTCCTTTATCCAGTGCTGAAACCTTGGAAATTGGAATTTCGTTACATGGTGATTGTTTTTCTTTTAGGGGGCTGGAGTAAGAAGCAACTAGAAGGGATTTGTAAAAGGTAATTAGATAAATGTGTATCAGTGACTATCTTAATTAAGCTTTTGACTTTCTCAGAGGGCAAAGGGCCAAACAGAATTCTATCAAGGCTATCTTAGCATGCCCTTGAAGCGCGTCAGCTCACTTAGGTCTAAATGTTGACTGGAGGCCCTTTGCTGGACCTAGAGGAGGTGTTGCCCAGTGCTGTGTATTCTTGCGTTTAGAATTTCCTAGTGACCATTGAGTTCTCATCCATCTGTGAGAAGTTGTAGACCATTTTGAAAACTTTTTGGAATTGTGGGGCAAGGAATTTGTTCTGCTTCATGGGTCCAAACCAATCACATAATTGTGTGACCCTTTTTTAGTCCAGTAGCAGAAACAGTGCACAAAATGGGGCCTGGCATCCTGACAGTGACAGATGGCCTAGTGACCACCGATTGCCATGTTATATCACCGAGGTCTACCACCTGTGGCTCCGGAGCTGTCTGCAGCGTTGTGGATCTGCGGAGCTTGCAAATGGTGGAACCCCACTAGCACTGTCACAGTGTCTGCTGCCACCTGCTGAAGGAACGCAGCTCGGCTTTTACATACATGCACAGCAACAAATCCTGCAAAGCATTGAACTTATATTACATTTGGCAGATGTCAGCTCTGTCCACTTAGTACTTCTTTCTGCAGTATTTTAGAACATATGTATGGAATCTGTGAGCATGATTTATGGGTGATTTAAAGTATTAAATTTTTGTAGAAAACAAACAGTGGGGCTCACTCTAGAAATCTTGAGTTGGAGAATAGACTTGGACTTCACTGTTCAGTCTGTGCCTTGCAAATGAAGATCTAGCCTCAGGGGCCTCGTAAGCTGACTTTGTCAGTCTTATTTTCTTGTAATATAAGTGGTGTGATAACCAAATGTATATAGAAATTCTCCAAATTTTAAAAACAGCCCAATTTAAAAATTTTGTTTGGTTTAGTGTATGTGTGTGTTTTATCAGTAATGAGTATCTCTGCACTTGAAAGATTCCTCGAGGCATTCAGTGTAGGAATCACAAAAGGGAACTAATGAAAGGCATGTCCACACCATCTGATGAGCCCAGCGGCTCTGGCTCTTTTGTGTACTGGCAGGATTTCTGTGTTGCTCATGTGAAGAACATCCTACTTCGTCCTTCTTCATTTTCTCTCTAAGGAATATTATCTTTGTAAAAATTTCACCCAAAAGGCTTCAGAAGAGGTCATTTGTTCAAAAATTGGGCAGAAGGTTTAGGAGAGGTGAAGAGAGTATTTTCCTTAGAGTGAATTGAAGCAAAATAATGGCTCACACTCCTATTTATATGGAATTTGTACTCCTCCATTGCACTGACCAAAGTTCTTCAGTTTCTAAAATTTGCTTTTTTTCCCTTTCATTCTTATTTTGCCTACCTGTTCCATGTGTCTTGGTAATTTTTTTAAACCATCCCTAATACCACTATGTGTTAATATCATTTTGATTTGGAGTATTGGTTACAGATTATATATATTAAGTGAAGAATGAACAAAGATTTTATAACATCTACCATGTATTTTTGTGTTATTACATCAGGTACCTTCTCAAATATTTAACCTGCTGTGAGTGCTTCATTATTTTTTGACAGAACAGATCACAGTCTGTTAAAGGGAAAAGAGATGGAATATTCTTTGTGTTTTGAAAGTTGTGTAAAAATGGCTGTTGCTTTGTGGGATTAACTTAGACTAGTTTTATTACCTTTTAAAAACCTTTACTAGGTAGGAACTTTACTGGCTATGTAGCTATCCAGCAAATCATCTATATATTGTGGATGGAAAGCAAAGAACAGTGACGGTCAAATGGAAGTGCTTTGTGTGCCATCTTTTCCTAGCTGCCATGAATACTCCCAAATTTTCTCAGAGACCTTTATTTCTTAATGGTTTTCACTTTTGAAAGTAAGTTAAGTGAGAAAATTTAACCCTTTGGCAAAAACAAGCCTCCTTTTGCTCAGTTGCTTTTCCTACAGTATAATTTAGCTGCCATTTGTATTCTGATTGGTGACTAAGAATAAGACCATTTTGTGCCTATCTTTCTGGACCCGAGTACTTAAGAGCCATTTTGGCCACAAGATCTTTGAGATATGACTGTGTGGTTGATGAGAGAATCATTTTAGCTTGAGATTATGTTTAGCTGTTGTTCTCAGCCTGAATACACTGCAAGGCAGCCCAATTCTTAAAGATGGAACATGAGACAGAAGATACTGCTTGAGCAAACGTATGGTATTTATTGTTCTGTAACAAAGCAGTAATAATACTTTGGGATGGTGTAGAGTTAACCCCTGGAGAAGTATTTTCAGTCTTTTTGAACTGTAAGCCATAGTAAGAAATGTAGTTTACATTATGATGCTCTTAATATATCTACCCATAAAAATACATAATTGAAACATGTTTCATAAAACAATACTTAGTCATATCACATATCAGTGTTGCATTTTGTTTCATTTTAAAAATGCAGATTGATTTCATGACTCAATTACGGATTCTGACTCATATTTTGAAAACCACTCTAAAGGAATGCTAAAACCTTGACATTTGTTGTCTGTTGCAATGTGAGATGGGGGATAAAGAAATAAAAATACAAGAGTAAAATATCTGTTTATTCTATCTTGGTACACTGAGATGAGAGAAAGGATGGTAGGGCAGAAGAGGGTAAAGGGGGCCAGAAAATTTAGTTTCTAAGCCAGAGCTCTGCTGCATCCTAACTGAGTCATCTTAATTTAAAACCTCCAGAGCATTTTAAAGTTGGTAAAATTTCTAGGAATTGTATCATATAGCTTCCTCAACTTTTAAACTTTATTGAGGATATTATAAAGTATAATCTGGTTAAGTAGTATTGAGAGTATAGCATTGAGTTAAATCTGAAGGCTATAACGAGATGTACTTGCCATGTAAGTGACAGCTGTTACGAGTATAGTATCCTTAAATCCAAAAATCTGAAATCCAGACTGCCTCAGAGTCTGAAATGTGAGCTCTGACATGATGCCACAAGTGGAAAATGACATGCTTGAGTTGATGGATTGCAATCAAAACGTATGTACACGAAAAATATTATATGAAATTACTATATGGCTATGTGTATAAGGTGTATGTGAAATATAACTGAATTTCATGTTTAGATGTGATTCCTACCACTAAGATGTCTCATATTTGTGTGTGTGTGTGTGTGTATTTTTTTTCCCTTCCCAAAGTCTGAAAAAAAAAAAAAATCTAAAATCCAAAACACTTCTGGTCCTAAGCATTTCAGATAAAGGATGCTCAGTCTGTGCTACCATAAGAATTATTCTCCAAGCTTCAACTTCGCCCTTTGTAAAGAATTGATGCCTAGTTAAACTTAAGAATATTTTGCCCACCTCCATATCTTTATCCTTTTAGAAGGGGGAAAGAATTTTTATTTTCATTACTTACAGGTTTGCTGTTTCTTAAATAGTTGGTGTGGAGGGTTAAGATTGTATTTGAATTCTGCTTCTACTTCCTGTTCCTGAGTCCTTGGTCCAGTTAGTTAAACATTGAAATCTGGTTTTCATCTGTAAAGCGCGGTGGGGAGAGTAGGGTGATTATGTCTATACTTTCATATTGTTAACTGATTAGCAGTCATGTCTTTGAATTACTTAGAGAAGTACCTGGCTCTTAATTGTTTTTTGAATGGGAACTATTATGTGTTATAGAAAGCTGGAAACCCAAACATGCTCAAGTTAGAAAAGAGGTCTGTTTCAGGACTGTGGCAACGAGGAGCAATATGGAGACTAGGGAATCAAGAGTAGTCATCTTAGCTGGCAAGCCTAGGTAACATGTTCTTTATTGAGTGGGCTAATAGAAGGGGTTGCATGGGAGACTAAAGGCAGTTAAAAAGTGCTTATGACTTGAGGGGATACAGGTAGGTGAGAATTCTGAGGCCTGTAATCTCAGAAGTTGGTTTGTCTCAATTGGAGGTAAGCTATCAGGCCTTTTTGTGCCATGGGGGCTTTAAGAGATGCAGAGAGCCAGTTTATACTGCTTACACTCTGGCCAACCACTTCCTAAGAACCCAGGTTGGGAGCATGAGAGGTGCCTCACAGAGAACTGGAGACAGATTATGATTCTGTCCAGCTTTTAAAAATTTTTTTAAAATTGCATCAGCTGTTATTTTTTCCTTGAGATGCATGAGGGTGTCTTTCTTTGAGGTGTCCTTAGTTGTGTTGTGGTAGCCTCAGTATTCTGAATTGTTCAGAATGTTTCCATTCATAGTCATTTTAACGTTGAGAAAGAACTAGAAGTTGCAAAATGCAGCTCTGAAGACATACTAGTGTCATCACAAGCCTGCCTTTCCATTGAATAGTATTCCTTAGCAGCATTCAACCCTATTCTTCTATTACACCTCATAAAGACACAAAAGAGGGCTTCCAAAACTACTTCAGAAAGTGTCAAGAAGGATGAGATGTGTTCAAACTGAGAGGGGTTAATGGCAGTGTGTCTTCTATTGTAATAAGTTTTTTAAAAATTTAAATAATCACCATATATTTTGATCATCCCTTTTATGTTCTTTAAAAGAAGCCACCACTAGGTGGCACACAGATCCCAGCACTGCTGTGTACTTAACAGCATTTTAATCAAAAGATAAGCCACTAATGTGTTGTTTTTAAAAATTATGATTTGAAACCCTACCTTAGCATTTCAGAAAGGAATAAAACATGGAGGTAAAAATTTAGGATCTATACTCATTTGGCTGTGTCCATGGGCTCCATGTGTATGGATTCAATCAAATGCTACACAGAAATATTGCAGGGGAAAAAATTGCATCTGTACTGAATACATAAAGACTTTCTGTTTTTCTTTTAGATTATTGCCTAAACAGTAGAGCATCACAACTATTTAAATGGTATTTATTTACCCTTTACTAGATATTATAAGTAATCTAGAGATTGACATATGCAGAGATTATATGCAAACACTGTTCCATTTTATATTAGGAACTTGAGCCTCTGTAAGTTTAGTGTTAAGACAAGAGTAACCTACCTGTCCTCACTTTCTCCCAAGAGTAATCTGCCCCTGTCTTACTTTTCTTTCTTTTTAAGCACTACTTGAAATTTCATGCCTTAGAAATTGTTAGTAAAGATATTTGAAGCAATCTTAATATTCTGTTCTGAGAACTGCCCTAGAGAAATCTTTATGAGAGGACTATTTTCTGGTTGCTGGCCACTGTCCCTGTTATCTCCATGCACTGTCCAGTTTGGGGATAGGATAGAACAGGTGTAGGAGAATCATGGACCAGTACATAAGGATCTGAGGAATCTATGGAGAGTAAAAATGTTCTATTTAAATTATATTTCCTATATTCTCCACCACCCCCCTTTTAAAAAAGGACCAGCAATCTTGTATCTATGACTTAGAAAAAATACACTAAATTATAAATAATCAAAAAACCAGTTAACTAACTATATAAGTTTCAAATACAAGAATGTTGTCAGCAGGTCGGGGATTTAGCTCATTGGCATAAGCGCCTGCATGGCAAGTGCGAGGTCATAAGTTCAATACCCAGTACAAAAAAAAAAAAAAAAAAAAGTTATCAAATGTGTTTTAGTTTATTGTTCTGAAACTTTTAGTTTAATTCTACTTTGTATTATTTTCCCCAAAAGTTCCTTTTTATTTTATTTTTTACAAAAAACAAAATGATGATTCTGAATAAATAGGTTATTTCAGACATGTGTAAATGAATATACCAGTAGGGTACTTGCCATGCATGTAACCTTCCTCTCAGTTTATTGGTGAATCTGATATGTAAGGTAACTTGTCTTTGTGTTGTAGCTAAAAGCTTTGATTTCCACGTGTTGGTTGATGGATCAGTTTCCTTGTTCCTGTTTGGCCCCTACATCCCAAATTGTGAAAAAGAAGCTTCACTCTTGTGTGTGAAGTTGTTGCATGAAAGGCCACTCTGTCTTTAGGTCTCTGCCTGCCTACAGTTGTGGCTGTCTTGTCTCCTTCCCCAGTGGACATCGGCTCAGGCAAATGAGGGCAGTGACAGCAACAGAGAAAACACCTGTGCAGCTCTTTCTTTAATGTCATCAACAGATCTAGATCTAATCAATTCTAATAATAGACCTATGTATATTGAAGCTTGGGGTAAGTTCTTGAGTACATTATTATTATTAGGCAAGAACAAACTAGACGTTAGAAAGTCTGAGTGTTAAGTAAAGTCCTGCCGTTAGTTAATAGAGGCATTAGAATTTGAAACTCATGTTCTAAAACCTGTCCGCTTGGCCACTGTAGTATTATGCAGTTATGCGCAGTGCGTGTTAAATTAAACTCGTGCACTCTTTTCTTCACCTCACCAATATTAAACAACAGACGTAATCTTAGGATATAAAATGCATATGGCAAAACCCCAGAAGTGTGTAAATACGTGATTTTTAGGATTTCTCATTCATTGGTAAATAAGTGAAGATCATGAAGATAGGTCCTCACTATTAGGAAGAAATGAAGCAGCAAAACTAGAATATTATAGGAGCTATAACTGGTTTGAGACAGGCTCTCACTATGCAGTTCAGGCTGGCCTTGAGCTCACTTTGTAGCTCAGGCTGCTCTGGAAATCAATGATCCTCCTGCTTCAGCCTCCTGAGTGCAGGGATTATAGGCATGCTCTACCACACCCAGTTGAAAGGCAGTCTTGACTACTCACTTTCCATGTGTTTACAGGACATAGTATTACTTTTGTTTCATGAGGATTTTACCTTCTGTCATTCATATGTTCCCAGAATAAAAAAAAGTAGGAAGCATGTTTAAAATGATCTATTCAAGTCGAGAACATTTTGTGAGGGTGAAAATGAACAAGGTAGCAAATATCTTCATGGTTCTCTTTTGTCCTGCAATATGCCCATGGTTGTGTGAAGGTTAATTTTAGTCTCAGTTGTATTGTTTTCTTTCCTTCCATAGGGCTTCTTGAAGAATGAAAAGGACAATGCTCTGCTGTCTGCCATTGAAGAGTCCCGGAAGAGGGTAAGAACACCACAGTATTACCAAGTCCTAGGGCAGCAGTGTGTACTACGTGTGTGTTCCCCTCAGAGTGAGGATCTGTCAGGTACTGTGCTCACAAATAGAGAGGTAGTTCACCAGAAGGCATTCCACCAGGAACTGTTTTTGAGAATACTGTTATTACGCCTCTCCACCTACTTAGTGACTGAAATGTATCTGAGATACTGGACTGAAATGTATCTGAGATACTATTAAATCTAGAATGGAAGGACCAAAAAATTCTTGAGTTTTATTTATTGAATAAATGATATTTTGCCTTCTGCAGAATCAATAGTTCAGAGGAACAATTGTGATCATTGATAAGATTTCATACCTTCTTTTTCTTTTAACACACAAGTTGACTTAAAAACAAAGTAATTTGGGCCTCAGAATGGATCATACACAAGTCAGCCAGAGCAGCCATTGTATATTGGCAGTATTTTTCAAAAGTATTCCTTTAAGACACTCAAAGATCACTTATTTTACTAATGTGTCAGTTATCTTTGTTTCTGACAATGATCAAAACCTTTCCAAAATATCCTGTTACAGAGTAAGAGATTATCAGGCCACTAGGGTCTTTGGGGAGGGAGGAGAAGGGCTGGCTTTCAGGGGCATTGCTCTGAGAGAGCTGCTTTCCTAGGCACATGTGTGCCAGTCTGGAGCAGTGGGCCTCTGCTGGCCAGGGAGAGCTCTCTTTAGCTGTTTCAATTTTGCTTTTGTGTCAAGTGAAATGTATGTATGAATTATTTGTGTGGCTTAAAAAATACTGTGCTTAAAAAAAATACTGTGCTTTATTAATACATTCTATGCGAATGAAAGTGTCTCAAAGGACTGATGTGAGATAGGGCTGCCAAGAGGCCTACCAGCTCTAGATTAAAAGAAAATGCTCCCAAGGCATTATTTAAATGCCTGATCTGTTTAATTATCAGAATAAAATTCCCTAAAATTTCATTAATTTGATTGTTGGCAATAGTATTTAGTCTTAGAAATACAAAAAGTCACTTGATACTGATTTGAAAATATTAAAAGAGGGATTTTTTTTGTTCACACTCTGAGTTACTTACCAGCATTGGTTCTCCTGCTGTAAAGGACCAATGAAATTAAATTAAGATTGAATACGACCAAGCCTTATTAATCCATTTACCCTGCAGAATGTGTTTCTGGAATTGGCAGTCTCTGAACATTGTAGCATACTGAGACTAAATGTGCAGCCAGCCAAAACATTTAGGTAACATACCACAGTGCAAAATGTGTGCATATGTGTTTGTGAGGGAGACATTCCGGCGTTGGGAGCCCTCCTAGAGGGAGGCCTCTGACCTGTCTGGACAGCAGGAGACTGCTTCTGAGCAAGAATTATTTTCAAAAAATGATTTGAAAATCAGCAGCTTCCTGGCATTTTGGTGGCAATTTCATGTTTGAATAACTTGCCAATGTCCTGCTGAAATGCCAAGAAAACAAGCTACTAAACCACAAATGTGTCCTATCTTTTCCCTTTTGGTGTATCCCAGCAAAAACAGAACAACATTATCAAAACATATGCAGTGTTTCTAAAAGACAGCAACAACTCGATAATAAATGGGTGTTATGTCAAAGCATATTGCCCTCTTTCCTTTATAAAAATGGGGTTCGAGTACTCCCCACCTGTTCTTAATTCAGTTGCCCATTTCCCTTCCTGTCTGCCTTTAATGTGTTCAAAGGGAAATATTTTCCATACATACAATAACTGGAAAGATTCAGATTTAATTTATAATAGTTTCTCCACTACTTTGACATTTTGTGTGGTTTGTTTTGCATTTCTTTTTAACACAGCTCTCCCAGTTTTCCCCTTTTCTCTTCCTTGGGTTTTCTTTCCTTATCCCTACTGGTCTGTCTCTTACTTCACCTCAGAACTTCACTTCCCTCCTCTTCTCTTAGTTCGTAGTTGAGGAGCTCTGTTGATTCTCTCTCACGAGCATCTTTGGTTAGCATTCTTTGCACAATCCCAGTGGTTGAGACATGAGTATAAATAGAATAGACTGAAATTGGACAGATAAGTGACTGATCGCCCCTGATTAGCCCATAAATTGGATGTTCCATTATCTCTAATGTAATTGAGATAAGTTTTGTAGGGATAGTATGGCCAAGGGAAGAGAATTTAAATGTTGGGGCATTTATTTTTGTTTGAAGCGCCTCATGTTAATGATGAATGGAATCACAAAGTTGTTTATACATATTATGGATTCATTTCTTGACGAGTGGCATGGCATACTTCTTCAATGCATATCTGAGGATTTGAGCCCCCAAAGCATCCATTTTTCAAAGATGCTTAGTGCTAAAGTACTAAGGAGGAGTTCTTGGCACACAGTTGGCAACCTAATAAATGGGTAGTTGTTCTCACTGTTGTCATTCTGACCCTTACTCTGATCCTGGAAGTCTGCCCCCACCATTGCCATCCACAGTTTTTCTGGCATTCTTTGTTAACCACAGAACTTACCCTTTAGAAAAATTCTTGTGACATTTTGTAGTGTCCTGTCTTGGTGCCACAGCTTTGTCTGTGCCTTATTCTTGCCAAGCTCAGACAGCTATATAAAATGTCTCCTCCCCCATCTCCATTTCTGTTTGCCCAAGTCCTCCTTGCTCATGGCCTGCCATCGTCCCATGTTGTAGAGGCTTGAAGAAGAGATTTAGAGCACTTTGTGGCTCACTTACCTATTCTTTTCTGGATAACTTTTAGGGAAATGATTCTGTTCTCTTCTGTTCCATCTTTCTGATACTCAGAATACTTGCTTTCTTGTTTAGTTTCATATCTGTGAACAAGAGGCAAAAATTTTTCTTTTGGGTTTTTTTCAACTCATACCTAACTCATTAGAGTGATCTATTCTATTTGATTCTCAATGAAAAGAACAAAACCAGGAGGAAGACTTTTTAAAGCTGGGAAAGAACATTTCTCCGGTGTCTTTAGAATTCATATTAGAAAAGAGTGCAAGAGCCTTCCTCCTGTGTGTGTGATGTCCCTTTTCACATTTCAGTAAATGTTGATTTAAACACAAATATCCCATTTGTAGGAAAATATGTGATTTTTTTAATAGTTCCTTAAAGCTCATTTATATGGATATTGTCAATATAAATTATCTGCATTGCCAAAAATAAAGCAGACTTGCTAATATAGTACTCTCTTGGTTCTGCTTAATTAGATGTCAGTCTGATTCTAAATGAAATGGGTTTTTGAAAAGTGAGGTTAAATTGATAGGAAATATTACCTACCAATTGAAGAATAATAGGCTGAGAACATTCATAAGTCATTGTCTCTGCTTTAATTTCTGCTTTGGTTTTGTCTGTATTGTTTCTTTATTCCTTTCTCCCTTTTTCCTTCCTGCCTACTTTTTCTTCCTCAGCCCTCTCCTGTCTTTCTTTCTTTGTTTTGTTTTGTTCTGAGTGCCTTCATTTTGTCAGCCACCTGCCTGCACTGTCATCAGTAGACAGTAACAAGGTCTGCTGGACTTTATAGTGACTTTGAAAAGAAGAAGTTTAATCTCAGAAGGTTATTTTTATTTTCCTGATTTGTTTCCTGCTGTGAAAATATTAGGGTTTCTTAATATTTAAAAAAAAAATCTTATAATCTGTTTTATCGTAGATGTTTGTTACATATTAAGACACCATTAGGGCTAGGGGTTTAGCTCAGCGGCATAAGCACCTGCTTTGCAAGTAGGCGGTCGTGAGTTCGATCCTCGGTACCGATTAAAAAAAAAAAAAGACACCATTAATCTTATAACCCATCATTGTTTTATGTACTATAAGGAAAAAATACTCCTATGACATGCAATCAATTGTATTATATAATCTAATTTCAGAAGTTTTAAAAAGATGTTTGTCTTAGTAAGCGTGTGAAGGGATGTTCATGTAAATAAAAACCACAATGAAATACTACCTCACATCCATAGGATGGTTCTTATAAGGAAGGAGAAACAGAAAATAGTAAGTATTGGTGAGGATGTAGAGAAATGAGAACATTTGTGCCCTGCTGGTAGGATGATAAACTGGTATACCTCTTTTTGGGGTACAGCATGTAGATTCTTCAAAAAATTAAAAATAGGATTAGCATATTATCCCAACAATTGTATCTCTGAGTATATACCCAAAAGAGCTGAAGCAGGGACTCAAAATATTTGTACACTCATGTTCACGGCAGCATGATTTACAAAAGGAAGGCAAATCTGACACATCACAGCATGTATGAGTCTTGAGAACATTACTCTAACTGAAATAAGCTAGTCATAAAAAGACAAAACTGTATGATTACACTTGTAAAAATTACTAGAGCAATTAAATTCAGAGATAATATGTAGAGTGGTGATTGCCAGGGGCTGGAGAGAGAGAGAAAAAAAAATAGATAAAATGTTTTACAGTTTAATGGGTACAATTTCAGTTTTGCAAGGTGAAAAAGTTTTGGAGATGAGTCGTGGTTTAGATGATTACCCAGCAGAATGAATCTGCTTAATGTCACACTTTAGAATGATCATTTTTTTGTGTATTTTATCCCAATTAAAAAGTTTTTAAGTGTCTTAGAATCAATGAAATAGTAGGAATATTGCAACCAGTTTTCAGTAAACTCTTTAAAAGATCATTTTAAAAATAGATTACTGTTGCTTTATTTATAGAGAAGTGGTAGGTTGGGAGGGGTGCTTTGTATTTATTTTAGGCTTTCAAGGAAATTGCGTTCTTTAGTTTCATGTGGGTCATTGCTCTCTGCTTCCCCTGGCAGACCTTCGGCATGGCTGAGGAGTATCATCGAGAGTCAATGCTGGTCGAGTGGGAACAAGTGAAGCAACGAATTCTGCATACACTGCTGGCGTCAGGAGAAGATGCCCTTGACTTTACTCAAGAAATTGAGGTAGTTTACTTACAAGAGATAAAATAAAAATAAAAATGTGAAGCCAAAGAATGTTTAGTTGGCTAGGGCATTCTGCGCAGTTGATCAGCACCCACCCATGCAACCCTTTGTTCACTTGGCTTGAATTCTCAATACCTCATTTGCTTGCATTTCCCTCCAGTATTCCTGGCTGCTGCTTCGTAGTATGTTGTGCTGAGATTTTCACAGACTTTCTGACCTCAGCACGTTGGGCTTAGTCTCTGACTTCTTTTTTCAGGCTTAATCAGTGCTCTATTGATTTTAAACTTGTGACTTTAAACGTTATCTACATCCTGAAGATTCTCAAATTTAAATAAAAAAACCTGAACCCCACAATTATTTACTTATTTTTAAGTACTTTTCTTCTTGGATATCTCATAGGCATCTCAAGCTAAATATATCCAGAATCAAGTCATGATAGGAACTCTTGCTCAATCCACCTTTTTTCTTTTCTCACAGAGGCCCTCATCTTTATAAACGGCAGTTCTAATTTTTTGCTTATTCAGATAAAAAACAATCTCAGATTCATTTCTGTCATCTTTGTGATTGTTACACTTCAATCTGTCTCACATGTTGGCAAATCTACTTAACCCTATCTTTTTTTTTTTTTTTGGTCTTTTTTGTTTTTATCGGTACCAGGGATCGAAACTTAACCCTATGTTTAAAGTATGCCCACAATCTGCCACTCCTGACCACATCCACTGTTAACAATTGAATTCAGACCACTATCATCTGTTGCTTGGATGGTTGAATTAACTTCCTAGTTGGTCTTGAGTCACTAAATTTGGCCTATACTTATGGTCGAAAATTTTACTTGACTTCCAGGAGATGGGGATTATTGGGGCCATTTTACAAACTGCCAGCCACACTGGTTTCCCTGTGTCTGATCTTGTGTACCGCTACAATCTAACCACAGCGGTTAGAGTAATACACTAGTAGACAGTTTAGATTTCTGTCACTGCACTATTCAGAGCCTTCCATTGATGCCAGTCTCACTTGCAGTGAAAACTAAGGTTTTCACCATGACATGTAAATTTAAATGACCTAGTCTTATTGCTAAGTTTAATCCTGTATTAGTGCCCTCCAACTCTTGTTTTTTGGTGTTTGGGGTTTTTTGTTTGTTTTTTGGAAGGTTTTTTTTGTGTGTGTGTGTGGTACTAGGGATTGCATACAGTGCCTAACACGTGTTAGGCAAGTGCTATACCTTTGAGCTACATTCTCAGACCTTTTTTAAAAAATGTTTTTTAACTCTTTGAGAAAAGGTCTCATTAAGTTGCTCAGGCTAGACTAGAACTTGTGATTTACTTGTTTCAGCCTCCCGAAGTAGCTGGGATTGCTGGGGCATGCCACCATGCCTTGGCTTGTCCGTTGTCCTGGTTCCAGCTATCCAGGCTCTTGAGAGGTTCTTTGAATGACATGGCATTCTCTTGAGAATGTTCTTCCTAAACAACTTGTGGTTATTTCCTGATTTCCCATTCTTCCAGTGTTGACCCTGTACCATCTTAATGAGGCTTCTTCAGACTCTCTTTTTTCCTTTCTTTTTTTTCCTAAGTCCTTGATATTTTACACATTCCTTTCTTCCTTTATCATTTATTTACTTTATTTTTTTGGTGCTGGGGATTGAATCAAGGCCTTTTAGCACTTGTGTGTACAATAGTATGTGCTTTATATTTTTGTATTGTTTTTTTAATTAGGTTTTTTTGTTTTTTGAGACAGAGTCTCACTATGTAGTAGAGGGTGATCTTGAACTCATTATGTAGCCCAAGCCGGCTGCAACATTTTTGTTTTACGTATTGTCTGTTTCTCACAGTACATCGCAAGCTCTATAAAGGTAAGGATTTTGTTTGGTTTATTGCTGTATATCTAGTACCTAAAAGAGTCTCAAACACAGTAGATGCTTAATAAATATTTACTAAATGACTAATTTGGCTCTGGCTAACTTTGTACCTAACTAGAGTATCAGAGAAATGGTAAACCCAAAAAAAAAATTTTTTTTTAGAGTGGGAAAAATAGTCATAATTGCAAGTGTTTATTGGCTATAGTGCTGAGTTGAAGATTTTTCGTTTTTAAAAACTAAGTTAAAAAAAAAAACAGTGCAGTTATATGGATCAAGAATTAATGCTGTTATTAATTCTTATTAGTGCATGTTTGTAATCTCAGCACTCGGGAGGCTGAGGCAGGAGGATCATCGAGAGTTATAGACCAGCCTGGGCTACAAAGTGGGCTCAAGGCCAGCCTAACTACACAGCAAGACTCTGTCTCAAAAGGACAGAAAAAGAAAAAAAAAAAGAAAGAAAGAAAGAAAAGAAAAGAATTAAACCAAATTCCCCATTCCTTTGTCTCTTGGTCTCTTCCATTCAGTAATCACTACTTCTTTGTGGGAGGGGGGCAGTGCTAGTGATCAAGCCCAGGCTTTCGTGCTACGTGTAAGTACTGTACTAGCCCAATTATTACCACTTTCTTATATTCTTTCCAACATTTCTAACATTTTGTATAAGTAAAAGTATATGAGACAATGTGTCCCTGAGTCTTCTTTCACAAAAGTTAACCATGTGTTCTGTTTACATCTTTCCTTTTTCCTCTTTGTGCTCTGAGGATCTGCCCTTTAAGGGATTTTGAGGCTGTATCTAGCATCAGCAGGAAAGAGTATCTTGTTTTTATCTGTAATGTCTGCCTTTGGGCCTGCCATACACTTAACCATCCTGGTCTGGGGGAGTGGACAACCCTGAACTTCAAATCCTGGTTCCAGTGATGACTAATTCTGAGGCTGTCCAAGTTTATTTGACCCTGGAAACCCTCAGTTCTTCACTGGTAAAATGACATTACCTGGGCAAATCAGTGATAATGTGAAGGACTGGCCTATAATGGCGGTTCCATACTGTTATCCTTTAAAAAGTAGTCTCAGATAATTTGGAGGTGGAGATGAAAAATGTCAGTATTACAAAAGTGATGTTAAGTATTTTTTAGGAGTATTACCAGTGCTTCCTCATACTTGAGTCTTTTTGCCAGAACTTGTTCATGGGTGGCATCCTTTTGTATCCTGAGATAGGAAAACCAAGGCTCAGTGAACTATGCGATGTGCTAGTGGGGCCCAGCACTTACGATTCCTGGACTATCGCTCTGTTGAAGTGTGGGTCAAAGAATGGTAACTTGGCAGTTGGGGTGCCTGCAAATAAGGTCACACATTTTGTCTCTACAAATTTTCTCCTGATTCAAAAAAGTTATTCCAGTAAATTAGTTCCCAAATAAATAGATGCCAAAATCTTATTTTGAGAAATTGCTCCTGGAGGACCCTGTCCTATATTTCTTAGACACATAGACTTCAGATTCAAATCAGAGTCTGACAAAGAACTAGAGCTAATGTAAAAGGCCCTTGAACAGCCTAGTGTTTGTAACAAAGTGATTCTTTGTAATGCTGGGCAACTAATTAGAACAACTCATAGTTTAATAAACTTTATTTTTTAAAAATTGTGTTACTAGGTTGTATTCTGTATAGGGATTTGGAAGTAATTATAAATTGCAAATTAGATGTTCCTTCTTGATTGCTTTTCTCTTAAAAATAGACCCTTCTATTTATTAGAGTCTTCTTTCTTTGACCTCCAGTCCCCTTGGAAAGAAGTTTTTAGTACCTCATTATTCGGTTAGGACACCTAACACAGTGAATGGCATTGCTGCAGAAGTTGGCAGGTAATGGAAGCAGGTCTCTCTTCAGGTTATCCAGGGAATTACCACTTTATGGAAACTTCTAAGTTTTCCTATTGCTTTAGCTTTTTTCCTGAAGTATAACATGCATATAGAAAAGTGAACAAATTATACAACTTAATAAATTACCACAAATGGAATATACCTAGGTGAAGAGAGAGAACATTCCCAGCACTCCAGCCATCCCATTGGTACTTCTTTCTTATCTCTAATCTTCAACCAGCAACAATGGAACTACTATCCTGACTTACAACATCAAAGAGTCGCTTTGCCTGTATTTGAATTTTGTGGAAATGGAGCACTCATAATATGTACTCTTGTTTCTGGCTTCTCTTGTGTAATGTTCTATATTTTATTACATGTAAACCACTCACTTTCTTGACTGAACAGTATTGTTACAGTTTGTTTATCCATTCTAGTGTTAATAGACAAATGATTTCCTGTAATGATTCTTATTAGTGTGTCTTCTTACCAGTAGTATTTAAAAATTCCATTTGTCTCATTTCCTTGCCACACATACTTGGTGTTGTCTTTTTGAGTTTAACTTTTCTGAATCTGTGTGGAGCTCTGTTTTTAGAGGCTTTCTTCAAAGGTGATATTATCTCCACTTAGTCCCCCCTGTGCATAAAATACCACGCAGTGAAAAGGCCAGAAAACAGGCTTTGGAATTCAGCAGCCCTTAGATTCGTGAACCTGAGATCCTCATTATGAAAAGCCTTTCCTGAGTAAGTGTGGTAAGGAACGTAGAACGTATGTAAAGTCCTTCACACACAGAACATACTCTGGACATTTGAGCAGTATTAGTGTGACTGTAAGTATTTGATAAGTTTTATCTTAGTTTACTTATATTCACCTGAAGCTTTGTAAGGTGTTTGTCAAGTACTACTAGGAATGAAATATCTTTAGGCATAAAAGAGGAGCTATGATTTCATGTACAAATCATACTCTTTTCTGGGCATCTTACCATCAAAAATAAATTGTTAAAATCAAACCAAAGTGCAACCACAAAAATAGATTTGTAAAATCAAACCAAAGATCATTAGGTAGAAAGCTTCAGATCATTTTGAGTCTACCTTAAATTTGAAGGAAAATGTCCAAATTTATGTATTTAATATAAAAAGGGGCTTAAGCCTTTAAAAAGTTCTTTTTTTAAGACAGTGTCTCACTATGCAGTTCAGAAAAACAAAACTTTTTTAAAACAAAAATGGACAAAGATAATGATGGTTTCTGAACTCCCTCCCCAAAGCCATCCGGTAACAGAAGAGCAAATATTAATATTTGTTTCTAGAACGTTTTAATAAAGGAAATGACAGTTCTATAGTATAAAGGAAATTTTGGAAACACCCTTAGGATATTATTGAAGAAAGATTATAACTAGGAAAGAATATTAATAACTTTCTCAGGGTACAGTCTGAATAAAAATGATATACTTTGAAACAAGACTTATGGTTAGAAACCCTTGTATCCTGGTTCTTGCCTCTTGTCAGCTTTAGGAAAAGCTTCCTTACTTGTCATGGATTACAAGACAGGATAGAGGGCTTGAGCTGCATGGGATATCTTTAACGTGTTCATATCAGGACCATGCATGCATGCCTATCCTATTAGGTACCTTGAACCATGAAGTGGGACTGTCGCATGCTGCCTGATGTAAGTACCATTGTGGTTCAAGCCCCTGATGGGAGAGTCTTGTGTGTACTGCCCATGGTTCAAGCTGGTGGAAATGTGTTAATTAATATGTCTTAACCAACTTTTAAAATAGTATTTAAAGGTAAACTTAGTTAACCTCAATACAGTCTGGTAACTGTATTGGTGTTGGATGTAGTCAATGGGTGGGTGATCCCTTATGTATTATTTAGAAAATAACTCAGCAAGCAATAGGCTCTCTAGTAACTTGTGCTTTAAATATAGATAATGATATCATTGCACTCTGTGATATGTGAACTGTTCACTGTATGTTGAACAGCATCTAATTTTGGTAATGGACTTAATATATTTCATCTATTTAGTCTCACATCTTTCCTACACTATTAACATCTTTGAGATCAAGATATGTCTTAAATTCAGTAGTATTTGACTGCATGTTTTCTGTCCTACTGGTGTATATTCTTATAATAATAATGTATGAGATTTGATGAAATACAATAAAGTATAGAGTGACAAAAGTTTGAATTTGAAAACCCCAGAATAGACAATTCTAAGCTATATTTTGTGATTCTCTGGCACTTTCCTAGGAGTTGGGACTAGTTCACATTTTGGAGTTTGAGTAGGATTTCAAGAATACAAATAATTCAGCTCAGTAGGTCTTTCAGTTTATCATGTTGTATCACACACAAATACCTTCTGATCTTGTGCACTTTTTTTATTAGTGTGTGTTTGTGATGCATAGTGAGTACATTGGTTGTGGGGATTTGGTGCATGTACATACCACATCCTAATTCTTTATACCTCCTCCTCTTTCGTCTCTTCCTGCTTAGATCCCATTCCAGTGCAAAAAAGATCTATCTCCCAATTTCCTATTATCTTTTACTTTACTCTTATTTGTATTCTGAATGTCTCATAGAAGAGGAAACCTTATAATATTTAAGCTTATGTGTGTGATTGATTTCACTTAACATGGACTTAAGGTACATCCATTTTTCTACAAATGACCCAAATTTATCTTCATAGCAGAATAATATTCTGCTATGAAAAAATATCATATTTTCTTTATCCATTTATCTGTGTTTTTTAAAAATTAAGTTTATTGGTACATTTTAGCCATACATAATGATCATATTCATCATAGGGAATTTGTACCTGTACACAATATGTTTTGATTCTCTTTTTTCCAAATTCTCTCTCCTCCCTTTAACTCCTTGCCACACTATTTACAAAACTTTGTTTGAATTTTGTTTTCTTTAATCCTTTTTTCCTTTTCTTTACCCCCCCCCCCCAGTTTTCCTTTCCTTTTGTACAATTTTTCCCTGTTTTACAATGTTTATTGTACATTTTTGTCCTTGTTTGTTCTTTCAGTTTCTCAAATCGGGGAGACCATATGATGTTTACCCAGATGAGTCTGACTTATTTCACTTGATAGTATGGTCTGAAGTTGCATCCATTTACCAAGAAGTTTATCCTTCTTTATGGCAGAGTAGTACTCCATTTTCTAAAAAAAAAAAACCTCACATCTTGTTTTATCTATCCTTCAGTAGATAGGCATCTGGGTTGTTTTCAGTATTTGGCTGTTGTCAACTGTGCTAATATAAAGGTGAGTGTGCATGTATTGCTATGATATAAAGCTTTTAATTCTTCTGGGAAGATATCCAGAAGGGGAATAGATGGGTCAAATGAACCTCTAATCCAAGCTTTTCCAGGAATCTCCATACTGATTTTCATAGCAGTTGTGCCAGTCTACACTCCAACTAACGGTGGAGAAGGGTTCCTTTTTCTCCACAGGCTTTCCAGCATTCGTTATTGCTTGATTTCTTGATGATAGTCATTTTTCAGGAGTGAGATGAAGTGTCAGCATTGTTTTAATTTGCATATTTAATAACCAGTGATGCTGAACTTTTTTTTTTTTTTTTTTTTTTTGCTGCTTATGTTTCTTCATCTGAGAAGTATGTTGTATTCATCTGAGATGCTCATTTTTGGATCAGGTCTTTAAATTTGGGAGGTCTGATTTTTTTTTTTTTTTCAGTTCTTTATATCTTCTAGACAGAAGTCCTTTGTTTGAAGGATAACAGGCTAAATTTTTTTTTCACACTGTGGGTTTTTTCTCTTTGGTAATTTCTTTTTATTATTTGCTGTGCAGTCAGGGTTTTGTTCATGAAGGCTTTGCCTCCACTTGTCTTCATGAGTTCTATATATTCTCTGTTCCAGTAGACTTAGTGTTTCTGTTTTAATATTTAGATCTTTGATCCATTTGTGTTGACGGACAAACAGGCCATTTCTAAGAGTTAGCTATTTGGAATTGTGCTGTCAGAAACATGGGTACTCATGTATCACTTAATTTAATGCCTTTAACACTTTAGGAAGATAGCTAGAAGGGGAATAGCTGAGTTGAGTGGAATTTCTATTTTTAGTTTTTAGAGGAATCTCCATACTGATTTTGATAGTGGTTGTACCAGTTTATATTTTTACCAACAACACAGAAGGGTTTCTTTTCTCTTTCAGCTTTTCCAGGAATTATTATTTGATTTCTTCATGATAACTATTCTTTCTGGATTAAGATGGAATCTAACTATTGTTTCAATTTGCATTTCATTCTGTCAGTTGTTTCCTTTGCTATACAAAAGCCTTTTAATTTGATATAATCCCATTTTTTGACTATTGATGGAGGTTCTGCTTAGAAAGTACTTGCCTACATCTATGTCTTCAAGAGTTTTATCTGTTTTAACTTCCAGCATCCCAAGCGTTTGTCTTAGTATTTAGATTTTTGAATCATTTGATTATAATTTAGTACGTGATAGGAAATAGGGGTCTAGCTTCTGTCTTCAGTATAAGGATAACTGGTTTTGCCAACACCATTTGCTAGCAAGGAGACATATCTTTCCTCCTGAATATATTTTTAGCCCTTTGTCAATGATCAGGTGGTTGAATGTCTAGGGTTGTTTGTATATCCTGTCTTTTGTTCCATTGATCCACCTGTCTGGTTTTGTGTCAGTACCATGCTATTCTTGCTAGTGGAGCTTTGTAATATAACTTGAAATCTAGGATTGTGATGCCTCCTGCTTTGTTTTTGTTATTCTGAGGGTTGCTTTTGCTATTCTGAATCTTTTCTGGTTCCATATGAATTTTAGGATTATCTTCTCTATTTCTGAGATGAACGAGTACTGTTAACATTTTGATTGGGATTGTATTAAATCTGTGTATCAGTTTTGAAATTACTGCCATTTTGACAATGTTAGTTCTGTTTACTCAGCAATAAGACATATCTTTCCATTTTCTTTTGTCCTCTTTGATCTTTTTCAGAGTACTGTAGTTTTAATTGTAAAGGTCTCTAACTTCTTGGTTAGGTTTATTCCTAAGTAGTTCTATCTTTTTTTATTGTGAATGGTATTATTTTCCTAACTCCTTTCTTGGTGGCTTCTCGGTGGTACACAGGAACACTCTTGATTTCGTGGGTTGATTTTATATCTTGCTACATTGCTGAATTTGGTTATTAATGCTGTGGGTCTTATGATTGCAAATACTGATAATTTTACTTACTCCTTTTTTATATATTTTTTTTTCTCTTGACTGTTCTGGCCTATGGTACAAATACTATGCTGAACAAGAGTGGTGATAGACATTTCTGTCTTATTCTTGATTTTATAGGGGAAGTTTTTGGCTTTCCCGCATTTAATATGATGTCATACATGGCCTTTATCAGATTGAGACAAGGTCTTTCTTTATTTCTTGAGGGGTTTTTATCATGAATGGATGTTGAATTTTGTCAGAAGCTTTTTCTGTAACTGTTGCTATCATGTAGTTTTTGCCTATTTATGTGAAGTACTATGTATGTTGAATTATCCTTACATCCCTGAGATGAAACCTACTTGGTCATAATGTATGATATTTTTAAAGGTTTGTTACATTGTTTGCTAGCTTCTTGTTGAGGATTTTTGCATCTATATTCATTAAAGAGATTGACCTATAGTTCTCTTTACTAGTATCTTTCTGTGGTTTGGAATCAGTAATGCTAGCTTGCAGGAATGAATTTGTAAGTACTTCCTCCCTTTAAATTTCATTAAAGATTTTGAGGACTATTGCTGTTATATCTTCCCTGAAAGTCTTGTAGAATTCGGTGATGAATCCATGAAGTCCTGGGTTTTTCTTAGTTTGTAGGTTGGTTTTTTTGGTTTGTTTGTTAGTTACTGCCTTAATTTCAGTCTGTTACTGGATTTTTCATAATTTTTACTGGTGTGCTCTCTGGCAGCATATACAGAGTTTTTAGTGTCTTGGTTCCATTTTGGTAATTTATATGTGTCTAGGAATCTGTCCATTTCTTGAATGTTCTCTTTAATTTGTTGCAGTACAATTTTTTAATAGTAGTTACTTTTGATTTTCAAGATTTCAGCAGTGTTAATTGTGATTTTTCTCTTTTTTTATTTTTAGTTGCATTGATATGAATCTGTTCTGTTGTTTTGTTTGTTTCAATTTTGTTAATTTCAGATCTCTGATCTTTGTTTTCCCTCCTACAAGGTTTGTGTTTGTACTGTTACTTCTGCTTCCTGAGGTCTTTTGAGCTCAGTTTTTCTTTTCTTTTCTTTTTTCTTTCTTTCTTCCTTTCTTTTTTTTTTGTTTGTTTATTTCTTTGAGAAAGGGTGTTGCTATGTGGTTTAGGCTGACTTTGAAATCAGGCCATTCTCCTGCCTTGGCCTCCAGAGTGCTAGGATTATAGGCATGTGCCACAACCCAGGCTTTATCTTTTAATGTGAGCATTTACACAGTAAATTGTACTCTTATGACTGCTTTTATTATGTTTCATAGTTTGCCAGGGATTTAGCTCAGCAGTGTAAGTGCCTGCCTGGCAAGTGTGAGGTCATGAGTTTGATTCCTGGTATTTAAAAAAAAAAAAAAAAGCATAGATTCTAGTACGTTGTGCTGACATTATCACTTGATTTTAGTAATTGTTCAGTTTCTTACTTGATTTCTTTCATGATTCATTGAGTATGTATAACTATGTTATTAAATGTCTAGGTCTTTCTAAAATTTCTGTGTTTTTTTTTTTTTTTTTTGCAGTGGATTGCTATAATCCTAATTTGATTCTTTTGTATTTATTCAAGCAGGCTTTGTACACTAGTATGTACTCTGTGTTGCAGAAAGTTCTGCTGAGAAGAATTGTGTATTCTGTTGTAGTAGGGTAGAACACTGTAGCTATCAAGTCCGTTTATGCTGTAACTTTCTCCTAAGATTTGGTTCAGCTCTGATACTTGTTGATCTTTTGTTTAGTTGATCTCTTTGTGAAAGTAGAGTATTAAAGTCGCCCACTATGATTGTGCTGGTTTGATCTTTTATATCCAGCAGTGTTTTGAAGTTAGGTGCTTTGCTACTTGGTGCATATATATTTACAATTGTTATCTCTTCTGGTTGAATTGTTCCTTAACTAACACTGTATATAGTGAACTTATTTGCCTCCTTTGAGAATAAAATTGCTACACTTGCTTTCTTTTAGGGGGTATGGTTCATGGGTTATTGTTTTCCATCCTTTAATTTGTAGTTTGAATTTGTTGAATGGAACAGACTGCTGGGTTGAGTAGGTTGGGTTGGGTTGGGTTTTATGTTTTGTGTTTCATTTTGTTTTTCTAGTCTGCCAATCTGTGTCTTTTAAATGAGAAGTTGAGACTATTTACATTAAAAGCTATTAATGAAAGGTAGACTTATTCCTGTCATTGTATTCTTTTTCTGTTGCTGATTCCTTTAATTTTCTCTTTGTTTAACTATTTACCTCTTAATGTTTCATTCCATCTGACTGACTTTATTGGCATTTTCTGTCTAGGATAGTCTTGGTATTTGGGGGTGTGGTGCTGGTCTGGTGTTTATGAATAGTATTTTTGTTATGGAATTAATTTTGTAAGAGTTTTGAAGGATATATTAATCTGAGTTGGAAGTTGTTTTATTTTGGGAGTTGAAACACTTTACACCAACCTCTCTTGGCCTTGAAAGTTTGTGTTGAAAAGTCTGCTGTAATCCTAATGCATTTATCTTTTATAAGTAAGTTTTTGCTTTTCTCGGGTAGATCTTAACATTGTTTTTGTTGAACATCTGGGATTTTTTTACTTTGTTGTGTGTCATGGGAAGTTTTCTTTTTTCATCATAAGTATTTGGCATTCTTTAAGCTTTGCTTATGTGTATGTTATTCTTTCTCCATACTTGTGATTTCTGTAAACAGATTTTTTATTCCATGTGTACAGCCATCTAATTTCTAACTCAGTCTTGAGTTGGTCTTAGGATCCTCTAGTAGTTGTTTGATAAACTTTTCTTATTCTCTTGATATTTGAAAGTTTTCTCAGTAAATCATCATTTTCATTTTGTCCTCGATTTTAAAACCCTGTCTTTACCTCAGTATTATGACTTGTGTCTAGATGTACCCCCGTCACCTCAGACGTGGCTGAATCTAGTGTGTGTGATGCTGAGATTAATTCATGGTGCGATGCTAGGGTCAGGGGCACTAGAATTAAAAGTGTGAGTGCTATCTGCCCTAAGTAACCTGGATAAGATACAAAGGATGGAGAGCGTTGTGGTCATCCCTTACTTGCTTTGCTACCTTTTGCCTCCCATGAGTTTCTTCTTTGCAATGTCTGTCTGCCATGCTACTCTGCCTTGGAGCCACCTGACTGTGTACCGAAACCTCTACAAAGTGTGAACTAAACAAATCTTTCTTTCTTGTTTCCAGTTGGTGGTTTTTATTTCTTTGATTTTTTTTCCTTCTTCCCCTAATAGTACTAGTTATATATAGCCAAATACTGTAATTTGACACTTTGGTTTCATTTTGCTCACCTGAAGCCTAAATGTTCCACTTTCTTCTTTCTGTAGTACAATATTTTCTTTTTATTCTCTACTTATTTTGCAAGGAGCATTCATTACATTCCTTCTCCCAGTATATATTTTCCTGGGGAAGAATTGTATTCATTCTTAGATACACCTTGCGCCCTAGTAGTTGCTAAATACAAGTTTGCAGTTCTCTCCTACCACATTCTTACCTGTCCTGAGAAGCTGTTTTGGGAACACCGACTACTCTGAGGAGCTCATTCCAGTTTTGTCTCCAGAAGGCTGTTTGTGTGTCTCCAGGCTTCTGGTGAGGACCTCTTTTCCATTCTGGGATAGCCCTCCTATCTTCCCTAACTTTCTGGTCTCTGATCCCTTGTCCTTTTATCCTATGCTGTTGTCTTCACCATGGTTTGGATAAGCCCTGATGCAGATAAACTCAGAGGTTGAAGGCATTGGAATGTTACTTCCACACAAGCATAATGACGCCCAGTTTCCCTGCCTCTGGGCAGCCTGGGCTATGGAGTTTCAGCTGAACATTTACCAGTTCCTTTGCTCAGGAATGTGCATGTACATATCCTGTGGATGGTTAATTGACTTTGTGTGTGCTGAAACAGGAGGTTGGCCAAGGGCAGCTGAAGGAGAGGGAATTTTGAAAAATCAGAGCATTAGACAAAATTAATTTACATGGAAATTTGAAGCTGAAAACCAACTGCTTTGTAAATGGACAGTTTAAAAAATTAGACTTTTAGTACCAGAAAATACTTCTCAAGGCTGTTCAAGGATAGGTCAAACAACCATGTCCTTGCAGAAATGCTGTAGTCCCATTCTCTTTTCCTTTTCTCCAACTAGGTTACCAGATTTTGAGTGTTCCATTCTTTAAAAAGACTAGGATCTTGGTTTTCCAATAGCTCTTTTCTAGAAAGGTGGTTGTCTTATGCAACAGTCCCGACCTAGTGTTACTGCAGACACTCAGAATGAAGTCTAGAAGTAGAAAATGTGCTGGTGGGAGTTTCTGTTCAAACAAAGAATAGAATGTTCCTTGTAGAAAAATAAGAGAAGGCTTTGTACTCAGCACAAAATAAAATATTTTATTTTAGGTCATATTACTGTATTGTCTGTATCTGCCCATTGTTTAGCATATGACTTGTTCACATGCTCATTATAATTGTTTGTTTGTGGCTTACAAAATAATGCCACAGGTGGCATTTATTGACCATGTGGTAGGCACTGAACTGAGGTCTCTCTGGTTATTCCTCACAACAGTTTTAGTATAGTAAGTATAGTTGACCCTCTGTGTCTTTGGGTTCCACATTCATGAATTCAGTGAACTGTAGATAGCAAATAATCCATGGGGTTGGGGTTGTGTCTTTACTATAAACATGTATAATATTTGCTTGTCATTACTCCCCAAACAGTACAGCCCAACAACTATTTTATTACATTGTAGTAGATAATGCAAGTAACTTGGAGGTGATTTCAAGTATATAGCAACGACTATAGATTATTTGCAAGTATTATGTCTTTTTATTTAAAAGTATCTGTAGATTTTGGTATGTTCAGATGGTCTTGGGACTTACACTCTATGAATACCAAGAACAACTGTAGTATTTCTCTCTGCATTTAATCTTTATCACAAATTTATGTAGAGGTATCATTACTAACCCCATTTTACAGCTGAGTAATCTGGAGCTTAAAATTGATAAGCAGTATGCTCAAGGTCACATAGCTAGGAAATGGTGGAGTATTTTTCATCATACAATCTGTCATTCAGTGATGGCTGTCCTGGGGAAGTTGCCCAGTGTGCCCCAGCAGGCGGGTTGGAGTAATGGCGAAGAGTACAGTGAGCTGGAATGTGGGTTCAACCCTTGACTGCACTGATACCCTGCTGCAGGCAGCCTGGGCCAATTGTTTCACCTTTCCATGTCCCTTTGTATGAAATATGTATAATTAAAATATGTATTTTGCAGAGTTATGGAGTTAATACATGGAAATTCAGACAGTGGCAAATAGTAAATGCTCTATCAATGTAGCTCTTGTTATTATTTTAGTGTACCACTATGTGTAGCACGTCTACTTACTTTAGGCTCACCATCATTTTGGTCATCACATTTGTATTCAGAGTTGAAAGAAAGGGAGAAAACTGAAAGGTCAGTCCAGGCTCTTTCTCCCTCTTTACCAGGAAAAAATGAAGCTGTCTCCAAATGTTTGCAGACTTGCCTTTTCATCTTATTGGTTAGAACTAGGGCACAGGGTCATTCCTAGCTGTAGTGTTGTGTAGAGGCCACCTCTTAGAGCAACTTGTTTGTTTTCAGAGACTTTGCAGTCTAATTGATATCACCTTGGGTAGTTTGAAATCTGCCGCAGTAGTATTTATGTTACAGAAACCAGCAAATGCTACGTGTCAGATCCCCTTCTCCTAGAGCCAATTGTTAACTCTATGATGATCTGAAAGGGGGCAGGAAGTAGAGGTTAGAGTTAGAGATTATGAATGGTCATTGGGTCAACCAGCCTGCAGCATCTATGAAGGTTAGTAAACTATTTATGTTTAAGCTTTACTAATACCAGTGATTAACTGTTAGGGGTCTGAGCTGACAGAGAACAATCAAGGTTACCTAGGACAAACCCTTCTTTTCACTGACAGGAATCTGAGGCTCCAAGTCCGTGTGCTTTACATTACACTGGAAAACCAAGTAGTGAGGGGGCTCTCCTGAAACCTGCATGTCCTTGAGAGTGGATTCATTCTCTAGAACCAAGGGTTTAAAACCCACCTTTCGGAAAAACTAATCAGTAGCTATTGTCTAAGTGTAGATTTAAGATGAGAAATATCTGAGCCAGGTGCTGTGACCCTATAGACCGTGTTTTCTTAGCTGCCTGATATACAATCAGTGGAAGCAGGAGGCACACTGATAAAACTTCATTGATGTGAACATGGAGAGAGATGAGGTAGAGAGAGGCTTAAGATTAAAACCAAATGTCAGTAGGATGTACTTTTCCAAAAGTAGTCATTGTGTCATTGATAGGGCTTATCCAACTTTGCATTACTTTTTAATTAATCTAGGCCTATGCCTGGTCTCATGTGTTTATGGCTAAGAGTTTCATTTTATTGGAACTCTTGGGACCTACACTCTATGAGTGTATTTGGTTCTTTGAGACACAGTCTCCCTGTAGTTCAGGCTGACCTTGAAGTCATGTAGGCCTGAGGCTGGGCTTAATTTTGTGATGACACTCCTGCCTCAGCCTTCCAAGTGCTGGGATTACAGACATACACCAACCACCATGCCCTGTTTAAGGAAAGTTTTAAGTAGGAATTAGACTTCTCATAGCTGTGTTACAAGGATATGTTTATATGATTTTTATTTCTTCACATGCCTGAGTACTGTTCTTAACTAATTCTGGATATGTTTTTATCTAAAGCCAAGTTACATCACCGATGTGGGACCCCCTGGTCGAAGTGCTATGGATGCTGTTGAGATGGCCTATGCCCAGCAGGTGAGTATGCTCTTAAGAAGCTGTAATCCAGGAAATTCTTGAGAGCCTCTGAGAAGTTAAGACTTAATGTGAAAGTCAAACTCTAAGGCAGGTTGAGTTTTCATTGAGAGCACTGGCTAATATTTTACTACACAGGCCATTGGAAAATTCTACCAAATTGGGTAATAGAATGACTCAGATTTAATGAGGAGAAATTGAAATCTGTCCTCTACACTAATCAGGGCATCCTGTTTGCATTGTTAGCAGGAGCTGCATGTACAGTAAAGCCTCGAGTAGCTGCTCTGCATAGTAAATGTAGTTCTATAATAACTGAGTTAACTGTGAGCTATGGTGTGAGCAGAAGTCCTTTCACGTCTTGTTAAGAGCAAATTCCTAAATGCTTTTTGCCCTAGTAAGCATAGTGTACTGAATGCTACTTAATATCATTATTGTCTTGGCGAAGCTCCTGATATATTGGGGTCATCCTTCTGGCTGTAGATTATGACCACACAATAGTAAGGGGGTGTACTGAGGTTCTCTGTGGTAACCACAAGCTTTCTATTGGATTGTAACTGTCCTGAGGACAGGGTACACTTGGGGTTGACTTTTTGAATGAAACAGTACCAGATGACTGTGCACTTCATTATAATTTGCCATTTTCTTCCACAAAGTATCTAGAAGGAAAAACATTCCTGTTGCTTGAGCTGAGTGCGGTGGGTTTCCTTCCTTTTTAAGATCATTCCACATGAGCAGTAGCCAAGGAACATGTCTCAACCATTACCAACTCCCATGACTTTACACACTGGAGCCACTTGCAGCTTTCAGCACTACTCACGTCCTTTTTCTTCTCACCTAGAGTAGGGCTTGGAGGCAAAAACTGATGGCAGCTATGGAGGGTAACAAAAGGTTGTAAAACACTGTTTGACCTTGTGTTCTTTAAAAGAGGTCTCTGCCTTCAGTTGCCAATTAATTAAGTACTGGAGTTCTGCCTCAACTAAATACCTGGCAGGCTCCAGGTATTACCCAAAATCCCTTTCCTATTCTCTGTTGAAAGATATTTCATAAATGCCTTTTAAAGTCTTTCTCCTTTACCATTGGCAATAGCTACATGTACCATTGCTATTAATAACTCCAAGTGGCTGAAGCCAGCTTCAGCTTCCTACAGGCGGGTTCACCCTCTTTCCAACTCCTTGGTTTACCACTGGCCTTCATTTATTTCCATTATGCTCCAGTTTTTAGATCTCTCTTTTCTGACACCTTTCCCCCACCCACAACACACTTTAAATTTCAACCTTCATTATGTGTGTTATTCCCTCTATTGCCATGCCACCAAGAGTTCAGGCCTAATGAAATTATAAGCTTCTGAAGAGAGAAGCTTGATATCTATAAAAACTAAAGCTTAAAAAAAACCCTAAATCTTCATAGCCTTATGACACATGTCAGATGTCTGTGTTGCATGGCCATCTTCTCCAGTGGAAGCCTATATACTTAAGCATGTATCTCATATTGAACATAGTACCTGTGATCTATGAGGAGGGGAAGGCCCCTAATAAACAGTCATTGAATAAAAAAGCACTTGTAATTCAAAACCATTTTATTTAATCTTTATAAGAGTTCTGAAAGCCATGTGATATTGTCATTCTCCATTTTTTTAAAAGGACATTTTTACCTAGAGAGCAGATTCTTTCTAGGAGATACAGGTTTTCCAGATGTGCAATTGCTATTTCAACACAAGTGGAGGCTGTGTTACTCAGTCTGTGAGCCCTAAACTGAGACTGACCAGTCGCTGGCCAGAATTCCACCAGACTTTGTCATGGTTCTTAGGAAGCAGTGACCAAAGCCCTTCCATTGTCCTTGCTCCCTTCTCCCTGCCTGTGGTTTTCCTACCCAGGAACAACCTGCTTTCATTCATCAGGTGTTTGGAAAGCTCTGGTAGTAGTTACCTTTGGTGTATTGCTCACATCTGACACAGAGCTGAGGCGCTAGCCAGTGTGGAGAGGGAATAAAAGCTGGTGGAAGCTTCTACTAACCATTTGCTGGCTTCAGAACTGCTTCAGGAGATCTTTAAAAAAGGGAAAATAGAAATTGTGCCACTTAACTTTCTTTCCATCATTTCAGATTTATATCTATAATGAGAAGATTGTCAGTGGACAGCTACAGCCCAACCTCGTGGACCTCTGTGCTACAGTGCCCCGCCTGAATGATAAGGTATTGCTCACTGCTAACCCAAGTAGAAAAGTGGGGTCTTGTGTTCGGATGGGATTAGCAGCTTGCTGACTTGGCTGAAGTGTGCTGAAGAAACTGTTTCATGGAATAAAATGTTAACTGTTCTTCAGAGTTTTCTTTTAAATAATTTTGGAGTGGTGTTTTTGATGATTATTTTTCCCCTGTGTATTTTCAAAATGTCCAGCCAGGGTCAATTAGTAGTCACAAGTGTTCTCTTTGAGTTGTCTTTGCTTTGAAATCCTGTCAGCCTCTGTCTCTCTGCTCAGCAGTTTTCTGCATAGACAGAGAAAGGGGGCCGTTTAAGGAATAACAAATTGAGAAGATGATTCACACCTGCCAGCCCCTTGAATTTGACTTGGATGGGGTCTTTTTAAGCATTCTTTACATGCCACTCAGTCCATTTCTCTCTCACACCCCATCCTGGCCAATTTTTTATTTGCCTCCACTGTTTATTCCTGGCCAATGTTATGGGGAGGACAATAAAACAGGGTGGATGAATGGGTAGATAGGTTGATAGGTGGCTATTGAGAAAGAAAAAGAAAAAGGTTGATAGGTGGCTATTGAGAAAGAAAAGAAGAGGGAAGACCGCTATTGTAGAAGCAAGAACCCACACAGATTTTATGTTACAGTTTTTCCAAAATGTATGCAATTTTGCAAATAGTAAAAAGCAAGGCAGTAAAAACAGATGAAGAGAAGAAAGAAAGAAAGCATCGACTTTCCCCTCTACCACCCCCGCCCCAGCCACCACATTTAGCTAGGTGTTCTGTAGTTTAATTTTTGAGGGAAACTAGAGGTTTTTTTCTTTCGCTTTGGAAAAAGTGTAAAAGGTATTTCTCCTGAGTATTGCCAAGAATTCAGGGAACACATTTTAAAGGAGAGATTAGAACCCGGAGGGCTCAAGAGGGGGAGGCCCACTGTGTGTTGGTGACACAAAGGAAAGAGTGCTGCTTTTTCCTGGGAGGTGCTTTTGAAGGGAGTGAGTGGGAAGGAAAATGGAAGGCCCAAGGTTCACAAAACAGGGTAAGAGCTGGCCCCTTGGAGAGTTTCTAGAAGGACAAAGCCTATTTAGGTTAAACTCTTTTATTTTAAGCCTTAAGGAATTTAGATAACCTTGTAAGGACTAATATGTAGCACTTGAGTTTAAATTCTTAGCGCTCTGGACAATTATAAATGTATTCAGTCTCTCTTAAGGGATAACCCACTGAGATTCAGTGTTCTTGTTACTTTTGTGTAGCTTTAATTATGTAAGTGGTTATGTCAGGCTTGGATAGTAATTGATCTGAAAACCAACCTGCAGTTGGGGGCTGCAGTCAGTGGGTAGAACCCTGGTGGCTGACAGGGCAGAGGCAAAGCGTTTGCACTGAGTTTGAGCCTGGGGCTCTCAGAAGACATTGGTCTCACACCGCTCCTCACCCTGTCTGCTGTTCAAGGCAGAGTGCTCTAACAACCAAATAAATTCTCTGCCCTGCGCCATTGTCACATGGATCTCATTTATACACAGAACATCTCTGACATGTGGACCATGGTAAAACAAATGACAGATGTGTTGTTGGTACCGGCCGGTGACACCCTGAAGAGCCGAAACAGCTTGGAAGTGCGCATGGATTTTGTCAGGCAGGCCTTGGGATACCTGGAGCAGAGGTAAGGCAACAAAAACACAGTGGGGCTGGCTTTCCAGTCCGCGGATGGCAGCTCTTTCTCTGTCTTAAGCAGTCCTTGGGCTAAGTGCACTGTGACTGATGTAGTGGAAACAGACTGAGCGATGCAGCAAAGTAGTCCTCTCAGAAACACTTCTCACCCAGGAGCACTGTTCTGTTTCTTTTTCTGCTCTTTGTCCCTTAATATGGAGACACCACGATCATTATGCTGTAATGAAGGGGACAATAGTTAGGGCACAGCCACAAGCCCTTCACAACCACCTCCAGTTAGCGAGGAGGTGGCAAAGGAGCCCAGTCACAAATCACAGGCATTAGCAGCAGGGAAAGACCCTGACTCACAGTGATAAACTGAGTCTGGCCAGAGGGAAAGTCAGGCTCCTGAGGTCCCAATCCTGTTTCTTGTATGGTTCAGCCTAAGTGCTTTTGTTTTCTCTCAGCATTAACTTTTACTCCTAGCAATGTTAATGCTTTACTTTGAGAAGGCCTCTTTAACCTAACTTTCCTTCTGGCTCAATTCAATTCATCACTGTGAATCAAGGTCTTTCCAAGCTGCTAAAGCCTATGATTTGTGTCTGAGCTCCTTTGCCACCTCTTGGCTAATTGGAGGTGGTTGCTGAGGGGCTTGTGGCTGTACACTATTGTCTCTTTCATTAGTAGGGCCTGTGCCTTTCTTCCCTCCCTGTGGACACCCCTTCCAGCTCTAAATGGGCCAGCGGGCGTTGTCATCAGTGTGCAACAGACTCTCTTTATTTCTGAGACAGGGTGCTGGGCCTCTTCCTGTTGGCTGGAGAAGTGAAAACCCAGTTGAATGTACTTACTAAATTGCAGCCCTTTGCCACTGGGCCTCTGCACCTGCCAGCAGCCTTGTCATGTGGTTGCCTTTTGTCAACAAAATAATACCTCATTAGGAACTCATATGACTTCCTTGTGTGTAACAGAGGTGATGCAGAGAACAGGTTTTTATATCAAATACTACATTAATTATTAAATCACTACATGAAATGACACCATCAGACCACACTTACTACTTTCCATTCCATTGT
Source organism: Cavia porcellus (assembly GCF_034190915.1). Taxonomy (NCBI): domain Eukaryota; kingdom Metazoa; phylum Chordata; class Mammalia; order Rodentia; family Caviidae; genus Cavia; species Cavia porcellus. Next base: position 83,729,139 of record NW_026947487.1, read on the forward strand.
TAGCAGAAATCTGAAGCCCCAAATAGTTTTTACCTCTCTAGCCTGGACATAAAGGTTTATAAAATAATTCATTAGAGTTTTTCTGAATTTGTGATGTAATTTGGGGGATACGAACCTTCAGTCATAAAGAACCTAATGTATGCAGTATTATTTACACATTACAAATTAGCAAAATATAAGCTAGAATTTTTTACACCATGATAAAATCTGAAGGAACTTTTAAAATGGTTGTAAGTATATGTTTGCTTTTTCCTTGATAAACCTAATCCTTAACATGGGTGCTCAACCTCACCAAATGATACCAGGCTGCATTCCTTTGTCTTAAATCTGTGTAAGCCACACCATTTTATTATTATTTTGTTCCATTAATTTCTTAAACTGTACTGCTTTGGAGTTTATTGTCCATGGTTATCATAAGCTTATTTTCTTTTTCATTTAAGTAACTCCAGTGGTATTGGTCCCTATTGGTATAATTATCACCTTTTGATAAAGGGAATAGTATACATTAATTGTATTTAGTTTTAAAGTATTTTTGCTGATGCTGTTCTGCTGAAGTTTACATATAATGTTTCTAATATTATAATGTACCAGATATCAAAGTAGACATAGTAAAAAATAAATTTTTGGGGCTGGGGGTTTAGCTCAGCGGCATAAGCGCCTGCCCTGCAAGCAGGCAGTCGTGAGTTCAATCCCTGGTACCGATAAAAAGGAAAAAGACCAAAAAAAAAAAAAAATAAATTTTTATGTATAAGACCAAAAATGTTGGTAAAATATAGAGTTCATCTATCTTTTCCCTGCCACACTCTGAGAGTTAAGTCAAGGATACATATATATATATATATATCCCGTAAGTGACTAGGGCTGCTTCTTTCAACCTAAGACTTTGCCAGCACATAGTTTGTCTTAATTCAGGTTGAAAGATTTGTTTCCACTCATCTTCTATTTTTAAATACTTTCAACGATAGAGAACTCATTACGTTTGTTAAATTAAAATTGTTTCGTTTTCATTATAAAAATAACACAAGCTTCTTTTAAAATCTCGGAAAATGCCAAAAAAGAAGACCTGAAAAAAAGATAAGAGGTCCTCTGCTATATCTTATATCCAGGAAGTCCTTTTACCTTGTTTTATGAGTGTTTTTTATACAGTTAGGACTCAACCATGCAACATATGGTTTTATATAGTTTGATTTTAAATTCTTTATCAATATCATTTTTCATAACTGCGTCAAATTCCATTAAGTATCTTTCATTTTGCATCTCTGCCATTGTATTAAATCTTGTTTTGAGCATCTTTCCACTTATGGTGCAAGCACCTGACTTTTTGAAGTAGTCTTGTTTCATCTTGGACCAGCGTATATTTAGAAAGTTCTTTATTATCCACATTTGAATATCAGTAACTTGGACCATTTAGTTTTTCTATAAAAGCACTTAAAAACACTGCAGAGTGTCTAAGGACGCATTTGAGCAAATAAATGAAAAGAGAACAATGGAAAATCATCACTTTGCAATCAATAGTTCAGTAATAACCAATAATAACTGGTACAGCAAGGACTAGCGGTAGGAACTAAAGCTGTTTAGTCTGAGGTTGTTGGTGAACAGAATAGTCATGGCATCTAATTATAAAAGGGAAAAATATTAAATTGTGGGTAGAAAGAGCTGGTGTGCAACACCTGGTAACCAAGTAAGTCAGATCCAGTGATCACCGCTCATTCGACCCCCTGTGAGACCCAGTAGGAAGTGTTACTCAGTGAGAACTGTGTAGGACTATTAATTTGAAAAAGTGAACATGAGTTGAATCATGAGGCTATGCCCCACAGTGGGTCATTCTACCAGACAGATGGACTGAGTTCTTTAAAAAAAGTCAGTAGAAGATGGTAGAACTATTCTCAAGGGAAATAAAAGTGACAGGACAACTGGTTGCCAGTATTTCCTGAGTTGGATCCAAAAAACAAGACTTGTATTTGAAAGAAAAAGCAACAGTGAAGGACATTAAGAAACTTGAATGTAGGTCAGCTTTTCATCCCTGGAATAAAATACCTCACATAAACAACTTGAACAAAAGTTTTATTGTGGCCTACGACAGGAGAATTGCAAGTTTGAGCTCGGCCCGGGCAATTTAGGGATTTAGAGGAAACTTGTCTTAAAACTAAAGAAGTGCTGAGGCTATAGCTCAGTGTGAAGGGCCCGGGTTCAATCCCCAGTCCTGCTTTTTTTAAAAAAAGTTTTATTTTTGACTTATGGTTTCAAAGGTTTCCGTTTATGCATGGTTTTCAGTTCATGCATGACCCTCTAGTTTAAGGCCAAACATCATGAAGGAAAGCTGCTTAGCTCATGGCAGCTTAGTAGCAGAGATAGTTGGAAGAGAGCCAGAAAATAGACACTCTCTCCACAAACTAGACCCCAGCAGACTATCTCATCTAGCCAGGCCCCACTTGCAGGAGCCTAGCACCTGTCTTGCTTCTTCTTCACTGGGACACAATGCTCAAAAACTTCAAGTTAAGACAGGAAAGGTTTATTTTGGCCCACAGTTTGTAGAGGTTTCAGCCTGCAGGCTCTAAGGCAGGTCAGGGTGGCACAGGGTCATGGCAGAAGTAAAGCTGTTGCTGGCATGGTAGACAGGAAGCACAGTGCGTGAAGGTTGGAGCTGTGGAGGGAATTAACTCCCGGTCATGCTCCTGCTGATCCACCTCTTCTGTGCAGACCCCGCTTCCTAACTGCAAGCCCTCCGTGAGGCCTCACAATCCAGTCACCTTCCTAAAGACCCCCTGCTGAATACATTAGTCTTTTGAGGACATTTTTTGATCCAAGCTCTAATAATAGATAGTATTTTAGATAATAATAGTTAATATTAAATATCTTGGTGTCATAATTCTTAAGAGCTAAATAGTGAAGTATTTACAGGTAAAGTAGCCCCTGATCTCTCTAATATATTTTCAAGGGGTTCAGGAAAAAAAAATGTTAAGCATAGTTTGTAAATATGTGTATTGCTGTGGACAAAGAGAAAATGAATATGCATCCAGATATTAACAGTTGGTAGAACTAGGGAATGGGCATATGGAAATTAATTGAACTATTTATTTTTTATAAGGTTTGAAAGTTTTCAGCATAAAAAATGTGAAAAGAGCCCACTAGAACAATGGTTTGTGAGCTGAAGCAGTTATTCTACAAATCATCCCTTAAAGTATTTGAAGTCCACAGTTATAGTCCCTCAGGGATTTTTTCAGTATCTGCATGATACTCAAAATGGTGAGAAATCTTTATAGTGGTTAATGGTGAGGTTTGCTTAAGCAAGCATGTACTATTTCCTCCTCTGTGTTAGGTTTGAAAGCCAGGCTCTGCATTTCAGAGTTCATAGCCTAATGCCATGGATGTGGACATAATTGTGTGTAATACGTGTTTTTAATCTCTGTGTTTTTCCCTTTAAAATTTTTCAGTTATAAGAATTACACTCTTGTGACCGTCTTTGGAAATTTGCATCAGGCCCAGCTAGGTGGTGTACCTGGGACTTACCAGTTGGTTCGAAGTTTCCTGAATATTAAACTTCCGGCTCCCTTACCTGGACTTCAGGTATTGGCAACTTCATATACCAGAGCAGTTTCTCCTAGATGTTTTCAGTTGAAATGAGGTTATGTATGGTGAGGGGCCAGGGGGGGTAAGTGTGGAAACTGACAGGCTCTTCAGGGGGCCGGTTGTGCAGGGGACCTGGGCAGAGGAGGAGGAAAGAAGATGGCACCAGGTTTGGACTGTGGTTTGAAAGTTGGGCTGGGGAGCAGGGGATTTAGCTCAGTGGCGTAAGTGCCTACCTGGCAAACACGAGGTTGTGAGTTCAATCCCCAGTACCGAAAAAGAAAAAAAGTAAGTGGGACTAGGAAGACTCACTGAAGTACTTGGATTTGGGTGTGAGAGGCATAGTCTGGGGTGCCTTCTGAGATATTTGGTTAAAATAACTGGAAGCATGGTGTTAGATATGGGTTCTGGGATATAGCCCTTCTCAACTGACCGTCCAGCTGGGAGAATCATCTTATAGTCAGTCACTTATTCCACAGAGTACTTAACTGGAGCTTTGTTCCAAGGGTGGGGAGATACCGAGGAGGCTGACTTCATAACAGAGGCGAGCATCAGACTCGCTGTGAAAGAACAGGAATTCAACCTGAGGACTCAGAGTGGCTATTCAAGGAGGAGAGAATTTGATGAACAAATGTGTGGAGGCAGCAAAGAAAAGAGTATGGGAAGTGTTGGGTGCATGGTAGGGTTTGGCAAGCCTGGGGCCAGCTAGTGAAAGCCTCATGTGCCCGGCTAAGCACTTAGGACTTAATAGCTCAGTTTTAAGTGGACAAGTGACATGATTCAGTCTGGGGCTTAGAGTCTTATCAAGGAGAAGGAGAAGGGGCCAAAAAGGGAAATCTGAGATTTACTTCTCCGAAGGACTGAGCAGAGTAAGAAGGGTGAGCAGAGGCCTACTGTACAGACAGGTAACAAAAATAGATTTAGGGCAGATGAGCTACAATGCCGGAGAGTGGAGACAGAGTCAGATCCCTTGTTCCTAGCAGTGTCTGACACCAAGAGACTGAGCATTTGAATGACTCAGCATTGAATGGCTATTTATTAGCAGTTAAGATTTATTAAACTTAGATAACAATACTCTGTTTTTGGTTAGTTATGTCTGTTTTGTTTCATTTTGGTTTTGGTGCTGTGGATAAAACCCAGGGGCTTGACACTGAGCTATATCCTCAGTACTTTTTTAGATTTTGAAACAGGGTCTTGCTTAGTCATTGAGTTGCCCAGGTTGAGTTTAACTTGTACTCCTCCTGCCTCTGCCTCCCAGAATGCTGAGATTACAGGCGTGCACTTTTACACCGTGTAGGCGGTCAGCTACATCCTTAGCCCTTGCTTTGGAGTTTTGGAGTATGTGTCTATACTCATAGAAGAATGTCATCTGGTTACTGCCAGCTGCTGGGATTCCATGGAGAAAGCTCAAAGGCTGGCTTTAGATCAGGTAGGGCACATACAATTTAAAGGAGCAGCTCCAGGTCCCCCTGCCACTTCCTGGCTTGCCTTGGACAAATTACTTAACCACCCTGTGCCTTAGTTTCTTTGTTTGTAAAATTGAAGGAGAGGGAAAACTGTTAATGGTATTGTGAAAACTTCAGTGATTTGATGCAAGGAAAGGAACTTAATAGTTGGGTGTCCACACATCAGAAAGCAGTTAGTTTTGTTTACCTTAAGTGTTTGTCTTTCTTCCCTTAGGATGGAGAGGTGGAGGGCCACCCAGTCTGGGCACTGATTTATTATTGCATGCGCTGTGGAGACTTGCTTGCTGCTTCACAGGTGGTTAATCGAGCCCAGCACCAGTTGGGAGAGTTTAAAACCTGGTTCCAGGAGTACATGAACAGCAAGGACAGAAGGTACAGTGTCTTGAGATGGCAACACCTTCAAGAAGCCATGTGAAATGAAGGGGGTGATTTGCACTGAAATCATTCTCTTTTCTCTGCCCATCCTTAATATAAGACTCTGCTCAGGGAGAAAAGGAGCATAGGAAGTGGGAAGAACTCTTAGGAATCTGATCAAAAACATCAGAGGAGATCCCTATTCTGACATGGCTTTCTAAACCTGTGTGCATTTGTGTTGAAGAAATTGTTCCAATAGCAAGTGTGTTGTGTTCTTGAGCATGATTTGACTGTATATCTGTAAGTCTGCGGGGCATCAAAGATGCTTTAAAAATGAAACTTTTAAAAAGTTCTTTTGCATTACGGAGCTGCCACAACTTATTTTTGCTCTGGATTTTACTAATGCAGTTGGACACAAGTTCATAGTCAAACCCAGTATATATATATTTTTTATAGTACTTTAATTTTATCTGGAAAAATAAGGAATACTTTTTTTTTGGCAGTGTCAGTGGCAGGTCAGAAAACAATCACAAATCACAAACTCCCGTCCTGCTCAGGGTTAATTCCTTGGGGTTTTTGTCTGCTGGAGACTGAGGCAAGGAGCTGAGAGTTAGGAAGGACTCGCTATGTGAGGGTTGCAGTGGGGGGAAGAGGAGCACTGATCTCAGCATTTCTGGCCTGGCCCCAAAGGTCTCAGCACCTAGAGAAAGCTGACGAGCAGAGACACAGGAGCTGGTAGTCAAAGGCCAAGTAAAAGGGGTGTGCTGCGGAGACAGCGCCTCGTAGCTGGAAGAAGGAAAACCTCTTGACTTTCTAAGTGGATACTTTGATTTGCTCTTGAGGACCTTTGCTAAGTATGTGCTGTTGGTTCCCGTTATCTTTAGATTGTCTCCAGCTACAGAAAACAAGCTCCGGCTTCATTACCGCAGAGCCCTCAGGAACAATACAGACCCGTACAAGCGGGCTGTGTACTGTATCATAGGCAGATGCGACGTCACTGACAACCAGAGTGAAGTGGCAGACAAAACGGAGGACTACCTCTGGCTGAAGGTGCCACTGCTTCCCTCTTCAGCAGGTTTTCACCCCTTCTCTCTGCTCAAGCTCTCCACACAGATCTTCCCTCCTTGTTTAATGTCTGATGCCAGTAAAATGATCAGGACTAGTGGATTTCTTGTCTCCTGACCCTATTTTTAGTTTTTAGGGTTTTTTTTTTTTTTTTTTTTGTACCGGAGATTGAACTCACAACCTTATGCTTGCTAACAGGCACTGTGCCGCTGAGCTATATCCCTGCTCTGATCCTATTTTTAAAATTTGATAATTTCCCAGCTAATAATCACAGTCTTTAATCCAGCCTCCAACCCCCAGTATCGAGCATGCTGCTGAGCAGCTACAATCGTCCACATAATTTGGTGTAGTTTGTACCAATGTGTGTGTTTCTTTTGGGGGTTTAGCTGAACCAGGTGTGTTTTGATGATGATGGCACCAGCTCTCCACAAGACAGGCTCAGTCTCTCACAGTTCCAGAAACAGTTGTTGGAAGACTATGGTAAGATCCTGGACACAGCCACTTTCTCTCCTCTTGTCCACTTAAGGCAACTACTTTGTTTCCTCTTGGAGAAGATCCTGTACCATTTCAGATGCAAGTAAAGGTCTTATGGCCTTTAGAAATGTGTATGTCCCACATTGTCATCACCAGGAAGCTAATTCTTTCAGTTGCTGTGATATTTATTCAGGGAGGCACATGAAGAAGACTTCACTCTTCATTCCCAGATCTTGCCAGTCACCATAGCACAAAGAGAGAAAAATCATTTGTCCTTTTATTTTCCCCTGTTTAAAACTTCTGGGAAAAATAGATGATTCCAACTAGTGGTTAGTGGTTGTTAAATTCAGATTTCTGTGAATATGACTCAGCTAAATTTCTTTGAAATTTTCATTTCTATCTGTATTGAGTCATTCTTATCAGGGTACAAGGGATAAACAATGCCTTCATGGTTGTTTCAGGATTTTTACTTCTGTTTCTCTCCTACCTGAGGCACACAGTTGGTTTTATAGCACTGCCCTTTCTTGCCAGTCCTGTGAGGCCTAGAGCAGGTAGAAGAGCCAGGTAGAGTTTCACCTTGTGCATTGTGTGTCCACAGCCCCTTCATGCATTCAGCCTCATGCTGTTGCTTTCTTCCCTCCCAGGAAGGCCAGGAAGATTGGGCTACTGTTTGTAGCTTTTTCTGAGCAGGTTTATCTGTCCCACTCCCTAGGCGAGTCCCACTTCAGGGTGCACCAGCAGCCCTTCCTCTACTTCCAAGTGCTGTTCCTGACAGCACAGTTTGAAGCTGCCATTGCCTTTCTCTTCCGCCTGGAACGGATGCGCCCCCATGCTGTCCATGTGGCCCTGGTGCTGTTTGAGCTGAAGCTGCTTTTAAAATCGTCAGGACAGAATGCTCAGCTTCGTGAGTATTCATAATTGGATTGGCAGTGGTGTGACCTTATATCATTCCCATCAGCAGTAGATTCGCAGCCACTCAGGATTTGGGCAATCATTTTAAAGTGTATAGGGTTGCGGTCCTTGCTTTTTTCCCCATCTCCGAATTTCCTGCAGCATGAAATACAGAAACCGCTGTACAAAGTGCCAGCTTTGTGACCAGTTTGGTTGCTTGGAGAATGGTGTAGACAAACCAGTCCCATGGAGTTATGAATCTGGTTTTCCACTAGGGTCTGGCTTTACTGATCTTGGAAACCCAGCCAGCTATCTTAGAGACCACCATATTCCTGCATGAGTGGCAGAGTCAAGTAAATGTAGGTGAATCAGCTGTGAATAGCTGCAGGTTCATTAGGAGAGCGGCACAGTCATCCCAGAGCCTGTGCCTTAAACAGCTGTATTATCTTTGCATTTGTAGACCATTATGCTAGTCACTTACTACACGATGTCATGTTCTACAGTCTTGTCTGTGGATAAAAATTGAGATGGGCTGGGGAGGGAGATCTGTTAACATTCACATGGGGAATCGTGGGCTGGGCTGCAGGGTAGATGCTCCTAGGTCTGTGGATTCAGCCTCCATAGTTCCTAGGTTGTGTGGGACAGAGAAGCAGTGTGGTTGTGACTCATTCTGTCCCCATGATACAGTCAGCCATGAGCCTGGTGACCCTCCCTGCATGCGGCGGCTAAACTTTGTGCGACTGCTCATGCTCTACACCCGGAAATTTGAGTCCACAGACCCGAGGGATGCCCTCCAGTACTTCTACTTTCTTAGGTGAAATTTGCTTCTGACCTTTCAATTAGTTTTGGTCTCCAGATTACAGTCAGAGACCCCAAGTCCATACCAGAAGCCAGATTGCTCTTGTCTCTTTACAGGGATGAGAAAGATAGTCAAGGAGAAAACATGTTTTTACGTTGTGTGAGTGAGCTTGTGATAGAAAGCCGAGAGGTATGTCAGCTTTCTTTTCTCCCCTGCCCATAGTTCTCCATATCTGTGCTCTTGGGAGATGTGACACTACACATTCCCCTCGTGGTGGTGGTTGGGGTTGGGGCTGAGCTTGCAGTATCCTTTGACTCCTAACAATGAAGATAGTAATTTCAGTCCCACTGTTTCCTGTCTGTGTTTCTGTAAGACTTCCATTACTAATTTTCTTCCCCCTCTTTGTCTCCAAAGTACTGTGTATTGTATATTATCTAATAAATTGAGCAAATTTTTTTTTCTTTTACAGTTTGATATGATTCTTGGGAAACTACAGAATGATGGAAGTAGAAAGGTAGGTTAAATATATCCCTCAAAATATGTTGGTGTGCAGTTCAGGGCTTATAAATGTCAAAATAGTAGAATTCAAAATTTTACTGACACAAATCTGAATAAAACTGCTTAGTTTAGAAAATAAAATGGGCTAGATGTGGTGCCACACACCTATAATTCCAGCACTCTGAGAGGCTGACGCAGGATTACAGGATTAAGCTAGCCTGGGCAACTTAGTGAGACCCCATCTCAAAAAATTAAAAGGACTGCCAGTCGGGGCTGAAAATAAAGAGTGAAAATCATAGGCCCAAGTAATGACCTTGATTTCATGCACATTTCTGTCTTTCTTTAGAAGTTGTGGGTTTGTGATTAGATAGTGGTTTTGTGTATGTTCAGAATACTTGTCTGTTCTGCGTTCCATTTTTTTGAGTTGAGAAGTCTACATTTCTGTTCTTCTTAGCTCAGAAAATGTTAAGAAAAAGAAGCTGATTAATGCACTTCTCCTTCCCTAGGCGGAAGAGCTAAAAGTGCACTTGACCACCCTCAAAAAGGCAGTTAGCTGAGAGCTTAGCACTCTACTCCAACATAGAAATACAGCTACGCCAGGGAGCCTTAGACTCCATAAGCCCATATAGTATCCTAGTAAAAGAGGCAGAGGCTCCATTGTCAGAGAGCAGACTGACTGTGACTCTCCCTGTGGCTTAGGGTAAGTCCTTTGTCCCTCGGAGACTTATGTTCCTCATTTGTAAAAATGTTTTCCTGTTGCCCAGCTCAGAAACGAGGCCTGATAATGCTGATGGTGACAGCCCATGCATATTGGATAATGATAGTTGCCAGGCAATGTGAGACTGTTTGCGTGTAGTTTCTTACTTAATTGCCACAATGACCCATGTGGGAACTGTTACCATCTGTATTTTCCAAGTGAGGAAATGGAAATAAGAGAAGTTAATTATTTTCTCTCAAGACACACAGCAGGAATCCGAACCTCGTCCTTCTGACTTAGAGCCCGTGCTCTTCCTTGGTGTCCTGTGCCTCTTCTAGAGTGGCAGAGACAGGTCATCTGGACTTGATCCCCTCTAAGAGTCCCATGCTGGTGGAGGATCAGGACACCCAATCAGAGATGTTGCACCGTCCATCTTTATTCTTACAATTCCTGAGACCGCTCTCACATTCTCTGGAACATTCCGTTGTTACTGAGTGCTGATGGTGATTTTTTTTTTTAAATGTCCTGATAACCTCTTGCAGTGTATTTTTTTCAGCACTGAGTTTCTTTTGCCATCTGTCTTAGAAACCAGATCTATAACCTTTCAGATATTTTCTCCAAGCTCTGATTTATCTCTCTAGTTCCTAATCAAAATTTTAAATCATTGATAATTTCACCTACTCCCTGGATCATTCTGGAAATTGGAAAAGCACAAGTGTCTTATTGCTAACTCTTCTGTGTTTCCACTGCCTCCTCATGTATTATTTCCTTGATCTCTTCCATGGTTCTTTCCCCCCAAGTTTCAATAGGACCTCATATCTGTAGGAGAGCCAGAGTCTAGCTGATGAAATATATGCATTTCTTAGGGCAAGCATTTTCAGTTAAAAACGTATTTTTGGGGTCCTGGGTGTTTCTGTGTATTTAAAGTAATAGTTTTGTACATTCTGTCTCTTTGTCTCCCCCTCCATAATTTGCCTTGTCAGCCTGGAGTCATAGATAAGTTTACTAGTGACACAAAGCCTATTATCAATAAAGTTGCTTCTGTGGCGGAAAATAAAGGACTATTTGAAGAAGCAGTGAAGCTTTATGACCTTGCCAAGGTAAAGTTTGCCCTTTTCTCCTTTTGCACTTGATGGCTCTGTTGGCCTTTTGTCATTAAATGCACAGACATTTCAGCATCACTGTTACTGTAGTGCTGTCCATGCTGAAACATTTCCTCCTAGTACTTCAGCAATTAACAGTCTAGTCAGGAGGAAATTCCCATTTGACAGATATGTCTGGCCAAACAAGAGCAACGTATTGGAAGTACGTCCTGCAGGGCTGAATTGTCATCTCACTTGGCAACAAAATAAGCATCTGTCACATTTTGATGGTGAAGCTATGGTGAAACTGCCTCTGTGCTTCCTTCAGGCAGCCAACAGTGTGCTGGTGCATAGTGTGTGTCAACCGCTGGGGCCTGTTGAAAGAACTGTTATGAGTATTTCTACAGAGGGAAATGTGATGACTGTACTGATTTAGAACTAAAAAAAGATCACATTCTCTCCTTTTATCAGAGAAGAGTAGGCACAAAGAAGGTTTTAATTCATGTTTTCTTAATTGAAAAAAACGTTTAGATTGAAATAGAGTAAATGTGCAGACCGTAAGTGTCCTCCTCAGTGAATCTTCCTTGGCATACAGAATATCTCTGTTCCTCACCCCAGAAAGTTCCTCTTTTGTTTTTCTAATTTTAGTTTTTCCTTTTATTGATTATTTCCTTATTTTAAAAACTTGAACAGAATGCTGACAAAGTGCTGGAGCTAATGAACAAGTTGCTGAGTCCTGTTGTCCCCCAGATCAGTGCCCCACAGTCGAACAAGGAGAGGCTTAAGAACATGGCACTCTCCATCGCCGAACGGTAAGGCCCGGAGTTGGCTCTGTGGGGCTTTCAGGGTGCTGGAGACAGTGCAAGCCACTTGTGCCCACACTGTGCCTGCATGTTTGGTAATAGCACATAGCTTTTATAGTGGCTCTGCTGACTCAGCCAGTGCATGAGAGTTCCCTGGTTCATATGTCATAGCTTGACTTGGTATTGTCAGACTTTTAAGAGTTTTGCCAGAGAAAAAGATACATTTAATTCTATACTTAGGCTTAATTCTAGGCCTTATCCTTATCTATGCAGGATTATATATGCTTTCACTAGCTGTCTCAGAGGCACTTAGCACAGCTAGGGGTGGGGAGGAGTGTTCTTGTGTACAGTGTTGTAGAATCTACCTTCCCCTTCCACTGAGTTCACTGAGTTATCACAATGGCTGATTTAACTCTTAGGCTGAAGCAAAGGATGTTCCTTTTTTGTGCCTTTTAGATACTTAAAATAAATTGAACCACAAAAAACTGTATAAAAGCTGGGCATCATGGCATATGCCTGTAGTAACGGCAACTGTGGGGGGCTAAGGCAGAGGAATGCAAGTTCCAGCCCAGCCTGGGCAACTTAGTGACTAAGGAAGACCTTGTTTAAAACAATTTTTAAGAAGTGCTGGGGAAGTAGCTCAGTGTAGAGACCTTGGATTCAATCTCTGGTACTACTAAAAGCAACATACAACCCAGGGTTTTGGTGAGTAGTATATTTTCACTTAGCAAATGATCTCTAAGTGTTGGCTGCTGGGCCTTTTGTCTTTTAGCACCTGTTACCCTTCCTAAGGATTTGGTGACTGAGGCTCTTCTGTTGCATGCAAAACATTTGTAGATGGATTGATAGGAAATCTACCATCAGTGCATGGCCATTTCAAAATTAAGTTTTCCACTCTGTGATTCCCCTCACCCAGAGAGTTCAAAAGATTCTAATGTGTTTAAAATGCTGTCCCACAGTTGTAAATTATAATTTGAAATTCATAATACATCCTTGCTTCCGTGCCAACCTCCTCTTTTTGTGTTTCAGGTACAGGGCTCAGGGTGTGAGTGCAAATAAATTTCTGGACTCTACATTCTATCTTCTATTGGACTTGATCACCTTCTTTGATGAGTATCATAGTGGTCATATTGACAGAGCCTTTGATGTAAGTTTCAAGAGGGATGTTTGAAGTTCAGATTAATGTATGCCCTTGAAAATGCTCATGGAATTCATTTAAAACAAAGGAAATGTCATTAATATACATCTTAAGTGAAGTAGGACAAGTATGATCCTGGGACTTTAAAGAGGTTTCCATCTTGCTTTTTGTTTTCTTTTTTGTATTCCTTTCTCCTTTAATTTGAAAACAGAAAGGTTTCTCAGAAATTTGAAGCCTCTGAATTTTAAAATTGTGTGAGAAAACAAGGTTAAGAATCAAGTTAGCAAGTTAGAATCAAAGCCTTTGTGTATACAAGGGGACTACTGTTTCCTGTGAAGGAGCTCTTTTTGAACAGTTTTCATGCTGACAGTTATGTTTAAGGAGATGAAATGACAATGATGACTATGTCACATAGGGCTGGTTATGATTTGTTTTAAACAGATAATTGAGCGCTTGAAGCTGGTGCCCCTGAGTCAGGAAAGTGTGGAAGAAAGAGTGGCTGCCTTTAGAAATTTCAGTGATGAAGTAAGTTTTTTTTCTTCCTAAGTTACAGAATTCTGTTTGCTTTACTTCCACTGAAAGCTTTTTGTTTTCATGTGTATAGTAACTGTAAGGGTTTTAGTTAACAGTAATCATCCAGGCTGAGTTTTCTAGGACAAGTCCAATTTCAGATATGCTGTTTTTTTGGGTGAGTATACTCAACATGTTTTTGGGAGAAACAGATTTCTAATTGATCTGTGAGATCTAGTTGACTCTATGTTGTACTAGAAGGGGTTTAATGTTTAAATCTGATCTTCTATATTTCCATTGGGTGCAAGAAACATATATCATAATTCACAGAAATCCTTCCCCTCTCTGAGCTGTTGTGTCTGCAGGATTTTTAGGTCGTTGACACCATAGCCCAGGTGTGGTCAGCTGGACCCTACACTAAAATTGCTAGGAGAGCTTTAAAATCCTGTTCATGCCCAGGGCCTACCCATTGAGAATCTGCTTTCCCTGATGGGAGCTGTAGCCTGGACCTCCCCTGGTTGCCCAGAAAGATTTTCTCTCAAACACAAATACTGCCTGGTTCTGGGATGTCATTGGCAACATTTCAGGTTAATTTTATGGTGCTTAATGGTTCATTTTTAAGCAAATGCATTTTATGAAAACATGTTTCTGTTTTAGAGGAATATGTATGGCCAGTTTCTGTGCATGAGGAGGCAATTACCTCTTGCCAATCTTATCTTACCCCTGCAGTGGATTCTACCCTTAGCCATTTGTTTCTTTGTTATTTCTTGAGTTCTCCTGATTTTATTATTCATTACACCATGGCTAAAGTAATGCACCAGGGCCTGCCTCTGTATGAACTTCCAAGGACTCTTGTCCAGGGGAGGCAGCCAGAGGGTTCTCAGACAGTATAGTGGGAACTAGAGAACTAGTGCTCAAGTCAGTGCATTTTGGTAATCATTCTGCTGGCCAGTCCAAGCATACGTGCCAGATGTTGGCATGCTTTTGACTTGTTTTCTCTACCGAGAGGAACAGGACAAATGACCACCTGGCCTTCTGAGTAACATTGCCCAAGGTGTTGTCACATTTAACATTACAGTTCCAGCTGCTTTTTGGTGATTGCAGCTCTTAACTGGCAGCTATGCATATAGTATGGCTGGTCAGAATGGCCGCCCTCCCTCCACATTGCTGACCCCAAGGGTTTGATTCTTTTTCCTTATACCATGTGTTTTTTCCTTTGTAGATCAGGCATAACCTCTCACAAGTGCTTCTCGCCACCATGAATATCTTGTTCACACAGTTCAAGAGGCTCAAGGGGACAAGTCCATCTTCAGCATCCAGGCCCCAGCGAGTCATGGAGGACCGCGACTCTGTAAGATCTCAGCATTCACGAGAACCATTGCTGAGAACCACCTTTCTGCTTTGGAATCCATTGTACTCTTAAGAGATCATATGATCCTAAACTGTTCTTTTCCTTGATAACCTGATATCTAGGTAAATCTTGTATCAGGAGCTCCTTAAGGATATCAAGCATTAATAACATTGCTACTCTTCTCAAGCTTAAGAAAAAGAAAGAAAAGGGCTAAGAAAAGGGCTAGGGATTTAGCTCAGTGGTGTAAGTGCCTGCTTGGCAGGCGCAAGATCGTGAGTTCGATCCCCAGTACCAAAAAAAGAAAAAAGAAAGAAAAGATTCTCTAGGTCTACAAATATTACCTTTTAGGAAAAAAAAAAAAAAATCAAACAGATTGTTAATTTGACATTGAACCCACAAGAATTTTTGCTCATTTTGAAGTACAGTAAGTCCCCAACCTATGAATGAGTTCCCTTTTGGGAGAATGCTTGTAAGATTCATACCTAAGTCCAACAAAGTGAGCCTTATACATTGCACCTGTGAAAATTCCTAACTTGAATGTTTGTGAGTCAGGGACTTACTATATAAGATTATTTTGTGAGTCTCATTCCACCAGTGAACAGTGTCATAAAAACCATATTTTATTTTTGGTCAACACATTTGATGCAAACCGTTATTTCTCTTCTTTTTTTGACCCATAAGAGTTCAGCATTTTATACCCATTTTACTGCTAAGGAAACTGGAAATGGTTACTAACTTGCTTGCCCTTGTGGTCCCTCAGATGTAGGTAGGTTCAGGGGTGATGTCAAGAAGCCAGGTCTGTGTGACACCTGAGCCCGTGCCTTTTCTGCTGCCCCTGGCGCCTCCAGCAGGCCATGGGTAAGCAGAGTTCAGGATCCCAGGATTCATAGCATCTGTTGTCCAGTTCATTTGACAAAAGAGTATGTTAGTTTGACCTATCTAAACCACGAGGCTGGACAATCAATAGTGTTTTTTAAAATTACCTTTCCCTTAACTTTTCCATTTAATGTTTCATGAGATGCAGGATAGTGTCTAACAGCCAGACCTGATTTTGGTAGTATAGAGCTGACAGTCCTGCCCTCTGTGTCCAGGGCTCTCTGTGGGCTGTCCCACTGTGACTTCTGTTAGTGAAAGATGGTGGGAATTTTCACCTTGAGGTGTGTGGATAACAGTGTTTTAGGTTTTGTTACAGGTGTTACAGACTTGCCCTGGCTAACCCAGGTACAGTTTTCATCTTTACCAGTATAAGCTTCTGTGGGGCATTCCAAAGCCCCAGATCCCAAATGTTGTTACAAGAATCTTCTGGAGCTGTTCTCCTAAGTTGCTTTATTCAGTAATTGGAAAACAGAATGAAAGTAGTCTTTCTGTAGTTGGCTTAAACTTTCATGGCCAGCTTTTTTCCTCCTGAAACCATCCAGGAGTTTGCTAGATGTTATGGCGTGGGAAAAGAGCTCATTTCAGGGACAGAAAGAGAGAACGAACAAAAGGAAGGCTAGGGCGAAATGGGATGAAGTAGGACTGCACAGTCTGCAGCCTTTGCCGCATATTGAAGGTGCAGAAACTCGGATGCCTTTGAAAGCAGATGCACAGAAACCAGCCAGGAGAGAAGAGGGCTCAGAAGACTGCTGCCTCCAAAGGCAGGCAGTTGGGAAGCTCAGGGCTGCCCTCTGGTAGTCATGTGTGTCAGAGCACGGCACCTTCCCTGGCAGACCTATCAGCCTTTAGCCTATAAGCCCGTCGGCCTTTGGCTTTGGTGTTTTGTGGAAGAGGGGCCCCAGTGGGCAAGCTTCACTAACCCTGCATGATGCTGAAGGAGTAGATCGCAAGGGGTAAGTCTGTCATCTGCCGCGCAGGATCTTTCTTTGATACCATGGATTAGCAAACAGAAGAGTGTGATGTGGTTCTTGGTTCTGTGCCCTGACTTGCAAGTTAATTAGTTTTCTCCTCTTGCTCCCCCTTTCTCTCAGCAACTCCGAAGTCAAGCACGAGCCCTGATTACTTTTGCTGGAATGATACCCTACCGGACATCTGGGGACACCAATGCGAGGCTGGTGCAGATGGAAGTCCTCATGAACTAAGTGCCATGCTCTAGGGGCTTCTGGGACTGCACAGTGTCAGTATATTAGGCACATGGGCCCTCTGGGGTGGGGTTTCTGGTTTTGTTTCTGTTGTGTTATGTTGTGTTTTTTGTAGTATGTATTTTTTGTCAACACCAATAAATTTCTTTGATTTGTGTTTCTTTTCAACATTCTTTTCTTTTCTTTTTTTTCTTTGAAATTTTGTTTAGATTTTAATTTGTGTATTGGGTGGAAATGTTATCATAGCCAGAGTGAGAGGCTATATAGGTGTCTATAAATTGACCTTAAATGATTAAAAATTTACCCAAAATGAGCAAGGAAACAAAGTCTTTCAGAGTCACTTATTTAGATGTACTATTCCTTAGAGCAGATTGCAGTTCATTTTCACATTTCTATTTGAATATGAAACAAATCTCAGTCTTGGATGATTTCCGATTTGCATATTAGATAGCAGTGCTGCCTGTGCTCCTTCTCTCCCATTGTGTCTTGAAGTCCAGGTGATCCATGACCATCCCTTAGGTCATCTGCTCTGATTTTGGGATTAATTAGTTGGTTGTTCTGTTGAAATCCCACTGGAGGCAAAGCATAGGCCATGAGAAAGAAGGCGGCAGGTGCCCCAGCTAGAGCTTGAAGGGTCAGCCCTTGCTTCCTTAGCCCCTGCAGCTGTCACTCAGAGAACTGACTGATTGGGTTTGGGCACCTCTTTTCCCTCTGTGTAGGCAGTTCCACTGCTTGGATGACACCATTACCCACTCAAGAAGATGTTGGCTAGGCGAGCTTATGGTCACATTCTGAGGTCTGATATACAGAACGTGAAGCAGCTATCATATGGCACCTGCGCTGTAGGTGTTCAGTCACTGAACAGTAGTCACCCATCATTGGTTCAGTATCTCCCACCACCAATCCCAAAAGTTCAGGTATAAATAGGAGAGGAAATGAGGACAAGTGTTTGTTTCTGGCTGGGCCAGTTGTGACACGCAGATGCTAAGATGCTAACGGGTCTCCCAAAGGTGCCCTTGCCCTAAGGAGAAGCCTTTCATTACAGGGTGTGGTCACCCACCTCTTCCTTTAACACTTGTTAAAGTAAGTGTTATTTTCCTTTTGGGAAGGAGCTAATCTGTAGATAATAGGACCATCTGCTGCTGATCTGTTGGATTTCGGTTTCCATCAAGAATGTAGCTGAAGATCAGCAGGGGTGTGTCTGTGCTGCTCCTGTGGTCCCATTTTGTCATGCTGGGGTGCCATCTTCAATTGTGCTTTATTGGCAAGTCTGAGAAGATGAGTCCTGCAGGGGACTTGATTTAGCAAGTTATGCCCTGCTTATATGTGCTGATTTAAACAAATTACTTGTTTTTATAGTGCTTTTAAAAGAACTCTGAATTTTCAGTGTTTTGTTTTTTAATATTGGGTCTTATTCACAATATAAAACAATGTCATAAATGAGAGTAGGACCAAGTTATTTAAATAGTGTATGCTTAATGACTTATCTCTTGTTTATTACCCTGTGAGAGGTAATTGTGGATTTGTTCCTGCATATACAATTCTACTGACTTAGAATAGTAGAACTGTATGCCATCTGTATAGAAAGGATCAGTACTTTTGACCTATGAAACCAGAAGAGAGAAGAAAGCAATCAGATCTAATCTGCAAGTGAAAGTAAAGTGGTCATTAGGTGGCAATTGATTTGCTCAGAGAAGACTTGTGGGAAGAGTAAGATAACTAGGTGCTAAACCAGAAGGCTAGGTCTGCCAGAGCCAATGTCCTTCATACTGATTCTGTGGCCACACACAGTCTGTTGGGTCTGTGCAGAACTGAAGAGAAACAAACCATATTTGCAAAGACCACGACATCAGCAGGTTCCCTTGCATCCATACCTATAGACTTTGCTAAAAATTTAGAGACCTCAGACAAGATACTACCTTCCAGAATCCTCAGCTTACCAGTACAGAGAAATTCTTTCCCAATACATTGCTCCGTGATTTCACTATTACCTAGAGAATCTGAGAGCAAATGACACTGGGAGTCTCTTGTCTTCCAGGGATGAGATTCCAATCTAACAAAATCAAGGGCATTTGGAGACCGACAGGGTTATTAGCACCTGTCTTCATATGGCTCCTATTTAAACTCACTGAGACACTCTTGGTATTAACATGATCTGCATCCTCTCCAGAAGCCTAGAGATTTGACTTCATGGACCCCCTTGTTTTTGTTTTAAAATAAACTTGATGTCCAACTTAGAAGGGAAACTTGAAATGGAACTGGTAAGCTCTTTTATAACAGTTCCTTATGCTCATGAGCTGGGCATATTAGCGAAGCGCAGGACTTGTGCCTGTGTACACCGGGGCCAGATGGCAGACGCAGCTTCTCCCTCTAAGAACTCACAATGCAATTAGTGATTTATCCATGATTTGGCTTCCTCTGTTATTCTTTTGATGCATCATGTTAAGTCATAGATTTTAGGTTACTTTAAGCAAAGGGCAATAACTTAGTGTCTAACCCTTGCTGATTAAAACAAAACTAAAGACTGTTCATCCCTACCTACTCTATTTGATTGAGTAAATGCTCTCAGTCCAAACAATACTAAATTCAGCAATTCATCCAGATGTGCCAGCACCCAACTGCTTCAGACTGGACCAAAACCTTTTTTCTCCATTAGCACTAGAACATTTGTCTGCTTTGTTAGGTATCTCATATCACTTGCCAGATTTACATCATGCCATTCAAGAAGTGCGGGGAGCCAGCAGCATGCTGTGATAGAGATTAAAACCCCAGACTGGCACCCTGCCCCAGGCCTGCTAAAGTGCTGCCAACCCCAACTCTGTGGACTTGTACTGAGCCTCACTGAGCCATGGCAGTGAGTTGAGTACTGTGTCCAGCACTTTAGGAAGGAGGTGTTACCTATAAAGTCCCTGGTGGGAATACACGTTTTACTTTGGTAAAGATTTTCGTGCCTAAATTTCAGCAATATCAGAGAAGCCAGCAACTCGTGAAACAAGAACTGTCTAGAATCCTGGAGGAATATGAAGTTGTTTTCAAGGTCCTGAATGCCCACTGACAATAATTCTAACAAATTGCCTGCCCACAGCCCATTTTCTGACGGTTTCGTAGAATGTATAGTTTTAGTATTCCTCACAGAGTGGGGGCAAGGAAACAGTGAGTCTGCCACTTGTTTCTACCTGAAAAGGGCAGTGGAGTAAAGCAAAAAAACAAACGAACAAAAAACCCCTACTGACTAGAATGCTCAGAAAAGAAATGCCAAATGATCTGTGCTTGTCCTTGCACTGCTAGGCATGTAACTTGTGCCTGGCTAACAGAAGTCATGGGGATTTATGTGTCAGCAGATAGCAGCAAAGCCACGCTAGTGCTGGGCCATACTGGGTAGCTGGAGATGTCCATGGTCAGTCCCATCCTAGAGTTATGTGTAACTGTACGACAAGGGATGCTGGCTTCAAATGGGTCTTTTTCCAGGATCATGTAACTGGGAATAACTCGTAAATGGTTAACAGGTGAAGAAGTAAAAGTTTTGTTCTCAGCTTTGATTTGTGAAATTCATCCCATGGTGGCTTGTGCCATGTATTTGACCAGATGCTTTGCTTTGAGCTCTTCCCCACCCCCATCCCCTAGATCAGCTTCTCATGCCTGGATTCAGACTTTGTTTCAGTTCAGAGGTTGTTATCAAGCATTTAGTCTGAAATGTAGAGGAGTGGGATTTTTTCAAGGTCAGATAAAGGAAATTTGCAGAGCTACCTAGGCATCAGGAAATTTGATTTTCACTATTGATAATAAATGCTAGGGACTAGAGAGGTGGTTCAGTGGCACAGTACCTAGCATGTATGAGGTCTTGGGTTCAAGTCCCAGTGGGGAGAAGGGTGATGAGAGCATCATTATAAAGACTTGATCTTTAACCAAAAAAGTGGGAATGGGGAGGTAGGTGGGTGCTGGCAGAAACCAACATTGTTCTGGCATGATCTGTACTGTAGCTTCCTTTGCCCTTAATTAGGGATTTTCTTGGGGACAAGAGAGTGAAAATGTTTGCCTCAGGCACTGGCTTCTATTTGAGTAGGAAGTGGAGAGTTGGTGATCCCAGAGGGAGCAGCCATCTTCAAAATAGCAGACCCAACTTCACTAGGCTCTCTGGTGGTGGCCAGAGTTAGTAAATAAAGGACACTCAGTTGCCTTTGAATTTATGTAAGCATTGCAGAAGTTAGTGTAAACATGTCCTGCTGTGACCTGGCTCCCATCTTGTTTCTCGCTGGCATACACCACCTAGAAGTCTTCTTGCCTGGCTCAGGCTGCTTGGAGCTCTCTAGCTAAATTGGATTACCCTGATTTGTCACTGTGTCACTTCTGGGTGCAGTGGAAATAACAGTGAGATTGAAGTCACTTGAGAGAGAGCAGAAACTGGAATGCAGTTTTGAAGAGCAAGGCAGACAGACTGAATGGGATAATTGTGGGCACCAGTTAACCTCAACTCCCGTCATCTACTAGGTATTTTTCCTTCAGGGATGTCAATCACCAGGTACTTTATGCAGAGAAAAAAGAGGCAAAGTGCTCTTTTCTCACTTGATCAGTAGTAACCTGTGTTAGAAACCTGATAGAATTCGTTGCTTTATTCAGCTGACTATTTGCTTTCTTTTGTCTTTGCTTTCCTGACATTGTAGCTGTATGTGGTGTTTTGGGGAGAGGGGACAGGGTGGATATTATATGTGTTTTGCATGTTCCTCTCTATATATAACTTCTGCATTTACTGTTTAGGATGCTCTCTTCACCCCCATTCCTGTCTCTAGTGAGTACATTTTTGAAATGTTTTTGTTCAGTCCTTTAGTGAATGGAAAACTCTTTCCTGGAAGTGTCTAGCTGAGGTACAGGCTAGGGCTCTTCAACACCAGCAGAAGTGCTCTTCCCAGCTTCTAGGGCTGAAGGAGCCAGGCCTTCTCCACTCCGTGCAAGGAAAGATCCCAAGGCCTGCCTAGGCCCTGGGTCTGTGAAGTCCCAGAGCCTCTGTAAGTATAGGACTTCCCCTCACCTCATCTTACCCACCGACCCTCCAGATTCAGTGCCCTGAGTGGGGTCTGGGGAAGATCAGATTCTGGCTGGAAGTGTGGTAGGACAATAAATGAAAAGCATGTTAGTGGCAACCCCCGCATGCAGCATGAATTTTGGAACTGGAAACAGTTAAATTCTGCGACCCTTAATAGAAAGCATTCTAATGGAGAGTGAGAGCCAGTGTTGGCCTTGCAGGAGGGCGAGGCCACGGATTGGATGGTGAGAGAGACTTGGGCCTGACCATAGGGCAGATGTCTCATGTTCTCTGGGACAGGAATTAGACAGTTTTTGGTCAGAAGGGGCGTCCTCAAGATTTGGGGTAGGGGTTTCTGCTTAGAGATACGGAAATGATGGGAAATGGGGTGTTCGTTTCTCTCTACTGGGGGACTATTGCCCTGATGAGAACCCTGGAGGAGCTACAGAGAGTTTCAGCCTATTCTCTACATAGTGGCCCTGGAGACATTGGGAGGCCATTTCCTCATGAGTTGTCTGGGAGACTGGACTCTCAAACCCATCCTTGAGTTTAACGAGGACACTCTTTAGTACCTCCTGGAACTGGACTGGGCTGGGCTGAAAAGCTATAGCTATGAAGGGGACACTGGAGGTATGTGGGGGTGAGGACCACTAGCGTTAAGGGTGACCTGTTTACAAGGTTACTTCCCGCTGCAGGCTTTTCAGTGGACTGAGGATTCTTTCTGAGTCACCCAGGTGGCAAGAGAAGACACAGGGCCATTGGTCACCCCAACTACAGTGGCCCCTCAGCTGTTCCCTGGAAATTGCCAGATTTGGGCAATACAAGCTCTGGGAAGCAAACAGTCACAGAAGTGGGAAGTGATGTTCCAAACCTGGGAGAGCTGCTGGCAATGGTGGTGCACAGAACACTGTCACTGGGAGACTGGCTGGAAATGCCTTCATTTCAGTTATCCCAAATACCTCCTTCCCTGATAGCACCACGCTTGCTACCCTGCTGACCACCCCCATACTCAGGGAGTCTCTAAGGTGAGCTTTTGTACTGATCAGTCTGTCAGGTCATGTAACTGGGGTTTTAGGAAATTTGAAATCCCATCCAAAAGGGCATTTTTGTAGCCTCAAAAACCGATGTTTGAGTTGTGGCCCTCTGGTGGCCAGTGACCGCCATTAACATTAGAAGCATAAACTACCCAAGGATTTCAGAGCTTCTTTTAAAGCTAAATTCTGAAAGTAAAGAGCTCAACAGTGATGGGGTGAAAGAGAAAGAACAAGTTGCACTGGGAAAGTAACCTTACGATCAGAGCCTCAAAGCACAGAGCTCTAAGCAAAATGAGCAATCCCTAGCTAGGCAGCTGCCCACAAGTCCTCAAAGCTGTGCACTGTAAGGGGACATCCACAGCTTGGCATCTGGCCTGGAAGTCAGCAAAACCCTTCATCACGCTGTGGTGATGGTGCAGCTGGGGGAAACTCTGGACTCCTTTTGCTTATGTGAAAGGCAAAATACCAGTTTCCATCCTATCAGTTTATTGGGATGATCAAGTTGATATTTATACATTGGGCTCTCAGTAAGTAAAAGTTAATTTGGTCACTCTGCTCCTGCCTCATTGAGAGGGATCTCTAAGGCAAAAGGTGTATCCACTGCCACTTAGCATCTACCCTTCCCAGCAAGTGTGGGTGCAGGTAGAATAAATTACCCCCACATCAGCTATGGATGGATTTATTCATTTGGCAATATACAAAATTGGATCAATGACAGCCAAAAATCTGCTATTAGGGGACACTGACATGTCAAGTTCAACTTGTGCTTCCTGTTTGTCATGTGACTGATAAGTAGCAAATGGTTTAGGCCTCTCCGCCAGGTGTTGTTCTAGAAACTGGACAGTGGTGAACTGAAATGAGATCCCTGCCTCAAAGAATTTACATTTTACTGGAGCGAGCAACAGTAAGGGGCCTCTTCCTGTTCCTAAGTGGACCTCTGCCCACTAGCTGACCCCAGGGCTTCACTCACCCTTTCAACACCCACCAGGGCTCTTGGGAAGAGCCATGGGATGAATTCTGCTTTCCTGGGATCACAATGTAGAAGGGGAAAAGAGATAAGAAGGTACACAAAGACAGGGGCACATAAAGATTGAGTTACTGGAACTTCTTTTTTTGTGTGTGATGCCAGACACTTGTAATCTTAGTGGCTCCACTCATCTCCCTCTCCCCCTGCCTCTCAGCTTTTTCTCCTGTCGCTCCTCTTTCTTGGTTTTTGGCCTGAGGGCAAAAACTGGATATGGTTTATTAAACTGACCCTGAGCTTATAAAATAAAACCTAAAAATGTCATTGAGCTACCCATAATCATTTAAGATGTATGTTTTTAAGGTCTCCCTTGTGTATTTTTGGAAAGAGGTAAAAAAAAGAAAGAAAAAAGTGAGAAAAGGCAGGATCTTGTGAAAATCTCCAAGTCGGGCTGTGTGAGCTGCCTGCCCTGGTGCTGGGCTCACGCTGCACATGCAGCCTGCCACAAACCAAGGTCCGCTGCGGCCTGTCTCACTTCTTAGCACTTGCCTCGCCATCTTTGCAGTCACACAGAATCTGTAGTTTAGAACAAGCATTCTTGTTCTTGACATATAGCTACTCTAATCTTTATCAATAGATTAGGAAGGCAGGAAAAGAGTTGTACACAACAGCTGGACTTTTACTCAAAACTTTATCTTCAATATCTTTATATCTAGGGACCTGTGGAATGTAAGCAACTCACAAAAGATTTTAAAAGTTTAGAGATGTCACTTAGTGACTATAAATCTAACACAATTATAGAATGTTTTACCACCACACACAACTTTAGTCTGGAAGTCACCAGTATAATAAGATGTGTATCTTTGAAGATACACATTGTATCTTTGAAGCCCTGTACACTTAGGGTACACAAAAGCATTTAATATACTGTGAGGTTAATAATAAAATATAAAAATATACTGTGAGGTTAATAATAATTTGCTATAGCTACATTTAGTTTTTATATTTAAGGCAGAATTTAAATTTTTAAAAACAGGCTTACAAGGTGTAACTATTGACAAGAATTAAGGAGCATCTTTAGAGTTTTTGTAAGTTCAGGAAACAGTGCTGTTGATCACAAATAGACTTTTTGTGTAACATAAGTGCATTTGGGGGGGGGGGGCTGGAGATTTAGCTCAGTGGCATAAGCACCTGTCTTGCAAGCACGCAGTGGTGAGTTTGATCCCCGGCACCAAAAAATAGTAATAAAAAATGCATCTCATTTGTACAGTAGCAAAATGTTTTAACCAAAGTCTCTACATGTAGATCAACTTTCAAATGGCAGGACCACACTTAGATGGCAGATTTCAATCATTTTATATGTCTGAAGTCTAGATTATACTGTATAAAAGAGAATATCCAGTAGTTATTTTGTATGTGTAAGCTCATGTAGTCTTAACTTTATAAACTTAACTTTAAAACAGACTCACAGCATATCTTGGTTTTAAATATATAGGATTTATCATAAGCTAACATAATTATTGTTTATTTAATTATAAATGGGTTGCTGAAAACATCAAGCCAACATTAGGTTTAACTTAAAACTCAGTTTTAGTAACTAAAAGTTTAACCATGGAAAACAAAAGAAACTATCTATACTAAATATAGAACTATTGTTTTAAAATCTAGTTTTATAAGTTTAACCAAAAGGATTTTAATATCTTAAGAAAACCATGAATAATTTTAGACATAGAAGACTTAACCTTTAATTACAGCCAATTTAACTATGTTTAGTAATATATTTAGTAACATTTTTGGGGTGTGTTACCATAAGACTGGAGAAAATCAGAAAATCTCATCATTGGACAAGACTGAACAAATTGGCTCAGATAGCTGCTCTTTTATCCACAGATAGGGGTCCTGTCCATCAGACCTTTTAACAATTATTTTAGATGATCTATGCAAAATAAATCATAACAGTTGTTATCTTTTATCAAGGAAACTATAAGTTATCATGCAGACAATAATAGGCATTGCATTTATAAAAGCAGTTTTTGATATTATCTTGATTGGCTAACAACCTAGATGGAATCATGTCACCAACTTTAAAGACATCTTTGTTATTACCAACATTTAAATTAGCCCACTGTTAAACTATATGAACCAAAGGACATTGGTGTTGATATCATGAATGTCCACTTACCTATAAGCCAATCTAAGTAGAAATTTCAGAGAACAATATATATCTGAAAGTTGACATATTAACCCAAATTATATAGAATCTATGTTATCATAATTGATCATTTATCTTAATTTTTGAATAGCTATTTACAGAATGTAGGCTACTCAGGGTATAACTGTTCCTCTGACAGCTTTTCCCCACTTGAGATTTACTGTGGTAAAATGCTCCTTTGACAGCTATTTCCCTGTGTTAGAGATATGGTCAATTGCTTTTTGCTAGTTGTTCTCCTGTACTAGAGATACTAAGTAAAATTTTCGATATAAGATGTAGCCCTCAGGGAGATAAATAACTAGAAAGCTCTTATAAGAGAGGTTAGGAGATAAGAATGCCACCTTATACCTCTTGTTACTCTTTTTTTCTACCTCTCTCTGTACATGACAGCAAGAGAGTGGGTCTCCATGCTGTGGGGCAGTTGACTTTGTCTCACACTGCCTCTACAAGTTATCCAGGAGGGTGTGCCTGGGGCCTGATTCTCATGATGAATGACTGAATAATCTGGGTTTGACTGAATAAATTTTGGGTATCCAAGTGACAGAAAACCCTCATAAGGATATACTTTACCCCAGCTTCTAGGACAAAGGGATGATGGTACCAAGAAGCTTTTGTTTAGAGAAGTAGCCAACAGTGAACTAGCCAGCAGTGAGCAGCAGGGAAACTAGCTTCCCTGCCCACAGAGGAGGAGCTAGAGTAGGTGAGGCTGGCTTTCAGCAAACTGGAGTGGTAAAATGACCTTTGCCCTAACCTTTTTCAGGGAATCCAAGGAGATTGCTTGTTAGATACTGGCTCTGTGGAAGTTAGGGCAGGGGTATCAGGGACCAGGGGACTCAGAATGTTAAGCTGGGATCCAAACTCATTCCCTGGTAAATCTACTGAGATGTATCTGGAGAAGAGAGGGGTCTGTCATATTAGCAGAGAGAGAAAAATGCAAACAGATTACCCACTATTTTTTAGGGACAAAAAAAAGGGGGGGACAGAGAAAGAGAGTGTGTGATTGATCTGTCTGTTCTACCACACTTACCTCTCTGTAGAGAAGTTGAGCCCCATATTGGGTACCAAAGATGTGACCCGCTCTCTCCATCTGAGTTTTTCTCCTGAAGATGACAAAGAATGACATGGCAGAACAGGTGCAAGAGGTGGCTTATTAGAACAAAGAAAAGCCTTCAATAGATGAGAGGGGCAAAGAAGGATGCCAAGGGAGCACCCAACTTGAAAAAAGGCAGACAAAGGATGTGTAACACTGCAGGCTTGCTGCTGCTTTTTGCCATCAGTAGGTTTTATTAGTCCTTTGTCTTTTGCCCTCCAATTTCCCTTGAAACTTATCTCACCTTTCCTTCAGTTTAATCAGGCCCTTGTAGTTTGTCCCTTATCTCTGGGTCTCACTAGCATACTGAGAGACTCAGGCAGGAGAACAGGTTCCAGACTGGGCAATTTAGCAACTTAATGAGTTCATGCCCCAAAAAATATTTTTAAAGGGCTAGGAATGTAGCTCAGTAGTGAAGATCCTGGGTTCAGTTCCCACTAGTACTATAAAAAAGCCCAGCAACAACAAAAATCAGGATTCCTAGAGGCTTGGGGATGCAGGAGCCAGCTACAAGTAAGTAGGATTCAGACCTATGAGAAATGGGAAAGCATTACGTGGTGTGACCATCCTCTTAGCCCAGGGTACAGCGAGCCCAAGGTACGCTCTTGGCTGCAGCTGTCCTGCTTCTTATGCCCCAGCCATGTTGTGCAGCTGTTAATCTCTCCTACGACCTTGAAGCAGGAGAAACAACAGGACTCAGGTAAGCTGAGGGGCTGCCAGAGGTTGCAGACCTCTTGTTTGACCCTGCCCTCAGGGAGAAGCTAACTATAGAATATTCTTCTTGTTCAAGAGGTGAGTATGTGGGGTAGGGTGTGTGTGTGTGTGGGGGGGAAGCTCATGAGACAGCGATGGGTCAGGGGTGTCTGATTTGGGATCACGTACATGACCAGGCAAGCCAACTAATATAAGGCTGCCTGTTGCTCTTGGCAATGGGTCTAGCACAAAGGGCTGGTGGCCAGCTTGGGTATTCATGCATCTAAACAGAAATTAAAAGCCTTTTACAAGATGGTAGATTAAGAAACAAAACTCTAAATTAGCATTCCCAGCCCAGAGCGATAACTCAGTGGCGGAGCCCTGGCTTCCATATCCCTTTGGACTGTGCACAGCTGTAGTCAACAGACCTGCTTTCCTT
Organism: Cavia porcellus; assembly: GCF_034190915.1. Classification (NCBI taxonomy): domain Eukaryota; kingdom Metazoa; phylum Chordata; class Mammalia; order Rodentia; family Caviidae; genus Cavia; species Cavia porcellus. The sequence goes on from NW_026947487.1 coordinate 83,757,364, forward strand.
TAGCTTTCGGCTCCAACTTTGCAGTTCTGAATGTCAGTGACATCTTACAATCACCTTGAGAGCTCATAGAACTTCTGATTTCCACGCTACTGTCTCCCTGAGCTTCTGTCCTAGAGAAAGACCAGACACTGATCCATGTTCTTTAAAAGGTCCCTGGGCAATTTTCATGCCCTGCCCGTGTCAGGAAGCCCTGTTCTGACTGAAAGCAGAGACTGATGAAGTGGACCTGTCAGCCTCTCAAAATGTAGAACCCCCCCACCCCAAACACACATACAACACAATTGTTTGTAAAATGTTCGAGATGTACTAAATACGATAATGATTTCACTTGGTTAGGAAGAAGCATGCCACATAGGGCCCATTTGCCAAGGGTCCCTGCCAAGGTCAAAGACAACCATCCATGTAGTTTTTGATGCTGGGTAATTAACCAGTAAGAATGATGTGCAGGGAGTCATCATGCATGTGGGATTCAGGGGAACATTTTCCAGGAAACAAGTGAATGAACATCTGCCAAGTTGGATTGAGTCCCCCAACCCTGATCAAAGACACTCTTCCCTGGTGTCTACTGCTGCAGCCTTCCTGTGTCCACATTTGCAGGACTTGACTGGGGGCGGTTCGCAGCCTCTTCACTGCACAGCGCTGCTGCAAGCTGTGTGCCCGCTGGGGTGAGAACCCCACTGTTGCTCTGCTAGATAGTAAACAGTGGCTACTGTCTTTGACCATGGTGGGAACATGGTAAGCTGACCCAACAGGCCAAGGAATGGTGCCTTTTTTCCCTAACCAGGCAGGATTGCACTTTCTATTTATTACATCTCTCTGCTCCACATGCAGCCAGTCCCTCAGTCTTCCTGCCAGGGGTTCCTTACCTGCACCCAACCAGGTGCTCCTTGCACCCAGCTAGGAGGCTCCCTGTGGACACAGTCTGAAGCAGAGATCCCTGTCCCCATCCTACCAAATGCAGCCTGAGCACAAGTCATCTTGCATTGCCTTCTGGGTGCTGGATGACCACTGGCAGAAGGGCCTTAGGAACTCTGCTTTGGGGTGTTAAGGTGAGCAGCTTGTTTCAAGTAACTGGTAAAGGGGAAGCCAGAGAGTTGTGGAAGCTGTTGACTCTAAATTTCTAGATGTCTGAGTGTACTTCCTGCTTTTACACACAGCTTCTGTTGAAGCCTGAGTTTTGAAAACTGCAAACAACCAGAGGCAATGCCCTTTGTATTTCTGCTTCTGATCCTGAGCTTCTGTTACTCCCACTCTTCCCTATGTCCCACTTTTTTAAATAAAAAATATTTTTTAATAGCTGCTTTTACCAGCAAGCATTATCATAAACTGGACAAACTGGCCTAACAGGTGTCAGTTTGTAGGACTGGAGTTGGTTTTTCCATACTTTTCTGTTAGCTAAAATGCTAAATTCCCCCTTCCCCATTTTTAAAAAAATTTACAAATCTCTATTAATGTTTTCTAAAATATTTCTCTCACAAAGCCCCACTCCTGATCACTTAAAAACAAACAAACAAACCATTCACTGGAGAATTTCTCTATTTGTTGGATAATGAAAGCAAAGTATACAGATCATAGAGTAGTGGTGTAGAGCCAAGCCAGGGGTCTTTCATCTCATGTCCTTCCCACTCCCTGTGCCCGGGGCTATGCCTGCTTGGGGCACAGGATGGCGGGGGTAGAGTGGAGAAGTTTAAAGGCAGCTCTGAGATTCTAGGGCCCCTGGTTCCTGCTGCAAGAGTAGGTCCTAGTCTCCTATGACAGAAGAGTCCCTTAAAGAGTGTTCTGGTTAGAAATGCATCTATGGAATTTAAATTTGGGCAGAATGACCATGTTTGTCCTATTTAGTTTCCCATACAGTGAGAAACACTAAAGGTGTATTTTAAAATGAGATTAGGGATAGGACAGGCAATAGGTTTGACTGCTTGGTCTTTTAGGAGAGCATATTGGCAGAGTCAGCAGGGTGAGGGAACAGTGTTCACATCTGTTACTACAGGACTGATTTTTTTTTTTTAAATTAGAATTACTTCTTCGATGGTGTTGATGCAGCAGAGCTAAGCTCAGGCCACATCTTCACTGGAAATCTTAGCTATGCTTGAATGGAGGGATAAAGGGTTGATTGAGATTTGCTTTCTTTGTGAGAAGGGGAAAAGAAGAAAGAATTAACCATCGTTCTTTTATCAGATAGTGACTGCTGATCATGATTCCATTTGCCGTGGCTGCCGGGAAGTTTCAAGCATGGCTTCTGGGAAGTTCTAAGCTAACACTGGGTTCTTGCCCTCTGAATTGTTGGTTATCTTGTTGGCTTTATTCTAACTGGTGTTTCAAATGCTTTATTCCACCCTTGCCCTAGCCAGATGAAGTCATCCCTCTTATCTGGGGATCGATGCTTTTCTGACTGATGCTGGTCTCACCTCCTAAGGATGGTGATTGTACCTTGTCATTCTGCATAGCTCCCAAATAGCTACATGTGTCTACATAGTATCTCCAGTTGTTTCTGGAGTGAATGATGGTTAAACATTATTTTTCAATCTATTTATGAACAAAATGGAACCAGGAGTCCTTTTTCACTACAAAAATGTTTTAATGTATGTGTATTTTCCCTTTTTCGCTTTAGTATCAGTAGCTCCAAATTACTTCCATGTCCAGACATCAAGTGCTCTGCTATAGCACTGTCCAGGTAGAAGCACCAGGACACACCACAGGGGATGCAGGCTTATAAGAAATCCCAGTTTCTCGATCCTGGTTGCCAGAAGGCTGCAGCTCAGTCTGTGGCTTCCCAGGTCTTCCCAGGGCCTGATCCTCCATTGCCACTCTGTTCCTCTGCTCTGTACAGGTTTTTGTGTCTCTTTCCCTCTTCCTTGCAATCAAGTCTGTGAGCCCTGTGTGGGCAGAGACCTAGCTCCCATGTTTGCAGGTCGAGGTCCTGGTGCCGCTCTGGCCCAGGGCAGCCCGGAGAAGATGTTTGTTCAGTTTTGTCACTGACTGGAAACCAGCGGAGCCACGCCTCAGAGGAGAAGCCGGCAGAGTTCTGGTATCTTGCTGCAGCTGGTGTTGTGAATCAGGCCGACGAGCAGCGCATCCTCTTACCCGGCTATTTCACGACACCAGGGTTGCATCATACCCATTCTCTCCAGGCGAGCCTCGTGGGACCAGGTCAGATGATGCAAGGACTCGGGCAGAGGGTGGGGTGCCATGAGTCTGTGCCAAACCACAATCTCTGTACCTTACTGCATTCCTAGAATCACCTGGGGAGCTTTAAGAAAATACCAATGTCCACCCCTTACCCCTCCTCTGCCCAGACTCAGGATGTCTATGGTAGGTGCCAAACTGGCATTTGTTAGAGGCCATGTGCAGCTAGGAGGAGCACAGGACTGAGCTGGGTTATTGTCTGGTTTTGCCTGTCTGGCCCATAGCATCAACCCAACTGGACCCCTTCTGTCAGGACACCCCACTCAGAAAACATACCCTCATTCCCCATGGAGTCCTCCCTGGTCCCCACTTCTCAGGAACCCTGGCCTCACTCAGATCCACAGGCTAGTTCTGTCCTCTGCCTTCAGATACACCCCAGCGTCTAGCTCCTCATAGTGACTCCCGGCCTGGCCATGCCCACACCCTGCAGTAGCCCTGACTGGTCTCTCTCAGTGCATGCCAAAGTGACCTGTGAGAATGATATCTCTGACTGCCCCAGAACATTCTCATTCTCACCCTGGCCTATGAGCCAAATGCTCCTCTTCTGTGTCTCAGACTGTATCTCCTTAGTCTCTTCACTCCATCCAGTATCATGGGCCTCCTTGTCCTTCTTGAAGTTACAGTACCCTCCCCTGACAACCTCTTAAAACCTGTTCACACGAGAGGGGCTCCCACCTGTGGAAATCAGCTCAAATTTTCCATCCTTGAAGAGACCTAATACCAGTCCTAAGAAAAACTGTCGTTTCCTTAATAGTACTCACCACCAAAGGTATTGTAACAATTACTGATTCTTTATTTGTCTCTCCTACTAGAATGTAAGCCCCGGTGGGCAGGGTCTTTGTCATGTTCCCTGCGGTTCCTCCCTTTCCTAGTACAGGACATGGTATGCAGGGGACACTCAATAAATGTGGTGGAATAAAGAAACAACAGCCTGATGTCCACCATTTCTTCTCTCCTTCCCCACTGCTCACAGCACCCCAGCCCAGTCCTGCCCACCTTGTCCACTGCATGGCCAAGCCCATCCTCTCTTCTCCTCTTCTCCTGGAAAGCCCTCTCCTCTGCTGGATGGCTGCTTCGTCTTCTTGCTGGTTTGTCTGCCAACCTAGGCACCATGGTGCAGGGCCTCGTACATTAGAGAAGCAAAATGATTGCTGAGGTGCCTCTGAGGTGGCCACAGACAGGAGACCAGAGACCCGGAGGTCGTCAAGGGCCCTCCTCCTACTCCTCATCTCCTCCTGTTCCTCTTCTCGCTTTCCTTCCCCTCCTCTCCTGCCCCAGCATCTGGGGTGTTTGCTTCTAGGTCCCTGACTGCTGAGTCTTTCAGGTCCTTGCTGCTTCATTCTCCTTCTTCCTTCTAGGAGCTGGGGAAGGTGAGAGCCCTCTGTCTGTCAAGGGCTGACCCTGATGGGCATCATTTTTAGGTGTCATTTCTGCTCTGCTGCTGCAGAAGCTAAGGCTTATCCAGGTCAGGTGACTTGCCCAAAGTCACATAGAAAATGACAGAACTGAGACTCCCCAAGGCCAAATCCCAGGATTTGCTCAGGATACTTGGAACCTCTCACCTGGGGGCCATCTGGCCTGGGGGTTCTCCCGGAAGCTAAATTCTGGAAGCCTTGAACCATTTGACCCTGCCTGATCCAGAAGAATGCTCCTGATCCAGAAGAATGTTTCAATCAAAGTTCCATTCAAATACAAGATTCCCCTTTTGTGTGTGGGGTGCAGGGTCTGTGCTTTAGGGTGAGGTGTCAGAGACTCCCTTTAGTTTATTCTACTGGGAAGCCCTTCAAGGGGTCCTGCTCAGACTCCATTCTTGCTCCCCTCCAAGGTTAAGGTAGGCCAGGGAGGGGAAGTGGCCTGCCCAAGGTCACCCAGCAAATCTTTGCCATAGCCCCAGTGCTCCTGGAAATAGCCTTGGCCCCTTTTTCTCCTCAGATCTTTATCAGGAATTTTCCACAGCTGCCCAGGGCAGTGTAAACATGGTGTGAGAGACTGTGGGGCAGCTGTGAGTTCTGCCAGTCAATTAGCAGGTTAAGAGTAAGAGAGTGATAAGATCTTCCCCAGGGCCCCATGAGAGGGAATGAATGAGTAACTCTGCACCCCTGAACCCCTCCCCGCTCTGTCCCCCATCCAGGGTGCAGCCTGCAGAGACTGGAACATTGACCCAGCTGGGGTCCTTGGCCTGGACTTCTGGTCCGTGAGGCCTCAGCCCACTGGCAGCAGCCATGGGGGCCAGGGACACATCCCTGCAGGCGGAGGGAATGGAAGGGTAGAAAGGGAACAGGGAGCTTGGATGTTATTAAGAGGAGCCCTGAGAAGATTCTTTTTTAAAAAATTAGTGTGTGGCAAATTGGAAAGGGCACATAGTGATCATAACCTTTTGAGTTTGTCATTGAAGTCTAGGTTCTCTCAGGTCCAATCAGAAGAACTCCACGCTGGAGGAACCCAGAAAATCCCTGGTGCATCCCTGCTTGGGCCAATTTGGTCGTCCAAGGGTGTTCACACGGCCACTCTCCATCTTTCTTGGTTCTGGGTCCCCTCGCTATAGCCAGTCTTGAGCAACTCCTTGGAGCTGCTCCAGGTGCTTGGAACTGTGGCTGAACAAAACAGGGCCAGATCCTGCCTTTGTGGGCTTCCAGTCTACAAGCCAGATGACATTTAGGGCCCTCTCCCCAGAAAAATGCCCTGAGGCTTGCCAACTTGGTTTTGAGGCTGGTGCTGGGGCACATCTATAAGTCCAGCTCCCCAGGAGGATGAGGCAAGAGGACCATCAATTCAAGGCCAGTCTGGGCAACTTAGCAAGAGCCTGTCTCAAAATTACGAAACAAACAAACAAAAACTAGAAAGGAATGGAGATGTAGCTCTGTAGTAGAGTATCCTTGGGTTCAATCCCAAGTACAGTACTGCAAAACAAAACACCCTCATCTTGCAGGGTGACTCCCCCACAGTTTGCTACACTATACACCTGAGCATTTCCACTTGGTGCCTCCTGCCTGACCAGCCTAGCAGGGCGCATCTGTCCTGGGAGACCCTGGCCCAGAGCATGAGGTGCGCCATGAGCCAGCTGAACCTCTCTGGGTTCCCATAGTGAGTGCTGACTCACTGTGGGAAGTCAGGGAGCCCCGAGGACTTTGAGCCCTCAGAGGAGACTCTCTGGGGAACTAATGTGAGCTCTAAGAGGCAGGGCTATGAAGAAAAGAGAGTGAGTCCCCATTTCTCTGGGGGATGGCTGGAGCCTGAGTGTAAGCTGAGAAATCCCAGGTGCAAAAGCTGGCAGAAGTAGTGGCCTTCTGGTCTCCACGTGGAGACCCCAAGAGGAACCACTCATCCTCCGAGACTCAGGCCAGGGTCCCCTCCGAAGGAAGTCTTCCCTGCCTGTCCCCAGCTTGACACTCTATAGCCTGACACGCTATAGATCTCTCTCCCATTGCTGCACCCACCGCACAGCAGGGGTGCAATGTTTCCAGGTCCAGCCCCACCCCCAACTCTGCAGTGCTGAGTGTAGACAGTGTCCCACCTTTCCCTGGCTCCCGCTTCCACCCAAGCATGGTGGGTGCTCTGTAAAGGCTGCTGGAGAGGTGAAATGAGTCAGTGATTTTTTATGAGCTTCTAGGCGCGCCCCCCCCCCCTGCCTTGGGCTCAGTGCTTGTGGACAGAAGGGAAGGAAGTAGCCCTGGGCAGGGTGGGGAGTAGGCTGCAGTGCAAACTCCAAGCTTCTGGTGGGCCTTTAGAGTCAGGGAGCCAGGCCTTCCTACCCTCTTAGGGGAAAAGTGGTCCCAGCTGGGGCCCTAGACGCAGGGCAGACATTGAGAGGTCTCACAGCAGCTTGGAGAGTACGTCCTTGAAGCACCCACTCACTAACAACTAATCTCTCAAAACCCTGATCCATCTCTTCCATCCACCTACAACACATTTCAACACAGTTCTGTCCCTCTTGTGGCCTCGAGCTCAGGTAGCCTTAATGACAGAATCTACTCCCATTGCCACTGTGCATTCAAAGGTGGCCTCCTGGTGCTGCCAAAACCAGATCCTGACCTAGCCCAGCACTGGGCCAGGAGACAAGGTCTCCTTCTCAGGTCCCTCAGAGTCCTGGCTGGGGATCTCCTCAGGCCCGTTTCAGAGGAGCCACCCCAGGACTCAGTGGGTGACTGGCTCCAGGCAAGTCCAGCCCTGCCAGTCCCAGGCAGGGCTCCATGTCACCAGTCCAACTGTGGGCCGGACAGGAAGGGCACGTGTTCCAACCACACCTGTCCAGGGTCGCTGCTTACCAGCTGTGGGCGGTTTGGGCCACCTTCCCACCCTTTCCCCTGCTATAGACTCAGCCTATAAAGCCACCCTGCATGTCCTTGCTGACCCTGGACCCCTACCTGAGCCACAATGGCAGAGCTGCCCACAACAGAGATGCCCAGGGACACTGCTCTGTGTAGCGGGCGCTTCACCATCAGCACCCTCCTGGGGGGAGATGAGTCCCTACCAGCCGCCACCTATGACACCAGCCACCCCAACCACCTGACCTACGGCAGCACCCTCTACATGCGCACCTTTGGGTACAACACCATCGACGTGGTGCCTGCCTACGATCACTATGCCAACAGCGCCCTGCCCGGCGAGCCTCGAAAGGTCCGGCCTACGCTGGCCGACTTGCATTCCTTCCTCAAGGCAAGTGCCCCTCAGAAGACAGCCACTTCCTGGCTGTGTGACCTAATGTCTCTGAGCCTGGGGGCTGTCACCTGGGCTGTGGGATGGATGAAGGGAGGCCCACATGGACTGGCAGGAGAGGGAGCTGTGAAACTCTGGGCATGTGTCATCTTTCTTGTCCAGGCACTGGCAACTCAAAGGTAGAGTGAGCTGCCTAGAGAGGAAGTGAGCTGCCCACCAGCGGCAGCATGCAAACAGGCTGTACACCGCTGACACAGATGAGGAGAAGAGAGCAGGAAAGATGCTCTTGGGGAGTGTGACAGGTGTAGGGCAGGGAGTCCGATTCTCACAGCCCCTATCTAGCCTCAGTTTTCCATCTGACGTCAACCATTCTTGATTCTAGGCCTGAGACTTTACACTTACAGTCCTCCCCACCCAGAGCAAACCTCCGTCCTGACCGCTAACGGCTGTACACAGAGCTGTGTTCCATCCCGGGCTGCTGAGCTGAGGGGCCAGGAAGAAAGTCCTAGACGCTGTGTGTCACTTGGGCATGCACAGGAGGACCTGCTGCACTGGAGTGGAGCCTGGGTCCCAGTCCCAGCTCTGCCAGGGGCTCCTGTGTGGTCTGGAACGTGCTGTGGCCCCTCTCTTGAGCTGTGTGTCTACCTAGCTGGGTCCCAGGCTTCCATTCTGCAGCAGGAAGCTGGTGTCCAGAGCACCCAGCCTCCTATGTCACCTGTCCCCACTGCTATGTAGTCTTTCTTAAAGTCCTGAGAGCAGCTCCACACCCCTGAGGCTGAGTCTGAGGTGGCCACGCATGGCACCATGCTGCAGGAGGGTGACTGGCTGCAGAGACGCAACCCGCAGCACCCATGCCTGCCTGACTTGTGGCCTCTGGTCCCCCAGCAGGAGGGGAGCCACCTGCACACCCTGACCTTTGACAGCCAGCCCAGTCATGAGCTGACCAACGGGCTGGTGGAGGACGAGGCGGGCACCCCCAGTGAGAAGAGCCCCGGGGAGCCTGTGCGCTTCGGCTGGATCAAGGGGGTGATGGTAAGTAGGCTGAGGGCCTGTGAGAACCTCAAGCTGCACCTAGGCTCAGCTGTGACTCAGGCTCCAGTGTTCAGGGTAGACCCAAGGCCCAGCCTGGGCCTCAGTTTCCCCCACCTGCATGTAGCTTCAAATTTTCTCTGATTTGGGTTCCTAACACCCCTGTGAGTGCCCTAGGCTGAGACCCAGGCCTGAGGCAGATCTCTGCTGAGTCACACTAGTACGGCAGTGGGGAAATCACAAATCACTTAACTCACTGCCTCGGTTTTTTGTTGTGTGAAATGAGTATTAAATGAATTCATAAATGTAAAGCCTTTGGTCAGTACCTGCCAGGGAGTAATATGAAAAGGCTGTTAGCCAAGCGTGATTGATACGTGCCTGTGATACCAGGTGCTTGGGAGGCTGATACAGGAATGTAAAGGTGAGGTCAACCTGGGCATTTGGTGAAACTGTCCCAAAATTAAAAGTAAATGTAAAGGATATGGAGGGGGCTTAGTGATAGAGTCTTTACCTAGCTTGTGTAAGTACCACTAGAAAAAGAAAAAAAAGGAAAGAAAAAGAAAAAAGATAATGTTTTCCAGAGCCACCAGAGGGCAGCACTCATATACAGTATATTGACAACCCGTGTGTGTCTGTGTGTGTCTGTATCTGTGTCTGTGTGTGGTGTTGTGTTGTATTTTTTTATTCTGCCACACGTGAAGGGAAAGGTTTACTTTAGTTTACAGTATGAATAAGCTCCCAGACAATAAAAAACAAAAAAAAGTCATATGAATTCTGCTCTGGAAGGCATGGGGTGCCTAGTTCTGACCTTAATGCTGCCAGCTGCCAATTGGCTATGATTATTTCTCCACCTAAACCTTGAGCCCACTCTGATGCCAAAGAGTCACATTCAGGGTCTATGTTCCCCTCCTGGAGGAGCTGGCCCACACCTGGAGTGTTCCGTTTAGTGTCTCAGAGCAGGTAGAGGACCTTGGAAATCTCTGCCCCTTGGTGCGGCCAAAGACCATAACAGGCCTTTCCATCTGGGAACGTTAATCTCAGCCTTGGCCTCTTACTTTTCTTTCAGTTGGAAAATGAAGTCACCACAACCTGAGCTCTAGTTCTGCTTGTGAGTGGGGAGTTGGCTCAGCAGATATGTCACACACAAGCCAACAGCTGGCCACTGGGGCCAAGGCTAGGTCTGGCAGGCACAGGATCCTGGTTTGGAATAGGAGGAGTGTTGGTCTTGCTTGCAACCCATCCTTAGACTTCAGTGGGAGCGCAGGAGGGTGGGAAGGAGGAGGGTGCCCTTTTGCTCCAGTGAACCAGAGGGCCTGGCCCGTCAGGGTGGGTAAAGCACAGAGAACTCAGGGTCTCCCACGCCCAGGAGGTTGATGCCATGCCATGACCAGCCGCAGGGATTTTTGTGCTTGGCCATGGCGTATGTGATCTACCCAGAGAGCTTCTGATCTGTCTTCCTAGATCCGCTGCATGCTCAACATCTGGGGTGTGATCCTCTACCTACGGCTCCCCTGGATTACGGCGCAGGCGGGCATTGGTGAGTGGTGACCTGGGAAAGGAAGGAGCTTGTGCGTGAGTCCTTGTCCCCTATCACTAAGACCCCTTGGAGCAGGCTTGACCTTGGGCTGCAGAGACCACAGTGGGTCAGGCTCTTCCTCCCCGGCATAGCCCGGAGTCCCTGCATTGACAATGGTGAGGGTGATGTGACAGAGACCCACTGGACAGGGAGTCAGCTATCCCAAGGGCTCTCCTGGGCTGCTTGCCCTCAGCAAGTCACTTAACCTCTCTGAGCCAATTCCTGCTGCAGAGCAAGTGGTGAGGAGCTTGCATTCTGGAAGGTCAGGGTTCAGATGAGAGCTTCGCCTCAGGCTGTGGGAACTTGGGCTACTTTGTTATTCTCTGTGAGCCTGGTCTTCCTCATCAGTCAAATACGGCTGATGACAGCATCTGCCTCACAAAGCCACTACAGTGTTTATACGATGCAGGAAAAACAGCATAGAGTTTGGTACCCAATGCTGCTTGTAATGGTAACCATCATTTTTTTTTTAATTTTAATTTTATTTTTTTGGTACCAGGAATCAAACTCATGACCTCATGCTTGCCAGGCAGGTGTTTATGGTGCAGAGCTAAATCCCTGGTCCCTGGCACTTTATTTTTATCCTTTGTTTTTAAAGGGGGGCACCTCCCCTCCCATACCTAGCAATCCTTTTCATGTTGGCTCATGAGCTCCTGGACTATTTAAAATATGCCAGATTAACAGTGATCCATTTCTTAGATGATAGAACTGAGACTCAGAGACAGGCAGTGAATTAGTAGGTTCCTCCCATGGCTCTTCACCTGGGGAACACCCTGACTGGGTCTTGGAGCACACATGTCTACCCCACACAGTCCTGACCTGGATCATCATCCTGCTGTCTGTTATGGTGACCTCCATCACTGGCCTCTCCATCTCGGCCATCTCCACCAACGGCAAGGTCAAGTCAGGTGCGCCCTAGGGACCCCACTTCATGGACTCCCTACCCATGGGACACCCTGGTTGCCCCTGTAGTTGCAGGTGAGGGCTCTGGGCAGGCTCCCTGCATTACAGGATGAACTTGGTTCCTCCTGCCCTGTGTCCCCTGGTCACCTTACCGAGCCCAACCTGGCCAGCTGATTCCTCTGGTTTCGTGGCTGCCGGCTCTGGCTCTGGTAGGTGGCACCTATTTCCTCATCTCCCGGAGTCTGGGCCCAGAACTGGGGGGCTCCATCGGCCTCATCTTTGCCTTTGCCAACGCCGTGGGTGTGGCCATGCACACCGTGGGCTTCGCAGAGACTGTGCGGGACCTGATGCAGGTGAGGAGGGGCTGGGCCCTGGGTTGCCCTACCATCCTTCTCCCCACTGGGCCGGCCTTCCTCCCTGCTGCACGATTCCATCCATCAGGGACTACAGTCCCAGTCTGGTCACTGCAGGTAACAATGGCAATCTCGTAAAATCAAAACTATCCCTGTAAGACACGTTGCCGCAGGACGATGCTGTCCAGGTCTATGCAGAGCTGTCCTGGGGATCTGTGGGCTGCAAACATCCTTGGTTTTGGATTTGAGTCAGAGGGACCTCAGTGAAGTAGTTTGGAGGCATGGGTTGTTCAGAGTGGCACATAACCAGTCTGTCCCCTCCCAGGAGTATGGCACACCCATCGTGGACCCCATCAATGACATCCGCATCATTGGTGTAGTCACTGTCACCGTGCTGCTGGCCATTTCATTGGCTGGCATGGAGTGGGAGTCCAAGGTGAGGAGCAGACCATAGCCCTGGGCCTGAGCTCTGGTTCTATCTCTTCTGATGTGTGTTAGCTAAGCTTCAAGTTCTGCTGCTGTGACAGAGACCCCACCTAATGGTACCTTCCAATAGAAAGACTTTGTTTCTGTTTTATGTAACAGTGCAGGGAGGCATGGTCTTCCACAGGGGTTGGACCCCAGACTCCTTCAATCCTATAGCTCTTCCATCCATTGGGTATGGGCCCTTGTTCACCTGGTCCAGGTAGCCACTATCATGATGTCCCCAGTCCAGGCAGTCCAGGCAGAGAGGATTCCCATTTCCTTTCTCTTGTCTTACAAGCTGTCTCAGTCCTGCTCAAGTGCCATTGGCTAAATCTTGGTCTTGCAGCCCCTTATAGCTGCAAGAGAGGCTGGATAGTATTGATTTCATAGAACTGTGTACCCAGCCAAAAGTCAGAGGTCAAGGGCAGAAGTATGGGGTTACAATTGGCATAGTTGACCAAAGAGAACCTCCAAACTACATAGCACCTGGCTCCTGCACCTTCTGGCTCCCTCATCCTCTGACCACTCTCCGGCAATCCTGTCCTTTTGTTCATCCTTGGAATTACTAAGCTTAGTTGCCACATCATTCTATGCTTCCCTTATCTTCCTCCTTTATGTATATGCAAAAGAGTCTATTTATTGAAGATACTGTCCCAGGCCACCTTGCTAAAGCAGCTCCAAACCCATCTCAAGCACCCCTAAGTTTGTCTTACATACGCATTAGCCAGGATGAGAGACCTTGATCATCCTGCTCACTGTTATGTTCCCAGCTCCTTGAACAGAGCTCACTGCACAATGGGTGTGAATGAAAGACTGCATGAAAAATGGCGTGAGGGACCTGGGCAAGCTCAGCTCTGCTGGGCCTCCCTGAAGGTGTCCTTTACCCCAGGCCCAGGTGTTGTTCTTCCTTGTCATCATGGTCTCTTTTGCCAACTACTTGGTGGGGACACTGATCCCTCCATCTGAGGACAAGGCCTCCAAGGGCTTCTTCAGCTACCGGGGTATGTATGCATAGGGTGGACCCAGGCCACAGCTGGGGGATCAGGGATAGTTTGTCTAAAACAGTGGCTCATTGTCTGAGCAGCAGAAGGACAAGATCCCCCATTCCCATGGCTGGGAGCTGCATGGCCAGACCAAGACAGAGGGACCAAGTCCTCCAGGTGGCCCTGACTCAGGCCTTGGTTTTCCAGGGGACATTTTTGTTCAGAACTTGGTGCCTGACTGGAGGGGTATTGATGGCAGCTTCTTCGGAATGTTCTCCATCTTCTTTCCCTCTGCCACGGGCATCCTGGCAGGAGCCAACATCTCCGGAGATCTCAAGGTGAGCGGAACACTCACCCCTCCTGTATCCTGGCACTGTAGGGGGCTATGAGCACAGTCTTGCTCCCTGTCACACCAAGATCTGCTGCAGGACACTGAGTGTGGTACTGAGGTCAGAGTTAACACCTAGTCCAGTTCAGTCCAGTCCTTTGCAGCTCTATTCAGATCAGCTTGTGAGGCTGTTGACTGACTGATACCAGCTGTGCTCAGGGCTTTGAAGGACATCCCAAAATGGGATTGCCAGAACTCTCAGCCTGGGAACATCTTTGCTGAGGTCACCTCCATCTCCCGCTCTCTATCGTCTTGATGCAGGCAGCTCTGACTTTGCGGCAGTACACCTGTCCAGTCCCATCTCTGAGCATTGTCCCTGTGTCCATGACCCTTGCTCATCCCCAAGATATGTGTCTCATGTCGCTCTCATTCATTTGACACTGCTTTGCCTCCCAAAGCTCTGTCCCTCTTCCAAATTCCTCCTCCAACAGCTCTGGCTCCAGTCATGGAGCCGTGTACCCATGTCAACCCCTCTCTAGGTCCCTGTTCCCAGCTCACAGTCTGACACAAGATAGGTGCTCAGGATGTTGTTGATGAGAGTGGTAAAATAAAATGTCAGAGCAGAAGTACAAAGTACCCTAAAGGGATGGAAAAGGACAAGCTGATGTTGGCAGGGGCTGGGGCAAAACTCTTGCGTACAGGTGGGGTGGGGCTGGGCTATGAAAGATGAGAAGCTGGTGAGCCTTTGCCAGCAGGAGGCTCCAAGGAGACTGGGAATCACAGCTAACCCTTGCTCTCACTCTCCTGGCCCACCCAAGAGGTGCTCCTTGAAGCTTTTTCTAAATGGATTAAATTGTAAATTGGAAATAATCCCGGAACCAACCCGGCTGTATCAGGATCTGTCCCAGGACACAAACTGCAGGGTGTGGAAACTGGAGCTTTTGTCTGGCTCCTCTCCTTTCTCTGGGAATTGATCTGGATGCTTCCCCAAGCATCTTTGGTTACCAGCTTCAGGCCACGCACCTCTTTTGAGCTCATGAGATCGGTGACCTTGGCCTTCAAGGGGCTGTTGGGCCTTGGCTGTGCTCACCCTGAAAGACAGTGCACTCTGCCGCAGAGCACCTCCCGTGTGTCTGACTTTGGGTGACTTCCTGACGGCCTCTCTGGGGCTCAGCTTCTCCAGCTGGATCATGGAACTCACACAGCCCCAGCCTAGCAGGAAGGGGGTGAGAATTTCAAAAACTATTTTGTGTCGAGTGCTTAGAGCAGTGCTGGGCATAGAGGGTGTGCTGAGAGCTCTTTATCATCATTTATGATACAATCAAGCAAACTTCTTAGTCACTTGCCTCATCACTGAGACACAATACCTGACACCCAAAACTTAGTGGAGGAGAGGCTTATTTTGGCTCGTGGTTTTTAGAGGTTTCAGTCCAGGGCTGGCTGACTCCAAAGAAGCAGCAGCACGGCAGGGCACCGGCATGGCCAAGGAAAAGCTGGGAAGCAGAGGGTGAAGGGAGGAGCCAGGAAGAGAGATAAACCCTTCCAAATCATGTCCTCAGGGTCCTGCCTCTTCTTTCCAGATCCCAACTCTCCACAGCAAAGTCAGCTATAAGTTCCCAGAACCTCGTCACCTTCCAAAAGCCTACCCATGAGAGTGTGAGGCTCTTGGGGGACATCTAGCTATAAACCATAACACCAGCCAAGCCCAGAAAGGGTCAGGGCTGACTCAGGGCCACACAGATGGTGGAGGAACTAGAATGCAAATCTGTAGAACAAAAGCTTCCCTGTAAACAACTATTGCATCTTTGATGAATATTTCATGTGTTGTCCCAGGGTATGTCCACATGTGACATGCCCACACAGGCTGCGTGTTCTTTCCTGCAAATTACCATAAACTGCGTGGCTTAAGACAATTTATTCTCTTGTAGTTTAGGAGTCTAGAAATTCAAAATCAAAGTATTGACAGGGCAGTACCCCCTCTGAAGTCGCTAGGGATGAATGCTTCCTGGCCTCATTTTAGCTCTAGTGGATCCTGACAATGGCGTCCCTTGCTTTTGGCTCATCTAACCTCTGCATTGCTGTTACCACATGGCCTTTTTTCCTCCATGTTTTGGTGTCCTTTCTGCTTTTAGAATGATGCCGGTGATTGCATTTGAGGCCCACTTTAAGGCTGTCATGTCCTAATCTCCAAATATAATCCTTAACTCCTCACATCCTGAGGTTTGAGGTAGACATAAACTTGATGTTATTCAACCCACTAGAAGTGGGGTGGCAGCCTGGACCTGGTATATTGGCCAGAGACTTATCACCCGGTCAAATAATCCCTAGGGAGTTGGGCAGGGCCCAACTAGTAGGACCAGGTCTGTGGGGTCCCCAAAAGAGACTCTAAAAGACCTTGGGTTCCCCTCAAACCCTAGCCTCCCATTACTCTGAATCTCTGCTCCCATTTCTCTGGTATACCCTCCTTCGTATTCTAACTTGTCTCTAATCAGGTTCTACTAGTTGAAGGAGAAAGCAGGGAAGAGGAGACCATAGCAAATGGGCTGCTCATGGCACCCAAGGTCCTCCTTTAGGCTGGAGCTTCTGCCTAGAGGGTGGAGCAGGTGTTGAACTTATTGTAAAATTCTCTGTTTTGCTGCTCCTGGCTTGGTTCATAGAGCCCGAGACTGCGGACCATGGTGGCATCAGGGTGAGAGCCACCAGACACTCTGTCACGTGGGTCCTTTTCACTGTGCCCTGCCCTCAGTGGAGGCATTCAAGCTACATCTCAGGGAATTATATTTGAGAAAGTGCCTAAAGAATGGACTGTGTGATAGGTGCATGTGAAGATTTGCTACTGCTTTTAGGAAAATACAAGCAGAGAGTTCTTTCCTGGAGCAACAGGAGGAAGCCTGGGGTTTCTACTCCTATCTGTGCAACCAGGCACAGTTGGCCCATAATGACAAGTGTACCATGAGCCTGATGGTCAACAGGTCTGGGGGTCAGGGACTCGAGTGCATCTGTGCACTTCACCAGTGGCCTGGTGGCATTGCTATCACCACTCACAGAAGAGGGACAGAGGCTGGGAGCTCAGCTCACTGCCCATCTGGTGGCCTGGATTTGAACCAGGCAGGCTAAGGTCAGAGCCCTGCCCTTTGGCCCCTGTTCTCTCTCTCCCATAGCAAGCTTTAGCTAGGTGATCTCCACAGCTCAGGTGAGGAGCTGTTGGTTTTGTCTCCCACTTCGGGCTCCGTGGGTCTCAGATATAGTCTCAGGCTGGTGATCTTGGTGATGTCCAGCCGCTTCTAAGGGTCCTTGATGAACAGACCCGGGATGGGGCCATGGCCAGGGATGGGAGGCCTAACGGCTGCCTGACACCACGGTCCCTCTTATAGGACCCTGCTGTGGCTATCCCCAAGGGAACTCTGATGGCCATTTTTTGGACCACTGTCTCCTACCTGGCCATCTCAGCCACCATCGGTGAGTAGCTGACCTAGCTAACTGCGGCAGAGCACCCCAGTGTCTGTGTAGCCCAGGCCCAAGAGGGGGTCCACAGGTGGGACAGCTAGACCAGGAGAATGTGGCAACCTAAGGAAGTGGAACCTTGAACTCTGTCCCTGAGGTTCCTGTCACCTTGGCATCTTCATAGTGAGGGAGGCCAGTCCAGGCTCAGTGTCCCTTCAGACACGGAGGTTCTAGCTTCATGGGCATGAAGCTACTGCAAGATAAATCATGCTTTGCCCCTGGGATGAGGCTGATGGAGATGCCAGCACCTCTTTGCCATCATCCAGCCCTGAACTTGGCTTGCCATATTTAACACAGGGGGAAATGGGGCATGGAGAAGTAAAGTCACATCATCCTTGAGCAGTGGAGCCAACCTTTGAACCAAGGTCTGGACAATTAACACTTCTCTTGATCTGAGATCCTGCCAGGTGCATTTGCTCCTAGTGGCCACCTTTGAGGCAAGCTGTTCCCAGATGCCAAGGGACTTGGCACCACTCACAGTTACTCAGGCCTCGAGAGCCAAGTCTCAGCTTTATGGAAGACACTGGGCAGGTTACTAAGTTCTGTGTGCCTCTGCAGAACAGGAAGAATGACAAAAATAACAGCACTCCCTACTTCCCGGGGCCGCTGTAAAGTATCCACCCTGGTGCCTGGCACACCACAAGCACACCTGATATTAGCCAGCACATCAGGGCTACTGTTCTGTGACACAGAAAGGGCCCAGCTGTCTGCAGTGTGTCTCTATGTGCAGAAGCAGCCAGCATTCGGGGAGTAGGAAAGGAGGGCAGAGCAAGGGGGTGGGAGCAAGAGGGCTGAGGGAGACCCCACATCTCTTTCCTCCTCTCAGGTTCCTGTGTGGTTCGTGACGCCTCTGGGGACCTGAATGACACGCTGACCTCTGGCTGGGGTGCTTGTGAAGGGCTGGCCTGCAACTATGGCTGGAACTTCACCGAGTGCTCCCAGCAGCACAGCTGCCGCTATGGCCTCATCAATTACTACCAGGTAGCAGGGCTTCCGCCCTGCGGTGCCCCTCAGTGCTGGGACGGGCTGGGGTGACATAACTGGGGGAGCTGGAGGCTCCTAGCCGGAGGGTGGGTGCAGAAGCTCCTGTGCCTGGTTTCCATCTGGGAGACCCAGGCGAGGGTGTGGGCTCTGATGGAGGTGCGAGGACCAGCTCCTACCTGCAGTAGGTACTGAGGCGCCGGGCAGGGGCTCCCAGCTCAGCCCCCACTATCCCCGCAGACCATGAGCATGGTGTCAGCCTTTGCACCGCTGATCACAGCCGGCATCTTCGGGGCCACCCTGTCCTCTGCCCTTGCCTGCCTGGTCTCAGCTGCCAAAGTTTTCCAGGTGAGACTCCAGAAAAGGGCCAAGGTAAAGGGGGTCTAGGCTGGGAGGCCCAGGTGGCAAATCCCCTGGTGACAGCTGTGAAGAAGGATCGTGTGACGCGAGTGTCTAGATGGAAGGGAGAAATCCTTCTTGTGAGGTGACTAGAAGAGCATTTTCCATCCCCAAACCCTGACCCCAGCCATGTCTACAATTCCACTTCCAAGACCCTTCCCCCATCACGAGACCAACCCCTCTCATTTTGGCCCTGTCCTGTCTCCATGGCGGGGAAGGTGGTGGCATCTCATCCTACTTAAAAGAACCAGAATCTGAGGTCCCTGTTGGAGAAGTGCCCTGCTGCAGTCACAGTCAGGGCCAAGCAGATCCTGGAGTCTGGACGGCCCCAGGAAGGGAGGTGGCAGGTCTCAGCCAGCGCGTGAGCGAGGGGTCTGGTGCCCGCAGTGCCTGTGCCAGGACCAGCTGTACCCACTGATCGGCTTCTTCGGCAAAGGCTACGGCAAGAACAAGGAGCCTGTGCGTGGCTACCTGCTGGCCTACGCCATCGCCGTGGCCTTCATCATCATTGGTAAGAGGCTGCCCCACTCACCAGGCCCAGCTCTTCACCTGCCTCCTCAGCCAGCCAGGTCGGGGCTTAGTGGATGCTCAGTGAGAGATGGTTTTTAAAAAATATAACCCAGGGCCTTGCACATGCTAAGCATGTCCCCAGTAAAGAGTCTGAGCAAAGCCCTCCCTGGAAGGAGACTTTGGGAGGCCACATGAGGTTTCTGCCTTCCTACCTCCAGAGAGGGGAGCCCCCACACCATGCAAGCAGGGGATGGTTCTGTGGGAGAGACCCTACCTGCTTCCCTGATTCTGCATTCTAGTGTCCTGGCAACTGAGACCCCCCATTATGGTTTTAAATGAACCCTCAGGTCACCTTTGGATCATGGGTCAAACTGCCTGGTTCCTTCTCAAGGGCCGAAAGAGATGGCTGGCTCACCTTTTGTAGATGCATGAACTAGACAGAGCCAGGGTCTCACCCTGAGTGAGGCCTAAGGAGAAAAATCCAGCTGATCTCTTAGGCAGATTGGCTTCCTCCCATGGCTTTTCATGCCAGCTGTGTGACCTTAGAAAAGCAACTTTACTTCTCTGAGCCTCAGTTTCCTTCTCTGCAGAATGGGAGCAATACTGCATAATGGGTGTGTCACAGATGGACAGGAAGAGGCCACATGTGCACACACCCTAGACTTCCTCACTAACTTAGCCAAGGAAGCAGAACTCACTGGGAAAGAAGTGACCACACCAAGCAAGAGCAGTGGCCAGGCTGTGACATGATGTTCCCCATCCCTACTATGGGTTAGAGTGGAGACAGGAGCAGGCGAGTCTCTCCGCATCCCACAGAGCACAGGCTCCCTGCTACTCAGGCTGGCATCACTGGTCACCAATCTGTAACACCTAACAGCCCAAAGGGGGGCTTCCCAGACCCTGGGTTCTGGCTCCCTAACCAAATGCAGAGGTGGTAGGGCCACACCCAACAGGTGGAAAAGCCCAGGCAGGCCTGGCATTCCGAGGACCAACCCTTCTTCCTGCAGACCAGGCTGACCCCAGCTCAGCGCTGCGTCCTCTGCTCTGAGTGCTCTGAGAGCAGACCGAGAACCATGATCTCAGAGTCTGTGGGGTCAGCTTCTTAGGGGATTGCAGTCATGTGCTTGTGTGGCTCTGGGATCCCAGGAGAGACCACTGGATAAGAATTCACATTCCTAGTTTATCCAGGGGTCTGGGGGTCAATGAAATGGGTAAGAGAAGGAGCCAGTTATGGAATGGGTCCCCACTGGAGGGCGGACTGCACTACATATTCCACATTGGAATTTGTGGTCCAAAAGTATCACAGCCACTGCCCACAGTCCTCCTTGGCCTGATGGGGTCCACCCCCACACAGCCTCCATTTTCTTGAAAGATGGTGCAACAGGATGGGCCCATTTCACAGATCAGACACTTGAGACTTACTGAGCCCTGGTGGCCCTCTTGGGATCCCCACCAAGTGAGGGACAGTGCCAGGCAGTTCCTTGGTGGGGCTGCCTGATGGGCTGTCCTTTTATCCCTGGGTCGCTGAAGCGGAGCTCAACACCATCGCCCCAATCATCTCCAATTTCTTCCTGTGCTCCTACGCCCTCATCAACTTCAGCTGCTTCCATGCCTCCATCACCAACTCACCCGGTGAGTCAGCTCTTTGCCTTGCCACGGGGAGGCACCTGAGGGGCAGAGGCATGGGGTAGGTTGGAAGTAGAAGGCGGCAGCCCAAGGTGTCTCTCAAATGGAAACCATGTGAAGGGGACCTGTGTGCAGCAGCGAGGGCAGCGGCCCTGGCACACCCTTCCTGGATTCATGCAAAGTCTCTAGTCCTAGAGCTTCTTTTAGTCCCTTCCTCTGCTAGGAGTCAGGGAGTCTGATTCACCAGAGTGGGGAAGGAGAGTTTCCCGGTCACATATCTGGTGGGGCAGGTTGCACTCTGTACCACTCACATTACGATGCACAGATTTCATAGGTTTGTATGTTAATGTTGAAACATTTCTGGCAGATGGCAGGAGAGAGACCTGAGGAAGGCTT
This sequence comes from Cavia porcellus, assembly GCF_034190915.1. Classification (NCBI taxonomy): domain Eukaryota; kingdom Metazoa; phylum Chordata; class Mammalia; order Rodentia; family Caviidae; genus Cavia; species Cavia porcellus. Next base: position 83,778,259 of record NW_026947487.1, read on the forward strand.
GTTCTAATCAGCTCCAATCAATGAGCTGGTAATCAGGCCCCGTTTCATGCAGCCACAGTGTGCACGTTGCCCTCAGAATTGTGCCATGGGGCCAATGTCACAACTGGTGTTGGGCCACGTAGAGTCATGCCCTCGCCCTCCTCATCCCTGGCTTCATGGAGCCATGAGCTGGCATTATTGCTGGCCAATATTTGGCCAGAGCTGGAGGCTTCCCCTGGCTGTGACCTGTCACCATAGAATAATGCAGCAAGGCAGGTGTGGGCCTCCCCAGAGCCTCCAGCACAGTGCAGGAGGAAGGTGAGCGAGACCCCATTGGGGCCCAGGCCGGAGGGGTAACCTAGGAGCCACAGCTCTGGCTCTGAGGAGGCTCCTAAGTGCAGGGTGCATCCACTGATGGGGCCACCGCCCAGGGTGGAGACCCTCGTTCCAGTACTACAGCAAGTGGTCGGCGCTGTTTGGGGCAGTTGTCTCCGTGATCATCATGTTCCTGCTCACCTGGTGGGCAGCCCTCATCGCCATTGGAGTCATCGTCTTCCTCCTGCTCTACGTGATCTACAAGAAGCCAGGTGGGTGGGCTTAGCCTCCAGCCCTGGTGGCTGAGTGGACAGGTCCTGCCTTGCTCTGCACTGCCCAGGGCCCCACACAGCCCTCCCGCTGCATCCCTCCTTGGGTCCCAAGTGAAGCCCAGACCTCTGCTGTTAGGCCTCCCAGAGCCCAGGAATTCCCAGTTTCAAGGGCCAAGTCCTTGCAAAGACAGCTTCCCACTTCCTGAAAGGCTGCACAGGAAGATGAAGCTTGGACATGGCAGGAGTGTCTGCCAGTCACCAAGGAGGAGCCCTGGGGTGACAACAATCCACACGTGGGGAACACAACTCCAAGACAATTTAGAATCTCACATATGAACTGGATTTCCAGGTCATTATGAAGGTCTGTTTATCAAGGCAAGAGAACATTTTATAGAATTCAATACCCTGATGTGTAACTTTTGATTATAAAGCCATGGTGTACTCGGGCCCCAGCCCCACACACACAGGGGCAGACCTGGGCTGTCCACCTGCCTGGCAGTCTGCTGCCCGGGTGCACGATTCCCACAGGGGCATGATTAGTTTCCTCTGGTGACTCTGTCTTGCTCCCCACCGCCCCTTTCCTTAGAGGTGAACTGGGGCTCCTCCGTGCAGGCTGGCTCCTATAACCTGGCCCTGAGCTACTCTGTGGGCCTCAATGAGGTGGAAGACCACATCAAGAACTACCGGTAAGCAGAGTTCCAGGCCACCTGGGAGCCTGGCATCTGCCATGGCCCCGCTCAGAGGCCTCCTGACCCAGGTTGGTCCAGCGCTGCTGAGAGGGGTCAGCAGTAGAGGACCTTACTCCCACTGCTGTAGGAGGCTGGGGTGGACCTTGCCCAATGGGATTCAGCAAGGAAGGGAACCTCTGTGTGCCTCAGTTTCCACCTAGAAGCTGCTCTGTGGTAAGGGTGATGTGCTGATTGTCATCATGGTAATCTTGGGAGGGCAGCAGGAAAAACCTCCCCTGGGTCCTCTTCAAACTGGTGGTAAGGAAACTCGTTCCAGCAATCTCCTTCCCACCAGAGGGTGATGACAATAATCAGAGAGACTTATATATGCCACACTTAGTGTGAACCCAGCACTTGACAAAGAGCCTCATGACAAACCCATGAGTTCCATAAAATCCCTAACTCTACTCACAGAGGAGAACACTGAGGTACAGGGAGGTTAACTACTGGCCACTGGAGCACAGATGCATTGGGTGTGGTTCTGACCAACACTGACAGTGGCCCTTGACCGCTCCACATAGAGGCTCTGTCACCTGCCCAGGTGACACAGACAGGAGTTCTCACTAGCAGTTTCATTCTATGCCATGCTGGGTTGGGCAGGGCAAAGGAGAAGAGTTGGGTGGGGTGCTTGGTGGCCTGAGCAGGAAGGACAAGGGAGTATAGTGGCCATCAAAGGAGCCCTTGATGGCCACTTTCAGAAAGATGAGTCCCAAAGTATAAGTGTGCAGGGTTCTGCCCGAGGCCATCCTGTGCTTCAGGGTGACTTAGGAGACCTGTTGGAGCATCTGCCTTTAACATTCTTGGCCCACCAACTCTCCCTCGTTGGCTCACACCCTCCTCCCTTCCCTTCCCTTCCCCAGTCCCCAGTGCCTGGTGCTCACAGGTCCCCCCAACTTCCGCCCTGCCCTCGTGGACTTCGTGGGCACCTTCACCCAGAACCTGAGCCTCATGATCTGTGGCCATGTGCTCATTGTGAGTGTCCCCAGGAGGTGGGGCAGGGCCATCCATACTGCTGGAGGAGCAGCCAGATGTGATGTTCACCAGGGTGTGGGAGCAGAGCAGGATGGGTCCCACAGATCCTGGCCGGGTCCCCTGTGAGGCCAGGGCTCTCCCTTCCGGTCTTCTCTCGCTGGCTTCTCTTCCCTCCATCCTATCTCTCCTTTGTTCCTTTCATCTCCGTCCCTCCTTCCTCCCCTCCCTGCTTCTTTACCTCCATGAGCTCTGTAGAGGGAAACGGGCACCCTGGGACAGGAGAGGATTTAAATCTCAGGCCAGAGAGAAAAGGCAGCCCCTGATGTCACCTGCTTCTACCACCCAAGGGACCCTGCAAGCAGAAGATGCCCGAGTTCCGACTCCTTGCCAATGGGCACACCAAGTGGCTAAAGAAGAGGAAGGTCAAGGCCTTCTACTCAGACGTCATCGCTGAGGACCTCCGCAGCGGCGTCCAGGTCCTCATGCAGGTATGGTGGGTTTGGGGGCTTCCCGATGGGCCTTGTGACCTGGTATGATGCAAAACCTCCTGAGGGTCTAATTTCAGCTCCATTCTCATGCCCAGGACCTGGGCAGTGAGGTGGAAAATTGTGGAACCTTGGTCAGTTCCTGTTTTTTAAAAATTTTTTCAGATACAATTTACATACAATGAAGTAAAAAAACCATTAAGTGTGTAGTGTGATAGACATTTGCATATAGGTAGTTTTCTCATGTGTAAAATGGAGTACATGTATAAAATAACCTGAGTCAATACATGAAAATCTTTGTCAATAGTTTTAGCAACTTCTTAAAATTAAAAAAAATGTCATGTGGTCTCTTTTAGGGGTTTTGAAAATATTTTGGAAGTAAAGAGAAGTGATAGTGTTGTGAATATACTAAGCATTGTGCATTTATTAAAGGACCTTGCAATGTACACTTGTTTTTCAAAATTTTTATATTTTAAAATGGTTCATTGTGTTAATTGTGACTTATACCTCAACAATTTTAAATATCTTAAAACATTAAGAAAAGAGAAATAGCTAGGTAGGGTGGTGCATACCTGTAATCTTAGCCCTCGGAAGGCTGATGCAAGAGCATCGCTTTGTGTTCAAGGTCAGCCTGGGCTACAAAGTGAGTTCAAGGCCAGCCTGAACTGCAGAGTTGTCTCAAAAAGTAAAAAAAAGGAAAAGGAAAAGAAAAGAAGAAAAGTAAAGAGAAATATAAAAGGTATATGAACTAGATGACCCAGGTACACACTAAGTTTGACATCCAATTCAGGTCTCATGTTGTAAGAAATTATTTGTGAGAGAAGCAGCAGCTGAGATGACCCTGAACTGATGGGACAGTCCAGTCCTGGGCGCAGCTGAGAGAAGCCACAGGGGTCACCTTGGCTGCAGTTTCACCTACTCACAAGGTCCAGGCAGACAAGGCCTGGAGGGAGACTAATTTCCTGAGTCTCTAGCATGGATGGAGGAGGATAGGGCTCAGGGTAGGGCCTCAGGCCTGATGCCAGCCCCATCACTCTGACCCTCCTCCTCCTCCCTCAATCCTAAAGGCTGCAGGTCTGGGGCGAATGAAGCCCAACATTCTGGTGCTGGGATTCAAGAAGAACTGGCAGTCTGCTCACCCCACCACAGTGGAAGACTACATCGGCATCCTTCAGTGAGCGAGGGCCGGGTGGGCAGCCTGGGCTTGGGGGCTTCAGGTCATTGGAATTTCCTGGGCTGGGGAGGAGGAGTGAGAGCAGTGCAGGCTATAAACTGATTCCATTTGTCCAAGGCTGAGGAAGAAATAGGCAGAGGGGGTCCCTTCCCTGATGCATGGCCCACGGGCAGTAAGGTGGGCTGGGATCAGGCAGGTAACGCAAAGGGTGGGTGGCTCAGGGGTGGGCAATGTGGAAGCAGCCTTGGGAATGGGAGCAAACTGGCTGTAGCTGACAGTGCCTTGCAGAAATGTGGGCCTGGTGTACATTATAATTTTCAGAGTAGTTAAAAATGTAGGTTTTTAGGTGAAGATGTTATGCCCACAAGTAGCCAGTTTAAGGTTTCCCAGTGGTGTCACTGAGCAGACACGTGAAGCCAGGCTGCAAGGACTGAGCTCCGGAGATTTCAGAGTTGGCTTCAGGCCCAGCTTCCTTCAGCTCTTTGCTATGCACAGTCCAGAGAAGGCCTACTCATGTCGCTTTTCTGCACTGACGTTGCACAGAGGCTGTGTGCAGCAGCTCTCAGTCACTCGAGGCTGACTGTGGAGGTCCTTGGCTGGTCCTGATCTGCTGCTAACCAGCTGTGTGACTCAGCGCCACCACCCCAGCTGCCTCAAGTGAACTTACACTAGGAGGTGGTGAGAAACGCAGCTTCCAGTTCTGGCATTCCAAGACAGTACAGAGATAGAGTTAGTGGGTCAGGAAAGACAGAGCTTAGCTTACTGGGCTCTCAGCTGCTGTGCCAATCAGGTGTCAGTACACTTTTGGGGCAGAACTCTACTAGCTACGTCTTAGAACTGGCCTATTGCATAAGTGAGACCATTCCCTTGTGCACCTGCTTGTGTTAGCTCATGCTAGCCTTGTACTCACTGTGATCTTTCTGTATCAGTCTCCTGAGTGCTGAGATTACAGGGTGAGCCACCACACCCAGTTTAAGGGTTAGGATAGGGGCTGGGGATTTAGCTCAGCAGCATAAGCACCTGCCTTGCAAGTGTGTGGTCATGAGTTTGATCCCTGGTACCGATAAAAACAAAAAAGACCAAAAAAAAAAAAGGGTTAGGATGTGCCTGCGTGCACACTTGCCCTTTGATTTACAGTCTCATGCATAGCCCTAATCCAGCTGGTCACTTCCTTGGTTGTATGATCATGGGTGTTACTTCCTGAAACACATCATTCATAACTGTAAAGTAAAGATAATAATGACCTTCCCAACCTCTGAAGGCAAGGCTGTGAGGACTGTCTAAATGTATCAGGCGACAGGGCATGACTTGACACCAGGCCTGATTTGGTTCTCCCCTGCAGGGCACTGGCAACCCTCCCATTCTGAGGCCCAGAAGGGAGAAAGAGTGTGGTTAAGAGTCAGGGCCTCTCCTGGGGGCCAGGTTACCTCCCTAGGGGACTCTGGGCTTTGAGGAGCCTGACCTCAAAGCCTGTATTAGACAGCTTTTTATTGATGTGGCCAACTGAGAAAAACAGCTCAAAGTAACAAAGTATCTTTTGGCTCACGGTTTTACAACTTTTTTGGCTGATTCCCTTGCTATGGGTCTCAGGCGAGACAGAATATCATAGCTAAAGAGTGTTGTGGGACAGAGCCCCTCACCTCCTGGCCACCAGGAAGCAGAGAAGAAAAGAATCGGCTGGGGAAACGATATGATTCTCAAAGTCACGCCCATCTGACCTGCCCAACTAGGTCAACTAGGTTTCACTTCCTCTGCGTCCATTACCTTTCAATAATCCAGTTATGAACTTGTCATTGGATCAACCCGGTGATGAAGTCAAAGCCTTCATGATCCAATCACCTTCCAGAAGTCCTGTCTCTGAACAATGAGACTTTGGGGTGATGTTTTGGATCCAAACCATAACGCCACCTCCTCTTTCCAGTGATGCCTTTGACTTCAACTACGGCTTGTGTATCATGAGGATGCGAGAGGGGCTCAATGTCTCTAAAGCGATGCAGGCACACAGTAAGTACAGGGCACATCCTGTCTAAAACCGGAACAGGAGCCCCGAAAATCCTAGAACCCCAATTTTTAAAAGAGGTAGATGGAAGAGAAGGAGACAATAGTAAGGAATAAAAGAGCACAGAGTCAGCCTTTGATGGTCCTTAGAGCCCATCAGATTTCTAAGTGGAGGAACTAAGGCCCCAAAAGTGGAACCAATGGTAAGAGGTTAAGAACGTGCTTCCACCCCAGGCAGAAGGAGACCTGGAACCCTTACTCCCAAGTCCCAGTCAGTGCTTTTATAGCCAAGTGGGATAAAAAGGATCTAATAGAGAAAGAAAGGGAAAAAAAAGCAGAGGGGCTTGCCCACATAACGATGCTGGACCAGGAAGATGGTCATCTAATCATCATGGAAACTGCAAGTTTTGGTCTTGAGGGCCATCTTTGTGGCATTCTCAGGGACTGGAATGTTTCACATGTGGAAGTTGTATATGGTTATACAAGCCCTGCGCTCATAGGAAGCAGATGTGTAAAAGCCATGAAATGTATGAAGACAAAAGGGGGCGGAGCTAAGGAGACTGGGACTCTGTCTCCTGCAGGGAGGGGCTGTGTCATCAAGGGTGGAGGCTGTGCCTGGCCTGTGGCAGTGGCCAGTGTATATTTATGAAATCAATATTTACACAGTAATTAACCATGCTGCTTTAGGCACAAGGAGCACAGAAGGGCTAAACAATGCCCCTGGGGTCAGACATTCCAGGGAGCAAAGCAGATGCAAACCAGTGGACACAAGTCAGCTCACACACAGTGCTTTTCCGAGGAGATGCAGATGCAGAGTGAAGTGCTCAGGGAGGGGTCTTTCTGAGGACCAGGCCTCTTGCCAAGAGGGTGGGACTGGAGAGAGATTGTTCTCAGCTCAGAGACCTCTGGCACCATGATCCAGAGGCAGGGCTAAGTGTGGCCTTATGGAGAGACTGGAGGAGCCAGGGAAGAAGGGACCAAGGGAGGGGTGGAGATTTTCTTCCTGGTGTTAGGGAGCCCTGCAGATGAAGAACCCAAAAGTGTCCCAGGCAATGGGCACTTGCAAACCTAGCTGCACCCCCTCTTTTGCAGTTAATCCTGTGTTTGACCCAGCGGAGGATGGCAAGGGAGCCAGTGCCAACGGGGCCAGGCCATCCGTGACTGGCACATGTCAGTCTCCTCCCCATGAGAGGCTCAGGGTGTTTCTGTCCGGTGGGGATGCGAGTGGCAGGCCCCATGGAGACCTAGTCAAGGGCATATGGTTTTCCTGGTGACCAGTGGATAACTGGGAGAGGGCTTGGCCCTGCTAAAGACTTCCAACCCTGGTAGGAATTAGGGGCTCTGGGGAGTCCATTGCCAGCCAGGTCATCATTGGTCATGTTCAAATGTCGTGAACAGAGGGGTGGGATGATGTTCTTTGTCCTCACATTCCCTGAAGTATCTGTGAGTGGCACAGGGGGATATTCCAGAGATGGAAGAGACTGCTTCCTGCCAATGGTCTATCTCAGAGGGCACTGGGTTTATCCTTACCTCCTGCCCTGCTGTGCCCACCAGAATCCAGGGAGAGAGAAGCTGGGAACAAGGGAGGAACATCTGGCAGCTCTGTGTGTTCAGGGTCCCTATTCCTGATCACTTGCCTGAGTATCTGAGTCTTGGCACCAGAAAGGGCATTAGCCACGCTCTGGGCACTTCTGGCTGCTGCATGTCCACCTGACATGATGCATATCAAGCTCACCTCCCAGGGCAGTGGCTGTTTTGAGGCAGGTTGGGGACTCAGCGCATTGGCTGGGCTCTGACTTCCCCACCCCTCTGACAGTGGACCCTGAGGCTCTGGTGCAGGAGGAGCAGACCAGCACCATCTTCCAGTCAGAGCAGGGCAAGAAGACCATTGACATCTACTGGCTCTTTGATGATGGAGGTCAGCACCCCACCCCAGACCTGGGCTCCCTGCCCCTCTGTGTCACTGTGTCCTTGTCCTGCCCTTCACAGCCTGCTCTCATCCAGGCCACTAGTGAGCAGAGCAGAGCTCATAACCCAGCAAAGGAGATGGGACCCCAATCCCCCCATACTGAGGTCAAGGGAGCCTGGCTGGACTCCTCTCTCTGGTCTAATTTTTCGGCTGTAAAATAGGGTTCTTTGAGGGGATGCTGAGGCCAACATAAATAGAACCTTCTGGCTAGATGGTCCTTAAGGGTTGAGGCTGCATGACACAAATGCAGGGAACAGGCCAGCACAAGGGAAGCAGTGGCATGTGCCTCTCTCTACAGGAACACGCCCTCTCCTTGTTTTCTTAAAATATGGCTCTCAACTTGCTTGTTCCTACCGTCAGTTGAATCCTAGATAGAAAACACACTTAAGATTGACCCTCTGTATCCATAGGTTCTACTTTTGTGGTTTTAATTCATCAGAGAAAAAATGATCTGCACTGAGCACCTGTACATTTTTCTGATCATTATTCCCTGCACAGTAAAGCATAGCAACTATTCATAACATTTACAGTGCAGTATTATAACAGATGATCGAGGGTAGGCATGAGGATATCATAGTTCTGTGCATGTACCAGACCATTTTATATGAGGGACTTGGGCACCTGTGGATTTTGGCATCCATGGGGCAGGAGCCCTGGATCCTGTTCCTGCAGCTAAGAGGCTGAGCACTTACTACACATATGTCTCACACTGAATGCTCTGTGCAGGTTTTCCTAGTGTAGTCTCCTTTGCAAATGAGGAAACTGAGGCAGAGAGTATTATGCACTGATACATAGTGGCTGGTCCTTGGGTGCACATGGAGTGATGACAGGGAGAATGAGGGATCTCACCTCTTGTTCAAATATTCAGTTATCAGCAAAGGCCAGCAACCCAGATATCCTTGTGCAGTTCCCCAGTTATCCAGTGCCAGCTTGTTTATTTAAAACACTGTGCTGGACAAGTAAACCCTGACCTACCAAGCACCTTGAGCGACTGAGGTTCAATCGGGTGAGCTCTGGGAAACTGAGGTGCAGAGAGGGGTAGGGGTTTGTTGTGGTCATGCAGAGTGGAAACCAACAGAGGGATCTGTCTTAAGCATACTTTCTTCTTGGCTCCTGGGGACCCTCCTTGGCAGGTCTTACCCTCCTCATCCCCTACCTACTCCACCGCAAAAAGAGATGGGCCAAATGCAAAATCCGCGTGTTCATCGGGGGCCAGATCAACAGACTGGACCAGGAGAGAAAGGCGTAAGTGAGACGGCAGCACGGGGTCACAGGGCTGTGCCATCTGGGTTCCCCCAAAACTGCCTGCTACTCTCTCCCCCATCCTCACCACCACCCTCGGGTGACCTGGGCTGTCTCCAAGTCCAGGCTAGTTCTCTCCCGGTCACAGCCTGGGGCCTGGGGCCTGGGGCTCTGGGCAGGAGCAGGTTTCTCTCCCTGTCAGAACTGTCCTGGATTCCTGTCTCCTCTTCAGTAAGATGCAGATGCCTTTGCCATAATAGAGAGAGGGTTAAGTTTTATAGCCACAAAGTCCCTCAAGGAGAAATCTTGAGGACAGAGAAGCTCCTCTTGTTGAGAAGTGAAGGGGGAGTTAGAGTCTTTTGGGGCAATGGCCAAAGTGTGGGACGCGGGTGCTGCGGAGACCGGAGGCACCTTGAGGGGCCAGGAGTGGGGCAGCAAATCTCACCAACTTGGAGGGAAGTGATGTCACTTCCTAACTGGGCAAGAGAAGTTGTTCTTGGCTTAGTGTTGGCTGGTGCTTGCCCTCACTGACTAACTAAGCTCTGTGTCTACGTAAAAGGAGCAGGCCTGGGTTAATGGCTTCCCAGGTAATGGCACTGGCCAGATTTAATGACACCAGTTCACTGCCATGGGTTTTAATTTATACCTTTCTGTCAAGAGATGCCCTTTTCTGTTTTGAATTGTAATATAAATTTCCTTTTGAAATACTGTGTATTAGTTTTCCATTACTACAATGGAAATATCTGAGACAGTATGCTTAACACTGAAAAAAGGCTTATTTTGGCTTAGGGTTTTGAAGGTGCAAGGTCTAGGGCTACATCAGCTGATGATATTTTTTGCTGGCAGAATCCTGAGTCCTTACAGGGACACAGGGAGTACACGTGTCTGTGTCTGTCTGCTCTCTCTTCCTATGTTTTTCGTTTTTAATTTTTTTTTGCAGTCTGAGGTTGAAACTCAGGCCCATGATCATGCTAAGCAAGTGCTCCACCACGCAGTTACAGTCCAAACTCTGTTTTTGTTCTTGAAACAGGGTCTTGTTAAATTCCACAGACTGATTCTGAACTCTCCATCCCCCTCCCTTGGACTCCCAGGTAACTGGGATTACAGGCATGTGCCATCACGCTCAGCTCACAGAGCCCCCAGGATGCAACATGGGGCTCCACCCCAAAGGCCTTCTCCAATCCTCATCTCCTCCTGATGGCCCTGCCTCTAATTGCCACAGTCAGATTCTGTTTCTACCCTCTTAATACCTACACCGGGGCTTAAATCACCATGAGTTTGGGGGGCAAACCATATTCAAATCATAGCACTAAGCGAGTACTTGAGCTGATTTAAATAGACAAGGAAGTAAACAGTGAGGCAGGTGGCATGCAGGTGCAGAGTTGGCAGAAGCCTGGCAACGGCTGCTAATTTAGACAAAGCTCGTCAGGGTACGGTCGTGGGAGCGCAGCCTGCTTGCACAGGTGGGGAAGTTTTCCCACAGCCTACACCATCTTCCTCCTATTCCAGGGTTACATCTCAGCTCTGTGCCTTTGGTCAGACCTGTGTGAGCTCAGGGCAACCTGGCAGTCTGTTCCTTTGTCCTCCCCATACTGAGAGCTTCATCACTAGCAGGCCCCTCATTCACAAGGTCCAGAGCAACTCTTGGGGCACCAGTGGCAGCCTCTGTGACCCTTCAAAAGTAACTAGGTCAGGAGTAACTAGGTTGTGCTATGGTCTCAGCTGCCTGTCTCAGTTCTGGATGGCATCTGGGTTCCCTGAGCTTGACGTACCTCAAGGCTGTGACACTGCTGGTTGACAGCATGTTCTTTGTGTAGAAGTTACCGAAACTCCTCAGCCGCTGGACACCTCATGATGGGCCTCATGATCTGCTCGCTCCATGATCCTGGGTCACCAGTACATACTAGGACGAGTCTGCACATAGCTCCACCTGTGACATTCCACTCTCTAAGCCATGGCTTGACCGTTGGACCCTGGCCTGATGCTTCAGGCTCGTCTTCTCCCAGCATACCCCGTGCATCCCAGCCAGCATTCTAGCATCACAGCTTTCCCTGTCCCCTGGGCCTTTGCTCATTTGGATTTCTGCCTACCAGTGAGTCTGGTGGTCCTTAACCAGGAGGCACATCAGTGTCATGTAGGGTGTTACCAAAGCCATGTCCTGCCCAGAGATCTGACTCAGTGAATAGGAGGGGCCCAGCAGGTGCATTATTCTGCAGCCCCCTTGGGTGATTTTAATATGGGCACTCCCTGTCCCACCCCCTCAGGCCTGTAACAGTCTTACCCACTGTGTGCCATCCAGCCACATGGCCACTTCCTCTGAAGTCTTCTCTGACTGTCACAAAGCACCTGCTCCCCTGTGAGGTGTACAGCCAGTACCATCTGGCTTGCTGTTCCTACTGAGTCCTTGTGCGTTATCTTTACTTCCTCAGCCACTCTTTAATTTCTCTTTTTCAATGTACCCACCCCTCAGACCTTTGCTACTCAAAGTTTAGTCCATGCTCCAGCAGCACTGCATCCTGGAGACTGGCCCCACCCAGGCCAGCTAACTCAGAATCTGCACTGTTGATGCGTTAGGACTTGGGATACACTAGTACAGAGATGATCCCCAGATATTTGGGAAATTCTGGTCAAATATTTTTCCATGTGACTTGTGATCATGTGATCTACTTGATTCGTATTCCTTATCATGTTCCCCTACCCCTCTGTTAGAAGGCCAGCTCTGTTTTGTCCACTGCTATATACTAAGAAGGTACTTAATTAAACTAAGGGACGAACATTTTTTAAAAATACCTGTCTTCCAGGATAATTTCTCTGTTGAGTAAGTTCCGACTGGGATTCCATGAAGTTCACATCCTTCCTGACATCAATCAGAAGCCAAGTGCTGAGCAGTGAGTTCTCCGTGTGGGGTTCCAGGCCAGAGGGCCACCCGCGTGCCCTGTGGACCTTTCTGCTTGTGGCTGCCCCGGTTCCTTTTCTGCTCCTTGCACAGGCAGACTTGCTGTGGCTCCAGGCCTTGCACGCTCAATTGTTTGTTCCAACCCCCTCTGCTCTATGCAGAGCTGGCATCAGAAAGACTTCAGGTCTCAGAGAGCCCTTCCCACCCTTTCTGATCAACTATTCTGTTTACACCTTCATAAAGTTCCCACTTTACCTGTTTGCTTATCTCCCAGCTGAGCATCAGCTCTGTGACACTGGGGACACAGCCTTCTTGCATGCATGGCTGTTGTGTGGCACAAGACCTGGCACACATGGTGCTTGGTGACACCTGCTGAATGGAGAGGGTTGGGCCAGAGTCCAGGTCAGTTGCTGTGAATGGCTGTGGAGTTTGGTTGTGTGCCAGATGTAAACGGCAGTGCTGAATTCCACATGGAAGCCACTTGGATACAAACAACTGTGTCAGATAGGTTTTAACGCAAAGTCTGTCCCTGTGGCCCCACCTCCAGCTCCTTCCAGGGATGTGGTTCCAGGGATGTAGTTCCCCTGGAGATGGGGCCACTCAGCTGGCCTCACCTCCTCTTTTGTCCCCAGCACTAAGCGGTTTGAGAATATGATTGCGCCCTTCCGCCTAAATGATGGCTTCAAGGATGAGGCCACAGTTGCAGAGATGAGGCGGGACTGTCCCTGGAAGATCTCAGATGAAGAGATCAACAAGAACAAAGTCAAGGTACAGGCTTTGCAGGGCTGGGATTGGAGGTCAATGCATCTCCGGGGTCGTGGCCACTTGTTCCCCGTGCCCTGAGTTTCCTGAGTCTATCTCCTTTTGAGTCCTGCTTTCCCTTCCCCGTCTCTGAGTACCCTCATGCCACAATTGCTGGGCTGACAGGTAACCACTGGTGGCACTCAATGCCATCCTTGGTGTAGGAGCCTGGTCATCCTCTCCCTTTACGTAGCCTGGCAGTGAGCGTGGACCACTTGGAGTCCACGCTCTCCTCCTCCATTTCCCTTTGCCTTGAAAGAGGGCTCTGTGACACAGTATGACCCTGGACATGTAAATTTGTCCTGTAGGTCAACAAAGCTGCCTGGTTTCAGCCCAGTGCCCTGGCTGCTCCTTTCTTAGACAGGTCAGGATTCTGAAAAGAGCCTGGTGCATGCATGGCATAAACCCTTACAGCGGCCACTATGGCTGTTTTCAAGGTAGAGCGCAGAGCTAGGAGGGCAGGGGTCAGGGCCCAGATCTCGGTTCTGCTCTGTGTTCCAGGTGGGTTTTCAATGGAGACAGTTTTGCCCTCCCCGGGGAGATTTATTAACCTTGAAGATATTTTTGGGTGTCACAACTAGGGAACATGAGTTGCTCCTGTCACATAGAAAGTAGCCACCAGGGATGCTGCTGAACATCCTGCCTTGCACAACTTCCTCAACAAATAGCTGTTCCCACAAGGTATTCCCAGAGAGGGTGTTTTTTCATTCCCAGAAAGTGTGCTCTCATTGCTCTCAGATCCTGGTGACAACCATTTCTGAACAGCTCTGGGAGACAGGCCTTAGGCTTAAGTATCTCCCTCCAACAGAGCCTCTTACAAGCTTTGGAGAACACTCTGATCTATCAGCCAGGAGACCCTGTCTCAAGGGCTCACAGGGCCAGCTGGCTCTTTGGAAAATGCTGAGTAAGAGTAGTGTCCAAAGGACGTTCTCTGACAGTCTTTTCCAGAGAGGATGGAGCTGTCTCTGTGCTGAGTTCTTTATCTTTTAAACAGAGCATTTTTCGTGTAACCAGGTCCCTGGCTGGTGCTCTGACTTCCACGTCTCCTTTGGTCTCCCCCCATGCCTTTGGGGAGGGCTTTGTCATACCCGTTTGCAGAGGCAGATAGTGAGGCTCAGGTGGTAACATGACTTGCTCAGTCAGGCTGTCGCTGCTATGACCTAGCAGGGCTGAGATTTGAAGGGCTCCCTCTCCCCACTTGGGAAAACCAAGGAAGGCTTCCCAAAGGAGGTAAACTTGGTGCTTGGTTACCATGAGGTCCCCTTCCTCCCTGGAGGCAAGAGAGTCTATAATTCCCTAGGAGGAGTAATTCCCGGCTCAAGTTGGATGTGGCAGGGGTCCACTGCTAGCAAGGAAGTGGGAAGTGACCTGTGGGCTTCCCTCGCCCAGTCCCTTCGGCAGGTGAGACTGAATGAGATTCTGCTGGATTATTCCCCAGATGCTGCCCTGGTCGTCATGTAAGTAGCCCCTGACTGCGGGGAGGGCAAGCATGGCAGGTGGGAAAGGGGCTCGGGAAGCAGGACTGGCTGCAGAAGAGGTCCACAGCCCCCTGCATACACAGCCTGGCTGGGTTCTCCACGTGTGGCCTGGCCTGTGTCTCCCAGTAGCCCTCACCTGAGCACCACGTGGCAGAAGTCTAGGCTGTCACCTGTCTCAGCCACAGCTAACTTCTTTTCGCTGCTGGTTTTTCCTTGTTTTCTACCTTTACTTGCCAAACTTGGGTTGGCAGAGGAGGGACCCAGCTCAACCCAGAAGGAAATGCATGCCTGGTTGTTTGGGAATTGCTCAGTCCTCTTTGGCCATCAGCCACCCTGACTGATATTGGTGTCAAGTCTGGACAACAGGAACAGAGGCTTCACTCAGCCCCCCTATTCTATGGGACCCATGCCCAGTTCCAAGCTGCCCCTGGCAGGTGTTGGCAGGGCTGAGGAGGTGGAAGGTGGCAGCAGCACAGAGGGGTCTCTGTGTGGCTCTGTGCTCCCTGAGGCAGTCGGAAGTGCGTGGTCAGCTAAGCCTCCAAGTCTACAGCTCAGAGGGTGAGGAGTCTTTACTGAGGCAAATTATTGCCCTTCCTGTATTTCCCGGGGGCCCAGGACCTGGGTATTCTGAAGGACAGCCAGGCAGCCTGCTGAACCTGTTTGTTAGACCTCATCTCCAGGGCCACCTGTACCATTGCAGGGCCTGTACAACATGAAACATGTGGCCCTGTGATAGACAATCGGTAAGAATGTTGAGATGTGGTCCTCCGTTAAAACAAGGCCACCTCCACCCATTCTCACTTGGACGTGTGGTGGTGGTAAAGGAGGAGCAGCAGAACACAGACGGACCACTGTCATCATAGGTGACATGAGTATGCAAGTTCAAGGTCGTGATTTTCCATGCTCACATGCTTGAGTGTTTCTATAAATTTTCAAAGTGCACTCTGCTGTGTAAGAAACCACACATGTGATACTGGGAGCAATAAGGCATACACGAAGACTGCTGTTCTCTGGAGAGAAGGTGTTGAATTTAATACACACTGAACTTGGGATGTGTGCTCATAAGAAGGGTCCTGTGTGCTGCGACAAGACCCATGCCCAGCTATGTCACTATCTAACCTGCTCCACAGAGGCCAGAGGACACTGGTTTTATATCAAGAGGCCTGTGAGCAGGGAGCCCCTTCAGAAGACAGCTGGAACCTTCTCCTGCCACCTCAGTTGCACAACTCCTGAGGCAGGTGGAAGTACCCCACAGTACTGGCAAGACCTTCTTTCAAGAGAGTGAAAGAAGAATTGTTCCTTTAGGCAGCGAAGTGCCCCTTTAAGGAGATCAAAATGGTATGGGTTCAAAGCAAAGATGCTCAGTGGCTTTTAGCAGACACATAGGAAAGTGACAGATGACTGACCAGAGGGCATTCACCCCACTAGGCACTGGTGACACGCAGGAACTAGGCAGCCAGCCTGAACCTGACCGAGGAGGCTTCTGTCCTGTCAGTCTAATGTTCGAGACCCACAAGTGTTCAAAGGCTACTAGCTCCACATTAACCAGATAGCAGTAGCATCTTTTCCCACCAAGTAGCAGTTTGGCCACCAGCAGAATGGGTCAAGCGATTAGAAACATGCTTGGAAATGTTGGGTAAGGTAGCACCTGCCTGAGATCCCAGCTGCTCAAAAGACTGAGGCAGGAGGGTTGCTTAAGGCCAGAAATTCAGTGTGGGCAATATAGCGGGACCCCAATGGGAAGGAAGAAAGGGAGAGGGAGAGAGAAGGAACTGTATATTCCCATGGATATTTAGTCATGGTTTAGGAATTGTCAGTCCATTCAGGCTGCTGAAACAAAATGCCATACTCTGTGTGGGGCAGGATGGTGGTAAAAACAATGGAAATGTATTTCTCATAGTTCTTGAGACTGGGAAATCCAGTATCAAAACACCAACTTATTCAGTGTCTGATGAGGGCTAGCTAGCTCTCTGGGTCATAGATGGCACCTTCCTGCTGTGTCCTCACATTGTGGAGGGAGCCAGGGAGCTCTCTGGGACCTTCTGTATTCATGTGGGCTCCGTCCTCATGACCTAATCACTTCCCAAAGGCCCCAGCTCCTAAAATGTAATGTCCAACACCATCACATTGGGGTACAGATTTCAGCTGCGAGTCTGGGGAACATGCCATATTCAGAGCACAGCAAAACAGTTATGCCTGACTTTGGTTCCTCCCAGTCAAACAGTAGGTTGCATGGAACATTTACAATTCCTGTTATCCTGGGTAGTACGTCTCTTCAGCAGAGGAGTGGGGGAGCACAGAAAGCTTACCACAGGCAGTTGCCTGTCTTTTCCTGGGACTCTCTGTCACTGGATCCCAGATGTCACCAGCCCCTGCACGTGCTTTTCCTTAGTGAGAGCTAGCTTTACGTATCCCTGGACAGCAACATCCTTTACAGTGCAGTCAGCTGAGCTGAACTTGCTTTGCTTTCCTGTGTCACTTACAGCACTGAAAAAAATGTCAAAGTGGTGATGACAATGCATTAAGTCAAGGGTGGGCCCTTCTGAGCACCCCATGGGGCTGTGTAGCTTGCACCCCTGTGAGGCTGACTTTGCTGCAACAGTGCTTCCCAGGGTGTCTGGGGAGATCATTTTGTTCTGCAGTGAAAGTGTTCCCTGTTTGCTTGATTTGAAAATCATGCTAAGAAAAGGGCTGGGTTTAGCTCCCTGCTTCTGGCCAGCACCCAGCAGGGAATGTTCTAGGGTAAGGTAGGTCGCAGGTACAAATGGGGTCAGAACTCAAGACAGTGGCTTCATCCTCTCTGGAGGATGCTGAGAGGTGACCCTTGCTGGCTCCTCTCCCCTCTACCCCAGGACTTCATAGGTAACCATGTGTTCAGTCACTGTGGAGAAGATGCCTGCACACCCTCACCCTACCCCACCCCACCTCACCCCACCCTACCCCACCCCACCCCACTCCACCCCACTCTGGCAGCCACAGCTGTTTCCCAAATGGGCCCTGACTCTAGAGCCAACTCCATGGGGAGATCAGAGCAGCTGCATTGCATGTGTTGCTAATCTCCATGCTAGCAACGCACCTGGTGTCTCTAAAGGTGTCGTCAGGGGTCAGTTTCATCAGAACCACCATGTGGAAAACACACATTCCTTATCCCCTTCCATACCAGAGGCCCAGTGGAGCACAGAATCCTGCATTCCCTGAAGTCCTGAGAACAAAAAGCATCTCCCAGCCTGTCTACCATTTTTGGAGAGCACGCTGGGATAGTAGTAGTCAGGAGTTTACTCGATTAACAATTAACATCTTTTCCCCCAAGAACCTTTGTTTGAGCTCAGTTATACCAGGACAGCTGGTAAACCAGCCTGGTAATCAGCTCAAAAGCCTCTGACTACCTATCCTGTTAGAATCAGACAGCTCTTTTGTCTATAATAACTCCTTCTCAAAGCCCAGTAGTAATGACTAAAAAGTAATCATCAATTTTACATTTTATTAATTTGGCCTTATTGATTTTCAAAACTTTATCTGACTCATTCTTTGCAGTCCCTTGGTAGGGATGAAGAAACCACCTTAAGAGTCCAGCTGCTGGCCCAGGACCTCACAGATGGACCTGGGTTGGACTGGGTTCTGTTGCATGGTTCTCACCCTGAATCAAGGTTAGAACCATGGCTGCCTCGCTTCATTCCCGGGAGAAATTCTGAAGAAGTCCCTTTGTTCTAGGGTGGCTTTATTTCTAAGGCTTAATAGCTGAAGGCAGGCATGTCCTGTGCAAGGGAACGCCACGTGTCATTGATTAGAACTGGGGCCAGTTAAAGGCAGCTGTGCTTTGGACAGGTGGACAAGTTCCCTTGAGGGAGGAGAAACCACATGGGGAAGCTTGTAAGAGACCGCAGGCATGAGGGCGTGCCCTGCCCCGGCCCAATCACACAGTCACCTGTTTCCTGGTCACCTTTGAAGTTTATGAATTCAGTCCCTGAGTGTAATATAGTATTTCCCAAACCGCAGCATTTTCAGCCTCTGACATATCTGTTACATCTGGCAAGTTTGGGCTTATCATTCTACTGTCTCCTTTTCCTGGGAAGTTACTAAACCCAATTGAACTAAGATAACACTAGTTTATGGAAAGGCCTTGTCCCCACCTGGCTCTCCTAATCTTTGGGATTTTGCTTTTGAAAGGAAGTCAGTGACTGTCCCAAGTGAAGCTTAGTGATGGCACTTTAAGTATGAGGCAGCTGTTTGGGGTCCCAACTGCCCTCTCCAGCCAGTGGGATTATGGTGAGCAGAGGCAGCTAGAGGATAGCTCTGAAGACCTTTGCGGTAGCCACCCTGCCCCACCCATGTGATCATCTCCTGCTGGTGGATACTAAGCCAGGGCAATACTGCTACTTCCTACACCCACCGTGCAGCTGTGCTGTGTGCACTTTGGCATCTTCAGAGCCCACAAATATCCCAGGTGGTAGTATCTGGGTTCTCATTTTAGAGGAGAGAAACTGAGGCTCGGGGGAACTCTGGAACTTTGTGAAAGCCACAACACAGGCAGTTTCTCCTGAGCCAGAGCCTGAACTCTGGACCCCAGTGCAGCTCTGTATCCGCTGCCTCCTTGACATACTTTGGTGCTGCAGACCTGGCCGTCCCTGAGGCTGCGTGGAGAGCTGGGTGAAATAACGGCTGTGAATGTGCTTTAGAGAAGGCAGGCAGAACAGCAAGGGTGTCCCAGGTAAACTAGTGCTGTCCGGACTTCACACAGGGCCAACTGGGGCTGCAAGACGCTGCCTCCTTCAGCACCAAGAGCCAGGCAGCTGTGGCTATCCTGATGCATTTTTGGAATTTTCAAGATGTTAAGAAAGTCACTTCCTGAAATAGCTGAGAAAACAGACTAAGCAGCATTTACAGAGCATCTTGTTATTTGCACAATGCTGTGGGATTAGGATAAGGGGCCTCCAGAGGCCACAGTGGAGTCTGCTCCCCGAGCTGGTGCCCAGTAGGGGAAAGACAAAGATGTCTCTGCTGAGTCGTCACATTGTTGTGGCCACAGGGAGGACTGTGGCTGGAGAAGCAGTCTGGTGGGCTGCGAGAGGCTGATGGGTTGGGATCTCCCACTAAACAAATACATCCTGAGTCCAAGTGTGTCACAGCGTGTGCTCGTGAGGGAACACGCATTCCCATAGGAAGGAGTGAATAAATATCTCTAAGGACATTTCTAAGGATCCAAATGGCTACAGGAACAGTAAATCAGGGTGCTAGGATGAAGAGACATAAGTGGCCTCCTTTGGAAAAAGCAGTCAAAGGAGATGCACTTAAGCAGAGACCAGTGCTTTAAAGGAGGAAGCTAGATGGAGAGCTGGGGCCATTGCCTTCTAGGTGACACAGGAGCAAGCTTGGTATTTATTTTAGGAAGGGAAAGAAAGCCACTGTGGCTGTAGGACTGTGAGCAAGGCTGAGGGCAGGAGGAAGTGAGACTGTGGGCAATGGTGGGGTCTAAATCATGGGGATATGCTGGCCATGCTTTTGTTTAGAAATGCGTCATGGCTGAAGGTGCATTCTGGGTAATGCTCTCAAAGAGAACAGGGAGGTCTTTCTTAGGATGGGTGAAATGGAAGGGGCTCTGAAGGTGGCAATAAATGGACTTGCTCTTCAGAAAAAAAGCATGGGCTGGGCTGCATGAGGAGACCCCAGGTAATTCCTCTCTGCCCCTCCCTGCCTTGCAGCACCTTGCCCATAGGGAGAAAGGGGAAGTGCCCCAGCTCCCTGTACATGGCCTGGCTGGAGACCCTGTCCCAGGACCTCAGACCGCCAGTCATCCTGATCCGAGGGAACCAGGAAAACGTGCTCACCTTTTACTGCCAGTAACTCCAGGTGTGGCCATCCTTGCCCAGAGCCAAGGGTGTGTGGCACAAGTTGGAACTCGACTGGTTCCAGTCTTAGGGACAACCTTCACGTTCTTTTGTGCATGAAATTATAGCAGCTGATGATCCAATTGCAAGAAACAGTAGATTTTCAGACTTTGGCTGGACCCCACTTCCACTGGACATGTCCACTGGGCCTTATTTTTATGAGATGGAGAAGGAGCCGATGGAGTTGCATGGAAAGTTATCTGGAAGATCCTGTTTAATTGTTTTCTTTTGATCTTGATGAGTACTAATTAAGATTTCAGTCTCTGATTTGTGAGTAAATTGTGCTTGGTGTCATCTGGCAATTTCTATAGACCTTCCCTGGTCACAGTCCCCGACTTCCCACCCCACACTAAGCCCTCCAGTAAGGAGGACAGGGAGCCCACCTTGGGACCTGCAGGAGCACCAGGGAACACAGATCACCGAGCCAGAACAATATTACATCTCTTCAGCCACCTCAACACTGGTTCTTTGGCATCTCTATTAGACCAAGGACTTTGAAACTTCTTTGGCTGCAACCCAGAGTGAGAAACACCATTTCACACTAAGAACACACACACACATTCACAGAAGTGACTGAACCAAAACTATCAAGCAATATTTCTTACTCTGGGTGACAGTCTCCAGGATTTTCTGTTCTGTTTCCTTTTTTTCTTTTTTTTTTTTTTTAATGTTGGTTATAATCCATTAAAATTATTTTGGTCCCACAAATGAATGGTGAAAAACAGGCTAGACTCTCCTTTGTGTCCTGCATTTGTCAGAAACTGGGCCGGCTGTCCAGGCCACAGCAGGATGTCTCTGCCATTTGCCAGCTCAGTCCACAGGAAAAGGGAACCAACAAGACATCAGCAGGAGAACTGGTGGGAGTTGACGAGAAAGTGTGGGGAGGGGAAACATGTCAGGAACCTAGTGGACGGGTATACTGTACTGTACCAGGTATGCATGGTTAACTCTGCAGGAGTCAAGGGCTGGGTTACACCTTAATGACACGTGAGAAGAATTTGTATTTCTCAGATCAATTGCAGTCTTCACAGGGTTATGGATGGGGGACAAAGATATGGAAAAAGGGAAGGCAAAAGGGAGCGAGACAGTGGCAAGGATGACAGAGGATCAGAAAGGAAGGAATTGCTCCAAGCCCATCCTGGGGCCAGACAAAGGGAACCACAGCAAGAGATGGAAGCATAGGGGGATGTGCATAAGCTGGGGTCCGAGGTCAGGGAGAAGCAGAGCAAGATGGAGGTGGACAAAGGACTCAGGCCTGGCTCAGGGAGGGGTATTGGGTTACCCATATGTTGGTACCCACAAAACTAGAGTGCAAGAGTGGAAGGTATATTGAACAGAAGAGGCTAAATGAAAGGACATTTACTTCTCTAGATGTAACTAAAAGGCATAAATCTGAGTTGTTTAGTGATATGATTGTGCCTTTTAATGCCGCTAGGGTAACCAAAGGAATGGGGCACTTAGGAGGAGTTAAGGCTGCCTTGTTGAGGTTAGAACCAGAAGGACTTTAGCATTTCTCAGGCCCTCCCACTTCAGAGTGTAAAGACCCTGAGCTGCCATGATGTCATAAAGGTCCTATTGTTGCGATGCGTCTGGGCTTGTTGAGCATCACAGAAGACAGGCTGAGTTTACCAGGCACAGCTGCTCTGCTGCCCAGGACCCAGGAAGATGGTGCTGCTGAGCTGTGCAGCTGGACTCTGGGCTCTACTTGCACCTCCAGATCCCGCAAAGCCTTGCCAGGCCCACGTGGCATTAATTTCCTGGGAAATGGGTACTGCCTCTTCAGATCTAGGCAGTGGTGGCGAACCTACGGGACATGTGCTGCAGTGGGCTGTTATCACTGAGACCTCTCAAAGGTTCACTGCCCTACAAAGATTCCCTGGGTCAAGAATAGAGAATGTTTTGTTTCGGGTGTTAAGAAAAACAGTAAATTTTAAACAGTGATAGTAGTTTACAGTGGTCCCAAATGATAAATAAATCAATATAACTTATTTGTTTTGGAACGCGTTGTTCTTCAACTCTGCTGTGTGCTTTGACAAATTATCTATTGCTTTTGCAACCCTGATTTAACTTTTTGCCTGATTCCGGAGGTCAGATTGTTAGATTTCTATGTAAATATTTATAGTAGCCACTTATTTTCCCTGTGCTTCTCTTACGTGCATTTGCAAACTTGCAGGAGTCCAGTTCCCTCAAACCTTATGGAAGTGTCCCAGCAGTTTCAGTTTTGCCACAAATCAAAAGGTAGAGAGCCTGTGCAGATACAGCTATGACGTGATCATCAGGAAACTTGGATCTAGGTTTCTGCCTTTCTCCAAAATTGGCTGTATGACCTCAGATACACACTGTAACCTCTCTGGGCTTTAGACTGTAGAATAAGACAGCTGTACCAGAACAGGAGTCATCAGCTAGGTAGACCACCCGTGACTGTGGTTTGGCCCATGCATAATTGACCAAGATTGTGGATGTAGTGGGGGGCGGGGAAGCGGGGTAAGAGTACACATTCCTCAGTTCATCCTACTTCTTCTTGCCCTCTTGCTGTGGGAGCTTTGCACCAGGGATCTCTGAGGCCTTTTAGGGCATTGTGTTGGGCAGCAGGAGGGGAAGAGATTACACCTGCACTGAACTTCCCCCTGCCTCTGGATGACCACGTGCTTCACAGTGTTGCGTGTTAGCGGTGAGAAGTGTCCTCTTTTTGCTGTACATGGAAAACTGACCCTTACAGAGGTGAGACCTCGGAGCCATGGCCAGGTCCCAGCCAACGGCCACAATGGCCACCACAGTAAGGGCTGTCATTTCCCTCCCCTGGGTTCCACTGCCCAGTTTTCTCCCAGTTGTCGCTTGGTATTTCAGTCCTCTGATTTAGTAACCTCCTTCAGTTCCTTCCCAGACTTATTGTGGCTTCCAAGTAAGTACCATGTGGCCCATTTTCTGCCCAGTAGCTTGCTGAGCTCCACTTCCCTGGGGCAGAAAGCAGGGTCTTATTAGTACATGGAGGGTCCTGGTTTGGACACTTGCCTGGCTGAGGGGAAGTGAGTTTCACAGAGATGAACCCAGATGGAAAGTTCCAGAAGAACCACACAGCTGGGAGGCCTCTGAGCTCATGCAAAGCAACCAGGTTTCGATTGTAACTCTGTCTGGCTCAGGTTATCAGAAAAAAGTGCTGTCAGCTTCAACAGTGTTCACAGAAATGGGGCCCAGAAAAGCCCAGTCACTAAGCCTGTTTGTGATTCCCCCAGTTGCGGAGAAGTTTAATCCTATGACCGAAACCATGAGTGCACTCAGTACCTACTTCCTAAAAGGCAGCCATAACAAATTCTGTTTCTAAAAATACTCAAGTAGAACCATCTGGCTAGGAGGCCAGAAAGGACACAAGCTTTTGCCATTGTTGTTGGTTTTGTTTTTGGTATTGGGGTTTGAAGGCAGCACCTTCACACTAAATTACATCCCCGGGTCTTTTCTTATTTTTTATTTTGAGACAAGCTCTCATTACGTTGCTTAACTGCCAAGGCTAGGCTCAAACTTAAGGCTTCCATCTCAGCCTTCTGGAGTACTGGGATGCAAGCATGCACAATGCCCAGCTAGGCTAAATGTTTTTTATTCCAAGTAATAAGAGTTGGGGATATAAAAATTTCAAGGTATAAAACAGCAGACATACAAAGTAAGGGGAGTAGGAAGTCTCTGTGGAGAAAATGGTATTTGAAAGACATTGGAGAGAGTGATAGGGTGCAGCAGAAAAACAGATTTGAGAGCCAGGCTCACGACCAGGGATATGGCAGCCAGAACTTATTAGAAACAAAGAAAGAAAGCACAGACAACAGAGAAAACTGAGGCTGGGCCTTGGCAAGGGATGCATGTAGGGGCATGGAGAGGAGCAGCAGCCATTACAGCAGTCTTGCAAAGCATACTAGGGAGGTGACAGGAGGAGGGGGACCCAGAAAAGGGAAAAGGCACTAGAGAAGGAGTCGAGGGAGAACGGAGTAGCCCCTGCAGAAGCGCCAAGTGGTGAAGCCACAGGAAATGCTGCTGAGATTGGCATTCTGGGCATCACCTGAGAGCCTTGCAGGGAATAACTTGGTAAAGTGGTGGGTGAGGGACCAGGGACTGAGGATGAAGGTATGGGGAGAAACACAGAAGCCACACTTGAAGACCTTGTCCTTGAGTACACCAGCAACGAAGAGACTGCAGAAAGTTGGCTGGAAATTCGAGGGCGGTTTCTACATTTAAAAGAGGATGGTTTCATTATTGTTTTTTATTTCGTTTTGTTTTATAAGGAGTATTTCAGTCAGAAGGATCTTAGGTTATGTTGCAGTAACCAGTAATCCTCTAAGTGTTAGTGGCTTATGGGACAAAGATCTATTTTTTTTTTTTTACAAATATGACTGTGATGGTCAGGCAGCTCATTAGGGGCCCATCAACAAAACTGCTCCCATTTTGTGAGGCCACCACCTCAGACAGGAGCTTCCACACTACCAGAGAAGGAAAAGGAGAGCTGGACAGGCATGCTCTGGCTTTCAAATACTTCATCCCAGAAGCGATGCATTTCTTGTCCATTAGCCAAAGAAAGTTCAGGGCTCCACTTGACTACAAGGTTGGGTACTGGGAATTTTAGGAGGGAAACAAATGCATATTCATTGAGAAATAAATGTCTTTGCTACTTGGTAGAGCTGAGTAACAGAGACTAGAATATATTTATAGGCCAGAAAGAAATGACTTAAGATGCAACGAAGAGAACACAAAAGAGGTAAGATGCTGAATAAAGGAGGAGATAGCAATGGTAAGTTAATAAGATGTGGGGAAATTTTTTGTGAAACATCCAGAAAAGTGTAGGCAAAGTCTATAGCCAAAGGTTGTGGGACTCTTGGGGCACCTGCCCTGGAACCTACCTTGGCAGCTTTCCTGAGGGCCATATCAGAAAACAAATGTGGTGAACGAAGGTAAGCTGTTCCCCGGGCCTTGTTTGGGGCTGACCAAGCAAGAAGAATGTAACGACAATGCTTGAAGGATTCAAGGAGGCTGACACACGTGTGTGGAAGTGACTCGAGTTCCAAGGTGGATGGGAAGCTGGAAGAGAAGTTAAAGCTGCAAAAGCCTGAAACCTTTTTGGTAGACTGAAGACTGCAGTAGATCCCAAAAGCGGGAGGTGTGAAAGAACAAAGGCTAGCTTGTGCTTAGCATGTGTGCATTTCAAACTTTGACGTTCCAGAGGGGGTGACAGTTTGGGCACTGTCAAACTTGAAAATGTCCGCCATTTAACTATGAGCTCTCTGAAGATGGGATCGGGAAGAGCCTTTTATTGCTGGATAGTAATGAGACCCAAAGCCTCAGGAGGGGACTGGACATTTGAGGGTACTCAGAGCTCAGGGGCTTTTTGATATTTTAACTGCTGGATGGGCTGATTGACTGCAGGCCAGTTCTGCAGGTGAGCACAGTGGAGCCATCTTTGAACCTGGTACCCAGCATAGGACAGGTGCTTGGGAAATGAGGTGCAGTGAATGGATGATGAACGAGTGAATGGATGGTGCCAGTGGGAACAGACACAGGCAAGACAAAGGCCAGTGGAGGGAGCACCCTTGATTGGCTGCGGCAGTTGTGAAGATGGGATGCAAAGGAAGCGTGGGGGCCAGTTATGGAAGGTGTGGGACAATGATGTCCAAGGGTACTTTTCTGGAACAAAACAGGGTTGGTTAATGCGAAGGTTTAGGGTAGCAGGGCAAGGTACGGGGGAAGGGACTAGAGCCTGTTCCTAAAGAACCAGAACGAGGGTTATTTCCCGCAGACCTGAGTGACTCTTGCAGGCACTCTTGTCAGAGAAGGCCAACCTGCGCAGGTCAGAGAGAAGAGAGCTGGAGGAAAGAGTGGAGGTGTTTGATAGGCTGGCAAGGCCGGAGGGAAAAGGCCCAAGTGGAAAGGGAGACTGGGTGGGTGTGATGGCACACCCCTGTGAATCCCAGCTCCAGGAGGCCAGGCACGAGGACCACCGGGAGTTTGAGGCCAGCCTGGGCTATGTAGTAAGTTTAAAGCCAGCCTAAAGTGTATAGTGAGACTCGAATCAAACAAAACAAAACAAAACAAACAGGTGGGGGTGGGAACTGAGCAGGTAGAGATAAATAAGTAGAGAAGATTAAAAAGTCCCAGCATTTTAACAAGAATGCCGTTCTAAGCTATTTGTATACTTTAATGTCTGTTTTAAGAAATGCTTGGTCTAGCCTGAAACCAGTTTGGGGAAGGTAAAAGAGGGGTTGGGAATTCTTTCTTTCTTTCTTTCTTTTTTCTTTCTTTCTTTCTCTCTCTCTCTCTCTTTCTTTCTTTCTTTCTTCCTCCCTTCCTCTCTCTCTCTCTCTCTCTCTCTCTCTCTCTCTCTCTCTCTCTTTCTCTTTCTCTTTCTTTCTTTCTTGTGGTGCTAGGGACTTGAACCAGAACATTACGTACACTAAGGACGAGCTTTACCATGGGTCTGCTCACCCCATCTCCAACCCAAAGTGGGGATTTTGCCATGCATGGAGGGGCTACTGGGAGAAAGAAACTAACACAAGATCAAAATTCCACTTAGGCTAAGGACTCTGCATGCAGGGAAAGATACATGAAATTTAAAGTAAACTACCTCTTTTTTCTAAAATAAGAATACTGAGCTGCAGTCAAAATATTTAGCAGAGGGCTAGACAGATGGGAGAACGTGAGCCTCTAAGGTTATCTGGGCCTCAGGGCATACTGGTGCCATCTCCTCCATTCTAGCCTGGAGAGCAGGGTCCATCTTATTCTTATCTGTGCTGAGCTAAACCCAGGCAGCTGAGAGATTCAGAAACCTGGCCTTGCCTAGAGATCTTGTCCTGCCCCCATGGTCTCAGGCCCTTGTTGGGGGAATCAATGAGGATTGTGTGTGTGTGTGTGTGTGTGTGTGTGTGTGTAATAGTGGTTATTTTATTTCAGTCCCACCCTCCACTGCAGGAAAGACAGGAAAATAGTATTCAATAGGACACAGCAATCTACACTAGCTTTTTATTGTTGTTATTAATTGTGGTAAAAGACATAAAATTCACCATTTTAGCTACTTTCAGTGGATTTATTACGTTCATGTTTGCAAGATCATTGCCAATATCTAGCTCTAAATATTTTTATTACCCCACAAGGAAACTCTGGATCCATTAAGCAATCACTCCCAAACCACTGCCTGGCAATCACTGGGCTGCTGTCTGTGTCTACAGCTTTGCCAACTCTGAATATTTCAAAAAATAGGGGCAATATGTGGTCTTTTGTATTTGGCTTCTTTCACTTAACACATTGTTTCCAAACACCATCTATGGTGCAGCACCTATCAGGACTTCTGTATTTGCCATCTTTCCTGATGCTGTGACAAAATACCCAACCCCAGCAGTGTAAAGGAGGAGAGGTTAATCGTGGCTCACAGTTTCAGAGGTGTCAGTCTATGGTCAGCTGGCTCCAAGACAGAAACATCGTGGCACAGAGCCAGGGTGGGACAGGGCTCCTCATATCATGGAGGCCAGGAAGCACAACACAGGGGAACAGCCAGGGAGGAAGGGGCCAGGGGCCAGATCTAGTCCTCCAGTCATGACCCCCTGACCTGCTTCCTCCACCTCCTACAAGTCCCTTCAGCTATTAACCCCTTGATGAGACCAGCTCCCCACAGTGCAGGCCCCTCTCCAGGAGTCACTTAATCTAGCCAGCGTGATGAGATTAACTATCAAAATATCGTTGTCACTTTTGGCTAAGTAACACTACACTGTGTGTAAATACATCACACTTTGTCCATTCATTCATCAGTTGGTGAATGAATTTGTGTTGTCTCTACCATTGGGGCATTAAGTTATCTGACCAGTGAAACTACAGAAAACTTACTGCCTGCCCTCAGCTATATATTTTGTCTTCCACAAAGTAACAGCTCCACAAAAGAGGACACCCCTCACAGGTGATTCTGATCTTCCTAAGAGGCTTACTGTTTCATCACTGATATTTTTCCAGCTGAAGACAATCTCATTATCCTTTACTTTTTTCATTTTATCTTAAAAATGCGCTCAACTCCTTAAAAACGACTATGAAAGGACTGAAACACACAGAATTGGAGTATACAAAACATTGACTATGGAAGGTGAATAAAGCAGGAATATGAGATTTCCAAAGAATCGCAGGAAATAGATAATTGTCCCAGGTTGGATCTAGGCTTTGAGGAAGGACAGACTATCAAGTTGAGTATTGGGAACATTACAACCAAAGAAAGACATGTTTCTAAACTCGGGACTGCAGGCCAGGGGTCTAAGCTTATTCCCACCTTGTCTTAGTTATTTTTCTCACATTGCTTAGGCAAAAATACCTGACACCCAAAGTTAAAGGAAAAAACTGTTTAGCTTACAGTGTGTAGAGGGTTCAGTCTATAATGAGCTGGCTCCAAGGGAGGATGGCGTCATAGAGGAGAAACTGTTCATGGTGGCAGAAGACAGCCAGGCAACAAGGGGAAAAACAAGCCTCCTCCTGTCCCTTGTAGTGTATCCTGGCTACGGGGGATTAAGGAGGGGCCAAACCAATCAGTGGACTGATTTAGTAGTCACCCACCCTTAATCCTAGCATTGTACCATAAATCGATCACACACTCTAGATTCAGCCACCTTTGAAAAAACCCAGCCTAGGGCTGCATGAGGCTTTGAGGGGACATCTATAGGCAGTAACACAACTCCACCAGGAGGCAAAGTCACTATTCCCCCATCTTCTTCCTCAGTTACCATAAGCAATTGTGTTCTCCCACCATCCATTCCAGAGCTAATCACAGAGGCAGTGCTGCAGACATCCTTTTGGATTTGGGTTCTCTGATCCTTGTTCCAACACCAGCACCAGCTGAAGTTTATGCAAGCAGTGACTTGTGGAGAGACTGGAGTTCTGCACTGGGCTGTGTTCCAAACAAAGCACCACTGCCATCTAACTGGGCCTAACTTTGAATAGCATTGGCAGGGCCCATTAAGGACAGACTTAAGATAAAAGTGACCTTGAGGGCACCAATCTGTGAGGCTGGTTAGGAACCCTTTACCTCTCCAGGACCAAAATCAATGGACAATCTTTTTCATAGCTTATCCATTGCATTCAAGCTGATCTGTGTCACCGCTCTCTGTTGTTACTTGCTGTGCAGCCATTACCATGGCAGGAGAATGATGCATCTTATCAGACTTGTGGCTGACCATGCAGGATTCAAAAGGCCAGTCTTTCTGAGGGGAAAATGACCTTTAACACCTGTAAAGTTTTCTCTATCTTTTAAATTCTTAAACTTATTTCCAAATCACCTCATGACCCTTGTGTGCCTCTGCATGAAGCCCTCCTGATGGCTTGTGTGTAGATGTCCCCCAAAATCTCATGTAGTCATTAGTGGGACTATTTCAAACATGGCTGCATCTAGGGTATGTGACGCTAGTAGTGATTCATGGTGTAATGTTAGGATTAAGGGCACTAGGATTAAGAGTGTGAGTGATGCCTGCCCTGAGTAGCCTGGATAAGATATAAGGGATAGGAAGAGCTGTGGTCATTCCTTGTTGCTTTGCTATTTTCTTCTCACCATGAATTTTCTCCTCTTCCACGCCACCCTGCCTTGGAGCCAGCCTACTACAGAATGAAACCTCTGCAAATTGTGAGCTAAACAAACCTTTCCCCTCTTCAACTTTGAGTGTTGGGTATTCTGTCTCAGCAATGAGAAAAGTAACTAATATAGCTGTCTTTAGTAATTTCAGAGGAGATAAAGCCTTGAAACGTTCCTTTCTATTAATCTCAAACTCTAACAATGGATAGGCAGTCTTCAATACTGACAAATTTCAGAATTTTGACAGAGGCATGTCTGGAGAAAGCTCTGTAGCTTGGGTCTCTTCTTTATGGCCTCCATCAAGCTTCTCCTATTCAGTGACCATCTAGTGCCTGCTGCAGCTCAGTTACATGCTTGTGTGTTTGCATGTCTCATCCTGGGACGAGGGGTGTGTTGGTGGCACCTCTGCTATTTTTTTGTTTGTTGAAAATGCAGCACCTTTGAGCAGTAGGTGTTTTGAGATGAAGGAGGCTCAAGGGACTGCGCTTTCCAAATTAAGTCCAGAGATGTGTTTAATTTCTTGTAGCTCCATCTAGTTGTTCCATTGGAAGCACAGGTTCCATAGTCATCCTTTCACTTGACCTAACACTGAAGAATTTAGGAGTTTTAACCTGATAGGCGGAGCAGAGAGGTTGAAAGCACTTGACTCACTCAGTATCAACACCACCTTGCTGCCTGGACATGCAACCGCTTTCCATAAACATTTCTTTTTCAAAGGTCCTTAATGGGCCCTGCCAGTGCTATTCAAAGTTAGACCCAGTTAGACA
The DNA here is from genome assembly GCF_034190915.1 of Cavia porcellus. Taxonomy (NCBI): domain Eukaryota; kingdom Metazoa; phylum Chordata; class Mammalia; order Rodentia; family Caviidae; genus Cavia; species Cavia porcellus. Next base: position 83,808,791 of record NW_026947487.1, read on the forward strand.
GCAGTGGTGCTTGGTTTGGAACAGTTAGAGACCCATCTAGCTCTTCAATAGCAAGCTGCTGTTATATATATATTGCCATTTAGGAAGGAAGTTCAAGAGTCGCAGCTATGTCTGGTAGGTTTTGCCAGGATTTCACACCTCCAGCTGGAATATCTTACAAGGGAGTTGCTGGCCCACACCATTCCTTTTGCACTGCTGTGAAGAGTTCCCCTGCAGAGTGAAGGGGTTATTGTCTATTTCATTCCTGAAGGACAATTTTGAGGATAAAATTGATGTAATTTCTTCCCTTAGCACCTTATTTGGATATGTACAGACTGACTGAAGGATAGTGGTTCCTTATATTTAGTTTCAAAATATGAATACTGTTTCTGAATACTGGTTTTTCTTCTTAACTTTTTGTAACTTTGGGTCTATTTTTTTCATTGCCTTCCCTTCCAGGTTGCTCTATTCCTGCAGAGCCATAGCAGGAGATTCTAAAATTCCAAGAAAAAGCACTAAGAAGAAACTCTGTAGAATCACTAGTCCCTGTTGGGAACCTATTTTCCTCAGCCTTCTTCCATACTGTGTTCTTTTTAGTCTCAGATGACAATATATTATGCATTTGAATTGCTGAAAAATTGAAAATTAAATTTAAGGGAAGGGGACAAAGAGATAGAGGCAGGGGGAGGCAAGAGAGGGGAAGTGGGGAGCAGGGGTAAAGAAGAACTAAGATGGGTCATGAACGTGTACCAAACGTCCACAGTAAAAGTAGTCACTATGTGTCACAGCATGTACAAATAATTTTAAAAGATATATGTATATAAAGTGAATGGTGTACTGATGCAATAATGGTAATTAAAATGTGGACAAAAAGCTAAAATGTATATGTAGTGAGTACTTCTAAGAGAAAAATAGCCATGAAATAATAGGGAAGTGTGTTATCACAAGTCCTCCGAGTTAGAGACCCGCAGTAGATTCCTCCTTCGTGCACTAAAGCACTTCCTTGTCTCAGGCCACCTTGCTAAGCGAGAACCCGCCTTCTGGGAAGGGAAGAAATCTACTCTGGCTCAGGGGAGGTGGGAGATTGCTGCAGGATGGGTTTTATGAGTAGAAAGCAGGGCATCCATTTCCTGGTGGCTTCTCTGTGCTGTCGTGCTTGGGCTTCAGAAACGACCATAAAAGGTGAGGTTTCTGATTGGCATTTAAATTATTTGTCGGATCTCTAGAAACCAAATAAAATCTAGGGTTCCAAAAACAAAATGCAGAAGTTCAACCTGGCCTAAAACGGCAGATTGTTCTAAATAAAACACGAATGCTGTCAGTGACCTTTAGCCAGCTCTGATTCTGCAAAGCCAGATCCGTGTGATCTGGCTGTAAAATCAGACAGGCTCTGCAGGCTTCGTCCCTTTCTCCTCTTGGATGTAAACATGAATTAGGTTGTGGGACAGACAGTGTTTGCCCAGCGCGCTGCCTGTGTGCATCGGCTATCTTCTACCCCACCTCATCTTGTTTATCTTTGAAAACAGAACTTTAGGACTTAAGTGCCTCTTCAGGTAGGAGAGCAAAAAGCAGCTGGGCCTCAGACGCTGCCAGGGTAGTCACCAGATGACCTGTAACTTTGTCACAATCTAATACCCATGCTAAATGACCACTCCCTGGCTACCATAAAAGGAAGGAGACACGGGACCATGAAAAGAAGAAAGAGGTTCTGAGAAGCCTTTCTTCATCCTAAAAAAAAGACATGCATGTTGTTCCCCCCGGTTAGTCTATTCCTTCCATTTTTGCTACTCTGACTTTCCCACTGTGACTTGAGTGTGATTTGTGAACAAGACCCCTCTTTCTCCATTCTTCGGCCATTGAATAAAGCTTGTACCACTGCTGTTCAGATTCAGTTTTGTTCCTGACTTTGCAAAGCTGGATGGAAACATTCTTATTTTGGGTGTCTGTCTGTCCCTCTTCTGCTCCCTCTCTCTCTCTTTCTCTGTCAAGGCAGGACCAATGTATTGATCGGTATCAACAGCATCACAACAGGTCTACTGCAATCAAGTTACAAAAGTTATAAAGTTCCCACATTTACAGAAATCCCATTTAGAATGTGAGTTTCCCTTCAACTCACTCTTCTTTTGTCTGGTCTGCTGGAGAGACTCAGGAGGATGTTTATGTATGACTTTGTTTAGATAATCCACTGGAAGGGCAAGAAGCACATCAGCAATGCCTGGGCCCAGGAGTGGCAGAGGTCAGGGAGGTGACTGCGAAGGGGCCCTGGGAGACTTTGTGGGTCATGGAAATGTTCTATGTCTTCATATGGATGTCGGTTGCACAGCTGAATATATTCTCCAAAACTCTCTAAACTGTGCATTCAAGACATATATAAGTTGCACCTCAGTACTAGTTGAATAATAATTTTTTTAAAAGTTGCTAGCAGTCAAGCACAATGGCACAAGCTTGTATCTCAGGACTCTGGGAGGCTGAGATGAGCTTCACAAGTTTGAGCCCATCGTGGGTAACTTAGTGACTTAGTGAGATTCTGTCTCAAAATAAAAAATTTTAAAAAGGTCTGGGAATATAACTCAGTGGAAAGGCCTTGGTTAAATTCCCAGTACCTAAAAGGAAAAGAAAGAAAGAAGGAAAGAAAGAAAGAAAGAAAGAAAGAAAGAAAGAAAGAAAGAAATTAATTTAGTTACTAGCCCTGTACAAGTTAGTTGAGTTGTCAAATCTCGTTTTCCCTAGCTGTAGAATAGAAAGAATAATAGCATTTATTCTATTAGGCTTCTGTGACAGTTGAGTAAGTAAAATCATACGAGGTCCTTATGTGTCTTTAGCTGTGTCTGGCACATGGAAAGCATTAAATATTCACTAGCCACTATTTCTATGCATGAACCTAATCTTCACCAGCAAACCCCTGTCCCTCCTGCTTTATTTCTGTGATGCCTTCTCCCCCATTCTTTTCACTTTCCTCTTTTAGTACATCCCAGGGTTGATCACTAAGATTCCTCCTGGATGAATCAGTCAGACCTTCTGCCCTCACGTCTCTACAATGACTTGGATCCCTGCTGATTTTGATCATGTCTCCTCTTCTACCCCCAAGCCTCCCATGGCTTGCAAAACAACGCCTAAGCTTCCAAGCATGACTATTCAGAGTCTTTCCAGATCTGGTCCTAAAACACCTTTCTAGTCTTTCTTCTCATTGACATTAACATTATTTATTATCTTTAATACAAGGTCTATCCTTGTCACACTTGACTAGTGGGAATGTATGTGTCTCAGGCTATTTTGTGCTGCCGTGACAGAACACCACAGACTGAGTGGAAGTTCACTGGCTCACAGTTCTGGAGGCTGGAAAGTCCAAGTTCAAGTTCCCAAGATACGATCTGGATGTTCTTCTTGTGTCTTAACATGGCAGAGGACATCACATGGCAGAAGGAGAGAGAAAGCAAGAGCACAAGAGGAGACAAACCCACTCCTGAGGTGAGGAACCCGCTCTCATGGCACTCTCATGTACCCTAATCACCTCTAAGAGGCCATCTCTCAGGACCATCACAACGACAATTCAGGCTCAACACGAGTTTGGAAGAGGATGCTCAAACCATAGTGCTTCGAAGATTCTAAAAAAAAGAATCCCTTAGGTAACATAGTTGCGTAGTCTAATTTGGGAACCACTAGACTGATCTCATGCTATTCTCTTAATATTAACAGCAAACATTTATAGAGCACTTACTCAGTGTCTGGGTCTATCCCAAGAGCTTTTTAAGAGGTGCATACTATTATCATTCCTGCTTTACAGATAATAAAAATTAGATACACAGAGGTTAAGTAACTTGCCTAAGGTCACAGCTAATAAGTGGCAAAAGCTGAGCTTCAAAATGGGCAGTGTGGCTCTGGCTCAGGAGTTTAACCACTGATCGATACCTGTCCATTCATATTCTCTATTTAACTTTACTGGCACTGCCAATAATTATTGCCATTCTATTTATTTGAATGCCACCCACTGTTCGAAGATTAGCTAAAATTTTCCATCTTTCATCAAGTTTCTCCTCCACCTCTCCTCTTTGACCCTGGGGAGCCCCTCAGTGTAACCGCAAGACTCTCAGAAAGACATGAAGAGACTTTTGGATTGTCTCTTATTTCTGTATTTTGGTTATCATCCCCATTTGATTTGTAGGGTCAGTGAGAACAGGGTCATGATATGTTTCTCCTTGTCTTCCTACCATGTTTGTTGACTTAAACTTAATGTTTTTATAAGTGTGCTATAAGCAGAATCACCGAAGTCCTTTAAAAGGGGCTCTCACTGGGACGTAACAAAAAGTGAAGACACCGGATGGTTTTTCTCTAGGAAAAACAGCAGCAGCAGCAGCCCTCTCTGGTCCTATACTGATGGAAACGGATGGTCACTGAGAGCCGGGATGGCACACTACTGGCAAGGAAAGCCTTCTCTCCTGCCTGGATGCCTCCTCCTCTGCTTATCTTACGAGGCTTGACCCACTACTTCGTTTCTAGGACCACCAAATCATCGTCAGTCATTTTCTCCCAGCCTCATTTATGAATTCAGATAATTGCAGGGCCCAGCATAAATTGAAAATGCAGAGCTTCTACTAACAACTTATTTTTTAAATTTTATTTTGAAGGTAGTAAAAATACAACAGAACCAGACAGAACAAAGCCAATCAAGACAATGCAGTGAAACTGGTACAGAACTTCACAGCAAGATACCAGGATAACAATATTAGGTACCATAGTATATCTCGTTATCTTCACAATAGTTGTCCAGTCAATTAGGTATAGCAAAACCAAACCAAAAATAGAACATTATAAAACCAATCAAAAGAGAATATTGAATAAAGCAAAATAATTAATCAGAACAAAACAGTGAAAACAACATTTGCCTTCAAACAGAAGATAGAAGGAGACCCCCATATTTGCTGTGTTGCAATATGGTCATCCTCCCAAGAGATGCTCAGACTTCTGACCCCAGTTGCTAAGAGGGGGAGGGGGCTGGGATGTTTGATTCTCAGCCCGCACACTGGTAGGCTCGTGGGAGACGCTGACTGGTTCTCTTCCTGGCTTGTACCAGGAGCACTTACCAAGAGAGCGGGCGAATCGCTTTCTTGTGCAGCTGCCTAAGTTCCACCATGGCCAGATCTCGGGAGCCGCTGACTAGTTTTCCTCCTGGCTCACACCAGATGCGTTTATCAAGAGGGCAGGCTGGCTGGGGATTTAGCACAGCGGCATAAGCGCCTGCCTTGCAAGCAGGCAGTCGTGGGTTCGATCCCTGGTACCGATAAAAAGGAAAAAAGACAAAAAAAAAAAAAAGTAAGAGGGCGGGCAAATGTGGCTTTCTCGTTTAGCCACCTAAGTTCCTCCTGGATCTCAGGAGCTGCTGACTAACAACTTATAAATTTCAAGATGGAAACTGCAAGGTCTTAAATCAAGTATGGAGTTTGACTGACTCCGTGGGACCCATGTTCAGAAGACAAAAGGCAATCACAGGACATTGAGCATGGGGACAATTTATGTCCCAAGCCTTCAATATCTTTCTTCTTAAATCAAGATGGCTGTGTTCTGTGTTATATTGCTGGTGGATGGTGAGCAAACCCGCAGTAGTTATGGGACACATCATGTCCTCCAAATAGAAGTTGGAAGTCCAGCCCTCAGGACCCAGTCTCTGAAGCTGTTTGGCAACAGTCTTTGTAGATGGTCAGGATGAGGTCATTAGAGTAGGCCCTGATGTAATATTATTACAGACAGCTAAGTTAGATAGAAATTAACAGGCAGTCACAGTGGGGCTGGACCCTCAAAGGAGTCAGTACAGAAGGTGACACACTTCAGAACTGTGGCCTCAGATGAACTGGAAGACAGCCAGGCCTGCAGGCCTCCCAAAAGACAGCAGCTTGAGATTGTACTCTAATCAGCACCATCTGGTCCAGTGAGCCTAGATAAGTTGCACGAGTGGGTGACCAGAACACCCTGACCCAAACTCCTGTCCCTTCCAGAAATGCCTTTGATCTCTTTAAATTAGAAGTTACAGAGCTCCAGTTAGTGGTGCCCAACATATACCCTTCCTGTGGGCCTCCTTCCCTGTTGGATCAATATTAGCTAAGCTTCTATTCTTATAACCCCATAGGTTGACCTCAGCTTGGCCCAGAGTGGTCTGAGATGTGGTCATTTTCATTTATAAAAATACACAGATAAAGAGCCTCAGTGAAAACTGGCTTTCAGGACCCCTCCTGTCTTTCAGGAAATTTCTCTCAATAAATTTTTCCTACTCTTAGCCTCTTTTGACCTCATAGCTATTCTTTGGTACCTAGAGACATGAACTTGACATATTAGAGATATACCAGATTGGGAGTCACTCCTCTGTGACAATATAGTATCCTTATACAAAGGCGAAATTTGGACAGAGACAGATGTGCAGACAGCAAGGAAGGATGGTGTAAAGATGCAGAATGCCACTTGACCAGGAAGCTAGAGACTGGAGCCAGGTACCAGAAAAGCAAAGAATGCCAGGGATTGCCATCCAACTACTGCAAGCCAGGACAGAAATATGAAACAGTCTCCCTCCCAGCCCTCAGAAAAAACCACCCCTGCCTGTCACCTTGATCTCAGACTTCTAGCTTCAGAATTGCCAGAATAAATTTTTGTTGCTTAAACTATCTGGTTTGTGCTACTTCCTTATGGCAATTGTATCAAACTTATATACCGCCCAACAAGAGCAGACCTCCTGTTACCTCGGACAAGCTTCCCATAACTCAAAAAAAAAAAAAAAAAAAAAAAAGTCCCAAAAGCATTGGGATCAGAGCAACATCAGATTTTTGTATTTTTGTTTTTCTTTCCTACTTAGAGGTCTTTGTAGGCTTATTTTGAAATCTGATATCCCTGGCCTCCCTGTTTCAGCCCCAACTTAAAGGAAGCACGTGTCAATGTCCTACAAATGATGCCCCCTTTCGAGTGTCCCCCAGTGTAGGCCATAGTCTGGCTATGCATAATGATGCTGTCCCACACTTGAGGTTGTAAGGTTCCAGTTTAGAGTCTCAACTAAGTTGGCAACGAGTACCTGGACACTCAGGCCAGCAGCTTCTGGGTTCCCTAGTGCGCATGCGGGACCACCCCTCCCGCCCCCGCCAGCGTGGGCTAGCAAGGGGCAGCCCGGGCGCCCCACGTCAGCACGGCAGCCTCAGGCTGGGGCGGGGAAACCTCCCCTAGGACGGGCTGCGAGAGGGAAGTGGGTTTTGGTGCGTGCAGTCAGGGCGGGGTGCTGCTTTGTGAGGAAACAATTTGCAGACTGGTAACTAGGAGTCGGCCGGGACACCGCACATTCCGCCGCGTCCAGCAACCCGAGATCGGGAGCCGAGTCTCCTAAGTGCCTACTCCCCGGCACGCCGCAGCTGACCCAAACATGGCCAACGAAAGTCGGCCCCGGAGCCGCCGCTGCGACTCGGTATGACGCATCCGCGGAGGGTTGCATCAGCCCGCGCTCACGTAGTCAGCCCGCCCCTCCGCCTCTGGGTCCCAGCGCTGATTGGGCCACGTTGGTCGGTGATCTCTGCCTCAGCCAATGGGCGCCAGCCACAAAGAGTTCTGTCTGCAGAGCTGGAACACAGCTCGTCTATAAAAGGTGCGGGAGACTGGGGTGCGCGCCCTTAAGGACGTGAACTGTCGCTGGCGGTCGTTGAACGGTTGAGACGCCCCCTACCTGTCATCTCTGAACTTAGCCGAGCCCATAGCACCGTGGACATGGAGCCTGAGCCCGAGTCGGAGCCGGTCACGCTCCTGGTGAAGAGCCCCAACCAGCGTCACCGCGATTTGGAGCTGACCGGCGACCGCAGCTGGAGCGTGGGCCGTCTCAAGGCCCATCTGAGCCGCGTCTACCCCGAGCGCCCGGTGAGAGGGGCCCCTGGGGATGCCATGTCCACCTCCGCTTTCCTGTACCCTAGCCCTTCGCTGGCCGCTCCCGATGGCCAGCGCTCGCCCGGCCACCCTCGCAGAACTGTGGTTATGCTTCCTGCCCTACCCCAGTGGCTGTCATCGCGTTCCAAGACACTGTCACTCCTTCCGTACGGGCTGCCGGCACCTATCACCGCGCCTCCCCTCCATCCCTCTACCCAAAGGCTGTCAGGCCCTGGCCCTCCTCCCCAGACCCTTCCCTCGTCCTCCAGATGTGGCGTCCAGCCTTAGCTAAGCCAGGGAAACAGCACTTTGACCTTGGGTGAGTCATTTCACCCTCCAAGCCTCAGTTTCCCCCAAACAAACATGATTTGGTATTCTAATGAGGCTTCCATCCCCTGGTTGGAGATGTTTTTTAAAAGATGCAAAATGAGTTTTCTGAGTGTAGCCTCGCAGCAGGCAGAGGAGAGGCCCAGTGTCCACCCCAGGCTGGAGAATCAGGGTCCACGCCCCGAAGCATGATGTGGCTCTTGCTCAACCAGTCCACCTTCCTATGGCTGCCCCTCCCTGTCGCGCTGGACTCGAGTCCTTGCTTAGACCCAGGGAGGAGCTCTCTGTACTTTCTAGCAAAGAGCGATTTAGGAAGGAAATAGGCAGGAGTCGCTCAGAATCTGGTTTTAAGACTTTGGTTCCTGGATTAGGGAGACTTACCTTGCTTTGTTTTGGTGGACACAGCTGTCAACAACACCCTCTTGCACCGCCCCTCCTCCTTCCCTCCCACCACGTGATGCAGGCAGCTAGCTGAACCTTTCCCTATTTACTTTGTACTCCTATGTTATGTAAGTGTCAGCAGTGTTCCCTTTGCACACGAATGTAATTCACGATCACACAGGAAAGGGCACCCGGGCAGCAAAAAGGGGAAAACGTACATTCATATCTGAAGCGCTCCAACATTTAGTGACGAATGTGTCCGTTTGATTTTGTTGTATAGTCTCAAGAACGTAGGAGGGTGTTTTCCTTCTCAGTTGTTATCCTGGGGGTTCCTTATATATTGGGTTGGCTTCCATTCCAGCACCCTGTAGAATTCAGCATGGCACGCTGCAGTTTCACCACAGGTGTGGGCAAGAACCCAGGTGGCCTTGTTGCTGGAAGAGCAGCAGTTAGGGTCACTTACATACACTAAGGGAGCCCAGCCTGTGGTTGCATCATTTTGTGAAAGGCCTTGCTTGGAGTGATGTTTGCTTGTTTCTGAGCTTGAAGACCTAGATGGTAAACAAAAGGTCTCTCAAGTACACAAATCTGCTTAAACCTCGGGTTATGGTGGAAACTTCTCTGTAGTACAAAATGCTACAATGTGAAAAGTTCTCCTTTATACTATTGGTTTCCTTAATGTATTTATTTATTTTTTTTCAAATCAGCTTTCTAGGTTAGGACTGCCAATTCAGGCTTTTAAAGAGGGGAAAACAGTTCAAATCCACAAGGAGCTCTAGTTTTTAAACTTTTTTTGTGGGGTGGTGGTGATTGACTCCACATTTACAACAGTGGCTTGTGAATTCATGTGTATAACATTTGCCTGTAACGTCAGTCAGGAAAATAGTGGTGAACACAACATCCAAAATATATTTTACACAATGTAGTTTCAAGTCCTGATGTATGTTAATAAGTAAATGCAGGGTGTTTGTTTGTTTGTTTGTTTGTTGTATTTTGTTTTCAACAGCCTGCTTCATCATCTCAGGCTACTTGGCAGGAACAGCTAGCTTTATTCCAAGTTTTGCCTAATAGATTATTCTGGCAGCAGTGGTTGACTAGTTGGTCTCCAGTGTGTTGACACTGGTGTATATCATTTGAAATCATTATTTAAAAGTACTGTTTAAAAGAAACTAGTTTTAAAATGAGGTTTGTGTAAAAAGTGTGTGGAGTCTCTGTTACTTTAAAGCTACCGCAGGTGATTTTGAGTTGATTTCTCAGATTTTCCCCTCTTGAAATAGAGATACTAAGTCTTTTGGGGTGACTGGGAAATTTTACCGACATGGCATGTTTGTAACTATATTTGCATGCCAGGAATCCTCTGTGGGGCTTATGTTTAGAGTTGCTTCATGTTAATGAAGCAGTATTTAGGTGGTTTGAGTGAAGGCTCATCATGGAAATTTTCTAAATTTTCTTAGAGGTCAAACCAGGTTTTATAATTAGTTGCTATAGGAACCCCAAATATAGTTTGGCTTTTTAAAGAAAACAAGAACAAAACCAAGGACAAACAATTAGAGATTTTGTGGTTGAAAGCAGTCTCCCTGGGAGTTAAGTATGTTGCCATAGTTTTTGTGGACTGGAGATAATTTGCCATTGTACATTTAATTGCATGTTAGAGATCAGTTTAAGGTTAAGCACTTGCTAGATAAAAGTTGTATAATAAGTGAGGTTTTTAAATTTTCCTATGATCCTGAAGGAAAACATACATACCTGGATTATTTGCATGAAACAATTTCTTCTGTGTTTGGAAACTTACCAGGCTAAATGCTGACTTGTGTTACTCTTTCTTTCACCATTAGCGTCCAGAAGACCAGAGGTTAATTTATTCTGGAAAGCTGTTGTCAGATCACCAGTGTCTCAGGGACTTGCTTCCAAAGGTACTTAATGTCACTTACACATTAATTTTGGAATATCTTAAAGCTTTTTGTGAGGTTGAATTACTGAAGTCTTAAGGCATCTGTTTATTGTTTTTAGCAGGAAAAACGGCATGTTTTGCATCTGGTGTGCAATGTAAAGATTTCCTCAAAAATACCAGAAGCCAGCACGAAGGTATGCACTTTCATGATTGTAATAGTTTGTGTCCTTCAGATACTCAAGGGGGGAATAAAGGAAGGTAGAGAAAATTCTTCATCAAGTTTTACAACTTTTTTACTAAGTATATTTTCTTTCTTCCTCAATATCAGGAATTAGCAACTGTTAGCAACGCCAAGGAGGAGTTGCTATAGTGTTAGCAAACCATTCCATATAGCTAGTGGGAAAGTGGAATTTACATCACACTGATTTCTTGGATATGCTCTGACCTATGATTGCTGTGTACCCAGAAGACTAAATGGGTTCTTACTGAATTTGGCACAGAACAAGTTTCTTCTAAGGAGCCATTACCTTTTATAAAGAGTAAAAAAGTGAATATATATTTCTTTTGGAAATTTTTATCTTCATTATTTATTTGAATAGGAAAAGGCTAGTCTTTAGTGTGTGGTTTTAAAAATATGTTTGGCAGTTAAAAGCACTTATTTTCTTTTTTTTTTTTTTTTTTTTTTTTTTTTTATTTAAGAGGAAAAAGAGAAAAACACAAAACAAACCAAAGCGGCGTAAGGGTACACGCAATATAGAACTACAAAACAAAACAAAACAAAAAACCATAACAGTAAGAAATTACCTGCTAGTAGATTACACACTATTTTCTTGAAAATAGTTCCTCAAATCACAATATCAAAGAACACAAGGTGGACATTCAAACAGGGAGACTGCAAACAGCTGTGTTCAATGTTCCAAAAACATTGATAAAGTCAGCTATTTAACACCCCCAAACACACTTGCTGTTATATCCGTTAGAGCTCCTTTTCTTTTTTTTTTTTTTTCCCTCTCTTTTTTACAACAAAATTTACACCTCTTGGATTTTATTACTCCTTAGAAAAGCACTTATTTTCAATGCACGTGCTTATTTAAATATATGACATTAATCTTCTAATGTGGTGATGATTTTAAATTTGTATTAAAATTGTTCTTTCCAAAATACCTGAACATCAAAAATTCTCTTTCCTTGAGTTGCTCACTGGGTCATACTTGTAAATCTTGGTGAGATTTAATTTTGGGAGTAAGTTTAGTACCGTTAGATTGTAGAGCACTGTCAGGAAACTTTTTCACCCTTGATAGCTTCCTTGGAAGGTTTTAGGAAAACTGCAAGCATAGTTACTTTCAGAAAAAAATCAGTTTTTTTCTGCATACCCACTTCTGGACCACTGAGCCACATTCCCAGGCCTAGAATCTATATATTGAAAATTGTGCGGATCAAATTTTAGAATATTTTTGAAGTAACACCGAATAGGTTAATTTTTTTCAGGGGTGAGGGTGGGGACATATGCTGTTCACAGCAGAAGAATTGTAGCCTGATTTCAGGCAGTTGCATCAGGCCCTTTGTGCTGATATCCATATCACACTTAACTTAGGTTGCTGAATCCACAGAGCAGCCCCGTGGACCTAATCAGGGACAGTACCTTGGGGATTCCTCAAGCGAAGGTTTAAGGCAAAGGCAAGTTCTTCAGAACCTTTCTCCCTCTGGGTGGGAGAACGTCTCAAGGTAAGTGTTAACGCAGAAGCAGGTTCGTACCACATGTCCTGCATTTGTATCACTTTTAAGAATAAAAGTGTGCATACACATGGATAACCAAAGAAAGGTTGATGTAATAGAAAGTGTCACTTTAAAGATCACCATTTATTTTTTCTAAATACACGGCCTTTTAGAAACATATCTTTAAAAATAAAGAGGAAATGCATGTATTGAAAACAGCAGCATTTTTCTTGGCCACATGATTGTCTCTCATTGTACTTCCGCTTAACTGCTCTCATGGTAGGTAGGAAATTAGCCCTGCTGCAGAAAAAGCAGCCACTGTAAGCACTGTGCAGCGGTTTTGCTGAGTAGGTGTGTGCTCTGCCTACCATAATAAACAGAAATGAAAAGTGAGGGGACCGAGAAGTGGTTTGCCAAGGCCCGTGTTGGCGGTACTGGGGAAAAGCCATTTCTTCAGCACGGTTAGAGCTTTTCTTTAGAGCAAAACTAGAAGTGATTACATGTCTAATGTTTGCATTTTATAGCTCTTGGAAGGCCTTGTAATACAAGTGCTTTGGGGAGAAATAATCCTGAGTACAGTTAAAATTTTGTAACTCTTGAGTTCCCTTGTCCTTTTCCTCATAGTTTTCATTTGACTTTTAGTGAATCCAGATGTTATAGAAAGAGCTCTTTTTTTCCTTAAAGGGAATTTCAAGAGTACCACCACACCGGCACATTTTTTCTGTGACATAGTCTCTCTCATTGTGTAGTGCAGGCTGGCCTTGAATTTGCAGCAATCTTCCTGCCTCAGCTTCGTTGAGTGTTGGAATTACAGCATGTGCCCCCATGCCCAGCTGCTCCCTCTGTTTGAAAATATTTAAAAGTGATTCTCAAATATGTTATCTTTTTAATTCCTCCATAATTCACTATATAATTGCAGAAACCTTTTACTTATCATGCATAACAATGCCATCATCATCTGGCCCAACAAAAAATTTAAAAACCCTTTATTATCTCTTTTCCATGCACTGTAACTTTATTAAGTGATCAAACAGTATCTTATGAAGACTTGTTTTGGAATTCTGTCTTAGAATATTGGTTAAGTGACTATCATCATAAACTCTGGATAATTGAATACATTATTGGATAGAACAACTTAAAACTGCTTCCTTTCTTCCATCTATTCAACTAGATAATTGGACATTATATCTCATTGTTTGAATTTCACTGTATGTAAGCTTGTTGATTTTATTTAAAAGAACTTATTGAACAGCTGCTGTGTATAACTTTGCTTAAGGATGTGAAGTAAGCTGCAGGGATGACCACATACCCTATAATCTTTCTGCAATTCTGTTATGACTTAACTTTTGTGAAGTGCTGCCAGAGGAGTCACTGCTAGGGAGGCACAAAGCCTAAGGTGACTCCTGTGTGTCTGTCACAAGTAGATGATGGCTGAAAAACCATGAGCTTGGCATGAAACAAGCCAGGTCTCCAGGGAGGCCCTGTTCCATACAGTTCAGTAACTTTATGCAAAACCCATCCGTCTCACAAGATGGTTGGGCTCCCCTCAATCTGGGTATGACACAAAATGGTCAGTAACTATGCAGGAGATGCCACACGCACACCTAACTCTGCCCCAGTATAGATTCATATCTAGGGACAGAAGTAGTGGGTATTCGGGAGGAGGGGAGTGATTTCTCTCAGGAAAGACTTAAAGGGGGAAAGTGGCTTTTAAGCTGCTTCCTTAAGGATGATTAGTGGACTTAGCCCTACACTGAGACTCCAGACGTCAAAATGGGGTAGGGATCTGGTCAAAATGGTGTGGGTATCTGATCGCCTAGAAAGATTCAGCTTATTTGTACATTTGTGTATAAATTGTGCAGCGTTGCCCCTGTTGATGGCATGTGAGAACCTGTGCAGGACAAGGACCCCTGTTTCCTGTGGGATCTGGACCATGGTGGGGGGACTTATTGTGCAATGCTTTCTGTATTTGTATTAAACAAGTACATCAGACAGTTATCTAACATGTAACAGCCATAAGGCCCATTCTCTCTGTCCTGATTTGAGTTCTGATTATAATTTAGTCTTCTGTTATTTATACTCAACCAACTCAAAAAGAGTTGTTTTGTTTTAATCTCTGCATAGGCCTGAAGCTGTCCAGCGGGCATTCCAAGGTCTGGAATTCTCCGGCTACACAACCTATGGGTGGCTGCAGCTCTCCTGGTTCCAGCAGATCTATGCACGGCAGTACTACGCACAGTAGTGAGTCCTTTCTGCTATGCTGGATGTGACCATGGCCCCAGGGACTGAGGGAAATCCCATGCTTTGCTGTAAAGTTCAGGGCAGAGGGGTGAATGTATTTTCATCAGCTACTGCAGAGCCTGTCCATCCTGGTTCTGTGGGTGGAGAAGAGGATAAATGGTAGCTGCTACTTCTTTGTGTATTGATGGCTGGATGCATTTGTCTAGCACATAAGTTAATGCCTTTATTTCGAGTATGTTGCCTCCTTTTTAATTTGTGGTATCTTTTAAAGTTTTGTGAATATTTTAATTTGTAATGCACTATAATTTTATAGTGACCTTGATATTTAACTCCAGATGAAATTTACTGTGTGGCTTATAGATATGACTATTAGTAAAGAAGTTCTTTGCTAAATTAAAGAGAAATCAAGTGTAAATACACCTACTTAAAATTGTTAATAGTAAAAGACTCCTGTGTAAATATGATTATAGACTTCAAAGTTCTTTGCTCTCAACATGAATCTGCCTCTTTTGTTTTTATTTTAGTTTAGCAGCCACTGCAGCATCAGGAGCTTTTGTCCCATCACCAAGTGCCCAAGAGATACCTGTGGTCTCTACACCTGCTCCAGCCCCAATTCACAACCAGTTTCCTGCTGAAAACCAGCCAGCCAATCAGAATGCAGCTCCTCAAGTGGTTGTTAATCCTAGAGCCAATCAAAATTTGAGAATGAATGCACAAGGAGGCCCTCTTGTGGAAGAAGACGATGAGATTAATCGAGATTGGTTGGACTGGACCTATTCAGCAGCTACATTTTCTGTTTTTCTCAGTATCCTCTACTTCTACTCCTCCCTGAGCAGATTCCTCATGGTTATGGGGGCCACCGTTGTTATGTACCTGTAAGCATATGGTTTCTCTCTTTTTTTAAATTTTCTGAAAATCACAATATTCCATGACTCAAATCAAGTACAGACTTTGTTTTTTTGGGTTTTTTTGGGTTTTTTTAAGAGACACTATTTTAGGGGCTGGAGATTTAGCTCAGTGGCATAAGCACCTGCCTTGCAAGCAGGCAGTCGTGAGTTCAATCCCTGGTACCGATAAAAATGAAAAAGACAAAAAAAAAAAAAAAAAAAAAGAGACACTATTTTGAGTAGACTTCAGTTATTGAAGGTTTGTTTAAATAGTATGGTATTCTGGCCCTTCTGGTGCAAGGAATTCATGGCTTGGTAGTGTATTCCCCAGAACATAATCATGCGATTATACAAAAAGGAGTATTCTTTTTTCTTCTTAGAGTAAGGCTCATAAACCACAACAACATAGTCATACTTGTTTTGAATAAGAGCACATTTGTCTCTAGTGGGCTAAGCTGCCTTCCAGGACAAAGGTCAGGCTCTGTTAGCATAATCTTGAAGGGCCAGGAAACCTTTGCAGACCTGATGTTTGGCTTCAGCTGTGGACTGGTACTGCCCAGCTGGGGTTATTTGTGCACTTCCACCCCGGAGACATTTGGCAATGTTAGGAGACATCTTTGGTTATCACAGCTAGAGAGGGTGGGCCTGCTAGCACCTGCTGAGGTAGAGCAAGAGAGGCTGCTTAATGTCCTGCAGGGCACATTACAGCTCCCTCAGGAAACATCATGCCCAGTGTGTCACTAGTGCTGAAGTAGAGAAAGCCAGGCCTAGAGTGGCAGGTCTCTGTGCTTCAAACTGAATTTTTCCTTTATAATGGATTTTCATTTTAGTTTTTAAAAATAAACAGTAGGGACCTACTTAATATATATCTACAATCACTGTTACTATCTTGTCATATTTGTTTGAAGACTTGAATTTAACTAGATTTTCCAAACAAAGCTATTAGTCAGTTTTTCTAAGGCCCTAAGATCATATATGTGAGTGACCAAATTCAGGTCTTTTTTATACTGTGATATGTATATTGTAGATCTTTATATGTGAGTGTTTGACCCTCTGTGTTCAGGTTGTTAAGTGTGAGGCTTAGTTCAGATAAACAAGCATCAGCTAAGCCCATACTGTATGCCAGGTGCTGTTTTGTTACTGATGAGTGAAGTCTCTAGACAGGGACAGATGGCACTGCACATGGAGCTAATAGGGTGCTGCTGTGATCAGAGGAGCAGAGCTTCAGTTCTTGAGTAGACCCCACTGTGATGCTGGCTAAGATGGACTTCATGTGCTTCTTTTAAAGGCACCACGTTGGGTGGTTTCCATTTAGACAGAGGCCTGTTCAGAACTTCCCCAATGATGGTCCTCCTCAGGAAGCGGTGAATCAGGACCCGAACAACAACTCGCAGGTACGGACCCTCTGTCAGAGCCTGGGTGAGGGTATGTGCTATGCCAGGCTCTCTGGGCCTTACTCTGGAGATTTTCAGCCATATGCTTTACTGTTTCTTTAGGCCAGGTATTTCGTGATAGTTTTCAGTTTATTCTTAGAGTAACAGATATTTTTTAAAACTTTGAACATGCCATAAAATCCATTTTTTCATGTGGCAGTTGGCATTTTTGCATAGGTAAATAATGATTTTTGGCTCACATTTTGAGATTCAGTGGTTGATAACTGTTCTATGATGGAAACTGCTAAGGGATAATTGTTCTTTCTAATTAAGGTTTGGGTGCATAAGCATATCTCATAGAATAGATTTTTGGAAAAAAACACAGAAACAGAATTTTTGTAAGTCACATTAATGCATGAATCTAAAGGATATATTTTGATTAAAAAATTGTCTTTGTATTATGATTTTAGAACTCTGGGTTTTCATTGTTTTCTTAACTCAGAACTGCTAAAATTCAGCTATCTATGTTTAATGAAGTGGTTAATTACTAATTTAATAAGTGTTGAACATTAGGAACTTAATGTGTTCTGATACAAAAGTGCCCAAAGTTATCAGCACCATCCTGCTGAGATGGCTCAAGAAGAGACTTCTGTTGGGATAACATCATTCCCAGGGGCGTGGTGACCCTGCCTGGCTGCTTGGCGTGTAGCACAAGGACTAGAACCTTAGCCTGCCCTCTCCTAACATTGCTTGGGAGTCCATCCTGGCCCTAATTGCTTTCTCCTTGTGTTTCATCACCTGTAGGAAGGCACTGATCCTGAAACAGAAGACCCCAATGGCCTCCCGGCCGACCAGGAAGTACGGGATGCTGAGCAGACCAGCCCTTCATTTGTGAGCACAGCATGGCTTGTCTTTAAGACTTTCTTTGCTTCTCTTCTTCCGGAAGGTCCTCCTGCCATAGCAAACTGATACCACTTGCGCTCTCAAGGCTAGAGACTTTGACAAGTGTGGACAGATGTCTGACCAGTTGGACTTCCTCACCTGGACATGACACGACAGTGTCATTACAAAAAACTCATAAGGATGATAATATGCTTTTGTGACTGAGCAAAAGCGGAGAAAGACCAGAAGCCGTGATACAAATTGATGAACAAAAATGCCCAGGGCTTTTCATGTCTTTATTCTGAAGAGCTTTAATATATACTGTATGTAGTTTAATAAGCATCGTAAGTAGATGGCATTAGGTGTCGCATGTTTATGCCTGAGGAACTTTCCCAGATGTGTGTGTCTGCATGTATGTTTGTACATAGACGTCATAGATGCAGAAATGGTTCTGCTGGTACGATCTGATTCCTGTTGGAATGTTTAAATTACACTAAGTGTACTACTTTATATAATCAGGGAAATTGCTAGACATGTTAGCAGGACTTTTCTAGGAAAGAGTTATGTATAATTGCTTTTTAAAATGCAGTGCTTTCTTTAAACTCAGAGGACCTTTGCAGAGGTAGAAACCTTTGCTGGGTTTTCAGTTCAATAAAGTTTTGCTATGACTTAAGTGGCAGAGAATCCTGTTATCCTAACAGTTTACTCTGTGTCCATTGGCACTGGGTGGTTACCAGTTGTGTCACTTATTTTCAAGTAACCTGAATGCTGCTTTTAAAAGGTCTGTTTGTACTAGTGAAGACTAGTAAGGCAAGGCCACTGAAGCTTTTCTTTTTCCTTCCTTCCCTCCTCTGCTTTCCCCTTCCCTTCCCTTCCTTTCTTCTTCTTCTTCTTCTTCTTTTTTTTTTTTTTTTTTCTTGTGCTAGGGAGCCAACCCTGGGCCTTGCACACGCTAGGCATGCCCATCTGCCACTGAGCTAACCCCCTGACCAGGCCATGAAAGTTGTAATTTACTAAGACTACACCTGTAGTTTGCTTCCATTTCCTGATTTGAACATTACAAGCTTATACGTGAACCCACCAATGTTTAAATCTCAAAATGTAACGTGGCAAAAAGTTTTAAAAACCACATGCTTTAGGAACAGAGCGGCAGGGGCTGGGGATTTAGCTCAGTGGCATAAGCGCCTGCCTTGCAAGCAGGCAGTTGTGGGTTCGATCCCTGGTACCGATAAAAAGGAAAAAGACACACACAAAAAAAGGAACAGAGTGGCTATAAGAAGGCAGTGATAATACTGAAAAACTATAAAAAATAGTCTTTTCTGGAAGGAAGATAAGGCTTGAGATTGGAGTTCAAGAGTTTATGTGCAAGAAGATACGTAGGTGTGGGAAAGGATTTGGGAAGCAGGAGAGAAGCACAGCCAGGTTTTGTCTCATGCCAAACAGAATTAGGGCTTGGCATGTGAAGCAACCAACCATTAAGAATTTATAAAGTCTTGGGTGGAAAAGCCTATTGCTTCTCAGCGGCGAAGCCATCACCATTTGGCAAGAGGCCCAGCCCCAGGAGCTGGCAGTGCCATCTCCTGGTTCTGTAGGAGTCGGGCCATATACTTCTCCCTCCCTGTGGTGTTGGGTTGTGAGAGTTAATTAAAATCCCCATTAGGTGGCTCCAAAACCTATGCCAGCCAATTTTACATGCCTTTAATGAAAATTTCTAAGGAACAAAATATATGATCACCTAGAATCTTGCCTTTGCGTGTTTCTATTGTCCAGTCATGCTATGGACAACCAGTGTCCTATACTGTATGTCATCAGCGCTGTTACATCTAGTCAGATTAGAGAACCAGTTTCAGGAATCCCAGATCAATTTAGTAAACTCATCCTTACGGTTCTGTTCCTCTAGAATCATGCTTGTCACCAAAATATGTATCAGTCACATCCCTACCAGCAAAAACAGGACAAGTAGGATATGCAGTGGTGCCTCGGTTCATGAATGCCTTTGTTTGTTAATAATTTGTTTCACAAACAGAACCATTTGGCAAAATTTTTGTTTTGTTTGTGAATTCTGCATTGGGTAACAAACACAACCGTGGCCATCTTTGCTGCTTGAACACAAATACGGCCGTCTTTTCCAGAATCTTTGAACAAATGAAGTTCATGAACCCTGGTACCACTGTACAGTGGTCCCCTTTAACTGTGAAAATAATTGGGACCCTCCCTAGTATCAAACCCATCTCATAAGCAAGCTATCTAAGTGACCAATGGACAGGAAGTATCCAGTGCAGTTACTCTAGATGTGGAGATTATTAACCCCCCAGTAAGACTATGTGTGATCTCATGACACTACTCAGACTGGTATGCAGTTTGGAAACTGACATTATTAGAATTTCCATTTACTAGTAACTTTAGTATTTGTAGGCATTTAGTATTCATTTTTATACCATGGTTGACTGGAGATAAATGAAGCCATGAGTAAAGGGGGTTACTGTATTTATGTTTTTCCACTGAATGCAAACATTCAGCTTACATGATGGTAGAGGCTGCCCAGGCACGTGCGGAATCATAGGAAGGATGGGAAGAATTCTTGCTGCAGTACCCAGACCTAGTTTCTTTCTTCAGGGAAACCTCAGTTTCGCTCTTCAGGCCTTTCAGTGAGACAAGGATGATCCCAGGGCCTCACATTTCAACTCAATTTCTCCATAAATGACCTGAAAGCCATATCAGCCACAAAAGAAACCCTTATCTCCTGAGTAGCTGCAGAACAGAGATTTCAGAAAGTCAAGGCCAAAGTCTTATCTTGGAAGTCACTGAATAGTTACACAAAGCAAATCCCCAAGCCTGCAAGATGTCTTCTGGAAATTAAGGATGTGGGATAATGGTCGAAGAAACATAAATCTGGACAGGCTGAATTTCGTAATGTGGCCTCACAATGCAGAGATTCCGGACTTTGGTGTGAAAGGGTTGAGATGGGCTCTAACTGGCCAATTGCTTGACTGGCTGAAACATACACCCAAAAGTAACTGAAGTGCTGCTACTTGGCCTATCTAGAGGAAGGGAGCTGAAGATTTAGGGGCATCGCACTGCTAGAAAGAACCAATCCAAAGATTATTGGCTTGTCCAACTTTGGAATGCTCAGAGAACACACTGTTATAACTGTGAGAAATACATTTGAGAGACAGGCCAGCATCACAGAAGAGTTTGTGGTCATTCTTTGTAGATCAAAAATGACAGTGGGAAATGCTGCCCTTGAAATGGGGTACTTAAACACAATAGGGACCACGAAGCCCCAGAATGGCAGAGACCAAGTGGTGTTACTTAATATCCAAAGCAACTTAGATATGATGATCATTTTGGACAGCAGAGTCAACTCAGCATTCAAAGAGTCTGTCTTGCAGGAACCTGTGGCAGTGGCTAGCTGATTACTATAGTGGTCCTTGGGTTCCTGCCTGCGTGTATGATCACTGCTAGAGGAGGGAAAACCTCAGTCCTGGTTGACAGATGCTTCTGCCTGATAGGCAGGCACTGCCCGAGTGGACAGCTGTACACTGTAACTCCTTTCTGGGACATCCTTGAAGGACAGTGATGAAGGGGAATCTTTCTAGTGAGTGAAATGTTGAGCAGTGCATTTGACAGTGCACATTGCTTGGAAGGAGAAATAGCCAGATGTTCAAATACCTACTGATTCGTGGGCTGTGGTCAGTGGCCTGGCTGGATGGTTGGGGATTTGGAAAGAGATTATTGAAAAAACCGATGACAAGAGGTCTGGGAAAGAAGCATGTAGCTAGACCTTAGACTAGGCAAAGAACTCAATGGTACTTGTATCTAATGTGAATTTTTACTATCAGGGAACCTTAGATGAGGGAGCTTGTAAGAGTGAACAGGATGAAGTTCTTTGTGACTGTCCCCCTCCTTTCCTCACCACTCTTATCACTGCCCAAAAGACTCATAAATAAGGTGGCCATAGTGACCAGGATGAAGGTTAAGCCTCTGCTCAGCAACATGGATTTCCACTCATCAAGGCCAACCTGGCTACAGCCACTGCTGAGTGCCCAGTCCGCCAGCAGCAGACACCAGGGCTAAGTCCCTGCTGTAGTCCAATAGGTGGTGACCAGCTAGCTACTTGGTGGCAGGCTTGTTACATTGCACATCTCTGCTGTGGATGGGGAAGCCTTTGTTGTTATCAGTACTAAACAGTGTCTCTGGGTGTGGATTTGCCGTCTCTGCATGCAGTGTTTCCACACAAAACTATCACCCTTGGTGCTCCCAAGTGCCTTGTCTATCATCACAGTATTCCACACAGCATTGCTTCTGGTAGAGGAACTCACTTCACAGCAGACAAAGCATGGCAGTGAGTTCATGCTCATGGAATTTTCTGGGTTATTATGTTTCTGTTGTCCTAAATGGAATAGAATCCACAAAAATGCATGGTCACTTGGAATCTGTGAATGTGACCTTATTTGGAAACAGGATGTTTGGGGAGATAATTAAGTTGAGATAGGCCATGCTGGGTGGCTTTGTAAGAAGGGAATCTAGATACAGATACAGAGGGACACAGCCCTAATGAAGACAGAGGCAAAGCTGGGGCTGCATTCTCACCAGCTGAGCGATGCCAAGGATTTCCAACAACCACCAGATGCCAGAAGCACCTTCACTCCACCCCTGGATTTCACATTCCAGTTGCTAGAACTATGAGAAAGCAGGTCTGCATTACATCAAGCCTCCCTCCCATTTGTGATAGTTTTTTATAGAAACGCAAAGAAATGAATGGACCCATTATCCTGAGCAGCTGTCCCGAAGGAGCATTCAATGCCAGCCATGTAGCAGCACCTTGCAAGGCTGGGACAATGTCCTCCAGGAGGTTACATATCCCCTAGGTCAACATCTGACTTACAGAGGTCATTTCTCCTCCACCACTAGCATTGTTTCTGCTGCTCTTCTTGGCAGCCTTGTATTCTGCAGGCCTGAGGTCTTAGTTCACATGGAGCATGTTAGATTTCTTGGGATGCTATAAGACAGTCCCACACACAGGATGGTTTAAAACAGTGAGTCCTTCTCTCATACCTGACATCAAGGTGTTGGCAGGATTGCTTCCTTCTCGGGGCTTGGCTGGAGGATCTGCTCGATGCCCTTCCCACTTCTACGAGTCACCAAAGTCCTTGGTACTTTCCGGCTGGTGGCTACACTACTCCATTTTCTGCCTCTGTACCACCCAGACCTTGTTCCCTCTTTCTGTGCCTGTTTCTTCACATAGCCTTCTTAGAAGGACCCCACTCTTTGGATTTAAATCTGCAGAGGTCCCATTTCTAGATAAGTACACATTCTGAGAATCTGTATGGATAAGAATTTGAACTACGTGGTCTGAATGTGTCTCCAAAAGTTCTCATCACATTCATATGCTGATGATATTTGGTAGTGGAGCTTTTAGAAGATACCTGGGGTTAGTTGAGGTCATGGGGATAGAACCCATGATGGAATTGGTGACTTTCTACGGGGAGGAAAAGGAACTTGAACATCAGTTTCCTTGCTTTCATCACATGATGCCCTCTTACAACACAGCAAGGCCCTTTGATCAGACATTGGCAACTTGACATTGACCTCTCCAGCTTTCAGGACTGTGAGCTAAATATATCTCTATTCTTCATAAGCTATTCAGTCTGTGGCATCCACTTATAGCAACAGAAAATGAACTAAGTCTGCAAACATAATTCAACCTACAATCCCAGGGAGAAATGCTCCATCAGAAACACAATTGTTCCAAGGGACTTGGAGCTCAAAAAGTCACCTGTCTGCTCTGGGCACCTTGTACTTCTGAATCGACAGGGCTAGAACGGAGTGACCCTAGAAGTAGAGTGACCACTGTGACACTGTAGAGGAAACTGGGCTGCCACTACCCAAGGAACGTGAGGCAGAGGATGTCTGGGACACAGGTGATTCCACAGGGTTCTCTTGGTCTTACCATGCTGTTATTAGAGTCCAAGGGAAACTGTAAGAGTGATTCAGGCTGAACAGCAGATGGCCCAGACCCTTGAGGAAAGAAGGCTTCAGTCCTCCAACAAGTAGGGAGCCACCCCTGGCTGAGGGCAAAGGAACACTGGCTAAACAGTGGAAGACTGCTACACTCATGTGAACAGTTTCAGGAATGAGGAATGTAATTGCCATATATTTTTCTTCCCTTATTGAGTATCTTATACAAGCTTCTGTGTTTTATATGTGTATATACATATATTTTTGTTTTCTCTCCTCTCATCCCTTTATTGTTAGAGTACTCTGGCATAATAGAGAAGCAAAAAGTGCCTTGATTCTCGGATAGCAGAGCACTAGCTCCTGAGAGTCACTCCCAGTTTGGGCTCCCCTGCCTACAAACCACCTTTTCCCCCCTATACCTGTTTACTTTCCACCACTAGTCTGCATGCAACACTGACCCTCCTCATTCATCACAGATGAGCTGCCATCTGGGGTTTTCTGTTTTCGTTGCTAAAATTCACAAGCTTGCGTCAGAAAACCTATCCATTGCTGCCCCCGGATAGAGATAGCAGTTTTCATGTTCCTTGTGCAGGACAGCCTGAGCAAAACTGTTGCACTCTTGTTCTCTGGGACTCTGCCCAGCACTCTCAGTGACAGCTGATGAGAATGGGTGTTGGGACTTTCCATGTCACAGCTTCAAAATAGGTGATGACTTCTTTGTGATCCAGGACAGCTTGCACTTCTTTGGGAGGGGAGCTAGAGCTCTTACTTTCTGAGGCGAAGTTGTTCTCTCAGCTCTCTTATAGCTCCGTCATTGGGGACTATTGTAATCCCAAGTACTGTGTACCGTCATCCAAGTATTGTAATCCTCTTTCTGGTCTTCCTCACCATCCAAAAAGGTATATTTATAATCCCATTGAGACGTTATTGGAATCCCAGCAAGTTAATTCCAATCTACATCACCAATGCAACCCACAGCAAGAGTAAAGACACCAAGACACATTCCAAATTAAGGGCAGCCAAGAGATCCTAAGTCTAATCCTCCTAAGGACATGCGGACAAAGGTCTTGATCCTAGAACTCTCCCAGAATTTATTATCTTCTGAAGAAGGGAGGTAGCTCAGGGATGAGTGCCAGTGAGGATGGCAGGAATTACATGAGTAACTTGAGCTGGCTGGCCAGGTGAGAGAAAGAGATATGCAGAAGTAGCAATTCACATAATCTAATTAAGGTAGCAACAGAATTGTTTTGGGAGGCTGATATGCAAACTCTTCTCTTCTGCCGGGGGGGGGGGGGGGGGGGGGAGTCATAGCCTCTTTATCTTGAGGCTATTTGTACCCGTTGACATTCCTGGAGCTATTGGCTCTAAGATCTCCCATGCTCATATCCTGTACATAGAAACAGGACTGTCTGTTGGCTTTAGAAATTACATACCAGCACATATTTGCAATGCTTAAAGCCAACTGAAGAGAGAAGAAAATACCCTAGCCATCTTTTTACATATCAGTATAAGGAAATGAGTCTCCAAATAATCAAATCACAGTAATTGTTTTGCATGCGAAGGGAGTCACTGGAATTTTCTCCCACAGAAACCATTTCCTTTACCCCAAAAACCACACCTCTGCCGTGCCTGGTTCATAACCTTGGTGCTCTTGGCGTCAAGAAGGCTATAAAAAACCAAAAAAGCGTATTTCTTATTTATACTTTTGTCACAATGGCGGCAAGTTGGCAGAAACCCTCATTTTTAGGCTTTTCCACTTTGAGGAGTGTTCTTCTCTCATTCAGTCATGTACAGACCCAAATATTTCTACCTCATTCTACTATCCCAGGAGTTCTCCCTTCCTCCCCACCAGACCCCTCAGATGATACATCTCCTGTCTTTACTCCTTCTTCCCCATATTTCCAAGATCAAACCCTACAGCTTTCTCAGCCAAAGGATTCTGTAGCCCTTGCATTGTCCTCTCCCCCTTCCTCACCCGCAGTGGCCTTTAATTCTTCCCTTAGTTTCTCTCAGATTTCTCAGATTTCTCAGTTCCCTCTACCTGAGCCATCTGTCCTGTTGGACGGGTCTTACTCTTTGCTCCCTACTCCTGCGGCACCATTTTCCCCGCTAGCTCACCATTCTTGGTCTTCTCAGACTCAGTCCTTAGTCCTCCTTCAGGAACAGGCTGGTCTCGAGGGGCGAGTTCACAGTCATGTTCTTTCCCTTCGCCGACCAATCTCAGAGTAACCATAAATTAGGTTCCTTGTCTGCTACTCTTATTTCAAGAGAACTCTATTAATTTCTTACAAAAAGGTTTGCAGTAGTCTATTTATTATAGTTCAAATTGGCCAAATACATGTTTGAGCACACTCTGATTTTGTAAGAAGATTGTCAGTCTGAATATCTGTTGTCTGTTTGTCCAGTCTATTTATACTGTACAGATCATCTGTCCATGTTGGCCCATTTGTCTGCTCTGTAAAGAGCTGTTTTTTTGTTTGAGCTCAACAATCTTTTTTTTCCCTTTTCTTTTGCATTTTCAGATCATTTAATCAAGGTTTATTTGTGTTATTGATGTAAAAATACATGCTTCCACCTAGGTTGCCAGCTGATCAAAATGATGCTAAAACTGGTTAAGCAAAATGCCTTGGATGAAGAGAGTTTGGACAAGACTTCAATTGATAAACAAGAGAGTGGCCACTAGGTAACTTTAATCAGCTCTTGTTCATCAATTGGAGGCCCCAATAATCTCCATGGCTTTATGGGAGGCACCGCAACTAAAGTTCATTTGACTAACACAATTCATTGTTGCTGATCTTATGGTATATTCATGCCTTCAAATATAAAATTGGAATTGTTTTATGATGATATTTTCTTTCAGATCCAGACATCTGCCTTTTTCTTGTGCTCCAGCCAAGAGATTCAAATCAAATCAAGATGAGGTCATCAATCAAATGATAATTTTTTTAAAAAAAATTATGTAATGCGCATCAACAAAAGGACCTAAGAGCCAATGAGTTACAATTGCTATAATCTAAAAGCAGTTTCTAAACTTAACTGTGAGCCCTACTGCCCATGCTTTGATTATACATCCTTTATACTTTGATTATGCATGCTTTGATTAAAGTTTGTCTTGCCTAAAAGGTGCCAAAGGCATTATACAGATAAAAACAATAATAAATATACTAAGTTCCTTTTATATTTCTTTTACTGGGATCCACTAGATCTTTTCCAAAAAAAATTATATCATGTATATTGGGGCCATAATTAACTATACTCAACTGGCCTCAAATGACACTGAAGCTGAACTCTCTCCTAAATAAAAAAGGTAAAGTTAATAAAACAGGCCATCCTCCAAATCAGATGGCAGTAGACATTCTAACAGCACAGGAGGTACTTATAAAATTGTGAAACCTAAATGTGTGTATGACAAATGAATGACATGTAAGTTTTTAAAATTCCCTGGACCTTATCCTTACCCTCCATATGGGAAGCCATTACTAAAATTATAATAAATACCCTGTTGATTCTATTATTTGGTACCTGCATACTTAATCGAGTCTTTGACTTTGTCTCCTCTAGACTTAAATCTGTACATCTACCCAAAATGAAAATGCCTGCTATCTACTGAGGGCCCCACTAGCTAAAAGCTCTGCAGAGTATGCCTGACTGCCTTTCAACAACTTCAACTGTCTTTAGCCTGAATAAGCCAGATCGGTCATTACCCATTATTCCTCATGGCAGTTTGGGTTACTTCTTCAGAGAAAAATGCTACAGGCAGCTAAGTCAGTTAAAAATATGATAGGCAGTCAGACAGGGCTAGGACCTCAAAGGAGCCAGCACAGAGGACCAGATGTCTTATGACCATGGAGGAGAGAGATACCTGCTGGTGTGGGCAGATCCCAAGCCAAAGGCTAAACTTGGCCCTCAAACCCCACAGGGAGACCATCTCAATACGGTTTTTCATGTTTTCAACAACAGAGATAAAAATTTTTAAAAATAATAATCTGATCTTTCAGCTGTGACCCTTGGAGCTCTAAGACAGATAAACCGAGACAAGGTGAAGCTGCCTGAGCCCCTCATGGACCATGCTTCATGTGCGACAAAAAGGACACTGGGCAAGAGACTGTCCCTACTGCAATGTCAAGGGCCACTGGAAGAGCGACTGTTGTAGCCACCAGAGAGCGGCTGTCCTCTAACTCCTTGCCCTCCCAGGATATCATCACCATTGCATTCATCACTGGCTGATCTACTTGGACTTGCTGCTGAAGATTGATGGGCTTGGGACCCCCAGCCCCCATTAAGGTATTCTACTCAGAGCCCCAGGTCTCACTGGAGATCGCAGGTAAGACTCTGCACTTGTAGACATGGAGGCCATGTATAGTGTTCTCCCTAAGTTTTCAGGCCATTATATTAAATCCTCAGTTTCTGTAATGGCTGTTGAGAGCCAACCTACACAGCCTCTTCAAACAGGGCCCATTCTGTGCAGGTTCCAGACTCTCTTCTTCACCCAGAGCTTTCTAGTAATTCCAACATGGCCCGCACCCCTTTTAGGTAGGGATCTTCTCCAAAACCTTAACTTCTCCTTTACCTTCTCCCTCCACACAGCTCTCATCCTCCAAACACCCTCACAGCGCATCACCAAGCCATCCTCTCTTCTCCCTTGTTCTCTGGTTGATCCCACAGTTTAAAACACCTCCAACCCCACTTGTGCTACCCATGCCATGCTTATTTTACTTCATCTCAAAGATCCCTCAATTTTTCCTTGCATTCCCCAATATTCTATAGCTCCCGAACATTTACAGGAACTTAAATCTATAATCAAGCATCTTTTAGACAATATTTTTCTTCAACCTTCCCACTCTCCCAATACCCAAGCCTAATGGGTCCTATCATCTGGTACAAGACCTTAGGGTAATCAGTGATGCTGTTGCCCCAATTCACCCAGTGGTGCAAAATCCTTATGCTATGTTCTCTCATATCCCTCCTTCTACCACTCACTTCATAGTCCTAAACCTTAAAGATGTCTTTTTTACTATTCCCCCTACACTCTGATTGTCAGGATTCCTTTGTGTTTATATAGACTGACCCAGACACTCTCAGATCTTAACAACTTACTCATACCTGTCATATCTGTGTTTAAACCTCTCCTCGGGGACTCACACCATGGCCTTCCTTTCCTACTCATCAATTTCATGGTTACACCCCTGGTCAAGACTAGTATCTAGATTTTACACACATGTCCCACCACAAAACTTTCAATACCTTCTCATCTTTGTTTATACATTTTCAGGATAGATAAAAGCCTTTCCCATAGCCAGGAAGACGGCTGATGTAGTTACTAAAGTTCTGTTTCAAAAAAATCATCCCAAGGTTTGGTCTACCTCAGAGTATCCAGTCAGATAATGGTCCAGCCTTATTTCTCAGATTCATCAACAGGACTACAACCTGAAAGAGTTTTGGCCCAGACAGGACACTGTAGCCGGTAAAGCCTCAGGCAGAACCAAGGAGCTCCATCTTCCCCACTCCTAGGAATTTACCTCTGGCACCAAAAGAATACCAATGGGCTACCTGTGCATCCCTAATGCCCCTCAGGCACTACCCCAAACCTAAGCTTCATGTATGCCTCCACTCCACATGTTCCACAGAGAGATCGCCTACCCCAGGGGGAGATGCCATGCCCCAAGGTGTCAGGGGTCTCTCCCTGCATTCTCAAAATAAAGGTTGAAAGGGTTTTGGCTCAGACGGGACACTGTAGCCAGGAAACCCTCAACAGGAACCTCCCCCACCCCTAGAGATTTACCTGTGACTCTATCTCCCTCCACCCTTAGGAATCTGCCCCTGGCACCAAACATGTGCCAATGAGATACCTGTGCATCTCTAATGGCCCTAGGGCACTACCCTAAGCTCAGGCTACTTATATACCCCTCATGCCATGTGTCCGTCAGAGAGAAAGCTGGACTCCAGTGGCCAGGGGGTGTCAGTTATCTTTCTCCATGTTCTCAGAATAAAGGCCTCTTTTGTTTTATACTTCACATCTTTTGGAAATAATCCTATCATTTGGTGCCGTGACTTGATTGGCAGGCGATTGACTCCTGGGACACACCCATTTCAAGTCCCAGTGGAGTCCGCAGTCAATTCGAGAACCGGATTACATCCTGCCGCTTTCCTCTCCCGGGATCTGCTTAACCTGTCACTGCCCACCTGCACTCAACACCAGCTAATTAATTTCAGGTGAGCACACTCCAAAGAATTCTTGGCACTGGGCTCCGCCCCAGGCGAGTTTTCTCCCCGTTCGCGTGGGTCTGTGATGCTCTCCCATCCTTAAGACAGCTCAGGGCAGGGTCTTTCTGGACAAACCTGTGTCCACAAATCTCTCCCGTCCTTTGGGTTCGGATAGCCCAAGGCAGAGCTTTCTGGACCACCCACACTGGGAGGCCCTCACTTCCCTTAGAGCCTCGAGCTCTCATGGGCAGAACTGTTACTGACCCCACTCGTAAATCTCTCAATGACAACTGGAATATACGAGTTTTTGGAACCTTAGCCACTGTGTGGTGCCACAGAACGAGTGACGGCTTGTTCTTCGGTCCATGGCTCATTTCTTGCCTGAATCAGTTATGGGAATCGTGTTCTCTAACTCCCAAAAGACGCCTCTACAATGCCTAATTTCCAATCTACATACTCTTAAGATTAAAAGTACCATAAAAACTAAGCAATTAACTTTTTACTGTCAGGAGGTCTGGCCCACCTATCCACTTAATGGCGACCATTGGCCCAGAGAAGGGACATTTGACCCCTGCATTCTCCAAAATCTTTATAATTTCTGTCAAGCCAGTGACAGGTTACTAGAACTCCCATACATTGAGGCTTTCCTCTTTCTGAGAACACGCCCATCTCTCATTAAGTCTTGTGCTCCCACCCAAATGCTTTTAGCTAGCTCTGCCGCGACCCAAACTGTTTCCTCATGCCCTCAGGACATGCTCGACGATGTACCCCCGGTCTTTCCTTGGCCGCTGCCTGCCTACCCCCAAACTCGTTCCTCACTGTTACCTCTCACTGTGGTTCCGCCCTCCCCTCCCCTGATCTCTGATTCTCCCAGCAGCTCTGGTCCCCTCTGTGCCGCAGTTACTTCCCGCTGTGTGATCGTTTCCCTCTTCACCTCCTGGGACCCGTAGCTCTCCCAGCAGCTCTACTCTGCCCTCTACATCATTCTCGCTGCTCACCCACCATACTCGATCTCATTTGTTTTGCCCGTCCAGGAAGCTGCGTGAGTGTTCCAGCTTGCACCGGGAACAGTTGCCATGCTGCAAACCTCCGCCACGTGACAGGGTGCCACCATCTTGGGACGGATCACAGTCAGTGGGCGCCCCCTTGTGGCTCCTCTTGTGAACAGCAACAGCCACCCTGTTGCAGTCCACATGACCGTTCACTGTGCTGCTGACAGCAATTTTCTCGCTGCAAGGCACACAGTGAGATGCCATCTGCCTGTGTTTCCTTGTCCCAGGGTAACCGGCAGCCACTCTGTAGCCTCTCTACAGATAATTGCTAACACACATCTCCCGGACGGATGGCTGCCCAATGGCCCTCTACTCTGCAATCTTCTTCTCAAGCTCTGTTACCACTTTGGGAGCAAGCTGGCCCCGAGGGACTAGTTAATATACATATGCCTTTCTCCCTTTCTGATCTATCACAGATTACTCATGAATTAGCTTCTCTGTTGACCCACAAAATTATATCAGGCAATTTGAATTTATTCCTAATTGTTATGATTTACATTTTAAGGATGTTTATGTGATTCTAAATACCACTCTCAGCTCACAAGAGTGAAATCAAGCAGCTCGAGAAGAAGCTGACTACAGACATAAGGCAAACACCACTGATAACGACCCTGGGCCTGTAGCTGTGCCAGAACAAGATCCTAACTGAAACTATCAGAATGGACAAGGTTCAACAAAATTACATAAGATGATTGAGTGTCTGACTGTGGGCCTTAATAAGATTGCTCACAAACATACTAACTATAACAAACTTTTAGAACAGGTCCATGAAAACCCAGCTCTGTTCCTAAATCAGCTTCAGGAAACCTTACTTAAGTTTACTAATGTAAACCCAGACTCTCATGAAGGGATGATTGTTGTTAACTCTTATTTTATTTCCCAATCTGTTCCTGATATTCATGCAAAATTACAAAAGGTTGAACATGACCCTCAAACTCCACAAGGGGATCTACTTAAATTAGCTTTCTGTGTCTTCAACAACAGAGATAAGATTCAAAAAGAGGAAAAGAAAGCTCAAAAATTAAAGTTTGCTAAATATCAGTCTGACCTTTTAGCAGTGGCACTCGGAGCTCCCAAGACAAGAAATCCACAACAAGGTGTAGCTGCTCGAGTCCCGCCCAGACCATGCTTCAAATGCAGTAAACAAGGACACTGGGCAAAAGATTGCCCTAACCCTGGCATCGCTCTAGGACCCTGTCCATACTGCAACCTTAAGGGGCATTGGAAGAGCGACTGTCCTAGCTGCCAGTGAGCGGGTAAGCCATCCTCGAATCCCTCGCCCTCACAGGAGACTCTGTCAATGCCAGAATCGTCACTAACTGACCTGCTTGGACTAGCTGTGGAAGATTGACGGGGCTCAGGGCTCACAGCCCCCATTCCAGTAACCTTGTCAAAGCCTGGAGTCTCACTGGAGGTCTCAGGTAAGATAATATCTCTGCTTGTGGATATGGGGACGACTTATAGTGTACTTCCTGAATTTTCAGGACCTTGTAGTAAGTCCTTGATTTCTGTTGTGGGCATTGATGGCCAGCCTAATCAACCTTTGCAGACTGGGCCTGTCCCAGGTAGATTTTAGACTCTTTTCTTTACCCATAGCTTCCTAGTAATCCCAACATGTCCCACACCCCTTTTAGGTAGAGACCTTCTTCAAAAGCTTAATTTTTCCTTTATTTTCTCTCTCCCCACAGCTCTAATCCTCCAAACAGCCTCACAATGCAGCGCAAAGCCATTCCCTCCCCTTCATCCTTCTCTGGTTGACCCCGTGGTTTTGGACACATCCAATCCCACTCTGGCTACACATGCCACACCTGTTTTAATCCATCTCAGGGATCCCTCAATTTTTCCCTGCATTCCCCAATACTTCATAGCTCCCCAACATTTAGGGGACTTAAACCCATAATTAAGCGGCTTTTAGACAACGGTTTTTTAAAACCTACCCATCCACCCCACAATACTCCCATTCTCCTGGTACTCAAGCCTGATGGGTCTTATCGCCTGGTACAGGACCTTAGGGTAATTAATAGTGCTGTTACCCCAACTCACCCAGTGGTGCCAAATCCCTATACTATGCTCTCTCATATCCCTCCCTCCACCATTCACTTTACAGTTATAGATCTTAAAGATGCCTTCTTCACTATCCCCCTACACCCTGATTGCCAAAACCTTTTTGTGTTTACATGGACTGACCCAGACACTCTCAGGTCTCAACAACTTACTTGGACAGTGCTCCCCCAGGGGTTCAGGGATAGTCCCCACTTCTTTAGTCAAGCTCGCTACTGACCTCACAGAACTTGATCTCAAACCTAGTGTTCTTCAATACATAGACGACCTTCTATTATGTTCTCCATCCCATATGTTAGCCATACACCACTCAGCCAGTCTTCTTAATTTCCTTGCTAGTCATGGATACAGGGTCTCTCCTGCTAAAGCCCAGATAGCCTCCCCAAAGGTCAAATACCTAGGTCTCGCTCTCACCCCCACCACTCGCTCCATCACTCAGATCGTAAGGCAATTCTTCATGATCTCCAGGTGCCCACAACTAAACAGCAGGTTACATCTTTCTTAGATTTAGCTAATTTCTTTCATTTCTGGATTCCTAAGTTTGCAGCCCTAGCCCAACCCCTCTACAAGGCCACTAAGGGTCCTTTATCAGAACCCCTGGACCTTACTATGCCCATACATGCCTCCTTTCAAAAATTAAAAGAGGCTCTCCTAAAAGCTCCAGCTCTTACCCTTCCTGATCCCACCCAACCTTTCATCCTATACACTACTTGTCAGGGCCACAACGCTATAGGTGTACTAGGACACAAAAAGGGACCTTCTTTTCAAGCAGTAGCTTACTTGTCAAAACAGTTAGATCACACAGTAAAAGGATGGGCTGCTTGTCTCCGAGCTCTTGCAGCTGCAGCCCTCCTGACACAGGAAGCTAAAAAGTTTACATTAGGGCAATCTATTACAGTACACTCACCTCATCACCTACGTGACCTTATCTTACATAAGGTGCCCCCTGCCCTAATGACCCCTTCTCGCCTTCAACAGGTACACTTAGCTCTCTCTCAAGACCCTTGCATCTCTATTGCAACTAGTGGTCCTCTTAGTGTGGCAACCTTACTTCCCACCTCAGAGGGCCATCCTCACCATGACTGTATTGAGTTTTTACAGATGACTCCCACCCCTTTCCCTCACATCAGTAGTGTGGGGGATGAGGTGTCACTTTGTAGGCCCCAACCCCCTCTAACCTGCAATTTACAATAGCCCCCCCCCCCGGTATGCGAGACCGAGGTAGGACAGGAATGCCTGTTCTCAGTGAGATCTCTCACCCTCTGGAAACCATACTGTGAGCTGGCTTTGTTTTGCAGAAGTCTTGAGGAAGTGGCTGGCCACCCTTTGTGACACTAACAGCAGACAAATTAACAACATTCTTGAGCTAATGAATTTCTTCCTGGGCTAGAGAAGTTAGGAGAACTGGTTGTGATTATTTGCTTCACTTAGATAGTTTAGAATAAACATTGTAGTCTGTCACATTGTAGCTTGTTACAAAGAATGCCTTTTCACTACTTAATTATCTGGGCTCTGTGAACTGATCCAGTTTACTATATATGAATCTTAAAATAAAGATTGTGCGTGCAGTGCAGTGCAACGCGGTGCAGGCAGTAAAGGTGCCGTGTCTCCTGTCTTCCTTTCCGAGTGCTGCACCCCCCGTGTCCCGATCAGGCGTGTTTGCGTGTTTACCTTTCCCGGAGTTCAGAGTACCCTAGATACTCACGACACAGTAGCATACCTCTCTTTTTGGCTTTTGACACATGGTTCATAGATGGCAGTTCAACAAACACAGACAACCAAAAGAAGGCAGGATACACAATAGTTAACCAGTCCAAAGTTATAGAAGCAAATCCACTGCCACCTGGCACCTCGTCACAGAGGGCAGAACTTATTGCCCTTACAAGGGCTCTTACACTAGCAAAAGACAAGATTATAAATATATACACTGACTCAAAGTATACATTTAGCATTTTACACTCTCATGCCTCTGTCTGGCAAGAATGGGGTTTTATTACTACTCAGGGAACCCCCATCATTAATGCTCCCCTTATCCTTAAACTTCTAGAGGCAGCCCAATTTCCAAAGCAGACAGCAGTTATTCATTGTAGAGGACACCAAAACTCTACAGATCCTACTGCTCAAGGCAATGCCTTTGCAGATTCACAAGCCAAGTTAGCTGCACAAGGGCCCTGCCCTTCTCATCTTCTCCCATTAGTCCCAAACAGTTTACCTCAGCCTAATTATTCACCAGAGCAGTTTCAGCTACTTCACAAACCAGGTTACACACAAAACACTCAGGGATGGATTTTTCAGGGATCTAAACTTGTTCTCCCACATCAACAGGCCTTAGACATCATCACTGACTTACACAACTGTTTTCACATAGGATCACAGGCCCTATACAAACTCTTAGCCCCAATAGTCACACACCTTTCTCTAAAAGCTATCATTCTTAAGATTACTCACACATCTTTGTGCCAGGACCTCTCCTCAAGGACGTATGGCACCTCCTTCCTTTCCTACCCATCAGATTCGGGGACACACCCCTGGTCAGGACTGGCAGATAGAGTTTACACACATGCCCCACCACAAGACTCTCAAATATCTTCTCACCTTTGTTTGTACCTTTTCAGGATGGATAGGAGCCTTTCCCACAACTAGGGAAACTGCTGATGCAGTTACCAAAATCATATTACAAGAAATCATTCCAAGGTTTGGTCTACCTCAGAATATCAGATAATGGTCCCGCCTTTATTTCTCAGATCACTCAACAGGTATCCTCAAGCTTACACATCACCTGGCACCTACACATCCCATACCATCCACAATCCTCAGGAAAAGTAGAAAAGGCAAATGGCCTCATAAAGACACACCTTACAAAACTCACTTTAGAACTACATCAATCTTGGCCTCAACTTTTGCCCTTAGCCTTAGCCAAGCTCAGGGCACTTCCCTGGGCTCCTACTTTCTTAAGTCCTTTTGAACTTATGTACGGCAGGCCATTCTTACTCCACAATCTTCCTACTCCCCAAAATCTCCCTCCACTGGATGACTATGTCTCAGTCCTCTCCTTCCTCTGACACCTGTTGGGACAACATGCTGATCTCTGCCTTCCACAACCCTCTGGAGAGGCCAAACCAGATCCTCCCATAGCCCCAGGAGATCTAATTTATCTCAAATGTTCTAAATCCATAGGACTACAACCAAGGTGGAGTGGCCCTTATCTGGTCTACTTGGCTGCCCCTACAGTGGTCAAAGTTGCTGTACTCCCATCCTAGTTTCACATCACTCAGGCTAAGAGGTGCCCTCCCAGCCCTAAATCTGATGATTCTGAATGGTCATCTCATCTTCTGTCACCCACCCATCTCTGTTTCACGAAGGCCTTGCAGCCAGTTAACAGGCTAAGTCATGTTTTGTTATCCACTTTGGTTCCTAATTTCTTATGTTCTATTAATGATCATTTTTACAGCAAGACTCTTGACAGTCTTTCCTAAAGACTCCCACATCATGCGTAAGATCATCTTCATACTGTTCTATGTGACAACTTTCGTAATCCTTCCTACCCTCAGCTGTCTGGTTAAATGTGACATCCCTGAAAACCTAAGCCCTTACCTTCCCTATACTGGTACAGCCACCGCCTTCCCTATTTCCTCTATTTTTTCCAGTTCAACTCCTGGATCGGAGACAAGTTTTACACACCTACCCTCTTAACTTTTATGCTTTCAGATGTGAGAGTAATCACCTCTCATAACATCACTCCTCCCAACCTCACACTTATTTTTCAGAATTCTACCTCACTGTGACAATGATCCTACCTCAATGTCATCCTGATATAATGACATGTCTAAATCAAAGGCACCTTTCCCTCTACCTCACCTGGGTCCTTAAATATGACAATGCCATGTCTCCTCATAACATCATATCTCTTTGTTTTTCTAGCCTAAAATACGTGCATTCAGCAGTGAAGTTGTCCTGGCTAAAACACCTGGCACCAGTGTCCACCTGGGCATCAACCATCATCCTGTCGACTCCCCTAGACTCCAGTACAGTGCCCCCTGCCAGCAGGAAGTAGTTAAAGAGAGAAATCTTCGCCACTTTTCATAATAATCATAAGACGGGATATGAATGGGTTTTGGCCCAGACAGGACACTGTAGCCAGGAAAGCCTCAACCAGCACCTCCCCTCTCCCTAGAGATTTACCTGTTACTCTATCTCCCCCCCACCCTTAGGAATCTGCCCCTGGCACCAAACGTGTGCCAATAAAATATCTGTGCATCTCTAATGGCCCTAGGGCACTACCCTAAGCTTAGGCTACTTATGTACTCCCCACGCCACGTGTCTGCCAGAGAGAAAACCGGACTCCAGTGGTCAGGGGGTGTCGGTTATCTCTCTCCATGTTCTCAGAATAAAGGCCTCTTTTGTTTTATACTTCACATCTTTTGGAAATAATCCTATCAAAGGTCATTTGTATTTCATACTTATCATTTCAGCTGCGCCATCATTCCCCACAGTTCTATCACAACCAAAGTGGAGTGGCCCCTGCCTGGCCTTCCTCAAAACTCTAATGGTGGTCAAGGTTGCTAGACTGCTATCCTGGTTCCACATAATTCAAGCTGAGCAGTGTCCTCCTAGTCCTAAATCCAAACATCTCATCTTCTATCTCCCACCTGTCTCCATCTCACCAAGGCCCCACAGCCACAACTTTCAGGCTAAGTCATGTTTTGTTATCCTATTTGGTTTTTGATCCCTTACATTCAAGTAGTTAATTTTTTCACTATAAGTCTTTCCTAAAGACTCCCACATTATGCATAAAATTGTTTTCATGCTGTCCTATGTAATTATCTTAGTTCTCTCTGCGCTCAGCTGTTGAAACACAAGGCCCTTGCAGGTCTAAGATCTCGTCACTTACAGTGATACAACCCCAGCCTTTCACAACCTTAATTTTTTAATTTCCCAAACATGATTCAACTGTCAGGCCTTACCTTTCTCATGCTTCCCATTCTCTCCAGCTCAACCTCTGGACCAAGGACAAGTCCTATCCACACTTTTACCCTTCAGATGGAGGAATAATTACCTCTCATAACTCCACACTCCCGACTCCATGATCACCAAGGCCCTGATGGAAGTACACATTTGGATCAAGGGCACTGTCCTTCTACCTCTCCTGGGTCCTTTTAAATATGATGGTGGCCTGTCTCCTCATAGTACCTTGTGTTTTTTTATTTCTCCAATCTAGGATGTCAGGGTACACCAGTGATTAATTCCTTGTCCTGGCTGAAACACCTGGTATCAGCTTCTACATGGGTTACCACCTAGACCCCAACACAACACCCCTGTCCAGCAGGAAGTAATAAGTGATAGTCTTCACCCTTTTCCTAACAATACAGAGATGAGAATGAAAGATTCTCGCCCTAGTATAAATTAGTGTATAGTTATGGCAGTAGTCCAATGTGGCCGAAGACCAAAGCAGGAACACTTACCACTTCCGGCTTTTTCTTCAGCCTTGATTGCAACTCCCCTTCCTGTTTGCACACACAGAGAAGTCCAATCAGCTCCTCACACATCATCAATATCTGCCCCATTTGCCACTTCCGATCAGAGGTCATAGAACCGTCTGCCTCTCTGTAGCTGGTTGAAGAAGACAGCCCACCACTATGGGTTGTGTGCTCCTTTCCACATCCTCAACTCAATAAACCTCTTCATTTTTTGCTTCTCTATTGTGCCTTTAACATGAGGTATGATTAATAAATACCTCGTGTAGTATTTAAGCTACATGACATAGGAGAGGAGAATGACCATCACCCAAGGACTTCACATCCACTTCTGGGGAGAGGGTTGGCATGTTTCCCAGGGCGAGCAGAACCACTGTACCATGTGACTTTGTTAATTGTCTTTATCTGGAGATTAAATGTGGTTTAAGGAGATGCATATTGGTTCCAGTTGACAAAAAGTGGGCTGCAACTGTCAGCTGTGCTTTGCTTGTCTAGGCCCAGTCACCCACATGCTCCTCTCAGTGTTTGAGATGTGATTAACACCAGGAGCCGATTTGAGGTCAAGGAGATTGTCTCAAATAACTAAGCCAGGCCTCATCCAATTAGCACAAAGACCTTAATTACATAGCTGAAGTTTCCTTGAGGAAGAAGCAATTAAGCTTGTGGACTCTGCTCTAGCTCCTGTCTAAGCCCTAGCTTGTCACCTCCGTTGCAGTCCTAGACCTACCAAGGCAGCCCTCAAGATCACACAAGCTAGCAACAGCACACACACATGCATGCGCACACGCGCACACACACCCTCCTCCTGTTATGTCTGCTTCTCTGAGAGAATGCTGACTGCTGACTGCCGAGGGGTCCTGGCTCTGGAGGTTGTGCAGCCCAGCTCTTACATGCCAGTACCTTAGCCAGGAAGGGGCTGCTCCGGGTTGCCTGTGTCACTTGCTCAGAGTCAGGGGCCTTTTCTGCTGTGTGTATGGGCATCTCCAGCAAGGTCTGAGTTTTACCAGTCCAGGGAACAGCTGGGGAGAGAAAGGAAGAGGATAATCTCATATGGAAGCAAGGAGACCTGGGGAGTAGGGAGACAGTAGCTGTCTCCAACTAGGTGCCATTCAAGAACTGACCTGGCTGCAGAGCTGGACTCTCGTGCCATTGTATGTCTGCAAAAGCACGTGCCATTGACTAGAAAGAGAGCAGCTGAACATAAAATGACAAGTGCTAGGGAGAAAAGCCAAGGAAGGGAGAGGCAATAATGGGGCAGGGAACATTTCATATAGTGGTTTTGGAGAAAAGCAAGTGTTTAGATGATGATCAAAGCAGGCCTTTGAGGACGTGACACCTCAGTGTGGAACAGAGCAAGCCAAGCAAAGATCTGGGGAGGAGCCTACCAACTGGGAAGGGCCAGAAGTGCAAAGGGACATGATGTTAGAGAGAAGAAGGACCATCATTCTTCTCCCTAAGAATGGCTGCAATCATGGGAAAGGATGCAAGGACGAGCTTTGTTTACCCTATGTCCTGTACAGTGGAAGTGGCTGCAGCTGAGTCAAGAGAACTGATGGGAGGTGAGGACCAGGCGTGGACTGAGTCAGATCATGTAGGTATCGCAGGCCAAAATAGGGAATTCAAGTCTTGGTCACAGTGGGATGGGATCTGTTGGGGAAGCCAAGGAGGGAGGCAGACAACTCAGACCAGCATTTTTTTTTTTTTTTTAAGAAGCTGGTGTTTTACGAAGAAGGAGGAGAAATAACTCAAGTACAGTCACTTTGCCATCAATAGAGCACATGTACAGGACCATGTATAACACGAAGGTTTCATAGACTCTGTTGCCTTAGTTTGCTGCTCCATTGAGTTCTAAGACAAAATCACCTAATGCCATGTTTGTCAGAACATGTCCCTCTGTTACCTGACATGTGACTGGGGGCTGGGGTGTAGGAAGAGAATCCTCTCCAGGAAATGGGGAGAGAAAGGAGAGGGAATAGTGGAGATCGACCTGAAGGTTTTAAGAATTCTCCCACACTGTTTGGGGAAGCTCTGGCCGCAGACCTGGCCAAGTTCCCCTACAGAAGACCTCACTGTGTGCTGCCGCAGTACATCAAGGATTTCCTAGTAGGGAGCCTCATAAGAGGCCTGTTGGGAGAGAACTAAAGCCCTCCACTGCCACCTGCTGGCCACTGGCTATAAGGTTTCCCGGAAAAAGGCCCACGTTTGCGCACAAAAAGTCAGACATTCAGGATTTGTCTTAAAATAGGGGCTCCAAAGTTTAGGCCAGAGAGAAAAGAATCCATGTGTTCCATTCAGTTGTCCGATTACAAAAAAGGAACTTAGAGAATTCCTTGGGGTGGCTGTATCAATATACCTGGGTTTGCTAAAAAAGCAAGGCCACTCTATGATAGTCTAAAGAAACCCATAACAGAGAGGTAACCAACTAGACTTTAGAAGAACCTGAGGCCTTCAAACAGACCGAAAGGGCTTTAGCCTCAGCTCTGGCCCTAGGAATCCTAGAGGGGCCCCGCCCTTTCAACTTATTCATTGATGAAAGACAACATGCTCTTTCAGGAGTCCTTACTCCGAATGGTTGGACCCTGGGAAAGTGAGTTGCTCTGGGGGGCCCAGTCTTATGGAACCTGGTCTGTCTTATTTTTTTCATCACTGAAAAATGAAAGCAGGGGGGTTGCGCTGTGGCAGGCTGGGTTCTTTAGGAACTTGTTGATCTTTTAAATGGAGAGGATGTTTATGTTTCCAGTGTTCCAGCTGCTACGTGGAGCACATTGGTTTGGTACCAAAGTGTAAGGGAGGACCACCTGCTCTGCATTGGGGGCCCTGTGGGGTCTTGTTGTGGTCTTTGCCTCAGTAATGAGGTTTATTCATCTGGAGTTTTTCTTGGAGTAGCTTTCCTATGATTGCAGCCAAAAGGGCAGTCTGCTGATACTTATGTTCCTTTTTGGCTTCTTTCTCCCAGTTCACAAAAACTTTCTGGGCTCTCTGAAGCAGCTGGGAGGCATTCATGCCCGCAAACCCATCAATTTTCTGAATCTTCCTGCAGATGTCAGGGGCACACCGTGTCACAAAGAATGAATTTATCATCTGCTGATTTTGTGAGGCCTGAGGGTCAAATGGGGAGTAAGTTCAGTATGCTTCACATTGTCTCTCATAAAATTTAGCAGGGCTTTCATTAGCTTTTTGGATAATTTCAGCAATCTTGGACATGTTAATAGACGTTTTCCCTCCTTCCTTTATCCCTGCTGCAAGAACTTTGCAATACAATTTCAAAGCACTGAGGCTCTTTGCAGTGTGCTCAGCCACAGTCTGGAGTTCTAGACTCTAGCCAGGTTCATATCCCCTCAAAGATGTGGTACACTCTC
This sequence comes from Cavia porcellus, assembly GCF_034190915.1. NCBI lineage: Eukaryota > Metazoa > Chordata > Mammalia > Rodentia > Caviidae > Cavia > Cavia porcellus. The sequence continues at coordinate 83,850,463 of NW_026947487.1, forward strand.
TGGTGCTGAAGAGAGTTAGGGAAATTTGTTAGCAACTTGCTAGGTGGGCGGATATATCCAAAATATGGAAGTCAGGAGACTGATCACGGCTTGAGGCTTTTCAGAGTAGGAGGGAGTGTGATGCTTCCAGTTAAGGAGATCAGTGGACACGCATCATTGATAGTATGAAACAGGTTGAAGATTTGGTCCCCTCTGACCACCAGGATATCCTCAGAGAGGTGTCTGGAGATGCGCTGAGTAGAGCTGGTGGCAGATGGGGCTCAGCTTAGGGTTTTGGGGAACCAGGCTGTGCTGGGTGTGGTGCAGACTTCAGAAATGGAATAGGCTGTGCTGGGAGAGGTGCATATGGCTGTAGCAACCAGCTGAAGCTCTAGATGTTCCTGGGGAAGGGACCTTGAGAGGATGAGAAAATAGCGATGAAAGCTGAGGTCTGGTGGAGCCCTCTCTCCTAAAGGGAGAGAAGGGACTGCTCAGTTATTTATAAATAACTGTAGCACAGTTATTTATACACTCAAGAGGAGGATGTCAATTTTAACCCTGCTGCCTAGAGACTTGTTTGCCTGGCTGGCCTGGGCTCCTTGCCTTCTTGGAGCTGGAACAGCTTGTTTATGTGGCTTGCTTTGGGTTCTCTGTGTTTTTAGGGCTGGCCTTGCTTGCGCCTCATACATGTGATCAATCTTAAACTTCAACCGCTCCCTACATATCTTTTTTGTTTGGTTGTAGCATGGGTTGGGTGGTCAGTTGAAGCAAGGAGGAGCTGCGTTTGGAGAACTCTGTAGGAAGACTTTTCTTTTTTGAACCCTTTTCATTTTAAGTGTAGCCTAAGAATTTTAAGTCCCTGCATTCTGCAGTTGAAACCCTGTATATTCCAAATAACCTGTAATAGTAGTCAGCTACCAGTGTAACCAGTAATTGTCAAACAGTGTTAGTGACTTGAGTTTCTTTTATTGATAACATTTACTGTGACATTGTATTACTTCCTGAAGTACTTTTTTTCTGCAGGATGTTCAAGACCAAGTTAAGGTGACACCTCTTGCTATCTATCAAGGTCAGTTAAGTCTTCTCAGGAATTGTCTTGGAACCGTGCACAGCATCTCTTAGCTCTTCTGTCAGTGTCAGCCATCTGGATGCCATTGCTTGACCATCTTGTTCTCTGTAAAAGCTTGGAAGACCCTTTCTCCCCCAGTGACTGTCCTTGGGCACACCACACACTGATGATCACTTTCCTCTATGGTTTCATAGCGTTCTTTATCAGAAGGGAGTATAGGATGTCACAGCAGAGGCTTTCTAATGTCCTGGATCCTCATTGACCTTGGAGAACTAGAGCCAAAATATTAGCCATCTTCTTAGCCCATCTATTTCCCTAATTTTTGGTCTCAGTTATCGAATATCCAAAAGAAAAGATTGAGGGGGCTGGGAATTTAGCTCAGCAGCATAAGTGCCTGCCTGACAAGCATGAGGTCATGAATTCAATCCCTGGTACCAGTAAAAAGAAAGACTGATAACAATATAGTTTAGTAGAGGCAGTAAGCTTAACATTATTATCTTATCTAAATATCAGACACTTCAGAACATAAAATGGAATCGTTATTTTTTAAACAACCATGGGTGTTCTAACATTTGAATATCCATAGAATGTTAACAGTTACATATTTTACACAGAAAATTAGAAATGAAGCCATATGTAATACTATAGCATGACAATCATAATGACATTTTGTAACACACCTGAATTTCCATTTTGACATAAAATATATTTTTTAGTCAATCATCATTGAACAAGAACTGGTTAATGCTATCAGCCAGCTGCTTTCTTATTCATCAATTGGAGTCCTGTCCAATAACTTTTCTCTACCCTAAGATATTTTTATTTATTTATCTTAATTTTTAAATGACTTATGAAAAACCCAGTCATAACATTTAATAACACTATTTTTTAAACAATGAGAGACTCTCAAGTCATTAACAACAATATACATTGCATTTACACAACCAATTTTAGCATCATTTTGACTAACTGATAACCCAGGTTGAAGCATGTTTTTTTTTTAATCTATGACCCAAATTAAACTTTGATCAAATGATCCAAAATTGCCTGAGAGAAAAAATTGTTCAGCTCAAATAAAAGGAATAACTGTTCACAGAATGGACAAATGGACAAACATGGACAGACAATCTGTACAGATTTGAATAGACACAGAAACAAGCACAGAGCTCCTTGGTGCCCTCAAGAACTCCAAAATCTTGGGGGCTATGCATACAGTTGTATCACACTCCTTTGCTGAACTAGCTCATTCCTCCTTCCCTGTGTTCTGGGGGCTGGATCACCCATACCCTCAGGGTGTTTCTTAGGCACTCCGTGTACTTGGGGCACTCCTGTAGGGGCAGGGCCCTTGTGTTTTTGGCTCTGCATGTGTGAATGAGCCCAGCGACTGCCAACAACAGCTTAACAGACTGGACAAACAGATGAACAGATACACAGGCAGACTGACAAACATCTTACAAAATTAGCGAGCCCTGAATATATTTTTAGCCAAATTGAATCACCTATTCAGATCTTTGATTTTTGTTTCTGGTTACCATGTCTTGGGCATTCTGGGTCAATTCCTTCAAATAGCTCCAGGTCTGGTCTCACCCCATCATCTATTAGCTGTAGAGCAGTCTCTGAGGCATCACTGTCCCAGGACTGAGCATCTTCTTCTTGCAAGGTGGAATCAACTCCTTCTCCGGGTTTGAGTTCATGATACAGCCAAACAGCATGTTCTGGTACCAATAGGCCATTCAGTATTCTCTGAAAAGACACAAGCACACCCTTGACCCCAAATTAGCACTGAGCTGGGTCCCTGCCATTGTCTAGTATGAAGATCTTTCTGAAGGACACGTTCTAGCTTCTTTCTTTTATGTGACTGCATTGTCTTGCTGCCGCTGCACTCCATCCTTAGTGGAATTTAAAACTTGTTAATGGTACTTGCTGCCCAGTGAAGTCTAGGTAAAATCCCTCCCTTCTTTGTTTTTGTAACCAAGTTCTGAGCAAGTTTACCAATTTTTAGCCTGTATCTGGACTAAATGGAATTGTTTGCACAGGAGAAGCATTTTGATAGAAGGTGGCATAGGAAACAGAAGCCTGTTGAACAGTGTCTGAGGGAGGAGCAGCTCATGGCAGTGGAAGATGACAAAAGTAGCCAGAGCAAAGGAGGGGAAGCATAACCTCTTCCCCCCCCCCACATTGTAAGCAGGCTGCCCACCTTCGGGGTGCAGCATGCACATCCTCTCCCTGCCCTGCTTCCCCAGCACAGCACAAGAATGTTTACAAAATGAGAACCTGGCCTCCCCTAGGAAGTTACTCAGCCAGCCCTCCAAATTCTAAGCTGAAACAACGTACCAGCCATTCCAATCCATCATGGTCAACTTGGCAACTAGGCACCTTGCTTTAACCAGTTTGAACCAGTTTTTAGCTACAAAGATATGCTAATTTTTTAACATTTTACAACTTGAACATTTTAACACATTTAACAATCTTTAAGATCAATATTAAGGGTTGGGGGTTTAGCTCAGGGGCATAAGTGCTTTCCTGGCAAGTGTGAAGTCATGAGTTCAGTCTGCTGTAGCAAAAAGTAACTTTTTTGCACTTGTAGCAAAAAAGCAGATACAAGCAACTGTTTCCCCAGCTTCCTTGTCTGGTCCAAGCTCCTGCACAAGAGAGCTCTTTGGTTTCCTTCCCTGCTTGGGAGCCTGTGAGAAGGAGTAAGAAATGCAGGAAGCCGCAGTTTCTCCCATTACATAAATAACCCTTTTAAAGCCTGTAGAGGTCCAGAGAGATTTGTGTTGGTTTGCTTTTTCCCTGGCCTTGCTCGAAGCTGTTTTCCCCCTTGCTCCCAAGTATGTAAATTTCTAATTCCTTCTTCTGGAAACAATCTCAAGGAATTTAGCAAGCTGTATATTGTCAATGTATTGAAAACTAAAAATTGATATAAGAAAGCAAAAAGACCTAAACAAACACAGACTTATATTGATCATGAATTTGAAACAAGTAGCACTGAAATAATTTTGAAAAACAACGGAGCAGGAATTGCTGTTTGTGGCTGAGTTAAGGATGGCTGCTGTCCTGTATCTTTTTCTCCTGGACTTGTTTTAAAATAGTGCTCTAAGCCAGTTTTCTTATGGCTGTCTCAACCAGTTTATAATCAGTAAGATACTTCTAATCAAAACCCATGAAAGAAAAGTAAATAGTGGAATCAAGCATGCAACGAACATTTCCTCACACATTTGTGGTGCTTGAGAACTTGTTTACTGCATCTTTAACAACTGGTATAATCAAGACTTTCCCCCCCCTTTTGTTTCTTGTAAAAGCCTGTTTCTCTCTGGCTTCTCTTAAAACTATTTTTCTCTTTGGCCCTAGTGAACCCGTTTTTATATCCCCAAGTTTTACACCTGATGATGTCAATATCATTTCACTCCGGTGATGAATACGACCCCTACCGATGCACTTCTCCTCCTGTGGTGTGCACATGGGAGGGGTCCCCCAACCCATTATTTCTTCTTACTGCGATCTGTGTTCAGATGTCATTTGTAGTGACCAGTTGTAGCTCTACACGTTCCCAGGGGAAAGACGGTGAGAAGATGAGAAAATAAAGAGAAGAAACAAAAAGCAGAGGGCAGGGGGAGCCCTCTCCTCCCCTTTTTTAAAATTTTATTTTTAAAAAATGATTAAGATAAAAGACGACATAACAGCACAGGTCAGAAGAGAACAATTTAAGCAACATACTGTTTCACCACAAGACAACCCGACATAACAGTAGCTACCATAGTGTCTCTTTCCTTGAAATATTTGAGTGTACCTTCATATACTATAGTATCAAACATAACAAGACAGTGTAAACCCATTCAAGAGAATGACAGTAATACAGGGTATTCAGAACGAACTAACAGAAAATGAACGATGGTTACTATATTATCTCCTTGTCTATAAAAAGTTTTGTTTATATTATCACATATAATAAAATCCAATAAGATACAACATGATAAAACCAATGGAGACAGAAGAACAAAAGCTTGGTGGGACTTCAAAACGAGATGATATTAAATCATCACTAGCTATTATAGTGTCTTGTTTTCTTCAAAATCGCTGTTTATACTATCACAAACAATAAAATCAAACAACCCAGAATAAAACCATTCCAACTAATGAATGAAAACATTATAAAGCTTCAAAGCAATATAATGGGGAATCATGATTACCACATACTTTTATGTATTCTTACCATTTCTTACACTAAGGAAATTATTCAGTATTTATACATGTGAGTTTGATTTATTTCACTTATGAGTATGGCCTCAAGCTGCATCCATTTATTTATAAATATCTCAATGGGATCATTCTTTATAGCTGAGTAGTACTCCATTGTATAAAAATACCAGAACTTTTTTATCCATTCCTCAGTTGATGGACACTTGGGTTGTTTCCAAGATCTGGCTATTACAAACTGTGCTGCTATAAACATGGGTGCACATATATCAGTGTGGTATAATGTTTTCAGCTCTTCTGGGAATATGCCTAGAAGTGGAATAGCTGAAACAAATGGGACTTCCAATCTCAGGTTTTTGAGAAATCTCTAGACTGACCTGCACAATGGTTGCACCAGTCTACACTCCCACCAATGGTGCAGAAGAGTTCCTTTTTCCCCACAGCCTCTCCAGCATTTGTTGTTGTTGGTTTTCTTGATCCTGGCCATTCTTTCAGGAGTGAGATGGAATCTCAGTGTAGTTTGAATTTGCATTTCTCTAATGAATAATAATAATAAACATTTTTCATGTATTTATTTGCCATATGTATTTCTTCATCTGAGAATTGTATATTCAACTCAGATGCCCATTTTTGGATTGGTTCTTTGGATTTTGGGGTTTGATTTTTTAAAAAATTCTTTATATGTTTTAGACAGAAGTCCTTTGTCTACGAGACAGTTCACTAAGATTTCTTCCAGTTTGTGGGTTTTCTTTTCACTATGCTGGAGATTTCTTTTGACATGCAGAAACTTTTTAATAAGAGGTGATCCCAATTGTTGATTCTGAGAAATATTTCCCGTGCAGTTTGATTCCTGTTCAAGAATTCTTTACCTACCCCTATGTCTTCAAAGTTTTTCACCAATTTGTCTTCCAATAGATTTAGTGTTCCTGTTTTAATATTTAGATCTTTGATCCACTTAGATTTTAATTCAGTACATGGTGATAGGCATGGGTCTAGTTTTAGTTTTCAGTATATGGAGAGCCAGTTTTTCCAACGCCATTTATTAAAGAGACTGTCGTTCTTCCAATGAACATGTTTGGCCCCTTTATCAAAAATAAGGTGGTTGAGTGTGTTTATAGTTGTGGTTGTATCTTCTAATCTATTCCATTGATCTTCGGCTCTGTTTTGATTCCAATACCATGTTGATTTTACTACAGTTGCTTTGCAGCATAACTTCAAGTCAGGGATTGTGATGCTTCCTGCCTTGCCATTGCTGCTTAGAACGGTCTTTGCTATTCTAGGTCTCTTCTGGTTCCAGATGAATTTTAGGAGTGATTTCTCGAGATCTATGAGGTATGTTGATGGAATTTTTATTGGGATTGCATTGAATCTGTATAACAGTTTTGGGAGAATGGAGCCCTCTCTCCTAACAGGAGAGAAGAGACTGCTCAGTCACTGTAGTAATTTATTTATACATTCAAGAGGAACATATCAGTTTTAACCCTGCCACTTAGCAGCCTGTTGGCCTGGCTGGCCTGGGCTCCTTGCCTTTTGGGGGCTGGAACAGCTTGTTTATGTGGCTAGTTTTGGGCTGTGTTTTCAGGGCTGGCTTTGCTTTAGCATCACACATGTGATCACTGTCCAGCTTCAATAGCCCCCTACATACAGCAGGGATGGAGCAGGATGTGCCAGGAGAACCGTCAGCAATGGACTAGGTGGTATTGGGGGTGGCTGTGTTGGTGGTGGTGATGCAGTGGTAGGATCTATGTGTCTGGCTGGTGGCTGGCTGAGAGCTGCTTCTAGGGGTAGCAGAGCCCTAGAAGATTCAGATTGTCCCCATATATGGCAGGGGAAAGTCCTCATCAGGATTGTCAGGCAGGATAGCCATTGGGGTCACCATCTGACTAGAGGATTTGGGATCTGACCAGTCTGTTTTTATTACCAAGAGAGTTCCTTTTTGCTGGCACGCACAGGCCTGGAGCCAAGGTGGTAGATTCTGACATAAATTCATCCAGGAATCAGCTTGAGGGAATTGATCAGCACAGCTTTTCGGACCAGGTTCAGCAACTAGATTCCAAACTTGGTGAACAACTTCTACATTCAGAGTGCCCTCTGGCGGCCAAGCAGAGCATAGGCGTGCCATTCAGTTTCACAGATGTGGCGGCATTGAGGTTTCATTTTCATTCCGCAGTCTAAAGAGCCTTTCTTGAAAAATTTCAGCATACATTTCAGGGGTGTCATTTTACTCTGGCTTGTATGCATACTGACTGACTCCCAATATGCGTGTTTGTGAGCCCTTGAATGAGTAGCAACAGACAAAAGATCGGGTGCCTCTCTCAGAGAGAAAGACCATAGGCTCATTGGTTCTGGCCTGTCCCCCCTCATGGGGACACAGGTCTGTCTGTCCAGGCAATAGGCATGCACATATATCCCTGTGCCAGGTAGTTCCCAGTATGCGATGGCGCTGAGTCAGACCCCACTGCAGAGGCTGAGTCAATACTTAGCCCTTTAGACATGACTGGAAATGCAGAAACCAATCAAGCTCCACAGATCTGAGCCCCCTGGAGGGGGAAATGTGGAGGGGACAACCTGTTATTCACGTCAACCATTCACACTCAGTCTCACTCAGTCTGTGCACTCAGGCACACAGAGGCTGATACATTTGTACCCTCAAACCCTGGGATGAAGTCTAACTGAATCCAAAACACAAACTGACTGTTCTGACTAACACAGGCTGCTAGCACAGGCTTTGAGGATTGATCAGGACGTCACATCATCCATGCAGGGGACAGAAGTGACAAACTAAAACTGATAGGTTAACTGAGGGACATTCTGGGGCAGTCCCTCCTTGTCCGAGGGCCCCAGCTTGTTATGTTCTCTATCCTCTTAGGGTCTGATGAGGTCACTTCTGTTGTTTGGAGGTTCCCATTCCTGGACCGCTGAGGAGATTCTGAGCAAAGGACCCTAGGGTGTGCCTTCTTGTCCACAGGTCAGAGGCAAGTCCCTGCTGCAGTCAGAAGTTCTCCACCAGTGACTGAAATGGTCAGCGTGATATATCCCAGATGAGTCCCAAAGAAATGTTGTGGAAAAATGGGACCAAATGATGGAAGACACCCAGCACCAAGGAACTTGGCAGGCAAACAGCTTTACATTGGCGGGCTGATGGAAATCTCAGTTCCAAATCATCAGCCCCACCTTGGGGCTGATCAAACACTCACATATGTTGTTAACAGGAAGTACAAAAAGGCTGATACCAGGACTTTCCAGTCAGTTAAATATTGCCTTTTCATATGTTGTTAGGCAGATTTCTTTCAGGAAAGTTAGTGGAGGGTTACTTATCCTATAGCAGAAAGGTCAGGACTAGGATGAGCAGAAAGAATCAACAGTGAGTTAGACTAAGCTGAGATGTCTCTGGATGACAACTTCTTGAAACCTCGGAATGGGTTAACATAACACGATGCACTTTTGTCTGAGTTGCACCTATGTTGCACGCTGCCACTGGTGGGGGTATGTCATGGCTAGCTGAGTTTTGCCACTCTCTGAGTATGGGAATGGGCTGAGCCTGCCTTTCCCATCCTTGAATATAATATCAGACTCTAAGTTTTAAAACTTCCTCTACAGGATGTCTCACAGACAGATGCAGGAGGGTGCTTGTATGCAGCAGTGTGTATAGATCTGTGCATGTGAGGCCTCTGCATGCATGTGTGCACCTGTCTATCTTGGTGGGTAAGTAGTACGTGGTGTGTCACAGTTTTAGTCAGTGATGTTTATAGTGACCTAAAGATGTGTGGGGAGCCTTCTTCTCCTGGGACTCACTACTGTTAGGGGGCTGGGCTGTGCAGAAAGCCTGGAGGTGGTTGGTCACTAGACCCCAACAGGCAGAACATAGCTAAGTGGAAGTAGCAGCTGCCAACCTTATGCTCCTCCCGTGGCAGCTGACTCAGGGTCGCCACCCCTGAACTTGATCATACAGGGTCTACTCAGAGCACAATACCAGAGGCCTTTGAGTCCCTCTCTGCCTTGTGTCCATCTCCCCTGATTTCTCCAGGGCCCTACATTAGCCAGGAGCCCTTACAGAAACAGACTTATTATTACAGGGTGGTTCGGAATTGAGGGCAGCCACTATGCTCTTATGGGGTGCTGGCGTAAAAGTGCTTTTGGTCCTGAAGTGAACTCCCTCGCCCCTGTTGTTAGGTCTGAGAGAAGGGGGAAGAGGAGAAGCGAGAGAGGTGGGAGGTCCGAGGTCGAGGTCCGAGGTCCGTGGAAGGAGTGGAGCAGACGGCCGTGAAAGTAGTGGGCAGCGGTGGCTTTATTTCGGGAATGTGGGGAGAGGCCCCCCTCCGCCGGCCCCGGGCGCAGCCTCTCCACTGCACCCGGGGCCGTGGTTAACACGGGGAGAGGAGACTGGCGTACTGGCCGCTGGAATCCGGGATCTCTCTTTCTGGCGATCTCTCTCTCGGACACATGGCGTGGGGGAATATAAATGGCCTAAGCTTAGGGCAGTGCCCTAAGGCCATTAGAGATGTATAGGTATTTCATTGGCGCACAGGTTTAGCTCCAGAAAGCAGGTTCCTAGGGAGGGTTAGGGTTACAGTCAAGTCTATAGGGGGCGGGGGGAGGCGGGAGTTTCTAACTTAGCTGCAGCCTTTCCTGGTTACAGTGTTCGGTCTGGGCCAGCAACTCTTTCACTGTAAACAGAGTCTATGTCATCTTGTTCTAGCAGGATTCATAAGGCTCTTTTTTCAAAGATAAGTTATTAATTACTTTGTCTTGCTTCCCCCCTCCCAAGACCAACCTCCTCAGCCAAATATACAAAGCTAGAACCTTTCCTTTGTTCTAATGCCCAGCACTTTGTGAGTTCAGCTAGGTCAATGTACATGTAACATTCTGGAAATAAATCCACCTTTTTCCTTATTGGTCTCTCTGTTCTCTTGGATTCTGCAACATTCTGGCAATCATGAAGAGACATGGTTGTCTCTTTTGCCCGCAGGCCTGAGAGGGCCCAAGCTTCAGGAGTTTTGAGACTTCTGGAACCACTGGGTGAAACTTCAGCTCAGAAAGGATATTGGTTCTCCCAAAGCCCAGAGAGCTCTCCCCAGTTAGCACAAATAGAACCTGAGGGGATTCAGGACAATTCTGGAACAACAGCATCTATAGGACAGGGGTAAGGTTTTGGGGTCCCAAGAAGAAAAAAACCCATCCCATTAGGACAGAAGAGGAGTCTGATCGCTTCTTGGAAGGGAATGTATCTAGTAATCTGGCATGAATTTCTGGTCAGATGAAACCTATAACCCCAAATGGAATGTGGGGGGAGGCCTGTGGAGAAAATTACCCTCTAACACCTCACAGGATGAGCCTGTATCAAAAGCAGCTGGCAGGTAACTCTCAACAGCTCACAGGATGGGCCTGCTGTGAGAGTGTGAATGGGATGAGAAGTGGCCACTGTGAGAAAAGTTCGTGGAGAGTCAGAATGGTGGGAGTGACTGGCAATGGGGGAGGCTAGAGAAGAATACCACACCGGGATGAAAACAACTGGAAAGGGGAGGGTTGCGTGTGTGTGTGTGTGTGTGTGTGTGTGTGTGCGCGCGCGTGTGGAAAATAAAAAGTATGAGTCCAAGCTCACTTGGGCTCAGCTGGGAACTGGAAGAGGGGGGTAGAAAAATGATCTAATCAATCTGAAAACAAAAGTAATTGAAAAAATGATTTGCAAAAAGAAAAAAGAAAAATGATTTGCACTTTGATGGGAAAAGATGAAAAAATGTGCATCACTTTAGAGTGCTGGGATACCCAGGCAGAGTGCCACAGGCAAGCAGATAGGAAAGAAAAAAGAGAGAGAAACACCCTGTAAAGCAGGGTGATGACAATGACCAGCTTGGGTGAGGACTGAAACTAAAGCACGCCTGAGCCACTGCCTGGAACGGAGGCACAAAGCCAGGAGCCTTCGGCCCAACTGCACCTGGCAAGACTGGAGGGAAGAGACAGGTCTTTCCATGTCAAAGCCAGTGAGACCGAGCCCCAGATCTCCTCCCAGCTTTGGGAGTCCCGAGGCCAGCCCTTGGCACCGTCACCAGCCTGGCGCTGCCTGCAGGTGTCTGAAAGCTGGAGCAGCTCCAGCCGGGGGCTGAATGGTCAAAGCCCTTCTGGGCCCATGGAAAGTTTTACAGGAGAAATCAAATCACAAATTTTAATTAATTGGTAAATGTACTTTTGGTTTCCTGTTTGAGGTGATACAAAAACATTTTTTGTACATTACAAATTCTTGAATTTACAGGATTAACTTGCTCTTTTTTCTGCTCTCTATTGTTTTAAGATATGAACACTGATTCAAGGTCTATTGGCAGTTTTTCCAAAGTTTACTATCTGAGGAAAAAAAGAGAACACTTTAAGTTCAAGTTGCTATAGTCAAACTTTGTTATAAAAGGTTTACAGTAAGTAAAAAAATACTAAGAAGGCTATAAATATGTGAGATATACTTCTAAGGTGAGGGGATTTTGGATGATGAAAGTTTTGTCCTGTTAAAGAGATAAAAAGAAAGATAGTGACAAGACATGAAAGCTTACATACTTCGTGGATGTTAGGTCTGAGAGAAGGGAGAGGATGGGAGGAGAGAGGGAGAGAAGAAGAAGTCCGTGGGAGGTATGGAGCGGACAGCCGTGAAAGTAGTGGGCAGCGGTGGCTTTATTCCGGGAATGCGGGGAGGGGGCCCCCCTCCGCCGGCCCCGGGCGCAGCCTCTCCACTGCACCCGGGGCCGGGCCGTGGTTAACACGGGGAGAGGAGACTGGCGTGCTGGATGCTGGAATCCGGCGATCTTTCTCTGGCAATCTCTCTTGGACACGTGGCGTGGGGGAATCTAAATAGCCTAAGCTTAGGGCAGCGCCCTAAGGCCATTAGAGATGCACAGGTATCTCATTGGCACACAGGTTCTTAAGGATGGGGATATAGGGTTACAGTCAAGTCCATAGGGGGCAGGGGGGGGAGGAGTTTAGCTGCAGCCTTTCCTGGTTACAGTGTTCGGTCTGAGCCAGCAACTCTTTCAGTGGAAACCTTGTAGAAGTAATTTATTTTTAAAAATATGTACAGCTACTCATTAATTAGGTGGAGTTCAAGTTGTTTCTTCTAAAAACTCCCAAGAGGGAAATGATCAAATTGACATAAAACAAAAATGCTTAAGAAAGTGATTTGCTTAACAGAGTAGATATTGGGAGGAAAGACATCAAACCCACCCCATTAAAGTGTATGTTGGATAACTTTAAAAGAAATTATACAAAGAACTATAAAATAAATCTTTCCCTCTCCCAAGAGGTTAAGAACTCTTTATAGAATAGATTGGCCCTCCTTTAATGGTAAATGGTTGATGTGGGGGGGATCGTGATTGACAAAAACCAACTGGGGATATATATATATATATATGAATGATAGTGATTAGGAACAGAGGACTACCAGGGCATCAGGATAAGTTTCCCTATGTTGACTTATGGCTATAGCTCAGACTAAACCCATAAGGCATCAGCCCTGTCTAGGTACTTATTGACAAAAAACTAGGTTTTCCAGGCATAAATGCAACCCAGCTTTCAGAGGTGATTACAAAAGTGTATGTAAATAATGACCAGGAGGACAAACAAAAAACTGATAGGACGTTCAAAAAACATAAACAAAAGTCAAATCATAAAGGGGCAAAGACAAGGACACCAACAAAACAGAGTCAGACTGAACAGGGATCTGCCAGTTGACCAAAACTAGATTAAGATCAATGTGCACAATGTAAAATGTGGACACTGGGAAAATTAATGCCCAAAAATGATAACCGAGATGATACAAATTCCAAAACTAGGAGGCTACCTGCAAAAGATTATCAAAAAAACAAAAACCAAAAACAGAGCTGACCTCTCTGGACTGATAGAAATTAAAGATTACCAAGACTATTCCAGACTGGGCTCCGTTCTCTTAGGCACCCAGAAATCATAAGCACAAGGCCAATTCATGGACTGCCTGGGAGGTGACAACTGAACACTCGGTAATGGCACAACCCGTTGGATCCCTGTCTAAAACTGTAACTGTTAACCAGAAAAAAGGCTATTTTGCTGGCCTAAAAGATGTGTCCTAGGAGGACAAAAAGCTCAACATAAGTTCCTGAGTCTTCCAAACTGTCCAGTTCCTCTGTTTATTAAAAGGGACCCACTCAAAAACTACAGGCCCAAATTACCTTGGGGCCACTGAGATAAAGGAAAGACAACACAGCGCAAGGTTGACACCGAGGGCACCTCACTTAGCTGTACAAGACATCAAAAAAGTGAACTCTAGTGGCAAAAGGCTAATAGAGAACACCCTGAGGCTATGGTGATGAATAAAAAAGATCTTCGTGAAGGTGCTGAAGGTGAGTTTTGAGAAAGCTACTGCAATAAGACAGAGCTAAAACTGGAGCTAAGACACATCTGCAGTAATACTGAGAACACATTGCACAAGAAACAGACAACATGAGAGCTAAGTAAGGTGTGGTGGTGCAGACTGTAATCCCAGCACTCAGGAGTCTCAGGCAGGAGGATCTCTGTCAGTCTGAGGTCAGCCTGGGTTACAAAGTGAATTCAAAGCCAGCCTGAAATGCATAGTAAAAACCTGTCTCAAAAAACCAACCAACCAACCAAACAACAACAAAAAAACCCCACAAAACTGGGGGCGACTTGGCAGCAGAAAAAACAGAGACCCCATAAAGCCAAAGAACATATACAAAAGAGTCAGAGAACTGAGGAGAAAGCTGCAAAGCAGGGCAAGGCTACCCTGGAAGAGGTCAAACGACTCAAGGCCAAGGTGAAGGAAGCTCAACGCCTGCGGTAATGAACCGAACCGGAGTCAGTTCAACAGCTGCAGCTGGCCCTAGAGGCTGCCCCGAAGAGACTGCAGACAAAGGCAAAACATACGAGCATGCTAGGATGACTACATAAAGAGGCAGAGGCAACTCAGCAAGCAACTGAACGAGCAAAGGGAGCTCAAAAACATGCCAAGCGTAAGAGCACAGTCGCACTGGCGAGTAAAAGAGACAGAGTAGCTAAAATAGTTGACAGAGACACTTGCCCAAATCAAGGTACAAATTGAACTAAAAACTATAATGACACATACAAGAGGAGATAACAATGGGGAAGAAACTACAGCAGACATGCAAAAACACAATATCTAGGAAGAGCTATAACATTTGTGGCAGTTTGGAGGCAAAGATTTATGCCAAGACCCAATAGATAGAGATGACCAAACACAACAGCTACACGTCAGAAAAGGAGATCCGCGTGGTGCGCCTATGGCTGTAGGCAGCAGAGCACCAGCGAGGTAAGATTAAGGACAAATTACAGGCTCTATGTACATGGACAGAGGAAATGAAAATGCAAAAGCAACAAGCACAAGAGGAGGCCAGGCACTTGTGGAGACAAATGCCAGAGGAAAGCCACCACAAGTGTCAAACAGAGACAGAACCCACCCTGCCATGAAGGCTGAAGCTGAAACATCTTTAAAATACCAACGAGCTCTACAATCACTGGAGAAACTACAAGCCAAGGAAAATAAGAAGTGATCGTGGCAGACAGAGACAGGGCAAATGTGACAAATACAGGTAACCCTAGAGATACCCAGATAACACAGAGACAAAGCTGTAAGATAAGCACCACCCGCAGCTAAATCACACCTGACAAGAAAAACATAACAATGGCTGAGTTACAGAGGGGGAAAAACAAAGCAAAAGGCACAGCAAACAAAAGCTAAATGTGCTCATGAAAAAAACTGAACAAGCACTAGAGTGCTGACAACTAAAGACCAGTTAGACACTAAAGCTACGAGCAGAGGAAGTAACATAACAGAAGGGCTCGACACAGGTCAAAGCCAAAAATAAAAACAAAAAAATGGAGACAGCATTCAGATAAGCCACCAAAGAGGGGAGAAAGGAGTGCCTCCTCTAAAAAGCTGACCGGAAAAATAACATTTAAGCAAATCAAAGAGGCCCTGACTCAGTTCCCAGCCTTAGTACTGTCAGATATAACCAAGCCTTCCTTCCTGTATGTCCATAAACAAAAACATAGTCATAAAAGTCTTAACCCAGGTCATGGGATCCTGACAATGTCTGACAACATGCTTGTCAAAAAACTTAGATTCTGCAGCCCTAGGATGGCCTCTATGCCTTAGGGAGCTTGCTGATACAGGAAGCTATTAAGTTGGCTTTGGGACGTTTGAGTACCACCCTCCTTAATGGACCAGAGGGGACACCACTGACTGTCAAATCTGTGGGTGACTCAGTATCAGGGGCTCTTATGAGAAAATCCCCACATAACTCTAGAGGTAATAAGCATTCTTATCCCAGCCACTTTGCAACAGTCAGAGAGGCCCCTTCATGACTGTGTGATTATGCTAAAAGGGGTCCAGCAAACAGGATGTGCAGTGGTGACTCGGCTCTGTGGTAGAGGCCCAGGCTTTGCCTACCAGAACCTCAGCCCAGAAGACAAAACTAACAGCCTTGACAAGGGCTCTTTTGTTGACAAAGGACAAAAAAGTTAATATCTATACTGACTCAAAATATAAAAAAGAGAACTCCTGATTCCTGGGGAGAAAAAAAAAGTACAAAAATTTTACAGCTTCTAGATTCTGTATGGTCCCCAGGGAAAGTAGTTGTTATATACTACAGGGGACACCAGAGGACTAGAGTAATAGAACTCAGAGGAAACCAAAGACACACAGGTAAACAAAGTGGGCCACTATGGCAACCCTACAAAGAGGGGCCCTCATCAGAGCTGTTCCTCCTATTTTACATTTTCAGAACATCTAATCAGGATTTATTTGGGTTACAGATTTAAAAAACATGCTTCTGACTACTGCAAAGATGGTGGCTTGCTAGATCACTGGGTGGAAAGCCTCTCTAGGAAAAACAGCTCAGATGCTGGAATCTGACAACATGGAGAGGGCCAGATGAGTAGAGAGGGACTCTCACGAATCCAGGAGGAAACTGAAGGTAAAAGAAAAATAGGAAGAGGAAGGAAAAATGCGAGTGGAGGGCTGGAGCCCGATGTGCTCACTGAGACCGGTCCATGCTGTGCTGGGAGCACCGTGGAGTCGGGCAATTCAAGGTAGCGCTGAAGCCACGGCCACAGATAACGGGAATTGGTGAGTCCTCCTTGGCAGGAGGAAACGGTGCAGCATGGAGTAGAGCCAAGGTGGAGAACTTGTTCCTGGTGATTGCTGGGAATTGGGTCCCATTGCGGGTGTCATTGTCTGGAAGACATCTTGGAGTGGGGCAGAGCCCGGCACCATGGTGGCTTCAGTCAACTGCCCCCGGCCCAGAGAGGACTGGTGGGATCTGCTTGGGCTGAGGCATGCCCCTGGTTGGGACCCAATAGCCAGGGACAAAACTATCCTGACCCTGTGATGTCTGCCACAGCACAGCTAAGTTGCTGAAGGTACTTGCCAGTTGACTGGCTAAGGGGCAAGGAGCTAGCCCACATTGTCCCTGTGTGCACCTCAGATAACAGCAAACTGGAGAGGGCAGCAAATACCCAGCCAGCATGCTTCAGAAACACCATAAGCAATACAGAGAGGGCCTGAGACTTCCAACACACACCTGTCTGAAAGAAACCGGAAACATGACAAGAGATAGAAATAAGAAAAAACCTCAAGCCACTGACCCTCAGAAAATAAGCCCAGGAAAGGTAAATACAGAAGAGAACCAGTGGCAATATTAGCCATAACATCAGCAGACATAAGGAAATACCTTCATGACCTCATAGACAAACTTAAAACTGAAATTCTAATCCAAGTGAGGCAAGATTAAAAGATTAATTAAAGAAATGCTAAGCCCCTCTCAAGAAAACACAGATGGAAGAATGGAGGAACCCAGAAAAGGAAAAGAAATCTTTGGTGAAGAATATAAACAAAATTTAGAATACATGAAACAGATCCAAAGAGATTACCAGGAAACTAAAAACTCCATTGAAAGCTGGCAAAATGCCTTGACAGACTAAAGTTAGCTTTTTGAAACTTGAAGATTTATGTGTGATCATGAAAGAAAAGATCTCTTAAAAATAACAAGGAACCAGGAAGAAACAATTCAAAGGCTAGAAGATGACAAGAGGATCTATAACTTAAGAATAAAAAATGTGAACGAAGATGCAGGAGTAACCACAAACGAATTACAAAGACTATTCATGGAAATAGTTAAGGAAAACTTCCCAAGCATGGGAAAAAGAAATGATATCCAGATAAATGAGGCATACAGAATTCCAACCAACTACAACCAAAACAGATCTACACCAAGACATATCATAATTAAGATCCCAGAAATCCATCACAAGAAGAGAATACTAAAAGTGGCCAGAGAAAAGAAACAGATCACCTACAAAGGAAAAATCATCAAAATAAAGACAGACTTATCAACACAAACTCTCAAATTGAGAAGAGCCTGGGGGGAAATAGTCCAAGCCCCAAAAGAAAATAACCTCCAACCCAGATTGATGCTCCCTGAGAAACTCTCTCTTAAAATTAATGGAGAAATAAGATGTTTCCAAGACAAGGAGGAACTGTGGGAGTTCATGGCCACCAATCCAACCCTACAAAAAATACTGCAGGACATGCTAGAGAGAGAAAAAAAATATAACAGGATTCCAACAACAGTGGCAGAGAGATCTCAGTGAATGCGGCAGATAGTGGAATGAAGGAGAAAAGTGAACAAATAATGGCAAAAAATAGCAGAGAATAGCAGAGAATAGCAGAGATGAGGCAGAGAAGATTGGCTATAATCTCTAATATAGATAGCCTTGATACACTAACAAAAAGAAACACAGGCAAAGTAGATTAGGAGGCAGGATCCATCGAGATGCTCTGAATAGGAAATATACTCAACCTGAAATAAGGTTAATAAACTAAAAGTCAAAGATGAGAAAATGATGCTCTATGTGACAGGGAACCAGAGAGAAATAGGGACAACTCATCCAGCAGCCGCAGATAGCTTGGAATGTTGTAACACTTTTGTGCAGTGTAGAACTACACAGCTGGAAGGAAGGAAAACCTTGTGGCTTTAGTAAATGAAGGAGTACAGTTCAAGATCAAGCTCAGGGGTAAAAAGGTTCAGCAACACTCAGTAGTTAACAGGCTGACCCCTAATCTAAAACTAAAGGAGTTAGTGGGACCAAAAATATACAAAGCATCCTGAGAAGGGGAAAGGTGAGGAATTGCCTAAAAAAGGAAGGCAAAAGACATTGTTAATAGTGTATCAGGATTTTAAAAGTCACAATAGTCTTATTGCTCTGTTTAGTTTGATTTTATTTTGTTCCAGTCTGTCTACTCATACTACATTTGAGGGCACAGACAGCTATCCCCAAAATAGCAGGCTATACCATGGTAACTATCCTTAATTTCCTATTAACTTAAACTAAAGCCCTGTATTACTTACATTGTCTTACTATGACTGATCTTATTTGAAGCTGGTTTGTTAGGCTGCTGTTTTGCCTTGACTGATTTTATTCAAATTTGGTATGCTTAATAGTACCAAGTCTAAGAGTAGAGGCAACTACTCTGAAGATGACAAGATGTAATAAGATACCCATTCTGGTTTGATTATTAACTGCTTTTGAAGTCTTACAATGTCTTCAAAGTTGTGTTTTTATTAAACTAGCTATGTAATTCCATGTTCAATTATATTATGTCTGATGATGTGGATAATTCTATTGAAAATAATGAGAGAAAGCATAGTAACTACTGTAGATCACCTAATATTGTGGTTTTATATGTCTTTTTCATTTCATGTTTTTCTAGGAATTTGTTTTGTTGTCTTGTTATGATCTGTTTTTCCCTATAATACAGAAGGGAGAGATATACATGTAGAGACTCACACACAGGGAGAATTTCTAAACTGTTACAGAAACAGATTGTATAATGCATGATGTAATGAACAGATACTCTGAAGAAGAGACACTAAGAAACCCAGTGCTAATTCTGTAGCATTATGATATAAAATCTAGCAATACTATTATTCACTGTTCAGGGTGATATTAATCTAGTCTCTTACGTTCAATTTCAGCATACATAAAGATAAGGATAGCTACTATGAAGAGAATGAAAGACATTATGGTAGTCATTATTGACTTCCCCAGTGTCAGGCCTTGAAGACCTAAAAAGCCTTCATCATCCTGTTATGATTTGATTAGTTCTGTAATGTTCAATATGTATTCAATGTGTGTGAAGATGGGGACAACTATTTGGAAGAAAACTAGAGACAATAAGAGAGACAGTAAAGATCTCCAGCAGACTTGCTTTGAAATCCGTGTTTCTTAAAATTATTTCCTTATGATCTGTTTTGTTATGTTTAATCTTACCCTTTTTAAAATAAAAACAAAAAAATTGTGCTTCTACATAGGTTGCCAGCTGGTCAAAATGATGCTAAAACTGGTTAAACAAAAATCCCTTGGGGTGAGGAGACATTGAACAGGACTCCAATTGATAAATAAGAGAGACGCCACCTGGTAATTTTAACCAACTCTTGTTTATTAATTGGAGCCTCCAATAATCTCCATAGCTTTATGGGAGACACCTCAACTAAAGTTCATATGACTAAGACAATTCATTGTTACTGATCTGATGGTATATTCATGCCTTCAAATATAAATTTGGGATTGTTTATGATGACAGACCTCTGTCTTTTTCTTGTGTTACAGTCAGGAGATTCAGATCAGACCAACAGGAGGTCACCAGTCAAATGATAATTTTTAAACAAAAAAATATATAATGTATATGTTATACTTAGAGATGCTTAAATAGTGAGCAGTCAAATGATAATTTTTAAACAAAAATTTATATAATGTATATGTTATACTTAGAGATGCTTAAATAGTGAGCAGTCCCAACAATGTCACAAATTTCTTCAGTGCTAAAATATTAAAACACCCATGGTTAATAGAAAATAGCAGTTCCATTTAATGTTCTATGTTAAGGGGGCTTACTGCCCCTACTGCACTGTACTGTTACCAATCTTCTAGATGTTCAACAACTAAAACTAAGAGATAATTATAAATTCCTTTTGGATTCCTTTTGCTGGGATACATCAGATCTTTTCCAGAAAAAGGTTATATGATGCATATTGGGGCCATAATTAACTACATTCAACTGGTGTTAAATGACACTGAAGCCGATCTCTCTCCAAAATAAAAAGGTAAAATTAATAAAACAGGCCATTCTCCAAAAATCAGATGGCAGTAGATATTCTAACAGCATAAGAGATACTTATACAATTGTAAAACCTAAATGTGTGTGTGACATGTTAGTTTCTAAAATTCCCTAGACCTTATTCTTATCCTCCTTATGGGAAGCCATTGCTCAAGTTATAATCATAAATACCCTATTGATTGTATTATTTGACTCCTGCATACTTAATTGATTCTTTGCCTTTGTCTCCTTTAGACTTAAACTGTACACCTATCCAAGATAAAAACCAGATTCTTGTGACTGTGGAGGAGACAGATGCCTTCCACTGTGGGCCAGATCCCAAGACAAAAGGCTAAATTTGGCCCCCAAACCCCACAGGGAGACCTTCTTAATATGGCTTTTCATGTTTTCAATAACAGAGATAAAAACCAAAAGGAAAAATAACAATCTGATCTTTTAGCAACTTGGAGCTCTGAGACAGATAAACTGACACAAATTGGAGCTTCTGAGCCCCTCCTGGACCATGCTTCAAACACAACAAAGAAGAACATTAGGCAAGAGAGTGCCCCAACCTTGCTGTTCTTCTGGGGCCTTGCCCCTATTGCAATCTCAAGAGCCACTGGAAGAGTGACTGTCCTAGCCACCAGAGAGTGGGTAAGCCATCCTCTAACTCCTTGCCCTCATAGGAAATCTCATCACCACCAGATTCATTGCTGACTGATCTACTTGGACTTGCTGCTGAAGACTGATGGGGCTTGGGGTCCACAGCTCTCCATTAAGGTATCCTTCTCAGAGCCCAAAATCCTACTGGAGGTCTCAGGTAAGACACTCTCTGTACTTGTGGACATAGAGGCCATGTGTAGTGTTCTTCCTAAGTTTTCAGGCCATTATATTAAGTCCTTAGTCTTTGTAGTGAGTGTTGATGGCCAACCTACACAGCCTTTGCAGATAGGGCCTATTCCATGCAGGTTCTAGACTCGCTTCTTCTCTGGTCAATCCCATAGTTTGAGATAGCTCCATTCCCACCTGCACTACTCATTGCCATGCCTATTTTAATTCATCTCAGGGATTCTTCAATTTTTCCTTGCAGTCCCAATATCCCATACATTTACAGGGACTTACACCTATAATTAAGTGCCTTTTAGACAATGGTTTTCTTAAACCTACCCATTCACCCTATAATATTCCCATTTTCCTGGTACTCAAGCCTGATGGGTCTTATCGTCTAGTACAGGACTTTAGGGTAATCAATAGTGCTTTATCCCAATCTATCCAATGGTGCCAAACCTTTATACCATGCTCTCTCATATCCCTCCCTCTGCTACTCACTTTACAGTCATAGATCTTAAAAATGCCTAATTATTCCTTTGTATTTATGCAGACTGACCCAGACACTCTGAGGTCTCAACAACTTACACCTATTATCTCTATAGTAAAACCTCTCCTCAGGAACACATAACACTCCCTTCCTTTCCTATTCATCAATTTCATGGACACAACCCTGGTCAGGACTGGCAGGTAGATTTTATACATGCTCTGCCACAAAACTCTCAAATACCTTCTCACATTTGTTTGTACTTGTTCAGAATAGATAAAAGCCTTTCCCACAACTAGGGAGACTGCTGATATACTTACTGAAGTCCTGTTACAGAAAATCATCCCAAGGACTACAATAAAAGTGGAGTGGCCCCTGGTATTCTTGGCAACCCCAACAATGGTCAAAGTTGCTGGACTGCCATCCTGGTTCCACATCATTCAATTTGTGCCCTCCCAGTCCTAAATCTAACCACCCTGAGTGGTCATCTCATCTTCTATCACCCACTCATCTCCATCTCACCAAGGCCTCACAGCCACAACTCTCAGGCTAAGTCATGTTTTGTTATCCAATTTGGTTCCTAATTGCTTACATTCTATTAATTAATTATCTTTTTTACAACAGGACTCTTAACAGTCTTTCCTAAAGACTCCCACATCATGCATAAGATCGTCTTCATGTTGGTCTATGTGACAAATGTCTTAGTTCTCTCTACCTTCAGCTGTTTAGTCAAATGTGAGATCCCTGTGGGCCTAGGCTATTATCCCCCTATGGTGACACAGCCATGGCCCTCCCCACCCTTCTTATACTTTCTAGCTCAACTCTTGGACCAGAGACAAGCCCTATCTACCTACACTTTTAACCGTTACCCTTTCAGATGAAAAAAAATAATCACCTCTCATAACTTCACTCCTCCTAACCCTACACTTATTTTTCAGAATTCTACCTCATCGTGGTCTTGATGAAAGGGTATATTTAAATCAAAGACACCTTTCCCTCTACCTCACCTGGGTCCTTAAATATGATAGTGGCCTGCCTCCTCATAGCACCTGGTCTCCTTGTTTTTCCAGTCTAAGATGCAGGCATTCACCAATGATAAAGTTGTCCTGGCTTAAAACATCTGGCACCAGCTTTTGCATGGACATCAACCATCATCTCATCAACCTTCCTAAACCCCATATGGTGCCCTCTTTCAGCAGGAAGTAGTAAGAAAGAGACTTCGCCCTTTTCCTAACAATACAAAGATGGGAATGAAAGGTTCTTTCCTTAGTAGAAATTATGGCAGTAGTCTAACAAGTCAGAAGGCTAAAGTGGGAACACCTATACCACTTCCTGCTTTTTCCCAAGCTCCTGTTTGCACATGAAGAAAATTCCAATTGGCTGCTCACATGTCAGCAATGCCCACCCCAAGTGCCACCCCAGTCGAAAATTATATGTATATTCCACACTCCACATTTGCAGCAAAGAAAGCCAAGCCCTGATGGTCATAAAGTTCTCTCCATGTCCTTAGAATAAAGGTTATTTTTTTACTTTATAGTCTCTCTTTTATCATGCTGAAAACTCTTTCAGTAACAAGGCAGAAGAATGAGGTCCTAGAAAAACTCAAATCAGAAATAATTTCTGAGATAACTAAGAGATGGTGACCATCACAAAAGACATGCTTAGTGACTCTAGAGCAGAAGAGTAGGAAATATTTAAGAAAGATAGCTCCTGTCTGAGAGGAATAGGAGGGGACCTGAAAAGTGAATTGCCCACAAACCCACTTATCAAAGAAAGTTTTATAGAGCAAAATCATGAGATTGGTACAAAATTGTGAGGTAGGTATAAGGTGGGACAAAACTATGATCAACCAATAAGATTACAAGTATGGTTACTAAGGTAATATTGATCCAATGGGGAAGCAAGTCACACAGCCAGTGTATATAGGAAGAACAAGGACCTTTCCCAGAAGGGGTGTATGAGGAAGTCTAGGTCATCCACCCAGGTGACTAATGTCTGTTTAGAATGTTGATCATTGTTTACCCCTCAGGGGTATCTTCATCTTGAGGCCTGGCCTTCAGCAAATATGCCTCCAGCCACAGTTATAATGTGTTTTTATCTTCTGTACTGACTTCTTCAAGGGCCTAGCCCTGTCTGACTGCCTATAATATTTGTACCTAACTTAGCTGTCTATAATAGTACAATTCCACTGAAAAATAATCAGCACAGAGGTACAAGGCAAAGTGTTTGAAGAGACACAAACATAATGTAAACAGGAACCATCACTAGGAGGGTGGGTAGGAACTTTGATATTATCAGTTTTTCTGTACTTTGTTAATCTGAATTTTTCCATAATGAGCACAAACTATATTTGTGATACATTTTTTTAAGTGTAACTAAGGGAAAAAAATAACACGTGGAGGAAGTAGCTAAAATAGAAGGTCAACTGCATAAATATAGACAAAAGAGATGAGGAAGAATTTTACAAGCCCAAGTAAAGAAGTAAGTGGTGATTCCTTGTAGGCCGAGAGGGAGGAAAAAGCCTTGCGAATGGGCAGAGCAAAGCAGGACAGAAGGGTGCTCAAATCTGTTTCTGGGACTCTTCATCTGAGGAAAGGTTAATAACAGCTCCAGGGAGAGGGGCAGGAAGCCCAGTTTGTAGTCTTTGTCAATTTCTCTCATAAAAATTTCAGGATACCACTGTGATGGCAGGTGATGCAGAGTTGGTCGTTAGATAGCTATTTCTACTCTTTGCATAGATGCAGCAGATGTTAGCAACCTTAAGAGCAATGAATGTAATAAACTGCAGTGAAGTAATTGGGAAGAACTAAGTGTTGAGGTATTAACTTTGTTTTTAATAGAGCCATTTATTTTAATGTGTATAATTTAATTTCTAGTAAGAGCTTATGTTTAATAACTGACTTTTAAAACTCTTGAGAATTTAACCTTTAACTCCCCAAGTAAACTAGGCTTCCCCAGAGCTCCAAGACCTTAGAGATGCTGCCTCTGGGCATTTGAGCAGCTCCAACCTGAGATCTTGCCTGAGTCTGAGCTGCAGTGCTGGCCAGAGTTCTGTGCTGACTTTGTGTTTCTCCAGGTCTTTGACCCAGCTCCACAATCCCTGCCCTTCTCTTAGGCTGGGTACAAACAGGAGGCCACAGCTCTTTCTAGCTTCCAGCTGAAGGACTGTGGGGGGGGGCACTCCTGACCTCTGGAAGGGAGGGCTTCCTGTCTTGGCTGGCACACATAGAGGTTGCTATGCGCCCACTTTCCACTGTTAACAGCACAATACTGCAGACTGCTAAGGTATAAGAAGCACTGGTTAGTTTTGGCTCACTTTCTGGTCTGAGGACAGGTATCTGCAGTTGGCAGTGGCCTTGCAGTATAGGACACGGTGTGGTGAGAGAGCGGGACTGTGTGTCTGTCTGATCTTTATCCTTCTTTTTAAATTTTTTAATCTATATGTTTAATTGCCACATAGATACTGTACAAACCCACCACTTAAATGTTTTGAAGTTCACTTAAAGCATTGAAGTCATTTCTCTTCCAAATCCACCAGGATTCAGTCATGGGGTCTCCACTTTATGACCTTACCTAATTTTCCTCATCTCTTTGCAGCTCTAACTTTAAACACCATGGTTGGACTAAGTTTCCTCCCTGTTAATATGTCACCCAACATGAGTTTTGGGGAGACAAGGACATATTCAAAGTACAATGTAGGGCAGGAAACCTATAGGTAAGGAAAGATAGGCTAAAGGCCTCATTGAGCCTTATTAAGATCAGTAAGACTTACTAAAAGCAGTTTCTGCCTTCACAGATAGACTCTGCAGTTAGGTGATTAGAAAGACGAAAGGAGGGGAAAACTAGCTAGATTTGGGAGAGGTGCCAGGCAGTAAGATTCCCAGGAGTTCCAGCTCCCTTCCCACCTGACAGAATGCAAGAGCGATGAGATGACTATAGAAGACACACACACACACACACACACACACACACACACACACACCTACACATATACACATGTATGTTCTCACTTTAATATCAGCATATTACACCAGATACAGACATGCATACATGTCCGATTGAGTATTTTTGACACTCAATCTGAAGTAGCACAGAGAAAATGAGAGAGATAAGGAGGAGGCTTTTAATGCAGGTATGGGAGAGTTTCACAGGGTAGAGCAGGTCTCAACAAGAAGCAAAGAAGTAGGACTACTTTTATTAGTTTTGGCTGTGGGGAGGAGTTGGGAGGAGTTTGGGAGGTGGGCAAAATGACACATCAGCTGCTGATCCAAAGGAGCATCTGCCTGTGTAAAGCAGGAAGCAGAAAGAGTTACTGGGGGCTGGGGGTGGAGGCTTGGGTGGTTGTGGAGTCTTGCGATTGGAGAGGGCTCAGCGCAAGCGCAAAAGGGAGCTGGAGGTTTACCTCTGAAATGAGGAGAACCTTCAAGTTACTCTTGGAGGGATAAGTTGTTTCTCTGGGTCCAGTACCAAGTCGGGCAGACGTCATGTTATGGATAGCTAAGTCCCAGGCTAGCAGAACCTATCAGTGTCCCCTTTACTTAATCATTAAGTAAGCTGCCTTCCTAGTAGGTCATCTTTCTTTACTTTCACTATAAAAGGACAGAGAGAAGCCAAATGGCCAGAAGGCCTGGGTAGGATCAAAGACCATCAGGAGAAAAGATCAGATGGTGACAAGTACACACTTAGGGCATGGGAAAGACTGGCTCTGACAATAAAAGAAACTTAAGATAAGAGCTCATGAATTTTTAGTTCTAGAACCCGCCATCACTTCTTGGTAGCTGTCTATCCTCTTTCTTTTCCAATTTTTCCCCAAATAAACAGACCTTGATTATAATAAACTCTGCTGTGTCTTAGTTCCTTACTGGTGCCAGGTGTAGGATCACTGAGAACTGCGTTTTCAGCAGAGCAGTGGTGTGGAATTATTATAGACAGCTAAGTTAGGTAGAAATATAATAGGCAGGCAGACAGCTAGGTCGTTGAAGGAGTCAGTGCAGCAGATGAGAACACATTGCAACTGTGGATGGAGGCACATTTGTCAAAGACCAGGCTTGAGACAAAGATAATAGGTACAGTGACTGTACCTATTTTCCAAGGGGTAAACAATAATCACTGATACTCTAAATCTGCATCAGTCACTTGTTTTAGGGGACCAAGAACTTAACCTACCTCTTCCAGGGAAGAGTGTTGTTCTTTCCAGGCATGCTTACTACGTGACTTGTTTCCCCAATGGATCAATATTACCTAAGTAAATATACTTACAGTCTTAATAGCTGATCATAGTTTTCCTCTCATCTTACACCCACTTCATGATTTAGTACACACTATAACATATGTAGATAACATAGGTAACATGGGGTAGGGAGAAAAACTAGCAGAGGCCACCAGGCTTGTGAAAGGCAACATGGAATGGAATTTATTGTGCCTGGGTGCAGGCAGACAGAGCACAATAAGACCATCTGCCCCAAACAAAAAGAAATGTGTCCCTTTTATAGGGATGGAGAGAAGGCAGAGGACATTAGTTGGGAATATTTTAAAAAACATCTGTGATCTTTTTAGGTCCTCAAGTTCCAAATTAGGGAAGACAATAGCAACTACCATCGCATCTTTAAATAAAAAAAAAAAAAAAAAAAACATCTGTGATCAAAGTTCTCTGGCAGTCTTGCACCTCAGCGGGCAGAGGTGTAAATTCTTGGGTTTTCCAGATGTCCTAGGACCTGCAAAATTCCTTTGCCTGTCTGATCTCCTTCAAGACATCCTGTGCTTACTGATGAAAACTGCGGTACTGAGTTGAGTTTCCTGCACACAGTAGTATCTCTACTGGCAGGCAAGGTTGAGGATGGGAAAGAGATCCGATTTGAATCTTATACCCACCCCATGATTTTGCTCTATAAAACTTCCTTTGACAAGTGGGTTCATGGGCAACCTGCTTCAGGGGCTCCTTTCTGTATCTCTTAGGCAGAAGGTATCTTTCCCAAAATAAATATTTCCCTATCATGTTCCTTACAGCTCCTGCCACTTCTGCCATGCCAGATCTTGCTGGGCATTTTAAATTAGATAAACCTCTTGTCATAATTTCACTCCAATATTTTCTAACCTCCATTGCTCCTTAGAATTCATTGTTCAGTTCTGGGAAACACAAATTCAGCATATTGAACATCTAGTGGTTTGAAAATTCTAATGTTTCCTTTATATCACCCATATGTCATATTTGGAGACCCTGCTGAGATGATTAGATGGAGGTAAAAGTTTGCTTTTATTTCACAGATTCTAGATTGTGACTTACCGAGGTAATCAAAATTGTCATCCTTGTTTTTCCATTGTTTATGCTTTGAGTTTTTATGCCTTGTCTTTGTTAATTGTTTATTGATAAATCTTTCTGCCTTGTCTCTTTTATGTACTGTCTTTTGTTAAAATTGATGATAAATTTAAGTTGACAGCATAGAAAGATTATGAACTGGTTTTACAGGCAAGCTCTTGTATATATGTTGCATTTGGATTAGTTGCAGGATTTGCTTGTCTTCCTTGTTTCACTGTTGTGGTTTGTTTTCTTATTTTAGGCAGCAGCACTAGGGAAAAGTAGCGTTAGAGTATGCTGTAGTGATTTTTAATATGAAAGGCAGTAAAACAGATCATTTTTTGAAGTCTAGTTCATGTGTAGAAAATATACATGCCTAAATTACAGAGCTCCTGTCATTTAAAGGCAATAGGCCAGCAGCCATTTTTAAGACTTGGGGGGCTGGTTTCACTGGGACAGTCTGGCCTGCCCACCCCTCTACACCCTGGAAGGAATGTTGAGCCTGTTCTGCCTCACTTTCCTTTCTGATCTGATCTTCTGCTGGTGAGGAGGTAATACTAGCTCTTGAGATTCCCCACTCTCCCCTTTCCAGGTTGAGTGATTCTCATGGACAAGTTGTCTTAGTAACTCACCATGAGCATAAGAAGAAAAGACTTCCTTTTTCTGACCTCATTTCTGATCTTTTCCTACCACTTTGTACTTTCCCTTTTTTCCTCCTTTTTTTGGAGACATGTAAGATTGTAGAGAATGAAGCTCTGAACTACCCCAACCTTTCTCTGCTCTAAGAACTTCTAAAATGAGCCTATAGAAAATGAGTATATATTAATGCTGAGAACAAGGAAGTCATCATAGCTGAAGACCGCTCAGGCTTTTATTTGTCCGTCATAGAATAACTAAGAGTAGTTACTCTGCCTGCTGGTTACATGCTGTTAGAGCAACTGACACTCTTACAGCAGATGGTAGGTTGCCCGGCATCTTCTGGCCAATCCCCATTGAAACTGATGGAGTATTGACCAGCCAGGCAGCTGGATTCCTTTCTAGAAATAAATCTCTGCTTACGTGAAAGCTGAGAGGACAGCTGAGGGGTCATACTCAGAGGGACCTCAGTGGAAGCTGGGACCCTACAGCCTAAATGAATAACCAGTAGAAAAATCTCCATTGATCTATAAAAGTCAAGCTACAGGTTTGGACTTTCTTTCTCTGCCATTAAGTCAGAAACTCTCCATATGTTTTTCTCACACTTGCTGGTAGTTAACTTTAGAACCATCTTGTAGTTAAATCACCCCTCACCCCAAGAGATCAGGCTGAGGAAGCTTGAAACATCTGTTTGCCCTTCGCAGGAGAAAAACAGATATCAGAGTATTTATACTAGTGCTTTATATATGCTAGCTTGATTTTACTTATATGGCAAAAATAAAGGAATTTAATACTTATTGGTCTGGGTAGATACTGTCACAAACTGGGTTGATGCCTTTTCTTGTAGAATAGAAAAGTCACAAGAGAGGGTAAAGGTTTTGATCTCAGAAATAATCCCCAGATTTGGACTTCCTAGGAGTTTGCAGAGTGATAATGGGCCTTCTTTTAAAGCAGCAGTCACACAAAATGTCTCTCAGGCATCGGAAATTCTCTATCACCTCTATTGTGTATAGAGACCACAATTATCAAGAAAGGCTGAAAAACTGAATGAGATCCTAAAGAGATCTTTGCAAAATAGCTAAAGAGCTTCACCTATAGTGGCTTCAATTACCACCTTTAACTCCTATCAAAGTAAGAAATTCTAGGCCTAAGTACATTTGAAATACTTTATGGATGCCCTTTTATTACCAATGATTTTCTCTTTGATAGAGAAATAGATGCCTAAGAGATGCCATCCCATTGGCTAAATTCCAGAAGACTCTTTAACAACTAATGGAGGCTCAGCCTAAAGAGAAATCCCATATTCCAACACAGACATTTAGTACTGGTAAAGTCTCTTCCCTCACCATCCTTTGCCCAGGTGCCAGTTCGGGAAGGGCCATACGTTGTGATTCTGTCAACTCCATCATCTATCAAGGTCACAGGCCTGGATTCTTGGATACTCCACACCTGACTCAATCCCTGGGAACAGGAGCTGTCCTAAGTGTGAGCAACCATCCAAATACTCCTGTGAACCCATAGAAAACTTGAAATTCTTGTTCAAAAAGAAAACAATCCTCAGATAAGTAGTCTAAGATGCTACTTCTAGTCCTTCTAGTCATCACTTTACCACGGAAAGAAGAATACAATTCTTTTCTAATGAGGACACAGGAATATGCAGAGTTGTTACAATAAACATCTTACTGAATATGTGTCCTTCTCCCCTTGTCAAGTACTTCAGGACTTTCTTGGTGGATATCCCCATTTCAAGGAGATGATTGGAATAAGCTACAAGACTCCATTGAAGAGTCATGAAAAAGTTCAGTGCTTCTTAGTTTATCCCATCATTACAAGGTAACTGAGCGGCCTATAAACTATACCCTTAATAATTCTGGGCATAATCAAATTTTTTTCTAAGAATACTCTGAAGCCTCTCGTAACACCCTATTACACAAGAGTAAGGTTCTTATCCTGAGAACAAACAACCATAGATATCAAGATTACTATTTTCAAATATGGGATGATTATATATGGCTAACTGCTGTAGCACCCCATAGTAGAAAAGCCTTCTTATGTTGGGAACAGAAAAATCACTCCTATTCTTATTGGCCTAACTCTACTAAGTGCTTGAGATGGACATCCCCAAACAAAGTATACACATCGTATCTTTACAGGCCAAAAACTGGTTTGCAATGGACTGGCTTAATCATCCTGGATTTAGGTTGGAAGCCCCCAGTGGCACTCATTGGTCCTGTGGAACCAATTTGTGGCTCTGACTACCCCGCCCCATGGGTAGGGAGATGCAAACTGGAATTTGCATGGTTACAATGCATGAGTGTCAAAAGTATTGGTAAGCCTGCACTTACCCTATCTACTACAACATCAATGGTGTAGAAGTGTGTTTCAATGGTGTAATCATTTGGTTTCTATCTTTATCTCTTCCCTAAGGCTAGAGAATGAAAAACATAAAGGCCTTGACTAACTATATCAACAGGCCTTAACATAGTGATTGCTGTCTTTCTCTCTCTCTCTCTCTCTCTCTCTCTCTGTCCTGAATTAAAAAGTAAATTAATGAAGCAAGCCATCCTCCAAAATTGGATGGCATTAGATATTCTAACAGTAGCACATGAGGGTAGTTGTATAATTGTAAAAGCTGAATGTACATTCCTGATTGTCTTGGTTACTTTTCTCTCATTGCTGAAACAAAATAGCTGATACCCAAAATTAAAGAAGAGAAGCTTTATATAGCTCACACTTTGTGGAGGTTTCAGTCTATATTCAGCTGGCTCCATGGCAGAGTGGCACACTGCAGAGGTCAACAGTTCATGGCAGCAGAAGACAGCAGAAGCAATAACAACAAAAAGGAAGTAGTGCACAAGAGAAGACTTTTTCTATCTCTTATATTTTATGTAGGCTACTCACCCTACATAGCACTCATGCCCATAATCCCAGCATTGGACCATGAATTAATCACAAACTCTAAATTCAGCCACCTATGAAAACTTATCCACATGTCTGCATGAAGCTGTGGGGGGACATCGCAACACAAACCATAACACTGATCCTTCTGCTAATGTCTAGATGGCTCTCCAAGACACTAAATGACAAATTAATGCCATGTTGGATTCTGAAATGATGAGAATACCTGATGTCTACTGAGAGCCTTTAAATAGACCCTCTGGACACTATCTCTATCTGATGATCACAACAATGACTCCCTTCAGATTTAAGTGGCCAGAATGGTCATCATCCCTCCCTCCCTTATTAGGGTTACCTCTTCAGAGAGGGGAACATTATAGACAGCTAAGTTAAGTAGAAATATTACAGGCAGTTAGTCATGGCTATCTCCTTGAGGGACCCAGTACACATTAGATGAGAACACATTACAACTGTGGGTGGAGGCACGTTTGTTGAAGATGAAATATCAAGACAAAGATGAAGAGAGTGTACCTATTTCCCCTGGGATATTAATGATTGATATTATAAATAGGCATCAATCACCCTGGTGGGAGGACCAAGACCTTAATCTATTCCTTTCAGTAAAGACCCTTTTTCTTTGACCATTCCTTCCAGGAAAGGTTCTTGTTTTTCCATGTATATTTCCTATGTGGCTTACTTCCCCAGTAGATCAATATTACTTAAGTAACTATATTTGTAATCTCATAGGTTGATCATAGTTTTGTCCCACCTTGTACCCACCTTATGATGTAACCTGTTTCCCCATTAGAACATTATCTATACTTATAATTTTATGGATTGATCATAGTTTTTTCCAGCCCTACAGCCACCTCTTGATTTTGTACTTCCTTGTGATTTTGCTCTATAAAACCCCCTTTGAGAAGTGGCAACCCACTTCTGAGCCCTCTTTTGTCTCTCTTATGCAGAAGAGATTTTTCCCTCAAAAATATTTCTACTCCCCCCCCCCTTTTTTTTGTCTTTTTGAGACGGGGGCTTGCTGTGCTGTTCAGACTGGTCTTGGTCTCATTTTATAGCCCAGGCTGGTCTCAACTTACAATGATCCTCCTGCCTCAGCCTCCTGAGTGCTGGGATATAGAAGTGCACCACCACGTCCAGCTAATATTTCCTACTCTTAACCTTTTTTGTTCCTTAGAATTCATTTTTTGATTTTGAGTAATACAAACTCAGCATGTCAAACATCTAGCCAATATTTCTGTCATATTAGTTGGAGATCTTTATATTGCCCCTATATCAGAATGACATGGCATTGTGAGCTGTCTTCCTCTGCACATAACAACAGGAAGGCCTCCACAGGGCTGTCCCTCCAGAGACTGACTCCAGATTTCTGGGAGAAACCATCACAACCATCCTTTAGCTCGTAGAATGGACTTTTCCCAAGAGAATCAGGGGGTTAGGTCTCAGCTGCTTTTAATAAAAGTTTTTCATCTCTGTGTGACCTTTAGCCTGTTGTTTAGCATCTCCTGCCTCACTATGTAATCCACAAAGCAGAGCCGACTGAGGAATCTGGGACTGGGTAAAAGATTCAGTAAGGCAGGAAAGAAACCAGCTGGATGGAGAGTGCCTTCTTATTGGTTGTAAGGTTTCCTTTTGGACTTGGGAAAATGTTTTGCAATTAGATCAATGGTTGTCCACTACAAGTGTGCTAAGTGCCACTGAACTGCATGCTTTAAAATGGCTAACATGGTAAATTTGAAGGGCTCAATTTAATTTTACCATAATGCAAAATGGATTAAAAAACAAAAAGCATTAAATGAGATCATGCCTAAAGAAGTACATACAGTGGAACATATAGTTGATATTTTTATGATTATTAATTTTAAGAGTGTAAGAATCAGAGTCCTAAATTCAAAGAAATGGTCCCATCTGAAGTTGAGGTTGCTTTCATCTGTTTTATTTTGTTAGTAATGTGTGGTCCCATGGGTCTCATAGCTGGCCATTACACAGTAGGGAACCAGCCAGGCTCCTCGGTCATTGACCTCTGCAACCCTAGGAGTGAAATATAAACACACCCCAGAGGACAACAGCCACCAGGTTGTCCCCATAGTCTTAGAATAGTGGTGGCTCCCTGCCCACTCTGTGAATGGGGGCCCTGGAAGCCAGCCAGCCTCTAGCCAATGAATACCTACTCTCAGCAAAGGGGAACACCTGCCATCACTGTGGGTACAAACCCCAAGAGCTGGATGCTCAGGGCAAGTTGGCCAGCCTCTCTGAGCTTTGGGAAATTGTGGGGCTCAGCCTTGCTCTGTGCATGCTTCTGGGAAGCCTGGGCCCTGCCTGGGAATAAATATGGGACTGGAGGTGACCCCCAAGCAAGCTAATTCTTGCCCACCAGTTCCTTGGCCCTCCCT
Organism: Cavia porcellus; assembly: GCF_034190915.1. Taxonomy (NCBI): domain Eukaryota; kingdom Metazoa; phylum Chordata; class Mammalia; order Rodentia; family Caviidae; genus Cavia; species Cavia porcellus. The sequence goes on from NW_026947487.1 coordinate 83,884,405, forward strand.
TGAGACCCTCTTTTGTGGGCTCCTGCGTTCTGTGGGCATCTCACACTCCACTCAACAGGCGTTTATTGTGCACCCACTATATACCAAGAGCCTGTTGTGTGAGGACTCACCCCAGCCATGGTCCTGGCTCTGGATGTACACAGCTGCCAGGCCTAGAGTAAAAACTCAATAACCAGTGTGGATTGTTACCCAGAAAATATTCCTGTGACTTCATGGTTCCAGGAGGTAGAGATGATACGGGGGAAACACTACACTCACATCTGTGCTCCTACTAGAATATAGCCTGAGGGAAAGAGGGCTGTCTTGTTTCCACTTCTAGGTCCCTGTCCAGCATCCAGGGGGGACTCAGATCCAATGTCTGCTAATTGAATGAATGCACAGAGGAGCCAAAGGCTTTGCCTACCACAGACCCCACACATCAGATGATTTTACAAAGGGAGGAGCACAGGCAATTGATTTCCTTTTTTCTACATCTTGAATGTATGGCCCTTGTTTCGTAGTTTTAAAAACAGTATGAATAACACAAAAACTCAAGCAGCAGGAGAGCTCACCCAGGATGAACTGCACCGCATATCAAGGAATTGGCACAACTGAGAACTCAGAATGATAAAAACCGCCAGGCAGGGCTCCCCACAAAGGGCGCCGAGAGCCGTGGTTGTCACTTTCAGTTTCTGTCACCATCAAGCACACGAGGGTGGGCTTAACGGAGCATTCAGCACTGTACTGTGTCCCCAGGCAACCAGACCTTCTGCACTGCACCTGCCACCGCCCTCTGGTGTTCACCTGCCTCTGGGAATCCTGCCCCGGTCCTCGGTTGTCCTTGGCCTGCCATGATGGTCCAAGCCTGGCTGTGCAGCTGTTCCCTCCATGTTGCTCTCTCCTTTCTGGAAACCAAGGACTCAGGAACTCATGTGACCTGAGTGGTCCAAATACTGAGAAAATTCTGATTCAGAGAAACTTTGGTAACAGATACACCTGGAGGGGAGGTGGCACTGGGGCCTGAGGTGCATGATGGGAGAGTCCCTCAGACCATTCTTCCTCGGAGTCAGGCAGTAGAGAAAAGTTTGGGAACCCCAAGGAGGGCAAGAGATGGGAGAGTGCAGCAGAATGTCCCAGGCACTGAATGCCCAGAAAGGGGCCAAAATTAGAGCCCAGGTTGAAGTTGCTCTGTCCCTGAGTGCTGTGTGACCTTGCCCAGACCCCTATCCTCTCTGAGTATCAGCCTCTTGCTCAAGACAATAAGGGCGTGAGAAGGCTAAATACAACATCCTCTAAAGGAAGCATCCCGAGGAATGAGCCACGTGCTGCTGGGGGAAGCAGGATGGTGTCACAGATGTAGCTTGTATACCATAGAAAGCCAGGGAAAGCACTACTGACTTCTGGTTGTTCAAAGGACAGCAAGAGAAAGGTTGGCTCTGCGTCTCTACCCCATGGGGCTTTCCATTTCTGTTGGGCTGTAACTGACAGGTACCCACAGGCTGAGGTCATTGTCCTACAAGAGCATCTGGCAAGAACTGAAGGTCTTTATTTCAAGGCCATTGTATTTGGCTTCTATTTATTTATGACATGTGACAGATAAAGTTTATTCTTAGACACACTCATTTAAGTAAAAAGAAGAAGAGAATAAATTCAAGGATGCTTGTTAGAGATAATCCAGATAATATTGCGCTGCTGTCCAAATAGGCGGGGTGGTAAACACTGTGTGGGTGGGCAAAGGGAAGTGCGTGTGTGGGCACGTGTGTGTGAGCGTGTGTGCACACCCACATACTCTGGTCCAGTGCCCAACTCTGAACCCAAAAGGAGGCAGGAAGGGCCAGGCAGGAAGGAAGCAAATCCCTGGGGCCAGAAAGACTACTGTCCAGAAGTGCCTCATGTCCCGTGGGGGCTGAACGAATGAACACTGAGCCTGGCTGCCCAGCCAGCACCACTTGCCTGCTGCTGCCTAAGAACCATGCTTGCTGCTGCCCTCCTGAGCCTGGCCCTGCTGGGCAGCGCCCACGCCTGTTCCACAGGCCCCCTGTCCATGGCGGGCATTGTGTGCCGTATCACCAAGCCTGCCCTCCTGGTGTGTAAGTACAGTGCCCATCTCTCCATCCGGGCTTTGTCCATCCAGCGGGGGCTCTTCTCAAGGGCACCACCTGCTCAGAAGCTAGTTCTGGGGCAGGGCCACCATATCTTAGCCCAGATGAGAATCACCCTAGCCATGAGAGAGGCTGAGCCTGACTCCCCTGCCTATTCTCTAAATTCACCCTCAAAGTCAAGCTCTTTGGTAAGAAGGCCCTTGCTGGGCTGCAGACCACCCAGTGTGGTGACTTGTGTTTGCCTGGGATCCAGAGTCGATCTGGAGTTCAGAAGGGAGCCCAGAGTCAGGAATCAGCATAAACCCAGAATAGGGAGACTGTGCTCTGTGACCTGGGCCATCTCTTAACTCTGTTTGGACTTTAACCTCTTATTCAGTACAACAAAGCCATAGGGAGGCTAAATGCTATAACGTCTCACATAGGATAGCCTCAAGTGTGAGACTCAGGGCCACAGACTCAGTTGTAGTGGAGGACACAGCACAGTCTGTATGAGGCAGGGGGAGGTGTGCAGCTGGGTTAGGGGCTGCCACTTTGATCAGGATCATGTGGTTCCTGATTATCAGGATACAGAAATAGAGGTGTGAGCAGGATCTCCAACTGGCGTCAGGGACAGGGCTCTCTGTGTCCCCTGAAAATTGCCATTTAGCCTGCAACCAGAGTGAAGCCCAGTCTGATCCCACAGCTTTGAGGCCTGTGGTAACCTCACCCTAGACAAGCTGAGCCTTGCCAGAGCTGGACTGGGGGCTTGGACTGGCCTCAGTGCCTCAGCCACGCCTTCCCTTGCAGTGAATCAGGAGACCGCCAAGGTGATCCAGACAGTGTTTCAGCGGGCCAGCTACCCCGACATCAAGGGCGAGAAGACCATGATGCTGCTTGGCCAGGTCAAGTATGGTCTGCACAAGTAAGTCAGCCTTGGGGGTGTGGGGAAGGACAAGTCAAGGGCTATGACAGGCGGGGAATAATTCGGGACTCGCCTACAGAGGAAGGACAGCGGGGAGAACTCAGGGTTCCCCATCTGTCTTTCCAATAGCCCAATAAGAAGTATGCTTCAAAAAGATCCCTGGCCACAGCCCTGTGAAGAGAGGTCTGGGAAAATGGAAGGCAGGGTGTAGAGATCTGCTGACCTGAGAGTCTCCTGACCTGACTGACCATAACAGCCAGGTGCCTTTCCAGGCAATATTTTATCTTGATCATGTTTATCAAATCAAGAAACAGGATCCCAGAGAGGTTAAACTGCACAGAGGCCACCTAGACAATCAGGCAGAGCAGCACACAGAGCGGGGCACCTGGAGCACAGCCACCTTCCTGCACCTCTGGCAGCCATAGAGCCTGGGCTCCTATCAATATATGTGTCTGAGGCCCCAAGGGTGGGGCAGACACCATTTAGGTTCCTTACCTTTGCCTAAAACAAAGCTCCTCCTTCCTCATCCCCAAAATGAGCTATATAGAGGTGGATGGCTTTCCTAAGATACCTTGGTCCTAGTACTACAAGAGCCTGTGTGTGTCCTGGGGCCACTAGGGGGTACCACAGCGCTGGAATACCACTTTGCCTACTACCAGTGAGGGACAAGGGGTGGCACGGAGAGCTCAGCGTGACCTGAGATAGTTTCTCATTCTGTAAAATGAGAATAACAGTCTGAACCTATGTCCCAAGAGGTCAGGGATAGCAAAAGTGCCTTGGAGTTGTTAACAGAGATACTACGCCTATACACCAGCAATACTTCCTAAGACCAGGCTGCCGGTACTCCAAAACAGATGGGCAAGTAACATGTGACAGCATTTGATTCACATGGGTTGAAGCTGGATATAAGCATTCTTTATATTATTTTCTTTTTTGGGGGGTCTTTTTCGTTTTTATCGGTACCAGGGATCGAACTCATGACTACCTGCTTCCAAGGCAGGCGCTTATGCCGCTGAGCTAAATCCCTAGCCCTTATTTTCTTTCAAAAGAATAAAATGGAATAGAATAAAGAGGGGAAAACAGAAGACTCGGATTCTTATGATTTCATTTTATTTTATTGAGACAGGACCTCCCTTTTAGTCCTTGAACTCACTATGTAACCTAGGCTGGCCTTGAACTCTTGGAAATCCTTCTGCCTTGGCCTCCTAAGTGCTGGAATCATAGGCCCACACTCCCACACGTAGGTTGAAACACTTAGATTCTTACTGCTGGTCACAATACATCATAGGGGTTTATAATACAAAATTGGGGGAGGGGCAGACCCAGGATCGAATCCCAGTGATTCAGAGGCCTTTGGAAGCCACAGAATCTCTCTGAGTCACTACCATCTCTGCCCACTGGGTAGAGTAGTAACAACAGTGATGGCTCAGGCGGCGGTGGGGATTAAAGCAAGAAATATGTGCATCCTCTCAGGGATGCTAAGGCCCCCTTCCAAGCCAAGCCACTCACTCTCCTCTGAACTCCTACCCGCCATCACCTCCTACAGAAAGCCCTCTGTATTCACTTCCTCTGCCACCATAACAAATTCCCACAGCTTAGTGACTTTGAACAACACACAGTTTAAAAGGTCAAAAGCCAACATAGGTGAGGCTGTGGATTTAGATCAGTGGCATAAGTGCTTGCTTGGCAAACATGAGCCAACACAGAGAGGTTTGTTTCCTTTTCCTCTATCCTCTGGCAGCGCCCACAGCCTTGGCCTCCAATGCCAGCCAGGCTGCACCCAGGTCGCCTGCATCTCTCTCCTGCTTTCTAGCATGCTTGTGTCCACCCAGGGGACCGGCATCAGCACCCTGCCTGGCTCAAGTTCTTTAACAAACCACCTGGCAAAGTCCTCTCTTTCATGTCAGCCAGTGTGCCCATTGTGGAATGGGGTGTGGATATTTTAGGAGGTCATTATTCTATCATGCCCTCACTGATGGAGGGTCCTGGAGGACCCATGTGAGTAGGGGTAATTCCCTATGTGTGCTCAGGTCCAGGAGGATGAGATGGCTTTTCTGGGGGCAGGTGATAGAGCCCAGAGATGCCCTTCTCAGTTTCTATTTGTTTTCCCAGTATCCAGATCAGCCACCTGTCCATTACCGGCAGCCAGGTAGAGCTGACTGAAGCCAAGACCATTGACATCTCCATTCAAAACACCTCTGCAACCTTCAAGGGGACCTTAAACTATGGTTACACAAGTGCCTGGGGGTAAGCATTACCCTCTGATGACCTGCCACCCGCTGGCCCTCTGGGCTGTGGGGCAGAATGTGGTTCCTGGGTCCTTGGATCTTTGCAGGTTGAGCATTGATCAGTCTGTTGACTTCGAGATTGACTCTGCTATTGACCTCCAGATCAACTCACAGCTGAGTAGGTGTAGCTCCTTCTAGAGAGGTGGGGAGGCCAGGCCCTAGAATTTGGCCTCTGCAGGGAGGGAAGCCCCATGGACAGGGTGTTTTGAGGTCACTAAATAAGGCTCAGTCTGGGAAGTTTGCAGGGTGGGAGCCCAGAGCTGGCCATGCCCTTGTAAGGCCAGGGCACCCCAGGGGTCCTGCCTGGTGGCCCAGGCTGCCCTGATATGGTGTTGGGGTCTCTCTGCAGTCTGCGACTCTGGCAGGGTGCAAACAAATGCCCCTGGATGTTACCTGTCCTTCCACAAGCTGCTCCTGCATCTTCATGGAGAACGGAAGTAAGTCAGTGTGCCCATAGCCCCTCCAGTGTCACCCTTACTCAAGGAAGCCACAGCTGCAGGGGCCAGGCCCTCCAGGGATCTTCATCAACACATACTCAGCGACTGGGAAGAAAATAATAAGTCAGAGTTTCTGAACATGTGCACTATTTTAAGGTCTTTGCATGAACTAATTGATTTAATCTTCACACAACCCAGTGCTAGGAGGCAGATTGTTAATACTCCCATTTTCCACTTAGGTGTAAACGGAGATGCTCAGATTAGGAAGGGGGAAAAATTCCTATCTATTCATAGCTAAGCATCTCGCTGAGATACTCAGCTTGCTCCTGGAAGTGCAAGTGGGATTTGAACCCCAGCTCTTCTATCTCACGACCTAAGCTCCTGCTTCCCAGGGTGAGACTTTTGGTGTCAGGAAGTCCCTCTATCATAGCTGTGGACTCCTCAGAGGAAGAAATCGAGGCTCAAGAGAGGCCTCGGTCATATCAGCAATGGCAAACTTGGGATGCTGGAGGCCTCTTTCTGTCCCCTAGAGCAGTCAGGCAAATCTATGAACCCGGACTTTGCATAAATCCACGCGCACAGCACATGTGAATATTGCAGGAACTGGGCTGTCCCGGGAAAGCCTGGGGAGGAGAGGTGATGTGGTTAATATGCAGGTCCAGGGCTTTCAGTGAGACTCAGTGTTGGCAGCTGTGAGCCAAGAATGATAATTCCCATCTCCTGAGCTTGCTGGATTCTGAAGCTGGCGGAGACCTGAATAGTCCCCAGCACATGGTAGGCACTCAGGGGATGCCCAGGCTGGGCAGGACACTCACTCTGTGCTTGTTCACTTCAGCCCTGGATGGATCAAGCGGCTGTTCACCAGCTTCATTTCCTTCACCCTGAAGCTGGTCCTGCAGGGACAGGTGAGCATGGCCAGGGACCCACCCACCTGTCATCCAGGATCCAGAGGATGCCACCTCTGGATGCCTCTTCTCTGGCTCCTTTCCTGCCTGGTGAGGTGCCTGCTCTGTCCTCTTCAGGTCTGCAAAGAGATCAGCGTCATCTCCAACATCATGGCTGACTTTGTCCAGTCAAGGGCCGGTGAGTTCAGTCTGTGTATCTCTGAGGCTAGCCATGGGAGCAGGAAGTCACCCACATCACCAGGGGCTCGTGGGACAGTCACTGCCCCTGTGGGCCCTGTGTGGCTCTGCCACTTGGTGACTAATTATGGTCAGGCAGTGGCAAGTCACTTCTCCTTGGAAGTTGTGTGACAGGAACAAGTCACTTAACTTCTCTGGACCTCAGTTTCTTTACAGGTAAAAATAGGGTGATAATAGCACCTGCCCACAGGGTACCTGTGAGAATGGAGTTGGAAAAAATGTACACTAGAAGCATAAGACAATACCTAGGCCATCACCAGGCCCTTTAAAAGAACTAGAGTAACCAGCATCCCAATCTCCATTGCACCACAAACGTCAGTGGGAGTAAGATGGAGAAAGCATCACAGAGAAGGAGAGATCCCCAGCCCACCCTCACCTTTCTATTAGGGCTGGGGCTCAGGGGGAGCTCCCCAAGGCTGTGGGGGGGGGTTTCCCAAGGTTGTGTGGTGGCGAAGGGATGGTTCAGGACTCAGTGCTGCCATCTGTCCAATGGGATATCCCTTGGGAGGTACAGAAGACAAGAGAAGGTCCTGGAAGAAGTGGGCTGTGCTGTGCTGCCCAACAGAACTACCGCGTACCAAACACTGTATTCACCCAACACAGCATCCTTGTGACGAGCCAGGGAAAAAGCTCCTGCTATTTAACTCCTTCCATTTAACTTCTGAGAAAATGCATTTATGAGGCTGAGAGGAACCCTCAGCCCAGAAATAGAGGGGAGGAATCTGAATCCAGGCCCTCTAACCATTCCCAAGTAGCAGCTGGACTGCACAGAAACTTCTCTTGCTAAGCTGAAAGCAGGTATTTGGTCTTGGTTCTTCAGCATATAGTAGGTGCTCAGTGAACACAGGGTCGGGACGTGGGTCGGGAGACCAGGCTGACAGGGCAATGGGAGGGGAGACCCCAGGCCTCTAGGCTCCTGTCCTGAGCAGAGGAGCAGCACAGGAGGGGACAAGGACAACTCATTTTCTTGAGTATCAAGCACTCTACTCCCACTTCAACAGATCTCTTATGGTCTCTTAAGGTCAACAGGAAGGTGGCTCACCCTCAGTGAAGGAGGGCCAGGGCTCTCTGGCCTGGCCTATATGGCCCAGGAGCTCAGCGGGACTGGAGGACCCACAGGGTTTCCCCAAGAATGTGACTCTGTTGTAGGCTTGTGGGAGGAGGCAGGAGCAGGGCCCTACACTCCCACGCTGCTCTCCAGCCCTCACGCTGGTCTGCACCAACGCTACATGGTGTTACTGCCTGCTTTTGGAAATAAAGTTTTATTGGAACACAGCCACTCCCACTCCTTAGAAAGCCCTGTGTACAGCTGCTTTTAAACAGCAAAAGTAGAGCTGAGTCATAGACAGGGGGCCCTCTGAGTCTGAAGTACTTAACTGCCTGGTCCTTTCTAGAAAATGTTTCATGACTCCAGTTCTAGATTATAGAATTCAGGATCAACTAATGAGTGAAGTCTGAGAGAACTGATCATCAGATTTGCTCCTATTGTTGGTCACTTGCTCACTCACTTTTACACAAGAGATCACACAAACATGTGGCCCTGGGGTAGACACTGTCACTGGAAGTGAGGACACAGATGCTTGGTGAGGGAGCTAGGACTACTCTGGCTCTGATTCTGAACCAGTCTTCCAGCAGGAGCCTGGAATGGTGGAGCCACCCCGCCAGACAGAAGCTGAGGAAAAGATAATGGAAACGTGCATCCCACACTATAGGGCCCATCTTACAAAAGAGGGCCTTAGGGCTGCAGGCTGGGGCACCGTGTGGAGGGGAGGCTCCACCTCAGTCCTCCCCTCCCACAGCTAACATCCTGTCCAGTGGAGACATTGGGGTGGACATCTCCCTGACAAGATGGCCTGTTGTCACAGCCACCTACCTGGAGTCCCATCACAAGGTGGGTATGGTGGGAAGATGGGGCAGGGGCTCACCTCCCCAGGTACTTCTCAGGCTAGGTCCTCACCTGTGCCCTGGCCACCTGCCCCCAGCTTTGACTCCATGGAAGCCAAATGCCTGTTGCCACACCTCTGCAGGGCATTTCCTGACCCTCTCTGAGGACCCCAGTCAGGCACCATTTCTATTCCAGAAGGCTCGTTTGACTTCCACCAGCCTCCATAGCAATGGCCCCTTTGGGGGACCTGATGAAAGCTGTGGATCCTCTGTTACTTAAAACATAGAGGCCCACAAGAACAGCACCTTAAACCCGTAGATGTTTGTTTCCCTTGAAAACAGCCTGACCCAGACCACTGTATGTGGTGCCGGGTGGGTTTGGTGGCTCCAGGGTGTCAGGTACACAGGCTCTGTGCATTGAGGGGCTAAGCCAACTGCCCACTCTGCTCACATCCCATAGTCTGAGCTGGGTCACACGATCACACCTAGCTGCAGGGAATGCTGAGGAATTTATTCCAGGCACTCAATGAGCCCAGCTAAGAACTGGGGGTTACAGAACTCTGAGAGAGGAGAACAGATTCTAGGGACAGCCATCTACCTCCGTGAAGGAGCCTGTGTTCAGAAAATTGAAGAAAAAGAACTTGTCAGAGGTTTGTGGGTGCTCATGAAGCTCCTTCATAAGCCTCGGGCTCCTTAATGTTGGAAGGGAGAGATCTGGGCTGTGGTTCACCTTCTTGACTTTGGCTGCCTGGGAGTAAAGGTGCAGGGCTGGCAGTCAACAGGATCAACTGGGAGTAGGGAGGTCCTCCGTCACCAGCTGCTCTGCCTGCCATGTCTGCTGGAATGCCAATGGATGGCGGGGTGAGGGCGCACATCTTTCTGGTTCACATCCCTCGGCTGGTGCTGGGCACCTGTCTGCTGACTGAGTGAAGGTCCGGCTGGGTGGAAACTGAGTGCGGGTCTGCCTCAGTTTCCAATCTGTCTTCTGAGTCAGCTGCTTCCCAAGGGTCCTGGTGGTCCCCCTGAAGCTGGCCCCTGAGCCTATCAGGGACACACAGGGAAGGGCAGCCAGTGTCCCAGCTTTTTGCAGGGTCATTTCATCTACAAAAACATCTCGGAGGACCTCGTCCTGCCCACCTTCTCACCATCGCTGCTGGGGGAATCCCGCATGCTCTACTTCTGGTTCTCTGAGCAAGTTCTGGACTCCTTGGCCAAGGCCGCCTTCCAGGATGGCCGCCTCACACTCAGCCTGACGGGGGACAAGTTCAAGGTGAGAGGCAGGGCTGCTGGGACATGCATGTGTGCATGTGGTGTGTGTGTAACACCTGTGGGGAGCATGGAGGAAACTGGGTGGCAAGCACAGGCACCATGGACTGGCCATGCTGCAACCATTGTATTAAAGCCCAGCATCTACTGAGGGTCCCCCGTGTGTTTGGTGAGAGATATAGCCAATCAACTAACAGATAGATAGGCAGATATAACCATAAAATACAGCTTGGTATGTAGTAACTGTGAAGTAAATTCAAGTTGTTATCAATATTTGTGCTGCATTTATCTTTGCTGTACTCACAGATTGGGATAGGTACTATTGCACTTCCATTTTTCAAACAAATCAAACCACAGCCAACCTCAGAGAGGGTAGGTAACTTTGCTCAAGATCACACAGCTTAGAAGTGGAGGCTCCAAAGCCTACGCTCTTCATATCTCCCATTGTGTGTCCCACAGGCCACATAACTTGGTGGCCACATGGCCCAAGGCCACACGACCTGGTGGCCACATGGCCCAAGGCCACATGACCTGGTGGCCACATGGCCCAAGCCACACGGGAGAGTGGGGAGTAAAAGCCAGGCTTCAAGCAAGATCACAGAGGTTCTCTACCTCACACCTCAGCTTTTGTCTAGGGGGTTGGGCTTGTGTTGAGGGGCTGCACTGTGTCGCTGTGGTGGCCTGAAAATGACCTGCTCACCCTCTGGTGTCTTTTAGGAAGCACTGGAAACCTGGGGCTTCACCATCAATCAGGAAAGCTTCTCAGAGGTAACTGCCCTGCTGGTCAGGGTTTATCTTGTGCACCCTAATCCTGCCCTCGCTTCCAGAACACCCCCCCCCACACACACACAGCGATACCAACAGCAGCGACATCACAATTGCTAAGGCCTTGTTCTTTTTGGGCTCTGAGCTCAGCGCTTGCTGAGCATCAGTTCCCTCTGTGCTTACAACCACTGTGCCAGGGAGACACTGTTAGAATCCTGTGTCACACTCAGGGAATTTAGGAAATGGCAAGGCTGGGCTATGCAGCTGCGATGGCCCCAAAGACTGTGGTATCACCGCTAGGCTCAGCGGGCCCCAGCCATACTCATGGCAGGTGACTGACTCCTGACTCCAAAGCCAGTCTCAGCTCAGCTCCTCGGGGGTCACAGCCCTGTCTGCTCTGACTGGAGGCAGCGATGCCTGTGATCCTGGTCTTCAGTGCAAGGTTCTACCACAAGGCTGCAGTGCCTGAGCTCAGAGACGCCTCGCCCTTTCTGGGTGAAGTCTTCTGAGCCTCTGGCCAGCTCCCTCCCATTCCCTGCACCGATACTGTCAGCCTTCCCCACCACCCTCAAGCTCCAGCTGCCTGCCGCCTCTTCTCACTACCTCCCTCTCATACACACTCCTTCCTGGAGAGAGTGGCATGCCCCCAACTGTGCTTTTCCCTGGGCTCCCTGCTCCCAGCCCTGCCCTCTCCCATCCCAGCTCCTCCCTGTAGCTTCCTCCTGGTCTAGTAGGAGGTCTGCTTTCCTCCTGAATTTCCATCTACTCTTCCCTGACTTCCTGACCCTGCTGTGCCTCTCTCTCCTTCCAAGTGTGTGACTCAGGCATGCACGCTTCTTGTCCTCACTGTTCTAGCATCCATTATTTCTGTCTCTACCTTCACTCAGGCCCAGCTACCACCACCTTTTGTGGAAATCTAGTCGCACCCTCATAGTGGGTGAGCGGGTCTCCCTGCATCCTGACACCCCCTGCACTGTTTCCTGTGGCAACCAGAACAACCTTTTCAAGAAGCAAAATTGAATGCCCATGTGCCAAATTAAAACTCAGAGGGTAAGGCCAGGCAAAGTTCTCTGCAGAGTACCCAGGATCCTGCCCTGTCTGGCCCTTGTCTACCTCTCATTCTAGTGTTTCTGCACCCAGCACAACTGTTTAGTGTAAGAGTTGGTATCTTCCATCAGCTGTTAAAATTTCTCAGTTGCATCTCTTCAGCTATTGCCTCTTTTTCTGTTTCCTCCATTCTTATCTCTTTGAATTTCTAGGGCCTTGTCAGTTCATCTTCTATGTTTACAGTTAGTTCTTCTGTCATTTTTTTTATGTCTTGGTATCTCTGTGCTAAATTCTGGACATTTTCTGCAAATTTCTATTTTCATTTGTTCCTTGTACACCTGTATCTTATCTGTTCACTCATTCCCTGAAGTTTTCATTTTACTACCAATAACATTTATTTTATAGTAATTTTATTTAGTTCATTTTCAAATCTAGCTCATCTCTCGCCACCCCATACTGTGGTTTCATTAGGGCTCTACCTCTTTAATCTTTACTTTTTAACAAAATGGTTACTTTGTACTTTCTTCCAAGTTATTTCATCACGTCTAATTCTTAAGAGTACTTACCTGTTATTTGTTGTATTTTCTAGTTAGCTATCAGAATGGGTGACTTTCTTGTGTCATTTGTCATTTTTTTTCCTTTTCAAGCTCACCTTTAGTGGCATTTGGCTTTTCTGTGGAGACTGCTCCTTGGAGTCCCTAGATTTCCTAAGAAGACACTTTTGCATTTATTTCTGAGAGGAACACAAAAGTTGCACCGTTCGGTAGTCTGGCTGTATTTTTATGTTGATTATTTAGCTTGGAAAGTCTTGCAACCTGCCTGCAGCGTGAATACAGACTTTGGTCTTGCACAGACCCATTTAGGTTTCTCATTTACACCCTTCATCCCCACTCCTTTTCATGAGGGACAAATGTCTCATTTCTACTTCTGTTTCTCATTACTTTTAATCTGAGAGCATCGAACCCCAGGACAGTGTCGTCTGAAGCCACCCCCTTCTCTTATGTCTCTGGGCTGTCTTGCTTACAGTTTTGCTTTTCATGTTTAGGACCTGGGATTGTCTTTCTCTCTCTCTCTCTCTCTCTCTCTCTCTCTCTCTCTCTCTCTATTTAGGTACTGGGGATTGAACTCATAATCTTGCACTTGCCAGGCAAGTGCTTACGCCACTAAGCTAAATCCCCAGCTATTTCTTTCTTTTGAGCTCAGCTAGGTACTAAATAAAACTTTTTATCGGAATGCATCTGCTGGTCCTATGGTCTGTAGGGAGAGACCCTGAGCCCCACCCCACAGGCTGCAGACCTGATACTCTGCCCTGCTGACCACAGTCCTGCCCACCATCTGCTTGTCCTGTTTTGGGCCTGCTTCTCCCACATCTCCTGGACCAGGTTGTTCCCTCTGCTCAGAGGATTTCCCTCACCCTTTCCTGTTGGATTCTTCCTAATTAGGAAAGGCTTCTCCCACCTCCCTGATTTGGTCAGATCCCCCTTGAGGGTTCTTGAACCAAAGGTGGGTCTATTTCACCTTTAAAATATTCCTCGGTTGCAATTTTGCTTTAGTTCTGGGATTCTCTAATAATGAACTTTTCAGACAGACTACGTCTATTTGGTTCTCTGCTGTGTCCCTTGCCTGGCCCAAGGCTGTAGCCTAGTGAGGTCTCTGTGGACATTGTTAGATGGCACAGCCACATCTGTTGGAGGAGTCCCACGTAGCAAGCCCTTTACCTGGAGCAGCTCTTTACCTGCATTATCTTGTTCAACCTCTCAGCAACTCTATGTGCTAAGTATGACTCTGTCCCCATTTTACAGAGGAAGAAGGCAAGGCACAAAAAAGGATGCTAAGAAAAGGTGTCCTCACCATGACCTACAAGGGTGGCAGGGCAGAGGTGGCTTCAATATAATACAGACAAGAAAACTGAGGTTCAGAGAGCTCAAGAGTCCCAGTTTGCCAAGTCACTGGGAATTAGTGGTGTGGTACAGCCTAGGGCTCAGGCCTTGGAGTTCAGCCTGGTCCCAGCCTCTACCCCGGGCTGCTTCCTGTTTCCCCAGTCCCAGGGCCCACACCAACTTCAGCCTTCCCGTCTCCGAGGGCAGTGGCTGCCGCTGTTCTGATGGGCCCGGGTCCTGGCCCTGGAACCCCTTGTCTCCCACAGCTTTTCAACAGCTGCACTCCCAGCCTGGCCCAAGTAACCGTGCACTGCCTCACGAGGCCCAGGATCTCCTGTCAAAAAAAGGGTGTCGTGGTCAGTTCTTCCGTGATGGTGCAATTCCTCTTCCCACACCCAGATGGGTTAGTGGCTCACACTTTTGAAGAGGTGAGTGGGTACAGGGGAGCTTGGGAGCAGAGGACCCAGCTGCGGACAGGCCATCTGGGACAGAAGTTTGGGGACCTCTGATATCTCCAGGTCTTCTCATCACCTCTGCTGCAACTGGTTGTATCTTACACATGGCTTGTGGGCCTCAGGACCCTAGAACTCAGTCAAGAGAGTGCACAGAAGGTGTTCATGGGGTTAGTAACAATTCCTTAAGCTGAGTGTGGGACTCGAGTTTGACACGCAAGTCCAAGACCCTCCACCCATAGATATGAAGGCCACAGCTTTCCAAATTCAGATGCTTTGAAGTTTAGAACATCAGGATATTGTGTGTACATGAGGGACATAATGATGATCACCCCAGATAAGGTTGGGTGACCCCACAAGCAAGCACACTGACATTTCTCCACATGTAAACATTCACATAAAGCAAGATGAAAATACTACACAAAGCCTCTCATCTCAAATGGCCAGGCTTTATCAAGAAACTCAAAAACCCTAGTGAACAAAATGACAAAGAACACAACAAACAGAAGAAACAGAGTTCCTTTGATTTTTGTAATTGTAAATAAGGAATTAAGGATGAACATGATTCCTAATAATCTTCACTCTCTCTCATATATATATATATATATATATATATATATATATCTTCAATATTTCTTAATACATTAAAAACTAAATACAAAAATCACTTATGCACATAGTGGTAAACTCCAGATCCTGATAATCCCCTTGCCCACTGGGGACACTGATGCACTTCCCTTGGTGATTATTACTTTTCATTGACTTTTAATTTTAGAATAATTTCAGATCTGAATAAAAGCTACATAGTACAGAGGGTTCCATAGGCATCTCCCCTGCCTACCCCATAATCACCGTCTCCTGGGCCACACTGCATGAGTGCTAGGAGATTCACACTGGTAAACCACAGACAACCAGACTCACTAGTTTTTTCACTGGTCTCCTTTGCCCACATCACAGTTTGACCCAGGAGATCACACGGATTTAGCTTTTGGAAAAACTCGTAAGTTTGTCCTATTTTACTTACCTACTGTATGTTAGTTAAAAGTTCAAAAAGTACAGAGAACTTGTTAAAAACTTTACCCCTTCTGGGTATTTTCCCAGAAGAATTAAAAACATCATACCATAGCAATATATGTGCACCCATATTTATAGCAGCACAACTTACTAAATCTTGGAAACAACTCAAATGCCCATCAACTGAGGAATGATAAAAAAGATGTGTTTTTTATACAATGGAGTACTACTCAGCCATAAAGAAGGATAAACCTGAGGCTTTTATAGGTAAATGGATGCAACTAGAGACCATACTCATAAGTGAAATAAATCAGACCCGTACATGTAAACATCATATCATCTCCCTAGTGAAAGACACCAAAAGAGTAAGACCCAAAATGTACACCAGATTTTGTAAATTGGGAAAAACTGTTAAAAAAAACAGACAAACTATGATAGGGGAAAGGAAGAAAGGGAAAAGGGAAAAATATATTTATATACAAGATAGTTAAAATAGTTATACAGCTACTGTCTCTTAGTTCATTGAAAAGAAAAGTTTGTACTAATATTGGTTGGACAAGATATCATTCCTATATCTTATATTCTACTACAAAGACAACAATACACAATGTATTAATTATCATAACTCTCCTACTGACCTGTCCTGAAACTCTGTTTTATTGTTATTTTTTTCTCTTTAAAATAAAAAGAACTTCAGTTGCATCTCCAACAAGCAGTGTTTATTCAGGACCTTGGCCATACAGATAAGGCTTGCTGTAGTGGGGCTCACAGTGGGTGGCAGGGAGACCCTGGGTTCCACTCTGAGTGCAGTGTGGGTGACTGGGGCCCACAGTCAAGTAAAAGGTCAGGGTTAGTGGGTGGAAAAATATTGAAAGGAAACCTGGCAGTGGGTGGAAATTCTAGGTGAGCCAACCCAATAGGATTCTGGCTGAAGATGGGCCAGGGTCCATCCCCCACCCATACCCTGAGAGGAAGATGAGGGATCTGATCTAATGTGAGGTGATCAGACACTGGGAGTGGAGATATTTGGTAAACCAAGGTAGTAGGGCTCTCAGTAAAACTGGATTTTACAAGGAAATACATGGTGGTCCTAGAAGGTTCTAGAATCATACCAAAGTTGGGTCAAACAAAGAATCTTTGTCTGACTGCAGCATCACCATGTATTTAGGCCCCTTCCTGCCTTCTCCAATGTCCTCTCCTTGCTCTGGCTCCTGCAGACTTTCCTTCTTGCTCATGAACTTGAGTGTGTGTGTCAGTCAATGGTCTCTAGGAACTTATGTCCCCCAGGACACCTTGGAAAGGAGCTTTGGCTGCATCTCCCAGGGCAGGGAGATAGCCTGGGGCAGGTTTCTGGGATGATGGCAGACATAAACAGGACCAGGGATGTGGCAATCCTAGTGTGGTTTTTTGGGGCTGAAGAAGTTGCAAGTCAGGCTGGAGGTGTGTTGAAACCTCATTCCGAGACTGCCAGGCCAAAAGGAAGAGGTGGAAGCTGCAGCAGGGGTGCAAGATGACAGGTCTGTGCTAGGGCAAGATCACTGCACTGCAGAGGCATTAAACTGCACCCTAGAGAGAATGCTCGCCTCTCCACTTGAACAGACAGAGCTCTGGAACCAACAGGACACAATGTGAGGTTCAAGGTCACCTATCACACTGACACCTGAGGTCACTGCCCCTCAGCAGATGCACTTAGACATTCATTTTCATCAGCACCTGTTGAGTTCTTACTCTGGACCCAACCCATATGATTTCTGACCTCCTGAAGGTTCTAGTGTGGGCAGAGATAAATAGCAACTAGCTAGCTAAGCAAAATACTGTGCAACCTCTAATTGTACCCAATGCTATGAAATAAAATTATGTAGTCAAGGAAGGTGCATATGAAACTGAACTCAACATACAGAGGATAGTTGGTGCTATAGGAACAGTGGCACCAAGGGACGCTGTCAAAACACAAATTCCTGGGCATCCCCGAGTCCGGTTTGTAGGTCTGGGGCAGGGCCTGTGGCTCTGCATTTCCCATTCATTCCTCCTGCCTGGTGCTGAAGCTGCTGGCCGAAGGCCACACCTAGAGCAGAAGCAATTTAGTGTATTTGATCTCCAGAATGTGAAAACACAGATCAATCCAGCGACCAGCACAGGAAGCCTCTAATTGCTTCCTTTTGGAGATAGAGGATGTGAGCCATGCCCACAATCCTGCTCCACAGCAACTGCCAATATGGGAAAGTCAGAAACTAGGAGAGAAAGTGCCATGGATTCTCAGATCCTAAGCCCAAAATTTCAGGCTTATTTCCTTCCATATGTACTCGTGCATGCATTTGTGCCTGTATGTATGTATTTTGTGATGCTGGGAGTGGAACTGGGGCCTGGTACATCTTAGGCAAGTGTTTTGTGACTGAGCCACACTTCCATTTTCTCCCAGTTTTCAGATCAATCATTCAGCCAAATCCCAAGATTTCCTCGAATCCTCTCTTCCCCATGCCTCTCAGATTGTTCAGTGCATTTGAGAGCCCTGGGCAGGGAGAGTTGCCCTCTGCTTCAGGGAAACCCCTGACTCACAATGAATCTGGTTTCTCTCCCCAGGATGTCATCACTACCATCCAGGCCTCCTATTCCCAGAAAAAGCTCTTCTTAAGCCTCCTGGATTTCCAGTATGTGTTGCAAAGAGGGGCGAGAGTCAGCTCTGCAAGCCTCTCGGGTTCCTGGCTTGGTCTTGGTTGGGAGATGTGGCACCTTCCTTCCAGGACTCATAGCCTGGCTATAGCCAGAGAAGATCCTATCTTGGCAGCTAGAGTAGGAGGCAGTGGGGGAGGGACCTGGCCCAAGGCCCAGTGGTTGTAATGACCAGTGTCCAGAAGCTTCAAAAGGCCTCTCTTTTCAAGGGCCTGAAATTAACCTATCTTTGCCAAAGGTTGCAATTTTTTGAATTTTTGCATGAAATTCATACCTGTTACCTAGAAAAATTCAAGGAACAAGAATTTGAAGAGATGCAATTTTATTATGTTTTACTGTTGTGTCCCCCAAAATGAAATACTAAGCATAAGATTACTGATCAGGAACACTGAGAACCATTCCCAAAGTTCCTTAACAAAGGTTCGAATTCTCACCTCTTCTATTTCAGGGTTACACCAAGGAACGCTTCTAAGGAGGCTGAGGTAGGTGGTCAGGCTTCATATCTTAGGAAAGCAGAGGACCCTAAGGAAATCAGGTAGTGGGCCCAAAAGAAATCCAATCAGTTGTTCCCTCCGTGTCTCTTGTGACACTTCTCCCTTCTGTCTGTTGGGAGAGCCTTTGTGTCACAGGAATGGGACCGTAGTGGTTTGAAGAAGGAAGAGGAAAGTACTGGCCAAGTGGCCTCTCCTTGGGCATCTGGGAACAGGACGACAACCCTGATTCTCTTTAGGGTCTGGAGGGACCCTTCAGGAGAGCCACTGTCCGGAGGGGCAGGAGGAGAGGGTTAGGTCAGCATTGCTTTTTCATGGCATGAGGGGGAATGCTCCCCCAGGCTGTGTACCATCTGCCCTGTGGGTCACTCACTGTGGGCCTCTGATTGGCAGAGCAGCTCCGTGGCCGTTCAGAGCTTCCTGCAGTCGATGATCGCCGCTGTGGGCATTCCTGAGGTCATGGCTCGTAAGTGTCATCAGGGAGTGGGTGGGGATGGAGCTCTGACTTTACCTTCCCCCGCTTTCAAATTGCTCTGTGCAGAGGTCCTTCACAGGCAGGGTCCCCAGACATCATCATTTATGGGTCCTGGGTCCCTCCCTTGAGGTCCAGCTCCTTGCTGGGGCAATGAATGCCAGTGACTTGGCTGGATGAACAGATCCCTGATGCTGGTTTACCTCGCTATCTCCTCTGCCACCCTCTCCCACAGGCCCAACCTACTTTAAGGGCTCAGGTCTCTAATGGCAACAAACTGGAAGGTTAACACCTGGGTGCAGCCCAGCCCTGAACCTGTTTCTCCTTCTATGGAATGACAAGGTCAGAACTGACGAACCCTGAATTCCCTCTGGACCCTGATATTGCAGGGTACTTGGTCATATACAGCTGTTCTAAGGTGGAATTTCAGACCCCATAACCAGGTTGTGCCAGAGGCACTCTGGACAAGGTATTGTTGAAAGGCTTTGTTCCCTTCCCCTCTGGGTGTATTGAGCTGGCCAAGCCTTCATTTTGAATATTTACATGTCCAGGTGACCTTGGCATTCCTGCAGAAGCAAAAATGAGGCTGTCCCTGCCTCAATTTTCCCATCTGTAGCAAGGCACTAAAACTGCAGAGATGATTAAACTGGGTGTTTGGAGAGACTGCTCTGTGTGGTTGCAAAGAGCATTGGGAGAAGCTTCATAGGGAAAGAGTGACCACCAGGGTGGGCATGAGGAGTGACAGCTGTTCCCCAAATGTCCTTCCAAGCAGGATAGATTCAGCTTGCTGTGAACCACATGGCCAAGAACCTTGGTTCCACCATCTCCCATTGCCCAGGGTGTCACAGCACAGGGCTGCTCCCTGAAAAGGGCTGACAGGCTCTTTCCCCTGTCCCAGGGCTCCAGGTGGCACTTACAGCTTTCATGAACAGCAAAGGCCTGCACCTTTTCAACATCATCAATCCTGAGATCATCACTCAAGACGTGAGTACAAAGTTCCCATCAGCCTGGACTTGTGGGCGGAAGCCCTAGGTAGCATTCTCTTATGACATGGTTGTTGCGGACACATGCAGGGGCTTCCTGGTTGCCTCCCAGTGCCCTGGGAGCCAGCCCAGCCTGCCCCTCTCGCCCCCACCCCTCCTAGGGCTTTCTGCTGCTGCAGATGGACTTTGGCTTCCCAGAGCATCTGCTGGTAGACTTCCTGCAGAGCTTGAGCTAGAAGCCCCTCAACACAGAATGGAGCACAGACCGGAAACCAGGCTCGGTCTCCCATCCCGAATTCAGGCATCTCCTTCCATCATGGTGCGAGACTGCCTTCCAATTTCTCCCTGTCCTAAAGAGCACTTCCATTAAAATGCTGTATCCAGTAACTGGGAGGTACAGTACAACTTCTATGAATGGGGGAGAAAGGGGAGAGGGCAGGGAAGGGACAGGTCTTGCATATCCTGCCCTGTTACTGGGAGAATCTGGCAAGCCCAGCCCTGGATGTTCATCCTTTTTCAGCCCTTCCATGACGGCTCCTAGCTCCTCCTGTGAGCTCCTCAGAGCCTGCAGGAAAAATCCAAACTGCTCACCTGAGGATTCAAAGCTCCGCCTGATTGCCCCCTGAGTACCTTCCAAACTATCTGCAATTCATCATGCTCAGCTGCACCCCTTCCCTGTTCCACCAGTGCTGCCCCCTTTGCTGAACAGCTGACAAGCCCCTTCTCTAGCTGGTGGCCCCTCCTTAAGGCCTTCCAGTTCCCCCTTACCCTTCCAGGACTAGATCAAGATGCAGTTGCCTGGGAATCTGTGCCAATCACCTATACATCCACTGCTAATGAACCCTCCTCCCTAGGACTGGGGATGGAACTTAGGCTCTTTTTAAAATTTTTATTTTTGAGATAGAGTCTCACTAAGTGCCCAGGCTGGGCTTGAATTTGTAGTCCTCCTGCCTCAGCCTCCCAGAATGCTGGGGTTATAGACATGCATCACCACTCCCAGCTGCAAATGTTTTCCAGATTCACCCAACAGCCACTCATGCCCACCACTCACAGCTCTTAACGTAGCAAGCCTGAGGCTCTGAGAGACACTGTGGGGCTGAGTCACAGATGCTGTGTCCATCAGGGTTTTCAGGAGCAAACAACAGAGTCTAGCCCTGGAGAAAACTGAGAAGAGGGCAAGTGTGCGGGGATGTGGAGGAGCTCGCAGACTGGGCAGGCAGAAGACTGCACCAGGCTCGGATCCCAGGGCACAGGTCAGGCAGGTGGGATGTCAGGCCCCAGCAGTATCACCAGGTGGCACCTGGGGACCACTCATTCCAACTGGTTTCCTGCCCTGGTGCTTCATTCTCTACAAGATCCAAAGTCCTGATTGGCTAAGCCTGGAAGCAGAGCTCATTCCTTGGCTCTGGAGGGTGCCTTGAGGGAAGGCAGTTTCCATAACCAGGTTGAGCACAAACAGACACACCCTGCCACCCCTCTCCAGTGGCCATAGAGGAGGGAACCCTTGGCCCACATCCTGAGGAGTAAGTAGGAGTTTGCCTGTGATCATACAACGAAGGGTGCTAGAGACAGAGGGGACAACAGTTCAGGTCCAGAAACATTACCCATTCACCTCTTCGCTCCTTGACGCACTGACACAGTAATACATTTCACTCATCAATCAAACATCTCAGATAATTTCAAGTTCCCTCTAGTGTCCCAAATGCCGGTGGTCAGCAGGTAGCATCTCTCAGATCCCACCTCTAGCTTCCCCTGAACCACTGAGTGCTTTCCACCCTTTGCTCTGCCACTGTTAAAAGTCTCATCTCCTCAGCTGACCAGCTTTCTGCAGAAGGCTAAAGCAGAGACTCATCCTCCGCGCTAGCGGGTCCAGCACTGGACAGGAAGTGAGACAGGATGGGGAAGAGGTTCTGACAAGGGGAAGGGCAAGGAAAGTAAGGGACTCACAGAGGTCTGGCTTCTGGTAAGAAAAGAGAAAGATGCAAGCTCAGAAAGGCAAATCGATGTGGGAGAGAGGCGCCCAGGGGCGTATTCCTGCCCACTTTATTACGCTCCAGCATTCCCCCCTCCCTGACCCCAGGCACAGCACTACCGGGCTCTTGCTGCTGTCTCGGTCTTTCTTTTTTCTTTTCTTTCTTACTTTCTTTTTCTTTTTTGCAAAGAAAGATTAGACTTTATTTACAGAATAAAGGGAGGGGGAGATACAAAGCCACTGTGCAGAGTGCGGGGCCCAGAGCTGGGTGACAGGGAAGAAGGCTGGAGTCCTAATTCACAGAGTGAGGTCATGATCCCTCCTCCTAAGGCACCTCCACTCCATGGGGTTGTCTGCGTCCTTGTTGAAGAATTTGGTTTCAGCTTGGGACAGGCTCTGTTTTCTCCAGGTGTGTGGCCCAGCCAGAGGAGGGAAGCACAGTGCTATGGACTGAATGCGGTTTGCCCCCAACCCAACCCAAAGAAACCTTATACTGAAGCATGACTGCCACTGTGGTGGCATCTTTGAGAGACAATTATCATTAAGGAGGGTTAGTGGCTTTCTCCAGGGTCTGGGTTAATTCTCACAAAGCAAGTACCCAGCCTCTGGAGACTGTTAGCTACTGTGAGAAGGGGCTGTTACAAAGCACTCTCCTGTTTCGTGCCTTTCACGTGCTTGCCCTTCCACTTTCTAGAGTGAGCTGAATCACACGAGGCCCTCTCTAGCACTGTCCTATTGGATTTCCCAGCTCCAAAAACTTCCCTTTATAAATTTCCAGGTCTCAAATATACCACTGTAGCAGCAAGAAACAGACTAAGACACATAACAGAATGCTGGCATGTGCAAAATCCCGGGGGTAGAGAGAGTCACCACAAAGTCAAGATCAAGAAGACTGGCAGAGCAGAGAAAAGATAAAAGTGGAAAGGTGAGACCAGTATAGCAGGCAGGCAGGGCCCATACCAGAGTTAGCAAAAGGGCCTGGCCTTTATTGTAACAGCTGGGAGGCAAGGGTCATGGTTGTACTTGGCAGTGGGACGGCCCTTCCAGTTTAAAAGATTGAGGAGAAGTCTTCGTCTTCTGAGCCAGGTCCCTTCCAAAGCCTCCCATGCCCACTCCGAGGGCCTTTTAGACCTGCTTCTTTTCTTCCTCAGAGTCCAGAGCAAGGGTCTGACTCATGAAAGCAACCAGGAGCATCTGGGGATAGGCGGGTGGCTCATAAAAGGCCCCTGACAGAAAGAGATCACCAATCCCCACTCCGATGTGGGAACTGTAGGCCTTGTAATAGGTGGTGACATAGTTAGCAGCTACATTCCACCCAAAATTAGTCCCTTTAAGGAACTGAGGAGGCCCAAGGCCTTCGTTTGATGTCACAAGGACAATAGCTGGGGAACTTGGCAGCTCCTTCCTCGAGCAGAAACTTTTGCCATCATTAGGGCACATGGAGAGGTCGCTGAGTGGCACCTTTGCAAGCCCAAAAGGCCCTGGAGCTCCAGAAAGGAAGGGTCGTTCCTCGGAGAGCTGGGACAGCACTTAGTGTCACTGTGTCATACCAGTAGAGCAGGAAACAGAAGGTGCTGGGGAGTCCCAGAGGGAAGAGGTTGCCAGAGCAGGACCAGCCTGCAAGAACCCCATGCCACATCCTGTTCCTCCTATCCAAGCCAAGAAGCTCTGGCCTAGCCTTTCCTCAAAAGACCAGGAAGTCCCCTGGCCCTGGTGAGGTTAGTCCCTTCCCAGAAGATGCCTGAACTGCCGTTTTCCGCAGGGAACAAACAAGGGCTTCCGGAGGACAGGCCCTGTGGCGCACATCCTGCCATGTGGGGTTTGGGACCAGGCCTCAGGCGAGGAGGAGAGGAACATTGTCTCTGGGGGCCACTGTGTCATCAAGTCACCTCGCAAGGCACCCCAAACCCTATAGGACAAAGTCATTGAATTGGTAACCTAAGTGTTTTGTGCTAGCTACTGTCACCTGGCTTGTTTTTACACATGTTAGTAGTTTTTAAGAGAAGCCAGGTATGTTCCAGCTGGCCCTTGAGTCAGTTCTCATACACTGAGACCAGGCTTTATGAAACAGGTGGTCATTCAGTCTACACTCAGGAGCACGCACACCTTCAGCCAAAGGAGCAAGGAGCTCAGGTGGACTCTCAGGTCCCAAGCCAGGCTGAGTACGGAGGGAGTTCGGGAAGTTGATCTCCCAGAACGCTTCTTGACACACCTGGTATCACTGGCATAGAGAAGGCACTGGGATTGAGACCCAGCTCTGTTCTTGACTGCTGTGTGACCTTCAGCAACTCACTTGACCTATCTGAGCCTCATTTCTTCATCTATCTAATGTAGAGTAACCCATGCACACAGCTCAGAGCCCATATTCTTTTTTTTTTTTTTTTTTTTGGTATTGGAAATCAAACTCAAGATCTCGCATTTACCAGGCAAGTGCTTTGAGCTGCTGAGCTCTAACAGCCCATGTTTTTATCATTCCACACCATGTCTCACATTGGCCAGGGTCAGCTGGGAGTACCCCACCTGGCCTCCTCATGGGGATGATCACAATTAAAGGCATCTAAAAATGTTCTGCATTTATCTCTCTGGTTTGTGGTTATTTCTCCATGTGTCTCTCTGCACCCCGCCTGTGTAGGAAGTGGGCCAGCTTTCTTGGGACTTTTCCTGGGCCAATCAAACTCTAGGTGCACTCAGGGAACATGAGCTGAACCCCGACACTAAAACATAATAGAGACCTCCCATGGCCGTGGCTCAGAGCCCGTGTTCTCACCCATTCCACATCTCGTCCCACTGTGGCCAGGGGCGGCTAAAATACCCCTCTTGGCAGATGGGGAAGTGAAGGCTGGGGAGGCCAAAGCACTTACCTGTGGCTACACAGCTAGGAGCAGGGGAACTAGAAGTCACACAAGGCAATCAGTTGCAGAATCTATGCCCCTCCCACTGTTGGCTGACCAGCAATTTCTACATAGCGAGGTGAGTCTCTGAAGCAAGGAGGTTTAAGCCTCACAGCGCTGTGGGACTTGCAAAAAGGAACAAAAATATAAGGGCAGTTTCTGGGCTTCAGGCACAGACTGCGTGAGCCACAACCCTAGGTCACTCATGACTATGGGAAGGCATGACTATCATCCCCATCTTACAGATGGAACAACCGAGGCCCCGGGACTATGGAGGCATTTGGCCAGGAAGTTAGAGGGAAAATGAATGAGGGATATCTGATGCCGTGATTGTGCCCCAGTGTGGATGTCATCCAGAAGTTGGGGACAGCCTTCCTCACAGGAAGGGCTTTCAGTCCCCTGCAGGAGGAAGGAGTCAGGCCCTGGCCAAGGCCAGAGGCTGGGGAAGTTATGGGGAATCTCTGAATGGTGGCTGGACTGGCCCTGCCCCTACGCCTCTCCTGCCCTCTCCTGTCCCCACCCTCCATCTCCCCTCTCCCTACTCATCTGCTTCCCCTCTGCTCCCGGCCTCAGCTGTGCACATGCACAACAGGGTCACACAGGCCTCTGTGTCACGGTTAGCATGAGGATTAGATGAGATGTAGGTGTAGACAGCGTTTCTCCCCGTTGGCTGAGACCAGTCGTTGCTATTCCCTCCTCCCCACCTCCTGTCCTGGAGCCACCCTCCGGGCCTGGCCACCAAGTCCCTTCTGGTCCATCAGAGCTTCCTCGCTTCCCTCTAGACCTTTGGTCTCTAAAGAGGCACTGATGGGGGTCTCGGTGGGAGCTTCCTTCCGCCCTGCCCCGTGCTGCGCAGGTGAGCGGTCTCCGGCCTCCACCCGCTCCGCTGCACGAGGCGGCTCCCGCGGCTCCCAGCCCGTGGCCGTGCCCCCTGGGCTCTGGCGAGGGCGCCCGCGCCACAGGCCCCGCCCGCATCTGGGCTGGCAGCTCGAAACCACGTGATTTCTCGGCAGCGGCAACGGGTTCTATGCACAGGCGGGACAGCCCTAGAGACTACTTTCAGTTTCTAGCAGAAAAGTGAAGCCCTTCGGAACAGGTGAGTGCCTGGGTGCAGGATGGGCGAGGGGTGCGGCTCGGTGTTCAAATTCTGCGCAGAGGAGGGAAGAAGGGGCGGCAGAGGTCCCGTCTGTGGCCAGGCGGATGGCTGGTGGATACCTGGATGAGTGACCTGTGGACACATGGGGAGGGGCGGTGGCTTGGCAGAGGGCAGCCTGCTGCCCTGCAGTTTGGAAAATGAATTGTGAGCCAGACGTTGGCAGGTCTGGGTCGCCCAGCTGGGGGAGTGGGGGCAGAATATGAGGCTGGCTCCCTGACACCGCACCTGTCGCCTGTCACCCTCTTGCTGTTTTTCTTTTCCCTAACTTTTCGTTGTTTGGTAGAGAATTACAGAAGTCACACTTCGTTATGCACAATTCAAACTTTGTACCCGAAAAAACTTATTATGGACAATTCCAAACATGCACAACAGTACAAAGAATCGCATTAGGTTGAGCCTTCCGAACTTGATGCTTTTGGTGTAAGGAAGGTCCTGCGTTCGCCACCCAGCTTCAGCAGTCACCTGCCTGGGGTGCCTGCTTCCCTTTATTTTACCAAATGGCAGGTAGCAGAATATCTCAACAGAGATATTCCAGAATGCATGAAAATATAAAAATTCTTTAAAAAAGCAACCACAATACCACAAGCATACCCTAAAATATTGTTTCCAGTACTGGGAATTGAACCCAGGGCCTTTGCGCTGAACTATATCTGCAGTCCTTTTAATGAATTATTAATGAATTATTCTTTTACTGAGACAGAGTCTCACTAAGTTGCCAAGGCTGGACTCAGACTTTGAATCCTCCTGCCTTGGCTCCCCAAAGTGCTGGGATTGCAGACAATGTGCAGACACATTGTCCAGCTCTAAACAGTTCTTTAACGTTAGGTCTCCACTATTTCTATGGAATATTTTAACTCATTAAGTCATAGGGCATACATGGGTGTGACGTTACTACTTGTGTATTGCATTTCCATTTGGTTTCCAGAGTTTTTTTTTCCCCTTCCCTCACTTAGAAAGCCAGAACCTAGAGTTCGATACAGTGAGTGGCTACTAAAATCTGGGCAGAGGTGAGGTGGGGCTCCGCTAGTACCTTGGATTTTGATCTCTGAATTGTTTTCCTTTTTCCTCTTCCCCTTTATCCCTTCTTCTCCTCCTGCTCTCCTCTCCTTTCTCTCCTCCTCCTCCTTTTTCTCCTTCCCCTCCTCCTCAATCTCCTCCTCCTCTTTCTCTGCTGTTTCATAGATAAATAAACCTAGAAAAGACACTGCTTGAGGTGGGTGTGTAGCTCCGTAGCAGAACACTTGCCTAGCATGTGCCAGGCCCTGAGCTGAATCTCCAGCACCGCAGAAATACGTACACAAAGCACCAGGCTTTATCTCCCAGCCAGGAACACAAGGGTGGGAGAGCTGATGACCTGGTGGTGTGTCCGGACTCTCCATTAAATTCTTTCCTCAAACTATTGATCCAAAACCTCAACTGGCCTCAGATCATGCCCAACTGCCCTCCAGGAACAGGTGGTTGGCTGGTGCCCTGCTTGGGATGTGAACAAACTGGGCTCTCAATGCCTGGCATTTGTCAGGCGTCATCCCTGGGAGCCTCAGTTTCCCTGTAAAATGGTCATGATAAGCTGCTTCATGGATTCAATGGATGAGGTATACCCAGTGCTTGGTGAACCATGAAGCACTGCGTGCACCAGGGTGAGGCCTTGGGTCCTTGACGAGCCCAGATGGCAGAAGGGTTAGGAAAGTTCACAGTCTGCTTAGCAGAGTATCTGGATGTTAGCAGTGCCTGCCACCTCGCTGCACCCAACACACAAAACCCTGACCCTCTGAGGAGAATCTAGCAAAACGCCCTGCTGCGTCTGCTCCCATCTGTTATAGGCTGAGCTGTGACCCAAAAAGACATGTTAAACTCCCAACTTCCAGTACCCCAGAACGTGACCTTATTACAGTTGTTGCAGCTATAATCAGTTACAAGGAAGGTATATTGGACTGGGATAGGCCTCAACCCAGTATAACTCATGCCCTAATAAGAGAGGAATTCAGCATGAACATAGTGGCCAGGGTGGGGGAGGAGCATCCATGCAGCAGAGGCTGAGATTGGACTGATGCGTCCACAAGCCAATAAATGCCAGTAGAGAAAGTCCTCAGAAGGAGCCTGGGCCTGCCCACACCTCCACTTTCACACCTCAGATCTGCAAGAGAACACACGGCTGTTGTCTCGATATACTACTCACTTTGTGGTACCTGTCACCACCCTTAATAAATCATCCCAACATCTGTCCTCTGCCTGCAACGTAGAATTAGACTAAGGATTAAATAAACACACATAAAGTGTACACACTATCAAAATTTGGGGGTCCGCAGAACACTTGTCTAGCATGCACAGCACCTCGAGTTCCTTCTGTCTCCAGCACTGCAAAGTAAATAAATAACCCACCACGTTTGTAGGTTTCTCAGGATATAAGCAACTGTCTTTTTTTAAAACCAGATCTACTATTTTTAAGAGCTGGTTAGTAGTCTAAAGTCTAGCTAGCTAAAACCAAGTCTGCAGTGGAAACACCCACATGATTTGAAAGTAGAAAGAGAAAAATGGATCATCACAGCCGTTGATACAGGCTGTGTAGAGAAGGGAAGCCTTTGGCCCCTTAGAGTGAGGCAGACCCTGGAGAATCTACTGCTAACACCAAGTTGATGTCGTGAAGTCAGCAGCTTTGGTTATGAGTGCATCTTGTCACCTATAAAATAAGCATGACTGTGTCATCCACATGCTGCCTGGGGTTCCTGGGTCCTCAGGAGCTGTAAGGTTAGTGTGACCCCAAGTCTGTTCTTCAAGGAAGCCTTCGGTGCTCCCAAGCTCTCTGTGACTCTGCACGGGACCATGAGG
Source organism: Cavia porcellus (assembly GCF_034190915.1). Classification (NCBI taxonomy): domain Eukaryota; kingdom Metazoa; phylum Chordata; class Mammalia; order Rodentia; family Caviidae; genus Cavia; species Cavia porcellus. Next base: position 83,913,023 of record NW_026947487.1, read on the forward strand.
GGAGCTTAGTTCTCCTGGCCCCCTCTGACCCCAGCCTCCTCCGCTCTGTTGTCATCCCCTTTCCCTGCTTGACCAGGCTGTGAAATGATGGGGTTCCTGGGCAGAGGGCTGAGAGGCCGGAGGAAATGAGAATCAGCTCATCCATCCTGCCTGCTTCAAGCCTGCCGGTGATGGGCCACATCTTCCTTCTGAGCCACCCTGGCGTCTTCTGATAAATTCCCCAACATGAGAGTCCTCCAGTTAAGTTTTCAGCCGCTCTCCTGGCTGGGATAGTGGTGACATTTGATAAAGGAGAACTCTCAGAGGCTTGCAGAAACACTGGGCCCACCCTCAGAGGCCCTTTGATATCAGCTGGATTTACTTCCAGGGTTCCTCTACGTGTGTCTACTCATTTAATGGACTAATGCATAAATACAAAAATGGGAATTAGTTTTTAAAACTAAAGAGTATGTAAAAGGGTGGTTAAACTCTATGACATCATTTAAAAATTTTAAGCTACATTGGTGGTGCACACTGATTATCCAAGTGCTGTGAGAGGCTGAGGCAAGTTTGAGCCCAGCCTGGGAAACTTGGCCATTTAGTGAGGCCCAGTCTCAAAATAAAAAATAAAAAAAAGTGCAGGGATGTTTGTAGGTTTCTCAGGATATATTGTATATTTCTCAGGGATGTAGCTCAGTATGAAGGCTCTGAGTTCTACTCTTAATATTGCATAAATAAATAAATAAGAGTTGAATTTAAAAAAATTTTAATAGCTAATGCATTCATGTAGTAAATAAATGAAAAACATATCAATAGATGCATAATGAAAAGTAAGACTCCTCTCCCCTCGTCCCCCAGCTCCCCAGCTGTCCCAGTGTTACAGGCTTTTGTGTCTTCTTCCAAAGACAGTCTGAGTGAGCCTTCAAGAACATGGATCCAGACACACACCTACACTCACACACCTTTCTCCCTCTTCACAAACGATAGCGTATTGTTTGTTAGACTTTATACATCAAAATGAAAATTTTTTCTGCTTTCTTTTTCTTCAGTGCTAGGGATGGAAGCAGAGCCTCGTGCATGCTGGGCGAGTGCTCTGCCGGGGAATCATTCCCCACCCCCCAACCTCTCTCCTTTTCAGCAGCTGCATAGTATTTCCCCACATGGCTTCCGTGTCACTGATGCAACTCTTGCTGGATGTGCTTGTCTTTTGCTATTTCAAATAGTAACATAATGAACTGTATGGTCAAACATCATTTTTCATACGTGCAAGTAAATTTTTAAGAAAAACATGCAACAGTAGATTTGAAAAGTCAAAGCAAATACACAGATCGAACTTGGATGAACAGGAGAAATTGCCTTCTTTCTGTGTGTACTAATTTTCATTCTTACCAGCTATGTGAGAGTACCTGTGTCTCACACCCTCCCAACATGGATGTCATCAACTTTCGCACATTTGCAAATCTAGGAGATGGATGGTGTGGTAAAGCTTTTTCATGTCTCTTGTTATAAATGAGGTGGAACAACTTTTAAGTATTTAAGGGCAACCTGTAATTTCTTTTCATAAGCTCTTCTTACCCTTTGCCCTCTTGTCTATTGTATCATTGGCTCTTTTCCTGTTGAGATCTAAGAGCTCTTTAGACATACTAAGGAAATTGGCTTAGTCTATCATAGTTATATTATCACTTTAAAAGGCTGCCCATAGGATGACTGAATGTATCCATTCTAATTTGACATTTATATGGGGTCTCATTTTCTCCTGTTACATGTGGAATATTTCCTATTTTTACATAAAATGTAAGATCCAATTGTTTGCCAGTACTGGAGATTGAATCCAAGGCCTTGCCCATTCTAGGCAAGAACTCCACCACTGAGCTACATCCCAGTCCTTTTTATGTTTTAACATTGAGAGAGAATTTTTCTAAATTACCTAGACTGGCCTCCAATGTTTGATCCTCCTGCCTCAGACTGCTGAGTAGCTAGGATTACAGATGTGTGTCACTATGGCTAGCAAAATGTGACATTTTAATTCTTCCAGTAGCTCTTACTAAAATTCCTGTTAGGGAAGGAAATAATGGGAGTGACTGGGACTTGTGTACAAGGCGGTCAGCAAAGACCAGGACACGGGGTGTGGGGGAAGACTGTTTTGTATGAAGTATTATTTGGGGTGAATATTGGATTGGCTTGGACCAGGGTGGGAGAGAATATTCAAACAGTTTATCCTGGGAATCATCCAATCAAGGCTTGCATTGAATTGAATTATATAGTGAGAAAGTTGTTCCTTTTTCGGTTCTCATTAAACCTTCCTGATTTGTCAGAAAGAAAGTCTCTGGCAAGCGTAAGATGTCTGTGCAACCTTCTTTCAGTCCCGAAAGGAGGCCAGCCCTGGGACCAGACAGAGCCTGCGAGGCCACAATACCATGCCACACACGTGTGCTTGGGTTTCCAGCTTGTGTGTTATGGTTTGTGTCTAGATGTCCCCCAAAGACTCATGTGGTTGTAGGACTTTCTTCCAAGTTGGCTGGATCTAGAGTGTGTGATGCTGGGATTAAGTGTGTGTGATTAGTAAATTAGTCTACTGATTGGTTTGGTGTAGCTCTGGCTGGATTAAGGGTGTGAGTGCCACACTCATCCTAGGGTGGGTAGTCCACAGACTTTATAAGGATTGGGAAGAGTCTTGTCTTCCCTTCTTGTTGCTTTTGCTGTCTTTTGCCACCATGAACTGTTGCTCCTCTGCCACGTGCCACCCTGCCTTGGAGGCAGCCAATTATGGACTGGAACCTCCACAAACTGTGAGCTAAATAAACCTTTCCTCCCTTAACCCCATCCCCCTTTTTGTACCAGGGATTGAACTCAAGACCTTGCACTTACCAGGCAAGTGATTGAGCTGCTGAGCTAAATCCCTGGCCCCTCCTCTCTTAATTTTGGGCATTGAAAATTTTTTCTCAGCAATTAGAAAAGTAATATGGGGGTTACTTTTGGGGGGTTACCTTCAATTAGTGGCAAATCAAACTTTAAAAATATAAAATTAAAAGTGAGATGGTTTCCAGAAAAACTTGAAGCAACTGATGTGTCATATATGACAAAAAACCAAAAAGTCCTCAAATATGGGTAAAATTTTTGGAAATTGTACACCCTTCCCAAAAGGATAAAATTATGGGGAAGTTTCATATAATATTTCTATAATGCTTACAACTTTTTGAGTAAGTGTCAGCTATCTGTAAGCAGAAAAATAAAGATATATTGAAAGAATAGTTTAGTTTTGAAAGATCATCTGTTGAAGTATGAAACTTCAGTTAGGCAACAACCTGTGGAGTCAACATAGGGTTTTTGTTTGGATTTTGGTGCTAGTACAGAACTCAGAGGCTTAAAAAAGAAAAAAAAAAAAAAAAAAGAACTCAGGGGCTTGGCTCGTGCCAGGCAAGTTACCACTGAGCTACATCTTAGGTCTTATTTATTGATATATTTGTTTATTTTTATTGTTTAATTATTTCGTGGTACTAGAGCCTGGGTTTTGCACATAGTAAGCAAGTGCTATTCCTCTGAGCTACATCCTAAGACCTTTGTTTTTATTTTGAGACACAGTCTGGCTAAGTTACCCAGGCTGGCCTTGAATTCACGTTCCTCCTGCCTCAGCCTGCTGAATGGCTGGAATTACAGGTTTCAACGTAGGTTCTAAATCAACATTTTGCTTCTTGATTCTCAGAACCTGTTTCTCCACCTGAACAACCAAGAAAGGCTGAATAGGGCCCTGCTCTAAAGTGCAGGCAGAATTCTGCAGCAGATGCCCCGCCTGCACAGAGAGCTCTGTGCACAAATAGCTTGCATGGGTGTGAACTGGGGATGCTATGTGCTATGCACTTTGAGTGAATTCATGTCTCTAACCTTTGTGGTGACACTGTGAAGTAAATGTGAAGCCATCATCCCAACAGCAGATGAGGAAACTGTGCTGCAATAGTTAAGAGATCTTCCCAAGGTTGCACAGCCTTAAAAGTTAAAATCAGAATTTGAACCCAGTCCTTCTGAGTCCAGAGGCTCTAATCAGTTTCATAGATCTCTGTGAGATGCATTGGCTTAAAAATATCACCTTGCTTGATATGCGCAAAGACAAATCATGACCCAGCACATCACTCGAGGTACCATCTAGCTTGGTGGGCTGTAATCCCAGCACCCAGGAAGCTAAAGTGGGAGGATTACTGTGAGTTCAAGGCCAGCCTGAACTACATAGGGAGATTCTGCCTCAAAAATAAAACAAAACAAATCACTTGAAGTATTGGAGAGCCCAGGACTGAGGTTCCAAGCCCCCAATCCCTGAGGCTTTTCTTCTGGCCCTGTATTATGTGCCTCGTGCTGTGGACCAGGGTGGGAAAGAATATTCAAACAGTCTAAGGGAACAAATTTCATCTTCTAATTGGCAGGGCACAGCTTCCCACTCACTGATCTGTCTTGTTTCTGCTTTCGAAAAATGCAACCCCCTTAACCCATTCAAGTAGCGCTCAGCTCAGTTCTTAACAAAAAGCGGAACACCTTGTACCAGAGGCTGAAATTTGCCTTCCAAAATTTATGTAAATCTTCTCATCATTAAAATGATTCTTCTACAGGGCTTTCTAACTGCCAGGCACTGTCTTAAGTGCTTTACATATTTTAAATCGTTCAAGCCTCAAGACAGCCCTGCAGGTACTGTATATTTCATAGATGAAAACATCAAAGCCCAGGGAGGTGTCATCATCTGCTCGACGCAGCACAGCCCCAAAATGGTGGAAAGATCAGCCCTAGACCTAGTCATCCTGGCTCCAAAATTCACGCTCTTAATCTCTTAAGTTAGAAAAACATGCCACAAGCTGAGGGTAGAGCTCAGAGGTAGAACACTTGCCTAATGTGTGCAAGTCCCTGGGTTTAAGCCCCAGTGCCAGAAAAAAGGTTTTTATCATTTTAATTTTAAAAATACTAATACAAATTTGTGGGAAGTAATACAGTTTCATCACTGTGTATCTTAAGACAGGTGATATCATGCTGTGCAGATCGTTCATTGCACAGTGGGTAATGCCTTCAGAGGATACAGCAACAGCCACATACGATCCATCCTTTTCATGCCCTTAGTCCCACAGTGTGCCGACAGCAGCCTTATCTTGGGTCCCGGGCTGTTCAAACCGTGCTGCAGGAATTTGCTTAGCTCAGCCACACATGTGCATCTTAGCATTTGGCTGCTGTGACAAAGCACCAGAGGCTGGCCGGCGGGTGCTTCACAGGAGTGTATTTCTCATTCCTCTGGAGGCTGGAGGCTGAGATCAGGGCGCCTGCATGATGGGGCTCTGAGGAGGGTCCCCTCCACTGATTCCCTGTATCTTACGTGATGATAGAAGAAGAGGGAGTGTTCTGAGGTTTTGATGAGGCCTCAGTCCTACTCTCCATGGCTCCACCCTGTGACCCAATCACCTCCCAAAGATCGCCTCATAAAATCACCACTTTGGGAGTTAGGATTGGAGCAAGGCAAATATTCAATTTATAGCACCGTGTGTTCCAGCCAAGTGGGTCTCCACATGCCTTTCTGCTGAGAAGTTTAGTTGTGAGGTCAAAGGGTAGACATGCTTTAAGATTTTGAGGTTAGTGTGGTCCCCAGAGTGAGCATCCCAGTTTCCAAGCAAGCCTTTCCCTTTGATGTCTAGAGCTGTCTGTCTGTTCCCTGCTCAGCTCCTAAGCCAGCGTGAGAATCTGCCAAACAGGCTGACAGGGCCACCATTGGAGCTCAGGAGGGGATTTCCAAACCTCCGTTTTAGTTTCGCTGCTTTCGTGTGGGGATGCTGAGCCCAGCTTGTGTGGGAGGATCTGGCACTGAGGTGCCAAAGCATGGCTAAGGAGCCCAGATGGGAGCTGCCCTTGGAGACATCCTCAGGGTCTCCACCTAGACTGGGCCGCCTTGCTGCTTAGAGGACTGAAATCACTAGGTTCTGGTTTACTGGAGAAGGGAGAACCCACACAGGACCAGGAGCCAGTCTCTCCCCACTAGGAGTGGAGAGCTAGTGTGTCCCACAGCCTAGCATGGTGATTCTCAGACTGGTCAGCACATCAGTCACCCAGAGACTGTCCAAAAAGGCTGATGTCTCTGTTTCACCCCAGAGATTGCTATGATTGGTCTATACTGTGGTCCATCAGAATTTCTAAACAATCTCCTCCCCTGCCACCAATTCAGAAGTGCAGACAAGTTTAGGGGTCCCTGATCTCGGTGATCTAGGGAGAATTCTCGGAGACCCCAGATCATATTGCACAGGATCTTTGATCCTTGGCTCCCACCATCTGCTTCCTAGAGGTGCTGGGCCCAAGAAGCCAGTGTTGATTAGGAGAGACAAGGCCCCCTTGGCCACCTGCTGTGGCAGCTGGGCTAGGTCCAGCCAGAGGGCACTGGTCCTGTGGGAGGGTGCTTCTGGAAATTCTGGGGGGCAGTGCTTTGGTGAGAAGTCTGAGCCTTTGACTTGAGAGGTGGCTGGAGGCAGGGGACAAGAAGCAGATCAAAGACAAGAAGCAAGAGGCCTTGATTCTGAGCAGGGCCCGCAGGCCCAGGCATGGGGCAAAGTACAGGAGCTCTCTCTGGACACCCCTCAACGCCACCTGCAGATAAGAGCAAGGCAAGGATACATTAACTCCCCACTGGGGCTCTCTCTAGCTGGTGACTTCAGCAGGTCCCTCCTCTGGTGGGAGCCTAGGTTTTCTCATCCATAAAGCCTGTGGTCGTTCATTTTAAGTCCTACAAGGCACTGTCTTTGCAAGGGATGGTAGAGATAATGATTTTAAAGGAAACAGTCACACACACACACACACACACACACACACACACAAAATGTGTGTGCATAGTATCAAATGCAGCTCTTTGAGTGTGCAGCCTCTCTGAGGTGAGGATTTCTTGCACCGCCCCTGAGGGCTTGGCATGGCCGATTCTGCAAAGCCCCAAAGGCCTCTGTGCACCTCATTGTACCCCAGGGTCACAGGGCCCTTACCTGGCCACCCAGCCGGCACAGACATCAACTTCAGCAGCACTTTCCTTTCTCATTCCAACACGCTTCTGTCCAAACGTCTGTAGCTATGACCAGGGGTGGCTTTCTCATTGTCCACCATGAACCACATCCTTCTCTGCTGCAGTGAGCGCTGCTGCCACTTCCTTCCCACCACCTTCCCCTGCTTCCTGTCCTCTGCCAGCAATGCAGGGCCAGGGCTCCTCCACCCAACCCTCCCACACAGCCGGGGAGCAGGGGAAGAGGGTGAAGATGAGGACACTGAGGCTCTTAACCACCAAGTCCAATCACAGGTGGCAGGAGGAAGGAAGATCCAGAGGGATGGAGGCAGGAGTGACTCAGCGTCTCTGATTCTTCCCTGCCTTCCTCTTGCTGAGCTGGGACTGAGAGGGCGGAAACACTGACGATGCTAGTGGTCATAGTGGCCAGCAGGGCTTCCATTTGCTCCTCTGCCAGATACATCAAAAATTTTACATTCCTCATCTGTCACAGTCACATGGGCCAAGAACATTGTCCAGGTCCTGTGTGCAGTAAGGAAAGAGTTGCTGGGCGTCTACCCAGTAGTGAGCAGCTAAATTTATTAAAGTCCACAGGAAGTTTTGCTTGGGACCAGTCCATGCCAACGAAAGTGCCTGGGAAAAAGAAAAGCACTGCACACTGGTCAGAGGTAGCAACAGGAAAAAAGAGAGAAAGAGAGGCGAGTAACTCAGGCTTTTAGAATTTAGAGGGTCAACACCTCTGCTTTTGGAGTCTCCCCCTGCAGCTCCCATGGCTGCAGTGCTCCCGTGCCTGTGCTGTTGCATAGGGTGTCTGTCTATGTTCTAGGCTTTTATTTTCTTTTCTACCTCTCTTAGGATAATGGAAGCAAGAAAAACCATTATGCGCTGTTTAGAGTTAAATGGAGAGAAGGGAGGGACTCACTGGGCTCCTTTGTTTCTAAGGGTACTCATCTCATGACTTCCTGGCCAGGTGGCTAGCATGGGACCCCCATAGCAGACACCACTGCCCCTGGTGCCTGGCAGTATGGCTGCCTCCCACCCACTGGGCACAGCTGAGCTAATGACTGTCTGATGCAAGGTGGGAGCCCAGCCCTCTTGCTCCTCGGCAGGACGAATCTATGGTGTTATCCACACTCAGATGTCCCTGGGGTCAGTCTGAAGCCAAACTTCAAAAGCCACCACTTTTCTTAGCTATTTCCAAGATCAATCTGAGGCCGAGTAATGTGTCAGTCACACAGCTGGTAACTGGTAGGTGCAGAAATCCGGGGCTCTGGTGCTAAAGTGGTGCACACTGTGCCTGCCTGGAGGACCTCTGTTCTGCTGAGGGAGGTTGGTGGGATGGGAGGAAGGGGCCCTGCAGAATGACAAGACCGGTGGCAGGAGAGAGTGCCAAGTCAGTAGGAACAGAACGTGGTCCAGGGAGACAGCCCGAGGACTATGCTGAGTGGAGCTGGGTCTAGGAGGAAGAGAAGCAGGGGTGAGGTGAAGCTGTGAAATAAGACGGTGGGGCCCAAGCAGCAGCTTACAGCCTCATGCAACGTGGGCACTCTGGATGAGGGGCCCTGTGCATTCACTCTCTGCGCACTTTTAGGACACCCCCTGCCACCCTGCCTGCCAAGTGTGTCAGTCTTGTGAGGTCCTCATAACAGGACATAACTTGATCCCAGCGAAGGTAGTGCAAAGCCGATAGGACATTTATGCAGAGTTGAGTTTGGGATTAGCTCTGGCCAGAGGCCTGTGGTCTGCGTGTGGGTATGAGCTGTTGCACATGTATGTGTGGGTATCTATGTGTGAGCTTGTGAGCTAGGGGTGGGAGGGCTCTCTGGACAGAGAGCACAGCAAGGGCAAAGCTGTGGGGGCTGCAGTGAGAGAAGAGGGTTTGATTTCTCCATTACATAAATCTGTACCAGAGCACTTCTGGGACAGTGAGCAAGAGTGGGAAGAACAGAGGACCAGGGCTGTGTGATGGAAAACTGAAGCTGGGGTAAAAGGAGCATCTCTTGCAGACTCCCCTACCAGAGCCCCAAAAGGCCTCTTGGGCCAGGAGTGACCAGAGCACTGCATGGGAACGCTTATGCCTGGGGTCACCTCTGACTATCTGGCACTGCGCACACCCACCCCTCTCTTCTCAGAGTCTGTGTTACACTGCTCTACCTCAAGGATGCGTTTGGGGTTCAGGCTGAAGGTCAGAGGTTCTGGTGCTAAAAAATGTAAATTTGAATACTTCAGAGTCTTTGTACCTTACAGCAGTCCTGTGCTTCTTTTCTATAAAAGGATAATGAAGCTATGCATTTGAGTAAAGTGAATTTCAGAATTCCCATGCAAATTCAACAAGCTAGTCCCTGTGGAGAAATTGCTCAAAGCACAGTGGTTGAGGATGACTCTTTCATTTTTGATGAATTTTTTCAAGTCAAACAAATATGAACATTAACAATCTCATGATGAATGTACTTGTAATCAATGTAGTCAACTTTTAATTTAAGCCTGCATTTGATATAAACCTCTAAATGTTCTTACATATGGGGATAATTTCTATTATGACTTTCTTCTGGAGAGATTCATATACTTGTAAACATGTTCGTCTATTTCTTCTTTGTACCATCCAGGATATTCTAGAGCTATTCTTCCCTTTGCTCTTTTTCCTAAAAGTTAATATACTTTGGACACTGTTCCATATTCTTCCACACAGTTCTGCCTCTTTCTTTTCAAGGCAGATTATAATTCCTCTGTGCAGATGTGCTGTAATGTAACCCTAACATATGCTCTTTGAGGAATTTTTAAGTTCTTCCCAGTATTTGCTATTGCAAGTGGTATGGTTTGGATATGAAATGTTCCCCAAAGGCTCGTGTCTTCAAGGCTTGATCCTCAGTGCAGAAATATTCGGAGGTAAGGTTTTTGGGAAATGAATGGATCACAAGGCATCTCACTTTGTCAATGGGTTAATCCATTGATTGAATCATAGCTGAATGGACCAAGAGTGTCATGGACAAGGTATGAGGAGTTTCCCAAAGATAAGTGAAAAAGTGAAGAACCAACCCATGCTACCCACAGAGGAAGTTCTCAGAGTCATCAGCTTCCATTGCAGGAAAAGAATTATTAGGATGCATCAGTAAGAAGAGTAAAGGTATTTATTAGGCAGAAATTTTTAAAGCACACACTCAAAGAAATAGCAAGAAAGAAGCGTGCTGGTTTCTGGAATTGGGGACCTTTATGCTTGTCTTGAAGGAATAGAGCTTTATGGAAAAGACTCCCTGTCCCCTGTACACCAAGGGCTCATTTTATAGGCATGAACCCAGTTTTGTTTGTTTGGTTTGTTTTGTTTTTTAAGATAGATAATTTATCCTTTGATTCTCTTAGTTTACTGCTTTAAGATCAAGGTCTTGTTCTTTACTTTCTTAACTAATCCAATGTATGGACTTGCAGTATTCCTGAGGAATTTTAGGTGTGATGGATCCTGTGGAAAGAAGCCTAAATTAATCCCTTACTAAGGAGAACGGAGAGCTTTGGGGAACTTCAGTTGGGTCCCAGAAGTTGCAGTCTTCTTAAAATACAGTTTTTAGTCATGATTTTCCTGGATTTTTTTTTTTTTCTTTGTACCAGGAATCAAAATCAGGACCTTGCACTTGCCAGACAGGCACTGTGCCACTGTGTCACTGAGCTATACCCCAGGCCCCTTTGTCTCCTTTTTATATATCTTTTCTTTATTTCTTTCATCCTAGCTCACTGGGAGGTGGAACCTAGTTGAAGAGCATCATCTTGAGGGACCTGTCCCTGAGGACTCTGTCTCATCCCCTCCCCTTCCTTTCTCTGTCTGCCTCCTGTCTGCAAGAGGAGTGCCCCTTTGTACCAGAGAGCACCCCCCAGGTATTCTGCTTCACACTGGGCCCACACACAGCAGAAGCAGGTGACTATGGACTAAAAATCTGTGAAATTGTGAGCCAAAATAAACCTTCCCTCTTTCAAGTTGTTTTTCTCAGGAATTTTGTCACAGCAACGCAAAGCTAACAAAACAAGAAAGGCCGTGTTAAATATTTCTGAGCATCTGTTATACCGTGCATTCTGAATATATCTACACTATAGGTTAAACGCCTGCATATGGAGTTGTTAGGAGTGGGTATGTGGCATTTGGAATCCTGGTAGATGAGGATATTGGTTCATACACCCACTAAGAATTCATCAAAGTGCTTGTTAATTCACAGCCTTGCCAACTGTGTAACATCCTTGTGAATAGAAGAGCTAGAAAAGGGTATATCTTTTTTATTTTTAGTTCTAGAATATATTTCCGTCATGTTGTGTGAGACTAAATACCTTTTCATAGATATTTCCTTTCCTCTGAACTTTATATTCTTTGCCCTGCTCTAACTGGTCATTGGTCTTTTTATTATTTATTGTAGCTCTTGATATATTAACAACATATATGCCTCTGTCATATATTTAGCACATATTTTTCCAGCTTCTCATTTGTGTTTTTATTTTACTTATGGCATTCTTTTGGCAAAACAAAAATTTTAATTTATATTTGGTCAATTTTATCCAGCTTTTTGTGATTTTTTTGTTTCTGCTTAGCTGTACCCCAAAATTATTTTTTGCTTTACTTTTTATGTTTACAGTGCTGGTTTTACTGGACCTTCAGGTCAAAAGCCCAAGCTCTCACTTGGCTACTCATCCCATCACATCAGTCAAGAGACGAGCAGAGGTCAAGGGCAGGAAAGGAACTTCAACTAGTACAGATAAAGAGGTTCAAAATTTGTCTTTGAGCTTCCAGAAGTTTTGGGCTTTTAGCAAAAGGGAACAAAGGCACGGATTGGGGTTTATATAGCTGGCAACTTAGGTAATCTTAGTCACAGCTGTGACCTAGTCGATTGCTGGCTCCAGACTGGTTCCTAGCAGAACCATGATAGTTCGAGGGTACAGTTCAGTTCTCAAGGGCTCCTGCTTTGGGGACTGACTTCCTCATGGGGTGATCTGTGAGGCTCTGCTTGTCCTGGAATGAGATATCTGTGGGTTTAGGACAATCACTGGCGACTTCTAGTCATTACTGCAGGGGTATGGAACTGGACATTGTAAAAACTGGCAACAAGATGTCTCTGCAAATCCTTTAGTTACTTTACCTTGGTGTCCTCAGTCTTAAAGGGGGCTGAGCTCTGCTAGCTAAGAGTGGAGCTAACACACCTGTGATTAGGACAAAGCTGAGCAGGGATCTGAGCCAGAGTTTCAAGATAACAAACAAGATACAAAAACGAAAGCAGAAAGGCCAAGTATCATCCTACTAGGCATGTGCAGAGAAGCCTCGAGGCTCTATTTCATTGGAGATTGAACCCAGGCCCAGTCACCGAGCTGTCTTCCTAGCCCTGAAAAAAACTTGTAAAAATTTTGCTTATGTTTTATTCTAGTTCTCAAATTTTTTAACCTTTTGTTGTGAAATACATAGAAAAATAACTGTGTACTTCATAAATTGTTACTTTCTAAGTATTGGCCACATGTAGCTCTTTGTGGTATAATGTATGAGATAGAAAGTTATCCTTCTTCAAGAACAGCATTTTTTAAATGTTTGTAGAACATATAACAAGCAAAAAAAAATCTTGAACATATTTTTAAAGCAGAAATTATATAAGATTTATTCTTTGCATAGTATATTAAGGCAAAAAATTATTGATGAAGCCTTTAAGAATTCTTTATTAACTGTCCCAAATTACAATTATGATCTACTTAATAATATAAACATTTGATATAAATTTATGGGAATTGGTCCAAAGCATTTTCTTTTATTGTTTTTAAAAGGAAAAGACCAGAAAAGGACCAAGAATAAAGCTCATAACTTTAAACTTTAAAAGAAAAAGAGAACGAAGTAAAGGTGGAATCACAGAACTAGAAAGGAAAAGTTCTGGCAGAATTGCTCACGGAAACAAAAATTTAAGGAGATAGAAATGTTAACTACCTTGATTTGATCATCAAAGGTTACAGACAAGTTATATTTTACCTGGTAAATATGCACAATTAAGATAATCATCAATAAAAATTTTAAGTTTATTTTTTAAACATAAGAGATACCACCTGATGACAAATCTAGTAATAAAAAATGACAAAGAAATATAAACTATGTTAAACATAGAGACATGAAAAAAAACTTTAAATTATCAGAAAATATTATATCTAACTGTAAGCTATCTTGCTTTTTTCTTTTCTATTTTTTTTAATGGTATTGGGAATCAAGCCCAGGGCCTTCACAATGAACTAATCTCCAGTTGTCAGTGTCTTCTTCTTCTTCTTCTTCTTCTTCTTCTTCTTCTTCTTCTTCTTCTTCTTCTTCTTCTTCTTCTTCTTCTCCTTCTCCTTCTCCTTCTCCTTCTCCTTCTTCTTCTTCTTCTTCTTCTTCTTCTTCTTCTTCTCCTTCTTTCTCCTCCTTCTTCTTCTCCTTCTTCTTCTTCCTCCTCCTCATCTTCCTCCTCCTTCTTGTCCTCCTTCTTCTTCTTTTGAGGAGTCAGGGACTTTCACTAACTTGCCCAGAAAGACTCAAATTTGAAGTCCTTCTGCCTCAGTGTCCCAGAGTGCTGGCATTATAGGCTGCATCCCCACAACTGGCAAGATACCCTATTTTTTAACATCATGACAAACTGAACAATTTTCTAAAAACATAATTGCCAAAAGTTAATCAAAAACAAGTAAGGAGGGGACACAGTGAAAGACACTTTAAGGTTACCAAGTTAGATTTTTAAAAATACAGCTGGAGTCCTAGATCCAATATACCTGAGGCAGGAGGGTCATTTGAACTCAGAAGTTTAAAATCAGGCTGAGCAACACAGTGAGAACCTGGAAAGAAAGAGAGAGAAAGAGAGAGAGAGACAGAGAGAGAGAGAAAGGAAGGAAGAAAGAAAGAGAAAAGGAAGGAAGGAAGGAAGGAAGAGAGAGAGAGAGAGAGAGAGAGAGAGAGAGAGAGAGAGAGAGAGAGAGAGAAAGGGGAAAAATTAAGGCAGCTCACGGAAGCACGATGCTGCCTATCATCAAAGTGAGCCGGTTGCTGAGGAGCAGCTCATGCGACAGATCAGGACCTCAGCTTTGTGCTAGAAAAGTTTGAAACCCATAAGAGGTACCCAAACAGAAATATGAAAATTAAAACCAACAATCCACAAAGGCATTTGCCTGGCATTTAGCAAATATTTGTTACATGGTCTCTTTAACTTTGGCAACCACCTTTCCTGTGGAAATAATAATGTTGTCCCTGTGACATACACAAAAATGTTAAACTAGCAAGGATGATAAGATATTTCCTCAATAGGTACAAATTGCCTTTTAATTGGGCTATTCAGTGGTGCAGAGTGAAACTGTCAGCTACGTTCCTATTTTTGTTTCAGCATCTCACATTTTAGGGGATTTCCAATTTGAAAGTCATCCCTAGTTGCTTCCCATACTTGCTCATCACGGTATATATCTCTTGCACACACTTGGAAGAAATGGCGATCTAGGTTTTTGTTTTGGGAACTGGGCATCGAACCTGCAGCCTCATGCCAAGCTTCCTCCTCGGCCCTCTTTATGTTTCATTTTGAAACAGGGTCTTGCTAAATTGTTAGGGTTGGCCTCCAGTTTCTGATCTGCTTCCTCAGCCCCCAAAATGGCTGGGCCTACAGGTTACACCACCATTTCTGGTTGTCTTCTAGTTTGTGATGTCAGTGTTCATATATATGTTTCTTAACATTCAAAAAGTGAATGTTAAAAAGTTTGACCGGTATAAAGTGATCCAGAAGAGTAAAGAGCTCATCTCCTGCATGCACCAGGCTCTTTCCTCAGATACAACCCTGGCACCAGTTTCCTGTGTGGCGCAACAGAGTTGGTCCCTGAGTATGCAAAAATACACACACTTAAAACTATACATGACACAGCTTTTTCTATTTTGAATTTAATAATGAACTTTGGAGCTCTTTCCATGTCAGTTTTTTTAAGAGGCTTTTTTCATATGGGTGTGTCAGAATTTATTTCCTGCCAATGGAAAGACCTTTTGGTGTTGACCAAAGCCCAAATATTAATGGATATTTGTCTTTTTCCCAGTTTTTGCACTAGCAAGAGAGCAGTCAGTATTCTTGTCTTTGTATAAAGGGATCCTGACTACCTACAGCTGAATCCCAGCGACCTAGAGCAACCTGCTTAGCCTCAGTCTTTTCTATTGAAAATATTGACTGACCTTGAAGATTTGTTGTAAACAGTCAATGAGATGGCACATGACCGCATGTAACATAGCGCACATGCACAGCAGGTGACCACTGTAGCACCTGTGTCCCGAGGACATGTATGTCCTTTCAGCTTGAAATAGATGTAAGTCACTAATATCTTTTTTTTTTTTTTGCTATACATACATGGACATCCTGCAGTTATAGTTGTGTAAATGCTAAGTAAAAGGGTGTGTGTACTTTTAATTTTGTACATATGGCCAAGTTTTCTCTCTGACTCAGTTTGGATTCTCCCATAAACAAACCCTGAGACAAACACAGCTAGTTTATTTGGGAGGTGAAACAAGCGAACACCAACAGGAGATGAGAAATTGAGGCAGAAAAGGTGGGGGGCCCCAGGAAGGCACGCTGTCAAGCAAGCAAGGGCGGTGGCATCCTCAGCTTTACCCCTGGGGAAGCCTGGGAGCTGCTCTCCGGGGATGGAGGGAGCTGGGCATTTGACCATCAGCTCCCATCAGTCATTGACTTAAGAGGTATTAATTCTTTGTCCTGAGCAAAGTTGCTTATGCTAATAGTTAGTTTGGAAGCCTTTTCAGTGTTGCTTTTTCTGAACAAACTTTTGATATAATTGCCTTCAGTCTGTGTGTGAGTCTTGGTGTGTGTGTGTGTGTGTGTGTGTGTGTGTGTGTGTGTGTGTGTGTGTGTAGTGTGCTGGGGACTGTATCCAGGGCCTTGAACATGCTAATTATCCACTCTGTCACTCAGCTGCAGCCCCACCCCCAGCCCTAGCCCCCAGGATTTTTTTTATCCATTTCTAATTTAAAATGTTTTATGGTGAAGTATTTAAAGCAAAAAAACATGTGCCACATCTACTTTTCTCTCTAAGCGACTGTCAATGCAATCAAGTTCCCTAGAGCGTCCTGTTGTAAATTCATGTGGCATCGCCTTTAATCTACGTGTTAACTTGGAGGGGTTTTCTTCTTTGACTTGTATGGTCACAACAGATCTGTCTTAGTCAGTTCAGGTTGCTGTTACAGAACAAGTACTACAGGCTGGACGGCTTAAGCAGCAGAATTTTATTTTCATAAGTCTGGAGGCTGGGGAAGCCCCAGGTCAAGAGCCTGCACATCTGGTGTCGGGGGAGGTCTCAGTTCCTGGTTTACAAACAGCGCCTCCTCCTTATGTCCTCATGTATGGGCGAGTGGGGAAAAAGGATGGGAGGTGGCGGGGGGAGAGAGATGGAGAGATTTTGTGTCTTTATAAGCACACAGATCCCACCTATCTCCAGATCCCGCTGCACTCACCTGGGCTTCATCCCCTGCCCCTGAGAGGCCTGAAGCTTGAGTCCACAGTGAGGTTTGATGCCTGCTGGCTCATGCTCAGGCTTCTCTTCTTCTGTTAGAACTTGACAGTATTTTTTTTTACATGTATCATTAGTACCTCAGGACCTCTTCAGCAAGACCCTTTTTTTCTTTCCATACTTCTAGTTAGAATACTCATCTATCTACTTAGAATGTGTGACATTTGTGTGGGCTTCCTTAAGGTCTTGGAACTTTCCTACTTACGTTCCTCTGCAGGTAGACGATCAGGACACACACTGGTCTTTGGCTTTTCTTCTTTTCTTCTCTTCCTTTTCTCTTAATCGCTTGTTTTCCTGCCCATTGTGTATTACGTGCAATCACTAAAACCGTGTTGGGTAAGAAAGGAGGTTGGGTTGCCTTCTAATGTGCGTTCTGTAAGGCTGAGATCAATTCCCCTGGGTTTCCTTTTTTTTTTTTTTTTAATTTTATTTAAGGAGAAAAAGGAAAAAAAAGCAGAGAAAGGGTACAAGTTATACAGAATTTCAGAAAAATAATAAACAGTAGGAAATCACTAATTAATGGATTACATATTGTCATCTTAGAAATATTTGTTCAAGTTACAAAATTAAAGCATATATAGTGGACATTCAAACAGTGAGACCAAACAGTTCTGTTCAATGATCCAACAAAACTCAGTAATATCATTGTCTGTCTTATACACTTATATATACATGCAGTTATATCGTTTAGAGCGCTTTCTTTTCCTCTCTTTTGTACAATGACTATTACACATTTTGGGTTTTATTGCTCCCACAGTTCTTATTACTTTTTTTTGGAAGAGAGTAAAACCAAATGTGATAGAACAGAACAGAGTCGGTCAAATCAAAAGGGTGGACATAATAGATAATGTAAAAACATAATACAAGGTGATCAACAATGGTTACCATAATGCCTCCTGCTATCTCTAATGGAATTGCCTATATCATCAGTTACAATAAAATTGAACAAAACAGTAAAGAACGAAACCAACAAAACCAAAACATTGGAGACATTACAGGTCTTCAAAAGTAGGTAATAGTCAACCAGAATGGGCATCATAATGAATCCCACTATCTTCACAGCTGTTGCCTATACTTTCGAACCTGGTACTATCAAGCAAAACAGAATAGAGGAACATCAGTCAAAACAAGATGGTGAGAGCAATACAGGGCTTCAAATCAAGTTAATAGAAAATCTAAATGGGTTACTATAATATATCCTGCTATTTTTTAATTTATTTTTCCCTTAATTAAAAGGATAAAAATAAAAAAGTAAATAATAAAATGGAGATTGAGATAAAAGAGGGCATAACAACAAAACAGCACAGAAAAAAACATAACCATTTAAGCAAAATAGTGTTTTACCACAAGATAATACAGGGTATTTAGAATCATCTAACAGAAAATGAACAATGGTTTCTGTATAATCTCTCAGCCCAGTTCGTTCTTGGGTCAGCAGGGCATATCTCCTCTCTTGCTTAGGATTCCTCACTCCGCACCATTCCTGGATTCTAAGCTGGGTCTTTCAGAGAGCCTCCGTAGCTGCTGCTATCTGTCCGCCATGTTCTCCCCTAAAGCCCCTGGGTTTCCTTTTAAGAAGTATGTTTCTCTGTTTTATTATGGTTATGTTTTTGTTGTTGTTGTTTTGTTATTTTTGCAGTACTGGAGATTGAACCCAGCGCCTTCACACTGAACTTCATGTCTGGCCCTTTTTAAATATTTTATTTTGAAACAGGGTCTCCCTAAGACACTAAGGTGTCCAGGCTGGACTCAAATTTGCACTCATCCTGCCTCAGCCTCCCAGAATGCTGTAATTACAAGGTCTACCATGAACCAAGAACATCTACCATGAACCAAGAAGCCAGGTAAGTGTTTCTTCCTCACCTTCCCCCTCCTGTCCTTTTTCCTCCCATCTACTCCTCATTCCGCTCCTGCTTCCAAGACCACTCCCTACTCAGCACTGCCTCCCGGGGCTGCCCAGACCACGAACCTGCCCTGGGCCCCATGCAGCATGAGAATGAAAATTACATATCGGATACAGAAAGTCAAGAGGGGCCTTCACAAATGGTGAAGTGAAGGCACAGAGAGAGAAGAAACTGGCTTTTAAGGTCATACAATGAATGTATTTGCTGGATTATGCCACAGTAACAAATAGCCCCTAAAGTTCCAGTAGCTCATCCACCAAAAGCTAGCATTTCCTCTTCCTACTTCTTTTCTATCATAAGTGGACTGGGAGCTGTAGTGTACATCATGGTCTCCTGGACTCAAGCTAAAGAAATAGCCATACTCTGGAAAACTCCTGGTTCCTGAAGCATGCCCTGAAAAGAGAGAACATGGTAAATCACACTTTGTCTCTTAAAATATTTGCACAAATATGACCGATGTCACTTTTGAGCCTATGACACTGGCCAAAGTTTACAGTCATGCTCAGTCAAGGGAGTGCGGTAGTATGACCCTATCAAGAGCCCTGCAAGACACGGTAGCTGTGACCAGCCCCAATGTCCTCCTCAGAGAATCAGTAAAAGAGCTGGCTTAGGAACTCTCTTCTGCTTGTGGCCAAGGATCTTTCCCCTGTAATTCTCTGCCCACAAAGGTGTTTCTTGTGGGAGTTACAATGACTTTTTCTCCCATGGACAGTTATCCGTAGAAAGCTTGATGTCAAGAGGTTGGGACACCAGTGGTAGAAACAGAGGCGTGTGTTAGAATGCCTGGAGGAGACCAAACTCGAGGATAAGGAATGCCCCAGAAACCACACCACCCAGGAACCCTTTACTGTGCCCCCTTGGATGGCTTCTTTATGGTGACAGTATGAACTTTGGACACCAGATCCAGAAAACAAGACATGTCCTACACTGTGGCCACATCCTTTTTCCAGGATCACCTGAAGTCTGGGTGCTTGCCCGTGCCTGGCTCCACTTGGGCACCAAGGCCATGGAAATTTGCT
This sequence comes from Cavia porcellus, assembly GCF_034190915.1. Classification (NCBI taxonomy): domain Eukaryota; kingdom Metazoa; phylum Chordata; class Mammalia; order Rodentia; family Caviidae; genus Cavia; species Cavia porcellus. The sequence goes on from NW_026947487.1 coordinate 83,932,450, forward strand.
GGTCTTAGTTCTTGTCCTGGCTCTGCCATAGCCTTCATGCACATCTCTTCCTCTTTCTTGTCCTGAGTCTTCCCATCTATTCGTGGGGACAGTGAACTACTTGAGAATAGTAGATATGAGCTTAGTTCATGAATTAAAAATCCCTGTATGAGCAAGGAGCTATTAATCTACTAGTTAAATCAGAGAGGTTTAATTCTATTCAGTTCACTGGATGTTGTTTGGGAACCTTATATGTACCCAGCACTAAGAGAACAAGATGATGAGGGACACCAGCATCCTTGGCTACAAAATAGAAACTGAGTCAAGAGCTCTCCAATAGTCTCAGCATGCAAAACGTAGGAACACGTGTACACACACATGCATATTCACCCATTGCAGTTGGAGAGAGGGACCAAAAGGGCCAAGATGCTCTATAGGCCTCTGATGGGATGGAGGGCAGAGCCAGGATCGAAGCCCTAGGGCAGATAGTGGAAGTTGGAAAGGCTGGCTCCTTCATAAGCCTCCAGTTCCTTCAATTAGAGGTAGACTCTGGAATTGCAAGGATTAGAGAAGACATACAAAACACTTACAGCCATGCCTAGCATGCACTTCATTGTGTATGCTGCTATTATTAAGGAAATAGTACCAGAAAGTCTGTATGGCAATGTTGCAGCATATTCCAGTTTACAAGAACTATGATTTATTTAGCCAATCTGCAATTGTTGGATGTTCATATTGCATCCAATTTTTTTTTGTCTTTTTCCTTTTTATCGGTACTGGGGATCAAACTCACGACTGTCTGCTTGCAAGGCAGGTGCTTATGCCGCTGAACTAAAACCCCAGCCCCCAATTGCATCCAATTTTTAACCATTATAAATAACCTTGCCATGAACATCTTCATAATCAAAAATTATGTGTACATCCATGACTGTTTCCTGAGGTTAGAGTCTTAGAAATGCAACTGCTGGACCAAAGGAAGTGCATAATGCTTGGGCTTTTGCCATGCAAATGCCCTTTGCCCTCTATCTACTCCAACTGGCAGGTTGTTTGAAAGTTCCAGTTTAAAAGGGGAGGATTAGTTTAGAAAAGAGACGGTTTATATCAGTTGAGATTAGGTTCACCATGAGATCCACAGAGCCTTAAACAGCAGGGGTTTAAAGAGAATAGAAGTGCGTTTTTCTGCCATGTAATAGAGGTTCAAAGAAGAGAGTCTGGGAAAAGAGGATGACTCTCTCCTACACCTCAGCACTGCCCAAAATTTAGCCACTCTACTGATATTTCAACCAACAGGAAGAAATAGAATAAAATAAAATACAGATGCCACTTCCTTCAGCCAAAATTTAATTGTACAAGTGTATCTAACTATGAGAGAAGCTGGAAAATCAGGTGTATTCTAGGTGACCAAGGGATATCAGAGGTTGTAGTACTGCAGAAGAGGACAAATTAGGGCAGGTCAGTGGGAGCCTGTGCCATGAAATAAGCTCAGACTGAGTGGCACAAACAATCCATGGAAACAAGACTCCATCCTCAGGAGACCATGCACAGGGGATGCACTAGAGCCTTCCAGAGAGCAGGGGCCAGGTAGCAATGGCAGAGGCGTCAGGACCCCATACAGACGACATTTACTGCCTGTCTTCTGCTGCTCAGTGTTGGGGCAGGTTCTTGACTGTACCTCAACTCATTGTTCCTTCAGCTCAGCTGTCTGTGAGCTCACCTGTCCCCTAGCAGGTCTCCCTTCACCTCACCTGCCTGCCCTATCTCTGCAGGGCAGCTCCTCATGGACCCAGACAGCCTCCATCTGGGCAACAAGAACCTGTGTGGCTGGCTTGTGCGGCTGCTCAGCACAAAGCAGGAATGGCTAAGAGCCAAGATGAAGTTCTTCCTACCTGACGTGGATCTGGCCTCCAGCGATGAGGTGCCGGACCTTGAGCAGAGGGTCATCCTGCGGCTGAGAGAGCTGCAGGCCCAAGGACCAACTATCTGGCAGTCATTCATCCACTGCGTGTGCATGGAGCTAGAGGTGCCTCTGGATGTGGAGGTGCCACTGCTGAGCACTTGGGGCCAGGATGATGGTAAGGGCAAGGAGAAGGGAGCAAAGCAACCAACACAGCCCCTGTGACACTGAGCTGGTGGGATGGTGGGAGACCCAGGGCCCACACATCACACCAAGAGGGCACAACAAAGCCAGAAACAAAAGTTCCTATTTCTGGGCACTTCCCAGTGCAAATTCCCCAGTGCTACAAAACCAAGTGGTGCCTGGAGACTCTCCTGCTGCCTGTCCCATTGCTCTGGGAGCCCAGAGGCAAAAAAGAAAAACTGATGTGACTTCTTCCAGCCAGAAAAACCAAGCAGCTGGTGATGCACGAGAGGCTTCTTCTTGCAACACACTCAAAAGCAATGACAGAGAGGGACCTCTGACCTCTAATGAGAGGCAGCAGGTTTAACTCTGTGCAGTTCAGGGGCATTGCTTGTACACCTTCTGTTTGCCCAGCACTGTGGGAAACGCAGGACATTTAGAGGCATCCTTGATAGCAAGTAGGAACTTAGTCAAGAGCTCTACTGTGACCAAGTGTGAGAAAAGCAGGCATGATATGCAGGCACTTGCAAACACAATGGAATGTGTGTAAACACATATTCACACTCATGCAAGTGTGCAAGCATGCATAAATATACACATGCACATCCATAGATACACAATCAACTCTTCCCCAACAGCTAGCTAGCAAGTAACTATTTCTCCCTTGAGGGCACTCTCCCTGAGCTCGGGGCCTGAGCAGACACCAGGCCAGAGCTGCCGAAGAGTCACGCCACATTCCCACACATGTCCTGTTACATCTTCTCTTGCAGAGTTTGCAAGGCTGCTGGAAACCGGAGATGAGAGTCAGTCTGGATCTCAGCTCCACCATGGTGAGGCCCGGGGCTAAGGAATGGGAAAAAATGATGGACACTGCTAAGTTCCCGTACCCTCACCTCCGGTACTGTGCATTGAGCCCAAGGCCTTTGCACTAAGCTACATCCCAAGCCCTTACTTGTATTTTGAGAAAGGGTCTCTTTAAATTTCCCAGGCTGGGTTTAAATCCTCCAGCCTCAGCCTCCCAGAGTGCTGGAATTAACAGTGTGCACCACCACACCTGGCTTCCCGTCATAACCTGGAGGAGGCTGGTGGTGGATGGTGACAGCCATTTCCTCCTCTGCACATGGACCTGCCTGCTCCTGGTGTGTGATCAGGGCACAGTACCCTGCCTGTTCCTAAGGATCTAACTGCCACCCTCAGGAGAGTCTACAGTGTCAACCCTGGGTTGTCTCCGAATGCCCTGGCTGGCTGCACCCCAGGAAGCCTGCCCTCAGTTCCTACCCCTAGCCTGGTCTTCCAGTGCCCCAGTCAGGCTCTACTAAGAAGGCCTTTACTCTGCTCCCCATCAGAGTAAAGCGCCTCTGCTCTCCATCCCTGGGAGCCACTGGTTATTTTCTGATAGAGCTCGGAGGGGTCAGTGATCGGTTGGCAGCTAACTGACTGTCAGCCTCCTCCCAATCTCAGTACCACTGGGTTCAGCAGTCATGCCCCAGGGAACCTCAGCTCCCCCAAACTTCAGACTGTGTGTCCGGGTTCCTGGTTCCCTCCAACCCTTTCACTGAGCTGGTAATTGCCATGTAGCCGTGACTGAGGCTGACTGAAACTCAATGGTGAGTCTCTGGAAAATATGGGACTTGTTAAAATATTCTCAGACAGGTTCCAGCCTCTCCCCACATTTTGCAAACAGGGCCCTAACTCTATGTGCTCTGATTGGACCTTGCAGCTGGCTTAGGAGACACTATTTCCTTTCTTTCTCAGGGGAGGTGTAACTGGGACCCAGGATCTTTGCACTGAGCTACTTTCCCATCTCTTTATTATCATTTTTTTTGAAATAGTGCCTCACTAAGTGCACATCCTGCCTCAGCCACCCAGAGTTATAGGCACTTCCCTTCTTAAAATTTTCTCCAGTCCTCCTTCCTTTCTTGTTGCCGGCATTCCTCTCTCTTATTTTCCTTCTGCCTTTTCTAGAAAGGCATTAAAGAGATTCCAAAAATCTGTGCAACTACACAGGACTCGTGACACTACTCAGGTCACTGACATTACTCAGGACACTGAGAAATGGGGTCGACACAGACCTGACTCAGGAGGTGGATTGCAGGTCTGGCCAAGCCTTAGAAGTGACCTCCACAGACCTTGGTTCTTCCTGGGTGGAGAGACAGCTGCATAGTCCTGAGTATTTCCAGGGTTGTGGGCCGCAGGCTTGCTATCTGCACCCAGGTCGGAAGATGCCTGGGCTCAGAGCTTCTGTCCCTGAAAACCTCTCCAAAGCAGGCGCTGGTGTAGATGCAGCCTTTGCCTGCTACCTGCCTTCTCACAGCTCTGGAATGCAGACACACAGACACATGTGTCTGCCAGCTCCTGTTTGTGGAATGGAGCACCCCGAGGTGCTGCCCAGAGCTCCCAGTTAACACTTCCCTTTCCTTCACTCTTTCCAGGCCTCAAGCGTCCCTGTCAGAGCTGTGAGTCCTCGCCCCGCCAGAAGCACTGCAGGAAACATCGGCTAGGTGGGTCCAGGACGGGGAGTGATCCAACACGGGATTAAACTGCTCTGGGGCCCAGTCCACATTCTGTAGCCAGTCCCCCGATGACAAACTTTCAGGGCCCAGTGATACTTGTCCAGGAGAGAAGGCTTGGAGTCCTGGGTGGGCAGAGGAAAGAAAAGGCTCCCCACAAGCTGCAAGGAGCTTCTCCAGAGGTGGTTCAGCAGGAAGAGCTGGAAGTAAGGCTCTTCTAGGGGTACCCTCTCTCAAGGATGCAGGAGCCTCGGGGTGACTGACATGACCTCAGAGGGTAGCAGGGATACAGAGTGATGGAGACGCCTGGGAGAACTCCCTGGAGCACAAGTCCTGGGAGCCCGCAGGAAAGAGGGGTTAGGGTAGCCAGGCCAACAGGAAAAGAAGAGAAGGGACCTCTCTCATTCTCCACTGTTATCCAGGTGGTCCTTGTCATTGACCCGTTGCCCCACTCTCTAGAAGCACACACATGCACACGCACATGCACACGCACACATGCACACGTGTACACACACACACACACACACACACACAGTCTGTGAACCAGAGCATAGTAGAGGATTCCTTTTATGCCAATCTGGTCACTATCTCAGTCCCCTGGTCTCTGACAGTAGCTCCCATCCTTCCCTGTGCCACCTGGGACCTTACCCTGACCCAGAAATGAAGAGGTTATTATGTGGCACTGCAGGGCCAGGTCAGCCAGTGCCTACACCCACAGTTCATTAGTGCCCATTCTGGGGCAGCACAGAACCGGAACTCTCAGCAAGGGCACAGGTTGTTCCAATAAGAAACAATAAGATGTCACCAAGGAAGTCTCCTCCCATTCCCTACCTCACTGAAAGCTTCATCTCATTAACGGTGTTGCTTTAATGAGCAAATAGGGCCATGATCCCATGTGCCCACCCCACACCTACCACAGCCTATGCTGCTGTGGAACCAGTTCCTTCTGGGAGCCTTATACACACACAGCCGAGGATGCAAGCAGAGGCCTGGGGGCTCTTGCTTTCATGATATCTCCCTATGCCTTTGCAGAGTTGGCCCAGAACTACCTGAAGCTCCTGAGAACCTCTGCCCTGACGCACTATGGTGATGGACTCTCTGGGCCAGGGAAGATCTATGTTCCCCCAATCCTGCAGTGGAGCCGGGCCACTGTGTCCTTAGACACTCAGGGGGGTGCCATTACGGGGGACCCCAAGATAGAAGATGGCAGTGATGTGAGCATCCAGGACCTCTTCAACTTCAAGACCCCTAAAAGCTCGCGAGTGACAGTTCTCTTGGGGAAGGCAGGCATGGGCAAGACCACTCTGGCCCGGTGGCTTAGCCACAAGTGGGCTGATGGGCATCTGGACAACTTCCAGGCCCTATTTCTTTTTGAATTCCGCCAACTCAACTTGATCACACATTTCTTGACATTGCCTCAGCTCCTTTTTGATCTGTATTTGAGACCAGAATCAGGCCCCGATGTTGTTTTCCAGTACCTGGAAGAAAATGCCAACCAAGTCCTGCTGATATTTGATGGGCTGGATGAGGCCCTCTACCCCTGTTCCAGCATGGAGACTGTGGGGCCCAATGACACCGGTCTGGCCCTTACCCTCTTCTCCAGCCTCTGCCGTGGGACCCTCCTGCCAGGTTGCTGGGTGATGGCCACCTCTCGACCTGGGAAGCTGCCCGCCTGCCTGCCTACGGAGGCGGCCATGGTCCACATGTGGGGCTTTGACCAGCTGCGGGTGGAGGAGTATGTGAATCACTACTTCAGTGACCAGCCATCTCAGGAGGTGGCCCTCACAGAATTGCTGGCAAACAGACATCTCCGGAGCATGTGTGTGGTGCCAGCACTGTGCCACTTGGCCTGCCTCTGCCTGCACCATCTGCTCCCTGCAAGCCTCCCAGACCAGTCTGTAGCCTCCCTCCTGCCCACCATGACCCAGCTCTACATGCAGATGCTCCTTACCTGCAGCCCACTTCCTGCCAAACTCCTGGTAGGCCTCGGAGAGGTAGCCCTGAGTGGCCTGGAGACCGGGAAAGTCATCTTCTATGATAGTGACATCCCCCAACCCGTGATGGCCTTCGGTGCTACCCACCACCTCCTGACCTCCTTCTGTGTCTGCACAGGCCCTGGGCACCAGGAAACAGGTTATGCCTTTGTCCACTTCAGCCTGCAGGAATTTTTCGCTGCCATATACCTGATGACCAGTCCCATAGTGGACAAGGACATTCTTGCCCGCCATGTCATCCTCAATTCCCCCTGGGTGCTGCGGACCAAAGCTAGACTGGGCCTCACAGATCACCTCCCCACCTTCCTGGCAGGGCTGGCATCCTATACCTGCCGTCCTTTCCTCAGCCAGGTGGCCCAGCAGGATGAGACCTGGGTGGGCACCAGGCAGGCTGCTGTTGTACAGCTGCTGAGAAAGTTAGCCACCCGTAAACTCAAGGGACCAAAAGTGGTACAGCTGTGTCACTGTGTGGCCGAGACTCAGGAACCTGAACTGGCTGGTCTCACTGCCCAGAGTCTCCCCTACCAACTGCCCTTCCACAATTTTCCACTGACTTACGCAGACCTGGCTGCCTTGACCAGTGTTCTGGAGCACAGGGCTACCCCCATCCAACTGGAGTTTGAAGGCTGCCCGCTGGAGCCGCACTGCCCTGAGGCTCTGGTAGGCTGTACGCAAGTGGAGACTCTCAGGTGAGTAAGAATGAAGGAGGACAGAGAGGACATGGGAGGGAACTTGGTTTTCAGGAGAGCAGAGGCCACCAGTCTGACTAGAGACTGCATTTTGATCTTAAATGTCAGAACAGAGCAGCCCTGAGCCCTTTACGCTGGGACCCAGTGAGGCAGCTCTGTGTCTCAACAGGACTGTCAGGATCCAGCTGGAGCCTCCTTCTGCCTGTGTTTTCTGTGGCTTTTGTGGTTTCTCTTTGTTGGTCATGAATCTCTTCTGGTCCCAGTTATGCTGCTCGAGGCTGTTTGACTTTGGGCAGCTTAGATAACCTCTCAACAGGAGAGGTTGTTCATCCCTAAAATGAGTCACTTTGAGGCTGAGATAGAATAGGCACAGAGCAAAGGCTCTGTGTTTGCAATAGCTAGAGAAAAGCAAGGCTGCAATGAAAGAAACTTCCTCAGATGGAAGCGCTCATTCACAAAAATTGTATTTCTCTCATGGCAAAGTGAAAGCTAAGTCCAAGTTGGTGGCATGGTATAGGTCTACGAGGTCAGGTAGGGACCCAGGGCCCTACTCTTATGGCTCTAGCATCCCTTGTGTATTCTATCTGCACGGTCAAAGCTGAGTCATGGGTAACCTGGGCTCTGGCCTGAGGGAAGGGACAGGGTGAGAGTGGAGGCGCATTCACTCTGTTAAATGTTAGGCTTAAAAGTAAGACACATCCTTCAAAGTCACATTGGTGAGAATGTGGTCCCAGGCCACTCTGAGTTGCCTGGAAGGCTGGAAATGATGTCTCTGGCTGGAAAACCATGTTATCAGCCAACCTCTGTTTCTATAGATAAAGTACAAAGATGGGTTCTTTAGATGAAATTGTCTCTGCTGCAATCTGTAGTTGTTAGGGCCACAACTATAGTGACAATAACTGCTTCTAGATTAAACCTCATTTAATAGAGGAAACGTTGGTGATGGCCCCTGAGCCCTGATGAACACTGATCCTGGGCCACTTTGCTTCTTGCCATGCAGCTTTAAGAGCAGAAAGTGTGGGGACACCTTTGCAGAAGTCCTCTCCAGGAGCTTGCCAACCATGGGAAGCCTGAAGAAGCTGGGGTGAGCCAGGGCTTGAAACCAAGAAGGCCCTTCAGCTGAGGATGCCTGTCACTCCTTCCTTTCCTCTGTCCTACACAGGACAGATTCCTGGCCTAACTTCTGTCCCACCTGTACTCCTCCCCACCATCTTTGCTTACCCTATAGGTTAGCAGGAAGTAAGATCACTGCCCGAGGCATCAGCCACCTGGTGCAGGCTTTGTCCCTCTGCCCACAGCTGGAAGAGCTCAGGTGAGTGGTCTCCAGAAGGACTCATTCTTTGGAAGAAGGGGCTATTTATCAGCTCCCAGGTCAGCCCTGAAGCCTGAACTGGTTCTGCCTAGTTTCCCAGTACCAAATTCTGTCTTACTTTTTACTCATTGCTGAGACAAAATACCTGATGCCCAAAGTTGGGAAAGGAAAGGCTTATTTCTTACAGTTTTTGGAGGTTTCAGTCCATACTCAGTTGGTTAGAGAGCAGGGTGGCATGGCAGGGCCGCAGTTCATGGCAGCTGCAAACAGCAAGGCGGAAACTGGCAAGAGAGCGAGACAGGCCTTCTTCCTGTCATTACATTGTATTCTGGCATCAATCCAAGCTCTAGACAATGAGCCAATCACAAATGCCAAATGCAAGCACATGAGGCCTGGGGGCCACCGACATAAATCATGACGCTGATCATTGAGAGTGATCTTAGTCTTTTCTGTCTTTACCCAGCATTGTTTCCAATTAATCACCACACCTCAACTCCTTTGTCTCTCCAGCTAGGGACACAGGCAGGGCTGAGTTTTGCACCCCACTTGGTAAGTGGAAAAGGAGAAGTGAGAGAGGAGAGTGCTTGTCCTGGGGGTCTAGGTGAGTGAAGGCTAGAACTGAGGCTAGAAGTAGGACCTCCTGTATCCCTGTCTAGACTGTTCATCACCCGCAGACCGACAGACCCTGATGTGGTTGGGCCCCAGCCACATCCCCAGTACGAGTCCTGGGAGCAGGCTACTGAGTCTCATGCTACTTGATAAGACCCGTACATCTCGATCCCTTGGGCCACCAGGCAGAAACTCCCCTATGGGGACTGAAATGAAGTCAGCATTTCCTCATAGCATGTTTGTTGGACCTCAGGAAATATGTCACCCACTCTTCCTGAGTCCTTATCTTGTATCTCTGGCATGAAGGTGACCATGATGGTCACCTGCCAATTGGTGAACCCAGAGGGCCCATCTGGGGCTGAAGGATTGAGCCTCCATTTAAATACAGTTTGCAGGACAACCAGCTCAAGGACCAGGAGGTGCTGAGCGTTGTGGAGATAATGCCCAGCCTGCCTCGGCTCCAGAAGCTTGAGTAAGGAGTCTTCCACTCCCATCAGCCCAGCCCTTCTCTTGGCCTGAGTCACCCCTCCCTTGCAAACCATGGATCAGCGATCCGCTCCTGACACTTTTGCTGTAATCGTGCAGCCTGAGCCACAGCAGCTTCTCCATATCAAGCCTATTCTACCTGGTGAAGGTGGCAGTCACATGTCCTACTGTCCAGACCCTGCAGGTCAGGTGAGTAGAAGGAAGGGGATCTTCACCTTTAAGATTTTGCCAAAATGGAAAGGTGGGGGGGGGGATAGGAGGAGGTTTATAGTCCGCAAGGTCTACATATGTGTGCTCAGGTCTGTTTTATTCAAAATGGAAACTCCAGAGCCTGACTCACACCTAGGGTCTGGTAATGGATGGATGGATGGGTGCATGGATGGATAGATGGATGAGCGGATGCATAGGTAAATGGATGAATGTAAGGATAAAAGGATAAATGGAGGTGGAAATCCAGTCCAGGAAGCATAAACTGAAAGAATGGGTCCCCCGCCTGTCGCTCTCCGTGGTGCTGAAGTCGAGTCACATGTTTGGATCACCGCGTAGGTTAGTTGTGGTGCTCTTTACTCCTAAAACAATTACAGCTCCCAGCCCTTTATTTATTTTTTATTTTGAGACAGTGTCTCTTTAAATTGCTCAGATTGAGCTCCAACTTGCTACCTTCCTGTCTCAGCTTCCCAGAATGCTGTGATTTCAGGCACTTATTACCACACTCAGTTTACAACTCCTAATTTAAAACTCACAGCATTATTATTTTCTATTTCTTGTAAGAAATTGCTTTCCTGACTTTTTAAATACACTTCTGAAGAATTCAACAAGCACCTAAGATTTTGCATGCCTGAGTTGGAAAATTTTTGACAGTTCTCTTATGCTTCTTTGTCAATTATAAATCAGCTTTCACTGTTTGTGGCAGGCGAGGGCAATGTTCATGGCTTGGCTCTGACCCTTTAGGGAGGCAGACCTCGTCTTCCTTCTTTCCCCGTCCACAGAGACAGCTGAGGATCTACAAAGGTAAGGTGTCACTGCTCACATGTTATGGGAGGTGATCTGGTTCAGACAGTTGAGAGGAGCGTGACCAGGAAAGCCCAGGAAGAGCTGGAACATGGATTCTTCCTTCTCTGCCATGCCAAGGAATGAATTACTACACAGAGATGTGAAAGAACTTCCTTTTTTTGAGACAAGGTTCACAATGTAGTTCAGGCTGGCTTTGAATTAACTATGTAGCCCACACTGGCCTTGAACTCAATGGGATCCTCCTGCCTCAGCCTCCTGAGTTCTGGGATTACAACAGTGCACCACCACACCCTGTTGGGGACGGGTTTTAATTTCCCCTAAGATTTTCCCCTAAGACTGACCTCCTTCAGTCGCTATGCAGAGGGACAATCCTCAAAGGCTCAGAGTGAGCAAAACCCTGAGGCAAGACAGGGGGAGACACTGTTAGCTTGGCATCACTATATGAAGAAATTCTGGGAAAACTCTTAGAGTTGGGGGGGAAAAAGAGAGGGTAATGATGGTACCTGCATCTTAGGGTCATTGTGAGAATTACGTAAATGTTTCACGCATTGCTGACATGCAGACAGCACTCAAAGGAACGCTGTTCCAGCTCTGCCTGGATTTCCACTTTGCTATTCTCGAATGGGTGGAGAAAGGGAAACCTCTTTCCCCTGAAAGAACGTCCCTTCTGCACTCCCCACTCTTCACCCTGGTTGAACTGCATAGACAGAGGACACTCTAGGTCAGTGCAGTGGCATTAGGTTCAATCCTCAGTGCTGAAAAAAATAAAATAAATTTAAATTAGGTGAAATGAAGTCAAAATGCTCATCAGGGACATTTGCCACATGCTTCAAGTGCTCAATGACCACAGCCATGGTATGGGTGAAGAACTCTTGCTTCATCTCAGGGAGCTCTGCCAGCCAGGAACAGCCTCGGATCTGTGAAATCTGGCTATGTATCCTGGCTTCCCTGCACCCAGCTCAGCCTCCTACCACCAGGACCCACCTACACACAATTCCTGCCATTCTTCTCTCACACAGAAGCCATAAGTCATGGAAGCCACCATGTCATAGACACTGGTGGCTTCTGTTTATTAAGCTTCCCCCTTGTGCCTCTGCTGGCACTTGAACACATACCTGCTGCATTCAGCCCTTAAGGGACTCTATGTGCTAACAGTTGTCACCCACCTTGAGGAAGAGGATGTGGAAGCTCCAGTGGGTGAAGTGACTTGCCAAGGCCACATGGTTACATCTGTCGGAGGCAGAATTTGAGCAGAGGTTCCCTTTGACCTCAAATCTTCTGCTCCTGCCACTCTGCTGAATCTCACTTTGAGCACCTTGAAGCAACCATCCCTGCGGCTCACTCACTGTGGGGTGCCGCAGGGGCCCTCAGCCCTGAGAGGTCCAGAGAAAGGCCTGCTCTATCAGACCTTGGCTCCTGAGCCCAGGCCAGTATTTGATTTGTTCCTACCAGAGCTCCAGACCTACCAGAAAAAGACAGCCAGAGGAAAGAGTCCCAGAGCAGAACCCTGGTCCTCAGGTACTACAGTGGGGTCTCCTTCCTTAAGGAGAGAGGTGATGTTGGGGGAGGCTCCTTCCCAAGAGAGGTATAGCAGGGTGAGGGAGAAAGGGAAGGGCAGTCACGGGGAAGAGCAGGACATGAATAAGTCACCTGACTTGACTCAGGAGCATGTCATACAGCCAAAGCTACTGAGGAACAGGCCTTCACTCTGTGCTGGGTACAGCCCTCAGTGTTCTGTGCCCATTGCCTCTTATCAGACTTCTGGAAGCTGTAGGGAAGACATTTATTATTCCCATACGAAAGAGCAGGAGACTGAGTCTTAGATTGGTTAGTGCCTTGCCCAGGATGTCCCAGCTACTGAGACACATGCAATCCCCAGACTTGTAAGTTTCCCCTAGCCCTCAAAGCTGAAGGGGACATGACACATGTCCCTCTGCCTCCACCCCTACTCCAGGCTCCAGAAATGTCAGCTCAGGGTCCACCACGCGGAGGTCCTCGTAGAGCTGCTCCGGGAAGTCCCTCGGCTGGAGGAAGTGGAGTGAGTGACTGGGGAAGCCCTGGGGCACAAACTGGGGTGGGGCGGAGACCTTGATAGGTGGGAGTGGACTGAACTTGGGCCTCGATTTAGAAGGAGGTGAGAGGGCACTGCCCCATACAGAACATGGGGCTCCAGGTAACAAGAACACCTGTCACCATCAGTGCTTGTGCCAATGTTCTGAGAGGTTCTTGTGTGCCCATCTCAGTTAGTGCTCTCATTTCATGATGTAAGCACTGTCACTGACCACATGTTATAGAGGAGGAAGCAAAACCACGGAAGGTAAGTTTGTTCAAGATGAATCTGACAGAAAGCGAGAGGCCAGGAAGCAAGCCCAGACAATCTGGCCTGCAGCCGCATCCCCACAGCCACTGCCAGCCCTGTCCCTGAGGTCTGCAGAGAACCTCACTACACCTACTCCAGCCACTGGGCAGGGCCAAGGAGAGCAGGACGTGGGTGGGGACTGGTGGGGGTCCTGCAGCAGCAAGCAGAAACACCAGAACGACACCCGGGATTCGGAGATTTATCTACATCAATGGGCACTGATCAGGACCGTACCCAGAATATCTGGTGGTCTAGGGTTTATGTGGGACAAGCAAGCAGGAAGCACAGAGGCAAAATGGCTTGCCAAGTGGGGACTGGCTCATAAAGTGTGCATCACAGGGGCCAGCTGTTTCTAAGAGACAGAAGCCACCAGGACTGGAAGAGAACCATTACCTGAGCAACTAAGTATACTGGCTGAAGTGCATTGGCAGGGCTGTGGGGTGCCATGGTCCTGCTGTGTTTCCTGGAGGCCACCACCAGCATAGTCCAGGAAATCTTCCAGTGGGCATAAAGGGGGGACAATAGAATGCTGTTGTCGTGGGCGAGGTGGACAGGGCGCAGTCTGCCTTGGTGGTCAGCTGTTGGTTCTCGATCTTGACCCTTTGGGAGAACCAGGACGGATAGAGGACATTAAATATGTCTGCCTACCTGACCACCACCATTAAGGCTGCCCCTCCCCTGTGCCCCCACCTGAAGCAGTGAGTGTCACCCCATCTGGTCACATAGATGGGACACCTCCCAACTCCTTGGTCTTCCCCATGGTCAGCCCATCCTGGATGGACTTAAATAGCTTTCAGAACCATCTCCTCTCTCCGTTCTCTTCGCCCTCCTCACAGTCCCAACTGCTCCCATCTGTCACCTGGTTGTCCCACCAGCTTCCTCACTGACCTCTCTGCTTCACCTCCATTACCTCCACCTCGCAAAGTGAGTTGAAGTTCTGCTGGTCCTTCATTCCTGTGGCTCAAGATAGAGCCCAGATCCTAAATCCTGTGTAGTTCAGAACTCTACCCCTACTGCTCCCCAAGTCCCATTTTACTCTTACACCCCCATTCAATCTCCAGTCCAGACATACTGAGTCCCTTTTTGGTGCTTGTGTGCTATGCCACAGGACCTTTGAACATGCTGTTCCTACTATTGGAAACACTACTCCCCATGTCTCTTCTACCCCTTACCTGCTGAACTCCGAGTTTTTCTTAAAAAAAAAAAAAAAAAGCACAAATTTCAAGAAAGCCTTTCCTGACACCCCACTAGGTCAGCTGTAATCATAGAATTTATCACAAGATGCCATTGTGCCATTGCTCACCTCTGAGCAAGTGCTTTAACCATTCTGTGCCTCAGTGTATCCATCAGTAAGATGATAGGGTTGTTGTGAGGATAGAAGTAGGGTTGTTGTGAGGATAAAATGTGCGAGTTGCAGAAGCCCCCAGGCCAGTGATGGTGAGCTTTTGAAGACTGGATGCCCTAAGTGCCATCCTGAGCCCACCTATTCATCCCAGAGTCCCAGCACTGCAGTTAAACCTGAACAGCGAGGTTTTAGTTTAGAAAAAGCAACTCATACAACTCATGACATCATCACAGAGAGGGCTCTGCATGCTTGCTGGGGCGCCAGTGCCATAGGTGCACCGTCACAGCCTTAGGCCACGCTGGGTATGGTGTATGCAGCTGTCGCCTTTAGCTAACGTGAAGGTTCATGGTGGGAGTGATGCCTGAGTGGTCAGGGGCTGTGGGCGGGTGTGGGTTCAGGGGAGACCCTGTCCTTGCAGTATAGGGCAGCAGGCTCTCCTGTCTCAGCCTCTCAGGGAACCAGCTGGAAGATGAAGGTTGTCGAGTCCTGGTGGAAGCTGCGTCCCATCTGCACATCACCGGGAAGCTGGAGTGAGTTGCTCCCCCACCTCTGGTGATTGAGAGGGTCCCAGAAAGCCCCACCTGGTCCCTGCCAGCCCTGGTTCCCTCACCTGCCATTGGTAGTGACCATGCTGATCAGCCGGCCACCCTGCATTCTCCAGATCCCTCAGAGATGGTTTGACCATGCCTTGCCTTTGCCTCTGCTCTGAGCTTCTGACAGTCCCAGCTCTGTGTCCCCTCACACGTGGGGAGTCGTATTCACAGTCATTGGTGGCTTGCTTCCGTTTCATCCCTGAAGTGGGAAAGGGGTGTTACACTGCGCAGAAGTGAGACATGGGGTGCGTGGGTGTTGGGGTGTTGGATTAGGACATTGAAGTAGGAAATGGGGGTACAATTCTAGGGGTGAAAGAGTGGGTGTTGGGGTGCCGAGAAGGGAAGGAGGAGTATGAGGCTGCTGAGTATATTGTGGTTCTTCCCGGAGGGGAGACAGAGCTAGTGTTTGGATGGGAGCGGAGTGTTGGGATGTTAGGATCACACTTGGGCTGGAGTTAGAGGAGCACTGAGGTTGTGTAAATTTGGGGTCTTGGCTTTGACTCTGCCACTTATTGGCTTTATGGACCCGGGAACGTGATGGAATGTCCCCTGGCCTCAGTTTCTCTGTTTGTAAAATGGGATTCCATGGGGCTATATATGTACAAAGTCCTTAATACACAGCCTAGTCCATCAGAATCAAAAGATGGTGGTTATTGTACAGATCAGGAAACTGAGGTTCAGATAAAGGGGAGCCCTCAGCCAGTTCTTCTAGATTGAGCAGGAGAACTTGATTGAGCCCAGGGTGCAGGTCATGTGTCTCTTAGCACAGCCACACAGGCCAGGATCCTTTAGGAACCCAGGAGTGTCATCCAGTAAGCTGTTACACCAAGAGCAGCGACAGGAGCCTGCTGATGAGCCTTCTCTCCTCCTCTCCCCAGCCTCAGCGACAACCACCTCTCTGTGGATGGGGTGTCCTGTGTGCTAAGGGCTGTGAACTCATGCGAGAGCCTAGCAGAGCTGCATATCAGGTGGGACCCTTGACAGTCCTGTCACTCTCATCCCAAACTAGAGCCCTGGGCTCTCCCATCATCCCCTCTAAAGTTCTCCGAATTCTTTCTGAGCCCAGGCCTCAGGGACAGACCTCTAGAAAATATCGTTGGCACCCTGCCCGGCCCCTGTCCTGGCTGGTGCACCTCTGCCCAGCTGCCGTGGGCACCGGCTCCTCAGGTGAGCTGTGGGGCTGTTCGGGGCCAGAGACACCTGGGCGGGTTACACCAGGAGCTGCAGAGTCAGAGTAGAAAGCACAACTCTCCAGCTGTGCCTCTGCAGGGACAAACTGTGTAGAGTCCTTTGCATCCCAGAGCTCCCTGGGACCAGGCCTGGGACCTGTGCCACCCAGTTTTCCACACCCCTTTACAGTTTTCTCCTGAAAGCAATATCACATGCACAAGTGAACAAGGAGCCCCACCTAGGACAGAGCCCAACCTTATTTCCATAGGTTTCACTGTTTAGTATAGGGATCTGGGGACAAGTGTGACTCAGTGTCCATGCAGTGCCCGTTGGAGGCATTTGCTTAGAGGAAGTTCCTGCCTTACACACCTCACAGAAGGAGAAGCTGGGCTCACACATGAGGTAGACTAGAGACCTTGGTTCACGTTATATGAAGACTCAGTAAAGGCCCTAAGTGGGTCCTAAATGACACTGTGTTCACTTCTAGGAACTTATCCTAACCAAGTCGTCATGATAGCGTGAACGTGTGTAACCATAGGCATGCTCACCCAGGGTTGGTTACAACAGGAAAAACTGGAATACTATGTGCTTTTAACGCGGCAGACAGGATATTAGTTAAATAAGCTGTTACTTACAGAAAAAAACGTAACCATGCAACCATGAAAAGATGATAATAGATACATTTTTAATATGAAGGGATGACTATGGTATATTAAGTAAACACAAAACTTTTGATAATCATCTGTATAGTAAAGCTTTTCAAACATACTCAGAGGTAGAGAAAATTGTAAACTCTGTTCCCTTCAACAATGATCAATTATTACTAATTATAACTTGCCAGCCTAATTTCCTGTTTCTTGAGAGCTGCAAAAGAAACTTTTAAAAGAGAATCTGTCAAGTCTCATCTTTTAAAGAAAAAGAGTAATTACATTAAAAAGCTAGTGATCTGAAAGACCCATCCCAAAAGGTTAAGATTGATCACAGAGATTTATGTGGTGCAATCAAAATCGATGGTGAATGTTTACATACTTAAAAGTATTACAGTAAAAGACATATTGCCATGAGTGGCCCACAGAATACTCGCCCTCGCTTCCCACACGCTGATCCATCTTCGCCATTTTGTGAAAGCAGTTCTGGAAGTCTTCTGCCATGAATGTCTTCACGAGGTATGATTAAAATATGATCTAGTGAACACAGCTGCCGAGCTCCGCCCAGTGGAAAGGCAGGCTGGTGAAAAACGTCAGGACGCGTCCTTCCTCCTCCACCTGACACACCAGATCTGGCACAGGCAACTTCTGACTCTTCCAAAGGCAAAATGACCATGTAAACATTTTAAATCGATCCAGGACACCAAGGCAGCCACAGCGTCACAACTAACTAACAAGACTCACATAAGAGGACTTCAGAACTACTTCAGAAAGTGGCAAGAGCGATGGAATAAGAGTGTTTGAAGTAGAGTGATCCAAGGAGGATTCATGGCAATACCTTTAACTGTAATAAATTTTTTTAAAAATGTAAACATTCATCATTTCAACCCCATACCATACTCCGGTTATGTGAAAGCCAGCAGCCCAAGCCCAGAGTGCTTGGAGCCCAAGAACGACTGATGGACAGAGGCAGGAGGATCGCCTCCTGAGGCCCAGACCAGGGAGAAGGCAGCAGACTCTTTTCCACAGACTTGCCTTGAATCAAGGGCTTCCGTGGCAGTAGATGCATTTATAGAATCCATGGTAGAAAGACCTCAGGCCTCTTAAGCCAGAGGAAATAGGAAAAAAGAGGAAGGGCCAGCTGCTGGGCTGGGGTGGGGCTTGTTTCCATGGGGTCCCTTCACGCAGAGGTCAGACCAGGCATGGGGCAGCAGGGACAAGGTGACCTGCTTGGAACCTCTCTTCTCTCCGCAGCCTGCTGCAGAAGACGGTGGTGCTTATGTTTGCCCAAGAGGCAGATGAGCGGCAGGGGACCCAGGAGAGGTAGGACCCCCAGGCACCACTCCTCTCTGGCTCAGGTATCCTCCCTGACCTCACCTATGTGCAGCGGGGTCAGCTGCCAGGGAGGACGGTGAATTCCTGATGGAGCAGAAGTGAGGAGAGGGGACAGCGATGCAGCTTAAGGGGAGACGGCTGGAAGAGAGCGGCCTCTCTGTTTCGTGGCCTGAAGAGACCCCTGAGGTGTAGGATGTGGATGACATGCTGGGATGGGGCTGGGATTGCCAGACTGTGATGTTAGGGAGCCTCCAGCCTAAACTCAGAAGATTCCCTGGCTTGTAGCTCTGATGACGGTCAGAACTTCTGGCTCCCTTTGGCAGGAGGACACTTTAGAGGGTGTTTGCCTTCTCCAGGCTACCCTCCTGGATTGCCCCAGCCCAGTATTTGGGCAAAGATTCGGGTCTTTGCTCCTTGATGTCCTCCCACAATTTCCTCTAAAAGGTTTGGACTTTGAAGGTTTGGCTAGTGGTGGGGCTGACATCTCCAGTGTCACTGATGATGATGATAAAATTAATGGTAATAGACGCCAAGGATAATGGAGCATTTTCTATGTGTGTACCAAACACTGAACTAAGACAATTCAGATAAATATTACCTCACTGAGAGGTTGGGTGACTTATCCCCTGTCACATACCAGGCCAAGTGGGAACTGAGATCACACTGACTCCAGGCTGAGTAAGGGTTGACTGGTGACAGGTGAGGAGGGGATGGACTTTGGAGACAGGGGATCAGACGTTTGCTGGAGGGTCTTAGTGTGTGTGTCCCTGCAGGGCTGCATTTCTTGATGATCTCACATCCTCGACAGACTCTGAGCCACCCCGAGGGATCAGGTACAGTGATGGCCTGGCACATGGGGTTCCAGCTTATCCCCAAGCCTCCAGCCCCAAGCACACATGTTCCTTAGGGTCACCGTGCCCTGCAGTGTCCAGGAGCTGGGTGCTGGCTTCCCTGCTTCCTCCTTCCTGCTTAGCCCACCCCAGGCAGGACACCCCGTTGGTCACCTTCCCTGGGCTCCCCAAGCCCAAAAAGCACAAGAGTTGAAGGGACACTTAGGGGGAGAGGGTAGCCCTTCCAACCTCGCCTGGGGCCTCGCTGGGGCTCAGCCTGGTCCCTGCAGGCTTCCCACCCACCCGCCTCCTGTTCTGTGCCTCTAGCTCTGTCCCATCACCTACATCTCATAGTTTCTTTCTCTACTCCCCTTAGACTTTTTGTCTGGCTTCCTGTCTGTCTCATCTCTGACTCTCTCTGCCCCTGTGTGATATCCTGTTGATATTTGTTTATGTCGAACCCTCTTGCCTGTCTGTCTTTCTGTCCTTCTGGATACTAGATGTCCCAAGGTCCCTCTTCCCCTGGAAGCCTGTCTCTCTAGATCTGGAGTGACAGGTGGCTGTCACCTCTGTGCAACAGGCAGGTGGTGCAGAGCTGTGTATCTGCCCCTCTGCAGGCTGACACATTGCGGTTTCTTGGCCAAGCACCTAGAAGAACTCTGTAAGGCACTGGAAGGAAGCCACCACCTTGCCCGCCACGGTCACCTCGAGTGAGTGTTTGCACCTTGGTAGGCAGCATGTGGGACAATCAGAGTTCCTCAGTGTTAGTGCATTAGTGTTTCACTTTGGGGGCCCTTTGGTGCTTTTGTAGGGATTGAATCCAGGGCCTTCACACTGCGCTATATATCCCCAGCCCTTTTTTATTTTGAGGAATGGTCTCACTAAGTTACCCAGGCTGGGCTGAAATTTTCAATCCTACTCCCTCAGCCTCCCAGAGTGCCAAGATTCTATTTGATTTTTAAGATTGAAGTCAGCAGTTCTTTCTCTCCTGAAGTGAGAGAATCTGATGAATGATTCCCCCCTTGACTATGCACCCCCACCCTCTGAAGCCCACACTGATCCACTAGGAGTCCATGAATCTCACAGAACAGCCTCGATGGGACGGGCTGAGCACTGTTCACGTGGTCCAGGCTGTGTCCTGGTCTCAGAAGAAACTGGGAGGGCTAGGGCAGAGGAACCAGAACCATGCTGCTGCTGAGCCCACTGGGCCTCTGCTGACCTCTCCTTTCCCTTTTCAGCTTCTCAGGCAACGCTCTAAGGGACGAAGGGACCGCACTGCTGGCCCAGCTGCTCCCAGGGCTGGGGCCCCTGCAGTCCTTGAAGTAAGTGGCCACCTGGCAGAGCCCCTGGGGTGGTCTTCTGCAGGGTAAGTGGGAGCACTGTGTCACCTTGCCCCTCCTGGTTATACTAAAGATGCTGTGAGAAAACGCATGTGAACCTTTGGGCCCAGTCCCTGACCGGGGCAGGGTGACAGCTCCGTACAGGGCAACAGCTGTCTGTGCACATTAGAGCAAGCAACAGCGCCCTTCACAGAGACTCTGGCCTTGTGACCCAGTGACCCAGCTGTTCTTTGTGCATCTACAGGCCTCCCTGGGCCACCAAAGGCAAAGTGGCCCCATGTTCCCCAGTGTTAAGGGAACATGGGGGCATTATGGGAAAAACTGTGGAAGCCTGGGGGCATAATGATTGGTGGCCAGCAGCTCTTCTGGCTTTGGGGTTCCAGGGCAGGATTGTTTGATGGGCCTTGGGTTGGGCAGTCAGGGAGGCTTTAGAGCAGAGAGGATACCAGGCAGGTGTGGTATCCCTGGGCTCCCCAAGCCCAAAAAGCACAAGAGTTGAAGGGACACTTAGGGGGAGAGGGTAGCCCTTCCAACCTCACCTGGGGCCTTGCTGGGGCTCAGCCTGGTCCCTGCAGGGGACCTGAAGAGGCAAAGTGTTCAACATGGAAGGGAGGCCATGGGAGGAGCTCAGGCACCCCAAACCTTGCCTTCACTAGACCAGAGTTCCTGGATCCTAAAAGGCCCCAGGTGCTTTTGGCTCCGACAGCTGCTGCTTCTCCCAAGGCTTTTTGGGCTGAAGCATGAGGAACCCTAGCAAGAGGTTGTGGCTCCTAGGTTTCAGGCCAGTTCTGCTACCTACTTACTGTGTGATCTCGGGGATGTTGTCAGCTCTCTGAGCCCTTGGTCTATCTAAGGGGTAGCTGTGGCCACTGCTTGTGGCTATAGGCCTGGAATAAGGGCCACAGCCTGAGGTCCTTCCTGCTTGGACAGTGCATCCAGAGGAAGCAGACAAGGAGAGGGTGTCGCCTTTGAGCCTGCTTGGGGCTGCACTTGCCCCAGTGGGAAAGCCTTTGCTCTGCAGGCAAATGACATGCAGGTAGAATTTATGGGCTCACCCCCATGTGGTCTTCTGAGTACCCTGAGTGCTGGCTGAACCAGTGCTGCGAGACCTTGGGCTCGAGGAGACAATTTAAATGGTGAATACAAAGCCCCATGGCAGATTGGCAGAGGGACCAGAAAAGAGGAGGATCTCTGTCCCTGCTTTTTGCACAGAGGCCCACATGTCTGTTTTGCAATGGGTCCACCACTTTCTTAGGTGGGGAGATGGAGCCCAGCTCTGGCCTAAAAGCACTCTTTGGGTCCACTCAGACCAAGGAACCACTGGAATCCGTCACCAATGACCTGTGTTGGCCTGTTACCCAGTTGCACTGTGAAGTTGGGAGGGGGCTTTCTGACCACCTGGGGCTCAGTGATTCCACCATCTGGAATCAGGGCCAGCCCCACCTGCCCAGTGCACTGACGCAGGGTGCTGGGTGCCCTCGTCAGTGTCACTCCTGTGATCTCCAGCCTCAGTGAGAATGACTTATCCCTGGATGCCGTGTTCCATTTGGCCCAGTGCCTGTCCACTCTGCAGTGGGTTTGCCACTTAGAGGTCAGGTGAGTGCACCTCTCTGTCCAGCCACACCCCCCATGCCATAAGCCATCAGCTCCCGCTTGGGGCCCTCCTTTGCCACGTCTCTACCTATCATCACCTAGTGTCCTGGGTATTACCAAGGGCAGTGAGCTTGTGACAGATGCCCACCAAATGAATGATTACATGGAAAGTGTGGCCTCAGAGACCCTCTCTCTTATGCACTCCCCAGGTTGTCCTTGGATACTTAAAGGCAAGTTTGGAGCTCCCCGGTGGCCCTTAGGGACTCAGGGACTTGCCCTAATTGTGAGATCACTGAAGGTGATGAACCCTAGAGGGCAGCCCCCGCCAGCCTGGCAGCTCCACGTGAGGGGCCTCCATGGTGTCAGGCGAGCACTGCCTGCCTCCCTTTGGGGTCCCCAAGAGTAGAGATGCCATGGTAGATGGGTCAGGCTTCCCTCCTTCCCCCTTGTGGAGCTGTGGGTGGCAAGTCCTTGAGCTTGTCCTGCCTTGTTATCCCTATCTATAAAGTGGGTCTAAGAATCATATCTTCCCTTGCAGTTGTGTTGTAAGATGGCAGTGGCTAACGGTGATGGTACACTGCATATGTGCCTTGATACACGTAGATTGCTCAATTGGCTGATTGTGATAACCGCTAAAACAGCAGGCCACCTCCCAGCCCTCATGGCCTGGCCAGGCCTGTCTCTCAGGGATTTGGGGGCGGGGGGGGGGCTCTTTGTCCTTTCTCAGACAGCTGCTTCCTCTTTGCTTCCAGCTTTGAGAGCCAGCACATCCTCCTGAGAGGTGACAAGAGAGGCAGGTGAGAAGGGGGTGTTCTGGGAAGCGGGCTTCCCTTTGCACTATGGTTCACTCAGCCCAAGAATAGAGTACTTGGTAGGGGGGTCCTGGAACACTGGAATTAATGCTGCATCTGTGGCTGCCCTGCTCCCACTCGCCATGTAAGCAGTAACAGGGTTAAATTAAACCTGTCCTGGAGGAGGGCAGTGAGCATGCACAGGCGGTGGTGGCTGATTCCAGGGCAGAGCTACACTGGCACCTGCTGCTGTGTGGGCGGAACCAGGAGGGCAGTTAGGTTTCTGCCCTGGGGTGATTTCTGCCCACATTGCTCTTTACATTCTGAGAATCACACTTGAGAGCCAGGGGACCGTTGGTGCTCTGAGGAACAAAAGGGTTTCACATCTTCACAATAAACAATGAGTGGTTTTAGCCGGTTTCAGTTGCTCCGGGCTGCCCCCTAGTGGCCGCAGGTGTCCCAGTCTCACCTGGAAAGGTTGGCTGCCCAAGGGAGGAATCAGGAGGGCCCAGTGAGGCCATAACGCAGGTGGGCTGTCCGAAGTCAGGGGTTGCCCAAGGCTATGGGGTCTTACTCCTCAGGCTGGAGGTCTCTGTTTCTGAGGACCCCTGAAATCTGAGATAGAAGGAGGCAGAAGTCATGAATGCTACGTTGGTGGAACAGGGTTAGGGTTAGGGCTCTGTCCTGACTCCCCTAACCTGGTCAGGTGCTGCCATGCTGGACATGTGTAAGCTGCTGGCTTCCTTTCCTGAGCCTCAGTTTCCCCACCTGTACAATGAGGGGCTGGATTCAGATCTAGTGCCTTGGTTGTCCCTTCCAGTCCTGACTTCTGAGCATGGATCCAATGTGAATGGCTTGAACTTTCCCTCTGTCATGGTCTCCCTACTTCCAGGGACAAACTGACCGGTGGATGTTTGCCAGAATTCCCAGCAGGAGCCCAGCTATCGAGATTCCATCAGCACTGCATCCCCAGGAGCTTCTGGTACTTTCTCCCACTTCTTTCTCCGGGGAGTAACCACAATGGAGGTGAAGAGTCAGGAAATGAGCAGAGGCTGGGGCTCTAGGGTTTAGGATTGGGACAAAGGGAAAAGAGAGAGTTTGATAGAAGAAAAAAGAAAGGAGAGGGATTGTGAGGGCCAGAGCTGGGGTTCGGGCCGCTCAGTGGACCCAGGCCCTGGTCCTCTCCCTGAACAGAATCCGCATTTATTTGCAGCATGGGTGACAGCCCAGCTGCTCCTTGTATGGGGTTGACTCTGCTTTGGGATACCATTTTCTAGAAAACAGATAGCCTCTCTCCCCAAATATACAGTCAAGAAGAAGGAGAGGTGGAGGCTGTCTTTGCTAGAGCCCAGCCTGGGAGTTACAAAGTTCTTCAGCTCTGCAGTGAGGGGCTGAAGGCCACAGCTGGGTAGTGAGGTCCTCCCAGTGGGGAGAGGAGAGAGTGCTCTGCAGGATGGGTGGAGGTGGGGAGGGTGTGTCACTGGCTGGAAGGGGCCCAGCCTGCTCTGATCCTCTGCCCTGCCCACTGTCCTGTCTCAGCCTCAAGGAATGTCAGCTGCAGCCACCTAGCCTTATCCGCCTCTGCACAGCGCTGGAGAAATGTCCAGGGCCACTAGAAGTCCAGTAAGTGACAAGACACAGCCTGAAGGGCACCATGTGGGGCCCAGGAGGGGCTTCCTGGTTAGAAGCCAGGGAGTTTGTCCTTGTCCCTTCCCACCAGACCCTGCTAGCCCTCCCTGTGGGAGTCCCCAGGCTTATCAGGAGGGTGACTGTCTCCTAGTAGCTCCACCACCACCTTGGGCACCATGGTCCCAACCTTTTCCTTCCCACACTTGCTTGGGACACCCAGGAGCCCCTTCTTTCCTTGTGCAGGCACCACTCAGGCCTGCCTCTGTGCCCTGATCTCGGTGCTTTCAAAGGCTGTTCCCTAGGGTAGTCCTCTTCCTGGGGCCTCCCCCTCTCCCAGCCCCACACAGCCCAAACACCTAGACCATGGCTGAACCTACACTTGCAGTGAGGAATTCTGGCTCAGCCACCTACAAGGTGGGTGACTTTGGGCAAATGCGGTTAACTCCCTGGGTCTCACCTTTGTCAGAATGGAGTCACCTCCCTTACACCACTGTTGTAATTCTGTTGCAATAATTGACACAAAATAAAGATCTCCAAGCCAAAGCCCGACTCACCCAAGCAAAGCCTTTTTGTCACCCAGCCCGCTTTGTCCTCTGTCCAGGTGGACTCCTACTTCTTGCTCACTAGCACATCGTTTTCTCCTTCAAGTTGAGCATCCCTTATCCAAAACACATGGGGCCACAGAGTGCTTTGGGTTTGGGATTTTTTTTCAGGACATTTACATATACATAATGAGACATGGTGGGGATGCGACCCAAGTCTAAACACAAAATTCGCCAGGCACAGAGGCCTGTGCCTGTCATCCCAGCATAGGGGGGTGTGAGGCAGGAAGATCTGTGCAAGTTTGAGGCCTTCCTGGACTACATAGTGAGCCAGGGCCAGCCTGAAATGTATATCTATTCTCTGTCTCCAATAAATAATAAATAAATACATAAATAAATAAGTTCATGTTTTGTATACACTCCTGAAGGCCATTTTATACATTTTTAGTGTGATTCCATTTTGACTGGAAGCCCCTCACATGCAGTTAGGAATTTTTCCTTTCTGGTGTCAAATCAGATTTTGGATTTTCAGATGAAGGATGTTTAGTATTTATTTGAAATCCACAATTTCACTCATGTCACACCATATGTGTTTTTCCATTTTGCTACAGTGTTGTTCCTTGGTTTCTGGCTCCATCTGAACCAACCTTTCCACCCTAACCAACAGGACGATCGCGCTGACCCCCTGATGTCCTTCCTGTACTGTTCTCCATGTTTGGACACGTGACTGGAGAGACAGGGTTTTTTACATTGTTCGAAAGATGAAGGATCTTACCATGCAAGATCTCCCTGCTGCTAGCTTTTGTTTCAGAACTGTAGAATGTGATTTCCCTGAAGATCAGGCTATATGGGCCTGATATTATTTTTTTATTTTTCATGAAGTTGCCCAAACTGACTTTAAATTTTCAACTGTCCTGCCTCAGCCTCCCAAGTGGCTGCTATTACGTGCATGCACCACGCTCAGCTCTGATTCATTTTTTAAAAACAAGTTACCTTAGATTAGTTTTATTTAGAAAAATTGGAAACATTTTCCCTTTTGTCAGTACCTTACGTTGCATTTGTCATAAGGGAAAAACCAGCCTAGCTACATGACTAACTTCCCCTTTGCTGACCTTGCACGAACACCTGTTCTGCCTCCGATCCAGAGTCCCGCCTGCCACCCCACACTGCACTTAGACCTCATCCTCCTTAGTCTCTTCTGGTCGCTGATGGTTTCTCATTCTTCCTTTGCTTTTCATGTCCTTAAATGTTTGAGGAGCTTCAGTCAGATATTTTGCAAGCTGTCCCTTGGTTAAGGCTTGTCTGGTTAAAGTGGGTTTTGGGTTTGGGGAACAACACTGCAGAGGCCAAGTGCCTTTCTCGGCGCATCTTAGCAGGGCTGCATCCTGATAGTGACCTGCATCTCTTGCCAAGGCTGAGCTGAGTTCCCTCTGTAGAGCTACTTTTTAATTTAAACAGCACTTTTATTATGAAGGCTTTTAAGTATATATAAAAGTAATGAGAATAGTGAGTCCAATGAGAAAAGGACATTCAGATGCCCTCCACCTGCCTCAGTAGGTATCATGTCATAACCCTACACACATGCACACACACACACACACACACACACACACACACACACACACACACTGTGAGAGATTTTTATTTATTTTCAGTATTGCTGATTGAACCCAGGACCTTCACAATGAGCTGTATCTCCATTTCTTTTTAAAATTTTGAGACAGGGTCCCACTAAATCACTTACTCATCCAGGCTGGGCTTGAACTTGCAGTCCTCGTGCCTCAGCCCAGTACAAGTGCTGGGCTTACAAGCTTGTGCCGCTGTGACTGGCTACTTTGAGTTGTTTTGAAGCAGTTCCCAGATACCTCATAATTTTGTCTGTAAATATTTCAGTATGCATAGCAATAAGTGCTCTGTATTTTTAACATAACCACAAAATCATTAGCAGACCTAAAATATTAACAATGATTCCTTAAAATTATCAAATATCCATCAATATTTAATTGTCCCTGATTCTCTCTTGTGTGTGTTTTACACACTGTGGGCTTTTGCCCATCCACAGAGTGGGTGGGTGTGCTGCACCTGACACCCCCCACCCTGCTGCACCCCGCCCAGGGCATTTAGGCTGCCCTGCAGTGCTCGAAAGAGCTCTTCCTTATTTAACTGTTAAGCAACTACTGTACCCCACATCCTGGGCCAGGTGTGGAGAGACACGGGATGACAGGATGCTTTGGGACAGAGCTCACCTCTGGCAGTGGGGGCCTGGTGTAGAAAGCCTGCAGGCAAAGCTGGGTGGTCTGAGCACCCTTGGGTCTCAGCTGTGACTGGGAGAAGTGGGAGAATGATTACAGAAGCTCTTTGCCGGCTGTAGAGTGCCGTGACCACTCGTCATCAGTAAGCTTCAAGGTACTTACCACTGAAGTGCTGCTCGTGGCTCACTGGCTCCTGGTATGTTTCCAGGGAAGCCAAGGAGGTTGGTTCAGCTCCTGGCAGCTCCTGTTTGCCTCAGTTCCTCTTGGTGCACTGTGTGGGGTGATGCTTGAGTAAAGTTTCCATTTTTTTAAAGCCTGTAAACCCTCTTTTTAGCCAAACAGAGGTCACAGCACTATGTATTTGGGGATCAGGTGGGAAGCCCCATGCCCAGAGGTGTTATGGAAAAACCAGCCTTGCTGAAGACTGCAGGTGTGGCTTTTCTTAGGCCTTTGCTCCAGCTTGGAGGCTGAAAGGACAGAGCCAAGCCTGCAGCTGGGCCCTGGCAGAGTTGCCACCTTGGACTTCTGCTCCAGAACCATAAGCTGCTCCTCCCACTCCACCCTCCCCCACACTGAAACTGGAATCCTTCGCCCCGCTCCCTTCCCAATCAACCAGTGCAGATAGATGAGCCGGAAGCTGGGAGCCGCAGTGTGGAGAACAGGAAAAGGAAACAGGAAAGAAGGGCAGCAAAGGGCAAAGGAGAAGGCAGAAGGAGCCCATCCCCAAGGCTCTGAGTGCAGGAAATGGCTCCTGTCCCCCCCCCCGGGGGGGGCATTGTTTGTAAACCCCAGATCCTCAGAGCAGAGACACAAGGCAGGCGTCCAGTTTCCCTCTGTCCCCAGGGTTCTGTTGAATGACCCCATGAGTGACAAACTGGTGGGTCGGCTTTGATGGCCACATTTTTCCCATGCTGAGTCTCTGCTCACTTGGTCATCCCTCTGGATGAAAATGACATTTTTACACTAGATATTGAACCCAAGACCTCCACACTGAGCCACATTCCAGTCCTTTTTTAAAATTTATTTTTGAAATAGAGTCTCTCTAAGTCACTGAGTTGCCTAGGTTGGGTTCAGACTTGCAAGCCTCTTCTGTCAGCCCCCCAGAGGGCTAGAGTTACAGACTCATACCACCATGGCTGGCTTCTTTTCTTAATGAATGTGTTCCAAAGAGCATTAATCTTCATCAGTAATAATCCTGCTCATCCATTTAGTTGGGGAAACAGTCTACTATAGCCCCTTGGAAATTCGTAGCATGCAACAGCCTACTCAAGCCTCAGAGAAGTTCTGCAGAACAGAAAATGATGTCATTTCTCGAGACCCAGTCTTTTCCTGGACTTCCCCTTTTCTCAGCCCCATGATTAACTCAAGGGCCCGGTGTTTCAGGCAGCACTGGCTTGGTCCTATCTCCAAGAGGCTCTGGCTGTGAGGCAGCCACTCTGTTTTTCTGGAAGATCCCCCATGTCTTCCACTGCTTCCTTTCACAGATTGTCCTGCAAGGCCCTGAGTGACCGGAGCCTGGAGACCCTGCTGCACTGCTTGCCCCAGCTTCCCCAGCTAAGCCTGCTACAGTAAGACTGGACTTGTCCCTGTCCTGCCTCTGATGCTCTTACCCTACAAAGCCTTCCTCCTCTTTCTCCTGGACACTTATCATCTTGTCCAGCACAAACGGGAACTTGAATCTGCTTCCAGCTCTTTCCTAGCACTTTGTCAACCTCAGAGGCAGTTACTCATTCCCTCTGGGTCTCAGTTTCCTCATCTGACAAATGGGATTAATACCTCCCAGCCTCCCCCTGGGTTCTGGCCTCCCATAAGCCAATTGCTCCAAATGCTCTTAAGAATGGAACATGCATGGCCAGCAGACTATCATGGTTCTCTCCCCTGTGGAAAGGTCACCTTCCCCTACAAAGAGTCTGCATCGATACAGGTCATGTATATGTCACACTGTTTTTCAAAGGTCATCATCTAACTCCACCAGAGGGAAGAATTCGAGCAGCATCCCCCTAAGTATTTAGAGCTCACTTTTCTAATTTCAGCTCAGACTGGTTAGAATTTAGAAAGGATTTACTTTAAATATTCTTCTAGCGGGTGGGGGGGAAGCAGCTGCAGCTGAGATGGAAAAATACAACAGGAAATTAAATCATAACGTTAATATCAGCACCATAAGTACTAAGGCTGGTGCTGTCTGGGTTGCCTGGTTTGGATTGAGGGTCGCGCTTCTCCTCAAGGAAGAGAAGGATGTGCCACCATGCCAGAGGTGGGCAGGTGTAGAACGGCTCACGTGCCAACACACAGCTCCCACGTTGCCTGGAGAGCAGATCAGGAAGGGCTCCTTAGGTCACAAAATGAACACACAGGAAACTTCAGATCAGTGTGACACAGTGTCAGCCCCAAACTCCTCGTCTGTCCGTAGGAAGGGGCGACCAGTGTGACCCTTGCCAGGGCTTCAGTTTTGTGCTACTCAGCCCATGCTGCGTGTGTCTGCGGGCTAGGCACTGTCCAGGGTGCTGGAGTCTTAGCGGCGGCTCTTGTCTCCTTGGAGCACAGCTTGGAGGGCTGGGGTGAGATCAAATACGATTGCAGCCAGTGGGAAGTGCTTCTTCCAGGTGATGAATGAGTTGTTAGAGAGAAGATTCAGATGGCAGCAGATGTGGTCAGGGACATTCCTGAGAATAAACATTGAGCTGTCTCTCAAAGAGAAGATAAAGTCAGCCTTGAAAAGAGCAGGGCACACAGCCTGTGGGAAGCTCTGACTTAGTGGAGCTTGGCAGGCTCCAGAAACAGCCCAGAGGTCACGGAGGCCAGAGCTCAGTGACTGGCAGGGAGAGTCCCAGGACAGGAAGTAGAGAGATGGCCTGGGCTGGGCTCATGAGCCTGGTAACCATGGCCAGAAGCTTGGGTCTTTGTCCCAGGGAACTTGAATGGCAGAGAAATGATTTGGGTTTTTAAAGTTCATTATGACCACTGGATAGAGAAGGAGCTTGGGGACAAGAGTAGAAATGAGAGAGGGGAGGAGCTGTGTGAGCTGGGGAAAGGGAAGGAGCTGATGGTAGAATGGCTGGACTCAGGATGCATCTTCAGAGGGCATTAGTGAGAGAAGCTGATGGAGGTTTATGGGGGCACTGAGGTCACCTTTAAGGCCAACATGGACTCACCTTATTTTCTCTAAGGTATAATTTGTAACAGAGTAATTATGCTCCTTAGGGAGACATTGGACAACATATGGAGATATGTTTGGTGTTATAATGAGGGACTGGGGAGCCACTATTGGCCTTTAGTGAGCAGAGGTCTGCACACTGCCAAATACTCCGCAGGGCAAGGGACAGTCACCCATCATGGCAAAGAATTATCAGATCCCAAAACCCAATAGAACAGAGTCAGGAAACTCTGCCCAGAGGCCCTGCAGCTTCCCACTCTCTCAGCAAGGACTCACCCATCCAGTGAGCAGTTAAAGTAATACCAAGCATGGGTGTCAGGCCAGGCTGAGTGCCTGCTAAATGTAAGCAAATCCTCATATACTGGACAGGAAGGTTTAGCATTAGTCCTCTTTCCAGATAAGGAAACTGAAGCTCAGAGAGGTTAAGTGACTTGTTCAAGGCCACAGAGCCAGTAAGCACTAGTAAGACCCCAGCCCAAGACTGCTGGCCCCCAGTCCCTGTTTGTCTGTCTTGCATCTCTGCCCGTTTCCTCATGCTGTGCTAAGCTTCCATGTCCTCTTCTTCCTCTCCCTGCAGCCTGTCCTCTTTTCTTATCCTCCATCTTGCATGGCTCTGCCACTTTCCTTCTCAGGCTGAACCAGACAGGACTGTCCCCGAAAAGCCCTCTCCTACTGGCCGACATTGTCAACCAGTGCCCACGGGTTCAGAAGGTGGATCTCAGGTGGGCATGGTCCTAGGAAAACCAGGACTGGTCTTGGAGGGTTGGGTGGGGAGACTAGAGGAATGTGAGGAGGGATGAAGACAGCAGGACTTGGGCCAGAGGCGGGGCTTCTGGAGCAGGGGTGCATGCCCTGGGGAGCACCCAGTGACTCAGGTGCTGTCTGCTCCAGGTCCCTGCACAATGTCACACTGTGCTTCGGGCCCAGAAAGAAGCAGGATGTTGTGTGCTGTGGGTAAGTCCCCCCAAACCATGACTTGGCAGCCCATGGGTCTGGGGACAAAGCAGACCAGCTTGACTCAGAATCACCTGCAGGACCTTCCTCCCTCCTGGGTCTGACTCAGTGGGTTCAGCTGGGGTCCCAGGATTTTCATTGCCAGTTCTCAAGTGGTGGTGTTCCAGCTTTTAACTTTGGAGGACGACACTTTGAGAACTGCTCCCTATCCAGAAGCAGGATGTGGATTCTGAGTGGGACCTGCTGGGGAGTGGGAGCAGCAAATGCTGGCTATTTTTGGAAGACTCAGGCTTGTGTGGGGCCCCCCTGAGTTCAGAGGCACATGCAGGACCAGCCAGGATGGAGGTGGCTGGAACTCCCCCTCCCTGGCTCACCCCTCACTGCCCTGCAGGTTCACAGGCTGCAGCCTCCGCCAGGAGCATGTGGAGCCACTGTGCCGGGCACTGAGCAAGTGTGACAACCTCTACCAGCTGGAGTGAGTAGGGGTCATGTACCCACCTCTACCCCTAGGGTCCGCTCTCAGGGCAAACAAAATTCTGGCCACATCCCTCAGGCTTCTCTGTATGATTGTCTCTCCCCCTCTAGTTTCCACTCCCACAGGGACAGAGCTAGTTTTCCACTTGCCCTGCTAACCTATGCAGCTTCTCAGAAAGGGTCAAAGGCCCTCTCAGCCTTGTGCTGGTCCGTATGTCCAAGCTTGCAGGCAGATGGGGGCTATGCACTACAGTGAAGGATCCATTGGCTTCCCAGCAGGTGGTCATAAGTACCAAAGGGCCTAGTTGAGGAGGGACCTCAGTTGGGCAGGGTGAGAACTTGGGGACCTCTATCCCTGTGGCCTCTCCTGGAGCCCCAGAGTACGGACCCTACATGGGTAGGAACATTCTAACATTCTAAGGAGCACCTTCTCCACTATATTAAGTGCTTTCTGCATTTTTTTTAATCCTTTCTGCAACCGTAGATATTATTATGCCACCATTTTACAGATTAGGGCATTGGGATGCAGAAAATTTAAGAACTTGCCTCAAGTCACACAGCTAGTACAATGCAGTCTTCACTTATGAGTGTTAGGATCCAGCCTAGGATGGTTGGGAAATAAAGGATCTGGCTATGGAAAGAAAGAAGTGGAGAGAGGGAGTGAGACAGGGAGGGAGGAAAGAAAGAAGAGAGAGGAAGGAAGGAAAGAAAGAAGGAAGGTGATAGAGGGTTTAAATTCTTGTTGTGCTTTAGCCAAGAGATAAATGTGGCAATGAAATCAGGAATTTTGAAGAAAGATGAATGAGCCATATGATATGTCTCCAAATTTTTCTGTTTTTCATTGTAGAGGAATTTTTTATTTTAAAGGTCGTGTTATTAAGTGGTTTTATGAGACAAAGCCATTTTTAAATGAAACATCTCAGGAAAAGATAAAATAAACAAGCATCCAAAGTACAAAGATGTAGGAGGAAATTCAGATGTTGGGGGCACGCTGGTCATATTGTTTCTGAAATTGTAGCTGAAGTGCAGAACACTACACGGAAGGGAAGTCAGAAAGTATTTGGAGACAGCTTCAGATAGATACCGAGCTCCCCAATTAAAAGAATAAATCTGTTGAGTGAATGCGTTCTCCAAACTCTTTTTTTCCTGAATTTATTCTTGTTCAGAAATTGTGGGTCCCCATTGATGCAGGCTGGGGGCAGAGGCAAAGCTATTTGTTTTTTCTCTAACTCCAGAAGGCCTGTTGGAGTGCTGGGAGCCCACAGCTTCTGAAGGGGGAAGATGAGGACTGGTTTACTGTGATGCTGGCCAGGGGACAGTAGTGGACGATGTGGGAGCTGGTAGTGATACCAGCAAGGAGGGAAAGGATGGTGGTGGTGATGGCCACAGTGATGATTTGGGTGGTGCTGGTGGTGCTGACGGCATGGTCAGTAGCAGTGACAGTAGATCCAGAAATGGGAACCATGAGGAGCAGGCTGAGCCCAAAGAGACACACTGACCACTGCCAACTGCTCCTTGTCTCTTACAGCCTAACTGCCAACCTGCTGGGTGATGACGGGCTCAGGTGCCTTCTAGAG
This sequence comes from Cavia porcellus, assembly GCF_034190915.1. NCBI lineage: Eukaryota > Metazoa > Chordata > Mammalia > Rodentia > Caviidae > Cavia > Cavia porcellus. The sequence continues at coordinate 83,965,705 of NW_026947487.1, forward strand.
CACCTGTCACAGATGCCCATCTCTGGGTTGCTTGAGTAAGTGGGGAACAGCCTGGAGATAGGAGGGATGACGCCTTCCCTGGGCCTCTTTAAAAGTGCCCCTAGAGAAAGAACCCCAGGCAACAAAACTCTGGGAGAAAAAGGACTATTCTTACCTGGACTTCACACACACACACACACACACACACACACACACACACACACACACACGTGTGTGTGTGTGTGTATGTCCTCTCTTCCTTCCCCCATGCCCGCCATGGGCAGATCCTCTGCCAGACACTCAACAGTGTCTATGGCTTCAAGCAAGCTGACCCTGACCCAGGAGAGCTGTGTTTCATCCTTAACCAGCAGATGTGGGATTGCAGTTGCCTGGTTTCCTCCTGCTTCATCCCATCCCTATGTGACAGGAATTTGGAGATGTCCCTGCAGCAGGAAAGGGTCCCCAGGAAGTTATCATCATTCTCGCCTGATCTCCCCAGCAACTTGGGAGACTGACAGCTGGAACCAGGATTCAGCCTGTTGCTAGGCAACCAAGCTTTGTGCTCTGAGTCTCCAACTCACGTAGGGCTGGAGATGGTAGCAGGGCCCCATCATACTCTGCTCCTACCACAGGGCAGTGGTGGCGGCAGCAGGCCCAGTGAGGGCAGCTCCAGCTACTCTGCCAGTGTAGGGCAACACCCTTTCTGAGCCTGTCTCTAGGCCTCACTGTCTCCATCTGCAGAATGGAGTCAGTGCTTAGACACAGAGGCCTCGCTCTGGGGAGATGACAGCTGGAAGGGAAGTAATGGGTCTCAGGAGCATCATCCTGGGCCTCCTCTCTCTCCTAGTCTAAGTCACAACAGCATCTCTCAGGAAGGTGTCCTGCACCTGCTGGGGACTCTGCCCTCCTGCCCACGTGTCCGAGAAGCCTCAGTGAAGTAAGGACCAGCTGATGGGGGCCCACACTTTGCGGTCTGTGTGACTTGAAGCAATTTGCTGCTTTCTGAGTGTTGGGGTTCTCTGGGCAGGGGTCACAGGCTACATCCTCCCATGGCCAGGTGCCATGGAGCAGGAAAGCCAGGTCTTCTCATCCTAGCAGAATGGTGTGGACACACTTCTCTGTGCTCCTCTCTCTGCAGCCTGGGCTCCACGCAGAACTTCTGGGTTCACTTCTCCAAGCAGGATGAACCTAGGATGGCCCTGAGGTAATTCCTGGTGGGGCAGTGGGCAGGAGAGCAAATGGGAACAGACGCTGGCCTATGGCACTTGCACTCCCTTCCCCAGCCCTGTCCTCCTCCCCCTCCTCATCCTGCTCCAAGCTTACTACCCAGGCTTGGTCCCCCAGATCTTCCACGATGTTCCCTTGCGTGCAGTCTCAGGCAGGACCTTTGCATTGAATGTGGGCCCCTTAGCCACTTGCCAACTATAGCTTGAGTCTGAGTCTCCTGGTTAAGATTCTGGAGCCTCCTGAAAATAAATCCTAACCTGGCGCTCTCTAGCATGCATGACCCTGGATAAGTGACTGAATTTCTCTGTTTCAGTTCTTCATTTGTACAATAGGATCAAAGCACAGCCTGCCCTCAGGGTGACTGTAAGGATTAAGTTCATTTGCATGAAGGGCCAAGACCTGGCTCGATGGAGCGCCTCACCATCCCTGCCTGGCCAGCTCCTCTGCAGTTCGGGCTTCAGCTGTGAACATGGCCTCCAAGCTTTGCCTGTGGCTGAGCCTCCTCCCATCCCCTCACCTGTGGCACTCACAGCATCCTCACAGCACACACCTGACCACAGCACACTGCACTTGGGGCTCTTTAGTGGTCCCTGGTCCCCAAAGGATAAAGTTCAAACATCCTAGCCTGATCTTGTCCCTCATAGCCTGACTCACCAGTTACCTCCCCCCGCCCTGCACATCCCATATCATGTATGCAACACACAGAGCACAGCACACATACGCTGCAGATACACTCACACTCACACACACTGACCTAGGTACCTTCCATGTAGCACATGCATATGCTCACACACACACTTGCACACACAAGACACACATGTGCCACACACACGCCACACACAACAACACAGCCATAGGATCCTTTATTCTCTGCCTGTAAGCAGCCTGGCCAGATGCGCACGCTGCCTCTTGCCCTGTTCACACTGGATTCCCGCTGAGAGAAAATTCCCCCAACCCTGAGCCCCAGCTCAATGTCAGCCCCGCTTTGAAGCCTCGGAGCAGGGCTGGAAGGCAGCATCCTGGGCTGCCCACCCTCTGTCTTACCAGCTGTGTGTCCTTGGGCTCATCAGCTTCCCTGCTGTAAATGGCGGTGAGGGAATGAAATGAGGTCCTGAGTGTAAGCAGTGCCCCTGGCTGTTGTCGGGGGCTGGCACAGTGCCGGGTGAAGTCAGCTCCACAAGCAGCTCTTAGCACTTTCTTGCAGGGTGTGGGATCTCCCCCCAAAAACAGCCAGGAGACTGTAGGCCAGATCCTTTGGCTTCTGCCATTAGTGGGGCCCCCCACCAAGTAGGCCCCTGGGAAGCCCAGGAAGAAGCCCGGCCAGTGGCCCACACGGGCCTCACCAGTTCTGCCCCCGGCCTTCTTCCCTCAGGCTGAACGAGTGCAGCTTCGGGCAAGAGCACATGCCCAGACTGGCCAGCAGCATCAGCCAGGCCCTCCAATTGACGGAGCTCACGTAAGTGACAGCCCAGCCCTTGCGGACAGCTGAAAGGTGGGCACCCTGCAGGGTCACACAAGTGACTGTGCTCTGTCACAGGCTGACCCAGTGTGGCATGGACCCGAAGCAGCTGGCCATCCTTCTGAGGCTGGTGAGGCGGCCATCGGGCCTCCTGGGCCTCAGGTATCTCCCCTCTACCCTTGGGAGGGACCATACATAAATTGAGGCTGGATGGGTACCAGAGCACAGGGACCCCAGAATCACAGCCCTGGCTGTTTCCCATACCCAGAACCCTACCTACTTCCTGGACCCAGAGCAGACCCTGCTCACCTGTCCCTGAGTCATACCCACACATTCAGAAGAGCAGTGCCTTCTCTGGACAGGGCTTGTGCTTTGGGGTTTAGGAAATAAAAGAAAGTTCCCAAAGGAACACTCAACCAAGGATAAAAATAACATAAATATGCTAACCAGGAGTGGTGTTGCACAGTCTCAGCACTCTGGGAGACTGAGGCAGGAGGATTGCAAGTTTCAGCCCAACCTGGACAACTCAGCAAATCTGCAAGATCTTGTCTAAAAAATAGATGGATGTATAGGTGGATGGGTGAACGACTGAGTGAATAGGTGGATAAAAAAATTTTAAAGCTGTTGGGCATGCAGTTTGGTTCAAAGGCTCTGGGTTCATACTAAAAAAAAATACATTAAAAATTCTTGTATATTCACCATAATTTTAAAGATTGAGGGGGAAAAAGCATGCTGAAAAGGTAGAATAATATTTTAAAGCTCATATTCCATCACTTAGATTTGACAGTTGCTCATATTTTCCATATCTGCTTCATTTTTTTAATCTCTTGACTAAAGTATTTTAAAGTAAATTATAGACCTCATAAAATATCACTCCTAAATATTTCACCATGAATCACTAAAAAGGAAGTACCTTTTCTACCTAGTCATGATTTAATCAGGAGACCTGAGAAACCCAGTAACAATTCCTTAGTGCCATGCATTATCTAGGCTAATCTGTTTCCATTGTCCCCCACGTGGGACAAGTGGCTTGTTGAATCAGGATGCAGGCAGGGACCACATTTGCAAGGGGCAGTGCTGGCTCTGTTGGTTGGTAGTCAATGCACCGCAGACTGCCTGGTTTCTGACTCTGGTCATCATCACCAGGCCACATGGCCCGTTCCTGACTTTTCTGTAGATCAAAACTAGAGCGCAAGTCTTGATAAGATGAATTGACTCATTCATACTCCCAAAGTCTGACTTCTTAGTGCTGTGCGTGACTCACCAATGCCCATATGGAGACACAGGGATTGCATTGTTCTCTCACATGCATTTTTTAAATTATGATAAATTCACATAACGAAGTTCACCTTTTTGGCCATTTTTATATGCGCAGCTCAGTAGCATTAAGTACAGTTACATGTGCAGCCAATCTTCTGATCTCTTTGTCTTGCAAAACTGAAGCTGGACCCCAAAAGTTCCCATTTTCCATCCCCCGTCCCGAGCAGCCCCATCTATCTCTAGGAATCTTAGTACTCTAGACATCGCTCAGTGGAATCACACAGTATTGGTCCTTTGTCACGGTCCCATTGTGCTTAGTGTGAGCTCATCAGGGTTCACCCACAGGGTGGCATGGGCCAGAATTTCCATCCATAACTTGTTTATTCATCCTTGATGGCCGGTGAGTTGCTTCTGTATTTTGGCCTCATGAATGACACTGCAGTGAACGTGAGTGTTCAAATTTGTCTTTATGTCTCTGCTTCCAATTCTTTGGGGCATTTATTTAGCATTATCAGGTCACCCAAAATACCACTTTAAAATAGGACTTTCTACTTGGAAGGTTGAGGCAGAAGGATCACTGTGAGTTCGAGGCCAGCCTGGGCTACAAAGGAAGCTCAAAGCTAGCCTGAACTGCAGAGTGAGACCCTGTCTCAAAAAGACAAAATTAATTAATTAATTAAACTAAAATAAAACTTTTTTAAGCCTAAAAGTAATATGCACTCATTGTAGAAATTTATGGAAAATCCAGAAAAACATAAAGGAAAAATGTTATTTAAGCAGAAAAACGATATTTAAAAAGAACTCACCCAATATAACCTTGAACTAGGGATATTTTAAACAACTCTTTTATCCTGCTTCTAAATTAATGCATGCACACTTAATATATTTTCGCTATATCCCTTATCTCCATCTTTCTCATCCTATATTTTACCCTTTTTAAAATACAAAATTGGGATCATATTTCATGTACAGTTTGGTTTTCTCATCTTAGCCATGTAACATTATATGGATCTTTTCTGAAATCTAAAAATATTGTTTTTTAAAAATTTTTTCAGTTTGAGTTGTTGCAAAATGACTCTTGAAATAAGGATGATGTAAGTTTCCCTTTTTATGCCTATGCTCAATTGTATAATTGTATAGTTTTAAAATAGGCCAAAAAGCCTGCAGACCCCTCGAGGCAGTAACCCTCCCCCAGGGTGCTGAATGCTGCCGTGGGGAGGGGGAGCATACCTGTGTGCCTCTTTCTGTGACAGGGTGGAGGAGCCATGGGTTGGCAGAGCCGGGGTGCCTGCCTTGCTAGAAGTCTGTGCGAAGGTCTCAGGCAATGTCACTGTCATCAGGTGAGTCCGGGAGGAGCACCTCTTGGAATTCTTCATTCTTCCACGAGCTTTGGGACTTCCCATTGGTCTCGTGTCCTGTGTCACTGTAATAGCTGTATCACTGATGAATGTTCTGTGTCCCCAAGATAGCAGGACTTCCTGGTCCCATACATAAGGGGCTCCACACGTTTGCTGGGGCTTGTGCAGTAGTCAGACTTCAGTGTCAAGCAGAGAAAGGTAGCACCAGGTTAAAGACGAAGGGCTGTGAGCCCAGCAAGTCATAGCTGGGATCCTATGCTGGTTTCTTGGAAGTGGCCCCATGGCTTTGTGACCTGAGATGATAGAGTGACACAGAGTAGGAGGAAGCAAGGCTTTGGCATCCCTGATGACCTATGTCATCAGATCCCCGCTCAGCATTACTGTCCTAAGACCTGCTATCCACCAAGGGGCACCCAGGAAGGACCTAGGGATGGTTTACCATCCCCCTCAACCCCTTCCAGTGAACCTGACCTTCAGGCAAAGCCAGCGAACTCAGAGTACAAATGCAGCCTGCAGATGAGCCCCCCACCAACTCTTCCATGGCCCCTTGGAGTGTCCCAGAGCAGCCTTTGCCTGCCTGGGGCAGCTCTGTCTTAGTCTAAAAAGCCTCAGCTTAATCATTTCAAATTGTTGAAAGGCACCATTTGTGGTGTATGTGGCTCACGGAAGCCACCTTTCCCATTGCAGCTGGGCCAGGCAGCTGGGGACCTGAGCAGAGGGGCTGGAGACTTAGGCCAGGCAGGCAGAGCTGCCTCAGGCCTCACCAGTGCCTCTATCGCTCCTCAGCATCTCTAAGACCCAGCAGCAGCTCTATGTCCAGCTGGAATTTCCTCGTCAGGAAGAAAACCCAGAGGCCTCGGCCCTCAGGTGGGAATAGCTGGTGGCGGGGTGGGGGTGGTGGTATGTGGATATTTCTGATCAATACTTCTCATGCTCCTTGCTCAGCCTTTTCAATCTTTCCATGGCCTGTGAGGTCTGCCACCCAACCTCTCCATCCCCACCCCAGATCCTGGTCTCTTCCCAGTAGTCTCCACACCAGCTTTCAGTTCCTTGAACAGCATCTTGCTCTCCTTGATTCCAGGGCCTTTGCACAGGCTCCTCCCTCTGCCCGGCATGTTCTCTTCTTCTTTCACTGTCTGTACTTCCTTATCCTTCAAATCTCAGCTTTAATGCAACTACCTTGAGAAGGCCCACTGATCCCCAACACTTACATCTTCCTGTTATTCACTCTCTATGCATGGATGCATAGCACCTCTAATCCATGTAGCATGCTTTGGAAAGTAAAATGTCACCTCTTTTGAGAGGAGGCGGCCCTGTATGTAGACATCCTGGGAGGTCCAGCATGGCTGAGTCTCAGTCCGCTTCACCTCCTTGGATATACTCCCTTGTGCAGTGGACACACCAGCCACACAGCTGCCCCACCTGGACCCCTCCTTCACAGCACAGCTTATCACTAACAGTGAATTGTGAGATTCCCTTTGAACAAAGCTTATTTACTCCTAAACTCTAAGCCCCTTGAAGGCAAGGATTGAATCACCCATACTGCACCACATGTTCACAAACTGCTACTTCCCTGTCCACCTTCAGGTTGGCTCACTGTGACCTTGGGACCCACCACAACCTTCTTGTCAGGCAACTAATGGAGACGTGCACCAGGCTGCAGCAGCTCAGGTCAGCTCCCAGCACTGTCTCAGGCCTGGGCCTCTGGTTGGCCCCAGTGTGATGTCCAAGCCACATGGGACCTAGGTCTTCTCTTGCTTTGTGCAAGAGTGTCATTCTTCGCCCAGGGTGGCACGGTGGGACTCCTGAGTGGTTACTTCCCTCCTATAACTCCCTGTCTGCATGTGACAAACCCCAAGGTGTGTCCAGGCTGACATCCCCTGGAATGTTCTTGGGCCTTTTCAGCCTGTCCCAGGTCAATCTCTGTGATGCCAGCGATGCCTCCCTGCTGTTGCAGAGCCTCCTGCTGTCCCTCTGTCAGCTGAAGACCTTCCGGTAGGTGCTCCACACCATTGCTCAAGCTCCTGGTGCCTCAGCCTCATACCACACCTGTCATTGTCCCCAGCCTGTGTCAGAAGATTCTGTGTTTCCTACTGTGGGTGGGTGTCACAGGGGACCTGGAAATGAGTCTAGAGGGACATGGTCATGGATATGGTGCCGAATGCCAAGAAAAATACTCCCTTTTCCAAGCTCAGTCCTTTTTATCCCTTTCTTTCATTTTTCCTTCCTTTCTTATTTTTAAAACTAATTGTAAATAAAATGTTGCAAGACTGAGAGTATCCTTGCACCACTTATGCAAATTCCACCTCACTGATCTTTCCTTCCCTCCTTCCTCCCTCCCCTCCTCTTCTCTCCCTCCTCCTCCCATCACCCCCAAACCATTTGAGAAAAATTACATAATCACATCCCCCTTAGCTTATAATATTTCAGTAAATTTCCTAAGAATGAGGCCTTCTCTTCTGTAACCCAGTAAAATTATACAACTCAGGAAATTGAACAGTGTTGTAAATTACAGTTTACTCTTCACTCCTACCACTTGTTCCAGTAATGTTTCTTTGCTGCTATTTGGGCTTTGTTTCATTTACTCATCCTGGAAGTTAATTCAGGATCATGCGCTGATTGATTATCCCCACTTTTTAGTCTCCTTCAATCTGAACAGTTCTCAGACCTTCTTTGTCTTTCATGACATTGTCTCTGATATTCACAGGGCAGCTGTTTTACAGAATACCCCTCAACTTGAGTTTTTCCAGTAACGCTTGACAGTTTTGCAAACTGCATTTTGGACAGAAAAATGACCCATGCCATGTTCTGTTTTCAGTGCCTCATAATGTCTGTGTGTCCCCTTGTGGGGCATGCTAACTGTGCCAGCTGGTGTGGGTAGTGTCTGCCAAGCTTCTCTTGCAAAGTTACTACTTCCCTTTGTGACTAATACATGTCTTGTGGGGAGAGAGTTTAAGACTATGTAAATGTCTTGCTCTTCCCCAACTTTCACATGTGATTTGAACACACATTGAAAACTCTCACCTGCATCAATGATCAATATAACTGTTGAAAAATAGAGCCTGATGTTCAGTTTTCTTTAAATGTAACTGATTGCAGTAAGAAGAGACTCTGGGGCCAACAGATCTTTGACCTGACTGGTACTTGCTTTAAAGATACCAGCTAGACTTTGCAGTGGTACCGACATGGTGTAGGCTGTGAAGTTGCTCCCTGAGTGACTGTTTCAGGCAGAGTCCAGGCTCTAGTACACCTCTGCCTTTAGTACACCTTGGCTACACTCTGTTCATATGAGAGATTTATGAAAACAAAGTGTCCCATACCCCTGGTCGCCAAGAATCATATCACTGCCCTCTGCTACCAGCTCTCAGAGCTCTGAGACCCAGCGTTCCTGCTTCACCTGCTGCCTTTCCATCCCCACCAGGCTGACCTCCAGCTGTGTAAGCAACCAGGGCCTCACACACCTGGCAGCTGGACTGGGCCACTTCTACCACCTGGAGGAGCTGGAGTGAGTTACAAGGGGTCGGGATCCTGGAAGGGATGGCCCAGCCCAGAGCAGGAGGCAGAGAGGACATTTGGGCCTGTGGTAGGGTGGGCAGTGAGACTACTGCCTGTGACTCTTGTGACGCAGCCCAGGAGTCCTGGGTGTGACCCCAGTAAGGCTGAGCACTGTGTTCTCGGTCTCAACATTACCACTGACTCGGAGTGTCTCTAGCCAAATCAGTCTTCCACTCTGGGCTATTTACCGCATCGGTTAAAGGGAAGTTCACATGGAAAGGACTAAGGGACAGAAAGACTGTTACGTGCATGAGTGCTCACATGCATGATCCCCAACTCCTGGCTGCTTCTTTGCAGGCTTTATTTCACCCAAGACATTCTTTGTCAGCAGGCCAACTGTGACGGCCATGTCCCCTTCCCATGGAGACCCCAGAGCCTGACCCTTGGGTCCAGGAATGCCTCTAACAAGCTCAATGAGGCTGGCTAGGACCTGCGGACCCAGAATCAGCCTTCCAGCTGCATTTGAGGGGCCAGGCAGGGTTGTCTAACCCTCACCTCTGCTTGGTTCCCTCCAGCTTCTCTAACAATCAAGTTGATGAGCAGGGCACTGAAGCACTGATAGGGATCCTCGAGGGGAAGTGCAGGCTGACAAGGCTCCAGTAAGTAGTGGCAATAGGATAATGGGGATGGAGAATGGGGAGGGGCATGGAAAGTATGCCCTGGAGTTTGCATTTCTTGAACACAAACTGTGAAGTGTCTGGATGGACCCAGGTGAGTTGAATGTCCTCTCTGACCTTTTATGTTCTTACCCAATTCTGAGGGTCAGCAGGATGCTTGGTCACAGGAAACAGAATGTTCAACTCAAATCAACCCAAGTCAGGAGTTTATTGACCTATGTCATGGAAAAACACAAGCAATTGACTTCAGACATGGCTGCATGGAGGGATTAAATATTACTGATATCACATACACAGCCACCACCACCACCACTCTTCCTCCCTCAAATTCTGACTTTCTTCTCCAGCAGGTTGGCCCATAGTCTCATGCTCAGTAGAAGAGAAGCACCTGCCTCCCTGTAGTTACAACAGATTGAGTCCCATTGGACTAGCCTGGGTCACATGTTCACCTATAACCCAACCATTGTGGCTGTGAACAGGAAACATTCTCATTGGCCCCATATGGGTCACATGACCATCCTACTACTTGGACTAAGTGAAGTTTCAGAACGTTATTAACAAAAGAGGGGGAAACAAACTCTGGGCAGAAAATCCTCCAGACATCTACTGCCGGTTGTCTATAGTTGTTTCCTTAGTAACTGGCATCTTTTTCTTTCCTATAATTTGGAATTACCAAATTCTCGGAAATGCTACAAATAGCCTCAGTCTAAAAGACAAACCCTATTCCACAGATTCCTGTCTAGATGGTATCTAGACCAAAAAAAAAAAAAAAAGAACAGCAATTTCTGCTTTTAATCTCTCAGTTTTTCCGATGACCAAAGATATTCCAAGTTCTGTCATTATAGAAATATTTAATAACCATAAAATCCCTTAAAGATAGCATTCCTCAAGAAAACTTTTGGGAGTGATCCATTTGTGACCTTTTCTCCAGATTTTTCTCTACATGTATTTTGAAAGTAGTTTCAAAGTAGCCTTTTGACTTCTTCCCCCATAGCAATAAAATTCTCCCACTCTGTCCCTGTCCTGGGTGAGAGAGGAAAGGAGAAGGGAGGGTCAGAGACGTTTTGGACCACAAGACCGCCCTGACTGTCATGGAAGTGTTGCTTTGGCTTTCCTTGTGTGCCTGGGCTCTCCAATCTATTTGGAAGTTTTACTCAGGGTTTAGAGGCCCGGTAGGGTCATCACTGGCTCATTCACATACTTGAAAATATGAACAGACAGGGGACAGAGGTCTGGGATGGAGCTGGTGTTACTTTAGGGCACAGAAGAGGCTCCTGGGAGCTTGTGTCTTCTGACTTCCTGGACCCAGTGCTGCTTCTTGCCTCCTGCTGTCTCAGTTGCCCTATCTATAAAGTAAGTGCAGTGATGCTTTTCCTGTCTGAAACAAGGGAATTTATTCTCTGTGCCCAGGACCTCTTCTAGTTTAAGATTTCTGAGTATCTCCTGCCATGGGCAACTCCCCTCAATTCCAGAAGCTATGCTGGGCATGGTAGTGCATACCAGGAACCTCAGCGCTCAGGATGCTGAGGCTGAAGGATGATAATGAGTTCAAGTCCAGAATTACATAGAGGAACCCTATCTCAAAAAAAAAATTGTTTATGCTTCTTCCAGCTGTCCGTCTGCAGCAGAGTGGTTGGGGGTGTAGACCTCGTTAGGAGCCAAAACATGTAGGATCAGCTCTTGGTAGGAGCAAGCCTTGGTTTACTATGGCTCTCTGGGTTTTAGTGCGGAAAGTTGCATGTCCTGGAAAACTCCTTGTTCCAGGCACACCCAGAGAGTGGATCACCTCTTGTTTCCATCTCTTACTATGTGGGTTTGTGTGAGTTCCTGAGCCTCTCTGTGCGCTAGACTCCTTCCTTCACTCTGGAGACAATAAGAGCAGTCCTGTTTTCCCGGGACGTTGAGAGGATTAAGTGAGGAAGAATGCCATAAATGCTTCGACCAGACCCTATATTGTTGCCTTCCCCTCCTGCTCAGGCTCAGGGCCTTATGGAGTATGAACCCACAGGTAGCACGAGGCTGGGAGTCCGACAGTCCTGAGTTGTGTTCTTGATGACAGTGAGCTTGTCATCTCATTCTGCGTCTCAGTGCTCCTCGGTGTGCAATGGTTGAGATAGTGAGAGCCACCTTTCAAGATAGTCCAACTCCAGCGTCTCCGGCCTATTATATAGTCAGAATTGGATCGCCATTGTCACCCATAGTTAGTTTGATTTCATGTGGCTTAAAAACAGAACCTCTGCCTGGGTGACGCCATGACCTGTGCAGAGAGACAGCATCGTGTTTCCCAGTGCTGTCTGTTTTGCACAGAGTTTGCATAGCATGGATGCAAGAGAACCGCCTTCAAAGTCCCCGGACATGCTAAGTACAAAGGCCTCAAGTGGGGTCTGCACATGTGACATGCCACACACAAAAATGCCAGGCTCATCTGGTCCCTTCTTCTCCAGCCTCAGTGACCTTCTGCTGGGCAGCTCCACACTGGCCACGCTCACTCAGAAACTAAGCCACATGAACCTTCTGCAGCACCTCTGGTGAGTGACTAAGTGACCCCACGGGAGTAAGTGGGAGGATACAGTCCACGGTGTTGTTATAACACCACCCCGGGAAGGACGAGGGCACACCCTAACCTGGATCCTCCTTCTCTGGGGAATTTCTGGCTTGGTGCCCACTGCTCTTACCTTCTAATGTCTCCAACTTCATTCTGTCACATAGTGACCAGAAGAGATTGTGCCCAAGTCCCAGAGAAGCCCTTCAGGTATACTGTTCTCCATAAGTTCTTGTTAAAATGAGTATTTGAAACCCAGAGGCCATTTCCATTCCCTGGAAATGAATAGCACATTCTTTGTGAATGAGTCTTGTTTTTAATTTTTGCAGTACTAGGGATTGAACCCAGCAACCACTGAGCTATGTCCTCAGCCCTTTCAAAAAATATAAATTTTTTTGAGTCTGCCTCTCACCATGTGGTTCAGGCTGGCCTTGAACTCACTATATAGCTTAACTGGCCTCAAACTCGTGATGCTCCTCCCCTCAAGTGCTGGGATTACAGGTGTGCACCACCATGCCCGGATCAAATTTTATTTTGAGACAAGGTGCCATTAGATTGTCCAAGCTAACCTCAAACTTGTAGTCCTCCTACCTCAGCCTCCCAAGTGGCTGGAATTGCAAAACTACACCACCATACATGGCTTGATGTGTTGTTGTTGTTGTTAATATAAAATACCATACCTAAAATGCAAGCAATGACACAGAACTTTTCTCTAGTTTTATGTGAGTCCCTCCTACCCAAGACTTCAGTAGTTTAGAAAGAATGGGACATTGAGATGAGAGTTTCAAAGTATGTGGTATATGGGGCCAGTCATTTCACTCAAAAGTCACTCAGTAGAAGACAGTTCACCAACATTTAATTTGCAAAAGAAAATAAAACTAACAATCCACAGACAAGTCCTTAGCAAGGACTGAGACAGTAGCCTGGTCATTTTGCTTGGGTTCTTTCTCCCTACTCATGGGGACAGGGAAAGGTCAAGGAGCTACTCGGCCAGGTCATCTCTGCCGAAGCTTGGCATCTGCAGAAATAGCAGCTCCTAAGCCCTGGACAGATGTCTGGCTTCAGTCGTGGGACCTACATAAAATTTGCATTCAGACCTCACATATGCCCCACCCTAGTCTCAGCCTCAGAGGCCCCCCGTAAAACCTGGCATTGCTGAAAATGTAGAGAATATTCCCTGGCCAGAGGCTCTGGGATCCACGTCCACCTTGCCTGTGAGTCATTATGAGTCTTCAGCCAGTCACAGATCACTTCTGGGCCTCATTTATTTTTACCTGGATAGTGGGGATAGTCATTTCCCCTCTGCTCACTGCCCCCAGGAGTTACACGGACAGTGTATGAGTGCACAGGTTTTACAAACTATAGAATCATGAGCATAGTACCTACAAAGATCTTTAAGCTCTCCGGAACAGGAACAACGTTGGTGACATTAGTTGCTGTCAACTTCCTGAGGCTCTCAGGGCCGCCACCACCTTGGTGGGGCTGGAGTGAGATAGCTGTCCTTCCCCCAACTCCATGACAATTTTGGCAGGAAAGATGACAAAAGTAAGGGGCCACTTGAGTTGGCACTTTGCTTTTTTAACTCATCCTTTCACCCACTTCCACACTGCGTAACCAAGCCCAGGTTGGTAACCTCTGAGACCCAAAGATAAGATGTGAGAGAGTACATTACAGCAAGAGGGACTTAGGTCAGACAGCAAGAAGCGCTCCCAGCAGCCAAAAATTGGAGTCTTCATCAACACAGGGTCCCCAACCTGGCCGTCAGCCTCCTCCTGTGTTCCAGGGCTGGGTGTGGACAAGGGTAGACAGTGATAGGCTGACGGTTCTGGTTCTCTTGCTCTTCTCTCCCTAAGCCTGAGCCGCAACCAGATTGGAGACACTGGTGCCCAGCACTTAGCTGCTACCCTGCCAGGGCTGCCCAGACTCAGGACGATAGAGTAAGTGGCCAGGTTGCTGAGAGTGGCCCACAGTGGCCACACTGTGCTCTGGTTGAGGCCCACACTGGTAAGCCCCCTCTCCCTGCCTCCGTACCCAGACGGTAGGGCAGGTGATCTCCTGACTCTGACTGTGGGATCTTAACTCACCTGACACTGTTCCTGGGTCCCCCTATTATACCACACTGGGAAGGTGGGTGAAGAAGGGGCTTGCCCCTTGGTCCCCTACAGATGAGGGGGGCGGACAGGGAGTCAGAGTGTCTGATGACCATCCCTTCCACAGCCTCTCAGTAAACGGCATCAGCCTTGCTGGGGGACTGCAGCTGGCAGAGTCTCTCACTCTTTGCAGGCACCTGGAGGAGGTGAGGTGAGTGTCTGTCCAGGTGGGGGTTTCTGCAGGCCCCTGGCTCTCCTGTCCTCCAGAAGCAGGGCAGGGGCCCAGAGCAGGCCACTTGCCCTCCACATTCCTGTTCTGTCCTTTCCTCCTCCTTCAGGATCGGCCACAATGCCTTGGAGGATCCCACAGCACTGACACTGGCTCAGAGACTGCCCCAGCACCTAAGGGTCCTACAGTGAGTGTCCTATTGCATGAAAAGTGAGCGAGGAGGGCCCTCAAGCAGTTGGTGTCAGGGCCTCATGGGTTGAGCAGCCCTGCCTGACCACAGATGGTGGCAGGGGCCCTTTCCTGCCTGCTATTCCCATGTCTGATGTCCCAGTAAGGAAATCAGGATGCCCAGCCTAGTCCTGGCCCTGATGCTGGCAGCCAGCAAGCCCTTGGCTAAGCCCCTGCCCCTTCTGAGGCTCAGTCTCCTCCTGTGCAAAAGAAGGACAACACTCCCAGCTCAGCCTGCTCTGAGTCAGCATGAGGGTGAATAAGCAAAGATACATAGAGCTGTGTAGGAGCAAAGCACTAGGCAGCACAGTCTCAGCATTTCCAGGTCAGGTTCACAGCTTCCTGTGAGCCTTGTGCAGCCCCATGGGGCTGGGATTTTTATGTGCTCCATTTGCCAAGAAGGGAGTAAACACCCGGTGAAGCATGGAGAGTGAAGCTTCCTAATACACTAAGAAGCCAGCCTTGAACTTGAGAGCTCAGACCCAGAGCCAGGACTCTGGGTGGCAGTTACCTAGAGACCAGCCAAGGCTGCTGCACTCAAAGACAAGGATGGCACCCAGCTGGTCCCTAGGCATCTCTCAGGCCTTCCCATCTCCCCAGCCTGCAGTCAAGCCATCTGGGCCCAGAGGGGGCACTGAGCCTGGGCCAAGCCCTGGATGGATGCCCACATGTGGAAGATATCAGGTGAGTAACGGGTGCCTGACCTGGGTGGAGGGGCAGGACAGAGAAGATCTGGGGGCTCATCTCACAGATCTCGCCTGTCCCACAGTTTGGCAGAGAACAGGCTGGCCAGAGGGGTCCCACATTTCTGCAAGGGGCTCCCGCTGCTCAAACGGATGGAGTAAGTAGCTTTCCTGGGGCCTTGCATTGGGCAGGAGCAGCCCTTCTCCCTGACACCTGGGAGGGTCTTTGAAGCGACAAAGACCTGAGCATGGGACGTAGAGCATGGGGCAAGGTGGGAGGGGTGCCAGGGCAAGAGATGGGTGATTTCCTGGGGCCCCTGGACCTGGCATGGCTGCTCTGCTCCTTCTTGGCTTCACTGAGGGAACAGGGGTGCTGCTGAAGGTGCCCCCTGACTCTCACAGACCCTCATCCATTGCCTTGCATCCCAGCCTGAGTGCCTGTGAAATTGACAACCAGACTGCCAAGGGCCTTGTTGCCAGCTTCGCGCTCTGCCCAGCCCTGGAGGAAATCCTGTGAGTGCTTGAAGAAGTCAGAGCTGGGGGTGGCAGGTGTCTGGTGGGTAACCATGACCCACCGCATGGCCTGGAGCTGTCCCTTCCTCTTTGGCTGGGTCTTCCATCTGTAGATGGACAAGATCATTGTTGCTCAAGTCCCCTCTCAAGGAAGCTTGCCCCACAAGTTCCAGTGACATTGAGCAAACCATACTTCCTCTCCTCTCGGTTTCTCATCTGTGGAGGGTGGGAAGAGACATGGCCCAGATGGTCTCTAAAGGTTCTCAGCCCCTGACTCTACCTTTGGGTGCCACCATGCCTGACTTAAGGAACCTCCTTTTTATGAACTCCTGGGGTAGTGAGGAGTGGCGAGACCTGGTGGGCACTTCCACCCCCCAACCAGCCACACAGGCTGGGCCCAGCTCCTCACTGGCTATCACACTTGTTCAGCCCTCAAGGCCTCGCAGCACTGCCTCACGGATGAAGCAGACTGCCAGGGCTGGACTGGCACCCTTAGCACGATGTGGAGTAAAATGGTGCCTCTGAAAGTACGGGCACAAATGACTGCAAGTGGTGCAAGTGGGTGTTACATTTTCATCCTAAAAGTCATGCTTTTCATTAGCCAAAGAAGAAGCCTCAGATCAGTGTTAACATATCTTTCACATCCATGCTGGTGACCCTCCCTTTTAACCAACAGGATCAGGGCACAGACCTAGTGTTTTAAAAGGATGCAGATGCCAGCTAAGTTGCTACCACTGTTTTTCCTTGCACTGAGTTTATCCTTGGCAACTACCTTGTATGAAGGTCCTTCACACAGGGTTTCCATTGACAGGATAAGTGTTTCCTTTCAAGATTAGTTTTGTTTTCTTTATTCCTTCTTTTCTTCCTTCTTTCTTTCCTATTTTCTCATATTTTCTCCCTCCCTCCCATTTTCCCTCTCTCTTTCTTTCTTTCCTTCCTTCCTTCCTTCCTTCCTTCCTTCCTTTCCTCCCTCCCTTGAACCCAAAGCCTTTGCACTGAGCTACATCCCCAGCTCTTTTTTATTTTAAGACAAGTCCTCACTAAACCACTAATCAGGTGAGGCTTGAACTTGTGATCCTTCTACCTCAGCCTCACAGAGTGCTGAGATTACAGGCAAGGAGTAGACTCTTAAAGTGAAAATGGCAGACAGTTATAAAGAAAAATGGGGCACACGTAGTAATATGGGAAATGCGTAGATGTGGCAAAAACCATGATGAAGCCTTGTGTGGTAGGAGTCTGCATCATGACGGTGTAGCCAGGGTTCCTGTGTTCTAGATAACAGAGCACTGCCGGGTGGGGGCACCTGTGCCTGAAGCCCTGAGGGAGGTGCCTGAGCACCCTGACAGATGGCCTCACTCGACTCTGCACACACGTCCTGGCCCCGTTGGCTCCCAGCCCTCTCCACCTGCTACGGGGCCACCCCTGAACCCCACTGCCCCCACCCCTTTTGCTGACCTTGGCCTCCTGCCTTGCAGGCTGTCCTGGAACCTCCTCGGGGACGAGGCAGCTGCCGAGCTGGCCCAGATTCTGCCACGAATGAGCCGGCTGAAGAGAGTGGAGTATGAGGGGACACCCCACGGCAGGGTGGGCTGAAGGGATGCCTTGTGCTCTGGGGAAGCCCAGAAACTACTGGGCCTGTCCCAGAAAGCCCTCCTGGAGTTGGTCCATGGGCCTGCTGCGCTTAGTTCTCCTGGGCTCTAGTTCTTAGCCCTCCTGTAGCACGACTGGATGTCAGTAGTGTGGGGAGGATATGTCCCCTCTTGGTCTAGGGAAGGGACATAGGGAAGTCCCTTCCTGGTCTCATGGTTCCCTCTCTCCTTCCTTCGACATCCACTGAGAAGCCTGGAGACGAATCGGATCACAGCTGCAGGAGCCTGGCTCCTGGCTGAAGGACTGTCCCAGGGGTCTGGTGTCCATGTCATCCGGTAACAGGGACTTGGAAGGGCAGGGAAGGTGGATGGGAAGCCATATGAAGTCCCACAATCTAAGGGGACTCCCCATAGGAAGAGATAGCCTTGGATTGAGGCTTGGACCACTCCACCAAGAATTTGGCAGCTTCATTAGACCTGAAGCAAATCCCAACTCTGCTGTGTGCTAATTGTGTTAACTGTATCAGTATCACAACCTTTCTGGAACTCAATTTCCTCATCTGTAAAATGGGGATAATTATAGTGTCTATCTCAGAGTTTTTTGTGTGCATATAAAATTAGTATAAACGGCAGTGCATCAAAAGAAGGTACTACATAGCTCAGCGGCATAAGCACCTGCCTTGCAAGCAGGCTGTCGTGAGTTTGATCCCCAGTACCGATAAAAATGAAAAAGACAAAAAAAAAAAAAAAAAAAGAAGAAGGCACTGCATTGGCACATAAAAAGCACTTAACATGGTAGCTGTATTCAGAGCACACTACCTGCAGTTGCATAGGTTGTGCAGTAAACAGGGACATTGCATCCACAAGACACCATTCATTTCGAAGACACATGGGGTTTCTAATAGATGGTGGTAAAGTGTCTTGTTCTATCAAAACCAGTCTATTAGGACAGTTTCAGAGAATGGAAGTGAAGAGCCTTTTAAAAAGTAACATTTTCCTATTTGTACACATGTGTCCTTTAAGTCCCTTAAGTGTGGCTCCCAAAATAGAAGACAGCAGGAGTCAGAAGGTGGATGTAGGGAATGCAGGGTAGACATACCTGCCTCTGTCAAGCACCTCTGGGCTGGGCCTTTCCCCTTTGGGGACCCAGTCTCCTAGGCTGTAGTTAGGACAGGGGCAGAGACAAGAGCGGAAGTGTGAGCGGCTCCTGGACCTGACCTTGTCTCTGTGCCCACAGCCTCTGGAATAACCTTGTTCCTCCGGCTGTGGCCCAGCGTCTGCAGAGCCAGGAGCCCAGATTGGACTTTGCCTTCTTTGACAGCTAGCGCCAGACCCCTCAAGTACTTGATGGCCTTCTTATGACCCTCAGAACCCAGCCAAGTGATGCCAACGTCACCCGCCAGGAGAGAAGACTCAGGAAAAGATCCTCAGCTGGTGCTCTGCACCTACTTCAGACATGACATGTGTCTTTGGTCCTCAGGGAGGACCATTTTGGGGACTGGGAACTTGGTATGGCTAAAGGAGTATGCTGCATTATGCATGCCATGTGTGACCTGTGAAGATGTGTGGCACAGTGAGGGTGTCATGACGTAGTACATGACATCAAAGGTCATCCGTGGCAGAGGATATGACCTCTTGACATGTGTCACATGGTCAGTGGCATGAGTTATAGCACTACAGATGGCAGGACACATGATTGTTGATCTATATATGACACATGTGTCCATGTCACATGATACATGGCTTGCCAGATGACCTCAGGCAAGCCTGAAAGCTAATTTATTACTTTTTAAAAAAAAAAAAAGAAAATGTGTATTTATAGATTGATTTCCAGAGCAGCTGATCCAGGGAGAGTTTTCTACCCTGAACTGGGAAAGGGTATTCATCTAAGCACTGTCTGACCCATTTCTGGGGCTATACTGGAAACATCCATGAAATCTCCTGCCTCAAGCCTCCATTTCCCCATTAGAAAATGGGTAATTCCCCCTTCAATACTAGCTTTCAAGGACTTTGGACTCAACCTGACCTTCGGAGAGATAGGGCCTATTTTGTTCTATGTAAGGGACAGATTCAGGTCCTTAGGCAAAGGTCAATACGCAAGGCCATTGGGTCCATCCACTACCTCAGCGGGGATCCAGATGAGCCTGTGGGCTCCACATGTTTTACAGTGTTCTTGTGCTCTTCCAAGAGGGACCGCAGAAGGTCCTGCTGCACTCCAAGCAGTCTGATCAATAAATACAGATGCTTCCCAGCCTCTAAGCTTGAGTCTGATGTTTCTTGTTACCCTGCTGAGGTGGGAAGTGGTGAGCAGGGCAGATGACAGGTGTGCTGAAAGCCCTGTTGGCCTGGGAGTCAGGAGGTTCAAGTTCACACTCTGTCTTGAAAGGCCACATGATGAGAGGCAGCTTACCTCGTCTCTCGACTTCACCTGCAACTAATGGTGTTCCAGAAGCTCAAAACGACAGAAACAGTTTTTGTCTAACTTGAATAATCTTTAAACTCTTTTAGGAGTTAATTGTATTTAAAATTGGAAACTGTCCCATAAAAATCCAGATTCTAGCTTCTTCTCCCAAGTGTGCGTCCAGCCTTCTCACTCGAAAGTCATCCGCTGGCCCATACAGCAGTGCATCCCCTTAGATGGGACACACACCCCTCAAGCTGCTTCAGCTCCACATCTCCCCCCTGTCTTGGTATCGGTCATCTGCCCCACCTTGTGCAGCCTGCAAACTCCTGGCCTGAAGGATTTTCACAAGTGTGTGGCACATTAGGAACATGGTCTGGAGTTTGGAGACAGGAGATTTTGTCACTTCCTGTATCAGAGGAAGGAACTGTTTCTGTTCCTGAGTCAGTAACACACAGAGACATGGAGGACTATGGGTGAGATAGGCAAGCAAGGTGTGCCAAGGCCCTGGTACAAGGAAATCAATGCTGGATACATAATTCTTTTCCCTTCTAGGGTTGATATCATGTGGGATGGAGATGTGTCCTAAGTGACAGGACAAGTGGAGCTCAGTGGGAGCTTCCACTGCTTTGTAAAAGCCAGGTCAGTGGGATGCAGTTATGACCGAGAACCACTGGAGGGCAGCCTGACCCACTGGCGATTCCAGAGATAACTTCCCTCTCTGGTGGACCCAAGCAGTTAGACGGTTTGAGGAGCCCTTCCCACCTGGCTAGGAACTCCACAGGCTCACCAGAATGAATTGACTCTGACCTTTGCCTTGCTCCATGTTTTCCCTAGCCTCCAACCAAACACAAGGAGAAAGCCCTCCAGCCAAGTGGCAAGCACATGATGCAATGACACACCCTTATTGGGCCAGGGTCAGGAACCCCCAGGTCATGGGGAAGTGTCATAGTCAACTGCTGCATCAACTTGAATAAAAAATGCCCAATCAATTGGATTAGTACAGTTCTGAGTGTGGCTGAATGGATTTACTAAAGATAGAAGACCTACACTGGATGTGAGTGGCACCAGCCAACAGACTTGTAGCTCAGACTTTTTAGCCTTCTAATGCTGATTCTTCGGCTACCAACAGGACTCCACAGTGAGCTCCAAGTCTTCCACCTTTGATTCCCTTTTGCATTCTTCCACTCGTGACTCTGCAGGCAGCCTTGTAAGCCATATATAGATTCATATAAATCTGTTATTCTGTAGGGATACAGGGAGAAAGTAGGCAAGTATAGGCGTCAAGAAAGTTACCTGGAAACCCTGGGTCTGATAGTCTGTCTCCCCTTCCTGGGATGTGATGTTAAGATGTCCTTGGGCCTTTGGGTTGCACCATCACTCTAGCAGGGGTTGCACTGCCTCCTCTCGTCCAAGACTGGACTATGCATCTCTCAAAAGCTGAAGATGTCTTGACTAGAGAAGTATTGTTTGTGACTTGTGTCTACATGTCCCCCCAAAGCCTTATGTACTCCTAGCTGGGTCATGGTTGTGTGATATTAGATTATGAGGGATGACTAGATTAGTCCACTGACTGGGTTAGCACAGCTCTGGGTATGGATAATGGAAAGCCCACAGTGGGGATGGGTGGCACCAACCAATAGGCTTAAACCTGAATGAAATGAAAAGGGAAAAGGTTCGCTATTGGCTGCCCTCTACTTTTCATGCCACGAATGGTTTCTCCTGTACCATGCCCTTTTGCCACACCACCTGCCTTAAAGTCAGCCAACTGTGGACTGAAGCATTTACAAACTGTTAGCTAAAATAAATCTTTCCTCCTCTAGCTTGTGGGTGCCATGGATTTTGTCCTGGAAGCAAGAAAGTAAGACAAGGCATCAAGTCTAAAAAACACAGTGCCATGCCAGGTGACACTCACAGCACGGTTGGTGGCGGGGTGTCCAGAGCTCAGGGACATTATTTTTCATTTGTTACTTGTGTATTTTACCTTTCTCCTTTTTCCCCTCTTTATCTCTGCTCAAGTTCTAAACTCTAAGAAAGTTCCAGTAGTTGCACTGAATAAACCACAGTCTGGTCTCCACTGCACGACACACTGGGTCCCCCCAAATTTTGTGAAATGTCCTCATTTGTCTCATTAACATCATCTGTGTAAAAAAGAAAGAAAAAAGAAACATCCTCTCTGACCACATGCTTGCTTAGAAGCCTTGGGTACTATTCTCCTTGCCTCCTCCTTCCCTTAAGTAGGCTCAAATTAAATAGATGCATGAAAACAAATAAAATTCAAAGAGCAATAAAGCTATGGTCAGGGGTGGGGATTTAACTCAATGGCATAAGTGGCTGCCTGGCAAATGTGAGGTCATGAGTTCAATCCTGGTACAAACACAACAATAACAACAACAAAATAAAATCTACGGCCAACCAGTAAGTAGTGTGACCTCCCAAGCAGGGGAGGCTTCTATCCAAGGATGTCAGAGGCATGTAGCACCCCTGTCTCCTGCAGAGCTGGAAGAGGCTCAGGGTGCTGTCTTGTCACCAGTTTATGGTTTACAGATGAATGTCCAGTTTTCTGATGGAAGTCACAGAATCCTCCTTCCCATCTACCTGGGCCTTAAGTCCTGTTAAGTGGCCTTGTCTGTCCTGTAAACACCCACCGTGATCTGGAATTCAATGTCCAAGCTGATGTCCCCAAACTTACAATCAGTTACAGAAACTACACGGTGTACCAGATCATCTTGTTAACATTTGGATTCTGGTCCAGCAGGTATGGAAGGGCTCTGGGACTCTGCATTTCTAAGACCCAAAGCAATGGCACTGCTACAAGACCATGCTTAGTGAGAACATACACCAGTGAGTAGATTGCATATTTCAGCACTGGCTGTACAGTAGTCATCTAGGGAGCATTTTTTTCTTCCAGTGCTGAAGATTAAACTCAAGGCTATATCTTCAATCCCTTTCTTATTTTGAGACAGGGTCTCACTAAGTAGCTAAGTTGCCCAGGCTACCAGAGTGCTTGCATTACTACACCCAGCTCAGGGAGCTTTTAAAACCACCTATTTTTAAGAACATTTGGCAGGGGCTGTAGCTCAATAGTAGGGAGCTTGCCTAGCATGTGTGAGGCCCTGGCTTTGATCCCCAGCATTGAAAAAAATGAAAAGAGCATTTAGAAAACTCACTGAGTGCTTCTGTTTTGCAGCTACACAGAGCCATGGGTCGGAAGCAGGCTGTATGGGGGGGGCTGGGGCTTGGGCAAGCCTTTCTATATAGTACCCCCATTTTTGTCCTAAGGACCCCGGGAATCCTTCCACAGATGAGGACACTGAGCTTTAAAGATTTTTTTTCTAAACACTCAGCACAAAGCTAGTAAGTGGCAGCACTGGAATTCAAGTCAGGGTCTTTGTGACTTTCTGTGACATCCTCGAGTCTTCATTGGTGTAGTGAGAGGATAAAGCACTAGCAGACATCGTCTTTGGCTGCAATGATGACCTAATGGCTAATTTCTTCAATCTCCTGGGGAGAATTCTGAGTCTTCTTGGTATTTCTATAGCGAATCACCATCCCTGGCCTCTAGACTCATAACAACATCAGTGATAGTCTTCTTATTGTATAGATGAGGAAGTGGAGGCCCAGAGAGGGAGCCAGATTTGCTCAACATTACATGGTATTTAGTAGGTCTCAGATTTCAGCCTTGAAGATAAAAGGAAACTGGGACTTTAGGGTGGTCCTGGGCTGGGAATCCAATTGTGGGACAGATCTGCATGCCCTTTAGAGACAGAACAACCCCAGGAAGGTGAGAGGCCATTCCTGCTTCTGCCAGTCAGGCCTGAGGAATCGTGACCAGCAGGGCAAGGCCTCTGGTCATATCAGGAGATTATAGAAAGGGACCATTCGAGAAAAGGTTCTCCCAAGGCTAGGCTCAAGGAGTCCTGAGACAGTTGCTTTTCCTCCTGCTGCAGCTCAGTTGAGAGCCTCCAGTTCCCAGCTCCAGCTACCAGCACCCTCTTCCGCGAAGCCACATTTGGTGGCCCATCCTCCACACATTTCAAAGTCACTCTGGCTTTGCCTTCAGGAAGAGAGGCCATTTTTCCAGAAAACTAAGTCATATGGGGGCCACATGGGTTAGAAATCTGGAGCTAGCAGCATCAACATCCTATGTCTGTGGCTAGCTGGATGTCTGGGGAGTCCTGGCGTTCAAATCCTAGAAGGGAGCTGTCCATGAATCAGTCAGAGTGACCATAGCCCTGGACCTTAAAATAGCAATAATGCATGAACCCCGGGAGCTGCTCATGTCTGGTGCCCTGCTGACCACAATGTAGTCTCCCTCAACTCCTCACTGCCATCCCACGGAGCAATACTAAGTCCATTTCCTTCTTACAAAGAAGACCCAGAGGACTGAGTGATCTCATCAAGCAGTCCCTGAATTCAAACTCGGAGTGTGGCTCTGTGCCTGAGATTTAGCATTGAAGTCAGCCACCCATGCCTCCACTCTGACATCCCTGAGGGACAGGTTTCCACATCAGTTCTCTGGGGCAGGAGTAGTTGCTAAAGATGGCCATCTAATATTTCCTATGTCACCTTCTTTTCCTACTAGGAGACAGTGACACTCCTTTGTGACATCATGGTACTTTCAAAGCTAGGTTCTATCAAGGTTTCCCCTAGTCTTGGAACCCAGCACAGGCCACAAAGAAGCCCAGGTCATGTGGAAAGGCCCTGGGTAGGTGCTTCAGCTGGTAGTTTTAGTTGAAATCCCAGAGGACACCTAGCATTACAAAGGAAAGTAAAAACACCAAAATGATACCCAGGATCTGGAAGTAGATTTATTTGTGTTGATGAGCACATGTGGATCATTCTCAGAATATCAGGCCCTAATCTCTGGTCCAGGGTTTACATGGGATAAGCAAGCAGGAAGTACAGGGTTTACATGGGATAAGCAAGCAGGAAATACAGAGGTAGAATAGCTTGTAGATTGAGGATCAGTTTACAGTGTGCATTATAGTGACAAGTGATGGTGCATCACAATGACCAGCCATTTCTAAGGGACGAAGCAACTGGAACTAGAACAGGAACTGTTACCTGGGCAACTAATAAACAAATATATTGGCTGGGTAGAATTTTCTGTTACATTTCTGCCCTCTTTTAGTTTCCCCAGCAAATCTTTCCTAGACGTATTACGTCTTTTGAGACAAGGGCCAACTAGAAGCAGTCAGTGATCCTAGGATGAGCCCTTACCAAGCTCCTCAAAATTACCTTATTATAGAATTTTTACCTAAGCTGTTTTTAGGAAAAGACATAACTTAGGCCTATCTGTAACACTAGTCTGGCAAGAGAGTAAAGGAGTTAATCTGGTCTAGGGGAAAATCTTGGTCAAGTGTTTGACTGACTGTTCTGTTCTCTTGTGGTGACCATCCATAGAGTTTAAGACAACAACTACAGCTAGCAGGGGGTGGGGAGCAATAACTGGGGTAAGCAGAATCCAGGTCAATTAACAAAAACCACAGATAGCAGGGACACAGGGAAGCAAGGACTGGAGTAAGCAGCCTGAAAAGACACAAAAATCAAGAATAGGTATGGAGCAATCCTGTGAATGATGGCCTCAGCCATGCATGGACTGGTCAACATCCAGATTGACCAGCGCAGGGTTTTGAGTGTGTTGTCTCTTCAGAGTGAGCCTTGGAGGAGCTGTCCAGGTAAATTTTTCAGCAGATCTAAGGCAGATCCCCCAGAGGGGCCTTAGGCCTCTGTACCAGATAATTTTGTGTCATAGGCGGTAGGTTCTCAAACAGCAGCAGAAAGAAATTTGCTGTACAGATCATCCCTGCAGGAGAATTTCGGCCAAAATAGTTTTGACCAAGGTGACCACAATATATCTAACCTGTTGGATTTCATTCCTAACAGAACTATTTATATCTGTAAACCAAGTGTACTCAGCATCTATCTGGGGGCCCATTTTTAAGTCTGATCAGCTCAAGAACAGTTTATCAGATAGTGCCAGGCAGTTGTAGTCTGTTGGGCCCTGCAATGTGGGCAGGTACATGGCAGGGTGGAGTTGTTTTATCACCACAAGAGTCAGGCAAGGAGTTTTGTAAGAGTTCTTGGTACTGGCTGAGGTCCAGCACAGCACATGGCATCTGGACAGTTAGATCGTGTCCTAAAGTGAGCTTGTCAGTTTTTCAATCAGAAGGAAGTGGCTATCAGTGTGGAGGCAAAGGGGGAGGCAGTCCTTAGTGACTGGATCCAAGTAAATTGCACAAGTAGGTCACTAGGTGCGCCCAGGGGCTGAAAGTCTGAGTAAGCATCATTGTTTTTGTTTTTGGAACTCAATGATCCAAATTTTACAGAAGCCAGCAGCTCCAAGAAATTTGAAAGTCACAGATTTCCCCTCAACTTTTACTGTAGGCTTTTAGATAGGGCTTGGTCTGTCCTGTCTATTTAGGTCTGACAGGGTGCAACTTGTTTGTCAGGGCTGATGGTCCCATTTTTCCTCTGTCAAAATGTGGAACTCAGAAGGAATTGTTGACAGTCATCTTGGTTGGGTGTTAGATGACACCATCTGACCAGGATAGGCATAGCCATAAGGC
This sequence comes from Cavia porcellus, assembly GCF_034190915.1. NCBI lineage: Eukaryota > Metazoa > Chordata > Mammalia > Rodentia > Caviidae > Cavia > Cavia porcellus. Next base: position 83,992,007 of record NW_026947487.1, read on the forward strand.
AGAAGTTTCCAGGGAAGGGCCTCTATGGCCAAATGCGGGCAATGGCTAGCTGGAACCAGTTCAGTTGGCTAGAAGTAGATGAATCAGGAGCAGGGGGTGAAACTGTTAGTGGCAACTTTGGCAGCCAATAAGAGCACCAAGTCAGGATTCTCAGGAAATCAGCCTGTTTGTAGTTTCTTTTCTTTCCCTATTGAGATGCAGGGAGCAGTTTTCATTTTTAACTCTATAAAAGCCCTTTTTCTGCAGTCATTTACTCTGGGTTTTAACTAGTTAATTCCCACCTCTGACTTTCTACTTGTGTTTTGTGTACCCCTGAACAATGATGCAACAGACAAAGAGGTGAGCAGGCCTTGAAGAGAGAGCATTCAGATGCCCATCTGGCCATGCCCCTTATGGGGATCTAGGCATGACTTAGCTAAAAAAGCTGCAAGGCCTCTATTATGCCATATGTCAACTGCCATGAAATCTCAGGTGAGGGCCCATCAGCCACCATGACTAGTGCTTCCCGGACTTGGTGCACAGATGGAGCAGCCTATTGCTTATGCTATCTATTCTACTCACTCACACAATCATTCAGTGGACATGAAGGGTTAAACATTCCAGGCGCCCTTTCCTTGAGGGTAACCTTAACTCACAAGAGTTGATCAAGCTCTTCTACTCTGAGCAGGACTGACAAACTGACTAACTAGGGTGACCCTAGGTTCTTATTGGAATCAGACAGACAAACAGACAGATAGACCCACAGACAGATTATGTCCTCCTCCTCTTGGGGTCTGATGTGAGCTGCTAGAACAGGAAGCCAGGTATCCTCCTCCAGACCTCTGAGGGAATTCTCTAAATCTTGATGGTACACCTTCCCACTGGGACCTGGAGAGGTCCCTGTTCTGTTTGAGGGCGCCACAACTGGTGATCAAAGAGGTCAGAATGATTGGTGTTCCTAGATGATATACCAGATGCAAGGGCAAGCAGCAACACCAAAATGACACCCAGGATTTGGAAGCAGATTTATTTATGTTGATAGGCACTAATTGGGGTCATTCCCAGAATATCAGGCCCTGATCTCTGGTGGTCTAGGATTTATATGAGATAAGCAAGCAGGAAATGCAGAAGCAGAATGCCTTGTCAGTTAGGAATTTGTTTATATAACGCTCATCACAGTGATCAGCTGTTTCTAAGAGACAAAAGCAACTGGAACTGGAACAGGAACTATTAACCTGGGCAACTAAGAAACTGAAGTATACTGACTGTGGCGGGGTGTGCCATGTACTGTTACAGATGTGTAGGAAAGAACCTTCTAGATGATTTCAGTCCCAGTCAGTCTGACTGCAACTATTTGAGAAACTGGACCAGAATTCCATCCATTGAGACAGGATGATCACCAGAACCATTACAGACAAGATTTAGGATGACTGGGGATGCAGCATAGACCACTAGAACAACCTCCCTCCCCTCTTGCACACCTGAGGGCTATCCCATCCTGGTAAACAGGTGTGCTCTCCCAAGGTGTCATTAATTCTCAGGCACTTGGAAGCATATAGGCCATCTGGTTTGTCCAAACAGCCTGGATTGCAGAAAAGATAAACACTGGATGGCAGGCCTTTACATGAACTCAGGGGAATTCAGGTCTCCTACTGTGCAGAGAGCTCTCCACCAGGGAAAGGGAAGGCTGCCTTACACATTTTGCAGTCTTGCATAGTGTGTTGTTCAAGCACAGAATGTGTAGAATCAACATGTGATGGATACTTGGTCTTTGTCAACTGACCTTTGGGCTCTTCTGATCCCTGAATTTACTTTTACTTAAGACAGTTCTATTGAGATATAATCCACATACCAGATATTCATTCCTTTATAGTGCATAAATCAATGGTCTGGATATATCAAAAGTTATGCAACCATTGCTATAATCTAATTTTGGAACATTGCTGACATCCTCTGTATCAACAGAAACTCTATATCAATAGCAAACATCCCTGGTTCTTATCGGCCAGGCCTAGGCAACCACAAATCCACTTTCTACCTCTATGGATTTATCTATTCTAGACATTTCATCTATGAGACCATATAATATATGGTCTCATAACAAAGAGTCAGAGGCTGAGCCTGCAGACACTCAGTGGTAATAAAAAACAGGATAAAGCTTGGCATCTCTGTCTTCATTTATATCTGCCTCCTTTGTTACCTTAAAACTCTGGCTGAGATCCCTGCTCAGCTCTGCACATAGGCATGTTAGTTACTTAAGGAGTAATATAATTGCAAGATTTTAGTCTCAAATTTGCCTAGCCTATCTCATCCTCGTCCAAGATAGAGGACACCAAGACAAGAGTAACTAATTTTCAGCATTTGAAGGGATATCTAATTGCCAGAGTTTTTTGGTTTTTTGAAACCAGAGTCTCACTATTAGCTCAGATTGGCCTTGAACTCACAATGATCCTCCTACCCTCAGCCTCCTGAGTGCTGGGATTATAGGCAGGTACCACCACACCTGCATCCACTTGCCAGTTTTTATAATGTCCTGTTTCAGACCCTCTAAAGCAATGCCTAGACATCTCCAGTCATTGTTCTACATCCTTAGTCATCTCAGACTCCAGGCAGAGCCTTGCAAGATTGCCCCATCATGAGGTCACTTCCCAAGAAGCAATGACCTTGTGGATGGAACCTAGGCTGCCCCTCACCAGGAGCCATGTCTCGTAATAGGAGCTGAAATGCCCACTTAAGCCATAATGGCTCTCCCAGGACCTCTCAGAACTCATCCTGAAACACTGATTGACCAGATCATGACTTGCCTACAATTACCTACCCTGCCAGCTGTGCAAACTCCCAACCTGTTCCCCTATGCTACAAAACTCCAAAGCTTCTGGAAGTCCCTGAAAGACAGATATGGAAACCCTTTATCTCTCCTTCCCAGCATGACTGTGGCGATTAAGATTTCTCTTTCTCATCGCTGCTTGGCTCCTTGGCTGCCATTATGGAAAGGTGGCCAAGCTTGGTCTTTCGGGACTCCTGAAAAGGCTTTTGCCATAAAACTCTAGTAACAGTCTTTGATGGCAGGCTCCTTTTGTTTAACGTAACATTTTCAACATCTGTCCCCACTGTGGAACTTGTCAATTAGTCCTTCATATCTTTCTGAATTGGAATGATATTCCACGGCATAGTTTTCTTTCTCCATTGAGCAGTTGATGAGCATGGGCTGTCTCCATCTGCCCTCCCCCACATCCCATCAGCACTCAGGCCTTCATACTAAACTACATAGCCAGCTTGTTTCTTCTTTTTCCTCCTCCTCCTCCTCCTTTTTTTCTTCTTCCTCTTCCTCTCCTCCTCCTCTCTTCTTTTAATTTTGTTATTTTTAATTTAACAGAATCTTGCTGAGATTGCTAAATTGTCAAGGTTGGCTCAAACTTGTGATCTTCCTGCTTCAGCCTCCCAGAATGATAGGGTTACAGGTGTACAACATCATGCCTGACTGGGTTTCCACATTTTGGCATTTGTGAATCATGCCATCAACAACCTTCATGTGTAAGATTTTGTGTGGACACCTTTTTGTTTCTCTTTAGATAGCTAGGGGTGGAATTATTGTGATCTCTGGCCTCTGGCCTGTTCCATTGGCCAGGGATCCAGTCTGTATCTTCTTTCTTCCTCTTTGGGTCTCTAGAGAAGGTGCAGACTCTCGTGTCCCAAATGGATCCGTTGTGCAACCTGACTTCAACCTTTGCACTTTTCATTCAATACTCTGTCTGGGTCCTGGGTTTACCATCCAGAGATGGAACTTGACAGCATTACCTGTTGGCTACCATCATCCACATCTGCCTGGCTGTCCTGCAGCAGGAAGGAGAAGCAAGGGATTCTGGGGCAAGGTAGTCAGGGAAGCTTCCTGGAGGAAGCTGTGCTGGAGCTGGATCTAAGTTCTGTAGGTAGGCTTGTCTCAGAGCTGCGCTGAAGGTTTGGAGGTCTTCAGCTGAAAAAAAAAAAGGAGAGGAGGGTTGCAGAAAGGCAAGGTGCACAGGCAGGCTGAGAACAAAGCTCAGAGCCCTGGGGCTGTTTGGTGGCTGCCCCTCCAAGACTGCAAAGTGCCTCTGACTCAGACTCAGCCAAGGAGGGAGGTTGCAGGCTGCCAGTAGCTCCCTTGTTAACCCTCACCTGCTCAAAATGGAAACGCCACCCAAGTGCCAGATCTTAACCCTAAGTGCCTGGTCCTGAATCCTAGCACCAAGGGCTCAGTGCAGGGCCTTGGGATGCTCAAGAGGGTCCCGCCTTTCAGAACTTGGTGCAAAAACGCTCAGCTGTTGGATGCTGGGCGGTTAACTTGCCTGGAGGACACAAAAATATCATTCAACGACCAGCAGCTGGAGTGTCCAGCAACAGGCACTCAAAAGCCTGTACCTCAGCCTTCACAGAAGGCTTTAATTGGTCTTGACCACGAACTGCTGTCACTCTGACTCGCCCAGGGCCCTATTGCTATCGTTTTATCTTTTCGTCTGTGTCAGAGAATGTGTCATCCTCCCTGTCTCTGGCGGCAAGAGAACGCTATTGAAAGAAAAAATAATACAAAGGAAGAAAACACCGCGGTCCTAGCGCTGTTCCACCAGCGCAGATTGGGCGGCGTGGCGCTTCCCCGAGGGCGCAGCGTAGCTCCTCTCTGGCGCGGGGGGCGCGAACCTCACCCCTCGGTTTCCGCGTTCGCAGCGCACAATGCCGAGTGCGCGGAGCCTGGAGTCTTGACGCCCAGAAGCAGGCCCGGGGCGGGCGCGAACCCGCGGCGCGGAGACCTGCCGAGCTCCCGCGGGGACGTTCGCGCCCTCGCACCCCCGTTTTGACCGGTCGGACCCTTTGGGTTGGGCCTCGAGCGTCCGGCTCCCGCGGGGCCCAGGGTGCCCGGGCGCGCCCGCTCCGCCCGAGGAGAGCGCTCGCCCCTCCAGGAAGCGCCCGCCTCGCCTCCCGCTTCCCTCCCCACACCCGCCCTCGGCCGGAGGGAGGAGCCCCGAGCCACCGCCCGCCCGCCGGCCCGGGAGGATCAAGTCCCGGAGCGCAAGCGAGCGGGCCACACCGCGCGGGCAGCGCCCGAGCCGTCCCGCACCCCGCCCAGGGATGCCCCGGCGCCCCGGAGCGCAGGCAGCGGCCGCCGCATGGTGAGGCGACTGCGGGACAAGCGGTAAGTGGGGGCCAGGCGGGCGGGCGGAGGCTGGCGGGGCAGCCTGGCGCGAGCGCCCAAGTTCGGCCTTGGGGCTGGGTTTCTAGCTTGGCGGGGTTAGGTGGCAGGCGGGCTCGAAGGACGCTGCGTTCCGCCTGGGGGACTGCGGCACCCCAAGTCCCTGCCGCCCGCGCGCGCCCAGACGCGCCACTTAGTTGACTGTGCTCCGACCCGGCCACGCGGGGGCGCTCCTCCTTGGCCCTGACTGCGGGTGAGAAAGGTTTGGCCGACGGTGGCGGCCTTGGGGGGCTGTTAACGTCCGGAAGCCGCTGAAGTCGAGAAGTCGGGGTGGCCCTTGGCAATCGTGCTTCTTGCCCAACTGCCTACCCCACAGGAGCCCTGCCCCAGGGAGCTGTCCGAGGGCCACCTCCCATCCGGGAAAGGAGGAAGCAGGGAGCAGAGAGGAGGAGTAGAGCTGGGCAGCTTCCCAGAAGTCGAAGTGTGTTTGCAAACTAGTTTTTGCGCAAAAACTGTCTGGCACCTGGGTGTTTAAAGGCGTAGGGGAGAGAGATGTCCTTTCTTCTTTCCTGCACGGCAGAGATAGTTCCGTAATTGATAGACAATCAAGGAGTCTTGCTCTCTTCCCACAGTGTTGGTCCCTCTGCTTCAGCAGGCTCTTCTTCTGGGTGAGGGGCAGCCTGAAAGGGGGCTGGGATTTGCGGAAGGTCATAGATGCAACAGGAACCAGGTGGCAATTAGAGGTTCATCTTGCTGCCTGATAAGCCCCATAAGTCTTTGGGGGAAAGAGACAAAGGCAAGTGGTGTGGGAGAACCATCCCAGCCGCCCTTTGTTTTATCTGCACCAAGGTTTGGATCATGTAGGATGGGAGGTCACCAAGGAATGTGGGGCCTCATTCTGCCCCTTGGGGCATCCACAGCTTCTGCAATAGGTGGCATCATTGCCAGGCAAGGTCCCCTACTGAGAAGCCCCCAGTTCAAGGCCAGGTGGCACCTGCCTGGTGGAGGACTCTGTCCTCCTGCCCTCCTCTCTCCCTTATAGACAGTACTGAGGCTGCTGAGTCAGGAGCAAAACGCTTTGGAAATCCAGTTCCCTTCCACTTAGAGAATATGGCCCCAGAAAGGATGTGGCATGGGCTCCGCGGGACGCAGGAGGCTAGCAGCTGGAGAGGGTGACCATCTGATTGTATCCTACCCCTGTCTAGGTGGAATGTTATGAAGTAGTCCACTGTATAAACACTGAGTCGGGGATCAGAGGTGCCTCCTGGCTCCCAGCCCTATGTCCATGCCTTCACAGGACCACCTGACTTTGGCTCTAGTAGCCGAGTGGAGGAGAATGATGTTCTCGATGAGTGGTAGGGAGCCTTTCACCCCGTTCTCCCACAGGAAATCAGGGAATGTGGCCTGGTTTGTAATCTGGCAACTGGAGCTTGCCTGAGGATGGCCCTGCTGGGGCTACTATGAGAAACCTGGCTTTGCACACCCTCCTCTGCTCTGTAGTGGGATGGTGGCCCCAATTATCTGAGCCTTCAGGTCATCATCTGTAAAATGGGCACTTTACCTAGGGCCTGTCTGGAGGCTGAGCATAAACATAAAGGAATGGTTTTATTGCAGCCCTCCTAGCCTGGGCCTAGAGGACTGGGACTGTCCCAGGCTGGCTGACACTGCCTGCTGGAGTGACAGGGGCCACACAGACAGATTTCTGCATGGAAAGAACCAGGGAGAGTAGATATAGATGATTGGTTTCTGCTTGCCTTTGCCACTTCGTGTGTTCATGTGTGGTCACTCCCCTTGGGTTTGGGGGTTTTCCCATCTGTAAAGGGAGGTAAACTGTGACACAATCCAATTGACTGAGCTGCAGGGAGGCTGGGCCAGGCATAGGGAGCCAGTGTTCTGCAGTGTAGGCAGCATTTCATGAAAGGCAATTGTGATGTTGCGGTGTTCTTTCAAGGGACCCTCTTTCACCCTCCAGAATTCCATTAGATTAAAAAATTGAGGGGCATGAGTGGAGATAGGGACCAAGGTGGAGGCTCAGTTTTTCTGTAGGTACCGAACAGCCGTGAGGAGAGAGCTCCGTGCCTTTATTCTCTTGCAGGGTAATTGTACGTTTCTTAAAGGCAGTTGTGAGGATCAAATTAGATGACAAAGGGCTTGTGTGCCAGCATGGTGACTGATACATGCTACGCACTTGGTAACTGCTGTCATTAGCACTGTTCCTGGGAGTATTAGTAGTAAGCCTGATGTGGGTAACTGCGTTTAAGATCCCTTCTGGGATTTTTCTGAGGCTGGCTTGCTCCTTCCGCTGCCCTTCCCTGGAAAGAGGAGTCCTGGAGTGGATCCAAATGTAGTAGGGGCTTCTGGGCTGTTCCAGGAACAGGGAGGGGTGTGAGGAGGTGTGTACAGCGCTGTGTGAGGTGATGGAAATCACCGTAGGATGACCTCTCAAGGCTCCAAGAAAACAGAACAGAAAGAATGAGCATCGTGGGACAATTCCCTCACTTCTGTCAGAAGAGGGAGCATCCTTGCCAAGCAAAGTGCCCTACTGAGAAGCCTCCAGTCCAGGCCCAGGGTGCTACTTGCCTGATGGAGGACTCTCCTTCTCCCCTCCTCTGTCCCTTACAGACAGCATTGGGAATGCAAAATCAGGAGCAAGATGCTCCAGGAATTAGTCACTGTTCCCTTGGAGAAAGGACCCCTGGCAGGCTCTTAGGAGCCTGGAGTTCGGGTCACCCTGCCATCTTATCAGGCAGCAGCTGGAAAGAGTGACAATCTCGTGCCAACACTTCCTGTCCAGAAGGGATAATATGGGGTCCTCCAGTGCCTTAGGACCATGTTGGAGTAGGTGTCTCCTGGATCCCAGCCCCATGTCCTCTGTCCTCCCAGTCCCACTGCCTTTGGCTTTTGTGTCAAGGATGAGAAAATTGCTGTCTGGTATCCTAGAGCATTTCCCTGCTTATCCTCTCCATATTTCTTCCTCTGGGATGTTGATGAGTGAGGATTTGTCACTGTCCCACTGTTGAATCAGCTTGCTTTATTTTTCTCGGAGCATTTGCCTTGCTCTCGAATCATCTTATTTATTCATTTGTGCATGAGTTGTTATCTGCCCCCTCACCAAAGGGTGCCGGCTCCACCAAAGGGCAAGAACAGAGCACTGCACTTAAGAGTAGTGCCTGCCACAGAACAGGGGCCCAGTGAACGTTCCTGCAAGTAGTCTTCCCCTCATTGTAGCCTATGCTAAATGAGATCTGCGATGTTGGATGACAAAGCCTGGGAGACCTACTGGCTTGCTCTCCTGGGCCCCTAGAGAGATCCCTGTCTCCCTGTGCTGGGTGCCAGTGGACTCACCAGCAGGAGAGCATAAGGTAAGGTGTGTGTTGAGAAAGGATAGAATTCATTCAGAAATGGAAGAGTTGGTGGCTGATGTTCTAAGTGGAACATCATCTTCTGCCATTGCCTGCCTGGCCAAGGGATGGAGGTGTGCTGGGAAGTCACCCATTTCCCACGTCATCTGGCCTGCTTTTTTAAAACCTCAGTTTCTTCATCTAGGAAGTGGGCCTCCAAAAGCAGGAACTATTTTCACTACCTGTAGAAATATATGCCTGAGCAGCTTCTCTGGGTCTGAGACTACCGAATGCTGAGGGTATAACTATAGGCAAGGCAGACTCAGCCACTAAGCAGGGAGCTTGGACACTGGATCGGGGAGCACAAAGAGAGGTGAGCAAACGACAAAAAGACAGGAACACTTCAGCAAATGGCAGTTGTCCTAGAGAGAGCAGGGTGCCATGACTGTGATGGGGAGTATAGTGGTGGTGAAGGATGCCTTTCAAGGAGGTGGCAACCTTGGCACTGAGCTGTTCATTGTCTAGAAGCCTCCAGGGGAAGGGCATTGGCTTCTTTGGGTTATATCAATGCTACTAGTGTCCAGCAGGTTCTCAGGGATGGTTTTAGAATAAAGGAAGGGGAGGGGGCAGGCAGAGGTGACAGCACATGCAAGTCCCACACGGGGCCATACCTAGTTTATCCCAGGAGCCCGTCCTCCCCACAAGGTGGCTGTCTCCCTTGATGGCCTTTTGTCTTGCCAGGAGCTGAGGACATCTGGCCTGCCTGGTGTGCCTGTTTTCTACCTCTCTAAGACAGGACAGAGCATGCTAGCTCTCCACAGTTGACTCCTCTAACCTGCCCTCCGGTTAGACCCCAATAATCTTTTAGTCTTTTGCCCTCAAAGGCCCCCCACCTGGGAAGGTTAGGGGCAGAGGGGTTGCTGGGAGCTCAGCAACCTGCTTCCAAACCTTCGTTTGCTACAGGCTGGCTGAGTACCACACACTGGATGGCTTAACACAGAAGAAATCTGTTTTCTCCCAGTTCTGGAGGCTACAAGTTTGAAATCCAGCTGTCAATAGGACCGCACTCCCTCCACAGCTCCAGGGAGGATCCTTCCTGGCCCCTTCCAGCCTCTGATAGTCCTGAGCTCTCTGGGCTTGTGGTAGCACAGCTCAGTCTCCTTCTCCACACAGCACCTTCCCTGTCTGTCTTTACATTGCATCCTCTGAGGACATCAGTCACGTGGGATTTAGGGCCACCCTGCTGCAAAATGATCTCATCTTGACTAATTATATCTGAAACTACCTTGTATCCCAGTAAGTTCACATTCTGAGGTATTGGGGTTGGGGGAGTTACGGTAGCTCAGTTCTCCTGATCTGTAAAGTGGGGTGAAAATAGCAGGGGTCATCTCCTGGGGTTTCAGGGAGATCTAGGCCCTTTGAGCAAGGCCAGGCACAGAGAACCAACCAGGAAGTGCTGTGATTCCCTTCTCCTTAGTGAGGACTTCCTAGAAGCCAGAACCAGTTGCTGAAAAGCAAATGACAGGGTCCTGACTTTGGGTGATGGCCTCCCGCCTGGGATGCTAAGGCTCAGAGCCCCACCACCTCTATCGGAGTGAGAATGGGATAGAGGTGCCTCCTGAGTGTGGCAGGATTTAGGCGGCAGCAGCCCGAAGGCCTCTGCACTGTAAGGAACCATTAGCAAGAGGTGGTGAGGCCCCCCTGCAGAGGATGTGAGCCGGGTACTCAGCCACACCGGAGCTGCAGAGGGATTCAGGCTTAGGGTAAGTCTGGGCACATCAGCCCAGAGATTCTGGGTGTGCTTGGTGCTGGAAGCTCAGAGCCACCCAGGAAGACTCTTGAGGCATTTGTACGTCCCCTGAGGCCAGAAGGAGGCTCACCCATGCTTTACTTCATAGACATCAGAGAGAGAGGAAGGGATATGCGTGGGTTCACGTGGAGAATTAGAGCCTTCTGGTACCTAGTTACCCCATGACACCTACTTAGAGGGGTGTCAGCACCACAGGGGATCCATAGGGTGGTCCCCCAATCTCTGAGGCCCATTAGTGCCTCCCTTTGAGTGAAGCCCCCTTTGAATGACTTAGGCCACACAGTCACCAAGCCCTCAGCTGTCTATTAGCCTTGTCCTCCCTCTGAGCCTGACCAGACCACTCCCAAGGTCCCCAAAGTGCTCTGGGTACTCATCCATTCCTCCTGAGCCTCCAAAGAGCAGAGTAGAGGGAGGGCCAGAAGGGAGGGCGGCAGGAGCAGGACCTCGCCCAGCCTCTGGACTCCTTGGGGGAAGGGGTGGCTGCCTCTGCACCTGGAGCATCAGGCGGGAGTCCTGGGCCAGGCACTCCCATGCTAGAAGAGCAGAGCTTGCTGGTGAGGCGGGGTTATAGAGCATGGCTTCCCTCTGAGTGTGGCCTGGCAGAAGCTGGGCCCCAGGAGGGCATCAGGGCAGACCCTTGCTGCAGCCTCCTCGCCTCACTGTCTGCATCTATATTTATCCCCGTAATGGCCTGGCCGCCTGGCAGAGTGTGGTGTCTTCAGAGCACAGCAGCTGGTGCCGTGGCTAAGGTGGAAAAGTGGTTTGTGTGGTGATACCACCCCTGCCTTGTCCAGGCTGCCAGCCTGTTCCCTTGGGACTGCAAGCTACAGGGTGGGACTGATGAAGCCCTGAGTACAGGGAGGGCCCCAAGGGGTGGGGGTACCTTGGGGCTGGACCACCTTTTCCCAGGATGCAGGGTGTGGGGTATTGTGCTGGGGCCATGGTCCTGGTGTGGCTGGAAGGTGGGGTAAAATAAACATCTCCTTTCAGCCTGGAGATTCACAAAACTCTTGATTCTAAACCTGGAAATTTTGCAAATCTCTAGTCCTAGGTTTCTATAATAATTCCCATACACCACAATTTCTTTTCCATTCACCTTTTCATTCTTCCTCATGCTCAACAAACATTCCAAACCAGCTCCATTTTGTGGCTCTAGGTGTTGGGGACAGCAAGGATGACAATGAGACTTGGTCCCATCTTTGCCTCAAGTGAGAGTAGCATTTCCTGAGCTGGTGGCTACAGTATGGCGAATTCAGAAGTGTCCTTCCTCAGGACCCAGGAAGCAGGAAGGAGTGGGTAGAGCTTCCTGGGTGGTTGGGTTTTTCCTTACACGTTGTACTGAGGTGTAACGCAGGAAACCATCTGTTCTACTCATCCTCTGAATGACTGGTCCCCAACCAACACATCTGTGTTGATAGCAACTGGGTCCAGAGACCTCACAAACAGTGCCAGAGCCTCCTGGGTCTCCTCCTGGTCATTCACACATTGCCACCTGTCCCACCCCTGTGCTTACTTTTACAGCATAGATTTCCTTTGTCTGTGATTGATTCCATCTAAATGAAACCATACAGGGTGACAACCAGCTTTCATCTTCCTGAATTTGGTATGCAGTAAGCCCTCTCCCCCAGCCCCTTGTTGGTGCTCCTGGCACGCTGTCTACTGTGGGTACAGTCGCCATTTGTTTATCCCTTTTCCTGGTGCAGGCATGGGGTGGTTCCAGTTTGGGGTTATCAGGAACAGTGCTGCTGTGGACATCCTTGCATGTATCTTTCGGTGAACATATGTGAGCATTTCTGTTGGCACTGCCAGGACACACATTCATCCAGCTTTTGCAGGCACTAGTGAATGCCTCCCTTAAGTAGTTGTGCTGATTTCTACTTCCTCTGGCAACCTGTGAAAGTTCAAGTTGCTCCATTATCCTTGCCAACGTGTGCTTTTGGCAGCTTTAAATTTTTGGCCATCCTGGGGTGTGCAGGATGGACTCCGGTATTGTGTTTGGTTTTGTTGAGCTGAGTTGGAATAAAGAGCTAAGTGAAGAAAAAGGAAGGGCATTCCAGACAGACGGAATAGCACAGGAAAATTAAGAAGGTGCAAAGAAGTATTGCTGGTCCCTGGGGTAAGTGACTAATGTAGCCAGAGCCAGAGGTGTGATGACCTTGGGAACCTGTCAGGGAGTTCTGGATGTCACTGTGAGACAGGTAGAGAGCCATGGAGAGGTTTTGCTTATTTTGTCCTGTGCCTACGGTGTGCTGGCATTTTCTAATTTTTATTGGAGAATAAGAAAACTAAAGTAGCCAGTAAACCCAGCTACTTGGGAGGCTGAGGCAGGAAGATCACAAATTTGAGGCCAGCTTGCCAATTTAGTGAGACCCTATCTCAAAACGAAAAAAATAAAAATAAAAGGGCTGGGATGCAACTCAGTGCTCCCTGGGTTCAGTCCAGTCTGTTATGCTATATGCATTTGCTATCCAAGGTTGAGAGATAATCGCCTGCCAGCCAGAGGCTAGGACCACTGGGCAAGTTGTTCACCTGCCAGAGCTCAGTCTCCCCATCTGAGGATGGGCCTTGTGTCTGTGCCTCGCTCAGGGGAGTGGAAAGGTGCAGAAGGCAGAGCCCAAGAAGGGCTCAGCACAGCACCTGGGCCAGATCTTTCTGCATCAGTGTGGCTGTGCCCACCTTCCTGTCCCAGTGCCCCCACAGGCTGCTGAGTGCATGAGGGCCTGGCCCCCAGCACACAGCTCTTCCTCTGTAGCAAAGACAGCACCACCTCCCTCAAAAGGTCACAAAGCTGCTTTGCAACTCCTGGACTCTCATAACTGCTCTGATAGGCAGCAAGAGAGAGGCTCAGTTCCTGGGGAAAAAACTGAGGCCTCAAAGAGAAAACGATGGCTAATTCTATGTGGGAACTTGGCTAGTTGTTTGGTCAAATACCAATGTGGATGTTGCTATGAAGGTTTTTTGTTGTTTTTTTTTTTTAATTTTACTAATGTGCGATTCATATTTAAATCAGCAGACTTTGAGTAAAGCAGATTACCTTCCATAATGCATGGGCCTCATCCAACCCATAAAAGGCCTATAGTACAGAGACCACGGTCCCTCAAAGATGGAGTGGGGGCCTACCCTACAGATCTTGGGCTTTCCAGCCTCCAGGATCCCATGAGCCAATTCCTTAAAAAATTTTTCTCAAAGTGGGGCAAAGTGGGGCAAATTGGGGCATGGTGGCGTGTACCACTAATCCTAGCATTTAGGAGGCTGAGCCAGGAGGGTAGCAAGTTCAAGCCCAGCCTGGGGTACATAGTGATGTCAAGGCCAACCTAGACTACATGGCAAGATCTGTCTTTTTTTTTTTTTTTTTTTTTTTTAATACTGGGAACAAACTCAGGACTTTGCATTGGCTAGGCAGGTGCCGTGGCAAGAGCCTATCTTAAAAGATACACTATTTAAAAAAAAAAAGATACACTATTGGTCTACTTTGGCTTCCTGAGTCTTTTCATTAGGAAATGGGGTGAAGGAGGTAATTTATCTATGGGTCCACTTAAGATGGCCCAACCCGTTGAAGGCTCTGTAACATAAGCAGCTGGCTGGACTTGGGGGGAAGGTTAAGGGTGTGGGGATGCAGCTGGGCTGAGGTGGTGAGCCAAGTGTCCTGCTTAGCAGAGTATCACCGTCCGTACCAGGGATTGGCAGGGTTCATATGGAGACCAAGTCTGATGTCTGTTTAATTAGGCCAAGTTCAGGTGAACTAGAGTCATCACTGGGGGTGGGCAGCCAGAGAGTGGCCATACTTCAGTCACTGTTGCCCATCAGTGTGATGCTGGGGCGCAGCCCGGGGCTCCCCTGAGAACTATTTAAAATCCCACCTGCCCACCCAACCCATGATTTGTGAGTGCTTTGCCCACATCCGGATGGCCTGGAAGGCTTTTCAAATACAGGTTGCTAGGTGCTTCTCCTTTTCTGATGCAACAGGTCTGGGTATGAGTACAGAGGCCCTGTCTGTGACAGGCTCCCAGGAGACGCCATAGCTACCTGTACGTGACCGCTTGCAATGGGGAGAGCCCTGGCCTACCACAGAAGACTGTGCTGTCAGAGATTATACCCCTGAGCAGGATTTGTTGGAGGCCGAAATGGTCCCAGACCCATAGTCCCTAAGAAACGGACACCACATGGAAAGGATATTCTATCCAGGTCTGTTATTTACTCCCTGACCCCATCTCTCAGCCTGTCAGCCTAGAGCTGTGCTCCTTAACTAGTTTTAGCCCTCTGCTGTCTTTGTGTGACCCATGCCCCCCTGAGTTTTGCCTTAGCTCCCTCCACTCCCCAGTGACCAGGAGTCCCTGATAACAGCAAAACTACATACTGCCTCTAGCTTAATCCTCACGACACCCAAGGAAAGCACCGCTACCATCCCCATCCTTCAGAGGGTGAAACCAAGACATAGAGAAGTTAAATAACTCACCTGAAGTCATACAGGTAAATGGTACAGCCCAGGATTCAACCCACAGCAGTCTGAGTCTGAGCCCGTGTTCTTAGCTGCGTGGCACTGACCAGAGGGCCAAGCGCTGTCCTTGTGACCGTTACGAGCAAGACTTTGTAGAGCTTTGCCTCCAATAGTTGGCAATGAAAATGGAGACTTTTTCCATTTTCCACATAGCAGATTGAACCTGCCTTTTCGGATGGCACGTGATGCCGCCCTCTGGAAGTTCCACTAGGCCATCCAGTGGTCACTAGTGGTCGTCCATTGTGACCGCCAGCTGGGAATCTGTGTGTTGGGGCTGCTGCTTCCCTTTCATCCTCTCTCTTCCCCATCTGAGTCTTCAGGTGTCCCTCAGCCACCTGCCTCGCTTCGTGTCTCCCCATCACTACCTACTTCTAAGTTGGGGTCTCCCTGGCCACCTTGGGGCACCTTGGGGTCTCCCCAGGGTGCACGGGGAGAGGCTGGTATCACTGCAGACTGGGCCCTTGACCTAGGCACGTCCTGCCCTTGCTTAGAAAAATCACTGTTGCTTGCCAAGCCTCACTTTCTCCTGATAAGCTGAGCCCTTCTCTTGTTGTCCTGTCGCAGTTCTGAGGGTTCAAAGTTTGCAAAGTGGCTTTGTGATATTTTGGGCGCTGTGAATAGGAATGTGGGGCTGTGCTGCAGAGGAAGACCTGCTTCCTGGGGACCCACGTCCTGTGCATTCAGCACATTCACCAGCATCCACTAGGTGCTGAAGTGGCTGTCATGTTAGAGAAACAGTATTGGGTTCTCTGCTCTGTAGGAAGGACAGATGGCAAATAGGCACATAGATAAATATGTAAAACAAAGATACAATGCAAGGATTAGTGAAGAAGACAGCATGGGGCTGAGACAGGTTACATTAGTTCAGATTATCAGGAAAGGCCTCAGAGGATGTGAGAACTTGATGGGAAGAAAAGTATTTTGGGTAATGGGGACAGCAAGTGCAAAGGCCCGGAGGCAAGAGACAGTTGGCATATTCAAAAAGCAGGGTGAAGCAGTGCAGCCAGAGCAGAGGGAACCAGGGAAAGGTGGTGTAAGATGGGATGAGGTCAGGGTCTTTGGGTCTGGGGAGGTTTGGGGGTCTGTGTGACCTAGAAGGAGAAAGCTTTGGAAGAGTTTGAGGTAGAGCTCTGGCAGCATCTGATTTATATGTTTAAAGATTCCGTCTGGCTGTAGTATGGGAGGGTGAGTTGTACTGGGGAGACCAGTCATGGACTGGGCGTGGCTGGGCACAGATGCTAGGGGCCTGACCAGCCTGCAGCAGGAGAAGTGGAGAGATGCAGACAGATGCTGGACCAAGCTTGGAAGTGAGAGGGGCCGCGCTCAGGGATTCGGGAGGAGAAGATAAGAGGAACCAAGGACCATGGGTTCCCAGATTTCTGGCTAAAGCCATTGTGCTCAGCACCAGAGTCACCAGATTGCGGTCAGGCTGCTTTGTTGCTGGAGCAGTGGACATGATGGAGGCTGAACCCTCTACACCAGGAGTGACGAACCTTTTAGAGACTGAGTACTCAAACTGCAACCCAAAACTCACTTATATTTATTGCCAAGTGCCGACACTGGCCTTCTGTGTGCTATTGTCTGATGTTTTGCTGGCTGCTGGGGTGATGCTGGGGCAGCTTGGCTCACATGGCTATAGAAAGGACTCTCCGTGCCCACTGTAGCACATGCAGCATAGGTTTGCCATCACTGCTGTGTGCTTCACTCATTGCTACAGCCGGAGGATGCTCAAGGAATATTTGTTGAATGAATATGTAAACCTATGACTAGGAAGTCTGGGCCAGCAAGAGACCCTGTCCTCCATTTGCTTCAGTTAACCCACTTGTGAAAAGGACTGCTGGTTGAGTATCTCCACCCTCCAAACTCCTTCTACAACGAGATCTAAGCACCCAGAACCCTGTGCCCACCTGTGCCCATCCATCCCTCAAGCAGGCCCTGGCTCCCCATATTCCTGCTCCAAACAGAAACCTCAAATTACCTGTGGGGTGGGGCCAGCAGTGTCCCAGCCTTCCATCTTGCCCACTTATGCATGGCAGACCCAGCCCCCCCTTAATGACACCTTGCTGCCTCCTGCTGGGGCAGGAGGGGAGAGGGCCGGCCCAGCCTGAGCTGTGGTTTCTTTTTCCATTGCGTCAGGCCTCAGGGTCCAGCCTGCCCGCCCGCTGCCGGGCTGGCACCCAGGGCCACTCTGACCCCCACCTGCCCCAGCTTCAGACATCATGTGCTCCCCATTTCGGGTATCCAGAAGCTTCCTGCCAGAAGGTAAGTTGGAGGTGGGGTCCTGCCCCAATGTAGAGGAGGAGTTCGCTCCCTGCCTACCCATCTGTGCTTTACTGGGCCTGGCTGGGGCCTGGAAGCAGATCCAGATGGAGTTAGTTGTGGTGGGCTGGAGGTCCTACATTCCAGCCCATCCCAGCCTTCCCTAGGACCCAGGGATCCTGACGATGCCCCGAGACTAGTGTGGAAACCAAGGCAAGGGGCTGGGGTTTAGACAGGGAAGGGGACTCAAATGGGGCAGGAGCGCTCCCGTAGGCACATGCTTTGTGTTTGGTGTCTGGGTGCTTGTGCCTATGTGAGCGGTCACGTGTATATCTGGACAGGCCAGGATATGAGCTGGGCGTGTTACCTGGCCCTCCTCCTGGTGAGAACAGAAGTGTCTGACTTGAAGCAGGGGCCAGTGCCCATGTGTCACCTAACATATGCAGGGGCCTGTGAGGTGGGGAGAAGGCGGGTGAGCTGGAATCCCAGTGCCAGTGATGGTGGGAAATGCGGGGCTGTGGACAGTGTGATCTCAGAGGAGCTGTGGGCCCTGGGTTGAAGTGGGGGCGTTTTCTTGGCTTCCTCCGCTGCAGCCCTGGTTATGAGCCTGTGCTCTCAGCCCAGCCTCCCCTGACCTGGTGAATTCTCTGGCTGTCCCCATATGTCCAATGATCTCCCCATCCTGTGTCCAGAGTCCAGACCCAGTTCGTACTCTGCCTCTGCTCTTTCCTGGCCATGCAACTTTAAACAGTGACTTGAGAACTCTGGGGCTTAGTTTCTTCATCTATAAAATGGGATTGCTCATCTTGCCCCACACTCTGTACCCCCTGGCAGGGATAGGTATAAACAGGTACTACCATCTATGCCCAACGCACAGACATTCCCCTGCTCCTCTCATTGGTTAAAGATCTGTTCTCCCTGCCCTGCACATGCGCATGTGTGCAGCTAACTCCCAGCTGTGCACGGTGAGAGGACGCAGTACACCTACCCCTCCAGTGGAAACAGATTTTTACACGACAAGAATAAATCTGGCAAGCAAATTGCAGTGCTGCCCTGATGCTTTGGGCTTGTATGATTTAATGAGCTTCTGGGGCAGGCGGTGAGACAGAGGAGGCCAAGGCCAGCTTTGTCACTGACATCTGGACAGTGACAGTGGTTTCCTTCCTGCCAGGCAGGTCCTGGGCAGGGGGGCTGTATCTGAAGGGAAAAAGGGGCCTGCAGCGGTGCTGGAGGAGGGGGCTGTGGCCTGTTGGAGGCAGTAGTGGCTGCAGCCTGGTGCCTATGGCCTGCTCCTTTCTGCCTGGACAATAGCAGCTGAGGACCAGAACTCCCCAATCCCTGAGTGAGCTTTTCAAAAGGCACCTCAGGCTGAGGATGTATCTCGGGGCTGGGGAAATAGCCGAATGATAGAGTGCTTGCCTAGCATGAACAAGCTGGCCCTGGATTCAATCCCCATCATAGAATAAAATGAAAAGGCAAATTAGATCGCGTTACTTCTCTACCTCCAAGGCTTCCCATCACTCTCAGACTAAAGTCCAGCTCTGTATCAGGGCCTGTAGCACCCACAGGACCTGGCTGCTTACCCCAGGCCCTCAATCCTTTTCATCCAGACTGGAATGGGGGTTCTGTGCAGGCTGAAACAGGGCAGACTTCTTCCTTCAGGATCTGCAGCCCTGGCACAGATCTGTTTGGCTCCTCCGGAAATGGATAAGCCCGTTTCCACCTGAGAAACACGGAACAGTAATACCTCTTGCCCCACATCCTAAATGGGAGTTACAGGCACTGTGCAAGGGCCATGCTAGCAGGGCTGTCAAGCACAGCGACTTGGATTGTGTTCCCAGAGGGAAGTCACTGCTCTCACCTCCCCTCTCTGGGAAGCTGCAGTGTTGGTTACCCAGTCCACAGTGAGGGGACAAAATATTGAGTGAAGAAGTTGAAGCCTGGTCCTTGTGGAGCATGCTTGTGGGGACCGGACTCAGCCACCTAGGTGACAGCCTGCGCAAAATGCACATGTGGCAGTGAGAGTAAGATCTGACACAATAGACTCAACAAACTGGGTCATGATACTGCATAGACAGATAGGAATCGGAGGCACAGAGTCAGCAAACTTGTCTTCAGGATCTGTGCCAGGTGGGACCAGATTCATCTCCACCCTGGAGATGGTTCCTCCACTGATGCTCCAAGTGAACACTATGTCCTCAAAAATAGAACTGCTTAACAGGAGCAAATGTCAGTAACCAGCTTTGATGGAGGGGTACAAAGGCCCGTGGTACGGGATTGGGGGAAGTCATGAGTGACTGAAGGGTCAATTCTGGGTTGCAGGTGAAGACCAACTCAGGAGGATTTGAGTGACATGAAGGGTTTGTCCTTTCATTTACTTATACATTCATCCTTCTGTCATTCAGCAAATGTACATTGAATGTTCCTTTTACTACAACTGTGGTGCTTGGGGAAGAGATACAAGACAAACATGCTAGACAATGAACAAGGTCCAAATTTGAACAATTTCTAGAAGCAGGCTTGCCAGCAGCCAAAGCAGTGAGGGAAGCCTGAACCCACCTAGCCTTAGGAGAAACCCGGGTCCTCCGGGCATGCTGAGCACCTGGGATGCCTGCGTGCACTGTGATTGGTGCTGATCTGACACGGGCACCTCACAAGGACCCGTGTGTATCCCAGGGCTAAAGACCAACCTAAGCAGGGGAGAACTCGAAGACAAACTGGGCACACTCCCAGAGACGCTGCTGTTGTGCATTTTTGCATAGTCTCCTCTGTCCAAGCCTTTGCCTCATTGCCTCTGTCCCCATCATCTCTCTACTCTTTCTTGATGGTCAGATCGGGACTTGCCTCTGGCAGGCCACAGGGACCCCTCCTAACTCTCCTTCCCACTCTCCTAGACTGCCAGGAGCTCCTGCTGCTACCACCACCAACCCCCATGGCCTACACGCCAGGTGGGGGTGCCCCTGTGGCAGGGGCGGCCCCCATAAGCTCCCAGTACTGCGTGTGCAAGGTGGAGTTGTCTGTGAGTGGCCAGAACCTGCTGGACCGGGACGTCACCTCTAAGTCTGACCCTTTCTGTGTCCTCTTCACAGAGAATAACGGCAGGTGGATGGAGGTGAGGCTCCTGTCTGCAGCGGGGCAGGGGTGGCTCAGTCAATGGGTGGGGTTCCCCCTGGGTCCAACAAACCTTTGGGGTCAGGGCCTTGCAAATACCTGGAATATGGACTGGTGCAAGGGAAGATGCAGAGAATGTTTATGTGTAAACTTTTTAATATATTTGAAATATTAATTATATTTGTGTCTACATTAAACTATAATCCATGTGTGTATACTTACATAATTTTGTATCAGTAAACTGTTATAATATACAGTTAAAAACTTTCATTTTTTTTTTTTTTTTTTTTTTTGGGGGTCTTTTTCCTTTTTATCGGTACCGGGGATCGAACTCACGACTGCCTGCTTGCAAGGCAGGCGCTTATACCACTGAGCTAAATCTCCAGCCCCCAAAACTTTTATAGTTTAAATGATCATTTATAGTAAAATGATCACTTCCAGTTTGAAATAAACTTCCTCTTGTGTTTCTGAATGAACATCATCAGTGAAAAGTAAAGAGATGCACAGGGGGCTCAGGCTTTAGACCTAGAGCCGGAACCAGGCCTGGCGGTGCCATTCCCTGCTATGTGGCCTCAGGCCAGCAGTGTCCCTGTCTGAACCTTCCACTTATTTATGAAAGGGAGACTTTATTTTTGCCTGCCTACCACAGAAGTTTCCAGAGCTTGGGACATCCAGAAAGTTCTAGCCAGGGACTTCTGAGTGGTAAGACCCTGGCCCAAGGCCTTGGGAAGGATGCAGCATGAGGAAGGAAATTGAAAAACCTGGGTGGCTCATGAGTTCAGGCTTTAGAACTTGCTTCATCTCCTGTTCCTAAGGGGACTTGTATTCACTGTAGTAAATTTAGAAAATTTACATAAACCTAACAAAGACCATCAAAACTATCAGAAGCTGTGGTTGTACAGAGAGAACTACTATTCACAGTTTGGGTAGTTTTATACATGTGTTTATTTTCCAAAATATGTATTTCCTTTTTTGGTAAATATTTAACTGGGCCATGATGGGCAATGGCTAAACTTACTGTGGTTTGTCCACAAAGAGTCTTCACAGATGTTGGCTTCTTCTCATGAGGCCAGAGCAAATGGATCTGGGACAGTGGAGCCATTTTAGAGGTGAAATGGGGCCCTCAGTGACTTGACTGTGTTGCGCAGTGCAGTGACAGTGCCACAGGAAGCAGCGATGGGACATGCAGCCACCCAGGATTCCTGGGGAAGCCCCGGGCCTCTAGGGGGCATTTCTAGGGTACCAGATCCTCTGCCAGCCCTTGAGGGCATTCCCGACACTGCCACCTCCCCCTCCTCAGTAGTCTCTGCTCCCACCCCAGGGTCATTCTGGCTGAAAATAGCTCAGGGCCAAGACCTCTTCCATCCCTGCTGCTCAAGTCTTGGAACTAGACTGGGTGGGAGAAAGTCAGCACAGCCTAGGCCCCAAAACAGACTGTCACCCAGACTCTGCGGTTTGGGGCTGCCGTGTCCAGAGGCCAAGAAGTGGGGTCCTGTCCCCTGTGCCACCACTGACACACAGGGTAGTGCTCCGTTGTCCTCTCCCAGGCTCCAGGTTTGCAGTTGGGGGGTGTCGGGTTGTACAATTCCAAGAATCCATACAGGATACAAATATCTGCCCCTGGGCCCTCCCTCTTCGTTTCCTCTCACAGCTGTCGGATAAAGTGCGGGGGTTGTTTGTTTGTTTTTTCATTTTTTGTTTTTGAGACAGTCTTGCTATATAGTGCCGGCTGGCCTTGAGCTTGCTTATGTAGCCCCGGCTGACCTTGAACACACTGTGATCCTCTTGCCCCAT
The DNA here is from genome assembly GCF_034190915.1 of Cavia porcellus. NCBI lineage: Eukaryota > Metazoa > Chordata > Mammalia > Rodentia > Caviidae > Cavia > Cavia porcellus. The sequence continues at coordinate 84,013,963 of NW_026947487.1, forward strand.
CCTGTCGAATGCTGGGATTACAGGCGTGTGTCACCGTGTGCAACCCAGAGTGTGGTTTGAATGAAGGGCTTTCTCAAAGTAGAAAGTCTGAAAACAGCACATAGTCAGATCCCTTCACTGTACAGAGGTGAGCCCAGGTGGGGAGCGGGACTTGCCTTCTGTCACCTACCAGGCAGGGACACCTGGGAACAGAGGCAGGGCTGAAGAGTTACGAGTGTGTGTACTAGCAGGTATAGTAGCACACTCCTGTAACCTCAGCACCCTTGGAGGCTGAGGCAGGAAGATTACACGTTTTGGTCCAGCCTGGGCAGTTTAGCAACTAGTGAGACCTTGTCTCAAAATGAAAAATTAAAAAAAGGGCAACACAGTCAGTGCCTGCTGCTCAAGGCAAAAAAAGAGTGTGGGTGTTAGAGTCAGGTCTGGGTCTTGAATTTTGGCCCTGCTTCACTAGCTGGTCAGCTCTGGTAAATCACTTAGCCTGTCAGTGCCTCTATTCCTTATTTGTGGGCTTCAGCCACACAATACCTGACCATGAGCGCAGAACAAAGTAGGTACTCAACAACGTAGAATCGTCTCTAGCCAGAGTTCATTCACCACCTTGACTCTGATCCTCTTTCCCTGCACCCCCTGCCAGTACGACAGGACAGAAACGGCCATCAACAACCTCAACCCGGCATTCTCCAAGAAGTTTGTCCTTGACTACCACTTTGAGGAGGTGCAGAAGCTCAAGTTTGCCCTGTTTGACCAGGACAAGTCCAGCATGCAGCTTGATGAGCACGACTTCCTGGGCCAGTTCTCTTGCAGCCTGGGCACAGTGAGCAGGACCCCTCCTGGTGGGTGGGAGCAGGGCTGTCCCCTCAAGATGTCAATAGCTCTGAGACCAGGATGGCCTGTTGGGGAGCCTCTCCTTCCACCTGCTTTTCCTGGCCCCACTTTCCTGGCCCTATCCCATTTTCCCCTGATGCAGGTGCAGATAGCCTGGAGAGCCAACAGGCACTGGGAGGACATAGCCAGGTGGGTTGGGACCAGGCTGCAGGTGCCAATCAGCTACCGCCACACCAGAGCCGGGGCGCCCTATGCCCAGAGCTGTGGATGCTGAGAAGCTGCCAGGTGTGGTCTCATCTCCCTGCGCAGCATCTGCCAGCAGCCAAGGCACCCACAGTGGTCGCACTTTGTGCTGACTCACTGTGCGACCTTGGACCTTTCTTTCCTTCTCCGAACCACACTTCTCATCCAGCTCAGTCCTTAGTAAGCCGCTGTTGGGAGGGAAAGGACTAGGAGCCCATGACACCGATTCCAATCGGCCCTTAAGGCATGTGCCTATGAGCAAGCCCCGACCTTGTTTTGGGTCTCAGCCCTTTGTACTTAGTGATGACAGCACTGCCCAGACTATAGGAAAGGTGAAACCATAGTAAATGTTTTGAGGGGTTGTGGTGAAGGCTGAAATGCTCTTGGCCTCCAGATGTTCATGAAAACATGGTGGCTGAACAGTGGAGGTGATGTCCTCTATTGTATAAGAAGTGGGGTGCAGCAGTCAGAGTCCCGCTATGTGTCTACACCCTCAAAGAGTAGCTGGGGAACCAATTAAGGATTTGTGGAGGAGGCAGGTGGACAACAGGAGACCAAGAAAGCAGCCTGGGGCTTGGTACCAAGGAACCTGACCACCTCCACCCTGGACAGAAGACAGGGCTGGGCAGTGACCAGTGTGCCTAGAAGGAATGCAGTGGACCAGGGCCAGTGGAGGGGGTACTTTTCAACATGCTCCACTTTTTCCTTCTATATTGTTCGGATCGTTGAACCCCATGGGCATATGTTACACACAGGGAACAGTAAACTACATACAAAGAATGGGAGTTTGGCCTCTGGGTCAGGAGGGTAGCTCTGTATGATGCTGTGAGGTGAGGGCACAGAGGGGGCTGTGCTCTGCAGTTGTTCCCACAACCTGAGTGTGACAAAGGCCTTTCCAGGGGCCACCCATGTCAGGGGAGCCTAACTGCCAGGATTCTTCTCCTGCTGGGGGATTGCAGACCAATGTCTTAACCTCTCTGGGCCCCTGCCTGCTGGCCGCCCAACCCGGTGAACACTGACAGGAGGCAGTGCATAACGTGTGCCCGTGGATGATCTGTCTTCCCGCCTTGCTGAGCTCCTCTCTCTTTCTTGCTGCCACCCCAGATTGTCTCCAGCAAGAAGATCACTCGGCCTCTGCTACTGATGAATGACAAGCCAGCGGGGAAGGGCTTGATTACGGTACCAGCCCCCTTCCAGCTCTCTACATCCCCCCTCTGCCTCCTCCCACTGCCCTCCCCCATCAATGGGCCTTTTCTCTGACAGATAATCACCAGCTTTGTTTGGAGTAAAAAGGCCCAACTTACAACTTAGCAACAGGTCTCTTAGCAACGGGCTCCACAAATGATGCACTAGAGGCTGCTGAGCTAGGGGGACAGTCAGCAGGCCCCAAAGGCAGCTCCTACACTCCCCTAGAGCCTGGAGGGCCCTCCCAGCACCCCTTCCCCACACCAGTCACTGCCCACCCCCCAGGGGCCTCTTCAGAGGCGCCTTGCTTAGCTGTGCTCTGCTGGTATCTGCCATGCACGTGATTCTTCCTGTGATGCAAACGATTCCAGCAATGTGCAGGCCAGCCCATGGATGGGCTCCTCTGCCCTCATGGTCCCAGAAGGCAGAACGATCCCATTTAGCAGATGAAGGAAGTGAGACTCAGAGAAGTCTCCCACTGGGGCAGCTGGCTGGTGAGATCACACCCGGTGCACGAGGCCTGGGAGCCAGTCACTATAGGCAGAGCTCCGAACCTGCCTGAATTTCCCATAACTATTACTCCCTTACTCGGTGAACCTCCACCGTGCCTCAGTGCCCACAGAAACACACTTCATTCACAGCTGTGCAGGGTCCATCACTCTGCACTTGGCCTTCCTGCCCTAGTTCCTTGCTGTTCCACTTAATTGTCCTGGGCTCAGGGCACGCTGAGTTTAAAACATCCTGAACACTCCCTGGATCTTCATCCACAGTGGTCCTGGCTCCTGGATTTTCTACTTCTGCTCCTCTACCTTTACCTGGGTGTTCAAAGTCAGCCTGTCAATGGCTTTCAAAGGCTAACTTCCCCACACTGAGGGCTGACCCAGAGAGACACTCCCACCCCAGGCCAGTATGTACAACGGACCCCCAGCATTTCTGTTTGTTCTAGTCTGAGCCTGAGTTCTCTCCTCTGGAAAATAGGGGCCCCTGCTCCATAGTGTAGTTGGGCAAGACCAACTAGAGGACAGGAATGAGAAAAAGAGCAATTGGAAAAGAACTGGGCCATGGTGCTGGCAGGGTGAGATGGACAACTTACCTGGGCGAGGCCATTCTAGAGGGACACAGGGTCCTGGAGGAGGCCCCAGCCTGGTTGTCACTTGGGGCATGATGGCTTTCTGGCTGTTGGTGGAGAGAAGGCCAGAGAGACTTCTCAGCAGCCTCAGTGTCACCAGATGGGCATCATTGGTGGGGCTAGGTCTGCGGACCATGGGGAAGGACGGAGGACAGCTGCGTAGTGTGAGTCCATAAGGCGGCAGAGGGAGTTGGGTGGCTGCTGGCCTCTTTGCCCAGGTGCACATAGTAAAGTGGCTATAATTGCTGACCCCTTAGTGTACTGAGCCCTCGGGAGCTGCCGGGGGTAGGTGGAGGCCTGTCATTCTGCTCCCTGTCCTGAAACCTTTCCCCGTGTCGTCACCACCACCCATGTCCTCTCTTCTGAGCTGCAGGAGGTCATTTGCTGATGCCTCATATCCAGATGGATTAAACCTCTCATTTTCCAGAAGATGGAAAACTGAGGTTTAAAGAGGATAAGAGACTTGTCACAGGTCACCTGGCACCAACCTGCTCCTCTTCCACCACCCCCAGGGCTCTAGAGTTGGGTCCTAGGCACAGGGCGCAGTGGCAGGGGAAGTAGGAGTGATCTTCCCCCTCACAACCTTACAGATTGCTGCTCAGGAGCTGTCAGACAACCGGGTCATCACGCTGAGCCTGGCAGGCAGGAAGCTAGACAAGAAGGTAAGGTGGCAAGGTGGCTTTCTTCCAGGGTAGTGTCTTTTCCCAACCCAGCTCTCTCTGGCCTTGCGTTTTTTGCCCACTGAGAACAAGACTAGTGTCTTGCAAGTTAGCACACATTGGGAGTGAGCTCCCAATCACATAGAGGCATTCAAACCACAGCAGGAAACCCACTCGTTACCACCCTATCTCACTTTATGTAAATTCCAGTGTTCTTAACAGTACTCTACCAGCCGCTCTACCCCGGGGCCCTCAGGACCCTGATTCCAGACCTCACCCTTCTGTCCCTCCCTCACACTGCTTCAGCTAATTCAGCCTTCTTGCTGTACCCAGGCTTATTTATTTTTGAAGCGCTGGAGCTAGAACCCAGGACCTCACACCTGCTAGGCAAGTGCTCTCCCACTGAACTACAGCTTCAGCCGGTTTAAACCAGATGCTTCTGTCTCAGGACTGATGCACTCGCTGCTTCCTCTTCCTGCAGCCCCCTTCCTTGAACATCCTCACACTGTCCTCCCTGCATCAAGCCTGTGAGGACTCCCAGAAATGGCAGTGGTTTTTGGTGGCCCACCTTCTCCCAATTTACTTGTTCTCTTGATAGTTACTACTGTCTCACATGCAGTCTTATCTTACTTTCTGTGCCCTTCACTTGCATATAACCTCCCTGCCACTTTTTAAAAACTTAAATGAATTTTTGAAGGCAATCACATCCCTTTAGTAATAGGATTGATTTAGATTTTTCAGAGTCTTAGTAACATAAAGTCATATCCCACGGGCCCTGGCCCTGTACCAGCAGCAACACCCTGTTTTTGGTTTTGGTTTTGGCCTTGGTTTTTGGTGGTGGGGATGAATCCAGGCCTTCACCAGCTAGGCAAGAGCTCTCTCTGTGCTACACTGCAGCCCAAACAGGCACCCTTATGAAGTTCTGCCCTGTAGAGGATACTGTTTATAGCTATAACACTTGCAAACTCTGATCCCAGCTCTTGTAGAAGAGTTCTAAGGGTCACTGGTCCCAGGGGCTGTAGCTGGGAGGCCTCTGACTTGTTTTGCAGAGACTGACACAGCAGCCAGGCTGTATCCGCAGCTCCCACCCTGCCTCCAGGTTGGGGGGCAGCCAGACCTCAGTCCTGGCCCCCTGCATCTGGTAGTGTTGTACCCCTTACCTGTGTCCTCTTGCTTCCCCCAGGACCTCTTTGGGAAGTCAGACCCATTTCTCGAGTTTTACAAACCAGGGGACGATGGCAAATGGATGCTGGTCCACAGGACTGAGGTGAGTGTGGCCATCTAACCACTCTTGCCACCTTAGAGTACGCTATGCAGTCCCAGCCACACACTTGTCACCTTGAAGGGTGACAGGGATACTTGCCTCTATCCATGGAATTGTGGCTATGGGTCCCTCTTGTCCATTCTCACTGGGTTGGCCTGAACCCAGAGCTGCCCCTTGCTGTTCTGTAGGTGATCAAGTATACGCTGGACCCTGTGTGGAAGCCATTCACTGTGCCATTGGTGTCCCTGTGTGATGGGGACATGGACAAACCCATCCAGGTGAGGGACCTTTGGGGCTTGCTCTCCACCGTCAGCTCCAGCCTCTGCAGGGAGCCTGGAGCAACTTGTCAGAGCTCTTTCTACTAAGACAGAAAGACCCTGTCTTGAAGGTGGCAGATGGGGGCAGGTGTCCTAGTCCTTGTACAGTGCACAGGGTCTTACCTCTGAGTTCCTACTCTAAATCTTGCCACCCTTTTTGGAGGGTTACAGAGCTTCTAGCTAGGATTGTGGACATGGGAGTACCTCAGAAACAATCTCACATTGTAAGGGTGGTGCCATGAGGAGGACAAGGCTGGAAACCCTCGGTCCTAGGGGCTAGGTCTATGAGTAGGTACGGTGAGGGAGGTAGCTAGGTAGGGCAAGCAGCCCTGAGTTACATTCTAGAGAACCTGGCTTGTGTTCCTGGGTGGGCACACTTCTCTGCAGTCATGGAGGACTGCCTCGCAGAGATGAATCTGTTGTGGACCAGCTGGGCAGGTACTGGGGTGGGGGGGGAATACCTGCACAGAAGATTGCAGTGGGAGGATTTTGCTCAGGGAGTTAACGGGGCAGGAAAACCCCTTTTGAGGACAGCTTTGGGGTGACCATGTTGGACCCATCCCAGGTCATGTGCTATGACTATGACAATGATGGAGGCCACGATTTCATCGGCGAGTTCCAGACATCGGTGTCACAGATGTGTCAGGCCCATGACGGTGTCCCAGTGAGTGGGGTCCCCAAGATTTCTGCAGGGGCTGGGGTGGGGTATGGAGCCTTGAGTCAGACTCAGTGGGGCTCAAATGTCACCTCTTTCTGCTGCATGACCTTGAGCAAGACTTTCAGTCTCCCCGTCCTCAGTTTCTCCATCCATCCCTGATGGCAGAGGATTCAGATGGGATAATGGTAAATGATAGCGTGCTCCCCTAGAGAGGGGTCAGGTGTTACTTAACATCGGGTGTAGACCCTCCTGGTGTGGGGTCTACACAGCTCCCTGGGGAAGGCAGCGGCCTTGTGTCAAGGCTGTGGCAGGGTCTTGAGGGCTGTGGGGAGCATCTGTCTCCAGAGCCCCCCCACCGCGCCACTGAGCTTCTGTTTCTGCCCCTGGCACTCAGCTGGAGTTGGAGTGCATCAACCCTAAGAAGCAGAGGAAGAAGAAGAGCTACAAGAACTCGGGCATCATCATCCTGCGTTCCTGCAAGGTGAGCTGACAGAGAGTGGGGCAGGAGGTTTGGGGCCACACAGAGCGCACCACTGCAGAGGGTACACAGAGCTCGGGGTCTGGAGCCAGCGAGACTAGGTGTGGGCACCACTGCAGAGGGTACACAGAGCTCGGGGTCTGGAGCCAGGAGGCAAAGTGTGCAAAATAAGTAGTATTTAACATCCTCATTAAGTTCTGAAGGTGGCTGGTTATACTTAGGTGGAGGTTGTGAAGACCGGCAGGGACTTTGGTAGTCAGCAGTTGTGACTGGTGCTAAGTCCTGGGACCCTGCATGGAATCCTGTGTGCGTGTGTCCGTGCGTGCGTGCGTGCGTGCGTGCGTGCGTGTGTGTGTGTGTCCCCCACCCACTCAGGCGTTGCTCAGAGGGCCTTATGATAGAGTGACTTGGGTTTTGTTATAATCAGATAAGGCCCACCTGCCTTTTTTCAAGTCTTTGTATTGAGACCTCAAGACCCAGAGCAACAACTCCCCCAGACCAGCAGACGACTGACTCCCTTCATTCTTTCAGATACACCGAGACTACTCCTTCCTAGACTACATCCTGGGAGGCTGCCAGCTCATGTTCACCGTAAGCCCGCCCCCGCCCCCACCCGCTTCCCAAGGGCTTGAGTCAGTGCCACAGCAGGAATGGCTCGGAATTGGCTGCGGGAAGGACTTCCCTGAGGCAGGAGTGTTGGTGGCTGCAGAGAAGAGGTCATAGGTGGTGGCCGATGCTGGTCATGACACAGCTGAGAGGTTCCCACAGTGTCTTAGGTGCACCCTTCTGCAAAGAAGATACATCAGTTCCTCCCCGGGCGCACAGCCTTCCCTCCTCTGGCCCCACTGCTGTGTCTGTGACCAAGTCCTCCTTGTCATTCCCTCCAGCCACCGGTCTGCTCTCCCAGCACCCCAGGCTCTGTGCCACCTTCTCAGGAAGACCTTCCCTGATTCATTGATAGACACTTGCCCTCTCCGAAGCCATCTCACACAATTTCACTTGTCCCTGTTTGTCCCCTCCCCATCAGCCTGTGAATGCTGTATATTTGGGCACTCTGCGTGTTTTGCTTCTCATTCAGCCTCTGTGTCGTGCAGCCCCTGGTGAGCAACAGGAGCTCAGTAGTCACTGTCCACAGAACAAAGTGCCACCTTGCCTGTGGCCCAAAACATGCCCTGCACACTCTGGACCACTCACCTGTTCTTTTGCCCTCCCATATCCTCAGGGCCAGAAAAGAAGAGCCATAGATGCCTGCTACACTCACTTTTCCCACTGCCTCCTGCTGCCACCACTGGATTCCAGGGGGCTGGGAACATTGCAGGGCCACACAGAGTCAGGAGATTGGCGTAGCTGATCTCTAACCCCTTTCTTCTCCATCTCCTTCTCTGCAGAAAGGCCAGGCCTTCCCCATGCCTCCAGGCTAGAGGGGATGGGGTTGTCCATTTGATAAATGTATGGTGAGCTCCTCTGTGCCAGGCTCTCCATGGTGCTCTACGGCATCCCTCTAGGACTAGAACTTGCCAACCCCACTTCGGGGGCCCTCCAGCAGCATGAGGATGTCATGGTGTCTCCCCCTAAAGTGACCAAAGTCCAGAGCAGCCTTCTTTCCCTAGCCCCACCCTGCTTCTCCCCTGCTGGGCAGGGGCCATGCTCACCCACCCTGTGCTGTCCCTCTTGGGGCTGGGCTGGAATCTCCTTGGGGCAGAGAAGACAAGGAGATCCCTGATCCTTGTCCACCTCTCTGAGTCCCCATTGAGCACCAGCTCTATGTGCTGTACCCAACCCTAAACTGGATAAGTCATCCACTGTGAGTACCAGCTGACTGCAGGGACAGACACAGCCCTGCCAGGAAGCCTGGGTCTCCCATCCTCAACTGAGGGACAGTGGGATAGATGGTTTGGGCTCTGGAGAAAAAGGGATCTTTGGCTGTACATCAGTCGAGTATTTTGTTTGGGCATTGGGCTTAATGCTTAGGCAACAGGGAGCCATGAATGGTATTAGAGCAGAGTGACACAATAATATAGTTAGATCCTAGGTTTCATGTCATCTTATGGGGCAGTGGGCCTGGAAGAAGAGTGGGCTTCCCAGGTCCCATCAGCATGTCCTATTCCTGGGAGTAGGATGGGGAGCTGAGGTCACTGGTTGCTCTGGGTATCTTCTCCTAACTCTCACTCTGCAGGTTGGAATAGACTTCACAGCTTCCAACGGGAATCCCCTGGACCCTTCATCTTTGCACTATATCAACCCCATGGGTACTAATGAATACCTGTCGGCCATCTGGGCTGTGGGGCAAATCATTCAGGACTATGACAGGTGAGCTTGGAGAGGGGTTTGGAAGGTCAGCTGGGTTCACTCAGCTGGGAGGCTAAGCTTTTCAGAGGGGACCCAGAGGTCTGCAAGCGCAGGAACATCAGCCTGTGGCGTGCATTCTGATTTGTCCCTTCTTTACCTGTAGCAGACATGGCTAATTGATTGCTGTACTCTTAACTGCCGATCCCAGACTCAAGCCAGATCCTTCTTCACACGAGTCACCAGTAAGGAAATGAGTCAGCACAGAAGATAACACTAGTTTGTTGTTGCTGCAGCTCCTTCGAGACTTGGGGAAATAGAGGCTAGGAGTGGGAGCCAGGAATTTGTCCAAATGTTTGCAGATCAGGGTTCTAGAAAGCCAGATACTCCAACCTCACAATCCCCACTCCTTCTGGGGTCTCAAGGAGCAGGTAGCATGCTAGACCCTCTCCCCATGACTATGCTATGTGGGGACCTCCGGGTTGGGGGTACAAGAGGCTGCAGGGGAGGAAGGAGATACAGGGAGAGCAGGTTTGGGAATCCAGTGTGCACTGGGCCTCCTTAAGAGAGTGAGTGTGATAACCAGTGTCCATCAGGCCACATTAAGAGAGGTACAGCCTGCAGAGCAAGGGAAATGGGAGTCCTATCTTCACAATATTACCATCCAGAGACTCTGGTGTCCACTTGACCACTTGGCCTCTGTAGCAAGCCATCTTGTGGGCATGCGGACTTCTCAAGGCCCCTGAGAGCCCAGGACACTGAATTGGGGCCACAGTCACCTCCTGCCCAACACATTCCATGGGCCGCTTGCTTCTGCTTTGGCTGCTGACAGTTTGTTCTCCAGTGGCAACCAGCGGGAGCCTCAATAAATGTGTGTAGAACATATGAACAGATGTCCTCTGCTCTCAGAGGACAGGAGAGAGAGAGAAAATCACTGGAGCTCTGAGAGACCAGTTTCCATGTGGGGCAGGAGCCATGGGAGCACAAAGAGAGAGGCAATATTGGGTATCAGAGAGACCCACAGAGAGAGAGAAAGGTCCATTTTGACTGAGTCATAGAGGACAAAGTAAGAGTTTGCAGTAGGGAGTAGAATGAGGCCAACTGTTGCAGGTAGAGGCACCTCGGAATTGAAGCTGAGTTAATAGCACCCTGCATGTTGCAGGAAGTGCAAGTGGCCGGAGGCAAAGGCGAGGGGAGTGAATTGTGAGAGACAGGTAGAAGGTAAAACTAGGCTCTCATGCCAGCAATGAAGGCACTTGAGTGCCCACTCAGAGTTCTCATTTTAGAACTTCTCCAGCCATAAACAGGAGGCTGAGAGACTGGAGCCATTGCACTCGGCTTTCATGATAACCTTGGTTTTGTAGCTGGCTGGGACCTTGGTTGAAGAGAGACCTAGAAACTACACCCAGGCCCACTGGTTAGAAGTGCTGTTATTGATTAACAATGTCTGCTATGGGTACAGTTAAGCCAGGTGCTACCCAGAGGTAGATTTGGGCTCTGCACACAGAATAGCCTAGCTTTCTCTAGATGTGATGAGCTTGTCCTTCTGCCCCCAGAAATGTGCAAGGCAGAAAGCTCCCCTGGGTGGGGGTCAGCAGGGGACAGCATGGGAGGATGGCCCAGATGTGACATGTTGTTCTCCTCTCCTCTCTAATTAGTGATAAGATGTTTCCGGCTCTAGGATTTGGGGCCCAGCTACCCCCAGACTGGAAGGTGAGTGGAGCCAGTGTTGGTTGCCTCTGGTTGTATGGTGTGTGTGTGTGTGTGTATAGTCTCTCTGTTAATTTTGGAGGTCCTACAGGGAGCCAGGTGCCCTGCCAGCTACCAGCTCTTGTCTCAGTTGCTCCTCCTAGCATGGGACCCTGCCTGGAGTAACATGTGTACCTCTGCTCATTCTGCGGTGCAGAAGGGAAATCAGATAGGGCAGGTAGATTCAGCAAATAGTGCAGCGTACCTGGGGACATCTGAATTTTACATCACAATGAAGCCAGGTGTGGTGTTGAACTCCTGTGATCCTAGTACTCACGAGGCAGAAGCAAGAGAATTGCTGTGAGTTCAAAGCCAGCCTGAACTACATAGCAAAACCATGTCTCAGAAAAACAACAAAACAAAAAATCCCCAGAATGATGTTCTGAAGTATAAATTTGTGCTGAATATTACATGGGGCATATGCCACATATTGCATCAAAAAAGTGCTTGTTATTATCTGAAATTCAAACTGAACAGGGCCTTGTGTGTTCAGTCCAGTATTCCTAATGATAAGCAGGGTTTGGATGCTGAGATGGGGCAGCACAGGTCTGGGGGAAGCTCAAGGGAGGGGGCCTAACCTAGCCTGAGGCATCAGGGAAGGCTTTCTGGAGGAGACAGGGTCTGTGCCTGGAGGAGAAGTAGGCATTTGCACAGTGACTTGGGTGGCATGGGGGAGGGGGTACTTTCAAGGGAGAGGGAGCCCCAGGAATCAATGTGTGAGTGAATCTCCACTGGAGTTGCTCAAGGAGAGAGATACAGGGGTATCAATGAGCAATGGAGGCCACCTGGGGTCATAACCTAATTGGAGCCTGGGAGGGATGAGGGTAAGTGAGGTGGGATGGGGATGGAGAGAAGTCAACAGGATGACTGGTGATTAAATGGGTGCAGGTCAAGGCCACCAGATTTCCAGCTGGGTGCTGGATGGGGCTGATGTCACCCACTGAGATGGGGGATGGGCCGGGCTTTGCAGGCAAGGGGAGGTGATGAGGTGGAGGTTGTGGATCACAGGGCAGAAGCAGAGGCCAGGCTTTCTGGGCTGATGACAAGCACTTTGGTAGGTGAGGTTGAGACGCAGTGGTGAGCAGGACCTGCTCAGGAAGTGGGACTGTGGCAGCCTGGCGGGGGCAGGGAGCAAATCAGAAGGTAGAACAGTACAGAAGCTCCAGAAAGCAGAGCAATTAGAAGTAGCATTAATGAGTCCCTAGAAGGTTCTGCACAGAGCACCACCTGCCTTCTTGGCTTCATTTAATTGTCACCCAAAACTGATGAAGTATAGGCCTTGTTACCCATTTGTTGATGTTTGCACCAGGAGGGCATTGTAGCAGGTCCCAGAAGGGACCCATCACTTCCTTAACCTCAAGGAGAAGCCACCATGGCACAGGCCTGTCAGGGTGGGCAAGGGCTTGCATGGAGCATGGAGATGGTGAGTGTGCAGGAGGAGGAGAAGCCAGACACACAGTCAGGAGCTGGGAAGGAGCCAGGAGAGAGAGAGGTAGAGGTAAAAGAGGGGTCCTTTGGGCGTGGGTGCCATGGACCTGCGGCAGAAGGGGGGTGTCAGGTGACCCAGAGCAGGAATTCAGTGAGACAAAGACCAGAAAACTGGAGAGCTCACTGCAGTCAGGGAAAGGCAGCACTGTCACATTTTACAGGTGAAAAAACCAGGGCTCAGGGCCCAGTGGGACTTGCCCAAGGACACCTTCACCGTGTGGGCCTGGATTCCAGGTGGGCAAATAGATGCAGACAGTTCTCCCTACATTTGTTGCCTGAGCAGCCTGTAGGGGTGGGCACAGAGGGCATAACTCTGCATATTTGTCTCTGAAGTGCCCCCTTGTCTGCCCACGTTAATAGAATGAGCTTCTGCCTCCTGATTTCTCTGGAGAGCCCATTTGACACCTAGAATTGCAAAGAGTGGCTCTGAGTGGGCACCTGGCTTTGTGCAGTCTGCAGTCCAGTCCTGTGGGGCCCTAGCCAGCCTCTGGGTAAACACAGGGATGCCACATGGGGGGCAGGGTAGGCTTGTATGGCTAGGCCCAGCACGAGCCTGTTGCTAGGACACCAGCCAGCTTTCAAAGAACTCGGCTGAATGAGATGTTTTCTTGAGCAGAAACCTCCTTGGAAATGTCACAGGGCAACACTGGGGAAGTTGGGGTTTGGCCAGGCTAAGTGCCCAGCAGTGCCAAGAGGGACACAGATATTCTGTCCCACCTGTCCTAGTGCGGAAGCCAGCCAGGCCCAGCCCTCCTTGCCCCTCACCCCCTCATTTAACTCACCTTGCTCCTGCCACACCAAGCTGACCTTTGTACTTTGCGCACGGTCTGTGCCCTGCTGGTTGCCCCTTTCACTGGGTTTCCCTACTGCTTCTCAGCTTGGAGTTCCTGTTCCATGGGAACGCTTCCTGACTACACCCACAGGGCTTCTCCCTGCCCTGGGTGTTGTCTTCTCAGACCTGTGATTTGCTTGTGACCTCTAGGGGTAAGAGCTGGGTCCTGGCATATTATAGGTGTGCAGTATTTATTGGCAGAATGGGTTTGAGATCCAGCCCAGTGAGTGGCCCTACTGGCTCTTGAGTCCTTTATAACCCACTAGGCTAGGGTAGGCACATGGGATCCATCCCCCAGGAAACTGACTGCCACAGTTTCACATGCTCCCACATTGGCCCTGTTACACCACTGAACCCCTAGACCCTAGTCCAGATCTGAGGGGTCAGTGTCACTAATCCTAGGTGAGGGAGATTTCCTCCTGAGTCTTTCTTCCTGCTAAGATCTAAAAAGCCTGAGCAAGTGGCCCTGTAATTATGATCCTCACACAGTGGCCATGAGGATGAAGAGGCCATTTCCCAGGGCTCTTCAGCCCCACAGTCTACGGGGCATTGCCAGCTTACAGTAACCCAGAGCTATACCAGGCTCTACATAAGGCCTCAGTTTCCCTATAATGGAGTGAGTGTGTGGTGTCTGAGGTGGAGGCAGAAGCTGATGTGGAGGATCAGCAACCTAGGGGCAGGTAGGGTAAAAAGCCAGGTGGCTTCCAAGGGACCTCAGCATAACAACAGGGGTCCTGGGCCAGATTTGGGCCAAGATGCTCCCAACTTAGCATGTCCTTTACATTTCAGGTCTCCCACGAATTTGCCATCAACTTCAACCCCACCAACCCTTTCTGTTCAGGTGAGTGTATCCTGCCTGTGTCTGCCCTAGGTGTGCAGTGGCCTGGCCATCTGTCTGGGTGAAGGAGCCAGGATGCAGATTTCTGTCCCTCTCTTGTATCCCCTTCCTGTCACACTTGTTCAGAATGACAGGTGGGGATGAGCTAGAGTTTGGAGTCAGACAATACTGGGTTCAAGGCCAGCTGCTGCCATTTCCTGGCTACAGGGCCTGAGAGAGCCTTTGCCCTCTTACTTGGCCCAGGAGTTGTGAGCCCTGCTTACCTTATTTCCCTGGGTGGCCAGGGGAGAATGACAGGGAGCAACTGACAGGAAGGCTGAACAAACTAGGAGGAGGAGGACACATCACACATCTTTCCCTGCTGCCCGTCTCGCTCCCTTGTTGGGAGGCCCAGCTTGCTCTCTAGCCCTTCAGGAAAAGCCATGGAAGGTGGAGGCAGGGCTGGGCAGTGAATGGGATGAATGTTCACCCTGCTTTGGGCCTCTGAGAATTTCTGAGCCTCCCAGCAACTGAGAGAGAAGGATAAGGGAGGGGACCCACGAGGCCCCACCTGGAAGAGGCCCACCATCTCGAGGCCCTACTGGCTAGGGTTTGGCTTAGGCCATAGCTTCTACCTGCCCTCGGGATACAAAGCCTCGCCAGATTTGTATTCAGAAAATTCATGGAGTATTTCCAGCTTGGGGCATTGTTGTAACTTGGAAACCATGGACATCTAGACATGTGGCCTTGTGCTCCTGCAGGGATCTGTCTGGTTTTGGGGTTGATCTCCAGAGACTTTGTTAAGCAACTTCTGCCCTGATCAAAGGCCTTCTAGGCAGGAGCACAGGGCAGTGGAATACTTGTGGGCTCGTAACAGCAGCTATTATTGAGCACCTACCGTGTCCCCACCTCACGCCAACACTGGAGAGAGTATCCAGAGTGGATGTCCACATGGCTTCCCCTAGTCACTGCAGGCTTTGTCAAGCCCCTTCTCTGGGAAGAGCCTGTTGGACCCATCATACCTTCGCCCTAGTCTGTAGATTATCAGTGCCACCAACAGACAAGGAGACAGGACCCACAGCCAGGAAGTAGCCCAGGCAGGATTCCAGCTCAGTGGCTTTACATTCAGGGCTCTGGATTTTTACCACCTTGCTCTACCCTTGGGGCTTCCGGTCTCCTGGCATTACCTCAGCAGCGGTGACGTATGAGCAAGAGGCTCAGGGCTGGGGGTGGGTGATGGGTTTTGCCCTGACGTGGACTCTCCTTCTGAGCTAGGCGTAGACGGTATCGCCCAGGCATACTCAGCCTGCCTGCCCCACATCCGCTTCTATGGCCCCACCAATTTCTCCCCGATTGTCAACCACGTGGCCCGGTTCGCGGCTCAGGCCACACAGCAGCAAACGGCCACGGTGAGTAGGCGGCTCAGGCATGCACCTGCAAGGATGGGACTGGCTGTGGCTGGGCACCTGCCTGACACAAGGGAGGGCTGGGCTGGGGTCTGCGCTTTCTGCCCTCCTGCCCGCCTGCTTTCCCAGGGCTGACAAGGGGGATGGTCTACCTTCCCTTGATTCTAAATGTCTAGATGAAATGATGCCTTGGTTTACCTGTTCAGTAACAAGCTAAGCTCAGCTGGCTGGGTCCCAGCTTCCCAGAGCCCATACTCAGAAAGCAGTTTCCTACATGCTTAGTAGAAAACAAGGAGCCTCCCTAGGGTGAGGTACTTGCTATGCCCAGGACAGATGGGCACTAGGAGACCCCATCCCTCTCAGATCACCTGGGTCCAAGTGGAGCAGCCTCTGCCTAACACTGAGGGTTACAGAGCTGTCTGGGTCTGCCTAGGGCTGAGTCATGAGGTCAGCACCATGGTGGCTTGCCTGAGGCCACCATGGCTGAGATGTGGCATCTGGAATATATGGCAAAGGATAATCCTTGGCCTCCCTGGACCCCCTGCCTCACCCTCATGAGTGGCCTTTGTCTCCTCTGAAGCTTGAGTTGAAGGTCTTCTCCCCCTCTTCTGAGGACAATGTCCCTGACATCACCCCTGTCCTCTCCCAACTCCAGGGATGTGACTGGGCCTGACTGACCAGCAAGTCCTACAAGTAGGACTTGCCGGGCCCTGTCTCCAGCCTGCTTTTCAGGCTCAAGCTATATGGTGGCATCTAGCTCTGAAGTGGCAGATTCTGGTCTGGACCAAGGAAACTTGAGTCCATTTCCCTCCTGGCTGCCACCCATGGGGAGACCTCAACAAAACCCAGCCCCTTTTGGTTTCTACTTCCAGTGAAAGGGAAAGGAAGCTGGAACTTTTAACCCTACTCTAAAATATGACCTGGATTTCCCCATGTACCCATTGCCATGGCCCCACCGTCTCTCACCTTGAGCCCAGGGCCAGTCCCAGTGCTCCACTGTCTGCCGAGTACAGATGCGAGTAATAGCAGGACCTGTTTAGAGGTGGGTGTTATTAGAATCAAATGAGGTAACAGAAACTGGCATCTAAAAGACTTAAAGGACGGGCCAGCAGAGAATTCGGTGGAAAGTAGTCTAGGAAAGACAGCACAAAGTGCAGAGGTGGGCCCAGGGAGGGAGGAAGTCACAGTGTGGGGAGGGAGCGGTACAGGTCACATCATGGGAGTGAGACTGATCCATCAGCTGTAGTCCCAGACCTTGGCAGCTGAGACCGCAGGCCAGTCCCTTTCTCACTCTCAGCCTCTTTCCCTCTAGTGAAACGGGAGTAGTGAGCCTCTGGGGTGCGGGAGGTGAGGATCTGGACCCCCAAAATGAGCAATAGCTCAGGAAGGCCCAGGAGGGGCATTTTTGTTAATTCCTGGAGGCTTGGAGTAGAACAGGTTGGCGAGGACAGAGCAAGAGGGGCCGCCTGCAGCAGCTGGCAGCTTCCACTCCCTCCCATCAGGATGCCAGGCCACCACCCCACCCAGTCTCTTAGCAGCCTGAACTCTCAGGGGGATTCAAAACAAAGCCTGTATTTTCCTCCAGGAGACACAAGTGGAGCAGGGAACAGGAATGCAGCCCAGCATTGGTGCCAGGATCTCTCATCGGCTGTACCTGCCCTGCCTGGAGAGGACCCAGCAGGAGCTGGAGTCCTGTAAGATCTAGGCCCGAGTCCACTAGACCCCAGGTTGGAGAGGGTTTGGGACCCTAGGGGAAACCAGGAAAGGTGTTTTTTGTTATTTTTTTTCCCCCAAGTATTCCGGATTGAACCCAAGTATTGTATTACTGAGCTATATCCCCTATCCTTTTATTTTGAGACAAGATCTCACTAGGTTGCCCAGGGTGGCCTTGAATTTACAATCCTCAAACCACTGCCTCTAGGGTATCTGGGATTACAGTCATGCACCACTACACCTGGCACAAAGGCTGTTTCTGTGTCCTGGGGGACGGCTGCCATGGGCCTTCTGGAGAGGAGAACGTGACTCTGCCTCTAAGAAAAGGGACCTGAGACCTAAGCATGAGACATCTGGTCCAGACCCTCTGGCCATCCAAACTTTCTTTTTATCTTCTCTGCTGCTCCCAGCTTCCTCCTAGTTGCCTCCCTTTGGTAACTGCTGTTGTCTATTCAGGCCATGTGACCTTGGACCGTCTTTCTGCAACTCAGGGCTGTGAAGAGTGGGGCCAGGGCTCTCTACTGGTCTCCCACTCTGTGGTTCGGGACCCAGCCATCGGCAATTCCTGAATCAGAGTATACCTGATCTCAGGGTGTGCCAGAGGTAGGGCAGGGGGCCCGTTGAACTGGTTCAAATTCCATGTCCCTCTCTTCCTGGCTGTATGACTAGGGCAGGCAGCTTGAGCGCTCCAAACTTATTTCCTCACATAAGAAGCAGTACCTGCCTTACAGAAGTATTGGTAGAATTCAAGTAGATGGGCAAATAAATTGTTCAGCCCAGTGCCTGGCACACAATAAGTGCTTCCCTGGTGGCTATTTCTATTTCTGGGGACACCTCTCAGGCTAGCATTGGATGATGTCGAGCAGTTAGGCCTATAGAAGAAGGAAGTATGTGGGGTTATCTGACCCTTTTGTTCAGCCATGTGTTGGCTTAGGGGGAATCTTTGGTGCAGCTTCACCCTCCCTGTCCCCAGACATATGCACATATACATACACCCTTGTACAGGAAACAGAGAGAGGTGGTAGAGGATCCAGGCAGGCCTGCGACTCCAATTCATTCACCACACATGTCTTCTCTGGCAAGTTTCTGCCCATCTCAGGGAGAGCATGGCGAGCGAGGTCTGGGCTATGCCCTTCTGTGGGGATATGAGCAGTGACACCATGTGACTGTGATGGCAGTGCATTGTATGACCACAGAGGTGGCCTCTAGCCAGATAAAGCTCAGGGAAAGCTTCTTAGAAAAGTGGGCATCCAAGCCGAGACTCGAGGTGCTTCGGTGTTAGCTTCCTGGAGGATGTATGTGTGGACTGTCCCAGCAGAGGGCTTGGCATATGAGTAACTGGCAGAAGAGAAGGCGTGTAGTGTAAGAGGGCTGTGAAGTTGGAAAGGTAGGGACCTTGGGAGCCATTAAAGAGTCTTGATTTTCTCCTGAGGGGAGTTGTGGGGGCCCTCTGAAGGGTAGTAAGCAGGATTGGACGGGCTAGGGGAACTTCTGTCATGGTCCTTTATCTTTTGCTCTGCTTTGTCTCCCAAGACCCAGGCCTTGCTATTCATAATCCTTTCCTGGTTAGCAACCTAGGCAACTCCTGTTCCAGTGAAGGAAGAGCCATAAGCAGCCAGCACTCTGGGGATTTTCTCCACTCCCATCCTGAGGGCCCTTGTCAGCCAGCTTCTCAGAAATAAGCTAGTGGGGAGCACAGCTTCTGCAGACTCTGCCTAGAACTGTTATGGTCAAGTCAGTGTCTTACAAATGTAATCACATGTTACATGCATTAGAGTAAGCAGCTATTTGTAGCTCTAGAAGTCTTGAAGAACCCCTGGGAAGAGGAAAGAGATACTCCATCCTTACACTGTTCAGGGATTTGAGTTGGGAAAGTCAACTTGATGGGTTGGATTTGTTCCTGAGTTCTGGACAGGGTGCTAGACCCATGAGATGCAGCGAGGGTACATAGGGTTGTCCTAGGGAGAGCTCAGGGCTTGGGGAGGAATGTGCAGAGGAGCCCTCCCAAAGGGCAGTGGAAACAATTTTGGAGCTGCAGGGAACCAAGAAGTTTCACGTGTTTGGGACAGAGAAGGCAACACTCAGCTAGGTCTTGGAGCTGTGACTGGGAAAGGTCCCCAGGCAGAGGGAAATAACCAGGAAGGAAATTAGAGGCAGAACACCGGGGTAGGCCGGTGGCCAGGGCAGTCAGTGGGGAGAGCAGAGCCTGCAAAGCCTCTGCAAAACCCTGCCCTATTTCCCCCTGCATTCTCCCTAACCGTGGACCCTCACGCCTCCCCTTTGGTCTGTCTAGGTGCTGGGCTGTGGTTCCTGGGTGGTAATGAATAGGTGAGGCTACAGGCAGCCCTGATTCCTTCCAGGCTGGGCAAGAAACCTGGGCAAGAAACTCATCAATTGCACTTTCACTGCCAAGGCTGCCCAGGCTGCTGACCCCAAGCCTGGGCACATGGTGCAGGTACCACAGCAATGAAGATTCACAGCCAGACTGCTATCCTGGCCATGCAGGCTGCTGTCCTGGCTCTGCAGGCCCTCAGACACGAGAGTCCTGGGTGAGAGGAGAGGTTGCTTCCAGCCAGGCTAACCATGACAGGCCACTAGTGCCAGTGGGTAGCAAAAGGGACATCAAGGAAAGAGCTCCAACTGTGGGGTTAAATGGACTTGGGCTTGAATCTGGACTAGCACTTCCTGGCTGTGGGGCCTTAACAAATCACTTAACCTTTCTGAGCCCGACAGCTCATGATGAGACTCACAATGGAAACAGACAGGGAGGGTCTGCCACACTGTCATTGTGTAGTTCCCATGGCCTGTTCACTGGTATCCATAATCCTGCAGGAACCTGGGCCTGTCTGCACTCCATCCCTCGGATGGGGACTGCAGGCAGGGAAGGAGCCCTGGCTTCCTGAAGCACATGACTGATTGAAACAGGAGCCAGGAGCTGAGAGAGCCACACAACGAGAGTGGAACTGCATGTCAGTGCTGCCAGGGCCTTGGAGACAGGTCCTATTCACTGACTGGTGGAGTCCATCAGATCACAGTCCAGCATTCTTTTCTTCCCTCATTGTCAGGCCTCTTTGTGCCTGCCTCCTGCCAACCCAGGTGCCCCAGAAGTACTGCCCCGGGCTAATTTTAGTGGGATGAGAGTGTGGTTAAGAGCCACCTAAGGGAAGAAGGGTCTCTGTAACAGTGGTACACTGTAAGGGGACAGGGCCTAGATGAATTTGTGAGGCCCCCCAAACCAGGGATTGGGGGATGGCAGCAGCAGCCCTCCACTGCAGGATTCAGGCTGCTATTTCCATGGCAACAGGTATCCCAGCAAAGGGATTGGTCTCTTAAAGGCACAGTGCCAGAGCTGGACTACTGCTGTCTAGAGCTGGGGTGAGGATGGCAGAGCCTGTGTCTCATTGGCTCATCCCATGCTTCCCTGCACAGTTTATACTTAGGGCACAGACAGGAAAGGGCTGAGCTTGTAGCTTCTGTGGGTTGCCTAGGGAGTAAATAATTTTGCTGGATGAGAATGTGGCCTGGGCTTACCTGGGGTCACTTTAGCCCTCCTTAGCTCTATGACCTTGACAGGTCCATTTTCTACTCTGACACCCAAAAGGGTCAATCTAGAAGTTCAAAGCCCTCAGAGAATCCTAGCATCACAAGGGCTTCTCTATTTTATGGATAGGAAAAACTGTTTCCTGAAAAAAGGCCAGAAGTTGCTAGGGACAGGGGAGGGGTGGGAATGTGGTGCCACCCATCCAGGGGCTGTGGGCCCACATGTGAGACCTTCTGTCCTATGAGTTTCTTGAACTTCATTCACCCTCCCCACAACTGCCACTGTTTATATTTTATCTCCTCATCACTCACACTAATTATTCAGTATGTTTTTTTTTTTTCTGACTTTGAGAAAGGGTCTTGCTTTATTTATTTGAGACAGGGTCAGGCTGGCCTTGAACTCATGGTGATCTCCTGCCTCAGCCTCCTGAGTGCCAGGATTACAAGTGTGTAATGTCACGCCAGGCTTATTGACATAATTTATAAAGAAACATTGTATTGGGGCTGGGGATTTAGCTCAGCAGCATAAGCGCCTGCCTTGCAAGCAGGCAGTCATGAGTTTGATCCCTGGTACCAATAAAAAAAAAAAGAAACATTGTATCTCACTGTATAACAGAGGGTAATGACAAAATTAAATAGAACCAAGAGGACAGTGATATGAGAGTGCAGCTGAACACATTGCCTCCTAAAGCTGTGAACCTTTTGCCTTTTATCTGCTGCTACTAAGGAAGGTTTGAAAGTGTTAATGGGATTAAAGACACTAGCACCAAAGTGAGGCTGCCTCCTAACAGTCTGTAGACTGGAAAGACCACTGCTGGGTCTGCTAGTAGGGCAGGCTCTTCCTGCCCTGATTTCATGGTCCTGTCCAATGCCACGTCTGGGAGGTGACCCACATCAACTTATGAGAGCCTTTGCCCATAGGACTTGCTTTTAGCCCCTGTGAGGTGTCCCCTGCTTATACTGAGTAAGAATGGATGGGGGCTTACAAAGGGGTGTTTCTGCCCCAGTGTCTGTCAGCCAAAATAAGGCTTTCTGTACAAGCCAGAGTCTCTCGGAATGAAGCTAATGACAAGTATGGAGGCATGATTTTTTCTTCCTTCTGTGTGTGTGTGTGTGTGTGTGTGTGTGTGTGTGTGTGTGTGTTAGGACTTAAAAGGACCTCAAGCATGCTAGGCAAGCATCCTGCCACCAAGAAACATCCCCAGCCCTTTTGTAAATTTTATTTGGAGATAAAGTCTTGCTGCTTGCCCCAGATTGGACTTGGACTTGCAATCCTCCTGCCTCAGTCTCTCCAGTAGTGGGATTACCATGCCTGACTCAAGAATGTTATTTCTTTGAGCAGTGATCTCCTGTGTGCAGATGAAGAAACTGAGGCCTGGCATGTTAGGCCAGCTGCCCAGAATCCCGTGTTGTAGTGGCTGGCAGAACAAGGGAGTGTGAGGTGACAGACAGGCAGGAGTGCTTTCTATGCTTCTGTCACTAGGCCTATAGGGCAGGGAACCCAAGGAGGCAGGATTCTGGGATTTGGCTGCTGCCTTCCTCCCAAGAGCGAAACGATGGGAGCAGGGGGAAGGAAGAAGGAAAAGGAGTTCCAGGAGCCTCAGGGCCTTGCTGAGTGCCCCACTGACTCCTCCCTGCAGCAATATTTCATCCTACTCATCATCACGGATGGTGTCATCAGTGACATGGAGGAGACGCGGCACGCGGTGGTGCAGGCTTCCAAGCTGCCCATGTCTATCATCATCGTGGGTGTGGGCAATGCTGACTTTGCTGCCATGGAGTTTCTAGACGGGGACAGCCGCAGGCTTCGCTCCTACACTGGCGAGGAAGCAGCCCGTGACATTGTGCAATTCGTGCCCTTTCGAGAGTTCCGCAATGTGAGTGGGAGTCTGGGCCAGGAGGGGTGGTCCCAGGGCCCCAGCAACCATGGCTCCCAGTTGAGGATAGAAGTCTTGAGACTGACTGGTTTAACCGTAGTCTCTTCCTCCTCAGCCCCAGTGACTCCCTGACTGCCTGCAGTGCACTGGTGCTGTGTTAGGCCTCCCACTGGCTTCTGTAAGCCATGGAAACATATGCCAGGAGCCTGTCTGGACCAGGACTCCCAGCAGGGGACCTGGACAGCAGACCTCTGACAGGGGTCCTAAATGAGGAGCTGACCTTGTGAGGTGAAGCGTTTCAAGGCAGATGGAGGGGCTATGGCCAAGGTCATAGGAGGGGACAGACTTTCCTGCTTTACATCTTAGCCAGCCCCTCACTCTAGAGACAAAAAGTAAGGATTGGCTTTAGGCTGGCCTCTCCCCTAAGTTCTTGGCAAGGGGGATGTGCCTGGAGGTGACTCTTGCCTTATTTGCACTGATCCCAAGTCTGTCCACAAGGAGGTTGGGGCTGGTAGCCAGGTCCATGAAGAGCCCCACAGGGGAGCAGTGTCTTAGATCCACCCGAGCGTGGCCATCCTGGTCCCAACCTTCCATCTGACCAGAGGTTCCGTGACCTCTTGCTCCATTTGACCCCTCTAAGCCTCAGAATGCTATAGCTTAGATTCTGGCAGCTTGTGTCAGCAAGAGGGGTCCCAGTCCAGACAGATTCTAGACATCTCAGTCTAGAATCCTTGGGATTTTCTGGAGATGGCGCCTTCCTCTGGAGCATTAGGTTCCTGAGGACAAACTCTGGACACTGATCACCCATTCATGCCTGGGACATGACCAAGTGCCTCTGCGTGCCTGGCTGTTCAGCAGCAAACCAGTCACAGCCTCCAGTCATGGAGAAGCTCAGGAAACTTGGCAGTTGAGTAGGCTGTGCAGCATCTCTTCCCCCTAAAAGCCTCCCACTGGCAAATTCAAGCTAAAACGCTATTCTCAGACATCTCCAGTGCACAAGGTGTGTTCTATTAAATGTCAAGGAAGACACTGCTGTGGTGAGATTCAGGCACAGGCAGGGGTGAGAGCCACCAGTTTTTAAACTTCCCAGCCTGTCAGCCCAAAATCTGTCCTCTGTAGCCCGCTGTCACAGCTGTCTGGGCACCATGCCCCTCCCAATCTCTGTTCATTAATCTTTGTTTTCTCTCCTCCCTACCATGCCCTGGACCCTGCAGGCAGCAAAAGAGACTCTGGCCAAAGCTGTGCTGGCGGAGCTGCCCCAACAAGTTGTACAGTATTTCAAGCATAAAAACCTGCCCCCCACCAACTTGGAGCCTGCCTGAGCCCGTGCCTAGCAGCAGCAGAAGCATGCCACCCTCCCCAGGAACGTGCATGCTCACCCTGCTTCCTTGTGGGTGGCATTTTTTACCAATCCACATTTTTATTTTTTACAATCAGACCTTGGTCCCCACCCACCCCCAGCCTAGCTGGGCTGTGTCCAAGTCAACTGATGATGCTTCCAAGCCAAACTGGCAAACCAGCTTCCTCCCCATCCCATCCCCCTTGCTGCCCTTAAGTATTGAATGTACTTTGTATAATTTTAGTGGAATTATTGTTATTAAAAAGAATAAAATTTTTACAGTCATAACTGGCTTTGTCCAATAACTAGCTGCAAAAAGGAACGTGTCCCTGGTGCACACTTTGTGTCATTGCCTGCACCCAATTCCTGCTGTTTTTTATACTGTGACTATGTCCTATTTGTTATACTCAGGGTAATAAAGGAGTTTCAGATGCCCCTGTGTAAGCTGCTTCTTCAGTGGGGACCCCATGGGTTTAATATCACTGGAAGATCCATTTCTGCTACCTAGCAAGTCTGTGGAACTGGGATAGTCACTTGTGTGGGGGACCTGCATTTCCTGACAATGGTGAAACTGGTACAGAAGGTGGCTCATTGTACACATTGATATTTCTGCATGAAAATAATGTACAAGCCCACATCAGTATTTCTGCAAGGTCCAGCGAACTCTCCCACTTCCTCCCTTCCCTCTTCCTCTTGGGCCACACCATGACCTATGTTCCTCCCCAAACCCAGCTAGATTATTTGTTGCAACCTACTTCAGACTCCTCTGGGTCTTCTAGGCCTTGTGGTCTGCAGTGTGTGAAAGCCTCTTTGGCCTCAGGACCTTGTAGGGTTAGCGCTATTCCTCCATCTTTGCTGTTTCCACTGCATTCCGCTCTCTAGACACAGGTTCAGCAAGCAGCCAGAGGACCACTCTTGGGAACTGTCCCATCCCCTTCTCCCAGTTCCCTCTTTTGCACATAAACATCCCTTCCTGTTCTACCTCCTCTGAAATTACAGCCCCTTAACAGAAGCAGTGTGTCACCAGTAACAGGTAACATTTCTGTTGGTGTCCAGTTCTCTGAAGAGTGCTTTGCCAGAATGTGTACATATGCACCCATACACTGGGGATTAAACCTAGGCCCTGTGCATACTCTGCCGCTTAGCTACATTCCCAGCCCTGCCTAAGGCACATCTTGAACCCTTTCCACAGCCCCTGACTAGAAGCACTTTGGATGGAAGCACATGGAACAGCAGATCAGGCATACTTGATATATATATATATATATATATATATATATATATATATATATATATATATGGCTGACTGTGCCCACACTGGTTCCGCTGCATCCAGTGCTTTCCTGGATTCGCAAAGGCTTCTTCTGGTGAAGTTACTAACTGATGGCCTTGGTTCTTCCACTCTACTGCTACTGGTTATTTGTCCCCAACCATGCTGGAGGTTAGCTGTTGTTACTAGTGGCCTGCTCAAACTGGACAGTAAAAGGCAGGTCCCATTTCTAGGTGCCCAGCAAGCTCAGGAGTCAGTTTAGCTGGTGGGAGTGAGAGGCACCTTCATCCCAAGTTTTATTCAATGCCTCTGTGACCTCTATAGCTACCAGGAACCAGCTAAAGTGTATCTTCTTCTCTCAGAGTTGCTGGCATGCACAGAACCCTGATTTGTGGAAGCCTTCAGGAAGGCAATGCCTCCATTACCCAGGCCACCCACATGGATGGAATCTAGTACTGGCATATCTGGCTCATTTTGGCTCACTTCCCCAGCTCACTACAAGACAGACATTAGCACAAGACTGCCTGTTTACTCGCATTGGGTAGCTAAAATCACTAGTGGATGTCACATCCAGGTGAGTCTGTGTCTTTCCAACCTGGGAGAATCTGTCAAGTCCAACTGGCTGGGGCCTCTCCACAGCAGCCTTCTCCCAGACCTATGTTTCTATGACCTTCGAGGGGGTGCGCTGAGGTGACCACTTCTCACACAGACCTCCCACCTTGTTCCTTCCTTGCTATTTTCCGGAATAATTTCCTAGGCTGGTAGAGGAGACCAATGTCTACTGGGCTAGGTTAAGGCAGAGTTCCTGCCTTGCACGTGGGTCTGTCCCCAGTGTTCATGCCCTGACAGACCAGGCGTGTGGGCCACAGCTGCTGCTTTCAGGCCTCACATGGTGGGAGACCCAGGCCCCTTTGCCTGAGACTACAGAGCTGAGTCAAGCATGCTTTGTGTTTCTGGCTGGCTTCAGTTCACAGCAAAAAAAAAAAAAAAAAAAAAAGTGTCTGAACATTAGACAAGGGTGCATTTTTTTAAAATTTCAAGCCTTGATGCTGCTACTTGGCTCTTCCAGATGGACATCAGGCTGAAAGGCAGACTTAGAAACTTGACCAAAAAGACTCCACCTTTGCCTGGGGACTCCTCCAGAGGCCTGGGCACTGACATTCATTTAAAACTTTCATTAAAGTCACAGAAAACTAGACCTAAAGTCTCAAATGAAATTCTTTTTCTGCCACCTAGCTGTCAGCTGCCAGGCAAGTCACTGAGCCACTGGGAATTTTAGTTTCCTGTATAAAATGTAGAGAAAGGCTGCTTCACAGAATACTTTTCAGGATGAAAGATACTACCATCCACTAACATAAACACCCAAGTTCCCTAAGCTGCTTAGCACATCCATGGCAGTATGTACTGAATGGAAGAGATCAACATGAGGGATGATTACATGCATGATTCTCACTGAAAGAGGAAGAGTGCAGGCTACCCTACAGCATAAAGCCCAGTGAAGATTTCTCTGCTGCTGGGGCCACATTCTGCCTGCTACTGCGGAGACTTCCTCTCCCCTACAGCACTGCTCCAGCAGGTAAGAGAACAAACCTCGGCCCTTGCCAGCATCACTTAAGGAATGAATGTGCGACCTGCTTCTTGTGTTCAACCTGTGACTGCTAAAGTGTTGCCAAGATTCCAGCCTCCCACTGAGCAGAATTTGCATTCCACTTTGGTATGTGTAACCAGGCTGGGCACGCCAGGAAATCAAAAACACCCAAGTCCAAATGGCTGCGCACTGCCACTGAGCTTGTTTTTCTAGAGAGGCTTAAAATGACAACTGGACCATATACCCAGAGCTAGGACACGAGTCAAGGAATGGAGTGTGCCAGAGCAATTAACATTTAGCAGACAGGCTTTACACCAGAAGCTGGTGGTGGAGCTATGACAACCAGATCTGACCTCTTGGCATTTCAACATGCTAGCTGCAACTGAGGAATGCCAGTGTCCAACAAGCACAAGAAAGCCACATGAACCCATGCTCTGTCACCTGACTCCGAAGCAGGGAGGCTCATGTGAACAACATTAATGAGGACTGCCACTGTCTACCGAGCATCTATATTTTCTCTTACCCTCCTCAGGAAAACAGTGGCATTATTCATTTCCCAAGGAGCAAAGTGAGGTCCTTCTACACCTTGACCAAATGACATAGCTAGTGGATGTCTGGCTCCTAGTTTGGAATTAGCACAGTGTACCTGCACAAGGTGGGACAAGGAGTTCCCAAGAAGGAGATGCAGAAGCAGCAGGATGGTTCAAGCAAATGGAGTTTCTCTCTGGTGGGAAGCAGGCAGTGGGAAGGAAAGAACTCAGGATACTTTAAACCATCTCTAGCTTACTTAGAATACCCAATACAATGCAAAGGCTATGTAACTAGCTGCTATATGCTACTGTCTACAGAAAAAAACAGTACATGTTCAGTATAGACACAATTTCTTTCCAAACTTTTTCCATCTATAATTGGTTGAATCCAGAAGCAAAACCAGCTCACCTGGAACACCAACTTTACATTTTTTGGTTTTATGCAGTGTTTCCTTCCATCCTTACATATCTTATTCTTCTTTGGATAGAACCACAAAGTCTACTTTGGATGCCACTTTCCCTGTTGGTAGGTACACACCCTCCTTTGCTCCCCATAGTTTCTACAGAAGCTGTGTTGCACTTCTAAGGCTCTATACGGATAAGCACAATAGACTACAATGAAAGGAACACAGAGACTTAATCTCTCCTGAGTACAGAGCTCAGTCTGAAGACTCCAATCTGGCTGTGATGCTTGGGACAGCTGGAGGCCCAAGATGCAGTACAGAAGCAAAAGCTCCTTTTCTGACAGATTTATTGGATTTGAAGTCCCTGTATGGTTTTAATCCCTGCAATCCTTTGTCAACTTCTTCAGACATCAAAAGAGGCCATGAGGTATAGTAATGACCTCTGAAGTCAAATCACATAAGCTTGGTGACTTTTTATTTCCTTAGCCTGCCTCCTGAAATTATTCAGTGTTGCTCTGGGTATATGTTGCAATCATGACAGCGTGATCATGGGAACAATGAAGCAGTGAGGCAGAAGGTGCCTACAGTTTTACCAAAGTGTCTTGTTTGTGAGGATGCAGCTGACACACCCATACTGACAGGAACAATTAGCACCAAGAAGTCCTGAAAAGGCAGAATTCATGAGGCATCAATTATGGGTGAGAGGAAGCCACCATCTGCCAGTGGGCACCAGAGTATCACCAAACTGGAAAGGGAAAAGAAGTGGGCTGGATCAGACCTAGAAGCCTCTCTGCCCACGTTAAAACTGAGTAGCTTCTTTGCCTGTCAGCAGCATCACAGTATCAACACGTTCTGTGTGTGTCTTGCTCAGTCTCACACCTGAGGAAGCTAAAACAGTTGATGCTGATGCAGGAACCAAGCAAAAGAAAGAGCTGCACAGGCTCACTCTCCCAAGGCAGGGACACCCAGATTGTTTTTAAACCCATGCCCGAGGCCTCCTCGGCCTTTCCTCCCTACACCTCCCTCCCACCTACTCAGTTCTAAGCCCATTTCCCTGTGAGACAGAAGGGGCACAGCTCCTCTGGTTCTTGGCTGCTCATGGCCTTGGAGCTGCTGTTTGGGAAGGGAAAGAGCAGTGTGGCAGTGGATAAAAGAAAGTGCTAGGGCAATACTTTTAGTCTTGCAATTGCTTCCACAGTTAAAAGCCACAGCTATAATATGAATGAAAACGAGAAGTACCTCGGTGAGGTGCAGAGCAATCATAACACACAAGCATGCCCTACTAGTTTAGAGTATTTGGATTGCAGAAGCTGCTAGAAATGTCATCTGGCTAACATATACACCAGTGATTCTGGTTTCTGGCCATGTTAAATAAAGCCTCTGCTTGTTTCTCTAAGGTTTAGAATCTTAAACTATATCTTTTATTTCAAAATCGAAAACAAAATAACTTGCCAGGCAGAGAAAAAAATCTGAGTAGAAGATGAAAGCTTGCTCGTTACCAGCCCATTCCTATACAAATGGGACTGGATGGAGAGGAATGGCCAACATTAAGGGAAACTTCACAATGAAGACTGGTAACTGACGTGCCCCACAGAGAAATTTCATTATTTTTCCTTAGCACACAACATGTTCCACAATGCAGTAGAACCAAATACACATTTGTCTACAATAAATTTTAAGGAACACCTGTGCAATAACTGCCCTTGTTTCCTGTGCTGTTGGGAAAGGAAAAAGTGAAAACAAGAAAGCAACAAAACCCAGCAGCACCCTTTTGCAAGCCAGCTAGTATGATCCCTTGGTACTGTCACAGGAGCTCCTGCAGGCCACACCCACCCTGCCATATCAGTGAGGAAGAGGCAGTGAGACTGGTTTGGTCATCTGCACTACAGTGGAAAGGAGACCACAGTTCTGGCCACAAGTGGATCTGGCACATTTTTAGGTGAGATTTTAAAAGTGTCACGGTGTGCACACAGGGCCGGCAAAGGAGTTTTTAGAGGGAGGTAATGAATGCCTGGCGGCAGAATGGACAGTCCAACTGTTTTAGGGGGGCCTTCCTGTTGAAGAACAGGAGTTAGGGTGCCTCAAGGAAGGTGTTGGTTCGGAAGATGGAGGAGACAATCTTCCCTGTGGCATTGATGGTGCCTTCACTGTCTGAGCTGGACTCAGAGTCGCTGCTTCCGGAGTAGGCGCCCAGACCTGGGAGGATGCCAATGCAGACGGCAGCGGAGGGGCAGTGAATGGATGGGCCACTCAGGGAGGTACTTCCAAGAGACACACAGGATGAGGCCTCTGCAAAAAAAGAGAATTTTTATTCATCACCTTTTCAAAGGTGAGGGGTCTTTACATACGTGCTGGGCTGGATATAAGGTTGTACCTAACAAGTCACCAGGCCGCAAACAGCCCTGTGTAGTCAATCTCCTTGTCATCCTCATTTTATAGACAGGGAAACTGACAAAGCAAATGAGGCTCTGGGAGGTGAAATGACTTCTTAAGGTCAAGAGGCAAACAAAGTTAGGACTTTATCCCCAGAGCCTGACTATACTCTTGTTCCCCACCAGAGAACAAAAACCTTGCTTACTTTCCAGGGGAGTTTTGCTTCCCTGTCCTCCTAAGGGGAACCAGTGTTTAACATTAATCCCTACTCACTTTGGACACAAGATGGACATCCGGAGATGAAAGACTTCCATATGTTCTCAACAGTAGGGATGAAGCCAGATTAAGAGAAATCTGTGACATTAACAATTGTATTGTGTCCTCAGCTTATGGGAATATTTGCTCCTTATGCAACTAGTACAGATCTACTCTGAAGCACAAACTTTAGCTGCAAAATAACACTTTATTAAGGAAGGCTGGTTTTCCCTGATGAGGGAGACAAGCAATTCAGAAACCAATTTAACACAATTTTTGCCTTCTAGTTATGTTCCTCTTTTACAACTGAGAAAACAAGCCAATCAGGTAACATTTTAAGACCATGCACAATGTCACTAAGTAGGTGGGGCTCTTTTCTTCTCAGGAAACCCATACTTACCCTGCCACTCAAAGGATGGAAAGCTTCAATCTAGAAAATGTAGGATTTGAAGGGTAAAGAAAGCCACTGCACTGTACCCTGTCTTCCTTCTGAATGTTTCTAGCCTCATTTAACCAGTGTCACAAACTGCTATAATCACTGTCACAAACTATATTATCCCCATTTGCTGATGAGGGGAGTCAAATGACTTGGCAGTCTAATAGGCTACTGAGAGTAGAAAACATTTAAACTTGAATCAAGTAGACACCTCAAGTAGATGTAAAATGAGACATGGTTCCAAGCATATGAAACAAAGAGTCCGCAAAAAATACTACCAAGAAACTGAACACACTGTTCCATGGCCAGTGTGCAGAATTCAGGGGCTCACAGGGTCACTCCAACCAAGAAGGAAACTGCTAACAATAAACAATAATACGTGCAGATGTTAGAACGTAAAACATTTAACAATAAACAATAATACGTGCAGATGTTAGAACGTAAAACATTTAAACTTGAATCAAGTAGACACCTCAAGTAGATGTAAAATGAGACATGGTTCCAAGCATATGAAACAAAGAGTCCGCAAAAAATACTACCAAGAAACTGAACACACTGTTCCATGGCCAGTGTGCAGAATTCAGGGGCTCACAGGGTCACTCCAACCAAGAAGGAAACTGCTAACAATAAACAATAATACGTGCAGATGTTAGAACGTAAAAAAGGTGAGGGCAGACAATGTTCACAGAGATGTTAAAAATATGGTTACAAGAAAGCAAGGCAAACATCTGCAACTATATCACAAAAGCTAATGTCTTTAAGATTACAAAGGAGTCTAATCTTAAGAAAAAAAACCAACTGAACAGAGAAGCAGAAAAAAGACATCAACAGTTCATGGAAAAGGACATATTTGAACTTTAAACATAGGAAAGGAAGACATTAGGAGGGACACTATGAGAAGAACAGCTAACTTTATATGCTGCTGAAGGAATATAGAGAAATTTGGCAATGACCTTCAAACATAAACACTGTACCTAAGAGAATAGTCACTGCAGCACTGTTCACAGTAGCACAATGTCCATTAATAGGCAGCTGGCTAAGTAATGGACTCCTATTCAGCCATCAAGAAGAAAGCATCTTGAGTGGGGTATGATTCCATGGTTAGGATTTTGCCCAGAATGCACCATGCACCAAGTTCCATCCCTAGGCACTGGGGGGAGGCAGGGAGGGAAGGAGAGAAAGCCAACAAAACAAAGCATCTGTCTTGGTTATGTTTCTCTCGTTGAGACAAAATACCTGATCCTAAAGTGAAGCAAGGAAAGGTTTATTTAGCTTACAGTTTTTTGAAGGTTTCATTCCATACTAAGCTGGCTCCAAGGCAGAAGTGGCACAGCTGAGGGCAACCGTTCATGGTAGCCACAAATGACAAGATAAAAAAGGGCTAAAAGGGGAAAAAAACATGTCAGCTTCCTTCCCTTATACTGTATGCCAGCTCTGCCCTGGACAAGTACAGCACTCACACCACCAATCCCAATGCCAGACAACAAACCAATCACAAATGCTAGATTCAGCCACCTCCATGACTGCATGAAGCTTGGGGGGCCACCTAGAACACAAACTATAACAGCATTTCCATCTGTACTGGAATTGAATTAATTCAAGATATTGTGATAAATGAAAAAGGCAAGGGGCAGAACAGCATGCATAAGTTATAATTTGGGAAACAGGTATAACCATGCATATGTATGACAACATCAGCAAAAATATATGCAAAAGTAGATGCAGTGGCTCCTCTGGAAGAAAAAAACTGATGTTTCCACAGTCTTACGGGACATGACATCAAGCAATATCATTTATTACTTAAACATTCATTATTGCTATGCATAACATACAGAAGGATGCTTTCAGTATTCTGGCAGAAAAATATGATTGTTTTAAAAATATGTATCTTATAAAGGTATGTGGTTCCATTACTTAAAAACTAATTTATGGCTGGGCATAGTGGTACACCCCTATAAGTCCAGCACTCAGAAGGCTGAGACAGGAGGATTAGAAGTTCAAGGCAGGCCAGTCTGGGCTGCATAGCCAAACACTATCTTAAAAAAAAAGAAAAGAAAAAGAAACAAAAAAACCACTAATTCATGTGAAAGTTCGCGAAGAACATGTTTTATCAAGTATTTTAAGTGTAAACTGAATTTAATGGGCTGAAAAAAGAAAGATCAAGTTCAGAATGCCTATGAGGATAACAGCTGGCCTTAAGGAAGAACAGAAGCCGGCTACAAAATGTGTGATCAAAGAATCTGGACCACCGTGCCATCATTAGGTTAAACGAAAAGACCAAAACCTCCAATTATATAGGAAGTTTTAAGAAAGAAAAGAGACTGCAACTCTGACAAATTTCATTCCAAGAGCAGTTAGCTGTCCAAAGAGGAACAAAATGGTGCCCTCTGACCTCACACATTTGGTGAAGTTTCCTGCCAACTCTTGCATTTGCTGTATTCACACTGTCATACCAAATTAACACACAAAAAAATTACTATTAGAGTGTTCTTGGGATTCAGACAGATGCGTGACTTGGGAATAGATGGGGCCAACTTGTGCATTCACTAGCTCTGCTCAGGCAGGTCTTCAGGAGGAAGCTGAATCTCTATCAGGATCAAGTAGCTTCTGAGGGATTAAGGGGCAAATCTGAGGACAGACTCAGAAGCAAGTTTCAGGGTATCATTCTTATGCAGCCTTATATCCTAGCAAAGGAGGCTATTTCTTGCCTAATTTCATGAAGCAGAACACAGGGATAAGACAGCATACAGAAAGACAAAAAAGATGTCTGCTTGAGATAGTTCAAAGAAGTCACACAGTCTTCCTTCCCACTGACTCATTCAAACAGTTTCTATCAGGAAGTAAGCATCAGATAAAGCATCAGATAAAGTAAGCATAGTTGAAATGTGTTTAAAATTTTTATATAAGTCAGGAATGTATGTGCACGTGTGTGTCTATGTGTGGGTATAGCCTATTGTGCTAACATGTCTTAAGATATTGTTAAGATAGTGAAATTATCAGTCTTATAAATTCTATCCTAATTTCTGCTGTTTCTAACAAATCGATAAATTGGTCTCAAAATTCAGACAAATCAAAAGGACCCCAAATAAGCAAACAATCTTGAAAAAGCAGTAAAAACACTCATATTTCTTGATTTTAAAACTTACTACAAAGCTACAGTGATGAAGACTCTGTGGTAATGGTATAAGGATAGACTTAAAAATCAATGAAACAGAAAAGAAAAACCAGAAATAAACCCATATATTTAAAATCAACTGATTTTCAACAAGAATGCTATGCCAGTTTAGTGAATGAAAGATTAACCTTTTCAACAAGTGCTTTCAGGATAAAAGGATATCCCTGTAAAATAACACTGAACCCCTTCTGTAGGCCAAAACAGAAACAAACTTTCTAGGCGTGGTGATGCATCCCTATAATCTCAATACACCAGAGGCTGAGGCAGGAGGACTGCCATGATTTCAAGGCTTGCTTAGGCTACACAGTAAGATTAAAACCAGCCTAAACTACCAAGATAGCAAGACCCTGTCTTAAAAAACAAAACAAGGGGGTTGGGGATTTAGCTCAGCGGCATAAGCGCCTGCCTTGCAAGCGCACCGTTGGGAGTTGGATCCCTGGTACCGATAAAAAAAAAAAAACCCTTAACAATCAAACGAACAAAAAACAAGAAAACTAACTCAAAATGAACCAAAGACTGGATGTAAGAACTAAAAATCACAAATTCTTGGAAGAAAATTACAAAATTCTTAGAAGAAACAGGCATAAATCTTCATAATCATGAATTAGACAATGGTTTCTTATGTATGATAAAACCAAAAAAGAAAAATTCATAAATTGGATGTCATCAAAATTAAAAGCTTTGGGCTGGGGATTTAGCTCAGCGGTGTAAGCACCTGTCTGGCAAGTGCTAGGTCATGAGTTCCATCCCCAGCACCAAAAAAAAAAAAAGCACTGAAAAAGATGTGAAGAAACGAGAACCCTCAGATTCAATATAAAAATAGTGCAGGTGCTTTGAAAAATACTTTAACAGTTTTTTAAGAAGTTAACTATAGAGATACTGTATGACCTAGTAATTCTACTTGTAGGTATTATACTCAAGAGACTGAAAAAAGGATTTCACAAATAAACATGTACATGAAAATTCATAGCAGCATGATTAACTTTAGTCAAAAAGTAGAAACAATACAAATGCCAAACAAACTGTGACATACCATACAATAGATATTATTCAGCCATTAGTAAAAACTATTAATTCATGTCACAAAACTTTGGATGAACTTTGAAAATATTATATTGACTGAAAAGAAACCAGGCACAAAATGCCACATATTGCATGATTCCATTTATATGAAATGGTATAGAAAGGAGTCTATTGAGACAGAAAAAATAATGGTTGCTACTGGCAGAGGAGAAGAGGGAATGAGAAATAACTGCTAACAGTACAGGGTTTCTTTCAGGTATTGAAAATGTTTTGAAAATAGACAGAGGTGATGGTTGCACAACCCTGTGAACATAGTAATAACTACTTAACTATAATCTTTAAAGGATCAATGTTATGATATATGAATATTTCAGTAATTTTTGAAGTTTATAAAGCTGGGGAGACTGGCACATTCCTGTCATCCCAGCTCTCTGGGAGGCTGAGCAAGGAAGACTGTAAGTTTGAGTCCAGCCTGGACAACTTGGCAAGATCTTGCCTCAAAATAAACTTAAAAAGAACTACAGATATAACTCATGTGTGTAGGCCTGGGTTCAATCCCCAGTACTGCCAAAAGAAAAAAAAAAAAAAAAAAAAAAGCCAGATACCATGTTTGGTCTCTGGTTGGATTCTAATTTTAAAAACAAAAATTGCCAAGAAACATTTTTTTTTGATAATTTGGAAAAATGGATACTAATTTTACATTTGACATTTGGTAATTATTGTGACTGTTTTAGATATGATCATATTTCAATTGATAAAACTAGCCAAAAAAGAACTTACTTTTCAGAAACACATACTGGAGAATTATAAAGTGAAATGTCTGGCATTTGTTATAAAACATTACAGCTCAGGAGGTATAGCCTAGTGTAGAGTATCTGGCTACCATGCTCAGAGCCTTGGGTTTGATTACTTAATGCTGCAAAATAAAAAATACATTTAAAAAAGTATTGATATGGGGTAATTATACTACATAAGAAATGTATAATACTGTTTCCCTGTGGAAAGGAGAGCAGATAGAAGAGGTATCTTGAGTGCAAGGGAGTTTTCACTGAGGGTCCTATTAAAAGTAGGTTCTACAGCAAAAGATGAACAGTGACAGCCCACTATGCCTGATACTCTAGGCAAACATTTAAAAAAGTACCCTTTTTTACTTAAAAGGGAGAAATAAATGTGAGTCTTGTTTACAGATGACCTGCTGAATTTACCTCAGAGTCTCAATCCCACAGGGAGTCAGAGACAAAACTGAAAACAGTTGCCTAAATTCTTCATCCCTAATACAGCCCCCAGGAATATTCTCCCTCGCTTACAACTTTATGCCACTTAATAAAGACAGGCTTCATCACATAAAAGTAACTACCAAAGAAAATGTACTCCTAGAGACTGTATTAAGCTTCTAGATCCAGGGGCTGGGGATTTAGCTCAGCGGCATAAGCGCCTGCCTTGCAAGCAGGCAGTCGTGAGTTCGATCTCTGGTACCGATAAAAACGAAAAAGACAAAAAAAAAAAAAGCTTCTAGATCCAACACACTTCAACAATCAACTGGAGCCAGGCATTCTGCCTCCCATGGGGAACAATA
Source organism: Cavia porcellus (assembly GCF_034190915.1). Classification (NCBI taxonomy): domain Eukaryota; kingdom Metazoa; phylum Chordata; class Mammalia; order Rodentia; family Caviidae; genus Cavia; species Cavia porcellus. The sequence continues at coordinate 84,050,398 of NW_026947487.1, forward strand.
CAGGCGAAATCAAGAAACTTGACATTCTGGGGAGACAGAGAAATTTTCTTCTGTGAGTAGAGGGCATCTGACCAGGGCTTTGTAAACAGTCCTAAGAAAACACAACTGTCATTTATCAGTTCCACTGGTTTCTAATACATTACTTTTGCAGAGCAGCAGACACAGTCTTGGGTATTTATCTTGCTTGTTATAAAATAGTTTGGCAAATTAAATTTAGATAGGCTTGTTTAAAGAGAGAGATGTACATCCATTCACAGATGAAATGCATTCCAGTCCTTTACTGTGCTTCATGTGCAGTATGAATAAAAAAAAAATCTGTCACTTACCTTGACTCTTGTCATCTGGGTCAGGGTCTGGTTTCAGTCTTTTCACACTATTGCCACTCTCTGAGCTGTAATTAAAAAAAAAAAAAAAAAAAAACCAGTGATTTGAGCTATGTCAATCTTGAGAATCAAAGCTTAGGGAATCAGGAGCTCCAAGAAACTATTAATGTATCACAGGCAGCCTCAAGGAGGTTCTGAAGGAGGCCTACAAGGATTTGAAATGAAAAGCCTTCATTTTAGGTTCTTAATCTCTTCCAATTATAAAATTTATTATAAAGTCAAACTCCTGATAAATCCAAGGGGTGAAACAGGTAACTTATAATTTTTTGGTCATCTTTATCATTCACTTTTTTTGGTGGGTTTTTTTTTTTTTTTTTTTTGAGACGGAGTCTCACTATGCAGTTCAGGCTGGCCTTGAGCTCACTTTGTAGCCCAGGCTGGTCTGGAACTCGGAAACGATCCTCCCACCTCAGCCTCCCGAGTGCTGGGATTACAGGCATGAGCCACCATGCCTGGCCATCGTTATCATTTAATTTGATTAGAAGATTTCAGACAGATTTTAAGAACACTTGGATATGGTTTACAAATGGCAAAAACTTAATTGTTAAACATTGAAGAAAACATTTAGAATAAATTTAAATGTCTTTTGGGGTCATTTGTCACGGTACCTTGTTTTTATTTGATCTATTTTTGAAAAATGAGTACCCATGTGAATATTAGGAAAGTAGGCTTGAGACCAAAAGCATTATAAAAGATAAAGGCTACTTAATAAGAACTGATTTGCTATGAAGAAATAATTCTGAACATCTAGGCATCTTACTCAAAATATATATGCAACAAAACTACAAAGAGATATCAATCAATCACTATGATAGCAGGAAATTTTAAAATACTTCTCTCAAGCATTGAAATACCAGCAAACAAAAAAACCCAGATTTTAAAAAACAGAACAAACAAATTTACTTGTTAGACCTCAACAGAAACCAGAAACAATTATAAAACACTGATTCTCCTCAAGCTTACTTGGAACACTCATAAACATTAAGTTCAGGAATGAGTGACAAAGTCTAAAGCTGCCTCAAAAGCATTAGTAAGCTCAGGGCCTACCTGGCAAGTGTTTGATTCTTGATACCAAAAAAGAAAATACAAAATAAAGTACTCCAAAAAGACCCTCTCCCCCACCAATAAAGAAAAAAGAATCAGTACATATAAACCATGATGCAATTGTTAGAAATCAGTAACAAAAGATGAATATGATACTTAATACTCTCTAAGATTCCATTAATAATAAAGTGCCAAGATGGGACAGAGATCCACGTGAACCAAAGAAATGTAAAGTCACCTAAACATGGAAAACTTAAAACACACTTCTCAATTATTTCCAACTTAAAGTTATTAATAGCAACTTTAAAAAGTTTAGTAGGAAATACAAAATTTGTATACAACAAAAGCTGAGGAATGTTTATAGCTCTGGATGCTACTGAAAAGGCTAAAAATGAACAAACTAGGTATGTGACAGATGTTTACAACAATAAATATAAGGATAAACTTGAAGAGAGTAAAAGATCCCTGACTGATGTTTTAAAATTTTGTTGTAGTTTTTTTTTTCCTTTTTATCCTTGAATAAAATGGATTTGAAAAAAAAAGAGAAGACATCCTTTTAAAAAAGGTGTTTGTTTTGTTTTTATGTCTCATATACATAGATACTAGTGGCTTTCAGACTTTGACCAGGCATCAAATCCATGGAACTTTTAACAATGCAGACTCCCATACTTCACTCCACACTTTCTGAACCAGGATGAATGTGAGGCCAGGGAATCTATAGTGCTTTCTATTTAAGGATCTTGCTATCTAATTTAGGCTGGCCTTCAACTTACTATGTAGCCAGGCTAGCCTTGAACTTGCAGCAAACCTCTTGTCTCTACCTCCTAAGTGCTAGGATTAAAATGTGTCCCACCTTACCTGGCAAGGAATTGATATTACTCAGATTTCCAAGAGACCTAATAAGTCTAGGGCAGTATAGATTAGGAGGAAGTCCTACTCTAGGAGATTGATTTGTTACAAAGCAATATTAAATGATTAATTTCAAAATCCACCAAGGGTTCTATGCAGATTTCCAAATAAGCTAACAGATCCTTTTCTAAAGGTAATATAAAGACTAAATAAGTAGTCTGCACCCTGTCTGTACCACCAAAGAGCCCTTGATTAGCCCAATCCAGTAACAGTGATCCAGGTCCCAAATCCTAATAGATACTGAACTTTGTTTGGAGCTTACATGAGATTTTGAAAGAATTCATGGCTTGTTATCAGACCCTTTTCAGGCTATTCACGCCTCTCCTCTGCTGCTATTCCACGATGACATTTTTACATGAAGGTGATGTTCCCAGGAACATCTGTAGCAGATGGATGATGTGCCAAACTGCAAGACTGCATCAACACACTCTCTTCAAAACATGTGGCTGCTTGCCAATATACTACATTCATTTTCCTAATAGACCGTACTTAATACCATTTTGCCCATGGTCTGGCTGGCCAAAGTGAAGTGACCAGATTCAATCACTCTAGTGCCATTTCAGGATTCGGAAAGAAGGGGTAAACATGCCAAAAACTTAGCAAGGGCCAGGGGTTTAGCTCAGTGGCGTAAGTGCCTGCCTGGCAAGCATGAGGTCAGGAGTTCAATCCCTGGTACCAAAAAAAAAAAAAAAAACCTCTAGATAGTGCTACCACATCAATTAAACCGGGCCACAGCCCTATCACGCTCTTTCAATGCCTCTGCAGCAGCTGCTCCCCCTGCCTGGGATGTTCTTTCCTCTCTGCCCAGTCAGTACCTTTTTAATATCTTCCCTCACTTCCCCAGCATGGGCACAGGCACAGGCACCTGCCAGGCAGAGTTGTGCTCCTCCTACTCTCATTGCCCTGCTACATAATCCTTTCACAGGATTTGCTACCTTATTTACCTTGAAACACAGATGTTCCAATATTGAGCTCCTGCTTTATTACTGTGTGACCTTGGACAAAAGTTCTGAGTCTCTGAAGTTTCAACTCTTCTCATTTGTAAAGCAGGATTATAAAAATACATATTTTATAGAACTGGTGAGATGAATAAATAAGATCATACGCAGGAAGCACTTAACAATGCCTGACGTGTGGAGGTGCTCAATGAAGAGAAGCTATTATTATGTTGATGGAACAATCAAAGAGGCAAGGGTCAAAGGCTATAGAAGATGCCAACTCTCAAAAGATGAGGCGAGTACACTGAAGGAACTTCACAGAGACCTGTGCTAAGTAACTTTCTGCCCTAGCTACCACTGTAAACGGCACTACGAGCACATGCAGAGAGATTTACTCTGTGAGAGCTGGCTGACCTCTTGTGCTTCACAGCTCCTGCCAACAGCTTCGCCTGGGAGAACTTGTTCTTGGTTTCTATTGGTTTCACAGGCAGTTTCTTCTCTACTTCCTTCTTGTTTTCTGCAGAGATTCCAACTTTATTGAGATTACTGTGAGTTACAGGTTAAGGGTTAAACTAAACAAAAGAAAGTGCCACTCCGGGTGATAATAAATCATGAGAAGGGTGACAAATATAACCCACTATAGCAGTACTGTGCAAGTCTCATTGTTTGAATGTCCACTTTGTATGCTTTGATACTGTGACTTGAGCAACTGTCTCTAGAATGATAATTGTAATCTATTAACTGGTGATTTTTTACTGTTTTTTTTTTTTTTTGGTAGTTCTGTATTAATTGTACCCTTACACTGCTTTGTTTTGTTTTTTCTCTTTTTCCTTTTAAATAAAATTAAAAAAAAAAAAAGTAGTCCTGTGCAATTTAAAAAAAACCTCCCTCACTCAGCCAGTCAATTCCAGCTTGTTTATTTTGAGATATGGTCCTTCCTCTGCCCCCAGTCCACTCTAGAAGCCCAGGAGCTGGTTTTAATATCTCTTAAGGTGATTTTAATGGAAACCCCATGCAAACATAACTCAAAAACTGGAGGGCTGTTCTAAAAGAATAAATAGAGTACATGCCACATGTACTTTTCATATTTGATGTCAACTTGTGGCTCTCAACTTGTGGCTGTCACTTTCAATTGCACTCTCTACCAGTTCCCTCCTGTTTATTTTCTGCTCTTTTTCACAATTTATTTGACAACAGATAAGTGCATATTCTGGTGCAAGTTTTTAAATTGCAGTGGTGCCTTAATGGAACAACAGTGACATCTAGTGCCCAAGAAATTTAAGTAGTCTCAAACAGTAGAAGTAGAAGATACACAGCTGAGATTATCCACATGTCTTTGAGTAACAGAGAAAGTAGAATATCAGAAAGACAGACATTCTCATTGTGATCATTCTTCAAACATTAACTATTCTTATAGGTGCTGGTTACTTTAAACAGCTGCAGTATTCAAAGGGGATTATGTGTAATGCTCAGAACTATTCTACATTCCATCAATACAATGTTTTTAAGGTAATCACAAAAACATGTTAATACCATATGTTCATTTTTCTAGCAGAGAATGGCAACATCCATTAACATGTAGTGATTTTCACTCACTGCTCCAACACAAAGGAATAGAAACTCAACAGGAAAACTCTCAATATTAAATATTTAAAAATCACACAAAACTATGGGTGTGGTGGTACACACCTGTAATCCCAACACTCAGGAGCCTGAGGCAGAAGAATCAATGCAAGTTTGAGGCCAGTCTGGGCTACAAAGTGAGTTCAAGGCCAGCCTGAACCATATAGTGAAACACTGTCTCAAAATTAAGACAAAGATGAAGACCAAAAAAAAAATTAAACAAAAATAGAAAAAATAATGAGAGCTTTAATTTTAGGATAAATGCAAAAGTAACCATTTTGTTTTTTATTCTTTTAAGGTAAGAAGGTGGTAGTACCTTATTTTATGATCCACATTCGAAGTCTGATATTTTTTTTCCCCTTTAAGTCCTGCTCCCCTCAAAATGCTTTAAAAACATAAGTACATCTAAAAATCTGAAGTTCATTACATGAGGCATTTTTAAAGTTGCACAATTTTAAGTATTCATAATATTGCTAAATACTAATTTAACCTAAGAGGGAACAAGGGGAGTTCTGCTGTTTACATGGCACACAACCCAGTTTATTTGTATTCAAACGTATAAAGCACCAGATTATAAAATGTACTATAATAATTAGCAAAGCCAAGAGCCAGCTCCTAATCTAATAAACCAATGCCTAGTGCTCCTATTCCTATTTCAGTGAGGCTCTGGCTACTTCTACATTTGAAATTAGTACATTACACATCAGTCATTGGCAAGCCTGCTTTTCTTTACTTTTTCTAGACAATCAGAAATTCCCAAATTTCTAATTAAAGCCAATACCCCTTGGAGCATCTTCAATGCTCCACTGCACAGTTACCAGGACTGGAGTTTCTGTTTTGTCCTTCCTTTTAGTTAGAAGCTGAAAGGCACCCAACTCACTGCCCTACTCTCCAGAACACTCCTTTGGCAGACAGTCTGTCTTATTTGCCAGGCAAGTAAAGGTGTAATTAATGTATTGCCTTACAAGACAAAAAATGTGGCACTTGTATGTGTATGTGCCTATTTCAACAAAAGTCAATACATATTATTCTGAGGTCAGCAGCAGCAGCAGCAGTGTGGAGGAGAGTTCAGAAGACTCAAGGTCAGTCCTACAGCTTTCCATCAACTCCTATCCTCACTTTGCACCTCAATGACACTAATTAGAAAGAGATGGGAGTCTGAACTTTTGTTACCAGTTCAAATTTAAGTCAAACTCAGGAAATTTGTCCACATTTTCTTCCATATAACTCTCTTTTTCATTTTGGTACTAGGAATCAAACTCAGGACCTTGCACTTGCCAGGCAACTCCCGTGTAACTCTTTAATGGAATCTACTACTCAGTCTCTACAAAAAAATACCAACTAGCACATACAAAGTCACATCACCAATCTTAAGAGGTCAAGCTTATTCAAGCACAGTAGTGAGATTATACAAAAATATAAATTTGAAATACTCAAATAAGCATTCCCACAGGTGGAAAAAAGTTATCAGTGGCATTATTAACATCTGCTATGTGGCTGGGGATTTAGCTCAGTAGCAAGTGCAAGGTTGTGAGTTCAATCCCCAGTAACCCGCCTCCCCCCAAAAAATCTGCTATGAGTCATACCTTAATTTGTTCACATATTTACTGGGAAGCTGCTACATGCCAGGTACTGGAAAAAGCAGTTCCGACCAAGTCCTACTCCTTATGGAACTTACTTTATATTCCCACAATAAAGAAATAAAATAAAGCCAGGCATAATTATATATGCAGGTACTCCCAGCAACAGTAGAGCTGAAGCAGGAAGATTACAAATTCAAGCAAGCCTTGGCAACTTAAGTGACAACAGTGAGAGTTTAAAAAAAAAGAAAGAAAGAAAGAAAAAGAAGAATTATTATTACAGTGCTGGAGGTGCAGTTCAGTGGCACAGTGAGTGTTTGGCATACTTAAGGACCTGGATACAAGCCCCAGTACCAAAAAGAAACAAAGGCAAAACAAAAAGGTAGGCAGTAACGAAGTCAGTGCAACCATGGATGGATGCTGAAGGCAGGCTTCTGTGAAGCTCTGAGCTGAGAACCAAATGCTGTGATATGCCAGCATTATTAAGATGTGAAGGCAGAGCATTTCAAGCTGAGAAGTTAGCAAGTTTAAGGCCCTGAGACACAATCAAAGCTTGGTGTAAGGAAGGGAACACAAAGAAAGCAGCAAGCTGAGTACACATAAGAAAGTGGTTTCAAGACACCAACAGGGAGGTGGGTTGGCCTAAATCATGTAAAGCCCTGTAGGACTCATGAAGAATGTTGACTTTCCTCTGAATGCAACAGAAAGCCTGTAGAGTGTTTCACACAGGAAGTAACATGCTGCCATGTAGGTTTTTTCAAGTTCCCTTTATTGAAGATAAGAGTAGAAATCCAATTAGAATATGGTTCATATATCTGGATCTGAATATTTTATGCTTTAAATGTGACACATGTTTTGGAAGAAAATGTTTTTTAAAGAAACCAGTTAGATCATTCACAGTCCCAGGGGATAGTCCACAACTGCTTTAGGGCAGCAGAGACAGCAAGAATTAGACATTACGGAAGCAATTTTTGACACAGGCAGCTAAGAGCACAAAAGCACCAATTACTGAAACTGGAAAATCAGAAAAAAAAAAAGCAGTGGAAGCAAGTTGTAGGGGTGACATGGAGTAAAGAATTTAGATTCGGCCACATTACATTTTGAGATGCCTACTAAGACATTTGTGCAGATTCCAACAAGGCAATGCTGAACCAAAGCAAAATAATCTTTGTTGCTTTCTCAGGCCTTTTATGGGGAAGGACCTAGTTGCACCAAGGGAGATTCTGTTAAGAACACAGGACAGTTGCTAAACATGTCCTTTTAAAAACTCTGTAGCCAATTTTTTCCCTGGATGAGAATGATTGCATTGCCCATCTGTCTCAGAGTCTAATCCCACAAGACAAGGATATCCTGCTACTCACTATCAGGATTTATGTCCACAGTTAATCCTAAAGGACATGGGCTTCTGATTCCACCAGACTCATGCACATAACAGATTCTACAAGTCTCTGCCAGTCAGAGTGATGGGAGTAACAGTGTTAAAAGAGGCTGGAGATTAACAAACAGAAGACCCTCTTTCTAATTATAAGGAAACTGACAACACAGACATATCTTACAGTACAAAGGATATTCTGTATTCCTTTAGTTCCTTCAGTTCTTCTTCTCTTCGTTGCTTTTCTATTAGCTCCTGCTGCCGAGAAACCTCATCAAGGAAGTTGGTCTCATCTTCATCTAAGCCTCTTACCATGTTTTCTGAGGAATTAAATAAGGAACACCAAGTAGACTAAGGGAAAATATAGTCTAATTTGACTTTTCCTTCCCCCACTGCCCCCCCATCTTTATTAACAAACAATGGATTCTTCAGGGGATTAGAACAAAGACCAGTTTACACCATGACTTTTAGATAATATGTCATAAAATCAAGACATTCTTCCCATTACTAAATATTAGAATAGTATTAAAATGGGTATCTTGAGCTTGAAACAATGTAGTCCAGAAGGCAGAAAGCTCCTTCTTTTCTACCAAATGAACATTTGGAGACTAGATAATCAAGACAATTCCACTGCTAGTTAGAAAGTGTGGCATGAGGCAAAAGTGCATCAGAAAGGCCCTCAAGAGTCCCTCAGACTTGTATTTTCTGATGCTTACTGAATTTGAACTGCTCCTCATACTCCTGCTGCTTCCTGTCTTTCTGTTCCTGTAGCCTTTCATAGAGAGACCGTGGGTCATAAACCTCCTCTGGACATTCTAAAAGGAAGACAAAAGAGATGAGAGATAAGAAATATATATTTTATAATTATTTTGGAATCATAAGGAGTTTTAAAGATTAAAGTCAAGTCTCTACATTAACTGAGGGGAGGATAACACAAATATAGTACAAAGACCATAGCTTCCCTTTGGACCTCAGCAACAAGTCACAAGTTCTCAAAGCCAACTAACAATGTCAGTAGACCAAGAGCTTGAGAGTTAACTGGATGAGGGGCCAGCTCAAACCCTCCATAGCAGCGGCACTGTCAGTTGTGGATCCATCCTTATAGAAGGAAAAATCTGAAGAATCTTCTAGAAGGAAGGGCGGCAGAGAGGAAAGAGCACGGCTATGAGTTGGGTCTGCTACAGAGGCCTTCTATAGGTTACTTTGCCCTCTGAGCTTAGGTTCAACTCTAAAAAGGGGACAGTTATACCTCGTTGGCAGGGTCACTGAATTTTCAAGATTATTATGCTATGTATCCAATCATAAGCCAAAAATATACCTTTGGGATCTTCGGGTTTTCGAACTTTCTCCCATTCTTCTTGTCGCCTTTTGCGTCGTTCATCTAATTCTGCCTCAGATACAAACCTCTTTTTGATAACAAGATTGCCATCATCCCCTCCATCCATAATGAAACGAATCAATCTACAAAACAACAACAACAAAAACCTCAAGAATTACAGTTAAAATTCCAAAGAGAAATAACATTTAACTGTATTTATCTAGCATCAGATGGAAAGTTTTCTTCCAATCTTAAAATTTGAAAAAAATCCTCAAATAGTTTAATTCATACATTGTTGGTAAGACTACATAATTACATTTTTCTTAATTCAGGTAGATTTTATTAACACCTATGCTATCTACAAAGTCAATGAGAAGATGTGGAATAAATCTTATTGCCAGGTACGTGTTTCACAGTAAATCTCACACTGCAGATGTTTGTCTGTACCTCTGTCTAGACAAACTGGTCCCCTGGGCACTTCTTTTCCTCAGCCCCTATCCTCCTTTACTTCTATAACATCTGATATTATTCCCTCTTCAGAGTCCTGTTTCAGGGACATGACTCTATATTAATTTGCCTGCTCTTGGTTCCAAGTAGATTCAGATGGAGTCCGTTGGTTACTAAATGACTGCTCTAGGCCAGTCTGTAAAAAGGGCAGTGGTAGCCCCCGAAGTTAACCATCTTTTAACACAGAGAGTGAGACTAGAAGAACCCAGATCTCCCAACTTCTAGCTGCATAATAAAGCAACTCTTTCCTCTCATGTCTGTGCCACTTCAGATTCAATTTTCAGTCGTCTCAGATTTTCACTCCCACAACTATCTCAATCACTTTATGCATATCTTGATGCAGAAGAGTCCCAAATCTATCAACCCACTTCTGTCTCAAACTTTCTTAACAGGGGAAAGAAAAATAAAGGTAGAAGAGTGTCTATTATTACTTCTAAGTAATCTTTTTCTCCTTTCTGCTGATGGTTTCTTTCCATTCAAACAACTGTGGAATTAGCCAGGCATGATGGTGCATGTCTGTAATCCCAGCACTTGGAGGCTAAGGCAAGAGCATCACCACTAGTTCCAAGCCAGCACGGGTTACATAATGAGTTCAAAGCCAGCCTGAATTACATAGCAAGACCTTGTCTCAAGACAAAAAACAAACAAAAAGAGGCATATATTCAACCCACTCTGAGTTCAACTCTGATAACTATAAAGTTTGTTACCACAAAAATAAAGCAGGTAACATTTACTAAGGTCTTAAGCACATACATACTTTTTACATGTATTATCCCATTTACATGTACACTGACTATATGAGAAGTACTGTTTCCTCACAGATGAAAAAGTGGAGGCTCAGAAGTTAGGTTACTTGTCTAAGGTGATAGAGGCAGTGAATTAAATCCTGGCTTGACATCAAAAATTCCAACACTTACTCATCTTTTACCTTACCCTTACCTTACCTTACCCACAAATCACTAAATCTTGATTCAACTTTTTTTGGGGGATGGGGTCTTGCTATAGTTCAGACTTGCCTCTAACTCACTGTGGAGCCTTGGCTGGCCTTGAACTTGTGGTGAAATCCCACCTCAACCCCAAAGTGCTAGGATTACAAGTGTGTACCACCATGCTGACTTCATCTTTTTTCTATATCAATCGCCAGTGTTAAAAATGCTCATCCATTTTTACTTAGTTCAGATATCCAAACATTTAGAACAAAAGAAATCATCTCAACCTGAATCCTACTGTTGACATTTAGGTCAATGTAGTGAGATAGAACTGTGAAAATTACTAGAAAGAAAACAGTCAACTGACAGAGCTGTTCCTTGTACCCTAAGATGCACAACATGGACACTTCTGACTCTGCATCATTTGATGCCTCCAGCCAGAGCTTATTACAAAATCGGAACTGCTAAGTCTCTGTGACCATGTCAAAAAACCTCAAGTTTTGCAGAACAACCTATTATGTGAGAAGAGCCAATAATTTATTAAGTGTCCATGGCAAAGAAAACATGAACTGTGTTTGGCTCTAATGGGTGAGAGACACATATTCAACCCTCCATTTCCCTTCTTGTCTTCTCTTTGCTGTCACTCTCTCCTGTCTCACTTTGCATTAACTGTTTGGTTTCTACTTCTTAGCCCTATTTCCTGGTAAATAATTAAGAGTGGGACAGGTCTGATGATACATGACTTCAGCTGAATCCACCACTCACACCCAGAAGCCAGTCTTATTCCCCTCTCAAGATAGACCACTGCACTCCCTTCCCAACAGCCAACGTCCACTGAGTATGCCTGATAGTTCTCTCTTTAACTGCACTGAACTGTTTTCCCTATGCATCACACATAAATCCACTGTGACTACACAAAATCTGTCAAATCTTCTCCTACATGACAGTGCTTCAGTTGTCCGTGATGAATTCCCATGTTCCTCTTGTTACTTTCCTGAACCAAACATCCCTGGTTGCTTTAATCATACACAATGGAGAAAAGTAAGTATTTCAAAGCAGTGAATTAATCAGATGGTGTATGATTTAAACCTGGGAAATAAATATTAGGATATAGCAATGCCACTGGCATCCTTCAAACACATCTCCTGACTCTTATTTCACCCTTTTTTGTTGTTGGTGGTGTTTTTCTTTTTCTGTTTTTTCGAGACAAGGTCTTGTTATATAGTTCAGAGTGGCCTTGAACTCACTATGTAGCCCAGGCTGGCCTCAAACACATAGTTGTTATCCTGCTCAGTCTCCTGAGTGCTGGGATTAAAGGTGTGCACCATCACAACTGGCTGATAAAACATTTTTTAAAAAAATGAAAATAACATGGGGCTGGGGATTTAGCTCAGTGGCATAAGCGCCTGCCTTGCAAGCAGGCAGTCATGAGTTCGATCCCTGGTATTGATAAAAAGGAAAAAGACAAAAAAAAAAAAAATTACATACAAAGTTCCCCATTTAACAACCTACCTGTTTAACTCTCTGAACTGACAGCAGAGGCATGATGTTTAGACTTAAAACTTTTCTTTGAACTTTTCTATACACCTTGTTTATAAAGCTTCAATCTTTTTTTAACAGTGCACCTTGTTTATACAGTACAATTTCTGTTGATTGTACTGTAGTACTGTAGTTTTATGTTGTTAAGACATTATAGTACTGCATTTACAATTATGCAAATAAAGCAAAGTCATCAAGTTGGAGTTTCCTTTGACCATTTCTTCGTTCCGAATATCATACATACATACTGTACTATCCACAATTCTTTACTTAATGACCAATTCATTTAGTGATCTAGCTGCAGGAACTAAACTAGCTATTAAACAAGGAATGTCCATATATCAGAATGGAAAAAAATATAAAACCTAGGATGCTTGTAAACAAGTTTAAGTAGAAACTCTAAAGGATTAAGAATCTCCCTATCATACTTATGAATCATTTTGGGGCAAGACAAATTTAGGGAATTCCATGCAATCCTTTATGCTCTCTTTTTCATCAGTCTCAAAGTGTTAGAATTCAACTTCACAAGTGGTTTAGTCTGAGCTATTATCATGTTTCATATACAAGGAAAAATTAAGGATAACAGTTGTTTAATGAAAGTAAGAAATAAAGCAGCAGTGCCAGGCATGTGATGCATACCTGTAATCCTGATATTTAAGAGGCTGAAACAGGAGCATCACAAGTTTGAGGCCAGCTGGGGATAAACAGCCATTACAAGGTCAGCTTAGAATACACAGCAAAATCCTGTTTTAAAAACACCCATGTTTATAGTGACACAGTTGAAATTGCTTGGAAACAGCCCTAATGCCCATGAACTGATTAAAGGATAAAGATGTGGGGTTTTTGTACAATGGAGTACTACTCAGCCATAAAGAAGCATAAAATTGAGACATTTCTAGGTAAATGGATGCACCTTGGGACTACAGTCTTTAAGTGAAATAAATCAAACACATATGTAAATACTGCATTGTTAAATATAAATAAGAGCCAAAATGTGTAATAGATATTGTGAAATAGGAAGAAAAGGTTAAAATGGGAAGGGGAAGTAAGGAGGAGGAAGGGAAAGGAAGGGAAAAGAAACAAATGAGAAAAGGAGAAAAAAATGGAAGCAAAGCTTTTGTAAATAAGGAGGGAAAGAAAAGCTGTAGGGAGGGAAGGGGAAGGGAGAAAAGAGTCAAGTTACATCATGCACAGGTACAAATTCCCTGTGATGAATGTGATCATTATGCATACCTAAAATGTTCCAATAAACTTAATTTAAAAAAAAATTTTAGCTGGGGATTTAGCTCAGCGGCATAAGCGCCTACCTTGCCAGTGCACGGTCGTGAGTTCGAGCCCCGGAAAAAAAAAAAAAAAGATGCTTAAAAAAATTTTTTAAAAACTTTTTAAAAGCAAGCAAGCAGGTAGAGCACATTTAGCAAGCAGGTAGAGCATATTTTAAAAAGAAATTAAGTCAGGTGCAGTGCTCCATGCCTGTAACCTCAGGTATTTTGGAGGTTGAGACAGCAGGACCATAAATTTCAGGTCAGCCTGGGCAACTTAGCAAGATCCTGCCTTCAAAAAATAAATAAATAGATAGATAGGCTAGGAAGGTAGCTTCATGATAGCATGTTTGCCTCAGACTCTGGATTCAACCTTCCGGCACAGGAGCAGGGAGAAGAAATTAAAAGACAGGAGCTTTACAATTTGACAGAAATTATTTCTCATCAGCTCTCAATGGCTTGATTTACACCACTGTCAAAACTAATAAACACTTCTAAAAGTCTGCAACTTTAAAGTACATGTCATAATCTCAACAATCTTGCTTTCTAAAAATATAAAGAACAAAATGAGATAGTCACATGTAGTAAATTTCTGAGATTAAAAAGGACTAGACTAGCTAGGGAATTAGCCCAGCAGCATAAGTGCCTGCTTGGCAAGCACAAGGTCGTGAGTTTGATCCCCAATACCAAAAACAAAAAATAAAAAATAAGGACTAGACTAAAACACACATCATTTTGTAGCCTCCTTATCAAGAAAGTGATAATGGTAATAACAAAATGGTAATAAAATAAAAAGTACTTATGGACTCTTTTAAAATTGAGACTTGGGCTCAAAACCAGTCTGACACCAGTCTGAGTCACTTAACTCTTCTGAGCTTTGGTGCTCTCTTGCATAGATTAGACTCACCAATAGAGATCCAAACACTGCTATTTAATATAAAGCTTTAGGATGGGTAAACAAGATATTTGATGTAAAGCACCGAGTAGTGTTTGGCATACTTAGAAATGCTTGGAAAGGTTTTCATTTACTATAAAGATCCGTGCTAACACGTTGTGGAGTAAGATAGTGTCTGCACTCAAGAAATGGGAGAGAGATGAGATATATAGCTCAGTGGCACAAGCACCTGCCTGGCAAATACAAGGTCCTGAGCTCAATCCTCTGTATCAAAAAAAAAAAAAAAAAAAAAAAAAAAAAAAAAAAAGATGGAAGAGAAAAAACTTCCATGAATAAAGATGGCATTTTAAGTGGGAAAAGGAGCACATGAAACTGACAAGTTAAGAAACACACATATGGAAATCAGAGTGCATTCTGACATGCACTGGCTATGCTAGATTATAATAATCACTTTCTTAGTTTTAAATTTAAAACTATCAACAGTCAGAACTTACCTAGGGGTAACAGCACTCCCTTTTTCTCACATATGTTATAACAGTATTTCCTTTACTACTTTAAGCTCCCCTGGGTACCCTTTTTCCTGCTAACTAACACTGAAGACCTGTAAACAATCACACTCCAGGGGAAGAGGAAAAGGGCTATAGATTGCTAGGTGGGATCTTTGTTCATTTTCTTTCATTATAACCAAGTCTGAGGTCTTGTCTCTTTATTCTTTAACTTACATTTAGAGGAACATAGAGAAAAGCCAACATTTTATAAGTTTCCATCTTAAATTGGTCCCAAATTCATAAAATATAAACTAAAGGTGGTTTTCTGGGGACGAGTTACTCATCACCATCTAAGATATACTGTGCCTTTAAGATTTTCCTTGTGTATTTTTTTGAAAAGAGACACAAACAAAAAAGAAACACATGTATTTAATTTTAACAAAAAGAATTACCATATATAAAATTACACAATTTGGTAATTCTATATTTTCTCTTTACTGCTATTTTCTATTTTGCTATTTTGTCAGTAGTTTAACTTAAATTAGGCTAGATTTTTATGCCAGAAATAAAAGAAGTAAACTTTAGCCAGGTCTGGTAGCACACACCTATAACCCTCGGAGGCTGAGGCAGAAGGATCCCAAATTTGAGCCCAACATTGGCAATTTAGCACAACCCAGTCACAAAAAGGCAGGGTGGGAGGAGCTAGGGATGGAACTCAATGCAAAGGCTCTGGGTTCAATCCCTAGCATGGTTAAAAAAGAAAGAGAAAGAAAGAAAGAAACTTTAATATGTAGTACTCTTGCACCAATTATATCAAATAATCATATAAATATGGTTATTATATATTAACTACCAAAGTGAATAGTACAGAAATCATCAGAAAGGACACAAATATGAACCAATTCACTTATCCAGACTTGAAACCTGGACATATACCTAGATTCTTTCTTCCTCTTCATTCCCTTATAGTCACCGAATTCTGCTGTTTCTACCTCATAAAGACCTTTTTAAATCCATCTCCTTGCCCACCCCATCAGGGACAGGTCCCTTTCCTTTCTAATCCCTTCTTTTCAGGGTCTCATCTTACCCAGACTTGGCAATTGTATTCCATTAATCTGCCTGTTTCTACTCTAGCCTATTTTCAATTCATTCTCTACAGTGTCAGCTGAATGATTTTTCTCTAAAAGGCAAATCTAATACCATCACTGCCCCACTTAAAATGTTAGTAACATTTACCCCATATGTATCAGTTGGGAAGATCAAAAATGTCTCCAGGCATTGCCAAAAGTATCCTGTGAGGCAAATTTGCCTCTGCGTTGTAAAATCCATTTTCATTAGCATGAATCCCCTGTCCCTGTCTTACTTCCCCCCTATTCAACTTTACCCTCAATAATCTTTCCATGCATGATGCTCTAAAGCTACAATGCACCACTGACATCACATCTTCTTGCCTTGTTCAAGCTGTTTCCTCTGCTAAGAACGCCCTTGATTTCTTTTAGTCCATGCAAACTCCTTCTTCATCTGCCCACACTCAGACTGAAAATCTCATCCTTGAGATTTCTATTCTCCTAATGAGTTAATATGCATTTCCTTCCTCTGTATTCTTCCTACAGTCATTCATAACTTTGTAATACTAATCCACTGTATTTTGTCATTTATGAATATTCAAACAGGTCTTTGTATCCACAGTGCTTATTAGCATAGCATCTGCCACATGTCAGGTTTATTTACTGAATAAATTGAGCAAAGAGAAATAACCTTACAATGAAGACTCCTAAGTACTATTCAATATAAATTATACAGAATGGCAGGCATTTAACAAGTTTCCTGTAGCTTCAATGTCCCATAGGAAATTCTATTCAAACACCATACTATTTGTGCAGAAAAAAGCAAAAGGTCAAAAATTAATAATATAACTGAGATGATTTTTCAAAAATAATGTGCTACTTTAATTTTGACTGATTAAAATACATATATAAATAATCAGTACTGCTGCACAATGTAATTTTCTTTAAAAAGTCCAACAGTCACTGCCTGATTATTCTGCAGTAGAGAAGTGCTAAGTACTTACAAGTTAGTGACTTTTTTTTGAAAGCAGAGATGGAGAAACTATGAAATCAGATTGTGTTATCTTCTAATTCTTATCACTTGCTAAATTTTCACAAGTTTCTTCTTTTTCTCTTTTGTTTATTAAAATAACTTAAAAGATAAAAAAAAAAAAATCAGTCCAGGGTATGGGAATCTAACTATCAAGATGCAATGTAGAAATGAAGAGTATTTGCATTAAGACTGTTTATTTTGTCTTTGATCAATTTTCCTTTACTCTGTCACTTTTTTCCAGGCTGATTCAAGTTTAATTATCAAACTAAACATTATGTTTTTTGAGGGATACACTTCTGTTAGGACTCAAAACCAGGCACTATACATACCACACAAGCACTGTACCACTGAGCTACATCCCCAGCCCAACATTATTTTTAAAAGGATTAAGTTCTTCAAACAGGAGATTCACAGAAAACAAAGCCACTTTGTCCAAACTTAAAAGTTTCAAACTGGCACAAATAAAGAACACAGTTATAAATTTGTTTGACAGCCAAGAAAACAAAGTTATTATATTCAAGCCAAAGTAACTGTTAAACACCGCACTACCAGGTTTATCCTGGAAACTATGGTATTTAATTTCCAGGTTGGTAGGACAAAATGGGCTTAGTGTCTTATAAAGCACAGTGTGTAAAATAGAGAACTTAACATTACTGCCCCTAAAATAAGTGCTAAATCTGAACTGGAAAGTTATTCACTTAGTAGCACCATGATGCAAGTTAAGATCTGGTTTCCCTGAAATTGAATTTTGTGATGGCAGAATTACTTAAAGTGTTTACGTCGTTGGCCATCGTACCATTCTAAGTTCTAAAATTAGATAAGATTGTACATGTAAAAACACACCAGAGAGAATCAGATTTCTGTATTATGGTGTTCTAAGGCTTCGCTTAGGGTAGCAAAACAATACATCAATCTATTTCTTTCTGTCAGTAAACATATAATTTACAGCTTTCTAACCCTTCTACCCTGATGTTAAGTCACCCTTAGGACAGCCATCTGGATAACTCAACTATATTCCTAAGGTCTTTCTTAGGAAAGTAGTCTTACTTTCTGCCTTCTACCAAGAAATAGTAACTTAGATTAAGTCAATTTTTCTTTTTTCTTTTTTTATTATTATTTTTTTTTATCGGTACCAGGGATCGAAGTCACGACTGCCTGCTTGCAAGGCAGGCACTTATGCCGCTGAGCTAAATCCCCAGCCCCTAGCTAATTTTTCTTATAAAATTGCTTCAGTGACAACAGAAAACATTGTTAGTATTTATTACCAAACCAAAGTAAAATCAATCTACTAATACCAAAGTTCACTTAATATACTCCAGTAGCAAAGGAGACTAAAATATCTAAAAATGAGACCAAAGCATAAGCAATTTAATCCATATTTTAAATGCTTACTTTAAAGAATTTGTAGCAACTTGCTACAGTGTCTAAAAAAAAGATTCTGTCCCTCTCTTCCTACTCCTTTCTCTATGTATCTTTTCATAGCACAAGAGCAGTCTCATTATACTTACATTTACTTTTAATTCATATACACCCACAAACGGAAATGAAAAAAGCTAACTAGTATTTGTTCCCTTAGCCAGTCTTCAGTTCTCAAGTTCACCTATGCCTCTCAAAATAAACACTTCCCTCATTATGCATGTTTCTAACATCTGTTGTATTTTTTTTTTTTACACACTCTTAATGTAAAATACAAACCAACTACTGGTACTTTACCTGGGACTCACTAGTAAAAGAAAAAGCAATTTTCTCTAAAGCTGTGAAACCTGGCCATCTAGGAACTTAAGAGTTGGTAGTGCTGTACTCAACTAAAATTTTCCAGGGGAGTTTTGATTACAAACTATTGTGCCATCTAAGTTGGCTTTACAAACACACACAGTGAAACATATCCATACCCTCACTCTTCACACTTTTCTGGTAACTCTATGCCTAAAACTACATTTTAAAAAGGCTTTGTATTACAAAAATGACACAAACCCAGCAAACTCAGTTTTAGATTTTGTTTTGTTTTGTCTTGAGACTTTAGCTTCAAACTCACTGCGTAGCTCAAATTAGTCTTGATTTCGATGTGGTCCTCTGCTGATCCTCACTGCCTCAGTCTCCCGAGTGCTGGGATTACAGGCAAGTACCCAGCATTTGTGGGGGTTTTTTTTCCTTCTTTGAGCAAATCTTAACAGAAGACCTATGATATGCAAGTACAAGGCTATATCCTAAACTGATACTCTTAGTTTTTTAGCAAGAGGAATTTGCTTTTAGTAAAAGATGCACACCTAGAACATATGTAAACTAAGGAAAAGTAAAACATGGTTAATGGTATAATAGTAGAAACTAAGCACTAGAGTTCAGAAAAGAAAGATTAGAATAAAGCCTTGGGGAGGATTAATTTTGATTGGCACTGTAACGATGCACAATGAAAAGTCACTTAAGTGTCACAAAGAAAATCATCTTTAAGAACACAGGAAACCACAAATTTTACATTCTAAAAATCACATGAAAGCAAACTTTCAGGAAAAAGTGGGCCAGATAATTTAGTTGTGATCAATGCTCTAATTCAGAGTACAAACGATAGAAAAAATTTAAAAAGTTATTCTTAAATAGAAAAACTAACAAGATGGTAAAGAATCTAGGAAGAAAAAATCTAGGCAAGGGCTAAAAATGAGAAATTAAGCACAATATTCACTGTGGTTTTATACTGAGGATGTCTCTGACCTGAAAGCTGTGGCAACAATGCCATTAAAAACAACATAAACAGGGGGCTGGAGATTTAGCTCAGCAGCACAAGCGCCTGCCTTGCAAGCAGGCAGTCGTGAGTTCGATCCCTGGTACCGATAAAAAGGAAAAAGACAAAAAAAAAAATAAATAAAAAATAAAAAAATAAACAGAAGTTAAATTCAGGAATCTCTCTCAGGTATGGTGTCCAATAACCATCTATGTACACCTCCTTCATAGTTTTGGTATCAAAGAACTACATCCTCAAGGTAAAGATGAAATGTAAAACAGCAAGAATAATGGACAGTGTGAACAGGTCCAAAGAGAATTGAGACTGTGGAATTAAACTTATGGATTATAAAACACTGTGCTTAGCATCTGTAAAGAAATAAAAATCAGCTGGGTGTTGGTGGCATGCACCTGTAATCCCAGCACTCGGAAGGCTGAGGTAGCCTGGGGCTACAAAGTAAATTGAAGGCCAGCCTGAACTGCATAGTGAAAGCCTGTTTCAAAAAAAAGACAAAGAAGGAAAGAAAAGAAAGAAAAATCAAACCTCACTATGAATAGGGAATAAGAAACTAAAACAGCAGCAAAGCCAAAGAGAACTTCAGTAACTAAAAAATGCTAGGGGTGTGGCTCAGTGGTACAGCACTTGCCTAGCATATGCATACAGACCCTGCAGTCAATCCCCAGAACTGCAAAAAAAATTAAAAATCAAGTAACTGAATTTAACATTTTGGTGGATGAGTTTAGTAACAGATGGGAAATAAAGCAAAATTAATGAAGGAGTTTCCAGAATATAGTATGGAAAAGTAGAAACAGAAACAGAAAATAAAGGAAGAAAGGAAAGGCCAATGGGCAGAAGCAATATATGGAAAACAGCTGAGAATTTTAAAGAAATAATGAAAGAATCTAATCCATAGCTGGGAAGTTTAATAAATACATAGCAAAAAACTGAACAAAAACTAACATAGTTGGACATACGATAGTGAAAGTGCAGAAAACCAGAGACTGAGGCAGGAGGATCACAAGTTTGATCCCAACTGGGACAACCCAGCAGAACCCTCAAAATTTTAAAAAACTTAAAATGGTCTCAGGATGTAGCTCAGGGCAAAGGGCCTGAGCTCAATCCCCAGTATGACTTTTTAAAAAATACATAATACCAAAGACAAAGATAAAACAACACTGAAAACATTCCACAGGATACAAAATCAACACAAAAGAATCAACAGTGTTTTTGTACACCAACAATGAACCCACAGAGAAAAAAAAATCAGGTCAACAATTCCATTTACAAAAGCTTCAAAAAATACCTAGGAATCAATCTTAATCAAGGAAGTTAAATGAAAGTTAATGAAAATTACAGAATTCTTAAGAAATTGAAAAGGGCATTAGAGAATATAAAGACACTCTTTGTTCTTGAATAGAAAGAACTGATATCATGAAAATATTACTAAAAGCCATCTGTAGATTTAATGCAAACCCTAATAAAAAACCAGTCACGTTCTTCAAAGAACTAGAAAAGGCAACTTAAAATTAATAAGAAATCAGAAGACCCAGAATAGCTAAAGAAACTCTGAGCAAAATGAGAAACCTAAACTATAAATAGACATCACAATACCAATTTCAAATCATACCTCAAAGGTACAGTAACTAAAACATGACACAAACACAAAAGCAGGCATGTATGGTAGGCCACTGAAATACAAATACATCTACAGTCATCTGATTCTTGACAAAGGAGCCAAAAACATAGGCTGGAGAAAAAAGAGTCTTTCACAAATGCTGCTGAGAAAACTGGATATCCAACTGCAGAATACTAAAACCAGATCCAAATCAAAGACCTAGATACAAAAATAGAAACCTTGAAACTGTTGTAAGATAACAGAGGAAACACTTGAAGCTATAGGTCCAGAAAGAACTTCTTGAATAGAACTCGAATAGGATAGAAAATATCAAAAATCACTCTGTGGGATATAATCAAGTTTAAAAGTTTCTGAAAAGGAAACAAACAACAGAAAGAAGTGCAAATCTACAGAATGGGAGAAAATTTTTGCTGGTTACCATTCTGATAGAGGACTAATACCTAGAATATATAAAGAACTTAAAATAATAAAAGAAAAAAATAAAAATCTCCCCAAAACAAGTGATCCTATAAAACTGGATAAATGAACTGAAAAGACACTTCTCAAAAGTAGTACATACATGAAAAAATGTTCAACATTGGTTTGCCATTAGGGAAATGTAAATTGAAATACCTGAGATTACATCTTACCCCACCCAGAAAGGATATCATGAAAAAAATCAATGAATGGTTATAGGCGAGAAACCTGTATGTAAACTACAACAACCCTGTGGAAATCAGTTTGGAGATTACAGAGGGAAAAAACTACAAATAGAAATACCATTTGACCTAGCTATAACTTTCCTAGGTATATTCTAGAAAGACATCATACTATTTGATACATTCATACCCATGTGTATTAGAGAAGCAATTCACAATACTTAAGCCCTGGAAACATCTGCCTCTCAATAAATGGGTGGATAAAGAAAATGTGAGTTAAATATACATATAGTGAAATATTCTTCAGGCATAAAAAAAATATGTCACTGGCAGGAAAATGGATGGAACTCAAGACCATTATCCTAAGTGAAATCAACTAGACTCGGAAAGCTAAATATCCATGTTTTCTTATATATGAGAAACCTAAAGTATAAATAAATGAATAAAATATATATGCTAGAAAACTAGAAGTGCAACTCTTGGAGATGGAGAAGGGAAGAGGGGATAAACAGTTATATGCATGTAACAAAACCCCCCAACAGAACATCACTGTTCTGTATTATAAATGTGAATTTTTTAAAAACCATAAACATTTTTTAATAAAGATCATATTTAAGAATAAATCATATTTAAGTATGTTTTTAAAAGTTTAACTGTGAGCACACAGAAAAGGTTTAATTCAGCTGTCACAAAAACAGATGACACTATGACTGAGCCTACAGCTGAACCATGCACTTAAATTACTTCATTTACCAGATACCTGGTTTTAAATGTCTGAAGCAGCATGATCATAACCACATACCAAATTCTTAGAGGTCACAGTGAAGACTGACAATTGTTACATCGTCTTAATATAGTTCCTTTCTTCAGACCTTGAAGAATTTCCCCATAAAGACACTAAAACTTCAGTAGAGAAAGATAGTCAGCATCCTCCACTTTCAGACCCTTACCAACTGTCCACAAGTCATCTTAGGGCTCCAACTGGAAGGTTCAAAAACTGCCTTTGTGTCCCTTCAGTTTTTATGTCAAAGGGGTTTCTAAACACTGACTCTTTTCAAAGATTTCAGAAGCAGTGCCCCCAGACCATTTTATGGTGTCCCCAAGGCACATCATGTAGCCAGACTGAGGAACTGACAATTAGTTCTAATCTCACAGCCACTACACAAGCGGTCACTGGGAATTTTTATCACTAGGCTCAAATTTGGTTTCCTAGATTCCACTATAGACTCCCTCAGGCTACCGGAGAGCGGCGTGGAGGTGGGGAGGAGGAGGGTGTGTGTTTGTGTGAGAATATTCGCGTTTAGAAAATAAAGAAGTTTTCTTCCAACGTTTAAAAATCGCTGCTATGAACAAGTAAGCCTCCCTTTTTTCCGCTGTCTTGCCTGACATTCCCAAGGGCCACAACTTTCAAGACATCTCAACTCTAGGTCTTAACTGTCTAAGTGACCTGCAAAACGGACACGCCGGCTTGTTTTCTGTTTGGAAAAAAAATGCACTTAGCACAGCAACTACACGGCACATAGTGAATGTTTCCCACCCTGCACTCATCCCGAACAGCTTGGTGCTGTTCCAAAATCTCTGGAACAGACCCGGCTCCTCATTTAAGGCTTGGGGGCTCCATTCAGAAGTGGAGAAAGCAACCAGAGACGCGGAATCGTGGGCCGACCTCAGGGGGTCGAGGAGCCTCGCCCCACGACTCTTAATCAAGCCTTTTCTTTAGGCTCCCTCGGCTCCGCTCAAGCTAGGCCCCGCCAGCTCCGGGCCTTAACGACTCAAGACACTGGACAAATGTGTGAACTGAGTGCAGGTCTGGCCCTAACTTTTAACTTCAGCTACGGCTCATCATCTCCTTAGTGAAAAGCCCAGGCTGTTTCGCCGCTTGCCAGAACCCAGGACGCACTCACCTACCAGCGCGCGGGAGGCGAGACTCCCTCACCTCGGCGGCGCCCACCCCAACCGCCACCACAATGGCCGTCACTCTCAAAAAAAAAAGAGAAGAAAGAAAAGAAAAGAGAAAAGAGAGAAAAAAACTAAAGAAAGCTAAAAAAGCCTTTGCTTTTGTATTCCTTTTGACCCTTCAGGGCTTCCTATTCCTCACCGCCACAACAAAGTCCCGCCCCGCTTCCGGCGATGTAATCCAATCAACAGTTCTCTTTCTCCTCCCGAGCCCGATGGAAATCCGGTGCTCCAAAAGCGAACGGTAGAGACTTCATTGGGCCATTCACCTCTCAGCAAAAGGATTGGCCAACTCACACCCGGGGGGCGGGCCGAGTCGTGGTATCACGTGATACAATTCTTGAAATAATATTGGCTGTTAGGTAGGGGGATTGCCACCAAGGAAGGGGCGTTTCCTAGGTGACTGAGGGTGGGCCTGGGCGGTACGAAGCGGGGGTGGGCCCTGCGCGTAATGGCAGCGCCGTGGCCTCGCGTCCATCTTTACCGCTCTCTAGGACCTGTCACAAAGGAGTCTCGCTGCTACCGCCGCCCCCTACCTCCGGCTGGCCCGAGAGCTAGAGAAGTCAGTGCCTGAACCGTGTCACGCGGCTCCGGGGAGTCCTGTGGGGACGTGAGGGGGAAGTTGAATCCGAGGGCTGAGGACGTCTGTGAGGGAGGGAAACAGTGGCTTGGTCCTGGGGCGGAGAGACCGGACTGGGTTCGGGGCAGCCTCCTAAATGGGCCGAGAAGAGGGTGGCTTTGGGCAGATCCCGGAACACAGCAGGGAGGTCTCCACCAAGATCGGTGCCTAAGGCGCCTGATAGAGGTTCCGAAAAGAGGGTGTTCCCCCTGTGAGGGGTCTCGCCTGAAGCAGGTTCCTGGGAGTCTCTTCCGAGGCTGCTGCGGCTAAGGGGGCCCAGGTGAGAGGCAGGTATCTGGGAAGGCTCGTGGGACCGAGTAGGGCTCCTCAGGGCTTCCTGGGACAGAAAGGACAAGGGGGAGGACGCTTTGGGAGGGTTTCCTTTTGTGGAGTTTGCGGCTTAAATGGGAGGCAGAGCTCCCCTTGGGAGATCCAGGAACGCCTTGGGCTCCGGAGCCGCCACGGAGAGACAGAGGGTAGGAAAGCCAGACCTAGCGGATTCTCCTCTGGAGGCCCGAGCTGAGAATGGAGTAAGGATCTTGCAGAGAAAGGGTCTTTCTGGGCAGATCGGAGGAATACTGTAGTGAGAGGAAGCGGGAAGGGCCAGGGGTCTTTCTCTCCCTGGAGACTGACCTGGTGCTTTAGACGCAGGATTCAACTTCTTTCGGGCTCAGAGCCAGGGTGGATGGAGGGAGTCCCTCTCACCAACACCCTCTTCATGACTTCAGATTAGGCATTTGTCCTTGCCTGTTACCTCACTTTCCCTGTTTTGGAGGAGGGAGACCAAAGAGAGCTGGTCAGCTGAGACTCTGAGCTCCTGTCTTGGGTAGTTATCTGAGTGAGGGTGCTCCTCCTGGAGTGTTGTACTTTGAACTTTTAAGGGTTGTAAGTGTCTATTATTGACTGAGTAGAGACCTGCAGTTTTCCAGCCCCATCACCTACCATCTCCTTGTCCTTAGTTGTAGAGCAGTTTAACTTCCTTTAGTCTCTCTTTAAAATAACCAATGCAGTGTGTGAAAGTACTTTTTAAACTGCAGGCGAGGGGTGAAGTAAGGAACTATATATGATATTCCACCATCCAAATGGTTGCTTTTGAGAAATAAGTCAACGCACTTTCTAAATTGTAAAGCAGTTTGTAGATATATGACAATAGCATTAGTAGAGTAATTGATCACCTATATAGGAGCCATTTTGTACTGAAAGTTTCAAGGTTTACAGCTTTTTAGGTGGTACTAGAAGCTAAACTCATGATTTCAAACCCTGTTTTGATGGGAGTAGAGTGATTTCCAGTTTTTGCTCGCTGAGTTTTAATTTACTTTGAACTTCTGGCAGCAGTTAGCACTATAATATAATCTTCAGGGAGTTTTCCCTGACAGCCAAAACTTTCTGCAAGTAATTTGACCTGAAGATTATAAACTTTCTCTCTCTTCATACATGCCATGGCCTTTGAATATTATAGTGAAATCAGTACTTGCTTGCACAGTTGTGATTGGTAAATGAAACAGCCTTCTTCCCTTCATGTATTTTATGCCTTGTTGTGGCTGACCTGGAGTATATATTGTGTGCTCCTACGTTTCTCTCTTATAAGGATTCTCTTAATTTTTCACCTGAGATAGTTTTCCATTCCCTGGTATGATACCTCTCTTTGTTGAGCCCTATATGAGGTCATAATATTTGCATCCATGTGTGATACTTCGCTAATGTCTGGTTAGTCGCGTTTCTTAGAGCTGTTTCTCCAAATAATGGGTAATTTATTTGCGATTTTTAAACTAGCTTTTCTTTTCTTTTGTGTGTGTGTGTGTGTGCAGTGCTGTGTATCAAACCCAGGACCCTTCACAGGCTAGGCAAGCAAGCTCTCCATCTACATCCCCAGCCCCAGTTTTTCCAATCTTATGTTCAGTGGGTCTTTATTTAAAACTGCTAATTTTGTGACCTTTTTGATTTCTCGGGATACATGCTGCCCAAAACTGCTTAATGTCTGTATTCTGCTTATTGATGATTTTGTAAGTTCTTTATTTTTTTCCGTACTTAATTTTAAGTTGTTGATTATAGGAAGTATTCCAGCATATTCCATAGGAACTGTTTCTGCTTTGTTAGCAGAGTAACTTTTCCTATAGTGTGTTATTCTATAGTGAATAGGAAAAAAATAGCTCTGAAGTATGTTTTGGCAAGAGAAAACAAAATTGTCATGTTCCTGAAGTGCTTTAACAATAGTCTGTTTCCACTCTGCTTTATATAGCCTATCAAGAATCATTTATATTTTCCTAATAATGTAATTTGTTAAACTGAAATGAGAAATCATTTTTATTCTTTAAAATACAACTTTTTTGTGAATTTTAAAATCTGTGAGTATGGATAAACTATTACCCATTCTTTTTTTTTTTTTTTTTTTTTTTTTTTCCAACGGTACCAGGGATCGAACTCACAACTGCCTGCTTGCAAGGCAGGCGCTTAGGCCACTGAGCTAAACCCCTAGCCCCTATTACCCATTCTTGAAGATGTTAATCACTATTGTACGACTTTATATTGGAAATATTATTTTGTGGTGGTATCTTTCTTTGTAAAGTTGAGTGTGATAGTCATAGAGTCCCAACAGTAAGTGTAAAGTCAGTGGGCACCACAAATGAGAAGCACAGTGAAACCAGTTGAAAAGAGTTCTTTAGAGTTAGTAAACTATGGACTTAATTTCTTTTAAGGTTTTGGCATTTTCAAGGCATTTACCACTAAATTGGGATAGTTTTTCCCCCTGGTATTCATATTTAGAACAAAATAATCAGGAGGTATGCCAAAACTTTAGACCAAAAACTCTAGGAGGAAACTTCTACAACTTTTAGAAGTGAAAAATAATAATTTCCCTTTGGTTTATCTATTCAGTCAGTTTTTGAAGTAGTTTTCTTGCTGACTAGGAAAAAAAAGTACAAATTTGTCACATTTTGCTTTCCATGTCCATTCCAAAAGAGGGTGGTTACTGGTTAAATATGCAGTTTATATAACCATGTAGTGGTTACATATGCCTGACAGCTATAGGTAAAAATGTGACATACACAAGGGTAAATGAAGTAAAGTTACCTTTTAAATAGTGATGGACTGGTAAAAGATATTCCTCTTTCTGAGATTTTGAGAATTAAGATATTTGATATAGTGAACAACTATATAGTGAAAAACTAATGTTTGTTGAGTAAACTCTGCATATAGATTCTTAAGGATTAAAATTACAGTTTCCAGGCATGATTTCATGGGTCCTGTATGCCTGAAATAGGAGATTTGAAATGCCTTACTCAGCTAATATAGCATTACCTCATAGTTTAACGTTTCAGTGTTAGTTTTTTCTTACGCCTACTACCTCCTAAATAATAGTAGTTTTTCTTTGTTCACTTAATGCAATGATTCTCAAAATATGGTTACTATCATACCTCTTGTGGGGAAGGAAATGTAGCTCCTTCAGTTCTTATTGCTTCATAGTTGTTCCAACCTTCATATGCCTGACAGCTACTTATTAATAACGTACTAAGTAAATTATTACATAGTATGAGTATCCCAAAACTAAAGTGATTAGAACTTATTGTGCTCTGCAGCATCTTCTCCTGCCAGGTAGTCTGTCCTGGGAAACTGGCACTAATGCAAAGTTCTCCCGTGTCATACACAGAATGGGAATTCTGCCATATTTGGGGTGGCTGCTTGTTTGGGGTACATCATTAATGTTATCTCAAAATTATATTGGTTTTCCATTGGGATGCTTCGGGGGCTGGGGATTTAGTTCAGTGGCATAAGCGCCTGCCTTGCTAGCAGGCAGTCGTGAGTTCGATCCCTGGTACCCATAAAAACGAAACACACACACACACAAAAATCCCTTTGAAATCCATTGGGATGATTCCTTTTTGTTGGAGTTTTTTTTAAATTATCATTACCATTTAGCTTTAGTTTTAATCATCTTAATTTATGAACTTTTGCTTTAATTTTTTACTATGTGACTAGGGATGTTTATATGGCAGTATTTTGGCATATAAGTTAAAGAAGTAAGTTTATTATAATGCAAGTAGACCTCTGTTTCCCTTTTACTGATTTGTACAGCCATCTAAGAACTTGCTTATATAAATAGCATTACAGTGTTACTAAGTTCCTTTTCCATTGGAAAATTGATGGGGCCACAGACCTCCTTCTAGTGGACCTGATGCTTTATCCTTAGGCTTCAGGTAAGAAGCAAAATGTATTGCTGTCCTTTATCCCTAATCTCGGTTCCTTGCCAAGAGGATGTGGAACCATGTTTTATCTTTTCTCAGTTCCTAACATATAACCACTGGATGTATATTTATTGAATGTATTTATTAAGTATATTAGATGTATATTTATTTATTCAGTTTGTTGTACAAAGGATCAAACCTAAGGGGGCTCTACCACTGAGTTACATCTCGAGCTGTTTTTTATTTTTTATGTTGTTTTTTGAGGCAAGGTCTTGCTAGATAGCTCAGGCTGACTTTAAACTCACTCTACAGCTCAAGGTGGCCTCAAACTTGTAGTGATCCTCCTACCTCAGCCTTCTGAATGCCGAGATTATAGACATGTGCCACTGTGCTTAGCTTTTATGTTTTATTTTGCAGTAGGGTCTGGCTAAATTGCCCAGGTTGGCCTCAAACTTGTCAGTCCTCCTACTAATTCTGAGTAACTGGGATTACACACATGTGTCACTGTGCCCAGCAGCATCTGTTTTTTAAAGTGGCAAATATTTTGGAAACACTGTATTTTTACAGGTTTAAAAATATATGTTGATAGCCTATTAGTTTCTAGAAGATATCCAATTGAGTATGCACTTGGGTGTTTTTAGACACCATTTTAAGTAGGTGTCATTAAGCAAAGTGTTGCCATTCATTTTGTTTACATATTTTGTTTGCTTTTCTTAATAGCATATTATTTTCTTCAACAGAAAAGTCCTTTTCCTTTAGATTTTGTGAATATTTAAATAACGTAGCTATATTATTTCCTGTTTGGTATCCTGGGGAAAATCTTAAATAGTATGGAATATTACCTTTGTCTTTTTCCCCTCTACTACAGCTGTCATTAATGCCTAAGTTCTTCCTTAGTATTTCCTTTTTGGGCTCAAGACAGATTTTTTTAATCCTTGAGATGTCAGGCAGGGATTATTTAATGCTCCTTTTTCACTATTATTTGCTTCTAGAAATTCCCTAGTCTGTCCCCGGCCTATATTTAATATTTTCAGTGCTGTGAATCAAACCCAGGGCCTTGCACATACTAGGAAAGTGCTTAGCTGCCAAGCCACATCTCAGCCTAAATCTTATTTTTTTAATGCATAATTTGAATGCTATAAGGATTCATTATTTCTCTTTTGTACTGTTTCAGGTCAGGACTATTTTCTATAATTCTTTCTGCTGGTAAGTCTCATCCAACTCCAAATGCCATTGGTACTATAAGTTAAGGGATTTTCAACATTTTAAAGGAATTTTTTTCCAGATACTCTTTCCTTAACACTTCAACCAAAAAAATTAGTTTACTCTCAAAGGGGTATTTTTTTAAACCAACCTCAGTGCCTAAGAAAAGCATTGAATCATCTAGTTTTCCCTGGACTTTTCCCAGACTACTTGAAGGTTACAGTTTGAGGATAATAGTATACTTTGTAAGTTACGCCTTAAGTGCTTGGTGCCATTACAGATAGTTTTGGACGTGTGAATGACTTATAAAAACACCTCGTCAAAGCTTCCATTTCCATTTAAGGAATACTAAAATTCCATCCAAATACAGTATCCTAGGGAGACTGGTTCCAAGACCCCTACAATTACCCAATTCCGTGGATGTTCAAGTCCTTTAAGTAAGATGTGATATATTTCTGTATCACCTATGCAAACTTACCTATAATTTTTTTTTATTCTGTGTCTTTGGTGTTGCAGATATATTTCCTGCATTTTCCTGTGTTAACTCCCGATGACCATTATAAAAACAATATTATAAACTCCATGTCCTGATCCTAATTGTTCTATGTGTATAACCCCTAACTACAACACCCACCAACAGCAGCTAACACTTAAGTCCTTTCTATGTAGGAATACAATTCTAGGAGCTATGCATTAACTCATTTAATCCAAATAGCAACTCTAGGAAGCCAGAGTCATAATCTGTTTTATTGGCAGGAAACAGGGCAGGGAAGACAGGAATTGGCTAAGGGAATTTAAACTTAGGTGTCAAGCTTACTATAATTTAAACCATTTCTAAATTATACCTAAAATGATGTGAATGCTGTATAAATGCTATTTTTTTTTCAAATTTTTCAGTTTGTATTTAGTGGAACCCAGAAATATAGAACCTATGCATGTGGAGAATGGATTTCACAAGCTTCGTCCTCTCCCCAAAAATAGTAGATGCTTTACAGTCTGGGGCCAGAAACACTCCAATTAAAACATCTTTAGGTAGTGTCTGTTTCAGCTGGCAAGTCTACTCTTGGAAGATACTTATTTTTCTTATCTATATACTATAGTAGCAAGTAATCAGACTTGTAGACTTCAGTTTTTCCCCACATAAACACAGTCTTTAGTAAGAAAATTGTCTTTAATTTAAGGTGTTCTGCAGAGTATTTTAAAAGCAAAAGTATTTTTGAGGAATTCTCTACCTTGATAGAGTTTGAAGATACAGATGTATGTATTGACTAAATGCCACACATACATTTATAAGATTTGCACATTTCATTATATGCAACTGTAACTTCTAAAAACATTAGATTCTAGCAAGGAATGGTTGCATTTTTCTGTAATCCCCACATTCTGGGAGGCTAAGGCAGGAGAATTGAAAGTTTAAACCCTTCTGGGCAATTTAATGACTTAGGGAGACCCTGTCTCAAAAATAAAAAGATTTGAGGATGGAGTCTAGTGCAGAGGCCTTGTGTTCAGTCCCCACACTGGACAAGAAAAAAAAAAAATTCTAGCTAGTGATACACATGCTAAAGTATACTAAAACCTGAAACTTACTTCAAAATAAATCGTTACTAGGATTTCCTCTTGGGTGGGGAAACAGTGAAAAAAAATACTGCATTATATAACATTATTTTAGAATGATGAAGATTATAGCAATAGTAATTTTGTGCCCAATGTCTGGTTTTTTTTTTTTTTTACTTGTGATCATTTAATAAGCTTCTCCGTCTTGGCAGCATAATCCTAAAGTCTTATTTTCAGGAAAAATAAAATTCTTTCTGTCTCTGATCTGCTTAATGACTAGATGCAAACAAATACTTGAAGAAATGAATCATTGATTCCTGGACCATTTGTTAGAGTTAGACCAGTTGGCCAGATTGTCATGATAGAGGCGGGGCTTTGACAGTAAGGACCAAAACCTCAGTGCTTTCACTCCAAATTTACTGAGGCTCCTAGCCAAGCATGGTGGTATACACGTGTAATATTAGCACTGGGGAGGCTGAGACCGGTTGCAAGTTCAAGGCCAACAGAACTACATACCAAGATCCTAATTTCAAAAAACATAACAAAAAATATTCAATCGTAAATGATACAGAAATGGAGAATGGTGTTTATTTCCTTTTTTAAAAAGGGAAAATACTATGGGAGTTGATCTGCTTGATGGTAGATGATCTACTTGATGGTAGATGGCACATGGATTTGAGCCTTAATACTACAGCACACGCATTCACATGCA
Organism: Cavia porcellus; assembly: GCF_034190915.1. Classification (NCBI taxonomy): domain Eukaryota; kingdom Metazoa; phylum Chordata; class Mammalia; order Rodentia; family Caviidae; genus Cavia; species Cavia porcellus. Next base: position 84,082,500 of record NW_026947487.1, read on the forward strand.
CACAAGGGAAGGATCAAAAATTATTAATGCCACATTTCAGAGAAACATTTGCAAAGAAAATGTTTGATTGTAATTATGCTGTTGCAGCAAAATGGTTATCAAGAGTATTATGATCTAAAAAGTGTTAACCATTTAAATAGGAAAAAAAGTATTTCTACTAAGTGGTGACATCCAGTAATAAAAAATTATCATTAAATCAGTTGATTGCCATAAGTGTAATAGTTGTATATATTCAAATTATGTCACTACATTTTTATTTCAAAATTCATGAGCTAATGCTGAGTAGTCGTCAAAGTTGAGGTGAAATGCGTATTACAGATGTGTTGCCTTTATATAATCTCTTGTATGCAGTGCATCAACTCTGGGCAATCTTATCCATAAGCAGAGTACCATGTATGTTCATTGCAATGCTTGTAGAGTAAATGTGATGGGAAATATATGGAGCTGTTTTTTTTTTATTTCATTGATCTATATCAATGAAATCATTATATATCTAGTCTGATGAATATTTCAGCTGACATCTCCAAAGGATTGCATTCAAAAATAATCACAGTTCATTTTTCTGGAAAGGAGTGTCAATATTTTTGACCCATAAGAATCCCACATGCCTTAAGAATCATGCTTTAGTATGTTAGTTTGACCTTTTAGTCAGGTAGGTCATACCTACTGTGCCAGGTTTGTGGTAGGTACTGAACCAGGAATTTCCAGATTTGCATGCCATCATGATCATCTGGGAAGCTTTTAAGAAAATACAGGTTTGGACCGCCTCCTAGAAATGTGGATTTTGTCTATTTGGAGTTGTATTGTGAGGTAATAACTATTACTATCTCCATTTTGTAGAAATGTGTCAATAGAAAAAGACAAAAAAAAGAGAAAAAAAAAGGGCCTGGGGGTTTAGCTCAGCGGCATAAGCGCCTGCCTTGCCAGCAGGCAGTCGTGAGTTCGATCCCTGGTACCAATAAAAAAGAAAAAGACAAAAAAAAAAAAAAAAAAAAAAGAGAAATGTGTCAATAGGTTAATTAGGATACATAGTAGTAAATATTGCAGCTCTGGAACTTGTGCATAAGTCTGCCTCCAAAACCGGTGGACTGTAGTATAGGTGGCCTCTGGCTTCCTATGTGAAAGCTGTAAACTGAGTGTTACTGTGTTTACAAAATGGTTCTTAGAAAATGGGACGGTAATTTTTTAATGAAATAAAGTTGTCTGAAATTAACTGGTTAGCTTTATTACCTAAGCAGTATTACTTCTTTCCCATGAGCAGAATCATGAGTCACTATGATTTTCCGATAAAAACTATACATTTTTAGTGTCGCATAAGTCTGAGATATATACTTATTTTTGTGACCTGCCTATGGTTGTACATATTCTCTAAAGTACTCTATTCATTTTAGAAATTCTTGAAAGATGGTAACTGTTGTTTACTTATTGTATGTTTCATAGTATTTCCTCTGTAATATGCTTCACGACTTCTTCCACTTAACCAGTTCTATGTAGCAGAATTCCTTTGTTTTTGGTTTTCATTTGTTTTTGTAGTTCTAGGGATTCAACTCATATCCTTGTATTTGCTAGACAAGTGCTTTACCACTGAGCTACTTCCCCATCTCTTTTTATTGTTTTTGAGACTGAGTATACTAAATTAGCCTGAAACTTATGAGCCTCCTGCCTTAACCTCCCAAGTAGCTGGGATTTCAAATATATGCCACTGCCTGACTAAACCTAGTCCTTAAAAAAAAAAAAAAAATATATATATATATATATATATATATATATACATACACACATACACATATAGGGTTAGGGTTTGATTTTCAAGTATATGAAAACTACTTTAAAAAAAAAAAAAAAGACATTTTTACTGGGAATGGTGGCACATGCCTAGCACTCCGGAAGCTGAGCCAGAAAAATTGCTGTGAGTTTGAGGCCAGCCTAGGCCTCAAGTGCATAGTGAGCTCAAGAATAGCCTGAACAGGGATGGTGGGGATACAGCTCAGCTGTGTAAGCGCCTGCCTGGCAAGTGCAAGGTCCTAAGTTCAATTCCCAGTGCCCCCCCAAAAAACCTGAACTGCAGAGCAAGACATTAGCTCAAGGAAAAATAAATCTATTTTGGCCAGGTATGGTTGTACACACCTGTAATCCAAATATTTTGGGAGGCCCAGGCAGGAGGATCACAAGTTTGAGCCCAGCCTGGGCAATTTAGTGACTTAGCGAGATCTTGTCTCAAAATAAAATATAAAAAGGGCTGCGAGTGTAGCTCAGGCACAGGCCTGGGTTCAGTTTCTAGCACCAGAAAAAAACACTTTCTTTTTTTTCAGGCCCAGTGGCATATACTTATAATCCCAACTGTTTGGAAGACTGACACAAGAGAATTGCTTGAGGACCAGAGTCCAAGCCCAGCCTGGGCAACAGAATATCTCAAAAACAAAATAATTTCTAAAATACCATTTCCTTCTGTGACATAGCTAGTATCATTTTCTGGATCACTTAAGGAAACTGATTTTTTCGAAGGAATTGACCCTAAAATACACTTAAATTCAATCTGTAAATAGAAAAAAAAAAACTTAATTTTTGTTTCTTGCCTCCAAACTTAGTAAGATTTTTAAAAAATATCTGCATGTATTGGATATCTTCTAGTTGCCTTGAAATTGTACTGAATGTAAATCTGCATAAATTATTCTATAGTCTATAAATCTTAGGGAAAAAATTTGAGTAGAAAGTTTTATGAATTGCAATCCAATAAATTGCCATCTTTATGGATAATCTCAACATTATTTCTTGTTAATTATTTTAAATAGCTTTGTAACTGTTGGCATGAAACTATAACTTTGTAGGCCCCTGTTCTCTTCAAGGGTTTGTTTTCTAGGATTTAAGCTTATCTTGATATTCTCAAATCACTGCCAGTCATTTTTAGTACCTGATATGTGTCTCTCAGGTGTGCATCTAGTGTTCTATCCCACCTTCCATATTGATGGTGGGGAAATGCTCTGGAGCATCAGAGAAGCCAGTAGAATCCCTTCTGCTCTGGCTGGGCCCACAGTCTTGGGCCCTCATTACTTTGGGGAGGCATTGCAGTTGTAGACCCATCTTTCAAAGAATTCCCTTGTATCAGGTTTTGAACCATTCCCATCATCTCCAAAGTGTTAGTTTTTATAACATAGTGGGTAAGATACTATGATAAACAATATAGATTTATATACAGCCTATAAACAATGAAATAGTTTTAGAACTGTGCTATTAAATTAGTGAAACTTTAGTTGCATGGTAGTGCATGCCTGTAATGCCAGTGCTACAGGAGGCTGAGGCAAGTGGATTCAAGGCCAGCCTGAACTACATGGTAAGACTGACTCAAAAAACTAAAAAATTAAACATACAAGTCACAGAACAGTATTTTTGGTCTTTTCCTGATCAGATTTAAGGAAAAGTCTAATTTGTAAGAATGCATAATACTTGGTGTGGAAACAGATGTATGAAGCTTTAAGAGTTAAGTTTGAGAAAGGAATAGGCTTAGAGCAAAAGAGGAGCTTTCGCTTGCTGTAGACTTAGGAAGCATTTAGCTTTTTAAGACTGACCTGAATTTTTGTTTTTGTTGTTGTTTTATTTTTGCAGTGCTGGGGATCAAGCCCAGGACCTTGTGCATTAGATTAATTTTTAGAATATCAAATAATACTTAGAATTGCAAAGAGGTGTTCCCCTGGCATAAACAGCTGGACTGGACCTGTCAGAAAACTCGCCTTATCTGCAATGTCTGAGAAAGGCCAGAGCATGACTTCTTAAATGTTGCTTTTTGGTCTTTTCCAGAAACCAGCATAATTTATTGGATCAGGAGAAACATATCCAAGGGCCCTTTAAAAGAATTATTTCTGGCACCTGTCTCCTCTATCCTTTTAAGCATTGAAATCTCCTGGATATCTACACTCTGGAAGGAACTGAACCCTGGTCCCTTCAGTAATGGAAATGTCATTTACTTCAATTCTTTGCTGGTCTAAAATGTGTCGTTTGTTAAAATGCTATTCCCAGCTGGGTCTTTGCTTCATGCTCCTACCTATATGCTTCAGTCACATCTTTTTAATCATAACCTTCAAATTTTCAAGGGGACCAAGAACATCTCCAGTATTAACTTGGCTCAGTCATTGTTTCCTTGCATGTAGTTTTGGGGCAGATAATGTCTGTCTGCTCTCTTCCCCTGTCCTTCCTCTCTTGTCTCAACCTCTCATTCTTTTCCTTCCTTGCCCTCTTCCCTCATATATTTATACTTATATATATGTAAATACTTTTCTATCCATTGTTTCTTTTTTTTCTTCTGTGTGAATGGTAGATTGGAAAAATACTGAGAAGTTGCTGTGATTCTGCCCCGTATAATGGAAGTAATTTTTGTCTTCTAGTCCCTCTGAAATACCAGTTTTGTATCTAATCCTGAATGAGTAGATATGAGGAATTAATTGTATACAGCCAAATGTTGGTTAGAGACTCCACATCAGCGTTGTCTTTTCCTGGTGTGTCATAGTCTCCAAATACCAGCATGACTTACTAATTTTTTTTTTGTCTTTTTCATTTTTTATTGGTACCAGGGATCGAACTCACGACTGCCTGCTTGCAAGGCAGGCGCTTATGCCGCTGAGCTAAATCCCCAGTCCCAAGACTTACTAATTTTTGCTACCAGTTTCATGTCAGTCTCCTGCTTTCAAATTGTTATCTTTGTAGAACTTAACCAGACATTCTCTGGTCAATGAAAAGCTGGTACTAAATTTAGGGTTTTTGTTTGTTTGGCTGGTTATTTGCTTGGATGTGATTTGCTTTTTGTGGTACAGGAGTTGAACTCAGCATGCTTTGCAAGCACTATAGTGCCATACTCTATACCCATGCTCACCCTGTTTAATTTTTCATTATTCATTTACTACTGCAGTTCTGGGCCCTGATACCAGAAGCCCTCCATGACTGAGCTATACTCTTGGCTTTTTAAAATTTTTTTATTTTGAGACAGGATCTTACTAAGTTGTCAATGCTGACCTCAAATTTGCATTCCTCTTGCCTCAGCCTCCTCAGCTGTGATTAGAGGTATGCATCACCACTCCTGGATAATCACTTGGTTTTTTGTTTGTTTGTTTTTAATGATAACTATACTGTGTGGAATAGCATCCATAAATTCCTAGAGGGCAAGGACCATACCTTGTCCTTACTCTCTTAGTTATACCATAGTGCCTGGTACAAAGTGCTTAGTATTTTCTAATAAAGATAATTGATACATCTGGTTATTAACTGTAGCAGATGTGTTGTGCAAGAAGCTGATGATTGTGAGAATGTAACTCTGTTATGTAAATTCATATTTTCCAAAACAGCCTTGCTTACCTAAAACAGAAAAACTCTGCAAATATTTATATGATTTCTGTAAACTTTTGAATGAGCTTCTGCATGAGACATCAATGCAGTTTTAGTAATTTAAGAGGAATACTCATATTGTTTTATTGTCAAATAGGTGCTATCACAATTATATCGTAACTTTTTAACAATGGATGTGTGTAATTAGATACTTTATTTGAAACATTATCCCATATCTGTAAAGGAAAAAAATTATTTTTATGACAAAAGGAGCCCTTGCATAATTTGTACATCATTCTGTTGTATGTAGATAGGAAGAGTTACATGTATGGTTTTTGAGCAGTGATTGTACCTCCTAGAGTTTACAAAAATGGTTTTGCGATCTACTTTCTAATATAGTGATGGAATTAATGGTTGATTGTTAATTTTATTATTCAAAGATACTTTGTGTACATGTGTTGGAAACCTATAGAAATACCAAAGATACCTGGCAAGTGTGGGTTCTTAAGTTCAAATCCCGGTACCATAAATAAATAAATAAATCACCAGAGATGATTCTGCATTGTAATCTAAACATCTAAAAAGCCAAACTAGTGCAGTGTAAGTAATTAAGTGGTCGAGACTCTTCTATTCATTTTCCTTTTCTTTTCCTTTCTTTCTTTGAGAACTGCCTGTGGATGACCAGACTTCCCCATAGCTGATAATGTTGGAGATCAGCTCTGCAAATTTCTTTGGCATTGAGTCATTAAAAACAAATAGGATGCAAGTTCCTCAACTCCAGATTATGAAAACAGTACTTGGAAAACTGAAAACTATCTAAATGATTGTCTTTGGTTGGGCCGTGTTCTTAGCAAGCAGAAGCCTTGGCCAGGGTCTGCTGTTGACTCTTCAGGAACACATAGCCAACCTAGTGGGGACTAGAGGTGCTGCTGCTACCATGGGTAACTCCTGTATCTGCCGAGATGACAGTGGAGCAGAAGACAGTGTTGACACCCATCAGCAACAGTCTGACAACAGTGCAGTCCCCACTGCTGATATGAGGAGCCAACCCCGGGACCCTGTTCGGCCACCAAGGAGGGGCCGAGGACCACATGAGCCAAGGAGAAAAAAACAAAATGTAGATGGGCTAGTGCTGGACACACTGGCAGTAATACGGACTCTTGTAGATAAGTAAGTATCTGACTCACTGTCATCTCCAGTGTAATGGAAAGTATTCTGTCAAGAACTATGACTTTTGGATTCCTTCAGCTTCTCTAATGTATACTCACCAAGCCTTGTGTCCATGGGATGAGGGAGACTTATTTCTCTTCTGGTGGCAGATTAAATTATAAATTTTGATGTTTTAACTTATCACCTTCTCCTGTCTGGAAATGTCTAAACATTTCCATAGCAGAAAACACTAATTAAAGCTATGATCTTTATTAGGAAATGTAGATAATGAGTGAGTTTTTGTTGCTAGCTATAATAGGAAATGGTTTAAAGAAGATTCTGTTACTGTGCTTGCCTTTCTGCTCCATTGATCAGAATTTTCAAGATGAGTTGTTTTATCCAAGAGCATGGCTGCTTAAAAGTTCTGTTGGCAACCTAAGGACGAAGGTCAAAGAGTTTCCTCATCCTCCTTTGTTAATATTTCTTATTTGACGCTCTTAAGATCCATGTGGAAAACTAGTAAGTTGAAACTGCAGGGCACACCTGTACTTGTTTATCTTTTCCCCTGCTTAGTCTAACTCCTAAGTGAAAGATCCCAGATTGTATAACAGTGAAATTAAAGGGCATTATTCAAGTTATAAAAAAAAAATGTTAAGTCAGATCGTGTCATTTTAGTAGTTAAGGGCACAAATATTAGAATCATGATGGATGCAGGTGCAAATTCTGGCCTAGCCACTTACTAGAAGTGTGATGTTATTTCTCTGAGCTTCAGGTTCCTCATCTGTAATGAGAATAACACTTTACAACAATTATCATGAGATAATATATATAAAAATCTAGTGTGCTATTTTGTATAAAACAGTCACTCAACAGATGGTATTAAACCCCCCTCCTTTTTTTGTGGTGTTGAATATTGAACCCAGTGCCTCCAGCATGGTTGGTAAGTATTCTATCATTGAGCTACATCCCAACTGCTATAGTAATAATTTTAAAAAAGTAATTTCTTGGTTCTTTTTGCTTCAGGCCCTCCTAGTAAATCTATAAATATCTTTTAATCATAATGATAAAAGTTTTGATTAGTTCTCAAAGATTGTAACACAAAATAACTTATATCTGAATATAAAAACAAAACTTTAGGATTATATGAGACTCTTCCCCCTGATAACGGGATGTTTGTTGGTTTTCAAGAAAAATAATTTTAGCTCAACGGCACAAGTGCCTGCCTGCCAAGCACGAAGTCACAGGTTCAATCCCCAGTACCCCCCTCAAAAGACAAGAAGAATTTCTCTTAAAAGTTAACCCTCATAATTGTAATGAAAAGCTATCCTTCCTCAAAAAGAAAGTAAGACGCAATAAATATTAATTTAATTGAAAAAACTGGGGCAGAACATACTTTGCCCTATTTTAAGAGTGATTAAGGGAGTATAGCAACAAAGTAGAGACCTTACTTCCAAGCTCCAAGAAAATTTTATAATTACAACTGACCTTGTTGATAAAGCACATAATTCAGTTATATGAAGCATTTGATTTGCCTTTGAGTAACAAAGTAGCTCTTACATGTGCCTGTTTTTACTGACATTGGTTCAACTTTTGACTAGGGATAAAAATAAGGCATATGTGGAGCACATGGGAAAGGGACATGCTGAAGAGAAGAAACACATATATAGCCAGGCATAGTGGGACATGCCTGTAATCCCAGCTATTCATGAAGCCATGGCAAGGTAATCTCAAATTCAAGGTCAGCCTAAACAATATGGCAAGACCTTGTCCTGATTAAATAATAAAATGGCTAGGGATGTAGCTCAGTATAGGACCATGTTTCCTGTGCATGAGACCCTGAATTCAATTCCCAGTACCACACAAGTGCTGGGGATGTATGCTTGGTTTTTGTGGTTTTTTTAGGAGATATTAAAGGAGAATTTTTGGGGTTTTTTTTTTTTTTTTGTCTTTTTCATTTTTATCGGTACCAGGGATCCAACTCATGACCAGACACTTGCAAGGAAGGTGCTTATGCCGCTGAGCTAAATCCCCAGCCCCTAAAGGAGAATGTTATAACCTATAGTTTATAGGGCTGTTAAAATGAAACATGAAAGAACGTGTGGGCTTAGTATATCTAAATGGATGTGCTGGGCGTGGTGGCACATGCCTGTAATCCCAGCACTCGGGAAGCTGAAGCAGGAGGGTCATTGTAAGTTTGAACCCAGCCTGGGCTACATAATGAGCTCAAGGCTAGCCTGAACTGCATAGCGACTCTGTCTCAAAAAAAAAAAAAAAATGTATACAGCTATCAAAATTATGAAACAATCTCTATGATCCTCTTCTTTCTGTTGTCTATACTAAGGAAAGAATGACACAGATGAGTAGGAGAGGAGCATCCACACAGGGATAGTGAAACTTAGAGACTGAGTGCCAAACTGCAACTTAAAACCTACTATTTATTGCCAAGTGCCACACTGCAGTTAAACCTGAATCCTGAGTTTTTAGTTTAGGAAAAACAACTGTTATCTGATATTCAGCTTCTGGGGTGACTTGGTTGTGTGCTGACAGACAGGGCTCTGGTGCCGTAGGTTCACTACCACTGCCATAGAGAGTTGGATGGTGTTGGTTTCTAGTTTTCCATGACTTTGTTTTGAAATAAATTACCAATTTGTACCATTTCTATACCTGCCTTTCATTTCCTGTCATCTTAAACAAAGGGGGCTTTTTTGTTCTTATTTTCCTGTTATTGTCTAACCTTAATCCTATCTACTTTCAGTCTGAAATCATGTTCTCACTCTGGAAGTTTTTCAGTCATTTTGTCTTTCAATGTTGCTTCTGGTGTTAATGAGTTAGTCCCTCAAAACCCTTCTCATTCACTGAATTTCACATATTTAGAGTTATACCATTCCTTGAGATACTTTAGTAACTATTTCACTTCTAGCATTTCATTCTTTTTTTATTTTATATAACCTGTTTTGTTTTGTTTTTGTTTCTCATTTAATATGCCTCTTATAGTTGTTCCTATACATACGATTATTTTAAAATCATCTTACTGGACATGGTGTTGCATGCCTGTAATCCCAGCACTCTGGAGCCCAAGGCAGGAGGATTGCCTAGAGGTCAAGGCCATCCCAGACTGCATAGCAAAACATTTTCTCAAAAAAATTGTTTTGAAGGCTAGGCGTGGTGGCACAAACATGTAATGCCAACACTGATCCTTCTGCCTTACCCTCTCAAGTGAAAAAAAATTGTTTTGAAGTTCAGTTTCCATGTTTTTGGTAGTGTCTTGGTTTTAATGTTTTAATTTCATTCTTATGTGCTTTGGAATTTTATACACATATTCTTTTTTTGTTGCTGTTTTTGCAGTTTGAACCCTGTGTAAGCCAGGACAATATTTGTGCGCTGGCCTATACCCCCAGCCCTATAGATTGCTTGTGATAGAAGTTTCTTCCTTGCTGTGTTTGTGTATGTGGGTTACATGTGCCACCCCCCGCCGGCTGCTGTTTCTCCCCAGTACCATGAATCTAAAATCAGAGAGCTGACACACTATAAGAAGCCCTGGTCCTGCTGCATAGCTTTCTTTGCCTTCTGTCACTGGAAACCCGTTTATACTAACAATAGCTTGATTTAGCACTCATTTTTCTGCTACTTTCATTGAGAAGGGACCCCACCCTAGCTTCATTTGTGCATCTCAGCCATCCTGTAGGTGAGGTTTTGGGTCCCTGCCCTGAAAGAATATGGTCCATTTCCTGATTACTGCTGTCCAATGCCTGACCACAGACCAGTGGCCCCCTGGCTGTTTCTGCCTCACATCAGAAATTCCTCCTCTGCTTCTGATCTCTGAGGGATCTTTGTTCTTTGAATGCAGAGGGGTGTGCATGTGTACCCCTGTACCTTCCTAGTTGCCCAGTCTGTTGTATTTTACTATTTTTCATTTATTCTCTAATCTCATTTTCCTTTCAACTACCCACCTCCAAATGTAACCATTCTAGTGAAGTTAAGATCTGTCCTTGTCTATAGTCCCAGATACTTGGGAAGTTGAGTGACAAGGATCACTTGAGTTGGGGAGATCAAGACCAGCCTGGGACACATAGCAGCAGCCTGTGTCAAAAACAGAAAAATGAAAGATAAGTTCTTCCAGTTCTCTTATCATTTGTTTCTTTTTGTCTGTATCAGAAGAATAGTGTTTTATGTATTATTTTTATATTTACATAGCTGATTTAGTTTTATAAAGCTCTTTAACTTTTCTTAACATTACATTCAAGACCTATATGGTTGTGTGTAAATCTACAACTACTTCTGACTGCTATAGCATATTCCTTTGTATATCTTTCTGAAAGTACTATATTTTGTTGTTTTCATCTGGTGAGAGTCACTTAAGTTCCTGCCACACGTCGTTCCTGCAAATAACCATGCAAAATATGCAAAAAATATACATGTTTATGGACCTATGTAAAAGTATCTAGAATTGACTGTGTGCATATTTAATTTCATTATTGCTAGATTGTTCTCCAGAAGTGTTCTCCTCAGTCACTTATGTTGTTTTAATTCTTTATAGATAATAATTTCCCCTTATTATAAAAGAACAAAGAATATATCTGGTGATCAGCATGTAATAAGTCCTTCAAATGAACATATTAATGCCCATATAATCAACTTATTTTGAGGATTAAATGATTTAAGATAGTAGTCTTTATGGGTTTTTTTTCCACAGCAGAAAACAGATTCAAAATAGTAAGCAAATAAATGGTAAGTGCTTAAGCAATTAGAATTATCATTGTTTGTAGACAATATTTCAGTACTGAAGTTCCCTGAAGCACTTCCTGAGGATTTCTGAGACCCCAGCTTGAGGACCCATGGAATTAAGGTATATAATGCAATTTTAATGGGCCAGAGATTTAGCTTAGTGGTGTAAGCACCTGCCTGGCAAGCACAAGGTTGTAAGTTTGATCCCTGGTACCAAAAAGAAAAAAAAAATAATAATAATACGGTTTTAGAGCAGTGTCTAGAATACTGAATAGAGTGTTTTGTTTTGTTTTTTTTTATCGGTACCAGGGATCTAATTCACGACTTCGTGTTTGCAAGGCAGGCGCTTATGCCGCTGAGCTAAATCCCCTGCCCCTGAATATAGAGTGTTTTATGTATGATTTTTGGTTTCTTTTTCTTCTAATGCCATTTTATGAAGTTTAAGTATATAGTGATATTTCCGAGAAGAAAACCTGAAAATGAAGATGTTGGTGTAGGCCCTAACTTGTATAATCGTTAGTTGGGCTTGCCATCTTCCACCCTGTCGTTTCTTTGAGGTATGTATGAGAAAAATGAGGTTGACCTTCCTGACTCATCTCAGTGTTGGGCCCTGGATATAAGACTCAGAATAGACTCTTATTTTAAGTTTTAGTCCTGTACTTTTACCTCAGGCCACATAAATGACCCTTGTGAGTGCCCATTTGCCTATTTTGTTTGTAAACCATTATGGGCAGTAACTCCAGAAATAAGCACATATGGTATAAATTTGTCTTTACAAGTTGTAGCTCTGATTGATGCTTCCATCTCTTCCCCTACATTCAGTCATGTTCATTTCTTCATTTTCTTTCTTTTTTTATTTTTTAATTTTTTTGTCTTTTTCTTTTTTTTATCGGTACCTGGGATCGAACTTGCGACTGCCTGCTTGCAAGGCAGGCGCTTATGCCGCTGAGCTAAATCTTCATTCTCTTTCTATCCCTACATTTGCAGTTGGAATTTTATTTGGAATTGTCATTATTTCTTCAAGTTTAATGTCTGGAATGTTTGTTTTTCAGTGATCAGGAACCTCCCTATTCAATGATTACATTACACGAAATGGCAGAAACAGGTATTTTTAAAGTTTGTTTTTAATAATTCCTAATGAATTAATAATAATAAAATGTGACCTTTTTTAAAGATAAAATGATTCCAAAAATATTTAGAATACATAACAAAGGAAAAGGCCATTTATTTGTGGAAATTACCTTAAAAATGTGTAATAGACACTCTATATTGTACCCCAAATATTTAGCTACATGTCTTAGTGATGGTTTTGTATCATTTAAAGTTATAGGGGGAGTTTGTTTGTTTGTTTGTTTTTAATACTGACAGATCTTTGACTGTAACTGTTATGGAGGGGATCATTTATCTCTCAAATTCCTATCTGAAAATAGAGCCAATTCCTGAGTATACTTAGTTTTCTCAATTCATACATAGTAAATAAAATATTTAAAACTGTTTTAATCCTAATTTGAGGACACAAAACCATAGCTTAAATTTTCTCCAGATAAAGATGCTCCCAAATCACAAGACTTTTATAACAGGATTTTTTTCCTCCACCATGACAGCTAGCAATGCTGTGCCAAATACTAGCTTCTTAAGTGCTATAGGATGAGGAGCAAAAATGTGTCTATGTTCATGTATCATCATCTTGTGTGACTCTATGAATTTAATGTATTTTCACATTTTCAAAATAGTGACTCCATTATATAACCTTCTTGATTTGCTCTTAGATGAAGGATGGTTGGACGTTGTCCAGTCTTTAATTAGAGTTATTCCATTGGAAGATCCATTGGGACCAGCTGTTATAACATTGTTACTAGATGAATGTCCATTGCCCACTAAAGTAAGTTAATACTAATCTTCTATGAAACTGTCACCTGTGCTTCTGCACAGGATGAACAGAAAGAACATTTGATACAATGCATTTCCTTATACATTTGAGATATTGTATTCAGTATTGATTTCATTATGTAAAATTTTTTTTCTTATGAGTTACTACATCCTCTATAGCATACTATATAAGATTTTAGTTCAATATTTTTTAAATGTTAAAAATAGAAGCATTCATTCCAAATGAGTCTTTATCTGAAAACTAGAATAGTTTAATCAAATGCTGAACTGATTTTTTTATCTTTCTCTATGCAGTTTTCTTACAGCAAAAGCTTTCTGTTAAGAGAAAAAAGTGTTGTATTAAAAGCACTTTTGAGTCTTCTAGGGTTTAGTGTGTTTGTGATTTTCTCTTACTTAGAACAAAAATATCAAACTTTCATACCTTAGTTCATATATTTTTTAAAATTTGGATTCTGACCTCTTTTATTTTGGAGCCTTATAGAAACATGGTAGACTGAAGGAAAAGTCTTTAGCTTAGTCATGCATGAATTAGTCTTTCCTTAGGCTTTTCCTTTTAATTTGCCTAGAAAATTTCGGTGAAAATGTTCCTGCTTGGTAAAATTTATTTTTTAAAAAGTAATTTTAAGAAAAATAACTTTTTACTTCTTTATCACTAGATGCTAATGTTATCAACTATATTGACTGTTTAATGATTCAAAAGTATACAGGCATCGTGTATGATGTACACTAGCTATTTGGGGGAACATGGGGATTGCAAGTTTGTGGCCAACTTTGCCAATTTAGCTAGATCCTATCTCAACAACAAAAAAGAAGGATTAGCTTGGTGGTGTAGTACTTGCTTAACATGTGGGAGGCCCAGGGTACAATCATTAGTACCACTAAAAAAAAAATGTATATAAATATATATATCATGTAATTGGTGTAACCTGTACAATTGAGTGAAAATGTGATCTAATAGTTCATGTGAGAAAACTTTCTGGTTGATTAAAAATATTTCCCAGTGATGCACACCTATAATCCCAGTGCTTGGGAGGCTGAGGCAGTAGGATCATTGTAAGTTCGAGACCAACTTGGACTACAAAGTGAGTTCAAGGCCAGCCTGAACTACATAGTGAGACCCTGTCTCAAAGACAAAATAAATAAATTAGTAAATAATATTTCCCACAATAATTGTATCACATTATATAATTTTTGCATGATTATTCTGAGTACATGTGACACTTGCATATAACTTTGTTTTAAAGAATTCTCTTGGAAAAACAACCCAAGGAGTATATGTACCAAATCCACTTGTATTTTTATTTTTTAGGATGCACTCCAGAAACTAACTGAAATTCTCAATTTAAATGGAGAAGTAGCTTGCCAGGACTCAGGTCATCCTGCCAAACACAGGAACACATCTGCAGTCTTAGGCTGCTTGGCTGAGAAACTAGCAGGTAATTTGAAGAAGTGCCACAGAGGAAGATCCAGGTTGTTTGATGTTTAGGGCTAGTTTGCTCAAACATGCTGTAGCAGAAAGAAGGAAGGATAGGGGCTAACTGGAAGAAATTTACTCAGAAGACAATTAAATACAATCTCACTTAGCTTTATGGATTTTCAGAAATCCATAAAAATCATTTGCTTTAAAACTAAGAAAAAGGGACAAGCTGAATTTAGTATAAAACCAGTATGTATATATGTATATATATAGTAATAAAAAGTATATACTTTATAAAATTTAGCTAAATATTGAAGACATAAGATGAGGGAATGGAAAAGAAACTTTAGGTTGAAACACAAATATTTGACTTATTTATGACTTAGCAATTTGAAGAATGTTCACAGCAAAGTGTATGTGAAGTGTTCAATTGGTTACTTCATACATAGTGGGAGAAACAATAGATTGGAAGTCAGAATACGTGGGTTCAGGTGCTGCCATGTGCTCCCCAAGGGCCCTGGAGTTAGTCAGTTCTCTGCGTGAGCCTAGCCGGTCAGCCATGAGATGGGGATGGTTCTGTTCCCACCCTCAGAGCAGGAGGCTTGAGTAAAATAATTTACTTGAGGTGCTTTGTAAGTGGTACAGAGTTCTACCAAAACAGTTTGATTGTCACTATTGTCTGTTAAAAATAATATGGCACTTTTAATTATATTTAGTGTTTGTTGCATTTGTCTAGGTCCTGCAAGTATAGGTTTACTTAGCCCAGGAATACTGGAATATTTGCTGCAGTGTCTGGTAAGTGATACATCCAAGCTAGTTATTCTTAGTCATTCAGAGCTGTGAGTTTTTCTCAAATTTCCAGCATAGCCCCTGGCACAGAGAATGGAATCAGTTGTAAATTTTACTTGCAGGTGTTTCCTGAGTGTTTATTCCCCCCTGTTTAAAAAAAAAAAAAAAGCTAGGCTAGGAATTTATTACAAGCAAAAACAGCTGAGTTGGTCTAGTTTTAATGTTAGTCATAGGATAGCTGCTGTGATTGACTTGTTTGTGTGTCCTTCGAGTGTGGTAATAGGGAACTGCGTGGTGAAAACAAAATTAAATGGCATTCCAGCATTGGGTCAGGTTCTCAGTGTGCATAAATCTCTGCTCCTGCCTGCCCTCCCCCTCAGTGCTACTGCTCTTACAACTGTTGGCCTTGGAGTATTTGATGTGTCATCTGTGAAACTTGCACTTTGTTGAGGCTGTGCTTTTAGATCTCTCACAGGGCTCGATCTGCAGTCTGGACTGGTATATATTTTAAAAGTTATTTTTGCAGGCCAGTGAGCATTGGTCTTCTTCAAAACTATCATAAAGACCAGTACTGCCATGATATGTGATTACAGTTATGCTTCTCTAAGTGAGCACCATATAGATACAGAAAATAAGAGGACTGGGGATCTAGCTTAGTGGCATAAGCATCTGCCTGGTGCAAGGTCCTGAGTTCGATTCCTGATACCGATTAATAATAATAATAGAACAGTCCTTCCTTTGCCTTCAAGAAGTTTACTGGTTAGCTGAAGAAACAAAACTCTCAGACAAGACATTTAAAGTCCATTTTATGACAGGATATGATCAAAGGCACAATCTCTTCCTCTAGACTAAGTGCCTTAAGAGTTCAGAGGAGGCGAAAGAGAGGGTGGTAAAGGTGGTGAGGACTGGAGTATTCATGAGAGACAGCCTTCCTGATGAAGGGGCACCTCTGCTGAGGCACGCTGTAGGTTAGGATCTCATTGTGCCTCGCAGAGGATGTAGTGGGTTTCTTGACTATGGGAATACCACAGAAGTCCAGAAACAGTGCACTCTGATTATGGAAGGATGTGTTCAGAGCTAGTAAGACATAGAGAAGCCAGGTGGAGAGTTCGGGGCTGGAAAAGCTAGACAGAGGGATTGAGAATGGACATGGGAGAAGCAGTGTTAATGCTGAAGAGACTTTGCAGCAGCAGGGGATGGTGGTTATATATGAGCTTTACCTTAGGCAGGTAGCAGGAAAGTGAATGGGGTTCCTCTAGGTTCTAGAGCATAGCTGCGGGGAAGCATGGCTGGGAGAAGATGTGATGTTAAATGGTAGGTCTTGCTTTAAGTGGAACTTGTGTGATGTGAACAAAAATGTTGCTCCCTTGCCTGTATCAGTAGCATTTTTAGAATTCTTTTCAGGGACTTTATTAAAATCCAAGGCAGAAGTTGTTAATTTCATTATACTTCTGGATTGTTGTATTGATTATTTCCTTTTAAGGTTCTGAATAAAAAGTACTTTTAGCTACAATTGTAGTTTGTATGGTTTGTTTAAATGAATGTAAGAATCAATAGCACTTTTACAGAGTCCTAAAGTAAATGTTACTAAGTAATGTAACAATAGAAAATACTGTTGAATTTCCGTAATAAGTATCAGTAAATTAAATTTGTTAATTTATCAGTAAATTAACTTGGTTACTTTATGGAAAAAAGACTCCCTTGGTTTTTCATTACAAACAATATTACCTAAATAGACAATTAAAGACTTAATGGAGTATAATCTTTTTGACTACTCCCCCCAAAATTTAATGCATATTGTGTAATAAAGTGAAATTATTAACTTGTGCTACTGCTGCAGGGGAAATGATATTTTCTTAATCTTTTGTTGTCTTTCAGAAGTTACAGTCCCACCCCACAGTCATGCTCTTTGCACTTATCGCACTGGAAAAGTTTGCACAGACAAGTAGGTATAATGACTTCTTGCACTAAGGATGTCTTCTGTATTTGTTGTTAAAAATCTTTATTTTTCTTAGTTACTGAGTGAGCCTGTACTTTGAACTCCACCAAATGTGCATATCTTCTGTTTTGTCTAGGTAGACATTTCAGAGCCAATGAAGAATAACAGGGACAAAGGCAAGCAGTTTCTTGCCTAAGAATCTGAACTTAATGACCAGAGTTATAGAGAATAGTTAAGCTCTTCAACCATGTCATTCCTAGAAACTTTAATGTAGTCCATTCTGGTCTCCAAGTTCTCTAACTACCTCTTTTCACTCCTTATTTACCTCTACTAACCTGTTTAGTAAATCATCTGATATTTTCATTGTTAATTTAAGGATTTCATCGTCCAAACAGGTGAAAATAAATTGACTATCTCAGAATCCAGTATTAGCGACCGGCTCGTCACATTGGAGTCGTGGGCTGATGAGCCTGATTATTTGAAACGTCAAGTTGGTTTCTGTGCCCAGTGGAGTTTAGACAATCTCTGTAAGTGGGGGTTTTCCTGTATTAAAATGTCTTTTTCTAGGGGAACAGAAGAGGAGGGAAGGGGAAGGGAAAGAAGGAAAAAGGAGAATAAAAGAGAATGGAAGGAAAAAAATGGAAACAAAGCTTTTGTAAATGGGGAGGAGAAAGTTGAAGGAATGAGAGAGGAAAAGGAAAAAAAAGGAATCAAAATATACTATGTACAGGTACAAATTCCCTATAATGAATGTGGTCAATATTATGACAAATATATACTAAAAAATGAATGAATAAATAAAAACTGCAAGGCTGGTAATTATTCATTTGAAGGATGAGGAATCTGATAACTGAAATACTAATAAATTGTCAAGAGTTCTAAAATTTACTTCTTCTTTTTCCTGTAAATCAGATTTGTTTCCCACAGTTACTATCTGCTGAGATGCACTAATACTGTGTACAATGCATAACATTCTTAGTTTTTGCCTTGTGTTCTCCTGTGTATAGTTTAGTTTGTTGTGATTTTTTGTGAATGATTCTATTGAAGAAAATTGTTGCTGCACAACTATGTGATTGAAGGTGAACAGATGACCAAAAAAAAAAAAAGGGAAAAGAAAAGAACCCCTTCATGTGATACTTAAAATAAATCAAAGTGTTCCTTTAAAAGAAAAGAAAATGTCTTTTTCTATGTCCAAACCTGTTTCTTTGGTAGGCTTACTGACTTTTTTTTAATCTAAGAATGAGTGTGAGTTTTTCCTTCTAGGGTCTTGTATTGGTAGTTGGGATGTATTGTAGCAAAAAGTACCATAGATACTCTGGATAAAAATTACAGTGTATACTTCTATTCCAGCATTCTACTTTCAGAACATTCTACTTTCAAAAACCATAAAAACCATTACTGTTACCCTTTTGCTGCTGTGTCAAGGCCTTTAATGATGTGGCACTGTCTGCCCCACTCTGTGCAACACAGATTGTCTCTTGACTGTCCCACAGATGAGTCCTGATGACTCCTTCCTCTAGGCCAGTTCCTTCAACTTTGCTCTCAACCCCAAGCCACATCTTACCTACACCATGAGGATTGTTCCTGGCTTTCTCTCTTTTTCCTCTTTCAAGGGCTACTAAAACAAAAACTGTACTACTGTTCTGTCTTCTCTTCCCCTTCATAGTCGTACAATTGGATGTGTGACCCCCAACACCCCAACATGACAGGTATAACCTAAATAGTGCCAGTTAAAGAATAATTCTGAAAAAATGAAATTTGGATTGTGTTTCGGGCAAAACAGTAAATACAGGAATTGGAAGCATCAGCCTCAGGTTGCTGCCTTTCTGGCATGTGGTTCGTCAGCTTTCATGTGGTAGTAGAACAGCAAGGTTGAGGTTCTAAGCCTCCCCGCCCATTCTCATTCCTTGATGAGAATGGCAGCCAGAGATGGCGGTAGCTTTTCTTTTTTCCCGCAATAGCTTGCCTTACAAACATGACCGCTTTTTCTTTTGCAGTTTTAAAAGAAGGTAGGCAGCTGACCTACGAGAAAGTGGACTTGAGTAGCATTAGGGCCATGCTGAATAGCAATGATGTCAGCGAGTACCTGAAGATCTCACCTCATGGCTTGGAGGTAAAACTTCCATAGATGGACCTTTAGGGGGTAAACATTTTCCTCATTTTCAAGACCTACTTCTGACAAAAGCAGTGTCTTGCCAGACTATGTGGTTTATTTCCTACTTTGAAGAGTGGTTAGAATAGAAGTAGAATAGTGTTGAGCCAAGTGTGGTGGCACATGCCTATAATTCCAGCACTCAGAAGGCTGAGGCAGGGGGATTGTTGGAGGATTGTTGCAAGTTTGAGATTAGGCTATAAAGTGAGCTTGAGGCCAGCCTGAACTACATAGTAAGACCCTGTCTCAAAAAGACCAAAAAAAGTGTTTCCAGACATTGTCTACTATATACCACATGGTACTACACTTGTTGTAAGCAATATATTTACTGGAAAGTTTAAATATGTCTGTCGTTAATCTCTGTCATTTTATTCAATTAAAGGTACACAAACTAATGTTTCAAAAGGAGACTTCTCCATTTTTAAATCCCCACTTAGCCAATCATATTAAGTCAGGTCCTCCTTCCCTTTCTCCCTGCATAATGCATGGTGCTGATGTAAAAGCTGCTTATATACAAGAGGTACTATGAGGACCAGAAATTTCAGAACTAAAGAACTCTTTGAACAATGGTATTGAATCCCTGGAAACTAGATGATAAACTAGTCATAGTATATTTCATTCAGATTTATGCTTTTAGTAACTGAGGTTGGAGAGAAAAGACAGTAGTACACCAGAACCTTTAATAAGGAAAACTGTGTTCAGCTTTGCCAGAAGTCAGTTACTCTGATGGTTTTCAGGCACTGATAATGATTGTCATACTCTTTTGTTTGGCCAGGCTCGCTGTGACGCCTCCTCTTTTGAAAGTGTTCGTTGTACCTTTTGTGTGGATTCTGGGGTTTGGTACTATGAAGTGACAGTGGTCACTTCTGGCGTCATGCAGATTGGCTGGGCCACTCGAGACAGCAAATTTCTCAATCATGTGAGTACCTTGAAAAACTTTACAAACGGGAGTGGCACATTTGGCGTTTTTTTCTGGTAGGTGGTAGAAGGTACCACTTCATTCATTCATTTTTCATACAGGTTTGCTCAGTCATTTCTTGGGCAGAATCACTTGGTGCCAAATCCCTAACAGTCATTGGCTAAACTGATTAGAAGTAGGAAAACACAAATGGAATTGCCCCATCATTTCTTTTTCTTTGAATTTTAATTTCATTCTAATTTTCTACTTAGCAGTTAGGTGGCTCTTTGTCTTTGCAGTGTCTACTAAAGCTTCAATCACATTTTGCCTCAATTTTTATACTGAGACTCATGATGGTTTCTACCTTGAGTTTAAGCTTTAAGAGACTCTGTGTGCCTTGTAAGAATTCCCTTCCTTGTAAGAATTCCCTTAGCATTTCATAAAATGCTAAGTGTTGTGCTGACTTCTTTTACTTGACTTTAACCTTATAATTAGTAGGCACATTTGTTTTCAATATTTAGTATTTCTCTTTTGTTATAGAAAATAGTGGTGTAAAAGGAAAGATTAAATCCACTAAGTAAGCAAGCCCAGGTTACTGAGCATGAGAATCGTACTTCTTCCCTGCAGAGGTCTGCTTTTTGCCACTGTATGTTGTTCTAGTACTTTTTCATATTTATCTGATATTTGCCCATTGAGAAGGGAAACCCCCTGGATTGTAATCTAAATAATAGTCCCCCATTCCATATGTCAAATCATTGCATACGCCATAGATTTTAGAAGTGATCCAACAAAATCATGCTGTACTGGCCTGCTATAAGCATAGTTTTGAAGAACCCTTTCAGCAAGATTATCTTTCACTTTGGAATTGTTCATGGCATTAAACTAGAGAGAGAAAAATGGACAGCTCAGGTCTAGACTCCTACCTAAAGGTAGAAAACTAGACCTAGTCTGCTGTTGCTTCTGTTGAACCTTCCCCAACACAGGTCCTTCCAGCTTCTTAGGTTTTTCAAGGGCATGTGGGAGCATGGGCTCTTTTGAGGCACGATGTGATCAGAAGTAACTGGATCTAGAGAGCAATTCCAAGTAAGTTTCTTTTCAGACTATATAAATCTTTGTTTTTACTATGAAATGTCTAGTTTCCAACTTGAGCACTGATTTAAAGAGGATAGTATATATTATCCTGGCTGCCTATTTTAATGTTCTAAAGTCTCAAAGGTGATTTGTTTAGGACTTGCTTTAAAAAAATCTTATTTCCAGAGCATCTTCATTTTAGTCTTACCACTTCATTCCCAGTCATTTTAACTGTTTCTATTTCACAGATGAGAAAACTGATACTGAAAGTAGGAAAGTAGGACTACAATTCAGTACCTTCCTGTTCTACAACAGCTCTTTGCTTTGTATTTGAAAATGGGAAAATCTGACAGAATTAGTCTTATTTTTTAATTAAAAATATTCCCAGAACTAGAAGAAATGTACATTCTTCCAGGGAGGAAGCTTCAAAATAAAATTTGTCTCTTCTACTTTGCCAGCAAACACTCTATATAGGTCAAAGTATAGTATATGTAACAATGAAAGTTACAAGTATATTTTTTTAATGGCCAATAAAGTTGAATCATTTCATCTGAGATGAAACGAATTTCTGCTATATTGTTGCAGATTTTTGGCTCAAGTTAAAAGTTTTAAAATATTGTTAGCAGGTGACTTATTTCTTTAAAAACAAACAAGCAGCCAAACATGGTGCTACATGCCTGTAATGCCAGCACTCTGGGAGATTGACAAAGAAGGATCACAAATTTTGTTATAGTTTGTTCATTCTTTCTTTCTTTCTTCTTCTCTTCCTCCTCCTCCTCCTTTTTATCCTTGAATAAAATAGATTTGGAAAAAAATACATACCCTGTTTCAAAAGATTTGAAGTCTCTCCATAGTGCCTAATAACTTTTCCTGGGTTTAAGTTTTGAAAGGATGATCAAAGCACTGAGCTCAGAGATAGACCATTCAAATTAGAAGCTTCAGGATAGTTTTTGTTTAGGACATCTACAAAATAGTTTGTCTTGTTGTATTGTGGTTAGTTGATATTGTTTGGGTGGTGCTGGGGATTGAACCCAGGACTTTCACACTAAGCTACCTCCCCAACTCTAAAGATAGGTCTCACTAAATTGCCTGGACTGGGTTCAAGCTTGCAAACCTCCTTCCTCAGCCTTCTAACGTGCTGGGATGACAGGAATGTGCCATCATGCCTGGTTTGTAATACATATTTTTATGGAGAGTTGGCCAGAGCAGATCCTCAAGGGTATACTTTGACTTATCTAAAATATCTTGTGGGCTGGGGATATAATTACACACATGAGGCCTGGGTTCAATCCCCAGAACCAAAAAAAAAAAAAAAAAAAGCTAAAACATTGTTCACATATTCATGTCTAACTCTTTTAAGAGTTTGGGAGTGTATTATATTTCTATTTATAGAAGAATAAATCATAATTACTATACATTTCTCTTTTTTGTGGTACTATACATTTCAGAAAGCTGTGGTTGCTGGATGTGGTGGCACATGCCTGGAATCCTAGCATTTGGGAGGTTGAGGCAGGATTGCCATGAGTTCAAGGGTAGCCTGGAAGCCTAGACTACAAAGTAAGACCCTGTTTAAAAAAAAAAAAAAATGCTACAAGAAAAAATTTTTGAAAGTTCTCACCATCAAAAAATACATGTTTGGGCCAAGCATATAGCTCAGTGGCACAGTGCCTGGCAAGTGTGAGGTCCTGAGTTCAATTCCTGGTACCAGGGGAAAAAAATATACATGTCTGAGGAGGCAGATGTTTTCAACCTAATTTAAATATTATACAATGTGTATATGTGTTTTGGAACTTTTTTTTTTTTTGTAGTTTATAATATTACTTCATTGTTCATCCCATTGAATGAGCAAGCCATCAAGACTTGTCTTATTTGGATCTCTTTCTCCACTAAAGCGTGTCACCATTCATCCTTAAAGATAGCAGTTCTTTGATTTGTGTGTTTCCTCTATTTCTCTTCTCTTCTCTCTCTTTTTTTTTTTTTGTAGGCCCTGAAAATAATTTCTTAAGATTCTATCTACTCTTTTATGTTAATAGTTCTAGGAAATAATGAAAGGCAGGCAGTAAGTAATAAAAAAAAAAAATTGTCACAGACCTGTGTGATACTCAAGTTCAGTGGATCTAGGAATAGCTTTTAGCTGATTGTTTTCTGTAACCTTCCTCATGAAACTTTGAGCATTTGGGCAGTTTGAAGTCTACAACATAAAGAAAAGGTGTTTGCCTGACTACAGTGAGGTAGAAAATGTATTGATGGCTGGAGATTTAGCACAGTGGCATAAGCACCTGCCTGGCAAGTGTGAAGTTATGAGTTCAAACCCTGGTACCAAAAAAAGAAAAAGAAAATGTATTGATTTAAAATTATAAGAATTTAGGTTTGAATTTGGCTCTACTTCTGTTTGAACCTCTCTGTTTGACCTCTCTGAACTTTTGATTTCTGTTAAAATTCAGTATCATGCTACCAGCTTCTTAATCATTAGTGGGAATTAAAGGAACTAACAGGTTTTAAAAGTGCCTGGAACAGAGGAAGCATTCAGCAAGAACTGGTTGGTGAAGTTATCCAGCCATTTACCTGGATTCAAGCTTCTCGACCATAATTTTGGTTGGTTGTTTTGGTTGTTTTCATGGTAGCAAAGTTTATTAAAGGTAAGAAAAGAAGCATGCTCTCTGCAAAGCAAATCTAGGTCAAGTAAAAGTAGAAAAAGAAGTACACTGTACCACATTAAGGCAAGCCACCATGTAAGAGAGAACACAATGGCGCTAGGTCATGATTTTGTTGTCTTCCAAAATAGGCTTTTCCTTCCAGCCAGAAAATTTACAATTCCAACTACTGCTGGGCATGATAGTGCATGCCTGTGGGCCCAGCACTTGGGAGTCCGAGGCAAACAATCACTGTGAGTTTGCCTGGACAACAGTGAGACCTTGTCTTAAAAAACTAAAAAAAAGAATTCCAACTAATAGGTTAGCGGTTATAAAAGACACTCTCTCCCCCTAGGTAGAGCCTTGCTAATCTTCTGGGCCTTGTCTTTCTCCAGGAAGGCTATGGCATTGGGGATGATGAATACTCCTGCGCATATGATGGCTGCCGGCAGCTGATTTGGTACAATGCCAGAAGTAAGCCTCATGTACACCCATGCTGGAAAGAAGGTATTCATTCTTTTACATTGTATGCATTGCCTGAGTTCAGACATCTGACTAGGCAGTTAAGCCTTAAAATGTCCTCAATAGAAGATGACTAAATGAGAACCAGGGTATCAGCCTTTGTATCACTGCCATGGATGTGAATGGCTTCCCTGATAAATTCACCTCAGTTGGAGCCTTCCTATAGCAAAAACATTTCAGAATATAAAATTCTTAGACCAATAGGCAAATGGTACTCCTAAGATCAGTATCAGGGCTGAAGATGGTAGCTTAGTGGTAGGACACTTGGCTAGCATGCACTAGGATCTAGGTTGTATCCCCAATACTGCAAAAAGAGAGAGAGAGATTGGCTTAGTATGAATTTGAATTTCTCCTTTGGGTCTGTGCTTTGAAGCAAAGCAGTCATGTAGATATCAAGGAGACAGGAATTGTAGTGCAGTAAAATGAGGATATTTTCCCAGCCAACATGGCAGTGGAATTGTTATTAGTCCAGCACCATGCCCTGAAGACGTTGGGTCAAATAGCAGAGAGTGGAACCTCTGAAAAGATTAATAGTCTCAGTACTGAAGCTAGATTGAGACTATAACCCTGCTCCTTCCCCATATGTTCCTCTCATTTTCCTACCATAATCAACATTATGGGTGCAAATCAAAAGTTCAGGCACATTTAAGGGAGCAGGAATTTGACCATTCCCATCAAAAGATAGCTTCACTTGACTAAACTGATAATGTGGGAAAAAAAAAAAAACAACAACTGAAAAGCCAAGAGGAGCACTCATTTTAGTGGTTTGCAGGTTCTTAAAGAAACATGAAACTTATCCATTTCAAAGAGAATAAGATCTGGGCACTATTTTAAAAACTGCCTCATTGTTAAAATAAAAACTTCTGAATATGTTTATTATAAAAGTTTGAAAAAAATTATAAAATAAAATGAATAAACTTTTAAACTCCCTACAATTCTTTATCCAGAATTGGGTTTTGTTTTTTGTTTTCCTCTAGTACTTGAAATTCAACCTAGGCCTCATTACATGTCAGGAAGTTCTCTGCACTGAGTTACAGCTTCAGCCTCCCTGCGTCAACCTTTTTTAGGCACAGTCTTGCTAATTGTCCAGTTGGGCTCTCCCCAAGTGGCTGAGATTATTATAGGCACATGCCACTGTGTTTGCCAGAGATTTTAAAAAACAATTAAATAAAAAAAGTTAAATCTGAGCTGTTCATGGTGGCTCATGCCTGTAATCCCAGCACTCAGGAGGCTGAGGGAGGAGGATCCTTGTGAGTTCGAGACCAGCCGAGGCTACAAAGTGAGCTCAAGGCCAGCCTGAACTGCACAGCGAGATCCTGTCTCAAAAAAAAAAAAAAGTTAAATCTGGAAGACATATATATCTGTTGCTATGCTTAGTACTTTAACAATTTTCCAGGTTATTAAACAATAATACTACTTTTTATGTCTTCTGAATATTGTACTATATACTTGTAACAATAATACTAATTAATGTCTCATCTTTGGACATTGACATATTTGCCTTTTACAATTATTATAAACCATTCTGCATTTTCTCTAGATAAATCCTTAGAGATGAAACTTGTCTAGCAATGGAGATGCACAATTTCAAGGCTTTTGCTAGGTTTTGCCAGATTTCTGGCAGCATTGAATGTTCATTGTTCTTACCTATCTTGGTGCAATTTAAAAAAAACAAAATGTGGAAATCTCATAGTTCTGTTTTATTTGAGAAAAGAGGATGAATTTTTTAAACAAGTTTTATCCAGGGAGTTTTATATAGCTCCAGAGAGGCAAAGAGGCACATGATTTTGTCTTGCCATATTTCATTGATCCCAACAACATGCACATGTTTTCCACATGTTAGCATCTTTGATAATGGGATGCATCTTACAATTATTGATTTATTTGGTTTGCAGCATATTTTTCTTAATGGTACATGAAAATATTGGTAAGAAGTGGTCAAACTGTTTGTGGAAGAAACAAAGATGGACATGTAGAATTATGGGCTAAAGATCCAAATTTAATACAGCACCACTGAGACGCTTTCAGAATCCTGGTAGTGTACAGCATTATCCTAACAATGTTTCACTTTATCCACTAGGAGACACAGTAGGATTTCTGTTAGATTTGAATGAAAAGCAAATGATCTTCTTTTTAAATGGTAACCAGCTGCCTCCTGAGAAACAAGTCTTTTCATCTACTGTGTAAGTAGCTTCTCTTAGTTGAAAATTTGGATGGTCAGATTTTCCCCAGAGGAGAGGGGAGGAGGCTTTCTCCACTAATGTAGGCAATTATGGTGGGAAGTTTATTTATTTCAAGTAATTTGGGACCTATTTGACTAGACCTTAAACTCTCCCAACATTTGCTATAGGAAGATAAAAGCAGAATATTCTCTGGTTCGCAGATCTGTCTAGGTTAGTAAACAGAATCTGCCTACCTTCCTTTCTATCAGGGTATAACTAGCTCACTTTGACTTTCCAAAAACTAGCGTAAAAATGAGCATTGCTTTGTTTTTATTAATTCTGTTGACCTCCAACTCATTTTTATTTGTAGATCTGGATTTTTTGCTGCAGCTAGTTTTATGTCATATCAACAATGTGAGTTTAATTTTGGAGCAAAACCATTCAAATACCCACCATCTATGAAATTTAGCACTTTTAATGACTATGCCTTCCTAACAGCTGAAGAAAAAATCATTTTGCCAAGGTAAGGAATCTGCCCAGGCTATCTCACGATGCCACATGCATCTCCTGAAAATGTGAATAATTGAGATACTTATTTCAACTTTGAATAAATAATTTTGAAAAATTCACTAAAAAAGGATTCCTGGGAATTATAAGTTACTAAAACAAACCCAGAGGAATATGTACAAACCTTTTTTCCCAACCATGTACTGAAGATTGAACCCATGGCCTTTGCACTGAGCTGTGTCTCCAGCGTATTTTTAAAATTTCTTATCATGAAGTAGAATCTTACTAAGTTGCCCAGGCTGGGCTGGAATTTACAATTCCCCTTGCCCAAGCCTCCCATAATATACCCAACTAAAAACCAATTACTATTGTAACATTAACTGAAAATTTTTAAGAATGATGTTTTCAAAAAGCACCAGATCCAGGTGGCGTTACAGGAGATATCTGTCAAATTTTTAGATATCAGAGAACTTTGTTTTTATTTAAAATGTTACAGAAAGAAGGAACATGTTCAAATTCTTTTTGCTCCGAAGTACTGGTGCTTGAATCCAGGGACTTTTGCACTGAGCTATATCCTCAACTCATTATTTTTTATTTTGAGAAAGGATCGTGCTACATCACTAAGTTGCCCAGGCTAGACATTCCAGTCCTGCCTCAGCCTTCCAGAGTACTGGGATTGGCGCTGAGGATTTAGCTCAGCGGCATGAGTACCTGCCTTGCAAGCAGGCGGTTGTGAGTTCAATCCCCGGTACCAATTAAAAAAAAAGTGGGGGAGGATTTAACAAACTAAGAGAAACTAGTGGTATAAATGAAACAAATTAGCAGAGTACTGGGATTACAGATGTACACCACCACACCTGGCTTCCAAATTCTTATGAGGGCAAATAATGTTGATATAAAACAAAAAAAAGTATAGCACATACACATACATACTGCAGACTGACTTCACCTGAATGCTAGTGTAAAAATTCTAAGTATCAGGAAAGCAAATGCCTCTATTAATGGACTTGAGTTTATTAAAACCTACTTTTTTGGGAGTTTAGCTGCATTAGCAAAGATACCAAACCAATACTGTTCCACAAGTATTGGGACAGTAGTAATGTCATCTTGGATAAAAAGGTCACTGCCTTTTTTACCAAAAACTGTGATTGGCATTAATTGTCTCATTGGATGAATGCCTGCTTGTCTTCCTTACAAGTTGAATACAGTCTATTCCTTCAGCTGGGGAAAGACTCCAGCTGCTTCCTGGTAATTACTGCAAGTTGAAGCTTGTTATACACTATGGGCCAAAGTTGATCATTTTTTTTAACAGAGCAGCTGCCTGAGACTGTACAAGGTGGAGTATTCCTGTTACTAATGCCACACAGTGCCACTATTTTCAAGGAAATCATAATGGCCAGGGCATAGCTAGTGCTGGACTATTATGGCACCCAAGGTACCTATAACATAATGGAGTGCTGGCTCCTATTTTTGCTCAAAATACAATTCTAGGGGCTGGAGATTTAGCTCAGCAGCATAAGCGCCTGCCTTGCAAGCAGACAGTCGTGAGTTCAATCCCCAGTACCAATAAAAAAAAGAAAAAGACAAAAAAAGTACAGTTCTAAGCAGCCCTCTGAGCTGTGCTTCACCTTAGACTTCATGTCTCAGTGGCTCAACAGTTTGTTGATGCGCTAAAGCAGGAGCATTATTTATAGCAGCAGACACTTGGTAATATCCCAAGAATATAAGGTCTACTTTTATCCTAGCTCAGGGATCTGAGGTGTTTTCCTACAACTTCCGTTCAGTTTGTCTTGTGCCTAACAGAAATTCTGAACTTTCTTCTTGGTGAAAGTGTAAGGCAGTGCCTCTCTTACCTGTCACACTCCATTACTTTAATATCTAGCCTGCCTTTTCCTTGGATGTCTCAAAAGGTAGAACTGATCCATCTGAGATCGCCTTGAGCTGGGTACAGTGGCATATGTCTGTAACTGTAACCCAACAATGAAGGAGGCTGGGGCAGAAAGATCACAGGCTCAAGCCCAGCCTGGGCAACTTAGTGATTTAACAATACCCTACCTCAAAATTTTAAAAAGGGATGGGGGTATAGCTCAAAGGTAGAGCACTTGCTTATCTGTGCAAGGCCCTGGGCTCAATTCCTAGTGCCACAAATAAGTAAATAATAGGTAAATTGTAAAAATAGGAGTTACTCTAAAGAGTGGCCTTAGTCAAGACTGCTTTAGCACTTAACTGTGCCTGCAGAAGAAAGTTTTCCTAACTCAAATGACAGTAAGTACCATTTCTTGGAAGGTTGCCTTTTATACACATAATCACGCTAGCCTGGTTTTGTCCTGTTTTGAATAAAAACAGCAGAATTATTACCAGCTAGGTCAATCCTATGTTGTATCTAGACTGTTTTCCCTGGCAGTGACATTGAGACAGGAATTGCCTACCTATTGTAAAGCTAACCACTGGTATCTTTGGTATCTTGCTCCTCTTAAAAGTCCAGTTAAGGGGGCTGGGGATTTAGCTCAGCAGCATAAGTGCCTGCCTTGCAAGCAGGTAGTCATGAGTTCGATCCCTGGTGCCGATAAAAAGGAAAGACAAAAAAAAAGTCCAGTTAAGAGGCAGTTGCATAATCCCAGCACTTGGGAGGCTGAGGCAAGAGGATTGTTGCAAGTTCAAGATCATCCTGGCATCCTGGGCTACAAAGTGAGCTCACGGCCAGCCTGAACTGCATAGCGAGATCCTGTCTCAAAAAGACAAAAAAAAAAAAAAAAAAAAAAAAAAAAAGCAGTTACAAATGGGAGCCTTAAATATAAACATGTTTAAAACCATTTTCTAATTAATTATACTTTCTAATTAATTAATACTTTCACCCTGTATTCCAAAAATTTATGTTCAGTGGTATGTTTTTACTGACATTTTACTCATTGGAATGGTAGTGATACTACCTGGGAGTTTATAAATTGTTTTATATTGTATATACTCTCTCTCAGTCTCTAGTTTTCCTTCCATTTACTGTTTTTTTTCACCTTATTATGGAAAGCTTCAAATACATAGAAGAAAAAGAACCATACAGTGGCATACAATGTGTCACTCTCAGTAACTGCCTCTCCTCTCTCTTGTATGGTACACACATATATACACTACTGTTTTTCATAGTATTCATCAGCATTTAACATTCTGTGTACCTTTTTAAAATTTATCTTGTAATTTGTGTCCCTTGATTGGAGTTTAAGCTGTCTGGAGGCAGGGACACATTTTCACTGCACTGCTCTGCACTGCTAATCACCAGGACTTGGGATAGTTCCTGGCAAACAGTAAGCCATATGTAAATTGAGCAGATGTTTCACATTATGTCCATCCATCAGGGTTGTAGCTTCAGCAGAGCAGTTCTGGCTGTCTGCTTTCCTGTTCCATGCTGGTCAAAGTGTAAGGGAAGGGCTCTAACCCGAGCGTCTGGACTTACAGGGCGTCTATAGTGAACTGTCATAACTCCTTGAAACTGTATAAAAACTTCTATGTGTGCATTTTTTTTTCATTTTTTTATCGGTACCGGGGATCGAACTCACGACCGCCTGCTTGCAAGGCAGCTGCTTATGCCGCTGAGCTAAATCTCCAGCCCCATGTACATTTTTCTTAGAAAAACATCCCATATTTTCATGAAACTTTCAGAGATAATGCAATTTAAAAAGTTGAAAAGAACACTGGATTTAGAACCAAAGGATTTAAATTTGATCCTTGATTATTTACCATGTGTGATCTTATGCAGATTTCTTTAAACATTTTTATCTGTAAAATTAGAATAGCCTTCTTCACTCCTAAGATTAAAACAGTTTACCACATCTGACAGCTTCACTGAACAAAGCTTAAAGCATATTAATGTACCACCCATAAACAGAGCATTTTGAAACTGTTTCTTATGCATCACTGCTAACAGGACCTCTTGTTGACAGTGTGAATTTCAAACTGCTTTGTCTATTTAGGCACAGGCGTCTTGCTCTGTTGAAACAAGTCAGTATACGAGAAAACTGCTGCTCCCTTTGTTGTGATGAGGTAGCAGACACACAGTTGAAGCCATGTGGCCACAGGTAAGAAAATCTATGTGATTGTTTTATCTTTATACATCAAGCAACATTTCATCTTGTTCTTGAATTGCTTTCAGAATGTTATCAGTTCTAAACTGTTCATCAAAGTGCACTGCAGCTAAATTGAACAAAATGAGAAATTTAGTTTGCCAAGTAGTTCCCAGCTGTCTTCTAGGAAGTACCTCAAATAGAAGTTGCTTGATAAAGAAGGTCTATGTTTTTGCTTTATTTTTTTAATTCAGTATTATATTATAATACTTTATAAAATATAAAAATGTTTTAATGCTATTTATGAACTGGCAAATTGCTTTTAAAGCTTCCTTCCTCATTAGCGGCTTCTTTAACCTCTTAACATTTTACATGTAGTTAGGTAGAGTTTACCTTTTAGGCATTAACTTGACTGGCATTTATGTCTTTTTCCTCAGTGACCTGTGCATGGATTGTGCCTTGCAACTGGAGACCTGCCCATTGTGTCGTAAAGAAATAGTATCTAGAGTCAGACAGATTTCTCATATTTCATGACACCTGTGAAGTTGCATCATGGACTTAATTCTACTCAATTCCAGCCAATGTCAAAAAGAAAAACAAAGAAAAAAAAATCTCTAATCAGTTGTACGCACATTGAAACTTACAGCCATGGCCAGGTTTTATGCTAAAAATATGATAGTTTGTCAGAGACAAAACTCTTAGAATCTAATCCAACTTGCCAGCCCTGAGAAATTCCTTTAAGGCCAAGAAAGCTGAATGCTAGCAGCCAGGTCTGTGGTATTTCCATGAAAAACAGTAGGAGACAATGGCCTCCTGAGTGCCGAAACCACACCGGAATTCTCCATGCTGGGTTCATCATTTGATCGTTTAACACAGGATGTTTTGTGTCATAGTCTAAAGTTTTTATTTTGGGGAGAAGTCATTATGGAGAAGTCATTGACAGCGTTTCTGGGTTAAGCATACTTCTCACTGGTCAGAGAGACACCGGTGTATTAAGCATGGATGTTGCACTGTAAGACTTGAATCTAAAAATTA
This sequence comes from Cavia porcellus, assembly GCF_034190915.1. NCBI lineage: Eukaryota > Metazoa > Chordata > Mammalia > Rodentia > Caviidae > Cavia > Cavia porcellus. The sequence continues at coordinate 84,114,757 of NW_026947487.1, forward strand.
GATTCATACAGGTCAATCCTACAAGCAACATGGAGAACCTGAAAGAAGGTGCATAGACTGTAGAAAAAAACCCAAATTTTTTTATATTTCTGTGATTCCAAAGAACATTCTAGTTTTTTTTAACTGCAGAAAATTGGTGGTATTTTCACATTCATGGTGTTTCTATCCAATTTCAGTACCCACATTTTGTGAGGAAAAAAATGTTTTACCAATGCAGGAGGGATTCTTAAATTAGTTGCAATGTTAGACTGGTATTTAGGGTATTTTTAAAGTACCATCAAATCAGGTTTTTGTTTTTTGTTTAAAAGTTTTTTTAAACAGTATTGTTTTTGGAAGTAATATACTTTGAAACTCTCGAATTAATAGTCTCAAAAACTCTAGAGGACAGTCTGAAAACACGTATTCCTATTGTTTTAAATAAATACATGTTTTTGAATATTGAATTCAATCATGGATTGTTGACTATGTCTTCATCAAAAGTGTTTATCCCTCTCAGGGTCTCTGGTGAAGACCTTCAAGAGTTCAGTTTTTTCTCCCAGAAAATTGGAAGGTAGAATTGTAAATTCATAGACTTATTTTATAATGGTGTACCTCAGCAGCTGCCTTTCAATTTATGCCAAGTCCTTACTGAGTTTATACTTGAATAGTAAATATGTCTTCTGAGTTTTACAGTGTCTTAAACTCAATGCACATTTTTTTCTTCCTTTACCACCCTTTCTTGTTTGTAGTCTATTAAACCTGTCCTATTACAGTGCTGATTTCCTTCCTGGCTGTACTTGTTGGGGTGCTGGATTTTTTTCCATGTCTCTAGTCTTCCATAAATCCAAATATATATATATATATATATATAAATTATATATATATACATAGAGATATATGTTCTCTTTAGCGTGTGGTGAATACAGTAATTTGCATTGAAGAATAAATCATCTGTTGCCTTTTTTGACTTAAGATTTCACAATGTTCATTGGTGCCAACTGCTATAGTTTTAAGATATACTTTCATTTCAAGGAATACTTTCAGGATAGGAGAGAATCAAGCAGAAGAATTAAGAAGTAGCGGGGTATGGTGTTGTACACTGTAATCCCAGCACTCTGAAAGTTGAAGCAGGAGAATTATCATAAATTCAAGGCCAGCCTGAACTACATAGCAGACCCTTTCTCAAAAAACAAAACAAAAGTAAACTAGGAAACTAGGTGTGGTGGTGCACACCTGTAATCCCAACACTTGGGAGGCTAAGGAAGAAGTATCGAAATGAGACCCTTCACCACCACCACCACCCCAAAAATCAGTCTTACTCGTCCAGGAGATCTTTATTAAGCACCTAATGTGCCATCTGTTTGCAGAGTGGTGGCAAAAAGAAGACATTATATTTGTGTTTACTGTAATAAATTGTCAGTGGCCTGAAGGAAAAGAATAGAGTCCTAAGAATAGGAAGAGAATATTGTTTTACAGAGAATGAAGGGAAACAAGAGTTTCAGTGTTTGGCTGGTACAGGGGTAAGGGACCAGGCAGAAGAACCCTGAGGAAATAGCATCAGTGAAGGTAAAAGGAAAACAGAACACAGCTAGGGAAAAGCGCTGAGGCCCTGCTTCTAGGGCTAGGTAGCTAGGTAAACACAGCATTTATAGCAAATGGCCTAACTAAAGCAAAGAGCTGAGGAGGCTTTGGAGTCTGATAAAAGGCCCTGCTGCTCAGAAGACAGGACACAAGTGAGGAGATACCATGTTCCAGTGTGCAATCAGGGGTGCTCATGAAGGCCACATTAAAGATTTTATGTTTTAACCTAAGTAATCGCTTCTTGGCCTTTTGGCTAAGCTCAACTGTAGTATCTGTTCTTATCAGTTTTAACCTAAGTATAGTATAAAGTATAAAAACTGAAGCTTGAAGTACCTAGATAAATACTTTTTAAAAAGGACTCTGGCCAGGCATCATGGTGCATACCAGCACTTGGGAAGCTGAAACAGGAAGATCATGAGTTCAAGGTCTGGGATACATAGTGAATTTGAGATGTGGACCAGCCTAACCAAGTAACAAGATCCGGTTTCAAAACTTAAAAACAAACAAACAAACAAAAAATGACTGACATCTGCTCGGAAAATAATGGAATGGAAGAATTAGGTAAGGATAGAGAAACAAAAAGTGGAAATCATAAGGAAACAGAAGTAGTCCATCTGAGAGGTAAAAGTGATCTGTAAACAGTGGAAATACAGAAAAATCAATGGAATTACTAATCTGCCAGTAGTCAGAGGAGTGATGCAGGAGCTTGTCAGCTTTCTAGAAATGTACCCTTGAACTTTGTTCCTAAGTTGGTCTACTTTTCCAGTTAAGTTCTAGGCAAAAAAAAAGATTTTAATATTAAATTAAACCATACAGAAATGGAAGCAAAGTTGTAATCTTGGAGGCCATTTCAAAGGAAAGATGTTTATTCCACATAGAAGAGAAAAATTAGGGCTTGGTAAGCATTCATGGAAGAGAGTAAACAGATTCATATCCTGCATGAAAGGTAAGCATTTTAACGTATTAAAAACTTACTCCTGATATGATGTGACCAGCAGGAAAAACAAAAAATTAGAGGAATTTCTCCACTGATTCATCCAGGAAATTCAGAGCTCCTGCCAAAACAAAATTTAGGGAATCGCCACCTTTTGTGAATGACATAAAGCAGGAGAAAATCATGGTGCCAGTGCAGAGTGCCAGGAAACAGTGGTTGAATCACAGAAACCAAAACAATTTTAGCAGCAGAAAATGACTTTTGCAATAATTTCAACTGTCTCGAATGTGTATACATGAAAACAAACTTCCCAAGTAAGATCAGGTCTTTCCAAGATTATTAACTGTTGTTCTTTAGCTATTTATTCACTTAGAAAAAAATTTTAATGCTAATCCACCAAAGATTTCAAAAATCATTAATGGGAAAGCATGACTTAATGTATTTGTCAATTTTTAATTTAAAAGGTTATTTAATTTAAAAGACTATTCTGTTCTTAACAGATTCTGATTTCCAAAGTTCTGATTTCCAAAAGTATGCTTAATGACCCAGGGATTAGGGGCTATATCACGTGATGGTGGGCCCTTCAAAGTGAGAACCTATGGTCTCAACCTTCATTTCCCATTCATTAAAGTGGAGATAATAGTTACCTTACAGGAGTTTTGTGTTTGGCTTTTTATCAGTTTCAACTTTTTAAAAAAACTATATTTGTAAATGCTGAGCATAGTTTCTGGCACATCCCTGAATATATGTGAACACCTATTCTTTCTTCCTTTGTTCTTAGAAGCAAGAATGGTGGAATTTTTAAATTATTTGGCATTCCTCCCATCATTTAACCGGGGCTGGGAAGCTGATGCAAGAGGTTTGAAAGTTGAAGCCCAGCGTGGGCAGTTTAGCAAGATCCTGTCCCAGAAGCTAAAAAGGGCCAGGCATGATGGCATACACCTGTAATCCTAGCACTTGGGACTGAGGCAGGAGGATAGCTCCAAATCCAAGGGCAGCCTAGGCTACATAGTTCAAGACCTGCCTGAACTGCATACAGGGCCCTGTTCTCAAAAAGAAAGAATAAAAAGAAGGAAAGCGGGGGGGGGGGGGGGGAGCAAGCTGAAAGGGGGTAGGGTTATGCAAAGACCCCGCAGTACCAGAAAAAAAAAATTGGATGATGGGGTTGTAGCTCAGTGGTTGACTGCTTACCAAGCATGCCAAAGCCCTGGGTTCAATCCCCACATTTTTTCTAAAAATGAGATTTATGTCCTCTTCCCATAAATCTGGATTATCTCTATGCCTGTCTGACCATAAGTGCCAGGCAGCTTTTACTTTCTATCTCTTGAAATACAGTACTTGCTCTTGGCCCCAACCACCATGGAGTAAGAAAACTCAGACATCTTCAGACTTTACATGGAGATAAAAAAAAAGTCAACCTCTCCCCCAAGTCCTGGTGCCAACATCCGCAACTGAGAAACTCAACAAGAGCCAACAATTGCAGGTCATACGTGAGCTCCTTAAAAGCCCTAGTAGACAAGTGAAAGGGAGATTAATTGTCCATGCCACGCCTGCCCAAATTGCAGATTAGTTAGCAGAATAACTTGCTTTAAGCCACTAAATTTTCAGTTGGCTTGTAACATTAGTAGATACCAGATGAAGCAAAACATGAAATCAAATTTTGTTGTTCCTCCACTCTGATCCCATGACTTAGTAAGGTGATCAAATTCACTTAGTCCAGAAATAAATGCAGTGTGTTCTTTGCTGAGCTTGCTGTGAGCTATCTAATCCTACTTGATAGAACAGAATTCAGTAATTCAACAAAGCATTTTTTATGTTTAGTCTGTTTTGGTGAACTAGAGATTGAACTGAAATCCTTCACTCTGAGCTATATCCCTAGCCCATTTTTTAAAATTGAGATGAGGTCTCACTAAATTGCTAAAGTTCCTAGGCTGGGCTCAAACTTACCATCCTCCTACTGCTATCTGGTAGTTAGCCAGAGATCCAGGACAGGATATCCTGGGAGGTCAGAATAGCATACTTCTTGAGCTGTCGCATACGTTCAGGAGTTCAGGAGAGGTTCCTAAGTTATCTAGTTGCCTGGGACCCTGTAATTTACAGGCCCTGCTTATTTCTTCAGTCAGCTTTGGGACACCCTATCTCCTGTGTCACTACTCCAGTGCCCCCAGGCCCGGCTCAGCAAAGCTTTTTTGATGCCTGTCTTCCACCTTGTACTTTGAGAATTGCTGTACCCCACAGAACTGTGTCTTTTGTAATTATCTTTAGTTCCAGATCCTACAGCTACCTATCTTATCTCCATTCAGAGATGTCTGCTAATTAACTCAGTTTGGCCATCTGATCTTCAGTTTATACTGACATCCCTCTAGTCAAATACCACACATCTGGCCATGCAACAAAATGCTTAGTGGTCCTATCAAGAGAAATAAGCTCCAGGATATCTTCATGGAAGAGACCTTTCCTGGAACAGTTACAGATTTGTGATTGCTCAAACTGGCTCTGTCAGCTTTTGTCTTGCACAAATAACCAAGAAGCCATTTATTGCCTAATAATCTTCATGATGTGAAGTTTGTAATGCAAATTACAAGACAGCCAGTTCATGCGGTGGGGAATTGTCTATCGTGGTAAGTGGGCGTGTAGCTTTTTCACAAGTCAAAGTTTCCATAATACCTGATTCAAGAGGGGAGACTGGCATTCAACAATTTGGCAATTTAGTGTTCTTAAAACCTGCTTTCCACTATATAAATTACAAAACACTGCGAGGTGCAAAGTTGTAAGTAAGAAAACAAGCTCCATTTATCCATAAATGAGGACAACGTGTGATTTAATCGCTACACCTTCCCCAGTCCACAGCGTATTTGCTGAGGCCCAGCATTCCTCTGCAACGTTCCAAGTCCCGGAAATCCGCTCCCTGCGTTGCCCTGCCCCCGACGTCAGTACCGCCCGCCTGTGATTGGTTGGTAGGAATCTGCGCCCGTGAATGGCGTGGTAACCATGGTGATGGAGGCGGGCACAGCGCGCGGTGGTCTGTAACCGACTGCTGGGCCAGTGGCTGGGGCGGCGCGAGCCGAGCGGCCTGGCTGGGCAAGGGCGCCTGAGCCCAGCCTTTTGTGCTGAGCCGGCTCGGCGGCGAGGCCTCCCCAATCCGGCCGGCCGCCGTGCCCTCGATGCGGGTGGGGACTCAGCGGAGTAGAGCCGAGGCTGGGCCCGGGCAGTGGGCGTGGTGAGAGGCCGAGCAGCTGGCGAGTCCACGCAGGTAGATGCGGCTTTGCGACGATGGACGCCCTGGAGGAGGAGAACTTGGCCCTGTCCTTGTGAGTGACGGCAAGTCCTCGGCCGCGGCCCCGGAAAGCGGGTGTGCTGGGCGGTGGGGGACGTGTTGGAGGACAGCCAAGGCTCCATTCCAGTTCCTGTCTCCACGATCACGGGGTTCAGGTCTTGGGGGACAGAATTTCGGGGCGGAGGTCACCAGTGTATCAACACCTCTATCACTGGCCCTCCGGCCTGAGCCTTAGTCATCAGCAAAATCAGGCGGATTTGAGTCACCAAAGCCTGGGTCAGTGAACCCTTCGCCCCTGCCGCCCTGTTCCCCGAGCGGTTCCTGATGAAATCTCTGGCCTGGTGCTCGCCCCCACCAGGTTCGCTCCGACCAGCAGATGGGGCTGGCGCGATAGCCAAGATGCTGTGAGTACATCCCACACGAAACAACTGCCGAGGACCCTGGAGATGTCCCACGCTAGCTTCAGCTCTCCTTAGTTTGTTTTGTAATTCATTGTCAGACTTTGCCAAAGTGTGGCTATTACATTTAACTCGCAGGTCACAGTTGGTCAACGGACAGTTCATCTTTGTATTTTTTTTTCCCCTTGTGCATGTTGGAAAGTAATCATAATTTTAAAAATTAACTGTTGTTTGAACCAGCATCTAATCCTGGCATATTTTTCAGCTCCTCTGCCTCTGATGCAGAATTTGATGCTGTGGTTGGATACTTAGAGGACATTATCATGGGTACGTTTCCATGCCACAACCTAATCTGTGCTCTCTTTACCTCTTAGACCCTTGTTTTTAAGATATTGAAATCAACTCGAAGGGTCACTTTGTAAAAAGAGAGAAAATACCACGTTAGTTGTACATTTTAATGTAGCACAGTGTACTTACTATTAAGTGAGCCTTGCTGAGATTTGTCTTAGAAACAGCTCTGTAATACTTAAAGCAATTAATCAACGTAGATTTGGGGGCCTGAGGGACTTACTCCACAATAGGCACTTAGACTATGGAGCTCTTGTCAAAACTCCATGAAATACCTACTTTATTTCACATATGAGGTGAGAGTGATTTTGTTTTTTTGATAGTGTTTTTCTTTCCTGTTGTTGTTTTGTTTTTGTGTTGTCATTATTGTTGACATAAAGTCTAACCATATAGTCTAGGCAGGCTTTGAATTTATGTTGCCCAGAGTGTCATCAAATTCTTACTCTTTCTGCCTCAGCTTTTCCAGGACTGGTGACATAGTCATGGGCCGCTCCACTCAGATTTTAGATGGATGTATGTTTTAACATTTTTGTGCTATAAAACAGTTTAAGCCAGGTGTAGTGGCACACTCCTGTAAGCCAGCAATCAGGAGGCTGGGGTAGCAGAACTGTTGTAAGTTCAAGACAAGTGTGGGCTACAAAATGAGCCCAAGGCCAACCTGAACTACACAGCAAGACCCTATCTCTAACCCCCCCCCCATTAAAACCATATGCATACATGTTCATCAAGAAAACAAAATATCAAACTTTATTTGGATCTCTGTTCCTGGGTTTTGCGTTCCTATTTATGGATCCTTTGTTTTTTTGAGACAGGGTTTTGCTATGTAGTTCAGTCTGGCCTTGAACTCACTCTGTAGCCCAGATGATTCTCCTGCCTCAGCTACAAAGGTGTTGGGATGACAGGCATATGACTTGTCTTCTCATAAAATCAGGATGGCTTTTAGCCTTCAGTGAAGAGAATATATTTTCCCTATTGTATTCAGATGATGAGTTCCAGTTACTACAGAGAAATTTCATGGACAAGTACTACCAGGAATTTGAAGACACAGAGGAGAATAAACTCACCTACACACCCATTTTTAATGAATATGTAAGTAGATTTCTGTTTCTCCTATCAGGAAATTAATGTCCTTTAAACTGAATTTAGAGTATGTACCCCATGGTTTATACCTTTGTCTCAGTACTCTGGGAGGCCGAGGTAGGAGGATTTCAAGTTCCAACCCATCCTGGGCAACTTAATAAGATCTGTTTCAGAATAAAGAAGGCTGGGCTCAGTGAAAAGTAGTACTTAAAAAAAGTTTAGAATCAAGGCTGAAATGTACATGTATTTTAAAATATGCCAGCACTGCATTGCCAGGAGTTCTAATTACAATTTGTTGTAGTTCATTTTTCTCTGTCTTATTCCTGCGGCTGTTTCCCAAAAAGACTTTCAAGCAATATTTGATAAGCTTGCAGCTTGTTATTTAAAAGAAGTTTGGCTTCACTGTAATCCTGCCTCCAGCTACAGTACTGTTCACCATTCCTTGCATTGTATGTTTTTGACAACCCATTTTATTTCAATGCTTTCTTCTACATAATCCAGTAAAGTACACATGGTTGTTAAGTAAATAGGAAGGAGACCAAGACCACTCACTAGGTAGAAGAAAAAATAAGATTGGGGTCCAGAAACCCCAACTGTTCACCCTTAGGTCCTTACACCCTACCCTGAGGCCTCTTGCAGCCTCCTGGAGTCACCTCGTCTGTCTTAAGTCAGGCATCTTTAGTGCTTTCTTTCCAAAGAAAGCACCACAGAAGCAGGCACCATGGAGGAAACTGGCTCAAAAAATGAGCCATGACTGCCTCCCAGTGTGCTGCGCACAGATCCTATCTGCACAGGAAGAGGACCCCTGCTCATTGCCTCCCTGACTTGGGCTGGAGACGGGGAGCCTGTGCTCTTGGCCTCCATTCAGGCTAGAGTGGTCATCCTGTGATAGCACAGCTACCTGCAAATGCCCCTCTGGGCACCAGGGAGGTCCAAGACTTAGCCAGGACAGGACCAGGGTAATGGTCCTTTCTAACATACCCAGTGATTAGCACAGAGTCCATTCATAAAATAGGACCTCAAAGATTCCTCCCAAGGGCTGGTAGACGGGCTTTCTAAAAACGAGCCCTGTTTCCATAACACAAGGCTCTGCTATAATCCTTGCCACTGCTACAGATTTCTCTAGTGGAAAAGTACATTGAGGAGCAGCTGCTGGAGCGGATCCCAGGGTTCAGCATGGCGGCCTTCACTACAACATTACAGTGAGTCCAGCTTGGCTGTCTTTCTCACCTCCCTCCTTCCTGAGACAGGAAGAAACACCCTCCCTTACTGTCCAGTGAGAGACTTGGGTTAGGTCTGGGTGGGGGCCCTCTCCACATGTTTTGGAATTCACCGAAAGGGTCTGTCTTATCCCTTATTCCTGTAGCTGCCACACTCTCCTTTACAGGCACCATAAAGATGAAGTAGCTGGTGACATCTTTGACATGTTACTCACGTTTACAGACTTTCTGGCTTTTAAAGAAATGTTTCTGGACTACAGAGCAGTAAGTTACAAGTGCGCATTTATCTAGCCACATTGAACCACTGAGAAATTCCAAGTGAATACAACCACCTCCTGTCCTTCCTCCTGGGCCCCTCTAACTGGCCAGTGTCCTTCCAGCAGCCTTTGAGATGGGGTAGGGGGGTGGTGATCCATTCATGCAGAGGCTTTTTCATGCTTTGGGGAAGCGGGCCAAGTGCCACTGTTCAGTTCCCTAAATAATCAAGACAATCCCAAAGAGCTGAGGTGAGTCTGTCTTGCAAGCTCTTTAAAAGAAATGTAAATGTTTTCCAGTTTTAAGTGCCCACAGCCAGTGTTGTACAGAAATGCAAAATAAGCTGCCTCCCTGGTGGCCCTCCCCACCCTGCCACTGCAAGCTGCCCCTTCCCCACCCCAGAGGCAGGGTTCTGAACCAGAAAGCCCTCTTTCTGGGCCTTGCATCTTTAAGTTGTTTCTTTTTTATGTGTAGGAAAAGGAAGGCCGGGGACTGGATTTAAGCAGTGGCTTAGTGGTGACATCATTGTGCAAATCCTCTCCTGTGCCAGCTTCCCAGAACAATCTGCGGCACTAGGTAACGAATGGGATCATTCTGGATGTCACCAGCTAAATAGTCTCAGAGAGACTTCGGCTGATGACAATAGAAGAGTGCATCTGGGAAAGACTTAACTGTTCTGCAGCCCTTCATTCGTGTTAAGTATTTACAGGTCAGAAACATAACCTGACCCTCCTAGCCCCATTTCTCTTCAAACACCTTCCTATATTCGGTAACCCCAGTGCTCCTCCCCAGTGGACACCTACTCAGGTGCTTCTGAGTGAGGCTTCATCTCCCAGCTTCGCCACCGTGCACACCAATATGGCTGTCAGCAGTGTGGAGGAGCCCAGTCACCAACCCTGTCCCTGCAGGCTTTGCATGAGTCCTTTTGTGTATTCACAGCTCTTTTTTTTAACATGGGTCAGAGTTTCAGTCTTTCAGCTTCAATGGGGCTTTTGTTAGGGAGTATTAATCCAGAGTCACTCACCTGAGCCAGTCACCCAGCCTGAGATCTCAGAATCTCCTGTGACCCCTGTCCTGGCTGGCTGAAGTGACAGAAATATCCTTTACCTGAAAGCTCCATTGAAAATCTACTCCTTTCTCACATCTGTACCGTCTTCTGCTGGTCCTGATATAGTCTCCCTCTTTCTAGAAGTCTCTTTTTAAACATTATTTTCAAGAAAATATTTTTATAGTTGAATACTCAGGCTAACCTAGTGGATATGATCTTGGAACTTCCATGATCACCCACTTAAAAGATCAAAGTATTATATGCTGTGTGCTCTGTAGCTGTCAGTGCTGTGAAGGCAAAAATGCTTTCTTCACTGGTGTGGATGTGTGTGCTGTAGACTAAAGCTATCCTGTTGTAGTAAACTCATGCTGTCCTGCTGTTGAAGCATGTTAAATGAGTTTCTGCTTGCTTAAATCCTTCCCGTATCAGCCACTTGGTTGGGTATGGTGGGATAGGTAGAGACTGCAGTTTCTTCTTCCTGTCCATACCTCTCCTGCCAACATGGTGCTCCCCTGTCCAGCTTGGCCAGTGGACACTCTACTGGTCACCTGTCAGCGCTGACTTAACACACTGTTGGGTAGACTATCACCGACCTGGAAACAATTCGCATGTCTACAAACAAGAAAAAACAGTTCAATTCTAATGTGTACTTTTGATTTCATTTATAGTGAAAATGAGAATCTGTATTTCATGTCACTCATCTCTTCTGGATTTAAAGAATAAGCTATAAGCTGTGTTTTTCTGTACTAATATGTTGCTTACTTTTGTACCATGAGTAAAATTTGAGGTGTTTTACAAAAACCAGCACTGTAATTGAGTCATCCCTGCGTCTTAATGTAGCCACCATCACAGCTATTGCTGCTTTTGGTCCCTCTAAACCCCAGGCACTCACAGGCAGCTTTGTCTGGCCCCCTCTCCTGGGCTGGCTCCTTCCTGCTCCCTTGTAAGCAGGACCTCCCATCACAGCCAACACATTGGAAGCAGGCGTTAAGAGCTGTTGGTCAGCCTGCCTGGTTGAGAAAAGGCAAGTAACAAGTAACTGATAAGCAAGTAACTAATAGAGAAAGACCAACAAAAAGGCAAATTATCCTTTTACCCTTTCTACATAGAAAAACAGGCTCTAATCCCAGCATTTGGGAAGTGGAGGCAAGAGGACTACCACACACGTTCAAGACCAGCCTGGGCTACGTAGTGAGTTGGTGGAGGCCAGTCTGGACTAGATAGGGAGTCCATCTTAAAAAACAAAAGAAAAAAAGCCTGTTGGAAAGTTTAATATTATAAGGAGGCTTGCTGGGTTTTCTTTTCCCCTGCAGTACTGGGAATTGACCCTATGCATGGTAGACAAGCACTGAGCTACATCCCCTCCCCATTGTAGCTTTGAGACAAGGTCTTACCAAGTTGCCCTGGCTGCCCTCTAACTTGCCACCCTGCTACCTCAGCTCCCAAATAGCTAGGACTACAGATACTTGCCACCATGCCCAGCAGATTTCTCCTAAACTAGAAATTCATCTCTTTGTTGTCTGCTGACTAAGACTGGGATGTTACGGTACTTCCTCTGATGGGACTCTGGCCTGGTGGGGGGAGTGACTTTAGGGTCCTACCTAGAAGGCTGTGGCACTCTCCTGTGGCTTAGGACCCCTCCACCTCTGGGAAGTAGGTGTTAAGAGTGGTAGTCTGTACTGTCTACCCTAAAACAAGCCATGTTAGGTGTCAGAAACGCAGGTGGGCTCTAGCTTGACTAAGATTTTGCTTTCCCTTAAGCCTCAAACTGGGCTGCTCTTCCTTAAAATCAGACTTTTCCAGCATGATCCTGAAATGACTAAAATTTATTATTGAAACCTCAGAGTAAAGAAATGTCATTAATACGATACAAGGACAGCAAACATAAACTGGGGTATGGCTATTCCATGTGATCTGCATCAATTAGTAACATAGTGGGTCATCCACAGCTGTTTGACTCCTATCTTTTTTTTTTTTTTTTTTTTTTGTCTTTTTCGTTTTCATTGGTACCAGGGATCGAACTCACGACTGCCTGCTTGCAAGGCAGGCGCTTATGCCACTGAGCTAAATCCCCAGCCCCTGACTCCTATCTTTTAATTGTGGCCAGTTTAAAAAAGGACCATGGAACTGCACATAATGGTGCATGTCTATATTCTTAAGCACCCAAGAGGCTGAGACAGGAGGACTGCCATGAGTTTGAGGCTAGCCTAGACTGGACAGCAAGACCCTGTCTCCCCGACCCCCTCTAAAAAAATCATGGGGTATGCAGAAGTACCTTTGGCTTACTGTTTAGAGGATATTTCCCTCTGGTGTTAGTAAAATAAGGTTAGGAGAGCTCAGGTGTCTTTTTCCAGCTCTGAGAATTTATTGTGGTAGCTACTGCTGTGTCATCTCTGAGTTTCACAAATTTTTGAGACAGGTGACATTATTGAAATCCTGTACCTTATAGATCCTTTATCATATAGATCACCTACTCTTATCTATAAAGCAGGAGCAACTAAATATTGTTAATCCTGAAACAACTTTTATTTATTTGCAGTGCAGTGCTAGGGATTGAACCCAGGGCCTCATGCATACGAAGCAGGCGTTGTGCCACTAAGCTACATCCCCAGCCCTAGGACACTTAGGAATAAAAGGAGGTGCTTTGAACTTATGCCATAAGCACACAACCCATGAATGTTCCAGCAAAACAGGCAGCAGGTTTGGGTGGCCTCCCCCTCCCTTAGGACATAGCTGGCTGGTGGCACTGAGTGACCCAACATGAGCTGCCTTGTGATGAGTACTCTGCACGGTCTTATCCTGCAGTTCCTAGAATTCACACAATTCAACAACTGTGGCTCCCCACATCTTTTCCAGATGAGTTCTTCCATTTTATTTTTGTAAAAAAAAACAGTCATAACGAACCAACAGCTCACCAGGCAAAGTCCTACTCCCTCCCTCCATGTCCCATGTGACTAATCAGCAGTAAGGGAGAAGCAGTCACACTGATGTTGGCTTTTCCCAAAAGGAAAATTACACATCAGGAACTGGCTGAGGGAGTGGGACCCAGAGAAGTCTGACGTCAGTGAGAAGGTGCTTAAAACCGATTTGTTAAGTAAGTAGGATGTCTGAAATCCTGTCTCCCTATAAATGTCTCCCTCCAGGTGACAGGTTGGCTGGGGAGGGGAGGATCAGAAAAGACAGTTTGTGTGCTTGCTCAGCTCTCCTGGAACAAAGCCTGAGATGAATCTGGGTGGCTTGTTAGGCTCATACTAGGGTGAGTCAGGGCTGCAGGTCTGAGTCTTTGTTAGTGTATTTATGCTGGTGAGAAGGGTGGGACCCAGCCGAGGATGCTGAAGTCCTCTGAAGCCCCACATTCCCCGTCATCTTCTGGAAAAGGGGGCTGAGGAAGAGGTTGCCACTGTTGGCCCTTGCCAGCCATCACAGCCACTTCAGGCCTGTGTCCTTCGTCAACCTGGGGTAGCAGGTGTGGCCACACTGAGCTGACTCCATGCAGGGCTCTGCCTCAGGCTCAGGCTTTCGGGCCCCTGTACTGTGACCCAGCAGCAGCTCCGGCCCCAGGGTGGGCCACGACACAGGTGCTTTAAGCGTAGCCACCAGCCACCTGACTGGTGGCAGCGTTGCTCCCCACTCCTCGCCAGGCCTGGAAGCTGAAGAACGTGCTCACTCCGTAGGCGATCATCACCAGACAGGCAAAGAACTGGGAGGGGTGCCAACGCGGTCAGAACAGACACAATAGGACACAGTATTGGTCAGATGCAAGGACAGCCTCGTGAGCCTCGCAGTAAAACCCAGGGCACCACCCGTCCATTAACCATGAGGGGCTGTTCCAGCACCTCCTCCCTACTCATGCGCCAGCTGCTTGCTGTGGGGCTGTGGATGTCCACATTCCGTCCAAGTGAGTGACAGAGCCACATAGGCACTGTGGGTGGTGGCACCATGGACAAACAAGAGTATCAAACTGGACAGTTAAAGGAGTACCATGGAGTAGGTCCTGCTTTAGATACCTTGCAAGGACTCCGTTTTTAAAAGGTGACATTCAGGGGCTGGAGATTTAGCTCACCGGCATAAGAACCTGCCTTGCAAGCAGGCAGTTATGAGTTCGATCCCCAGTACTGATTTTTAAAAAAAAAAGTGACATTCAGCCGGCTTGGTGGTGCACTCCTATAATCCCAGCACTTGGGAGGCTGAGGCAGGAGGATCGTTGGAAGCTTACCAGACTGGGCTACAAAGTGAGCCCAAGACCAGTCTGAACTGCATAGCCAGACCTTGTCTCAAAAAGACAAAAAAAAAAAAAAAAAAAAAAAAAAAAAAAAGTGACATTCAGTGCTGAAGATGCAGCTCAGTGGTAGGCATTTGCCCAGCTCATGCAAGAGCCTGGTTTGGTCCCCAGTTTTGCAAAAAAAGCCACCCTGGAATTTTTCAGAACCAGTTCATACCAGTACTTTTGTATCTGTATCTGCATTCAGAAGCTCCATGTTTCAATTTGTCCTCTGACCAAATTCACTGAGTTTAAAGTCACCCAAGAACTGCCCCTATCATGGGCGTGCCCATGCCCCCGGGCATGTCCCTTATAAGAGGATGGTGTGCAAGGCCTTGCAGAATAAAGCATGACAGGTATGCAAGGGACTGAAGACACTTTACTGGTCACTTGATAGAGGGGCCCCAATTTTGGGCTTCAAAGGAATGTGTGTGAATCCTTGACATTCTTTAAACCCAAAGCTTTTGTAATATGTACTTCTCAAAGGGGTAGGGTCTGTAGTTATTAACACTTTAAGGTGGCAGTGTTGTACAACTTCTATTGGTTATACACATCATTCCTAAGCTCCTCCAGGTTTTGGGTTTGTTTTCTTTTGTTTGAGACAGGGTCTCACTATGCATTTGAGGCTGGCCGTGAACTCACTATGTAGCGCAGACTGGCCTCAAACTCAGTGATCCTCATGCCTCAGCCTCCAGAGTGCTGGGATTATAGGCATATGCCCAGTTCTCCTCCGGGTTTTACTGGGCTAGGAAGATTGAGAGCAATCAGGTTACCTACAGAGACCCAGAGAGATCATTTTGTGACCACTCAGGAGGTCCCCAGTGCTTAGCCTCAGACCAAGAGGACTGGGGAGTTCAGAGTCAGGGACCCTGGCATACTCCAAGGGACCTACTCACAGAGGCAGCCGAGTGCTGGTTGTACTGCCGGGAGCCCTTCAGGGATGTCTGGTTCACTGCCGCAGCACAGGTGATGAAGGCAGTGATGTAGAGCACAGTGGCAGCGACATTGAAGATCATGAACTGGTGGGCAGGGAGAACAGGCAACATAAGGTGACTTTTAACAATTTGAGGAACCATGGCACCCTTCAGTAGGCGGGGGGAGGGACAGAAGCAGTTGGGTCTTTCCCATTAAAAAGGGCTCGAGGCAGCAGTCCCCACAGAGGCCACCTAAGCAGGGACCAAGGCTACAGATGAGAGATGACGGAAAACCCTAAAGTGACCAGGTCCAGGCAGTGGTAATTCACAAGGCAACTGGCCATCCGTGACCATTTTATTTTAGTTTTACCTCTTTTATTTGCAGTAAACCTGGAGTCTCACACTGGAGACAGTCTTGCTGAATTGCCCAGACTGGGTTTGAAGCTGCAATCCCCTGGCCTCGGCCTCCTGTGTCACTAGGATTTACCAGCATGTGCCACTACACCCAGCCATAACCTATCTTTGCCTGTACCAGCAAAAGAAACAAGGGCCACTCCTCCATGTGTGGCTAAGGACACCATGTGTGTCCTCCCTGGCACAGTGGCTAGTCGTAGGGGTGAGGCCTGCTGCCTCGAGGGGGAGGAATCTATGTGCTTTGGGCTACATTTTAAGCTTACAATCCCAGGGTCGTGACCTTAGAGGTCCCACATGCAGCTAGCAGGATGCTGAGGCAGACTGGCAGGAGGGAGCCCTCATCTTGCAGCCAGGCCCCTCCCACACATGGGTTCCCTAGAACCAGTTAACTCTTCAAACTGGTGGCCCTCAAACATCTGCTTTGTCCATGGCTATTTTTAACTGCCAACATTAGATTTCATATAAGAATTTGAAAATTCCATATAAAATTTTCATATTGAAAATTCTTGGAGAGCTGGAGGTGTAGCTCAGTGGTAGTATACTTGCCTAGCATGCACAGAGCCCTGGGTTACATCCCCTCACCCCCAGCACTGCAAAGAAAAAACAAAAACAAGGGTTGGCACCAAGGGGCCTCTGTCCCACAGGCAACAGGTGGAGCTGAGGAGATGTCGCTCCCCCTGGACCAGTGCATGTTGGGTTTTCTAGAACCCGCCTGTCCCTCCTCACTCACCTGTTGCCTGGGCCCATCCCACCCAGCCTTCTGTGCTTGCAGCTGAGTCCTCCCTCCCCACCTGTCAAAGTCCCAAGCACAAAAACCGCGCCCGACATTGGCCTAGAGGATGGGAGCCCCCTTCCACCAACAGCTGCACAGGAGCCCATATCTGTGCCTCCAAGATGCAGGAGATTCCAGCTTCTCAGGACCTTTTTCCTTCTTAGAGGCTCCAGGAACATGGGGCAGGGGGCTGGAGCCCTGACCTGGAAGTCAGGCCGCCAGCTCCTCACCTTCAGGTCTCCCCCCTCAAGCCCAACCACTGCTGCACACCCTGCCTGGCTCCTGCAGTGATGTCAAGATCTAACAAACCCATTCTGTCTTGAGGATGACTCACGTTTCCTCTGCTTAAAAAGTCATTGAATTACAAACAATGCTGCCTAGTCCCAGCTTTGCTGGTCTTACAATCATGTGCCTCTCTGCTCACTGAAAGGCTGGACCCCAGCTGCAGGGATTTTCCGGGTCAGAGAAAAAAACCCAGCAGCTTTCTCTGTCTGGCCAGAGCACTTTCTACCCTTCTCTCAATCCTGTGCCCGGCAAGGAGACACCTGTGGGCAAACTCGGAGTCCTCGAGTCCTCTCCTGAGCTGCAGGACACAGCAGGGAACAAGGGGAGGCCTTCCTGTGCAGGGCTGGCTCTAGCCTCCAGCTGCCTTGTGGGGTCCAGCCAAATTCTGACTGCCCACACAACCCACTCAAATTCTGACCACTCTCGAAAAGGAGAAATAAGTTCAACATTCCATATGGCCTCTTGTGAATCCACCCAACAGCACCACCCCCTGCCCTGACAAAGTTGAGCATGGTTCTCAGCAAACCACACCCCTGTACCATCAACCCTCCCTTCCACGCTCCACAGGCGATCCTCCTGCCTTAACCTCCTGAGTAATGGGATAACAGGTACCCACCTGTAACTTCACTTATTCCACAGGCCAGCTGAGGGCAAGCAAGTGGCACCCCCACCTGTCACTTCCCATCTGGGGAATGTCACAGTGGTCCCGTCACAGCTACTTCCCGAGGCCAGAGAGGTCAGCCTGGAGCCACCTCAGTCCCCCCACCACACTCACCACCAATGGCCAGGGCACCATGTACAGCTTCATGTGCAGCTGAAACAGGTAGATGATGAAGAAGATGATTGTCACCAGCCAGAGAAAGACAGCAACGAACATCACCCACCCGTAGGCCGGGTACAGGTGGTACGGGGTATCAGCAATCAGGGCCCACACCAGCAGCCCCAGCACCTGGAGGGATGAGACAGGGTCAGAGGTCCCAGAGCCCCACAATTCTGGCTGGAGGCAACAGATCAGACCCTCAGGCCTTGGCCTTATTTCTCATTTAGTCAAGAAATACTGATTTGCCTCCCACTGTATATTTCTGTGCTAGGGCCCCTGCCTGATCCCTTTTTTTTGTTTGTTTTTGGGTTTTTTTGAGACAGGGTCTTGCTATGTAGTTCAGGCTGGTCCTAAACTCACTGTGGAGTCGAGGGTGGCCTCAGTTATTGCAGCAATCCTCCTGCCTTAGCCTCCTGAGTGCTGGGATGACAGGTGTGTCACTGCATTCAACCCTCTTCATTCTTTTCAGTCTAGCTATCTCTTATCTAAGATAATATTTGTTCCAAATACCTCCTGTGCTCCTGCAGTCTGGGTTCAGACCCGTTTCTGGGCTCACAAGGGCCCTGAGGCACCATCACCCAGTAAACAGCATCATAGTGTTTCTTCTCCCCAACTGAGCTCCTGGGTCAGAACCATGGCTAATCTCGAGACACCCAGTATAAGACTCAGGCCCTGCCAGGTGCCTAGCAAAAAAACTCTGAGAGGGAGATCAAGCCACCAGCACGGCCTTGAGAGATGGCCTGTCACACTCTCACACAATGGAAAAAGAATGGTATATGTATTTTCCACTCAGCTGGTCCCCAAAATGAACATCACCAGGGCCTTTGGGTGACCTCCCACCTGACCCCTGAGGGTTCCTTCTCTATGTCAGGAAAACTGAACCTCTGAGAAGTCAAGGGGCCCATCCCAGATGCAGCAAATGCCTGGCTTAATGGCTCCCCTTCCCTCCAGTGTGGCCCAGAGTTTTGGTGGTGCTTGTGAAAAAGAGTTCAGTGGCCACACCCGCCTCACAGCACTACTTAAAGATCATGTGGCACAACAGGAGTGTTTGCTTTTGCTTTTATTCCAGAAGAGGCTAAGTGTGCTGGACTGCATAAGTCCAGCCCCTTGGGCAACAGGAATTCTACACAAGCAGCTTTGCTGGGTGCCCTCACGGGGCCACCTGGGGGGCCTGACAGACTGCAGAGGACCTGCTCCAGGAGAGGGCCAGGAACTTGGAGGGGCTGGGGAGCAGTATCTTGCCTGTGACTACCTACCCTAGGCCTCCCTGGCCCTTCCTACCCTTTCATGCTAGCTGAGCTTCACTAGGCTCGGGCGTCCTCTTTTCTACAGAGTCGACCACTGTGAGGACAGAAGAGTCTACCACTGGGCTCTAGAGGAAGGTTTCTTTACTGATTGTGGGACACACAAGGGGAAGGGCTGTCTTCTTCGAATGACCGGCAGGCAGGCATGTGGCAGCAGCTTAGGGCAAGTGTCTTAGAAGCAAGACATACCTCTAGCTGCTAGTTTAAGGCAACAAGTCTGCCTGGCTGCTTGCACTAGGTCAGCAGGTATATAAGCCCCCAGACCATAAGCTGGGGTGCAGTGCTCACCTGAGGGCAAAGGATACAGAACACAGCCAGACCTGGGGTGCCTGCCAGGCATCCCAACCGCAAGCCACTCTCAAGCACCTGATGGGGTCTTTCTGTTTGGGATCCCCACCCGTGTAGGATCAGGATAAGAATGGCAAGCACCTGAGCTGCCCAGGAGTTCAGCAACCCTGACATCTTTCCCTCCTCTTCTTCTTCCTCCTCCTCCTCCCCCCAGAGGATGAATGGCCCACTGGCAAAGTGGCAGGTAAAACCCTGGGCTTGGCCTTCAAGTCCTCACCACATTGTGTGACAACAGAAAGTACCTTCCTTTCCGGGGACTCCACCTAGAAACCTTGGGCAGGTGGGCCTACCAGCCTCGGGCCCTGAGAAGTGTGTTTTGCACACTGCTGCAGCCCCCTGCCTGACGCACATGTGATACGATCAATGCACGCATGCTGAGGAACTCATGTTCTCTGTCCTCACCTATGGAACAGGTCAGAACCTGGCCCCACACAGAGCAACATAGAGACTGCTCGTGGCCTTGTCCCCCAGGCATTCAAGGGTGGGCTTCACTCTCAAGTGAGAGGTCCAGGACAGGTGTCCCTCTAGGGCTCTGCATTGCTCTCTCATGCTAGGGTAGCCCCACCCCACACTGTATCCTACCAGTCAGGGCCACCCTATCTGTGCCCACAGCTGATATGGTACCCAGCAACCCACTTCACACATCCAGCTAGAGGCAGGGCCTCATCAGTGAGGACCAGGGCAGGATGCCTCGGAACAGGCTCCCACACTGTTCCAGCCACCTCTAGGTCACCCAGCCTAAGACAGTCACGTCAGGGGGGCCAGGATCCCCAGTGCTGGGTAAGGTTATGGTTTTGTTTGTTTTTGAGACAGGATCTCGCTATGTAGTCCAGGCCAGCCTTGAACCCACTCTGTAGCCCAGGCTGGCCTCAAACTCACTGCCTCAGCCTCCTGAGTGCTGAGATCACAGGTGTGTGCCACCATGCCCAGCAAGGTTATGTTCTGAGAACAAACACTCTGAAGTAATATGCTCAGTCTCTTTTCCAGGTGAGAACTGGGCATGTAAAGGACAAACAACTAGCTTTTATCTCCAGCAAATTCCTAGGGGCCACTGTGTATTGCCTGGTTCCCGACATCCAAAAGGAAGTCAGAAAATTCAGTGAACTGAAAATTGAGAGAAAATAGATCCATGTTTATTTACACTCATGTCTACCTGCCAGTCCCTCGTGCAATAGCTTTGTCACTGGAAATGAGTGCCTGGTGCCTCCTGTTCTACACCAGCATGGGACAGGGACTTTTTCCCCTATGGCCTTCTCACCAAGTCTGTACCTTTTGTTATCCCCACTTTCCAAACACAAGCTCGAGAGGAGGCGTGCCTACCAAGGCAGGGCAAGACTGGAACCCGGGTGTGTCCTTCCCTGGAACCTTGACACTGTGAGTTCTGAGTGATATACAAAAACGAAGACACTGGGGCCAGGGATTTAGCTCAGTGGCATAAGTGTGTGCCTGGCAAGCACAACGTCATGAGTTTGATCCTTGGTACAAAAAAAATAAGGTACTTCAGCTGGCCCTGCCACGCCTCTAGCCCCAACCTGGCTTCTAGTTCAATAAAGTCAGCCTGCAGAGATGAAGCCCAGATAAGCAGTGCTAATTTCTAGTGTTCCTACGGGCTGTGCTGCCTGGCCCTATGCCCAGGGCACCGCCTCTGCTACTGCTCCAAAACAAGGACGGTCCACTAGTTATTGAAACCAGACAGACAGGTTCCCAGTGAGACCCTGCTCAGGACAGGGAAACCTCCGTCCACTGACACTTCACTGGCCTGGGAGGCCTTGCCCAGGACTCCTGAGGTCCTCACAGCTGGGGCCCACAGAATCCCCTCCTGCTGTGGACCCCACTCCAAACACAAGAAAATGTCAGAAGACTTGGCTGATCAGAGGGTTTCATGCTGCTGTCCAGAGCAAGAACAGGGCCTCACCCAGGGATCCCAGCACACAGCCTCCATCCAGCACCCTCCTCTCCAGGTCCAGCATGTGTGTCTCCTGTGCATTCACTGTAGCGTGGCACCACTGCTCATGCAACTGGGGCTCACCTGCCCGTGAGGAGAGCCAGAAACAGCCCCGAAGCAGGACCATGCAGGTGAGTGACAGCTGAGTGCCACAGAGAGAGATCCACTTGAGAAGGGTTGAGGGAGAGGGTGTCTCTGATACCACTATAGATACGGAGCTAAGAAATCTCACTGGAAGGAGATGAGACAGCAAAGACCAAGGAGGTGAGGGAGGGGCATGTGGGTCCCAGGGAAAAGCAGAACTCTGTCCTGTGTGTCCATCTGTCCCTATGGAGTTTCCCTGAAAGTGTCTGTGCATACATCTGTGTTACCGTCTCACACACAGAGTCAAACCTCACTCCTTCTAACCTTTGAGACCCCTGCAAAGCCTCCCCATGCAGGTACTGCAAATAGATGAGAGCTGCAGTACCCCAAAGAACACAGCCAGGGATCCTCTGCATCACCAGTTTTTAAACAACTGGGTAACAGAGATGTTTTTATGGAAACCACCTGCAGGACCAAAGCAGAGAATTTGTCACAGACACTGGCCAAGAGGCATTCCGTTTCAGCACAGCCCTGCCACTGACCCCAGCAACTGCCCACAGGGACAACACGACCAGTGGCCTGGTCTGTACAGTGCTTGCCCTTCCGTGACTCAGCACAGGTCTCCCCAGTAATCTCCTGTTGTGGTGGCAGTGGCGTCCCCAGGGTATGACAAGTCCTCACCCCAAACCTGCACTGGAGAGGGGGTCTTTGTGGATGTCTGTTAGTGAGGTCACACTGGATCAGGATGTGCCTGATCCCATGACTGAGCCTTTAGGTAGGAAATCAGAGCACAGAAACCCGCCCAGGAGAAAACCACACGAAGCCAGAGCCAGTGGCTGGCACAGGTGTCCACAAGCTAAAGATTACCAAGGACTAAGATAATCACCACCAGATGCCAGGAGGAGGCATAGGACAGATGGAGTCACCTTGCCAATGCCTTGACTTGAGCTCCAGCCTCTGGGGCAATGAGACAATACATTTCTATTGTTTTAACTACACCACCCAGTTTGCAGAACTGTGTCTCAGCAGCCCCGACAAACACATTTTTGTGAACTGCTCCCTCTACCTGTGGCATGCTATCATGCTCCCACATACTGAGTGGTCCACTGGCCTCAGGTACAAGGGACTGAGCTCAAGCTCAGGCCCTGCCGACATAGTAGCTGAGTAACTTCGAGCAAGAGACTTCGCCTCTCTGTGCTTTGAGTCTTCACCTTCTAAATATGCTTACTTCATAAGGTAGCTTTGAGGTGTTGGGCAAAGTGGTTCCCAGCAGAACACTAAATTCAGCCTAGGTCCCCATCCTCCCCAGGGGGAGGGCTGGGAACACAGCTGGGGTCATTTTTGGTCTTCTGAGGGAGTTGCATGCATGGCTCCCAGGGCTGTGCCACCACAGTGAGGTAGAAATGATCCCAACAGCAGTCGCAGGACCCACAGTGAGGCTGCTGGGCTGAAGGCGAGAAGGCCCCAAGGTACAACCCAGCCCTATGGCATCCTGGGAGCTGCACCTCGCAGCTCCTCCCAGGCAAAGCGGCCTTGGGCAGACCCTTCACTGAGGCCTCAGTATTCCCTCTACATGGAGAAGGCATCTACCAACTCCTAACTGCCACGCTACTCCCCTGTGGCCCAGGGATAGCACCCAAAGGCTCCCTTTTATCCTTCTCAGTTCCTCAGAGAAGTGCAATGTGGCCTTGGGAGTGAGAATCACCAACCATTCTGAGCTGTTTCCTTGGAGGTGGAGAGGGAGCTATGCTTATCCCTGTCACCTCCCAGGTGTGTCCTGAAGGAGACCCCCAAAGGAAACAGTAAAGACCACAGCAATCATGTGGCTGGTGGAGAATCCAAGGCATGGTGGGATGCGGATCACAGCATGAGGAAGCCAGGAGCCTTGGAGCTGGGCACAGGGAAGGCAGCTCAGGCCTGGGGGATCACACTAGGGTCTTAAAATCAGCAGCTGCCGAGGCAGACAGGTCAGAGAAAAGACTAAAGTGGCTCAGGGGAGGTTTCTGGAGCAGAAGGGCAATCTGCCAGTATCTGTTGGGGACTTGAACCTGGGGCAGTCAGAAATGCTAATTCTTTTTTTTTTTTTTTTTTTTTTGCCTTTTTTCCTTTTTATCGGTACCGGGGATCGAACTCACGACTGCCTGCTTGCAAGGCGGGTGCTTATGCCACTGAGCTAAATCCCTAGCCCCAGAAATGCTAATTCTTTAAGCATTAGGAAACTGAGTTTTCATGTAACTGACCAAATGTTTTGGGGTATTTTGTTTTGTTTTATGAGGTAGGTTCTTATTATATAGTTTAAGATGGCCCTGAACTTACTAGATAGTCCAGGCTGATTTCAAAACTATAACAATCCTCCTGCCTCAGCCTGGGATTACAGGTATACACCACCATGCTTAGCTAAAACAACTACTTTAGAAACATCGTGGGAGCAGGGGCCAGGGATGGCTGGGATACCAACATGGCCAGCCCTCCAGCCCTCCTTCTCCAGCCCTCCCCTTCCCACTGACTGCACCATCCAGCAAACTGAGGCCCAGGTAACCAGTGACCTCTCCTGGGGTTCCTCTCACTCAGGACACATCTGGGCAGCCTGAGGACACTCAGAACTTGGCCTGGCCAGGCCCAGTCTCCACCCCCGCCTGGCCCTTCTCCTTACACTGAAAGGGACTTTATGGGGACAAAAAGCCACCCATTGTATCACAAGAAACAAAGGGGCAGGGGACAGAGGCTCTGGCGCCTGTGCGGGCCACACCACCACCATATACCACCACCACCACCCCGTGC
Source organism: Cavia porcellus (assembly GCF_034190915.1). Classification (NCBI taxonomy): domain Eukaryota; kingdom Metazoa; phylum Chordata; class Mammalia; order Rodentia; family Caviidae; genus Cavia; species Cavia porcellus. Next base: position 84,138,805 of record NW_026947487.1, read on the forward strand.
CAGGAGAGGGCGCAGGAAGGCACCTGGAATTCCCACACTGGGTGCTGAGCACTCATCCTGGAGCCATGTCCGCTCCTCAGGAAGCCCAGAGCCAAGACATAGCCAGCCAGAACCGCTGTGTCTGTGCACCTCAGGGCCTTCCTTTTGCCAAAGTGGTCACTCTGCCACAACAGCCCCTCCCGAGGGTCCCACTCCTGTGCCAAGGACTGGGCAGTCCAGGCTCACCACAGCATGAGGAGGTGAAGACCTTGGCTCAGCCTTGGGCTGGCTCCATGGCTTTCAAACACTGGTGCAGGAAGACCACTGTATGGAGAAGACCTCACAGTCCCAGAGGCCAGAGCAGAAGTGGGAAACGGGAGGCTGACTTCCCCGTAGTTCTCTGTACAGGAAGGGGCTTTTGGGAGCACCCAGAACTTTCCTGAGCCTCGGTCCCTGCAGGCACTGACATTCTGGGTGACTTGAGCAAGCCTTGCCCATCTCAACTCCAAGAAGTGGCTGGGAGCCCTCTCATGCCACCCGTGCACAGGATGGCAGGGATGGAAAAGTTCATTAGGTGTTTGGCACAGCCCTCCCTCCAAATTAAAGCTGGAATGTGCCAGAGCAGCCCACGTCTGTCCCCAGCCGCTGTTTCCAGCTGCTCACGTGCTGGTGCTGCCTGACCTTCAGCTGTGCCTCCAGCCCCGCCCGCCCCTCCCTGCTGAGACCCTGGCTGCACCCTGGTCTTCTTCCTGGGCAAACTCTGACCCAGCCCAGCAACAAAGGGCTGGGGCCCATTCTGTGAGTAACACAGCTGAGTTCACTATGCGGCTAAGAAAACAGCTCCCTTTCGCCACCACTACAGAGGCTTCCCAAAGCAGGGGAGGCTAGTATGGGGGATGCAAGTCTCTGACACCCTTCAGAGAGGGAAATGGGGGCCCTGGAATTCCACTGGACCTGCTCATCAGCTGACAAAGAGCGGTCACTTGACCCTGTCCCTCCCTGACACAGGCCACCCAGCCAGTAATACTGAGCTGGTCGCTATGTGATCCAGGAAAAGTGCTTTCCTTTTGCACAGGTGGGTTTCTGCACAACACTAAGGATTTCACTCTGCGCTTTGCTTCCCCGCCTTGGCCCCACGTGTAGATACTACCCATTGTCACAGAGCTGCTTTCCTCATTTCTTTGAAGGTAGGAAGGTAACTTTCCTCACGCACCAATGGGTCCTGACTTACGTTAAGCAGTCTCTAGTCATGGACCTGCATATATCCTGTGCAACTGTGGTCATTTTTAAAAACTTACATCATTATTAAGCAGGAAACCTGGAGAACTCCACAGCAGCTATCTATAAAATTAACTGCAATGATACTGTAACAGTGTTGTTACATCGTAGACAGAGACTCTCCCCACTTCTGGAGCACTGTTTTTATATTAGTTTCCCCTTATCCATGGTCTCCCTTTCTGTGGTTTCAGTTACCTGTCCTCAGTGAATGTTACACGAGAATTTCCAGAAATAATTATTTCTTAAGTCTTAAATAACTTAGTACGACTTATAGTATATTGCTAGTTTTTCTATGTTATTATTAATTTTTGTTAATCTTCACTGTGCCCAATTTATAAATTAATTCTTTTTCATAGCTATGCTAGTACACAGAGAATCTCAGGCGTCTCCTGGGAAATAAAGACACATCCTTGGGGTGAGGTGTTGTATCCACCAGCCCCCTCCATGAGACTGCCTCCTCTATAGGATCTTTCAGGATGTGATGAACACAGATGATAAGAAACCTGCCAGGGTCTATGTTAAACTTCTTCAGAAAACAGCAATAAGAAAGGTAAAGGAGAAGTCCAAAAAAGTAATGAAATTTACATAGCAAAAAGCACTATGAGTTTAAAAAGTTTAGAAAAAATCTGCATATCCCTTAGAGCACCTGGCACTGGACAAGTCAAAGACCAACAACTCAGAGGAATACAGACAAGGAAATACAAAGGGCTCGAGCATTTTTTAAAGGTCAGTCTCATTCCTAAGCACAAGGAACGTAAAACTACACTGACCTGCCATCCTGACCTGCTGACTGGGACATACCCAGGAGCCTGAACAGTCACCGTGCTGCGGAGGCCAACCTGGGGGACCTGTGACCTCTACAGAGCACACTTGGCAGTGTTCAACCAAATCCCAAATGCACAGGCCCCCTGACCCAGGGGTCCCACTTCCAGAAATGAATCGCACAGAGCACAGACACATTGGTGGTGTTTGCTCCTTGCAGCAGGGTGTGAAAAATCAAGAAAATAGAAAACCCAAGCAACTGTCAACAAAGGAACTGGCCACAGATCACTCCCTGACTGCACAATAAAATACTAAAACACAAAAGGCCAGGTGTGCTGCTGCCCATCTGTAATCCTAGCAGTGGGGAGGCTGAGGGCAGCAGGAGACTCAAGAGTTTGAGGACAGCCCGGACTGCCCGGCAAGTCACTGCTTCAAAGAAACAAAACAAAAGTTATGAAAAGGAAGGAACCTCAGTCTCTGCGCTGAGAAAGACATGTGTTTACATGAACAAGGAAATGTGCAGAGGACAAGCTATCTCTTGGGTAAAATGAGGACAGGTAGGCCTAGATACCCACCCACATTTACATATATTGTCTTATATTAAGGCCTTAAATGGTATATAGGGAACAGAATAGACCTGAAGTCCTCAGCTCAAGCCAAAGAGAGACAGAGACTTTTTAATTCCCTTTTCCACTTTGTTTTATTTTTGAGCACTGGAAACCTATGTACAAAACTGAGAGTGCTGGGCATAGTGGTGTACATCTGTAATTCCAGTTACAGATGGGGGTGGGGGGCTGAGACAGAAGGCTCTCCATGAGTTCAAGGCTAGCCTGGCATACACAGTGAGTTCAGGGTCTACCTGAACTACATGGTGACAGACCCTGTCTCAAAAAAAAAACAAAACTAGAATCAAACAAATGCAATGGTGAACTAGGTGTAACAGAACATGTCTATATTCCGACCTACTACATAGGATGAGGCAGGAGAACCTCAAGTTTGAGGTCAGCCTGAAGAACTTTGTGAGATCATATCTCAAAACAAAAATAAATCAGCACTAGGGATGTAGCTCAGTGGTATAGCAAACACTCATCTAGCATGCCCAAGGGTCTGGGTTCCATACCAGAAACACGAAAACATAAAAACCATGAGTCTGCTAGAAAAATCAAGAATGGGCTAAATAAGCTGAGGCTAGAGACCCTGTGGAATACTCTACCATAGTTAAAAAGAAGGCATGGCTGTTCTGTCAGGAAGAGAGCTCAGACGCACAGGGTGTGAAGAAAGCAACTTGTTGAACAATGGATATAGGATAAAATTTTTAGAGTATACTGAAAAACTTAGGTGGGGTGGTGCACATCTGTGACCTCAGCACTCAGGAGGCTAAAGCACAAGGATCACAAGTTTGAGCCCCACTTAGGCTTCATACAAGTTCAAGGCCAGCTTTATATAGTGAGAATCTGTCTCAAAAAATACCAAAACTAAGCCACATCACCTGTAATTCCAGCACTCAGGAGGCTGAGGCAGGAGCACCACTGTGAGTTCTAGGCCAGCCTCAGTTACATAAGTAAGTTCATAAACTACTAAGCGTAAACCACTAAGTAAGATCCTATCTCAAAAAAAACCAAAACAAACCCCAAAACCTCAACACCCCTCACCAAAAAATGCACAGAAAAAGGCCTGCCGACACTCCAATATAGCTGTCCCTATAGAAAGGATGACCCAAGTACATCTTTAGCTTTGTCTTTCTAGGTTTTTGTTTTTAAGGATGATGTATTTACAGTCATTATGTAATTACAAAGGAATTCCCAAACATGCTACATCCCTGCTATCCTCTGCCGACACAAACAGGGAACCAAGGCCACAGTGCTCTCCAGTGAAGCTGTTCAGGGGCAGGTAGGGCCCCCTGGGCCTGCTCAAGGACACAGAGCCACCCATGGGTCTCAATGCTAAGGAAAGCTGTGCAAGTCCTCAACATGCAATCCCAAAGCAATGGAGCCCTCTCACAACCTGCAGAGGTCAGCAACCTAGGCAGCCCCTCGGTTGGTCAGGATGAACTTCAGACTCTGTCCTGTCCCCTGACTACAGAGGGGTTGGCCTTGGGAAACCTCTAACATTCCTGAGTGCTGGAGGATGGAGGGGGCAGTCCCAAGAGGGACTGAGCTCCCTATGTTGGAAACATACGCTGCATGGAAGATGCTACTCTTGAACCTCTTATGCTTGCCCAAGAGCCCACGGATCAAGCTGAGGGTGGTGGTGCATGCCTTCCTCACAGCCCCGATCACCACCCTTCTCCACAGAGGCTGGGGAGGATGGAAAAAAATCAGAAACACATGCATAATTCACTAGCCTTTAGTTGATACTTATCCTAAAAGGCCTGAGGATCTGCCTAAGCACTAATCATACAGCCCACCACATTCTTCCACCACCTGGTCACATAAAGAACCGAAGAATTAAGAACTCCAGGCTTTATCATCAGACAGAGTTGTCTCTAGATCAGATGGGCCTGCAGGAAGCTCAGCAAAGAACCTACAATCTTAAGATGGCCTCGCAGCAGTCCTCCTGCTTCAGTCTCCCAAGTGCTGGATTACAGGCATGTATTACCATGCCCAGGTTTGTCTGTTTTTGAGACAGGGTCTCACTGTGTAGTCCAGGCTGTCCTTGAATTCACAAGCATGCTTTAGCCTCCCAAGTGCTGGGACTAGAGCCTCGTGACACCCACACCTGGATTCTTCAATTTTTTAAGCCTATCTTTAAAGTCAATTCCTCCCTTCAGATTATCAACTTTTAGAAATTTATATAAACTTTTCTTATGTGGCTCAGTATCATCACCATCTAGAGTTCTTTCTAGAGCTAGACAGGTAGAGAATGGTAAATCAGTGACTACAACCAGATGGCTGTAAGGAAGGGTGACAATGGCTCTGGAGGACAGGTCCATCCCAGGTGAAGGAATGTCTCCTTCTCAAGCAGCTGGGGGCTTCCCTCCTACCCTTCCTTCCTCCACAACAACTGCTGGGGAAGCAGAGGGGTCTGATGTGGAAAGAGCCTGCTGCCTCCACCATGCAACCCTCCTTGATTGCTGGAGAACAGGCACTAGGCCTGGGGAATCCACCACTTGCTCCAAAACACCCCTGTGCAGGACAGCAGTGAGATCTTGAACAAAGATCTGCCTCTGAGCCTCAGTGTCCTCACCTGTGAAAAGGAGAAGAGGACACAAAGCCCTTAGCAAGAAGCCTGGAGCCTGCTGCAGGTGACCACAGCTGTCCTAGCTTCCTGACAGAAGGAGGGGAGCGTGGGGTGAACCCCTGTCTCAGACCCAATGGAACCACCCGTTGCCACAGAAACAGCTTAGGAAGCAGCTTCTCCAGGCAGAGTGCTGAAGGCTTTGGGATGCTGTTTCCCAGACTCTGACAGGGACCACAGCATGGACGGGGGCAAAAGAAGTCGCCTGTACACACACCCAGCCTGCACACACACCCAGCTTGCACACACACCCAGCCTGCACATACACCCAGCCCGCACACACACCCAGCCCGCACACACACCCAGCCTGTACACACACCCAGTCAGGAGGGCACCAGTGAAAGGTCAACCGGAAGATCCACCACAGGGCTCTGAGCTGGTATGCATTCCACCCGGACCTCAATGCCTGCACCTGGGTGAGGAGACCCAAATGCACAGGGCAGGGCTGAGCTCACACAGAACCCCCAAAACAAGAGATAAACCTCTTCCCTCCAAAAAAAAGCCACTGTCCCTTCCAACCAGAAAACCCTTATTCCAGTTCTTTTTGTCCCTTTAGTGCAATCCTTGTTCAGATACAAAATGCTCCTGACCTGTCAGCCAAGAGCCAAGGGCTAACAGAATCAGGACCCTCAAAGCCATCCCCATCATGCTTGTTCCCAAGCTCATGACCTGCCCCCTGCAAGGGCTGCCAACAGAACCAATCCCAGGCTGGCAAATGTGCAAAAGACCCCAGGGTTTATGGACCCCGAACCTGCATGTGTCCTTCAACTCCAGCTTCCCCAACTGCTGGCTACTCAGTTGCTTTTCCCCTTGACTCTTCCATCTTGGAGCCTTGACCACCCTTTCCCTATCTGGGCCTCAGAGTTCCACCAACTGCCTGTTCAGTAGCCACCTCCTCCAGGAAGTCTTCCTCCAAGCAAGAACTATCTCCCTCTCAGTTACAGCTTCCTAAACCACTTGGCTCCTCCCATCAGACACTTCTTATTAAGGGGTAGGGGCCAGCACTCAGGAGCCTGGCAGCAGCTGGGCCAGTAAGCTCCTCCATACCTGCTCCTGCAGGGCTGCTTTTGCCTTAGGGAGGAAGGGGGATATCAGGACTTCCGCCTGCTAGGCAGGTACTCTACCACTGAGCTATAGCCCCAGCACCCACAAGCAGATTTAAATTTGTCTCCGAAGACAGTGTCACCCCCACACACAGGACAGCCTGACCAAAAAAAAAAAAAAAAAAAACAGAACAAAAAAGCCCCACTCTAGGAGACAAGTTAAATATGTTAAATACGTAGATTTCTGGCTGCACTTCCTAAGATTCAAATAACAATTCATTTTTTTCCGGGGTGGGGTCCAGTATCTGCATTTTAAGCAAACCCTCCGGGAGATTCCGCAACTGGGGTAGAGGAGGAGGCTGCAAAGGGAAACGGGAGATATCCAAGGATGGATGGGGTGGAGGTGGGCTATTCTGCGGGAGCCGAGACATAAGCCTGATCTCAGCCGGAGTGGGCACCCTGGTGACCACCCAACCCTCCAGCCTGGGCCTGGAAGCCTTGCCAGCACCCAGCAGTAAGGGGGGCGGGCAAGACCCACTCGCTGGACGGTAAAGGAAACTGGATCCAAGTCCACCTCCAGGTCCACCCCGCGCTCTGAAGATGGATCGGGCCTTCAGCTGGTGGTGGGGAACACAGAGGGGGCCACGGGACAAAACCGAACGCCCCAGGCCCGACGCGGGTGGTGGAGGAAGGAGGAAGTGCTTTCCTTTCGTCACCTCCACCAGAGTTCGACCACAGAATCGGGAAGCAGTGCGAGTCCCGCCTCTGGCTTCCCGCAAATACCTCCCTGAGGGCTCAGGGTGCAAAATCGCTCGGCTGGCGGTGCCGGCCAAACCGGCTGGCACCTGGCAGGTCACCCAGAAGGAGCCAGAGGGCGCGTCGCGCGGGAGCCCTCGGGGCCGTACCAGGGCGTGCGTGTGTGGTGCGGTGTACGCTCAGCTGGATCCAGAGAGTTTCGGAGCCGGGAGGAATGGGGCCAAGAGTGGACTTTGACTTATTCTGGGTCCCCTGGAGGGCTGCAGCATAGTCCTGGCCGAGAGGGGGAAGGGAAAGAGACAGACCCACCCGGACAGAGCTATGTACAGTGATTTGAAGCTAAGTGGGTGCTGTGCTGCCCTGCTGACCACCTGGGGCGGCAATGACGGGCACTGAAGCCAGGCACCCCGATTACGAATGACCAGTTGCATGTACTAGCAGGGATAGCAACGAGTGCCCCATGGTAAGAAGGTTCCAGATGGGCAGCAAAGTATCCATCCTGGAAGCGCCCCCAGCGTGAGCAAGGCGCATCCGGGCGCGGGAACCTACGCTGGGGAGGTGCTTGGGTACGAAGATGGGGCGCCGCTCCGGAGTCACCCATGCTACCCCAGAAATGGACTGTTCCCCGCCCACCCCAGCCCGCTGGGCTGCGAGCGCTCACCAGCTGAAGCAGCATGAGCACCCCAAAGGTGGAGCGCAAGAAGCCCAGGTCCGGACGCAGCGAAGACGCCGAGGCACCCGCACCCTGCGCAGGGCTGCTGGTCCGCGTGCTCACTTTCGACGGAAATTCAGCCATGGCGGCTCCGCTCGAGTCCCGAGTAGGCTCTGGCCTCGTCGTCGCCTTCCCGCAGTGGGTGCGGGTTCCCAGGGCTCCGGCTCCCGCAGTGAGCTCAGTGCGCACCGCGTCCGCCTGGGAGCCGGAGCGCCAGGTGCGGCCGTCCGGCCCCGCCCCGTCGTGAGCACCGCCCCTTTAACCCTTGCCTCGCCGGTGGCCGTAAGCCTTCGCAGGTTCCTTAGCAGCAGCGGCTGCTACCCACAGGTCGGAAAGTGAGGTCGGGTCAGCGAGACAACTCAGCCGTCCTGTAGCCTTTTTCAGTAGCCTCTTCCCGCCACTCCTCGGCTGTGCGCCTCCGCGCCCTCTCTCCTGGGTCCGTGCCCTAGGTGCCGCCGCTCCGCTCGTGGACCCCTCTCCCCGTTGCAGCCCAGGGTTCTGTGCCAGCGGACCAGACCCACGTCTCTCTAGACAAAGCTGGTGTCTCCTGCACAAGTCCGAGTACTAGAAATGGGTCTGGATAACCTGAGAACTCGGAAGAAGGTGATGTCCTTTTATGGCAGTTGCGGCAAGGATCGTTCTAAATACAGGAATTTAGGAGATGGGTGAGCGTCACCTCACCTGCCTTACAGAGGTCTGCAGAGCACCGGTGGGGAAGAAACCAAATATTACGTTGAAAGCTGCAGCCATTCGGCAAAGGGAAGTGCCACCATAAGATGGTAGGTGACATCAGGCCTTTGATTTCGGTCTTTGTGTGCACCTTAAATCTCATGCACGTGTGCGAGCACACAGATGTTCACTCGGATATTTCATGCATTTTTTCCTCAACCCATGTTCTCCCAGTGCCTCCTAGACGTCAGGTCTCTCCCAAAAAGCTAAAGAAGGCCTTTGTGGGGCTCCTTTCCTTGGGTGAGACAAATTATAAACCAAGGAGAAAAGCAAACTTCAGATGCCAACAAATGCTAGGACTAAAATAACAGAGGGATGTGACCTCGGGGGCCAGCAGGAGATGGAGGATGAGGGTTGGGCAGGAGGGTTTGAAACAGGATCTCACTACAAAGTGCAGGCTGGCCTTGAACTCGCTTAATGTAGCTAAGGAAAAAAACCTACACAAGGAGGTATGCAGACACCCGAAACTTAAATTGAGGGCACTCTTGGGAAGGTCTGGTGGAGCTTAGCTGGTGTGAGGGCCTTGAAGGTGCACAAAGCCATGCCATTTGAGGAACAGCAAGAAAGTCTCTGGCAGGACTGGAGCAGAGGGAGGGAGAGATTGGCTGCTGCAGGAGAAGTGGGAGGTCACACAAGGCCACTTAGATGATTGGGTTAGTGTGCTGGGGCTGCTGTGTTGAGTTACTACAAACAGTGGCTTATAATTAACAGCAATTTATTCACAGTTCAGGGGACCAGCTCTTTATTTGCAGTCAGTCCCAAAGAGCCTACACCAGGGTGTCTTCTGGGCCACCCTCCCTCGGGAGGCCCTTGGGGCGAATCCTCCAGCTTCTGTTAAAGGCTGCTGTCTCCATGCTCATATTGCCACTCCATCTCTGTATGTATAAAATATGTGTAGATAAGCCTATTTTATAAGGACACACAGTGGAGTTGTTTGTTTTTGTCTTTTTCATTTTTTATTGGTACCGGGGATCAAACTCACGCCTGCCTGCTTGCAAGGCAGGTGCTTATGCCGCTGAGCTAAACCCCCAGCCCCTGAACAAATGGTGGTTTGACTGGGGTTGTTCAGAGTAGTCTCCTCAAGTCAAGAATCTTAATTTAGTCACTTGATTTCATCTGTAAAGATTCTTTCTTTCCAGAAAGATTCTTTCTTTATCCTTAGAGCCTTGCAGGATCTAAGGATTAGGAGGTGGTCATTATTCAGCTTACCATAGTGATAAAGTGCTTGACATTTATTTTAAAGACTGGAGGGACCTGGGAATGTGAAAATATCTCTGGCAGATGCTAACTTAGTTCTTTCCCACTCACATGATGGACATTCAGCCTTGTCTCCTCTATGCACCTAGGTCCTCACCCTCCGTTACCTGCCACACATGCTCTGGTAATGGGCAATACTTTCTGATAGCTGCAGAAGTGTTACCCAGAGACTGGCCTCTCTGTGGACCAGTCACCCTAGAACAAAGCTCGGGTGAGTCCTTAATTTTATTATGACACAGAAAACAATGAGGTGATTGTTTCTGAAGCAGATTCTAAAACAGTAGGGGGTTTTTGTGTTGCTTTTGGTTTAGATTTTGTTTTTTTGGTTCATCCCACTTTCATTCCTTCAAATGGCAGCAACCAAGACTGAATCACTGCACTGTTTTTACATTTTGACATTTTCTTCAAACCAATTTCACTCGCCCCCATCAAAAAAAGGACAGAACCCATTCTGGGCTGGAAGCAGCTGCCCACTCAGCTCTCCACTGGCACCATGAAGGCCTTGGATTCTGGGGATGGGTGACAGGGCAGAGCCATGCCCAGGAGGAGGAGTCAGCCTGCCTGCCCCCAGACCTTGTCTCTATTCCCAGGGGTCTGAGGAGAGTGCACCCAGAGAGCACCTGCTGCACATCTGCAGAGGCTGCTCTGTGTTGAGGCCCCTCCGGTGAGCTGGGTCTGGGCCTGCTGGAAAGGCAGTAGATGTTTAGTGGATACCATGAGTGCAGCAGGACCTGAGGTCAGACTTCTGAGCTGTGTGCCAAGCTCAATGTCAGGCTGATGTAGGAAACAGAGACATAGACCATAATCATTTGTGATCTCGTTATCCCAGAAAAAGAATGGAACGCTGTGTGAGAGGGTAATCCTGAGAACTGTGGAGTATCATCAGGTTAGCCCAGTCAAGGAAAGGATGAACATTTAAACAGGTACCTGAAGGATAAATAAAAATCAGAGAAATCTGCCATATATGCAAAGGCCTTGAGATGTGAAAGACTTGATTTTAACCCCTTGATAATATAATGGTTTCATTATTAAAAACAAAAAATAAGGCCAGGCATGGTGGCATATGCCTATGATACCAACACTTGGGAGTCTAAAGCAGGAGGGTAGAGGCCTGGGCCACACAGCAAGATCCTGTCTCAAAAACAAACAAACAAGAGCCTGAGAGATGGAAGGATGTAGGAAACAGTTTGAGTGACTCTCCTTGAGTGCAGAACAATTGCTGCGACTTTGATTACATAGATTTCCATATACTGATATGTACAGAGCTATGATATTTACTTCTGTCTTCAATTGGTTGTAAGTATTGCAAATAAGGCTAGTCAGGTATTGGTATGTAATCACTAAAGCCATCAGTGTCCTGTTTCCTCCAGTAGTGTTATCTATAAAAGATATGAGCACCCTGGGATGGCAAAGCCTGTCAGCTCCAGGAATGTCAACTAGGTATGAGCCTCAAGAAAGAGACTATGAGTCTCAAATGATTATGGTTTATAATACCTTCATTGAATTATGCAGATTGAGCCTTCTGCATGTCATTCTCCCTGCATTTTACAAAGATGCTTTTCTCACTACCTGGCTAAAGTTACTCATGTAGTTCCCGCCATCCTCACTGTCACTCATCCTCAAGCCACCCCCTTCTTCACAAGATAATAAATTCTGGGAGAGGTCTAGAATCAGAACCTTTGTTTGCACATCCTCACAGGGATTGGACTTTGGACCCCTTGGCTACCCTTAACTTTGAATATGTCTTAGTGTCTTTACTCTCACTGTGGGTTGCATTGGAGGTGGTAGATTGGAATTAATTTGCTGGGATTCCAATAACTTCTCAATGGGATTATAAATATAACTTTTTGGATTGTGAGGAAGACAGAGAGATTGTAATACTTGGATTACCATACTCAATATTTGGGATTACAATAGGAGAAAAAGGAGGGGAAAAAACCAGAGCCCATCAAATGATAGTTTACACTATTTGACTTATAATTTTAAGAAATTAAAGCAATTCACACAAAGATTCCTGTGAGCTTCATCTAATGAACTCTGGAAAGGTGGTGATTATAATCAGCAAATAGTGACTACTTTACAGGTTGCCCTATGTAGGGTTGGTCAGTTCTGATTTCATTTTTAATCCCATGATTCATTCATTGTTCATTTTTTCATTAGCTGATTTCATTGCATATCACATATACATACCTCTGAAAACTTGCACCTTGCCCTTTAGTGAAACATGGTTAAGTGCTTGGCATAGGCTATACTTTTATATCTTTTCTCTTTCTTTTCTTTCTTTCTATTTGTTTGTTTATTGAGATAGTGTCTACGTAGTTCAGGCTGGCCTTGAATTCACTGTGTGGTTCACCAGGTTCTTTCAACACGGTGAGTTCGAGGCCAGCCTGAACTATATAGATCCTATCTCAAATAAACATCAACAACACTCTCACTATGTAGAAAAGAACCGAGAAAACAACTGTAGAAGGAAACCCCAGCTCCCCAGAACTCGGTAACAGAAGGACTCAGAATTCACTGAAAACAGTCCTGACAGTTGCGATTTATCGCAGCGGATTAATACACAAAAAAATTGGTGAAGGGAAGTAGTATATAGTGGAGTACAGAGCCCAGGAAAGTCCCAAACCTAGGCTTCCTTTGTCCTCTCTGTGGAGCACAGCCTTACATGTCACAGTATATACAGGCACTGACAAACAAACACACTCAGAGCTTTGTTTGCTTGTTTGGAGATAAGGTCTCGCTGTGTAGTTCAGGCTGGTTTGAACTCACTGCGTAGCCTTAGGCTCACCTCAAACTCTTGGGGATCCTTGGTCTTCAGCCTTCTCAGTGCTGGAATTACAGGCTTATACCATTACCCCAGGGCCTTTGTAATAAGCTTTATCCCCAGTCCTTCTTTGGTTTTGTTTTGTTTTGAGACAGTCTTGCTAAATTTCTCGTGCTGAGCTAAAACTTTCCATCCTCCTGCCTCAGCCTCCCAGTGTGCTAGAATTACACATGTGTGTCACATGGCTGACTAGAGTGGAGTTTTTACTGGGGATCCATCTCACAGACATGGCTGACTGTCCATGTAGCTAAGGTCAGTCTCCAGCTCCTCAGAGATCAGTGTGTGAGCTGTTGTCCTGTGCCCCAAGGCTCCACCCCCAAACCACTTCTGCACAGGGTGGCTGCAGCTCCCCCATCCCAGTCACGTGGTCCCGACTCCAGTGTGGCCGACCTCACCCTAAATGAAGACATTTCTATCAAGTCTCTGATATGCCAAAGAGTTAGAGATTACTTCTCAGGAGCTGAGGGTAAAGGTCCAGTCTGTCTCTGGGCAAATTTAAATTCTTTGCTATTTAAAAGTAATCATTTAAACCATAAATTCACAGGAAAAAGAATATAAATGACCAATAAATTTAAGAGACTCACTATCACTGGCTAAATATTACAAAATGCAAATAATGAGGATTTTTTTTCGGAAAAACAAATTCTTATCACACATGCAGGGCATAGGTAAAAAGATAAGCTCACCTATTCTTAGTGTTGGTGTCAACTAATATGGACTTTCAGGACAATGTAGCAGTATCTCTAAAAAAATAATAAAAACAAACATGACTTTTTTTTTTAATCGGTACCAGGGATCAAACTCATGACAACCTGCTTGCAAGGCAGGTGCTTATGCCGCTGAGCTAAATCCCCAGCCCCTACCAAACATGACTTTTAATGTTGTTCTGCTCTAGAGGCTGGGGATTTAGCTTGGTGGCATAAGCACCTGCCTTGCAAGCACACAGTCCTGAGTTCAATCCCCAGTACCAAAAATAAATAAATAAATAATAATAATAATAATAATAATAAATAAATAAAATGTTGTTCTGCTCTGAAGATTATATCCAGCCAGGTATGGTGGTGCACACTTGGAGTCCAAGTATTCAGGAGGCTGAGGCAGGAAGATTGTCATGAGTTTGAGGCCAGCCTGGACTATATAATGAGTTCAAGGCCAGCCTGAACTACATAGCAAGGTCCTATCTCAAAAAAAAGAGGATTATATCCAACAGAAAGTCTTACACATATATCAAAGCTGTATACATCAGAATGTTTACATAAACTGGACACAATGTGGTCTGTCTGTAATCCCAGCACTCTGTAGGGGAAGAAACAAGATATAAGGCCAGGCATGGTATTGCATGCTGAAACCCCAGTATTCTGGAGATTGACACAGGAAGATCTTACAAGTCCAGATCAAGAACTGAACAAAGAGGTCAGATATGGCAGTGCATGCGTATAATCCCAGCACTTGGGAGCACTTCAGAGGCAGGAGGATTTCTGTGAGTACGAGGTCAGTGTGGGCTACAAAGGTGAGTTGAAGGCCAGCCTAAACTGCATAGTGAGATCCTGTCTCAAAATATATATATATATATAAAAATAAAAAAAATTGTCTAGACAAGTGTGAAAAGTAGTAAGGTTTTACATTTATTAAAAGTATTAAAAGAAAAGAAACATGCCCTGCAGAGCCAGTTCAGGGCCACTAAAAGGAGGAAAAAAGAGTACAACCCACAGAGTAAGAGCAGACCACCATGCAATAGAGAGCATCATGGCCAAGAATTCAACAACAGCCATCTTTTGCGTCCTTCACTCTGCAGACTGACGTCATATTTAGGCTGTCCTATCAGAAACCTGCTTGGGTTCTGTGCAAAGTGAAGTTAGCACTCAGACTGGTTCCATATGCAATGCTTTGGGAATTGCTCTGCTCATGTGTCCTGGAACTCTGTGATCAACAGATGTTGCCTACTTCTCCAGCCAGTTTGCCATGCCCTAATTTCCCCCCTCACTTCTACAGAGTTAAGGAACCCGACAGTCTCTTGGGGAAGTCTTTAAACTCTGTAGGTGTGTGAGCTGTGTCCATGGTCTCGTGATGTATCGCATTCCCTCTAGCTTTGCTACTCTCTGTGCTTTTAAAACTTTCCATTTTATAAGCTGCTTCCTATTCAGACACGTATCCTTTGTCACCTGAACACCTGTGCTCATGTGATCCTCCTGCCTAAGCTTTCGCAGTAGGTGGAACTATGGGTGCTGGCCACTGCCGCTAGCTCTTTGTCACTTTTAAGTGGTGCTACTGTCTCCTGTCCCTCTCACTCTGGGTCACCAGGCTATGTAACTCCCACCCAAATTACCAAATAGGCCATTTCGGTCACCCCTAAAATGTCTTGTGCTCTCTACCCCAGCTTGAGGCAGTGTCTGACTCCTTTTGGCACTGCTGTTTTGCCTTTTGCAGAATGTCATATAAACAAACTCTTTTTTCTTTTCTTTTCTTTTTTGGACTCTTACGTAGTTGTGGCTGGCTTAGTAATGTCCCCACCCAAGCTGTTCTAGCCAAACTCCTGGAACCCATAGATGTTACCTATTTTTGGCAAAAGGGACTAAAGGCATTCTGCATATGTGATTAAGGATTTGGGGGCGAGGAGATGAGCCTGGATTGTCTGCATAGGCCCTGAATGTAGTCCCAAGTGTCCTGGTTAGAGGGAGCCTAGTGGACATTTGATGACAATACAGAAAGCATTGTGGCCACAGAAAGAGAAACATGATGCAGCCAAGAGCTAAGGAATGCCTGCAGCCACTAGAGGGAGAAGGGGCAAAGAATGGTCTCCCTTTTTGTCT
This sequence comes from Cavia porcellus, assembly GCF_034190915.1. Lineage (NCBI taxonomy): Eukaryota > Metazoa > Chordata > Mammalia > Rodentia > Caviidae > Cavia > Cavia porcellus. The sequence goes on from NW_026947487.1 coordinate 84,154,192, forward strand.
TTTTGATGCTAGTGGGGTGAAGCCAGGGCCTCACATGCTAATCAAGCTCAGCACTGTTCTGCCTTAGCACCCCAGGCCCAAGCAAAGGACAGTTCTCAGAACCTCCAGAAAACCTGCTGACCCAATTTAACTGTTCATGCTCATTTTGGACCCAGAAACTAATAAAACATTATGCTGTTTGAAGCCACTAAGTTTGTGGTAATTTGTTAAAGTAGTGAAAAGAAACCAGTATAATACCATTTTGTGTAAAGCTTTCTCACTGAAAACTTTGGCAATTCATCTACATTGCTGAGCCTATCAATAGTTTCTGCCAATTGTATTCTATTGCATTGATAAGCCACAATTTTTTATGTATTTATTAGCTAATGGACATTAGAGCTCTTTTTGTGTTAGGAATAACATTTTTATGAACATTGCAGGTAAGTGGCTTGTTTGGTCTTTTTTGTTGTTGTTGTTGTAATTTTTATTTTAAAAATAATATAACCAAGCAAAATAAAAGAGAATAAAGCCAATTAAAACAAAACAGTGTAAGTGACATAGGACTTCAAAACAAGATAGTAGGAAATCAACTGTGGTTACCATAATGCTCCTTGTTGTCCTCAAAATAGCTGTCCATACCTTCAGGTGCAGTAAAAATCAAACAAAACAGAACACAATAGAATAATAAAAACAAAACAATCAACACAATAAAGGACTTCAAAACAAGATAATAGTAAATCCAGCCAGGGATTTTAGCTCAGCAGCATAAGGTGCCTACCTTGCAAGCACACAGTTCTGAGTTCGATCCCTGGTACCAAAAAAAAAGAAAGAAAAGAAAATCTTTCTCCAATAGTAAATCCAAAATGGCCAGCATGGGCCTGGGATTTAGCTCAGTGGCTCAAGCACTTGTAAGCACAAGGTCATGAGTTCAATCCCTAGTTAAAAAACAAAAAAGATTGTAATAAAACAAAATGGCTACCATAATATATCTTGTTATCTTTGAAACAGCTGCCCATGCCATCAGATATAATAAAATCAAACAAAACAAAACAAAATAAAACCCAACCAAGCAAAACAGTGAAAATGATACAGGACTTGAAAAAGATAATAGGGACTTAACCATGGCTACCACCTTCAGAATGAGATCCATCATAGATGCTACATTGCATATTATTATTCTCTGAGTAGATGATCAGACTACTGGCTTTAGGCCTCAAAGTCAGTGAAACAATAAACTCTAGCATTAAGTTGAATTTTACCTCAGTAGCTTTCATTGCAGCCTGTGTTTCTCTGGATTAACCAGTCACTTTCAGCGGAAGTGGGTGTGGGGAGTACCTCGGCTCTTCTTGTCTCCCAGCCTGCATGCTGGAAGGGGCTGACATCTGGTTCTCCCCTCCGCAGCCTTTGAATGGTGCTGACTCACAGCGGGAGCTTGGCTTCTTATTGTCTTCTTGTTCTCCTTCTCCACAGTCTACAAATGGTGTCAACCCACAGGAAAGGGCTGGTGTCAGGTTCTCCTGCCAGTGTTTCATGTGTGATGCGGACTCATAGGAAGGGTTTGGCTTCTTGTTAGCTTCTTGTTCTCCTCCACCAAGCCCATGAATGGTGCTGACTCATGGGAAAGGACTGGCCTTTTTATTCTTGTTTTGAGACAGGATCTCATTGTCTCAAACTATGTAGCCCAGGCTGGCTCAAAATTATAGCAATCCTCCTCCCTCAGGCTCCTGAGTGCTGGGATTATACATATGCACCACTACAACTTGCTGCAGGTAAGTTTTTTTTTGGTTTTGTTTTAGATAAATGTGCTTTCATTTCTTTTGGGCAATACCTAGAGTTACAATGGCTAGATCACAAAAGATTTGTAGTATTTTAACATATTGCCACCATTTTTTCTTTTTCTGTAGTATTAGGGATTGAATTCAGGGCCTTCATATCATCCTCAGAATTATTTTTTTAATTTTGAGATAGGGTCTCACTAAGACACTAAATTGCACAGACTGGTCTTGAACTTGGCTATCTTCCTGCCTCAGCCTCCCAGGAATGTACCACCATACCCAGCTGGAAAACTTTTTCTAAAGTGGCTGTGTCATTTTTGGATACCATCGGCAAAGCGGGGAGACTTCAGCAGCCCCACACCTCTTTGCTGACATTTAGCACCACCAGTGATTTTCATGCTCTACAACTAAACCCTGCCAGTGCAAGTTTAAACCATTATACATACTGGTGTACATACTGCCACATTATGGTTTTAAAGTGCATTTTCATAATAAGCAAGGATGTTAGGCATCTTTTTATGGATTTATTTATCATCCATTTACTTTCTTTGGTAAACTCTTTTAAAATTGAGTTGTCTTTTAAAATTGAAATATAAGAATTCAAAAAAAAAAAAGAAATATAAGAATTCTAGCTGGATGTAGTGGTGCATGCCTGTAATCCCAGCATTCAAGAGGCTGAAACAGGAGGATTGCCACGAGTGCAAGGGCATTGTGAGCTGCAGGGCAGCCCGAACTACATAGCAAGACCCTCTGTTAAAAAAAGAAAGAGAGAGAGAGAGAGAGAGCAAGACCATGAAAGAAAGAAAGAAAGAAAGAAAGAAAGAAAGAAAGACAAAGCAAGCAAGCAAGAAAGACCAAGAGCAAAAGAAAGAAAGAAAAGAATTCTTATATGCTGTATTCCAGCCAGGCTTGGTGGCACACTCCTATAATCCCAGCTCTCAGGAGTTTGAGAGAGGAGGATTGTAAATTCCAGTCTAGCCTAAGCTACACAGCAAGCCAGTGTCAAGCAACAAAACGAAAAGAAAAGAAATAATTCTTACATACTCTGGATGGAGCTATTTTATCAGATATATATGATAAAAGTAAATTTTTTACATATATTTTCTCCTAGTCTGTGGCTTTTTTTTTTTAAGCAAAGTTTCATCAGAGAGTAGAAAAAGAGGCCCTGAAGAGTAACTTGGAACAAGTAAAAGTAAGAAAAGAGCCAGGTATGGTGGCATACACCTGTAATTCTTGGATATGACACCAGAAGCACAGACAACAAAAGTATAAATAGCAGGCCTCTAGTTGCAGCACATGGGAAGCTGTGGCAGAAGGATTGATATGAGTTCAAGGACAGCCTCAGCTAAATAGTGAGACCCTGTCTCAAAAAAAAAAAAAGTATAAATAGATCAATTGGAGCACATCAAAACTGAAAACTTCTGTGCACCAAAGAACACAATCAAGAGAATGAAGAAGGCCATTTATGGGCAAAAATACCTGGTATAGAGTTGATTTTCAGAATAAAGAACTCTTATAAGTCAATAACAAGAAAACAAATAACTTGAATAAAAAATGAACAAAAGATTCAATAATGATTTCTCCAAAGAAAATACACAAATAGTGAGCAAGTATTTGAAAAGATGCTTGATATCACTAATCTTTAGGAGAATGCAAACGAAGACTCCTATGAGCTGTCACTTCACAACCACTAGGTGGCCAGAGTTTAAAAGCTTGGGTTAGAGAGAATATGGAGAAATTGGAATTCATGTGCATAGATGGTAGAAAATTAAATGTTCTTAAAAGAATTAAAAACAGAATTGCTGTATGATCCAGCAATTCCACTTCTGAGTATATTCGCAAGAGGACTGAAAGCAGGATCTCAAAGCCATAATAAGCATGACTCACATTTATAGCAACATTATTCACAATAGATGACATGTGCAGGGAAGTAAAGCATCCACCACAGAAGAATGAGTAAACAAAATGTGGTCCAGGGGAATTTTTTTTGGGCAGGGTGGGGGGAGTGCCAGGGATCAAACTCATGACTTTGCACTTGCCAGGCAGGCACTTAGGCCACTGAGCTAAATCCCAGCCTCAGGGGAACACTATTAACCATGGAAGGGATGGAAAGTCAAATGTGGTGGTGCAAGCCTGTAATCTCAGCACTCCGGAAGGCCAAGATGGAAGTTCAAGACCAAAAGATGGCGAAGCGGTGAGCAGCAGAGAAACAGCCTCTCTGAGATTCGGTGTCCAGATGCTAGAATATAGCAACATGAGGGAGAAAAGGAGGAAGGATCTGAATCAAGAACTGAAGCCCACAAGGAGAGTGTTGAGAGACTTCAATGAAGACGAAGGTGGCAAGCAGCAATTTCTCTTTGAGTTCAGACTCACTTTGTGAGAGGCTCAGCTCACAAACTTGCAGACCCACAGTGACTACTGGAGAGCCCCCAGAGACCTCCATGGAGAAATGCACCAGTGGATGGGAGTGGAGTGCAGTGGCTGGTGAGTTATTCAGGTTCAGACATTCCCCAAGAGACGGTGGTAGGCCAGTAGCCGTCTTGAAGAGGGGCAAACTGAGCTCAGAACTCAGAAGAGCTGCAGTCTGGCTCCCTCTAGTGATTCCCAGTGTTAGGATGAAGGCTGCAGGATTCAAGTCAGCAGGAGGTCTGGGAGTTGAGTTCAAGCCTGCAGGAGGTACAAGGAATATTATAAGGGCTGAACAAACTGAGTTCTAGCCTCACCGACAGAAACCAGTCTGAACTTCAGTGGAACTCAAGGGGGAGGTTCACTGGGATTATCCACTACTCCCTAGTAAAGCTATGGCTGGCTTGTTGGGAATAATCAATTTGATCTGGACTCTGCCCACATTGTCTAACAGTGACAGCAGTCACAAGCCTTTTGATGGATTTTTTTCTTCTTTGTTTTTTCTCTTTTCCTGTTGTGTGTGTGTGTGTGTGTGTGTGTGTGTGTGTGTGTGGTACCAGGGATGGAACTCACAACCTCAAGCTTGCCAGGCAGGCACTTACTTGATTGTTTGCTTTGTTTTTATGAGTATGAACTTGGTTTCTAGTTTTTTTGTTGCTGTTGTTCTGTTCTGTCCTGGTTTTTATTTCTTCCTTTGCTCTTTCCCAACTGTCTTCTTCATCAGTTTCTCAAAGTCTGCATAATCTTCCTTTCTCCGCAAGCCTTGCTTCTAATCTCTCCCTCTTCTAGCTCTCTATTTCCCCCCTAACTCCTATTAAATTTTCTCCCAAGGGTAAAATCACCACAACAAGGGCTTCTTTACTGTGTACAATTTTCTGATCTGTTTTAGATTTTATTACATAACCACATGTGGTTCACATGGTTAAAAAGTAGCAAATTAATACTTACCACAGTTTGTCATTTTCTAGGCTATTTGATGGTATTATTATTGCTGATTGTACTACTTTAGTCAAAGTAAAATAATTGTTCTAATCAGTTGCTCTTCCTGATATACCTAGATGGAGATCTCCTAAGAGTCATAACAATACTATAGGCCAGTGCCAGAGAACCAAGGCCCGGACCAAATAGGTAAAAACTTCTCATCCCCAATAAATTGAAGAGGTAGGATCTTGCAACAGACTCAAAATCTAAAAGCCAGCTACACCTGGAAGACAACTCTGAGAAGTAGTCATTTCCTACAGGTTCTAAATAGTTCCTACCAATAAAGCTACTCACCATAAGCAATTTATGAGCATCAACCAAGGAATTAAACAAACAAAAAAGAAAAGAAAATGAGAAGATACTTAAAATCTACCCCCAGATTTTTCAGCTCACCAAAGGCAAACCGAGGGACCAATGAAGTGGAACAATCTGAAAGCCATCCGCCTGAACTCTCTAAACGGGTAACAGTGGAAGTAACAAGGCAGATAAACAAGGCTCTTGCAGAAATCAAACCAGAAATAATCTGTCAGATAACCACAGTAATGGTAACCATAATGAGAGATATGCTTAGTGACTCTAGAGAAGATACAGATAAAAAAATACAGGAGCTTAAGAAAATGTTGGAAATATGAACATTCAACATCAACATAGGAAAAAATTGAATCTGTGGAACAGATATACAGCAGAATGAGCCTGTGTGAGAACTGAATATCAGATCTAGCAGACAGATCACAATTAGTGATCATGAAAAGAAAGATTTCCTAAAAATAGCAAAGGTCTGGGGATATAGTTCAGTAGCACAAGGGTCTTCCTGCCAAGCACAAGGTCCTGAATTTGATTCCCAGTACCATAAAAAAAAAAATACTAAGAGATCATGAGAAATAAACTCAGCAGTAAGAATAATATAAGATTAACTGGAGTCAACGAAAAAGTAGGAGATATCACAAATGATATAGGAAAAAAAACGTTCATAGAAGCCATGACAGAGAACTTCTCAAGCAGGGAAAAAAAAATTGACATACAGATAAATGAGGCTCCAGTTAGCCGTGGGAGGCAAAGACAGAACGATCATGATTTTGAGCCCAGCCCAAGTAACTCAGTCACTTAGGAAGACATTCTCAAAAAAAAAAAAAAAAAAAAAGACTTATGTGTAGCTCAGTGTGAAGGTCCTGAGTTAAATCACCAGCACTATAAAACAACAAAAAACAAATGAAAAGAAAGTGAAATACGCAACAACACTGAGTAAACTTGAGAACATTATGGCTAAGTGGAATACATCAATTATGAAAGGACAAATTCTATGTGACTCTATTTACAGGAGATTTCTAGAGTAGTCAAGATTCATAGACACAGAAAATAGAAAATTCCAGTCCTGCTTGGGCAATTTAGTGAAATCTTGCCTCAAAAATAAAAACCAAAAAGGACTAGAGCTGGGTGTGGTAGCCTACAACTGTAATCCCAGCGATTGGGAGGCCAAACCAGGAGGATCACTGTGAGTTTGAACCCAGCCTGGGGTACATAACGAGTTCGAAACCAGCCCGAACCTTATCATGAGACCCTGTCTCAAAAAAAACTAAAAACAAAAACAAAAGAAACTGCAAAAGACCTGGGGATGCAGTTCAGTGATAGACCACTCCTGGGTTCAAATCCCAGTACCACAAAAAAACAAAACAAACAAAAACATCATGCAATAGAATTAATCTATTAGTGAAATAGCTTGCTTTTTTTCCCTGTACACAGCTTTTTGAGACTGCTGTGTACAGCTGTGTATTCTGAGAGTCTTATCTCAGTTCTGCCCAGCTAGAATTAAGCACTCAAGCAGAAACCCCATATGGCTCAGGGTTACTGAGTTACATAGCACAGCTGGACACTACACCCAACATTCCACTGAAAAAATAGCAAGGAATGTTTTTGCCCTTTTCAAAGTCTTTATGCATTTTTCTTGCCAACTTTTTAACTAAAACATAATTATTCAGGCAGGCCTGGTGGCATAATCCCAGGATCTGGAAAGCTGAGGCAGGAGGGTTGCAAGTCCAAGCCTAGTATGGGTAATTTAGCAATTGAGCTAAAAAAAAAAAAATCACCTGTGTAATTTAGATTCATTATATAAATATCTAATACAGTACAGGTAACCAAAGAGGGATAAATTATAACACACACCTCTCTCCAGAGATTATCACAGTTACTGATGTTTCCTCAGCCTCTGAGATATTAATATACAAATATACCTATTTTGTTATAGATATTTTAAATACAAAAATATATTTACACATAGTATAGATATACAGTAAGTCCCTGATTTACAAACGAATTCCATTCCTCAAGAACATTCATAATTTGGATTTGTTCATAATCCAACAAAATGACTCTTATACAGTACACATGTGAACCTTATACAGCATAACTGTGAAAGCTTGCAATTCAAATGTTCATAAGTCGAGGACTTAGTGTATAAACAGCATTATTATAGGCTACAAGTTTGTATGTTTTGTTAGGGTGGGCAAAGTAGTCCAGGCAGGAGGAGAATTGCTGTGAATTTGAGGCCAGCCTAGGCTACCTGGTGAGTTTACCACCAGCCAACACCCACTCCACAAAAAATTTGAGCCCAGCCTGGACAATTTAGTGAGACCCTGTCTCAAAATAAAAAAGAAGTTGGGGATATAGATCAGTATGAAGACTCTGCTTCAATCTCTAATACAGCCCCCAATATAAATATAATAATTATATAATATATATGAGGTCATATTTTAAAGAATTTTTTGAATTTTAGAATAACTTTAGATTTCATTACTGGAAAGATTTAGAGGACTTAAAGCCAATATGCAGTCTCTACTATTATTAACATTTTACCTTAATTGTGATAGTTGTCATAATTAATGAGCCAATATGGAGACACTGTTTTAAGTATTTTCTTTAAAGTTTTCCCCACAACATCTTTTTCTGTTGGCAGGTCGCACCCAGCACTCTCACATTATGTGAAGTCATCCTGTGGCTTTAGACTCTCCTTGACTGTGACAGTTTCTCAGATTGTCCTTGCTTTTGATGACCTTGATCCTTTGGAGAATAGGTCACACCTTCTGTAGAAGGTTTCTCATGGGTTTGTCTGATAGTTTTCTTGTGATTAGTCTTAGGAATGTGGTTTTGGGAGGACAGCCACAGAGGTCATTCAGGGGCACAGCATAAGGAAGATGCCTACACTCGATTGGAGTTATCATTCTTGATGCTGACCTTGATCATCTGGTGAAATTATAGTTTGTGTGTGTATGCTACTAGAGTTTGAACCAAGGACCTCAGCTCTTTTTATTTTAATTCTTCCTTCCTTCTTCCTCCTCTCCTTCCCTACCTCCCTGCCTCTCTGTCTCTCTTTATTTCTGTTAAATTTTGAGGTAGGGTCCTCATTAATGCTAAATTGACGAGGCTGGGCTCAAACTGGTGCTCCTCCCACCTTACCCCCCAGAGTGCTGCCACTGCCCGGTTTACATTTACCTTTGATTAGATAGTGGATGCACAAGATAAAATTTCTTATCTCCTCCCTATAAGTTGCCTTAGCAAGAGAACCACCCACTATTTAGTTTGCTGAAGTCTCTTTCCTGAGAGCTCCAGTGTGCATCAGATAAGCACTTGAGGATAGAGGGAAAATAATCTTTTTTTTCCTTTTTCTTCTTTTTTTTTTTATACAGGGGAATCAAACTCACAACCTTGTTCTTGCCAACCAGGCACTTGTGCCACTGAGCTATATTCCCCAACCCACCTTTTTAAAAAAATATGTAAAATGTATAAATTCAAACCCTGTATCTCTGGCTTGTATTAGTTTTTCTGTTTGTCTGTTTTACTTCACAATAGACCTTGAACTCTCTTCATAGGTAACTTTACTTTTTTTTAGTAAATCGGGACCATCTTTTTTATTTATTACATTACCAATATGGACCAAGCATAGAGTGGCCAAAGTTTTGTGGTGGTAGAGGTCAGGGATAGCTGATAAACAAAGGGTTATCCAAATAATCAGTTCCTCACAAGTGCGCAAGGTGGGAACCCCTGGAGATGGCCCAGACCACTCGAGGCCAAGGAAGGCCACTCTGTGGTGGAAAGACCTGGACTGGAGGAGCCTGGCTGGCCCTTTTGCTGTTCAACGTGAGGAAGACTAGAAGAAATAAAGACAGAAGACAGAGAAACTAATTTTTCTCTTTCTTTGGTCTCACTTATTATCTCAAAACTTCAGGTCTGATCCCTGCCCTCTGTGCATACAGGCACGCTAGTCATGCAGGGAGTGTCTTATTAGGAGGTTTCTCAGCGCAAGTTTACCTAGCCCATATCAATCCCCTTAAAGACTGTGGACACCCTGATAAGAGAACCTAAAGTAATTTTCAGGGTTTGCTGGGAAACCACACCAAATTCCTAGTTCTCTCAACATCTAGTCCCAATACCCTCTGAAGCAGCATCTAGAATTCTCCAAACCTATGATGACCTTAGATGCTGGAAGGAGCAGGGTCTTGCTGACCGTGTTACCCTGTGATGGGAGCCAAGGCAGCCCCTCCGGAGCAAGGACAGTCACCCCACTGGCACAAAGCTGCCTCTCAAGAAAGGAGGGTTCCTCCGGGACTATGAAAACCAGAACTAAGATCATACTCAGCTCGACCCTGGCCCACCTCAGTGAATCCATAAAAGCTGGCCTTGTGCTCCTGGAGGGGGCTGGTCTGCACCCCTCAGCGTACACCCTGAGCTGCAGTCCTTTCCTATTCTCCCCACTTTTCCACTCTGCCTAATAAGTCTGCCTGTGCCTCACACTGCTAGACAAGAACCTACTCCCTGGACAGAGAGCTGAGGTCCCCACTTCCTACCTCCTCTTTGGGGGAACCTCATTAGAACTGGCCAAGTCTTGACCAGAGCCTATAGAGACAGATTGATGCCCAGGAACTTGCCCATCTTGGGAGCTAATAAATCTTCCTTTTCCTTAAACCAGGACAGGCTGAGCTATTTCTTGCATCCAGAATAAATTTTTATTCTAATCTATTTTTAATTTTTCCTTTTTTTTTTTTTTGAGACAGGGTCTCACTATGCAGTTCAGTCTGGACTCCAACTCTCTGCGTGGTCAAAGCTGGTCTCAAACTTGCAGCATTCCTCCTGCCCCAGCCTCCTGATTGCTGAGATTTACAGGCTTGCACTCAAGGGAAACTTGAGGAACGGCTTCAGTCTCCTTTCTACATGGCTCAGAGAGGTGAAGTGGGATGCTCAAGGCCATACAGAGAAATTGAATCAGACCTTAGCTTGGGCATTGGGAGCCACAAGCCAAGGGTTCTGATGAAAGGAGAGGTGGGCTGCAGCCGTGTATGGGGAAAACATGGAGCCGGTGGGAAAGATGGTCCCAGATCAAGCATACTACTGAAATTTATAATCTTTCAAATCAAGAGCCTGGCCTGGCTGCTCATGCCCTCAACATCCTGGGGGCTGAGGCAGGAGCATCCTGGAGAATTTGAGACCAGCCTGGGTTACAGGGTGAATTCAAAAGCCAGCCTGAATACACAAAGACACCCTTTCTCAAAAAACAAATCTGACTGTGGCTAAGAGAACTGGTGGACAGCATGACACTCTGCTAACCCAGCAAGATAATCACCTTACACTCCCTAAGGCTGTGAAAGTTACTTCGCTATTAAAAGACTCAGATACGTTACCTAAGGTTGATGGGGTGGAGCGATTCTCTCGGGTGGTTAGGTTGGACCTGGGCACCAGGGTCAGTCAGAAAAGGGCTCGTGAAGAGCGAAGTGGAAGACCCAGTGAAGAGGGACCCAAGCCTAGAGGACAGGGCTTCTCAGGAGGCACGCAGCCGCCGCCGGCCTGGTCACTCTCCCGCCCTCCAGGGGGGGAGGGGTCCGAAGCAGCTACGTGCTCGTAGTAACATCTTCCCGCAGCGCAGCGTCCCCGCCGCGTGGCCGTCCAGTCGTGTCTTGAACGCCCGAAGCCACCGCGACATCACTACTAGCTCAGACGCCCTGTGTGCAGCACCCCACCTCAGGCAAGGACTGACGATTGCGCCGGGGGTTGGTTCCAAGTTCCAGGCGAGCCGACGCTGTGTGTCTAACACCAAGATTGTTCCTTAGAAACCTCAGCTTCAGGAAGTCAGGATGGCCGAGCGGTCTAAGGCGCTGCGTTCAGGTCGCAGTCTCCCCTGGAGGCGTGGGTTCGAATCCCACTTCTGACAACTCCTAGCTTTTATTTCCTCTCCCAAACTGAAAGGCATTTGTGTCTCAAAAGCCGAAGAGAAGGATATGTGGAAAGAATGTGTAAATGGAGATTTCTTCGTCAACTACGCCATGTTAGAAAACTTTTTCAAAATAGTACTGGTTTTGTAAAAGAAAAGCTGTAATGCCAATAGGGAGTCACTTTATAGGTGGCTGTGAGCAGGAAAAAAACAAAACAAAATTTAAGCTTTGTCAGAAGTGGGATTCGAACCCACGCCTCCAGGGGAGACTGCGACCTGAACGCAGCGCCTTAGACCGCTCGGCCATCCTGACTACCTAGCTACTTCTCTCTGGACAAACCCCTTTGGAAATTCTGCAGCGTGCGCATGCGTAATGCGCTGCGACGCGAGGGGCCGGACGTACGCGATCTCCCGAAGGGGCGGGGCGAAGTGTCTTGGCCGCCAGGGGGCGCGCTCGGCCCGAGAACAGGGGCTTATCGCGTTTGCATTTTCTGTTCACCTCATCTTTGATTCTTGTGTACCTTCGAGCAGCTTCACAGATCCGTGTGCGTTTTCTGCTTGTCGCCGTGACGCCCACTGACCCACTCTGGGTTACAGTGTCCCCTTTCGTTGCCGTCTAACCAGGCGAAGCCCCCCGGGATTGTAAGATGTGTACGCGTACCCCCCCCCCCAACTTCGTCGACTGCAAATTCCCTTCCCTTTTGTCAGTATACTTCATTCATTCAGTCAGGCTCCAGCTTACACCGAATCCCGCAGCGCCCACAGCCGGTTCGGCCCCATTCCTGCAGGTCCCCCAGCGCCCACGCGGTGCCTGTGCACACAGTAGGCGTGTGAGAGAGATCCGTGCATGAGTTCCTCCCTCGCTTCCTGCGTCTTGCATTCCGTCATTTCGTGACTCATCTCTCCTCTCCTGGCCCCGCAGCACCTTCCTCCTTCCTTTCCTCTGCCTCCTTCCTACCTTAGCCTTGCCCACGCGCCGCCTGGGTGCAGGGACCAGAAAACCTCAGCACGGCGAGGCGCTCTTCCTCGGGATTTCCAAGAGGCATCAGGCACGCTCCTGGGATCGCAGGCGCCCCATCCCTAGGCTCCTGGAGATGCCATTCCTAAACAAAGGCACCCCCTGACTCACGGCGGGTTCTCTCTACCAGCGTTGGACCAGGCGCCCTGGACCCCCAGGGCCTGAGATGCAGAGATCCTGATTATTTGAAAGACGATGTAACCCTCCCTATGTCTGTTGCAGATCCTTCCCCTACTCTGCGGAAATTGACTCCTTTTACGGTTTGCACTGATATATATCTCCTTGGTGTCTTCTAAAATACCAGTTTTCCTGGACACCAAAAAGGCAGTCGACATACATTTATTAAACACTTGCTGTGTCCTTCCGGAAGCTGTGAACAAAACAGAACTTCCACTCCCATTTGAACATGGAACCAAGGGAGAAAGATAGGAAGCAGATGAATAAATAAATTTAGGGACTGGTAAATGCTAGGAAGAGTATGTGTACCGGAAGCTTGGGAAAGACTGAACTGGGCAAAAAGATAACGTGGTGTCCCATCTTCTGCACTCGACTAGCTACAGAGACCCCTCTTTCCTCGTTTTCACGTGTAAATGAGTCTTGTCCATCGGATGCTAGTGAACTGTATGAGGGTAGAGGTCAATTGATTATTGTCCTATGGATATTGACCAGTTTTCCATCTATTTATAAATTCAGGCTAGAATTCCTGATTGTCAATATGTTTGTCTTTAAATTCTTCTTCCAATACATTGTAACGCTGTACGGATTATCCTGTTATTTAATGACTTAACTAGCATCTCTGATGTGCTCATTTGAATCATGACCTTACCTTTAAATTCTTGTTTCACAGTGATCAAAAGTGACTAGGGGCTTTCATAGTAGGCTGGTTAGGGATGTGGTTTCCCAGAGTTGCAAAGGAAAGAGACAAGAAGATCAAACCTCGGGCAGCAGCACTGCAACTGGAGTACAGAGCTAGGGCAAAGGCCTAGAGGCCCAGAGAAGTGTGACCTGCTGGGGGCCCAGTGAGATCAGTGCAGCAGAAATAAGGGGGGCAGGAGGCTGAGGGGGAGGTGTTGGGACAGCAGTTTGGATTTTCTGCTTTATGATGGAATTTGTGGAATGTCATTTTAAAGCCAGAGGGTGGCCTGGTCACCATGCCCTTCAAAATGACCTCTTGCCACATGGGAGGCCAAGAGAAGAATCAGAGCCTAAGGAAGGGGAGACAGAGTGGCAGCTGGGCCAGGGAAGTGGAGATTGCCAAAGGTACTTAAGGATCCAGGTTGTAGCCGAGTGTGATGGTGTATATACCTATTCCTGGCACTCTGGGAGGCTGAGGCAGGAGAATCAAAAGTTCAGGCCCGGCCTGGGTAACTTAGTGATTTATTGAGACCCTGTTCCAAGACATAAATAAATAAATAGCTGAGGATGTGGCTCTGTGTGAAGGTCCAGGGTTCAATTCCCAGTACCAAAAGCAAAACAAAAAATCCCAAAGCTATGCTATGTGTTTTGGAGGTAAGACAGATAAGCCATGCTGACTGGGTGGTCTGTGTGTGGGTGCTGATGTGGAGAGAGGGTGCAACAGGCGTCTCCAAGCCACCTGAGTCCCCTTCCCACCAGGGAGCTCAAGCTCAGACAGGCCAAGAGAGCTCTTTGGGATAGGATCCCCGCACTTTCTGCCTCTGGCCCTCTCTCCCTTCCTCCCTTATACCACTAACCTTTATGAGAAGAGTAAACTAGGCAGGGCCAGCCCTCACCAAAAGAAAACATCTTTTTTGTAGTGTACTATTAGGGATTGAGTCCAGGGCCTTCACACTGAGCTACAGACTGGCTCAAACTTGTGCTTCTCCTGCCTCAGCCTCCTTTAGAGCAGGGATTACAGGTGTGTGCTGCTGTGTCCTGCTCAGCCCTGTCCTTCTACTGTTCTCCTGGCCTAGGTGGGGAGAGTGCTTATTTCTGGCATCAGCACCAGCTCCCCATCCAGCTGGATCTCCTAGTTGTTAGGTACTGGTCAGCCACCCTCCCCTGACACTTTCCTGGTCCTCTTTTCAGCCCTAAATTCCAAGACCAAAAATGGGAAGGAAAAGGGCAGTACACCTTTTTACTCCCTGCTCCCCTTATCAGCAGCCTAAAAGCCAACAGCAGCCCCCAAGGGATATCTCTGCTCATTCCCTGCTCTGGGCATTTGTCCAGCCTGGGAGAGGAAAATCCCTGAGCTCAGTTTGGAAAAACCTAATGGCAACCGGGAAATTCCCAGAACGATTCTCCCTGTGCTCAGCCCTGCTCAGTACCAAAGGAGTTAGAGGCCCGGTGGTTACCTAGTGGTTACTCTGCCAAGGACCTGAGAGGGAAAATCCTGGCATTCCTGTGACCCCGGCCGCCATCACCACCTTGCCTGGGGGAAAGGCGTAGGAAGCTGAGCTCTGGCAGATCCCTCCTCTGCATCCATTATTCACTTCATGATCACAACAGTTCTAGAGTGATGGGGCTTACTGTCATTCTCCAGGTGAGGAAAACAGGGCACAGAGAGGCCAGTGACTTACCCAAAGTCACCCAGATGAGAAGTGGAACCTGATTTTCTGGCTCAGATGCTTTCTTGAGAACTACTGTATGCTGAGCACTATGCTGGATACTTAGCCCTATGCTGAGTATATTCTTTACAATGTCTCTTAAAAACAAGTTACGGGACTTGGCCAATTCATGTGGCAGCCTGGACCTGCAGGTGCTATTTTTAGTCCTGTTCTTGTTATTGGAGGAGACGTAGAAGAAAGAGGAGGCTTGTCCCAGCACAGCAGTGCAGGTAGCAGGGCCAAGCTTTTGTGCCACAGGCTCTGTTTTCCTTGGCTGTGGGTGCAGAGCAGAGGTCTTTGGTGCCAGCAGTGAGCCCCTGCCAAAGCCCTGGCCTGGGAATACGGGCCACTGAGGGGTGAAGGTGGTGAGGGAGCCTGGGCTGCTCTGGATGAGGCAGCTGCTGATGAACAGGGATGGGATGGAGGCTCTGTGGTCCTAGACCTGGAACCAAAGGCTCCAACCGAGGTGACCCAGTTTCTTCCCCAGCCTGAATGCATCACATGGACAGCAGACATTTCAGTGTGACCTGAGGGGACAGAAGGACAGGAGCTCTCCTCCAGGATGCCTGGGCTGCTTACTGTGCCCCCACTACTTGGCTCACCCGGAAAGAGAATCGGGGCATGCATGTGTCAGGCATGGATGTGGCCTTCCGCTTACCCCTCTAGGAAGCAGGGCACGGGGCCCATTTTAACTCCAGGCAGTGTGGCTGAGTGTGCAAGCACAGGGACCCTGCAACCGCCTGAGTTCTGTCCCTCCTGCTGCCATTTGCCAGCTCCGTGACCTTTGAGGAGTCCCCTGGCCTCTTGGTTCCTCAGTTTCCCCGAAGGGATTTAGCAATACTATCTGCTTCCAAGGATGCCTGAGGAGACCAAAGGAGCTAATATATGCCAAGCACACGAGTCCTAGAACAGAGAAATGCTTTCCGTGATTATTAACCCAGCAAAATAAAGCAATATGCCATGTTAATGTCTGGTCGGTATCATGGGGCAAGGTCTCATCTGCCCGCCTGCCCTTATAACTTTTTTTTTTTTTGGAAAGGAAAGGTTTTTTTTTTTTTTTTGTCTTTTTCATTTTTATCGGTACCAGGGATCGAACTCACGACTGCCTGCTTGCAAGGCAGGCGCTTATGCCGCTGAGCTAAATCCCCAGCCCCGAAAGGTTTATTTCTTACAGTTTTTGGAGGTTTCAGTCCTTAGTGAGTTGGCTCCAAGGCAAGCTGGCATGGCTGGGCCGCAGTTCATGGAGGCTGTACTTTTCTTTTCTTTTCTTTTCTTTTTTTTTTTTTATCAGTACCAGGATCAAACTCACGACTGTGCGCTTGCAAGGCAGGCACTTATGCCGCTGAGCTAAATCCCCAGCCCTTGCCCATATAACTTTGCAGGGAGAATCTCTGCATTATCATCACCACAACCCAGGACTTCTTGCCTGCCTCACAAGAGCTGAGCTGAGTCACCTCTCCAACCTCATTTCCCTCTTCCATCCCCTTTCTGATCTCCAAATACACAAAATACGTTTTCCCTTCAGGATTTTTGCACTTGCTGTTTTCTCTGTCTGGAGCCATCTTCCCCCACACGGTTCAGGGCTGGTTCCTTTCATTTTTCCTGTGTCAGCTCAGACATCTTTTCCCAGTGCCCTGGCTAATATAACCCTACCCCATCTCCCTCTCACTTGCCAGCTGGCTTCCCTGTCTCAGCTTTGAAATTGCTGGTTTATTTGTCAATCATGTTCTTTCTCATTCAGCTCAGCTCTGGGAAGGCAAGGACCTTGGCCATCTTGTTCATCATAGAACCAGAACTAATGGGTACCACAGTGTCTATCATATGGCATGGTAAGTAAGCACTGCATGAATGGGTGGGGAGATGGATGGTTGGAGAGATGGATGGGTGAATGAATGAACAGGCAAGTGGATAGAGGGATGGTGTCTAAACTACTTTCTTGTTGCTGGAGAAAAATATCGGACTCCCGTGAGTTACAGGACTAAAGGTTTATTTTGGATCATAGTTTGTAGAGGTTCCAGTCCATTGTCCCAGGCAGGGTAGCATGGCAGAGGGGCATGGCAGAAGAGAAACAGATCATGACATGGCAGGCAGGAAGAACAGAAGGACCAAGGGAGGAGGAGGGAGTTTTACCCTTTCTGGCCACACCCACAGTGATCCACCTCTTCTCATCAAGTCACCTCCCAACACCGTACCCAGCTATAAACACGGCAATGAGTTAATCCAGTGATCACACACCCATGACCCAGTCACCTCCTCAAAGCCCTACCTACGAGTGCATGAGGATTTAGGGACATCTAGATACGTACTTCAAAATGGAGGTATGGATGGATAGATGGGCAAATGGGTGGGTGGATGTGTTGCTGGCTGGTTGAGTGGGTGACTAAACTCTCTGGGCTCTTCAAGTCAGCTTCTGTCCTCTCTAATGTATCCCAGGAAGCCCAGTGGCCTCTCTGGTGCACCCACCCCTGTGTATGTGCTTTCCTCTGAAATCTTCATTTCTGACCTCACGCCCAGCCCTTCCCCCTGGCTGGGTCCAGACCCTCCAGACCTTATGGAAGGCCCATTTGCTCCATCTTTCTGCACTATGAGGTTCTTGTGTTCTGCTTAGAGTTGTACCAGTGCAGAACTTTATTTGAGGGTGCCCAGCCTTAGTGTTGGGGCTGAGGCTGCAGCATCAAGGGTGTAAGACGCCAAGTGTTCTGCCATTCCTATGGTCTCACCAGTCTGATAGATCAAATTTCTGTACTGCTTGAGGAAACCAGACCTCTCGCCATTCCTGCTGCTTTGGCCCTTCTCTCTTGGTTCCCTGCAATCCACCAAGCCCCTGGTCCTGCTGCTGTACTAAGGCTACAGTGATCTGTCTTCACTGGAATGTGCCATGTTAGTCAGTGCGTCTCCGACTATTCTCAACCTCCTCTTAGGAGTCTTAGGTGTCTTCTTGATTCAATCCAATCCTTACCCTCACTGCTTTTTCTCCCTCTCCACACTGTGCACCCCAGTCTTCCATATAGTAACAGCCAGTTGGTTTCTCTTGGGAAACAATCCCCTGCCAACTCTCGGACCCAGGAGGTCTGGTAAAACTGCCACCACCCTCCTCCCAGTCTGGGAAGCGGGATGCTCAGCCTGATCCACTTGCCAGGCCACAACACAATTGCTTCAGAAAGGAGCATTGTTTCCAAGAGGAGCTGGTCTAATTAGAGGAAGGAACACTTAGAGACAAGAGGCTGGATGTGGGGCTCAGGAGGCTGAACTGTTGGTGGCTTTCTTTGCCACACCATCCAGAACTTAAAACGAAAAGTGGGAAATACATAAAAGCTAGATCTCCAATGGCATTAACATGATTGGAACACCTGGATCTACCTTGGTGTTGAGACCATCACCCCTGATTTTACAGCTTCATGGATCAATGTTTTTTACTTAAACCAGTTTAATGTGAACCCCTTAACCCACCCACTGCTGGAGATGGAAGCTCACACATCACAAATGCTAGGCAATAGCTAGCAATACAGTGAGATGCACCCCCAGCCCTAATGCAAATGTGGCCACATGTAACCCAAAGACAAATGCACTCCAGCTCTGCACTGTCCAACATAGCAGTCCCTAGTTAGCCAGTAGTTATTGAACACTTGACATATGACTAATCTGAACTGAAATAGATCATAAAATAAAAATTGGATTTTAGAGGCAATACAAAGACAAAAAACAAACTATTTTATTATTTTTAACATTAGTTACATGTTGACATGATCATACTTCAGCTGTGTTGGTTTCATAAAAATATGAATTTAAGATTAATTGTATCTGTTTCTATGTGTTTTTTCAGTGTTGCTGCTAGAACAATTTAATTATATATGTGGCTTGTGTTATATTCCTTGCAGAAAATGCTGGCCTACAAAGCTCACCTCTAAAACATCTGAAAACAGGAGACCCGTGGAAAAGAACTCCAAGGATGCCAAAGAGGAAAAGGCATATAGGAGAAAGTGGGTAGAGCAGAATGGGTATGATCATGTGGACTGAGAGGAGGGGAGGGCAGTCGAGGTGGGAAGCAAAGGCCCTGAGGTAGGACTGCCAGGGACGGATCTGAGAACTTAAGGTTCTACTGAGCAGTTTAGAGAGCTTGAGAATTAAAATGAGTGTTTTCCATGTGAGGTGGTACACAATTAAATCCCCAGCACTCAGGAGGCTAAGGCAAGGAAGAGTACAAGTTTGAAAACGCTCAACCTGGACATCTTAGTGACTCAATGAGACTCTGTCTCAAGATAAAAAGAAATAAAATGTAGCTTAGTGCAAAAGTCCTAGGTTCAAAACCCGGTACCACAAAAGTAAATAAAATAAAAAGGCATCATCTTCTCTAGGGACTGGGAGTCCTAAGCAAACACAAAGGGACACGTATCCTATTTACTCTTTAGCTCTGGCATGAAAGCCTCCTCAGGTGCTGCTCCATTTCTCCAGCCATCCAGGGTCAGATCTAGACCCTAAAATGGTGGGACTCAGCATTGCAGGCTGTCCAAGGCCCGAGCCCACCAATGTGGGGTCTCCAAGGCAGGAGGAAGGGCTGAAATTTGGGGGAAGGCAGGAGCTGGAGGCGCAGCCATTCCCACAGGCACAGAGCCACCCGAAGTTTCAACACTTCCTCCGGAAATTCTCTCATCTTCAAAAAGCTCCTAGCTTCCCTCTGAACTTTTGCTAGCCCGAGATAGCCTGCCGATTTCTGACTTTGGGAGGCCTGCTTCTTGCAGTTCCTTTTCTACGGCTGCTGGGATTCAGATTCTAGAAAACCTGTCTAAGTCTACTGGCAGCATGGGAAAATGGAATTTTAAAAGTTGGATTTTTTTTCTTTAAAAATCAAGCAGTTTCTCCTTTTAGATAAGCAGCCTTGGCTTTGCCAAACTTCCTGCTGCTGAGTAAATAACCAACACCCGCTCCTCTCCTCAGCCCAGATGAAGTGGCAGACTATGCAAATAGTGACCAAGGAGGTCAGGGCCCAGTTTCCTTTCCACAGGAAAGGGAGAGCAGGAAGATTACTGAGAGCAATAAAGCAAGCTTGGAGATGTGCACTGTCTCGCTGAATCCCCCCTCTCTCTGCTCCTAAATATAAACAACCCTTGCACATCTGCTGTGAGGCACAAGAGGCCCTTCCACCTCCTTGGGGCCAGTTTTGAGTAAATCCTTTTTCCTTTTTTATTTTCTTAAACCAAAATAAGTGATTTCCTTTGTTTGATGAGCATCAAGCAAATGATCCTGAGCGCATGGAGCATCATGGTCAGTAATACGTCTTGGGGACCTGAGTGTAGGTAGGGGCAGGGGTGGGGTCTGTCAGGGGTGCTGGGCATGTGACAGGTGGATTCGCTGAGTCCCAGTAGGTCATCACCTTACAGGATAGATCAGGTGCCTGGTACCCCACTGGAGAAGCCCTACGGGAGCCCTGTCTTTCCAAATGTACTTTTACTGTAAAAGGAAGGAAAGCCATCAACACTACTTTTCATTCTAAAAAAAGAGCACTTCTGATGCCTCCTTTGTTCCCCAAAGATCACAGCAGATAAATAGAGCAAGTGTCTTGGTTTAACAACCTCCTCATAAAAGAGGGAGCCTCTGATGCAATATTTTTCTAGGTCAGGCAACCTGAAAAAGTTCATAGTTGCTGAAGGAGGTGGATGCTTTTTCTCTTGGCTCACAGCTGTCTCTCCACTGGCCAGGCGTTCCCAAAGGGAGTTGCCTTTCTTGATCTCCATGGGGGCAACTGCCCTATCTAAAACTGGGAGCCTCTGCATGAGGCTTCATACGCATGTTTTGCGCGTGCGTGCGTGTGTGTGTGTGTGTGTGTGTGTGTGTGTGTGTGTGTGCTGCATGTCCCCCTCCATCCCCTGCTCCATCTGGACAAGGATCTCAGAGCCTGGTACCTGGTCTGGAAATATTTACCAGTTGAGCAAATGACTGAACAGCCTTAATCGAGAGTCTCTTCCGCAGATACTAGAGCTGAGCACTCAGTTCTTGAGCTCCTGTCTCTGATACTGCAGCTCAGGGGCCAGCTCTGTCCTGCTGATGTCTGACTGTGAAGTGGCACCACCCCTGCCCGCTGAGCACTTGGTCCTTGGGGGCTTGACTGTGCCACTGAGGTCTCTCGTGTCAGCCCCCACTCACATGTGAGTCTGGGGACAGTGGAGTGTGTTTTCAGGAAGTCTCTCATGCCTCAGGTGGAGGCACATTTAAATTGGGCACTTTGCCTTTTGTTTTTTCCTCTTTTCCATATTTTTGTTCTCCTACCCTGTAGTGAGTCACCAGAAATCTTCCCTAGACTGTGACTTCCTTGCTGCTGGGGAGAGAAAGACTTTCACTTTCCTATCTGTGCCTTTCACAACAAGCTTGTCTTTCCCAATTTCTCATATTTCCCCCTCTGTTTCCCAAACCTATTGCTCTTAGCATCAGAGATCCTGCCTTCAAATGCATTCCTTCTTTGAAACTTGTATTAAAAGGAAACAGAAAGTTCCATCAATGTGACATAATTTTTTTAAAAAATACCCAAATGCTGGTATTCAATGACGTATTTATTTATTGAGTTTTTATTGTTTACATTGTATGTATTTTTATTTTTTGCAATGCTAGAGATAGAACACGGAGGCTCCTGCATGTTAGAAATCATCCTATCTCAGTCATATCCCAGCTCTTTATTTTTATTTTTAAAGATTACATTTGTAGCCTGGGGATTTTGCTCAGCTGCCTACCACCTACCTGACCAGTGTTGAGGTCCTGAGTTCGATCCCTAGTACCAAAAAAAAAAAAAAAGTTACATTTGCATAATTTGGCCTTCAAAAGGCACAAAAGAACAAACAATGGCAAATCCCTCCTCCCACAGCTGAGCCCAGCCCCCTTCCCCAGGTGATCCTGCTTCCTTTCTGCACTTAGCCCTGCTGGGGGCTTTTTGCACAGACTTTCAGTAGCGTGCTACTGCTACTGTGCCAGCTTTTCTTTCCATTTAGCCATGATTCCTGGCATCTGTCTGAGTAGAATCTGGTCATTTTACAGGAGGGGAAATGGAGGCCCAGAAAAATCTAGAACTCAGTCTTGCCTCACAGTGCAGGGCTCATTCTTAATGCAGGAGAGTGAAATGGGAATTCATAGGGATAAACTCACTCAGATGTCTGCTTTAAAAAGCTCATTTGCTGAATGAAAAAGAGCTCAGACTAAGATTTATATATTTGTTTGCCTTAGGTGCAGTTGTCTTCTCAGGAGGAGAGGAAGTGGCACTTCCTAAGTGTACCCTGAGAAACGCATCCCGTGCCCAGGGTCATCTGGGAGTCTGCTACGCCCCTTGCCTGTGGCTGCCTTCCAGCCCCACTGGGCAGGTCTAATGAGCCTCTTCTAGCTGTGTGGCCCTCTGTGTGCTCCTCTGAGCTTCCAGGTCCGCCCTCTCTAAGGAGCTCTCTGCTTAACCTGCTGAGATTTGCTGTATCTTCTCCTAGGTTCCTTCAATGCATATTTGAAACCACCCTTTCCTTGCTCCCCTACTTCCTCCTTATGCCTGGAAGTTGTCTTTGATTAATGGGGCGCCTGTGATGTCCCAAGTCTGTGCCAAATTCTTCTCTTGCATTGATGTCTCAAGGCTGAAAGATGGAGAAATTTGAACCCATTTTACAGATAAGGAAACTGATGCTTAGAGAGGTTAAAACAATCATCATCGGTGCACAGATCACTGGTAATAGGGGAAGCACTCCAATTTAGTTCTGGTAGCTGCAGACCTATTGTGATTCACTGTCTCCTTGGGCCTTGATATTAATGTAGGAGCTCAAACAACCTTGTATTCATTGCAGATAGAAGCTTGGCTCAGAGAGGGAAAGCCCAAATGTACGCAGCCACTGGCGTTGAGTGAAAACTAAAACATTCCTTTTGTATATTTGTCACCTGCTGAATGCTAGGACCTACTTGAAGATGAACAGAACAGCAAACAATAGTTTGCTCCCAGGTTGCTAGACATCATCTGTACAACAGTTTGAATAAACCGCCAGACCTAACCTATTGACCTCTCATGGTTACTTGACTTTATATAACTTTAAAATCATCTATTTTAGTGGTGTAGGACACACCTCCAATGTGGGGCCATGATGTTTACAACTGATGAAGTTTGCTTGTGTACCTGCAGGCTCCGTTCACCTCCCGACCCCAATCACCTTTTCCCAGCGTCATCCTGTAAATATCCCAAGCTCTGCTCTTGGGGAAGCAGACCTGAGAGTGACTCTTCCCTCTCTCTAAGTGGCTGGCTTGCCTCTTTTGCAAAAGGTTCGATGCTTCACACCCAGCACGGTGGGCAGAAGAGAACTGGTTGCATAACATTGTGAACCGGAAACTGACCAATGTTTGGCCTTGATCTGCCGTAGGATAGAAGAAATAAAGGTGGGCAGAAAGGAGACAGAAACTACAGTTGTAAGACCCAGTCAAACGCACCCAAGATCATTCATACCTGGGTCCTTATCCTCCCTCCCTGTGATTCCAGTAACTCAAGACCCAGCTTGACCCCGTGGCACATAGCAGGCACAAACCAAGTCACAGAACTTACCAGGCTAGACTAGCTGACCTCCTAACTCCCCCCCAAATGGGGAGTAAACAAGACAAGTGGAGATTTGTAACCCGGACCTAGACGCAGATGCCCAGGGGGTAAGTGAAAGTGGCTGGCTGCCTTTGGTTTCTGTCTGGTATCACCTTAGAACTGAAGGGCAGCCCCTCTCGGTGCCCTGCATGGTCATCACTTCAGGAGAGTCTGTACTGCAAGGCTTATTAGCTCTAAACTCGCCTGACCTATCTTACCCCTCTTCAAGGGTCAGGACACCGAGATAAGAGTAATTAATTTTCAGGGTTTGCAGGTCAGGTTCTGAAAGTCCAGCTCCAGAATCCCCTGGAGAGATGCCTTGAAACATTTCCAGCTATTGTCCTAAACCTGTGACTGCCTCAGCCTCCAGGACAAGCAGAGCCTCATGAGATCATCTCCTTCAAACAAGAGCAAATACCTCAGGATGAAGGAACCTAGGCAGCCTTCTTCCCAAACAAGGGGATGAACCTTCATGGGAACCAAATTCTCTTGAGACATAGGAATTTTTCTGGCGCTCTGAAGTCAGAACTGAAGACAGGTATGGAAGGTCCAGTCAGAAGGATCACAAGTTTAAATCTGGATTGCATAAGTTAGTGACTTAGTGATACCCTGATTGAAAATAAAAAGTATTTTAAAAAGGTCTGGAGATGCAGCTCAATGCAGAGATCCTGGGTTCAATTCCAAGTACTGAAAAAAAACAAAAACAAAAACGAAAAAACAGGAAAGAAAGCTGATGTGAGATAACAGTCCACTGGACTGTGCTTTATCAGAGTGCGTTCTTTCAACTGTTCGAGGTCTCCTTTACTTTCCAACTTTTCCTAATAATTCTGCCTATGTTTTACAATGGTGAGTCCTGAAATGCTTTTTCTGTGATGAAAGTCAAGAGCACACTTCAGTGGGCTGAGTTGCAGTCCCCATCTCCTCTTTTGGGGGACTTCTTTGGGCTTACTCGGTGACAGATCCTGGTTCCCTGGATTGCTGAGTGATAGCCCCATATAGACTATGTGGCTTGCATATGAATTCCTCTAAGTGACAAGACAAGGTGATTTTGTTTCATGTTACAGATGAGGGATCTGAGGATTGGAGAGGGAACAGCCATAGATCTGGCCCTTGCTTTGCCCCCAGCCTGTGACCCACCTGTCCCCTTGTCCAGCCTCCCAACTTGGACAACATACAGCACAGTGCACAGTTCTGTTCAACAACTATGACCTTGGGCTGGGGATTTAGCTCAGCGACATAAGCGCCTGCCTTATAAGCAGGCAGTCGTGAGTTCGATCCCTGGTACCGATAAAAAGGAAAAAGACAAAAAAAAAAAAACAAAAAAAAACTATGACCTTTAGACCTTGATTACAGATCATTTTCCTGAGGCCTGCACAGGAAAACAGAGGCCCTTGGTCTTTTTCTGAATTTTCTTTATCTCAGGCAGGAAGATGACTCAGACATTCCTCCGGGATAGTCCAAGCCCAACTTAGCATCCTAAAAAGCACCCGTGGCCCATTCAGGGGCTCCAGGTCTCTTGGTATAAAGTGCCCTGGGAAGGTCCCCTGTGAAGTCCCCTGTGCCACAGATGGGACTTTGAGCCTCTGGAAGAAAAGGAGAAAGACTTTGCTAAGAATGGGAGACTGAGGTTACAGAGGGAGACCGATTTACCCGGAGTCCCAAGCATGAGGGAGGCGTAAGCAAGGTCTCTTGGGAACACTGAACCCCTAAGTGCCTGCTGCCATGATGGAGGCTTCGAGGACACATGGCCCAGGCCTGAGGCTGCCTGGAAATGCTCCTGGTTCAGCAGTCAGTGAGGTCATGACCAATAGGGCACTCGTGCACCTGTGCTGGAGGGAAGCAGAAGCTTGGCTGTCCACAGAGGGGCTGTCCACAGATGGGTGTGTGGTGTGTTGGGGACACGTTAGCAAAGGTTCTTGT
The DNA here is from genome assembly GCF_034190915.1 of Cavia porcellus. Taxonomy (NCBI): domain Eukaryota; kingdom Metazoa; phylum Chordata; class Mammalia; order Rodentia; family Caviidae; genus Cavia; species Cavia porcellus. The sequence continues at coordinate 84,179,612 of NW_026947487.1, forward strand.
GTGGGACCTGGCAGGAGGCCTTCTGCAAGAGGAGAGGACAGCGGAGCATCGCTACAGGAAGAAACAGCACAAGCCAAAGTTCCAAGGGAGGGACTTTGCCCAGGGCCTCTGTGGGGGAGTAGAATGTATGCTTTTGGAAACAGACTACTTAGGTTTGAATCCTGATTGTGACACAACTGTGGACCTTAGCAAGCATCTCAAATGACTGGCACCAGTGTTTCCTTCTCTGTAAAATAGGGAAAAACGTACCTGCCCAAAGAGTGGGAATTAAATAGTGAACCTACATAACACTCTTATCGAAGGGGAAGCATGCAGCTAACAACTGCTGTAGTGAATACTACCTGGGCTCAGGACACCAGGGTGGTGCAGAACTGGGTCTGATGCCTTTTTTTTTGGTGCTTTTGCCTTTGTGCTTGGCTCCTGACGGATGGTGAGAAGGGAGATTCAGGGAAAGGAGCTGGGGGAGCTTTGGGTAACACCCAGCCACAGGATGGGGATCTGTCTCTCGGACTCAGGACAAGGGAAGAGGAGGACTCTCCAGGGAGCAGAGATGCCTGATTCTTGCAGAGTTCCTGTTGCCTGAGTGCTCTGGAAAGACAGCCTCCCTGGAGAGGGAGGTCACAGGCTTATAGTCATCTGTAACCCAGGAAGAGTTTGCCTGACCTTGCAGGCAGGGACAGAGTGCCCTGAGATCACTGAGTTGGGGAATAGGGAGAGCACAGAGGTGGAACCAGGATTTCTATGAGCCATTCAGCCTCCTCCTCTGGTGTGGGAGTCTTTTTGTCACTGGACGGAGGACAAGAGGGTTCCCCAAAAGTTGAGATGGGGAGCCTCAAGAGGGTTGATAGTAGATTTGCTGACTTCCATCACAAAAAAAGAATTTTTGAAGCACATTAGTGAGAAGCATAAAAAGGCTTATCAGGCAGAATGAGAAAGATACATGGTGTGTTCCTGACTGGGTTTGAGTTTTTGAGATGCATATAAGATGTCCTAAGAGGAAGCAGTAGGAAAACCGGGCCATGAAATGCTCAGGGAACAACAGTCAGAGAGAGTAAGTCTGCTCTGGGCTGCCTTCCTGTTCAAACAATGGCGAACTGCTTCCCACACTATCCAAGTCGGGCCCTTTGGGCTGCTGTGAGAAGCTGGATGCATTTCTACTCTGTGAGCCTGGAAGTGTCACAAGACAGGTTGTCTCTATGCCAGGATGTTTCTGTTGCATGAGTTGTCAAACCACTGGGAGCTGGGGTGACCACTACTGGCTTGGATCCAACCCCTCAGCCAATCAGATGTGGCGTTGGTGGTGGTGACAAGTTCCTCACAAACCCTTCCAGAAAGATTTGAAGCATAGATATGCTTGCAGTCTCAGTGCATCTTTTCATACCTAGAGAACAGTTTCTGGGACACAGCGTGGGTGTGTTCTCTGATACTGACTCAGACACGCTCACTACCTCTCTTTGACATTGTACTAGAGGTGGAAGCCATGCAATAAGTCAAGAAAAAGAGAATCATAAAGATAAGGGGGAAAGCAGCATTGTCATTATTCATATTATATAACTGAATTCAGAGACATTTCCCAAAAAAACTGCAAATGAGTTATTGCAATCAGTAAAAGTGAATTTAGCATGATTTCTGCATTCAAGGTCAATGCTCAAAAGTTAACTACCTCTCTGTAAACCAGCAGCATACAAATACAATTAATCACTTTCCTATCGCTGAGATGAATTATCTGACATCCACAATCTAAAGGGTTGCTTTGGCTCATGAGTTCTCCAAAGCAGAAGCAGCATGGCGGAAGTGGCTGCAGGTGAAAGCTGTCCAAGCCATGGCAGCCAGTGGGCAGGGCAGGAGAACATGCCAGGAGGACCTGCGAGGGATCATATCTAGTGCCCAAGGCCACATTTCTGTGTCCCAAGCCCACACGGAGCATGCTCTGCTGATCTGTCTGGTGTTTCTTAATCCAACAGAGAGGCCTATCAGGATTAATAGTCACAAACATTTAAATTTAAAATCAAATAGTTGCCAAGCATGGTGGCACACACCTGTAATCCCAGCACTCATGTTGGGAGAGACAAAGGGGACAGTAGGGCCATCTGAGGTCTTCCAGTTTCCTTTAGTTCAAAGTACTCAGATGACAAAGAGCCCCACATGCGGATAAATTTTTTCAGCCAATAGTGTAAAATGAAAAGCCTAAAAGTCAGTCTGATAGGCATACAAAAACTCACCACTATAAAATGCAGCGCAGAGTAATTTCTTTAAAAATAGAGGACATAGGGCTGGGGATTTAGCTCAGCGGCATAAGCGCCTGCCTTACAAGTACGGGGCTGTGAGTTTGATCCCTCGTACAAAAAAAAAAAAAAAAAATTAAAGGATACAATAGTACAATGGCTAGCATGCAATGGGTGAGACCCTGGGTTCAATCCCCACTGCAGGGGAAAAAAAAAATCCAAGAAGAAAGAAAAAGAAAAAGAAAAAGAGTAGCTGGTGGTGCATACTTGCAGTCCCAAGTTACTCAGAAAACTGAGGTAGCAGGATTGAGTATAGGACATAGCAAGACCTGTTTTTTATCTTTATTTTTAATTTTTTTTTTGGTACCAGGGTTCAAACTCACGATGTCGCTGTCTCGCTTGCCAGGCAAGCGCTTACACTGCTGAGCTAAATCCCCAGCCTTACACCTGCTTTTTTAAAAAAAAACTTAAGAAATAGTTAAGTGGAGCAAGTTAAATGAAGGAATATACTATGATCATAGACTGGAAGATTCAATATTATAAAGAGGCCTTCTGTCTCCATCAAATTGATCTGTAGATTTAGTGTAATGCCAGTCAAAATCCTGGGATAATCTTTTTTTTATATCATAGGTTCTTACATGTAAGAAAACTTACATGGAGGTGTAAAGACCTAGAATGCCAAAAGCAATCTTAAGAAAAAGAACAAAGCTGTAGGGCTTATTTATGGGATTCAAGACTTACTATAAAACTGCAGAGCTTAAAGAAGAAACATGGTGCTGAGTGTTGGGGCACATGCCTATAATCCCAGCATTCAGGAGGCTGAAGCGGGAGGATCACTTCAAATTCAAGGGCAGCCTGGGCTACACACTGAGTTCAAGTCCAGCTTAAACTGCACATAGCAAGACTCTGTCTTAAAAAAACAAAACAGTCTGGGGATATAGCTTAGCAGCATAGTACCTGCCTGGCAAGTGCAAGGCTCTGAATTTAATTCCTGGTACAAAAAAAGAAAAGAAAAATGGTGAGCTAGGCCTGGTGGTTCACACTTGCAGTCACAGCACTCTGGGAGGCTATGGCAGGAGGATCACAAGTTTGAGGTCAGCTTGGGAACTTAGTGATTTTAACAAACCTTGTCTCCAAATAATTTTAAAAAGAGCTGAGCATGTAGCTAAATGCAAAGGCCCTCAGTTCAGTCTCCACTTCTGGAAGAAAAGAATATAAATTGGTTATCCAAATGAAAAAATATAAATATTGATCAATTACTTTACTCTATATAAAAATAAATTTCAGAATCTTAATCTAAATATGAAAGGTAAAAACAGTGAAGGAAAATATCTTCATGACTTTGGAGTAGGTAAAGATTTCTTGAATGAAATCTCAACATAACTGTAAGGAAGAAAATGAATAAATGACATTATTAAAACTAAAATTTGTGTTAATCAAAAGATATTAAGATGAAAAGTCCAGACAAAGAATAGGATAGAAAAAAAATCTTCTTAGTATAAGTATATAAAGAACTCCTATAAAATTCAGAAAGAAAACAACAAAAATAGTTGAATTAGTATTTTACAAAGAAGATTTCCAAAATGGCCCAAAGCAAAGCAACCATGAAATAGTATTCATTTTAGCCAGGGGCAGTGGCACACACCTGTAACCACAGCATTAGGGAAGCTGAGGCAGGAGGATCACCATGAGTTCAAGGCCAATTTGTGCTACATAGTGAGTTCAAGTTCAACCTGAACTACATAGTGAGACCCTGTCTCAAAATAAAACCAAAACCAAAAGAAGAAGAGGAAAGAGGAGGAGGAGCAGGAGGAAAAGAAAGACAAGAGAGACAGAGAGAGACAGAGAAAAGAGTACTCAGTTTCAAAGCCACTAGGAAGTACTTATCATCAAAGGACCCAGGGTTCCCTAAAGAGGAAATGGGGACCTCAAATAAGGGTACCAAATATGCTCCTGACTCATGTCCTGGAAACAGAGTTTTACAATGTGTCAGTGAGAAGCACAGGCAGATTGCTAGACAGAGTTAGAAGGTAGAGAAAATGGAAAGGACTCCAGCATAAACAACAGGAGGGCCTGCTCTGATGCAGGGTTTCAGACTGGACTGCTGCAAATGCTGAGGCCAGCTTCTCTGGATCTCCTAGGTGGGCCAGAGTCTGGTGGTTAATGATCCAGTCTTGGTCTCTTAGTTCCTGTAGCTTGGGGGGCAATTCAGTTTCCACAAAAGGACTGTAATGGGGAGGGGTGATATCATCAAGGGGTAGCTTGCAAGGCTCTGCTTTTCTTGAGATTTCTAGGCATTGCCCCAGTGGGTCTAGACCTGGATATTGTAAAACCTGCAACTGGCAGTCTCTACAAACTGAAAATTACTTCAGTTAAGTAGTAATTAGCTGATTGCTCCTGCTTAGAGGCGACAGTCTCAGTTTTGTAGAGGCTTTGCCAGAATACAAGGTGACTAGCTGGGCATGGTGGCTCATGCCTGTAATCCTAGCACTCAGGAGACTGAGGCAGGAGGATCATTGTGAGTTTGAGACCAGCCTGGGCTACAAAGTGAACTCAGGTCTAGCCAGAACTACATAGTGAGATCCTATCTCAAAAAGCCACACACACACACACACACACACACACACACAACACAAATCCAAGGTGACTGCAGTCTAGGGGCAATGACTGGAGGCTTCTAGGCACACATGCTAGGGGGTGTGGCACAGGCTGCTGTAAGAGCTGGTAGCTGAATGTCTCTGTAAATCCCTTACTGTGATGTCCTCGAGTTGGTTTTTTTTTTTTTTTTTTTTTTGTCTTTTTCCTTTTTATCAGTACTGGGGATCTAACTCATGACTGCCTGCTTGCAAGGCAGGCACTTATGCCACTGAGCTAAATCCCCAGCCCCTTGTTTTTGTTTTTTGAGATAGGGTCTCACTATGCAGTTCAGGCTGGCCTTGAACTCATAATGTAGCCTGGCCTGCCCTAAGACTTTTAGCAACCCTCCTGCCTCTGCCTCCCAAGTGCTGGAATGCACCATCATACCCAGAACATGCTGTTATGGATTAAGAACTGGTGGTCAACTTAATGCCAGCTGGATTACATCAGCATGGCACTGAGCATAGATGACCCACCTTTTTATGGCCAGCGTAAAGAGAGAAGCGGAGAAGGAGAAGGAAGGCGTTAATGCATTGAGGCATTGTGGGCTCTCCTTCAAGTTGCTGTTTGAGCTGCTGGTTCTCCTGGAGGAGCTCTGGTCCTCACAGAGGGGAAGACATGTGCCACTTGGTCTCCAGGATGAACTCGTCACGTGGGCTTCCTGGCATGTACCTGACTATGCTTGTCGTTGGAGGAGCTTGTGGCCTCTGTGTTGCTGAGGATGGCTGTGGTGCCTTTCAGGACAGCCCTGGTCTTTGTTGTGAGTGTGACTTCTTGGCTCCAGCGTAAAACCCTCATCCCCCCAGCACAGCTCCTTCACACCGCTGGAATGGACTTTCTGGCTTCCTCTGCTGACCTTTGGGCCTTCCTGGTATGGATCCGTAAAAGAGACTGGCCTGAGTCCTTTTTGTGGCTCTGGACCTCCAGTTGGACTCATGGGAAGTATTATCATGAGCTCTGGGTTTTCATCTGGACTCATGTGGGACATTGCTGTGGGATTTAGGCCCTTGACTAAATATTCTATGTTTTTGGTGTTGCAGATAGATTAGCTGCATTTTCTTGTGTTAACTCTGGTGACCATTATAAAAATAATATTGTAACTCCATGTCCTGATTCTAATTGTTCTCTGCACAACCCCTGACTATAAGTCATGTCCTCAGTCTTGAAAGAGGGTGAGACTGGGTAAGTCTGGGGCTAATAAGCCTTACCATGCTGGTGCTCCTTAGATGTTTAACATGTCTATGCGCACAGCTGAGCATAGCCTAGACTCAAAGTTTTCAGACAATAAGGGAGAAAAAATATTGGGTTTTTAAAAATCCCCTTTCTTCCTATCTTTATGTCTTCTATCCTGTCTCAGTACAACAGTGTCTGTGGCATTAAGGTTTACAACAGTTCCACACTGGAAACATCCCATGTATCTAGCAACAGTAAATAGGGAAACAAATTGTGATGCATTTTTAAAAATTTTATCCAAGTCTTTTATCTTGAATGCATAATTCAGTGATTTTTAGAAAATCTGATTTCTTTTTTTTTTTTTTGTCTTTTTCCTTTTTATCGGTACTAGGGATCAAACTCACAACTGCCTGCTTGCAAGGCAGGCACTTATGCTGCTGAGCTAAATCCCCAGCCCCTGATTTTTAGAAAATTTAAAGCTATACCACCATCATCACAAGTTAATTTTAGAATATTCTGTGACCCCAGAAAGGTTCCTTATGCCTAATTTTCAGTCATTTTCCTTTCCCAACCCATTCCCAGTCAGCAATGAACCTAACTGCTATCTCTGTAAGTTGGTTTTTCCTGGGTTTTGTATAAATGACCAATATGTGTGTCGGGGTCGCTCCCGGCCGGCAGGAAAGACACACGACAAAGTCTGGCGGTGTGCAACCTTGCCTTTATTTGTCTCCGTGTGGGCCCCGCGAGGCCTCCTCTCTGCCACCAGCCCTTTCTCGCCGGTGGACTTTCTCTATCTCTCTTTGTGCTTCCTGTCTCGTGGCGGGAGAGGCATTCACTTTTATAGGGTGACAGTGGCCAATCAGTTCAAAGCGCGCGATGCGGGCTGATTGGCTAACATCAGTTGTTGCTAGGCAGACTATCTTACAGAGCGGGTTGTTTAAGTCGCCAGCGCAATCAGGGGGCAGGAAGCAGGCGCCAACTTGACTCACTCGATGGGAGGGGCAATCTAGCTCAGGCTCCGCTCCCACCCACAGGCCCTACGTCCGCCAAGTAAGGCGACCGGTGTTGGCCGCGGCTCCCAACATATGTGGTCTTTTTTTTGTCTTTTTTTTTTTTTTTTTTTTTTTTTAGACAGCATCTCACTATGCAGTTCGGCTGGCCTTGAGCTCACTTTGTAGTGCATGCTGGTCTCCAGCTTGCAATGACCCTCCTGCCTCAGCCTCCTGAGTGCTGGGATTAAAAGCATGCTCCACTACACCTGGCTTCAGTTTGTGTCTGGTTACTTTTATTAGCATAGTGTTTTTGAAGTTTACTCATGTTATAGCACACCCCAACCCTTTATTCTTTCCTAGGGCTAAATAATATTTCATTGTATGGACATACCACAATTTGTTTCTGTCACTGGACTTCTTTGGTTGTTTTCAGTTTTGGACTACTATGAATAATGCTCATATGGATATTCATATTCAAGTTTTTGAATGTGAATATATTTCCCTTTTTCTTGGGTAAGTATTCTTAGGAGTATACCTGATGCTTAGTAGGAAAAATTTATGTTTGACTTTTTTGCATTACTGTTTTGTTTTCTAACTGGATGTATCATTTTACATTCCTGCCATTGATTTCTTTTTCTTTGTTCTGGTACCGGCGATTGAACTCACGACTGCCTGCTTGCAGAGCAGGTGCTTATACCACTGAGCTAAATCCCCAGCCCCCCTGCCATTGATTTATGAAGGCTTTAGTTTTTCCGCATCCTTAATTTTACCTGTCTTTGTTTGATTATATCCATTCTTGTGGAATAAGTAAAACCTCATTGTGATCTGAACATCTTTTCTTTTTCTTCTTAAATGAGGGGATAAACTCGGGCTTCACGCATGCTGGGTAATCATTCTACCTCTGAGCTATATCCTCAGCTCTCCCCTGCCCACCCCTACCTTGTTTTTTGTACATTTGTGATGTGTAATGAATACATCCATCCTGGGGAATTGGTAAGATATATATATTGCATCTTAACCCTTTTAACTTCCCCTTCCCATTCTCTAATTTCCATCCTCACAATGTCCACCTGGCTGTTTTCTATCATTTATTCTTTTTTTTTTTTTTTTGGTACCAGGGATCAAACTCATAATCTTGCCCTTTCCAGGCAGGCGCTTACAGCACTGAGCTAAATTCCTGGCCCCTATCATTTATTCTTTATTTGATCTTTATTTTTATACCTTACATTTTTCATGTAACAAATCACAGGATATTTAATCTTCTGTGTCTCATTTACTGACTTAGCATTATGGTCTCAAGATGAATTCATTTCTCCACTAATGTAATTCTTCTTTATGGCTGATATGTAATATATATGTGTATCTTATTTATTCTCCCACTCATCTGTTGAGGGGCATACTGGGCACTTCCACGATTTAGCCCTTGTTTTAAACTAACCAAGGCAGGGTCCTGGTAAGTGCCCAGGCTCCCTTGAATTTGCAATCCTTCAACCTCAGCCTTTGACTAGCTGGGATTACAGGTGTGTACCACACACCTGGCTAAAATGTTGAGCGTCTTAATGTGCTTATCAGCCATTCATCTTTTTTCATGAAAACTATTCAATATATTGAGTAATATTCAATTATATTTGCCTATTTTAAAATTGCATCATCTTCCTGTTCCTGAGCTTTAAGTGTTCTGTAAATTTACCTATATATTTTGGATACATGTCTTTCAGTGCATGTGTAATCTGCATAACTTTCTTCTACTGTGTAGATCTTAATGGTTCTTATAAAGCTATTGATTTTGATGAAATCCAATTTAATTTAAAATTGTTTACGGGCCGAGCTTTTGATGTTCTCTAAGAAGTCTTTGCTTAATTTAAATTTACAAAGATTTTCTCCCAAAAATTTTACAGTTTTAGCTTTATATTTTGGTCTCTGTTCTTTTGTGTCTTGGTTACTCTCCACATTGCCGGGAAGAAAAGTTTATTTAGCTCACAGTTTGTAGAGGTTTTAGTTCATAGTCTGTAGACTCCAAGGCAGGATAGCATGGGAGAGAAGCATCACAGAGGAAGAAGACCCTGGTGGAGCAGGACAGGCAGAAGGCAGCAGGCGAGAGTAGTGGTGACAGCAGCACCAGCCATCTCCACTGAAGCTCTCTCTGTCTCCCTTTACATCCATCCAGGCCATAAAGCTACTGATCCATGCCACCCACACCATTAATCCCAGCATCACACCCTTAATCAATATTCACACACCCTAATCCAGCCCATCTTCAGAACCCCCCCCCCCCCACACACACATGACCACATGAGGCTTTCGGGGGACATCTGGATACAAGCCATAGCATTGTTAGTTAAATGTCATGAATGGTACAGGGCAGTTAGCACCTCCGAAGTCCAGGTAGGTGGCTTTTCTACCTCACTATCCCTTGGGTTTGCCTTTGGTGAACTGGAAGCCTGGGATTGCATCTTGTTTAAGTGTCTTCTCATGTTCTTCCTTTTTTTTCTTTTTAGATTAATTCCTGGGTTGATGTTTGTAAACTGCTTGTGATGAGTAGCCTTATTACTACTCAGCTCCTGATTCTTTGACACTGTAGTGTTTTTTTATGACCCTTAGGCAATCTCAATCTTGGTACAACAGGAAGAACAGCTGATTAGAACAATTATGTCAACTTGGCTAAAGCGGTATCCAATATCAGTAGGATAAAACACAGCCAACCGCTGTGTCCACTGCTCCATCCCACTGTCCGCTTCTCCACGGAGGCCTCCGGGTCGCCAGTGGTCACCGTGGGTCTACAGGTTTGAGCTGCCCCTCCCACACAGTGAGCCTGGGCTCAGGGAGAAAGTGCCGCTTGCCACCTCCTTCTTCATTGAAGACTCTCTTTGCTGTCCCTGTGGACTTCATCTCTCACTGCAGATCCTTCCGGGGTCTCAGGGACCCTCTTCCCTCCTCCCCTTTCTCACGTTGCTATGTTCCAGTGCCTGGACACCAAATCTTGGAAGAGGCTGTTTCTCTGATGCTACCACACTTTTTTGCTTGTCTTGTGATACAAAGGATTAAACCCAATGATTTTACACTGAGCTACACCATTGGTTTCTTTTGATGTTTATTTTGGGACAGGGTCTTGCTAAGTCATTAAATTGTGCAGGCTGAACTTGCCATCCTCCTGCCTCTGCCTCTCATGCAGCCACGATTTTTAAATTCCTGCACACTTATAGTAAGTTTGAAATTGGGAAATTATGTTCTGACTTTGCTTTTTGTTTTATTTTTGCTTTTTCCCCCCAAGGTTGTTTTTGGTATTCTAGGTCCCTTCCTTTTTAATATAAATTTTAGAAACACTAGTCAGTATTTACTTGCTTGGATTTTGATAAAGATTTACTTGGATCTACAGATCAAAGAGAGAAGGAATTCCCTATTAACTCAATCCATCCTCCAAGCCATAGTGTAGGAGTAGAGTCCCCCAGCCCAGCCAGTGTTAGATCATTTTTTAACTGGCCATCATTTAGCTGCCCTGCAGGTCCTCACTGGCCATTGCAGCTGTGGCCAGTCTTTGGTCAGAAGAGCACCCCCTCACCTCCTCACCCTGCAGGCTGAGACAAGCGACTTCCTGATAAGCATGAGAATGGGATGCACACAAACACATGGTTCTCCAGTGAATCTGATTCTGGCCTTTCCTTTTCGCTGTGTGATGTAGAGCCCTGAGTAAACAGAGTGACTTCAGACTTCAGTACCGCAGGTACACCTATGCTCCGGCTGCCCTGCAAATTCCTCTGATGCCCTCAGTCCTCCAGTGCACTGTGGGGTCCACTGGCACTGGCCCAGTTAGAAGCTAAACGCTTCTTTTATGCCTTCCCGGGAAACGGAGCACAGAGACTTGGGGTTTATTTAGACCTTCCTTAATCTCTCAGCAAAGATTCATGATTTTCCATGGGTAGCTCTTGAATGTTTGCTGAATTTCTTCCCAAGTATTCTATGCTTTGTGAGTGAAATTGCTTTTGCAATCGTGTCTTTGTTCCTAAGTGGTAAATAGATATGCAGTTGATTTTTGTAGATTGATCTTTTATTCTGAAATCTTGGTGTGCTACACTGCTGTTACTGGTAGATTTTGTAGTTATTTTGGAGAGCATTTGGGCTTTTCTATGTCCAAGCTGATAATATTTGTAAATGGGGAGCGTTTACTTCTTCCTGTCTGATCCAGACATCCTTTTTATTGCCTAATTGCCTGGTCAGAACCTCCAATAAAATATTTTTTTATTGCTTAGAAATTATTTTATTAGTTTATTTAATCAACCCCCCACAAGTAAGACCTTTTATGTATTAAGAACAGTGTGTTACTCAAGTATGAAATGTTGACTAGAAATGGCTGGAGCCAGACATCCTTATCTTTATCCTGATCTTAGAGGAAAACATTTAGTGTTTCATCATTAGGATATGGGAAGATGGGTACATGGCACACCTTCTAAACCCTGCCCGCTTAGGAGGCTGAAGCAGAAGGACTGCAAATTCAAGCTTAGCCTGAGTAATTTAGTGATACCTCTATCTCTAAAAAATAGAAAAGGCTGGTGATATACTTCAGAGAGGTAGTCCTGGGTTTAATCTTTGGAACCAAAATTTTTTTAAAAAGCAAAACAGCTAGAAAAAAAGGCTGATGTTATAGGTAACTTTTGTTTTATTTTTCGGTATAGGAAATTGAACCTAAGGCCTTCACACTGATGTTAACCCCAGCCATTTAATTTTTATTTTGAGACAGGGTCTAGCTAAATTACTAAATTCTTCCGGCTGGGCTCAAGCTTGTCTGGGATCCTTGTGCCTCTAGTCCCAGAGGACTGTGATTACAGACTTACACCCACATACTCAGCTAGAGGTAGGTTTTTCACAGATGTCTTTTTTCAAGTTGAAATCCCTTCTATTCCTGGCTTGTGGAGTATTTTTAATTTTTTTAAATCCTGAAAGAAATCCAACACGATTTTGTAGAACTTTTTTTTGCATCTATAGGGACATGTATGTTTTTGTCCTTTATTCTGGCACTATGTTGGTTGGTTTTTAACATTAAACAAACCATTTACTTCCTGAGGTAGATTCTATTTAGTTATAATTGATCTTTTTTTATGTTGCAGGATTATTGTGGTACTGTTTTGTTTTGTTTTTATATTTTAGAAATTTTTTTGAAGAACTTTGCATTTGGATTTGTAGGGATATTGGTCTTAGTTTTCTTGTTTTGCATTTTTTTTTTTGGAGGGGTCTGGCTTTGGAAGGAGGGGAATATTGGCTTCAAGGAATGAGCTGAGAAGCACTCCTTTTTTATTTTTGGAAGAGTTTGAGAAGTACTATTGATTTTCCCTTAAACTTCTAGAATTTACCAGTGAAGCCGTCTGAACCTGGGTTTCTTTGTAGGTAGTCTTTTTGGTTTCTCACACCAGAGTTTTGTAGGCAGCCTTTTGATCACCAGCTTAATCTCGTTAGTTGTTATATTGTAGATCTATTCACATATTCTGATTCTTCTTTGCTCAGTTTTGGTAGTTTGGGTCTGTCTAAGAATTTGTACCTTTCATATATGTTGTCTAATTAGTTGTCGTACAACTAATTCACAGTTCACAGTATTTCCTTATAAATGTTTTTGTTACTATAAGGTGGGTGGTAGTATCTCCTCTTTCACTCCTGGTTTTGTTAGTGTCCTTCTCTTTCTCTTTACAGTCAACTGGCCTAACAATTTGTCAATTCTGTTGATATTTTAAAAGAACCAACCAGTCATTGGCTTTATTAATTTTCTCTATTGTCTTTCTATTCTCTGTTTAATTTATCTTGTTTATTCAGCTTACTTTGAGTTTAGTTTTTTTTTTTTTTTTGAGTTTAGTTTTTTTAAAAAAATGTTTCTTAAAATAGATTAAGTTACTGATTTGAGGTTTTCCTCTTTTTTTAAATATAGACATTTATAAATGTAAATTTTCCTCTGAGTACTACCTCAGCTGCAACTCCTAAGTTTTAATGTATTATTTTAATTTTGATTTGTATCAAAGTATTTTTCTAATTTCTTTTATGACATTTTTAAACCACTGGTTCTTTTGAATTGTTTTACTTTAATTTTCCTATTTGTGAGTTTCCCAAATTTTCTTCTCTTAGTTTATTCTACTATGATTCAAATCCATACTTTGGATGATTTCATCCTTTTAAAACTTATTGAAGTAGGTGGGCATGTTGGCACACACCTATAATCCCAGTACTTGGGAGGCTGAGGCAGGAGGACTGTTGTTTTGAATTTAAGGCCAGCCTGGACTACAAAATAAGCTCAAGGCCAGACTGAACTGCAGAGCAAGACCCTATCTCAAAAAGATAAAAAACCCCACCAAAATTATTGAGGCTTACTTCATGGCTCAATACATGGTACATCCTGAAGAAAGTCCCTAGCACACATGAACAGAGTGTGTATTCTGCTATTTTAGGATGGGATGTTTTATAAGTGTTTGTAAAGTTTGGTTGTCATTTTCAGGTCTTCTATTTTTAAACTGATCTTCTATCTACCTGTATTCATTGATGAAAGTGGAAGTTAAGGTCTCCAACTATGACAATTGAATTGTCTTTTTGTACCTTTAAATCTATTTTTGATTCAAGTATTTTAGAATATTGTTACTAGGTACATATATGTTTATAATTGCTATGTCTTCCTGATGGGCTGACACTTTAATTAACATGAAATGTCTTTCTTTGGCTCTAGTAACATATTTTGCTTTAAAATCTATTTTGTCTGATAATAGTATAGGTACTGTAACTCTCTTTTGATTACTATTTGCATGCTATGTATTTACCTATTATTTTATTTTCAACCTATATGTGTCTTTGAGTCGACAATGTGTCTATTATAGGCAGATTCTGCTTTTTTTGTGTGTGGTTTTTTTTTTTTGTGATACTTGCTATAGAACCTTTAAGTACCACTGAGCTACACGTATTTCTGTTTTTAATACAGTATGTATATAGTATTTCTGTTTTTAATTAGAAAATTTAATTCATTTACATTAGTATAATTACTGAAAAGACAAAAATTATATCTGTAATTTTCTATTTCTTTTATGCAGAATCTTGTATTTGTTTGTCAATTTCCTTACTATTGCTTTCTTTTGTGTTGAATTTATGAAATTTTCTTTCCCTTGTTTTTTTTCCACATACTTATTTTAATTGGCTGTTTACTTATTTAAACCTAGAATACAAACAATCATTGTCTGCTTTTAAATGAAGGACCAAACCATAATTGATTTTTTTGTGTGTGATAGAGTCTCACTATATAGCCCAGGCTGCCCTTGAACTCACAGTGATCCTCCTGCCTCTGCTCCCTGAGTGCTGGGATTACAGGTATGTACCATCATGCCCAGCCTCATAACTGATTTATAAAATAAAATATTTCTACAAAAGTGTGTATGGATGGAGAATAGATCTATTACTTATTTATTTAAAATTAACAAATATTTATGTTTATTTGTGGGGTACAATAAAGAGTCTGATTTATGTTTATTTTATAGTCATCACATTAATTAACATATTCATCACCTCACCAATTTATTTTTGTGGTGAAAACATTGAAAATCTGTTTTAGAAATCTTGAAATACACATTATTGTTAACTATAGTCACACGCAGTACAGTGGATTCCTAAAATTCATTCTTCCAGTCTAGGTGGAACTGTTTTTCAGTATAATTTAATGAGTTACTTTCTTAGCATTTCCCCCAAGGAATACAATTACCATTAGATCAATGCCACCTAATTTTCAATATTATTCAAAAAATTTCCTCTAATCCCTCCCCCTCCCTATGCTATTATTTTCATAGGAACTACATCTTTATACATTTTACTCACATTCACGAAGTTTTAATCATTATTGTTTCATGTAGCCATTTTACAAGTCAGATGCTGTTATGCATTAAAAACTGGTGTTCAATTTAACACCAGCTGAATTAAATCAGCATGGTGCTGAGTGTAGATGGCCTACCTGAGGCAAGTTGCCAGCATAAACAGAGACATGGAGAAGAAGAGCTAGGTGTTGTGGGTTCTCCTAAATGTTGCTGTTTCAAGCCATTGGTTCTCCTGGAGGAGCTCATCATAGCTAGCTTCCCCAATATGAGTTCGGCCATTATCATTGGAGAAGCTCAGGACCTTGTCAGTGAAAGTGGCTGTGGCTCACTTTGGGGGAGCACTGGTCCTTAACATTGAGCATCGCTTCTTGGCTTTTGAGGGAAAGATGTGTGCTGTCTAATCTTCAGGAGTAGCTTGTCACACTAACTTTCTGGCATGTACTCAACTGTTCTCATCATTGGACGGTTGGAGGAGCTTGGGACCTCCGTGATGCTGAGGATGGTTGTGGTACTTTTCAGGGCAGCCCTGCTCCTTATTTTGAGCATGACTTCTCGGCTCCAGTGTAGAGAACCCTCAACCTACTGGCACAGCTCCTTTACCCTGCTGACCTAGACTTTCTGGCTTCCACCACTGACCTTTAGACCTTCCCAGAAGATCTGTAAAACAGACTGACGTGAGTCCTTCTCATGGGCTGTAGACCTCCAGTCGGACTTGTGGGAGGCATTGTCATGGGCTCTAGGTCTTCAGCTGGACTCATGCAGGACATTGCTGTGGGGTCCAGGCCCTTGGCTGAATATTCTGGGTCATTAGTGCTGTGGACAAATTTCCTGCACTTTTTTGTGTTTAACTCTGGGTGATCATCATAAAATAATATTATAAATTGTGTCCTGACTGTAATTGCTCTCTTCACAACCCCTAACTACAATAGAAAGGAAAAGTTACAAAAATAATTTATACTTACCTATATTTACCTATGTAATTTTTTTTTATTTTTTAAAATTTTATTTAAAGAAAGACTAAACAAAACAGAAAACTGGGTAGAAATAATACGTACATTCAGAGAAAAAAATAAACAGTAACAAATCACTAGTTGATGTTTACATATTGTTGTTTTACAAATAGTTGTTCAAGATACAAAAAAGGAACATGTAAAGTGGGAATTCAAAAAGGGAGACTGCAAACAGTTTTGTTCAAGTGTCCAACAAAAACTTAGTAGCATGGTTGTCAATCCTATACGCTTAAACATACATGCAGTTATCCATATCTTCAATTATGTTGAGATTGAACAAACCCAAGTAGGCTAATATCACTCTGAACAAAGAATAATACTATTGCTGGGTTTCACATTATGACACTCCAGGATCAGCACTGGGTATTTTAGTGTCTTTTTTTCTTCAAAGTATCTGTTCA
The DNA here is from genome assembly GCF_034190915.1 of Cavia porcellus. NCBI lineage: Eukaryota > Metazoa > Chordata > Mammalia > Rodentia > Caviidae > Cavia > Cavia porcellus. The sequence goes on from NW_026947487.1 coordinate 84,195,876, forward strand.
TTTCATCATGTGTCATAAGATCAGTTCTCATAAACTGTTTATAGATTCTACACCTGCATGAGTCTTAACATGTATTTCTATCCTTTCTATATTAGAGGGAGAAACAAAACAAAGCAAGACAGAGCAAAACATATTCCTATAAACATGTGAAACAAACAAAAAAAAACATCTAAGACCATTGTATGAAGAGTTCTACCATGGTTCCTGTGTTGTCTCTTGTTATCTCCAGTAGAATTGGTTATATCATCAGACATAGTATAATTGAATATATCAGTACATAACAATATTAATAAAAACACAACTTTGTATATAGTATAGAACTTCAAAAACCGGCAGTTATCAAACCAGAATGTGTATCATAGAGTCTTGTCATCTTCAGTGTAGTTGCCTATACTCTCAGACTTGATACTATCAATCATATCAGTTTTAAATAAAATCTTCTCTGTCTCATTTCTGTTATGCTCTTTTTTTGCCATCAGTTGTCTGCTTGCCCTCTTCATTCTGTTTTCTGCTCCATTCATTGAGGCCTCTCTGCCACTGTTCCTGGAATCCTAGTACTTTTCTCTCTCTCTAGAATGCCCTGCAATATTCTCTGTAGAGTTGGATTGGTGGTTGCAAATTTCCCAAGTTCCTCTTTGTCTTGTAAGCATTTGGTTTCTCCATTAATTTCTAAAGACAGTTTACCAGGGTATATCAATCTGGGATGGAGGTTATTTTCTTTTCAGGGCTTGGAATATTTCACTCCAGGCTCTTCTTGACTTGATGGTTTGTATCCAGAAGTCTGCCATTAATCTGATGGGCCTTCCTCTATAGGTTATCTGTTTCTTGTCTCAAACAGCTTTTAATATTCTGTTCTTATATTGAATTTTTGGGATCATGATTATTATATGTCTGGGTGTACTCTGTTTTGGTTTATGTGGCTGGAGTTCTGTATCTGTATGCCTCATATATCAGAGTATCATTTCCTTTTCCTATGTTTGAGAAGTTTTCCTTAATGATTTCTGTTAATAAACTTTGTAGTTCCTTTGTTTGTATCCCTGCTTCTTCATTCACATTCTTTATTCTCAAGGTATAGAACTTCTTGTCATCTTCTAGCCTTTATATTGTTACTGCTTGTTTCCTTGTTATTTTTAAAAAGTTTTCCCTTTCATAATCCCACTTTGCAAAATTGTCCTCCAGTTTGGATAATCTATCCTTAGTTTCTATCAGCTGATTTGCCATCTTTCCATAGTTTTTAATTTCCTGGTGATCTCTTTGAATCTGCTTCATGTATTCTATACTTTTTTTATATTCTTCATCAAATGGTTCTCTCCTTTGTTTGAGTTCCTCCCTTCTTCCATCTGTGTCTGCTTGAGGGATGCTTAGTATCGCTTTTATTAATCGTCTTATATCTTGCTTTATTTGGCTAAATATTTCACGTTTGAACTCATCTATGAGGTCCTGAATATATCTCTTTATGTCCACTGGCACCATGTCTGATATTGCATGTTTGTTGTTCTCATTCTTCTTTGTATTTACCTGTCCTGGGTCAGTGTTCTCAAGATTGGGACCTGGGACTTTTTTGTTGTTGCTTCCTCTTCCCATCTTTTTTGCTTCTTCCAGAAGGCCCCAGTTTCTTTCTTTGTTGGTAACAATTCTTCTTAAGCGCACTAGCTAAATGACCCTTCCCACTGCTGTGTGCTAGTGAGTTGCAGACAGGGACAGCATATGCTGGCCCCCCTCTCCGGATCAGTCAAGCTGCTATCGCCTGCACTGTGTTACTTTGCACCGCCTCCCCTCTGGATCAGTCAAACTTCTGAGGCTTCACTGGGTTAGTGTGATTAGTGTGTGCCACTGCTGTAGGGACTTGATTTTGGATAACCTATTGGGTCTCAGCCAGGTCACGTGACCCAGGCCTAGCTCACTCCACCAATCCTGTTCGGGAAGGGAACAACTGACTGAATTCACTGCTGCCTCTTGTATTTGCCAGTCCTGCCTGGTCCCAGAATGTCATCTGCTGGAGCCCTCCTTTCTATGGAATGGCTCCACTCCTGTCAGGTTGATGCAGGCACCCTGCCAACTCAGCTCTCTGTTTGGCTTGCCAACCCCTGAACTCAACGTAACTGTGCCTCCAGTGAGTTGAAACAGTGGGATCTTGGACAGCTTGGCAAGTTCCTGCAGGACCTTGGCAAGTCGCAGCGGGACCTCAGATGGTTGGCAAGTCACTCACTGGGGCAGGAACACTGAGCCTTTAGCTGTTCCAATAATAGCACCAGGACTGTATGTTTGGTTGGTTCTTCTCACCTTAATTTCTTCTTGGGATGAGAGAATTCATCTCCCCCTGTTTGGGGCTCCCCACTCTGTATTATGTTGAATTCTAAGTTGACTATCTCAGGGAGGCTCTGCAGCCAGTTGTTATCTATCCGCCATCTTTGCTCCTCCCCCCATACCTATGTAATATTCACTTTTTATGCCCTGTGTGAGCCTTAGTGTGTAATGTGCTTTCATCTGTTTGAAGGATTCTCTTAGTATTCATTTAAATTTTCCCTTTTGGTGCCAGGGATCAAACCCTCATAGAATCATGCTTGCTGGTGAGCTACACCCTTAGTCTTCCTTTAAGATTGCTTGTAGATGGGTCTTCTAGTGACAAATCTGCTGTTTTTCTATATAAAAGAATATCATTATTTCTATTTTTCTTTTATTATTATTTTTTGAATTTTAAACAGAAGTAGGAAATAACAATAAAGCAGTTTCAAAACAGGTTAGTAGGAGAGTAACAATAATCACATTGTGTATTATTATATTCACATTAGTTGTTCAGAGTACAAGATATAGGTCCAGAAAATTGCTAGCACAAAATTCTCCTCTGTCAACCAAGAGAAACCAGCTGTGTAACCATCTTAACTGTCTTGTGCATATGTATATATGTTTTTTCCTTTTTCCTTTCTTCTTTTCATCTTTGTTCTATCATGGCTTTTCTTTTTTCCATTTCTTTCTGTTTCTCTTTTTGTTTTTTGGTCTTTTTTGGGACAGTGTCTCACTATGCAGTTCAGGCTGGCCTTGAGCTCACTTTGTAGCCCAAGGTGGCCTCAAACTCATAATGATCCTCATGGCTCAGCCTCCCAAGGGCTGGGATTATAGGCATGTGCCACCACACCTGGCTCCATAACACTCTTTTTTTTCCTTTCAAACAGCTTCTTCCCTATTCACAATATCCATTTCACATTTTGAGTCTTGTTTACTCTTTCAGATTCTCACAATAGATAAATATCTCAAAAAAGATAAAATATATATATAATTTCAGGTCAGGAATTGTGATGTCTCTTGACTTGCATTTGTTGCCCAGAATTGATTTTGATATTCTACTTTTATTCTGGTTCCAAATAAATTTTAGGAATATTTTTCCTAGGTCTATGAGGTATGCTGATGGTATTTTGATTGAGATTGCATTAAATCTGTATAACAATTTTGGGAGTATGACCATTTTCACAATGTTGTTTCTTTTTATCCATGAGCAAAGGATATCTCTCCATTTTCTTTCTTTTTTTTTTTTTTTTTGTCTTTTTCATTTTTATCGGGATCAAACTCACGACTGCCTGCTTGCAAAGCAGGTGCTTATGCCGCTGAGCTAAATCCCCAGCCCCCTATCTTTCCATTTTCTAATGTCTTGTTTGATTTCCTTTTTCAGAGTACTGTAGTTTTCAATGTATAGATCTTTTGCTTCTTTTTTTAGATTGATTCCTAAGTATCCCATTTTTTAGGATGCTATTGTAAAGGACATGGTTTCTCTAATTTCTCTCTGTGTGAATTTGTTGCTTGTGTACAGGAATACTATTGATTTTTGAGTGTTGACTTTGTGTCCAGCCACACTAGTGAATTTGATTATTAAATCTATAGATCTTTTGGTAGAGCTTTGGGGTCTTCCATTTATAGTATCATGTCATCTGCAAATAATGATAATTTAACTTCTTCCTTTCCTATCCTTATCCCTTTTATTTCTTTATCTTATTTAATTGCTCTGGCTAATGTTTCCACAACTATATTGAAAAGGAGAGGGGACAGTGAATATCCTTGTCTTGTTCCTGATTTTAGTATGAAGGCTTTCAGTTTTTTGACCACTTACTATGATGTTAGCTGTAGGTGGCTTTTTCAGATTAAGATAAAGACCTTCTATTCCAGTTTTCTGTGTTTTTTTAAAATCATGATTAGGTATTGAACTTTGTCAATTTTTTTTCATCAATTGAGATGATCATGTGATTCTTATCTCTGATTCTGTTAATGTGGTATATTACATTTATTGATTTGCATATATTGAACCACCCCTGCATCCCTGGTTTGAATCCAACTTGGTTATGGTACAGAATCTTCTTGATGATTTGCTGCATTCTGTTTGCCAGTATCTTATTGAGGATTTTTGTAACTAAATCATTAGGGAGATTGGCCTGTAGTTTTGTTTGTTTGTTTTTTGTTAGGTTATCCTCTGGTTTTGGAGTCAGGGTAATCCTTGTCTCTGGAAATGATTTTAGAAGTTGTCTTGGTTACTTTTTTCTCATTGCTGAGACAAAATACCTGACACTCCAAATGAAGGAAAGAAAGGTTTATTTAGCTGACAGTTTATGGAAGTTTCAGTCCATAGGCTGCTGGCTCCAAGGCAGAGGACAACAGTTCATGGTAGCAGGAGACAGCAAAAACAACAAAAGCAAAAAAGGGGAGGGGAGAGAGAGCAAGCCTCTTTCCCTCTTTTAGATTGTTTGCAGGTTACCCACCCCAGGGTGCGTGTAGTGCTCACACTCATAATCCCAGCATTGGACCATGAATCAGTCACAGACTCTAGAAGCCCACCCCCAAGACTGCAGGAGCCTTTGGGGAGATATCTAGACACCAACCATAAGAGTTTCCAACCATTATTTTGTTTCCAACCAAAACAATTTCCTTAAAGAGTTTAAGCAGTAGTGGCCTTAATTCTTCTCTAAATTTCTCATAGAATTCAACTGTAAGTCTGTCAAGGCCTGGGCTTTTCTTCATTGGTAAATTTTTAAATACATTTTCAAATTCACTGACTGATATTGGGTTATTTAGAATTTTTATATCTTCTGGATTTAGTTTTGGTAGTTAGATTGTGTATAGAAATATATCCATTTCTTCTGTGTTTTCCATAGTGTTAGAATATAGATTTTTGCAGTAGGTATTGATGATCTTCTGAATTTCTGTTGGATCTTTTGTGACTTTCCCCTTTCCATTCCTAATTTCTTGAATTTGTGTTTTTTCTCCTTTTTTTTAAATGAGGTTGGCTAATGGTTTATCAATTTTATTAGTTCTTTCAAAGAACCAACTTTTTGATTTATTGATTTTTTTGTATTTTTTTAGTTCCTATTGCATTAATTTCTGTTCTTATCTTTATAATTTCCTCCCTCATATGAGATTTGGGCTTGATCCATTCTTTTCCTAGGTATTTGAGGTTCAACATTAGGTTATTTATTTGAGCCCATTCTGTTTTCCTGATATGAGAGTTTTTTGCTATAAATTTTTCTTTTAGGACTGCTTTCATTGAGTCCCATAAGTTTCAGTATGTTGTATTGCCTTTGTTGTTTAATTGTATATACTGTTTAGTTTTCTCTGTGACCCATGGGTTGTTCAAAAGAGTGTTTAATCTCCATGTAGTAGTGAGTAGTGTTTGTGTTTTCTTGATTTCTTTCTTTTGCTGTGATTTCTTTTGTCAGTCATTTCCAATTTCATTGCACTATGGTCAGATAGTGCGCAAGGAATGATTACAATTCCTCTACATTTACTTAAACATGTTTTATTGGTTAGTATGTAGTCTATTTTGGAGAATGTCCTGTGTGCAGATGAGAAGAATGTGTATTCTGATGTTTTGGGGGTGGAACACCCTATTGACATCTCCCAGGTCCATTTGTTCACAGGCTTGGTTTAATTCTGATAGTTATTGTTGTTTTCCTTCTGATTGATCTATCTGTTTGTGAGAGTAGGGCATTAAAGTTCCACATTACAATTGTGTTAGTGCTTATTTAGTTATTCATGTCTGTTAATATTTGTTTTATGCAGTTGGGTACACTAGTATTTGGTGCACATATATTTATGATTGTTATCTCTTCTACTTGGAGTTTTCCCTTAACAAGTATGCAGTGACCTTTCTTTTCTCTTTCAATCAGTTTTGGCTTAAAGTTTATACTGTGTGCAAATAGAATAGCTACCTCTGCTTTTTTCTGAGTTCCTGTGGCATGGAGAATTGTTTTTCATCCTTTAATTTTAGTATATGAATTTCTTTTTAGGTTAAATGTGTTTCTTGAATGCAGCATATTGATGGATCTTGTTTCTTGACCCATTCTACCAGTCTGTTTCTTTTGATTGGTGAGTTGAGGCCATTTACATTGATGATTATAACTGATATGCATTGATTTATCTTTTTCAAGTTATTTTCCTATTGTTGGTGCCCTGTCTTTCTCCTCTATTTAGTTGCTTGCCCTGCTTGGTGGTTTTTTCTGTTGGTGTTCATGTGTTGTGGTCTTCATGATCTCTTTCTAACATTCTTCAGAGCATTCTTTAGTGTTAGTTTGGTGTCATGAATTTCTTCAGTTGCTCTTTGTCATGGAAGCATCTTATTTTTCTGTTTAATCTGAAAGATAGTTTTGTGAGATACATCAATGTGGGTTGAAGACTGTTTGCTTTAGGGCTTGAAATATGTCACTCCAGGCTTTCCTTGATTTGAGGGTTTGTGATGAGAAGTCTGCTATGATTCTGATGGGCTTTCCTTTATAGGTGACTTGTTTCTTTTCTCTACTGTTTTTAATATTTTGTTTTTCTGTTGAATTTTTGGAATCTTGATTTATTATAAGCCTTGGTGTAGACTTAGTATGGTCACGGTTATTTGGAAATCTATATGTTTCAAATTTTTTATCTATATTTGGTAAATTTTCTGGCATTATTTATGTCAAGAGATTTTTAATGGCATTTGCACCATTTCCATCTTTCTCACTGATTCCAATCCATCTTATGTTGTTCTTTGCTCACCTGGCACCTGTTGGGCTGACTTTTCATAGTCCTTTGCTATTTTTAAGATATCTTTCTTTTCCTGGTCACTAGTCACATTTCTGTCTTCTAGGTCTGATATTCTATCTTCGACTTCATACAATTTGTTGGGTATACTTTAAATGGAGTTTTAATCTCCTGGATTTCTGTTTGGATCTGTTTCACTCCATCAAAGACTGCAGCTGGACCTGTGCTGGTTTGGGTCTGACCTTTGTCTAGATTCTGGGATGGGATTAGTTTTCTGTGGCTGGAGTTCTCCTCAGCTGTTTCCATTTCTTGTTTATGTTGAACATTCATCATTTTCATCATCTTCCTAACCTTCATTTTTTGGATTTGTGTCTGCTTTCTTTCATTTAATTTTTCATTCCTTTTTGTACCTTAGACATTAACGTTTCTGTAGCCTCTTCCTCTTCATTTTTCACTTCTGATATCATTTCAGAGAGTTCCAGTGATTGGTTTCTGATTTTCTCTCTTTGTGCTCTGGATTTGGGCTGGATGGGAATTTTGCTTCTTTCTATAGTCATTTCCTTTTTTTAAAAATTTATTTTGTGTTGTGTCTTGATACTTGTAGATTTCTTGTGTTAGAGAGCTTCATCCCTGGTGTCAAGGCTTTCCTAGGTTCTGCTCCTCAAGGATGTCTTCTAGAGATAGGTATTTTTTGATTTTTCTGTCTATCCCAAAAACCTACTTTCCTGATATATTAAGAATGTAGAGTTGCTATATTTTTGACTCAAAGCCCATTCCTTTGGTACTGTGCCATGGTGATGGTTTGACCACTTGAAATCTCAGTGTTGTCATAAAGGGGAGAAAAAACTGATTATAATAAATATGGCATCTTGTTTAAAGTAGTACAGTTAGCAATAATAATAGACTCAAGCATAGCCTGGGTACTGACCAACTGTGGTAACTATTAGCCTGACATCTTTAACCATAGGAGCAAGTTCTATAGTTACGTAATCCAGCTTATTTCAGAGGCTCGTATGCAATGCTTTCCCCTGTAGTTGAGTGAAATTACCCCGCTGTGGGTGGGTGGGGGGTTGTGGTTTAAGAGAAGCATAGGAGGTAGGATGGAGAGGTGAGTGGGGTTAAATGTAGTAGGGGCAAATTTGATGGGCAAAGGATGGTCATCCAAGTTTTGGGGTAATTGTAAGATACAAGAGGGAGGGGTTGAAAGAGAAAGCCTGGTATTGAAGTGAGCCAGAAAGGGAAGAGACAACGTTTACCTACATGAAAGTGTCATAAAATCAAGCAAGATAGTGGATGAAAGAGAGGAAGAGGATGAGTAGAATGACACAAAGGGAAAGTTTAGAGATCTAAATTGTGAATCAGAGGAAAACAAAGTAAAAAAGAAAAGAGAAAAAAACAGGAAACAAAAATAATCATACATGGAAAAAAACCAGAAAAACAGGGCAAAACAGAACACAGAAAAAAAGAAAAGAAAAAAACCATAAACAACAAAATGCAGTAAAAGTAAACAGAAAAACAAAGCACACTGACCAAGTGGACTGCCGAGAGGAAAGCCCTTCAGATGGAGATAATCAGAGCAGGGAGTTCCTCTGGGGTCTACGGTTCTGGGGCAGGTCCAGTCTGAACCCAGAGTGGCTGCTCCAGCCAAGGCTGCAGGTGGACTTGTGCTGGGTTTGGGTCTGACCTTTGTCTAGATTCCGGGATGGGATTAGTTTTCTGTGGCTGGAGTTCTCCTCAGCTGTTTAAAAAAGAAAAAGAAAAGAGAAGAAGGAAAAAAGGTAAAAGAAAAGAAAACAAGAGAAAAGAAAGAGGAGAAAAGTGGCACTCACTACCCACTCACTTCTATTCCGCTAGGCTGGCCCACCTAACTTACCAGGTGCTGGCTCATACTGTTACTGCTGCTTGGGGTGTTTCCATCCCAGCAGTCCTGCCTGTCCATCCCGTGCGTTCTAGCGGGGTTCTACTGTTGGCTGGTTTCCTGCTGCTCTCCAGTTCTTGAGTCCTGTCAACGGAGGCAGCATGAACTCATCTCCGACCCCTTCCTGCCAGTCACCACAGATCCAGGTCAGTCTCTATTTTTCTTTTAAAGGAAAGCTCCGCTGGATTATCTATCTATCTATCTATCTATCTATCTATCTATCTATCATCATCTATTTTTTGAGACAGGGTCTCACTATGTAACACATGCTGGCCTTGAACTCATGGTGATCCTCATGCTTCAGCCTCCCAACTGTGGAGATTACAGGCATGCACCACCAAACTGGGTTGTCCTGGATTTCTCGGAATTGTTGGTTGGTGCTTTTTCTCATTCAACAATCTGAGTTCATCATTCTACTTTTCTGTTCTTTACTGTTGAGACCTTTCTTTCTTTAGATATGATTTCTTACCTCCTTGAATATATTTATATTCAATAATAGTTTATTTAGGGGCTGGCTAGTAGCTCACTTATAGAATGCTTGTCTAGTATATGTGAGCTCCTGTTCAATGCACAGTCAAAAAATCATAGCCTAACATGCTGGCACCTCCTGTAATCCTATAATTCCATCACTAGGGAGGCTGAAGCAGGAGGCTCGCTGTGAATTTGAGGCTGGCCTGGGCTATGTAGTGAGTTCGAGTTCAGCCTGAACTACATAGCAAGAGCCTGTCTTTTCATTGCTTGTCTTTTGGGGGATGTGGTTGTTGTTTTGGAGACAGGGTCTCATTGTATATTTCAGGTTGGACTTGAACTCACTATGTAGCTCAGCATGGTGATCCTCCTGCTTCAGCCTCCTGAGTGCTAGGATTACAGGTGTGTGCCACCACGCCCAGATTTTGTTTGTTTGCTTGTTTTGTGTATTTGTCATTGCTGTGGAAGTTCCTTACATATTCTGAATATTAACCCTTAATCAGATACTTGATTTTCAAATCTTTTCTATTCTATAATTTGCCTTTTCACTCTGCTTATTGTATTCATTGATATACACTGGAATTTTTGATTTAGATTTACTCCAATTTATCTGTTTTAGTTGCCTATATTTTTAGTGTAATATTCAGGAAATTCTTAAAAAATACAACGTTATGATGCTTTTCTATGTTTTTTTTTTTTTCCTAAAAGTTTTTATAGTTTTTGATCTTGTGTTTGGGCCTTTGAGCCATTTTGAATTCCTTTTTGTATATAAGGTAAGGTCAAGTTCTAATTACTTTCTTCTTTGATATTCAGCTTCTCAAGGCTGTTTTGAAGAGATTGCCCTTTACTCCTTTTGTAGTTTCAACACTTTGTCAAAAATCCTTTACTCATATGCACAGTAGCGTATTTCTGGGCTCCACATTTTGTAGCTTTCAGTGTAGAAGTCTCCCATGATCTTGGTTAAGTTTATTCACAAGTATTTTGTTGTTTTTGATGCTATCGCAAATAGAATAGCTTTCTTAATTTCCTTTTCAGATTGTCCATAGTGTGTAGAAACAGCTGATTTTGTATGCTGCAAATTTGTTAAGCTTTTAAAGCTTTTAAAGTTAGTTAGTTAGGTTTTTTGGGATAGAATCTTTAGAGTTTTCTATGTGTAAAACTGTAATGTGTGAGAACAGGGACAATCTTCATTCCTTGTGGTTTGGGTCTTTATTTCTTTTTACTGCCCGGTTCCCCTGGTTTTGTCTTAAGTCCTACCTGATTAGAAGTCATGAATGCAGGCCTCCTTGGCTCGTTCTTGATCTTAGAAGAAAAGCTTTCAGTCTTTCACCACTGAGTATGAGGTTAATTAGATGTGGGTTTTTAATACACGAGTTTCATTTTGTTGAAGTAGTTTTATCTCTGGTTCATTGTGTGTTTTTCTATTGTCTTGAACAAATAGTAACATACTAAACTTATTGTCATTCCAGTGTTTGTGATGTGTACTTTTGCTGCTTTCAACTTTCCTTGCTTTGTATTTTCCTTCTCTTAGTTTAACTGTGATGTGTGGATGTGTGGATCTTTCTGTATCCATTCTGTCTTGGGTTCATTAAGCTTTTACAATGTGTAGGCTTGTTTTCATTAAATTTGAGAAGTTCTCAGCCATGTTTCCCTCTCTCTTCTCCTTCTGGGGCTCTAATTAGACGTATATTGACTCATGCAGTAATGTCCCAAAGGTTTCAAAAGCTCTGTTCATTTTTCTTTCTATTTTTTACACTATGTAACCTTTATGGAGCCATCCTCAGCCTCACCGGTTCCTTGCTCTGCCAGCTCAAATATTCTTTGAACCCCTCCAGTGAAACTATCAGTTTAGCTATCGTTTTCAAACTGAGACTTTCTGTTCTTCTTCTTCAAAATACAATTTGTCTTTTCTGTTATTTTCAATTTGAGAAGTCACTGTCATCACACTTACATGGTCTTTTTTTCTCACACATACTGATAGCAGCTCCTCTGAAGAGTGTTCTAAACTGAACATGTGTAAGCACCAAGGATCAGTTTCCATGGACTGCTTTTTTAAAATTGTTTTGTACCAGGGATTGAACTCATGAACTCATGCCTGTCAGACAGGCATTTATGCCACTGAGCTATATCCCCAGCCCTCTATGAATTGCTTGTTTCCCCTATGTATCAGTCATGCTTTGTTACTTTTCCTGATTTATACTTTTTCTTTGAAATCTAGACATTTTAGATAATATACTGTAGCAACTCTGAATTCTGGTCTTCCCTAACTGTCACTGGGTCTGTTTATTGCTGTTATCTTTAGTTAGTTGGTTGAATTTGGTGGATTCTGTTTCCTGCAAAATACACAGCTACTGCTGTTTCTGCTCAGTTTTTTTTTAATTCTTGTTTTTATTTTCAAATCTACTACTAGAGGTTCCCTCTGGGTCAGCATTCATTAGTGAAATTGTGCTTCATATCTTAAGAAAGTAAAACTTCTATCCTTTGTTCAATGACCTGTTTATGTTTTGGGAGATGCATGTAGAGTTCAGCCAGTTTATACATCTATCCCAGCCTTTAAATTCACTGTGGTCAAGCCCAGGATTATCAGCTCATCGGAGCCTTCTCTGGAGTTTCCTGAAGCTGGTGCAGCCTTACACATGCACACATCCTGCCAGACTATCAGAGATATCAGAGTTCTCATGGTCCTTTACCAAACTCCCTGTTAGCCTTACAGCAGACCGATTGGGCTGTTTCTCTCCCCAGCCGATACTAGAACTCAGGTTAGCTGTGATATTTGCCTCCTAATTGTATTCCACTGAGGTTACCGTTACTTCTGACGCGCTCTGACGGAATTTTCTGCAGTCTGCTCTAAATACAGCCAGCCCTTCCCCATCACTTTGGTAGGACTTCCTCCCCATGAAACAGAAGGTGGGAGAAATATGGGTATAATTTCAGGCAGATCACCTCAGAATCACACTCTTACAGTTTCAGGATTTTCTGGAGTAAATATTTTTCAATTTTTTAATGCTGTATTAGTTTATTTTTATTGTGGCTATAACAAATTACCCCAAACTTAGTGGCTTAAGTTAATACAAATTTATTCTTTTTGTTCTGTAGATTGAATCTGAAGAAAATCATATTGGACTAAAATCACTGACAACAAGGCTGTCTTCCTTGTGGGTGACGAAAAGGAGAATCCATTTCCTTTTCCTTTTTTTGTAGAGGTATTTATTTATTTATTTTTTATTTAAAGAGAAAGAAAAAAAAATACATGGAGAAAAAAAGGGTAGAAATAATACAGAATTACAGAAAAATAAACGGTAAGAAATCACCACTTGATAAGTTACATATTGTCATCTTAGAAATAGTTGTTCAGGTTACAAAATTAAAGTATGTAAAGTGACATTCAAATAGTGACACTGACAACAGTTCTGTTCAATGATCTAACAAAAACTTAGTAATATGGTTATCAGTCCTACACACTTGTTTTTTATCTTAAAGAGGGTAAGATTAAACATATCAAAACAGAACAGAACAGTTCAAAAAGAAACAATTTAAAGAAATACAGATTTCAAAGCAAGTCCACTGGAGATCTTCACTGTTTATCTAATTGTCTCTAGTTTCTTCCAAATAGTTGTCCCCATCTTCACGCACATTAAGCTCATACTGCATATTATAGAACTAATCAAATCATTACAGGATGATGAAGGCTTTTTAGGTGTTCAAGATCTGACATTGGGGAAGACAATAATAACTACCATAGTGTCTCTCATTCTCTTTGTAGTAGCTGTCCTTATCTTTACATATGCTGAAATTGATCTTAAGAAACTAGACTAATATCACTCTGAACAGTGAATAATAGTACTGCTAGATTTTATATCATAATGCTACAGAATTAGCATTGGGTTTCTTAGTGTCTCTTCTTCAGAGTATCTGTTTATTACATCTTGCATTATATAATCTGTTCCCATAAATAGTTTTAAAAAATCGTCCCATGTGTGAATTTCTACATGTATATCTATCCTCTCTGTATTATAGGGAAAAACAAATCATAACAAGACAGCAAAACAAATTCCTAGAAAAACATGCAATGAAAAAGACATATAAGACCATAATATTAGGTGATCTACCATAGTTACTATGCTTTCTCTTGTTATTTTCAATAGACTTGTCCACATCATCAGGCTTAATATAGTTAAGCATAGTATTTCATAGCTGTTTTTATAAAAACCCAACTTTGAAAACAATGTAGGACTTAAGAGCTGTTAATAATCAAAACCGATATGGATATCTTTTACATCTTGTCATCTTCAGAGTAGTTGCCTCTACTTTTAAGGTTGATACTATCAAGCATACCAAATTAAAATAAAATCAGCCAAGGCAAAACCACGGTCTAATGAATCGGATTCAAATAAGATCAGTCATAGTAAGACAATGTAAGTAATACAGGGTTTTAGTTTAAATTAATGGGAAATGAAGGATAGTTATCTTTTCTTTCAGGGCTTGGAATATTTCCCCCCAGGCCTTTCTCGATTTGAGAGTTTGTGTTGATAAGTCTGTTATTATTTTGATAATTTTCCCATTGTAGGTAATCTGCTTCTTATCCCTGGCTGCTTTTAATATTCTGTTCTTTTGGTGAATTTCTGGAATCTTGATTATTATATTTCTGGGTATAGATCTATTTTGGTTGTAGGTAGCTGGAGTTCTGTATTCCTCATTTATCTGGATATCATTTCTTTTTCCTATACTTGGGAAGTTTTCCTTTAATATAGCTGTGAACATCTTTGTATTTCATTTTTAGTTGCTCCTGCTTCCTCGCTCGCATGCTTTATTCTTAAGTTATGTATCCTTTTGTCGTCTTCTGGCCTTTGAATTGTTTCTTTCTGGTTCCTCGTTATTTTTAAGAGGTCTTTTCTTTCATGATCATATATCATAAATCTCTCTTCAAATTTCAGAAGACTAACTTTAGTTTCTGTCAAGGCATTTTGCCAGTATTCAATGGAGTTTTTAGTTTCCTGGTAATCTCTTTGGATCTGTTTCATGTATTCTAGGTTATGTTTAAATTCTTCTTCAGAAGTTTCTCTTTCTTTTTTCCTCCATTCTTCCATCTGTGTTCTCTTGGGCGAGGCTTATCATTTCTTTAATTAATTTCTTTATATCTTGCCTCTCTTGTATCAGAAGTACAGTTTTAAATTTGTCTATGAGGTCATGAAGGTATTTCCTTATTTCAGCTGATGCTGTGTCTAGTATTGGATGGTTACTGTGCTGGTTCTCTTCTGTTTTTACTTCTCCTGGGCTTATTTTCTCACATTCAGCAGCTGGAGATTTTTTTTTTTATTTCTATCTCTTGTCATGTTTTTGGTTTCTTTCAGACTGGAGTGTCCTGGGGGTCTCTGACTCTCTCCATATTGCTTAGGGCCTTTCCAAAGTGTGCTGACTTGAGTTTTTGCTGCCCTCCCCAATTTGCTGTTATCTAAGGTAGTCAGGGATGCAGGGACAGTGCAGGCTAGCCTCCAGCCTAAGTGCCAGTCAATCTGCAAGTTAGGCTGTACCTTGTGGACATCACAGAGTCATAACTATTTTATATCTGCTTATTGGGTCCCAACCAGAGGTGTGGTTCAGCCCTAGCAGATCCTGCCAGTTCTCTTTGTGCCAAAAGCAGCTGACTAATGTCACCATGGCACAGGGCTTTGCCAAATCCCAGCTGTCCTCTACCAGACCTCTCTGTACCAGGAACAACTATCTGATGTCACCGCCACGCAGGGTCTGCCCAATTCCAAGATGTCCTCCACCAGTCCTCTCTGTGTCGCTGATGCTGCCATGGTGGCAGGCTCTGCCCAATTCCAAGATGTCCTCCAGCCAGAAAAAGCAGCCACGGGACCCAGTCCCTAGTACTCACCAGGATTCAATGCAGATCTTCCTCTTGGGTCCACTGCACATTGTGCCACTTGTCTTCACTGCGTTCCCGACACAGCATGGATCAGTCAGAAAACTGCACATTGTCCAGCTTTGGAGCTCCAGAGCTTCTCGCAGTCTCCTCCCACGCAGCCAGCAGCTCTAACTGCTTCGTGGGGTCCCAGGTCTCAATTTCCAGCAGTCGCCAAAAGCCAATACAGCTTTTCCTCTTGGATCCGTTGGTCAGTGTGCTGCATTAAGGGTGCAGGATTCACAGACACCCGTTATCGGCAGCCGCAGTCTCAGCACAACCTTAAATCCTTTGGCCGTGCCTAATACAGCATGGAACAGGGCTCAGTGAGTACATTGGGCTTCAGCTCTCCATCTGCGCTTTTCCTTCCTTTTCCCAGATTTATTTTTCCCTTCGGTTACCACCTTGGTTAATAAGAATTGTTATCCATTCATCTGGCCCTCCCCATGTTGTCATATTCAAGCATCTAATATCTCTAGAGGTATTTATTATTACTGTGTAGCCTCCTTCCGTGCTCAAAGTCAGTGATGGCCAGTCCAATCTTTCTTGCATTACTTCCCTCATCTCCATTAAAGAACCACTATGTTTACACTGGGCCCATTTTGGATAATCCAAGACAGTCTCTTAGCAAATTCAGTTCCATCTACAACCTGAATTCCCTCTTGCCATGTAATGTAGCATATTCACACCTCCTACACTTTGGTGAGCTTCTAGCTTTTGAATAATTATTTTTGACAGTTTTGAACAGCTTACCATTGTTCTTTGGGAGGACAGTTTCCAAAGCGCCTCACTGAAAGAGTTTTGGCCCAGACAGGACACTGTAGCTGGTAAAGCCTTAGAGGCAAAACCAAGGAGCTCCATCTTCCCCACCCCTAGGAATTTACCTCTGGCGCCAAAAGAATACCAATGGGCTACCTGTGTATCCCTAATAGCCCCTCAGGCTCCACCCCAAACCTAAGCTACATGTATGCCTTCACTCCACGTGTCCCATGGAGAGATCGCGGGGGGGGGGCTGCACCCCAGGGGATTGGGGGGGTCTCTCCCTGCATTCTTAAAATAAAGGTCATTTATATTTCATACTTCTTATCTTTTCAGCCACCACCCCTACAGTTCTATCACTCACCCAGTCATTGAAGAAGTTCCTCTACTCCTAGAATGGTAAACTCTTGCAATAGGAGACAGCATGGGACTGAGAGTGGCTGGATGAAACGTACAAGCATAATGCTGAATGAAAAAGGCCAGACACAAAGGAATGCCTCTATTCGATTCAAAGAGTCCACAGGCCTGTACATAGCTATTGAGAGTCGGAATGACAACTTCTCTTGGCAGGGGGAGCTGTACTTAACAAGAGATCATGAGGGGTTTCTGAGTTCTACTAATGTTTTGAATTTTTTCTTTTTAATCTGAAGCAATTTCAAACTTAACAGAAAATTTGCAAAAGGCATTATGGAGAAAGCCTATATTCTTTTCACCTCAATTCACCAACGGTTGATGTATTGTCACTTTAAAAGCAAAAAAGTCACTCTCTGTCCAGACAAGGGGCCCAGACACAGGCAGCAGAGCTGTCATTCCTGTGGTAGTGACCTCCTGGAGCTCAGAATTCAGCAATACAAAAGGAGGGTCCTTCTGCCTCACCATTGCCTCTGGAGAGCTTATTTCTCAAGTAGGAGGCTGGTGGCCACAGAAGATGTTAATTAGGTTCTCTTTTTGCCTGAAGGCTCCTGAAATTCCAGATGGCCTTATTTTTCTTCCCTCTTTCTCTCCCCTCTCTCATCCTCTCTTTCTCTTTTTCTCCCCGCCCCCCTTGGGGATCAAACCCAGGCCTTACACATGCTAGGCCAATGCTCTACCACTGAGTGGCATCCCCCAGCACCCCCCCATATCCCTCTGTAATCCTCCCTCTGCACCCCCCCATACCCCTCTGTAATCCTCCCTCTGTGACCAGATCACCAGACATTAGGCAAATGAATAATAGGACGACAAGGTAGAGGTAGAGGAGGCCCTGTGGTCAGAGGCTTGGGCTTGGGGATGAACATCCATGGGTTTTCTTCTTTCTTTGCTCATGAATCACTTTTTCTCAATTCCCTTTTCTTCTTCCCTCCCTTAGCAAGCCATGTCCTCTCCTACTTTCAGTTGTCTTTTAGGAACTGCAAGTCGGGGTTTCCCTGGGCCAAGTGGCCTATCCATCTTGGGCTTTCCCTGCCTGTGAAATGAGCAATGGCCATCTATGGCCAACAACCGAAGGGTTGCTGTGGGGATCGGGTGGAGCAGAGAATGTGCAAGTCCTAGACCCTCAAACAACCTATTAGGGACAAGAGTTCCTAATCTACAGGTCACAGAGTGAGAGCTCCATTCCCAGGGTCAGGGCTCTCACTGCCAGCTGGTGATAGAGCTGGATCTCTAGGACTTATAGGACAGCCAACTGATCACATGCTACAGGATCCAACTAACTGTCATTTTAATGCAGTATTGAAAACCCAAAACAGAAACTCACAAAATACATCAAATAGCAGAAGAGGTAAATGGAATGTGTTGAACTGATTTTGCTAAGGCTTCTTGGGCAAAAGTGATCATGGTTTTGCAATGGGACTTGCTCTGGGGATCCAGTCTGGAAAGCACCACTCATTCAGGACAATTTGCTGGAGAGTGAATCATTCTTTCCTGGGCCAGTACCTATTCACTGAAGGACTTCCAGAGTTTTCAGGGGTGGCCTGGATCTTCACCAAATCTATTTCCTCTGCTTCCTGGTCCTTCCAAGAGGTTGTTTCCCAGCCTTTCTTAAAGGCAGGAAAGGCAGGAGCTGGGGATTTAGCTCAGTGGCATAAGCGCCTGCCTTGCAAGCAGGCGGTTGTGAGTTCAATCCCTGGTACCGATAAAAAGGAGAAAGACAAAAAAAAAAAAAAAAAAAAAAAAAAAGGCAGGAAAGGCTGTGAGAGGGAATTCTGGCCAATGGAGCATGATCAGAGCGAATGCATCCAACTCTCAGGCCTGGACCAGAACAGCTTCCCAACTTCTGGGTCCTTCTTAGGTTCCCCACCTTGGCTCCCATCTGACCAGCACCTAACAGCAGCAGAGCCTCCAGAGGGCAGAGCCTCCAAAGGGCAGGGCCTCAAGTGGGCGAGGGAAGAAGGTGGGCAAGACCACAGGTGGGAGGTGGGGAGGAGCTCTGAGACCTGAACCACCGCTTGGAGAACAGTTGTCCTACAACCAGGAGCACCCACTTTGGACTTTGGTAGTGAGAAATGCATTTGTGCCCAAGCCATTACACCATGTGGGGTGTGCTTGTTAGTTAAAATACCTGATGTTATATTACCTGTTACCCGATTCCAACTTTTTATTTATTTATTTATTTATTTTTATCGGTACCAAAGATTGAACTCACGACCGTCTGCTTGCAAAGCAGGCTCTTATGCCGCTGAGCTAAATCCCCAGCCCCTTTTTGTTTGTTTTTTGAGACAAGATATTACCATGTAGTCCAGATTGGTTTTGAACTCACTTATGCAGCCCAGGCCAGCCTCAAACTCACAATGATCCTCTTGTCTGAGCTTCCTGAGTACTGGATTACAGGCATGTGCCACCACACTTGGTCAATGTTTTCTTCTTTTTTTAACCGCCAAAAATGTGTATCGTTCATGTGTTCAACAATTTTGCCATCTACAAATGCCAATGACATTTTCTTTGTCCTTTGTCAATACTTCAGAAATACAACGTGCTCCAAGGATCCATCTCCCCCACTCCTCAACAAAGTGATCTTCCATCACTGGGAATTCCCAAGGAATCTTTGGAATCTTATTTGGAGAAAGAAGACTGGGAAAGGAATTGGAGAGAGAAAACTGGGCATATACAGACCATTCTTTTGAGATTAACTGAAAAAGGTAGCTTCTGAAAGGAGACATAGGGTCAAGGCACTGTTTCCTTAAGATGAGAGAGTAAGTTTTTTGCATACAGTTGAGAGGGGACATTAATGATCAGGAGAGAAAGGGAGCCCTGAGGGTGATGACTTTGAGGGGAAAGGATATTCTTGAGGTATGAAAATGAGGCAGGCCCGTGGGTGGATGTGGTGTGGTGAGTGGGTGTGACTTTCTGGTAACTTCTCTTCACTCAGGAACTCACCAGGAGTCAGGGTCATCCGTGGAGAGAAGAGTTGGGTGAGGAGGAGTTTGAAGATTTCAGTGATGGGAAGAGACTGCAATCCTCAAGAGAGCAGGCAGGGAGTCAGGGAACCACAGTAGGGAGGGGACAGCCCTGAGGGGCTCCAGGGAGGCTGGAATCCTGGCTTTGCAGCTGGCCTGATGGGGTGCTTCTCCCCAGCGATGCTCACTGCACTGGCACAGGCGCAGAGCTGGTGGAGAGACAAGCTCTCTTGGGCCACAGTTCTGCCAGGAAGCGGTAAAGAAAATGGGAGTGAAAGTTCTTTGGAAAGAGAGTTGAGGGTGGGTGCAGGTACACAGTGGTCACAGGGAAAGGCCAGGGCAGCTGCGCTGAGTAAGGAGGGAAACAGGGACATGAGGGAACCAGGGGACAGGGAGAGGGCGCGGCATCTACCTGCCTGGGGTCAGAGATGGTTGGAATTGGATGCTCCAGGCAGTGAGCTGCATGCTGGGTGGTGGTGGGTGAGGAACGGGCTGTTTGAATTTGAGATTATGCCAGAGCAGTTAGCGGTAAGTCATGGTCAAGGACCTGACTGTAGGAAAGGGGGGCCAAGGGAGATGAGGAAGAGAGAGTGGGCCGTGGAATAGAGTGGATGACTGCAGTCATCGCGATGGTCACAGAATCATGTTGGAGAGAATGACTATGATCTGGGAGCTGTAGCCATCCATGGAGAAGGAGGAGGAAGAGCAGGAGGAGGAGGAAGAGGAGGAGGAGGAGGAGGAGGAGGAGGAGGAGGAGGAGGAGGAGGAGGAGGAAGGGTGAGGTATAGATGGCTGCAACAAGAAGTGGTTTTTAGAAAAGGGAAGGAAATGGGCGGCTTGGGAGTAGCTAAGAGACACGGAGGAGAGGGTGACTGTCCCACCCAGCCCTGGGTGTGATGACTGCGGTGGGAGAAGAGCCAGCTCCAGGAAGGTAGCAGAGGGAGCTGGGCCCTCAAGGGAGATCAATGTTTAGAGCAAAAAATGGGAGAGAAGGTAAAGGAACCAGGAAGACACACAGCAAGCTGCCCCTCTCTGAGTAATAGTGAGAATCTGGAAACAACCTGAGTGTCCACGGCTAGGGGAGCAAGTAAACAGAAGATTCCTGAGTAAGGCCTGCTGCCCACATCATCAAGGTTGAAGAGCAGAGCCAGGGGACAGACGTGCCCTGTGGGAAACAAGCGCTTTCCGAGACACTGCACGCAGTGGGCACCTCCTAGGTTAACAGGGCTGTGGTTTACTTACCTGGCTAAGGAGTACAGTGATATCCTCGGGAGCATCTCCAGCTGCTCTGGGTGATGGTTTTGTGGGTCCCCATGGGGAGAGAAGAAACCGCTGGGAATGGGACAGAGTAGCTTTGGCTGTTTCTGGCTTGTGTTTTCATTGTTTTTTAAAATGTTTTGTTACTGGGATTGAAAGCAGGGCTCTTCAGGCTAAGCAAGCAAGCTGGTAATAAGACTGCCTTGTTTGTTTAATTGTTTAAACATAATCCTCCCCTGAGGATTGTTCTTTCCCTCTCTTTGCTGTACTGGGGACCAAACCTCATACTGGGCAAGCACTTTACCCCTCCCAGCCCATGTATTTTGGGGCCAGGTCTTGCAAAGTTGTCTGGGTTGGCTCAGACTTTAGATACTCTTGTCTCAACCTCCCAAGCAGCTGGAATTATAGGCATGTGCTATCAAGCTAGTGTAGAATGTTTTACAGAGAGAGAGAGCGCAAAACACAGTAAAATGTCAAAATGTTAATTAATGTTAAATCTGGGCTATGGTTTCTAAAATTTGTTTTACTTTTTTTTTTTTTTTTTTTAACTTTTTATTGGCACCGGGGATTGAACTCACGACCGCCTGCTTGAAGGGCAGGTGCTTATGCCACTGAGCTAAATCCCCAGCCCCTTTACTTCGTTATATGAATGAAAGATTTCATTTAGAAATTTAGGAGCTATCTTGTCACTGTCTCATTACTGGAACAAAGTACATACCCAGCACTTGCAGATTAAAGGAAAAAAGGTTGATTTGGCTTGTGGCTTTTAGAAGTTAGTCCATAGCGGGGCTGGGGATTTAGCTCAGTGGCATAAGCAACTACCTTGCAAGCAGGCAGTCTTGAGTTCAATCCCCGGTACTGATTAAAAAAAAAAAAAAAAGTCAGTCCATAACCGACTGACTCCAAGTAAGGAATGGCATCGTGGAAGTGTGTGGTGGAGGAAAGCTACTCACGTGGTAACGGCCAGGAAGCAGAGAGTTTGGAGAGCTGGGGAGGGAGATACACCCTCCCATGCCAGTCCCCCACTAACCTGCCTCTGACCTCCTCCTAAAAGTACATTCAGCTACTGAACTCATTAGTGGTGAGTATAGCTCCCTCCTGATCCAAAGGTTACCTATCCACCTCTGAGCGCATGAGAGTTTTGGAGGACAGTCTAGATTTAAAGCCATCACATAAAAAATGCCGAGGAAGGGAAATACTATACAGTGTAGTAGCATCATAAAGACATGTCAAGGGCCATTCTGTGTAATTTTGGGGGGAAATCATGTCCTAATTAAATTGTGATTAGTGTTGTCAGAGTATCTTGCCGTGCAAACCAGCTATGGTACACAGAAACATAACTCCGTGTGCCTCCCATCTCAGTTGAGGCCTCAGCGGTCTGTGATGCTGTGTTCCCCAACTCTGGCCAGGGCAAGATTATACCAGCTGAAGACATCCCTGAGAACTGCGGAACAGTAATAAAATAAAAATTTCACCTGCGGAAAAGGACAGACTTCTTATTAATCTGCCACCTCTGCCCACTGTCTTCATTAACATATGAGTCTCATTAGCTTAAGATCACTGTCACCTCTGAGTCATCAGATAAACTCACCGCTTTCCTCAATGTAAATGTGATTGATAGATACCAAAGTTCTGGCTGCTTCATGGCCTTTTTCCTGTGAACAACTGGCCACCCAGATCCCCATGCATTGTTGTATGTCTCTTGCACTTTCTTGTACTACTGTTACATCTTACAGGAAATGGGGGACTCACCTCAGGGCTTCCTGATACAAATAGACATATCAATGGAACAGAATTGGCAGGCTGGAAATAAGTAAGTACATTTATGGGTGATTGATTTTTTACAACCATGACAAGACAATTCAATGGGGGAAATAATTGTTTTGATAAGTAGTTCTGAGATAACTAAATATCTCCTTGAAAAAGAATGAATCTTTGGCTCATGGTATACACAAAAATGAACTCAATGGGTCAAATATCCAAGTGCAAGAACTAAAATTATAAAACCTGTGGAAGAAAATATGGAAGTAAATCTTTATGGCCATTGATTAGGCAATGATTTGATATCTAAAGCACAGGCAACCAAAGAAATACTAAATAAACTGGATGTTACCACAATAAATTTGTGCTCCAAAGGATGTTGTTGTAGAAGACAACCTGGGCACCTCTCCTTGAATACAGAACAATTGCCTCCATATTAGTTAAATCAAATCTTATTTCCATATACTGATATGTCCTGCGTGGGCTATGCCATTTCCTTCTATCTTTGATTGACTCTAAGCAATGCAAATAAGGCTAGCTGAGGTACTGCTATGTGATCCTTAACACCAGCTGACAATTTCTTGTTTCTCGTAAAATGGTTGAACACAGTAGGATGGCAGAGCCAGACAGTTCCAGGCATGTCAACTGGGTATGAGCCTCAAAATAAGAGGCTATGACTTCCCAGAGTACAAGAGTTTACGTATCAAAGACTAAAGCAACAGCCCCCTAAATTCATTCACGTGCTGTCCCAGCTGAGTTATGCAGGCTGGCCTATCTTTCTCCCTGCGTATTGCGGAGGCCTTCGCCCTCTGCCTGGCTAGCTCAGCTCACCTCCTCACGTAATTCCCACCGTCCTCACTGCCACTCATCCTTGAACCCCCTTCTTCAGAAGATAATAAATTCTGGGACAGGCCTTGAATCAAGGTCTTTGTCTGTGTATCTTCACTTGGATCGGATTTGGCTGCCTATGCTTTTGAATATGTCTTAGTGTCTGTATTCTTGCCATGGTAAGGTGGTAGACTGAAATTAACTCACTGAAATTCCGATAATGTTTCTAGGGGATTACAAATATAACCTTCCGGGTTATAGGAAAAAGGGATTACAATATACAATATTTGGATTACAATAATTCTCAATAAGGTAAAAAGACATCTCAAAGAACAGAATAATTATTTTTGTCTTTTTGAGATGGGGTCTCACTATGCAGTTCAAGCTGGCCTTGGGCTCACTTTGTAGCCCAGGCTGGTCTCGAACTTGCAACAATTCCCTTGCCTCAGCCTCCCGACACCTTAGAGACTTAACAAGATCCCGCCACAAAAAAATAAAGTAAAATAAAAAAGGCCTGGAGATGTAGCTAAGTGTGAAAAACTAGTTCAACCCTCAGTACTACAAAAATAAATACATAAATACATGCATGTGTACAAGTAACTCTTACAACTTAACAAAAATACAACTTGATTTTAAAAGTGGCCAAAGAACCAGGCATGGTGGAGCACACCTGTAATCCTAGCACTCAGGAAGCTGAGGCAAGAGGATTGACAGAGTTTGAGGGCAGCCTAGGCTACATGGTGAGTTCAAGGCCACACGGTGAGACCCTGTCTCAAAACACCAAAAAAAAAAAAAGACACCAGAATACTCGAACATTCTTCCAAAGAAGACACACAAATGGCTCATACACACATGATAAGATGGTCAGCATCACTTACCATTAGGTAAATGCTAATAAAAACCACAAAATACCACCTCACACCCACTGAGACGGCTGCAGCGCAAAGGATGAGCAATAACAAGGGCGGATGAGGAAGCAGAGGAGCCAGAGCCCTCACCCGGCTGGGGGGAATGTACCTGTGTGCGAGAAGCCGCCTTGGACCCAGTCTCCCAGGCCCGCAAATTGCTTGTGCTGTGCTGAGTTCAGAGGCAGGGCTTTCAGAAGATGACCAAATTTTCTGGGGTGCTATAGCTAACCTATAGCTATATTGGGGGGATCAGGTCCTTGGGGTCATTCCCTGAAAGGGTGCGTCTCCCTCCCCACTGTGTGCTTCTCTTTCTGCTCCTTGACCACCATGATACAAGCAGCTTTCCTCTACCGGTCCCTTCCACCACCTGCTTCCTGCCTCGGAGTCAGCTGACTATGGACCGAGAAACTGAGCCAAAATAAACCTCTTCTCCTTGAAGTTGGGGGAGTCAGTTATTGTGTTCCAGCAACCAGAAGTGACTAAGATAGAGTCACCCTATTACCTAGCAATCCCATTCCTATCCATATGCCTCAAAGAATTAAAACACATGTGCATATAAGAATTTGTACACAAATGTCTGTTACAGCATTGTTCACAATGGCCACAGAATGGAAGCTACACAGATGTCCATCAACTGATGACTGGGATGAATGGATGTGGGTTAGTCAGAAACGGAATATTACTCGACAATGAAAAAGAATGAGGTGCTGATACATGGCACAGCATAAACTCTGAAAGCATTGTGCTACTTGAAAATGATCAGATACAAAATGTCGCATATTGTATAATTCCACTTATGTGAAAATTGCACACATTGTAAGCCCTATATAAAGGCAGAAAATAGATGAGGGGGTGCCAGTGGTTGGAGACAGAGGGAAACAGAGAGTGGGTACTGAGGATCAAACTCACAACTTAGTGTTTGACAAGCAGGCATTTACACCACTGAGCTAAACTCCCAGCCCTTTCTTGCTGCATTGATGGAAATGTCTTGGATTTAGATAGCAGAGGATTTTTGTTTTGTTTTGTTTTGTTTTTTGTCTTTTTGAGACAGGGTCTCACTATGCAGTTAAGCCTGGTCTTGGGCACACTGTGTAACCCAAGCTGGTCTTGAACTTGCAACAATCCTTGTACTTCTGCCTCCCGAGTGCTGGGATAACAGGAGTGCGCCACCATGCCTGGCTTAGCAAAGGTTATTATACCATCTTAATGAATGTACTAAAAAGCACTGAATCAGGAGGCTGGGGATTTAGCTCAGCGGAATAAGCACCTGCCTTTAAGCAGGCAGTCACGAGTTTGATCCCCAGTGCCGATAAAAAGGAAAAAGACAAAAAAAAAAAACACTGAATCTTATACTGTATTTATTTATTTATTTTTATTGGTACTGTGACTTGAACTCAGAATCTTAAATTTTAAAGGGCTAAATTTAATAATATGTAAAAGATATCTGAATTAAAAACAAACCCCAGAGTCCAACTCAGGTTCAGTCAGTATGGAGGCTTCTGTCTTGACCCTTGGTTTCTCATTATGGATGAAGAGCTAGGGCTGTCCCAGGCTGAGCTGGACTCCAGGTGGGCCAATGTGTGGCTAGGGTGCAGTTGGGCTCTACTATCAGACATTACTACTACCTACTACTACTTCCTGACCGTAGGCTGTCTCTAAACCTCAGTTTCTTTTTCTGAGAAATGCGCATAATAACAGCAGCTTTTCAAAGTGTTGCCACAGGGAGATAAGGAGATAGTGAATGGAAAATAGAGGATACAGTATGTCTGGACTGAGTACCATTTGTGTTAGTCAGCTTTCTGTTACTGTAACAAAACATCTGAGACTATTTATAAAGAGGAAAGTTTTTCAATATTATTCTATTTCTAAGTAACCATTCTTTGGAGAAAAAAGAGAAAAGCTTGGGTTTAGCTCACAGTTTTGGAAGTTTCAGTCTATGACCAGTTGGCATAATTGGTCTGGGCCTGGGAAGATGCAGTTCATCATGGTGGGAGCACACGATGGAACAATCTGCTCACCTAATGGTCAGTGGGAAAAGCAGAAGAAGAAGAGGTTGGCTTCTCACAATCTTCTCTGAAGGCCATGCCTCCAATGGCCTAACACCTCCTACTAGGACCTGCTCTTAAAGCACCAGCCAATTCCTATAGCATCACAGACCAGTGACAAAGCATTTAGCAACTGGACTTTTTTTGAGACAGGGTCTTGCTATGTGGTTCAGGGTGGTTTTGTACTCATGGCAAACTTCCTACCTCAGCCTGCCGAGTGTTGGCATTGTATGCCTGCAGTACCATGCCTGGCTCAACACAGGGACATTTGGAGGACATTCTGAATCCCCACTGTAATGCAGTTGACAGTGAGGAGGAGACTATGGCAGTGGTTGTTTTTGCAGCCAGGTATCCCCCACCGGCCTTTATCTCTTCCTCCCCATCCCTCTCTATCCATCCCAGCACTGTTCACTGGCTTTGCAGTGTCCCGTTTGGCCCATGCATGGTGTGGATGCACAATCAAAGCCCTGGCCTCCTCACAGACACATGCCCAACGCCTGGGCTCCCAGTGCCCGGACTTCTGTCCACTGCTCTGGCCATTCCAGAAATGTGTTCTGCCTCTTCCCCAGATCCTGGGAGACCGGGGTGCTAATGTCCACCCAGCCAGGGCGAGGGATGGCAAGAGGCCCCCAAGAAACTGCAGAATGGGGTTCTGCAGTGCAGTTCTCGGGACCTGCAGTGGCCCTGGTGCCTGGGGGAGCTCTAGCCTGGGGCATCCCCTGCTCTGCCAAAAAAGGAAGCGAGAGGCAGCTGTGCAGCTTGGGGGCTTTCTGTCAGTGGAAGCAAAAGCCCATCCACTCGACTTCTAGGAATTTATCTGCCATACGCGTTCCCCCTTGCAAGTAGATTCAAGGAACATTATTTGGACATTTTTATGTAAATGAAAAAGACCGAAAACCTCCCCGAGGAATTGCCACTATGGGACTGGCCATCTGCATTACGGTCCAGCCACACGGCACAAACCTTCATCCACTAGTGAATGTGCCATCCCAAGGGACAGGTGGGCAATGGCTTCCAAGGTGGCCTCAGGTGAAAGCGCGAGGCATGGAACAGTGTTGTGTATTTGTTGTGTGCTGCACTTCCTTCTCCCCTCTCTCTCTCCTCCTTCCGTCTTTCCTTCCTTTCAACATTTTCTCCCCTTTTCCCTCCCTGCCTTTCTCCCTTCCTTCCTTTCTTTCCTTGATTTCTTCTCATTTTTTTGAATTCTACCTTTTTATATGTACTTGCATATGAGTAGCTGATTGCTGACAGGCAAATAAGAAATCATCCCACCTCTAAGGAAGAAAAATAAAATGAGGAGGTTGTTTTCAGAGGAGAGTTGCTTGTCAGTCTACCCTTTGATTGCATATTATCTTTTTGCATAGGACAGTCACTCATGGAGGGTAAAAACGCTCAATTATACCAAAGAGTATTTGGCAGACAGTTAGTCACCCCCGTCTCTGAGCACTTGCCCTTCCCATGGCCCTGAGCATCTCTCCTCAGGGACACTAACGCTATTAAATTTCTTCTGTATCTTTCCAGAAATAAACTGGAGTAAAATCTTGGTTTGTGAGCATAATTTGTTCCAGAAACATGCTTGCAACCCAAAATGCTTGTATCACAAAACTAATTTCCCCATAAGAAATAATGTAAACTTAGATGATTCATTCTACCACCCAAAATTTTCATATGAAATGATTAAAATACCCTAATACAATGCAAATTAATAAACAATAAAAATACAAAGAAAAGTAAACAGATTAACTTACACTGACCTCTGAAAGCCTTCATGGCTGGTGTGAGGAGAGGAGAGAGAGGTGAGAGAGAAAAAGTGGAGGACGCCTTTCAGTATCACTAAGGGAATCACTGCTATCTATTGGCTCAAAAGAATCTTTCCCTTTTTGTACAACTGTAACAAGGAACTTATCCAATAATGTTTGCTTTTGCCTCCTTTTGCGGATTTCGCTGAAATGTGACATTGAGTTGTCCTTCAACAGCTTCATCCGTTGCACAGTTACAGCCTTATTCAAGCTGTCCTTGTCTACAAAACTTTGCACTGTTTCCCACATTTTCACGTCTCCTTAATCTCATTTGAAGTGAAGAATTCCTCTGTCTTTTTTCTCTCCTCCTCCCCTGCAGACGAGATTTCCTCTATAACCTCTTGCCGTTGGGAGCCATCACCCAGTCCCACAGCAAGCGAGAGAGAAGAATCATTGGCTCAGTTGCAATCATGTGATGTTTTGAGTCATGTAATACTCATATTGCAAGACATTGCTCAGTTACCAGATGAAAAGTTATTAGGAAAGTTTGCCCATCTTATGAAAGAATTGAAGAACAAGTTGCCTGCAATCCAAGGTCTTACTGTACGCATTTGTGGAACTTCTCGTTTACAGTAATACCTTGGTTTGTGAATGCTTCTGTCTGTAAACAGTTCAGTTCACAAAGAGAAGTTATTTGGCAAAATTTTGCTTTCGACCACCCAGCAGCCACTGTGTTCCTGAGGGTCTTGTGTTTCCAGCATCACAAAACCAGGATCCCACAGCATGGCTGTCAAGAAGATCGAGATCTTTGACGCCACTGGCAGGACTGGGCTCACCACCCCGCATAGGCTGTGGGATCCTGTGTGGAAAAGGTGGAAAACCTTTTGTTAATGTGGTTGAATGAGAAACAGCTGGTGAGTGATACCATTAGTGAACCTGTGATCCGTGAAAAAGTCAGCAAATTGCTGTGATTTACTGCAAGAAAATCCTTCTGCCCATGCAGCGAATGATGAATTTAAAGCCCGTTGAAGTTGGCTTGATGAATTCTGCAAGACAAGTGGCATCCACAGTGTGAAAGGCATGGTAAGGCTTCCAGTTCTGACAAGGCCACTGCAGAAACCTGTAAGAAAGAGTTAGCGGAAGGCTATGTCACCTAGCAAATGTTCAACTGTGACGAAACGGGGCTCTTCTGGAAGAAGATGCTGAGCAGAACCTATGCTACACAGCAGGAAAAGGCACTGCCAGTGCACATAAAGAACAGATTGACTTTTTTGCTGTGTGCAAACACAAATGCCGATTTGAAGATTTAGCTGCTACTGATGTACCAGCCCCAGAGCCCTCAAGCATTCAAGGAGCAGGACGTGAACATGGCCAGGCTGCCTGGCACGTGGAGAGCCAATGCAAAAGCCTGGGTCACAAGGCAGTTAGTTGTTCATGGAGGGGCTGCACAAGGGGTTTTACCCACCAGTAACAAGTATCTTTCTGACAACCAACTGCCCAAAAGGTGCTTTCTGAAGGGCAGTGTCCTGGCACAGCCTCCAGCCTTGGTGGGTGAAAGGGACACTGAGTGTGGCTTCATAAAGGTCAAGTTCCTCCCCCCAGCAGGACATCTCTTCTGCAGCCCAGGGACCAGCAAGTGGTCTGCAACCTCAAGAAGCTGTACACAAAGGTGCTCTTCACAAGCTGTTTTTTTTTTTTTTTAATTTTACTTTGAATGTGGTAAAATACAACAGAACAAGACAGAATAAAGCCAACTAAGATTGTACAGTGAAACTGGTACAGAACTTCACAGCAGGTTACCGGGATAACAGTAATAGGTATCACAGTATATTTTGTTGTATTATAAAGTAATAGTTGTTCTTTCAATCACATATGTCAAAATGAGATGAAATACGAATATTATAGAACTTATCAAAACAGAATATTGAATAGAGCAGTACCATTAATCAGAATAGAGCAAAACAGTAATAAAAATATTTGCCTTCAAAGAGATGGTAGAAGGAAGTTCCCCTTATTTGCTATGGTCAACCTTCCAGGAGATGCTCAGATTTCTGGTTCCCATTTGCTAACGGGGGGTAGTGGGGGGGGCAGGAGAAGAGGGGTAGGGGAAGTGGGATGTTTGACTCTAGGCCGTGCACCAGTAGGTTCACTATTGCTTAGCAGGGAGGCAGGCTGGTTGTTTGGTTTCCCAGCATCCTAAGTTCCAACATGGCGCGGATCTCAGGAGCTGCTTCTGGGGTTCTTCCCCTGGAAGGGCTGCAGTCTGCCACACTGCCACCACTTACCAGGGAGGCGAGGTGCGTGTTTGGCTTCCCAGAGTCCTAAGTTCCCCACAAGCTGTTTTAATGTCTTTGACCCTGCAAGAGTGTTGGAAGAAACATTTCAACGTCCTGTGCTGCATCAATCTGACTGACAAAGCCTGCAAAGATGTCACATACGAACCTTAATCTCAACCTGGAGGAAACTGTGGCTAGAATGTAAATTGAATGTGATTTTTAAGGGTCCAGTGCACAGGCAGTGAGGAAGGACATGGTGTCCGTGGGCAAAATACGGGTGTGGACATGGATGGTGCAGAGGTAGAGAAGCTTGAAGAGCATAAGGAGGAGCTGACAAAAGAACTTGCTGAAATCTAGTGAGCAGTGCAAGAAGCAGAACTCTTGTTGTTGAGGAGCAGCCCATCGAGGAAGAGGAGGACAGGGAGGAGGTTAGCAGCATGGTGACAAAACCCATTCTGGAAAGGTGGAACCAGTGCCAGGATTTCTTTGAGAAGTGCCACCTCAACATGACTGTAGCAAGCAGAATGTCAGATCTTACGAACAATAATGTGGTCTTGACCGGCGCAGCCCCCCAATGAGACAGGAGACGCTCTTGTGGGTGACAGTTAACTCTGCTTTATTTACCCGGGCTCTGGTTTATATATTTGGCCGTGACCAATCACAGGCTGCCACGAGGAAGCAGGGCGGGAATGGGATGCAAGCTCTGGCTAATATATCCAGCTGTGGCCAATCAGGGGTTGCCACAGAGTCGGCACGGGGCGAATACGGAGTGAGCATGAGGTGTGCACGGGTTGGCTAATTTAGAGAGGGACGTAGCACATTGCGGAAGCTGACGTGGTCTTATCGTCCCGGGCGGGGTGTGTTGAGCACCTGCGCCCGACATGGTCTCTCATCTCTGGAGGGTTATGCAGCAAGGAAAAATGAGGGACATCAGACAGATCATTCATTAAAAATGACCCTGCAGCTGAGACAAAGAAGAAACAACAGCCCTGATAGTGATCTCCCTGATGTCCTTCTGAGGGGCCTCACAGCCTCCACCCCACCCACTGTCCGGCCTCCACACAAGCAAGGTGAGTGTTCCCTCTCTCCTCACTGCACTGCACTGGATTTGTTTCATATTTTGGGGGTTAAAAAACACATGTGGTTCAGAATGGATTCACCTTATTTACAATCAACCTTACTGGAAAAATTGATTTGTCTTGTGACTAATTCGGTTCACAATCAGAATTGTGGAATGAACTAAATTCATGAACTGAGGCACCACTGTACAGAGTCTACCCAAAAAATGTGTGCATACTTCAGGAAAAGAAAAACTCATGAATATTTTAATACTAAATTTACTGAGACATCACGAGATTCATACAAGTTACCTTTGGCCTCTAGAATTACAAGATGTGCTCAAAGTGGTGGCCATTAGCCTCCAGATATTTATTGTTTTTCTTTTTCTGAAGTGTGTGTACCTTTTTTGGTGGACTCCATGGATGTCATTATGCATTTTTTAATGTGGTAAAACATTCATAGCATAAAATTTTAACCATTTTTAATGGTGCTGGGATCAAACTCAGAGCACTGTATGTGGTAAGCAAGTGCTCTGGGACTAACTACATCTCCAGCCTCTGTTTTAAATATTTCACGTGTGCACTTGATTGGTAAGAAGTATATCTGTGTTGTTTTGCAACCATCACCACCATCTATTTCCAGGATTTTGCATCTCTCATACTGAAACCCTGTTACCATTCAGTACTAGCTCCCCAGTCCTCCTCTCTCCAGCCCCCAGCATCACCATTCTCCTTTCTGTCTCTATGAATCTGACTATTCTAAGGATGTCTGCTAAGTGGGAATCACACTGTAATTGTCTTTTCATGACTGGCTTGTTCTGTTTAGCATCATGCCCTCAAGTTTCATTCCTGTATCAGATTTTCCTTCCTTTTTTAGGGCTGACCAATATTCTATCACATTATACTCTATATTTCCTTTGTCCATGGACACTAGAATGCTTCCACCTTTATGCTCCTTTGTCTATTTATTTTTGACATTATTTTGACCAGGCTAGCTCTGAACACTCACGCTCAAGTGATTTCCCTGCTTTAGACTCTTCAGTAGCTGGGGCTGGTCGCATGCACCACTGTGTCAAGTTTGGCAGGTTTTAACAAGCAAAAGCTAATTTAAAATAGAGGAAGAAGGAAGACAGGGAGAAGAAGATTATTCCTGGCAGGTGTCCATGCCCTGCAGAGAGTTAAGCATGAGAAGAGGAAGCAAACAGACCTGTCGTCAGCACCCAAGTGGCTCCTGCCTACAGCCCAGGAGCGATCTTCCTTCCTTTGACAGCTGATGCTCTGTGCTGCCTCCAGGGACCAGAGCCCGTTACACACCAAGTCTGCTCCTCTCAGAGCTCCAGGGAGGCCAGGGCCACTGCAGAGTGGAGGCCACCAGTCTCCATCCCTCAAGCCCAGGACACAGGATGGGGACGGGCACTGCTTCGGAGGATGAGCCAGCAGGTGGGGTCTGGGGTTTGCCAAGGCCCTGGGGACCCAGGTGCTCTCCAGGGGGGACCCCCAGGGCCCGTCTAAGGAGTGGCCTTGGCCCCAAAGAGCCCTGTAAGAAAGCCCCAGGTTCGGTGGAAGAACCACCAGCCAATTCTGTCAGCCGCTCAAAATCCTGTGACAGCTCTCTGCTCACGGGACGACTTCCACATTTAAAAAATATTTTTCTGTTGGTCTAAGTCTTCCTCGTGACAGATTTTAAATGTCCAAGCACGTTCTTAGAGTAAGTCAGTGATCACCAGGACATCTACCACTGAGCAACAATTTTAATCCTCCCTTTGCCATTTTTATTTTTGTGTCTCCTTTTCTCTGTAGAACACACATTCACATAGACATGTATTACACATATGCATGACAGTCACATGGTGTATGTATACACCATACTATACACGCATTGCCAAATGTATGGATATACACACACATAAATATACACATATATCTACATCTACACACACATGTACTGTACCCTGTATACATACATTTTTCTTTGAAATTAAGGTCAAAATGACATTAACCTCAAAATTCTTCAGTGTGCATCTCTTAAGAAGAAGACCATCTTCCTTCAGAGCTTTAAAGTCTAACCGAGTGTGGTGGCACATGCCTAATAACCCCAGAGCTCTGGGAGGCTGAGGCAGGAGGATCACAAGTTCAAGGACAACCTGGGCAAATTTTTAAGACCCTATCTTAATTGTTTTAAAGCTAGGGACATAGCTCAGTGCAAACACACTAAGTTCAATTCCTAGTACTAAAAGAAAAAAGAAGTCTCTAATGCACATAAGAAAATCAATAATAAAACCTAAATATCAAACCTCTGCACAAATTTCCCAATTGTCCTTTAAAGATCTTTTACAGGTGTTTTTCAAAACTGGGATTTAGGCTGGATGTGGTGGCACAGGCTTGTAATTCCAGTACCCAGGGAAAGAGGATCACTGTGAATTTGAGGCCAGCCTGGGCTGCATAGTGTGACCCTGTCTCAAAAAAGAAAAAAGGAAAAAAACCTTACAATTTTATCAGAGTCCACATGCTGCATTTGGTTAAGTCTCTCAAGTCTCTCTTAGTCTTCAATGTCCTAGCCATGTTATTTGTTTTCTTTTTTTTTTTTAAGTATTAACTTTTTAATGACTTCAGGAAGTTGTCTCAGCGGAAGATCTAAAGGTCCCATTTTCAGGCTTGTCTGATTGTTTCCCATGGGCTCATTTATCTTGCAGTTCCTGTGTGTTTTGAAATTGTAAATTAGTACTAGAGCCTTGAATTGATGTGGGGGTGCCTTTTAAAAAAAAATATATATATTTTTCGAGATGAAATTTCCCTCCATAGTCCAGGCTGGACTTGAACTTGCAATTCTCAGGCCTCAGCCTGCTGCATGCTGCAATGCCAGGCATTCACCACCACGCCTGTCTAGGGGGACACTATTTTTATTGGTAACATATACAGACATACATTTACCACCTCAGCTGTTTCTAAATGCACAATGCGGTGGCATTGTGTACACTGATGCTGTCATGCAGCTGTCACCACCATCCATCTCCAGAACTTGGCAGCTTGCAAAACTGAGACTCTGCTGCTCCGCTGCAGCCCCCGACAACCCAGCCCCTTTCTGCCTGTGTGGATTTGGCTGCTCTATGGAGCTCAGCAGTAGAATCGGTTTGTCCTTTGTGGCTGGCCCTGGGTACAAGAGGTCCTCTGTGGGGTTCTTGGGCCACGTGAGGGATGCTGTCTGCCAGCCTCGCCAGTCTGGCTGCCCAGGTCTGCTGCCCTCTCAGCCCCTACCCCGCACCCAGGGCAGTTGCCTCCCCATGCCTGGAGCCTCCTTCCTATATTGCGGTTTCAGCCTGAATGTCACCACTCACAAGGTCTTTCCTGCCCAGCCCACCAGAGCTGCTTCCCCTCTGTCTGCTTGTGCTTCTCGGTCTTGCTTTCTCTGTAGCTCATCACAGCCCACGGTCCTTGGCTTGGCCATTGCCTGGCACCTGTCTCGAAGGCGGGTGCCAGAAAGGCAGGGACCTTTGCTGGCCTGTGCAAGGCTGCACCCCCAGCTCTTGGCAGCACACTTGGCGCACGCTCGATTCTTGTCTCAGTCTCCTCCTGTTTCTGTGAAAAACTACAAAAATGCAGTGGCTTGAAGCAGCCCATGTTTCTCATGGCGTAGCTCAGGAGGCCCACGTCTGAAAGCAGCCTTGGGGAATGCAGGTGTCGGGGCCAGGCTCCTTCTGGAGGCCCTACGGGAAACTGCATCCTTGTCGCCTCCCAGCCCCCTGAGACCTCCTGCATGCCTGGGCTTGTAGCCCTGATTACTCGGGCCTCTCCTCTGTTTCCTCTGAATCCTCTCTGCAACGGGACCTTTCCCTATTGTCAGATCACACCTGCAAAGACCTTTTCTCCAGGGAAGGTACTGTATTTTCAGGTTTTGGGGGTTAGGATGTGGACATTTCTAGGGGACCATTAGTCTACCACAGGGCGCAATAAATTTGTTGAACAAATGAATAATGAATGCTTGGGTCTCTTTAACAAGGGAATCCTGAGTTTCAGTTCCAGGTCTGGCTCAGGCACCATGTGGTTGTGTGACCTTGGACAAGTCTCTTTCGGCTCCGAGCCTCAGTTTCCTCATTTGTTATTTGTGTTCTGAACTTCCATGACCTACCTGATTCTTGGAAGGCATGTAGGAATGCCAACAAGAGTAAAAGGAGACACTCATTTTCCAAGAGCTTGGAATACCACAGCTGAGAGGCCTAAGAAAGAGGAAGCATGACTGTGGTCTGTTCAAGGCCATGTCCAGGACACTTGGGAAGTGTGCAGTCCTGAGGGGGCGGGCTTACCTAAGAGGTGACATTTCAAATGGCTCTTGACACATGAGTAGGAGTTTAAGTGGTAGAGAAGTGGAAAATAGAATTCATGGCCAGCGCCAGGCCACAGACCTCTTTGAGGAACTGTGACTGTTGTGGTGTGATCAGAGATGGAGATTGTGTGTGTTTAGGGGTGTCGGGAAAGGAGGCCTTGCAGGCCACAGCCAGGAGCCCGGCTCAGCTCTCAGGTAAATGGGAACCACAGTGGGGCTTTGGGCTGGAGGTGGGGGGTGAAGCCCCTAGTGTGGACCACTCACTCAGGCTGCCATGGTGGAGGGAGGGACTCAAGAGAGGCCCAGCCCTGAGGTAGAGGGACAGTGGGGAAGAAGAACAAGGCCAGGATCAAGGGACAGCAGAGTCGGTGGGACCTGCAATAGTTGGGCGAGTGGTGGTGGCGGCGGCGGTGGTGGTCTTCAAGATACCAAGATGCTCTTGATCGGAGGTGGGCGATCTTCCCTGTTCACACCTGGTTCACAGCCAACCCCCAGGCACACAGGCCAGGCCACCCCCATCTCCCCCTCACCTGGGGAAGCCCACAGCTCAGTCAGCCCCTAGGGGCACGGCCTCTGGGAGGCCCAGCTCGAGGGGGATTTTGCAAGTCTCTGGAGACCCAGAGTTAGGCTAGGATGGAGGTCCCCTTAGAGTGGTTCCTTGAAGAGGATTTCTCTATTTGAAGGGATCGGGGACTTCTCCTTTCACGACATGAATGTCAGAGACTCTGGCTTCCACCATGACTAAGATGTCTGAGCCTGTGGGTGGAAGGAGCGTTTAAATACCAGGCCTGCCTGCCCTCTGACCATTTGACACCTGGACTGAGACACTCACAGCAAGACATGGCCAGCCTGCAGACTCCGCTCCTGGCTGTCCTCATCCTCCTCTCAGTGATGCTTCAGGCAACTGATGCAGGTGAGGCTGGGGACCACGGTGGCTTCCTCCTTCCTCCTCTCCTAGAAAGAGCACTAGGTCCTAATCCACCATTGGCTCTCGCGGCACTGGGTAGTGACAGTGCTTTTTAGGCCTCAGTTTATGCATCTGTTAAGGAGGTAGTCTCAAAGGCTTAGCCTCAGGATCTGCCTCCTGGAGGTTGGGAGTTGGGGTGGGCAGGCCCTGGAGAGGTGGGGACGCAGAGCGCCCAGGGTCAGGCCCAAGTGCGGTAAGGCAGAGCTACATGGAAGACCTTCCCTGGGAAAGCTGGTCCTGCCCTGCCACCACCCCAGCTTGCTCCGCTCCTGTCCTTACCTGGGGTGCTAGATCCTCTTCACCGCACTGCGCTGTCTGCTCCAGGCTGTGTCTGGGATTGAGCACTGGAGTGAGAGCCAGCAGCCAGACAGGCGCTGCGCACAGGTATTGGCTTTCTGAGCACTTCCGTGACTTTCAGAAAATGTGAACGCTCCCAGCCACTGATGCTTTTAGCAGCTTGGTCAGAGCAGGAAACTGGGCCTTGGAGATGTTACATGATGTGGTCACGGTGGCCCAGCAACTCAGGACAGAGCAGGACTAGAGTCCAGGTAGTGTGACAGTCCCCACCTGACACTTCGTCCTGGCTCTGCCCAGGCTTGCTGTGTGATCTTAAGCAAGTGCTGCCCCATTTCTGAACCATGACCTCACCAGTACACAGTGAAGCAGGCGAGAGCAGATGTGAGCTTAACAAACTTCCCAAGTGTTATATTGGAAGAACTTGGCTGGGGACAGCAGAGCGCGCATTCCTGTAATCCCATCTACTCTGGACACCGAGGCAGGAGGACCATAATTCAAGGTCAGCCTGGGCAATTTAATGATTTAGGGAAACTCTGCCTCCACATAAAATTTAAAAAGGACTGAGGATGTACAGTAGTTCAGTGTCCTCCAGTATCACACACAAAAAGAAAGCACATGGAGTTTGTGAGCCTGGGTCTGAGGCCTAAATAACAGCAACACTTGAGGTTTCACGATTGGCTCAGAGGCAGAGACTCACCTAGAAGCTTATCGGAGTTTGTTTTCTTGTGTTTTTGAGATATGGTCTTGATGGCCTTGAATTCACTATAGGGCCCAGATTGGCCTCCAACTCATAGAGATCCTCCTGCCTCAGCCTCCCAGTTGCGGTATTATAGGCTTGTGCCATCATGCCCACCAAGAAGTGTATTGTTGATGGCTATTTTGAATCTACCACCTGCGGCACACCCTCCTAGGGCACAGACATTGCAGTCTTCGTGGCTTTGTAGAGGCCTCATTGTTAGGGATTTTTACTAGCCCAGAGTCATCTGGTAGGTATCCTTCCAGTGGGGGCAGCTCTTCCCTGGAGGCTGGAAGACCCTGGAAAGGGTGGTAGCCAAGGGTGACCCTCTGCTCCTCTCCCCCAGGTCCCTACGGGGCCAACGTAGAGGACAGCATCTGCTGCCGGGACTTTGTCCGCTACCCGCTGCCGCCGCGCGTGGTGAAGGACTTCTACTGGACCTCAGACTCCTGCCGCAGGGCTGGCGTCGTGTGAGTAGTGGGCTGGCCATCAGGCCTTAATGGGTGTGGTCCGGGGTGGCACCAGAGCTGCAGAATGGGACAGAGCTGGACATCTGCTTGGAGGCTTGGTTGGAAGACGTGGCTCCCCCACACTTGAGTGTGCCAAGAACAGAGACAATGGGCTGGATCACTGGACAAATATGACTGGATGCCCACCACGTGCCCGGCAGCAGGCCAGACTCTGAGGCCGCAGAGCTGAGTGTACAGGGCGCCGCCCAGCATGGGCATGGTAGTGTGGGCAGTACATAGTTCCAGGCTATTGGCTACAGGCTCGGGGGTGGTGTAGGCAGCCTGCCTGCTACCGCTGCCACCAGAGGCATCTGAGTCCTCTCCAGGGTCCTGGGGATTATTTGAGGAAGTGCATTTGCATCAAAAACATAATAGAGTGTTTGCTAAGTGCTAGTGGTTATGATCAGTCCTTTAGAAATACGAGCTGCTTTATCCCAGAAGGAGCCCTGTGCGATAGGTGTCACCTGGTCTGCTTTTTGCCACATGCGGACAGCACAGAGGGATTAATCCCCCCCCCCCAGCACCACGGGGCATCAGAACAGCAAGTAGGAGGTGGAGAGCTCACTACTGGCACACAGTAGGTGCTTCCTCGAAGCATACATGTGACCTTTGCATTCCGAGCCGGAAGGCACTCTAGAGAGAATGTGGCTTGACAGAGCGGGGAACAGAAGTTCAGGGGGATGGTGCTTTGCCCAGTAACTGCAGTGACCAGGACAGGCTGCCCGCAGGTGGAGGCCACCAGTGCTGCTTTCCTTGCTCTTTCTGTTTATTGATTGTCTGTGTGTTAGGGGCACCCAGGGAACAAGGGGAGCCCAGAGCTGTGGGCCCCACTGTCAGGCTCTGGAGAGGCAGAGGCAGGAAGGGCATCCCAGGGTGTGGACATGGGTCGGATCACAGGCAGCCCTCAAACCATGCTGGTCTATAGCAACTCAGGTGCCCCAGGCCTTCCCTGCTGTTTCTGGGTGTGAGGTGGACGCTGGAGCCTAAACTGCAGCTTGCTGTCTGGTCCTGAGCTAGAGTCCATCTCTGCCCCCATGCAGGGGCTTGGAGGAGAGGACATTCCTGCCCAGGACAGTCTAGGTTTCCAGCATGGTGCTCAGATCTCATCAGGCCTGCTACTCAGGCAAGCTGCTTTACCTCTGTGGGCCTCAGTTTCCTTAGCTGTACAATGGGGTGAATAACAGGGACTAACATGAGCTGAACATGAAGATTAAGAGAATCCACATCAAAAGTTCAGGCCAGTTCCTGGCAGAATTTTCTAATACCTACTGTACACTGTAGCACTTAACAGCATATACTTTTTTGAGACTTTTGTGTGCATTAACTCATCAAAGCTTCTTCAATGTCTTATGAGGTGAACTATGATTATCATCCTAGCATTTCATGCTAGCTCTGTCACTTATCATCAGGCCACTTTGAGTCTCATGTGGAAACTGAGGCTCAGATAAATTAAGTGAAATTGGGGCTGGGGATTTAGCTCAGCAGCATAAGCACCTGACTTGCAAGCAGGCAGTTGTGAGTTCGATCCCTGGTACTGATAAAAACGAAAAAGACAATAAATAAATTAAGTGAAATTATAGAGCTAGCATTTGTATCCCAATAGATGGCCCCAAGCTCCATGGTTTTGGCCACTACTCAGTATTCTTTTCCCTAAGACAATGACAGTCATATAAAACTCTTGGAGAATCTAAACCACGGCCTGGCCTAGCACTCAAGGCTGGAACTGAGGACTTAATGATCCTAGAGGTCCACGAGGTCCTGGAGGATCCTTGCTACTCCTAGCCTCTTGTTCCACCTGAGAAATGGGTCTGCATACAGCAGTGGCTTCTAAATGTTGAAATATTCTACATAGCAGATGCTCCTACATACAACAGGTGGCTAAACTGCTTAGCCCTGCATACATTAGGTGACTTATTCATTCTGTACCTTATGCATTCTGCACACT
Organism: Cavia porcellus; assembly: GCF_034190915.1. Lineage (NCBI taxonomy): Eukaryota > Metazoa > Chordata > Mammalia > Rodentia > Caviidae > Cavia > Cavia porcellus. The sequence goes on from NW_026947487.1 coordinate 84,235,940, forward strand.
ACGAAGCAGGTATTCCAACATACAGGAGGTGACTCATAAATGCTGAAGCCCTGCCTGTAGTAAGTGACTCATAAATGCAAAGCTCACATCCTTGCTGCATGCTAATGCTGGCACATGTCTTCCTGCATCTCCTCCCTCCAGCCTGCAAACCGTCAAAGACCGGGAGATCTGTGCTAACCCCAAACTGCCCTGGGTAAAGAAGATTCTCCAGAAGCTGAGCCCATGAGGAGGCACCATGATGACCACTGCCTTTGGATTCTCCAGCAAGGCTCGCCAAGCCCTACCTCTCCACCTTTGCAGCTGCTGCTCACAGAAGCCTGTGCCTGTAACTCCCTCTGTGCCCTCTCATCTCCATCCCTGCAGCTCTCGCCCTCTGCTGGGCCTCCCTTCAGGCCCCTCCAGCCTCAGTACAGCCAGGGTCCCTGTCTTGATCAGCCACCTCTTTGCTCCCACTGCTCTCGAAGAGATCAGACCCTGCTGCTGGCCCCGACCCTTTGATCTGGGTGCTGTCCTCGTGCCCAGCTTCAACCCCTTCCCTTCCTGTGTATTGAGCTCCAGTTTCCTCTTCCCCAAACCAACACTGCTCGCTTCCACTTTGGGATCTTTCCAGGGCTGTTCCTGCTACCTGCACATGGCCAGGTCTCCCACACTCCCAGGGTTTGCTCAGCCCAACTAATCAAGACAATTTTTAGACTTCCCTGGCCCTTTGCCTGCTCCTATTAGGTTTGACTACTGTCTGCTCAGAATTTTCAGGACTTAGAGGCCCACCCTCCAGCACCACTGCTTGGACGCAGGTCCCCATCTTGTTATTCTTATCTCCTGGCCTCCAGCATAGAGCACAGAGCCCAGGGCCTGGCTCAGAATCAGAGAGCTCTGCAAGGGCTGCAGACTGGATCAATAAAATGATGTGTCCTCCACCCCAAAACAGGCACTTACTTCTCAATACAGAGATCCATGGCACTAGAAAGGATGAATTGGGTCAATTGTGGATTCCTGATTTGCTCGGATTCACCTGTCTTCCCCATTTTAACTATGCATTGGTCAAGTTTGATTTTTTTCTTCTCTCAGAACTTATTGGTCTTTCAGTCTCCAGCAGTCAGGGCTGATCTCTTCAGAATTCACCCCAGTCCACTTCCCCTGCCTCCTTCCTTAACAGCTGATTATTCTGTTGAGTTCGTGCCACGGTGTCGGTGGTGATCATGGCTCGGTATTATAAGCTGCAGTTTTATTTATGTGTAAAAAGAGGGTAATAGTTAAGAGGTTAAGTGGATGAATGGGAGAACTTGAGGAACCCTGTGGGAGGGGACAAGATGGCACTTTTGAGGCCTCTGGAGGAAGCAGGTTATAGTGGGGCTGCTATGTATGTGAAGGAGCCTGGGGAAACTTGCTCTTGGATGTTTGGGGCCGGGCTAAGAACTGGGGTTTGGGAGTATCTCAGATAAAAGGAATAAACTGACAATGTTCGCTCCTTTCTGAGGGAGCCTGCTGCCATTCAGTGGGGCGGTTGGCACTGTAAAACCCTGAGCAGTGACCCATGTTAGTGCTCAGAGCCTCATGTGACTAATGAAGATGAGAACAGTCACCTCATGGTTACTGAAGGGCTTGGGTCCAAAGTGCACCTTGCCCCAGCCACGCAGCTCTGGGTCTTCCAGGCCTGTGTCCCTCACCTGCCTACTGCCCACGAATGGAGCCTTCAAGTGTCCTGGGGGCTCCAAGTGTTATGTCCCCTCCTGTCTTGCTCTTGCCCCTCAGGCCTTCTGGAAAATAAATCCTCTCAAACAGTGTCTGCTATGGTTCCTTGGCATTTGTGGTCCCTGTGAGATGAGGTAGGGGGCACCACAGCCCCTTTTCTCCCTGACCGGGGAAGAATATAAATTGCCCAAGATCACTCTGCGAAGGACACAAAGTCTTGAGGGCAGCTTCATAAGTGCCACAGGGAGGTCCAGCTGTTGGCCCCAGAGCTTCCCACCAACCGGGCCCAACCCAGGTCCAGCTATGAGGAGGATGTGGAGAGGCCATGGGTCTGAGCTTAAAGTAGTAGCATATTCATTCACCAGCTCAACCTAAACTTTCCCCTTCAAGAGTGGGTGCTGGGGAAGAAGGAAAGAATTGATCAATAAAATCTTCCTCCTTCAACAAACAACTCCAAGTCTCAGGGGCTCAACCCAACAGAATTATCTCCTTCCCTCATTGAGTCAAATCCAGCATTCCTGGTCTACATTCCATGTGGTCATTTGGGGACCTAGACTCCTTCCTTCTCATGGCTGCTGTAGTAGTCAACTTTCTGTTGTTATGATAAAATACCTGAGAAACCCCACTTAATAAAGGAAAAGGTTCGTCTTGGCTCAGCTTCAGGAGTTTCAGTCTATAGTTTCTGGGCTTTGTCCCTTTGGGCCTCTCTGGTGTCACAATACATGATGGCATAGGCACTGGTGGAGGAGGACTGTGCTCTTTATAGTGGCCAGGAAGCAGAGACCCAGAGAGAGCTAAGGAAAGAGGCTGAGATCCCAATTTACCCTTCAAGGAGACAGCACCCCAGCACCTCTCAGGGGTTCTACTGCCTTCACAGTGCCAGAGACTGGAGACCAAGCCCATAACCTCTGAGGATATTTCCAAACCATAGCAGCCATGCCCTTCTACAGTTTGAACTCTTCCACCACCCGCAGATGGGCAAAGATGGAGGATTATGGGAGGATGGGATAAGCCTGGTCACATGCCATTGAGCAAAGGATGCTGGGAAATAGAGCCAGACTGTGTCCAGGAGGGAGAGGAGGCAGGTTGCAGAGCACCCGGTTCACCTGGTACGGAACTCTCGTGGGGTGTCAGCTCTCCTAGGCTTCAATCCTTCCCGGAATTACTAGACAGTTTCTCTGCCAAGACAATAAAACAGGAGCCTGCTGCCCTCGGGCGTCTCCACGGCTTCCTGAATGCAAGCACTCATTTCACACCCATCTTGTGACATGTGCCCTTTGGTCCCCTTTTTATCTGCCTTGCAATGGAATTTCCAGAGCTGTAGCTCTGACATGCAGAGTGCTTGCCAAGAATAAGCAGCAAGAATAGGAGGAGCAGTGGATTTAGACCAGCGTGGGAACTCTCCCTGCTTGTCGTCAGGAGCAGGGTGCTTCTTGCTGAGCCTTGGCTTTCCTCTCTGTGAACAAGAGGCAAGAAAAGCATGTCAGTGTATGTAGCTGTGAGAATCCCAAGAGGCAAAGGACAGGCATGCGTGTGATCCCAGCTCTCTGGGAGCCTGGGGTAGAAGAATTGAAAGTTCAGCCTAGCAACCTAGAGAATTGGTGAGACACTGTCTCAAAACTTAAAAAGAAAACTGTTAAAGGGTTGGGGATGCAGCTCAGTGTGAACACCCTGGGTTCAACCCTCAGTACCAAAAAAGAAAAGGAAAGAGAGAGAGACAGAGACAGAGACACAGACACAGACAGACAGACAGACAGACAGACAGACAGATAGAGACAGAGAGAGGAAAACAGACAATCCAATGACAAACTGGACAAAAGACTTGAATAGATCTTAAGAAGATATTCAAATAGCCAATAACCACACAGGATACACATTTGTTATTTGATTTCTTGGTGATGAAATTTCTTGATTATGGAATCAAAGGGGAAAAAGAACTCTTCTACATTGATGGTGGGAATGTAAACTGGTACAGCTAGTATGGAAGTTAGTACAGAGATTCCTCAAAAACTAAAACTAGAAATTTCATTTGGGACAACTCATTTGGGACTCTTTCTGTCTCTCAGGACCTATTTCTACTCTCCAATAAATTTTTCTGTTCTAAACAACAACGACAAAAAATTCTATTTAACACAGCTCTTCCTCTTCTAGGTATCTTCCAGAAAGAATTAAAGACATCTTATTAGAGTGATCCATGCACACCCATGTTTATAGCGGCACATCTCCTAATAACTAAAGCTTAAAAATAGCCTAAATGTCCACCAACAGATGAACGGATAAATAAAATGTGGTTTTATACACAGTGGAATGTTACTCTGCTATAAAGATAAACTTGAGTCATTTGTAGGAAAACGGATGGCCCATGAGACAATCATGTTCCAGAAAATAAATCAGACACATAAACTTTAATATTGCATGATTTCTCTTATGAGAAACCTGAAATATAAATATAAAGCAAAATAAAGGACAGGTGATAAGAAGTAGGAAGATAGATCTTTCTCACATGGGAAGGGGATCAACAGATGGAGGGAGGGAAAAAGAGGAGGGAATGGAACGAAACAGGAATTAAGTCTGTGACGTCATGTACCAACTCCCCACAAGAGCTGGTGCATGTATATAATGAAACATTATCTACCAGAAATATATACTAATAAAAATCAAAATTAAAAAAAGATGCGCAACAGCCCTAATCACTGCCAACAGACCACAATAAGACAACAGTGTACATCCATTAGGATGGCTATTACATCAACAAGACAACAGAAAGTAACAAGTGTTGGCAAGATTGAAACCCGGGTGCCCTGATGGTGGGAAAATAAAAAGCTGCAGCCGCGGTGGAAAGCAGTATGATAGTTCAAGAAATCAAACAGACCAAGGCAAGGAGACCACAAGTTTTGGCCTAACTGCGCAACTTAGTGAGATCCTGTCTCAAAATTTTAAAAATTTAAAAAATTTTTTAAAAAGGCTGGGGATGTAGATGAGCGCAAAGACCCTCGATTCAACCTCCAGCACCACAAAATAAATAAATAAGCAGAATTACCAGAGGGGCTCTGTATATCCAAAACAAAATTGGAAGCAGGGTCTCAAAGAGAGGAGTACATTCGTGCTCATAGCTGAATTCTTTACATAGCCAAAATGTGGAAAAGGACCACATGTCCACTCGATAAGTAAATGGACAATGTGGTCTATAAAAACTAAAGAATAGCTGGGGATTTAGCTCAGTGGCATAAGCACCTGCCTTGCAAGCAGGAGGTCATGAGTTCGATCCCCGGTACAAATAAAAACAAAAAAAAAGACTAAAGAATATTATTTAGTCTTAGAAATGAGGGAGAGTCTGATGTATACGACCACATGAACATGCCCCAAGGATATCATGCCAAGTGCAAGAAGCCAGTCACAAAAGGACAAATACTGTAGGCTTCTATCTACAAGTGTCACCCGGAGTAGCCAGTGCTAGAGACAGGAAGTAGCGTGGTAGCTATGAGGGACTGGGGAGGTCAAATGGAGAGCCACTGTGTAATGGGGACAGGGTTTCTCTTTGGAAGACAGGACATTTCTGGAGGTGGAATATGGTGACGGCTGCACAAGGTGAGCGTAACACCACTGAACGGTGTGCTCAAAATGGTTAAGATGATAACTTTTATGTGTACTTTGCCTCCGTAAAAAAAGAGAGTGTGGCCAGGCATGAGGGATATGCTGGGTCCGTTCAGGCAGCCTCCCTGACTGGCCAGCAAAAGGGAGCAGGATAGTCCCACTCCCAAGCCTCCCTCCTTCTGCCCAGTGCTGCCCGCTTCTCTAATTGCAGCTTTGGCTCAGAGCCCTCCAAGTCCAGCTCTGCTCTCTCCTGCTTGTCTTCAAAACTTTCTACACTATGGCCCAGCTTCAGCCTCCAAATGACCTCTTCCTTGGAGCCAGAGGTACCAGACCATTCCCGCGCTCTCTTCAGGTCCCCTGCCCCCTACTTTAGGTAGGGTTTTCTCTCTGCCTGGAATAGTCCAGCAAATCCTATCTGTGCACACATCAGGGTGCAGCTCTTCCTGCCCAGTTTACTGGTGAGTCACAAGGGAATCATACTTTTTTCAGAAAGAATTATCAATCACCTATCATCCATTCCAAAACATAAGCTAGGTGTGGTGGTAGGAGGATCATTGCAAGTTCGAAACCAGCCTGGGCTACAAAGTGAGCTCAATTCCAGCCTGAACTGCATAGTGAGATCCTGTCTCAAAAAGGCAAAAACAAACAAATGAATGTTTGGATGTGCCTCCCATCGATTGGTACAGTGACAAGTGCATGGAATTATTCATAAAAAATCCTTGCTGTCCTATGTTTATAGCAGCACAATTTGTAATCGCCAGATCTTGGAAACAACCCAAGTGTCCATCAACTTAGGAATGGATAAAAAGTTGTGGTATTTCTATACAATGGAGTATTATTCAGCTATAAAGAAGGATCACATTGAGATATTTATCAATAAATGGGCGCAGCTTGAGACCATACTCATAAGTGAAATAAATCAATCTCGTATGTGTGAATACCGAATAGTTTCCCTAATGTAAGTAATGATTCAAATATATAAAAATATGTGGTAATCATGATTCCCCATTATGTGGCCTTGAAACCTTATAAAGTTTTCACTTATTAATTAGAAAGGCTTTATTCTGGGCTTCTTAATATGGAAATATTTGAAGCTATAGTATATGAAGTTTTATCCAAATATTTCAAGGAAAAAGACAGACACTATGGTAACTACTATTAAGTCAGGTTATTTGGTGGTGAAGCACTAGGTTGCTGAAACAGTCATGCTTTGACCTGTATTGTTATATTGTTATGTCCTGTTTTATCTCAATCTCTCCCTTATTCTTTAAAAAAATTATTTAGTTATTTCTTATGTTTGTTTTAATTAAGGGGAAAAATTTAAAAAACTAGGATATATAATAGTAACTCTTTTTGATTTCCTATTAACTTGTTTTGAAGTCCTGTAATACTCCCACGATCTTGTTTTGACTGATTAGACTCTGTTCCATTCTGTATGATAGTATCAAGTTTGAGGGTATAGGCAGCTACTTTAAAGGCAATAAGATTCACTAAGATGCCCATTCTGGTTTGACTATTGTCTCCTTTGGAAGTCCTGTAATGTTTACAATGCCTAAGTTTTATTGGTCTTGTTCTCTACTGTTTTGTCCAACTTTATAATATCTAATGAGATAGACAATTCTTTTTAAGGAAACAAGAGACAATGTTGATAACCATTGTTGATAACCTTGTACTCTGTTCTACATCATGTGCTATGTCTATCCTTGGTTTTGACTGACAGCTTTGTTTTGCCATATTTGACTTTATTCTCTCCCCCCCAAAAAAGTAATAAGAACTAAGGAGTAATAAAATCCAAAATGTGTAAATTTTGTTGTAAAAAAGAGAGGAAGGGGAAAAAAAAGAGCTCTAACGGATATAACAGCAAGTGTGTTTAGGGGTGTTAAATAGCTGACTATATTAATGTTTTTGGATCATTGAACACAGCTGTCTGCAGTCTCTCTGTTTGAATGTCCACTTTGTATTCTTTGATACTGTGATTTGAGCAACTATTTCCAAAATGATAATATGTAATCTACTAACAGGTGATTTCTTACTGTTATGTTTTTTTTTTTTTGTAGTTCTGTATTACGTGTACCCTTACACCGCTTTGTTTTGTTTTGTGTTTTTCTCTTTTTCCTCTTAAATAAAATTAAAAAAAAAATCCTTGCTGTGATAGTGTAGCCTGGGGCTAATACAATCATAGATCTAACTTCTGGTTTACAGGAAATGCATAGATTAGAGAAACAAATCAGATGCCTTACGCTAAATAAAAAATGAGAACATTGTATAACACAATGATGTTGACTCTTCAAAAGGTCAAGATAAGCCAAGTTCCCATAATTTTATCTGTTTGGGAGGCTGATCCAGGAGGATTACAAGTGTAAGGCCAACCTGGGCAATTTAGCAAGAACTTGTCTCTAAATAAAAATCAATAAAGGAAATAAATAAATAGACAAACTGACTGAGATAGAGCTGGAAATGTAGCTTGGAAGCCATGTACCCCCCCTAAAGGTCAATATTGTTAAAAAATGATCAGGTGGTCTGAAATGACTAAAAAGAAATAATCCTAGGCCACTCATGAGCCTACATTGGATGGTGGTTCAAAAAATAAATAAAAGTAAGAAAAGGACTGAAGGAGAGGAGGGAGGTAGAGGAGAGGGAAAAGAAAATATAAAATACATTTTGGGGGACAATTGGAAATTTTAAAATTTGAATCGGTGTTAGATTGAGACAGGAGATCAGGGCAAGGCAGAACTGGCTGCTGATTATGAGACCGCAGTGCACATGCGCAGAGCAGCTCCCAGGTCCCTTCACCGGACTCCTCATGAGAACGCGCAGGTTTCCCCCGGGGCGGCCTAGACCGAATGTCAGCCAGAGGATTGGGGGATACAAAGACAGTTGCCACTGAGTGTTTGCCACTGTGTTTCCTCTCTCTTGGGGCCACCCTCACGCTGTAGGGTGTACTTCTCCTCATCCTTTTGCTTGGCTCAAACTCACTCTGTCAGAGCCTGTTTCTTTCCTACCTTAAATCAAACTTTGTTACCATTTATGCTTATCTTGACCAGTTCTTTGCTCAGGACAGAAAGAACCTAGAAACCATCTCTACCAGGAGACTCCAACACCCCAAAACCTAGTAACAAGATTACAATTAGTCACTGTCAATTTTGTCAGATGTGATAATAGTGTCATTACGAAAGACAGTATCATTACAGTAGGACTATCTAGGGGCAGTGCCGAGTGTCCTTAATTTACTTTGCAATAGTTTGACAAAAATAAAAGAAGAAATAAAGATGGAAAAATGTTCATCATTGAATCAGCAATAGAAATTTGAGAATCCTCTGTTCCACTTTTTCTTCTGTATTATTTGAAATGTTAATAGAAACAAACTTCCTCTGGTCCTGAAGCAGTGTCTCTCATGGCCCTGGCCCTGCAGCCTGGAGTCCCTGGAAGCCTTGAGGTGGGGGTGGGGGGTGGGAGACAAGGGCTTTTCAACTCAGGCACCAGCACCAAGCACACTCCGAGGCTTAATAACAAGTAACTCACATGCAGGCACTGTGAATGTTCTTGGTTGTACTCAATCTGTTAGCAGCTTGGTGTAGCCATTAGCATCCCAGTTATGGGAGGGGAAACTGAGGCATGAGAAGTTGAGAAACTCGCCCAAGGCGATGCCCTTTTTAAGTGGTGGAGTTATGTTTGCTGCAAGGTCTGGTTACTATGGCCAAGTTTAATCTCAATTCATTTAGTTCTGATGAGACTGGTGGACGTGGTCATTCTGATTTCAGCAGGGAGAAAAGCTGGGCTTGGAGCCGGTGGGGGATGATCCCAAGGAGGAAGGAGGTCAAGCAGAGTGCTTGGTGTCATGGCACTATCTGGGCCCAAATGCACTCCTTGTGTCAGTCTCACGCTGGGGCAGAGGTGTGTGGTCTGGGGGTCTTGAGCTTGGGGCAAATCCAGACTCTTTGCCCCCTTGATGAGCTTCAGGAAGTTTCTTGGCTCCCACTTGGCTCTCAGTTTCCCCACCTATAAAACAGACCATGAGAATGGCAGTTTATACACTGGCTTTGTTGTGACTGTTTATGTGTGTTAACCATAAAAGGAGCCGTTCTTTGGGACTGGAAGCTTCCTGGTTTCTTACCTGCACTGTTTGGGGCAGGTCTGAGTATCACCAGTGGACATTGACCTGTGATAAGAGAGGTATCCCTCTTAAGGAGTGTCCAGCCTCCCAGTGCACAGCCCTCACAGCCAGCTATGCTTGGGTGTGGCGGCTGGGGAGAGAGGGAGCAGAAGACAGGCCGTGGTCACTCTGCCCACCCATCATGGGCTGGCTAGCTCCTTAGTCTGGGCTATTGGCTTGCAGACAAATTGGTTGTTCCTCTGGCTGGACTTAGTCCAGAGCAGCTCACTCTTGGTGAGGATACTGCTCTCCAGTTCTACATTCCCAAGGGTGGTGATCCTTCCCAGAATTAGCAGGCTCCCTCTGCAGGCTGGCAGGGGCCAGAGCTGGAGATAGGAGAAGGCGCAAGGCAGGAGAGGAGGCTGAGAGCAGGAGGTGGGAGCTCCGGCTCTCTCGCAGTCACGAAGAGCTTGCCAGACCCAGACTGGGGACCCAGAACTCTGTCTCTCAGCCTCCCAGGCTTTTGCTTATTGTTCACTTAGAAGCCAGCTCCCCAGGGGAGGTGGCCTGTGCGCAGGGGAGGAGACTTGGTCCTTTGAACCCTGGCAGGCCCTGGTCCAGTGTCCTGGAAGGCAGAACGGTAAGCAGCCAGTGGCTCAGACCCCTGCAGCGGCCCCTCCCCAGCGGAGCGGCTGGTTCCTTGGCAACATCTCCAGGAATCCAGCGCCAGGCTCAGGCTTGCTTCCTCTCCCCTCCCACCGCCTGCCTGCGGGGCTGGGGGTGGAGGCAGCCAGCCCATTATAAGAATTGAGAGCCCATTCTAAGAAGCAGCGACACAGCCAGGTGGCCGAGGGACAGCAGCAAGCTCCAACCAAGGCCCCAGCCTCCTCCCTGGACCCCGCGCAGGCCCTCGCCCACCCCAGCCATGGCTCCCACACCTCTGTCGCAGCTGCTGTGCCTAGCTGTGCTCTGCCATCTGATCGTCCTGCTGGCTGGTGAGTGGGGCACGGCCTGGGCATGAGCTGGCAGGGGGGCCACCCTGTCTCTGTCCCTTAGGTCTGACAGCAGAGTCCCCAGACCCACCTGGGGAAAGCAGAAAGGGATGTGTGGGAGGGGGCTGGGTACTGTCCGTGCCTGGCTAGTGAGCAAGGTAGCCGCTCACAGCAGCATGGAAGGGGTGTGGGTGGCACAGGGTGCCAGGTGAGGTATAGTACTAGGAAGGTGGGGTTCAGCCCGAAGGAGCTTCCCAGGGGAACGAGCTTCCCAGGAGAAAGAGCTTCCCAGGGGAACCGGGAGGGAAGCTGAGTCCTCCCACCCTAGGTTAATGTGTAACCTTCAGCCCTGGTCTGGAACCAGGGATAGTTGGGACTTTCAAGGTTCCCAAGGGTAGGGGACCCAAGACTAGTGAAGCTCAAGGTCACCTCCTCTCAAGCATGGGGCCTGTTGCAGTGGGGCTGGTCTGATGCTCCAGTGCCTCTGCCAGTTCCTGCCCATGATGCTGTCTTCCTCAGCTGTGCACAGCTTCCATGCACAGCTCCTACCTCCAGCCCCTTGTTTTTGAGTGCTGGGACCTTACAGGACAAGGAATAGCCATTGGTAAGATGGAGGCCTAGAGAGGGTTAGAAACTGGCCTGAGGATGCACAGCCAGCAGGTAGGGCAGGAGGGCAAGACCTGGAAGACTTGATGCAGGAGAGAAAGCGAAGATTCACACCCACCAGCCTGCATCCACACACGCCTAGAGTCAGCCCTGGCCTCAGGCAGGGTCCAGCTCTCTGGCAGGCTGACTCTCAGAGAGGGTGGCATGTTGCCTCAGGTCATGCAGCCAGTCTAGGAGGATGAGAACCAGTCCCCAGCTTGCAGGGTACCTCCAAAGAGCAGACTCAACAGTGGGATAAAGAGTAGGATAGAGGGTGGGTGGGCAGGTGGGCGTAAGGGAAGCAATTTGCACTGGCTTCCTACTCTCTGACCTGAGCCCTGGGAACAGTGCGCACTGGGAGATGGGGAGTCAGATGGAGCTTGCTTTGCCATCACTTTACTGTGTGTCCCTGAGCAAGGTTTTGCCTTCTCTGGTTCCAGCTTCTGCCCTTTAAAAATAGCTATTGTCTCCTTGGTGATGGGCTCCAGCATCCACAAAGGCATTTTGGGAGAGAGAAGAGGAAAAAGAGGAGGAGGAGGAAAAGGAGAAGGAGGAAGAGCGGGCTCCTTTTACTAAGCTGGGGGGGGGGAGGATGGAGAGGGCGCCTTCAGTGCTTGGATTAGCAGCTTGATACCCAGTTCCCTAGTGGTGGCCCCTGACTGCTGGTAGATAGTGGGTGCTATTTCAGCCTTTCTGAGCCTCAGTTTCTCCGCCTATAAAATTGGGCATTCAACCAGCACCCCCCACCCCCGGCTCCTCAGCAGGGGGCTGGTGCAGGCTAGCTGCATCAGCTCCCAAATATGGGTCTATGGGGCTGTGGGAGGTGGGTGGCTCCATGGTTTTATGTAACAAACCTGCAGATCCAAGTCAGAGCGCAAGATTCTTCTCCCGGCTCACTGACGCATTCACTCCCACTCCAGTCCCACCGATAGGGAGAGAGAGAGAGAAAGAGAGAGAGAGAGAGAGAGAGAGAGAGAGAGAGAGAGAGAGAGAGAGAGAGAGAATCCATTTTAAGCTGCTCTAGTCTCCTTACCTGCAGATCCAGGCCCTGCCAAATTCAAGTAGAAACCCGCTATGTCTCAGTCAGCGAGGCCATTTGTGTCACTGAGTGTCTGCCTGCGCATCTTGTCCATTTACATAATGCAGAACAGGCTTGGGACACCTGCTGTGTGACAGGCCTTGTCCCAGCACTGGGGCCCCATCAGTGGATACAAGGGCCAAAGATCCCAGTCCTTAAGCTGTGAAATCTTGCTGCAAACGGCAGACAGCACACCACACAAATCAGTAAAGGACCTGGTCTGCTAGAAGGGAAAAAAGCACAGTAGTTAAACAATAACAGTAATAAAGTGGAGAGGAGGGAGCTGTGGATGTTTAAATTGGGGGTCAGAGAGGCCTTGCTAAGCCAACAGCACCTGCAGCTTGAGGGAGCTGGGGAGTGGGCGCAAGGATGTCTCCAAGGTGCTGGTCCTCGGGGGACATCTGGCAATTCCTGGAGACATTTTTGGTTGTTCCAAAGGTCTCAGCGTTTCAGGTTCAGTGTTGCTACTGAGGTCTGTCTAGGTAGAGATCCTGATGCCGAAGGCGGTCCTCCGAGACAGAATATCTGGTTCAGAGAGTCAGTAGTGTCACTGCTGAGCGACCCTGTTTACAGAAAGAATGTTCTGGACGCATAAACCAAAATCAACAACAACAAAAGAAATTCATTCTTCCCGGTTTGTCGACACACACCTATAAACCCAGCATTCAAGAGGTACAGGCAGGATTGCTACCTATCAGTTGGAGGCTGGCCTGGGCTATAGAGTGAGGTCAGAGCTGGCCTGGGTGATCTGGTGAGGCCTTGTCTCAAAAAATAAACAAATCAAAAAATTCTGTGCGTGGCGGTGCACACCTGTGATCCCAGCTAAAGCAGGGAAGCTGAAGCCGAAAAATTCTCGAATTTGACCCCAGACCACAAAACTTAGCAACTTATGGAGGCCTTGTCTCAAAATAAAGAAATAAAAAGGGCTGGGGATGTAGCTCACTGTGCAAGTCCTGTTCACTCCCCAGTACCAGGGGAAAAAATGTTCATTCTTGTGACTACTCTGTGAAACGGGTATTATGTCCATTTTACAGGTAAGGAAACAGACACACAGCTTTTAGCACCTCACCCAGGGACTCAGGCCATGGCTACCCTGAGCTACTTACCAGTCCTTGAGGGCCAGCCTAAGGGATGCCTCCTCCCAGAAGCCTCCCTTGATCTCATCCTGTGGCAAGCAGTCTCTTCTTATGATTGCCAAATATTCTGGAGCATGATGTTTCTGCCAGGCTCTGTGCCAGTCTAGATCACTGCGATGTCTAGGAGCTCTGTCAGTTGGCAGCTTGGGAAAGTGGTTTAATCTCTCTGCTCCTCAGCTTCTGCATCTGTGAAGTGGGGACAACAATACCCCCTTTGCAGGGATGTTAATAAGGGCCCTGTGCATGTGCTGACTGTGGGGTCCTATCCCCAGTGGCTGCTCGAGAGGACAGCCCTAATCCTTATGTGCATGTCTACCTTCCATCAGGCTGCGAAGCTTCTGAGGGCAGAGACAGGCCTTGTGCCTCACCCCACACCTAAGGAGACCCGCACAGGGCCTGCCTGTCAAGGAGGAACCAGCATGTGTTGGTTGCATTAATCATGATGACCTCTGGAATTTGTTGGGACTGAGATGCTTTTGATGAATAGTCGCAGGAGCTATGGGAGAGCGCTGGGTTTAAGGAGTGAGCACTGGCTGCGTCAGGAGATGGAGAGGGATGGATGGATGGGTGGATGGGTGAGTGGGCGGGTGATGTGAAATGGATGGACAGATGCAATGGAAGGAGAACAGAGGGTGGAGGGCTGGAGTGGGCAGATGGGTGGCTGTGAGGGAGAGGGATGAATAGCAGGTAGGTAGGTGGGTGTGGTATGAGTAGGAGATGACGGTAGGGGGCGAACGGGTGCCAGGATGGATGGGGTGGGGGTGAGGGACTGGCTTGGAGGAGGGAGGAGGGAGGAAGAGAAAGGACTCATCAGGCCAGCGCCATAGCCTTCTTGGCAGAACCAGCACTAGGACTGGCCAAGACCCTTCAGACACTGGCAGAGGGTAGGGACTTTGGAGACCAGGTGGCTTTGTGGCTTTTTTACAGCCCTCAAGGTGGACAGTCACCTTTCCCATACTGGATTCAGTGGCTTCCCTTCTGCCCACCCCGCAGCCTCTTGTCTCAGGTCATGCAGGGACATCACTTTTCCTGGGACTTCCCCAGGAAGACACCTGCCAGACCGATTCAAGGGCTGCCATCTGGCCCAAGCCTGGGAGCTCTGTGGTTGAGTCATTTTGAGGTCCTGCTGGGGAAGGATTGTGACAAGTCTGCACAGTGACTTTCATATCCTGGTCCCTCAGAGAGAGAAGGCAGCCTGGTAACTTGAGGAGACCCTCCTGCCACCCAGGAACCACTAGGCTGCCTCTTAATGACCCAGCCCAGACTGTGGGCCTCAACCACCATACCCACAACAGTGCAGGCCATGACCAAGGGCATGCTGGGAAAAGGAGGCGGCCACCTAGGAGGTCTGTGCCTGTGCACACGTGCACCTGTATTCAGGTGTGCGTTTGCACAGCTATTTGTGTATGGAATCACATGCCTTGGTGGAAGCCAGGGATCAGTGCGGGGCCTCCCAGGCCCTTAAACTTGGTCTCTCCACCCTACTGCCCTGCAAGTCCTGGCTTCTAGATGTTTGCAAAACCCTCTGGGCTCTAGCAGTTGCTGGACGTAACCTTGACCCAAATCTGGAACTCCAGCCCAGTCTGGTTGATTATATCTATCTTCTCTGTGGGTAACCAAGCAGAAAAAGTTCTGCTGCAGAGTCAGGAGGAAGGAAATAGGATGCAGACAGCTTCAAATGTTTATGTCAAATAAATAGTGTAGGCACCCTTGCCCCTGGCCTGGGGTTTCTCTCTGGTCCATTTGCTGCCTGGCCATTTGCTGCCCTGCCTACTGTACCCTGCTCCCAATCCCTAGCTGCTCCTCACCCCTCTCTTCCCTGGCTCTGGGGACTCCAAATGCCTCTTCCTTCTCTCAATCTCATTCTGCTAAGCAAAGGGAACATCTCTTCAGCAGGGCCCACCTTCCTAGAAGGCAGCTGTATGTACTGTAATTTCACATTTTAAAATGTGTGTTATCTGCCATGTGTGCCTGGTTGTCTGTTTTTCATCATGTGCCACTGGGTGTGAATATATACGTGTATGTATATTCAGTATGGTGGCACACGCCTGCAATCCCAGCACTTAGGAGGCTGAGGCAAGAGAGTCACTGTGACTTCAGGCGCAGCCTGAAATACATATTGAGACCCCGTTTCAAAAACAAACAAACCATGCCTGTGCTTGTTATCATGTGTGCACACATGAAATAGGGTGAGCACAGTGAGATGCAGGTGGACAGAGGTCCAGGTGTGTCTCCAAGGCGGGGAAATCCCTGAATACGAAACAGCCTGGCAGGTGCATACTGTCACTGTCCGTCTTCAAGGGAAAGGAGGCCCAGCAGATTGGGAGGCGGGGGGCGGAACCTCAGGCTAGAAGACCAGCATGTGGGCGTGGCTTCTGGCTTGGGTGGTGTGGCCAGCACAAGCTGGCCTGGGATGGCGGATGGGAAGCCAGGCGGTCCACAGACGCCCAGCTGACCGGCATCTCTGTGGATTCAGGACAGCAGCACGGTGTGGTGAAATGCAGCAATATTTGTGATAAGATGACATCACGAATCCCGAACCACTTACTGCTGGGCTATCGACTTAACCAAGCCTCCTGTGACAAGCCTGCCGTCATGTAAGTGCTACCCTGTGGCCTCCCCAGTCCCCGTCGGGCCCACAGTATTGTCCCAGGCCTCCACCAATCCATGTCCATACCTACCCACCGCACCCTGGGCTCCCAGCCACGGGCCTCGACAAACGTTCCCTTTCCTCCTGACCCCAGGCCACTTGGCTAGCCTTACTACCTGTGCTGCAGCCCATAGGTGAGAAATGACTCCCCCATGGCCAGTGTGGCTGGGCACAGCCTCCCTGATGTGTGACCTGGGGCATCTGTCACAGACGCTAATCTTCCCCAGCCTGTCATGTGCTGTAGCGAGCCCTCAAGTCACTGGATCTCACAGGGAGGTTGTGTGTGGTGGTCTCACAGTGCACAGTCCAGGCTCCAACACATAGGAACAAGTTGCAGCCAGGTAGCCCTGGTCACACTGCTTAGCCTCCACACCTTGGTTTTCTTATCTGTAGAATGGGTAACCAGAAGGGTTAGAGGCAGAGATCCTTATCTCCTTTGGACCACAGAGGAAGCAGGGCCCTGTGAGGACTGGATGGTTGAAATGAACTGTTTCCTTTCTGGCTGTCACTTCCACCACACACTCCAAGCACTTGCTTCTATTTTCTCCAGGTGAAGGGGAAGCAGGAAAGCACTTGAGGGGGACTACAATGTCACCCTGTCTTTCAGAACTTTTCTGGTTTTCCAATGTTCCTGAGCCAGGCACACTGACTTTATGTCTTTGAGCCTCAGTTTACTCATCCATAAAATGGGGATGAGCGTGGTAACTATGCTGCAGGTTGCGTGTGATGTGAACAGTGTATGACATAGAGCCCAGTCAGCTGCATGCCTCAGGGATGAACCAGCCACAAACAGCTTGAGAGGAAGCCGAGATACTGATGAAGCTTCCTCTATAGAGGAAGCCGCTATATATATATGGTTTTAGCTCCCTGGAACTCTCTTCAGGCTAAGGGGCTCCCCTTCGGAGAAGGGGACAGGTCTAGAGGGCACTGATGGCCACAAAACTGAGGGAGAAGAGAAACCAGGCTTTGTGACGTGGGATCCTTTTCAGAGCAAGGACATCCTAGCATGGAGCTCACCATCACACACCTGAAGCCAGAGAATAATACATCTCCTCCCATGCAGGAGATGCACAGCCCAGAGCCCCTGCCTTGATGGCAGCTATGTGATTATTAACACTCCTATCATCTTCAACTTTTTCTGCAGCATCAGTAGCTCTGGACTGAGTGCTTTCTTCATGTAACTTATTTCTTTTAACAAGGAAGTAGGATGATCGGCCGGTCCCCATTGGCCTAGGACTTTTCTGATTTTCCCGCATGGGTCAGTGTGGCTGGACACAGCTGCTCTGACTTGTGACCTGGGCCAGTCATCATAGGGCATCTGTGCCAGTTTTGCTGGGGTGGTTGGTCGGTCCCCTTCGCATGGCAGGCATTTCTATGTCCATGTTCCAGGGAGGACTCAAGTCTCAGCTGGTGGACTGGCCCCAGGCCTCAGGCTTGGGGTGGGCTGTAGGATTGCCTGCCCACCTTCGGTGCGTGTGTGCTCTGTCCTGTACCATGCTGGCCTGGCTTTCTGCTATCTGGTCTTTACTAGGTCCCTGTCTTTCTCCTTTGTAGTTTCGAGACCAAGAAGCACAGATTTTTCTGTGCTGACCCAAAGGAGAAATGGGTCCAGGAAGCACGATGGCACCTAGACAACCGAACTCATGCCCTGACAACTCAGAGTGGCGGCAAGTTTGAGAAGCACGTGGGGAAGCCCGAGACCACCCTGGTTGCCCAGGGGACATCCCAGCCTGCGCTCACAGAGCCCAAAGCCACCGAAGAAAGCAGTAGTTTGGAGCCCACTGCTTCTTCCCAGGGAACTCAGAGACCCACAGGGACTTCACCAGTGCTGCCAGTGAGAGTGACTGGATCTTTGGGGACCAGGCTGTCTCTCCCTTCAAAGGCTCAGGATGGAGAGCCTCCAGCTGGCACAGAGGTCTTCGGCACAACTGCCATCTCCACCACCATTGCTAGGCAGAGGTCTGCTGCCGACCAACCTGGCTCCAGCCCCGGGACTCAGGAAAAGGCTCCCTCTACTCTGGCCCCCTCCATTACGCCCCCCTCCACTGAGCCCACTTCAACCCAGAGCCCTACCACTTCACATTCAACCACTGAAGGCCAACCTGCATGGACCCAGGGACAGACCCCTACTCCAGAGAGCTCTGCAGGCTCCGAGATGGGTCGTGGTCTCACTCACACAGATGCTTTCCAGGACTGGGGCCCCAGCAGCATGGACCATGCTTCTGTGGTCCCCATCTCCTCTGAAGGGACCCCCAGCCAGGAGCCAGTGGTCTTAGGCAGCTTGATCCCCAAGGCTGAGGACCCCATCCATGGTACCCTGGACCCCCAGAGGCAGGTCCTTATCACTCCTGTCCCTGACACCCAAGCAGCCACTCGGAGGCAGGCAGTGGGGCTGCTGGCCTTCCTTGGCCTCCTCTTCTGCCTGGGGGTGTCCATGTTTGCCTACCAGAGCCTCCAGGGCTGCCCCCGCAAGATGGCTGGGGAGATGGTGGAGGGCCTTCGCTATGTCCCCCGGAGCTGTGGTAGTAACTCCTACGTCCTTGTGCCAGTGTGAGCTGCCTACTTGTCTGTGTCTGGTTTTGATTCAGACAGTTGCCTGGGGACCCCCATCCTCATACCCACCCTCACTGAGGGGCCTGGCTGAGCTGGGGGAGTGGGAATGGGGAGGCGGGATCCTCCAGGTGCAAATGGCTCCAAGACCTCAGGTGTGGCCTAGGAGGTCACCCTTGACCATTCTCAACCTATCAGGGCCAGAGAGGGATGGTCTCCAGTTCCAAACCCAAGAACTCCTCTCTGCTTCTGGCTGGTTAGAGGTTCCCAGCCCCAGCACAGAATTATTTATTGAATATTCAGACCCCTCTTCCCTGGCCTGCGCCTCCCTGTGAGCACCATGGTCCTCCTATTTCACAAATGAGCAACCGGCCAGGCCTCTTTTGCCTGTTCCCCAGACCTCCTCGTGTCCCTTGGTCCTGCTGCAGTCGCCAGTCACCCCGGTCAGCTGCGGTGCTATCTCTACATTTCTTCTGTACAGAGCCCCAACCCCTACCCTGGATTTGTGTCTTTTCTTGCATGAGGCTGGCGTGGCATTCCTGGAGTGCTCCTGGTGAAGATTCTGCATGGTGGGCGGGAGATGAGGTCTTCTGGTGGCTTCGGTGTCCTCCTCTGTCTAGCGAAGGAACACTGAGAATGAGGGCCAGGTTCCGGCCCCAGCACCACCACCCACCTAACAAGGCTGGCAGATACGTGGCAATAACCTGTGCTCCTGGGCACTCTGAGACTCTCATCCTAGCCCCTGGATGGGCCTCCCAACCCTCAACAGCCGATCACCTTGGACATTCACTGGCACTTCTGTGGGCTGGGGAACCTGCAGGAGCAGAGGCAACTGTGAAGGCTCCTGCTTGTCCAGGAAGGCTCACTTCCTAGCAAAGTGACAGCCCCAGGTCAGCCCTCACAGAGAGACGACTGAGGAGGGAGGAGGGCAGCAAGCCCCAGGCAGCCAAGGCAGCCCGCAAAAGGGACAGGGAAAAGCTATGGAGCTGCATAGTTTTGGGGCTCCTGTAGCAGTGAGTTTGCTGTGGCCCACACAGCCGTACGCTTTCCTCCTACCTGGGTCCCCTTCCACCTCCATCCACTCCTGACAGCACAGTTCTCTGAGCTCCAAGACTTTGCCCTCTCCTTTGTCCCCCAAAATGCAGAGCCAGCACTGTCTATATATCCTGGAGTCCTGTGTATATTTCTGGAAGGGTCTCCACTCTGAGGGAGGAGAACTGTGAGCATAAAATTCTGGGTTTCCTTTCTAGCTGCTGAAGACTAGGGCAAACCTGGAGGTGGCCAGCACCCCAACCAGAGCTAGACCTGTAGACTTTGCCCCTCAGGATCCCTGGTGACACCTCACCATTTCTTCTGATTGTCCTCAAGAGTGACTGTTGCCCTCCGTCTACAGAGCCTCTCATGGGCTGGGCTGTACCTAGGTACTGGTGACACAGTCCTTGGCAGGTGGCTCCTTAGAAAAGGAAAACAACTCTGTCCCGCAGAAAGAGGAAGTCCCACTGCCTACTTGCCCTCACAGCATGTTTCAGGGTCACTCTGAGAGGTCTGAGGGGAGGGAGGGTCCAAATGCACTTTGTTCTGGTTCAGGTTTTGCCAAGCCAGGAGAGCCTTCAAGGTTGGGACACCCCTCCTTTGTGAAGTCCCCCTGCCCCAGAGGACATGGACAGTGACAGTCTGGGGAGGGCTTTTGCTCTTTCAACCCTCATCACCACTGTATGTGCCATTTTGTATTTTACTAATAAAATTTAAAAGTCTTGTGAATTACATAAGTGTGCCTTCTCTGGGGCAGGCGTTAGGGGTGGAAGACAGAGGAGAGACTCTTGTCCCTAGCCTGCTTGGAGCAGAAGGACAGGAAGTTATACAATTAGGAGAAGGGATACTGTGGACGGAAGTCAATAGGGCTGAGCCCCAGCCTGGCTCTGTTCTGCTTGGCTGTGTGATGTCAGACCCATGCATTTACCTCTCTGGGCCTGTCTCAATGTGGGTGTGAGATTCTGGACACAGAATCCCATGTGTAGCCCCACCCCATGCCCACTGAGCTCATATCTCACTGTTTTAGATCTAGTGACTGAGGGGAAAAACTGGGTCACATTGTCACTGACCTCGACTCACTTGATTCAGATAAGGGTCAAAATATGATTACTTCTTTTTATTGTTTAAAAGAGATTCAAACCAAATGAAACAGAATAAAGCCAAGCGAAACAACAATGACAGCAATAAACAGGTTTTCAAGACAAGGTAATAGTAAATCAACAATAACTACCATAGTACATCTTGTTATCTTCAAAATACCTGTCCAGACCATCAGACATAGGCATGTAAAATTAACCAGCAATACGAGAATGAATTTCAGGTGTGTAACCTCCAATTTCTACTATACCTGTGTCTCCTAAACTGTTAGGTTTTTTCCTTGGCGTGGCAGAGAAGCACAGGCAGAAAAAGAAAAAAGGCAAAAGGCCTTTCTTGTGGGCACAGGAGGGCTGAAGAAGAGTGCAAGTTTCTTCAAGGCAGACAAAGAAGCGTTAGGCTTTTATTCGGTTTGACAGGGGGTGGAGTTTGAAGGAGCAGGCAGAATGACGTTTTGACAGCTGATTGGCGGAATGTTGGGGCAAAAAGCAGGAAGTTCAGTTTTCAAGTTTGGAAGAACTCCGAAGTCAGTATTGAAGGGATGCATTGTCCAGCGCCATGCTGGGCAGGTGGAGCTTCACACGGGTGGAACCCGTCGTGAACTTGTTCTAAGTGGGCTGGAGTCCCAGACTGTATTTGCTCCTTTGTCTTGCATTTTCCTGTGTTTCTCTAAAGTAGCCCATTGCTCTATCTGGGGCGTTTCTTGTATTGGCTATCAGTCCCTCGATGTGGTGGATTAGACTAGCCAACCTGGGGATCCTGGAGTGGTGGAGGGGTGCAGGGCGGCAGCTCACCGTGGCCCCCATGATGGCAGCAGGGCCTTGCAGCATGGCTTCATGTCTGGCCTAGCACTGGGCTCTAAGCTATTTCTTTCTAATAAATTGACCATTACATGTCCAAAGTTCTGAAATGGCTACCAGGATCTACAAAGGTTTCTCTTTAGGCTCCTGTTTGAAACCAGCAGCTACAACAAACTGCTGGCCTTGATTCAGGGCCACTCAAAATGGGATTACTTCTTAAGGGATCTGGAAGTTCACAGCCATGACCAAATGGGAGGCTCCCCATATCCCCCAAGCCCTCCAGTATCCTGGACCACCCCATTTAGCATAAGAGCAGCTATGTGTAGCTACCAAGGTTTGAAACAGCACAAGGTCATAGGTCAAGTTAGCCTGTGGATGTGCGATATTTCATGGATCCTAAAATGCACGTTTTCCACATTGAGACGTGTTTGAAGTTGGCTTGTTATGGTTTAATTGACTGGGGTTTTAATTAGTAGTTTATGAAATATGAGAACATCTTATCAGTAACATCTTAGATTTAATGTCCACATAAGCTTTTATTTTTTAATTAGAGGTGATTTTTAAAAATAAGGAAATTGCTTACATAAACTCAGTTTCCTGTTTCCTCTAAGGAGAGGACTCAGGAGATCTGTCCTCACAAGCCCAAGTCCCCCCACCCCACCCCCACCCCAGGGGACAGTGACTGGGCCCTGGACAGCAGTTGTTTCTGGCCTGGGGAAGGCCAGGATGAAATGCCCAGTTTCCTGCCCCACCCATTCAAGTGTGCCTGGCCTTCCCCACTCGGGTGCCATTTATCGTTGTCTATGTCTTGTTTTTCTCATGATAAGGATATTTTCTTAGGGCCCAAATCTCCATTAAAAGTAGGTCAAGGCAAGACAGAGCGTGATGTGCACATGATTTCTTCTCTCGCTCTGCTGCCCTCCCTCATCTTCCTGTCACCAGATGGGAACCCAGGAGGCCCCTGAAAGAAGAGATGGGGACTTCAACTCTGCCAACCACGGAGCAGGTTGTAGTTCACTGACCTGTGTCACACAAGAGGCCCTCCGGATGTGGCAGTGAGAGGCATGGGGTGGGTTACTAGGCAGAATTTGAAGTCCACATTCAGAAAGGGAGAGGGGCACTGGGGCCTAGGGTTGGGGTTTTATGTGGCCTTGGAGGTGTCCTCTGGATGGGGACCTAGGATGTGTGTTCTTTGTGACTGTCAAGCCACCCATTTGGTGAACTAGGTTAGAAGACCAAACGTTCATACATTTAAAATATCGAGACTGGCCACCCACTGAGTAGTGCTGCTTCCTGGCGGAAGGAAGAGCACTTTAGAAGTGAAAGGCCTGGGTCCACGGTACAGGGTCCGTTGTCTCTGAAGGAGCCCCATGGTGGAAGCCTGGTCCCAGCCCCCTGCACACTACCCACCAGTGCAGGAAGCACTGAGGGGCTTTTCCGTAATGAGATCTGGCTTGCCTTCCCATCCCATTCTCAGGGAAGAGGGAAAAGGAACAGAGTGGGGGAGACCTGTGCTCTGGCTCAGAGCTGCTCCCCAGGGATTGTGGAATATTTGTGTGGTTTTATTTTCTCTTTCAGTTACAAACCTGGATTTAGCCGAAGAAATTCCTGCCACTAATGCACAGTCTGGAGGGGCCCTTTAATATACAATACCATCTCTGGAGGTTTAGAGTGAAAGTCCCCCTCTCCAGGGGGTCCTGGTGGAACAAGCTCAGCCCTCCATGCCAAACACTAATCAGGAGACAAGCAAGGGCAAAACCATGCAAAGAAGACAGAAAGAGAGATTCAAGATCCATCCCCAAGGGGCCTTAGGAGCTTTGGGGTTTTACAGAAAAGAAGGGCAAAGACAGGGGTCACGGCATAGCTGACAGGGAAGGTAACCTTAGCCTAGCCATGATCTGGTCGGTGAGACCCTCAAAACTACTTCTGGGGAGTCTAGAAGCCCCATCTCCCCTTGAGTTCCCACCATGGGGTTGTTTTCCTGTTTGGGGGTGGCCTTATCATGGGGTGGTCTTTAAGGCTTTCCTTTTTCTGGAGTCCTAGGTGACTGAAGATTTAGGACAGTGACTGGGGACTTCTAGGCATCGCCCCAGAGGCGGGAACTGGATGCTGTAGAAGCTGGCAATTGGACATCCCTGCAAATCCTGTTATTCTTAGCTTGGTGTCCTCAGCTTTGAAGATGGATGAGATACGTTAAGTAATAACAGGGCAAATGAAACTCATATAACCAATGTTTAGAAAGACATTCCTTAAGTAATAACATGACTACATGCAGAGCTGAGCAGGGATCTTACCCAAAGTCTAAGGTAATAAAAGAGACTGACATAAAGGCAGGGATGTCAGGCTTTCTCCTGCTTTTAGTAACCCACTGAGCATTTATAGGTCCAGCCTTGAAGTCCCCATTACAATTTTAGATACAATAATGGGAGTCGTCATTGCTGTGTATCCCCATACCAGGCAGTATGCTAAATTGTTTATGCAATAATCGCCATCTTTGTTGGGATGGAAAGAAGGCTCTCAAAGGGTACAGCAGTTGCTCAAGGTCACAAGGCTTATAAGCAGCAGAGCCAGGCTGGGATTCTTAATAGTACAGAGTCCTGAGCCCCACTTCAGACCTACTGCAGTTGGACTGGCAGGTAGGGGCCTGGAAATTTGCACCTTCCACCCGCAGCCCCCTCCCTCTCCCCTCTCCTGGCTCTGCCTCATTCTGCCCCCCAAAGGGGGTCACCCTGCTCCTGCCCCTGAGCTATCAGAATCCCTTGGGCAGTAGCTTCTCTCAGCCTCGTCCCCTTTTCCCTTTACTCTTATTTCCCCTTTTCTTCTCTGTACATTCCCTAAAAGGGTGAGCCCAGACTGAAAAACACAGATGTGAATGGCTGGGAATTTCCAGTGTCAGGCTGAATAACAAGTGCTGAGATGCTGTGCATCTGTGTGTGTGTGTGTGTGTGTGTGTGTGTGTGTGTGTGCATCTGTGTGTGTGTGTGCCTGTGTACTGCATTGTGTATACACCTGCCCAGCTGCTCCTGTGGGTGTGAAAGAGTTCAGGAGACCACCAGTGCCCATTCACTTCTGCTCAATCACGTGCTTTCCTGGATAAACTGTGACTCAGCCGCAAGGACCTAACACAGGTCTAGTGCCAGGCTGGCTTTCCTGAGCCAGAAGCAAAGTCAATCAGCTGAAACATGAAATTCCCCCTTAATCTCATCAAATTGGAGGTGGCACTGTCTCTGGACCCAGGAGAATTCCAGAGCAGTGCATGCTTTGGCAGTGATTCCTTTCTTCTCTTAAGGGGTTCCTGCTATCTTTAGAGAACAGAATAGGACTATTTACAATAAGCATCTTTATTTTCTCATGGTATAGCAACAGAGTATAACATGGTCTCTCTGGCTGCGTGACTTAAGTTGTCTGGGCCTGTGTTGTTCCTTGTATGAAACAGGAATAACTCGTCTCCTGTGTACAGATGTCATGTGATAATTCCCACCAAATGCCTTAAAAAATGCCCAGTGCCCAAAGGACTCTCAGTAAACAAAATCTATGATTATGCAATAGCTGTTTCAAAAAGCCTTGAAACTTTTTATTGCTGTTAGTTTATTTTTTGAATTTTTGAGGCAGGGTCTTACTATGTAGTCTGGTAGTCCACGATGACCTTGAATTCATTATGTATCTCAGGCTGGCCTCAAACTCACAGAGGTCATCCTACCTCAAATTTCCAAGTGCCTGGATTTCAGGTGTGTGCCCTAGTGCCCAACTGTTATTGCACGTTGAGATGAGTTTTGCTATGTTGCTCAGGCTGGCCTCAAACTCCTGGGCTCAAGTGATTCTCCTGGTCAGTCCCTAAAGAACTGGGACTATAACAGGGACTTGAAGCTGGGCCTCAGTTTCCTAGTGGGTAGCTAAGGGCAGGATGGAGTTTGCTACCCCTATCTTGATTTTTGTATCTGTCTCCTTTACTATTTTAAAACTCCGGGTCAGATCCCTCTTTAGCTCTGCACATAGGGATATTAATCACTTGTGGAGTGTCTGTCTAAAAACTAGTACCATGATACAAGGTTTCTTCACACTAAATTAACCTATCATGTGTCATCCCACATCAATACCAAGGATGGCAAGAGTAATTAAAGCATTTTCAAGATTTGCAGGGACAGTGAGATATGGGGACACATGCCTATAATTCCAGCACTCCTAGAGGTTGAAACAGGAGGATCCCAGGCAAATTGGAGCCCAGTCTGGGCAACTTGCCAAGACCCTGTCTCAATATTAAAAAAAAAAAAAAAAAAAAAAAAAAAAGCTGGGGCTACAGTGAAAAGTCCTGGGTCCCATCGGAAGAACAAAAGAAAAGGTTTGCGTGAACACTGCATTGCCAGTTTATTCCTGGAACGGCACCTAGAAGTCTCCTGTCATTGTCCTAAATCTGCAGTCTCCTTAGAGTCCAGGAAAAGCAGAGCCTTGAAGACCACCGTGCCATGAAGACCCCACACACACACTTCCCAAGCAGGAGCAATCATTTCCTGAGAACCAGATCGTTCCCAAGATAACGAGCAGTTAGAACAGGTCTTCACCAGGGCTGGGGTTATCTACACTGTCCACTATGCAGACTCCCAATCCTCGCCTTTGTTTCCTGTTCTATAAAAGCCTAAAGCTTCTATCAGCCTCTCAAAGAGAAAATCTTTAAATCTATCTGTGCTTCCAATGAGGCTGTGATGATCAAGGTCGTTCCTGCCCTTAGTCCCTGCTCCTTGATTGGCGTTTTGGGAAGAGTGGCTGCACCCAGCCCTTCGGATCCCCGGGTCTGGAGCTTTCACCCTGAAACTCTGCCAACACAACTATTGGCTGTACCACTGCATTCAGCTTGAAACAATCTATTTCCATTCACTTTTGTTACTTGATACCCAAAACATTATAATTTTAGGATTATAGTAATGCAGTCTTCCTAGTTTTCAGTAAAATAAGGTGAAGAAATATTATGGTATCACCAAGTAGGTAAGAATCATTTTTAATTAGTGCATTTTTCTTTAAGCTGATGCATGATGTTCAAGTTCAGATAACTTCTCACAACTGCTTTTGAACCACATGTGTCAGACCACAAGGTCAAACCACATGTGTCACAACTAATGAAAACCAGACTAGCAAGAAGACTTGGAAGAGGAAGGGAAGTCTGTAGGTTTTGAAGCCCTTAGAGACTGGGATTGTCGGTCAGTCACTCAGATATTTCTGGGCAACTTACTGCCTCTGGGGCACATGACAGGACTTCTTTTCCTGATACTCTTGGGGTTGCTAGGGATGAGTTCTGCCCAGTGACCAGGAAGTAGAAGTGTGTTTCACAAGGTACAAAGCTGTAACTGCTGAGAGGAGCTGGGCCCATAACACTTACAATCCCAGCTACTCCAGAAGAAGATCACAAGGTTGAGGTCAGCCAGGGCAACTTACCAAGATCCTGTCTCCAAACAAAATTAGAGGGGCTGGGAATATAGCTCAATAGCAGAGGGTTTGCCTAGCCTGGGCAAGGCCTTGGGTTGCATCTCCAGTGCCAAACATACGCACACAAACACACACACACATACACACACACACACACACACACACACACACACATTGCCAAGGGTTGACTCACTAAAGCTTTTACTACCTCTGGGGCAGCACCTGGCAGCATTCCAGAAGTAGCTGGATCCTAAAGTGAAGGTGACTCAGAACTTCCAACCACAGAAAGAGCCCTAGCTTATGTATGTCAACACACAGGGTGAGGAAGAAAAAAATCTTTGTGGTTTTAAGTCAGGGAGAGTCTGAGGTCTTTCTTCCTGTGTAACTTAGCCCATGCTGATGGGTCAGAGAGCCAGGAAGAGGAACTACACTACACTTGACCTAAGTTAACTGGACTGGACAATAACCTGCATGATGCTATAAAAAGGCTGGGGAACGCCCTCTTCACTGAGATAAACATGCTGTTCACACCCTGTCTCCCTCCCCTTCATTCACGCTGTTTGCAGATGAGCTGGGTACCAGTCTTGGCCAGCCAGCTTGTTATGTTTTTTGGAATTCCATTCTATTGGTTTTGCAGTTTCCCTGGTACTCAGGGTTTCAGGAGCCTGAATGCACTTCATAAAGCAAGGGAGGAAACGGAGAATACTAGCCATGTTGGCACCAACTCTTTGCCAGGTGAATGACTCAGCTAGTCTTTCAAGATTCTCCCAAGCCGAGAAGCCAAACCAGGGCATTCCAAGCTGGTGGGCATAGAAGTCAGATGGTCTGTCACAGCTCTAGAGACCCACAAGGGCACTTTCTTTCCACATCTGGGTCTTTCGATAATTATGTCTGCCCAGCTGAGTCCCAGCCTCATTCCCCTGATGCCTGTGCCCCATTTTCACCCCCCCTGAGCCCTCTGTGTTACGTCCTTAAGCTAATCTTCTCCCCGACTGGGACAATTCACTTCCGCACTGTCCTTCTCTGGCCAATGCCTGCTCCTACAGCTTGGACATCACTTCCTCCCAGCAGCCAGCTCTGACTTCCTGGTTTTGCTCCCTCTTGTGGGTACTCACCACCTCTGTGCCTGTCACAGCACTCACATAACCCAGCTATACGCATCGTGTTTCTGTAAGGTTCATGAGGACACAGGCACCCTGTTCTCCTCTGTGTCAGTGGCCACCATAGGTCCTGGAAGGCTTGAAGGTAAGGTTCACAGCCACCCATGTGCTTTGACGCTGCCTGGCCTGTTGTCTTGCTGTCCCACTTGGAATTCATAGAGTCACCTGTCCATGGGGAGAGATAATGTCAAGGCAATGCCTGCTGGGAAATACCTATTTGCTCAAAGGGATGTGACAGCCTGAAAGTGGGCTCGTGTGAAAATGTGTCCAGGCCACTCCTGAGCTCTTCCGAACGGTCAGCAGCTAGTGCATCCTGATAGCTTGGTGTGATGGCACACACCCATAATTCCAGCACTCTAGAAGTCTGAGACAAGAGGATCACAGGTGTGAGCCCAGCCCAAGCAGTTTAACAATTTAGTGAGATTCTCTTTTAAAATAAAAAAAGGAATACAGCTCAGTGCAAAGGCTCTAAGTTCATTCAATCCCCAGTACTGCAAAAATAAATAAATAAATAAATAAATAAAGCAAAACAAATAAAAATCATGGTTCCCCAGTCCTGGCCAGCACCCCATGGGAAAACTGGGTTGTCCTCAGGTCCTTCTTGTCCCAGGATCTCCCAGACAAAAGAGCAGGTGGAGGGGAATCTAGAAACTCTGGAGTCATGTATCCCTGAGTGCCCGCACTCTTGCCTATCTGGACATTTTCCTGGTCCACATCACCTGAACCTGGGAAGCGTGTTTCCAGGGGCTTATATGTTGTCATGACTACCATCAAATAGCTGGAATTGAGACACCATCCACATGGCCCAGACTCCTCTTTTCTGGGTGTGGTAGCTGAGAGAGGAAAGGAGCCACTCATCTACTATCAGAGAAGTTCACTGACCTCGTTATATCGATGTGAAACTTTGTTTGTTTGTTTGTTTTAGCTTTTTTTCCATTTGTGCCAGCAGGACCTCATGCATACTAAGATGTACTCAACCACTGATTTACATCCCCAGCCTTGCTGTGAGCATTTGAAGAGATTTTTAAACAGTATTCTTGCTATAGCTTCAATATAAATTCATACTCATGGGAGCTATATTTTCCACATGAGAGTACAAAGGCACAGGATGCATAAAGAACTTACTCAAAGTCACACAGCTAGTAAGTGACTAAGCCAGCAGCAGCCCTCGGACAAACCAGCTTCAGCATATTGTAGTTATTTGTGCTGTAGGGATTGTACAGACTGGTGTTGTATGGATGGAAAGAAAAACTCATTTGCATCTATCAACACAAATGATTCTCCAAGGTATAATGCTGCCAGATATGAAAGTATAGCTACAATATATGGTGTTAATAAAAAGCTCAAAATGTGCATAAATAATACCCTACAGTTGGCTCTCCATACGTTACAGGCCCTGCATTTTCAAAATCAAACAAGTGTGAATTAAAAATATTTAAAAATTGTGTCTGCACTGAACATGTACAGGCTTTTCTTCTTGTTATTACTCCCTAAAGAAAATATGGTTGACTAACTTACATAGCATTTACAGAGTACTCAGTATCATAAGTAATCTACAGGATGTGGAGTACACAGGATGTAGATAGGTTACCTGCAAATACTACATCATTTTATAGAAGAGACTAGAGCACCTGGAAGTTTTGAGAACCTCAAGGGTCCTGGAACTGATCCCCCATGGAAAGCAAGTGACAGTTGCATATTGCTTAAGGCCATATGCACATAAATTAGTAAAATATGAACAAATGTGTGGCCTTCTGGATGCCAAATTCAGTTTCTAGTACACAAGAGAAGGAGAGGCACATGGGTCTCCAGGAATATGAGTCTACACCTGTACTCTTGGTGGTGCACACAAGAGTGGGGTTTGTAATGCTGGTGCCCACCAGACCCCTTTCCATTTGGTTGATTTTACCTCTGACTCTAGCTCTAGAGTGCCATCCCCACCTCCCACTGTGTTTGCAAGCTGAAGTGACACCCAGGGCCTTTGCCTGAGGTCACCCCCTGGCTGGGCTCCTCCCACTCCCTCACTATCTCTCCAGCGCGCATCTTAATGAACCCTAAAAGGAGGAGAAAGCAGGTACCTCTGCTCTAGCCTGCAGACCATGGGGAGAGGGATAAGGAGGAGCTAGCTGGGAGGAGGGATCAGCTGGGCCAGAATGTCATCAAAGACCTTGAGGAGAGAGGAAATAGGCAGGAAGATGTCCTCCCTCCCCATCATCTGTATACTCACTTATTTTTAGTGATGGACTAGGTAGTTTTAGTTTCATTTAAAAATAGAAGAAGCAGCAGCAATGAGTTGACTGCTGGGTGCAGCCCAGGCAAGACAGAGAGAAGGGAAGGGTGAAGGGAAGCCAAGGGTGTGAAAGGAAGCCGTGGAAAGACTGGACAGCCATGGCCCAGTGTGCTGGGCTCTAGAGGCTTCACGGTGCAGGCTTCTCTCCCGAGGAGTCTGGGGGCTCCTCGTTTAGTCTGAGCCTTCAGTCCCACTGGAGTGAACCATGATCCAGGGAGGACGGAGCCATATGCTTAACCGTCAAATGCAGATAAGTGTGACTCCTCCCCTGCTGGCCTCTTGGCAGTGGCTGGTATTGGATGAGGATGCAGGGAGCCCTGCCCCAACCCTTCAAAGAGTCCAGGTTCACGAGGTTTCTTAGAAAGAGCCCAGACACGTCCCAGGCCCCTGCCGCTGGCCCTGGTGCTGAACACACGCTCTGGGACACAGCGGATCCTTTTCAGTCAAACCATCCTCTGCCCCCTGGCAGGCTGCCAGATGAGGAACAGCAGGCTTCCGCCTCTTCAGCACTCCTGTCCTTGCACTCTGAGGGGTGCAAGGGGTGAGCCTTGAATTGTCCCAGGGCCACTGGGGAACCAAAGGCCTGCCTCTGAAATGACTTGGAATTAGGAACAAGTGCTCATTAGGAAGAGTCCATTCTAGCCATGAATGGGTTTACAGTGGTTTGTGGCACCAGAGGGAATCCCAGAGTCCTGACGTCCTGAAACCAGAGAAACAGAGACAAGTCTACTAGTGAAAGTGAGTCCAAGAGAAGGGTCCTGTACCCGGATCAGAAACAGAACCACCATTTGTCCATTCAATCACTCAGCCAGTCAAGGCAACAAGTACTATTGAGGGCCTGCCATGGGCCAGGGCACAGACTGGCAGCAGAGGGTGGTGACAGCAGAGGCAGGGAGGTAGGGAGGTGATGGGAAGGGGAGGGGTGAGGCACAGAGCAGGACAGGGCTGGTGGCTTGTCCCTTGGTGAATGTGGAACAGCAGGGGCATCTGAATAGAGGAGCTTTCATCCTGCAGGCTGCAGGGCAAGTGTAGAGAGAGGGGTCATGACGAGGTGTGTGCAGCCCTCCATCGGGGTGGGATGATGGCTTCTGGATATATCTGGGAGATGGCACCATGAGCTCCCAACAGATGGGAAGTGGGGGGTGAGAAGAGGTGGTGAGGAGAGCACCCAAATTCCTGGCCCAAGTAAC
The DNA here is from genome assembly GCF_034190915.1 of Cavia porcellus. NCBI lineage: Eukaryota > Metazoa > Chordata > Mammalia > Rodentia > Caviidae > Cavia > Cavia porcellus. Next base: position 84,267,355 of record NW_026947487.1, read on the forward strand.
CGGAAGGAAGGGGCTGGTGGGTTGGGAGTGGAGCAGGGTGGGGAGGGAGTCAGAATATGGTTCTGGACTGGGGGCTGGAGGTGCCTGTTTGGCATGCTGAGTAGGCAGCTGGATGCACAAGTCTGGAGTCTGAGTGTGAACTTGAGAGCCATTGACAGATGCATGATATTTTAAGTCAGGAACACATGCAGTTTGCCAGATATAGGCACCAAGGCAGTGATGCAAGGCGAAGCCTTCTAATGTATTTACATTCTTATTTTCATTTCGCAGATGTAGAAACTGACGCTCAGAGAAAAGCGGCTTTGAGCTCAAAATGTCACTGGGTACTGATGGTTGAGTCAAACTCAAAAGCTGGCTACGGGACCCTGTTTGCCTGTCTTCCCTCAGCAGAACAGCTATGCCATGCTTCGCATTTTTGTCTTGTCAGTAGCAGAGGTTAATGGGCTTTGGTTAGGGTAGGAGGGAAACAGCAAACAGGAGGCTGAACTTTGAAAGCAGCACACTAAGCTGGGGTGGCACCGACGCCCACAGAAGCTGAATGGGGAGCAGTGAAATGAGAATAAATAGGAAGGAAACACGCGTCACCCAAGAGTAACTGAGAGTGTCAGCAGCATGGGGAGGAACACAGGGAGCTATTGATGGTTCTTGGGGAGAGCATTCCATGTTCAGAGCAGCCCTCAGGTATAGACTCGGCCTGCAGGCTAGATAGCGTTGGGGGAGATTAGAGTGGAGGAAACAGGCTCGGTAAGTGAGACTGTTTGAAGGGAAGGAAGAGGGCTGAGCCAGTGGGCATAAGGAGGAGGTGAGGAAGTTGAGCACCCTTGGAAAATGGTACCAAGCAGAATCTCCGTCTGATGAGGCAAGGGATGAGTCAAGGGCAAAGTTGCAGAGTGGGCGTGGGGCAGATGGGGAGGCTACGGTACTGGCTGGAATGAGGAAGGGAAGCTGGCTCAAGAGGGAACTATTCCTGGGGCTGAGTGGGGAGGGGGCAGATCTCACAGTTCAGCGTGGGAGACAAAGTGGCACTGACCCAGCTAGAGTGTGAGGCAGGGGCCAGAGTCACAGACAGATAGCCAACCAGACGGATGGATGGACAGACAGGCAGGTGGTGCATCTGACTGAGGACAGAGATTCAGGAAGCATCCATCGGAGAACAAAGGTCTGGAGTAAATGACATCAAAGAAGGAGAAAGCATTGCTTAAGGTAAAAGCAGTCTAGGACAGAGGAGTCCAGGACAAAGATCCCTGCCACACTCCTGCAATGTCACCAAGAAGAGAACCAGGAAGAACTGTGCACCACGTGCCAGCGAGGAGGACTGTCCACAGGCAATGGTTCCCAGGGAGGGAAGGGGAGTTACGGAACCAGCTGGGGACCAAGGGAGTTTCCACTCCTCACCGTTAACTCACCCAGCTGTGCCATGAAGGAGTACCAGCCGTTAGGCTATCTTACACCACCTTGGCTGCACCCCAGGGTGGTGGAAGCTAGACTGGGGCCACGGCACGTGTGAGTAGCCACCGCCCTACACTGCCCCATGGGAGGTGACAGAGAGTTGACAGAGCGCCCGTAGAGAGACTCAGGTCCAGAGACTGCTTCCAGGAGCCCTGGGCCAGAAGCTTTGTTGTTCAGGATTCATTAAATCACAAATGGTATTTATAAACAACGGAGTACTAATCTGCTATAAAGAAAGATAAATTCATGTCATTTTTAGAAAAAGAAATGCACTTTGAGACCAAAATTTAAGTGAAAATAATCAGACACATAACTTAAGTATTGCACGGATTCTCTTATATATGAGAAGTCCAAAAAATAAATATCTCAAAGAACAAAATAAAACACAGATATTAAGAAACAAGACACCAGGCATGACACATGTTTGTAATCCCTGCACTCAGGAGGCTGAGACAGGAGGATGGCCGTGAGTTCAAGGCTGGCCTGGGCTACATACTGAGGTCAAGCCTGAATTACAGAGTGAGACCTGTCTCAAAAGAAAGAAGAGAAGAAAAGAAACAGGGAGATAGATTTTATGCAAATAAGGAGACCAAGAGTTGGAGGGAGGAAAGAGAAAGGGGAGGTAAAAAGGATCAAGATGTGGGGGCTGGGGATTTAGCTCAGCAGCATAAGCACCTGCCTTGCAAGCAGGCAGTCGTGAGCTCGATCCCCAATCAAGATGTGTTATGTCCGTGTACCAGCTCCCTGTGGAGAATGTGATCATTAAGCAGGCAGTTGTGAGTTCAATCCCCGGTACCGATAAAAAGGAAAAAGACAAAAAAAAAATTTCTTTAATTATAAGTAGGCAGAGGAAATGGTAGTGGGAAGTACAGACCACGTAGCAGAGAAACCGGGTCATGAATGAAAGTAGAAGCAAAAGGTCAAAGGTCAGTGGAGGTCCAGAAGCTGACTTAATAAAACCTGGAGAGACAAGACAAGATGATGCAGAGACGGGGCCATGTTGTCAGCAGAAGCTGGGGCCAAGGTGGGAGGCTGTGCACAGCCAGGAGGCAGAGCTGTGGCTGAAAAGGGTGTAGAAGGTCGGGAAGAGGAAGAAAGCCACGGCTGAGGCTGAGGCGGTGCCGGATGAGCAGAAAATGGCCACAACCTCCAAGAAAATTGTAAACCAATCCCCTTGGTTGGTGGAATGTGTGGGTTAAAAACAATCTGTTCTAAAGTGAAGGAGCACCTAGGATGGCACGTGAGCTGGGCCCACGCTGCAGTTTGGAAATGTGTAAGTGGCCATGCGTCTATTCAGGCATCCGTGCATGCCCATATCCATCCACCCATCGCCCATCAGCCCATTTTTCCATCCCTCCCTCCAGCCACCCATCTACCCACCTATGCCATTACTACCTCTCTATCCATTCAACAAACATTTTCTTGTGCACCTACTGGGTACTTAGCCTGGAGGGGCAAATAGGAACCCAGAAGAGATGCACATTTTCAAGGATTCCACAGCTTTCCGTGTGAGACACAATAAATAAAGCAGCAGTCACGCCCATTATGAAGGCAGCTGTGACTAGGGGGAGTCAATGACCTCTGGGGACATGGAGGAAGGCGGGGGATTGAAGGAAGGAAGTGAAGGTCTAAGCTGGATCTGAAAGAGGGCAGGAGTGAAAGGAAGTGGGGTGGTGGGTAGAAGCAAGTGTTCTAGACAGAGGAACAGCTCGGCTCTGGGGTCAGCCAGTGCTCACATTTCCAGGAACTGAAAGCTAAGTGGTATCAGGGTGCAGGCTAGAAGAGGCAGTCCAGGCAGGAGACATAGAAGGAATTTGGCTTTGTCCTGAAGGCAGTGGGGAGGCCAATCCCTGAAGGACCTCAGGAGGGCAAAGCCTTGCTCAGAACTATGTCACCAGGCTTTAGAGAGGAGTCACATTGCAGGGGCAGCCAGGAAGCTGGGATAAGAAGGGTACAGGCCAAGGTCCCACAGAAGACACAGTTGAGCATGTGGACGGGAGGAGGAGACGGTTCAAAATGCCTAATGCCACAGGCCTTGCCGATTGGCTGAATGTGGGCTCCAGAGGAGGAGAACCTGGCAAACGCCTGTCAGGAATGGTGGACTCATCACTGAAGTGGGAGAGGGCCGTATTTGGAGATGAGGGGTGGAAACCGCACTGGGGACCCTCACATCTCAGCCAAACTGGCCCTGATCTCTGGTCCTCAGCAGGGCAGGATAAAGCCAGTTGCATCTGCTAGAGGATGAGGCTGAGTGGACAAAACCAGGATCTGCTCTGGGAGGCCTGGGGAAGCCAGTGCCTCAGTGGACACTGCTGTGACCTGGGATGACACTTGTGGTCAGACTTCTGCTCCTGAACTGTGGCAGTTGTAGGGTGCAATGGAAAGCGATGAAGAGCTTCTGCCCCAGCCACCTGCTGCCTGTCTGTGACCCAGCCCCAGCCCCAGGGAGGGGCTTGCTCCTTTGTTTTAGCGTGAGGGGCCCAGACTCCTTCTTGCCAAAGCAAGGTGGGCGTTGACACCTAGGGTTCTTCTTACCTCAAGGGTCTCCACTGAGGCAGCAGCTGGAGACTGGGGCAGGAGGGGACTGTGCATTGGCAGGTGGTGTCTGGCCTGCTCAGTCAGAGGACCACCAGGGCCACTTCCTTCCCGCCACACCCCATTCTCCTTCCACACTCTGCTCCTAACACCACTGCTGCAGCCAGAGCACCAATGCCCTCTACAAGCCTTTCTTAAGGCCACCGCCTCCCCAGGCAACGTTCCGCACTTCCCATTTGTCCCATCATCATCCAGGCCTTGCTCCCACACTGGGATTCCAGGACCCACCACCCGGAAGGTCCCTGGGAATCTGTGTCACTGCCTGGGGAAACAGAGGAGGATTAAATCTGGTTAATCCCTGATTAGGAAACCACCTTACAAATGTCCCTGGTTTTGCTGTTCCAAACAATGCTGGGAGGTATCTCTGCCTCTGCTTCCTTCTGCCCTAAATTCACCAGGCTGAGATCACTGACAGTCTGTCCGCATGTGCCTGGCACTGGACGGGGTGCTGGGGAGGCCCTGGTGCAGGGTGAAGTAGCCACAGTGTTGGCCTCACTGTCTGAGCCTTGCATCAGGGCTGTTTCCACACCAAAGTTCCCACTGATCTAATGTATCTTCCCACATTCCCTCCTGCATGCCTTTGGCTTGGCAGTGCCCACCCCACCTTGCTGCTATGAATACTGCATACTAGGCCCATGCTACCATCTCCAGGCAGCCTTTTGAGGTCTGCAGGCCAGAAGCATCCTCTCCCCACCCTGCATCCTAAGTCTCAGGTCTGTTCCAAACCCTTCCTGTGAACTCCTCAAGTGTAAGGCCAGGCCTCTGTGGGGGGTGGGGGGCACCCAAGCAGCAGTACCACTCTGTCCCCCACTGGTCAGGCAATTGGACCAGTGCTAACCCAAGACCTTTTGCCCCTGCTGCTATGACCGATCCCTAGAAGGACAGGGGAATTAGGGTCCTTCCAGAGAAAAGTTTATGAGTGGGCAGCAGACAGAGAGGACCAAGACCCAAGAAGGGAAGTTCCCCAGAAATGGAGGTCAAGTCCTTAACCACATTGGAGCAGTCCATTGCCTAGAATAGTAATTAGGCACAGGTAGAGGAGCCCCAAGAGGACTTAGCGTGTGCCACTGGGCAGAGGGCATAGGAAAGTGAGGTCGAGGGCAGCCAGCTCCAGGTTGATCCTCCTGGGACCCAGGCCTCCTACTGCAGGCCACACCCACCTGCGTCTCCATCCCAGCCCAGCCAGCATGGGTGCACTCTCAGCAAACTCACACCACGTGCAGGGTCTCCTGGGGATAGGAGCAAGGGTTCAGGCAGAGAGGTTAGAGACAGAGATGCCGCCCAGACTTTGGCTGGGAGGTACAGGGCTAGGGTCTCTAGCCGCTGATGTGATTCAAAAGAAGCAGAGATATAAATGCTGGTATGAGAACCACCCAGGAAAGAACTCATTTTTCCTAGACCTGCCATTGGCTAGACTCCTGGAAACAATTTAGAATTCCCTCTACTGGGAAAGTTGAGCCCCAGAGAGGGTCTATGAGCTTCGTGAGGTCACACAGCCAGGTGGTGGGACAGGATCTTGTTCACACAGACAGGAACTAAGGCAGACCTGCCTTTCTGAGGGACCCTGCTGGGGAACAAGAAACAATGTCTTGTCCTGATATGACCTGCTCCTCTCCTAGGTAACTGAGGATGGATGAGATTACACTCAGAGTCCTGCCCTTGGGAGTTGGGTTTCAACAAAACATCAGTACTTTCTCATCACTGTTAATGAAAGTTTAATAATGATTCAATGATTATCACAGAGCTGACCCCAAGAGAACCAAATGCACATAACAGCATGGAAGTATCATTCTCAGTGCCACTGGTCCCTCAGGGACAGGGGAAGCTGGGCCCAGACTCCATATATCACAAAGTCCAGGCACCTCTGGGCCTCAAGCTGCTCTGCCAGGCTGCTGCTGCACATCTGGAGGCAGGCAGAGGCTCCTTCTCCTTTATTTATTTATTGACTTATTTATTTATTCAGGTGTTTTGAAACGGGGTCTTACTCTATAGTTCAGGCTGGCCTTGAATTTATGGTGATCCTCCTGCCTCAGCCTTCTAGGTGCTGGGATTATAGGCCTGTATCATATCTGACCCACGGGTTCCTTCTAATGCTCTGTCCCTTTGGAGCCCTGCTGGTCAGGGGACTGATAGGTGTGCAATGACGCTCTGACCTCGAGTTGCACAGAAAGTTCCAAGTTGGGTTCAAAGCATACCGAGCTCTGGGAGGAGCCTGATCAGAGCTTTAGGTGGACTCTGCCATGCAGCGTGGCATCTCTCAAGCATCTTTCCATTCTGCAGGCATCTGAAGTCTGGGGCATGGGGCTCCCCACCCATTGAAGTTCAGTGCGAGTGTGGACTAAATGTGCTTAAAGCCCCGTCTGGAGAAGGAGAAGCAGCTGTCTTTCAGGGCCCTTTGAGCCTCAGGCCTTTCTTAGAGTTCTAGGGCTTGGCTTCTCTGCAGAGCAGCTGGGCACCTGAGCACAGTGGTCTACAGCCCCTCGGGGGACTCTCCTAATACTCCAAAGCTCTTGGCTCTCCTGACCTCTGATGCTTGTCCACCCTAACTGTCCCCCGGGCACCGGGCCCCATTGCTCACCAGCACCCGAGCAGGATAAACCCAGTGCAGGACGGGGGCCTCTTGGTTCTGCTAGTAGAGGAGAAATGTCCCCTAGAAAAGAAGAAGTGTCACTATCGTGTCCTTGGACAGATGGACTCCACCTCTGTCCTCAGTTCAGTACTCATTCTCTGGAAAGCCACAAACATTCCAAGACTGGACTTCTACCGAATCTCAAATTCTGTGAATTACCCTGGGGCCGGAAGGCAGTGGGAGGCAACTGAGGCGGGGCACGAGCTTGAAGAGGTTAAATATGTCGCCCCCAGCCTTGCCACCATGCTCGTCTCTGCCAAGGAGACAGATCTGTGCAGAGAATTCATCCTAGCTCTGGTGCCATGACGTCCCTGCAGATGCTGTTCCTGGCCGCCCTGCTCCTGGGCGCTTCTCTGCAACACAGCCATGCAGGTGAGAGCCAGCCACAGGTGCGGAGTGTGGGGCAGAAGTGGGCCCTGTCTGTGCCCACAGAGGACACTGGGGCTGGAAGATGATGACGGTGATGATGCTGCATCCCTGCCCTTGGAGGCGGGCTTGGGGTGGGACACCGTGCAGCACATCTGGCACTGTGACTGGGCCTGCAGCGCAGAATGAATGATTCTCAGAGCTTAGCATGGATTAGCATCTGTTTTATTAATGGGCTTTTATGCATTGAGGGAAGCAGCATAAAGACAGGAGGATTGGTTCCAAGAACATGGGGAAAAAAGAGGTTTTTATATTCAGGTGGGAAAGGAAAGTTAAAACAAAGTTGCTGGTTATAGATGCACCTACAGATATGTGCACAAACACACAGGACCCCCTCAGAGGCCTCACACACACATGCACAGAGACACAAAATCACCCATCCCACAAATACAGCATGGAGATGCACAGAGGCAGTCACCACATGCAGATACACAGACAGACACACAGACAGACACCCTTCCCCTAGATGCTCAGACACCCACTCCTGCTCTCTCTGTAGCTCTAGCCACCAACGTGGGGCGAGAGTGCTGCCTGGACTACTTCAAGGGAGCCATTCCCATCAGAAAGCTGGTGAGCTGGTACAGAACCTCAGACGAGTGTCCCAAGGACGCTATCGTGTAAGTCCCCCTCGGCGGCACCTCTACTCCTGGGGCTTTGGAGCTCCCAGGACAGCCATTGGGGAGACAGGCAAGAGCCCTGACCGCCAGCTCGGCCCCTGGGGCAGCTGCTGCAGTCCACACTGGGATACCCAAGGAGCTGCAGGCCACGTGGTCCAAACTCCCTGCTGACTTCTGGTGAAACTAAGGCACTGGGAGGGATGGGACACTCCAGGTCATGCAGCCAGCCAGTGATCTCCGGAGCCGGAGCCAGGTGGAGGCCAACTGTCCTCACAGCCCCCTCTGGTACCCTCTGTCTCCGGACTCTAGGGAGAGTGGGCACAAGGTCTCCAGCCCTGACCCCTGAAAGCTGTACTCAGCGGGGAGTGTGACTTTCACTGAGCCACAGCAGTCAGATGTCCCAGGGCTGCCACTGCTGACCAGTGTGGCTCTAGGCAAGTTCTCACCTCTTGGAGCTTCTGGGCAGTGGTCAGCCCAGGGCAGGCAGGCTGTCTGGCTCAGACCCCTGACACTTCCCTCTGAGCAGGTTTGAGACTGTCCAGAACAGGCGCATCTGTTCGAACCCTGAGGACAGGCACGTGAAGAAGGCAGTTCGACACTTGCAGAGCCGCAAGAAGTCACAGAGAGCCACTGCCCAGGACTGATGGACTCTTTGGACCATTCAGAGTCTTCCAGCATCAGTGTTCAGGCCCCCAGCCCTGAGCTGCCTGAGGAGTCACAGGGAGGGGGAGGGTCACCTTCTGAACAGAAGCAAGGGACCCAGAGATCCCAGAATAAAGTCTTTCCTCATCCATCTGATCTGGGTCATGTGTTCTGTCCCCACAGTGCCAGACACCCGTCCCCTCTGGGCTGACACTGTCAGGGTCCGCAGAGAGCATCTGATCCTGGCCAGTCTGGGTCAGAAAGGAAAATAAGGCAGACAGTGAGGCATGGCTGCTGCAGACCGCGCACAAGTGAGGGGCACACCTGACAGGGAGGGTGGAGCTGAGCAATGCAGGACAGAACCCAGCAGCCCCAGGCTGGCCCCTCCCCTGCTGGAAGGTAGAGTCCAGGAAGGCCAGCTGGTCTTTTCTGTCCCCAGAGTCACCCCCGGACCAGCCCCTAGCCTTCCCCGATGCAGGACTGGGAACACACGTGGCTCCCTTTGTGTTTTGGATTCAATTGTGGGCAAGTGTTCCCAGGAGCTTTCGAGTGCTGGGCAGTTTCCTGGCTGGATGGGGAATGGGGGAAGTATCCTGCAGCCCCTGGCCCATCTGCCCCAGTCCCCAGTCCCTCAGCACTCACTGCACTTCAGCTGACTCCAGAAAATCTCTGGGTCCTCTCTCTCAGTTCACTGCAGCATCCCCACTGCCAGCTGAGTTGTGGGCCTGGATCCTAGGTGGCTTCCTGAGCACCAGGACTGTGCCCCGTTCTACTCCTCTAGCGCCCCCCACTGTATTCCCAGGGTCTACCCCCCCCCCCCCCCCCCCGCCCTCCTCTCCTTGTAGGCAGCCCCAGGATGGCTCCTCCCCACCAGTCCCCATCCAGTCAGGCCCAGTGCTGCCCCACTCTCACCCCTACTCAGGCTGCCTTGAGTCCCTCGTGTGGGCTGTTCTCTCAGGCTTTCCTGGCCAGCCTGGCTGTACCTGTCAATCCCAGCTCCTGCATCACACTGGGCGCTCTGCAAGCCAGAGTCCCCTACCCCCACCCAGTGCTCTGAAGGGGGAGACAGGAGCCTCTTCCTAACCCAGCTCAGGGCTGGAGCCACAGGGGGCAGTGGGAGAATCATGGGTCTTTGCATTCCAGGACTACCACACACATCGTCCTGCTTCTTTTGGGACAGCCTGGGGCAGAGGCATTGGGCTGATCCGTCCAGTGCTCACTGAGCCCTGCGTGGTTGTGCAGGGCTGAGGTCTGGTCATTTTAATCGAGGTGTTCACTTCCTGCTGCCCCTTGTGGCCATTCATCTCATAGCAGGACAGATGTCCACTCTCCAATAGACGAAAAAGTTATTTAACAATAAAGAGGCAACATGGGAACATCCTCCAACCTCAGTGTCTCTGCGGCATAGGCATCTCTCTCTCCCTTCCTGTCCTGATGTCATCGAGGGGGAGCCCTCGAGCAACTGTAGCTCACTGAGTCCCGGGGCAGCCTGTTTGAGGGCCTTGTGGAGTAGGGTCCTCTGGGTCTACTAGGCAGGAGGGTGACCTAAATCATGAGGGACCCTGAGTTTGAGGCCAGCCTGGGCTACATAGTGAACTCAAGGCCATCCTGAACTACAAAGTGAGACTCTGTCTCAAAAAAATCCCAAACAAATAAATAAATGGAGGGAGGCAGGAGGCTGTCCCCTGAGGCAGTAAGGGAGCTCAACCAGGGACTCTGAATGCTTAACTCTGAACAGAATGCAGAATGGTAACTGCATTGCAGTTTGCCTAAGAGAAGCAAGAACTTCTGGGACTGGGCAGTGCTGGGCCTAGCGTGTGTCGAGGCCCTGGGTTCAATTTCTACAACTGGAGGGAAAAACCAGACCTTCATCCCAAGAAGCCCACGGGATAAACTCTGAAAAGGAGAGATGAGGGAGCTCATGAGGAGCCTTGAGAACCAGAGGGCAGGGGCCAGGTCCAGGCCACTGAGCAGGGCCAGCTGGAGCCAGGAAGCCAAGTACTCGACAGCACTGCCATGATGTCAGGGAGCTGGGGTGAGGTGCTACCCTGTTCCCCCAGTGCATGTGAGGAACTGTGACTTGGAGAACCCCATAATCAGCAAGCGGAGGAGGAAAAGGAGGAGCGAGCAGAGACAGTGAAAGGGCACCAGCTGTACAGTTTCCTCCACTGAAAGCCAGTTCCCTCTAGGAGCTCACCTCCTCCAGGAGGCCCTCCCTGGTCTCCTTGATTGCACCTAACCAGCAATCTACCAGCTCCTCGCTCTCAACTGTCTGATATTAGCCACATGCTGTCCCCCGCCTTATAGTTGCTCAGGGCTGGATTTGGCTAAGGCGTTCACTGGTGTGGGTTTTCAGGTCAGATAATGGAGTTATAAGGGGAAGGAGTATCCTGTGCATGGCGGACATTTGATTTATACATTTGCATCAGGTGAATCCCACAGAGGCACTAGTGGGGAAAGAAACGTCTGCCTTAACTGCTGGGCCCACACATCCTGAAAGGTGAAACTTGGGTCCTTCCCCAATGGTCCACCAGAGGGCGCCATGTAACACAATTCTGAGGTTGCTGTCTGAGGCCAAGGGCCTCAGCACTGCCCCCAGGGATGACATCTGATGGTACCTTTAGGGCAGCCGGCTAGCACTTCTCTGGGAGCAGGGGCCAGGAAACCATGAAATACACTGCCTGGGGATAGCTGGGTACAGAAGAGAAAGGAAAAAACGCTGCTGGAGTTGCAGGACTCCTGTTCTCAGGAGAAACTCAGGCTGTGATTGGAGCACTAAACAGGGGTGGCCTGTGTTTTCTGAGTCTGTTTGGCCATGTGGCATCCATTCATCACAGGTTAAAGGAACGGCTGAAGTTGTTAAGGCTTCTGTGATCCAACTTTCATGGTTGTTCAAAAACCATATTGTAGCTGGGTGTGGTACGAGCCTGTAGTTCTAGCTAATTGGGAGGCTGAGGTGGGAGGGTCACTAGAGTCCAGGAGCTCTGGACAGTGTGCTATGCCGATGGGGTGTCCGCACTAAATTTGGCATCAGTATGGTGCCATCCTGGGAGCTGGGGACTACCAGGTTGCCTAAGGAGGGGTGGGCCGGCCCAGGTTGGAAATGGAGCAGGACTAAACCCCTGTGCTGGATCGTGCCTATAAATAACCAGCCTGGGCAATATAGTGAGACCCCCAAACCCCTTCCACACAACCTGTGTTTAGGGTACTTCACTAGTGAGAATTCCAGAGTTAAAAAAATATGTATTATAAAGCCAAAGGCAGTGGAACATACCTGGAGTTTCAGCCACTTGGGAGGCCAAGGCAGGTCACATGAACCTGGGAGTTTGATACCAGTCTGGGAAATATAGCAAGATCCCATCTCAAAAAAAAAAAAAAAAAAAAAAAAAAAAAAAATCTGCAGGGCATAGTGGCACATGCCTATAACCCAACACTCAGGAGGCTGAGGCAGGAGGATTGCCTTGAGATCAAGACCTGCCTGGGATACATAGTGAGTTCAAGGACAACCTGAGCTATATAGTAAGATCCTGTCTCAAAAACGAGAATCTTTAAACCAATTCTGAATTCAGACCTCCAATTCTTTCCCTTGTGGAACTCTCAAACCGCAAGCCCAGTATTTCTGCTGCCCTGAATCACTCAGCATCTGGAACCAGGCCCAAAGCCCTCTGGGAACCACCCCCCATGGCCAGTCCTAAGATCTCTCCATCTTTCCCTCCCTGCTTTGTCTGCCCTGAAGAAACCTCAGAAGGACCATAGCCTAAGTTTTTCTGCCTCCTGACTGGTTCTAGTGAGTCTCTATGACACTACATGGCTCAGTGCCCTCATGTTTGGAAAATGCAGGGACACAGTCTTCATTCCATGGCATCATACAGTCACCTCTGTAGATTCAAACCCCACAGGTGCATTTTAGCACAAGGGGCAGGGACCTGTTTCCAGTTTTAACTTCATCACTAGCCATGGCCCTTCCCATGCTTGCCTGTCTGCCAAAGCGTTTCTCCACAAGATAGTGAACTTGGGCCTTCCCCGACCTGTACTCCATTGACTGCCTTTCTGCCCCTCACACTGCCCTTAGGAAATCCCAGTCTGAGGAACTGTGCCGTTTCTTCCTAATACCTTGCTGGTGCTCCCCACCTTCTCCAGAGCCAACACGGCAGCCACAGGGGTGGAATACTTGACCAGGGGCAGGCACAGGGCCTTGTCACATGGCGAGTCCAGGGGACTTGTCAGATCTTACACTGGTGTGCTCACTGTGGGATTTTCCCAGCATCCCTCCTCCTGCAGGTGAGTGGCCCAGCAGCAGAGGCAAGCAGCCACCTTAAGTTGTTATGCTAAGTTAAAGAAGGCAGCCACAAAGGTCACACACTGCACGATTCTTTACACACCTTATTGGAAGAAGTGACTCTGCAGTCAGATTACAGAGTGGCGGTAACCAGAGAGGCAGGAGAGGGGACAGGGAGCAGCACTTAACGGCTAAAAGGCTGCCTTCTCCAGGGATGAAACAAGCAGAGCTGGTGATCACACAGTGCAGTGAATGTACAAGATGCTGTTTATACTTTATACTGAGCTACACTTCCAGGCCTTTTGTTTCCTATTTGGAGCCAGAGTCTCAAAATCAGTTGCTAAGCTGTCCAAGCTGGGCTTAAATTTGTGACCCTTCTGCCAATGTTTACTGACTTCACATCTGGAATTTTATTTTTTCACTTCTTGATTCAGATCTGCTGATGCATGTTTTCATCACACATCTTTCTGTCACTTAAATCATCTTCTGGAGCTCCGTTCTTTCTCCATCGTATTTTATACATTTTCAGCACAAAATGTGGGCACAACATTTGTTTCCTCCGTGCAGATGTTCTCCTTCACTTGTTTGTGATGCTGCGATGGAAACCAGGGCCTTGTGCCTAGCAGGCAAGTGGCCCTCGTCTAAGACACAACCAGCCCTCTGTCGCTAATTCTTGGTGTCACTACTGTTCAGCAGCATCTGGGGTGGGGGTGGAGGGAACCCAAAGCGTTGCACTGAGCTACCTCTTTTGTTAAGTTTTTGGACCACTGAGTCATTAAATTCCCCAGATGGGGCTCAGACTTGCAATCCTCCTGCCTCAGCCTCCCGGACTGCTGGGGCTGCCTGGCTGCACTATCTTTGTATCAAAATCCAATGCTGGTTTTACTATTTAAACACTGATAAGACTGTAACGGGGCCAAGTAGTCCCAGGAGGTTCACATAAGCAGGGACAGGACTGCTCTGGCGTAGAAGCACTTTCCTTAAGATTCAGGGTTTATGGCCCTGCATCAAGGCCTGCAGTTTTCTGAAGCTGTTGGTTTCAAGCAGGAACCTATTGTGGTATGTTTTTATGACCTATTTGCCATCTCAGAACTCTACAAATGTAATGGTCAGTTTATTAGAAGGAAACCACCCTACCCCACCCACTGCTGTGAGCCCACTCTCCTGTGTTGTGACCTTGTCTTCTGGTGCATGTGTAACAGAGTAAATAAGAGACCATTAGAGATCATTGGACAGGCTTGGGTGAAGGCAACACAGCACAAGATTTATTATACCTGGGCATAGGCAGACCAAGGGCGATAAAGTTATCAGTCCCAAACAAAGAAAAGCAGGGCTTTTTATAGGGTCTGGGAAAGAGGGTCAAGTGAGAGCAGGTGGGGGGTCTCATGGTGGGGTGCTGAGCACACATCTGTGGTCGAGGTTCTCAGAATGTCTGGTACAGACATAAAGATGTTATCAGGTGTTTGGCACTGCGGTCTCCTGTCCTGTCTTACTTCATGATATCCTGTCCTGTTTGTCCAGGGACAACAGGACTTCTTTGCAGTTTCCTGTCCCTTGTTGATAGCTTTCTGGGGACTGTAGTTTGCTGAGAACAGTGCAGTTGCTGGCAAAGTCATGCCCAGGCTGTGCCTGACAGCATGGAGAGAAATTCTCTAAGACAGTGGTCCTTAAGCTTGAGTGCACTTTATTATCACCAAGGGAAGCGTAAAAATGCTGATGCCAGCTGGATATAGTGGCACATGCCTGTAATCCCAGTACTTGGGAGGCTAAGGCTGGAGAGTCTCTTTGAGTTTGAGGACAGTATGGACTACATAGCAAGACCGTCTTGAAAAGCCAAAACCAGCAGATGTCACAAGCCCCACTCCAGCAGATGCTGACTTACTAGGGCTTTGGAAGGAAGATGACACAAGAGCCAGTTTTGCTTTAGAAGTCATGCAGGTGATTCTAACACACAGCTGGCAGTGAACTACCCAAAGGAACCCCACTAAAGTGTGTTCCCAACTGACTTTACCTGCTACTATGGGGGGCACACTGCTTTTAGCCTCTCACAACTCTTCTGCAATTCACAAAGCAGCATGCCTCTGTCCGGTCCAGCAACAGTGCTTCTAGCACATGAGGTTCTCCCTTCAGCCTGGCTGGGAGCCGGTCACCACTTGAGGTATTGTTTCCACTCAAGCAGCTGCCTCACTCTGGAGCAGTCTGCAGCGTCATCATCTCCCTCTTTCTCCAGCTCCTAGGTGCCTGCTTTTCACCCCTTCCAAAGTTTCAGCTGCCACCTAACCCCAACATGTGGTAGTCTCTGCTGCCCACTACACTTGCAGCTTTTAAGTGAATTCAGCAGGGGGCAGCACCAGGCACCATGGAGTATACCCAAAATCTCAGCACTTGGGAGGCTGAATCAGGAGGATTGCCTGAGGCCAGCCTGGACTCCAAGGTAAGACTGTTTAAAATTACAAACAAAAAGAAAGTGGCCAGAGGGAGAGTTCCAAATGTACTCTGCCATGTTTTAAGATTTTACTCACAGTCCCCTCAGACCTACTGATTCGGAAAGGTCCACAGGTGACATCAGGTATCAGTTCACACTTTTTGGATTTCACGGCACTGAGGAACCAACGCAGGGCCTTATGCAACTGAGATTTGTCTCCTGCCCATCATCTGTGTTAAAAAGTACTCAAGTGACTGATGGGTGCAGGTCATTTCCGGCATTCACTGTTCCCTTCATTGTAAACTGAGGATGCATTCAGGGCGACCCAACAGTTTTGGGCTCCAGCCTTGTCCTCTGTGGGATGACACAGCAGCTGTCGGCACAGTCTCATTAACCACACCCCACAGAGCTTCACCCTCTGTGCCAGCAATGGCCAGGACTCAGAAGAGCCCGTCCTGGAATGCTCTGGCTGGGGATTGTGTTCCACAACTAGGCAACCGCAGCAGAATTACTAATGGGGTCGGCTGGCTGGGCATACGCCACCATAAGCCATTGTGGGGGCTGTTAGTTTGTTGCCATGAACAAGTCACCAGACACTTGGATGCTTCAGACATCCACTTATGCTGGTTTCTGCGTGTCCAGCCCCCTTAGGCTCCCATGGCTGCAGTCATGGTGCCACTCTTATTGTGCAGACTTGGGATATTGGTCCAGCCATGTGTTACTAGCAGGACCAAGCTCCTTGTGGCTGGGCTGAGGGCCCGCTGTCCTAGCACTGTTGTTGAGGGCATGTCCCCACTTAGACCTTGCACAACGTGATAACTTCTGTACTGCCAACAAGCTTTGTTCCCTGGTTCGCAAGGATCACCTGATTGCGTCAGGCTCACTCAAGATAATCTCCACTTTAATCAACTGTAAGTCAGCAGGGACTTTTAACTACATTTGCAAAATCCCTTGCCTTTGCACAGAACCTCCTCTAACCCTAGGAGGGCGATCCCACAGCTTCCACAGGTCTTGCTCAGGGGTGACACAGGGACACAGGTCACTGGAGGCCATCTTGGAACTCTGCCTCCCCAGGCTTCGGAATCCAGCTTCAGCCACAGTCCTAACTAAACTCCACCAGCAGTGACCAGAAGGAGAACCAAGTCAGGAGAATCCAACCAAGCTTTGCAGACACATACAAATTAGCACTTTTATTTACCAGTGAAACAAAAATCTGTCTGCTAAACCCACACAATCTCTCCAAGTGTCTGGAAAGATCAGGTTTGGGTCTGGCGAGAACAGAGTCAAGAGAAATGCTATTGGTTCAGTCCTCCCTGCTCCTCCCCAGTCTGAACTCCTCTAAGAGCAGCTACTTGTAAGGACAGTGCTGGCCCCACTGTGTGGGCCACCAACTCCTCCACAAAGGAGGGCTGCTTCCCTGTCCAGGCAGAGCCCGGATGATGTGGGAACACCACATGCACCTACGTACCCTCTTAGAACTGAGGCACAGGAGTGTACAAGTGTAACACCTGTCAGTGAACAGAAATGACAACAGATGTAGATGGATGGAAAGAGACAGACACACACAGGATGGGCTCACAGTAACCAGCAAGTGACCCCTCAGATGCCCTGAGGTCATGAGACAGTTGACTCAAGTTACTAAGCATTTGCTGACTCATAAGAGCAAGTAGGTGGCAGGGTCACTGAGCTTAGAGCAGGGGTGGCACCTGGAGCCTGTCGCAGGGCATAAATACTCAAGGACAACTGGCTCGAGAGTGGATTGTCAAGTGTTTTACCACGAGATCCTAATACTTCGGGGAACCAGGCCCCCCCACGTCCCAGTCTTCTTGGAGAAAGCAGCACTAATACCACTGTGCCACAGCCTGCCTCACCCGGTCTACAGACTGCAGAGATTTCAAACAGAGTGGGCGAGTCCAGAGGAGGCAGGAAGAGAGGATCAGGAGTGGCTGCAGAGCAGACCTGGCCTTGGGGTCCCTCCTAGGCATCGTGCAGGCTGCTGTTGCTCAGGAGCACCTTCTCCCCGGGCTTGAAGGCTGGCATCCCGAGGTAGGGGCAGCTGGCGCAACGGAATGCATCACCCAGGTAGCACTGTGGAGAGAGAACAGGAAGTCACACAGGGACACCAAGGAGCAGCTCACCCAAGACCCGGGCCAAGGGCAAATGTCCAGATGCATTCACAGGTCCAGCAGGACACAAATACTAGAAGGTTTCAAGAGCTCTAGCTTGGTTAAAATAGTTAACAGAAGGTCCTTGGGGGAATATGTATCCCCCTTCTAAGTCACAGCCAAGCCTGGCCAAATGGCTCAGTAACTTCTGGTCCTGCTCTAGGGCAGGAACAAAGGAGCCAAAAGTAAGAGACAACAAGCCAGGTGTGGTGACACATATTTGTAATCCGAGCACTCAGGAGGCTGAGGCGTAAGGATCACCATGAGTTTGAGGCCAGCCTGAACTACACATTGAGACTCTGTCTCAAAAGAAAAGACACAATGAGGGCCTTCCCTGTGGCAGGGAGATGACTTCTTCCCCATCTCCACCTACACACGTTCCCTTGCATTGGCCTATGCCTGCACCATGTGAATCATGCAAGTGTCTTAGTTTACAATGATGTCCCCAACCACAAGGGGTCACAGAAGAGCTGAAGAGCTGTAAGGTACAGATACTTACGTTTCCACAGGCCGACTTGGGCTGGGAGCTCTTCTGTGCCTCTGATTTCTCCTTCTCCAGTTCTTCCGCTAGGCCACAAGTGCTAGGGCAAATCAGTTGATGCTGAAGATTTGTCACTATCCAGGAACCCCACATCCACTGCAGAGCCAAAGCATGCCCTAAAACTCTTCTCTTTCTACTGTAAGTATCAAGTTAGATGCCTTAGGGGGCCAGCCAGAAAATTACATGCCTGGCTGGTCCTGTACTCTTTAATCATGAAGAAGCTGAGGGTCACCAGGCACTTCAAGAAAGGTTGAAGTTAGGGACCAAACTAAAAAAAAATAAAAACAAAACCAGACAAATGAAATAGAAAGCAGAGCATGATGTAATACTGTAATACTCTGTAGGCTGAGGCAGGCGGATCACTGAGTTCAAAACCAGCCTGAACTATACAGTGAAACTCTATCTCAAAAAACAAAACAAAAACACTACCCAAGGAGTAAAAAACAGAACTTTCAGCAAAAGAGAAGATATCACACCCATGAAATAGCAAACTATAATTTTCTTTTAAAAAGTCAAGGACAAAAAAAACTTAGAATAGTGGGCCACGGATTTAGCTCAGTGGCATAAGCGCCTGCCTGGCAAGCTCAAGGTCACAAGTTCAATCCCCAGTACCAAAAAAACCCAGAATAGTAGAAATAAAATAGTACTGGTGGTTTTGGAAGATAAATGAAGAAATCCTCCTGAAAGGGGCACATTTCCCCTGAAAGGGGAAAATGTGAGAGAAAACTATAGGACCAAAAAATCCAATATTTGAGTCGTAAGTCACTCAGAGAAAATAAACAGAAGGTGAAACTTGTAAACAATTTCTTTTTTTTTTTTTTGGGGGGGGGGGGGGAGAAGTTCTTGCTATGTAATTCAGGCTGGCCTTCAAATCACTATGTAGCCCAGGCTGGCCTCGAATTCATGGTGATCCTCCTGCCTCAGCTTCCCAAATTCTGGGATGATAGTTGTCTACCACCACAGCTAGCTAAACAAAAATTTTAAAAAAATGTCCTAAGGCCACAGACATAGCTTTTTAGACAGAAAAGATACATTACATGGTTAGTGCAAAATATAAGAACAAATCCCTATTCAAGACATTCTGTTACACAATGACAACAGAGATAAAGATTCTACAAATTTCTGAAATAGAGAAAGAAGACCTATGCTGAGGATCAAGATGCTCTAACAGAATGGATCAAAGATACCGGTTAGGCCTCAGATGTCAAAATTAAAAGAAAGAAAACAGAACTATTTCCACACTATAAGAAAATGTTTTCTAAGCAAGATTTCTTGAACCTTAGTCACCAACCATTTATGAGTTAAACACAGATATTTACACACACACACACACACACACACACACACACACACACCCCTAACACACTGGAAAAAAAAGGAAAAATAAAAAATAAAACAAAATCCAAACCTTACCTTCTAGGCAGCCTTTCTAAGAAACTACTGGAGAATACATTCCTCCAACACCATGGGAAAAAACCAAGCAAGAGCACACACGGAGCACAGGAAACAAACGCTAATATAGGTGGGGAGGGACTTGCAGGGAGCAGTGAGGCATACCAGCCCTGTGACACTCACAGGAGATGGACGCCTGAAGGCTGCCACCACCATACTATGTCACTCAAGGCTAGGCAGGTCAGTCTAGTTTCCTTCTAGTTTCCATGAAAAAAGGAATAAAATCTTTCCTACAACTGTGTGCTGACAGCGTCCAATCTTCCACTGCATCCCCGCCACGGAAGCTAGACCTGCTGGGGACGCTTCCTCTTGCTCTGACCCATTCCCAAGGGTAGAGCCTGGCCCACGGCAAGCCTAGAACAGCCCCTCCCTCATCTCACGTCGGCCGCCTTGCAGTCACTGCACCTCCACAACTCTTTAACCTGCGCCAAGCGCACGCACCACACCAGTTTCCTCCAATTCACCCCAGACTCTTCCCATTATCTCATCGAAGGCCTCTGTCCACAAAAAAAAGCCATGACCAATGCCAAGTAAAGCCTCTGCTCAGCTTTCCTTCCCTGGGAGCCCTTATGTAATGTGGGAATATTTATGTCAATTCTTTGTGACACACTGAGGTACTATTTGGAGAGTCACACATGGGTGGTCAAGATCAAACACCTATGAATGATGAACATAGACTTAGAGCAGAAACCATTTGGGGGCGGAGCAAATGTAGCTGAGGAAGCGTGCACAGGTGACATGGGAGGTACCTTTCTGTTTTAGTCTGGGCAGTCAGTACATAACAGCCTGTTGTGCTTTAAAATGCACATGTTTAATTGACTCCTCTACACGACACTCTCACAGTAACATATTCTAACCCAATCAGGCAGTGAGGATTTGAGACTCACCAGTTCTTGCAGGCCTTCCTCTTTTTCCCCTCTCCACAGGAAGCGGCCCGCAGGGACGCAGGATCAGGCTTTTTCAAATCTTCTGGATCCAGCAGCTCATCTGAGTCAATGAGATCCTGGGAAGTATTCAAAGCCATTAGCAACACAGTCTCGGTCTAGTGAATTCAGAGGTTAGGGTAAAGGAGGCACCATCTCTGCCCTACTTTGGACTGATTACCACACTCACCCCTACTGCAAGCTCAAGAGAAGAGGCACTACAGTATGAAAGCACTAGGAGCTGACTTACATGAGAAATAGTTGTGTGGCCCGAGATTAGTAGAGCACGAGTGTGCATGTTGGGGCTGGGAGAAGGAAGTGTATTTCTTTGTATAGTCACATGAAAAAAGGAATAAAACCTTTCCTACATAATTCCAGAGAAAAGGGCAAATATTTATGTGTAAAATTCTTTTTAGGTTTTTGTTGTTTTGGGCTGGAGATATAGCTCAGTGATACAGCCCGTCTGGCAAGCATAGGCTGAGAGCTCAATCTCTGGTACCAAAATAGAAAGAAAAAAAAAGTTTTTGTTTGAGACAGGGTCTCACTATGATGTTCAGGTTGCCCAGACTCACTATGTAGCCCAGGCTGGCCCAGAACTTGTGACGATCCTCCTGCCTCAGTTTTCCGAGCGCTTAGATTACAGTATGTGCGACCTTGCCTGGCTTATTTGTGTAATTCTTTATAAATGTGGACATGACCTACTTTGTTCACCACTCTAGCCTCAGTAATAGAGGCCGGAAACGAAGGACTTGATTATACACAGTGCTGATAAAAGATGGAAAGAGTGCTTTTAACACTGGGAGCATTCAGTGACTTGTCCTGAGAAAGGGACTGATAAAAACAGCCCAACAAACTCTTTTTTGGTTTACACCCTTCCACAAGGGTCTTTGATATATCTCATAAAGTGAGGGACAGAAATCTCTGTGTACAAGATGCCAAAAAATTTTTATGGTGCTACCAAGATGTAGTGTCGTTCTAAGTCATAGGCACAGTGACAGCAAAAACATGATGCTAGGCTTCAAACACACCCACGTGTGCAAGTCCAAAAAGGTCACGCCAGCCTGCAGCTGTCATGCACAAGACAGGATCTGGAAGAAGCAATCAATGAGCACAGTGCCGACTCACCATGCCCTCGTCCTCCATGTCATTGGCTGAAAGGGTCCAGAGCTTAGCGGCAGCAGGGTCCACAGCAGGCTTCACTGAGTCCAACCAAGAAAAGAAGTCCATAAAATCAGCTAGAACAGGCTATGAGCAACATCATACAAGTACTTTCTGCAGAGCTTGAGTGAAGCGGCTGGAGAGGGAGTCAGAGGCTTGGTCTCCACACAGCTCCACCTCTCAGAAAGACAGGACCCTGGGCTGACCGCCTTCACGCACTCAGCAAGTCTGCACTTTCACACTGCTTTCTCTTTGTTATCTTAGTTTCCACTCCTCTAACATGGAGCAAACAGCATCCCTTCTGCTTACTGTAGATATTTTAGGGTTTAAACGAGCAATCTGTCAAAGACTTCATAAGTGACAAAGTTGTAGCCTCCTCTAAATCTGTTATATGAGAAATCAGGCTCTGGAGCTGTTCGTGGCAACATCACATGAACAGTGGCTTCACACCACAAGCTTCACATCTGGTGATTCTCTGTCCTGGTCAGGAGAATATAAAGAGAGAGCAGAGACCTGGGGGCCTCAGAAAGGCCTCCCACATGAGCACCCTCCATGACCACTGTCACAGCTGGATCTCCCAATTTCTGCAAGGCCAGCTACTCATTAAATCTGCTCCTACCTATTCTGGAACCATAAACTCAAAGGCTAGATTCCCAAGAATTTCTTGAAATCTTATGTTGGTCAGTCAAAATGGTGCAAGGAAGATATGCCAGTAAATAAATATCTGTAAAGTTTTGCATTCATCACAGATAGGACCGTAATTCAGGCATTAAAAAAAAAAAAAGTGACAGAAAGGATGAAAGTGGTGGTGAAGGGTGCATGTATTCATGTGCACATGCTAAACTTTCTGCACAGAAGAAACAGTTTAATAAGCATCACAGGACCCTCAAAAGAAGAAAAGTCGACTTTATTGGTGTAGGAAAAGTAACTGTGGGCTGTGTATGGTAATCCTAGCTACTCAAGAGGCTTAAGCAGGCTGCTTCCAAGTTAAAGGCCAGCCTAGATGACCTAGTGACCTTGCCACAAAATGAAAAGATCTTGGAACACAGCTGCATTGGTAAAGCACTTGCCTAGCATTTATAAGACCCAGAGTTCAATCTCAGTACTGCAAAAAGAAAAAAAAACAAAAAACAAAAAACAAAAACAAAGCCCTGCAACAGCAACAGGGCACCAGTATCACAAGTACCATCAGCAGTAGCAAGAAGCATTCTGAGGCTGACCTCTGTACCTCTGGGACCTGGAAAATGTCATTATCTAAACACATGACTCTGGCCTCTAGAGTTAAGAGGCCTTTGGTACAGAAGGGGTTGAGCTAGATAATATCTATGCATAACTGCATCCTAGTATTCCTGGGATAAAATATATTATGCATTCTGTCATTTGGAAATGACAGAAACTAAAGAAACCAATCCTCTAGAAATACTTGGATTGCTGGCTCAATTTCCAACATGTCCTTCCACGTCCATTCACACAGAGGTATGTATATGGGCTGGTCTTACCTGAAGGTTTCTTGATGATGGAAAGGTTGAGCTGACTAGAAGAACCCACTTCAAAGTTGGGCTTTTTGCCTGTGATCTGAATAATCAGCAGACTGTTGTTGTTGTAACCCAGATGTTCCTGGACAGACTTCACCTCCCCAGGGCTCAAGGGCTCCCTTTGCAGCTGGAATTCAAGATATTAAGGGATCACACAGGGTTAAACATGCATTTTGGTGTCTTAAATATATAATAGTAGAAAATAACAGTATGTCACTATTCACATTCAGTTGCTCATTCATCAGAACCCTAGAGGCTAATCTCATCAGCATGGTAACTTTGCTCCAACCATTGGTAACTTTTAAAGGATTTATGAATTATTAGGTACAAGATACCTAATCATTGTGAGGGCTTAATGATTATGATTGTAGAGATGTGTCAAGACATGGTCACAATATCTAATAGAAACACCTCACAATGAAGATAGTGGAACTCTTTAACCCAAAGGAAAAAGAGAGAAAAGATATATTTTCTTTGTTCCTTGAGAAGTTATAGATAGTAGCAGGTTCTGTGCCACTGAGCTATATTGCCAGCTTACACTACTATATTCTATAGTATAACTTGAATTTTTACAAACATTGTTTACTTAGAACTAAACACAGAAAACTTTAAAGGAAAAGGAACCATAGGTATAAAAATCTAAGGCATTACATCACATAAGAAGAGGTGTAACAGTTACCCTAGGGCAGCACATACTTTTTCCCACACCCAAGATAAACATCTACAATTCTGTTTAATTCACACACCTCCACTGGACTGCTGGAAATGTGATTTCCTCCCAACTTAGCTCATTCTCCCACAAAGAGTGGGAGGCTGGTCTAGATGAGGTGTTTCAGTGGGCCTAGATTTGTGACCACTGAGATGGGGCTGAAAAAGCCTAGCAGCTGCTGTCCAGGCCCTGCTGCTGCACACTAGGGAGTTCCGGACAAGCCACCCCAAGTGACCAGCCCAGTCTCTCCAAAGATCTGCTCCCTGAAGCCCTTCGATTCCCTGTCTGTAGCATGTGTGGGCTTGCTTCCTAGTCCATGGCAACATTCCCGTCTGCTCTGACAGACTCTAGTTTGTCACCCAAGGTTTAACACAGCAAAGAGGGCTGCCTACACATACACCTACCTCCTTCACTTCCACAAGACCAGAAAGAGTCAGGGCTGAACACAATTTAGATGCCGTCTTCATTTTGCTATTGTTGACTGCCAAGAGGAAAACCCCAATTAATAGCTTTATAGGTCAAAGCAGGAAAAATAATTAAGGCTCTATCCTGTGTGAGTCAAGAGGTACTCAAATAATAACTGTCCTATCTTTTGTGTACAGTTTAGTGAAAGCATCTGAATTTGAAACGTCCTTTCAGCTGTTCAAAGTGCTCTTATCTATGCTCTTAAACATTACAATTCCATTGTTTCTTATCACTCCTCCCTTCTGAAGGATGCTAGATAATATTAGAAACTGCAAAGAGCAGGAAATACAAGTATTCTTCCTATAAAGTTGCTAGACACTGTAGTTAGTTATTCAAAACCTAAATTTCCAGTGAATACTGATGTCTCCAAACAATTCACAAGTTTACAGTGCCACATAAATAACAAGCATCTTTGTACATTTCAAAACACTTGCGTTTCTATTGCTTTGATGAAAAAAATGTCCTATTTTGATTGAAAGTATTGTGAATGACTTTCTAATAGCTATACCTTTAATTCTTGGACACTGTCATTAGTTTCAAATGAATCAACAGCTATCTCAGCACTCTCAGACTTCCAAGCATTATTCTGAAATAACTGTAGAGTCACAGAAAGTATACACATGCAGAGACACACAGACAAGTTCAGAGAAGTCCTAGACCCTTCATCTGATCTTCCCCAATGCTACCATCTCTCAAAATACGCAGAGAGAGATACTAGAATACTACCCTTTGCTGCCAGGCACTTCCTCTTTGCCATACCTAGCCCATGGAAACTACTAACATGACCTTCTTTGGTACTATTTCAAAAATATGAATAGGGCTGGGTATGATGGTGCACACTTATAACCGCAGCACTCTAGAGGACAAGGCAAGAGGATCACTGCGTTCTAGGCCAGCCTGGACTACACAGTGAGCTCAAGGCCAGCCTGAACTACATAGTGAGACCCTGTCTCAAAAAAACCAAAACCAAAAAAATAGAATCATACAGCACAAGAACCTTTTGAAATTTTTTTTTTCTTCTCTGTACAATTCTCTGTATCTAACAATAGTTTGCTCTGTTTATTTATATTGAGACAGGGTCTTGCTATGTAGCCCAGCTGGTCTGGAACTTGTGGCAATCCTCCTGCCTCGGCCTTATGAATGAGTGCTGGAATTATAGGCTTATACCCAACTCAACCCTGTGAACTCTTACCTACAGCTGTCTCTACTGGCTCTTTCAGAAAAAGACACCCTCCAGGCCGAAGAATCCGGGCCATCTCCGCCAAAACCTCAGCACTGTGCAGAGTAGTGCTTCCTGGTACTACACCCGACAAAATAATGTCAAAGCTGGATTCCTTGTGGGCAGCTGAAAAGAAAGAAGACTCTAATTAGCAATCACCTAAGCCTAGAAGCAATTTCCCAAGCTATCCCAAGCCTCCACAAAAGCTATGAGCTCCTACCTGTTTAGTAAACTCTATCAAACCATAAGATGCAGCTCTGCCCTGCTCTCAGTCTCACTAATTTCAGGAAGAAGAACAAACTTTAAAAAAAAAAATATGCAACAGCTACTAAATAGCAAGAACATACTTACAGAAATCAACTACACTCTAAGTCCACTGCATTGCACCTGAAAAATAACTGATAAGCCACTGCTTTCCTTATGCCATCCAGAACAAAAACTCAGATACCAAGGAACTACAGACCCAGTACCTCTCATCAAAACCCCAATCCTGTGTAGAGTGTGGGTAAAACTTACATTGCAGCAGCTGATCGATATTTTCCACAGACACTCGGTCCTCACTGCCAGTTAACCCTTGAAGTTTATCCACCAGATCTTTCAGAGCCTCCGTGGGGGTTGACTTATCCCAGATCACTGCCACCAGCTGGCCAGCTGAGATCCCGAATTCTGCCATTGCTGCAGTGTTCATGAGCCTAAAAGCTACTGGCCAAAAGAAAATCATGACTGAGCAGAGAGAGTGCAGTTTAATCTGGGGGTATCAATAAATACGATTAGAATCACAATCTACTTTCAACCTCCCACCATCGAATGCTGATGACATTAGAGAGCTTACTATAGATGCTAGAGTTTAAATAAATGAACCTATCACCCCAGGGTTTCATAATCCCAACATTCCTCAACAAGGGACATGGCTAGAATCCTGACACAGTAGAGTCAAGAAAAGGGATAGTTGAGCTGGAGATGTAGCTCAGTGGTAGAGCACTAACCCTGGGATTGATCCCAGCACAGCAGAAAAACTGAAGTAAGGTGGGAAGGTGGGGTTTAGAGACAAGTAAGGTTAGAAACAGATTATTTCTTCTTTGAAGTAACTCAGCTTAAACAATATAAAACACACAGGGCCATTAATTAGGCAGAAGCATGACTCAGCAAGGAAGGCAAATAACCTGGCAGATATAACCCAAGCACAGCATAAAAATTTTTAAAGACACAGCACATTTAAATTTTGCAAACTAAATACTATTTTCTCTTTTATAAAAATTCAACCAGGTATGGGGACATATACCTATAATCACAGCACTCGGGAGGCTGAGACATGACAACTGCCATGAACTGCAAGTCAACCTGAGCTACCTAGTTCAAGGGATCTGAAGCAAATGATACTGTGCAAGTGACACAATCAGAAGATTTATGAGGATAAAGTAAGGAATAGAATTTGAATCGCAATCTATCTGCTCATGAAGTCCATGTTTAATATGGAAATTTTACCCTGTGGGTCAACTTTGATGCACAGGAGAGTATGTAAAATGTTTACAATGAAATTAGGTCCATAGATGCATATTGTTTATTTCCTTCCTTCCTTTTTTCTTTCTTCCATCCCCTCCTTCTTTCCTTCTTTGGTTATCTGAGACAGGACCTTTGCTCTGTAGTGCAGGCTGACCTTGAACTCACTTCTGTAGCCTCAATTTCATGGAGATCCTCCTGCCTTAGCCTCTTGAGTTCTAGGGTTATAGGAATGCGCCAGCACAGCCAGCTTCTCCTTCTCTCTTAAACACTAATGCTATCAAGTGTCTGACTAGGTAAAAGAAATGAAACAAAGACACAAACAGTGGTAGAGGGTCACACACAGATTAATCTCATTCTGAACACTTCTGATTTCTGCAGTGATGGCTGACAGTGACTATATCACCACACACACTCTGGATCTAAATTTGAACTGTATATACTACATTCTTCCTTTTTAAAAAATGTTTCCTTTAATTCACTGTCTCCTAGCTCAGCATTATGGGACAGGCCTATAATCCTAGCACTTTGAAACTAAAGCAGGTGGATCTTTCTGAGTTTAAGGCCAGCCTTAAATAGCACAAAGCAAGCCCCTATCTCAAAACAAAACAAAAAAACGGAAAAACAAATCACTGTCTCCTCCATCTACAAGCTGGAGTCACCTTTTTTTTTGGTGGGGGAAATGGGGGCAGTGCTGGGGTTCAGATCCAGGGCCTTGCACACACTAGGCAAGTGTTCTACCGCTGAGCAACACCTCTAGGCATTTTCAATTACTAATGATTTTAATTCTTAGAGCAAAACTAAAACTTCTTAGCCTGAGCCAAGCATGGTGGCACATGCCTGTAATGCCAACAGTGTAGGAGGCTGAGGCAGGAGGATCACAAATTTGGGCCCAGCTTGCCAACTTACCAAGAACTTGCCTCAAAATAAAAAGGGTTAGGAATGTAGCTCAGTGAAAGGCCTTAGCTTCAATCCCTAGCTGAACACATGAACACTTTCGCCTGCTAGATTCATAACCTAGTCCAATATTCACACACAAATCCTTGTTCTAGGAAAAATCTATTTTCACTACATCATGCCTTTTACCTTTATGTAAACAACCTTTATCAATCCCAATCTGACTACAATTCCCAGTAAAAGGATACAGGCAGGGCTGGGGATTTAGCTCAGCGGCATAAGTACCTGCCTTGCAAGCAGGCGGTCGCGAGTTCGATCCCCGGTACCGATAAAAATGAAAAAGACAAAAAACAAACAAACAAACAAACAAAACCCAAAAACAAACAAAAGGATACAGGCAGCAGGCAGGCAGGTTTAAATAGTCATTTAACTTTGGATTTTAAATCCTTCAACCATCATACACTGAAAACTGCAACTTTTAAGCTTTTAATTATCACATGTCAAAAAAAAACCTCTTGCAAAATCTTTAAGAGCAACTTGGGGATCAATCTCGAATTTAAAAAACTGCCAGCTTGCTAGGAAGATTCCCCAGGGAGCTACAAGAAGCTTCCTTTTCCATAGAAGCAGGAAGATTACACTTTGACATCTTAGACAGCACCTACCTTCCCCATGACTGTGCCAGTAAATTAGAAGATTGTAAATAAAATGCCTTGCTTTCATATCTCTCCGCACTAATCTCATCACTACAGGGAACTCACAAAATACACTTATTAAATATCAACTCCCCCCAAATACAGGTAGCCCCTACTTTCAGTCAGCATTTTTTAAGTAAAATAAGAGACACTTCTTTTAAATTTTTAAAGTGAAAGTGTGATACTTTTCACACAGTATCACAGATCAGAGTTTTGTTTTCTTTTTGTGATTCTGTTAAAAAAAACAAAAAAGAAAAAAATGTCCTGCATCTCAGCAAATATACTTAGGAGCTGTGACTCAGGGTCCAGGTTTCACAACTAAAAAGAGGTGATGTCACTTCACTGACCTTGTTTGTCAGATACCTCTCCAACTGATTACTGCATATACTTATCCACTGCTCTTATAAAATGTTACAGGCAGACAGTAAAAGCAGATGTCTGTGAACACCACATGCAGATGCACTTGTTTATTTTTAAGGTGCCCAAGAAATATTAAATCTTGCTTCCTCCTTGGAAGGGAGGGGATGACCAAGGCCTAGGGATGTAGCTCAATGGTAGAACACTTACCTAGCATATGCAAGGTCCGAGTTCAATCTCCAGCATCATACATGTACACACACACACACACACACACACACACACACACACGCACATGCGCACACACAAGTAGCCAAAAGTTAAAAATAAGATTGAAGTTTGAATTTTAGTTCAAGTTAAGGATCAAATACTTTTAAATTAGGTACATAAAAAATTCTCCAAATATTGCTAGTTATCAGAAAGTGAAATTTTAATTAAAAATTAACAAAGTTTACATGTCCAGAGTGTGAAAAAATTTTTTTCAAAAGCAAAAGAATTGACAGACTGGGCAGGTGGTTAATTACATTTATGTGACGATGGGGCTAGAGTATAGTTTATTGAGGTGTATCCCACCTTAGCGTGTGCAGAGCCCTGGATTCCAACCCTAGTGCCAAATATTAGTTTCCACAGGAAAGACCTACTCAAAGCTTCATAGGCACAACTCAGAAAATAAAGCCTAGACAGGCACAGTGGTACATATCTACAGTATCAGCTACTAAGAGGCTGAAGCAAAGAAAGTCAGAGCCTATGAGTTTGAGACTGCTGAGGTAGGATACAAGTTGGAGCTTCACCTGGGCAATTAGCAATTGTTAGACACCAGCTCAAAATGGGGGTGGGTAGGTAGCAAAGGGAGACTAGAGGCTGAGGCTCACTGCAAAGCTCCTAGGTTCAATTTCCAGTGCTGCACCAAATAAATAAATCTGAAATTTAGAGAAAATTTTGGTTCAGAAGATCTTGCCCCACGCACATGCTGGAGATCAGTTTGTATGGGAAAAAATGTGCAAAATAATTTTAACAAATAAAAAGATAAGTCTTCTCGGCTGTGGTGGCACATGCCTGTAATCCTAGCAGTGGAAGGCTGAGGCAGAAGGATGGTATCGAGTTAGAGACCAGACTGGGCTACAAAGTGAGCTCAAGGGCAACTTGAATTGCAGTGTCTCAAAAAGACCAAGCAACAACAACAACAAAAAAACACCAAAAATCAAAACGGAAAAAAAAAACAAGAAGACGACATCTAACTTCAAAGGCATTTACAGAATTACACGGTCCTGCGGCCAGTTATCCCTAAACCAAAAAGCCATTTACTTCTTCCTATTATTATGCCTTCCCTAACGGTATCCCAAAGAGAAGCTACTCTGCATTTACATTTCAATTTAGAGACAATACCCTGACCTTCGCGGGCCACCAGGTCACTCAGAAATGCCGGAAACAACGAAACCAGCCTCTCCCAAACCCCACAAATCCTACAAATTATTCGGAGCCATTGTTAGCTAAAGCAAGATTTCTGCACCCACCTAGACACTGAGTCAACCCTTCGGGACAAAACCTGGATGTTCATTTTATTAACAAGCATCCTAAATTCGTCCGATCGTGAAAGTTTAGGAAATACTCAATACGACGGAGGTTGGCATAAATCCTAAATTCAAACTTACAATCTGGGGGTTCAGATACAGCTGAGCTTTTGTACTGTGCTGTACGGGCCCCTCCGAGATCGAAACTTCTGAGAAATTGAGACCCAAGGTCACAACAGCTGGTTTAGGGCGGGACCGAGTCCCAGACCCGCGACCCAGCGGCTCAGCTCTGGGCTTTACCCGCGCAGTGCCCGAAGCCGGCTGCTCACGTACCGAGGCAGCCTAGAAAGGACAGAAACTGCCGCGTCAGGAGCCCGGGGCAAGCACAGACGGCGCGGCCCCTCACGCCGGGTTCCCCCGCACAAACCCACAGGGATTCTCTGTCGGAATGCCGAAGCTACGTCCCTAAGAGGGACAGAGCTGGGAAGAGAAAATGGGGAGTATGTAGGACAACAGTGGGCCGAGAGGAGACCGTCGAGAAGGGGTTGGGGACTCTCAAGTCGCCCAGAGTACACTCACCTGCCACCAGGTTGCCTCCTGGCCTCGCTATAACTACCCTCTCGGCGTCTCACGGCTCTCGCGAGAGAAGGAGGCTCCGCGGAAGGGGGCGGAGCCAGTACTGTGGCGTCCTAACTGTCACGTTGCCGTCGTCAGCGTGGGTGCCCGCTTCCAAGATGGCGGCGGTAGCAGCAGTGGCTGGCGTTGTAGGCCGGGCGGGCTGGAGGCTTCTGCA
Source organism: Cavia porcellus (assembly GCF_034190915.1). Taxonomy (NCBI): domain Eukaryota; kingdom Metazoa; phylum Chordata; class Mammalia; order Rodentia; family Caviidae; genus Cavia; species Cavia porcellus. The sequence goes on from NW_026947487.1 coordinate 84,298,334, forward strand.
GCTGCGTTGCCTACCTGGTGAGGAAGCGATCGAACCGGGGAGAGGGGAAGGCCGGGGAAGGGGTGTGAGACCGGTCAGAGGAGGTGCGGGGCGGAAGAAGCTTATCCTGGCGGCCCCGAGGAAGGTGAGGTGAAGGGCGTAGCGGACTGGAAGGAGCCGGTTGCCCGGCTTGCGTCCGCATTCTCTGTTAGGGGCTGGAGATGCATGGCTTGGCCTGTCACTCCGGTGTTAAGCGGTAACTAACAGCTTCAGAGAGGGCTTTGAGTGCCCAAGGTCACACAGGTTGCTGGTTGCAGAACTATCACAGACCCATTATCATTGATCACCCAAAGGACAGTTAGCGTCCTATCTGTTATCCCAAGTCAGTCCTGTTCGCTGCTGTTTCATTAATATTGTGACATTCTTTTGCCATTTTTGCTGCTATACACTCGGTATTTTTGTACGTCTGAATATCCTAAAAATAGGCATTCAGTTAAAGAGGAAACTTTATATTACTATCATAAATAGAAAACTAGTATCACCTTCCACAAACAGAAAGTGCTACGCATTGACTTACTAACATAAACATAATGAGATAGTCTTGTATTTCACTTAAATTTTGGGGCAAGATGTTACTAAATTGCACACAACTCTCACCTACTTTAAGAAAGATCAAGAGTGTGTTTCTTAAGCATTAATTCATACTGCTTTCTTCTTCCCTAACATTATATCCTAAAAATGTTCAAACATACAGACAAATTAAAGGAGCTGTGAACACTTGTAAACCTACACTAGCTTCAGAACATCTATTATGCCATTCATTAGTTTGATATCTGACGTATTTACTGCAGATCTTAATATTGTTTATCTTTAAACATTCAGTATATATATATATCCGTAACCAGAATTCACTATTTACTTTTTCTTTTTTCTATACTGGAGAGTAAACCCACAACCTCATGCATGCTAGACAAGTGCTTTACCATTGAGCTATATCCCCCACCATTTACTGTTCTTTTTATTGAGTGCTGTTATTATACAATGAAATACACAAATCTTATATTAAGTTGTGACAATTGTATGCACTTGCATATCCTGAATTCTTGTAGAGACCATTGTCATCACCCAGAAAACACTTGTACCTTTTCACAGTCATTGTTCATTAATAGTGTGCTAAAAAAAATTTTTTTTTGATACCAAGAATCGTACTATACTAAATCTTTAACCATACATTGTTTAGTTTGTCTTAGTTTTAACCTGTCCTAGGATTTCATCAAAATGTATTTTTTCTGTAAGACTTCTTTTGCTTAGTGTGTATATATATATTTTTTTTTTCGATTGGTCTATTTTTTTGTAAATCAGTATATCTAACAAAGAGTTTCTCCTTGTCCAAACTCTAGTCAGGCTCTTCTTGCCCTATTTTTTTAAAAACTGGTACATGTTTGTAGTACATATGGATTACATTCATCATGGAGACTTGGTATTTATACATGAGATTTCTTAATTCTTTTTTTTAAACCTCTGCCTCTCTCCTCCTTCCCCCTGTCTACATCTCTTGTACCCTTTCTCATAATTTTTATACATGCTATAGTACATAATGATCACCTTTCTCATACTGTGCCCTGTTCTTAACTAGGCCTTAACCTCGGCTTATAAAGATTTAAGCACACATTAATACGGTTTTGCTCAAAGCAACCTCCCTAAAATGACCCTAACTCCCTTTAAAGTTACTGCCAAACTGGGTGTGGTGGTACATGCCTCTCTGTGATCTCAGCTACTTGAGAGGCTGAGGCAAGTAGATCACAAGTTCAAGTCCAGTCTGGGTAACTTAGCAAAAGCTCTGTCTCAAAAATAAAAAACAATAAGGGTTAGGGATGTGGCTCTGTGCCAGGCACTGGGTTCAAACTGCAGTACCAAGAAAAGAAAATAAAATAACACTCTATGGGTTGAGGTATATTACCACACAGCAGCCAAGTAGAAACAGGCTGAGCAGCCAGGTAGGTGTTCTGATTTGTGGTTCACCATCATTGACCACAGGTGCCACAGGTCTACCCAAGATTTTTGTGTGGGATAAAGGTTAGTGGTTCTGAGGAGCCTCTGCCCTGCATTTTGTCCTGGTTTTTATTTCCACTCTTCAATCTTTGGTGAATTTTCCGACTGACTAGTCCAGTTTCTGTTGCAGTGTCACGCTGCCGACTAACCATGATGCCACGTGCCTTCCATGCTTCAACTGTGCGACTAAGGTCGTCAGAGGAGCACAAGCAGCCACCTCCCCCCTCTTCTTCTGGACAGCATTCTGAGACACAGGGTACAGAAAAACCTGATCCAGAACCTCCTCGCCCACCCCCCAGGTAGGTGCCAGAACCCCAATCCATCCATTTGTGGCCAGTTTGTCTGCTTCGGTAACTGTGTCTCCTACACTTCCTCTCTCCTTTCCATTACCCTACTCTAGTTCCATCATTTCCAAGGCTATCCTGTCTTCATAAAAATGCTTCCTAAAACACTTTTATACATCTAAACAGTACTGAGAAGTTCACAAAAATAGGACAAAAATTACCTGAAATCCTGCACAGGGATAACCCAGCTGACATTTTTGTGAATATCCTCTTAAATGCTTCTCTGATCATATTTGGCATATAAATGTGTATGTAATAAATGATTAATTACATGCTATGGGTGTCCCACAGCTTGTTATTTTGTTCAACAGTAATATTTTTAATGTTTTTTCATAATTTACATTATTTTAGTGGTTCTACAACATTGCAGTAATGAGTGGGCCAAAATTTATTTAACTTCTCTTACTGATGAACATTTGTATTCCTTCGTGGTGTGAAGGGTAGTGTAATAAAGTGTATGGTGCTCCTTAGCAGTGGGAGTGCGGAGTCAAAAGATAGCTGATTAGCTAGGCTTGACTTAGTGGTTGAATGCTTGCTCAGCGTGCACAAGGCCTTGGGTTCAGTTCCTTGCGAGAAGGGAGGGTAGTAAGGTGGGAAGGAGGGACAGATGAAAAATGAGTACATTTAATGTTTTGTTACATATGTGGAGCCAAATTTGCTGTTAGATTTGTTATTTCTTAATCCTGCCACTAGAAATTAAATGTTCTTCAGTGTAAAATGAGCTCATTCATCATCTTTATCTGATTTTCTAGTTAAAGTACTTTTCAGTTCAATTCAGCAAATGGTTTTTGAGGCTCTACTGTGTGCCTGTCCTGTGAATAATGCAGTCATCTCCCCTCATGAGAAGGCGGGGTTACAGTCTGGTGCAGATTACAGATAAGGAAGCCCTTGAGTACAGTGTGCCCTGGGGGAAACCCAGGACCCAGGGCATTGGCTTCATATGACTGTATGGATTGGCTCACTGGGTGCCCTCTCCCTACCATAAGGTGGGAGGACAGGATGCCAGTGTTTTCACTGGCAGGGAATGTCCATACTGACTCAGGAGTTAATGTGCTTCCCTCGTGTGCTTAGAGAAGACCTGGAGCCTCAGGTTTCACTGAGTTTGGCTTTCAGACAGTAGACAGTGAGACAAGTGTGGGGCCCTCTGTCTCTGTCCCAGGTACACAGATCAGAGCGGGGAAGAGGAGGAGGACTATGAGAGCGAGGAGCAGCTGCAGCACCGCATCCTGACGGCAGCCCTGGAATTTGTGCCTGCCCATGGCTGGACAGCAGAGGCAATTGCCCAGGGAGCCCAGGTGTGTGTAGGTGAGGTGGGGCAGCCTGGCGAGTGTCAGCCAGGAGTCAGACGATGCAGCAGTGTGCTTCTTGCCTTCTTCCAACCCAGCCCAGGTGCTCCCAACCACAAGATTGTCTCACTTTGTTTGGTTGTTCAGCTTTTTTGTTTTCTGTTCTTGGTGGGGAGGGAGGCCCAATAGGGTAGAAATGGGATTATTTTTTAATTATAAAAGGAATTGGTTCCCTTTTTTTTTTTTTTTTTTTGATTCCTTTTTTTGAGACAGGGTACTGCTGTGTAGCCCAGGTTGGCCTTGAACTCACTATGTAGCCAAGGCTGACCTCAGACTCACAGCGATCCTCCTACCCCAGCCTCCTAAGTGTTGGGATTACAGGTGTGTGCCCCTATATGTGGCAGGAACTATGTTCTAAGAGCCTTTTAGGCAAGAAATAGCTGTAATCAAAATTACCATATTTCAGCCGAGAATGGTGGCACACACCGATAATCTCAGTACTTAGGAGGCTAAGATGTGTAGATTGCTGTGAGTTTAAAACCACTGTGAGCTGTATAGTGAGTTCAAGGGCAGCATGAATGAAATAGATTGTGTTTCAGAAACAATGTACAGGGGCTGGGGATTTAGCTGAGTGGCACAAGTACCCGCCTGGCAAGTGCATGGTTGTCAGTTCAATCCGTGGTTCCACAAACACACACACACACACACACACACACACACACACACACACCAAAAAAAACTAAACAAAAATAATGTACATCATAGAATTAATGAGATACGATATTTGAAAACCCCCAAGAGGGCATCACCTAAGACCAACACACTGTATTTCTCTCAGTAAGTCTGACAGCTTTTGCTCCTTCACTCCAACAGACTGTTGCTGTAGGTGAGGCAACAGGCTCTTGTTTAGACCATAAGTACAGAATCATCCAGATACCTTCTGAGAACAGCCTGAGGGAGGCGCAGTCACATCTTATTCCCTGCTTGCTGCAGGGCATGTTGCACAATAGGCAAATTTACTGCCTTTTTAAAAACAACTCTTACTTGTCTTACTCCTCCAAAGAGTACAGATGGTAACTGAAGTCATGCTAGCAGAGTGTGTAAATGTTGACTCCACTGTATGCAAACTGGACTTGTACAAAGGAATATAGAAAGGAATGTAAAAATAGACCATCTGTGATTATTCCAAAGACTCTAGTATCAGTCTGTTCTTTCAATTAAAAAATTTTACTCTTTAAATATTTATTGACCAAATAATTTGCTTTGGGCATTTGTGCTAGGTACTAAAGACATGACAGTGGTCACGACAGGTACAATTCCTGCTCTTGTGATGCTTCCAAGAGTCACAGCATTAATCAAATGTGTACTATATGTACTTCTAAAATGTGGCATGTGCTATCAAGAAAAGGTACTATCAGGACATGCAGTAGAGCGACCTGATCTAAAAAGGCTGAGAACTGAGGAATGAGTTGGCTTTATCTGGCTTGGACAGGGACCCGGGGGCTGGACAGATCCAGATAGAGAAGCCACATGTGCAAACTGGAGAGAAGTGTGTGGTGTCAGGAGAAGCAAATGAAACCATCAAACACAGTGAAGGAAGAGAGACTTGAGACAAGTAAGACTGGAGAAGGGTCTGTGGAGGCCAAATCTGACAAAGCACTAAAGGTCGTGGAGGCAGCCTTTCGTTCTAAGACTGACTGAAGATACCGTGTTGAGTTTTGCGTCACAGTGTTGCTGAGTGAGTGGGAATAGATGGAGCTGGAGAGAATCTTCTGGGGCTGCTGTAGTCTCCAGGAGAGATGAGGCTCTCTGGCTCAGAGTGATGGCCCTGCAGTAGAGACGGGGTGGGTTTGGTAGAACTTTGGACATGGGACAAATGTGACAAGGTGGTACCAGAGTTGCCCATTTACGTGTGTGGTTCATGGTGGTGTTTCCCTGGAGTAGGCCCAATGGAAGCAAGCTAGGTTCGGGGATGGGTGGTGGGTACAGTCTTGATCTTTGTTGCATATGAGTCTATGAGTCAACTAAGTGGAGGTGTCAACCATACTGGTCTGCATATGCAGGAGATAGCTGACTAGAAGTAGACCTTTGGGCACTGTAGCATTTGTATGTCACAAACTGGAAGTAAGTTAGATTGCCCAAAACAAGAGTATAAATAATGTGATAAGAGGGGATTGTGGACCCTCAGGGAACTCTCACATTTAGAGGGAGAGTAAAGCAGTGAGCTGCCAAAGAAGATTTTTAGAAGTTTGTTATTGTTGGAGGCAGAGCAGGGGAAGTGAATGAAGCAGCTTCATATTGGTCCCTGTAGCTGCAGCCATTGGGGTGGAATCTGGGGTCAGGAACTAGTTGCAGTAAATGCAGGCATGAGGAAAAGGTGATGACATGTGGAAGCGTTTGACTGGAGGGAGCACCCAGGAGGGGAAGAGAAATGGAGGACCAGTGTGGTGAACACCCCTGGAAAGGGTTCAGAGGTAAGAGAATGAAGATCTGGGGGGAAAACAGGCGAAGTCAAAACCTTGGCGTTCCCTGGTGGCAAGAATTATGAGATCAGGAAAAACAGGTGGAAGGACTGACCATGACATATTAGGCGCAGAGCTGCAGAAGCCAGCTGTGGGTTTAGGTAGGGGAGATCCCAGGGGGTGACTGCTGTTTTTCTCTCTGAGGTAGGAGTGGTTGCCTTGCGAACCTGAAGCTGGGGGAGGGAGGAGGCAAAGCCTTGAAGGTAGGGGTGAGGGTTCTAAGAGGCATTACAGAAGGCGGTGGAACAAGTAGAGGACAGAGATGTAAACAGATTGTGAGAAGAATCATGATACTGCGTCTTCTGCTAACAGACCCTTCTCGCTCTGCATATCTTCTGCCTGACACTTACCATCTTTATTCAGTTTCCATGTTTAATGTGTATTTACTGAACCTTAGTTCATAAACATTTGAATGTTCCCCTTTTTTTGTATTAACCTGTTCACACAACATACTTTAGTACACTTTTTATTCATTTCTTTGGGACATGTTTCAAGAAGGGACACTCAGGGTTCAGTCAGGAAACAATAACCATACCAGTTTTGGGGATGGAAGGTAATATAAGGAATTGTTAAACAGGTATGAAGCTGGTAAGCAGGTAATAGGATGGAAAGAGTAAGATACTGTAGAGGAAGCAGCTGCAAGAAGCAGCTCCAGCCTGCTTGGCTGAGGAACCGAAAGGGATAGTAGGAGTAAAGTAAGTCCTTAACTTCCAGATGAGTTCCATTTGTTCTTATGTCAGATTTGGATTTGGATTAGGCTTTGTCCATAAGCCGACATGAATCTTATACAGTACACTTAGGAGGGGACTTACTGTATTCAAACAATGCTGGAAAGAAAGTCCCAAAAAGAAGAATCTCAGGCTCATGTGGAGGAGACACTGCTTAGCTGGCGCTGGAGTCCCTGTGCTTGGAGGGAAGAGACCCTTCCCTCCAAGGGAAGGGTCAGGACTGAAAATGGCATCCCAAGGTGGCTTGGGACTGCCACCCAGTTCAAGAGGGAGAGCTGGGAGGGTGAGGAGAGGATGGTGGTAGATGAAGTGAGTTCTGCACGTGTTGGGAAAACTGCAGACTGAGTTGAGCTGTTGCTTTGGCGTGAGGAAGGGGTGAAGCTGAGGTGCAAGGTGAAGAGGGATTGATACAGTGCTGCTCCCAGGAACCTCAGCGAGCAACAGGAAGGAGCCATTGCCTTTTTCCTCCTCAGCCCGACACTAGGGACCCTATGGCAGAGCTTATCAGGGGAGCCAGAAATGCACTTCGCACACTCCCAGCCCCGGCGTCACAGACTAGCCTGGAAGGCTTGAGAACTTCCTAACTGGTCCAAGAGTAGATATATTCTTGAGGTTCTTTTTATATCCTTACCAAAGGCACCTAACCTCATGGATAAAAGCTTGAACCCCAGATTTCTCATCTATAAAGTGATAATAATACCTACCCCACACAACTGTTGTGATGATGCAGGTGCTAGCGGATGCTTGCATGAGGTAAGCATGTACTCCCCATTAGTGGTGATCCTGTAGCTCTGTCCTTCTGCCAATTTGTCCTCTATAAAAGCTACATAGTGGCTGGGGATGTAGCTCAGAGGTAGAATGCTCACCTAGCATGCACAATGACCAAGTTCAATCCCCACAAAAACAAACTACAAAAACAAACAAAAGCTACACACTTTTCCAAAGGAGGGTTAGTTTCCCCTCCTAGCAGTAGGAATTCACTTTTGCTATATTTGTGTTCCTTTCCTGCCACCTGCCCCTGCTGCCGTTGCTTCTACTTCCAGTAGATTCTCAGTAATTGCTGTGGATCAGGACTAGCAAAAGCTTTCTATGCTCTGTTAACTCCTTAACAACTCATTAAGAAAGCTTTGTTCTAAACACTGAGAAATCCAATGTTCAAGAAATCCAGGTAAATTGAATGGGTCAGGCAAGGCATCCCAAGTGCTCTCCCAGGGCCCTGGTGCAGGCTCCAGGTTTCAGATACCAGTGCTCACTATTGCTTACCTGTAGTAAAAAGGGGATGTTTGGCTCCTGTAATGACAGAAAAGTCTGGAAGTAACTCTGGCTCAGTGCTCCTGGATTGTGCTGCCACAGTTTCTGCCACTTCTTTTTGCTTTCCTTTCCAAGCTTCCCTCAGTGCACATGTCCCATGCAGGACTGAAAATGGCATAGCAACCCCAGTGGAGAGAGGACCTTCCTTTCAGTGCTAGCAGGGGTCCCAAGGTACACTCCTAAGACCTGACCTCAGTCATGGGCCCATCCCAGAACTAGTCATTCCACTCTGGTCATACAAACCTGGGGCCCATGCTTCGCACACACACCTCTGGAGCTTGGTGGGTATTGGAGGGACTAGTGGTAGTCAGCTTCACCAGAATCACTTGAAGGGTGAAGAGTGGGGGTCTGGAAAGAGTCCTATCCCTGCTTCTGGAAGAGGCATATTGATTATTGGGCAACAAACATCCACAACCCCTGCTCACCACTCTTCTATTTTTTTTCCCTCCTGCTATAGTCTCTGGGTCTCTCCAGCGCAGCAGCCAGCATGTTTGGGAACAACGGCAGTGAGCTCATATTGCATTTTGTGACCCAGTGCAATGCTCGGCTTACCCACATTCTGGAAGAGGAGCAGAAGCTGGTGCAGCTGGGCCAGGCAGAGTAAGTCCTATGGCTCAGGGTGGCTGAGGAAGGGAGACTCCAATTACAACAGCTGATCCCAGGAAAACCAACCCAAACAAAGCCAAAAGTGAGTAGCACTAACAGCCTCGCTGTTTGGAAGGGACCCAGGAGCCTGTGTGGCAGCTTCAATGAGATCAGTGTCAGGAGCCAGTGGGACCTGACCCCCCAGGTTGAGTAAGCACTGCCACACTGAGCCCCTGCCTGTGACCCAGAGACACTTTTTCTTTTCCCTCATCCAGGAAGAGGAAGACAGACCAGTTCCTGAGGGATGCAGTGGAAACCAGACTGAGAATGCTGATCCCGTACATTGAGCACTGGCCCCGGGTACAGAGTCCATGTGCAGGCCCAAGAACACCAATAATATAATATTTCTCATTCTCAACACCTTTCACTCAGAGGACTTTGCAGACTGTTGACAGCTTAGCTCACTAGTCTCCAGAAACCCAGGAATGTGTGATACAGTTGATAGAGCGAGGTTTCAAGCTTGTGTGTGTAAATAGAACAACCTTAAGCTATCAGTATCTCAATTCCTGGATGTGTGAATGGCTGCACATCTCAGATGAGGGTCCAGTGGCCTGAGTATGCCACTAGATCTTCCACATGGACGAATCCTTGGAAGAGGTTAAAATAGGCTGAAGATTGTATTGCCTATCTTACTTTATCAGTAGCCCCATACTGGCTGGGTATGGTGGCACACGCCTATAATCCCTGTACCTGGGAGACAGGCACAGGATCACATGGGTTCAAGGCCAGTTTGAATTACATAGTGAGACTCTGTCCCCCTCCAAATAATAATAACAGCCCGTTTTTTATCTCAAAGATGGGGACTTCTTGTCAAATTGTCATTATGATCCTTGGATAAAGGAGTATTCACCCCATGAATACTCCTTTTTTTTCCTTACTTTCCAGCTTTTCTGAGGGTTTCTTTTTCAAAGCATGTGAGCCATTCCTTGAGTTCAGAGTCAAAGCATGTCATAAATGAGAGGGACTGAAGCATTCAGTGTCTTCAGTCCAGCTGGGAGATTCCTGTGAGATTGTAATTTCAGTCTTCTGGTTGACAGATACCCAGGCACTTACAGTGCACCTGACCCCAGCTAGGTGTGAGAGGAATACGGCCTGAGTCAGTCCTGCCTCTTGCAATTGAAGCCCTGGAAATGTCCATATCAGGCCCATGCTGCCTTGCCAATTCACGATTCATGCAGTTTCCTTCTGGGCTGCTTTGCTAAGAGAGAACTTCCAGCCAATCCAGCTTTCCAGACCACAGCCCCTAGATTTTAGCACTTGTAAAGTGATACAACGTGGGCTTATCAGGCCAGGTGGTGCTGTGTCTGCTAATAGAATTGTCTGGTTTGTGTCATTGATAGTATAAATTGAAGGATTTTTACTCTCAGGAAATAGATGTCAACTTGTATTAAGCAAAAGAATGGGGAGGAATTTACTGTGATACTGTAGTGGTATACCCTGGGCAGGATTGCTGCTGGACCCTGAGGGTAGCCTTGTGTGTGGTTCTGAAAGCCACTCCACAATCCCCTCCCTTTTGTCTTCTCCTGCCCTCTGCTTCTAACTGACAGAGTGGCGTGCTCTCCCCATGCTTGTCTTTAGGACTCTAGAGCAATCCAGACCCTTTGGCTGTCTGCAGTCCCAATTCCAAATAGTAGGGATGGAGAATCTGACTGGGCCAGCTTAGGACAACATATGACTTGGCTCCCATCAGCTGTAGTCAGGGTCGTTAGCTGCTAGGAGTTCACACTGTGGGGGTGGACACTGGGTCTCAGAGAACCAGAGCTGGATTGTCCTCCTCCCGTACTCTGTGGAGCCACTTGTGTGTTGTTACCTATGTACAGAACCCCTTCCTGTTACTCTTTCCATAGGCCCTCAGCATCCTGCTGCTCCCTCAAAACATCCCACCCAGCCTAAACCTGCTAACCAGCATGGTGGATGACATCTGGCATTATGCTGGCGATCAGTCCACTGACGTGAGTGTTTTCTTCAGGCTCACTGTACATCGGGAAGGGTCTGAGTTAAGCATTTCTTCAAGAATTTCGTGAAATTTCTTTGATCACAAATTGTCACATGTTGCATTGCCATCTAAGGTCTGAGGAAAGTCCTTCAGTAAGCTGAAGTGAATCTGGGTCATCTTCACTCAGAAAGAAGCATTGTAGCCACAAACTAGTGATTATTCCTCCCACCTACAGTGGCAGCAGGAGACCTCAGGGCCCGTTATGATTGTGCTGCTTTGTAACAACTGTTTCTTCCTCTTCTCCTAAGATCTAGATTTGCCGCAGAATCCCTCAGCATTTGTCTTTGCTGAGACTGACTTTTCAAAAAGCAAAAAACCTTTCTTCTAACAGAAACTGCCTTCCCCCACCCATCATGGCCTACTTTGTTAAGTGATCAATAGGTTTTTCTAAATAGGTATGGGAAATGTATCTGACTTGTTAATGCTACCATGTTTCTGGTGGGAATTAAAAAAACAAAGTACACCTTCATAAAAGAAATTAAACTGTGATGATCTTTGGGGGATCCAAGATAAGGAGGCATACAGATACTTCCACTACACTTAAAACAAAGTGCTTTAATAAGCTTCTTCCATGTGGGAATATACCACCAACAGAGATGATAGGAAAACGAAATTAGGAAGCAAAGAAATTAAAGAAATAAAACACCAGGCAGCTGAGCTGGTCCTCTGAAGGGTAGTTTGCCAGGACTGGCAGAAGTCGCAGAGGGACTTGAACTATTACCTCTGCCCAGTTGTAACCTGTGCCTGGTCCTGCCTCTGTCCTCACCTGATAACAGGCACATTGACTGCAACTGGCTAATTGCAACACCTTCCTGGGACTCAGATGCCCTAGGACTTGATCTTTTCCCAAGCAGTTCCAAATGGGTTAGAGGTCCCCAGATCACGTGGGATGCTGATTCAGCATCCTGATATCATTCAGGCCCATTGACTATAAATGCTAGGGGTTAAGCCCAGGGGCTCAGGCGATTCTGATGCCCAGCTAGGTTTGAGACATTGTATCTTGAGAGAAAAATCAGAAGGGAGTGTGGGAGTCACGGAGTCCTTGGGGAGGAACTACCTCAGCCCCCCCCCCTCCCGCCCACAGAAGCAGTAGTAACCTGCTTTTCTGACTGTGTTTCCTTGCAGTTTAACTGGTATACACGTCGAGCTGTGCTGGCTGGCATCTACAACACGACAGAGCTCGTGATGATGCAGGACTCATCCCCAGATTTTGAGGACACTTGGCGCTTCCTGGAAAACCGGATTAATGATGCAATGAACGTGGGCCATACTGCTAAGCAGGTAGCTGGGGACTAGCCATTTGCAAACCTCTTTAGTCAGCATACCCATCTTCAGGCCACAGCTGGTCACCTGACTGATGTCTTGCTTCTTATGGCCTCAGCTGCCAAGGGCCCTTCTGGGGAGCCTGGCTGGTTTTTCCTCATACCAGCCCTTCCTTAAGAGCCGTGCCTTACCCATTGTGTGTTGTCCATGGGTAGCTCCTTCATCTGTACTCCACTTCTGGGGCCACATAGATTTCCTGATTTGTCCCTCTCCCATCATAGAGCTCAGGCCAGGACCTAAGGGAATCTGACCTGTTCTCTTCTAGGTGAAGTCCACTGGAGAGGCACTGGTGCAAGGACTCATGGGTGCAGCAGTGACAGTGAGTACTTCCCAGGCTACCCCCACCTATCCCCATCCCACTCTGGCCCTGTGAAGCTTATTGCATGTGTCACTGACCCCACATAGCTTGTAGCCTTAAACCGAAAACTAATAGTAAGACTGACACTGGCTCAGCCCCAGTGTCAGTCTTGATTCAGAATGCCCTACCTTGTTATTTTTTACTGATATCAAGAAACTTCACTGATGCCGGGCGTGGTGGCTTACGCCTGTAATCCTAGCACTTGGGAGGCTGAGGCAGGAGGATCGTTGCAAGTTTGAGACCAGCCTGGGCTACAAAGTGAGCTCAAGGCCAGCCTGAACTGCAAGGAGACCCTGTCTCAAAAAAAAAAAAAAAGAAAGAAAAGAAAAGAAACCTCACTGCTTCCAGAACTCAGGAGTGTCATAGCCATGCCTGCTGCCTTGCAAACCTCAGTCTTTCCCAGACAAGGCTTCACCACTCTGTTTCTCTTTTGTGTCAGCTCAAGAACCTGAGCGGTCTAAACCAGCGCCGGTGAGAAGGAGAATAAGCCAAAGTGCCTGGAAGAAAACAATCAAGTAGATTTAACGGGGTTTGAGAAGTATGAAGCAGCTTCCATGGAATATGATGTTAATGAGCACACACTGGAGGATTCCAGAGACACTCCCACAGCCACCTGGAAATCACAGGGCACTTGATGCTGCAGTTCTAGCCTGGCACTGGTCTACCTTTTCAGTTCCCAATAGCAGGCCTGACCTTCTGATGCTTTTGTGTATTGCAGCCATGTGACTGAAAAATATGACGCATCAAAGCCACAGGAAGCTAAGCACACTGCTGTTGTGGTCGGACAGGCATCCTGATCATGGCTTAACTGCCTTAGAAACGCTCCCAGGGTTCCCAAGACAGAGCAAAGATCTGAAGCTGCCACAAGATGGCAGCTCATCCCCAGCACAGCACAGGCATGAGCACAGTTCCTGGTGCTGGCCTAAGCAGCCTCTCCTGTGGATCCCCTCAGAAAGTTGCCTGCCTGAGACAGGTACCCTCTGGGAAAGTAGTGTGATTCAAGTCCTGTCATCACATTACACCAATATGCATTGAAGGTTATCAGTGTATTTAGAAATAAAAAAATAAATTGTAAAAAATAAATATGTTTGAAGCAGTTGCCTATTTTGTAGTTTCTGTCTAGTCCAAGATAAGTATCCAGGACCCCTGTGGGAGGCAGCAGTGTTAGGGAAGAGGCTTGAGCCTAGCAGCCCAGAGACCCACGTTCTGGCCCGGGCAGTACCTGAGGGGCAGTGATGGTAACTGCATTTCTGGCTCCAGGTCTTCCCATCCATCACGAGAAGGCAACAAACCAGGGTCTTTCAACCGGACCATTAGCCCTCCTCACTCTCTTCTCTACTGCTGACCGCTAAATGATACATTCTTCTTTTCTTACCTTACTGTGCTAGGGATTGAATCCTGGGCTGTATTCCTAGCCCCAGTGATACATACTGTAGTTTATTGGCTCCCATTTGTGATTCTGGTTAACTTTGTCTTCTGCTTGTCCTAACCTACCTAAATCAGCAGAGTATCAGCAAGAAGTCAAGAGTTAGAGGAACTCAGATTTCTTCGGGGCCTTCCACTAGGCCCTTTCCTTGCCTCAGATTCTTTGTGTCTCTTGACACCCTATGAGGTTCCTGCAGTACTATTCCATATTTCATTCAGTCTTTCCTTTCTCCATAGTGTCCATCTCATTAAGCAGATGACTGTAATTCATAACTTAGTAATCACAGGCAATGGAGAAAGGGTCCACTCAGTGTCCCTGCCCTAAGAGGAGAAGCGCTGTCCCAGGAAGACCTGTCACTCCCGGCTACAGCTAACTCCTTTCTATGGTTACTTTTCTGGCACTTAAATGTAACTCCTGCTGTGTTGTATTTAAGGGTCTCTTTTCAACTGCCACTTGTTAGAGGCCCATTTAAACTCATCTCTTATGTTTTCTCCTTTTTCTCTTTTTTTTTTTTTTTTTTTTTTTTGCTGAGGATTGAACTCAGGGCCTTTACACTGAGCTACATCCTCAGCTCCTCCCCCTCTCCCTTTGAGACAGCTTGTAGTTCAAAATGACTTTGAATTCACTATATAGCTCAGACTGGCCTTGAACTCACAGGGATCCTCCTGCCTCAGCCTTCTGAATGCTGAGATTACAGGTGTGTGCCACGATACCTGTCTACCAGCTCTTTTTTGAGATGGTCTCTACTAAGTCTCCAGCAAGGCCAGACTTGAATTTCCGATATTTGTGCCTCAGGCCCCTCTGAGTACTGGGATTACATATGTACATTACCATGCCTTGCTTTTTGATAGAGCATACACCCTATGTGGTGCTCACTACCAGACACTGAGGATGCAGAAATGAAGAGCCCCCTTCCACAGCAACTACACAGAACTGCAGATGAAGCATTATTTTGAAGAACATACCTTTTCCTACAGTTTTCAGAAGCACATCATTTAGACATAAAGGGTGGATAGGAGAGTTTATACATCTCAAGTTAAAATTTGCTAAAAGTTGCATACATTGCTAAGTGTGCTTTTATTTTTCCATGAAGAGGTACATGTAGGTACAGCTTTACTTCATTCTTTCTAAAGGGTTTGTGGCATTTCTATGTGTAAATATTTAAGCAAGACTCTCATTAAATAAAATTGTCTTATAAGTTTTATCTTTTGCCATTACAAACAGTACTGGAACAACTGACTGCGCATTTGTCACGTTACTTTCTAAGATAGTGGAACCTGCACTGGGAGTCTGAGGTAGAAGCATCGCTGCGAATTCGAGGCCAGCCAGTCTTACATAGCTCAAGGATAGCCTGAACTGCATAATGAGACATTGTCTGCAGCGGGGGAGGGTTGGGAGATAGTTGAACCTGGTGCATTTTGAAGCAGGCAGGTTAGAAAACGCTGGCCTGGGGCGATCCCGGCCTCCGAGAGGCAGGTGGCGCTGCGCCACATCTGGGCGGAAGTCGCGAGGGCCGCGCAGTCTAACTTCCGGTAGCGGCGGCAGAGTGGAAGCGGGAGGCCCGGAGGTAGGGAGGCCCGAGCAAGATGCCTTACGCCAACCAGCCCACGGTTCGGATCACTGAGCTCACCGACGAAAATGTCAAGTTCATCATAGAGAATACAGACTTGGCGTAAGGCGGCTGTGGGACGGGCTGGGGGCTTCGCGGGGCCGCAGCTGGGTTGGGGAACCAGAGCCGCCTTCCCTGTGCTGGGGCTGGCAGAGGGGCGCGGGGCACGGGCCCGTCTTGTCAAGACTGTGGCTTCCTCACGCCTCTGGGTGTCTCTCCCTCAGGGTGGCCAATTCTATTCGGAGGGTCTTCATCGCAGAGGTCCCCATCATAGGTAAGACGCCCCTTGGTGCCAGGTTCTCGCCCTCCTCAATCCCGGCCTCCTCCGAGGGCTCCTGCTTGGCGGGTGGGGTCTAGGGGTGCCGAGAAGTTTACACTGGGGGAAGCTTGACTGGACCCCAGCCTCGCTGGCTCCTGAGGGCCATTTATGTCTCTCTTACGCGGTGTGTGCCCGCTGAGGACCGTGGCTTCCAACCTGAGCTGACTTGGTTCCGACAGTGTTCATTTGCTGGCTCTGTGGAAACAGCACAAAGTAGCAGGGCGTTTTACTGCACCCCTGGTGCTGAGCAGGGTGATAGCAAGGATTAAGTGAGCTCACCTGTATTAAATGCTTTGCGTTTGGTGAGTGTTCAGTACTGATGGATGTCTTTATGAATCTCGTCTTTCCACTTCCCGAATGGAACATCGTAGGTGCTGAGCTCTGGAAATGCGTCACTGTGTAGGACAGGGATTTATCCCTGATGGAGCGCACAATGAAGCCGCAGGAGAAAGATGAATTCACAGACAACAGTGAGACACAAGTGATCGGGACATAGCCTCAGTGCACTTGGTGCCTAACCCAGTGCAAACCTGTTTCCCGTCTTGTTCCAGCCACTCAGCTCCAAGTGTTTTATACTTGTATAAGTCTAGAAATGCGTTAATGATCAGCTCAGAGAGTTCGGTTAGGCGAAAGAAATGGAAGTCTTAACTGTTGTGTCAGGTGTTTAGATTTTTAAGAAAATAAGCAGACTGCATGGTTAGTGATTAAGAGAATGTTGTGCTTCTTCACCACCCATCACTTCTTTAGCTCAGCATGGTAAGCGGGTTCTCTCTCTGCCAAATGTCTGCGTGCCTCTGGGCCTCAGTTTCATCGTGAATAGAGGGGCAGCCCTGACAAGCTGAGTCTAAACACCACTTTTCTCACAAACTCATTTCTGAAGATTAGACTGAGCACCCACTCTAGGAATGCAACAGCATCTCTGAACCCTGCCTCAGGAGTTTTTTAAAGTATGAGGTAGAGAAAAGACATACACAAATAGGATGCAAAGCAAAATATGACAGGTGTCTTGAAGTCTGGACAGTTATATGAGAGAAGAGTTCAAAGGGAAGCTTTGACCGCATCTGCAATGTGGAGGGTAATCAGACTGGGTTTTTTAGGAGGTTTAGGTTAAAACTTAAAGGGTTTTAATTAGGGAGAGGGGTGTACAGAATAAAGGGGGATAGGGGAGAGTAAAGAGAGAATAGCTTGAGTCATGATCCTTGCTTAGATTAAGGAAGCATAGCAGGACAAAGTAAGTAGTTGGGCCCCAGTGCTATTAATTTCTGAATTTCATTGTTTACATGCAGATATTTATAAATGGATAAATGTGTATTTAAATCAAGCATATGTAAGAGTACAGCCTTTGGCCTCCCAGCACATTGATGGTAGGGACTGGATTTTATATTAATATTCCTAACCTGTCAAAGGAATTCAGTAAATATCCATTTTGGAGTGGTAGTGAAGTTCTAAATTGGGTGATACAGTCATTGTGTCATCAGATGAGGGATAGCGTTGGCGGCGGTGGCCATGCCTGTAATTCCAGCACTATGGGAAGCTGAGGCAGAAAGATCACAAATTCAAGGCTAGCCTGGGTAACTTAGTTACTTAGTGAAAACTTGTCTTAGATAGATGCAGACATACTTATCATGAGTCTGTGTTACTAAATGCCCAAGTATTTTTTATTAGTTCTGGCATTAATACAGGTAGCACATTTAAATGCTTCTTACAGAAATACTCAGCTCAAAGGTATATGTCTGTTTTTTTATGTACTATAGAGAACGCTCTGTCATAAATTCACCTGAACAGTGGTGGTGGAGGAGGGAATGCTGTGTGTGGCTGCTGAAATGCAGGTTCTTGGGGTCCATTCTAGCACAGGATAATCAGAGCCTCCAGCAGCCAGGCCCCTACGTCTGCTATTCCATAAGGATCTTGAGAGCACTGTTACTAGTCTAGGTGAATTTGGTGACATGTGTGCATCTTTGCTTCATTCATTTGCTAGCCATCGACTGGGTTCAGATTGATGCCAATTCCTCAGTCCTTCATGATGAGTTCATCGCACACAGGCTTGGTGAGTGGTAGTGTTCTGGTGTTGGGGGTTGAAGGGACTATACTGGGCCTAGAGTCAGAGGAAGAGGCCTTCTTCCCACCTTGGTAGCAGAGGGACTTCTGAGTTTGGGGTAAGCTTGGCTACTGGGACTTTCAGTAAAGTGCTTTTCTGTGTCTTCCAGGGTTAATTCCTCTTACTAGTGATGACATCGTGGACAAGCTGCAGTACTCCCGGGTATGTGTATATGTGGCTGGTGGACCTTAAGGGTGGGGATAGGCTTCAGTTTCCTGAGAGATTCTTCCTGATATCTTGTTTGTGTTTTGGACTGTGTTGTAGTTTAGGAAAACAATGTGGAATTACCTAGACCCTGAGGCAGGCTAGTGTCATTGGTTCTTATGGGGCTTCAGGTTAATTAGACTTGAAGGTGTCTTATGAACCACACAAAAGGGAGCATTTACTCAAATGCCCATTTATACTGGCTGGGGGACTGTTCTTTCCAGAGCATCTCTTCCAGCAACAAGAGGCTGGCAGGTGGATGGGAATCAGCAGCAGACTGGGGACAAAGAACAGAGGGAGCAAGAACTGTTTTCTAGAGTAGCACCTGAGGGACTTAAGTACAGGTGCCTGCCAGATCCATGCCTCTTCCAGTAGACAAAGCTCCTGATGCATGGCCACTCTTATGTCCCTAAGGTTGGGTTTGCTTTGTCTGATGATGTATTAATAGGAAAAAGTGGGAGAAGATTAGGTTCCCTTCATCTTTTTACTAAGGCTGCTTTAGATAACAGCTCAGACTATGCTCTTTTGATGGCTTGGGATGATAATGAATCAACCCTTTTTTTTTTTTTTCCATAACTTTCTTTTGAATAGTTCAGCAAAAATTATACCACATGTAAAACGTGTCTCACTATGCACTTCAGGCTGGCCTTTTAACGCATTTTGTAGCCCAGGCCGGTCTTGAACTTGCAACAGTCCTTCTGTCTCAGCCTACTGAGTGCTGGGATTACAGGTTGCTGGGATTATAGGCATGTGCCACCACACCCAGTTTCAACCCTTTTACTGATATGCCCAAGAGCATGTCATTATATGTTTTGGCTGACTTGATATAGCTTTATTTATATAAGTTTTGAGAAATACCAAAGCACACAGAAAAGTGTGGAGCTAATATAATAAATTTCACCTAACTGGTTGTCATATTTTATCATTTTGCCATATTTGTTTGCCACCTCCAATCCTGTCTTATGCTTGGATTGAACCCAGAACTTCAAGCTTGTTAAGCAAGTACTATACCACCGAGCTACAAATGCAACCCGATTTTTGTTTCTAAGAAGTAAAGCATAACAGCTCTCTAGGTGACTGAGGCAGGAGCATTGCAAGTTTGAGCCCAGCCTGGGCAATTTAGCAATTTAGTGAGACCCTTTCTCAAAATAAAAAATTTAAAAAGATAAAGCTCAGTGCAGGGGCTGGGGATTTAGCTCAGTGGTTTAAGCATCTGCCTGGCAAGTGCGAGGTTGTAAGTTGGCTCCCCAGCACCCAAAAAAAAAAAAAAGCTCAGTGCAAAGGCCCTGGGTTCAATCCCCAGTACCGCAAAAACCAAAAACATCAGATATTGGTGGGGACAGTTATACAACCAACTAAGAATAATTTGGCTTACGTGATGATATGCATGCAACCTAGCAGTTCTTTCTATTAAATTCTAATGTTATTCTAATATATAGTTACTGAACAAGGATGATGTGGCATTTTTCCCCCTGAGAAGCTATAGAAAGTTGAAAAACCAGAATAAACACTCATTTATTCTTCCTATATAATTACCAATTGACATATTACTACATTTGAATTATTTTTTACATGTGGCATAATTTTTGCTGAAGTATTCAAAAGTTGTAGGATCCTGATCCTTCTTTCTTTAGTACTTTCGTGCATACTTTCTAAGAATAAGGATTTTTTTGCATATAACCACCCTACTGTCCATAAGAAAATTACCATTAATTTGTAATATTTATATTTAGTCCTTATTCAGGTTTTCCTAGTGCCTCTAGATATCCTTTATTGTTTTGTGTTTTTGTGGGACTATGGTACAGCCAAGATTCTCTTGGTTCTTAGAGCTCTTTATAGATTTATAGTTTTTGTGTTTGGTAGTCAGAGCACTGTAGTCTTTTTTTGTCTTGAACACACTTCTCTTTTCAGTACTTTATTTTATTTTATAGGTTATGTACCTTCTCATATTTTAACTTTGTTATGTTTTGATTTTTCCTTTCCTGTGTCTCAAGAGGAGGATTCAGGCTCAAGGGATTCAGGCTAGGTTGCCCTTCTGTCCAGTGTTGTTAAGACTGCAGATACCCAGATGTTTCTTATAATTGCTTCTCTCTCATTATCTCAAAGTATAGAATATGTTTGGGTTTCCTCACTACTGTAAGGGAGAAAACAGTATTCATTGATTACATCCATGTAACTCATTCTTTTTCTTCATTTTGTCTTTTTGAGACAGGGTCTGCCTCTGTGGTTCAGGCTGGCCTTGGGCTCACTTTGTAGCCCAGGCTGGTTTTGAACTGACAACCACCCTTTTACCTCAGCCTCAGGAGTGCACCACCACACCCAACCTCATGTAACTCTTCTTACCTAGAGTTAAATTGCCATCAAGAGTCCCTATTATAGGATAGTTTCGTTTTAAGAGTCCGTTGGTGTATTGGTTACTTTTGTCTTGTTGCTGAGACAAAATATCTGATGTCCAAAATTAAGGAAGGAAAGGTTTATTTAGCTCACAGTTTGTGGCAGTTTCAGTCCGTACTCAGCTGGCTCCAAGGCAGAGTGGCACATGGCAGAGAGGCAACAGTTCATGGTGGCAAAAGACAACAAAAGCAACAAGAGCAAAAAGAGAGGAGCATGCAAAGAAGAGTCTGTCCTTTATATTGTATGTAGGCCACCCACCCTGGAGTGTATGTAGCAGGTATACCCATAATTCTAGCATTAGACCATGAATCAATCACAAATTCTAAAAGCCTGCCGCCAAGACTGCATGAGGTTTTAGGTGGACATCCAGACACAGATCATAACAGTTGGTAAAGCCAAGTGTAATGGTGCATTCCTGTAATCCCAGCACTCAGGAGACTGAGGCAGGAGGAGTGCTGTGAGTTTGAGGCCGGTCTGAACTTCATAGTGAGACTTTGTCTCAAAGACCAAAAAAAAAATTTAAATCAGTTGGTGGACTAGAGGGGCAGCGTAGTAAGAAGCATCTACCAGATGTACATGAAGCCCTGGGTTCTACCCCTAGTACTTTCAAAAAAGTTAATTTAAAGTTATTTGAAGAATGGCAAATGTTGACAATTGTGGAAACTTTGTAATGGTCTCATAGTAGCAGTATATTATATATCCTTCTCTTTTTGTGCATGTATGATGTTTTCATAAGAGGTTTTTAAAGAAGTTGGTAGTCTAGAATTGAAAAGTTACTTCTATTCTTCCCTGTTGTGTTATGTTTTATTTTATAGGGTCTTCTCTGTCGTGTTATATTATATTATATTTTATTTTATTTTATAGGGTCTTGCTATGTTGTGCAGGCTAACCTTGAAATCACTGTTATCCTCTTGCCTCAGCCTGCTGAGTGCTGGGATTAGCTAGCACACCCAGCTACTGCCTTGTTTTAAATGAAGCTTATCTCCCCAAGGGGTCTACTTAGCCCATAGTCTGTAGTGTGTGAAGTGCCCTCTCTCGCCAGAACTTTGATCCTGAGGAAGGGGACTCCAAGGCCAGAGATGTGGCAGTGCATCTCCTGGGGTGACATGGCATCCAGGGAAGGGAATGTGGGTAGCAGCACATGTGTAATTGTCTTTCTACTTGAGTGGCTCATGAGAATGGTGTTCCATATTGGTCCACAAAACCCTGGAGACTGGCTGGCCCCTCTTTACAGAGGATGAACTTAAAAGGATACTAGCAGCAGGGGTCTGTTGGAGCTCCGCCTCTCCTTATGCATTCCTTCCTGCTTCCCTGCCGCCTCAGGATTGCACATGCGAAGAGTTCTGCCCTGAGTGCTCAGTAGAGTTCACGCTCGACGTGCGGTGCAATGAAGACCAGACGCGCCACGTCACCTCTCGAGACCTCATTTCCAACAGCCCCCGAGTGATTCCGGTCAGTGTCTGACTGGCCTCCCTCCCCAGGCCTGATCTCTGCCCTTTCTGACTCCCAGTGGCTCTGGCTGGCATGATTTTATGAGATGTTGAGCTTCCCTTTGGCCATCAGCCCTAACCTGCGCCTAGAAGTGCTGACCAGATTCTTGAGTAGAGCAGCACTGGTACTGTGTGTCCTCTGTCACCCAGCGAACCCCTTTAAAGGCCACGGATTGCTGACAAGGCTGTCAGAGTAGTGTAGAGTCCCTGGAGATACTTCTACCACCTGCCCTGAGCACCCTTTCCCCAGCTTGACGTGTTACAGGATGGAAGTGCTGAGAGGTGGGTGCCAGAAGAGGTGATAGAGGAGAGGCTAATTAAATGCTTCTGTTTGGGCTCCTTACAGGTGACGTCCCGTAACCGAGACAACGATCCCAATGATTATGTGGAGCAGGATGGTAAGGGGCTGGGGCAGATGTGTGGACATGTGCCTGAGTTGTGGCTGCACAGGCCAGAGGAACACACAGACCAGACAGAGCCTCTCATGCTGCTGGGTCTCCTTGTAATGTGACCCTAGACCTGTTTTTCCAGATGTGTGGTCTTCCAGAGCACTGTCAGATGGAGAGCCGAGCCTCTCCTGCCCTTGCCTGACTCAACTTCTCTCTGCCTGCAGACATCCTGATTGTCAAGCTGAGAAAGGGCCAGGAGCTGAGACTTCGAGCCTATGCCAAGAAGGGCTTTGGCAAGGAGCATGCCAAGTGGAACCCAACTGCAGGGGTGGCTTTTGAATATGATCCGGACAATGCCCTGAGGCATACCGTATACCCCAAGCCTGAGGAATGGTAGGTCCCATCTCTGGTGGGGCTGGGTTGGAAAGGGCTGCTAGTACATGAGGCGGGGCAGCTCTCAATGAACTGAAGGACCCTGGAAGCAGCAGTGGCCATGTGCTGACCTCTCTCTGACCTTAGGCCAAAAAGTGAGTACTCAGAGCTGGATGAAGATGAGTCACAGGCTCCTTATGATCCCAACGGCAAGCCAGAGAGGTAAGACTGCAGCACCATTCTCAGCCTACAGTGTGAGAATGTAGGGTTTATATGCAGGCTGAGTCAGGCAGCTCCTCTCCCTCACATCTCAGTTCTCAGCTGCCAGCTGCCAAATTGCATTCATGGTATGCACCCATTCCCAGGTCAGTTATCATTTTCCTTTTGGTCACCATGAGAAGGAAGGGCTTCCAGAATCCAACCTGTTTCTGTTCTGCATTTGAGCCCCAGAAGAAAAGGCTTTTTTTTAGGTCTGAGCTCAGGACCCACAGTGAAGACTGTGAAGGAATGTAGCAGAAACTATTGGTTTGATTTTTCATTTTGTCCCCAGTATGGGACATCTGTGTACAGAATTGTTTTAGGATTTTCATGGTACTTGTTTGAAGTAAACGGTGTTTTCATAGGCCTGCAAAGTGGTTTGGACCACTGTGCGTAGGTTTTAGATGAAAGTCTGCCCTGTACTGGGTCAGGCTGCAGCTCCATGTGGGAATGAAGGCGAGCCCTAGGGTGAGGAAGGCTGGTCCTTGGCTGGAGTACGGGCTGGGCTCTCACCACATTCCTGCCTCTTAGGTTTTACTACAATGTGGAGTCCTGTGGCTCTCTGCGCCCTGAAACCATTGTCCTCTCGGCCCTCTCTGGATTGAAGAAGAAGCTGAGTGATTTACAGACTCAGTTAAGCCACGAGATCCAGAGCGATGTACTAACCATAAACTAACTGCAGCTTGCCTATACAGTAGGAATTCAAGGCAGCAGCTGGAGTTCAGGTCTCCAAAGGCCTTCCAGTTTCTGGGCTCTGGGCGGCTGCTTCTCAAGCTTTGCAACAGGTCACCAGGACCAGCTAGTTGGGAGTTGCAGAGAGATTATCAAGAATACCTCTCTGTTAGGCAGGGCTGATTTTTGCAAGACATTGTAGTAGTGCTTGTCAGAACCCAAAGCATCCGGTCCATCCTGTTTCCCAGTACATCGGTAGGGGTCTGTCCTGCTCCCCTGTTGAGAACACTGGACTTCTCTCCTGGTCATTCCAGCTCTTTAAAGCCTTTCTGTCCAAAAGGAGTTTTCACAGCTGTATGTAAGGTTTCTGGTATTAGGATTGGGTGCTGGAACCTTTATCCAAGCAGACTGTAAACCCTCTGGTTCTTCCCTCAGGGGCCAACCTACTGGCACTGTGAATTCCTAG
Source organism: Cavia porcellus (assembly GCF_034190915.1). Lineage (NCBI taxonomy): Eukaryota > Metazoa > Chordata > Mammalia > Rodentia > Caviidae > Cavia > Cavia porcellus. Next base: position 84,322,575 of record NW_026947487.1, read on the forward strand.
GTGTCCCTAATTTGAGAAGTAACTCTTTGCGAACAGAACATCAGACCCTGGCTGTCTTCTGCCTCCACAAACAGACATGCTCTTACTCTCTACCCACCGATTCCTAACGAACTCCTTCCCTGCCAGCAGCCTCATCATTCAGTTTGGTGGTGGCAGATGAACAGAACCATAGGTTCTCTCCCATGTATTTCTTTCTCCTAGTGAAGGTTCTGGTCCTGCTTCCTTAGCACTGTCTCCAGGTAGGAGCAAACTGAGAGCAGCTAGCTAGGTAGCCTGGAGAAAAGCAGAGATCGGTATAGAAAAAAAGGGATATTTATTGATTTAACAATAGTTGTCTTTTGAAAAGTTTTTATTTTTGGCAATAAAGAGCACAACATAATCTCCTTCATGCGTCATCGTGCCACTAGCTGAGCCAGCCAGCTCTTATCTCCCTCCCCAAGGGCTTCGGACCCCAGCTCCCCAGCACACTAGCTTGCTCTGGGTGATCATTCCCTGGGTCACATTCAGAGCTGAGCTGGCTGTGCCATAACCCTGGCTCTGGGCTTGTGGGGGGTGAGGGGGGGGCTCCTGCTTTGTCATCCTGCCACAAATGTGAACAGTAGTTATTTACAAGTAGGTCTGTTCCCACAAATCAGAGCCCTAAAATTTTAAAAAAACAATCAACAAAAACTCACACAACCAAAGGTTTGATGTGAATAGAAAGATAGCCCTTCTGCACGGTAGTCAATAAATACCAGCACTAGAAAATCAATTGCTTTAATTGCATTTCAGCAGGGAGCCTCAGCACCATGTGGGGAGCAGGGATGGGAAGGTCTTGGTTTTGAGTGCCCTGGTATGGGGTGGCCAGGCTCAGGGTGGAGGGGCTACCCCTGTTGGGGCAACATCAACCCCTATGCAGTGAGGGGCAGCAGGGGTACTCCCCACAGCAGTCCTACTGGGCCTTCCTGCTTGGCCCCCCATCCTGCACCCAGCTGAGGTAACAGCACCACTACTCCAAGGGCATCTTCGTAGCCTGCTAAGCAGGAAGCAGCCTGTGCAGGAAGTACATTTTAAACCAGATTTTCACCCGAGGCATCAACCAGATGTCACCTCTGCTTAGAACTCCAAGTGGAAAGCTGCCAAGTGGCACAGGGAAAGTTCACATCCTTCCTGTATCACTCCATGACCAGAGAATTGAGAAGTCACCTACTGTCTTCACCCCTGGGCTGCTTGGAAAAAGCTAGCAGGCACACCACCCTCAAGTTCTGATTGTCCCTCCGCTGGTCCTGGCAGCTCAGGTCCTGCAGCAGGAGGGCTGTACAACAGAGGGCAAGGAAACAGCTGCCCTCATACTCCAAAACCACCTTGACCATGGCTTGGTCATGGCATTAAAAAACGTGTTATGTGTTGGTAGGAGGGATGGGGAAAATTTCATTATATAGAGTATGTCGTAAGCCATATATATTAAAATCATGAACAGTATATAGTCCCACGGTAGCTTATCCCCTCACATGCTCAGGTGGGTGACCAGCCCTTTGCCTTGGTCCAGCCACACCCTTGGGGGCAAGGGAGGAACAGCTCGCCCTCTCTCCAGGCCCTTGGCAACAGCCCCTTGAGGCTGTCCACCGGACACTGCAGTCAGCTCTGCAACAGGTGGCCTCAGCAGTCGTTGGTACCCACCAGCCCTGTTGTCACTGGGAAGGGGTCTTGGACTCGCTGCTGTCCCCCTGGCTGGGCTTTGGCTTTAACAGGATGAATCTGTTGAGAAGATCTGTTTCTGAGCTGGCCTGGGCTGCCCCATACCCCTCACCTGTGGACACAGAAGGTGATTGGGTTCAACTCTGATCCATATCAAAAGACTCCTGCCAAGTAGGCCAGGTCCTCCATAGTGCAGGGCAGGGCAGTGACTCACCAGTGTAGCTGGAGGCTTCGGCAATGTTCTGGGAACCTGTGATGTGGTGCCAGTAGGCACTGCGGGGCAGCATGGTAGTGGGTGTGCAGGGATACGAGTAATGCTCAGTGCCCTTGTTCAGCAGCTGTGGGGCAGAGAAGGGGTCCTTCCTGTTAGCTCTAGGAGCAATGGCTGACACTGGCACTAGCTCAGGACTGCCTGCATCAGTCTGGTATGTTACATGCCGGTAGTCCCACAAGTTGGGAAGCTGAGGCAGGAGGATTCTAAGTTTGAAGTCAGTCTGCTATAAAGCAAAACTGTCTCCCTTACCCCCCAGTAAAAAGCCTGTCTACCTCCACTGTGTAGACTCTGACTTGAAACTTGGCTGGGAGGCCCCAGGCACTCAGGCTCGCCCACCCTGGCTCCCCTCGACCCTGGACTCTCCCATGGCCTCACCCTCACATTCTTCTCCATTTCCAGTAGGACCCGCTTGTGCTGCTCAGCGATGGCCAGGGTGGCACTGTGGACCCGTTGGTAAATCTGTTCTCCTTCCTGTGTCTGGAAGGTGTAGAGCCCTTCCCCAGCATCGCACATCCTGAGGACACAAGTGGGCAAGGTGGTGGGACCCCACCACCCTGCAAGTGTGCTTGGCCAGTGCTCCTGCACCCAGGCCACCTGGGGCCCAGAGAGCAGGGCTGCAGCTGGGATCCAGAGCACCAGTGCACACATGCTGAATGCATCCATGTGTCTGGCTGAGGTCAGCATGTGTCACAAGAATTAACCCACTTAGTTCTTACCACCCCCTCCTGGTCTCCACATAATTAACAGTTCCCTTGTTATGTTTTCTCAAAGCATTTTACAGATGCAAAAATGAGCATATAGAAGCAGAGTAATTCAAGCTTATTTGGAGGATTACAGAGGGTTTTTCATTTTTTTTGAGTCAGGGTATTGCCGTGTGGTTTAGGCTGGCCTTGAACTTGAAATGACCCTTCTGCCCCTGCCTCTGGGTGCTGGGAATACAGGAGTGCATCACCATGCCCAGTTTACAGAGCATTTAAGGCTTATTCAAATTCCAGCCAGAAACCATCCTTTCATTATCCCCAATACCAGCACCTGATGTGGAGCAGTTAGACCTGTGCTAGACAGCATCACTTGATGGTTTACTTCTCTGAGCCTTGATTTCTTTCTCTGTGAAACCCTCTGTAAAAGCCTTTGGACTGCTATACTGCCAACTCTTAATTCCTAGCACCATTCCTGACAGTGCATGACCATTCAGGGATGGGGTGGGGAGGCAAGAGAGTCTTACCGGCCTGCCTCAAAGGTAAAGCGTGTGGCGTCCCGGCCATAGCGGCGCAAGGAGCACAGAGGCCACGACACGAGCTTGATGCGGGGGTTGTGTATGTCCCAGAGGTAGATGTTCTCGTGGGTGATCTGTAGCTTGCACTCGCCGTACACGTCCAGGTTGGGACAGGGCAGCAGGAAGACATTGAAGCGATCTGGGGCAGAAAGGGACAGGTGGGCAAAGAGCAGCAGAGAGACCCACACCCCTCTTCCCCCTCCCTTCCCCAGGGCCAGGGCTCACCTGTCTGCTCACATTGCACCCCAGGGGCCAAGAGGTCAGGCTCTCCCAGACTGATGTCATTAAGCCGTGACCCCAGACACTCCACAGACAGTGTCTTGTACCACTCTTCTGCCTCCAGTTCTGTAGAAAATGGATCCTTATCTTGCTGCCAGCTCAAGGTTGCCAGGAGTCCGCTCATCTGCCTCAGCCCAAGTTATCCCACCACAAAAGGGAGAGAGGGCAAGGCCATGCCACCTGCCTGCCCTCCTCAGTCTGTGGCAGCTCCCTCAAGGGCACCCTGCCACAGCTTGCATCACCTTCCCCAGTTCTGTCTCCTGGCTGGGCTATTGACCACAACCAGGACAGGGAGACCACGTCAAGGCTGCAACCCCAAGGCCTCACCTGAGTCGCAGGTGAAGGTGCGTGCAGAGTCATCAGTAAATATGATGGCCACCGCCTGCCTCTTGGTCTCCTTGGGGAGCCGCGTGACGCACTTGACATTGCTGATCTCAGTCACCTGGGGTGGCATTCACAAGGGACTAAGCCAGGCTGGCATAACTCTCTCTGCCTCCCCAGAGCTCTGCCGCCCCCTGGAGGTACTCTTAGACCTTAGGACTCAGCAAGTCATTTTTGTTCATAGGATGGGAAAGCTAGGGCCCGGCCACCTAACCTTGGGGCAGCCTCGGAGGCACACAGACTTCTCATCCGGATATTTCTCCAGCCGCTGGGGGCCCTTGCTTGAGGACTTCCGGAACACCAGCCAGCACCTCCGGTAGATCTGTAGAGACAAGATGACGGGATCAGGCTTCTGGACCCTCCCATCCCATCAGGCAGCTGTGCAGTTACCCCTGCTTACCATAGGGGGCAGTGCCACAGCCCTCCCTGGAGAAAATTACCTGGGTACAGAAATCACAGGGTGACACTGCCCTGGGGAATGGCCTCCTCCCCACACCATAAAGCAGTCGTTCTGCGTTACCTCCGAAACCTATTGGAGGGCTTCTCATCCCCACTTTCTGGATTAGCACACTGATCCCAGGATCTCTCCAGAGGCCAGTTCTATTATTGCCCCTTTTTATAGATTGGGAAAGTGAAGCAGTAGAAAGTTAAGTAACAGATCATAAGCCAGGAGCTGATACTTAAAGTAGGTTGTCATGATCCAGAGCTGACATGCACAGCTCAGTGCACAGGCTGTTCTGGCCAGGGCTCTAGCACCACCAGGTGCCACATAGGGGGTCTTTACGGGACTGAGTAGAGGGACACTAGCCCCACAGCCAACCTGTGGTCACTAAAGCCCTGTTCTCTATGCTGCACAAAATTCTTGGTAACACTGCTCTTGTCCCCAGATGTTCTCCCTTCTCTTTTATCCTCTTGCCAATGCTACAGCAAAAGAGGATTACTTCCCTGTTCTCTTGGGGACCCCAGAGGTCCTCAGAGGTAAAGAGGCAGAGCTGAGAACCTGGGGTGCCCTCTGGTTGTTCCTTCTTGTCCTACCTTCTGTCAGTACCCTGTGCCTCCCACCACCTACATTCTCTAGAGCTTCTTGAACACTTCCAGGGTGAGGAGAGGGTTGATCATTCCTTAGAGTTAAAGGTTTAAACTAGCCAGTGAGGGACCTCGAGGTGGCCCAAGCCACCACCTAAGCTAATGTTCTACCTCCTCTTCCCAGGGCCCAGTCCTTTCCACCTTCCACCAAAGGCCCTCCTCCAGCCCAGCCTGCGACTGAGGTCTACCCATTCATATGGCTCCACTGACTGGCAGGCCCTGCCCTAGGCATCCCCAGTGCCACTGTCACCAGAAACAAGGGGAGTCTGAGGGATGGCTCAGAGTAGAGCAGAGCAGGAGGCTAGGAGACTTACAGGCCACGGCCCCCAAACCCTACACCACCTCAGCCCTAATTTTTTTTTTCTGTCTTTTTCTTTTTTATCGGTACCGGGGATCAAACTCACAACCGCCTGCTTGCAAGGCAGGTGCTTATGCCGCTGAGCTAAATCCCCAGCCCCATCAGCCCTAATCTTTCATGGTGCACCAACGCATGGCAGGTAGGATCACAGGGTTCCATGGGCCTAGACTATCCCCATCTCATGAAATGTCACAGAGCCACAGTACTCACAGCCCCTGTCTAGGACCCCTACATCTGGCTTGCACCCCTGACCATGCTTGGCCCCTGGACAGTTCTCCTGGGCCACAGCAGTCTCCAGCTCCAAGCTGCAGAATATCCCTAAAGCAAAGACAGTTTTATTCCCAAAATGAGCATTCGTATCCTATAGCCTTGTTATAGAGCTCACTGAACACATGAATGAATGTAAAAAGGGATAGTGGATGGATGGATGGATGAGTGCATGCTGCTGACCCAGTTAACACCCTGCAGGTTGGGCAGCAGTCAGCCTGCAGTGGTAGGGGCATAAGCCTGGGGGCCTAAGGACCCCGGTTACCTGGTTACAGTATACACACTCTCACAGCCAGGGAGCCACGTGCTCAAGAGCCCTCCTTCCTACTTCTTCTAGGGCTTTGATCAGTGCTTCAGAAGCTCTCTGCCACAGCTCTGCCAGCTCTGCCGGAGAGGGAGGTCTTGCAGGTAGGAGGGTGGGCTCCCATCTGTGCAGCCCCTCCTCCACCTCAGGGCCAAGACTAGCACAGCAATACCTTGCAAAGGCTTAAATCTGCAGAGGGTAGCTGGATCCCTTGGTGGGAGTGAACCCCAGACTGGGCCTGGCTATACCCCACCTCCTAGCCCTCCTGGCTGTGCCCACCTATCCACTTGGGGTCCCAGGATTTCTTCTGATGCTGACCCCAAGCAGCTGCCCCTGTGGCCAGTGCCTTCCTGGCAAGTTCTGCCCTGGGCAGGTCCCTGGGGACTTGCTAGGTATAGGCTACAGGAAGGAGGAGTGGGTCCCTGTCCTCTTGGCCTCCCCACTAGGGCCTCAGCTTCTGTCTTTGTTCTGGCTCCAACTCAGTGGGCTGAATCCTTGTCTCAGGGGAAGAGCAAAGTGCCTAGTGGCTTCCAAGGCCCAGGCTAGGGTCCAGTCCGGGCTACCAATTCAAGCCCAGATAGTACTCCGAACATGCCACCAGCTCTGCCCTGCTGGATGATGGCTCACCTGATAGCAGTGAACTGCTGGCCCCTTCCCAGGCACAATGCACTCCCACAGGGGCCCCAGCAGGGGCAAGATCCACCTCTCCCCAAGGCTGGCCCTGCCTGCCTGGTATCTAGGAGGGAAGCCAGGTGTCAGACCCTGAGACTCCCTGGCTTGTCCTCCACCCAGCTCCTGCTGAGCCAAGGAGCCTAGAGCAGTCTGACCCCTCCCCCACCCTCATCCCATCAAGGCAGTCGGGGAGGGAAGAAAGGCCAGGCCTGTGGATAAAGCATAACCTGGGCAGTTCTGGTCACCAAGCCTTTCCTTCCTGCTGGGGAGGGGCAGCTGCCAGCCACATCACTGGAAGTGGGACGAGAATTGGCAGGGAGTAGAGGCAGCTCCTGGACACCTTACCAAGATGGTTAAGTGGGTCCCTAGGGCACTTGCTCATGCTTTCTGGGGGACCTTCCCCTGCTGGAGGTACTATGTGCTCTGAAGCTCATCTCTGCAGACCTTCCAAGCCCCAGCCAGGGCTAACTAAACATGATGCCACCTGCCAACAACTTAGAGCACAGTGGCCCCATCCCAGAGAAACAGAACCCAGGCCATGCTGGCCAAAGTTCTCATTGACAGATCACAGAAGTATTGGCTTTGGCCCTTGGCGCCCCCTGTCCCATCCCCCCAACCAGTGTCTCTCCTTTTCAAACATTTCTGTAACACCAAACACAACAACAAAAATAGGATAAATATACACTCAGAAAGCAGTGGGAAGCAGAAAGATGAGGCCAGGAGGGGTGAGGAAAGAGAGGGGAAGAGGCCCCGGGAAGTGGAGAAGCCGGTCTGGGCTCAGACAGCCCAGTGTCTCCAGCAGCTCCCGCCACTGCTGCTGTGGCGACAACTTCAACAATAGCAGGGGAGCTGCTGCCCATCAGCCACGCCGCTGGCCCAGTGAGCCAGCCAGCCCTGCTGGGTGGGGGCTGCAGCAGGCAGAGCTCCGTGGCTGGCACATGCCAGGTGGCCCACGGCGAGAAGCCTGGAGACCACAAACACATGATGCCAGTCGATGGGCAGACAGCACAAACCAGCACACCATGCCTCCAGACCAGTCCTCAGGGACGGTCCCTCGGAGGGGCCCTGCGATGCTCACTCACCCCAAGCTTCCTGCTCTTCATCTTCACATAGCCCTGCTTGACGATGTCGTTGAAATTGGTCGCCATGGTGGCCCCACCGGCTCGTCTTTGGGGCGGGGCGCCGGGCTGGGCCGAGGCAGGGAGCAATGCCCAGGTGGACCAGGTCTCCGACTCCACTGATCACCTGTTCCAGATGCACTCTGTCTGTAATCTGTCCGTGTTCCTCCAGGCTGCTCCTCACCTCACCCGCCTCAGCATTGTTTTAACAGTTCCTTCGCTTGGTGCTCGCTGGAAACACAGATGACAGGGAGATTAGAGACAGTGACATCTTTCTCTTCCCCTTGCTGTCTCGCTCTTTTTTCCTTCCTCTTCCCACACTCCTCCCTCCGCCCTCCGCCCTTCTTCCTTCCCTTTTCTCCCCACCCCAGAACGACAGAACCATTCAGGAAAACTGAGGTGGAGGCAGCAGCAAGGAAAATGGTCCAGCCCAGTCCCCTCCCTCACGGCTGGGCTGGCAGTTAACCCCTTCCTGGGAGATCCAGCTCCTGCTCCAGAGGTGGAGGTAGGGGTGGGAGAGGAAGGTGGCTGTGCTGGGATCAGGAGCTGCTGTCCTTCAGTTTCTCTGCCCCTGGCCCTCTCTTCTGGAACAACTTTGGGGCAGCCCCAGGGCAATCTGCCAGCACAAAACCCCCTCCTGGGTTCAGAAGTCTTGGGTAGGGAAACTGAGCGGGGTGGGAGATAGTCCAGGGTCTGGTGTCTCATTGAGTACCACACTTTGCCCTGTTGCCCTTAGAAGACCCCAGATCCCTTGCCCCACCCAGTCGGACACCTGGTCTCTTCAGTATCCCAGGCCCACTCAGGCTCTGCTCAAGGTTCCTGAAGGCCTCTGTCAGCTCCTCTTGGGCGCTGCTTCCGGGTGGGAGGGCAGAGTCCAGTGGGGCGGGGCCCCTAGATAAGCCTGAGGAATGTGCAGGGCCAGCCAGAGGTGGCTGCTGTGGAAACAGACAGTGCTCTAGGCTAGCCCTGGCCTTGAGAAGACAGAGCCAATCTGAGGGTAGGGCTGCATCCCAACAGGCTGCTGGGTCTGGCCTGGCCAGCCAGTGCCTCCACATTTTGTGCACGGGCAGGAGTTAATTACAGGGGAAAGTAGGCTGGGTTTAGGGCCCAGGACAGCCCAGATGATGCAGAAGACCGTATGGACACCAACCAGAGCTCAATATGGAGTAGGAAATGGGGTACAGCAGGGGACTTTCAATTTAGCAGATCAACTGACAGAATCATGAGAATCCTGGCAATGACCTAGTCTATCAATTCCACTTTATAGATGGGAAAAGAAAGTCACCCAGAGAGGGTAAGACACACCAGAATAAGGTCACACAGCAAGTTCATGGCACAGCCAGGAATGAGTGAGACATTCCAGAACATCACTGTGATACAGAACATCATCTTGCAGCCACCTACTGCTACTACCTCAGCCTGAGTAGCTGCCTGCTACTACTTAAGCCTTCCCTGTATTTTGAAGATCATTGGGTGGGAATTCAGTAGCACTCTGGGGGTCAGCTGAGCATTTGTGCTGCCAAGACGGGGCCCCAGGGCAAGCATGCTGCAGCAGCTTAGCATTAATTAATCTCTTGGAGGCCTGTCTGTTGAGTCTCTAACAAGGAACAGATGGGACACCACAGCGGGCACGTACAAGCAAGGGGCAGGGAGAGGGGTGATGTTCTCCCTCCTGGGGGCACCCTGAAAGCCCTGCCAGTGCCCCCTTGCCCACTCACTTCCTGAATCCCAGTTCCAGGGATCCCAGACCTACCCACGGCCCACAGCTCGGCTTTCCTTCTGGAAAGGCCAGTCCCCATGGGCCCTGACTCACCTGGGCTCTGCTAAGTCAGAAAAGCATCAATTTTCCCAGCTCTGTCGCCACTGCCTGCCTCTAGGACTGCCTTGTCCCCAGACCAAGGACCAGCACCATAGTGCCCCCCCCCAAGGTGGCCAAGGCTGTGAATCCAGCACAAAGGCCCCTCTCTCAAAACACCTCCTAGAAGCCCCCAAGACTCCCTCATTCATTCAGAGTGTCTGAGATACAGCACAACCCGGAGTGTGACCTAGCTGGCCATGTAGTCATGTGCCAGCCAGTTAACTTTTTCATGCTGTTTCCCCACTCATGTTTTTGTAAAGGATAAATCTACCTGCTTTAAAAGAGGAAATGAATTCAAGAGATACCTAGCTGCCCGCTCACTCTGGGCCCAGAATTTCTTCCTTGAAAACACGAAGGGCTGTTTTTTGTTTGTTTGTTTGTTTGTCTGTTTTGTTTTGCTTCCAAAAGCTGCTGCCCAGCCACAACTGTGAAATCACCCCCAGGCAGCCTTCCACTGCCCAACGTGGCTCCCACTGACAGCCTGGGAGGGACAATGGCCACCAAGCTCTGATTGCTCCTGCTGTGTCCCTCCATAGGCCCACACCCTATCCCATCATCCCTCAGGCCCTAGAAGCAGCCCCACAGAAATAAACCTGCAGCAAGGGCAATTATCCCAGGGAAGCCTGGTGGGCAAAGTCCTGGCAGCTGACTCAGGCCCCAGTCACAGCACTCCCGCAAGAACAGCCTCCAATCAGGGGCCCAAAATGCTATGGCAAAGAGGGATTAGGAAGGTTAGGGAGTAGGAAGGGCAAAGGGTGGACCCACCGATCTGACAAGCAATAGGGTCAAGGTGAGGGGGACCCAGAGCCATGCCATCCCCCAGAGGGACTGCAGTGTGTTAAGCAACAGAGGTGGCTCCCAAGATCTCCCTGTTAAGGCCCAATGGGTATCAAGAAGTAGGAGGCAGTTGGGGTAGCCCCTAACCTGCCTACTTTAGGGCCACTGTCCCCATTGCTGCTGAGCATCAGTACTAGCCTTTCCCAGCCCTGGGCATGAGGTACCCTCCGCAGCAGAGGGCATGAGGTACATGAACTGGGATCCCCCAGAACAGTGAAGCAGGGTGTCCAGCAGCCCCTCTCAAGATTCTGGTGTGGACCAAAAGGGCCCCAATCCCTCCTCCCAGTCTGGCATTCATGTGTCCACTCCTCCAGAGTCAGTGTCTGCCATGGGTCAGCTCCTCAGAAACAGCCAGGATGGGAGTTGCTCTGCTCCCCAGGGAGGGCAGGTGCTCGTGAGGAGAGGTGACAAGAAGATGTCTCAGGTGGCCAGCAGGGGCAGGGCAGGGGCCTGCCTGTCTACCTGCCTGTGGGGCAGCCACTCTGATCTCTCCTTCCCTGGATTCTGCCTGGAGGCTTTGGCTCCAGAACAAACACTACTTGCTATTCTCTGAGGCCAGCAACCAATGGCAGAGCTGCATGGCTGGCCGGGCCTCCCCACCCAGCAGATTGGATCTTATCAGAGCGTCCAGTCGGACAGCCCTACCTGCGCACCTTCTCACCATCACGTAGTTTAGCTGTCTCCACACCACAGCGAAGATCTTATCAGTGAGGCAGATACTCTCCAGCACCTAGGCACCTCCATTACCTGCTGATCTGACCTCCCTCCCCCATGTGATTGTCACAGGCCACAGGAGGGCTCCTGAAAGTTCCCAAATCTCCATAAGGAGCCACCACCCCAAACAAAATGGTAACAAAGACAGACCAAAACCTAACTGGGCAGAGAAGAAGGGAACGAGGTGCATCTGAACAGCATAGTCTCCAGACCCTAAGTGGTGCTATGCCCCTGTACCACTGCCATCTGCTCTCTCCTGGTCCCCTGCCTACCCTGTAATGGGCCAAACTCCTACAGAGTACACTTGCGTTCCCTGCCCACAACACTGTTCCCTTACATGGTCTCAAGAATCATTCTACCACTTGATTCAGATCTCAGTTCAAAGGTCATTTCCTCTAAGAGGTCTTCCCTGGCCTCCCTGGCCAGAAGAGCCCTGATAGCTCTAACATAATCCAGTGTCACAAACTTTGTCACACACATCACTACAGGGTTTTCTTATTCCTTTGTGTGTGCATTTGTTACTTGGTCATGAAGAGACATATAGAATGTCAGCTCCCTGATGGCCAGGCCTCCTCTCTCTGGTTACAGCTCCATCCCAACTTCTAGAACACTGGGAGTGCCAAGTAGGTGCTCAATGTTTGGGGTCTGAATAAATAATTCACTCCAGGATTGTCCTCCTCACCAACACCAACATCCAGCCAGCTACTGTCAGCTTCCAGAAGCCAGCTCCCACTCCCTTGGATCCCAGCACTGACCACCATGGCCAGCGGAGTTGTTAGAAAACCAACTTGGCCCAAGACCCCACGGTTTGGTTTGAAGCTGCCTCGAGGGACAGTGAGCTGCTGGCACTGTTGTGCAGACCTGGCCAGCCCCACCTTGGGTGGAATTGTTGGATGAGGTCATGCCCAGCCCATTGCCCTGGCAGGAAGTAACCAGCACCCAAACACAGAAAACTAGGCAATGGAGTGAGATGGGCACAGCTCTTTGGACACATCCCAGATGGGGAACAGGACAACCTTAGCCTGTATTAGAGCCACATCCTCCTGAAAAGGGCCAGAAAGGAAAGTGCATGAATCCCAGTCCCTAACTGCTGTTCAGAGAGCAAGCTAGAACTGGTGCCCAGCCCCTGCTGTCCTACATTATCAGACCCCACACTCAAATCCTCCATCCCAGTGTCTGGCAAACTATCCTGACCAAGCCCCTGCTCTGCCCACATCACTTAGGTGTCCAACCTTGGCTCGAGCCCCTTAAGTGGTAACAGAAAGCATTTAACTGGAACCAGAGCCCTGGAGGAGAAAGTGGCCAGGACCTCCAGGTTACAGAGAAAGGTTCAAGGGCTGGAGGCGGCTGGCCATGAGTATAAGCAGTGGGTAGGAAAGCCCACCTAAGGTGGGGTGGGTACTGGGGCCAGCAAGGGAAGGGAAAACAGTCTATAACCACTGGAGATGTGGAGCCAGCAGGCGGGACAGGGAAGCAGGAAACACGGGAGGTGGGGGCCTCTATGGCCCGGGCAGTGCCCCTTCTGGAGGGCAGGCCAGAGGGTTTGCCCTCTGGGGACGGGGGTCCAGGGGTCTGGGTTTCTCTTGCAGGTGAGGTCAGGTCCCAGTCTGGGCTCCCCAGAGAGAAGAGCCGGGGATGGGGTCAGCTCAGGGAGTTTCTGTGCAGCGCGCTGAGGTAGGGGTCCTGTCTCCGAGTCCCACTCCCAAGTAGGAAGGTCATAGGGTCGGAATCCGAAGATTCAGGAGGTGCCCGCAGGTGCCCAGGGCTGGGAGTGCCCACGGTCCTGCGGGCTCGGCGCGGCCTAGGTCCCCCCGCTCCCATTTACCTGGGCGCCGAGGCCCGGACCGGGGCACTGGCTCGGCGGGGCCGCGGGACAGGCTCATGCCCGCGTCACAAGGTGGCCGGCGAGGCGGCGGGCGGCGCCGGGCTCTGGGCGATTACTGAGCTGGAGGCGCTGCCGCTCGACTCCCGATCTGTCCGGCTGGGACTCAGCCGCCACCCTCCTCTGCGGGTCCCCGCCCAGGCCCGCCCCTTCCCCACCCCACCACCACCTCTCCGCCCCCACCGTATTTCTTCGAGCAGCCGGACACCTACAGGCCCAGCCCCACCGCTCCTCTCTGGACCCCAAACCCCAATCTCACGTTGCCTCTCAACCCCTAAGAGTTGAGCCCAATATCAGCATCCAGCCCCCTCATCCAACTTCTGCAGGAATCTCATGTACACCCATTGCTCTCTATCCCCTGTGATTTCCTGCTCTCTCAATAGCCCACCACCCTTTGTCCCCTAGTAATCTCTACTCCCTAAATCCCCCATGACCTCCTCCAGTCCCCGCCCCAAAGCTCATCTAGCTTCTCTCAGAGCTGTGCAGGTGCTGGGTGCCTGCGCTGTGAGAATCACAGATGGTGACAGATGACAGCTGTGCCAGGGATGGGGAAGTCTATCCTGCTGGTTTAACACCTTTCACAGTGTGTGGGCTCTGGATCAGAAGTTTGGTACCACCATGAAACTTGTCAGCAATGCAAATTTCCCACCCCATTGGGCATGATGCCATGTGCCTGTAATCTCAGCATCCAGGAGACTGAGGCAGGAAAATCATGAGAGTGGAAGCCAGCCTGGGCTACACTACGTAGTGAGTTCAAGTCTGATCTGAACTACATAGCAAGACTCTTATCTTTAAAAAAAAAAAAAAAAAAAAAAAAAAAAAAAAAAAAAAGTCTCTATCCCAGTTCAGACCTATACAATCCAAATTTCTGGGAATTCAAGGTAGGAACCACTCACCCCACCCCCAGCCCAGTAATTCTGATGGATGCTAACATTTGAAAATTCCTGCTTTGCAACATATATATAAAATTAAACCCAAGGTCACACCTGAACAACTAAAATCCTGAGAAAGGAAAATATCCTCAATGCCCCTGTACCTCAGCCTTGCTCTGGGAACTTCGGAGGAAGCTACTTCCTACCCCCTGAAAATGTCACTGAATGGCCATTGTGGTACCTGTGACCAGGAAAGAAAGGAACCCCTGGTGCTCCCAGCACCTCAGGCCCTGAGCTTGAGTTAACCAGCCCCAGAATGCAGGGAAGCTTCAAGAAGGAAGTTGCTAGTGCCTGCTGGCCTGGGCCTTGACCTCTTGACCTGCCTATCCATCTTCCAAACTTGACCCCACCTGCTCTGCTTCAAACCACAGCCCATAAAGGCCAAACACTTAATCGATCACTGACACCAGCTTTCACTCCCAGAAACCTCCGGAGGACTTTGGTCAGCAACAAAGAAAATGAGTTTTCATGACAAAAAGGCATCTTTTTCCAAGTGCAGTTCCCAAACTTCATTCTCAGAATTGTTACCCAGTCCACATTCAATCTGTACAACTTTCACCTAATTTTTTCACCTACATTTTCCAAGTAAAACTTTATTTTGAAGTATTTTTAGATCATGTGCAGTTGTAACATATAATACAGAGACATTATGAGTACTCTTTACTCTGGACCCACAGTGATAACATCTTGCAAAACTATAGTATAATCTCCCCTCCCAGAAGTTGACACTGGTGCAGTCAAGATAGGAAATGTCTCCACTAAAGTGTGGTGGTGTATGCCTGTAATCCCAGCTACTTGGGAAGCTGAGGCAGAGGAATTGTTAGTGTGAGGCCACCCTGGGCAATTTAGCAAGACCTTGCCTCGAAAAAGAAAAAGAAAAAGAGCTGTAACTGAATGCTAGAGCAATTGCCTAGCATGCATAGAGCCTTTGGTTCAATCCCCAGTACTACCAAAAAAAAAGAAAAAAAGAAAAAAAAGGAGGCCAGGGATATAGCTTAGAGGTGTAAGTGCCTGCCTGGCAAGCACAAGGTCCCAAGTTTGATTCCCAGTACCAATAAAGACAGAAGAGAGAAACAAGGGTGGGGAGAACCATTTCTCAGGGACATACTTCACTTTTTCTAGTGTGCTTCTGGATTCAAGTACCAAGTGGAGACCACATCTTTTGTTTTTGCTATACTGTGATCTAAACTGCGTTGATTCTTAAGAAACCAAAATATTACTGAAAGAAGGCTGGCAGAACACAGTGAATTTTTTTTTTTTTTTTGGTACCAGGGATCGAACTCATGACCTCACACTTACCAGGCAGGTGCTTAAGCCACTGAGCTAAATCCCCAGCCCCTACAAGTGAATTTTTCATTATAGGAGAAAATATTAAGTGACATATTGGTTGGTTTTTTTCTTGATTGTCAACTTCCTGGGCTGAGTAAAAAGCTTGGAAATCCAGATTTTTGGTCTTGATTCTGCCACTAATTGGTAGAATTCTAGAGCAGGTTATGAGAACCTCCCTTAGTAGTTGACAGTTTTAAGACACCAGCAATGAAATACAACCATTATGACATTCCATGAAGTGGTATTGTTCTAAATTAAAAAACAAAAAGAAAAAAGGGTAAGAACCATTTCCATCTCTACAAAAAACCTTTATGTTACGCTTTCCTAGCCACGCCCACTTTCCTGCCCCACCCAGTCCTCGGTAACCCATGGCAGCCACTAACAGTATCTTCATTTCTGTGCTTTGGTTATTTCAAGAGTGTTCTACAATTAGAACCATAAAAATGTAATCTTTGAGAATTGGCTTTTTTTCACTCAGTCATCTTTGGTGATTCATTCCCTTGCATGGATCGACAATCTGTTCCTTTTATTGCTGTGTAGTACTCCGTGGTGATACAGATATATCAAGTTGTTTATTTGTGCACTCAGTCAAGGACATGGGGGTTATTTTCAGGTTTTGGCTGCTGTGAATAAAGCTGCTATGAATGTTGTGTAGTGGTTTTTTTGTGTGTGTGTGAACATATGTCTTCATTTCTCTGGGATAGTAGTTGCATGTTCTATTTTTCTTTTTCTTTTTAAATGAAACTCCCAAACACCTCTCTATAGTGTTTGTAACATTTTACATTCTCACCACTGATGTAGCAATGGTCCACTTTCTTCACATTCTTTCCAGCATTTGGTGTTACCTCTGCTTTTCTTTTCCTCAGCCATTCTGGTGTGTAGTGATATCTCACTGTAGTTTAAATTTATATCAAGTGGCTCTGACATAGGACAGCGCTTCATCATATGGTAATTTTCTGTGCATCTTCTTTAATGAAATCTTTCTTCATTTTTTGGTGCACATTCTAATTTGACTGCTTTTTTTTTGATGTTGAATTTTGAGAATTCTTTATATATTTTAGATAGTAGTCCTTTTGGGGGGGAGTATGTAATTTGTGAATATTTCCTCCATCTGTAGCCTGCTTTTAAATCCACTTAACAGGATCTTTCACTGCGCAAAAAGTTTTAATTTTGACAGTCCAGATTGTCAATTTTTTCTTTTTTATGCATTATGCTTTTGGTGCCAATTTTACAAAATCTAGACTTCTATGTTTTATATTTATAATTCTTTAAGTTTTACTTTCAAATCTGTGATCCTTTGGTATCAGGTATGTGTGTGTGTTTTGGTTTTTGACTTGGTTTGGTTTGGTTTGGGGTTTTTTGCCTATGAATGTCCAGTACTTCTACTAGCATTTATTGGGAAGACTTATTCTCTATTTCTCACTGAACTGTTTTTGCAACTTTGTCAAAAACCAACTGAATCAGTGATCCACACCTCCTGTAACTCAAGTCAGTAAGGAGGCTGGCAAGCCCAAGGGGGTGAGGGTGGGGTCCCAAGTTCAAGGCCAGCCGGGGAAACTTAGCAAGATCCAGTCTCAAAATAAAATACACAAAAAGGTCTAGAGATGTAGCTCACTAGTAAGATACCCTCCTTTCAAAAAATATAATTGGATCTATTTCTAAATTCTCTGTTCTGTTCCATCAAAGTGTTTATTCCTCTAAAGCACATGGTCTTGGTCACTAAAGTAATATAATAACTCTTGAAATTAGGATTCACTGTCTCTTCTCATTTTATTAATTTTCAGAACTTTTAACTACTCTAGTTCCTTTGCTTTTCACACAAGTTTTAGAACAATCTTTTCTTTTTTGTGCTGGGGATTGAACTCATGACCTTGTACTTGCCAAGAAGGTACTTGCACTGCTGAGCTAAACCCCTGGCAGAGCAATCTTATCTACCTACATAGAGCAGTGATGGAGAACATTTTAGAGACCAAGTGCCCAAATTGCAACCCAAAACCCATTTATTTGTCACAAAATTCCAGTACTGCAATTAAAACCCAATACTGAAGTTTTAATTTAGAAAAAATAATTCATACATAAAAGAAAAACAATAACAGAGCTTCCAGTGATAAACACAGCTTGCTGAGGCACATACACCCTAGGTTCAACACTGCTGGCAGAAAAATATCTTTTGAGAGTCTGATAGAAATCTTATACCTGTGTATTAGTTTGGAGAGAACTGATTTTTTTTGTACCAGGGATCAAACTCATGACCTTGTGCTTGCAAGGCAAGTGCTTGAGCCACTGAGCTAAATCTCCAGCCCTAAGAACTGATATTTTATAATGTTGAGTCTTCCAATCCAAGAACATAGGAAATCTTTCCACTTAATTATGTTTTCTTTAGTTTCTCTCCTTGGTGTTATAGAACTTTTGACATACAAGCCTTATTTGTACTTTATTCATTTTACTTTAAAGCTTTATTGTTTTTGTGGTCCTCGGGATGGAATTCAGGAACTTTTGTATGCTTAGATAAGAAGTCTACCACTGAGTTACATCCATAGCCCTTAAAATTTTTTCAGTCTCTCATTATTAGGCCAGGATGGCCCTGAACTTCTGGGCTCAAATGATCCTCCTCCCTCAGTTTCCTAAGTAGTTGGGATTACTGTTATGCATCGCTTCAAATATGTTTTTGTTTTGCTTTGTTTCACAAGGTCTTGCTCTGTAATGTAAGCTGACCTTGAACTCTCTATGTAGCTCAGGCTGGCTTCAAACTTACAGTGATCTTCCTGCCTCAGCCTCCTGTGTGCTGGGATTACAGGTGTGTGCCACCATACTCAGTTGGGGCTTGGTGACTTCAACTGATGGAACCAGCTTTACAGCCCTGAAATAAATCCCACTTGGTCATGATGTCTAATTCTTTTATATGATAGCTGAATTCCTCTTGCTAGTATTTTGTTAAGGTTTTTTAGCATCTATATTTACAAGGGATGAGGGTCTGTGGTTTTATTTTTGTTTTGTTTTCCTGTCTTTACCTGGTTTTGGTATTATAATACTGACTTCTAAAGGTAAATTGAAGAATGTTCTCTCCTCTTCTGTTTTCTGGAACAGATGGTGTAGAATTGGTGTTAGTTTTTCAAATGTTTGGTAGAATTCTCCAACCAATATCTCTGGGTCTGGAAATTTCTTTTTTGGTAGTTGTAAATTTTGTTTCAATTTCTTTCCTCATTATTGGTCTATGTAAATGGTCTATTTCAGGATGAATGAGTTGTGGAAATCAGGTTTTGGTGGGGAGCAGCTATCTTATTTGTTCCTAGTGTTTCCCTTTATTGTTGCTTCTCGACTGCAGGGTATATAGTGATAATTCTGGTTCATGCCTGATACAAGCAATTGTGCCTTGTTCACTTTTTCTTTTTTTTCCTCTCCAGTCATTCTTGTTAGAGATTTGTCAATTTTATTGATCTCTTTAAGAACTGTCTTATTTCATTGGTTTTTATTTTTAAAATGATTTATTTATGTATTTACCTGGTGGTGATGGTGCTGGGGATTGAACCAGGGCGCGTAGCCTCGGCAAGTGGTCTACTACTGGGTACACCCCTAGCCCTTATCTTTTTTTATTTTTTAAAGAATTTTATTAACTTCTGCTCTTATATTTCTTATTTGCTTCCGTTTGTTTCCTTTGTGGTTTTTCTTTCTTTTTTTTTTTTCTCTTATTTTTCTTGATCCTGAATATGGGAGCTTATAGATTTGTAGATTTTCTTCTCAAGATAAGTAGACACACCTGGGGCTGGGGATTTAGCTCAGTGGCATAAGTGCCTGCCTTGCAAGTGCACCGTTGTGAGTTCGATCCCTGGTACTGATAAAAAAAAAAAAAAAAGAAAGAAAAAGAAAAAGCAAAAATAAGTAGACACACCTATAATTTTTGCATTATTGGAAGCTGAAGCAGGAGGATAGTAAATTCCAGGCCAAACTGGGTAACTTAGGGAGATTGTCTTTAAGAAATGAAAAGGCCCTGGGCAGGGTCCTCAGTACTGGAATAAAGAAAATAAAATCCCTCTTAGCACTGCTTTAGTTGTGTTCTACATATTTTGATATTTTACTTTCATTTTTTCTTTTTCTTTCTTTCTTTTTTTTTGGTACCAGGGATGGAACTCAACCTCACACTTTCCAGGTGGGTGCTTACGCCGCTGAGCTAAATCCCCGGCCCCTCATTTTTTCATTTTTATTCAATTAATGGATGTTGGTGTTTTTGTGTTATTTTCTTATTATTATGGTATTTACCTTATTTTTATTTAACCTAGTTATTGACATGCTAGAGTGTCAGTTTGCCACTGTGTTTTTGTTTTCTATTTGCTCTCTGTTTTTTATTTTTGTATTTTCTGTTTCCTGCCTTCCTATGGGTTATTTGGAGGTTATTTTAGAATTCCATTTTGATTTGTCTTTTCTATTTTAATATATGTTTGTATAGCTCTTTAATGCTTGGTCTAGGTATTACATTATGCGTATATATAACATTGCAATTCACTAGTATGATTATTTTACCAGTTTTAGTGAAGTATAGAAACAATACTTCCTTTCAGGTCCCTTTAATTTCATTTATTTATCTATGCATCTATTTTTTTTTTTTTTTTTTGGCATAAGGGATTGGACCCAGGACCTTTGCTCAGAGCGACATCCCAGGCCTTTTTAAAAAGTTTTGAGTTAGGGTCTTGCTAAATTTTTAAGTTGGCTAGGTTGGTTTTGAATTCAGTATCCTCTTGTGTTCAGCTCTCAGAGTACTAGGATTACAAGTGTGTATGCCTGGAAATTTCCCCAATTTATAATATGATTGTTTAAAAATTTTCATCCAAATACATTTATATATTAATTTTTGAGAAAAGGTCTCAGTGTGTAGCTCAGGCTGGCCTTGAACACATAGTGATCCTTCTGCCTCAGTTTCCTGCATGCTAGGATTACAGGGCTGTGCCATCACACTCAGCTTCATATAAATACATTTAGGATCATATCAGATGAGACAATAATTTCTGTTTCAACTATAAAACATAATTTAGAAAACTCAAAGAAAGAGGGAAGTCTATTGCATTTATCTATTTGCTTCCCATATTCTTTCATTCCACCCAATTTTCTAAATTTCCTTCTTTCATTGTTTCCATTTGAAGAATTTCCTGCAACTATTTTTTTTTTTAACTTTTATCGGTACTGGGGATCGAACTCACGACTGTCTGCTTGCAAGGCAGGTGCTTATGCCACTGAGCTAAATCCCCAGCCCCCCTGCAACTATTTCTTATAGTAGGTATAAATTACTTGGTTTGCCTTTATTTTAAAATGTCTAGATTTTCTTTTCATTCCCAAAGAACATTTTCACAGGTTATAGGATTCCACATTGGTAATTCTTTTCTTTCATTATTTAAAAAATATTGTCCCACTTCCTCTTGAACATCATGATTTCTGTTGAGAAATCTGCTGTCACTGGAACTGAGTTTCCCCATATGTAAGGCATCATTTGTTTCTGGTTGCTGTCAAGATTTTATCTCTAGTTTTTAGAAATTTAATCATGATGATTTTGGAGTGTGTTTCTTTGGATCGTCCTCTTTGTGGTTCATTCATCTTTTTACACATGTAAGATTTATGTCCTTTACCCAATTTGGGAACTTTTTCATCAGTTATGTCCTTAATCAGTTTTGACCTCTTTCTTTCCTCTTCTACGGACTTGGTTAATACAAAGATTATAGTTTTGTAATCCCGTGGACTCCTGAGGCTTTATTAATCTATTTTTATTTTCATCCTACTTTTTCACTGTTACTCCGACTGGGCAGTTTTTATTAATCTCACTTATTCTTTCCTGTGTCCCCTTTATTCTTTTGTTGAGCCTACCAACTGAGCTTTAAATTTAATTTGTTGTGCTTTCCAGTTCTAACATTCCATTGCACCCCTTTGTATTGAGACTATTTTTATTTACATGCTTTAAACGTATTTGTAGTTGCTAATTGAAATGCTTTTGTGATGGCTGCTGTAAAATCTTCATCAGATAATTCTAGCACCTCTGCCGTCTCAGTGTTAGACTCTATGTACTGCTTGTCTTTTTTCACTCAGCTTGAGATCTTTCTGATGATTGGGAATTGGTACCTTTTAGAAACCTGGACATTTTCATATTATGTTTTGAGACTGTGGACCTTATTTTTATTATTTTTAATTTTTATTGGTACATGTTTGCAGCACGTAATGATCACATCCCTAGTGGGGAGTCAGTGACACACCTTAATTCTTTTCACCCCCTTCCCCTCTCCTCCTTCCCTGGTACCTCCATCTCTCAGTCCCTTTTCCTTTTGCAAAAGCTCTGTCTCCCTATCCCCTATTATTTATCTTTTATTGTGCTCCTTTTTGTATTTTGGGTTTCTCATATAAGAGAAATCATAGACTGTGGGCCTTACATTTTATCTGGCTTCTCTTCCCTGCTCCGCAGGAGGAGTGCACCTCCTGCTTCCCTGGTAGAGCAGAAGATGGAGGTAGAGGTCCAAGTGCCCCACTTTCCCTTTGTCGACACCTCGCAGAAGGCTGCTGCATTACCTGGGAAAGGGTGGGAGTTCCAGCTCCCTCTGCTCTCGGCTCTCTCGGAGCTTTCCGTTGACACTGTGGGAGTGCCTTGCCACCTCTGCTAGTGGTGAAAGTCTTGACTTTCCTCCAGGCCTCCTCTGATGCCATCCTGGAGAGGAGGGAGCTGGATGCCTTAAAATGCCAGGTGACTCCACTGCCACTGCAGCAAGACAGACTCATTATTTCATGGTTGGAGCTGTTGGGGGCCTCGTGATAGTCCAGCAAGAGTGGAAATTTAGGGTCCCCAGTTAGCCTCCGGTAAAATGGATGGTAGTGGAACCACAGCTTTTCCCTTTGGTTTGTGGTTGGAATAGAGTGATATTGTCTCAAATTTTCCCATCTTGCTGGGATTTTCCTTTCCTGATTTTGGGAGGGAGAGAGCAGGCTATGCATATTGGTCGGTTGCTGTTGCCTGTGCCACTGGTGTTTCTGGGGTGCAGCTCCATGTGTGCAGCATGTGTGGGGTGAAGCCAAAACCCAGGAATGCTACCGCTGTGCTGGTGCTCAGAACCCACATGCCCTAATCTATTGTGTTTACTTCACTTATGAGGAATAACTTCCAGCATTATTAATTACACTTAGTGGGACGAATAGGGAAATGCAGGCCTACTCCATGTTCCTGGAAGCAAAATGGCCAACTTACTTTAAAACAAACAAACCACAAACACCATCCTTGCTCTGCCTTTGACTTAACAGTGAATATTCACTAAATCACAGATCCGATAGTGCCGAATCATATATATGTCATGTAATAACTCTGCATATTGAAAATCTATAACTTGATGAGGTTTTTTTTTTAATTGGTACCAGGGATCCAACTCACGACTGCCTGCTTGCAAGGCAGGCACTTATGCCACTGAGCTAAATCCCCAGCCCCAACTTGATGAGTTTTGACCTAGGTGTAAACCCATGAGACCATCAGCGCAGTCAAGTTAGTGAACAGACCCATCATCCCAGTTTCTTCCTTTCCTCTGGTTCTCCACTGTGCCTCTGCCCCTGTCAACCACACCCCCACCAGACACCCATCCATTTGCTTTCTGTCCTGTATAATTCTTTACATTTAGAGTAATTTTATAGACGCAGTTATGTGTCATTTAATGATAGGGGCGCACTCTGAGAAATGCATTGTTAGGCAGTTTTCTCATTGTGCAAACATTGCTTCATTTATTAACGCAAACTAAGGTGTCTGCAACAATAGGCCATACAATCTTCTGGGACCATCACTGTGATGCACCCCACTGTTGACTGGAGTGTTATGCAGCACATGAATGTATTACACGCCTTGGGGTACAGTCGGCAATAAAAGCAACATGGAGGGTTCTCAAATTAATTACACAAAGTAGAAGTGAAAGAGCAAGACTAAAAAGAATATATAGAACATGAGTACACACATGTACACACACAACACACACATGAATACAATAATATATCACAATATAATATATAGTGTATTATATATATATATATATACATATATATTTCATGTGGCACTGTTTCATATGCCAACTAAAATCAAGTATTTACAAACTTACTACTCTGAAAAAATCTTTCCAAGGCCCTATATCCAAGCCCGCGTTCAGAAGTTGCACCTTGGAAGTGGTCACTCAACCTCAACCTTGAAGCTTGTTTGAGGGCAGGGTCAGAGGGCATGGAGGGTACTGGGGACATGGAGGACACTGTGGATTACCAGGAGTGGATCAGCTGCAGCCTGGTGTCCCTCTGCCTGGTGGCACATCTGCCTGGTGGCCAGGCCATTGGCAAGTCCCAAGGTCCTCCTGTTTAAAATCATGGGTGGTGGGGCTGGGGATTTAGTTCAGCGGCATAAGCGCCTGCCTTGCAAGCGTGTGGTTGTGAGTTCGATCCCTTGTACCAGTAAAAAGACAAATACAAAAAAAAAAAAAAAATAAATAAATAAAATCATGGGTGGTGTCAGAACTGCCCCTAAATCTCTAATGAATGCTCTCTCCCTCCTTCCTCAGCATTGTCTGAGGAGGATAGTGCCAGTCGGGCTCAGCTCTCCAGCTCAGGAGCAAGGTCCTTGCCTACGATTTCAGGCCAGTATTGATCTTGGAGCTGGGGCCCAGGCTGGGAAGGGGACTCTGGTTCCCAGATGTGCTTTCTTTAGGAGATCCTTTGGCCCAAACCTACTGAGTTAAAAGGCTGCTGCATTCCTGGGCATGCTTACAGGCCACTCAGCTCTCAAGGTCCCTCCTCTGCTAGGCAGACCAATTTTGTTTTATCACATTTTCATTCCTCAGCCAACACTCTTTTTAGGTCAGGAAACTGGCTTTTTCTCGCCTGACAGCATTGGGCGCTCTCAGTTTCTCTGGGAGCTGGCTCCTGGCCCAGTTTGTCTGGGAGTGTGGTGGGGGTGACCAAGCTGGGCATTCTTTGGGGCAATGCCTGGGCAGGCTCAGGAGTAGCAATGGTGACCCCAGGTGCACACCCAAGCCCAGGCAGGCCTCAGTGCAGGCATGTGTACCACTTCCAGAGCCAGTTGCCTTTCCTCCTCCTCTCTGGCTTTCCTGGCCTCTGTGACTGAGAGGAAATCTGCTGTCACAATACCATTCCAAGAGAAACTGAGGCAATAATTCAGGGACCGTGAGTAGGGTGCACTCAGCTCAGTCTCTGTTTCCTTCTGGAAATGGTAAAAAGAGTGAGCCTCTCCAGAAAGACTGAGCTCTACAGACCACGGGGACTCCAGGCAGAGAAGGGCAGCCCTGGGGCACACGGGTTCTAGAACCCAACCCTGGTTCCACCCTTGGGTGACTCACCCAACCTCTCTGGGCTTTGGTTGTTTTCTTTCTTTCTTTCTTTCTTCCTTCCTTCCTTCCTTCCTTCCTTCCTTCCTTCCTTTCTTCCTTCCTTCCTTCCTTTCTTCCATTCTTTCTCTTTCTCTTTCTCTCTTTCTTCTTTCTTCACTGAAGATTGGACCCAAGGTGGACTAAGCTGCATCCCCAACCCCTTTTATTTACTTGAACTTTTTTTTTTTTTTGTCTTTTTCATTTTTATCGGTGCCGGGGATTGAACTCACGACTGCCTGCTTGCAAGGCAGGTGCTTATGCCACTGAGCTAAATCCCCAGCCCCTGACCTTGAACTTTTGATCCTCCTGCCTAAGCCTCCTGAGCAGCTGGCAGTGCAGACATGCGCCACCAGGGTCTGGTTTTGGGCCTCAGTTTTACCATCTATAAAATGGAGGTGATAATGGTGTTGATGAATAATGTCTCCCTTTGCATATTTATGAGAAAATGCGTATGAAATCTTTTGGAACAGGATACGTGACATGTGGAATGAACCCCACACAGGTAAATTGTCATTCACAGCAATCACATATTTATTCCTATTAGTTTTATAAACTTTTTGCAAGGGCCACATGTAAATTTTTCAAACAAACTCTAAAGCCACACAATGTATTGTTTCTAGTTACTGTACATACCTATTCCCTGCAGCCATGGGGCAGAGGTGAAGCCCTGAGTCATTTGCCAGATTCCGATTACTGCCTGGGCACAGCGGGCTGTGGAGTCTAAGCTGGGCCACCTGCTGAAAGCGCAGGAGAGAGGCGGCATCAGTGGGCACCTGGAAGGAGGGAGCATGGGGGCCAGGCCTCTGGGAGCCCAGACATCAGCCCAGCTCTGGCAGCAGCGACGGCTGAGGGAAACAGCTCCTGTGGATGCATCTAGTCCCAGCAGAGGATGCCAAGGTCCCGGCTCAGTCATTAATGATTTCCCCAGGCCTTGGTCCCTCTGGCTGAGGTTTTCTCCCAGGAAACACAAAGCCTTCTCCAAGTTGACCCTTTCCTTCCTTTGACCTCACTGTGGCTTTGTACCTCTCAACAGCTTTCAAAGAATTCTCACCCACCCTCCAGCAGTATTTCCAAGCTCTAGTCCAGACTGTGCAGTGATTGTGAGGTTCAAGTTTCCTATTATTTCTTAACGCCTTTTTTCAAAGGACCGCTCACCCTTTTCTACTGGCCTTGAAACAAATAGAATAAAAACACCGTGAAAAGAAAACAGATATAATAAGCCCTTTGCTAAAAAGGTATCAGTGTGTGCTAACAGAGGTGCAAAACTGTTGGAGACTTTCTCCCTGAGGACAGTCAGGTGAGGCAGAGCACGGACAGGGATTGTTTTCTGGTGGTTCTTCCTCTGTTGGCTGGAGGGACTGTCCTGTGGAGTGAGATGACATCACTGTGTTTGCCAGGGTGGTATGAGTGCCCTTGGGAAAGGGCACCGCCTTTCTGAGGCCTCCCAGCAGCAAGCTGTTGCAGGAAATGTCATCCCCACTTCACAGGTAGGGACACTGAGACCCAGGAAGTGGGAGAATTGGCCCATGATGACACAGTCATGCTGGGAGTTGACTCAGTGGCCGTGGAGACTGTTTCTTGGGGCCTTGACATGACCACAAGGACAGAGATCTTTGTCCATGTCACCTCCTGGAGAGACCTTGCTTCCCCCATGTCCCAGGATGTGCTCCTGGGAAGTGTCAGCTTGGCAGAGCTGGGCCCAGGGGAAACAACATATGGTGTCTTGAGAAGTCCCCAGAATCCCAAGCAGCACCACTGCAGCCATCAGACTGGTGAACTCTTTTCTTTCTTTTTTTTTTTTGGTCTTTTTCGTTTTTATCAGTATCAGGGATCGAACTCATGACTGCCTGCTTGCAAGGCGGGCACTTATGCCGTTGAGCTAGATCCCCAGCCCCCAACTCTTTTCAAAGGAGCTGGTGTCCAGCGGTGCCCAGGCCTTCAGCAGAGCCGGAGCTGGAGCCCAGATGTCTCACTTTACCAGTGAAGGTGAAGCAGTATCCTGCCTCCCTCCCCCAGCTCCACTGACACAAAGCAGCCTCCCTGGGAGGCTTCACATCAAAGCATATGGATCAGGAGGGTGGGGAGGAAGGAGATGAGCCCCTGGCTCCTGCTTCCTCCATTGAGGCCCTGCCGGTGTGGGGCCATTTCCGAAGGACCCAGAGAGCAGCGCTCAGGAAGGAGGCCCAGGAGGACTTCCCCGCTCCTCCCGGCACAGGGCTCTAAGGGGATGGGGGTGGCTCTTCTCGAGCACAGGAGCACAGGCATGTGTGACGCTAACAGCCGGGCTGACAAGCTGGCTGTGGAAGAGCATAGGAAGAGACCAAAGTGGCAGAGCACAGACAAGAGAGAAGCATGGCTTGGTGAGGCTGCCATGCAGCATCTCGTAGGCTGTCCAGGGCCAGTCTTCACTTGAAGAGTGACCAATTGCTAGTCAATCACAGAGAAAGAGCCAAGACCCAATTTGGATTTTGAAAAAATAGTCTTTTGGCCACTCTTGGAGAATATGAGGATCCTGAGTGGGATTAGGGGCAGCAAGACAAAAATCTTGCAGGAGAGCAGAGGGAGAAAGTGGAGGGTGGCGGTGGTGGACAGCTCTGAGGGACCCTCAGAAAGGCAGTGTCTTGAGTTCTTGGTGATTGGCTGCAGGGAGCTGGGAGAGTCAAGGAGAAGGAACAAAAGCAATGACCCGAAACTAACACTATGGCATTGATTCTTCCACACATGTAGAGAGCAAACCAAGCCCACGTCACATACTTTTTTCAGAATTGACTTCACTGCTTCCCTGTCTCTAACAAGGTGGGTTTTCCAGACTGTCCAGCAAGCCCCTGAAGAAAAATCTGCTGTCACTCACTTAACCTGCCCTGACCGTTGACTCTGGAGCTGTCTCTATTTTTGCTTTTGTAAACAGTGCCACAATGAGCACTTATGTGGCTAAATATTTGCACCTGCACTTACAGACTGCACATGCTCCAAGATGCCCTTTGGAGAGACTTCTTAAAGAGAACTGTCTTTGTTATTACTGTGTTTTACCAGGTTGCCTTTTTGCCATCTGAGGGCATCAGCACTGATAGAAGAAATTTCCTGATACCTAAGGTTAGAGCTGTTGTATCTTTAATATCTGGTACCTAAAAAATAAAAAAATGTACCAAACCCAATATGATGATCAAAGGCTATTATGAAATCCACAGATTATTTAAATTAATTTGTATTTCATCTGTTCTGTGGCTTCTGCTTAAGGACAGTCATACCTGTTTGGGTGAAATGGTATTTGTCAAGTCCACAGATGAGCCTCATGAACATACGGATTGGGGGGCCCCTTCTGCAGGCTCTGTGACTTAGAGAT
Source organism: Cavia porcellus (assembly GCF_034190915.1). Taxonomy (NCBI): domain Eukaryota; kingdom Metazoa; phylum Chordata; class Mammalia; order Rodentia; family Caviidae; genus Cavia; species Cavia porcellus. Next base: position 84,350,536 of record NW_026947487.1, read on the forward strand.
ACCAGGAGAGGCCCTTCCTCATGAATCTACTCAGCCTTCTAGAGAACATGTCTCAGGGCTGTCAAACTGGGAGGACTCAGCGCCAGCGAAGGGGGGCAAAGTGTGGGGCCATCCACCGTCTGGGGGGACAGTCCACGGCCTAAACACCAGGGTGCCCCCCTGGCAAGCCAACCCGTGCCCATTTCTTGAAGCAGGTCTGTCCCTTTCCAAAATTAAAATGCAGGATCTCCCACCTTTGCAAATCATCAATAATTTCAAGGTAGCTTGAACATTAAACAAGCAGTGGGCCCTTGGAAGTGCAGGGCCCAGTGTCAGCCCAGATCACCTGCTTGCCTGTGATGCCTGCCATGCCTGGCCTGCATCTCCTTCACATGGGCACAGAGCAGCAGAGAGAAAGAGAGGGAACCAGCTCAGGGGCCAGTTTGTTGTGAAAGAGCCAGGGCCCAGACCAGACCTACCACCACCCCAGCCAGGGACCCTCTGTGGCCTTCTTGCAGCTGCCTGATGGCCTGCATGGCTGGTGTGGAGTGGGAAGGGGATGGAGCCAACAGTCTGGCAGACAGGTGTGCACAGAACAACTTCTTTGCAGCACCAGCCTTGCAAACCCAGTGTGTGGGCGGGGAGAGAAGGGAGGCCTGGTGGAGCAGAGAGGAGGATGGTGAGGCGGACCATGTGGGAGCCAGGCCACAGGGGCTACTCCTGTGCACTCCCATGTCCTGGCCTCTGTGCTTGACCCACAGAGCCACCCTTTGTAACCGGATGTGCCTGGATACAGAAGGAAACCGAGGTCCAGAGAAGGGAAGGGGCAGGCAACACTCCTGCCGCCCATTCCTTCCCCCTCCACTTCTCACTCCTCCCTGCAAGGGAGTCCTTGGGGAACAGAGGCCTGGAGCAGGTGGGGACCAGACCGCCAGCAGCCAGGGAGGAGCCCAGGGATCCCAACTCCTATGCCTTACCTGCAGCCTCTCCTGTCATGTGCTCTATTGATTGGGACTGAGTCAGGGCTTGTGTATGTGTGTGTGTGTGCTAACCTGTGTGTGCGTCCTGGATAGGGGCTTCCCTCTTCCTCCAGGGAGCTAGCCCTGACCTGCTAGCATGGAGCGCAAGGCCAGTGTCATGGCCATGCCTGGCCTGGCTGCCCCTGCTGCTCGCCCCTGGCGCCCTGGACACTGCTTTGAATTAGCCGAACAAGCAGCCCTTCCACCCTAGCTGGTTTGCTCGTCCATAAAAAAATTAATGGTCCCTGCAAATAAAGCAGTATAACAACGGAGGAAGGCTTTTTAGACAATCAATTAAAAGCCTAGGAGAGGGATTATCTCATTGAAATATCAATTTTTAATAGCGCTGCATCTTTGAGTTTCCTCTCAAAAAACTTCGCACAGCCCATTTGCCTACTCTCTCAATCCATCCCTCTCTTGTTCCTCTGACTGACCTGAGCCCCTGGCCTGGCTTCTGATGGCTGCTCAGAGCAGGGGCTGGAGAGAGCACACAGAAGCGTACCCATTTCCCCATTCATTCATTCATTCATTCATTCATTCATTCATTCATTTATTCATTCTTCCAGTGCTTAGTGAGGTCCAGCCATGTGGCCAGCTTAGGTGAGCTGTACTAAGGTGAGCAAAACAGGGGGAGTCACTGGGGAGAGTGGCACGTGCAACTCTGGAGGCTGAGACAGGAAGATCACAAGTTCCAGGCAAATTTTTCTCCCTCACAAAAAGTGCTGGTGTTGTAGCTCTATGGCACAGCATCCCTGGATTTGATCTTCAGTACTGGAAAAATATTTATAACGAAGGAGGAGTCACAGGTGAACAAGGGAAAAGGAAGTCAGAACAAAGCAGAATTATAGGAGCGGAGGACAACTTGAAAAATATATTTCAGGGCTCAAAGTTCCTGGAGGGATAGGAGAGGAAGGGTCTGGGTGGCCAGAGGAGTCGGGAAAGTGCCACCCCTTCCTTGCCCTTGGGAAGATGGGGAAGACGGTTCTGGGCTGGAGGAGCAGCGGGCCTGCAGAACTTGGGCTGCTGGAGGGGTGGAAAGGAGGCAGTGGCTGGGTCCCAGTGGGTGAGGAGATGGTGCAGGTGAAGTTTGGCAGAGACACCTGGCAGGCAGGTGCCTACAGAACAGTATCTCCTTGGCCATAAGCATGAGGGTCTGGGTGTCATCCAGACCTCAAGGGATCCTGGAGACCTGGGAAGGGACATGTGGCACATTCAAGGTGCTGCAGAGCTTTGGGGCTCTGAGTGGGGTCACAAGCACTGGCTCTGGAGAGAGCGGCCCAGGTCTACGTCCTGTTTCTTAGTGGCTATGAGACTTCAGAGGCAGCCAGAGAGCTGGACCTTGGATCTCTCACCTGCAAGGTGGGATAATAAGGGATCACCCCACTGGGCTGTCAGAACCATCACAAGAAATGACAGAGGAGGACAGGCTAGCTGACCTTTTTTTCTCTCTCTGCCCCACCTTCTTAGTTCGGCAGCTTCCCCCCAGGGACTGGGGGAATCAGAAACTAAGGCAGGGTCCCACCATCCCAGTTCTCAAGATGCTCACTGTACCTGACAGGGAGTGTGGGTGGGGTGGGGGTCCAGGAATAGACGAAGGTGCATTGCTCCCCCACCCCACTAATCCTTGGAATGAAGATTCCCTGAGAAATGAGTCAGTCATCAGGTGGGGGCTCCTGAAATGCGCTGGGGATGGAGAGTAGGGGTGATTGGGAGGAGTGGCTCAGGGCAACAGCAGTGGATCCTGCCCCAGTGTGAATAAGGCCACTTTCCCACCTGGACAGCTAGTCCTGTATTCAGACATGCCAGAGAGCCTTGGACAAAGCTGGGCAGACCACAGCTGGGGCCAGGGCTTGACATGTCCCTTCTAGCCCACCATAGTACACGTGTGGAAATTCAGGCTGAGAGTGGTGGTGCTTCCTGGTTAGTTAACAGTAAAGATGGATCTATATCTGATTGGCTGTTCTCTCTCCAGCTACTTTTATTATTTATTTATTTTTATGGTGCTGTGGCTTGCAACTTGCACATGGAAGGTAAGCAAACCACTATGAGCTACATCCTCTTGAGTTGCTTTAATGAAGGGGCCCAAGGAGCAAAGAATCACAGTCCTACTAAAAGAATTATAGACTCCCAGGACACAGTGGCTGGGTGTCCTGGGGTAAGTCACGCAACTTGCCTGGCTCAATTTCCTCATCCAGAGAATAAGGCTCCCAACTGCCACTGCCTAAGTTAGAGGAGGGAGGGAAGGAGGCCCCAGAGGAGAAAGGACTTCGTGTGTGCTCTGAGGCAGGGGCCTTGCTGATGGCCACGGTGCTACAGTAGCTCAGGCTTCCTGTCCTTTCTTAGTGTTTCACTAGTGCTCATGGGCCCTCTTCCTCCCACCAGGCTCAGACCTGGCTGGGGGCTGCAGCTAAAATTGCTCATCCTTTGGAGTTACCTGGATCTGAATCCTGATCTGGTCACTTATTAACTCTCCTTTCCCTCTCTGGGCCTGTTTCCCCATTATCCATCTTCCAGGCAGTCATGAAGATTAGTTAAAGGAACAACAGAATGAGACAGACAGACAGACAGACAGACAGACAGACACACACACACACACACACACACACACACACACACAAACACACATACACACACACTGGTCCCTTGGGGATTTCCAGACAGGTCTCCATCCTCAGAGCTTGGAGTCCAACTGTGGGCAGCAGGCATGTCCCCAGATCCCTGTGGAGCTGTCTGGCATCCAGTCTGACCTGGTCACTGGTGCTTAGGTAGGGACAGAGATGGTGCTGGGGAAGCAAGTGGCAGGGACAGAAGGGCCACCGCAAGGGGTCTTCCTGGACTGTGCCCCATCCTGGGGCAGCAGAGTCTGAAGCGCTTGGAGAATTCACTCAGGGGCCAGAGCAGGGTGGAAAGCTCTGGAGTTCTAGGTGGGGGAAGAGGAGGGCTTTGTAGTCACACCTCTTCAGGGGCAGGAGTCTGAACACCATGGAGACCACCCAGCACAGAGCTGGGCTGGAGGAGGGCTGGGAGGCTCCCGCCTGGGGCCCAGGAGGCAGCTGGCATCTTGCAACCTGCAATTAGTAGATAAAGTCAGCAGAGGAGCTGGGTGGGGGCCGGCAGGCTGAGAGCTGCAGCTGGCTCCTGGGTGCTGCTCAGCCTCCAGCCCCAATCTGCTGCCCCGGGAAAGGCTGGCCAGAGTGGCTGGAGGTCCCCCAAGCAGACAAGAACTGGGGACTGGTGGGGTGGGATGGTGGTGGTGGTGGTGGTGGTAGTGTGCAGAGCAACAGGAAAAGCCAGCAAGATAATACAAACAATGAAGTTCTGTTACTGGATGTGAGTTTGGTCAACCCATTTGCTGTGGCTCCCATTTTACAGAGGGAAATAAAGCCCAGAGAGGGTCAGGAGTTTACAAAAGACACACGATCAATAGAGTAGCAGGCTTGGACCAAAGTCAGGGGGGCTGGAGTATGGATGGCTCACTTCTGGGCATGGTGGGGTGTCAGTGGCCTGGAGAGTTAGGCTGGGTGAAAGGACCTTGGGTGCAGAGCAAAAACAGACTCCAGCCACACCCCCAGGCCTCAGCTGCAGGGAAAGGAGGGCCAGGCCGGTAGCACAGTGTCTGGTTCTGCTGGTTCTGCAGCCTGTCTGGGTACTCTAGGCCCAGATGGAGAGGCCCTAGCACTGCTGCCTGGCATCCAGTACCTAGGATGAGTCGTTCCTCCATGCAGGGACCTTTGCTGACCAGCAGAAGGCTCATCTGGGGCTGTCCGAGGATAGCACATAGGGCTGGATCTGGCTTCAGGCTTCACCATCCCACCTCCCATTTTTCCTCTATTCATCCTTCCTTCCTCCACCCACCCATCCTTCCTCCATCCAGCCAGCCTTTCTCCCTCCCGACACCCTCCTTCCACTTCTCCTTCCTCCACCCATCCAGCCACCCATTCTCCCTTCACCACCCATCCTCCATTCACCCTGCCTCCCACCATCCACCCATCTTCCTCTATCACACTATCCATCTTTTGTCCATTGACTGTAGTTTCTTCCCTCTTTCCTCCTTTCTCTCTTCCCTCCCTACACTTAAAGATGTCTACTAAGCCCAGACTGGGATTCTGGTCCCTGGGATTCGGCCCAAAGAATAGCTGGTGGGACAGAAGCAGACATAAACAGCCAATGGACATCCTGAGAATGAAAAGAGAAGGTCACATTCTGCAGGGACTCTGATGGGAGGACAGTTCTGAGTGGCAGTGATGAGTAGGCCTGGCTGGGGCTGCAGGATATGTGCTGGAATGGAGTGGTGGCTGCCCTGGCAGGGGATGTGGGGGTGTGGCCTTGGAGGGGCATGGAGGGTGGGCTCTGGACTCAGACCGCCTGACTTGGAATCCCAGCGGCATAACTAATCAGCTATGTGACCTTGGGGTAGCTACTTGCCTCTTCTGAGCTTCTGGGTGGAGTATAACATAGCACAATGATGGTGGCCCCTATATGGCGAAAGACTGATGGCACAGAGGCCACACTTGTGACAGCCACTGTGGCTCAGTAAATATGCTCTTGGCAGTCACCCTGCAGTGACAGGAGCCCATGGGAGGTCTGAGCCCATGAGTGACACGTGTGCTTGGCTTGACCACACCTTCCCTGGGCTCAATGCCTCCTTCTGTCATTTCTCTACCAAAGGAACTGGAGATACTCCAGGGTGGGGCATCGATTTAAATGAGCTGGGTGCAGAGGACACTATAGGAACTGGCAAGGCCTGCGGTGTTCAGTGTCTGTGCCATGCCCCAAGGACCCACCACTCCCAGCATGCAGGAGCCTGAGCTCCACATGGTCTGCAGTGCTGATGTTTCAGGAGAGGGAAACCCACATTTGATGTGAAAACTTCCCATTACTAATATTAGCACCACATTAAAGATTTTTTAAAAGCATCATGTGAGCTAAGGCTAATGCTTTTGTTGGCAGATGCTGTGGCCGTGACCACTGGGTGACTTTGGAGACTTTTGCTACAGGTAAACAGGAGCCACGGAGGGCTGTGAGCAGGGAAGCAGTTGCATTCCAGGCCAAGTCACCAAGCCCCTCCACAGCTGTCCCCCCTGCTGATGGCTGTTTCCCTGGCAAGTGGGGGTGGGAGGCCAGCTCCTCTCCTGGGTGAGGCTCTAAGAGCTGCCGGGAGATAGGGGCTATAATGAGGCCCCTGCTCAAGGCTATCTCACTGGAGGTGCCAGGCAGTCTGGGGGAGCCGGGACAGGGTCTGTTCTGTGTCTGGGAATGGCAGGTCCCGTGAAGGTGGCTCTCAGGGCTGCTGTCAGTGAGGGCCTGGCTCCTAGCTCCTCGGGGTCAAAGGGCAGCACTTTCAGCTTTTTCCCAGGCCAACTTCCTGTTTGAGAGAGAAAACAGAAAGACCCCTGGCAGGAAATGCTGCCTTTTCTAAAGGTCTAGCTGCTGGGAAAGAGCCATCTAGGGGAAACCTGCATGGCTGGCTCCTGCACCCGGGGAGCCCAAGAGAGGGGACCTGGGGCCTTTGCCATGGCAGCAAAGCTCACCCCATTAGCACTGTCAGGGAGGCTTAGCAACAAGAACATATTCAGGGCACCTTACTGGCTCCCAGCTAGTCTCATGTGCCAGTCTGTCCCCTTGTCTTAGCCACCAGGGATCCCTGTACTGTGGCCCCGGGGGACCCTTAAGACTCAAGAGTATCATTTAGTACCTCCAGTAGGGAGCCCCTGTACCAGCTGATTTAACTCTTCAGTACCAGGCTGAAGCCCCAGCTCTCCTTGCACACTCCTGCACATGGAGAACTCACTAGCTCCTGCTCACTACAGGCCCTGACAAAGCTCCCTGCAGGAAGCAGGCCCTAGTGTCCGAGCTCATCTGAAAAGACTCATCAGGCACCATGCTATGCCATTTTGATGTGAAGAATAGAAAGTATCTGTTGTTTTTGTGGGGGCGGGGGGCACTGGGGACTGAACCCAGGTCCTCATGCATGCTAGACACTCTGCCACTAAGTTATATTACCAGTTCTTTTTACAATTTTGATACGGGATTTTGCTAAGTTGCTCAAGTTGGACTTAAAGTTATGATTCTCCTGCCTCAGCCTCTGGAATAACTGGGATTACAAATGTGCACCACCATGGCAGGGCTGGCTGTTTCTTCTCTTTCTATCCCTTTTTGTTTTTGTTTTTTTGAGACAGGGAATTGCTATGCAGTTAAGACTGGCCTTGAACTCACAGTAATCCTCCTGCCTCAACATCCCGAGTGCTGGGATGGGGTGTACTGTGTACTACCACACCGAGCTGGACTGGCTGTTTCCAATAACCATTTCCATCCATTTGACATAAATCTGATTACAGGGATGTTAGAAATTAAATGTCAAAAATAAAAGTTCCTGGAGTTCTGTCACCTGAGCTAGGCTGAGGGAAAGGACTCTGCATTACCAGCAGCCACACTGCCTCTGACCGAGCTCCCCAGATCCTGTGCCCACCAGGCCACTGCTCCCATCCAGGACCTCCAGGTACTCTGATATTCAATCACCTTGACTGAGCTCTGGATGAATGCACTTAACTCTCCTGACTCTGCTAGAAGACACTTTAATCAACAGCTGGAGAAGCTGGGACTCAGAGAGGGCAAGCCACTTTCCTGAGGTTACACAGCCAGTAAGGGGCAGACGTTTGAATCCGTCAGGCGCTAGAACTCAAGTCTTGTCTTCTCCCTATCAGATGGGCACCACACCTCTTCCTGCCCCTCACAGATGTATACCAGACGCCTCAGCAGCTCAGATGCTCATTCACGCATCCTTCTTCTCATTCATTTGTTCATTTATTCAGCTCCAGTTCAGTGCCTGATATGGGCTGAGGCTGACCCCTTCCCTTCCCTCCACATCTGCTATGCTCTCAGGACTCTGCTCAACAATTTGAACTCCATTTATTACAAAAGCCTGGGTTTGTCACACTGTATTATGAACAGGTCCTGCCAGATCACTAAGGCGTGGCAAGGGGCCTTGGGCTGGGGCCCCCATACGCCCTCCCAACTCAGTTCACTCTGCATGAAGTCTGGGTGGGTGGGATCCCTTGGACGGAGCTTTGAGCAGTCCCTTGTTTATCAGACCAAAAGGGCAGCCCTGGGCGCATATATATATGAAATGGGGTTCCCTTCCAAAGGAGCGCTGGGCTGGGACCCACAGCAAGCACAGCCAGCTGCATCAGTCTGAGGGGCTGGAGGCTTGTGGCCTCGGCCAGTCCTGTGCAGCCCCGGGAGGCCCTAGGCCACCTGGATTTGCAGGTCCTCATCCTCATCCAGGTCACTGGCTCCATCTCCGGCCTCCTCGGTGCCAAAACGGGCACTGCGGATCTTCCCAAAGAGGGGGGCGTTCTGCTGCTGCCTGCGGAGCCTGTGGGACAGGGGTGACAAGATTTAGAGCAGGGTCTGGCTTTGCCACCTCCTGATAACACGGCTGCAGCTGTGCTGAGAGCAGCCACACTCTCTCTAGTGCTTGCCGGCTGCTAGCTAATCTTCATTATTCTGCTTCTGTGAGGCAGGCACCACTGTCATACCCACTTACACACAAGGACACTGAGGCCCAAAGAAGTTGAGTGACTTGCCTAAAGCCCTGTTCCAAGGGCACATGGAGCAGGGGATGGCATGAGGAGGGTGGTCTGGGAGCCTACTGTCCTAGGGTTGGTAAGCAAGTGCTTGGCCCTTGTTCCCTGCATTAAAATTCCCAAAGCCAAAACACAGGAAGCAAACTCAAGACCCTGAGCAGGGCTGGTGGAGAGCGTGCCCATCCCCCGCCCCATCAAAGCGGCTGCCCCTGCTGCATCTTACTGGAAGGCATGAATTATTAACACGGCAGGGAGGGGCGCATGCCTCCATTACCGAGGTGATTTAGTGAGCTGTCCCGAATGATAGCAAAGCACAGAAAGTTGGAAACTATAAGGAGGTGGACGTGTGGGCGGCCCCGCCCTCCCCACTGGGGGTGCTGGGTATCTGGGGAGTTTATGGTTCCTGAAGAATGTGGACTGGACTTGGGACAGCCCTATACACAGTGGTCTCCAGAGGTGTGAGTGCTGCCGCTGGACCGAGATCCGCAACTGGACCCCTGCTCCACACTTCGTGGCCATGACCTTAGGCAGGTGAAGAAACTGAGGTGCAGCTGACCACACCGCAGGTCTAGCTCCTGAGCTGGACTCCTACCTACGATGCTGCAGCACACCACAGCACTTAGTAAATGCTCAGCAAATACAGGTACCAAAGAAGAGAGGATCCAGCTGTATGGCTGTGGAGCACCTTTCCTGCTGGGCCTTGGTTTCCTTGTCTGCCACTGTGCTAGAGAATTTGGCCCACAGGAGCGCGCTACCTGAAGCATGGTTATCCAACCCAACCTAAGCCCCTCTCCAGGGGTGGCCACACTGGCAGCAGCAGCAATAGTGACAGCAGCTATACCAGCCGACAATTACTCAGCATTATGGCAGGTACTGGGAACTGAACTCAGGGCTTTTGCAATGGACTATATCCTTAGGTTCTCACTCTCCCTCTTTCTCCTTTCTTTTTTGCCATTGCTAGAGATGGAATCCAGGGTTTCATGCATATAAGGCAAGTACTGTACCACTCAACAACAGCCCAGCCTACTCCCCAGATTTTTTTCCATATTTTATTTTGAGACAATGTCCAAGTCACTAAGTTAGGTTTGGTTTGAACTTGGCAATCGTCCTGCCTCAGTCTCAAAGAATGCTGGGATCACAGGTGTGCACCACCATGCCCAGTCTTTCAGGTTCTTTTTTTTTTTTTTTAATTTATTATTGGTACTGGGGATCGAACTTACGACCAACTGCTTTCAAGGCGGTGCTTATGCCGCTGAGCTAAATCCCTAGCCCCTCAGGTTCCTTTATAAACACAAATCAGCTCATTTAATTCTCACAGTGACCAAGAGGTGAGATTTATTATCATCCCCATCTGTAAGATTCGGAATGGATTCAGAGATATTTGCTGTCCCAAGACCACCCACGCTGTCTGACTGCAAGGCAAAGAAAGCAGGCAAGGGGGTACCCAGACCTGGGGTAAGGAAGTCAGTCAGTGCTGGGGCCTGATGCTCAGGGCTTCCCCGTGCAGTGGGGACTTGGACCTGAAGTTCTCTAACATCTCCTGGCTTGAGGGGAAGTGCAGAGAAAAGACACGATCCACAGAGGGCAGGAGCAGGGGTGAGTCAACTGGAGACCTTCGGGTCCTACCAATCTGATGGGCCTCTGCCACTCCGTGCCTTCCAGATTCCTGCTATCCTGTGTCACCAGAGGCCTGCAGTCCTGCTGGCAACTGCTTGTTCTTTTTTTTTTTAATGGTGCTGGAGACTGAACCTAGGGGCTTCACATTGAGCTTCACTCCTAGGTCTTTTTTTATTTTGAGACAGGATCTCGCCAAGTCATTAAGTTGACCAGACGGGGGCTGGATCTTCCTGCCGACATCTCCCAGATGCTGCCCCACATCTCGGGCCTGACCTCCTTGGCCACCCCCAGGCCTGCTAGAGGAGACAATTCCAGGTTCCCCAGCTGTCCTGGCTTCCTGAACCCACCTCCCTGGTTTCCTGGCCCCGGCCCTTCCTGCCTGCAGGGGACAGGATTCTGGCCCCAGGATCTCTCCTTCTCTGTCTTCCCCTCTGGTCCTCCTAGGGGCTCCATCTCCAACAGAAGGCTCTCAGCAGCACCCAGGCCATGGGTGCCCCGCTCCCCTGCAGACATCCCCGCAGCCCACCTGGACTGCAGGTGTTCCAGTTGCACCTGCAGGTTCTCGCTCTGCTCTGTCTGCTCATCCAGCGACCGCTGCAGCTTCCGCGCCTGGTTGTGGGCTTCGTCCAGCTGTGGGTGAGCAGGACCAGCAGCACTTGAGCGACCAGGGCAGGGGCAGCTGGATCAGCTTCTCCTGCTCCACTCTGAGACTGGGCCTCTCAAGGGCTTCTGTTCCTGAGGCCTAGTCAAAGCCACCCTGTCCAAGCAGCATCCTTTGTGCTCCTTCCTCTCCGTCCCTGTGGTGTCCTCCCCAAATCTACCCAGCCCCCAGTGCTCTAAATCACTGATACGGCTGCCCACCCACCTACCACCTACTCTCACCAGCCTGTCTGCCCAGGGAGATACTCACCCACCCTCACCATGTAATACCCAATCAGCACCCACTCGTCTGCCTGCCCACAATGCCCTTCCATGCCCCTGACCCTCCGTCTTCCTTTGTCCTGTGTTCATTCTTCCACACACCCCTGAAGTTCAGTCGGTCCATCTGTCCGCAGTCTACCCATCCAGCCCTCCATCTGTCTGTGCACCCATCATCCACCATGTCTCCCTCCAGCCAGCAGACATCTGCTGTTACACCTCATTCATCCATCTTCCTCCCTGCCTCCCTCCTCTCGCATCCATCTGCCCACCTAGTCCTGCATCCATCTGTTCACTCATCCACGGAGTCCCCGTTCTGTCCTCCATTCAACTGTCTGCACACCTCCCATTCATCCATGCATCCACTAGCTTGCTCTCTCAGCTCGGTCACCTTTCCCTCTCCTCTCGCCCCGACTCCTATCCCAGCAGCACCCGACTGCCACCCACTGGCTCCCTTTTACCCCGAGTGCCTCACAAGAGTCCTGCCTTGCCACGTAGTCCCCTGTAGTCCCAGCATGGAGCACGGGTGGCCCTGCACACTGCTACGTTGGCCCCGCGGGGACACTTGCCTCGTCCTCGGCCTGGGCCAGCTCCTTCTTGAGCTCCTCCACTCGCAGCCGCAGCTTCTTCACCTCCGCCTCGTGCTGCTCCACCCGCCGGTTGGCGTGGGCCAGCTCTGCCACCTTCTCCTGGAACTGTTTCTTCAGCTTGCCATGCACGTGCTTCAGGTCTGCCAGCTCCTGCAGGGGACAGCCAGGGAGGGCTCAGTGTCGCTGGGCACCGCACTACAGTGTCCCGCAGGTCAGACAGCACTTGGGGGGGCGGGTGTCTCTTCTCCCTGGGGTTGTTGCTTATTCAAAACACAAGCACTAAGGTTTAGGGAGCGTGTGGGGGGAAAGAGATGGCACTTATTGGGCTGAGAAGGCTCAGGGGGCAACAGAGCAGGCCAGGAGATGACTCCACATGAGATATGTGACTGTGAGATGTGAGCAGGAACCTGGAGCTGGGGCAGCACTTGTGTGGGGCACAAGGTCTGAAGTCTTTGGTAATGAATCCATGGCATTTGAAGTGCTGATCTGAAACAAACTAAGCTGAGCAATGGGTGTGGGAGGAAAGAGATCAGAGGTCAAAGTGGCTGGGAAGAGGAGTAGCAGCCAGCAGGGAAAATGACCAGCCCTGAGCTCTGGGACCGGTCAGTTTTCCCATCTGTGAAGTGGGGATGACGCTGTTTAAAAGTCTCCTGAGTCCAGCCTTCATTTCACTCCATCAAATCCAGCCTGGTCCTGGTCTCCAGCCGTCCTTGCTGCCTTGACAGCCGTGGCTTCCCCGCTGGCCTGCCCTCCCATCGCTGCCCGCCCAGCTGGCCGGGTACCCACCTCACATGCTCTGGCCCTCTGCTCACTCCCTGCAGTCACACTGGCCTTCCCATTCCTCCACAGTGCCCCATCCTCTCACCATGAAACATTCACTCACCTCACTCCCCATTCCTCTCCCTTCCCAAATGAGGCCACCGGCAAATAATGTCAAATGTCACCCCCTCCAGGAAGCCTTTCTAGGACCCTGGATACAGGACGAGTTCTCAGCAGTTCCTCTTCCTGTGACAACTGTGGAGCGATGTGATCGGTATAAGCATATGTGACAGAGAGAGCAATCTCTGGGTCTCCTGAGACATTAGCTCCATTATGAGGAGACGACACACCTATCTGTTCACTGCTGTTTCTCCAGCACACAGCAGGTGCTTAATATGTGTAGCTACTGTAAATATCACTGGGCCTAACCTCATAATAGGTACTCAAATAAACATAATTACCAGATGGTCCAGCATATAGTAGCTGCTCAATAAATGCAGCTACAGCTTGAACATCTCTTATCCAACATGCCTGGGACTAGAAGTGTTTTGGATTTCAAGTTTTTTGGATTTTGGAGTATCTGCATCTATACAATAAAATACTTGGGGGATAGGATCCAAGCATAGACATGAAACTCAGTTATGACTCACATACACCTTGGACACAGAGGCTAACGAAACCTTATACAATATTCTTAGTGCACAGTGGGTTTCCACTGTGATCTACCTGTGTCAGGCGTGGAACTTCCACTTGTGGCACTGCGCTGGTGGTCACAAGCTTTTGGAATTTGGAGCCTTTCAGAGGTGCGAGTTTGGATTAGGGAGTCTCAACCGTAATTTACCAGCAGCCCTGGCACACAGGAGGCGCCCTCTGGGGCTGCGGGGAGGCCCTGGCCGCTGTACTCCCTGCCCACCTTGTTCTTCTCGAAGAGTGCGGCCTGGCTGGCCCGCAGATCGCAGTCCAGGGCACTGGTTGTCTGCCGCCGCCGCCGGGCCAGCGCCTCCTCCAGGTCCCCGACCTGTGCCCGCAGCTTCTTGTTCTCCCGCTCCAGGCCCAGCTTCTCAGTCTCTAGCCGCTCTCGGCGGCCCCACTCAGCTGCATTCTCAGCCTGCAGCCTTTCCATCTGCAACAAGGCAGGACGGAGTGAGATTCCCGGGGGAGGGGGGCTGAGGGCCACGCTGCCCCCCCACCTCCTGGAGCCATTTTTGGCTCCAGGAAGTAGATCCAGCTGCAGCTGCTATAATTAAGCTGGGCTTCTTTCACGGTGTGCAGGATGTGGGGGTGCTTCTGGTCCTTGTGTGGGAAAGGAGCCGCCCTCTGCAGATGGGGGTACCCTCAGAGCAGACTTGGCTCCTACTCTCCTCCCAGTGACCAGCTGATACGGGTGGGGTCCCAGCCCCCTCCTCAGCACCCCCACGTCCTGCTGACCACCTCACCTCGCCCCTCAGCTCAGCCATCTTCCTGTCCATGCTGGACCGTGCACCCAGCTCGTCCTCCAGGTCTTCGGACATGCGGCCCAGCTCGTCCTGGTGTGCCTCCTTCAGGATGCTAAGCTGCATAGACATCGCCCAGCCTGGTTACATGAGGGGCACCAGGATACACCCAAGAACCAAGCTCTGGGACGGGGGGCGGGGTACTGGTGCACCTGGGGTTCCGAACAGACCCTGACTCTGGCCATTCTGTGGCCTCCGATGTCTCTCACCTCTCCCCTCCTTAACATTCTAGCTCCCCCTCTCCCTGTGTCTACTCTTACACCTGTCAGTGAAACAGCAACTCACAGTGAGCTTTTAAAAACACAAATTCAATTTCTATCCCTGCTTAACACCAAAAGCCCCTTTGATGGCTCCCGGATGCCTTAAAAAAAACAAAAACAAAAAACAACTCTTTTGGTCACACACAATCAGATTCCTGTCTGCTTTTCCCCATCCTTACTCTCCATCTCTTTCCCATTACTGAGCTCTAGGCTGGTCCTGTTCTGCGAATACATTAAGCCCTTGCCTACCACAGGGCCTTTGCACACATGGCTCTCTCCGCTTGGAACACCCTCAGGTAATTTGCAGGACTGAGTCATCTTATCATCAGGCCTCTCCTGTGCTTGCCCCACTGCCCATCAGAACGCAAAATGGAAGTGGAAGGTGTGTCTATTTGCTCTCCTTGAGTCCTGGTTGGCTTTGACACAGCAGCCTTCAGTACATACCACTGATCTAAGGACTGGTCTGCAAGCAGGTGCACTGGAGCAGCTCAGGCTGCTTTACAAATAACACAGTCCTCTACTGTACAGCAGCAAAACCCCTGAACTTTGCTCCATGCAGCCATACGGGTGAGTTTTCAAAACAATGTGGAGGGCAAGATGCCAGATACAAGATGGCTTTCTGTTGAGCTGCACACTGGTGTTCCATTCACTTTTCTTCAAATAATTATACCTCACAGTTTGAAGAGATTAAAGAGCTGGGTTCCTTGAGCCCAATCCCCAAGATGATGGATGGCTCGGGGAGGTTCTGTGGAAGAGGGGTTTTGTCCTGTTCCAGGGCTGGGGTTTAGGCTCTCAGGGCTCTGGTCCTCTCACCCAGACACCCAAGCCAGTCCAGCCGGGCTTTCCCTGGGTGGCTGCGCCCCCTGGTGGCCATGTGGGCTGGCAAGGAGAAAAAACAGGCAGCCAGCCCGTGATCCCAGGATCCCTGGGGGGACTCCCCTCTCTGGGGCCTGTTTCATCATGTATAAGATTAGGATGTCAAGACCTTGCTCTCTTGACTGCCACAAGGCCTCAATAACATCTGGCACAAAGCAGGCATCCAAAGCCCGTCACACTCAAACTCCTCCATCCAGATCATAATGTCCTGTGAAATTCAGCCCAGCTGCGGCTTACCTCTCACTCATTATAGTCAGTGCCCTTCTCTGAAGCTGGGTTCCACCTCAGGACCTTTGCATCTGCTGTGAACCCTCTGTTCCTGTACCTTCCCAAAGATGGCTTCTTCTTACCCCTTTAGCTCTTGCCTCAAATGTCACTCTTTAGAGAGGCCTTCTGGGGCTTACCAACTCATCTCTTTTGGTCTGCTAGACTTCTCTGTAGCTCATGGACTTTCCATCATTTGCTCACTCCCAGCCTCTACAAAGTGAGCTCCTGAAGGCAGGGGTCCCGCTCAGCCCTGCATACAGAGCCACTACTGAATGAGAGAATTCCCTTCGCTCTGGTCCCCACTGCTGAAACTCAAGTGTGCTCCAGGAAGCCCCCCGCCTCCAGACTCACTTGCTTGAGCATCTCCTGCTTCGTCTTGCTCAGCTCCTCATACTTGATCTTCCACTGGCTGAGCTCCCCCTCCAGCTTCTCAATGTTCCTGCTCAGTGCCAGTTTGTCCCTGGAGACAGGAGAGGACAGGGGGGATGGGCAAGTGTTTTTATTTTAGTGCATCAGGTTGATTTTTTTTTCCTTGAACAGCAGAAATTTACTCTCTCACAGCTCTGAAGACTGTGAGTCCTAGATCACATGTTGGCAGGGATGGTCCCATCTCCGGCTGTGAGAAAGACCCTGTTCCACGTCTCACCTCCCCCTGCCCCACTGGCCTCTGGCAGTGGTTTGCTGCCCATCTTTGATGCTCCTTGGCCAAAGAAGCATCACCCTGACCTTCACCTTCACAGCGGGGGTCATGGTTTTTCACTTCTTCCAGTGCTGGGGAATCAAACTCCAAGGCCTTGTACACTCTAGGGAAGCTTTCTACTGCTGAGCACAGCTCCAGTCCCTACACTGGTTTTTTAAAAATAAAATCATGTGTGTAGCTAGATTATATGTAGCTCCTGAACAGTAAAGCTGCAGAATATTCATCAGTACAGGTTGTGCCTTCTGAACTTCCTTGACCAAGGTCATTAGTAACCTCTATGTCCCTGGTTAAGTGGTCAGTGCTAAGTCCTCTTTTCGATTGACCAGCTGACCACTCTGTCTACTGTGAAACCATTTCCCCCAGTTTCCTCTTTCCTGGAACTGGCTCTCTCTCCCATCTCCTCTGCTGCTTCTAGCAACCTCTAAAGCTGGCTGACAGCAGGTTCCATCCTCTGACCTCACTGGCTTCTGGCTTGCAGTATCACCTGTTGGGTGATGACACCTGCATTTGACCTCCGCCAGACCTTGACCTCCAGACTCAGACTCATTTATGCACCCACCTGCCTCCTTGCTGAGCAACTCCAACACTTCCAACCTCAAATTCCCAGATCCCCTACCCACTTCTCTGCTTTTACTTCTGCCGTGTTCCACCAGAACACAAGTTCCAGGAAGGCTTATCTACTTATGGGTTTGTCCCTAAGCAGAGTCCAGTGCCTGGCCGGTAGCAGAAGATGCCCAAGGAATTAACAGAAATAAAAGAAAATCTTGCTTTGGAGGTGGCGGCATATGCCTATAACCCCAGCACTGAGGGCTGAGGCAGGAGGATTGCAAGTCTGAGCCCAGCCTGAGTAACTTAGACTTACTGAGACCCTGTCTCTAAATAACAAATTAAAAATGGCTAGGGACGTAGTTCATTGTGAAGGCTTTGGGTTCAATACCCAGTAATGGGGGAAAAATCCAAAAAGTAAAAAGCATGCATGTGTAGCATATGTACCTTGGTGGGTCTCGTGTTTGGTAACACTGATTTTCATACTGGGGTTCTGAGGGTGCCCCAGCCCAGCCCCCTGGCTGCCTTCTGAGACTCACTCTCGCTCCTTGAGCAGCACCTTCTGGGACTCATCTAACCGCAACCGCAGGGCAGTCAACTTGGAGGCATCCTCTTCGGTGGCGGCTGTGTCCTCCCAGGGCAGCCGGCTGCGCTCCTGGCGGCCTGAGCTGCCCCGAGAGGCTCCAGCTCCCACACTGCGTACCTCCCAGCAGCCCTCCGGCTCCTCTGGTCTGCTCTTCAGCAGGGTCTCCACCAGTTCCAGCTCCTGCAGGAACCAAGGGGGAGGCTGTACCACTCCGCCACTCTACTACCCTGGTAACTTTCCCCATGGATCCTTGCAGGCCCTGGGCTGGAATCAGCTTGCTGGTGACCCTTGGCAAGTCCATCGTGCCTCTGCACCCTTGTTTCCTCTCCTGCTGTCTGCCTCTCCACCTCTGGGCCTTCTCCCTTACTGCAGTGCCAGTTATCAGGATTTCCTACATCCTGGAAGATTCCCCAGGAGAGGTGGTGCACTGTGTCACAAATACATACTGAAGCAGATGGCTGAGGACTAGATTCCCTCCAAAGGAATTCCAGTTCTATGACTCTGTTTTCCAGGGGCTTTACACTGAGGCACAAGGAGACTGAGCAATCTTGGAAGACTGACCTCCTTCTCTGCCTCCTATCTTTCAGACTGCCCAGCAAGAAGCAACCTGGATGCCACCTGGTCCAAAATCCTCTTGCACAAACAAGGACACAAGGAAAACAGGGACTTGTTCTGGGCTGCAGAGCATAGAAATAGCAGGGCTGGGATGCAAACTTAGATGCTGGCCCGGGCTCTTCTTACTGTGATGACAGTAAGGAGAGGAGGCTCACAACAGGAGCAAGAAATGCTTCCTCCAAACTCCTGGGAATCAGGCTTCAGCCCCCAGGAGGCAGCAGTGGCAGGGAAGGGGCTGGGCTGGAGGAGTGTGTGTGTGTGTGTGTGTGTGTGTGTGTGTGTGTGTGTGGTGGGGGTTGACACCCAGCTGGAGGAGCTGGGGAGCTGAGCTGGGATCCTGCACCAGGTGGCCTTCTGGCGACAAGCCTGATGGCTCAAGGGGACTGTGTCACCTCAATCCTAATGGTGACCATGGGTTCGGGAGGCAGATGGCCTGGGCTCCAGACTCCGAGGCTCCTTTCACTAGCCGGGAGCTGCTCAGACTCACCTGTACCTCGAGTGCTCCGGAAGCACATTCCTCAGAGCACACGCAGGGCTGACGGTGGGGCATCCACTAGCGTGTTCCTCCGCCTCCGGGCTCTGGCATCTCCTTGTCCTGAAATGCCTTCGAGCACTTCCAAAACTAATTCTTACCCAGTCTCTGCTTAAACGTGACCTCTTCTAGGAAAGCAACCCTTCAGGCAAAGCTAGAGTCAAGCACCTCTGTACGCCTAGTGATCCCCGACCCCCTCAAGTTGAACAGATGAATTGGATTGAGCTGTGGCTACTAATCTTGACTTTCAGGCAAGATGGAGGGCTTTTTTCCTGTCCAAAGTGGTCAGCCACCAGGACCTCGGCTTCTCCATCCTGGGGAGGGGGTGGTCTCCGGAAGGGAGGCAATCTGGGTTGCCATGCTGGGCTGGGGGCTGAGTCTAACCTGAAGGAGTGGAATCTCCCGGATAAGCTAGCCCATTACTAGCTTCTTTCGGAGCCCGGGACCTGACTTCACGCTTTGCCTGTCTGGCTCCGCAGCCGCCCTCCACCCCAAATCCACAGCCCTGTCCTGCGCGCACCTGGTTGCCCTGTGGCCTCTCGGACCCGACGTCGCGGACTGGCTCTTGCTCCTGCTCGGCTTCGGGGTCCAGGCCGTCGGGAGTCTTGTCCGCTGCGCCCCGGGTGCCCCGCAGCCGCGCTAGCTCTCGGCCCCGAGCTTCGCACTCGCCCTGCGCCTCCTGGCGCTCCCGCCGCGCACCCGCCAGCTCCTTGGTGAGCGCATCGAGGCGCTGGCGCAGCTGGCGAACCTCTTCGCGCGCGCGATTGCGTTCGGCGCGCACTTTGCTCCATTTCTCGCGCCAGTTGGCCGTGCAGTCCGACCACCAGCGCATCGTCTTCTCCATCTGCGCAGCCCGCGCGCGCGCCTCCTCCAGCTCCCTCAGCCGCAGCTCCTCGCGGCTCTCCCAGTCCCCGTCAGCCAGCAGCGCAGGCGGCTGCGGCAAAGGCAGCGCGGGTGGTGGTCCCGGCGAGGGCGTACCACTGGGCGGCGTGGGCGGCAGCGAGTCGGTGGGCCCCATGCGCTCGGGCGACGGGCTGCCCAAGATGGTCAGGAGGCTGCCCTTGGACAGCTGCGGGGACTCGACCAGCCTAGGGCTCGGCCCGTGGCTCATGGCGCGGGTAGGCGGGTGCTGGGCTCGAACTCGTGGCCGGACTTAGGAACAGCGGTAGGAACGCGGTGCGGACACGATACTCCGTGGCATGATGGCTGCCACGCCTGGCCACCTGGTGAGGGACCCTTCTCAGACCTGCTGAGGGGACAAACATTTTTAGGCTGTGGCCACCATCAGTCTGTAAGATCAGCAGAAGGGCGAGAAGATAAGTGGGTTCCAGGGCCATCCCCTCAGGCTGAGAGAGCCTGCTGACGTCCCTCTAATTCCTGCTCTCTGTGGTAGCAAGGGGGATCTGAAAGCATGACCGCTGTCCTTTATCTTCACAGCACCAGGTCACACACCTGTTCGCACAGCTCCCTCCTGCACTGGCTGATTCCCTTCAACCTCAGCTCTCATCTGAGATCCCCCTCCTAGAGGGTCTCCTTGGCCAGGCCCATCCGTCCAGTCCTGCCCATTTTGGGCCATTTATCTGCTCAGCTCTCCCCACCGCATCCCAGGCTGGGAGGCCACTGAAAGCAGGCAATGAAATGGGACCTGGCTACTCATCTAGTCCTCACAAATTTGTGGAAGCCCCCCATAGGCCAGGTACCAGGCCCAAGGCTTTATGTTGTCTCACTTCTCAGATTTAAAGTGAGGGAACTTCTTATTGCCACTTACAGTATATATGAGCCCAAAGCCAAACACTGGTGGGTACCTGGAGAAATGCACACGTGGGTGACGACGATGGAAAGGACCCAGTGTCTTAGATGAGAGTCCTAGGGTGGTGGGAGGCGCTCTGACTTTTTCTGCCAAAGCCTGTCTCACCTCTGTCTCCCCTACACCCTGGGCTTTGCATTGGGCCTCACTGTCCTTAAAAATAATGAAGGCATCTATCATTCTCTGACCCCAACCCAGCCGACACTCCCTCCACCGTGGCCTCATACCAGCTGCCACTGAAGCTCCTTGGGACGTCCCTCCCTTCCTTCACCACTGGGCTCAGCCCTGGTCAATGGATCTTCACACCTGCTCTGAAGATCTACATTTTTATCCCCCACTCTGGTATTGGAGATTAAATCCAGGGCTTTAGCACTGAGATGAGATGCATCCCCAGCCCTTTTTAAAAATATTATTTTATTTTTTGAGACAGAGTCTAAGTTGCCCTGGTGGGTCTTGGACTTGAGTTCTCCTGCTGCAACCCTTTTTGAGTGACCAGTGTATTGTGGGTGGGACGCCCCACCACAGAGGGGTGCCTTGTCCCTGGCTGGCTCCCACTGCCTGGCAGCCTTCAGCCCCCGGTCTGACCCAACAACCCCCTCTTCACTGTCAGCAGGGAATCTAAGTGGAAAGGGAACCTCCTACCTATCATCTCCCCACGCTACCCCCTAGCCCCACTTTTCTCCTGCTCACAGCCTCTCCAGAGTGGCCCACACTCACCACTGCCCTCTCACTCTCACCTGGCTATACCGTGAGACTGTGTGTGCTCTTGACCTGGACACACCATCGCTCCTGATTCCTTGTCATTCCTCTGGGACACTGCGCTCTCGGTGCATGGGTGCCGAGGAAGCCTTTTGGGCCTGGGTGGTGCTTGCTGTGCCCCTGAGCCATAGATGCAGCCTCCCTGGCTGTCAGCCTCCTGGGCAGGCTCCCTGTGGGGCTCAGCCCTTGAGTGCTGCTGGCACCGTCCCAGCCCTCTTCTCTTTACTTGGCCCCCGCCTGAGCCATCCCACATACTTTTGCCTCCTTCAAATCCATTCTTCACAGAGCAGCCACCTGCCTGTGCTGGAGGCATCACCTTTGTCACCACCAGTGGCAGGGACTCCTCTCTCTCATCAGTTCCCAGCAGATCCCCTCTAGGACTCCAACAATTCCTTCAGTCCCAAAGGAGCCCAGCCACTGTCCTACCACCTGTGCACTGACCCCACAGGCCACACGCTGGGGCCCTAACCTCTTCCCCCAAAGCACTCACAGGCCCCCAGTCCCATTCCTGCTCTTGTCTCCAGACATCACTGGCCCTGCTCATCTC
The DNA here is from genome assembly GCF_034190915.1 of Cavia porcellus. NCBI lineage: Eukaryota > Metazoa > Chordata > Mammalia > Rodentia > Caviidae > Cavia > Cavia porcellus. Next base: position 84,371,992 of record NW_026947487.1, read on the forward strand.
CTCATCCCTGATCATGTGATGCATGATCAGGCATCACAGGTTGCATGTCACCAGTGGAGCAGTGCCATGTTAAATTCTATGGATGCTCAAGGCTCCTCAGTGACCCTCCCACATTTCTCTATCCTTTGGCTGTTTACGGTCCATCTGCCTTCACCAGACATGCCATCCAGGCCCAGCTCTCTCACCAACCTCATGTGAGTTACTGTACCTTCATGGGTCTCAGTTTCCCCACCTGTAGAATGGGGGTGCAGTGAGGGAGCCCAGTACCTCTTCATCAGAGGTAGCTTCAGACTTACTGGACACTTGCTTAAAATGCAGTTTCTTGGTCCAGCCCCCACAGAGTGAGGTGCAGTAGGGCAGCTGGGAATGCACATTTCAGGAGTATAAATCCGGGGACATCTGAGTATTTGGTGATGCCTTATCACCCACAGGTGGGCATGCACATGTGTGCACATGTCCCAGCCCAGGAATACCTGACCAATCATCAGACACAGCTGTACACATCTGGGTTCCACTCTGCATGTACCACTGGCACCCCAAGAAATCCCTGGCAGGCTGACTCCCCTGTGACTCAGTTTCTTTGCTTGTACACTGAGGCAGTGGCCTGTATACTCCACACAACTGTGTACACACAGACATATCTGCAAGCACATGTGCAATTCCATGTTCATAAACACAGAGGCAAAACAGACACACATGTGCACACACAACTATACAGACACACTCAAAGGACAGACATACCTGCGGAAACACACACACACACGCCCCACAGCACACTGCCAGGCACGAAGCCAGCAGAGGCAGATGCTCATCCCTAGGAGATCACTCACACATGCAACAGACACACTCCCCCTCTCCTCATTTTCCTGGCCCAGCTCCACATGGAGAAGCTCTTGGGAAAGAAAAACAATGTGTGCTGGGGGCGGGGGCAGGAAACCCAAAGTGCCAGCCAGCAGAATGGAACTGGCTTGGCCTTCTGCTGGGTTCTTCCTGAAGTCCCAAAGTAGAATGGGAAGGTGGGGCCACAGCCACATTCTCTGCCTCTGGACCACCAAGCCTGCTGTGGGGTTTGGCTGGGAGGGGCCCTGGATCCTTCTAGGAATCCTAAGCCCATGATACAAGGACATGGCAGGCACCAGCCAGGCCCCTAATGGCTTCCAGGCACCCATGCACAAGCCAGGGCCTGAGGCTCCAGAATCAGCGCCTGATCCCCTTCCTGACTGCCTGGCTAAGCCCCTCTAGGGGCTGGGCATTGGGGGGAGAAGGAAACAGCGTCAGCAGGGAGGCTCAGGAACAGCCCCCCTGCCCTTCTCTGGTAGGCCCAGAGGCTGTGAGCAGTCGAGTGTGGCAAGGACTGGGGCGGGGGTCCTCAGGTTGGCTTCTGCAGAAGCCAGCACAGCAGGAACCCCACGCACCCTTGTAGACCAAGGCCAGTCAGACCCTGCCCCCACCCTGCTCACATAACACAGCCACGGGGACTCACACACAGCCCTGGTAACCCATTGGCTCATACTGTACCCCAGGCTCCAGTGGGCGGCTGCCTGACCCTTCCCCACCTGGCTCAGTGCGTTCTTCCCACGGGAGCCGTGAGGAGGAACAGAGATGGCTGGGGAGTTTCCCTTCCTAGCGTCTCCTCCCCCGACTCCCCCAGCTCTATTCCTGCTCTGTCCTGCAGGTATCTGTTCATTCCCAGTGCCCCTTGCAGACGCTGGACCCCCACCAGTCCTTCCTTTGCACTGGGGCTCCTCCCACCCAGAGGGACCTTTGTGCCACTCAGATCTTACAGGAAAGACCCTGCATAAAGTTGGTTAAAGTTGGCTGGTACTCTGAGAGCAGAAAAGCTGAAACATCATTGTGTACTTTTTTACTGGGCATCCATCTGACTGGGACTCACAGCTCCTGAACCCTGGCCCCTCAGCTACCCTCACTCCCTGCTCCAGAACAGAAATAAAACAGTCACTGCAAGCTGGGGCCTCATCAGCCCTGCTCACAGCAAGGAGCTAATAGCTCCATTTGCTCACATGTCTGTCTCCTTTCTCCTCCATCAGCAAATCACTACACACCCTGGAAGGCCCACCTCCAGCCTGGCTTCCCCTGGGAAGCCTTCCCTCCCTTCCGAGTATATGCTATTGCTCCCAGTGGTTTTCAGCAGTGGTTCCCTGTGAAGTCCAGATGGGCATCTCAGTACCTCTAGCTGTCAGCACAGGGCCCAGCATACGACAGGTACTGTGTGAATGCTTACTGGGCTAAGGGATAGACGATGGGTACCTTTAATGTTAGGAGGTTCCTTTGTGACCAAAGAGTGTGAGAGGGCTGAGCCATCCAAGGACTAGAAGTCAGTTTTCAGCCAGGCTCTAAGATGACTAGCCAACGTCAGAGTCCGAGGTAAATTCAGTGCTATTCAGGGGTCTAGTCTCTTGCCTGAGAGACTCAAACAGGGTAGCTTTGTTTTGTCCCCAGAATACTAGGATACATCTCTCTATACCCACTGAGAGGAACGAGCAATACTGAGGCCTGGCTGGAAGCCAGCCGAGGGGCTGAGGGTCCAAAGCCCTGTCTCCCCTTTCCACCACCCCAAGCTCAGAAATCCTAATAACCTCGTGGAATCTTTCAGGTAGGGCTCTGGGGTGAGTCCATGGCCACAGGCCTGTTTGCGGGCAGGGAGCAGAGCCCAGCAGGAAACCACAGAGGGACAGACTTATTGGATAAGTGTAGGGCCCAAGGCTGGTCAGCCCGCAGACTGTGGGCACCTGTCCTTCTGACCAGCTGCCCAAGCTCCAGCTGCTGGACCTCTAGGAGCAGTGAAGAAGAATGTTAGGTCTTCAGGCTGGACCTGAGTCCAGTAGCACCCTGGTCTGTCCCCAGGTACTACCACCATCTTAGACAGAGGCGCCATAAAGAAACCCTGGCTCAGTGATTCTAACTCCTGTCTTTACAGACTTGGTCGTCTGCAGCTCTTCTGGACTTGTGTCCATACCCACGCAGTACAAAGCCAGGGCAGAAGTACTGGGACTGGATGCCTCTTCTCCAGTTATGACTACTGGAAGGTCACCATGCCCCTGGGATCACCTACAAGACGGGATCCTCAGATACTAGGCCCACAGGGTAGACCTGCACCCCCGCACCCAGCCACACTCAAGCAGCTCCCTGGAAAACCAGCCCTTGAACAGAAGCCACCCTGCTAGTCCTAGCTCTGCTACTCACATGCTGCATAATAGGTGCAGACCCCTCGCTATGTTGGACCTCACTCAGTTTCCTTACCTATAAGAGGATGGAGAAAGGCACTAAGATTCTTTTATCCAACAGATGAGCAGACTTTGTCCCAGCCTGAACCAAACCCACCTGACAAGGGCTCTGAAGACCGGGGTGGAATGAGGGTGGTACTTCCACCTAAAGTAGAGAAACTGAAGCCCTGGGTGGGGAAAGAAGCTTGCTGATGCCACGGGCTGGAACCATCAGAACTTTCGGTGGGGCAACTGAGACCTACTTCTTTCTCTGCGCGCTAAGCCATCCCTACACTGGCCCAACTTCTTCCAGAAATTAATTTTCAGCTACTGTGGGTTCTGAGTCACCTAGGTACCCACTTAGTCACCCCCTCCCCAGCCGTCCCGCTCCCCCTGGCGGCGGGCTGTTGGGGATCCCTGCCTACAAGGGGCGATCGATCCCGCCCATCCTATCACGCGGCCCCTATTGGCTACCGCCGTCGGTCTAGGCAGAGGCGCTGTATTCTGATTGGCCAGGGCTGCCCATCCGTCCCGCATTCGCCATGGTGACCACGTTGGGTCCCCCGGGAGAGTTCCACATTCCGCCCCCGCCCGCCGCCCCCTCCCGTCCGGCGCCCGCCCTGGCATTCCGCAGCCCCGGCCCCCGCCTCCCGCAGCCCCTCCTCGACCGAGGCCCGGTGTCCCGGGACTGGGGGGCACCCGGGGGAGGGAGTCAGAAACTTCTGCTCAGAGCGTGGGGGCTGCTGCGGGCGTCCTCACCGCTCAGTCCCTCCTGCACGCCCCCGTTTAACCCCTTCCCTGCGGCGGGGACCCGGCCCGCGCGCGAGTTCCCGAGCCGCGATGGCTTCCTGCCCCGCGCTCCGCAGCCCTCGCTCACCTCGGGCCGGCGCTGCCGGGCTCCGGACGTCGGGCCGCCGCGGCTGGGTGGAGCGGGCACGCTGCTGGCCGCGGCCGCCGCCGGGAGGCCGAGGGAGGGCCGCGGAGTCTCCTCCTCCCGCCCGGGGGAGGGGACCGAGGGCGCCGGCGGGCGGGGGCGGCGGGGTCCCGGGCGGGAGCGCGAGCTGCGGCCTCGCCGTGACCCGGTGCGGCCGAGCGGCTGGGGCTGGGGACAGCAGCCTGACTTCGGGCGACGGCCGCGGCCGGGCGGCGGGCTCTGCTGCACAGCGGCCGGACCCGACGGAGGCCCCACCCTAGCGCAGGGGCCAGGGTGGGGGGACCGAAAGCTGGGTGGGGGGCCGCGGGCTCGGCTTTCCCGCCTCAGGTTCCCCGACCGCCAGCGACTCACCGGGAGCCCCACGGTCGGAGCGGCACCGCCGTCCCAGCTCTACACGTGGAACGCGCATACCAAGTTTTCGACTTTTGTTAACTGTACTTTTTTCTACTGGCATTGCTGCCACTGAGTGGACGTGGGCCAATGTGTCTGTGCCTTCACCGAAGCTCGGTTTTGTTACACAAAACGGCTGACCAAAGCGACCTCTAAGCCGGTGAAGACGCCTGGGGGCGGGCGGGCGGGCGGGGAGGTGGTGCAGGGTCAAGCACTTCCCCTCCCTCCAGCTGCACAGCCCTTTGCGGCGGGCGCGGGGCGGGGGGGGGGGGGTCCTCTTGTGGGAGTAGGTTGTCTGTGGTCTGGTAGGGAAGGCAGACGTCTTCTCGTCATATCTTGTCCCTGGAGAGGCTGCTGAGGTTTATCTGTTCTTAAAAGGTGAAAAGTTCACAGATGTGAACTTGGCTGGAGTGAGTCAGTACATAGAAAAAAACTAAAAGTTATGAAGATAAATTACTTTTAGCCCGTGATTAGCAATATTTAGATAATGGTTGCAATCGTGCACGCATTACACTGGGCAAAGAATGAATTAAATGCTAATATTCGAAGGCTTTATTTTACTGACAAAATTGAGTATATAGCATCCTTCCCTTTTGAGTAGGTTTTGCAGCATCTCTATTTTTTTTTTTTTAAAGTGTTTGAAGGCTTCCGCAAACCCAAAGATCTCTCTGAATCCTTTGATAACCGATCACTTCATTTTGGAAGTCCCCGTCACTTCCTTTATAAATGTTCTTTGTCTTTGTGGTCATCAGCTGGTGAACGTTTCTCTGGCATTTGCTTCTATCAACTTCATGAAGTCTCATATTTTTTGCAAGATTCGCAGTTTCACATGTCATCTCATCTGCTGAGCAGCTTGGTCTGGTTGACTTGTTGGCTGCTGATAGGGGAGACCAACTTTGGTGGGAATACAGGGAGTTTGGGTAGCATTTACAGATCGTTAATCTGCAAATATTGCAGTGCTGAGCCTTGGCTTGTGGAGTTTAGAGAGTAAGACTTTGAGAACTCAGGAAAAGAGCATTTGAAATTTAGAGCCAGGGAAATGAAAGCTCAAAGAGACTCCTGGTAGAAAGCATATGCGGGGTCTCACAGCAGTAAGTGACAGTCTTAAACCCAAAACCCAGAATTCTTCCTCAGTTTTTAAAGGTGGGGATGGACACAGGTAAGGAGGCTACACCTAAGCTCTGGCTCCAGCCTCAACACAATGAGATCCTTTCAAGGAAGAAAGCAAGAAATACTGTACTGCCTTGGGGAAGGGTTTCTTTCGGGACAGGCGCTAATTACTCAGATCCAAGGTGTGTTCTGGCATTTTACATGGGTCACCTAGTGTCACAGCAGTCCATATGTTGGGTGTTGTTACCACCACATCTTAGTGGAAAGTGAAGCTCAGGTCATGCTGGGGAGAGGGATGAAGCCGGGGGGGGGGTGGGTCTGACGGTTTGGTTTTACCCATGTCACCCTTGTTCCACACACTGCACCCTCCAGGTATCTGAATGCCATGTGAATGTGGTGTCAGCCTCCCCAGTGACCCTAGCAGGCTTCTATCACCAGCTGAGGACAATGGAATTTTTGATTTGAGGTCTGTGTCAGTATTTTTTTTTACGCTACGATTTTGTCCTGTACCTCAGCACTTTGCCATCAATAAATAGCACTTGTACCTTTGTTTACTAGCCATGTTTTCCTACAAGTTATTTTACTTTTTAGGATACAACTACATTTTAAGGGACTATTTCATATTACTTGGATAAATAGGAAATCTGAGTTAGTTACTGTAAATAAAAATTATACAAATAAGTAGCAAGCAAACAAAACAATGTTATTAAAACCCGTCTAGAAACTGAAAGGGGTGTCATTTCCACAGCCATGTTCATAGCAGCATTGTTCATAATAGCATAGAGGTGAAAAGGCCCAAGTGTCCACTAATGGTTGAACAAATAAACAACATGTGGTATAAATGCACACACGGGAATATTACTCAACTTCTAACTTTTAAAAGGGAGGGCATTCTGACACATGCCACAACATGAAGGAGCCTTGAGAACATTATGCTAAGTGAACTAAACTAGCCTGGGAAAGAAACACTGTAGGATTCCAGTCACAGGAGGTATCTAGATTAGTCAGATTCATGCAAATGACAGAAGAATGGTGGTTACTAGGGACTTACAGTAGGTTGGAGAGTTTTGCAAGATGAAAAGAGTTTTAGAGATTGTGGCTGTGGTTGCATGATGATGTGAATGCTGATAAACTTATGCTTTAAAATACTTAACATGGTAAATTTCATGTTGTATATAATTTACTATGATAACAATTTTTTAAAATTTTGTTTTCAGTGTCTAGTAGTGATTAGCAAGAACCCATATATAAAAAAATCAAAGTGGTTAGGTTTGTAGCTCAGTGTTGAAAGCCCTGGGTTCAATCTTTAGTACTGCAAAAAATTTTTTTAATTTTGATGTCTGATGAAAAATTAGACATCAAATTTTTATTTGGATGTCTCGTAAGAAAAGAATGAAGGATGGGGAAAAAACTAGAATCTAAGTCTGTTAGGAAGAGACTAAAGATGATTTATTCCTAAACCAAGACTTTTTCTGGGTGCAACTAAAATTGGGAAAGAGGTGGAAAGTAAATAACTCCTTCACCGTGTGACTCAGTTGCACTCGTGCTCTGTTGGGGATCTCACTTAAATCTCACCAGGGTGAGTAGTCCCACGTGGGCAGAACCTTCTCCAGGAATAGCATGTGGTCCCCCTGCCTGCCTGGCCCTGACATGCCTCCTCATGCTTCAGCCTCCAGAATGTTCTGTAGGGGTAGAGTGGGCAGAGAAGTCTTCCAGGCAAAACTTGAGCTGGATCCCAAGTGGTTGGGGGAGTGGTGGAGGGTTGCCAAGGTCTGTGTGAGCCGCATCCGGGGGACGGCACATAGAGTGGCCAGCACATGCAGAGCCTGAAGGAAGTGGAATGTGAGTGGGGTGAGAGCAGTAACATGGGACCACTCCTGGCTTTTGAGCAGGAGAATATATGAAGTAAGTTCCAGGATACGGAATGCAGGACTAAGTAACTGGCGTCCCAGTTGGGAAACAGAGGAGCCATGGATGGTGGGCTAGGGAGGAAGGTCTTCTGGGCCCTGAGAATAGCTGGTGGGGCTTACACTTGATTTGAGGAAGGAGGTGGCTGATGGTTCAAATCTAGAGATGGCTAGGAGGCCTCAGACAGGAAGGACTGGAGATGAAGATCTGGGTGACTGGCATAGAAAACCAAAGTATATGGATGTAGATATAGCACTTGGCTAGCATGCACAAAGTCCTGGGCTCCATCCCAGATCACAGAACCCCAGAAGACTACAGAGGAGGCAAGGGCTTACCCAAGTCACCAGGCAGGGGTGTGGCCAGTCTCCCTGCAGAGACTTTGTGCTCCCCCTGGGGTGGGGATCTGGCTACCCAAGATGCAGCTCTCCTGCCCTGTTCTGTAGAAACACCTGTGCTTCCTGTGGGCTGTGCCTGGGCTAAAGCAGCAAGGTGAATGTGTCAGGCACAGAGGCAGGAGACAGTGCTGGGACCTGTCGGCTTTCTGCCCATTACTGCATCTCCCTTCCTACTCCCCACCCCGCAGGGATGGAAGAGCACACATTCCTGAGTCATGATTTTTCCAGGGAATCTGGTTGGGGCCTAGGTAGCAGAGCACTCTTATTTCCTCCCTGCACACACACATGCACGCATACACGCACGCACGCATGCACATGCACATGGACCCATACCCGTGCATATACCCGAGTCACTCCCTCATTTCTTTAAGAGTTTTGCAGTGTGGCTGGTGGAGCACAGCCACACTTGTGGGGACTCCTGGTTTAAGGAAAAGCAGACAGTTTTACTGCCTAGCTCTGTAGCCATATTCTCTTTGCTCTGCTGCCAGGAGTTCTCTCTCCCTGTGGTCCCTACCACTGGGCAACTTGGGACCAGGTCCTTGTCTTCTCTGGACTTCAGGTTCCTCCTATATGAAATGTGACAACTTTACAAAGCACTTCTGATCACTTTGCAGCCATCACCCATCCCACCAGGTGGCATTGCCATCAACAGGGAAGCTGAACTTTGAGAGTTTAAGTCTCTTACCCCAGTCACCCAGCCGATGCATGGTGGCTTGATGCTGAAACTCAAGCAGCCAGGCCCAGCCGTTGCTCCAGGTCTCCGTCATCACTAATCCTGTGAACTGTCACATTAAGCAGTTTATTCTCCTCTCTACAGATGTGGAAACTGAGGTACTGGGCAGTGCTATCCCTTTTCCCAGTGTGCAGGGCTGAGCTGGTGCTAGGTCCTGCGCAGCACCGTGCTGTCCAGTGCTTGCACCCCTCCAGGGAGATGTAGCGGTCCCCTGGAGGTGCGGGGCCTTGGGGAGGAGACCATGGGGAGTTTGGCCTGGGGATCGGCTCAGGGGAAACAGGAGCTGCTGCAGCAAAAGAAGAAGTGAAGCGAGGGTGCAGTGTGCAGCGGGTGAAAAAGGCGATAGGATTGAAGTGGGAGTGTGGGGAGGGGTGAACAGAGTGGGTGCTGCAGCTGGCGCCTCCGACTTCCTCTTCTTGCTGCAGAAGCAGCAAGACAGCATTGAGTCAAGACGGTAACAGAGGTGGCAGCATCACAGGTTAGTTCCCCAGGTCTCCCCCCCCCCCCCGCTTTCTGTCCTTATCCCCAGCACCCCTGCACCTCATGTGCTCTGGATATACCCCTGCCCAGGTGGTCACTGGCTGTGTGATGCCCCCAGAGCAGCAAGCTGAGGATCCAACCTCCTTTCCACTCTGGGTGGCAACTCTAGATTCCAGGGATGTAGAGAGCTGTATTATCAGAAGAGGCTTGGGAGTGAAAGGGCTGGGGACAGCACATGCACAAGGTCCTGGGTTTGATCCATAGACTGACAAAAAGAAATTTTAAAAAAGGAAAAAAAATACTGAGGTGTGATTAGGTGTTAGGTTCAAGTTTTAGCTTCCTCATGTAGCCTGGGAGAAATTATTGGAGCTATCTGGACCTAAGTTTTCTCCTCTGTAAAATGGGGCTGGTCCTGTAAGCTGCACCTTGAGTGGCAGGGGTGAGGGCCTGTCAGGTGCTTAGTACAAGACACAGTTTGTGCTCAACAAACTGGACCAGGTGACCTTCCTCTCCGAGCAACAGAACTGACAGTTACCAGTTGGCTTTGCTGCATCCTCCCTTTGTTCCTCTGTGAAGTAACCCCTCTGGCAATAGAAACTCTCAGTGCTGTTTGGAAGAGACTACAAGTTCACTCTCTTCCCAGGCCAAGAGGAAGCCTGAGGCGGTGGCTCGGGGCTGGGTGGACAGGAACAGCATCTTAGTGGAGGCAGTGGAACCACGCGCAGGAACAGGGTGGGCTTTCATGAGTGTGTGAACCTGAAAGCCCATGAATGGCCATAGGGAGTAACGCAGGTGAATTCCTGGCCAACGATTTTGCTCAGAGCCTTGGATCTGGGTCAGAGCCTGACTCCCAGAAGTGTGGATGAGTTCAGTGGTTGTCTGAGTCTGGCTCCCTGGTACTGGGATCCAGGTACCCTCATTTTGCAGATGAGAAAACCTGAGGCTCAGAGAACCCAAGTTCCTTGCAGTGTCACACAGCCTGTTACACAGCTTGGGCCCTGAATACTAATTCGCATCTCCCAAAGACTCTGTCCCATGCTTCACATGTCTCCTCATTGCTCTGTTGGCCTAACTAGGGTCTTCATCGGAGGTTCAGCTACCTGGCCATCACTGAGTAGAGCACAGGACTTGGAGTCTGGAGTCCTGGGTTTCAGTCCAGTTTGACCAGTCTGCTGTGGAGCCACAAGTGAACTTCTCTTGTGCGGTATTTGGTTTCCCTGGGATCCAACTTGGAAGTCAGGTAAGGTGTGATCGATTCCCAGAGGGCCGCTATTAATGACTGACCAGGAGGGGAGCCTGATGGTCAGGAGCATGGGGGTGGTGCGCAGGATGGGAAGGGCACCTGGAAGCTGCCAGCAGAAGTAAGGGTGGTGGCTTGCCCCTGAGAAAGGTGGTAGAAACCACAGTTTCTATCTGGGGTACTGGAGTAGGGGTCACTTCTGCTTTGGCCTTGATTTCTCCATTTGTAAGATGGGGTCAGGGTCCTTGTCCATTGGTGCCTTCTTGGGAGCAGTGTGGCTAAGGGCCTGGGGACCCAGGTCAAGTCTACCTGCCTGCTAGGCCTCAGTTTCCCCATTAGTACTGTGAAGGAGTAGACAGGTTGGGCAGAGGTCCCCTTCACACTCTCAGGTCCTCTACTACTGCAGCCTTGGCTTCCTCATCTGAAATCCTTTACATTGTTTATTTAGCAGCTTTCTTGATCTCCCTAAACCTTGCCTTTCCTCTGTTCTCTGAGGTCTGAGAGTGTAAGTGACTGCATAGAAGCTAACATAGCCACGTACATGAGCAATAGCCAAATAAACAAAAATCTAGCCTCTGACTCCAACATCTCCATTTGTTTTAGAATAAACATTAAAAAAAAATGGGTGACTGTTGGGGAAAGATGAAATTGTGTCTTTATCTCACACTATGTTCTAGGACCAATGTAATGGACTGGAGATTCCAATGTGAAAATGAAGGCATAGAAGTACTAGAAGAAGCCCGATGTGATGGTGCATAGCTATAATCCCAGTACTTGGGAGGCTGGGATGGCTGAGAGTGAACTGAGGCCAGCCTGGGCTACTAGTGAGCTGAAGGCAAGCCTAAACTACATAGCGAGACCCTGTCTTAAAAAAAAAAAAAAGCACCAGAAGAGATGCAGGAGAATTCCATTTTTTTTTTAAGAGCAGAAATATTTATTGAGAGAAAGAAAGCTTTTATCTGAGACAGAGAGACAGAAGGGGTCCCGAGTAAGTTGCCCGAGAATTCTTTTTAAACGCTGAAAATGAGAAAGAGTTTTCTAGCTGTGACTTAAAATCCAGATACCTAAAGAGAAAATACTGATAAATTTTATTACGTAAAAATAATTTAGGCCAGGGATGTAACACTGCAGCACAGCACCTGCTTGGCAAGCATGAGGCCCTGAGTTTGATTCCTGGTACAGGAAAAAAACAAAATTAAAATAATACCTCAAGCCAGGAGTGGTGGCACATGCATGTAAGCCAGCATTCAAGGCCAGTCTTAGCTACATAGTGAGACCCTGTCTCAAAAAACAAAAACAAGCAAAACAAAAAAAGCCTCTATGTAGCAAAAAGAAATCCAAACAAAATAAAAACAAACCCCAAACAAAACATATATAATGGTGAAAGACAAATGAAAAACTAGGAAAAATATTTGCAATTCATGTAACAAACAGCTGTCTTCCTTGTTATGTAAAGAGTTTGTAGGATCTGCTAGGGAAAAGTCGAACCAGATATACAAATGGACGCATGGTGAACTGGCAGGAGTGGGAAATGATGTAAGTCAGCTGCACTGTTTATAAGAGCAGAAGACTAGAACTGCTACAAACGGCTTTCAACTGCGGGTTGTGAAACTCTGGCTTATCTCTGCAAAGTTAGAATATGCAGTTAAGAAGTGGAATCTCTGTAAATATTGTCATGGAAAGCTCTCTGTGATGTATTTTCAAGAGAAACAAGCAAAGTGCAGAGCAATATGTAGAGTCTGCTACTTTTTGTATAAAACAGAGGAAATCCTCTTAGCCTATGTTTGTATGAGGAGATCTGGAAAATACACAAAACTCTAACATCTTGTGTCCTGGGGGCAACTGACAGAGCTAAATGGTCAGATTTGCAGATCGGAGGACTAGTTTATGCCCTTTCCTGTTATTTATTGTTTACATTTGAAAGATTCCAAATTTTGAAGAGTAAATAGAAATTGAGAAAATTATAACTGTGCCATATGAGGAAACATCAGAAAATACATACAGGTAGGCCCATAATCTCATCACCGAGAAGTGACCACCATTTATATTTGGATGTATATCTTCTTGCTTTTGCATATATAAGAAATATAATTTTTTTTTGCAAGGATGGGATGGTGTTGTTTTGCAGCATGCCTTTTAGTTTTTACAAGAAATATTATTTCCATATTGATAAATAGTCATCTGGAGCATTTAAAAATTCTAAGCATTAAAATTTTCTTCTTTCTGTTGTGAAGGTAATACATGCTAGTTGTGTAAAATTGAAGCAAAGCAAGAAAAAATTAAAATGAAGTAAAAGCCTCCCTCAATATAACATTATTAACTTAACATTTGGGTTAATTACTCCTCTAGATATCTCAATATGTTTGAACATGTGTGTTAACATACTTTTCTACAAATAATAATAAATGTGATTATATCCTGTGAATTATTTTCTACCTGCTCTTTCTATGCAGGGATATGCCATTCTCAGTAACATGGCTATATATACACATAATTTTTTTATAGAAAAATTCTAATCCATTTACTGTCTTTGTAAATTTTTAATTTAGGAAAAACTATAAATTCAGTGGTCCTTGCAAAAAAATAGTACAGATAAATCCTATGTATCCTTCACCCAATTTCTTCCAATAGTAACATCTTGTGCTCCTGTAGTATAATATTAAAACCAGGATTGACTTAGTACAATTCAAAGAGCTTATTCAGACTTCATCAAGTTTTTTTGCACTCATTTATTTATGTGCATAGTATGGGTGTGTATTTAACGCCATTCAATTTTATCACACATGTAAATTCCTGTAACAGTCGCCACAATCAAGACACGAAACTATTCTGTCACCACAAGGATCCTGCAGCTGCCTTGCTAGACACACGCCCTCCCCAAGGCTTGCCAACCGCGAATCTGTCCCTGTTCTATAATTTTCATTTCAAGCATGTGATACAAATCACATCATATAATATGCAACATCTTGAGTTGGCTTTTTTGTTTTGCTCAGGATAATTCTAATTCTCTTGAGTCATCCAACTTGTATGTATCAGAAGTTTTTTTTAATTGTTAAGTTTTGTGCCATGGTATGGATGTGCCACAATTTGTTTAACTATTCATCTTTTGAAGGAGCATAGAGTTTATTTGCAACTTGTGGCCATTATGAATAGAGCTGCCTGGAATGTCCATACAAGTTTTTGTGTGAACTTGAGGGTTTTTTTTTTTTTGAGACAAGATTTCACTATGTAGTTCAAGTTGACTTTGAACTCATTTTGTAGGCTAGGCAGGCCTTGAACTCACAGAGATTCTCCTGCCTCAGCCTCCCAAATACTGGGATTAGAGGCATGCACCACCATGCTCAGCTAAATAAGGGGCAAAAGCCCAAGATCATTGCTGCTGGATCATATGGTGGGCATTCAGTTTTTTATGAATCTGCTCAACAGTTTTTCATTATTCCTTTTTTATAAAGCACTTATATAGTTTTCAAATTTTCTTTATTATCAACAATAGTATTCTACGTATTTTTGTATGGAAGTATATGTATTCCTAGATTGCTCTATTATTTCCATAGGATAAGTTAAAAATTTTTTTATTTTATTGTATTAGTACACATTTGCAACATGTATTACTATGGTGTAATGACTTAATCCCTTTGGGGAAGATACGTAACAGATGATTAGCTGGATTGTATGGAATTTCTAATTTCAATTCTTTGAGAGATGTCCACACTGGTTTCCATAATAGTTTTACTAGTTTGCTTTACCACCAACAATGCCAGAGGATTTTCTAGGATTGTCATTGTTTGATTTCCTAATCATAGCCATTCTTTCTGGAATAAGATGGAATCTTGATGTTATTTTAATTTGCATTTCTCTTATGATCAAAGATGTTGAACATTTTTTCATAAATTAGTTAACCATTTGCATTTCTTCCTCTTTGAAGTGTCTGTTCATTTCCCTTGCCCATTTCTTGATTGGCTCTTTAATTTTAGTTGGTTTAATTTCCTTTTTTGAAGTTTTAAAAATTTTAGATAGTAAAATCCAACAGAACAAAGCCAATCAAAGCAAGGTATCAAAATTAGTATAGAACTTCAAAGCAGGACACTGGGAAAACAACAACAGCTACCATAGTATATCTTGTTATCTTCACAATAATTGTTCATTCCATCAGGTATAGCAAAATCAAACCAAAAGCAAAACAGAATAAAACCAATCAAAACAGAATATTGAATAAATCAAAACAATCAGAACAAAGCAAAACAGTGAGAACAATATTGGATTTCAAAGACAAGATAAAGAAAATCCCTCATATTTGCCATATTGCATACTGTCATCCTCCCAAGAGATGCTCAGACCACTGGCCCCAGGCCTGCAAAATCGACCAAACAATACAAACATTTAGTTGCTTTATGTACCTTAGTTGCTATCAATTCATCCTGTCCTCCAACCAGCAGGTTGCTTGCCAGGGGGAGGGGGTTGATTCTCAGCCCATGCACCAGTAGGCTCATGGAAGGTGCTGACTTTCCTCTTCCTAGAAGCATGTGAATTACACAGCTTACCAGAAAGGCTGGCTATTTGGCTTCTTGTGGGAGCCTCCCAGTCCCAGCATGGTTGATTCTCAGGAGGCACTGGCTTTTCTCTTCCTGGAAGTTCTTTTTATATTTTAGCTATTAGTCCTCTGCCTAATTTTTTCGCCATTCTGTGGGTTATTTCTTCACACAAATGATTGATTCTTTGTTTTTTAGTCTGATATAATCCCATGTGTTCATTCTTGCTATTTCTTGTGCAATTGACTTTTTGTTTAGAAAATCCTTTCCTACACCTATATCTTTGAGTGTTTTATCTATTTTTATCTTCCAGATAAAATGTTCAATGTTTCTGTTTTAATGTTTAGAGCTTTGATCCATTTTGATTTTAATTTAGTATATATGGTGAAAGATAAAGGTCCAGTTTCATTCTTTTACAAACAAGTAACCAGTTTTTCCAACAGCAATTGTTGAATAGTTATCTTCCCTCCACTTACACTTTTGGACCCTCTATCAATGTCGTGGCTTGTGTCTCTCCAAAGCCTCATGCAGTCATCGATGGGCTTTTTCAGAGGTGACTGTGTGACACTTGGTGCAATGCTAGGATCAGGGGCACCAGGATTAAGAGTGTGAGAATCACCTGCCTTAAGTAGCCTGGATAAGATATAAGGGATAGAAAGAGCTGTGGTCATCCCTTGTTTGTTTAGGTACCTCCCACCACCATGAACTGTTTCTCCTCTGCAATGAATATCTGCCATGCCACCCTGCTTGGAGCCAGTCAGTTATAGATTGAAACCTCTACAAACTGTGAGCATACTTATCCAAACAGGCCAGTTTAGTGCTTATCCAAATAACTGCTGTTGTCTCTGGATGGCTCTCTTGCCTCCACAATGGAGCAACCACAATTATTCTTGTCAAAGAGGCCAAAAAGCTGACTCTGGGACAAGTTGTTCTAGTCACAGTGCCTCATTCTGTCATGACTCTGATGAACAGCTAGGGACATAGATGGGTCTTGAATACTATAATGACTCAGTACCAAGGGCTTCTTTGCGAGAACCCTAGAGTCACCTTAGAAACTGTTAAGACCCTGCATGAAGCCACCTTTTTGCTGACCAAGAAAGACACCTGGACTATGACTGTGAGGAAAATCACTGATAAATGCTTCTCCAGCTGGCCTGACCTCGGTGATACTCTAGAGCTCAGACCAGATGCCATCCTATTCACTGATAGCAGCAGCTTTATCTCAGATGGATAATGCATAAAACACAGTCACTACCAAGCAAGTTCTTGAAGCTGGCCCCTTTCTAAAGGGATGGTCAGCGCAAAGGGCTGAACTCTGGACCCTAATCAGGCCCTCCAGGGGGCAAAAGGAAGAACTGTTAGCATGTGCAGTGACTTTAAGTATGCCTTTGCTATGGTCCATGTCCGTGGGAGGAGGATTACAAAGAGAGAGAGGATTACTGAATGTTGAGGAAAAAAATTAAACATGACAAAATACTCCAACTCCTGGAGGCCATCTGGAAACTGAAAGAGATGGCCATCTTGTATTATCAGGGACACCGAAAGGAATAAGATCTTAATATTAGGGGAAATCGGTGGGTGGATTGTCCAGCTAAGGAGACATCATGCAAAAACAAAGCAGCCCTGACTCAAGAGGCTCCTAGAATATCAACGGGCCCACCTAACCCAGAGAACCAACATATTCTCCAGAAGAAGACCAAGGGCCCAGAGCGAAGAGGCCTATGAGACTCCAGAAGGATGGTGGTGCCTACCTGATCAGAGAACATTTGTAGCCCAGAAGATGGTTTTCTCTCTGGTCCAACAATATCACTAACTGCCCCACCTAGGAAAGACAGCATTATAGATTTCATTGAGTCAGTATCTCTACATCCCCCAGTTGTCATCTCTCTGTGCCACCATAAATAATGGATGCCACGCCTGTGCCTGGAACAACCCTCTCCAATGGCCAAAGCCTGCTCCAGGGATATGACACCTTGGGACTTACTCCTTTGAAGACTTAGAGGTAGACTTCACAGAGATAAAGCCATGCTGTGGCTACAAATGTCTGCTAGTCTTCATCTGTCTGTACTTGGGCTGGGTGAGAGGTACACCTACATGGACAGAGAAAACCTAAGAAGACTTTCTGTGAGAAATCATTCCCCAGTATGGCCTGCCCCTCACTATCGGAAGTGACGAGTGAATTTGATGCATATGAAATGAAATCTTCATGTGCATTTTACCTTGAAAAATACTCCAGCCAAGTTCTGCCAAGAAACCCACCATCCAGGGATGACATGCTGTTGCTAGCTTCACTATGGATCTGATACACAGCAGGACCATCCAGCTACTCTACCTACAAGATGTTACCTAGGAGGCCCCCATCCCATAACTAGAGTCTTCCAAGAGATGTTTGGCAGTCAGGAGAATCAAACCTGACCACTGAAGTATAGGCCATGGCAAAAGTGTTCTCTCATATCAGCAAGGTTGTTCCTGAGAATTTGAATCGCTTCAAGCAGCCATGTATACCTGTTCCTAATAGGGAATTCTGAATGCCAGGGAACTCCAGGCTGGATTAAAGACTGAATAGAGGAATCCCTTCAGCCTTTGTGGACAGGGCCTCACTGTTGTGCTTGTTACCCCAACTGCTGTTAAAGTTGTGGGTATCGTCCCTGTGCTGTACAATTTGAAGCAGAAAAAGGCTTATCCTGAGGACTCCTCATTCACCTGGACCACTCAGGCTGACCCACAAGACCTCCTGAAAACTCGGCTCAGATGGAGACCACCTGAGCATACCAAGAGATGAGAGCTCCACTCTATCACACTGGCGCTGACTAGTCTGTGCCTGGTAGATGGCTGAAGACACCTTTTGAAGAAAAATATCCCCTGTGACTCATGAAGACTGACTGTCACAGATTGTCATCCCTGTTTTTTGGCAACCCTTGGGCCTTTAACTATGCTCTTCTCTATAGCCCTAGCTGAGGGTGCCCAGCCAATTATGCATAAGCTCAGGGGTATCTGCTGGCCTTGACTGGTATTATCTGATTTTATTATCTGATTCCCTGTCTTCCCAAGCCCTGGGTGCCTCAGACTACTTCACTTGAGGTCTTAGTTCTGCTGGTCACAGCCTGTGGCCCTGGTTGTCAGTTTGCAGGCCTTGGATTTGCTTGGCAGTAATGACATTGTAATCTGCACTTGTCCTGTGCCTCCGAAGCCTGTGATCACTTAATGACCACGGGTTTAACTCCTACACCTATGTGCTGGCTAATTACTACCAGAAGGCTGCCCTGTGCCAACATACTGGTGACAATGTTCCCAAAGGTAAAGTCTTATGATTAGGTAAATCACAGGCCTAGGGTCAACCTGCCTCAGCCAATATGAAAAAGTTGCATGTTGGACCTGTGTGACCCACATGGGCATGTCCGACGGGAGAGGGGAAGGATAAAAGACCGGGCATGTGGAAAAACAAGTGGAGGAGGTTCAAAAATAGCTGATAGATGTGGGCTGAGAACAATAACAGCCCTACTGATGTATAGACTTTTCCAGCCGCAGTTTACCAACCCTGCCTCTCAGATTTATAGGATCCCAAATGTCACCTTTGGTCTGCTTCACAGGGTAAGACCTCAGTTTTTCTGGCTGTGTTTTTGCCCCACCTCAGGAGAGTCTTTATGGGAACCCCAGTTCCAACCAATTGGAATCTCCTGAGAAATCTCTCAGAACTGAACCTGAGTGCACTAATAGCTCCAGTGGCCACTAGGGTCCTCCTTGACAGCTCAAGGGCCAAGCAAGGTGCCTCCATCGCCACCAGCCTGGTCCAAAGATTGGGCCCCTGGAACCAGTATCTCACCGCCTCTGCTCCTTCAATCAGGTGACCCAGTGCAGCCTACTTATGTGGGGACGCAGCTTATCGCTGCCTGTAGGTAAACGGAGTGGGCGCCTGTGTCCAGCTTCTCCTCACTCCTGAATCTCCACGGGTGTAGTAAAGTTTGGTCCCTCCACCCCTCTGAGCGCCGCTCTTTCCTCACTCCAGTTAACCTAAAATTGCTGTAGTAGTTTGTCTTCTCATTCCTGTAACAGTGAGTTTCAAAGGGCAGAGTTGACGAAATCAAATTTACTAATTTTCTTTTACAGATTCATGGTTTTGGTGTCATTTCTAAAAAATCTTTGCTTAACCCAAAGTCAGAAAGATTTTCTCCCTTTTTTTTCTCAGAAATTTTATAGTTTAAGTTTTATAATTTCAGTCTATGGTTCATTTTGAGTTACCCTCCCTTGTTCCTTGCCCTCCTCTTCCCCTTCCCTCCTTCTTCTGATATTTTCCTTTCTATTTTCATATTGTTTTTTCTAGATTCCACATGTAAAACCTGTGATACTTGTTTTCTGATGCTGGCTTATTTTGCATAACACAATGAAATGGAATCATTTCATTCCTCCTCTTCCTCCTCTCCACCTCCTTTCCTGGGGAGTGAACCTAGAGACTTTGGACTGAGCTCTATTCTGAGCCCTTTATGTGTTTTATTTTGAGACAGGGTTTCACAAAGTTGCTAAATTGCCTAGGCTGGGTTTGAGCTTTTAGTCCTTTTGCCTCAGCTTTCCAGAGTGCTGGGATTATAGTCATGCATCACCACCCCCAGTTTCATCGTTCTTTAAAGATATATCTCTATCTTTATATCTATCGATATATATCTGTGGATAGGCATCCAGGCTGATCCCACAATTCAGCTGTTATGAATTATGCTGCAGTAAACACAAGTGTGTATATTAACTTTGATTCCTTTGGGTATATACTGAAGAATGGTATAGGAGATCACATGGTGTTTTTATTTTCAGTTGTTTAAAGAACCTCCATACTGATTTCACAGTGGGTGTACTAATTTACATTCCCACCAGTCGTGCTGGAGGATTCTTTTTTTACTAAAACCTTACCAGCATTTATCATTTTTTTTCATGTTCTCTTGATGACAGCCATTCTGACTGGGGTGAACTCTCAATACCATACAGTGTTACATTGCATTTACTTCGTGGCTAAAACTGTTGAACAACTTTTATATAATTATTGGCCATTTGTATTTCTTCTTTTGAGACAAGTCTTTTCGCTCCTTTGCTGATTTATTGATCAGTTGGATTGCTTGTTCTCTTGGTGTTAATTTTTGTGTTCTTTATATATTCTGATGATTACTCCTTTGTTGGAAGAGTATCTGGGAAAAGATTTAATGTGTGTTTCTTATAGTCAGTATGTAGTTAGATCTGGATTTTATAATCCAATCTTACAAGCTGCATTTAATTAGAACATTTGGTCCATTTATATTTAATGTAATTTTCTATATGATTTGGTTTAACTCTACCGTCTTGCTGTTTTCTTTCTCTTTATCTCATCTGTTTTCCCTTTTCCTCTTGTCCTGTCTTATTTTAGACTGAATATCTTAAAATCATTTTCTTTTATCTCTACTATTGTCATATTAACTGTATCATATTGTTTTCTTTTTCTAACAGCTACTGTAGGATTTAAAACATACATGTTTCACTTTCTCACTTTCTATAATTGGCCTCCAAATGACATTACAGTATACTTAAAATGCAGCATAAGAATCTTACAAATGGGTACTTTCATTTCATCTTTTGGTTCTTTGTTCTATTTTTATGGTGCATTTCTACTTCTAACTATTATGATCCCTGTAGTACATTATTACTATTTTTACATTATATAGATACTAAAGTTAAAGAATTTTGCTTTATATTTAACAATTTTTTTTTCCAAAATAACCAAATCCACCCTTTTTGTTTCTTTGTTTTGGTCCAATTTCCTAATTGGTATAATTTTATTCTTAAATGAAATTACATCAGAAATAAAATTATTCTAAGAATTTACCTTTAATTACAATCTATTGGCAGTGAATTCTCTATCTTTGTTCATCTGTTAAAAAAAATCCTATTTTGTCTTTCTTTTTGAAAGAAAGATTTGTCTTTCTTTTTGAAAGAAAGATTTGTCTTTCTTTTTGAAAGAAAGAAACATTTTCTCTGGGCAGACATTTTAGGTTGACAGATTTTTCTCCAACAGTCTGGCTGCATTATCTTCTAGTTTGTATAGTTTATGATGAGGAATGTCTCATAGTTCTTACCATTTGTCTTTTGTATTCAGTAGTTCTTATTTTCTGACTGCCTTCAAGACTTTGTCTGGTTTTGCAGCCATGGGATAATGTGTGATTTTCTTTGCATTTATGCCACTGGGTTTTTATCTGTTATTTTTCCCTTATTGCTGAGACAAAATACCCAATATATAGAGTCAAGGAAGGAAAGGTTTATTTAGTTCAAGAGGTTTCAGTTCGTAATCAGTGGACTGCAAGGCAGGGTGGCATGGCGTAAGGGTAACAGTTCACAGTAGCAGAAGACAACAAAACAGTAAGAGTAAAAGAGGGGAATGAGCCTCTTTCTTTCCTTTGTATTGTATGCAGGCTACCCATCCTAAGGTGGGTACACCACTCACACTGCCAGTCCTAACACTAGACAATGAAATAATCACAAACTTTAGATTCAGCCACCTCCCCTGACATGAGGCTTTGGGGGGACATCTAGGCCCAAATCGTAACATTCCATCACTGGCCCCCACCCCCAAGGACTTGTGCACATTTTTTTTTTTTTTTTTTTGCAAAAGGCATTTAGTCCATCTCTTAAGAGTTGCCAAAGTCCTAATAGATTTAGCTTTGCTAAGAAGTCCAAGTCCCAAGTCTCCTCCGAGATATAAGGCCAACTTTTAGCTGTGGGCCTTTGTGTACATGAAAAGTTAAACACTTCCAACATTCAATGGCACAAGATAAACATTTACATTCCAAGAGTTACAAACATGGAGATATAAAGGATTGGGACTAAAGCAAGTCCAAAATTGATTAGAGCAAACATTAAGTCCTGTAGTTCCATGTGCCACATCCAGGACAATCCGTGGTCAGCTGTGAACTTCAAATGGCTTGCGTGGCTCTTTCTCTGTGGTTCTTCTGGTGGTAGTAGCTTCCACGGCTTCTCTCTTAGGCCTGCTCTGCTCCCCTCCTTGCAGTTTGCCTCAGATAATCCATGTCCCTGGCTTTTCTAAACTTCTGGGGTCTCCACTGGATCTTCAGCTTCACCCTCACAGCTTCACACACTGCCCTCTCCGGGGTACATTGCCTGGCCTCCAAGGCCTTTTGAAGTTGAGGTGGAAGCCTTAAGCCCATAACTCTTGCATTGTGCTTGTGCCTAAAACCAGCATCATATGGATGGTGCCAAGGTCTGCTGCCAGCTGGAGCAGTAGTCAGGCTTCCTTCTCTCTTGGCTGTAGAGGTTGAGTGCCTGAATCTTTGGGCACTTTGAATCCAGTTCTGAGGAGTAAATTTTCTTTGCTGCTGCCATCTGGGACATGGTGCTTTGTGGCTTTTTCCTCAAAGCCAAGTCTTTCACTTTTGCAGTTTTGAGGCCCTGATGACATGTTTTTTTTATTTATTTATTTATTTATTTATTTATTTATTCATTATTCTGTTCCTTCTCAGAAATCAAGATCTCCTCCACTCTATATTGGAGCTTCCCTTCTGGCCAAACTCACAATATTTTAAATCATTCAGCTGGGCTCTCTTCACTTGATTTTTCAGCAAAGATCTGGTTGAAAGCCCCCAACAATAGCCATGCTACCACCTCAACATTTGACTGCTTTGATATTTCTTCCGCCACATTAATCTGCCCACTGCCCTTAATCTGCATCTCGGGCAATGTTTCTGGACATGAGCAAAATACAGACAAATTTTTTGCCAAGCCGTAACACACGTCACCTGGAGTTCAATAACCAGTGCAATCCTTCCCAGAAGAAACTTCCTGAGCCTGATCTTTCCCAGCAGGATTTCTGTCAGCCTTCTGGTCTTCTGAGCTCTGAACAGAATCTCCCATACAGAACCACCTAAGGCGTTGCAGCTCTGCTCTTTCAGGTGACATCTTCGAGCCTTTCCAAAGTCTTCCCACAAGCCATTCCCAAAGACTCTTGAACCACATAGTCAGGTATAGTCACAGCAAGACTCCACTGGTTGCTGTAGGGTATGCAAGGGAAAAGACATAATACAGGCCATATAATTTATAGAATTATTTTATAATAGTCACCCCAAAAGAGTCAAATACAAAACAGTGCAGGAAATCTATCCACATTCTAGAGACCCAAAGAATACTGAGGGCCTTCATCTCATGAACAATGTCCTTAACAAGTCCAGCTGGAGACCTAGAGCTCGAGGCAATGTCCACTGTGAGTCCAACTGGAGGCCTAGAGCCCAGGACAATGTCTCAGGCAAGCCTGTTTCAAGGATCTGCACTGTGAAGGCCCAAAGGCCTGTGGTGGGTGCTAGAAAGTCTGCACTAGCAGATGGAGGATCTGTGCCAGCAGGCTAAAGGCTCAGGGCTAAAGCCAGGAAGCGATGCTTAAGGTAAGGACCAGAGCTCCCCCTAAGAGCCATCCTCAGTGACAACAAGGTCCTGAGTTTCTCTGATGACAAGAACAGCCGAGTTCATCTCAGGAAAACCAGCACAATATGCTTCTCCAGGAGATTCAACAGCATACCTCCTCCTCTCCAGTTCTCCTTGCTATATTATTGGCGACAGTCCTCAGATGAACCCTCTATATCCAGAACCACACTGATTCAGTTCAGCTGGGTGTCACAAGTTGACCACTCATTGTCAGTCCATCACAGTTTTATAAAACTTTAATAAATTTGAAAATATTTTGTCATTATCTTTTTCATATTTTCTTTTTATTTCTGTTTATTTTCTGTTCTCCCTTCTTTACCTGTGGCTTTACATGTATATTAGATCATTTGCTTTTGTCCTTGGGTATTCGGTTAGCTTTTATCTGTACTCTCTTACTCCTTGTGTTTGCAGTAGTTAGGTGTTGGATGCATCCCAAAGACCCTTAGGTTAAAGGCCTGACCCCCCCCCAGGGTGGCACTAATGGAGGTGATGGAGTCTTTGGGAGGTGCATGCTCATAGGAGGTCTTTGGGTCAGTGAGGGTGTGCCCCAGAAGAGTATTTTTTTTTTTTTAATCGGTACCGGGGATCGAACTCCCAACCGCCTGCTTGCAAGGCAGGTGCTTATGCCGCTGAGCTAAATCCCCAGCCCACCCCAGAAGAGTATTGTAGATATGGGCCTTCTATTTTTTTTTCTCTTTGCTCCCTGGTTTATGAGGTAAGGAATTTTATTTTGCTACATTCTTCCACTATGCTATTTTGGCATAAGATAAAAGTGATGGGAGCACTGATCATAGAGTGGAACTCCAAAGCTGTGAGCTCAAAAGAACTCTTTTCTTTTTATAAGTGATTATCTCAGGCATTTCACTGCAGTAACAGAAAGCTAACACAGTGTTTCAGCTGGGGTAGTTCGTATTGCTTTATTTTCAAGTTCACTGAGTCTTTGCTATGTTTGGTTTGCTGATAAACTCATTGCAAGACTTCTTTGTCACTTGTACTGAGTGCTACTTTCCAACAATTTCCTATTTGTTCTTGGAGGCTGCCCCCCACTATTATCTGATAGTTTCAATATTTTAGTCAACCCTAGGGTTTTATTTTCTTGAGTTAGATGTTCTCTAGATGCATGTGCACAATTGACTTCTGACTAGCCAGGACAACTCTTGTGCCTCACTGTGCCCAACAGGTCTGATGTTTTTATCTGGTTCCTTTTATGTCTCAAAAATAGGGTTTTTGATTTTTGTGGAGGGGTACGGTGGTGCTGGGGATCACACCGAGGGCCTTGTGCATGCCTGGCAAACATTCTACCACTGAGGTACCGCCCCAGCTCTTGGTATTTCCTTTTACTTAATTTTATGTGTGTACTACAATTTTTGACTACCAGGCATTGTATATGTAAGAATAGTTGTGGATGAGGTAAACGAAGCTTTCTAGAAATGGGCCTGTTTCTTCCTCCCATCTTCAGCTTAGGGTACCGAGCCAAGCCAGCCTGTAGTTGCTTTGGCCTTAGGTTCTGTCTTTGCTGTACGTGCTTCACATTTCTTCAAGGGAACTGCCACTACTTTATGCTTCATATGAGGGCTTGAGTCCTGAAAGTATTTTCTCATGACTTTTTGCTCCACTAGTCACGCATGCATGCAACACACAGGGCGTCTCTTTGTGGCTTCTAGCCCCTTCCTCAAGTTAAACTGCTGTTCCTTTTAATGTGGTGCAAGATTTGTGGTGGAGGCAATGAACTCTTGGTTCTCTTGCTCTAGTTTCAGTCTCAGACAGTCCTGACCTCAAACCTCAGGAGAGGGGCTTTGTTTCTGTTCCTCTCCAGTTTCCGATAGCTCTACCTTTTCTTCAGTGCAGGTGCTAGATCAGAGGCAGGTTTCTGTCCCTCCCTTTTGTGGGAACCAAACTCTGCCTCACTGGTGGGGGGTGTGAATGAGATTTGTGATCTCCCAGCAGCAATGGCTGCAGCAAGCAGAGGAGGAGGAAGAGGAGGAGGAGACAACACTGCCTCTTGCTTTTTGTATCAGTGTAAGGTCCTGGGCACTATGGGTTTCCTGGTCCTTGCTAGTGCCAAATGGTTTTTGCTCAGTATCAGTGCAGGGTGAGGTGTGTGTGTGTGCTTGCGCGTGGAGGGAAGGTTCCTGCTCCTACGTGGAAGCGATGGACTTTTACCTGGCAGTAAGTTAGGGACCTGTGGGCTGGGGGATGGGGTGTCTCGCATCAAGCAAGGTGCAGATAGCTCTCTGCAGCAGCCACACACCTTGTACTTCTGCAAGGCCCAGAGCTCAGAGGAGTTTTCCAGGCCTTCTTTCTCCAGCCTCAAACCTTGGCAGGTCCTGTGTGTCGGCCTGGAGCCTCCCTCTGGTCCTGCTCTCCCTGCAGACATTCTCACTATCTAGTGACTGTGGAATTCTCTCGCACTGGGGGCTCTTGGCGATTCTAAACTGCTGCTTTAGCCATTAAGAATTCATTAAAATATCAGTTTTTTGTTGAGTGACAGCTGCCCCTTCATCCACAGTCAGAGGCCAAACAGTTCGTGTGTTTTGTGTATCAGTGGTGTTGTCTACCAGTGCCATTATTATTAGAATCAGTTCACTAGTTTACTTTGGATCTCAACTCTCCAAAGGGCTCAAAAATGGATTTTGTATGTCGTTTGGATTTTTACATTCTCATGATGGAGTAATAGTCTTTTGTGACTCTATGTCCTAAGTGGAAATAGAAATCATTTTAATATAGTTTTTGGAAAGAACTTTGGAAAGAAAATTTCTTTGGAAAGAAATTTGTTAAAAAACAAATTTCCTGTTCAGTGTTTCTATTATGACTATATACATTTGATTCTCTGTTAAACCAACTTGTATAAAAAGATTAATTTTTTCCTTATACAACTTGCTTTTATTGAAATTAATTGCTTTTTACTTTTCATTTGTGTGCTTTCTGTAAGACATGTCTCAAAATAATTTTTCCATGTGTTCAAATCAGACTATATATTCTTTTCTTTCTTCTTTTTCTTTGAGGTCTCCCTTCTGGAAACTTCTTTTCTCCTTTTCCTTTCTGGATAGGATGTGTTCTATACTTCTTCAATCATCAGCCTGGGCCTTCTCTTCACACATCCTAAGGGAGAGGCTTCCCCCCTTCTGTGGTGAGGTTTCCCATACTCCATGTTTTCTTTCTCCATGACTTACACCCTCATTTTGTTGGAACACATCCTCTGATAGCTTCCTAAGAAAGGGTCCCTGTTTAATTTTGATCACTCACAAATTGAAACCTAAAAACTCAATTGCTTGGGCTTCATTACTTGTGAGACTTTCCTGTAAGTTGGGTGTTAGCCATTTCATCAAAGAATACCAAAATGTCAGTAGCTATAAAGTACTTTTCTAGGAACGGCCAACTCTTCAGAGAATTTTCTCTTGATTTGGGCCTTAGCCTTGACTGCTGCAGCCTTTTGGAGGCTGAGCTGGCAAGGAGATGAGGAGGGGATTTGGCTTAATTTTTTATACCAAAATGTAGCTCTCCTACAATTCTCTATGAGAAAATTTACTCTCCAGGGAGTAAATTTTATGTTGGAGAAGGCCTGTGCATGGTATAGTGATTAAAAAGACTCCTGGACACTCCAGGTGGCCGAGGAGATTTAGGGATTAAGTTGGACAATTAATTAATTTCTAGGGGTTTTTTTTGGAGACAGAGTCTCTTTGTAGTTCAGGCTGACTTTGAACTCACTGTGTAACCCAGATTGGCCTTGGCTCAGGCCTCCTGGCTCAGTCTGCAGAGAGCTGGGATTACAGGCCTGTCCCATACTTGGCAGCTGGACTCTAATGTCACAGCCAACAACCTCCTGTTTTAACCTCCTCCTTTATCCCTGTTTCAGAAAGAGCTGGTGCCTCACTCTCCAGTGTTTCCCAGGTGGGAGGCTTCTTCTCATCCGCTTCCCCACCTCTCCACACCCCTTCTCACTGCAGCCACACAGTTTGCTGCAGGTCCAGCTTTGTAGCCTGACAAAATTATTACCAGGGGGCCTCTTCCGTTGTGGCCTTCAAAGTTTGCTGTTATCCCTGACATCTGCTGTTATCTTTTCTCTACGGTCTCATCGGTGGCTCAGTGCCTGTTTTATTCATTGACTCTCATTTTCGTGGGGTCACAGTGGGGAGATGTGAATTTACTGTATTTAAGCAGAAGCTTGTTTGTTCATTTTAAAACTGAGTAAAATGAGGGCAGAAAGACCTTTACAGGTGAGTCAATGACAGGGAAGGATTGGGAGACATATTTCTTGCTCCCAAGCAGTTTACCCTTGGATAAGGTTGGGGCTGATGCTGAGGGACTCTTAATAGGCCCTCTAATGGGGGGAAACTCACGCTGAGCCAATGGCAGTTATTACCTAGTGCTCAGACATCATAGATTTAGGGACCTGATTTCAGATACTTTCAAGCAGAGTAAGACCCTTTGCTCTCTGTGTCTTAGTTTCCTCATCTCATTATGCTCCAGGTCCTACGACATGCCAGGGTCCTAGAAGTCAAAGGTGGCTTTTACCATGATGACAGTGGCTTCACCTTTTCCAGGACAGGAGCCAGTTCTTGGAGGAGACCTGGGACAGAGCATGGATTGCTGCGGGGCCCTTTTCTTTCTGTGTCTTCTGACATTGCAGGGCACAGCAAAAGGTAAGAGAGCTCTGTTGCAAGGGCTGGCCCAGTCCAGGCCGTGGCTGTGATGTGGGAGGCGAAGGCCTCAAGCCATGGGAGGTAGAAAGGGGCCATTTTGGCTTTGGGAGGCACAGCAACATCTGAGGAAAAGAAGTCTCTCAGGTTGGATGTGGCAGGCCTTGGGGGCAGAGGTGGCTGAGGGTGCAGGCTGAGGGGAGTCTGAAGCTTGCTTTTCACAAAGCCAACAATGTTCACAGGGATAACAGGGAAAGAAGAGGTCCTGGGCTACATGCGGAGGATGGAGCAGCAGCTCAAGGGCCGGAAACCCCCTTCTGTTGAGTGAGTTGGTATCATCCTCATCTGCACAGTCAGCTTTACCTCCCGTCCCAACACTGCACTCAACAGTGATCTAGGGCTGGTCTAGCCTAGACTCTACCACGAATCATAGTGGGGCATGCTGGTTATCCTAGCACTCTGGGAGGCTGAGGCAGGAGATTGCAAAACTGAGCCCATTTTTTGGACAATTTAGCAAGACCATCTCAAAATAAAAATGTCTGGGTTTGTAGCTTAGAGGTAGAACACCTATGGGTTCCTTCTCTAGTGCCTCAGAAGGAAAAGTTTCTGTGCCTGTGTTCAGCATATATTTATTGAATACCTATGGTGTGCATACATTTATTGAGTATCTGCAGCGTGCAGAACAAACAGTCACTGCTCTCCTGGAGTTTATTGTCCAGGGTGGGGACCCCTAACTGTCATGAACCTAAGTGAGCTCACTTTTCCAGAATGGGTCTTCTGTAATTGTGGCTGTACTTTCTAGGGTCTGTGACCCTAAGATTAAGCAGTTCTGGGGAAAAGTCAAAGCTGGTTCTGCTGGTTACTGGCTGGGATGACAGGCTACTTTGCTCATTGGGTGGGGGAAGCAATCATGAAACACTTCCTGGAGGAGGTGACAGCAAACTGGAACCTGAACAGAAGTTAGCTGGGAAAAGGAGATAGGTGGGGTGGGAGAGGCCAGAGTGTGACATGATCTGGAGATGGGAATGATGGATTGGGGTTGGGGGTGGGAGGCTCTGTCCCCCCTGGCTCTGAGCCCCCTCCCCTGGTACCACCTGGCCCTGTGTCCTGCTTGCAGCCAAGTTCATAACCTGGAGCAGAAGCTGCTGAATGCCACCTTTAATGACGACAAGCTAAACTTGAGCACAAACAACATCCACTCTCTGGTCTTCAAGCTGGGCTGCAACTTCACTGGCCTTTCCTTGAGTAGTGCTGCTCTGGAGAAGGTTCCCCAGGTCAGAGACCAGGGCATGGGATGGCAGTGCTGCCCCAAGTCCTGCGGGAATTTAAAGTCCAGGCTTTCCTGGGCCTCAGTGTCCTGCCCCCAGCCCAGGCTCCTTCCAGACTAGAGCCTCCTGTGCAAACCAGCAGAAAGGAAGGTGCTTGTGGCCCTCAAGGGCAGTGTTTCTTCCTGCCTTCAGCTGTCCCTGGGTGTGGGAAAGGCCAGAACCTTGGCCCCTTCTTAGCACCCTGGATGCCTGGTTGGTGTGGGATGCTGGTGGGGAGATTGCTCCTCCTTGGGGCCTGAGCTGATGGGGAAATCACCCAGATTCCAGCTGGAACAGCATGACAGAAAGCCTGAGGCTGGGGAGTCTAGAGGTTTCTGTAGTGGGTGGACCTAGGAGGGAGCTTCCCAGGGAAGCCAGGAAGATCCCAAGGCATGGGGCCCACTTGGGGGTCCTAGGCACTGGGCTCAGGCTGCCTATGGTCCCCACAGGCCCGGGCCCGGCATGCCATGCACTTCCCTGCAGAGCTGACCCGGGACGCCTGCTCAACCCCTGTCCGGCCCAGGGAGCTGCGGCTCATCTGCATCTACTTTTTTACCAACTCCTTTTTCCAGGTCAGCAGAAGACACAGAGGAGGGCAGAGCCCATGTCTTCTGGGGCTCCGCAGGCATCCGCACATTGTGGTGCCTGAGCTGGGCCTCATTTCTTTACTGGCTATAGGGAGGTGTAATTGCAATCCACAGATGAAACTAAGAAACTCAAATTATAGAGGCCTGTGCAGGAGGCAGGTGCAAGGCACAAGGTCTGTGTCCTGAGAGAACTCACCATGTAGACACCTAAACCAGGACCTTGGAAAAGTAACGTTAACAGTAGATCAATTGTGACCATGGAGACACACAGCGTTGGATGAGTCAGGGTGGGTTGGGGCCAGGAGGGCTTCTGGAGAAGGTGCCCTTCAACCCTGGTTTTGAAAATGAGCTGGGATAGTGACAAGGTGAGAGGATGAGGCTGGATTGCAACAGCCAGCTCGGAGGTGGGCGGGATGCTGAGCTGAGACTGCACCTGCCACTTGGACACCTGGAGGCCACTCTGGTTTCTTGCTGTGGAGGAGGGGCTAGGAAGCAGGATGCAACCTTATCCATATACTACCCCCCCCTACCACTTAACCCTTGTTTTGTGCTTCAGGATGACAAAAACTCATCTCTGCTAAATAACTATGTCCTGGGAGCTCAGCTGGACCAAAGACGAGTGAAGAACCTCAGGGACCTGGTCAACATCAGCTTTTGGCACAACCAAAGTTTGGTACTATTGGGGGCGCCCACATTTCCATCCTATCGCTGTCCTCTCTGGGGCTGCCCTGTTGAATGCTGGTTTGGCTCTAAGATTAGAGTCAATGTTCAGATTGGTTTGACTCAGAGCTGAGCTGCTACCTTGCAAAGAAGGCACCATTACACAGTCAGAATTCCTGCCAAAGGAATAAGAAAGAAGCTTCTGGTCACTGCACTCATTATCAGGATTTTTCTAGTTGTTGGTGATGGAAAACCATCTCAAGCCAGCGTATGCACGAGGGGAATTTTATTAGCTTATATGGATGAAATGTGCAGCAGTTGCTTTGGTTCCCTCATGGCTCACACTGTCTCGGTCTCTCAGCAGTAGTTTCTTGCTGTGGTTTCCTTACAGTGGCAAGGTGCATGCTGAAGTAACAGTCTTCCCTGCTGTTTTTCCAGAGGGCTTTTCCTACCAGTGCAAATCAGTATTCCAGGATCCTAGAGGTTCAAATGGGTCATGTAGCCAAGCCTGAGTTAGCCTCTGCCCAGGGGGATGAGATGTGTGAACTGGGGTCGTGGAGTGCACGCCCAAGGGAGTGCAGGGCAGATGCTGGCCACTGGGTGGGCACAAACTCAGTGCCCTGCTTCTCTGTCCCTGTCATCTCTGGAAAGCTCAAAGCCCTGCTCTGCTCTCCGTGAGGATTATTCTACACTCTTTTAGGGGGTGGGTACTGGAAATTAAACTCAAGAGTGTTTGCACTCTGAGTCATGCCCAAACCTTTAAAAATTTTCGTATTTTGAGACAGGGTATCACTAAATTGTTCAGAGGACTCAAACTGGTGATATTCCTACTTTAAGGAATATCACCAGTTTGATTTCCTCCTGCCAAAGTCCTCCTGCCTCAGCCTCCCAGGGTGCTGGGATTATAGGAATGCATTACCAGCACTCAGCTTCTGTACTCTACTTCACCACTGTTCTTTCTTTTCTTTTCTTTTTTTTTTTTTTGTCTTTTTCCTTTTTATCAGTACCGGGGATCGAACTCACGACTGCCTGCTTGCAAGGCAGGCGCTTATGCCGCTGAGCTAAATCCCTAGCCCTACCACTGTTCTTTCTTTGCAACTACTGGGCTTTGCCACTTCAGTACCCTCTAATGGAATAAAATCAAATCCTCTGAGGCCTTGGCACCAGCCTCCACCCCACAGTGTCCTGATATAGCCCTGTCATTTGCCCAGCCCTCCACCACCTGGGTGGCTGTGACAGAATGTCTGTGTCTCACACTGGGCCTGGGCCTGGATAACGCATGCTTCCCACTGATGGGGAGGAAGGAAAGGGACAGCTGCACCCAAGGCTAGAGAGGTACTTGTGATGCCCTGGTGCCTTTCGTTTCCCACCAACTTGGGGCCTGGGCCTGAATGATCCCACTTTTCAGATGGATACACTGAGACCCAGCTAAGTTTGCTGACTTTCTCAAGGTCCTCTGTGCACCTGTGGTGGAAGTGGGGCTGGCCTGGAACCATCATAGCCCAGCCAGTGTCTTGTCAAGTGTTGACAAGTATGCATTTGTGCATTTGAGTCTCCTGTGGCCTGTGGGACGCCTGACACCTTGATCTTCAGCCGGTCTTCTGCATCCCTGGGATTAATCCTCATCTCCCCTCAGGCAGGCTACACTCTGACCTGTGTCTTCTGGAAGAAGGGAGCCAGCAAGCTCCGCTGGGGGGCCTGGAGTCCCAAGGGCTGTCACACTGAGCAGCCCTCACCTTCACAGGTGCTGTGCCGCTGTAACCACCTCACCTACTTCGCGGTTCTTATGGTAGGTGCACTTTCAGCCTGGCGAGGGATCAGAGCTGCAGAGCACCCAGGTGTGTGGCAGGGGGAAAAGCAAAAGCTGGTATAAGGGACAGAAAATCCAACTCAGATTGGTTACACACACACACACACACACACACACACACACACACACATACTGGCTCATGTTGCTGAAAAGGTTGGGTTATGCTTCAGGCAAGTATTGATCCAGAGGGCTGAATATTCCTAAGACAAGACTTTGTTTTTCACCTGTGCTTGCCCCATGCTGGCTCAGCCCTCAGGCATGATGTCCCATCAGGGTAATAAAAGGCCTGCCAGGCAGCTTTCAGGCTGGCGGGACCACAGCCTCTGTTACCCAGTTCTGCCAGCCAGAGCCTGGAGAAAGATCTACTGGCTTCATATGTGTTTTATGTTGTGTCTTGAGCCAATCTCTACAGGCAGGAAGAGGAACGACTCTGCTAGGCCCCTACCCACACATCCGTGTGCTCCCAGAACAGAGGAGGGGCATTTGCATAGAGGAGGGGGATGGGAGCTGGGAAAGGCAGAAGTCACTATGTCTGCCGTGGCCTCTGTCAGGCTAGGACTGGGCCTGGCTGGGGGGAAAGGGAAGAGAAGGCCGGCGTGGTCCTCCTGACAGAGCCTGGAAGGGCCCCTCCGTGTTTCAGGCTTGCAGCCCCACATCCCTTCCACAGCAACTGTCCCCGGCTCCTGTGCCTGCAGAGCTGCTGGCGCCTCTCCAGTACATCTCCCTTGTGGGCTGCAGCGTCTCCGTCGTGGCCTCGCTACTCACCATGGTGCTGCACCTCCGTGCCAGGTACTCTCTGTCTCGGCACTGGCTTGCCCCACACCCTGCTTTTTCACCTGGGCTCCTGCTCAGCCCTGCAGACCTGTGGTTGCTGTCAGGTCCCTGCTCAGTGTCCCCAGCATTGTGCATCTAGGAGCCCGGGGGTGGCGCTGCCTGAGTGACATCCCCAGGCCATACTCTTTCCTGTAGGAAGCCCAATGACTCCACAAGACGCATCCATATGAACCTGCAAATCTCAGTGCTGCTGCTGAATGTCACCTTCCTCCTGAGTGCCATGCTGGCTGTGCCCGCTGGGGCTGCATGCGTGGCGCTGGCGGCTGTCCTGCACTACGCCCTGCTCAGCTGTCTCACCTGGATGGCCATTGAGGGCTTCAACCTCTACCTCCTCCTGGGGCGCGTCTACAATGTCTACATCCACCGCTATGTGCTCAAGCTTTGCACGCTGGGCTGGGGTGAGCCAGTACCCTCCTCCCATGCCTGCCGAAGCCTTCAGTGGACACGGAGTTAACTCTTGGTCCTCTCTTCCTCACCAGAGTCACTCCTCTGTAAATGTAGCCACAGTCCCTTTCACACCCACCACTGCTTTCTGTATTACTAGCTTGATCACACCTCCCCCTCCATCAGCAACACCATCACCTCTAACCGCCTCTAACTCATCCACTAGTACTATGACTACCAACATCTCTTCCACCTCCAGCAGCACCATCAGCTCCATCACCAGTGCCTCCACCATAGTCACTTCCTCCTCCTCAGCATCCAACCCACCATCACCTCCCCCAGCCCCGTGCCCACCTCCACTTCCAACAGCATCACCTCTGCCTTAATCTCCACCACCCCAACTCCACTGCTACCATTTCCATCACCATTTTCCTGTATTCCATCATCACCTCCACCCTCCTCCTCATCATTATCACTGTCTCCGTCACCATGGGAACCAATGCCACTGTTTTAGCCCCCTTTTTTATGGTCTTAGTTCTTCACTAGGTTCCTCCCTCTCTCCCACTACTCCTTGCCACCATGTTCCCATTGTGACCACCACTACTGCCATTCCCATTTTGTCCTAGAATGGTCACTAGAGTCATCTTGGGGAAGGGTCAGGAGAGCCTCTAACCCTAATCCCTGATGCCACAGAAACCAAAGCATCTCTGTCTCCAAGCCCTCCGGCTCACTGCTCTCAGGTTGGACCACATGCAGGGGCCTGAGCTCAGCACAGTCTCCTTCCCTCTCCCTTGCCCAGTGCAGTTCTCTGTTCCTAGGCCCAGGGACAAGGCCAGCTGTCTCTGAGGTCTTTTGATCCTGTGCCCCACTTCAGGAGTCCCGGCGCTCCTGGTGCTACTGGTCCTCGCTGTCAAGAGCTCAGTGTACGGACTCCACACGATCCCCGTCTCCAGCAGCCAGGAAAATGGCACCAGCTTCCAGAACGTGTCCATGTGAGTGCCCCAGCAGGGCAGAAGGGCCACTCAGGCTGGTACTTGAGGTGGTATCTCATAGACAAGGCCCTAGCCGAGGGGTAGTGAGGAAACCAACTCTTAGATGGGGCAAGCTTTGGGGAGGGGGGCTTTGTCCACCCCTTCTGCTACCCAGGTATCTCCTGAAGAAGAAAGGTGGTGTTCTGTGCCTCTAGGGAGCCAAGGACAGAAACCACCACATGCTGATGCTTCTAGGTCCTGGTGGCACATGGGCACCCAGCCACCCAGCTCAGATTTGCCTTCCTGTTGTGAAGGACTGTGTGGTTGGACCCATACGTGACAGCTCTGCCTCTAGACTTCTAGGTTTTGCTGGCACCTGCATGGGCACAGGGCACTGCCAAGCCCCTCAGCCTCCTGGTGGGAGAAGAGAGTGTGCTTGGGGCTGACACGGGGGGTGGGCACGCTATGGGGTCAGGGGTCAGCATATGTATAGCTTGGGGGAGGCAACAGAGGTGGGCCTGGGGGCTGGGTTCCACTGCAGCCTCCTCCTCCTGTCATGAGATGTTAAACCTCATGTTATCAGACCACATTTCCAACCACGAACATAAGAAACGTCCATGGCCCTCTAGCCTTCATGGTCTTTTTTTAGCCAATGGCAGCTCAGGGTGGCCTAGGGCTGCCCTTTGATGGCCCGGGGATGAGCTGTTCACTGCTTGGCCAGGAGGGCCTGTGGTCACCCTGTTTTATAGTCAGGGCAATTGAAGCTCTGTTTAAGAACCAGCCCAAGGAAATCTAGGTACTCAGTATAGAGTTGGAGCTTGGTCACAGGCAGCTGGGTTTAGAGCTGTGGTCCTCCACTGCCTCCATCCAGTTTCAAGTTTCACTAAGGGCTTGGAGCTGAGTGGAGAGGTAGAGTCAGTCTCTTCCCTAGCAGGTCAGGTTGCTGTCTCCATGGAAGTGTGACTTAGCATCCCTCAGAGATGTATTTTATTATGGGATATGTGGTCTGCACTAAAGAGCAGGCCTGGTGGCACATGTCTATGATCCCAGCACTGTAAGAGGCTGAGGCAGGAGGATTGCAAATTTGAGTCCTGGCTTGGCAAATTAGAAATTTAGATAAACCCTGTCTCAAAACAAAAAATAAAGATGGGCTGGGATGTAACTCAATGTGAAGGCCCTGTATTCAACCACTGGCTTGAAAAAAACAGCAACAGGGTTTAAGTGATATGTGACATGTTCACAAGACAGGAAGCACATTATGTGTGAGAACTGGGGACCTCACCCTAGAACAGCTTTTCCCTGGGCTCCCTCACTGCCCCACCTCAGGAAACTGTTACTCTGGCCTCTGAGACTTACTCTTTTGCAGTTCAAACATTGCTCACTACAAACGCATGCATTCCACAATATAAGTGGTGGTTTTAAAAACCACCCTTGAGCTGGGCACAGCGGGCACATGCCTGAAGTCCTGGCACTCTAGGAGGCTGAGACAAGAGAATCACAATCTTCAACCCAGTCTGGGCAATTTATCAACTTAGTGGACTCTGTCAAAATAAATAAATACATTCTGGGGATGTAGCTCAGTGTGAAAGTCCTGGGTTCAGTCCCTCAGTTTTCTCATCTTTGTAATTGGACTGGTTAGGTACTTACTCAAGGGTCCTCACCATGAGGTGGGACAGCCTGTGACATAAGGCACATGACCTGGTGTCCCCTTGGGGACACCAGGGGGCACCTGTTCAGAGGCCTTTGAGGGAAGGCCTAGCACCAGGCCTGGGCCAGTTAGGGCTCTGGCTATGCTAAGCCCATGCGAACGGGCTCCCTGCCCTGTCTGTACCCTGCTCTGGCATGAAGGGGCCCCTCGCCACACTGCTCGCTGCTCCAGAAGGCTGTGCCAGGCCAGTCTAGGTGGGACAGGCTGCTGCGGTGGGGACTTGGCTGCACAGAGAAGGCAGAGGCAGGTTTCTAGGAGAGAGGACCCGGGCCCGGGACCCAGTAGGATGTCACACACAGTGGCATGAAGTTGGCCAGGGAGAAGGAGAGAAAGAAGAGTTTTCAGCTGGGAAAGATGTTGAGCCTGACAGATGAGTGTGGCTGGAGCACCAGGGTGCTGTAGAAAGAGACCGAGGGAGAAGGTGGCCTTGCTGGACAGCTAGACCAAGGGCTTCTCAGTGTGTACTTTCGGGCAAGAAACAATGGTTGGAGAGGCGAAGTGGGCACACTGACAGGGCAGGCTGCCTTGGGGCATGGTGGCACATGCCTGTACTCCCTGGACTCTGAGAGGAGCTGAGCCTGGAGAATTACAAGTTTGAGCCCATCCTGGGCAAGTGAGTGACTTAGCGAGATCCTGTCTGAGGATAAAAAAACAAAACAGAAAAAGGACTGAGGATGCACTTCAGTGGGAAGGCCCTGGGTTCAAATCCCTATAATAGCAGCAGCAGCAGCAACAAAAGAAGAAAAAAGGAAGGAAGGAAGGAAGGAAGGAAGGAAGGAAGGAAGGAAGGAAGGAAAGAAAGAAAAAGAAAGAAAGAAAGAAAGAAAGAAAGAAAGAAAGAAAAGAAAAGAAAAGAGCAAACTGAGGCAATCCAGGGCCCAAGTGCACCCGGCCCCTGCTGGTCCGAGAGCCATCCCAGCCTGGTGCTCTGCCCATGTCACACAGGTGCTGGGTGCGGAGCCCCTCGGTGCATGGTGTCCTGGTCATGGGCTATAGTGGCTTCACGACCCTCTTCAACCTGGTAGTGTTGGCCTGGGCACTGGGTGTGCTGCGAAGACTGCGGCTGCGGACCAAGGGGCCTGGCCCCCAGGCCTGCCGTGACACGGTCACTGTGCTGGGCCTCACTGTGCTGCTGGGCACCACCTGGGCCTTGGCCTTCTTCTCCTTCGGTGTCTTCCTGCTGCCCCAGCTCTTCCTCTTCAGCATATTCAACTCACTCTATGGTAGGCGGAGCCCATGGGCTTGCAGGGAGCCCACCGGGATTGTAGAGGGTGGCACGGTGTTCATTGTCCAAACGGCAAGTGCAAGGTGGTGTCCCAGTGCCATGTGCTGGCTGGGGTGGAGGTGGCAGCATCCAAGCTGTTGGGTCACTGGTGGGTCTCATGTCTTGAGCCCACCTTTTCTGCCCCCCAACAGGGAGAGCTTCTGTAAGGTACTCCTAGGACCCAGGGAGGCCCTGCTTATCCCAGGCCCAGAGGTCCTTGGGTCCTGGGCGTGGCCCCTGGCTGACAACACCAGTCCCACCAATCTACCTTTTCTTGCAGGTTTCTTCTTCTTCCTGTGGTTCTGCTCCCAGAAGTACCGCTCTGAAGTGGAGGTCAAGGCAGAGATGGAGGCACTCAGCTCCTCCTAGATGGTGCACTAACCCAGGCTGGCCAGAAGCCTCAGCCTTTCTGGAGCCTGCAGCCTGAGGCTCTGGCTCCCCCTAGAGGCTGGACACCAAAGCCTCTGTTCCTTCTGGGGAGTCTTTGCTAGTTCCACTGTCTCCCCAGCCTTTGTGACCTGCTGCAGGGTAGGCCCAGCCCCCCTGAGGGCAGCACAGCTGGCCAGGCCTGTGGGCAGAAGACCCATGGCCTGAGTGCTGTTCTAGGCCTAGCTGCATCTCACTCTGTGACCCTGGGGCTGTCATTTCTCGTGGACCCTCAGTTTTTATGTCTGAGACATAGAGAGAAGAGGCTCTGGTCCTGCCTAACCTGGCAGCTTTGTGAACTGTGAATAAGAAGGAGGGTATTAGTGGGGGTTCACCCTGTGACCTATCCCTAAAGCTGTTTTTCCTTTAACTCTGAAATGATAACAACCTCACTCCCAGCCCACCTCTGATTGGGAAATCTAGTCCTTCCCAGAGCCACCTTCTGCAGTGTTCTGAGAACTTCAGGGCATTTTAGACCAGCATCCCAGGCAAAGGGCCTCCTCGGGGTGGTGTTTCTTTCCCTGAAGCTGAGCCACCTGGGCCTCAGCGTCCTGCCTAGGGATGACTGGGCTGTTAGATTATGGGACTGAAGGTGAGAGTTCTAAGCGCCAGACTCAGAATCGTCACTGGCCTGAGCCTGGCTGGCTGATCAAGTGGGAGAGAATGCGCGTGAAGCCCCTGCCTTTCCTAGGATGGACGTCAGGAGGCGCTGGTGGCTTGCGCGCAGAAACATCGACCTCGCGATTGCATCTGGAAACGCTCGCTCGCTACCTTCACCGTCCGTGGATCTGATGCACAGTCTGTCATCCTCTCCAAGAATGCACCAACTGAGTGACCGAAGGAGGAAACTCTAATCTTGTTTACACATCCAGTTACCTCTTTCCCCAGTGCAGCTGTCCGAGGTCGCTCTCAAGGGGCTTGTGCCCAGGCTGGCTGGGGCAGACTCTCAGGGACCTATCCCGGACATCAGACAGAATTTATGACCTTGAACCTCACAGCAAGGGAACTGGAGCTGGACCTGTGTCCTGCCAGTGTTTCCTTTG
The DNA here is from genome assembly GCF_034190915.1 of Cavia porcellus. Taxonomy (NCBI): domain Eukaryota; kingdom Metazoa; phylum Chordata; class Mammalia; order Rodentia; family Caviidae; genus Cavia; species Cavia porcellus. The sequence continues at coordinate 84,411,014 of NW_026947487.1, forward strand.
CTCATCTGTACGTTTCTGGATGCAAATATCTCCTTAGCAGCTGGTGATTGCTGCAGGCGCTGGGATCAGGCTGCCTGGGCTCTGGTGTCAGCTCTGCCCTTGCTAACTGTGACGCAGATGAGTCACTAAATCTCTCTGTGCCTTAGTTTTCCCATGTGTGTGATAGAGCCAGTAATAATACCTACTTTGAAAGTTCAGTAAAAGAATGCATATACAGAGGCTTAGCCCAGAGTTAGTATTTAGTACACAGTTATTACTGTTTTGTGACTATTATTAACAGTGTTAACTGGGTCTCAGAGGCCTGCTTGTCTCACCCCAGGCTCAGGTGTGTTCAACTCTCACCTCTCCTTCCAGCTTTTCTGGCCTCTGCTGTGCTAGAAATATTTTCCATTGAGGACTGTCTCCAGGCTGTCACCACCTCTCCTGTCTCCCAGCTCCCTAGTGTCTGGTGGCCCGGTGTTGTGTCTTCCTCTCCAGCTGCATCATAGAGAAGGCCTCTTTCCCACTCTGTCTCTGGGCAGTGTGCCGTGTCCCCATCAAAGTGCCCTAGGTTAGGCAGCTCCCAAAAGTGGGTTCCTTAACCATTCCCATGAGGATGCTGAGGTCTTGAAGCAACTTAGGCAACTCCTGGATTAGGTCACTGATGTTCCCAAGGTGGCTGGGTCTGCAGCCCCATGAAGCAGGGCCCTGCTAAGGACCCCCAGCCTGGTCTTGAGTCCCTGGCAATCCTGAGGGAAGATATGGCCACAGTGACATGGGATGGTCTAGTACTTCTCAGAAAATCCCAAGCATGTGGCCTTAAGATTTATCAGGGTCCAGGCTCTGGGTGGGGACCATTTCTTGGGAATACTCCAGTGGCCTCCCCTCACTGCCAGCACTCCCAGGAAGAGTCCTGACCCAGCCCAGATGGGGCACTGGGGCCAGCCCTTGGGAGCTTCTGGGAAGAAGGAATGGGGTAGGTTCTGGGGGCCACTGTTCAGAGGACCAGGCTCCCTGTGGTGGTGCTTGGAGAAGGGATGACGTGGGGCCACCGATGAAGGATCTCTGTGTGGTTTGTTTATTTTATTCCAGAAAGGTGCAAGTTGGGGGGGGCACAGCTGAAAGAAGAGTTTTCAGATGTACTGCAGAAAGCCCAATTTTGGAGACAAACTTACACTAAACATTACTCATTGTCTATCTGAAATGCAAATTGAACTGAGTCTTATACATCTGTTTTTATTCGGGCTGAGTCTGGCAGCCCCACTAGAAGAGCATGGTCTCAGAGCTGGGGCTGTAGATTCTTTACTCTTCAGATCAACCCAACCCAGCAGCTCTGCTGCCTCCCAAATGAGTCCCCCACTCACGGTCCAGCTGAGGCTTGTCCTTGTGTTCCCGTTTCTCGTTAAGACCACCATCAGAACTGCTAGGGATCTGCCCTGGCGCCCCCAGCACCCCACCATATGTCCTGCAAAGCTTCCTCACAGCCCTCCCTGCCTCTCTACTCCCAATTCCAACCCGGAAGCCCGAGGGAATTTTCCATCCTGCAGGGCACCATGTCCTTCTCCTTGAATGCCTCCCACCCCCCTTCATCACTTCCAAACTACTGGGGGGACTTGGAGGTCTAGGGGGTCTGGCCTGTGCCGCCTTCTGCCCATCTGCTCCTATTCCTGCCTCGTCCTACTCTATCCTGCCTCCCCAAACTGCCTTCAGTTCCCTGAGTAGTTTCTTTCTCATCTTTGGGCCTTCTCTGCCTGGCACACTGTCCCCAGTGTCTTGCATTTGCAGAAGGACAATGGGGTAGCCTTACAGGCTCAGCTCTATGCAGCCCCCCCAGGCTGGACTAGGACGTGGTCCCTGACTCTGAATCCAGGGCGAGGCCCTCTTTCTGCTCCCTACCCCCATGACAAAAGTTATCCTCTGTGTTACAACCGTCCCCATCTGTCTGGTCTGCTAGACCGGAGTGTTTTGGAGGCAGGTGTTATGTCTCATTTGCTTGTTCATCCATCACATAATTTTAAACATGTATATTTTGGGCACTGCACTAGTTGCCAAGGTCATATAAATGAGCAAGTCATCACATTTTAGAGTGTATGAATGTCCTACAATAAGCAATTTAGTATGTAAATAGAAAATCTGACAGGTGAAGCTGGGCTATGAAGGAGAATAAAGCAGGGTGAGGGGAGAGAGCGGCAGGGAACTCTAGCTGGGTTTCAGCAGAGGGACACTGGTGAGCAGCCACAGCATGCTGGGTTTGGGGGTGCGGGAGAGGGTCAGCTAGCTGGCCTGAGCTGGCTGCTGCCTAGAAAGGAGCTGGTTCAACGCTGGAGTCCTGCAAATTTTTTTCCAGATGGTGGTGGTGAACTTTGATGGAGCTGGAGATGAGGCAGAAGGGAAGCCAGCCTCCTCTGAGATAAAGCGCTTGGGGCAGGTGTGGCCTCCGGTTGGGGTACCCTCTGTGTGTAGTAGAAAGCCAACTCAACGTGGAGGAAAACGTTCCTATGCTAGGCCAGGAGGATCCTGCGGAGTATGAGACAGCAGGCAGCTTCTGTGTGAAACTTCCCAGTTTGGGGAGGTCGGCTGCCAGGTGTAGGAGTCGGCCTGCTGTGTCTTTCATAGACACAGCTCGTGCGTGCCCCAGCAACGGAATAGAGAGTGGCTGCACGGGAGACGCTTCGAAGAATAAAAGATGCAATTACAAAGATAGGTGGATAAAACAAGCAGTTAAAGAGGGAGGTTTGGGAGAAAATGGAACTTAAGTCAGTAAACAATAAACAGTTGAATAGAGAATGAGCCAGAAGGTATTTATAAAGAATAAAGGAAAGAGAGGTAAGAAGTTGAATCATGCAAAGAGTGATTCAGAGGTATAAAGAATAGTATGAGAAGATCTTACATATTAGCATCACAGAAGAAGGAAAATAAAAGAAATGGAAAATAGGCAATGCTTGAAGATAAAATGGTATTAACTTTTCTGGGGCAATGAAAAACAGATCCATAGAATCAGGAAACACAAAGTGTCTCGGGCTTAATATATAAAAATAAATCCAAGTTTATACACATTTTATTGAAACTACAGAATGCCAAAGGCAGAGAGATGATGAAAGTCGCCACTGAAAAAGGACGGATTGTCTCCGGAGGGATGACAGGATGTGAGCCGACTTCTCCGAAGCCACAGCAGAGACTGAGACTGAAATTATACCTTTAAAGTGAAGAGCAAGTAAAGGTCCATTTAGAATTATGACCAACAAAAGATCTTTTCAAGAACAGAGACAAAAGAAAAAATGCATTTCTTTGAACATTTATAGGTAAAGAAAAGCTGAGAGTGGCCTAAAGAAACTTCAAAAAGATGCACTTCAAGAATGAAAATGATTCCAGAAGGTCAGTCTGAGACGTAAGAAGACGGCTGAGCATAGAAAATAGAAAATGTAGGGGAAGCCCACTAACTAATCCTAAGTATGAAGTAATTTCTCTTCTCTCCTCCTCTCTTTCTTTTCTCCTTTCCCTCTCCTTCTCTTCCTCTTCCTCTCCCTCCCTACTCCCTTCCCTTCTTCCTTCCTTCCACACTGGGGATTGAACCTGGAGCCTTAGATGTCTAGCAAGCCTCTGCGACTCAGCTACACCCTCTGTCCTGAAGTGACCATTTCACTTGTGATGTGAAAGAAAGACTGACCTGAAATGTTGGGAAGCAACAGCATAGAAGTCAGGGAGGTGAAGGCTGCACTACAGTGTTCTAAATCCCTTGTGTTGGAGATTGCCATTAGTGCTGTGGTTTGGATATGGTTTAACTGTACTTCCTACAGGGCCATATGTTAGAAGCTTGGTCCCCAGCGTCGTGATGTTGATAGCTGGTGGAGTCCATAAGAAAGGAAGTCTAGCAGGAGGTATCAGCTCATGAAGGTTTCACCATGCTTGGAAGAGATTCGTGTAGCTCTCATGGAACCTTAGACAGCTCACGAGAGTGTGTCCTCAGGAACAGAGGAAGCCTTTCCTCCTCTGTCTGTATGTGCGCCTGCCTCTGTGATGTCCTCACTGTGAGAGCCTCAGCAGGGGCCCAGCCAGTGGGACCACCTGGTCTTCAGCTTTCAGCCTCAGAATCTATGAGTGAAATGGACCCTTTTTTCTTTGTAAAATATCTAGACTGCAGTATTTCGGTAGTGGAAAACAGCTCAATACAATTAGATATTGGTAATTAAATATTTGTGACAAAATCTTCAAGAACAGGTAAATAAAACTAGAATTTGTATATTCTGTTCTAGTGGACAGAAAAAGTATCATAGGAAAAGCAAACAAAAGTAACTCAATTTAAAAAAGGACAAAGGCGAAAAATAAACAAAGAAATCAGAACTAGTAGAAATTCAAAAGTAAGACAGTACAACTTATCTAAATGTATAAATAATTATAATAAAAATAAATGGACTCACTTGTAATCCCAGCCACTCAGGAAGCCAAGGCAGGAGGACTGCAAGTTCAAGGCCATCCTGTACAATACAGCAAGGCTCTACCTCAAAAAGTAAAACACAATAAAGAGACTAACCTGACTAGTTAAAAGGTAAGAGACTTTAAGATTGAATGCAAAAACATAATTTGGATATGTAGTGCTCCTAAGAAATACAGCTCCAAACAATGACATGGGAAGTCTGAAAGTAAAAGGGGGAATCAAGATAGATGAGGAAAAATGTCATCCAATGGGAGCCAGTGCAGCTCTTTTGATACAAAACAAAACAGATTTGAAAATAAAATGCATCAATAGACATAGAGATGATCACAACATAGTGATGAAATATTTGATTCACCAGAAAGATATTATACAGTAGCCTCAAAAGATAGGAAGCAGCCTGATGTGCTGACACATGCAGTAATCCCAGCACTTTGGGAGGCTAAGGCAGGAAGGCCAAAAGTCCAAAGAGCTTAAGTCTACTTGGGCAACTTAGAAAGAGCCTATCTAAAAAAATTTTTTGTTTCTTTTGTTTTTTTTTTTGTTTTTTTCCAAAAGGCCTGGAGATGTAACTCAACGCAAAGGCTTGGGTTAATCTCTAGTATTAAAAAAAGAAGGAAAAGAAAAGAAAACGATGGATCTTAAAGAAAAATTAAGGAATTAAAAAGAAAACCTAAAGTGTCAGCTATAATACAGTATCCATGGATTGGTAGACTCAATATTGTTAAAAGGATGTTCTCCTCAAATTAGGGAGATTCAGTAAAATTCCAGCCCTAATCCCAAGAGACTCCTCGTCCACAGAGTTCAAAGGCAATTCAGTGGAACAAAGAATAATGTTTTCAAAAAATGGTACTGAGTCAGGTATGGTGGCTCATGCCTATAATCTCAGCATCAAGGAGGCTGAAGCAGAAGGATCGCTGGGAGTTCAAGGTCAGCCTGGGCTACACAGAGAGTTCAGGGGCAGCCTGAACATACAGCAAGACCCTGTCTCAAAATAAAAAACAAAAACAGTAAGAATCCATATGCAAAAAATATGAACCTTGACCCATATTCAGAACCATAGACAAAAACTGACTTTAACAGAATCATGGACCTAAATGAAAAACCATAGCATTCTAGAAGAAAGCACAGGCAAAAGGCTTAGTGACCTCGATTTGCAAATATTTCTTAGGATACAAAAGCATGCAAAAATCAATGAATTAGACTTTATTAAACACTTTGCTTTTCAAAAGATACTCTTAAGAAAATGAAAAGGCAAATTACAAAGTGGAAAATATTTGCAAAACATGCCTGAGAAAGTATCCAAAATATATAAAGAATTCTGACAACTTAAAAATGAGAAAACAAGCCAATAAAAATGAATAAAAGATTTGAACAGGTATTTCACAAGAGAATGGATGCAGGTAGAAAAAAAAAAGCACATTTTTTTTCAATGTGCTCTGGGCATCTTTAACCATAAAGGAAATGTAGGTTAAAAACATTAAAACACAAAAAAGATAAATCAGTTCTGGTTTCCTATGGCATAGTAGCATAACTATTGGTTATACTTGCCTATGACATATGTCAAAATGTCTCAAAAAGAAGAGTGAAATTCCCAACTCACAAAACTAACCCAAGTCTGAAGAAATGAAAGTATTTATTACTCTGGTTTGATTTATTAGACATTGTACACACATATCAGACTATCATAATCTAATTGTAGCTGTGGAGAGGCCGAGGCAGGAAGATTGCAAGTGCAAGACTAGTGGGGCAACCTAGTGGGATCCTGTCTCAAGATAAAATTTCAAAAAGGTCAGGGAAATAGGTCAGTGGTAGGGTGCTTGCTTGGGCTCAGTCTCCAGTACCAACTGAAAAAAATTCTCATAATGCCCCATAAAGGTATATAAATGTTATGTAAAAAGCCTCACAGTGATGACACTCTGTATGTCTGACAGCAAACCTACTTAGCGTGCAAACAAAACCCCCAAGCTACACCAAATGCTAACAAGGATGTGGAGCAACTAAAAGTATCTTATAAATATATTGCTTGCAAGAATGTAAAATGGCATAACTATTTCAGAAATGAGTTTGGCAGTTTCTTCCAGGTTAAATATACATCTGCCTTACAACCCAGAAATCCTGCTCCTAGATATTTACCTGGAGAAAGAAAAACATATTTATGCTGATGCTTGTCTGGAAATATTGTTAAAAACAGCAGCTCTGTTGAGATAATACCTTATATACCACACCGTCATCCCTTTACAGATGCGCACTTCAGTGGTTTTTAGATAGTCACAAAACTGTGCAACCATTAGCACTATCTCATTTTAGAACTTTTCATTGTTTCAAAAAGAAACTCAAAACTTGCCTGTCTCGTTCTTTTCCCAGACTCTCATTACTGCTAATCCACCCTGTCTTGAGGATTTGCTTTTTTGGATTTTACATATGCATGGATTTATACACATTAGAAGTGGAATATTTTATTTCTGGCTTCTTTTAGCCAGAAACTTAGCATGTTTCCAAGGCTTGTCCATGCTGTAGTGTGTATCAGAACTTCATTCTTTTTCATGTCAGAAAAGTATTTCATCGTGAATATAGCACGTTTCATTTGTCTGTCCATCTGTTGGTGGCTCTTTGGATTACTTTCAATCTGGTTATTACGAACAATACTATAGTGAATAATAATGTACAAGCTGTTGTATGACTATGTTTTTGATTTTCTCAGGACTAGGAGTAGAGGCCCACGGAGTCCAGGAATCATAGGATAACTCAATTTTATTTTTTTAAGGAACTATCGAACTTTTTCAAAATAGCTGTATCATCATTTGTTTTTGACTTCCAGCATTTAGCAGGAAGGTGGCTATCAGGTAGGAGAAAGATGGAACTTCACTCACTGTGGTCTGGTATTAATGAAGCTCTTCCACTGGGCTCACTTCATGGAAGACATTGGCAGTGGCTAGCAGTGTGTGAGGATTTCACTTTCTCCATATTCTCCCCAACACGTGTGATTGTCTGGCTTTTTTATTGTTGCCATCCTAATAGACATAAGAAATTGTACACAAACATTTATAGACTATTTATTCACACCTTCCCCAAAGGGGAAATAGCCCAAATGCACACTGATTAGATAAACAGTAAGACTCATACATTAGAATGACATGGATGGATCTCAAAGTCATTACGCTAAATGACAAAAGGCAGACACAAAAGCTATGAATGATCCCACTTGCATGACATTATAGAAAATGCAGAATATGGGGACAGAAAACAAATGGACCAGAGGTTACCAGAGATGGAGCTGGAGAAGGGATTGACTACAAAGGATCACAAGGGAATTTTTAAAAAGCTTTAACTTATTCTATGCTTACTGAAAAACGGAAGATAACCCCAATAATTCCCATACACTGACACCTAGCTTCTCCTATTACGAGCACCTTGTGTTAGTTTGGTACAAATGTCACAAGTCTTGATCCAGCATTGTTCACTGGAGTCCACACTTTACTGAGTTCAGCTTTTCTCTAATGTCCCCTTTCTGCTCTAGGATCTTGACTAGGGTGGCACATTCTTTTGAGCTATCACGTCTCCTTAAGTTCCTCTTGGCTGTGACAATTTTTCAGACCTTTTTGTTTTTGATGACTGTAACAGTTCTGAGAAACAGGTCAGGCATTTGTAGGATGTCCTTCAGTTAATGTTTGTCTGATGTTTTTCTTCTGCTTTGACTGGGACTACTGGTCTAGGGGAGGGAGAACCCAGAGAAATGTCACTTCTGTCACAAACTATCCAAGGAACAAGCCATACAAAGGGCTTGCTAATGTGATGTTGATCTGGACCATCTGGGTAGGGAGAGTTTTTTAGGATTATGAGGGAACTTTTAGGATGATGACAATATTACATATTTTGACAGTGGTTATTGCATAACTGTATTTATCAAAAATCACAGAACTGTTCATTTAAAAAGTGGATTTAATAATTTAAATTTACTTCAATAAACCTGATTTTTAAAAATTGATAGGGAGAAACTCATAGGTCCACCATCAGCATCAGATATTTCAAATGCATCTCTTAATTATTAATGGAAAAGATGAAAAAATAACCAAGATGTAGAAGATTTGGATGGCACGAGTAACAACTTCATCTAATGGACAGTAATTGAATCCTGCATCCTGCAGTCAGATTCTTCCCAGGCACTCATGGGCCATTTACAGCAATCAATTATATCCTGGCTTAGAAAGCAAGCTCCAAAAAATCAAAGAGAGAGGACTTTCTTTGGCCACAATGCCGTGCAGTCAAAAGATAAAAACAAACATGATTTTAAAAATTTCCATGTATTTGGGAATTTTCTTAGGGATAGACAAATTGACCAAAGAAGAGGGGAACCAAAAAGAATGTGGAACGCTGATCTAGGGCAGGGGAACTTGTCAGAGCAGCAGGCAAGAGGTTCATAGACTGAGTGCCTATGCATGTAGATAAAACAACCGTTGGATCACCACCTTACAGCTTCCTTGAGAATGAGTTCTTCTAAGTGCTCAAAGCAAAACTTTAATACTGCTTGAAGAAAATATGGGTTAGTATCTTCTGACTTCATGGTAGGGAAATAATTTTTAAATAAAAAAATTAATCATGATGAAAAGACCGAAACAATAAAAAATAATACTTTCTCTTCACCCAAAGACACCTGAAAGTGAGTGAAAAGACAAGCCAGATCTAGAATATACAGATCTGTTCTCTATTACTATAATGAACTCCCTAAGGCAAGGTAGCTTACAAAGAAAAGAGGTCTATTTATCTTTCAGTTTTAGAGGTTGTAGTCTGTACAGCCTTGTGCTGGCTCCGGGGAGGTATCTCTGGCAGATTGCTTCACCATGGTGGGGGTTTATGGGAGAGGAAGAGATCATGTAACAAGACAGGAAGTCAAAGGCCCCAAGGCCCCACTTCTTAAAAAGTCCCGCCTCTTAAATTTCCCACCACTTACCATTGCTGCTCCAGTAACCAAGCTTCCAACACATAAACCATGGGAGCACACACTTAAACCGTATACAAAGCATAGCCCACACATATCTGATTTAGGCTTTATATCAGGAAACCCAATGGATCAGTAAGAAAAGAACAAACAAGGGGGAAATGGGAAAAATGAAATGGCATTTCACAAAAGATGAATGTTCTTGCCAAGAAGTGTGAAGAAATGCTTAAATCCACTGGCAATCAGGCACATGAAAGTCAAGAGTGCCACAAGGTATCACCAACACATGTGATTGCTAACAATTAGGTCTGACATTATTAAATGTTGTTGAAAATGTGAATTAACAGGAACTCAAAAAATTGCAGGTAGGAGTGTAAGCAGGTTTAGCACTTTGGAGAAATAATTGGGCATTTGTTTGTACAAATGACCATGTAGTCATCAAAGTTTCCACTCCACAGCCACCAGATAAAGTCAATAACTTAAGAGACAAAATAATAGGAGAAGAAAAGCTTTATTAGTAGGAGACGGAGGCTGTCACTCAAATTCCATCTTGCCAGGGGACATAGGTGCAAAGTTTCTACGGGGGCTCTGTGGGGCCAATTTTAGCCATAGGCAGGCCCCAGAATGCTCATCAGTTCCCTTGGGTGTGGTTTTGATGATGTCTACGGGTGATCAGGCTTTCAGGCATTTGTTATTCCTGTAAAACTTGGGGAAGGTTACTTATTAGGAGATGTATGACTGGTGTTGTTCTTTGCCTTATCCCTGTGTTTTCCTTTTCTGACAAGGTTGACTATATTGGTTAATTATTTGGAGAGGGAGACATAGGGGAGTGAGTGGAATTCACTTACAGAGAAAAACAGACTTGCTAGGGCTTGGAAATGAGTTAACCATTCACTGGTTTCACGCACTGGTGAACTTAATTCCAGCTCTTCTGTGTTCAGGATTCTGTCTAAAAGGGAGCCAGAGATGCACCTCGCATGTTCCTACCAGCACTGTTTGTAGCTACAGAAGTGTCAGAAGTAGCGTGCTGCCTATGAGTGCAAGTGTGGTGAGAAAATTGTGCTGTGTATGCAATGGAATATTGTGAAGCCATGAAAATGAATGGATCACAGCTACTGCCAGACACAGACGAACACTTCTCCACATGAGTGAATAACCCAAGTCCCGGAGAATATATTAGTTTGGTACTTTTTTTTTGGTAATATTTGAAACTAAGAAAAAACATAATATCTATGCATGGTGCTAAGTAAGTTATGCAAGCAGAACAAGGCAGTGATATATACAAAATCAGGTCACCTCTAGGGCAAGGGAAGGGGAGGCTAGGAATTTGGATGTTATTTATACACAGATGTGGGAGCCTGTTCTCTCTCTCTCTCTCTCTCTCTCTCTCTCTCTCTCTCTCTCTCTCTCCAGCTTCCTTTCTTTTTTGGAGCACTGGGGATGGAACCCAGGGCCTTGTACATGCTTAGCAAGTGCTCTACTCCTGACTTGACACCCGGCTCCAAAATTTATATACTGAAATCTTAGTCCCTAAGGTGACAGCATTAGGAAGTAGATCTTTGCTTTGATTTTTGAGGTGCTGGTGGGGGGCGACCCAGTGCTTCATGCATACCAGGCAACTGTTTTACCAGGGAGCTGCACCTCCAGGTCAAGGGGACATTTCTAAGAAGAATGGCGATTCCATTGGGTGCTTGAAAAGATGCCACGGTGTGCGGCAGGCATCACTTCTGTTGCACATTCAGGCGTTTTCTTCCCTGAACTCTGTTTTCTCTCCTAGTAAGGATAAGAGGAAGTCTGCACTGGGTACCAAGTGGCCTCAGAATACATTACCAGCCCACTCACTTTCCACCAAGCCCTGTGAGGTAAGTTAGCGTCACACAAAACACACGAGGAAACCAAAGCACACAGGTGGCAAGCTGCTCCCCCAAAATCACAGCTTCTTGGCGCTGCTCTCAGAGCCGAACCGGGCTCTGCTGCCCTATCAGTAGTCGGAGGAGAGGATGAGCCCGCGGGCGGCGACTCCATGCTGCGAGGGGCTGTATATGTGCGTTCACCTCATACTCACACCAGCCTGTCCATTTGTCCCTTTATCCACTCATTCTTTTATCCATTCATCTCTTTGTCTGTCCATCCACCCATTATTCTATTACCTTCCACTGGTTTATCTGCCTATTCATCCGTTCCTTCACCAGCCAGTCACTTGGTTACCCACCTGTCTGCCCATTGTCTTATTCATCCATCTATCCAACTATCTATCCTTCTTCATCCTTTCATCTGTCTGTCCATCTGTCTAACATATTCCCATCTACCTATCCATCATGATTGTATCCATCCATCCACCCTCTCTCCCTCATGCAATGAAATTCTATGTTGAGCCAGGTCTTGCTCAAGGCATCACAAGAAGAAGGCAGGTAAGAGGGACTGGATCATAGGGCTTGGGAAGCAGGGAGATATTGGTCTTTGACCAGGGGAGTCAGAGTGATCCAAGTGATAGTTCAAGAAGGTCCCAGGTTGAAAGGGTATCCGGGGAGTTAGATTGTCGTTGGGTAGTTAGGAGACGACGGTGAGTCATTCCACCCAGGGTCACACTGACAGCAGGGGTAAGAAAGGACCTTGGGGAGGAGCAGGAGTCAACAAGACTGATGCAGTGGATCCCTGAGTAAGAGAGCAGGTGGCCTGTCTGAAACTGAGCTGGGAAATTCAAGAGGGAGAGAAATGACAGCAGGTGTGGGTGGCTTTTCTTTATTTTTAAACATTAAAAAAATTGTTTTGGAGATTACACAGAAGATGCACATAGGGGTTTACTTTTGTTTTGTTTTGTTTTGGTGGTACTCAAGACTGAACCCAGAAACTACACAATGAGCTGCATTATCCTTATTTTTGGGATAAGATTACTAGGTTGCCTGGGATAGGCTTGAACTTGGAGTCTCCTGCCTTAGCCTCCTAAGTATGCACAGCTTAGTAAAAATAATAAAGCAAGTCTCTGTGTCACCACCATCTTGGCAAAGAAAGAGAATAATATGTAATAAGATATCCATTCCGGTTTGATTATTAACTGCTTTTGAAGTCTTACAATGTCCCCAATGTTGTGTTTCTATTAAAATTGCTATGTAATGCTATGTTCAATTATATATGTCTGATGATGCAGACAATTCTATTGGAAATAACAAGAGACAGCATAGTAACTACTGTAGATCACCTAATATTGTGGTTTTATATGTCTTTTTCTTTTTCTCTTTTTGAGACAGGGTCTCTCTATGCAATTCAGGCTGGCCTTGAGCTTACTTTGTAGTCCAGGCTGATCTCGAACTCGCAACGATCCTCCCACCTCAGCCTCCTAAGTGCTGGGATTACAGGCATGAGCCACCACACCCGGCTTATATGTCTTTTTCGATTCGTGTTTTTCTAGGAATTTTTTTTGTTGTCTTGTTTTGATCTGTTTTGCCCTATAATACAGAAAGGATAGGTATACATGTAGAGATTCACACATGTGGAGGATTTCTAAACAGTTTACAGGAACAGATTATATAATGCACGATGTAATGAACAGATTCTCTAAAGGAGAGACATTAAGATACCCAGTGCTAATTATGTAGCATTATAATATAAAATCTAGCAGTACTATTATTCACTGTTCAGAGTGATATTAGTGTTGTCTCTTATGTTCAATTTCAGCATACGTAAAGATATGGACAGTTACTTCAAAGAGAACGAGAGACATGATGGCAGCCATTGTTGACTTCCCTATTGTCTGGTCTTGAAGACCTAAAAAGCCTTCATCATCCTGTTTTGATTAGTTTAGTCCTATAATGTTCAGTATGTGTTCACTGTGTGTGAAGATGTGGGCAACTATTTGTTTGCGGTATTTTAAGAAACATAGCATCTGATGATGCTAGGGTCTCATACATATTTCGGTAAAGGTTCTATCCATGAACTCAACTCTCAGCCCCATTATGAATATTCTTATGTGAAGAGTGATTGTATCTGTTTGTTATACAGACTACACAACTGGGTGTGGGATTTCTGAGCCAGGGATGTAAAGCCCACACACAGCTCCCTATACCTTGTATCTTTACTTTACTAGGTTATGCCAGTTTTCTGGAGTCCAGCCCAGTGGTAGATGAGTGTTCCCATCGCTCCATGGAGTGACACTAGGTGTCACTAATTTTGGGCACTCTGGTGGTGATTGGTGTTATCTAACAGTTATTATAGGTTGCATTTCCATAGCATGTTTATTAGCTAGTTGGATCATTTTTTTTGAAGTGCCTACTCAGATCCTTTGCCCAGTTGCATTTACAGCAGACACCTCTGATGTCTGATTTCAGCTTCTGTGAGATGGCCAAACCTCCCACTGCCAAAGGACCAGTCTTCCTACATTCTACACTAGGGCTCTCTCTAATGATATGGAAACACATAGAATGGGGAGCTGATGGCTACTGGAGAAGTGCGCTAGCCTCTTGACCTGCACGGAGACAGTGGTGCAGCTCAGAGGTCCTGAGGAACCCAGCCCACTGGCTACAACAGTGACCTTGAAAATGCCATTGTGTTGGGGTTTCCACTGCCCAACTCAGTGGCTTCTTGCCAGATCCTTGCTCCTACCGTCACTTTCTAGTTACACTGCTTCTACCCAGGGCCTTGTCTCAGCCTTGATTTTCATTTTTTTCCTGTTGATTTTGTTGGGACTATTCACATATTGAATACTACACTTCTGTCAGTTGTAGTATTGCAAATAGATTTCCATTTTGTGACTCACCTTTTTCATTCCCCTGCCTCTTGTGCTGCTTTCTTTGGAAGAGCAAAAGTTCTTTGATTTGATGTATTCTAATCGTTAAATATTTATTTTATGGTTTATGCTTTTTGAATCTGTTTAAGAAATCCTTCCCTGTTCTAATGTCTATGTTGTTGCTTAGTAGTTTTATGACTTTTTTACCCATTGCTCTTTAATTGATTTTTGTGTGCTAGGATCAGATTTTGTCTCTCCTAGCATCATTTATTGAAAAATCAACTTTTTCTTGTTCAGAAGTGCTGCCTCTGTCATAAGCCAGGTGGCTGTGTAAGAGCAGGACTGCTGGCGCATTTCCATCTTAGGTTTTTGCAGGTGTCACACTATGTTTCAATTACATTTTAGAATGTTGTCAGAATTTTGCACATTTCTGGTTAGACCCACTTCTTGGTGCTTGGTGTAGTTTGAAGTACTAGAAATGATGGTTCCACGGGTCATCTGTGGTGTTGTAATGAATTACTCATTAGACTCAGAGGCCAGGATGACAAATGGATCTTGTCTCCCAGCATTAGTGAGGCAGGAATCCAGGAGTGGCCTAGCTGAGTCCCCTGTTCAAGGTCTCTTATGAAGTTTCAGACAAAGTCTGGGCTGTGGTCTCTTCTGAAGATGAAGTGTAGGGAGCTGAATCGTGGGCTGCCCATGACATGGCCTCTGGCTTCCTGTAAAACAGCTGATCTGAGAGAGAAGGGAAAGCACATGAAATGGAAGGTTCAGCCCTTTGGTAAACTAACATCTGAAATCATACAGATTTCTATCATATTCTTCGGATTACAAGAGAGTGAGTCACTAAATCCAGCTTCTACATGAGGATGGGACTATACAAAAGCACAACCACCAGGAGATAGAGACCCTTGGGGGCCACTGTGGAGGCTGGTCTTTACAGTGCTATAATTATTTTTTCATTTTCTAGCCCTAACAGCAACCATATAGTATTGCATGATTATGTTTTAATATTGATTTTTGTCTTCAGTAATCTTGATACCATCTCTTATTAATTCTAATAGTTTATGTGTAGATTCTTTGGGTTTTTAATGTACAAATCATGTCATAAATGAATCATGAATTATACTTTATTTAGCTGATCTTTGCTTCCTTTCTCTTTCTTACTTTATGGGTCTTAGCAGACAAGATTTTAACAACAGTGGTAACAGTGGGCTTCCTTATCTTTTTACCAACACAAAGGGTAGGTTTTTCACAGTGAAAACACGAAAGTATCATGTTTGCTGTAGGGTTTGTTTTTAAATCAGATTTAGGAAGTTTTTGTCTATTTCTAGTTTTCTAAAGATATTTCTTTCTTTTGAAAATCATGGAGAAGACACTTGAACAAGATGTAACTCCAGACTTCCAGCTCACCACAGGCAAATCCAGGAGGGCAGAGAGGTGAAACAGTTCCAGAGCCACCCACCTGAACTCTCTGAAATGGTAAGAGTGGAAGTATCAAAGTAGATGAATGAGGCTCTAGAAAAAATCAAATCAGAACTCATTTCTCAGATAGCTACAGAGATGGTGACCATAATGAAAGACATGCTTTGTGTCTCTAGAGTAGACAAAGATAAAAATAGAGGAGTTTAGGAAAATCATGGAAAGCATGAGCACCCAATATAGGGAAGAAATGAAATCTATGAAACAGATTCAAACAGATATACAGGAGGTTCAAAATTTGAAAGTATATGCATCAAAACCAGCCAATGTGAATATAGAATATCAGATACAGAAGATAGTATTGCCGTTAGCAATCATGTAAAGACAGGTTTCTTAAAAATATCAAGGGACCATGAGAAATCAATTTAGTAAACAGAAGATGATGCAAAGAAGAATTGAGTCAATGAAAAAGCCAAAGATAACACAAATGATCAAAAACCCTGTTTTTAGAAGTTATGGCAGAAAATTTCCCAAACAGGGAAAATGAACTTGACATACAGATAAGTGTGACATACAGAAGTCCAGTTAACCATATAAAAAATTACACCAATGCATATAATAGTTAAGATTCTAGAAATTCGGCACAAGAACTGAATGTTGTAAGCTATTAGAGAAAAGAAAAAAAAATCGCCTATACAGGAAAGCCCAAAAGAATCAAAACAGACTTTTCAACACAAATCCTCAAGTCAAGAGGAGCTTGGAGTGAAATATTTCAAGCCCTACAAGAAAACAACCTTCAACCCAGATTGATGTACCCTGAAAAGCAGTCTTTTAAAACTGATGGAGAGATTTTTTGTTTTTATCAGTACCAGGGATCTAACTCAAGACCGCACTCTTCCACGGCAGGTGCTTATGCTGCTGAGCTAAATCCCCAGCCCCGGGAGCAGAATTCTTGCTGGATCGATTTTACTGGTTTCGATGTCCTGTGGCCTGATTAGCAGAGAACCTGGGAGACCCTTTAGACACGGAATGGAGGAGGTGACCTTTGAGGATGTGGCTGTGAACTTCAGCAATGAAGAGTGGGCTTTGCTGAGTCCATCCCAAAAGAACCTCTACACAGATGTGATGGGTGATACCTTTAGGAACATGACTGCAATAGAAATGACAAGCTAGGGAAATCCTATGGACATACACCTTTGAATCAGTGTAAAGAAGTATTTCTTTGTACTGCAGAAAGTAATGTGAATGTGAAAGAAACAGAAACACACCACAATGTTCAGATCCATGAAAAATATTGCAGTGGAGGGAAACCTGATTTATGTAAGCAACGTGGGAAAGTTTTACCACACATGGAATTTGTAAGAAACATGAAAGAATTCACAGAGGAGAGAGACCCTACATATGTAAGCAATGTGGGAAAGCTCTTACAACATGTACATAATTGTGAAGTACATGAAACTCTTCACGCTGGAGAATAACGTTATAAATGTAAGCACTGTGAGAAAGCTTTCAACACACGTACTTAGTGTGAAATCCATGAAAATATTCACACTGGGAAGAAATCATATATATGTAAGAAACGTGGGAAGGCTTTTAGCAGTAACATTAATTGTCAAATACATGAAAATGTTCACACCGGAGAGAAACCCTATGTATGTAAGCAATGTGGGAAAACTTTTAACACACATGCATATTGTAAGGAACATGAAAGAATTCACACTAGAGAGAAACCCTATGTATGTAAGCAATGTGGGAAAGCTTTTAAGATACGTGCATATTATAAGATACATGAAAGAATTCACAATGGAGAGAAATCCTATTTATGTCAGCAATGTGGAAAAGGTTTCACCCAATCTGGACATTGTAAAGAACATGAAAGAATTCACACTGGATAGAAACCCTATGTATGTAAGCAATGTGAGAATGCTTTTACCATACATGGACAGTGTAATTAACATGAAAAAATTCACACTGAGAGAAACCCTATGTATGTAAGTAATATGAGAAAGCTTTTACTACACCTGGACAGTCTAAGAAACATGAAAGAATTCACACTGGAGAGAAATCCTATGTATATAAGCAATTTGGGAAAGTTTTTACTCAACATGGACATTGTAAGCAACATGAAAGTTCACACTCAAGATATATCCAGTGTATATAAGCATTGTGACAATGGTTTGAGCACATGTGCATATTGCATAATGCATGAAAATCTTCACACTTGTCAGAAAACTTATATATGTGAGGAATGTGGGAAAGGTTTCAGCAGAAACAGTCATTGTCCAATACATGAAAAAATCCACACTTTTGAGAAACCCTATGTATGTGAAGAATGTGGGATAACTTTCACCACACATGGATATTGTGAAATACATCAATGACTTCACACTGGGGAGAAACACTATGTATATAACAATGTGGCAAAGCTTTTACTGCATGCAGTAATTGCAAAACACATGAAACAATTCACACTGGGAAGAACCACTGGCTATGTAAGCAAGTGGATACACTTTCAGCAGCCAGAGTGTAACTGAAGTACATGAAGAAACACACACTAGAGATAAATCCTATGTGTTATGGGAATCCTCTCAGCACACATGATAATTGTTACGGATCTGAAAGAGCTCACTGGGCTGAGATCCTATGTGGATTAGCAATAGAGCAATCCATATTTGTTGTTAAATACATAGAAGAAAAACACTGGTCAGACAGTTTAGATCTAAGTTTACTTTAAAATTCCCTAGGAGACATAAAGAAATAATCAATACAGAAGTTTGATGTCAACATTTCTTCACAAATTTTCCAGAAACGACAAATCTGAGGTGGAGCTTTCCTCAACTGCACACGTTGTATGGTTTTCAGTTAATCACTTGTACCTCTCTAGATTTTTTAAAGTGTCTTTGTGCTTCAACATGGCATCTTGTAATTAAACATGGTAAACTGAAATGTGCTTTTCACTTTCAAGAATGAATGGTGACTGTTGTAGTCAGGGGCTGTGCACAGAGAACAATTGGATCAAGACAGGAGTTTATAATATTATTTTTATAATAGTCACTGGGAGTTAACACAGGAAATTGCAGGAAGTCTATCCGCAACACCAAAGACATAGATTATTTAGTCAAGAGCCTAAACCCCACAGCAATGTCCCACATGAGTCCATATAAAAATCCAGAGCTCAGTACAATGCCTCCCATAAGTCCAACTGGAGGTCCAGAGCCCACAAGATGGACTCACAGAGTTTCTTTTATGGATCCATGCCGGGAAGACCCAAGGGTCAGCAGTGGAAGCTAGAAAGTCTGTGCCAGCCGGATGAAGGAGCTGTGCTACTGGGATGAGGGTTCTACCCTGGAGCCGAGAAGTCACACTCACAACAAAGACCAGGGCTATCCTGAAACACACCACAGCTGTCCCAGTGACACGGAGGCCACAAGCTCCTCCGATGACAAGCACAGTCAGGTACATGCCAGGAAGCAGCATAACGAGCTCATCTTGGAGACCAAGCAGCACATGTCTTCCCATCTGGAGCCAGGAAGCAATGCTTGATGTGAGGACCAAGGCTTCTCCAGGAGAACCAACAGCTCAGACAGCGACTCTTAGGAGAACCCACAATGCCTCCTTAATGCCTCAACCCTTATCCACGTCACTTCTTCTCCACCTACTTATCCTGGCAACTTTCCTCAGGTGGAGCATCTTTGCTCAATGCCATGCTGATGTAATCCAGCTGGCGTAAAGTTGACCACCAGTTCTTAATGCAAAACAGTGTCTATGTACTTAATGCTTTGGCTTTAAAACTTAATTTTTATATATTTTTGTGAATTGTAATATTTTTTTAAAGAGAAAAAACAGAAAAAGGGTAGAAATAATACAGAATTTCACAAAAATAAACAATATGTATTCACTAGTTGATAAGTTACATATTGTCATCTTAGAAATAGTTGTTCAAGTTAAAAAAAATAAAGCATACAAAGTGACATTCAAATAATAAAAAAAACTGATGGAGAAATAAGACACTTCTGTGACAAAGAATACTTGAGAAAAATCATAAACACCAAATCAGTACTCCAAAATGTTCTGAAGGATATTGTAGAAAGAAATAACAAGGATTATAACTCCAGGGACACCAACAAATGAATCCACCAGATAAAAAGTCCTCAATAAGATACTGGCAAACACGATGCAGCAAATCATCAAAAAGATTATACACCATGATCAAGTACGATTCAGCCCAGGAATGCAGGGACGGTTCAACATGTGCAAATCAATAAATGTAATGCAACATATTAACATAGCCAAGGGCAAAAACCATATTATCATCTCAATAGATCCAGAAAAAGCATTTGGCAAAGTCCAATACCCATTCACAATAAAAGAAAACCTGTGGAAAATTGGAGTAGATAATTTTTATCTTAACCTGATAAAAGCCATCTATGATAAACCAACATCCAGCATCATACTAAATGGACAAAAACTGAAAGCTTTCACTCTAAAACAAGGAATAAAACAAGAATGTTCACTGTCACTGTTCTTATTTGATATAGTTCTGAAAACATTAGCCAGAGCAATTCAAAGAGAAAGAAGTAAAAGAAATAAAGATCGGAAAGAAGTTAAATTGTCATTAATTGCGGATGACATAATACCGTACATAGAGTATCCCAAATATTCCACCAAAAGACTTCTAAATTCAATAACCAAATTCAGTAGCATAGCTGGATAGAAAGTCAAGACTCGAAAACCAATAGCCTTTTTGTACACAAATAACAAACTCATTGAGAGATAAATAAGGGAAACAGTGCCTTTCATGACAGCATCCAAAAAAGAAAGAAAGCAAGACATAGAAATCAGTCTAACAAAAGAAGTAAAAGACCTCTACACTGAAAATTATAGTGCTCAAAAAAAAAAAACAGCATAACAGAAATGAGGCAGAGAAGGTTGGTTATAATCTCTAACATAGATGGCCTTGATACACTAAATTAAAAAAAAAAAAGAGCCACACGTGGAGTAGATCAGGAGGAGGGTCCACCGAGATGCTATTTATAGGAAATATAATTAACATGAAAAAGAGTACATGGACTGAAAATCAAAGATGAGAAAACAGTGCTCTGTGTGACAGACAACCAGAGTAATAGGGGCAACTAGACCAGTATTTGTGGACAAGTTGGAAAGACAGGCTTTAATAGGTAAAGGAATACAATTAGAGATCAAGTCCATGAGCGAGAAGGTTCGGAACCATTTAGGTAAATAGCAGGTTGCCCCCCTCAATTTAAAACCAAGGGTCTTGGTCAGACCCGAAAATCCACAGTGTACCCTGGGGAAGTGAAAGGGAGGGAGAGTCCTAAAAAAATGGCAGAAGATATTGTTCATAATGAATCAGGATTTAAAACCCACATTATTCACACCACTCTGCTTAGATAGATTTTATTCTGTCCCAGTTTGTCTACTTACATTAGATTTGAGGGCACAGACAGCTATCCCAGAAACATCAGGATATAGCACAGTAATCATCTTTAATTTCCTATTATCTTTATTTTTTTACATTTTTTATTTAAAGAGAAAAACAAAACAAAATAAAACAGTAGAAGGCTACAAGTAATACAGAATTTCAAAAGAAAAAATATACAGTAAGAATTCACTAATTAATAGATTACATATTGTCATCTCAGAAACAGTTGTCCAGGTTACAAAATTAAAGCATACAAAGTGGACATTAATACAGTGAGATTGCAGACAGTTCTGTTCAATGATCTAACAAAAACTCAGTAATATGGTTTTCTATCCTACATACTTAAATATACTTGCAGTTATATCCTTTAGATCATTTTCTTTCCTCTCTTTTTTATGCTAACAATCACACATTTTGGGTTCCATTACTCCCACAGTTCCCATAACTTTTTCTTTGAAGAGGAAAAGAAAAAACAAAACAAAACCCAATGTGACAAAGTAAAACAGAGTCAGAAAAGGAGGATGGACATAGTATATAATGCAAAAAGCGATTACTAGGTGATCAACAAAGATTACCATTATGCCTCTTGTTATCTTAAAAGGAGTTGCCTATATCAGCTGGTATAAAAGAATTGAACAAAACAGTATGGAACAAGACCAATAAAACCCACATTGGAGACCTTACAGGACTTCCCAAGAAGATAATAGTCAAACCATAATGGGCATCATAGAATATCTTGTTGCCTTCCAAGTGGTTGCCTATACCCTCAAATTTGATACTATTAAACAAAACAGAATATAATAAAATCAGTCAGAACAAGATGTGGAGAACAATACAGGGGTTCAAATCAGGTTAATAGGAAAACAAAAAAGTTGCTATAATATATCCCGCTATTTTTAATTTAGTTTTCCCTTAATTAAAAGATACTAAGAAATAAATTATTTTTTAAAAAAGGAAAAAAAGGGGGGAGATTGAGATAAAAAAGAACATATCAATAGAACAACACAGGTCAGAACCGAACCATTTAAACATCATTGGGTTTCACCACCAGATAGCCTGACATTAGTAGTAGTTACCATAGTGTCTCTCCTTGGAATATTTGAGTCTAACTTCGTATACTATAGCATCAAACTTATCAAGACAGTGTGAAACCACTCAAGAGAATGAAAGTATTGCAGGGTATTTAGAACCAGCTAACAGAAACCGAACATTGGTTTCTATATTATCTCTTTGCCTATAAAAAATTTTGCTTATACTATTGCATACATTAAAATATAATAAGATACAACATGTTAGAACCAATGGAAACAGACGAACAACAACTTGATGGGACTTCAAAACAGGATGATATTAAATCAGCACTAGCTATTACACTGTCTTATTTTCTTCAAAATAGCTATTCGTAGTATCACAGACTATAAAATAGAACAACCCAGATTAAAACCATTCCAATTAATGAGTGAAAACATTATATGGCTTCAGACGAGTGTGACTGGGAATCATGATTACCATGTATTTTATGTATTCTTATCATTTCTTACACTAGGGAAACTTCGGTATTTATACATGTGAGTTTGATTTATTTCACTTACGAGTATGGTCTCAAACTGCATTCATTTATTTATAAATGTCTCAATGTGATCATTCTTTATTGTTGAGTAGTACTCCATTGTATAAAAATACCACAACTTTTTTATCCATTCCTCAGTTGATGGACACTTAGGTTGTTTTCAAGATCTGGCTATTACAAATTGTGCTGCTATAAACATGGGTGCACATATATCACTGTGGTATGATGCTTTCAGTTCTTCTGGGAATATGCCTAGAAGTGGAATAGCTTGGTCAAATGGGGCTTCCAGTCCCAGGTTTCTGAGAAATCTCCAGACTGACCTCCACAATGGTTGCACTAGTCTACACTCCCACCAACAGTGCAGGAGAGTTCCTTTTCCCCCACAGCCTCTCCAGCATTTGTTGTTGGTGGTTTTCTTGATCTTGGCCATTCTTTCAGGAGTGAGATAGAATCTCAGTGTGGTTTTAATTTGCATTTCTCTAATGACTAATGATGATGAGCATTTTTTCACATATTTATTTGCCATTTGTATTTCTTCATCTGAAAATTGTTTATTCATCTCAGATGCCCATTTTTGGATGGGGTCTTTGAATTTTGGGGGTCTGATTTTTTTAATTCTTTATATATTTTAGACAGAAGTCCTTTGTCTGAGGGGCAGTTCACTAAGATTTTTTCCCAGTTTGTGGTTTTCTTTTCACTATGTTAGAGATTTCTTTTGATGTGCAGAAACTTTTTAATAAGATGTGATCCCAATTATTGACTCTGGGAAATATTTCCTGTGAGGTTTGAGTCTTGTTCATGAATTCTCTACCTACCCCTATGTCTTCAAGGTTTTTACCCAATTTGTCTTCCAATAGATTTAGCGTTTCTGTTTTAGTATTTAGATCTTTGATCCATTTAGATTTTATTTTAGTATATGGTGATAGGGAAGGGTCTAGTTTTAGTTTTCGGCATATGGAGAGCCAGTTTTTCCAGCACCACTTATTAAAGAGATTGTCGTTCTTGCAGTGAACATGTTTGGCCCCTTTATCAAAGATAAGGTGGTTGAGTGTGTTTGTAGTTGTGGTTGTATCTTCTAATATATTCCACTGATCTTCAGCTCTGTTTTGATTCCAGTACCACGTTGATTTTACTACAGTTGCTTTGTAGTATAACTTCAAGTCAGGGATTGTGATGCCTCCTGCCTTGCCTTTGCTCCTTAGAACTGTCTTTGCTATTCTAGGTCTCTTCTCACTCCAGATCAATTTTTGGAGTGATTTCTTGAGATCTATGAGGTATGTTGATGGTATTTTTATAAGGATTGCATTGAATCTGTATAACAGTTTTGGGAGAACGGCCATTTTCACAATATTTATTCTTCCTATCCATGAGCAAGGGATGTCTTTCCATTTTCTGAGATCATCTTCAATTTCATTTTTCAGTGTATTATAATTTTCCCTGTATAGGTCTTTCACTTCTTTCATGAGAATAATTCCCAAATATTTCATTTTTTTGGTTGCTAGTGTGAAGGGTGTGGCTTCTCTTATTTCTCTCTCTGTGATTTTGTTGTTAGTGTATAGGGATACTATTGATTTTTGAGTATTGATTTTGTATCCAGCCACATTGCTGAATTTATTTATTATATCTAAGAGTCTTTCAATGGAGTTTTGGGGGTCTTCTATGTAGAGTATCATATCATCTGCAAATGTGATAATTTAACTTTTTCTTTTCCTAACTTTACACCTTTTATTTCTCTCTCTTATCTAATTGCTCTGGCTAGTATTTCCAGTACTATATTAAATAAGAGCAGTGATGGGGACATCCTTGTTTTGTGCCTGATTTTAAAGTAAAGACCTTCAATTTTTGGCCATTTAGTATGATACTGGCTGTTGGTTTGTCATAGATGACCTTTATTATGTTGAGGTAAAGACCATCTATTCCAATTTTCTGCAAGGTTCTTATCATAAATAAATGTTGTACCTTATCAAAAGCTTTTTCTGCATCTCTAGAAATGATCATGTGATTCTTACTTTTGACTCTATTGATATGGTGGATTACCTTTATTGATTTATGTATGTTGAACTATCCCTGAATACCTGGGATGAACCCCACTTGGTCATGGTATATAATCTTCTTAGTGATTTGCTGCGTCCTATTTGCCAATATTTTATTGAGGATTTTTGCATCTGTATTCATTAGGGAGATCAGTCTATAGTTCTCTTTTATAGTTGGGTCTTTCTCAGGTTTTGGTACTAGAGTAATATTTGCTTCCAGGAATGACTTAGGAAGGATTGCTTCCCTTTCAATTTCATTGAATAGTTTGAGGAGTGTCGGCATTAGGTCTTCTTTATATTTCTTGTAGAATTCTGCAGTGAATCCATCTGGGCCTGGGCTCTTCTTGGTGGGTAAGGCCTTAATTACATTTTCAAGTTCATTAGCAGAGATTGGGTTATTCAACAGTTTTATATCCTCTTGATCTAGCTTTGGTACTTCATATGCTTCTAAGAATCTGTCTATTTCCTCTGTGTTATCAAACCTTTGAGAGTAGAGGTTTTTGAAATAGGTGTTAATGATCTTCTGTATTTCTATTGGGTGTGTAGTGATTTCACCTTTTTCATTCCCCATTGCATGAATTTGAGCTTTTTCTTCCCTTTTTAAAATAAGGTTGGCTAGGGGCTTATTGATTTTATTTATTCTTTCAAAGAACCAACTCTTTGATTCATTGATTTTTTGGATTGTTTTCTTAGTCTCTATTGCATTGATTTCTGCTCTGATTTTTATTATTTCCTCCCTTCTTTTGGCTTTGGGCTTGACTTGCTCTTCTTTTTCTAGATATTTGAGGTGTAACATCAGGTTATTTATTTGTATTTGTTCTGTTTTCCTGATATGGGAACTCAGTGCAATAAATTTTCCTCTGAGAACAGCTTTCATTGCATCCCACAGATTCTGGTAAGTTGTATTTGTGTTTTCATTTGTTTGTAGATATTGTTTAATTTCTTTTTTAATTTCCTCTGTGACCCACTGATTACTCAAGAGTGTGTTATTCAGTTTCCATGTGTTTGTGAGATTTTTGCAGTATCTTTTATCATTAATTTCTCATTTCATAGCACTATGATCTGATAACATGCAAGGGATAATTTCAACTCTTTTGCATTTATTTAAATATGTTCTGTGAGTTAATATATGGTCTATTTTAGAGAATGACCCATGTACTACTGAGAAGAATGTGTATTCTGTTGTTCTTGGGCAGAATACTCTGTATATGTCTATCAATTCCATTTGTTCACAGGTGTGATTTAGTTCTTTTATTTCTTTGCTGATTTTCTGTCTGGTTGATCTGTCCATTGATGTCAATGGTGTGTTAAAATCTCCTGTTATAATTGTATTACTGTTAATTTGGTTTTTCATTTCTGTTATTACTTGTTTTTTATAACTGGGTGCTCTGGAATTTGGTGCATATATATTTAAGATAGTTATCTCTTCCTCTTGAAGTTTTCCCGTAACCAGTATGTAGTGACCTTTCTTTATCTCTTCTGATCATTATTGGTTTGAAGTTCACATTGTCTGCAAACAGAGTAGCTACCCCCACCTTTTTGGGGGGTTCCTGTTGTATGAAGTATTGTTTTCCATCCTTTGACTTTCAGTCCGTGAGTATCATTTTGGGTTAGATGGGTTTCTTGTAGACAGCATATGGTTGGATTTTGTTTCTTGATCCATTCTGCCAGTTTATTTCTTTTAATTGGTGCATTGAGACCATTTACCTTAATGGTTATAACTGTTATATATTGGTTTATTGCTGACATGTTATATTTCTGCTGCTGCATCTTTATCTTTCTGCTCTGTTTAATTGTTGGCTTTGTGTAGTGGTTTTTTCCTAAGTGTATCTAAACTTTCTTTCAGTATCCTTTGCAGAATTGGCTTGGTGATCATGAATTTCTTCAGCTGTTCTTTGCTGTGGAAGTATCTTATTTCTCCATCAATTTTGAAGGACAGTTTTGCAGGGTATATCAGTCTAGGTTGGAAATCATTTTCCTTTAGGATCTGAAATACTTCACTCCATGCTCTTCTTGCCTTTATTGTTTGTGTTGAGAAGTCTGCTGTGATTCTGATAGGTTTTCTTTTATAGGTGATCTGTCTTTTCTCTCTGACAGCTTTTAATGTTCTATTCTTTTGTTCAATTTCTGGGATGGTGATTATTATATGTCTGGGTGTAGTTTTATTTTGGCTATGGCTATTTGCAGTTCTATATGCTTCACTGATCCTGATATCAGTTTGCAATTTCATGTTTGGGAAATTTTCAGCTATTACTTCTCTAAATATCCTCCTGACATCTTTTATGTTGTCTCCTTCTTTTTCATTTATCCCTATCAACCTTATGTTGTTTTTCTTTGCATCATCTTGCAGGTGTTGGGTTGTTATTTCTTGATTTCTTGTTATTTTTAAAAGATCTTTCCTTTCCTGTTCACTGGCTGCTATCTTGTCTTAGAGGTCCAAAATCCTATCTTTGCATTCATTGAGGTGGTTTTTACAACTTTCAATGGAATTTTTCATTTCCTGTATATCCCTTTGCATCTGTTTTATATATTCTGTTTGTTTCTTATATTGTTCATCCAGTGATTCTATCTTTTTGTTTAGTTCCTCCAATTTTTTAACTGTGTCTTCTTTAGATATGTTCAGCATCACCTTCATTTCTTTTATCATTTCTTCTTTTACCTGAAAGATTATTTCTAGTTTGAATTCCTTTAAAGCTTCCCGGAGTTGCTTCTTTATTTTGGTTACTATTGTTTCAGGTATTTCAGGTATATGGCATGTATTTTCTTCTATGTACATGGCTCCTAGGCTTTCTTGGGATGGGCTGGGTGTTTGAGATTGCATTTTGGTCCTTTGTTTTGTCATTTTCCTATATTTCCATGTTTCAAGTGTTGTTCCAGAGTTTCCCCTGGGCGTGTTGGAAATTGTCTCTTATGTCCTGGGCTCCTGGGACTCCTCTGGTAGTATAGCTCCCTTCTTGGGCAGCGGAGCCCCTGGATTAAAAGAGGGTTGCCAGGCTCCTCTCAGGTAGACCTAAAGCCTCCTCTTTAGGAGGGGGCAAAGTGCATAGTTTCCCCCTCTGGTAGTAAAGCTCCCCTGACGGAAAGAAGGCCACCCTGTGTGGTCCAGGCAACCCCAAATCCTGCTAAGCCCAGTCTAGTGTGGCTGCAAGCCCAGCAGACCCCCAGCCCCCTAAAGCCAGGATCTCATACTCTCCCAGGGATTGGATGTTGTGTAGTCATCCAGCTCCTTGGATGGCAAAGCTCCCCAGGCTGATAGAGGGTTTCCCTATGGCCTAGGTAGGCCTCAAACCTCCTCAGCAGGGCTGCTCCCGCCTCCAGGCAGTGGCAGTAGTGCTGGTGCTCTCCAGGTCAAAAGAAGGTCGCAGATGAGGCCGGAGCAGGTTCCAGTAGCTTGGCCCAGCTCCCTCCTTCTGGCCCGCAGCTGTGGTGCGCTCCTCGGGCAGGAGAGGTGGCAGATGGGGCTGGACCAGAGTCCTTCCGTTGGGCTGTGCCCTCTCCTTCCCAGTTTCCTATTATCTTAATCTGGAGCCCTGTATGAGTTATACTGTTTTATCATGACTGATCTTAGTTAATCTGGTTTGTTTGATTGCTGTTTGGTATCAACAGATTTTATTCAAAACTGATATGATTGATAGCATCAAATCTGGGAGTATAAGCAACTACACTGAAGATGACAAGACTTTACAGTACATATTCTGGTTTGATAACTGTCTGTTTTTGAAGTTTTATACTATATACAAAGTTGTATTTTTATTAATACTGTTATGTACTGATATATTCAATTATACTATGTCTGATGATATAGCCAATTCTATTGGAGATAACAAGAGACAGCACAGGAACCATGGTAGAACTGTTTGTACAATGATCTTATATGGGTTTTATTGTTGTTGTTTCATGTGTTTATGGGAATATGTTTTGTTTTGTCTTGCTTTGTTTTGTTTCTCCCTCTAATACAGAAAGGATAGAAATACATGTTAAGACTCATGCATGCGTAGAATCTATAAACAGTTTATGAACACTGATCTTATGACACATGATGAAATGAACAGATACTTTGAAGAAAAAGAGACACTAAAATACCCAGTGCTGATCCTGGAGTGTCATAATGTGAAACTCAGCAATACTATTATTCTTTGTTCAGAGTGATATTAGCCCTCTTGGGTTTGTTCAATCTCAACATAATTGAAGATATGGATAACTGCATGTATGTTTAAGTGTATAGGATTGATAACCATATTTCGAAGTTTTTGTTGGATAGTTGAACAGAACTGGTTGCAGTCTCACTGTTTGAATCCCCACTTTATGTGCTCCACTTTACTATCTTGAATATTTGTAAGAGGACAATCTGTAATCATCAACTAGTGATTTCTTACTGTTTATTTTTTCTTTGAAAGTATGTATTATTTCTACTGATTTTCTGTTTTGTTTAGTGTCTTTCTTTAAATAAAATTTTTTAAAAAAGAAAATTATAATGCTCTAAAAAAAGAGACAGAAGATAATATCAGAAAATAGAAAGATATTTGTATTCCTGGGTAGGAAGATCCAATATAGTGAAAATAGCCATACTTCCAAAACTGCTATACAGATTTAATGCAATCCTGATAAAAATTCCAAAACACATCTCACAGAATTAGAGAAAATAATCCTAAAATTCATTTGGAATCAGAAAAAAAACCAGAATAGCAAAGGCAATTCTGGGCAATGAAGGCAAGGCAGGGGACATCACAATCCCTGACTTAAAAGTGTAGTACAGGGGCTGGGGATTTAGCTCAGTGGCATAAGTGCCTGCCTTGCAAGCAGGGAGTTGTGAGTTTGATCCCCGGTACTGATAAAAAGGAAAAAGACAAAAACAAAACAAAACAAAACAAAACAAAAAAAACCCCCCCAAAAGTGTAGTACAAAAACTACTGTGATAAAAACAGCTGAGTAGATAAAAACTATGACAACAAAAACAAAACAAAACAGATCCAACATGGTATTGGCAAAAAAAAAAAAAAAAAAAAAAAGAATGATCCAAGATTAGTGGAGCAGATTAGAAGATGCAGAACCAACTCCAGACATACTCAGTCACCTTATCTTTGACAAAAGAGCCAAACTTCACTGGAATGAGTTTGAAAATCATGAATGGATGTTGGATTTTGCCATCTGTTTTATGATGATAATTAGAGTTTCTCCTTTAATCTTTAATGTAATTAGTATTTTTCTTTTTTTGTTTTAAAGAGAATAAAACCAAACAAAATAAAAAAGAATAAAGTGGAGACTTCTGGGAGAACATGGCAGATAGACAGCAGCAGCTACGGAAGCTCTCTGAAATACCCCATTTAAAATTAAGGAATGGTGTGGGGTGAGAAGTCCTAAGCAAGGGGAAATATATCCTGCCGACCCAGGAACAAACTAAACTAAGAGAAACCAACTGGAAATGCAAACCCGGTGCTATAACAGGAACAGATAAGGTCTCAGCATGGAAGCTGGAGCCCGCGCCACTGGAAGCTGTGATTTGAATTTCCTGCAGCTGCTGCTGCATCCCAGTCGGCATGGCAAGGAGAGAGGTGCGAAAGCTCTGAGAGTGGGAAGCAGTGAATGAAGTTGAGAGTGGGACTGGCCGGGAGCCCTGCATCAACCTGCAGTGAGTGAGCAGATTGGGGACCATTCCATAGAGTAGGAGGCTTCAGCAAAGGACATACTGGGACCAGGCAGACTAGCCGGAACAGGATGCTGCAGTGTCCTTAGTCGCATATTCCCCTCTCAAGTGGGATTGGTGGGGAGTGCCTGGGTGTCACCACTGACTTAAAACCCAGTAGGCTAGCCTAAACCAGGTCCTAGTGCCTGGAGGTGCACCCTAGCAGTGAAGCCTTCAGTAGGTTGACCTGGAGGGGTGGGCCAAGCATAGGCTGCCCAGGTCTGTGTCTCCCTAGTACACTGCAGTGTGCGGGGACACCTAGCCGGTGCAATTCAAACAAACTGTAATCTACAAAGAAAGAAACTGGGCCTCCTATATACGCTTGTATGGGAGGAACAAAAAATATGGGAAGAGGGAGCAACAAGAAAAGTCCTTGGCCCCCAATCCTGAGAAACATGCAGTACCAGACATGGCATCAATACACATAAAGTGTTATCTCCAGAGCCTCATAGACCAGTTCAAAAATGAAGTTATTAGCGACCTAAAGCAAGATATAAGTAGAATAGTTAGAGAAGTGCTAAGCATCACCCAAGAAAAAACAGATGGTGGAATGGAAGAACAGAAAAAAAAGGGAGAATTTTTTGATGGAGAAAATAGAGAAAACATAGAATATGTGAAGCAGGTTCAAAGAGATTATCAGGAAACTAAAAACTCTATCGAAAGCTGGCATAACAGCTTGAAAGAAACTAAGGATAGATTATCTGAATTGGAGGGCAGATTTGTAATGTGGGAGCATGAAATGAAAAATTTCTTAAAAATAACAAGAAAACAAACTGCAATAATACAAAGGCTAGAAGATGACAAGAAGATCTATAACTTAAGAATTAAGAACATAAAAGAAGAAGTAGGGACACAAACAAATGGACTACAAAAGCTATTCACAGAAATAATCCTAGAGAATTCCCCTAATTTAGCAAATGGTAAAGGTACTCAGATGTATGAGGCATACAGGACCCCAGCCACCTACAACCTAAACAGAGCTACACCCAGGCATATAATAATCAAAATTCCAGAAATCCAATATAAGAACAGAATACTAAAAGCTGTCAGAGACAAGAAACAGATCACTTACAAGGGAACACCCATCAGAATTACAGCAGACTTCTCAGCACAAACCATCAAATCACGAAGAGTGTGGGGGGAAATAATTCAAGCTTTGAAAGATAATAACCTCCAGCCAAGATTGATATACCCTGCACAACTGTCCCAAGAAATTGATGGAAAAACAAAGTGCTTCCAGGATAAAGAGGAACTAGGGGAATTTGCAACCACCAATTCAACTCTACAGAGAATACTGCAGGATATTCTAAAAAAGGAAAATACCAAGATTCCAGAAATAGTGGCAGAGAGGCCACAATGAATGGAGCAGAAAGAGAAATGAAGAAGACAAAATGACAACAAACAACAGAAAAAGAGCTCAACAGAAATGAGGCAGAGAAGATTGGATGGTAGGAACAGCTATTTTGGAGAAAACAAGACATCATAATAGCTAGTGCTGATTTAGTATCATCTTGTTTTGAAGTCCCATCAAGCTTTTATTCTTCTGTGTCCATTGGTCTTAACAGGTTGTATCTTACTGGATTTTATTATATATGATAATATAAGCAAAAACTTTTATAGACAAGGAGATTATACAGAAACCATTGTTCATTTTCTGTTAGTTGGTTCTAAATACCCTGTAATAATGTCATTCTCTTGAATGGTTTTACACTGTCTGGATATGTTTGGTGCTACAGTATACGAAGTTATACTCAAAGATTTCAAGGAAAGAGACACTATGGTAACTACTTTTATGTCAGAATATCTTGTGGTGAAACACTATTTTGCTTAAATGGTTATGTTTTGACCTGCGCTGTTTGTTGTTATGCCCTCTTTTATCTCAATCTCCTTTTTTTAATTATTTACTTTTTTATTGTTATCTTTTTAATTAGGGAAAAATAAATAAAAAATAGCAGGATACATTATAGTAACCTACTTTGATTTCCTATTAACTTGAAACCCTGTATTGCTCTCACCATCTTGTTTTGACTTATTTTCCCCTATTCTGCTTAGCTTGATAGTACCAAGTTTGAAAGTATAGGCAACAACTGTGAAGACAATAAGATTCAATATGATGCCCATTCTGGTTGACTATTACCTTCTTTTAAAGTCCTGTAATGTCTCCAATGTTTTGGTTTTATTCTTTACTGTTTTGTTCAATTTTATTATAACTGATGATATAGGCAATACTTCTTAAGATAGCAAGAGGCAGTATGGTAACCATTGTTGATCACCTTGCATTTTGTTTTTATATTATCTATCATGTCCATCCTTTTGATTTGACTGACTCTGTTCTGATATGTCGCATTTGGTTTTACTCTCTTCAAAAAAAAGTAGTAACTGTGGGAGTAATAAAACCCAAAATGTGTAATTGTCATTGTACAAAAGAAAAGAAAAGAAAGTGCTCTAAAGGTTATAACTTCATATATGTTTAAGTGTATAAGATAGATAACCATATTACTGAGTGTTGTTGGATCATTGAACAAAATTGTTTTCAGTCTCACTGTTTGAAAGTCCACTTTATATGCTTTAATTTTGTAACTTGAACAACTATTTCTAAGATGAGAATATGTAATCTATTAAGTAGTGATTTCTTACTGTTTATTTTTGAATTTTGTATTACTTGTACCCTTTTCCTGTTTTTTTCCTTTTTCTCCTTAAATAAAATTAAAAAAAAAAACAACAACCAAAAAAAAAAAAAAACCCAGAATAAAGCCAATCTAAACAAAACAGTGAAAGTGACACAGGACTTCAAAACAGGAGAATGGGAAATCAACAATTGTTACCATAATGCCTCTTGCTTTTTTTTTCTTTTTGGTATGGGGTATTGAACCCACGACTTTGCACTTGCCAAGCAAGTGTTTGTGCCACTAAGCAAAACCCCTGGCCCCATAATGCCTCTTGTTTTCTTCAAAATTGCTGCTCATAACATCAGACATAATAAAATCAAACAAAGCAGAACAGAATAAAACCAATCAAAATGAAACACTGAATGAAACAAAACAGTAAAGTGGAGCAAAACAAACAGTGAGAACATTATTGGATTTCAGAAACAAGACAAGAAATCTCCCATGGTTGCTATATTATGTTGTTATCCTCTAAATAGGTGATTAATTACCAGCTATAGAGCCTGTAACGTCAGTGAAACAGTACAAGAATTAAGGTGGCCTTGTACCTCACTTGCTATCTATCAACCCAGTCTGTGTTCCTCTGAGGTAGCTGATTGCTTATGGGGAGGAGTGGCGGGGAGGGGGCGTGGGGGTTTGGTTTTTATCTCCAGCCTTGCACCACTTCCTTTCTCTCCTCCTGGCCCATGGTTAGGGTGTAACTGGTTTTTGAATTAATATTTTCTAATGTTAACTGTATCTCACACTGGTTAACTTGACATGATCCTCTGATATATTACTGGAGTTAGTTTACTAATATTTTATTTATAATTTTTGTGATCTCAAGAGAAAGTAGCCTATAATTTTTTTTGTCCAGATTATTCTGGGGTTTGATGTCCAGATTATTCTAGCTTTATGGATGTACTTTGAGCCTTCAGAAGGGTTTGGACTCATTTATCTCTTTCCAGAATGTTTGCTGGAATTTGAGAGTAAGGCTGGCTGGCCTTGAGTTTTCATTGTTGGGAAATTTTTAACTATAGATACTCATTCCTTACTATATAGTTCTTTCCAGGATTTCTATTTCTACTTGTCAGTTTAGTTATGCAAAGCTTTTCTAAGGCTCCTATGAAATTCAAATTTATTGACATAAATTTGTCTATAGTATAATATTTTTATATAATTACTGTTATGACAGTGCCACCCTTTTCTGCCTGACAGAGGTTATTTGTGCTTTTTTTCCTTGTATCTATCATTTTTCCAGAGGTTTGTTAATTTTACTGGTCATTTGTTTTTCAAGTCCATTTTATTTCAAAGAGAAAGGAGGAGGAGGAGGAGGAGGAGGAAGAGGAGGAGGAGAAGGAGAAGGAGAAGAAGAAGAAGAAGAAGAAGAAGAAGAAGAAGAAGAAGAAGAAGAAGAAGAAGAAGAAGAAGAAGAAGAAAAAGAAAAAGAAAGCTAAAACAAAATTTCAAAGCATGTCAATTGGGTAACAATGGTTTATACATTGTGCTTTGACAGTCCTAAATCATAAACCCAGAGCACAAGATAACTGCATTCAACGGTCTGAACAATGCCAGCACAAATCTTCTCTTCAGTGAACTCAGAGAAATCAGTTTTTTAACTACTTTTTTATATACATTTTTATACATGTACATGTTGTTTCTTTCAGCTTCTTACACTAGTGAGACAATATGATATTTACATGTGTTATTTATTTTACTTATGAGTATAGTCTCACGTTGCATCCATTTACTTATAAAAGTCTCTAGTTTATTCTTCTTTATGGTTGAGTAGTACTGAAAATACACATCTTTTTTATCCATTCCTCAGTCAATGGTCATTTAGGTTGTTTCCAAGATCTGGCTATTACAAATTGTGCTGCTATAAACGTAGGTGCACATACATCACTGTGTTATATGATGTTTTAAATTCTTTTGGGAAGATACCCAGAAGGGGAATAGCTGGGTGGAATGGGACCTGTAGTCCTAGTGTTTTGAGGAATCTCCACACTGATTTCCACAGTGGTTGCACCAGTCTGCATTCCCACCAGCAGTGGAGAAGGGCTCTTTTTTTCCCCACAGTCCCACCAGCATTTATTATTGGTTGATTTCTTGATTCTAGCCATTCTTTCGGGGGGGGGGGATCTCAGTGTTGTTTTAATTTGCATTTCTTGAATGACCATACTAGTCATTTTAAAGAGCCAGATTCGACTTTTGTTGAGGTTTTAGTAGTATGTTGGATCACAATTTTGTTAACTTGAATTTTTATAATTTTCTTCTCCTTTATACTTATTTTTGAATTTAATTTGCTGATTTAACTCTTGGAGATAGACACTCATCTTGCTAATTTTAAGATTTTATATTCTTTTATGATTCATACAATGTATTTCTTTAGAAAAGTTTCCTACAGGTTTTATGTATATTGTCACTATTGTTTAGTTTAAGATTTTTTTTTTACTTTTTAATTATGACTTCTTTGATGTGTATTATATAAATGTCTTAAATTTTCCAAATATATGGAGATTTTATGGAGTTTTTTTGTTTCTTTTGTTCTGCCTTTTTTCTTTCTTTTTTTTTTTTTTTTAAGATAATCTCATCCTGCAGTTTAGATTGCCCTTGAACTCATTATGTAGCCCAGGTTGGCCTCAAACTTTCAGCAATCCTCCTGCTTCAGCTTCCCAAGTGCTGTAATTATAAGCATGTGCCAGCATACCCAGCATGGTTTCATTGTTTTTAAAAACAGATTTCTAGCCTAATTACATGTACCAAAGGATATCATATGGATGATTTAAATTCCTTAAAATTTATAGAGATTTGCTTTATAGTCTATAGTATGTCACATTTTAAAGTATCCTAGGAGTGTTTAAAACATGTATTTTAAATTATGTGCAGTGTTCCACATATGTTCATTAAATTTAATTTAATCAAATCTTCTATATCATTTTATCTTTTTTCTATCAAAATGAAAAAGATGTCTTAGTATTTATTATGTATATTGATTTTTTCATATGGTCCTGTTAACCTTTGGTCTATAACTTGAACTTACAACTGTAAGTTGTAAGTTTAATATTGTTATGCTCTCCTAGTAAAATTAATTTTTATTATTATCATTATGTCATGATTACAAATGGAGTAGTCAGTTTTCTTTTTACTAGTATTTTTATCTTATAACATTAAACTTTCCTCTATTTTTATATGTTAGACATACCCCTTTTTTTATAATCAGAGTCTCACTTATACTCAATATAAATATAACACATACTTAACATAAATATTTAGAACTAAATGTACCATCTCATTTTGTGTTACTTACCTTTCTCTATTTTTTCTCTTTTTTTCTGGCTTTTAAAAGATTACCTGTGTGTATTTTATCACTTTACTCTCCTAAATGGTCTGAAATGTCATACTGTTTCTATTTCTTAGTACTGCCTTTTTCTCTAATAGCAGAGAAAATAAATACTTTAGGCTCTGTGGGCTACAGACAGCCAACCATGCAACCTTTATTTAAATTTTTATAATCACTTGAAAATGCAGTAACCATTCCCAGCTGGCCAGCCATGCCAGAGCAGGCTGCCGTCTGGCTTGGGCCGTGGGCCACAGTGGGCGGGGCATTTCTGTGTTTACTCTGGACGTGATAACACACGGACTGCCAGAGCCCTGACCTAAGGCAAGACTTTGCCCTTCCTTTGAGTAACACTTTGATACTAGGGCATGTTTATTCTTTATACTTCCTGCTCCCAATTTGTATGTTACATTCGCTGGTATTTTAATGTATTTTAGACTCCACTAGACATGATTACTGTTTCATACAATGTTTCTGCACATTTGTCCATATGTTTACCACTTTCTCTTATCCCTATTCCCTATTTTTTTAAATTTCTGTGCCTCTGATTTTCCATCTATATCATTTTTCTTTTGCTTCAAGTATATGTTTTAGATTTTTCTTTAGTGAAGATTTGTTGATGACGAACTAAGTGTTTATTGTCAGAGCATCTTTCCTTCATTTCTTTTTCCATTTTTTTTTTTTTTTTTGCATGACTGAAGATTGAACCCAGGACCTTTGTATCTCTACCCCTTTTTTCTAATTCTTTATTTTGAGACAGTCTTGCTAAGTTGCCCAGGCTGGGCTCCAACTTGCCATCTTCCTGCATCAGCCTCCCAGAGTGCTGGGATTACAGGTGCATGCCACCTCATTGATTCCTTTTTTTCCTTTTTTTGGTGTCATTTTTGAATGATATTTTGGTTGGCTATAGAGCCTAGCTTGGCAGTTATTTTGTTTCAGGACATCAAAGATCTCAGTCCATCAGCTTCTGACCTCCACATTGCTGTTGAGAATGACTGTGTATCTGATGGCCATTTTTTGAAAAGTAAACGATCTTTTCCCTCTAGCTGGTTTTAGTACTTCCTCATGGTTTTTCTTTCCTCTTTAGAAAGATTACACTTTATTGAATTTTACCACAAATAGTTAATCCTTCCCTGTTGACCAATGACAATAAAAATGTAAGAAAATATGTAAAGGTTTAAGCAAGAATCTTACCATTGTTGAAAATGTCAGAACAACTTTCCCTCTAACCTATACATTAATACTGAGTAATTATTGTTCAAAACAAGAGGTGTTTCCACTTGGGGTTCTGAAGTGAGTTTATTCTCACTGGTTGTGGCTTTTGCTTTAGTCAGGTTCTGGCTCACAACGCCCTCTTCCTATCCTATAATGTTCAACTTTAAAACACAGTGATCAACCCGACGTCTGTGCACTGTGGAAGTGGGCAGCAGGAACCGTGGTTACAGGCCACACTAAAGAACGCCACTCGCTTCTGCAGTAACTGAAGGAGGTGACTCTTTCCTTCAATGACAGCTTGCCCTTTTGTCTCCTACTATATTCCTTTATAGATTTATCGAATGAGAAACATGTTAGGTTTTTAGATAACAAGCATCTGTGCTATCACAACCCCCCCTAAAATGTAAAAAGGATGAGAGTTTTTGCTTTACAATACAACCCTTGCAGTCCAGTCAGCCTGGCCCTGCAGCAGAGGATATTCTGGAAAGGCACTGACAGAGCCTCAGCCTTGCCAGGCTCGCTGAGGATATTCCAAAGGCTTATGAAGAGTGATGAGTAATGGAAACCGTGGATTTCCCCACTGGTACACGCTACTGTGTAATGCACTGAAAAAGTTGGGTTTTGGAGTAACAGCACAATTTGGAACAGTCCAGCATTTTGAATCCCCTTCCTACCATCCTCTGTGCTCCATCCCGAGGTGCTTTACCTCCCTCAGTGTACCGAAAAGACAAGGATGCGCGACCATCGGCTGCCTGGAGCCAGCTGTGTGTGGTCCCGCCTGACCTGACTCTTGTTTCTTCCTGTACAGACTCCAATACAGTTCTGAACCATTCCACAAAAATACAGGTACACAAAACTGAAACGAGTATCTCTCTATGGTTAGATATTCTGAAGTCTTCAGAAACCTTCCTGGTGTTCTTCTGAAGGATCCCTCCACCCCACCTGAGAAAACCCAAACAAGGTCAGCCTTTGCTCCCAGGAATTCTGCCAGCACTTGTCTAATGGAAGGTCAGGGTTTGGGTTTTCCTTCTTATTCTTTATCATCTTCCTCCTCCTCATCTTCACCATGGCAGTGTGTAATTTCAGGGCGGTGCGTGGAAAGAGGTTGGAGGGTTTGATCTTACTGATGGACCTTGTCAGCTGGTGCTGCTTGTAGTCAGTGTCTTTAAAATTTACAGAGGTGTAGTTCCAGGTGACAGAGGGGGACTGTATCTCATTGCTGATTCATGAGGCATCAGGATGTGGGCAGCTCTGAAGAGGTAGCTGAATGGGTAATACAGCAGGCTAATGAAAGATGTGGCACAGAGATCAGCACAGCACCTCACTTGTCTGGCAAAGAGCGTCTGCCGGGAGCCACTGCTTAGCAGGCTCCGCATCATCCCATTGCACACATCCATGTCATGTGTCACTTTCTTAATACATCTCTGGCTGGAACTTATGTCTGGGCACTCA
Source organism: Cavia porcellus (assembly GCF_034190915.1). Classification (NCBI taxonomy): domain Eukaryota; kingdom Metazoa; phylum Chordata; class Mammalia; order Rodentia; family Caviidae; genus Cavia; species Cavia porcellus. The sequence continues at coordinate 84,449,887 of NW_026947487.1, forward strand.
TTGCTACTGCTGTTAAGGTGCCTGGAGGATTCAGCCAGGAAGATATCCAAGCTCTGAAGTTCTTCAAAAAGCGAATTCTTGTCAGTCCAGACATGGAGCTTTCTGTGCAAGTTCAGGAATGACCAGGGAAGTTCACCACCCTCGCTGTTTCTTTGATTTTAAAATATCTCCAAAAATGTGATCTCCAATATATAAAATGTCTCTGCCTTTGGCTCCCAAAGATCACAGATTGTATCAGATGAGCCACCTGAGTGGACAATGCTGTGTTGCAAGGGATTTTCAGCTTGTAGTTGTAGTGTCCACTGGCTGCAGCCCTGTGTCTTCTCCAAAGAAGAGTGGTTTTCATGCATCTACTAGGATCAGGTCAAAATAGGACCACCACAGCTGATGGGTGCTCCTGGGCTTGGGGCCATGTGGGAAGTCAAACAGGTAGGTCATAATTTTATCTATATACTTATAGACATTGTTGGTAGCAAGAAACACTTTGCCTACTTCCTTTATCCGGCTCAGAAGCAAAGGCAGTTTTCCATCTTTGATTCTATACTTCTCAAGATTTTCAAATGTCTTTTCCGTAAGAGAGCCTTTGTCATGAATCCAGTCAACAGTGTCTCTTACAACCTGCAGCATATTCTGGTAGGACACAAACAGGTCCCCATCCTTAAATCCTGTCTCATAGCTGGTATATCTGGACAATTAGCAAAATAATCTACTAGGCCAGCCAACAGGTAGGTCTCTGGAAGATTGAATAGTGTGTTCAGAATGGAAAATCTTTGTGTCATCTCATTGGATAAATTTGTTTGCATACTGCTGACTAGTGTCTGGCCCTCTTACAAAGTTAAATCCATCCTTGCAGACCAAGAGGTTTTCATAGGTGTTGACTTTCAAAAGGTTTCCATATAGTATGTGAAAGACAAGTCCTCTGATAGGGAATGTACAGCCATAAGCAAAGCTGAGCGGTTCCTGGCAATAACCAATAGAAGCTAATTTCCCTACAGTAAGCTCAAAGTCAAGGATTCATACTCCAGGGACTTGTTCACAGCGAGGGTATAACTCTTACCAAAACCAAAACACTCTATATTTTCCATGGCTAAATTTCGATTCACAAACACCTGACCATAGGCTTCTCACCACTACTTTTTTAGGGCATGCTTATCCACATCTGCAAGCATATCTGCTGCATTCTGTAACCAATCACTCCAGGAGGTTGTCATTTTAATTGTATGCTGAATTCAGTCCCTTTGGCAGCAATCCCAGCATGCAACTGTCTTGTTTTTCAAGACAGCCACTTTTTAAAATTTTTTTCTGTTTGGGGGATTTCTGGGGATTATAATTGTATGTATGGATATCTTGTTTTATTTGTTTTCTTTTGCAGTGCTAGGGATGGAACTCCTGGCTTTTACATGCTAGGCAAACACTCTACCTCTGAGCCCCAGCCCACATGCATGGATATCTTATAACAATTCGGGAAAATATTAAAAATATTCAACCGTTGTCGCTTCATAAATGTCCTTTGACCTCGGTGTTTTTACTTTCTCCAAAGACTGATTAATGTACGTTTGGCTTTCTCTCGTGTACCCACCATGTTCCCCATCTTCTTGTCTCTTTGGAGTATATTCCCACAATTCCTTCTGATCTACCTACCATTCAAGTGTGGTTGTTGGCTTTGAAAAGTGACTCGTGCAGGGGTCCCCCAAGGCCTAAAATGGATGTAGTCCATTTCTGATAGGCCGTGGGACATTTATAGCTAGAAACATCACAGACCAAGTCCTCGGCTTGAGGTCTCGTGGCTGCTGCAGGCCACGGTTCCAGGAGTGGCAGTGGGCTGAGGGCGTCTGTGGCCAACACTTCTCAGAACAGGCTTCCTCCCCTTCCGCTTGCTTCAGCTCTTCTTGCAGCTTTCTGAGACCTGGCTCAGTGCCAGTTTACCCTTCCTTTTGGGGTCCCCCCGCCATGGCAGGGGTCTGCTCCATTATCTGGCACTGGCCCTTGACATCTATCCTGCTTGCAGTGGCAGCTCTCAAGCCTAAGCCCAGGGCTGTGCATGTGCAAATGCCCCGACACAGTGGTGGCTTTGGTAGTTTCTTTTTTTTTTTTTTTTTAATTTTATTTAAGAGGAAAAAGAAAAACACAAAACAAAACAAAGCGGTGTAAGGGTACACGTAATACAGAACTACAAAAAAAAAAAAAAACATAACAGTAAGAAATCACCTGTTAATAGATTACATATTATCATCTTGGAAATAGTTGCTCAAATCACAGTATCAAAGAATACAAGGTGGACATTCAAACAGGGAGACTGCAAACAGCTGTGTTCAATGATCCAAAAACATTAATATAGTCAGCTATTTAACACCCCTAAACACACTTGCTGTTATATCCGTTAGAGCTCTTTTTTTTTCCCCTCTCTTTTTTACAACAAAATTTACACATTTTGGATTTTATTACTCCTTAGTTCTTATTACTTTTTGGAGGGGGAGAGAATAAAGTCAAATATGGCAAAACAAAGCTGTCAGTCAAAACCAAGGATAGACATAGCACATGATGTAAAACAGAGTACAAGGTTATCAACAATGGTTATCAACGTTGTCTCTTGTTTCCTTAAAAAGAATTGTCTATCTCATTAGATATTATAAAGTTGGACAAAACAGTAGAGAACAAGACCAATAAAACTTAGGCATTGTAAACATTACAGGACTTCCAAAGGAGACAATAGTCAAACCAGAATGGGCATCTTAGTGAATCTTATTGCCTTCAAGTAGCTGCCTATACTCTCAAACTTGACACTATCATACAGAATGGAACAGAGTCTAATCAGTCAAAACAAGATCGTGGGAGTATTACAGGACTTCAAAACAAGTTAATAGGAAATCAAAAAGAGTTACTATTATATATCCTAATTTTTAAAATTTTTCCCCTTAATTAAAACAAACATAAGAAATAACTAAATAATTTTTTTAAAGAATAAGGGAGAGATTGAGATAAAACAGGACATAACAATATAAGAATACAGGTCAAAGCATGACTGTTTCAGCAACCTAGTGCTTCACCACCAAATAACCCGACTTAATGGTAGTTTCCTTATATGCTTATCTCTCTGGCTTCATGGCTTCTCTTCAGACTCAGTCTTCTGATTATGATCTTTCCAGTTCTTCCACACTAAATTCTTTATCCATGGAGCCGGGGATTTAGCTCAGTGGCGTAAGCACTTGCCTTGCACGTGTGCGGTCGTGAGTTCGATCCCTAGTACTGATAAAAATGAAAAAAGACAAAAAAAAAAAAGAAAGAAAAAATTCTTTATCCAGGAGCTTTTGTTATCCTCAGTGGGAAGAGGAAGTCTGCCATTCCTGGAGAAGGAAGCCTCGAGATCAGTTTCAAATTCCTGGAACTTGAGGCTCCAAGGGGACCCACACATCTAGGGGCTGTTCTGTGATGCATTGTGTAAAGAAAAACACACTCCTTTCAATACAGAGCTCACCCACCCCCAGCCACATTAGGTCACCAATTTGTGTGAGCAGAAGTGAGTTGGGTACAGCAGACTGAAGGCCGGGAATCTCTGAGCCTCTCCTTGCCTTGGGAGGCCGGAAGGAGGTACACGTCTTGAGTGACCTCTTCTGTGCCCACCTGTCCCCAGACAGCTGCTCAGAGATCCTCTTGGCTCTTCCTCCATGATTCATGAAGTGAAGAGCAGTGTGGTAACTGGTTAAGAATTTGGACTCTGAAGCAGACTGGCCAGGCAGGATTCCCAATGCTCATTTACTGGCTGTGTGATCAGGAGAGTTGTTATCTAACCTCTCCATGCCTCAGTTTCTAGATCTGCTGTGTGGGGATGCTCACAGGAGCAACTAGCTATAGAGCTGATAGGAGAATATCTGAGTTAATTACAGTGTCCAGGACCAGGGATTCAGCTCAGTGGAGTAAGTACCTGTCTGAAAAGTGTGAGGTTGTGAGGTTGATCCCCAATCCAAAAAATAAAATAAAATTACAGTGTCCATAAGCATGTGCTGGTGCATACACAATGCGCACTATACTAGCTAGTTTTAAAGAGGGGGTGGTAAATATCACATGTACCTCTCAAGGTCAACTGGGATCCGGAACACAGTATTACCACTGCTCTTACTGTTTTCCACCTGTACAATCCTTCATTTGGATGAGAAACAGACCCAGAGAGGGCAGGAATTCAGCCAAGGCAGCAGGCCTCTGACTCCTCACCAGCCAGCAGATCCCAAGAATCTAGTCTTAGATCTAGCATCACAGGTGCTATACAACTGCATCCTAGTCTGTTACTCCCTGGGTTTCAGTTTCCTCATTGATGACCTAAGAGGAAGGGCCTGGTCCAACCCTGTCTGACCCTTGGTGGGGATGGGCTGGGATATATTATGGCCAAGCCAGGTCTGTGGTGGGAAGCTGCCACTGAAATCCACAGGCTTGAGAACAGTCAGCCTCAGGGGCAACCACGCCCGCGGCACCTCTGTAAGTGTTACCCCACATCTTGCTGGGGCAAGCGGTTTCTTGTGGAAAGGGGTAGAACTTGCCACCCCATTTGGGCTTGGTAACCTCGGGAACACAGGCTGCCCTCTCTGCATATTGGGGCTGTTCTCAATCCTGCTTTTGTGAACTGAGGCCTCAGACCTGGCCTCTGCCACTCTCTGTCCCAGTGCCTCTGGTGACAGGGATGTGAGCAGTGCAATTAAGTCTAAAGGGTGTCTTTCGCCCTGCCCATTAGGCAGAGATGTGATGGTCCTTCCCTATGCAGGGCCCTGGTCCCCACCCAGCCAGCTCTGGGGTCCACTCTGCCCTCTTGCTGCCTGACCTCTTAGGGCCTTGGTGCCCCACCTGTGCCTAGAGAGCAACAACTTCTGGGAAGGGCTGATAGGATCCCTGGAGGTTGCTCACCCAGGGCCTGGGCTCCCTGCTCAGTGATGCAGAAGTAATTCCCAGCCCACTGCTGCTCCTCCCTGCCCTACCAGGCTCTGGTCCTGGAGTGCATTCCCAGGCCTTTCAGGCCTCAGCCGCCACCTCCAAAGGAGGCCAGAACTGGACAGGCCTTGGTGAGGTGATGTGGAAGTCCCTCTGGGACAAGGGGTTCCACATGCCCAGATCCTGCCTTGTCTTCAGTCCAGCCCTCAGAGTGGCCATTTCCTTAGGGCTCCCAGCCTGCAGGCAGTTATTTATTTGTATTAGCAAAACACAAAGACTTTATTTTTTTTTATTTTAAAGGGGGTAAAATTAAACACAACAAAACAGAGCAAAACAGGGCATAAGAAAGCAATGTAAGAGATATAAACTTCAAAGTTAGATGACTCAAGATCTTCACTATCCATCATATTGTCTCTTGTTTTCTTCCAAATAGTTGTCCACGTCTTCACATACAGAGAATTCATACAAAGCAACATAGTATAAAACTGATCTGAACAGAATGAGGAAGGCATTTTAGGTCTTCAAAACCAGACAATAGGGAAGTCACTAATGGCTGCTGTAGAGTCTCTCATTCTCTTTAAAATAGCTGTCCATACTTTCATGTATATTGAAGTTCAACAAAACAAACAGGCTAAAATAACACCAGTAATTAGACTAAAGCAAAACAGTGATAAAAGTATTTGCCTTCAAAGAGATGGTAGAAGGAAATCCCTCCTATTTACTACATTGCCTATGGTCAGCCTCTCAAGGGATGTCCATGTCACTAGCTCCCACTTGCTAACTGGGGTGATGTGGGGGAATGTGATGTTTGATTCTCAGCCCTCACTGGCAGGCTCACAGCCCCTCACCAGGGAGGGGAGTGGTTGCTTGGTTTCCTGGGGCTCCAGGTCCCAGCATGGCATTGGGACCCAGTAAACACCCCACATAAAGACTTTAATGAACTGTTAATTGGTAAGACTAGTGACTCAGAGCCACTTCTTTTAGTCACAGCTGATTTTATTAACCACTTGGTCATTCAAGCAAAAGCTGATATCTTTGGGTTTGTATCCTTCAGGATCCTCTCAGGGGGAGATGAGGACAACTGGTTATCATTTTTAGAGAGCCAGCTCTGGGCCCAATCTCTTCAGTTTTTACATCAAGACATGATTTTAAAGAGGAGAAAACAGACTCAGAAACTTTATTCTCTTCCCCAAGTTACACACCTAAGAAACAAATTGCTATCAGTCTGATTCCAAGGGTATTTTCCCATGTTCCCTTTTATGGCTGGAAGGATCTAGAACCTGTGAACTAAGATGCTGTTTCTGACACCCTCTCCACCATGGCCTTGCAGGAAGGGTGTGTGGGGATTGGGGTCTGCTCCCAGAACAACTCCACTGCTAGCACCAGGAAGGAATCCCTCAGGCCTCAGATCTGCAGAGGCTGGCTCGCTCTCCCATCCCTCCAGCCACCAGCCTCCACCCACAAATTCTGGATACTTCTTGTAGGTTTTGGTCTCACCTGTGGCAACATTAAAACTGGCCACCAGTTTTAGGTACACAGATGATTGTTATTATTATTGTAAAGGTGACAGTCGAACCTAGGGTTTTGCATATGTTAGGCAAATGCTCTCTCCCTGAGCCATATCCCCAGCCAAGAGTTGTATAGGGTGGTTATTTATTTATTTGTTTTTCACTTTTCCAAAGACCCTTTGAACCAAGGGTCTTTGCATTGAGTTACATCTCCAGACCTTTAAACAATTTTTTAAATTTTGATATAAGGTCTCTCAAAGTGGCTGGGTTGCCCAGGCTGGGTTTGAACTTTTGATCCTCCTTCCTCAGCCACCCAGATTGATTTTAATATCATAAATATTGAAGTAGGGGGATCACAAGCTTGAAGTCAGCCTGGGCAACTTAGACTTTGTCTCAAAATTAAATAAAAATGTGCCTCTGATCATTTTATGCAGAGATGACTGTGTTTTATTTTACAAGCAATCATTGTAAAGTCAATGTAAAAAAAAATCTATAGATCTAGAAAAAACATTAGAAAGTATTTGACAGAGTTGATTCTTAGACTCAGGGGGTAAAAAAGGTAGAAAGAGAACTTGGGAGGTCTGGGCCGGGTTATCCCTGGTCTCAGAGGTGCTTGCCAGCCCCATGAGGGAAGTTTCTTCCTTTGGGGGAAGCTGGCCTTCCTCCTCAGCCAACGGTCAACGGGCTCACACAGCAGCTGGGTTATTTATTTCTGAGAATGTTATCGATGCACTACATATGTGTGGTTTAAAAATAATCAGAATTGCCTGGGGTAGGTTTAGGGGGAAGTGATTACAAAGAGGGTACAAAGGAACTTTCTGGAAAGATGGAAATGTTCTGTTGGGGTGTTTGTTACACGAGTGTATATATCTGCCAAGTTGTGGACCTGTAAGTGTAAAGTGTGGAAATTTTATGGTAGGTAAATAAAGTTGACTTGAAAATAAAACCAAAATCAAGGCCACAAATATTCAAGTCTAGGTCTGAATTCTGATCCCCTGTTGTGTTGCTATAGAATATGCGACCTGTCATATGGCTGTCATAGCAGCTGCTCTGAAAGCCAACATTTATAGAATTCTGACCTGTGCCACAAGGAAGCCAAAGAGCTTTGCATAAAATGCCAAGAGACAGCCTAAATTAAACAGGGAAGGGGGCTTTATCAATTCATGGGGTCACACCAATACACATACACAGTCATTCCAAGTAGATTAAGGAGAGGTGGAATAAATGTTAAACAAAATTATAAATGTATTAAAAGAAAAGTAGGAGAATTAAAAATTTTTTCTTACTATTTTAGCTTATCAAAACATGTTTGCGGTACATAGTGTTTCCATTCCTTGTAGGAAGTTGGTACATGGACATAACATCTTAATTCCTTTTTCTCATTCCCTTCCCTTCCTTCCCAAAAATTCAGAGAATTTTAAAATAAATTTCAGTCATAGAAGTCTTTCTAAAGTAAGACATGAAAGCTAGACGTCATAAAGGAAAATAACATTGGACTACATAATAATGTGAAATTTTCCATGACCAAAAGCACGCTAAAAATTTCACGAAATCAAAGCTGGTTGTGGTGGGATGTGTCTGTAACCCCAGCTACTCAGGGAGCTTGAGACAGGAGGATCAGAAGTTTGAGGTAAACCTGGGCAAATTCATAAGACTCTGTCTCTCAAAATTTAAATTAAAACACAAGCAGGCTGTGTACATGGCTCAGAGGTAAAGCAATTGTGAGGTATGCCTGAGGCCCTGAGTTCAATCCCCAGTTACAAGAAAAATCCAAAAACAAAATCAAAAAAGGCTTCTAAAGAGGTCTTATAAGTCAATAGAAATATATAGAAAGCTTAATTAAAATTGGAAAGGATAGTAATATTTGTTTCACAGGAAAAGAAATTAAAATGTATGAAAACATTATGAAAAGATATTAAATTACACCATAATTAGAGATAAGTTCATTAAACAGTGAGCTCACCTCTCTCTAGAGAGGCAAAAGTTAAAAACCTTAGGGGAAAGAGGCAGTGGCAACTTTCATAGTTATTGGTGGGATTCTAAATTGGTACACTTTTTAAGAGATATCAGTAAAACTTTTAGGAGCATGAACACCGTGACTTAGCAATATGTCTTTTAGGAATCTGTCAGAAAGAGCCCCATGTTTTCACAAAAATTGTACATTAATTGTTACAAAGTGCATTACGCTACAGATGGAAAGTGACCAACTACCTTAGATAAACTTTACATTCTGGACAATGGAATTCTTGCATCAGTTATGAAAGATGAACTAGGACTGCATGTACTGACCTGAAATGATATCCATTATATCTTGGCAAGAAAAAGGAAAGCAAGATGCAAATCTACGTAAATCATATTAGTCCTGTTTTTGCAAAATAATTCCGCATATGAATTATAGTGGTATGTAATAATTATGTCTCAAGTATTATTTAATGTACATACCAGAAGCATGGAGTTATTTGTTTTCTTATTCTCCAGATAAAGAAATTGAGGCACAGAGTGGTTAAGTAATTTGCCCGTAGTGGGGCAGCTAGTAAATTGTAAAGCAGGTATTTGACCCCTGGTAACTCCTTGTATGTGGCCTCATGGGCCCCAAATCCTTCTGTTAACCGTACTGACCTTGCAAATCAACACTTGGCAGGCCAAAAAACTTTTAAATAAATAATTTGTACTAAGTAGGTATTTAAAAACACCAACTGGTAAAAAGAGTTTGCGATGCAAAGCCCCTCCCCTGGCCACCCCTCTGACAGTTCCAGTGGGTGGTGGTTACCCCAGAGCAATGAATAACACTCTGATCCTGCTGTTGTTTGATTTATTACCATTGGCCTTTATCTACTGACTTTTGCACAAAGTAAAAAAAAAAAAAAAAAAGAAAAACCAGCTTCTCATTGTCCCCCTTCCTGCTGTGCTTTTTGATAAGAAGCTGTTTGCAGCACCAGCTCCAGCCTGGATTCTGGGTTGGGCACTTGGTGGCCTTGTTGCCAACACTAGGCCTATTGAGGCTCAAGGTTACTAAAAGACTTGCCAAGGTCACTGCACGTGGTGAGGGGAGGAGGACCTGTCTGGCTGGCTCCAAGGCCAGTGTGCTGCTGCGACATGCTGTGGCCCTCCTGGGTGTGACTGCAGTGCAGGCTGGCAGAAGCTCTGGGGAGAGGCCCTGGCTGTGTGCCTACTGGGGGCGGGGCTGAGGCTCCTGGGCCCAGAGCGGGGGTGTTTGCAGAGCACCAGGTGCAGCTCCCGAGGTGGGCCAGCCAACGGTTTTATTCCTCACCTGGACTTGGCCCCTCAGGGGGTCTCTGTGTAACTGGCTTTCCAGCTCATGGCTCCCACAGCCCACGCATTTCCAGGGGTGGGGGATGAGAATGGTGTGGAGGCCAGTGAGGGGCTGGCATCTGGTCCTGGAGCCCCTTGGAAAGCGAGCACCCTTCTCCTGGGTCGCCTGGAGATGAGGACTTTGAACAAAACGATTAGTAGCAAGCACCATCCCAAACCAGTGAAATCAGTGGTAGAAGGCTGGACTGTGAGGAGCCCAAGGAGGACACTGACTTGTCAGAGGCCACCCAGCTGCTATGGGATGAAGACAGGAGTATCCTGAAGGCCTCTTCAGCCTGGAGAGAGGCAGGCAGGGCTGGGGGAGACAACAAAATAAGTATAGGATTGGGGTTCAAATCTGGGACTTGTAGGGGCCCTGGCCGTGCAGGGAGGCTTTGCTCATCACACAGTGGCCCCTGAGAGGGACGCATGGCATCAGTTTTGTGCTTGACTAGATGGTGAATTCTACAGCTTTGTTTGGAGTGGAAGGATCCTGTGTGTGCTGTGTCTGCACTTCACTGATGAAGGTAGATGCTTCGCCTGTCTGAACCTCACTCACTCCACCTGTAAAATGCATACATGGGCAGGAGGGGTGGGGATCAGGGTCGACAGTTTTGGGTTTAAAATTATGAACCTTGGCTGACTTTGTGGCAGAATGCTTACCTGTCCTGCACAAGGCTTGGGTTTGCTCCACAGCACTGTAGAAATCAATCAATTAACAAATAATGAGCCCTGAGGAATAACCCTTAAAAAGCTCTTGCTGGCTTATTCTTCTAGTTATCTTCCTGAAAGAGTTAAACACGTCCTATGACAGTAAATGAATACTCATGTTTATAGCAGCGCAGTTCATAATAATTGTGGAAGCAGCCTATACGTCCATAGACAGGTGAACAGAGAAAGAAAGTGTGGTAATTACACACAACGGAGTACCACTTTGCTACAAAGAGGGATGAGTAAGTTAATTGTAGAACAATGAATGTGCCTTGATGCCATCATGCTAAGTAAAATAAATCAGACACACAACCTTAACATCACCTGGCTTCTCTTATATGAGAAACTCAAAATATGGGTAAGACAAAGAGCAAAATAAAATATAGATAATAGGAGACAGGGAGACAGATCTTTTGCAAAAGAGAAAGGTACCAAGAGATGGAAGGAAAGGGGAAAGGAAAAGGTGCATAAAAAGAATTAAGGGTTGGGGATTTAGGTCAGTGGCATAAGTGCCTGTCTGACAAGCGTGAGGTTGTGAGTTCAATCCCTAGTACCAAAACAAAACAAAAAAACCAAACAAACAAAAAAGAATTAAGATGTGTTATCTACCAACACCACACAATGAACACAATCATTATATACTGCAAGCATGCACTAATAACACTTTTTTAAAAAGAATAAGGTCTTTATATAAATGTATGTTGTAGCACTTCCGCGTGCACTATATTTATGCTGAGCTATTAAATGTTAATTTTAAATTTTTATTTATTTATTCTACAACAACTACATCTACTCTATTCTACATCTAATAAAGTACATTTATTAGAAAAGAAGAAAGTTATGAAATATTCTCACATCTTTCCTTGAGAAATTAAAAATAAAAGACAGAATAAAACCAAAAACAAATAGAAGAAAATAATGAAGATCAGAAAACTCAATCCCTTATGAAACTGCTGAAATCATTTTTCATAAAGATTGACATTTTGATTTTTGCATTTCTGTAAAAATAGGAAAGACTCAGAATAGTTTAAACAACTTTGATAAAGGAACAAAGTTAGAGCTCCAACTCTCCCTTGTCCCATGACTTATCATAGTTACACCAATCATGACTAAACGGCATTAATATTGAGGTAGACAGACCACAAATGTACCATTATAAAGTCTCGAAATAGATACTCACACAACAGACAATTGATTTCTGGCAAAGATGCAAAAGCAGTTAAGTGGAGAAAGGATTGTACACTCAATAAATATACTGGAACAACTGGATATCTACGTACAAAAAACCTAAACCTTATAGCATATCAAAAATTTCTCAAGACATCCAAAAGTCAACTCAAAATGGCTCACAGTGGGTTAGTTAAAGTAAAGGCAGTGTGGCCTGAGTCACTGCTTGGCCAAATATATGTCAATTTTTTTTTAAAGCCCTTGCCAGGTGTGCTGTGACTTCCAGGGAATGGCCCAGGCTGGTAGCACTGCCCTACAGGTATCAGGCCCCAGGTCCCACTCTTCTTTTGCTCTTCCATCCCCAGGATGTTGTCCTCATCCTATCCTGTGTGAAGGTCCACGGCCACCAATACTTTGTCATTATTCTGCTCAGCGGACAGGGTATAGGAAGAGCAGGCATGCATCTTTTGTTAAAGATTTCATTTCAAAGTTGTAGACTTTGCTTCCAGTAACCAGATCTTGTCACATGGTCACTGCAAGGGAAGCTGGTAAGGAAAGCTTCTATTCCCAGGGTGTTGGGCTCAGCTAAAATCAGAGATCCTATTCCTATGAGGGGCAGCTGGACCCTGGGGAACACTTACATTGTCTGATATAAAGTCAAGAGAGTGAGCTAAAAACCCACAGCTGCAATCCGGTTTTAGAGGTTTCATTTGCTTCCCTACTGGCTTTGAATTTTGAATTATTTCCAACTTTTAGCGAGATTTTCACACTAATATCACATTTCTGGTTTCTTTTGAAAAACTGGAGTATCTGGCTACATTGGACCCATATTTGCCCAAAGGACTGTTCTCTGAGCTGAGCAGTGTTCCCAGGGTGGCCTGGACTCTCCGGTCCCTCTAGGGCCTCTACACCCAATGGCCAACCTTCCCCCACTCTCCCTGGCTTTGCTCCCAACCCCACAGACACTGTAATTTGCACTTCCTGCTCTGGTCCAGCCAACAAGGAAATGGAGGCCAGAGAAGGGACATGCCTGAGGTCACCCAGGGAGCCTGAAAAGAGCTGGGACCCCAGCTCCAGCCTGCAAACAGCTTCCATGACTTTCTGCCATGCTGATCACCTGAGGATCAGCAGGGCACCTGTGTCAGGAGGAGAGACGGCCCTGTGGTTAGGTCAACAGGAGCTGAATTGTGATAGGCCTGAGTTCAAATATTGGTTCTACTACTTTCCAGGGCAAGTGAGACTGGCCCTCTGAGTCTTGATTTTTATTTACTTTATTTTTTATTTATTGTTATAAGATGGGATAAGAACAGAGCCTGCTTCCCAGAATCACATGAGGAACAGGGTTGTCACTACCTGACAGTGAGCACCTCCTAAAATTCTGTATCCTGGGCACCTCCCCAGTCTCACTCTGAACCAGATGTGCTGATGATTGGGAAGGACTCTGGGCCAAGGGGAAGAGAGAAGGTCCCCATGTAACAGCAAGTACTGTGGCTACCCCTTCTGTATAATGGCGTTTCCTCCCCCGGGGCTGCAGAAGCCCCAAGTTTGCAGCAGGAACAGAATCTGTGTCAAGCAATGGGGGTGGGTCATGGAGCCTGTGCTGGGCTGCTCTGCAAACACAGGTCCCCTTTCTGACTTGGGAGCTGAATTGGGCTGTTGCTAGCTACACAGGGAGCTACCTGTTTAAGCTTTAGTTCCAGCATGGGTTGGCATAGGCTCAGAGTGCTCAGCAGCCTCTCTGGTTTTTCTAAGGATGCATACCAGAACGCAGACATGCCCAGGAACTAGCCTGCAACAGCTCTCTTGCATCCCCCACCGCTAACATTTAGTTTCAGGCTGTATTTTATGTGCATTGGTGCTTCTAGATGTTCATGGTTTCTGTTTTGTTTTGATTGTACACACAACACTAGACCAGCCACAGTGGAAAAAATTATAAAGCAGAAAAATAAAATAAGCGTCCACATTCCTATTTGCTTGGCTCTGCTTCCTGACAGCCTGGCATAAGCTAGACACTGTACTTCCCATAGTGGGTCTCACTGAAACTGCCGACCAACCACCAAGACCTTACAGATGGGAGAATCAAGGCACAGGGAAGTAGGCCATCTCCTCAAGGTCACTCAGCTACTGTGTGACAGAGCTAGAACTTGAGCTCAGCTCTGGTGCTACCATTGCTCAGCCCTTGGGTCACCTCTCCTGGCTGCACCACCCTGTTACTTTGAGGCTTGACCCAGAAATGCAGATTCTGCATGCTGGTTCTCGCTGCAGACCTTGTTGAGAAGCCCCTGGGTACCAGTTCTGCCTCTAGGCAGGGAATCAAGCCCTGAGATCTGCTGAGATGCTGCCCTATATTCTGCTTAATTTTTGTCAACTTTAGTTTTTTTTTTTTTTTTTTTTTTTTGTCTTTTTTGTTTTTATTGGTACCAGGGATCGAACTCAAGACTGTCTGCTTGCAAGGCAGGCACTTATGCCTCTGAGCTAATTCCCCAGCCCCTCAAACTGTGGTTTTTGTTTTGTTTTGTTTTGTTTGGCTGTGACTCTATGATTAGGAGGTGAGTATGACCCAGTATTCAGTTTTCCTAGGACAAAGAGTTTCCTGGGATGCAAACTTTTCAGTGCTCCGGCACTGAAATAAGAGGGTTGGTTGGTCACTCTGGGGAGACACCTTCTCCCAAGCTTATATGTTTAAGTCCCACCCCTGCTCACCTCAGGACAGACCTTATTTGGTGACTGAGTCTTTACTGAGGTAACCCAGTTAACACGAAGTTTTTGGGGACACCTCCTGCTCCAAAACAACTAGTGTCCTTATAAAATGGGGAAACATGGACACAGACACGCACATGGAGAGATGAAACAAAGATGGGGGTAATGCTTCTACATGCCAAGAAACCCCAAAGATTGCAGCCACCACTGGAAGTGTAGGGAGACACACAGGACAGGACTTCTCACTATGCTTGACCTTGGACATCGGCCTCCAGAGTGGTACATCCATGTATGTCCATTGTGCAAGCCTCCAGTCTGTGAGAGTTGGTTACAGCAGCCTTGAAAGCTAAACACATACTTTCAGAGCTACTGACATGGCAGTGGGGTGATAGGAACACTGTATTGTGTGATGTCCTGGGTATCTTTCTCTAACTCTGTGTTCAGTGTATTTTGAAATTGGCTATGCTGGTGATATTTACACTGTGCAAGCCTGCCAGGGATATCAGTCAGCCCTTGATTTGTTATTTGTTATCCACCTGGGCAAACTTGAAGAAGTAGAGGTGATAAGGTTAAATAAGGCACACCCATCACGTGGGCCCTGTGCATCACAAGTCACACCAAAACCCAGGAGGCCACGATCCAGTTCTGACAAGTATTCCAGTATTGTGAGTTCTGTTCTCAAATTCAGAAAAAAAATTAAATCATTCACATCATTGATGAATAAATAAAGTTCCAACATATGTGCTTATTGTCTCATTTTTAACATACTTGGCAATATAAAGAACATCAATATTCATATCAAAACAAAATTCACAGGACAAGGGTGGCCAGTGGTGGTTGAAGATCAAGGCTCCAGAAGCCTAATGGGTGGGAGGATGGACAGGCTGCTGACCAGGGCACAATGCTGCCTTCCAGCTTGCTGGGTGGCCAGAGGGTGAATGGCTGCCTGCTCTGCACCCTGGTGGCAGCAGGGAGGGGCTTCTGCAGAGCTCCTTTTTGGTCCTCTGTTACTTCTCTGGCTGTCAAGACCCTGTCATGTTGGGATGAGGAGGAGCAGGAGGCTGCTCTGCCCGGCCAGGACAGAAGCTATAAAGTTCAGGAGGGCAGGGATATATTTGCCTTGGCCTAGGTGGGCAGGGCTGAGTCTGCCAGCTGCTGCCCTTGAATGTAAATGGGCCCTCGGCTCCTGCTTACCTCCACCGCACTTCCTGCTGCTCTGGGACATGACCGCGCTTCCACCTGTCTGCACATCTCTGCTCTTTGTTCTCCTCTCTTGACTCTGCTCTGGCCCCACCTGCCAGCTGGCAGTTGCTCCACACTTGGAGTGGTATGTCCTCTGAATTTTGCACATGCTTTTCCTCTTCCCTTGTCTGCTGTGCCCCATGTCCATTTTCCCCAAAGCTAGCTCTTCCTTATCCATCAGGGCCTTGTTGCAAATGTCATCTACTCTAAGAGGTCTTCTCTGATTACCCAGCAAAAGTGAGTTCCCTATTTCACGCTTTTTTTGTTGCTTGTAAATATTTGTCTTCACTTTTTAGATTACTTGATTAATCACCTTATGACTTTTTAAAAATCCCTACTTTGTCAAGCTATAAAGTTCAGGAGGGCAGGGATATATTTGTCTCATGCCCACAGAGGCCAGTTTGAGATATGGTAGTTGGCAAATGTTTGTCAAATGAATGAATGGATACATTGATTTAGAGGCTGCATGGCATAGAGGTACATCAAAGATCTGTGGTCTAACACAGGCCTTTTCTCAAAGCCTGCTGCTGGTACTTAGTGGCCATGTGCCCTAGGGCAGGTTGCTATCTATCTTTGGCCCCAATCCTTCTCACCCGAAGTCCCGATGGTCACCTCCTGAATAGGACTGCTATGGGGATTAAACTCATCATCATCACACTGTGCAGGGTGAGGGATGGGTCTGGTGGGGACAAAGCTCAAAGAGTTGGATCTGAGCATTCTTGCAGGTAAAGAAATGTGGGACTTTTGGGGCTCAGAGGTTCAGAAGCTGAACCCATCAGGGAAGAAGGGAGAACTCCAAGAAGGCTTCATGGAAGGGCTGCCCTAGAACTGGGTCATGAAATGGGGTGGGTAGAATTGTCAGGTGGGCGAGTGGGGATAGAGGAGGGACCCAGTCCCAGCCTGAGGTCTTGAACCCCTTCTGGGGCTGCAGAGAGAGGTGTTTCTCACCATCCTCGGGGCCAGAGGTCAGCACCATGCAGAGCTTCCCTGCTCTAAACCTGCAGTCTCTGACAAACTCTTGACATTTAGTTGTCATCTGTTTCCTGTGCTGCCGCTGAGGATGCCTGGCTACTAATGCCCCAGAAAAAGGTTACTCAGTTGTCTTGACCTCAACCCCACAGGGCTCAGTCAATTCGAGACCTGGGGCAAATGTGGGAAGGCTCTGGTGCCACTTCAGGAGTGCTCCCACAGTGTCACGGAACACTGAAGGGGTGGCCCGCTGCCGCTGACTCACTGAGGCTGTTACTTTGGGTTGACTTCTGTGGGCTCAGACTGCTGGCACAGTCAAGAGAGCCTTTCAGCTGACACTGTTCATTTCTGAGGACTCAAAGCATTGCAAGATGGGTTCCCCATTAGTCTCATTTCATATGCAGGGTCTTCATATACAGGAAACTATGGCGAATGGTTTAGTTAAAAGCAATTTGTTAAAGACACATAGCCCGTTATCTCCCTTAATATACTCTGCCACGTCCAGTTTTAAACACACTTATCCCATTGTTCCTGATACTTTCTGAAGCAGCTCTGGAAATCCACTTTCATGAGTGTCTTAAGTTGCACTGTTGTGGCTGCTTTAGTGTCCTGAACTGATTCAAAATACTTACTCTTCATGGCTATTTTGATTTGGAAGAGAGCCAAAAGTTGCTTGGTACCAGATCCAGCCAATAGTGTGGATGCGTTATACTGTTGTGTCTTTATTTGATAGAAATTGCTGTGTAGGTTTTGAATTGATTTGAGCCCCAGAGATAGCTACAAAAAACACTCATGAAAGACAGCTTCCAGCACTACTTTAGAAAGTGGCAAGAATCATGGGATGTGCTTGAAGCCAGGGGGAGTATTTTAAGGGAGATTAATGGCAATGTGCTCTTTACTGTTATACATTTTTAAAATTTAAATGCTCACTCTATTTGTCAATCATCTTGCAGGCGAGGCTGAGGGAAGACCCCTGACCCGCTCAGCACTTGCCTGCTGGGTGAACCGGGTCTCTTAACCCCAGCCAGGGCATAGAGAGATGACCACATATTGAAAGAGCTAGAAGGCTGGGCTTGAAAGTGATAAAGCCTGCAGAGGTGGAGATGAACTCTAACTTATCAAGGGGAGGGCAGTGCCATCAGCCTCCCGTTCCCTTCTGGAAAGCATGGGGATCCCCCGGGGCTGATCTTGGGGTTGGCTCAGAGCCATAGGCTTGCCCATCCACATCTGGCCGTGTAGACCATTTTCTTCTAGATGTGTCCCAAAGGCAGGACATTTTCCTATTGATCTAATGAAAGGAATAGAGGCCAATTGCATTCAACAGAAGCAACTTGGAGGGTAGGCGGGGCTTTCTGAAGCCAGGAATGTAAATTTCCCTCTGCATTTGGATGTGGCAAACATTTATCCAGCACTTAACTGTGTGCCTCCATGGTTCAGAGCACTTTAGCATTTCATCCTCACAAAACACAGGTAGATGCTGCCGCCACCTCTAGTTTGCAGACAAGACAAGCACAGCTTGGTCTAAGGAAGATGAGCCAGCGTGCTAAGACTCCCAGACAGTCTGCTTGAGTACCATGGCCCTCAGGAAATCTTTTTGCAAACAGGCCTGGCATCGAGGAGCTACTGGGCAAATATTTGTTTAGTGGATGAATAGAGGAACTGATGAAAAAGACCCATGGAAATTAGCCTGTGAATGGAAAGTTACCCTAGAAACCATTTTGTTCTTCCCAAAGATACGGCTGCTCTGCAGTGCTTCACCTAATGCACCTCTGTTGCTTCCCTCGGAGATGCAGAGCTCACCCTCAACCTGGAGTCCTGCACAGGTATAAGGTGTCTTTTCATGCAGACAGGAAAGACTGGAAAGGCA
Organism: Cavia porcellus; assembly: GCF_034190915.1. Classification (NCBI taxonomy): domain Eukaryota; kingdom Metazoa; phylum Chordata; class Mammalia; order Rodentia; family Caviidae; genus Cavia; species Cavia porcellus. The sequence goes on from NW_026947487.1 coordinate 84,468,280, forward strand.
TTTCATGCACTCCCTGAGACCCTGCATTAAGTAGAGGTAGGGTATTTTTCAGGGTAAGGCTGGGCTTCCTCAGAGTCTCCTGCAAACTCTGGAGATATATTGGCTGGGTGTGACCTCAAGCCTGTCCCTCAGCCCTCTTCATCTTGCCTGTAGGTCTACAGTACTAAGTGCCCCAGCCTCAAGTGGCATGGTAAAAGTTGATGGGGAAATCCACCCAGTGGGTTTAGCCTGGGGCGTGGTTGCCAGGGTTAGGGTGATTATAGTCAACCCTGTAGCCTTCAGGTATGCAGTTTAGATGCTTCGGTTCCATTTGGTTCCAGGGGCTGCATAGACCAGGAGTGCAAGAGACCAAGCTTCCACCTCCACGCATTTCTCATGTGCCCAAGAAACTTCTTGACTCTTTTGCCTCTGGAGGTGAGCAAAGCAAAGGCATGTGTCCTCATTTGATAGATGACCCAAGCCACAGACTTCAACAGTCTCCCCAACTGCCCTCAGGAAAAGCAGGCCCAAGCCTGGGGCTTGGAGCCTCAGGTCCTGATGCTGAAGTGGCAGGACTTGGGGATTACATCACACACCAGGGGGCCCCAGGACAGAGGTGGATGTGGAGTGTGTGTATCAGCAGTGTGAACAGAGCAGTGGGTGTCAGCAGAAGGCATAAAGGAAGTCACTGGGACTGCCCTATGTCCTTATCAGGGTGGGTGGCATCTCTGGGCTGTAGGGAAACTCCGGGCCTTAGGGGTCAAGCTGTCTTGCTGCTGTCTCCTTCTGGTGCCCTTGATTTGTGTTCAGCTGGGGAGGTGTACACTTACTGCTGGGCAGAGCAGAGTGTCTGTCCACAGATGCAGCAGAGGTTGCATGGGGAGACAAGAATTTCCATGGGGAAGAGGAGCAAAGGGATGATCTGAGGGCCAGGAACCCCGGTGGGCCCTGGGCACTGCTGAACAGTGGCCAGCAAATGACTCTGCCCTCACCTTCTCAGGGGACTGGAACACCCTCCAATACTTTGCTGGACCTGGATCCACACATCTGTCCATCCATCCCTCATTCCTGAAGACCACGTCCCTGGTCTCATTCCTACATTGATCTTTCACTCAGTCTCACAGCTGAGCTGAGTTTGCAGCCATATCCTCTGTGCCTATCACAGTGCCCAGCCCCCAACAAATGCATGCATCTGTCCACCTGCCCATCCTTCCATCTGTCCATCATCCTTCCTTCCTTCTCACATTGCCTTCTTTACCTAGCACTGCTCGGACCCAGGCCTTGCACAGGGTGTCTCACAGCAGAGGAAAGGATAATCCCAACAGTGGGGCGTTGGCGAGAAGGTGAGAAGTGAGAAGGTGCCTGGTGGCTGTAGGAGACAGAGGGGAGGAAGAAATCAGGGAAGGGTCCCCAGGAACATCGCTGCACCCACAGCACCCCCCTCCCATACAGCCTGGCCCACAGAGGTACCCATCCTGACCATATGGTGCCGATCATGATCATGACTGTCTGGTTGCTCCTGGGCAGTAGTGGTGGCTCAGCCAGTGGTCACAGCGTTGGGGTGGAGTGGGACCTTCAGACACCTGGGAGTGGGAGCCAGGGTGTGAGAACTTACCTCAACTGCTGGCCTGAAGGGTAGAGCTGGGACTAGGCAGGCTCTTCCTGTGGGTCCGATGGGGGCAGAGCTGGCCTGGATGCTTGGAGCAGCTGCTACTTCCCCACCCAAGAAGAAACTCTCACCTTTGTCCCCACCTTTTGCCTCCTCGGGTCCCTCTTTGTGTCCTGCAGGAGGCTGGAGCTTTTGAGTCCCCACCCTGTGCTCCACCTTGGCTTCCCACCTCCACCAACCGAAGGCTGAGTCTGCCTTTGATTGCAGCAGGTGCGTGTGGACCTGGGGTTCAGGTGGGGTCCAGGTGAAGAGAAGAGGTGGGAAAAATCACAGGAGGTGTTGGCAGATTGCAGATGGAGCCAGCACGCTCCCCTGACAGCCCGGGGTGGCACTCAGGCGGAGACAGCTGGTGACCCCCACACATCCAGGAGCAGTGTATGCTTTCCTCTCAGGGAAAAGTCCAGGCAGGCTCTGGCAACAGTGGGAGACAGTTTCCAAAAGCCAGCGCAGGTCCTACAGGGAAACCCAGGAATGCCAGGCTAGTGGCAAACGGAAGTGGAGCCAGCGTGCAGGCGGAGTCTTACCTGGCCAGGCTCACTGAGTGCCAGGAGACGCTCTGACTGGGCGCTGGGTGTCCTGGGAAAAGGAAGAGGAGGGAAAAGGTGGCACTTGCAATCTGCAGAGGAGCCTGCCCAGACCTGGAGGTAAGAAGCTGCTGTTTAGGGTGGGGATGGGAGAGAAAGAGTCAGCCGCGGCGGCGTGGCAGCCAGCCTGGCCACTTGACCTTGGCCGAACCTAGGGTCCAGTGCAGTGTCCTGGGGTTACCTGTTTGGTGCTTCTTGGCTCTCCAGACTTCTGAGTGTCTTCAAGGGGAGAGGCTGAGTTTGTTGGCTGTGCTGACCCTGTAGCTGCTCAGTGTGGGCTGGCCGTGCTCATGGGCCATCATCCTGACACTGGGATACTGGCGGGGTGGGAGATGTGTCCCTGCATTCAAGCAGGGACAGAAGACCTGGCAGACCTGAAGGTGGGAGTGCAGCTGGGACCCTGCACCTGGATGGGGAGGCAGGGGGCACACACCCACCTGGGGCAACCTGCCTGTCCCCTCCTCTTCCTTGAGAAAGCTTGTTTCTTCCTAGGATCCCGTGAGAAACCGGTTTGGGAGCAGGTTGGCCTGGGTTGTTTGACGTTTAACAAGGAAAGCAGCAGCTAGCCTTTCTGGGGAGTTAGTGGGAGGGTTGGGCCCAGGCTTGGGGGCATTGCCCAGCTCCCTTGTTCTCTACTGTGCCCCAGCTGCCTGGAGCAGGAGGTGGCTGTGAAATGGAGCCTCCCCCTGAGGGCCAAGTCTACTCTTCAGTGGGCAGGGAGCTGTTGCGGAGGAAAAGTAGCCAGTGCTGGCTACCATGGCCTCCGGGAGACTCTGCTTTCCTTGCCTGGGCCCCTTCTCCATCTGTCTGGTGTGGGAGGTGTGAGGTGTGAGGGCAGAGCCTGACAACAAACACTGGAGCCCCGCCAGACACAGGTGGGGGCCAGTGGGGAGCGGGAGCCGGGTGGGCGCCTGGCGTCTTCTTGCTCCGTGTCTACCAACTGGGCTCCCTGGGGCACTTGGACAGCAAAATGGGCTCCCCACATTCCCTCTGTGCACGAGGCAGCCCCTGCTAATGAGTGGCTGTCTTCACTGCTCCATTACGCCTTCTGAGCCATCTGCGCCCCAGCACTTATGGGGAGACCCTGGGGGCTCCCGACTGCTGGGGCAGAGATATTGCAGAAGGCTACGGTTCTGGGTGTCTCCTGCGTGGAGGGTTGGGTCCTCTGGGGGATTTCCACGAATAGTTACAAATTTAGCTCTTTATTTTGTAAAAAATGTGGTTTCAGATAAGGAAATAGAAGTGCCCCACAGCCCACATTATATTATAGTTGTACTGGGCAGCAACCAGCTCTGTGGGTGTGTGTATTCATATGTGTGTGTTTGAGTGTGTCTCATGTCCGTGTTTGCATGTGTCTGTGTGTGTTTGAGATCCAGGACCCCAGGGACTCTGTGGGACGTGAGCAAATTACCTGCCTTGGTGGTGCATATCTATAATCCCAGCTACCTGAGAGACTGAGGCAGGAGGACTGCAAGTTTAAAGTTAGTCTGGACAATTTAACAAGACTGTCTCAGAAATAAAGGTTAAAGGGTGGGGGTGTGGCTCAGTGGTAGGGTGTTTGCCTACCTGCATGAGGCTGGGTTCAATTCCCAAGACTGCAAAAATCCAAACACAAACACACACACATGCGCGCACACACACACAGAGCATGGAACAAATCCTGCTCTCTTTGCAGTCTGCTGTTCCATCTGTTTGTGGTCACTAAGCCACTCTGGGCTTCACTTGCATCATGGCACAGGTGTGACGATGCCTCACTGACTGACCAGAGGCACCTGACCTAAGACAGATGTCCAGCAGCTGCCACTCAAACCTTCCAGGTCAGGACCTAGGGAGTGACCGACAGAAGGGACCCAACTGTCTAGCAGCAGCTGGGATGGCCTGTATGGGGGATACTGGTGACCCCAGGGTTGGACTCTCTTGTCCAGGGCAGCATTCCTATAGAGGAGTCAGAGTCGCCTCTGTTCCCACACATGGGACATTTGTGCTTTAAAAGAGAACCCAGTGAGTAGAGAATGTGCAACCCCAAGATGCCAAGAACTCTTGCTTCTAAGCTGGGTATAGGTCACGTCTCCATGGTCCGCCTGAGAACACTGAGGCACAAAAAGGTCAGTCGGGACCATCTGATGTCAGATCCCACAATGGGCTATTTGGGGACTTTGGGACAGTGTCAGGAGAATCCAGATGGGTGAAGAGAGGTTCAGAATCCCTAGTCTCAGGAGCTTAGCTTCCCAGGTGAGGATCCTCTGAGCAGGACACTGACTGGGTCACTGGGGTCCCATCTGAGGAGTGGCTGCACTGCGGGCTCCAGAGGCACAGCAGTGCAGCTCCATCCTGGTCACCTGGCCTCAACCCTGTGGTGTAGTCTCATGGGAGAAACTCAGGCCTCTGGACACCCTACCCTGCATACTATGAGGGGCCCAGGCTGGAAGCCATGCACTTTGGCTGTAGAGACATTGTTCAAGGTTAGGCTCAGGGGCTTCGGCATGGCCAGTGACCTTCAAGGGTGGTACTGGTTGGATCCAGCCCTCCTGCCAAGTAACACTGGGAAGTTCATACATTCCATCATGCCTAGGAAGAGACAGAATGTGCCCCGTCTACCTCTGCCTTGGGCAGCTGGGCACCCAGGCATGCCCACCTCCTGGGAAGCAGGTGGGGGCAGCCCCTGGAGGCCCAGTCAACCCAAACCTGTCTAAGGAGCTACATTTTGTACTGGCCACCTTCACACAAGGCAGGAACAAGGTGCTCACGGGGGAGGAAGACTGTCCGCACCAGGTCCAAGGCCACCACTTGTTGCCCTTGGTCAAGATGCCATTGAAGCAGGAAGAGGGTACTGGGGAGGAAACAGGCCCTAAAATCAGATCCTGGCTCCCATCCTCTGTGATCCCAGGCTGGCCTCCCTCTCTGAGCCTCAGTCTCCTGTGGGCAGTGGGGCAAAGTCTCCTTAGCATAGCTGTGGCAGAAAAGTCACAGGACAGGAACCCATGGGCTCTGAGTCTGGAACTCTCAGGGAAAGGTGTTGAGAGGAGTGCTGCGGCTTGGACATAATGGCCCTGCTCGGCATGTGGGCATCTGGAGAGTGCCTCTTCTCTGACCAAAGGGAGCAGTGTTTTAAAACCTGGAGTGCAGGTAGAGGTGGGAGGGGCATCTGCCGGCCCCGCCCCCAGGAAGCCGCTGGGAGGAAGACTGGTCTTGGAACTCCAAATAAGGTCTCAGACGCCAGAGTCGACCTGAGCCACCTCACCTCTCTGTTGCCAGACCTTTCATTCCACCACTGGACCTGGCATCAGTTCCTTGCACCCAACACCTGGGCTCGAGTCCCCACCAGACAGGCCTAGAAAGGTAGCTCTTGCTCTTCCTCCTCGTGGCTGTGTCAGGCTCCCTGCGCTTCCCCACTGGGGGCTGGGCCCTGGAGGGAGGCAGCCTGGGCACAGGGTACACAGCTCCCTTTGTGAGGGTAGCTGAGTCACATGGGCACTGCCGTCCCTGCTGGGCCCTGGGGCAGGCATGACGGAGACGGCGGCCTTATCACGGGGTTGTGCTGCCCCCACGCTTGTGGGCAGGAGGCTTTCCCACGGGAATGAGCAGGGAGGTGGCTGGGAGCATTGGCCATGAAACCTGCGTCTGGCGCACAGGCTGCTGACTTCGGAACAGTCTTCTCTCTGGGCCTCGGTTTCTATCTCTGCTAAGTGGACCAGTCATCCCTGTTTTGCAGAGGATGCTGCATGGGAGAGGGCTCTGCACACTGTGGGGGCCTGGGCCTTTGGTCCTTACACACTGGACTGGAAGCCCCCTTGCAGTAAGAGCCCACTTCTGGGCAGGCAGCAGTAGCCACCTCCCCAAGCGCAGGCACAGCTCTTTACTGTGGTGAGATTGGCTCACACCAAAAGTCACTCTGGGGTAAGAGAGGGCCTGAGGGCTGATTGCCTGCAGCCCCATGTTCCGCTTTGTACCCAGACCTGGCCCACATCTCAGTCACAGGAAGGGACAGGCCTCTTCACCCTGTCCTGGGATCCTGAAGATCTCTCCTTCTCCATAGCACTGCTTCTCTGTCACCTTTGCTGGTCTGAATGACAACGCCCTAGCAATGCCATCAGGGTGTTTATTTTGTCCCAGGCCTGTCTATGTGGCCTCATTTCTGTGCCCAATAGGTGGTGTTATTTATGTCCTCACCTGACAAGGAAGGACGGGAGGGTAGAGAGAGAAGCTTGCTCAAGTCACCTGGGTGGCAGAGCCCAGGGTGGAAACCAGCTGCCTGAGTGCAGAGTCTGGGCCACACATCATAGCCGCACTGCATCCTCACCTCTGTCCCCCAACCCCCAAGGGACTGCTTCAGCTTTCTTTGCTCCCTGCACCAGCTCTCACCTCCGACACCGGCCAGTAACAGACCTTCTCTGGGCCAGCAGAGCCCTTGGCTGCCCTACAAGGTTCTCCAGCTGGCTGTTGGAAACAGGGGTCACGTGTCTCCCCTACATGCCACAGGACCACAGGGCCACTCCCCTTTCACGGTGCCCCAAGGCAGCATCCCCTGCCTCCCATGCCTGTACCCCACACTTAGGGAAAGTTCTGACATCTTCCCCTATGTCCCTAATCTCCCATCTGTGGTAGGGCTCCTGTTCCTGACTCTGGCCCACACCACCCCTCTGTGACCATCTTCTTCAAGGCCCCAGGTGGCCTCCATCACCCACCATGGCTGCTTTGACCCCCTGGAGTCAGAGGGAAGTCCTGTCATGGCTTATCAGGGACTGGACCCCCCAGGTATCTTATTAAACCACAGGCTCAGATTTGGCAGCTCTGGGCAACCCTGAGACCTGGGTTCCTTCCTAACAGTATTCTTCTTCGACTGTACTGTGTCTTCATCTCCCCTGAGCCCTGCCAGCCAGCACTCTCTGTAGGGTATACAGCTGAGGCTGCCTCAGCTGCCATCTGGCAATGCCCTGAAAGGTCAACAATGGGGAAACTGAGGCAACCTGCTGGGGTCTTGGCATGCCAGGGATTCCCATCCCTTTCTGGAAATCTCACTTGTGCCCCCTAGTTTGTAGGTCCCTCATCCCCTGGCAACAAGTCGGGACCTGATGTGGTCCAGCTGGGAGCAGATCCCATGTGGACCAAAAGCCCACTATGGCATCGTGCAGGCCCCTGCCACAGCCTGGACAGTGGAGTTGTGACTTTGGGGAGCACAGAACAGCTTTCAGGGAGCTTTGGCGCTGGAACCTGATGGTGCCCGTGTGTGGCTTTTCTGCCCTTCCTCCTCTTGCAGCTTAATTTGGCGCAGGCAGGTGAGGGGTACAGTTCATCTCCAGCAGATCTGCCTTCTAGGCTGCCAGGAAAGCATCCATTGGTGCTGCCAGCATGTCTCATGGGCAGCTCTGCCAGGCCTTTCTTCTAGAATGCAGACCCCAGTGGGAGAGGCGGCAGGAAGCGAGCACACTGTACATCTTGAGGCAGGGTTTATGTATGCTTAGGAAAACTCTCCAGCTCCCAGCTGTGTGACCTTGGGCAAGTTGCTTCTCTTCTCTGAGCTTCACTTCTTGCCTTGTCCATTACCACCTTCCCAGGGGATATTTATTAAGGGGTCAGGTGGCTACTTAAGGAGATGGCGTGGGGAAAACACTGAAACACAGTAAGTGGCCAGTAAGTGTAATCGGTGTTCTGATTACTGTTATTATTGCTGTTGTCACCACTTGCCCTCGTTATGTTGAGAAATCTGAGCACTTAGGACATGGGAGTCATTATCCACCCTGCTCAGAAGCGGGGCACACGGGTGTCCCCACTCCATGGGCGTAGATTTCTCCAGAGTTTCCCCACCAGGCTCTAGAGGGGCCATGAACTTTACCCAGGGGAGCAGGCAGCTGACAGTGACAGAAGCCATCCAGAAAGGGGATGGGGACATCGGCCCACTTCCACGTTTGTCTCTTGGACCTTTTGGAATCACTGGGAATGATTTTCACTTAGGCCTCAGTTTCCCCCTTTGGCATGGCAGACAGACTACAGAAGGCCATTTCCAGAGACCTCTAGGGTCTGAGGACCTAGAAATTGAGTTTTGCAGGTTGGGACTGTGGATGCCTAGGGAGCTGTGACATGGGAGCTTTGCTCAGAAGGACAGACTCTAGGTCAGTGATCACTTGCATGGCCTCCTGCCAGATTGCCGACACCCCTTTCCTCCTGGCGCGCCTTCCGGTCAGCACCGGCTCCTGATCGCTGCCAAGGAGGCTGGACTCTCCCTCAGGAAGGGCCAGTTGTGGGGGGTGGGCAGTGGCAGCATCTGAGTGGCCTGTTGCCGTGGCAACTCTGGCTTCTGGGGAAACTTCTGAGAGAACAGCCCCAGGAGAGAGACAGATACAGGGTGAAGAGGCAGCATCACCCCGGCCCATGTCTGTCCCTCAAGGCTGGTACCTATGGGCATGGATGGTGATTGGTGAGGCCGAGGTTCCCCCTCACCGAGTGCTGAGTCACGGGCATCCCCCAGGGTCACAGCCTCCGCTCTACCCCCTCCTTCTGAGAAATCCATGACTCACCTACTCAATCCTGTCATCCCAGCCCAGCCTGTTGAAGAGGGAGGAGCCCAGCTGGGGCAGGAGGAGGTGTCCCCCCACAAACAGCCAGCCAGCTCCTCCCCTGGCTCCTTTCACGCTGGCGGCCGCCCTGCTCTGCGGCAGGAGAGCAGGAGAGGGACCTGGGCCTCCCACACCCACTTACCAGCTGTGCTCACGGACAGCAGGACCGGGACCAGCAGGTTGAACCTCAGAGGTGGACCTGGCAAGGTGGTCCAGGCACCCCATCCTTCACAAGACCCCCAACTGGCACTTGGTACCTGGCCAAGGACTCAACAGCCCCCCAGGTAGGAGGAGTGCTGTGTGATATGTGTGTGTGTGCCCGAATGCATGTGTTCATGCCCGCTCATGCAGAGGGTGGGTAGCTCACTGGGCTGGATCCCAGTTGAGCACAGCTGTGGAAGGGTGTGTAGAGTAGAGGGTGTATGAACTGGATGGTGTCCGGGCAGGGGATGGAGCTCAGGAGGAGGGGAACCTTTCCGAGCCACTGGTCTTTTGGTAACAAGAGAAACTGAGCCTCAGAGTGGTCAGTCTCTGGGCTCTTGAAATTGCAGCTCCTATTACACAGATGGGAGAACTGAGGCTCTGAGTGGGCAGGTGGCTTGTCCAAGGTCACACAGGAGTCCAGGGATGAGAAAGTGGCTATTATGGGGGGCAGCATAGGGATATGTTAGAGTAGTTTCCCATGCAGCTGTCTCGGGGGCCTTATCTGGGGTCCTTGTGGCAAGCCAGGGCAGACCAGGTTTTTGTCACCTGGTAGAAAAGTCTGACAGAGAGGCACCTAGGTGTGAGAATCCCAGGAACCAGAGCACATGGATGGCGAAGCCAGGCTGAGGGGCATTAACCATCAGGCTTGATGACCATCTGCTTGGGACTGATGGGTTTTCTTCCCTGCTCCACTGAGCAAAAACCCATCTTCCCCACACCCCACCGTCTTTGGGTGGTGCTGGGTCAGGGTCCTCATTTTGCTGAGGGTGGATTGGGATGGGTCGAGGCAGGGTCCCTCTCATCCCCTTGTTCTCACCTGGAGCAACTGTGACCTGAGTAGGCAGGGTGGTTTGGAATCACTTTTATGCTTCCTTCAGAAAGTAGTGAAAGTTATTTATTTGGATATTTATTAAGCACCCACTGTGTACACCATACTGCCTGAAGCATGGCCATAAATCAGGCAAATAAGATCTGCTGAAATTTGTGGATGATTCTGCCTGTACTCCCTCCCTGCAGATCCCCAGTATCACAGGGTTGGTTCGCTGGGGTCAGGGAGTGTGAAAAGGAGCGGTTATGGTCAGTGAGAGTCATAGCCTGCTGTGAATCCCCAGTACCCAGGCCAACGCACCTGTGGATTCTTTCTCTTTTGTCCTGGAGTGGAACTCTTGGCTCAGCCCTGACCTCTGCTTCAGGGACCCCAGACACCTAAGATACAACCCCAACTGGGCTGAGGCACGACTTGTCTGACCTCCGCCCTGTGCCTCAGTTATCCCAGAGTACATGTGTGTATGGTGGTGACCATCGCTGCCCAGGCTCCAGGGTCCAGAGCTTGGCTCTGAAGATATAGTGGGCAGAGCCCTAAATCCAGGTGTGGTTGGTGAGTGGGAGGCTGTGTGTGCAGCTTGCACTGTGCTATGACTTTACTGACCTAGGCAGGGGCCAGGCCACTGGGCTGACACCCTCACCTTGTGAGGGACACAACCGGGTTGGAGAGACTGAGGAGGGAGATAAGCTGCCTGAGTGCTGGGAGCAGTAGAGTCCTCCTGACCTCCTGGAGGACCCAGGGGCTGTGCCCTGAGAACAATGGGAGAGGAGCAGTCTTTGATGTGCCTCTAGGAGCTCGCTTGGGGCATTCTGGGCAAATGATTTGAGGAATGACAAGATGGGGCAGGCACTGGATGATGGAGGCATTGGAGGCATGGTCTCTGGAGGTGCCAGGCTGGCAGTCCCAGTCTGCTCTGCAGACGAGCCACGGGGCGGACTCAGGTATGGTGGCTTTGGCCAGGCCAAGTAGGAGGGGAGGGCAGGCTGTACTGTGCTGTGTGGGCAGAAGGGAGAGCGGGCCAGGACTGTCATGAAGGGGATTGTATGTGGGTGGTGGGCACCGTGCCTGCTTCAGGACTGCAAGGTGGGCTTCGAGATGGCAGGGGAAGGGACAGGGTGCCGTGGAAGGCTGTAGAGCAAACAGTGGGAGATGGTTGTAGGGACAACTGGGGATGTGACCATGCAGACCCAGACCCCAGTGCTGCCCCACCACATTCCCGTCCTTGGGATGGCTGTGTGGACCCCGCCTTCTGACTCACAGCAGATGGGGGCATCATGTGAGCACACCCGGCAGCCGAGGGTGACCAGACTCCAGGGACCCGGCAGATGGCAAATGGGGGTGGGGCAGGGCTGGCACAAAGGGGCCTCTCAAATGAGCGGGTTGCCGGGCCAGCCCCGCCTCCCAGCCTGCTCTCCCCTGAGCCATTCTGTGCCAAGCCCGGGTCCTTCTGCCCCATCTGGGGCTCCTGAAAGTCCTAGGCAGACCCTCGTAGATTCTGGACTTAGACCTGGGCTGCAGGGGTGAAGGGTGCTCTGCCTGTTCCCCTGCTGGCCAGCCCTGACATGAGGTGGGCCAGGACACCTCCCCAGGCCCAAAAGTCTCCAGGGTTCCCTGGAGGCTCAGCCTGGGCTAGAGCATTCCACTCCTTCTGTGAGCTCAGGTTCTGCAGGACGCTGGTCTCTGGGATTAGTATGCTGTGCCACTTTAGAGATGAGGACACTGAGGCAAGGAGAAACCCACAGAGTCTGGGGCTTCTTTGGTCTCTGTAAGAGGGATGAGGCTCCTCACCTGAGCTGGGTACTATGCTGGGTGCCTTGTTTTGAGCGTCATCTCTTCCGCTGTGAAGTCCATGTTTCTTTAGGACAATAGGACCTAACAGATGGGTAACATGGCCAGCTTACCTACGGAGAACCTTGGAGTCACTCATTTCAGGTTTGGGGGACTTTGGTCTATGCCTCAGTTTCCTTGTCTGTGGACTGGTTAGTGACTGCGTCTTCTTCAGGGAGCTGTCATGAGCATTAAAGGTCTTGATGTGGGAAAGCATTCAGAAGATCATCTGGCTATCTTTGTCTCCTGCTGGGCAGATTAGGCACATTTTATCTCAATTCAGGAAGCCTTTTTTCCATGCCCCAGCTCTTCAAGAGCGGGGCACCAGTGAGACTCACCTCGCCTCCTGCCAGCCTGGGCTGTGATTTGGTAGTGAGGCCAGAGTGGTGGGTGCTAAGCTCCTGGGCTGGCACCAGCTTAGGGGGCTGTGATGAGCTTGGCAGTTCCATGTGGCCGGACAAAAGACCTCAGCCCTGGAGGAGCTGGCAGCGCTTCTGGGACCAGCAGAGAGGTCTCTCTGCACTCCTGGGAGATGACCTGGGCGAGGCGCTCAGTGTCACAGCCATGGCTCTCACCCTTGAAGGGTCAGTGAGCCTGCAGCTGATGGCTCCAGGCTGGCTCCCGAGGCTCAGGACCACTTCACCTCCAAGAGCTACAATGCTGCCTCTGCTACCTCTCAGATGCCACTCTCTGGTCTAAGACCTTTGTCGTCTGCCTCTCAGTCACCCTTTCTGGGTCTTCCAGGGTCAGGAGGCAAAGTGGATGGACATGGAAGCCTTGTATCCTGGTGTCAAAATCACAGTTTCTCTGGGCCTCAGTTTCCATACCTGTGCGTGGAGATAGCAGTAGGGTTATCACTGAAATGTAAGTCACCTCCGGCTGGCTGTGAAGTTTGTGTACCCGACAAAATGTGTGGCTTCAAGGATCCCTGTAAGCCTTGCTCAGGGTTTTATCCCAGTGGTGTGATTGAGATACAACTAGATTGAGTCCTTTATAAGTGCCTTGAGCAAGTGGCTTACTTTCTTTAAGCTTCATTACGTAGGCTATAAAATGGAGATGAGGACGCCAAAGCCTCTAATGGCTAAGAGAGACCCCCTGGGGATTAACTGCGAGCATACACATTGTAGGGAATGGTGATATGGAGACTCCAGCCCCGCTGTCCCAGCCCTGTGAGTCTCACCTGCACTGTCCTCATTTGAAAGACTGTGTTCTTCCTTTTCATAATTTGCCAAGCGAGGGTGGTGAGAGTGTCTTAAGAGGGTAGAGGGACCCATCGGATTTTATGCGCTGAGCATTGTGCCTGGCGCACCATCGGTGCTGTTGTTATTGTCACTGTCCTGGGCCACCAGCCAGCCCTTCCTTCAGGGAGCAGTAGAGACATTATTCCAGAGCCACTCTCAGGATGCCACTGGAAAAGGTGCCCGTTTCAGAGTGCCCACCCTGGGCTGTGCCCTTCTAAGGGTTTGATCTGCTGGTCTGAGGAGTTGTGTGGGGGACTCAGGTACATGGAAGGTCTTTTTACAGGGATGAGAGGAGGCACAGTCCGATCTGATGATGGGCAGGAAAGCCACGCCGAGCAGGTTTTTGTCCTCAGGGTATGGGTCTCCTTTCTTCCTGCTGTGATCAGAACATTCCAATTGACCGTAACCGCAGGGGCTGGCTCCTGCTGGTCTGTAGACATGCAGACCTCTTCACTGCAAATAAACCTCACAGTGTATGTGCTCTGTGCTTGCTGCTGTACGGAACCAGAAAATAAGGAGGGGCATCACACATCCTGATGTGATCGGAGGTCCCCGATGTTATGGCTTCTGTGCTCAGCAGTTATGTTAGTTGTTGGGGTACAGTTTTTCTTTAGAATTTAGAATCCTGGCAAGGAGAGGTGACTGTAACTTGGAAAATTCTCTGCTGGGCTGAGTTTCTGTGGTCCTTGAGGGCTGCACTGAGTGACTGACCTCCTGGGTCCCTGGCTGAGTCTGGCCCTCAGGCTGTGGCTCTGTGGCTGACACACTGGGTTTCTGACCCATAGCAGGAGAACAGCTGCCCAGACCCACCTGCCCCGATGGTGACAAATGTGTGGAGTAGATTCCAGGGCTGGATGGGGCCGCTGAGTCAGACTGGGCCCAGACAGTCTGCTGTCACTGGGCATGCGCTGAATAGCAGGGCCTTGAGCCCCGACCTCTTGCTCCTAAGCCTGAGCCTATTCCCATGGTACCACATATGGCTTCTCCCATTGGAGGTGGTGAGCTCCCTATCTCTGCAGGTGTCAGGGAAACCACAGAAGGGACATGGGGATCCTTCACAGTTCCTTCCAGACGGGAGTTTTCCTGGTTTTGTGGGAGGCGGCATCAATCCTCCTGCCCTTCCCAGCTGCTGCATGGATGATGCCTCCACTGGGAATCCCTGCCCATAGCCCTGCTGCTCTCTGTGACCAAGCTTTCCTCATTAGCACCATCCGCCTGGCACAGATGGCACAGCCTGGTCGCCAGCCAGGGTCATGTTCCCTGAACTGGGGCTGGGGAAGCCAGGCCTGGACACAGCACCTGTCTCCAACTGTGGAGGGCCTGAGGAGGCATCAGCACAAGCAGGCGGCCCAAGTCTGTCCCCCGACCTGGGAGTGGAGGGGCAGAGTCAGCAGGGCAGTAGCTGGGACCTGGGAGCCAGTCGTGTTCACAGCCCACCGGAGTAGAGCAGAGTGGTCTGGCCCTGTCCCTGGGCTGTGAGGCTTTGGGACCATGGCTCAGCCTCTCTGGGCCCCCAATCCACCTGCGGAATGGCTGGTGCTGCTAGCTCTCTGTCACAAGGCTGGGGATATGTGCGACAGTGGGGTGTATGGGCTGGATTTGGGTAGTAGCTCTGTGACCCTGGGCACACAGCTTCTCCTCTCTGAGCCTCAGTTTCTCCAGCTGTAGAATGGTGGGAGGATCCCCCTTCATAGTGGGGTTGTGAAGGCAGGTGCATGCCATGCCTCTCACTCTGGTACATGGTCCTGCCCTGCCCCAGCTCCCTCCCAAGCCTCTACAGGCTGGTACTCAGGATGTGCCTACCCAGGTTCGTGGGCTCTATGGTCCCCAGTCACAGACACCTGTCACTTCCCTCCTGCGCCATCTTGGATGGCCCACAGTGAGCCTGGCACCTGGTACAGGGAAAAAGGGCCCACCTCACTAACCAGGCTCCCTTGGCCCTAGATCACAGTCATGGGCTTTTGAGGGGTTCTGGGGTGACTTTGCATTTACACAAAGAGGAAACCCGAGAGTTGCTGCAGGTGGGATCTCAGCACCTCACAGTTACCTGCAGACCCGTGGTGGGAGAAGCCCTGGGCTCCGGGGCCGCAGTGCTGCGGGACTCCACAGAGCCTTTGCCAGGCATCCGTGTGCTGGAGGGGTTTCAGATCCCCTGCCAGCTCCCATAACAGGGCGCTGCTCTGGCCATGCCCCTAGCAGAGCCTTGTGTGCCCCTGGCACAGTCAGAGCTGGGGAGTGGGCACAGTTCAGTGCCCCTTGTCTATCCTGCTCCAAGTGGCACTTTAGCTTGGATCCAGAACATAGGAGTCGGCAGCTCCTCTCAGGAAGACCCTGGGTGCCCGGCTGACCGGCCTCAGAGGCCAGACTCTGTCTCATTCATTCATTAATTTAACCAGGAGTCTAACTCACTAATGGGATGGAAAAAAAAAAATTTAACCAGGAGTCACAGGGCAGCAATGTGGACTATGCTGGAACCTGAGGCACAAATGATGAGGGAATCAGACAGGACTGCAAATGCTGAGAAACAAAGAATGTCACACCTAAGACTTCACACAGGTGTTGGTGTCCTGAGAATAATAAAACGTGTGACAGGGAAGACCAAGATGCATACAGAAAACAGTTTTGATTGGACAGTCATGGAAGGCATGTCAGAGATGGAGAAAAACCCGAGAAAAGGCTAGTTGGGGGAAAGATCCTGGAAAGAATGTGCTAGTTTGTGGGGGAAAGAATGTGCTAGTTTGTGGGGGAAAGCCTGTGCAAAAGCCCTGAGGTCTTCTGGGCAGAGGATTCTCGAGCAACTGAACTGAGTGACCACAAGGTGGTGAGGGGTGACAGGAGCTGTGAGATGGGTGTGCTCACTAGCTTGTGATTTTGGTAGCCATGCTGCTCCCTGAGCGCCAGTGTCTGACATAAAAGGACACTCAGCATCCCTGTGCCTACTCCACTCTGATCAGCAGTGTTATTGGAGCCGAATGGGAAAGTGGATCACGGGTCTCTGAGCTGCAAAGAGCTGTCACAGGAATTTTCCTTGTTGGAAGTGCGTAGGACGTTTCCGGCTACAGGTGGGCCAGGAAATGCCATTCCTGTCCCTCTGCGTGTCACCGCAGACGCTAAGCGCCAAATGTGTGGAACGCTGGTGTGCCCTCCCCCTGGACATCCAGTACCGCTGCCCGCTGCCAGCCCCTTTGAGGCACAGGCTCCTTTCATCGCACTGGCTGCCTCCTCGGTCCAGCAGGCCTGGACCCCTTCCTGGCGGGTGCAGGTCCCCCAGAGGACAGTGGCTCCTTTCTTTGCTTTCTTTTCCTCTTCCTCCAGGCCGAAAATAGTGCCTGAATGGGCCTGGACTCTGGTGCAGTGAGACAATAGCCGCGTCCTGGCCCTGGGCCACTGCAGCCGGGGGGAGGTGCCCAGAGCTGCCAGCCCCTCCCCCACCCATCCCGGGCACTCTGCACCCCGAGCATCTCTACCCGCTCTCCTGTCCTGCTGCTGGCCTGGAGCTGCAGGCCGAGGTGGGCCCCCACCCCAGCTCTCTTCCATGTGTCTGGTGCACAGAGGCCACCGCAGTTTAGGGGGATCTTTTCCCTTGACTTAGTGGGTACAAGGGACTCAGAGATCAAAACGATGCATCCTCTTATGAGGGAGGAAGCAGGAAGTAAGCTCCCTGTCACTGGAGGTGATCAAGTGAAGTTTGGGTGTGCACTGGAGGTTGGGGGAGGGAATAATCAGATTGGACGTTAGGACTGTATGTCTTCATGTCTCAGAGGAGGTCATGGTTTGAATTCCATGTCCCTCACTTAACAGTGAGGTGGCATTAGACATGTCACAACCCCTCCCAAGCCACTGTCTCCTTATCTGTAAGATGAGCTCAACAGCCTCACCTTGCAGAGTAACAGACACAGATTTGCAAAACGCAGTGGGGGGGGGCTGGTGCATAGTGAAGTTTTCAGAAGCCTGGCCTGGTTCTCCCCTCTCAGCTTGGAAAAGGGGCTTGGGTCTGCTCCTGACCCTAGGGAGCACTAGAAGAGAGCCAGGAGGAGCCCGCAGGCCAGGCGAACTCAGAGAGATTCTTGATGAGCTATGCAATCTAGAAGGGCTTCCTGGAGGGGGTGGACCCTAAGAAGTTTTCAGGGTAGTGTGGCACACATTCTGGGCTCACAGAACAGCCAAACGTGGGGGTTAGAGGACGTCTACCCTGGCTTAAGAACAAGGCCACAGGCTGGCAGCCTCTAGGGTGAACTCATTTCCACTGGGTTTAATTTGTCCATGAGAGTGTCCCCTTTGGGGTTCTAAAAATGTGGTTTAAAGTCATTGTTGACAAACTCAAAGATTTCATGTAAATATCTGAGGTTCTGCTTCTCTTGAGAACCGGGAAACCTTGGCTATTTGACGTCCCCTCAGAACAGGGGCTGTCCCCAGTGCTTAGGTGCAGGACAAGTCTGGGAGCCCGCGCTGAACTGCTGGGTCCGAGCTGGCAGTGACGTGGTCCCCCGCAGCTGCCAACGGTTGCCAGGGTAACGGTTGCCAGGGGCTGCTGTCACCTGCGCCCCTTCTCCCCCGCTGGCGCTAGAGGCTGGGGCTTCCCAGCCTATCTTCTGGCTGCCCCCTTTGTTTGAGGCTGTGGGTAAGAGCACGGCTGGGTGGCCCCACTTCCCCTCTTCCCCGGCTTCTTGAATTTGGGCAAACAGGGCCACTGCAAACAAGGAGACCCTGCTAATCCGTCCTGCGTTGGGGTGTGCACTCTCCTGCCTGGAGCAGGGATCCAGGTAGGACTCCCCTCCCCAGCCTCTCCCTCCTGGTTTCCCGCCTTCCTTCCATCTCCTCCCTCTGCCTCAGCCCCCTCCCCTCACTCTTTATTCTCTCCCTCCTCCTCTCCCCTCCACCCCTTCTCCCCAATATTTGCAGTGTAGCTAATGAGTGGAGCAGGGGTGAAGCTGGGGTGGCACAGGGCACCCTCGGGGAGCCATGCATGTTCTGTAAAAGGACTTGATCAATTAAATGACAGCCTTGCGAACTAGCATAAGGAAGTGGTTGGGGGTGAGGCTTTACACCCTCTCCTCCCTCCCTCGAAGCCCTGGTTGCAAAGATCCTTTTTGGTCCCTGGGCTGCAAAGATAACCCACCAAGCGGTGGTGGGAGGAGGTGGCTTGGGCTGCCGAGGGGCCTGGGACCCTGTGGGAAGGTGCTGTGTGGGGCAGGGCTCTGCCGCCTCTCCATCTGGGCTCCTGTGGGGACAGCACCCAGCCTACCCCGTGAAAACACCTTTTTATTGTGCTCTTGATGCGAAGCCTTCTTCACAGGAGCAGGTGAGTTCCTCCAGGGAATCTGCCTTCAATCCAGATTTCGGGTAGGCTTTGGCGCTGTCCTGGATCCCCATCCAGGCTTCTCTGCTCCCTGACTGTGGGACCCTGACCCTAACTTGGCCTCTGGGGCCTCATTGTCGTTCGTTCCATGAGCATAATGGTGTCTCCTAGGTTTTTAAGAGGATTAAATGCGTTAATGTGTATAAAGTGCTGTGCGTACTGAGTTTTCAGTGCTTCACGGGTATCCGGGGCTGCAGATGGTGAGCTCCCTATCTGTGGGTACAAACGGTGACCGAGAGCCCCTTTTGTGCTAGGGACGCTGAGCTACGTGCTCATCGAGGAGCTGCCGGGGTCTCTGCTCACTGCCTCCACTTCCCTTCCTCAAAGCAGGCCTTGGGCATAGTAGGGACGTGGCTTAGCCTTATTTCGGAGGTGGGTGGCTCCTGGTTTTGTGCCCTGCCTGTCCCTGAGCCAGGGATCTGGCATGTGGAGGAGGAGAGAAAGGGAGGGAAGGTGGTGGCCTTGGGAACCCGAAGGATTGTACACTCCAAAGATGGGCACTCTGCCCGCCTGGGGAAGCTGTGGGGAGGCAGCTGGGTGACGGAGTGGCCTGGCCTTGTGGAAGGGGAACTGCAGCCAGACAGCAGGGTCTCCAGACAGTCTAGCCAGGGTGGAGGAGCCAGCTCGGCATCCTCTTTGAGTCTGGCCCTGCCCTCAGCCATGGGCACCTCAAAGCCTGCTTAGTTTCTATGGGGCCCAGGAGGAGCCCTGGCTACAGGGAAGACAGGCGGGTGACAGGGATCCTAGTTGCCCACTTGATCCAGGAGGACACTGAGGCCCAGAAAGGGGCCAGGCTGTCCCAAAGGTCTCAGAGCTAGTGGCCGCAGAGCTAGTCAGGAACTCCTGTCACCTGGTTCTGGGAGGTGTGTTCCCTGGCAGGTGCTTGGCTCTGTATGCCTGTGTGTAGGAGGTGCCCATAGCTGCTCCTTGGATGGTGCTGGGTCTCAAAGACTTGGCTGCAGCCCTGCCTGGCTCTGCACTGGCCAGGGGTGCATGACTGACCAGGCTGGAACCAGTCCTCGGATGGTTATAGAAGACCCGTTGCCCAAGCCTTGCCCAGATGGGGATAATTCTGAGGTCCCAGGCCTGGGCTCCTGGTCCAGGCCCTAGTCCCCTCTTCTCTCTTGGGTTCCATTCTGAAATTCTGAGAGGCTTTGATCCTTAGGAGCTCAAAGCGCTTGCGGCCCCTCCCCGCCAACATTCTGAGTGTCTTCACTGCTTGAGGTGAGACTGCAGGCCCAGCTGGCTGTAGCTGACTTTAATGGAATGGGCCACTTGGGGACAGGCCTGGCATAGCCCCTTTCCTGGCGAGCTGGACTGCAATGGAGGGAGGCAGGATGGGCCTGAGTGTGGCCCAATGTCCCTGAAGACTTCTCGCCTGGAAGTGTCAGAGGTGGTGATGAGTGGCCCCAGGGGCCACTGCAGCCTAACTGGCTCCTGCCCTCCATGTCCTGCTGGCTAATGGCCTTGGGGACAGCTCAGAGGGGAGGGGAGGCGTGGTGGCAGGCTGCTTTCCATGTGGCATCAAGATTCCTGAGAGCAATAACAGGTGTCCATACTGAAAGCTTTGTGCTGAAACCTTGGCTTGGGAAACTGGGCTTAAAAGCCAAGTTTTGTGCAGAGTCTGCCTGCAGGACTTATCAGAGCCTTTGCTGAATAGAAGCACAAAAGAAAAAGGGCCCAAAGCATTTCTCAAAATGGAGGACTGGTGCTCCCTCACAGTGTTATGACAAGTTATCTTGTGTTAAAGACAGGGAGACTGAGTCCCAGGGACAGGAAAGAACTCCATGGACCACAGTGGCTGAACACATACGCTTCGAAGTTAGACGGGCTTGGGTTGAGTCATGGATTTGCCATGTACTTACTACGTGGTCTTAGCCATGACCTAACCTCTTTGGGCTTTGACTTTCTCATCTCTGAAATGGCATCACTTCAGAGTTATTGTGAGGACCAAATGACTCATTACCTGCTAGGATGGCCTGCTTGGTGCCAGACACTCATTCTGGGCTTGCTAAAGGGAGCAGGGACTCCTCCACTCTGGAATCCACCTCAGATCCATGCACTATCTCTGTCCTGCTGGGCGCCTTGAGGGCTGGGGAGATATGGAGGCCCAGGCCCCAGGCACTGGGATCCTCACTAATGTGTCACAGGTCAGCACTGCAGGGCAGAGGACTATTGTGTGCAAAGGTCTTGGAGGAGGGAACACTGACCTCCCACGGGGTCTCTGGGGCATGAGCAGCTTAGGGCTCTGGGTGAAGGAGGCTGCGGTGGCTGGTCCTGAAGACTGCTCTTCAGAAGGACTTGGTCTCTCCTCATGGACAGTCCCTTTCTCTCCCCTTCCTCAGCTTCCCCACAGGACGGGACCCTCCCGGTGTGCAGAGGGAGGCGTGGCCCCAGGGGCTTGGCTTGCAGAGGTGAGGCAGCCCGGGGAAGGATGAGAGGCTGTCTTGGCAGGGAGCAGGCAAGGCCTGGCAGCGCCAGCCCTGGGTTGCAAGCTCTAGCTTGAATTTTATTACCCTTTACAGAAAAATTCCTGAAACCTGAGGTCATTGTGCTGCCCCATGGCCCTGGAGCAGCTTTCCCGGTGAGGGGCAGAGGCTGGGCATCAGCACCCGCTGTGGAAAGGGGCAGAGGAAGGAGAAGGGCTCACATTTGCAAGCCGTGTTCCCGAGATACTGGGGCTGGCCAGGTGAGGGTGTGGCTCTGGTCTTACCTGGTCTGACCCGGCATCTCCGGGGAGGTGGAGGGGATGTGGTGTTTCCAGGTTCAGTTTAGTCTGACATTGCTGCAAAGTGGGATTAGGGGAGTCTGTGAGCCCCTGCCCCTCCCCCAGGGAGGAAACACCTGCCCAACCCCCACCCCGGCCTCTGACATTTGTGGGAGCCTGTCATGCTGCCCCTACTCCCAGCCTCCTTTTGTGTTGCCTCCTGGCTCCCATTCCTGCACATACACATGCAGGGGTGCACGCATGCACACACACGTACATACCCACACACGCACCCCCCCACACACAGAGACACACACATACACACACGCATGCTGTGCCTGCACACCTCTTGCATTGTGCAGGTGTCGCCCTCTCCCAGCCACATCCTCCCTTCCCACGCCATCTGCTGGGGCTCCTGGTGGATGGGGTGCAGCCTCAGATTGGAGGGCAGCTGAGGCTGGTCGGTGCGGCTGGAAGCAGAGCTGGGGCCCCTTCGGTGGCTTCCCCCACGTTGTGAGGGCTCTGGGCAGGCAGCCTAGGCAGGCAGGACCAGGCTCAGGCTGTAGGAGACTCCAGGGCTCCCTTCTTCCCTGCTGGGCTCCCATCACCCCACCGCCCTGCTTCTCTCTAGCTGTCCTGTAGGAGCCCCTCTGGCACCCACATCTGGCTAAATGCTGGGGAGACCTGTCATAGGTAGGGAATAGGCACCTTCCCAGCTCCTCATCCCGGACCTCTGGGCCTGTCCTCAGCTGCAGAATGTCCTGGAGCAAGTCCTGTCCACTCTCTGACTTTACAGCAGGGCTCCTGCTGTTTCTCCTGGCAGTAAGCATGGTCCCCAAGCCCACACTGGGTCAATCCGTGGGACACTTGCTAAAGCCAGGCTCCTGAGACCTGGCGTTGGAGGCCTGCAAATAGGCATCTTTGCCCCCTGGGCCATGAGGGCAGCCCTGGGGGCACAGCAGCAGCAGTGGGGTCAGTTCTGATGTGGAATGGCAGTGGGGTGGCGCTTCATGGAGTCTGTGTCTCATCTCAAAGCTGAGCTGGAATGTCTCCGGGAGAGAAGGCATTCCCGGCAAGGCAGCGGCAGGAATAAGGGTCTAGGGGTGACCCGCAGCCATTCAGGGCCACAGTGCGAGCGGAAGGAAGGCGTGCAGAGGCGCCGGCCTTGGGAAGGGTTAACTCAGCGTACAAGTCCCGTCAGTCCAGTCAGTCCAACTTCCACCTCCATCCTCCGAGGAAATGGGTTTTCCAGGAGCTCGGGCTGAGCCAGTGGTGACTGGTGGCTCCACACAGGATGGCAGAGGAAGTGACTCAGGCCCCCGGGAAGAAAGTGAGCCCCGAGTCCCCTGCCCACCATGCAGGGGCAGGGCTGAGGTAGAGCCCCTTCTCTTGGGCAGCTGGCCTCGGGGGGCCATGGGGTATCTTGGCTTGGGAGGGTCCTGGCCACTCTCCACCCTGCTGGACCCCTGGGAACCTGGGATGACGGCCCCCATTGTGTCAGTCTGGTTCAGCTCATTCTGTTCCCTGTGTGTTTACGGAAGGTCTGAGGTCAATGGCCGATGCTCGGAAAGGAGAACCCGAGGTGGGGGGAGCGGGCTCAGGCTCACAGCCTCCGTCCAGGCCGGAACTGGCTGTGCTGCCTGTGGTCTTCACTGTCCCTCACGTTTCTCTGCTCTTCTGTGGGTAGACCCCAGAGCTCAGAGCAGAGTGGGTGTATCTCTAAGACCTTCACCAACACCACCAGTGCAGCAGCAGAAAGGGCTCAGTCCTAGCCCTAGAGGATCTGGGAGCAGAGAGCCCCTCGATGGCCTCAGTTTAGGGATCTGTGAAATGGTGAATTTGTAGGATCTGCCTGGTGGGGCAACCTTGAAGATTTAATACGAGGCTGTAGGTGTCATTGCTGCTGAGGGTTGCCGCTGCTGACCCCACCCCTCTGAGACTCCCCAGGCTCCAGTCAGTGCCATGGGAGGTGGACCAGGGCCTTGCTGTCACCTGGCACTTGAGCCTAAGATTCCTGGTGGCTAAGGCCAGCCAGTGCTGCCTTTCCCCACAGAAGCCGGAAACATCCCTGGGCCTGGTGGGTGCTGAGCTTCAGTCTCTAGACCGTGGGCCTCTCCTTGGGTCCCCTCCTTGCTGGCTAGGCTAGGAGATAGGCACAGGCAGGACAGTGCCCTCCTCTGGCAGGTCTAGGTCCGCTGTCCTCTCCTGGTCCCCAGCCCAGTTCTCTTGTCCCCATGAGAAGCCCATGGGGTTCCGCAGTCATTCAAGCTGGCTACAGGAAGGAAAATTTCTAGGTGAGGTTCCAGCCCCGCGTTGTGCACCGGAAAGGAGGTTTCATGCTCCAGGAATTTCCCCCGAGGCCTTGGAGGCCCCAACCTGGGAAGGATGGGGCCATGGAAAGGAGTGTGACTGAGTGATGGTCCCGGTGGCTGGGCAGGGGCAGCATGGCTGGTCAGGAAGGACACAGGGTTATTAGCTGCCCCCCTGGATATCAATTAATGTAATTCCCACTGTTTAATTTCCTCTGTATAGTTGAAAAGAGCAAATAGAGTGAATAACCACCCCACGCATACAGTTAATAAATGTGGGAGCTGGGATTTGAAGCCAAACAACCTGGACCCAGGGTCCACGCCATTAGAGCAATCCAGGCAGCCCTTCCTCACTGACCCCCAGGAATGCTGATGGGGGGAGCACTGTCCTCTTTGGCATGGCCGCTCCAATAGCCCAGGTGGAATAGAGTGAGCCAGGAAGTATCCAGGCAGCAAGCCACTGTTTGGTCCGAATCCCTTCCCTGGCATCTTACTTACACCCCTCCAGTGATGGGGAACTCACTCCTGCGCCTGCACCTTTTGCCCTCAGAGGCTAGTCTCAGGGGTCTGTTGCAAGGTGGGCAGTTCTATCTTGTCCTGGAGCCTTATCGACCATCATGGTGGCTTGCTTTGAAGGTCCGTGGCCAGAGGGACACATGATCTCCAGCCAGCCCCGCTGGTACTTGCTGTGTGACCCCAGAAAGCCACTGGTCCTTTCTGGCCCTTAGATAAATGGAGAGTATGAGCCAAATCCTCAATGTGACTTGTGTGCTTCTGGTTCACAAGTGAAAAGCAGTGCTCGTAGTTCCACGAGGGGCCTGCCTAGAGGAGGCGACATTTGGCCTGGCGGGGGGGGGGGGGGGGAGGCAGGTGAGCAATGGGAGCCAGAAGGAAGAAGAAAGAAAGGGCCCTTGGGAGGGACACCCCGTCCTCGGAAGTGCTTAGAGAGAACTCAGAGCGAAACCTGAGCATCACAACCCCAGGAAAGCAGACCTTCCTTGCAAGGCTTTCAGTCCTCAAGAGCCCCACGATGCTCCAGCAATCCAGGTGAGACCACAGGACCTGAGAAATTGGTGTTCCATACTTCCACTGGGACCTAGGGGACTGGCATTTGTTCAAAGGGGCTATGTTGGCTTGAGGGATACCCAGATCAGGAAAGAGATAACAAGATCCTGCTTGGGCCATCCCTGCCTTTAACAAAGCTCTCAAATACTCAGTCCTCCTGTATTCCTCGTCCTGGAAGTCCTCCTTTATTTCTCCCACTCAGACTGCTTGTTTGTGCCCAAGTTGCCAGGTGTCCTTTCTTTTGGTTGGTGGCAGGTGACTGCATCTGCCACTGTAATCAGATGCAGCTCCCCACAGGGCAAGGATGACTGGCTGGTCACCAGGCCAGCTGGTGGAAGAGGGGAACAACCACCTGGCATCTCTGTGGTCACCAAGCACTGCGGTCCTGCCCGGGCGGGGAAAGTCTCCAGCTTGTGTGGCAATCCCGGGCAAGTCATTTAACCCCTGGGTTCCCTGTCTGTGCAGTGGATATACCATAATGCCCACCTCCAGGGCTGGAGTACAAGTATATACAGGTGGGGGGTCAGCATAGAGGCTGCCGGCTAGTAGGTGCTCAGGTAACAGTCGTCATGGGCGGTCAGGCTGGGAGTGAGGGTAACTAGGGCTCCTTCCCTGCTTTGGGCCACAGCAAGTTACTTTCTAAGAGAATTCTCACCGCTGTTCTGCCCCAGGCGCGGCCGCTGGCTCCCCCTGGTGGTCAGGATACGAAGCGCCCTTCCACTCCGGCCCCTGTAGAGGGCGCCGTAGCCGCGCTGAGTCCACATTTCTGCCCTGCTGCGCTGCCCGGTGGCCCAGGCTCCCAGCTAACGCCCTGGTCTCTCTTCCAGGTGGTGACTTCTAGGGCTGGCTTCTGGGAGGAACGATGGCTGTCCAAGTGCCCCTGCACACGGCGCTGTCCCTGCTGAGTCTGCTCTTCCTGGCTCAAGGTAGGCGTCCAGGGGCCCTTAAACGGCTGTTGGGACTCATGGTTGCCGGCCTGTGTCTAGGGCAGTTGCCTGCTTGCACACAAACCCCTTGGGCAGCACAGGTGTGCATCGCAGCTTAGCTGCTGAGTGGAACCTTGGAGGGAAAAAAATCTCTTCCTCTGGCAGAAGCTGCCCCTCAGCACGGCTCGGCATGGGAAATGGGCTGGATTTGGCCCTGCTCATCTTTGCAGCAAGCATTTTTGAGCAGTACACAACATGCAGCAGTCTGTGGTGCTGATTAAACACTTTATTGCTATTAAATTCTTTCAGCCTTTAAGTCATTTATTTTTCGTACTGTCTTTCGTACTTTGAAGCCACAAAGTTTTGAGCAAGGCAGACTCACATTTTTGTAGACCCTTTGAAGTACAGACCTTTAGAACGCATGCATGAACATCCTCTGCACAGGTCTCGACCCCTCCCTCCCAAACTCCTGGCTAGACCCAGCCGCAAGGTCTCATCTGCAGCCTCTGCCTCCCCAGGTGCCCATGGCGGTGGCCCCCGGGAAGACTTCCGCTTCTGCGGCCAGCGGAACCAGACACAGAAGAGCAGCCTCCTTTATGAGAGGACGCAGGAGCGGCACATTGCCATCAAGAACTCAGAGGAAGTCCTCACCATCCACGCCCCCTTCCCTGCAGCCCAGGAAGCATCCTGGCTCTTCCCGGACCCCAGGGGCCTCTACCACTTCTGCCTCTACTGGGACCGCCACTCGGGGAAGTTTCATCTCCGCTATGGCAGGCACGACTACCTGCTGAGCAACCAGGCCTCTGGCTTGCTCTGCTTCCGGCACCAGGAGGAGAGCCGCGCCCAGGGACCCCCACTGCTTGCCACCTCCGTCAGGTCCTGGTGGAGCCCGAAGAACAGCAGCCTGCCCGGGGCCTCCGGCTTCACCTTCTACTTCCATGGTAGGGCAGCTGCGGGGGGAAGGTGAGAGCAAGGCAGGCTGGGATGTGGCGTCTGGACTGCAGGCCACAGGCCTGGCTTCGTTCACAGGCAGAGGGAGCCGGGGGGACTGTGTCTGAGGAGAGGGGGATGGGGGCCAAAGTAAAGGAAGCTGCCTGGGATACCCGGGAGAGGGTGTGGAGTGAAAACCTACAGAGGCTGCAGGGCAGGTGGAGGAAGAAGAGAAGTGAGCAGGCGGAGGCGGCTGGGGAGAACAGAAAAATGCACTGGAGAGATTCTCTAGTAGCACCTACGTGCAGTGCTTATCCGAGTTATAGGTTAGCACATGTGGGACGGACAGCGCCCCTCCAGTGATCAGGAGAAGGAAGGGATGGAAATGAAGACAGGAGTGTCCGAAGGTGTGTGCCACACACCCTCCACACACGTGCACACGTACGCTCACATGCATGTTAGGAAGCCCTTGGGGAGAGAGGACCCTGGGCTGATGCTCTTACTGGAGCCCAGGGCATGAACCAGATGGAAGCACCCGTGGGATGCTTTGTCTGGTGGGTTGAAAGCCGCAGGCATGTGTTCCAGGAAAGTGGGGTGCTGAGAGTTGGTGGCTGCAGCTGGGGCCAGAAGGACCCCCCCCACAAGTAGGCTGTCTCTAGTGTCCATGGAAGATGAGGTATTGAGGTCCTGCGGAGGTGCAGAGCTAGCCTGACCTTGGGTGTGGGAAACTCCAGTTGATCCAAAATGGGCACGGAGGCAGCAGAATCATAGATACTCACTGCAACCTGCATATCACCCAGGAGGAGACTGAGGCACAGGGAGGCTGCCCACAGGGGCTCAGCGGGCAGGTGGCGAGTCCAGATTTGAATACAGTGGCTGATGGGGGTGGGGAAGCAAGCAGCCCCAGGGCCTGGAAGGCTGCAGGCCAATGCTGAACTCCGGTGACTGCACCTGCTGCCTGGTGGGACGGGTGTGGTGTGGTCTCTCCTGTGTGGGAGAGGAGGCAGAGGCTGTATGAGCTTCCCTGTGATTGTCCCTGCTTGGACTGCACTGATCCAGAGTCCCTGCATGTGTATCTACTTACCCACTTCTATTTTATTTTGAGACGTGGTCTCACTAAGTTTCCCAGGCTGGCGTCTATGAGACCAAGTCCCTGTTTGGCTGGCCTCACCTCTGAGTGGCCTGAGGGAGTCCCCACCAAGTCTTAGCGGCTCAGTTTCTTGTAAAGTGAGGTAGAGGCACAGAATGTCTCATGACTCACACTCCTCCATCACAGCCTCCATCCCTCCACAGACCCCCCTCAGAGGGCCTCCACCAACGCCTCGGTGGACATGTGCGAGCTGAAGCAGGACCTGCAGCGGCTCAGCCAGCTCCTGAAGCTGCCACAGAAGGCTTCACGCAGGCCAGCAGCCACCCTTGCCAGCCAGTGAGTGTGATCTAGGAGATAGGGGACCCGTGTGGGGCGGCAGAAGAGTCTCCAGACCTCTTGTTTTTCTGTCTCCTGGAGGGGGTGATACACAGTCACCAGGCTGAGCCCTGAGCCCTTCTAGATAAGCAAAGACCAACATCCACTGGCTGGGCAGCTATCCAGGCCTCTTCCCGCCAGCAAACAGAAGCGATTGGTCCATTCTGCAGCTGGGCAGAGGGGGCGCTCAGAGACGCTGGGGCAGCTCCGTGGCCACAGAGGGTCAGGGTGGGCAGACTAGGCCAGATCTTGGTGCTGAGTCCCAGGACAGTGCCACCTCATCCTGTCCCTCCCCTGTCCTGTTTTTTTTTTTTTTTTTTTTCTGAAGCCTGGCTCTAGATCTCTCTCCTACCTGCTCCTGTGTGTGGCTGGCTGTGTGTCCCTTTTGTCCCCTCCCCTCTTTTCCAGACCCTTGTCCTTCTCTTGGTCTCTTCCTCTTTCCTGTGTACCTGGCTGGCCCCTTCTCTCTGCCTTGGGTTCTGACATCACCCACCGCTCTGTCCTCCCTGCCAGGCAACTGCAGAGCCTGGAGTCGAAGCTGTCCTCAGTGAGGTTCCCGGGGGACACGCTGTCCTTTGAGGAGGAACGGGTCAATGCCACAGTGTGGAAGCTGCGGCCCACAGCTGGCCTCCAGGACCTGTACATTCACTCCAGGGAGGAGGTTGGCTGGGCTGGGGTGGGTGGAATTAGGGACTGGGAATGCAGCACCCCACAGTGCAGTGATACTCTAGTCTGTCCCCAGAGCCCCAGGAAGGTGGGTCCTAGGCACAATGTGGCAGGGGACAAAGGTGTCAGCTCCCTACCAGGGCCCCTGGGCTCTCTGGTGTAGATGGAAGACCAGTCCCCATTCCTGCCCCTGCACCCTGCCCTCAGGATTGCCCTCTGTGGGGACCCAGCTAGATGGAGGCCATGTGGATCCTTTGTTGACCCCAGGAGTCTCACCACTGGCCCTGGCC
Source organism: Cavia porcellus (assembly GCF_034190915.1). Classification (NCBI taxonomy): domain Eukaryota; kingdom Metazoa; phylum Chordata; class Mammalia; order Rodentia; family Caviidae; genus Cavia; species Cavia porcellus. The sequence continues at coordinate 84,496,881 of NW_026947487.1, forward strand.
AGTGTGGAGGGAGGAGGAGCCAGGGCATCATGCTGTTGGAAATGTCTAGAATGGGCTGTGTGTTTCCGGGAGGACCTGGGGCTCTGTGGTCAGCTGAACCCTAAGGGGCCCTGGTCTGCAGGAGGAGCAGAGTGAGGTGCTAGAATACTCGGTGCTGCTGCCCCGTGCGCTCTTCCAGCGGACAAAGGGCCGGCGCGGGGAGGCTGAGAAGAGACTGCTCCTGGTGGACTTCAGCAGCCAAGCCCTGTTCCAGGTGGGGGCTCCCCGTCGTGTCCATGCCTTCCTGCCCTCCCCTGGGAGGGCTCCTCCTCCGGGAGCCATAGTTGGTCCTTGTCAAGTCAGAAATCAGACTGCAGACCTTCCTGGGAGAGGTTTTATCACTGTTGTCCTCACTACAGTGTGACTTCACACACACACATGCTCACACACACGGCCACGGCCACTCATGCACACGGACATGTGTGCACACACACAAGCTGATTCTAAGGAGGATGAAGAGGAGGTGTAGGGGCAGGTGATGGGGCATGGATATAATAGAAATACATTATACACACCGGACTCACCCCTCAAACATGGGAAACTCTGGGGGAAGGGAGGTGTGGGGAGCAGCTGAAGTATGCTTTGTGCACAGACAGGTCTGCCTGAGTGAAACTCAGAATCTGTGTAATCAGTATGCACTAATTTAAAATGTGGGAGGTTAGAATTGGCTCCGAGGGAGACTCAGCTCCCAGAGCAGTGCGTTGGGAGAGGTTTCCCAGCCCTGAACCCCACCCCACCCCACCCCACGCTCCCCCCAAACCCATATGTCCAGGACAAGAATTCCAGCCAAGTCTTGGGCGAGAAGGTCCTGGGGATCGTCGTGCAGAACACCAAAGTGACTGCTCTCCCGGAGCCCGTGGTGCTCACCTTCCAGCATCAGCCACAGCCGGTAAGTGCGCCTGGGTCCCCACTGGGCCTGGGTCCCCACCCCGTGTAACAGATCCATCGGATCCACTGCCAGTGAAGGGCGCCAGTCAGGCAGGGACTGTAGCCTGTCCCTGACCTGTGTGTCCTCTGCCGCCTGGGACAGGGTGAGCAGACCATGGGGCCCACATACCCCCTCTCTTGTTCCTACAGAAGAACGTGACTCTGCAGTGCGTGTTCTGGGTGGAAGGCCCCACTTGTAAGTGCGGAGGGGCCCGTGAGGTAGAAAGTATCTGGGGGAGACGTGGGGTCCCAGGGTAGGGGAGATGGGGTGTACCAGGGAGAAGCCTGGGATCCACTGGGCAGGGCAAAGACTGGGGAAAGCAGCACAACCTGCACTGGGGACAGGTGCAGTGGGGTCCTAGGGCCCAGCACTGACCGGAGCCCTGTGCTAACCCCCTCAGTGAGCAGCCCGGGCAGTTGGAGCAGCGCTGGGTGTAAGACCCACCGGAAAGAGACCCAGACATCCTGCCTGTGTGACCATCTAACCTACTTCGCAGTGCTGATGGTAGGTGACCCTGCCTGTAGCCACACTGCAGGCCGAACTCATGTCCTGTGCTGGTCCAAGAGCGCACATGCCCCATTGTATAGATGAGGAAACAGTGAAGCTCAGAGAGGCTAAGAAACTTATCCAAGGTTGCACAGCTTATTAACAAAAGAAATTCTATGTGAAGCCCTTGCTCCATACCCAGATTTTGGCATGAGATAAAAATGCAAATTTCTGCTCCTAGCCCACAGGGCAGGAGTTACCATGGTGTTTCTTGTTAATGTTCAAATTCCTATTGTAGCTCAGAGAGCATCTCTTGGCAGGTAGAGATGAGGGATTCAGACACCTACGCCCTCATACATTCTTTATCTTCTCAGGGTCTCAGAATCTTTGCCTAATATTTCAGGAAAAGGCACAGCTGTCCCTTCACTGTGCTGGCTTTGATACAATCAACATATGTGGCTCCTCCATTGGCAATAGTTAATCTCATGACCCTAGATAGATGCCTAGGGATAGTTCCCCCAAAAGAAGTCTGTACTGACCAGAGCTGAGGGCTGGCTTGGACGTCAAAAGGTGGGCTCTCAGTCTCTTACGGGGCTTCGTGTCCCAAGCTCCTGTTCCCAGAGTCCCTTGGGCTTGGGATGTGCACTCCCTCTGGAAAATGCCTCCTGAACATTGAAGAAACATTCAGATGCCGCTCAATTTACAGTGTTGTCACATCCACCCCCAGTGCACCACGGAAAGACGAAAATGCACCGGGTCCTCCTGAACTGCTGACCAGCACATGGGGAATGGTTCCAGGACTCCTCCTGGGGGTATTCAGCCTGCAGCTCACTGCTGCTGCCCGACTTCAGGGGCCCGGGAGAAGACGAGCTTCTCCTGACTGTACCTTTGTATGGCTGAAAAAGTCCTAAGTGAGCCATCGTTAGTCAGGGGCCATCTGTCATTCATGCTGGGCCAGAACTGGGGTTCTCTGGATATGGGGAAGGCATCAACCCGTATCAGTGCCCCTGGCTGCTCAGCTGGGGGATTTCCTGTTCCAGCCCTCCCAGAGTGGCCCTCAGTGTGGAGCTGGCCCTGAGACACCCTCCTGTCCCTCAGGTCTCCTCTGTGGAGGTGGACACCGTGCACAAGCACTACCTCACCCTGCTGTCGTACGTGGGCTGTGTCATCTCTGCGCTGGCCTGTGTCTTTACCATCGCAGCCCACCTGTGCTCTAGGTAGGGCGGGTGGGGCGGGGCGGGGCCCCACCACCGTGGAGAGCTTCCTGGGTTTGTTGCTCATCTTAGACCCCAAGATGAGGCGGCACTTGGGGCAGCTGTTGACCTCAGGGGGACACGTTTGACCCTTGTGTCTATGGCTTTTGGATACGATCTCGGTCACACTTCTTAGTTCATGACGGGCATTTTGATTTGGTGAGCTCACATAAGAAACCGCACTCCCACCTTTGGGTGATGAGCTGTGACTGCTGTGTGCACACGATAGTGTAGTGGAAGTGATGACAGTAAACATTTGCACAAGTGTCAGCTTGGTCCAGCCCTGCAACTAGCGTAGGCAGGAGAGGGCAGAGAGAGTACCTGGCCTGCCCGAGGTCACACAGCAAGAAGTGGCAAAGCCTGTCAGATTGTTGGTGCTTTGCTTAGCTTGGATTGGAGTCTGTTTGCAGTCAGGCCCTGGGCATGTTTGGGTAGTAGAGAGACTTGGTTCTGGGGGACACCCAGGATGTCCTCACTGTCCTCAGTCAGGAGGAGGGGAGCAGAACAATGTGCAGCTGTATACAGGTACATGTGTGCATGCATGGCCTTGTCATTTTGGATCAACAACATGCCACAGGCACAGGAACCATTAGAAACTGAAATCGCGTCTGTGCCAGACCTTTAGCCTGATTCTATGAGGGACCCTCCTTCCCTTCATGGAGGAGTAGGCAGAAGATCTGAGCCTGAGGGAGCAGTCTACCGTGGTGTCACGAGTTAGGAGCAGGAGGAGGCATCCAGGACGGCTAGGCTGGGGCCACCTAGAATCCATGAGGGCACCAAGCACACAGTCCCTGCAAGCCCAGGGGACAGATGCACCCACCCTACACTCCCAGACACAGCCAGAGAGGAGGCACAGGTTCCTCCCTCCAGCCAAGACACTGGTCTTCATGCGATGGCTTTGGAAGGCCTGGCCTGTCATGCTGGCGGCCTTGTCTTCCTCCACTGCTGACTGTGCGTAGTTATCCTGTCCCCCGTTATCTCTGCACTCTGGAAGCCCAGAGCACGAGGAGTGGGAGTTCAAGCCCCACTTTAGAAGTCAACAACTTAGCAAGACCTTAAATAAAGAATGTAAAGAGGGTGGGGATGTAACTCAGTGCAAATGCCTTGGGTTTAATTTCCACTACATAGAACATGTGCGTGTGTTCTTAGCCCAGGGGACCAGGCACATTGTAGGTTCCAGGGACAAGTGGGTATGGCCCGGCTGCAGCCGTGGGGAGGAGAGTGCATGCGCGCGTGAGGGTGTGTATGTCCCAGCCCACCTTCCTGCACCCCACCTGCAGGAGGAAGCCCCGGGACTACACCATCAAGGTGCACATGAACTTGCTTCTGGCCGTCTTCCTGCTGGACGTGAGCTTCCTGCTCAGTGAGCCGGTGGCCCTGACAGGCTCCCGGACAGCCTGCTGTGCCAGTGCCATCTTCCTGCACTTCTCCCTGCTCGCCTGCCTCTCCTGGATGGGCCTCGAGGGCTACAACCTCCACCGCCTCGTGGTGGAGGTCTTCGGCACCTATGTTCCCGGCTATGTGCTCAAGCTGAGTGCTGTGGGCTGGGGTGAGTGAGTTGGGTGAGGGGTCCCCTGAACCACCTCTCCCACTTGTTTCTGACTGAGCATAGGCAGCTGGCTCTGCTTCTCCTCCTAGGTTCCAAATTCCCTCATGGCTTCCTTCACCTACCTGTTCTCTGGGGTCTCCCCTGCACTTGGCCAAGGTTCCCTTTAGGAAGATAAAGTAAATAAATTCTGCACACTGTTCACGCTGTTAAAGGGGGATTGTGGGCAGGGCCTCCATGTCTGCATGTGCAGGCTGCGCACTGCTCAAGCCCATGTGGTTGGGGGATGTGTGTGGCTACAATCAGGTCCTGGTTCACTCACCTGACTCATGTGGGCTGGCAATGGCCCTGCCTGGGAATCCCCCTGGACTCTAGGTGCCAGATGCTCTGTGGCTTCATCACTCTGTTCTTGGCCAAGTCACCTGTGACCTAAACCACTTACAGCTCACCCAGATCTCTTGTGCTCGTGCCATGGGCTGTGTTGGACATTCTGCAGACCTCTGACCTCTCCCCTCTGACCTCTCCCTCTCTGACCAACCCCTATGTCTCTCATGGGCCCCTCTTCATTGCTCCCTCCTGTTTCACAAACTTGAGCAGGTTCTGTGTCAGGCCCCAGGTGTGAGGAGCCAGGACCCCAGGGAGCCTTCTGTCCACCTATGGAGAGGTGTGCTCTTGGGCCCGCACTCGTGCTATCCGCTGAGCTACCACTCGCCATGTCCTCTCATCTCTTCCTTCTCTCCTCCCTGTGCATAGGCCTTATCTCCTGGGGCCTCGGAAGGTTAGCGTAGACCCTGCCCAACACCACAGGAAAGCCTGGCTGGACTGGGCAAGGGCAGAGCCCAAGCTTGGGAGACTTCCCAGATGGCTGGAGGCACAGGCTGAGAGAGGGTCTTGAGGGCAGGCAATGACCTCAAAGGGGCAATGGAGATGAGCTCAGGGCGGTACTGTCCCCAGGCTTTCCTGCCCTCCTGGTGATGCTGGTGGCCCTGGTGGATGTGAATAACTATGGGCCCATCATCCTGGCTGTGCACAGGACTCCGGAGAGCGTCATCTACCCGTCCATGTGAGTGGCTGTGCTGGGTTGGGTTGGGGCTTTAACTGCAGAGAACAGAGAGACTCCTTGAGCCCCAATTTGCTATAGGGATTGGCCTAGTGATTGCTGGAACCCTGGGCAGAGGGTCACTTGAGTAACAAAAGGCCTGGATCAGCCAGGTGACCATGCGTGAGTCCTGGCCCTGCTGTGAGCTGAGTTTCATTGGTGGAGGCTGTGTGTGCAGGAGGCCTGTGGCTCCTGCTTGTGCCTAGGCTGCCTGCCTGCCTGTGCAGGTGGAAAGGGCAAGGCTTCAAGGCTGGGGACCCATTCTGGGCCATCCAGGGCTGCTCAAAGCACCCAGCAAGGGGACGAGGGGGATGATATCCAGCCTCCATCTACCCGCTCATTTACCCTGCTGGTGCAGGTCCTGTCTGCAGTCCTGACTGAACCCAGCCTGGCCTGGCAGCCAGCTTCCTGGGCTTCAGCCTGGGAGGAAATTCTTTAAGATTTCCGTCTCTTTAATTCATGAACTTGACACTGCTAGCGTTATTTAGTTAATGTTTTCTTTAGAGAATCTGACTTGTTAATTTACATGAGCTTTTAAAAAATTAAACCAACTCCATATACAGAGTGGCAGCACATGCCTGTAATACTAAGACTCTGGGAGGCTAAGATAGGAGGCTAGTAAGTTTGAGCCCAGATTGGGCAACTTTGAATTTTAGCAAGAACCTGTCTCAAAATAAAACATTTTAAAAAAGTGATGGGATGTATTTCAGTGTGGAGTCTCTGGGTTTAGGCCCAAGTACTGAAGGGGGGGGGGAGGAACAGAGAGAGAGAGAGAGAGTAAAGGAAACAAGAAGTAGCTGGCATGCAGTGGTAACCATGGCAACATGTGTGATGTCCACTGTGGATTTACGGCCCCAGCCTGGCCATGTTTGAACCCTGGCACCCTGGCCTGCAGGTGCTGGATCCGGGACTCCCTGGTCGGCTACGTCACCAACCTTGGCCTCTTCAGCCTGGTGTTCCTGTTTAACCTGGCCATGCTGGGCACCATGGTGGTGCAGATCCTGCGGCTGCGCCCACACAACCAGAAATGGCCTCATGTGCTGACGCTGCTGGGCCTCAGCCTGGTCCTCGGCCTGCCCTGGGCCTTGATCTTCTTCTCCTTTGCCTCTGGCACCTTCCAGCTTGTCATTCTCTACCTCTTCAGCATCATAACTTCGCTCCAAGGTAGGTGGGCAAAAGGCCCCTGGCCTAGCAGCTTGCCTGTGTGGAGCCCAGAGCTGGGAGCAGCAGGCCCAGGCACCTAAAGCTTCGCTGTCGGGGCTTCAGTCATGTGTTATGTGCAGTCATGTGCAGGCCCTGTGCTAAGTCTTGGGCTCCAGCTGGATGAGGATCTGGCTCTCACAGAGGCCAGCCTTCATAGGGAGGCTGAGCCTGAGCCACCAAACGCAGCCGTCACGGGCTCCTCAGAAAGAAGGGCAGTTGGAGTGGGCAGTGCGGTGGGCAGCGCTTGAGCTGGGCTGGGAGAGCTTTAGGGAAGGTGGCCTGGGACCCACTTTGTGTAGGAGACAGTTGAGGACAATAGGCAGAGCCTGCAATGGTGAGATCTAGAGCCGTGTTACCCGAATGGGCTCGCAGACCAGATCAGCATCACTGAGGGCTCATTAGGAGCATGGAGGTGGCCCGCTGTGGGCTGACCAGATTTGCATTTTAGCAAGATGTCCAGGGCATCTGTGTGCACATCACAGCTGAGGAGTCCAAGGGTGGGGAGGGAGCTCCAGGCAGAGAGCAGAGGCACGAGCAAAGGTTCTGAGGTTGCACAAGGCTGTGCATTGGGAGAATGATGAGAAAGAGCATGGCTGAAGGGCAGCCAGTGAGAGAAAGGGGCAGAGGGCAGGCTCATAGGGCTCCCGGCTTGACGCCCTAGAGTCCAGTCTGGGCTCCTCTGCCCCTCGCTTCTTTCATTTTTGAGCCCTCCTTTTCTCCCCTGTGGAAGGAAGGTGCCCCCTGAGAGTTATAGTAAAGTGCACACAGCCACCAAGATGGCACTGCACCACTTCTCCAGTACAGGGTGTCACCTGGAGCTCACGGGGAGCTCGCCCCATGAGCTCCCGAGCTGGGGTGAGCTCCCACTCTGACTCAGCCAAGTCCCCTCCCTGGGTCCCCAAGCCTCAGTGTCCTCATCTCTGAAACAGAATCATAACAAATGGAGCAGGCTTGGAGGAGGTGGTGGAGGAGACAGAAGCGAGGATGGGGACCTAGCACATGCCTGGTGCCTGGAGGCTGCTGGTGTGGGGAGAGGCTGGGAGGGGAAGTGCCTCTGGGAGGGGTGAGGCAGGTGGGGAGGGTCACCTCCACGCCGGCTGAGCCCTGTGCACCCCACCGCTTCCTGCAGGCTTCCTCATCTTCCTGTGGTACTGGTTCATGCGGCTGCAGGCTCGGGGTGGCCCATCCCCTCTGAAGAGCAACTCGGACAGCGCCAGGCTCCCCATCAACTCGGGCAGCACCTCGTCCAGCCGCATCTAGGCCACCAGCTCAGCTGCCCCATGTGAGGATGTGGAGCTGCCCACAACCCCTGGCTCTGGCTTGAGAAGGCCCTGGACCCTAGAGAGATGCGCTCTTGCCGGGTGACTAGACCTGACCGTGGGGATGACTCAACTTCCAAGTTTGGCCCCAAAAGGGCTCAGGCGCACCACCATTCTAGCTGTGGGACTGTCCTGTCCCCACCCTGGTGCTGAAGCCTTGTGTTCCCCAGCCACACCTCCCTTGCTGATGGTTGGGGCCTGCAAGCCTCAGAGTCAGGCCGGGGCATTGGAGGCTTGGCACATTCTTACCTCTGTGACCCCACCCAGGACAAAGATGTAGCTATAGCTGCTCTGTGCCTGGTGGTCACCATGTAGGATCCGTGGCCCCTGTCATTCTAACCCCGGGGCACCCAGGACAGGTCGGTGGAGCAGAGCCCCCAGGAAGAGGGGCTCCGGGAGCACAGCAGCACCCACCTATCTCTGCACCAGGCTCTGTCCGCCAGCTCCCAGGCTTTCCTCTTGCTTCCCTCTCCCCAATCCTTCCCTGTGGTCACCCTAGTCTTACCCCAGTACCTAAGTCCCCAGTTTTGGGCAGCGGTTTCCAAGAGCTGCCTGGTGCCTGCTGTAAATTTTTGTCTACTCACTGCCCAGGCCTCTGCCTGTCTGTCTGTGGCTGGGCTCAGCATTGATGCCCGGGCTGGACAGGTCCCTCCACTGGAGCCTCTCTCTGAGCTGCCTCACCCCCATTCACATCTCAAAGGGACCCTGGCCTCTCCAGAAGCTTTCCCGTGGCCAGAATTGTGGGACCTAGCAGTCTGGCTTTATTTCCCTCCCAACACTCAGAAGGCTGAGGTGTCCTGTGGTGAGGCTGATCTGGACTTGACTCTCCTAAACGGTCATCTCTGAATCCTTGAAAGTGGCCCCGGACATGCTCAGTGCCCATCATGGTGAATTCTACCTGACAGACATACACTGGACAATCATCAGCCTGTACTAGGTGATAGGGACACAGATTATTAGATCTCAACACTCCCCTTGCAAATCTCAGCCTAGTATGTGAGTCCCAGGCATCGGTTGGGGTACCGTCTTTCCTGGCTGGGAACCCAGGGAGACTTCTGGCAGGAGGTGGCACTGGATCTTGACCTCAGCCATAAAAATGAGGAAGATGTGTTTTTTAGTATTTAGTATTCACTTGTCTTTTGATATGAAAAATAAGTATACATCTGTTGTAGAGGATTTGGAAACTGTAGAAGACTGTCAAGAAGAAAAATAAAAGCCAGCTCTTGTTGTCTAAGAAAGCAGTGCCAACATTTTTTCTGAGCTTTTCCTTGAGCTCCCGTTGGAAACCTTGTTGACCCAAACACCTTGGGCCAATCAGGAAACGAGAAAGAGACGCAGGCCTACGTGTGGGAAAAGCAGCCACTGGGAACCTTTCAACCTGTGTCACGGGAGATGAGGGGACCGGGCGAGATGGTGTGGATGTTAGTGATGGGGTGACAAGGAGTGGGGTCTGTGGTGGAGTGAGGATTATAAACCCCACAAGGAGGGTAGCCTGTCACTGCATGGTGAGGGAAAGCCCCACATAGCCTGCTTTTTCTGAGAAACACAGATGATCGTATCAAAATGCACTGATTGGAACGTGTTGCCAAATCCAAAACATTCTGTGGCCAAAGAGGTCACACTTGAGGGCTGAATGCAGCCCTGGCCTGGTCATGTGACACAGGTGACCAGGTTCATGACCAGACTGAAGGAGACGGGCTGCAACAGTGAGCTAGAGTGGGCCCTCTCCCAAGCCTGCCCTCTGCCTTGTCCTGCTAAATCTCTCTTCTGTCCTGTGACACAGTTTAGGCAGGGATCTGGTGACCACCAGGTCACCTCTGATAGAGGCCATGTGTGTTGGGTGTAAAGTGCCACTGTGGTCGAGGTTAGGGCCTTGCAGTCTCTGATCCTCATCAGCCACCAAGGGGAGCTTGGACAGGGGAAAGTGGCCTGGGGCTGGGCTTGGGAGGACAAGTGCCAGGCTGCCTTGGTGGTTGGGGGCAGCTGAGCAATGCTCTTGGTGGGGCCTGAATGTGAGAGCTTGAGGGACCCTCAGGGATTTGGCATAAGTGGCTCCAGAACAGTCCCTGGACCCCTGGAGCCTTTCAGTGCAGGGCTGTAAGCAGGGTGGCCCTCCTGGTTCTCCTTGACCGTCCTGTCAGCTTCCCACCTGCTGGGGTCCTAGCAGGAAGGCTGATTGCTCTGGGTTCCTGGTGTTGGCCTCTTGGGTGGGTTGGATGCTCTGGACATCTGGATTCTAACATTCCTTTTCCACCCTTCCCCAGGCCCAGAGGGCCCAGCAGGGGACCATGTGGGAGGAAGGGGAGATAGAGGCCATCGAGGGCCTGGTGACTCCCCAGCTAGGCCCTGAGGCTCCAGCCTGTAGGTCTGAAGGGGATGTTGATGAGCATGGCCCTGCTCTGTGAGATGCCCATTCACTTCCAACCTCCCAGTGGCATGGGACACAGCAAGGTCCTGGCCACATGCAGGTTTCCATGGGGGCCACAGAACTTGGGCCCAAGTTGGCAGCCACACCCTTTCCTCCCAATGAAGCTCATGTGTGTCTGCTGTCCTCACTTCCTGCCTGGAAGACTGACAGTAACCAACTCAATCATCATCAGACAACAGTGATAACAACCCCTCCCTGCCCCAACAGCTCTCCAGGCATCACTTCTCGGTCCTTCCCATGCTAGGTAAGAGCTTACACAGGATTATTGGCTAGGAAGTGGTCAAAACAGACGTCAGCTAGTCCTGATCATCCGCCAGGGCCCACGCTTCTGGCCCTCCATCCTGCCTCTCTGTGCTTCCTGTTCTCCAGTCTGCAGGGGAAGGTCAGCTCCTGTCTCTGGCCCCAGCAGGTATGGGCTCGAGTCCAGCTGTGTTCCGATCAGCTACTATCAGAATCCTTGACCTCATCCTTGTAGCCAGACTGCTCAGCTTGTCAAAGGTCATCTAATCCCGACACAGCCCTAGGAGGCAGCTGTCACTGTCACTGGTCTGTAGAGAAATGAGAGTCAGAGAGGCCCCCAGCTCCTTAGAGCAGTTGGCTGTGGGAGGGTCGCTGGGAGCTCAGTCTGGCTCCCTCTGCAGATGGTCTCTGCACGGTGAGGCTCAGAGCACCACCCAGTTCCCCACACTTACCTTTCACAATCCAATGGATGGTGCCACTGAGCAGGAAGAAATAAGCCACAGGAAGAGGCGTGGGGAAGCCAGGGGAAAGACAGGCAGCTGGACAGAGTATGAGACTAGAGGACCTGAGAGCCACACAGTTCTGCCTGCCACGGATGGAGATACCCAGGGATCTGCGGGTGCTGCTCCTCCTCCTCCTGGCCTCAAGTAAGTGTTGGCTCCTTGGCCCCTCCTGCCAAGCCTGAGAGACTCTCTGTTACAGAAAATGCCGGGGCAGGGAGGACAGAGACCCAAAGGCGGGCAGGGGCAGGGCGGGAGGATGAGGAGCTGGGGAGTCTGGCGTGTGACTTCTGAGGAACCCATGACCACCTCCACCCTTCCTCCAGTCTTGTCCCTCTGGGCCAGTCCTGTTGTTCCAATGAACCTGGTCAGCATGTGACTCAGGTCCCCTTGTCTCCCCATAGTGCGCTGTGGATGGGAAGGTGGAGGAGGTGCCCTTCATCCAAGCTGTGGCTCCAGGGCCTGAATGGGCCTGGGATGAGCTATTCTACTGGGCTCTGAGCTCCTGGGGCAGGATGTACGCTCTGGAAGCTGAGGTTGGACAGGACTTGCACCCACTCCACCCACACATCCACTCCTCTCCTGGTCTCGCTGCAGCCCTCTGTGCTCGGGGACCCGGTGCCTCCCACTCTCTACCCTCCCGGACACACAGGGTCTCAGAGGCAGCCGAAGGCTTGTCTTGCCCTTGCTGCCCTCTCTCCCAGGACAGCCACCCACCACACCTGGCCCTGTAGCCTTTCTCAGGACTCTGTAGCAGCCCTGTGGGCCCCTCCCTGGTGTTTGTTCACATCTGAGCTCTTTGTGGGCACCTTGGTTACCTAGGTTCAGCAAGTAGTCTGTGTGTCTGTCTCCCTGGGTGTCTGTCTTGCATCTAGCCATGTAACATTGACTACAGGGATCAACCTCCTTGGGCTTCAAAGAATTCTCTTCAAATTCTGGGTGATTTGGTGACATGGTTCAGCCTCTGGCTCAAAACAGTGAAAAACAGACATGCTGTCCAAGTGGAAGGTCCTGGTACAGGCTGTTAGCAGCCCTGGATGCACTGATGAGCTGGTGGTGCCTCAGGGGCCTTGAGGCATTCACAAGAGCTGTTACTCTTGGGCTTCAGAGGTTGTTAGATACGCAAAGCCTGGCAGCTTCATATCTAGAGGTGGTCCAGAGCCCAGTTTACAGGCTTACTGTGTGTCTAAGGTCTTTAGGATTTTTAAAAAATGAGTTTCCTGGAAGGGAAAAATGCTTGAGAGTAACTTTTGTGGGCTGAAACTGAAGGTTTTCTTACAAGCACAGCACAAATTCAAAAGCCTGATTTCCTTTCTACTTGTCTTTTATTTTTTCCATCCTAATTTAGTACCACATGCCCCCTGCCCCAAGACTTACAGTCTATTGGAAGGACAGCTACTTCAGCTGTGGGGAGCGATGGGGATCAGCATTTGGGAACTGGGTTGTTAGGACTGAGCAGGAAGGAGACAGATGTATGCTCTTGCAGGCAATGATGGGCACTCATACACCTGTAATCCCAACACACTGAGAGGCTGAGGCAGGAGGATTACAATTCCAGCCCATTGAGTGTGTTTTAGTTACTTTTATCTCATGCTGAGACAAAATACCTGACACTCAAAGTGAAGCAAGGAAATTTTTATTTATTTTACAGTTTTCTGGAGGTTTCAATCCATACTCAGCTGGTTCCAAGGCAGGGTGGTGTGGCTGAGGGGCATACATTCATGGTGGCTGCAAACAGCAAGAGTGAAAGGGCAAAGAGGGGGGAAAACATGTCTTTTTCCCATCCTTACATTGAATGCTGGCTCTGCCCTTGGGCAGATACTGCTCTTACACCACCAATCCCAGCGCTAGACAACGAACCAATCACAAACACTAGATTCAGGCACTTCCATGATTGCATGATGTTTGGGGAGCCACCTAGACACAAACCATAGGACTGTCCAACTTAGCTTTTGATCTAGGGAGATCCTGTCTCAAAAAATTTAAAAATAGGGGGCTGGGGATTTAGCTCAGCAGTATAAGCTCCTGCCTTGCAAGCAGGCAGTCCTGAGTTCGATCCCCAGTACCAATAAAAAGGAAAAAGACAAAAAAAAAAAAAATTAAAAATAAATAACATGGTCTGGAGATGTAGCTCAGTATGAAACCCTCAGGCTTAATTCTTTCCCATTGCCACCAAAAAACAGTGTGTGAGGGAGAAGGACACTTTACAAAGATGTGGACAGGAAAACAAAAATGAAAAGAAAAAAAGATAGTTTGCCTGCGGGAAGATCTCAGCACTCTGAGGCTGAGGAGCAAGACAGGGAGTCCTGAAAGAAGGAAAAGGTCCCTCTGTGTGAAGACAGCGTGTGAAGCGTCTGAGCTGTGGCCTCCGGCCCTCTGGCTCCACAGCCCTCTGCGGGCCTCACAGTGGGCACTGCAGGCACAGAGCCAGGGTGAGATCGCGGGCGTCTGTAGGGTGAGGCGGCCTCTTCCCACACTCGCGCCTGGCCTGAGGTGTCCTTGATTGCGCTGAATGCAGTCTTATGGGCTTCTCTAAGCTGGGTTCTTGCCTAAAACTTCCTGTCGCTGAGTTGTGAAATGTAGAGCAGAATGAGAGGATTGCAGGACAGGAGGGCACAAGGGAAGCTCTGTGCCCTGCACCGCCTGGACCGTTCCTAACCACTAGGGCAGACACTGGGGTGGGAGGACAGAGATGGCAGCTCGCCTTCAGCTGTCAATTTCCACTCCTCTCTGCTCCTCCCTCCTCTTTCTTTTCCTTTCCTCCTCTGCTTGTCCATCTCTCTCCCTTTACTTAAAGTGCAAACACCCACCCATCATGGACAGCTCCTCCAGCTACCTTTCCCCAGCAAGCAGAGCATCATACAAGCTAGGGGAAGTGTAAAATTCCTTTATCTGCTAATAAAAACAACAGTGTCACACATATATCTGATTAGTATAAAAATGTGCTCTAAATATTTTTTGTCCTTCAAACTGTTATTAAAATGCAATGACGTGGGATAATTCTTAGATCTTTTGGACTGCACACAGTCCTCAAAAGCAGGATCTGCCTCTCCAACATATCGGTTCCAATTCTATCCTCTTCAACCACACACTGTATTTGCAGCTTTTTGATTCCATTTCGGCCTGGAACGTGTTTAGTGGAACCCCACACCAAGACATCTGCTTGAATGCTTCGGACACACTCGTTTATCTTTACCACGACTAGGAAGACGGAAGGCTTGGCCATGAGTGCAGGCTGTTTGGCTTTCTTGCCTCATACTGTGCAAGCCATTTTTCCCCTACATCATCCTCCACATCATCAGAACCCCAAACCCCATGGCTTCAGCTCTCCGCAGGAGCTGGGCAGTGGTGGAGCAAAAAGCACCAAAGACCAGTGCCCAGCACTTAAAATGTTCTTCTTTTTACCCAACGTTTCTTCTAATTTTTTGTTATGCCATCACTTTTAACATGGATTTTATTTTTATCTTAATGATTCAAAATGAAGTAATCTCTCTTAAATGGAAAATACCACTGCGTGTGCTTTTTTTAACCTCAAACACCAGAGAAAGGTGTTAAGAAATGGAAAGTGCCCGTGCCCTGCCCACCTTGCTCCCCGCACTCAGGGGCAGCTCTGCTGGCATCAGTTCCTGCTGGAGTTGCGGGGTGCTCACAGCCGTAACCCCAGCTATTCAGGAGGTTGACGCAGAATGATTGTGAGTACGAGCCCAGCCTGAGCTACGCTGCTCAGGCTGCAGCTCAGTGCAAAGGCCCCAGTCCAGTCCCCAGTGTTGACACAAAGGAACAAAAGGGAAAACCTCATTCCTGGTGGGCCAGTGTGAACAGCGCCAGGCTCAGCGTCCTGACCTCGTTCCTATTACCAGGCAGGTGAAGACCATTCAAAGACAGGTTCTGATCCTTAAAATGAGACTCAACGTGGCCTTGCAGGTTGGCAAAAATGTGAAAGTTTGGAAAAATTTAGTCTTGTGAGCATGTCATTAATAGGCGTTTTTACCCACTTTTGGTGGGCATATCCTTTTTTTTTTTTAGGAGAAATTCACTAATTTTGAATATTTCTTTATATATTTTTGGTGCTGAGTACTGAGCCTCGAGATGTACCCACGCTCTAAACCTAGCTCCTTTTTTCCTTTTCCTTTTTATAGTACACGTGTGCAGGCATAATGTTTACATCCTGTGTGGGGAATCGGTACATGCACAGAACACATCTTAATTCCTTTTTTAGCTCTTTGTCCTCCTCTCTCTCTTGCCTCCTTTTATCTTTTGAACCCTTTCCCTTTTAGATCTACCTCCCTGCTTCCTATCATTATCATTTTATTTTTTCTCACCATATTTTGTACTTTTTCATAAAAGAGAAATGGTGGATATTTAAGCTTGGGTGTTGATTTATTTCACTTAACATTATGGTTTCATGGTACATCCATTTTCTTACAAATGACTCAAGTTTTTCTTTCTTGGTGGCAGATTTATTGTGTATAAATAGCACTTTTTCATTAACCATTCCTCTCTCTCTCTCTCTCTCTCTCTCTCTCTCTCTCTCTCTCTCTCCCTCTCTCTCTCTCCCTCTTTCTCTTTTCTCTTTCTTCAGTGCTAGGTATCAAACCCAGGGATGAGTGCATGCTAGGCAAGTGCTCTATCACTGAGCTACACACCCAGCCCCACATCCCTAGCAAATTTTAAAAGCACATACACTTTGACCTGTACATTCCTCTGGTAGAAATGTTTTCTATAATTCCTCACCATGTGCTGATAAAGACACATACTCCAGAATTCTTACGGCAGCATTCAAAACGGGGGAGGGAGAGAGCCTCAAACCAAAACCCTACATGTTTATCAATAGAGGTGCAGGTGAAAAGTATCCCAACATCCAATAACTTTCTCTCTGGAGTAGTATGAGACTGTCACGGGGCTGGGTCTGAGAGTCTCCCAAACTTAACCCACTCTGCTGTAGCAGGGTTGCTGATGTCCACTGCAGAAAACAGTTTTTTAGGATTTGCCGGAAAAAGGGCCAAACAGGGTTTATTAGGCAGAGATACAGTTACAGGAGGCATTCAAGAGTAGAGTGCAGGTGCTCAAAGAAATGCGATGCGCTGCAGTTTGGGACTGGGTACATTTATACTCTTCTTGAGGGAATGAAAAGCTAGGGATAGACGTTCCCACCCATTCCCCACCTCCTTCTAAAAGTACCGGCCTGTTCACAGGCTTGGGTTTTAACTTTTGCGTTTTTTTGGAGAGGTGACCTCAACTTTTTTTTGGATAGGTGACTTAAACGTTCTCTGGATCTACTCAGTCTGTAATTTATTTTCTTAACTGGGTCAATTTATGGCCTTCTGAGTAAATCTGGCCAAGGTCTGCTGGCATGGGGCTATCTTGAGTGATTCTGGCTGAGTCTTAGAAGTTGCAGTCTTCTTACGAAGTACAATTTTTAGTTGTGATTCCTTTGAGTCTTTTCTACCTTTTATTTTTTTCTATCCTACCTCTCAACTATACAAAAAGATAAGGTAAAAAAATCCCTTCAAGATATATCACTGAGTGGTCTCATTTGTGTGAGTTTTTAAATGACCTAACTACAGTAATCCCAGCACTTAGGAGGCTTAGGCAGGAGGATCAACACGTTTGAGGCCAACCTAAGCTACACAGTGAGTTCAAGCTCAGCCACTGCAAAGTGAGACCCTGTCTCAATAATCCAAGCTACAACGACAGCAACAAAAAGATCTCCCTACTGCGGAGCATGGTGCCACACTCCTGTGATCTCAGTTACTCAGGAGGCGGAGGCAGGAGGCTCACAAGTGCCAGACCAGCCTGGGAAATTCAGCAAGACCATATCTCAAGAAATTTTCTGTTTACATATGCATAGAAAATAAACTTTTAAAAGTGATGAACTAAAAAAAGTGGTGAATGCTGAGGTGTAGGCTGGGGACCTGTAAGAAAAGAGACTTTTACTTTTTCATTTTGTGTCCTTGTGTATGGTTTATCAGTGGCGAAACTATGGCATGTGTGCTAAGGTGGGCTGTTTCTTACCATTCACTGAAAGTTCTACAAGGTTCGTCATCACTGGTTTAGGTTTTAACTCTGCACGTAGCACCTGTGTAGTCATCCACCACAGCCCAAGGGTTAAAACCCTGGCCAACAGGCTCCAGTAAGGCATAACAGTACTGATACAAGATAGCAATACTGATAAAAAAAAAAAAAGAGAGAGAGAGAGAGAGAGAGAAAGAGATCTTTGTGGTAAAAGCTATTCATTCCTCCCAGTGAGTACAGATTCCTTATCTAAAGTTACAGGTCTTCTGTTAACCAAAAGAAATGATCTTGTCAAAATCGTGTTGGTGGGGCTAGGGATACAGCTCAGCAGTACAGCGTTTGTGTGGCAAGCACAGGTCCCGAGTTCCATTCCCAGTACAAAAAAAAAACACTGCATAGGTAAACGTGTAATTTTTTTAAAGAATATAGCTTCTCCCCAGAAGAACTACAAGATGCTAAATGATTTAGGAAGACATTCTCTAAGTAATCACATTTGCTGCCCAATTTTACTGACCCTTGTTCCTCATTCTTAAACGCTTATGAAACCCCAATCTCTCACCCTAAAGGAAACTTGCCCACCATCTGTCTGGCTGCCTTGCATGGCATTACATTTGTTGAGAAAGAGAGCTATAAATATGTAGACACATCCACATATGTGTAAGCAACTTGTTTCGGTGTAAAATTCCCCTCTCTCGGAATAAAAAACAGAGGCTTGGGCTGGGGATTTAGGTCAGTGGCACAAGTGCTTGCCTGGCAAGTTCGAGGTCAAGTTCAACCCCCGGTACAAAAAACAAAAAAACAATGGCTCTTGAATACCAACAATGGGCTGTTTCCTTTATGTATGTTATCACTAATCTTTGCTTTTTTTTTTTATTTAAAAGGAAAAAGAGAAAAAAAGAGAACAAAACAAAACAGTGTAAGGGTACAAGTAATGAATAAGGGAGAGGATGAAATAAAAGAGGGCTTAACACATAACAATACAGGTCAAAGCATGACAGTTTCAGCAACCTAGTGCTTCACCACCAAATAACCCGACTTAATAGTAGTTACCATAGTGTTATCACTAATCTTCCTCTAAAATTTAAAAGAGAGAGATTATTAGCTCACTTCGCTGGTGAGAAGATGTAGCCTTAGTTTGCTGTCTTACTCTACCTGCTGTAGGAGGTAGTGAAAGAAATGATTTATTTAGTTAATTTAAGAAAGTTTTGACTGTCAAGATGAGCCATCTAAGTAACGGTTAGGATAACTAAGTGGGGACCACTTACTGAGGAATTACTGAGCAAAACGCCCTTCTGTGGCCAGAAAGAACAGCTGACTGAACCAGTTTGCTTCAGTCTTTCTCACTGATGGTTGCAGTTTCTCCATTTTTTTCCTCAGATATTTATTGAGCCTCACTCAAAAAATCTCCTTAATATTATGTTGAGCTGGGCGTGGTGGCTCACTCCTGTAATCCCAGCACTCAGGAGGCTGAGGTAGGAGGATCGTTACGAGTTCGAGATCAGCCTGGGCTACAAAGTGAGCTCAAGGCC
Organism: Cavia porcellus; assembly: GCF_034190915.1. Lineage (NCBI taxonomy): Eukaryota > Metazoa > Chordata > Mammalia > Rodentia > Caviidae > Cavia > Cavia porcellus. The sequence continues at coordinate 84,515,466 of NW_026947487.1, forward strand.
AGCCTGAACTGCATAGTGAGACTCCGTCTCAAAAAAGACAAAAAAAAAAAAAAAAAAAAAAAAATTACATGTTTTATGTAACTAAATTGGCTATAACTAAAAAGTTAAACATTTATGTTTAAAACAATTTTTTCTTAAAATATTGAGATGCTATTGGTTAAATTTAAAAGGTAAAGGTTCTATAAGTTATTAAGATAGTTTCTTACATTTTCTATTGTTAGGCTTTGATTACTAAAAATTGAGCTTTAAGAGCTAAATATTTTAATGTTGTAATATAAAATGTTTTCGATAATCAGCTTATGTTTGTTAAATAATTGACTATTAATTTATGGTACAACCTATATGTATGGGACTAGAAATCCATCAAAAAATGTAGTAAATATAAGCTTTAAAGTCAAATTTATAATATTAAAAGTATATATGGTTAGTATATTCAAAGTAACTAATAGATGTACTCTTGTAAATAATACATATCTAGACCCTAGGCATATAAAATGACTACATTTGACTTCTTCAATACTTTATTAAAATAAATTTAGAAAAAAGTTTGTCATTTAATATTTTATAATTAGATAAAGATAACTGACTAAAAAGTTATTTTATACTAAAATAGAAATTTAAATGTTTCCAAAATAAAACCTAATTCACATATAAAATAAAACCTTATGCAGCAAAATAAAACCTTATTCACATATAATAATATCATAATGTCATGCTAAAATATGATGTCTCTATCTCAAAACTTCTTTAAAAAACTTTAAAATTGTCTGCTAGCGTTCTACAGAAATTTGACTTCTAAGAAACTGTGATTGGTAAAAAAAAATAACAGTTCTTTGATCATACTTTATGTTTCAAGATGCTTAGTAGCCAGATAAGCTAATTAAACTACTGCTCCTGCTGCATACTGGCATGACTAACCTCCTAGGTGTTCAACAGCTGAGGTTTGGAGACCAAAGATAAAAGGATTACTGGGTAATGAGGACAGCCAATATTTTGGCCCTGGACCTCCAACATCAACAAGGACCCTGGATATAAGGGGAACTTTCTATGAGATCCTACAACTCTAGTCAGTCACCCAATCTCCTGAACAGGGAAATCGTTGGACCCAACAGAATAGATGTCAATCAATGCAAAGGAGGGTCACTAAAGAGAGAAATGTCTCCCATAGGAAGCCATGTGATCAAGCAAGACCATGACTTACCCTGGGAGATGACACAGCCAGAGATGCTCTGTATGTGATTCCAGAAGTAACACCTGAGGAGCCTTAACTGACTTTGATATGTACAGTGAGAGGCTAATTTTGTTTAACACAGGTCTTACTTTAACTTGATCTTAAACAGTCAGCAGAAAAGTACAATCAAAAGATATATAAAACAATAATAATACCGATAAAGAGAAGGGGCTCCAGGATTGGCACTAGTGCCTGCCACAGCCTCCAGCTACAGCTGTAGCTGACCATTGTTATGGTTTCATGAGGCTAGAAATCCACAGTAACATTTGTAAAAGCTCAATGAGTCTTTAAATTCCTTAGCTAAAATTAGAGCTTTCTATCTTCTTACAGAAAAAACTGGGAGGACTTGTACAGTAATAAATAAAACTTATCTTCAGATAAACAATTCACATCAGGTTAAAAATGCTAAAAGAAATATTAGACTTACAGATGACCTCCATAAGCAAGTCTAGGCCCCTGCTGTTTACAATCTCCATTTCGATCCCTAAAAAATAGCATCTAAACTCGGCTCCTTCTTCCAATTTGCTTTTTCATTCCAGTTCTTATTTGGGCCATGATTTTTTTTTCCACAAAAGTTACATTTAATTCACAATGTAATTGGGGGAGTGCAATTTTAATTCTTAATCACTTGATAAGTTGGTTTATTCTCCACTAGAGATTGTCAAACTGTAAATGGTTGTCGATGTCGCTCCCGCCCGGCAGGAAAGACACACGACAAGGTCTGGCGGTGGTCAGGCTTTTCTTTATTCTCTCCTTATACAGTCTGCCCCGAAGCCTCTACCGGTCCGCTCTCCGCGGCTCCTTCCGTGCTTCAGTCTCTCTCTCGGGGGTGGAGGCACTGGCTATATATAGGATTAATAGCTAGGCAGACTACCCTGTGAGGCGGGAACTTAGTGGGGTGATAAGAAACAGGTGCCACACAGGCGGGCTCGATGAGAGGGGTAATCTAGCTCAGGCTTTTGTACTTTCCCACAGGCCTCGCAATCACCGCGTCTGATGACTTGACAGTGCCACGGCTCCCAACAAATGGTCAGGAAGATGGTAATGATGAGGCGTGACACAACTCCTACTTGATCCACTGCATAGGCCTTCAGAAGAGTCTGTAGCTGTTAAAGACCCCAGCATCTATCAAAGCTCCCTTAGACCAACACTCTGGAGGAAGTTCCTGATTGTTGGTTCCCCAACATCGATCCCTTTCAGCACAAAGCAGCTAGATTTGGTCTTTGCCTGTTCTCCCTTAACAACTGTTAAGGATACTTCTTCAGAGAAGGGAAAATGTTAACTTTATTTAGGTAGCTTAGAGTAAGACAGCCAGACAAGGGAGCAGCCGCAATAGAATTGAGTAATCAGCCATACCAATGGGAATTTAAATATAAATAGCAAACTAGAACTTTGGGCCAGAAACAAACATTCCTCAGGCACACAAAATGTGGCCCATCCCTCCTAAAAAGGAGCTAATGGCTGTCCCCTAAGTTCTGGAGTTCTGAGGGAATAATAGTGCAAACCACCCCACTGTCTAAGATCCCAGTTCACTGCAAACACTGGAGAGGAACTGAGGTAGTGAGCCTAAGTTTCAACTGGTCACTTCTTTAATGGCCACCTGTGACAGGTGATCACTAAACTATTAAGCAATTCCCGACTCCTGTCTTATCTATAAGTGGTTCTAGATCAAGTGGCCATGTGGCCACCCCATTCAGGACCTCTCCTAAAAATCCAGGAGCTATTCTATTCTCTGTCTCTTTATTTCCAATCGAAACTCTCCTGACTTCCTCTTTTGGTTCATGACTTCATTCCTCAGGATGTATGGAGCCACGATCTGGGTATTCAGGGTGCCACAAGCTGTGAGGTTATAGCCACAGCTGTAAAGGCCTTGAGCCTCTGATATGAAACAGCTCAGAAAAGCCAGGCTGCTCCCTGCAGGAGACAATAAAGGAGGAATGGCACTAAAAAACCTCCTTGTGGGGCCGGGGATTTAGCTCAGCAGCATAAGCTCCTGCCTTGCAAGCGAGCAGTCGTGAATTCGATCCCCGGTACCAAACAACAAAAACAGAAAAACCTCCTTGTATCTCCAGTACTGTATTATGCTTTCCTCAAAGCACCCCCCAGCCTGTGTGTGTGTGTGTGTGTGTGTGTGTGTGTGTGTGTGTGTGGTGGGGGAACCTTCTTTCACCCTGGGACCTGAAACTTGGGGAAGGGTGGGTGACTGCAGCTGGGGTCCTGACCCGATATACTCTGACCTCTCCTTTAGATGGGGTGAGGTCCACTGGTGCACCAGAAAAGGAAACCCCAAGAGATGCCTGCAAGAGCCTCCCCAACAAGCCACACCCATCTGACCCCTTCTACTTGGATGACACCGCCCAGTGCTTTGCCAAGTGCAGGCAGGGAGGGAGCAGTGACTCCTGTGTTCCCGGAAACCTGGAGAGGTGAGAGGAGTAGGAACCTGGGGCTTCCACGTGGGGAGAGGAGGAGACATGAGGAAGGGACAAGGCCACCTGTCCCTGGGGCACCAGAAAACACCACTCCCATCTTACCCTTCCACCTTGTTGCTTGACACCCATGTTCCTCCACCCCAGCCTCCCTTCTCTGACAACTAGAGATCCCCACTGACACAGGAGAGATGGCAACGGGTCAGCTTTTGTCCTTGTAAGCTGTGGAGGAACAGATACGAACCCAAATAGCAATGATTCCAGAATGTGTTCACACTTAGGTTCACACACTCAGGTGCACCTCTCACTACCAATAAAAAAAAAAAAAGGCCATCTATTTGGTAAAAAAGATTTATTCAAAGCTAGCCCATTTCCTTCACACAGAGGGGCCCATTTATTTCAAATCACCATCTCACTGTGTACAGGTGGGCAAGGGTCTTTTATAGTAAGGGACAGAGGGAGGGGGGATCACAGGCAATGCAGCCCTCACACTTGCTTGTGCTTCTAGCCCCCTTCAGCTCATTGTCCCCTTTTCTGTGGAAAACAAACAGTTCTAGCCTTTTGGGCCAGCATCTGATTAATCCATCACTTCATTTGGGCTGGTGTTAGTTATGTGCTCAGCAGCAGGAAGCTTAGAGGAGTTGTTTATCTCTAAAAGAAAAAATTTAACCTTAAAGTTCCATTTTGAAATACCAATTACATGCACATACAAGGGCAAACAAGGTGTCATGTTAGGCCAGAGGAGGGAAATCTAATAAAGCCTCACAGAGGAAGCAACCATGAAAGGGCTTTGAAGAGTACACAGGAGTCTTTCCATTGGCCTAGGCAGTGGCAGACGATACAGCAGCAGAACTGCAGAGGACTGCAATACTTTGAACCCTGAGAGTGTAGAGTGTAGGGCGCTTGGAAATGGTGACCACAAGGGACAAAGAGGGACAAGTAGGAGACAGGACTAGAAATGCAAGATGGGAGTAAGGAGTAACAGGTTGTATAAGCTAGATCAACCCTGGGCAGCAAGGAAATGTCAGATTTTAGGAAGAGTGCAGTTAACTGCATTTTAGAAAGATTTCCAGAGCTTAGGGAAAGACACAGAGGTAGAGATACAGGAGGGGCCGTGCTAATTGAGGCATGAGTGCAGAATGACGTTGCCACCTGAAGTGTGCCCTGTGCACCTGGACAGGCAAGGCCTGGGAGGTCAGATGACACAGGGTCAACAGGACCAAGAGATGGGCTTCAGTGCGGTGAGGGAGAGGAAGGGCTTCAGGGTACAATATCCCAGGAGTCAGCTCCAAATGTATCTCTTTCCCCTGCCCTGCTCTCACTTCTAGTCAAAGTTGCCATAATTCCTCTGGGTACTCACAAAAGCACCTAGCTTCTGACTGGTGCTCACTGATTATTTGTTGAAGGTATGAATGAAAGCCCTGTGCTCACAGGCTTGATGTTAGGACAGCTATCTAATTGAATCACATTCTTCCAGGGGGCTGAAAGTGTCCCCATGCACACATATAGCTGCTCCAGCAGCTTCTCAACACCCCAAACCTCTTCTGAGGGCCCCTTTCATGCTGCCCATGGTGGGGGGTAGCATCTTGGAAAACACAGAGGGCTGGGATCAGATGATGTGGGGTTTGTTCCCAACTCTATCACTTACAAGCTGTGCCAAGCACCTCGAGTTATCTCCTTTATCATCATAATGAGCTTGTGAGGTAGGTCCTGGTTTCAATCCATTTTTCAAATGAGAGAGCTAAGTCTCTAAGAGTCTCCAGAAACATCTTTTCCCTACCAAGATAGTAAACCAAAAGCAAAAACCATATTCCTGGGGGGAAACTACAGAAATTAACCTCCCCATCAAAAACTTGAAAGAAGCAGGATAGTTATATCACAACACTTAATTCTCCATCCACCAGATAGACTTAGAGAATGATTAGCCTCCAGATGATCCTTTAGATGATGATAAACTTAATCAGGTTGTCATTCTACCTGCAAGCTTCAGGGTGAGCATCTTTACTCAGCAAATCAACACAGCCCCTGGAAATTAGAGTGCAGCTCTCATGTGGATTAATGCTTTTTTTTCTACACTAATTTTCAAGTGAATAGTTTCCTTTTTTTTTTTTTTTTTTTTTTTTTTTTGAGACAAGGTCTCATTATTCAGGTCAGGCTGGCCTTGAATTCACTAAGTAGCCCAGGCTGGCCTTGAACTCATGGCAACCCTTGGACTTCTGAGTGCTGGGATTATTGGTGTGCCCTCCCCTCCCCAGCAACAGTTTACTTTTGTGTGGCAGAGCCAACAGGATACTGCTCCAGTGTTACCTTGGGGCTTTGCCGATTCTGCTTTCCCTCAGTATAGTGCACAGAGATCTTGATAATCTTGACATTCCAAAAAATCTCTTTTGTCTACTATATTCGCATCATTGTGTGGATCAGATCTGGTGAGCAGAAGGCAGCAAGTACTTAATGTGTGTTAGGAAGACACACGCAAAATAAACCCCACAAGAATTCAAGAGGGCATCGCCCCAGTGAATTTTCTGAACATTCAGAGGCCTGGAGAATGTGAAGATATCTTTTCAAAATGAAAGATGAGTCTTTGGAGCTCATACCCCTTACTATGAAAAAAAGGGCACAGTATGGAAAATGCATGCTATCCAAATACTAGCCAAAAGAAATCTGAGCAACTGTACTAAATCAGGTGAGGAAAATGATACATAAGTGTCAACTTATTAATAATTCTACTGTACATCTATGCTTTGAATTTGTTGAACATCAGCTATCTTTCACAGCTGATATAATTTTTAAAGTATCCTGATGTGATTTAGAGCCTTTAAAATAAAGAGTGTGCTTCAAAAATTAAGAAGGATACAAAATGTAGATAAATATTTTATCACTTAGGGGTCCTTTGGGGTATCTGATAGAGCTGGAGGCCACAGACACACACAAGTCAGAGGGTACAGCCAAAGAGAGATATCCATGGGCCAGAGCTTTTCTTGGGGGCTCAGGGACTTATTCAAACGTTTCCCAAGGGAGTTTTAATTGGTGGTGTTGAGGGAGGTAGGCCTGAGTTCCAGTGAGTCACACTGGCTGAGACACAGCCACTGTGTCAGATCTGTATAGGCCATGCAGGGTGTGGGAGTCAGTGACTAGGTTGATCCTAGCTGACCCACAGCAATGGTCAGCAGGCACAAGTGTACAAGACAGCTTTCTGGATTAAACACGTGAAGAAACTTGGACATAGTGCAGACACTGGACACTGTGTCAAAGGTGAGCCTTGATTCTGGTATAGGAAATGTATAGGAAAGTCCAAATCAAAACAAATGCCCAAGCAATAGAAGATCATAAGAATTCACCACACCTAGATATTTTAAAGGTAAAGCTAGGATCAATTGGATTCTACTTCTGGCTGGCTTTCTTGTGTGTTTTCCATCCAAGCATATTTTGCAGATATTTGTCTGGCTTACTGTTCTGATTGTACAATATATCTTCTGTAATCTCTTTAGGGCTTACTTCCCCTCTTGGTAACTGTTACTATTCACAAATGATGACAAAATCAAAAGTTCTCTTTTTTGCCCTCATAGCTAATCTCTTCCCATAGTGGTAGTCTAGCTGTATCTCGTTTTGTTGCCTTTCCTTCTAGTACTACCTGAGCCCTCGCTTTTCAGGTGCTAGGAAAGCTGGACAGCAGTTCAGCCGGGCCCTGGGAAAAGGAATCTGATAGACATTGTGGTTTCAGCACCACGGAGAGCGCACCGAGCTTTCTTCAACTACCAAGGAACCGTTGTTACCTTTTGTGTTGTGTGTTTCGGGTATCAGCTGTACTTCCATGCAGTCAGTTCCTGCACTACTCAAAAGTTAGATTTCTAGTATTTAAATAGATGCACTAATGTGTGTGAAGAGAGTTTTCCCATATAAGAGCAAAGAGGACAAAAAGCACATGAAAAGATGCTCAACCTCACCGGACATTAGTGAAATACAAATCAAAACCACAGTGAGATGCCTCTGCACACCCACGAAGATGGGTACAATTAAAACAAGACAAAAAATGAAAACTGTAAGTGGTTACAAGGATGTGAAAAACTGGGACCTTCGTACTTCACAGGCGTGAGTGTGAAATGATGTAGCTGTTGTGGGAAAGTTTGGAGGCTCCTTAAGATGTTAGAAAAAGAATTATCACACGCAGCAACTCAGTTCCCATGTATATGCCCAAAAAAGTTTAAAATAAGTCTTCAAATAGAAGCTTGTACATGGATTTTCACAGCAGCCCTATTCACAATAGCCAAAAAGTGGGAAAGACCCAAATTGTCCATCAACAGGTGAATGCATAACCAAGATGTGGTGTATCCATGCAGTGAAATTGCATCCATCCAATAAAGAGAAATGAAACAATGCCACAGGCTTCAACATGATTGTACCTCACAAACATTATGCTAAGTACGAAAAAAACAGATATGAAAGGTCAGACATTATGCTTCCATTTATATGAAATATATGGAGTAGGAAAATTCATAGAATTCTAAACCAGATTTAATGTGTGTGCAAAGCTAGGAGAAGAGGGAAGGCTGACTGTATAGAAGTCATGGGGTTTCCTTTTGGAGTAGTGAAAATGTTTTGGAACTAGTTAGTGGTAATGGTTGCACAGCATTGCTTATGTACTTCTGCCACTGAATTGAATATTAAAACAGAAAATTCTACTGTATGTATTCTACCACAAAAAGAAAAAGACAGACACAAAAAATGCTCAGTAGCTAAATCTCTCAGGAACAACTTGGTTTCCAAGCTTCTTCCTCCTCCAGGGAGTTCAAGTTTTTGATGTCCTGGGTCAGGCCTTTCATTGCATCAGTTTGGTGAGTGGGTATCTCAGCCTTCAAGATGCTACCTCCCTGACCCTTACCACCTCCCTTGCAGGCACTGGCTGTACTATGAGTCCTATCTGGTGGAAAACTCAGTGGGGACTGTGGACAGGCCTTTTGTGAAGTCTCTAGTACAGGACATCAGCACTGACACCTCAGAAGACCTGCTCTTTTCTCTGAAGCGCTCTCAGGTGAAGACCTCCTCATGCCCATTGGCTGGCTCAGGTCCTGTGCTCATTTCTGAAAGTTCTATCCAGTACTGGTGCCCATTATGCTTAACCCTCCCAGATTCCATTCAGTAGAGCTTTGCCACCTTGTCAGTGGGTGCTAGTGAGTTAACTGCACATGCAGAACCTGGGCATTGGTGATTGAGGGTATAGACATGTAACCTGGGTGACGCATAAGAGGTAAGTGAGTTGTGATCAGGAGACCTAGGTTCGATCTAGTCTTGCCTTTCCCACACTACTCTAGGTATACTCTGGGAAACCCCTCTCCCTCTTTGTGTCCCAAAGTCCTTCTCTGTAAACTCAGCACACAGGCTCCTCCAAGTCGGAAATACCCAGGAGCTCTTCTGCCCAAGAAACCAAAGAAAAGGCACTAAAGACTAAACTCTGGAACTAAAGGCTAAACAAGAGGACCCTGCATCTACATTGGTCCAGATTCAATTCCCAGGTCTGCCCCTTATCAGCCATTGTGACTGGGGGCAAGTTACCTTTTCTGTGCCCCAGATTCCTCACATGATAAAGATATTGCCCACTTCTGAGATGACTGAGAGGATCAACTGAGTTAGTGCACAGAAATTCCTAGCACCATGAGGGCTCAGCAAGTCGCTAGCCTCCCTGGGAAAATGAACCCAAGGGTGGAAGTCCAGGCAGCCAGGCAAGCTGGTTATCATCAGGGGACTTGTACGCATGTCTGGAGAAGGGGAAATGGAAATGCAGTCCTTTCTCAATCCCTTACTGTATTAACCAGACAGCTGAGCCCACTGCCCGGGTGTGAACGGGCACCAGAAATCATCCACATGTCTTTTGATAAGGGCTGAGCCCAGAAAGAGAAAGCTGAACTATTCAGCTCTAACTCTTAGCTCCCCCCATTTCAGTGTGCACACAGGATGCCTTTGAGGCCAGGAGCAGGCAGGATCAGGATGCAGCTGCAGGAGACCCAAGGAGATGAGCAGCTGAACAAAACATGCTTTGTAATCACTGCTGCAGCTTATTTTAACATTTTGACTTTTCTTAGTTTTTAAAACACTTACTGTTGGATTTCACATTCCATGTGAATGTTCATGTCTATGTCATTTCCCTTGCTTAATTTTTTCTTAGTGACTTTGTTCTTTCCATTATTTTCAAGGCAGAAACCAGACACCACCACCATCAAGCCCCATGCTGACATGGGGGCTATCGGACCTTAACATCCAAAGCACAGCACAGTTGACCCTTCTGCAAACCGAGCTTGCCTGGGTGTCATCCCTCACAGCTAGTTCCAGCCTGGCAGGTGGCCAGCAAAGCACATAATTAGCTCCATTTTCCACATTGGGAAAGTGGAGTCCATATGTGCTGTCACTAGTCCCTGTGTCCACTGCCTGTGAGGAGCAGTCTGGCCTGAGCTCCTGCCTCTCAGAGCTACCAGTGCCCAGGTGCTGCGTGTTCAGCCAGCTGCCTCCTGCCTCCTTCAGCCAGTTTCCTGTCTCAGCTGGGGCAGTGGCAGGACCTGTGTTGAAGCAAAGAATCTTTGGGTAAAAACGGGAGCCCCTGGGTCTGGTTGCAGATCCCAAGGCAGGTGATGAAGGATGAGGAGAAGCCCTCCGACAGACTCTGGTTTCCCAAGAGCTTCTTTGGATCCTTGCCAGGCAACAGGCCAATGGTGCGCTTGGCTATAACTGTTCTAGACATCGGTTCAGGAAACGTCTTCAAGGTGAGGAGAGGCCACTGGGGACTCAGAAGTTGTGAGGTTCAGTGCTAGTTTTTTCAGGGCTCCATAACCAAGGGCCCCTGCCGGGGACCCTGGATCAGTGGGGAGGGAGTAGGTGGTGCTGAACCTCCAAGAGTGTCTCCAAGTGGCCCGATCACTCCAGAGCTGGCTCTGCAGTCTATTTCCTGCAGGCCCAGGATATGCATGTGCCTGTGGACGTGGAGGTTCCCTCTGCTCCATCTCTAAGATGGCCCTATCCCTTGGCCCTGCAATTCAGAGGGCAGAGGAGCACTGGAGATCAGCAATGCAGCACTGTCAGGAACTTGGCTTTGCGACCAGTCTGTAGCACAGGGCCTGGGTCACCCCAAGTGGGAGACTCGAGAGAGTAGCAGGAAGAAGACTGCCCTACATTCCCATGGCCCTTTGATCCCCTAGCCTCCAACTTTGCCTTCAGGCAAGGGTCACAGGTCCTGGAGGTTCCTGGACTGCCGACCAGAGTGGGTTGATTCACCCCTTCCTGCAGCCTGGCCTTTCTATCTCCCCTTACAGGGCCCCAGGCTCCTCCAGGAGGAGGGTAGCAGTGTGCTGAACAACCATGTGGTGGGCTTGAGTGTGGGCCAAATGCCTGTCACTGGGCTGTCGGAACCTCTGGAGATCACCCTCTCCCACCCTCGTCACCCTTCTGTGAGTCACCACTCCAAGGCTTGACAGTCGCTGTAAGGCAGACAGACACGTGAAGTAGACACACGTGGGAACTTGTGCCCTCTTCCTTTCCACATCCACCAGGGGAGGCCACTAGAGCCATCTGCACAGTTGTGCCTGGGGACACAGCCTATCTAGGTCATGTGTGCCTACGCACTCACAAACACTCCTGTGTTCACAGAAGTGTAGATGAGAACTCAAGAAACCCACCTGTGTGCACACAGCGTGCACACCCACCTGGCTAACATGCACTGGCATGCAAACTGGCCTGGAGTCCCTCCAAAGTCCAAAGTCACTGCTCCATGCCATGTTAGCATCCTCGCATACCAGTCCAGGGTACTTTGGTCTGTGTGGCTGGTTTTCCTATGCAGCCCACAGGAGAGTGGTCTAGGGTAGGCCACCCTGTCTCTGCTCGCCTCCACTGAGACTCTCACTTTCTGGTTTCAGAACATGACCCTCACCTGTGTGTTCTGGGATGTGACTAAAGGTAGGGCCTGGAGGACCTCTCTGGGGCAGACAGGAGGGGGGTATGGGCTTCGGGTGACCCCCTCTCTTCCTTCCTCTATGTCCCTCTTCTGTCCAGGGCCCACAGGAGACTGGGCCTCCAGGGGCTGCTCCACCCAGCTGGGAGCTGAGCAGACTGTGTGCCGCTGTGACCACCTGACCTTCTTCGCCCTGCTGCTGGTGACGCCCCCCCCCCCCCCCCGCCGCCTGATCCCAGGAGTCCTGCAGGCTCCCAGTCCCTACCCCGGGTGGGGTTCCCTGTTAAGGCCAGAGCCTTTGGGGTGCTTGGGCCTGTCTCCCAGCTGATGTGGCCCCAACTCGGGGATCATCCACAGAGGCCAATGTTGGACAGGGCCACCGTGGCGATCCTTACACGCATCTCCCAGGCAGGCTGCGGGGCGTCCATGATATTCCTCACTTTCACCATCGTTCTCTACATCACTCTCAGGTGGGTGACTCCAACTCCACTCCACACTCTCCTCTGTACTCCCTCTTGTATACTCTTGTCCCTAACCTAGCCTCATCTGAAAATGAAAAATTCTGTACTCCCTTCTGTACACTCTCTTCACTCCATATCTCCTCTCTGAACAAGCAGGGTTGGAGGTTGAAATGTGTAAGGGATGTTTTGTTGTAAGTGACAGAAATCCAACCCAGTCTGGCTTACCATGGTAGGGCATATGTGTCTCATGCAACTGAAAAAGCCAAGGTGTATGGACTTCAGGCAGGGTTGGATCCAGGGCCTCAGAAGGACCTCGTCTCCACCTTTCATGGCTTTGTCCTCTCCTCTGCCAGTCATGTCAAGCTGCTTCCCACTCAGGCCTTTAGGAAACCCAGCCCTCCCCACACACAGCTCTTTAGATGCTCACGAGGAAATATAACCATAAGATCGAGCTCTCTTTTATTCAAAAATTTATTTTTAAATAATTATATAAGAAGCGATAATTGCAAAACAGCACAGAATCCCTTCTCCTACACACCACCCTCCCCCAGTGGTGACATCTTAACATAACATAGTGCAGTATGAAAACCAGGATGTTGACAGTGACATAGTCTGCTGACTAGAATATAGGTCTCTTAAGGTTTTCATTATTTTAAATATATGTTCCTGTGTGTGTGTCTTTGTGTGTGTCTGACACTAGTAGGGATATAATTTGTAGGGCCCAGCCCAAAATAAAAATACATGACCTCTTGTACAAATATTATGCAGGCCAGGTACAGTGGTACACACCTGTAATCCCAGTACTTGGTAGGCTAAGGCGGGAGGATTGTGAGTTTGAGCTCAAACTGGCTATATAGGAAGTTGAAGGCCAACCTGGATTACATTGTAAGACCCTGTCTCAAAAATCAGCAACAAACTAGATTACACCTGTAATCCCAGATTTCTGGGAGGCTGAGGCTGGAGGACGGCAAGTTTGAGTCACTGGGCAACTTAGTGAGTTAGTGAAACCTCATCTGAAAATGAAAAATAAAAAAGCCTGGGAATGTAGCTCAGTGTGAAGGTCCTGGGTTTAATTCCCAGGACTACAAAACAGTAACAACAGCAAAATTATTGAGAATGTCATGATGGTGGTGGCGAAGTATTACCCAAGACTGAGGCTCTGGTAACCCCTGCAGAGGTCATGCATCCACAATACTGGTCCATTCTGTGCATGCGTGTATGTGTGCACACGTGTGTGTGTGTTTGTGTGTGTGTGCGTGTGTGCGTGTGTGTGTGTGTCCCCGAGCAGCTGATCCATGCACACAGCAGAGTCCAGCTTTATGGCTGTGGTGGAACCAGCCTGTGCCCGCAGCCATGTGGTCAGGGAAGGGAAGGAGTGCACTGCTATTGGCCACACCTGGCCAGGTGCCCGCTCTTGGAGTGGAACTGGTACGGGACAGACCGCCGCCGCCTCCCTGTGTGCCTCATGGCTGCAGGTGGGAAGGGTGTTCTTCAAGGTCACCTGGGGCTGTATCAGAAGTGAGGAGCAGGTAAGGAGAGACAGGAATAGCAGTAAGCACTGTCCCCTTGCTCTCCTGAGCCCCGTCCTTGGCTCAAGAGCCCCAGGATCTGAGAATCCTGTCCCCCACCTAGCCTGCCTTGCCTCTGCTCCTGCAGCCCCAGCTCACCATTCTCAGTGTGGAGCAGCAATCTGGTCCCTGTCTTCCAGTCTGAGGCTCCCCTCTGCCCCCTCTGTGCCTCTGTCATAGTATGGCACTGGGCTGCAGCCCCATGAGCCCACCCACCCCACCACAGGCCAGCACCCTGGAGTGAGTGGTATCGCCCCACCCTCCCCACTCTGAGCCCTGGCCTACGACACTGTCCCCACCCCCAACAAGCTGAGCACCACTTGCCAACTGGCTGCGTTGCTGGACCCTGTGAACTGGGCTTGGAGCACCAGGAGGAAATGTCACCAGCTCCCAAGGGTGGGGGCTGGCATCTCAGGTGAGGGCAACATTGTCCCTTAGGATACTTTAGACTACTTGGGGCTCCCATCACTTAATGAGAGCCCTGTGGGACCTCATTTTCAAGGAATCTAGAGGGAGGGGTCCATGGAGGAGGGGGAGGCAAGACCTGCTAGGAAGTCCTGGGCAGAGAGGTGGCCCGAGGCTCTGTGACTCTTGAAGTTCCTGTCCCTCTCTGACCCTGTCTTCCTACTACATCCAAGGCCTCACCCATCCATCCTGTGCCCACCCATTCATCCAACCAATGAACCCAGGGCTCTCCGGCCCACTATGCTGGGGCCCTGAGTGCTCAGAAAGAATATAGCAAGGGAAGACTGTGGGTCCCACTGCACTGCTGGGAACATACAAGTCTATCTGGGCTCTGGGCCATTTGATAGAGCCTCCTATGAAGAAATCATCCCTGGGGGTTTTGAAGGTGGTGTAGGTGTTGGGCGGGCCAAGAAAGGACAGAGTCAAGAAGAAGCAGGCTAAGGTGTCAGGGCAGAGGGAAGGCTGAGCCATGTCTGGGAGGCATAAGAAAGCCAAAGGCACTGAGGAAATGACAGCCTAATACATGGAGTCAAGCCTTGATCTTGGCAGGACTGGACCCACAAAGGTCAGAGGAAGCTTCTAGACTTGAACCTGAGAGCACACATGTGGGCTTCTGGCAATGGCAGAAGCTGGAAGATCTGGCAGTGGGGCTGCTGGGTGGAACGGAGAGTGGTGTGGGTGGACGGGATGCCCCACTGAGCTGTGGCTCCTGGGGCCCCCACTGGCCCTTCTCGCCCCAGGCTCTCTCTGCAGAGGTTCAAGTCGGAAGACGCTCCCAAGATCCACTTGTCCCTAAGCTGTAGCCTGTTCCTGCTGAACCTCGCCTTCTTGATCAGTGTGGGGAGCGGTTCACAGGGGTCCAGTGCCACCTGCTGGGTCCGGGCTGCTGTGTTCCACTACTTCCTGCTCTGCACCTTCACCTGGATGGGCCTGGAAGCCTTGCATCTCTACCTGCTGTCCATCAGGGTCTTCAACACCTACTTCGGCCACTACTTCCTGAAGCTGAGCCTGGCCGGCTGGGGTGGGTATTATCTAGGCAGCAGAAGGGGGCCTCTCAGATCAGCCCTGTGCTTATCTGAGGAATGGGCAGCTGGAGGAGATTTGGAAGTGGATGTGCCCAGGACTCCCTGGTAATGCCCACTTGTTCTCCTTGTGCCCAGGTCTGCCCACCCTAGTAGTCATTGGTATGGGGAGTGCCGGTAGCTATGGCGTTTATGCTATCCGTGACCAGGAGAACCGCACAGCACTGGAGCTGTGAGTGGTGGCCTTGGGAGCAGGGTGACACCAGGCTCACACCCTGGGGCTGGAGGGAGGTGGGGGAAGAGGGTGTCCTAGGAAGAGAGAACAATCTTCAAATCTGCCTAGCTTTGGGAACAGGAAGTGAAGTGGGAGAGGGCCCAGGAAGGAGGAGGCAAAATAAAAAATGTGACTCCCTCCCCATGCCCAGCACTTAGCCTGGTGAATGAGGATGGGCTGGATTTCAGGTGCTCTTTAGTGGAGCACAATCTGCCCAACAACTCCAGCAGCCCAGTCTCTCCCCTGACTGCTAGTGAGCCTGGCTGCCATCTCCTCATCTATACAATAGGGAGGACTGCGGTGGATTGGAAGTCACATGTCCATCTAAGGGACTGCTGGTCACTGTCAAGAGAAGCAGAGATCTGTGTGTTTATGTCAAGCATTCTGACTTACAATGTAGCTACTAATTTGGGATTTTTACAACATGATGTGGAGCAAATGAAACACCATTCTGGGGTTGATTCAGCCCTTTTCACCTGTTGTCTACAGAGCCACCAGGCTGGTTCCTTGCCCAGGGAAAGAGAAGGGGCAGATGGGTGGAAATGGTGAAAAGGCATCTTCTTGACCACAAAAGATCAGCCAGGGAGACTTCCTGGGGCTTGTTGTTGGGGGGGGTGGTCTTCTCCCAATCCCAGTGGTCATCCACTTCTTCCAGGTGTTGGATCCAGAAAGAACCTGCCCTCTATGTCACTGTCCATGGCTACTTCCTCATCACCTTCCTCTTTGGTGCTGTGGTGCTGGCCCTGGTAGCCTGGAAGATCTTTACTCTGCCCAGTGTAACAGCGAACAAGCAGCAGGGACAGAACTGGAAGGCTGTTATCACCGTGCTGGGCCTCTCAAGTCTGGTGGGCATGACCTGGGGGCTGGCCATCCTCACACCACTAGGCCTGTCCACCATTTATATATTTGCCTTCTTCAACTCCCTACAAGGTGAGGCTCTTGGGTCAGGAGGGCCATGGGCTGCCTGTCTGCACCAGGGGCTGGGAAGTGAGGAAGAGGGTTTTGCAACAAACAGGATTCCACAGAGGGTAGTGCCAATTGGAGGTACTGATTTCCCCAGGTCTCCCTTAGGACCTGGGGCAAGTGTATCAGATTCACAGAAGTTGGTACCAGAATCGGGAAAAACCACCCAAACCAAAACATACTGTTCTCTTCTCTTTTGTTTTGAAGCTGCGTGCTGTTCTCATTGGGTGTCTGTGGAAACGCCTTCATTCTCTTGCTCTTGCCCATTGCTGCCATGGCCCCACGTGGCTGTCCAACATGGCTGCCTCTTTATGATCTGCAAGTCAGCTGACCATTTCTGGTCCAATCAGATGTGATCAGGATGGAAAGTTCATGTGACTTGATGTCCAGATGGCAAGGATGGGGTCTCTAAAGAGATTGTTATATCTATTCCCTAGCCCAGCTCCTCCTTCCTCTGAGAGCCCAGGAAAGTAAGAGTCCAGAGAGTGGTTCACAGTTTCTTTCCAACAACTTGATCCTTGTTCACACACAAACAGCTCAAAAAAGCACACTACCTGACTGTGAGGGTAACAGGTGAGAAGGGGATGACAAGAGTCATCTTGTCTGAGCCATTGGTAGGAACTCAGCCAGCCTAGATGCAAACTCACAAATAACGCCAGGGCTGGCCTCAGAGCCTCCATGACACTGTGTGCTTGGCGGTTGGGGCCAGGTGGATATGGATTAGAGTCCCAGCAGCACCCACCCCTCCAGCAATTATTCAACACCTCCAATCCTCAATTCTCTTTCCTTTTTTTCCCTCTCGTGCTGGGGATCAAACCCAGGCCTGTAAATATTCGAGGTAAGCACTCTCAACTGAGCCACATCCCCAGCTCTTCTTCATCTCTAGTCATCTCAATTCTTACCTCTCCAGATTTCAAAATAAATTAGGGACTGGGGATTTAGCTCAGTGGCATAAGCGCCTGCCTTGCAAGCAGGCAGTTGTGAGTTCAATCCCTGTACCGATAAAAACGAAAAAAGACAAAAATAAAAAATAAATAAATAACTAATTATACATGTGTGGGACCTAGCAGGTCTTTGGTATATGGGAATTATATTAATAGCAATAGAAATGATTATTTTGGGATCATCTGAGGCTGGTTCCACCTCAAGAATCCTGAGTCCATGCCTGGAAAGTTCCATTGGTTAAGGACTGGGGAGAGATATATCTTGAAATTATAGATTATATCATTATTCTTTTTTTTTTTTTTTGTCTTTTTGAGACAGGGTCTCTCTATGCAGTTCAGGCTGGCCTTGAGCTCACTTTGTAGCCCAGGCTGGTCTCGAACTCACAACGATCCTTCTGCCTCAGTCTCCTGGGTGCTGGAATTATAGACATGTACCACCATGTCCTGTTTAGATCATTATTCTTGCAGAAGTCACTTTAATATTTTAGTCTGCATGAGTCACTGTATTTAGTTAAGCTTCAGCTGAGTCTGGATTATTTGCTATTTCTAGCTTCTTCCCAACAGAACCCTGGGTACACTTTAACTGTCCATGGGACACTTCTCAATATTGTTGTTGTATAGCATTTTAGTTATGCATTTCCTTTAAATGCACATGTATTCTTTCTCATTCAATGTCTTTGTTTTCTCTAATTTCTTGCATCCCACACCCTTCCTCTTCTTGCTGAAATGCATCCTGTAGTAATCACTTATAAAGGAACAGTAGAAAAGCCCACTGCAGTAACGGTGATTGTTTTGTATGTCCAAAATTTCCTTTTCTTTTCTGCAATAGGTGTATGAGGTTACATTGACAAAAAGCTGATGTGTGTGTGTGTTTTTTAAACATAAAAAATAGCAACAAAAACACATTGTCATTAATCCACCACAAAATACTTCCCCCTCACTTTGAGCATCCTTATCCCGTCATTCTTGCCACTTTCAGGCTTTACTTGAGCTGCTAGGGCCGCTTGAAGTCCTGAATCAATTCAACATGTTTCCCTTGCATGGCCACTTTGACTAGAGAAAGCCCAGCAGTCACACGGTGCCAGGCCCGCTGAATCAGGTGCACAAGGACTCCCATGCTTTCTGCGAGCCTGCCTTCCCATCGGCTGGCACTCAGCAGCGGCATGCCTTGTATTCTGATCACACTTCAAAAAGACAAGCACAAGAGAACACCCAGAGCTGCTCTGAAGTGGCAGGAATGAAGAGACGTGTATTCAGAGCAGAGGATTATTTAGCTGAGGAATTCATGGCAATGTGTCTTTTACTGCAATATATTTTTAAAAATTTAAATGTTAACCTTATTTTTGATCACTCTTACAGGTATGTATTTTATTTCAAAGTCCTATTTTATTTCAAGGTCTGTGTTTTTCATTTCCAAGATTTCTTTTCCGTTCTTTTATAGGAGTGAGTTTTATTTTTGCCTGAATTTTTTCTAAGTCTTTGAGCACTTACAATGGAGCTTTTCTGCCCTCAGCAGCCGCCACCCAGGCTGCCCAGCACCTTGAGGCCACCAAGTTCCTCTCTCCACTGCAGGTGTCTTCATCTTCTGCTGGTTCACCGTCCTCTACTTCCCGAGGCGGAGCTCCACATCTTCCTTGTCTGGCACCGCCCAACTGGACCAAGCCCAGTCCACACTGAACCAGTAGGAGGAAGCACAGCCCGGCTCTCTCGGCTCTCTCGTCAGTTCTGGCTCTCCGCGTGGCCTCAGGGGCTCTCTGCTCTGTTCCAGGCCTTAGCTGCCTTCTTCATATATTGTGGCTGCAGAGGGAGATGACAGAGATGAGGTTGGACCATGTGGCCTCGCATGTCCCATCCAGACACGTCTGTGGGCTTGAGAGTCACACATTTGGGCTGGCAGGAGGCTGCAGTTCCTGTGGCCCCACCAGCAAAGAACATTGCCATCACCTCCTTCCCTGTGTGCATAGCAAAGCGCTCTGGTTCTTTACCATTCCCACCTGCTGCTCTCAGCAGGAACCTGAACCCAAAGAGCGGAGTGTGGCTTACACAGCCCCTTGAAGGGGCACTCAGCCTCTTCCTCTTTTCTCCCTATCACTAGTCTGCCCTCTGGCTGCCTGTCCCCCAATGAATGTTCAGAAGGTCATTGTCCCTGGGCACCAGGGAGTTATAAGCTAGAAGTTAGTTTTGGGAGTAGGCTGGTCTTAGTCTCTGCCCACCCACCAGTGCCCATTCTCACGGGAGAAATCCTACCATTCAAGCAGCTGTCAGCCTTCAGGGTCCTGGGGTCAATGGTTTTCAGAGTTTGCTTCCTAGTACATGCATTCTCTGAAGTGTATGTGCCACCAACTGCCAACGGGGTGGCTGGACCTCTGATCTGCTGTCATCACATCCAATCAGTGTGTGGGGTTGAGGGGTTAAGCAGGGAGAGGGCTTGCTAGGCAGAGAGTGGACATCTCCTCCTGAGCAGGGACCTGGGCAGCCTCACTCACCACTCCAGCCCAGGGCTGGCCATGTCAAGCCAAATTGTCACAATGTTTGAATAAATACTCATATTTGCTGGCTGAGCAGATAGATGTATTGATGGGGCTCTTAAATCAGGCTGTACCCTGTTAGGGGGCATCACTTGCAGTATCTGGGCCTCCTTTACAAATTGCAGACAGGTTTCCCAGTAGGAAGCAAATAGCAGCAGAAATAGAAAGAGATAGAAGACAGACACACAGAGAGACTGGATGGACATGGATAGGAAACAGGCAGAGAGTGATAGCCACAGGCAGAGAGTGATAGCCACAGCCAGGACAGCATCTGTTTGCTCCCCACAAGCTGTCACCCCCACTCTAGTCTCAGCCCCCCACCCACCTCCCCACCCACCCATCCTCTCTAATGTTGCCATGGACTCTACAGGAGGGGACTCGCTGTCTTTCTCAGAGGCTCCTGTAGCCCCTCACTCTGTGGGCTGCTCTCTGGGAGTGGGGATGCAGAGGTCCTCTGGAGGGGCATCCTTCCTTCCCCCTCCTCCCACCCAGCAAACAGGGCTCTGGAGCATGAGAGACAGGAAGGTGGTGTGCTTGTGCAAGCCGCTATGTTCTTGGAAGGGAAATCCTGGGGTGTGGACACCGTGTCTGTTGGGCCACATGTGTTTTTGCGGGCATGGTGCCTTTGGGGATTTATCTTCACAGACATCTGCTTCTCCTGCTGAAGGTCTCGGCTCCAACTTACCCTAAAGTCTCTGAGTCAGTGACGTGATTAACCGAGCAGCACCTGTTCCCATTGGTATCTGACAGGCCTGGGTTTAGACCCTGACTCTGCTACTCAGGAGCTATATGACTCTGGGCCTGTCCCCTCCTCTCCCAGCCTCGTTTTCTTCCTCCGTTAAAATGGGGATACTAAAGTCCTTGCTTCATCCTAAGAGTAGTACGTCATATGATAGAAACAAAGCCCCCAGCACTTACCCAGCAGGAATTCACTGGCTTCTTGCTCCTTCCTGGCCCCTTAACTCAGAGAAGGCACCATGGAAATGGAGGCCCAGCCCCCTGCCCAGTCAAAGCCCCTCCTGAGGCTGGGCTCAAGCTGGGGCCAGGCTCCTCGGCATGGCTCTCTCTTCTCCAGCAAGACTATCATCTGGGCTCCACCTCGAGCCTCAGGGGTAGCCTGGGCTGCAGCTCGGTCAGACATGCTGGGCAGGTTGTAGGACTGTTCAGAGCACATGCTCCCGTCCGCTGTGGTTCCCAGCTTGACCCGGGAAGTGGCCAACATTTTCCCGGCTGTCTCTCTACCCCAGGGTGAGGCAGGGGCTGAGTGTCCTAGTTCACTGCAAAAGCAGTGACCTCAAAGCCAGGGCTGATGGACGGAGCTCCCATCATCACCAGGCAACACTAGCAACCACGAAGGGGGACACCCTCAGGGCTGGGAGCAGCCTTTCGTCCCCCTGCTTTCCCCACACTCTGCTCAGCAATTACCCAGGGCCAGGCCTCACCTCCTGGCCTGCACAGCTGTGTGCACAGGGGGAAAGTGTATGTGAGACACTGGTTCTAGACTGCCCAGTGCCTGTGCCCTGGCCCACCGTGAATGTGACCATGCCAAGCTTTGCTGGTCTCACCTGGGAGTGACCATCAGTGAGAGACAGAGCAGTCCCTTTTCACCAGGATCTCTGCCTGCTCTCTTTCTGTCAGGTCTTCCTCCCCAGTGTTTTTATTACAACATAACAAACATGCAGGACATAAGAAGACTTACGTGCTCCATGCTCTCAGATGACTTAATATTAAAAGATCTAAAATCCTTCACAAATTAATCTATTTGATGCAACCCTAATAACGATTCCAGTTGATTTTATGTTTTAACCTCTCCAAAAACTTACTCTACAATATATATGGAGGCTAGAAGCTTCTAATTACTGTCAATCTTAATGCAAGCAGGCACAGGAGAAAGACTTGGCCTCCAGATATAGAAAGATATTTTCAGGATCAGAGTGCTAAACCCTACACAGAGACTGAGAGAGGGGAAGAAAATGGAACAGAACAGCACACACAGCCGCAGACTCCATAAAAACGATAACAAAGGTAGCCCTGCCAAGAAAGATAGGTTTTCTGCTGATGGTGCTAGAAGATGACTCAAATGAAACTACCTCAAAATATGAACCACCTCAAGAGTCCAGGCAAGAGGAAAATAGAGTGAAGTAATTAGAAAGTCATGAGTTTTTAGAGTACTTGTTGCTTTTGTTTTTAATATAGTTATTTCTTTGCAAGGTTTTATCACTTAGTTTTTAATAGTAGTATATCTGATAACTGACTCACAAAGATTCCTTAAAGCTTTACTAACAATCACCTCTTGCACACAACCTATCAAGATCAGGGACCTGGCTGATCACAGAGGACTACATTTCCCAGAAGCCCCCTCTCCTGGGACCAGCCCTCAACTGTAACCATGGAGATAGCTAACAGATAGCTGAGGCTGTCCACAGAGGGTAAGGAGAGTGCAGTGTGCTGGGGGTGGCTGGACTGCACCTGGCAGGGAGTGGGGAGGGGGAAGGAGGTAGGTGAGGGGCTTCTTTGACCTCCACCTCCAGGCCTGATCTTTCTGGGAAAGTTTTTATTGTTTTGTGTGTGTGTGTGTGTGTGTGTGTGTGTGTGTGTGCAGGAAGGAGGAGGCAGAAGTTGCTGCTGGAGAATGTGTGCAGGGCCTGTGTTAGCCAGAGTCCAGGGAATTTTGAGGGACCCGCCTCCCACCCCAACAACTTGGCTGTAGCTGAAGAGGAAATAAAGCATCACTAGTCTGGTTCCAAAGCCATCTCTGACAAAGGTGTTCTGTGACCCTGGGCTGAGTGTTTGTACCAGCTGCTCACTGCCACTTTGATCTTCTTTCCATCCTATTTTCCTACCCACCCACCACTCCTCCACCCCCACCTTCCCTTCTAGAACTTTCCCATCTTCCGAGGTCCTGAAACATGGGTTTCAGAGCAGGACCCATGTGGATTCATACCCCAAATCTGCTGCTTAGTGCTGTGACCTTAGGCAGTTCACTTAAACTCTCGAAGCCTCAGTCTTCACATCTGCAAAGTGGATCCCATAAGCCTCCCTGCCTCATGGAGTCAATCAGGGTTAAACAAAGCCCTTAGCATGGAGCCTACCAGGCAGCAGCTGTGCAGTGTACTGAAATGGCACCTGCCACACCAGCTGCCCTCTTTGGGCTCTGATTCTCAGAGCCCGAGATGTAGACAGCTGGACCTGATGACAGGCTGTGTCGTCTGGCTACAGGTTTGTCCTGAGGGAACTGGGGTCCTGACCAGGTCCTGCTGGACATAAGACCTCACCTGTCTGGGACCCAGGCAGGCCAGCCTCCACCAAAGGACATGTCTAGCCCTTCCTGAGTCCCAGCGCACACATTGTGAGCACTGGACCGAAAGTCACTCCTCTTTCTGTTTTTGAACTTCTGGCTGCAGTTTCCTCTTTTTATTTTTAACAATGCGGGAGATGGAACCCAGAATCTGCCACATACTAAGTGCTCCACACTTTAGCCACACCCCTGAAATTCTCCCTGTTTATTGCAGAAAGAGAAACAGAGACCCAGAAGGGGTCAGAGCACAGCAGGAGCAGTTGGTAGAACCAGAATTTCCCCTAGTCATGCTCAGTCTTGACCAGCAGCTGTGACTCAGCACCCCAAGAGGTAGAGGTGGCCTCAGCAGGGGTGCAGAGTGGGGAGCTAAGTGCCTCTTTGCCCTACCCTCTTTGTGTGGTGCTGTGGATTCAATACAGAACCACACTCTCGCTAGGCAAATGTGCTACACTCAGCCACATCCCAGCCAAGCCCCCTCTCAGTCCCGGCTCCTCTCCAAGGGAACAAATCTTGGAGACCCTGCTCTTTTATCTCCATACCCCCATCTCCCCCACCACTGCTGGTGGTTGGGGTGCTGGACCCAAGCTTATTTGCCGTTAGGAAAGCAGATGTAATGGCTGATGGTAGAAAGGCCTCAGCTGGAGGCAGGGACTACTGGGTCCCCTGGGATTGCATTGGGGGCCCTGAAACAGAGATCCAAGGAGAGGCTGAGTTTCCACGTGCACTGCAAGTCTAGAGGTGGCATGTGGGCCTCGGTGGTGTCACGGGGCACCCTGGCTCCCTATCTCTCTGCTCTGTTACTATATCCTTAGCAGGCAGGCTTGGTGCTCACGTATGGACTCCTTACAGTTGTGCCCCAGCTCACTCCTGCTTCGTGTGCATGCTTCAGGCAGGAAAAGGAGAGAGGCCTGGGGTCCTTAACCCATCGCTTAGCAACCTCTGCTCAGATCTCATTGGCCAGAACTGGGCCGCATCTCAGGCCAGGACAGTGCAAGCAGCTGGGCATCTCAAACTGGGCACCCTGTCTCCCCTTACAAAATGGGTTGTGCTGTAGGAAAGTGGGCCTGAAGTCTTGGGTAGGTGACCAGGAGTCCAAGTTAGCCAGGCTTTGCTCTGTGGCCACAGGCCAGGTCTTCCTGGGGGTACCGAGCCCAGATAGCTTCTCTGTGTGGATCAAAGAATGATAATTGTCACCCCAAACCCTTTGTCTAGGTGCCCAAGTGGCAGCCCAGCCCTTGCTCATTCTGTACCTCAGTTTCTAGTTTGGCAAGAGGAGATATCATTCACCTACAACCTTCTTCTGTCTCTCTTTTTTAATGATATTCTTTATCACTTTACTATTTTGAACACTTTTCTTTAAGCCAAGTCACTTATTGGCCTTAATAAATATAGGTTTAAAAAATAAATATATCTTAATTGATAACATAATCATAGACATTATACTGTGTAGTTATTCCTACAGCATCAGTAGCATCACTTGCCAGAAAGAGAAGGTAACTGTCAAAAATAAAGATTACGACAGCAAAGCCACGTTGGGGAGTTTGGGCTAACTGCCTCTGCCCAAGAACTATTCCCAACTTGAGGCCTAAGTGTCATTGTTGATTTACAAGTGTAGAAGTGTTACAGATGTGCTAGAACTCTCCAGAGACTTTCTCCTTGATTGGACAGATGTTTAGCAAGAATCGCTTCCTCCCTAAGTGATGGAAACTGCTAGAAACCATGGCCAGGCATGTGCAGGTGGTGTGTGGTCTGGGTGGCTCCTGCCTGGCCTGATGGGTCACTCTGAGAACATCTATCCTTCCCTCCAGAGACACCTTCTTAGACAGCCGGAGACCGCCAGAATGGAGGTCCTGAAAGAGAAAGTAGAGGAGGAAGAGGCTGCCGAGCGGGAGGAGGCAGCCGAGTGGCCCGAAAGGATGGAGAAAACGCGGCCAGCAGAGGTGCAGAAGGAGGAAACCATCATGAGCCAGGAGATGCTCAGAGACTTGGAGAGGAAGCTGTCAGAGATCAAAGTCCCCATCCCAGCAGAGCCCCCGTGAGTGTGCCGGGGCGAGGACAGATCAGGGCAGGGATAGGAAGAGCCAGGCCAGGAGGAGGACCGAGGACATAGGGGAGTGAGCTAGACTGAGGGCTCTGTTTCCAGAAGGGCTGGTCCGAGTACTCACCTTGCCCTCTCTGGCAGTGTGAACAGATCACTCAACCTCTCTGTGCTTCCCTTTATTGGTTCAAAAGTGCTGGTGCTAGGTGAGGGTAACATCTGTAACCTCTGCTACTCACTTCGGGGTTGGGCTAGGAAGATCACAAGCCTGAGGCCAGCTTGGGAAACTTAAGGAGATCTGGTCTCAAAATAAACAATAAAAACGGTGGGGGATGGAGCTCGGTGCTCCCTGGGTTAATCTGCTGTGCTAGAAAGAAAGGAAAGTGCAGGTGCCAGTAAAGATGCCTGGCTCCCAGGCAGCTGTAAGATTAAATGATTAAGTCACCAGAGGGCTCCCCGAGCACCTGGCATCACCTCACCTGGACTGATGCCATCTGTGCTGTGATGCAGGGCTGTAATTGAGGACACCATTGACATCTCCAACCTGCCCCCTTCCTACAAAACCAACACACCCAAGGAGCAGCACCTGCTGCAGGTGGCCGACAACTTCTCCCGCCAGTACAGCCACCTATGTCCAGACCGTGTGCCGCTCTTCTTGCACCCCCTGAATGAGTGCGAAGTGCCTGTAAGGCTGGGAGCAGAGGGCAGGGCCCCGGGTGGGGAGCACAGGACAGAGGGAGGTGACACTGGTTCTCCGATGATTAGCAGGTCTCCTGCTAGTCTGAGTTTCTAGTCCCCACAGCATAACGGCAAATGCCAGCAGGCCACAGGCTCAGGGTCACTCAGCCTGCAAACCCAGGCCCACCTAAAGAGGCCATGCTGATTGTTGCAGGAGACATTGAAGCCTGGGGTCAGTGGATCAAGGAAAGAAAGGAGTGGAGTTTGAATGGGAATCTGATTTTAAATGTGGCAGTTGGCATAAATGTTAGAAATCTCCATGCAGGCCAAATAAAACAGGGCTGAGGGGCACTGTTGACCTGTGGGCTGCTGTTTTGCAGCCTTTGGATTAATTCCATGCTGTGCCATCTACAGATAGGGAAACTGAAGCCCAGAGAAAAACCAGGGAGCTGCCTAGGGTTACAGTGTTGAAAGGAAGAAGTCAGCGTTTTGCTTTGGTCCTGGTGCAAGTCCTGATCTATTTTGCTTCATTTCTCTGCCCTTTCCTGGTGGTCCTGTCTCTAAGACCGGAGCATGCCCAGGACCTGTCCCCACCCAGATCCTCTGTAGGCCTCAGGAGGGCCTCATGCCTGGTAGGAGACCTCAACTTGCTGTGTCACCTTGGATAGCTCCCTTGGCCTCTCTGGGCCTCAGTCTCCTCCACTGGTAACCTGGGGAATGGAGGAAGGAATTCTCTCAGGCCCCCCAGCCTAGATCCTGAGTAAACTTGTTCTGTTCCAGTGCCAATAACATGATGGGCACCTCCCATCACTGGCCCTGCTCCACTGATAGCTGCTGCATGCCAGATCTGGGCAGCACCCTTCCAGTCAGGGGCTGCTCTGCCACCCAGGGTCCTCAGGCCTGGCATGGACCTTGACACCAAGGTCTCCCATGCATTGGAGGCCTCTGTAGGCATGGGATTGCAGACGTCCCTTCTGTGCATGGGCCCCTGGCACGTTCTCTCCCCTTGCAGAAGTTTGTGAGCACCACCATCCGGCCCACGCTGATGCCCTACCCTGACCTCTATAACTGGGACGGCTGTGCCAACTTTGTCTCCGACTTCCTCACCAGGGTGCCTCTGCCTGATCCTCTCAAGCTGGTAGGCACCATCACAGGCTGCATCTGTAGGACCCGTAGACCCAAGATGAGGAAAAAGCAGGCAGGTGTAGGAGAAGGAGGCACACCCAGGGTCACGGGGACCCCATGGGAAAACGGGGCCAGAAAGAGCTAGCCACTCGCCTGAGGGCACACAGCAAGCCCGGTCTCCATGCTGCTGCCTCTCTGCCTGCCTCAGTCCCCTACATGACTTCAGGAGGTGCAGAAAGGTGGTGATGGGAGGTACCCAGCTGCCCATGGCCCTCAGCGCAGCTCCCAGACAGGTGGGGGACGCTGAGGGGCAGTGGCCCACCATGCTGACCGCCCGGCCCACAGCCTTCGCACCTGTATTCCTCGACCACGGTGCTCAAGCAGCAGAAGGGGAACTGCTTCGACTTCAGCACACTGCTCTGCTCCATGCTGCTCGGCGCTGGCTACGACGCCTACTGCGTCAGCGGTTACGGCTCGCAGGCCCTGTGCAACATGGACCTGACGCGGGAGGTGTGCCCGCTCACCGTGAAGCCCAAGGAGGTACGGCCAGCATGCCCCGGGATGTGCACACCTGTGCTGCGCCAGCTTTAAAGTGTCTCGTTCCTGCCCTGGGCCATGGGGACGCAGCTCTGTCACTAAGCTCCCCTCGGCTGCCCTTGAGTCTACATTCCAAACCACTGGTGACTTCTTAGTCCTATGGGTCACACACAGCCCTCCCCTGTCACGAGACTGAGTTTAAGCTACTGTGCCCCCTGGGTGTCTGGTGAATGCCACATACCCCCGCCAGAGCTGCTCCACATTTACTATTTGCATTTGACAAAAACCCACTTGCCACTCACATCCAGGGGAATAATGAAAGAGAGAACAGAGATTTGATTCTCAATCCTCTCCTTCTACCCAGGGAAAAAAGGTCCTTTTTCAGTACGAAAAAAATATGGCCCTCCAGCCAATGGTGATTGTTTTTTTGATGTGGCCAGAGCTGCTGAACACATGACATGCTCTTAAATGAATTTTAGTGATTAGAATCTCCCAGCCATGGTTTTACATTTGGGAAACAGTCCTGCCAGTGCTTCCTACGAGTTGGATGGACTCCAGGACTCTGTGATGAGGGTCGAGCTGCCCAGGGGAGCCAAAGTGGGGATCTCGGGACCTGAGGCCACTCACCTGTGTCACTGAGGGAGCACCCGAACCCCAGGTGCAAGTGGAAGAAGGGCAAGAAAAAGGGAATCCCCAGGGCAGCCTTGCTCGCTCAGCCCTGCACCCCAAGGGGTGGTGGAGCAAAAGCTCCCGTGTAGCTGTGGCTCTGAGCTCACGCATGGGCTCTTAGCCAAATGTTAATAATCAAAATTATATCAACAAGTAACAGATGCAGAGGACTTCCGGTCTGCAGACCACGTTGCTGTCCGCACACTTGGTTGCTCCTGTCTGTGGTAACCGTGTGTGGAAGAAGTGATGGCTCTTATTTTGCAGATGGGTCTGTTGAGATGAAACAGGAATGTGAAATCACGTGATCACAACAGGCATGGGGAGACCCAGGGACTGCAGTGCTCAGAGCTAAACCCTGGAGATTCCCTGTTTGTCCTCAAACTGTCACTTGCCCACTTCTGCAGCTTCTGTCTCTCTCTTCCCTGGAAACACTTCTCACTGCCTCACAATGTGCACATTCACACTTGAGAGCACACGTGTACATGCACACACCCACATGTGCTATCTGCACATGGGCACATACCCATATGCACATCCACACCCACATGCACGTATACATACCTATACGCACACACATGTGCACACACACACACAGGCTTTTCTTTTCCTTCTTGACCCTGCAAACTCATACTTTGAGTCAACATGTGAAACCCTCTAATAATTTAACTTGAAAAATCTAACCCTCCACAATTTACCCCACCTTCTGGGTTGGATCGAGGTCACACTAGGCTGGTAGGGAATGAAGAGGAGAAACTCCCTCCTCCCCGGCCCCTCCTTGTCTTGATGGACACCTCTCGTGGGCCCTTTCCTATTCTCTGCTGCACTAGCCTGGGGAGAAGTTTCCCAATATTCTCATCCCCTTTACAAAGCAGCCAGAGACCCAAAGGGCCCTAGAGCTACAAGTGCCACTATGTCTGCTGTTGGGGCTACCGGTCCTGCAGGCTCTAGGAGCAGCCACCAGTCCCTGGCCATAGGGCCAGGATATCTCAGCTCTCAGAGCCATGTAAAGGGTTCAGTTCTGGACCAGTCACCCTTCCTCTCTTGCTGGACAGACAGTCAAGAAGAAAGAGAAGGCACAGCCCAAGAAGTACACCATCAAACCACCCCGGGACCTGACCAGCAGATTCGAGCATGAGCAGGAGATCAAGAAACAGGAGGAGGCCAAAGCCCAGGAGGAGAAGCGGCGGTGGGAGGAGGAGGAGCGCCTCCAGGTGGGTCCCCTGTGGCCTCCACCCTGGGGGCACTGCTAAGGACCATGACAGGCACAGTTCTCCTGGAAGGATAAGGAAAGGAAGCCAAACGTTTCCTTTCTTTGGATCCACCAGTAAACTCTATTGAAGGATTCCACCTAGAATCTCAATGCACAGAGCCAACCCCAGTACCTAGAGCTGCCCAGAGTCCAGTTTGTGACCTCAGACCTAGACAAAGACCTCATTTCACTCATTCAAACACTGACCTCAGAGGTGGGTGACAGAGGCAGCCAGGCAATGGTCCCCTCTAAAAAGAACTCAGCTCTGCTGTGGTTCCCAGCCCCGAGGAGAGGTCTGGGCTCCCGACCCCACATGCACACCCAGCCAGCTGGTGGTCACCTCCCTTCCCTGTGCAGGAGGCAGAGAAGGAGAAGCCTGATCCCTTGCATGGCCTTCGGGTGCACTGCTGGGTCCTGGTGCTGTCTGGGAAGCGAGAGGTGCCCGAGAGCTTCTTCATCGACCCGTTCACAGGGCGCAGCTACAGCACCCAGGATGACCACTTCCTGGGCATTGAGAGCCTCTGGAACCACAGGAACTACTGGATCAACATGCAGGACTGCTGGAACTGCTGCAAGGTGCCCTGCAGGGGCCTGGGCGGTTGGCATGAGGGGAGGACAGAGGGAGGAGTGGGGTGGCCCAGGCAAAGCTGCCTCGTGACCATGAGGGCATCGCACTTTCCCATAGCTCCATCCTCACGGCCTGTGCCTTTTCGAGAAGATTAACTTCTCCATTTGGACTTGTGTACCCTTTTAAAGTGTACATTGTGTGAATGAATTTTTTAAAAGCCTTGTATTGAAGTATAAGATACATTCTGTAACATGTGCCCACCCTAAGCATACAGTCTAGTTAATGCCCGTGGACTGAGCCTGCCATTGTTCCCTGCAACCAGATCAAGAAAGAGAGCTAGGCATGGTGGTACATACCTATAATCCCACCACTGAGGGAGACTGAGGCAGGAGCATCTCAAGTTATGTGTGTGTGTATTTTTAACTTACATGACTGGCCACACACACACACACACACACACACACACACACACATCATGAGAGTACAGAGAAGTACACAATCCTTAGTATACATCTTTAAATTTTAATACGCTGAGCCCTCTACAGAAGTAGGACCAGCACCTCAGAAGTGCCCTCCCGCTCCCTCTGCTGGTCACTAACTGCCCCGTCACCGAGCGCTATCCCGAATGTAAGCACACCCATCAGTCTCAGCTTGTTCAGACATCCTATCAGTTGACTCATATGGTGCAGATCTTTATGGCTGCACCCTTCATCCATCACTATGTCTGTGGGACTCATCTATGTTTTGTGTGTAGCTGTGCTTCATCCATTTCCATTGTTTATTAACTTCCCATTATTTAAGTGCAGCAGAATTTATTTTTCTACTCTATAGTTGCACATTTAGATTCCTTTTTCTAGTTTTTCTGTGTTTTCAGATAGGGTCTCACTATGTAATTCAGGCCGGCCTTGGGCTTACTATGTAGCCCAGGCTGGGTTTGAGTTTGTAACAATCCTCCTGTCTCAGCCTCCCGAGTGCCAGGATAACAGGCATGTAGTACCACTCCTGGCAGGGTGACAGTGCCGCATATACATCAGGAAACACTCGTTTCTGCTGAGTAGATTCTTAGGAGAGGCACGTTTTTCATCTTGGAAGAGTCTGCCCATTTTTAGAATCATTGTATCAACTCCTACCAGCAGGTGTGAGAGTTCCAGGAGCTCTACCCATGCCTCCATCCATTAAATCCCAGTTGTTCCAGTGGGTCTGTAAGGGTACTGTGCCAACGTGGGGTGTACAGATGTCATGCGAGGTAAACAAGGCTCCGCCCAAAGTGTGCCTCTGAGTAGTAGAGAAAAGCACTAACAAGCCAACTGGACTTGCTGGCCTGGACTCCAGCTTCCAGGCTCTGAGGCTTGTGTACCTTTCTTGTTTCCAAGGTCTTCTATTCCTGACCAGGCCAGGTTCCCAGAGGTAGACCCTGGACCCTTTGCTTCCTATTCTAATGTGACTTCCTAGGGATTACCCTCACCCACTGTGGGAGACAGGCAGTCAGTCAACCTGCAAGGCAGAGCAAATTGCTCTGCGTCTGGCAGAAGTCCCGAGGCAGAGCTGGATGTGGTGCTGAATGCCTGTAATTCTGGGAGGCTGAGGCAAAAAGATCACAAATTCCCACAGGGCAATTTAGTGAGAACCTGCTTCATAATAAAAAATAAAAAGGGCTGGACATGTAACTTGCACAGCTGAGTACTGCCAAAAATAAAAAAGTTCCAAGATAGCGAAATTTCTCCCTTCAGTATAGTTCAGCCCTGTCTCTCTTAAGGACGTGATTCCGGAACCCCAGTTTTCAATGGCTTCGAGGGGGTAGGAGAGATAACACCCAGGGGTTCAGAACAGGCCCTGGATGTGTAATGAATGTTGGCACTTATTATGCTCATTTCACAGATCAGAAAACTGAGCCTCAGCAAAGTGAAACTCCTCCCACACCACACCAGCGGGCAGAATTAAGCCTGCTCTCCCCAGAGCCAGGCTGGGAACCTCTGTGGTCAGTGTCCCCAGAGAGTAATGTCCCTGCAGACCCTGCTGTATTCCTCCAGCCCCTCTTGCAGCCTGCAGGTCCTCATCCTGTCCTGCAGCACCCACATCCCCAAATGAGCACACCCCGTACCTGTGCCAGGCGAGGGATAGTGAAAGTCAGAGGGACAGAACTGCATCACTAAGTGAGGGGCTAAAGGAAGCAACCCTCAGGGTCACAGCCACTGGAGGACAAGTGCCTGTCCCTCCTGAGAATCTTGAAATGGCATCAGGGGTAGAGGAGGAGGGGGCATGTGGGGCATATTGGAGGCAGGTGTTATCCATTGAGCGGCTCCCAGAGGTGCACAGTGAGCTCACTCCAGACCTGCCCTGGCAGTCAGAAACGTCACCAGTTCTCTCCCAGCGACTAACACAAGATTTCTTTGTAGGGAGATAGGGCAATGGGAAGGGAGTGCTGGCCCCTGTCCTGCGGGGAATCAGTTTCCCTGTGAGGTGAGAGTGTGGGCATGGAGGTGGCATTCTGCACAGACCTCTGCTTGCCTCTGGGGAGCTGTCTCCCATCTCCTGTGGAGCAGGTGAGGTATAGGGAAGGTATAGGGGGTGCACTCAGTTGATCTCTCTCTCTCTCTGGCAGGACTTGGTCTTTGACCTGGGAGACCCTGTGAGGTGGGAGTACATGCTCTTGGGGACGGACAAGCCTCAGCTGTCCTTGGATGAGGAAGAGGACGAAGGGCTGAACGATGATGATGACATAGAAGATCTGGTGAGTCTGGGAGGTGCGTGGAGCCAGGGGAAGCCTTGCATATTGTCTTGCTTCAGGTCAGACACACCCAGTGAGGCTGCCCAGATCAGGGGAGGGCTGGGCTTTGAATCTGGGCCTCCTGGTCATTCCCTCAACAGTCCACCCTGTTCAGGGGCCGTCTTGCTCCTGTAGAAATCTCAGTCTCAGAGTCAAGGCTTGAGAGCCTCTTTGCTACTCCCCAGGGGCTCCGTCCTGAGGGGCCACTGTGATTCCCCACACTCAGCAGACTTTTCTTGTCTGCCCTCAGCTCTACTGTCACTGGTCCAGCTCTGGCCCCAGATCCTAGATCACCAGCCTTACCTAGATCACAGGCAGGTCTGTGTGGGAAACTTGGAGGCCCCGGCCTTCCATGTGGCTGTGTGGCATTGGGCAAATGTCCTGTACGGTATCCTCATCTGTATGTAAAGTGGGATGGGAGAATCCATCTTCACAGTCACAATAATAGGTACATTAGGCTGCTAGGGCTGCCTAGCGAGGGGCTTGAACAACAGAAATGTGTGGTTCCGCAGCTCTGGGGACTGGAGTCCCAGACCCAGGGGCAGCAGGGAAGTCTCTTCTGCGACCTCTCTGCTGGGTTTGCAGGTGGCATCTTCTCCATATCTTCACATGGTGTCCTCCCTGCACAAGTCTGTCCTGCCTTCCTCTCATAAGGACACCAGTCCTATTGGATTAGGGCTACCCTGATGGCCGAATTTAGACTCGGTTACCTCTTTAAGGACTTTATCTCCTACGAATTTGGACACACACAAAGCAACACCTATGTGTCGAGCAGTATACACCCAGCCCCCACTGAGTATCAGGCTCTGCTATCACGCTGAGCCTGAACTTGCCCATTTAAACCTCTAGGCCCATCTGGTGACCTGGGTACCAGTGCCATTATTTAGAGCGTTATCCATTGTCCCTTTTTACAGAGGAGAAGGCTTACACACAGAGATGCTAAGTGACCCAAAGGGACACAGCCAGTGAGTGACAGAACAGGGATCTCAACTTAAACATCCTGGCTCCAAAGTCTGGCTTCTCAACAGCCACTCTCATGGGGTGCTTGAGAAGGAAACTATGCCTGAAGATGCAACCTACTAGGCGCAACAATGTGACTCACCTAGAGAAAAAGCAGAGCACTCTAGGAATCCTCTCTGGAGACCAGGGGACCTTCCCTGAGTGGTACATCTCAGTCACAAGCGCCCCCTGCTGGCCATGAGGTGTAGACCGGTCCTGGAGGCCCCGTCCTTAGGGCTAGGATTTCGAACCCTGGTCCATCCTTGGGCCAAGAAACACTGTTCCACAAAGACTGACATATACCATCTCTAGGAATCAGCCACCTCTAAGATTTCTGCCAGAGCTCACTTCTGACCATTGTTTCTCCTGAAGAAATCACAAGTAGATGGGCAAGTGTAGGAGGTCTGAGTAATCTTTACAGGAGAACAGTTGCACACTGGGAAAAGCTCATCCAAGTGGCTGTGTATATCTAGTTTGAGGGCTGTTTGCCTCGATTAGGTCTTATTTTACAAAGGAGGAAACAAAGACTCCAAAAGAATAACATCAGCTGGCCGGAGACCCCTGAGCCCTTTAGACACTCAGCCCTTATGTCAGTGAGCCCTCTCCTTGTCTTCAGTTAAGGGAACTGAAACCAGAGAGGTCAAGGGACTTGTCTTGGGCTGCTTAGCTGGTGTTGGATGAGGGGGCAGCTGGGTCCACCTGACTTCTTAGGAGTATGGACTACGCTGGACAGCAGGTAGGGCTCCCTGCCGGCACTGACTCCTCCTGACTTCTGTATTTTTGGATCACACTCCTAACCTCCATCTTCCCTTGCCTTGGATGGGGTCCCACCCCCCATTCCCCACAGGACAAGGAGACCGAGGATAAGAGCTTCGACATGCCGTCCTCGTGGGTGGAACAGATCGAGATCTCCCCAGAAGGTCTCTGCTGATGCTATGCACTGCTCTCTCCAGAACCATCCCTGGGCTCCAGGAAGGTGTCCACCGACAGCCAGGCAGGGAAATATGCAGTGGCTGCCCCTCCTCGCCATACTTCTTGCTTCACCCTCACTCCCTCCCATCCTCGTTCCCGCCCTCGACCCACAGCAGCTCTGTGGCCAGGGCCTGACTCTGTCTGGCCCCCAAGAAGGGCTTGGTTGACATCAGAGCCACTGAGGAGTGGGGCACAGCCCTTCCCCTCCCTCTGATGCCTGTCTGGAGTGGCCATGCGCCATGGCAGATGGTGCAGAGTATCAGGATCTGTGGTTGGATAGGTGGTTGGAGAGTAGGTTCCATTTGTCCCGTGCTCATATCTGCTAGCTGCCCAGGTTCCCATCTGGGAGCCCTAGACCACAGGGAGGGCACAGGCCATCTCTATACGAGGTGAGAACTACAGAGGAGGCGGAATACACAGCCCCACTGCAGGGAGGGCAGGCAGAGCAGGGTCACTAGGCTACATTTTGTTTTTGTTTTCTTAGTGTTTTGAGACAAGGTTTTGCTATGCAGTCCAGGCTAACCTTGGACTCACTATGGATCCCAGGCTGGCATCAAACTCACAAGTGTGCCTCCTGCCTCAGCCTCCCAAAGCTGTGATTATAGACATGTACCACCACACTTGACTCCATGGGCTAAATTTTGAAGGATTTGTATTGAGTCCAGCAAGGGCAGGAGGCCACAGTGTTCCCAGCAGAGAGATCTGCACAGGCAAGCACTTGGCAGTGAGAATGGTGCCTCTGGTCTGTGAGAACCCCATTCTTGAGCAGAGCTGTGAACAGCTCAAGCTGGAGCCAGTGTGGTGACCATTCTCTTCCTCCCAGGAAGGGCTCAGGGCCTGAGGTTCTTAGTACATAGTGCCATGGTGTGGATGAGCATGAGCAGCCAGGTGGGATTGGCCCTCCCTGCCCCAGCCCGGAAGGAGAGACCCCAGACCACTGTGCCTACCCACAGCGTTCGAGACCCGCTGCCCGAATGGGAGGAAGGTGCTGCAGTACAAGAGGGCTCGGCTGGAAAAATGGGCCCTATACCTCAAAAGCAATGGCCTGGTGTGCCGCCTCACCACCTATGAGGACCTAGAGTGTAAGGGATAGTGCTGGCTGGGGAGTCGGGACAGGGAGGCTTAGCTGTGGGATGCTAGAGAGCTGGGTCCCCAATATGCCCTGTGACTTTGGGCATGTCACTTCTACTCTCTTAGGCAAGTGTGGGCATCACTGGGCTCTATGCTGGGAACAGTGTGATGCTGCCCTGGTTGCAGTGAGCATCTTGGACCCCACAGGTACCAAGATTTTGGAGATCAAGGAGTGGTACCAGAACCGCGAAGATACACTGGAGCTGAAGCACATAAATAACAGCACGGGCCTGCACACCGACTACTTCAGGCCGGGCCACCCCCAGGCTCTGCGTGGTACATGGAGCTGGGATCCGGGAGGTGGAGTGACACGTGCCTTAGAATGGCCTCCGTGATAGTAGGGTGTCAGGGGAGGAGCCAGCCGCCAGGCATCTGCTCCCTAAGCAAACCAGATGTGCAACAGGGGACATGGAGGATCTGAGGAAGCATGGCCAATGAGGTCAAGGCCAGGGTCACGTTCCTGTCTCCAGTCAAGGCTGGGATTGGGCAGGAATCCAGCCGGGGCACCCAATGCAAGCTGCACTTAGAGCTGGTGAGGATGCTGAGCATAAAGCCAATCCCCTTCCCCTCCAAGGGCAATGCGGAGGGCAGAGTGTGTAGTGTGGGCATGCCTGGGGCCCATGGGGTTGGAGAGGGAGGGGAGAAAATGTCCTAGGCAAGAATCCACATCCCTAACCAGGGTATACCAAAGAAGAGTACAGAGCCAATATGCATTGGAAAATACCATGAACCTCATTCAGCAGTTGAAATTTTAAAAATGAAACTAAACCAATAAGGGGCCATCTGACAGCCCTCCTGATAGCAAAAACAAAAAATGATCCTGCTGGACAGGAACAGGTGTGGGGGTGGCAGACAGATGCTCCCCATTGCTGCTGGTAGGTTACCAATTGGTTCAATATTTCTAGAGAAAAATCAGACAAAATAGATTAATAATAGTCTTGTGCTGGAGTGTAGCTCAGTGGTAGGGGCCGTGTCCAAAGCTGTGGGTTCAACCCTTAGCACCCAAAATAATTATGACCTTAAAATGTGGACACTTTTTGACCCAACAATTCCACTGCTGAGTCTTTGGCATTAGTAAACAGTGAGCAGGAACAGAAAAATGCATGATGCAGGGGGTCATCATGGTGTTGCTTTGAGTAATAAAAAGTTAGACACAACCTAGACGTTCAGCAGTAGGGAATCAGGTCCAGCTAATGTTCATCCACACCATAGAGCCACCTCCTCCCTGGGCCCGGGGTGGGCTCACCACAGCAGCAGGCGTGGTGCCTGGCCTCACCCAGGCATCTCCCTCCATCCCAGTGCACTCCTACAAGTCTATGCAGCCGGAGAATGACCGTGTCATGGAGTTTTATGAAACGGCCCGTGTGGATGGCCTGATAAAGCGGGAGGAGACTCCCAGGACAATGACCGAGTACTATCAAGGACGCCCAGACTTCCTCTCCTACCGCCACATCAACTTCGGGCCCAGGGTCAAGAAGCTCACTTTGACCAGTTCAGAGTCAAATCCCCGGCCCGTGGTGGTAAGAGTTCTCTGGGCTTGGGGACAGGCTTTCCGCCTTTTTGGCACACCTCAGGCACTCCAGGACTAAGAGAGCCCTGGCTCTGGAGTGGCAGCAAGACCTGCGACATTTCCTGGGCACTGAGTAGGAGCCCCGCATTCTAGCAGCTGTTTGACCCTGCATGACTGGAATCAGACTGAGCCTCAACCCACGGGGCTGCTGTCTCCTTCTCCATCTGGACAAACACATTTTATGACCAATTGGGAAAATATAAAGACAAATACAATGGCATCCCAGGCATTACTGGGTTAATAGGTTTGGGCTTGAGAATCTTTCCTAACTTGTCTGTCATCTGTGGATGGTGTGGTAGCTAGCATCCCTCTGTTACTCACTTCACATTAAAATGTGCATTTTTCTCTCCAAATCATTACACATTATTTGACAACTGCTTCCAAAGAAGCTCTAGCAGTGACAGACGTCTAGTGATGGAGTAGGCTGTCTAGAGAGGGGTGAGCTCCCCATCTCTCGAGGTAGCCAAAGCAGTCTTGTTGAAGAAGCTGGGCAAAGGCCCCAGCACCATACAAGGCTGGAGGCGCCTGACTCTGAGAACCCATGGGGACCCCCGAATCCATTGCCAGGCTGTTCTACATGGTCCCCAGACAACCCGAGACTCATGTCCCAAGGGTCTATTGCATCTGCCCTCAGAGAATCCATAGAAATGCCCTTCTCTTCATCTTGTGTGTGTTCTGGCCTCTCAGAAAATCACAGAGCGGTTCTCCCGCAACCCGGAGAAGCCGGCGGATGAGGACGTGGCGGAGCGCGTGTTTCTGATCACCGAGGAGCGCATCCAGCTGCGCTACCACTGTCGCGACGACCACATCACGGCCTCCAAGCGCGAGTTCCTGCAGCGCTCCGAGGTGGACAGCAAGGGTAACAAGATCATCATGACGCCGGACATGTGCATCAGCTTTGAGGTGAGCTGGGCCTACTGGCCAGGGTGGGGGGTGAGGCCAGTGGAGTGGACGAAGAGACTGGGCCCTTGCCCTGCTCCTTACTCTGCAGAACCAAGGAGGGCTCTGAAGCTAGCCCAGAAGTTCACCTCTGCCCCACGGGAAAGTCCACAGCTCCTATCTGGAGACCCTTCCCTTTCCTACCCAAATGAGAACCAGTAGGCTGCGATGGTCCCTGTCCCACCCCTGGTCAGTGCAGACTCCTGATCCCAGTCACACATGTGGGGCAGGGGGGATTCTTTTCCCCACCTCTAAGGTGCTCACCTTCCTTTGTCAGATCCACACTCTGCCAGCACATTTCTCGGTGGCTCTGTGTGTTTTACTACCTGCGTTTTTATAAATGGGCAAAGTGGCCCAGACAGGTTAGGCAACTTGCTTGAGCTCACATGGCAGGAATACATTCAAACTAGATGGTCCCAGGCCCATTATGGCCTCTCTGTCACTGTGGTGGTTCTGGTCGCAGGTGGAGCCCATGGAGCACACCAAGAAGCTTCTCTACCAGTACGAGACCATGATGCACCTCAAGAACGAGGAGAAGCTGTCCAAACATCAGGCCTGGGAGTCCGAGCAGGAGGTGGGGTAGGGCCCACAGGACAGAGGGCGGGGGGAGGGAATGGGGGGTGTCTTAAGGATGCCCTATGTCACTTCTCAATTCAGGTGCTGGAGATCTTAAAGCTTCGAGAGGAAGAGGAGGAGGCACACACGCTGAACATCTCTATCTATGACACCAAGCGCAATGAAAAAAGCAAGGAGTATCGGGAGGCCATGGTGAGCCTTGCTCTTAGCCCTGTCCTGGACTTTCCTGGCCCCTCGGGTCAGGATCCAGGCCGGCCCCTCTCCGAGACCTGTGGCCAAGCCAAGGCCTGTGGTGTTTGGGTGAAGAATGAAAGCCCTGCCGACCTAGCTGCCCCCCACTCCTCAGGAGCGCGTGATGCACGAGGAGCACCTGAGGCAGGTTGAGGCTCAGCTGGACTACCTGGCACCGTTCCTGGCCCAGCTGCCCCCGGGTGAGAAGCTGACACGCATACAGGCCGTGCACCTCAGGGATGAATGCCTCAGTGACTTCAAGCAGCGGCTCATTGACAAGGCCAACCTCATTC
This sequence comes from Cavia porcellus, assembly GCF_034190915.1. Lineage (NCBI taxonomy): Eukaryota > Metazoa > Chordata > Mammalia > Rodentia > Caviidae > Cavia > Cavia porcellus. The sequence goes on from NW_026947487.1 coordinate 84,554,921, forward strand.
AGGCCCGCTTTGAGAAGGTACAGGGGCTGGGGCAGGGAAGGGAAGGAGGCCTTGGTATCCTCATCTGGAAGATGGCCCAGGGCTGTCAGCCCAGCGTCACACAGATCTGTAAGGGACCCATGAGGGGATGAGTTTGTCAGTGTTTGGGGTTTCCAGATGGTTGGGTTGTTCTTCCTTGCTCTTGTGAATAAATGGATGGAAGGATGGATGGATGGATGGATGGATAGATGGATAGATGGATAGATGATGGGTGGATGGGCAGGTAGTCAGGGAGATGGAGGGATAGGCCAAGGAATGGACAAGCAACTGGATGGGTGGGTCTGTCACTGTGGTGGTTCTGGTTCCAGGTAAAGCCCAATCCTTGACCCATTTCTGTGGGTGAGGCACACACCACATAGTTCCCATGCAGTCTTCACATAGCGCTCCACAAGGAGTAGAGGTCAGGGGACAGTAACCTTCATTTTGAAGAAAGGAAACTGGAGGGCCTGAAAATGTCAGTAACTTGTCCAGATCATGTGGCTGACCCTCTGACCTCATGGATGTGGCATCTCTCTAAACATGATCCAACACCTTCTATCCAAGACTTGCAAGGACCTTTGTGTCTGCCTGTCCGGCTTGTCTAGTGGTGCTGTCTGGTGACCAGTGGGATGGCACCTGCAGCCTGCATGAGGTCAGCCCTCATCATCCCCCACCCCACTTGTCTCTCTGTGGCCACAGGAGAATCAGGAGCTGCAGAAGAAGCAGCAGTGGTACCAGGAGAACCAGGTGACCCTGACACCAGAGGAAGAAGACCAGTACCTGAGTTACTGCTCTCAGGCCATGTTCCGCATCCGCATCCTGGAGCAGCGGCTCAATCGGTGAGGGGTCGGAGCCAAGGAGGAGCCCAGAAGCTGCCCCGCCTGGCTTGGTGACCCCTCACTTCCTTCCCTCCCTCCTCTGTCTGCTTCAGACACAAGGAGCTGGCTCCCCTGAAGTATTTGGCACTGGAGGAAAAGCTCTACAAGGATCCACGCCTGGCAGAGTTCCTCAAAGTCCTTCAATAGTCCGCAAAGTCCTTCATAGTCTCACAGACCTACGGTGGAAGCTGCCAGAGACCAGATAGGAGCCCATCCACTCGGGCCTGGTCTCTACCACACTGCCTCCCACCTCCTGTAGTTTTCCTATAATAAATGCACTTTTAATTTGCCATTTGTGCCACAGATGGATCAGCTTCATTCCATCTTTTCTCCTCCCTTGTTTGCCTGTAGCCTGGGACCGCCCCTTCCCGCCCACCTCAACCACCTTCCTCATTTGCTTCCTTGCCTCCCCATGGGAAGGTGAAGTTTCCACAGCACCTCTGCCCATGGTCCCACAGCCACAAGCGGGTTAGACCTCCACATGGTGAGGTGGCCCTGTTCCCAGAGTGGGAATGGCCAGGCCAAGGTGTACATCCCAGAACACAGGTACCTTCCTCTTCTTATGGTTTACCCTTCTGTGAAATGGGGATGACACTGCTGATTAAACAAGGCTTATGAAGCAGAAAGGGCTGGCAATGCCACCCAGAAAGCACTCACTAAATGTTAGCTTAGAAAATGGTTCAGGCAAGTATAGGGGAGACACACCTATAATCTCGGCATTCAGGAGGCTGAGGCAGGAGGCTGAGGCAGAACTAACTACACAGAGAGACCCTGTCTCAAGGCAGGTGGGTGAAACCATGAAAGTCAAATTTGTCTCCAGGAAAATAAAATGCCACCATATACCAACCAGTATAATAAGTGCTGGTGAGGATGAGAAGCAACAGTAACTCATAAACAGCTTTCCCCTGAGGTCTAAATCAGTACAAGCTCTAGGGGAAACAGGAAGTATCTACTGAAGGATAACTACCACCTAACAATCCTACTCCTGGGTCAGCTCTGCCAACCTACTATCATTTGTATCTGGAATGCACCAGAAAGGTCCAGCTGTTAAAGGGTTGGAAAAAGTGGAGCTTTAAGTGGGATCCAGCAGGAGGTCTTTAGGTCACTGAAGGGCCTCTGAAGGGGCTACAGGACCCCAGTATCTTCCTCTCTCTGCCTCTTTTGCTCCTGGCCATGAGGTAGGTGTTTTGCTTTGCTGTGGGCTCCTGCCACGATGTGCTGTCTTCTACCAGAATCCTAACATCAGTGTGGCTGCATGATCATGGCCTGTCACCTCCAAAACTGTGAGCAAAAAAACCTTTTGTTTTCATAAGTTTATTACCTCAGGTATTTTGTTACAGTGATGGAGAGATTAACACACCACCTACCCATCCATCTATCCATCTACCCAATGAACAAGGGACAACATAACAGAAGTAGAAGTCAGGCACAGTAGCACACACATGTTATCCCAGGATTCTGCTGGCTGAAGCAGGAAGATTGCAAGTTAGCTGGCCCTAGGGGTGCAGGCCTGTAGTCCCCAACTCGGGAAGCTGGAAAAAGAGGATCACCATGCATTCAAGGCCAGTCGGGGTTACAAAGTGGGTTCAAGGCCAGCCTGAACTGCATAGTGAAACCCTGTCTCAAAAAGAAAAAGAATAATTGCAAGTTGTATCCCAGCCTGTGCAATTCACTGACCTAGAGAAACTGTGTCTCAAAATTTAAAAAAGGGTTGGGGCTGTAGTTTAGGGCAAAGATCTTAGGTTCAAACCCCAGTGCCAACAACAACAAAACAGAAATGGAGATAGGCAGTTATACACCAAAAGGCATGTACTATAATGTCTACAACAACACTATGCATAAGAGCTCCAAACTAGAAATTACCAAATGCCCATCAAGAGTAAAAACCAAAGGCTAGGTGCAGTCATATATGACTGTAATCTGAGCTGCTCAGGAGGCTAAGGCTGGAATATCATCAACGTCGATATCAGCTGGGGCAATTTAGCAAGAACCTATCTCAAAAATAAAATAAAAAGGGCTGAGAATGTAGTGCAGGGACAAGGTGTTACTTTACTGCGTTTAATCCCCAGTACCAAAGAGGAAAAGCATAGAGACAAAAATTGTGATGATGGGGGCTGGGGATTTAGCTCAGCGGCACAAGCGCCTGCCTTGTAAGTGTGTGGTTGTGAGTTCGATCCCTGGTACCGATAAAAAAGAAAAAGACCAAAAAAAAAAAAAGAAAAAATTGTGATGATGTAGGGGAAAGGGTCTGTGAATAGGGAAAGACCTCATTGGGCTTCCTGGCTAATTCCTATTAGAAAGAGTTAAAATTTTACTGAGGGTGCAATTAAAAAGACAAGAGAAAGCCTAAACTAGGAGCCTAACTAAGTTACATCCACCTTGCAAAGGAAAGAGGTGGCCACTTAAAAGGCAGCTGTCTCTCCTGGACCTTGTATGTAAAGTCATTTTAAACCCATAAATTTCAGACATAGGACCTGATAGGATAAAGGAAATACAAATAAGGCCGACCATAGGTATTTGCCCATAGATGATGACACCCAAATTAAGAATAGGGCCTGAAATAGCCAATCAGATTGCAACAAACTCCAGCGGTAAAGTTTTTCTGCCATGCTTTTGATAAAAAACAGCCAGAACAAAGAGTCGTCCCATCTTTTCAGAGCTCTCGTACCTTCCCTTAGGTTAGCTGTCAGTCCCTTGCTTCTTTTCTTTCTTTCAAATAAAGTGTTTTTGTTTTCTTTTTGTAAACTTGGTCCCTTTAATCCTTTACTGGGGCTGGGTTTACAAATCCCAGTGAGCTGCTCAAACAGTGCGGTACCCACTCTCCCCTGGATGCAATAGATGTCATGGTTAATCTTCATTGTCAAGTTAAACAGTCTGAGATACATTTAGACTAGCAAAGCACGCTGGAAGCATATTGGTAGGCATGGCAGCGTGAGTTTGAGGACTAGAGCTTGTCCCTGGCCTCTTTCTCTCTGGCTCTTCCTCACCCACTGTGTTTCTTGATTGCCATTTCTGTCTTGGAACAGCTATTCATGGACTGAAACCATGCTGTTTGTGTCAGGCATTTAGTCCAAGGGATGAAAAACTGACTAATGCAGTTGTCTTGAGATTTTATTTTGGTTATCCTAACTGGCTAAAAGAATGCTACTAGCAACTAGTGAGTGGATACAAGGGATGCTCATCCAACAAGGCTCAGGACAGCCCCCTCCAACAAAGGATACCCAGCCCCGCAATGTGAGAATATAGAAGTAGCTGTACAGCAAGGAATGAGCCAGTTACCTGGGATGACCTGAATTTCTCAAGTATAATATTATCAAAAGATTCCAAATACAATAAAGTATACATTATATGAATACATTTGTGTAAAGAACAAAAACAGGAGAAACTAACTGATGGTCAGAAGTCAGGACAGCGGTCCTATCTGGGATGTGAGGATTAGTGAGAGGAAACAGCAGGGGAGCTTTTGGGTGCTGGTGACGTTCTGCTTCTTGGAGGTGATAGTGTTGGTGAAAACTCACCGACCTGGTACACTTACAGTATTTGTTTTCTGGGGTATGTGCACTATACTTCAGTGTTTTAAAAGGCATGTCACAAGTCTAATCAAATCTTTAGACCTAACTTCCAGTTAACAAGAAACTCAGGGGAAGTGCAAGGTAAAGGATACCAGAAGAAAACTGATAAATCCTGTGGGACAATCTTCAAAGTGAAAGGCTTCATTACTGCAAGACATCAGTGTTATTAAAATAAAAAGGTCGGAGGAAAGAAATGGAATGAACATAAAAGAGCCAAGCGTGTTGAATCTTGATTGGCTCCTAATTAGGATATTTAAGTCGAAACCCGGGGCCTACACGCAAGTACTCTGCCACTGAGTGATACCCCCAACCAGGTTCCTACTTAAAAAAAAAAAAAAAAAAAGGGCTGGGGATTTAGCTCAGCGGCATAAGCGCCTGCCTTGCAAGCAGGCAGTCATGAGTTTGATCCCTGGTACCGATAAAAATGAAAAAAGACAAAAAAAAAAAAAAAATTTAAAAGAGTAAAAAAAAAAAGTTAAAATATATTTTGGGAATGAGTAAGAGGATGCATTTTCTTAGGAATGGTTATGTAGAATAAAGGCCTTATTTTAAAGAGTTACACGCTCAGGGTTGAACTGTCACGCTATGTATAAATGTCAGTGTTCTGGGAAAAATACACAAAGTATATGTGACAAACTGTTGGCAAGTGTCAAACTCTAGGTGGTATCCTTTCAAATTTTCTCAAGTTCTGTATAATAAAAAGTTGAGGGGGGATACAGACTGACCTGCTATCATTCCAATTAGCTCTGCTTCAGAGAGCGGGGAACATGGACCCTCTGCTTCTAGTGTGGCTGGTGGTGGTGGTGCGGTACAGCGGAGCACGGAATTCCCCAGACTTTGATTTTCAGAAAAACGGCTCCAGTCCTGGGGCTCCTATTTTTCGGCTACGTGTTTTTTTACAAGCATTCTGGGGCCTCAGTTTCCCCATCTGTAAACGGGAGCTGGGATTCCCACCCTTAGAGCTGTGGTGAGTGTACTGAGATCAAAAGGCCTGACCTGCAGTGCGTGTGTAGGGGAAAATCCGGGCGGTGTCGCTCTGGTTCGCCATCCCCTCGTGGGAGCAGCCACTCGCGGCTGTGCAACTCGAATTCTGTTTCCCTGTAGGCCTCCTGAGGGGGACTCAAACTGGTGTCTAGATCTAAAAAGGGAAGCAAAGTCTTCAAGCCTGGGAGGCACCGCCCCGCAGTTAAAGGGAACAAGCAGGCAAAATGCTAACTAAGGCTGTTTCGCCCCATTCCAAGATGGAAGATCCTTGGCTTCACGCTGCTCCAGAAGTCCCGTCCCATTGGCTAGTTGACAATTAGTCTTCCAACAATACGATCGCTTATTGGTCGATCTAGGACGGTTGCTAAAGTGATTGGCGCAGCCACCATTCGAGGGCATTTCGCAAATTTTTCAAACGCAAACTAGGTTCAAGGAAGAGAAGGAAGTGAGGGAAAAGCGTGAGGTGGAGGCGGGACCTACGAAATGGCAGCCCGCATTGGTTCATTAGAGACCGAAGGGCGGCTCTTGCATGGTTCTTACTCGTGATTAGAAGGAAAAGGGAGCGGGTACCTACGAAAAGCCGCGGAAGAGCCTGCTTTCTTTGGTAATCCTTGAGGGAGGTGGAGCGTCTGCCGCAGCTGATTGGTGAGATAGGTGAGGTGGGCGGGGTTCCAGGCCGGAGGTTTTGTTGTGAGGGTCGGTTGTCAAGCAGCGGCCAATCAGGGCAGGGGATGGAGGCAAGTGGGGGTCGCTCTTGGAGCAGGTCCTCGGCCTCCAGAGCCGCAGCTGCAGGTAGAGTGGGCAAAGGGGTGAGAGGAAGATGGGCCCGGGGACTGGGCCGAGCTACGCAGGGCTGAATGGGCTACGGGAGAGAGCTCGGGCTCGAGGGAGACTAGACACTATACCTCGCAAGGCGCGAGAAGAGGGAAGACCTGGTGGGGCTGAAAGATCAGCTCCAGCCTTGGGTCGAGCGGGGCTGGCGTGGAGGCCGGAAGCAGAGCTGGGGGGTCCCAGGACAACGGGTAATGAGTAAGGGCAGGAGAAACATGAGCGCGAATGAATGGGAAACGCCCATAGCGGCGGCGAAGTGAGAGAACAGGGGGTCTGGGAAAGGGAATACAGAGGAGCTGGTTCTTGGGAAAGAGGTGAAATGGCTGTAGGGAGGGTGTGGGAGGCTCCGCGTGAGGTGGCCTTTAAGAGTCGTTCAGACTCACACCCAAACCGGAGGCCTGGCTCCCAGTTCTGTCTTTGGGAATTGTAGGGGGCACTGTAGTTACCTTGCCAGGAACCAGAAGATTAGACCCTCAGGGTCCTCTTTGAGATTGTCACCGGAAGAGGATTTCACTGGTTATCACAGGATTGTCCCTCGTGGGCCCCTAAGCTTAGCATCAGTCTACAGCCTCCATCTTTACATCAGTTGAAAACAGTGATGCCCAAAAACCTGTCACTGCAGACCCCTAGTCGTCCCTGCCGCACCGCAGGTACTACACATTGGGCAGCCAGCATGCTGGAGCAGAGCCACCACCATTATCACTTCCCCGGGAGGACCTTCATTTGCTTTGTGTCCTAAGTCACTATGCTTGAGGTGACACCTCTGCAGATTCTCAAACTCAGTTTGTGTCACAGCTTCTTATCTTTGGTAGGTTTGGTGGGTATCACTATCAGGCAGCCTTAGTGATGATCTTGGATGATCAAGTAAATCATGAATATAAGACAGTACTTCTCATAACCAAGTGTTTCCTAACAGGCCATCACCTCTGTTTTCCAGCCAGGCATTGAACTGAGATGGCTCAAGGCTGACATTCCGTGAGTTGGGATCCTGACAGATGTGCACAGGCTGCTGCTATTGTTGCTGTGGATGATTTAAAAGCACCAGGCAGTCCAGGGCTGGGAGAAGAGGCATTCTCTCTGCCTGGATGTGTGGGAACTCCCTGCCAACTTGATTGAAGGATCGGGGCGGGGGTGTCCACCCCCACCCCACAAAGAAAGCATATTCCATTTTGTGGGTGAGGCTTCAGGTGCCAGCCCCTGAAGGATGGCCACCCCTGTGGTCACCAAGACAGCCTGGAAGTTACGTGAGTAATCTGCAGTTTTCTTTATTACCCCATTCTGTTAGCTGTTTGTTGCTGGCCAACTCATTCTCACAGCTTTGTATCCTCTTGGCAGAGAGGGAGACCCCCAGACTTTGTTGTGAGATAGTCCAAGATGGGAAGTATGACTAGCATCTCTTAGATTGGCAGTAACATCAAGCAGGTGACTTAAGCTGGCCGAGGCTCAATTTGCTTTTCTCTACAATCAGATAGTCACACCTAACATTCTATAGTTGCTATGAAATTCAAGTGAAATCATGAATATAAGACAGTACTTAGTGTAGGGTTTCCAGTTAGCTTGATAAGGAAGAATATGATGAGAAATCCTGAAATATTCTAGGTATTTTGGACATCTTGTGAGTCAAACTTCCGTGGCCAGGTGAGAGGATTTGTCGGGGGGCGGCACAGAGGGACACTGACAGGGCTCTGGAATGTAACGGCATGTGTTTCTCCAATCCCATCATTGCTCTATGCTAGTGGTCCTAAATGCTTTCATCTAAGACCTTTTATACTTTTAAAAATTATTGAGGGCCTCAAATTGCTCTTCTTTATGGAATGTATACCTATCAGTGTTTACTATGTTAGAAACATTTCTCAGACTTTTAAAACGTAAGAAATGTATAATCAAATGTGACACTATTTGATAAAGCGCCCACATGTCATGTATCTTCTAGAAAATTCTACTGTATGTTTGTGAGCAAATGTGAGTTCAAAAGCCAATCACCATGTTAGTAGCATTATGGAGTGGTTTTATTCTCTTTTCCCCTCCAGAAGGATCTCGAAGCTCTCAAGTGTTTCCCAGATCATGTTTGCAGAACTGCTCCACACACTGGCCAACAGAGGGCTATATCCCAGCTGTTACTTGCTGGCATAGACTTGAGGTAGCCCACCTGGTCACCCATCCTCAGTGGGTTTGTTTTCAGGAACTAAGAGTAAAGCTCCACCACTGTTTAATCAGGAGACCCTGGCCAAAGAGTTTGCTGGACCTCACTTTCCTCATTTGTAAAGTAAGAGGTGTGGGCTATTTTCAGATTGTTCTTCAAAGCTCTAGCATTCTTGAAGAACCCTTTTATGGTTTCCCAAGGAAGATATACTTTGCACAGAGCAGCTATTTATTTTATCAGGATTATATATCCATCACTTAAACAGTTGGTCTCCTGTGCATGAGCCAGTGAAGGACAAAATAGACAGAGTCATTATATAACAGGAGTCCCACCTGGGGAGACCATCAGGCAGGAATTGATAATCACTCATTTCCATGCCTTCTCTAATTCCATGCTAGTGTGTGTGTTTTGAATCAGTTAACAGAGATGAGGATGGAGGGTGAGGCAGGGAATGCATGAATAGCAAGCACAAAGGCCCTGAGGCAGGAAGCTTGATGTATAGCAAGGATTTAAAGGAGGCCATGATCTGTGCCGTGGTGGCAGGGAGAATATGGTGCCAGATGATGCTCGTGAGTTCTGCAGGGGTTCACGTCCATAGCCCTTTTGAGGCTTTGACTTTATGTGAAAGGAAAGGACAAATCCTTAGCATATTGAACAGGTGGTGATGTGAGATGACCAGTTATAAGATGTCTGAGGCACCTGAGACTATATGACCTGCAGCTCCTTGAGGCTATAGAAGGTATTTGACCCTCTTGGGTCGCTGATGCCCAGTTCTTTGCATCCTTCTTCTGGAATGCAAGTCCTCAGCTCCTCTGGCTAGAAGGCAAAGTATTCCCTAGCTTTGGAGCCTGGAAAGCTGCTGAGGGCCTGCACCATGGGGCAGTACAGCAGTTGTCACCTGGCCTGCTGTACTGAGATCCAGAGGCATGCCGAGGATTTTGATCTCTTAGCATTAAAATCAGGTCCCAGCCATGGGCCACTGTTACTTGGTGTCCTTCCAGCCAAACTAGAGGGGTAGCTTTCAGCTGTGCCCTGCACTGCCTCCATACACTGGTCAGCTGCTTAGAGGAGAGGAACTTTACCCAAAGTCTCACCTTTTCCAGCTCCTTGCCTCGACCAGGAGCAATCCAGTTAACACTGGCAAACACAGGCAGGAGCCTTCTCTCTCGTTCCCTAGAGCCTCCCGGTGCCAGACATAGAAAGCACTTGTGTTATGAACTAGTGGCTATGGTTTTCTAGGATCCTCCAGAAATCCTAAACCCAATGAAGTGGGGCTCAGCAAGAACTTCCCTGGAAAGTAGAACCAGCTGCCAGGTGGGTCCACAGAGAGGGCAGTGCAGACAGGGAGTGGCTTCCAAGAAGGGGACAGGGCTCAGGACTTGAAGTGGAGTACTTAGGAAACAGATATACTGTTGTCTTGAACACACAAGTGTCAGTGACCAGGACTCCATGCCTCTGTCCCTACAGTGTCCAAAGGATAGAAGGCTCTGTGGTTGAGATGGGCACTGGAAAAGAGTCCACCTTGTTAGAATCCGGATGGCTGATGTCTGAGTCTGCAAGGAGCTCTCACCCTTGCTGAGCTGGGTACTACCCATGCCAGCACTGCCCTGGCCAGGGCCTCCTGGGAGCTCCTAAGCATCGTTACTAGTCTGTCTGAGCTGGGCTGTTTTCCTGGCCCCACTCCAACCTCTCTGTGGTCTGAGGCCTGCACCAGTGCCACTCAGGCAGGTGGAGTCTGAGCCTGGTTGAGGATGTGCCCAGTACAAAGCTGTGACACCCTTCTTTGCATCACCAGGCCAGCCTTTGGGCATTGGCACCTTGGGGGTTTTTTTGTGTCTCTGTGGGAAGATCTGTCTTTTCTCCTCGTTCTAGGAACTGTCTCATAGGCCTGGGCTGCCTTTTGGTTCCTTGTCTTTGTCTGTGCCTCTGGGAGCCTTGACAGGGCCCCTGAAAGTTCATGGCTGCAGCACCAGGGTCCAGCCCAGGGGCCCTGTTAGCTGTGCACAGGTTTTATCTCCATCTCTTGTCTTGTCAGCCCTTCCCCAACCTGTCTATCTGCTGCCTTCTTGGGAACCCCTTGGCCACTGTGTCTTGGTGACCAGTCCTTACCTCCTGCTTAACAGCCACAAGCACCTGTTCCCTACTCACACAGGGTTGTGTTTCTGAAACACAGACCTTCAGCACCCCATAGGGGCTGTACTGTTGTCAGCCCAATTACCAGACAAGGACCAGCCTTCGAGAGGACAGGTGACTTGAAGTCATACAGTGGCAACTAGCAGAGCTCAGACCAGCTCCTGTGCAGCTTGGTGGTAGCTTACTTGGTGCAGCTTACTTCTTTTTGCAGTTAAAAAAGAAGAGAGAATAACTTTTGACCTGTAGTCATCCTGGTATTTATGTAAGATGGGTTCCAGGACTTCTATGCTTAGACACCCAAATCCTTGGATGCCGAGCAGCTTGAGGAGCACATCACTGCTATGTGGCCTCCTTTGCACTTTTAAGTCACTCTGGGTTACTTATGGTACCGGATCCAGTGTGAGCACCATGTAAATAGTTGTTACCGTGTATTATTTAGAAATCATGAAAAGTCTGTACCTGTCCAGCACAGATGAATTTTTTCCGGAATATTTTTAACTGTCAGTGGGTTGAGTCTGTGGCTGTGGAGGGTCAGGCCACCTATGTGATTGGTCTGCTTCCTGTTAATGTGCGTAAAAAGAAAAGCTCAGGAGGCTGCGAGGCAGGACCAGAATGACTAAAATCTGGGCTATCTGGGCTTCAGGTTCCATAGCTGGTGGCCAAGCAGAGCCACCCCTCCTCCATGTGGACCACCGATACCCTCTGACTGCCTTCTCCCTTCTTTTCCCTGTAGAAGAGATTGTTGCCCATGCCAGCAATGTGTCCTCGCTGGTATTGGGCAAAGCTTCGGGACGGCTTCTGGCCACAGGCGGGGATGACTGCCGAGTCAACCTATGGTCCATCAACAAGCCCAACTGCATCATGGTGAGTCTCGGGTGATGGGGATAGGGACAGGGACTGTGGCAGGAAGGGCCCAGGCAGCTTCCGAGGCACCATAGACCACAAGACACCCATCCTCTGGGGCCAGCCCAGGCAGGGAGTGGACACAACACACTGTCCTGCAACCCCTGCCTGTCTGCTCAGAAAGCCCCAGGACAGTTGGGACAGCAGCTGGCTCTCAGGAATAGAGCAGCCACCTGGCTGTGGGACACAATTAGGTTTGCACTGGAAAGTCCAAATAAGCACCTGGCCCATGGCTGGGCCGCTTACCTACACTTGACCTGCTTGGGTATGTTCATTTTGATTCTTTCTCTACTTCAGTTCACAAGAAGGATTTGCAGGGACCCTATTGAAGCTGATTAGGCAACTAGTTCTTTAGTAGGAGCTTTTCCTGGCTATACAACCGGATTCAGGACTGGAAAGAGCTTTTCAATGCAGTATAAAGGAGGCATAAAGGAAGAAACACATAAAATTTAATCACAGACAGGTTCTATTTTCCAAGACCAATGTTGTTGGTATTTTGATCTGTGCCTTTCTAGGTGTTGAAATACACATATACTTGCACACACATATATTAAAATATATCTTCTAATTACTGTCTTACTCTTGTGTAACCTGGTATTTTAGAATTAACAATGTTGTGAGAATTTTCCTATGTCAACAAATATTCTTTTACAACATGATCTTTAATGGCTTCCTAGTATTGCACTGTAGGGATGAGCTGTAATTAGCTTTGCCACACCCTGTTATCAGCTAGAGTCTGATTCCAGGTTTTTGGCTGTGCTAACCCACACTGGTGAGCATCGTCGTCTACACAGACCTTTCAGTGGGTCAGCGATCACTGCATTTAATCCAAGGGTGTGCACTTTTTAAAAAGCTTTCAGAACCTCTTGCCAAATCACCCTCTGGAAACCATTCTCAGCGGCACTAGAGGAGCCAGGCCCACCCCTATTCTTGCTAACACAGGGAATTATTCTTTTAACTGTTGATTAAGTAAACATAAAGGAAAAATAGTGGGAGATGACATTTATCAGTAGAAATGTAGTCACTTCATTGAGACCTTCCCAGGCCACAGCTAGAAGTGAGATTCTGTTCTGATTTTACTGTGTAGCATTCAAATGTTTTCTCTCCTCCTGAAATACCAGCCACATTCACAAGCTGAAAAATCCGCAGACATCAGAAGTAGGACCTGACCTGATGCGTGCTGTTTCCCTAGAGCAGCACAGTGTATTCCGGGGCCTGGCTATCACATTTCTCTTTGGACACCAGATGCAGCCTTCAGGTCTCCAATTGGCCTTAATTTATATCTCTGTCCCCTCACTTGTCGCAAAGCACTCACTCTGCCTTCGGTACCACAGACCTGCTGACATCTCCTGCCTGGGCGTTTGTATCTGTGCTACTCTCTCAGCAGATGGTCTATTTATTCGTGTTTACCTTTGAATAAATGGGACACTTGTGTGGCTCAGCACTGGAAAGACAGTGAACAGTAAGGTGTCTCTCTCCCCGACTGCCTGCTGTGTCCTTCTAGACTTATTTTCAGTGTAGACAAGCAAATGTGTTACCTCTTTCCTCTCCCACTTTTTCAGACAGAGGGTATCATACTGGGTACACCATTCTCGGTCTTTTTTCACTTAAAAATCTCATGGAGATTAGTCTCTTAACAGATTTAAAAGTTTGCTATATTCTTTGTGGTATGTAAGGAGAGTGAATCCAGGGCTTTCACACTGAACTACGTCTCCAATCCTTTTTATTCTTGGAATAATCTCCCTAAAACACTAAGTTGCCCAGGCTGGGCTTGAATTTGCAATAATTCTCTTGCTTCTGGCTACCAGAATGCAGGGATTACAGGCATGCACCACTACATCCCACTGCCTCATTCGTTTCAGTGGCTAATTTTCCACTGACTACCACTTAGCCAATGAGACTCACTTCAGCAGGTACCCTTGGGTGTGTGCTATTTCCTGGGCTTGCACGTGGCCAGGGCTAGCCCTCCAACACGGATTGCTGGTGGAAAGGAATGCACCTAATATGCGTGAGGTTTGTCCAGTTGTGGTCCAAAGAATTTCTGCCCATTCAGGCCCCAGCTAGAGCTGGGTGGGAATTAGACAGGCTGCATGGAAGTGTTGGGTCTTGGGGCTGGATCTGCTGAAGAGCAGCCCTCCTACCATTCCCAGTGGAAATGTCATCTTAGCAAGCACTGATATAGTCACCCACCACTGTGCTTTGGGGTGGCCAGGAGCAGGTAAAGAACGACAGACACCACAAACTTAGTCTCCAGCCTCCTCTCCAGAAAGCTGGAGATGCTGGAACCTACCACACTCAGAGTAGCTGGCCCAGGTACAGCCCAGCCCAGCTCTGCCTGCTCTGGGTGGTGGGAACCCACATGTCCTCCCGCAGAGCAACTCCCGGGCTCCTTGGGTTCTGTGTCAGGGTCCTGACAGAGCTGGGCAGCCCCTTGAGCCAGAAACCCAAAGGGATGAGATGAACACTGCTGAGTGCAGTGCCAGACAGTGCAGATAGGAGCACCTTAGCAAAAGTCACTTGGATTCAGGACTAGAGAATTGGTGTCTGCCTGCCTGCCTGCCTACCTGCCAGCCTGCCAGCCTGTCTGACTGTCTTTCTGTCTGTCTGTCTGTCTGTCTGTCTGTCTGTCTTTCTTTCTTTCGACAGGATCTCGTTATATAATCCAAACTGATCTTGAGATCACTATGTAGGCCAGGCTAGCCTTGAGCTGATTCTCCTGCCTCAGCCTCCCAGATGCTAGGATTATAGGCGTATGCCATGTGCACAGCTAAGGCATTTTCTTTATCTTGATCAGCTGCTCCCATTTCTGTAGATGACACCCATACCAGGAACACCATGGGAGGGGGTCGGTGGCTGACTAGGGTTTTGTCTGTCATAGTCCTGTGGCTGCAACTGCCGCTGGGAGAAATGGCCACGCAGAAATGGTCTGCAGGAGGATCAGGGTGTGGCTCTATGGAGCAACCTCCCTTAGCCACTTCCCTGGGACCCCAAAGTTGGGACTGCAGCTGGGGCATGTCCCAGCAGTGCACCGAAGCTGCCACCCTCTCTCCACAGAGCCTGACTGGTCACACGTCCCCAGTGGAGAGTGTCCGCCTCAACACCCCAGAGGAGCTCATTGTGGCTGGCTCGCAGTCGGGCTCCATCCGCGTCTGGGACCTGGAAGCTGCCAAAAGTAGGCCCCTCATTCCCGGCCCTCGCTCATGTGCCTGGGTTCTCTCTTGGGCTTGGGCGGGGCTGCACTGCATTTTCCATCTGACCAGATGGTGTGGCGCCCACCTGCCTGTTTGAGCCCAGCAGGAGTGCGGGCTGTTGTCATCTGAGTGGCTGGCACTGAGCGGTGCTGAGAATGTCTGAATGAACAGCATCGAGGAAGGATAGATGTGTGGGTGGGTTGGTCTGGATTTGGGACCTGGAGAGATGTCAGCTGCTGCGGGGGACCCTGCAGGCCACGGGGAGGAGTGGGTATGCCGTGAAGAGCCCACTCAGGCTGGCCCACGCTCAGCCCCGCTGTTCTGTAGGGACACGTGCTTCAGGTGGTCGGGTTGGCTGTTGCTTTAATGTTTAATTTAGTTTTTCTCTGAATAGAAATTTAACTGTGTGTTTTAGAGTCCAGATGGTTCTAGAATCAGTCATGATGAAGAGGAAGCCTTCGCCCTGCCCCTTCCCATCCTCCAAAGCCTCACTTTTCTGCCCTTCACCTGTCATTGCGCTAGTTGCCTTTACTCTTCTGAACAAAGGGACATTGCAATCTCCTTTCTTTTTTCTTTTTAAATAAACGTGTGTATTAAAATGCTTCCTGCTATGGGAGCCAGGGTTTGGCTCTTTCAGCCATCTCGACCACATCGCTTACATTTTTCTGTCTCTCTGCTATCACCAATTAAGTGGTCAAAATCTTTTGTTTGTTTTTGTGGAACTTTTGTTTGGGTTTTTTGAGACAAATTCTCACTGTGTAGCACAGGCTGGCCTCAAACTCAGGCAGTCCTCCTGCCTCAGCCTCACGTGTGCTGAAGTTACAGGTGTGTGCCACCATGGCTGGCTAGGGTCGGTGTTTATGCTGTAAGGGCAACAGGAAAGTCGTTCACAACTGGTTATGTTTATTTCTTTCTTTTTTTTTTTTAATCGGTACCGGGGATCGAACTCATGACCGCCTGCTTGCAAGGCAGGTGCTTATGCCGCTGAGCTAAATCCCCAGCCCCGGTTATGTTTATTTCTATAACTTGGTTTTCCTGGAGTTAATACTTGTTCCTCTTTTCTCTCTTGATACCTATTCGTCTCAGATTCTCAACCAGAGGAGTAAACTCCTGTTCCCCTCAAGCCTATCACATAACCCCGCTGTCTTCTCAGAACTGTGTTCCGCAGGTCCTAGGGCCTGGAAATACAGGAGCTTTCAGCCCTTCTGTCCTCTCCCATGGCATCAACTTCCTGGTCCCTTCCTCCTGAGATGGAGCCTATCTTCCTGTGGCTTACTGAGAAGGGATGCTTGGCAGGCACAGTGTTAGTGACTATCCCTGGGAAAAAGTGACTATTCTACCACCATCCTTTCTTTTAAAGTTTGAACATAAAGTTCGAGGTTGGAAGTAATTTGTCCTCGGGGTTTTGAAGATACAGCTCCATTGCCTCTTAGGGTCCAAGGCCAATGCTGTTGTTAAGCCAGGCTCCTCTTTGGGTAGGATCTGCTCCCCCTCCCTCCCTGTCTCACACCAACCTTGTAGAGTCTGCCTACAGCGTTACAAGCCCAGGAGCCTCAGAGTGGGTCTGTTTTCACCCCTGACCTGGGTCCTCTCAGTCTGGAGCTTGCCATCATTTCCAGGCCCCTAAGAGTCTCGCTTTTCTGGCAGGTGGGCTGCCACACAGGCTCAGTGGCTGTTGTCATGTGGCAGTAGGCATAGCACTACCAGCCCCACAGATTTATCAAAAGAATCTGGAAATCTGCACATTTCTGTGGGATCCACCCACTTTTTCAGTGCTGCTGGCTGACTGTGTGCTCTGCAGAATACAGCACAGGCCGGCGTGGGAGACTCAGATAGAGCTGCTGTTCTTGCTGCTTCCAGGTTGTTCGAGGCAGGAGGTCGTCTTCCACAGCCTGTGAGAGGGTTGATTTTGCTGAGGCTGGCTTTGCCAGGCAGCCCCTTGTGCCTGGCTGAGCCTCACAGCCTCTTCTGTGCCTTGTCTCTGGCCCGTGTCCACATCTGCTGCAGGGTGATGCAGTGGTGAGGTTCACTCTGCCAGAAAAGGGTGGTGGTCTTATGCTGATGGCCTTCAGGAAAGACAGTGCCCCTGAGCCTCAAGTGACTCTTGCCCACCCTGCAGTGGTTTGTGGAAGAAGCACCGAGCCACAGGACCCCTTGAGGACAAGCAGGCCGCACATTTGCTTCTCGGCATATGGCCCTGATGCCCAGCCACACCAGGACCCAGGGCTGTCGCGTTCAGGCACTGTTGGCCTTGAGCAAGCTACAAGGAGCATGCCTGGGATGAGAGGGTGACCAGCTTGGCTTTAGGGCGTCTCAGCAACCTCACTGTAGACCTGAAACCCTGTACATAACCATTCACAATTCACTGAGGAACAAGGAGAGAGGGAGAAGCCAGGAGTGCTGTGCCCCCAGCCCAGGCCTCGGCCACAGTGTTTGACTTATAAGGGAAATGCGATTCCGTGATGGGTCAAGAATAGAAACTGAAGACCTTGGCTTTTGGGGCCCTGGGTGCTACACAGGAGCTTATCACACATAGGCACCAGAGCACCTGAGAACCTCGCTGGTAGTGGGGTCAGTCCTACACCTGGTGTTCAGTAGCTTCTAGCAGGTTCTGATGCAGAGGCAGGTTGGCAGATTGGCCCTCTCATCTAACAGAACCTGGACCTTGAATCCTGGTGACAGGACTCCCACCCCAGTGGTCTCCATTCTGCCATCTACTGCCTTGTGTTGGGGGCTTTCCAGATGCAAGAGGAGGTGGCCCTCAGCAGGTGGTGCTTGAACCTCAGTATCTCCACCACACTTGCCAGAGCAGGATGGCAGTGGAAGGCCAGGAGCAGACAGGGCTCAGAGAGAGCCATCCATCATGGCTGCTTTGAAATCAGCCCAGCCCTGGAGGATTCAGGCAGAGGCCAAGCAGCTGCTCCACTGGAAAGCTGGGAGGTCCCTGCATGGGGCAGATACACCTGAGTGCCTTCCACTCTACAGTTCTGGGGTCCTCTGACCAAGTCCAGGCATCTCCCAGAAGAGCAGGAGCAGAAGTCAGGTCAGAAGAATGTGTCTTGGCAGCTTTCCACAGCACAGCCAGAGGGTGAAGGTGGGCCAGCCGGCAGATCCCACAGGAGGGCAACATGGCACCCTAAAAAGCTGGCCCACGCAGGGCTGGGAGCTGCCACAGCTATGTGGAGCCGGGCAGGACTTTGGCTCCTGGCTGGGGATGCAAAGTGAGTGAACTAGGGGTGGCATGGAACGAGCTAGCCTGAGGCTCCTTAGCTGGCACAGCAGTGCAGAGCCCCTAGCAACACGTGGCACCGCAGAGCAAGGAGAGACAGCTGCTCAGGGCTGGTGCAGCTGAATTGGACATTCACAGGACATTTGTGGCAGGAGGCTGTCACATTCCCGTGGTGTGAAGGGGCATAGTCCCAGCTCCAGTGCCCAACAGCCTGCTGCAGGGGGCACTGAGGCCACACGAACATGACACAGTTCTTAAGGTGGATGAGGATGGTAGCAGCCGCCTTTATTCCTGCCCTGTGCTGGTGGCCCCAGCACCGACTCCTCTCTTACAGTGAAGCACACAGCAAAAGATGCTGCTGAAGTGGTCCAGCTTCTGGCCCTGCACACCACTCTTCAGCCTCAGGCCAGCAGCTGTGTCCTGAGCCCTCACCTGCCTCCTAGCATGGTTAGAGGGATTCAGTGACTTAATACAGGGACATTGCTCAGCCTGCCTAACACTGCGAGTGCTCACTAGACATCCTGGGGACAAGGGAGGTGCCAGATGGCCATGGCTCTGGGTGGCGCATTGTCACTGAGACCAGAGAGGGAGAAGCAAGATGCATACTCCAAGAAGAAGAGAAAAGAAAGGTCCAGAATGGGGGATGGACAGGTTTCTGCGGGAATAATTATAACCGGCACTTAGCAAGCTCTTGGTGTGTTCTAGGCCCATGCTAAGCACTTCATTTTCTTACTTGGTTCTGACCAGCCTGAGACTCAGAGAATGTGACTTCCAAGGTCACACAGCAAGCAAGGAGCAGAGCCAGGACTGACTGCAAATATTTTCTGGCTCCTGAGCCTAGGCCCATGTCAAGGGATGGAGACTTTATTCCATTCATCCAGTGCTTGGATCTCAACACTCCTGTGTCTGAAATACTACATTTGGAGTCTTGAATACCTCCTGCCACAGAAGACTTACTTTATTTCACCTTCACTCAAACCTTAGATTGGCTGGACTGTCACACTCCTTGCCCCAGCACTCATGGGTTGATCAGTTTCATCCAAACAGGCAAAGTAAAAATCAAAAGCAAGATACAGGGAACAGACAATTGGTACCAGAGGGTACCCTAAGACAGTGCAGGGTTTGCCATGGAGCAGCCTCCTGACCTTTAGGGCGGCAGGTGTGGCTTCTGGATAGAGATGGGTGATTGGTCCCAGCTCAGGCCATGTCCTCCCTGTGTGTACCCTGCCCTTTCTTCCTCCACATGCTGTGACAAAAGCCCTCAATATCCCTTGCTTGGATGAGTGTGAGCACCCAGCCATGCCTGCCCTTGCCCTCCCTTCCCTCCACCTCCCAGGGCTCTTCGTCCTCCACCCCCTGACGTCTGCCCCAGAACCCTCTCCTCTGAAGAGCCTTTTTGGATTTCTTTTGTTGACCAAATAGCAGCTCCCAGTGCTAGAGCCTTTCCTTTCTCCCTCCTCCCCACCCTTTCCCTTTCCCCCTCTCTCCCTTTTTCCTGTTCCCCCTCTCTCCCTCTCTCTTCCTGCCCCTTCCTTCCTCTCTGCCTCCCTCTCTGTGCCCCTAATTGGCTTGGTAGGGGCTATTTGCCCTGCAGACAGCCTCAGGGCCTAGGCTATGTGCAGTTGTCCAGCTCTGCTGCCCTGGGGGCTTTGTTTAGTCTAAGCTGTGCACAGCATGCACATGTTTCCTGGGAACTTGCATAAAAACAGGAATGGCGTCCTCTGTAGAGCAGGAACACTCGTGGTGATGTGGTGGAGCTGTAGTTGGTTTGTTTCCTTGTGCAGCAGTTACTTCTGCAGTGCAGCGACGCACCCTGCAGCCTTGCCTTCCTTCCCGGCCTGCTTGCTCTCATGCCACAGCCTCTGCTCTCTTTTGCCTTCTCAGTTCTTCGCACACTCATGGGGCACAAAGCCAACATCTGCAGCTTGGATTTCCACCCGTATGGCGAGTTCGTGGCCTCCGGTTCCCAGGACACGAACATCAAAGTGAGTTGCCTCTCTGGGTGGCAACCTGCATGACAGACGGGCCTCCATGTGCATCTGCGGGCATCCTCCCCGCTTGGCAGCACCCACACCTGCTTGGGAAGGGGGATGAGCAGGCGCTCACAGACACTGGGTTTAGAATGCCCACCTGGGGCAAGTGGTATCCAAGCCTCTGGCATTGTAACTATTGAGATCTGGAGTGCCCTTAGCCCGGGTTCTTGGTCATGACCTCTTATGACATTGCCCCCTGCTCCTCTCCCCACAGCTCTGGGACATCAGGAGGAAAGGCTGTGTGTTCCGGTACCGGGTAAGGACAGCACCCTATCAGCCTGTGTGTGGCATGTAGTCCATCATGGGTGAGACCTGGATTGTGGTCTGGAGCAGAATCAGATGCTGTGGGCTGCCCATCCCAACCCCTTGGCTTTCCACCAGTGCCCAGAACTGTAACCATGTTTATCTAACTGCTCTGCACTCGATTGTGCAGGCAGGTAACTGGTAGTGGTAGGTAAATGGGGTTCTGCTCATGTAAGTTTGGTAGCATTGTGCCAAACTGTTACTTCCGGAGATGTTCATAGCTTCTGCATTAAAAGATGTCATTTCGTTCTCCGAAAGGGGCCATAAAATATGTTTTCCAGACATTATGATCACATTGTCCTGTTGGCCTGAGAGTCTGTGGCTATGTGTAGAGAAATGTACCTGTCTGACGTCTCCCAGCCAAGGCTACCTCTCCTTGTTTAGAAGAGCTGGAGAGAGGCCTGCCCAGCCCAGGCCCTTGGGTGAGCTCCATGCACTGACTTCCCTCCTCAGGGCCACAGCCAGGCCGTGCGGTGTCTCCGGTTCAGCCCCGATGGGAAGTGGTTGGCATCGGCCGCAGATGACCACACGGTGAAGGTAACTCCTCGCTGGATGTGGGGCTGGGGCTGGGGTCTGCTGATCACAGCCTTCCTGAGTCCTCGCCTTGCTCACTCTGCACCCAGCCTGTCCAGGGTGGGAGGTTTGTGGTCAAAGAGCTGGAGCTGGATTAGAGAGAGAAGGAACAGCCAGGGGCCTAGTTGTCCCTGACTGCCACCTGTCTGGCCTCCAGCTCTGGGACCTGACTGCTGGCAAGATGATGTCCGATTTCCCTGGTCACACGGGGCCTGTAAACGTGGTAGAGTTTCACCCCAACGAGTACCTCCTGGCTTCTGGCAGCTCTGACAGGTGAGGAGCAGGCCACGTCACCTGGGACTGCTGTCCTGCACCATCTCTGTCCCTTCTCTCCATCCCAAGGTGTCATATGCCTGATGAACCCATGTAGGCTGAATTGGCTTTCAGCCAAGCCAGGATTGCTTCCTGCTCCCGTCTCTTCCCCAGCTCTGATGTCCTGGATCTGTTTTCACAGACAGTTCAGGGTCCAGCAAGCCCACACAGTATAGGGAGGCCGTGGCTGCTCGAGCCCTGGAGGCTGGGCTGTCGGGCTCAGCCTCAGTTGTGCTCATCTCTCCTCCGGCTGTGCGGGGCCAGGCCCTAGCAGAGCCATTTCTCCTTGTGTTCTTGGCCCAGGGAGAGAGGTATCTGGAGAAAGCTGGCTTCCCAGGCCATGGGCCTGTGTGGAGGCCTGCTGGACACAGGCTTCCTGTCACAGTGGGGCTCCCTTTGCAGGACGATCCGTTTCTGGGATCTGGAGAAGTTCCAGGTAGTGAGCTGCATCGAAGGAGAGCCAGGCCCTGTCAGGTATCCAGCAGCTGCATGAGCATGCCCAGCCCTTCCTCTCCCCACCTGTTCCCCAGGCAGCAATATGGGGGATAGAGGGACTTTTCCTGTCCCTCCTACAGCTACCTCTTGGTCCTGGGCTCCCCTGATTTCCTGGGATGGCAACAGGCTGGGTGTCCCGGGACCCATAGCCAACTCTCGCCTGGCCCAGGAGCGTCCTCTTCAACCCGGATGGCTGCTGCCTGTACAGTGGCTGCCAGGACTCACTGCGTGTCTATGGCTGGGAGCCTGAGCGCTGCTTCGATGTGGTCCTTGTCAACTGGGGCAAGGTGGCTGACCTGGCCATCTGCAATGACCAGCTGGTGAGAGCCAAGGAACCCACCACCCACTGCCCCTCAGACCCCCCTCCCTCCCACCTGCCCTGCCAGGTCTCAACACTAGGCCCATCCTCAGGTCCAGCCCCAGCTCTTTCCTTTCCCAGATAGGCGTGGCCTTCTCCCAAAGCAACGTCTCCTCTTACGTGGTG
Source organism: Cavia porcellus (assembly GCF_034190915.1). Lineage (NCBI taxonomy): Eukaryota > Metazoa > Chordata > Mammalia > Rodentia > Caviidae > Cavia > Cavia porcellus. Next base: position 84,577,003 of record NW_026947487.1, read on the forward strand.
GACCTGACACGGGTCACTAGGACTGGCACAGTGGCCCAGGACCCCGTGCAGGACAGCCGGCCCCTGACAGAGCAGCCACCCAACCCCAGTGCCCCACTCCGGCGCATCTACGAGCGGCCCAGCACGACCTGCAGCAAGCCCCAGAGGTGGGCTGCTGGGGCCCTTGGAGGGCATGGGGGACCCAGGGGTGGGGCTGGGCCTGACCACAGCCTTCGCTGCCAGGGTGAAGCACAACTCAGAGAGTGAGCGCCGCAGCCCCAGCAGCGAGGATGACAAGGACGATCGCGAGTCCCGGGCTGAGATCCAGAACGCTGAGGACTACAACGAGATCTTCCAGCCCAAGAACAGCATCAGTGAGGCCACTCACCACCCTGCCGCCCTGCGACCCCATCTCACCACAGGGTCCTTCCCAGGGAGGCACTGCTGTAGCTTTGCATCCCCTTAGCCACACTCCTGACCCCACCTGGGCCAGGCTTCTCTGCCCTGGTCCTGTGGTCCTCATTGGACCTTGCTCCTGGTAGGAACTTAGGCACCCAGGCAGAGGTCAGGGGACCCTCAAGTGCCACAGCCCCTGGTCTGAGCACAAGGAGCCCACTGAGCACTGGGTTGGGAAGGGCAGGGCTGAGGGCACCTGGGCCAGGAGCATGATCACACTGCTGGGGAAGCACCTTCCATGCCCCCATGCTAACTCACAGGCAGGAGCCCTGAGAACTCAGCACCATTTGTCTTGGCAGGTCGGACACCACCCCGAAGAAGCGAGCCCTTCCCAGCACCCCCTGAGGACGGTGAGTCAGGGCAGAGCCTAGCCTCCAGGGACCCTCTTCCCTGGCCCAGCCCTACCCTGGTATGGCCTCCAGTCTCTCTTCCCCTAGATCTTATCCCTTCACCTCCCTAAAAACTTACTGTGTACTGGGCAAGGTCCCAGTGACTATGTCAGCCAGGCAGGTATGTGTATGAAACAGTGGACACCCACAGGTAGTCTACACTGGGACACAGACCATGGAGGACAGTAGGCCACTAGGGACCTTTGAAAATGGGACTGCGGGCTGGGGATTTAGCTCAGCGGCATAAGCGCCTGCCTTGCAAGTGTGTGGTTGTGAGTTCAATCCCTGGTACCCATAAAAAAGAAAAAAACAACAAACAAACAAACAAAAAAAAAAAAAGAGAAAATGGGACTGCAGCAGGGGACAGGCTGGGAGCAGGGAAGAGGCAGCAACAGGTGAGCCCCACTGGAGACAGGAAGCCCAGAGAGCCCTGGCCAGGAGTTTGGGTTACAGTGGGGACAAAGGTGGGAACATCCACTTTGGGATGGAGGGGGAATGGGTGGGACCCCCATCCTCCGCAGCATCCCTGCCTGGCTTCACGTCTTCTCCGATGCTTTCTTGAGGTTGAGTTTCCTAAAAGCTGCTCCCTTCTCCACTTCCTGTGTACCGTCTGCTCACCAGTGTCCCCTCCCCATCACACATTCCATTCCTAGTGACAAGATGGCCTGAATGTCCTGGGTCCCCATACAAAACTAGGTGGAGAAACAGCCCCAGCCCTGCTGTCTGCCTCTCCAGGACCCCAAACTGCTGATGGTTTCCCCTCTCCAGTTCGCCCTGGGCTCCCCATTGTCTGCCGCTCCATCCCCCAACTACAGATGCCACTCAGAGTCTCCCCAAGTCCTGTCCTCCTCCAACCTAACCCCATGATCATTTCCTTTTGTACTCAGACACGACCACAGTGAAGGAGGCAGCAAAGCCCAGTCTAGCCATGGATGTGCAGTGCCCAATGCCAAACGTATGTCCAAGCAGAGGGGCTGCAGGCCTGGGTCAGGGCCAGGCCCAAGGCCTACCATGGTGGTGGGAGGGGAGGGGAGGTCTCAGGCAGGCTACTTGCTGAACCTCTGCCCTCTACAGCTCGAGGGCCCAGCCCAGCCCCCTGTGCTTACATCCACACCTACACCCAAGAGTGAGCTCGCCATCATCCCAGCCACTCGAAACGAGCCTATCGGTCTGAAGGCCTCCGACTTCCTGCCCGTGAGTGGGGACTCAGCCAGAGGGGTGAGTTGGCAGCCATGGGGAGTGGGCAGAGCTGTGCCGCCTGCTCCCATGCTAGTGTCTGGGCCCATCCTTTAGGCTGTGAAGATCCCCCAGCAAGCAGAGCTGGTGGATGAAGATGCCATGTCACAGATCCGCAAAGGCCATGACACCATGTGCGTAGTACTCACCAGCCGCCACAAGAACCTGGACACCGTGCGGGCTGTGTGGACCACAAGTGACATCAAGGCAAGTGCCCACCCCTGCCTGGGGCCTGGCCACATTCCCCACTCTGCCTGCTGCCTGAGTGTAGGGCTGAACTGAGAGATGGCCACATGTAGGGTGGGAGAGCCTTTTGCTTGTACTGTGACTGTCTCCACCCCATGATGGAGCTCTCTTTGCAGACATCAGTAGACTCTGCCGTGGCCATCAATGACCTGTCAGTGGTGGTGGACCTCCTGAACATAGTCAACCAGAAAGCGTAAGTGGCCACGAGGATTGGGGAAGGGCGGGGGGACCAGAGCTGCCTGTCAGGGCCACACTCCACCTCTCCCCAGCTCCCTGTGGAAACTGGACCTGTGCACCACTGTCCTGCCTCAGATCGAGAAGCTTCTGCAGAGCAAGTATGAGAGGTAGGGAATGAGGCCTGCTGGGGGGAACCAGGGACTGGAAGACCTCAGGGCCCTGGAAGTGGCTGGGAAGCACTGTAGCCCTTCTACTCCCAGGCTGGTCAGAGTGGAAAATGGCCTCTCTGTGTGTGTGTGTGTGTGTGTGTGTGTGTGTGTGTGTGTGTGTGTGTGTGTCTGTCTGTCTGTCTGTCTGTCTTGCTCTGTCTGTCCATCCCCAAAGCTACGTCCAGACTGGCTGCACATCCTTGAAGCTGATCCTGCAGCGCTTCCTGCCCCTGATCACAGACATCCTGGCTGCCCCGCCCTCCGTGGGTGTTGACATCAGCCGGGAGGAGAGGTAAGAGCCAGGCTGGTTTCCAAACAGCTTAGAAAACACATGTTGAGTCATTTGAGGCTAGGGCTCAGCACATGGGGTCGGTATGGCCAGAGCCCAGGTTCCCGCGTGGCCTTGCTGTACCCCCACAAGCCCTGGGATGACCAGAAAGGGTGGGGAGGTCTTGGGCCACAATCTTCCTGTTTGAGAAGGGACAGAGTAGGTGGGACAGGCAGAGTTCCCAGGGCTAGGAGCGGATCATGGTGGCCATGCTGACCTCCTGAGGCCCTGCCCTCTGCCCACAGGCTACACAAGTGCCGGCTCTGCTACAAGCAGCTCAAGAGCATCAGTGGCCTCATCAAGAGCAAGTCCAGCCTGAGTGGCCGCCACGGCAGTGCCTTCCGGGAGCTGCACCTGCTCATGGCTGCTTTGGACTGAGGGGTTCAGTGGGCAGGGCACCCAGCAGCCCTCAGGACCTGGCCTCCTTCCTCTTCCCTGTGTGCCCACTGGCTCAGGAGCCTCTGCCTGGTCTCTGCTACTGCCCCAAGGCCATCCTGGAGGTGGCTAAGTGGGCCCTGACCTTCAACAGCTGCCCAGCTTCGCTCAACTCTTGTTTCTCGGGGCAGCAAACACAGTCCTGGGGCTGCTGCTATAATTTATAGGCAGGTTTTATTAAATTTGTAACTGTTCCCTGTTTTGTTGTGCAAGGGGCATCCTCTGGCCATACAGCTCACCCTAATGGCCTGGTGTGCCAGGCCGTGTGGCCAGGAGGGGGCAGCAGAGTGACGGCTGAGATGTGCCAGTTCAACTGAGCACTAAGTGGGAGGCTGTAGGCCTCCCAGGCTAGGGAACAGATGAGGTCATCATCCATCTCTGCCACCCTCCCAGCTGTCCCTGGGTCCCTGCAAGATGACAGGACCTCAGCCTCGTAGGCGTGGCCACCAGCAGGCTGGCGCAAGGCTAGAAGGGCAGCTGCTGCTTCTGCTGAGGGCTCCAAATGCTTCTGTTCCTCCAGGAACCCCTGTACAGGTTTCCTGGGGCTGCATGGTGGTCGGGGTCATGGGGTGTCAGAAGGAGCACTGTGCTCATCTCTGGTCAGTTTAATCAAGGAAAGGCTGGCGAGAAGGGGCAGGCAGGCTGGAGCTCCAGCACGGTATGAGAGCCTCAGCAAACCTGAAAGCTCTCCGGGTCCTTAGTTTCCCGCTTGTGCCATGGAGGTGACAGCATGGGACAAGCAGATACCGCAGCACACAGGCACCTCATGTGCGTACCATAAGCAGTGCTGGGACAGGGACAGTGATGACTCCTGGGTCTCCCCGTGCTGTGGAGGCCGAGGGGCAACCACCAGTGCCCCCCGCCCCTCCCATCCAACCCTAGGACTCCTGAGACCAACACTCTCAGAGGACACTTGTGTAAAAAGGTTTTTATTTTAATAAAAAGGATTAAACTTCCAAAAATTCTTAAATAGGATTTCAGAGGTTGGGAGGAAAATGTCAGGAAGCCAGTGAGCAAGGAGAATGCCTGGTGCCAGGCAGTCGAGAGCACAGAACCTTGCCCACTGGCCTCTTCTGTCAGCCATAAATACAGCCCAGCCATGGCAAGTGGCGGGCTTCTATGTACACTAATAACATTATGGACATCAGATGCCCTTGTGTGGGACAGCGGGGTCAGGGCACGCTCACTGTCCAGCAGCTCAGACCTATTCCACAGTGCTCCTGTGCCTTCCTGAAGGCCCCAGAGGGCATGTACTAGGAGAGGGCTACCCGCCCTCAGCTCAGGAAAGGAGCCAGGCAAGTGCAGTGCGAGGCCTGCCCTCCCCATGAGGGCCGGCTCCCATGCCCAGAGTCTGCCAGGCAGAGCAGGCATTCCTGCCCTGCTGGCACGTGCCATTTGTGCCGAGTCACAGGGCTTCCCTCTGAAGGAGTTTCTCATGTCGCGGCAGAACAGGAGGGCCTCTACTTCCATCCCGATGCTGCAGCAGGAGCAGGCTGGCAAGTCCTCAGGGCCAGCTCCAGGCCCAATAAGGTGGCCTGTCCTTTTCCTTACACAGGCACTGGCTTCAACTTCCCTGTACGGAAGGCAGAGGTCCTTAGCCATTGCAGTGGTGGGTGGGGCCGCAGCAGTGCAGGGGAGACTAGCAGGGACCCCCGCAGAAGCAGGCAAACAGCGGTCAACAAAGCACAGGCCCCGCCTGAGCAGCTGAACCTGCATCCGCACCAGGTGGGCGGCAGGCAGCCCTGGGCCCCTGGCCCCGCACTCACCTGGAGACTGCAGCCCCAGCCGTCAGGCTGAAATCAAAGGGACAGGCGTCTCACTGGTGAGCTTATCCTGTCCCACCAGAGCCCTGCTGCCCCCAACCCTCTGGAATCCAGCACTGGCCAGGACCTTGCGTGAGGGGAGCCCACTCCTCACGTGAAGTGCACACAGAGCTTTCTGCCCCTCAACCCGTACCACCACCAGCATCGAGGCCCAGGGCAGGGAGGCAGCCCACCATCCAGGGGTCATGCATGAGCCCGCGGCAGCCAGCCTGAAACGTTCATCCTGGAGCCTCCTTCCACCACCCCTCCTGGGGCCCAGTTTCCCCATCTGTGAAATGGACACAGTACTGCATGCCCTGACTGCTGCTGAGAAGAGGGGAAGTGTGAGAAAGACTTTGAACTTTTAGAAGAGATTTTTAAAAGGAAAGAAAAAGACCTTCCACCTTCCAGCTGAGGAAAACTTGTGAAGAGCTCACCTGAGGACTGCAGCTTCCTCCGGATGGAGCCAGGACGGCTTGAGGTCCCAGAGCCAGGGGCCGAGTGCGCTCGTGCTGTTGGCTGTGGTATCTGGCAAGCTGGCTCCAGCTGTGAGCGGGAAGGGCAGGTAGGCTGGGGTCCATGGCAGACCTGGCTCCTCCCCACCCCCACACTGCGCTTCCCTTCGTTCCTGAAACTCGGCTTCCTCATCTGCAAAATGGGTGTGATGAAGATGCTCCTGCCTCACAGAGTCTGAGTGAGTTAAGGGAGACTAGGACGAGCTGACGAGCCATAGGTGCCTTCAAGGCTGAGCACTTGGGGCCATTGGGTTTGGTTCAAGTTGCAGCTACACCCCCAGGCAACTTCTTTTTCCCCCTCCACTTCTGGTTGCCCTCTCTTCTCCTCACAGCTCTCCCCATACTGTGACCCCCAAAGCTAGCCCCGAGCCAGCCCGAAACAGACCCCCAGCACCTCCCATACCTCCAGATGCTCCTGGCTCGACCAAGAACCAAGCTCTGTGCGGCGGGACCCAGGGCCCAGCTCCACAGAACGCACCCTCTCAGCGAACCTGAGGGAGTACAGCGTCTCACTGGAGTTCTTCTCCACAGGGGACACCTAGGGGACATGCGAGGTCACATCCCATCCAGGCCAGCTGGCTGTCTCCACAGCATGGTGGGGCAGCACAGCTCCCAGAGGGAGTTTGGTGGAGAGGAGAGGAGCAGGAGGGCAGGAGAGGTGGCAGGAATGTCAAGGGCACGGGAAGGGACTGGCGACGTGCACTTAGTGCCACACCTGTGGCCAGCTGTGTGTGCAGCTGACGGGAGGGCACAGAGGGCTGATGCTGGAGCTGCCTCTGACCAGGGCCCCTTCCTGCCCTCCTGAAGAAGCCACCACAACTGCACAACTGAGGGCAGGGAGTCCCCAGGCCCTCACCTGCACCACCATGAGAGTCTTGCTGTCACCACTCAGCGAGTCCTGCAGGAGGTAGGTGAGCTTGGAGTTGCGGAAGGGCACATGGCCCTGGCGAGAGCGCAGGGCAGCAATGACATCCCCCAGTGCCGACAGTGACTTGTTGATGTGCTGTGCCTCCCGCAGGCGGCTGCCCTCAGCCCCCGACTTGCCCACACGCTCTGAGCCAGCCAAGTCCACCAGGTTCAGCTTCCCTAGAGGAGGGCGTCAGGAAGGTCATGGCTGCCCCACGGCTGCCCGAGGTCCTGGGTCCCTGGCCCAGCTATCATCCCTTACTCACCTGTGGTGCGGAGGCCTGTGCTGCAGTCCCGGCCCCGCACTGTCACAATGAGCAGAGCGTGTGAGCGGGAGCTGTGTTCGTTCATGTTGGTGAACTCCGTGGTGCGGTTGTTGTGACCAAACTCAAACACCTGCATGGCAGGCAGAGCACAAGGTTAGAACCAGAACTGTGGAGTCCCCTGTCCCAGAGCTCCCTGCCCGAGGGAGGCTGCATGCACAGACATGGCAGAGCCTGCTCCCAGGTCCCTCTTGTCCAACTCCAGAGCAGCTCTGCCTGGGTTGGGTCAGGGTCTCCAGAGCCTCTTACCTTGTTGATGTCGTCCACACTCTGCACCCGGAACTCTGTCAGCCCTGGCACATACAGCTGCCCACTGCCATCTGGGCACAACCGAATCTCCAGCTTCTCCTGAGGCTCCGTCCCCAGCAGGTCCCTGTAGGGCAGGCAGGGTAGTCACACCTTCCTCCAGCTTCTGGCCTCTGCCTCCACTTGCGCTGCACTGGCCTCCCAGGCTGGAACATCTTCCCCACCCCTCACACGGTCTTGGACCATGAGGCTACCTCCTCCAGCTCCTCCCTGCACTCAGAAACGGGAGCCCAACTGATCCCCCACAGTCTGTGGGAACACTGAGCCCCTGGGCCACTTCCCCACACCAGTGGAGAAGGGGGTCCCTGGGTCTGGGTCTCCTAGGCAGCTCAGTGAGTGACCCTCCCAGGAAACATCTGGGTCCCAGGGCTGGATCAAGCCAAATTTGGGGCACGGATCCTTCATGATCTTACCAACAAGTGAGCTCCCACCAAGAAGACCCCACTGCCTAGCCCTGTGGCTCCAGCCCTTCCCCCAGGGAACCCAAAGCTGCCAGGACAGTGTTTTCAGTGCCTCAGGCCCACCTGAGGACCTCGTTGTAGATCTCGGTGACACTGACAGTGATGGTGTACTCCCAGTCAGACGCCTTCTCCTGCACCTCAGAGAAGAGCAGCTGCAGGGCCTGCTGGTTGATGCCTGGGTTCTCAAGAGTCCCCTGGGGGTGGGAGACAAGGCCCCAGTGACCCTACAGACACTTGCAGGGCATCTGTCACCCCCAAGCCCTTGCACAGCCCTCACGGGTGAGCCTCCCTGGCTGACGCCGCTCTGCCCCTCAGAACACCTTCCACCTTCAAATCAAACAACTTGGATTTTCTCTCCTTTACAGCAGCATCGCCTCAGGATGGTCCTGAGATTTAAAGCAAAGGAATGGGGTGGCGGGCCTGGCAGGGCTGAGACCAGAGGCACCCCTGCCCTTCCAGGACCTGGTAGAGGCAGCAGGAATGAGCGAGTTCCCTCCCGCTGCCCACATGAAGCTCTGCACCAGAAGGCTGTACGAGCAGGGCTGTGTGGGCAGTGCACGGCAGGCAACACACAGCAGCCAAGGCCCCAGGCCTTTCCACCAGGAAATCTGGAGTCCCTGCTGGGCCCTGGAGGCTCTTGGGAAGTGTGGCCCTCACATCGCCCCTATTTCTGCTGGGAGGCCTTCTACCAGGCCTCAGATGTACCTCCTGACCTCAGCCTGTGGCTCCCTGTCAGAAGCGGCCTCCCGGACATAAAAGGCTGGCTCTACACTCTCTCAGGAGTCTGCTCCATGATCCTCCTCAGGGAGGCGCCCTGGACCCCCAGCTGCCTTTGTCAGAGCCCCAACCAATCTGCTGCCCTTACTGCCGACTCCCTGGTGCATTCAGGTTCTGGGAGGATCACGCACTGCCTGGTCACACTGGGGTCCCAAGTGCTAGGCTGATGCCTGACACACCTCAGCCCTCAGCAGAGAGCTCGAATGACAAGTACTGTGGGGTTCCAGTGGTTACCTGAACTCTGTACAGCCCTAAGACACCCCCCCCCATCCACCTCAGCTCCTCTAGAATGGGGCAGACAGCCCAGGTTGGGTGTAAGGGCTGCTATGTGGGACTCCCAGTGGGTACACCAGCCCATCCAGACCCCTTAGCACAGTGCCTGGGGGACTCCTCATACCTTCTGAGGAACAGGGAAATCACCCCTGAGGCCAGCTTCCCATTTTCCTCTCTCCACACTCAAGACTCCTCCTCATCTCCGGGCCCCCAGTTCTAGGCCATGCCACCTGCTCCCACCACACCGGGTAGAGGGGCCTGCTACAGCAGAGGGACATGGGCCCGCCCCAAGAGGTGGGCTCCCCACGTCATGATCTAAATATCCTGTGTCCCCTAAGGCTCATGTGTTGAGGGCGTTGACCTCAGAACAGTAGTGTGCAGAGGTGAGGCCTGGGGAGGATCGGATCATGAGGGTAACTCTGGATAATCTGCTGAGGCTTTCTTCAGTGGCATTACATGGAGGTGACAGAAACAGGCGCAGCCTAGTGAAGGGAGTGGACCCTGAGGGCATGACCTCAAGATCTAGGGCTGGTCCCTGGTCCCCGTCCTTTCTGGCTCTCTGCTTCCTGGCTGCAGAAACTGAGCAGCTTTCCTCCACTGTGTGTTGTGCCTCGCTGCAGGCCTAACCCAGTGGAGCCAGCTACCTGCCTATGAAATCTTCCTTCCTTTTAATTGTGATTCGCAGTGACAAAAAGCCAACAAACCACATTACACGGCCGGTCTTTCCCACTGCCCTGGCATCTCCTGGGGCCAGCAACACACCTCATTCAACGGCCCAGAGATAGAGTGTTATGTGGCAGGCCTGACAGCTCCATCCTGAGCGGCATCATCGTGTCCTACCGTGGTCTGGCCCTGGGTCAAGAACCCCCCTGAATGGGTGCTGCCTGGCACATCTGCCCCTACCCTGGCCCTGTGGGGCCCACTGCAGTGCTCTCGGGCAAAGCATCCCTCATCAGGCAGGTGCCTGAGGGTCCACACAATATCCACAACTTCTGTTCCCAAAGCATGAACCACACAGAACCCTGAGACTCATGGGGCATGCCCGGGCATCAGCAGAAGGGGTGGCTTCACTCTGGAACCCCTAGTCCACCAACAGATACCCACCTCCATCGTGTATGTCTTGCCGGCACCCGTCTGGCCATAGGCGAAGATGCAGACATTGAAGCCATCAATGCAGGAGGTGATCAGGGCCTGCACCTCCTGAAACACCTGGTGGGGTACATGGGATGAGGAGTGAGGGGCTTCCAGGGACCTCACAAGCTCTGAGCTCAGCTACCTGTCCTGCAAAGCCTCCTGGAGCAAAGCACAGGGTCCCAAAGCTGACACCTTGCTACTGAGCATCACGACTAAGAGTCATTGCCCTACACCTTGTGACAACAGCACAGCCCGTGCTGTCTGTACTCTCCCCGACTTCTCCACTCTCGAGGAACCCTTAGCAAAAAGGCAGAGGCAGGCATGTGCCTGGCACCTCCTCTGGCCTGGGTCTACTTGCCAGCAGACAAAGAATAAGGCAGTGCAGGATTAGGAGGGCATAGGTAGGGCGGGCCTGGCAGGTTGGCCCTAGGCAGGCGAGAGGAGAGCAAAGCTGAGGCCCTGGGTCGGGAATAGGGGAGCCCTAGCAAAGACCATGGCACTGCTGAGTGACTGAGGCCACATGTGTGGGGAAGGCATAATTCTGAAAGGGCTGGGTCTGGCACGGGCCACCCATTTCTTAGGCAGATACCTGAGCTCCTCCATCCTAACCCCACCCACTCTTCTCCCTTCCAGTGGAAAGGACAGAGGGACCACACTTTTCCATCCGGTCCACAGGCCTGGCCTGTCTTTCCCCAACCCAACCCCTTCTCCTCGGCTTCCTCCCCACAGCTACACTCACGTCCTGCTGTGAGGCCAATGGAGAGAAGACCTTGTCCAACTCGAAGGACACTGGCTTGCCCTTGTGCAGCAGGTAAATAATAGCATCGTCATCAGGATCAAAGGTCACAACATTGGCCGCCTCAGGCCCTTCCCCATCCTCTTTGGTGATGGGCCGAACTCGAGCAATCACTCGGATGTTTCCTGGATAGGTTGGGGATGGAGAGACGGCCCAAGCTAAGACCAGACAGCTTCCATTCTGGTGGCCTAGTAGCCCAGAGTCCTACCTTTTAAACTCCACAGGGCAAGTGACCCACAAAGCTGTTGTTAGTGACTCACACTGTATGTGAATTTACTTAGTAACAGTTGAGGGTGGGAGTCTTGCCTTGGAGACAGGGAGAAGAGGTTAGTTGTGGCTCAGGCACTGTCACAGTCTTGGTGAGACACCAAGGAGGACACTCTTTCTCTTTGGACTTCTGTTTCCTCAGCAATACAATCAGGAGCTTGGGCCCTACGAGCCAAGGGACTTGCCCTACCATGCTGAAAAGGCAGCATAAATGTCAGGACAGGGCTTGGGCACCAGATGGGCCAGCGGGACCACATGGGGATGGATGCCTGGCAGCATGTCTGATGGGCTCAGCCACAGTGGCACCATGCTAACCGTGTTGCCTCCTGCCATTTGTGGGATCCCTGTGCCCCTGGAATGAAGGGAAAGCCCTCTTGCCCCTCCACTTCCAGCCAGCCTGGCCAACCTCTCCTTGCACCATCTGCTTCAGCTCATGGGCCAGGTTTTGGCTCTGATGCTGCCTCCTCAGGAAGGCCCCACAGCCTTGTGGGTGCCATATCCAGGAGATCCCAGGGCCCCTCCCTGCCCTGGTAATGGGGTGTGCTCGGTGAATGGCGATTGCCATCTGTTCTCTCAGCCAAAGGGAGCACACTGAGGCTCAGAAGGGTATCTGTGGGGCCACAGCCCAGTGCCCAGTGTCTGGCCCAGCACCCGGCCCAGAGCAGGAGCTTGATGCATTGAACTGCAAAGTCTCAAGGCTAACCAAACCCAGGTCAGAACAGGTGGCATCCAGACCATTACCCCACACCTCGGCCACACAGAGCTGGGAGCGACCTGCCATGGGCATGCTGGGCAGCTCCAAATTCAAGTCCAAGATGGCTAATTTTCCAGCCCTGGGGCTTGGAGCAAGTTCCCTGCCTTTTCTGTGCTTCCATCTATGATGGCTCCTCGGTGGCAGGGCCCTGCCCCCAGAACAACTGCTGAGCTGGTGCCCACCCTGGCCCCACTCATCACCTTTCAGCCGCACGAGCTCGTTGTGACACTTCTTGCGCAGCTGGAGCTCCCGGCGATACTTGCGCAGCAGTTCCTGGTTGTTGGTGTTGACCTCCTCGATGGCCTGGCCAATCTGGGGGCACATGCACTGCCATCAGCCCCACTTGACCAACTGCCCATCCCATCATAGGTCAGATTTTCCTAGTAACCCCTCTGGGTACCATACCCATTTTACAGATGAAGAAATGGAACTAAGAGAAGCTAAGTTAACAGCCTGAGGTCACCCTGTGAATAAGCAGAGCCAGGACTGAGCCTTCATTTCCAGCACTACCACCTGACTCCAGGATTTAGTGAATCAAATTCTCCCGAGTAGCTGGGGACCTGAGAAAATTTGCCTCATTGTCTTTGAGCCTCAGTTTTCTTATCTATACAATGGAGAAATAAGATCATCTAACCTATGAATCTGTGGGAGGTGATAGGTGAAGATCTCCATGTTACATTTCAGTGGGAAAAAACCAAGATATAGAACCACATGTCCAGCATGCCCCCTTTGTTGAGTAAAAGGGAAGTGTAGGTACTTGGGCATGGACAGCAGTGGGCATAAGATGCTCAGAGCACTCTGGAGTGGGTAACCACGGGGATGTTCCTTTCAGCACCCTCTCCCATGGAGTTTGACCTCTCACTGTGTCCTTCTGCACATTATTAACTTTTTCTCTTTTTTGGTGCTGCCAAGGATGGAACCCAGAGCCTCGCACATGCTATGCAAATGCTTTATCATTGAGCTATGCTTCCAGCCCTAACAATCTTTTTTTAAGGGAGAACTATTTCTGTTCCCAAAAGTACTAGTCTCTGCAGAGCGGTTATACAAATTTGAGGAGCCAACAGCTACAAAAGGCTTGGCACATAAGAGGCACTTAAGAGACGCTGGCTAGTCTTGCACTGTACAAGCACAGCTTTAAAAAACTAACTTAGGAGCTGGAGGAGTAGCTCAGTGGTAGAGTACTTGCCATGCATGTGCAAGGCCTGGGTTCAATGCTTAGCCCTTGCACACAAACTAACACAGCAAATGTAAGAATACACATGTTTGAGACATACGTAACATGTTTGCTTTAAACAGCCACAGTAAGACAAATACCCACAAACCTGCCTGACCTGTCTACTGGTCTATTTTCAAACAGGGCCTGCAAGAGTGTGCAGAGGTGGGTGGCCTGCCTAGGGGCTCTGAGTTTTGGAAGGGAGCCCTGAGTGGATACTGGGCTGCCAAGGTTCCAGGTCTCCCCCGTCCTGCTCCGGCTTCCCTGGTTTCCCTTGCTCACCTCGGCCTTGACGCTCTGGAGGGCCTCCTGTAGCAGCAGGGGGAAGCTGCGCACTTGCCGCTTGAGCCCATTGTAGTCGCTGGTGAGGGTCCGCAGTGCCGGTTGCAATGTTAGCAGGTTTGTCCGGACCCCTAGGGGGACACAAAGGGTGTGAGGTAAACCACACATGGAGCTGGGGCAAGGGGCAGGTGGGGCCCCAGCTGTAGACTCACCTGCCAGGTTCTCATGCACGGCCTTCATCTCCACCTGGGCTCTGGCGAAGGCCTCCTCGATGGCCCGGTTCTTGTCCTCCTCCATGGACTGCATCTCCTCCAGCATCTGCCCATGGGCCCGCTCCAGCTCTGCCTCATACATGGAGATCTGGTGAGGCCAGGAAAAGGCTTAGGGTAAAGTGGAAAGGTTCCAGAAAGGAAGTCCAACATTCCCCCAAAAGCACACACACGTTGAACACACACATTGGGGAGAAGGATTGCATGGTCTCTACCTGACAAGACTGGGAGCTACCACCTCCCTGTGTTGGCCCTGGCACCAACCTGGTCCCAGGCACCCTAACAGGTGACCTCAGGGGGGTCAGGAAGCCCTGCTCACTGAGCATACCTGTGTGCTGGACCGTAGCAAAGAGCCTCTTGTGACCTGTTCTGGAGTCCCCACTGTAGAGAGGGGTCTGTGACCAGATCATGCTATATATGACGAAATGGAGACTTGGACAAAACTTGCTCTCGGCCAGGTGAGCAGCAGAGGTGGGACTGGACCCCTGACTATGGGGCCCTAACACTTAACCAAAAGATACACTGAACACCTAGCCTCTGGCTTCCCAGCCCAGTAGTATTCACAGCACGGCCTACACACACACCTGCGACCGGAGCTGCGAGGTCAGCTGATTCGAGCTCTCAAGCTGCTGCTCCATCTCCTTCAGCACCTGCCGCTGCATGGCTACCTGCTCCTGCAGGTGCTGGTTCCGGGCCTGGGACTCATTGAGGGCTTGCTTGGTCTTGGACGAGTCTACCTCCACTGTCTTGATGACATACTGCAAGGTAAGGGCATGATCGGCATGTGGAGGCACAGCAGATATTGCTGGACCCTGGAGGGGGCCTCAGGGACTCCCACCAAGAGCCCCAGGAGTTATACAAGGCCTGGGCTTTGCTGATTGCTGGGATCTATTTATCTTATGGAGGCAGCAACTGAGAGCCTGGAGGTTGCCTGGCCTGGGCATGAAATAGGTAAGATAGGAAAGATGAAGGTGGTATGTAGAAGCTGCCCTGCATGTTGACCAGACACCCACTGGGCACCTCAGGCACTGATAGCTGGATACTCCCCTGTGCCTGGGCTGTACCACCGGAGGGAAGGGGCGATGCTGAGGACGAAGCTGAGGAATTCATGCAAGGAGAAGCCTCTCTCTGTGCCAGCCTGCTCCGGACCCTGGACTGAAAGCTGCCTGGTGGGTGGCTCACCTTGACTGGTGGAGACTGGGCCCGCAGGCTGGCAATGGTCTCATGGCTGTTGCGCAGGCGCCGGCTGAGCCGCTCTTCCTCCTGTGCCTTCTCGGCCAGGCAGTCCTTGAGCCGCAGCTCCACCTCGGCCAGCCGGTCAGTCTTCTGCTGCACCTCCAGGTTCAGTTCTGACAGCATTCCTTTGTTCTCCGCCACCTCCAGCTGCAGCTGGGACACCTTGTCTCGGAGCTGGGTGCTCTCCTGCAGGCAGTTGGGGAGCACAGGGGACAGATGGGCAAGGTTCTATAAAAAGCCGGGGTAGCTGAGAGGAGTGGAGCCTTTTTCCCAAGCCCACAGCTCACCTGGACGTGCTCGCAACCCAGGCAGGGTGCGGCTGGCGGCTGGGTCCGCAGCTCCTGTAGCTCAGCCTCGCAGCGCCGCAGCTCCTGCTTCAGCCGCTCATTCTCCACCATCAGCAGGTCCCGGTGCTTCTCCAAGTCAGTGCCACCCTGCAGAGAGCCGGGGCGCAAGGGGGGCATGTGGCAAGGGCAGGCAGGGGACAAGAGGGGCCAGCAGGTCCAAGGGCAGGGGAGAGGGAAGGAGAGGAGAGGTGAAAAGCAAGACAGAGCGAAGAAAAAGAGAAGGAGAATGGCGAGCAAGCGAGAGAGAAGAGCGGGGTTGAAAGAGAATAAAGAGACACTGAAGAGGAGACAGTGAAGTGAAGCTGAGTGCTCCGGCTGCCCCATCCCCTCGCTCTATTTCCTGAGTGTGAAAGTCACAAGAAGTCACATTGATGCAGAGTTCACACTTCTGCTCTGTCAGCCAGAAAGATCAGCTCCTCCCCTCCAGAGCTGCAGCTGCTCTGAGGGGACCAGCAGGGCAAGCAGTCTCTGAGATGGTGGGGGCAGCATGTTTGAGTGGCTGGAGGATGGGGCTGCACCCCTGGGTGGAAGGGCACCCCACCCCCACCCCAGAATTGCAGGTGGGGCCTCACCAGCTCTGACTGCAGTCGGCTCACTTCCTGGGTCTGACTGATGAGCTTCTCCTTGAGGTTTTCCACCTGTTGGCACAAAGCCAGGGCTACAGTGAAGTGGATCCGCACCTCCAGCCCACACGCAGGCCTGTGGCCTTGCACCTTGGATGATTCATGATGATGGCCTTGAGCCCTCTGGCCTCGGGCTTTGGGCCTCAGGCCTTCCTGCATTCAAACACCAGGCCTAGGACTCCAGGTGTTGAGAGGCTGGCCTGCTCCTGATACCCTGAAGCACCCAATCCCACCCATCACTGGACCTGCACAGGCTGGGTTCCTCCTCCCTCACCACCTGGGCCACCAGACTGCTCTCAGGCAAACTCAGGCCACTCTGAGGTCCTGGACCAGCCTTCCTATCTATAATCTTATCTTAGCTTTCCTCAAAAACCCAGATTGTACAAACTCCAGGCCCAGGCCAGGGACGCAGGTCAATGGTCAAGCCCTTGCCTAGTGTGAGAGGCCCTGAGTTCTATCCCTAGCACCACAAATATCAGTAATAAACTCTGGGTCCCATGAGCCCTGGATCTGTCCTTGCCCATCTCCCAGAACTTGCCACTTTGATTTGCCTACTGCAGCCGGAGCACATTTGGAACCTGAGTCTCTCCCTCCCATGGGACCCTGTATCCATGCCTGCTCTCAATCTGCCTTGCTGGAGAGCTGTGGCCGGCCAAGGTTGTGAGAGAGAAGGGGTACATCCTACTGTAAGCAAGGGTACCCAGATGCCAAGAGGGAGATCCCAGGATAGTGACCCTTCGCAAGAATGTTCCACCAGCCCACATCAGCCCACACTGGGGACTTGTCTTCTCCCCAGAAAATAATCCAGGCAGGCCAAATCTCTGTAGCCAGAGGTGCTGTGCAGGACTGGATGACCAAGTACCACTCCAGGAGGCTACCATGATGTGCTCCCACGGCCTTGACCAGGGAATGCATTTCCAGTCTCACCAAACTGTCTTTCGAGAGAGGCCAGATGCTTGAACGTCTTGGAGGAAAATAAAATCTCCCCACTTCCTCTGGCTGAAATGTCATCAGACAAACCTGCGCAGTGCTTGGCCTCGGAAGTCACTGTCCCCTGGTGACAGAGAGGGTGGATGCTGAACAACTCAGCCTTTTCCTTCTCCAAAGAGGTCAGAAGTGGATCACAGGGTCCACTTCCCAAAATGGGCCAGAGATGCCAGGGCTGCTTGCTCATGGCTGGGAGCAGGGCACTCAGGGCACAGGCCTAGCTGAGAGCTGTACAAGGCCTCCTGGAGGACAAACCAGTGAGGTCACCTTTGTTACCACCTCTAGTACGGCAGTGGGCCACAGCCTGAGCAGAACAACAATGCTCATGCCGCCTGTCTGTGCACTAGCAATGCTTCTGTTGGGCTGATTTTTCTGTTTCTTTTTTGAGACAAGGACTTGCTATGTATCCAGTTGACCATGAACTCAGCAATCTTCCTGCCTCTGCTTCCCAAGTGCTGGGATTACAGATGTACACCACCCAGCTCCCTGTCGGATTGAGAGCCTGAGGTGAGGGGTGCTCGGGCCTCTGGCCTCACAAGGAAGTGAGAGGTGGTTTTTCATTTGTTAGCCATAAAATTGGGGATACCCTGAACCCACTGTCAGAAAGCAGGTAAATGACAGTGCATGCCCACAGCTACTGTACATAGGACTACACAGTCATTACATTATGTTCACTGCAAGTTCTAGTGTAAAGTTTGAAGTCTCAAGTGCAGCTTCTCAGCTGTGTCTCCTGTTCTGCTGCCTACTGCAAGTCCAAAGAGCACTGTGTTCAACACCTCAGCCCCTTCCCCACAGCCCTCCTCCACTGGCCCATGCAGCTCATCAGCATATTAAGTCAAAGGAAAAACGACTGTGGCACACAATGAAGACGGTCTCTGGGCTGCGGCCTTATGGCTGACAAACTTAATGTGCTTTTCAGGAATGTCTAGGTCTCAAAGCAAGTTCGTTCCTCTCACACTGCTGCCCCCTGACTTAAGCGGGTCTGCTCCCCACCTAGGGAAAGGCCAGCCCCCCTCCCTCCCCTGCCTGCTGCCTCACCCCTTGGTGCACTCATTCCCACTGTCCCCACACAGCACTGCTGGGCACTTGGGCCCTGGGGACGTGGTAGACGTGGGTGGTCAGTGTCTGCCTGGAGCTAGGACACCCCAGCCTCCTGCCCGAAGTCGGGTTCCAGTTCCTTCCTGGCATTACCACGGGAACCCAGGTGCCTGGGTCTGTGGAGTCCATGCAGGGGGCCCCCAGAGTTGGCTTTCACGGGGCAGGAGGTGGAAGGGATTGGGAAGGGGCTATGAGAGTCATCACAAACCAAGCCACTGCCCAGTTTGCCTTGGGCAGCAGGAAGCAGAGCGGGGGGACCCAGCTGGGATATAGCAGACCAAACCCACGGGGCACCTGGCCAAAGCAGCCACAGCACCATCAGTCAGGCACAGATGACTCAACTGCTCCATGACCCTAAGGCTCGGCACCATTCAGGGTGCTGCCCATGAGTGGGCCTTCTGCCCCCAGCCCACAGGGCTGGCTTTGGAGGCTTGGGGAGGGGGCAGGGAACAAAACCAGCTTTCTCCTGAACTGGAAGACAGAGCAGGTAGATTGGGCAGAGCTAACAAAAGAAGGTAGGAAACAAGAAACACATGGAAATGGGGCTGGAAGTGGGGAGAGGGGAGCTGGCCACAGATAGGGCTCCCCAGGAACCTTCCCGGGAAAGCAGCCTCCTGGCCAGGCCAAGGAGGTGGTCCCAGGGTGGCATGGAGCTCAAGCCAGAGCTGGGTAGGGGCAACACCTCTCCCTGGCCCAAGCTCTTCACCAGCCAGAGAAACTGAGTCATGGCACAGGGCCTGGCCTGGGAAGAGCCAAGCCTGTCTGCTGACCTGACACAAACCTGCATTTGCACATCAGGCAGAACAGCCCCGCAGGTGGGGCTGCCTGTTGGGTCTGTGTTTTCTCAGCTGTCTGCTCCTGGGGTGGCCTCTTCATGCAGACAACCTGCTGATTACTCCCTACCTCCCACCGTGCTGGGCTGCCCATGTCAGCCACCTTCTGGGTAACGGGGCACCTCCCCTGGCACTGCTGAGCTGGGAAGGCTTCAAGGAAAAGCCTGGGGAGCACCCCTTCTACAGCTGCCTCTCCATCCTGCCCAGCACCCTCACCCAGGAGGCCCACGTGACCACTGGCCAGGCCTCTGTAGCCCACCCACACAGCTGTCTCCACGGTCAAATATTCACACCCTGCCCGGCCGCCACAGGAAGCAGAAGGTGGGGTGGGGGTGGCAAGAACAGCAGTTGTAAAATACAGATTTCCAAGCCAAACTGCCTGGGTTCTAAGCCAGAGCTCGCCTTACCTGGAACAGGTCTCCTAACCTCTCTGTACCTTTCCATTTCGTCATCTGTGTAAGAGGCGACCTCACAGGGGTTGTCTTAAGCTAACACGAGATAACAAATGTGAAGTACCACAGCACAGTCCAGCACATACACGCAGATACAAGTTGAATACTTCTTACCCAATATGCTTGGAAGCAGAGTGTTTTCGATTTTAGACTTGTTCAGATTTTGGAACATTTCCCTTAAGTAATATCTTGGGGATGGGACCCCAAGTCTAAACACAAAATTCATTTATATTTCATATATACTTTTATATACACTGCTTGAAGACTACTCTCCTATAGTCCTGGGGATCAAACCTAGTCTCACACATGCTGGAGGCTATATCTCTATCTCTTTAAATTTTATTTTTATATAACGGCTTGCTAAATTGCTCAAGGTGATCTCGAACTTATAATCCTCCTGCCTCAGCCTCCTAAGTAGCTAGGATTGCAGGAGTCTACCACAATGCCTAAGCGTAAATATAATTTTACACACTTTTTTAAATAAATAATTTTAGGCATGAAATAGTTTGTGCACCCTGAGCCATCTGACTTGCCACATCAATGCTGACCCACAAAGTTGCAGATTTGGGGGTATTCTGTATTTTAAATTTTTGGAATAGGGGTGCTCAACCCTAGAATGAAAGGTCCACGAAGGTGGAGACTTTTGTCTGAGAAGCTCAGCAGTACTTGCAGTGTCTTGCACATAGTAGGTGGTCAGTAAATATATGCAGGATGAATGTTGAAAAAGCAAGGGGCAGGCTTAGCAGGCTTCATAGGGCAGGCTAAGAGTGGAGGCAAGAGGGGTGCTGGGCTGAGGGACCCCAAAGGACACACACTCGGACTGCGGGCAGCACCTGCCACAGGGGAATGTGGGCCCAGAGGAGCTGCATCTTCCAATTTTTACCACAAAAATGAAGTCTAGATATTTATATAAATCAAGATTTAAATACTGGCAATGAATTTGATTAAAATATTAGCCCAAGCAGAATAACCAAATCCAACAGTTAAAAGACATAAAATTACCACACCAAATCAGTTGCATTTCTATAACTCACAATAAACAATTCAAAAAGAGAAATAAGAAGATAATTTCATTTACAGTAGCTGAGAAAAAAATAAAATATCCAGGAATAAATTTAACCAAGAAGGAAAGGACTCACAAATTAAAAACAACAAAATGTTGCCAAAAAAGATTAAAGGAGACATCAATAAATGGAAAGACCTTCCATATCCACTGACTGGAAGACTCAATATTAAGATATCAATAATACTCAAAGCAATCTACAGATGCAATGCAGTCCCTACCAAAATCTCAGAATTTTCTGAAGGCATTTTAAAAAATCATACTAAAATTCATATGGAATCTCAAGGGAAATCGAATAGAAAAACCAATTTTGAGAAAGAACAATGGAGGAGGAAATCTCGTATTTCCTGATTTTAGAACTTACAAGACTACAGTAATCAAATCAGTGCAGCGTGGCCTAAAAACAGACACAAAAACAACAGAAGGGAAGAGAGAGTCCAGGAATAAACTCACAGGGATGTTCCAATGGTTTTGTTTTAGGTCTTTTTGAGACAAGGTTTCACTATGCAGTGCCGCTGGCCTTGAACTCATTTTGTAGTCCAGGCTGGCCTCAGACTCACAGTGAGCTTCAGCTCAGCTTCTCGTGCTGGGATCACAGGCATGGGCCACCATGCCTGGCTCCACTGATTTTTGATAAGGGTTCCAAGACCACTGAGTGGGTAAAGGACAATCTTTTCAATAAATAATGCTGGGAAACTGGTTATCCACATGCAAAAAAATGAAATTGGACCTTCACCTTATTCCACAGCTGAAATTAACTCAAAATGGATCAAAGACCTAAATGTAAGAGATAAAACTGTAAAACCCTTAGAAGAAAATATAGGAGAAAAAGTTTATGATATTGAGTTCAGCAATGATTTCTTAGCTCTGACCCCAAAAACACAAAGCAATAAAAGAAAAAGTAGACAACTAATCTTCATTAAAAATTTTTTTAAAAACTTTAGTACTATGAAAAATATTATCAAACTGAGTAGAAAGGAAACTTGTAGAATGGGAGAGACATGGGCGAATCATCTATGTGACAAGGGCTTAATATCCACAGTCTGTAAGAACTCTTCTAACCACAAAACCTGATGAAAAAATAAGCAGAGAATTTGAGCAGACATTTGTCCAAATATATACTCATCCTCACTAGTCACCGGAGACATTACCAGAGTCAAAGCCACAGGGAGACACAGCTTGACGCCCGCTAGGACTACAAAACTAAAATAACAAGCACTGGTGTGGATGAAGAGAAAGTGGAATCCTTGTGCCCTAGGACTGCAGACCCTTGTCTCATGCTCCCAGCAACAGACCCCTCCACATGACATTTCACATGAGGGGTGCAAACAGCTCCAGCAAGCCCAGGTTCCAATAGGGCCAGCAGCAGCCAATTCACTCAGCCAATTGCAGGGGAGGGGGCCTCATGAGATCATCACTCAGGATCCCCCAACCCAGGAAGGGGGTTGTCATTGTCCCCACTGGGTAGAAAGGAAAGCCGACATTCCAAGACGGAGTGGGCCTTCCGAGGTCACCTGACCTCTAAGTGCTGGGCCTTGGACTGGAGCTCAGGCCTGGCGAGGCTGGGGACCAGGCATCAGGAGAAGCAGGCCGAGCACACCTTGTGGCAGGTTCTCCTTACAGAAGCAGTGCACAGGAACACCAGGCAAGTCAGAGTCAGAGTCAGACCCTGGCGAAGCTAACAGGAGGACAGAGCTCACAGGGCAACACCCACAAGGCACTGCGCTTTCGTCTGCCGTCCGTTTTCTGTCCACTCTCACAATTGCCTCATTGGATAACCACAGAACCATGCTGTTACCCCAGTTCTGAAACAGAGAACAGAACTTCACAGAGGTGATGACTTCCTACAGCACACAGCTGGTGAGGGGTATAGCTGGGGCTCAGCTCCCAGGATTCCAAATCTGAAACTTTCGGGTAATGGTGGCAACACCAGTAACCTGCTAGGTCTTATTTCCTCCAGGAACTGTTATTAAGATCACTTCACAAATGAGGAAACTGAGGTACAGAGTGGCAGAAGACTAACCATACACACAGTCAATGGCAGTGTCAAAGTCAAGGTTTGATCCTAGCCCCAGGCCCATGTGGCTGCCCATGTCCCCCCACAAGGTCAGACCCTCCAGAGAACTGCACAGAGACTGGAGCATCACCGCCCCGACCAAGACAGTTCTAGGAAAAAAAAAAAATTAGCAGGCAGGAAATTCATGGACAAACCCTGAGCAAAGACTAGGGACCATTTGGAACTCCCACAGCATCTCGGGAGTAAGGTGGGCTGGAGGTCTCCCCAGGAGGCGAAGAGCTAGGGCTCAAAGACATCTAAGCAGATCTTGACAATTACAGGGAAAAGAAGTTTTTAAAAACCTGTTTAGCCAAGGACAGTGGAGCACGCTACACGGCAGGCTGAGGCATGAGGAACAAAAGTTCAAGGGCAGTCTGAGCAGCTTGGCAAAACTGTCTCAAGATAAAGATTTAAAAAGGCTGGGGATGTAACTCAATGGCATAGATTTGTCTTACATGCACAAGGCCCTGGGTTCAATCCCCAGTATTGGAAGAAAGAGAGAGAGAGAGAGGATGGAAGAA
Source organism: Cavia porcellus (assembly GCF_034190915.1). Lineage (NCBI taxonomy): Eukaryota > Metazoa > Chordata > Mammalia > Rodentia > Caviidae > Cavia > Cavia porcellus. Next base: position 84,599,752 of record NW_026947487.1, read on the forward strand.
AGGAAGGAAAGAAGGAAGGAAGGAACGAGCAATAAAAAAAACTTGTTTAAAGTTAGAAAAGTTTGGGGCTGGGGATTTAGCTCAGTGGCATAAGCACCTGCTTTGCAAGCGTGCAGTCATAAGTTTGATCTCTGGTACCGATTAAAAAAAAAAAAGTTAGGAAAGTTTTATGATTTCATTCATACGAAATGCCAACAAAAGTGAGTCCATAAAAACAGAAAGCAGGTAATAGCAACTTGCGTGAGTAGGAGATGGGGAGTGATTGTTATTAAATCTTTTCAGGGTGATCAAAATGATTTAAAATTAGATAGACAGCTGGGCTTGGCGGTACATGCCTATAATCTCAGCGCTTGGGAGGCTGAGGCAAGAGAATCACCATGAGTTTGAAGCCAGCCTAGACTACACAGTGAGACCCAGTCTCAATAAAACTAGACAGTGGTGACAGGTGTAACACTGTCTTAATATGCTTAGGACCACTGCTGGACTTGAAAGCATACACCTGAAATCTCAGTACTTGGCAGTGTGATACAGGAGGCTCATATTGTGACTTGTATCTAGATAACCCCGCAAAGCCTCATGTAGTCATAGGTGGAACTTTTCGGAGGTAGCTGATTCGAAGTGTGTGATCAAGGGTGTAACGCTAGGGGTGTGTTACTTCCCTAAAGGTGGGCAGACTGGATAAGATATATGGGGCAGAAAAAGGTTCCCTGCTGGTTGCTTGCTGCCTCTGCCTGCCATGAACTGTTTGTCCTCTGCAATGCCCCTCTGCTGTGCCACCCCACCCAGGAGCTAGCCAACTCTGAACTGAAACCTCTACGAACGTGAGATAAATAAACCTTTCTTCCTTTAACTTTGGGTATCAGGTATTTTGTCTCAGCAACAAAATAAAGTAACACAATCACCTTGAGTTTGAGGCCAGCCTGGATTATGTAATGAGTTCAAGGTCAGCCTAACTATGTAATGAGATCCTAAAAATTTCCAAAAATTAAACACATTTTTAAAAAAAAATACACACACTTAAAACAACTGAATTGACCAACTTTAAGGATGGATTTTATAAAACTGAGAAAGAGAGAGAGAAAGGCTCAGATTGAAAAGTAAAGAGTCAGGGAAGTTTCAACCGGAGAAGCCAGAGCTGCTGCTGAATTTTGGCCTTGAGCAGAGTTGCATTATGCAGGATGGGTCCTGAACCACCACACCCCCTACGGCCGTCCTGGGACCTGGTTCTTCTGCTGCCACAGTCCCTGCGCACAGGCTGTTCCCTCAGCTCAGAATGTGCGTGCAAGACCTCAGCTCCAGCACTGTTCCAGGTAACAGCCCCCTGGCAGGTACACCCTCTCTGCAGAGCCCTTGTCAGTCTGTCCACTTCACGTGGCTGCAACAAATACCCATCTTACCCAGACTCAAGCCTCAGGGGCAGGAGCTTGCAGCTGTACCTGGGCAAGCCCTGTACTCAGCTCAAGAGGCAGCTGGATACAGAGCTGGCTGCGAAGAACTGCCGGGCTGCAGGCTAGGCAGACCCAGACAGTAAAGCAACGGGGCTCAGGGTATAAGAGGGAGATACAGCACAAAGGGGCACCCCAAGGGGGCCTCAAGGCACATGCAAACAACCAGCTTCCTGGAACTGAGGTCAGGTCCAGCTCTGGTGACTCCTTTCCAGTAGACAGGCTGTATCTCTTAGTCACCTCTGGGCTGGTTCACAGGACAGAGGAAGACCATGCCCCAGGCAGGACTGTCAACCGAGCCTGGCCAAGAACACAGGGACCCCACGTGGGAATGATGTGGCACATGGAACTGGGGACCCTGGGCAAGTGATGAGGCTCAGACAGCCGCCTAGATGGGCGTTGACTATGGAGGAGGAAGCTGAGCCTGGGGGCTGCATGGAGATGAAGGACAAGAGCAAAGCAGTGAGTTACACAGGGGAGGGCGAGTGTCAGGAAGCTCCCAGCTCAGGGTCCCCAAACACTTCCTGACCAGTTGTTGACAGGGCGATGACCCTCCTAGCACAAACAGGAAGCTCTCTCTCATTTCCGGGTATCTCCTCCCACTCACGCTCACCTCTCCTGAGAATCGAGCTCTTAGCTCCTGGGGCACATGCACATGTGTGCATGTGTGCATGTGTGTGTGCGTGATTGGTTTTGACCTCTCAGGCTGCCTGGCCAGGACATTGGAAGAAAGGGTGGACCAAGTACAGGCCTCAAAGTGTAAGTGTCCCTGCCCCTCCTACCCCTCTCCCTAGCAAGAAGAGATCAGAAGGAAGCCCAGAGCCTCTGATTTTGGCCACCTCTTTCTCTAGCATCTTCCCAGGCCAGGAGAGGAGAACCCAACTATCTACCATGCCATAGGCCTGGTGGAGTCCAGGTGTCCCCACAACGTCCTCCAACTGCTCCATAGTGGACAGTGGTCTCTGCCCATCCCTACCTCCCCAGGTACCTGGTTCTGCAGCTGGGTGGATGTGGCTTGCTGGTCACTGTCGTGGAGGGCCAACTTTTCCCGTAGGACCACCAGCTCCTCCTGAAGCTGAGCTTTCTCCTTCTGAAGCTGGGACATGGCCTCCACCATCCTATGCACCACAGGGGCTGCCCTTGGCAACCCCGACAGGCTTGAGCACCTCCCGCTGCCAAAGAGTCGCCCACCTACAAGCAAAGTAGTGGCTGATCAGCAGGGCTGTGGTGGTCCTGCTGGCAGAGGAGGGTGCAGCATGGCAGGGCAGACCACTGCAATGGGAAGGGGTGCAAGCAGGTGGGGGGTGGGCGAGGGCTGGAGGCAGTGGCAGCACGGTCACTAGGGGACTTCAGCAGGCAGCTTCTGGGAGACCGAATTGCTTAGACCAAGGCTTAGGAGAGCAACTTTGCTTGAGTGCTCTCAAAGCACATATCCCAGGTCTGAAGGTCAAGCCCCTCTCTGTGGCTCACAGGCTGTTCCTACTGAGAAAGACAAAGGTTTTTCACCCAGGAAACACTGTGCCTGGGGAAGTAAACTTCCAGCTCTCTCGGGAGGAGAAAGGAGTAGAGGCCTCAGCAGTCTCTGCAGGAAGTGGTCACCTGTGCACAGAGAGGGGGCAAAAGGAATATGTGCAAGTGCGACAGACAGGACACAGGCAAACCAGCACATGGAACAGGGGCAGCCAGGCCAGCACTGAGGGTGACACCTGTACATGGAGACCACACCAGCACGAGAAAGGGACAAGTACCGAGCTGGGCAGGGCCTTGGCCTGAGTCCTCCTCCTCCCATGGCCTTCCACTGTCCTGTCACCACCAGGAGCAAGAAAGAGACAGACAGATATGGAATTGAGGCCCATGGCCTACTAATGGGGCCCAGAATGCTTGTCACAGCTGGCCAGCTCGTGGCCAGAGCACCAAGAATGAGCACGGTCTCTGCAGGGAGGAGCTGGCCAGCAGCTCAGGGGATACAAGGACAGAGAACAGAAGAGGATGGGGAGGGGGGTGGCCTCCTTTCAGTGGCCTAAACAGAAACTGCAGAGTATCCAAGCGAACAGAGCCCAGTTCTTAACCAATGCATCTCCCTACTTGGCCTTGGTCCAGGGCTTCTGGGCTTTCCCAGGGTGAGGGGCTCCCAGACTCTGTGACTGAAGCCACCTGCACCAAACAGGCTAGCATCTTGGACCCAGGGGCAGAAAGGCACTCAGGGTTCTGCCAAAGGGTGTGAGGGGCAGAGGAGGGGAGCAGTGATGGGGGAGGGTCGGGTATCTTGGGCATAGGCAAGACCATCTCAGAACTGGCCCGGGTATGGACGGGCAGGGGTGAAGTGGGGCCGTCTAGAGCGCAGGAGCATTCCAGGCCAGCTTTCCCTCCTTCCAGAGAGGTGGGGCTGGTCTCTCCCTGCTTGGACAGTGGCCCTGGCTGTGTGGCCTGCATGTGATACAGCGTGCAAGTCACACAGAGTTTCCCGAGCTTTTGTGGCCTATTCTAGAAAAAGTGAGGGTAGACAGATGCTTCTAGGCCCAAACACGGGGCTGCCATGGGGTGCATGTGACCCATGTGGCCCTCTGCCCTCAGCAGACTGCTGTGGCATGGGAGGGAAGGCACTGGGCTCCAGCCAGGGAGCTGGTTCCACCACTTGAGCGGTGCGTGGGAGGGGCCCCGAGGGGTCTTCCTACGTGAATGGGTCCAGTGTGCAGGGTCCAGAAGGCAGGCTTGGGAAAGGAGCCTGGAGCCCTGGGGGTGTACAGTGTGGGTGACTGTTACAGCCCACAGGGCTGAAATGAAGCCTCAGAAAACTCTGTCATTGAGACACTACACTGCCACCAGAGGCCTAAAACACCCTCAGAGCCACCCCAGTGGTGCTCACCAGGACCTCAGCACTAGGACCTGAGCTGGTGCTGGGAGCTGACAGAGCCTGGGCATTTGGAGGAAGAAAAAAGGTCTCAGAGAAGCTCATGGAGAGTGGAGTAAGGGAAGAGGGAAGGAAGAGGCCACAGAGCCACCCGGTAGGTCCATCCTCACAGGCACCACCCACCACAGGACTGCCACTCAGGGCCCAGTGGGGCAGGGCCTATAGACAAGAGCCAGTCCTCACCCCAACAGGACCTGGCCTTCCTCTTCTCAGCACCTCTGCCACCTCGAAAGGAAGGCCTGCCTCACTAGCTGGACAATGTCCCCTCCCAAAGCCGGCTGCCCATACTTCAGCTGGACCCAACATCTCAGAACCTGGTTCTGGTACAACTCCAAAGAAGGGCAGACTCCTGCCAGACCCTAGCAAATTCAGACACACAGATTAACCTCCAGCCACAGGATGAGGGAAACAACAGGAAGACCAGGGCCCTTTCCTGTGGGCTTCCCCTTGGGCTCTTGAAGATGCTTTTTCCCGGTTCTCTATGGGCTGGGCCTTGCCATGAGACCACAAAGGGGGCCTGTAGAATCTTCTAGAACTGGCCTTGCTGGGCCAAAGCAGAGCCGCTGCTCCTTTCTCCCAGCCTAGAGGCTGGAAAATCCAATCCCTGTCCAGGGAGCCTTCGACCCCCACAGGCCCAGGCTAGAGGGGAGGGAGCCAGGCCTCTCAGCAGGTCGTGGCGTCTGGGAGGCTGCCACCTGTGCCCTGCTTTTGACAGGTGCTGGGAAAAGACAAAAAGTGGGGAAATTCAACCCTAGGCCCTGCTGGCCAAGGCCTCTTATCACTGGGCAGGGCTGGTGGCACGAGGGAGAAGCAGGGGACAGACGACACTGTCCCTGGATCTGGGAGAGGCAGGCTGGAGTCTCTCGGTTCCGCTCTGTGTCAGTAAAGGTGGACAAAGTCTGCCTGAGCCACCCGCCAGAGGCAAGGTGGGGGGCAGATGCGGGGATATCTTGGACTCCACAAGAGCCTCCCTGCTCGCTAGCTCTGTCAGGGTGTTTCGAGTCAGCAGGCAGCCCTCCTTTACCTGTTTTCTCTACATTCATGGCACCACCAGCTGCCGGGGCCTCTTTGTCCCGCTTGGGGACCAGCGCCTGCCTCTTCGAGAGATTGTCTTCTTTCGTCCCCTGACTCTTGGTCTTGCACCCCTTGTTCTGCAGGGCCTGCTGCCAAGACACAACCAGAATCCTCACATGAAGGGACTGTGCCAGGGAAGGACCCTGAGCCTGGGAACGGTGCACTCTGGAGCTGGCGTGGCCCTCAGGCCACCGGGTCAAGTCCTCACTGTGCTGGTGAGGGGCAGTGAGACCTGGAGTCTAAAAGGAAGTGGCCTCAGATCCCACAGCAAGACAGTGGTGGTACAAACTCCTGCCCTGTGGCAGCCAGACCTCTATACCAGCCAAGGAGGTTCTGGGCACCTGAAATCCTCAGGAGGAGCTTGGGCCAGCCCGGAAGGCTCCCCCCAGGTACAAGTCCCATTGACCCCAGAAAGCTGCCCAGCCCCACCACATGCACCTCCATCTCAGGGTAGCCACCCCACCCTATGAGCTGCTGCCATCCCGGCACTAGGAAGCTATGTACCAGTCCACCAAGCAGGGGGAGGGCTCCCCTGCCTCCTCTACTCCCCCTACCCCATGTGGCTCTCTAGAGGCTGTGGGTCCCCCTCCTCAGATCAAGGAGGTTTGCAGACGAAGAGGCAGAGACACAGCAGACCACTGGACAGGCAGGAAGCGGTAAGAAGAGTAGAAAGCGGTGCCCGGCAGCCCACACAGCAAGATGCCAGGCATGCGGCAGAGTATGGAAGCGCGATCCCATTTGAGGGCAGTAAACATAAAACAGGCAGAGAAAACAATCTAGAGAAATCAGTGGATGGTGGCTCTTTGTAGGAGGCTGGGGTGAAGGGAGAGGAGAAGCAAGCATCCTTTAAGATTTTGAAGAATCAAAAGAAACTTCACAATGGGAAGGCAAAGGGAAACACAGATGACTGTCCAGTCCATCCTGAACCTCTCTGGCATTTGAAGTTTTCACCTGATAAACATCTACAACATTCTGTTTATTTCTTAAATCAATAAGGGTCTCAGGGAAGAGAGGTCGAGGCGGAGCTTGCCTGTCTTTGTGCTCTCCATATTCAAAACAGACAAGTGAGATGTTTTAAAACTAGACTAGCAAGACGTGATCGTGCATGCCTGTCATTCCAGCACACAGGAGGCTGAGGCAAGAGAATCTTTACAAGTTCAAGGCTAGCCTGGGCTATCTACTGAGTTCAAAGCCAGGCTGAACTACACTGTGAAAAAAAAGAATTAAAAAAAACAGTTTAGAGTGGGCAAGGCGTGAGTGGACCACCTGTCACCTGTGTGTGGCAGGTTGCAGCACTCACCTTTCCCTGAAGCCCCACTTCCCACCTTCAACTAGAAATTACACCAACAGCGCCCCTAGTGCTTGTGTGGCATAACTGCAGCAGTGAAGCAAAACAGTGTCTGGCACAGTAGCAGTGATTACTATTTCTATAATCTCCATTTTTTGTTTTTTATTTTGACCATCAAAAAAAACAATAAAAGAACTGCAAAGAAAAGGAAATGTGACCTCATCAGGGTCCTTCGTTTGCCATCCACTCCCTCACTCACACCTTCTCCAACCTAGGAAGCAAACCCCTTGTATTTTGGAAAATTCCCGAAGACTTAATTTTGTCCCCACCCTCCGGCCAGCTGCTACACCATCGCAGGTTTGTTGGTGGTGGCAGCAACAGCACCGGCACCAGCTGGAAGTTCCCATTTGTCGACTGGAGCAAAGGTTACACTATTTCTGGCCTGCTGGCCAAGGCGCAGGAAGGACACACGACCCGGGCCTTGGATTCCTGCAGCATCTCTATGAGGGTCTTAAGGCTGAGGGTCACCACGCCTATGGGGTGCCGTGCTATGACCACGATCTACTCTGGCTGCATATCCACAATCCTGACACACCAGAGGGCCCAAAGGCACATGAACCACCTGGAGACTGGCTGCAACTTCTGAGAGCCTCGGCATATCTGCTGACCCCAGGCCTCGGCTTTCCAGCCCAACACCCCATAATCAAAACTCAGGAACACAGCACCACCCAACTGGAGGCCCTGCATTCCCAACCACAGCCTCCCAATTTAAATACCAGTGGCCCAAGTCAGGGCAAAGACTAACTCTGGTTTCTTTAACTGTTCTCTGACCAGACTGGCTTTCCCTCAGACCTGCAGATAAAAGGAGCAACTGGTTTAGTTTTCAGATGAACCATGTGAGAAGGACCGAGAAACGCCACAAAACACAAGCCTGTCCCTGAAGCAACTTTGGCCCTGGGCTCCTTCCCAGCTCAGGGGTTGGGGTCATACACTGCCAGGCCCAGGGCTTTCATCCATATTGGGGAAGATTCATTGCAAGGGTGGGCAGCCCTCTCCTGCCCACCATCTGTACGCTGCGCCTTCAAAGCTCTATGCAGATGTGGCTTCTGGGAAGACGGAATCTCTCCATGTTAATGCCAGAAGAGCACAAGGGAAGGCTGGGCAACACCCCCAGATAATTCACATTTCATTCTCTGCCACTGCATTTATGGCCCTTGCCTGCTTCGCATTCATGATCATTCGGTGACTCTCTGGCACTCCTGCCAGACTGTCAAATGTTTATTCTCATCCCTGTTTCCCTACACCTAGCACAGCACTTGTGCATAGTGGGTCTTTCATACCTATCTCTTCCCTGAATGTGTGGATTAAAAACAGGCAGAGCCCATGATGCTCTTTCAAGTACTTGAAGCCAGAGCTGTACAAATATTTAAGGGGCTCACCATAATCAGAAACAATACAGAGAAGGTAGAAAAAACAAAATATAGATAGACAGATAGATAGATATACAGATAACACAGTGGTGTGGCACTGAGAATTAAACCCAGGGCCTTGGCACGCCATCCAAGTGCTCTATCATTGAGCTATACTCCCAGCCCAATAATAACTTATGGTAAAACCTCAAGTAGAATATTACACAGTAGTTTAAAAGAATGAGGCTGATAGGCTATAAATATAAGCAGTTACACAGAAACGATAAATGAATAACCAAGTCTGTCACTGTAGATGTCTCAAGTTGGGACCACAAGAGGCATTCAGCTTCAGGTATTGTGTAAAACTGCACAATGTAAGTTCCTTGTACCATGGATTACAAAGCTAGTTGTGTTCAGTAGTTTAGACCCCCAGTCACCGGGTGACCGGCAACAAGTTATCTAACCTCTCTGAACCTGAATGGCCTCATCTTTAAACCTCAGATAAAACAGCAAGTGTCTTGGGACAGTTAGGAGGATTATATGAGATACATAAACCTACCCGTTCAGGAACAATGTTTAACAAACACTAACCACTACACTGCGATCTTTCTGTATTATTTCAATAATCACGCCATTCTCACACATACATGTAAAGTGTACCTTTTAAAAATTGGTGATAATAGTGGGCAAGTTCCAAGTGTTGGTGAAGCCCTCTGTGGATCTCACTTCAAAGAAATACCATACAAGCATGGTCCATGGTCTCACACCCAAAAGGAAATAAACAGCTACCCCAAACTGGCTCATTGTCTCAGTACTCCAGGCCCTGCTCAAGTCAGCGAAGACTCCATACTTCCCACTTCAACACCTCAGCCATGGCGTGGCCAAAAAGCTTCCATCACCTACAAGCAAACTGCCCCATCCAAGCAGGCTCAAGGTCAGATAGGCCGTGAGAAGCATGGCAGAGAGCTGCAAGGCAGGTCCCCAGAACCTGTCGGGGACCAGCCGCTGGAGCTTAGAGGACTAAGGGGCACCCGCCCACTCACCCCCTCCTCATGCTGAAGGCCCAGCGCTTACCTGCACGGTCAGATAGAGCTTTCGGGGACTCCCAGGGTCCGCCCACTCCACGCTGAGGGCTCGGCACTGCGCTAGGCCAGGGCGAGCTGCAACGCGGGTACTGGAGTCCTCGTCCACGCCAACCAGCGTGTCTCTTCCTCGCCCTGTCCCAGGACAGAAAGATAGGTGAGACACTCAAACCGCTGGCCACAGACCACTGGCCAAGCTCAGCTTTCGCACCCTCTCAGTGGCCGAGAGCACCTCACATGCCCGCATACCTCTGCCCTGTGTGCAGGGAAGGCCGGGCAGGGGCAGCCACCGCACTTTTGTACCAAAAGCCACCCAGACTCCCTTCTGAAGGGCACATGAGACCCCACAGGGGTATCCCCTTGCCTCACAGTGACTCCTAGGATCCACACTTGGTCTGTCTTGAGACAGTACCATAAAGAATTACCATAAAGAGACAGTACCCTGGGAGGTGCACCCCAGGGCTGTGGCTTTATTACACAGGCTGCCTCTAGGTGGCAATTTCTCCCTGCCTTCATTAAAGCCCAAACCACAGTGGGTGGCCTGGCCCTGGCTGTTCCCCAAAGCATTCTTAGGACCAGCTAAAAAGCATCCCCTTGGGCTCTGACATAGTGTCCTGCTGACTGGGCAAGCCCCTTCCCCACCTACCTCCCCCACCCCACAGCCTGTGGAGCAGACAGAGTACCAAACTGTAGAGCCACGCCCTGGGACACAATCTCATCTGACTATCGCTGGTAGACAGGTGCTTTCCAGGCCTTCCCAAGCCTCAGTGTGCTTGTCAGTAAAATGGGAGAGATAACCAACTATGCTGTCCTATGGTGAGGATCAGAAGGGAGGGGACATAATAAGTACCCACAGGGTACTAAACACAGAGGAAGTGCCCCCAGATACAGGCCTAGAGGGTCACAGCCACCACCAGCTCTTCATAACTCAGGAAAAGAACCGGCAGGCCAGAAGGATTAAGGATGTGCCTGGGGTCACATAGAGTCAGTATTCAAACCCTCTGTGCTGATCAACCCACTGCCACCCATCACTCTCAGAGGGCCTGAAGGGCTGGTGGGAGCACTCAGAGAGGCTGGGCAGAGACCCTCCCCAGCGGCAGACCATGCCTGTATTTTAAAAAGTTCATCTGACCCATGTCTCAAAGTTTGAGAATATTATTGTCATAATATTCATTTTAAAGACCTACACATGTGTGCACGCACATATACACACAAGCACACACAAACTGTAAGGAGCTATACAAAATGCTTGCTTTTTTTTTGTATTTTTCTGTGGTTTTTCTGTTCTTTTCAATTTTTGTTTCGTTAGGTTTTCCAAAGGAAAATGCTTTTGTTTTCCTTTTCTCTTTTTTAACCAGAAAACCCACACTTGCTCACATTACATTTATAATCCTCTCAACAACCTGGCAGGGTGGATCCCATCCTCTGCCCCTTTCAGACATCTGGGTCTTCCGGACCCACAGCTTTTCCTGGGGGCTCCCAGGGTCATCCCCAGCTCTGGTGAGGCGCAGTGAGTGCCAGCAAGCCACAGAAGTGGGGAGACCTTGGAAGGCACTGCTCTGGCTGCCCTGACAGCACAAACGCAGCGGTGGTGGAAGCGGATGAACAGGAACTTCCTACATGCACTCTCTGGGCCTCAGTGTCCCCTCTGTACACTGAGAGGCTTAGACCTCATGGCCCAGAAGACAGGTTAGAAAGCTAAACCAGTCCCTGCAGGTCAGGGGTGAGTGACAGCAGATTCCCAAAGGAATCCGCTGGAACTCTGTCTCCCTACTCTACCCCTGAGATCTGCCCCTAGGGAGCTCAGCAAGGGGTCACAGGTGGCTCTCCAGCCCCAACGACCCAGCTTCCACTAGGAATCAGAGAAGCCACTCTCTCCTTGACTTCCCTGCACCAGGGGACATGACCCAGAAAGTCCAGTTGGCACTGACAGCTCCCCAGGGCACAGCAGAGGCCCAGACTCGGGGACCCTTCACCACACACCTGCTGTGGGGGGATCTCTACAGAGGCCACCCAGGGCAACTCCTAAATCTAAGCTCATAGCACCCAAAGCCGGCCAGGCCACGGTCCAAACAGCCTCAGTGCGCTCCTCACGCCCGTCCAGGGCGAGTCCGGGGCGGCATCGAGTGTCAGTGCCGCGCCAGGCACCGGCACTTCACTTACCTTGTTTACACCGTGGGCAGGGACCAGGGTGAGCCCCCAAGCGTGTTCCAGGCAGACCGCCGAACCCCAACCCAGTGGGATCAGCGACAGCGTGGTCGATTCCCCCTGCGCCTTGAACTGTTAAAGTTTAACCCACACTCAGCCTCCTCCGGCGAGACTGACTGAAGAACTGACGTTCCCTCCCTTCCTGGCGCTGAGCTGCCGGACTGCTACCCTGTAATTACCTGACAGCTCGACTGAGTTTAGGAACCTCGAGAAACCTTAGGCTCATCTCTAGTATCTGGAGGAAGGAAGGGAAATAAAGAGGCATTTTAAAAATGCGGACTCACCAGTTCTCAACCTCCCCGGGCCGGTGTGTGGGAAAGGGCGGGCAGCCGGGCTGGCTGGGGCCGGGGCGGGGCGAGCCATCCCCAGCTCACGCTCCCGGGCCCGGCCCACTCTCCAAAGGGCCCGCAGTGAGGGCGTGGCTCCCAGGTTCCAGGGCCGAGAGGGGACCATGGCCCGGGGCTCAGCAGCCTCCTTTGGGCATGGGGCAGCCTGTGGAGACAGCAAGGGGAGCAGAGTTTGATGCCGGCTGGTGGGCACCCAGCCATCTGGCAGGGTCCACGAAGGACCAGTCACCTGTTACCAGGGCAGGAGCCCCAGACTCAACCTCTTCAAGGATCCCTGGGCTCACAGGACAAAACAGAGCCTGTCTCTGTGTTGGGATGCTTATTACAGAATAGGGAGGCTCAGGAGTGGGTGAGGAGGCACCAGGTGTGCCTGCCACATCCAAGCCCTTCATCCCAGTACCTGGCAGCACAAAGACATGCCAGGTCACAGCACCCCAGGAGTCAGCACCAGGAGCTGGCAGCATCTGGTGAGTCCATCCTTTCTCTTATTTTCTAACCACACTGGGCCATGTACTTAGCCTCAGTCTTCAGACTCCTCTGTCCCAGTGGCCACGCTCTGAATCCTAGCATGTCACTAAGGGGCTCAGAGGGCCAGAGGCAAGTTATGGTTTTTCATTTTGTTTTATTTGTAGTGAGACTGAACCCAGGACCTTTGCATGAGCTACATCCCCAGTCCAACCACCCCTGTTTTATTAAGACAAGGTCTAAGTCACTAAGTGAGGTGGGCTGGTCTTGAACTCCTTCTGCCTCAGCCTCCCAGGGTGCCAGGTTTATAGGCATGCACAACCATGCCCAATGAAAATCAGTTTTATACATGGCAAATGATCCTACAGTGTAGCTCATTCATGTATTCAAGTGGCTTTCACTTTGTGCCTTGAGCATTGCAAGTACTGTGCTAGGTATTACAGGTTTGGTTTGATTTTTTGAGATAGGGTCTCATTATGTATTTCAGTGTAGTTCAAGCTGACCTTGAACTACTCCTGCCTCAGCCTCCCTGGGATTACTTAATAGACATGTGCACTGCACCCAGCCTGCAGGTGTTGGCATACAAAGGTTTATTCATATTTTTTTCATTTAATAAGTACTTATTGAGTGCTATCATGTGCCAGGCACCTACCAGGGATCCTTTGTGTGTTTTTTTTTGGGGGGGGTGGTTCAGGAGAGATGTGGCCTCAAAGCTCACAGTTAAGAGATAAACGCTGCAGTTAACTCTCAGGATATGAACAGGATATGGCGAGGTGTGCCAGGTACCAGGTGGTGTGGGGTGCAGAGGACCAATCGAGGACAGAAAGCTGCGTGAGTCCATTAGGAACTGAGTAAGTGAACAGAACAGAGTTTGAGCCTTCCTTGCACACCTTTACCCTGCATGTTTAGCCTGTGCAGAGCAGCCTCGAGGGCATTCGAGCTAAGTTGCAGTCCCAGGCTCAGACAGTGATGCCAATTATAGAAGCAAAGTCAGCCTGAAGAGATAACATGGAGTTTGGTTTTAGGAGTGAGTTGGGAGCACCCTAGGGAGTTCCTATGGAGCTTCTCGCAGCGACCACTTTCTGTCAGGCAGCAAAGACATCTATTTGCATAGGGTCCACCTTTTGTGACCCATTTTGGGTCCCAGAGGGCGGGACCCACACTACCAGTAGCACCAGCCTTCTGCGCCTACACCAAGTGTTCTGCAATGGCTTATTGGGTGACTGTCCTGAAACACACACACACACACACACACACACTCAAGCTCTGACTAAAGCTTGGGAGAGAGGTGACAGCTGGCCACTCAGACTCAGAGCTAAAGGCTATTGCTGCCAAAGGTCAGGATGCAATCCCCAAGGTTGAGCAAGAGGAGAGGTGACCAGGTAAAGACAGCCATGAAATGGGAGGTCAGAGAAGTGACCAACTAGTGAGAGGGAGGGAGGGGATGGTCAGATAGTCACCTCTGGAAGAAAGCCCAGACAGCAGAAAGACCCGGGGAGCCCATTAAGAGGTCAGCTGAGGACGGCAAAGGGCAGATCTGGGAAGCCACAAATGGGGGTGGGACAGAAGCAGGAGAAGGCAATTGAGAAGATGTGGTGTTTAGAAAAGGGGAGAGCTGACATGTTTGGTACGCAGAAGCAGGCATGAATACAGAAGCAACAAACCTACAAGTCCAGGGGCTGGCAGTCTGATCACCTGCTGCCTGATGTTAGTTGGCAGAGGCCTAGAAGGAGCTGTAGTCTCTTCCGTCCTTGATTAAGACAACAAGAGGAGGTGATCCTTGGGTACAATCTCACTGGGAAGGGAATAGGAATGTGGGCCAAAGCCCAGGGCAGAAGCTAATCTGAAAACGTTGCCCAACACCACCAAGAAACTGACGTGGAGCAGAGTAGAGTGGAAAAGCTAAGGGAATAGCCCCATGTCCCCTTCTCCAAGCTGTGTAAAGAGATGGGCAGAAATCAACCCTACAGACTGATGGTGAAGGAAGGAGAAAGGCAGGGCTGCCTGCAAACCCAGCTCCTGGCAAGGTGAGCTGGTGCCTGGCACAGACGGCCGCTTCATGGTTGAAAGAGAAGACTAGGGGGATCAGCTAGGGCAAGATATGGGCCACAGGAGGCCACATGCCTGCGTTATCAGGAAAGGAAGTTGGAAAGGCAGCCAGGAAGATGTCAGGAAGAAAGAGGAAGGGTGTGTGCTAAAGCCCCAAAAGGAAAAAGCAGCTGAATTTAGCAGCTGGAGGAGTGCTAAGGTCAGAAGCATTAAGGAATCTCAGTAAGTCCAGGGGTCCAGGCCAAGAAAGAATCAGTCTCTCTCTCTCTAGTTACATGAGTTTTGGATATCAGACCTGATATCCTGGAAACTCTACTGACCTAAGATTCACAGGGTTAAGTGGTGGCTCTGGTTCAGAATCTAGATCTGCTACTTAGTACAAGTATCCTTGGGACAATTATTTTGCTTCTCTATGCCTTGTTACCTCCATATATAAAATAGAAATCTACCTTTATAGCACTGGTATAAAGATTAGACAGTACACATGTAAAGTACTAGGAACACTACTGGCATATACAAGAAGCTCAAAAATTTAATTTTATTAACTTTGTTCCATCAGTGGACATCTGCCTCTCCAGGTTTAGGCCAAGACAGCAGAACTGCATCCTCCCCACTGCCCTACATGAGTGACATTGCAAAGTTTGGGTAACAGAGTTGGTAGAAGACCACACAGCAGAGGGATTGATCTCCCCAGGACTTGCCCCCCAACACAGTCACACTTCGTCGTTTTTCTAGAGCCAATTCGGATTTCAAAGCACCTGCTCCCTGGTGCTGTTGCAGACAGCAGAACCCAGCACTCTGGTCCCTGAAGTCCAATCTGCAAACACAGGGCCCCATTCTGAGGCTGTGATCCCAGCAAATCACTCTCCCTGGTCAAGGAAAGGGCTACTTTATCAAGGGCACAGGGACTAGGTCAGGCAAGGAAGGTGCTCACCCACTCTTGGGCAGAGGAAACCAGGGAAGGGGAAAGAACAGGGGTGCTCACAACTCCCAATCTTGAGACAGAACTATTGGGGGTGGAGGGGGGCAGCAAACTGTACTTCAGAATTTTGATACAGCAAGAGCAGGCCCTTCCCTAAGGCCAACCAGAGTTCTGCTCTAACTCACAGAAGGGCATGGAAAGGAGCAGCTTCTGGGCTCACCCTGTCTGCTGGGATTCCCCAGCTGCAGCTGTCAATGGCTCAATTCCTCACTGTCCCGGAGGGCACTGGCCAAGGCCCTCCTTCCAATCCTGGGCCAGACTAGCACACTCCACCCGGGCCGGCAGGGGGAGGCAACTGCTCAGAAGGAGCGGTGGGAGGGACTGAAATGACAAGGTCTCCCTAGAGTCCGGGGTGCCGGAGACCAGGCAGGGGAGGGGGCGGCGCTGATTGACACATAGCTCCCAAGTAGGGTCTGCGCTACAGCTAGCCAATGAAATCAGAAGGGGGTCCCATGGTACCAGCAACCCCTAACCCGGCTACAGGGCAATGTTCTGGTCTTGAGCTGTATGACACCAAGGGACGCGGTGGAGGAATGAGTCTAGGATTCCGGCCTTCCCAGGTCCCCAGTAGGTCCCGGCACAGGAATTCTGAGGGCTGGTCCGGTCCAAATGCTGCACCCCAAACCGGGCAGCAAGGCGGAGCCTGATTGCCCAACCCAGCTGGGCCCCGACTCACCGGCCTGGCGCAAGCAGGATCCCCACGTCGCGGCAGCGCCCTGGCTCGGCCCGGCCCGCTGGCTGGAGGCAGCTCCACGCCGCCGTCTCCTCCTCCTCCTCCTTACAGTCTTTGGCCCGCCCCGCTCCCGCCCCTCCCGCACACTTTCCACAGGAAATGATTAACTCGGGCCGCGGCGCGTTCCCATGGCAACCCGCTGTACCCGGCGGGGAGCGGGGCGGCGCGCGTCCTCATGCACACACACCAGGCGCTTGTCTCCATGCACATGCCTGCGCACACGTGTATGCTCATCCTGTGGTGCACACACGCCTGTCCTTTCCCAAACAGGCTTGCGCCCTTTGCTGCCGACACGGACTGCACACATGCCTTTACACAGCTCCCTCCCCAGGCTGAGAAGCACACTCCTAACTGCTCATACAGGCAGCAGAACCCACAGTCTCAACCCCAGTACAAAACTTTCACACTCTAGAGCTGGTACATATGGATGCTTTGCTCACAGGGTCTCGGATACAAGCGTATTTTCTTCCCCTTCTAGCATGCACAAGTGCTCTTGCACACGAGGTAGTACGCTTACACATTGTCATGCATTCCCATGTGCTCTGGCACTACTGCTGTGCAGCTCACATACACATGCTCACTCCATGTAACACCCACACTTTGGCCCAGCTGCTTCCTGCCCAGCAGCCCCTTGCCCCACCCACCCCACCCCACCCCTGCAAATGAACCTCTCTGCAGCGGGGAGCTGCTTGGGGTTAAGGAAAAACCTCTGTGAGCCCCAGGGAAAACAGGCCTAGAGGGCAGCGCCTCCCAGCTTAGCCCCAGCCCTGGAAGGCCCTCCTCAGGATGTGCCTAGGGAGAGTGGGGAACATGCCAGCCAGAAAGACAGCTGACCCAGAGGAGCCACTGTGCTCTTTGTCTCTGAACAGAGGCAGCATTTTGTTCTGGAGTCAGCACCATTTGCCCCCTCCAGAGTGTGTAAGGAGGAGACAGTGGCAGCTCACAACCCAGCCCTGCACGCTGATGGTCCTGCAGATAACAGCCAGCATGGTGGGCATTCTGCCCCTTCCTGCTTGGCAGGGGGTGGCCCAGGAGGGCACCCGAAGGGTTATGCAGCTTCAGGTGGGTCATCTCCTGCTGCTGTCCAGGGGCTGGGCTGGCAGTTGAGAATCTCACCCAGCCTCACAGTGTCCTGGATGCCAGACCAGAACAGCAACAATTCCCCCCTCTAGAAGTGGGCTGGTTTTATTTTCTGAGATTCTAGAGTGAAGGCCAAACAGAGGGTAAATGTCACTCTCCTGGAACCCTCTGGGGAGTTAGATATCCAGCCAAGTCCTCTGAGGGGAGTCATCCTCTCAGAAGCTCTCTGCCTGACCTGAAGATTTCTGACCAAGTATCTCCTTTTATTACAGCCCCTATTCAGTGCCCGGAACAGGTAGGCAGTGCCCACTTTCAAGTATCTTAAGAGTTGCCTCACTGACATTAACTACAGGTTTCTTCTGGCAAAGCCAAAGGCAGGTTTTTAGGTTAATAATAACATTTATTGTACTTTTTCTCTGATTACAGAACTAATAGATGCTCTTGTAACCATCATCCCACCCACTGGGGATAAATGCTGCCAACATTTCAGCACAAGTTTTTTCCGTGTGCACATAATAGAGACCATTTATTCAAAGCTAACTCCATGCCAGGCATTGTGCTGAGCTTTTTTGTAAAAAAGATGTAACCCTGATCGCCCTATGAAGTGGGCACTGTCATAGCCCCATTTTTTTAAGGAGGGAAAACCCGAGCCTCAGAAAGTTCATTCACAAACGCTGGATGAGTCAGAGCTGAGCTATGAGCCCAGTAGTGCTGTGAACACACAAAGCATCATCGTATGTACATAAGTACAAGAGTTTATTACGGTCAAAGCACTAGTGAAGGAAAACTGACAGATTAGAAGGAGACATATTTGAAATTCTAGGAAAACTCTGGCTTTAAATGGAAAAACTGAATTGTTAAGTAACTGTTGGAATTTGTTTTAAGAACCCATAATATCACCAGGAACTGCATACCAACTCCAAGGTCATTTTTATGCCAGAAACTTCACTGACGGTTTACAGAGGCTGCCAACTCTCCCCTGGCCACAGGGGTGGTGGAGGATTTGCCAGAAACCTGCCCATCCCAACATGAGCCTTTGCCCTTGACACTTCCTGCCCATCTGCTAGAGGCATAGATGTCCCCAGAAAGGCCAGACAGAAGCTGGCAGCCAGAAGATTGCAACCCCATACCCATATATATCCTGTCCCCCAGGTAGGTCAGCGCTGCCATCTTTGTGTTCAAAGGAGCTGAAATCCCTAACCTCGCATGCATCTGCATCTATAAAAGACAGCCAAGGCCTCAGATTCCTTTCCCTGGAAGGCAGCAAACAGGAGAAATGATGTTTGCCTTAATCCTTATAGTAACCCAGAGTCAAGTACACATAAGACGTTTCAGTTTGAATAGTTTAACTTGAGACCCAATCTCTTTTCTCCCTCTGCAAGTGCTGACATCCCCATCATACCCCGCCCTCCACCCAAAGGCCTCTTGCTGTCACCCTGCTGCCCCCTGCCTCATATCTGACCAGTTCTGTCCTCCTTTGAGTCCTGCTCACAGACACCAGCAGACACCCCCCCCCCATGCACACACACACACACACACACACACTCACACACACACATACACACATACACAAATATGATGGCCTTTCCTGTCGGGGCAACCCTTCCTGGGAGTCAGAGCCCTTTTCTGACATAATGACAAGAAAAGCCTCACCACATGGCCTGGTGTCACATGCATGTTCACTAAACACATGCAGGGCATGCAGAATTCAAAGAACACGATGCATGAAACATACCCAGACTTTCTTCCCACGTGAATTCATAAAACTTCCTACCAGAAGGAAAAGGATACTTTAAGCACTTGTTTCAGGGTGCTCAGTAATGAGCATCCGGCAGCTATGAAATGTGTGTATCCTTATCTTGGGTAACGATTTTTCTTTTTCTTTTCTGTTTTTTTTTTTTTTTTTTTTTTTTTTTTTTTTTTGAGATGAGGTCTCACTACATGGCCCAGGCTGACCTTGAGCTCCTAGGCTCAAATGATCTTCCTGCCTTAGCCTCCTCAGTAGCTAGGCCTACTGGCAAACACCATCATGCTCAGCTAACAGATTCTTGAAATAAGCAAACGTTCTGGTGTTGAGTTCCATGTTGAGCAATCTTGACTCCACAAGGTGCTAGCTGGAACCTGTGTCTTCCTGTGCCCCCGAAATCATCATGCACTGGGCAGAGACCCTCAGCTGGGCTACAACCTCTTCCAGCCTTGGTCTTGCCAAGCCCTGAGGGCTCAGCAGATACTTGAAGGACTAGCACTTCCCATCCCCTACCTGCTCCCCCAGTGTTCCCCCAAAAGCCCATTTGGAAGGGGAAAAAATTCTTCATTTTCAGAGATCCCTTCAAGGAGCCCAACTCCCCTCCAGCCACCAGGCAGTGGTCCCTGACCCGGGTGGGACCCACTGCCGGCTCCCAGGGTAAAAGGACTGAAACTTCTCTCTACCCTGCAAGGGATTTGGCAGATTCTCTCCCTCCTGCACACTGGGAGCAAAGTAAACAGAGGCCTTTTTTAATCATTTCCTAGAGTCTAAAAAAATGAGAGGAATGCAAACACTGGGGAGATAATACAGTAAGCACCCAGTAATAAAAAGCTTTCCCAAGAATGGATAGGAGCAGCACCGCCGGTAAGCCCAGCCGGCTCCTGGATTCGCCTTGATCCCTCGCTCCTCACAAACGCTCCCCTCCGCTTCACTTGCTGCGCCCAGCTCCTCTCCTACTACACCAACCAGCGCATTATTAATTAACTTGCTTTCTCATTGGCTTTGTCCCTTCCACTGCAAATTCTAGGTGCTTTATGGCTTTTTAAAAATTTACTTTCTTTTTGCATGCTTGCGGGTCTCTAACTTGTAAACTTGCGGATGTTCCTGCCTCAGCCTCCCCAGTAGTTGGGACTGCAATCTCAGACTACTGCGCCCTGCAAGGTGGTGGTGTTTTTTTATTTTTTTTTTCACTTGATGTTTTTCCAACACCAAGGTAATAAATAGAAGCCAAGAAAGGGAAAAGCCACCCTTAGCTTATTGTCGTTGGCCCAGATTTTCTTTCTGGTGTCTAACCTTGGGCTAACTTACTCATAGTAAAAAGAGACAGAAGAAAACGATCCTTAGAATCATAAGAGGAAAACAAGCCATGGGTTTTGGGCCAGGCAGATACTCGTGTGAACCCCGGTTTAGTCACTTCTTTGGTACCTGGGTTTCTTCCTGCGAACATGACACTAATAGTAGTAGTACTTGATCCACTGGATGGTGGTAAGATAAAAGGCAAAGCAAGCATGAGACACCCTTAGCCCAGCACCTGGCATATGACTGGCATTTTTGCAAATACAAACAGCAGTAGGTGGAATGCAGATTAGCTACAATGTAATCAAAATTGTCCATGTTACTTTTTCCCACCAAGATCTGCTCTTTTCTGCAGACCCCAGACTGAAGCTGAGGTTAGAAGATCTCATGAGGCGCTAGGGTCCCACTGAAAATAATCGTTTTTAGTGGCTGCATAATATTCTACAAAGAAGTGCTGTGTGGACCAAGCAGACCATGCCAGGAGGCCAATATCCAAGCAGTGCCCAAAATTTTACCCTTAAAGACAGCATTGCTATCAACATTGTCCCTCTCACAAGCCCATGCATTCTGGGGTGATGGGAGAAAAGGAGCTGTCTGTTTCATAAACTCTTTCTGAATAGAATCTCAGCATTTTGGTTTTGCTTCCGACATGTTACCAGATTGCCCTCAGAAGGGCTGCATCAAATTTATACAGGCATTGGCAGCATTTTTTGAAGAGAACTACTCGTCACTGTAATTTACAGATTTTCTCTTGGATCTCAAATTCTAGCCCTGGCCGGCTCTCCTGAGAGGCACAAGGCATGGGGCAACATCTGAGTGATGGCTGTCAGCCGTGGGGAGCTGTCAGCCAGGCAGGGCCTGACAGAACAGGGACACTGGCTCAGGCTCCCCTCCCACCTGCTCTCAAGTCCTGGCCACTTCCCAGGTGGCTCCAAGCCATCCCACTGCCCCGTGCCCAGCAGCACACAAATGGCTCTGCCAGGTGGTGCTCTCACCCGCCCTAGAGCTGCCTGTCAGCTTCATGCAGTGTCAGTCACTCCTGGAAAGAAAATCCCTCAGGGCTGGGGCTGGGGCAGGGACAGTGTCTGGAGGGAAAGCCCTTTTGTACAAAACCCAGTCCCAGTCCCAACCGCACTGTCCATCTCTTGGCACTGCCCCTATGGCTGTCCCTGAGCCGCAGCTTCACCTGCCAGACTGTGTAGCAGCCACAACAACCCCAGCCGCCACTGCCTCCTCTTCGGGCTGCCCTTGTTTGCAAACAGCTGCGGAAGTTTTGACGCTGCTGATTAACCAGCCTCCCACGGTTGGTCTGTTATTAGTCATCTCCATGAGGCCCAGCTTCCGCCTGCCCCACCAATGTCACTGGCACTCAGGTGACGGAACAAGCAAGACGCTGCGTCAAAATAAAAAAGAGTGGGAACGTAGCACAGTGCAAAGGTTCTGGGTTTAATCCCTAGTGGTGGAAAAAAGAAAAACAGCTGAAGCACTGCATTATGAGAATAACTACGGTAGGCCCACGAATGTGTGGCGTAGCTGAGGACAGGTGGCACGGAGCACTGGCAAAGGTGGGTGGTAGCCACACGCAGTGGTACCAACTGTCATCACAGCTATTCAGGACGCCGAGGCAGGAGGATCAGCTGTTCCAGGCCAGCCTAGGCAACTTAGCATGACTCTGTCTCCAAATAAAAGGACTGAGGATGTTGCTCCGTGAGAGAGTGCTTGGCCACCATGCTCAAGACCTTGGATTCCATCCCCAGCACCATTCCCCCCAAAAGTGAGTGTTACAAGGCAGGAGCTGTGTCCCTAAACTACTACGCGACCTGGGGCAGATTTCTTCCCCAATGGGTGTCTAGCAGGGTGGTGGTGACCTCCCCACTACGCCATGAAGTAGGTGGCACTGAGAAAGGGTGACTGCAGGTCTGAGGAGAGAAGGAGGCAGAGCCCCACGGGAGACAGTACGCATGGGTCCAGCCAACACTGCCTTTGGAATCTGACTTTTGGGAGTGGGGTCCCTGGTATCCCCCAACCACCACACCCTTACTCAGAGCCCAGGAGAGAAGCACATGGGTCACCCAGGGAGCAGGCACTGCTGCCAAGAGAGGAGTGGGCGTGACAGTACTCACCTTTGTCCCCTTCCTCCTCCACGTGGAGAAAGGCAGCATAATAGATGATCAGAGCCTGAGCAGGAAGGGAGCATAGCAGGACACGGTGCTGCTCACCTGGGGGCCTGGGGACACAGCTTGGTGCGAGTCTCGGGGACCAGGGACAGATACATCCCAAGGAGCAAAGTTGGAAGTTGCTGCTGCCCAAGGTCCCACAGCTGGCCCTGTGCTCTGGGCAACTCGGGGTCTGCATGCAGGTGTGGCCCTCACAGGGGCAGTGCCAGCACACACTAGACCCCCAATCAAGGGCACAGGTGCAAGGACGAAATTGGCCATGAGAAGTGGGGGCTCTTCCATTGATAGGGAAGAATCCTGAGGTGCTGCTTCTGGTGTAAATCTCTGCAGGCAGACAGCCTAAGACACATTCAGCCACAAGACACAGATGGCACTGTGCTCCGTGAACAGAGGAGACGCCCCTGCAGACCCCAGCCATCCAGAGGGCCGGACTCAAGCCTCTGCTGAGCAGCCTCAGGTGGTAACTCAGACTTCCCTCTGCTGCACAGCACAGATGCAGCCTGGCACCCCGCTCGCACCCTGCACCTCGTGCCTTGGGAAGGAAGAGACCTGGGCACCAAGAGACTCAGCTGCTGCAAAGCTCCAGCCCAAAGATGGAACTGAGTGCTTGCCAACCAGCAAAGCCACATGACTCAGGCAGGCGATGGACAGACGGGGAGGGAGTGCTGGCTGGTGCAGCGGGAGGGCTGTGCCATCAGGTGCGCACACGGTGAGCAGCCCCACCTTCTAGACAACCCCATGCAGGCAGCCTCCTGTCAGGCCCGGGCCCCTGCACCACTCGGCCTCCCCAGGTGGTCAGGGCATCCTTGTCCCATGATTCTCTTCAGCACACATCCAGGGCCCAGCTGCCTGCCGCCACCCTGCCCAGCTTCTCTCTGCCATCCCTAGCCCCGGCACCTCTTTCAGAAGGGACCTCGTGTTCACCACATGTTCCCATTGGGGCTTGCGGTTACCTGCACAGCAGTAGCCTGTGCACCTGTGAGGCCCCAGGAAGACACCAGGAAACCCTGTGTGTGACTTCCTGATTCTGACCAGTGAGGAGCCAGGACCATCTTCCCTTATCTTCACTCACCTAGCATGGGAGTGGTCACTCTAGGGGATTCATTGCTCTCCTCCATTACACCAGAGCTCCCTAATAAGGCTTCCCTGCTGTGTGATTTGAAGAACAGACTTAACCTGTCTGGGCCTCAGTGTCCTCATAAATAGTACTATTTATTGAGCACTTACTATATGCTACATGCTACGTATTTAATGTGCATGATCACATTTAATTTGTATAGTATCCTACAAGGTGGGTACTATTCACATTACAGATGGGGAAACGTTGATTGTTAAGAAGCCACAGTGAACAGGCTGCCTGGTGAGGGGTGACCTCAATCTGGGGTCCTGGAGGCACATTTGAAACCAGGACAGCTTCAGGGGTGGTGTTGCCAGCTCAAGGCCAGGAGAACAGAATGTTCTGAAATACTGCTCTGTAGGTGCCAAAGGCCCCCATGTTTCCTCAAGTCCCTCCAAACATCTCCCAGAAGCCCCAGGGGCTGACTCTCTGCCCCTCACCCCACTCTGCCAAGCTGGGGCCACCCAAGTGCCTAGGCTGCCTCTTCCACTAGGGAGCCTGAGGCTGCCCCAAGTAGATGCTGTACTGGGAGTAGGGGGATAAATGTGAGCCCCAAAAGGAAAATGGAATGGTGATGCCTGCAAAAACCTCCTCCCACAGCCTGGGAAGAAGAAAGGGAGACAAGGTCTGGCCGCTCCCTCAGCTCTGTCCAGCTGTAGGTCGTCCCACAGCAGAGCCTCCTGGGCTTGTGGCATCACAGATTCTTCTGTGTAACCCCAAACACCCCGACTCCCTTCCTGCCCCTCCTGCACAGTGGCTCTTGTACAGCACTGGGTGCCATGGCCAGGACTGCTGGGGCCCCAGTGGCTGTTCACACCTGGACCCAGCCAGGCCGCCCTGCTGCAAAAGGATTTTTACTTCCTTGAACTTCAGCTGTGTGAGGGGCTTCAGGGGTCCTGTTCCTTTGCTCTAAGGTCTAGGCCTACTCTGTCCTAGTGTAGATTCGCAGCCTTTAACCAGTACCCACAGAGGGGCTGCCAAGCCCCCTTCCCAATGGATCTAAGTCATCTGACTTGCTACGTATGGTTATTTAACAAAGGTGTCTGAGATGCTGGGGAGAAAGGAGAGGGTAACCACACTCCTAAGAGTCCCTTAAATTCTCTAAGCTTCCCCATTGCAGGTAAGAAAGCTGAGCCTCTAAAGGATGAATGGGAACACCAGGTGTGCACACCTGTAATCCCAGCACTTGGGAAACTGCAGCAGGAGGACTGGTGCAAATTCAAGGCCAGCCTGGATTACATACCATAGTGAGACTCTGTCTCAGAAAACAAAACCGAACAAGAAGTGGGGAGCCCACAGAAAGTACTATTTTCAGATACTGTGGGGCTTTCTCTCCACTGCCCAAGTGAACAGAACCTACTTAAAACACAAACCATGCCAGTGTAGGTGGCATTTACCTGTAATCCCAGCACTTGGGAGGCTGAGGCAGGAGGATGTTAAATTTGAGTCTGGCTTACATACTTTGAGGCTAGCCTAAGTGACACAGTGAGACTATCTCAGAAAACAACAAAAGCAAAACCATAGCACTCCTCGCCTCAAACTGAGAAGTGGTGACTGGCTCTGAGAAGTGGGAGACTTGGATCTTTCCTTGTCCAGCATTGTCTCCCTCCCTCCCCTTCCTTCCCCATCAAGGAACAGAAACCAGTGGGGAGGGGCAGGTAGGGGTTCTGACTAACACACAAAACCCTTCCCTGGGCTCAGAAGTGCCAAAGTGAGTCAGGGCTCACCTCTCTTGGGGAGCAGGGAAGCAGCTGACATTCCTGTCTGCGGTACAAAACCACAACAGGCTGTGGAGTGGCAGCTGGCGGTGGCTCCAAAGCACCCTCAGAATGTTGTTGCTGGACAGGTTTGTGAGGCACTGTTAGCCGGGCTCCAGAACCAGGCTGGGCTGCTGCCACCCCAGATGTCACCCAGGAGGCCCAGGCAGGGAGCAGCCACCACCCTCTCACAGCAGGGACATATGGAGGGCCCCTGGGACCTCAGCATCAGCCCCCTCCAGACTCATGGACATCAGCCAGCTCCCTTCGGGCAGCCAGCTGCATCTCCCAGGCAGGGGAAATAGGAGACCAGACTGTGATGCAAGGCTGCCCTTCCCACCCTATTGCTAGCAAGACTTGAGGTCAGGGGAGCTGAAGGGCTCCCCCAAACTGGCCTACAGCCATCATGACTTGCGTGCCCCATAAAAAATACTGAGGACGGTGCTTTGCCTGGACTGTCACATGTATTGATTTCCTGTGGTGGCTTTAACAAAATCACTAACAACTAGGCAGCTTAAAACATCAGAACTATACTCTGTCCTAGTGCTAGAGGCTGGAAGTGCATACTCAAGGCTCTCAGCAAAGGCGCTAGGGAAGATTCCCTCCTGGCCTCTCACAGTTCTTTTTTTTTTTTTTTTTTTTTTTCATTTTCTTTTTGTCTTTTTCGGTACCAGGGATTGAACTTACGACTGCCTGCTTGCAAGGCAGGCACTTATGCCGCTGAGCTAAATCCCCAGCCCCTCACAGTTCTTCTTACAAAGGAAGCTGCACAGTGAGAGCTCTCAATGAGAAAGGAAAGGGAGGCAAGGAGCTAGGCTCCCAGGGCCCAAGTTTGAGGAGGACTGCAAGTTTGAGTCTGGCCTGGGAAATTTAGTGAATTAAGTGAGACCCTATTTTCTTTTTTTTTAATTTAATTTTATTTATTTATTTTTTTGTCTTTTTCGTTTTTATCGGTACCAGGAATCGAACTCATGACTGCCTGCTTGCAAGGCAGGCACTTATGCCGCTGAGCTAAATCCCCAGCCCCTGAGACCCTATTTTCAAAATTTTAAAAATAAAACTAGAAGAGCTAGGGAGGTAGCTTAGTATAAAGGCTTTAGTTTCTTTCTTTTTTTTTTTTTTTTTTGTCTTTTTCCTTTTTATTGGTACCAGGGATTGAACTCACGACTGCCTGCTTGCAAGGCAGGCGCTTATGCCGCTGAGCTAAATCCCCAGTAAAGGCTTTAGTTTCAACACCCAGTACTGCAAAAAAATGAGGAGGAAACCAGTCATGTTGGGTTTAAGGCACACTGCATACATCTGCAGGGACCTTATTTCCCAATAAGCCCACATTCCCGGGATCTGAGTGGGTATCGTGGTCAACCCGGTACATCATATGGAATCCTCTCAATTCACAGGAAACTGCTTCTACCCCATTTTACAGATAAGAGTCAAGAGTTTAAGCAACTTGCCAGAGGGCACATTGCCAGGATGGGAACCGGCTTCTCTGATGCTGGAATCCAAGCAATGTTGCCCCCACGCATCACCACCACCGTCTCCTCCTGCGGGCAGGCGGCTCCTCTTCCGGAGGCCATCACTGTGCTTCCTTCCTCCAGCCGTGACTCCGAGGGGCTGGGCTCCCATCCACGTGGAACCAGGGCCTCTGTTAACTAATTTGGCTGCACTCGCACAGCTAATGCAAGGCGGGTCCACTGTGTAAGCCCACGAGAGGACCTAACGGGACCTTTAGGAACTTTCTGGCTAAACCAGCTGAGGCTACTTGTGCTGGGTGATCAGTGGCATTGCCATGTTTACTGATAACACACGCTCCAGCCACACCGGCCAGCTCATAAAAGGTGTTGTAAATCTGTGGCTTAGATTGGCCTCAACTATTAGCCCAGCTGTTTAAATGGTTACAATGTGGAAGCGATCCAGGTCAAGAACCCAAGCATATATACTCCCAGCACTAGAAGAGTCTACAAAGCACCTATAAACTCTCAGCACTCACTCTTTAGAGGCTAAGGCAGGAGGATCACAAATTCAGACTCAACAAGACTTTATCTCAAGATTAAAAAAGAAAAATAGGGCTGGGGATATAGTTCAGCGTGAAAGCCCTGCCTTCAATCTTTGTATCGCTCCCTCTCTCACACACACAGGCCTTGAAGTGAGCAGCTGAGCTGGGCAGCCAGGAGGCAGTGACAGATGTGGCAGGCCCTGTTCCTCCAGCTGTAGAAGTGGCAGCTCAGACACAGCCCCACCATCAGCCCTGTGTGAGGCTGCGGTGGTGTCCAACAGTCCAGTGTTCACAGGAGCCCCACACTGAAGGGTTGTTGTTAAGTCTGCTTCCCAGCAGAGGATCCGAAGCCAGATCCAGAAGAAGCAGGCCCAGAGGCACAGAGGCTGTGAGAGGCCACGGAGCTGGGAGCACCTCTGCAGACTGGAGGCTGGCACAACCAAGGGAGGTCAAGGCTGAGGGTCAGAAGATCAGAACGAGCCTGCATTTTCCAAGCAGTGCCCAGCAAGGGACCGGGGACACAGGTCCCAGCACAGGCAGGAGGAGGAACTTGGAGGAACCCATCTTGACTATAAAGGAAGCTGCATCTGTGTCTAGTTTTAAAAGCCTCAGTGGCTTCCTGTGGTCACCAAAGCTACCCAGGGCAGGCCCACTGCCTGTCCCTGCCTCAGCTCCAGCTACACAGACTTCTTTGGTCTCAAACTGCCACCGGGCTTTGCACTTGCTGCTCCCTCTGCCTGGAATGCTTCTCCGTGCACTCTGCACATTAAGTCCTTATCCTTACACTCAGCTCAGGTGTCCCTGCATCAGAGCAGCCGTAGAGTTGGTGGCTTTAATCTATGTTTTCTCCCTCTTTTAACCTGATTATGGTTTGTTCCTTAATCGTCTTTCTCCTATGAAAGCAAGAACGTGTGTGTGGCGCACGCATGTGTGTGTGTGTGTGTGTGTGTGTGTGTGTGTGTGTGTGTATCTTTTGTAGTACTAGGGACTGAACCCAGGGCCTCAATGCATATAGGCAAGTGCTCTACTACTGAGCTGCATTCACAGCCCTTTCTACTTTTTATTTTGAGATGGTATATTGCTGAATTGCCCATGCTCATCTGGAACTTGCAGTCCTCCTGGCTCAGTATCCCAAGTAGCTGACCTTTTAGGAGTGAGCCACATGGCCAGATAAGGACTTGGTCCTCCCCCCTGCTGACCTCAGCACCTACCACACTGTCGTGTGCACACAGGTCTGCAGTGGTATTCATTGAATGGACAATGAATGAAGTCAGGAGTGGACGCTGATTCACAGTGACCTATGAATGGACTGGACTGGCGGGTGGATGTGAAGAAAAAGGCCCAGAGAACAAGCCCCAAGTGCAACCTGCTGAGGAAATACTGGGCCTCGAGCCAGGAAGACTTCCTGTAGTGACCAGACTTCATGAGAAAGCTGGAAGGACTTCCTGGAGGAGTGGCCAGACTCTGTGAGAAAGCCCAGAGGACTTCCCGGAGGAGTGATGGCATGTCATGAGGTGGTGCTTTGCCTCTGGCTGAAGCTTTGGGCATGAAGTGGAGCTTGGTGATGCTGTGCTGTCTCAGTCACAGCCACCACCACAGACCAGACCAGGAAGGGTCCTTGGTCCTTGTCATACAGCCCAGCCCATAGCAGTGACTTGGGTTGGGAGGCAGAGATTTTAGCCTGGGAGTTGAACTTTCCCCAGGCTGGCCTGGCGTCTCTCCAAAGGGCCAAAGGCTAATTGCTGCCTTTGCCTGGTAGCCTGGGGAAAGCTGGAAGGTCAGTGGGTGGAGATCATTCTAGGTAGGGAGGATTGAGACCCCCAAGGAATAGGTGCTGATCTCAGAGACCAGAAATTAAAGACACATTGCCTAGAAGCAAAACACCAAAAAAATCCCCAGGGAACAGAGGCCTGTGACTAAGAACTTGTGCTCTGGGGTTAAAACTCAGGGCCACCTCTCTGCACCAAGCAGCCTCAAGCAAGGCTTAGCCTGAGCCCAAGCAATGGAGGACCTGTGTCCTTGACCATCAGAGTCCTTGAGGGATGAAGGAACCAGCAAGGTACAGTGGGTGCTCAAGCATGCCACATGCCAGCACTCACAGTGTAACAACCAGCCTGGACAACAATCGCATGCCTATGATCTTAGCACTGTGGGAGGCTGAGGCAGGAAGATCCTAGGTTCAAGCCCAGCATGGGCAACTTAGGTAGTGTCTCAAAATAAAAACCAAAAAGGGATAGGGATGTAGGATCATGAGAGAGTTCTGAGTTCAGTCTCCAAAACACTACACACACACACTCAATGACAGAAAACCTCAACCTCAATGGCTGTTTCTAGATTGAAACTAATGAGACAAGAAAACTGCATGTGGCAGCTGAAGCTGGATTTCCTTTTGCCTTAAAGGGCACTTTGGAGACAACTGTGAGAAGCCCCACATCGTCTGTAGATTAGATAGTAGCATTGTTTCAGTATTAATTTCCTCATTCTGAGTGTTGCACACTGGCCCAGGAAGACAACATCTCATCTGTAGGAAGCACACACTGACGTATCAGAAGGGAAACAAGTACTGTGTCTGCAAGCTACTCTCTCACACAGTGCAGAGGGAGGCAGAAATGAGGACAGCACCAATGTGGTACATTGCTAACGCCTGGAGCATCTGGTGAGGAAACCTGGTAAGCCTTTATATTACTCTTGCAGCTTGTCAGTAAAGTCTGTAATTTCAAAAAACAGAAAGGCATGTGTGGTCCCCACCCTTGAGTGAGTGCAGAGGCCCCTGCAGACACAGACACTGTTCAGCCCTTCGCCTGGAGCTAGCCTGGTGTTAGCACAGAATCCTGCTCTCTGTGCTCAGTCCTAGGATGGCTAAGCATTCCACTTCTAGGTGAAGCCTATATGGATTAAGTATCCTTGAATCCAAAATCTGAAACTTTTTTTAAATTTTTTGCCAGTGCTGGGAATCAAACCCAGGATTCATGCATACTGCCACTGGGCTACAACCCCAGCCCCTGAGACTTCTTAAACACAGATATCCTTGATATGACACAATTGGAAAATCCCACACCCGACCTCATGTGACAGGTCACAGATAAAATACAGACATACCGAAAACAGTATACAAAATTACCTTTGGCCATGTGTATAAGGTATACATGAAGCATAAATTATTTAGACTTGGTTCCCATGCCAAAAATATCATATGTATACAAATATTCCAGAATCCAAAAAACATCCGGTATCGTAAACACTTCAGGTCTCAAGTGTTTCAGATAGGGGACCCTCAGCCAGTAGCTGAATGTCCTGGGTGTACAATGAGCAAACTAGTCCATGAGGCTTCCTGCCACCACAGAGCCCCTGCGGCCACCCCTTTGGCCATAGGCAGGGTTATAGGAAGTAACAGAATGCAGACTGGACATCTCAGCCCACCCAAGAGCTGGGCCAGCAACCTGCTAGCCAAATAAAGGATTTCCTGCACACAATATTTCAAAGCAGGGAAGTAACCCTGGGCCTGGATAGCTGTGTCCCATGGGTAGCAGGAAGCATGAAGGAGCCAGGCCACCCTCCAGCTCAGCCTTAGGCCAAATGGTTTTTCTTTTTTTTTCTCTTTTTGTTTTACCCCTCTTTTGATTTTCTGAGACACAGTCTTACCTCGCATTTCAGGCTGGCTTTGAACTCACTATTTGGCCTAGGTTGGCCTCAAACTCACTGGGAACCTCCTGCCTCAGTCTCCCAAGTGCTGGGATCACAGGTGTGCACCACCTCATCCAGCACCCCGGGCAAATTGTTAACCTGCATCCCTGGGCCATCAGCTTGGCTGGAACACAATGTGAAGGGTGAACGAGCAAAAGGCAGCAGGGCACTTCATGGCCAAGGAATGTGGCCTTCAGCATGACTTACCCCAGCCCGGCCCACCTGGCAGGTAACTGTCCAGCCCCTGAGCAGTCCCAGGCTGTGCTGCCACACAGGTGACCTGCTAGGGGACTTCCCTCCAGTGACCTGGTAAGGGGCGAGTATCGTACCTGGGCGAGGCAAGCGAGACACTCTTGTCAGTCTCCAGAGTCACTGTCCACTTTTCTCTCTTCACCCTTCACCGCAAAATGCCAGGCGTCTTTGCAAGACTGACTTCCCCAGCCAGCCAGGGAGGGTCCCCAAAAAGGTCAGATGGCCCTTGGGTGAGCGCTTTGAGCTCAACCATGAAAGCTGAGATGCATGTGATTACGAGGAGGATACAAGCTTGCGTGCATGCTGTTAAACACCGTGCAGGGAGGACACCACTCCACTTACCTCCCCAGGCCGCCGTGGGGCCAGCTGTGACTCAGGCTTTGACCTCAGCCACCTGCTTAATTTAGCGCGGTAGCAGCTGCCCACCCAAATTAGCTGTCCCTGCCCAGCCTCGGTTCTGCCACTCACATGCCTCCATCTGCTTTGGGTCTTTGTTTTGGGGGTTTTTGTTTTGTTTCAGTTTTTAGACAGGGTCTAACTATGTAGCCCAGGTTGGCCTCAAACTTGTGACAATCCTCCTGCCTTAGTTCTATGAGTGCTGGGATTATAGGTGTGGGCCACCACACCTAGCTTGCTTCAGTTCTTGGAAGCCAAATTGGCACATTACTCTGAGAAGCTGGGTGATTGTTTTTAACTCATCTAAGCTCAAACAGTAATGGTTAGGCTGAAAATTAAGTCTCTCTTTAGCCTTCTGAGAAGTTAATGAAAAATATGGGTCCTCTGTCCAGTATAAAACTATGCAATTACTTTGCATTTAGTATCTGAATGGGGTTCATAGGCTCTCCCATTAAGCTTTGGAAGAGGGCCCAGCACATAGACTAGAGCAGGAGGGTCATGAGTTCAAAGCCCACCTGAACTACATGGAGAGACCTTGCCTAAAACAAAACAAAAAGGCTTGGGAAGAGAAAGACTAGAATAGGTGCAGAAAATTTATCCCTTCTGGGTGTGATGATGAACACCTATAGTCCCGGCACTGGGGAAGCTGAGGCAGAAGGATCACCACAAGTTTGAGGTCAGGCTGGGCTATAGAGTTCAAGGCCAGTCTGCTCTACAAAAGCAAGACCCCATTTCAAAAAGAAAAGAAAGAGGAAAGAAAAGAAAAATTGTATCTAACCATCACTTCTGTGTATGTGGGTGTTCGAAGCGGGCCATAATCCAGGAAGTCATCAGTTTGTCCTATTGTCACAGTAGGAGCCATTAGGTTCCAATTCCAGAAGTCAGGCTCTTTGTTGCTACTCCGTGGGGGTACGTACCTTTCATGGGCACTATGCTCTGTGACCTCAGGCTCCCAGGATGTGGCTGTCACACAGAGGTGCCACACTGCTCCTAAGCAGCGCCAAGATGTGGGGTCTTGGGTCCTGCAGTGGTCCATGCCGACAGCTGCTGCCTGGGGCAGTGAAACCAGACACCTCGGGGAAGGTTGGGCTCACACCCAGTCATGCATGAATATTTTACACCAGCAGCCGCTAATGCTCGGGTTCACAAAAGTCACTCCAGGAAAGCTGCGTCCAGAAAGCACAGACCCTGTGTCTCCCCTTCACGGTCTACTTCAAACTGCAGGGGCTCCACTTCAAACTACAGGGGCTCCATCAGAAAGAGGCTGCAGGGAGCCAGAGCTGTGCAAACAGAGGCTATGTCAGGGACACAGGCTTTGTCTTCCAAGGTCCTGGGAGCCATGAGCCTCCCAGGCCACAGTCAGGTCCTGGTGTCCTAGGAGCTCTGTCTCAGGATGCTGCCTTCCCCAAAGAGGTGACAACAGCCAAGTCCAGAGAGCCAAGGATACTGGCTGGCCATCTTCTGCTCTGTCAACTGCTGGAGCTTCACACATGGCAGTTTCCGGGAATCCGGAGCTGGGCCAAAGAGCTTCCCATGCCTGCATGGCGGGGCTGCAGAACACCTGGTATCCCTTGCCTTCCTCCTCCCTTCCCTTCAAATTCCCCTCCAGAGCCTTGTGCTGCGTGGGTGACATGTCACAGCAATCCTCAAGACTACAGTCACTCTGACAGCACAGTCATTTTTTGAGCTAGGCTAACATTTTCTGAATGATCAAAGAACATGCGTCTCTCATACACTGAAGAGGAAAGGACTGCAAACTCCCATTTCCACAACCTCATGTTGCTTTTAGAAGTTTCTATCCTTAAGACAAAAGCCACTTTGCCACCAGCAACCTATACCGAGAAGGAAAACAAAAATCTCACATCTACTTAAGAGCGCTCACTACATACCAGATACCAACTGGAGCATTTCCCATGTGTTAACATTTATCCAGGCATGGTGGTACACGCCTATAATCCCTGCACTCTGGGAGGCTGAGGCAGGAGGACGAACACTCAAGCCCAACCTGGGCAATTTAGCAAGATCCTGTGTCAAAATAAGAATTAAAAAGGGCCAGGGATTCAATCCTCCCGGTACTTCCACCCACACACGCACTAAAACAAGCGTTAACATGTATTGTCCCCCAAACACCTTGCAGCAAGTTCTATTATTGTCCCACTTTCTGGGTAAAAAGCTGAGGCACGGTGGGGTGAAGTACTGGCTCCAGGTCACTCTGGGCACTCTGGGTTTGTGCCTTCCCCTCTGCCTACGGCCTTTTTCTGGGGCCTCCACCCTTCTCCAGAAGGGGCAATGGAAGCGAAAGCAGCTCTGTCCCTCGCCCTGTGACAGAACCCTGAGTGTGCCAAATCCCGGGCCTGTGTCATCTGGTATCACCTTTGCAGCTGTCCTGTGAAGCCGAAGTGTGATTTCTGTCCCTTTCCCAGGCAAGCACTCTGACGTGAAGTAACCCGCCCAGCGAGTCGCCGGGCCAGGCGGAGCCGGAGCCGGGTTCCAGGCGCTGCACACGGCCACACGCCCACATGCAGAGGCCTCCGTGAGAAACACGGAGAGTGGGCGGGGCCGAGGGAGCCACGTGGGCGGCCTTCTGGCCTCAGTCTTTGCAGAACTCTGCTCGGACTGGCCGGCCTGAGGGTGGCGCCCTGCATGCACGACTCCTGAGAGTGAGGTCCCTGGGCTGGGGTCCCACCTGCCCTGACCCAACCAGCCTTTTTGCAGGTGTGGGCAGAGGAGGAAGCCCAAATGCTTCCTGACACAGGGCCGCTGGCGGCTGGGCCAACAGCACCTTTCAGTAGGCGCTGAGAAAGTAGCCCACTGCGGGGCCTCGGTGCCAGCCCCTTGCAGTGGGCTAAAGCAGAGGCAGTCACTGAGCTCATTTCATGATGAGAAAACCAAGGCTCCAAAATGTCAGTTTGCTCAAGGTCACCACGGACCCCAGTACAAGGTCTGCTTATCCAGGTGTGGTAGACCCAACGCCTGAGTCTCCAGTACTGTTAGGAGCCCATAAAAATGTTTTCACTTCATTTAAAAGGGGGAAAATGAATTTTTCGAGTGAAGAAATGTCTTCCTATATAATATGAATATATGTATGTTTATGGCACTATATTAAAATATATATTAAAATGTATTTTATATATTATATAATACATGATTATACTACTTACTATAGTATATTATATACTATTATATAAAAATAGTATATTATGTATTATACATTTTATACTTATATAATATATAATTATATGTATATTACAATCATATAATATATAATACTATATTGTACATTAAAAAAATCTTAGTGAGGGGCTAGGCATTTAGCTCAGTGGCGTAAGTGCCTGTAAGCACAAGCATGAGGTCCTGAGTTAGATCCCCAGTTTAAAAAAAAAAAAATTAGTGGTAAAAAAGGACTCACAAAGGCAAGAGTGTCCAGCTCTTGGAAGTAGCTGTGCGACTTGAGTAGACTGACCTTGAACACAGATCTACTAGCTCCAGTGCCAGGGGAGCCAGAAAGGGCAACCTGGGAGAGCTGCAGAATCCACACCCCTACCAGGGGCACAGCCAGAGCAGTCACTTGGGCTGGGCTCATCCACTGATGAGCAGCCCTGCCTCAATTCCTGGCCTTCCACGCAGCCACCAGAGTGGAGAAACTAGTGCAGGAGGCAACTCGTCCATAAAGAGAAGGACAGGACTGACGGGGGGACGGAAGACAGGGATCATCCAAAACACTCCACCTCTACCGTGGGAATTCTGCCTTTCAAAGTCCATGTAGCCGTGGTGTTTGGCAGACATCACTGCCTTGGGAGCCACAATGCACCGGGCTCCCCACTTTGCTATTTAGTGTGCTCTGTGGCCTTCAGTTACTTGACCTCTGTGACTCTGTATTTTCTTTAGTAAAATACAAATAATATCAAGCCCAACCCCATTCAGCTATAGTGAGAACTGATCACCATAAAATGTTTTCTACATAGTAAAACTGTTGCAATGAGTAAAAGCCCAAACAACATTCATTTGTTTGGGAAAGAAAAAGCAAAAAATCCAGATCCCAGCATCCTTAGGGCCTAGAGTGATTGCTCTACCAAGGACTTGCATGAGACATCAATAAATGTGGAGAAGCCACCAAAGCCTCAGTAACTAGGGTCACACTATGTGGTCAGCTTTTTTTCCCCCTCCAGGTCTTTGAGGGGAAAATTTAGACAGGAGAGCCTTGCCTCCAATTAAGGCATCGTCAGAGTCAGAAATTCAGCTAAGGTGACTTGGTGACTTGCACCACACTTGAGCTTGGCAAGTTCAGGATTACTCAACCCAAGACAGAAACCATGAAATCAGAACAAAGGCCTGAGTAATAAGCAGCCCCAAGGGGTCCCTCCAAGTGAGCAGCACCAAGCAGAGCATGTAGGAGCCACATCTGCTGGGCCCAACCCACTAAGGTGAGAGGGGGTTTTCCAAGGCGGCCTGGAGATTGTGGCATGGGCAGCCTGCCCCTCCAGCCCTGCTTCTGCAAGTCCCCCAGGATGTCGCTTTTTTGTGTTTTTCTCTAGTGCTGGGGATCGAACATGGGACCTCAGGAATGCTAGGCTAAGTGTAGCTGTACCAATGAACCCCAGGAGGTATTTTAGGGGGTTTTAGGATTTAAAAAAAGAATTGGGCAACCCATTTGGGACCTCCCACCCCTGTCTCTCCTATTCTCCATTCCTATTTCTCAATAAATTGTCCTGTTCTTAAAAAAAAAAATTAAAATGGGGTGGAGCCTTCAGCCTCCCCACTCACCCCACCAGACCTTGTACCTGGGGACAAAGACACCAGTGCCCTGACACACTGTCCCTCTCACAGAGGCAAGGCAGGAACTGGAGCTCTGGCGGGACCTTCCAGCCTCCCCCTGGGTTCCTGCTGGATGGAGGCAGTTCCCAAAGGAGGGGACATCCCAGGTGTCAGCATCAGAGGCCACCACATGGACGTGGAAGTGCAGAGTTCAAGCCCTGCCTCCGACTTTGGGTGAGTTTCCCATGGTAGTGGCCCCTAGGAGAAGGAAAAGGCCTAAAATTAGTGAAAAGGAATTTGTGGCCACCCCTTTCCCAGGAAGCCTAGGGTCAGATCTAAAGTATTCAGTCACATTTTTTAAAGTGGTGTCATAGCCAGGTGTGGTGGCACACCTATAATCCTGGCACTGTCAGACTGAGGCAGAAGGATCACAAATTCAAACCCAGCCTGGATTTGAACTTAGCAAGAACCTGTCTCAAAGTAGAAATAAAGCAAAAGGGGTGGGGTAGGTGTGGAGGCCCTGGATTCAATCCCAGTACTGCAAAAAAAAAAAAAAAAGTAGCATCATATCCTCTATACCTATATTTAGTAAATGATATTCCATATTTAGGAAGGCACCACTTTACTTGTAAAGTACTACTGTACACATTTATAGTTTAGGAACACATCATCAAGTAAATTGATTAAGAACTGCTAAAGGTTACCATCTGCCGGATAATCTCTATGCTGCTTCCTAGCAGAGTTCTCTTTGTTTTCAGCTAAGTCCAAATCTTGGGAACCAGTTTGCCTTTGAGCAAGCTGTACTCCCTGGCATTTTTTTAAACATTCAAAAAATTATTGCAAAGGTTATAGGCGTTATAGAGTTCATTCATTATTCAATAGAATATGCAACTTGATTCTTTCTAAGGTTACAATTCTAAAGCCCTTGTGCAATGAGAATACTTTTGGACACCACCCAGAGTGGGAGAAGCGCAGGGTGAACTCAGCTCTGCAGATGCAGTGATTAATTAGTATAGGTCTGGCCTTCGCTGTCATTGCTACCTGATGGCCTTACGCAAGAGGGAGACTGGGAAAGCAGAGGTGATACCTGGAGATGACCGTAAAGTTCACAAAGGGAAAAGAAGGAATCAAAAGCTTCTTGCATGGCTTTGCTGTTTGTCAAAGCTGGCTGATTCCCGGCAGGGCCCTCTAGTCTGCCCTGTGAGTAAGAAGGGAAGGATTCCTTTTTGTTTTAGGGTCAGTCATGGGAGAGATGCTGCCACTCCTATCAAGGGGTTCTAACTCCCCTATTTTAGGAATCATAATGGGCAATTTCATAATAAAAATAAATCTTTGTGTGTGTGATCAACCTAGGGCCTTTGTATGCCACTCCCTATATCGCTGAGCTACATTCCCAGCACTGAGCCTTCTTTTAAAAACAAACAAGTAAGCAAAAAAGCAGGGCATGATGATATACATCTGTATTAGCACTTAGGAGGCAGAGGCAGGAGGATCACTGCCAAGTTCCAGACCAGCCTGGGCTACATAGTTAGACCCTGTCTCAAAAAAAGAAAAAAAGCACTGCCTTCAGGAGAAAAGCAAAGCACTGAAGACCTGACTATGGAAAATTAAAGCATGTTCTCTTCGGATAGTACTTTTCTTTTGTGGATTTCTGCAGTGATTAATATTAATACAATCTGAGCTAACATTACTGTCTACTTATTCTGAGCCAGCACTGCCTATGGCATTTCATTTCATTCTTAGAATAACTCCATGAAGGAAGCACTGGTTTTGGGGGGGAGATTTTGGTTTTGTTTTTTTCTTTTCTGCAGTGCTGAGGATGTAACTTGGGCTTGCTAGGCAGATGCGCTGCCATTGAGCTGCATATGCCCAGGCCCAGGAAGCACAACTCTTGATTGACAGCCCTACTTCATAGATTAGGTTCAGAAAAGTCAAAGGATTTAACCAAAAAATTGTGCCTAACAAAACTCCATGACAGCCCTGGGTTCAATTCTCAGTATCACACACACACACACACACACACACACACACACACACACACAAAAGCCAGCTCTAGGCCCTCTCTCCAAACCCAGGAAGTGCTGGACTGTAAGCGAAAGTCCCCCTCCAGCTAGAACCTGACTTCAGGTTACCCTGTGCAGGACCTCAAAGCTTCGGACAGTCATTTTCTCCTTGATTTTATCAGACCTGGCGGCAGGGCTAAGAGCAAGATTTTCCCCTGATAGAGGCCTAAACATCTGGCTCACCAGGTGTGGAGGCACAGGCCTGTAATTCTAGCACTCTGAGAGGCTGAGGCAGGAAGACTGCAAGTTTGAGGCCAGGATAGGCAATTTAGAGATTCACTGAGACCCTGTCTCAAAGAGAAAAAGGAAAGGACTGGGGATGTACTGCCATAGGAAGCCCTGGGTTTGATTCCCATTACCACACACACACATACACACACACACACACAGTTCATCAAAGGTCAAAAAGGAAAGTAATGGTAGAGTTTTTCATAAGACCCCAAAAAGGCACATCATGAAAACAAAAATGGATACTCTCAATCCAAAAGCCTTCTCCTGGCTCTCACCCCAGCCCTGTAAGGAAACATTATCACTCCGTCAGTGCTCACTATCCAGAACGTAGTGTGTGTGTTGCCAATGAGTGTCAGCGTTGGTGAGGAGAGCAACTAAGGAATTCATCCACTCAATAGAAGAGACCAGCACTGCGCTGAAAACAGAGCAGCAAACGGCGGGCGATCGGGTTGCTACAGCAACCGCTTAATTGACATTTTCATTTCCCCAGCATTTGTTCTGGGCAGGTGGGGCAGATTTCCACCCTCAGGGAGCGGTGAGCATGAGGGTGTCCCCGTTTCCCCCTGCAGGTGTTCGTTGCTGAGGGAATGATTGCTACCCTCTCAGACTAGGCCTGGGAGCTGGGGTATTTGACAGTCCCGGCACACAGCTCCCCCTGCCTGCAGGGCCAACACTACCACGCACTCGATGGTGAGATGCTGATCTTCCTGCACTTGCAGGCTGCATGGACCTGATGCTGAGGCTCAGATGGAGGGGACCTGCAGAGCGCAGCCCAGTGACATGGGTGGGCTGTTCCACACTGGCTTCCTTAGCCAGCCAGGTACATGGGGTGAGGTGGCAGCATAGCTCAAATCCATCAAGAATGCAGGACCTCAATTTGATCATTTTTCTGTGCCAGACCACATATTGCCAGCAAATCTGCTGCCAAAAGACAAGGAGCAGAAAAACTGGGGAGCAAGCAGCCTCCGCAAGCTCATCCATGGACAAAAGTGAGCCTGGGTTTACCTGCAAGGCAGCTGCCATGCCAGCTGCAAACCTCCGGGCAGCCACGGGCATGCAGAACTCAGGGCTCCTGAGCTCTGCTGCAGTATGAGATGCAGCCCTGGCAGGGTCCTCACAGCCACGTGGTTCTGGAGGACAACGCTCATGGAATACTAAACACAGCTCAGAAGCTCGTAGACAAGCACCTGCTTCAGCCCCACCTGCACTTGTCCACGGCGGTTTCTCATAAGGGCAAGGACCTGTGCGGGTCTGTGACCCAGGGCGTGTAGACAAGATGGTGATCAGAAGGCCCAGCTCCATGGGGAAACAAATTATTTTTGCAAAGACAGAAAAAATATTTTAGGTGGAAAAGATACTGATTTGGGGACTTCACTATGAGAAAAGAAGGACTCCAATGTCAGCCTGAATTGCCTCAAAGGCTAAAGAGCTTTGCTTAACGCAGGTCTTCCCAGGTTTTTCCCTGTCGTCACTTCTGCCTCTTCTGTCACTTATAAAAATCTGGCATCTTCTGTGAGTGTGAAAACCAAACAACCGAAGGCATTGCCAAGAACAGCTGCATTCAGCTCTACATCGAAAGCTGATTTGGAGTAACCAGTGCCTGAGAAATGCAAGGAGAAGGGGCTCGAGGACACAGGGCCTCTTCCTAAAAGTACAGAAGAACACTCTGGGAGGTGACCCTCATTTTGAGTGGCAGTATCCTCTCCCCAAAAAGACTAAGGATTATGGTAGAGCAAATGCTTAGCAAGTATGATGCTCTGGGATCAATCCTCAGCACCAAAAATATTTAATTTAAAAAATTTAAAAATTAAAAATTATTTATAAATGTCTCAGTAACTGAAATGCTTCCCCCTGGGGGGGACTATAAATGTGGGCTCCTCCCCCATTATCAGCCTCTTTTTATTTTATACTTGTGACTTGATATTATAATATCATTGACTAACATTATTGATTAACATTTTGATTAACATTATTATTCAGTGTTTGTACTTAAATTCAGTGTTAGGTGTATTTACACAGACTTGCTTAGATCCAGGTTTAAGGGTTTTTTCTAATTTAAAAATTTGTCATGCTCGGGCAATACATATTTGTCAGTTTGACACTTTTAGTATTCTAAGTACTTTGCTTTTGTTACCTCCTTTCTCCATTGACAACGCCACTCTAATAGAATTGGATGGTGCCTTCCTGGCTCTCTTTATTCCCCACCAACCTTCCTACTCACAGTAAATACTGCTTTCAAAACCTGCTGCAAGAAAAGACATCACCTCTGGCGAATTCCTTCTCAAGCCCCACAAGTCCAGGGGCTCTGGTTGCAGGACAGACAGCCCAGATGTCAGCCCCACTGCCCTGCCCAGTGCCCTCTGTCTAGGCTGCTGAGAGCCATGGAAAGCACCACTCAAACCAGGCCACTTTCTCCCAGCTTTCCTTCCACACATATTGGCTCCCCTACTCCAGCCAGAGCTATCCCAGCACTTGCACGATCCATGTTCCCCATGGGGAGAAGACAGTAGACAAAATCAGAGTGAAATGGAGTGTGTGGTAATGGACAGTCAGAACTATGAGGAAAAATAACTCAAGGAAGGAGGACCTGAGGCTGCAGGTGGGTGGTTGAATTCATCCTGGCTCTTTACCTAAGGGCTTTTGACCCCAGGTAGGGTAGTCAGGGAGGACCTGGCTGAATGCAACACTCATGACTCACTGCACCCAAGGAGGAGCCCCTGATGACATGAGCATAAACCCCAAACTCTTTACCGTGGCCTTTGAGGTCCTGCTGGGGCTGTTGCGTTGCTCTGTCCAGCCGAAGAATGAGCCTCCCCTCAAGTCTGACACTTCTCCATGTGGGTCAGAGGGAGGGGCCAGGGCAGGCTCTGCCCGTCTCAAAGCCTCTGCTCTGCTTGTTCCCTTCTCCATGTTCCTTTCTCTGGCCAGACCACCATCCACTAGGACACAGAGCTCATCTCTGGCCAGGCCACCATCCGAGCTCACCCCTTTTAAAGGCTGCTTCCTCAGAGAAGCCCTCCCTGACCACGCCCATCTCTTCTCTCTTTAAATCCCATCACACCCCAGTTCTTATCTTTGAAATTATCTCATTTCCTGTCTGCCTCCACCATGAGGAATGCAATCTCGGAGGGGACTAACCAAGGCGACCTCTCAGGGTCAGACCCCCCTGGACTTGGACCAAGCAGCAGCAACATTCCAGCGGGTATTGCGGAGGGAGAAGTTGATTCATCAAGCAGAGCAAGGTAACAAACTTGGGAGGAATTCGCGGCAAGGCTGGAATTCCTCAAAATCTGACATCCAGTCCCTATTTCAGGTACTACCATGTCATCAGCAAGAACACTGATAGCAATAAAAATCATTCAGTGACAACTGAAGAATTCAGTTTCAAAACAGGGGCAGTGGAGCAGGCCTGTAAACTCAGCACTTGGGAAGCTAAAGCAGGAGGATCGCTGTGAGTTCGAGACCAGCTTGGGGTACAAAGTGAGTTCAAGGCCAGCCTGAACCATATAGTGAAACCCTGTCTCAAACAAGACCCCTCCAAAAAAAAAAATTAACTCAGTTTCAGGCAAGGGAAGTAGCTCAATGATAGAGCACCTGCGTAGCTTGTGTGAGGTTCCTGTTTTGATCCTCACCACCACACAGACGCACACAAATTCAATTCCATAATTCTGTTCAGTAATTACTTAATCACAACCAGGCCATTGTGGCATATACTTGTAATTTTAACTGAGGCAGGAGGATTATAGATTCGAGCGCAATCCGGGCAATTGAGTAACAACAAAATCTTATCTCAAAATAAAAAAAAGCAGGAATGTAGCTCAGAGTGAAAGACCTGGGTTCAGCCCCTAGTACCAAGCTGAAACCACCAACCCTTCACTTGGTCCTATGCAGGGTTGCCAGTATCCAGGGGTGACCCCTTTGGCCATCAGAGGACCAAAATGCCATCCTCAGATTACCCTTGATTTTCAGGCATCCTGTAAAGAGCGTGTGTAAATACCGATTCCATTACTGTCCTTTACTTCTGGTCACCTCTCCCCACACCTCAGGCAACCCACTTTGTGTTCAGGGTCTCACTAAGTACCTCGGGCTGGCCTGAATGCTGGATTCTTGTGTCTCAGCCTCCTTAGTGCTGAAATTACAGGTTTGTACCACCATATCCAGTTTCTGAGCTATGTCTTTACCCCATAAATAACCTTAAATCCTGTCCTCAGGAAGACAGATTGGGGCTAGCTCTCCCATCTGCACGTTTGGCCACCCTGTGAAACTCTCTTGCAAAATTCAAAACTCATAATTTCAGTGATAGGCACAGCACAAGGCAGGCAAAAGGCCTTGGCTCATTAATAAAATCGACAGAATTGAGTTCTGAACTTGACCCTGGCAGTGCAGAGACCAGTCATTAGATGCACCTGCTAAGCATGGGGTGCATGGAGGTGATTAGCAGGAGCTTCTGAGGTATGGAGCAGACTCACTGGGTGCACACTTATAATCCCAGCACTTGGGGGGCTGAGGCAAAAGAATTACAAGTTGGAGGCCAACCTAGGCTACATAGCAAGTTCAAGGCCAAACCCCAAAACAACAAAAAGCCCCTACAGTTAGCTCTTTCACTTCTGACATGTTTGTGGGGCCTAAAGGAAAACCTCCCTACTCCACCCTGGAAAATGTTATTTAAAATCCACATAAACCATTGATACAGTCAGGTTCCTCTGCTC
Source organism: Cavia porcellus (assembly GCF_034190915.1). Lineage (NCBI taxonomy): Eukaryota > Metazoa > Chordata > Mammalia > Rodentia > Caviidae > Cavia > Cavia porcellus. The sequence continues at coordinate 84,643,002 of NW_026947487.1, forward strand.
CTTACCTGTGAGTCAGGGCCCAGTATCTCTGAGACCAGGACACTTCCTAGGGAGGCAGGTTGGCGTTCAGCATGAACATCTTCACTGGAGGTGCTGAGGCCAGGTGGGCAGCACCCAGGGGCTCCCTCTGGAGCCAAGCTGGGGTCTCTTGCCCACTCTGTCCTCTGCCGGGCCCACCTGTTCCAGCCCAGCCACACCAGGGCTGCAGCTACAAACATGGCCACCAGTAACTTGGACCCCTCTGCCAGGCTGTGGCTGCAGTTCCCTCCAGACTGTAGCCTGCAGCAGCCTGTGCCCTGGAATTTTCTGCTTGGTTCACCAATTCCTAGCTGGACCCAGCAGAGGCTTTGGTGTTAAACAAGGCAGGCATTCAGCCTGTAGTTCAGCAATTAAAATCATTGAAGACAAGGTCTCCCTCAGCCTCCAGGGTATGACCTGCGTCACAGTGATCTTGAAATAGGGTCTCTGAGGGGCTGGGGATTTAACTCAACGGCATAAGCGCCTGCCTTGCAAGCGTGCAGACGTGAGTTCAATCCCTGGTACCGATTAAAAAAAAAGAAATGGGGTCTCTTGTTGTTTTTGTTTTGGGGACAAGGTCTTGATAAATACATAGTCTCATTCATGATCCTCCTGCTCAGCCTCCTAAGTACTATGATTACAGATTAGGCATGCATCATTGCTCCTGGCTTGATCTTTGGTTTTCATCCCCACCTCATCCCTAGACCTCATCCCTTGGCTCTGATGTCAAATCTTACCCAGACTGAACTCCCTCACCCCCTCCACACACTGCTGCCACCTCTGCCTGGACCCAGGGCAGTCACGTCTCAACTCCACAGCAAAGCCACCCTGTTAAACCCCAGCCAATCACATTCCTGTCCTACTCAGAGCCTCTAGTGGTCCCTGCATCACTCCAAGTAGTTTTCCTCAAGGCCACTCTGTTCCCAGAATGCACCAGACGCCTGCGATCCTTGCCTGTCCCCATGCCTGCTCAGGGTTCTCTTCCTTGGAACCACTGTCCCTGAACACCTCATTAAGAATCCACTCACTGCCAGTCCCTCATCTCCCAACTCTGCACCCCCCTCCCCTTCCTTCTCTTTAGTTGCTGGTTTTTTGTCCTAGGCCAGTGGTGAACTATAGTATTTGTGCTGTAGTGGGTTGTTTGCAACACTGAAAGCTCTAAAAGTTTTGCCCTCACTGTCCTAGGCCATCCCATCTCCTCAGAGGAGGAAGAGACTCGAGTTTTATTTGTCATGACCTGCAGTTACTTGTTTTCAAGCTCTGCAAGGCAGAGGCCTTTGTCTATGGTTTGGGAATGGCTTCCCAGCAGCTCGCACAAAGGAAACTCAGGGACATGAGATGGAGGCCACCACGGCAATCTGTAGGTGCTCTATAGGTGCCCACGCCCATCACAGCTGTGATGCCTGCAGCCCAGGCCCTCAGAGGTGCAAACTCCAGCAGGGGTGAAGCAACTAGAAGGGGACTTCCCTAGTGACCCTGGGTAGGGCTGTCACCTCAGGGTCTCAGCAAGAGCCCCCTGAGAGCACTGTGAAGCTCCAGGCCCCAAACTGTTTCAGGCGGGAGAAGCAGAGCTGCAGGATGGCCCCCCACCTGTGGCCTCCCAGATGGTACTAATTGTTAGAGAGCTGAGAAGCAGCATTTGTGACCTGCAAAGCGCTACCAGGAAACCCAACTGCCTGGGCCCACCACATGCACTAAGTACGATTACAGATTAGGCATGCATCACCACCACCACCACCACTACCACCACCAGCCCCCCCCCCCCCGCCCGTTCCCACCCCCAGGTGTCTCCATACCTGGTCTGGTGTTAACTAGCAGTGAAAAGCAGATTAGAAATGTCACCTTCCAGGCTAGTTCCAGGCTGCACCTCTGGTCTATGTTCATTCCACTGTGACAGGTCCAAATACCCAAGCAAGTACTCAAGTCGTAAGTTTTCATTTTGAGACAGGGTCTCACTAAATTGCCCTTGAACTTGTGACTCTTCTAAGTAACTGAGATTTGCTTCATACACCATTGTGCTATCATTACTGGGCTTTGAGAAACCCATTTACAGGAATTTTTGCGAGTTTGACTATGACTTGGGGTAAGTCTTTCACAAGCAAAACAAAGAAAGGCTGATAAAAAAAGAATTTCATTTTCTACAGGAAAATATATTTAGTCTTTGTCCTGGGATCTTGGAAGAGTTCCTAAAGCCTTGACTGGTATTATTCAGAACCATCCCAGTGAATAGAAAACAAAGCCTCCACGCTGAACAGCAAATGGGCAGTGGTGTGGGAAGTCCTGTCCTGTAAAGACTCCCTGAACCCCAAGACTCCATAAGCACCCTGGCTAGTGAATGCAGGTGCCTGCAAGAAACATGGACACCTTTCCACCCTGGGAAACTTTTATGGGTGGAAAGTGTTTTGGTGTTTTTGAGACAGGATTTCACCGTGTAGTTCACTTTGGCCCTGAACTCACTATTAACCCAAACTGGCCTCAAACTTGTGATCCTCCTGCTTCAGCCTCTCAAGTACTGGGACTATAGGTGTACATCACACCCACATCATTTTGTTCTTTTTGTGTTTTATTTTGGTTTGGTTTTTTATTTTGGTACCGGGGGACTGAACTCAGGGTCTCTGCACCAAGCTAATCCCTACCCCTTTTAAAATTTTTTAGTTTGAGACAGGGTCTTGCTAAATTGCTCAGGCTGGGTTTGAACTTGCAGTCCTCCTGCCTCAGCCTCCTGAGTACTGAGTATTACAGATGTCTACCACCACTCTCAGCTCTAGATCTTACCCTTTCTATCCCTTTATTTTATTCTTTGTACTAAACCGATTTAAGTGCTTTCCTGAGCTCTAGGAACTGTTTGTTCTAGCAAACTGTTGAACCTGAGGAGGGGGATGCGGGAACCCCAAACATTCAGCCAGTCATTCAGAAGTACCACCAGTGGAGGACTCGCTCCAGTGAGTGCATGTGGTCTCAGACCAAGCCCTTCCTCTGTGGGAAGCCCTTCCCTGTGTGATGCTAACTCCAGGGAGTGCCAGAATCAAATGACACTGCACACCCAGCTGGCATGCAGCATGGGCTGACATGGACAAAATTCACACATATTTGGCACACATTTGGTGTTATAAGAGTTTTGGGGGCAGAAAAGAATCAGAGATTCCAAACTGAGTCTGAGAATGTCACACATATAAGGCAGTTCAATTTTCTGCTCTTTGCAGGGAATGGACAGGGGCCCTGAGGGGAGTTTGCAGATGATACAGATGTGTAAAAGGTCAAGACTACCCTTTCCCTTTGCCCTACTGTTCGGGGTGTTTTTTGGGGGTTTCTTTTTTGGACAGGATCTTGCTATGCAGTTCAGGCTGGCCTTCAATTCACTCTGTAGCCCAGGCTGGTCTTGAACTCATGGATATCTTCCTGCTTTAGCCTCTCAACTACTGAGATTACAGGCATTCCACAACACACCCAGCCTGACTGACTGGTATTAGAGATTGAACCCAGGGCCTACATCTTGGATAACCAGCCCCAAGAGTACATTGTATATTTTTAGATTAAGTCTGGGTGCCAGAAGAAGTCTTTGCAAAACAATTTAAAAATACTCAGAGCAATTATAGTTGAAACATCTTTGCTGTTAACTGAAAAATCAGAAGCCAAAGTTTTGTTAGTTAGTCATTATTTCCTGTCTAATGCTTGGGTATTACCACACATTTTGGAATCTATTAAAGCTCTCAACTCATTTTACCCAGATAAGAATTCATTTTTTTTTTTTTTTTTTATGATTCCCTTGGGAAGTAAGAGATGTCCTGGCATTGTTGTTATGTAGTCATTGTTTTCTTTTGTACAAAGCTGGAAGGGAATAGGGGTGATTTAACTATCTCAGGAGAGACTACATGGGAGCGGAACTTCAGGACCAGCGTCAAGATAGGAACTGAATGGCAGAGCACACAAAGCATTTGAGCTCCTCCCAGCACCGCCTCCCAAAGAAAGATGCCACACACGCAAGGGAGTGTGCAGCTGTAATCTCGCAGTTAGGAGACCGAGTCAGGAGGACTGCGGTGATCAAGGCCAGAAGATTTACCCTGTTGCAGGACTTCATGCCTGTCATACCTTCAGGCAGCTAAAATGAAAAACTAGAAGAGTTTACATATACTATTCCAAGGTTCCACCTTCTGTTGGGAGGGGAGAAAATCTCAAAAATTTAGATTTCCTGTAGGAGGTAAGCTTAAATTTTTTTTCAAGGCGGAAAATATTCATTCAAATCAAGCTTGGTACAGGGCATGGTGGCATATGCCTGTAACTCCAGCACTCTGGAGGCTGAGACTGAAAGATCTAAAGTTCAAATATAGCCTAGGTATCTTAGTCATTTAGGGATACCCTCTCTCAGAAAATAATAGGCCAGGCATGGAGGGACATACCTGTAATCCTAGCACTTGGGAAGCTGAAACTGGAGAATTGCTATGACTTGAGGCCAGCTGTACAAAGCAAGACCCTGTCTCAAAAACCAAAAAACTTAAAAATAAATAAATAAAATAAAGAGTTTAGATGTAGCTCAGTGGGAAGCCCTCGGTTCAATCCCCAGTGCTACAAAGGTGGAGCAGGACTTGAGGAAATTTCTAGGATGAATTTCTCTTTACTTCCCTGCCCCTTTAAACATTAACCCTAGAGTGCTACGTGCATCCTTCCCTTAGGTGTCATAAACAATGCCCTGTTCCGCGCAGCTCTCCATGTTTCCAAGGAGGGGATGGTGAGAGGATGGAGGAAAAAGGATAAGAATTGGAATACAGAAAACTGAGCCTGAATGGAGCCCTCTCTTCTGACTGAAGGAGGGAAGGAGGAGGAGGAAGAAGAGAAGAAGGAGGAGGAGGAGGAGGAGGAGGAGGAGGAAGAAGAGGAGGAGGAAGAGAAGGAAGAGCAAGAGCTCCAACAGCTGCAGCACATTTATTTATGCACTTGGGGGTATAATGTGAAACCTCTCCCCTAATAGTTTATCTACATGGCTTGTCTCAGGCACCCTGAATTCTTGAGACTGGAGCAGTTTATCCACGTGACTTGCCTCAGGCACTCTCCGTTCTTGAGGCTGGCCTTGCTTCTGCCCTGCACACAATCAATATCCAGTTCCAGCTGCTCCCACATCTCCCCCTTTTCTGTTTTATAGTTGTAAGTGATAGGTAGTTAGTTGAGGCTGGAGGAGCTGTGTTTGGGGGGACTCTGTAGAAGACCTTCCCCTTCTTGAATCTTTTTCATTTTAGGTGAACTTGTTCCATTTAGGCTAAAGATCCCCAGTCTAAGATTTTAAATCTCTATATATAACAACTGAATCCTATACAGCACATTATCCCAGAACAGTGATCGGTTACTAGTCTAGTTGGCAATTGTTTTGTACCTCTTGTGGTTAGACTATCCTGCTGGATGTCCAAGATCAAATTAAAGTGAGACACGTGTTAATCAATTTTTGTTATTTATTGAGGTCAGTTAAGTTTCTTTAGGATTTACATCTGTATTCTGACTCTTACCCTTTTTTCTCCACCCTCTAACTGTCCTCATCCTGGGAACATTGCAAGCTCTGCAGGACGTGACATTTGGTACCTGAACAGGGATACAGGGAACAAGGAAATACACTGGATAGCAGGTGAGAGGAGACCTCTAGCTGTGCACACACAGAGAGAGACAGGCTTAAGACAGGCCAAAGAGAGAGAAGTGTGTTGATTTTATCAGACGTTAAGCATGAGACACATACGTTCTCAAGAACCATAAATATATATAGAAATCCTTGTACTATTATGGATTCCTGTACTTGCCTTTCTTTTGTGGACCTGGAGCAGGCAATGTCTCAATGATCATGCACCTGTTGAGATGACCACAGAGGATTCTGTTGAGTACTATCTTAAAACCAAGTCCTGAAGACTTCTGGGAGAACATGGCAGATAGATAGCAGCGGCTTCAGAGGCTCTCTGAGAAACCACACTTAAAATCCAGGAATGGTGCCGGGCGAGAAATCCTAAGCAAGGGGAGATATACTTTGCCGATCCAGGAATGAACTAAACTAAGAGAAACCAACTGGAAACACAATCCCAGTGATATAACAGGAACAGAAAAGGTCTCAGCGCGGAAGCTGGACCCCGAGCCACTGGAAGCTGCGATTTGAATTTCCTGCAGCCACTGCTGCATCCCAATCAGCATGGCAAGGAGAGAGGCACGAAAGCTCTGAGATTGGGAAGCGGTGAATGGAGTTGAGAGCAGGATTGGCCAGGAGCCCTGCATCAACCTGCAGTGAGTGAGCGGATCGGAGACCCTTCCATTGGAGGCTTCAGCAAAGGACATACTGGGACCAGGCAAACTAGCTGGAACAGGATGCTGCAGTGTCCTTAGTCGAATATTCCCCTCTCAAGCGGGATTGGTGGGGAATGCCTGGCCTGCGTGATGCCACTAAGACCCAGTAGGCTAGCCCAAACCAGGTCCCAGCACCTGGAGGTGCACCCTAGCAGTGAAGCCTTCAGTAGGTTGACCTGGAGGGGCGGGCCAGCAGAGGCTGCCCAGGTCTCCATCTCCCTAGTACACTGCAGTGGGCGGGAACACCTAGCTGGTGCAATTCAAACAAACTGTAACTGACAAAGAAAGAAACTGGGCCTCTTATATTCACTTGTATAAAAGGAACAAAAAATATAGGAAGAGGGAGCAACAAGAAAGGGTCCTCGGCTCCCAGTCCTGAGAAACATGCAATATCAGTCACGGCACCAATAGACATAAAGTACTATCTCCAGAGCCTCATAGACGAGTTCAGGAATGAAGTTATTAATGACCTAAAGCAAGATATAAGTAGAATAGTCAGAGAAATGCTAAACACTACCCAAGAAAAAACAGATCAGATGGTGGAATGGAAGAACAGAAAAAAAGGGGAGAATTGTTTGATGGAGAAATATAGAAAACATAGAATACGTGAAGCAGGTTCAAAGAGATTACCAGGAAACTAAAAACTCTATCAAAAACTGGCATAACAGCTTGAAAGAAACTAAGGATAGATTATGTGAACTGGAGGGCAGATTTGTAATGTGGGAGCATTAAATGAAAAACTTCTTAAAAATAACAAAAAAACAGCAACAATACAAAGGCTAGAAGATGATAAGAGGATTTATAACTTAAGAATTAACATAAAAGAAGAAGTAGGGACACAAACAAACGGACTACAAAAGCTATTCACAGAAATAATCCAAGAGAATTTCCCTAATTTAGCAAAAGGTAAAGATACTCAGATGTACAAGGCATACAGGACCCCAGCCACCTACAACCCAAACAGAGCTACACCCAGGCATATAATAATCAAAATTCCAGAAATCCAATATAAGAACAGAATATTAACAGCCATCAGAGACAAGAAACAGATCACTTACAAGGGAACACCCATCAGAATTACAGCAGACTTCTCGGCACAAACCATCAAATCACAAAGAGTGTGGGGGGAAATAATTCAAGCTTTGAAAGATAATAACCTCCAGCCAAGACTGATATATCCTGCACAACTGTCCCTGGAAATTGATGGAAAAACAAAATGCTTCCAGGATAAAGAGGAATTTGCAACCACCAATTCAACTCTACAGAGAATACTGTAGGATATTCTAAAAAAGAAAAATACCAAGATTCCAGAAATAGTGGCAGAGAGGCCACCATGAATGGAGCAGAAAGAGAAATGAAGAAGACAAACTGACAACAAATGACAGAAAAAGAGCTCAACAGAAATGAGGCAGAAAAGATCGGATGGTAGGAACAGCTATTTTGGAGAAAACAAGACATCATAATAGCTAGTGCTGATTTAGTATCATCTTGTTTTGAAGTCCCATCAAACTTGTATTCTTCTGTCTCCATCGGTCTTAAAGGTGTATCTTATTGGATTTTATTATATGTGATAATATAAGTAAAAACTTTTAAGACAAGGAGATTATACAGAAACCATTGTTCATTTTCTGTTAGTTGGTTCTAAATACCCTGTAATACTGTCATTCTCTTGAATGGTTTTATAGTGTCTTAATATACGAAGTTATACTCAAAGATTTCAAGGAAAGAGACACTATGGTAACTATTTTTATGTCAGGATATCTTGTGGTGAAACACTATTTTGCTTAAATTGTTATGTTTTGACCTGCACTGTTCTGTTGTTATGCCCTTTTATCTCAATCCCCCCTTTTAAAAAATTATTTATTTTTTCTTTTTATCTTTTTAAGGGAAAAATAAAAAATAGCAGGATACATTATAGTAACCTACTTTGATTTCCTATTAACTTGATTTGAAATGCTGTATTGTCCTCACCTTCTTATTTTGACTGATTTTCCCCTATTCTGCTTTGCTTGATAGTACCAAGTTTGAAAGTATAGACAACAACTGTGAAGACAGTAAGATTCATTATGACGCCCATTCTGGATGACTATTATCTTCTTTTAAAGTCCTGTAATGTCTCCAATGCTTTGGTTTTATTCTTTACTGTTTTATTCAATTTTATTATAATTGGCAATTCTTCTTAAAATAGCAAGAGGCAGTATGGTAACCATTGTTGATCATCTTGTATTTTGTTTTTACATTATCTATTATGTTCATCCTTTTGATTTGACTGACTCTGTCCTGATATGTCGCATTTGATTTTACTCTCTTCAAAAAAAAGTAATAAGAACTGTGGGAGTAATAAAACCCAAAATGTGTAATTGTCATTGTACAAAAGAAAAGAAAAGAAAAGAAAGTGCTCTAAAGGTTATAACTGCATATATGTTTAACTGTATAAGATAGATAACCATATTACTGAGTTTTTTTTTTTTTTTGGATCATTGAACAAAACTGTTTGCACTCTCACTGTTTGAAAATCCACTTTATATGCTTCAATTTTGTAACTTGAACAACTATTTCTAAGATGAGAATATGTAATCTATTAACTAGTGATTTCTTACTGTTTATTTTTTAAATTTTGTATTACTTGTACCCTTTTTGTTTTTTTCTTTTTCTCCTTAAATAAAAAAAAAAAAAAAACAATCCTGAGCTGAAAAGAAATAATACAGCAACAGCTTGAACCCACTGGCTTTGCTCAGTCAGGGAAGGAATGATGGGGGGCAACAAAGATCTTTGCCCACTAGAGGAGTGTTTCACTACGGCTTCAGTTTCACAGCTGCCCAAGGTAAAACTGACAACATTGACTGCACCACAAGCAGCAGCTACTACCTCTTCAGCTCAGAGAAACCTTGTTACATCACAGGTCCAAACTTCCGCATCTCAGGAAGTAGAATCATCCTCTCTTTCTCTGTTGCAATTGGCATTAAAAGAAGCCAGATGGGCAGGGGAATCCATTGAGTGATTTCAACCTTTCTACCCTCTTGGTTAACTCCAAATCCCTAATGGCACAGGGCACATGTCTTCATGAAGGCATATCCTTTAAGACCCTAAAAGAATTAAAACAACTACCTATGGCACACAGTCCCCTTTTTACCTTAGATATAAGAGAACTTACATGACAACAAGTTACGACCCCAAATGATTGGAAGGGAATAGTTAAAGCATGTTAAAGTCCAGGGGATTGGGCCAGGGGTTTAGCTCAGCGGTTCAAGCGCCTGCCAGGCAAGTGCCAGGTCATGAGTTCAATCCCTGGTACAAAAAAAAAAGTCCATGGGATTATTTATTGTGGAAGGAAATTTGTCTGAGTGCACGCAAATCAGGCTGTTCATACTGCCACTCACGATATAGCCATAACATAACAAAAGTTATGTTAATTGAAGAAGATACCCTTGTTGCCACAAATAATGAAATTACTTTTAAACTACAAGTCTATGAACAAATTAAAATAGCTGCCATAAGGGCTTGAAGGGACTGTCCTTCAAAGGGTGACCTTGATCTGACCTCCATCTGCCAGAGTCTTGATGAAATTTTTCAGGATTTTGTGACATGCCTATTGCAGGAAAGGGAGAGGATTATCGACATTTCAGAGGCTAATAAATTAACTGTTCAACAATTGGCCTTTGAAAATGCAAATAAATGACAGAAAGAGGCCTTATGAGCCTATAAAAAACAGGCTACTCTGTCTGAGATGATTCGGACTTGCACAGACATTGGCCCCTCATACACACAAGGTGCTGACTTGGAAGCAGCAACCACTCAGGCCATTCACCTGCAGCCTAGAGGAAAAGGAAGTGACATGGTTACTTGTTTCAGCTGTGATTTGGGGGGACATTTTACACAAAATTGCTCTGCTGCACTGGTAAAGGCAACACAGCCATTGTAACTCCCTGTTCAGGTGTTACATGCCACGTCCTGTGCAGCTTTCCATGTTCCCAGGATGAGGACGGTGAGAGGATGCAGCAAAAAGGACAAGAGTTGGCACATAGAAAACTGAAGCCGTATGGCGTGTTCTCTCCTGAGGAGGAGAAAGGAGGAGGGGGGGGAGGGGGAGGGAAGGGGGAGGGGGAGGAAGGGAGGAAGGAAGGGAGGAAGGAAGGGAGGAAGGAAGGAAGGAAGGAAGGAAGGAAGGAAGGAAGGAAGGAAGGAAGGAAGGAAGGAAGGAGCGAGAAATCCAATGGCCGAAGCACATGTACTTATACACTTGGGAGGCTGAGTGTCCCGTGAAACCTCTCTGCCTAATAGCTTGTCCGCTTGTCTCGGGCACCCAGTGTTCTTGAGACCGGAGTAGTTTAGCCCCGTGATTGCCCCAGGTGCTCCGTGCTCTTGAGGCTGGCCCTGCTCAGGTCCCGCATGTGATTGATCTCCAGCTTCAGCTGTTCCCTACAAAGCAACTCACTTTTTATGCTTTCAAGAGAGAGCAGCAGTAGCTGAGTGATTGATGGCTGCAGGGGGAATGGTGGTTATACCCGACCTCCAGGGGTCTCAAGGCGGTGGCATGGTTGGGGCTGGTACATTAATGTGAGGGAAGCAGAGCAGTCCCCAGATAAATGTGGTCCTCCCAAACAGGGCAAGGGCTGCATGCTCAAAGCAATGGAACCCAGAGTTCACTCAATTTATTCCTTAGAGATTGGTTTAACTGAGCTAAGATATGTTGTAGGTACTGGCAGTGTGAGCTTCACACACCAGCTAGATGGAGGATAAACCGTGTGTGTGTGCACTTGAGAAAAAGAGAGGAGGGAGAGATAAAAAGTGCGGTTTTAAAGATAGAATTAATGCCCTTCGCCCTTTGCCTACAAAGACAAGAGCACAAATTCACCTGTAATGTCAGCGCTAGGGAGGCTGAGGCAGGAGGGTTGGAGTTTGAGACCAGCTGCACAGTGAGTTTAAGGCTGGCCAAGACTACATAGCAAGACCCTGTCTCTAAAAGAAAAAAATGTCAAGTCACTGCTTCTGGAACACAAGATGAGAGCTGAAGCGCTGAGAATGAGTGTCTACCGTGCTTCATGGCAGGGCTGTAAGACTAAAGGGCGCCAGCACCGCACTTAGCTGTAACGGGGAAGAATCTTAGTGATGGCTCACACCTGTAATCCCAGCATGCCGGAGGCCGAGGCAAGAGGATCACTGTGTGTTTGAGGTCAGTCTGGGCTACACAGTGAGCGCAAGGCCAGCTTGAACTATATAGTGAAATCCTGCTTCAAAAAAAGGGGGCCAGGGATTTAGCTCAGTGGCACGAGTGTCTTCCTGGCAAGCACAAGGTCCTGAGTTTGATTCTTGGCACCAAAGGAAAAAAAAAAGGTGCAGGAACTTTATTAAAGAGAGAAACTATTTCTCTTTCACCAATACTGTTCCTTAATGGTGGAAATCTCAGTAAAACCCATTGAAAATGCCTGCCTGAGTCCTTAAAGAATGAACTTTTCCATCTCTTCTGAAGGCCTTTTTCTGTGCTTTCAGTTTGAAAATTTCTTGTGTTATTTGATTTTTTTTTCCCCTCTCATTCATTTTCTGTCTCTGTGTGTCTCTCCCTTTTTTTTCTATACTGGGGATTGAACTCAGGAAGTTTGCACTGAGCAATATCCCTGTCCTTTTTTATTTTGGAGACAGGGTCACACTAAATTGCCCAGGTGGGACTTGAATTTTCTAAATCCTCCCGCCTCAGCTTCCCAGGTAACTAGATTACAAAAGTCCATGCCGTGTTTTGGTACATGTGTATGTCAAAAAGCATTTAAATCAGTTTAAACACATTTCCTCAAACATTTACCATTTTGTTATAGTGAAAACATTCAAAACCCTTTCATCTAGCTTTGTAAAATATGTAGTAGGTTATTGTTAAAGTATGAAGTAGGTTATTGTTATTTATAGTCACCTCACTTTATGGTAGCACACTCTCTTTTTTGTTGGTGGTGGTTTTTTTGAAACAGGGTTCCATAGTAGTGCAAGCTAACCTCAAAATTGGGGTCCTCCTGCCTCAATCTCCCCAGTAACTGGAATTAAATGTGTGGATATACCAGAACTTCTTATTCCTAACATAATTAGGAAAATTTTACAAAGAAACATAGTCAAATCTCAATAGATAAACTACAATGGCACACTAAAAAAAATTCAAGCAATCTAAAAGAAAGGGCAAGTAGAGAAAAACAGAGTGAAAAAACATCAGTAAAGTGATGAACCTAAAATTCAAATATTATTAATTATATTACATGTAAATAATCTAAACACACCAATGAAAGCACAAAAGTTGTTAAGCCAGAGTTTTTTTTTAAAAAGACACCTTTGTTCTGTAAAGACAAACTTTACATATGATATAGGTATATTAAAGGCACAAAGATATGCCTGGGCTACATAGCAAGAACTTATCTCCAAAAAATCCTAGTAGAGTATAACAACTATTTATACAGCATTTACATTGCATTAGGTATGAGTCACCTAAAGAGGATTTAAATATACAGGATGATGTCTGTAGGTTCTATGCAAATGCTGTGCCATTTAAAGGTTCCACACAGATACTCTCTGCTGGGGGGATCTGGAACCAATCCCCCTGAATCCTAAGGGACAACTGTACTCATTATAAAGATGTATAAAGCCAATATTTATTTTAAAGTCTCAGGGCTGGGGGGGCAGCTCAGTGATAAAGCACTCACCTACCAAGCATGAGGCCCTGGCTTTTATCTCTAGCATGAGGGTGAAAAAGAGAAAGAAAAGGAAAGAAAGAAAAATCACTTATAATAAGGAAATTGCTATTAATAAATTTAGGTTTTTTCCTAGTCATACTTAGCTACAAATAAGTTGTATATATAATACTGAACATTCCTCTGTGACTTAACTTTATATCCCATACTGCCTCCCATATCACTGAAACTCTTCATAAGCAACGTTTCATTAATGGCTGTAACACAATTTTATTTACTATTTTTGTTGTTTGATTTTCAATTATCATAAATAATGGTTTGATGAACAAAAAAGCCTATTTAAAATACATCATGCCATCAGAAGCTGGAGTGGCTATTATACAAAGGTAAAATAAATTTCAGGTTGGGTCATAGAGCACTTGCCTAGCATCTGTGGAGCCTTGGGTTCCATCCCTAGCCCTACAATGAAAATAAAGTTTCAGAACAGGAAAAATTATCAAGAGTAAAGAGGGGACTGGGGATTTAGCTCATTGGCTTAATCACCTGCCTGGCAAGTATAAGGTCATGAGTTCGATGCCCAGTACCAAAAAAATAAAATAAACAGGAATATTGTGGAATCATAAAAGGATAAATTTACCAACATTAATAGGCCCAAATATTATCACCCAACAACAAAGCTTCAGATACACACAGCAAACAGGGAGTGGAATCCCAGCACTCGATAGGCTGAGGCAGGCAGATTGTAACAAGTCTGATGGCAAACTGGGTTGCATAGTGAATCAAGGCCAGTTTAAACTATAAACTGAGATTGTCTCAAAAGAACCAAAAAACAAAACAAAAATAACAAATACAGCAAAAACTGATAGAGCTAAAAGAAGAAATGGAAAAACCTGCAATTATAGTTGGAGACTTTGATGTACCTTTTAGTAATCTATATGATAAAGAGGCAGAAAATCACCATGAATGTAGAAGTAAACAACACCAAACAATTGCAGGGCCATTTATAGGTTCCCATTTATAGATTATAATATCTCATCCAATAAAACAGAATGGACATTATTTTCAAGTGCGCATAGAACATTCATTAACTCAGTATTATAGGTCACAAAACAAACGAACAAATTTAAAAGAATTTAAATCATAAACAGTTTTTCTTTGACTGTGAAGGACTAAAATTAGAAATCCATGGACAATCTTAGAGTACTCAGAAATTAAACAACACACTCCTAAGCCCGTGCTGCGTTTCTGTAAACCTAATCCTCTGGGAAGCTGAAGCAGGAGGATTAAAGTTTGATTTTGTCTGAAAATAAAAAATATTTTAAAAGGGTGAGGATATAGGGGGAAAAGCTACATAATCTATGAATCATAGCTATGCATAGTGGCACAGGCCTGTAATCTCAAGCACTCAGGAAGCTGAGACAGGAGGATCTCCATGAGTTTAAGGCCAGCTTGGGCTATACACAGAGTTCAGGTCTTGAATGACATAGTCAGATCCTATCTCAAAAGCTAATAAATAGGCCAGGTATGATGGTGCACATCTGTAATCCCAGCACTTGGGAGGCTGAAACAGAAGGATGACCTCAAATTGGAGGCCAGCCTGGGCCACATAGCTAGAATTTCTCTCAAAAAAATTAAAAATTAAAAATTAAAAAAATCTATGACTCAAAGTGGAAGTCTCTGTAGAAGTTAGAAAATATTTACCATAAGTGAAAATAAAAATACAACTGAAAATTTGTGAGTTGCAGATAAGCAGTTCTTAGGCAAAATTGATAACTCTAAATTGCTTATCTTAGAAGGGACAGAGGGTTTCAACTCAAAAAGCTAATCTTCCTACCTATCAAACCATAATAAGGACAAAAACCCAAAGCAAAAACAAGGAAATAATAAAATTAGAAGCAGAAATCAAGAAAATTGGAATTGGAGCTGATTATGGTGGCTATGCCTATAACCCAGCACTCTGGGAGGCTGAAGCAGGAGAACCTCAAGAGAAGGCCCAGCCTGGATGACTTAGTGTCTTAGGGAGACCTCATCTCAAATAATGGGCAGGAAGGAACTCAGTGTGACGGCCCTGGGTTCAATGCCTAGCACCAGAAAAAGAAAGAAAGAGAAAAGAAAAATTTTAATAAAAATTGAGAACAGAGAAAAGCCAATGAGAAGAAAAGTTAATTCTTTGAAAAGATCACTAAAAGTGACATTCGCCAGACTGACAAAGAGAAGCAGTTACATCTCAGAAGTGGAATTCAGACCTCACAGACAGAAGGAGGGTAGGTAACAGGATCAACTCTACGCACATGAATCTGCCAGTTTGAATGAAGCGGCCCGTCCTTTGAAGCAGAAGTTACTAAAACTCACACAGCAGAAATAGACCAAGCAGCCCTGTGTCAGCTAGAGCAAATTGAATCCACAGTCAAAATCCTCCCAAAAAGTAAACTCCAGGCACAGATAGTTGCACTGGGGAACTCTACACAATTAAAGAAGATACAAAATCAAAACCGGGTGTGGTGGCACACACCTGGGATCCCAGCAAGAAGCTGAGGCAGGAGGGTCCCTGTGAGTTTGAGGACAGCCTGTGTGTCTTAGTTACTTTGCTCTTTGCTAAGCCAAAGCACACAAAGTTAAAGAACAAAAGGTTTATTGTAGCTCACAGTCTGTAGAGGGTTTGGTTCATAGTCGGCTGGCCCCTGGCAGAATGGTGTGGCAGAGGGACAAGAAACAGTTCACAGCAAGCAGCAACGTAGCAGCAGGTGACATGCAGTGACCCTGATTCTGTCCCTTCCCTCAGGGTGGGAGCACTCACACCCAGGAGAGGCAGCCTTAATCCTTGGATTTTGGGGAGACCAGAGAAGGACTGAGGCCTAACTGGCCTCTTCTGTGAGCCCTAGGGAGGAAGGCTGAGATCCCTGCTTCGCTCTGTGCCCTGCCTGAGTGAATAAAGCCAAGGTGCGCCAGCCACTCCAGGTCCTTGTCAGAGGAAAACAAGAGCCCTTCCCTCCCACCCCTCTAACCTATTGTGTGTCTGTTTCACCTTCCCAGCCCTTGGGCAGGTACAAGCTCTCAGGTTGGCCCCCACACAGATTTAGTAATCACACACCCTTGATCTCAGCATGCTAGACGTGGCCACCACCTTTTAGCACAGAGGCTTTGGGGGACATCGAGACACAAGCCATAACACTGGGCCACCTGGAGAGCTCAAGGCTGGCCTGAACTACACAGGGAGCCTCTGCCTCAGGGGAGGGGGGGGGGGGAGGACACGACAAAAACAAAAAACAGATGAGGGGCTGGGGATTTAGCTCAGTGGCATAGGCGCCTGCCTTGCAAGGATGTGGTTGTGAGTTCAATCCCCGGTACCGATAAAAAAGCAAAAGCAGAAAAAAAAAAAAAAAAAAAACCACAAAGATCATCAATTCTTCACGTGCTCAGGAGATGGACCAGGGAGCACCTCCCAACTCTTCACCCACCCAGCGTCACCCAGTACCACGGAACCCAACAGGCGGTATCAGCAATGCCACTGGGAGAGTGCATCACGGGATCCACCTGCTGACACCCCCCTGTGT
This sequence comes from Cavia porcellus, assembly GCF_034190915.1. Taxonomy (NCBI): domain Eukaryota; kingdom Metazoa; phylum Chordata; class Mammalia; order Rodentia; family Caviidae; genus Cavia; species Cavia porcellus. The sequence continues at coordinate 84,659,551 of NW_026947487.1, forward strand.
ACTTGGGTCTTTCTGAGGCGCTCGGGAAAGAGTGCACACGCCTCAGCCTGCCAGCACCCCCAGTGGGAAGCGAACCGGAAGTCCAACCCCCACCCAGCGCCGCCTCTACACTGCCTCAGTCCCTGGCCTCAGTTTGGTCTTCTCAGCCTCTCCTGTGTCCACTGCCAGCTTCCTGAGTGTCCAGGGAGCCTCCTCCAACCTCCTCTCTCTCATCAAGCACATGCTACGAATGAGCTGGGCCCGGCAGGAAGTCACCGTTTGCCCCAGGTGAGGTCTTTCTCTCCTGGGAACACAGAAGCAAGTGAAGCCAATTTTAGGCTGGTTTTATTTTAGCTTTTTGCTCGTCTTTATTTTCTCCTTACTGTCACACTTCTAGAATAGATGCACAGGCAGTCAAAGTGCACATCAAGGCAGCCTGTGTTGTCCTTGACTGGTGTTCTGGTCCAGGGGTAGAATTAACGATTATTTACTTTCTTTAGCTCATTAATTTATATATATGATTTTTTTTTTAAGTACTGGGGATTGGACCCAGAGGCTTCCCACTGAGCTACATCCCAGCCCCACCCCAACTTCCTTTTTAAAAACAGTCTCAGTATACTAAATTGACCAGAGTAGGCTCCAGTTTGTGATTCTCCTGCCTCAGCCTCCCTGAGTGCTGGGATAACAGGATTACAAGGGTGAACCCCTGCACCTGGCTCTGCTTTTTGTTGTTGTTGCTTGTTTGTTTTTTGTTTTTTGAGACAAGCTCTCCCCATGCAGTTCAGGCTGTTAGCACTTGTAGGATCCTTCTGCCTCAGCCTCCCAAGCGCTGGGATTACAGGTGTGGGCCATTCACATCCAGCCTAAACCTTGCACTCCTTTAACAAATTTAAATGAAAATACATAGATGAAGCCTCAAAACAAATTTGATTCCATGTAAATTGAGACAAATGGATACAAATATACCCTGTGACACATTTTTTGGCTTTATGACAAGAGAAGGTAAAATTAAATGATACTTTACACTCTTGTCTTAAAATAATATAGAGGACAGATGATAGGCGACCATATCTACTTTCTTATTTCAGAAAATACTTGAACGTTTCTATTCTGGAGAAGCTAGAGTTACATTTCTAAAACCACAGCCTGGCTATGACATCACGTTCTTTGGGCAGGAAAGCTGGTACGCAGCCGTGCTCCAGACAGACAACGCAGGCTTTCCAGAGCCATCCACACTACGTTTGTTTTCCACATGCCAGAAATAGACTGGACTCATGTACGTTCTCTGCTTGAATACGTTTTCCTGCTTCCGTTTCCAAATTTAAGAAACGGCTTAGTTGCTTCCCCACCTTCCAAATACTTTGGTTGGAGTTGTGGAAAGGCTCGAGTGGATACGATCAGAGAGGAAAGAAGAAGGCTGTAGCTCCAGTTCGGAGATCGTGCTTGCCTGGCATGTGTGCAAGGCCATGAGTTACAAGAGCAAAAAGACTTAAACCGGGCATAGTAACCCCATTGCTTGGGAGGCTGACGCAGGAGGATTGTCATGAGTTTGAGGCCAGCCTGAACTAAAAGCCAAAAAGAAAGAAAGAGAGAGAGAGAGAGAGAGAGAGAGAGAGAGAGAGAGAGAGAGAGAAACTAATTATAGCTGTTTCTGCCAAGCTTTCAGGAAGGCTCACCAGAGCCCTCGTGCACCCCCTCGAGCTGCCACCTACCCCACCATTATGTCACAGTCTACATCCCCCTCGGGAAACTTTCCTCATACAATCCTACTCTGCGCCCCAAAACCACAATGGCAGGGCTACTGTGTTGTTAACTAAAAACAAAAAATGTTGGTTTCATTTTAAAACACGTGACTCTCAAAAATAAAAAGGAAACACAGGCTTTATCTCTGCTAGGAAATTCTGTGAGGGTGGAGGATTAGAAAATGAAGCCCAGAGGGGATGAATCTAGCTGTTGTCACTCGTCACCTCCGTCACTCTTCCGCCTCAGTGCCCTTCCCTGCGCTCTAACCGCCTCAGTGAGGCCGCCAGGCACTGGCTGGTCCGGAAGTGCCCAGGGAGACCCTGCAGGCCCAGGTCCCAGGGGCCGCTTAAGATCCGCTGGAACCCGCAAGGCCGAGGGCCAGGAGACAGGGCACCATGTGACAGAAATAATTTCCCCAGTACTCAGGAGGCCGAGGCAAAGGATCATTGTGAGTTTGAGGCCAGCCTGGGCTACAGAGTGAGTTCAAGGCCAACCTGAACTGCATAGCGAAACCCTGTCTCAAAAAAAAGACAGGATTTTTCCTACAAACAAGACAACGCCAAGCTCAGAAGTGCAGGACTGGCGAGCCATGTGGGGGCCACAGGAGCTGGAGCTCAGCTCTGGGAACAGCCCTGGCAGGTAGGTGGTGCCCTGCTGAGAGATCCTGGGTTGCCTCTCGCTTTGTTCAGGTCTCAGCTTCCGAGTCACCACCTCAGAGCTGGGTGTCATAGTCATGTCCATGATCCTAACAACTGAGGCAGGAGGATGGAAAATTTGAGCCCAGCCTGGACAATTTAGCAACTTTAGTGAGATCCTGTGTCAAAAAATAAAAAGGGGAGGATGTAGCTCAGTGAAAATGCCCTAGGTTCAGTCTCCAGTATTGCAAATAATAGATTGATAAATATATTTTTAAATGTAAAGGCCTTCCTTACCACCCCCATCTAAATGAAGATTTTATTTAATTCACATGTAAATACCAACATGGAGCCCTGGTCTGCACTGTGGGGGCCCCAGAAGATCCTCTCTCAGAGGCCTGCAGAGCACTAGGCCAGCAGGAAAGCCCCACCTAGCTGCCCTGGCTGGGGAAGCTCCTGAAATTTGAATAAGAGACAAAGCCCTTGAGACAGGGAGCTACCATCTCTTACAGAAAACTCCAAACTAGAAAGGTATATAAACAAAATAAAGCAGTTTATCATGAGCTTCCAGCAGTTAGAGAGCCCTCTTTTGGGGACCACTGCGGGCAATGGGGAATTGAACCCAAAGCCTTCCTACTGAGTTATATCCACAGCCCTTTATTTTTATTTTGAGACAGAATCTCCCCTAAAATGTTTACTTGCCCAGGCTGGGATCAAACGTAGGCTGGTCTTGAACTTACTTAAACTGGCCTGAAACTCATGGTGATCCTCCTACCTCAGCTTCCTGAGTGCTGAGATTATAGGCATACACCACCGCATTCAGCAAGTCAGCAGAACCTTTGATTTGGGTGACATTCATATTAATAATAAGTAGACTTAGTGCTTGAGCAGGACCAAAGAAAACTAGGATGATTCTGGAGTGGGAAATTTCTTTAAAGAAAAATACGGCCCCTCCAAATATGGTGGGTAGCCACGGCTGCCTACCAAGAAGGTCACCTCCAGCTGTTCTTGGTGACAGTGGACCCAGGACAGAAGTAGTGGTTGAACCCCGAGGAAGCAGTCTCTGGGAGGAACCGAATCTGGAGAATTAAGAGGAAATCATCAGTGGCAGGTCCCCAAGAGGAGGGGGATCCAGAGATGACCTGACCAGGGAAAGTCGTGGCTTCCTACCAGGGCCAGGGTCTGAGTGGATGTGGGATAGCAGGGGGAGACACAGGAGTGTCTGACACATTTCCTTGTGGAATACCCTTCAGCTGCACTTAAAATTAACTGCAAAACTTTTATCCAAAGAAGAGGTGCATTTAATTAAAATTTAATTTCTTCCATGCTTTGTCAGTAACTCAAGCTCCGCAGTCCTAAGCAGTCTCTAAGGATCCAGCTGCAATCCAGCCACGGCTCTACACAGCTGCGGGCAGCTCTGCTCTGATGCCCTGTCCCTGGGACACCTTCCCTCTGTGCACACCCACTCACCTGGCTCTCCACGGGGACGCTGGCCTCCAGTCCAGAGCTGGGCTTTTCCCAGGAGGCTGCCCGGCTGCTCCTGCTGAAAAGCCATTCTGTCCAGGCTGTTTGCCAGGCTGTCCTCCTCCTGGGCCACCCCGCAGCCTGCAGGTTAAAGTGCAGAGTCCTGAGCAGAGCAGCTCCAGGAAGCCTTGGGCTGGCACCCTCCTTCCCAGCCTTGGCCCACGCACTTTGAGCCTTGCTTTCCTGCATGCATGCTCACTGCAGGCCCAGCCTACTCACTACGGTGTCAGCAGGGCACTCTTCCTCCTGATCCTCAACTTGCAAGAACCTCTGTGATCTTTGACCTCCAAGGTAACCCCACAGATAGCTTCTCTTTATACCGCTGATCCAGCCCTCTTGAGGATGAGGCAGGAGGAGCTCAAGTTTGAAGCCAGCCTGGACCTGTCTCACAAAACAAACAGATAAATAAATCTCTCTCTGTTGTTTTTTGTTTTTTGAGATAAGAGTCTCACTATATAGTTCAGGGCTTGACTTGAACTCACTATGTAGCCCAGGCTTCCTTGAACTCACGGCAAACTTCCTGCCTCAGCCTCCCTAGTGCTGGGATTACAGGTGTGCACCTCCAGTGCTGGTTATAAACACACTCTTGATACAAGGGCTGGGGATGCAACTCAGCCCCTACAGCATTCGCCTAGCAAATGTGAAGCCCTGGGATTCAAGTCCCAAATAACAACCATGACTAAAACAGATGCAGTTGATTGCAAATTCCTCTAAGTGGCCAGCGTACACTATAATCTTCTCCATCAAGCACCTTGGATTTAGGGTGAGACTTTTACCTGGCATTGCCATATTTCCGAAGAGAAGGTGAGCTGCTAGATCCTCCTCTCTGCTGGAAGGTGTCTTTCACCACTGGGCTCTAGCAGTGACTCCTACATGAGTCTACTCAGCGATCGGCAGCGCCATCTTGTGGTCAGCAACCCAGAACAGAAGGGAGAGCAAAGGCGGTAAAGGAGATCAAGCTCAGTCATGCCAGGGCAGAAAGCCGTCTAAACCATCAAGTACGAATTTAAACCAGGCAGCCTAGTTTTCTCCTTGTAAGAGAATAAGGAATTAATCTCAGAACATGTGTAAGGCAGACAATGGGATTGCCTAAAACAGGCTAGGTGCAGTGGTGCACCCCTATAATCCCAGCTACTCAAGAGACTGAGGCAGGAGGATCTCGAGTTTGAGCTGAAAATCACAGCAGCTGGGAATGTAGCTCTTGTGAAGGTCCTGGCTGACAAAACAGTTCCTGTGTACCTCTTCTTTAAATCAATTTACTTTAATTAAATATTTTCCTTGGGAAATTTTTTGTTTGTTTTGTTTGTTTATTTAGTGTTTTCCAGTGCCAGAAATTGAACCCAGGGCTATTTCCTCAGCCAGGAAAAGTGCTTTTGCTGAAACCCAATGGCACTGGACTCTAATGACTCAATAAAATGCAAATTAAACATCTAAGCAAAAATATGTGTTTTCAAGTTTCTTTACTTTCACTGGATGTAATAAGAAACCTCAAAAACCCACATATGACCAATTCATAATCGAAAAAAGATTAGGGATGATCCTGAGAGAAGCAAACAACAAAAAATCTGTATGTCTACACAATGATTTTATTAAATTTTATTATAACTTACCAACATAAATTTTTATTTTATTTTATTTTATTTTTTTGTGTGTGTGACAGGGTCTGGCTATGTAGTTTAGGCTTGTCTTTTTTTTTTTTTTCAAATTTTTTTTTTTTTGTCTTTTTTCGTTTTTATAGGTACCAGGGATCGAACTCACGACTGCCTGCTTACAAGGCAGGTGCTTATGCCGCTGAGCTAAATCCCCAGCCCCTGTTTAGGCTTGTCTTAAACTCATTATGTAGCCCAAGCTATCACTGAATTTATGGCAATCTTCCTGCCTCAGCCTCCTGAGTGCTAGGATTACAGGCATGTGCAAGCATGCCCAGGCTCAACCTAAAATTTCTGACCTAAAATTGTCACTAACCTATATTTGTGTTCTGCTTTCTAGTTGCCAAAACAAGACTCAAATAGCCAACTGAACCAAAAACAAAACAAAAAGTTTTAAAAATTGACCATTTAAATGAAAAAATAACAAAAACTGATCATTGGCTAGGTACAGTAGCACACATCATGGCCTGGGCTATGTAGTGAATTCAAGATCAGCCTCAAATACATAGCAAAACCCTGTGTCAAAAACAAAACAAAACAAAACTTGGCCATTTACCACAGCTGGGTGTGGCGGCACACACTTGTGATCCCAGCACTTGGAAAGCTGAGGCAGGAGGATTGCTATGAGTTTAAGGCCAGCCTGGACTACACAGTGAAACCTTGTCTCAAGAAATAAAACAAACAAAAATTGACCACTTACTGAAAGAAAACTCCATAGGAACTCTGCAATGATCTGTTCCCAGACCTATATTCTGAGACCCTTTATGGACAAAGCAGACTTTTTGTTCTGCACTGGGGATTATGCCCAGAGCCATCATCCTGGGCTACATCCTCCGCCCTTTTTATGTTTTTTGAGACAGGCTCTTGTTAAGTAACTCAGTTGCCCAGGTTGGGCTCAGATCCTCCTGCCTCAGACTTTCAGGTGCTGGGATTACAGGCAAGCACTACCACACCTGGCTCAAGTGTGGTGGAAAGATAGGCACTTTATACATATTTAGATAAGAAGAGTCCCTGAGTGGGGAGCAAGCCACCCGGATAGCAAGATTCCACTGTAGCACATAATTATATTTGCAAGTTTTAAAAGCTTCCCTTGGTACGCATATTACCTGATGCGTCTGTTTCACGCATGCTACTTTTTTGGGGTCTGACCAGATCTGGGTGATACCTATTTGCACAGCAATTACTGTTCTGGGACCCCAGAAGCATACAGCATCGTGTGGAGATTAGACCATTGCATTTCAGTGCCACATTTTCCAAACCAAAAATAAGGCTCTTTGTAGTGAGGCAAATGTGCACACAGAGGCAGCCAGAGCAAAGGCTCTGTCCGTGCCTGTCACCGCCACGGGGCTTCTTTCTTGGCAAATCCGTAACCTGCAACTGCTTGAAAGGGGCAGAAACTTCAGAGTGAACAAACCAGTCAGCATTTCCGTGACTGGAGCTGGAATCCAAGAGCAGCTTTGGAAGCAGCCCCAAGGCAAGGGGTGACTCGCTGGGCACAAGCAATGCACAAAAAATGCAGGAAGCCCTCGTGCTGGACTTCGGGGCAGGCCTGTCCTGGATTTTTCTATTTTTGTTCCATCTACTCCTTACCCTGTAAGCTTACCATGCTACACTAGCTGGGAAACTTCTATGGATATATATGGAAGGGGTAAAAGGTCCCCTTGCATCAGCTGAGTTCTATTTGACAAATTCAAAAAAGAGTTTCAAACAGAGAGAGTTGAAAACAAACTCACTAAGTAGCCAGGTGGTCAGGTATACAGTGGGGAGAAACCTTAAAAAAATAAAAATTTTAAATTTTAACAGTACACAAATAGGTTTCCCAAGGCCTTCATGAGGTCTTTTGGCTTACTGCAAAGTCAGTGGCTTCATAATAAAAGCCAGACAGGAAAACACCTGCAAAGAATCTCAGGGCTCCTGTTTTAAAACATACCAGGTTCCTGTGAAACATTCCTTCTGTGCTCCTCTCCCCTGAAATGTAAATGCAGCCTTGTTCTCCAAACTCCCCACTTGGTCGAGACATTCCATTTGGAAATTCTGTCTGTCCAGAAACACCACCATCATGGCCTCTTGGGGCTGATAGGTGCTCCCCAGAGCTTCCTGTAGGAGTTACTTTCCCTGTAATGAATGGCCCCCGAGAGGGCTTGTCCTTCCCCTGCTGATCTTGGTGTCTTTTGATTAATGGAGCTGCCACCTCGATGAGCGGATGTCACACCAACAAAGGCACAGCCTGGAAACTGTCACTTCCCATCCTGGTTGCCCGGGCCCTTCTGTTTCATGAGCTTTGTGCATCTCCCACGTGGCCCCAGAATTTCATTTTGGATTTGTTAATAATAGAGAGAGCTATATTAAAGTAGATCGTTGAATTATTAATTCACTGGAAATCATTTCTTTTGTTCAAACGATGTGCTTCATTTTCTATGCATGGTTTTTCCCCTTATTTTTCACTCTTGTCAGCTACATAGCTATTTAACCATTTAAATCAATATATAGATCAATAGTAACATTATTTTTTCTAGATGCCTCTTGAAGATAAACCCTTGCAAGGATAGTGTTGTGTGAGGTTTTTTTAAAAAAGTTTATAAATGAGAATTGTTTGCATTAGTCAAAGAATAGATAAAAACTACGTTCAGCCATATGTGGTGGCACATGCTTGTAATTCCAGCTGCTTCGAAGGCTGAGGCAGGTGTTTCACAGATGTGAGCTCAGCCTGGGTAACGCAGCAAGACCCTGTCTGAAAAAATAGAAAAGATGGGAGCCATAGCTCAGTGGTAGACTTTGGGCTTGGCATGCTTTAGGACTTGGGTTCTTTCCAAGCTCCACAAACGGACAAAAAACAAACAGTGAAATGTAGTGGGGGGCTGGGGACACCATCCATAAACATTCTGGTGAGAAGTGAAAAATACAAAAGTTCACCAAAGATAACACAGATATATAATTTATTAATGCCTGGAATATTCATGACCTCCGAGCAAGCATTCAGCTGAGACTGAATGTGTATGATGAATTAAAATATTAAGGAAATGCAAGCTGATTGTGGTGGTACCCACCTTTAATCCAACACTCAGCAGGCTGAAGCAGGTGGATCCCCATGCATTTGAGGCCTGCTTAAACTACAAAGTGAGGCTCTGTCTCAAAGAAAAGGTGTCTCTAATAATCCTATAGGGGATCTTCTGCTAGGAGTTCTAAAAACATCAACCAAAAATGACTAGAACAACTTTGGATCCTCGGCAGCATAACTGAGTGCTGTTGGTTATACCACACAGCATCCCTATCATCATCTACTGGTAATCATATTCCTGTTTGTATATTAGCAATCTTGCCTCTCTATGTGTGTATATATAGATATATTGCCCTCCCCCAGTGCTAGGGCTTGAATCCAAGGCCTTCACACCAAGCTACATTCATAGCACCCCCCCCTTTTATATATTTTATTTTGGAACAGCGTCTCATGAAGTCACAAAGTTGCTCAAGCTGGGCTCAAAATTGCTGTCCTCCTACATCAGCCTCCCACAGTGCTGGAAATACAGGCATGCACCACCCTGTCCAGCACCATCTGGCTATTTTTAGAGCTCTGCTCATTAGAATTGGGTGGGTATCCTATGATTCCCTTCTAGGAAAGTCTGAGAAATTCTGTGACTCAACAGCATTATTGAGTTTCAGTTTATTGTTGTCAGAGGCATTACTCATGTCTGCAAGAATTACTTCAGATTGCAACGGATATTTTGTATCTAAATCATGCAAAGTTTCTAAACTTTTCTGGTTTCAAAACTTCTCCATCAGGCAGTACATGCTCATCATCCCAGCTACTGAGGAGGCTGAGGCAGGAGGGTCTCATTCAAGGTCAGTCTAGATGCCTTAGTGAAACCCTGCCTCAAAATAAAAAAATACAAAAATTAAAAGGGTTGGGGACATAGCTCAGCGCTCCCTGGGTTCTATCCTCAGTATGAAAAGAAGTCTTTCTTTTCTTCTCTGTAGTCATTGTGGGAATAGAAGTAGAAGCTCTTCCTCCACCCTCTGCATTCCAGGAAGTTTGGATTCTGAGAGAATGCCAAGTTTTCTTCTCTGCTAGAAACTTCCTCATGCTTCTTCCTAGGAGTTTTTTCTCTTGCTGAATGCTGGTCATGACTAATTTGTCAGAAACCACCACTACCCAGTCTGTTATCCTCATGGAACTGAGCACAGTCTGATTCTTGGGGTGGGAGGGTAATTTGGTTGTTTGATTTTGGTTGTTTTTGTTTTTGTTTTCTGGTCCTGGTGATTGAACCAGGGCCTCACACGTGCTAGGCAAACACTCTACCCCAGCTCATCCCCAGCCTGCAGTGACTCTGAGCTTGAAACCCCTTTCTTATTTTACACATTTACACGGAAGCCTTCAGCATTATGAGTGACTCCTGTGGAGCTGTCTAGAAACCCTTCAAGTCCCCTCCTGCTTCAAGCTTTAAGGATCAAAGCCCTTTTGGTTTCACAAATTCGGAGACCTCAAGGCGGTAGGAAACAAGGAATCCCCTGAGATTCTCCATGTGCCTTGACAACTAACTTGTAACCATTTGTCAAGTTAATTGCTTTCCTGAAAGGATAATACATAACTCTTCTTTCCTTGGGGGGAGGGGGAGGGTGACAAAAAGCTGCTGCCCAGCTGTGGTCCGCAGGTCAGGTCCCAGAGGTGCTTGGAAGACTTCCGGGTCCCCAGGCGGTTCCATGGCAAAGCGAGGAGGGTTGGGACCCTGAGCACCTCTAAGTGGCTAATAGGAAACATTTGGGGTCACCCACCCAGTGCCTGCGAAACTTTACACTCTCATGCACTATAGCCGGGTTGGGGCTTATGTGTCCAGAGACACTCTTCAGGAAAGGAGGCGGTGGCCACCTCCTTTCGTTTTCTAAGCAGGGGAAGTGTCCAGTACAACACTCCTGGGCAGCACTATGGCCTGGAAAGGAGAGGGCAGGGCGATGTGTTATTACGGTGCTTACTTTAAGGTAATGAACAGGAAACCTGTCTCGGATCCAGGATACACACGTGTGCATCCAGGACAAAATGAATGAAAAGTAGTGTTGCAACTACACAGGGACTGTGGACCCGACGAGTTCCCCTCCGCCAATCATGACCAGCTTTGGAGAAGAGCGGGGCGGGGCGTCCAATCAAAAGCCTAGTCCCGCCTCCCGGTGTTGGGATGCCCGAGACTTCTAGCAAAGCGGGCTGCAAGCCTAATTGGGCAGAACAGGAAAACTCAGTTTTGGATACCTAACTTAGCTCCTTTTTGTTTTCTTCACTGGAAATAGGTAAACACTGTCCCACTGGGCTAGATCGCCAGGCTACACATGAGTTTCTTTTTAGCAAAGATAAATCTCAAATACTATGTGGGACATACATTTTAAAAATCCATTGTTATTTGCTTGAAATTCAAATTAACTATGTGGTGAGACAGGGACCACCACCTTGTAACAGAAGGCTGAGATGACCAAATAAGCTCTTGAAGGTAATGAACCACCACCTTTTGCAGCTGGGGTGTTTTAAAAAACCATCATGTGATAGAACCACAAAAGCAACATGTTTGCACCAAATGTAAAAATTGTTACCTAGAAAACAAAACAAAATTTAAGTAAGCCCTCTAGCTTCCCTTGCTCTTGTCAACCTCAAATCACTAATTTCAGAGGTCACCCTGCTGGGCAATGCATTCCCAGCCCCCCACAGAGTAGACAGCATCTCTGACTGTGGGTTATGACACAGGATAACGGTTGCCTGGGTTACTTCCCAGCCATGTGAAGCCCACTTTTTTTGAGAACAGTGGCTCTCCCTTGGGCATGTGGGTGTCTCATGGGTGACTGAAATGAGACAAGGGCTCAGCATCTCTGTCTTCATACTGTGTCTGGCCCCTTCGCAGACTTAACCCTTGAGACAGACTCTGCTCTGCTCAGCATGTGACACATTATTGATCATTGAAGAAATGACCCAAGAGCTTGGCCTGTCACCCACTGGAGCTGGTGGTGTGTTTCTTCCACCCCATCCTGTGCTTCCTCAGCAGCTCAAACATGGAAAGTTCTCAACCATGTCACAAGGCCAGGACGTGTATACAGATGACAATTCCAGCTGCAAGCATAACTCAGCAGCTCCCAAGTGAAGCTACCTCCTGCGAGCCTGCCAAGTACGAGGCTGTGGGCAGGGAACGCAGAATGAAGGCACCAGGTACAGGAAAATCCAGCAGCTCTGGGAAGAGTTGCCCATGCCATCGCTGGTCCAAGCCCATCACACAGAGAAACGTCTTTTAAAACTCTGGACCTGAGTGATGGCAATTATTGGATTTTGGTCCATCGTAGCAAGTTAATAAACACCTGCTGCTCTCATTCTGTGAGCAGCAGCTTGGTTTCTCTGTAGAGTACTTGCTGGCTCCTTTTGGACAAAGCCATAATTCCGCTAAAGCCCCTCATGCTCCCCTAAAAAAGCTCTACCTATGCACAAGTGTACGCTGGTGATACTTGGCCCAGTCTCATTTCTGGGATGTCTGGGTCAAAAGATCCCATCATCCCTTACCAATGGGACATTCTATATTTTTATTTGCTAAAATCCAAGCTCTAGGCCACTCACTCTGGGTGTGAATTTTAGTCTAACACAGGCAGTTGGTTTCTATTAGAACCTCATTAAAACCAAGCCAGACCAGTGTCAAACACCTCCTCAGCCTGTCAGAGAGCATGCTTTGTCCAGACTTTATGGCGCTCTTCCGTAGTGAGTGACACCGAAGGAGTAGCAATTTGTACAGTGCTTACACAGAGAAAGAATTTTTTTTTAAGTATTAATTGAGCAAATGACTGAAAGCGGCCCAACTAAAGAGACCCTGCAGGTTAGCAGCAGAGGGAGATGGTGGCCTGCTGGGGGCTTGTCTGTCAGCTGTTTCCATCTCTAGCAACAGTACAGATTCCCAGGGAATAAATCTTTTTGCTTGTTTTAAGTTTGAATCCCTCATCTGTAATTTGGCTCTGATCATTTCCTTCCCAATCACCTTGCAGCAGCTGCCATGGTGGCCAAGACTGAGAGACAATACTCTCCCCGTCGTCCCAAGTCACAACCACTTTTGTTCTCAGTGAAGATCAGGAGGTGGCCTCCATGTAAAGAGGATCATGGAGGAAGAGGCTTTGTGACTGAGTCCCTCTCAGGGTGAGGCGGGGGCTGGAGAAGTCTGTGGGAATGAGTCTTGATGCACAAGTTCATCTCCCTTAACAAAGCCCTCTCTCCTGCAGGCTGACCATCCACAGGGAGGCGCTTGGCTTTGATCTTGGTCAAAGCTGCCCCTCTTCCCTACTGAGTTTCATCTGATGTTTGCATTTAGAAACCAAGGCATATTTTTAAAGATGTTCTAGCAGAAACCAAGTGCCCGTGCTAGACTAAGTCACACCCAGACTGGGTGGCCTGAATCATGGAGTTTGAGTGGGAGTGGTTCTTTTTTTTTTTTCCTTTTTCTTTTAGTGGTTCTTTTAGCCTTTGCACTGAGCTACACACTCAGCCCTTTTCTTAAATTTTTTTGTTTTTAAATTTTGAGACAGGGTCTTGCTAAATTGTTAAATTACTCATTCTCTTCCCTCACCCTTCCGGCATGCTGAGACTACAGGTGTGCACCACCATGGCCAGCTGTTTTCATTTTATGGATGAGGTCACCGAGGCTTAGAGAGGCCATAGAACAAACTGAATGGGGCTGGGGAAAGTGTGAGCAGCTTGCTTGCTGAGACCCCATGAACAGAGATACAGAGAGAGGCTGAGAATTTAAGATCTGAGCCCTTAGAATCCTAGGATCATGGAGGTTTGATAAAGGTATTAGCTCCACCAGAGGAATGCAGAATGGATTACAGCCCTGAGGGCATAAATGGGAGGTCAGTCCAGAGCCAGAGCCAGAGCCAGGAAATTCACTTAGTATCTCTCACAAAGGTGGCGTTACGCACGGGCAGTTTTAAAAATGAATCCACAAGCCAGGAACATTTTTCTAAATACTTTTAATTAAAATGCATTGTAATACAAAAGCCCAAGTGTACATAAAGCATTCACGTTTACTAAGAAAACAGATTAAAATATTCCCGGTAGCTGAACACATTTTGATAATGAATTTTTAAACAGCTTCTTGGTTTTAATTTTATTTAAAATATTTACTATATAGTTTTTAAAAACTTGCTATTCATTTTCTACCAAAATGTAGGACACACTGAGACATTTTAAGGGAGATTCAACCCACATAACTGCAGGTCTTGTTTCAGTGCAGAATTAGAGTATTTCTCAGCAATGCTATTCCTGCTTCCACGACCCACCGGCTCCATGCAATTTGGAGAATAATATCATCCTCAATTCAATTTACCTACTATCTCGGCTTTGCAAATGTGCTGAATTTAATGAGATAGCTCACTGAAATTAAGACACAGCTAATCTTACGTCAAAATCAATTTTCCAGGACAATTCTTGGGAACCACAAGAATCTCTCACTTTATGTAACAAGCGGGATACACTGAGAGACTGATATCTAAATGAAAAAGTGCATTCACATAAAAATATATTCCTTATAAAATAGGATCTCATGGTGAAAGTGCATAGAAACATTTTGCCATCTATAAAGGGCAGTATGCTTACTTTATAGGAATATCTGGAACACTAGCTACAATTGGAAGTACTCTCTACTCCTGGGTTTTAGAAAATGTGATGCAAATATGGGATTGACAAATGGAATTGTGAGGGGGAAAACATCTGCCTAAATTCCCAGACTTCCCAATTTAAAAATAGCTTGTATAATAGGAAACAGGGAGATAAATCTTTACAAATAGGAAGGAGACCAAGAGATGGAGGAAGGGGAAGAGGAGGTAAAAGAATTAAGATGTGTTACATGCACATACCAACGCCCCATAATGAATGTAATCATTATGTACTGCAAGCATATACTAATAAAAATAAAAAATGTGTACCAATTATGTCTATGCAAGCTTTTTTTCTTTCCAGTTCTAGGGATCAAACCTAGGGCCTTGCACATGCTTGATGAATGCTCTATTACCGAGTTTTTCCTTCTTGTATATGATTTTTTGATTGCAGCATTATTTTTGTTTTGGTGGATTTTTGTTTGGTTGGGGTTTTTTTTTTTGAGACAGTGTCTTGCTATGTAATTCAGTTTAGGCTGGTTTCAAACTCACAGCACTCTTCTAGCCTCAGCCTTCTGAGTGCTGGGAATAGGTGTGTACCACTACCCCCATCTTGCAGCATTATTTTTAACAGCACAAGACTGGAAACAGTCAAATACCCGCTAGTGGCGGAGTGGTTTAAATGTCATGATACAATGGGCTGGATTGCAGTCATGAACAAAGAAATATATCCTTTAGGTAGTCACAGGGAATATAGTAATCACCAAATAGATTAAAGGGAAAATAATAGTGGCTCTAGTATGTATTACAAAGGCCGTTTTAAAAAAAAAAAAAAAAAAAAAAAGGCCAGAGCAGTGGCTCTCACCTGTAGTCCCAGCTACTGGAGAGGCTGAAGCAGGAGGCTCGCTTGAACCCAGGAGTTCAAGGCCAACCTCGGGCAACACAGTGAGATCCAGTCTCAAAAAACGGTCTTTTACAATTGAGTTGCCAAAATTCTTTATAAGTTTTGAATACTAGACTCATATGATTTACAGTTATTTTCTTCCATCCTGTACTTCATCTTGTTTCCTTTTGGTGCATCCAATTTTAAATTTTGTTCATTTTACCTAGTGTTTTTTGTTTGTTTGTTTTTGCTTGTGCTTCTGATGACCTATCTTAATGTCCTGCCAAATAAAAGGTTGTGAAGACTTTAAAAAATAAGGAAGTAGAATAAGGAAGATTATACATCTTTCCTTCAGTTAGCAAAGTCTCTCTGAAAGGGTACAGAAAAAGCTGCTGACTGTGCTTATCTCGGGGAAGCCACCAAGGAAGCAGGACGGAGAGTTTTTAGCGAGCATCCATTTGTACCCATGTAAATATATTATTACACGGGTACTTGTGATATTAAATTAACAAAAACTATTTAAAGGAGTAAAGTAATAATGGGAATCATCATTACATTCAATTCTCCAGACCAAGCAAGCCAGCAAGAGCTAGACAAAGCTATTCATCACCCCGGGATGTGGAATTGCTTAGGCCAACTTGGGAACTCCCAAATTGTTTAATTTTCTTCCACCCTGGGGATGAATTTTTTTTTTAAATTGATGGGCAAACACACAAAGCCCTTAAAAGTCACTGGAGCAACTGCCAGCTCCTATGATTTTATGGAATAAGGCCAGGCACTCCTGGAACTCCAGGCCCTTTGCTGCCAGTGGAAACAAATGTCTCAATACTAGTTTTCATCTTTAATCATTCCCTCCCCCAAGAGCCATTCAGGATGTAAATAAAACCCTCTTAATATACATTCACGCCTGGATACTGCTTTCTCCCGGAACTCCACCCCCATCACAAAAGTTGGCCTGCAGAAACTTTAGGGAGTTGAAGTGGTGTCACATCTGTGAGATCCCATCTTCCAGGATTAATCAAAGTGTTCTCTCTAGCAAGGATGTCAAAAACAACCCTGTTGGCAATGCAGGGGGCTTTGCAAGTGACAAGTCAGAGTCACTTGCTTCTACAGGACTTCAAAGAGCTGCAGCTGCTTGCTAATAAACCCATTTCTATCCTGAGAAGATGGTGTGGGATGGAACTGAAAGGAGCCAGGGAAGCTAAGCGCTGACCACCCTAGGAGCCTCATGTCCCTCACAGCGACTGCCAGCCAAAGACTTCCGTGGCCCATGCTCACTCAGGCAGCACAGCCGTCTCCCGCAGCACAGCTGTCTCCTGTGGACTGGTTCCTGTTTTTGCAGCCCCGAGAGGACTCCTGCGGGGCATCCCCTAGCCTTGGCTCCTGCAACAGAGCTTCCTGTGGTGTCAAAGCCCCCTGCCTGCTCTCTGCCTAGGAACTTTGAAAGTGGAAAGTGATTTTATTTTTAAGAATAGCAACCGTCCAGGAGACCTGGGGTCCTCCGGCAAGGGTGGGAGCTTGGGGGGCACCAGGAGGCAGCCTGGGCAGAGGTGGGCTGGGCCTCACTCTGCCTCAGCCTCCTTCTCTTCCTGCATCGTCTGCTCCACAGACAGCGTCTGCTCGCTGGGCTCCGGGCTCACGCGGATCTGCACCGAGGGCTCCTCTGTGCCCATAGCGGTCACCTCCCCGCCGCCCTCGGTCTGCTCTGTGGAGGCTGGCGGCGGTGAGCGAGGGGCTGGTGGACCTGGTGGCTCCTGGGGATCCTGGGGGTCTTGGGTTTCCTGGGGCGCAGGCTGGTCCGGGGCAGCCTCAGAGGGGGCCACGGGCTGGTCTGTGGTGGCCTCCCCTGCCGCTTCCTGTGTACTTTTGGCCTGAAATCCAGAAAAGGTGACTGGTGTGAGACACAGAATGTCTGGTGGGGGGGGGGGGTCTTAGCCATCTCTGTTTACATGTTTTTATTTTTTCTATATTGTGGATCGAACCCAGGGCTTTTACAGTGAGCTACATCTTCAGTCCTTTTTAATTTATGTATTTATTTATTTTTGAGACAAGGTCTCTCTGTGTCACTAATTTGCCCAGGCTGAGCTGGAATTTACAATCCTCCTGTCTCAGCCTCCTAGAGTGCAGGGATTACAGCCAGGTCTTGCACTCCCAAAGAAACCAGTGAAGTGCTAGGGATGAAAATCTGCTGGATTGTAGCAGCAGCATCAGAGTTGTTTTGGGAAAATAGAATAAATGATGGAAGGTTTTGGGAGGAAGTCCCAGCTGGGCATGGTGGGAAGCCTTGAAGATGTCTGAGATCTCTGATGAGCAGTGGGGCGGTTGTCTGTTCAAGGGCAGAGCCTTGATCCTGAGCTACTTAGGGAAGTAACCATAAGGGAGGGCCAGGATGGTCTCTCAAAGGCTGACCCATCCTGTGCGCCCACTCCTGCAACCAGGAATGGGTGGTCCTGGAGTGAACAAGAAAAACTCTAAGCACTTGGGGTGCAGGGTGACACAGGCAAGGCCCCAGGGAGGGAGATCCTCCAGGGAAGACTGGGCTTAGATGGCACTTATTTACAATGAGCCCAGTGGGCAGCTCCAGCCTCTAGCGTGGGCCTCACAGAGGCCAGGTGTGTACGGCTGCAGGAGACCCGGCAAAGGAGCCCAGGTTTGTGAACCTCTGTGGCTCTGCCTGCCCTGTCCAAGCCATCTCCACGTGGGAGGAGCTGGACAGGGGGCAGCCGCCAGGGAACCAGGCAGAGGGGCCCTCAGCCACCCAGACCCATTGCAGGTGGGGCTGTGAATGTACAGAGGGGCAGGCAGCATTCGAGGATGGAGACTCCCGCAATATACTTAACTCACAGGCTGCTGCAGGAAATTGTGGGGAGACTCAGGACAACTCCAGGGCCCCTGCATCTGCAGCTTCTGCATGTCTTCGCATGCCTGTTCCACTCTGCCCTGTGCTCCCTAAACTAGGACAATGCCCTTCCAGGGCAGGATGCTTGGATGGGAGTTCTGGGAGCACTTTTCTATGAACAGAATCAAACTGTGATGGGGAAGCTACAGACAAGCTTTGCTGTGTCTCCAGTGCTTTCTAAAACGTAAGTCAGCCTGCCTGAACTTTGGGACACCACATAGTAACTAGGAGTAACCTGGGTCTCTGAGAGCTTGGGGTCTACTTCAGGGCTACAGAGCCAGCCCGTGACAGAGTTGGGATTTGGACTGGTGTCTTTGGACTTCTAGGTAAGAGCTCCTTGCACTCTGCCATTCCGCCTGCCTCTTCTAAGTGGCAGGGGAAAATGCCTTTTATTGGAACACTCATGCAAATTTAATTCAATCTCAGTGATGAGCAGCACTGAGGAGCGACAGTCCCATCTCAGCTACAGCTTTTCGCTGATCTCACAGTACTCTTTCTCTGCTGGGAGGAGATGTTAGACACAGGTCTGTGTAGTTCACGCTGGCCTTGAACTCACCACGTAGGCCAGGCTGGTCTCAAACATTCAGCCATCCTGCCTCGGCCTGGGGAGTACTGGAATCCATAGGCATGCAAAGCCATGCCTGGCACTGAGGGTGCTTTTGGAGATAATCCATGAGCGTACACAGAGGCCAGCACTAAAGACCCCAACCTCCTGGCTGAACTGTGACCTTGACAGTTTGTGAGCCAAACAATGTTGACTTCCTTGGTCTGGGGCCAGGGGTGGCCAGATGTGGAAAATAGCTGGGAATCCCAAGTTGTTTTGACATCACCAGATTCCTGCTGTCCTACGACCCCTGGCTGGGTCCCCTGGGTCTCCTTGGCACCAGCGTGGACTGAGGTTAGGTTCGCTGACCTCCTTTGAACTCTTTCATCTAGATTGACAACCGCTCCTCCAAACAGTTCTGTCCCTGAACACCTGCCTGTCCCCAGCCCCGTCCTCACTGGCAGCCTCCCTCAAGGACAGTCATGAACAGACATAATTAGTGCAATTATTCTAATTAGCATTCTTGACTTTAGTCACAGAAAAAAGTCCCAGGACTAATTTTGATGTTCCCAATAGTGTTGGGGGAGAGGGTTGGCTCTATGGTTGGTTGTGAGATTTTTCCCTTCAAGTCTTTTACATTGTCACAGACAGTATTAAATAGGAGAACATCACTGTTGCCAGGGAAGGGACATTCCCTGCCCACACTCTGTCCTCTGAGCTCTGTAACAGCATCCAGACTTCCTGTTGGGATTCTCCTCTCCCTACTCCCATGTGAGTAGGGAGCTTGTGACCCATGTGACCCAGGCCTCCCAGAGCCCAGAAGTCACTTGGTGACACTGAATGGCTCTGGAATAGGCATTTGACCCAATTCTGGCCATGACAGTGAGTCTGGACACTTTTACTGGAATCTCTGGGAAGAGAGACTTTCTGTTAGACTTGCTATACCAGGAGGCTGTGATCAAGGGGGCCCGCCTGGAAGTGGAGCCATCAAAAAAGAAATAGACATGCAAAGATGACAGACTGGGAAAACCAGTCCTACTGGCCACCTTTGGGCTTTGATTGATGCACTGATAACATGCTGGTGAGGACAGAGTTCAAAAAGCTCCGGCACCTAGGCCAGGCAAGTGCTCTGCCCTGCAGCCTCCTGGGCTTCTGGATTCAGCCTTCTCTGAATTTGTCAGCCATTGGATTCCCAACTTCCTCACTTACTCAAGCTAATTAGAGCTTGCACTGGGTCACTTGTAATCATGTAAGTCCCGCCTGCTGCAAAGCAGGGGACAATAGTCCCTAAGACTGTGGTCCACTCAGAGTTCTTCCTCCTCCTTGTCCTGAAACTGAAAGGGACAGGATGCTGGGGTCCCTACCACATTACCTGCTCCAGCAACTGCTGTTGCCTGGCAGCAGCCTCCAGCGCAGCCAGTTCCTTGAGCCGGGCCCGGAGGAGGGCAAGCTTGCCACCTTTGCCCCCCTTGCCCATCTTGCCTGCCGCAGCCAGGGCTGCGTTGAAGAGCTTGGGGGTGCCAGCCCGTGGCGGCAGGATGAGCACACTCTTCTGTTCCTTGGGCTTGTTGTTGTTTTTCAGCATGCGCCTGAAAGACAGCAGCCCTGGTATCAGGGGAGAGCTCCATCCAGACAGAACCCAGGTGCCAGAGCGGGATGCTGGGGGCGGTTGTGGGTGACAGGTCTCTGTGGGTGACAGTGTGCTCTCTGGGTAGATCAATCAATCAACCACCGTGTGATGGGTCTCCTGTCTGTACCCAAACATTGAAGCTCAGAGAGGCTAAGCACACTGGGTGAGCACAGGGGCTCGGAGAGCTGAGGAACCTCTGAGCTCACACAGAAGGGCGCTGCTGTGCTGTGTGTGTCCCCAAGGCTTTGTGCACTGAGAGCCTGGTCCTCAGCATGCTGTGGTTGGGCGATGGGGAATAGGGCTAGAGAAATCACTGGGTCACTGAGAGCACGCTTGTCAGAAAAGATGGATATAGCTCTCTGTCTTCCTGTTGCCAGGTGATCTCCCTGTCCAATGAACTGCCACCGCAATGCCATGTGCTGTGGGGTCCTCAAGCCAAGCTCGGTGCCATGCCCTTGCCCCTCCAGAACAAACTTCCTTTCTTTATAGAGGACTTGGCCTCAGGTAACTCTTTTCTATTGTTTTTTCCTTTCTTTCTTCTTCCCCCCCCCCCTTTCTACCTGCTGGGAATCAAACACAGGGCTTGGCACACACAAGCCAAGCCCTCTCCCACTGAGCTGCACCTCCAGCCCCAGGAACTTAAATATAGACTCAGAAGTGGGAGGCCCAAGTGGAAACGCACACAAACTGGTTTCCTTCTGCTTCATTGTCCTTTCTCGAGGGTCACCAATGTCAGCACGAGTCTCTGAGCCCTTCACAGACACCCTGGATTCCTGCCCCACTGTGTGAGGCTCTCACTTCTGTGTGATCCCCTCCCCTAAAGGGTGGATATGACATGTGTGACAGTTAACTAACAGAACACAACGTGACAGCCACAGAGGACTGTAGTCACTGGCTGAAGCAGCCAGCCACACTGCAGGACACCAGGGAGAAAGAGCCGTGAAGGCCCCTGACCCACGGCCAGTTAGGAACAAGGTGCCAGTCCTACAGCTGCACCCAGATTCTGCTGGCACCAATTGGTCTTGGGAGCTGGTCCTTCCCCCATGAAGACTTCTGATGAGTCCATCCTTGGCTGATAGGTTGGTGATAGCCAAGGGTCTGGACCATAGAGGGTTCAGCTAAGCCATCCTGAGCCACAAAAACCAAGATAGCAAATGTGTGTGGTTACAAGGTGCTAAATTGATTGAGACATTGTTACCCAGCAGTCCATAACTAATACACATCTATATTCTCAATGAAGCCTCGCCACAATCCGCACAAGTAATCTTACTATTCACGTCCACTTTTAAATGAGGATATGGAAGTCCAGAGGGTGTGAGTAACGTTCCCAAGGTCACATAGCTAGGACACAGTACAGCTGGAATTCAAACTCATATTTGTGATCCCCACACTCCAGATCTTAATGTTTCAGGGCAACATCACAGTCACTACCTTCTTAGATGCAGACAGTACTTCTGTGACATAGAAAGGACTGGGATTACTGTGGCCCTTACAAGTTGGGGAAACTGAGGCTCAGAGCACAGGGGAGTAACATGCCCAAGGTTGTCAGAAAGCAGCAGAGACAGAATCACAACCCAAACCGACGAGCACTGTACCATTCGTTTTTCTAAACCAGGACAGTTTTCCACCAAAAGAGCTCCCACATTTCATATGGAATTTTTTATTTCTTCTCTATGAATATGTGATGAGCAATTTGGCGCAAGAACAAATGCGTTTTGTCTGCAGTCTAATGGCCTAGACTGCTAATTGGCAAGTTCATTCATCAGGGTTCCAGCAGAACTTGTTTGTTTAAAAATGCGCCTGTTACCAGCTGCTTATCTAATCAGAGGCAATGGGCTGAAATTGCACGTATTGATATTAATTACCGGAGATTTGCATTTTCTCGCTGCGCTTCCCAGGAGAGCATAAACATGGTAATTCATCAGGGGCCTCTTAGACACCAGCCCCGCAGTGTCACCTGTGTTATTGGACTCCATCATTCATGGCATGACAGTTGTGGGGAGGCTCCATGTGGGACAAGGAAACAAGACAAAAGCGCTGTCCGCAGGGCCTCTGCTGGTTGCTAGTGGCTGTCTCTGGGTTGAAACACTGAGCCGGCTTCTGGGAGGTTTCCATATTAAAGACTCCTCTTCATTTTTATTTTACTCTTTATTAATTTTGTTTGTTTTGACACAGGCTCTCACTATGTAGTTCAGGCTGGCCTTGAACTCACCGTGTAGCCTGGGCTGCCCTAATCTCATGGCAATCCTCCTACCTTGGCCTCCTGAGTTCTGGGGTTGCAGGTGAGCTACATCACCATGCTCAACTTTCTCTTTCATCTTCAGATGATGCACAGTTCTCTGTGGTTAGGATCCTGCATCACCCAGAGAACGGGGCAGGCACAGGCTTTTTCATCTCTCTATGCAGTGACCAAGTCAGAAACTGGGGCATTTCACTTTTGGGGGCCTCAGCTCCCTATTTTTAAAGTGGAAATGTTAGACAGAATCCCATGGTGGGGTGGCCTCACCAACTCAGATGTCCCTGGTCCCTGTCTTTCTCAGCTTCTCTCCTTGAATGGCAGAACTCACACTCAATTCCCACTCCCCTCACCAGCGCCTCAGCCCTCTGCAGCCTGGGCAGATTCAGG
Source organism: Cavia porcellus (assembly GCF_034190915.1). NCBI lineage: Eukaryota > Metazoa > Chordata > Mammalia > Rodentia > Caviidae > Cavia > Cavia porcellus. Next base: position 84,682,264 of record NW_026947487.1, read on the forward strand.
GCATCTTCTGGGTTAGGGGTTTGTGTGCTGTTTTGGGGGCTCTGTAGGCTCCCACTTAATCCAGGTCAGGGGCAGAAACAAAAGCAGGGATCTGGCAGCAGTTTTCAGACATCAGCAGGTGAATCTCATGACCAACTATAATTGTCTTCTGTAAGATCCTTGCAAACACTAAGGTAGCAAATCCAGGACCATCGCTCCCAAGGATACACGGGTGACGCTCCCATAGGCCTCGCTCCACCCTCCAGTGCTAACCCGGCCCTGTGCGCTTCTGTCCCAGGTCACCTTTTTCATGTACACAGTTATTATCACTAAGATTTACTTCTTTGTCTCTGTCTTTGTCTTTCTTTCTTTCCCTCCTTCTATTTGTCCTGGGATGGAGCCCAGGCCGCTCGCTCATGCTAGCCAATCATTCTCCCTCTGAGCTGCCACTCCAGCCCCACTTCATGGTCAGCAACTGCCCAGCCAGCAGCTGGTGACTCAGGCCTGCACGGCACGTGTCACACACACTTTCTGCGCTCGCACAGCATAGGCTTCTTGTGCTGGGGACATGAGACAGCACTTTGACCCTCTGCTTGGGGCCACTTGAAACACAAAATCACTGAGAAGAGGCACAATAACATAAAACATTGGCACTAACCAGACTGCAGAAGACTTCTGTGTGCAGCGGCGAGCTGAACTGAGGGCCGTGTGCCTGGCGGACTCCGGTCGCGACTGTGCACTGGGCCAGCCCCGCATCTGGCCACTCTGCATGTCTGTAAATGGCCACAGAGGCCTCACTATACACTGACCTTGGGGCCACAAATGCATTTGAGTGAAGAGAATTTGCAAACCTGGATCCAGTGAAGAATGAGATGTACTCTACTCCCCGGCCCTTGGAGGCTGACGCTCATAAATGACAGGACAGGGACAGTGGGTGGTGTTACGGGAAAAGGTCTCATGGACAGAGCTTTGGTGGGGTCCAGTGGGCTTTCCAAGAGCAGTCAGGCTAGCTGAGGCACAGGAGAGCAACCTTTCCCAGAGGACCGCAGGGCCGTGTGTGTGAGGCTTCAATACCAACACTACCTCCCTTCACCTTGCAGCTGCAAAAGGATGGTGTAAAAGCCTAAACCACACCAAGACCCTCCTCTGTATAAAGCCCTGCATGACTCCCACATCCTTCAGATAAAGCCAAAGCCACGAACAGTCCCTAACTACAAGGGATCTTCTTCTTCACTTCTCTGACCCCCATGCCAAGCTAAGCAAATTTTTATCTTTTTGAGACAGGGTCTCTGTATGTAGTTCAGGCTGGAACTCACAGCAGTCCTCCTGCCTCAGCCTCCCGAGGCAGTGCACCACCACACCCAGCAGCACACCAGTGTCCTCAGTGTTCCTCTGAACACATCAAGCCTGCTTATTCTCAGGGCCTTTGCTCAAGGGCTCCCTCTGCCTGAAAAGCTTTTCTCAGCTCAGCCTCTGGGGTGAACTTGACAAAGGAGTGAACCGTTAAACTCAGGGCAAAACGCACTCGGGCTCTGTGAGGAATGCAGTTAAGCAACAAGTTTTGATGACTGAAACCGCTGTGTCCAGTCACTGTCCGTCCCCTTCCCCCAAGAAAACTGCCTCTCCTCGAGACAGCCTTGCCCAAACTGCTTCTCTTCTTTCTCTCTTACACTGATATTCTAAAGAAAAGCTGAGGGCTCTCAGCTGAGGTGCCACTCCTGGGAGCTTCCCTGCACTGGGTGCTCTCCTCGAGACAGCCCCTCCGGGCTCTCTGTGACTGAACCGTCCCGTCCCTCGGCCACCCCTGCCACTGACTTCCACTCTGTGCAGGGCTCGGCTGAGGTGCCAGCGTCTCAGAACACCCCAGCCAGCTTATCTCAGCTACTTCCGTCCCCTGGTCCCCTTTGTAGCTGTGTCTTCTCATAGTCCTTATCCTGGCTGAGGCTTTCCACAGTGGCTCACTTTAATCCCCCCCATTCCCCAGCTAAAATAATCTGTTATTAAGTTGCCCAGGTTGAGTCTGAACTGGGGATCTTCTTGCTTTAGCCTCCCTGAGTGCTGGGATTACAGGCATGCACCATCCTGCCGTTATGGTATTGGGTCATAAAATAAAGTAGAAAACAAGAATATGTAATAAAAAGGTAAAGGAAAACTCAATATGTGGGTCAAAAAGTAATCCCAGCACTCCAGCAGGCTGAGGCAGGAGGAGCTCCAGTTCAAGTCTAGCCTGGGCAACTTTGTGATTTAGGGAGACCCTGTCTCAAAATAAAAATTTTAAAAAAGGACTGGGGATGAGGCTTAGTGAAAAGTCCCTGGGTTTAGTCTCCAGTTGGCTTTATCCAACTGGAACCTTTTAGGGATCATCTGATGGATAAAGAGGAATGTGAAGATTATTAACATGTAATGAGTTCCCCAGAGTCCTGGCACCTACAGGACACATTCCCATGCTCTATTTTTATTTGTTGTTTATTTATTTGAGATAGAGTCTCACTATACAGTGCAAGCTGAACTTGAATTCACTTTGTAGCCCAGGCTGGCCTTGAACTCACATCGATCCTCCTGCCTCAGCCTCCCAAATGCCGGGATTACAGGTGTGTGTCACCACACTCACATCCCAAGTTTTATTTTATTTTATCTTCACAACAGCAAAGAATAAGGTGGCTACCTATACCTACAAAAGGGAAACCAGAAAATTGAAGTAACTTTTTGAAAATCACATAGCCAGCACCTCATATAGAAGGCATTTGAGCTCATTCGGCTTCTCAAGCCCACTATGGGTTTTCTGCCACACGCGTCTTGGTTGCTTAATTTGAAATCTGATCTTAAGGACTGGAAAGAAGATCCTGCTTTTCTAAAGTATTGCCTGTTCCCCTTCAACTCAGAACACAGCTATAAGAGGTTATTCAGAGCAGCTCCATTTGTAACAACAAACCATTAGAACAGGTCACCATCTTGAGCACTGAGAGAGGCTGGTGGCCAGGATTTATTGTCTGGTGAAAACATCGAGGTGCAAAAAGACCCTGGGGTGTGCTCCCCGATGTGTGAGGGAAGGAGGACGCTGGCAGAGGGAAGCTTTGCCTGTCCTTACAAAGTGAGCACAGGGAGGAGAAGGCGGAAGCTAGAGACATCAGTCACCTTCAAGGTAGTGGGGGGGGGGGCGCCTGATACTCCTCTTACTGCCTTATTTGGTAGAATTTCAACTTCTAGGAACCCGTTAATGTTTTACATCCTCAAAATAAAACAGCAACAAATCACCCAACAGCATGGTGGGAAGCTTTCAGTGGGATACAAGATGATGCGAAGGAACCCACCTGTATTTTAGATGGACAACACAACCCTGTGAGAGGTGGGGGGATGAGGGAGCTATCCCAAATAATTTTTTTTTGGTAATGATGGTACTGGGCAGGGAAACTAGGCCCTCCTTCCTCATATGAGGCAAATGTTCTGTTGCTGAAATACATGCCCTGTCCTTTTTAGGTACCCTAGGCTGGCTTGCAGCTGTGATCCTCCTGCCTTAGCCTCTTGTGTGGCTGAGATGACAGACATGTACCATCAAGCACAGTTGAAGACTTTTCTTTTTTTTTTTTTTTTTTTTATCGGTACCGGGGATCGAACTCACGACCACCTGCTTGCAAGGCAGGTACGTATGCCACTGAGCTAAATCCCCAGCAACAATGATAATTCTTAAGTTACCATATACTATAGGCCTGAACAAGGACAAAGACAGCCAAATTTTTCAGAGAAGAAATACATAAGAATGGAAAGGGGAAAGAGCAGAATGAACTCCGTGGCGTTGGACTGAAATCGTTTTATGAATAGATTAATTGACATATAGCCAGAAAACTCCATGACTTGTTTTGTTCTGTTTCTTAGTTTTTTGAGACAGGGTCTTGCCATGTAGTCCAGGCTGGCCTCGAACTCATGGCTACCCTCTTGCCACAGCCTGCCAAGTGCTGGTACTACAGGCTTGCACCAAGAGGGAAATAGTAACGTACAGCGCAGAACCCTTCGCCACCATGTGACGGAAGAAGCCAAACTCATCCGCGCACGCGCCCTTGGCTCTGCTCACTGAGCAGGACCAGCATCACGGCCAATTGTTCCTGCTGGATACGAAGCGCCTGAAGGTGATCACAAGAAAACACCTGACGTACACGAGAGGGACAAGCTGAGCGTCCTGGTTTTGATAAAGCTCATATGGTTATATAAGAGGAAGGCTTTGTCCTTAACATTTTGTTTTTTATTTATTTTATTTTTTTTTTTTTTTTGTCTTTTTCGTTTTTATCGGTACCAGGGATCGAACTCACGACTGCCTGCTTACAAGGCAGGCGTTTATGCCGCTGAGCTAAATCCCCAGCCCCTAACATTTTGTTTTTTAAATAAAAAAAAATATAGGACATACCTGGCCTTCTTCCGGAGTAACTTCTGAGACTCGGGATAATGCACCAAAATTTCATTCAAGTCCTTTTTATCCAGGATGAAGAGGTTGGTGAACCCATGGGCCACCACGTTGGCGGTGCGCCGGTTCCCGCCCCCGACGGCCAGCAGGCTGGGGGAGAAGGGAGGTTGTGAGACCCTTCAGGGACCAGATCTCGTGCTTTGGATCTCGTTCAGCTTGGCCACCCTGGCCGTCCCATGCATGGTGGTGGCCCTGCACCAGTGGGCACCCAGACCTCCCCTGCACAGCCCCACCGCACGTCTGCCCCCTCCCAGCCCGTGCCCAGGGCCTCCTGCTCCCCCAGCGCCTCTTACCTGATCTCTCCAAACACGGACCCTGCTTTCAGTGTCACCAGCACCGCCTTGCCATCGGGGCCACCCAGGACCTGCACCTGGCCCGCCTGGATGATGTACATTTCTCGGCCAATCTCCCCCTGAAAGAGAGAAGGCTGAGCTCCTCCACCACCTCTGAGCATCCTCAAAGCCAAGGGCCGTGCCCAGCAAGAGGCACTAAGGCCGAATCCAGCCCTGTACCACCACTTGGCGTGGAGTCTGAGACTGTCACTTTCCTCTGGGGTCCCGGGCTCCTCACATGGGGACTGGGGAGAGTCAGCAGCCCTTGTCCTGCCTGCCTGACAGGTTCTGGAGGGCAGTTAGTGATGTGAGGACACAGAAAGTGCCAGGCAGCCCGGAAGGTGCGGGCGATGGTTCTGCAGCTTCCCACTGGCACCCACAAGGCCTGGTGAACAGAGCGATGGCTCCTGCGTTGCTAAACATCCATGAGCAGCCCCACCCAGGAACAGCCAGTGTCTGCTCGCTGACACAGGCAGATGACAACAGTGACATCCTGCGGCCCCTAGCACTTCACTGAGCCCGTCCATGGCGGGTCCCCATCCTCAGTCTCCACACCCTCTGAGGCAGGGCAGGACTGCACTTTTTATACTTTTTTTTTTTTTTTTTTTTTTTTTTTTTTTTTTTTTTGTCTTTTTCCTTTTTATCAGTACCGGGGATCGAACTCACGACTGCCTGCTTGCAAGGCAGGCACTTATGCCGCTGAGCTAAATCTCCAGCCCGCAGGCCTGCACTCTTTTTGTTTGTTTGTTTTGCACTGGAGATTGAACATAGGTGCTTTGCGCTGAGCTACATCCCCAGACCTTTTTAGAATTTTTATTTTGAGGCAGGATCTTGCTGTGTCATTAAGCTGCCCAGGCTGGGCTGCTACTTATAGTCCTTGTGCCTCTTCCTGCCAGACTGCACTTTTCTAAGGTCATAAAGTGAGGATTAAGCAAGGCCAGGATTTGAATCCAGTCCAGTTGCAGAGTTCATGGTGTTATAAGTCAAATCGTGCCCCATTTCCAACCCACATTTTGAAATCCCATTCCCTAGGACCTTAGAATGGGGCCTGATTTGGTAATAGGGTGTGGCAGCTGTAACTAAGGTAAGCCCACCTTGGAACAAGGTGGGAGGCAAATCCAATATGACTGGTGTCCTCACAAAAAGGGAACTGGACACAGAGACAGGCACAGTGGGAAAACGATGGAAGAACAGAGAAGCTGGGCCTAGGGCAGAGGCCATTCGGTGCGTGGTCTGGTGGCCCCACCAAACTCCCACGATGGCCAAGTCCAAGGTGCATGAATGAACACAGGAAGGAAGGGAAGGAGGAAAGGAAAAAAGAAGGAAGGAGAGGAAGGAGGGAGGGAGAGCGCCCAGTCAGCCTGCCACAAACTCAGTCCCCAGGCCCTGGCCAGGCCCACCCAGCCCACCACCTGTCAGTCATACCTGGGCAGCAACCTGGCAACACCAGCACACCCCACACATGCACAATCCCCTTTCCAGACAGGAAGCGTCCTGGCCGCCTGTCTCCAGGACACCTCACTAGACAGCACCCTGGTGTCTCAGGGACAGTGTCAAGCAGAGCCAGGCAGCTGCTCACGCACCCACAATCACACCTTCACCTCACAATCACAGCCTCATCCATGCCTGACTGACCCCTCACTGACAGCAAACTGTGTTGCCACACAGGTGATAGTGACAGCAGTCTCCACGGCTCTGTGCCAGGCATGGTGCCAAACCATAGGCCGATCTTAGTCAGCTCCCCCAGCACCCCGTGAGGGAGGTGCTACTCATACCCTCGCTTGTCAGTGAGCACTGGACTCAGAGAGGGCAAGCCATTTGTGCAGGGCTGCACAGCTAGGAAGTAGTTGCCTTGTCCAGACAGATCACTCTGCTGTTTCCACAGCCCTCTCAGCCCCTAACACCGAAGCTTTGCCTTCTCAGCCATCTATAGCATCGTTTCTCCCTCTTCCCCTACCGCTCTGCCTTTAGAAAATTCAGTACTGTGCAGCACACACCTAGAGTCAGGGCCTACTTGGGCTGGGGCTCCCAGTCTCACAGGGTCTGCTTGGGTAACATCTTCCCTATGCACACACCCAGCCTTACAGTCAGCTCCACGAAATAACACGGGACTCGGGCCCTCCCCACTGGTTTGCACATGTGCTCTCCCATCCCATCTCTGAATGGGGTGAGGGAGACCTTGCGAGCTTCCTCCATCCCTTCTCTGTGAACTGGGGCCCCACCCTGACCCCACCCCATGCTGGGACAGAGAGCCGTGGCCCGCTGTTACAAAGCCTGTCCCTCTGCAGAGACCCTGCAGCCCAGGGGTTTCACACGCCCCAGCCCCACCCACCGGAAGGCCTCGGCCTCGCACGCCCCCACCCCCGGGCTGCGGTGCACACCTTCTTGCACACGTAGTCGTTGGGCAGGTAGACCACAGAGCGCAGGCGCTTCAGCATATCGAAGATCATCTGCCGGTCACAGCCCTGCCCAGGGAGGAGGGAAGGAGACCGGTAAGAGGGACAATCAGGCTTGAGGTCCCCAGGGCCCACAGGAGAGGGCGGTGCACCTGAAAGAGCGCCACTTTGCTGACGATGTCATAGTTCACATCGATGGCAAGGTCCAGCCGCATCTTGTCCGGAAGCTGCACCATCAACTCTGACTCATCTGTGAACAGGACACGGGGGTCAGAGCCAGGGCAGCCCCGACCCTCACACACCTACAGCCCAGCCACCTTCCCTGCTGCTCTAGACCCCAACAGCTGCCAACTCCAGGCCTCTGTCAATACAATCCCTCTGTCAGGAAAGCCCTATGCACTTCACCGACGAACTCCTACTCATTCTTCAAAACCCAGCACCAACCTCACCTCTTCCAGGAAATCTTCCCTGGATACTCCTGACACAGCCTCTGCATCAGGGGTCCCGGGCTGTAGCACTGGTTATTGCAATTGTTGATGAAACACTACCCCTCATATGCACCCTAGAACATTAGCAAGAACTAGTTTATCTAGTACTTACCATGTGCCAGCCGTGTGTGTGTGTGTGTGTGTGTGTGTGTGTGTGTGTGTGTGTGACAGAGAGAAGTACTGGGGATTGAACACAGAGTCCTTGCATTGAACTACATTCCCAGATTTTTAAAAATTTTTGTATTTTGAGACAGGGTCTCACTAAATTGTCCAAGTTTAGCTCAATCCTTTGGCCTCAACCTGCAGTGCTGGGATGACAGGCGGGTCCCACCATGCCTGGCTTGTAAATCAATCCTTCTTCTTTAGTTTTTTAGTGGTGCTGGGAATTGAACCCAGGGCTTTGCCTGTGCCCTGGGCTAGGCAAGTGCCCTGCCACTGAGCTACATTCCAGTGCTTCCTGAGCCTGCTTTTCATAAAGATTATGTGATTTAATCCTTCCCGCAACCCAGGGGGCCTTGCACTCCCTTGTCACAGACAGGCTGGGGCACCCACTTGCCGGGCCCTGCAGCCAGGGCGGGGGAAGGAGACTGTGCCCAGGCCGTGTGCTCAGAGCCTCTGCAGGGGAGCAGGGCCATGTCCCAGGTACCCACCATGAGGTGCAGATGCTGTGTCAGAGGAAAAGATGGGGAGGGGGACAAGGAGGACTCCCCGTTCCTGATTCAAACCTCAGCTTTGATCTCCTGTGGGGCTGTGTCTCAAGGTGAAATAAGAGAAGGGAGCCCAGGAGACAGGCCCTGGAGTCTTCAGGAGGGTCGTGATGGCCAGCATGCAGCACCTCCCAGGCCTCCTCACACCCCTCTTACATAAACCTTGGAGCCACAGCCAAGTGAGGGCGCAGTGCTTGGGCGAGGAAAGAACTGGAAGGCTTCAGGCCAGGGTGCTGGTCTTACCCAGAATGCCTTGCGAGTGCCAGGTGTACTCATACCAGGTCTTGACGCGGTTCTGTACGGATTTGGGGATCTTGTAGAAGTTCATGTACTTCACTGTGCTGTCCATGCAGCTGCGGTAGTAGGTCTGTCCCGCAGTGGCCGCCCCTACCACGTCTCTCATCTGAAGCAGGACAGGAAGCAAGTTTGGGGATGTGTCGCTTTACCCAGACAGGAGCACATGCTCATAGGGCAGGAAGGGAAGAAGGAAGATGTCTATACGCAGAAGTTTCCTGGTGGGAGAAGTCCTGCCTCCAGTATGGATGTGGGAGGGCAGGTGCCGGCCACTCTGGTGGCATTGGATCCTGAGGGGACCTCTTTGTGGGCTGGGCTGACTCTGTGGTGCCATAGCTATTCTGTCCAAGCCCTTGCTAGAGGATATATGAGCCCAGCGCACAGTTCCCCCGGCTGGGGACCTTAGAAAGCTCTGACCCCTGCAGCCTGTTTGAAACAAGGCATTTCTCCCACCTTTCATTAAGCCACGAAGCCCAGCTCACCAGGATACCCAAAGGGCCTGACATGTTAAATAGAAGTGAGCTAGAAGGATGAGACCTGCACCCCCTCCTTCCACTCTCCCAGCAGGGCCTAGCACCTCAGGCTTCTGATTCTCTGTCCAGCGCTCCTTCCTGGTTTAGTCCCAAAGCAACAGACAGAGAGGCAGCAGTGGGAGGGGCCTGCGGGTGGAGGGTTGGGACCCAGGACAGCTACCTGTCCAATCATCACAGAGAAAGCGAAGACACCGGTGAAATAGTTCAGCAGCTGGAAGACAATTTCAAAGAGCGTCTGGGGGTCAGGCAGCCCCCCGATAGTGATGAGGGTCTTCACGGCCCAGTAGTAGCAGCGAATGTAACTGGAGAGAGAAGAGGGGAGGGAATCTCAGTCATAAAAGGACACACCTGCCAACCTTGGGCAACCTGGTCCAGATACCTTGTAGGTATGCACCATACAAGAGGGAGAGCTTTCATGCTTAGGTGCTAGAACACCTGTCTCTCTCGTGGCAGGGCATGTTGCAGTTTGTCCCTGGCTGTCCCACCTCCCTGGCACAGGCAAGGACAGATACAGAAACTGACACTCCAGAAGATATCCAGGAAGCATTGGTGGGAGGACAGAGGATGGGTGGGGAGAGGGACCAGTCCTGATGCCAGGGCTCCCACAGTTTCCACACTTGTTTCCTTTGCTATCCTGTCATGCGGCTCATGGAAAGCAAGTGTTACAGTTTCTATCTAGACACCCCCAAAGCCTCACGGCGGGTGTGGTTGGATCACAGAGACACGATGCTTCTCAGTGGGCTAATCCACTGAGATTCATCACAAAATGTGATGTTGGGAGGGGAAGACTGCTCTGAGGAGGCGGCTCACTGGGCGCACGGCCTGGAAGGGTCTCTTCCCCTCCTTTCTCCCTTGATCTGTTTCTCCACCTCCCACCTCCTCACCGAAAGCTGTTTCTCCTCTGCCATGCTGCCCTGTTTTGGAGCCAGGGACTATGGGCTGAAATCTCTGTAAACCGTAAACCAAATAAACCTTTCTTCTTTAAACTGTGGCCGTCAGGTATTTTGTTCCAGCAATGAGAAAGCAACTAAGACAAAGAACAACATCAGAGCTGTGAGATCCTGTTGGCCCTTGTATCTGCAGGTTTGTGTTTGGGGAGACAACCAAGGCCAGCTGGAAAATATTTTTAAAAACTGTGTCTATACTGAACATATACAGATATCTTTTCTCCTCAGTATTCCTTACATAATACAGCGTAACAAGTATTTATGTAGCCTTTGCTATGTATTAGGGATTCTAAACACTCCAGAGATGATTTCAATCTCCTGTGACAACTATCTTGAAGGCCACCTTTGCTGACCCTTCCTCCTCATCACGCATTTTCCAGGTAGTAAAATTGAGCCCCACCAAAGGAAAAGGGAATTCCCATGGTCACCAGCTGGCAGGTTCCAGATCCAGGACTGAACACGGGTGCTGGCTGATCCTCTGAGCTGCTACCCCAAGCCAGGCTCGTGATCCGTTGAGAAGGGAGATATGGGTTCTGGGGGTCCTGCTGTGTGGTAAACAGCTCGAGAAATGCCCTGGGCTTGTCTAATCATCACAAAGCAGCAAGGGCCCCCCTATACCTGTCCACACCTCCAGGTCAAGCCCTGCTGGGAGCCAGGAAGAGGGTGAAGCAGGCAGGGCTGCAAGATGGACCGGCTTTCCTGGGCTTCCTGCTTCCCCTCACTAGCTTCTTATGCAGCCTGGGAGCTCAAATACTGGCTCTGAAACCAGACTAAAGGTGCTCAAAGCCTCTTGCTCACTGTATGAGCAGATCCGCAATTTCTCCAAGTCCTGATCTCCTCCTCCATAAAATGGGGATGGTGGCAGAACAAAGGTAACCACAAGGATGAAATGAACGGCTGGAAGAGATGCCTGGCATAGGCCGGGCTCTCTGTAAATCAGTGTTTGTCCAGTGCCCAGTGCATGCCAGCAATGGACGCGCGGGGAGGGGGCATTGCTGAGCGCTCAGGAAGCTCTGCAATGAGGGTGGGCAATGGGTTCCGAATACTGGGAGGAGGAAGCAATCTTCTGCTTCCTCAACTTCTGATTGGGTGTGACTCTGAGTTTCAGGGCACCTCATTGCCGTCGGGGAACCAGTTACCTGGAAGTCTCAGGACTACACAAGCCTGCCCAGTCAAACTCCTGTCACGCTGGTAATGGCCACCAGAGGGCGCACGAAACAGCTCTGGTGGGGACTGAGCAGCCCCCTACCCTTCCAGACCCCTGGGCGGGGACCTGGGGAACCACGACTCAGGTGGCTGGGCTATCAACAGAGGACATAGCAGTGATGTCCACAAAGTTCTGGATTCCCGCGAGCATTTCCTCGTTGGAGTAATCTTTCATCGGCATGGCACATCCTAGTGGCCTCCCGGGAGTCCTGCGTTCCCTGCCTCCAGGGCTCTGGGGGTCCCTCGGTCCACTTCCCAGAGCTGGAGGATGACCGCACAGGTTGGAGCCCGGGTCCCCTCTTCCTTGCCATCGCTTCCCACGACTGCCACCCAACCCTCAAGTGGGTCCTTGGCTTACTGAGGCACAAACCCCTTTGGGAATTGAAGGAAAGCTGGGAAAGTCTCTTAGAAAAGCTGACATAGTCTCGGAATTCAGCTCCGAAGTCCAGAGGGAGTAAGACCTACTAATACACAGTTGACATTTGCCCCAAGTCTTAAGGTCCCATGTGGGTCTCACATTGGCAGCCTGGCTTGCCCACAACAGCTGTGTACCAAGTGCTGTGTGGCCCCTGGGGACACCCTGCTCCTCAGAGCAAGCTTTGAGTTTCTTGGGGAGGCTGCCTGGCAACCTGGCTCTGTCCGCCGCTCTAGAAACTTCCGCAGACCCGGAGCTCTTCGGCCATACTGGGCTCCCAGTCCTTGACTGTTATCTTACAGTTCCCCCATTCCACTTTTAAATAGGGTCATGAGTAGAACCCAGGGCCTCATGCTAGGCAAGAGCTTTACCACTGAATAACACACCCAGTACTTTTTAGTTTGAGACAAGGATCTCTCGGAGTTGCCAGAGTGGCCTCAAACATCTGCTCTTCCTGGTTAGCAACCTAGTAGCTGAGATTACAGACCCTCACCAGCCTGCCCAGCAAACACGTCTCATCTTCTTCATGTGAGTCCCTCTCTGGGTTCTCTGTCTCTTCTTTGCGTCTCTCACAGCCAAAGCCAAACCTAACTAGCTTAACTTTGGGCGAACTTTGCCACATCCATTCCCATTCCCCCATCCTGCCCCAGGCACCAGGCACTTTTCTTTTCCCTTGGGTCCACAGTCCAGTAGTCACAGCTCTGTGACCAGACTGCTCAGCTCCCAGCTCTGCAACTAGAGCTGTGTGACCTTGACTTCTCACTTCCTCTGTCATAGGGGAAGAGTCAGAGTACCTGTCATGTGACTGTTGTAAGTTACAATGTTAAGCGCTTTGATCAGGGCTGCTACCTATGAATAGTAAGAAGTGTTCGTGGAGGCTTACTGCTTCTGTTGTCAACACTCCCATATGGGGGACTGGCAAGTAGGTTCCCTGGTCTGCCGCCTGCCCAGAGAGCAGTGCAGAGACACACTTGTTCCCACTGGCCTTGCCCATGGGTTGGCAGAGTGCATGCACCTGTTCCATGTATTTATCAACCTACAGGACTTTGGAATGCTGAGAGGATTTTTTTTTGAGACCTGGTCTCACTATGTAGTTCAGGCTGGCCTTGAACTCACTATGTAGCATAGGCTGGTCTCAAACTCATAGCCATCCTCCTGTCTCAGCCTCCCGAGGGCTTGGATTACAGATGTGTGCTAACACACCTGGCCTTGCTGAGAGGACCTTCCTAGCAGGTCTCTTTTGTGTCTCTACCCTCTGCCTGGTACACAGCAGATGCTCAGGAAGACATGGAGATTGAGGCCTTGGACATTGTTATGTCAGTGATTCCTTAGAAGCAAGGTAACCTTGGCAATGTGGTGGCAATGGACTTCTTTCCAGGAGTCTTTGTGCTGTGAATTATGAAGAACAAGAATATCTCTCAGGTGTGGCCGCAGGAGGAAGGGGAGCTCACCTGTTTCCTTCGCCATCATAAACCCAGTGAGTGGAGCCGATGCCCTCAAAGGCTGAGGCCCAGTAATAAAGACACGAGTTCAGGTGCAAGCTGTAGAGCAGGTAGGCTGTGGTCCTGATGACCCTGCACACGAGGGGCATGGACACAGCCATTAGAGGGTGAAGGTGAGGCAGGCTGCAGGGAGGCAGCCAGTTTTCACCTCCCCGGAAGTCGCCCTCTCAGAGGTTCCCCCAGTGAGCCACATGGTCCTGCCCAGTCACTCAGAGGGGTGGACCCTGGGCTGGCCAGAAGCAGCAGCAGCTGGGCTGACCCTGTGGGATGCTTTTTAAGGTTGTGCCAGTTAGAGATGGTGGCACTTGGCCAGGAGCTGGCCAATACTTGGGGCTGGAATGGCCGCTGGAGGCAGCACTACTGCTCACATGAGTGCTGGGGTGGCAGCAGTGTCAGAGGACAATGTGGCCATGGGAAGAGCAACAGGGGACAGGGTGTGCAGAGAAGTGACGACGAGGCCATGCACCTCACGAGAGGGGTGCAGAAAGGTGCTGGGAGTCCTGCTCCCCCAGCGAGTCCTAGCTGGCCTCGGGCCCCACCTTGGGTGTCTTACAAGCACTCCCTCCCCCTGGAGCTATGTTGGGGGCTTCAGTTCCTTGTACTGACTCCAAAATACTAGCGAGCCACTTCTGTCAACCTGTAACAATTAGAGGAAATGGAGCAATTCTCTAAAGAACAAACATTCCTTTAGAGAAGGGGTTGGGCCAGGAAGAAGCTCAGCTTCTGGCTTCCACAGACAATGGGGACTGGAGGACAGGGAAGGTGAAAGGGGCAGATATGGGCAGAGAATGCCTTGTCCTGTGTGTGTGCTGTCACACGTGTGTGTGAGTGCATGCATGTGGTGCGCACATGTGAGATGTGTGCACTCGTGCACGTGCATGCGCGTATGTGTGCGCAGGTGTCTCACCTGTAGATGTAGGCTTTGCTGAGGATGGCTTCCAAGCGGCTGTTAAACTCAAAGAAGGCCATGTACTGGGAGGAAGAGAAAGGCATCAGGGACAGCTGCTGCTGTAGGCGTCGCCCTGCCCTCACCTCCCTGCCCATTCCCCGGGTGCGGAGACTGAGGCCCCTCTTCCCTGAAGGAGCCTGCATTCAGACCAAAGGGTACTTTGCCCTTGGGCAGCTGGGGGCTGGAAACCCCATTTAAGAATCTGATGATAGCAAAGGTCCCTCTTTCCTGGGAAATCACATATAATCGTGTTCTCACGACTTGCTTATTATTTCTGGAGAGACTCCCAGACCTTCTGAAACCCATCTTCACGATGGGTTTTGGTTGTTCATGCATCCCAAGTTAGGGGCTCTATTTTGTATGTTTACTTTATAAAGAAAATAATTTTATAATAAAACAGTTTATAACCCCCATTATGTCCTTCAAAGGCTATGTAAAGTAAGAAAAGTATAATGATAACTTCTCTTCTTTACCGAGTTCCTATTATATGATGGCATCTCCTTACCTACCTTATTTCTTATCTCCCTATGAAGTATGCGTTAGCTTTTTTTCAGGGCTGGGGATCGTGTGCGCTAGATAAGCAAACACCAGTGAGTTACAGCCCACGCCCTATCATTCTCCTTGGCACTCAGGGAAGTCGAGTCACTCGTCTGGAGCCCACTGGGAAATGAGAGTCAACCTTGAACCCAGATCAGATTCAAAGCTGCCAGCTGTTTGCTGTTTGTACCCCTCTAGATCTTTATCCACACTGAGTTTTTGATATTTGAAAATAATACTAATGAAGGTTTCCTAAGAGAGTAACGGAGAACATTTTAGAGCTTTCAGTGATATATACAGCCTACCACAGCACAACTAGATGCCACAGGTACCAGAGATCTGTCACCACTGTCTAAGGGATAGGCCAACCAACACTCAAGTGTTGTTTCTAACACCATCCGGAGATTACCCTGGAGGCTGGAAAACCATGGGCTTGGTGCCCTCATGTGAGGCTCAAAGGGTCGCCTCCTCCATGCTGTGTCAGATGTTAAACCTGAGTTGGGCGCACACACATCTCACTCGCCATGTGAAGCATCTCGCTTCCACATCTGGGATCCATCTTGGCCTGAGGGCCTGGCCTTGCTCACTTAGGCTTGGCTCTGAAGCAGCTTCCGCAGCCCCCAGAGGCCTGAGTGCATCTGAGAAAAATGGTTCCACTTCCCCCTTCTCCTTGGCAGCTTCTGTGCTCAGTTCCAGTGCAGTGTGCTTGCTTTCCCTAGCATTCTTTGGCGTATTTTTCTTATTGCACTGACCTCTTTTTAATAATTCCCTCACTCAAAAAAAAAAAAAATTCCCTCACTCATTGAGGGAAAAGCACCAAACATTAGCTAGGCATGGTGGTGCATGCCTGTAATTCCAGCACTCAGGAGGCTGAGGCAGTGAATTGCCATGAGTTAGAGGCCGGAATGGGCTACACAGTGAGTTCAAGGCCAGCCTGAACTGCATAGTGAGGAGACCGTTTTTCAAAAAAACCAACAAAGCAAAACAACCTCCCCCCACCAAAAGAAGCCCAAACCAAACCAAAACAATACAAAAAGCACCAGGCATCATGTATAGACAAAGATGACTTTCCTTGCTTAGCCAGCAAAATCCATTTGGGGGATCCCGAGGGCTCTGAGTGGCTGTGCACCCTGAGCTCACGAAAGGACACTGTGCCTGGCCGACTTGCCTGGGAGCCTGGCTCCTCCCCACAAAAGGCAGATTTAACACTGGAATGACACCGATCAGCAATCAACTGGGTGGGGGCTGTGCATCCCTAGTGCTCGCTCACTCCTTAGACCTTGGCTAAGTCATCCCACCTCTTCGAGTGCTAATTCCGCCCATCTTTTCAGTGGAGATCGCCATACAGCAGAAGCCCCTCGAGCAGGTCTGTAATTACTGAGAGACTCAAGTGGAGGATGCAGGCTCCCTGCGTGCAGGCCCAGCCTCCACTCCTTCCTATCCCTGTGACTTGGGCAAGCTGCTTAGCCTGTCTGTGCCCCGGGCTCCTCATTTGCAGGGTGTGGTGAGGACTTCACGCTGCAGGGTGAAGGAGCCAGCCCTTGACCAGTACCTAACCGATGGTGCCATAGAAGTGAGAGCCATTGGAATTGCTTCCCACCAAGATGGGCTAGAAGTGTGAGCAGCTCCCCTGGACCACCCCTGAGGACACCTCCCCTTCCCAGCTGCTCTAGGAGGACAGAAAGTGGCAGGGAGGGGCTGATGGCTGGTCTCACCTTTAAACAGCGGGGCAGGCGGAAGAGGGGGTTCACACCGAATTTCAAGTAGAGGAAATCCAAGGGCAGGAGGCAGATCACATCCATCTGAAACCCCAATGGGACCCCACAGTGTGTCAAACACATAACCCTGGGTGTGAGAGTGGGGTAAGGGCTGGGGTCCCACCCTCCACACACAGTGGAAGTCAGAATGTCCATGAGGGCCTCATACTAGAGGCCAGGAGGCGCCCAGCAAGAAGCCTCTGTGGTATCAGGACTGCCCTGTCCACTCCAATGCCAGCTCCATTGCCATGGCAATGATCACCATGCCCCCCCACAAAAAAGGTGGCCTTTGAGGACCGTCCCACCTGTGCCAGCCTCTGGGGAGCCTCAGCCCATGGGAAACATCCCAAGAAGCTGTGTCCAGCACCCCTCCAGGTGGCAGCTTCCAGGTCACATGGGCCCCTCAAGCACTCAGTCCCAGGAACTCCGCAACCACTACACCTTCCATCCCGACACACACCTTAAATCGGCGAGACTTTAGGTAGTAATTTCGCATCTCCTTCTTGTCCGTCTGGAAGAAAATGGAATAATGACAGTGAGGGGTGTTAAAGCTGGACCCCTGATTATGAGAAGCCACCACAGAATTCCCACAGAGTCCATCAGAGCAGCCTGCAGCAGTGGAGCCAGAGGGGACCCTCTGAGCTTCAGTGACAGTCCCTCAGGTGGCTGAGGCTGTCCAGGGTCACCAGCTGGATTCTTGTTTCTTGGATGCCAGTCGAGGGCCTGAGGCTCATTCTCTAGTGTGTAAATCTTCCCAGGACCACTTGCAACCTAACTCACAGAGGAGCTGGCAACTGCTCTGTGCAGACTAGGGAAGAGGCTGGCCAGGGAGTTCTCTTCCTCTGAGTCATTCATGTTTTGTTTTGTGTTGGAGACAACACACTACATCTTCCTGCCTCAGCCTTCTGAATGTTGGTATCACAGGGATGTTGGTGGGAGACCCTGCTCTCTCCTGGAAAACAAAGCCTTGCCACAACTTGTCCCCGAGCTCTCCTTCACCCTATTTACTGAGCTGTGTAGAGCTGGTTACACTGAAACAAATGTTCCTGGCAGTAAAAGTACCAGCCTTGTATACATCAAAATTATCTGTGCCTTGCTTCATTGGAGGCCTCTGTACCTGGGATAGCTACAAACTTTCTTTTCCCTATGCACTTTGCCAGGACACTACCCACCTCCCTGACGGACACCAATAAAAGCCATGAGCTTTTGGAGATGAAGCCCTTTGTTCCACACAGAACACTGGGTCATCCCAGAGCTCCTCAACTGCAGAACTCATCTCTTTCTTTTCCCTCCATGTGGGGTCAGACCGAACCCCTGATAATGTACCCCCAGCCCTAGCTCCTCAAAACATCAGTTTCAAGGCAAAAGCTCAACTTGTCTGCACACAGCAGAGCCCTGTGGTGCCAATGTGGGATGTGCTTTTCTTTGCCACTCTGGGGATCAAACCCAAGACTCATGCACGCTGGGCGATGGCTTTTACCTTTGAGCTCCATCCTCAGCCCTCAGTGTGGAATTTCAGAGAGTGGCTTGTACAGGGAAATAGGATAAGTCACAGTCAGGGCCTTGGTTCTTCCTTGACAAATGGAGGCTAACCCAGGGAATGGGGTTTTGCAGTGGCCCAAGTACAGAGATTGTCATGCCCTTTCCAGGAGCCCTGAGGTACACTGAGTTCCAGCAGTCCCTGGAGCCAAGCATGCTGCATTCATCATCAGAACTGATCCTCACACCATTGCTACTTGCTAGGAACTTGTACTAAACCTAGTTTTACAGATGAGAAACCGAGGCTCAGAGAGGTGGTCCGGCCAGGTGCATCTGCCCTAAAACCCACACGCTGAACCACTTAGCCACCCTTCACTCATCGGGGTTCAGAAGCCATATGAACAATATCAGATGGGTGTGATCTGAACATATCAAAGGCGGGTGAAATAAGCAACCAGGCTACTAAACATGCACCAGCAGCTGCCCCGGACATTTCCTTGTCCATTTATTTTGTCGTCTGGCATAGCATCAGCCATTGGCCCCCTGAAACTCTGGCTGTGAGGTCTGCTGTAGTCCCCCCTCTGCCTGTGACTCACAATGACGTCCCCGCCTCTGACGAACTGCAGGCGGATCTGGAAGACGGTGATGTCCAGGAGGTAGATGAGGTCGCACAGGTAATCCATCAGCAGCCACAGGTGGATGTTGTCAGGTGTCTGGTAGGGGAAGGCCCAGCGCACAGGAATCAGCCAGCAGTTCCAGTTCCAGGCCAGCACCACGAAGAACAGCCACAGGATGTACATCAGGTCTGCAGAAGGGACGGGGGGCCAGCTGGAGCCAGGGTGGGGAGGAGCTGGGCGGGCCCTGAAACCAGGTGGGACTTGGACTCTATGCATTTGCACTGTCACTGCTGCATGTAGTGCTTTCAAAACCGTGTGTGTGCCTGTGTTTGTGTGTGTAAAACTTTCTTTGCTTTAAAAATAAATTACTAGGGCAAGGATATAGCCCAGTGGCATAGCACCTGCCTAACAAGTGCAAGGTTGTGAGTTCAATCCCCTGTATAAAATCAATCAATCAATCACTAGTAGACCCTTATAAACCAGAGTACTCTGAGGAGGGGATAATGGTGGCATCATCGTCACCATCACCACCACCATCATCATCATGCTGTTTTGGTTTTTGAGACAGGATCTCTTTATGTAGTTCAGTCTGGCCTTGAACTCACTATGTGGTCCAGATTAGCCTCAAACTCACAGTAATCCTCCTGCCTCAGCTTTCTAAGTGCTAGGATTACAGATGTGCACCACACCTGGACACCCAGCTGAGGATGGCATTATTAGTGGATAATTAAGTAGCAAACACCTTTGCTTGCCTTCCTGCCTGTCTGCCTGCCTTCCCTCATCCCATCTTTCCTGTCAGGCTGGACTTGGGCATGACTTTCCCAGCATCCACGTCAGCAGTCATACTGTTCTCAGAAAACAATGCAGCTCGCCACAGGTGCTGCTGCCCTTGGCAAACACAGGACGTCATAATGAAGGGATGAGGCAGAGGCAGAATCTCGCAGCAGCAGGACATCCGATGACATCCACGCATTCGCACCGGACCCTCTGAGGACTTAGACCACTGACGTTTGCTCAGACCTCCTCACATAATGTCTCTTGCCAGACCTCCACCTTGTTCAAATCCTAAAAAGAGCCCCACTTTTCTTTGTTCCCCACGGATGATCTTTTGCCCTCCATCAGCCTGCACCCAGGTGTATTAAATCTTATGCCACGTTGCCTTCACAAAAGCCTGTCCAGTGGTCTCTGCCTCATATAATTTGTTACATCTCCTTCTTTTTTCTTTGCTCCTGCCCTTCCATCCTTTTTCTTTCCTTTCTTCTTCCCTTCCTTCCTCCTTCCTTCCTTTTTTTTTTTTTTTTTTTTTTGTTTTTTGTCTTTTTCCTTTTTATCGAACTCACGACTGCCTGCTTGCAAGGCAGGCACTTATGCCGCTGAGCTAAATCCCCAGCCCCACCTTCTTCCTTCTTCCATCAGCTACATCACCAGCCCTTTTTAAAATTTTGAGCTAGGGTCTCACTAACTTGCCCAATCTGCCCTAGAACTTTCCATCCCCTGCCTCCGGCTCTGGAGTAGCTGAGATTATACATAGGTGTGTGCCAACACACCGGGTTTGCTTTTATTCTGTCTGAAAATTTTCTAGCAATGCACTTCCTGCCTTAGTAAATACAGAATAGTAAATAATGCATGAAGGGCAGGTAGGTAGTTGGAAGGGAGGATGGATGAATAGACAAGGTAGCTGTCTTTAAAAACTCAGTGGACACCAGGGTTGGGGTCCTGCCCCCTAGAGAACTTTCTGGGTAACCCTGAGAAAGTTCCTCTCTGGCGTCTACTGTGCTTTTCTCAGTCATAGGGAAATGTGTCGTGGTAAACAGTGAAGCACTGTGCACATACGAAGTGCTGCAGCTCCTGAGGATTGTGGAGTAAGCAGACTTAAAGGCAAGCAAGGGGGATTCACATTAGACACTGGAAGAACCACGCACGCGTGCGCACACACACACACACACACACACACACACAGCTCTCTGCTCAGAGCAGGAGCTCTGAGAAGGAACCATTGTGGCCCTAGTAGAAAAAAAGTTTGGCCAAGGCTCAGGAGTCCTGGGTCAACACTGCCTGCTGTCCTTAGGCTGGATAATTTTCCTGTGCCTTAGCTCCCTCATCACGGTGTGTGAGCATATGTTCCTATTCTTGTTATTATTGTTTCTTTGTTTGAAGAGATGAGGAAGTGTGGAATCTTTTGAAGTATGACATTCGAGACCTCCCACCCGCTCCTTGCACCTCTGACCCTCTCCCACCACCCACTGTCCAGCCCTGCACCTTGCACAGAGAGCAGCGCCCCAGGACTCACTGGTCAGGGGGTCGATGCTCTGGGGGAACTGGTACTTCTTCCAGGGCCGGCGCTTGAACTTGCAGCAGAGCATGTCGCAGTAGTGCTCCTCCTCCTGCTCTACCTCAGCTGGCTTCGCGGTGGGGGCTGGCTCAGGGGCTTTCTTCACAGGGGCTGCAGGATGACACTGGTGACCATCTGACCGAGGGCCGAGAGCCTAGCTGCAGGCCCTGGCACTAGAATTAAGGGCGTTCATGTTCATTCTACACCTGCTGCGAGCTCTATGTGAGGAAATCAGCCAGGCTCTTGCTAGCCTGGCACCCACTTAGGTGTCTGTGTTTGGACTCCCTCGTTTCCTCTGATGGGAACCCAATCATATCCTTGAGTCACTCTTGCCCTCACTGTTGGCTGGGAAGGGGCTTTGGGGCTACCTCCAGCTCCAGACTCACAGGGCTTGGGACTGTCCTCATCAGAAGTGACGTCAGGGTCGATGAGTTTCTCCTTCACCTTCTCCGTCCGCTCCTTGAAGAGTTTCACCAGCTCCTGGAGCCGGTCATTGATGATGGCGCTGTTCTGGCTGGCCGTGGAGACTGGGCGGTTCTGGTCTCTGCAGGAATACCCCGAGGGAGCAGCTGAGCAGGAGGGGACCCAGCACCCAGGCAGAGCAGCTGAGCAGGAGGGGACCCAGCACCCAGGCAGAGCAGGGCAGCCTCTGCATCTCACCCTCTAGCAGAGCCTGCAGGAGCTAAATCCTGCCCTGCTTCCTTCTGACACCAGAAACATCAGACACGCTCCACTGTACACTGGGAAGAAATTCAGTGACAGTAACACCCAGGTGCTCCGGCCCAGCATTTAGAAATGTACCATGTCCCCTCTGATTCATGTGGGCAGTGCTGAAAAGCTGTTCACTCCATTTGCAATTTAGAAGGGAAACTCATGGAACTTCAGAGTTCAGTGATATCAGGCTGTTAATGTGAAAGTCACATGAAATTTATTTCTGGGAAGAACAGAGACGAGAACAGGGCTGCATTTTTGAACTCAGGAAACAGCTGGTGGTAAAAGCAGTATAGACACATGATAGATCTCTTTGACTTACAGGAGTTAAAGCTTACGCACTGCCAGCAAAAGAGACAGAGACAGAGACAGAGAGAAAATGACCGATCTGCTGACTTTTCACCACTGCAGGGCGTGTGCCATGGGTAAGCAGCAATGGGTGTGGAACAAGTTCTCCTCTGAGTGGCTGCACAGTGACCACTCAAAGCACAGAAACTCCAATCCATCACTCCTCTCATGGAGTTCTGAATGACAGGTGGTATCTGGGTTTGCAGAGATGTGAGCTTCGTCCCCATATCTATTCTCTCCCATTGTGAGCAGTGGCTGGGATGTAGCCACCCAGCCAAGGACCACGTTCCCAGGTGTGATCGTGTGAGCTCTCACCACTGGAACTGAATAGATATGGGCCTTCTTGCTGATGAGAGGCCTGGAGCTTGTCCTTTCTAGTGGTGGTTGGTGGGACTAGGAAGTCACATGGAGAAGGTGGCAGAGTCACCGTCACCTGGGTGCCTAAATGGTTGCATGGAGCAGAGCCTTCAATGTGAAATGTGAAACCACTGCCATAATTATGACATAGGGGATATCTTTTCTTTCAGCCGCTGAACCTCTGAGGCCTATTTGTCATAGCAGCTTTGGCTATCTAGCTATTACACAGGTCTCCATGTTGACCTCTTTATGCTATTTCAAGGGTAATTTTTATTTTGCACCTGATTTCTGCCATATTTTCTGACACTAAGTCCCAACCCCATCCCTACTATACAGCATAAAATGTGAGTCCACTGTGCAAAAAGAGACAATTGGAATACAGGTCAGGTTTGAGGCTTTCCCCACTTCTTGTATTTTCTGAATTTTCTATAATAGTTAAGCATAAACTGCATAAACTACATGAAGTTATGGATCTTACAAAAAGACTAGAAGGAGAAAGACAAGTCTAAAGTCACCAGTGGCTAATCCAAGGGATGTGGCTAGGGAGCATGGCAGGGTATCCAGGCTGATACCAAGGTCCGGGAGACTCACCATCGACCTATGATTCAACAACTTATGGGAAAACATCTCTCCCTGGCCAGCCCTCAGGACAGTTAGCTGTCAGAGACCAGGTCCCAGTGCTCTCACAGTGGTCTCTAAACACTGTTATACACACCAGCTGCATCAGAATTACCTGGGGAGCTTTCGGAGATGTGGATTCCCCAGGGCCACCATCTGAGGACCCAGCCCATGACAGCAGGCCTGAAAGCCTGCATTTTAAGAAACTCCTAGGGGTGGTGTCCCCTGGAGAGCCTGTGTCCTTCCTTGCCCCACTTTGCAGGGTCGCTGTCAAGTGCCAGGATCACTGGAAAGAACCTCTGCCTCGAGACGCTCCCATTCTGAGTACTGCTGGCCATACACACAGCTGGACACATGGCCCAAGCCCGTTCTTCAGAATTCATAGGACTAGGTCACCCAAGAGTAGCCCGGACAGTGACCCAGCCCTGGCAAAGCTGGCCCATGTGGAATTCTGAAAACATGTACGCTGCCACCATGTCCTCATATCCGTCCATCCCCACCTAGCCTGCCAAATGTGAGGCCCCAGAGGCTGCCCCACTTACTCAGCCTCCTGTGGGGTGGTGGGATCAGAGAAGATGATTGCTGGGGACTTAGCTGGTGACAGTGCCGTGAGCTCTTCAGTCTCATCATCCTGCGAGGGCAGCTTCTTCCTGTAAGGATCGAGGGATACAAAGGGGAAGCAAAAACTTTGACCCCTGAAGGTCACCAGTTACTGGGTAGAGGACTGAGGGGAGGGAATGGAACTGCCAAAAGATCCTCATTTGCCTGGAAAGAGGTGCAAAGGAGCAGAGAGGGACACAGCTACTCTTGGGACCTCAGTCTCCACATCTGCTCATTGGCCCAGCATAAAGGAAACAGCAGTGACTTGGTATCTAGCAAACAGATTTTCATCCCTGTTTTGCCTCTTGCCAGTGGATGACCTTGGGAAATTACTTAAAATCTCTGAGCCACCTCTGTTTCCCTTTCTGTAAAATGGGGTTAAATCTGCCCAACTAAATGAAGGACTTAGACATCAGGTCTTAGCTTGGACATCCTCCCCCTTCCCCTCTCCCTTCCAGTCTGAAGTCTCCATCTCAATTCTCAATCACATCTTCCTTTCAGGCACCAGAGGAGGCCACGGAGTCTGGTGTCCAGCTGATGGTGTGACCTTGGAGGAGTCTCATCCCCCACTGGGCCCCTGGCTCCCTACCTGAAAAGTAGAATCTGTGTTATCTGAGGGCTGCGTGAGGTTGGGTCTGCCCCCGCACTGTATTTATAGGCCTTTACATTTTCATCAGTCTACAACCTACTTAGATCTCAGGGACAAGAAGCTTCTTGCCCAGCCTGCTCTTGGCCTCAAGGCTACAGGCGGGGGCCTGGGCACTCTGTCTTGGTAGAAGGGGTCCCCTTGATGATATTTGACACCAGCAACTTAGGAGTTCATTCTCTGGATTTTCCCACCCTTTGCCTCAATAGTAAGAATAAGTTGCTTTACCAAAGAACCCAAAAACATAGGAAGAAATAAAGAAAGCAGGACAAAGAAATTTGTTAGTGCCACCAAAGAGAAAAAAAAAAAAAATCCGGCTCCAGGTTTAGACAGTCCTGTTTAAGACAGAATAGCGTTAGCTGACATAGAAACTGGCACACAGTGCAGGCCACACCTACCACTGGGAACACCGTCTTATAAGTCAATAGACTGAATGCTGGTGGGGAAGAAGAGTCTTGGCTTTGTTGTTGCTATTGTTTGAGGGTTGTTTTTTTTTTGTCTTTTTCCTTTTTATCGGTACCAGGGATCAAACTCACAACTGCCTGCTTGTAAGGCAGGCGCTTATGCTGCTAAGCTAAATCCCCAGCCCCTTATTGTTTGAGTTTTGAGATGGGTTCTTGCTAAGTGGCCCAGGCTGGCCTCCAACATGAATTTTCCAAAATCTCATGATTTTCCTATCTCAGCTTCCCAGGTAGCTGGTAAGACGGACCTTTCTCAGGTTGCCTTTTATTTTTTTTCCTTATTTTCTTTTTCGTGTATGCTAGGCAAGCACTCTACCACTAAACTACAATCCTATCCTTTTAAATTTTTATTTTGAGACGTGGCTCTATCATGTTGACTAACCCTGACCTAAAAACATGCGCTCCTCCCACCTCAGCCTCCTGAGTGTCTGGGGTTACAGGTGTGCGCCACAGTGCTGGCAAGAACGGTCATTTCTTAATGACTTGGAAAAACATGGAACACTAAATGCCAAGTGTTAACACTAAAAGTCTGGGGATGTGGGCATGAGTGTTAGCACTTGAGTTAGCCGAGAGAGACAAGTGTCAGAACAGTTGGTAACAGGAGGATGAGTGTAGGACCTGAACTGGAGCGTGCCGGATGTGGGTGAGCCATGATAAACATGCACAGCTGGACCCACAAGGAGAGCCAGCTTTGGGGACTTGAAAATGAAAGGCCAGCTGGGAGTGTCAGCACCGGGCAGCGGTTACAGAGGCTGGCCCATTGGAAGCCCAGGTGCAGTGCAGTAAACAACGCACTGTCAGCAGCCTGGGGGAACACAGGATGGCCTGTCCGGGGCCTTCAGCCATAGCTCTGTGGGAGACAAACCATGTAGCCGAATTCTGGGAAACATGCCCTTGCACCTGGTCTTCTGGGGAAAGCCATGATTACCTTCCATCAAGACACTCACGTCCATGGGGTTTGACAGGAAATGGACCCATATGGGACCCTCAACCAGGGTGGATGAGGACTGGCTATTTTCCTGCAATCCCCATCAAAACTGGAAACCTCGACCTCGTCCCCATAAACCACTTCTCCCTGTGGAGAATCAGAGAAGCCTCCCTCTGCCCCTTCTCTGGGAAGACTCCTCGGAGCGGACTCCTGAGCTGCTGAGACCTGCACAGTTTCCCGAGTCAGCAAGGTTCCAACTCCGAGGACCAGTCACAGGCTGGTGGGAGGTTGCTGGGGGCAGGACTAGGCTCTCCCTGTGCAGTTGTCACTCACTTGGCACTCAAGCATGAATCACATCAGGCTTCCAGGCCTGGACTCCTTCCCAGCCTCAACCACCCAAATCAGGAACTCACCATCAGGGTTTCTAGTGGGACACAAGACGAGGGGCTTGGAATGTGCGCACATTTATTCCAGAAGGCTGCCAGCTGTCCTGTTACCTTTGCCAGCTTGCCTACAATGGCACAATTCACAGATTCACCTCCTTCACACTCTGATTAAAGGCTAGCTTCTGGGAGACTGAGGCAGGAGGATGGCAAGTTTGAGCCCACCCTGAGCAACTGAGTAACTTAGGGAAATCCTGCCTCAAAAAGCTTAAAACTTGGAGATGTGACTCAGCGTAAAGCCCTGTATTCAATCCCCAGTAGGGAAGATGGGGTTAGAAAATTTTAAAAAAGGGCGACCTCTTACAAAAATAACGGGCCTCAAAGTGGCACCCAAACTCCCCCCTCCCAGTCCAGCCCAGGGCCCCCTCCAGGCCTGGCTGAAACCAGACTGCAGCACTAAGCCGCAGCCCTCACCCCCAGGCTGTGCGGAGCAGCTCAGGGCAGCAGCTGGTAAACCCTCCCCCAAACTCCAACAGATGGGAGGGGTCCTGTTCTCCCTCACATCGGGAAGAGGGAGACCCAACAAGAGCCCCTACTTGCCTTGAGGTAGATGGGGAGCTGGAGTTCGCACCACAGCCCTGGCCCAGGCCTGCAAAGCAGCCTAAATTGTGAGAAGGGCTTTGCCTGATGCTCCTCAGTCAGAGCTGCATTCTCCGTGGCCTTGGGGTTCCTCTCTGGTGTCCCCAGGCTCATTTGTCCCCTAGCCTCTCCCATCAGCCCTCAAAACTCTGCTGGCAGGCCAGCTCCACCCCATGCTCACAGTCAAGTTCAGCTGAGCACTTGTTTGGCATTTGATTACTTGCTCTCTGTCTCCCTCAGGGCCATGAGCAAGCACAACACCACCCACCCACCCCCATCCTCCCACCCCCGGCTTCTTCTCACTGCCCCTGCTTACGCAGATATGCTCAAGAACTGTGTGTGCAGATGGGTGACAGGGACAGGAAGAGCTGCATAGGCTGGGTGTGCATGCAGAAGGCCCACGTCACCTCGCCCCCTCTCTGGCCCTCAGAAGGCCCCCAGCTCAGCCATGTGTAACTTCTCTGCCCAGAGAACTTCACCACCCTGAGACCTTCCCTGCCTGTGTACAGGAAGCAGCAGTGTACATCTTTGACTGAGGCAGTGCTGTTTCTGGATCTTCCCATATGCCCTGTGCATACTTTAGTAAACCAAACACAGACAATGGTAGAGCTATAAGCTGTATTCCTAAGCTCAGTGAGATGTCTCTTTTTTCCACTTAAATCTGAAAGTTTTCCACATCTGACCAGCTCCATTCTGGCAGGCTCCTGATCTCAGCTGAGCAATTACCCAGGATCTCATGGATGAGAACCAAAAATGAAGAAAAAAAGAACCATTTATCCATCCAGTCAGTGCAGAAAGAGCACCAACAGCTCCCAGAACAGAAATGCAGTCACTTGTAAAGCCCTCTAGTGCACTCCTCCTGGCTACCCAGTTACCTGGTCCCCCTGTCCAAAAACAACTCTAACCACTTGGCTACAAATTTATTTCAAGAGGTGTAAAAATGTGCATGGTCTTGGTCAAGGATCCTACTCTGGAGTTGCTACGGGTGGACAGCAGAAAGCCAGGATGGCCACATGCCATTACAGACAGAGCCCAAGAAGAGGGGACTTGTGAATGCGCTCGCCACGTGGAACTGGAGGGACATCACGAAGCCGATATCCGTGAGGGGACAGCTGGCAGGGAGGAAAAAGCTATGGAAGGAGATAAGATCCCAAATTGGATCACATTAAAGAGAATGGAAGAGAATGGAACAAAATAAAAATGTGGCATGGTTGGCTTATTAATGATTATTCTTTTAAGGTTCTTTGTTGTTTCTGTTAGATTATCTACTGATAAAATGAGATGGCCCCAAAAGCGCAGGTAACGAAAACAAAAATAGACAAGCGAAACTATGCAAAATTAAAAGGCTCCTGCATAGCAAGGGAAATAAGCAACAGAGGAGAGAGAAACCCCAACAGAATGTAAGAAAATACTATATCTACAAACCGTTTATTTGATAAGAGGTTATTATTCAAAATAAGCATGGGATTCCTCCAACTGAATACCAACACAAAACCCAACTTATCAAATTAAAACTAAACTAAGCGTTGAGGAGACATTTCTCCAAGGAAGACATTCCAGCAGGTAGGTATGCGGAGAGCTGCTTAAGGCTGTGTGTGCCTCTAGGTGTCGGGCTCCTGCTGAGCCTGCCTGAGACCATGCATTCCATCCCCAGCACCACCAAAGGAGAAGGTGCTCAACCTTACTGATCATCAGGAAAATGCTGATGGAAACCATAGTGAGACACTGCCTCACAGCTGTCAGGATGAACATCACTTAAAAACAACCAACAAAGTACTGGGTGTTGGTGTGTGGAGAAATTGCAACCCCATGCAGTTACTGACATTGGAATAAGACAGCCACCATCAAACACAGCATAGAGATTCATAAAAAAAAAAAAAAGAACGATCATAGGAAGTAGAAATCCTTCTCAGGGTATCCATTCAAACTAATTGAAATTAGGCCAGGTGGTGGCACATGCCTGTAATCCCAGCACTTGGAAGGCTGGGGCAGGAGGATTACTATGATTTCAAGGCCAGTTTGGGCTATATAGTGAGTTCAAGGCCAACCTTAACTATATATCGAGACCCTGTCTCTAAAAAAAAATATGGAAGAAAAAAATTAGGATCCAAAGAAATATTTTCACCCCATATTCCCAACAACCAAGAGGTGGAAGCAACCTAAATGTCCATCGGTGGAGTAGATACAGAAAGCACAGGGTACACATACAGTAGGATATTATTCAGCCTTAGGACAGAAGGCGATCCTGTCACAGTTACAGCGTGGGTATGACAATGATAGAACCGCTGCTGCTTCTCTCTGGCCTCAGTCTCCTCATCTACCAGATGGACAAGTGGCACCGTGCTGAAAAACACCCAAGAGAAGCACAAAGAGTCACCTGTGGGCCCCTGCGGCCGAGCCTGGGACAGCGAGTGTGTCGGATTTGGCAGGCGAAGGCGGTGGCAGCCCAGGCGAGGACGGCTTCTCCTCCTCGATGAGAGGGCAGCTATCGGCATCCGTGTCTTCCACCTGTACTTCGGGGTGCTCTTCTGTGGCAGGCACTTGAGGAGAAGGAGAGATAGAGTCAGGGAGAGAGAAAAGCAGGCCCCTGGGGCCTGGCTGTGCCCTTGAGAAAGCCACATGCAGGTCAAAGGTAGGTCTGTGGGGCCTCTGGCAGCCTCACCTGCAGAAGGGCCCCGAGGGTCTGTGTGTGTGTGTGTGTGTGAGAGAGAGAGAGAGAGAGAGAGAGAGAGAGAGAGAGAGAGAGACAACACTCAGAAAGGACATGGGGAGCTGAGCTCAGCAGGGTGAGAGTGAGGAAAAGGGACTACGCTGGGGTCCGGGGCCTGGTCTAGCACATTCTGGGTCAGCTGCTTCCTTGTTGGGGCCTCAGGTTCCCCATCCTAAGGTAGGGGTGGCAATGCCTTCCAAGCCGCAGGGGTGGCCACGTCTCAAGTGCAGACATCTGGCGCTTCCCTTCCACCAAGTACAGCAGGAGGCTTCAGTGGGACATGTTTGCCCTTATGGCAGTCAGCCCATCTCTGCACCTCTGAGTGACCTGATGCCAGCTGTCCTGTCCACACCTCCACG
The DNA here is from genome assembly GCF_034190915.1 of Cavia porcellus. NCBI lineage: Eukaryota > Metazoa > Chordata > Mammalia > Rodentia > Caviidae > Cavia > Cavia porcellus. Next base: position 84,711,950 of record NW_026947487.1, read on the forward strand.
GCAGGTCCTCCCTGTGGGCCCTGGACACAGCCCTACTCAGTCCTCTCATGCTGGGAACTGTGGAAACAGGTCTGCCCCAAGTCCAAGCTCAGGTGTTAGGTTGGTCCCCTATCTCTCTCACACTTTGGGGAGTGCCTGGTGCCCTCCAGGCCCAGGGCTGTGCACCAGCAAGGAAGGGGAGGGAGCACATCTTGAAATAACTTTTATTTTCCCCTAGTGCTGGGGATGGAACCAAGGGCCCCACGCACACTACACAAGCGCTCTGCCACTGAACCATGCCACCTGCCCCCTCATCGTGTTTTTTAAGTAGTCATTTTGGGGAAAACCTGTGCTTAATGGAGTTGCTTGTACTTATTTTATACTTTGATGGAAGGAACCAAAAGAAGCTTCAAGACTTTCTGGCATTTGTTTTACAAAAACCTGAGCTCTCTAGGGAACACCAATGGAGGCACTTTTTTTTTTTAATTTAAAAGAGACATCTTGCCAGACTAAGGGATCCCTAGGCTCTGAGAAATAGGAGGGAGCCTCACCTTGCTGCCCCACAGCCCTGGAGAGGTGAGCTGGGCGGGGAAAAGGGGTGGCCAGGCCACTGCAGTCCTGACACGCTCAGGACATCTGCAGCAAGCCGTGTCAGGGAGCTACAGAGGGGCAGCTACGCCCCAATCCCTGCCAGGCCCTGGGTCAGACCGTGCATCCTCCATTCCCTGGAAGAGGAGAGGAAATCCTAGACTGTGTTCCACTTCCCACCAGTTCTGTGTAGTGTGACTCAAGATAGAAATGATATTGGTTTGTTATACCGAAGTATAGACTAAGACTAATGGTATTAGAAATATAAAGAATAATCTTACATTGCCAGGTAAGGTAGCACATGTCTTTAATCCCAACATTCAGGGGGCTGACATAGGTGGATCACTGCAAGTTTGAGACCAGCCTGGGCTACAAAATAAACTCAAGGCCAGCCCGAATTGCATAGCGAGATGCTGTCTCAAAAAGACAGGGAAAAAAAAAGAATAATCTTACATTAAGATGATTTCAAGACTAATATTTGCTGACAAGCACCTCTTATGTACCTGTCACCATTTGTTTTGCTAGGCCGTAAGTTATATATATATATTTTTTTCTTTTATTTATTTGTTTAGGAGGCTGGGTCTTACTACGTTCCCCAGGCTGGCCTCAAACTCCTCCTGTCTCATACTCCTTAGCAGCTGAGACTCTAGAAATATACCACCCTGTATTAACCTTTCTGATTTTCCCAGCTGTTCTACAAGGTAGCTGTTATCTTTGTCCCATATGCGGGAGAGAAGCTAGGCTCAGAGATGTCAGGGCACTTGCTCAAAGCTGGGGCTCGGATCCAGCTTAGAAGGTGCCAGGTGGCCTCACTACCACAGGAACAGTACTCTTGCTCTGCCCGCTGTTTCCCCCTCTGGAGCACCTACAGCCATCCCGTGCTGTGCCCCTGCAGGTCAGCCCACTGTCTCAGGGTCACACAGTGAGGATCCAGGGACAAGGGAGGCCCCAAGACGGCTTCAGATGTCCAGGCCAGGGAAAGGATAACAGAGTAAGAACGTGACTCCTGTTTTAATTCTCTCAATCCCAAATATCCAGAAAGGAGATCCCAGGTTGGTGCTGCCATGCCCTTGCCTGAAGCCTCTCGGATACAGGAAAAGCCTTTGGGGCTGAGAGTCCAGGATTCACTTTGAGCCCCATAGGCCACCACAGCCACCTCTCACTGCTATTTTGTTCTATGTCTGTGGTTATTTCTATGAATGTTGTCTATTTATAGCAAGCAATGCTGGTTTTCCATTTGAATGGGAATAAGAAATGTCCCTGTTTAACTGCACTTAGGTAGAAAAAGAGGATCTGGTGAAAGAAGCACAGAAAATACAAGCAGAGTTAGTCCAGAATGTAACTATAGCTGGGGGAGTGGTCTGTGGGCCTGGAGATTGGGGGCCCCCTTGCAGAAGTAGACCTAAGGTTTGTCACAGGAAGACAGAGCCCAGGCATCACCCCTTGTTGCAAGGATGACGTGAATGCCACCTCCCCTACTCCATGCCACTGAACACAGCAAGAAGAGGGAAAAAGCTGAGTCTTTGCTGATGCCTCCCTGCACTGATTTAAGTGTCAGCCACAGGTGACAGGCGCATGGAGAGGGGTCTGGCCAGAGTTCAGGCAGGAAGTGATTCTGGGTGAATCTAGACACATCAGTACCTCTCTTAGGAATCTTTTTCTTGGTACTAGGGATCGAACTCATGACCTCGTGCTTGCCAGGCAGGCGCTTGCACCGCTCAGTTAAATCCCCACCCCTCTCCTAGCAATCTTGTCCCCCATCCCAGAGGTCTAGCCAGCGACCTTGTCACCATTAAATGGCTCCAGACAGACCCTCCCTCTGTGCTGCTCCTGAGGACACACCTCCCGCTGCTGGCCGCTTGCACCTGGCCACTGCTCCTTTCCTGAAAAGGGATCTGCTGAGCAGATATCAATAGTCCTCAGGAAGTCCTGCTCCCAGCCAGGCATGGTGGCCACCCCTGTAATCCCAATTACTTGGGAGGCTGAGCCAGGATGATCTCAAGTATAAAGCCAGCCTGAGTAACTCACCAAGATCCTATCTCAAAATAAGCAGATAAAAAGGGAGGGAGAATGTAGGTTGGTACAAAATGCTTGCCCAGTATGTGCAAGGCCCCGTTTTCAGTCCTAGTATTTTCCTCTCTTGCCCACAAAAGCCCAGCTCCCAGCAAACTCTCAGATAAATTCTATCTGCAGCACCCCCCTCCACATTCCTCTTCTATTTCCCTCATTTTCCTGTCCCCACTTCCCTCATCAGCTCTGTGTTCAAGTTTCATGGCTTGGGGACACAAGTGCGTGACTTGTTTAAATTAGAATATGAATGACTTCCTGTTTCAAAAATGATGACCGCAAAAGCAATTATGTAACCCAAAGAAACAAATTGCTAATTGTGCAATTTTAGGCATGGAGAGAAAAGGACCAAAATCCCTCAAGTCACCACCATAAAGCAGGATAAAGAGGTAGCTTTCCATAATCACAGCAGTGGTCCTGCCCATGACCACAGACCCATGCAGGAAGACAGACCAAGCCATGCAGAAGCACACACCACAGCATGAGCATGCCGGATAGCAGAATCACACTACCTAGGCGACGGACGGAGCTCCTGGTCTCCTTGGCGAAGCTGGAGTTGGACAAGGTTGTTCTCCGGGAGATGAGGACAGGGATGCGGGTGATTGGAGGGCGGTAGCTGGGCATGTTGGGGAGGTGCTCTGCCAGGTTTGGGGGACCAAGTCTGGGGGCCACCTGGCCAGGTGGGTGATCCTGGACCAGGCGATTCAGTTCCATGTCACGGCCTAGGTTAGTCATGGTGCTGGGGCCAGAAGGTCGCAGGCAGGGGCGTGATCCTAGGGACTGCAATCACAGTGTGGGAGACAGCGTAAGTGGCACCGATACAGAGTAGCCTGGTGCCAGTCTATGTTAGCAGCAACCTTCTGCAAGCTTGAAGCCTTATGCCTGCCCCAAGTTCAACATCAAAAGTCGCCAAGCACATGGTTCGTCCACCCAGCAGCTCCCAGGGATGCACCAGATTGCCCCAGCTTCTCGGGCTCTCTCTGCTTACCAAGCATAGTAGCATTTCCCATCTTAGATTCAAAAACAGACACACAGAAGCCAGCACTCATAGTCTGTCAGAGACTATGAACCCTGGACTCAAGTATTCTTAGCCCAGTAGAATTTTCTTGTCTAAAGAAACTCTGAAGGCCAATTAAATTTCACTTCTACCCAGAAGCAGTCACTTTCCTTAGGGCCCTGGTGCCCAGCTAGGCTGCATATGGGATGACCTGAGGAGGTGTGAGCATGCCTGATGGCTGGCCTGTCCCCAGCGATCTGACTTAATGATCTAGGTGAGGCCAGACTTGGAATTTTAAAACCTCTTCTCTGAGAACATAAACCGGTACAGCCACTATGTTTTTTTGGTTTGGTTTTTTTTTTTTTTTTTTTTTTTTTTTTTTTTTTGTCTTTTTCCTTTTTATCGGTACCGGGGATCGAACTCACGACTGCCTGCTTGCAAGGCAGGCGCTTATGCCACTGAGCTAAATCCCCAGCCCCGGTGCAGCCACTATGAAAGTCAGTATGGAGGTTCTTCTAAAAACTAAAACTAGAACTACCGTATAATCCAGCTACCCCACTCCTTGATGTCCACTCAAGGGAATTAAGTCGGCATGTTACAGGGATATCAGTTTCCCGTGTTTATTAAGCACAGTTCATAATAGCCAGATGGAAGCAGCCTAGAGGCCCATCAGCGGATGACGGGACAAGGAAAGTGTGATGTGTGAATCTCACCAGGTACCACCCTTCAGCCATAAAGAACAAATGTCATTTGCGGGAAAATGGATGGGACTGGAGGTCATTGTATTAAATCATATAAACCAGACTCAGAAAAACAAATGTTGTATGTGAGAGCTAGAAAAACAAAAAAAAAAAACAAAGATGATGCAAAAGTAGAAGGGAGCTTATTACTGCACAAGAGAAAGGGAAGAAGGGTGAGGGGTAGGAAATGGACAGGAAGGCAATGGGAAGATGAATATCATCAAAATATATCATATTCATGTAAGAAAAGGCCACAGTGAAACCCAATATTCTAAAATTAGTATGCATTAATAAAACATCAAGTTAAAATATCTCTCCTCATGATTCTATTGTGCAGTAGAGTTTGAGAACCAGGGTTCATGGCTACCACCTTTCAGATGCTAATGTGCAGATGCATCCCCAGGAGGTCTTATCATAACGTCCACTAGGTTTTGCACGTCTTAGTAGAGTCTGGGACTCTGTGTTCTTACCCAGCTCCCAGGGGCACCAAGGCTATTGGACCTAGGCTCATGTTTCTGAATGTGAAGGACAGATGGTTACGCCTCGGTGCTTCTCAGAGTGCTGTTCCCAGAACATCTGAAGGCATCACCACTGTGCCCATCTGGTCCTGCACTGCCCATCGTGTGGAGGTCCAGCATCAGGCCTGGGCTAGGAGGTTCCTACAGACTCATGTTGAAGTCCACAGGAAATGCTTTCCAAAGACCAGCTGGGTTAGGACAGGAGCCAGAGCCATCTCAGTAACTATCTCCGTTATAGACTCCCCTCTCTGAACCACCGGCAATGCTGGGAGCCTTTGAAATGCTGTCTCTGCTCCTCCCATGAGATAGGTACTGACATTGTTCCATTTTTTTCTATTTGGGAACCATGACTCAGAGAGGTCACAGAACTGGCTCTGGGTGACTCAGCAAGGAGAGGGAGAGGAGATGGGAGTGCATAACAGAACTTCTGGCCAAATCCAGTACACAGAGAGCCTCACTTTTGTCATCTGCAAAGTAGCCGGTCTGCCTCACAGGGTGGCAGAACTACTGGTGGATGGAGAGGTGAGAGCCATGTAGCCTACAGGTCTCAGGGGAACCATGGCCTGGCCATTGCTAGGTTTCAGTGCCTCTCTCCCATGGTTCCTGGAGTGCTCAGCATTGGGCGTGAAGTGTAAATCCCAGCAAAGTACATGTGCTGGGTACAGCCTGGAGCGCTCAGCCAGCTCACAGAGTGGTGGGAATCTAGCACTGTCTTCAGGCTCTGGTCTTACTTATCCCCAGATATGTTACCTTTGCTGCCACCTTTGCTGGGCCTTAGGCACTGCATTCCCATTAGAGAGAAGGTGTTGGGAGGGACCAGTGGGTTCAGGGTTTCCCCAGTTCCCCTGGGAGCTCCAGGGCCTCTGACATTCCCCTGTGACCTTTGAGAAACATCATCTGGCTGTGACAATGTGGCCCCAAGACACAAAGGATGGGTTTAGCCAAGGACAAGGCTGGTTATAGCCAGCAGGCAAGGAGGAGGCAGGATCGGAGGGTAGAAATGCCCTAGACTGAAGGCACCCTGGACATTCGGGTATGTATAGCCCCAGCCCCACCTACCTGCTGAGCAGGCAGCCACCACCTCCTCCGGCTGCTCCTGCAAGGGAACAGAAGATGCAGGAGCCAGAACGGTCACTCTCCCGACTACGCCCATCTGCCTGCCCCACACTTCAGGGTGTGCGCCCCTTTTGGATCTTGCTACAATGTCCCATTTTTACACAGATAGCCACAGAGGCAGAGGGCACTCACTTGAGGATTTGAGCCCAGGTCCACCTGTCCCCCAAGACCCCTCCTGACACCATGTGATCCCTGGTAAGGAGTGGGACAACCACCCTCCTCCCTCTGTCCCACGGCATCTCACCAGATAATTCCACCCCACTAAATGCAGTGGATCAGCCCAGTCTTTCACTGATGCCAGTCCAAGTTTGGTGGCACTAGGCACATTTGGCTCTCTATACCTGCAGCGAGGTCTTCTGGCACTGGGTCCCTACGTCGCTCTGGTTCACACCCTCCTGTACCACCAAACAGCTATCCAGTAGGACACTGAGATCCAGAGAGCTGGTAGAAAAGAGCAGAGGTTAGAGGCCCTCAATATGTCCTGACTTGTTGACAGCCAGGCTCTGAGCCAGAAGCGGGGAGGCAGAGACTCCCAGCACCAGGTCATCACTTGATAAGACTCCCAGGGCAGCTTCCTAATCACCATCGCCCCCTCTGAAGTGCATTCAACCAGGGGCTGCAGAACATATCGTGACTCTCCTGGGAAGGGGGACTTTCCAGAGGAGGTGGCCTGTGAGAGGAGCCTCAAGGCTGATGATGTTAAAAAGAGGAACAGGTGGGAAGGACCTCCAGGAAGGGTGAAAACAAGTGCCAAGAAGGGCATGCAGGGTGGTGGCCTGCATAGTACTGCATGTGTGCCAGAGCACACATGCCCAGGCTTCAACCAAGAGCCTCCAGGCCACCTCGGGGCTGCAGGCAGGACAGGGAGTATGGACTAGTGAGGACCAGAGGGATGAACTGACCTGGCCAAAACCACACAATCCCTGACCCTCAGTCCAGCTTCTTTCTACTCTGAGATCAGAGCCACATTGCAACTGCTAAAAGTGTCAACCATCCCTGGCCCAGGCAGCAGGCATCCATGAGTGACAGGGCCAAGGTGTGGCCACGGGGCACAGAGAGGACTGTGCTGAATGGGAGAACTTGTATCCATCTGAAGGCAGCACTTGGACTGGAGACCTGGGTTGGCCAGACCTAATTTTTGAAAGGAAACTAAATCATAAATCATACATTTCAAAGATGGAATTTCTCAATATTTCAATGCTGATACATAATTAAATTGATTTGAATATTACTATGTAAATGTCATAAAGAACCTGTTTCCAGGCAAAACTGGTCCTGTAGATGTCCCTATGTGATTTCTGGACTAAAATGATGGCTCAAGATCAAGGGCTTTGCTGAGCACAGATCTGCCTACCTGTAATCTCAGCATTCTGACAGGCTGAGGCAGGAGGATCACAAGTTTAAGCCTAGCCTCAGCAACTTAGCAAGACTTTGTCTGAAAATAAAAAAGATAAAAAGGGCTAAGGATGTAGCTCAGTGCAAACACCCTGGGTTCAATCCCTAATATTAAAAAACAAAGCAAACAGACAAGAAGAAAAAGCCCAGGGGCCTAGGCCAGGCATGATGATGTATACCTGTAATAACCTAGCACACAGGAAGCTGAGGCAGAATGACTGCCAGAGAGTGAGGCCAGCCTCCACTACCTAGTGAGATCCTCTTTTTTTAAAAGTTGTATCATTTTATTTTATTTTCAAATCCATTTCATTCAAGGATAAGAAGAAAGAAAGAAGAGAAAAACTATAACAAAATTTCAAAACACATCAATCGGGGGCATTAATGGTATATACCTTGCTCTGAGATCCTGTCTTAAAAAAATAAAAATAAAAATACCAGGGGCTCACGTGAATTTTGCAGTTAGATTTGGTCCCTGCTTCCTAACAGGTCGTGTCACCAAAGGGCTCATGGAGGATGCTGGGGGTGTCATCACCCAGAAGCTGGGATTCACCATCCTCTGCCCAGGGACCAAGTCTCTGCTGTCCCGAGGTGGGGGAGGAGGAAGGGATGGACTGTGACTGAGTCAGTCTGGAGCCAGCCAGTTGAGAGATCAGCCCGCGATCGCACTGCCACACAACTGCCATGGGCTATGTGCCAGGCATGGTATCAAGCACTGTGCATGGTCCCCCTGAATATTTGCCCAAACAGCCCTGAGAGACATGGCTGTAGCCTAGGAAGCAAGGGCCCAGAGAAGCCCGGTGGCTGGCCGAGGGTCACAGAGCCTATACGGGCCAAGCTTGGAGAGACGTAGGGGTCTTTGAGTTGGGCCATTGCCCACCACTCTTCTACTGCCCTTCTGGGCATCTGTACCACCCCTGAAGACATAGGACAAGTGGCCATGTAATCCAAGGGCCCAAACTCACTTTATTTCTCCTGGAAAAGACCTGAATAATCAGGAGAAGAAATCCATTTTATAGAGATTCCAATCCCAAGGACAAGGCTGCATTGTGACTGTCACAGGTCCTAGCATGTTAGCTCTCATGGACTCCTCTTTCCCTAAAAATCTGTAACAAATATTTTTATGACTACATTCATGTGAAAACTAATATATTGGTATTATGTCTTCCAGCATTTTCTGCCTAAAAGATCTTTTCCTTTTTTTTTTTTTTTTTTTAGACAGGGTCTTGCTAAGCAGTTCAAGCTGACTCTGAACACACTATGTAGCCCAGGTTGGCTTCAAGTGAGGCAATTCTCCTGCCTCAGCATCCCAAGTACTGAGGCTACAGACTGCACCACCAAACCTGTTTTAAAAGAAATTAAAACATTCTCAGACTGAGAGTAGAGCTCAGTGGTAGAATATTGTCCAGGATATATGAGGCTAGGGTTCCATCCTCAGCACCCCAAAACAATCAAACAACAATAACAAAACCAAACACATTCTCATGGACTCCCAAAAGTACCTGGGCACTGGGCCTAGAATGCCTGGCACAAATGGGTTAACGAGGACTTTTCACAAAATTGATTGGTTATTGTTCAGCTGCCAGCCCGCCAGTGTGAAGGCCCAGAAATGCGCTGCCTGCATTCCAGCCAGAGACTTCTGAGCCTGTTCTTCCCGAAGCAGGCCAGAAAAGCACTGTCTGGTCTTGGGTAAGTCCTCCGGAGCCCTGGGGTTGCCTCTGTCTGCTCATCTGTCAGATGGGCAGGTCTGGCCCAGGCTGTAGCCTGTGGGTTATTTGAGTGAAGTCAGAAGAGCCGTGAGAATCGGATGGGAAGTCAAAACAGACTGTCAGTATGGTTCTCAGTATTTTCCTAGATTCTTCATTTCCAAACACGAAAACTGCTTTCCTTTGCAGCACTGAGCATTCACTCTGGAGCTGGCCCAACACTGAACAGAAACACCTCCTCTGAGCTTCCTGGCACAGCAGCTCTGGCTACGCAGGGCGCCACCTCTGAACCCTGGAACCCCAGTCTAGGAAATGGGACTAAAAACAGAACTTGTCAGTCCCGTCTCAGCACAGTGTGTGGCTTGGAAAAAGTACTAATCAACTGCAGCTGGATTATTATTACTCTTGTCATTATTCTTAGTCCCAAAGGAGGCGGCAAGCTGCAGAGTTATGAATTCACCCACGTGGACTGGGGAACATTTTACACAAACAGCCTCAGCTATCGACACACCTATCGAGCCTGATGGTGGGTGGCCCTGTCAACACCACCAAAGGCAGTTCGGGGTGGAGTCTGTGTCCAAACCCATATGTCCCCACCGCAGCAGCGTACCCAGTCTAGAAGCAGCAGCCCACCAACCTTTAGACAGTGCCCAGGTCTCAGGGATCCCCCAGCAGAGGATTAAAGTCTGGCTGAGCTGAGCTTTCCAAGGCCCCCTTGGCCTCCAGGCTAAGCAGCATCCAGCTTATCAGGGTGATCAGTGCTCTCTTCCTCCCCTAATCCAGCAACAGGCTATGTCCCCCCAAGTTAAGGTCTTCACTTTGCTTTCAGCAGACTTGCCCCCTCCAAATGCTAACCCCAAAGGAAGGTGAGAAGGAACACAGGCAGAAGCAGCCACCTACTTGGGTCTGTCTGGCTTTGCCAGCAAGGACGCCCATGATGGAGGAGTTCAGCTGGGGGCTGGGACACTCATCCTAGGCCTGGGGTCGACCCTGCACATGGAGACTTGGAGAGCCCTGGGTCAGCCAGGAGACCAGCTTCCCAGCCAGTGTGGCTGGGATGGCAGCTGAGCCACCAATTCGTTCTGCTTCTAGTCAGATTGAAGGGAGGTACAAGGAACTCTGCAGAAGTGTCCCTAAGGAGGCTAAGTGGGGACCAAAAGGCCATGGTTGCTAGGAAAAGCCTAGCTGTTGCCTGAAGAGATGCGGTTGCTAAGCAACCCTCTACATTACCAGGGCCCTCATGTCATCAGTCACCTACGCCTCTGTAAAGCTGGCTAAGAGCATCCTTCCCCAGACAGTGACAACCAGGCTTTGCCTGTCCAGGCTTACCCTCTGGCCTAGTCTGGGACATCCACAGCTTCACCACAGTAACCTTGCTCCTGGGACCAGGGACCAACAGTTCCCTGAGGTTAAAACTCTGGGCAAACCTTTGTGTGAAAGGAGTTGAAAACACACAATAGAAAAAGATGTCCTCTTTAATAAAGGATGATGGGAAAATTGGTTATTCATATATAGAAGACTGAGTTTAGACTCATATATCTTACCATACACTAAGCTAAAATTGAAATGGATCAAAGATCTAAATTTTAATGTAGAAATATTTAATCTGCTAGAAGATAAAATAGGTAAAACTCTGAGGACACAGGAAAATATTTCCAGAACAGAACCTCAATGGCACAAGAAATAGTACCAAGAATCAACAAATGGGATCATAGCAAATTAAAAAGCTGCTTCACAGCAAAAGAAATAACCAACACATGAAGAGAGTGTGTGGTTCTATACAATGGGGGAAAATTTTTGCCAGCTGTTCTTCAGGAAGAAGACTAATATCTAGAATATATAAAACACTTTTTAAAAATAGATCCCTTCAAAACAAAAGACAACCAAAAAATTGGCAGCAGAAGTACAAATGGCCGATAAATATAAGAAAAAAAGCTCAACATCACTGACCATTATAGAAATATAAATTAAAACAGCTCTAAGATTCTATCTTACTGCAGAAAAATTAGTCACCATTAAGAAATCAAATAATAATAAATGCTGGTGAGCTTCAGGGAAAATGGAATCTTTCTACATTGGTGGTAGAAATGTAAACTAGTACAATCACTATGAAAATCAGTATAGAAATTCCTGAAAATATTAAAAATAGAAATTCCGGGGGTGGTGGAGTGGTAAGCATCAGAGAAAGGGTCTCTTCGAGAATTACCATCCAGACACTGGAATCCAGCAAAGTAGGGAAGACAAGGAGGAAGGAAGGGGTCCCGGAGTCCAGGAAGAGTCTGAAGCGTGAATTGAACCCAGGGAAGGAGACAATGAAGAGACTACCCTCAGTGAAGGAGGAGATCGCGGGTGACACCCTCACCCTGAGATGGGACTAACTGTACTAGCAAAGAAATTCAAACCTGCAGACACATGGTAACTGCTGGTGACCCTGGAGGCCTCCACAGAGAGACTCAGCAGTGGAGGGAAACAGCAGATGTGAAGGAATGCACTAGCTGGGTGGTGCGTGCTGAGGGGTCAGTCATCCCCCATGGGAGAGGGACTGGCCAGGAACCATCTAAGAGAGGAGCTGACTGAGCTCAGAACTCAGAGTGGCTGCCAGATCCATCTAGTGGCTCTCAGCTGGGCTCAGTCCAGCAGAAGGTGCACAGATGGCTGCAGGATGAATGAGTCTGGTCTCAGTGAGAAAATGCAAGTTCACTGAGATTATCTATTACCTGGCCAAAAAAAGCTACTGCTGGCATGGATTGAGACTCTGTCTCCACATGTTGTCTACCAGTAACAACAGAGATGAACCTAGGAGTAGACTTTTTTCTTTTCTTCTTGTTTCTTCTCTCTTTCATTTGTTCTTTGTTGTGGCGATGGTGGTTTGGTTTTGTTTTTTGCTTTTGTTTTTTTCTCCTTCATTGTTTGATCTTCTTTTTATGTAAGCATAAATGTGGTTTCTAGCCTCTTTGTGGTTCTGTTCTGTTCTTTTTTTTTCTCTTTCTTCTCTCTTTTCTTCTAGTCTTCTGTACCAACTAACCAAAGTTAGTGTGACCCTCTTTGTCCTCCAGTCTTATTTCTAATCTCTTCTTCTTGCAGTTCTCTTTTCTCCCTAACCCATTTTAAATTTTAACCCCTGAGGGCAAAATTGATACATTAAGGACTTGTATACTGCATATAATTTTCTGGTTTGTTTTAGATTTTTTGTTTATTTTGAAGGTAGTAAAATACAACAGAACAAGACAGAACAAAGCCAGTCAAGACAATGCAGTGAAATTGGTACAGAACTTCATAGCAGAATACCAGGATAACAGTAATGGGTTCCACAGTATATCTCATTATCTTCATGATAGTTGTCCATTCAGTTAGGTATAGCAACATCAAACCAAAAACAGAGCATTATAAAACCTATCAAAACAGACTACTGACTAAAGCAAAACAATCAGAACAAAGCAAATCAGTGAAAACAATATTTGCCTTCAAAGAGATGATGGAAGGAAATCTCCCATATTTGCTATATTGCATATGGTCATCCACCCAAGAGATGCTCAGACCTCTGGTTCCCAGTTGCTAACAGGGACAGAGAGAGGTTGGGATGTTTGATTCTCAGCCCACACACCAGTAGGCTCACAGCTGCTTACCACGAAGGAAGTACAGCTGCTTTCTTGCTCAGTGCCCTAAGTTCCAACATGGCCAGACTTGGGAGATGCTGACTGGTTCTCTTCCTGGCTCGCCCACCACTCACTTGAGCCACAGCGGCTTACCAGGGAGGCAAGCCTAGATTTTGTTTTATAACCACAAATCTAGTTCATATGGTTAAAAGTGATAAATTAATGATTAACTCAGTTTGTCATTTTCTAGGCTGTGTTTGATACTAATGATACCATTACAGCCAAAACTAACATAATTGTTCTAAACAGCTGTTGGTCCTGGTATTCCATGACTGAGGCTAAGGGTCACAGAAAATATTGTGGCACAGTGTCAAAGAAACAAAGACAGGGCCACACCAGCAGCAACTTCTCATCTCCAGCTAATTGAAGATGTAAGATCTTCCAACAGACTCAAAACCCAAAAACCAGTTACCTCTGAAAGATACCTCAGAGAAGTATCCTTTACCTAAGGATTCAAAATATTAGCAATAAAGCAGCCTACCATAGGCAATTTACAAGCATCACCCCAGGAATTAAACTGAAAAAAAGAAAAGAAAATGAGAAGATGCTTAAACAAGATGCAACTCCTGACATTCAGTTCACCAAAAGCAAATCCGGGGTCAGCAAGGTCTTTGACTTCTTTGAAATGGCAACAACAAAGCAATTAACTGAGGCTCTGGATAAAATCAGATCAGAAATAATTTCTCATATAACTGCAGAGATGGTGTCCACAATGAAGACCATTCTTAGTGACTCTAGAGCATTTACAGACAAAAAAAAAATAGATGAGCTTAAGAAAATTATGGAAGCCATGAATGCTCAGCATAGCAAAGAAGCAGAATACATAAGGCAGATTCAAGCAGCTATCCAGAAGAATAAAAACTGCATTGAAAATATTTGCAACAGATTAAACTAATGTGAGGACAAGATCTTTGATATAGAAGGCAGGCTTGCAGTTAGCAATCATGAAAAGAAACATTTCTTAAAAATAGTAAGAAACAATGAGAAATCATCCCAGCAGCTGCTAGATGAGGCAAAGAAGAATAATTTAAGATTGATTGGAGTCAATGAAAAAGCAAGAGATAGCACAAATGATGTAAAAACCTGTTCACAAATGTCATGGCAGATACTACCTTGGTAGAGAAAAATAACTGACAGATAAATGAGGCATATAGAAATCCAATTAATTAGGATAACAACAACAACAACAACAACAATAAAAACAATCTACAACCAGGCATATCATAGTCAAGATTGCAGAAATTTAACACAAGAATAGAATCTTAAAAGCTTCTAGGAGAGTCTGGGAAGATGGCAGAGTGGTAAGCAGCAGAAAAGGTGCCTCTCTGAGAGTCACAGTCCAAATGCTGGAATATAGCAACATGAGGAAGACAAGGAGCAAAGTGAGTGCTCTGGACCCAAGAAGAATCTGAAGTGCAAATTGAAGCCCAGAGAGAGTGAATAAAGAAGCTTCAATGAAGCAGGAGGTAGCTGGCAGTGCTCTCTCCCTTAGACAGGGACTCACTGCATGAGATGAGCAGTTCAAACCTGCAGATGCACAATCATGGCCATGGTGACAGCTGGTGACCCCAGAGACCTCTGCAGAAAGACAGGGTAGTGGAGGGGAGCAGCAGATGTGGAGGACAGTAGCAGGCATGAAGGACTGCATTGCCTGGTGGTGAGTGAAGGGGTGTTGCTCTTGCAGCAGCGAAAACAATTAGCCTGGAGCCATCTTGGAGATTGGCAACCTGAGTCAGAACTCAGAAATGTGGCTGGCTCCCTCTAGTGGTCCATCAGGGCTGAGACCCATGGAAGGTGCTTGGAAAGCAGTAACTGATCGATTTCCACTAGAAAGTGCAAATTTAGAGAGATTACCCACTACCCCATCAAAAAGTTACTGCTGGCTTGCTGGGATAGATCTCCACAGATCAGACTCTATCTCTGCAAGTTGTCTGCCAGTGAAACCAGAGAAAATACTGGACAAACCTGAGGTAGACTTTTTTTTTTTTTTTTTTTGTCTTCTCCCTCCTCTCTCTGATGTTTGTGGGGGTTTTTGTTTTTTGTTTTTTGTTTTTTTGTGTGTGTGGTACCGGGGATCAAACTCGCAACTTCGCACTTGCCAGGCAGGCGCTTGTGCTGCTGAACTACATCCCCAGCCCATCTTTTTTACTTTTTTGTTTTCTTTTCTTTCTCCTTCATTGTTTGATCTTATTTTTATAGAAGTATAAATGTAGTTTCTAGCTTCCGTGTGGCTCTGTTCTGTTCTTTCCATCTCTTCCTTTGCTCTTTCCCTACAATCTTCTACTCCAGTTTTCCAAAGTTAGCATGATCCTCCTTGGCCCTATAATTTTACTTCTAATCTTTTCCTCTTTTTCTAATTCACTATTTTCTCCTTAAACTACCTTAAATTTTAACCCCCAAGGGCAAAATTAAAATATCAATTGACATGTCATTGTATATGCATATAATTTTCTGACTTGTTTTAGAATTTGTTATATAACCACAAATCTAATATATATGGCAAATTAAGAGTTAGCTCAGCCAATCATTTTCTAAGCTGCATTTGTTGCTATTGGTACAACTATATCCAAAATGACACAATTGATCTAAACAGCTGTTGGTCCTGATATTCCATGACCAAGATTGACTAAGGGTCACAAAAAATACCGTAGCACAGTTCCAAAGAACCAGGGCCTAGGCCAATCAAACAAATTCCCAGCTCCAACAGATCCAAAACCTAAAAACCAGCTACACCTGGAAGAAACCTCAGAGAAGTAGTCATCATCTAAGAGTCCTAAATACACTAATAATGCAAGCCACCACAGACAATTTACAAACATCACACCAGTAATTAAACTTAAAGAAAGAAAGAAAGAAAAAAAGAAAGAAAGAAAGAAAGAAAGAAAGAAATGAGAAAACACTTAAACAAAATGCAACCGTGGATATTGAATTTGCCAAAGTCAAATCCAGGCAGCAATGAGATGGAACAATCAGAAAGCCTCTCTCCAGGCCTCTAAAGCAGTAACAACAAATCAATTGAATGAGGCTCTGGAAAAAAAAATGAAATGAGAAATATTTTCTCAAATGACTGCAGAGATGATATCCAAAATAAGGATCATACTTAGTAACACTGGAATAGATATAGACAAAAAAAAATAGATGAACTTAAGAAAAAATTGAAGCTCAGCATAGAAAGAAATGATAAAACAGATTCAAGCAAATATCCAGGAGAATAAAAATTCCATTGAAAGCAATTGAAGTAGATTAAGCCAACATGAGGATTGGAAGTCAGATATTGAAGACAGGCTTGCAGTTATTGAGCAGGAAAAGAAAGATTTCTCAGAAATAGCAAGAGACCATGAGAAATCAATCCAGCAGCTGCTGGAGGAGACAAAGAAGACTAATTTAAGATTAATTGGAGTCAATGAACACACAGGAGATACCACAAATGACATCAAGAAAATGTTCACAGACATCATGGAGGAAAACTTCCCTAGTAGATAAAAGGAATTTGACATGTAGAACTCCGATTAGCCATGATAAAGAAAATCTACAGGTAGGTATATTATAGTCAAGATTCCAGAAATTTAACACAAGAATATAATCATAAAAGCTGTTAGAGAAAAGAAACAAATCACCTGTAAAGGAAAACCCATCAGAATCACAGCTGACTTCTCAGCACAAACTGTCAAGTCAAGGAGAGCTTGGAATAAAGTACTCCATGTTCTAAAGGAAAACCACTTTCAACCCATATTAATGTACCCTGCTAAACTATCTTTCAAAATTGATAAAGAACATCTAAGGAAATTTATAACCACCAAACCAGTACTCCAAAGTGTTCTGAAGGACATTCTGGAAAGAGATAATAAGGACTACAACTCCATGAACCCTAACAGAAGGAATCCACCAGGCAAGGCAAACAATTGGAGGGAAAAAGTAGGGGACGCCAAAAACAGGAAAATAACACAACAAGGATAAATCAACACATATCAGTTATCACTATCAATGTTTATGGTCTCAATTCACCAGTCTAGAGACACAGACTGGCAGAATGGATCAATAAGCAAGGTTCAACAGTATGCTGCATATAAGAAACACAATTATTTCAAGAAGAAATTCATAGAGTGAAAGTCAAACAATAGAAAACAATACTCCACGTGACAGGAGCCCCCCCCCAAAAAAAAATCAGGGGTAGCTATTCTATTTGCAGACAAAGTGAATTTTAAATCAAGACTGATTAAGAGATATAAAGGTCACTGCATCCTCATAAAGGGAATAATCTACTAGGAAGAGATAACAATCACAAATATGTATGCAACAAATACAAGCACACCAAACTATATAAAACAATTACTAACAGACATGAAAAGTCAAATAAGCTATAATACAATTGCATTGGGAGACCACAATAGGCCAGAGTCACAAAAACACAGATTAGACAAAAAAATCAATAATGAAATATTAGAACTAAATCAAATTTTTGAACAAATGGACTTAGTAGGTTTCTATAGAGTGTTCCACCCCACAACATCAGAATATACATTCTCAGCTGCACATGAGATGTTCTCCAAAATATATCATATATTATTAGCTCACAGAACATACTAAAGTAAATGCAAAGGAATTGAAATTATCCCATGCATACTGTTAGACCACAATGCAACAAAACTGGAAATCCATGGAAAAGGAAACCACAAGAACTTCATGAACACTTGTAAATTAAATGCACCTTACTGAACAACCAATGGATCACAGATGAAATTAAAGAAAAAAATCAGACAGTTTTCACAGTTGAGCCATAATGACAATACAACATAGAACTTGTGTGACACAATGAAAGCAGTCTTAAGAGGGAAATTTATAACAATAAATGTCCATATCATAAAAACAGAGAGCAAGCACATATAACAACTTAATGCTGAACCTCAAACTTCTAGAAAAAAAAAAGAGCAAACCAAGCCAAAAGTTCATACAAGGGAGGAAATTATAAAGACCAGAGGAAAAATTAACACACTGGAGGCTAAAAAAACAATACAAAGAATCAGTGAATTGAAGAGTTGGTTCTTTGAAAGATTAAATAAAATCGACAAACCCTTAGCCAACCTTATCGAAAAAAGGAAAGAAGAGACTCAAATCCTTGCAGTTAGGAATGAAAAGGCTGAAATTACAACATACATTGCAGAAGTCCAGAAAATTATCCATACCTACTTTGAAAACTTATATTCTAATAAGATGGAAAATACAGAAAAAATGGACAGGTTCCTAGACACATATGAATTACCAAAGCTGAATCGCGGGATTATAAGCATTCTAAATAAACCAGTATCAATCAGTGAAATTGGAGATGTAATTAAAGACCTATCAACAAAGAAGAGCCCAGGCTCTGACAGATTCAGGGCAGAACTCCACAAGAAATTTAGAGAAGATCTAATATCACTACTTCTCAAACTCTTTAATGAAACTGAAAGGGAAGCAATACTCCCAAATTCATTCCTGGAAGAAAGTATTACTCTGATACCAAAACCAGAGAAGGACCCAACTAAGAAAGAGAATTACAGGCCAATCTCCCTCATGAACACTGATACCAAAATCCTCAATAGGATACTGACTAACAGTGCAGCACGGTCTCCGGGACATGACCTCACCACCTCCTGGCTCCAGCCCACCTGCTCCCACTCCTAACTAGGCTCAGCTGCCCACTGTATCTTTTCCTGGCCACCTGAGCCAACTGTCCAGCAGCTCCTTCCACCTGCACGACCACAACCTTCTCCTCTGCACCTTCTGCTCCTCTTTGTTAACATGCATTTTCCTGCTGTTGGAGCATGGATGTGGTTGGACCACTGACCATGAACGGACAACAGAAAAGAATCCAGGGCAGCTTCAGAGGAAACCATGATATGGATGGGGTGTATATGAAAGGGGAGACATCCCTGGCTTTGTTAATCAGAGGGGAGCATTGTGGGCCCACTGCATGTGTCCATCTGTGCATCTATCCACACATTCAGTCAGTGCTTATTTAGGGCGTACTGTGCACCCATCACTGTCACAGCCTCTGGGTGCAGGGAGGAGAAAACACCAGAATATGCACACGCATGTGTGTTGCGGGGTGGGGGATGTCTAGTGGTGAATAAGAGGGTTCCCATGAGGCCCAATACAAGTGTAGTGGGGACCCCAGCTTCTGCTACTGTCTCTGGTCAGTGTCCAGAAGCACATTGGACAAAGAGGTGCTCCTGTGAACAGTGGGGAGGCCCCCACCCAGGATCCTTGCAGCCCCTCGCTGAACCCCACCTCGCTTAGCCAAGCAGACAGTTGACTCACTCAGGCCCCCGCTCCTCCTCCTCCTGCTTCTTCTCTTTCTCTTTCTCTTCCTCCTTCTCTTCTTCTTTCTCTCCCTCCTTCTCTTCTTCTTTCTCTTCCTCCTCCTCCTTCTCCTCCTCCTTCTCTTCCTCTTTCTCTTCCTCCTGCTTCTCCTCCTCCTTTTCTTCCTCTTTCTCCTCCTTTTCTTCCTCTTTCTCCTCCTCTTCTTCCTCTTTCTCCTCCTCCTGCTTCTCCTCTTCCTTCTCTTCCTCCTCCTCGCCATCCTCCTCTTCTTTTTCCTCTTGAATTAGGGACAGCTTCCTGGGTTGGTGTTGGAGATAGGAATGAGCCCACCACAGTCGCCCCAAATCTACCTCTACCATTTCTGTTGCATATCTCACAACTCCCAGGACCAGACCTGGACTCCCTAGTCAGAGCTCAACCTGGGGACTCCACCTGTGGAGCCCCTGGGCACCCCTAGGTTCTCTCTAGTGGCTAGTCCTCGTCTCTAAATGAGGGGCCTCTCCCAGCTCCCACCGTTCTGTGGTGACTCCCGGTCAGACCCTGAACCTCTCTGAGCCTCACTTTCTCCATTTTATCTTGAGGACTGGAAACCTCCTAGCCTTAATAGCCATCACCAGTGCCGCTAGTGGGAACAGAGATTGTACCATTCCTATGGAGAGCGATCTGGCAGTCACTAACGTCACTCCTGTGTCTAGTGACCCAGCATTCATTCTGGAAATCCATCCCACGAAGGTGCATGTGTGTGCACATATGCACACACACACACACACACACACACACACACACACACACACACAAGAGAGCTTCCACAGAATTGTTCATAATAACAAAATGTGGGAATCAACTTCCTATAGTTAAATCCAAAATATCCCCCAAAAGCCCAGGTTTGTTAATGGCTTGTTCCCCAGACTGATGCAACCAAAAGGTGTAGATTCTTTAAGGGGTGGGACCTCGAGGGAGGTCTTGGTGCATGGCCTGTGAGCCCCGGAAGGCAGCAGTGGGACCCTGGCTGCATCCTCTTTTCCCTAATGTAAATCAAATGTTTTGGTTCTGCTGCACACTCTCCACTGCTGAACTGCCTCACCAATGGCCCAAAAGTGTGGGGCCAAACTACCACATTCTGAAATCATAAGCCAAAAATAAACCTTCTTTCTATTTAAGTTTATTGCCTCAGATATTTTGTTGCAGTAACAAAACTGACACACACCCTAAATGGCCATCAGTAGAGGACAAGTTAAATGGATTACAGTATGTCCAGATGATAGAATACTATGCAGCTTTAAAACCAATGAGAATGCTGTCTGTGTACAGATTGTGGGAAGACCTCAAGACATATTAATTGAACAAATATAACAAGGTGCAGGTATGTACATACGATATGCTATCTTTTGTACATAAAAGAAGAGGGGATTCACACTTGTAGATGCCCACTTCATCTCTGGAATGGGGCAGAAAAACCTGGTAGCCTATGTGCCCATGGAGAGAGATAAAGGAGGCAGGCTCCCCTCCATGCCTTTTTCTCTTTTCTAGTACAAGAGATTGAACCCAGGGCCTTCTCACCTGACCTGTACTCCCAGCCTCTTTTTATTATTTATTTGGAGATAAGGTCTCACTAAGCTGCTAAATTACCCAGTCTGGCCTTGAAGTTATCATCCTCCTACCTCGGCCTCCAAGAGTACTGAGATTATAGGTATGCACCACCACGCCCAGCTTCCATGTTTTACCTTTGGGATTCTACACTGTTGCTTCATTCTTTCCCAGGACTTCTCTGGCTCCTTACCTGGGCATCTCCACCACAGCCTCGTTCTCTTCCTCATACGTTGGAGCTGCCTCTATCTCTTGAGGGTTGCTGCCGTTGTCCCGCTCAGCATCCTCCCAGTGAGGGTCAAAGTCTTCGAGGACGAGGTCAGGCTCCACCTGCTCCATGGGGAGGATGCTGACTGCAGGGACACAAAGGGTTCCCTAGTAGGGTATGGGAACAGTGGGCTTAGACCCCTATATCTCAGGGACCCCAGATGGAGTCTTGGCCCTGGCCAACAGCAGGTCAGCTCTTAGCCAAGCAACAGGCAAGGAGGGACTTGTGGCCAGCACAACCACTGACCATTGAGCCAGGGCTCACATGATGGGCTGAAGCCCACAGCCATTCCCCCTGTCTCCTTCCATCCTTGTCTCCCTTTTTCTCTTGAGATAGTGTGTTGATTTTGATTGATCGAGTTTGTTTCTCATGGAGGCTTACTTCTTAGAAGTTTGTGCTGGGGAAAAAGTACTCCAGGTGATGCCAAAAGACCCAGTGCAGAGCTACCTCGCCATACCCAGGTACAGGGTCACCCACCCTGGTGACAAAATGCCCATAAGATCACCACTTGCTTCAAGTATCCTTCCCAAGTTCCTGGCCCTAGCAGCCCCATCTCCAAAGGAGTTAGAGTTTCCCATGAGTGGGTGGGGGAATCCAACCTTCAGAAGCAAGTCTGATTTTCAACATTTCTCCATGCACCCTGACCCTGACAGTGAGAACACTCAGACCTGTAAACTTGGCAGAAATGAGTACATGAGTACCCAAACCCATCCCAGGCAGATAGATGTCAGGGAGCAAGGGGCAGACTTCCTGTGTACCAGGTGTCCCTCGAAAGTTCCAGGGATCTCAGTGGCCCTCAAGCCACGCATCAGTTAGTGATTAAATGGAAGCCAGCTTCAAGTCCCATTTTGTGACTTTGAAAGTTACTGCTTGTGATGTAGCACAATAACAAAAACAGTAATCGTAAGCTACTTCCCCAAGTCAGGCCCTGGGCTGAGTGATTCATAAGGATTAATTCCGTTAGTATGTTGTGTGAAAGGAGAAAAGGCTGGCACTGCCCTGGACAAGGTGGAAGAGGCTCTCAAGCCTGACAACACACCTGTGGTTAAAGCGTTGCCACCTACTTTGTGGCAGCTCCATTAGCCCTCATAGCAACCTCTGAGAGGGGAATAACTGCTATTCCCATTTTATTTCTATACTTTTGTGTCTTACTCCTCTTTTACAAATGAGCAAACTAAGAAAGAGAAAATCACTTTATTTTACGGAGTGCTTTCCATGAGCCAGGCCTGGAATCCTCAGCTTCCAAGTATAGACATTATCCCTGCTTCCCAGGCGAGCTCCCTGAACACCGTAACCATGTCTTTCCATGGTGGGTCCCAGCTCCTCCGGCCCTACAAACATCTCAGAGCCTGACATTCTTGGAGGATTTGAGGGAATTTCCTCCAACCTCAAATCCAGAGGAGGGGTGTGTTATACGTGTGGTTCTATGCTGCTGTCCACAGTGGTGTGGCCTCTGTACTCCGAGAGCCTCTTAGGGTACAAGATGCTACTTGGGCACAGCAGGGGACAACCAGAGAAACTTTCCCAGCCTGAGGACTCATTACCTTTACAGCACCCAGAAGAGGAAACAGTACTCTGTGTTTTATAAACTAAAGAGCTAGCCTGGCCACACAGGAAGCTGGAGGTGGACGCTGGAGTATTCTGACTTCTGATTCCACAGAGCAGAGCACCGTGCCAGATAATGAACAAGCCCACATATGCCCCACTGGCACTGGGAGCCACTCCGTACTAGATGCCATTCCTAAGAGTGACACTGTCCTTGCTTAGCTGTTTGTCTTTCTTTTTAGATACTATAAGTGAGAGCTTTCATCTTGCAGCAGACCTGCTGGGCCTACCCTAGACTGTCCCAAGTTTAGAGCCAGCTCTGAGAAGAGGGTGATGCCTGAGGTCCCCATCCAGGAGGAAAGGGTGTTCTGCCACATGGCCCAGGGCAAGGCCCGTAGGCCTAGGAAGAAGCCACTGTCCTCCCCCTGGAGCTCCAGACTCTCTGAGAATCTCCTAAATTCTCCAGGGGCCCCCAGGAACTCATTCTGGGGGCTGATGCTTCACCCTGGAGTCCCTCTCAGGTATGCCAGCTCCTGTCCAGTGGCCTCTCTGCTCTCAGGGTCATCCAGTGGTATTCCGACCTCTGCGAGTGAAGGCCAGCAGCCCCACAAAAGAAGGAGCCCCACAAAAGAAGGAGCCCCATCTCCAGGAGCAGCAGGAGGGAGCCTGGATACATAGGTTCAAGGCTGCCCCCGACCCTCTACCCCAGACCCAGGGTCACTGACATAACCAGAGCAGAGAGGCAGAGTGAAGGGGTGTCAAGATCCAGACCTGCCAGAGAGGATGGCTTGGAGCCAGTGCTCTGGTTTTGTCAGTGATCTGGCCCTGAAGCACTGGCCTCTCACACACTGGTCATTTCCCTCCCACAGGCCCCAGTCCCTCCCAACATCAGAATCACACTGATGTAACCATGAGGCCTACTGTTGCTTTGATTGCTTTCCTTGCCTCCCATGCTTGCTCAGCCCCAGTGTAAGCTTTGTCACCTGCAGTGGCTCCCCGCTGCCTATAGCCTTGTCTGCTCAAGTCAGGCCCCAACAGCTCTAGCTTTACCTTCAGTGTGAAGGACTCGGGGCTCAGATCAGCTGAAGAACCCAGCACTCTAACCTAACTGCTCTCACCTCCAGGCATTTTCTCACTCTGTGCCCTCCCCAATGGTTCTCCCTTTACTGGCTGTTTGGGACATCAGGGCCTCAACCCAAACTTCAATAGTGGGTACAATTAAATGAAGGAGCAGTGCCACTGGTTTCAGCATCCTCCCGAACACAGCATGCGTCCCTCGCAGCCAGCCCTTCCGCTTTCTGAGCAGGTCAGGCTTTTATACAAAGCCCAGCTTTAAATGTTGACAATAATTCTAATTTTTAAAATCACCCTTCAGCCCAAACAAAGACATCAGGGCCAGCTGGGACCTCAGGGACCCTGGCTAGTTCCTCCCTTCCTGTGACCCCATTACCACAGCTCGCTCTGTCCACCCCTTCAAAACCTGTATCTTTGGTTCAGCCTTGTTCCAAGCAAGAATGCCATGCCACCACAGGTGTGAGTGCTCATTCGTGGTTTTTAATGTCAGTTAAAGTGTTTGCCTCTGTCACAAGCAGTGCCCAGTCCTTTGAGGAAGAGAATATGACCAGACCTTAGGGGAACCCTTCGGGGAGAAACTGGGTCCCCAAAGAGCCTGGAGTGTACTCGAAGGGAGATGCTCAGTGTGGAAGCCTCTGCAGGGCTGTGCTGAGGACTGAGGATACCCACTGAGGATGTCCACCTGCTGTATAGCCTAAGTCTCACGGCAGCTGCCCATGGCCAGCCGTCGTCCTACTGTGGTGAGGTCACTGCCTCCTTGCCAGGCAGCCTGAGAGGAGCCTCTGGGACAGAGCTGGGAGTAGGGCAGGACAGGGATTCACAGCTCAAGCAGGGAAGGAGTCAGTGGCCATCTCTCCCCCTCCCCTGTGACAGTCTTCTCTTCAGAATGTCCTTCTCTCCATCCATCCATCCATCCATACATCCGTCTGTCCATCTGTGCTCTCCCAGATCCCCTTCTCCCCAGTTTCAGAGGCCTCCAGTTGCCACCACCCCTGAAACAAAGGAGAGGACAGTGGGTCGCTGAGTGGACAGGCGGAGGGATGTCTGGCTAGCCTCCCCAAAAATGTGCCCAAATCCTAACCCCGTTAGTTGTGAATGTGACCTTGTGTAGAAATAGTGTCATTGCAGACATAATTAAATTAAAGATTTCAAGATGAGATCATCCTGGATTTAGGGTGGATCCTAGATCCAGTAACAGCTGTCCTTACAGAGGAAGGGAGAGGGGATGTCACACGGATAGAGGAAAAGGCTGCGTGGAGAGCCTAACAAAAGGATGGCTAGAGCCACGGCACCCTGATGATAGCCAGCAGTGACTGGAAGTCAGGAGGGGGCAGGGCACAGTCCTCAGAGTATCAGAAGAGCCAACCCCGTCAAAACCTGGATTCTGTACTTCTGCCTCCCAAGTCCTGAAAGAACACATTTCTGCTTTCCTGAGTCAGCCGGCTTCTGGTCATTTGTTACGGCAGCCCCCGGAGACGAACCTACCCATGCTGCAGGCCCTGGCACTGTCTGTCCACATTGCTGTCTTGTGCCCACCTGTTACCACACATTCCAGGACCTGCAGGGAGGCCTTGCCTAAAGCTGGCTAAGACATCATGCACCCCGGGGCTAGACAACCTTGCACGTACAATGGGGAGCAGCCCTGGGACTCCCTGACCATGGGTCGGAGGCCCTGTGTCCAGGCCCTGAGTGTTGCTTTGCTCACTGCTAGAACCCATCATAGACCAGCACACTGTGGCTGCGCATTATGTTTTCTGAATAAGTGAATGAATGAATGAATGAATGAAAGCCTGTCTATCACACACCTTTCCAGGGCTGTGAAGTAAAGGAAGAACAGATTCTGCCCCTTGCCCTCCCTGCCTGGCCTTCGCCCACCATCCGCCAGCCCTGGCTCAAGGCAAGGATAAAAGACATCATTACTGCCCCTACCCGGCCACAGTGAGGGGCACCTTCCAGCTCAAAGGCACTGGCTTCTATGGGACCTGATCGCCCCAGGGATATCTTGTCCCTCTCCTCTCCCTTGACAATGCTTAGCCAAACTGACTCACCCAGAAGCCAGGGACTAGGACCACTCTCTCTGGTGGTGCAGTCATGAAGGGGACACCCATCTAGGGCCTGGACACCAAGCCTGGGTCATTCTGGCTTCAGGCTGAGTTCTGACTATTGCACAGGCTGACCACAAGTGAGACCCACAGAGTAGACAGCCCCTTCAGTTCTAGGTCAGGAGACCTCAGTTATGCCCCCTGCTTAGTTAGACCTAAAGAGGCAAAGCAACCTCCCAGAGATGGACACAAGGACTCACTAATGTGTCACTTACTGGTCTGCACGTCACATGTCTCAGGTGAATCAGGCTCCTGCATGGGGTGAAAAGGGAAGATACAATCATGGCTGCCTTGCGGGCCTGCCACCCAGCTTCAGCCCTCTTCTGGCACACAGAGGGGCTAGCCTAGGCTTCCTGTGCACCCTCCAGCACTGCCACACTCAGCACAAGATCCAGCCTTGGAAGAAGGGCTGCTGGAAGGGCCCAGATGTGGCGTCCGGACACCCGGGTTCTGATACCAACCATGTGACCCTGAATCACCTCTCTGGGCTTCCATTGACCCACAAAATAGGGAAGAAGGTCTCCTCTGTGCCCAAAGCCAATGCTGCACCTGCGATTGGGGGTGGCTCAGTGAAGCAGGGTTGGAGTGCCCCCAGATAGCCACAGCAAGGGCACTTGCTCAGAGGAGCCAGGGAGGCAGTCTGAATAGCTGAGTGGCACAAGACCTGGCTAGGTCTTTCTCTCTGCTAAAGCTAGACACCTTCTCTTACAGAATGCTTTCTTACAACTGTGGGTGGTGGCAGGACTGTTAGCCCATGTCTCTGGTGGAACAACTGAGATTCCCAGAGGGCCAGGCCAGGCCAAGGTCACACAAGAATGAGATTAGATCTCCTGCCTCTGAGTTCAGGTATTTCTACAAAGATGTCCAGCTCCCCCCAAGAAAGAAAGGTCATGTCCAGGATCTTGGGGAAGGAAAGGACACAGTGACAAAGGCCCTGTTGTCCCCACCCATTCATATGGGAACTTCTAGAATTCACCCAGAATCTACTGACTTCCTGTGAGCCCCACTTCTTGCCAGAATATCCCATGTCTCTCTTGCCTCTGGGCCTTTGCATATGCTTGGAGGTCACCTTCACTGGGAAACCTTGATGCTCCCAGGAGACTCTGCCTGTGAGGCCCACACCTTCTCTATCCCCCATGAAGCACTGTGAGCTCCTGGTAAGGCACACTGGGCCAGCACTTCCCTGCCTGTCACCATGGCACCTCAGAGAGTGTGCCACATAGACAAGTAGGCTGGGGGCTGCGTGCCCACTGCAAACTCCCTTCTTCTTGCCTGCCCCAGTACCCCAGGCCCCCTCTCACCCTTACCTGAGCTGCCAAGGCCCCCTCATGTCCCCTATCACACCCTGGGCCCAGCACTGACCTGATTCCCAGCTTTCCCATTGAGCACTGGTTGTGGTAGGGCCATCTCCAGCCTGTGCAGGAGCCATGCCATCAACCTGCCATGGGAGAGGTTGGGCTGTATCCATGTGGGAAGGCTCATGGGGAAACTGAGGCCAGAGTCAGCTCCCCTAAAGCCCCAGACAGATAGCAAGATTGACAAGAGGCAGAGCCTTCCAGAAGCCTCTACCCATGTCTCCATCTCGAGGACCATTTTCCCCCTCCCCATTGTCCCCCAGGTGCGTGTGTTAATTCTATCATTCGAAAAACTACTTTTGTAAAGGCCAGATGTTAGCCTGGGCCAAGGCATATCCGTCTCCTCATAGGAGGTGCAGCATTTGGGAGCTCACCTGGCAGGGTCCCCAGGGGGTGGCAGGAAGGGGACCTGGACGGGGACCTGGACGTTGGGCTGGGGCTCTGCAACTGGCTCCATCTCAGCTTCTAAGAACCCAGGACTGGGCAGGGAAGGGCTCTCCATGAGTTCCGTCTCCAGGGTGGGTGCTGGAGGTTCTAAACAGCAGAGAGAGCAGGAGCTAAAGATCTCAGACAGGACTGTGGTTAACCCCTCCAGGGAATAGGGTGTCAGACTGGAAGAATTAACGTGACTGTGTGGGGAAAGCCCCTTGGGATCACCCCAAAGAACCCTAGCCTCAAACAGACTGGGAAGGGGAGGAGACTTGGCAAAGACCCCGTGAATCTGCCCCAGGACTTCAGATTCCCAGCCTGAGCCAGGGAGGAGGCTCTAGTGTCCCACATACAACAGCCCACTCCTGGCAAGCCCTGAACCCTCCCTCCCCTGGGAGAGGGTTGAGAATCTCTCCCAAATCTCCCAGGCCTGCTTCCTCCCAGCCCAGACTGTGACCATCCTGCTCCCCCACCCCCAGGCTTATTTCCTGTACCTGGACACAAGACAGCATCTACAGGTTCAGCCCTGCAACCCTGGACACGAACAGAAAGCAAAGTTATACATTGCAGGTCACAGATCAAAGCAAGCCCTGTGCACACCACATCCTGGCCAGTGGTACCCTGACGTGAGAACAGTGCAGGGGCTGAGCGCTGCCCCCGAAATCCCCATCACTGGGCACTCACCCTCCATCAAGAAGATTGCAAGGGGGAGATCACCCTGTGGGACCCTGGGAGAGAGGAAGGCCTGCTGGAGTGGGGGGACATCCTGATGGAAAACCCCTCCCAGATGCTCAGCTGTCCGCCCCTCCCTCTCCACACTCACCTCAGAGAGTTTTGGGGGCTGAGGCAGCACTTTCTCCAGATTCTGCTCAAGCCACCTGAGCAGCCAAGGACCAGACCTGTGGAGGAGCCAGTGGGCAGCTGAGGGGAGGAGCAAGACACACCATCCTGACTGTCTACTCGGGGCCTGACCCTCAAAGGGCCCCCAGGAGGCCGGGAACTCCTGACATGAGGAAATTCAGACCCAGGGCTGGATCAGGCTCTGGAGCAGCTAATCCAGCTTTGGCTTCCTGAGGCAGCAGGTGAGGAGCTGAATACTGGGGATCTCAGTGTGGCACAAGAAGCTCCCTGTGACAGGGACAGATAAAGCTGGCCTTATGGACCTGTACAATCACCCACAAGGCTCTATACTTAGAAATACCCATTTTTGTGTTTAATGCATGTTATAGCTTGTATCTAGATGTCCTCCCAAAGCCCCATGTAGTCTGAGGTGGGGAGTTTTGAAGAAGACTGGATTAGTGTGTGTGAATGTAAATTAAGGGTGATATTGGGACTAAGGGGTTCATTAATGGAAGTCACACCTTGGGTGTGGGTGGCACCAATCAATAGGCTTGTAGCCTGGATGAAATATAAAGGGACAGAAAAAAAGTGGGCTTGCTGCTGCCTGCTGCCTTCTGCGTGCCTTACCATGGACTGTTTCTCCTCTACAATGTCCTTCTGCCATGCTACTCTGCTTTGGAACCAACTGACTATGTACTGAAACCTCTACAAACTGTGAGCTGAAATAAACCTTTCCTCCTTAACTTTGGGTGTTGGGTATTTTGTCTTAGCAAAGAAAAAAGTAACCAAAACAATGCACAACTGTCGTAGTCAAAAAGTTAACATTTTTTTTTTTTTTGTCTTTTTCATTTTTATCGGTACCGGGGATCGAACTCACGACCACCTGCTTGCAAGGCAGGTGCTTATGCCGCTGAGCTAAACCCCCAGCCCCAAAGTTAACATTTTTTAAAGGAAACCAGCATTTTCATCTTGCACTGGATGCTACCAATTACATGCTTCCAGGGGCAAATGCTGGGTCCCAGATCTAGCTGGTCTTCCAAAAGCCCCAGCCTCTCCAATATTCCCAGGCCAACTTTCCCCCTAAGAATGGCCCAAAAGAAAGCTGGTAAGTCTTCCTGGTACTCGCATCCTCAAAGGCTTTGGGGGTCCCAGGAGTCAGCCAAACATCCCTCAGAAGGAAGAAGAGGACCCCCAAAACAGGGCTGGGGCAATGCATGCATGGATGGAGGGTGGTGTTGTCTGTGTTGATCTATTCATGTGTCCCATGCATGCAGACTCCCCACTCAGTGACAGGACAAAAATCCCTGTCCTCAGTGGAGTTAGCAGTCTGATAAAAGAATGAAGAAGGAATGAATGAAGGGGGTGACTGGAGATGAATGCTTCAGGCTTATTTCAGGGGCCCACAGTGTCCTAGAAACTCTAGAATTGTTATCAACATCTAAAAATGAGAATTTACCTTAAAACCTAGATTTCTGGCTACCTTACAACACCAGCAGCTTTAGCCATCTTGGGCCTACACTCCCACTGAGGCAGAGGCAGCTGGACCTGAGCAGGGACCCTGCAGCAGGATATGGGCTCCCTCACTCACCAATCAGCCACCTTCACTGACAAGGCAGCCACTCTCTGTCAGCTCTGAGGAGTCCGATGCTGCTGTGGATTCTGAGGCTGACACAGCTGAGCACCCCAGTGCCCCCCACAATGGCCCAAGCTCAGCCGTTGGCCTCCACACAAACCCCAACCCTACAAAACCCATGTTTGAGGAGCTTGTCCACATCATTTCTGCCTTCTCAGAAGGTGGCCCCAGCCAGGGTGTCCAGTTAGCACTACCACAAGCCTCACACAGCACATAGACATTGTCCCCAGCCTATGGATGGTGACAGTGAGGCTCAGAAGAAGGACAAGTCAGGTGCAGTGTCACACAAAGAGGGGGCAACAGATACTATTCTGAACCCAGAATCTCAGCTGTAGGGACACTGTCACAGCCAACAGGTGACAGTGACATGCAGTGATAGGGACTCACCTGGCATCTTGGGCTCTGGGGATCACATTATGTCCATCTGTAGTCCCCATGGGGTCAAAAGATAGAGAAAGGCAGGGAAGGAGAGATGGGGAGAAGTTGATCAATGGGCACTGAGTTGCAGGCAGGCAGAGCAGGTTCTGACGTGCTCTGAACGTAGAGTGGCTATGGATGGCAATGGGTCCTGTCTATATCACACACCTGTGCACACCTGTAACCCCAGCAGTCTTGGAGGCTGAGGTACGAGGGTTGCAAGTTGAGCCCAGTCTGGGAAATTTAGCAAGACCCTGTCTCAAAATAAATTTTAAAAAGGCTAGGGGTATAGCTCACTGTGAAGAGCCTGGGTTCAATTCCCAGTAATACAAGATTTTTGTTGTTGTTTTGAGACAGGGTTTCACTATGTAGCCCAGGCTGGCCTCAAACTTGTGGCAATCCTCCTGCTTCACCATCTTGAATGCTGGGACTACAGGCATATACTACCTGATGTACAAATTTTTTTTTTAAATCTAGAAAAAAGAATTTTGAATGTTTTTTCCCTAAAGGGGCAAAACTCGTAAAGAAATGAGTAAAATTTGATAGACCTATTACAAATATGTATGTATGTATGTAGCAAAATATCACATAGTATCCCATTAATATGTAGTTTTGTGTTTTGAAGTATCAGTTTAAGTATCAATTTTTAAGTATCAGCTTAAGAATTTGATCAAAAATAAATTAATAAATTGCAAATAAAAGCATAAAATCAATGAGAAAAAGAATGTAGAGAAAGATGGTCAACTGCAAGAGACCTGCCTGGAACCAGCCCAGAGCCCAGGGAGCCAAAGGCAGGAACCAGAGAGCCACTCCAATCCAGGTCCACGCCTAGAGAAGCTCCGGCCAGCATGGGCTCTTCCAAGGGGCAAGGCCCATCCCAACTGCCCCTTGGCTCCACCCTGAAAATTCACCCTGCTTTGTGGCCTTACCTGTGTCCCCAGTGCTGCAGGGCCCAACGACCTGTGGTCCATCCTACTGGGACAGACAGACAAACAGACAGACATGGCAGGGAGCCCCGGGCAGCCTCCCACCCAACTCCTCCAATCAGTCCCTCTTTGACCTCCAGACCCTGCAGTACCTGAGCTGGAAACCCTGTGTCAGTAGCAGTGTTCTGGCCATTCCTATCACTGCAGACAGGCTGTGGCACAACCTTCTCGACACTCTTCCTGAGCCAGGTCAGCACCCAGCTGCTGGAGCTGCCAGGACACAGACAGAACAACCACCTACCCTCAGCCCCCAGCTGCCCGGCCTGCATGGCAGCCCATAGTATCCCAAAGGACAAGGCTTGAATTCCAAAGCACTGTGCCCCCACTGAGGCATGCACATCACATCTCTCCCGAGCCCCGTGTTTCTCTCTGGCCAGCCCTCTGAGGCTAGGTGTTCTGAGTACTGTTTGAAGCCCACCCACCAGCTGCACAGCACAGCACAGCCAGCCTCTTCTGTCCCCGTCCTGTCATTTTGGGCTCCAAGCCCCAGCCTGCAGTCGCACACTCGAAGCTCCAGAAGATCTGTAAGGTGGACCTCTGGGATGCTTGCCTATGTGAGGGGCTCAGACTTCCTGCCTGAGGCCAGTGTGAGCCTCAGGCCCACACATGTTTAGTTGAAGGAGCACATGGGCTACAGTGTCTGAGCCGATGAGGAGATTCCAGGTGCAAGTGCAGGTTCCTAGCTTTGCTAGGAAAATCAGGAGCCCTGAAATCAGCCCAGCTCCCTGAGACAGCCCTGGGCTCCTGAGAAGGGGAACTCGTTACTGCAGCCCCAGCCTCCATTTCTCCAGGTCAGGATGCCCAATTGGTCCAGGAGACCCATGTGCTCCCTGAAGCTCTCCCCAGCCAATTCCCAGGATGCCACAAGCCCTTTGTCATACAACTCCAGTCCTGAATGCAGTGCTGCCCTCCCCTCCACAGCAGCTCACTGGCTAGGAGGGGAGTGGGGATGCCCGCCCCAGGGAGAGGGAGGGTGCTGAGGTTACCTGTTCACAACGGGAACCACTGTGACCTGGGCCTGGAGGGCTGTGGGCAGAGGAGGGGCAGCATCGGGGGTCTCTGGAAAAGAAAGCCCCAGACTTTAGATCTAGGCTCTTGGAGGGGCCCATTTCTACACCACTGAGGAGACTGTTAGTTGCAGGAGAACAAGGAAAAACCCAAGGTTCAAAAGACCAGGGTTCCCATTCAGCTCAGCTGAAAAGTCTCCAGGAGCCCATCCCAAGCTTCTCTGAGCCTTGGTTTCCTCATCTGTGGAATGGGCTGCCATGAGGCTCTGCCAGGGCTTCCAGCACTCACCCTGAAGGCTGGGGTCAGCCGCAGCCACTTGTTCCCCATTAGCAAGTTCTTCAGGTGACTGGAGGGTTTAAACAAAACCATATAAACTGTGGTTAAGATTGTCTGGTTCTACAGGATCAGCCCCTGATTCACCCCAAGGGACCCATAGCCCCCAAAGGGCTAAATGGCTCTATTTTCAACCAGCTCTGTAAATCCTGGTGGCCTCACTTTCCACCTGGAATGTTCCCTCTCCCTTAGCTCTAGGAGTCCCGCACCCAGACCAAGACTGCTCTCCTACCTCCCAGCCTCCCAGACCTATCATATCTCCCAGGAAGCTGCACCACTTTAGTGACCTGAGAAGAGGAGCAATTAGTTAGGAAGGCCTGAGACAAGCTCCGGGGAAACAGGAAGGAGAGGAGCCCATTCCCGCACCCAGCCAGGGCCCACCCTTCTGCTGGCACCAACTTCCCATTCCTCTCCAGGGGCCAGAGTTCTGACTCTGCCTTCTGCCTCTGCAGCCACACCTCCTGCTACTGCCTGCACCTGTGTGTGTAGACAGACAAACATGCATGTGCACATGAATGTGTACACACTTCACATGGATTTATAGTGTATATGGACACACAAATGTAAGCATGTATACACATACATAGGCATATATGCAGTGACACAAATACATGTATAATGATATACCAACAAGTACCTATGCACACACATGTGTACACATACACAGATGCCAAGCATATACACCCATACACATATACATATGCTACAATGTATACATAGCAGCATATGCAACCAGGCATATTCCATGCATGCATGCGTACAGGAACACACATATATAGAGACCTGCCAGTGTAGACATGCAGACATGTGCACACACATAAGTACATTTGCATGCCTCTCTCTCTCCACATATATATATATACATATGTACATGCATAAACATGTATGTGCTCAGTATGCTCAATTATATAAAGTTATATGTACATGTGCATATTTGTATATATGTGTGTATATATACACATACACAAACTGTATCTATATATATGAGCATACATGTACATACACACAAAACATGAATATATTTACATACTCATACAGTATATGTCACATATAAACATGGAACCACAGACACACTGAAACGTGAAAATGCACACAAACTTATATATGTAAGATACACATAAATGCTCACACATTGGCTGATATGCCCATATGTGCACACAGATACAGTACCAAGGACACACTAAACACATACATGTATATACACATGTACACACACATGCCCTGTCCCCATTCCTAAACATGCCCTGTACTTCCCTAGCTTCCCTCCACCACAAATGTCCGCCCTCAGCCCCTCCCCAGGTGAGAATTCTGCCCAGCCCTTTGCATCTAGGAAGCACTTTCCTCCTGCTCTCAGCCCCCGGTGTGATGACCCTGTCTTCAGAGCGCCTCAGTTCTCAGTCTCATACACCCACTCGCTTTTCAGAAGGCAGGACTGAGGCCGGGGTTGGGGCTCACACATTCCCTCTCGCCGCCATCTCCTGGAGTAACAGGCTGACTGGGTAACTGACTGCCGGTCTCAGGGCCAATGCCTTATTCATCTTCACCCCCTTCCACACTGAGCACAGGACCTAGCATCAGTTCGGAGGTAAATCAAATCTGTTTGCCTGAGCTGCAAAAGGAGACCTCTTCAGGCTCATCACGGGATGCAGAACAGCAAGTTTTGATATACTTGAAGCAAAGTCCTAGAAAAATGCTCCTCACTGTGTGGTACAAGCCCCAGTGCCAATCTGCAAACTGATGCTTGTCCATGATGATTCAGTAGCTCCCTTCAGAACGTAAATCAACTCCCTGCTTCCTTCACCGAGGAAAGCGTTTCTACAAACAAATACCAACTAAGCTAACAGAGTACCTAGTTACACTGTAGATTTACACAGAAGACTTTATTCTGAGCATGTTCCTACTCTCATCATGGACTGAAGATAAACAATTCATGCACTGGGTCCTTTCAGTGGCTCTGCTCTGGACTCCAGAGGTGGGGGTGGCCACATCCAGTCTGCTTTTTGTAAAAATAAAGTTTTATTGAAACACAGTTATGCTCATTTGTTTAAGCATTATGCCTCGCTGTTTCCATACTGTAATGGCAGAGTTGTGGGGCAGAGATGGCACAGCTCACAAGGCCTATCACATTTACTGTCCGGCCTTTTATTAAAAACTGCCATGAGCCAGCCCTCTCCAATTGCTGGCCTGGAATCCTCATTTGGGTGTTGGACTAGCAGCTACTATCACTGGCTCAGACTTTCTTTCTCTGTTATAGGCCTATGGGAGCAGAGGGCCACGCTCTGAATCCCCAAGCAGCAGCTCAGCCTTCCCTTCCTTGCCATCCCCACCCCTCTGCTTCTCACCAGAGAGTCTCCCTCTGGCTCAGCCTCCTCAGGGGCTGCTTCAGGATCAGGCTCCAGCACCAGCTCTGGCTCTGCTTCTGCTTCCTCTTCTTCCTGTATCTTGCTCTTCTGAGGGGTCCCCGGGGGCTGAGGAAGCACCTTCTGGACCCAGCCCAGCATCCTGACACCTGTATGGGAAAGATGACCATTATTCCCATCATCTATGGGCCATGTTTGTGGGTTATATATTTCTTTTCCTGGTCATCATCTTTAAGAAAGTATTTCTGCAATTATATGACCAGGAAGTTACCTTACAGGATTACTGAGGTCCATAAACATTAGATAGATTGATAGATAGATAGATAGATAGATAGATAGATAGATAGATAGATATTCATGAAAAAGAAGAAGCAAATCTGTTACAATTAGCATGAGAAGATGCCAATGCCCTGGGGTTAATCAATTCATTAGATTCTCCATATCTCAGTTTTTTTCTTCTTTTTTTTTTTGTCTGTTTTTCTGTACCAGGGATTGAACTCATGATCTTGCACTTGCCAGGCAGGTAGTTAAGCACTGAGCTAAGTCCCAGGCCCTCCGTGCCTCAGTTTTGCTTGCCAATAAAATGAGGACATTGAGAGCACCTCTCCCATGGGCAGATTGTGAAAATAACCTGAACTTATGGACAACATACTCAGAACAGCGACTGGCACATGCTGACAGCTACATAAAAGTTGGCCAGGACTACTGTGGGGTATCAAATGAAAACACTATGTGCTGCATAATCTCATGATAAATTAAAAATATATATTATGAGTAACATGAATGAAGAAAATCTGTTGCTTAAGATAACATCAACTTATGTTCATGATTTTTAAAAATAAAACGTCAGTTTAATGTCTTTGTCATGGCTTACAATGACATTCCAGTTCTACCTTATACATACATGTTCAGTTTCTGGCTTTTATATCTTCAGCAAATAAGGACCACCAGACCATGTCCCTACATCTCTGCAGGATGGTCTGGCCCGGCCAGCACCATGCAGTCAGTGTATGCACACTGCCAGTGCCATGTATCCCCTTCCAAGGCCATGGCTCTCTGCCCCTCTCTGCCAGGGACCCTGGCTGCAGGTGGGAAAGTGCAGGCTCAGGGCCCAGCTCCTTAGAGTCCCTGGTGGTGCTCCCTGACCTCTGTGCCTGCTTTTCTAGGCTCTATAGTCCAACTTCTCCTGGGAGAGTCCACGGTGTTTGCACAATCCCTAGTGGGGAGGCAGGTCAGCCTCCAAAAGAGCCCTCTGGTACTCCATTTCCCTGCTGGGTGAAGGTGTGGACACCATGATTTTCCTGGATGGTAGAGCCCAACGTCACATGTGTGGTTTGGCAGATTCCCTGGACCTTTGCTGGCTGCCGAGAGCTCTAAGAGCCAGAACAGAACTAAACCCTTGTCCTGCCTTGATCATAACCATCCCTGACCCCAAGGAAATAGATAAGACTTTCCATCCTGGAACATATTCAGGTCAACAGAATTGCCCAAGGTGACAGGGACAGAGAGTAACTAAGCTGAGTTTGCATTCGGGTCTGCCCAATCCCAGCTGTCCCTCATCTGTCCCAAGGGTACTGATGTTTGTCCTCTTCTGCAGGCCAGATCTGTAGGTCCTTTTCTGGTTGGCAGTAATTCTGGCTTGCATTTCTGAACCTTCTAGAAATTATTAGAGAGGCTGCCTCCAAGTCCAATTTTTCTTGTTCCCCTAAACACAGCCAGTCCTCCTGGATGGGAACTTTGTGGCTGCTCCCCACCCCCACCTTCATCTTGCTGCTATGCCTCAAATGACTCACTTTGATGAGGGAAACTCAGAAGAGGGCCTGGGGGTGGCATTCCAGGGAACTTAGGTATTAGACTATCAGCATTTCCAGATCTTCCTAGGGACCAGGATAAAATGCAGATCCTAGGTTCCCCTGACTCTTTTGAGGGTCCTGGAATCTGCAATTCACAAGCTGCCCCAAATATTCTGATACATGCCAAACTTAGAGCCCCACAGAGGAAAGGGAAATCACAGGTGACCTGCCTTGTCTATTTCATCACACCCAAATGCCTTGCGAGGAGCTAAGCACAGGGTTCCCCAAGTTACCTGCTCAGATGCCAACCAACAGCCAGGAATTGCCTTCTTGCTGCCACTCAGAGCTGGCCTCTGGGACACACAGGATTAATTAGCAATAGCTAGGCTGTGCAAAGGATTAACAAGTACAGCAGGGGGGAGGGTACAGAAGAGGCCATTAATGCTTGGGATACCAGCAACAACTCCCAAGCAAGCATCCAGCAAAGACCTTTGCCCAAGGTCTGGTTGCTAGGGAAGCTGTCCAGGCATCAAGGTCTAGCTCCCCATATGCCTTGGCCAAGCCACTGAGTGGCTGGTGCAAGAACAAGAGTTTGGGGTCCCATGTTGTTCTGGGAGACTTCAAATTGCTAGGGTCTTACTGTCAACTCAGCAGGGCCCAGGGTGAACCCCATCTTTCTAGCCCTATGTCAGGTTCTTTTCAGGTCCTCAGCAGGCTCTTTCTAGCTGGCAGTCTTTAATAACTCAACTTTTTCCAGAATTGCCATGGTCCCATTCTTCATATTCTGTCTCTAAAGAAACAGAATATAAAGCCTCACAACCAGGTAGGCCAACAGTACAATCATAGTCCAATCCTCAGGTCCAAGAGCCTCAGAAGGACAACTGGTATAACTTGCAGAATCCAAGGACCAAAAAACTTGGAGTCTGATGTGTGAGGGCTGCAACCCCACTCAGAGAGGAAGAGTCAAAGACAGTTTTCCTCTCCTCTACTTTATGTTCTGTCCAGGTCCCCATCAGACTGGATGATACCACCTATATTCAAGGCAGGTCTATCCATTTAGTTTGCTGAACCACCCACCAATCTTCTCGGAAACACCCTCATGGACACAGCTAGAAGTGTGCTTTACCAGTTCTCTGGGCATACCTAGTGCAGTCAAGTTGATGTCCCAAATTAACTATCACGGGCTCCAAACACTGGCAGATAACAGACTGCATTGAATTTGTGGGGAACTCTGGGGAATCAGAGACCTAGGGGGAGAGGTGCATGGGGCAGGGACCTTGGCAAGAGGGACCATAGAGGGGGCTAGGGTCAAGGGATGTTTAGCAAAGGGGCAGGGCCTGACCATCTGCAGCATTTTTGGATTTTTTCCTTGTCACCTGACAGCAGACAGCATTGGCACATGGAACAGAAGACTCAGGACCTGCCCTCACAGAGTGTGCATGCCAACAGGGGAGGTAGATAAGGAGATCAATGACAGGAAAATAGTTCAAAGTATCCCGAGTCAAGAAAAAAAAGAGATATGTGTGTGATGTGAGAGGCAGTGGGGAGGTGAGCCTCTAGAAGTATATTTGAGCTATGAGGTATGAAAAACAAGAAGACTGGGCTGGGGAACGACCTGGGTGGAGCCTTGAGAACAGAAAGGCAGCTGCAGGCCTGGAGTTTAGTGAATATAGAGCAGAATAGTGAAAGGGAAGGTTAAGAAGAGGGTGGGGTCAGATCAACCCCATAAAGGTTTAGTGGATGGACCATGGAAGCCAGCAGTCTTAGCTCCATTCTGGAGGCTATACCAAAACACCTTGGTGGGGGTAATTTACACACAGCAGAAATGTATTGCTCACAGTTCTAGGGGCTGAAGAGAAAGGTAGATTTGTTGTCTGGTAAGAATTTGTTTGTCATGGATGGTGCCGTCTGTGCATCCAGTAGGGGTGAACAAACTCCTTTGAGCCTCTTTTATAAGGACGCTAATCCCACTCATAGGGCTAGAGAGCCTATGACCTAATTACTGCCCGAAGGCCCACCTAGTAATACCATTGCATCAGAGATTAGGTTTGCACATGTGAATTCTGGGGGGGGGGGGGGGCACGCACATTCAGACCACAACATGTGCGATAGTTTTGAACAAGATTTGCAAAGAACATATGTAGTTGTTTTATAGTGGCAGGTGTGAGACCAGAAGCTGATTTAGGAGGGACAAAAAATTTGTGACTAGGATATCCCTAGGCTCGCCCTTGAGAGCAGGGCTTTGAGACTCCTGATACACAACCCCACAAGGCCAGTGGTGTAGGAGAACATTCTTTCTGCCAACAAGGCCAAAGCCAATGGCAAAGCTCAAAGTGGCTGCCATTCCTTCTCTGTTAGGATCCCAGGCTTCAGGGGCCACAGTTACTCCTCACAGTCATTCTGTCCAAACCTCTGCAAGAATAGAAGTCAGGACTCTGGCTCTTTTCTGAGCCTGCAAGTGGTGGCCTATGGCATCAGTAATAGTCACCCTTGCCTCTGGCCTGACAGGGAACAAGGACAGAATTTGGCTAGGCTGATTGCAGTAAAACTGGGAGGAGAGAAGGGGAAGGCAAAGGGAGGTGTTGGGAATGTTGTTTGGGTAACAGGATGCAGGTTGCACATTTACCAAAACATGGGATGTGGTGAAGGCCAAGAGGTGGTGGAGGTGGTCAGAGGAGATCACCACCTGATCTGAGACTTGAGATGTGTACCCCTCTGCTCCATGGGGGAAACTTGGAGAGAGCTAGAACCCCGAGGGAGTAGGAGGAAGAAGGCAATGGTAGATGGGCCTGGGTGCAGGGTACTGAGTGCAGGCAACCTTTCCTCAGAGCGAGGAAGTCTGGGGGCAGCAGGCAGTGGAGTATCACCTGCTAATCCCTGGCCTGCTGAGGCCACAACTCTCCCTGATCCTACACTGAGCCCGGGTACTGGGCACAGCTAATCTCTACCCCTAGAGCCCCAAGGGCTGGCAGACACTGCAGGGTTCTTTACCTTGAGGTTTCAGGGAGGGACAAGCCTACTCAGCTTCTATGTGCCCCAATGCAAGGCCTAGGGTCTTTGTCTGTCATAGACAGGAGCCTGGAGACCCCAAGAGAGACACTAATTAGCTTAGGATCACAGAGCCTGGGTTAGGCTCAGCAGCCATCCCTGGCCTGCCCCAGCCTGGTCACTTCAGGGAGCCCAGCTCCCTCTCTGACATTTCCCAAGATGCCTGACTCTCTGCCCAGGAGGAAGGGAGCACCCAGGGCAGAGTGGCCCTGGCAACAATCCCTTCTTAGAGCCTGCAGTCCCCAGGTTGCCTAGGAACAGTGTCCTCACAATCAGGCTGCAGTGGGCATTGTTTCTGTTGTCCATAGGGCCCGGCCCACCTCCTTCCTCTTCTGCCCACTGAGCAGTCACAAGAGCAGAAAGCTTTTGCAAGTCTGTGCACTCAGCCTGTGCCCTGCAGATGAGGTAGCCGCTGTCGGTGGGTCAGAAGCAGTAAGCCCTCTGTTCCTTTCAGAGCTCCATGTCCTGCCCCTCCCCATACAAGCTCCTTCCGGAGGCAGTTTCCCATTGCCACCACACCCTCTCTGTTCTCTGTGGTCCCAGATCTTCTTTCCTCCTGTACATCGGGCTTCTACCCCATCTCTCATCTCTAACTCAGGGATGGAAAGAAAGCCAACTGAGTCAATGAATTCTTACTAAAGTATAAATGACAGAGAGGGGCTCCTGAGAACGTCTTCCTTTTAAATGAAGGCAATACTTTTCTAGTTTAACTCTGTTATATCTCTCATCTTCTTTAAAACATTTCTAAGTCATCTCTGTAGAATTTTGGGTACATATCATATCCTTAGCTAAGCCGAATCTAGAACTGATCACCTAGAGCCATTCTGAGTTACACTTTGAATCCACTCACTACCGATTTTTCCTATTCAAATTATTTAATTGTCACCTCCTTTAGACCATTCCCTGAGCAGATCCCAGCATAGCAGACAGACCCTCCCCCTGTCACTTTGCGTAGCCTGTGTGTACCTAGGTGGTGTGCGTGTTTGTGTCTTTTTTCAGGACACCTGGCACTCCTGAGAAGTGAGCATACAGCATGTACTCAATAAATACTCAACAGGGAGATAAATGAGCACCAGAGAAAGTTGCATTCCTCCAAGCAAATATATCCGACAGGCTTAGCTCAGAGTGAGCCCCTCTGTGCCTACTGCCCCCTAGGTATGGCTCAAATCATTGACCTGGTGCCCTGGGATGATGGCTCCACCCACGTGTACGCGTCCCCAGCCATCTTGCTCCCGATGGAGAGACAGCGCAACCAGCTGGCTGGTGTGAAGCAGCAGCTTTACCACCCAGCCCTGCCCACCCTGCGCCGCATGGACATGGACACCACCAAGGCCTGCCTCACAGACGAGCACTGCCAGTCCACCACCTACTGCCGCAAAGGTGGGGCTGCCTCATCTGTCACCAGCACTGGGGCCCTGTGGGCCTTCAGAGGGATGGATAGGGAAGAAAAGAGAGCTTGGAGGAAGAAACCATGAACAAATGAAGGGGTGACGGGATGATCCACCTCTGCTAGTCTCTACTCAGAAACCCCCAGCAAACTCTGATCCTCTACGTCCTTATCAGTGAAATGGGGGCAATGACAGGGCCTGCCCCCCAAGGCTGTTTTGAGACTAAAATAAGATGACAGGAAAAGAACCCAGAGCCATGCCTGGCACATATTTCTCCATCAAATGGGATTGCACTTGCTGTGGGAGGAATAATAATTACAACAACTCGTGCCCACCCACCCCTGCATCTGGA
The DNA here is from genome assembly GCF_034190915.1 of Cavia porcellus. NCBI lineage: Eukaryota > Metazoa > Chordata > Mammalia > Rodentia > Caviidae > Cavia > Cavia porcellus. The sequence continues at coordinate 84,753,527 of NW_026947487.1, forward strand.
ATAGGGAGAGAGAAGGAGCCCTCTGCACACCTCCCATTAATAGTTGGGACAGGTACGGTGGGGTAGAGGAATAACTCAGCATGGTTAGAGATGGTATTTAGGAGATAAAGTCAACAGGATTTGTTTCCAGGTTAGAGAGGAGGGGCAGTGGGGCAGGGTTCACGGTGATACCTAGGTCCCTGCTTGGATGGCAGGCAGATGAAGATGTCAAAAAACACCAGAGATCTTCACAGAGACCCCTGTATTCAGGGCAAGACACACATATGCGGGGTTGGGGATTCAGCTCCGCGGCATAAGCACCTACCTTGCAAGCAGGCCGTCGTGAGTTCAATCCCCGGTACCGGGAAACACACACACACACACACACACACACACACACACACACACACGTGCACACACATACATATGCACACACGCATCCACACAAGCATATATCCATGCGCGCACATAACAGAGGCATGCGCATGAGCACACAACAGAGGAGGTGGGGAATGAGTTGAGAGGAGGAGCTCTGGTAAATGGGCAGCCACACCTGCGCCTGCTAGACTCAGGCTCAGGCTGACTGCTCTCTGTGCCATGGGTCCCATTTCCTGCTCCCAAGGGAAGCCAGGAGTCTTGATTTTTAGGGAAAGCTCTGAATTTGTATTAAGCAATTGTAAGCATTTCCCCCCTTTTATCCTGATTTGTAGGAGATTTAAAATTAGGAATATTGCTTTTAATCTGTAAAATTAGTAGAAAAAAATTTTCCATTTGTCTTTTGACTTATGTTTTCACTGTGCAGAACTTTATTTCTTTGTAGTTTTATTTATTTATTTATTCATTTATTTATTGTACAGGCAATTGAACCTAGGGCCATTTTTGTTTATTTTTATTTTAAAGGGAATAAAACAGAACAGTAAAATAAAACAAAACAAAACAGTGACAGGACAGTAGGAAACCCACTATCATCTCTATCATCTCTGCCTGTGCATCATCTGGTTACTTACAGGGTGAGGGGGATAGGGGAGTGCAGGCGGCTTCCTTGTTGCTTCTCCTGGCCAGCAGGGTCTCTGCCTGCGCAGGGTGGTAGTGGGGTCTCTCCTGTGGGTTATGACTGCTGATGGAAGGATACCTCTTTTTCTTCCTTTGTCTTTTTTCAACAGATGAGTTTGACAATGCCCACTTCACCCTCTTGGGAGTCCCCAACAAACCCCTGCAGTGCTTGGTGAGTGTCCTTTTTTGCCCTTGGTCTTGGGTTTGCTCAAGGGTACCAGTTCATATCCAACCCCAGAGACCTACTCCCTGCATCTGTCCTCAGCTGCCTAGGGACAACCCCCTACCCCCAATCCAGGTCACCCATTTTCCAACATTCCCACCGTCAGGTGAACCAAATGTCTGCTCAGGGCTATGGTGTGGACTTGGAAGGCTTGGCTGCTACATCTGCCACTGTGGTCCTGATCTTCATCTCCCTGACAGGACATCACAGCGACCGGCCAGAAGCTCCACCGCAGGTACCGCGAGGGCAAGCTGGCACCCATCGTGCCAGGCATTAACCGGATCGATTGGCCCTGCTTCACGCGCGCCATCGAGGACTGGTCCCGCTTCGTGTCCACGGCCGGGGAGTTCAAGCTGCCTTGTCCGGACAAGAGGGGTCCGTCTATCTGCTGCAGAGAATGCCCTGGGTCGAGGGAACTAAGGCAGAGGCCAGGAAGGACCGGGAGAGCTTGGGGGGGGGGGGGCTACAGGAGGGGACACTGAGATGGGCTGAGGGGCCTGAGGCAGCCTTCAGGTCCAGGTCCAGGCCAGAGGAGCCACCCTGAGTCAGCAGAGGAGCTGGGGCCAAGAAAGGAGCTGGGGCTTTCAGAGGGCACAACAGAGGCTAGGTTTGTTCTCGTGGTGGACCTCTCTGGTTTGCGTGGAGGGAGCACCTTAGGAGTCTGCAGACAGGGCTTAGGCGTGATTTCTGCGTGGGGGCAGGGCTTACATTTGGAGGGATGGGGCTTAAGGGCACCCAAAGTAGATTCTCTCCCCAGTCCAGAGTTTCAGCGGCTACGCAGTGCGGTACTTGAAGCCAGATGTGACCCAGAACTGGCGGGTAGGAAAAGATGCGTGCTGACCAGTACCCGGGAGTCCTGGAGGAAGGTGGGAGGGGGGTCCTCCCATGTCCCAGGCTCAAAAGCTCCAGTAGGGGGCGCTGTGGAGCACGCATGGGATTCGTGATCCACTAGTTTGGCGCCTCTCATCTCATCCCTGTGGCCTGCCCCAGTACTGTCTCAACCAGAACCCCAGCCTAGACCGCTACGGACAGAAGCCCCTGCCTTTCGACACTCTGTAAGTGGTGCCGCGCTCCCGGGACCCCACACTCGGAGGACCGTGGGTGGGGTCTGGGCCACTTTCCTAGCACATACCTAATGGTCCTTGAAAATGTGAAGCCTGGAAAATATTGACTGGCTCCGGTACAGCCCAAGAGAAGTGCAACTTCAAAATGAACAAAGGTTTAACTCCTACCAAATGGAGCACACTGTCACTCAGTTCCTGACAATTTCTCCCTTTCGGAATGGGACAGCGGGGTAATCCTCCTGTGGGACGGCGGGGAGCCGGTCCCTCCTCTTCTTGGTCTCACCCCATTCTTGCACGTTCCTCTGCAGGAACACTTTCCGGCGCTTTGGCTCCCACTACAGGTAGGGGGAGACTCCGCCCTGTCCCACCCCGCCCCGCCCCCGCCAACAAGCCACGCCCCACCAGATTCAACTCGGGCTCAGACTCAGCCTGATCTTGAGCCTGGGCAGAGAAGTAGGGGTGCAGTCCTGAGTGATATGAGGTGGCAGGGGACCAGTGGCTTTGAACCTGGCAAAAGCACAGCTCATGGGAGAGGGTGCCTACCCTATCAGGCCAAGTCCAAACGTGACTTGCAGGAGGGGGTCATTATCTGGGAGGACTGTAAATGACATGTTATAAATATGAAGAAAATATCATCGGGCATGGTGGCACACTAATTCCAACACTCTGGGAGGCTGAGGCAGGGGACTGAAAGTTGGAATCCAGCCTTAAACAATTTAGTAACTTAGGGAAGCCCCTTCTCAAAAAATAAAAAGGGCGTGAGAATATAGCTCAGTGTGGAAGCCCTGGGTTCAGTCCTCAGGGAGAGAAACACAGAGACAGAAAAACCAGAGAGACAATAATCTGCCTCCTGGGATGTGGACAGATCCTAAGACAGGGGACAGGTCCTTCTGGTCAGGAGACAAGGCTCAGAAGTGGGAAAGAAAAGGGAGTGTGGCAAGATTCCAAGTATCTTTGTCATTTGGCAGCTCCTCACTTCCGCAGCCTGCTTCGTACACTTCAGCAGTACCAGAGTCCTTGATACCACCCAAGCCCACCAGCACAGCCAAACACTCTCCAGACTGTGCTTGTCCTGTTTCTGCTCCTATGTGGTCCTTTCTCCTCTGTCTTACTCTTCAAAGCCCAGCCCAGACATCCCATCTTCCTTACAATCTCCCCGGACTCTCTGCCACCCAGATCACTCTTTCTGTTTGGCCACCACCTGTGGGTTACGGCATCTGGAGTATTACCCTCTCACTATTGATGGACAGACGCCTTTCTTTTCCCTGTGCGTTCACACGGGGATGCATTCTAGCTTTTACTACCATGGGATGTGTAACAGAATATGTTCACTAGTGACTGAAAAATGGGTGAAATGATCCAAAGTAGGGGGTCAGTAGGAAATAAACATGAGGCAAACTGGAGGTGCAGGGGGCATTTGAAAGCCAAGGAGAATAGTGGAAAATAGAAAGGAAATAGGGAGCCATCCACACAAAGGCTAGATATAATCTATTTTCAAAGCCTGCAGGAAGGAAGGTGAGTTTGAGGGAAAGGCCTGGAGCAGTGACAGCAAACCTCTCAATGATAATAAACAGCCTGCTATGCCACGTGTGCCTTAGGTTCACCACCACTGGCCTAGAGAAAGCCTAATTTTTCTACAGGACAGTCTGGGGGCCTCTACCTAAACTCTATTTCTCTTCACAGCCGTATCAATTACCTGATCCCTTGGCATTAATCTGTGAAAAGGCCAATCAACACTCAAGAGTCCAGGATCATGCCCTTCAGTTCCCCAGAAGGACAGAGGGAATACAGTGGAACCACCTGCTTCCTGACTAGAAATAAACTTAATGCTCCTTTAGGGAGGTCATGTGTATGACAGAGAGAAAGACAGACAGACAGAGACAGAGAAAGACTGAGAGAGACAGAATAAAACAGACAGAGCAAGACAGACAGACAGTGAGACAGAGACAAAGACAGAAATAGAGACAGAAAACAGACAGAGACAGAGAGTGGATGGGAGGTCAGGGCCACAGGATGATGGTGTTTTACCTTACCTGTCCTCTGCCAACCCCTGGAGACTCTGTGGCTGGGAAAGGGTGTGGTGGCCTTAGCAGAGGGTTAGAATCAAAGCCTCAATCCCAGCCAGCCTTGATGTCAAGAGCACATCTGGGAGTGGGATTTCCTGTGCTTGCAGCCCCCACCAAACTCCTTCCCTCCACCTCAGATTCTCAAGGAAGGGTTGGAAAGGGGTTGTTGGGGTCTCTTGCTGAAGTCCTGCCATACCAGTGTGCTCTGGGGGCTTCCTGGAGGCAGGCTCTGGAGTGGGTTGCTGGCTGAGTCTATGGCCTCTTATCCCTGTGAAGCAGCAGAACGTGGGTTTATACCTGAATGAAGAAGTCCATCCCTGAATGTGGCCCAGAAAACATTCGAGCCCTGTCCCTGGACACTGAGGTGACACAGATGAGATGCCATCCCTGCCTCTCAGGTGCTTTCCAGTTCAAAGCGAGAGACAGGCAAACCCAGCCGATTTGAACTCAAAACCATGCTCCTCCAGCCCAGGACATCATGGATGTAACCCATACCAGCAATTTCATTACAGGTGCATGCCCACTGATTACATTTTTAATCCTGGTTTCATACATATAGAAAAACCACATGCCTAAGTGACCGGCACAGCCCCCCAATGAGACAGAGGACGCTCTTGTTGGTAACAGGTAACTGCCGCTTTATTGTTGCGGGCTCTGGCTTATATATTTGGCCGTGACCAATCACAGGCTGCTACAAGCTGCTCACGAGGAGGCAGGGCTGGAATGGGACGCGGGCTCTGGTTAATATACCCAGCTGTGGCCAATCAGGGGTTGCCACAGAGTCAGCACGGGGCGAATACGGAGTGAGCACGGGGTGGCTAATTTGGAGAGGGACGTACGCATTGCGGAAGCTGACGTGGTCCTTAGTCCCGGGTGGGGTATGGTATGTCGAGCGCCTGCGCCCAACACCTAAGAATACAGGAAATATCAAGTAGAAAGGCATACACAAAGCTGATTTTGTGTGTACAATACTTTGTGTTCTTAAATGGAAGGCAAAGCAAGGCCCCACAAGTTGGGTAATTTTAAACCCATTTGACAGCTGATGAAATGTAGTTGGGGAGGTTACATGGGTGGCACAACATCATACAGCTGGTGATTGGTTCAGCTAGGAATTGAAACCTGCCCCTGGACCTGTGACCACCATATTCTGCTTTGCTGCTGTGAGAGGCAAGCCAAGAGGTGAAGAAACCAGCACCGGCTTCCTGAAGGCATCTGAGTAGGGCTCAAGTGGAGGACAGGATGTTCCATCGAGAAGCATTCCTAAGCCAAAAGCAGCCTGCCGTGGTGGTGCACACCTGTGAGCTTAGCACTTGGAAGGCTGAGGCAGGAGTGATAAAAGGGAAATATTGTAATTCCCAACCTGCTAGATGTCATATACAGTTCGCATTTCCCAAAGTCAAAGAATGAATTCTAGGAACAATGGAAGTTAACAGTAGGAAATTTTATTGAGGGAGAGACAGCTCCTGAGAGACAGGAGTGGGCCCAAGAGGGTTTCCAAAGGAATTTTTATAGAGCAAAATCACAAGGTGGTACAAAATCACTAAGTAGGTACAACATGGGACAAAACTATGATCAACCAATGAGATTACAAGTATAGCCGCTTAGATAATGTTGATCAAGTGAGGAAGCAGTTCACATAGCAAGTGAACATAGAACAAGGACCTATTCTAGAAGAGATGAGTCAAGAGGTCCTGGTCACCCACCTGGGTGACTGATGTCCAGCTAGACTTTATTGGGCCAAATGTTACCAATTATATTGCTTACCCGGGGGGCAGGCATGTAGGCCTGTTCATTCCATCTTTATCTTGAGGCCTAGCCTTCAATGGATACGTCTAGAGCACAGCTCTAATGTGTTCTCATCCTCTACACTTACTCCCTCCAGGGCCTGTCCCTGTCTGTCTGCCTATATTTCTACCTTATAATAGAATTGCCTATAATAGGAGGATTGCCTTGAGTTTGAGGCTTCCCTGGGCTAACTATTAAGTTCAAGGCTCATCTAAACATAGAAAAACCCTTGTCTGAAAAAAACTCTCCCCTCAAACTTTAAAAACCAAGAGCGGCATGGGCTTGGAGTCCCAGGAGTATAACTTGAGTTTGGGGGTTCAAGACCAGCCTGACCAACACAATAGGACCCTGCTTGAAAGAAAACAAAAAAACAGAGTAGTATGAGAAACCTCTTGAGTTGCTGACAGTGGCCACGGTTACCAGGCCATAGCCTCCAAGAGTACTTTGCTCATCATAAAGAAATATCAGAAATCCTCTGATACAATCTTGGGAACAGCCCAGTCACCATAACCTCGCCCTTAGGCCTTCCAGGGTGACCCCAATCCAATATCCTGTTACCCCACACAAACCTCACTACTAGCCTCCTGGTGTTCTAGTGCCCCAGGCTCCTGTCTGCTCTGAGCCTCTGTTGAGGGTTTCTACCCAAAACCACCCTACTTTGAGGCAGGCTTTTCTCAGGTCCTGCCTTCTCCCCTATTCTGCAAAACCATGAGGACAAGGACAGCAGCTACTCAGGGACTTACACCTTCTGGTCCACAGTGGTCTTGCCTGGTAGCCCCTCTTAACTAACTGAGGCTCACGAATTGCCTGAGGTCCCTCTGAACCAACACACAAACCTACAATACAAGAATGCTACTACAAAGCAACATGCAAAACATACAGGATAACTTGGGGCCTGAGGTTAGCTTAGAGGCAGGTGAGTATCCAAGCTGATTGTGGGATGGGGTAAGAGGAAGAACTTTTGCACATAAAATTTTATACTAAATATCAGCAGTTTTGACATATTTCAATCCTACCATTTGCTTCATGAAAACCTCAAAAACACTTATCTGCGGTTCTTTGTGCCATGTGGCATGGGCTCAGGGCCTGGCAAACAGCAGGTGCTCAGTAAAGCTGTGGATGGACAAAGGCAGGAATGCAGATCCAAGGTGTAGACAGAGACATACCCAGTGAAGACAGAGACCCCACTGCCTCCCACCCCTCTGATCTCATTTAGACCATTCAGCTGGAATGCTTGCAGATTTGAGAAAATCAATAGCGGCCAGGGCTCTTCCTGGAGGCGTGACCTTCAAAGAACAAAGAAACCACTTGCTTTCAGATGGGCTGTGGAGCTTGTCATGGGAGAGTCTGGCTTGGAGGCCTTTGGAGAATTTCTGTGGCTTGTGGTCTAGGCTGAAGACTGCTGCAGAAGAGGGAGGAGAAACCAGACCATGGGGGTCTGTAGATGGAGACATGGTCCTCCATGACAGTGCCCAGGAGGCTTAACCCTTATGTGAGCTGCCTCTGCACTCAAGGAAAGATGAAGTGCTGGAGTTTTGATGCCTTAAGCAGCTAAGAGTGGGCTGGAGGGTTAGCCACCCTCTCTGCCTGCTGGGAATAACTTTCCTGCTCCCTGGGTCAGAACCTGTGCCAAAACCAGTCCTGGCCCCTGTTACCAGCTTGCTGCCCAGCAAAAAGGTTGGGTTGGAGCCAGAGTCCCAGGTATCAGTGGCCAGAACTACAGGTCTGTGTGGTTCAGGGCACACAAGACTGTCCTGGCCCCACTGTCTGTCTGCTACCTGCATGTCCATACCAGATTTATGTGGCTAGCCCTCACAACTCAGGCTACTTCCATCACCATGTACAATTCTGGACAAGTCCTGGACCTCTAGATTCTGCCTGCTAGGTGGATGGGCTGTTTACCAAAGGTCACATGGCTAGAAAGTAAGTCGGGATTTGAGTCTGGCATAAGACATAAAGGCACCTGGCCATCTGTCATTTGAGGCAGAGGCCTGCAGAAAGAACCACGTGGCTTTTCAAGAGCAGGGTCCTTCCAGGGACACACGAAGTAAGAGGAGCATGGGGCCCAGTCACATCTGGGGTTCCTGGCCTTTTACTAAGGCTTCTGTACTTAGTTTTGGGGCTCTCCGCAGTGTACACAGCTCCTTGTGCTTTGAACTTCCCCCACCCTCACCCTACACAGCCACGGCTAGGTCCTCCTGCTGGCTATCCTCCACTGACTCTCAGATGCCCAGACCTGGATACCATTTCTCCCTTTCTCTCCCCTTGGCACCACCCTCACCTTCAGGAAATAAGAAGAGGGCTGGGGAGTGTAGCTCAGCAGTGAAGCACTTGCCTAGCATGGGCAAGGCCCTAGATTCCATCTCTAATGAGATGCAGGGCTGGGTATTAAGAGCCTGAATTGCAATTGGGCCTCTGTGGGCAAGACAAGAATGGGCACAGAGGAAAGGAATATGAAGGCACTGAGGTAGAAAGCAGCTGAACTAGGCATGCAGAGGGGTCACTGTGACAGAATGGGCAGTGTCAAAGCAAGAACAGGCCAGAGTCTGGGCAGGACCGGGCTGGTTGGCCACCGCTCCAGGGAGGGGATGTGCAAGTTTCTTGCTTACCATTACCAGTCCCAGCCCTCTGGCCTTCCCTGAATCACTGGTCTCTCACAGCCCAACTCCCTCCTGAAGGGCTGTGGCAAAGCCCCAAGGTCAAAGGCAGGCAAGTCCACTCCAGAGAGCCCCGTGGGTCCTGCAGTTGATATTGCTGGCACTTTCTGTTTCCTCACCAGGGCCTCATCAATAACTCCATATGAGATCTCTCAACAGCCAAAGAAGACAAGAGTTAACCTATTTTTTCCCAGATGAGCCAACTAAAGCCCAAAGTAGTTGAGCAAACTGCCCAAGGTCACATAACCAGAATGTTCAAAACTTCAAATGCAAAGCCAGCCCACCTGGCTCTGTGTCCTATCATTCCCCTGAACAGAACAAGCAGAGCTTTGGTCTGTGATGGTCAATGTCTTTACTTCTAAAGCATACATTGGACTCACTATATATTAACATCAAAAGTGGCTACCTAGAATGGAGTCATTCTTTTTAAAAATTCAAATTCTTACATTTATATATAAGATCCAAAAATGACATGAAATTAAACTACAATGTTATGAATAGTATAAGAAACTGCTTTTAGAAAGCAAAATGAATGGAAAACAGTAGTCGGGACTGTCAGAGCCTGAGTTCCATTCTTTTGAGGCATTATGACCAAGAGCCAGCACCAAAGGGACAGGCCAGCCCCTCTCTGTGGCACAGAAAGGAACCCAGTCAAATAGATGAGGTGGATGCAGCTGTTCAGATTCCGTATGGTGAGAGGCGAGGCGGTGTCTTCCAGCCCCTCCAGTCCCAGGCGTGTGTACTACTCAAATTCTCTTCGAGACCAGGAACAGGTGAAGCTGGAAGAGGGCAGCAGCAGAACTGGGTTCCAAATGATGATTTTGATAATAAAGCCTCTGTGGGCTCTAAGGAGGACCAGCGATCTTGGTCCACTCTATTCACCTGACAGACTGCCTACTGGATTCCTTAACCCACTTGCTCCTCTTCTTTCCCATGCCCTGGACATCTGTCTAAAGAGACCTGGGTGAGACTCTAGGACTCCCTAAAGGAGAATGCTCTGGGCCTGGAAGTAGCTGGATGTTGTCCAGAGCCTAATATCCCCAGGGTCCAGGCCAGCAGCCAGACTGCTGGAGGGTTGGTATTCCCATGGGCTGGGAGGGCACTATGGGGTCAGAGGGCATTCATCACCTTAGCACCTGGTCTGGGCCTTGAGGCAGAGCTGGGGCTAGCTGACTGGGACTACAGCCCTGAGCCCCAGACACAACTGGTGGAAGGACACCTGTGCCTCTGCTGGGGACATCATGGGCTTGGCCTACTACCTCTGAGCCTTGGAGGCCTCTTAAGTCCCCTCCTTTCACATCTGCAATCCCTGACCTGAGCTCAGAGCCACAATGCAAAGGTGAGAGGATGCGTCCAAAACTGTAGGATAAGCCCTCAGCACAGGCTGCTCATCTTCCCTCCTCCTAGACAGCACTGTCTGGTTGAGGGTGTCACAGGAATATATCTGCTTCTCCACTTCTGGCTAGGCCCAGACTCCTGTCCTGAATATCTAGACTGTCAGAAGTGCAGGCAAACATCACCTTTGATGATGGGCAGGCAGACAGGGCTGTGGCTCCCTGTTGGCCTTCCTCACCCCCAAGACTACACCACAAAACTGGCCTTCCTCCCTAAACAGCAACTTGACAGGAATGCCCTGCACCTAGCCTGCCTCTGAGGTGCAGGCCCTACCATAACCATCCCGCCTGCCCCCATCTAATTTCTAACTAGGCTAGAAGATTTGGGAAGGTTGGAGCCACCTGCCTGCCAGTGGCATTCCAGTTCCCAGAGCTGAGGGAGGTGACTGGCTCAGGAGGGATTCCTGTGATGGGAAGTTTATGGAATCTGTACCTGGCTCTCCTCACTGACAGGCTGGTGCCAGGAGCACTTGGCAGTACACACCTTCCCCCTCCCCAGAACCCTCTGTCCTCACTCCCAGGGACTCAGAACACTGAGCTGGGTGGGGCTCTCAGTATGATGTAGCTGTAAGGAGGCTGTAAGGAGGCAAGGCTAGACTGTGCCCAGTGGCCTCAGGGCAGGCAGGCAGCCACCTGGTAGGCGCCCTCAGCAGCTGCAGCTGCAGCACTGTGCTGGGCACTGTGCTCCTGCAGCAGGGCCACGTCCAGAAAACGCTCTCCACACCACACACACTTGAACTGCTGCTCTCTGGCGTGAACACCCTGGTGCTTATTGAGATGCTCACGCTGCTTGAAGGCCTTGTCACAGTTGGGGCACTTGTAGGGCTTCTCACCCGTGTGTACCCGCCGGTGACGTTGCAAGTCTGAAGCATACTTGAAGCGCTTCTCGCAGTCCGGGCACTTAAGCGGCTTCTCGCGCACAGGGTCACAGCGGTGCTGCACAAACTCCGAGGAAGAGAAGAAGCGGCGATCACATAGTGTACAGCGCAGGGGCTTCTCGGCTGCTGAACAGTGCACCAACTGGTGCTTCTGCAGCGCTGACGCCCGCTTATAAGCCTTGTTGCATACGGGGCATTTGAAAGGCCTCTCAGTGGAGCCCGGCAAGCACTTGTGCCGCAGCAGCTCAACCGACTGGTCAAAGCCCTTCTGGCATACGGGGCATTTGAAAAGAGTCTCAAGGGTGTGTACGTGTTGGTGGTAGAGCAGGTGGCTGGGCTGTCCAAAGCCTTTCTCGCACAGGCCACATTTGAAGGGCTCTTCGGTCTTGTGTGTGCGTCGGTGCCGCATGAGTGCATACTGCTGCTTGAAGCCCATGGGACACAGGTCACACTTGAAGGGCCGCTCAGCGCTGTGGGTGCGCTCATGCTGCCGCAGGTCCGATGGCCGCTTGAAGGCCTTCTGACACTCGCCGCAGCGGAAAGGCCGCTCGCCACTTGGGGTGCATGGGTGCTGGAGCAGTTCTGATGACTCTTTGAAGTGCAGCTCACACACGTTGCAGCGGAAGAGGTGGTGCTCGCCCGAGTGAGCATACATGTGGCGCACCAGGTGAGAACGATGCTTGAAGGTCTTCTCGCACACTGCACACTTGTAGGGGCGCTCCGAGCTGTGTGTGCGCTTGTGGTGTACCAGGTGAGACGACTGACTAAAGCTCTTGTCACACAGCGTGCACTTGTACGGCTTCTCACCAGTGTGGATCCGCTCATGGCGAGAGAGCTCTGACAGGTGCTTGAAGGGCTTCTGGCAGATGGGGCAGCTATAGGGCTTTTCAGGCTGCTCTGCAGGGGCTACAGCTGGAGGTGGGGGTGCTGGGGGAAGTGAGGGGCCTGCCGTGGTAGCCGGCTCAGCAGCCTCTGCTGGCTTGTAGGTCTTCTCACAGATAGAGCACTTCACAAGGCCAGTATGGGCACTGTGGTGCTGTGCCAAAGAGGTGAGCAGAGAGAAGCCCATCTTGCAGACCCCACAGACAAAAGGCTTCTGCTCAGCCTGCACACACTGGTGCTCCAGCAGGTCTGTGGCCTGGTGGAAGATCTTGAGACACTGGGTGCACTGGAATGAGCGGTCGTGACCTGCCAAGCACTGGTGCTCGTGTGGGCTGGACAGGTGTGCCAGGTCATGACCACATACCCCACATTTGGGGCCCTGCTCACTAGCTGCCTGGAGGGGTGCATGTTGTGGGGGCTGCAGGCCTGGGTCTGGCTGCAAGAGGATGCCATAGACAGCACAGCCCAGGGGGTTCTCAGCTGTGCCTGGGGGCAGTGTGTGCTCCGCCAGGGCTGGTGGTGGTTCTGCATGGTGCTGAGGCTGCGGTGGCTGTGGCTGCTGTGGCTGTGTCTGTGGCGGCTGCTGCCAGGTTTCTGACATGCTTGGGAAGATGAAACAAGGCTTGGAGAGTAACGGCTTCAGTTTTCCGCTTATGGTGACCCAACCCAGAGAGAGAAGCTGCCCAATCTCAGGGATGGACAAAGACCTCAGATAAGGCACAGAAGAAGATGGGTCAGATAGCCCCAGTCATTAACCAAGAAGACAGACTATGAGGCTGTGTCTACAGGACAAGGGCCTCTTCAAGGCAAGGTCCCCTCCTATTCCTTCCCAGAGATTGGTTCTGTAGGGAAGAGAAAAGACTGTGAGCTGGAAACAGGAATAAGCAACTCTTCCCTGCATTCTTCCCTATGTTGGCTGTACCTGTCACATGGACACAGACCACTTCAAGGAAGGGAGGTGCTCAGGGCTGGGAGATCTGCTTCTCCACATGCCACCAAAGAAGTCTGCTGGAAGCTCAGCATCTCCAGGCAAAATAGATGGCAGCTGTCTCCACTCCTGCCCACCTCAGTTCCCCATCCTTGGAGTAGGGCATCCACTGAGTCCCCTCTAGCTTCCTGCCAACTCTCCTCAGACAAATGTCTCATAGGTGAGAGTCCCAGTGATCTGTCCATCACACCAAGGTCTCCCTGAGGTCTGCCGACCACTCTTCCACTTGGCACCTTCTCCAAATCCAGGGCACTCAGCACTGCTAAGAGGACCAGCCTGCTGATCCAAAAAGATCATGCATAACCATCTGAGAGCTCAAAGGCCTCTGGAAGTCAATATTAAGACAAGTCTATGGAACCAAAGATGACCTCAAAAACCTTCCTATGAGAGTGGTCCACACCTCCCTGCACCTATCCTCAGACCTCATCCCTATTCCTCAGGCACATTCCTATTCTCTACCTACATCCATTTATGGGATGGACGGCCCTGCAGAGACCTGTACCACTGATAATATGGGGGTTAGATGACAGGTGCACAGAGCCACCCAGCCTTGATGCCCATGCAGAACTTCCTCACTTTAATTATGTTCTAGAGCATCACAGAAAACTAAACCTCAAGGTCTCTGTCAAGGTCTGCAGGAAAATTAAGCAATTACACCAGTCTACTTCCACAAATGTAGGATGTAGCATACTAAGAACAGGCATTTCTCCTCATCTCTTCTCTGGAGACAGTCCTTTCCCTTGTTCCAGGTCTGTAAACTCCTAGATAATCAATGGAAGTAAGGCCCACTCAGCCTAGGCAAATCTCTGACTCACCACTCTGTGGCAGCATAAAGTAATGCCAGCGAGAAGGAACTTTTAGTCACAGGAAACCCACTTCTGGATTCCCAGCTCATCTACTCCTTACACTTAAAAGGGTTTTAAGTTTTCTGCTGAGAAGAGGAAGGATAGAAGATGCCTTTATGACATGCTGGCTTCTAAGAGTTGCACCAAAAAAATATTAAAAGTCAAGCTAAAAGTTGTCTTCCTCAGCATCTTTCAGGAAAAGAGGAAGCTTGAAAGGGGCAACCGTTCTTGCTGGAGGCAGCAAGCAGTTCATAAGAGCAAGTACCACTAGGTGATCTAAGTGTTCTGGGAGCATGAAAGAGAAAGGTGGGTTGCCCTGAGCACTGTCTAGGTGTGGCTGTGCCAATCCAGCTTTGATGATGTTTTTCCTGGCCTGGATGGCTGCTAGATTCAGCCCCCATCCCTCCCCTGGCCCAGCTGCAACCTTACTGCCCAACCTGGCTCCCCTCCAAGAAGGTGCAGCCAGGAACCTCTGGGAACACTTTGCAAAAGAGAGGGATAAAAAACAAGGGGAGGCCCCAGCTGCGCCCCACCCCAGCCTTCCTTCTTTCCTTGGAAAGCAAGTGAAAGCCGATCACCTCCCACCGCCCTGCCAGCTGGCCCAGCTGGGCTGCCTCCTGTCAGACCTCGCGCTGGACGGCCGAATCACTTCGACCCAAGAGTGAATGGATGAGCCAAAATAAAGCCTTAGGGCCGCAGGCCGGGCCCGGGAAGTGGCTGCACTTCGAGGAAGGGCCTGGGCCGCTCGGGAGCTCAGGAGGCCGCGGGGTCGGGTTGGGAGGCAGCCCGGCCGGCTGAGGAGAGGGTGCCGCGGGCGCGGGAGTGGCCCCCAGACACCGCCCCAGGCGCCCCGCCGCTCACCTGCTCCAGGCTGCCCGAAGGGCTAGGCGCGGGACGAGCGGTGACCAACTGCTCTCTGGGCCACCCCTTTATTCCGGCTCCATCAGCGGCGGCGCGGCCTACGCGCGCTGCCAATCCTCGGCCTAACGTAGCGGCGGCCGGCCCGGGGGCGGGAGCGGGCTCGCAGCGGCGGGAACCAAGGAAGCGACGCGCGCGGCCAAAATAGCGGGCCGGGACTGAGGAGCGCCGGAAAGGCGGGCGGGGGACGGACGGATGGCCTTGCGCAGACGGACGGACGGGCGGGCAAGCGGCTCCGAGCCAGGGAGGCGGGGCCTGGGGAGGAGCGGCTGCTGGAGCTGCGGCGGCCGCGGTCGCGGGAGGAGCCGGCGGCGCAGAGCCAGGCCGCCCCCTGCCGGGGACCCCGCAGCCTCCCGAGGCGGACAGTCCAGGTACGCAGGGCGGTGTTCGAGTTGCCCGCGGGCGCGCTTCTGCAGGCCAAGGGGAGGCGCACCTCTCGCGCCTTCGCCTCCAGGCCTTAAGGGAGGAGGATCCTGAGCCCGTGCCGTGCTGGACTCCTGCACCGGACGGCTTGGGGCCTCCAGGACCTTTCGGTCTTTACAGTTGACGCTCCTCTAAGCGCTCAGGTTGGCTCTGAGGGGAGGAGTCGTGGGACGGACTGTTGGACTCGTTTGCGGAGCAGGCTCCGGGACCCGAGAAACAGGCACACCGAGGCTGACGGGCTCAGGAGGCCCAGATAGCGCTCCTGCGGCAGCCAGCAGGCGGCCAAAGCGCAGCCTTCGCTACCGCCTAGCTCGACCCCGCCCTGAGGCGGTGCTACCTTAAGCCCCGCCCCCGGGTGCACTTCCGCTCAGCGGAACTCCGGGCGTCGGGTGAGGTTCCCGGCGGAGCTAACCCGTGGTCTCGGGCGAAGCCCCATGAGCACGGCGCCCCTGGTGGGCTACAGCAGCAGCGATTCGGAGGATGAGGCCAAAACCGCAGTCGCCAGGGGACGGACCAGACCGTGGTCTGGGGGACACTGCCGGTGAGGAGCGAAGAAATCTCTCGGGAACGCGGGAATTCGCTTGAGACCCTAGCGGGACCGAGCGTCAGGGAAGTGGGTAGAGGTTTGGGGCGGCTTCCGGGGAAGGAAGAGGTAGGCGGAGAGGTGGGGAAAGAGGATCCAAGGGACACCAAGAGTGCCCCACCCCTGGAGCATGGTTAGGACGTCCATCTCAGCTGCTGGCACGCTCTATCCCCTTGGAGTGCAATACTGTATCATCCTACTTCTGGAACACAGTTGCAGTAATAATTATAGCTAAGCGTATGGAGAGCTTCGTATTTCGTCAGTACTCATCGAACACCTGCTCTAAACCAGACTGGAGACTCCAGCAAACAAAAACCATCAAAGCCACTTTTGTAGTAAGGCCTTAGAGTGTTATACCTGTCGTTGTTGAGTGCTTTACAAGCCGTATCTCACTTGATCGTACAGGAGCTGTATCATGTAGAAATATGCTTTACACATGAGAAACCTAATGTATGCAGAAAGGTTACAGCCCTCTGAGTTCAGGAACTCAGAGCTGCTACTCCAGCTCAGATCTGTCCAGCCAGAAAATGTGACCTTTGAACCATACATTGCTGCGTGCCCAAGGTGCTTCCCATGGGGACCAAATTACCTGCTAAGTTCTTCCTAGACTTGTTGGGAGACCCCAGGGTGGTTCTGTGACTCTCTAGAAGCTACCTCCCTTACCTGCCTGGAAATCCACAGTGAGAGTCACTGTGTGTAAAGGGTTACAACTTTGATTGTAAGTACAGAGTTAGAGAATGCTAAGAAGATAAGTGTGCTTCTGCTTTTTTTTCCTTGCAGTGGCCAGAGCTCCCTTTCCAATGAGAGGTTTCCAGTACCTGACAGTGTACTAAATATGTTCCCAGATGACAAGCCTGAGGATGACAGTGCAAAACATGGGGGACGCGTGCGTACCTTTCCCCACGAGCGTGGCAACTGGGCCACCCATGTCTATGTACCATGTGAGTCATGCATGTGTGGAAGGCAAATGGCTGAGACAATAGTTGCCTCTTGTGAAGCATCTAATCACAAGTAGGAGAAAGAGACCATGGTTCCTGTGTGTGCTGGATTTACATCCCACCCAGCCCTGGTGAACAAATAGGCAAAAATGCCCAGGCTTCAGAGTCAGACCTTACTGTGCTACCCATTGTTCTAGGTGTTTGTTATAAGTTAGTCTTCCCTTACCTCTACAGTAGGGATAATAATGATCTCTGTCTCCTAGAAGGATTAAATCAGATCATCTATGTCAAGTTTTTTAGCCCAGTACACAGAGTAAGTAGTGCCATCAACATCAACCCCAAAATTGGTACATTTGTCACAACTGATGCCTCCATTGGCACCCTATAAACACTCAGAGTCCATAGTTTGTATTAGGGTTCACTCTTGCATTCTATGGGTTTGGGCAAATTTATAGACTTACATCTACTATATACCATATAGAGTAGTTTCACTGCTCTAAAGAGTCCTCTCTTCTCCCTTCTGTCTGACCCCATTAGCCACTGATCTTTTAACCATCTCTGTGGTTTGTCTTTCCCAGAATGTTGATTGTCTGGGATCACTAAATACATAGCATTTTCAGATTGGCTTCTTTTGCTTAATAATATATTTTTAAGGTTCCTTCATTTCTTGTCATGGCTTGCCATCTCATTTCTTTTTAATTCCCCAAAAATTCCATTGTTGGGATGCACCACAGTTTACCTACTAAAGGATATTTTGCTTGCTTCCAAGTTTGGGCAATTATGAATGAAGCTGCTGTAGACATTTGTGTGGATATAGGGTTTCAGCTTTGGGTAAATCTAGGCATATGATTGCTGAATTGCATTGTAACAGTAGTTTACCTTTTAAAGAAACCACTAAACTGTCTTCTACCCTGACTGAATCACTTTATACCCCACCAGCATGAATAAGAGCCCTATTATTTCACTGCTGTGCAGCACTGGTGTCAGTGTTCTAGTAGGAGTGGAGTGGGACCTCACCATTGTTGCCTACTTGCACTTCTCAGTGACCTACAACATGGCACCATCTTTTTGTATATCTTTGGTGAGATGTGTATTAAGATTTTGGGTCTGGGGGCTGGGGATTTAGCTCAGCAGCATAAGCACCTGCCTTGTAAGCAGGCGGTCGTGAGTTTGATCCCTGGTACCAGTAAAAATGAAAAAGACCAAAAAAAAAAAAGTTTGGGTCTGTTTCTTTTTTATTTATCTATTTATTTATTTATTTTTGTCTTTTTCCTTTTTTATCGGTACCAGGGATCGAACTCACGACCGCCTGCTTACAAGGCAGGGTGCTTATGCCGCTGAGCTAAATCCCTAGCCCCATTGGGTCTGTTTCTTAATTGAGTTGTTTTCTTACTGTTGAGTTTTAAAAGTTCTTTCTCTATTTTTAGTACCTCTTACCAGATACATATTTTGCAAATAAACACTGTCCCAATTTATTTTCTCTTGGAAAGTTTTGTTTTTGTTCTGTTTGGTTTGGTTTGGTTGTTTTATTGGTGATACTTTTTTGTTTATGGTACTGAGGATTGAACCCCAGGCCTTCTCATTACCAGCCCCTTGTATTTTTCATAATCACTAAATTGTCCAGTCTGGGCTTGAGTTTGCAGTCTTTGTGCCTCAGGTTCCCAGAAGGCTGGGATTACATGTGTGCCACCACGCCCAGCTTGCCTTTTCATTCTCGTGACTTTCACAGAGCAGAAAATTTTAAGTTAAATGTATCTCATCACTTCTTAGAACTAATAAATGATACAGCAGTCTGAATATGGACTTTGGTGATGCTGCCCATGTTCAAACCTACCACTCGTCAACTTTTGGTTTTGCTGGTTTTCTACGTAAATTTTCTAGTTTCATTGATTTTTGCTCTAGTTTTTATTACTTTTCTTTTGAATTGAATTTGCTCATCTTTTTCTAGATTCCCAAAGTGGAGACTTGGATGACAGATTTTAGATCTTCTAATATACACTTTAATGATGACAGATTTTAGATATTCTAGTATATGCTGTAATGTGTTTTCTAATGCTATATGTATTATTCCAAGTACTTCTTATACTGCATCTTACAAGTTTTGATAGGTTATGTTTTTTCACTTAGTTAAAAGTACTATTAGAAGTACCATATTTGTAAATTTCTCGTGAGATTTTTTTTCTTTTAACCCAGGTGGTAGTTAGAGGAGTGTGTTTAATTTCTAAACATCTTGCCATTTTCTAGCTAATCTTTCTATCATTGATTTCTGGTTCATTTACACTGTGGCCTGAAGTCAGACATTATATGATTTCTAGTGTTTAAATTTTGTTATAGAGTTGTGATATTGTCTGTGTCCCTGAAAACTGTACTTTTGCCTTTTATTATGTGTTTTCGTTTGTTGGGGATGGTGTTTGTTTTTGGGTTTTTTGAGGCAGGATCTCACTGTTTAATTCAGGCTATCCTTCAACTTCTAATATAGCCCAAGCTAGCCTTCAACTAGTGATCCTCCTGCCTCAGCCTCTTGAGTGCTGGGGTTACTGGAGTGTACCACCATGTCAGGCTATCAGTCTTAAAATGTTTTCTTCATAGCTGGATATGACTCATTGCATAAGGACTGTGGTGAATGGGCCTTCAGTAAGGTGGTGGTGGGGTGGGGGAGGAGAAGTGTGCTGCAGCTTGTGATCAGGGCACATCTTCTGATGAGCCAGAGCCTCTGTGCAGTGACCCTGTCTCAGGCTTCTTGGGTTTTTCTCTTCCCATAAGGGATAAGAAGGCTAGAGGCAGCTGGGGTTGAGTGTTTCCCTTCCCCCAGAGTTAAGCTCTGATAAAAGCCCAGCACTTTAGGCTCTCAAGTTTTTCCTAAGGTAGCCCTTGCTCAGAAAAACAGCTCCTGCTATTTCTAAGTGGTTTCTTTTCAGTCCCCAACCTGAAGCACAAGAGGATTTTTCTCTGAAGTCCTTGAGTTTATCCAGGAGATAAACTTCACAGTGTGGGCGCTGCCCTGTAGGGGCAGCTCCTCCTGGAGCTTCTAACTTCATTTCTACACCCTGAGTCTCCAGCAATTTGTCCATTACCACTGACCATTACAGGCCTGGCCCTTGTTCCAGCATATTTCAGCTCATGTGTTTCTGACCCAGTAATTTCGAAGTCTCCATTTTCACCCAGGAGTCTCTCACTTGTCTTACAGATGTAGGAGAAGCTGCTATTTTTTCAGTTTGTTGAGCATTTTACTTGTTAGAATAGGGTGACAAAAAAGAAGAAGAGGAGGAGGAGGAAGAGGAAGGGGGAAAAAAACAATGGGGTGACAACTTCCAAGCTGCTTATATGCCAGACTGGAAAGCAGAAGTTCTTTATATTTCTTGTGTACTTAAATTCTTACAGTGAGCATGTGTTGCTTCTATAAGCAGAAATACACACTAAAACATTAAGCTATATGGTCACAGGCTACTCTCAAAACCAAAGTAATACGGGCTTCTCTCTGCCTTCTGGGGTTCTTCAGGTAACGATGACACCTGGCTAAGATAACAGCTCCCCTGTCCATTCTTCCTCCAGATGAAGCCAAGGAGGAGTTCCCGGACCTGCTTGATGTGCTGCTGCCTCACGCCCAGACCTACGTGCCCCGGCTGGTAAGGATGGAGGCGTTCCACCTCAGCCTGTCTCAGAGTGTGATTCTGCGCCACCATTGGATCCTCCCTTTTGTGCAGGCTCTGAAAGACCGAGTAGCCTCCTTTGAAAGGTGAGTGGTTTCTGGTTTTTGTCTATATAGCTTTTGTTCAAATGAGGTGTTACACAGGACTCCACTGTGTAGATGTGTGGGACAGAAATAGAAACCTGCTAGCCAGAAGCTCACCCTCACAGCTCAGGGTCCCCTAGAACTAGAAATTCCATAGAGCAGCCCCAAAACTGCACTGAAGTCGGTCCCCCTTGGAAGGGTAGAGGAAGAAAGGATTTGCCCCAATCTGATCAGTTAACCAGAGAAAAAGGACTAAAACTCATCTCTCCACCCAGTCCAGCTCTTCCCCACTCTCTGATTCCACTATCAAATTTACTGAGATATATTTTATCAGACCCCTCTTGATCATAAGTGACAGAAACCCAACCATAATTGGTTAAACACAAAAGAATTTAAAATGTTCAGAGATCCCACTGGCTTTGTGCATGAGTAGATGGTAGTGACTAGATGTCAGATGGCACCTGTTTCTTCTACTTTTAGCTGTGTCCCCCTTAAGGTTGGATCCCTCCTCACAATGACAAAGCCACCAGCGTCCACAGGCTGATGCTGCTTGGAAAGGTTAGGGTAAGCGTCAGCCAAAGTTATGGGAATGACTTTGATTGGTCTTACCTGGGATCCATGTTCTCTCCTTTTGAGTAGAATTTTAAAACCCTTTCACCATTCTGTGAGAAAGCTTCCCTTATCCTCCTGGACAAAGATGGCATCCGTCTTTCAGTGAGAACAACAGGCTGCTACAGAAAGGGCAGACAGTATGTTGAGGCCCCTGGTGGGACACCAAGGCTTTGAACCCCATGCCTCACTGATTCCTTGCCTGGGTAAGCTGGAACCTCTGGCAGCTCTACCCAGAAATCATTCATTGCAAGAGATACTGGCTTATGAGGCTGTTCCTGTACTCGCCTGGGGACCAGTGAACATCCCCTGGATTGCTGGTACTGGCTACCTCTAAGGAAATGTGTCTGGTGCTGCCCTCTGGACTCGGTTTCTGGCCCTGTATCCAGAGTGAAACCAGGCTAGCTGTGGCCGCTCAGAGTTTACTTGTCAGATTGAGCCTGAGATGACCAAGAGTAGGCATTGTACTCCTGATTCTGTTACTGCAACTGAGCAACTGCTCTGCTCTGATGGGTCAGCCCTGGATCAGGTGAGGGCTCTTCACTCAGGAGAAGAATGGTGTCCACTGCAGAATATGTCAGACTTTCTTGCAGAACTCTTGAAAATCTATGCTGAACTAATTTCCTGTGGTTCCATTATCACCGGTTTCCCCAGAAAGGAATACATCGTGGAATCTGAGTGAGGAAGAAGAAAGTAGGTGGCTGACTTTATGCCCTGGGCAAGTTGTTGTGGAGCTCTCTATAGCATGCTATGTATTATGTTCCCTCAACTGCATGAGGGAATCTTTGGCCCAAGACTGGGAAATGATCTTTGCTTGGGATGGGACTTATGAGTTGGTCATGAGGGGCAAGAAGCCAGTCTGCCCGCTGAGATCTCCAGTGCTGAGTGGACATAGCCAGCCCTCACCTGCTGGCTGTGACCAGTGCTTGTGTGGCTGGTCTGAGTGGTAAGCGCTGGTGCTTCTGCCCAGCTTTCCTTCCCAATGCAGAAGCACTGTGGCAAAGCATCGCAGGTGAGAAGAATGTCTTTGTGATCAGATAAACTGAGGTCCAAATCCTGCCTCACCAAATTTAACCTGACCAAGCTTCAGTTTCCTTGTCTGGAAAGTGAGTATAATTATGGTGTCCCCGTGATGGGGGATGAGGTACACCAAGTCCTCAGCTCAGACCTTGGCACATGAGAAATACTCTTGTTGTTGGTTAGATTAAGTCAGTTGTCTTTTTTTTTTTTTTTTTAAACTTGCCACGTATGAATTGGCCCTCAAATGATCTATTATCACCAACTTGGTGAATAAGACTTTCTCAGTTCTCATCAGTAAAGTTGAAACGGTCATATTTACAAAGAGCAATACTGGGAGCTGGTGATTTACCTCAGCGGCATAAGCACCTGCCTTGCAAGCAAGCGGTCATGAGTTAGATCCCCGGTACCAATTAAAAAAAAAAAAAAAAAAAAAAAAAGCAATACTGCTCTTAGTAAATTTTTGTGAGCGTCTGAGTGATGCTATGTGTTACTTGAACAGGGTGGTTTTATGGTCTTGTCCTACTCTAATATTTTAGGATTCAGTTTACCGCTTATATAGTGGCTAAGTGAAAATCAGGTAACTGTATTTTCAAAATGCTACTTTTTAGTTGTTCGGAGTGTGTTGTTGCTGCTGTGGTGCTGGGGATTGAACGCAAGCCCTCATGCATGCCAGGCGGTTACTGTGTCACTGAGCTGCACTCCAACCCCTATCAAATGCAGTGTTTTAAAACATGAACTGTTTTCTTACCTTACTGTTTTTCCTGAAATGTGGCCTTCTTCTAAATTTCAGATTCCTCTTTACTACTGACCGGGTAAAGATTTATACCAATCAAGAGAAAACCAGGTAGGCCCTCCAGACCCCACATCTCTACCATAAGAAGATTTTAAGTGCAGATACTGAGGGAGGAGGTGCTTTCTATGTTTTTTAACCATGGCTACAAGACAGCTGTTCCCAAAACTATGAGGTTTTGTTAAGAAAAAGAACTGGGAGAGGAATACACAGATAGAACAGACCATGTTGGCCTAGGGGAAATGCTTCATAATGCAGGGAACCTCCTGTCTGGCTTCATCCTCAGTTGTAAAGTCAGGCTTGCACAGCCTCCTCTGTGACCTTCCCTTTCCAGGGTCCCGTGCCTCTCCGTGATTCATCCATTTTGGGATCTCTGTGATGTTCAAATGAGCATAGTCGGGTTTGAAAAGTTAAAAGTATTAAAGCAGTTACATGAACATGAGAAGGAATTATTATCACCAAGGCTTCAAAGCAAGCCTCCCTGTCCAGTTCGCTCACTGAGCCACTGTCCTGTCTCAGCATCTCTGAAACAAAGGAGGAAGACATCACTCTTTTAAGAAACTTTAATGAGGAAGGATGGGACTGACTGAAGACTAGCTTCTAATAATGAGAGAGAGCCTATGGAGCGCTCATGGGAGGGAGGCAGACACTGAGAGCAGAGGCATGAGAAGGTGCAGAGGAGGCGGTGGCAGCAGCAGGAGCCAGAGTGGGGACTGAGCTGTGGCCTTGGAGACTTAGCAGCGGTGGGTGAAGGTGTCCCTGCAAGGGTTACTAGGTGCAGGGGAGGAGAAGAACCAGCAAAGGGACGTTTGAAAACAGGAAGGGGAGGACAGGGATAGCAGCATGGAGATCACCAGGGAGATGGGGTGAGGCCATGACCCACACCTCTAGACTTTGTTTGTCCTCTGCCCCTGCTTAGGTGATTTGTGCTCTCAAAAGCTACATCTCATGCCCATGTTGTCTCACCTCTGCCTCTCCCCTAGGACCTTTGTTGGGCTTGAGGTCACCTCAGGGCATGCTCAGTTCTTGGACCTGGTTTCAGAGGTAGACAGAGTGATGGAGGAATTTGACCTCACCACTTTCTACCAGGTAATGAACAGGGCTGGAGATAATGAATGGAGATAATTACTGTTTCTTCAGTGAACTGAAACTATCCTTAAAGAAGCCTTCAATAGAGACAAACCAAAGAACCATTCAGAACTTTCCCTGTGGAGTATCCCAAATGGAGTTCACAGAGGACACACTCATGGGATATGAATCTTTTTTCCTTTTTTTTTTTTCTTTTTGAGACAATGTTTCATTATGTAATTCAGGCTGCTCTTGAACTCACTAGCCCAGGCTGTCCTTGAACTCACAGTGAGCCTCCTCCCTCAGCCTCGTGAGTGCTGGGACTAAATGCATGCACTACCATGTGCAGCTCACAACTTTAAACTTCTTTCCGTGCCTTAAATGTGCTTGAGACTTGTGTCTCCTACTCTATCCATGTATGTTTTGTTTCCTAAGTGGTAATTCACACCAACATTTTTTAGTAAAAATGGCCCCTAGGAAGAGTAGCTTCCCATGCCTTCTGCAGCAGCCCTGCGCTCTCCAGCCCTGAACTTGGAGTCAGGTTGAGGGTCAGGGGTTTAAAGCGCCATTGCTTCTATTTGGTACATTTTTTAAAAACTGTGCAGAGTATGTAAGTATGATCTTGAGTGGAGATAATTACTGTTATTTCAAAATTTTAGACATTCTGGATTTTGTTCATGTGAAAAATATAGTATCTTCTAGGATGTTTAGATCAGAAAATAGTCAGAGCCTGGGTCCCCAGATCTGATGATTTTCAAATTTGAAGGAAAGCCTAACAGATTGGCTTAGTTAGCTAAGGCTGCCACAATAAAATATAGGCTGAGCAGGTTAAACAACAGAAATTCATTTTCTCACATAATAGAGGCTAAAAGTCCATGATCAGGGTGCAAGCATGACTAGTTTCTGATGAGGGCGCAGGCAGATAGCTGCCCTCTCACTGTGCCCTCGCCTGGTGGAGGGAAAGAAAGAAGAGTGTGAAGCTCCCCATGTGTCCCCTCCTCATAGCACTCGTCCTGTCCTGAAGCCCTCATGGCCTTCTCACCCTAGTTACCTCCCTAAGGCTATATCTCCAAACACCATTGCTCTGGGGCTTAGGGCTTCAGGATACCAATTTGGTGGCAGGGACACAATCAGTTTGTAATACGGACCAACCACAGGCTATTTTGTCCATCTGTGCAGTCCCTGGGATCAGCACTGAGTCTAGTCTGACAAAAGACCAGGGATCCAGTAGGGTTGTCACAGATGTGCGGTAATGGCTAGGCCTGCAGTACTATCAGGTGACAGCCTGCCTTCCCGATCCTCCTTTCCAGGACCCTTCATTCCACATCAGTCTGGCATGGTGCGTGGGTGACGCATGTCTTCAGCTGGAAGGGCGGTGTCTGCAGGAACTACAGGTGAATTCCCAGGGCAGGTGCACAGAGGGCACTGAACTCCAGAAATGATGGCAGGGACAGTGGGGAGGGGCATAATGAGATACACATAGCTGAGTCCCTAAGATACCACTGATGTCATAGAAGCCTCACAGCAACCCTGCTACTCCAAAAGTATGGTCCCTGGGCTGGCAGGAGCAGCAGCCCCTAGAGGCTGGTTAGCAGTGTTCAATTTGGCCCTATCCCAGATCAAGGAAGACAGTTGCATTGTCACTAACTTGCTAAGGATTTATGTGCACTGCCCTAGTACAGTGATCAGGAACGGGTTACAGACTTCCTCTGCAGTTCTCATTTCTTGCCCAGAGGTCAGGGGCTTGGGCCTGGAACATGCTGGAAATGAGTAGAGTGTACCAGGGATATGGAACACGCAGCCCTTAGAGCTGTAGTGTTTTGATAAGTAGAAGAAACTATCTGCTGTCAGGGGAGACAGTGTACAGGTGGGGGTGACCTACTCTTCCTCCACTCTTCCTCTGACAGGGCGGCAGCGGGGAGTGAGGCCGTGCGCGAATGTGGCTTAGTGTTGCTAGCACTTGCTTTTTATGAGAAGCCAGAAATGTGGATTTTTATTTGCAGTTTCCCAACTTAAAGTGTTGGCAAATATTTTTAGAAAACATTTTGCAAGCCAAACAAAATATATGCACTCCATGGAGACCTTACTATTAGCCTAATCATGCAAAAGGCAAAAACCCTCTGATTTCCAGCTCCAGCAGGCCTGGGTCACAGATAGTTCCACCAGTTTCTGTAACCCAGAGCTCTGAGCATCCATGTCTTCATCTGACAGCAGGGGTGACAGGGCTGGGCTGACCTCACAAGATTGCCTTGGTGGGGGGGAGCAGTGGACCAGTGTGCTAATGCAGTACTTGGAGCCTGCATGGCTCGTGTCCCACGCGGCACTGCCCAGCCTCTGAAGGACCAAGGCTGGTTTGGTTTGTAGGACCCTCTGGCTCTCACATTACCCTTAATGTGACCCTCCTCTCCTGGCTGCTGGCTGAAGGAAATCGTGGATGAGTTTGAAGACTCCGAGATGCTGTTGCGTGTACAGGCCAAGCAGGTCCGCTGCAAGTCTGGGAACAAGTTCTTCTCCATGCCTCTGAAGTGAGCACCAGAAGCCTTCCTGTCCTGGCCCATCTGCAGGGGGAGATGGTGGCGGAGAAGGAGGGGTCTGCTGAAGTCCAAGGGGATGCTCCCAGCCTCCCTCTTAGAGGCTCCAGTGTGTTACAGGTTGGATGCTACTGTGTTGTGGTAATGCCTAGAAGTTACCAGAAGAGGGCATCCTGAGCTTCTCAGTTCTTACTCGGAGGTTAAGCAAAAAGGAAAAATGAGGGTGGGGCGCCCCCTCACTCAGCCAGAATCCCTTGTAGTCCCTCTTAAGAGCTGCCCTTCCCCCACTTCACTCTGCAGTGGTTTCTATCTTGATGTCATCAGCTTCATACCAGGGCTTTTAAAATGTACCATGCTCATCCCTGTGAAGAAGAGAGAGGAGGTATTAGAAGGGATCCGTCATCCTCCTTGAAGTGTGTCTGTTATTATTTAGTTTGACTCTCACCCCCTCCTATAGCAGCAGAGGCCATTACAGGGCCAAGGAACACAGGGTGCTAATTTGTGGTTCCTGTCAGTTTTCTGCAGTCCCTCCTCCTCCTCACCCCAGCCAGGTACCTGGGGAGACTGGAGCAGATGTTTCATTTTCGCCTGGCCATGGCTGGAAGCCAGGCCTCCAACACTCTGTGACCTCAGCTTCCCAATCAACTTTCCCAAAGAGGCAGCCACCTTCCCCCACTCAGAGTTCTGCTGCCTCCTGCTGAGCCTGTAGCCTGCCCACTCCGAAGGGACTGAGAGCGGGCCAGGGATGGACAGGATTTTTTTCATCAAGCCATCACTAAGGTAAAGAACCAGTTGTCTCTATTGTCATCTGGATTTCTGATGATAGGTGAAGAAATATTTTTGTTACAATTTTAAAATATCTTCATCAAATAAAAGCTTTTTTATTTGGGGTCTTGTCTTGGATTGCTTCTCTTTACCAAGGTGAGAGATGACTGTCTTCTGCCACCACCATCTTCACCTGTGGTTCCCAGCGGCTGGCCCACTCAGGGGTCTCTGTTATGACTGCTAAGGTGGCCAGGAAGCAATCAGCAAAGCCTCAGTAGAGGGGGAGGGTCACCCCCATCTGCCAGGTCTGCACACACAGGCTGCTCTGGTGTGTGGCACCCCCATTTGCTCACTGGTGTAAACCCAGCCATTTAGACTTTATACAGCTGTAACACCCTGCCTTTTCTGGGACCTTCTCATCAGTTCTTCCTGGCAAACCCCTGAAAAGTCAATAGAGTAGAATTGATTATTATTTTATGGGAAAACAGGTTAAGTGTCTTGCTTGGGGAGATAAGAAGTCGGGGAAATGGCCTGCCTCGGCCCTGACATCAACTCCTGCTCTGGCACAGCTAGGCTTGCCCTGCGTCTACTCAGGCTGGAGGGAAGTATACAGAGAGGGGCTGTCATCCAGCTGTGCTGCAACTGTACCTTGCCCTGACCCAGAAAATCAAATTCGTGACTTGTTCCCCCAACATCCCACACCGATTTGCTGACTCCACCGGACCAGTCACTTGCTTTTTTGGCAGTTGAGGTCACTGGAGAGGAAGAGAAAGCCAGACATACTTTGTGGCTTGCACGCAACATGGCAACTGGATGTGCAGCCCACGTTACTGACATTTGCTTACTGTCAGGGCCTGAATTGGGCACCTGGATAAATCAGTTGAGGTCTGGCACTCTGGGTGCTCACAGTGCGGAGGTGCAGTCAAGGTTCACAAAGGAATCCTGCTCCCAATTCTGTACTTCCCCAAGTGACTTGATGGGCTCCCGTGGGGGAGGGTACAGTTTGGGATTCTGTCTGCACTGGATGGGATTAGAATGCAGCCACTTTGAGAAATGGGCCAAGATCAATAAATGACTGCTCGATGGAGAATGGAAGGTGGCAGTGGAAAAAGGAAGCAGGAGCTTCGCTGAGGGGGAGGCTGGGCAGCAGGGCTTGGCCAGCACCCAGACATCGAGCGTGCCTCAGACCACAGCGTGTTCAGCCGGCGCTCCCGCTGACAGTGCAGAAGCAGCTGGGGCTCTTCTGTAAGAGGAGACAGCTCCAGGACAGAAGGGAAGACTGCAGCAGGCTGGGGTCTATTCTTAGGTGTGTGGCACATAAGGAAGAAATGGTGGAAGTTGTATCACACCAGAGAGTTCAAAGCCAGCATCTCTGCCCTCAGTGTCCTCAGATGTTCCCCCAAAAGTAAGGAAATGATCATGTGACGGCCTCATTGGCCTGTATTCACATGGTATACCTAACCCTCTCCTTCACCTCCAAAGACCACCCCAGCTTTGTTTCTAAAGGAGAGAATTACTTCCACTGATTCTTTGCGTTGGCCCCTGGAATCACTGGGGACTGCCTAGTTACCCAGCCTTGCAATGCACCAACCACTAAAATACTTTGAGTTTTGCAGGAGAGTTGGTTTATCCACTAGGCAGTCAGAGTCCAAAATCTCAAATCTGCTTCCCTAAGGACAAGGTTAAGGTATATGAAGCAGAGAAGCAAGTGATCTAAGGCATGGAGAAAAGTGCTCAGTGCTCTGTGTGTACATAGTCAAATTTCATGGCCCTTCCTAGGATACACACTGCAAGAATAGAGCATTTGGACCTCTCATGTCAGAATGCCATGCACTGGATACCTGCAAGGCTCACTTGAAGCATGGATGGTTTCAGCTGGTGTGTGCTACCTCACATTGCTGGGCAACTTAGCCTTTAAGGCCATGAGCTATATACATCAGAGGTGTTACCTATAGCAAACCTAACGGGTGTATACTGCTTAGCTCAGTAACCTCTAGAATTGGTGATAAAGCAGGTAAGTAAAAGCAAGTGAAACTAGAGGGTTTATTCTTGGTTGCAGCCTCCCCTTTGATGGCAGAAACCAGGCAACAGAGAGGGGCCTCCTGGGCTCAGCTCCAGCCCATAGCAACTGAACAAGAGACCTCACCCACTAGCTAGTCAGAAACCACCTTTTACAAAGAGGGAACAAACCTTTAGAGAATAATGTGCTGCAGATCATCCAGGAAATTAGGACATGGGCAGTGACCTGGCATCTAATTCAGGGTTTTCTGTACAACCCTTCCTACCACACCAGCATCTCAACATAAAACTGCTATAAACTGTCACATGTAGACTTTGATTCAAGACTCCAAGAAAAGGTGTATGTATGGAGGTGTCAGGCTACAGAGGAAGTACTACTGGCAAAATGAATAATAGTCAAAGCTAGTTAAGGAAGGGCTGGAGTTCACACATCTCAGCCCCACTAGTCTCCTCATACCATCGGTGCTCGCTGGAAATTCAGTCACCTGGTGATGTCTGGATATGCAAACTCACCCTTGGAAGCCCCAAGTTACAGAAGCGAAAACCAATCACTGGGAATGGGTCACAGGTAAAGCCATTTCCTTGTAGGAAGAGAGGGTGTCCCTCTCATGGTGTCATCATGAGAAAAAAACATCATACAAGATTGCAGTGTGTTTCATTACACAGGGCAACAACACAAGTGTCCATATCTGAAGACTACTATATTTTCAAAAAGTAATTTCAAAGAGAATTTAGAGACCCATTTTCCAAGTGAGGGACCCCCCAGAGAAGTTAATGGAAATGGATGAGGCGCATTTGACCTCTTCTCCAAACTCCAACTTCCTTCCGCCACAAAGCTCTGCCAGGCACCTGGTAACGTCCACATAGTGTTTTTACTACACTTAGCAGATCGATTCAAACAGGCCATTTCTGTGTGTCTCTGCCAGGACTCTGTTTTCTGGGAGGTGAGGCCAGCTGGGACCTACTGTAGGATAAACCAGCCTGAGGTAAGGAAAGCTCCCGCTTCCGGGGCTGCCTAGAGTAGGTGAGGTCTCCGCCCATCACCTCCCCGCCTGCCTGCCAGTCCTCTGGCCAGCAGGTCACAACTCCAAGGGTTGCCCTCTGGGAGCACAGTTCCTGCGACCTTCCACCCCCTAACTGAGGCCCCTTAACTCTGGCTTGCTGCACCCACAAGGCCCAGATCTGAGTGCTCCCAGAGAATTCAATCTAGCAAATCAAACTCCATAGGAACATTTGCCCATCAGCCTAGCTCTCTGGGGCCACACTGTCGCCCTTCACTTGCATATAATAGTGATCCAGCGATGGCTGATGGTTGACTTCTGCTTAGAAACCTCATGTGGGAACACCAGGAGATGGAATCCCCTCTTTGCCCCATGTTCCAGATAAAGACATAGGGCCTCAAAAAAAAAAAAAAAAAAAATTAGTCATCTAAGCAGCAGGTGTATGGGAACGCTTTTAACCCTATATTCAGTCTGTCTTCCTGCGCACTCCAAGAGCCCAGCCTCTCTCACTTTACTATGAAAAGGCCACGGGCTGGGGCTTTTGAAGACCGGACCCCAGGCTAACAAACTTTCCGAGGGATTTTGTTTTGTTTTGTTTTGTTTTGTTGGCTTTGCTTTGGTTTTAATAGCTCAAAACAATTCTTGGGTCCCTCCCCGGGCCCAGCCCTCCTTGCCCACCTCTGCCTCAGTACTCCCCATTCCCACCCACCTAGTAGGAAAAGGAGATATTTTCTTTCTTCCGTAGCAAGGAGACCACACCTTCCTTTGCCCCTTCCCTCCGCTGCGGATCGAGTCGGGGGTCGCTCCCGCTCCCTAGAAGCAGGGAGGCAAGTGACGCGAGGAAGGCTAGAGTAGGTTGCCGCCCTCCAGGGAGAGTAAAATGGCCACCTCCCCACCGGGGCTGGATAGCAGCCACCTGCTACTAGGAAGCCTCGGGTTAGGGTAGCACCGCCCGCCTCTGCTTGGGTCCTCGTGCTGGGAGCGCACTGGCCCTTTAAGAACGAGAGGCACACGCGCGAGGAGGAGGGCTGGAAACGCCGGGAGCCGCGCGGAACTCGCCGGGGACGTCGGGCGCCGACTCCCTGGCTCGCTTGCTCGGTCGCACCGGTCCCCTGCGCTCTTCCCGGGACCGCCTGGGGGATCCGGGCCCGATTGGGTGCGGCGGTCAGTGCAGTCCCTGGACGGGAGGCGCGCGCTCTGGGCAGCGCCCGGCCCTGGGCATGGACAGAGGGAGCTGGGCGCGCAGGGGGCGCCGCGGGACTGGGCGGCCGGAGCGTTGAACCAGACAAAGGCTCCGGAGTCGCGCTTGCTCCGGGAGCCCGGCCCGGCCGGTGGGCGCCGAGGCTGCAGGACACGGCGACAGGGAGCTCCGCCTGGTCCCTCTCCCACTGGCCAGCTTCGCGTACCCGGACCTTCCCTGCCCGCTTCCTCTCAGCTTTGAGAATTTGCGGAGGGGACCTTAGCGGCTCGGTAGTGGACCCGGAGCCGAAGGTCCGCTGTGCGCCCCCCGGGCGAGGAGCCAGGGAGCGGCGCAAGTTTCCCAGCCGCGCTCAGGCACTAGGCGCCTGCGAACGAGCGATCCCAGGGTGCAGCGATCCGGACCAGACTGGGAGGCGAAAGCATGGGCAGTGACCGGAGCGCAAGAGGACGGCCGGGCAGCCTCCTTGGCGGCCGGGAGGCAGCGGCGCGGCCCGGACTGCTGCTGCTATTGGTGCTTCTGGGAGACATGGGCCGCGGCGCAGAGGCGGAGGACGCAGAAGTCCATGCAGAGGTTAGGACCCCTGCCCTGCCCCTTGGCTGAGAAATAAGGAAAACGGGAGGTACGCCGGCGGCCGGGGTCCTGGAGGTGGGGGAGCGCAGATGCGCCCGCGTCCCGCCTAGTGTTGGAGGGGGAGGAGGGATCCGGACCCGCCCCTCCCAGCTCGCCTGCTGCGGCGCACCTCTTGGAAAGCGCTGGAGGGCAAAGGATTCACCCTGGCCCCCACCCGGGCTGCTGCCTTGAGCGCTGACCCTCCCCAGTCCGAGTTCCTGAAGCCTCTTCCGCCGCCCCCAGCCCTTCCTCCAGTGTTTCCTTCCCTCGCAGGCAGCCGATTCCTCGAGAGCCTGACTGGCGCGCCGTGGCGCTCTCTGCGAGTGGGGAGGGGGCTGCGGGAGGTGTGGACTCCGACGGAGTAGGAAGTGGGCAGCGCTTCTGCTTAGGTTGCTTATGGCCTGGGTGACACCGCGCCTCGTTCGGTGGGCCAGGGTGGGGGAAGGAGTGCGAGTCGCCAAGGCCGCCAATTCAGGTTGTGGCGGCGCTTTAGCGACTTTCTTGCGCTCTGGCTTGGAAGCTTCTCCACGGCCGCTTAAGCTCCAAGAGAAAGTAACCTTTCTTCTCGGACACTACTGAGGCTGGATGGTAGAGGGAAGACTTCGCTTCTTTTTTCTCTGTATTTGTCCCGCGGGTGACCAGGCGCGGCCTCCCGGCTGGCCCAAAATCTCAACTCCAGGAGGTCCCCTAACGCCTTCTCCGTTGCCCCAGAGCAAAAACAGGGTCAGTTCTTCCCTGACTTGGTCGCTGCTACCTGCCTCATAGGAGATGTGAAGATGGTCAAGGAGTAGGTAAGAGAGGACGACCCTGGAGCCTCCTCTGCGCCAGGCCGGGTAGGCTCCCGCCTTGGTGCCCTTGGGCTGCTTGGGCTGCTTGGGCTGTGGGCCCAGCCAGCGCCTGAGCGCTGTTGCTATTTGCAGCCCTCAGAGGCTTCCCCACCTCCCCCGTTTGCCTGGGAGATTTTTCCGATGGAAGTCTGCTCCTTCTCCGCCCTACTTTTATAAAGGCTTGGAGGAAGGGCTGGGAATTCCTCCCACGCTCAAATTACACCTCCAACCAGCTCCCTACCTGCTCTGCCCTTCTGCTATAGCCAAGCCAGGGAAAGCTATAAGGAGCCAGACCTTCTCTTTAGGAGCTCAGCTCTTTCCGGATCTCTCTGCCACTGTCCCCTTCACACAGGCAGCAGGCTGAGACTTACTAGAGGCACCTGCTGGTGATGGAGAATGCTGTGGGCCCACCTGCCACCGGAGTGCCAAACAATGTCAAGTCACAGATTCACCCTTACAAGGTTCATAATCTATTTAGGGATAGCATTTCCATTCCCTAGTGATTACAGACCAAGCTAGAATTTGGATTTAGTGCTTCATGAATGGGCATCCTATTTGGCAGGGACTGAGGATGCCGGATCTGTGATTTGAAGTCCTTCATATTCCCTTGGCTTCTACAAGTCATTCCCACTCCAACCCCACCCCAACCCCGCTTATCCTCCTGGCAGAGGAGCTCAGCACCACCAGGGAAGAGAGCCTGGGCTGCAGTGAGGCCACAAGCCATGACCTTAAGCCAGTAGTGACACCAGCTACTGGTGATACCTGGTCCAAAACCTCACTCCTGGGAGTCAACTTGGGAGGTTGAAGGAGCCTTGAATGTTAGAAGACACTGTGGGTGAAAGGCTAGAAATAGGTGGATTGACCCAGCCTACAGCTGGCTTTGGGTTACAAGCTACCTCTGCAGTCCCATCAGGTCAGATCAGGGCCAAAAATGTCCAGTGGCACATGCAGGTGCCCATCTGCACAGAGATTCCTGGACCTAGCTTCCTGCCTTGGAAGAAGACACTGGTCCTCACCTCAAAATGTCCACAGCTTCAGACCTCTGATCTGTTTGTGGCTAGGACCTTCTCTGAGCGCTGTGGCAGCTGAACCAAGATCAGCTCTCTCCTCTTCCTTTCACCCTCTCAGTGTGGAGGCTGTAGGAGTTTCATCAGGCTGAGGAATCAGGAAGGTTGGCCAGAACCTGAGACACATAGTAACTCTGTCAGGCCCCACCCCAGGGAAGACTGTCTCCCTTGGGGAAGCCTCCAGAGGAGCTGCTCTACTCTGTCGCACTCCCACACTTGGATGTCAGTAGATCCTAGTCACCAGCCATTGGAAACCATATACCCACCTAGCTGAGGTGCCAGTTATAGCTCTAGCTAAATGGGCAGAGACTCCAAGCCCCTCAGGGAATGGGTCTGCCCTTTCTGGCCAACTTCAAGGTCTTTGATTTTCACTGGCGAAGCTATCTGTTCCCCTGCCACCAGTTACAACTTCATTCTCTTGTCCCACCCAGAGGTAATGACTCAGGCAGCCAGAGTTCACGGTCATGTTGCCACCACTACCAAAACAGACAGAACTACCTTCCCTGGACATCTTCCTGCCCCTGCTGGCCCACAGAGTGAGTAAAAGGAGGAGTAGAGTCAGCTTGAGTTCTCACTTGGACCCACAGTCCCGAGGGGTGAGCTGCTGGTTCCCTGTGCCTGACTCTACTCAGGTTTCATTGCTGGTCCCTAGGGGTGCCCCTGGTGGAGCAGAAACTGCAGATGCTCTCTGTCCACCCTGAAGGAAAAAGGGATTCTTTTCAAGGCCCTGTTGCTGGGAACCTACAAATGCTGAATGTTCTCCTCTTGCTGCTCACTCTTCTCGCTGCCTGCTGTAGCTCCAAGATTCAGGCTGGAGACAGGGGCTGATGGGCCATGCCTTCTATACCAGCCCTTGCTCTGGCCTTGAGTTTGGGCTGCCCTGGGTCCAGTCCTCAGTCATCTCCTTGCAGGGAACACCATATGGTGCTGACCTGCCCGTGTGGACCCCCCCACACACATAAACTCCTTTTGCCCCACTCCATGAAAGGTGGAGACTTAAAAGACATCCCTGAATGTGGGGACAGGAAAGTATAGACACATACCCATAACTCCCCAAGAAGAGTTTCTCTAAAAGCCTCGTATTTATCACCTAGGTCACCAGAACAAGCTCAGAATGGCAACACTGTGGGCCTGGAAAAGCTCCCCCTGCCAATGCTTGCTTCTGGCTACTGTTTCCCCTTTTTTACTTGATCCAGATGTTTTCTACCCTTGTCACCTCTGCCCAACTTGGAGCTTGGTGTCTGCCAGAGGTGAGCTGTGGTGGTCATTCTGGTGGCATCTGTTTCCTAGCTCAGAGCAAAGTTAGCATCCTCAGTATTTTCTGAGACTTACATGGATAATACGGTAAGACACTCAGTCTGGGGCAAAGCCCCATAGCTACTCTAGAGCATGGAAAGTCAGCCGAAGCAAAGAGGGCTGAGAGTGCAGCCCTGGGAAAACTCACAGGTAAATATGAGGACCTGAGACACACAGTAGGTGTTTTCTGGCTGGACAACCCCCCACCCCACCCTAGGGGTTTCATGGGCTGTTCCCCAGTAGAACATGTGTTCCAGGGCTCCCAGGAGATCCTGGTAGGGCTGGGCCCTTTGTTGGATGTGGCACAGATTTTACAGCCCTTTGCAAGAATGGCAGGGATTTGTGAGCTGGGCTCAGTCGGGAAAAAAGGGGGAAGACCTTTTATAAGATACCATCCTGGAGGGAAGAGGAGGAAAATAGCAGGAAGATGCACCCTGACCTCTGGTGTCAGGATGGATGGATGGTGACCTGGATACCAGCCACTGGCCAGCTCTTGTAGATGTTCCCCATCCTCCCGCCATCTGATAGTGGCCCCACCAAAGCTATAAAAGCCTGGGTCAGCTCTTCAGGATCAACCTATGGTCCTGGGTTTATCTTTTCCTTTTCACAGGAGTGACTCCCACCTTGGAGGAAGGAGAGGCCCCAGCTCCAAGGCTAGCGCTTACAAGCATGGCACCTGTATGTGGGAAGGAAGTGCTTGCAAAATAGGGGCAAAACTAGTAACTGAGAGAAACAATGGGCATTTGCTGTTGGGAAAATCACTGAATCTGTGTGAGCTCAGTCTACTTGTCTATAAAATGATAAAAGAATAGAGGCTATGTGATGGAGTTACTGGGGAGATTTGCAGTGTTTTATGTGTAAAATATTAAACAGCTGTGTGCAGTGGCTGCAGATGTGACCCAGAGTGGTTCGTGTGTTATTTTTGAGCATCTTCTACTTATTCTGTCTTGGACACAGCCTAGGGGTTCTCTGTAAATGTTGTTACATTTCATTCTCTGTTTAACTTTGACTGTGGGTGCTACATTACCCCACTATAGCTAGAGTCTCCACCCCCAAGCTGCAGGTCAGAGGCTAGGGTACCCTCTGGGAAGCTCCTGTGGAGCTTCTGCCAGCCAGGAGCCTTGCTGGCCCTGAGCCAGGTAGGAAGGAGGTTTCAGGGGTGGAGCCAGAACTACCCTGAGCTGTGTGAGCTGGAATCCCCACCCATCAGACACCTGGACCCTGCCCTATGGGCAGCCTCTTCTAGGAGTCACCTACAGGTAAAGCCACAAGGCCTGGCACTCCTCCAGCCCCGAAACTCCTGGCAAACAGAGGCCTCTTTTCACTCCACATCTGCCTAGATACTGGGCAAAGGACCCATTTGTTTCTTCCTCCAGATTAAGAAGTGTGGGGGTGGTGGGCAGCTGCAGGGTAAAGAAATGGCAAGAACTTGGGATATCTGCCTCCTTCCTGCTTTCCTGACTGGATGTCCCAACAGAGTCCCTAGGCTGCTTTAGCTCAAGCAGTTACTTCCTCACACTGGACTTTCCCAGTCACCAGAGTCCTAGCCCCCACATGCGACTCTCTTTAAGGGAAGCAGATTTAACCCCAAGTAAGCACAGAGGTTCTAGAAGTGCTTAATATCAAGAGAAAGCTATCAAGCAAGCCACCAAGGA
Organism: Cavia porcellus; assembly: GCF_034190915.1. NCBI lineage: Eukaryota > Metazoa > Chordata > Mammalia > Rodentia > Caviidae > Cavia > Cavia porcellus. The sequence goes on from NW_026947487.1 coordinate 84,790,394, forward strand.
ATGGGTGGCCTGGTCAGTGCCCTTTCTTACTGGCCTTTTTCCTTGAGACTGGTTTCATTTGTACTCTTAACCCTGTCCTGCAATGATCCCATTTTGCAGAAGAGAGAAGTGAGGGTCAGAGAAGTTGTCTTAACCATTTCGGTTATTCAAAAGCCTGTTACATGGACAAGCAGTCAGGACCAGGGGCTGAGGTGTCACTGGAAAGCTGATTTCCAGTCAGAGTGAGGAAGAGCCTACTAAGAGCCACTGCTGCCTCCAGACGGAGTAGGTGTGCGGACAGACAGCAGAGAGAGGCCCTTCTCCGTCACTGCAGGCTGGAAGAGTCTTTGTCCCAGCTGTGGTCTGTGGAGGTCTAAGCCAGAGAGTGGACCTTGATGACTTTGCAGCCCCTTCGGACCTGATAATCTAGCACCTGCCCATAGTCGCTCAGCTGCTAAGTGGACTGCTGGATGGGGCAGGCCCCATGGACCTGGAGTGCATGTCCTGCGTGTTTCAGGGTCTGTAGCAGCTCCTGGACTCATTCCATTCTGCACCTGCACAGTGCCCAACTTGGCTGGGTGTGCAGAGCCAGCAAACCTTGGCCCGATTCCAAGAGCCTTCAGTGGCAGGAGTATGGGGTTGGGGTTCAGGCCCAGTGAGGACCTCACGAGGCCACGAAAGGTGTGGGGGCTGAGTTCACCGCTGGTGGCCCTGACAAGACTCCTTTTGTCCCTAGCTGGGCAAACCTGCGCGCACCTGCTCAGATTGCAGAGAAATGGGTGAGAAACAAAGCAGAGCTTCCTTATCACCCAGGTCTGATAAGGGTTGTGTGGAAGGGCTGCCAGTGCGTGGGCCAGCTCCATTGATTGGAGCCCTTGAAGAGCTGGCTGAGGCAGGAACAGGCTCTGGCCCCAGCCCCCATCCCCTATGGCTACTTACTGTACAGTATTGATCTGGCAGCTCTTTCTCAGACGGGCCCTCCCTGCAGGCCTGACTGTCTCGGCACTCCTGGGGGAGGGCAGTTGTGGCTCAGTGCCCAGAGCCAACCAGTGATGTTGGAGGGGGAGGATTAGCTGCCCTCCCCCAGTGCTGGGCTGGGCACTGTTCCTGAGAAGGGCCAGAGCCCAGTGTCCCCACTTCAAGCCAAAGGAAGCAGGTGGCACTTCAGCAACAGCCTGAGGTCAGTAGCAGTGCTGATGAGTCCAGTTCTAGTCTAGATCAGCTGTGTGACTCTGGTTGTCAGGTAACTCACCCTGTCTGAGCCTTGCTATCTGTAAGAACAGAAATGGCGGCATATTTCTCTTTCAAGGGTGGTTGTGAGCATTAGATGGGGCAAAGAGAATGGACAGCTTGGCCTGATGCTGGGTTTAGTGCTGTTCCCTTGGGGGCAGGAATCCCCTTTCTGACCCCTGATGCTCCTGACTTCTAACCTGGGCCAGCTACTCACTTGCAGCATCAATAGATCCCGTTAATGGGATGAGGTTTGGAGCTTGAGAAAGAAATGGCTGAGAGAACCACCATATCGGGGTCTTGTGCACCAGCCTGCACCCTGAGCTACATTGGGGAGGGGTCCTCCAGGCACTGCAGCCCTCTCCACGGCCACTAGAGCCCTTGTAGAGGGGAAACTAAGCCCTAGTTCATATCCTTCCCCTAGTCCGCCTCTTACAGGACCTCCTTGACCCTCAGTTTCACCACCTGAGCAATAAAGCTTTATCTGCTTGGCTCACTTCTGTGAGATTCTGAGTGACAGGAAAAGGAGGTACAAGCGACAGTTTTTACAGGGACTTGAACACAGCCCTGCCCTGCACTGGGACTGGAAGTTCACAGCCTTGGGACTCATTCCCACCTTTCTCTCTGTCATAGCAAAGCCCCCTGGAGAACTGGGGTTCTGCCTGAAACCGCCACTACCTTGGAAGCAACAGCACCCTATGCTGTAGGGCCCCTCCCCAAGCTGTTGTCCTACTAACTTGTCCTCACCATCCCCAGCTTGTCACCCTTAGTGCAGTGGCCATGTGGCACTGGGAGAGGAAAAGGCTCTTAGCCCTGTGGGTGGTGTATGCTGCCGCCCTGGTAGATTTATTGGCATTTGGCAATCAGCCATCCCAAGCACGTGTCTGCCAGAGCCAGGCAGGCCATCAGCTTCACCTTGTCATCCAGAGGCTCAGCTGCTCTGCCAAGGCCATAGCTCCGATTACCTCCCCCTGCTGCCCAAGGGGTGTCACTGGCTCTCCACCTCTGGCTTTTCATGCCAACAGTGGCTGCCGAAGGTTTGAGGTTAGGCTGAGAGTGAGAAGCTGGTGGCTTCCTGGAGACTCAGAGAATGCCTGTCTGTGAAGGAGGGGCTGCAGGCCCCTGGGGGTCCTTCTGGAAGCCCCTGAGCTCATCCTGGGATTGAAAAGGGCCTCTGCCCATCCCCTCTGCTGTTCTCTGGAGCTCTTCACTGCAGACAAGCTAGCTCAGCTTTCCTCCCCTCCCTCCCCTCTTCTCTCCCCAGGGCCCTGCCTGAGCCTCCTGTGCCAGCCTGCCCCTCCTCCTGTCGCTCTGCAGACACCACTAATCAGGCCCTTGGTGGCCTGTGATTGTGCTCCCAGAGATATTTTTACCTTATGCAAATAGGTGACGCAGAGGTGCCCTCATCTGTCAGCAGCCGGCCCCTACTCTGCCCCTGCCTCTTGCTGACTGCCTGTTGCTGTTACAGCTAGCCCTGCCACACAGCCTTGTCCTCTGACTGCTCCGTGCACCTTCAGGAACTCTGTCCACTAAGGAAGAGGGGGTGAACTCACTGCCCCCTCACCATAGAAGCTTGGGAAGAACAGGCCTTGTGCCATGACCTGGCCAGAGCCAAGGGGAATGGTGACCAAGTTTTGGTGGAAGGGCCATGGGCTGCTCCTTCTTCCCAAGCTGTGCCTGGCCAGTCGCCAGTCACATGAAGCTGGAACCTTTCAAAAGACTGCCAGCTTCAGGGACAACCAGACAGGCCCCCTGGTCTCCATCACTGATACATTCATTGAACACTGTCCTGTTTAATCTTTGCAGAACCCAGGAGATGAGACAGGCCCTAAATTTACCCCCCCCCCTTTTACTGGTGCCAGCTGAGGCCCAGGGAGCATGGAGTCATGCCTCTGAGATTACCAAGCCAGGCTTTGCCCAGTACTGTGTCAGAGGCGCCTGCTATTTCTCAGCTCTGTGCCTCTGCCCCCTTGCTCTGTGCAGCAGCGGCTGTGCACCCAGACTGCCACTCTGGCAGCTACCCTGCACTGCCCCCTGGGGTCTGCAGCCACTCTGCCCATGGCAGCCAGTGTGCTGCTGAGTTGGTGGGGCAGGCAAATGGCCTGAGGACTCCAGCACCTGAGGGTTTAGATGCGACAGTGGTGCTAGGCAGATATGTAGGTGTGGCCCTGGCCACCAGACATATGCTGTCAGTCCAAAGCAGCCACTGTGTCAGCTACTGTCCTGCCTCAGGGCTCGTACAGTCCTCACCTTCCAGAGCCACTAGGACAGACTTTCTGGACAGACCACAAAAGGTACGAAGGACATGCATGTGACAAACAGCCCCCAGCCTCTGTTCCCACTCCCACTGTGGTCGCTATGGTTTTGTGGCCCTGAGGGCACCAGGCAGGCCAAGTGGAATGGCCTTTCTCACCATTGCTCTGCCTAGCTCATGGGGCTGGCACTGCCCACCATGACTGCAAGTGTCTTATCTGCTCACAGACTTGAGAGGTATGAAGTCTTCCTCTATGGGTGCCTTGGGTCTCCCAGGGTAACTGCAAGCTCTGAAGGACAGGACACTTCAGCCATGCCCCCCACCCCCGGCTGGCACAGAGAGGGTACTCAGAAACCTCTGGCAGGATTCCAGATGAATTATGGTGATGGATGAGATTTGACTAGCACCTATGGACAGGGAGGGATGGATCCAGATGCATTTCCCATGTCTCCTTCAAGTATCATCTCAACAACCCCATTATCCCCCATTTTGCAGATGATGTAGAGGCCCAGAGATGATAGTTTTTGTGTAGAGAGCAAGGACTTGGCTTCAGGGCCTTGCCCTACCCTCTTGGGTCTAGGTGGGCTGCCTGAGTCTGTTTCCTCTACTCCTGGGAGACTTTGGGCCTGCTGGGGAGCAACACCAGGGTTGGGTTTTCCTATTTGGCAAGATACTAGGAGATTTTGAACCCTTGGGGGTCCCTAGCAGTCTGCCTGAAGTGACAGGGGCCACCCTGGTGAGACCAGTGCAGTAATGAGGTGAGCTACTCAGTCTGTCCTTAGGCACACAGCTTTCTCCTATTGGGGGAACATGAACAGTATTACCTAGTAAAGCAGATGGTGTGTCAGGGAGAGCCAAGTGCAAGGAGAGGAGAAGGGGTTTAGCAAGGAGATGCAGGGCCAATTCTACATGTTGTCAGAGAACACCTCTCCCACAAGGTGCAGAGACCTTAAAGAACTGAGGATCTAAGCCTGGAGTAGGGAAAGAGTGCTCCAGACAGCAGGAACAGCACATACACAAGCCCACAGGAAGAGTGGATGGCCAGCTGAGCTTGATGGGATGAGTGAGGTCAGAGAGTTAAGGTGGGGTCAGGAGTGAGGGCCTTGTAGGTCCCGTAAGCTTTGGCTTTTCTTCTGGGATGGGAGGTTTTTGAGGGTTTCAAGCAGAGAACTAACTAACCTCACTGGCCTCGCCTTTTGCTGTCCTCTTGTGTTGAGTCTAGACAAGGAAGGTAGAAGCAGAGAGGTCAGTCCAGAGGCTCACAGGTCACCCAGCCAGGGCTGATGGCTGCTCAGACAGGCAGTGCTGCAGGTGGCGAGAGGTGTTGGAAGCAGGCTGTGCATGTCTGGAGGTGGCAGGGCCAAGACTGGCTGATAGGACTGTGGCTTCTTTGCAGAACTGGCTGCGGCTCTATGGCTACCTGCCCCAGCCCAATCGCCACATGTCGACCCTGCGCTCTGCCCAGATCCTGGCCTCAGCCCTGGCGGAGATGCAGCGCTTCTACGGGATCCCTGTCACAGGTGTACTCGATGAAGAGACCAAGGCGTGAGTCCCCGCTCCCAGCCCCCACAAGCACCTCTCCTGCCTCTTGCCTGTTCTAAGGAGGGCCTGACACATGGAGTTTCCAGAAAAGAGTGGCCTGGGTAACAAATAATGGATGATTTGTTTCTCTGTGCCAGGTGGGACTGGGTGCAGTGGCTGCATAAAGTCTTGCGTTGAGGCCGGATCCCAGCCTGGCATGGGTATGGGACGCCAGTATGCAAGCCCTGGAAGGGGTGACCTTGCTAGGCCTTGCTCTCATTCTAACAGAAGTGAGCAGACCTAAAGCCACATCTTTTAAGAAGCACAGAACATAACACACTAAGAACAGGAGGCCTCAAGAGCAGCCCTCCCGTCCTTGGGTGCCAGTGAGAAGGGGCTCCCCTTTACTGAGCCACTGCTAGGCACACAGCTTCCAGTACAGGAACCTTTTGCCTGTCTTACTGGAAGTGCAAGTTGAGTCTTCCCACCCCATCACATCTTTAGCAGGGGCAGCTGGGGGGTGGGAGGAGGTTGGAAGGAAGAAGACTGCATGGAAGAAGCGGAGCTAAGGAAGGCAGGTATGTTGAGGGGAGGCTCGAGGCTTACCCCTCCACACCTATGGCCCAGGTGGATGAAGCGACCCCGCTGTGGGGTGCCAGACCAGTTTGGGGTGCGAGTGAAAGCGAATCTGCGGCGGCGGCGGAAGCGTTATGCCCTAACTGGGAGGAAGTGGAACAACCACCACCTGACCTTCAGGTATGGACCCAGCTGTCCAGCCAGTGGTCCTGCCCCTCAGTGGGCAGAGCCTCACTCAGGCTTCTGGTCCTAGCAGCCCACCCCAGGGGCCTGGCCTAGACCGGCCTGCTCCCACACTGATGAGACCAGTCACGTGCTTGAGTCTCCCTCCAGAGAAGGCTGGGACCCTCAAGTTGTTTCAGCTCTGTGCTTCCCTGCTTCCAACTAACCAGCAATCTGGGCTGGCCACACTGGCTCTGTGGGCTCCTGCAACAGCACATCTCAGGGGGAGACCCGAAGGAAGGCTGGGGTATGGGAAACCAGGAATTCATCAAGTGGGCAGGCAGCAAGGCACCTACAAGAACCCTAGTTTGGGTACTCCCCTGTTTTCTGCTAAGTCCTTGAGCAAAAGCCCCTGAGCCACGTGGTGGCTCCTAAGGGCTTCCTTCCTGTTCCAGTCCAGCCATGACTCCACCTCCAGGCCAAGAAAAAGCAGCTCTCACGATCACTTAGGCCTCTGGCTTGTAGAGTGAATTCAAGGCCCCGTCAGCCAAAATCCCCCCTTGCCATTTCATAGATGTCCATCTAGCATGCAGATGCATAATTATTTAGAAGCTTCATTAGCAGAGGGCCTTGTCACACCGTACTATGTGCAGACTGCTGTATTCCTAATCAGTGATTTCATTTAATCCTCACAGGGACCTCAGGAAGGAAGTGTGGCTTCCATTTCCCATTTTAAAGATGAAGAAACTGAAATTCAGAGATATAGTCCTTTCCCGGAGGTCACACAGATAAAGTGAGAGCTGGGCCTACAACTGAGGTCTGCCTGGCCCTGGGCTCCACATTCAGAACTGCTTGGCCTGGGTTTCTCAACCTCAGCCATCTGATCCCCTTCCTTAGGTCTAGTCACAAAGCTCCTCTACTTTTATTTGCTTGCTTGTTTTCTTAAAATTAGTTTGTCTGCCCTAATGCAAATGTACATAGTGATATTTTAATGAACTACAAGGGTTTGACAAAGTCTAATTCACATCACAGTAAACTAACAGTTGACAATGACATGAGGACAGAGTAACTCTCACTCACACGTCTTCATGCCTCCTGCAGCATCCAGAACTACACAGAGAAGCTAGGCTGGTACCACTCCATGGAGGCGGTGCGGAGGGCCTTCCGAGTATGGGAGCAGGCGACGCCCCTGGTCTTCCAGGAGGTGCCTTATGACGACATCAGGCTGCGCCGGCAGAAGGAGGCGGACATTATGGTTCTCTTTGCTTCTGGCTTCCATGGTGACAGCTCACCATTTGATGGCATGGGTGGCTTTCTGGCTCATGCCTATTTCCCTGGCCCTGGCCTGGGTGGAGATACCCATTTCGACGCAGATGAGCCCTGGACCTTCTCCAGCACTGACCTGCATGGTGAGGATGGCTGGCCTAGATGAAGGCAGTGCCAGAGGTGGCCATGGGCCCTTCCAAGTGGGTTCAGCTGCTGCAGAGTGGGAAGGGAATAGCTTCCGCTGCCCAGGTCTCAGAGCCCTTCATTAGATCTTGGTTTGCAGTCCCACCATCTCCAATGAGAGGTAGAAAGAGAAGGGTTGGTTGTATCCATTTTTCAAATGGGGAAAATAGAGAGCAGAAGTCAGAGCAGCAGGGCTGGGTGGGTATTTAGCTCAGTGGCATAAGCACCAGCCTGGCAAGTGTGAGGTTCTGAGTTCAATCCCTGGTACCAAAAAACAAACAAAAAAAAAGTCAGAGCAGCTCAGCCTCGTCCAAGAGAGAAGCAAGGACAGGCTCTGTGGCAGCCTCAGGCCAGAGCGCCAGGTGACCGGGTGCTGGGATGGGTTACAGTGACTGTGCTTCTGCTTTCACCACAGGGAACAGCCTTTTCCTGGTGGCAGTGCATGAGCTGGGCCATGCTCTGGGGCTGGAGCACTCCAGCAACCCCAGCGCCATCATGGCACCGTTCTACCAGTGGATGGACATTGACAATTTCCAGCTGCCTGAGGATGACCTCCGGGGCATCCAGCAGCTCTATGGTGAGTGGCTGCCCCTGGGGGGTCCTGCTTGCCCTTCCCATTCCCAGCCCTGTGACACACAGGCACTGCTACTATTCTATAGATGAAAAAACAGACCAAGTGAAAATCAGTGATTTGCCCATGTGGTATTGGAAATCAAACCCAGGTCTTGCCCCCAAGCCCACACATGGTTCTAGGCAGGTGAGGGGACACAGGTGGCTCTCCTTACCTCCTCAGTCTCAGCAAGATTCCTTCCAGACCAAGGGTGTCCGGAGTGCCAGACCCATCCCCCTCACCCCCTTGTCTAGCTCGGGCCTGCCATGGGCCTGCCTCTCCTGGATGCTGATGGTGGGTAGAGGAGAGGAGTCTGCTGTGGCAGACAGGACGTTTCACTCAGGAGGCCCTACTGCTGGGGACTTGGGGTCCCAAGATGCTGAGTAGCAGAACCTGGCCTCCAGGCTACATTCTGGGGCTTCCGCTCTCTTACTCTTGCTCCCTGCCTCTCTCCATAGGCACCCCAGATGGTCAGCCTCAGCCCACTCGGCCTCTCCCCACCATGACACCCCAGCGGCCAGGACGGCCAGACCACCGGCCCCCCCGGCCACCACCACCAGGCGGGAAACCAGAGAGGCCCCCAAAACCAGGCCCTCCAGCCCAGCCCCGAACTACAGAGCGGCCTGACCAGTATGGCCCCAACATCTGTGATGGCAACTTTGACACAGTGGCTGTGCTTCGAGGGGAGATGTTCGTGTTCAAGGTCTGGTTCCACCCTCCTGGTGCCCCCTCATCCCCCACAGGCAAGCTCCCACCCCACCCATCCAGGGTCTTTCCCTGTTAGATGCTCAGGCACCTCTATCTTTCCTTCACTGATGGCTCCCAAGGGGCCATCAGACCCCAGACCCCAGATGAGAAGCCAGCTAGGCCTAAGAGCCTGATAGGATGACACAGCAAGCCCAGGTGCTCACTGCCAGAGCTCTCTCCCTAGGGCTGCCTTGACTCGCCCAGCAGTAAGCACTTGGTGACACTCAGCGACCTCCTCCTGGCCCCTCCCTGACCTGGGAAGAGGCATTTTGAGTTCAGGGCTCCCCTAGCCAAGGCAGCTTGCATCTGCTGCACACCAACACCCACACCTCCCTGCTCAGGGCCGCTGGTTCTGGCGAGTCCGGCACAACCGTGTCCTGGACAACTATCCTATGCCCATTGGCCACTTCTGGCGTGGTCTGCCTGGTGACATCAGTGCTGCCTATGAGCGCCAGGATGGTCGTTTCGTCTTTTTCAAAGGTAAGCTGGATAGGTGAGTGGGGATGGGGGACTGAGTAGCCTTCACATCCAACCTTCTGACCTAGCTGAACCTAAAGGGAGAAAGAAACAACAGGTTGCAGCTCATGACTCATCCTGTGGGCTCCCTTGGAGGGGACAGGGACACCTGGGATGCTGGTGCACTGGCAGCAAGGTGGCGATGGGAGTAGAGAGAGGCCAGGTGATTCAGTGGGGCTTCGTTCCAGAGGCTGCCCATTATCTGTAATTCGGGGACTCCACTCCACTTTTGTCTAGCTCTGCCTGTTCTCACAAGAGCAGATTCCCAAGCCCACTCTGGTGGCCTGCATGACAAAGGCCTTGAGGGGTAGGATGTTTGAGCCTTAGTGAGGCAGGAACTCTTTGGGGACAGGGCTGAGCCCACTAAAAGTGGGAACGCTTGTCCATGTATGCAATCACAGTTTCAGAAGCCAGGCAGAGACCCTGTTTCTTTTCACAAAAACTGTGGGAATGAAGGCCCATGTGTATGTGTAGTATGTGGGCATGTCAGGCATGAGCAGCTGACTTACACACTTGGAAATAAGTGTGTCACCGATGTCTGTGAATGTTCAGTGAGTGGATGTTGTGAGCAGCACTGTATATGTCCGGTGGGGGGGGGGGCCTCAAGGCTGTCATGGACACCAGTGTGAGTGATCTTGTGCACATGTGAGGGCCAAGGTGGGCAACAGTGAGTATGAGTGGCTTTATGAGGCCAGAAGAGCATTTCCTGCACTCCTGGCCCCCAGGCCATCCTCGCACAGCCTCCCACTCTGCCTGCAGGTGACCGTTACTGGCTCTTCCGAGAGGCAAATCTGGAACCTGGCTACCCACAGCCACTGACCAGCTATGGCCTGGGCATTCCCTATGACCGCATTGACACAGCTATCTGGTGGGAGCCCACAGGTCACACCTTCTTCTTCCAGGAGGATAGGTGAGTGCTGCTCCCCTAAAGGAAGAAGGCCTCCAGCATGCTCCTTCCCCCTAAGCCTACCCAGAGGAGCCCATTGCCAGTGGGGAACAGGTGCTGGCCCAGGAAGATCTCTGGGTCCACAGCCTGCTGCTTCTGATCACAGGTACTGGCGCTTCAATGAGGAGACACAGCATGGAGACCCCGGCTATCCCAAGCCTATCAGTGTCTGGCAGGGGATCCCTGCCTCCCCCAAGGGGGCCTTCCTAAGCAATGATGCAGGTAACCTCAGGGCTCACCACAACCCCTATTACCCACACAGGCAACAGGGCTTGCCCAAGGTCCCCCAGAATTGTGATGGCCTGTATGGGGGACCACAGCTGTGTCAGGCCCTGGGCTGGGCTGGGGGCTTCCTGACCACTTGATCTTTCCTGCATTGTCATCATCCCCTTCTTACTGTAGGGCAGACGAAACCAGAGACCATGAGTTATATGCCTCAAATCCCATAGCCAAGAATCCTTTGGGGAGCCTTGCACTTCATGGGATGGACTTGGCTCAGTGCTGAGGTGTCACATATCTGCCTGGAAGGGAAGCCTGGTCTCTGTCATCATCACCAAGCTATAGGGACTGTGGGTGTTTCTCTAGCAGGGTCTCTGGTGCACTAGCCTTGGTTCTCTCATAGTCTGGATTCTTAGGCTCAGGGGAGACCCTACTTACTTTGCCAGTGCTGGGGCTGGTTCCCAGCTTCTGTGTGTGGGTATTGCTCTGAAGCTGCTCTGACTCGCTCTTTACTTAAGAGCTGCCCTTCCCAGTGTCAGTGGGATGCAGGCAAGGTCCCCAAGGCCAGAAGCCAGGTCAAGGTAGCTAGGTTCATGCAGGCCCAAGGCCACATGGCCACACTAGCCTCTGGAATGAAGTCAGTCAGAGAGCAACAGAGTTCTCTAACTGCAAGCCCCAACCTGGCAGGCTGTGGGACACTCCTGTACCTGTCAGCCTACTCAGGAAGCCCAGAAGTCTGTCTTTGACCCAAACCTCTCTAAGCCTCAGTCTGGTTGCTGTAAGTTGGAAAATAATGTATTTCAAAATGCTCAGGGAAGGAAGTGAGAAAGAAGGCACTTGGGGTTTTTGTTTGCTTTTTGTGCTGGCTTCTTTTGACTTCACTGATGTGAACAGACCCAGGACCTTGAGCATGTTAAACACATGTTCCACCAATGAGCTACATCCACAGCTCCAAAGCTGGCACATTAAAGCCCCTTAAGTATGCCCTGGTCTTCTTTGAGAGTCTCCACCTGGTGGCAGGTGGGCCCTGGCCTGAAGCTACTGTGACCTGCTTATCCCCACAGCCTACACCTACTTCTACAAGGGCACCAAGTACTGGAAATTTGACAATGAGCGCCTGCGGATGGAGCCTGGCTACCCAAAGTCCATCCTGCGGGACTTTATGGGCTGCCAGGAGCACGTGGAACCTGGACCCCGATGGCCTGATGTGGCCCGTCCACCCTTCAACCCCGATGGGGGTGCAGAGCCTGGGCTGGATGGTGACAGCACAGAGGGCGATATGGACGATGGGACAGGGGCAGACGGAGACAAGGACAGGGATGGGGGCAGCCGAGTGGTGGTGCAGATGGAGGAGGTGGTGCGGACAGTGAACGTGGTGATGGTGCTGGTGCCCCTGCTGCTGCTGCTCTGTGTCCTGGGCGTTGCCTATGCTCTGGTGCAGATGCAGCGCAAGGGTGCACCCCGCATGCTGCTCTACTGTAAGCGCTCCCTGCAGGAGTGGGTCTGACCTGGGCCTCCTGCTCCATGCATGTGGTGCTTAAGGGCTGGGCAGTGCCTGTGGTTTCTAGATGGCTCCCTGGGTCACCCCAGCAAGGGTCTCTGGGGACATGGGTCTGGGGTGGGGACCCCTCTCAGCCAACACATCCCTTGTGAGTCCTTTTTCGTTTACTTAAGCCCAGGTATCTTTTTTCTTTTTGGCACCTTAGTTCAGCATTCTTTTTACCTTCCTGACTAGGGCAGAGTGCTTAAATTTTCTTAATGCAGTTCTGCTCCAGACAGAAAATCAGGCCCCATCCACCTGTGGCTCAGCCATAGCCAGAAGAACAAGGGACAAACAGTCAGAGGCCTACCTCCAGAAGGTGACACAAGAGCTGTGAGCTTCTTCCAGCCTTGGCTCCTCCTTAGCCTGCGCCCCATGGCCATAACCAGGGCACTGTTTGCCTTGGAAGAGTCTAGCTGGATCTCCAACCTCCTGAGTCTGCCTTAGGAATAGCTTGTTACCCAGGGGCAGCCCCTTTTCAGGGGATGGGGCCCATTGAGACTTGGTTTCTTCCCAGCCCACCTCGATGGGAGCCCTGCTCCTGGTGCTGGGAACCCCACTCCATCTGGCCAGTGGGCAGCTCCCACCTACCCCTCAGCCCATGCCTCCCACCCTCTCTGGGGGAGGGGCCTGGGCCTTCCTGACCAAGGACCAAAGGGAGTCTGTTAATGCCCTCCCCCAAATGCTAGCACTGGCATTGGCTCTGCCCAGACTTTCCCTCTCTCAGCTGTGACCCACGTGCTCCTTCCAGGGGCCTGCCCCCACCCCCTACCCCCACACATCTGTCCTCAGAGGTGTCGGAGCTCACCCAGCCTCAGGCTTCTGCTGCAACTCTCCTGACCCTTGGGGAGGAAGGGGGCTGGTCAGTGCCCAGACTGGTTTCCACTGATGTACCACACACACACCAGGCTTGGGGCCTACCTTCTCTCTAGCTCCTTGTTCTCCCAGGAAACTGGTGGGGACAGGCCAGAAATTCGTCCCCAAAAAGGAGCCCACTATGGCCTGGAAGATCCCTCTTCTTGGGCTACACCTGAGGATGGGCAGGGATGCTCCTTCCTCTTTTCTTTCTCAAAGTCAGCAGGAGGCTGAGGCTGCTGTGGGAAATGGTACTGTACAGCCGGCTCCATCCCCTCTGCTTCCCTGCAGCTAGTGGGTATGCCACCCAGGATCCCCAAGGCCATGGGGCAGGAGGTTCTCCTTGCCTCTCATCACTTGGCACTGAGTGTGGTCCAGCGGCTCCCCCTAGTCACTTCTGCGGAACTGGAGAGCCAGCCAGCAAGGGGTGTGGGTGTGGGTATGGTGTCCACCCCCATCTGTTTATTTCTGTAAATAATCTGCACTGATTAAACGTACAGCCGGCATGTGTGGCCTTGTTTGTAAGAAGCCCTAGGCTGCAGCTTGCAGCCAAAAGGGGCTGTAAGTGGCAGGGGTTCAAGTCCAGGCTACGATGGGACTGCTTACCCACAATATGAAGGAGATTTTGTTCTCAGTTCAATGGAGCTCCTTCCCAATGGCCAGGGCTTAGGGGATGGGGAGGCAGCTGCCCTCAGCAGACCACAGGAAGAACAGCAGGTCAGCCTGATAGGTGAGGCTGGGAAGGAGTACAGAACTTATTTGCCATTCATTGGTAATGAGAAAGGACAGTGCAGCTTCTTATGTGCCTTCCAGGTCTAGGAGGTGGGAAAAGCCAAAGCAGGCTCATGACCCCAACTGGGTTCTGGGCAGCCTGGGAGCCATCTTGGACAAAAGCCCATAGCTGGGCACAAAGGCAGTTGGGAAATGTGGCCACTTTGGTTCCAAGAGTTCCCCTGGCCACACTGTTCAGAGGATAAGGGGACACCAAGATCTATATCTCATCTTGGAAGCTGCAGAAAATCCCACCAGAGGCCTGCTCAGGCTGCATACAGTGCTGCCCCAGAAGTACAGAGAGCAAGGGGTGGTACCCTGGGCATGTGTGCTGGTAGCTGGTAGCTGGGAGGACGGCCTCAGACCCACACCCATGTTCTCAGCCACGCCTGTAAGCTACAAGGCTGGGCCCCCGGAATGCAAAGGTCAGCCTCAGGAGGGGCCTAGCTCCAATCGCAGAGCGGGCTGGGTCCCCACAAGTTCTCCACAGAGTCCTGCAATCTGCTCTGGGCCCCAGCCCCCTGGATCCCAGCCCTTCCTCTCTTTGTGTGGGAATTGGCTGCAGAGAGTAGGAAGCGCTGGGCTGGCGTTAGGAAGCTTAGCCTCTCAGCTCATCTAGGAAGTGGCCTGTGAGCTCCCGCACACAGAGGCCTTGATATCCACAGCAGGTCCAGGGCCAACACCATCTTCGCAGCTTTCCTGCTGCCTGGGTCCCACCCTGGGCTGCCCTCTGCCTGTAGCCCTAGAGTCGCCCAGAAGCCGAGGGTCCCCAGGCAGGCGGGTGGCAGCGTGATAAGAATGAGAAAGGAGAGGGTGAGAGGCCTCCCCTCATGGCACTCTTCCTCAGAGCCAAGGCCAGAGGAGAGATTTGGCAGAGGCCTCAGCTCCTTGGGAAGCCCGAGCCTCCCACCCCCAGCCCCCAGCTATAGCCCTAGAGAAAGCTGGTATCCAAAGGGACAGGCTGTGGGAAAAGCCCTGTTTATCCTCTTGGAGGATGGGGGAGACAAGCCTCCTGGGACCGTACCAACTCCCCAGGATTAACAAAAGCCTGCATCTTTAGACCTTTTTAATGTGACCTGCTAAACTCAGCTTAGACCCCTCATGGCCCATGTTCCTGCAGCACCTTTTTTTGTTTACATTTTGCTACTTCCTAAGAAAATCAAGATATTAAAGAAGAACAAGAAGAAAAATGGGTATCGGTACAATTTTGTTAACAGGCATTTCTGGCTGGGAGTGGTGGTGCACACCTGTAATCCCAGTGCTTGGGAGGCAGAGGCAAAAGGATCACAAGTCCAGTGCCAGCCCCTTCCTCAAAAAAACAAACAAAAGGGGCTGGGGATTTAGCTCAGCGGCATAAGCGCCTGCCTTGCAAGCAGGCAGTCATGAGTTCGATCCCCAGTACCGATAAAAAGGAAAAAAACAAAACAAAACAAAACAAAAAATAGTTTGGCATTTCCTTTCAACCTGTTTTCTGTGAGTTAGCATAGCTTGGAATTGCAGTATAAAACACCCGGAGCTTGAACCCCAACCTGCAATACCAGGGCTACAGCGGAGAGTGTGACACCACCTAACTTAGGCTGACACAAGTGAATAGAGGGTGGGAGGCTGTCAAGTGCTGGCAACAGGCCTGGCACTGGGCACAGGCAAAGCATGTGGCTGAGCGCTGCAAATTAGCATGCTCCCCTCACACATTCTACTTGAGAGGAGGTGGGCTCAGAGGAAGTGACTTGACTGAAGTCACACTGCAAGGAAAGCCTCACACTGGCTCAGACAGACTTGCACAATGGCTCAGCACCACCCTACCTGGTGCAGTAAGAGAACCAGACAGCAATGAGGAGGCCCGTCTCCTGTCCCCTATATTCTGTGCATCCAAGACCCAACAGAGCCTCCTTTCAGGCCAAGGCTGGGCCCAGCTGGCTGCTTCCTCCCCCTCCGACTTGGCAGAAAGGCCTTTTTGTTGTGGTGCACACAGAGGCCATTCTGCAGCTCACGGAAGGAATGGCCGCTTCCTGTCCATCCACAGCAGCCCAAGCTGCAGAGGGACATTCAGTATGGGTCCATGAGGAGCAGGGATTCACCCATCTGTGTGCTCTAGACCTGTCTGTGGAAACCCATGCTGCGGGGCTCTGTGTGCCACTCCCCCCATCCAAGAACCCACAGGAAGAGGTGAAGAATCATCGGTTAGCAGCAAACCTTGGGGGTCCCACCCCCAACCCACTGTGCATGACCCACAAATCACTGGCAGAGACCCCTGCCAGCGTGTTGGCCCTGTCCCAAATGCCCCCAACTTATTTCCTTCTATATCCTTGCTTCTGCTGTTCCTTCCCCTGGAAAGCCTTTCTCTGCAGATTTCATCCTGTTCAGACTGCACAGATCGCACAGCGAGGAAAGCTCTGGCTGGGATCAGACTTCCTTGCACAGCAGCCCTGCCCTGTCTCATGTGCCACCTTGGCCAAGTCACTGCCTCTGAGGCCCTCTTCAAGGCTCAGTTTGTTGGCAGGAAGAAGGGGTGGAACCCAGGGGTATTCTACCACTGAGCTACATGACACGGTCCTGCTGACCTGTCCAGGCTGACGTAACTTGGGATGCACTCTTGATTATTCCCGAGCCCTAAACTCGGGCACTCCAGTGCCATGAGCCTTCCAGCAGTCACTTCCCCTCTCAGAGCCCAAGCCGCCAGTCTTCAGCACAGCGGGACCAGCTGGGCCTCCTCACTGCTGTTGGGCCTGACTGAGACTCTGGGCCTCGGGGAGGCTCTTGAGTTGCTGCTAACATCTCCACGGGAAGTGCAGGTACTGTGCGCAGGATGTCTGTTTTCTCACTTCCTTTCCAGGAGTATTTGTAGGGTGGGGTCAAAGGTCGACAGGCCCAGGACAGGTGCCTGGGAGCAGGGACATTCCTATCCCACCCGCTCCCCTCTCAGCTGCCAGGGGCCTCGCCCAGAGCCCCATCCAGCAGCACCAGCCCTGCAGGCTTCCCAGACCCTGAGCTCCGGCTCAGCTCAGGTTTCTCCTCCAAGTGCCCCCACACTTTGCATCCACCTCAGCCTTTGCCAGAAATAGCTTCTACCCTCCCCTTGGCTTACAGCCAAGCTAACAGGCCCCTCCCAGACAAACAATACTGTCCCCACCCAGCACAGTCCCAGCAATCAACTGGAATCCACTAAGAAAGCTGCCCGAGTCCCTGGAAAGAGGAGGGTAGCTGTACTCCAGTCATTTCACCCTTAAAATACCCAGCACAAACTAACCCTAAAACCTATAGTCGCTGGCCAGATCGACCCCCTTTCCAGATGGAATTACTGAAGCCTGGAGATGGGTGATATGGCCACAGCTCCCAACTCTTTTCGGTGTTTCTTCTGATCCCTGGAAAGGACTCTCCCTACCTCCTTGTGCCTGCCCATGTAACATTGCCCTCATCTGTTCTTCAGGAGCTGAGGGCAGGGTGTGGAGAGGAATCCAGCCTTCCTGACAAGGCAATTCTGTGCCTCTGTTTTGATGCCAGCAGACAGGGGAGCTCTGCTCAGCAGCCTCCACCCACCCTGCCAATAGCCCCACAGTGTCCTGTGAGACCCCACTCCTGCCACCCCATCATGAACTCTGGTAGAGCTGACACCATGCCCTCGGAGATGGACAGGTTCCAGGACCCTGTGCTAGCCAATGAGTAGCTTGGAGCATGATTCAGAAGTGAGCAAGAAACCCATGCTGGCCAATCAGGCCCACTCTAACTTTTTGTCGGTTCCCTGGAATCATGAAATCAGCTGGTTACAATTGCTGAGCTGTTAGGATGTGAACTGAGAGCCACTAAAGGGTCATCTCGACACAACACAGAAAGAACGTGTCTCAGAGTGAGGCCAGAAAAGGAAAACAGCTGGAAGAGACTAAAAGAATATTTTTAAGCACCTGGATCAAGCCATGCGTGAAACTCAGAGGCTCTAGGCATTTCAGTTACATATACCAATCAACTCCTTTCATTTCTTAATTCAGTGTGAGTTGACAGGGTTTTTTTTGTTTTGTTTTGTTTTATCCTGAACGTCCTACAGTACACTTCAGTTTCAAACTCATACATAGCTTACTGCATTCTCCAAGGCCATGTAGAACTCCTTAGCATCTTAGCAAACCCTAGAATCATCACACAAACATCTCTTCCATTTCTGATGTTTACTGAGCCTCAAGCTCACTCTGGCACAACAGCAGAGGACAGAGGCGTCTTCGCAAGAGCCCCTGGAAATCAGGTAGCCAGACGATGGCAGGGAATGCGTGGTGTTAGGTTTTTCCTTGGCACAGTAGAGAAGCAAGAGCAGAAAAGGAAAAAAGGGCTTTTCCTCAGGTACAGGAGGGCTGCAGAAGAGTGCAAGATCCCTCCGCGGCAGACAAAGCAGCTCAGGCTTTTATCAGATTTGACAGCGTGTGGAGTCTGAAGGGACGGGCAACTGATTGGGGGAATGCTGGCATGCACGAAAAGTGCAAAGTTCCATTTGGGGCCTAGAAGAGGAACGCAGAGATCAGTATTGAAGGGACAGGCTGTCACTCCAGGGCCTAGCGCCATGCTGGGCAGGTGCCACCTTGAATTTCAGAGGTGCAGAACCGAGCAGGTAACAACTTTTTCAGACAGCAAAAAAAACTCAAATATGGTCAGCTATCACAGACACTGAAGAGACCATGAAAAGCCAAGGAGGCTGTGAGAAATGCCAGCAATCTCTGCTTCCCACCAAACACACTTAACAGTTTTATACAAATCCTCAGGCTTTTCCTTAGGAGTATATATTAACATTTTATTTTTAAAAGGTGAGTTCATACTGGCGTATTGCTCACCTCCCTTTTCATTTAAAGCAGCATTAATTTTAGATGAGAAATTTTAGAATGTAAACGACTTTCATTGTTTACTTTGTTGCTTGAGTTTTTTTATGAACACAAACTCACTGTAGAAATTAATGGGTTTCACTGTGACATTTCCATTTATGCATATCCTGTGCTTTGACCATATCCAACTTCTCTTCTGACCTCCTTTCTCTCCCCGGATCCCTTCCCTAGTAGTCCCTCTTTTACTTTCAAGTCATCTTTTTTTGTTTTTTAACTTTTAAAATTTGTGTCTGGCTTCTTTTGCTTAACATGATGTGCCCAAGTTCCATTCATTTTCCTGCAAATGACATGACTTCACGTTACTTTATGGCTCACTGATACTGCCCTGTGTACACACACCATAGTTCTCTCCCTGTTCTCCTTACGGGCACCTCAGCTGACTCCACAGCTTAGCTATTGTTAATGGCAACACAATTGTTGCTTGAATTTTTACGAGCATGCATTACAGGCCCATAATGATGAGATAAGTGATTAACAGTGGACTTTAAACCCTTTTTCTGTGTCAGACTGTTTCCTTCAGCATCCTTTAGGATGTCATCTGTGGATGCCCCGGAATCTCCTTAATCCATAGCGGGACAATTAAACAATATCTGGAAATGTCCGTTCTTATTACAAACCATTCTGTTTCTTTGGGTACCGAGGATTGAACTCATGACCTTGTGCTTGCCAGGCAGGCACTTATGCCACTCAGCTAAATCCTCAGCCATACAAACCATTCTTAAGGGCTCACACTGTACCTCCACAAGACTGTTCCTTTGCACTTCACAGCACAGACACAGACAGGTGAATGAACTTACCCAAAAACCACACAGCAAGTGGAATCAAGCTTATAACCATACCTTACACAAAAGCTCATACTCTTAACATCTGTGTCGGTCAATTTTCCATCACTGTAACAAAATACTGTAGAGACACAACTTACAAAGAGACTTACAAAGAGGAGAGGTTTGTTTTAGCTCAGTTTTGGAGGTTCCACTCATGACTGATTACCCCATTGCTTTGGGCCTGTAGTGAGGCAGCACATCGTGGTGGGTGTCTGTAGCAGAGCAGAACTTTTCACTGCAAAGCAACAAACAAAAGAGAGGCACAGAAATCATTGAGGTCTCATAATTCTTTTCAAGGGCACACCCCCCAAAACCAAGAGAGTCCCTAAAAGATACTACCTCCTGAAGGTACCATCAGCTTTCAACAGTACTACCCTGGGAACTTTAACACATGGACTTCTAGGACACTCTCAGACCAACCATCAATATTTAGTGAACACTAACTGATGTGAGGATGTCAGGCCATAGAGCCAGCTATTCCAGGAGACAGAACAGCAAGCACAGAGATCCTGAGGCTGGCCCAGGACTGGCATTTTTGAGGACAGAAAAGAGACAAAGAGATAGTGAAAGGGTGAGGAGCCAAGGAGGAGCTGGGCCAGGTTACACAGTCAGGAGCAGGATTTGTTCTGTGCCTGGTGAGAATCCTCTGGAGTAGTGTAAGGACTTGGAGGAAGATGACATTTATCATTTATGATTTTAAGACTATTTCTCTGGCTACTGTATGTTTTGCTATACTACTTTTGCAAACACCCACAATTCCTGCCTTTATAGAACATCAGAAAAAATGGATATGCAGCCACTGTCCTAAGGCTCACATCGTATACCAACAAGCCACCCTCCTGGGACAGTGGACATGTGCTTCTCTGAGTGGCTGAGAGCACAGTCCCATACTGTCACCACTAGGCATGCAATCATCTTCATCAATATGATTGTGGGACCAATGATATTTTGTTGGTCTTATTTGTTCTCTGTTTTTTTTCATAGGTTAGTTTTTTTCATAGGGGAGTTGTTAACCCCTTGGGGTTTTTGGGTTTTTTTTGAGGGGGAAGAAATCATTTCCCACTCAGCCCCACTGCCCATGTTTCTTTTGGGTGTTTCTTCTACTGATAGAAAGGTATTAGCTCAAGCTCCTTCTGTACAGACAGGTAAAGTGAGAATGGGTACTAGCTCTGGTCAGTTCTTTAGAGGAACGCTGGTTCCAGAAGGAAGCATCCGCCAACCTCATTTATTGCCAGAAGAGATCCCCTCCTCCTGTGGTCCCCTCCTGGTATTTATAAGGTTTTTTCCTGGGTTTCACCCCTAGCTCCCCACCAGAGCCTTTTCCTGGTCTTCCAGCGGAGGAAAAGACCAATTAGACAATTAGCTCTCCGCGTAGAAGTCACCATGGAGGAATGGGGCCCAACACACAAAGCTTTGTTCCTGGGATGGGGGCAGGGCTGTTTTCCCCTCATCTCCAAAAGCAAGAGAGGTCACAGAACTCAGCTAGGCAGCGTGGTGCATGCACACCCCAAGCCAGCACTCTGTTTTGGTGGTACAGGCTGCCCTTGAATGTACATGGAGCAGAAGGTGACACAGTAAAAGTAAGGCTTGTGGACTTAAATCTGTGCAAACATCAGGCTGTACTTACCGTGGTAGCACCAGAGTTAAAGCCTACTCAGCACTCACCCTCCCATCTCTAGCTACACACCTTGACCTCTGAGGAGCCACCCTCCCCAACTCAGAGTTAATGAGTTATACAGGAAGCCCCCGCATCCAGAGACAGATGGGATCCAGGTGGGAGACTCAGTCCTCTACCCTAACTCCATCTCTGCCAATGATGGGCAGTGGGGCAACTCATCTTTCCCTTTTGTCCACAGAGGGGAACAGTTTGTCTTAAAGTGAGCATGATAGAGCAACTAGACAGAAAGATGATCTTCTGTGAGGCCCTGGATGCAGCCTGACCTGAAGTCAGTGCTGCTTTACACTAGTAAGTGCCAATAAATACCCTCTCTTTGATCAACCTAATTTAAGACAGAATTTTTGTGTTTTTTAACTGATCTATTTATCTACTTATTTCTGTCACTTAATCAGATCTTTTCATTTCATCACCAAAGTCTAACACTCAAGCAAAGGAACAAATTTGTCCTAGGTCACACTACAAGTTAGCCCCAGAGCTAGGGCCCTGGAAGCTCAGACATGCCTGTCCCCAAACAACTGTCCTTCTCACTGGGACTTGCTAGCTTATGAAATAAACAAGTCCGATCATTCTCCCTCAAATCTGTGTAAACTTGTAAATTAACAAACAGCTGTGCAAACACGTGATCTTGTTCAGTTTCATAAATGAATCATACAGAATTTGGAAATCAATACTAAGTGTGTCAAGCCAGGTGTGGTAGCACATACTTGTGATCCCAGCTATTCAGGAGGCTGAATGAGGAGGACTCCAAGTTCAGGCCACCCTGGGTAATTTACCTAGACCTTGTACCGAACTCAACAAAGATGGAGAGATTAAGTGTAGCTTAGTAGTAGAACACTTGCCTAGCATGTGCAAGGCCCTGAGTTTAATCCCAAATGCAAAAAACAAAAACAAACAAACAAACAAAACAAAAAACCAGGTATTTCCAAGACATAGGAAAGACAGACTTGCATATAAAAGTGTTCATTTAGCTTTCTTTGCAGAAGCAATAACCAGAAATAGACAAATAATGGAACAGTGGTTAAATAAGATGTGCCATTGGGGCTGGGGATTTAGCTCAGCGGCATAAGCACCAGCCTTGCAAGCAGGCAGTTGTGAGTTCAATCCCCAGTACTGATAAAAAGGAAAAAAACAAAACAAAACAAAAAGATGTGCCATTATTCTTTGATGAAATATACAACAATTTTTAGATGGTGATTCTAAAAATAGTTCAGGTATCAATGTGGAAATGGATTTGATACAACTTTAAGCAAAAAAACTGGAGAGAAATTGAACAATGACAGCTTTGAAAGTGCAAATGAAGAGAAGAACCAGGAAGAAAAATTCTGGCAGTGTTAGATTTTATATTGGCACAGCAGGATAACAGGCAGTTTTTCTTCTCTCTTTGATCTTAATGTGCTTTAGCTGCTTTTTCTGTGGAAAAGTTCCACTGGCTTTTTGTTTTTGTTTTTGTTTCTGAAACTATAAAGATTAAATCCAAAGCCTCATGTATGCAGTAAACCTGTGTTTTACCCAAGTCTCACTTATTTTGTTTTAAATTTTTATTTGTTTATGCAATACTAGGCATTTAACCCATAACCTTCAGACTGAGCTACATCCCTAGAATTTTTTTTTTTGGAGACACCATCTCACCAACTTGCTAAATTAGCCAGGCTAGGTTCAAACCTTTAATTCTCCTGCCTCAGCCTTCCAGAGTACCGAGATTATAGGTATGCACCACCACACCTGGGTTGTTTTTAAAAAATAGCCTTTCATGGAGATATATAAGCACAAAGATGCTTTGATTCTTTGATGGAACAAGACAGCATAAATACTTTGATATACACTGGTACCTGGTTCACAAATGCTTTTGTTTGCAAACAAATAGGTTCACAAACAGAAGTGTTTGGCAAAACCTTTTGTTTGCAAACTGCATCTGGTGACAAACACAGCAGTGCCATCTTTCTCACACAAACACAAACATGGCCATCTTTTCCAAAATCACGAAATAAATTAAGTTCATGAAATGAAGCACCACTGTCTAAGTCAAAAGAAAATAAAACAATAAGGACAGTAAGCACAGATGTAACTGAGGACCAAAGATCCCAGGGTGGCCAATTTATGCTTCAGGTAATTAAGCACATGAGGCTTTTTTGTAGGATAAGAGGATGCTAGGGTTTGAATGTCCCATGAAAAAGTCACGTTGAAGTTTAATCAGCACTGTTAATAGTACTAAGAGGTAGAAACTTTAAGAACGAACTTATGCCATTGTCTCCAGAGTGAATGAACTATGGAGTAGGTTTCTGACAAAAAAGGTGAGGTCTGCCTGATTCCCCCTGTGTCACTGATGACCCCTTCCCTTCTGCCACCTTATACCACAGCACAAGATCCTCACCTGAGACCAGCCCATGCCCTTGGTCTCCACAGATGGGCAGCCAATAGACCTGTACGGTGTATCCTGCTAGAACAGCAGAACACAGACCAAGATGGACTAGAGCAAGGTGACACGGCCTGAGTTCTGCAGGATGGCAGGATCTGGAAAAAATAAAGGAAAGTCAAGGCTGGCAGGAAGAAGGCACAAGTCAGCACACAACAGCAGGGATGAATAGGGTATCTGAGGCGTGGCTGTCACAAAGCACCTATGCTGCAGATAGTGGAAAAACACTTTGGGGATGTGAAATTGGGCCAAGGAACTGGGCGTCCCCAAGGCAGCCCTCAGGACATACCTACCTGCTTTTCCAGAAAGGTCCAGTCTAGCTGATTTCCCCAAACATCCCAGCAGGGCAGCCAAAGATAGCAATCAGGAGGGAGACAGATCCCAGGCACTGCAGGAAGGCGTAACTGAGGGCCTTCCAGGGCATTTGGTCCATTTTCTAGTTGGGAAACCTGAGGCCCAAAACGAGTCCTTGACTTGCCCACTGTCACAATAAAAGTTCATGGCAAATTAGACTCAGACATGGTCCCTGAACCCCAGAGGAGAGTGTTATTCACACTTCTTTATCACTCTCGTGTGTAATGAATGTACAAAGCTCTATGTTAGAAGTGCAGACACTACAGAAAAGACAAAATTCTGATCCCTCTCATCCTCTGAAAATCTTCCATTTCCTTACCCATCATTCTGGAACAAGCTGTGTACTTATATACATCATATCCGTGTATACATTCACAGCGTATTCAGTATTTGTTTGGGGCTGATTCAGCATAAATACTGTGTTGTCCCCCACTTCCCTTCCCCAGTAATGTGGATGGAACCCAGGGCCTCATTAGCTAGGCAAGCACTGTATCAGCAGGCAGCACCCTCTAGCCCTTGTTTATTTTTTGGACAAGGTCTCCCTAATTTGCCCAGGCTAGCCTCAAGCCCACCAACCTCCTGTCTCACCTCCCTGAGTAGCTGGGATTAGAGGCATGTGGAACTGCACCCAGTTTAAAACCTACCTCTACTATTAGCCACTGCCTATTTGAGTAGCAAAGATTACCAGGGATAAAGGCAGCAGATCTCCCCTCTTCTCTGAGTACACAGGAAGGCATTTCCACTCCTTTGCACTTAGGTGAGGCCAAATGACTAGATCTGGCCAAAGGACTGTGAGCAGAAGTGATAAAGGTCACCTGCAGTGAGAGGCAGTTAATGAAAGGTGGGCCCCATCCTCCTGCTGCTCCCTTAATAGCCTCTGCCTGGCTCCTCAATCCCTGAAGTCCCTGTTGAAAAGGTGGCAATTATTCATATGAGACCAAGACTGTCTCACACTGAGTCCCTCCTCGGCAGGACAGGACCTCAACCTGCGCAGGCACATTGCCAGAGCAAAGTATGGCTGTGTGTTGTATCACAGGGATTTCAGATGTAAGTCATTTCTGCAGCTTAACCTTGCTTACCCTGACTGGCACAGAACAGTATGTTAACTTCCAACAAATCTCTCCACCAATCTGCGGCTCCTGTGAAATCTGATTTCTGCACATGCTTCCTCACACACTCTCAAGAACAACTCTGAAAGTCATGAAAACACTACTTTTGGGCCCATCTGAATGAATTCTGTACCCTGACATTGATGGAAAGGATTCTCCAAGAACTCTCAAGAGTTCTGGAAATGTGTGTTGTTCCCATTAATGGCTGCTTCCAGGCCATGGGCAGTCCCACAGTGGCTTCCTGCTCAGGGCCAGAGGCACAACCTATGGCTCAGACAGCATGTCCTGGCCAGTCAACAGTCCTTACACGGGGGCTCTCAGGGCCATCTCTGTCTGGGTGCCTGTCCCCAGGAAGGTCACTGCCAGCCACTGCCAAGTCAGACCAACCCAGGTCACCTTCCCCTGTCCTGCTCAGGGGAAAGACAGAAACCTTACAAGCATGTTTTCACCAACGTGAGAGTTTCGGCCCCTCTCCAGGGACTGTTTGTGTTTCGGGTTGGCTACTGGCTGGCCAGCCCCACCCACTTCTTTCTTCTGCCAAGTTGACATTCTCCAGGCTGCTAGGCCTCCAAGGAGCAGGCAGTTCCTGCCCTGCACTGCCCAGCGGGAATCTCCTTTTCCTATCCCAGGCACTTCCACAGCCTCTGTTACATTTCACCCTCTCAACATCCTACAGCCAGTGCTGCCTTCTTAGGACAGAGCTGAGGCCCAGCAAAAGCTCAAAGCCCCGCTTGCCCAAGGTCACACACCATATTAGGGCCTGGGGTAACGTGAAAACAGACTAGCCCTGCCCAATAGACCCCCACCACACACACACAGACATAGCAACCAGCCACTGGACAGGGATCGGGCCTGGTTTGCAACCCCTTCTGTACCGCGCTCATTCATTCACCAAGCACTGACATTTAAGGGCACCAACTGCGAGCTATCATCCTCTGACAGCCCAGCCCGCTGCTGGTTTCTGCAAGGTGTTTGCTCATCTATGTGCATATTATCCATAGTTGCCTCCTGCTACAGGGGCAGAATTCGGTTACAACAGAGACCATGTGGCTCTAAACCTCAAAACTTTACTGACTCTTTACAGAAAAGGTTTGCCCCCGAGTCACATTTTAACTTTCTAGAGACTTTTGTATTCAGAAGCTCCTTCTTCATTTAAAAAAAAGTGATATGTACTTATAATTTTTAAATTATGCACATACAATTTATATATAAACACATTTTTAAATTTTATGACTCTTGTTGACCTAAAACTAAACATAACATTGTATTCTCATTTTTTCTTCTGATGTAAAAAAATTGTTGGGATGGTTCAATGGTCCCTGGAAATGTGAGCAGCTTGTATTGGGCCTGTGGCTGGTCCTGAGTATGCTTAACACAGGTTCTTCCACTGCTGAGGATAGAGCGGAAGGCGACCCTCATGATTAGCTCCTCCCCTCGGCCCTTACTCCCCAGCAGGGAGGCAGGAAGAACTTCTACAGGGAAACAGGAAGGGCTCAGACAAAATGACTGCACATACGTCCTGGGGAGAAAATTACCATTCATTTTATAATTCCCAAATCTTAAAATTTTTAACATTTTAGTGTTTTGCATTCAATAATAAATGTGTATGGATTGAAAAATGTTTTGAATACCCCCAGATGGCTTGCAAAGCAAAGTAACTGCCCTCCCCACCTCTGCTCTCCTCTCCTTTCCATCGCTGGCTGCAATGCCTTCAAATAGCAGGAATGTACCTGTTTTCTGTGTGTACACACACATTCTGCCCCATTCCTTGCATTTTTCCCTCTTAAGTCTATACAGTCATGCATAAATTCATCTTTTTAAAATACCTCTTCAGTATTTCACTGAATTGGGACATCCGAGTATTTCTAATCTTTTTTCTGTCAGAACAGTGGAATGATGGTACCTCCACACAAAGCAATCATGTTTGAATATTAGGCAATCTTTAGTTCTTTCTAAAAATGTTGTTGCTGTTGTTGAACCCAACCTCACACATGCTAGGCAAGTACTCTACCTCTGAGCTACACCTCCAACCCTTACAGAATCCTCTAAAGGAGTCCTTGTTTACACAAGGACTCACTCATAACGACTCTCCCATTACCTGGTGCTTTCCGATTCATTTATTTCAAACAAGGAAATACTATTTGGAGAAGACACAATAGCCTGAAATGACCTCAGTGAATTCTAATTTTGGATGTTTATGGCAATAGACCAGCAGAACTCCTTGGGGTGGGAGAGATATTTAACACAGATTTAGTAATTTTTCCAGGGGATATGACTTCACAGTTGCAAAGTGTTAGATGAAACTGTAAACAAACCTTTTAAAGATTACTTTAGAAAGCAATGCTTTCAAATTAAGAACTTCTACTCACAGACACCATGAAAAAGAATGAAAAGCAAGCGTCAGAGTAGAAGAGACTTGCAATACACATGTCCAACAAAAGCTTTACATCTAAACTATATAAAGAACTTCCACTAAACAATAAGCAAAAGACTCCAGATACCTGTGGGGAAAAAATGGATAAAAGGCTTGGCAAGCACTTCATTTAGAAAGGATATTCCAGGGACCGATTAACATATGATAATATGCTCAACTTCACTAGCTGTTAGGCAAAGGTGGATTAAGACAACAGAATACAACCTGTTCACCAGAAATGTCTAAAGTACAAAAGACAGACAATAACAAGTACTGACAAGAATACGGACAACACAAAAAAAAAATTTTTTTTTTTTGGTCTCTTTAAGACAGGGTCTCACTATGTAGTTCAGGTTGGCCTTGAACTCATAACGATCCTCCTGCCTCAGCCTCCTGAGTGCTGGGATTATAGGCGAGTGCCACTATGCCTGGTTTAGAAAGAGCTTTCTAACCTTTACTCCAAACCAGGTAAGGAAAATACTTTTTATTTTTATTGATTTATTTATTTGATGTGGGGGATTGAACCTAGGGCCTAGCGCAAGCACTGTATCACTGATCAACATTCTAGGATTTTTTTTTTTTTTTAAAGCAAGGTCATGTTAAATTGCCAAGGCTGGGCTCAGACCTGCGATTCTCTGGTGGCACCCTACAAGCCCTGGAGTTACAGGGGTGTGTCACCATGCCCAGCTAGAAAAAGACAGACGCTGCCGCCAGTCTCTGCCACTCAGCCTTGTCAAAACTTCTATTTGCAAAAGCCCAGCACCCCTGCACTGCTTATGCGCGTGGGCAGGGCCCTTGCTCCAAATGGTAGGGTGATTCCACTTACATAAAGTTTAAACACAGCTTCCCCTTGTTGCGACAGAATACTGACAAAAACAACTAAAAAGGAGAAAAGCCTGGTTTTGGTTCACAGTCTCAGACTTCAGTCACTTCATTCTCCTCTTTTGCAGTCCGAAGTTTCTGGATCTGCAGAGAGGTACTTCACCAGGAGCACTCTTCCAGGATGCTCTTCACCACAAGAAGCAGGGCTGAAGGGCGGGTCCAAACGCCTTTTAGACCACGCCCCTCTGACCTCACTTCCTCCTGTAAGGCCCCACCTTCTAAAGATTCCCTACCAATAGCACCATTGGCTCAGGCCAAACCTTTAACACCTGGACCTTCTGAAGAGGTTTAAAATCCAAACCCAGTGGATCCTCTGACGCATTTTTGTAATTCCAGCTACTCCAGGGGCTGAGGTGAGTGGATTGCAAGTGAGCCCAGTTTGGGGAATTCAGAATCTTAGCATAAACTCTGTTTCAAAAAAAAAGTGGGGAGAGGTATTTTGTTTTATTTTAAAAGAGTAGGGTGTAGCTCAGTGTGATAGCCTTACGTTCAGTTGTTAGTACTGCAAAAATAAAGATTTGTCTATGTGGGGCTGGGGATTTAGCTCAGCAGCATAAGCGCCTGCCTTGCAAGCAGGCAGTCGTGAGTTCGATCCCTGGTACCGATAAAAAGGAAAAAGACCAAAAAAAAAAAAAAAAAAAAAAAAAAAAAATTTGTCTGTGTGTAAATAGAGAGATAAGCTATATCTGTAGGACTTAATGTTTTGCAAATGAATAGTTATTACTCGGGTTAAGTTTCAGGGATATTGGAAATCTATTGCAACCACCTTTATGGTAGTAACACTGCAAAGCTATGTGATCCCAGTGACAGTGACAAATGAATGACAGATAAACCTGCAGAAGACTAACAAAAAATAGGTCAGAGGACAGAGTGGAACATGCCTGTCATACCAATAGGTGAGGCTGAAGCAGGAGGATCAAAACTTTGATCCTGGCCTGGGCAACTTGGTGACTCAGTGAGACTCTTACAGAGCTCTGCATCAAGTCCACAGTACTGAAGGGAAAAAAGTCATGATTGTCTGATAGAATGACAAGAGAGCAAAGCTACGTTTCCAAAGTGATGCAGTATTTTGCCTAATGTATGATTTAAAAATACGCCTGGAGTAAAAATAATACATTAAATATTTTTAATTTGTGGTTCTGGAGATCAAACTCAGGACCTCAAACATGCTAGCAAGCTCTCAAACACTGAGCTACTCCTGCAGCCCTGAAGATCCCCAGATAAGATTTTTTTTAAAGCACTGAGAGTAGAACTCCAGGCATCATGCATGCTAGGCAAATGCTCTGTCACTGAGCTGCACCCACATGCTACCCTCTGCCTTTTTAAATGTTGATATGATCTCACTAAATTTTCCAATCTGGACCCCAACTTCCCATCCTTCTGAGCCTACAGAGTAGGCTGAGATTATAGGTGTGTGCCACGGAGCCAGGTTCCATGCTACTTGATGTTTCTGTGAATATGACTACTCTAGGCCATCATGTAAATGGAATCATACGGTATTTGTCTTGTGTAACTAGTTTATTTCACTTCAAATATCCTCCAAGTCCATCTCTATGTAGTGTGTGTAAGAACTTCCTTCATTATAAAGGTTGAATATTATTCAACTATAGATATACCTCATTTTAAAAAATCATTCATTACTCTATGGACACTTGAGTTGCTTCTACCTTTTGGCTCATACAAATATATATCTGTGATCATTCATGCACAAGTGGTTTTTTTTTTTGACTCCCTGCTTTGAGTTCTCCTGGGCATATGTCCAGAAATGACCTTTCTGGCTCCTATGTAATTACATGTTTAATTTTTTGAGGCACTGCCATATCATTTTCCATGTTGGCGTCACCATTTTGCATTTGCATCAACAGTGCAAAATGGTGTCAGTTTTTGCACATTCTCAAAAATATTTTATCTTCTTCTGTTTTGTTTGAATTTGATACCAGTTATCCTAATGAATGTGATGTTTTGATCTTTTCTTTGGGAAATCAAAGATTATCATATATTCAGCCTATATGATAATTCGTAGCATCTGCAGGCAACTTCAAATAAATTCCTAAAAGTGAAATTCTGGATCAAATTTTAAATGCACCAAATTGCCCCCACAGAAGTAGCCCCATTTCACATTGGTGTTCTGAGTGCCTGTTTCCCACGCGTGCACCATTGCTACCATCAGCTAGCACGTCTGCTGATCTCTGTGTGGAGATGAGGCAACCTCTTCTCTTAGTTCGGGGTCACAGCCACTATCCCAGCCTCAACAAAATCCTGTATAAGGCCCTGCTGAGACTCCTCCTGACTCATCTTCACTCTATTTCCCTCCACAAAGGTTCCCAAGAAGATTTTTCTTAAACACTAATGCCCCAGGCTGGAATGTTTTTGGCTTCTCATCACACATAATAGCACTGTCTCGACATGAGTTCATTAGTGATTCCCTTTTTGAAGACTGATTAAAGCAGCTTTCAGGTTGTCCTAGTTTGAGATCCCAAGAAGGCCCCAGACAAGGTTTTCAATGAAAGTACTGTAGCCCATTGGTGGTGATCCAGGGAGAACAGCGCACCAATGAGGGCGTAGTACAAAAAGGGAAGAGAGAAAACCAAGCACATGCTATCCAGCTAGTTACCCCTGTGCATAAGGGGAGCTTAATCCCACAGGAGATTTTGATGGCTGCTCCACTACTTCAGTCATCCAACCTACACTAGTGTCAGCAGTCACTGAAAGAGGGCTGTCTGAGGGAAGGCAGGGGACGTTCCCTGACACTGCCAGCTATGTATGGCATGGGCAGTGCCTGATCTTGCAGCCAGAGGAAATGCAGGTTAGCTGCCCAGTGGACATTGACTTAGCATGTCTGGACCAGTGAAGGCAGGGAACCTGACAGTGTCAGCCATACCCTGTAATCCTGTCTCTCCATTGTGTCTTTCAGAATGAATAAGAGAGCTGAGAAGACACAGAAAGTGTAGGAAATCTGTGGTCCAGCAGCTCAGCTCACATTAGCTACAGGCCCAGTGACCAAGGCTGCTTTGGCCCACACCTTTCCAGAACACATCCTCAGCAGCAAGATTTTCTTCTGGGGAACTGCAGCCAGTGTTGGGCTGTCAGTCTCTGGGCCCAGGGTGTGGTTAGTCCCAGGCTTCAAAGCTAAGACCAGTCTAAGCTTGCCCAATCAGTACATGCCATCCTGCTGGCCATCATGATTGGTTCAGAAATGGTCATATGATCCAAGGTTGTCCCATCAAAAATAGTCTTTATACTGCACGTACTGGGATGGTGGACTTGTGGGTGTTAAGCTCCTGGACACCACCTTGCCATCCTGGCATCTGTATGTTTTGAGGGTGGTAATACCTGAGAGCCTCTGCAGTGGAAAGCCGGCAGAGAAGTGAGAGTCTGTATTGGCACTGCTTTGAGTTGTAGATGTGTCATGCCTAATGTGAGATCACCCTCACACTGTTTAGATATAGTCTGATTTAGGCTTATGTTGCTTGCTACCAATAGAACTCTGATCAGTTCACCAAGGAAACCTGGGGAAATGTGGTCATTGAGAATATTTGTGGGACTTTCCTTGCTTGTGCATTTTGAGAATCATCAAGTGGGGTCTCGCAGTGGGAGTCGCCCAGAAACATTGGGGTGGAGGTGCGGCAGCAGCAGAGATGGGACTAATGGGATTCATGGGCTAAAGAGGCTCCTGCTCCGCTGCACCGAGTTTTTCCTCTTCTTTCCACTGCCCTTTCATACCTCTCTACTCCTCAGCCTTTCCCAATCATGTCTGGGGTTTGGTTCTAGGGATTCTTACACCTCACCGTTCCAACCTGGCACAGCTCAAATATACCCTCCTTGTGAACATGCCAGGATAAGACCCCAAACAGAATGACTTCATCCTTCCTCTGTGTTATGGTTTAAATATAAAGATTTCCCCCAAAGACTTAGGTACTGAGAGTGAGTTGCCTGTTATGGTTTAGATCTAAAACGCACCTCCCACCATGTCTCATGTATCTAAAAGATAACTGGATATGGGAACACTATATTCATTAATGGATTCTCTCATGGATGAGTTCAGTAGCTAAACATACTGTTAGGAGATGGACATGGGTCACTGGAAGAGCGTATTCTTATCCCCAGCTCTTGCTACTCAGCTTCCTAGATGCTTAGATCACTGTTTCTTCCATCATGCCCCTCTGCCATCCTGTGTGTTCCTTGGAGCCAGCTCACCACAGACTGAGATTGCGAGCCAAAATAAATCCCTCCTCCTTTAAGCTGTAAGGTCAGGAGTTGTGTTGTGTTCCAACAACAAAAATGACTAAGACAATCTGCAGTGTAACAGTGTTCAGAGGTGGAGTCTAGGGAACTGACTGGCTCATGAAGGTGCTAATCTCATCATGGATTAATTCACTATGAGTTAGGTAAATGGGTTTTTTGAATTTTATTGTTAAGCAAATAAAACTGAACAAAATAAAACAGAATAAAGCCAATCAAAACAAAACAATGAAAGTAATACAGGATTTCAAAATAGAGTAATAGGAAATCAACAATGGCTACCATAATGCCTCTTGTTATCTTCAAAATTACTGTCCATACCATCAGACATAATAAAATCAAACAGAACAGAATAGAATAAAACCAATCAAAATAGTACATTGTAGAAAGAAAAACAATAAAATTGAATAAATAGTGAAAACAATATTGGATTTCAAAAACAAGACAGAAGGAAATCCACCATAGTTGCTATACTGCATATTGTTAGCTTCTAAATAAATGCTCAGACTACCGGGTTTTGGCCTGCAAAGTCAGTCAAACAATCCAAGCATTAAGTTGTTTTTGTATCTCAGTTGCTATCCACTCAGTCCATGTTCCTCTGAATCCGCAGGTGCTAGAGGTGGGTGGGGGAGTTGCTCTTCTTGTCTCCTGGCCTGCATGTCAGCTGGCTCATAGGAAGGCACGTGTTGGCCTCTTGATTCTCTCCTGGCCCCACATGGCTGCTACTGGCTCATAAGAAGGGCAAATTGGCCACTAAATGATATGCAGGGCCCAGAAGAAATCAGAAAGCAATTGGGAATATGACTTTGTAGGGTGTATTTTGTCTCTTGCCCCTTCTTCTCTTATCTCTGCTTCCTGGTCACCAAAGTGCGAGCCGTTTTCTTCCACCACACCTTTTCAATAAGATGTTTCTGCCTCTGCACAGGCATAGCAAAGGAGCCCAGCCACTGACTGCAACCTTTGAAACCACAAACCAAAATGGATCTTTTCTCCTTTAAGCTGTTTACAGCAGGGAGTTTGGTCACCGTGAAGAAAGCTGAGTAGCATACTCCATGCCCCCAGCCTGCTGTACTACCTATGTGCTTCTGTTTTGTGCAGAGTGTAGTGCTCCATATGTTTGCCCATTCATTCTTTACTTCCAGTCATTTACTGAGTGTTTTCTCTGTTTCCAGAACTGTTTTATACATTGGGAATGCAGCAGAGAATAAAAAATCCCTCTCCATGGAGTTTATATTCTAGTAGAGGATCAGGCAGTAACAATCCATACATGCTGTACCTGAGAGTCAGTGCAATAGAGAGAAATCAAGCCGAGAGGGAGGATGGGGAGAGCGAGAGTGGGCGAGGGGTGCCATTCCAACAGAAGCAGCCAGGGCAAATCTTTCCTTAAGGTAAGACTTGAGTAAAGGCCTGAAGTAAATTAGGACGTGTAATGGGTCAAATGACAGCTGTGGAAAGGTGTGACCCCATCCCATTTGACAGAGGTGCTTTGAAGATACCTATAAATTAAGGATCTCAAAATAATATCATTCTGGATTATTTTGAGGCCCTAAATCCAATGATAAGTATCCTTATAAGAACACAGAGAAATCCAAGAAAGAAGAAAGCCACATGCAAATGAAGACAGAGATTGGAGTGCTGAAGCCACAAGCCAAGGAACACTTGGAGCTGCTAGCGTGGAGATGCAAAGAATGATTGCTCCAGAGAGACTTCATAGGAAGTGAGGCCCTGCCAACACCTGGACTTAGGACTTCTGGACTTCAGAACTAAGAAAATGAATCTCTATTTTTAAGTCGTCAATGTGGTGTGGTGGCACATGCCTATAATCCCAGCACTTTAGGAGGCTGAGAAAAGAGGATAGCAGGGCTGGAGATTTAGCTCAGTGTCATAAGCGCCTGCCTGGCAAGTGTGAGGTTGTGAGTTCAATCCCCGGTACAAAAAAGAAAAAAAAAAAAAAAAAAAGAGCATAGCAAATTTGAGCCCAGGCTGGGCAATTTAGAAAGATTCTGTTTCAAAAATTAAAATTTTAGCAAGGGATAAAGTGTACTCAGTGTGGAGATCCTAAGTTCAATCTTCAGTTCTGAAAAAATAAGTGAAAACGTTTAGAGCAGTGATGGTGAACCTTTTAGAGCTTTTGATGACAATAAATAGCTTGCTGTGGCACGTGTGCTGTAAGTTTGCCACCACGTACTGTTTTTATAGCAGCCCTAGGCATTCTAATACAGATTTTAGGACTAAGAGTAGGTTGTTGCTGCAGCAAATATGTAAAAATGAGAAACTGGCTTTGGACTTGGATAGTGGGTAGAGGCTGGGGGGATCTGGATGTGCATGGCGGGTTACGGCACTGCAGCTGGAGAGGACTGAACCAGGGACAGTGGCAGGAGTCTAGGACATAGAGGCTGCAGGGACCAAATCAGGAGATCATGTGGATCCTGGGTAGTTTTTACCCTGTGTGAGACAGAGCAGTGACAGGGTTTGGAAGCAGAGGAGGGAAATGGTCAGACTTAAAGTGTGTGTGTGTGTGTGTGTGTGTGTGTGTGTGTGTGTGTGTGTGTGTGCGCGCATGCACCTGTGCTTGTATGTACACAGGTATGTTACCAAATTGAACCTAGGGCTTCCACATTGAGTTACATCCCCAGCTCTTTTTTATTTTTCATTTTGAGACAGGGTCTCGCTAAGTTACTCAGCCTAGGATCAAACTTGATATCCTCCTGTCTCAGCCTCCAAGATGCTGAGATTACAGGTGTGCACCATCAGCCCAAACTTATAGTCAAAGGTGTGAATAAACATAGCAGACTCCAAGTTACATCTTATTTGTGCCTGTATCTTGCTATTTGGCTAAATCACAAGCAATTTGAGGGCAGAGGCTACACCTTGAGTGTGGTTTGTTTTATTTTTTATTTTTTGAATCTCTAACATCCAGCTCTCATAATCAAAGAGTTGCTACAGATTAATAAGAAAAAGATCAAAAACATGAACAGAAGAAATTGAAATGTCTAGAAAATAGGAAAAGAGGCTCAAATGCATCCTTAGAGATCTTGCATTCCAAGAAAAATGCAAACATGTTCACAAAAAGACATAAATGGCTGTTCATAGCAACTGAACTAATAAGTAAAATCTTAGGCAGCTCAAGTGTCCATCAACAAGAAAATGAATTTGGAAGACACAGTCATGGTAAAAAAAAACAAACAAAAAAAAAAAAACCAAGAAAATGAATAAGCACATTGTTTCTCTATGTAATGGAACACTACTCAACAATAAAAAATAGTTAACTATCGTGTGTGTTATTAAATTGACATGGACAAATGTCACAGATATCATATTAAATAAAAGAAGCCATACACAAACATGTACAAATTGTTTGACCCATTTATAGAAGGTTCCATAATAGGCAGAGAATCTCTGATGAAAGCATAAAAACAGTGATTGCTGCTGAGGTTTGGGGGACAGGGGTAATGACAGGAGGGCATTTTCTGCGGGGTAATGTTCCATACCTTGATAAGGGACTGGGATGAAGTGCTATAGATGTTTATCAAGTGATACACTTAAGATTGTTGCATATGTAACTTTTATTGGGGGGCAATATGAAGCCATAAATAGATACTGAACTGTAGTTAATGATGTGCACTGTTGAGGAGTGAAATGAACTGAAATGTAACTTACTTTGAAATGTATTTTAAAAGTAGTAATAGATGGATAGAGGGATAGGTGTTAAGGTAAGTGTAGTAAAACATTTACTGCAGAAATCCAACATCTGTTGGATGTTCATTGTAAAATTCTTCTGACTTCTCAGGGTGTTGAAGCCTTGAGGGGGAAAAGTAACTCAGTGATCATGGACTTTCAAGTGACTGTAGCATGAGCCTCTATCATCCATGTACTGACCTGGCAAAGCCATAAAGACTAGTGCTACTTAGGACACACATGGGGTGGGAACTGTCTTGTACTAAGATGAATGAAACCAGCATGAGGCCCCTGCCCACAGCCATCAGCCCTGGCATCCCACATACTTCCTTCCTGTTGCCTCCTGCCCTGAGAATCTCATCCCTAACATAGGATGTATACAGTATTGTTTCCTGTTTTGCTTGAAGCACTGGAGTATTAACATTTCTCCACTTTAAAAATTCTTTGTAAATACTGTACTTAAAGAAAACTGATAGCCAAGAATGGTGGCACATGCTTGTAGTCCCAGCACTCCAGGATGCTGAGACAGGGAACTTATTAAGGAACTTTGGAAGCAGAGGAGGGAAATGGTCAGACTTAAAGTGTGAGTGTGTGTGTGTGTGTGTGTGCGCGCGCGCGTGCACCTGTGCTTGTATGTGCACAGGTATGTTACCAAATTGAACCTAGGGCTTCCACATTGAGTTACATCCCCAGCTCTTTTTTATTTTTCATTTTGAGACAGGGTCTTGCTAAGTTACTCAGCCTAGAATCAAACTTGATATCCTCCTGTCTCAGCCTCCAAGATGCTGAAATTACAGGTGTGCACCATCAGCCCAAACTTATCGTAAAAGGTGTGAATAAACATAGCAGACTATGTTACATCTTTTTTGTGCCTGTATCTTGCTATTTGGCTAAATCACAAGCAATTTGAGGGCAGAGGCTACACCTTGAGTGTGGTTTGTTTTATTTTTTATTTTTTGCATCTCTAACATCCAACTCATAACTTATTGAGGTCCTGTCTCAAAATTTAAAAAGGGTTGGGGATGTAGCTCAGTGAAAAGGTTCTAGATTCAATTCCTAGTACCCTCCAAAGGCCAAAACAAAACAAAAGATTTGTATTCTCTCTTTCTCTCTCTCTCTCTCTCTCTCTCTCCCTCTCTCTGTCTCTCCTCATTCTTAGTGATTTTGAAACTCACTGTGGAAAAATCAAGAAGTGCAGAAAACACCAAGAAGAAAATAGAAATTCCCATGGTGTTACCATCTTGTGGCGTTTTGTGGGTCCTCCTGCCTGTCTTTTCTGTGTACGTGCATGTGTACACATGTTCACACCAGTTCATATGTTGTGTGCATTATAACATTACTGGGATCCTGTAAGACACTGTATTTTGTTACTTGCTTTTATTATTTCAGGAAATTCTTATGGCACATGTATTTCTATCTGCCTGGTTCTCTAATGAGGGCCTTAGCGTGTCTTTGTTGTTGGAGGATCAGCCTAGCACTTGCTGTGCCTCTTGGAGAAGCCCAAGGCTAGGACATCAGAGATGTGCAGGCTCCTGAGATGTCTTCTGCACAGGCTCTCGCAGAAGCACTCCCTGATCATGGGCCAGGGGAAGGGTGGTGTGACTCTGTTCTCTGGTCCAGGGTGGCTTCCCCACCAGCCTTCACCAGTGCTTGGTGCCAGGGCTCAGCTGGGAGCCAATTCATAATCATTGTCCCCTCAGCATTCCACTGCCTGGCCTGACCTGGCCTGAGCTGCCCTCAGGGGCCAAGTCGGGTGAGGAGCTGCCCTGAGTGGCCCTGAAGGCGGGTGTTTGTGGCCGGCAGTCAGGGAGTCTTGCTTCAGCAAGTCTGTTGGCCCAAGAATCATGTCAGGCCGCTTTCAGCCCGAAGGAAACCCCTGTGCACTAGGCCTCATTGTGTTTCAGGATTTCCCGTTTCCTGACCGCCTAACCTATTTATGGGCTACAATGACTCTTTCCCCAGAGAGGCCTCTACTGTACTCTGGCCCAATCAATGAGTCCTCCGGATTCTACCCATATAGAACAGGTCCAACCAGCGCTTGGCCCAGGCCAAGGACAATAAATGTCATTTTATGAGCTAAGTTTGACAGGTTGATAGAACCTGCCAGGGTACTGGATTAACAGTGCGGAGGCTCTGTCTGAGCACCACAGTCCATCAGAGACCATGTAAAAGACAGTGGTGGTGAGTAGCATGAACTCCCAGTCCTTGGCTAACAGCATCATGACAGGCACTCTGCACTGGCTCCAACTTCCTTTCTGAGCTTACCTCCTACCTCCCTTCTCTCCCCAGCCCTCCAGCTGTGGTCCACTCCCTTTTCTGAACACATCTGTCTTCTTTTGCCCCAACTCCTTTGGTCCTGAGGCTCTTTTTTGTCTAACATATCCTTTACCTTCACTGTCAGCAATTAAATCAGGCAAGATTTTAACAAATGCAGCAGGCACCGTGCAGCCATATAATTCTTACTCAATCCTCAAGGCCCCAGTTCAAGCATCATCTCTCCTGGGAGGCTTTCTTGTGCCTCTGAACCTGGGCCCCACTCTGCCCTGTCCTGATACCAGTTCACAGGAGAAACTATCAAATGAATTCTGTGGGTGCCTCAAGTGAAGCACCACAGAAACAGAGCCTGAGACAGGACTTCAGCGCAAGTGTTTTTTGTTTGCTTTGTTTGGTTGCCCAGAAAAGTATAAAGTAAGTATTCTTAGTATAAAAAGAGAGTCAAGCAGTCCCCATAGTAACAAATACTGTGACAGGGCTGTGCAATATTTGCTACTCATATACACAGGAGACAACTGCTGCCCCAACATCTGCTAGGCCAAATTCTCTTCACTTCAGGGACATAAACGTTTTCATACATGATTCATCAAAATCATATGTCATCCCCTAGCAACCAAAGTGATATGTATATTCCAATTGAAAATAATCATACATCTCACACATGCAAACTTAAAACCCCACATTAAAAAGACTCCCTGCCGTCAATGTGTGATTCTATCTTCCTGTGCAATAACACTGATTCCGTCCTACTTCCTGCACCACATACATCTCTCCTGAGTTAAGTAATGAGCAGATGGTTTATGGAGATTCTCAGGAGCACTGTAGGAAAGCGATGGGAGTAGATGGTAGCCTCAGGAGACATCTTGCCCAGCCTGATCCCAGTATGAGTACCTGAGCATTGGTGGCACCCAGGAAGCTGTGGCATGTAGAGGCCAGGGACAGGGCCTCTGCTCAGAAGTGCCAGGCACAGGCAAGTAATGTGGCTCCTTCAGTCAAGACCAGTCCTCTGGAGAGGTGTGAGGGATAGAAGCCAACAGCCACAGCATCTGGGGGAGGGGCACCGGCTTGAGGTCTCAGGGTCTTGAGTTTCATCTGCTGCAGGGAATTTCACAATGGTCCCAGGCACTGCAGAGCTCAGGGGGACACCAAAGGAGCACTTCGTGCCAGACATAAGCCAAGTGCAGGGAGGGCCGTCGTCTCGGGGCTTGGCTGAGCCCAAGTTGTGCAGCTCTCCTGCCCCAGTACCTTCCTGCAGGCCTGGCATCCAGGCCCCAGCCTCATCCCTCTGGTTGTGTCCATCTTCCTGATGCTGTTGCCAGCCTATCTATGAGTAGAGAAGGCTCCAGAAAGGCCACAGGCCTCTGTGCAGATGTCCTAGACAGCCCTGTCCACCACCCACTCCCGTCTACCTACACAAGTCACCTCTATACTGGCAAGCAGCTCTCCAAAGCCCTCCCACTCCTAGAAGCTTCCCCTTAAAGGCCCCGCAGAGAGTTGCTCAGTTCCAGCCCCAGTGCTAATGACCTTTCAAGTTTAAGTGATAGAAGATGGTTTGTGCAGGAGCCTAACAACTGAAATCATCTTTCTGGGGGAAAAAAAGCTTTTCTGGTCACCCATTTTACAACCATACTCTACCCAGTGGTGAGGCTGGCTTACTGGGTTCATCATGGCTATCTATGCTGGCTATGGTGGCCTGTGCCAGTCAGGTGGTGGCAGCATCTTCCCGATGCAGCCTGCTTCTGTCCTGATCATAGCTATAGGTGATAATGGCCAGGCACTCATCATTTCTTCACCTGGAGAACACCTATCGTGTGTGGTGCACACTCATGCACAATCACACTAACACAGGCATGCACATTCTCACGTGATACACATGTACGTGCTTGTGCATGTTCTCACATCCTCTTACTCCCACACACGCATCACCCGCCCCGCCTGCAGCGCCTGGGACCCAGCAGTGCTGCAGGAGGGAGCTGGGAGAACACATGCATTTTCCAGCTGTTGGGCTCCTCCTGCCAGAAGGGAAGGGAGGAAGAGACGGAGGCGGTGGGGTGGGCTGGGATGGGCAGTGAAGGGCAGAGTAGGGGTGGCCCTGGCTGCCTTTCCATGGAAGGATCAGTTTTCCCCTGGAAACACGCAGCTGGACTCCTGCTCTCCACGCCTCTCCCCCACTGGTCTTTTCCTGATGTTCCTGGAACAAAGGCTGGGGTGGGGAGGATGAGGTGCCAAGGCTACCTGGACACAGACACAGGGTGACTTCCCCAGCCCAGGTAGAGTCACAGAACCCTAACCTTGCTCCACTATTGTCACGAACTACAACTGTGCCCTACAGGGGGAAACGGAGGCAGGGAGCATGAGAAATCCTTCCTCCACACTGATGCTGCTGACACAGAAATACTGCAAAAGCCATGCCCTTCAAGGAGTCACGGAGATCAGGTCTCTGGGGAAGGCCATGGCACTTCTGTGGGGGCCTTCACCCCGTGGGGAAACTCCCGCTGGTGTCCACTGGATCCCCCTGCATGCCCGCCTGCATGAATCGAGAACAGATCAGCACCCCTTGCCTCAGCCAGTGTGGCCCAGCCTGGGAAGATGGGGAGATAGGGAGAAGCCCCTGCCGAGAGCCCCAGTCTGGACCACCTGGTCTTCCCCTCTGACTCTTGCCCCTATCTCCTCATTGGCTGTCTTCTCTCTCCTCTCTCCCTTTTTAGTTCTTTTCTTTCCTTTAATGTCTCCTTTGATTTCTTGCTCATTCTCCTTTCCTTCCTTTCCCTCTCCCCCACCCTCCTTCTTCACCCCCCACCCCGCACTCTCTCTCTCCCCTCCCAGCATTTCAGCCGGCTATTCTGTGGGCCTCTCCCCAAGTTGCTCCCCTCGCTCCCCAGACTGCCCTGTCCCATTTACCTTCTCCTCCCCAGTGCTCCCTGCCCCCTGATGGCTCCTGCTGCAGCCCTCTTGCTCAAGACAGAGGCCAGGTGCATCCTGAGGTGCCCACCATGCACTGCCTCATCTTCCCCAGGTTCCCTGTGGCTCACTCTTGCCACTTCTGCTGTTTGGTGCATGTCCTGGCTCCCAGTTGCCCCAGAACTTCACTGTGAGGGTGCACTGCACCTGGGGGTGCTTGCCGCTGATGACGAAGATCCCCTGCTATGGTGCAAACCCCTGGGCCCTTCCCCACCTTGTCAGGCCCCTTCCCCATCTCCCCCACCATCTCTGCTTCAGGCTTATGCCTCCCTTAAGCCTTTGCATCTGCTGGCCACCCACCTGGGGAGCCAGGTGCCAGCCCTCCATCTACACACATTCCCGCAGGCAATGCAGCTTTTATGTCACTTCCTGATCAGGAGCCCCCACCTCTCCACAGCCTCTGGGTGGCCACCATTTGTGGCTCACCAATGTTGTGTCCATTGTTTCCTGTCCACCTCCCTTTAAAGGCATGTCTCTGTCCAGCAAATATCAAAGCTGTTGTGAGGACCTGACACAGGTTAGGAGTAAGAATACAGGTACAGACCAGCCAGGAGGAATCCCTAACACTCTCATACACCCCAGGACATTAAAAAGGGGGAGCCTGACTCCTTCATTCTACAGCTGGGAATCGTGAACCCCCCTTCCAACCCTGCATGCAGGGCTCTTTGTCTGTGTGGCCCATGAAACCAAGGTGCTGCTGGCTGACCAGTGTCCCCTCAGCAGCCACCCCTCAGCTCACAGACCACCATTGTCTGGCCTGGCCTCAGTCTCCCACATCCTCTGAAAGGGAAGGACAAAAATCTCCCTACCCCCAGACCCCACCCCTGCCCCTGCCAGCTGAGAGCTGGTGCAGCTGAAGAGAAAGGGGGTCTTTATGCCCATGAGCAGGAGGGTACCGAGTACTCTCCCAGTCTGCCTGCAATGCCCTCTGGTGAAAAGGCCCTTTGTGGTCTGCTGAGATTGGTGGGGCAGACAGAGAACCTTCCCCACATAGAAAGGGGTGGCTGCCAGTTCAGGGGTCCTGCCCTGGGTTGAGGTCACAAGCCACAGAATGGAAAGCCTTGGGCCCAAGGACCCAAGGAAGAGACCATCTGACAACTGGAAATGAGAAAGGACACAAATGACGGTAAGGCTCATCACATCCTGTATCCACACAGGCCCTGTTTCCCCACAGCAGCTGCACTGTCTGGTGGCACGGTGGCAGAGGTGGGCCCATCCCACTCCCCTGCTCGGACTTCATCCTCACCATTGTCTCACTCACCCATTCTGCTTGGCTGTTTTTGATTCTCTTAGCGAACAGTCACTCCCGGGATTTGCAAATGCTGCTCCTTGCCTCAGAATGCTCTTCCATGAGATGTCAAAAATGCTTGTCACCTCTCCAACAGATCTCCTAGGGCTACCCCTAGTCCAGTCTCCTCAGCTGGCTTCAGTCTGTCACCCCATCACCACCTACTCACTCATGTAATTGTATGTACATATTTGGTAGCCTTTCCAGCTGGAATGTAATTCCACGAGGGAACTCACTGTCATGTGTTTCAGGTTCCTGTGCTGAAATATCTCAGGCCTGGGGGTCATGCACACCTGTGATCCCAGCATTTGGGAGGCTGTGGCTTAAGTAACACCTGGGCAACTTAGTGAGACACTGTCTCAGAATAAAAAGTTTAAAAAACAGCTGGTGATGTAATTCCATGTAAAAGTCTTAGGTTCAAGCCCCAGTACCACAGAAACAAAAATCATCTTAATTCAGCTTCTCTCCCACCCTGAGAGGGAGGCACAATGGTTCCATTTATAGAGAGAGGCTCTGGCAACCGAGGGGTGTTTCCCAAGTTATGCAGTGAGGTAGAACTGGGAGCCAGACTCAGGGCTGTGAGTCCTGAAAGCGTGCCTTTCACCAGTGTCCCTAGTGTCAGCCACATCTACCACGACCCTGCCTGGGTTGTCCTCAGGACATGTTCCTGGAGATGCTTTCCAAACAATCTCAGAGGCTCACAGAGCCCAACCCCTCCCACCTGGATTGGAGGGATCCCAGTGCCAGGCCCTGGAACAGAGCCCAACCAGCACCCCTCCCCCAGTGCTCCATCACTGCCAGACCTCACCCTCGCAGGCCGAACTGCCAGCTGTGCATCCTCAGACAGGGTTCGTAGACCCCACCCACCTGTCTCAGGACAGGAGCCCCTGTCAGCAGGTGCGTCTG
This sequence comes from Cavia porcellus, assembly GCF_034190915.1. Taxonomy (NCBI): domain Eukaryota; kingdom Metazoa; phylum Chordata; class Mammalia; order Rodentia; family Caviidae; genus Cavia; species Cavia porcellus. Next base: position 84,833,650 of record NW_026947487.1, read on the forward strand.
TGAGAGATGCGGGCCAAAAGGGGCTTCTGGGTCTCACCCCTCTACTACAAGCCAGGGAGACAACACCAGAGAAGCACTCCCTCTCCCCTCGCCCCCTGCTGGAGGGAGGGAAAGACTGGCTACAAGACTGAGTCAGTTTCCCCTGAAAAGCCAGTCAGGTGGTGATGGGCAGAAGGCCCAAGCCCTCCTCCATGAGTGGAGAGGGTCTCTTCAGGGCCAGCCGGGAGCCATGTGGAATCCATCTGTAGAACTTCATGGAAGGACCTGGAATGCTGTTGGCAGCTCTCTGCTGGACTGCACTGGAAAAGGGATCTCCTTATAAAAGCCAAACTTGGCAACCCCCTTGGAACTACCTGCCCCCTTCCCTCAGATTATATGCCATTCCTCCCTACCTGCTACCCCATCCCTTGGCACACCCCCTTCCCCTATGGCCCTTGTGAGCTAAGAGCAGAGCCTCAGAGAGCAGCAAGTCCGTCCCTCCAGCAGGCAGATGGGGAAATGGGCTCAGGGGGAAGCCATAGGCTGCCAGGGTGGCAGCCAGCAGTGGCAGAGCTGGGTGCGGGGTAGCAGCGTGGATGGGACCCGGATCTGCCTGTCCCCTAAGGCCTGGCACTTGACTGCTTTGAAGACAAGCCACTCCAGTGCAGCTGCTGCCTGCCCTGCTGGTTGGACCCTCTCATGTTGGCAGGCTTTGCACGGGGACACCCGCAAGTGCTCCCTTAGCCCCGTGATCCAGGCTGGCGGAACTTCAGGCCTTTCCTTCTCTCAGCCTCCATGCTGTTCCTCTGGCAAGTGGTTCCCTCTCCTTTCCCTGTAAGCTTGTGCTGTTCAGCTCTCAGCACCAGCAGCAGATGTGACTCCCTCCAAGAAGAGCTTCCTCTCCTCGCCCCACCTGCCTGCCTCCATGATGGCAGGGTTCCAAGGGCTCTTCTGGACCTCACCACCGTGGAAGTCACTCAGCAGGGGTTGTGGCTGAGTCCTGGTTCCTGGAACCACAGTCGGTGTACAGAAGGGGCTCCTGTGTGTGCTCAGAGAGCAATCTGGGTGAGGGAGCAGTTGGTCTGAGCTCCTCATGAGCTGAAGGGTGGGGAACACTGTGGGGAGCACGGCCCCCTCTGTTCCCTCAGGCCACTCCACACAGCTGGAGAGGTGGAACGAGGCCCAGAAGACTCTGCCCTCCCTGGTGTCTGCCTCCTCCATGCTGACTGCTCTGTGGTCACATCTTTCTCCAGAGCACCCGCTGCTCCCCATCCCTGTTCTATTTCTCTGTTTAGGGCAGATTCATTTGCTCATTCCATTCATTCATCAAATTCACCAAGTACTTTCCCTGTGCTGGGCACTGTCCTAGGTACTGGGGATACAACAGGGAAGAACACGGATGTGGGCTCTGCCCTTTCAAGGTACACAGCCCATCGTACCCCTCTTTCCTCCCCAAGTTTCTAGGATCCTCAGTCTTTCTCTCCAGGGAAGATCTCATTTCTCCTCTCCTGGCCATGGATCTCCTCCTCATACCCTCTATGAAGGCAGTGACAGTGATGACTCAACTGTCACTGTCAATGTGCAGTGACAACTACTATCACCATGACAATACTCATCATGCGCTGGTCCTCTGGCTGAATGCCCACCTCCCCCCAGGAGATGCCATCAAAATTCCCATTTCTGTAAATTCCCATCTCGGCTCAGGGACATCACATCCTGTGGGTATGCGATTGTGAGCCGAAGAGCCAGGATTCTAGTCCCAGCTGGCATGTCCTAAGGGAAAGGGCTTAACCACTTGGCCACGTGGCTTTTCCAGCCCCAGAGGGTCATATCCATTTGGCTCTTGGCCTTGCAATAATCCTGTTGGCAGGAAAGGCAGACACCAATGGGAGTATAAGGTCTCCACCAAGCCTACCTTCTGACAGGAAGGAGGTGCTGGACTTGACTAGAAAAGAGGGGCTATCACCCCAGCAACCAGCCAGCCTTGTCCCTGATAATGAGCACCACCGCCCCTTCTAGCAGTCCCAAGCCATGGTCACAGGGATCTCACCTCTTCCTCCACTGTTGCGAGGTCATATGGCCATCATGGAGAGACTGTCCACTTTGTGCTTCCCCCTAGCCAATCTAGGCCACGCTTAGAACTCCATTCTCTGTGCCCCCCACCTCTGCCCTATTTTCTTTTTAGACCATGTCTCTCTTCCACATGGCCACAAGGGTGGGAGCAGCTGTGTGACCTGCCTTCCAATTAGGCCTGGCTCTCTGGTCCTGCTTGCTCACCCAGATGCCAGTCCTTGACATGGCCACTGGGTTTCCTGGTTGGACCAGTGACCCACTCAAAATAACAATTTCTCTTTGCCCTGATGCAGTCTTCCCTGGGGTAGAGAACAGCTGCAAAGGAGCAGGGTGGGACCAGAAAAAACCCACAGACTCACACCAGAGCTGGCTGCAGCAGGTGGTACTGAGCACAGGGCGAGGAGCTTGCCCCACCCTTGTGCCCAGGGCTTCTTTGTCCTATGGATCAAGCTCAGCAGCTGGAGAAGGCAAAACCGGGATTTGAAGGCTGGAACTTAGGACCCTGGGAAACCAAGCAAGCAGCTCGTCTCCCTGGCAAGTGGCTGTGGTGTGGCAGACTACGGCCCCTCCAGGGGGAGAACCACCAGGGTCTTCTGAGATCCACACCACGTTGGAACTTAGGATGCTGGGAAACCAAGCAACCAGCCTGCCTCCCTGCTAAGCAATAGTGAACCTACTGGTGCACGGCCTAGAGTCAAACATCCCACTTCCCCTTCCCCACTTCCACTATCCCCCATTAGCAAATGGGAACCAGAAATCTGAGCATCTCTTGGGAGGTTGACCATAGCAAATAAGGGAGATTTCCTTCTACCATCTCTTTGAAGGCAAATATTTTTATTACGGTTTTGCTTTATTCTGATTAATGGTACTGCTCTATTCAATATTCTGTTTTGATAAGTTCTATAATGTTCTATATTTTATTTTGATATACGTGATTGAAAGAACAACTCTTTTTTTTGTTTTTTTTTTTGTCTTTTTCCTTTTTATAGGTACCAGGGATCGAACTCACGACTGCCTGCTTGCAAGGCAGGCACTTATGCCACTGAGCTAAATCCCCAGCCCCGAAAGAACAACTCTTATAAAAATAACGAAATATACTGTGATACCTGTTACTGTTGTCCCGGTAACCTGCTGTGACGTTCTGTACCAGTTTCACTACACGGTCTCACTTGGCTTTATTCTGTCTTGTTCTGTTGTATTTTACTATTTTAAACAAAAAACAAAAAACACCCTCCACGCCACATCCTTTTGCCTGACCACACACCAGGGGAACAGATGCAGGTTGAGGTGACTTGCAAGTTCCCTGGAGGCCACATTTTTAGGCTGCCCCCAGACAGTGTGAGGAAAGTTGGCAGATCAACAGACTTCCACCTTTCGGGCGGCACCCACTTTCCCTTCTTTGTTCGATGTATTTCCCTTGCCCTCACCCTTTTAGCTTTCAGGGTATCTTATATTACATGTATGTTTGGTAAACCACCTCATATCCTTTTTGGAGTGGAGATAAGATAAATGTTAATATGGTGCTTTCTCCTGACTCTGCTACGATTTATCCTTCCCTCTCCCTGCCTAGGGGCATTTGGGGTCTGAGGAGAAAGGGTTGGCACGGAAAGGCGGGCCTGAGGATTCTCTTGGTACCTGAGTTACTTAGGCTTTAGTAATTGGTTGATGGCTAAGACACCATCCCAAAGCTTCATGGCTCCACTGTTCTGTCTGCTCCTCATTCTGTTTCTGCCGAGCTCTTTGGAAAGTCCTGCAGGGCTTGCTATGGCCACCTCTGGACCTGTGTTCATGGTGGCTGAAGCTGCCATTCTCCTCCTCCCTGTGCTTCCCCACATGGTCTCCTGAAGTGACTTTTCCAGTTAGACAATCAGATTTTTTTTTTTTTAATGCTGGAGATGGAATACAGGGCCTGGCTTATGCTAGACAAGTGCTTTGCCACGGGATAGCATCCCCAGCCGTTGAGTGGCAAGATTCTGCTGTGGCTGCTCAGGCCTTCCGCAAATGCCAAAGCAGAATCTGCCCAGTTACCTTAAGACTTAGCCTGGAACCAGTGCAGGGTCACTTCTGCCACATCCTGTGATAACAGTAAGTGGCAAAATTGAAGGGGAAGGGACAGCATGGACCCTGAAACTATGAGGTGACACTTACAAATTAACTATGTAACAATGTACATGGAAAACATTGATGCAATGCATGAAAATTAAAATAATGGAATTTTTAGACTCAAAAGATACTTTGAACTTTTCTATTTTCATATTTGTAAAAAACAAACATGAAATAAAGGAGGGGCCGAGATGAGGCATCGGGTTCACCCTCGTGCAGTGTCCCCCAGGCAGGTGTCATCCTAGGAGTTAAGTCCTGCTGGCCTCATGGGGCCCTGATGTAGGAGAGGGCTGGGACACTGTCTCTGACTGCCTGGGGTTTTCACCCAGGCAAAGGGGCCGTTGGGCAGGGGCTCTCACGCACAATAGCCTGAACTCCAGTCTGGTGAATCACATCTGAGTGAAGTTACTCAGTGGCTGACGTCTCCTGTCAGAAGCAAGAATGGTGTTGTTTTGAACTTGCATATTGTTCCTGAGTCTCAAAACCCACATGCATCATGCACCTGAGGTATGTTTAATGACTCCTTTCATCTCTTTCTGCTCAAGGGTGCTCCATGGAACAGTAGTAGTAGAATAAGCTATAAGCCTGTTAGAAATGCAGGATCTAGGGCCTCACCTGATACCTGGCAGGCTAAGAATTTTTTTTTTTTATCGGTACTAGGGATCGAACTCACGACTGCCTGCTTGCAAGGCAGGCGCTTATGCCGCTGAGCTAAATCTCCAGCCCCTAGGCTAAGAATTTGCATGTTAACAAAATGCCTAAGTAGAGAGATGTCTGTTTCAGTCATCTCATGACACAGTTATACTTTATTGAACAGTTTTTTGGTGGTGATAAAGTCTTGTTTTGTTTTTAAAAAAGCATTTAAAATACTACAGTCGGGGGGCTGGGGGTTTAGCTCAGTGGCATAAGCACCTGCCTTGCAAGCAGGCAGTTGTGAGTTCGATCCCTGGTACCGGTAAAAAACGAAAAAGAAAAAAAAAAAAATACTACAGTCGGCTGGGTGTGATGGCACATACACCTATAATCCCAGCACTCTGAGTGGCTAAGGCATGAGGATGTCTAGTTCAAGCCCAGCAGCTTAATGACTACATATTGAGAACTTGTCTCAAAACAAACAATAATAAAATCAACTAAAAGAAAGTAACTAAGAGCAGGTGAAGCAAGTTAGGTGTGGAGTGTTAATTCAGATTTTCCCTCCATTTTATTTTATTTTATTTATTTTGAGACAGGTCTCACAGTGAAGATCAAGCTGGACTTGAACTCACTTTTAACCCAAGCTGGTCTCAAACTCGTAACAATCCTCCTGCTTCAGCTTTCTCCCCATTTTAGCACTTAAAATGTGGCTAGTATGATAGAACTGAATTTTAAATTTTATTTAATTTTTATTAATAATGTTTTAATTAAGTAGCCCCATATGGGTAGTAGCTACTGTTCAGGGCAATGTAAACTTAAATTTTACTTTGTGGTTAAATGGCCCACAAACCTAGAAAATCACCAGCAGTCAGGTAATTCTTTGTCCAGAGGGAACTTGTACAGCTCTTGATCTTGTTACAATGTCACAGATGAAAGAGAGAAGCTGGGGCCACTGAGATCCCTAGGGGCCCCAGTGGAAGAGGACAGTGCCCACCAGGGGTTCCCACCAGGTAAGCTTGGTATCCCAGAAATCAGGGGCTACCCTGGGCCATTCTCCCCGGGCAAGGAGGGTGCAGCTGGCATACCTGATGCCACCATCACAGGGAAGGGCAGGGCTCCAGGGTGGGGGGTCTCAGGAAGCCCAGCATCTTCATGACCCTTATTGGAGGCTGGTGGGATTTTCTGGGGTGGGTAAGGGGGAGGGACGGAGCTTTGGGTACAGATCATCCTTCTCTCTCACTCCTCTACTAGGATGCTGACCAAGAGAACACAACTTTCCACAACAAACCATTGCTTCCCTGTAATTAGTACGGGGATCTCACAAATACTTTTTCATTGGTGAAATGAGTCAAGTTCAAAATATGTGCCTGGCCAGAAACACTTATACAGGTACCTCTGCCCCATTAAAATGAGGCATAAGACGTTGGCAAGCTCAGCTGAGTTGTGCAGAAGTGCACCTCAAGAACAGTCTGGTACATTCCCGGAGCTTCCAGAAGAGGTGTCGCGGATCCTCTTTGAATGATCGCTGGTAGATTTTGTACTTGTGCTCTGAGATTTTCTTTGATTTGTATCACAGCACCTGTGGCCGGTTGGAGCAAAGGCAAACTCCACTCACTCCTGCTGCTCGTAGTTGGGGGCTAACATTAGTTTCCAGTACCAAAAGAGGTCAGAGGCCTGGAAGGACCCTAGGATTGAGTGGACACAAGGGCAGCTGTGGGGAGGGGCGGGCTTGGAACCCAAAGGCTAATGTATTTATGGACTGACGTTACAACAGCTACCAATTTTACTGTATTCCCTCTCCAGTACCAGGAAGCAGGGTTGGGGAAACCCAGGTGCAGAGAGAACCTACTAGTATTCATTACTCTCACGCAATAAAACAGTGGGGGCTCCTGGGGACATTTTATCCTCCTTTAATGAGGGTTTCTGTTCAATCTGTTTCCATATCCCACCCCTTGCACACTGTTTTGCTTTACTTTAGACACCATGGAGACCAAAAGACACAATTTTTCCAAGGCTCATGCTCCATCCAGATGTTCAACACCATCCAGGTGGATTTACAATTTGGAGGGCCTCTATGGTTCACATTACAGCAGCCCACATTTTCAGGCTATGGAAAAGATAGATGTAAGTTACATCCTAGAGCTCTTTCTCTAGAGTGTAGACTTTTTTTCTCTAGACTTTTGTGATGGGAGAGGTCATTATTTGCAGATGGCCTAGAGTGAGGGCTTTTTATGTCCCTCTCCTCCCCCAGTGCATCTGCCTTCTGTTCACTCAGAGGTATCACATCAACCTGCACACTCCAGCATGGAGCAGCTCCCAGGTGACACTTGCTCAAACCACTGGGAAGGCGTCAACATGCAGGCTGGATGAGTGAGAGAGTGATATAGCTTTTTTTTTTTTTTAATATATCTTTTAGATTGGGGGACAGTTCATCTTTATTTAAATGATCTGGGCCTCCACGACCTGCATTTTAATAGGCCAGGACCAAGAAACCTGAATTCAACTTTTGCAAATTGAGAAATATTATCAGAAGAGTATATTCATTGTGTATAAGTTAAATAATAACTAAAACAAAAGTCCATGTGTAAACACTTCCCAAGTTAAAAAGCAGAGGATTGCTGATACTTGGAAGGCCCTGAAGTGGCTCTTGAAGGTGTGCCCCACTCATCACCACCACCTTCAGTTAAAACACTCTCCTTGTGTAACACACTCAGTCCCCTGCCTGGATCATATAACATTAAAAATATTAAAAGTAATTTATTATTTTTAATACTTTATTAAAAATAATTTTTTTTGGAGAGTACAGGGATTAGACCCAGGCCTTATGCACCCTGGCTGGGCAAGCGCTCTACCACTCAGCTACATCCCCAGCCCTGTCGTTCATACAAATAGAATGGTGCTTACTCCTGGGTGCCTTCTTGCCACTCTTCCTTTGATGCTAAGGTTCTCCAGCGTGTCCTGCTAGCCACAATCTGTGTCTTTCCTCACCGCCTGTCACCCACTGTGTGACAACACCAGAGCTAAAATTGCTGACTCACTCATGAGCTCTTCCAGGCCAGTGATTTTGCACGCTTTTTCATTGGGCTAGTTTTGAACAGTTGGTCAAAGAAGTTGAGAAATTGCCTAGGACTGGGAGTTCAACAACCTGAGTTTGAACTTGTTTCTATCATTTAGTGGATGACTCTGTGATGTTAGGCACACATTAATCCATGTACCTTGGCTCCCTTATCTATGAAATGAAAATCATAGTTCTTTTTTCAGTGTTATGACACTTTAGTAAAATAATACATGTAAAATGCTTAAAATGTAGTCTGGCCTCTTGCATGCTTTCAATATATTTATTAGCTAATGTTTTTGTTTTTGGCTCTTTTGAGACTGGGTCTGTGTTGCCAAGGCTGGCCTCAAACTCACCATCTCCCTGCTTCAGCCTCTTGAGTGCTGGAATTACAGGATGTGTACTCTTAACCATATTCTTGATGCTTTGTGAACAGATATTTTGAGGTCAATGCCATGATAAGCAGGAGGATCCTGGCATTCCAACAGGAAGCCTTAGGCTATTTATGCCCAGCCTTGACCCATGAGAGCTATGCAGACTTTGTCAGCCTTTTGACTTGTGTGCTAATCTGTTGGTGGGAGGGGCTCCTACACCTTATCTTCCAGGCGGGCTCCCCAACAGGTGCGAAGGCATGGTGCCACCTGTAAAGCAGTACTCCAATGTGCCAAGCTCCCTCTACCACCTTCCTTAGAAATGTTCCTAGCAACTGGGTGCATGGCATACACCATACTTACTGAGGAGGCGGAGGCAAAAGGATCACAAATTCGAGGCCATCCTAAAAGGTGTCTCAAAAAGCAAAATGGCTGGGACATAGCTCAATGCTGTCTGAGATCAATTTCCAGTACCACAAAAAAAAAAAAAAAAAAAAAAAAAAAAGAAAAGAAAAGAAAAGAAAAGAATACAAAGGAAAGGAATAAGGGAGAAAAGGAAGGAGGCGTGGGAGAAAGGAGGAAAGGAAGAAAAACATGGCTCTCAGCACCAGCCCTTCCTGTAAGAACACAAGTGAAGAGGCTCGCCATGCTAGAAGACCAGATACAGGAAGAAAGGGCAATCACATTGTATTAATAATTGCAAATATTTTCATTCTAAGAATGGGAACTGGGACTTCTATCTTCCTTCATCTTTTTCAAAGTGTGAGCTTACTACTCTATTACTCTCATGACCTACTAGTGAAACCCAAACTTTGTCCCTGAGCTTTTTCACCTTCAGTCTCAAGTCCTGGGATTCGGCTACCAAGCAACCATGTGCGGACAAACCAGACCGGCCCTCTCCAGTGGAGGAGGCAGGCCTGGACATCAGCACGAGGGATGGCAAAGGATTCCTGTCAAGTGAACTGGGTTTTCATTCTGCCTGTCACTTACAGGGCTGGCACATCTCTCTGAGTTCCAGTGTCCTTGTCGGTAATATGAAGAGATGATGATCAGACAAAAAGAGGTCCAAGGTCTTTTCCAGCCACGGAGGGGCCAGTTTTCCTATGTCCCCTGGCATACTTGCATCTCTCAGACGTGCTGCACGAGAGGCTGGTTTGGCAGCCTCTCTTATCTGCTAGGCTGGGCCATTGAGGAAGCAGTCTGTGGGCCAGTGGCAGATCTCCTCTCCCTGACGTAAACCCTGTTGGGAATGCTTGCCCGCTTTCCTTCAAGTTCATGCCAATTAACTCTTTTAGAAGACAGTTCCTTCCAAACACACAACAGGGCCTCCAAGGCACTGTATGCTCTGTCACCATGACCAGCGGTCACCCTGGCCCAAGCTCCATGAGGGAGGTCTCCAGCCTGCCCTTCCTTTCCTTTTCAGCCTCTCAACTGGTGTTGTCACCCTCCTGCTGACCAAGCAGTCGCCCATGCCATTATTCACACTGGCCTGGCTCAGCTGGGTAACACACTGCACCAGCCTGAGCGCCCCGTCACTTCCTCTCGGATGGATGTGCAGCATCTGGGAAGGCAGGCAGCTGCTGCCTGCTACCCAGGGGGCAGTGAGGTAATCTCCATGCGCAGTCTGACAAGTGCCCGGGGTGAAAGGGGCTCTGTGTGGAGGAAAGTGCCTGTTTCTCTGAATTTCCAGGAGCTCTTCACTGATGTCCTGGCACCAAGAGGAAATGAACGGCTAACCCAGATTCTCTCTTCCCCACAAAAGCATCTTTCATCCTGATTGCAGAGATTTCACTATATAGTGGCTGGAGACAAGAAGCTCTCAAATCCGGTCAGCCCCACTCCTTTGGGGGACTTCCGAGGTAACACCTAAACTTAGGGAGACAGGTAGATGGAGTCTTAGCAGTGAGAAGGCTGATATGCTGAAAGTTCAGAGAAAGGGGACATTTGGATTTGACGGGGGTGGCCCTGAAAGAGCAGGCTGTCAGGGGTGCACTGCCATGCTAAACTATCAGACTCTCGAAGGACATGGGCAGTATCTGTGGAAAGGTGGCCCCCAGGGAAAAGGCACAGCTGTCTTGGCTGAGCCAATGCAAGCATCAGGCCCTTAGCAATGGTGAGAAGTAATCAGTCATGTGAGGTAGCAGCGTGGTCCTTGCCCACCCAACACAAGTACCCCAGTGGTCCTGCCCTCCTGTTTGGTCACGCTTACCCAGAGCATGACACACACACACAGGAGGGTAAGGATGTGGAGAGGATGCTTTTGCTTTTTTTCGGTGATGGCGAGGGCTGGAGGGGAATGAGTGAACCCAGGGCCTTCAGTTACATCCCCTCCCCTTTTAGTTTGTTTATTTTTATTGTAAGACAGGGTCTTGCCTATTTTCCCAGCCTGGACTCAAACTTGTGCTCCTCCTGACTCAGCCTCCCACTGTACTTCTTGCCACTTCACTTCTCAGAAGGTGGCAACAGTAATGATAAACCTAGTTCATATTTTCACCTCATCCAAAGTCAAAATGGTTGACGCCCACAATGCCAGCCTTATCCCCATGGAGTAAAAAGCAAATCCCGAGTCTGAGTGGGGACACAGTATCTGGAATGGACTTTTGCTCATTTTGAATTTGAAATTTTTTTTTGTTGTTGTTGGTCTTTTTCGTTTTTATCGGTACCAGGGATCGAACTCACGACTGCCTGCTTGCAAGGCAGGCGCTTATGCCGCTGAGCTAAATCCCCAGCCTCCGAATTTGAAATTTTTATAACACTATTTCTCTCTTAAAAAATTATTTCGGGATTTGGATGTTGCTCAGTGGTAGAATAATTGTCTAGCATGTGAGCTGCTAGGTCTAATTCTCTAGTATAAAAAGTATACAAATGACATGGAAACCATTCTGCCCAGACGTAATGACTGTACCAGTTCTGTGTCCTTCAAGGTTTAGGCAGATCTGTGTATGCTCTGCCTTGTCACCAAATTATTGCCCCCAATGACAGTTGAGGGGAATGTCACAGAGCTGCATCAAATTTAACTTTTGCAAATTTAACTGTTTGTACCTTCCCCTGCCTCCCTAAATACAACAGTGTCAGACTCATTTTGCTAACGAGCCATCTGCCCCACAATGAGAGTGAGTGGGAAGGTGGTGCAGGTTTCAGTTCCCTTGTGTGATTCCAGTGTTTAAAGAAACATTTCCTGCAGGTCCCAACACTCAAGGCAAGCACTTCATCTGTAACTCAGGAACAGTGATCCCTTCCAATGCTGAGTCCTAGATTATTCTGAAAAACACACAGGATTCCAGTATGGCATCTTGCAAGTTGTTCAACAGCAGTTTGAACTATATATGTCATTATATTTTAAGCTCAACTTAGGACCCAACACTAGTACAAGGATTCTATTGGCCAGATATTGTTTGTGGATTGGTTTCTTTTTTTTCCTGTCATTTAGCTTATCTTGAAAATTGTTCCAAATCAATGTATACAAACTTTTAAGCACAGCAAGACACTTCACAGCATGAAACATATGGTATGTTTCATTGGAAGCAACACTATTTTCACGAAGGAAAGAAAAACCTTACCACTAAAAAAAGACAAACAAGAAACAAATTTATAAACCAAGAATACAGTATTTGGTTTATTTCCAAGTGAGTATTACACAGCATATACATATATTTAGATATATATAAAACAAAGAATAAATTGTAGGGAGAGATATTGGTCTGAAATTTCCTTATTGGACAACTTTAATTCTCTGTTCGTGGTACAAGTATCTCCCCACACACAAGCAGGCGGCAGGAGAAACTCCAGCAGTCACGTACCGCTCAAAGCACTGCTTATCTCCCGCTGTACTTACAATGCAGTCAGGAAGTTATGGTCACTAGTGTCCATGACAAAGCTGACCATAGCACAGTGAAGTAGTAAATGTTTTTTGCATTTTTCTCCAGATAGTTTCCTTAGGAGTCACATTCAGGGTCTATCACTTGAGTTGCATTCTAGTTATTGCTGAAGGAAAAAAAATAAAAGAGGTGTCAATTTGGATTATCAGAAAACAGCCTGTGCCACCAGCCCTCTACCTCTGGTGACACCTGAGTGGACTCTGAGCTTACATGCAGCTACCAGCAGGAAGGCAGCCACCAGTGTTAGCAGGAACCTACTGGGTGTTAAGAACTAGGGCTAAGAAAGAGGTTCAGACAACAGCCCGAGGGCAGGAAGCAACGGCACGTCCTCAGAAGGGTCAGGATCACTTGTAGGGAAGGAGAGAGCGTTGAAGTATTCGCAGGGGCATCCTTGTGAAGACCTAGCATCTTATGGTACAGGACCTAGCATCTTATGAGACAAGGCACCCCACAGGGTCACCTAGACAGGTCAGTAGCTGAGCTCAGCACTTTCCAGGACACAGTACCCCAACTCCCAGCCCTGTCTGGTTTTGTCTAAGCAGGGCTGCCTCACCTTTGCCTTGTTCTGAACTGGAAGATACAGTTTGAACTCTGCCGGCAGCTCATCTTCTGAGTAGAGCCTGTCTGAGAAGTAAACCCGTCGGATGCGGCAGTTTGCATGGATCTGTGGAGGCAACACTCATTCTGACAGTCTTGACAAGACTCGGTTTCCTCTTTTCCTGATTCTCCCAGAGGCCCTCTCATGGTGCTACCAAAACTGCATCTCTCTGGCATCTCCTTAGCTCAGCTCAGGGGCAGATTCAAGCAAGAAGGGAATTGTGTTTGGTGTATCCACCCATATCCGAGCAGACTTCTGAATATTCCTGGACCTTTTTGATGCTAATGCTCCAAGGACAGTGACTTGGGAACGAGAAATCTACATGGGGCATAAGCCAGCATCAGATACAGCATACACTGCCATGTCCCCAGCATGGAGCTCCATCTGCAAAAGGAGCAGTACCTGTACTCTTAGCGTCTCAATGTAATTTGTGCCATACGCCCGCCGGGTGAAGTCAGATAAGTTGAACTGAATCTGGTTCCAGCCATCATCCAGCCGCATTGGCATGGTACAGATGAAAGGTTTGACCCGAGTGGTGCTCTGATAGTTACTTGCCCGAAACCGCCGGCGCACATTCTTATCATCTAGTACCTGTGATGTACACAGAGGAAGAGTCATGTCAATCCCATCATGGCGGATCACATGACCTTAGTAAGACAAGGACTTGATTCCCACAGCTCAGTTTCTCAAGGCTGAAACCCAGAGGAAAATAAACAGATCAGATACAGCTCACACACTAGACACAGATGGCCTGCAAATAACAAGTTTATCTTATTTGTTGCCACGACAACACCAGCTGCTTATGACACATGACACATTTGGCAGCCACTCAAACCATAGAATGATTCCATAAACATTCTCTTCAAAAAAATCAAAAATAATAGAGACCAGTATCTCAGCATTAAATACTCCCCAAATGGACTCCATCCTAATCTTTAAGCTTTGAAATTTTTTGAATAGCTGTTGACTAGATTTTCCAGGTGCTTAATGTTTCTTTAAGATCTTCACATGAAATTTTTAATACTAATAGCAAATTTATGTCATGTTAACAAGGGCTGTATAGGACATACATAAAGGAAGAAAAGAATATACACAATTTTTTTTTTTTTTGATATAGGGTCTTGCTATGCAGTTCAGGCTGACTTTAAACTCACTTGGTAGCCCAGGCTGGTCTTGAATTTGCAAAGATCCTCCTGCCTCAGCCTTTTGGGTGTTGGGATTCAAAATATTTTTGTACCGTCACTTTTTCCTAAAGTTAGATAGTGTTTGGTACAGGTCAAGGAAAATATATTAATGTACCCATAACTCACCTGAACTTCAAAGGTGAAATACTTCTTCAGGTTTTTGATAATCATAACAAGGAAAGGAAGTTTAATTCCCAATGTCTTCTTAGGGTCTGCAGGACATGTTATATATGTAGTGCTGTAGAGAGGAAATACCAATAAACTACTTGTGTTTTCTCCTTCGTGTTATATATAACAACATATAGTCCGAGAGGGAAAACTGGAAAGCAGTTTTTTTTTTTTTGGTCTTTTTCCTTTTTATTGGTACCAGGGATCGAACTCACAACTGCCTGCTTTCAAGGCAGGCGCTTATGCCACTGAGCTAAACCCCCAGTCCCCCGCTGAGCTAAACCCCCAGCCCCTGGAAAGCAGTTTTAAAAGCTTCACCTATATTATCTAATGAGTCCAACAATCCTTCAGTTAATGAATGGTTAAAAAAACAGACTTGGAAGCCAGGTATGGCAGCACCTACCTATAATCTCAGCATTTGGGAGGCTGAGGCAGAAGGCTCAAGGTTAACCTTGAGCTACATAGTGAGTTCAAGGCCAGTTTGAACTACAAAATGAGTCTTGGTCTCAAAAAACAAGCAAACAAAAAAAGAACTCAAGAATAAAAGCTTGTAACAAGGGACTAGACACTAATAATAAAATATCTGAATGCCAAAATCAGACCAGTGAAACTTAAGAAATTCATCCATTCAGATTTCAAATTTGGTCCAAGAAAACTACAACAGAAAACCAAAATGAAGACCCCCACGGCACTGAAAACCACACTGGTCATTGACTGGATGATCAGCACAATACCCCACCCATACTCTAGGTAAATAATAATATAGTTACTAGTTATATTATGCTTACTATGTGCTAAGCTTGACTCTAAGTATCTTATACAGTCACTTATTTAATCCTCACAATAACTCTATAAGGAACACATAATTATCCCCATTTCACAGATGAGAAGAATAAGGCCTGGGGGATTAAGTTACTTGCCCAAGGTAACCTCTAACTAACAGAGCTGGATTTACTGTGCAAGCCATGCTAGTAACCTCATCAGCACGCTATCGCTGTGTACACCACATGTCCGAGAGAACACAGATGGCAACCTACCTGACATTTGTCCCTTCAATTTCTAGTACCAGGGACTGGATATCATTATCAGTGATTCTTTTGATGTGGCCATTCCGTACCTACAAGGAAGAAAATTAGGTTAGTTAGTACTAAAACTATTCAGCAACAATTTTGTTAGAATTTTAGAGGCCAATCAGGACCACTTAAAGAAAATCACACTGGCCCAAAGGGCATAACACAGAAGTCTGAAACAATGTTTTGTTTATTTGAACAGGCTCTTGCTATGTCGTGTAGGCTCTTGCTATGTCGTCTAGGCTCTTGCTATGTTGTGTAGGCTATTTTAAACTCCTGATCTCTTGCCTCAGCCCCCCACAGCTGGGAATACAGCTGGACATGCATGGCCATACCTGGCTGAAGTTTATAATAGTATGTTGAAGCCTATGCATAGGGAAGCCATGCTATTCCCTCTATGTAGTGCCACATTAGCAATATAGGAATCCCAATCTGTCATCAGGATAAATTTCTTTTCAAAGAAATCAACTCAATTTAGATTTGGCCAACATTTATTAAGTATCTACTCTGTATTGGGAATGTTCATACATATGCTTTTACTAAACTTAGCAACAAAAAAATCATAATGTAGATTATATGATATCCATTTCACAATGTGCACATTGGCACCCAGGAAGTGCAAATAACAAATCCTAAATAGAAGACTCAGGATTCACCAGATCTCCGGCTGCCCCATACTGAATCATGTACTTTGGTTCACGAAACCAATTCTCTCCACAGTACTGGTCTCAGACTGAACTAGACGAGCGAAAACTGAAACAAACTTCCCCACAAGGTCAACACTGAACCCAACTACTGAATTTGATTTGGTCCTTGTCCAATTCATTTTGCAACCAGAATGAGAGGAAGAATCAAGTTCATGAACTGAAGTACCACTGTACTCTGGCCAGAAAGGTCAAAGAAATGCTGAATGTCACTGACAAGGTGGGTGGCAACCAGAATCAGTCAGGTTTACTCCTATTTCATGATTCCTTATCTTTTTTTCCCTTAGTTTATACTTTTTCAAGCACAAATTCAAGTCCCATCTACACCACACACAGACACCTTCTTTAGCCCACAATGACACCTCTTTTTTCTTGTTTTCCTGGCTCATGTTGTCCAGAGTACATAATTTAGTAGCATTTCATACTACATTTATTGAATTATTTGCTGCATATACACTGAGGAACATGTTAAGGAGAATCCATACTGAATATGGATTTGTTCTCTCAAAATATTAACAATAATTATCTTCAGGCTGGAGGTTTAGATCAGCGGCATAAGCACCTGCCTTGCAAGCAGGCAGTCATGAGTTCGATCCCCAGTACCGATAAAAAAGGAAAAAGACAAAAAAAAAAAAGAATAATTATCTTCAAGCATTTAACTTTTAAATACCCAATATGGGCAGCGCAAAGACACACAAAGTCACTTCTGAGACAAAGATGAATGGCTTATTTATTTATGAGTAGGAAAGATTTATTGGGGAATAGGAATAGCTCCTGAGAGGCACGAGGGGTTATCTGTCAGAGGTAAACTATACAGCAAAGTTACAAAGTTCGTACATCATGAGTTAAACTATAATCAACCAGTAAGATTAAAAGTATAGTGGTTTAGCTAATATCCAATAGGTAAGCAGGCACAAAGCAAGGGTATATGACTGACATCATTAACCTGCGATTCTCCATGATTTCTAAAAGAACACTCTGGGAACAAGATGGATCCAGGTGTTTGATGCGTATCTGGACTTAATGGGCTGGGCATGTAGTAGATTGACAACTGGTAGTCAATTTGTTTTTTTTTTTGTCTTTTTGAGACAGGGTCTCACTATGCAGTTCAGGCTGGCCTGAGCTCACTTTGTAGCCTAGGCCAGTCTCAAACTTGCAATGATCCTCCTGTCTCAGCCTCCCGAGGGCTGGGATTACAGGCGTGAGCCACCACACCTGACTCTGGTAGTCAATTTGTATTACATAGTTGAACTGAATCAGCATGGTGCCGGGGGTGGAGGACCCACCTGAGGATTGTTGCCAACAACATGAAAAGGAGAACAGAAGAGGAAGAAGTGGTGCTGTTGGTTCTCCTGGAGAAGCCTGTCATGTTGGCTTCCTGATATGAACTTGGCTGTTCTCATTATTGGAGGAGCTCGAGACCTTGTTGATAGTGAGGATGGCTATGGTACTCTTTGAGGCAGCTCTGGTCCTCACTTTGAGCATCGTTTCCTGACTGACCCACAGCCTGCACAGATCCTTCATCCCGCTGGTAGACTTTCTAGCTTTTACCACTGACCTTCCCAGTGCAGATCCAGGAAACAGACTTGCATGAGACATTGCTGCAGGACCCAGGACCTGCAATCTTTGGGTCTCTAGTGTATGGACAGATTTCCTGCACTCTTTTGTATCTGACTCTTTGGGTGACATTACAAAATAATCCTATAAGTTATGTGTTCTGTATTAAATTGTTTTTCTTGCAAATCCTATGACACGGTAGTACCAATTACAGTGTAATCTCAAATTTCCATTCATTAGTTAAGGAAGTCTGGTCACCATGACTTTAATCTTGAGGTCTTGCCTTTTTTAGATGCACCTCCAGCTATAGTTTTGATGTGTTCTCATCTTCTGCATTGATTTCCTTGAGAACCCGTCCCTGTCTGATTGCCTATTAATCTCCACCTACCTTAGCTGCCTGACATATTCCCCCTCTGAAGGAGTATCCTTAACTGCAGTTAGGGGAGAATGAGTGAAAAGTTTCAATCTAGTTGCTTCAAGTTGAGGCAGGTCAGTGTAGGAGAGACCACAGTCAGGGGCCTTCTCCAGAGAGCTAACCTAAAGGGCCTTGTTCAGAAGTTATACTGGGGTTTAACAGTTATGAACTCCCTTTACAAGGTTCATCTAGTGGACCCTCGTAGAGAGTCTGGCACATTTATTGTGGTTCCATCTGTATGATCACTTGGAGATGGGAACCCTTTAGGCAAGAATAAACAAATTTTTCCAAGAAATTGAAGCATGTACAATCAAAGCATGAGAGGTTGAATGGAAAGGCAGGGTAAGGAAAGAGCCACATCTAGACATTGCTCTTCAGGGACTGGAACACGGACTGTAACCAGCTGGCTCCTAGGTCTCTCCTACTACTGATGGGAGATTACCTATAAGCCTGATATTTAAGGTTTTTTTTTCTTCACCAAATCTGAATTTCTTATCTAAAAATAACAAATTTAATTTATTAGTGCCTAAGTCCCTCCAGTGTTAGATGTAAGATGGAGAGTTTGGTGGTTCTGAAGGACAATTTTGGCTAAGGAACTTAGACTTGCTGAGCTTTTTTATCTGTTACTGTGGCTATTTAGCCTCTCTGAATTGTAATAGTGGTTAATTACAGGTGTGATTGGAACTCCCATCTAACATTTATTTATTTATTTATTTGGTACCAGGGATCAAACTCACACCTTGCGCTTGCCAGGAGAGCACTTATGCCACTGAGCTAAATCCCCGGCCCAACCTTTATTATTATAGAATTATTTTACATATCTTTTGGTTATACAGTACTTTTCTGCTGGGCATTTAATACTAAGTTAAAGTGAGAACTGTGTTAATCGAAATTAACCTCTCACAATTTATCAAGGTCAACTGAGTCTCCTCAGCCATTACTTTTGGAATCCCATATAGAGCCTCCAAGTTTCTCTGTCAGTGTTGGCTGCCAGAATGGGTCACAGTCTTGCTGAACCATGTAGCAGTCTGTGACAGCACAGGGAGACTTCTCTCTCTAGTGATCCTATTTTTTGGCACACTGTACACTGGTGGAATGTGGGCCCATAATCTCCCTGCTTGGGAGGTTGAGAGACTCACTAGAACTGTAGGATCTTGTGGCAAGTTCCTTCATGTCCTGGGTCCTTGTTGATCTTGAAGGTCAGGGCCAAACTATTGGCTGTCTTCTTAGCCTGGTTATCTTTCTAGCTCTGATATCCAAAATTCAGTTGTTGAACACCCAGAAGATTGTCAATCAAGTTTCAAACAGTACACCTCAAAGAAACATCTGGTCTTTTTCCAGGTATTGTGAAAATGACTATGTTGGCCTGTCACACTCAATGACTCAGTCATAGTGGCTTTGCTCCCCTTGTTCACTAATCAGCTATCTGATTACAATTTTGTTTTGCACATGAAGTGAACACAGTGTTGATCCTGCTGGCTGTATTTTTACACATAGATTATTAATAATATGGCATCCTGTTTTAAACAGTAGTCCCTATGAGCTCTGAGTTTGGCCATGTGTGGTGTGCTTGGTGTTTCCCAGGTGACATCCTGCCATCACTGTCTACATTTTCCTGTAATTGCAACTGAGCCTTGTCTTCTCGAGAAAGGACAACATTCAAGCAAGAGTAGGGATGATCAAGCATTATGCATTGTTTCTACTTTCTACAATGGTTGGTACTGTCCTAGGTATAAACTAAGCACTGAAATATGTGCTGACTTCTGGAATTTGTTACCCAAAAAGTTTGCACAAATGAATAGATTCAACGAGGTTTTAAACACTCCTGAGAAACATGTCCACCACGGACTATTATAGGAAGCTGGAGACCCTGGGAAGCATCACAAAGCCCTTCAAGCTGCCAGCTTGAGGAATGCCTTCCCACAAAATACCCTCTGGTGCCACTGTCACAGGCAGAGTGCTGGGTTAGCTGAGCCCCATCTCTGCTAACCTAGCATTTCTTGGGTTTTCAAGACACAAACATCACATTGAAATGATTCTCAAACAAAGCTGGTGACATTCAATGCCCCCTGCTTTGAATTCTGGGCCTCATTCCAAGGGAGATTAAGAGCACAAAGGCTCTGGTCTGTGTGGAACATGCCAACACTGCCCACCTCGTTCCCCGTGTAAATGCTCCAAAAAAGTGGCAGATAGTCCTCCTACATGGAAAATCACACACACTTGTTGATGAAAGAGGAATTAATCAAGAAATTATTTCCAAATAATATGATACAGTTCCAATGATAAGAGCTAGTAGTATTCCAATGAGATGTAAACACTAATTATTCTCAATAACATAAACATTCTTTTAAAGGTGCATGCTGCAAGGTCAAACACATGGTTATATTAAAATCAGGAAGTAATGAGGCTAGGGATGTAGTGGAGTGGTAGACTATTTGCTTAATATGTGTGAGACCCTGAGTTCAGTCCTTAGCGCCCCCCCCCCCAATGTTATTAGGGCCTGTAGACTACTACTGCTAAAAGACAACATATCACTCTTTATCCAACATTGTTTTAAAAAAAATAGCCTTAAACCTAGCCAGGCATGGTGACATACACAGTGATCTTCAGCACTCAGGAGGCTGAGACAGGAGGACTGCTGCAAATACTAGGCCAGCCTGAACTACATAGCAAGAGTCTGTTTCAAAAAACAAGCAAATAAAGAATGGACTTAAATCCCCAAAGAACACTCAAGCCAGAGGTTTCTTTTAACATTACTAAGTAATAACCATTCATAAATTTAACTCATACAGAATAAATATATACTAAGAGCAAGGAACCCAGAGGAAAAATGACAGTTTTTTTTAAAAATAAGAAATATTCATCAAGGGGCCGGGGATTTAGTCCAGTGGCATAAGTGCCTGCCTGGGAAGCACTACATTGTGAGTTTGATCCCCAGTACAAAAAAAAAAAAAAAAAGAAACATCCATCAGTCTCATCCCTAGACTTACAAAATGGCTGCTGCTGTGAAAAACCAGAGAGATCTTGACCAAGAAGTTCAGCTCCCAAAGAAGAAAACCATAAATACTCCCATATCGCAAGCTTCAAGAGCTTGGCAACCAAATTAAGTTAATTTTGCAATGAATTATGAGTTTTCTCCTTTATAAAGTTCAAAGGGCTGCAAATAGAAACTCACTAGGAGGAAAAACGGGGTGGAAAGATTAGGAATCTGCTCAAAGCTTCCTCTCTAGGGTGTAAACGTAGGAGAAAAGGGAAAAACGTGGGGGAAACCTGACAGTCACTCCTGAAATGAAACAGGTCTTCTAGAAGTGATACCCCTCGCTCAGACTGGCTTCTCACAAACACTTCTAGTAAGATACAAGTCCTCAGAAAGCATGACTTCCTTTCCTTAGCTCCCCCCAATTCCAATGTCACTAGGCAGGCCCGGAATTGAGATGAAGATTAAAGAACTGGTCAGCATTTACTGCTCGTGGTAAACACAAATTTTATTTTACTTCCCTCTCAAAATAAAAAGCCAACTGCTTTTTTGTTCTTTTTCATTCATGACACATTTTCTTTCTCCCTTTTTTATTTTTTGGGACAGTGTCTCTCTGTGTAGTCCAGACCTTGAATGCTTGAGGCAGCATCCTCCTGCCTCAGCCTCCCAAGTGCTGGGATTACAGACATGTGCTACCAAAGTAGCACAGTCTCACTCTCAAAGTATGGCTTATGAGAGTTTTGGTCCTCAAAAAATATTAGAGACAATTTTATCTTTATTTCATGTTTCCTTCTACTAGGAGCGTCAGCTCCCAGGGTATTACAATCACAGATCAGAATGGTGCTCAGCTCTATAGACACCAAGAAGGAACAAACTTTCAAGCCTGTCTTATAGTCATTCTCCCAAGCTTTCCATGGTTGCTGGAGCAACTAATAAAGAACACTTATTTTTCCCCCTTCATGTAAGCCCCAGGGAGGAGGGTCAAGCCAAGGGGAAAAAAATACTATGCGGATAGGGAGGAAGCTGGCCAATGCTCCACATTTTTAGGAGTGCTTTAAAAATAACACACGAGCTGTATCCATTCCCTTCCCCTTCCCCCCCCCTCCCCCAACTTTCATTTTTCTAGCCCCACCCATTCATCCTGGCAGGCAGCTGAACCCCAGCCATCTGGCATCCTCGTCTTAATGACACATGTTCCAATTTACCTTAAGCCATTAGAGCTGTCCTTTTCAGTAAGAAGGCATCCGCCCGCGTTTAGGCACTGGGCTCCAATCAGACAATGGGCAGAGGGAGCCCTCTGTGGGGAGAAGTGGGCATAGCTCCCCCAACCACTCAATACCTCAAGGCCTGCACCTTCAGGCTCCAACAGGTCAGAGGCTTCCCATCCTTTACAGGGCTACCCAGGCTGCAGCAGGTAGCAGAAAGCTCTGGGCATATTCAACAAACCCTTAGTTAATGCACTGCAAGTATGTGCCTCGAAAGGACAAGAGTACAAAATGAATGCAATCAATACGCATTACAAACATCTAATAAAATTTTTTAAATAGAAGAAAGGACAAGATTAACCAAAAACACACACTTTCATCCAATTATAGTAAGCTTCAGAATAATGAAGTCTGAACCTGGGAAAGTGACAATCATTTTACTACCTTATGTCTAAATTCAGTCAATTATACTATTGGATATTTCATCATTTTAACTCATACCAACAAGGTTTGTTATTTAAAAGCTAGCATATAAGAACTTTTTCTGGAGATAGGCTGTGTTCATTTTTAAAATTAGGAACAGGCACTGGGCATGGTGGTACACATGCAATCACAGCACCTGGGAGGCTGAGGCTGACTGCCGTGAGTTCTGGCCAGCCTGGGCTACGTAGTGAGTTCAAGTCCAGCCTGCATAGTAAGACCCTGTCTGGGGTTGGGGTGGGGGCAGACAGGAACGGGAATGGAAATAAGGAAGAACACCAATAGGTGAGACAAAGGAAGATAGGAATAAGGTTTCAGTAATTAATCTTGTGTCAAGTTAAGATATCACCAGAAAAGACTGAAAATTATGCAATATTTTAAACAAGTATGAGTGGGACTAGAATGTTGAGTAGTCTCCTTATAAGTCAGGTTTTTGTTTGCTTTGTTTTGTTTTTCTGGCACTGGAAACTGAACCTAGGGCCTCACGCATGGAAGGAAAACACTTTAATGCTGAACTACCTCTTTAGCTCCCTAGCCCCTTTTCCTGAGACATTCTTGTTAAATTGACAAGGTGGGCCTTGAATAAGCAGTTTTCCTGTCTCAGTCTAAGTAACAGGCTGAAAGAAACAATGTTTACAGGAAACAGGACAATTTTTTAATTAAGTATAAGATTTGTGCATCCCAGAAATTAAGGGAATATTAACAGAAATCTCTAATTTCTTCTAAAATCTTGGCTTGAAACCATATAAAGGTTACTATCAGGAAACAGTGTAGCCAGATATTAGGCTAATTCCAAGTGTGTTGAGAAGGAAAGTAAGGTCCTGCAAGTGTATATAAATTAACTTAGTCTACAGGTTCAAGGAAAGCCTCTCAGAGAAATTGCCTTTGAAGTGTGACTTGAGGACTAAGGAAAAAGCAGCTGAATGGCAAGTAAGGAGGACAGACCAGCAAGTGCTTAAGGTGAGAGAATACAGCACTTCACTGCACAGGCTACAGCAAAGAGAAGGGCACCTGGTAAGGTGAGGAAGCGACATGAGGGGCTGGACACAGAGGAAGCCACGGTGTGATGATGGCATTCTAATTTCACAAGTCTGCTTTTGCTGTACATACTTCCTGTTCCTAGGCATCTGAATACTAGGATAAGTTAAATTCCTTATTTTAGTCCTGAGCAAACCTCATTTCGCTGCTACGTTTAATACGCTAAGCCCTGATTTAACTACATATTGTCATCATTGCTAAATTTTTATATAAATCTTTATTTAATCTTCATATTCACAAGAAGTAGATGAGAAAACTAGTTAAGTACCTGTCCCAGGTCACACAACTACAACACAGAACAGTCAGGATACACATCCAAGGTGTCTGATCACTCTCTAGCAGTGGTACGACAGTAGTCTTCCCTTTAAGGAACTTGCAGTCCAGTAAACAGGCAATATACAAGAGATGGCAAACCGCCCCACAGCGTGATGTACAGAGCCAGGGAAATGTGAGGCCTAATAAAGTTCTCCATGAAAATAGTGTTTAAGAGATGGGAGGCTGAGCGGCTGTGAGTTTCAGAGTGCTGGAACTTGCACACATTACAAACATCCACGAGCCAGTAAGACTCACAAAAATGAGGTCTGCAAGTTCACCAGCACTGTGGTATGACATTCCCTTCTCACATTTATAAGGATCCTAAATACAAGCCAAACCTAAACTTCCAGATTATTCTTCATAAAAACCACAGAAATTTTCTGTAAACTCAAAGGGGAAATAGTAAAATTCTGTGAAATCATAAGCACCATAGTCAATATGAATCTTCTGGCAAAAGTCAGAGCAATGTCTAGACAAATGTAAACAGCTATACCTTGCCTGCTCCCCATGAAACTTACTCCTTATTTTAACTTTACTGTATTCCCCTGCAACAGGGAAAATGTTACCTCTGTGTATCTTCCCAAGTCTACACATCTGTCACTTAGATGTTGCTCAATAAATCTTTGATAAGTGTATCAATTCCCACTGTTGCCATGACTGGATTGGATTCCCACTTCTTTCTGAAAACTAAAATAATGCCAAGGAAAAGCACTCATACAATTAGAGCCTCTTTTCTTCCCCCTCCTTCCCTTGTTCCAAGGTAGAAAAAAATCACTCTACCCTACTTTTCAGTCTAATTTAAATATGAGCAACACACAATTGACTTTTGCTATTGGGAGGATTTGCTTAAAATAAAGTGTTCTCCCAAAGGATTTCTTTGCCAAAACGTCCGTTTAATTTACTTCACGTAACCCTGCCAATGGCTCTAACAATGTTTTCATATGTTTATGCCATCAGGGTACCATCGGACCTCTAGTGGCGTTGTTGTTAAGGGACACAGCGTGCCATGGTTACTTTGCTTTTATATTCTGTATGTAAACATCTTGGCTAGTCAAAAAGCTACACTGAAAAAAAAAAACACAAACCACAGAAAAGAAAGAGGGTTAAAATGGGAAACTGATACAGAAAATGATGCTTCCCTTCCACTGCTATTCTTTCAGTGTCAGTAAGTTTTCTGACCTGTCCTGAAACTCTTCCCTATAGGTCTAGTGTTCTTGTCTATTTTGATTACTTAACTGTGACATCTTTATTATAATTTAGTTTCCAAGTTCAACGGCTACCCAAAGTTGCTTTCTCTGTGCTTTTGATTGCGCATACCTGTACCTGGGAAGTCACTGTTCCTACATAGTTCAGGGCATATTCACTCTGGGTTCTCTTTGTAGAGGTGCATTTTTAGAATTTATAATGCTTTATTATATAGTCAACCAAACCACAGAACTGAACACCTCACTGGTAGAGGGAAAAAAGTTAAGAGACTGCTTTCCTATGTAATAGCTCTAGTGTTCCCATAGATCATTTGAAAGCTGTGTTAGACTGTCTTATATCCAAAGGCCCAACTTCATTATATTCAACTATCATTATGTATATGCTTTATACTATTTATTATATTTCTACTATCTTATGCAAATAGTACTCTCACAACGCTCATCTTAGAACACAGAATTGCCTCTAGAATCCGTGAACAGTGGTTCCTGTTTCAGTGGAAACAAGCACAAAGTTGTCCAATTTCTCTCCCAGCCTCTATGTGGCCCAAAGCTCTCATCTGTGGATAAGGGAAGATGTGGAGTTACTCTGAGATGATATGCAAAATTCCTAGCTTCATTACTAACACACTCTACTTAAGAATACTTCATATGCACCTCTAGAAAAACACCACGGAGCATACTTCTCCTCTCCATTATCTCCCAACGAGGGCAGAACTAAGGATAACCTCTAACTACTGGCATCACATTAGCACAGCTACCTTCATTGGTATTATTATTATTATTATTTGTCTTTTTCCTTTTTATCGGTACCGGGGATCGAACTCATGACTGCCTGCTTGCAAGGCAGGCGCTTATGCCGCTGAGCTAAATCCCCAGCCCAATTGGTATTATTTTTTAACAAATGCATATGTGACTGCCTGCAAATTTTTATGAGAAATAAGGTATCAAAAAAATGAAGACCAACTCACAGTTAGATCTTCAAAATACGAATAGTCATCAACTCCTGAAGTCAGTGAAAATACAATCAACTGGATGCCTAAGTAAAAATGAAGCTTACATTCGGCTGAGTTTATTAATCCAGACAAGGCTTTAATGGTCACCATTTTGCAGTTTTCCTGGAGAAATCCAGCTCTAAAGGCACAGCACAGATCCTAAGTCACAGCGAGGGCGTAACACGTGTGCTAAAGGCCACCAAATACTGGTGTGTTCGAGATCAGTGAGAAGAAACCAAATGAATGAAACCCAAATATCACTGGCTTGGCCCCGTGCACTTTTGGCTGTGTCTCTGTAGTGGTGCCTCGAACAAAGGCTCTGTGTCTAGCGACTACCACAGTGACTGGCACAAATTAGTACATCATTTGTGGTACGCGTGAACAGAAGTTCCTTTTCACCTGAGCCACCCCAAAGCTTCCACGTATAACTCTGCGCATTTCATACCGATATGGGCACTATCGACCTCACTTTATTGATGGGGAAAGCATGGCTCAGAACACTAATCAAGTCCGTGCCATGGGATCTCTCACTAAAACACCACAAGACATACTCCTCGGTCACGCCCACACAAGCACCCCTTTCCCGCTTACAGGACGCCCCCACCACGCGCCCCAGTCACGCCGGGGACAGAGCACAGCATGGGCTTCCCGCCCCTTCCAGGCCCAACTCCACAACACCCATTCCCCGTCCCCAGTCCTCTGGGCGAGAAGGGGGCGCGGACCCTGGGCCCCGCCCAGTCGCTACCCCCAGTCCCTGACCTTTTTGTCCCAGATTTGCAGGGGCTTGCTGCCGATGCTGTACAGGATGGACAGGAAGCCGCTCTGGAAAGTGTTTTTGAACATCTCGCCTGCCGGCGGCCTTCTCCGCAGCCGCCCCGAAGCGACCCGCTCCGGAGTAGATACGAGCAGTGAGTAGCGAAGGAAAAGCAGAGGATGCCGAACTCCCAACCTGTAGTCACTGGCGGGTGGACTAAGACGCAGGTCGCTACGCTGCCAGGTTCAGGGCCACCTCAGAACCGAAACCACAGCAACTACAGCCGCCACTCATTTAGCCTTAAATGGAGGCGGAGAGCCGCCTGCTGCTTAAGATGGAGCCTCCACCCACCTGAGCCCGCCCTCCGGGAGCGCGGAGCCCAGTCCCAGCGCAGGGAACGCGACTTCCGGTTCCTTCCGCCCGTAAGCCCCGCCCTAGTCCCGCCCCTTCAGGAAAAGAACTGTGTTACCAAGGGACTATTTTCGTATCTGTGTCACAGATTTGTTCCAAAATAGCGGAAGGAGACAAAGGAATACGCATGTGTTGTTAGTAGTACGTCATGTTTTGGAAACAAAGCGGGGTGAAGCGCGAGATGCGGCGAGGTGACTGCGAGGGCCCCGCCCCCTGCAGGACGAGGCGGAGTTATACAGGCAAAAGAAAAGGACGAGGTTGAAAAAAGATCGCGAGTCTGAGGTTAGTCTGGGCGACTTAGTGATTTAGTAAATAGTTTTTTAAAAAATCTTGGAAATGTAGCGTAGTACAAAGGCCCTGGGGGTGACATCCCTAGTACCCAAAATGAAACAAAAACGATACTATGAGGAAAATACATCGCCTTGATTATACTGGTTACAAAACGTGAAGAGGAAAATAAAATCAGGAAATAAAATTAAAGCAAAGTTGAATTGCTTGAGTTGAGCCAATCAGTCAATACCTACGATATTTTAGGCAAGACTTAAAGTTATGATATTTCAAGTATGGAAGGAAATTCCAAATGTCCCATGAGTTACTGGCCATCAACCCAAATATTACACTGTGTGCCCAGGACCATGCAAGGTATGGTTGGCAGAAAAGGAATTTGCAATTAACATCATCATTTTAGCAGTTTTTATCATTATAGCAGTAAATTCAGCATTTACTGTGTATCAGACACCAGTATTACATGACTTAGCCCATATTAATTCATTCAGTTTTCACATCGACCTTGAATAACCCAGACAGAATTTCTAGACACAGAAAAATATTTGAGTATCAGTATATAAAACTTTTAATATAAAACTGATATTTTGGATAATTTCTGGAGACTTTATGTGAGGCCAGTGTACATTATACTTCACTTGTTATTGCTTCAAAATATCCTTAGTAAAAAAAAATTTTTAAGAAGACAGAAGGCCTAACATTAAGAAAGAGAGCGGCATAAGCGCCTGCCTTGCAAGCAGGCAGTGGTGAGTTCGATCCCTGGTACCGATAAAAACGAAAAAGACAACAACAACAAAAAAGAAATTGGGCATAGTGGTACAGTCTTGAAATTCCAGCATTTGGGAGTTTGAGGCAGGAGGATTGCTATGAGTTTGAGGCTAGCCTGGGTTAATAGTGAATTCAAGGGCAGCTGGAACTGCATAGCAAAATCTTGTCTCAAACAAAAAAGATGCTAAAAACCAAAAGAAGGCTGATAATGTAGCACATTTTGAAGGCCCTGGGTTCAACTGTTCAATCACCAATACTGAAACAGAGAGAGGGAGGGAGGGAGAAATGGTGATGACGATTAAAATAATGCATTTAACTTTCCTGTATGAAAGCTTTTATGAAATAAATTATTTTCTAGGAAAAAATTACCAATATTAGATCTACAAGTAAAAAATCAAATAACTAGTAATCATAGAAAAAAACCAAGGTAGTCATTGGTTCCCTTTTAGAAAGTTCTAATTATGTGTTTTTTAATTTTTCTGATATGTGTAATACAAGTTTATTTAGAATCTATAAAAAATATCACTACAATCATTCATAACCCAGCCAGAAATAACTGTATTATTTACTCCTGTCTTCCTGCCTTGCTTTCCCCAGCTATCCCTTTGAGTTAATCCATTCTCCTCCCTCATCTAGTCATGTAGAAAGATATACAAACAAAAAAAAAAAAAAAAAAGAAAGAAAGGTCTTCAGACAACCACAGGAGTTTTGTTTGTTTGAAGACAATACTGCACATTGTTCAGCAGTATAGTTTTTTAAACCCCTCCACTGGGACCCTTGCTTGTACCTGCACAGACCTGCCAGCCATGCATCCCTGTTTGGTCTGTCTTCTCCTCCGCTAATGGAAGTCCTTCACGTCCCCTCGAGGACTGTGTGAGAATTTCTTCTGCAGAATTTGTAGGTCCTACCAGGCATCTGTGTCTCATATGACTTAAATGGCCATTTTCACTCCCATTCACAACTGCAGGGCCTCTGTGGTCACAGCCCCTGCCAACACTCAACAGTATTCTACTTTCTCAACTTTGCCAGCCTGATACATAGGACATGATGGCTTGTCCTGTTGTGTTTCTGACTACTGTGCTGACTCCTCTCCATCTGCACTGAAGTTTATTTTTAAATTGGCCGTGTCTTTTTCCCAAGTTTCTGGTGAGATTCTCTATCACCTTGTTGATTTCCAAAAGTAAATAGTATCTCTAGGTATTAATCCTTTATTGGTTTTCAATAATGTAAGCATCTTTTCCCAATCTATCACTTGTCCCTTTTATCCATGATGTCCTTTGAATAGGATTCTCATGTTGATTTTAAGCAAGTTGACTTTGTTGCCTTATGATTTGTGCCTAGAGGTTTACAGACATTATTAGCCATTCCTAGGTAACCCCTATACTTTTATTAACTATGTGGGTTTATTATATATATGGATTATAGGTAGATATTATATGTAAATCCATGTATATTATAAATATATATATGATAAATCCACATAGTGGATATTGTGTATAGTACTTGAACTGAGTCTTGCACATGCTAGGTAAGTGCTGTGCCACTAAGCCAACTTCCTAGGACTTTAGGATAGGGTCTTGCTACATTGCCAAGTTGGACTTGAACTTGCAGTGTTCCTGCCTCAGCCTCCTGAATACTAGGACTATAGGAATGCACCACCATGCCTAGCTCAGAGTTACTATGGAAATTATTATTTTTCTTTAAAGTAAGCCAGTTATATCAAAGGCATAATCTTTTTTTAGTGATATATGTATATTTCTCTATATATTTATTCCATACTCACACACAGGTATGTATGTGTATATATACAAATCTTCCTGAGCTCTGTCTTCTAGACCACTTAAAGTTCTTATATCAGTTCTTATATCACTTAAAAGTTCTTATATCAGTACAACCCAGATTTTCACTAGTATGGCTTTGTAGTATATTTTAATATCTGACAAGGTTATCCCATCCTTTTCTCCAAAGGCTAATTTGGGACTGGGGATAGAGCTCAGTGGCATAGGCACCTGCCTGAAAAGCGCAAGGTCCTAAGTTCGATTCCTAATACCAAAATAAATAAATGTGCAGGGGGCAGATTTGAGGGGGCATTATTTCCTCCCTAATTTGGCAAATATTCATGGACCTCTACTTTTCATTTAGATTTTACAGTAAACTCACTGAGTTTCTCTCAAAAATGCCTAATTTCCACTGGAATTTCATTGTACTTATAAATGTTTATACTATTGTCATCCCTTCAAACATATGTAACATCTCCACTTTAAAAAATCGTCACCTACATCTTTATTAATGTTTTCAAATATTCTTCATGGGGGTCTTATGTATTCTCGGTTAAATGCTTTTCAGTTGGGCACATAGTCCACATCTAATCTTAGGACTCTGGGAGGCTGAAGCAAGTAGGATCTCAAATTTAAAGTCAGACTGGGGGGGCTGGGGATTTAGCTCAGCGGCATAAGTGCCTGCCTTGCAAGCAGGCAGTTGTGAGTTTGATCCCCGGTAGCGATAAAAAGGAAAAAGACAAAAAAAAAAAAAAAGTCAGTCTGGGAGAGACCCTGTCTCAATCAATGAATTTTTTTTAAAGGGCTAGAGATACACTCCAACAATAGAGCATACCTGCTGGGTATGGTGGTGCATGCTTGTAATCCTAGTACTTGGGAGGCTGAGGCAGCAGGATCTCTGTTAGAGACCAACCTGGGCTACAAAGTGAGTTCAGGGCCAGCCTGAACTGTATAGTGAGACCCTGTCTCAAAAAGATTAAAAAAACAAAAAACATACTTGGGCTGGGGCTGGAGATTTAGCTCAACGGCATAAGTGCCAGCCTCAAAAGCAGGCAGTCATGAGTTTGATCCCTGGTACCGATAAAAACGAAAAAGCCAATAAATAAATAAATAAATAAATAAATAACATACTTGGGCTCTATCCCCAGTACTAAAAAAAAGATTATTAATCTCATTTGTTGGATTTTACATGTAGATGATCATATCATCTGCATACAACAAAAGCTTTACCTGTTTTTTTTCCAAATGCTTATACTCTTATTTGCACCGTGGAGTTCCATCTACAAATATCCAGGTATCTACTATCTACTCAATGGCTCCCTGGTGAAGTCTTTTTAGGAATGTGTGTGTGTGTGTGTGTGTGTGTGTGTGTGTGTGTGAGATAGGGCCTAGAACTCGTGATCTTCCTGATCTTCCTGAGCCTCCATTTTGAGCACTTTTATGCTAACATCTCCAAAACAGAACTTTCCATGTCACTCCTTCACCATACCCTTGCCAAATCTTCCCAGGACCTGCCTGTTGCAGTAAATGCCAACCTGACTCCTGCCTATATCAAGAATGAGCCAGCCTGAGCTTCTTTCTTCTTACAGCCCACATCAGTGAATCCTGTAGCTCTGCCTTCAAGTACCAGGTTTGTTCCTGTGGCTTGATTTTGGCTTCCTCCAGGTACCAGCGGTGACTGCTTCTGTGCGTGGTCCCAGGCCTTAGTACAGTGCCCGCCATCACAGTAGGCACTGATGAATGAAGGAGTGAATGAGTGGATGGCTAAATGGTCATCACAGACATTTATGTTCCTTTCAGAGGAAATGGTGGGTCAAATTAGCCTTGCAGATGTATACATAAACACTGTTTCCCTGTATATTGCATTTCCTTCATCAACACAAAGGTGTATAGAACAAAAATCCACAAGAAACCTTGCTAGTAAGTGGCTGCCATCCATGTATAGTCACATGGAAAAAGATAGAAAAGAGACTACAGTGCAGGCAATGAATGCGGAAAC
This sequence comes from Cavia porcellus, assembly GCF_034190915.1. NCBI lineage: Eukaryota > Metazoa > Chordata > Mammalia > Rodentia > Caviidae > Cavia > Cavia porcellus. The sequence goes on from NW_026947487.1 coordinate 84,865,645, forward strand.
TAAGTCGATGAAAATCAGACAACTAAAGCTACGTAAGCTGGGCATGGTGATGCATATGTATAATTCCAGCATTTGGGAGGCAGAGGCAGGAGGATCGCTGTGAGTTCAAAGCTAGCCTGCACTACATTAGTGAGATCCTCCTCAAAAAAAAGCTACACAAGATGTAATGTGCAAGACATGGGTAGTCCTGGAAATCTCTTTTTCACTAGTATGGCTTTGTAGTTATTTTAATATCTGACAGGGTTATATCATCCTTTTTTCCAAAGGCTAATTTGGGACTGGGGATAGAGCTTAGCGGCATCAGCGCTGTATCTCATTCCTGTGAGGAAGGGCTTCATTTAACTTGCCATTTGGGGTAGAAGATCACGAAAGTGGTACCCAATTTGTGTCTAGTCCTGAGCTGAGGTAGTGCTGTTGCCTTGGTGTGATGTCAGAACACAGAGATTAAACCAGGTATCTATTATCAAACCCAGGTTGGCAATCTGTGCCAAACTGAGAAATTGTTCTTCCTCTCTTCCTCCTTCCCTTTCTTTTTACTCTTTCTCTTTTTTTTCTTCTTTTCCTGAGACAACTGTGTAACTCAGGCAGGCCTTAAACTCATGGCAGTCCTCCTGTCTCACAGCCTGTGGAGTGCTGGGGGTATAGGCATGTGCCACTGTGCCCAGTGAGAAATGTTTCTGAATATACTATTGAGATGTGTGAAATATTTAAGATGACATCATGAGTTACAGGATATGATGCTTTGAAGTTAATTTAAATGTTTAAAGGAATTTGATATAAGATTTTAATTTCACAATGTCTATAGAGAAAATTTGTAAACAATGAATACTTAAAATATTTTCATTTATTAAATTTATGAGCTTTAACTGAGGTTTTTTTCTTAGTATTTGAATGCTTAGGAAGATTCCGTCACATTTTAACTTTTTCATATTTACTCTGGAAATGTCTGTGTAGATAAAATGTTAAATATGTGACTGAGTTTGAAATGTCTAAAGTAACTAGATTAGGTGTACAAGCAACTTATACTGTTTAACCCATTCAGTTTTGGGCTAATTGGCCATGGGTCAAAGGTTAAGCAAAACTGTTTTTATTTCTGTATAAGATCAACTAGTGTGTTGCTATAGAAATAAGATTTATAGCTGGACATAGTGGCACATGCCTGCAATCCCAGCACTGGGACAGGAGGATCACTATGAATTCGAAACCAGATGGCAACTTAGCAAAATCCAGTTTCAAAAAAACAATAAATTTTAAAAATCAAGATTTATAAATTCATCTTAAAGACACAAATTAGAATTTTTCATGTATATCTTTAATAAAACTAAGACATTATTTAGAATATCAGCAAGCATAAGCGCCCTTTTCAGTGGACAGACGCCCTGGTCAAATGCTAACCCCCAGGGACAGCAACTGTTCATCAGTTTGACCCTATAAACTCTCTGCCAGCACCTCAGGAAGCTGACACACATGGAAGACAGGGCTTGTCCTCCACCTGCTGAGGGAGAGCGGGAGCACGGCAGGGAGGTGGAGGGTTGCCTTTCAGGACAGAAGAGCGCCCTCAACACCTGGTGCCTTCGGCTGGCAGAAGAAGGACCCAGAACCAGTCCCACAGTTCCATCTGAGGCAGACCATGGGCTCTGTCTATAGAAGATGCTGTATAGTGGGCAGCTGTACTTCCTGCTAATCTGTCTGAAGTCCAAAGGAGCTCCACTGAGTCCCTGCCCGTTACTGTTATTTTTAATTTTTAGATACATACTACGTTTGGTACAGGGTTTTGACAAAGGCACAAGTCATATTACTATCCCTCCATTTAGGCCAGAACAGTTGCTGCACCCCCAGAAGGGACTCATGCTGACCTTGTGGCCATCCTCGAGCCCAGGCACTCATGGGTCTGCTCTTCACTCCTGGGTCTGCCTTTCCTGGGATGTCACAGAAACCCATGGATCAATGCAAAGCATTTTGCACCTGGCTTTGAGGCTTGGCACAGTGCATGTGAGAGCACATTGTTTCAACACGCTGAAGAATGATATTCTGAAGAGGCTGCTCGTCTACCTCACCACCTGGCCCCTCTCGGGGTAAAGTGTTTGCTGGCCCTCTGGGGGCTTCCTCTTGAAGGCTTTCCCACAGCATTTCAAACACATTAAAATGTAACCATTTTTCATATTTAATTTCTTCCTGTAATTTTTCTGAATATTTAGAATTTGCCTCTGAAATTGTTTGCTTTTATGGTAGGCTGATTCTTCACTAATTATTGTGAGGAAAAACAACTTTTAAAAGCAAATATTGACCTTAGAACTAATGAAGTTCACAGTATTGTACATTTAAGATATTTAATTCCATTAAGCTTTATTTTCAATGTCATTAGACCCATCACATTTTATCTTCAGGTCTCAAACATTTCTATGGACCTTTGGGAAGTGCCCCAAATGCCCAACAGAGCCCTGCAAGAATCCCATGACTGATGTCCTCACAGTTCCAATTTGCACTGCTATGGAGAGGGATGGAAGACTTCTTTGCTACAGAAACAAGATTCTCAGCATCGTAACAATGCTCTTTGTTTAAAAAAAAAGCAGCCATGTGCCATATAAACTTTTAAAGATTTTATCACACATATACCCAGTCCAAAAATGTATGTGTAGTTATTAATTACAGCACTGCTAAAAAAAAGAAAAAGAACAAACCCAAAGTCTATCAAGAAAGAACTGCTTCAACTGTGGTACATCACACAGTGGAATACCATGCCGCCACGAAAAAGGGTGAGGTAGATCCATACAATATATGCTAACACAGTAAAATTTTCACAATTAAATGAAAACATAAGTTTTAGAAAAGAACGTATAGTCTGGTATTTCCATTACCATGAAGACTATTGTAATTTTAAAAGATTAGTAAATGCTTAACAACAACAACAACAAGAAAAAAAAAAAAAAAAAAAAAAAGGATATACACCAAATTTTAACAATGGTTACTTCCCAAGGGAGAAACCTTTCTGGAGTTGTGTATATGTAAGTGGTGGTGGTGGGGAGACTTCCCTTATTAGCATCTTTGTAACATTTGCTTTTTTTTTTAATCACAAGGATGTATTACTAGCTGGGTGTGGTAGCATATGCTTATAGTCACAGCTCTCTGAAGGCAGAGGCATGAGGACTGCAAGTTTCAGTTCAGCCTGGGTAATTTTGTGACACCCTGTCTCAAAAAAAAAAAAATTTTTTTTTTAAAGAGCTGGGAATGTAACTTGGTGCAAAGGCCCTGTATTCAACCCTTAGTACAACAAAAAGCAGGGAGCAGCTTTGGTCATCAGGAAAATGCAACAAATAATAAAACACAAACAGGCTGTAGATGAACTAGATCATTCCTGTATTGGGAGGCTCACTTCCCCTTCTCTCAAAGTCAATATAACCTAAGCAATTCTCTATCTGCAACTACTCTTCAGCCCAATCATAATCATTCACAAAATACAAGAGTATTTGCTACATTTCAGAGGTTTCTAAAAAAAGCTTCCACACTGGAACATTAAGGAGAGCCATGGACAAAAAGCAGGAGGGAAAACTGAGGATGAAGCCAGCATTCCAATTTCTCCAGGACATCGAGAATTCCCAGGCCTGTCCTCTGCAAGTCTGTTCAGATACCTTTGGAGAGGACTTTAACAGGTCCACGCAGAGGTAACACATTGATGCTGTGTAGATAAACACGCACATACTAACGAGGTATTTTGATGCCATACCAGTGATCTGGAAGACCAAGAGAAATTTTTAAGGCCTTGAGTCAAAAAGAGCATCACAAAAGACACCTTGAGAAAGCTAGGTCAGTGGTGAGCCAGAAAAGTACTAAGTCTATCTGCTCAGGCCACTGGCCTGACAAGTCTGCTGGTGGCCACAGCACGCAGTTTTAGGCTCCCACACCTAAGAAACTACTTGGATCCAACAATAACTGCTCCAAAGGTCACTAGGATGCCATGGTGGCCCTGAAAGGGTCCTCTTTGCTTTCCCTCATAATTACTTCAAAACTGAGTGTCCGTGCTTCAGTTCAGTGTTCAGAACAAGGAGCAGAGAGAGGAGTGCTGTATAAGGCAGGTGGTCTTCGTGGATACCAGGCTGGAGCCCTAAGCAGCCACCAGGACCTCTGGATCTGCCCACACCGCTGCTCTGTACAGGCGGTGGAAGACATACGCCAGTGGCCTGATCAGGTAACCAACAGGTGGTGGCTGCCAGTTTCACTTCCCCTGGCCAGCTTTTCTGGGGGGTGAGGACTGAGGGAGCTGGTGAAGCCTCATTTGTAAGGCTGGTTTGCTTCCAACAAATGTAAGTGTGCTTCTGTTGCAGTCACTTTTCCTTCCAGTTCTTTAGAGCATCAGAATGTGATTGGCAGCAGCCCTTGGACCCCTGAACCCTTCCCTGTCACCAGCTGGCAGACTCCAAGGAGCTCCAGGCCAGTTCTCAGAAGTGGATGTTGGGGAGAAGCATTAGGAGATGGAATGAAATGTTGTGACATGAGCAAAGGGACAGCACAGAAAAGGGATCTTTCCTGAGCTTTATTAGAGGTGGTGTTTATCCACCGCAACTGCTTGGCCACCCACCTGATTTGGAAGAGGAGCTAATGGTGGACAAGTGACTAAGGCAAGGCCTATCTTTCCCAGCCACTGAGTACTTGGACTCTACCTCTGCACATCTTATCTCTGCAGAGCTCCTTCAAACTGGCCCTCTGTACCTGCTTTCTCCTGGTTAGAACCTCGCACAAATGCGCTTCTGGGTCACTCAGTCCTCTGTGGCCACAGGTCTCACTTAATGTTCCCTTCCATACTGAAAACTCTCCATACAATTCTTTTAAAACCTTTTATTCAATAATATATACTTTTAAAATAATAATATGTAACTGCCCGTCATGCTATAGATCGCGCCCTTTCCCCCACTGAAGTCTGGTCAGCTAGTCAACGAGGTTTGCTGGAAAAACAAGCAGCCACAGATGAGTCAAGGGGCGCAGGAGCAACAGTAACCAACAACCATTTGCATACCCTTCACATTTCCCATGCTTTCTGGGTCAGGAGGAAGTCAACAGGAAGCCAAAGGCATATGAACCTTTTACATTCGGAAGTGAGGTTTGATACACGGTGGTGGGCTGCCCTTCAGTTGGTCTAGTTCGTGCTTGCCAAACCTGCCACCGTTTTGTGTCTGCTCACGGAACGTGATCTCTCTACACACGTTAAGACGTTTGATTTGGTTCTTGTTCTGCTTATGGAAAAGTGGGAGGAACCGCAACAGACCTGGGGAGAGACGGGAGGAGGGGAAAGACGGCATTAATCAACCTGAGCCAGAGGGAGGGGCAGGCCTCTGCCTGAGTGGGGCTTCCTTCTCTTGAAGAGAGCCAGGACTAGAATGCCAGCTTGCCTTTCCCATGCCACTCTGGGAACACCTGGTAAGGACTGCCATATGACGTCTGGTTTGAAAGACGTTCTCCCTGCTCTCTGACCACAACCAAGGTAACCTGTAATCCAGCCAGGATGCTCAGGATAGCGTTAATGACCCTGTCCCTTGGATCCAGGATGTTGATGGACAGCCTTGAAGCCTTGGGATACTTCTGTATGAGCCAAGTCACAGGCTCAGCAGTCCAATTCTGGATCCCCTTCACACCTGACCAGATGTAGAGGGGATCTGGAGTCTAAAAACAGATGACTTCGTATTTATTCAGCAAAAAAGCCAAGTCTTACTTGAGCAACAAAAAAGCTTAAATGTATTTAACTCTTCACTGGAAACAGCTGTCTGTAAGTGCGCATGGTTGAAAAACCTCATCCTCCTTCTGTGGTCAGCATAGGAAAGTAAGGGGTGCAATGCCAGACCAAAGTGCTACAAACATCCTCTGGGACACTTATCACAATACTGAAAGCACTTGGCACGTGGGAAGCTGCCACAGTCATTTCATAAAAATTGTCTTTGGGTACAGGAAGAATTCCGTTGCTTAGTACTTGAGAAAGATTGCATATGCATGTTAAAAAATTACCATATTTGCCTCTAAGAATTTCATCTGATTTCCAAGGGCCCAATTCTACAGTGACAGATGTGAGAAACAAAAGAGCCACATCACTGAAAACACCATCTGCCAAACAACAGCATGTGCCTATGGTTCACAAGGAGTAGCAGTGGGGAGAAGTCTTCACAAAGGCCAAGTGCTGGGTTACAAGGCTGAAGTCATACAACAAAGCACATCAACCCCAAGAAGCAGGCGTTTGAGTGGTACAATGCATAAGAAAGAACCATGCCCCCACAACTCTTCATATCCCACCTGTACTAAAGTCTTCACACCAAGGTGATGACCTACAACCGCCACACACATCTTTGCAGTTCAGTTTATCCCTCTGCCCTTCCCCAAAGAGACAGAAAATACAGGTTAAGGTCCTCATAGCAATGGTTCATCTCTCACTTAGGAAGGCTAGGTATTATCAACATTTTTATTTAGGAAAACACAATTTAACATAGCAATATTCTTCCCTCTAAGGGCAGCAGCAGATGAATCATGTATCAGTCATTCATGATATACAGAGGTGGCCAACTGTGTCTGAAACAGTCACTTGTAAAGGATCATAACGCAAGCAGTGTTGCTTTTCTGCAAATAGAAGGCTCCAGGTTTCTTGACGATTATACAAGCTTTCCGCTGGATGTCAAGATTTCTGTCCCAAACTCAGTCATCATTTACACCAAAAAGAGCCAGCAAGTGAAAAACGGTTAATTTATTGATTCAAAGTTTTTTTTTTTTTTTTAAACAATCCTCAATACATGCAGTTCAGGGTTAAGTATCACATTTGTAGCACATTGTTTGCGTCTTGACACAAAAGAATGTATCATCTGTATAATCCCATCACATCTTTTTTCCCCCCAGCCTCTATAATACCTGTTTGGGGTGTTTTATTAACATTCAAAAGCATGTTGTTACTGGTTTCCTTGCCACCTCCCCTCCCAACTACCCCACCCTGGGGTTAGTTTTTAAAGGCAGGACATTCAGTTTCAATTTATTAAGTTCACTGACAAACTAGGGCTTACAGTGTGATGAGGACCCTGCTTTTGCTTTCAGAGGGTGTTACCTAAAGTTTGGCTGTTACTCATCAGCTGTTATCCACTCACTTATCTGCAGGGGGTAAGTCTGTTTTCTGTGGATGCTCACGCAGCAACACAGGTTTCTAAACAAACCTTTAAATCTGAACTGGCATTAAAGGAAACTGTTAACTAGGCTCTTTTAGATTTATTTCAATGCATATATAAAAATTCTTCCAAGTTTGTCTCCCAAAGCAGCTCTGCTTCCATTCACATCTATGCAGCACCTGGGAGAACCTAAGCCATTTCCCTGAGTAGGTACAGACTGTGAGACACTCAGCACCAGTTCTCTCTGGGACTCAGCACCTGACTTGAGAGCACCACCTTTCAAAGGGTCATGGGATCCAAGCCAGGGGGTAGTGTCCTCCCCCCAGAGCTCACTCTAGAACAAGAACTTTGTGTCTGTTCATTTCATCCTCTCAAGAAAACCATTCCTCAAGATCTACCTTTAGGGCATTTTCCTTTTTTACTTGCTCCTCCCCCAGTCACTCTCTCCAAGGTCCCAGGATCCCGAGCTCTTCTGTCTCCTATGGTCAGTCAGATGAGAGAGTACCTTCCTCTTTGCAATGGATGACCTGAACTTTAAGAACTTTAAGCCTGGAGCAGTGATGTGCTACAGACCATCTCAGTGCCTCACAAATCTGGATTGCACAGGCACTTCACTAATTGGTACAAAGCCCCAGGAACACCTGCTCCACACTATGCACTTACAGGCTTCTTAAACCCAGCTGCCCACAGGGCTAGGATGGTAACAAGATCAGCTGATAGAAGCCCGAAGAAAGTGGGCTGCCATCATGGCTGGAAGGGAATGTCACTTAGCACTTCATTAGCACCACTCTCACCATGGGATTTCTCAGCTGAGGCAACCTTACAGTTAAGCACACTCATGGCCACCAAGGATGACACATAGATCTGGAAGCTTCTTGGAAGCACAGGAAGCTTCTGTTCTCACCCATCCAGGTCTATGTTCCTGAACACAGGCAGTACCTGAGATGACAGTGTAACACTACCCTGTTCCCCATGTTTTTTGCTTTTCTTTAGGAAATAATGAAGTCCTTGTCATAGGCACTTTTAACCTGTTATAAGGTATGAAGCAAACAAATGCAAATTACTGAGATGAGTTTAAGAGTGAATATGCTAACTGAAAAGGATACTGGGGTAGGTCAATTTACCTTATGTTATTCTAAATATAAAACTAGACTTCCATTCCAACATACACGCACATACATGCACATAGGCGCGTGTGTGCGCACATACACACACACCCTTTAGGAACTTCCTAAGACCGTCTCCTAACTCAGGGAAACACACTAACATTTCAGGGGAGAAGGCTCCATTCAGACACATGGATTAGAGACAGGTGAAAGAAAAGGTCTGAACTAGATTCACTTCAGTTTGGGAAACGGCCTAGGTGTCAAGTCCAGATCCAGAGGGAATAAGCATTTTAAACTCAAGTTTAAGGCATGAAGAGAGGTAAAAGTATAGGTGCCATGAAAGTAAACTGGCTGCTTAAGAAGGAAGGACTGCGTTGTGTCATAGATGCAGCTACAGTCCTAAGGGCAGGAAGCCAGCTGAGAAGGCCAAAGAAGAGGGGTGGGGGCTCACTGCTTCACTTTTCTAAATGCTTTTATTGCCGCTGGGGAACCCAAGGGAAAGAAGCAGGGTTACTGCTCAACCAATACCCTCCAGTAGGTCAGACAGGCACCAAAAAAGAAAGGAAAAAAAAAAAAAGAAGAAGAAGAAAGAAAAAAAAGAAAAGGCACAAAACAAAAGACAGAGGCAAGAGTGGGCTTGGAGTGTGGGGAGCAACAAACACAGTGGCACATCTCTCTGATAATCAATACTTCAGGCTGCTTACTCTAAGGGCCTTTTGAAGGCCTGTGATAATTCAAAACACTGAGTTTTGCTGCCTGACATAATGATATAGGTTCAGCTAAGAATTCACATCTTTTTAATTTTCAGGTAGAACAAAGATACAGAATGTGCAATGCAGGTAGGCAGTATTAGTATGAGAACCTTAACTGAATGTATTTCCTGGCTTTAGGAGCTAAATTTATAAATTTGGCTTTACAAGGAGAAGAGTTTCATTTGCATTTTAAGTTCCCACCGACCAAACAACAAAAATAGAATCTACATTTAAAGATAGGACCTGCTACCAATATCAATATGATTTTATTGGAATATGGAATGTAAACATATGCCTCAAACAAACACTCTAATCTTTAAAAAAAATGTATGGCATTATTAAATAGTTATAAAGAAATACTAAGTGTGATATGGTGGTTGACTTCTCTAGCTCTAGCCCAGGCATGTTAGGTCCCCAGAGCTTGTAGCAATAGCTCTGTAGCTGGGGAGATGGGGGACTAATTTAGGAAAATCATATTGTTGACAAGTCCCCAGAATGAAATCAGCCCAATACTCTCTCTCTTTTAAAATAAAACCTAGCTTTCTTTGCTAATGTCAAGATTAGCACAGTAGATCCAAAACTTAACACCTGCTCCAGGAGGTCCACTTTTATCCCCAGTCCCTGCATATTTCTTTCTTCTCAGTTGCTAGAGTTACAGGAATAACCTTGCTCATACAATATCAGTGCCTGCATTTGAGAAAACTTATCTTTCCCTTGTTACATATCATGTATCAGCACTCAAAATATGTATTACCCTGATTATGGTTGGAAACTGTCATGGGTGATACTTTCCCCCCAAATGAATCTTTCCTAAATAAATCCTAATAGGATGTTTTTTCCCTCTTCAACCTGCCTGAAAACTGACTTGCCAGCTTTAGTTATGGTTGTGAACAAAAAAGTCAGTAGGTGCACACACAGGGATGTGCTGGGAATGCTGAGGTTTTCCTTAAAAGACTGCTCCTCCCAAAAAAAGCCTAAATTAAAAAAAAAAAAAAAAAGATTCTGTAGTTAGGCAAATCAACAGAGGTTACAGTGAGCTCCAAGTAATGCATACAGCAGGGGCTTTCTGATGAGACTGGTGGATCTGTTCACGGCATCTCACGATTTCAAGTGATGTCTCCTGACAGCAAAGGAGACTGAAAGTGGCTGCAGTTTGCTTCCAAATGAAAACATTTAGAGGGAAACTGCAGGGGTGAGGTACATTTCCTGGAGAGCTCATGTCATAAAAAAATACATAGAACATGAATTTGTAAAAGAGCTTAAAGAAAAATACTGTCACTGTTTTAATATCTTTTTCATAAATGAGGCTGGTGTGTCAGTATCGACTGCTGACGTTTTCTAAAACTTGAGCCTGAATTCTCATCAAAGGAAACCAGACCACAATGGAATAGATAGGAAGTCAGATATTCAGAGCTTGTTGACCGAATGGGTTAATTCAACAGTGGTGTCCTGTTAAATGAGGAAAAATGTACAACAACTCCGAGTTTCTCATCTCCCATGCATTCCAAAGGGAGAGTCTCCTCAGATCCTGAACTATATGCATCATCTCACTGCACAACTGCAGCTCCCTGGAGACTAGTACTGGGGAGTTTCCTTTGACACACTTTTAGGTCTTTACTCTTCATTGCCTTAGAAGGAATGATTAGAATTTCTTTTTATCACACTGTGGTTTCCTTCAAAATTTGTGTTTGGTGGTTGGTTTTATTGGCAAGCATCAATGCCGCATTACCCGTCGCTTTCCAGTCTTCATCGTGCTGCTGTGAGACCACTGGAAAGTACAGCATTCTCTGCACAAGGCTGGGACTGCTCCTTCACCACGGGGTCTGTAAGAAAGCACAATGAGAGTTGCCGTGTCAGAGCTGTGGGTACAAAACACCAAGACAAAGCTACCCTGCCACAGAGAGATGGAGACCCCGGACTCGGCAAGTCAGTGTCAAGAGGGCAACAGAGGAGAACAGAAAACACAGAACTATAAAAACTAGACACTGGAGAAAGACCAAAGGAATTGTTCTTGTAGTCAACTTTTCTTCCTCAGAGCAGACTCAACTGTTGAAAGGCACAGAAACCTCAACTGCCCAATACTTAAAATTCCCACTAATTTTGTTATTTTGACTATTAGCATCATTTCCAATTCCTAATTTCTTTCAAGTATGTGCAACAATAAGCACTTCAGAGGAAAACAGAATAAAAGTCAAGAGAAATAATCTACTTTATTTTATTTTATATTTTTTGGTACTGGGGATCGAACTCATAACCTTGCACTTGCCAGGCAAGTGCTTGTGCCACTAAGCTATGTTCCCAGCCCCCAATTTTAAACAATAGTAGTTTAAAGTTTTTAAATTGACATGTGCTATATATTCAGAAAAGTAGTCAGACCACTAATTATATACAATAAACATCAGTATTCTTGAGCTGATTTGCCCTAAAGGACAAGAAAAGCTTTCTGTGTAATAAAGTAGAAAGAGGATGTCTGAGTTTCACTTGTCCAGGGTCCAAAAGGAAAGGCAAGATTTTTAATTTGCTGTCTCTTCATGTTGTAGCCCTAGATCCAAAACAAAGCAATGGCAAGACTCACAACTCCAGAGGGCAGTGGCCGGGTGGGGGATGGATGGTGGTGGTGAGGGGTGAGGGAGGGAGGGAGGGGCTGGAAAAAGGAGGGGGAATGAAAGCTCAAACAGGAGGCAGGAGAGTGATTAAGAGAGTGGAAAGAGGCAAGTGACTGTCACTTAACCCCCCTATTCTCCAGCTTTCTCCCTGACTGGAATAAATTCTCTCACATAGCAGGAAAGTATATTTGAAACACTTATTTTTTGCTGGGAAGAACTACATGTACACAGAATCACAACCAAGCAAGTACCCAGACTAAATGCACATACATACTTCTGAGATGTAATAAGTGGTCCAGCTGAATCCTGCTAAGGTCTTTCCTGTTACCTGCTCTCAAATGCCTCCTTCTTACTATCTTCTTTAGAAATATACTATGATTATATTACTAATTTTGGCCAATTAGCCTTTTTTTTTTTGACAAGAGAAATAATCTTGGACTGTGTTTCTACATAAACAGTTTTTTCCTATATGTACTAGAAATTGAACTCATGACCTCACACCTGCCAGAAAGGCACTATGCCACTGAGCTATATCCCTAGCTCTCCAGTGAATACATACATTTGAAAAGACAATTTAAATTCTATTATCTATGGGCTGGGGTGACAGGAGTAGTCAAACAGATTGAATCTGAGGGAGCTACACTTGGTGAACAAACAAACACCTTTGGGGATCAAGAAACTGACTTGTGCTGGGTGCTGTGGTACACACCTGTCATCCCAATTATTCCAGAGGCTACAGTAGGAGGATTATGAGTTTGAGGCCTGCTTGGGCAACTTACAGAGACCTTTTCTCAAAATTGAAATAATAAATGAAAAGACCTGAGGATGTAGCTCAGGAGTAGAATGCTTCTGGGCTTCTCAATAATGAGAAAAAAGAAAAAGCAAGTGATCTTCAATGTTGTCTCAATGCTTTAGAATGAATGTAGTCAAATCCAGAAATGATTCCTGCCAAATATCTCGAATCTTGACTGGCTTCAAAAAAGATGCATGATTTCCTCTCCTTTAATACACTCCTTGAAAACAACTCTGGAGACTCACAGAAGTATGGGTGTTCCATGGCCTCTTTGGCAGTCAATCTCTGTTGATGGTCATATCGCAGAAGTTTGTCCAGAAGATCGAGGGCCTCAGGGCTGACAAGGTGTCTGTTCTCACTATGGATGAAGTTTTCCCAGCGTTTCCTTGAATGCCTGAGAAGAAAAGTAAAGCATTAATATTCTGAGACTAAATCCAATTAGGGCTGATGTCAACACAATCTTAAATACTGCACTGATTATAAGCTTAGGAAGTATCACTCTTGTTGGTATCCACCCTACTCCACAGTTACAGTGTTCTGAGAAAAAAAAACTGTACTCTTGAACTTAATAAGCAGAATTAATTAAAACATGTATTGGACCTAGAATTTGTGGTACCTTTTTGGACTATTTTTTAATGCCTCAAGCTTTCTATCTATTCTGCGTGAGGCATGGAGGTGACTGAGTAATTTCTGTTGGTCAGCAGATACATTTGGAGGGCTGACCTCAGAAACATGGTGGTTTCATAAAAAAAATTTGAAAATTGTCAACCAAGTATTAACTTTTAACTTAACTGAACGTGTGCCTGAAAATTCAATATACCTTAATACTTGTTATCATACAGAAGATCCACTGCAGAAAATAAGAAACTATTAATTTTGTATTCAAAGTACTATAGTTTTCCCAAGATTTGCCATTAGAAGTACATGCTATATCAAAACTTTTTCTTATAACACTTGATTTTGTTTTCCATTCTCTATTGATAAAACAGGAATTATATCAGACAGAAGTCAAATGACTAGAAGACACATGTAAATAATATCTAAATCTCTCTCAATAATTTAAAGAAAATCACATAGAAAAAAATGGGTACTTCACTTTGGTTCAACTAAAAAGAAACAAGAAAGTGATTTTGGTGAACCTTCATGATTCCCAAATGGGGTAAAGTAAAGCCTCTTTCTCTCTTACTTACTGTCCCAAGATATCGTTGAAGTGTGGATCTAGGTCTATGTGATATTTCTTCAGATAGCCATATAGCTCATCTGTACCCAGAACCTTGGCAATGCGAACAAGCTGAAACACAAAACAAACTGACCAAATTACTGAGCATAGAAGTCATTGTGAGCCTGAGGGCACTGGACCAGGGAATCAGAAGACGCCACACTACTCAAGTCTCCAGGGACAAGATAGAGATCCAAATCTAGGATGGGGGGCACTGAGGTTCACATAAATGTAAAATTTCAAATTGCCTTTAATGAGGTAGGACAATAATCTCCTAGAAGCTAACAATTATGATCACAATCTAATGATCAGAATCTATTTTATTAAGTGAAGAAAAGCTGAAATTCCATACAGAGGCACTCTGGAAGTTGGGCATACATAATGTTAACTATTTCTGTTTCTTTTGGGACCTCATGACCACAGACAAAATTCTGCAAAAATTTTTTCCTTAAAGAAAAGCTTATGTGCAGACAATGAGTGACATGTAATGGCTCAAGGACAGTATGATTTTCTAAACATGCTCTTTTCTTGGCAATCATCTCCAAGTAAGTAAGAAAGAGTAAGATAGTATGTGCTCACCTGGTCATAGTTGTCCTGCCCATGGAAAAAGGGTTCCTTTCGAAAGATCATACTTGCTAACATACAGCCCAAACTCCACATGTCCAAGCTGTAATCATACATCTGGAGAGACAAGGGAAGTCAGTCAAGGGTTTTCTTTTTTGTGGTGCCTGGTATGAAACCTAGGGTCTGGCAGATGCAAGCCAAGAAAGTATGACTGAGCTCTAGTCCCAGCCCAGAAACCTACTCCCCCCCCCCCCAAATTTTTAGCCTTCATTTGACTTCTGCTGATATTTTAGAATTAAAAGCCACCCTTCCATCAAAACAAAATAGCTGAGAAAAATCTGCAGTTAAAGGCCAGGCATGGTGGCTCACGCCTGTAATCCCAGCACTTGGGAGGCTGAGATAGGAGGATCATTGTGAGCTCAAGGCCAGCCTTAACTACATAGAAACCCTGTCTCAAAAAAGACACACACACACACACACACACACACACACGCACGCACGCACGCACGCACGCACGCGTGCGCGCGCGAAAGAAAAAAGAAAAAGAAATCTGCAATTAGTATTTTGGGGGTAGAATGATGATTGGGTTTTGAATACATTCAAACTAACTAAATAAACAGCACATCAGGAAGTACAAAAATAACCCAGAACACCTCTTCTACCAAGTTCACCTGATAGTCCACAAGGAGCTCTGGTCCCTTGAAGTACCTCGAGGCTACTCGAACATTGTACTCCTGAGCAGGATGATAGAACTCTGCCAAGCCCCAGTCTATCAGTCGCAGCTACAAGTATGAAGGGAAAACAAACACATGTGAAAGGAATGCTTCTGAATTGCTGAGCCTAGAACAAGGACACATCACATTTCTGGCAACAATTATACATGGCCACACAAAAAATGTAAGCAGGTACACTGGTTAAAAAATTGTACTTCAGCAACTGCATCAGAGGTTACTTCTGGAGCAGAGCACTCAAAAAATTTTTATTTTCTAATTTGAATTATCCTGGTTTAACACTCTCTCTAGATCAATAAAACTGAACTTTTCTTTTTTTGCCACCTTTTTTTTGGTACCAAGGATTGAACTCATGACTGCACGCGTGCAAGGCAGGCACTTACGCTGCTGAGCTAAATTCCCAGCTCCCTCCTTTTTTAGCCACTTTACAAGTGTAGCATATCCCCCCATCATAGTTTGCATTAAAGCTCCAGGTATAACGAAAAACGATTGGGAACACATATCCCATGCCAGGACCAAAGCACAGCTCCAACTTGTTATAAATCTAATACCAGCTGATTCATTTACTTATCAATTAAGGACAACCAGAGTTGGATATCAAAATTAGGAGGGGCCCAACTGAACTTTTAAGGTCAGGCAGTTTGGTGTGAGGATCATTAAGTGACGCAGAAATCACCAGTTGTAGTTTCTTTCTGGGGCCTTTGGGAAAATTAAATTAAAACAAGTTGGGGTCATCTGTCCATTTTTCTTACAGAAACCAGCTCTGGAGACTGGAGAATGCTAACAAGTCTACCAAAAGAAACAGCTTGGTGTTCAGAAATTACTTTGGTAAAAACAGCTGCTGGCCAGTTTGTAGCCTTCTAACAAAGGCTTGTTGCTGTCTGGTGGTAATGGTACCTTTTTTTGTTGGTGATCTATCATGACATTGTGAGGTTTCACATCCCTGTGCATGATTCCCTTGCTGTGGCAGTAATCCAGAGCCTAGTAGGTAAGAAAGCACACAGAAGAGTAAGCAACCCTTTACCACCCCTCAACAAAAGCATTTTTATTATTTGTGACACCCTGATGTGAATGTAGAATCCCAACAGGGATCGAGTGCCAGTAGGTTAAGTGGGAGAAAAAAGTGCTTCGGAAGGTGCCCCTGGCTCTCTGTGCAAACCATGTCTGGCAGCTGACAGAAAGGGGCTATGGAGGGAGGCGGAAGGTTTCCTTCAAGGAGAGAAATGAAAAAATCAGATTTGAGGTCTTACTGTAGTCACCTCTCAATGATTCAAAGGACAAGCCAAAATCCATGTGGATGTGAAGAATGATGTTCAAATATAATCTTTCAATGTAACTGGTTTTATAGACAAGTGAGCAATGTGGGTTTTGTAGATCAAAACATATTAGTTTTTTCCTTAATACAATTATTGAATTAGGTGGCTTTTAAGAAATACCATTATTGCTCTAAGGGAGAAAATTACTTTTCATAAGATAATCAATATGTAGATTAAGATCTTCAAGTATACAAGTCAATGATTTTAAGTAAATCTAGACAGCTCTACAACCCACCATTCTAGTATTTGAACTTTTCCATTACTTCCCAAAATTACCCTTAGATTTGTTTGCACACTTCCCACTTCCAATCATTTCCAACCACTGATTTGCTATCTGTTACTACAGATTATTCTTTTATGGACATTTATGAAATAATATCATACAGATACAGTAGTTCTATCCTCTTTCATTCAGCATGATTTTGAGATTTTCCATGCTGCTTTTTTCTTACCAAGAAGCATTCCTTTTTATGTATATGGTATTTTAGCTGAGGGACATTGGGTTACTTCTACTTTTGACTTTTAAGAACAATCCACCTATGAATATTCAAAAGCTAATCTTGAGAGATATATGCTATCATTTCTCTTGGTTACATTTCTAGCAGCTCAGGTGCTGGGTTATTTGTTAAGTTTAACTTTTTAAAGACGTACCTAATTATGTTTTCAAAGGCTATACTATTTAATAGTCCACCAGCAACATCTGAGAATTCCAGTTTTTCTACATTATCGCCAATATTGTCATTGTTCACTTTTTGATTATACATATTCTGGTGGTATGAAATGGTTATTTCATTGTTGTGTTTTCAATTTTCATTTCTATGAGTGATGAAGTTGAACATTTTTTTCCTGTGCTCATTGGACAGTCTATATTGCTTTTGGAGAAATGCTGATTTATGTTTCATTTTTTTACTGTGTTTAGGCTATAGTTTTTTTAAGTATAAAAGCTACTGTTAAATCTTCCCTTTCTTATATAATTACTTGCATAAATTTCAAAGTTGGGATCTTTGGCTTATTTTTAGAAGCACCTAAAAGCTACAAGAGGCCAACGATATACTATGTAATGACAGCAGCTATAACCATACGGAACTTACTACAGGCACACTGCTGAGTGCTCCTGTTAGAATATTCCACAACCATGGCACTGCTGTCATTTTGGGCCAAATAATACTTTGTATGAGATTTTATATATTGAAGGATATTTAGCAGACTCTGTGGCCTCCACTCACCAGATACCAGAAGTGCCCCTCCAGTTATAGCAACAAAAATCATTGTGGATACTGCCAAATGCTTGTCCTCTGAGGAACAAGCTGACTTGATTTGGGAAGCCTCTGAGCTAGAAGGGGAAGGACACTGTACTAAGTATCTTTATATTGAAGAAATACATTTTTTTGAAAAATAGCTTTCATGCTTAATAGTCAGAACTATACCTGATTTTTCAATATATTGAAAAATATATTGAAACTATACATATTTTTCAATACAAGCCAGAGACTAATTTCTAAGTTCAGCACTCCAGGAGTAAGCTCCTTTGGTCTGTATCATATTTTGTTTTCTCCAGACACCAAAGAACAAAGAAAATGTAAGTTTTTTATTTGAAAATAAAGAATAGTCAATGCTAAACTATGGAAACACTAAAGCAAGAGTGTGTGAGAGAACACTCCTGGGTCTTCATTACACTCTCCTGGTACTGCTCAACAGCATGTTCTGCATCAATGCAAAAAAATCTATACTTGCACTGCACAATGTGGTGACCACCAGACACCTAAGGCCACTGAGCACTTGAAATGTGAGCAATATGCCTACGGCATTAAATCCTTAGTTAATTAAAACAGCTTCCACTAGAATCAGTTACTATGTAGGGTAATATAGTTCTATACATGAGCAATGGTTTTAGATACATAAGCAATGGTTTTAGATACATAAAATCCAAAATTATGTACACTTCAGATTCATTCACTTTTCTTTGTTTTATAACAGTTGCAGCAAGACTTCAAAGTGCCTTTGTGACAGTGCCTTACGAAACCAGGGCTGTAAGGGCACACCTCCTCAAATTAGGTCAGGTCATTCTGCCAAAGCCTCCAGGAGTCACTGGGCCCTTAACCTGGGCTGCCTCTACACTTTCAGTCAAGTTAAACATTTTCTCTTTTCAATTTCTTTTTCCTGGAGAAAATTTAACAATGTTGATTCTGCTATTTCACCTCATCTGTGCCAGAGGAATAAACTAATCAGAATCACAATGCCTGGGATGTGAAAAATATCTGGTGAAAGCAAAGACTAAACAAATAACACAAGATAGTTAATTCTGTTGCTGAGTTTACTAGTCAGACTCCCTATGGAGGTACTGACACGAATTTAAGTTTTTTGGTGAATTATTTCAGCTTTAAAATCAGGTATAGTTCTGACTATTAAGCATGAAAGCTATTTTTCAAGTTTCACCTGTATTCTAAGCCTCAGTAGCAGAAGAAATATGTTCTTTCTGCCTGCTGCTGTCACTAGAAAGCAGGACGGACACTGAGTGACATCTGCACGACCAGCACGTGCAGATTTGCATTATTGAGGTGTCTTTACTGAATGATGAATGTGCCAGGTTATTAAAATTTAGCTAGCTAAAAACTACAAAACCTCAATGCATATAGTTCTCTCTCTTTTTTTTGAAGTCAGGGTATTGCTACGTAGCTCAATCTGGTCTTGAACTCACTATATAGCCTAGATAGGCCTCTAACTCATGGCAATTCTCCTGCCTCAGCCTTTGGAGTGCTGGGATTGCAGGCATGTGCCACTGTAGCAGGCAGTACAGAGTTTCCTAGGAAGACTTCTAAAAAAGTTCACAGACTTCAACTGTAGTCTGGAGAGCAAGGAGAAAGGCAGGTTCAGTCCAGTTCTATCTCCTTTATCTTGCTGACAAGGCCCAGCAGACAAAGACGGAATCTTGAAATCCAGATCTTCAGCTTTCTCTAATGAAGTGGCTTGTGTAAGCATTCACATGAGAAAATATGTCATAGTGCTAGCTCTTTACATTCCCATTTTTCAAAGGGACCAGCCTTGATTCAATTTGGTATTTTGTTGAAACAATTCTTTGTAACTCCTAAAAACCCCATCTTGGCAATTTTCTTCAATAATGATCTTTTTCAAGATCCTATCTTATTTCAGAGGTTCTTAAACTGAGATCCAAGGCCCCTGCTAAAACTTTATGCAATACTATATATTTATACATGCACTTTGAGTTCGTAACTTTTATTGGGTTCCCAGTGATCCATGACCCTACAATGCTAGAACCCACTATTGTATATCATTTTATAAATCTTTTTAGAATTCTTTAATTTTTTTTTTTTTAATCTTTTTCATTTTTATCGGTACCGGGGATCGAACTCACGACTGCCTGCTTGCAAGGCAGGTACTTATGCCGCTGAACTAAATCTCCAGGCCCCGAATTCTTTGATTTTTATAACTAGACAGACTACAGACTATAGAAGATCATTCCCCATACTCAGTAATGATTCACAATTTCATTTGGATTAGTAAGTCATTTATAAAGTCTATCCACTAACTCTCCCTGTACTAACCATAGTAGTTGTGGCCAGAGGGAAAGAATAGAGTTCATTCAAGGGGACGTTGAAAGATATGACAATAAAAGAGGGCTTCTCAGTGTCTGCCATTCCCACACATGTGACTTTCTGTCAAGAACGGTATTTCCACACTCCGAGGCCAGGCTTCTTCATATGATTTGCTTTGCCAACAGGGCACTGGCAAACATGACACAGACAGAGGGTTGAAAAGTGCCTCTCTTGCTGCTAAGAACCTGAGACTACCATGGGCAGTTGCCTGGCCTAACCTCCTGAAAAAGGACAACTCAGCTGTCCCAGGTCAGGCTGAAGATACGTGAATAAGGCCATCTTGGACCATCCTATCAGAGTCAAGTTGGCCCAGCTCTTAAAGAATCCTCCAACCAATTGGAATCAGGAGAAATAAATCATTTTTTCAAAGTCATTAAGTCTGGGCAACTTGTTATACAGAGAAAACAAAGTATTACTAAGTGTCAAAACGAAAATCCAAGGGATATGACAGGTTCTACTCTTGGGCATAAAAACTCCTAATACTCCTTGACTTGGCCACTCTTTCCAATTTTACTAGAAAATTTCCATGTGAGATCCCATAATGGAGGCCTCAACATAAAGTAAACCTCACTAAATTCTCTGGTTATCAGAAAATATTTTGTGTTCTCTTTGTCCTTTCAAATACTTGTTTAACGAATGAGCCCCAAAGAGTACACTGTTTATGAATGCTACTTACTTTAAGTAGTTCATACATATAAAACCGAATATCAAAGTCTGTCAGGATCTGATAGAGTTGCTGAAACAGATTTCAGAAAACACAAAGTTAGTCTTTTTGCATCTTGTTATCTTAAGTGTCAGCCATTATCTGTAAACTTAGTCCTTAAGTTACTAATAAAACTCATGGCTTTTTATTACCTGATAAATAAAATGGACTAAATGGTAAACATGAGTTTAATACTTTAATCTTCAGAAGAAATCATCCATCCATCCATCTGTCCATTTATTCCATAAGAGGAAAACATTTAAGCCAACTTGGATCTCTGCTATTTAATGTTCCACAACTTTCTTTCTTTCTTTAGGTTTTTTTGAGACGGGGTCTCACTATCTAGTTCAGACTGACTTTGCACTCACTATGTAGCCCAGGCTGGCCTTGAACTCATGGAGATCTTCCTGTCTCAGCCTCCTGAGTGCCAGGATTACAGTATGTGTGCCACCATGCCTGGCATGCCGTAACTTTAATGATCACGATTACATTACTGTAAAGTCTCAGTTGTGTAACTGTCCTCATATTTTTACTGTATATCAAACCAACCAATCCTACTGCAGTATGTCCTGGAGAAATGACTTCTAAGTGGACAGCAGAGCCCCTTGGCTTATGTGGTATTACAGTGTTAAGACAGCCATGGTGTTTGTGAAAGAAACAGAAGAAAAATGAGGTGATCTACTGTTTGGAGATGGCAAGCCTTTCAAAAACCCTATGCCTTCTGCTCACCCAAAACCAATCCCTATCTGGAAAAAAGACTGCTTCCTAGGCATTATGTTTTAGGGGCAAGAAAAAAGGAGTAGGGGAAGGAAGAAAAGACAGGTGCCAGAAGTGATTACAGGCCAAAATGACATATGAATGAAAACTTTCATTACTGGTAATTCAAAGATCCACCCAATAGGAGCTTAAAAAAGTCAATCTCTAAGAATCAGACTACAAGGTTCATTAAAAGTATGACAAACCCTTGACCTTTGATATTCAGTCAACTCCAAGTGAATCTCTTTCCCAATCTATCTAGGCAGCACTCACACAGCACAGGGAACTCAGGGTCCCTAAGGAGCACAGTGTATACAATGTGTCTACATAAAGCAGGAAAACAGAACCAGGCATAATTTTTTTGTCTTTTTTTGAGACAGGGTCTTGCTGTTCAGTTCACACTGGCCTTAAGCTCACTTTGTAGTCTAGGCTGGTCTCCAACTCCCATCGATCCTCCTGCCTCAGCCTTCAGAGTGCTGGGATTATAGGCATGAGCCACCACGCCTGGTTCAGGCATAATTTTTGTGTTTGTAAAAATGATATGGCAGCTAATACTTTTTTTTCACTCCCTCTTTCAGAAAGTAAGAGTAACCTTCCAGATTAGTAAGAATATATGGTCTCATCAACCTCAGACAGCTGCAGGTAAAACACACAGGCCACCTGGGTGTCTTGAAGATGCCCCCGTGCTGGGGATGATCCTGGTAGGGGATGAACTGCACTCAAGCACAGAGGCACAAATACATTACCATTTCTGCCTAGGAGAGCTTCTGCTCCATAACCGCCAAACCCCCAGTTTTTGTCCTCCCAGCTCTGCTCTGCAATGCAGACTTCTTAGCCAGCATTCTGCGGCAACCAACAGCCAGAAAACACAGATGCAGGGTTAAGATACCACCTTGGATGTGCAGATCACTGGCAGAAACTGTCCTAAACTGAATGTCAAGTCAATATACAGCCCATGAAAGAGAAAAGATTGAATTCTCTAATCTCAGAGGGCTGGGATATTTTATTTCCACAAAACATAGGCTATTTTGTTCAGATTTTTGTTTGTGAAAGGCTTCCCTTTCATATCATGTGCTATCTACCAAGCATCTTTGTAAACAGCATAAAGTATAAAAATAAGTATCCTCGGACTGCCAACATAGTATTTCTAGCTATTGTAATCAGTGTCAATTTTTTTTTTTTTTTTTTTGGTACCAGGGATCAAACTCACAATCTCGTGTTTGCCAGGCAGGTGCTTATGCTGCTGAGCTAAACCCCTGGCCCTAACCAGTATCAACTTTATTTAACACAGAAGACATCAGCCTTCTAACAGTGGTTGGACCTTATGTATTATACAGTCCTGAATGACTGGCTGCCATTCACCCTCCCCTCACAGGAGCTCTGGGTGTGAGGACACCAAATTATATCTATAACATTTAGCCTCCTGGGCATAAAATTCACTTCTCTCCAGGACTCTACCTGGCCTCCTGAGACTTTCATAGTTCTGATCCCCATGCAACCCTCAAGATTCCTCTCCTCTGATTGCACAAGCCCGCATTTGTTGCCTCTGCTCTTTCCTCTCCAGGATCCCCTCCCCTCAATCTGTAATTCACTCCTTCTTATCTACTTTCTAGAGAGCAGATGCTGGCTTCTACCTTCTCCAGACTCTAGGCCTTTTCCTTGCCATCTGGGTGTTCATTGGACACAGGGATCAGCAGTGGCCCCAGAGTTAACATTTCTCTCTTGGACACTGGTAGGGACCCAAAGTTCTCAAGGCAAAGGTTCCACTCTGTTGTACACACAAAGCTACTTCAATTTAGGAGTCCAGTGCTGACACTCCCTCCACACTGTGCCACACACACAACACAGGGGGAACTGGGTATTAGGGCTGGTAGTGGTCACCAGTTTGGTGATTCAAAATCTCTGAACTTTCCCCACCCTGTAAATATGGCAGGGGTCCACTGCATCACTGTTTTCTGCAGTCAAATGCTCTACTATTAAGCTATACCCCCAACCTGTTTTCTTCACATAAAACTCTTGACGTATTTTCAGTTGTTGCACAGTGGAACAGTATATCTACTCCATACAAAGGATGGTGGTCCTGTCTATGCAGATGTTTTTATTTTTATAATGCTCACTAGTCAATAGAACAAGATATAGACTATCTGGGAAGAAATAGAAGAGTCTGCAACAAATTAGGGAGAATTGACAAGAACCATACTTTTCATTCAGTTATGTGAAGAACATCACTAACCAAGCAACTGCAGAATGTTTTTAGGAAGTCAGCTTTGCTCATATTTTCATGAAGTGATTTATCAAAAATAAAGCAAGCCTATGCTTCCCAGAAGATGATGGTGGAGGAAAGGAAGAAAGTACTCACCAGTCACATGTTTGCTGCAAAGCCTCAAACATATTTGCATTTTCCTAGAAAACAGTTCTATTATATAGGCCTACTCTCAAGGGCCAGTGATTGAAACTTCTTGGGTCTTCTAATAAACCCTGAAAAGTCTGAGGAAGAAGATGCAGACACTGCAACTTTACCATCAGGTTCAGGGACACTAGGTTCAAAGTCACAGACACCATAGAACGGCCACGGGAGACCTTGCTCATCCTGCTGCATGGACACACAGGCCCTTCAGATGCCAGGGGAAGGAGCAGCCACACCACGACCAGCCAGACTCCAAGGCTCAGCCCCCACTGACTACCACACAGGGAGATTCCTGAGCAGCACACAGGGGGTACATGACCCACAAACACAGGTCCAGAGGGCACAGGCTCCCCAAGCACACAGGGGGCATATGACCCACAAACACAGGTCCAGAGAGCACAGGCTCCCCAAGCAGCAGGAGGAAAAAAAGTGGGAGGACAAAGATATAAAGTCAGAGTGAATGGTGTGTTTTGCCAGTTGCCAGTTTAGATATTGCTAATTTGTAAATCAATCCCCAAGATCAACATTAAGACAAGGTCAACATTTTTTAGAGCCCTTAACCAAGCAAACAAAAGTTAGAGTCAGTTACCTAAAAATGTCACTTATCTTAAAGACTTAACCAAAAAAAAAAAAAAAAAAAAGAGAGAGAGAGAAAGAGAAAATAATGTTCCTGGCCTGCAATCACAGTACGTTTGTTTCCAATTCAGGAAAATGAACTTACACTGTAACAAAGCTTCACAGGGTCAACTAACCCAGGTCTACCACAAGGTGAGTGATTTAAAAGTCTCTAAATATCAGTGTGAATCTACCATCTTCTTAGAAGAAAGCCCATTCAGTTTCTTATCAATCTTTAAAATGTCCAAATGATTCCTTTTGGGGGGGGGAGGGCACTACTCATTTTTATTTATACTATTTGAAGGCACAGCAAAAAGAAAAGCATCTCTCAACAGAACCATTTTCCCCGAGACATTTTGGATTTAGGTATGCAACAGCTAACCAGTCTAACTTAGAGACTGGCTTTTTTCACTCAGTTTGAAGTTCTGTCTTTTGTTCTAAGTGTCACCACTTATCTTTTTATTATAACTTTGACATATATAAAATGTTAAATGATGGTTTTGAGTAGAAACTGACCAAATTGGTACCTTTAAGCATAAGGGAAAAATTAGTGAGACCATAAAGATCTGAACTAATTTAGTAAGTATGAAATAAAAATGACCATGCATTAAAATCACGAGATAAACTTCCAGAAATTCCACATAATTAACATTATATAGCATGACTATCCTTTATGTGAAATGCTTGGGACTGAAGTGTTAGAGGTTTCAAATTTTTTCAGTCCTCTCATATACATGGCTCAGTTTACTACATGAAATAGAAAAAGTAGAGAATAAACCTAGAAGTTGGGTTTTTGAAAGAATTAGTATAAAATCTCCGAAAAGCTGATTTAAATTTTTAAAAAAGAAGGCAAGGGCATAGAGAATAGCTAATATGTACTTATTTATTTAGTAGTACTGGTGATTGAATCCTGGGCCTTCGCCTTGAGCCATGTCCCAGATCTTTTAAAAAAGTTTTTGAGATAGGGTTTTGCTAAACTGCTAAACTTAAAAGGCTGGGTTTGAACTTCTAACACCCTTGCTTCAGTCTCACAAAATTCTGGGATTTACAGTGTGCACCACCACACCTACCTCAGAAAACATATAAAATGTAAGGGATAAAATGTATTGCACAATAAAAAACCCTCAATCCACTAAGACAGTGGATGAGATGACATTTTGAAGCCAGAAAATATGTCTAGCTGACTTAGCAGATCGAAAAAACTAAAAATTCTGTAACATTAAAGGAGATCAGGTAGCACGGAACTTCTAGCTGAGAAACTACAGAAACGGTCAGGAATGGATAACCTCAGACACTGCTGAGGGTAAACAGTGAGTTGAAAACAGAAAACAGGTTTAATTCCTCCAAGAAAACAGGAGAGGAAACTAAATACTCCGTAACACCCTCATAGCTATCAGCCTGACACTATGATGATGTTAGCAGTCAAGTGTGTGTCCTTAAAACAAGATATGAGCAGTACTAGAAAATATGAGCATATATTCAAGAACCATGAAGAACCATGACATTTTATATGATTATCACAGAGACACAAACACACAAAGGAATTTGGAAGAAAAACAAAGAAAAGGTATAAAGGGAAAAAATATAATACTCTCAATGAGAAAATAGAAGATACTACATAAAACATAATAGGTCAGTTTTAAAGGTTCAGAGATCGAAGTGGACTTCTTTTTTTTTTGTCTTTTTCCTTTTTATCGGTACCAGGGATTGAACTCACGACTGCCTGCTTGCAAGGCAGGCACTTACGCCGCTGAGCTAAATCTCCAGCCCCCGAAGTGGACTTCTAACATTTGAAGTTTAATACCTGAATGAGTTCTAGAAGGTGAGAAGAAAGGGATGAAAATCAAAGAACATTAAAAATATTTTCTCCAAATGGAAGGATATGAGTTTTTAGATCGAAAAAGCAAGTATCCAGAACAAAAGATGAAAGGACCAGAAGGACAGCACATCATTGTGAAATTTTAGAAGATAGGAATGAAGAGAAAATCTGAAAAGCTTCCAGATAAGAGGGAAAAGTCATGTAAAATGAAATTAGAATGGCTCAGTGGTAATATTGAAACCTTTTCAAACTGAGGAAATTATGAACTGTAATGTAGAATTCTATTCCGCAAATATATAAATTGTGAAGGTGAGGTAAGCACTGACTCCCATGATCTAGCCCTCTGAAGAAAGCTTTTAGAGAATGCCTATCTTCTTCAAAATATTCCTTTGAGGATAAGATTCCAGAGGAATGAGATTTTTCCAGGGAACCAGAATTTCTGCCAGTTATCTACAGCATGTTGTTACATTAACTGGGCATATGTCACTTTTAAGAAACATAAACTGCTGAAGTGAAATCTGACATGTGAAGTTAGCCAACAAAGCAAAGGTATTTAAAACCTGTGAGAAAGGAGAAATTAGTACAAGTTAGCAATCAAAAGTGGGAACCAGGGCAGAGATTTAGCTTAGCAGTACAAGCGCCTGCCTAGCAAACAAGAGGTCCCAGGCAAGGGACCTCTGGTCCTTCTGCCTCACCCCCCTAGTAGCTGGGATTACAGGTACATGCCAGAGGGAACTGCACTATGATGGTTCCATTAATACTACCCTTTAATCTTTTAAATTAAAAATTTTTTTAGATAGGGTCTCGCTATGCAGTTCAGGCTGAACTTGAACTCACTATATAGCTTAGGCTGGCCTCGAACTCATGACAATGTTCTCCTTCCTCAGTCTCCTGAGTGCTAGGACTACAGGTATGTGCCACCATGCCTGGCTATTCTTCAATCTTTTACATTAGGAAAATATTTGGTTTTATTAATGACTATCTAGTTCTCTAAGACATACTTGCACATTCCTATTCATATATGTATGCCTTGATAAATCTGGGTGATTTCATTCGAACAGTTACATGGTACAGAGCCTTATCGGCTAAGAAACACTGCGTTGCTGAATGAAAATATTTATATCTCACTTTTTCTATATCCTAGTTTTAGGAGCTCACCACTTGACTGTACGAAGTTACATTAACAGGAATATATGCTACATATAGAAAACTCTATACTATATATAAAACTTCCTACTTAATGCTTTTTAAGTGAAAACATCTATTTTGCTTATTTTTTACTAGCCTTATTTTTTAAAGTGATTATCTAAAATAATTAAATATTGGGATAAGGATCTCTTTCTTTCTTTCTTTTTTTTTTTTTTTTGGTACCAAGGATCAAACTCATGACCTCGTGCTTGCCAGGCAGGTACTTATGCCACTGAACCATATCTCTGGCAGGATCTCTTTATTGCCCCCAAAATCACTCTTGATACCAGCATCTTTAGCTGGGGATTTGGTTTTGTCTCCAGCTTCTATTTGAACAAAATTAGAAGTCCAATTCACTGCCAGTTATAAACACCTAAACATCTACTAAATGTCCCTGAAAACCAACACTATTTTTTTATATTCTCAAATGTGTGATCTAAAAAAAGGGTTTCTACCAGTATGATAACTTATCATATGTTAAAGTCTCAGTGTATGAAAAACATTTAAAACTATGCTTTTAAAAAATTTCAAAGGTCTCCCATGATACACATTTTAAATATAATATATATCTCCCAGAAGAGGGCTCTTCTAAAGCAGTGACTCTTTACTAGGTTTTTGGTATCACTTACTTTGTACAGTGTCTATGAACACAAACTCATTATTTGAGTGTCAGTGCATTTGACAGAATCTTTGTTAGTCTCAGGAACTGAATGCAAGTCTTTTCAGGGGGCAAGAAGAAAAACATAATTAACTGTGAAATTATCAATGGGCCACACTGTGAAGCTATTGCTTTGGTTTGATACTATTAAATACTTCACCATACAAAGCCAAATACATTCCCCCCAAATTATATACAATAAAATTTAAAAAACATATCATTATTTGATAGTTCTAATCCAATACACTGCTTCTTTTACAAGAGCCCTACATCAGTTTATTTCTTATCAGCAATGTAAGATTTATTATGAAAACCAAAGTTACCATCCATCTAGAACTATGCAGACTAAAATAGGAGTATTAAGCAGGAAGTATTAGCTTAGACCTAGCTGAGCAGCAACTACCACAGCAAGCAAAGGGAGATAAACTAATTTCCCTAAAGGCTAGAATTACAACTACTTTCTGTCCTGCACTCACGATATAAGGAGTATTATTTTCTACTTTCACCAATGGTATCATCGGTTTCTCTGTGTTCAGGAGCTTCAACAGTACTCAGCATCACTTTTCCACCCTTCAGCAAACTCACACCAGAAAGAAAAAGTATACGCACCTTAAAATCTGTATTATTGATATATTCAAATACCAACGCTGGTGTCTTAGACTGCAAGAGAGAATATTAAGGTTTTTTAAGTATGCAGACAGTAATAAATGTGATTTGCCTCCACCACAATGGTGTATCCCCAAATCCTACAAGATGGAAGAGCGATTCAAAAGTATTTTCTGGAAATCTTATGACATTTGGAACCTCTTCAAAATAACTGAGAATGGTGGGAGGTAGAAGAAATGGGAAGGGGCACAGATGGAACCACAGCTCGCCACAAACTGATTAACCATTACATTTGAGTGACATTTTTTTTTTCATTTGTCTTTTTTCCTTTTTACCGGTACCAGGGATTGAACTCATGACTGCCTGCTTGCAAGGCAGGCGCTTTATGCCGCTGAGCTAAATCCCTAGCCTTTGAGTGACATGTTTAGAAGGTTCAGTACATTATTCACTTTACTTCTGTAAATGGCTGAAATTCTTTATAAAGTTTTTTGTTTGTTTAAAAAGGAAATATTCTCTGAAAAGTCTACAAATGACCTTGATCAAATGGTTAATGGTTACAAAAAAATTTATACTCTGTAGTATTCTAGTGTGTCAACTACAAAAGCAGTGACATTTTTATCTAGGCTTAACAAGGTACATTTGACAGAATTTTTGTTAGTCTCGAAAACTGAATACAGGTCTTTCAGAGTGCAAAAAGAAAACATAATTATCAATAGGTCACACTGTGAAATTACTGCCTTGGTTAGAGATCATTAAAAAACACCTAATCCTTCAAAGGCAAACATATTCTCCCATATAATGAATTTTTAGAAAGCACTAAAATGTTAATATTTTTGGAACCAGGAATCGAACTCAGGACCTTGTGCTTGCCAGGCAGGGTCTTATGCTGCTGAGCTATATTCCCAGCCCCAACGTACTAAAATCTTTAATGAGTTTAACATTAACATATTTAATAATGTTATAATAACTTTAACATATTCAATACTTCCTTGTGGAAATCTAGATTTTTAAAAAATTTTTTTGTGAAAATTAGATTTTTAAAATGTCAGGTTTTCTTAAGTGAAATAAAGTTAATGTAAACTGGCAGTTATAAGCTTTCAAAACTGGGAGAAAAACAGAATCTTAAAGCATTATAGACATTAAAAAAAATTAATCTTGGAAATATTTATTGCTGGTAATTTTTGCTCAAGGACGAGGTCAAAGTTACCTAAGAAACAGGTTGTAGCATATACATACAGCGCTTTGCCAGAACAATGCAGAGTCCAAGCAGAATACCCAGAAGCAGCTATGACAAATGATTCTTCCCTGCCCGCAAACTGCAAAGGCTTCATCAAGACCAGATTTCTTTCCATACTCCTAAGTGAGCCTAAGCCCCTCCAAAGCACAGGACAAGGATTCCCTGCTACTTAATTTACTTGTCTTACAAATTAGTAAATATATATATTTTATTTAAAAAAAATTTTTAAAGACAAGGTCTTGTTATGCAGTTCAGTTTAGCCTTGAACTCACTATGTAACCCCAGCTGGCCTTCAAGTTCCAGCGATTCTCCTGCCTCAGCCTCCCAAGCGCTAGGATTACAAGTGCGCACCACTACACCTGGCTATTATGCATATATTTTAACAAATTACAAAAATAGTAAGGTATCACTACATTCTGTTAATGTAAAACAGTATGAAGATGTTCCTGGTATACTACTATAGGGCTCACATTTTAAAACTCTTCTGAAATTAGTATTTTTACATACGACATTCTACTTTAAATGAGCAAAATTCATTTTTTAATGAGGCCAGTTTCTAACATCAGGCAGTCCACAGCTAATCATTAAATCAATCTGAGCCAAGTAGAATGTGATATACTTTTAATAATAACCAGATACAGTCTGGCATACAACTACTCCTGTATTTTCAAGACCCAGGAAAAAACCTTCCCTTATTTCTCAACCCTGTGGACTCATGGGCAAATCATTTAACCTCTGCAGACTTCAGCTTCCTCATTGTACAAAGTGGACAATGGCTCTCTAGATTGTTACGAGGATCAAATGACACGATACTGTTCAATATGAAGAACAGTGTACTCCATGCACATTAGCTATTTTATCAGGAGGGTATCTGTAGCAGGCAGAAGCAAAGTTCTATTTCTTACATTGAAAAAAACAAAGCAAAACAACAACAACAAAAACCTATCACATAGGAGAACAACGAAATACCTGAAGTAGAGCAGGTAGAGAACAGAAATGAAGTAGGAAGTGGTATGTGTGTGTGTGTGTGTGTGGTACGGGAGAACTTAGCAAACTTCTTTAATTAAACACACAGAATGTTATATTTCACCCAGGGAGAGAACAAAATTCAGCAGTATACCCGAAAAGGCTAAAAATCAATGATTTTAACAAAATATTTTATGTGTAAGAATATATATTTTCATTGTATTTATACACACAATATGAGTCCTTACGCTGGATGGGGAATTAAAGATAAGTACAAGAAACAGCCAGGCTTCCTCCTCAAGGGGTTTGGTGGGCTGTAACCTAATCAGCTTTGTATGTGGAGACATTGAGCACTTCCTTGTACCTACCCGGACAGGCTTATTTATGAGTGAGGAAAGATAATGAAAACAGCAGTAATAAGGTTTCAAAACTGACACAAAAGCAGGGGCTTAAGGTGGTTACACAGCAAACTGGGAACTAAATCAAAATAATGAGGTAGCAAACTTGGGACAGGGTTTTTTCCTATACATATTTTTAGATTTCACAAAAGTGATGGTAACTATCTTATCAATGGGCTATCATGGTTTTTGTCTGGTTTTCAAAGTCTCGAGCCAAATGCCATCATCCCCACTATGTATTATTACTTGATCTCTGTAGTAAACCCCTCCTCCCCACTACCCCCAAGTCCATCAGCCACCAGGCACCTACCACGGGGTCCTTTACAGTGTCAATCAGCTTAATGATATTTGTTCCACCACGAAGATTTTCCAGAATTTTAACCTCTCGTTTTATCTTCTTTTTCTTCACTGGCTTAAATACACAAGAGCAATCAGAAATGAGACTCTTTTAAAATTAATAAATACAACTTTAAAACAGTGTAAGCCAATTATATGGCTTGCATCCCATCTTATATACTGTGCTGTGTTAAAAGAGCATGCCTAAAGAGAAAACAAGAGTTAAAATAGGTTGCCTGTAAAAACCTTAAAAACCGATTTAAACAATTTATAGATTAATGTACCTTATGTGTCAAGGTCTTTAAGTAGTTACATCTAGGACCACTTTAAAAAATGTGAACATTCAGCTATACTTAATAAAATGCTCACTTACTAGACAACTGCCAAGTGGAAAGTGTTATAGCTCTGAACAGCTGTATACTATGGACTCACAAATGGAAAAACTGAAATAAAATGGTGGGACACCTGCTCACCCTCAACAAGTTACATGTAATTTTGTCTTCCAGAAGTAAAGACCAGTTCACTGACATCAAGTTACAAACTTGTTTCCCAGCTGTTGGTTCCCATTTCCTGTCGCCACTCCCATTTCCTTAATATTTAGAATCTGAAATCAGCACAGAGCCAGTAATATTTCCCAACAGATCCCATTCCTAAAGAAAGAGATGTTGGATCAGCAAAACAAACAAACAAACAAACAAACGAACAAACAGATTTTATACTGGAGTACCAAAAGTCTCTATCTGCAAGGTACTAGATAGAAAAATTAAAGAGACCTTAATTAGAAATAATACATAAGTTCCTGTTTTAAACAGGCTAAAGAATTTGAATAAAGGTAGTTCTGAAAAAATAAGAATATCACATGCAAGTATGCTTCATAAGGCACTTAGAACAGTGACTGGCATATAGCAAGTACCTGGTAATTGTTAGCTTCATTATTTTTGAATTTTTAGTTAATACTAAGTCATATTTAATCCTCACAAAATCTCTATGCAGTACAGTCAGCAGAGTAAAGCTATTTGCCCAAGGTCACAGCTAACAGAACAGGGGCAGGAATCAAATCTGGGCAGTCTGACTCTGCATACTGCATTCTCCACCACTATGCTTTTGTTCCCCAGTGTGGCTAAAGGGAGAAACATAACTAAGGAGAATAAATATTCTATTGCAAGAAACTGTTATAATAACACAGGCAAAGAGGGGCCAATATGCTTGCTATGAAACAATAAAGCAAGATCTAAAGTCTGTATGAGGGACAGAAAAATATGCCAAAAAAAAAAAAAAAATCATCCTTTTTGGCTGGTCAGAACTACAGCACTGGAAAACTACCAAATAGCTTCTGGATCACCTATAATATGGTGTTCAACTGTGGGGTAGCACCCTAGCTGTGTCTTTGCAACTTACCTACCATGATAATGACTAGTTTCTACACTGTCAGGATTTCTAGGACAGTAGATCTGGCTGTTGTATCTCTTCCTCATTTCTACTTAGGAATATCCTTATTTTAGTTACTGTTCTCTCATTGCTGTGTCTGTATCTCACAATGTGATTCAAGAGCCCTTGGGAATGGCTTGTGGGAACACATTGAAACGGTCTGAGAACATTGCCTGGAATGCCTCAGCTGGTCAGAGATCAGAGACCAGGAGGCTGATACAAATCTTGCCAGTAAAGACCAGGTTCTGGAGTTTCTGCTAGGAAGGAGGACTGCACTGTTGCTGGACTCCAGATGATGTATGTAATGGCTTGGCAAAGTCTGTTTAGAGGCCTTACCTGAGACTGACAGATTAAGGGCAGTGGACTAATTAATCTGGCAGAAGATATTTCAAGGTGGTCAAATATTGAAGCTGTGGCATGGCATGTTGGGGGCTTTTAGCCAGATTTATGTTGAGAATCTAGAGCAGAGAGCCCAGCAGGATGATTTAAAATGTGAGTTTGGCCAGAACGAAGCTGCAGTAAAGCTGTGAACTACAAAGATAGAGCTGAGGAGATCTCAATTGTTAAATATAAAAGATGGCCTGAGGGCATCACAAGAAGCAGCAAGTTTCTACCCCTTGCTGCCTCAAAACTTCAGAAGTGAAAGACTTGCTTTGAGGAGAAAGCTTCAGAGCAACATGTTCCAGAATGACAGCAGCATAGAAAATGTGTTCCACAGAACTGGATTCAGTGTGCCCACTGATCCTGACACATGGCTCCTATAGCCAACAGAAGGAAGCCTGGCTATTGCTCCAGCTGGCAGCAGACTTGGCATCATTCATATGGTGCTAGTTTTAGGCACACGCAAAATGCAAGAGTTGTGAGGCTAAGAAGACTTCCATCCTGATCTCAGAAGGCCTGAGAGTACCTCAGGTAATGTGCCCCTGAGAGGGTAGTATGTGAAGCCCCGAGAGTGAAGCCAAAGGTGCAGTAGAGGCCCCACAAGTTCAGAAAAGCCAGAAACATGGATTGTCTAAAACTGCAAGAAGGGAGCAAAGCAGGCCTAACAGAGAAGCCATGAGAGCTACAACCACTGGAAGTGCTATAGGGGTGAAGCCACTTAAACCTATTGGAGCTTATAGCTTTCCATAGATTGTCTCAAATGTTTTCTCTGCTGGATTTTGGATTTGCTTTGGTTCCATTCCTTTATATCCCTGTTTGTAACTTTTGAAATGAAAACATTCATCTTGTGTCACTGAACACTGGAAGTGTTTAATTTTTCATTTATATAGGAGCTTGCAGCTAAGAGTTGCCTTACATCTTGGAGACTTGGGACTTTTCAGCAAAGCTGAAACTGTTAGGAGTCTAACAACTCTTATAGGTAGACTACATGCCTTTTGCATAAAGGGATGTGCATGAGTCTTTAGGTGGCCAGAGGCAAAAATGTTATAGCTCTAATGTAATATAATGTTGATACTTAATACTGGTTCTTTAGAACTGTTAAACTTGTATTATAATGTTCAAATTGTAAAGTGATAATAAGCATGTTTTTGTATCTGGAAACTTGTTTAGAGTAATGTGTGGTTGACAAGTTGATGTGGATTCTAATGATTGATACATGGTGTCAAGTTGAGAAGTACAGAAGTGTAAGCAACTCAGCAAGAGGCCAGGGTCCTCACATCCTCCTCTTGTGCAAGAGGAGAGCACAGAGATAGCGTGTCCCCTGACTCAACTACTTATAAGGGAAAAAGAGACTTGTTCATCCTTTGGTGCTCTTGTTGCCTTTGCTGTCTTGAAGTGTTGCCCCTATGCCATACAACTTTGCCTTAGAGTCTGATTATGGATTGAAACCTCCACACACTGTGAACTAAATAAACCTTTCCTTCCTTAATTTTGGGTGTCGAGTATTTTGTCTCAGCAACAAGAGAAAAGTAATCAACACACTGCCTCTTTAGTTTCTTTTTTCCTAATTGGACAGTTCAGTATTGTGCAAAAATGAGGCACTGTACAACCTGATCAAAAAAACAGCCAGAAAGAACATACTACATAACTAGCCTAAAGTCTCAAAAATGTTAATGTCTTGAAAAGGACCAAGTAACTGTTTCAGATTGAAAAGATGACAACTGAATGTGACATATGATCTGAGATTTTCTTTCACTACAAGGCACATTATAATACAAGTGAGGTCTGGAAATTAGCTAAGAGCAGTGAGTCAATGTTCATTCTGATACTTTTAATATTTATTATGGTGTTATTCAAGAAAATGTTCTTGCATTTATTTATTTATTTGGTAGTGGGAACTGAACGTAGGCCATCCACACTGAACTATGTATCTAGCTTTTTTTGTATTTTTAAATTGTATTCTGAAACAGGATTTCCCTAAGTGGTTAGGTTGCTAGGCTGGGCTTGACTTTGCTGTCCTCTTGTCTTGCCCTCCTATAGTATTGGGATTATTTGCCTGTGTTCCACATCTGGCAAAAAGTGTCCTTGTTTTTAAGGAAAGATACATTTAAGTATGTAAGGATGACTGCAATTCATTCTCAAGCATTTTGAAAAAAATGTAAAACATACTTTTGTATGTGCATACATTTAAACACATACATTATATTTGGTATATAGATAAAAGGGAGAGAAAGACAAAGCAAATGTTAACATATGAGGAATCTGGGTGAAATATGTATGTGAATTCTTGCACCACTTCTGTAAGTCTGAAATTATGTTAGGAAGTTAAAAGAAAAATAAAAACTGGCTACGTTGTTCATATGTATAAATTCAACCAATGTTAACAGTACATTCAATGCCTTTTTTTGCAAGAAAATTCTACAGTGGCCCACTACTGGAAAGCAGGTACAGATCTGTGGTAGTAGCAACAAAGGGGAAAAAGCCCAGTCAAGTCTGTATACATCAAGAAACCTCTTCTACTCCAAACAGTGCTCCTAAGTTCCTGTAGGGGTAAATCCACTAAATAAATTGCTTTTATGACACTGTCCTACATAAAGCTTCTGCTCAGCAATAGGTCAAATGGTGCACAGTTCCTGGACAATCCAGTTAGGAGGCAACTATCTTTTAATATGTCTAAAGACAGCACCTGAATAGTATGCTGCCCAAATGTCACTTATCCAACAACTAGCCAGACTTGAGACTGGGAACACCATGCCAATTCTTCAGTGGTGGAACTGAGTCCCATAACAGTGCCCGTCCTTATATGCTGACTAAAGACCCAGAAGCTACATAAAGGGAAAACGTCAGCGAAGACACTTCCATCCAAATATAAAGAACCAGGCTAAAAGCAGCTCCCTTTAACCTCAGTTTACTCCTCTGAACCTGAGAGAGAGGTCCCAGAAGCTAAGCCACCAAAGAGCCAGAGGGAATAAGTGATCATTTTACAGAACTAGATCCAAAATGAAAAAGTTAGGATTTATCAAGAGAAACTGACACACCAATCAATCAATCAGTTTTATAAAACTAAAGATGCTTTGACTCTCCTGTCTAGAGTTTACATCCATTTAGTACCAGTTATACATTTCCATAACAATTTCATCTTCTATGCCAGAAATCTCTTATCAAGGGTTCACTCCCCCCATCCTTTTTTTTGACACAGGGCGTTACTTGATATAGTCCAGGCCAGCTCTGAACTTGCAGTGTAGGCCAAGCTGACCTCAAACTTAAGATCTTTCTGCCTCAGTTTCTTGAGATTGCAGGTACCCACCACCACACATGGCTTTATGTATTTCAGTTCAGAGAATTCAAAAGATGCTCCCAGAAGTGAGAGGCTGAGGCAGGAAGAGCTCAATTTCAACTTAGCAAGGCCCTAACCCTCAAAATAAAAAATTTTTAAAGGTCTGGGGATGTAGGTTAGTGTGACGGTCCAGGGTTCAATTCGTATTACTGGAGAATGGAAAAGGAGGTTTCAAACAGAATCTGTTTAGCTGTTTTCCAAACTGAAACAACATTTTCCATTTTTACTCAAAATCAAGTAAAGTGGCAAAAAGTTAAAAAAAAATCTTTAAAAAACATTTCAAGTTTTCTGTGTGTGAACTTTGAAAATGGGAAAGAAAGAAAAAGACATCTTTTCAGGTTTCTACCTATGTGACAATTAGTTCCAGCTCTCGGGAAGAACGATGTTCAAAGTAACATGAGAGTAAAATACTTTTCCCTCTTTTTTTTTAAAATTAACATACATTTTGTGACAAGCTGCTCATAAAGACAGGAGTTGATAAGATCACTAATATATCCTATATATTTACCAGAGGTTTTTTTTCTTCTAACCTAGATTTGAGGATTTCAATTACCAGCATTTAATTATGATTTGACTTACAAACTTATCTCTATCAAAAGTATAAAATTATGACCTCAATATATTCCAACAAATATTAACAGGCAAAGTCTCACTCAAATTGCTTTCCAAGCATAAACAGATAAATTCAAAAGCACAATATAGTTCAGAAATTCCAAATCTGGAATTACTTCTATTCTACAACCAAACCAATGGCTGCCCCACCAAGACATTAATTTCATCACTGTAATTAATGAATATAATCAATAACAGTTGCCAGGAATGAAAAAGGGGTGGGATAAGGAAGAAAATTCAGCCTAAATGATGGTGTTTATTTTTTTACCTTGGTAGCATCTCTGAAACTCAGTGCACTTGACCTAAATATAATCTAGAGCTGGAAGTGTTAGTGTACCACTGTAATCCCTGCCTACTCAGAAAACTGAGACAGGAGGATTCTGAGTTCCAGGATAGCCTGGGCAACTTAGCAAAACACTGTCTCAAAATAAACAAATAAAAACGAGTATTAGCTAAGCAATTTATTCATAGTAACTTTTCCTCTATCTTTCAAAATTCATCATTCTATTATTACCATTTCCTTGAGGGTAACTGTTTATTCTCAATTAACTTTTCTAATTTAGAAAAGGAAAATATAAAATCAAAATAAAATGAAGTACCATCTCACACTCATTAGAATGGCTATTACCAAAAACAAAACAAAAACAACTGTTAGTGACAATGGGGAAAAACATGAACCACTGTACACTGCTGCTGGAAATCTAAAATAGTATAGTCACTGGGGAAAGTTCCTTAAAAAATTAAAAGCGAAATTACCTTATGATGTAGCAATTCCACTTCTGAGTATACAACCAAAAGAAGCGAATCAGGGTCCCAAAGAGGTATTTATTTATACAACCATGTTCAAAGCAGCATTATATACAAAAGCTAAAACGTGGAAGGAAACCATATCCGCTGACGGATGAATGAAAAAACAAAATGCAGCATGTATAAACAATGGAATATTATTTAGATTTAAAAAGGGAATTCTGACATATGATGCCACTTAGATGAACTTGTGGACATGTTGCTAAGTAAAACAAAAGACAGCCACAAAAAAGACATCTTTCTAATCTCATCACGTGAATATTGCAACTCTTCCAGTATTAGCTCTGCCTCAAAAACCATTCACCTATTCCCCCTTTAATATTGTTACTGCAATTATTCTGTATGGCTCTCTCAGTGCCAAGCACTAATCATATTTTAGAGTAACAGGTACTCTGTAGCAAGACATTCTTTTCAAACATGGTTTACTTTCAAAAAGCTTTAATATAGTAAAGTGATAAAACTATACACCCCCAATCTGACAATGATCAGGACGAGATCTGAAAAACAATTTAGATATAAAACACTGCTCACTGTGGCTTTAAACCAAGAGAGTAAAGCAGCATTCTCCTTAGGCACTGAACATGTTGCTGTGGATACTAATCTCACAATGTCTAAAACACTCTAGGTTACCCAGGTGTGGTGGCACACACCTGTAAATGCCAACACTTGGGAGGTGGAGGCAGGAGGATCACTGTGAGTTTGAAACCAGCGTGGGTTACAAAATGAGTGAGCTCAGCCTGAACTGTATAGTGAGACCCTGTCTCAAAAAGACAAAACAAAAACAAACAACTCTGGGTGAGCATCTATTCCATACTTCAACTAACAATCTACCAAAGTCAAATATTTCCTTTCAGAAGGGTAACTCCAAAAATCATTCAAAATAAATTTATTTGATTTGTAGTACATTTTCTTCAGCCTTCCCACCACAGTTCCAGACATCAAGATGTCAAATATCCAGTGTCCCTCATACCAGTCCAGACTCCATGATGTGTACAGAAACAGCTATACTTAGTACCTCTACTCATTATGGAATCCTGAACAAATCACATCCTTTTTCTGGGTTCTGGTTTATCTGTAACAGACAGTTGGGATCTAAGGGATTCTAAGCTCCTACATTGTGACTCTGTTTGACAAAGGTTAACTAACTACACTCTCCATCTTTGATCCCACAACCTCAATATGAACAATAGCATTAACTAGTTCACACAGTTAACTTTTACATTTTAACATTTACGTTACAACTCTAATATGCTCCTGCTAGCATGAACCACCAGTGGTATAAGCATGACTGTCCTATTAGGTGGCTTATATCACTGGTGGTACAAATAAGATCAAATCACTTTTATTGATTTTTTAAATAACAAAATAAAAAGCTGCCTGATAAACTGCAATACTGTTTTAACTATTCTTATACCACTACACAATTGTGAAAACTAGAATTCGAAAAATTTAGCAACCACTAATGGGCTGCTTCAGATATACAAAGCCCAAGTGAAGGGTAAAAAAAGCTACCATCAGAAAAAGCAGACATCAAGGAGAAAACAACTATCAGTGTGGAGAAAACATCATTTTGATATAACATGAAGATTACTAGCTCACTATGATGTTACCGGCAGGATGTGCAATCAAAACTAATTCACCTTTAATGCTGTCTCCTAACAATGTAACACTTAAAACAAACTATACATATGCTAACTATTCTTTAAATTAAAGAATTTCTGGGGAGAAAATGGATAGCCAAAGTCTTTATAAAACAACCATTAACAGGAAACCTTAAGAGAAAATTTCCAAATCACTGCAGCATTGGTTCAAAATGTTGTACGTTTGTTTTTAAATCAGCATCACTCTTGACTTCTCCTTAGGAATTAGCAGTTTAATCTGAAAGATCTATATAGCCCCAAGAAGTGCTGAAACTCAGTTATACAGGCAATGCTCATAAAATGCTAAAAGTTGTCCAAAATGGCCAAATGCTTTTATTTCTGTGTACACCTTTATAAGAGGTGCTACAAAGGAATTTGAGGAACTGGTATTTCAGAATAAAAAGATGAAACTTTTGACACAAAATAGTTTTCTGACCTGCTATATAAACCCTTACTGTTTACTCTTCTTCTTTTTCTCTTTTCTCTTCAAAAAAATTTGTCAAAAAAGAACCTTTCTAATGATTGGGAAGTTTTAAGGGCTTAGCCTTAGAATATTGCATGAGGACAGGCAATAAAATTTTTTGTCTGTTTATAATATTCATAAAACTTTAGGGCTGGGGATTTAGCTCAGCGGCATAAGCCCCTGCCTTGCAAGCAGGCAGTCGTGAGTTTGATCCCCAGTACCGATAAAAAGGAAAAAGAAAAAACAAAACAAAACAAAACTTTTCAACAGCCCCCAATATGCTTTGATCAACAAAGTACTCAGAAATCTTTGATACAAATTTAAAAAACTCACAGTCATTTGACAACTGATCACTCTCACAAATTTGAAAAGACACAAAAGTCACTTACAGAAAAAGAGGAGACCCTGTCCTCCAGGAATACACTCTTTAGCTTGGTCATTTACATAAAGTTCTAGTTGAAATACAGTAAACTTAACATGAAAATGCAGCTTTTTCTAGAGTCCTCCAAACTGAGTAACTAAAACTGCTAAGGACTTAATTTCCTATGACCAAATATTACCTACCCAGATGACAGTCACAACTTCAACTTATTTGAAGAGCATAATTTTTTATTTTTGGGACAGGGTCTCCCTATGTAGCCTAGGCTGGCCTTGAATTCACAGTGATCCTCTTGCCTCAGCCTGCTGAGTGCTGGGATTACAGGCATGCATCACCATACCAAGCGAAGAGAAACCCTGACTCTCTCCTTTTTCCAAAAGAAATTATAATACCATCAGTGATTTCTTATACCGTTTTTAAAAATAGGAATAAAATCTGGACAGAAATATCACAAGCCTTTGAAAAACGACATAAAGGAGTACGGTTTGTTTTTTTAACCAGTGAAAACAGTGGTTCAGACTGCACTGTGAATAGAAATCATGTCAAAAAAAAACAAGGAACACTTCATTACCTAGAGCATTAAAGGGGCCTCCCTAGTCTCATTCCAGAACACTGGAACTTATTCTGTGCTCTACACTGAGATCCTATCATCTGATGCTAAAATAAGCAGGAAGACACTCAAAGAAATAAGAAGAGTTCTGGCCAAGGGGTGCTTCAAAGTAATGATGCCAAGTAAGTTTCTTTGTGTCTAGGTCTCCCATTTGAAAAAAATCACCCATCCTTCCATTCTGGGCTTCTTAACCATACTCAGCGAACCTTTAGTGGATGGAAAAACTGTCTAGTCACTGACCCTATGAAGTTCTTTATAAGGATGACTAAAAAGCAATGCCATGCTCTCCTAATGAGAACACGGTTTTTTATTTCTCTCTGTTTTTTTTTTTGGAGACAGTTTTGTTGTGCAGTGCAGGCTGGCCTTAGCCCCACTTTGTAGCTCAGGTTGGCCTGGAACTCAATAGTGATCCTCCTGCTTCAGCCTCTCCAGTGCTGAGATTACAGGTGTGTAACACCACAACCAGTGTACACGGGTACCAATACACACACCTGAATCCTGTTCCTTTCATAAAAAAGTCCACAGGAAATTGCACACTTATCCCAAAAATGCTGCCACTGCATAAAAGTTGACATCTTCCTGGAACTGCTTTAGAGTTAGCAATTCATTCCTTTGAGTCTACACCAGTAGAATGTGGATATTCCCAACTTCCATTTGTTTTGTGCACTGAGAAAGATCTGAAGCAGCTTATACTAAGCGTTTATGCTTATGTGCATAAAGGAATTGTATTGTTTCCTTACTTGACTTCCTTGAAGGAAACATTTCTTTAAATATTTTTGCTTAAAAAAACGACACAGTCTGGTATCTTGTATTTCATATTTAGGGAAGAGAGTGGTCAAACTCTGTTATCTTCAACATCAACTCTTTGCTTTTCATTTCCAGTCTTTCTGACAGATAATTCTGTGTATCTTTTTTTACTCTAATTCTGCTCCTTCGTCATTAGGCTAGAATGGTACTGAGTGATGGACGGTATTGGTCCTTTCTCAAGAAATATGATCTACAGCATGCACTTTAAACAAGGACTACCTACCCAGCAGCCCCCCACACACAAGAACAGTTTTTCAATCTAGTGCTCTTATTCAATAGTATCTCTGCCACAATGGAATTCACATACACTTAAAACTACTTACCTATCACTAATATTCTTTCACTAAATGATATGTACACATGTGAAATGATGTGGGAATAATGGGCACTGTGCACAGAATTCTAAGAATTACGTTTTAATATATCCTATAAAGCATTATTAAACTTGCACATTCAGTTATCTAAAGAAAAATTTACCCAGTTTTTTAATGCTCATTAGGATCATGTCTTCATTGGAAAGATAACAAAAGGCATATCATATCAAACAAGACTAAGCTAGATATTAAAGACAATTTTGTTCAATTATTATTTTAATGATTAGAAATGTTCCCTTCCATTGCTTCACTTTTATTAACTAGCAACACCGATTCCCAAAAAGGCTTTTTGGTACTGATGGCTCACTACATCTACCAGAAACCTTACTGCTGAAGATATACAGGATTA
Organism: Cavia porcellus; assembly: GCF_034190915.1. NCBI lineage: Eukaryota > Metazoa > Chordata > Mammalia > Rodentia > Caviidae > Cavia > Cavia porcellus. Next base: position 84,908,352 of record NW_026947487.1, read on the forward strand.
TCCAATGAGGGTTTCCCTTGAAGCCATGTACTACAATGTTCTTCCTTGAATAACTCTGAGCACGGTAAGTAACACCGCTCAAGGAACCGTGAAATGACAGAATTTCCATTAAAAGGCTTTTCTTTCTTCTGAACACCTATTTATTCTGTAACAAATGAAACCCTTTTACAACTTTTGTTTTGGGAGCCTGTAATTTACACTTTAGAACAAGGAAGCTCCTGAACTATCACAGTATCACTTGAGGCCAGTTTTCATGGTTTCTCAAAAGTTTATGGGAAAATGGAATGGAAGAGACACTAGACAGCAGATAAATAAAATGAGAGCTTACACTGTTCATTTTAGAAAGCAACTGGGTAGCTAACGTCCTTTTAACTCACGGATAAATATGTTATATAGGACTCATAGGACACTCACCTTGAGAATTTTTACAACCACTCTTTCGTTGTTAGTAATGTTAATGGCCTCAAATACTTCACTATATTTTCCGCGACCAAGTTTTCGAACCAGTTGGTAATCATCTTGATTACTGTGAAAGGAAAAACACACATAAATGCCAGGATTTGGGATTACCAAACCTATGCCCACTACACAACTCCTCCAGCCACTTCCACTAATCAACATTTGGTAGCGTCTACATACATCATGTCACGACTCATTTCTTAAACGAAAGCCACAACACAAACTTGGCTCTCTTCACTCTGCAGAACTCCTAACCTAATTGATCCTTCCACACTTGGAGAGATGGGGCAGGAAGCAGCACACAGAGCCAATCTAGGGAAGGCCAGCAAAGGCAACCCATCACCTGCCTGTCTCACACCATGACGGGAGCAGTGCATGCTTCAAGAATCTGGACCTCTTTAAAAATTTCCTCCCACCCCGTCTCTTCCCCCAAAACTAAAAAGGCAGAGCATTTCAATAGCTCAAGACAGCTGTTGACTCCCATCTCAAGGGAAACCCAAAAGTGTGAGGAAGGGCTGCTCCCTCACTTCTCCCATGCTCTGGCCCCTGGTCTCGACACTTCTGCCCCTATTTTTAAAAAGCATTCCTTGAGAGAGGAATGTATAAAGCAGGTTCAGGGACCCAGCAGGGGTAGTAAGGAAGAGGAAGACGAGAACATGTGCGAGAGGGGCCTCTGCCTCCCACTAAAGACCCGAAGAGGCGCCGGCCGCCGAGGGAGGCCGATCGCGGGGGGCGGCTTTACCCCCAGCTCGGGACGTGAGACTCGTAGTCCCAGTACTCGCGGCTCCTCAGGCTGTTCACCTCGGCGTAGACCCGGGCCCTACTGCCCGCGGCCGGGCCGGGCATGGCGGGCGGGACCGGGGGGCACCGCGGGGCGCAGAGGGCGACGCGGCTGGGGGCGCGGGGCGGCGGGCGGAGGAGGCTGCGGGCCGCGGGGCGCCGGAGCAGGAGGAGGAGCGCGGCGGCGGGCGTCCGCGCCAGGCCGGGCCCGCGGGGGCGGACGGCGGGCAGGGGGCGCGGGGGGCGCCGGCCGAGCCTGCCCGGCCCTGAGGCTGCCGGCGGGGCGACTGGAGGACGGTGCTCGGCTCGCGGCCCCAGGAGGCGGCAGCACCGGCCGCGGCAGGCACCGGCCGGGAAAGGGACAGCGGCGGCAGCGGCGGCGAAGAAGGAGGAGGAGGAGGAGGAGGAGGAGGCGGAGGAAACCCGGAAAAGGGGCCGAACTCACGAGGAGCGGCCGCCGCCCAGCCTGGGGCCGCCCAGGCCCACAGCGCCCCCTGCAGCGCGGGGGGACCCGCCAGGCGGCGCCGGCCCCGCCCCCGGCCCGCCAGTCCCAGTCCCTGTGTCCCAGGGCTGGCGGGTGCGGAAGCGGGGCACCCGGGTCGCAGGCCGCCGCCCCGGAGGCTTCCTGTGAGCCGGCAGCCTCCTAGCTGGTCCCCAGCCTTCCACTGCTAGTCACCTATACAAGACATCCCTCACTGACCCTGTGCTAACTCTGCTGTCGCCTAGCTGAGCCCATCGGGGCCTCCCCAGTGTCCCCCACCTCAAAATTGGAAACCCACCACCTCCTCCTCTGGACCTTGCCTCATCACCCACAGATCTTGCAGCCCCAAGACCTCTCTGTTCATCCCGAACCTTCCTTATCCGGCTCCTTCCCTCTCAGGGCCTTCCTCAAATGTCCTTTTGGGAGTCACTTGGTTTAACTGGAAACAATGTGGGGGCTCCATTGTGAAATTACTGGTTTTCTCTTTGTAACCATTAAGTGACTTGTAAAGAGATACGTTGACACTTTGTAAAAATCCAGTCTTTGGGAGTGGACAGAGCCAGAGAAAATTGTCTGGTCGGAAGAGACAGGCTAGGAATGGAGTGACCAACTGAACTGATCTGTTTTATGTTATTATCTCCTAATCATAAGTTAATTTCTTCTCTTTCAGTCAAATATATGTAAATTTATTTTATATACTTATATTTTTATATATTACATATATATATATATATATATATATATATATTTTCTGAGAGTGATTGTCTTGTGATTTTCTAGGAACAGTGTAGGAGACTTAAAAATTCAAGTCCAGAGTTCTAATGAGGTGCTATGTAATAAAATGTGTTAGCCTTTCAACTTCTGGGGCTAGTTCTGTTGTGGGGACTAACATACTTTTATTATAAAAACAATGATTAAGCTGGATGTGATGGCATACCCCTGTAATCCCAGCACTCAGCAGGCTGAGGCAGGAGAATCTCTTCGATTTTAAGGCCAGCCTGGGGAACATAGTTCAAAGTTAGCCTTAACTACATAGTGAGACCCTATCTAAAACAAGCAAACAAAAAACAAAAAACACAATGGTTGTCTTCAGCCCCTTGCAGGAAAAGTGCCATAAATAATCCAAAATCACATCATTTATGACAGTCATATGATCATCAAGTGCAACAAGGGCTGTAATATTGCCTTCTACTGTGTGTTGGGATACCTCGATACCAGGCTCCCTGAATCTAGGCAGTGTCCCATGGGGTTCCTGGCTGGGAGCCTACCTGACACATAAGTTCCTGACAGCCAGCATGCTGGTGTACCCTGGTGTCTAGGACCAAAGAGAAGATCATGGTAGCTGTGGAGTTCTTCTCCAGTTTGCCCTCTGGTGTGGGATTCCTAGGATATATCTTTGTGCCCAAGTGCTACATTATTCTGAAGAAGACCTGAGCAGAACACTTTCAAAGGATTAAAGGACAGAACAAATATTAGAGGAAACAGGAATTCTAAAGCTTTATCTCATAAAACTCCATGGCATTTTTAAGCTTTGGGGAAAAATATTCCCCAATTTTGAGTTGGAGTAGTATAAGGTAATAAGCTGTTTTACTTATATATCAGCAAAATTTAACTCCTTTTTATAAAGAATGACCTGTGAAATTTACCTCAGCTGCCAATTAAGTCTCAGTAACATAAATGCCATCTCAAAATAATAGTATCCCTAAAACTACCGATTCTAAATTAATTGCTGTATTGTGTACTTAACAACTAGCAGGCATTGTCAATTTTCATAGTTTGATAAGATGGCTAAACTATGAATAACTTTAATCTGTTTACTTTATAACTCACAGTTTTTAATATATATTTTCAGAGAGTTTCATTACGCAGTTTAGGCTGATCTTGAAATCACTTTGTATCTCGGCCTGGACTCAGACTTGCAATAGTCCTCCTGTATCAGCCTCCTGAGTGCTGGGATTGCAGGAGTGTGCCACTATGCCCAGCACTTCAAATTTTATAGTATTTTCACATCAACTTTATAGTTGTACTGAACTGTGTTTTATAATGTACTGTAATTGGAAACTTTCCTGAATGGAAGTGTTTAGTCGAGTTAAATTTTTACATAGATATAATATAGTATCTAAAATAACTTACTAAATCATCATTGCTTAACTGTTTTGAAATTGTATGTTAAATAGTTTCTAATACATCTTTAATTTTATGGACACGTAGTGATTGTGCTTATTTATGAAGCAGCGTGGTATTTAGATGTGTGTATACAAGTAGGAAGCTGAGAGCAGGGTATTTAGCTCTTTGATTGCCTTGTACATGTATCACTTCCTTTTGCTTTTCAAGTCTCACCTTAAAGGTCACCTTAGAATTGATACTTTCCAGTCTTGGAATTCTGTCCACATCTTGCATCAAACTCCATGGTTTGATATGACTTGTTTCCTGGCTTACTCTCTATTTCCTCCTCTGTAAAAACTGCATGAGAAAGGACTGGATGTAAACTTTCTGCTGGCTCACCAGGCATTTTGTCGCAGCCAGAATCCTTCAGTGAATACAGTACTGTCCCAAAGCATGGTCACAAAAGAGAGTTTGGAGGTCACCGCACTGATGGTAGATCCAAGTTATTGACAAGGAACCGACTGAACTTGTGATGTTCTGCACCAAGGAGGGATATATTGCCCTTGTCGGACACCAAAAATGTTTAACCTGAGTATCAGACAAATCCCAACTGGGTGGACATTCAGCAAAACAGCCAGCCCAGATGAGGTTGCTGTGGAAAAAGAACCCTCCTACATTGCAGGTTGGAATGTGAGCTGGTACAACCACTGTGGGAATCAGTGTGGCAGGGATGTGGCTCAGTGGCACAGTACCTGCCCGGCAAACGTGAGGTTGTGAGTTTGATCCATGGTACCAAAAAAACAAAAACTATGACAATTCCTCAAAACACTAATATTAGAAATTCCATTCCACCTAACTGTATCTCTTTTATCGTTCCAAAAAAGTTAAAAGACATCATAGTACAGTGATACATGTATATCTACACTGTTAGCAGCACAACTCACAATAGCTAAAGCTACATATATGTCCATCAACAGGTGAATGGATATAGAAATGTGTGGTGTATATATACACAATGGAGTATTACTCTGCTGTAAAGAAGAAAGAATTGGAATCATGTAGAACATAGATGCACCTTGAGATCATAAAGCTAAGAAAAAAATAAGGCCTAGAAGGTTAAATATTGCATTGTTTCTCTTACATAAGAAACTCAAAGTATAAATATTTTAAAGAACAAAATTTAAGATAGTTAATAAAAAAACAGGGAGATAGACTATTTGGAGATAGGAAAAGGATCTGGAGTAGCGAGATGGGAGAAGGGGGAGAAAAAAGGGAAGAAAAGTGAGTCAAGATGCAACATAAACATGCACCAATTCCCCATGGTGAATATATTTATTTTGTATAGTAAATCATATAAAAAAGGGAGACCTCAGTCAGTCAGGACACCTCAACAATACCAACATCACAAACCTTCAGTAAGCCCTTGATTAAAGAGGCTGAGAAACAGGATTAAGTACACTCGTCTCATTCTGGATTAGATTCTGGACTTTAAAAATGAAGTATCTGAAGAGGGGAGGAGAATACAGTTAACAGAAGAACTGAACTAGGGGAATTTGAATATAGGATGTGTATTACAAAATGGTATTGTATCAATGTCAGGCTTTGTGAGTGTGTTCGTTGTATTGTGGTTATTCTCCTGACTTTAGGAATTGTGTGCCAAATGTTAGAGATGAAGTATTACAATAGCTGCAATTTGTTATCCAATGGTTCCACAGAAAAACATGAGTTCCTGAGAACACAGGTGTTGGGAGCCGCGGCCAACACTGGTCGCCTTACTTGGCGGACGTAGGGCCTGTGGGTGGGAGCGGAGCCTGAGCTAGATTGCCCCTCCCATCGAGTGAGTCAAGTTGGCGCCTGCTTTTTGCCCCCTGATTGTGCTGGCGACTTAAACAACCCGCTCTGTAAGATAGTCTGCCTAACAACAGCTGATGTTAGCCAGTCAGCCCGCATCGCGCGCTTTAAACTGATTGGCTACTGTTGTCCTATAAAAGTAAATGCCTCTCCCGCCACGAGAGGAAGCACAGAGAGAGATAGAAAAAGTCCACCGGCGAGAAAGGGCTGGTGACAGAGAGGAGGCCTCGCGGGGCCCACGTGGAGACAAATAAAGGCAAGGTTGTACACCGTCAGAATCTGTCGCGTGTTCTTCCTGCAGGCCGGGAGTGACACCGACATTTGGTGGCCCGCACGGGGACTGATCAACCCCGAGACACGGCGGTGGTGTGCAACGCTCCAGCGTGGTGCTGCCGGACAGGTGAGTTGGGGATAAGCCTGGGCTCTGGGTGGCGCGCACCTACAGGGCTTTTAGACTCCCCTCAGGCTCACGCGTAGGTGACGGGTTCTTTAAGTCACACGCGGTGAGTAACAGCCCTTAGAGGTTGAGAATGGGTAATTTACCGAGCGCAGAGGCGCGGCCCTTGGTAAAGGCCCTTAAAAAGCTTTTAAAAGCTAGAGACCTCAGGGTAGGTCAAAAAACACTAAAACTATTCATAGCAGAGATAGATAGGGTGGCTCCCTGGTTTTTACCCACAGGGCATTTAAACCTGCCGTCATGGGAGAAGTTAGGCGGGGACCTCGCCTCGGCGGAATTGGGAGGGGATATTTCGCCGGCTATTCGCCCCCTGTGGGAAATGATACATGCGTGCCTTGACTCCTATGCCGAGTTGCGCCGCGAATTGTGTGCGTGCGCCGCTCGAAAAAAGCAGAGAGAGGAAAAAGGACCCCCAAGAGCCCTCTGGCGGGGAGGAGATAGAGAGCCATCCGCTCCGCCCTGGAGCTCTTCTCCAGAAGCGGCTCCCCGCGGAGAGGCCGCTACAGGGAACCCTCCCTTCTCTCAGCCGGCACAGGAAGTGACGCCCCGTTCCACTCTGTCGCGACCGCTGTCCTATGACGTTGCGCCGCGGGGCGGACAGTATTTTTATGGGCGGCTACTCTGCCGAGCAGGCTGAGAAAAACGCCAGTCGAGGAAACGGGGGCTGGGGATTTAGCTCAGCGGCATAAGCGCCTGCCTTGTAAGCAGGCAATCGCGAGTTCGATCCCTGGCACCGATAAAAAAAAAAAAAAAAAAAAAAACAAACGAAAAAGACCAAAAATAAAAAAAAAAAATAAAAATAAAAAAAATAAAAAACAAAAAGGGGGAGTAAGCCAAGGCCTGCCTCCAAAGGCGCGGTTATCTATGGCATGACAATGGTTGGGCCCAGATCCGGTAATTAGCTGGAACTGAGGCGCGGTTTGTGTTTTTCCGCAGGAACCGAGACGAGAACCACTGTGGGTCCCAGAGAGGTTGACGCGACAAGTCCCTCGACTAAAGATCAGGCCTGTTCCACCAGGGGCCAACCGCAGACCCAACAACAAGATGAGCCCTAAAAGAACTGCAAGACAATCCCTTTTTGGGGGCCTGGAATGGCTTGCTCCCCTATGTTTTACCATTGTTAGGTCCCCTGTGCTCCTTGCTTCTGCTATTACTTGTAGGACCATTCTTGCTCCGATGGGTTACATCATTTATTAATGGGCGCCTTGTGGCGGCCCGGCGTCAAGTACGCCTGGTTGCCCATGCGGCCCTGGCAGCAGCCCGTGATGGGCACAATGACCCCCAGGCTTACGCATGGCTCGCTCGACTGGCCTACGACCGGGTCTAGATGTGGCGGGTCTTCCGCACTCCTTCCCTATTGACACCACACAGCAGGGTAGGTGAGTCAATGACGGGTAAGAGCGTGCCTCCCCAGCACGACTTGACCTAAGCCAGGCCCTACCCCATACTGCACGAAAGCCGCTAGATTACTAAAATCTGCCCAGATCTAGATGTCTCTCCGAGGGGATCGCACGGAGGGGCATGAGTGCATGCCTATGTGCATCCAGGTTCCGTCCAGTTCACTCCTGGCCCTGAAAAAAGGACGAGGGTCTCAAGGCCTTGGTGGACCCGGGGACGGCCGACCAGGGTCCAAGCCAAGGGCCTACGGTGGGCCTCAACACAGGGCATAAGCCTCTGCACTCGATCCAGGGCGGGCTGCGATGCATACATTCATTCAAAGTAAATAAAATAGGGGGAGATGTTGGGAGCCGCGGCCGACACTGGTCGCCTTACTTGGCGGACGTAGGGCCTGTGGGTGGGAGCGGAGCCTGAGCTAGATTGCCCCTCCCATCGAGTGAGTCAAGTTGGCGCCTGCTTCCTGCCCCCTGATTGTGCTGGCGACTTAAACAACCCGCTCTGTAAGATAGTCTGCCTAACAACAGCTGATGTTAGCCAGTCAGCCCGCATCGCGCGCTTTAAACTGATTGGCTACTGTTGCCCTATAAAAGTAAATGCCTCTCCCGCCACGAGAGGAAGCACAGAGAGAGATAGAAAAAGTCCACCGGCGAGAAAGGGCTGGTGACAGAGAGGAGGCCTCGCGGGGCCCACGTGGAGACAAATAAAGGCAAGATTGCACACCGTCAGAATCTGTCGCGTGTTCTTCCTGCAGGCCGGGAGCGACACCGACACACAGGCATACAAAGAAGAAAGGACAATTTGGGAGGAAAGGATGACGGTAAGTGAATGTAATTAAAAGAATACAGGAGCTTGCTACTTTTTGGTAGACTTGAAAATTTTCAAAAGAAAAACTGGAAAATAATAAGTGAGCATTTATAGAATGGCTGGATGTTGAAATTTAATTTCCAATTTAGCTATGGATGGTGGTTCACACCCTTAATCCCAGCATGAGAGACTGAGGCAGGAGGATTGCTACGAGTTACAGGCCAGCCTGGCTACACAGTGATTCAAGACCAGCGTGAACGCCTTAGCAAGACCTTATCTCAAACAACAAAACAAACCTGCCCATCTTCCTAGTTCTCACACTGGAAGGCACAAACATTGTCAAGACCGTAATGACATTTTAGGATTATTTTCCTTCAAGTTCCTATGAATTAGTTCAGTCCAGAAATTCTTACTTTCAAACCTTAGATGTGCTTCTTGGGAGACCCCTGACTATGTGTACAAAATGTGTGTGTGTGTGTGTGTGTGTGTGTGTGTGTGTGTGATGCATTTCTTTCCTTAGCTACATCAGGTATTCAGAAGAATCAATGACCTCAGAAGGATTCCAAACCATTGATCCGGCTGCTATGTCCAGCCCGGGCTGGGGCCCCATTCTCTGTCTCCACCCTTGCCCACCTCTGACCCCACCCATGCTCCCTCCTCTCATCCTTCACCACCTAACACACCCATCTTACGGAACCTGCTCCTACACCTGCAGGATGCCTGGGGATTCACCCACACACTGCTCTGGTGCAACACACTCCAGATTTGGCTGACACTTCACTAACTCAGCCCTGAAACCTACAGGCAGCCCTCCCACGGCCAAATGGAAGATGTTTTGGTGGTTTGTTGGTAGGGAGGTTGGAAACCCACAGAACTGGCAAGAACCCACTGCTTCTTTTTCCCACTCTCTCCCAGTAGGGCGCACATGGTGTGAGATGATACCAGTGCAGCCTAAGCTGAAGGAATCTCACCTGGATATGTGAAGGGCAGGCAGGTGGCCCTGCAGGGATGGCTAACAGGGCAGAGGATTTAGTGAACCAGTATTGACTTATCCTAATTACTCTGTGTATGCCACTTAGGATGAGGACAATTCAGGGTTACATAAGGAGACTTGAAAGAAGACATCTTGAATTAATAGCCCAACAATTTCCTACCAACTCCTCCTGTGTTTCCAAATTCTAGTTAAACAGCAAAAACTCCCCCTACAACAAAGCCTAATTTTGAAGATTTCAAAAATCCACCTTCTTTCTGAACATGTCTATAGTTCCAAGACATTTGAGAGGCTTGTAGGCTTTTATTCCACATGGCTGCTTCTTAAGAACCTAACCCAAAAAATAATGACAATCATACAAAGTTAATAGTGACGACAGTTTGTGTTCCACATCACTGAATGCTACAGAACCCCGCCTCAAAGCTAAAAATCATTCACTTTACATTTTAGATGGGTGTGACTTTTGAATCATTTATTGATGAATTCGGTAAAAATAAAAATAAGGCATTGGCGCTGTTGTTGTAAGACTTCCTTCCTTGCAGATGAGGAGACCGAGACTCCAAGAGCAGGATAACTTGAGGCAGTCTGTCTTTGAACCCACAAAGTCTATTTCCTTAATTATCCCTTCCCTTTTTTTGCAGAACACAGTATTGAAATAAAAAAAAAAAAAAACAAATCCTCCAAAACACAAATTCTGAGGCCTCTGCACTGAGTCGCATACCCCGCCCTTTTTCTTTTTTCTCTTTCTTTCTCATCCCTGCTCTTCTCTTCTCTTCTTTCTTTCATTGTTTTTTGTTTGTTTGTTTGTTTTGTTTTGAGACAGTGTCTTTGTAAGTCACAAAGCTGCCTACTCTGGGCTCGAACTTGGCATCCTCATACCTCAACCTCCCAAGCAGCTGGGATCATGAGTGTTTGCCACTGTATATGGCATGATATAAGATTTTTTTTGGTACCAGGAATTGAACTCAGGACCTCACACTTGCCAGGCAGGCGCTATGCTGCTAAGCTATATCCTTGACCTGATATAAGGCTTTTTAAAAATTTCTTTATGTTGTATAAGTAATCATGGAAGACAATAATGAGCCAACTCATATTCCAAAGATACCCACTTCATATTCCCCAGAACTTATGAATATGTTAACCTACATGGACACAGTGACTCTGCAAGTGTAATTAGGCATTACAGATTATCCTAGGTCATGTAGTAAAGTTAGTGTAAACCAAGGTTCCTTATAAGTGGAAGGGAGGGAGGACCATCAACGAAGTACAGGCATTGATGGAAGCAGAGATCAGAATGAGGGACCCGAGCCAAGGGGCACAGGCAACCTCTTGAAGCTGGAAAAGCCAAGGAAACAAACTCTTCTTTGGAATTCCCAGAAAGAACACAGTCTGCTGATGCCCCAGTTAGTCTGCTGATGCCCCAGTTAGTCCAAAGAGACCATTTCTTACAAATCTCTGCTGTTTTAAGTTTTGAAGTTTGCGGTCATTTGATGCAGCAGAAATAGGAAACTCATAATGTAATTAGTGACAGACAGATTCTCTCCTTTGGCCAAAGTGTTAATCAGCTTCTGAGTCCTTTCTGACTTGCCTAATCTTGAAATTATCTCCCTATCTTTGCTAAACCTAGTTTGAGCACAAATCTTGCTATATGAGTTTAGCAGTAATTCTCTACCTTGGTATTTTTGGTCACTCTTATCATCTTATCCCCCTTACCTGTCTTCAAGCAATAATTCTACCACGTCTATTTAGCCAGAAACCTTTTAGTTTTGACATATCCCCTTAATAAATTTCCACCCACTGATCCCCCTACTCAGTTCCATGGTTATCAATTCCCACCTGTCCTTTTTGGAAATGGAGTTGAGCCCAGTCTCTTTCCCTGACTGCCAGAACCCTGTACAGTGGTCCCATACCTATTACCAGGAGCCTCTGTGAATAAAGTCTGCCTGACTGTACTTAAAAGGAGTCACGAATAATTTTTCCTTTCATATTAATAGACATTTTCCAAAGAGCTCAAAATTTAGCAAATTAAAAAGTAAAACTTGCTTGCTCTTCATTATCTTCCACATTCCATAGTTTGACATGTACCCTTCTAGATCTTTTCTTCACAGTAAGAACATCTAGTAAAACCTACGTTATTTTGCTTTGCTTTGCTTGGTTTCAAAGAAAATACTAAAATCTATACACATGACATGTAACAAATGGATAGGAAATGACCTAGAAAGAGATACATCAAAATGCTTTCCATTTCTTGGCTCAGTAAGATTTTACTTTGATAATCAGGAAAAAAAATACCTCAAGATGTACAAGCTGTTGATAATCTTAGCCTTCCTCCTGACAGGCTGTTGGTCAATGGGAGCTTTTCATCAGTTGGGAGCGTGTACAGGTAAGGAAGCAGGATCTGGAATTCTTTTTGCAATAAAAGGAGGCTAAAGATGATGCTGGATGAATTGTGTGTTGGGGACCTGAGAAAGGTGAGTAAAATGTGTTAATTAGGGCCAGCAGGCTGACCTCCTCTTGGGTATATTGCACACACACTCCTTTGAGTTATCACTGTTAGACTCTTTTTTGCCCTCATCATTCTCACTGTATGATCTGCGGTGACCTTGAGCAGGTTGGAGGAAAAGGGGCACTACTGACCTAGCCAAGCGAGCCATGGAAACCACTAGCTACTGCTAGGGACCCCCATCATTCAGTCCATCCTGCTAGGAAAGGGGACACATTTTTAGCATCTTCCCCAACACCCACCTATACCCAGAAGTTTATGGATTTGAATTCTTTTTCTTTTTTTTGGATTTGAATTCTTTTAATATCTCAGGAAAGGATGGATACAATCATTCAAACTAAAATTCTTACATAGGTTAAATATACCTAACTCAAAAATTTGAAATCTTTGGTTTTTCCAAAAATCCCTGAGCACCAAGATGATGCCAAGAAGAGAATCCCAGACCTGATTTTGTGTTTCGGCTCACTAAAATTACCATATACTGACCAGGCTTGGTGATGTGTGCCTGTAATCCCAGCACTCCGGAGGCTGAGGCAGAGGATCATTGCAAGTTTGAGGCCAGCCTGGGCTACAAGGTGAGTTCAAAATCAGCCTGAACTACATAGTGAAACCCTGTCTCAAAAAGACAAAAAGAATGAGAATATTATATAACATTGCCTTTAGACCATGTTCTTAAAGATACATGTAAAACATAAAAGAATTTTGTGTTTAGACTTGAGTCTCATCTACTAGATAGCTCATTACGTATATGTAAATATTTCAGAATATGACAAAATCCAATGTTTTTGGTCTCAAACATTTGGATAAAGGGATATTTAACCTGAAAAAGCTATCTCAGGGGAATTTGCATTTTAAACAGGATCAGAGCTAAGCTGCATCCTTGACCCTGTAGTTTCAGATGATGGAAAGATAAGGGAGTGTTTTGGAGATAGTATTTTCCTAGGAGTGCACACACTCCTATTGGTTGGAGTAAACATTTGGAATGGAGGGTGCTGAACTCTACATGACACCCACAAGCCCAGCCAAGTCACCATACTTTGTCTGGCCAACCTGCTCTTCTTCAAGATCTCTTGTGTCAGTCTACTTGCCCAGAATCACTCTCAGCTCCACATCCCATCCATCTCCACATCTATCTGGCTTTCTCTCCAGATGGCCGTTCAGCTCCATCTTCCTGCCAGTGCTCACCGCCTTTGTCCTGGTTTAAACTTACATCACTGTTGACCGTGGGCTTCTTGCAGCATTCTTTTCTGAAGTGATTTCTGGGCTTTCAGACTCACCATATGCATTAACCTGGGTTGGTTGCTAGCATTTAGCAGGTTTAAATACTTAGATCAAAAATTTAAAAATTGCATCATTATTTACTGTCCTCTAAATAAAATTTAAGATTTTGTCCCATTCTGGATGTAATAAAAGAAAAAAAAAGGGAAGAAATAAAACTCAACAAGTATTGGCAGATAGATATTTACTTGTCACATTATAGTTGGTGTTATTTTGAAGCAGGAAAGTTTGTGCTTTCAAAAATACCAGCTGGTCTGATTTGTGTACAAAAGAATGTGGAGGACTTTTCCTGAGGTTGGGCTTTCTTCTGTATTCCAGCCTGATAACTGATAGAGTTTTATTTCTTCCAATAGTTGCCAACTCCTCTACTTGAAGAAAAACTAATGTAACAGATGGTGCAGACATAAGCTCTATTTTTTGTTTAGGGAGGACACCATTATAGATGCTTGCAGAAGTCTTCTTAGTTGAGTAGAAGGTGACATAACAATCCAGACACTAGTGATGAGCCCTACAGGTCTGAAGACCTCTTCTTTCTGCTGCCCAAAGGTACGACTATAGCAGAAGTCAACTGCAGAAAGCATAATGCAAACCCAAGAAGCAAATCAAAACTTCACATGCCTAAGGTAATGACCAATCCCGTCATGAGAAAGTGGAAGAAACACAGACAATCTTGGAGAAAATGCCATGCTAGATATCCATGTCATTGCTGGAGCCATTGCTGAGTCAAACAGGGACCCACCCTAAGTTTACCACAAGTGGAAGAATTGTGTCATTTGGCCAACACCTATACATGATCACTACCTAATCATTAGACCCCATTCAGCATTGGCATTTGCCCCAATCACGTCCTTTAGAACCGTGGATCCTGTCCAGAACCACATGCAGCTTTAGTCATCATGTTTCTTTAATCTCTTTGGGTTGAGAACAGTTTATACATACCTTTGTAAAGATTATAGGGCAGTTCTTTATAGAATATTCCTCAATTTGAGGTTATCTAATGTTTCTACATGACTTGATTTGGGTTGGAAATCTTCAGCAGAAACAAGACAGAAATAAAAGTTGTGTTCTTGTTGCATTCTGCCGGGTCCCACATTGTTTCTTCTGCCCCATGACTGGAGAGAGCAATTTAGTCAGTTAAACAAGGAGGTCTCTGTCAGATTTTCCAGCTATAATGTTATTCTTATTTTTTCAGTGAATTCATAGTTTGGGGGAGGTATTTGCAAACTATGTAATATTCCTGGTCCTCATCAAACTTTGTTCTATTTATTTATTTATATCATTACAGACTCATAGGTTCTTATTTTATTTAATGAAGTTTAAGCAAATATTATCATAGTTTATTTTGATGCTAGACTATCCCTTACTTGGCTAATAGGAACCCCCATTTTAGTTGCTTCCTGCTTCATTTTGACATGTCCTATCATCCTCTGGGTGCTTTTATTATATACTCCAGTCTCATTATGTATCTTTTTGGCTCCAGATCTGCAATCAACTCTTGCTCTAATTCTTTTTTTCTGGAATATATTGTTTATAAGTCAAAGGCTGGGCATAGCAAGGCATGGTGTTACATACCTGTAATCCCAACATTCTAGGAAGTTGAGGCGGGAGGATCACAAGTTTGAGCTCAGCCTGGAATTTAACAAGTGCCTGTCTCAAAAATAAAAATAAAAAAGAATAAAAAGGGCAGGGAATGTAGCTCAGTGCAAAGTGCAATCCCTGAGTTCAATTCCTCGTATCTCAAAGGAAATCTGGGATGAAGTGCGCTCATTGTTATAGGACTACTGGCACTCCCACACCTTCCCAATTGGACCTAGCTAGAGAATATTTGTGTACACACACACACACACACACACACACGCACAATTTATATCTTCATTCCTTTATCTATCTTCTTATCTATCTTAAAACCATGATTCTACTCTCTATCTCCAATTCCAACATAAAATCACAGAATTCATTCTAGTTTTCTCCTTTTTTTATATTTGCAACCTTCTTTTGTGACAGTGAGCAATCTGGCAATGCAGGCAGGGCCCTTTTAGGTGGAGGAGGGAGTGTTAAGAAAGCCCTATGAGAAGGTGACATTTAAGCTGAGACTTGAAGGAAGTGAGAGAGCATCCACCATGCAGCTTCTGGGGCCAGTGTTCTAGGCAGAACCCGGCCATGATTGCAATGGCCCTGGCAGAAGCACATGGCTGTGTAGGAGGAACAGCAAGGGTCCTCTGGCTGAGCCCACAGGGAGAGGATGGCTGCCAGGTAAAAGGAGATAGTGGAGGTGGTATCTTAGAAGGCCATTGTAAGGACTTTGGTTTTTATAGTGTCTAAAACTGGAAGCCATCAAAGTGTTTTGAGAATACATTGGAACTACAAATGTGGAAGCAAGGAGATGGGTAGGGAGGCCAGCTGGAACCCGGGTAAATGAAGATGAATGGGGAGGTGGTGAGAGGTGCTCAGATTCAGGCACCAGGGTGTTGTGCTAGCCAACAGGATGTAGCCTGCGAAATAGATGTAATAGGTAGTGATACATGGTGCTATAAAAGTGTCTATAAAAATAGGCAAGCAACTAAATACAGTAAAAATTATATGCACAATGTGTGGCATATAGTAAGCCGTATTCACTACTACTGTTTGCATGTGGATGAATGAAGACAAAAACTTTTCCTTAATTCCCCTAATTCCTGTTTTGTGCCCCGGAATATTTCTACTCACACAGAGCTACTCTTTTTCAACCTGAGCTCCCTCATGATCTCCTCCACTCTACCCAATGAGTCAAAACTCCCACTTCCCCTGAGCCCTGTCCTCCGCAGGGTGTGGGTCAGCATCTGATAAGCTAATTACCAATTAAGTGTTGATTTCTTGCAAGGTGCTTACTCCTCCCAGAAGGATTCACATTTTTAAAAAGGTGGAAACTATTTTCTTACTTCTTGGCATGTGGTGGAGTCTCTGGCAGTAAGGCAGGGTGGTGAAGGAGGTTATTTTGTTCTGGGAAGTGCTCAAATGACACCTTACAGAGGTCTGGTCCTCCACAAAGGTGCCCAGCCCAGGGCCAGGCTGCATTCCTGGCTCCCTGCCTTGAACAGCCATCTTGGGCATTTACTGCCTTTTTCCCCACAGAGCCTGACCTCTGTGTGGTCCAGAGCAGGACCTGAGGTAGCTGCCATGCCTTTTTGTGAGCTCCTGTCTGGGACATGGCTCAGTAGAGCAGCTTTCACTCTGTGATCAGACTCAACTTACTTCTAGACACAGCTCTGGGAGTCTAAGATTGTTTACAAAACTGGTTTCTGTGTAAGACTAGTTTTAGAAGCAAGGCCGCAAGATCACAATGAGATACTGTGATGGTTTTAGTGAAAAAGGCAGATGATAACAAATGTTGAGAAGGATGTGGAGAAATTCAAACCCTCTTCCATTGCTGGTAGAAATGGAAAAAAGGTGCAGTTCTTTTTTGGTTTTTGGAGGTACTTGAAATTGAACACAGGAGCTGTGCACACCAGGCAAGCCCTCTACCATTGAGTTACATTTCCACCATTCTTTTATTTGGTAGAATGGGGAATTGAACTGAGGGCCTTCAAACAGAGCTACATCCCCACAGGGCCCTCAAGAGGGCTCTTTCCCTTGTATTTTTTATTTTGGGACAAGGTATCAGAAGTTGTTAAGTTGCACAGAATGAACTTGAATTTGCAATCTTCCTGCCTCAGCCTCCCGAGTAGCTGGGATTATAAGCATGTGCTGCTGCACTCAGATGGTGCAATCCCCTTTGGAAACTGCTTAACAGCTCCTAAAAGATTAAATATAGAGTTCTTATGTCTCCTTGAAATTCCAGTCTTGGATATATAGGCAAGCGCAACTGAACATATGTCCATAAACATTCACACAAAAATTTGTAACAAATATTTGTAGGAGTACTTGTCATGATAGTCAAAAGACAGACACATCTCATTTATTCATTAACTGATTAGTGGATAAGTAAAATGTAATAAACCTTTCTAGTGGAATATTAGCTCACAATAACAATGAATGAAGTATTGATGCGTGGTACAGCATAAATGAACCTAAAACATTAGGCTAAGTAGAAGAAACCATACCTGAAGACCAATGTATTGTGTGATTTCATTTATAGAAATATTCACAACAGACAAATCCACAGAGACAGAACATGGATTACTGGTTGCTAGGGGATGGGAAAAAATGGGGAGAGATTGCTAATGAGTATAGGGTTTCTCTTAAGGGTGACGAGAATGTTCAGGGTGCTTACTTTGTGAAGATGCTAAAAGTTCTGTATACTTGAAGTGGATATATGAAGTGGATATATGTGAATCATATCTCAATGAAATAGATGCATTTTAAAAAATTAAAGCCAGAAAGGAGGAAGGGATGAAGGACAGAAAGAAGAAGAAGGAAGCAAAAGGAAGGAAGAAAGAAAAAGGAAGCAGGAGGAAAGGAAGGAAGAAAAGGAAACCAAGAAGGAAGGGAAGGAAGAAGGAGGGAAGGAAGGAGAAATCTGGCTAGGCACAGTGATGAGCTGGGCTTGCTAGGTTCGTGGGCACTGGTCTTACCTTCTTAGAATGCAGCTCGAGCAGAGGGAGAGGAGAGGGGAGGAGGGACTGGCTTACTCCCCTCGGGGAAGTACGTGAAGAATTGGCTGGCCTGGATGCAGGGGAAAGATGAAGATGTTAAAAATCTGTATCCCAAACTTGGAAATAAACCAAGAAGAGGACTGCCTGTCTCTTCAGTGAATGTTGGAGCATCGTCCAGCGGACCACCCTGGACTGCTTCATAGTCTAGGAGATGTCCCTTTATTTGATTTGAACTTGACTTCGCACTAGTGCCCAGATTCTATTGAAGAACTTTGCTCAGTTGTGGTGCAGATGGTTTTTGCAAGGTAGAAAACCTCAAAGGTCAGTTCTATTATCCTATGTGCTGTTAGTTTTGTCCCTAACTTAGCAAACTCCTCTTGCCGGGCCTTTTCTAAAGGACTACATAACCTTTCCCTCCAGTTTCCTCTAGTACCATTTTTACTGCTCCCTGCTTCCCGCCATGAACACGTTAAATATATCTTGGGTGCATACTCATTTAAATGAGTAAGAGTTTAAATGTTAAGATTATACTTTTACAAGGAGTAAGAGTCATTTGCTGTACTTCACAAATGGCCCTGAAAAGTGATGGTCTGAACCAAAATAGACCCCAGAACTTGAGCTTTAGGGAGGTACCTCCACCCTGAAGATAAACAAATAGGGAGGAACTTGCAAAGGACTCTGGGTGCTTAAAGCAAGAGGAGATACTGCAATGTTGCCATATAATAATTTTATGCAAATATGTAGAGGAAGAAGGAAAAGGAAAACAAATAAACAAAAAACAAAAGTGACTTTCCTACTCTCAACCTTTGCTCAACACTCCTGACACTGGATTTGTGGTGTTTCTCCCACATACAACAAGCCATTTTTCAGCAGATTCACTAGTAACCACCAGCTAAATATCCTCCAATTAGATCAGCTCTGACACTGCTGCCTAAATAAAGACAACGACAGATCCCCCAGGCTGAGGACTCAGGCCCATGAGACTATCCCTGCTTCAGATGCCGGTTGCAAGCACGGTTTTAGCCTATGCTTCTGACCAACTAGCTCCTTGGGGCTTGATAATTTGTGAGAATAGTTTGTAAAATTTGGGGAAAGATTTATATTTACTTGTTTACTGTAAAGGCTATAACAAAGGTCACAGATAACATCCAGAAGAAGAGATGCACAGGCCAGAAGAAGGAGAGGAGGGGTGTGGAGCTACCACGGTCCTCAGGGAGCACCGCTGTCCCAGAACCTCCACGTGCTCCACTACCTGGAGCTCAGCCCTGTTGGGGTTTTAGGGAGTCTTCAGGAAGCAGACATGGTTGATTAAATCATTAGCCATTAGTTTCTCAGCCACTCTGCCGTATCTATTTTCACTCTAGAGATTCTAAGGACTTTAGGAGCTGTGTGTTAGGAAATGAAGGTGAAGACAAAATATGTATGCTATGGTTTGTATGCCCCATCCTAAATTTAAATTAAAATTTAATTCCCCAAATGTCGATAGCACCAAAGTTGAACAATTCTGCTTTACAGTAATAAAGCCAAGGAGAAAACATAAAGCAAACCCATTCTAAGATTACAAGTACGTAACAGTGGAGTCAAAGATGTGCTGACGTTATGCTACTCTGTCCCCAGGTACCCAGCCCTATTCCCTGTTCTCAGTGCACCCTCTTTCTGTCATCCTCTTTCTCTGGGAGATAAAGGATGTTTCCTCTGGCATTGAATTCCTGTCCCTACCATGGAACACTGTATAGCTATAATAATGAATGAAGAAGATCTATATATACTTCCATTGAAATATGTCTAGAATATTTTAAATGAAAAAAGCAAATTGCTCAACAATATGTACAGCATGAACCATTTTTGTAAAAGTAAAACTGTGCAAAGTGGTATGAACACTTGCTTGTGTGCATAATGAGGCATCACCACAGTAATTATATCAGGGGACAAATTGAAAACGTGGCACTTTTAGTTAAAATAATAGATTGAGTAAATGATCCCATCCTAAAGCCCAATCAAAGTCAGAGTAAATGAACCAAGAAGATATAACCCAACAAAATGAACAAAAAGACTCAGACAGGGGACAACAGCAAGGTTATTAATAGATTTTTGGAATGCAGAAAGCAGCTGAGTAAGAGGTGACAACAAAAGCTGGCTCCCCACTAGCTTGTAGTCTTTGTGTGCAGAGGAAACCACTTTCCTTCCTTTAGGTGTTTGACTTCCTCAGGGTGAGAAATGGACAAATATGTCTCCTTCTACTGCATCTGCGGGGAAAGTGTCATAAATGGACAAGGTGGTGATGTCTGGCAGGTAAATGGCACCTATACCACACTATGTCCTGTCCAGCCTGCCTCCTTGTAGATGGGGGCACTCAGCAAACAGCAAAATTCATGGACTACAGCCCCACAGTGTCAGCAACTGAGCCAGAATGATGTGTTGGAGGTGGAGTAGGGTGGCAAAAAAGCATGACTAGGAACCTGCAGAAGAAGCAATAAGGCCACTATCGACATTTTACCTGCCAAAGAAGACCAATGTAATATCTCCTGATTTACGTGCTATTCTGTGAAGTGACTGTGACCTACCCCTTTTGGGAGATGGAGTGTAGGATCCCTTTCTTGGAATTTAGGTAGGCTCAATTCAAATACTCGTAACAACAGAAGACAGCAGAAGTGATCTGCTATATAATTTTCTTTTCTTTTTTTTTTTTTTTTTTTTTGGTCTTTTTCATTTTTATCGGTACTAGGGATCGAACTCACAACTGCCTGCTCGCAAGGCAGGCGCTTATGCCGCTGAGCTAAATCCCCAGCCCCCTGCTATATAATTTTCAATCCCAGAACTGTTGGAATGGAACCTAAACGCCAATGTCAGTAGTCTGACTTCTCTGAGACCACCGTGATATAAGGAAGCTCAGAGTAGCCCACATGGATAAACCACAAGGAAAAGCCCTGAGCTCTGGAGTCTGGGGTGCAGGCTGACCTTCATGATTAGTTAAAACTGCCTGGCTAATTTAGGATGCAGTTACAGTTGAAAAACTCTAGTTGGCAGGAAAAACTACTTCTACGGTCCTTGTATGTAAACAGGGAATATCGATTTAACTGGAAAATTTTCTGGTAATTTTATGGTAAGAATGGAGAGAGAAGGCATGTGGGTGAGCCCTGTGAGTGTGAAGGTTTAAATCCACTTTTAACATTATAGAAAGACAATTGATCATGTCTATGGTTGATAAATCAAGATCTGCGTATAAACCAGGTACAGTAGCATATGCTTATAATTCCAACTACTTGGGTGGCTGAAGCAGAAGGACTGCAAATTTAAGCCCAGCCAGGTAACTTAGCAAGACTTTGTCTCAAAATAAAATAAAAAAGGAGTGGGGATGTGGTTTAGTGGTAATATGCTTGCCTAGCATGTATAAGCCTGGGCTCCATCCCTAGTAAAGGAAAAAATTGCGTATAAGCATCTTATTTAGAAATATGGAGGTATGCACAAGAAGAAGCCGCTGAAAGCAAGTCATTTTCTTAGAGGAGTAGGATGAAAAGTGTGTGTGTGTGTGTGTGACTTTACAAGTTACACTATTTTACTTAACACAATGAATATGCATACATGTGATCACAGCTGAAAATAACTCTTATAAAGGATAAAAAATTAAAATAACTTACATATCCATTGATAGCGAGGGGAAGATTAAATAATTTTTGATATATTTATCTAATTGTGCTGAGAATGAGATATCTGGGCTGCCCACCAAGAGGGGCGTTGTTGAAACTCAGGACGACTGTGACTAGCAAATAATAGATGCCAATGTCAGGATTTATATAAAACACAGGCACACAAAGTAGAGCTGTATGCTTCCTGTGGAAATAAACATATACAAGTGAGAACAGAAAAAGAGAGGAAGAGATAGCAGGCATCACCAACAGGGGCTGGTGAGAGTGGATTTAGACTCAGAAGGATCAAGGCAGATTTTATTTTGTTGCACACTTTTTTCCCCCAAACTGGATAAATTTCTGTATTGTTTGTGTTATTTATTTATTTTTATTTTTTAGTGTTAGGGATCAAACCCAGGACTTCGTGCTTGCTAGGCAAGTATTCTACTGTTAGCCACATCCTCCAATCTCTCTTGCAAAATTAAATTTTACTTTTAAAAATCTGATCTGCACTAGATAAAATCTGGAACAGGCCACATCAAGCTATTAAAAATGGTTTCCTTTGATGTGGGAACTGGGCTGAAATCTTTTTTCTGTTTTTTCTCTAGTTATCCAGTACTAACTGTCGTTGTTTTATGAGACTGTGATGTCAAAGAGACTTCTGACCAGGATGGGGTTTGGGATTCCTGGCAGTTCTGGCCTGGCATGTGCCTTCTGCTTTTGACTCAGGAAGAGGGCGGAGGGTGAAGGTTCCGGCTTGGCAAGGCCAAGAGCAGGCCCCAGCTCCCGTGGCATCTGGTAGAACCAGTGTGACGTACAAAGGGCATGTTGACAGGGTGACTCATGTATAGCAGGGCAACGATGACTCTCTCCACTCCTTCCCCATTTAGGCACACACGGAGCTGGAGTCTACAGAGCAATCTGTCTCAGTAATGCTAAAGGGTCCTTTCCAAACTTGTGGAAACAAGGGGTTGCATCTGCCTGGACTGCGTAGAGCTCCCTTGGAGCCACCTGTGGAAGTCATGCAAGGTTCACTGATTAAAGCAAAGCCTAAGAAGAAGGGAGGAGAGCTGGGGAAGAGGATCTCTGGGCTTGTGTGCATAGAGGTTGGGGGGGGTATGAGAAAAATTTTAATTAACACTGGAGCTTCCTTAGTCACCTTTTATTTTCCAAGAGCTCCTAATTCTAGTCATTTTCTACTTGATTCTTGAGACAAATTGTGAAGTAGATGGAACTAGCATAAATCTCCCCATTTTCCAGATGGAAAGACTGAGGTCCACAGAGTTCAGAGCAAAATTAGAAACTGAGATAAAAATTAGAAGCTGAGTCCAATGCTCTCTCAGCCTTGTTCAGTCTCTCTTTGCTTTTTACCAGCCACAGGACCCCCCTTGAGAAACAATTAGAGAGACTCCAGCTCTCTCCCACGACAGCAGTCTCCATCCTTAAGATCTAATATCTGATATTAACTTTACAGCTTATGACAGATTGGTAGCAGCAGAGGGACCCTTGACTCTCACTGGGCTCTCAGGCTCTCTGCTGGGTCGCTCCTGTGAATCGTGGCCCTGTAATCCTCCCAACACCAATCTAACACATTGCTGCACGGGGCACTGCAATCAAAGCTACATATGTGAGTCTCACAGGAAGCCTCTGGTGCCTGAGATCTGATTACCACTTGCAGCAAAGTTGACCTTTCAGGCAATTTTGTAACCTGTTTTTACATTTCTTAATTCTGTTTTTTAACAGCCACATCAGTTACCCAGGTCTTTCTAGATTCTCGTCTGGCTCTGTTCATTTGGCACCTACTCATCAAGCATTGGTCTGTGTTGGTCAATCGTAGCCTCAGGGATACAACAGAGGACAAAGGGACGACATCTCGGCCTGTAGGAGCTTACCAGTTCCTGTGAATTGGGGACAGAAAGATCCTAAATACATGTTTTCTTTTTGGTGTTTTTCTGTTTGCTTTTGTTTTGGTATTGGTGACTGAATCCAAGGCCTTTGCACTGAGCTACGTTGCCAGCCCTTTTAAATTGTTTTAAATTTGGAGACAGAGTCTTGATAAGTCACTAAGTCACTGAGGCTGGACTCAAAATTTTCAGTCCTCCTGCCTCAGCCTCCCAGAGTGCTGTGGTTATGGGTGTGCACCACTGATCCCAGTTCTAAACAGGTAGTTTCATCTTAAACTCCACAACACACTGGAGGGGGCACAGGTGGTTCCCTAAGTTCTGCAGAAAGTGACTGACAGAGGATGGGGATCCCCCATAGCCAAATGGTACCGCAACAGAAAGAAGGGACCTCAGAGTGCCCCAGAGTCCCAAGGCATCATCACACAGTGAGTAGAGATCTCTGGATGTCAGCAGTGCTCTTCTCAGCTATGATGTTATCATGATAGTAACCATTCTGGGGAGGGACCTGATGTCTTTCCATGTAAAGGAGGTTCAGAGAAGCAGAGTAAATCCTTCACGTCACACAGCTAGCAGAAGAGTCAAAGAGGGAGGAGTTGGTTGAACTCCAAATTCAATTTCTTTTCTCACTCTGCCATTCAGCACAATTCAGAGGAAAGAGGATAAAACTAGCCACAGAAGGAACCTTGGTTTCCCAGGCTGACACTCATTGCTGCCTGATGCTCAGATGTCACAAAACACTCAGATGCTTGTCTCCTTGTGTATTGCTCTGTCTTTCCTTTTGGGGTTGGTTGGCGTGGACTCACTTGTGCTGCAGAAATAAGTGTGTGAAAGAAACACGTTCAACTGGATGGCTGAGGAGGGTATAAAAAAATCTATTTACAAGGGATCTAGAAAAAACAACAGGAACTGGTGCGGGTCCTGGGGCTGCAGTACTGGGGAGCCATCACTCCCCATCTGAAGGGGAAAGACGGGAAGTGACTGTTTGGCCCAGGAAGACTGGAGTTGCTCAGAAAAAGTGCTTTGGCAAGGCCTGCGGCCTTCACTGGAAACACACAGCCAGCCTGTGGAGACAGAAAGAGAATAAGCTGGAAACCAGGTACCCTGACCATACTCTCTTCTGACCTTCCAGTCACCTGCCTGAGCCTCCCATTTGCTGAACCCAAGCCACACCCAGGAGGCAAGAGAGCCTGTTTTTGTTCTCTAAGTCGGTCAGCTTCCCAAAAGCACAAAGCAAGGTGGGAAAGATAAAGAGAGGCTTTGAAGGGCCAGGCAAAGAGATCTAGCATTGCAAGTGACCTGGGAATGGCTTGGAGGTTGCAGAGGATCCAAGCAAACCACTGAACATCAACCTTAGGACTTTCATTGAACTCTTAAGACATAGAACTCTACGGACCACTTGCTGCCCAAGGGTGAAGCTAACCCAGCTGGGGAAAACTGAGTTCAGAAGAGATGGAGTCAGTTTCCTGGTGGTGTAAATATTGTGTCCCTGGGACCACCCGTTCCTGAAGGTGGAGGAGGTACCGATGGTGCCAATAGATCCTTATTTTGTTTAACTTGGTAAGGAGTTGGGATTCTGTCACCTGCACAAGGGAGCATCTTGACTCATGC
Source organism: Cavia porcellus (assembly GCF_034190915.1). Taxonomy (NCBI): domain Eukaryota; kingdom Metazoa; phylum Chordata; class Mammalia; order Rodentia; family Caviidae; genus Cavia; species Cavia porcellus. The sequence continues at coordinate 84,933,169 of NW_026947487.1, forward strand.
AGGTGGCCAGTGTACAATTGCCTGCAGGTATCCAAGACTAAAATCAGGCCAGAGCAGAGACTTCCAGTCCTAGGTTATGTGAGATGGTTTGTGAGTACCAATCCTTGAGGGGAGAGAGTGTCTGGGAGCTCAGTTTAAGTGAGGAATCTAAGAATGGGAAGATTCTCCAAAGGCAGCACCTCTACATGAAGTCATGAAAATCATCAATGCAGTCATTAAAATTCTCACAGGCCGGAGGCTGCTCCTCATTCTTGACATGCATCAACGTTACCCTCTCCAAAATCCTCTAGGAACACCATGGCCTCATTTTACAGATGAGAAAACCAAGGCAGAGTGATGTCAAGGTACTTGTGAGAGCCGGGATTTGAACTCAGATAGTCAGCTCTTCTTAATGACCTTCTACATCATGCTCCCCTGAATATTTCCCAAGTAAACTGAGTGAAATCTCAATGTATTAATATACAGAGCCAGCCAAAAATATATAAACACTTCAGGAAAAGAAAAATAACATAATGCGTTTTCTACAGATGGTGTTACCTTCATATGGGGGACCCTAAGGGGTGTTGTGTATTGCAGAAAACCCACTCACTGCTGGCCCTTAGAGAAGTTGAAAATGCATGTGCACAATCTCAATGACCAAGGTCACCCAAGCAGCAGTTTGCCATACTCATAAATGTCCGGAAGCTAATGGCCACCACTTTGTGCACCTCTTGTAGTTATAGAAGCCAAAGATAACTTGTATTAATCCCATAATGTCTCAATAGATTTAGTATTAAAATATTTTATACAAGTTTTTCTTTTCCTGAAGTGTGTATATATTTTGGGGGGCATATTCTGTATAAAATAGGTTTTTTTTTAAAAAGCTCATTTGGGGCTGGGAATCAAAGTGAGGTTTCAGACAACTCAGAGGTGAGTTCACTGAGATTCATCATGACACTGGAATTCCCTCCAACTGTCCATCACTGCAGATGAGTATTCCTTATCCAAAATGCTTGGAACCAAAAGTGTTTCAGATTTTTTTCCTGTTTTGAAAATGTGTATATCTGAAGTTACCTTGGGGCAAGATATCCAAATCTAGACTAAACACAAAATTCATTTATATTTATAGGAAAGACAATCATATTGTATACAACTGGCTCATGAAATGTAAACATTGAAAACACACTGCAATATTCATGTGTTTGTTTGTTTATTTGTTTGCATTCTCCCACTTCCTGTTTGTTTCTTTTTTCAAGTTGAGGTACAAATTTTCCACAGAATGGAACTAGGGATATTTAGAGAAACGACTGATTCTTTAGTTGGATATGAAAAATACAGATGACCCAGGAAATAAGCAAGTACATGCACACACCCACAAAAAATGATATCAGAAGGATACAGGTGCTAATTTATATGAGGCTTCTATTGGCCTGATGTGGTACAATTTGAACATCAAACAAGAAAACAATAACAAGGGTTCAGCAGTTCATACTGATATAGTAAAAAAATAGAATTGACTAAAAATATGAAGGGAAAGATGGAATTAGAAAAACCACCACTTGGTAACGTCATAGTAACAATATATTTGGGCAAGAATCACCAATGAATACTAAAACTGGCAGGTGAGAGAATGGGAAACAAGATATTTACATGGATTCAAAATATCTTCCCACTGATACTGAGAATTTCAAAGGGAAAAGTGGTAACTTTGCAATTGGGGCATCATTTTAACCAAGAGATCAAAGGTGAATCACTGCATGGACATCAAACACTTGCTGGGCTGAGAACAATCTTTCACTGCTCTGATTTGCCTGCTCGAGGTGCAGAACATGAATGCAATCATGAGGAAACGAGGGACAAGCCCAAATTGAGGAGCACGACTCCAAAATAACTGGTATGTGCTCTTTTAAAATGTTGAGGTCAAAGATGACAAAAGATGAAGCCACTGTTTCAGAGCAAAGACAACTAAAGAGATATGGCCCTTAATGAAATTCTGGAACAGAAGACCTCACGTATTTAATTTACTATGAAAGGATATTAGTGAAACCATTGATATAATTTACATAAGGTATCTATATTAGGCAACAATATAACAGTCTTTTGATTTTTATAGTTTACTAATAAAATATATCCACATTTCTAGGAAATACACAATGAAGCACCTGGGATAAAGAAGCAGCAAGTTTGGAAATAACTCTCATTGTTTCATAAAAATAGACAAAGAGACAATGATAAACCAAATGTGGTAAAATGCTAATGTTTGGGAAATTTGGAGGATCTAGGTAAACAGAGCATGACAATTCTTTATTTTATTTTGCAATTGAAAATATTTCAAAATAAAAAGTTAAAAATAGTGCAGAATCTCATATCTGGAGATAATGAATGTAATCACGTAAGTGGCAATTTATGAGCTGAGGCAAGTTTTAGAATAACAGGCAAATTCATAACATATTATTTTATCAGGTAAAATAAGCTAATTGTTGGTTTGTTAAATCTGCAGGCTATGACGTGTTTTCAGTTTATTGTCATAAATAAACAAGGACATGACTGCAAAAACTGAAGGGTAACATATACACTAAGAATTACAAGTTTGCATTATGCACACACACACATACACACAAATACACACGACCTCATGGATCCTTACTTATTATTTAATCCTTCACAGAAGATGGCCAGGTAGGCATCATTATTTAATTTTATAGAAGAGGAAAAAGTCATTTACTAACAAGGAGTCAAATCCTGACTCAAAACATTGCCTTTTGAATGATAAAGCCAGTGTTTTAAAACACTCTTCTACACTAAGTATGAATGCTGCTGTCATAAAAAACATTGACTGGGCACCACTTATTTTACCGGCTCTGTGCCTCAGCTTCATTATCCAAGGAATGGGATTATAATATAGGTGTTCAGGGCTGGGGATTTAGCTCAGCAGCGTAAGTGCCTGCCTTGCAAGCTCACAGTCATGAGTTCAATGGTACCAGGGATTGAACTCATGACTGATATATATGTGTGTGTGTGTGTGTGTGTGCGTGCGTGCGTGCGTGTGTTCAATGAGCTACAAATGACAAGAACTCAGGACAGTGTGTATACACCGAATGTTCACATCTGAGTTGTTATAATTATTTCCTATTGTGCAGAATGCAGAAGGAATATCATGAAATTTAGCAAGCCACTCTTCACTTCTGGACTACACCTTAGTCAGGAAAGCAGGTCATATACCCACAAAGATATATAACCACAGCAGGCAAGATGAGGATGGGCCTACGGCTCTCTGCTCCATAGAACTAGACAGAAAGATGCCTTGACAGGAGCAGCCTTGGCCAGCAGAACACTGAAGAGAGCAGTTGTGCATTTTCCCTTGCTTCTATTTGGCAGCTGTCTTCCTGGAGACTCCCCAGGCAGTCTAGCACATGTATACACACATGCACCAACGATGCATCTGTTCTGAAAGAGACTTCTCATTTTTCTCTGGGAGACCCAGTCAATATTAGTAAGGGTCCAATGGGAAAAGAGAACCTATTCCAAATGTCTAAAGGGGGCATCCTGTGAAGAACTGGGTGTGCACATGATGACACAGTGGTAAGGCACTGCCACTCCTGGTTGGAGGGGCAAGGGAGCGGGTGATGGTCCTGGAGCCCATGGAAGAGACGTGCCACAGCCAGAGATGCTGCTGGGGCAGAGACAGAGGGGAACTCCAAGCTTCTTCCTTTCTGCCCATTGGGCTCAGCCAGTGCCTTTCAGCAGTCCCAGGGGATGGGAAATATGCCCATAGTGCTCAGGGACACTCCACTCCATGTGTGCAACACTCCATGAGATAAGGAGAGAGAGAGAGAGAGAGAGAGAGAGAGAGAGAGAGAGAGAGAGAGAGAAATAGATTGCAGGGCACCTGGGGTCAGAACCAGTCTAGGGCCTTCTACTTTGGAATTCTAATTATTCGTCTGTGCCTGACACAGATCTCAGTTTCATAAGTGTGTGTGTGAATAAATAATTGACCGCTGGGGAATGAGGGCATAGGGTACCATGCCACTGACCACTTTTTAAAATGAACATCAATCAGAAGAACTCTGGAAAACTATTTGTCAGTATCTATCAAAGTTGAACACATTCTGACCTAGCTATTCTACTAAGTGCACACCTAACAGAAATGCATATTTATGCTCACCAAAACATATACTGGAATATTCATAGCAGCACTTATTACAACAGCCTCAAACTGGAAATTCCCCAAATGCTCATCAACAGTGGACTGGGTAATCACGATGGAATACTGTCCAGCCGCAGGAATGGATGGCCTGTAATTACCCAGATCAGTATGGCTGACTCTTATCAACATGTTGTTAGGTGAAAGAAGCCAGACACAAAGGAGTATGGGCCGCATATTTATATTTACCATACAAAGAAAAACAGGTAACAATGATGTCTGATTTTAGAGTTACTCTTGGTGCTAGTGATAATGTGTAATGGCTTTGGGGGAGGTTATGAGGGCTGATCATATTCTATTCCTTCAATCATATGTTATTTACACAAATCTGTTCAGTTTTTTAAAAGTTGTGTCAAACTGTACAGTTATGATTTGTGCACATTTTCTTATATACAATTCTTTAATTAAAAAATGAATACCCTACCAAAAAGACTATTTTCTATTTTCTGCTTCCTGTTTTTGTCATCTGAGCCCAGAGAGCTTCCTGGGAAATTGGGTGAAGAAGGAGGATAGGATTTGGTTCATGACCAGCAATGAGAAAAAATGGGTCCGAAGAACCAGGTCAGTTTTAGGTTCCAAACTCTGTGCTGAACTCTTATGGGATGGGCGCCTGACATCTCCATGGCACACAAGGACACATACCCCTAAGGGGGCAGTACTATGATTATGAGGAATGAGGCTTGGTGAGGTGACTTACTCTGTGTCAGACAACTGGTGGCTGGGGGTACTGTGCAGATATCCCTGGAAGACAGAAATGTTGAATATAAAGTCACTCTAAAATATAGATCATTATCTTCTTTTCCTCAAGCCAAGTTCTTTTAGTAGTCTTGGGTATCTAGAAATGAGGACGGGGATAGCTTGCAGCTGGGAGTTAAGAGTAGATCATTTTAATGGTCTAGAGTTCCAGCCCTGATGTGATTACTGGCTGTTAAAATTTGGGTAAATCTCTCAATGTTTTTATTCTTCAGTCTACCTCTGTGAAATGCGGACAAACATTTTAAATGATTATGCTATACACATCTTCCAAGATTTCCAGCAGACTCAAATGGAGAGGCATAAGAAAAAGTAGCAATTTGGAAAGTGTGACAACCACACAGGCACCCCAACACCCCTCCACCTGAGAGGAGCCATGCCCCAGTCTCACAGCCATTCATCGATCTTGATTACGTGATGAACTGACTCAGCTTGCAGGCTTTAAATAATAATAGTGATAATCACCGTTGTTATTTCTTAATATATTTATTACCCATTAGGTAATATTGTTATTACTTAATGAAAACATCTATGCTATTATTGTTTCAGTTACTATGTATTGAGTACTACCTGTGTGCTCAAAGTTGTGCAAAGCACATTCTTCAAATTATCTTTTTTCATCAGCCTGATGATCCTGTGAGATACAGGCATCTTTATGAACCCTGTTTTACTCAGGAGAAGACTGAGGTTCAGAGATATTAAGCAACTTGTCCAAGGTCACGTAGCTATTGGGTGGGGCTGGAATTGAAATCCAATTTCATCTTATCCTGTTTTTTTTTTTAAACCCTATCTGCTGCATTACAGCAGTGAGTGCACAGGGACCCCAAATCTCAGGGGACTTTCGCAACACCTGAGACATTTTTGTTTGTCGTAACTGAGGAAGGGGATATGGGAATCTGTGGATAGCATGAGAGTTGCTGCTTGCTTTGGTTTCCAAGGCTGCTGTAACAAATGCTGTAACAAACTACAAAAGCAACCAGGATTTATTCTCTCACGAACCTGGAGGTTAGACATCAAGAATCAAGGGTCAGCATGGCCACTCTCGATCTGAAGGCTCTAGGGAAGAATTCTTCTCTAACTCTTCCGGATGGCTCTGGGCCAAACTTGCTGTTCCTTGGTTTGTGGATGCACTGTCCTGTCCCTTCCTCTGTGTATACATGGCCTCCTACCCCGTGTCTTCATGTATCCTCTGCTCTTCTCATAAGTCATCAGGTTTGCTGTTCTTTTAATCCTATTTTATTGAAAAATAATTATAGGCTGAGTATGGTCATTCATACCTGTAATCCCAGCACTCAGGAGGCTGAGGCAGGATGATCACCAAATTTGAGGCCAGCCTGGACTACATAGCAACACCTTGCCTCAAAAAAAATGTAGTTCGTTATATTTAGAACCAGCTCAAAACCCAGAATTCTTTCACCTCAAAATTCTGAATCAATTACATCTTGGAGCATTTGGAACAAAGACTCTTACTCCAAATAAGAGAGGCTCCACAATGACATTAATTCTTTTGGAGAAATCCATGACACTGCCAAAAGTCCTGCAATGCATAGGACAGGCTCCACAAAAACTAATCTTTTCCCAAAGGTCAGTAAGCTAAAGTTGAGAACCTCTGCTCTCTTGAGGCATCTCTTCTCTGGGAAGCAAGGAGAATGTGCTTCTCTTGGACAGTTGGAAACAGGAAGGCTTTCAGAGTTACTTAAAGTCCAAAGACTGTTCCTGCCTGCCCATTGTCTTCCTCTACCTTTCTGGGGCCACTTCCTCTGACAATTTCTGTAGCTGTGTGTAGATGTAGGTACCTGCCTGCATCTTTGCAGAATTTTATGTTTTTGACAGTAGGCTCATATTTGCCCAAGCATAAAGTTTCAGTCATAAATCTGAACACACAGTCTTCCCTTTATCCACACTCAGAACTATGCCCAACCAATCAGTGGACTCAGTTAGTAATCACACACCCTTTATCCCAGTACCATGCACTGAATCCCAGAATCATACACTCTAGATCTGGTCACCTCTGAAAATCCCCACCTGTGAATGCATGAGGCTTGGGGGGACATCCAGACACAAGGCATAACAGAAACATCTGGGATCGCCCATTCCCTTTGAGGGCATGCCAGAAGACTCACTAGACCCCTCTTCTTAAAAGTTCCATACTTATCGATAGAATCATGCTGACAACAGCCTTCTCCACATGGAGGACACTCCATACTCAAATTATAGTACAGGGTGTAGAGCATCAGGGATAAGATTTGGGAGAAGGGGACCAGAGGAAGGTGCATCACTTTCGCAAAGATGAATAAGGTGGAGATTGGAAGGGGAGAAGGGAGAATCTACAGCAGGGGTAGATAGGGTGATGGACTCTCCTAGTATGAACTTTTTTTTTCCTGAGTGTGTTTAAAAATCAGCCTATTTTGTTTGCTAAGTTTCCAGGACTGAGAAAGGAGCATAAAGAAGATATTCTTGAAAGACAATGAAGCGGAGCAACGTATTTACCAGGGAGAAGAAGCACGTCTAGGCAGAGGGAATTGTTAGGAGAGCTGTGGATGCAGAAGAGCTGTGGATGCAGAAGTATGTCTGGGACACTGGAGAAAGATCCAGGAGAGGGGTGTGAAGGAAGCAGTGAAGAGGTGAGCGTAGCAGCGTAGGAGAGGTGAGCAGAGAAGAAAAGGGGCTGGGGTGGTGAAGGTGTGTCATGTTTATGGTTTAGATCTAAAATGTTTCCCCAAAGTCTCAGGTATTTGGAGGTGGGTCACTGAAGATGTGACCATGAAGGGTATATTCCAGTTCCCAGCTCTTCCTTTCTCTCCCTGCTTCTTGGCCACCATGACATGAGGAGCTTATTGCCACTGTGTTGTTCTGGCACACTGTTTTTCCTTGGGGCCAACTGACCATGGACTGAGTCTATTGAAACTGTGAGCCAAAATAAACCTCTTCTCCTTTAAATTGTGCATATTGGACATTTTGTCCCTCCAATGGGAAAATGACTAATGCAACCATCATGAGGGGTGTTGTTGCTTGCTTACTCCAAGTAAGAGGGCAAGTCATTGGAGGAATCTGTGAAAAGGAATGTGATTTAATCGATGTTTAACCAGATCACTTTGTTGTACAGTGAAGACTCTAAATGCTGGAAGACTGACTTTGCACTCCAGGGTTCCTCCATTACACCCTGGGAAGCAGGGTGAGCTGGAAGACAGTGAGTTTGAGCTCTGTATCCCTCCATCCCTCCATTATATCCCTGGATTGTGGGGCTGGCTGGAAGAGTGTAAGGCCAATGGGAACCCCAAGACCCAAAACAACAGCCTGGTGCACAGATACACACACTTTTGGAGCATGAAGTAACCGGTGAGGCCAGTAACATGAAGCATCTGAAGCAGTAGTGAGGAGAGAGCAGTTGGACTCTGGAGAACTCCACTAACAGAAGACCAGTCCCAGCCCTCATATCCAGAGGCCAAAATGGGCTCCACATTCTGTAGTACATCTCTGGGATGTAATATGGACATTATCACAGAACTGTGAACACCAGACGGTAGGTTCTTGAGATATAAAGAGATACAAAGAACCAACCACATCTGGAGGACATCCCTGAAGACTGGACATCTCCTGTCTTCCTTGAGAGAGCCCTCAGTGCTAGTGGTAGAGCTATATATCGTGGGAGATTGTTGTGCATCAACACAGAAGACAAAATGAAAACACAGAAGAAAAAAAAAAAGTGGATCATGGCAAGACACAGAGGTGGGGTGTGGCTCCAGGCCCCCAGCCCAACTAGGACAGGCCTGGAACTCAACAAGATGGATGAAGTTGGAAGTCAAACACTGGAACTTTCTAAACTGATAACAACAGAAGTGAAAAAACAAATGGAAAGGCTATATAGCAACTGATCTCTCAGATACAAAAAGAAATGATGCTTAAAATCAAAGACAATAGGGAAGACACAAATAAAAGAAAAGATGCTTTTAAAAAAAGATGGAAACAAAACATTCCCAACATAGGAGAGAAATGGAATCCGTGAAACAGATCCAAACAGAGATTCAGGAGATTAAAACCTCCATCAAAAGGATATGTAACAGATTGAATGAAGGAAAAGGTAGAATTTCATATTTTGAAGACAGAATTTCAGCCAATGATAATGAAAAGAAAGATATCTCAAAATTAGCAAGAGACCATGAGAAATCAATTGAACAGCTACAAGGTGAAACAAAGAAGCATAACACAAGATTGACTGGGGTCAATGAAAAAGTAGGAGATGGCACAAATGTCATACCAATCATAAATATATATGCATCTAATACAGGAGCACTAAATAAGACAGTTATTGGTAAGCATGGAAAATCAAATGAGCAATCACACAGATGTAATGGGAGGCTTCAATAACCCACTGTTATAGAGAGACAGATCAACTAGACAGTAAATCAGCAAAGAAATATCAGAGCTGAAATATCAGAGGAGTTAATAGGAAGAAACCACATCCTGAGGCTATGTGCCAGTGATCCAGGCTTGCTGGCCCAGAGAAGACACATCCTCAGGCCTTGCTGCTATCGGGAGAGCACTGGTAAACCACTACCCTATGCCTCTCCACTACCCCAGGAACTCCAGGTCAGAGGAACCCAAGTGCCTAGTCCAATTCACTACACTGAGGGACTGGCAGCCAATATAGGAAGCACATGAGATGTAGCAATGGGCTGATTTGGAGGAACACAGGAAAATGTCAAGGTGAAGGAGCAAAATACAATCTCAGATCTCCAGCCCACAGAGACACAGACATAGTATAAATTGGAAGTCAAACACCTGAAATTTCTGAAGGGATAACAACTGAAGTAAAGAAGCAACTTATTCTTGTACTATTTAGTTAATTTTACATGCCTATGTCTGATGGTCTGGACAGCTATTTTGAAGATAAGGGCATTATGGTAGCCATTGTTAATTTCCTATTACTTTTTTTGAAGTCCTGTATAATTTTCAATCATTTTGTTTTATTCTGTTTTGTTTTGTTTGATTTTATTATATCAGATGGTATGGGTAGTTATTCTGAAGATAACAAGATATAGTGTGGTAGCCATTGTTGATTTCCTATTATCTTGTTGTGAAGTTCTGTATCACTTTCATTGTCTTGTTTTTATTGCTTTATTTTGTTTAATTTTATTCTCTTTAAAATAAAAAAAGATGAAAGGTTATGGAGTAAGAGCAAAAGGGGATCAAGATTTAGGAGTTGGGAGTGTGGCCCACTGTAGCCCTTCCAGGGGGAGAACTAGCAGTGTCTCCTGAGATCCACGCCATGTTGGAACTTAGGACTCTGAGAAGCCAAGCCAGCACCTCCCCTCCCTGGTAAGCAGAGGCAGGGTGGCAGACTGCAGCCCTTCCAGGGGGAGAACTAGCAGTGTCTCCTGAGATCCACGCCATGTTGGAACTGAGGACGCTGTGAAAACAAATGACCATTCTGCCTCCCTGCTTAGCAATAGTGAACCTACTGCTACATGGCCTAGAGTCAAATATCCCACTTCCCCTATCCCCCCACCCCCACCCATTAGCAAATGGAAACCAGAAATCCAAGCATCTCCTGGGAGGTTGACCATAACAAATAAGGGGGACTTCCTTCTACCATTTCTTTGAAGGCAAATATTTTTATTACTGTCTTGCTCTTTTCTGATTAATGGTACTGCTCTATTCAATATTCTGTTTTGATAAGTTCTATAGTGTTCTATATTTCATATCTCATTTTGATATACGGGATTGAAAGAACAACTATTATAAAGATAACAAAATATACTGTGATACCTATTACTGTTAACCCGGTAATCTGCTGTGAAGTTCTGTACCAATTTCACTGTATGATCTTAGTTGGCTTTATTCTGACTTGTTCTGTTGTATACTTTCAAAATAAAAATTAAAAAAAAAAGATTTAGGAGTTGGAAGCTCCTCCTTTCTTTCATTCTTCTTTCCTCCTTCCCTCCCTCCCTCCTTCCTTCTTCTCATCATCCTCTCACTTCTCTCCTTTCTCATCTTTCCTTGATTTCTTTTCTTATGATTTTTAAATTCTGGGCACAAGTCATTTTCAATAATTTATTCTCCACTGTTGTGAAAAATTACTAGTCTCATATGTGTGAGTCTACTTCTGAAATATCTTATTCCGTTGATCTATTTGTCCATGTGGCCCTAAGTGTCATTCTATCTTGCTTTCTCAGTTACTATAGCTTTTATAATAAATCTCATGGTCAGGTAATGTAAATCTTTCAGCTTTATTCTTTTTCTAAGCTGTTTTAGTAATTCTTTGTTCTCTGGATTTCCCTATAAATATTAAAATCATCTTATCAATTCTAAAAAATTCTGATGATAGTTTAATTATAGTTTCTTTGAATCTATAGATTAGTTTGGGAAGAACTGATGTCTTAAGAGTAACTCCTGTGACCTATGAACACGGTATGTCTCTTTTATTTGATCTCCTTTAGTTTCTGTCAGCAGTGATTTAGCTTTCAATGTATAATTCTGTACATGTTTTATCTGCCTCTGCCTCTGTCTCTCCATTTCCTATCTCTATGTCTGTCTGTCTGTCTGTCTGTCTGTCTCTTAAACTCAGAGCCTGGACACTGTGCTACATTCTCAACCCTTTACATTTCTTTTTGAAAAAAAAATTTTTAGTATACTTTTTTTATTTAAAAAAATTAAGATAAAAGAGAACATAACAAAACAAGTCAGAACAGAATAGTTTAAGCAACATAGTGTTTCACCACAAGACAATCCGACATAACAGTAGCTACCATAGTGTCTCTGTCCTTGAAATAATTGAGTATACCTTCATATACTATAGTATCAAACATAAAAATACAGTGTAAACCCATTCAAGAGAATGAAACTATTACAGGGTATTCAGAATCAACTAACAGAAATTCTTTTTGAAATTTTGAGACAGGATCTAACAAAGTCACTTAGTTGCCGAGGCAGGCTGGGTTCAAACCTTTGATCCTCCTACCTCAGCCGCCAAGAGTGGCAGCACAAAGTTTTACTTTCTTTTGGATTTAGTTGAGGGCTTTTTATTTTGCTTTTTTGAGGTACAGTCTGCTAATCACCCAAGCCATGTGCTGCTGTGCTCAACTCAACCGAGTTCTTAAGTGATTTTATTTTATCTTCTTTGTTAACTTATTAGATGTATTAGTTTCTTGTGGCTGTTTCAACCTACTGTCACAAACTTTGAGGCTTAAAGACAAAGTTATTTTCTTAGAGTTCCAGAGACCATAATTCCAAAACTAAATTCATTGAGTTCGAGTGAAGGAATCAGCACATTGCACTCCCCCAAAACTACAAAGTAAATTCCAATCTTGAAGGCATTATTTAAACTTAGTAACATATTACATATATGAACTAAACTTTGCACTTACCAAACAAAAATATTACATTGTTTGACTGCTTTACATTTTTAAAAAATTGGGGTGAAAAAACAATGTAAAATTGACCATCTTAGTCACTCCTTAGTGTACACTGGCATTATGTTTTTTGGTGCTATCTTTGTTAGTGACAGCTTGCATGGGGATTATTTCCCTGTTAACTGGAAGCCCTTTGAGGGCTGAACAGTCTTTGCTACACATCGTTGCAGCGTGCTAAGGACACGGCAGATATTCAATGCCTACTTAGACATGTGTTTTGAATTTATATCATTTTATGTCAGTCACGTTTTTTCCCTTCAGGAAGGCAAGATGTTGATACCTGAGAGAGATTGCAGTTAGCATGGATAAAGCAGCAGGTTGTGAATGAAGCAGAGACTTCACCATGAGTTGGGGGAAAGAAGACACACTGGCAAATCTATTAACTTCTGAGATTGATTTCTGGTTTGTAGAACGGATACAATTACAGATGGTATTGCAGTGTTGTAAGGATTTCTATAAACTGTTTAACTTGGTGCCAGGCATAGGAAGTGCTGAGCAAATGTAGCTGTTATTATTGATATCGACTTAAGAATTGCTTGGCTTTTGTAAATGAGGAAGGGAGGGGAGGTTGAAGGGAGGGTAGGGAGGAGAAAAAAAAGGGAGGAGAAAAAAAAGAGAATCGAGTTATATCATGTATGGGTACAAATTCTATGATGAATGTGATCATTATATTTAAAATGTACCAATAGAGTTTGACTGAAGAAAAAAGAATTACTACATATTTTAAAAGTGAAACTGAACGCACTTAGGTGCATGGGCCAGGCCAACAACCTCGCCCATGACATCAGCTCAGGGACAAGCTTGTGTGGGCTGGGCGGAGCCTCCAGAAGCCCCGCCCCTTTCTGCCTGAGTCCGGTCGTCCTGGCAACATGCGGCAGCGTCTCAGCCTGAGTGACTGGTATCTACTAGCACCAGGGACTGCTGGAGAAGATCTGCACAGCCTAGGGCAGCTCTGGCAGAAGGATGACTGAGGAAGATTCTGACAGTGTGTACACCGATTCCCAGACAGGGGAAGAGAGGGAGCTGCCCGTTATGCAGTTGTGTGGGCTGGTGGAGGAACTCAGGTACCTGCCTGTGGACTTCTGTGGGCTGCAGCTACTCGCCTTGGACCCTCGGCCCAGAACGGTCTCGGACCTTGGCTCAAGCTTGGAGACCATCGAAGACCTCACTGAACATTGATGAGATCCAAGTGGGGGTTATCCTTGCGTCTCTATTGTCACTGAGCCTACGTGTTCGACTGGATCGGGACAGGGTTGAGGGGGCCAGGAAGGAAGGTGCAGAGCCGTGGTGGAAAGCACAGAGGGTAACTGGTGAAGCCAGAGCTTTAGCCTGGTGTAGCCCTGCTGCCCAACTGTAGGTAACCTCTGTGCCCTTTCCAATGCTAAGATTTTGCGGTACAATTAATGTGGACAGACAAAAAACTATTGAGATTATTTTACCATGAGGCTGCCATGGGCTTGAAACAGGGTGTAAGCCTACAGATGGGCAGTAAAAAGTGCCTGGCCAGCATTCTTCATTTTTCTGCAGCCCGTTTTATACCTACTATAGTAGGTAAATTGGGTATCAAGACTGCATAGTGTAGTAGAGGTTAATTGTAATTGTACAAGGTGCTGGTGGTCTCACATAGAGTATCTAAGCTCTGGCAGCTGAATAGAGTTACTTCTTTACACCTATCATGTAGTCCAAAACTGAAGTATTATTATAATAACTCACTTTAATTACTTATTTTGTGTCAGCTACTATGTATGTATGATCTTATATGATATAGCAAACCTAAGAATCACACAAAGTCATTCAGCTAGTAAGTGCGCATGCTAGAACTCAGACTCAGAAGCAACGCCACAGGCTACACTGGGAACATAATACATGCTGAGAAAACGCTTTGTATGTGTATGTGTGATGCTGGGCATTGAACTCAAGGCCTTGGCACTGAGATGCATCCCCAGCCCTTTTAGGAGATGTAGCCTCACTAAGTTGTCCAGGTTGGGCTCAAATTTGCAATCCTCCTGCCTTAGCCTCCCAGATTGCTGGGGTTAGAGGGGTGCAATCATCACATCTGGCTTGCAAGACACTTTTATATTTTCTTTTTTCCAGGCAACCTTTTTTACTAATCTTAAAATTCAGTCAAGCAGCAATACATGAAAACATCAAGCCATTCTCTCTAATATATGGATGTGTGTACTATGCACACACATATGTATAGTTGTATGTAAGTTGTATATATGAGAAATTAAGAAGCTAAAAAGGTCATAATCTTGGCTTGGATAGGATGAACTATATTTGCTATCTCTGTTTAAAATGTTCAAAATTTTCCACAGTTTATGACAAAATTCCAGGGGATTCTTTCACCTATTGGGTGTTGGAAATAAAACAAGAAATATAAACCAAACATCTGAAGAGAGTGGGTGTGTGTAACTTCAAGAAAGTAGTGACTTAGAAGAAATTTTGCAAATGAGTTAGATGATATTTTAAAGATGGAAACAGTAACAGGAATTTTTAATTTAATACCAGTGTTCTAGATTTTGACATTCTTTAAACATAATCATAAAGATATCAAAGTCTTAAGTAGCCCTTACATTATGGCCAAGAATTGTCCTAAAATCTTTGCATTTCTTGTTGACACCCTGAAAGGTAGATATTATTTTTATTTTCACTTAATGTGTAAAGAAAGTGAGGCATGAAGAGGCTGTGTAGCTTACATAAGATCACACCTGGCCAATAAATGTTAAGGACTAGTTATTTGGAGTGGAAATTTCTGTTAATAGAACTTATATAAGTTCTCTCTGTCTTGCAGCTATGGAAACTCTGGTCTCAAAAGAGAGATTGAGATGTTTGAGAAATATTATGCTAAGCTGGAAACAAGGGATCTGCAAACTGTCCGGATATCAGACGCTAAAATATCAGCAGCAGAATTTGCACAGGTACACCGTGAATTGAGAGACTCAACTGTTTCCAAGGCCTGGCCAGCCACATAGAGAAGTGAAGCGGCCCCCGTGTGCGGCCTTGTCTCAAAGGGCCTATTTTGTAGGGTCAGACTTACTTTGAAGCCCACACATTTCCTAATCATCCATTGGTGACCTTTGCCTTAGATCCTAAGATAGGATCCAAGATTTATGTTTAAATCTTAGATCCAAGATTTTTGTTTATTTTCTGTTGTATTAAGCATTGTGCCTCGAGAGGAACCACTGTGCTCTGGGCTTCCCCTGCCCTTAACTGAAGGCTGATTTACAGTATACAGTGGGCTCAGAGTATTTCCACCTTCAAGCTGTTTTTCCTTTGTTTTCATCTCACTCAACCACAGGCTTTTGAGGCATTTAGTACAGTCATTTAGTGAGGCATTTAGGTCTTACGAAATAAATGTTACTTTGGGCTTGATATCTAGCATCATTTCACCATCTGTTTGTTCTCCTGGATTTATTCAGGGCAATGTCTAACATGCCCAAAGGGTCATTTTGATACCCACCTTGGGCTGCTTAATTGCCAAGTCCTCCTTGACATGGCTTTGTTTTTCTCGGGTTGCAGTTAAGAGGCCGGCGGAAATCTAAGTCCCGCCCAGGTACAGAGCGTTTCGTAGGCCTCACTGTGGACCAGAAACTCGAGCTTGTAAAAAAAGAGCTGGAAGACACTAAGGATGAAATAAGGCACGTGAGGGCCAATGCTGAACGGGACCTGCAGCACCATGAGGTATTCGTGTCCCCCACTTCCACCTTACTGAGAAGTACCTGTGACGCATCCGTGCTGCTGTTGGTGGTTTGGGAGAAGCACAATTAAGACATTACCACTTGCTTTAGGAGGCAACAAATTTTAAACTTGAAAAACATTTAACTTTTATCAGTACATGTTTGTAGTACATAATGATTACCTTATTGTGGTGAATTGGAACATATGCATAACACATCTTAATTCTTTTTTTCCTCTTCCCATCACTCTGCTTTTTTTGTCAGCATCAGATTCATTTATTTATAAGTCCTTATAAAGTTAATTATCATACATAGAGGTTAATAGCCCGGCTAACAGCTATGTAAAATACATAAAACAGTTATACTAAATCAAGATACACTTTTAAGATACTTTGTCCATGCTGTATTACTTTTATTCTCTTTTTCCCTATTGTCTATTTTTTGTTTTTGCACTTTCTATATTGCACTTCCTGTTCAAATAAGAGAAACCATGAGATATTAAGCTTATGTGTCTGATTTACTTCATTTAGCATTGTGGCCTCAAGGTGCATCTATTTTCTTACAAATGACTCAAGTTTATCCTTTTTTATTCATGTTAAAGTATTATCTATTGTGTATAAATATCACATTTTCTTTATCCATTTGTCTTTTGATAGACATATAGACTGCTTCCAAGATTTAGCTACTATGAATTGTGCTGCTATAAATATGAGTATGCATACATCATTGTGGTATGATGTTTTTAACTCTTTTGGGAAGAAGGGTATCTTCTGGTTCCGTATAAATTTTAGGACTGTTTCCTCTAGTTCTGTCAGGTTTTAAAACTTTTCAAAATGGAAAATTTCAAAAGTACTCAAAAGTTGAGAGCTAGCCCAACAAACCCTTGTGTATTGCACACCCAAATGCAACCTTTATCAACACACAGCCACTCTTGTTTTGTAGATGTGCCAGCAGCTTCCCTTCACAGTGCAGGGATATACAGTATGTCTTTTGGCTTTTTGGCTTTTTTGGTATTGGAGACCAAACTCATGACCTGACGCTTGCCAGGCAGGCTCTTGTGCCACTGAGCTAAACCCCCAGCCCTAGGGTAGGGTTTCTGTGAAGTGCTCTGTATCAGTCAATGTTTACTAGAGAAATGGATATAACACAAGATATACAAATATATCAGAATTTACAAGACTGGCTTACAGTGGCCACTCACAGAGTCTGATAAGGAAGAGTGCAAAGGGCCTGTGTACACACTGGAAACTGAGGGATCCAGGCGAGGGTCTGGAGCTCACTGCAGCGTCCTGTGTGAGTTCCTATCAGGAGGAGACTGGGTCTGTGAGGAAAGGCTGAAGAATCTGCGTTGGAAACCAGGAGGTGATGTCCGAGATAAAGGGGAAGACTGGAGCTCCTCCAAAGAAACAGGAGCAAATCTGTCCTTCCCCTTTATACCACCCAGGTGGCAAACTGCCCTAGTGTGGGTCTTCCACACGCTAGGATGTAGTATTGCTGAGCCAATTTAGCTGAGCTCCTCTTACTCAAGTTGACACAATCAACCATCACACAAACCTTAGACATATCATTTATGTGCAAATATTTTAGCATCTGTCTCTAAGACACATATTCTTTTAAAAAAATATAATCACAATAATCATGAGTATCTTTCAACATTGATAATAGTTCTTTACTAATACAGTCAGGGAAGTGGATGGAAAAATTCCTGTCACCCTTCACATACGTCATGCATAATCACAGGCCTTGTCCTGTTGGAGACCAACATAGTATCTCTCAATGGGTCCAACAAAGTCAGTTTTCCTCCAGAGAAGATACATTGCCTTAATTCACTTGCCATGGCATGAAGTTGTTGGCTTGCATTCAAGAGCCATATCAAATGAAAAATAGATACTTCCAAGTTTTTCTTTTTTTTTTTTTTTTTTTTTTTTTTTTTACTGAAAGGTAGACAGACATGGACTCACACTCAATGCTTTGAAATGGCCACATCAGTGGACTCATGTCTCACACTGGTAGAATCCCTGAGCCATATAAGCCAAACTTTCCTTTCTCTTTCCCTTTCCAAACATTCATTGTCAAATCCTAGCAAGTCAAGGATACCTAGGGTTCACTAGAATTGTTCTATCCTGGTAGATCAACTGTGTAAATGGTCAAGTGTGACTATGGTGGTCAGAATAGGGTTACACATGGACCTTGGCAAGACCTTGAAGAATGATGGCATTTGTTTCAAGAGTGGAAGAGAAGGGAGCCCTAGGTAAGATGAATGACATGGGCAAGGACATGCAAGTGAAAATGAGCATGGCAAGTTCATGAAACCAAGGAGGCTGGTTTGATGGTGCTTTGGGGACAGAAGTAGCCAATAAGGTTGAGCACTAGGCGGAGGAGTTTACCCTTAATATCTTAGAAGCCTGGACCCCACTGAGGATAACAGCAGGAGAGCGTCAGGTTGAAAGAGGCATGTAAAGTGACTGAGGTTCTGGGCATGAAGAACCTGGAGCCTGAGGAGGGCCAGTGGAAACTCTTAGGCTTCTTGATGCTGTGGGGAAAGCCTGAACTATGATGACTTGCTAGTTTGCAGCCATATGTGTTTCTCATTTTGCCCTTTAAAATAATGTGCCTGAGAAACTTAGCAATTTAATGAGACCTTGCTCAAAATAAAAAATAAAAAAGGGCTGGGAGGTAGCTCAGTGTGAAGGTCCTGTGTTGATTCCTCAGTACAAAGAAAAAGTATGTTTATTTCAAGACAATCTATACCTGTTGTAGAACATTTTAAAACACAAGAAATACAGGGAAGCTAAAGGGATATACAAATTTTCTACCTTACTAGAAATAATAATTACTAATTCTTGGACTTGTGCCCTTGTAGAGTTCAAATAATTTTCTTCGAATATATAAATATTTTTAAAAAGGTATCATACTTTTATGAATTATATTTTTGGCTCAGTAGCATTTTTCCTTGTCGGTGTAAAATAGTTCCCCTTTATCTGCAGAGGATATGTCCCAAGGTGTCTGGTGGGTTGATGAAACTCTATAATGTCAAGCCCTACATGTATTATGTTTTTCCCTCTACATACATACCTATGAAAAGGTTTAGTTTATACATGAGGCACAGTAATAGGTTAATAATAACTAATAATAAGATAGAATAATTATCACAATACATAGTAAAAGTGCCTATATCATTACTCTTGCACTTTGGAGCCATTGTTAAATAAATATTACTTAACACAAACATTGAAGTTCTATCATAGTCAATATAATAACTGAAATAGCTACTAGTGACTAATGGGAGGAAAACATACAGAACAATGGAACACTGAACAAAGGGATGATTCACGTCCCAGGCAAGACATAGTGGGATGACGGAGATTGTATCACACTGCTCAGATTGGTCCACAATTTAAAACCTAGGAATTACCTATTTCTGAAATTTCCCTATTTAATGTTTTTGGAAGGCAATTCTGCAGAAAGTACAAATGTGAATGGGTGGCTGCTTATGTATATTTCTATTGGTATAATTATAATCATCTTGGGAAACTAGTGCATACACAATTGCATCTTAATCAATTCTTCCCCTTCCTCTCCTCGTCCTTTCCTCTCCCCGGCATTGCAAATCCCCATTCCCTTCCCCACAAGTCTACTGTCCTGTTTCCTATCATCTCCCTTTTATTTTGCTCTTTATATTTCAGTCTCTCATACAAGAGAAACCACATATTTAGCCTTCTGTGCCTGGTTTATTTCACTTAGCCTTAAGGTCCATTTGTATATTCATTTATAACATCTTTTGTAAAAATCAAAGAAGTGTGTAAGAATGCTTTAGCTCCTCACCAATTTGTCTTTCTAGATTTAACTGTGATTCATGATAAAAAAGCATTCAGATACTTGATGTATCATAACTTATAAAGGATGAATAATATTCCAGATATGGAAATACCATGTAAAAGATACCTGAAACTTTTTCTTTCTTTCTTTGCTCCTCTTTTATGGCAACTAGCTTTTCTGAGTCATGTTTTTTAGGAATAATACATCATCAGGCTTGTATATTAGGATATCTTTTTAAGACTAAGACAAAACGTACATTGAGATACAAGGAGGCCTGGGTAAGTAGATTTCCTGGGAAGACACATCCTTGAAAAATTTTTGTACATTATCTTCTTTTGCGTGCTGCCTCTCCTAGGCAATCATCGAAGAAGCTGAAATTCGATTTACTGAAGTGCAGAAAGCAGTGCATGAGTTTGAAAAAGATATTCTAAAAACCATATCCAAGAAGAAAGGGAGTATCTTGGCTACTCAGAAAGTGATGAAGTACATTGAAGACATGAACCACCGGAGGGTGAGTCGGCAGGTGGTTAGAGCTCCAGAAGGGAGAATGGGGTCAGATGGCAACAGACAGCAACAACACAGAAATGACCCATGAGAGGCAGCCCAGCTCCATTTGGTCCGCCATAAATGTTGCCCACATATGTAGCTTCTTTGCAACCCTAAAAGTGTGTGCGTGTGAGTTTTATTTTGTATGTGCATGTTTAAAATGCATGCTTCACTTGAGACCATACTCATAAGTGAAATAAATAAGACACACATGTGTAAACATCATATTGTCTCACTAGTGCAAGTTGTTTCTTTCAGTTTGAAAGAAACAACATATGTGTGTATATATAATATATACACACACATATATATAATATATATAGTTGAGATAGTTATACTACTGATTTCTCTGAGTTTACAGAAGAGAAAGATTTGTGCTGATATTGTTCAGACAATTGAATGCAGATGTCTTGTGCTCTGGGTAAATGATTTGGGGATGACAATGAGCAATTGTATGAACATTGTTGCCCCCTGATTGATGTGTTTTGAAAATTTATTTTCTTTTTTTCTTATCTCTTTGAAATAAAATGTATTTGAAAAAGAAAAACAAAAAATAAATAAAATGCACGCTTACCAAGGCTAAAATCAATTAGGTCGGATGAATATTATATATGAATGAGGCCAGATGAATAGTAATATGAATATAGTATCTCAGATTGTATTTCATTGTTGTTATTTGTATTAATGTGTTTTCTTGAAAAGGGTGTGATGCAGAGCTAGTCAGGTGACTGCAAGGAGCAGGACAGGTAAATCTCAAGCTCTCTGTGTTTCCTCATTATAAGGAGATGGATTCTGTTGGCATCCTGGGCACAGGTAAGGTTATGTTATTAACCCTAACATATGGAGTAATAAAGATTCTGTAAACTATCACAAGAGTAACAGACCAAAGAATTATAAGATCATTTCATGAGGAAAGTCCCCTACAGGAGCACTCTACTCAAATAATCAGTTTTTTTAAAAATGTTACTTTAAAGAGAAAAAACGATATAAAATTTCAAAACAAGATATAGAAGAGTAACAATGGTTTATATGTTGCATATTGTTATCTTTGAGGTATTTGCTCATCTTACAAGACACAGGCATGAAAAATTGATCAAACAATGTAAACACAAACCTTTCTTTTCAGTGAATTAGTAATACAACTATCTTAACTATCATATATACATATTTTTCTTTTTCCTTTGTTTTCTTCTTTCCCCCATCCCAGTTTCTCTTTTGTTTTGAACAGTTTTTTACCATTTCACAATATCTATTGTACCTTTTGGATCTTATTTACTCTTTAAAATTCTTACATTAGGGAGACACTACAGTGTTTACACATGCATGTCTGATTTATTTCACTTTGAGTATGGTCTCAAGTTGCATCCATTGACCTATAAAAGTCTCAAGACTATCCTTCTTTATGGCATTCTATTGTATAAAAATACCACATCTTTTTTATCCATTCCTCAGTCAATGGGAATTTGAGTTGTTTCCAAACTGTGCTGCTATGATCAAAGATGCACATATATTACTGTGGGATGGTGATTTTAATTCTGGGAAATTACTTAGAAGGAGAAATGCTGGGTCAAAAGAGATCTCTAATTGTAGTTTTTGAGGAATCTCTACACTAATTTTCATAGTGGCTGTATCAGTCTACACACCCACCAACAGTGGAGAAGGGTTCCTTTTTCACCAAGCCCCTCCAGCATTTTTTATTGGTTGATTTCTTGATGATAGTTGTAGAGGACCATCTGAATGACTCTCCTTGAATAAGGAGCAATTACGTTCATTTTGGCTAAAACTGGCCCTATCTCCATGTACGGATATACAGAACTGGCTAAGCTACTTCCTTTTCTCTTCAATTGGCTCTGAACAATGTAAATAGGGCTAGCTGAGGTACTGATGTGTAATCTTTGAAGCCAGGCAACAGTCACTGTTTCCTCACCAAGGTGTACCCCTAAATGGTTGAGCCCAGTGGGATGGCAAAGCCAAAGCTCCAGGTCCATCAGCTAGGCTTAAGCCTTGAGAAAGAGGCTGTTACTTCCCAGGGCACAAAAGTATGCACATCAGAAACTAAAGCAACAGCCTCCGAAACATTAAATGCTACCTCAGGTGTGTTGTGCAGGTTGGTCTTCCTGCATATCGTTTCCGCTGCATATTGCAGAGGTGTTTTCTGGCTGCCTAGATAGCCCAGCTCACAGCACTTATTTAATTTCTGCTATTCTCTCTGTCTCTGTCTCTCTCTCTCTCTCTGTCTGTCTCTGTCTGTCTCTGTCTCTCTCTCTCTCTCTCTCTCTCTCTCTCTAGTACTGGAAACTGAACTCAGGACCTTGTGCTTGCCATGAAGGCACTTGAGCCACAGAGTGACATATGTAGCCTATTCCTGCCATTCTCACAGTCACTCATCCTCTAGCCACTGCCTTCTTCATGAGTTAATAAAGACCGAAGGAGGCTCTGGGCCAAGGCCGTTGTTCTGTGAACCTTCATCTGGACTGGACTCAGGACCCCTTGGCTGCCCATAACTATAAATATGTTTTAGTGTCTTTGTTCTCGCTGTGGATTGCACTGGAGGTAGTAGGTTGAAATCAATTTACCAGAATTCCAATAATGTTCCCATAGGATTACAAATAAAAATTTTCCAGACCACAGTGAAGGCAAAAAAGGACCTCTATAGGTAGCCAGTCTTTCTGAGTAACTTGAAATCTCTGTGTTGTTTTAATTTGCACTTCTTGAATGACCGGTGATGTTGAACATTTTTTCATATATTAATTTTCCATCTGTATTTCTTCATCTGAGAAATGTGTATTCTCAGATGCCCATTTTTGGATTGAGTCTTTTTATTTGGGGGATCTGATTTTTTTATTTCTTTATATATTCTAGATATAAGTCCTTTGTCTGAGGGACAATTGGATAAACTTCTTTTCGTAGTCTGTGGGTTGCTTTTTCATTCTGTTGGTGATTTCTTTTAATGTACAAAAGCTTTTTAATAAGGTGAGATCCAAGTTATTGATTCTTTGAAATGTTTCCAGTGCAGTCTGGGTTTTGTTCATGAAACCTATGTCTTCAAGATTTCTACCTACTTTCTCTTCCAGTAGATTTAGTGTTTCTGTCTTAATATTTAGATCACTGATTTATTTTGACTTTAGTGTATAGTGATAGACATGTGTCTAGTTTTAGCCTTTGGCATGTAGAGAGACAGTTTTTCCAGCACCGTATATCAAAGAGGCTATCTTTCTTCCAGGGAACATGTTTGGCCCATTTGTCAAAGATAAGGTAGCCTGAGTGTGTTTGTAGTTGTGTCTGCATCTTCTACTCTGTTCTGCTGATCCTCAGGTCTGTTTTTCACCTGTACTGATTTTATCATACTGATTTTACCATACTGATTTTATCACAGTAACTTTTTGATATAATTTTAAGTTTGGGGTTGTGATGACTCCTTCCTTACCTTTGTTACCCAGAATTACTTTTGCTATTTTG
The DNA here is from genome assembly GCF_034190915.1 of Cavia porcellus. Classification (NCBI taxonomy): domain Eukaryota; kingdom Metazoa; phylum Chordata; class Mammalia; order Rodentia; family Caviidae; genus Cavia; species Cavia porcellus. The sequence goes on from NW_026947487.1 coordinate 84,957,021, forward strand.
GCTCTCTTCTAGTTCCAAATGAATTTTAGGAATGTTTTCTCTAGTTCTGTAAGGTATGCTAATGGTATTTTGATTGGAACTGCATTAAATCTATTTAACAACTTTGGGAGTATGGTCATTTTCACTGTATTTGCTCTTTCTATCCATGAACAAGGAATATCATTTTCTGATATCTTCTTCAAGGTATCATTTTCCAGAATACTGTAACATTCAATGCATAGATCTTTTACTTCCTTGTTAGATTGACTCCTAAGTGTTTTTTTTTTTTGGGGGGGGGAAGCTATATTGAAGGGCATGGTTTCCCTAATTTCTTTCTCAGTGAGTTTGTTGTTTGTAGACAGAAATGTTATTGATATTTGAGTGTTGAGTTTGCATCCAGTTATGCTACTGAACTTGGTTATGAAATCTAGAAGTCTTTTGGTGGAGTTTTGGGGTGTTCAAGTAAAGTATCATGTCATGTCATTTGTGAATGATGATCATTTCACTTCTTTTCCAACCTTATTCCTTTTGTTTCTCTCTATTATTTAATTGTTCTAGCTAATGTTCCCAGAACTGTGTCGAGTAGGAGTAGTGATAATGGACATCTTTGTCTTATTGCTGATTTTAGAGGGAAAGCTTTCAGTTTTAGTCCATTTAGTATGAGGTTGGTGGTTGGTTTGTCATAGATAGATTTTATATGATTGAGATAAATATCATTTAATTTGACTTTCTGTAGGGTTTTTTTTATCATGAATGAGTATTGGATTTTGTCAAGTTTTTCTGCATTTGTTGAGATGGTCATGTGATTGTTGTCTTTGCCTCTGTTGTTATGGTGTATTACACTTATTAATTTATGTTGAACTATCCCTAGATTTCTGGGGTGAATCTAACTTGATCATGGTGTTTGACTTTCAATTTCATCTATCTCATTGAATTATGGGCTCATATGAGGTGGGCTTGGTGTCTGGGCTTTCATTTTGCTTTTGCATTGTGTTGTTTTCTTTTTTCTCTATATTATTCTATTTCATCTTCTATGCTGATGCTTGATGATTTCTTATGATAGATAGCTTTATCACTAGTATTGAGATTTCCTTAAGAGATGTTTTTTCTTCAGGGATATTCTCTAGACGTAGGTGGTTCTTTATAGCTACCCCAAGAACCTACCTTCCCAATTTGTAAAGGTTGCACTGTTATTATTTGGTTCAGTATCACCAGTCCTTTGATATTGGACTATGGTGATGATTATGATCCCATACAATTATAGTGTTATCATACAGGGGAGAAAAGGTCATTGTAACATGTATGACATCCTGGTTAAAGTAGTACAGTTAGTTGTAACAATAGTTTTAAGTACTACTTAACTGCTGACAAACTATGGTAAACATTAACCTGCTATCTCCAACCACAGGAGCAAACTCTAAAGTTATATAACAATATCAAACATATAGCATGTACTAGTATTTAGTGATTTTTCCTTTTAGTGGAGTGATTTTACCCTTCTTGAGGGAGTGGTGGCGGAAGTATTAAATAGGTAGGGGACAGAATAAAGTCCCCTATTAATGAGGTCAAATATTGTAGGGTCAAGGCTGGAGGTCATAGGATAATCACCAAAGTTTTTGGAAACTGGACAACACAGAAGGAAAAGAATGAAATAAAATACAAAGGAATAATCAGAAAGGGAAGAGACAGTATTGGCTCAGCTGAAAGTTTAAATTCAAGAAGTAGTTGCAGAAAGAAAGGATCAACAGAAAAAACAAGAAATGTAAGAAACTGAAATGGTGAAGCAAAGAAGGAAGAAAGAGAAAAAGAATGTAAAAGAGAAGAAAAAAAGGATATCAAAGAAAGAGAGGAGAGAAGTGGGGTGGGAAGCCCCAAAACAAAAATAATCACAAAATATAAAACAAAACAAGACAACTTCCAACCAGGCAGGAAATGGATTGCTAATCAAACAAACAAGGGAGAATCAAAGTAGTAAAATACCTCTGGAGTTTATAGTTCTGTGATAGTGTCCATGTTAGGTTCCAGATCTGTGCTGGGTATGGAGCTTATCTTGGCCTCTGGATGTGGGGTGGACTGGTCTTCTTGGATGGGGTTTTCCAGAGTCACACTTCTGGCTCCTCACTGCTGCTTCAGATATTTCCATGACACAGGTCTTGCTGGCTAGGTCCCTTTCCAAAGACGTGTGTGCCCCTGTGTGTCTGGGGTCCGGCTGTCCTGGGTCTCCACGTGTTGTTCAGTCTACTCATCAAAGGTGTGTGGGCACCCATACACCCGGGCCCAGTTGTCCTGGCTTTCAAGGTTCTGGTAGGCCCACCCTCCAAAGGCGTGTGTGTTCCTGCGCCTATCCAAATAATTCTGAATTTAAAAGCAATGTAAAATGTGCATGGGGCGGGTGGAATTTCCTCTGCATCTCACAAATGAGTGAAGTGAATGTTTTAGCAACACCAGCTCAGACAAAAGCAAAAGTCTGAAAATAAACCACTGAATGTTAGAGCCAAAGTTTGCTTTGCAGCCACTGATCTACTTTTCAAACCAACTGGGAATAAGAAGTCAATTAACATATGCCTCTATTTTTTTTAGGATAGTATAAAGGATAAATTACGCTTGAAAAATGTTTCTCTCAAAGTTCAGAGGAAAAAAATGCTTTTACAATTGAGGCAGGTATGTGTCCCTCCCTTCTCCTTTTCCTTCTTCTTTCCTTTGGTTGAATGATAGTGCCTCTTTCCAAGATGTTCCTGTCCTAATCCTTGAAATCCATAAATAAGTTGTCTGACATGCTAAGTGACTAATTTAAGGACCCTGAGATGAGAGGATGATTTGGGTTACATGACTGGGCCTAGTATGAGCTCTCTCATCAGTGAGAAGGAGGAGGAGGAGAGAAGATGTGATAAAGGAAGCAGAGATCAGAGTGGTGAGATTTATAACAGAGGAAGGGGCCAAGATCCAAGGGACGCATGTAGCCTCTTGAAGTAGGAAGGAAGCTCTCTCCCTTAGATCCTCTGGAAGAAAAGCAGCAGACCAACATCCTGATTTTAGCTCTAAAAGCCATCTCAGACTTCTGACTTCAGAACTGTAAAATAATTTATTTGCATTATTTTCAATTATCAGATCTGTGGTAATTTGTTACAGCAATCATAAGAAATCTGTACCATTTTTTTTGCAAGAGTTTTCTGAAGATAGGGTTGGTTTGGGTTTAAAAGATGCTCTTTAAACATTTGTTGTATCTTGGGTAGCACAGTCATGCTGCGATGTGACACTTTTTGGTTTGATTTGGTGGCAGCTGATGTTGAGGACTCCTGGGTAAAGGCAATAAGGCAGATGTGGCTCAAGGCCTCCAGAGTGATGTGTAGTTCCATCCCTTTTTTACCCAATGTTTTTATCATTAATTCAAACATGGGCACTGATACTATATGTATCAGAGGTGGCCACAGACAGTGACACAGAATCTGGTAGGAGAATTAATGTCTGGGGGAATCCTGTTTGATTGAGGAGGGGTCCAGAAAGACCTCAACAGGCTGAGACAACTTTAAAACATGACTAAGGACAAATGTAAGATCCTCCACTTCAATTTCCCCAAATATCTGTACAAGTACAGGCTGACTCAGCCACAAAGTATCTAATAAAATCAGGTCATCTGGAGGGAGTGCTGCTATCCAAGTGGTTTTCATAAAAACACAGTGCCCAGACCAAGGAAAGGCTGGCTTTGCCCTGTTCTGTTCTGAGTGCCCCAACCTGTATGTTAATATCCCAGCATGAGCAGCATACTTGAAAGAAAGAGTTCTAGAAGAAACCAGAGTTTGGTGGAATGAAGGATAATGTCAAAGAGAATGGGAGCTACCAATGCAAGGCTTGGCACTGACAGGTCCAAGTACAGAGGGTCCACAAGGGCCATGACTACTGTCTCTGGCTTCTCAAAACTGCAGTGTGAAGAGCAAACACACTGATGGGGAGGACACTGAGGGTAGGGCTGGAGCTGGTGGTGTCAGGGAAGGAATTTCCAGGTCAGTGGAAGAAAGAATCTTGCCCCAGTAGAGCTGCCTACAGATGATGAGTTCCTGGTCCTCAAGGGTTCATGTGAGCTCAGTCAGGTATCTTGAAGAGGGCCTGATGCTTGAAATGGGGAGAAGACGATGACCTCCATCCAGTCTGCATGCCATGCTGCACCAAGATGACTGAGATGTGGTCCCTGTCTACTTAAGACTCAGGGAGTGGGTTTGAGAGAGAGTAACAAAGGCCACAGCATTAAACTGCCAGAGGTTCAGAGGAGAGAAGTGTGGAAAACAGGTTGAAAACATCGATGTTGGAGGGATGGTTTGATTTGGGCTTAAGAACAGTGTGTTGTTTGGGGAAAGGTGAAGAAGCAGAGTCCCCAGAGCCAATGGGTGCAAGCAGGGCACTGAGGTAGGGAACTACGGCAGTCCCCGAGGTGGGCTAATGCAACTACAAAGGTAAGAAGGCATGGGCTTGGTGGGTCAGGGAGGGAACCCTGTACACTAAAACAGCCAACCTGCAGAAGTGTCGTAGAGTCAAAGGAGGGGAATCCACAGGTTGCTTTTTCTGAATTTCCAGATTTAAAAAATGACTTACAGATGGCCTGATTCCCATTCTTCCTTTACAGCCTGGTTAAGCACTCCTGCCCCTGAGAAGCCTTCCCTGGCCTGGCCAAGGGGCTTCTGTGTCCTCCTACCCATGTCCCTGCAACCACACTGTTGAGACAACATTTTCTTAGCACCATCAGCCAAATATGACCCCTCATGTGTCCTCTGAAATCACTATTCTAAGAGCAGAACACTGTGCCTGGTTCCAGGCAGGTGCCCAGTACATGTTTAAATGACCAGATGATGACTCAGCAGGTTGCAAGGCGTGTGCTGCCCCTGAAATGCCATCTTTTCTTTTGAGCTGTAGAAGGAAGAGGTAGGCGAGGCCCTCCACGAAGTTGATTTTCAGCAGCTGAACATTGAAAACGCTCAGTTCTTGGAGATGATTGAAGCAAAGAATCAAGAACTGATTCAGCTGAAGTTGACGTCCGGCAACACCCTGCAGATCCTCAGCACCTACAAGGTAAGGCCCATCCAATGTCCAGCACCCCCCACCAGGCTTCCTGCACCATCCTTCCCAGCCACAAGGAGGTTCCTGTGCACATCCAGCACTTAGGTGTCCCTCCCTGTCCCCCATTTGTCTCGACAAAGCCACGTCTCCTAAAGTTTCCTGAGTGCCCCCACAACTCTGGCTGCGTCTGAGAACCACCTGGGGAGCTTTTTCTTTGTACAAAAAATATACCTATGCCCAAGCCTCACCCCCATCCTCCCCACTAATTGAAATAGTGAGTGAGGGCCATGTATTTTGTGTTCTTTTAATTCCCCAGGTGATTTTTATGCACATTTTGAGAGCTTACCACATTTAGGGCCCTGGTTAACTTAGGCATATATTAAGCACTTCCTTGCTTAAAAGCTTGCAAAGAAAAAGTCTTACCCCTAAACTAGAAGGCTAGTAAATTATTAATCATCCAAATGCAATGCTTTTGAGAGAGAGAGAGGAGGCATTATTAATAATTAAGCAGGACTTGTAGGCATGGATGAGGCCTGTCCCCAGCAGACCAGACCTACCTGGTCACCCTCTAGGGACTCCCTAACCTGCAGTCAGCAGACTGTGTATTGAACTAAGGAATGCTGAGCTATATCCCTGAGCCCTTTTAATTTTATTTTGAGACAGAGTCTTGTTAAGTTGCTCAGGTTGGCCTTGAACTCGTGATCCTCCTGCCTTAGCCTCCTAAGTGGCTGGGATTCTAGTTCAGTTATAATTTTAATGTCATTAATAAAACATTTATAGGAATTTGGTTTTTTTTCTTTTGTCAGTATAAGTAATTACATAATTTTGCCTCTGGGCCTGCAAAGCCTACAATAGGTAATATATGTTTCTTTATATATAAAAAAAATTGTTGACTCCCAGTTCAGTGCCCAGGTGGCAGCGATGTCTGTGGGCCTAGGGTGCTCACAGGTGGGTTATCTGGCCCACACAGTATCATTTAAAACTGTGCATTTGAATATGTTCAGACCAGGCTTGTGTTTCACATTTTTCTTTTTACAGATGAAAAAGCCGAGGCTGAAACATGCAGAGTACTGTGTTTGCCATTCGAGCCCCACATTGGTGACAAAGCTAGGACTCCCAGCTCAGTGTGCGTGTCCCACACAACTGCCTCCCCCTGGCAGAGAGAAAATACCATGCCAGCACTCTGACATTTATGCGCAATAATTGTCCAACAGATCATCAGCTCTTAGCTTATCTCATCTGTACTTACTATCTGATCATTCTTATCTCAGGATGAAGCCAGTCCCAGGACTCTCAGACCCTCACTGTCTGGAGAGCTGGGCCTGATCTTATCCTGTGAATCAGTTAAGTAGCACCAGGCATGTCTGATCTTGTGCAGTTTTGGGAGTGGAGGTGCTTCTACTTTATAAAATGAGACTTCCAGGTTGTAGGCCCGAGCTCAATAGGATGAGTCTGAACTCATGGTGCTCACTGTACTAGAGTGGCAGCGACACAGGCCACACAAGGCCAAATAGGAGCCATTCTGGTTGGAATCCCAGTGGTCACTGTGCTATAGGCCTGTTCATGTGACGGTAAACAGATGGAAGAGCTAGGGGCACGTGCCCCACAGGAGTCTGAAGGTAACACACTTAATGGAGTTAGAGAGGTCAGAGCTTTTCTTCTTCATCCCAGTTCTCAGAACACTGGTGGTGAGTGGAGTTGGACCTCACCTGGGATTAAATAGTGCTTTACTAGGGGAGGTGCTTCATCTGGCCAAGATGCATCCACCTGTCAGAGGTTAATGTGTCTCACCACAGGAGGGAGTTTTATCTGGTCTGGGCTGTGTCCCCAGACCTGAGGACAGGGTGTGGCCAGAGCTCATACTGGGCCAATATTATACAAGAAACACTAGTAGTTTAGGTGTGTTCTTGGTTGGGTGAGAAGGTGACGGGAGGGGCCTCTGTGATACAAGCATCAAACACTTTGCTAAGAACCTACAGAATGGCTTTCCTCTATTAGAAAAAGCACCAGTACTTATAGTATGCCAGGCACAGGACCAAGTGCTGAGGGTACTGTACATAGCACAAGACAGCCATGACCCTCTCTGACTTTTCTAAGTCAAAGTGGGACCTTTTTCTTTGACATTGTGAAGACACCAAGCCTGCCTGGTGTCTTCTGATAGAGTGAAATTCTGTGACTACAGCTGCAGTGAGTCACTATTGATTTCTTTCTGCAAAAAGTAGTATTGTAAATTGTCCCCAGACTCCCATCCCTGGTGCACGCTCTGTTTAATCTGGTCAGGATCGCGTGCGTTACGGCTTCAGTCACTTTCTGTCTGTTACATGATTAAATCACATTAGATGGGTCTGACCAGAAAGCAGTTTCTCTGGAACAGGAAGTCAGAGATACGAAGCACAGAGGGAGTTTTGGAAGCTGGAAGTTCTCCATGACTGTTTGAAGATAGAAAGGTCACATGGAAGGGACTAAGTATAGCCTCTAAAAATTGAAAGCCACTTCCTGATGGCAGTCAGAAAACAAAATAAAACAAAACAAAACACCAGAGACCTTAGGGCTACAACCTCAAGAAAATACATTCTGCCAACAAGGAATGGGCTTGGAAGAAAACCCTGAATCTTAGATAAGAACCACAGTCCCTGACTACACTTTGAGCTCAGTCCAGTGGGATCATGGGCAGGGAATCCAGCCACCCTGCACCAGACTTCTGACCCATAGGAAGTTCTGTTGCTTTGAGTCACAAGGTCTGTAGTCATTTGCACCCTGTGGTAGAAACATGCCTACCTTTTCAGCAGTAGCCTCAAGTAACTGATGTCTCAACAGATCACGCTTAGCTCTGGCCTTGGCTTCCTAAAGACCCTGCCCTAGCAGAGCCAGTGGTCACCTTGCTGTGGCCCTGCATTTCTTTTTCTCCTTCTCTGCATCTTTCCTCTGCTCTTCTGTTCTCCCACTTGAATGGCTGTGGCAGCAGAGCTCTGCTGTGTCCCTCTGCCCTGCAGCTGTCCCTCATCTGATCTCTTAAGTGAGTGCAGGACATCAAGTGGAAATCGGCCTTGTAAGTGTGGGGCTACAAGGAAAGGGTGAGGGGACTGAGCCCAGGGTCTTAAGGTCCCCCGGTAGGTGGCTCCAGGATCTCCTGCTGTGTCTAAGTTTTGACACCCCAAGTTTGCTTATCTCCTTTTCCTGCTCCTTTTAGACCCTCTCCTCAGGCTCTTTTCTTAGGTTGGAATGTTCCTCTCTTCCCTCCTCCTGGAGCCATGCTTGATTCATCCTTTCAGCTGTCTTTCCCAAGTTCCTTTACAGGGCAACCTGTCCTGGCATCCAGACCGCTTGGCAAGCTGCAGTTTTACCAGTTTTCTCAGTCATCTGACTGCCTCCCACCTCTGTCTAGACTGTGAGCAGCCTCCCGAAGGCAGGGGCTATGCTGTTTCACTGACCAGAGGCTGGTGCAGGGTGGGTGGGTTCCCAGAGTGAGGGAGTGGACTGAGATCAGTGACCTTTCCCTTGGCCCGGTTTTCAGCCAAGCAGAGCATTTCCCAGCTTCTGCTCCTTGCTGAGTGAGAGTGATCTAAATCTAAGAAGCAGGGACCTTGGGGAAGCTGGTAAAAGGCAGATTATGGAAAGGGAACCTTCAAGGCAGCTTCTGCAGGATCCCCCAATCTGTCCATACCAGGCATGACCTCCTGACGCATCTAAAACAGTGGAGGACCCTGCGAGCTACAGAATCACACTTGCTGAATTTAAGTCTTGGCTCCCCCATCTCTGTGAACTTGAGCAAGTTGCTTCATCTCCCTAAAAGCCAGTCCTCTCTGCTGTAAGTGGGGACCACAATAGCACCCACCTGCCATGAAATGTTTCTCCCTCACCATCCTGGAGAGGTAGTCATGAGCTGTATGTCAAGTATCCTCCCCGCACCAGGCACCGCACTCTGCTTTCTACCCAGATGAGTCCTTCAGCCCCCTACAAGGGGACCAGTCTGGAACTTGCCCATAGTTTCCCTTAGTAAGAAGTAAGATGATTTGGTCTTGATGGATCTGACTACTTTGCTTCTCCGGCTGAGGACAAGAGTCTGAGGGCCATTCCTCCACCACTGGTGCTCAGAGACTAGGATTCTGAAAACCTGACCACCTGCAGGAAGGGAAGACCTGGGTTCCCCAGAGGCAGTGTTTTCTCTATCTACACTTCTGCAGCTCTTCAAGGTCCTCTTAGCTCAAGATTTGCTGATTCAATGTGTTTCAGAACAAGCTCCACCGAGCAATGGAAATGTACAGCGATTTGGACAAGGAGATCTTGCTGAGAAAAGAGCTTCTTGAAAACATTCAAAAAGAAACCCTACAAGTAGAAGAGGTAGGAAAGGGAAAATGGGACATTTGTCTCCTTCTGTCTGCAGGAGCTTGAGTCAGGGTCCTCTGAGGCTCATGCCACATTCGTTAGGTCTCAAGAGAAGCCTAAACTGCAAAAATCAAAATAGCTCTGAGCTATCAGAACAGAAGGCAGATGGACAGCCCAGCCATGCTGCATTTACTTTTGAGTTAAATTCTTAGGGTAGGCTTGCAAAGTAAAAATTTCATGGGATCCAAATAATGCCCAAGAATTCCTTACTTACTTGACCAATAAAATACATTTAAAGTTCAGTGTCAAAAAAAGTACACTCTTTATGTGATCATCTATTATGAGAGGAAGTACACATGCCAAAATATGTGTTACATGAAAGAGAGAGTGTGCAATTTTTTTAATTTTAAATTTTAAAGCGAATAAAATAAAAGAGGACAAAACACAGCAGATCAGAACAGAACAATGGAAGCAACACAGCACTTCACAACAAGACAATTGGATATTAATAGCAGCTACCATAATGTCTCTTTTCTTTGAAATAGTTGAGCATATCTTCACACACAATAATATCAAACATAAAATAGTATAAAACCATTTAGGAGAATAAAAGTATTATAGGACATTCAAACTCAAATAACAGAAAATGAACAATGGCTACTATAATATCTCATTTTCAATAAAAAATTTGTTTGTACTATCACACATACTAAAATCTAATAAGACACGTGATAGAACCAATGGAAATAGAAGAACAAAAGTATGGCATGACTTCAAAGCAAGATGATATTAAATCAGCAAGGCTGCCATAATGTCTTGTTTTCCTCAAAGTAGCTGTTCATAGAGTCACACATACTAAAATAAAAAATACAGAATAAAACCATTCCAATCAATGATGAAAACATAAGACTTCAAAGCAATGTAATGGAGAACCATGATTACCATAAATCTTATATTTCTTACACTAGGGAGACTATATGGTATTTATACATGTGAGTTTAATTTATTTCACTTATGAGTATGGTCTCAAGTTGCACCCATTTATTTATAAATATCTCAATCTGATCATTCTTTATAGCTGAGTAGTACTCCACTGTATAAAAATACCACATCTTTTTTATCCATTCCTCAGTTGATGGGAACTTAGGTTGTTTTCAAGATCTAGCTATTACAAATTGTGCTGCTATAAACATGGGTGCACATATATTCCTGTGTTTGATGTTTTCAGTTCTTTTGGGAATATGCCCAGAAGTGGAATAGCTGGGTCAAATGGGACTTCTAATCCCAACTTTTTGAGAAATCTCCAGAATGACTTCCACAGTAGTTGCACCAGTCTATACTCCCACCAACAGTGCAGAAGAGTTCCTTTTTCCCCACAGCCTCTCCAGCATTTGTTGTTGGTAGTTTTCTTTATCCTGGCCATTCTTTCTTGAATAAGATGGAAAGAATCTTAGTGTGGTTTTAATTTGTATTTCTCTAATGAGTAATGATGATGAACATTTTTTCATATATTTATTTGCCAATTGTATTTCATTTCAGAACCCTGTATTCATCTTGGATGCCCATTTTTGTATTGGGTCTTTGAATTTGGGGGATCTGTTTTTTTAAAATTCTTTATATGTTCTAGACAGAAGTCCTTTGTCTGAGGGACAGTTCACTAAGATTTTTTTTTCCCAATTTGTGGGTTTTATTTTTACTATGCTGGAGATTACTTTGGGCACGCAGAAACTTTTTAATAAGATGTAATCTCAGTTATTGATTCTGGGAAGTATTTCCCATGTGGTTTAATTCTTGCTCATGAATTCTCTACCTACCCCTATGTCTTCAAGATTGTTGCATACTTTGTCTTCCACCAGATTTAGTGTTCTTGTTTTAATATTTAGATTTTTCATCCATTTAGTTTAGTACATGGTGATAGGCATAGATCTAGTTTTAGTTTGCAGCATATGGAGAGCCAATTTTTCTGGGACCATTTATTAAAGAGACTATTGTTCTTCTAGTGAACATGTTTGGTCCTTTATCAGAGATAAGGTGGCTGAGTGTGTCTGTAGTTGTAGTTGTATCTTCTCATCTATTCCATTGATCTTCAGGTCTGTTTCTACTACCATGTTGATTTTATTACAGTAGCTTTGCAGTATAACTTCAAGTCAAGGATTGTGATGTTGCTTCCTGCTTTGCGTTTGCTGCTTAGAATTGCATTTCTATTCTAGGTCTCTTCTGGTTCCAGATGAATTTTAGGAGTGATTTCTCTAGATCTGTGAGATATGCTAGTGGTATTTTGATTGGGATTGTACTGAATCTGTGAAACAATTTTGGGAGAATGGCCATTTTCATAATATTTATTCTTCCTATCCATGAACAAGGAATGTCTTTCCATTTTCTGAGGTCCTCTTTGATTTCTTTATCAGCATAATAAAATTTTCCCTGAATAGATCTTTCATTTCTTTCATTAGATTAATTCCTCAGTATTTCATTGTTTTGGATGCTAGTGTGAAGGGTGTGGCTTCTCTTATTTTTCTCTCAGTGATTTTGTTGTTAGTGTATAGGTATGCTATTGATTTTTGAGTGTTGACTTTGTATCCAGCTACATTACTGACTTTATTATATCTAGGAGTCTTTCAGTGGAGTTTCGGGGGTCTTCTATGCTTTGTCATAGATAGCTTTTATCATATTGATAAAATATGATATATTCCAGTTTTCTGTAAGGTGAATATGTGGATAAGTGATGGACCTTATCAAAAGCTTTTTCTGCATCTATAGAAATGATCATGTGATTCTTATTTTTGGCTCTATTGATATGGTGGATTATATTTATTGATTTATGTATGTTGAACCACCCCTGCATTCCTGGGATGAATACCACTTGGTCGTGGTGTACAATCTTCTTGATGATTTGCTGCATCCTGTTAGCCAATATTTTATTGAGGATTTTTTGCATCTGTGTTCATTAGGGAGATCGGTCTATAGTTCTCTTTTTTAGTTGGGTCTTTCTCAGATTTTAGTACTAGAGTAATATTTGCTTCCAAGAATGATTTAGAAAGAATTGCTTCCTTTTCAATTTCATTGAAGAGTTTGAGGAGTGTGGGTATTAAGTCTTTGTATTTCTTGTACAATTCTGCAGTGAATCCGTCTGGGCCTGGGCTCTTCTTTGTTGGTAAGGACTTAATTACATTTTCAGTTTCATTCATAGAAATTGGGTTCTTCAGCAGTTTTACATCTTCTTGACCCAGCATTGATAGTTCATATGTTTCTAGGAATCTGTCCATTTCTTCTGTGTTATCGAACCTATGAGAGTAGAGGGTTTTGAAATAGATGTTGATGATCTTCTGTATTTCTATTGGGTATGTAGTGATTTCATCTTTTTCATTCCTTATTGCATGAATTTGAGTTTTTGCTTTTCTTTTTTAAATAAGTTTGGCTAGGGGCTTATCAATTTTATTTATTCTTTCAAATAACCCACTCTTTGACTCATTGATTCTTTGGATTGTTTTCTTAGTCTCTATTGCATTAATTTCTGCTCTGATCTTTATCATTTCCTCCCTTTTGGCTTTGGGCTTGACTCACTCTTTTTTTCTAGATGCTTGAGGTGTAGCATCAGGTTGTTTAGTTGTATTGGTTCTGTTTTCCTGATGTGGGAATTCACTGCAATAAATTTTCCTCTGAGGACTGCTTTCATTGCATCCCACAGATTTTGGTAAGTTGTATTTGTATTTTTGTTTGCTTGTGGATATTGTTTAATTTCTTCTTTAATTTCCTCTGTGACCCACTGATTGCTCAAGAGTGTATTATTCAATATCCAAGTGTTCGTGGGATTTTTGCAGTTTCTTTTATCATTATTTTCCAGTTTTGTGGCACTATGATCTGATAACATGCATAGGATAATTTCAATTCTTTTGCATTTACTTAAGTATGTTCTTTGGGCTATTATATGGTCTGTTTTAGAGAATGTCCCACGTATTGCTGAGAAGAATGTATATTCGGATGTTGTTGGGTGGACCACTCTGTATACATCTATCAAGTCCATTTATTCACAGGTGTGATTCAGTTCTGTTATTTCTTTGCTGATTTTCTGTCTGATTGATCTGTCCCTTGGTGTCAATGGTGTGTTAATGTCTTCTGTTATAATTGTGTTATTACTTATTTGATTTTTTATTTCTGTAATACTTGTTCTATATAGCTGGGTGCTCCCAAGTTTGGTGCATATATATTTAAGATCTCTTCTTTTTGAAGTTTTCCCCTAACTAGTATGTAGTGGCCGTCTTTATTTTTTCAGATCATTCTTGGTTTGAAGTTCACATTGTCTGCAAACAGAATAGCTACTCCTGCTTTTTGGGGGGGTTCCTGTTGCATGAAGTATTGTTTTCCTTTCTTTGACTTTCAGTCTATGAATTTCCTTGAGTTAGATGGGTTTCTTGTGGACAGAATATGTGGTTGTTTCTTGATCCATTCTGCCAGTCTGTTTCTTTTAATTGATGGATTGAGGCTATTTACATTAATGGTTATAACTGTTATATATTGGTTTATTTTTGACATGTTTTCTGCTGTTGCTTCTTTACCTTTCCACTCTATTTAATGTCTCCCTTGGTTAGTGGTGTTTTCCTATGTCTATCTAGAATGTCTTTCAGTATTCTTTGCAGGGTTGGTTTAGTGGTCATGAAATTCTTCAGCTGCTCTTTGTCATGGAAGTATCTTATTTTTCCATCCATTTTGAAGGACAGTTTTTCAGGGTACATCAGTCTGGATTGGAAGTCATTTTCCTTTAGGATCTGAAAAACTTAACTCCATGCTCTTCTTGACTTCATTGTTTGTGTCTGCTATGATTGTGATAGGTTTTCCTTTATAGATGATCTGTCTTTTCTCTCTAACAGCTTTAAATAATCTGTTCTTATGTTGGATTTCTGGGTTGGTTATTATTATATGTCTGGGTGTAGTTTTATTTTGGTTATGGCTATTTGGAGTTCTATATGCTTCACTGACCCATAAATCAGTTTCTAGTCTCATGTTTGGGAAATTTTCAGTTATTACTTCTGTAAATAGCCTCTTGATATCATCTGTGTTGTCCCTTTCTTTTTCATTTATCCCTATCAATCTTATGTTATTTTTCTTTGCATCATCTTGCAGCTGTTGAATTGTTATTTCCTGATTACTTGTTATTTTTAAAAGATCTTTCCTTTCCTGTTCACTAGCTACAATCTTGTCTTCAAGGTCTGAAATTCTATCTTCACTTTCTTTGAGGCAATTTTGCCAGCTTTCAATGGAATTTTTGATTTCCTGTATATATCTTTGAATCTGCTTCATGCATTCTGTTTGTTTCTTATATTGTTCATTCAGGGTTTCCATTTTTTTGCATTATTCCTCTAATTTTTTTCTTTTTTATGATTTTATCTTGAAGAGAATAAAACCAAATGTGACAAAACAAAATACAGCTAGTCAAAACAAAAGTATGGACATAGTAGCCGATGTAAAAACAAAATACAAGGTGATCAACAATGATTACCATAATGCCTCTTGATATCTTCAAAAGAATTACCCATATCATCAGGTATAATAAAGTTGAACAAAACAATACAGAACAAAACCAATAAAATTGATACATTGAAGACATTATAGGGCTTCAAAAGAAGATAATAGTCAAACCAGAATGGCTATCATAGTGAATCTTATTTTCTTCAAAGTAGTTGCCTATACCCTCAGACTTGATACTATCAAACAAAACAGAATAGAATAAAATCAGTCAAAACAAGACAGTGAAATCAATACAGGGCTTCAAATCTAGTTGATAGGAAATCAAAAATGGTTACCATAATATATCCTGCTATCTTTGGAATAGCTGGCCATGCCATCAAATCTAATGGGGTAGGTAGACAAACTGGAAAAGAATAAAACAAACTAAACAGAATGATGAAAACAATATGGGTTTCAAATCATGATAAAAAGATTAACAATAGCCACTGCCTTCCCCTTTTAGACAATTTCTCCCCTTTCACTTTCACAGGGTGTATTGTACATTTTGCATCCCACTAACTCCTTTAGTTTTTAGATTGGGGAGGCAGTCCACTATTCACCTAAGTGATTCTGCACCTTTTTTCCCTTGAGCATGATCTCACATTGTATCCATTTACCTACAAGAGCCTCAAGGTTTTCTTTCTTTATAGCTGAGTAGTTCTCCATTGTATCAAAGTGTCATGGCTTTCTAGCCAGTCTGCAGCTGATGGGAAAGTTACCCCCACTTTTATCTGGTTCTCTGTGACATAGAGTATTGTTTTCTCATCTTTGACTTTCAGTCTATAAACCCTCTTTTGGCTTAGTTGCATTTCTTATATAGAACATATTGTTAGGCCTATCCTCCTGATCCACTCTGCCTGTGTTTCTCTTTATTGGTGAATCTAGGCCATCCACATTAGTGATTACAGCCAACCTTCTCTGTCTCATCTCTGCCATGTTATTTTTCTGCCATTGGTGTTTTACTTTTCCTCTTCATTCCATTGTCTACCCTGTTCAGTGAGCCCCCTCTGTCACTGTTCCTGAAACCATGGTCTTCTCTCTCTCTCTAGAGTGTCCTTCATAATTTTTTGCAGGGTTGATTTGGTATTCATGAACTCCCCCAGTTCCTCTTTGTCATGGAAGTATCTTGTTTCTCTATTAATTTTGAGAGATAGTTTTGCAGTATACATCAATCTGGGTTGGAGATTAGTTTCTTTCAGGACTTGGAATACTTCACTCCAAGTTCTTCTTGATTTGATGGTTTGTGCCAAGAAGTCTGCCATGATTCGGATGGGTTTTCCTTTATAGGTGATCTGTTTCTTTTCTCTGACAGCTTTTAACATTCTGTTCTTGTGTTGAATTTCTGGCATCTTGATTATTATACGTCTGGGTGTAGATCTATTTGGATTATAGCTGGCTGGAGTTCTGTATGCCTCATATATCTGAATATCATTTCTTTTTCCTATGCTTGGTAAGTTCTCTTTAATTATTTCTGTAAATAGCTTTTGTATTTCATTTGTGTTTTCCCCTGTTTCTTCACTCATGTTTTTTATTCTTAAATTATAAATCCTCTTGTCATAGTCTAGCCTTTGTATTGTTACTTCTTGGTTCCTTGTTATTTTTAAGAGATCTTTCCTTTCATGATCACAAGCTACAAACCTGTCTTCAAGGTTTGATAGTCTATCTTTAGTTTCTTTCAAGCCGTTTGCCAGCTTCAATGAAGTTTTTAATTTCCTGGTAATATCTTTGAATCTTTTTCATGTTTTCTAAAATTTTTTTATATTCTTCATTGAAAGCTTCCCTCCTTTTTCTATGCTCCTCTATTCTTTTATCTGTGTCTTCTTTAGAGGTACTTAGCAATTCTTTTATTATGTTTCTCTTATCTTCTTTTACCTGTAATAGTATTTCTGTTCTAAGTTCTTTTATAGCTTCATGGAGTTGTTTCTTTATTTCAGTGGCTGTTGCTTTAAAAACTGCTGGTGTGCACTCCCAGTTTCTGCTGTGTTTACATCTCCTGGACCAGTACTGCTTGGGTTGGAGTCCAGAGACTGTCTTTTGCTTCTTCTTCTTGTCATGTTACTGGTTTCTTCCAGATAAGTGGGTAGCAAGGTCCCCGGCACTTCCTGTATTGGTTATAATTACTGTGAAGTGTGTTGGGTAGCTATTTCTGCTGTTTGCTGCCTTCCCCAGTTTGCTGGGGGCTACTGGAGTATAAGCCCCCCCTTATACCCCTACTGGAGTATAAGTGTAAGGGGTGGGGAAGGCTGGACCCTCCCTTCTGAGCTGGTTAACCACAGGGAGTCTTCACCAGGTTAGTGTGCACTGGGCAGGTGGGGTTGGATAGAGATAGCTTTAGGGAAACCTTGGCAGTGGCTATTGGATCATGCAAAGGGGCAGGACTCAGTTCAAGCAATTTCTACCAGTCTACTCCAAGTTAGGAGAGGCTGAATGAAGCTGGCTAAAGTTCTGTCTCCAGGCTTATCCTGCCCAACTCCAAAATGATGCCTAGCTAATCTCTCACTTCTGTGGGAGAACTGAGTCCCACACACTCACTGCCAGCCAGTGCAGTTCTTTGCTCTGCTGCTCCCCTCCACTACCATGTCTCCTGCCAAGGCCTTCAGGCTTGTTATACCAGCTTCACTGTGCCCATGCATCTCTGGGTTCCAGCAGCACTTCCGGCATGGTGATTCTGGCTCCAGTGAAAGTGTGACCAGCTACTGCCTTCTTCTGTTTAAGTTTTTCTTCTTCTTCTTTTCTTTTTATTTGCTCAGTGGGCTTCAATTTTGCTTTAGTTTCTTCTTGGGTTGAGGGGACCCACTTCTTTCTTTTATGTCTTCTCCAGAATGCTATATTCCAGCATCTGGACTGTTTCTCTCAGAGAGGCTATTTACTCTGCTGCTTACTGTTTCGCCATCTTCCTAGACTCCTTCCTCTAATTTTTTTAAACTATGTCTTCTTTAGATGTGTTCAGCATTTCTTTCATTACATTTATCATTTCTTTTACCTGGGAGATTATTTCTGATTTGAGTTCTTTTATAGCTTCTCAGAGCTGTTTCTTTATTTTAGTTTATATCATTTCAGGCATTTCAGGTGTATGGCTTATATTTTCTTCTATGTACATGGTTCCCAGACTTTCTTGGGATGGACGGGAGGTTTGAGATTGCATTTTGATCTTTTGTTTTGTCATTTTTCTATATTTCTGGGTTTTGAGCGATGTTCCAAATCTTCCCCCAGGCATGTTGGAGATCACCTCATGTGCCCTCACTAGGAGCAATGGTCCAAAGCACTGGAACTCACCTCGTGTGTCCTCAGCTCCCCGGATTGAAATAAGGTCACTAGGCATGGTCCAGTCAGGCTCACGGGACCTCCTGAGCCTCTTCCGGTGTTTTAGGAAGGTGAGCAGGCTCTAACTGCTGGGAGCGATGGTCCAAATCTCTCCCCGAGCCAGAGTGTGTGTGCACTCTTTAAAGACCTAACTGTCTTCTGGTGCTATAGATGCACACAAGGTGAGCAGCCTGTTGCAGAGACCAGCTAAGGGACAGTGGACACTGTCTTTGTGTCCCTCATTCCAGGGCCTGTGATCAGTATGAAAAAGTAGGCAAGATCAGCAGAGCTCTCTGAACATCTGCATTGCAGGTTATTTTGCTAAGCATATGTAGGTGAATGCATACACAATTTTTTACTTTTTTGGAAATTTTGCAATAAAGTTTAACATAAGATGTGATCCAGAGAAGATCTTCTTAGGAGGATGGAGGAGAAGCACTGGGCTGAGTCATAAAACCTGACCTTGGTTTGGTGCTACCGTCTTCCAGCCTTGAACATGCCTTTTAGTGAGATCAGACTTTTGCATGTGTGTGAAATAGAGGACACAGCCTGTGGGGGTGATTCAGTGGGTCCACACATAAGGATGTTTTGTCGACTTCTGAAGCTATTAGTACAATTTTTAGCCTTATTATCTTGAGTGGGTCGGAAGCAACCCCATCAGTGTATGAGACCCCAAACCTGCCTGCAACAGCCAAGATGCCACAGGATCACTCCATATGACTTGGTTTTGTCATGTCATCCACACTATATCCCTTCCTTCCCCTTTTTTCCCAGTACTGGGGATTAACTACAGGGTTTCTGCACTAAGTTATATCCCAACCCGTTTTCTATTTTTATTTTGTGACTACATCTCAATAAGTTGCTAAACTGTCCAGATTGGGCTTAAATTTATAATTCTTCCACTTCAGACACACAGAGTGCTGGGATAACAAGTGTACACTGCCACCCTTGGCTGCATATCACATCCTTGATGGAGAATAACACCTTCTATTTAAAAAGTCTAGTTTTTTTTTTGAGGCAAGGTCTCACTATGTAGTCCAGACTGGACTTAAATTCACAGTGATCCTCTTGCCTCAGCCTCCCAAGTGCCAGAATTATAGGCATGCTTCAACATGACTAGCTGGCTAGCCTCAGTTGTTAATCTTGCTGCTTTTTTTTATTGTTGTTTTATTCCTTAAATGTGATGAATTATTTTCTTTTGCTGTTTTCAATATATTCTGTTTGACTTGTTATGAAACATTTTGAGTGTGATGTGTCTGGGGTTAGATTTCTTTGCTTATGTCCTACTTGGCATTTATTGACTTTATGTATGTAGCTATTTTTTAAAATCAAATTTAGGACATTTTGTTTTTTGAGTCTCTGAATATTTTTTCTTTTCCTTTCTCTTCTGTTTATCCATTACATATATGTCAGCACGCTCAGTGATATTCCATATCTCTCACAGCCTCAGTTCTTTGTTCTTTTTTAATGTTCTTCATATTCTATAATCTCTATCAGTCTGTCTTAAAGTCTAATGATTTTTCTTCTTATGGTTTAAGTCTACTGTTGATTTCCATCTAGCAAAATTTTACTTTTAGTTATCATATTGGAAAAGATTCTAGACTTTCAATTTGATCATCTTAATTTCTACTTTTATTGATATTTCCTATTTGATAAAACATTATCATACATTCCTTTAAGTCTTTAAAGTTTGAATGAATAGTTTGAGTCTTTGCATAGCTGCTCTGAAGGCTGTCTGCAAAGTCTACCATCTGGACTTTCCAAAGGCAGTTTATTTTTCCTGTGTGTATTACACTTTCCTCTTTCTTTGTCTTACAATTTTTGTTGAAAGCTATATATTTTAGGTAACATATAGTGATTCTGGAAAAGCACCCACTCTCTTCTAGGGCTTATTACTGTTGAGTGTGTTGGCAGGATGAGGTCATTAGAGCCCCGCTGCTAATATCCTCTGATGCTGATCCTTAAAGGATGCAGCCTTGGTCATGCACGTGGTCTCCCTGACAACCAGGGAGGATTGCTGTTCAGGTAAGTTCTCCTTAATAACTGGCCTGCATTTTTAACCAGCTCTCAGGTGACACAGTGATCCAATTGTACTTTGTGAAGCGAGAAATTAAAAAGCAATGCACGGTAAGGTAGGTTCAACATCATAAAATGTTAGTTTTCTTTAAAGTGGTTTGTGGAATAGTGGTATTCCCATGAAAATACAAACAGAGTATAGGATCTAAATAAATGGATTCGAAATTTCTTTGGAGAAATAAGTGAATATCCATAAACTTGTTAATATGTAGATAAAAGGGCTAAATCTTTCAGATACTGACAATGTTATGAGTTACATCATTAAAAGCATGCTAATTAATAGACTGGAAATGCAAAGAAAAATACATAAAGGCCTATAGTTAGCCCAGTATCGATCATATATAATACATATTTGTGATCGATATATGTGTGACCTTTATGATAAAGGTGGCATTACATTAAGCAAAGGGCAGCTAGATATTTGAATAAAAGATTAGGTATAACTCAGTAGCAGTTTGTGATAAAATAAAATGAACTATATCTTATGCTGCAGTTAAGATAGGTATATCAGAGATTTGAATGTAAATGGTAAAATTATCGATGTCCTTAGAAAATAGGAAGATTTTGTAATAATGTTAGAATGAGAAAACCCTTCAAAAAATATAAAACAAAAGAATGAAATCAATTAAGTCAGTTAAATAAAAATAGAAAGTTTTCTGCAAGGCAAAAACTGTAAACAAAGTGAAAATTAAAAATAACTGGAAAACAGATCTAACACCACAAGGAACTAGTATGTGTGTGGTGGTGGGGGGTTGCTGGGGATGGAAACTAGGGCCTCACAAATGCTAGGCAAATGCTGAGTTACATCCGTAGCCTTTTTAATTTTTTTACTTTGAGACAGTTCTTGCTAGATTGCCCAGGTTGGCCTATAGCTTTTGATCTTCTTGCCTCAGTCTCCTAAGTAGCTGGAATTAAAAGGAACTACTTATTTTTCAAAAAGTTTTACAAATTAAAAATAATAAATGAACTAATAGAAAAAATGAGGCTTTAAATACTTGTATAGAAAAGCTAAAAAATCTCAAACATGTAAAACTATTCTGCCTTGCTCATAATGGGAAGGCTACAAAATGAAGCTATAATGGGATATTATTTTCTCTCTAGATTAACAAAGATTGGGTTTGATAAGAATGCAGTTAGCAAATGGAGGGAAACAGGCAGTCACAACCACTGCTGCAGAAATGTAATTTACTTTATCGTTATGGAGAGCAATTTAGAATTAAATTAGCACATATGAACATACACATATGCTTAGGGTAGGGTTTCTCAATTGAGGTACTACTGGTATTTTGGGCTAGATAATTCTCTTTGGGAGGGGCTGTCTTATATAGTAGCACCCCTGGCTTTATTCTACCAAATGCTAGAAGTATCTCCCTATCTGTGACAACAATTTCTTCAGACACTGCCAGATATCCCTTGGGGGCAAAATCACCTCTGGTGAGAACCACTAGGACTATCAATTTCACTCTTAGTAGTTGGTCCTACTGATAAACTTGAGTTTTTACAATGTGGCTGTACTCAGAAGATTAGGAACAGCAGCAGTATTTGTTATACCAGCATGAAATGAAAAAGCTAAGTGACTCTTCACAGAGGACTTCTTAAATTATGTACACCAGGGAAAGTCATGCAGCTGTCAAAAATAGTGCACAAATCACATGTTGATACAAAGGAAGCTTCAAGATTGAGTGAAAAAAAGCCAGATTAATAAAAAAATGAAAAGAATGCATTACCTTTTGGGTCAAAAAAGAGAAACATTCTTCATCATAAGAAATAATCTTTTGTGTTTGTCTTACACTGTAATATTTTGGCCAAACTTTCAGGATCATGCTATGCAGTATATTGACCATCATTGTTCTCTGATTATTTTATGAAATTTTATTTTTTCATGACAGAAAAGTGTTTTATATTTTCTTTACTAATATCTACTTGTATTGCATTAAAATAAATAATAGAAAAAAGAAACGTATTTTATTGGCCCGAATCTCTGGAAAGCTACACAAAAACTACTACTATATGCTTTTGGGAAGGGGACTTCCATGAGTAGGATGCGAGGTGGTAATGGGAGCTTGGCACTGTGAATTTTATACTTTATAATGGAGATGGTTTTGCATTTTGAGTTAGTTTATGCCTTTAACATTTTCATTTAATAAAGATATTTGGACTTTTTGTTTGTTTTATGGTTCTGGCTTTTTTTGGGTGATGGTAGTGGTACTGAGGATTGGACCTAGTACCTTGTGCATGCGAGGCAAGAGGTCTATCACTGAGCCACATGCCCAGCCGCCAGCCTCCTTTTTTAAAAAAACTTCGAGACAAGGTCTTAGTAAGTTACTAAGAAATCACAATCCTCCTGACTCAGCGTCAGAATTGCTGGGATTACAGGCATGCAGCATGTTATTTTTCAAATGTGTTGCCTACACAAACAATTGATAAAATAAAAAAAAAAGGACAATGCTAATTTTTAAAAAATCTACTGAATTAAGTGGACTAGTTTTTAAAAAGACTAATTTTATAATTTTAAAAATTAAAATTAAAAATTAAAATTAAAAGCAGAGCTTGAATTGTTTTTTTTGCATATTCATATTTAAAATAGAATTATTCATAGTAGCCTAGAGGTAAAAGAAACCTAGTATTCATTGTGAACAAATAGATGAACAAAATGTTCACACAATGGTTATGCTTTAACAGGAAGGAAGGGCATTCTAACACATGATAAACCATGGATAAACCTTGAGGACATTATTCTAAGTGAAATAAGGCAGTCACCAAAGGATGAATACAGTATGATTCCATTTAGATACCTACTACAGTCAGTTCATGGTACCAGAAAGAATAGCGGTCAGCAGGAACTTTGAAGAGGGGAGAATGAGACTGATTGTTAAAGGGTCAGCATTTTAGTCTGAGGAGATACAAAAGTTGTGGAGATGAGTGGTGATGATGGTTGCACCACAATTTGAATATACTTAATGCTAGTGAAGTGATGCATAAAGTAGCAAATTGTGTTACGTGTATTTGATAACAATAATGAGATGGCAGTGAATGAGGATGAAATAAAAAATATACTTAAGAACAAGGAAGTCAGCCAGCACTTCCTGTGAGTCAGGTGGTGCATAGGCAAGGAGACAGGAGCCCCTTGTCATGTAGGCAACTGGCTGATTTGGAGAAACACAGGCTAGGATGATAGCAACTAAGGTACAAAAGCAACTTAGTGCTTGTATTGATTGACTTTGCAGGCCTGGGAATGGTACTTGGAGCATCTGTTTAGAGTATAACAATACACAATATAGCAACTATGGGGATGTCCTTGTCTTGTTTTTGAAATTCAATATTTTGTTTTATTACCTTCAAAATAAATTATAAAAATAAAATAAAAATATACTTAAATATATTTTTATACAGAAAAAATGTAAAAAGTCAAAATAAGTACATTCCTTAACAAAGGAAAGGAAGAAAGAAATGTATAAGAGAAAGGAATGAAGGGAAGGGAAAGGAAGGGGAAAATTGGTGTTTTTCAACTACATTAAAACATCACAATGTGTTCAGAGACACATAGACACACAGAAAGTTGTGATTTCCCCACCATTCACAAATTTAACCCTTATTTTTAGAATTACATTGAGACTGGGAGGAAAAATGGTAGGATCAGCAGGTCCTCAAAGCAGAAACCACTAAGGTTTCCTCTGATAACTTTTCCATCCCATCACAGGACCGGGCCAAAGCAGAGGCTGTGAACAGGAAGTTGCGGAAGCAGATGGCTGAGTTCCGGGTGCCGCCAGTGATGATGTACGTCCGGGAGAAGATCTTAAATAGGGACCTGGAGAAGACCATCAAGATGTGGGAGAGGAAAGTGGAGATTGCAGAGGTGAGTCACCCCAAGATGGAACTCAGTCTTGTTGACTCAACCTTGTCAATGGGATTGGCCAGTCTTCTGTGCCATCAACTTTTTGTTTAGTTTTATGGCTAATATTATAGAGATGTTGGACATAATATCTGTGAGAAATTTCAGCAGTTGCTTTAATTATTAAACCAAAATGAAGGATTTTTTTAAAAGTTCTTTTTCCTTAAGGACAAAGCCTTTTGCGGTATCAGGGGGATACTCTACTAATACTATGTTTTTAGTTGCTTGTTAATGAATTCTAGAAACTTCTGAATCTTTCTGCACTATGGGTAATTTAGTTTTTGTTACTGTATACATGAAAAAAGCTTTTTAAATAAAAATAAAATAATTGATTTTTAATATCATTGGAAATCTATTTCCAAGTGTTTATATAGCTGCTATGAATGTTTGAGTTTTTAACTAATCCTGTAGCCTTTGAGCATGGTGTAGGACTCACAGAAAATACCCTGTGAGCTGCAGGAGAGAAATGGGAACGTGAAAACAACATGCTTGTTTCAGAAACAAGGAGCAGACTGAGACTGCCACAGCCAGGTCACAAACTGAGGTCTATAAAAGATGTCATTAGCGTAGTTTAAAACCCAGCCTGAGAGCTGGATGTAGTGGGAGGCTGAGACTGGAGGGCAGCAAGTTCAAGGCCAGCCTGGGCAATTTAGTGACTTAGAGAGACCCTAACTCGAGATGCAGCCTAGTGTAGAACTTGTGCCTAACGCATGAGGCTCTATGTTCAATTCTTAATACTTAGACATCAACAGCTATGATAAAACACCCCAGTCAGACTGCTTGGGAAATAGGTTTGGTACTTCACATCCAGGTCCTGGCTGCATTTTCCATGTCACATCTTCGTTTTGCTGTGGTCATTTGGTGGCAGGGAATAAATTAGGAGTCAAACACGGGCACGTTAACATGGAACTGAGAAGTGGCACCAAATTGCAACAAAACCCTGCACTTTCTTCACCGAAAAGAAACATATTCTTTAGAAGACTCCCTGGTGGGTGCTGCTCCTAGTGACCCCTGCGCAGCAAATACAGGAAAGGGCCCTGCCTCCCAGAAAGTCACCTGTACCATCAGCAGGGAGGGATGACGGTTGCATTTGGAGTGGGCACACTAAGTGACTTTCTTTCCCTCCCCCTCTTTCCCTTTTGCAGATGTCTTTAAAAGGCTACCGCAAGGCTTGGAATAGAATGAAAATAACCAATGAGCAGTTGCAGGCAGATTTCTCCCCTGGGAAATAACCAGGGTTAGGCCACAGCTTGCAGACAAGAAGTGATCCATTAAATGATTCAACTTTTTTTTTAATCATGAGATCCTCTCACTGTGTTCCCTGTGGTGGCTGGTGTCTTCCATTCCCCAGCCATGCCAATTGTCACCTTCCTGGCCACATCTGCTGCCGGGGACTGTCTTCACAGCCTGGCCTGAGCCATTAACACCGGTGAAAGAACCACAGGGCACTCTAATGGTTTGACATTTAGTTCACAAGCATAAATGAAAGTGACCTTCCCACAAGCGGGAGTGGGACAGAGGAGGGAGAGCCAGCCCGGTGCATGCCATGGGTCTATCCGTGGCAGCCCAGGCATGCAACTGTCAAAACCAGGTACCACAACAGCATGGTGACCTGGCACTCAGCATTCTGAGTTTTCTCTTCAGTTTGGTAGGTTTGCTCCTAGATCTACACACTGCTGCTAAAGAAAATAAGCATGAAGAAAACCAAGATGATTCCTTGGGGCTGCACTGTGTCCTGACCTGCAAAAGACACCTTCCCAGCTTCCCCACCATAGTAGTCATAGTACATGGGTTGAAAAGGCACTTCTGCAGGATGGCCTGGTTGCTGTAGACCCTTTATCCTATTATCTAGAACATGTCTGGAGCTAGAACTGTTTGCTTGC
This sequence comes from Cavia porcellus, assembly GCF_034190915.1. Taxonomy (NCBI): domain Eukaryota; kingdom Metazoa; phylum Chordata; class Mammalia; order Rodentia; family Caviidae; genus Cavia; species Cavia porcellus. The sequence goes on from NW_026947487.1 coordinate 84,983,034, forward strand.
TGTAAAGGTGCAACGGTCTTTCTTTGTTCTTGGAGGTAGGATTTGGACCATCCAACATGGACGTGTTGAGAATATACATTCCGCGTCACGACAGCAGGGACTCTGTGGTGGGAGAAATGGATCATCTTCTCCCAGTGATGGAGCGAAGACAGGGAAGGGCCGGCGTGGCTGGCCTGGGATGTGATCCAGTCGCTGTAGTCTTCCACCTTGGTGTACAGATAGAGACCAGGGCATTTCTCACCACCATGGGTCAGAAGCCCTCTCAGGACCCATAGATCCAAATTCTTCAGCTGGCACATCATGGGGCTTCCTGGCTCCCCCTGTGACAAAGGACAGAAGACTTCAGGCCCCAGAAAAGAACTTGTTTTCTTTCTTAGTAGATTCTTGTGCAATTTATTATTGTTCTAGAAATGTCTTAAACTGATTCTCCCTGGAAATAGGGCAAGTTACAGGATACTATTTCAAACCTAGAAAACTATGACCACAAATCCCAACATGGTGACTTTAATTTTATGATACAAATTGTTTGTAGGAGCCTGAAGATTGCCTATAGCTTCCTGATTTGTATTTCATTTTCTTGGCCCTTTCTAGTCCTTTGACAAGAATCATCCCTTCCTTTGACTTCTTCTCTCTCAAAGGTTGATATTTCTTTCTTTCCTGGCTTGGAATTAATTCCACCTTTTTCTCTCATTTGGCTTCCGTTCTTCCATCTAACCTGCTCCCTCCCATCTGCAGTCCCAGTGGGATGGGCAGAGCCAGAGTTCCCAGGAGCATACACTGGGCTGGGGTTTCCTCTGAGTTTGAAAACTGTGGTGGGGGAGGGGGTGGAAACAAGTGTCTGTGGGTTCTTCACCCTATCGTGAGACAGTAGGACAGCCATATCTGTACAGAAGGAAACTCCAGTGTCTGATAAACAGTGGCATCAGAGGATGCTAGACACAGTGACTCCCACACCATAGACCTGTGTGAAGTATATGTGCATATAGAGTTTGGACTTACATTTTCATATTTTTAGCTTGTTACGGAACATCTGTTGCCAGCATTGTGATCTATAACTGTTATCCCAGCACTCTGGGAGGCTGAGGCAGGAGGATTGAAAGTTCAAACCTAGCCTGGCCAACTTAGCAATTTAGCAAGACCCTGTCTCAAAATAAAAGTAAAAAATAAGCACTGCATGTGTCTCAGTGTGTAGGCCCTGGGTTCAATCTTCTGTACCATCAAGCAGTCAATAATCAATCATCTGTAACTCAGATACGCTTAATCGGGTTACAGAGAAAATTATAACTGGTTAGTCCATTCAGCAGATTTTTATCTCACACTTGCTTTGTGCCAAGTGCTATTGCCCTCAGAGACATCCAGGAATCCCAGATCATAGGCCCTGCCCTCATGGTTCTGTCCACTGCCCTGCGGACATAACCAATGCTTGTTTTCAGGAGTTAGCTTCTATTATATCATGTCTTACCAAGCAGACGGTATCAGTTTCCCGTTCTGTGTGACTGCCACAGCCTAGTTTCTTGAGTTTGGGTAGGGGACACAGGTCGACATCTTTCACGGAGATTCTCCTCAGGATACTCATTGTCATGTGATTTCCTGTCTGGACCATGGAACACAGAGCCCATGAATTACTAAGAAGGCAGTCCCTAAGTCAGTGCAACTGCAACTCCCATATACAAATGGACCTAAGTAGATACACGTTCCTATAAATCTCTTTCCTTCATAGAAGCCAGAACATATGTCTGAGTTCACCCTGCAAACTATCTTTGTTGTGCCCTTCCTCCTCATCTAAAGAATCTCTGTGTCCTTGCTTCTTTCTGGAGAATGACAGAAAACAGAGATGATTTAGCACAAAGCAGCAACCAGCTTTGCTTCATCTGATACAAATTCTAGGCAGCTCACTGGACATAAGTAGAAGACAGTGATGTAACATAATGTAAGGAAGGCTCCAGAAAGGCAAGCACAGGGAATCTCCCCTGATTATGGGAAGTTCCAGCCCAACTCTAGAACCTCAAACAACCTGAATTGTTAAGAGAAGCCCTAGAACAGCTCATCCAAGTCACCCCCACCACCAGCACACACACAGCCTCCTCTAGGAGAAGGATTGCATTAACTGCAGATGTGGGATTCCATCCTGACACCCAGCAGTTCTGCAAGGCTGGGAGGACAGGCAGCTCTTTCCCCAGGAAGCAGATGGACTGGACCAGATCATCGAAATGCATCGTCGAGTCTGTCCTCAGGAGGGCTATGTTATTGTTCATGGAGTAGTTATCAAAGTCCTCGTGGATGATGATGGTGCTGACCGGGTACTCTATGTAAGCATTCTTTCTGGGATCCATGTTAGCTATCCCAACCACAGCGATCACTTCCTTCCTAGAGAGAGAGACAGCAGAGGAATCTTGAGAAACCAAGACAGGAAGGGTGCTTCACATGCCCCTGTGTTTCTATTTACCATGTGTTCAACCCAGAATGCTCACCCTGCTCATCTTCCCTGGGTCAGGTTTTGCACACTGCTTTGGGTTTAGTCTCTTGGAAATCTTTTCTGAACCCCCGGAAGGCTTCTTCCCTTCCCTTGTGAACCTGTAGGATGTTGGGGATGCTTCTGTCTTAACACCGTTTGTCCTTGCAACCAAAAACGATCTGGTAACGTGTTACTGCTTGTTCACTTTTTTCTATAGTTTTTTTTTGAAACATAGCTTTAGTTGTATTAACTATGTAATCATGACTCCTGCTCTTAGAGCTTAATATCTTAATACATGCATCTTTTCAAATGATATACTCTGTAAATACACTTTGGAGAAGTTTTGGATTTAATAATGATGGATTTGAGTGCTCACCATTTCTTCTTTTGAGAATCACCCAAGGAACTATGAGAGTAATACGAAGCAGATGTAAACATCATAAGACCAACCACTAGAAAATCCTAAGCTTAGGATGAGGGGAAGGGCAGACAAAAGCAGGGAGAGATGGCAGGAGTTCACGGAGTTATAGATGACACTGCCACTGAGCTCAGAAAAAGCTGGTCAAGAAGATTCTTAACAAAGAGGTGAAAAGAAAACCATCTCCATCACCAAAGCAAAGACCAAGCTGGAGGCAACATAAAGGATAAGGACTTCGGAAAACACAAATAGGGAGGTAGAAAGGAAACTGAGAAAAGTGATCAGAATATAATGGAAATTAACAAAGATTAAACCTTGTTCTTCTGGCTTTTTGTTACAGTTTTTCTCTCAACCACCCTCTTCTCCAAGCCAGAAGACCGCAATGAAGATAACCAAAATAATGAAACCACAAAAGTATTTACTATTTCAAGACATAATTTAAGAAGGTTTTCCAGAAATAAGATTTTAATCTACAATTAGGAAGGATATTCTACCCCAGGGGGAAAAATGATACACAATAACCCTGCTGAGCCATCACCTGGTCAAGTCCATAGGCAACAGGTGGCACACTCAAAGTAAATTGGGGAGAGTTCATTAGGCGATTCTTTATAAAGGTTTTGCCAGGACGCAGGGAAAGCATCCTGTGATATAAGCTGAAGTCACAACAGGGTGCTGATGGTACCTGTAGGCTGAGGAAAGAGAAAGACAATCTGCAGGACCCCTGAGGGCAGTGAAGACACTGACCCTACTCCTGATCTCTAGTCAGTGCTTCTATTGGCCAAACCCAGCCGGAACTTGAATGCAAGGGGACCCACAGGAGTCAGGCTTCTGGGCCTTAGTGGGGAGTGTCAGGGGAGTACAGAGAGGATCTAGAGGAACAGATGGGAGAGAGGCGGGATAGCTAGTAACGTTGCTGGATCTGAGACCTGGAAGAATCCTTGTGTATCCAGACCAACAAAGATGAAACCATCCTACATTTGGCTATATGTTGTATTATCTAACCCAAGGAACTTAAGAAAAAGGAGCTGCTACTCTAGCAGAAAGCTAGAGTAATAGGTGTAAACCAGGCTCTCCCAGGGACACAAGGATGTGTGTTCACCCTACCTGTATAGAAGTCAAATGACCTCAGGCTTCTCTACAGCAAGATTTAATACTGGATGCCAGGGTGGGGGTGGGGTCAGATGGGGTGCTTCCTATAAAACGCTCAAAAGCAAACTGTGAGCCAAGAATTTTATTTTTAAGTGGTCTTTCAAGTTAAAGAACAGTACATTTTTGCTGTTGTTTGCTTGTTTTTTTGAGACTGGTTCTTACTATGTACTGCAGGCAGGTTTTAAACTCATTATGTAGTATAGGCTGGCCTTGAACTTGTGGTGATATTCCTGCCTCAACCTCCCAAGTGCTGAGATTGCAGGGCTGTGCCACCATACCTTGCAGTGCAATATTTTTGAATATCCAAAGAAAAAGGAAATATGGTTCTGGACAGCCTTTTAAGAAACTACTTGAAGACAAGTTTTAGTCACACAATATGCAGTGAAGAAAATCTAGCAAAAGGTCAGGACATATGAAGTTCATCATAACAATGGACTAAAATTGAAAGAAAAACAGTGTTTTGGAGAAAAAAATATAAAATGTATGAATGTAATGATCGTATATAACTGAAGTTGGAAATATAGATATAAGTGTATAGATCAATTTTATCATCTTTTATGTGCCCTAAACATATTACTCACATGCAGCTAATGTATAAAGTATTACAAATGTATAAGTATGTAAAGGAATTGAGGTGAACCCTGAATCACATATATAATCCATTAAAATTGAGTGATAAAGAGGAAAGAAGTGAAAAGATAGGAATCCTGACACTGACCATACCAGAGTTTAAAAAGGCAGGCGACTGAGGGAGGAGGATTACCATGAATTCAAGGCCAGCCTGAATTATATTGCAAGACCCTGTCTCAAAAAATAAAATAAAGTAATAAAATAAAGGATTGTCCAACTGTAGTCATTTGTTGGAAAATGGATACACTTTGAGACCATAATGTTAAGTGAAGTAAATCAGACAGACAAATTTAAATATCACATGATTTTTCTTACATGAGAAACTCAAAATACAAATAAATTATAAAGCAAGATAAAAGATAAAAGGAAACAGGGAGACAGACTTTTTGCAAAAGAGGAGACCGAATGACAAAAGGAGTGGGGGAGGAAGGGGGAGAGGGAATGAAAGAAGAATGATGGTGTTATGTACACATACCAACTCCCCACAAGGACTGTCATCATTACAAACTGCAAATATGGGATTATAAAATAGCAATTTAAAAAAGATTGCCCAGAAAGGAATGGAGGTTTTTTAGTGTCTTCCATGACATTATAGATCTAGCAAAGTCAAAGTACAAACTCCCCAAACTCATCAGCAGACACATCTAAAACAAAAGAAATATCATGGAGCAGAACGAAAAACAAGCAGCAATGAAAACAGAAAACACTACCTAAAAACACAAATGAGAAGCAGGAGTCACATTCTGAAGACCAATTTAGGGCAGAAGAGAGCTGGGACAAGGAGGGTTCGTAATGACAAGGAGTTTAGTCTGCAGACCTCACTGGTGTGAGCATTTACAGTGAGTGACAGGGCTCATGAAGAACACACTACGGGACAGAGGACCACAAGCAGAGCGTCTTCCTGGTCTGATACTTAAATTCACTTCTGTTACCAGGACAGCTCCAATAGAATCCTAGCTGCAACTCTACATGCTAAGTTATACAACAAGCACAGAGAATCAACTTTTTAATTTAATGGTGGAAAAGATTCTCATGGAACACATACAGTGGATATAAGTCAACAAATTCTTAAATAGATCACTATGCAGTATACCTCAAAATTAATAATTTTAGAAAATAACTCTAGCATCCACAGATTTTTTAAAAACTCCATCTTTAATAAAATCCTTAATTCAAAGAGAAAATCAAAACCAAAACAGTGGCTAGGTAGGAAATATGAATACTGAAAACACTGCACAGAAAGCAGAAGCTCAGAGCAGGGCTAGAGGGCAATAGCTGTAAAGATTATAAACATCTTTTTTTAGCCTTATCTTCCCACACCTGACTTGTTCATGCTACAATATAATTGCATAAGTAGTTGTGCAAAGTGACATATGTACAAGTATATTGCAGCATTGTTTTGGTTTTTATAAAAGATTAGAATGACCCAAATTTCCACTATTAGAAAACAGTGCAGAGGGCTGGAGATACAGCTTAGTGGCCCACGTGCCTGCCTAGCAAGTGTGAAGTCATGGGTTCGATCCCCAGTACAAAAAAAGAAACAAAAAACAAAAAAACCCACTACCGTGCAATTATGCTTTATCCATGATAAGAAACTGCCTCTGATAGAAGGCTCTCTGTGCATTGGTAAGAAAATGTATTGGAAATGAAAAAGATCAGATGGGATAATGTGTACATTGTGCTACCAGTTGTATTGGAGAATGTTATGGATGAAATTGTGTCTCCCCTCCCCAAAATTCATAAGCTGATATCCAGTGTAGCCATATTTGAAAATTCAGACATGCTGGAAATAATTAAGTAGCCCAGCACAGTGACATATACTTGTAGTTCCCACATTCTGGGAAGCTGAGGCAGGAGAATCTGAAATTTGAGTCCAGTCTTGGCAATTTAGCAATTTAACAAGAAGCTGTCTCAAAGTAAAAATAATAGTAAAATCAAAATCCCCGGCCTGACAAAAAAGGGTAATTAAGCTTAAAAAGGTATGGCTTTAATCTAACAGGACTGATACTCTTATATATGGAGGCAGATATACCAGACATGAGCATTCACAAAGAAAAGGCCATTCAAACAACATTAAGGCAGCCAATTGCAAGCTAAGGAGAGAGCTCACGGGAGAAACCAACCTGCCTATACCTTGGGCTTGGACTTCAGCCCCAGAACTAGGAGATACAATGTTTTATTGTCACTCATAGCAGACTAGTGCAAATTTTGACACTGAAAAGTGGAGTGTTCTGTAACAAATAGATAAAAATGTGGAAGCAGCTTTGGAACTGGGTGATAGACAGAGCCCGGAAGAGTTTTGAGAAACATGTTTTAAAAGTCTAGACAGCCAGGGGACTATTGGTAGAAAGCTGAGTGGTAAAGGTGATTCTAGCGATGTCTCTCAAACAGGAAGAAAGATAATCCTTACATTAAAGTCATAACAAACAAACCAAAACAAATCAAGTTGGCTAGATCATGTTCTTAAATTTTGTGGAAAAGAAGTTAAAAGTAATGAGCTTGGGACTCTAGCTGAGGAGATTTCTAAGCAAAATATAGAAGATGTAGCCTAGTTTCTCCCTACTACTTATATTAAAACACAAGAAGAAAGCCATGACTTGAAGAAGGGATTGTTAAGCAAACATTGACCTGAATGTAACGATTTAGAAAACTTTTAGTCTCTTCACATTGCAAAAAATAAAAACATCATGTCCTGTAAAGAATCTTAAGGGTATGACTAGATTTCTACTTGATAAAGAGATTATGGATCATATCAGGAAAAACCCAGCCAGTTTGGAAAAAAAAAACGAAACAGAAACAGGACAAAATGAGGGATGGCTGTTGAATTTCTTGATTTCTACAGCATGGGATAATAGAGCAACTGTGCCATATCCTTGCTAGGTTTTAGACTTGCTTGGGACAAATCATCCTTGCCTTCTTTTGGATTTGTTATTTTTGCAGTAGGAATATCTATTTCACATCTGTCCTAACGATTGCATTTTGGAAGCGCATAACTTGTGTGGTTTCACAGGTCTCCTATTTGGAAAGTAATTTTGTCTTAGAATAAATGAAACCTTAAGTCTCAGCCTACTTGGTTTAGGCGACACTCTGGACTTGGAATTAATGCTCTTGGGTTAAGATTTGGGGCCCAAATACCCACCAACTGTGAGTGAATAAAGAAGATGTGGGGTTTTGTATACCATAGAGTGCTACTCTGCCATAAAGAAAAATAAGTTTGAGATGTTTCTGGGTAAATAAATGCACCCTGAGATCACACGCTTAAGTGAAATAAATTGGACACAGGTGTGTGCACACCACAGTGTTTCTCTGGTATGAGAGACCAAAAGTGTAAATTAGGACCAAAATGTAATACTAGGTATTGTGAAATAGGAAGAAAATGTTCAAATGAGGAGGAGAACAAAGTAGAGGGGAGGAGGAAAGAAAGGAAAAGTAGAAAACAAAATGAGAAAAGAAAAACTGGAAACAGCTTTTATAGATGGGGAGGCGAGGGGGGCTGAAAGGAAGGGAAGGGGATGGGAAAAAATAAGTTACATCATGTACAGGTACAAATTCTCTATGAATGTGATCGTTACATATACCTAAAATGTACCAATAAAATCTGATTGGCAAGAAAAGATTTTGGGGGCCATGGGATGAGGCAGAAGGACATGAGTTTTGGGGATGGCAGAATGTTATAAGCTGAACTGTAACCCTCCAAAATCCTAAGTGGAAGCCCTGACCTCCAATGTGACCATATTTGGAGCTGGAGATCACCAAGGTTAAGTGAAGTCAGGCTGGGCACCCATCCAAGCTGAGTGGTGTCATTTTAGGAAAAGGAAGAAGGCTGGAGATGTTGCACAGTGGCACAGTGCCTGCCTAGCATGCACCAGGCTCTGGCTCCATTCCCAAAACAGGAGGAGGAAACAGGCGAAGGGAGGGGAGGAGAGGGGTAGAGAATGGGAGGAGGAGAAGAGGTCGGAAGAGGTGTGGAGGAAGGGGAGGGAGAGGAGAAGAAGACACAGCAGGAATGCACACACAAAGCAAAGGTTACAGGAGGGTACAGCTAGAAAGCAACTGCTTGCAAGCCACAGAGAGAGGCCTCGGAGAAAACAAACCCGTGGACATCTTCTGGTCTGGACTTCTAAGCAGAATTGCAAGAAAGGCATTCTGTTGTTCAAGTCACAGAGTCTATGATACTTTGTTATGGCAGCCCACGTTGACTAACACAAGAAGGAGGAGAATTCTCAGTCCAACAGATGCAAACATCAATATAACCAGACTCATAGCTATATAAATATCCATGAGTGCATTGAGAATCTAATAGAAAATATCCAGGACACTGGTGACGGGCATGGCATAAGAGAGATGCTAATAACCGAGGGACAAGGCAGGGGAGCTGCTTCTCACCGTACACTTGGTGGTTCATCACCATGTTGCCTGCAGTCCTCAGAGCAGACGTGATTGAAAGACTCCAAGGCTGAGACTGAGTGTAATTAAAGCTGGGAAGCAGTAGATGGGGGAACCTGCCTGGGCCCCAGGACAAGAGTACTAGCCTGTCCTGCAATGCGGATGCGATGCTGAGGATCCAGAAATGGCTGAGGATGCAGCCGAATGCCAGATGTGTGTACTGCGAGTCCTGCACGGACACCACCCAGGGGAACTCCATGGCGCTGACCAGGTTCTCTTCGGATTCGTCCACCAGTGGGGTTTTCTGGATGCCGCAACCTGCAGAGGTAGTGCAGGACCTCACTGCAAGGACCTTGTCCTTGGGGTCATCACCATCCACCAGCCCCCAAGCCCCTTTCCTGCTGGCCATTAACTGCCACCTCACTTCTTTTCTCAAAGGAGGGGATCTGCTTTGGCATAAGAGATTCTGGGTGGTATCCTCAGGGGACTGTACAGGTTGGTGACTTATTTTCAACCGTATGACACTCAATCTTGCCAGGCTCTAGGCTGGGGACTAGTCTGAAGGCCTGGATTTCAGGAGTCTGTGTCACTGAGTGACAGGCTACTGAGTGACAGCTACAGAGAGAGAGAAGAGGAAAGGGAGTGTGCCCTGAGGGTACAGAGGAGGAGACAGGAATTATCCCAGGGCTTACCACCTGGGAGGGCTTCCCCATAGCAGTGACTTTTGATATAAGCATTAAAGATAGCTTCCAAACCTGAGTATCATGGAAAGACCACAAAAGACCTCTCCATTATGGGACATTGTATGACCAAACGTCTCCATGAATGGGCCCTTAGAGACTTTGCTGGATGGATGACAAAGCTGGTTGTCACCAAGATGGTGCTGAAGGCTATTCAGTGCTTCAGCAACCAGCAAAGACAGGATTCCTTATAAAGGTCTGATTGTTTTCTTTGGGAATTGGCAATCTATGTTATAATTTGTGAGCCAGTGTTAACCAGTGTTAAATGTGTGTGGTGACTTTTGATTTTCATTCCTCAAAGCGCTCACTGGATCTTGCTAAATCCATGGAAGACCAGGAGATAGCGAGCAAATCTGACTCTGAGACAAAATGTTTGTCCAAAGTCACCTTAGCTTTCTAAAGGGAGAAAGACCCTTTCTGTGTTTTCCCACAGTTTTCTGATCTCTTTGGGGTTACAAGGAGGCAGAGGTGGTAGAGGCGGCTGAGGAAATGCAGTGTGTGTGTGTGTGTGTGTGTGTGTGTGTGTGTGCATGTGTTTCTCTTGAGTCTCCCATCTGACCCCAAGAAGGCAGAACAGAGCCAGCTGAGCCGACAGCGAGGCAGGACAGAGCCTATTTTAGTGGGCTGTCCCCTGTCCCTCTTACCTTTTCTAGGCTGGACTTTTTAATTCTTCTAAACAACCTAGAGTCAGGCGAGGAGGGGACCACAGTTGACACTTCTGCCACTGGAGGCAGTGGGGCTCACAGTCTGCAGAAGGCAGGGTAGACTGAGGCAGGCCTCATGCCAACTCCTGCTTTCTGTAGCCAACCATCCTCTCCTGCCCTCAGGATTAGCCCTGGTGTCAGCCTCAGCAGCTGGTGACCTACATCCATGCCCCAAGGGTCTCTAATTTGCCTGGTTCCTGCCACCAACACATACTACCAGGATCAAAGGCTGTGAGTCGTCTTTACCCGCGTTCCTCTCTGAACACTAAGGAGCCCTTCATTTTCCTAAGTGATTCCCTCTGCCAGGCCACACAGGCTACGTAAAGTCACATGGAAGAATGCTGTGTACTCACTGGCAGAAGAGTGGGACACGTACAGCAACACCAGCAGCACCCCTCTTATCTCTGCCATTCCCAGATGGAACCTCTGTGGACACCATGGGCAGCTGGGGAGAGAGAAGGTCTATTGGCCCCATCCTCTCCGCGGACACACCCAGGGCTTTCGTCTTTTCCCCAAAGTGGCAATTCCCGTCCCCCAGCATCAGAGGCCCTGTCTTTTCCTTTCTACTCATAAAGGTTCTAAGACATGGAAACCAACTTGTCACATCTCCCGTGCTTGCTTCTGTGCAGTAGAGTGGCAGGAACCAGCCGTCTGGCACAAATAGTCAACTAGCAGTCGGTAGGAAGGCCGACAGAGGCAGCCAGCCTTTTTTCCAGTTATCTTCTCAATCCAACCCGGATCCCTGGATGTCCCAGAGAATTGGGTCTCTAAAATGGGTTGATTTTTGACTTGTGGAATTCGACTCTTGCTTTAACTCTGTAGTCATAATATGCTGCTGAAAGAAAAGGCAGGGTTTTGGTGGAAGCTCACCCTGGCCTTAAAGTCTCCCCATGATTTTAACCCTCTTACAAAATTCTGCTGGCTTTAAAAATTCTGGGATTACTTTTTCATTAGTAATAGTCCATGTGCTTTAACACAGTAACAGCCCCAGCGTTTAGCTTAGATCATTCACACAAGCACCCCTGGAGGTAGATGCCTTCATGATCCCCATTTTACAGATTCAGAAACTGATGCTCATTGAGTAACCACCAATCCAAGGTCACAAACTATGCCTGAATCCAAAGCCCTTGGGTGCTTTACCCCTCACCACACCCCACACCAATGCGCTTGCCTCTAATAAGCCATGCACAGCTCTAAATCACCATGTCCCCTTCATGACACTGGATGGTTCTTGTTCTCAGGATAGTCCTTGGGGCTCTTCTGTGAACTCTGCCACTAAAGAAGAAATGAACCTGCTCTGACCTTACACAGCAACGCTCAGCAGAGGAGTTTCTCCTTCTACCTCAGGAAGAATGACGTTCCATTGTGACATCATGGTTACCATGGCATCTCCAAGCAAACACCTGGACATGGGGACATCGGAGGAGCTGGAATGAAAAGGCTGTTGTTGAGTGTGTAGTGTGTTGTTGAGTGTCTGGAAGCCAGGCGCTCCTCAGGTGTGGCTGAAAAGACTTCTCTTTTGCTAGATCATGGAATTCCCTCTGGTCATGGCCACAATTCATCTGCCCCACTCAGCACCCACCCAGCATCTACCTGAGTCTGGCTGGCAGACTACTACACTGAGGAAAGCCACAGTGAGGCTGGGCTTGAGCTCTCCAGTGCTTGTTAGCATCTTACATTTTCTTCAAGGCTTGGATCAGTTTTCTTTAGCACCCAACCCCTGGCCTGCATGTGCAGCTATCTAAGCTCTGCCACCTCAGATGAGATCTGCACTGCAGCCTCTTAAGCAGTTTGGCTTCAACACACACACATCTGCCAGGACTCAAGGAAAGTATCCACCGCATTGTGGTAAGGTGTAACTTGTTGGAGTCGCAGAGGGCTCATGGGCACCTGAGAACGTCAGGAGAGATTCACTGAACTGATAAGGACCACTGAAGGGAAGGAGGATTCCCAGATAGCGTCAGAAAGGGGCTTCTGTCTCCTACCTGCATGGTAGCCCTGATGTCCTGCATGCCTTATCATCACCCCCTTTTTTTTTCAGTATTGATTACTGAACTCAGGGCCTTAACATTGAACTAGGTTGTGAGGAACAGCTGAAGCTGGAGGTCAATTGCACATGCAGGGCTAAAGCAAGGCCAGCCCTAAGAACATGGAGCCCCAGGTGAGCCAAGCAAACAAGCTGCTCCAGCTCCAAGTAAACTGTTCTGGCTCCAAGAGCAGGAGTCATACAAAGTTGCAAAACAGAGGGGTTGAAATTGGAATCAACCTCCCCAGTGTGTAAATAAAGCCCTGCAGTGGTTGAACAGTTCCTTTCCTCCCTTCAGGAGAGAGAGCTCTACCCAACTCAGCTTTCTGTATCTTACCTTTGTTTCTCCAGCGATTCACTGTCCTTCCCCATGGGACCAACTAGAATGCAGACAGATGCAACACTATATCCCAGGCCCATCCCACTTTTAATTTTTTTATTTTAAAGAGGATAAAACCGAAGAAAATAAAGCAATAACACCAATCAAAACAAACCAGTATAAGTGACCCAGGACTTTGAAGCAATACAAAATCAATAATAGTTACCATAATGCCCCTTGCTGTCCTCAAAATACCTGCAGATACCCTTGGACATAGTGAAAATCAAACAGAACAAAACAGCATAGAACCAATAAAAACAAAACAATGAATGCAATAAAGGTCTTCAAAACAAGACAATCGTAAATCCAAAATGGCTACCATAATACATCTTGCTATCTTCGAAATAGCTGACCATGCCATCTGATATAAACAAAACAAAACAGAACAAAACCCAACCCAACAAAACAATAAAAATGATACAGGACTTCAAAACAAGACAATAGGAAATGAACAATGGCTACCACCATCAGAAGGAGATCCCCCCTAGGTGCCACACTGTGTACCACCATGTTCTGAGTAGATAATCAGACCACTGGCCCCAGACCTGCAAGGTCAGTGAAACACCAAAACACCACAAGCATCAAATTGCATCACAGCCTGTGTTTCTCTGGAGCAGCTGGTCGCTTACTGGGGCGGGGAGTGGGGAGGATTGGCTCTTCCTATTTGCCCTTCTGCACGCTGTAGGGGCTCAGGGTCTGGCTGTTCCCCCAAGGGCAGTGGCCCACAAATGGTGCTGGTTTGCAGGGAGGGCTTGCTTCTTGATGAGGCCTTGTTCCCTCCCCCTGCAGTCCATGAATGGTGCTGACTCATGGGGAAAGACTTGAGTCTGGCTGTCCCCCCACTGGCAGTGGTCTGAGCATGACACTGGTTTGCAAGAAAGACTTGCTTCTTGGTGAGTCCTTGTTCTCTCCCCATCTTTAATATTTTGAGACATCTCTAAGTTGTCCAAACTGGGCTCAAACTTGCAATCCTCCTGCCTTAGCCTCCCAGAGTGCTAGTATTATAGGCTTGAATCACCCTCCATCACATTTAATCCCAGGAGGTTTGGATTCTGTGGGGTAAATAGAATGGGAAGGATTTTTGAGTGTGGGAGAAGTGGAAATTAGCCCTTCTGTCTCTTTCATGCTGAAGATCTCAAAGAGCTTTCGTGACCATTTTCTCATTCATGAGCCACAGTCCCAGGGCATGATGAAAATTAAGTTTTACTGATAGAACAGGGTGGCTCAGAGTGAGCAAGTCACGTACTAATAAGTGGCAGGGATAGGGGTTAGCCAGATCTTTCCAAACCCATGGTGTCACATCATCTCCAAGGCTGAGTAATAGCTTTAGAGATCTATTTCTCTCCATCTACTCTGCAAACTTTAAAATTTTATCCTTCACATTAAGTCCTCAATTCATCTAGGTTCGATGTGTGTGCACGTGTATGTGCGTGTATGTGTGTGCTTGTATGTGTGTGTCTATGGTGTGTGTGATGACTTGAATCTGAAATGTCCCCCAAAAGCTGCATTGAAGGCCTCATTCCCCAGTGCAGCATCATTCAGAAGAAGGGACTTCAGGAAGGTGATCATGAGGGCCTTGAGCTCATCATCAATGGATTAATCCAATTATATATGTATAACGTTATAGTATTATTGGTGAAAACTTTGGAGGTAGGGCCTACTTGGAGTAAACAGGTCACTGGGAGCATATCCTTGTATATTGCTAGAAGGAATCTTGTTTGTTCTCTCTCCTGGATGTCATGAGGTGACCTCTGCTACATGCGCCCGCCATGATATCCTGCAAAGGCCAGAGAAACAGAGCCAGCCAACCACAGGACTAAAACTTCTAAAAGCCAAAATGAAGTTTTCCTCCTTTAAACTCTCCCCAGGCATTAATATTGAATGCTGGCTACTCAGTATGGATCTACTTTTTCCTACTGGAAACCCAGCTGAGCCAAGTCTCTAGTGTGACTCTGCTGTATATTAAAGATCATGAATGCCTGGGACTGTTTCTGAGATCTGTGGCTCTGTTACACTGGTCATTGGTCTACATCCTGGTGCCAATCCAGCACAATCTGAAGTGTTATAGCTTTCTGTAAGTCTTCATATCCAACAAAGTTAAGATTCCTTCCTGACGTGTCCAGCATAACTCCTGAAACTCTGGAGGGAGCACAGTGGAGGATGAAGACAGGAGTCAATATACAGAATATGAGGTTAGGTTGGAGCCCCTTCTCCTGAAAGGAGAATGCACTGTCAAGCACCCACAGCACATTTGTTTCTACAATCAGCACAATAAGTTCATGAAGAGTTTAAGGGGAGGGTAGGATCTGGGACAGGAAGAGTGTCTAATCTTTAGCAGAACAGCTTGCCTTGGTGCCTTCATGGAGAACAAGAAGGAAACTGTCTATATTTTCCCAAGGAAAGCTCAGCTCATCATGTGTGTCAGCTCCCTGAGCTGTGCACAAATTTCATGGGGCCCTGCCAATCTCAAGAGAAGCAATGGCCTTGTCCTAGATACCCTAGGTACAGACAACTTCACCCCTAACACCTACCTAATTTTTTTAGGAGTATCTTTACTGTTCTTGGCTCTGTGTCCTTTATATATTTCAGAAACAACTTGACACTTTCTTTTAAAATTTCCTGCTAGGGGCCAATGATACATCTCAGCAGCACAGCACCTACCTGGCAAATGTGAGGTCCTATGTTTGATACACAATACAAAAAAAGGGGGACAGGGGATGTGGCTCAGTGGTAGAGTTCTTGCCTTCTATGCATAAGGCCCTGGGTTTGAACCCCAGCACCACAATGAAAAAAAATCTGTTAGTATTTGCCTTCGAATTGCATTGCTTATATAGATTAATTTGAGAATAAATTAATATCTTCTTATCCAGTAGCACAATGCTTCTTTCAATTAATTAGATCTTCTTTATTTTTTTTAATTTTAAAGAAAGACTAAACAAAACGGAAAATAGGTAGAAATAATACATACATTCAGAGAAAAAAATAAACAGTAAGAAATTACTAGTTGATGTTGTCGTTTTACAAATAGTTGTTCAAGATACAAAAATGGAACATGTAAAGTGGGAATTCAAACAGCGAGACTGCAAACAGTTCTGTTCAACTGTCCAACAAAGACTTAGTAACATAGTTGTCAATCCTATACACTTAAACATACATGTAGTTATCCATATCTTCATTTATGTTTAAACAAACTAAAGCAGGTTAAAATCATTCTGAACAAAGAATAACAGTATTGCTGGATTTCATGTCATGACACTCCGTGATCAGCACTGGGTACTATAGTATCTTTTGAAAAAGTTTAAAGAAAGACTAAGCCAAACAGAAAATGGGTAAAAATAATACATAATTTCAAAGAAAAAACTAAACAGTAAGAAATAACTAGTTGACAATTACACATTGTCTTCTTACAAATAGTTATTCAAGATACTAAAGTGGAGCATATAAAGTGGGGATTCAAACAGTGAGACTGCAACCAGTTCTGTTCAACTATCCAACAAAAACTTAGAAGTATAGTTATCAATCCTATACACTTAAACGTACATGCAGTTATCCATATCTTCAATTATGTTGAGATTGAACAAACCCAAGTAGGCTAATATCACCCTGAACAAAGAATAATACTAATAATGGATTTAACATTATGACACTCCAGGATCAGCACTGGGTGTTTTAGTGTCTCTTTTTCTTCAAAGTATCTGTTTTTTTCATCATGTGTCATAAGATCAGTTCTCATAAACTGTTTATAGATTCCACACATGCATGAGTCTTAACATGTATTTCTGTAGAGGGAGAAACAAACAAAGCAAGGCAAAACAAAACATATTCCTATAAACACGTGAAGCAAAATAAATATATAAGACTGTTGTACAAAGAGTTCTACCACGGTTCCTGTGTTGTCTCTTGTTATCTCCAATAGAACTGGCTATATCATCAGACATAGTATAATTGAATATATCAGTACATAACAGTATTAATAAAAACACAACTTTATATGTAGTATAGAATTTCAAAAACCGGCAGTTATCAAGTCAGAATGTGTATCGCAGAGTCTTGTCATCTTCAGTGTAGACTCTCAGACTTGATACTATCAATCATATCAGTTTTGAATAAAATCTTCTCTGCCTCATTTCTGTTATGCTCTTTTTTTGCCATCAGTTGTCTGCTTATCTTCTCCATTCTGTCTTCTGCTCCATTCATTGAAGCCTCTCTGCCACTGTTCCTGGAATCCTAGTACTTTTCTGTCTCTCTAGAATGCCCTGCAGTATTTTCTATAGAGTTGAATTTGTGGTTACGAATTTCCCAAGTTCCTCTTTGTCTTGAATGAATCTTGTTTCTCCATTAATTTCTACAGACAGTTTATCAGGGTATATCAATCTGGGATGGAGGTTATTTTCTTTCAGGGCTTGGAATATTTCACTCCAGGTTCTTCTTGACTTGATGGTTTGTGTTGAAATGTCTGCCATGATTCTGATGGGCTTTCCTTTATAGGTGATCTGTTTCTTGTTTCTAACAGCTTTTAATATTCTGTTATTATACTGGATTTCTGGGATCTTGATTATTATATGCCTGAGTGTAGCTCTGTTTTGTTGTAGGTGGCTAGAGTTCTGTATGCCTCATATATCAGAATATCATTTCCTTTTCCTATGTTTGGGAAGTTTTCCTTAATTATTTCTGTGAATAACCTTTGTGGTTCCTTTGTTTGTAACCCAGCTTCTTCATTCACATTCTTTATTCTCAAGTTATAGATCCTTTTGTCATCTTCTAGCTTTTGCATTGTTACTGCTTGTTTCCTTGTTATTTTTAAAAAGTTTTCCCTTTCATACTCCCACACTGCAAAATTGTCCTCCAGTTTGGATAATCTATCCTTAGTTTCTTTCAAGCTGATTTGCCATCTTTCTATAGTTTTTAATTCCTGGTAATCTCTTTGAATCTGCTTCATGTATTCTATATATTTTTTATATTCTTCACCAGATGGTTCTCTCCTTTGTTTGAGTTCCTCCCTTCTTCCATCTGTGTCTGCTTGAGGGGTGCTTAGTATGTCTTTTATTAATCTTCTTATATCTTGCTTTATTTGACTAAATATTTCACTTTTGAACTCATCCATGAGGTCACGAATATATCTCTTTATGTCCACTGGTTCCGTGTCTGATATTGCATGTTTGTTGTTCTAATTCTCCTTTGTATTTACCTGTCCTGGGTCAATGTTCTCAGGGTTGGGACCTGAGGATTTTTTGTTGTTGCTTCCTCTTCCTATCTTTTTCACTTCTTCCAGGAGGCCCCAGTCTCTTTCTTTGTTGGTTACGATTCCTCTGAAGTGCACTGGCTAGATGACCCTTCCCACTGCCATGTGCTAGTGAGTTGCAGTCAGGGACAGCGTATGCTGGCCCCTCCCCTCTGGATCAGTCAAGCTGCTGTGGTCTGCACTGTGTTACTTTGAGCCCCCTCCCCTCCAGGTCAGTCAAACTTCTGAAGCTTCACTGGGTTAGTGTGGTTACTGTGCACCACCGCTGTAGGGACTTGATTTTGGATAACCTATTGGGTCTTAGCCAGGTCACGTGACCCAGGATCACTCCACCAATCCCATTTGGGAAGGGAACAATTGACTGAAGTCACTGCTGCCCCTTGTACTTGCCAGTCCTGCCCAGTCCCAGAATGTCATCTGCCGGAGTCCCCCTATTTATGGAATGGCTCCACTCCCATCACTCACCACAGGTCAACGTAAGAACCCTGCCAACTCAGCTCTCCATTTGGGTCGCCACCCCTGAATTCAATGTAACTGCACCTCCAGTGAGTCGAAGCGGTGGGACCTCGGATGGCTTGGCAAGTCACGGTGGGACCTTGGCTAGTTGCAGCGGGACCTTGGCTGACTTTTTTTGAGCAGTTCCTATGCAGCAACAGGAAAGGAGTCCGATGGATGAAATAAGCATTAAAATTTCTTCCAAACCAAGAATGATGAGAAAGAGTTTAGAAATTGAAGAAGTGATTCTTGTTGACAAGTTACAGGATATTTAAGATGTTTGGTACAACTCCACTTTTTCTTGCTCTTCTAGTGCTGAAAACACAGCTGCTCGGAGTTCAACCTTGATGCAGTTCAGGGTGCCGCCGTTCTCCAGCATCTGCACCAGCAGGTCCCGGAGCTCTGTGTCCTCCTCAGCGGCCATTGCGGCTGCCATCTCAGCATCTTGATTCTCCAAGACAACCACCCAAGCCTCGTTAACAGTCAGTGGCCGCAGCCGCCAATTAATTAGATCTTCTTTAAGATTTTTCAATGTAATTTTATTATTTTCTGCATAGACCTGATACCTCTTTTGATAGAATTTATTCCTAGATAGCTAACACATTTTGGTTGTAATCAATATTTTCTCTTATTGACATACTTTTTTGACATTTATTAATATTTGATTCATAGTAGTTTATGGTTAATTAATGACCAAATGTCTTACTTCTAATAATCTAGGTTGTTTTGGGTCCTCTGTGTAAATAATTATATAACCTGAAAATAATGAAAATTGTTTCTTCCTTTTGTTATGCCTTTCATTTCTTTTTCTTATTGTCTTGGCTAAGATCTATTGACAAAGCTTAATAGAATCAGTGTTAGGGACACTCTTCTCACCATCATAATAAAGGAAGGTTTCCATCACCTCCCTACCTAAAATGACATGTGCATATAGATTGCTAAATAGATTTACTTAATCAGGTCAAGGAACTCCTTTTTTAGTCCAGGTTTTTTGTTGTTTTAATAAAAATCTAAGGTTAAATTTTGTCCAATAACTTTTTGTCATCTATTGAGATAATCATTGGTTTTTATCCTTTAATTTGTTAATATGTCATTATGGTGCATGCCTACAATCCCAGTACTCAGAGACTGAGGACTGCAAATTTGAAGCCAGCCTGGGCTACATAGCAAGTTCTAGGCTGGCCTGGATTATATAGCAAGACCTTGCTCAAAAAAGAAAACAAAATAAATTGTTATTGCTAATAATGAAATTTATAGACTTCCTCGAATTAAACAACTGTAGAATTACAAGGATTAATTTTTTATCTTTTTATACACTATTACCAGTGTTTTATATAGAATTTTTAGAAAATACATTTATGAGTTAGGTTAGTCTGAACACTTCCTTCTTTCTTCTCAGTAATACTGACCTCATTGAACTGGTTGGAAGACAGAAATGACCAATTCTCGGAAGCTTTGAAGAACTCGGAAAACTCTTTGAACCTGGTATTTGCTTTGTGTGGCGGTGGTTTTTTTTTTTCCTATGACTTATTTTCTTTAGTATCTCTAAGACTAGAAAATCCTGTTCATTCTTAGCTGACCTTTCTTCCTGGCTTTAAACAACTTTTGGTTCTAGTGTACTATGATTTCACTGTGATAAGTTGAACACTGAATTTCTTTTTATTTAAGATGTGCCTTGTTGGGGCTGAGGGGTTTATCTCAGCGGCACAAGCACATGCCTGGCAAGCGCAAGGTCATGAGTTCTGTCCTGGTACTAAAAAAAAAGTATGCCTCATTTTCTGTCTTTCTATTTTTGTGTTTTATTTTCCTAAAGGTTTTGGACCAATTGCAGCCATTGTCTTTCCAAATAGTGCCTCCTCTTCTCTTCACACTCCTATTCTTCTGAGAGTCCAAATAGATGTGTCATATTTTCTCATTTCACTTTTTCTCTCTGTCTGTTTCTGTCTCTCTGTCTGTCTCTCTCATGAACCCACAACCTTTATGCTGTGTCCAAGCTGGGCTCAAATGTGCAATCCTCATGCTTCAGCCTCCCAGAGTACCGGGATGAGAGACATTCATATTGTTCCTCAAATCTCTTATTGTTGTTTTCATATATTTTTATCTTTTAAGTACTCTTTTGTGTTCTGGATGATTACTGTGATATACTTTCCACTTTGTTAATTCTCTCTTCATTAATGTTTAATTTTACATTCAACCACCCTTAGAAGGTAAGTCAACAGAAAAAACTTGTTTTTCAAATTTCTACGAGTTTTATTTTTCTATCTTTGTCTGCCTATGATGATATTTTTGGGGAGAACACATGCTTGTTATTACAGCCTTCATTTCTTCAACCATTTTGTGTTTAGTTGTTCTATATTTGGTATCTTAAATTTCCAAGATGTGCTCTTGAAGGTGTATAACAATTCTAATCTTTTTTTAATTCTGTCTTCTGTCATACAAAGTGGCTCACCTTGCCTTGTGCCTTCATCCTAAATGCTAGTCTTAATCCAGGAGGATGAGGAATCTAAATTGGGTAGGTGATCTTTGAGAGAATTTGCTCCTTTCACTACTGGTCACCAGAGGGCGCCACTAACCAGAGCCTCTGGCTTGGTTTACAATTTCCACAGGTCAAACTCTACAAAGCCCTTGCCTTCAGGAAACCAATCCTCCCCAGCTTTTAGCAGTTCCGACCTCAGCTCACTTCTCTTGGAATTCTCTACTGAAGTTTGCAAGAGCAAAAATAAATCAAAGGGTGTTTTGCATGACAGCCTTCTCAGACAACCTGGTTAGCAGTGAATTTGAAGCCAAAATGGACCAATCTTTACAATGAACTGGGGATTAGAAACTGGGCTGATGGCTTCCCAGTAGCATAAACATGATTTTCAGGCAGTCTCATATTCCTGTTCACACTTGTGGATTTGGTGCTGCTGATGCTTGATTTTATTCATCCAGGTTTTCAGCTGTTCACTTGAACTCATTATACTCTTGGATCCACTTCTCCTAATACAGGTGAATCACATGTGAGTCCTGGCCACTCTTCTATTGAGTTACAGTATTTATGTTCCTAGTTTTCATCTTCACGGTATGCTTCATTGGCCTCGTTTGGCCATTTTCTCATTTGTTACGGTTTGTGTCTGTATGTCCCCTCAAAGCCTCATGTGGTCATGGGGAGCAGGCTGTTCAGAGGTGGCTGCATCTAGCTTGTGATTGATCCATTGTCTAGTTTTGGGAATAGGGGCTTGAGTATTACATCCTCCCTAGGGCATTTAACCTGCATACAGTATAAGGGAGGAGAAGGGGCTCACTCCACCTTTTTGCTCTTGTCACTTTTGCTGTCTTCTGCTGCCGTGAACTGGTGCCCTGTGCCACACCACCCTGCCTTGGAGCCACTGATTACAGACTGAAACCTCCACAAACTGTGAGCTAAATAAAGCTTTCCTTCTTTAACATTAAGTGTTGGATGTTTTGTCTCAGCAAAGAGACAAAAGGTAACCAAGACATCATCTTTTGTAAATTGTGGCTTTAAGGTCTCATAGTCCTAGTATCTCCGTGGGCCCAGTGGTAGGATTTCAATCCCAAACAGGCCTCTGGATCTCCTCATCCTTGAGTCTTGTGTCAAGCTGGAAACACCACCCAGCCAGACCAGCAACACACCCTGCTGCCAGTTGAGGAAACCTCCCTGCCCCATCCTTTCTGAGATCTAAAAATAGGAGCTGGGACTAGTGTAAGATAATTAGGTCTTTGCTAACAAGGGAAGTAAAAAACCTCTACAATGAAAATTACATCACTCTGAAAAAGGAAATTGAGGAGAACATCAGAAAATGGAAAGACAGCCCCTGTTTCTGGATAGGCAGAACCAATATAAACAAAATGGCCATACTTCCAAAACTGACATATAAGTTTAATCTAGTTCCAATCAAAATGCCAATAGCATGTCTTACAGATCTGGAGAAACAATTCTAAAATTCATAGGAAGAGACACAGAATAACAAAAGCAATCCTTATAACAAAAGCAAAGCAGAAGGCATCATAATCACAGGTTTAAAGTTATACTACAAAGGTATTGTGACTAAAACAGCTCAGTACTGGCACGAAAATAGACGTGGATCAATGGAACAGAATAGAGGAAGAGGAAACAATCCCAGGTACATATCTGATTTTTGGCAAAGGTGCCAAACATATACACTGGAAGAAAGACAGCCTCTTTAATAAATGGTTCTGGGAAAATTAGATACCCGCATGCAGAAGATCAACTCTAGACTCACCTCCCCTTGTGCTAAACTAAAATCAAAATGGATCAAAGATCCAAATGTTAAAACAGAAACAATCTGCTGGAAGATAAAATAGGTATCTTGACATAGGCATAAGCAAAGACTTTCTGAACAGAATCCCAATGGCACAAGAAATAATACTGAGAATTAACAAATGGATTCATACCAAATTAAAAAGCTTGTGCATGACAAAGGAAACAACCAACAAAGTGAAGAGACAATCTACAGAATAGGAAAAAGATTTTCTAGTTATTCCTCAGAGAATTAACATATAGAATATATAAAGAACTAATAAATAACCAGACCCCCCCCAATAAAAAATGGGCAACTGAAATGAATAAACAGTTCATTGAATACACAAAAAATGCCAATGAATACACAAAAAATGTTTAACATCTCTGGCCATTAGAGAAATGCAAATTAAAACTACATTGAGATGCCATCACACGCCAGAAAGAATGACTATCATGAGCAAATCAAATAATAACCAATGCTGGAGAGGACATGGGGGGAAAAAGGAAGCAGACAGTAGTGAACAGAGGCAGTGGGGAAGGTATACCTTTTCAGGGCACACGCCACACCCCCAGTAAACAAGTCCCACTTCTTCTGGCCAGTCCTCACCTCCTAACATCAAGTCAGCTATAGCAACCCCATAACCCAATCACTTTCCAAATGCATGAGGTTTGAGGGGCCATTTTATATCTTAACCATAGGGGGGGTGATGGGATTTATAGGGGATGCTTAATGCAAGATAGGTGATATGACTTAGATCTAAAATGTTCCCCCAACATCTCACATGTTCAAAGATGAGGCTTTCAGAGTATTATTGGCCATGAGGACTCTAACTTTACCAATGGGTTAATCTATTAATGAATCCATAATTTGATACAATATTGGGAGATAATGGAAACTTAGGAGGTGGGACCTAGTTGAAGGGAATTCATCACGAGAATGTGACCTTGGAAAGCATATCCATTCCCACCCTTTCTTCTGTGGCCCTTTTATCTCACTCTGCTTCCTTGCTGCTATAAGATGAGCACTTTTCTGCACCGTATCCTTCTGCCGTGATCTTTTTACCTTGGAGCCAGCCAATCATGGATTGAACCCTCTAAAAATATGAGCCAAAATAAATATATTTCCTCAAAGCTTTTTTTTTCAAGCATTTGGTCACTGTGATGAATATCTCACTAACATACTAGGTCTTTGATGGCTCTGGCTTCAGAAGGGGTTAATATAGCTCACATGAGACTTCAGTTCTTGACAGAGAAGCTGTTGTTAAAGAGCAGGACTGGCATCTTGTTTCGCCATGCAGTCACCCCCTCTTGCCATGCTCTCATCATTATGTCGTCCTCTATGATACGATTCAGTCAGGCTGACCTTGCCAGAGCCTGTACCATGCTGCTTGGACTTTCATCCTCGAAAGAAAACTTTCTTGTGAGCAAAATAAACCTCTCTTTAAATTACCCAGCCCCAGGTATTTTTCTATAACAGACCATTATACAACATAAACATAAAATGGCATTTCTGGGTGTCCACACCCCGGCCTGTGAGGTAGGCCAAGGCATCAGTACAGGGTTTATCTGAAGCCCTTCGCTGGCCCTTTCCCACCACGTTCCTCTTCCTTCCCAGCCAGGGTGACTCCACAGGGTTTTTATTTTCACCCACCCAAATACACAAAGTTGCTTTATTATTATTTAGTTTGAGAAAAATCACATTGTTTTAATAAAAAGCAAATTCCCCAGCAACAGGAAATCCTGCACAAATAAAGCTGATACAATAAGAATGCACCTCAATCTTGTTCACTCTTAAGCCCCAGATCTGCACCACAGCACTGCCTGTTTCTTCACGCACAGGAGAGGAGTTTAGATAGCACACTCATAATGTTTCACAGTGACAGTGGTACGGGGTACAGTAAAACAGGCCTTTAATCCTAGCTACTAAGGATGGTGAGGCAAGATGATCGCTAGTTTAAAATCAGCCTAGGAAACGTAGTGAAATTCTATATAAAAATAAAAAGGTTGGGGATATAACTCAGTGGAAAGGCCCTAGGTTCAACCCCCAGTATTAATAATAACAATAATAAAGTGGTGACAGGGGCACCCTCGAGGAAATGGTCACAGCATTGTCTGTAGTTCATAGTGACAAATTGGAAACAACACAAATGTCCACCAATAGGGTACTGACTAAATAAACAATACTGTTACAAAATACTGTATGTCTACTGTTGAAAATGACACAACTATAGATGTATACAGCTATTGAAAGTCAATGTGGGCAAAACTGAATATATATGATTATTTATAAAATAAATACTAATAAAATATTGCTAGAGAAAGTTGGACCTTGGTTTTCTAGAGGAAGAATGAAAGATTAGAATTATGAGAAATTGTTCTTTTAAATATTGTTTGAACTACAAAGTTAAATCAATTTTATAATCAGAAAAATAAAACTTTTACAAATAATGATTTATTTCAAATGTACATGTTCTCTTCACTGCTGTCCCTTTAAAGAAAGTGAAAAGAAAATCCATGTTATTACTTCTTGCCAAAAAAAAATCAAGAAATAGTCCCAGTATAAAGATAAAACAATTGAGGAGAGGCTTGAGGAAAAAACCCACTTTGCCCGGCTGAACATTCCTCATTTGAAAATTATTTCAAAGCTTCCCTTTAAAGATTTCCACCTCCTACCCAAAGCGCCTAATTGTCACTTATCCTCCATCAATGAAGTGTCCCTAATGTCATCTCTTGAATGGTTCAGGTGTTGAAGATACTTTTTCCAACTTAAAAGCAGTTAATGGATCTAACATATGTTTGTCACTCACTGGTTACTTTATAAACAGCACAAATAAGACTCAAATTATAATGAACAATTTAACAAACATATCACCTGATTTCACCAGTCTATATCTGCAATTATCATACTTACAATGTTGGGAGCAGTTTCTACCAGAATTATAGATGGCACTTTGGAATTTATTTATAAAAACACAAATTTTAATAAACATAAAGAGTCCTTCAAAGAAATCCAAAGTACTTTTGAGGAGGACCTGTTCACAGATTTCTCTCTAATCACTTATCTGTGGAAAAGAAGTTCACATATATCCTAAAGAACCCTTTGGGAAATGGTAAGTGATTCACCCTCCATGAAAGCTGATAAAAGGAAATGAAATGATTGGCCAGAACTGCAAATAACTGGTAGTCACACTACACTTTTCCAGTGCTGTGGCCACAGCAAACATCACTAACACCACACCCTTTCCCCTGAACCTGGACTCCCTCCTTGAAATACTTTTCAAACAGGCAGCCATTACTGATCACCCAGTTATTTCACAAGAAAAAACCTATGTGTCATCTCTGGGTGACAAGGATAAAATTAGTACACACTTTCCCCTCCAAAGAAAAGATATATTTATTCAGCAAGCCCTGTTCTTTAAAACAAGGTTATCTCATATCAATGACCAGTTCTACAACATAAAACATTTATTTCCAAATGAATCATTTAAAATTATTTGAAAAGGTAAAATATTTATGATTATGACTTATGTCTCAATAAACATAGCATAACAAATGAATACTAAGGGGATTTGAACAAGAGGGTACTTTGTCATTTTGTATCTACTATTAATAGATTGAAATTTTTAGGCAAAGGAATTTTTGAGGTAATATGGCAAATATTTTATCATGGGAACTCTACACAATCTGACAAATGCATGTTCAGTAAAGAAAATAAAGAAAAGCAATCTGATTTTAAAGATGAGATGGTGAAAGAGTTGCATATGGGTAAGGTTTGGGGGACATAAGATCCCTTTTGCTTGTCTGATTTTCCCTGGAGACTCTAGACCCCAGGAAAATGGATCCCCTTATGTGGACCACCTGGCCACAGAAGTGAAAGGATCAAAACACTGAAAGGCCAGCGCCTCCAGTTAAGTGAGGGAATGAGGGGAAACACCAGGCCGCAGTTTTAACACACTTCATTGCTAGCAATTGGCTTTAGAGTTTTCTGATCAAGCTTCTGTGGGGCAAAAAAGTAGATATTTGTGTCTTGATGCAGAGAAGAAGGAAACCCAGGAGTGCAGGGAACAAACAAAAAAAGTAGCAGAAACTGGGTGTTGTGGCACATGGCTGTAATCCAACACTCTGGGAAACTAAGCCAGAAAAATTATAAATTGGAGCTCAGCCTGGGCAACTTAGCAAATTATTGGTGAGACCCTGACTCAAAATTTTAAAAAATAATTATTTTTAAAAAGGCTGTGGATGTAGGTCAATGCAAAGGCCCTTTGTTCATTTCCGTGTGTGTGTGTGTGTGTGTGTGTGTGTGTGTGTGTGTGTGTGTGTGATGGGGGAGGAAGGAGGAAGGATGGGGGAAAAAAGGAAGAAAAGAAGAAAAGAAGGAAGGAAAATGGAAGAGGAGGAAAGGGATGAAGGAGAAATGTTAGGAGAAGAGAGAGAATTTAAAGCTCTGAAACCTCTCTCTTTCACACTGTCTTTCTGTAGTACTGGGAATTAAACCTAGGGCCTTCACACTGAGCTACTGTTCTAACCCTTGTTTATTGTTTAAGATAAGATCTCACTAAGTTAATAAATTACACAGGTGTTTTTCAAACTTGCAATCCTCCTGCCTCATCCTCCCAGAGGGCTGGGAATACAGGTATGGGCCACCACACATGGCTACAAAACCTTTTCCTTCAAGAACCAGTGTCTCAGTCAATTTCACATTTTACAGTGAAATAGTTGAGTCAATTGACTTATGAAGAGAAGTGGTTTGCTTACATCATAGCTCTAGACAGTCAAGTCCAATATGAGGGGGTCCTATGGGTTTCGGTCTCTGTTGAGAAAGGCACATCCCAAGAAAATATGTGTGGGAATGAGGGTTTGTATCTCCAGCCAAAAAGTGGAGAGACACCAATAACCTAATTGGTGCACCCCCAGTAACCCAAGGAGCTCTCAGGAGGACCTACCTACAAAAGGCTCACTGCACCTCCCCACAGTGCCACACTGGAAACACTTCCTTTAACACACAGGTGTTTGGAAGGACAGTGCTCTTACTCAAGCCATAACAGCCATATAGTTTATTTCCAAATGTATTTTGGGCTTTGAAGGACCAAAAGAAAATTTGAAATATATATAGGTACATATACAACAAAAGAAAAATCGAATGTCCAAATTTCGTTGACAAAATACAAACACAATAATAATTATTATGGCCTGTATCTAGATGTGCCCCCAAACATGAGCTCACAGGTGGGGCTTTTCGGAGCTGACTGGATCTAGAGTGTATGATACTGGGATTAAGTATTTGTGGCACTCCATTAGTCCACTGAGGGGAATTAGCATAGTTGAGGGTGTGGCTAATGGAGGATCCACCCTGGATGTGGGTAGCACCAATCAATAAGCATATAGTCTGGACAGAATATAAAGGGAGAGGAAAAGTGGGCTGCTGCCCCCGCCGCTGCTGTTTGCTACTTTCCTGTCTCTTGCCTGGCTGCCATGGACTGGTCCTCGGCTGCCATGCCCCTCTGCCATGCCACCTGCCTTGGAACCAGGCAACGTTAGATTGAAACCTCTACAAACTGTAAGATAAAATAAACTTTGGGTGTCAGGGTATCTTGCCTCAGCAAAGAGAAAGTAACTAAGTAACAATAACAATATATGATTTTTTATAATACAAATGTACTGTCAATAATGAAATTCTTTTTGGAAGACCATATTTCAGCTGAGTGATAACTCTGAGCCCTGAAAAATCCTTCCTTCTGTGAAGCCAAACTATCTCACAGCTCCCCAGGGCCTGGACATCTGGAGGGAAAAAAGAAAGGGAAGAGACGAGGCTCACAGCAGATGCTTGCCAGGTGAGGGCCCAGAAGCTCGTCTCTAGCCAGCAAGGCCAAAGGAGCAATGTTGGGCGACCTACACCCACCTCTCCCTCCTCACCTTTGCAAAAACCAGTCTGATGAAAACAGGAAGGGGGCTGGTTTGTCTCACTGCATGTAGTTTGCCAACTCCAGAAAAAGCATTTTCTCACTATCATGTAATCTGTGTAAGGATAAGGTTCTTCACATTGCCACCCAAATATTGTTGCCTTGGCCTCCTTGAATTTTACCTAGACCACTGGAACCTGTAGAGAGTGGGACACTGCCCGCACTATAGTTGGCAGGCAAGTTAGCAGCTCCTGACTGCGACTGACAGAAACGAATGGCGCTTCCTTAAAATTAGAAGGGCAGAAAAATACATACTTGGGGGTTAATCTTATTTCATATACAATTTATTTTTATTTCATTTTATTATCCTGTAACATGGTTTTTTTTTTTTATTGAGCTCAAATTCCTTCCCATAAAGTAAAAGTGAAAACTATGTGACCCTTTTATGGTATAAATACCGTTTAGTGGTTTTTTAATGTGGGCACAATATTGTGCAGTCACCAACACTGTCTAATTTCAGAACATTCTCATTATCTTTCCTCTCCCTATTCCCCCTCCTCTGTAACCACTGGCAACCACTAAGCTACTTTGCATCTCCGTGCATTTCCCAGTGATGGACATTGGTCCAAATTGGATCCCCCAATATGGAGTCTTATGTGTATAGTTTCTTGAATTTACCATTATGATTTCAAGGTTCATCTATGTGTAAGTATTTCCTTCTGTTATTTGATTGACTAGTATCAGCATTGTATGGATATACCTCATTTTGTTTAACCATTCAATTGGATGGACATCAGATTGTTTACACATGTTTTGTCTTATTTTGCTTTTTGAGACAGGGTCTCTGTGTAATTCAGGCTGGCCTTGAACCCACTATATAGCATCAAATTCACAGCAACCCTCCTGCATCAGCTTCCCGTGTGGTGGGATTATAGGTGTGTGCTACCACACCTGTTTGGTTTATTTTCTCCATATTGTGGTTTGTAAGAATAATGCGACTCTTTGTCTATTCTACTTGGAATTTATTGGGCTACTTTGATGTGTAGAATCATGGCTTTCATCATATTTGGTGATTTTCTGCTCATTGTTTCTCCAACTATTTCTGCCCTTTCTCTTCTCCTCTCATTCTATAAATGTTAATATGCTTCCAGATGTCTCCGAGGTCTCTCAGCCTCTGTTCATCTGTCTTTGTCATTTCTCCTTTCTGCTCCTCAGGTTAGAAGGTCTTAATCAATCTAACATTAAATTTAGTTATCCCTTCAAATCTGCTGCTGAAATGTTTCCAGTGCATTCTGCTTCAGCTACTGTGCTTTCCACTCTAAAATTTCTATTTGGTTTCTTATTATACTTTCCATCTCTTTACTTATATTATCTATTTCTTGATACATTGTTCTTGAGATTTCCTTTTGTTTCAGAAGTTTTTTCAGTATATTTATTTCTTTTAGATTTTTCAGTATATTTGTTTTTTAAAATTTTTTATTTTGAAGGTAGTAAAATACAACAGAACAAAGCCAATTTAGACAATGTAGTGAAATTGGTACAGAACTTCACAGTAGGTAACTGGGATAACAGTAATTGGTACCACAGTATGTCTCATTATCTGCACAATAGTTTTTCTTTCAATCACATGTAGCAAAGTAAAACAAAATACAGAAGATTTTAGAACTTATCAAAACAGAATATTGAATAAAGCAATTTATTTAATCAGAATAAAGCAAAACAATGGTCAAAATATTTGCCTTCAAAGAGATGGTAGAAGGAAACCTCCCTTATTTGCTATTTTGCATATGGTCAACCTCCCAAGAAGTGCTCAGATCTCTGGCTTTTATTTGCTAATGGGAGGGAGGAGATGTTGGATTCTCAGCCCATGCACAGGTAGGCTCACTACCACCTAGCAAGGAAGCAAGCTGGTTGTTTGCTCTTCCAATGCCCTAAGTTCCAACATGGCATGGATCTGAGGAGATGCTGGTGGTTCTCGCTCTGGGGCGGCCACAGCTTGCCGAGCCACAGCTGCTTACCAAGGGGGCAAGCTGGTTGCTTGGTTTCCCAGCACCCTAAGTTCCAACATGGCGTGGATCTCAGGAGATGCTGGTGGTTTTCCCCTTGGGGTGGCCACAGCTGCTTACCAGGGAGGTTTGCTGATTGCTTGGATTCCCAGCACCCTAAGTTCCAACATGGTGTGGATCTCAGGAGTCACTGGTGGTTCTCACCCTGGGGCGGCCACAGCTTGCCAAGCCACAGCCGCTTCCCAGAGGGGCGAGCTGGTTGCTTGGTTTCCCAGTGACCTCTTTCAGTATATTTAAAATAGCTGATTAAAATTTGTATCTTACGATTCCAGTGTGTTACTTCCTCGGTGCCAGTTTCTATTATTGCTTCTTCCCACCTTGTGTGTGGGCCATTCATTCTTTCTTTCTTTGCATGCTTCATATTTTTTTGTTAAAAACTGGATATTTTAAATATAATGTGGAAATTACAGAAATCAGATTCTCCCTTCCCTACAGGGCTTGTTGCTTCTGCTTGTCAGAGTTGTTGCCCATTAAGTGACTTTGATGAACTAATGTTTTTGAAGTTTTTGAACTAATGTGTGGATTACAGAGTATCTGTTCTTTTAGATTACTGATGAACAATTGGAAATGCTCATCATGAATCTAATAAATGTTTCATCTTTTCACATCTTCTATGTGGGTGTTGGGGCAGAACTTCAGCCTGCAGCTAGGTAGTTTACAGCTCTGCCTTAGCCTTCACTTCCTATTATGTGGGCTTAAAGGTCAGCCAGAGCTGAGAGCTCAAGGTTTTTTTGTTTGTTTTTGTTTTAGTTCTGAGTATGCAAATCTGGGCATGCATAAATTCTTCTAGATTTCCAGGAAAGTATCAGAACTTTTCACAAGTCTTGTTCTCTAAATCATATCATTTCTTAGTCTTTCTTCTGAGCTTTGTAGTCCATCCCCCCCCAGCAACTCTTATCTCTTAACTCAGGCAGCTGAAACAAATATATTTGCACCAAATGTTTTCAACAAACACCCCTGGATAGCTAGCTCAGCACTGAAAGAGATCCTGAGCTAGATGAGATAAAAGCCAAGCCCTTTGAGTTGGTCTCTTGTTGGAGGCCACATATTATAAACTGAGGGTAGAGCCTGGAGGCCTTAATGGCTCCATGATGTTGTGATGCTCCAAGGCAAGATTACATCAGCATGAGATGATCCCCCTCTGAGTCATCCAATACTCCCTTCAGTTATCGTGTGTACCCAATAAATAGTGACTGGCTCAGCATACCATTGTCTTTGCCCATCCTTAGGCATTGACCTCCCAGCCCCTCTGTCATGCATTAATAAATTTGTCTCTGCTTCTCGTTTTATCTTTTCACTGTACCCCTCATACAGACTCTTTGGGATCTTAGCCAAGTCCCTGACAGACTCCCATAGAACCAACAAAAAAGTCAGAACAAGCAACTACAGTTTTTTGTGAATGAGGTCCAATCTGTTTCTTCTGGTATAGTTCCATTACAGCAGATAGGAGCTGTTTTCTCTAAGGTCCTGGCGAACAGGGTATGGGACCAGAGCACGCTAACACACAGCAAAACTCACTATTATTACTGAGATTAAGCTGGTTTTTCTTTTTAAGCATTTACCTAGTTACATTTGAGGTTTGGTTCCCTAGTTACATTTGAGGTTTGGTTAGTACAGAGTTCTGAAAAACTTAATTCTAACCATGTTTGCCAGAATTTTAGAATTTCTTAGTCTACCATTTTCCTTGCTTTTTTCCATTTATTCATTTATTTATATTGTGAAAAATATACATAACATAAAACCTGCTATGCCTTTGTAGCATATTGTTCTCTAGCATCAAGTAGTTCATGTTGCTACCATTGCTACCATTCATCTCTAGAAGTTGTTCGTATTTTCAAACTAAAACTTGATTCATTAAAAAGTAACCCTAGAGGTGGACCCCTGGTGCACACATGTCTTTGGTGGATGGAGCCACCAGACCATCACCAGAGACATCAAGGTCAGGTAGACCTGGACACACGGGTGCACACATGCCTTTCATGGCTGGAGTAATCAGCAGACCATTAACTTGGAAGTCTCTGAAGCAACAACAAGGAGCCAGCAATGGGCTCTGGAGAAACCCACCAACACAAGACCAATCCCAGCTCCCACACCCAGAAGCCAAGATCAGCTCCATACCCAGCACAGTTCCCAAGGAGACATGGCTGGAGTACACAGCACATTTCTGGGAACTGACTTGGACACTATCACAAAACTGTAAACTCCAGTTATTTTACTATTTTTATTTTCCCTTCCTTGTCTGATTGTATTCTGTCTTGTTTTGTTTAGTATTTTTTGGTCCTTTTGTCTTTTGGGGTTTTTTTATTCCTTTTTTGCTATTTTTCTGGTCCCCTTTTTTTCTTTCAATTTTCTTTTTAATTCTTCTCTTATTTCTCCCTTCTTTGACTATTTAGGTTTCATATTTTTCTTTTTTGTTTTCTTCTACTCATCCTCTTTCTCTCTTTCTTCAACTAACTCCCGGATTTAAACTTTCAAGTGATTAAACAGTGTCTCTTCCCTTTCTGATTATTCCTTCACATTCCATTTCATTCCGCCCCTGCCATTTCCTCCAGTTTCCCAAAACTCAGTGATCACCCTTTAACCTCCAGCCTTAATTCCACTACATCTGACCTCATCTATCACTTTACCCTGTACTCTACTGATCTTAATCTCTTTCCCCAAGAAGCAGAGTAAAGTCACTCCATTAAGGGGAAAAAGATCACCGAACACAAGTACATGCTATATATTTGATTTTGTTATATAACTTTAGGGACTGCACCTGTGCACAGAGGTAATAAGTTATTGGTTACCATAGTGTCAGCAATTAAGCTGTACTTGAAACTGCTATTACTAATTGCATTACTTTAGCCAAGAAGCCATGCATGATATAATCAATTTTTCTCCTCTATATGATAACACTATAATTGTATGGGGTAGTAATCATCACCACAGTTCAGTACAAAAGAACTAGGTACTGAACCAAATAGTCACTTTGCATCCTTTACAAACTGGGAAGGTAGGTTCTTGTGATAGCTATAAAGAATCATCTACATCTTGAGGACATCTTTGAAGAACAGATGTCTCTTCAGGAAGCCTCAGTACTAGTAATAAAGCTATCTACCTTAATAAATCAGCAAGGGCTGGGGATATAGCTCAGCAGCATAAGTGCCGGCCTGGCAAGTGCAAGGTCCTGAGTTCAATTCCAAGTACCAAAACAAACAACAAAGAAATTGGCAAGCATCAACAAAGAAAAGAAAACAAAAATAAAAAAGAGAAAACAGAAAACAACATGATGCAGAAGCAAAATGCAAACCTACCCAGGGAAAATCTAAAGCTGACTGTAATAACAAAATCGGAAGTCAAATACTGGAACATTCTGAAATAATAGCAATACAAGGTGTCAACAAAAAAGCAGGAGTCAACACAAGTAACATAAGAGGACTATTTGCAGAATTAATAACAGAAAGTTACCCAAGCACAGGAAAAGGATCTGACAAAACAGATAAGTGAGACTTATAAACTCCAATTAACCATGACTAAAATAAATCTATACCCAGACATATAATAAAGGTTCCAGAAATTCAGCACAAGAACAGACTATTAAAAGCTGTTAGAGAAAAGAAACAGATCCCCTTCAAGGAAAGCCCATCAGAATCATGGCAGACTTTTCAGCACAAACTATCAAGTCAAGAAGAACTTGAAGTATTTCAAGTCCTGAAAGTAGACAACTTCCAATCCAGATTGAGGTACCTTGCAAAAGTATCTTTCAAATCTGATAGAGAAATAAGATACTTCCATGACAAAGAACAACAGAAGAAATTCATGACCACCAAACCAACCCTACAAAGAGTACTGAAAGATAGTCTAGAAAGAGATAGAGAGTACCACAATTCCGAGAAAAATAAGCCACCAATCAGGGAAAGCAATTAGAGGAGAAAAGTAGGGAACCAACAGCAAGAAGATAGTATGACAAGATAAGTCATTACATATCAATTGAAACCATTAATATAAAATGGCCTCAATTCACCAAGCAAAAGAAGCAGACTGGCAGAGTAGCTCAAGAAACAAAATTCAACAACATACTGTATATAAGAAATACATTTAATGCAAAAGGAAATTCATAGAGTGAAAGATAGAAAACAGTACTCTGTGTGACAGGAACCCAGAGAAAAGCAGGGATAGTTCTATATTTGCAGACAATGTGAGTTTCAAAGCTAAGAATGATGAAAAGAGATTTTAAAAGTTCACTATATACTTGTTAGAAGAAAAATTCAAGAGGAAGAGATAACAGTCATAAATACATATGCACCAAATATGGGAACAACCAACTATGTAAGACAAATATTAATAGACACAAAAAAACAAATAACCAATAACACAATTGTAACAGAGAACCTTAACAATCCATTGTCACAAAGAGACAGATCAACTAGACAAAAAAATCAGCAAAGAAATAACAGAACTGAACCAAACTTGTGAACAAATGGACTTAGTAGATGTTTACAGTGTTCCACCCAACAACATCAAAATACACATTCTTCTCAGCTGCACACGGGACATTCTCTAAAATAGGCCATATATTAGCCCATAGAACATGCTTATGTAAATGCATAGGAATTTAAATGATCCCCTGTGTGTTTTCTGACCATAGTGCAATGAAATTGGAAATTAATGACAAAAACAAGAAAGCCCCATAAACAGATGGAAATTAAATAACACTCTCTGGAATGACCAATGAGTCACAGATCAAATTAGAGAAGTAATTTAACAATGTCTATAATCAAATGAAAATGCAAATACAACTTACAAAAACCTGTGAAACACAATGAAAGGAGCCTTTATAGGGAAATGATGGTAGTAAATTCTCACATCATGAAAACAATGAACATAAATAAACAACTAAATGCTACACCTCAAGCTACTATACAAGGAAGAGATAGTGAGGCCCACAGACCAAAAAAGGGAGGAAATTGTAAAGATCAGAGCAGAAATTAACACAATTGAGACTAAGAAATCAATGCAAAGAATTAACAAATTGAAGATTGATTCTTTGAAACTATAAAAAGTTGAAAAACTCCTAGCCAACCTCATCAAAAAAGTAAAGAAAAAATTAAAATGCATAAATAAGGAATGAAAAAGGTAAAATCACTACAGATCCTGTGGAAATTCAGGACATCATCAATATCTCCTTCAAAAATCTTTAGTCTCATAGAATGGAATACACAGAGGAAATGGACAGGTGCCTAGATATGTATGAATTACCAAAGCTGAATCAAGAAGATTTAAAAATTCTGAATAGCTAATATCAGCTAATGAAATTGAAAATGCAATTAAAAACATCAACAAAGTAAAGCCCAGGTCCTGATGGATTCATAGCTGAATTCTACAAGAAATTTAGAGAAGATTTAATGCCAATACTCCTCAAACTTTTTAACGAAATTCAAAGGGAAGCAATTCTCTGTAACTCATTCTTTTTTTTTTTTTTTTTTTTTTTTGTCTTTTTCCTTTTCATTGGTACCAGGGATCGAACTCATGACTGCCTGCTTGCAAGGCAGGCACTTATGCCACTGAGCTAAATCCCCCCCCCCCCCGTAACTCATTCTTGAGATAATATTACCCTAATACCAAAAACAGAGAAAGCTCCAACCAAAAAGGAGACAACAGATCAATCTCCCTAATGAACATAGATGCAAAACTCCCCAATAGAATATTAGCAAACAGAATGCAACAAATTATTAAGATTATACACTATGACCAAGTGGGATTCATCCCAGGGAACCTGGGATGGTTTAACATATGTAAATCAATAAATGCAATATACCATATCAATAGAGCAAAAGACAAAAATCACATGATCATCTCAATAGATACAGAAAAAGCTTTTGACAAAGTCTAACATTCACTCTTGATAAAAACCTTACAGAAAATCAGGATAGATGGTCTTTACCTCAACTTCATAAAGACTATCTATGACAAACCAACCACCAGAATCATACTAAATGGACAAAAATGGAAGGCTTTCAACCTAAACTCAGAAACAAGACAAGATGTCCACTATCACCACTCCTATTCAATATAGTTCTGGAAGCATTATCCAGAGCAATTAGACAAGAGAAAAATAAAAAGAATAAGGATAGGAAAGGAAGAAGTGAAATTATCATTATTCACAAATGACATGATACTCTACATGAAAGAACCCAAAACTCCACCAAAAGATTTTTAGATTTAATAACCAAATTCAGTAGCATAGCTGGATACAAACCAATATTCAAAAAACAATAGCATTCCTGTATACAAACAACAAACTCACTGAGAGAGAAATTAGGGAAACCACACACTTCACAATAACATCCAAAAACATGAGATACTTAGGAATCAATCTAACAAAGGAAGTGAAAGATCTATACATTGAAAATTCCAGTACTCCGGAAATAGAGATTAAAGAAGATATCAGAAAATGGAAAGATATTCCTTGCTCATGGATATGAAGAACCAACATTAAGAAAATGGCCATACTCCCAAAATTGTTATATAGATTTAATGCAATCCAAGTCAAAATACCATTAGCATATTTCTCAGATCTAGAGGAAACATTCCTAAAGTTCATCTGGAACCAGAAGAGACCTACAACAGCCAAGGCAATCCTAGACAACAAAGGTAAAGCAGGAGACAGCACAATTCCTGACTTGAAATTATACTACAAAGCTACCATGATAAAATCAGCACAGTACTGGCAAAAAACAGACCTAAGGATCAGTGGAACAGATAGGAAGATGCAGACACATCTGTAAGCACACTCAACCACCTTATCTTTGACAAAGGAGCCAAACGTTCACTGGAAGAAAGATAGTCTCATGCTGGAAAACTGTCTCTCTATATGCCAAAGACTAAAACTAGACCCATGTCTATCACCATGTACTAAATTAATGTTCAAAATGTATCAAATGTCTAAATATTAAAATAGGAACACTAAATATACTGGAAGAGAAAGTAGAAATCTCGAAGACATAGGTATAGGCAGAGAGTTTATGACCAAAATCCAGACTTCATAGGAAACACTTAGAGAATCAACAGTTGGTATCTCATCTTATTGTAAAGCTTTGCACATCAAATCAAATCACCAACAGAGTGAAAAGAAAACCCACACAGAGAGAAAAATATTAGCCAATTGTCCCTCTGACAAAGGAATTCTATCTAGAACATATAAAGAATTGAAAAAAATCAGTCCACCTAAATTCAAACACTCAATCCAAAAATGGTCATTTGGGTTCCTGCAGGCAGCCAGCACAGGCAGGGAGACACATTCAGATACACCCAGTGTGGCCTGCAGGCCACCATGGGAGACTCTTGTTTCTTTTGGGCAGCCAACACCCACCAGGAGAATCAGGCAAACACAGCCCTGTGTATCTGCCACCATCAGGAGAGTCCCAGTGTACACAAGAAGGCTGGGAGAAGAAAATTACCTGATGCCCAAAATTAGGGAAGGAAACTTTTATTTATTTTGGAGGTTTCAGTCCATAGCTGGTTCCAAGGCAGGGTAGTGGAGCGGATGGGCAGCCATTCATGGTGGTAGTGAGCGACAAGAGTGAAAGGGCAAAAAGCAGGAAAGCACAGCTCATTCTGTCCTTTATATTGTATGCTGGCTCCCCGCCCTTGGGTGGATGCAGCTTGACACTGCTGATTCCAGCACTAGATAATGAACCAATCACAAATGCTAGATTCAGCTGCCTCTGTGACTGCATGAGGCTTGAGAGGCCATCCAAACACAAATCATAACACTGTTCAAAAGGAAAGAGAAACTTAATTAAATAGGGGAAAGGAGAAAGGAAGAAAAGGGAAAAAGAAAAAAATATATATGTAAATATGTAAGATAGTTATACTATTTTTTAGTTCATTGAAAAGAAAGGTCTGCACTTCTATTGTTTGATTCATTTTTCATATCTACAGCTTGTAATTTGAGCAATTATTTTAAAATAACAATGCATAATGTATCAACCATTGTTACTCTCCTATTATCTTTGAAATTTTGTATCATAATTTTTCTTTTTTCTCTCTAAAATAATAATAAAAATGATAATAACACCCCCTTCTCTTCCCTAGTCCCTGGCAACCACCATTCCATTTTCTGTTTCTAGGAATCTGTTTCTGTTCTATTTTCTGTTTCTCATATAAATAGAATCATACAATATTTGTTCTTTTGTATCTGACTTATTTACCATATTGTATTGAATGTTCATCCATGTTGTACCATGTGTTAAAGCTTCATTCCTTTTCAAAGCTGGGTAATATACTATTTTATAGAAATGCCATATTTTATCATCCATAGTAGTAAATCTGAGCCATTTCCATCTTTTGACTATTGTTAGTAATGCTGCCAGTGAGCATCGATGTACAAGTATCTGTCTACACTCTTGATTTCAATTCTTTTAGCAATGTATCCAGTTACAAGTGTTTTTTTTTTTGTACCAGGAATTGAACTCACAACCTTGTGCTTGCAAAGCAAGTGCTGTGCCACTGAGCTATATTCTTGGCCCACAAGTTATTTTTGAATGCATCAAACTAAGATTAAATTAGAACCTCATTTTACGTGTCAGTGTTGGTAAAATCCCTCAGCTATGTTCACTTACTCTCTTTAAATGCTCTTTTAATATATTTCCTTTCCCTTTGCTACCTTAACCCAATGCAGAAGCTTTTTGCTAACTACATTACTTTCCACATTTGCCCACATTCTGTGATCTCCAAATGAAGAATCTTTATTCAAGTTGTTCCCTGTGATCTCTATGTGATCAAATTCCACTAAGTCTTCAAGTCCCCACTCTTTCAGTTTAAAACATTGTTCCTTCCAAGCTCTTATGGTGCTGAGTTTGTACTATGAGCTCACCTTTTTTTCTCTTGTGAGTTACAGCAGTTTGTTAAGTTGGTGCCTTCAATCAGACTCCTGGAAGGCAACTACAGCATCATATGATGGATTCCCATGTGGCTTTAGCCCGTATTAAGTTTCCCATCCTAGACAGCCATGGTTCCATGCTATTTTATTTTTGTATTTTTTCCCACTTATAATAAGCAGAAAGAAACAAACTTTGTCCCAGACCAACCAAATTTCATTCAATAGTTTAAAAGCTTTTATGGACTTTATTTGCCTTTTACTTGTGTCTGTTTCTGCTCCAGCTATTAGCCAATGAATTTCCCCTCATAGAGCTCAAACCCCTTAGAGAGGTTCTTTTGAGACAACCAAGTACTGAATTTTTATTGCTGTTTGCTCAGGCCATCTCTGTGTTTGGAACCACTGAGACAGAAAGAGTTGGTAGCAAGGGTTGCAGGCTGGAAAGGAATGTTGCAGCCACAAATTGTTAACATGATCTTAT
Organism: Cavia porcellus; assembly: GCF_034190915.1. Lineage (NCBI taxonomy): Eukaryota > Metazoa > Chordata > Mammalia > Rodentia > Caviidae > Cavia > Cavia porcellus. Next base: position 85,023,232 of record NW_026947487.1, read on the forward strand.
ATACAGGAAACCCTGAAGATTTCTCAAATAATTTCTAAAACTGATAAATCAATTTATAATGTTGCAGAACTATAAAATAAACATCAGTGTAGCACTTTTATACACTAACAAAAACTGAAAAATCAATAAAACAATCTCATTTACAATAGCATAAAAATATTTAGGAATAAATTTAACCAAGTAAGGAAATATCTGTATACTGAAAACTATAAAACATTGACAAAAGAAATTTTAAAAGACATATAATTGAAAAGATAGTCCATGTTCCTGGATTGAAATAGTTGATATTGTTAAATGTCCATGCACAAAACAATCTTTAGATTTGATGCAATTACTTTTAAAATTTCAGTAACATTTTTCTCAAAAATAGAAAACAATCTTAAAATTCATATGAATATTAATGTACACCCTGAATAGACAAAGTTAAACTAATCAAAAAGAACAAAGCTAGATGCACCACACTATTTGATTTGAAAATATATTGTAAAACTGTAACCAAAACAATATGGTACATGGATAAAAACAGATACACGGACCAATGGAACAGAATAGAGAGCCAAGAAATAAATCCATATATATAGTCAGTTGATTTTCAACAAAGTTGCCAAAAACATACAATAGGAAGAGAGAAAAATCTCTTTAGTGAGTGGTGTTGGGAAAATTGGATACCCATGAGCATAAGATGAAAGTGGACCTTTATCTTACACAGTGTACAAAAATTAACTCAAAATGGATAAAAGATTTAATCATGTGAAGATGTGTTACTACTAGAAATAAATATAGAAGGTAAGTCTTTTGGCATTAATTTGGCAATTTTTAATGACCTTAAAGTACAGAAACAAAAGCAAAAATAGACAAGTAGGCTCTTACATCAAACTAAAGATCTACACAGCAAAGGAAACAACCAATAGAGCAACGAGATAACCTATTGCGGAACGTGATAAAATATTAGCAAGCCATACAGCTGGTAAGGGACTAGTATTAAAATATATATGTAACTCAACTGAGAAAATAATTCAATTTTTTAAATGGACAAAGGACTTGAATAAACATTGAAGATATACAATATAGTCAACAGGTATATGAAAATAAAGTGCTCAATATCACTGTCTTGGTTACTTTTTTCTCATTGCTGAGACAAAATGCCTGATGCCCAAAATTAAGGAAGGACAGTTTTATTTATTTTGGAGGTTTCAGTCCATACTCAGCTGGTTGTTCGGCAGGGTGGTGTGGTTGAGGGGCAGCCATTCATGGTGGCCGCATACAACAAGAGTACACAGGGAAAGAGAGGGAAACCATGCTCCAATCCCAGTGCTAGACAATTAACCAATCACAAATGCTAGATTCAGCTGCCTCCATGATTGCATGAGGCATGGGAGGGCACTAGACACAAATTATAACACTCCACCCCTAGGGCCCGGAAGACTCATATACATCCTTTATGTAAAAGACAGTTAGTCCATCCACAAAGTTGCCAAAGTCCTAACAGTTTCAATATTACAGAAAAATCCAAATCCAGTCTCCTCTGAGATCTAAGGCAAACTCTTAGCTGTAAGCCCCTGTACAAATGAAAACAAAATTAAACACTTCCAACATGCAACAGCACAAGATAAGCAGTACTATTCCAAAGGGGATACAAAGGATTGGGACCAAAGAAAGTCCAAAATCCCGCAGGGCAAACATTAAATTCTGGAGTTCCATGCTCAGCATCTGAAACAATCTGGTTGTAAGCTCCAAAAGACTTGAGTAATTCCACCACCATGGCACTTCCAGTGGTTTTAGCTCCCAGGGCTTCTCTGTTAAGCCCATTCTGCTCAATTCTTGTAGCTTTCTGGATTCCAAATTTCTGGATTCTCTATTGCAACTTTTGACTTTACACTCACAGCTTCACACACCACCCTCTCAGGGGCACACTTCCTACATCCCAGGTCTTCTTCTGAAATTGGATTAGAAATCTTTTTAACCTCAGAACTCATGTATTCTCCATGCACCTAAAACTAGTATCACATACATGCTGCCAAGGTCTGCTGCCAGCTAGAGCAGTAGGCAGGCTTTCTTCTCTTTTGGGTGTAGTGGGGAGTGTCTGAATCACTGAGCTCTCTGAACCTGATTGTGAGAAACAGCTTTTCTATGCCACCATTCTGGAACATGGTGCTCTGCAGCTTTCTTCTCTGAGCAAAGTTTTTCACTTTTGCAGTTTTGAAGCTGCAGAGTGGAGACCTGCTGCTTCCTGGGATGCTCCTAGGCCATCTTTAGTGTTTCTCTATTTCTTCTCAGCAGTTGAGGGCTCAGCTCTATCTTTACAGTTCACAGCTTTCTGACCAAACTCAAAACATTTTATATCACCATGCTGAGCTCTTTGCTCTTGATTTGCCACATAAATCTTGCTAAAAACCCTCAACAACAGCCATGCTACCATCTCAACATTCACTGTCTTGAAATTTCTTCTGCTAGATTAATCAGTCTGCCACCCTTAAGCTCAGCCTCAGGCAAAGTCTCTGGGCATGAGCAAAATGCAGACAAACTTTCTGCCAAGCCATAACACACATCCTGTGAAGTCCAACAACCAATGTACTCCTTCTTTCCAGCAGAAACCTCCCAAGCCTCATCATTACTAACAGGCTTCCTATCAGCCTTCTGGTCTCCTGAGCTCTGACCAGAATCTCCCATGGAAAACAAGCTGTTCCAACTCTACACATTCAGGCAACATCTCTGAACCTTTCCAAACTCTTCCCCATCAGCCATTTCTGAAGGCACTTGAACCACATTGTCAGATATAGTCATAGCAATGACCAGATTGTGTCTTGGTTACTTTTCTCTCATCACTAAGACAAAAATACCTAAGACCCAAAATTAGGGAAGAAAAGTCTTATTTATCTTACAGTTTTGGAGGATTCAGTCCATACTCAGCTGGTTCCAAGTAGAGTGGTGTGGCTTGAGGGGCAGCCATGCAGGGCAGCTGCAACCAGCAAGTGCAAACAGAGCAAAAGAGAGCAAAAAACACTTCTTCTTTCCTCCCTTATTTTGTATGCTGACACCACTCCTGGGCAGGTGCAGCACTCACGTTGCCAATCCTAGAGCTAGACAACAAACCAATCACAAGTGCTAGAGTCAGCCACCTCCATGAGGCACATGAGGCTTGGGTGGCCACCTAGATACCAATAATAACAATCACTAATCATCTGAAGAGAAAAACAATAATGTATTACCTTACATTTAATGTAAAATCTATTATTAAAAAGAAAAAGTATTGGCAAATGTAGCAAAAAGGAAGCATTTGTACACTGCTTGTAAAAATGTAAACTAATGCAGCCATTATGCAAAACAGTGTGGGAAGGAGTCCTCAAAAAATTGAAAATGTGGCAGAGCAATGCTTCTTCTGAATACTTAGCCAAAGAAGGTGAAATTAGCACCTCAAAGAACTATTTGCACTGTTATGTCCATACAGCTTTGTTCATAATACCTAAGGTAATCATCCTAATTGTCCATTAACAGGTTAACAGGTAAGGAAAGCATGGTATCCATACACAGTGGAATGCTAGTTGGCATCACAAATGAATAAAAGCATGTTTTTCACAACAACATTGGTGGACCTATAGAGCACTACATTAAATGAAATAATACAGGCACAAGGAAATTCTGCAAGGTGTGGGGATGGCAGGTTAGGGAGCTGTGGCTCCAGGTCTACAAAGTTTCAGTTAGGAAGGATAAGCAAATCCCGGAGATCTATTGTGTAACATGGTTACTATTGTTAATGATAAGCTATTACATAGTTGAAATCTGCTAAGGGAGTAGATCTTAAATGTTCTTGCTACACACAAAAAAGTGTAACTATAGGAGGTCATGTATATATTAACTAGCTTGATTGTAGCAATCACTTCACAACATAGATGTATATCAAAATGTCATTTTAAAGCCATCACTATATATGATTATTATCAAGTATACCTCAATAAAGCTGGTCAAAAAATAAGTAAAAAAAAAGCTCTAATAAATTCCTCTGAAATTAAAAAAGAAGAAGAGGAAGAAGAAATTAACATCAAGGGAAAGGGAAAGTCCAGGCTCATTTGGGCCTATCTTCTTGAGGTTGTCATTACCACAACTCTGGCATTATTAGATTTTTTTTAGTACTAATCACATGTATTTATAACACTTGTGTATTTTTAATGATCTTATAACATATATCCTATACCTATATATCACTACTCCTTCACTCAATATTAATTTAAAATCTAGTCCACTCATCTTCATTCTTGTCAAACATTCTATCCTATGAGGATGCCTTAATTTATTCATCTTCTTGTTAATAAACATTTTATTACCAAGTTTTAAAATGTTAACAAATAATCCTATAGTAAACATTTCTGTATAGGCCTCCATAAACTAACAGAGGATTTCCTTTGTGTTCCATAGAACTACCTCATTATAACAAAGAAACATTATTGCTACACTGTTGCTGCTGAATGCTATAGTTTCCCTAAGAGGAACTTTATCTTGATATCAATCAACTTGCTATTATGTTTCTCAGCATCAAAGACCAAAGCCCTGGAGGAAATGGAAAATGTGTCTAACCAGGCTCTGTTGGGGCTCTTGGGATCTCTCCTTCAGCAGGAGCTCAAACCCCTTCTGAGCCTCAAACCCCCTCCCTTTGCTCTATGGGTTGGCCACCGCCTCCCTCTGCTGCGATCTCCTCCTTCCCTGGGGAGGTTTGGCGTTTCCATAAGTGAGAGGCACATGGCATCCAGCCACAGGCTGGTGCATTGCAAAAAACAAAACTGCCCTTTTTCCAAGGATCCCCTGACAAATTAAGCTGGTCGCTTTGAGTTCTCTCTTTTATACTAAAGATGGCCAGGCTTGAGGCTACACTTCCTGTAAGAATAAATCCTGCATGAGAAAAACTGCAGCCAAGAGAGAATGGGGTATAATTCAATGCCTGAACCTCCAAAAGGCCATCTACTGAAAAAAGAAGATGCAAAACAGGATGTAGGGGGGCTCATTTCTGGTTACTTTTTTTTTAGTACATTATAAAAAGATGTAGTTAGAAGATGTCTGACAGGCTACATCCACACCTCTGAGGAGTGGGTTAAGGATGTGGGGGTGGTGGGAAGAAAATAGGATCTTTTATTTTAGCTTCATTCAATTTTGTTCTTTTTCTTTAATAAGCATGTGTGACTTTTATATAGTAAGGAACATTTACAGAAGGCAGGCTGTCATCTTCCCAGCCTCTCCATGCAGCTCAAAAGAGCCCGGTTCATTTTAAGAACATTCAATATAAATAATTGGTAACAAAGATTATTGTATTTCAAAATTGTCTGATATCATTAACATTCATCAGTCAATAAGGACTTACTGAATAAGCATCTGAATGGGAAGATCTTTTGGGGGATTGAAGTGTGATGTAGCTAAACCAACCGATCCCTAAAGAGAGCTCCAACTGTCCCTCTGTGTGTCCCTTGCTGTAGAATAAAGCAATATAAGAGGCCAGGGACCCATCTGTCAGACTAGCTGCTAAATATCCTGCCTCACTACAGAAATAGACATTCTGGATTACCAGCTACACCATCTTACTGAGACAGACAGGAGTGACAAAAAGCTTTGGGCAACAAATATCTCAACTGACAGTTGCAAGAAACGGGGGGGGGGGGGGCAGTCATAACCATAGCCCAGTTTTCAACATGATGTTTGAGGCTCTTCCAATGCAGGCTTCTTCCCCAGTCACTTCAGCCTCCACCACCCTGTCCACCTCCACTCATCCCCACCATATCCTGTGAGCCCCACCCACCCCCAGGTCTCCCTGCCTCTCCCAGCCCACCTTCTCCAAGCTGTCAGTCATCTTATCCTGTGCATCATCTTACCCTTCTGATCATCTTACCCTGTCTAGGACCACGTTCCTGTCCCTGCCTGCAAGCAAGAAGCCCCAGCACCTCAGGATGGTCATAATGTCTTCTGCCATCCAAAACTGGGCCTAGTAGCCCACATCTATAATCCCAGAACTTTGAGTTCAATCCCTGGTACAAAAAACAAAAGTCTCATGATTTAGAATCTGAGACAGAAAACTGCAAGTTCGAGTCCTGCCTGGGTACTCAGTGGAGCCCTATGTCAAAATAAAAAGGGCTGGGGATAAAGGCTCTGGTTTCAGTTTACAGCAAAAGCAAAGCAAAATTCTTCTCCCATCCAGCCTTTGCCCGTCCAGGTTGCACCATTCCCATCACTCCCCACGTCAGTGAGCCACCTCACCAAACCTCACCAAGACAGCCAGGCTCAGATATGGTCTCCCAGTCCCTCCTCACGGATGCCCCCTTCCGCATCTTGTCTTCCCTGTCTCTCTGCAACTTCCACGCTTAGACTTTAGAAGCTAGGCCTAAAGAACCAAATTCTACCTTTGCCACTTAAAAACAGCTACTCTTAGTACATAATATGCAAAATATTATTATTAGCTCACTTAATTTTCACAATAAGCACAAATGGTCACATAGGTACTATCATTAGTGTTACTTGACAGATAAGGAACTGAGGCTCAGGGTTAAGAAAATGGCTCTGTCACCCCGAGTCCTGGATGCTGACCACTGAACCATATCAGAGCCATCTGTAGATGTGTCTGACTTCTGCACTCAACCAGCAGAGTCCCACAGGGAGGGCTGTGTCTGACTTGCTTCTGTGGTGCCAACCACAGGGCCAAACACAGAAGTTCAAGGAAGGGCTGGGACAAATGGGAGAGGATGGCGAGCCAGAGAAAAAACAGCCTTTGGAGTTTGGTAGGGGAGGTTTAGCCTAATACTGGTAGCTCGGAGCATTCACTTTTTCATTCATCAAACTCATGTTTATTGAGCAATTGCTATGTAGCTCTACAGGTAAGAAGCAAAGAAAATCATTGCCTGGGAGAGCAATAAGGGCTAGGAAGAAAACCAAAGCCTAGTGAGAAAGCAGGGGGTGTGCCAGGGCTGGTAACTGTGTGGAGAAAGCTAGAAGGGCTCTGTTCATGGTGCCAGGAGTCCACTTGGAAAGTTTCTGCAGTAATCAGATAGATTGCTGAGGCTCAGACCAGGAAGGAAAGACAGTTTTCAGTGAGACGGGATGGCTTTGAGATGTACTAGTAAATGTAAATTTACTGTCTCTTTGCCACTGTACAGTGAGGAGCCTGGTGGGGAAGCCTGTTTCACTGAGCAAGTCTTTGATGAAGTCATTAACATGGTTAATTCTCTTAAATCTTGACTTGAGTCCAGAATTTTCTAATAGTCTGTGTGATGAACTAGAGAGCACTTCTGCCAACCAAGGTCAGTGGTCATCTCGAGGGAAAGCAATGGCTTGAGGGAAAGAGTGGCCAAACAAACAGCTCCCTTTAAGAACGATTGTTGGGTGGGGGATATAGCTCAGAAGCAAAGCACCTGCCTGCCAAGTACTAGGTCATGAGTTTGATCCCTGGTACCTAAATAAATAAATAAAAGAACAATTATCCTCTTCCATGCAAGAATGACTGACGGAAAAACTAGGGGTGCCCAGACTTGGACATTTGGCAAACATCATCTTAGCAGTAAATGAAATGAGCCTGTCACTTGGAGGAAAATGACGGAAAGATTTGTTAGCAATTATAAAAGTTGAGTTTTCAAGTGTAAATTGGCATTTGGAAAATTTGTATCTACCACTGTGAATCTGACAGCTTTCCAAGATTTACATTCTTTTCTGATTAAATTGGTAGTGATGTTAATAAATGTGATTTTTAAATTTTGTATAGGAAAATATCTGAAAAATCTGCATAACTCACTGAAACAATATTTCCCCATGAGCAAATATAACATTACAAAATCACACCAGTGAAGAGCCAATCAAATAGCAAAGCAAACCAATGAATTTCAATATGAGACTACAAAAGTTAATTGGCAGGACTGCAGATTGCAGATTTCACTGTGCAGTTAACCTATAAGATAAACTATATATGTGTGTATACATTTGCATTTTTTTAAGACAGGATCTCGCTATGTAGTTCAGGTTGGCCTTGATCTCATGGTGATCCCCTGCCTCAGCCTCCCAAGTACTGAGATTATAGGCATATTCCACCATGCCCAGCCAAAATAAACTTTTAATTGTCAAGTTTTAGTACAGTATCAAAGAGAGCTACAATTATGTATAAAGATCATTAAACTGGGTATGATGGTAATACCTGTAATCCCAGCACTCCAAGAGGCTGAGGCAGGAAACTAACAAATTCAAGCCCAGTCTGGGTAATTTAGTGACTCAGTGAGATCTTGTCTCAAACTAAAAAATAAAAAAGGGGCTTCCTGTGGGTATAATTTGGCATAAAGTCCTAGGGTTCAGTTCCTCATGCCAAAAGAAAGAAAGAAGAAAGAAGAGAGAGAAAGAAAGAAAGAAAGAAAGAGAGAAAAGTGAGAGAGAGAAAAAACAGATCCACCATAAAAATGGTCTGCATTGGCCAGGTGTGGTGGTGTGCACACCTGTAATCCTAGCATTCTGGCAGGCAGAAGCAAATTTGAGTCTCAGCTGGGAAATTTAGTGAAACCCTTTCACAATTAAAAAAAAATTTTTTTAAGGACTAGAAGATAGTTCAGTGGTAACGCTCCTGGGTTCCATTTCCAGCACAAAACAAATTTTTTAAATCTGCCCTTTTCAACTATACATCTGGGTGAAGTCAAATTTTCTCATTATATGTACTGAGTCAGTCTGATAGGGCTGTTACAACAGAACACCACAGGGATGTGGTTTAAACAGCAGGCATTAATTCTATAATTCTGGAGGGCAAAAATCCAAGATCCAGGTAACTTGTTTGTTTGTTTATTTTTATTTTTCTGAAACAGGGTCTCACCATGTGTGGGAGTACACACTATAATCCCAGCCCTCAGGAGACTGAGGCAGGAGGATTGCTGGGAGCTGGAAGCCAGCCTGGGCTATAAAGTGAGCTAGAGGCAGATCTGCACTGCAGAATGAAAGTCTGTCTAAAACACATGCACACATACATGCGCATGTGTGTGCGACTTTGAACTATGTATTCAAGCTGGCGTTGAACTGACCATGTAGCCCAGGTCCTAAATTCATGGTGACCCTCCTGCTCCACTCTGCCAAGTGCTGGGATTATAGGTGAGCACTACCATGTCCTGCCAAGATCAAGGTATCTTATCTACAGGGCTGGTTTCCCTTGTGGCTTATCACTTTGGCTTGTGATGGTTTTCTTCAGATATCTTTACACGGTCCTCTCTCTGTGCCTGCACCCACATACCATTTTATAAGGACACCAATCCAGGTAGGTTAGGGTTGCCTTAATGTCGTCTTCCTAACTTAATTCTTTGAAGATCCTGTCTCCAAACACAGTCACATTCTGAGGTACTGGGGGGACCTCAACATATGAATATGGAAGGAAGTAGATGCAGTTCAGCCCATAATGTTATGGTACACTTCAATGGAATAACAGTGCGAGGAGCCACAGCAAGACTGTTTTAAAGCCCAGGGTGTCTGAGCATGCATAAGGACACGACCTTGCTGTTGGGCACAGGTGCACAGTGGGATACATTTATCTACGCATATCTAGACCACTATGCATGCGCTACTCGGTTATGTCAGCATACAAGAATGTAAACTTGGGTAATATACACAAGCCAGACAATTAAGGTGCTGCTTGCTGTTGTTGCTGATGTCTGTTGTACTTGCTTTTTAGGGGACCTCACCCATTCAGCCACCCAACCCTGACAGGTGGTATAGTCAGCAAAAAGAGTGGGGTCGGCAGCATTAAGGCCAATGTCCCCTTGGCGTCTGTGGAAACAGTGAGGGAGAACCCCCAGGGGAGAAGAATGCCAATATGTGTCCCATAGCCTCGCTTTGGTTACCTGAGGTCATCTTGGCATCTTGGAAGGCCGACCCTGATGAAACCCAGGAAGTGCAAGAAATGGAAGTCCAAGAAGTCCGAGGGTGTGACCAACTTGTAGCAGGTCCCAACTCAAGCCCATGGGCATTGGCAGACCTGCGCCACCCAGGAGGTGTCAGTGTGAGAAAGAGTCCCAGCAGAGACCCCCGCCCACTACTGATGGGAGCAGCCGCAGCCAGCAAGACCTGGGCAGGAGAGAGCGGGAGCACAGCAGCCACAGCTCTCCCCCAACTCCTGCCAGCACCAGGCCAGGACCCCAAGGGCTGACAATCCCCACCACAGCCGGTCCAGCAGCAGGGATGAGAATGGCCATGGCAGTGTGTCCTGCCGGCCATACCAGGAGTCCCCATCCCACTGCAACAGACTGAGGAGGACCTGAAACAATGGCTTAGCCACAGATAACATAAAAGGACAGCCCTGCTCAGGAAATGGCTGCACAGGTGGTGTGCAGATGCCTGTGGCTGCTGCTGGGAACCTGTATGATGGCTGGGGACATGGGCTTCCAAGGCCAGGCTTCAGCCACAGTCAGGAGGTGACCATGAGACACTAGCACTTGAACTGCATGCAGCGATGGTAGAGTGGAGGGGATCTCTAGTGACACTGAGCAAGCCACAGGCCTGCTGGTGACATGCAAACCAGGATAGGTGACATTGCTCTTGATCTTACCAGAACTGAGCCAGTCTCTGGGGCTCAGGCAAGGAGAGTTCAAGTGACAGTAAGTATCAGACGCTTGGCTCTGGCCCTTATGAAACTTATGCTTCTGCTGAATGCATCTTGGGAGTGGACATATATCCACACCACACACCACTGACCCTCTTATCGGCTATATGGGTTGCATACATGAACAGTATTGATTGCCTGAGGAAAAACCATCTTAAAATTGGAAGAGTGATATTCCCTGCACATGGCCTTTCCACACCCCCACCCCCACCCCCAGTATGGCTTGCATGGAAGCCAGACAAGATGTGGTGAACGACTGTGAATTGTTAGAAATTGAATAAAGTGACTTCTCCATTGCTATTACTCCTGACAGTCAGGGCCAATTTGCCTTCACCTGGGAGGGTAGGCAGTGGACCTTCCAGGGGTTGCCACAAGGCTATTTGCATAGCCGGACTTTGTGTCATGGCCTGGTGGTCCAGAACTTGGCCACCTGGACCAAGCCACTCTGTGTCACTATTCCATTATATTGACGATGTTATGTTAACAACTGATTGCCTTGCAGATTTGGAAGGCCTGCACAGAGTCTGAAGGAAGTCTGCTGGCCTGGGGGCGGGCCATCAATGAAGACAAGGTCCAGGGACCTGACTTCAAAGGTGTTATTTAGTTGGGTAAAATGAAAACAATGCCAGATGCCATTGTTGATTAAAAAAATTCCAGGCCCAGACAGAATGCCAACTGCAGGAATATATGGGCTTATTGGGCTTTTGGCAAGCATAACAAAGGACCCAGAAGAAAATCATACAGGACTGGAAAGAAACAGCAAATGCTGCTTTCAGGACTCAGAGAGGGCAGTCACACAGATGCAAGTCCTCTGAGTTAATGACTCTATCCTGCCACTTACGCCAACAGTGTGCATAGATGGTGTTGGGTTGGGCTGGAGCACAAACAGGGAAAGTGGAAGAACCTTGTTGGGTTTGGTCACAGTTAAGGAGGGGAGCTGAAAGCCTGTATTCTCTGAGTGGCAGCAGCAATGTATGCTGTTTTGCACACCCGTGAAAGTATCCCAGGGCAGCAGACAGTAGCAGTACAGGCTATAATCCCAATTGAGGGCTGAGTCCATACATGAACATCCCAACCCAGGAGTACAGTGGCCCAGGCCCCCATCTTCACGCATATTTGCAGCCCATTGGCAGCTGAACAGGCAGCGGCATCGGTATCAGTGATGTATACGACACAGGAAACCATACAGAATGATAGATTACAGTTTATGACACACCTAGCCCCCACACAGAAGGAAAAGAAGGACCTCTGGCTGATGCCTAGTGTATGGATGGGTCCAGCATGGCACAGCCCCACAGTGGATGACAGTTGCTGTCCAGCCCATCACAGAAATCTTCTGCTTTGAAACTAGAACAGGCAGGTCAAGCCAGTGGGCAGAGTTCAGGCACTGTGATTACTCGTAATGCATGAAGAAAGTCCCTATGTGTGTGTATGGACAGTTGGGCCATCTTGAGGGGGCTGGTGTTCTGGCTACCCATGTGGGCAGCCCAGGATTGACAGACAAAGTACTGACCCTTGTGGGGTGCTGACCCATGGCAGGACTTAGGGAAGTGTGAACAATCAACTGACCATGTCGTGTATCATGTTTCAGGACACATGCCCCTCCTCTCATCAGGGAATGACTTGGTGGATGCCTTGACAAGGCCTACAATGGTTGACTGCTGCATATGGCATGCCACAGGAAACTGATCACCTCCTATGGGATGCAGCTAGGGGTAGCATCTGACCAGGTAACGCATTTCATAGTGGCCCTGGTATCACAATGGGTTGCTCACAAGCGGTAAAGTTCCCTCAACCCTCCAAAGGGTGGGATGTGGGGAACCACAGCAAGATTGTTTTAAAGCCTGGGATGTCTGAGGAGGCATAAAGACTTTGGTGTAGATACAGGATACATTTATATAAGCATGACTGAGCATGGACCCCCATGCATGCGCTAGACAGTTAGGACAACATACAACAATGTAAACTTGATAACGGGAATTATATATGAGCCAGACAACAAAGATGCTGCTTGCTGTTGGGGATCTCACCCATAAAAATACCCTTTCAGCCCCCTGACTGCACAAACCCAATTACAACCACTTAATAACACAAGCAGACATAACAGTTCAGCTATCTTCTATTAAGTCAACATCAAAAAGATATATAAAAATGAGCAATACTGCTATTCTCCTAAATGATTTGTTCATAAGATATAATTATTTTTCACTAAATCGTGTTGCTAACATGTAATGGAGGTATTGTTTTCATAAGAATTAATAGGGGTGCCGGGCGTGGTGGCTCACACCTGTAATCCCAGCACTCGGGAGGCTGAGGCAGGAGGATCGTTGTGAGTTCGAGACCAGCCTAAGCTACAAAGTGAGCTCAAGGCCAGCCTGAACTGCACAGCAAGACCTGGTCTCAAAAAGACCAAAAAGAAAAGAAACGAAAAAGAATTAATAGGGGTGGAGAAGGGAAAATTTTAAAAATGAGAAAAGAAAGAAAGCATGGAAACAAAACTTTGTAAATGGGGAGGGAGGAGGAGTTGAAGGGAAGGCGAGGGGCCTGGGGACAGAAAAAGCCATAGCATGTACAGGTACAAATTCTCTGTGGTAAATGTGATTGGTACGTATATCTAAATATATCAATAAAATGTAACGAAAACAAAATAAATAAACTTTTAAAAGTCTCACAGTTTTGAGGTCTAATAGGTAATTTCTGTCTTTGGTTCATATAATGTATATCTATATGAATCTATATGAACCAAAGCTTGTTAGAATGCCAATACTTTTTATCAAGCATTCGTGAGATCACAAAGTTTGAGAACCATGATTTACAATGCCAACGAATTTGTGTTTGGGTCCTTTGTCCAAATATCCCATGAGGAGTCACCTTCAGGGCATTCATGCTTGTTCTCTCTCCTCTCCAGGGAAGGTGGCAAAAGGGTATTTGGGGAGCCGTATCCATCATCCATCTTAGTCGCTTTCCTTGTCACTGAGTCACAGTCCCCGACAGTTGTAGTGAAAGGATGAAGGGTTTACTTTTGCTCACATGTTTGAGACATTTCAGTCCTGGCTTCGGGGCAGGAAGGCACGTGGAGGGACCTGGGCAGAGGAAAGTGGTTCGTGTTGTGGGGAAAGCTGGGGTGCTGGCAGGAAAGCAAAAGGGCCCTGGTGAGGCTTCTGGTAAATAAAGAACTGGACCCGTGCTGGGGAGAGCTGAGGAGCCTGCCCGGCTGCCCTCACGCCAAGGCTGCATTCCCTCCTCCCTCGTCTCCAAGTAAGCACGAAAGAAACAAGGCCAGTAAGTCATAAAAACTCATACTTATCCCCATTATGTGGCCTTGAGGCCTTCTAAAGTTTTCACTTATTAATTGGAAAGGCTTTATTCTGGGCTTCTTGATATGGAAATACTTAAAGCTATAGTATATGAAGTTTTATTCAAATATTTCAAGGAAAAAGACAGACACTATGGTAACTACTATTAAGTCGGGTTATTTGGTGGTGAAGCACTAGGTTGCTGAAACAGTCATGCTTTGACCTGTATTGTTATATTGTTATGTCCTGTTTTATCTCAGTCTCTGCCTTATTCATTAAAAAATTATTTAGTTATTTTTTATGTTTTTTTTAATTAAGGGGAAAAATTTAAAAAATTAGCAGGGTATATAATAGTAACTTTTTTGATTTCCTATTAACTTGTTTTGAAGTCCTGTAATACTCCCACTATCTTGCTTTGACTGATTAGACTCTGTTCCATTCTGTATGATAGTATCAAGTTTGAGGATATAGGCAACTACTTTGAAGGCAATAAGATTCACTAAGATGCCCATTCTGGTTTGACTATTGTCTCCTTTGGAAGTCCTGTAATGTTTACAATGCCTAAGTTTTATTGGTCTTGTTCTCTACTGTTTTGTTCAACTTTATAATATATAATGAGATAGACAATTCTTTTTAAGGAAACAAGAGACATTGTTGATAACCATTGTTGATAACCTTGTACTCGGTTTTACATCATGTGCTATGTCTATCCTTGGTTTGACTGACAGCTTTGTTTTGCCATATTTGACTTTATTCTCTCCCCCTCCCAAAAAAGTAATAAGAACTAAGGAGTAATAAAACCCAAAATGTGTAAATTTTGTTGTAAAAAAGAGAGGGGAAAAAAAAGAGTTCTAAATGATACAATAGCAAGAGTGTTTAGGGGTGTTAAATAGCTGACCATATTAATGTTTTTGGTTGGATCATTGAACACCACTGTTTGCAGTCTCACTGTTTGAGTGTCCACTTTGTATGCTTTGATACTGTGATTTGAGCAACTATCTCTAAGATGATAATATGTAATCTATTAACCGGTGATTTCTTACTGTTTTTTGTTTTTTTTTTTTTTTTTTTTTTTTTGTAGTTCTGTATTACTTGTACCCTTACACTGCTTTGTTTTGTTTTGTTTTTTCTCTTTTTCCTTTTAAATAAAATTTTAAAAAAACTCATACTTAGACACTTGCACACCTACATACAAATATGTAGACATATTTATATATTTCTTTCACCTTATTAATACACTAAAATGAACATGCATCCTTTCTGCTAACTCAGCCTGGAATATAACTCTGCTGTACCCCTCACAAGATAAGCACCTGGACAGCACAAAGGGCCCGCAGAAGTGCTTATCCAAAATACCCGTAAGCAGTGGAGGGGGCAATGGCCAAATCAGGGGTCTCAGAGCCCAAAATAGCCAATCAAGGTACACCAACTCTCCTAGGGGAGAGGCCCTTTCTCATCATGTAATAAAAGAGGCTGAGAGCAGAGACCCCTCGCCCAGAGGCCGCTCTGGGCTCCGGCGTTACTCGGATAAGGTAGCTATCTCCGGCTTCCTCTCCTTTTCCCAGTTAAGCGATTTTGCTTCCCCATTTCTCCCCCTTTTTCAATCAAGTGATTTTGTTTGTCTTCCTGACTTCCATCTCTAATTCTTTTATTGATGGAGGTGTTTTTACAAAATCTACCCTCACCTGACATGATGATGTCATGGTGAGTGGGAGCACAGAGACAGGCAAGGAGACACACTTTTCAGGATCACGCCCCGGTTAGTTACCTACCTCTGATCAGACCCCATCTCCTAACAGCAGGCCCACTATGTCGCTCTCTTGATCCGGTCACCTTCCAAAAGTGCCACTTGAGAGCCCTTGAGATTTGTGGGCAGCATTCTTGATCTAAACCCTAAGACCTCCTGTTCTCTGAGACAAGCAACCCCGTTTCCTCAAAGACGTGCAGTTTCGACCCCTGCCCCTTCTAACCTGATCACCATCCCGAATCATCTCTACAGGAAATCTAGAGTACTGTCATTCAGGTCTTAGTTTACACGTCATCTCTTTGGGGAGACTACGCCTAGCACCCCTTCTCATGCCCCACCCATAGGCCAAAAGTGGGCTTTCAAGGTAACCTGCATTCTTCCTTCACGGGCACTGCAGAGGTAGTTCTGAGTGTATTCGTTTCCCATCAGCCTGTTCTAGTTAAAGCAGATCCACAAAGCTAATCTGCCCATCCTTCTCCTTCATCATTGCATCTTTTGTTCTTCAAGGAAAGAAAGGATGATGCTGTGCATTTGATTGCTGTGGGGCAGGAGGAAGGGGCTCTCCAGCTGCGCCTGGGGTCCTGCAGGAGGGGGAAGGCTGGGACGTGGCACCATTCATGAAGACACTTCCCACCTTAAGCCACAGGAACTTTGTGATGAGATCTACTTTCCCGAGTACTTGCAGCACTTGCAAACCAAGACACTGCAGTGTTGAGGAAAAAATGGGGGGCGCTAGCTTGTGTGGTTAGGTTCTCCACCTTTCTCTTTGTTCCCCGACAAGCCCACTGAAGGAGCAGGGCAGAGAGACAGAGAGACAGGCAGACAGACAAACCAGAGGAACTGGGCCACCTTCTTCCGGTGACCTCCTTTCCAGAGAAAAGACAGTAATGCAAATAAATTCTCTTTTGTTTTCTTTTTTGTTTTGGTCTTGTGTGCACTTGGGAAATGCAATTGAGAGAGGCCCTGTGTGCAGGCCATGGCAGTGCCACAAAATAAGTTTTAACAATGAGGAAAGAAGGAAACCATTGTTGAAATATAAATTGGTAAGACACAGTCCCTGGGGCCTGCCTTGGCAGTGAGGATAATCGAGCTTACATTTTAAAGGTCAGTTTTAACCAGCTCATGAGGCGAAGGGCGGCAGTCTCATCATCCTCATGATTAAACATAAAACTTAAACTACTGCATTCATCCTGGCACCAACTGTAAATAAAACACACATGAGAACAAAATAGGCAAACTTTACACTTCCCTTCTGGAATAATGCAGCCATTTACGGGCACACAGCTGACAGAAGCTGCCGTTAAAGCTGCTTCCTAACAAGGCCCGGCCACTGGGGCCTCGCGTGGGTGGAGGAAAGCTCTGAGTCAGTTGTCTCTCCTTCATGTATTGGCCATAAATTGGAGAGCAGAAGTAGCAAAAGACGTTGACTATATGGACATTTGAATTATCTTTTTTAAAAAAATGTTTGCTTTCTCTTTACAAAAATGATTTTAAAAGAAACCAATATGTTACATTCATTATGGAGAATTTCTAAAATTGAGACAAACAGCAAGGAAAAAAAATACCTGAAATTCTAGTTGTAGTATTTCTTTCCTGTGTTTTTTTCTGTGTCTATATTTACTTCATGTCTGTCTATATTTTACTTCATAGCATTAAAGTATATAGTTTTCGATCCTGCTTTTTTTCTCCTTTAATACTTTCATTTTTTTCCATGTCATTAGTCTTCAAAAAGACAGCTTTTAACAGTGGCATAAAAGTCTACTTGGGGGCCTCCCCTAAAACTGAGCGTCCCCATTCTTTAAGCATCCTACTACACGTTCAAAGATAAATTGTAGGGAGAGACTAAGATAAATCATCAGAAATACAGGAGTAGTGATATACCTTACCTATCATTTCAATCTTTGTTGGACTAAACAGACAAAAGGAGTAGAGAGGTCAAAGATAAGGAGAATACAGTTACTACATATTCTGAAGCCTGTCTTCTGAAACACATAGATTTCTTTTTATGTATGAATGGAAAACATTGTAACTGCCCATCAATAAATGGTTGGGGAAATGAAATGTGATATATACATACAATGGAATATTATTCAGCCTTAAAAAGAAGGAAATGCTTTCATATGTAACAAGAAGTGTGGAAGACAGTATGCTAAAGAAGTTAAATAACCACAGGAGGACAAATAATGCATGAGTTCACTTATATGGAGAGTTTAAAACTCATAGCAACGAAGAATAGAATTATACTTGCCATTGCCTGAGGCTGGAGGAGGGGAAAGAAAATAAAATTGTTAATTAGAAAGTGTAAGACTTCAGTTATATGAAATTAATAAATCCTAGAGATCTGATACTGCATAGAGTGCTAGTAGGTAACACTATTTGCTGAATACTTAAAAATTTAAGAGGGGGTAGCTGGGCATGGTGGCACATTCCTATAATCACAGCACCCAGGAGACTGAGGCAGGAGGATTACTTAAGTCCAGGAATTTGAGGCCAGCATGGGGTAATAGTGAAACCCTGTCTCAAAAAAAAATCTAAAATAGACAATCTTATGTCAGTAGATTCTTACCACAATAAGATAAAATAGAAGTAAGATAAAAATTGTACATATTAGAAATAACACAAATCACGCTTTCTGATCATATACAAAAACCTAGAAATAAATTTAATATAAAAGCAAAAAGCCAACCATCTGAGGATGTCAAGACTTTCTATCAAAACCACTCATGAACAAAAAATAAATTCACAGAATATGCTACTATTTGAATATGTTCCCAACAGTTTATTGGAAACCAAAATGTATATGCTTAGGGTGTTTGGAGATAGAGTCCTGGGAGGTTACTGGGATTCAATGAGGCTATAAAAGTGAACTCTCAGAGTGGCATTAGTGGCTTTATAGGCAGAAGAAGAGAGATCCAAGCTAGCACTCACACTCTGTCTCATCATGTGACAGCCAGCACCAGGTTGGCTATAGCAAGATTCTCTCGAAAGCTGATCAGATGCTGGTGCTGTAATCTTAGATTTCTAAGCCTCCAGGATCATAAGCTAAATAAATTTCTACTCTTTATGAACTATCAAGTCTCAGGTATTTTGTCATAGCAAAAGGAGAAGACTAAGACGTAGTATTTTGGAAATAATGCTAATAAAACACTACATGTCAAAGTCTAGAGCTAGAGCTGTGCCTGGAGGTAAATGCCTAATCTGAAAACACACTTTGCTGAATAAGAAAGAAACACCACTGTCAACCAAATGCACCCAAGAAATTAGCATGAGGAACACTATGTTTGCTTTTGGAGCTCCCCAAGGAGAGCAGCCCACTTTAGTAAACTTTCCAGATTCAAATGCTTCAGGTAAGTATGACATTGAGAGATGAAAAACAATAAATATCACAACTCCAGGGCTTATTCAGAACCTGTCGATGTCGCTCCCGGCCGGCAGGAAGGACACACAACAAAGTCTGGCAGTGGACAACCTTTTCTTTTATTTTCCTTCTCCGTACAGCCTGCCCTGGGATCGCTCCCAGCCGAAGCCTCCTTTGGTCCGCTCCCCGCGGCTCCTTTTGGGCTTCTACTTCCGGGCTTCTTCTTCCCCCCCAGGGGTGGCACCAGTATATATACGGATACAGTGTCCAATCATGTTAAAGTAAGCAAGGCAAGCTGATTGGCTAACATCATCAGTTGCCAGGCAGACTATATTGTTGAGCGGGTTGCTTACGCGGTAAGCAGGAAACTAACGTGCTCGATGGGAGGGGTAATCTACCTCAGGCTTTACTCTTTACTACAGGCCTCACGTCCGCCAAGTGAGGCGACCGGGCTGGGGGCTGCGGCTCCCAACATCTCCCCCTTTTTTATTTTTTATGAATGTGCGCATCGTAGCCCTTCCTGGACTGGGTGCAGAGGCTTATGCCCTATGTGTAGGCCCACCGTAGGTCCTTGGCTTAGACCCTGGTCGGCCGTCCCATGGTCTGCCAAGGCCCTGAGGCCCTCGTCCTTTTTTTTAGGGCCAGGCACAAACTGGACGGAACCTGGATGCACACAAGCTTGCACTCATTTCCTCTCCGTAAAGAAATCCCCTCGGAGAGAAATCTAGACCTGGGCAGCGTCTAACAGTCCAGCGGCTTACGTGCAGAATGGGGTAGGGCCTGGCTTAGGTTGAGTCGCACCGGGGGAGTACGCTCTTACCCGTCATTGACTCTCCTACCCAGCTATGTCATAATTTTTTAGAGGAGGAGTGTGGGAAGCTCACCGTCCCTAGACTCGGTCGTAGGCTAGGCGAGCGAGCCATGCATATGCCTGAGGATCTTCTTGTCCATTTCGGGCTACCGCTATTTCTATTCATCTTGTTGGTTGGTCTGTGATGGATCTCCGGTAGGGCAGGTCTGATCTTCAGTCGAGGGCTTTGTCGCCCGTGTCAGTCTCTCCGGTGCCCACAGTGGTTCTCGTCCCGATTCCTGTGGGAAAACACAAACCGCGCCTCGGTTCCAGCTGACCACTGGATCCGGGCCCATCCATTGTCCTGTCAGGACATCTTTCCACTTCACCCACCCTTTATGGTTGGGGGAAGGGTTGCAGTGCTCCACGGCTGGGGAGCAATTATCATTATTTAAATTTAAAAAATTGTGTGTGAATAGTGCCATGGATAATCGTGCCTTTGGGGCCAGGCCTTGGCCTACTCCCCCTTTTTGTTTTTGTAAAATTTCTTTGAGGCTTCTATGAGCCCTCTCAATGATTCCTTGACCTTGGGGATTGTATGGGATACCATGTTTTAATTGAACCTCCATCATTTTGCAGAACTCATTGAAGGCTTTGCCTATATAGGCTGGTCCATTATCAGTTTTTAATATTTTTGGTTTGCCCCATGCGGCCCAAGCCGCCAGGCAATGATTGATCACATTAGACACTTTTTCACCTGTTTCTGCTGTTGCGAATATGACGTGAGAACAGGTGTCTGTGGAAACATGAACATATTTAAGGGTCCCAAACTCCTGTATATGTGTGATGTCCATCTGCCAAACATCACCAGGGATCAAACCTCGAGGGTTTACTCCCATCGGTATGGCAGGTTTGTATGTGGCACAGGAGTCACATAGTCGCACGATATCTCGTGCATCTGCTCTGGAAACATGGAAATGGTTTGCTAGTGTCCTGGCATTGACATGAAACTTATCATGGAAGGCACGGGCTCGCTCGATTGGTGTTAGTAAGGTAAAAATCCATAATGGGCGAGTGGCAGTATCAGCAGCCGCATTCCCCTGTGCCATGGGCCCTGGCAGGGATGTATGTGCTCTTATGTGGGTGGTGAAGACCTTATGGTGTCTGTTCTGAAGCAATGTCTGGATAGACAGGAACAGCCCAGCCACTGTGGAAGTGGATCTAATTAAACCGGCAGTCTCAAGCACTTGCATAGCATTGACCACATACCTAGAATCGGAGACAATATTAATGGCTTCTGAGAACCGTTCAAGAATCATTTTAACGATCTGCAGTTCTACCACCTGAGGCTGATCAGGTTCAAATTGTATGGTAACCGGGGGCTTGCCTAGGATCACATAGGCGCCTATCCCCGTCTTGGAGCCATCTGTGTATATTGTAGTTGCTGGGACTAATGGCTCAGAGGCAGTAACCTTTGGAAAAATTATAGGGTGCTGAGTGACAAATGACAAGATAGGGTCTTTAGGGTATTGATTGTTTATATCCCCATGGAAAACACATCTCAGAATGGCCCACGTATCTATGCAGGCAGCCAGGGTCTTGATCTGGCTGGCGGTATAGGGTACTCGGATGGCTTGTGGTCCTGAGCCAAAATGTTGGACAGCTCTATCATGCGCTTCAAGGGCCAATGAAGCGACTGCCTCCGGGTAATGCTCTATGACTTTTGCAGGTGAGACCTTAGGGTGTATCCACAGTAATGGTCCTTTCTGCCAAATCACCGCTGTGGGCTGTAGACTAGTCTGTAGCAAACAGACATCAAAGGGTCGCCCTGGTTCAATTCTGTGTAAGGTAGCCCCACCTAAGGCTTCCTCCACTCTCTGTAAGGCAGCTCTTGCCTCAGGAGTGAGCCTCCTGTGGGAGGCTATATCTGGGTCTCCCTTTAGAAGGTCGAACAGGGGTTTGAGATCTGAATTTGGTATATGTAAATATGGCCTAATCCAATTAATGTCTCCCAATAGCTTTTGCATGTCATTTAGGGTCCTAACGCCATCCGTCCTAATGGTGACCTTCTGCGGAGAGACTAGCATAGGGGAGATTCTCGCGCCTAAGTAGGTCACCATTTCTCCTCCCTGAATCTTGTCGGGGGCAACATGCAGATTAGCTTGTCTCAGGGCCTCGACCAACTGGCCGAGCATATTATTTAGCATGTCTGGGTCCCTGCCGCTGAGTAAAAGGTCGTCCATGTAATGCACACATCTTATCTTGGGAAAGGATTTCCGTAGGGGGGCCAGTAGGGAATCAAGGTAACTCTGACACATAGTGGGACTGTTGGCCATACCTTGGGGCAGCATTATCCACTCGTATCTGAGATCAGGGCTTTCTTGGTTAATGGTGGGTAAAGTAAAGGCGAACCTATGAGTGTCCTCTGGATGCAGGGGGATTGAGAAGAAACAGTCTCTAAGATCTATAACATAAACTGGCCAGGACTGAGGGATGGCTGAGAGAGCTGGCAGCCCCCTCTGGACCGCCCCCAGGGACTGCATCTGCGCGTTGACCGCCCTTAGATCATGGAGCAGCCTCCACTTGCCAGACTTTTTCTTAATTATAAAAATGGGGGTGTTCCATGGGGAGGTTGACGGCTTAATGTGTCCTAATCTAAGTTGTGTACTGACTATTTTTGACAAGGCTAATAGCTTCTCCTTAGGCAGGGGCCACTGAGGTACCCAAACCGGATCATTTGACCTCCAGGTGATTTTGATCGAAGTGGGTAGGAGAGCTTCTTCAGCGGCCCCTAAGAAAAACCCAGCCCTTGCCTACCTTTTTTGTTCTCTACTGGTATTGGGGATGTCCAACCCTGTAGGGCATTGCCCAAGCCTTTGCCGGGGGTATATCCCTGGTTCCTGAATATATTCTTAGCCTGGGGGGAGCAGTTTGACGTAAGCGTGACATCCATCTGAGTGAGGATGTCCCTTCCCCATAGAGACACTGGCAACTGCAACACAAATGGTTGGAAATGGCCCTGATGACCCTCCTCATCGCACCAGAGCAGGGTTGAAGCACTAACCTGAGGAGCTGACACCATCCCCAGGCCCTGCAGCGTGTTATCTGCAGTGTTGGTGGGCCAGTTGGAGGGCCAATCCTTTTTGGAGATAATGGAACGGTCAGCTCCTGTATCTAGGAGCCCTGTTATATTCTTGCCATTGACCTTAAGTGAGAGCATGGGCCTTTTATCAAGTATTATATGGAGTCCCTCGAAGACTTCCCCTGAGGAACCGAAACCTTGACTTTCTCTAATTTTCTGCTTTGAGGGAAATCTCCTGTGGAGACTGGGGAGCAGCAAGAGCTGCGCTATCTTGTCTCCTTTATTGATTACCATAGTACCCACAAGAGATTGAACCATAATTTTAATGTGTCCTGTGTAGTCTGAGTCTATGACCCCCGGGACTACTATGAGACCCCGAAGGGCCGTGGAGGATCTCCCGATCACCAGACCCACGGAATTTTCGGGTAACGGTCCCTTAAAGGTGGTTTCAACCACTTGAACACCCATATCAGGCACTAATATAAGTCTGGAGGCGACACTGAGGTCCACACCTGCTGACCCAGGGGTGGCCCTTGTTGAAGGCTGCCATCCTGAGCTGTCCTGTCTCTGGGGCGGGGGCCCGCCTGTGAAGGGGGCCCCCTCTGGCCGTTTTTTGGCTCTCTAGCATCTCGTCCACAAATACGGTTGCCCTGAGCATCAAAGACCGACCTACACTCCTCAGCTTTGTGTGATCCCCTCTTGCATCGCCCACAAACATATGGTTCTTCATTCCTAGGGCGAGGCCTAGCATCTGCATTGTTTGGGCAATGACGTTTAATGTGTCCTGGCTCCCCGCAGGCAAAACACCCTTTAGCCTTACATTCCCCTTCTAACCCGCGAGGTCCCCTCTGCTGTACAGCCGCGGCCAGGAGAGCAGCCACTCCCGAGTTGGAGAGCGGCCCCCCTATCTCTCTGCATATCCTAATCCAGGCGTTGAGGTCCTTGTTCTTATGAGGAGCTATCGCTGCCTTGCACTCCTTTGTACATTGCTCAAAAATCAGCTGCCTTACCAGCGGTCGAGCCACTCCCGGATCAGAAAATATCTTATCGGCAGCATCTTGCATTCGGGCCACAAAGTCAACAAATGGCTCTGTGGTACCCTGAATTATTTTTGAAAGACACAAGGAGGCTGTTCCGGCACCACTTACCTGCTTCCAGGCGCGGAGCCCTATGGCATTGATTTGTTCATAGACAGCGCCGGGGAACTGAGTCTGATCATCAGCGTGCTGACCTTCTCCCATAAGCATTTCCCTTGTTCCACCCCCGGTTTCCCCAACTGGCGTTTCTCTCAGCCTGCTCTGCAGAGAACTCTGCGTACCAGGCTCGCCAATCCAGGTAACTACCCGAGGGCAGACACGCCTTTGCCAGCTGAATCCAGTCCGCGGGGGTGAGGGGCCCAGAAGACAGGTTCTCCAGCATGGCAATGGTGTAAGGCGCAGTCGGCCCAAAGGTTGTAACTGCATTTTTAAGTTCTCTAATCTGCTTTATCTCAAAAGGCTCCCATGCATTACGTCCCTGGCCCATAGCTACTTGTACAGGAAATATCCCGTAGGGGCCACTATCTATCCCAGGTAGTGGATGTACCTCATGAGACAAACGTCCCCCCTGCCAAAGCCGCCTGTAAAAATACCGACCCGCCGGCGGCGGAGCATAAGACGGCGGCCGTGATTGGGCGGAAAATGGGGGCCCGTGCATCACTTCCTGTTCTGGCGAAGGGGAAGGGAGCTCCCGGGCGGCCGCCTCGCGGCGAGGGATCGCCTCCGGGAACAGCCCCCAAGGTGGGGCGGAAGGCTTCGCCTCCCTCTCGCGTCGGGGAGCGCTCAGGAGCTCTCTACTCCTCCGCAGACCAAGTTGAGCGGAGCGCAATTCACGGCGCAACGCTGGGAAAGAACCCTGCGACTCCTTATCGAGCGACTTAGGCTCCTGACAGCTGGTCTCTTTGGCCTCCTTGCCATTCAACTTTCCCTCGTCCTCGGAGTCAGACGACTCCGAGGCTAGAGCCCCGTCCTTCTCCTTAGCATCTTTATTCCCCTTGACGGGCCCCTCTCGGGAGCTCCCTGACTGGGCCTGCTCAAATACCCTGCGTACTTTTGTAAGCTCTTGAGAGCTTTCTCCACAACCACCCTCGCTCTTAGTGTTGCTACCTAGCATGTTTCCCATCTTTTAATATGTTACTCACCGCGTGAGGCCCAAGGAATCCGCCACTTACGCGTGAGCCTGAGGGGAGTCTAAAAGCCCTGTAGGTGCGCGCCACCCAGAGCCCAGGCTTATCCCCAACTCACCTGTCTTGCAGCTCTGTACTGGAGCGTTGTCCGCTGTCACGTCTCGGGGGTGATCAGTCCCCGTGCGGGCCCCCAAATGTCGATGTCGCTCCCGGCCGGCAGGAAGGACACACGACAAAGTCTGGCAGTGGACAACCTTTTCTTTTATTTTCCTTCTCCGTACAGCCTGCCCTGGGATCGCTCCCAGCCGAAGCCTCCTTTGGTCCGCTCCCCGCGGCTCCTTCTGGGCTTCTACTTTCGGGCTTCTTCTTCCCCCCCAGGGGTGGCACCAGTATATATACGGATACAGTGTCCAATCATGTTAAAGTAAGCAAGGCAAGCTGATTGGCTAACATCATCAGTTGCCAGGCAGACTATATTGTTGAGCGGGTTGCTTACGCGGTAAGCAGGAAACTAACGTGCTCGATGGGAGGGGTAATCTACCTCAGGCTTTACTCTTTACTACAGGCCTCACGTCCGCCAAGTGAGGCGACCGGGCTGGGGGCTGCGGCTCCCAACAAGAACCAAACATTATCTTGTTGGTTTTTTAAAAAAATCAAGACAACAACAAAACTGATATAGCCTCATGTGGTGGGGCACATCTGTAATCCCAGCACTCTGGGAGGTAGAGGCAGGAGGATTACAAATTCAACCCCAGCTTGTGCAATTTAGCAAGGCCCTATCCCAAAATTGAAGAAAAAAATTAATAGGGACTTGGGGATGTAACTCAGTGCAAAGGCGCTGAGGTAGGTCCCAGTACCAACCAAACAAAACCCCAACTGTATTGAGATGTAATCCATGCACCAAAAATGTACACACAGAGAGTATAAGATTCAATGGCTTTTATTATATTTGCTAGTTTGTGTATACATCATCATAAACAATTGTAGAATACTTATCATTTTAAAGCCGCCCCCACAGTAGCAGTTGCTCCCCCACTTCTCAACCCCACACTCCAGTCTTTGACAAATACTGTGTGACAAATTGTCGATGTCGCTCCCGGCCGGCAGGAAGGGCACACGACAAAGTCTGGCAGTGGACAACCTTTTCTTTTATTTTCCTTCTCCGTACAGCCTGCCCTGGGATCGCTCCCAGCCGAAGCCTCCTTTGGTCCGCTCCCCGCGGCTCCTTCTGGGCTTCTACTTTCGGGCTTCTTCTTCCCCCCCAGGGGTGGCACCAGTATATATACGGATACAGTGTCCAATCATGTTAAAGTAAGCAAGGCAAGCTGATTGGCTAACATCATCAGTTGCCAGGCAGACTATATTGTTGAGCGGGTTGCTTACGCGGTAAGCAGGAAACTAACGTGCTCGATGGGAGGGGTAATCTACCTCAGGCTTTACTCTTTACTACAGGCCTCACGTCCGCCAAGTGAGGCGACCGGGCTCGGGGCTGCGGCTCCCAACATCTCCCCCTTTTTTATTTTTTATGAATGTGCGCATCGTAGCCCTTCTTGGACTGGGTGCAGAGGCTTATGTCCTATGCGTAGGCCCACCGTAGGTCCTTGGCTTAGACCCTGGTCGGCCGTCCCATGGTCTGCCAAGGCCCTGAGGCCCTCGTCCTTTTTTTAGGGCCAGGCACAAACTGGACGGAACCTGGATGTACACAAGCTTGCACTCATTTTCTCTCTGTAAAGAAATCCCCTCGGAGAGAAATTTAGACCTGGGCAGCATCTAACAGTCTAGCGGCTTACGTGCAGGATGGGGTAGGGCCTGGCTTAGGTTGAGTCGCACCGGGGGAGTACGCTTTTACCCGTCATTGACTCTCCTACCCAGCTATGTCATAATTTTTTAGAGGAGGAGTGTGGGAAGCTCACCGTCCCTAGACTCGGTCGTAGGCTAGGCGAGCGAGCCATGCATATGTCTGAGGATCTTCTTGTCCATTTTGGGCTACCGCTATTTTTATTTATCTTGTTGGTTGGTCTGTGATGGATCTCCGGTAGGGCAGGTCTGATCTTTAGTTGAGGGCTTTGTCGCCCGTGTCAGTCTCTCTGGTACCCACAGTGGTTCTCGTCCCGATTCCTGTGGGAAAACACAAACCGCGCCTCGGTTCTAGCTGACCACTGGATCCGGGCCCATCCATTGTCCTGTCAGGACATCTTTCCACTTCACCCACCCTTTATGGTTGGGGGAAGGGTTGCAGTGCTCCACGGCTGGGGAGCAATTATCATTATTTAAATTTAAAAAATTGTGTGTGAATAGTGCCATGGATAATCGTGCCTTTGGGGCCAGGCCTTGGCCTACTCCCCCTTTTTGTTTTTGTAAAATTTTTTTGAGGCTTTTATGAGCCCTCTCAATGATTTCTTGACCTTGGGGATTGTATGGGATACCATGTTTTAATTGAACCTCCATCATTTTGCAGAACTCATTGAAGGCTTTGCCTATATAGGCTGGTCCATTATCAGTTTTTAATATTTTTGGTTTGCCCCATGCGGCCCAAGCCGCCAGGCAATGATTGATCACATTAGACACTTTTTCACCTGTTTTTGCTGTTGTGAATATGACGTGAGAACAGGTGTCTGTGGAAACATGAACATATTTAAGAGTCCCAAACTCCTGTATATGTGTGATGTCCATCTGCCAAACATCACCAGGGATCAAACCTCGAGGGTTTACTCCCATCGGTATGGCAGGTTTGTATGTGGCACAGGAGTCACATAGTCGCACGATATCTCGTGCATCTGCTCTGGAAACATGGAAATGGTTTGCTAGTGTCCTGGCATTGACATGAAACTTATCATGGAAGGCACGGGCTCGCTCAATTGGTGTTAGTAAGGTAAAAATCCATAACGGGCGAGTGGCAGTATCAGCAGCCGCATTCCCCTGTGCCATGGGCCCCGGCAGGGATGTATGTGTTCTTATGTGGGTGGTGAAGACCTTATGGTGTCTGTTTTGAAGCAATGTCTGGATAGACAGGAACAGCCCAGCCACTGTGGAAGTGGATCTAATTAAACCGGCAGTCTCAAGCACTTGCATAGCATTGACCACATACCTAGAATCGGAGACAATATTAATGGCTTCTGAGAACCTTTCAAGAATCATTTTAACGATCTGCAGTTTTACCACCTGAGGCTGATCAGGTTCAAATTGTATGGTAACCGGGGGCTTGCCTAGGATCACATAGGCGCCTATCCCCGTCTTGGAGCCATCTGTGTATATTGTAGTTGTTGGGACTAATGGCTCAGAGGCAGTAACCTTTGGAAAAATTATAGGGTGCTGAGTGACAAATGACAAGATAGGGTCTTTAGGGTATTGATTGTTTATATCCCCATGGAAAACACATCTCAGAATGGCCCATGTATCTATGCAGGCAGCCAGGGTCTTGATCTGGCTGGCGGTATAGGGTACTCGGATGGCTTGTGGTCCTGAGCCAAAATGTTGGACAGCTCTATCATGCGCTTCAAGGGCCAATGAAGCGACTGCCTCCGGGTAATGCTCTATGACTTTTGTAGGTGAGACCTTAGGGTGTATCCACAGTAATGGTCCTTTCTGCCAAATCACCGCTGTGGGCTGTAGACTAGTCTGTAGCAAACAGACATCAAAGGGTCGCCCTGGTTTAATTTTGTGTAAGGTAGCCCCACCTAAGGCTTTTTTTACTCTCTGTAAGGCAGCTCTTGCCTCAGGAGTGAGCCTCCTGTGGGAGGCTATATCTGGGTCTCCCTTCAGAAGGTCAAACAGGGGTTTGAGATCTGAATTTGGTATATGTAAATATGGCCTAATCTAATTAATGTCTCTCAATAACTTTTGCATGTCATTTAGGGTCCTAACGCCATCCGTCTTAATGGCGACCTTCTGTGGAGAGACTAGCATAGGGGAGATTTTTGCGCCTAAGTAGGTCACCATTTCTCCTCCCTGAATCTTGTCGGGGGCAACATGCAGATTGGCTTGTCTCAGGGCCTCGACCAACTGGCCGAGCATATTATTTAGCATGTCTGGGTCCCTGCCGCTGAGTAAAAGGTCGTCCATGTAATGCACACATCTTATCTTGGGAAAGGATTTCCGTAGGGGGGCCAGTAGGGAATCAAGGTAAATCTGACACATAGTGGGACTGTTGGCCATACCTTGGGGCAGCGTTATCCACTCGTATCTGAGATCAGGGCTTTTTTGGTTAATGGTGGGTAAAGTAAAGGCGAACCTATGAGTGTCCTCTGGATGCAGGGGGATTGAGAAGAAACAGTCTCTAAGATCTATAACATAAACTGGCCAGGACTGAGGGATGGCTGAGAGAGCTGGCAGTCCCCTCTGGACCGCCCCCAGGGACTGCATCTGCGCGTTGACCGCCCTTAGATCATGGAGCAGCCTCCACTTGCCAGACTTTTTCTTAATTATAAAAATGGGGGTGTTCCATGGGGAGGTTGACGGCTTAATGTGTCTTAATCTAAGTTGTGTACTGACTATTTTTGACAAGGCTAATAGCTTCTCCTTAGGCAGGGGCCACTGAGGTACCCAAACCGGATCATTTGACCTCTAGGTGATTTTGATCGAAGTGGGTAGGAGAGCTTCTTTAGCGGCCCCTAAGAAAAACCCAGCCCTTGCCTACCTTTTTTGTTTTCTACTGGTATTGGGGATGTCCGACCCTGTAGGGCATTGCCCAAGCCTTTGCCGGGGGTATATCCCTGGTTTCTGAGTATATCCTTAGCCTGGGGGGAGCAGTTTGACGTAAGCGTGACATCCATCTGAGTGAGGATGTCCCTTCCCCATAGAGACACTGGCAACTGCAACACAAATGGTTGGAAATGGCCCTGATGACCCTCCTCATCACACCAGAGCAGGGTTGAAGCACTAACCTGAGGAGCTGACACCATCCCCAGGCCCTGCAGCGTGTTATCTGCAGTGTTGGTGGGCCAGTTGGAGGGCCAATCCTTTTTAGAGATAATGGAACGGTCAGCTCTTGTGTCTAGGAGCCCTGTTATATTCTTGTCATTGACCTTAAGTGAGAGCATGGGCCTTTTATCAAGTATTATATGGAGTCCCTCGAAGACTTCCCCTGAGGAACCGAAACCTTGACTTTCTCTAATTTTTTGCTTTGAGGGGAATCTCTTGTGGAGATAGGGGAGCAGCAAGAGCTGCGCTATCTTGTCTCCTTTATTGATTACCATAGTACCCACAAGAGATTGAACCATAATTTTAATGTGTCCTGTGTAGTCTGAGTCTATGACCCCCGGGACTACTATGAGACCCCGAAGGGCCGTGGAGGATCTCCCGATCACCAGACCCACGGAATTTTCGGGTAACGGTCCCTTAAAGGTGGTTTCAACCACTTGAACACCCATATCAGGCACTAATATAAGTCTGGAGGCGACACTGAGGTCCACACCTGCTGACCCAGGGGTGGCCCTTGTTGAAGGCTGTTATCCTGAGCTGTCTTGTCTCTGGGGTGGGGGCCCGCCTGTGAAGGGGGCCCCCTCTGGCCGTTTTTTGGCCCTCTAGCATCTCGTCCACAAATACGGTTGCCCTGAGCGTCAAAGACCGACCTACACTCCTCAGCTTTGTGTGATCCCCTCTTGCATCGCCCACAAACATATGGTTCTTCATTCCTAGGGCGAGGCCTAGCATCTGCATTGTTTGGGCAATGACGTTTAATGTGTCCTGGCTCCCCGCAGGCAAAACACCCTTTAGCCTTACATTCCCCTTCTAACCCGCGAGGTCCCCTCTGCTGTACAGCCGCGGCCAGGAGAGCAGCCACTCCCGAGTTGGAGAGCGGCCCCCCTATCTCTCTGCATATCCTAATCCAGGCGTTGAGGTCCTTGTTCTTATGAGGAGCTATCGCTGTCTTGCACTCCTTTGTACATTGCTCAAAAATCAGCTGCCTTACCAGCGGTCGAGCCACTCCCGGATCAGAAAATATCTTATCGGCAGCATCTTGCATTCGGGCCACAAAGTCAACAAATGGCTCTGTGGTACCCTGAATTATTTTTGAAAGACACAAGGAGGCTGTTCCGGCACCACTTACCTGCTTCCAGGCGCGGAGCCCTATGGCATTGATTTGTTCATAGACAGCGCCGGGGAACTGAGTCTGATCATCAACGTGCCGACCTTTTCCCATAAGCATTTCCTTGTTCCATCCCCGGTTTCCCCGACTGGCGTTTCTCTCAGCCTGCTCTGCAGAGAACTCTGCGTACCAGGCTCGCCAATCCAGGTAACTACCCGAGGGCAGACACGCCTTTGCCAGCTGAATCCAGTCCGCGGGGGTGAGGGGCCCAGAAGACAGGTTCTCCAGCATGGCAATGGTGTAAGGCGCAGTCGGCCCAAAGGTTGTAACTGCATTTTTAAGTTCTCTAATCTGCTTTATCTCAAAAGGCTCCCATGCATTACGTCCCTGGCCCATAGCTACTTGTACAGGAAATATCCCGTAGGGGCCACTATCTATCCCAGGTAGTGGATGTACCTCATGAGACAAACGTCCCCCCTGCCAAAGCCGCCTGTAAAAATACCGACCCGCCGGCGGCGGAGCATAAGACGGCGGCCGTGATTGGGCGGAAAATGGGGGCCCGTGCATCACTTCCTGTTCTGGTGAAGGGGAAGGGAGCTCCCGGGCGGCCGCCTCGCGGCGAGGGATCGCCTCCGGGAACAGCCCCCAAGGTGGGGCGGAAGGCTTCGCCTCCCTCTCGCGTCGGGGAGCGCTCAGGAGCTCTCTACTCCTCCGCAGACCAAGTTGAGCGGAGCGCAATTCACGGCGCAACGCTGGGAAAGAACCCTGCGACTCCTTATCGAGCGACTTAGGCTCCTGACAGCTGGTCTCTTTGGCCTCCTTGCCATTCAACTTTCCCTCGTCCTCGGAGTCAGACGACTCCGAGGCTAGAGCCCCGTCCTTCTCCTTAGCATCTTTATTCCCCTTGACGGGCCCCTCTCGGGAGCTCCCTGACTGGGCCTGCTCAAATACCCTGCGTACTTTTGTAAGCTCTTGAGAGCTTTCTCCACAACCACCCTCGCTCTTAGTGTTGCTACCTAGCATGTTTCCCATCTTTTAATATGTTACTCACCGCGTGAGGCCCAAGGAATCCGCCACTTACGCGTGAGCCTGAGGGGAGTCTAAAAGCCCTGTAGGTGCGCGCCACCCAGAGCCCAGGCTTATCCCCAACTCACCTGTCTCGCAGCTCTGTACTGGAGCGTTGTCCGCTGTCACGTCTCGGGGGTGATCAGTCCCCGTGCGGGCCCCCAAATGTCGATGTCGCTCCCGGCCGGCAGGAAGGACACACGACAAAGTCTGGCAGTGGACAACCTTTTCTTTTATTTTCCTTCTCCGTACAGCCTGCCCTGGGATCGCTCCCAGCCGAAGCCTCCTTTGGTCCGCTCCCCGCGGCTCCTTCTGGGCTTCTACTTTCGGGCTTCTTCTTCCCCCCCAGGGGTGGCACCAGTATATATACGGATACAGTGTCCAATCATGTTAAAGTAAGCAAGGCAAGCTGATTGGCTAACATCATCAGTTGCCAGGCAGACTATATTGTTGAGCGGGTTGCTTACGCGGTAAGCAGGAAACTAACGTGCTCGATGGGAGGGGTAATCTACCTCAGGCTTTACTCTTTACTACAGGCCTCACGTCCGCCAAGTGAGGCGACCGGGCTCGGGGCTGTGGCTCCCAACAACAAATACTGACAAATAATGTGTTTTTTAGTGCTATGGCTTTGTCTCTTCTGGGTGTGTCACAGAAGTGAGGTCACGTTGGGTGAAATGGAATGGAGAAGGACAGCTAAGTGGGTGTCGGGAGGCTGAGAAAGTTCTGGAACTAGGGAATGGTGCTGGTTGCATAGCTTTGTGAATACTCTTAACGCTGGACTGTCCACTTCAGAGCAGTCTTTCTGCCTTTCTAGACTACAAAAGGAAGGCCTCTGGCTTTCAAGTCCCTACTACGCCGCATATCAGCAGCGTTAGGCTGCTAAGCTTCATGGACTGTGGAACTCGCCATTACTTCTCTGGTCACAGCCGACTTGCCTCCTCCTCTCCTAATCTGCACCTCCTTTGGTTGGTTGTGTGTGTCTGTGTCTGTGTGTGCGTGTGCGTGTGTGTGTGTGTGTGTGTGTGTGTGTGTGTGTGTGTTCATCCCCCCCCCCCAGAGGCTGTCAGATCCCAAAGCAGGAAGACAGGCAAGGAGCAACCTCACATCCTAGAACCAGTCCAGTGTGTCTTCTATGGTTGTGCTAAAGTCCTTCTGTTCCCGAATGAGGGGATGCTGGGGTCAGTTTCAGGATGGCTTGGGACTTTTAAAAGGTAAATTATGTAGAATACTGCAACCTGCATCCTTCCTAGTAAGCAGCAAGAGCAAGCTGCAAGTTTGCCAGGGACAGAACAAGTCAGTCTCTTGAGAATCAGCCATGCTGGAACTTGGGGGACCAAGAAAGCAACGAGCCACCCTTCTAGGTAAGCGGTGTGATCGAGCAGCGGGCGTGCCCGGGAGAGAATAAGTCCGTGTCTCCCATGAACCTACCAGCATGCGGGCTGAGAATCAAACGTCCCATGCCCCTTACCCTCACTAGCATGAATAGTTCGAGGTCAGCCAGAGGTTGATAGCAACTGAGGCACACAAAGCAACTAAATTCTTGTATTGTTGGGTTGATTATGCTGACCTGGGGCCAGAGGTCTGAGCATCTTTGGGAGGATGACGGTATGCAACACAGCAAATATGGGGGATTTCCTTCTATCTTGTCTTGGAAGGCCAATATTGCTTTCACTGTTTTGCTTTGTTCTGACTAGTTGTTTTGCTCTATTCAATGTTCTATTTTGACTGGTTTTATTGTGGGTTTGATTTTGTTATACCTGTTGAATGAACAACCATTGTGAAGATAACAAGATATACTATGGTACCTACTATAGTTATTCTGGTATCCTGCTCTGAAGTTCTGTACCAGTTTCACTGCATTGTCTTGACTGACTTTGTTCTGTATTGTTTTGATGTATTTTACTATCTTTAAAATTAAAAAAATTAACACAAAAAATACGGCAACCTAGCACTAAGGCGGGGGTGTTGATCTTAACCACACTTGTTAAAATCATCCAGGGCTTTGGGAACTCTCCGTGGGGCCCTGCAGCAGTGTGACTTTACCAATTCCCAGGCGGCCCACGTGAGAGGCAGTGGCAAGAGAAGCCTGACAGTTAAGTAGCTGGAAACACCTCCTTCCTTCCTTCCTTCCTTCCTTCCTTCCTTCCTTCCTTCCGCAAAACACACTTACTTTTGCAGAAATAAACCAGTAGGAGGAACAAGTCTCACTCTGTTGTGAACGCTCAGGGCCAGTCCAGGGGTGAAGGACGCTGCCAGGGACTGACGAACCTCGTTTCCATTCACTCAGCCCTTCACCTGCTCACCCACGGAGTCTTGCATCCCTCCTTCACCACTGTGTCATTCATTTGTTCAACCCATTCATTCCCTTCAACCTGCCAAGCAAACTACGCCCTGGAATTTACTGCGACGATCACCTAGGCCGGTAGGTGGCGATCTTGCTCACAACATTCCCATGCACACTTTCTCAAAAGGTCTAGGGTGGCGTTCCCGAAAAATAAGAGAAAAGGCTTCTATGCTGACAACTCCTTGGCAGAACTGCTACTGCCATTTACAGCTAGCAATAGAAAAGGTGAGAAGAAACACGCGCACCTTCCCTGGTTTTCATTGTTGTTTTGGTGGGACTGGGGATTGAACCTAGTGCCTTCCACACTGAGCTGCATATCCAGTGCCATCACCGCCCGCTTCCACCTGTGCCGCCTCTCCTGACCACTCCCCATTGTAAGACAGGGTCTCAGCTAAGTCGTTAAGTCAGGCTGGGCTCAAACTTGCAGGTCTACTGCTTCAGATTCCCAGAGAGCTAGGATGTGGGATGATGGACATCTGTCACCACACCCAGCTTGGTTTCTCACCACTGGTTTTTGCAGGATCTGCTGTGAAAGTAGGGGGTGGGGACAAGGGAGAAGGAGAAGGATGAGGCAGAGAGAGGAAGAAATGGATAGGGGGAGCGTTTATCAACTAATGGAAAATGTTAACATTTTTAAATGGCGTTTTGTTCTTCTCTTCACTGGTATCAAGTGGTTTGTTCACTGGCCTCATTTGCAGTGAGGCAGAGTGGCAGCCCAGCTGCAGCAAGCAGGATGGCCTTGCCAGAGTCAGCCAGTGGCTGTCACCATCCCTGGGTGGCAGTGGTTAGAGCACCTGGGGTTCCTGTCACACCCTGGCTTCCCTTGCAGCAAGTATAGACCAGAGCAAACCCCAGGATCTGAGCAGAGCCCCAGGCCAGCACCTGGGTTTTATTGGCACTCAAAGGTAAGATTCCCCTTGATGGCAATTCTCTGTGGCTGGGTCAGAGATATAACTCAGTGGCATAAATGCCTGTCCAGCAAGTTGTGAAGTCCTGAGTTCAATTTCCAGGAACACCCCGTCCCCAATTTCTGTTACTAAGTAGTACCCTCAAAATCTCTGTTTTACAGAGCCCAGGAGTGTCAGGAGGTATAGAGGCAGCTGGGGATTAGACTCGTAGTCTCTAGACAACATAGATAAATTAAGTTGGCAAAGATAATGCTCTTGAAAGCCATGTGTTTAAGCCTCGTGATCAGTTTGCATATGTCCTCAAAAGCTAGCATCTGAAACCTTGAATTCTAAGTGAGAGTTCAAGAAATCCAAGCTTCAGATGAGAAAAACTGTAATCATAATTATTTTTGAAATATCACCAACAGCGTTTTCAGTGTTCCACAAATGGGAGGTGTTCCCAAGGCTTTCCTCTGGGGAGGAGAAAACAGGCTTCCCACTTGGCGCACAGGTGGGGCACACTGCCACATGAACGTGCACTGTCTGCTGATCAGATGTGAACTCTTGCCTGTCCCACTCTCATCTGACTCCCAGGACAGAGTCCCGTCCTTACGGCTCTCGGGGTAGGGTGGCTCCTTGGCAGCTGTGGGCTCCTCTGCCCCCTTCTAGCCTGTCTCAAACTGACTGGGCTCTATTTTGTTGCCTCAGGGAAAACCACAGTGACAGTGACTGTCTGTATCCTAACCCTGATAGCAGGTGGTAAACAAAACAAACACAAAGCAAAACAGACCCCACAAAGGATCGTTTTGGAGTCGGGAAGGACAGAGCTTGGACTGTCCAATAATCAGGGTCTAGAAGTGGGGTTAGTGACCATCTGCGTCACCTTGGGAAGCACACCTTGGGGTACAGGCAGCAGATCTGATACTTAGCTAGGACTCTGTTCTACCCAAGTGACTAGGACCAGCCCAGCCGGACTGTGAACCCTGAAAATGGCCTTGGAGCCTCTTCTGACCAAGGCCCCACAGAGTTCTTTTTTTGGACACTGGTAGAATTTATTTCCTGTGTTTGGAAAATCAAAAGAATGGTGAGTTTTCAAGAATCTTCTGGGTGCCCTCCCCGTCCCCAACAGGGCCAGAATCTGTTTAATGAAAGACCTTTTCGATGTTCAGGCCTGATTCAGTTGATAGATTGCAGCATTAAGGACAGACATTGTCTCAAACTCCCCAGTCTCCCGTCTCTGTGGCTGAGCAGCTTCCTTTTCCTGGCTCAGTTCTAAGTCCTGCTCCCATGCAGCTTCCTCCATTAACCAAGCGGCATGGGTTCTGTCTGTCTGTCTGTCTGTCTGTCTGTCTGTCTGTCTCTCTCTCTCTCTCTCCCTCTCTGTCTCTCTCTCTCTGCTTCATTATAAATTATATTACAGTTACACCCTTTTCCAACCTTCAGCCTCAGTCACTGTTTTCTCCACAAGCCACCAGTAAGCACCTCCCTCACGCTTGCATCACTGCCAGTCTCTGGCATTCTGACAACGAAAGTGTAAATGAGGGTTTTATCATGTTGCATCTTACTGGATTTTATTATATGTGATAACATAAACAAAAATTTTTATGGACAAGGAGATAATATAGTAACCATTGTTCGTTTTCTGTTAGTTGGTTCTGAATACCCTATAATACTTTCATTCTCTTGAATGGTTTTATACTGTTTTGTTATGTTTGATACTATAGTGTATGAAGTTATACTCAAATATTTCAAGGAAAGAGACACTATGGTAGCAACTGTTATGTTGGCTTGTCTTGTGTTGCTTAAATTATTCTGTTCTGACCTGTTTTGTTATATCTTCTTTTATCTTAATCTTTTTTAAAATAAAAAAGAAAGTGTAAATGAGCCATTTGCCTTTTCAGTAGGAGTTTACAGGCTATTTTCCTTCACAAGACATCATTCTTTACTTTCTTCTCTGGGGCTGCCTGCTCTTGTCTTTTGTCCATTTTTCTCTTGATTCTTTGGATTTCTTTTTGTCGATAGGAGCACTTTATCTGTTAAACAAACTAATGCTTAAAGATAGATCATTCAGTAT
Organism: Cavia porcellus; assembly: GCF_034190915.1. Taxonomy (NCBI): domain Eukaryota; kingdom Metazoa; phylum Chordata; class Mammalia; order Rodentia; family Caviidae; genus Cavia; species Cavia porcellus. The sequence goes on from NW_026947487.1 coordinate 85,060,658, forward strand.
TTTTCCCAACCTGTCATTTTGCTAAAATGTTGCTTCTGATTTGCTTTTCCTGTGCAATACAGTTTAACCTTTATAGAATATTATTTATCTCTTTTTCTGTATAGTTCCTTCGTTTTCTTCTAGTTTAGAAAGATCTCCCCACTTCCAGATTTAAAAAGCTTCTCTTGGGAGCTGGAGTTATAGCTCAGTGGTAGATTAAGGGTTTCCCACATGTAGGACCCAGGTTTGATCCCCAGCACAACAAAATTAAAAAATAAAGTGGACATAGTGGTACACACCTGCAATTCCAGCTACATATAATCCAATCTACTCAAGAAGCTGAAGCCAGAGAACCATCAGTTTGAGCCCAGGCTGGGTAACTTATCTGTCTCCAAATTAATGGAAATGTAGGTTAGTGTTAGAGCGCTTACCCAGTAGTATGCACAAAACTTGGGTTCTACCCCCGGTAATTCAAATATTTTATTTATATTTTAAATGCATTTAAATATTTGATCCATTTAGAGGATATGTGAGCAGAGTGTGGTGGCGCACACCTGTAATCCCAGCACTAGGGAGGCTGAGGCAGGAGGAGCAGTGAATTCAAGGCCAGCCTGAACTACAAAGTGAGCCCAAGGCCAGCCTGAAGCACATATCGAGACACTGTCTCAAAAACACACACACACACATACACACACACACACACACACACACACACACACACACACACACAGAGAGAGAGAGAGAGAGAGAGAGATAAACAGTAAATTGGAGTCCAATTTCTCCAACCACATTTATTTAATAATCTACCTTTTCCTCACTGAAAGTAGAAAAGCCAACTCTATCAAAAAAAAACAAAACAAGTTGTCACAGATTTGTGAAGGACAGATCATTTCTTTGGGTTTCTATTTTCTATTCTGTTCCATGGATTTGTGTGTCTATTCAAGAGCCAGTTTTTAGCTCTTCAAGTTATTTCTTGATTATTCTTACAAAATTTTTTTTATCTTCTGCCTTACAATATAATTCTTTGTATGTGTGCCCTAACTCTTGAAGGGCATAGAAAGTATCTTTTTCATTTTTTTGAATTCTGTACTCCTCTTTTTACTGAGAGCTGTTGTTCAATCAGTATTCATTATTTGAATAAATTAAAGGCCGGATTCTTAAATTCATAGCAGTGTCAAGAGGTGTCCACAAGGACCAGTTTTTCTGAGTCTTGTCAACACTTGTTATTTTCTGAGTTTTGTGTTTGCATGTTTGGTAGTATTCGTCCCAATGGGAGTGAGGTGGAATTTCATTGTGGTTTAAAGATTTTCACGTCCTTAATAATTACTGATTCTGATCTTCTCTTCATATGCTAAATGGTCATTCATTTAGGATCTTTTTTGAAGAAATGTTTATTCACATCTTACAAATTAAGTTGTTATTGTTGTTGAGTTATAGGGTCCTTCAGATATTCTGGATATTAACTTCTTTTCAGGAACTTGCAAATATATTCTTCCCATTCCTGCCAGTTAAATACACAAAAACTTTAAATTCTGACTGTACTCCAATTTATCTCTTCATGTGTGAATGCCTGTACTTTTGGTGTGATATCCAAAAACAACCTGGCAATATAGCTGTGCAACACAATTCCCCAAAAGGCTCTCATCATAAAATATTAGGGATTCTACAATATCTTCAAATAACATACCACTATTCCATTATCAAAAGATGAGATGAATTAAATTGCTAAGTGTGGTTTTACTGAGGACTTGTGTCAACATTACTGGGAACGTTTGGATAGTGTTTTTACATTATGTTCTGGTTAGTAATAAGAGAATCCCAGTCAGCCTGTTTTGAAGAAGTTGTTTCAGAAGATGGGAAAGCATGTGTCTGATTCTCCTAATGAATAGACTTCGTCCTTAGAATCATTGTACCATGTTTCACCCGACGTCAACTTCTCTCTTCATAATCCTTTGTTAGCAAAAAGGTACAGTCCTGCAGGAAAAATTGGTAAGGAAAAATGCTGAACAAGGTCATCTCAGAAAAGATAGTTACTGGTTACTCTTAGAATTTTAATAGACTAAGTAGTAGTGTAATTTTTTATCTGAAAGGTAGACGCATGTCCAGTGGTAGAATATAATTTATACTTCAGAAAACAAAGACAAATTGAATTAATTGCCATCTCTAAGAACAGTATAGGAAGAGAGTCCTGACATGTGCTCCATTGGCAATTTGTGCTTATCCTACTAGCAGAAGTATCAAAAACATCAACTATAATTTGCAGAGCCTTCTGCTTAACCCCAAAAGTATTTACTTGATCATTCTTTTATAGTATCCATAAAGTTACCTATGTCTATTCTATATATTTAAAGAAGTTTTCCATGTATCTTCCTCAAATTTGAAAGCAGTGCTTTTCTCAATGAGATTATTTTGAGCTCATGTGGACAGGGGAACTTGAAATCTAGATACATTCTCAAATCATTGAAAACATTTGAAGAGCTAGAAATACAGTTTTATTACATACTTGATTGAAATCTTTAAATTTAAAAAACTACATCTCTGTATTAAGATCCAGTCGGGCCCTTTTCCGATGATATACAGAGGAAAGACTGTAATAAAATTTACGTCAGTTATCCCTAGCAATTCATGTTAGTAGAGAGTTCTGAGATAATAATAAAACTCATATTTTAGACTTAATACTAAATATGTTCGATATAAAGATTGTAAGACCAATTCTGTCTCACATTGTAACTTATCAAAGAAAAACAAGCACAATAACGGTTTCTACCTACAGGTGGCAATGTGTGAACCATCAGCATCATCTATATTAAACTGGATTATTAAAATGAATCTGTATGCAAAGCACTTTTAAACTTTTTACCATGGGAAAGTTCAAGTATACACAGAAGTAGAGTAATATAAAAACTATGACATTCCCACCTGTCACCCCTACAGATAGTGACCATGGCAGTCTCATTTTATACAGTTGTCCCCTTCCTCTCCATCTGAATCACTTTGAAGTACATTCCAGAATGCTGCAAGGTTAAAATATAAAAAATAACGATACCAATTTTACAACACTCCCAGAGCTGGCCTAGTGGCTCATGCCTGTAATCCCAGCACTCAGGAGTCTGAGGCAAGAGGACAGCCAGGAGTTTAAGGCCAACCTGGGCTACACGGTGAGTTCAAGGCCATTCTAAACTCCATAGAAAAACCCTGTCTCCAAAACAAAAACAAAAACAAAAGAAGTACTTCCGGAGAATTCTAGTGGTACCCACGGGATCCTAAAACATAAATAAATTGGCAAATAACTAATGGGCAAAAGCCGCCCTCCTATGAATGCCCTATGATTGATGATGAAGCTCAGTGTCTGCCACAGAATGTCAGAAAGTTTATGTAGGTAGAGTGTATGAAGGTAAAATAAAAGGTGTTGTTTGAATTTTTAGAAGTGATTACTAAATTACAGAAATGACAAAATAATTCACGTGAGATTATATGACATTTGCATCCGTCCTTGGGGTTTAAAGAATAAGACCAATTTAGGAGTTTTTGTAGAGCAAATGAAGTGGCTAGATATAGAAGGGGAATACGAAAGGCAAAGGGAATGGAAAATTACAGACTTGTTAGGACAAAGCAGTGACAGCTGCTGGCTCTAAAATTAGGACCAGAGACAAGAAATTTAGGAGCACCACCCAACAAGGCACAAAGGCTCAGCTCACCCAGCACCTTTCAGAAAGATGTTGACCCCTGAAAGAATACCAGCGAGCTCCTGCCAGGTTGATTATTTGGCAGCTGTGCTGTTCCCCAAAACTTGCTGCTCCTACACAATGGTTTATAGACAAAACAGTTTTGTCCTAAGGATGAATAGAGGGCCTCTGTCCCAAATTCAGCTCCCTCTGGGACTACTCGGTATGTCAGTAGGTTTCTGTTTCAGTTAATCTGCTCGAGGCAAGGAATTCTGAAAATGGAAAATAAGAATCCTCACTGAGAAGACACTCAGTAATTTAGTTTAAGGTACCATTACACAGAGCAGTTAACTACGTCACTAGGTATCTAACGTAAACTCAAGGAGTCATGTAGTTACAGCCTGGCCAGTAGATTGCGGAGCTACTCTTGATGACTTTTAAGAACTCTTAAATAATAGAGTTCTTAAAAGTCCATTTCAGTTTCTCTTCAGAGGAACCAGGGGAATATCATTACAGAGACTCCTCACTTTATGATGGGGTTACACCCTGATAAACCATCATAAACCAAAAATGGCAAAGATGTATCTACAACAACTGCTATACTGAACCTCCTAGCTTGGTGACACAGTACACTGTAGAGTCTCAGTTGTTTTTATCATGGTCACGTGGCTGACTGGGAGCTGTGATTCACTCCTACTGCCCAGCACGAAGAGTGCCACACTGCACATCACTAGGCAAGGAAAGTTCAAACTCAGAATGCAAAGTATAGTAATGTTATCATTCAGGTCCGTGCCTCATGAAACTGAAGACAGAAGCCAAGATGCAAAGGAGACAGACAGGAGGAACATATGTTAAGAAGACAGAAACAGTTCTCAGTAGTTGATGGAGGCCCCAAAGTGAGTGGCCAAGGGAACTCTCTGTATACGAGTTTTTAGTACCAAAACATGTTCAGGGCTCAGACCACTCCAAGTCAAACTAAGGTCAACCTGTAGAACTAAAACCACTTTAATTAAACTAGAAATGGGCTTATGAGGAGTAAAGACGTGTAGCAAGTGTGTGTCTGCAGGTGCCTCTTGGCCTGTATCCTATCAAGGTGGTTCATTAAAAGAAGAAGAGGAAGAGGAAGAGAAAACAAATGTTTTCCAGAGAGGTAGGAGCAGAGGTTTGTTACTGAGCTTGTTACCTTGCTTATGGCATCCCTGGACTTAATTGTTCACCTGGTTCTTCTTAGCTCTTGACTTCAGGCTCCTGCTGATGTGACCAAAGCCTGGTCATCTGGACTCTACGTTAGGCCCAGTGTCTCTCTAACTGCCTGCTACCTTCTGAAAACCTTGCTTGTCTATAATAATTTGCATGTTTGATGGTTTGTCTATAATGATTTAAATGTATATTGATTTTGTACCTTTGTGAAGTCAAACATTGTAAGCTGGAGGCCCTCTGTTCTTAGAGTTCTGAAGACTTTTGTGAAGACAAAACTATCCTATATCTTTCTAATTAAAAGTTACATATTGGTACTAATGTGGAGATACCATAATGGCTACAAAGAAATAAATGTGTGGCTTAAATTCACTTTTCAGACCACTGGAAAGCCAGGCACCTGAAAGTGTCTTGCATAATACCTAAAAGAAGGAACCTTAACTAAAAATCTGGAATACTGATACAATAGTGAAAGTGACAAAACTGTACAGTACAGTGGAGGGAATATAAGGGAAAGTTCTTCTATATAAGGGAAAGTTCTGGAATAAATGTACAGGAAAAGAACCAGCCAGAGGTATTTTGTTGGTGGGAGATGGAAGCAGGCAGAACTTCTCCCACTGCTCTCTTTAGGGAAAGATGTTTTCCAAATCCATCATGCTAACTTGTCATCAGTGTGGAGCAGGAAATGTCACTACTATAGAGATCATGATTTCTCAGCTTTGATGCTGTGGACATTGGGGGTCCCTGCTGTAGAGGATGGGCAGTGCAGGGTAGATGTTAGTATCATTCCTAAGCACTAGGTTCTAGGGGCATCCACTCCCAGTTAGGACAGCAAACAGTGTCTCCAGACACTCCTGTGTCCTTGCTGGGTGCAGGTCACCCTCAGTGAGAACCACTAGTGTACAGTTTCAGCTGCTGAAGCAGGACTGTCAGCAAGCTGAAAGAGCCAACAGAATTTGGGACACCATCTGGTGCAGCCATTATGAAGATTAATGAGGAAGCTGCCTACCATGCCTCATTTGGGAAATTTCAAAAAGTAAAATATGGACTGATCATCAAATCGTGGGCAAAATAATTAGACTACAATATATTCAGAATGCCTATAAACTGTAGGAAACTTCATTTCAGTAAACTTTCTTTCCTTTACACTATGATAGTGCAAAATGACAAGCAGACACTGTGTATTTGTATGATTCACCTTACATGAGATGCGTAGAGGAGTCCAAATCCTGTAGCAGAAAATAGAACGGCAGCACCAGAGACTGAGGGGGAGAGGGGAGTTGTTTAATGAGTATAGAGTTGACATTTTACAAGATAAAAAGACTTCTGCAGACTATTTAGATAATAACGTGAATTACTTAATACCATTTGAATTTACACTTAAATACAGTGATAAATTTTATGTTACGTGTGTCTTGCCACAATTTTTAAAAAGCTATGGGGTCACCTCCCTTACGGTGGAAAAGTGAACATTCTGCACACATTTAACTAACCCCTTTCACCTCCAAGTTGCTAAGCCTCTAACTTGGCTTTCAACTGCCTGCGTCTGCAGCAGTCAAGGGTGAACAGGATGAATGCTCCTTGATTGTCCCAGGCTTCAGGAGAGAAGAAAAGAGCAGATACTCATGCCTGACCCAATTAATTCTAGCCAAGTTTATGGAACCTGTAACTGCCAGCTCCCGTTCAAGCTACATGGCTGGCCTGAGCCAAGCAGCCTGCTCCAGCCAAAGGGAGGGGAGAAGCAGGGCAGAAGTTCAGAGCAAGCAAGGATAGCTGAGCAGTTCAGCATTCACCCACCGTGAATACCACTTAGTGTTTCTGTCCCCAAATTGAAACTGAGCTGGTTTAATTCACATAAGGCTCGGGATGCCTGACGGGTTTTTTCCCATGTGTGTTCTTCCCAGTCAGCATGGCACTAGACAGCTCCTCCCCTCAGTACTAACTTACAGGTTCTTCTTGCAGACCAGAAGGTTGAACCTTTTGCTTTTCTTGCACCCACCAACACTCCCCAAAATCAGCTGTCAGTATGTCGTTCTGCCCACCCCCTTCAACTCTACTCCATCAAAGCCAAATAAAAGTGTGGAGTTTTCTTTGTCTCCCTAGAGGGTGCTGGTACCTCTTGGGCAGCTGTGCTGCAATAAAGGCCCTTTTTCTTTCTTTCTCTGCTTTTCTCTCCTTCTGTCTTTCTCTCGCACATAGGGGACCAAACAATACCATCTGTATAGTCAATTGAAGATTACTGAGGAGTTCAAAGCTTCTGCAAAGCAAAACTTGATTTATAAAAACGAATCCTATGTTATATTACATCCTACATTGCATAAGCCTGGGGAGAGCCTGAGGTTGACACAGCTCTATTCATCACCCTAAGGCCTTGGACATCAAAATGCTAGGTACAGAGCCACACCCCGTGGGTTTTAGAATCAATGAACCTGAGTTCAGAGCGGAGCTCCACCACTCTGCCTTGTCACTCACCCCTGAAAGCCTTCAGGTCCTTGTAAAAATTAACCCAAGTAGCAAAGTACTATATCTGTGTCTGGCAGAGGAACAATGGGCAAGTGACGGAGGGCTCCTCATGAAGGCATCTGCAGCAGGAAGATCAGACTCACCAGGTCTCACCTGCTAGAGTTCATGGAAACAACCACCAGCCAGGCATACTGGAGACCTGGGCAGTAGGAAGAACACAGCCTGGCGCTGGTGCCAGATATCCTGCCACCCTCTGTGGTGCGTGTTCCCTTCCTTCATCCTCAGCCATACTAGCTTCTCCCTCTCCCTGCCTTAGCTGGGGTCATTCCCTACCCCATCTCACAGCCAACTACCTGCTCTCTACTAACACCTTTTCTCTGCCACATTGCTTCTGTTTATTCACGACAGTCACTGGCTGACTGGCCTTTTGTGGTGTAGTGTTTCTGTTTCTGCTTTTGCTGAGAATTGAATCTCCCCTTGAACTTTGCAGCTAAATTCCCAGGGGAGAATCTGATGGAATTAATCACCACCAACCCTGATTGGATGGCACTGTTTCCGTGAGTTCCTTTCCAGGCTGCTGATCCTCTGTGGATTTTTAATCAGGTTTTTTTTTTATTGTTCGGTTTTAATAATTCTTTGTACATTTTGTTTGATTATTATATGGCTGTTTATTTGTTTGTTTGGTTGGTTTTTTGAAACAGAGTCCCACTGTGTAGTAGTTCACACTGGCCTTGAACTCATGGCAATCCTCTTCCGTTGGCCTCCAGTCACCGCTATGCTTGCCTCTTCAGGAGTTTTATGCTTTACATTTAGGCCTGTGGTCCACTTGGAGTTAATTTTGGTGGAATGCATAAAGTCCATGTCTAAATTCATTTTCTCGCATGTGGATATCCACTTGGAAATCTATATTTGTTGAAAAGACTATATTTTCCACATTGAATTGCCTTTGCTCGTTTGTCAAAGATCAGTGTTTTGTGACTATATTTCTGAGGGTCTATTTTCAGGCTTTGTATTCTGTTCTGTTGATCTATTTGTCTATTTTTTTTCACCAATACACACCACCTTATCATTGTTGCATTTTAGTAAGTCTTGAAGTCAGGTACATTAGTCTCCTGACTTTATTCTTTAATATTGTGTTGCCAATATGGATATTTTGACTTTCTAAATAAACCATAGAATCAGTTTGTGGACACCTACAAAATAGCTTTCTGGGATTTGCATCATGTAGCCATACAATAATCGTTTATTAGTTTCATGAGATTTTTGGCAAATATATGTGAGCAAATACAGATGCATTTTTTTCTTCTCAATCAGTACATCTGCATACATTTTATTTATTTTTCTTGTCTTATTGCATTAGCTACAACTTTCAATATGACGTTAAAGTAAAATATGGGAGGGAATACTCCTGTCTTGTACCTGATTGTAGTAGTAAAGTTTCTAGTTTCTCAGGAAATTTTTTTAGTCAGTCAGTAAATCAGTCAATCAGTTAATCAATCTATCAGTCAATATCTTTCTCTGTCCAAACGTCATCTGCCCTTCTAGCTGTCTTCCCTTTCCATTATTGTTGCTTCGTCTGAGGTCACAGCTGTTAATAGTCTTGTGCATTCCACACTCACATGGACTTTTAAAAAACAGAAATGGAATTGTATATGTCTTTGTTTACAACTTTTGACTTTTTATTTAAGATTAGAGGGCTGGGGACTTGGTTCAGTGGTATAAGTGCCTTGCGTGGCAAGCACAAAGTCATGAGTTTGATCCTCAGGACCACCGAAAACCAAACAAAATATCATCATATCAATTATTTTCATTTCTAGGTCAGTGTTTATGATAAATTTACATTTTAAGAAGTTTTTATAATAGATGTGACAGTTAACCAGTTGCGTCAACTTGAATAAGAAATGCCCAAATTAATCAGATCAGCACAGATCTGGGTGCAGTAGAAGAGTTTACTGAAGACAGAAAATTCACCCTGAGTGAATAGCTCATTGCCTGAATGAGATAAAAGAAAAACGAAGAAGGAAGTCTCACTATTGTTTTTTTGTTTTTGTTTTTGTTTTTGTTTTTGTTTTTGGAAGAGCTCCAGGCCTCACTTTCTGTTGGATATTGTCTTTTAGTTTCCACTGCAGACTCTTCAGTCTTCCAGCAAACCCTTCATCTTTCCATTGCAGGTCCTTGGCCTCCCGATGTGGATGGACTTGCACAGGACACTACAGTGAGCTCCTGGCCTTCAACTGGATCTTTTGGATCTCTAGCACTCAGGCACACCTTTTGCACTCTTCCACACCTGACTCTGTGGGTGGCCATTGTAAACCTATTGTAAATCCTTATATACTGATATATCTTGGAGTAACTGTTTCTCTAGTAAGCAGTAACAGATACAATGGGGTAAAAGTGTGGTGGGAGCAGTGTCTAAGATTATTAATAGGACCTCTTCTGTTGATTTCCAGACCCAGAAGTGATAACAGGAAGAATTTTTAGTTCCCTTTAATTAATTTATTTAGGTCACATTAGAAAGATTTCCAAGGTTTTGGTGAAAGATACATTCTGAGGTGGGACAGATTGTAAGTACAATTAGGAGACTCTTAAGCATAGCACAATATTTCAGTGATGAGTGGCAGAGATCCATAGATGGTTACAGAGCTGAAGCAAAGCAAGCTCTGAGAACACAGAGGGAGAACCCAGGGTGAGTGAAGTAAACAAGCCATAGCAGCTACAAGTAGGCAAGCTGTTCTAGCTACAAGTAAGCAAGCCTTTCTGGCTCTGAGAGCACAGGTGCTCACATGAGCCCTACAAAGTTGCAAAACAGAAGGATTGAAATTGACATCAACCTCTGGAGTGTATAAATAAACATGCTGCAGTGGTTGAGCAGTGCCTTCCCTCCCATCAGGAGAGAGGCTCCACCTGACCTGAGCTTTCTGTCTCTTACCTTTATTTCTCCATCCTCTAGTTGTGTTCCCCCTGGGAACATCTGGAGGTACAGTGGGACTCAACAAGTCAGATGACAAATGATTAATACCAAGAGAAGACAGGGTAGATTCCTGCAATATTTAGGAATTAGAAGCAGCAAGACATGGTGATTAGTTGAATGTAGAAGATGAAACATGAAAAATATCTAATGTAGCTTTCAGGTTTCTGGCTTGGGCAATGTGGATATGGTGTTATTCATGGAAGCAAGAAAAAGGATGGCGATGAATTTACTTCTAGAACTTAGAGTTTAAGGGCCCATAGACATCCACATTCTAGTAGAATCTGGACGATGCATGGGTGGTTGGGATTTGGGTGTAAATCAGCAGTTACTAATCTGAAGTAAGAGGCCAAATTGGAGGCCATAGAAGTGGGGAGATTATTTAGGGTTGGTGTGCAGATTAAAAAGGGAAAGGGAAGGACTACATATCTCTATGGAGACAGGGAGAAAAAAACGTGGCCAGCAGGAAAGACTGAAAACTAGTAGTGAACAGTGAGAGAGGGCCAATGAGATTGCTGTCCTGGAACTCAAGAGGAGAGATAATATCATAATATAAATCCTGATGACAAGCCAGCCCAGGTAAAATCTGTAAAAGATGGAGAGGTCAGGGATAAGCTTACTGACACACCAAGGGAGCAAAGGTCAGAGAACAGTTTCAGGTTGCAGAGAAGTGAGTATAGACAAAGAGGCAGATACTGCAAGACTCTACTTCTAGGGCTTTTCATTTGAGGCAAAAGGAGAGAAGTTAAGCAATAGTTAAGGTCATATGGAGTCATGCGGGTAATTTTGAGTTCATATCATTGTTATATATAGAAGCGAAAAAACCATGAGAATTCAGATAGTTCTCTTCAGTTTTATAACATCAAAACTTGTCAAGTTAATGGAGCTTCCACAAGTGAGTCAGACCCCATTAGAGCATATGTCCCTTGGCTGTTAAGGGACCCAGCTATGATTCAGCAAAGAGCCTCATGGTGTTACATATTTCTAAGCAGTGCCTAAGCATTATCAATGGTTTACAAGATTTCACAGTAGTGCACAGCTGGCAAAACAGCACGGAACTATACAAGTTGCATTCCCATTTGTGGAACTCTGAGAATCTGCATTTGATTTAAAATATCTAGAGACTAAGAACATCAATCAGTGGATACTGAAAAGTTACAACTTTCTTCGTACCTAAGGCTTCGTGGGAAAAAACAAGTCAGAAATGTGTATTGATTCAACTCCATGAAATATTTTTTCTGGCTCAAGTAATTAATTTTTCTAAACAGATAACAGTATGATAAAGTGGTTTAAAATTCAGGCAATGAAATAACAATTGACTTGAGTTTTGAATCCTGAGTCAACTTCATACAGGCTGTGAGATCTTAGGGGGAGTTCCTAATTCATTAAATGAGAAAAATAACAGTACCTACTAGGTGTCTGCACACCTGCCTGCCTGTCATTCCTGTTTGACAGCCAAAAGTGTGTGCAGATATTAGCAAATATTCTTTGAGAAGTAAAGTCACCCCCTGTTAAAAATCACTGATCTAGGCTATGTGATTTTTTCTGGGTTTGTTTTTTATAGTTACACAGAATCCACTTTTATCAAGTGATTCCAACCACAGAAGATTTTTCGGAAGTACAAGTGGCTTTGGGGGAGTTGAGAGAACCCTGAAAAATAAAAAGAGGGTGTCATGAGAACATAGAGGGTCCTTATGTAAGCCATTCTGGATGATCAAGCCTCCAGGTGGGGTCCCTCTAACCCCCTTCTCAGTCCTACTGTTTTTGATTCTCCATTCCAGTGTCCAATATCTACTGCAAAATGCATTTGGTGTTAATCAGCACAAATATTAAAGGAAGAAATCTGAATGATCATTTTCCAAGCTATGCCCATTATCCATTCCCTGCTTGGAACAAGAGTCTGCCAATCCAATCAGTTGTATCCGGGGTTAGAGGGAAAATGAGATCTGATGCCTCACAATAGCAGAGACAGAAACCAGGAAATCTTCCATATGTGAGACCATTCTATGAGAGATCAGGCATTTCTAAATACATCTAAATGATAGAGGGATTGAAGGAAACAAGTGGGTGTAAGACATGAGTATCCAACTGTCCCAGGGTTTAAGACTTAGTTTTATTGGATTTTTGCTTTGTTTCAGATTTTTTAATTTTTATAGCATTAAAATATATGTAACATGAAAGTTACCATTCTAGTCATGCATGCCTGTGATCCCAGCACTCTGGAAGGCTGAGAGGCAAGAGGATCACAACCTTAAACCACCTTCAGCAATTTATAAAGATCCTGTCTTGAAAAGATGTTAAGGAGACAGCTCAGTGAAACGCCACTGATTCACTTCCTAGCATTGGAATAAAAGGAAAGTCACTCTTGTAACCATTTTTAAGCATATAGTTCTATAGCGTTGTTATACAACCACCACCACCCTTCATCTCCAGAACTTTTCATCTTTCCAAACTGAAATTTTGCATTCATTAAACACTAACTTTTGGGGCCTGGGGATTTAGCGCAGCAGCATAAGCGCCTGCCTTGCAAGCACGTGGTCGTGAGTTTGATCCTCGGTACCGATAAAAAACAAAAACAACAACAACAACCAAAAAAAAACCAGCATTAACTCTTCTTTCTCTCTCCCCAGCCCCTGGCATCTGCCATTCTAGTTTCTGTCTCTTTGAACCTCACCACTCTAAGTATCTCATGTAAATGGAATCGTACAGTACTTCTTCTGACTGCCTTATTTCATTAGCATAATGTCCTCAAGATTCATCCATGATATGGCATATGTCAAAATGTCCTTCCCTTTGCCGATTGAATAATAGTCCAAAATTTTTTAGCCGTTTATCTGCCAATGAACACTTGGGTGGGTTCTATATTTTGGCTATTGTGGATGAAACTGACTTTAATTCTGAAAGTCCTGCATCCCCTCCCCCCCCAAAAAATCTTTAATCTGGCAAACCGAACATTGGCCACTATATTAGCTTTCCATCTCTGAAGTCCAATAGCTGACACATACAATTTAAGAGAGAAAGGTTTATTTTGGCTGGTGGTTTCAGAAGTTTCAGTCTACGGTTCGCTGGCTCCAAGGTGGAAATGACACGGTGAAGGTGCATGGTAGAGAAAAGCTGGCCCAAAGGGAGAGGAAGGCGCTGGAGAAAAGAATGCATCCTTCCAGGCTACACCTCCAGGGACCCACCTCCTCCACAGAGCACATTAAACTATGAACTCACCAATGAAATAGTTCAGCGATGAATTCAGCACCCCAGTGAGTCCATCATCTATAGTCCTGGGGTGACACTTTAGATCTAAACCAGCAGCCACCTAGATAAACAAGTATGTCAGTACATGGGAAGCTCCACATGGACAGAGCATGATTAGGAGAGGTGGTACTTTCTGCACAGTCTTTGAGGACAGAACAGGCTAAAGAGAGGTGGCTCTTGGGCTGGGGGGTTAGTTCAATGATGTAAGAGCCTGCCTGGAAAGTACAAGGTCACAAGTTCAATTCCTGGACCAAAGGGAAAAAAGAAGTGGCTCTCTAATGGACCATGCAACCCACAGTGACAGGTGCCACATGGGACATCAAAAGGTAACATTCTCGCACACACTAGACACACTCATAGTCCACAGTGTTCATTTTTGCCTAATCCTGTACTTACTCATAAACACCACAGTACCTCAAAGATCTGACTCCTACAAAGATGAAGGAGGTTTCTGTTAAAAGGAAATTTTATAAAAATCCATTCATATATAGTAACTAGGTCTATTTCTTCCCTTTTGGTTTGTGCATCATTTCTTAAACATGCTAGCTGCCAAAGGTACCAATATGCTTTTTTTACACTGCATTACTTGCAGAAAAATAGAACGCTCAATTTCTGTTATTCAAAACAAGGATTTGATAACACTGTCAGTGTAATGGGCTAGGCTTCTGGCTTTCATGGCCTGTAACATGGCTTGTTGTGTGCTAGGATCAGGAACAGTAGGTTTTGGGGAGGTGTAATGTTCTATTTGCATTCCTAACTGCTAGTGCTGACAAATTTGAACATCTTTCAGGTCTGAAATATTTTAGATCATTGTGGCATTTTAGAGATGGGTGAAGAAAAAGAGAATTTAAAAGGAAACACCTACCATGTAAGTAATTTACCTGTTTATTATGGAATCACACCACAGTTTTTGTAATTTAAATCTCAGATTTTAAATTTCAACTGTGTGATATTGTCTTGTTTACTGGCAAAGTAGGATTTTTAAAATGTACTTCTATAGCTGCTTTGGTGAGTTCTATCTCTGTTAGATAAAAATCTTTGTCTCCTAGCCAAAAAAAAAGATATTTCACAAATATTAAGTGAACAAGATAACTGTAAGGGAGTTAGAAGAACTCATAATGATGATGTGATATAGATCTCCAAAACAAAAGTAAATAGACAGTGAAATCCCTTTCAAAGATCAAACAGCTATGGATAGCTTTCTTTCAAGGATCAGAATTGTCAAAGAGGTGTTCCCAGTTCTTTCTAGAAGCGTGGGTCTTCTTTACCTTCAGCACACACTTCAATTCAGCATGTTAATACATAAAAACACCTACGTGGCTGGCATTGATGGATGATTTAAAAGTTTAAATTTTGTGCAGTAATATTTTAGAAGATTAAAATCTCCCCTGGGGCTGAACCATGTGGCTTGAAGTAGATCAAGGGAAATAGCTACACATCCAGCAGCTGGAACAAGACCTTGCCAGTTTCTGGGGTACAGTGAGGTCAAAGTATACCCTGAACTTATAAATTAGGAAATGCAAAAATGTCTTACAGTTTTTAAAGTAAAGGTTACATATCTATATCTTTGATATGGGGTCTCACTATGTAGTGTAGGCAGGCCTTGAATTCACTGTGTAGCCCAAGCTGGCCTTGAACTCGTGGTGATCCTACCTCAGCCTCCTGAGTGCAGGGATTACAGGCATGTGCCACCATGCCTAGCTTATTATTATCTTTTTAGAAGTATTCTATACAAATACAAACATTCATAAATGCATAATCCCCATTTAAAACATGGTAGCATGCTACACAAATGATTATATACCATGCTTTTTAAATTAAGCTTTTAAAGCTATTTGTTGACCCACATGTAATTATAAGAAATAATGCAGAGAGCTCTGTACCACTTTACCCAGCTTTTTCCAATGGTAACAGCTTGCAAAACTATTGCAGGATATCACAAAAAGGATACACAATACAGCTACCTTATTACGGATATATATTTATCAATTCATTTTTCTATTGATGAATATTTGGTAGCTTTCCATCTAGGACTACTTTACATAGTGTTTACAAATCTTTTGCTAAATGCAAAAGATGTCTCTTGGAATAGAATTGCTGAGTCAATAGGACAGGTATATGTTGGCTTTAGTAGACAGTAGATAGTGCCAATAGTTTTTCAAAGTGGTTGTACATTCTACACTTCTATTACCAGGGTTCTAGGGTGCTGTGGAGTCTCTCCAGAGATTCTCTCCAGGTTCTTGTCCTGAGCAAAGAATTAAACGAGACAAGCACAAAAGATAGCAAGGCTTTACATTTATTAAAGGTGGGAAAGGAAGTACATTCCTCATAGTGAGAGCAGGCCATTGACAAGAGAGAGCACAGTGGCCATAAGCTTATTGGCTGAGGTCATTTGTATCCTCCGTTCCTCAGGCTAATGTCAGATCTAGGCTGTCTTATTAAAAACACCAGAAGAACTGAAGATAATGCTTTCCGGTTGGTGCCAGGGGCAGAGCTTGGAAATTGTTCTGTACCTGTGTCCTGGATCACCATACTTTACAAGCCATGTCCACTTTCCCAGTCAGCTGGCCACATCCTAATCTCCTACCTAATTTCAACCAGTAACCTATGAGGGAATTCCACAGCCTGGCCAGCAGTTTTCTATCTTCTTCATTATTTTAACTATTCTGGTAGGTTGGTTTTAATTTACATTTTCCTGATGACTAATGATGTTGGAAACATTTTTTGGAAACATTTTTAAAAGTTAATTTTTCTCTGATTTTTTTCTCAGCTTTTTATTGTGGAAAGTGTCACATGCAGAAAAGGTGAAAGAATTACATATAGAATACTCATAAACCCAGAATCGACATTTAAACAATTATTAACCTTTTTTACTATATCTGCTTCTGTGGGGTATATGATTGTTTTACTACCCCACTGTAAAGTAAGTTTCAGTTGTAATGACACTTGACTCATAATTACATCGGAAAATATCCCCTAAAAATAGGTATTTATTGCACAACCAAAAAATCATGATTATAGCTACCAAAATTCATAGTTTTTAAAAAATATTATCTAACAGTCTGTTAGATATTATCTAACAAATATTATCTAACAAATTTCCCTGTTGGCCCCATTTGTTCCACAAGTATTTATAATCAACTTTCAAAAACTAGAAATAAAGAAAACTGACTCACTGGGTTTGATTGTAATAACCATTTAAGCAAACCCAACCCCATCAGTGACACTGATTCTTTTTGAAGAGCCAAATTCTGTTCTAGTTGTCTATACAAAGGATTTTTATTTTTTTGGAGACAGGATCTTGCTAAGTCACTAAGTTACCCAGACTAGGCCAGAACTTGAAATCATCCTAATTAAACCTCTCAGAGTTCTGAGTTTACAGATATGCCATCACACCCAGCTATATTGGAATTTTTTCAAAAGCATTCCAAAATTTTAATGACTTAAAACAGTGATTTTTGTTTTATTTCATGTTTTCATGGATCACACAAATCTTGGCAGGGCCCAGTAAAGTGATTATTATGTTTCACATTGTCTTAGTTTTCTTTCTCTCATTGCTGAGACAAATGTTCAAAGAAAAAAGGTTTATTTAGCTCACAGTGTGTGGAAGTTTCAGTCCATAATCAGCTGGTTGCATTGCAAAGTGGCATGGCAGATACCAAAAGCAACAAGAGCAAAAGGGAAGAGAAAGACTCTTTCCCTTCCTTATATTGCAGGCAGGATACCCACATAGGGTAAGTGCAGCGCTCAAACACCCCAATCACAGCACTACACAAGGAACCAATCACAAACTCTAGATGCAGCTGCCTCCAAAAAGCCTGCCCCCTATGACTGCATGAGACTTTGGGGGGAAATCCAGACACAAACCTTAACACACATGACATTGGCCAAGGTCATTGGTGGGATTCAGTTGTCAGCTGGACAGGTGTGGAGAGGCCAGTATGGCTTCATTCTCATTTCTGATGCTTTTGTTGGGATGGCAGGAAGGCTGGGGTCAGCTGGTTCTGCCATCAGACCATATCCTTGTTAGCCTTGTTAGCAGGGCAGCCTTTGAGCAGTCAGTCTTCTTATATGATGGTTCAGATCTCCAGAATTAATGTTTGGGTGAATAGGACCAGAGCCTCATAGCTTTTATGACTCAGCCTCAGAAGTCATATGGCATTACTTCCATGACATTTGATTGTTGATCCAGCCACAATGCCCAATGAGAATCAAAGAGTTTTCAGCTGTGTTTTTAAACCACCATGGACCACATTCTGGCCAGAAATAATTTGCATTTCTCTCATTTATGAAATACACACCATTCTCCAAGATTCCTTACTATGATTCAAAGAAAAGGTCCTAAAGGTCCATGTATTGAGAGCTTCATCTCTAACCCTTGGCACTACTGGGAGGTGGAAGAATTTTAAGAGGCATTTCCTAGTGGGAAATCTTGGATCACTAGGGGTATTCTCTTGAGGAGATAATGGAACCCAGCCATTTACTTCCTCTTTTTCTCTTTCCTGTTCTGGCCATGTGATGAGCAATTTTGTTTCACCATATTATGTAGTGTCACTACTATTATGATGTGCATCCACCATAGACCCAAAACAACAGGGTCAACGGATGATGGACTAAAATCTCCAAAACTATGAGCCAAAATAAAACTCCTTTCTTTATAAGTTAATGCTGCCAGATACTTTTCTTATAATAACAGAATGCTAACATACTTCTCCAAAGTCTTATCCTATGAGATATGCTCTTTTCTGCCCTGGTCTCCCATAAAGCCCTTAGGAATCTTAGAAGCATCACTGTGGGGGCTGGGGATTTAGCTCAGCGGCATAAGTACCTGCTTTGCAAGCAGGCAGTCGTGAGTTCGATCCCTGGTACCGATAAAAATGAAAAAGACAAAAAAATATATATATATATATAAAGAAGCATCACTGTGTAGCTGAGAGGTGCTATGAGACATTCCCTGAAAGGTACTATGAGACATGCCTTTTGTGTAACTGAGAGGATAAAAAGCACTGTCTTATGTCTTTCTGAGGCCATGAACAAGGATCTTAGGATCTTACACTTAATTACCAGATTTCTTGAGACTATGTTATTAGCAGTTCCCTTAAAGAATTCTTCTGCTTCTTTTCCTCTTAGTGTCATTTAACTTTTTCCCAAATCCATCTCCCACCTCCATATTTCCTGTAAAATTAGGTCTAGAGACTTGATTGGATTCAGGTTGACTATTTTTGGCAAGAATATTTCATAGATGATTCAGCAAACATCAGAGTGCATTGTATCTCATGTCGAATTGTCTATTAATATGTTAGCTTTCATCACATCCATATGGCAGTATGTACCTGATGTTTCCCATTACAAAATTACATTTTCCTCTTTATGACTAGTGTGCAATATATGGGTAATAGTATGAAAAATATGAAATACATGACAGTTCATGCCACCTTTGTGTAGGGGTCATGCTAACCTTAGCATCCTTCTAATTTTACTCTGAACTATGAAAGCAAGGCCTGGCCTGGCTCTTGTTAAACAGGTGCTCTATATCTTGATCTGGGTCCTTCTCTGGCTCCAGGGATCTTCATGTAAGCTTAGACTACCCCTGAACTATTTTAGTTTCGTTGGTAGTAGTTTTTGCCAATTCTTGGCTAAGTTGTATTTGTCTTAGCTTCAATTTTTATACCAATCTGATCCCATCTGCATCCTAGCCTACAGGAATTTCTGTATATTTCTGTCTTCTGTTGACACTCTTCACTATTTCCTATGGTTTTATGTTCATGTATAAAATAAAATATCCACAATGAGACAGAATGTGTATTTTAAGGATATTTGAAGCAGGAAATATGAAGGTGGTGTGTGATTATACTGAGAGATCACCAGTAAACTTTATCTTGGGAAAGGCCTAATGTAGGACTGGGGCTGACTATGGACAGACCAAAGCAGAGGTAGATCCCCAGTGGTACCCTTGGATCAACCAACCATGAAATCCTGGGCTCTCCTATATGAAACTTGGAAATGATTGTTTTATTTTAACCAATTTTCTTGACACTTGGTATAAAGCTGTGATAATTGGACAAGGAAGTCAGTAATCAGATTACGTAAGGCAAAAGCTTATTTGGCAGGAGAAATGTTTTGCCCTGAACTTTCACAATCTCACATCTTATGTGGAAGGACTCTTCCTGATATTTGTGGATCTAATTTACAAGTCCTAGTCATACCATACTCTTTAAGATCCTCTTCAGGTGGCCCCTCCTCTAACGCTTTTGTAAACCCTTCTCACATCCAGGTCAAAGTCCACCATGCCTTCAGAGGTTCCATAACACTTTGGACAGAGCTCCATCATTGCTTGTATCAGCTCCTGTTACTATTTCCTCCACTAAACTCCTCATGACCATCTTCGTGCCCACATCTGCAGCCTAGACCATCTAGTGAGCACTGGAACATCTTGATGAGCAAATGACAGCCATTCTCCCTGATTTTTCTTCAAAAATGAAACTGCTGCTGCTCCACTCCCTTTGGATTGAGAAATGCTCTATCAGACAACAGATTAAATTATACAATAATAAATAATTGTATAAATTATACTTGTTGCCACTAAAAGATGAAAATGAATTTGGAACATAGAAAAAAGAAAATTTCACAGAATTTGGGGGACCGACCAAGAAAGCAACACGCCATCCTTCCTGGTAAGTGGTGCAAGCCTCAGGTGCGCCAAGGAGAAAATAAGTCAGTGCCTCCTGCGAGCCTACTGTGCGCAGCTGGCTGAGTATTAAAGTCCCCTGCGCCCTACTTCCATTTCAAGAGGTCAAGGTCAGCCAAAATTGATAGCAACTAAGGCACATAAAGCAACTAAATTCTTGTATTGTTGGGATTATGTTGACCTGAGGCCATCCTCTTGGGAGGATGACAGTATGCAATATAGCAAATATGGGGGGTTTCCTTCTGTCTTCTCTTTGAAAGCTAACATTGTTTTCACTGTTTTGCTTTGTTCTGATTAATTGGTTTGCTCTATTCAATATTTTGTTTTGATTGGTTTTATAGTGTCCTGTCTTTGGTTTGATTTTGGTATCCCTGATTGAATGAACAACCATTGTGAAGATAACAACATACACTATGGTACCTACTATTGTTATTCTGGTATCCTGCTCTGAGGTTCTGTACCACTTTCACTGCATTGTCTTGATTGGCTTTGTTCTGTATGGTTTATCTTTAAAATAAAAAAAAGAAAATTTTAATTAACCTATACCTCTATTAGAGTGACGCAATAGAGGTTCTTGGCTAAACTTTAGGGTCACACACATGCATGCTTATACACACACACAAACACACTATCTCTGAATAAATAAGGTGGATTTACAGTGTCTGTTAGTGCTGCAGAAGACTGTGGGAAGAATCTAAAATTGGCACTACCCACATGTAAGGTCGCATTATGCCCATCAATTTATTTTGATCTCATGGAAGGCGTTCCAGAGCAAGACTCAAGAAATAGCTTAACCAAAAGAACATTTCAATTATAGAAAAATGAACTCAAATTATTTCAATCCACAACATTACATAATAAGGTTTCAAACATAGTACTGTAATTTCATAATATAAAAAAAGGCTTTAATTCAGTAAGTTCATCTCATGTGATAAATTCTACCTGAGTTTTTTCAGGAAAAATTTAAACTGGAGGTAACTTATCATAATCAAGAATATTTAGTAATTTGCATTGGAAGGTAGACAGTGTGGCCAAGCCTTGACCGATGAAGAAAACAAATGAATGATGATAGCTGCTTAACAAAATATTCATTGTTGGCTTGCTATGTCTGAAGTGCTGAGAATACAATGGTGAACAAATGTATGAATAAGGATGATAAGAAATGTATTTTTTTCTGGGTGTCAAACTCAAGACCTTGTGCTTTCCAGGCAGGTGCTGTGCCAGTGAGCTATATCCCCATCCCAGAAGTACATTTCCTGAGTCCTTACTTGGATCAGATCCTGAGTTCAGTGTTCCATGCATACTGGCTCATTTGTCGCACCTTCAGCATGACTCTGAACTATTATCATTATCAGTATCTCTCACAGGTGCTGCGGATATAGCTCAGCGGCATAGTGCCTGCCTGGCAAGCATGAGGTCCTGCGTTCGATTCCCGGTACCCCCCCCACACACACACAAATATCTCTCACAGAGGTCAAAGCTTCCAAGAGGCAAATCACCAGAGGCCACAAGGCCAATTAAAGTGGTGGAAACTGGACTGCATCTAGGTCTGTTCAATTCTGAAAGTTCCAGAGTTACTGAGGAGAAATGGCTGCTAGAGATGATATTTCATAGGTGGAAAACTAAGCCAATTTAAAATGCATTCACTCTATTTGCTTAAGTGTTTCATTTTTTACAGTTGATGAAAAAGTAAGTACCATTGTATCAAAACTTCAACAAATCTAAACTAATGAGCTTTCACAGTAACATTAAGGATTTAAACTTGTGGATTTAAACAATTACATGTAATTTAGTCTGTTCCCTGATAAATCATTTTTCATGACTTTAATTCAGGGTTTCATTGTTACAGTTTGTAACTGTTATAATAGCTACATACCACCTGGACAATTATTTACTTAAAGTTGACTCATTGTTTTTATTTGATGTGTTAAAGGAAATTTAATATCACTGCTATAAATAAAGAGCCACTAATTAATTCAACAAAAATTATGAAGCATTTAACATAGACTATGAAGTATTTAACACACACTAAGCCGTAGGCATACAACAGTGGGGGATAAAAGGCTAGAAAATACCCCATCCTCGTGGAGCTATTGTTCTGGCAGAGGAAACAGATGAAAAGCATAGTAGACATAAAATATATGGAACATTAGAGTGATTGGTGCTGAGGGGAAAAAAATGGGCATCCTGGCCTGTTTTGTCCTACTATAAGAGAGTATCACAGACATGGTAGTTCATAAAGAACAGAAATTTACTTTCTCATAGTTCTGGAGACTAGGAATCCACCGTCAAGGAACTGATGAGGACTCATCTCAACCTTGTGTGGTAAAAGGCAGGTCTGGAAGACTGGATGAATTCTTCTTCCACACTAAATGGAAGAACGGAAAAACAGCACCCACTCCTGAAAGGCCTTTTCAGCCTTTCTTGAATCTTGGCCTACACATCTCCCATTAGGCCGTACCTCCCAACCTATTACACCAGGTGTTAATTCTCCAACACACTACGTTTGGGAACTCTATCAAAGCACAGCAAAGGGCTATCAAGTGTGAGTGGGCAATAGTTACAATTTTTAGACCCATACAGCCTCCTTCAGATAGTAACTTTTGCGTACAAATCTGAAAGGGACAAGTGCTATAGAACTCTAAGACCAAAAAGTCCAGAGAGTGGAACAGACAGTACAAACCCTTGAGGAGTAAGCTCGCCTGGAGAGTAGAAGGAGAAAGATGGAGGTCATGGGCAGAAGCAAGGCAACAGGAAGCCAGCAGGGGCAAAAGTGCAAGCAAGAGATGCTGGATTAGACTAGCGTAATGAGAACTGATCAGATTCTAACAAGACTGTGCAGAGGCTGGGCGTGGTGGCACACCGCTGTAATCCCAGCACCCAGCAGGCTGAGGCAAGGGATTGCTGGGAGTCTGAGGCCAGCCTGAACTACAAAGCGAGTTCAAGGTCAGCCTGAACTGCATGGTGAAACACTGACTCAAAAGACAAAAAATTTAAATTAAATTAATGAATTAAATAAACGAACTGTGCAGGTAGAGTTATGGAATATAAGGATAGGAAAGAGGATCAAGGAAAACCCCAAAACTTCCATGTTGGAGTCCAGTACAGTTTTTCCTCTCACCCTCACCCTGAAAGTTCTCCTTCCCCCTCAGATGAGGGTTCCTGTCACTTGTATCACAACTTCGCCAATCAGTGAAGGAAAGTTAGCACCGGTATTCAGGAAAAGAGCACTTGCTTAGGCTTCATGAGGCCCTGGGTTCAACTCCTAGCACTACAAAGACAAAAAACAAATTTAAGGCTTTAAACTGTAAACCTGTTTGTGGTTTTGCATATCTAAAGCTGTGTCTGCTGCTAAAGTTGACCTCTAAGTGACAAAAGATACTGTAGTTCCTGTCCTTGTCATGAAAACACTTACTTTGTCTATGTTCTAAAATGTTGCCATTCTATGATTGTGCAATCTTGAACTAATAGCATCGAAAATTACTTTTTTAGGAATCTAGAAGATACCTGTCAAAATACAGCACTGAAATTCTATATTGTAAATATACCAAATATACTCTGAATATTATTAGTATGTTGAAATTCTGTTTGGTTAATTCTGACACATTTACTAGTTGGTTAGGGGCAAGGAACATATCTTTCTTAGAGAAGAGAAGCATTTCTGGTGCTTAGGAGTTAAGCTATAGACAGATCCACACTTGATAAACCATGGGCCACTTTGGTCAAATGCATAAATGCAGTTTAGCACCATAAACTCAAATTTTTACTAATTTCACCTATTCTGGTATTTAGTTATTAGTTCTAGGAGAGGAGAGATTAAATAGAGTAAAATATAAAAAAAGATTAGTTTTGTGATGAGCCAAAAATTAAATAAGAAAAACAAGGCCACCTAATTCTATTTTAAGTGCTGACTTTTTACTTTAGTACTAACATAACACTGGTATTTGCAATCAGAACAAATATTCTAGTCTTTGTTCAAAAATAAAGCCTTTCTTTGACATAGATAGTTCATTAAACATCTATTTTGATTCCACATAAAAAGTGCACTCAGGAATCAACTGGTATTTCTTTCAATTAAACAAATTAACATATATATATATCCCCTGAACTATACTATCATACATTCCATTTCATCAGGGAAATTCTATATTATCAACATAGATTATGTTTTCTTTTATATTGGATTACATAGTAAACTAAATGCTTAAAATATGCTTAAGAGGGATGGGCAAATCCTATTGCTATTACCTCCAAGTGGATTTCTCCTAACTCTAAAGCTTTCAGAAGGGTTTCTTCACTGGGCTGCAGATTTTCTATCTAGTATCCTCTATATACAGTGTTTCCCAGGCTGAATGCATCCTTTGCCTCATATGCCTCTGTTCTTGTGTACAGTGTATATTGTGACATGTCCATTCATCTGGTCAACCAGGCTCACAACTTGAATCGTTAACTCTATCTATCCCTTACTTCCTACATCCATTTAGTTGGCCAATACTGCCGCTGAGATCATCCAAGCTGGCTTCTCAGCGTCTAATCCCTTCTTCCCATCACTGCCAGCTTTATCTTCTTAAAGCTCAGATGTACGTTGTTACTTGGTCAAAAATCATACAATTCTTCTATTTTCTTTTTTAAAATTTTATTTTAAAGAGAATAAAACCAAACAGAATAAAGCCAATCAAAACAAAACAGTGAAATTGATACAGTACTTCAAAACAAAATAATGGGAAATCAACAATGGCTACCATAGAGCCTCTTGTCACCTTCAAAAATCTCTGCCCATACCATCAGACATAATAAAATCAAACAAAACAGAATAAAACCAACCAAAACATAACACTGAATAAAACAAAACAATAAAACAGAACAAAGCAAAACAGTGAAAAGACTACTGGATTTCAAAAATAAGACAGTAGGAAATCCCCTATATTTGCCACATTGCATGTTGTCATCCTCTCAATAGATGTTCAGACTACCTGCCTTCAGCCCACAAAGTCAATCAAGCAATAGAAGCATTGTTTTTGAACCTCAGTTGCTAACAACTCAATCTGTGTTCCTCCAAATTGGCCAGCTGCCCACAAGGGAGGGGGATCTTGTCTCCCACCTCTTGTTTCTCCTCCTGGGACCTGTATGCTTCCACCAGCTCATGGAAAGGGTGAATTGTATTGTTCCAAGTTTTGAATTTGCTGTCAAACTGCTGTGTGACTTTGATAAGTCATTTGCTTCTTCTGGGCTTTAGTTTTCTCTTATTCTCCCATTTTCTATAGAATAATCTAAACTCCATGAATAATACCAAAGCTTTCCACTATTTGGCCAACCCCTTAAGGCATCTTGTTTTGATTCTATCCAAGATTTAATGCATAGAGGTGACTGAGTGACAACAGAGTAGCCAATGCCAGGAAAAGAAGTTTTGTTACTCGCAGTTCTCAGAAAGGAGCATGATACACTACACAAGGCCACATGGGGGAAGTGCCAGGGTCCATGCAGAGAACAGGAAGTAAGGGGAAGCATGGCACAGACTCTTTGTTATGAGTTCCATGGGAAGAAATGGGGAGGCAAGAAGACAAGCTTGACCAAGCTTGGGACTTTATTGTTTAAAAACATCAGTGGGCTCTGGAGTACAGGAGTGCCTCTCCAGTTGTCCCATACTGGGACCTGGGTTGGCTTACTACAGTGATTTAGGGGAGGAGAAATATTAATGTGGTTTGTGAATTAGATACAGGAAATGATTCTGGATCTGGGATTACGTCAACATAGTTGTATAACAAAGACATGTTAGCAGAGGCTAGTGTTTGCTATCTCTATGAGTTACCTAACTCTGGAGAGACAAATCCTTTTTGCATCCCTGAAGCCCCATAATGTCAAAGCATCATAAAATATAGAAGGCAATATCAGTGTTGGGGCCGAAGAGGATCCTAGTTTTGGGCCAGATTTTTCCTCCTAAATTCAGCATACCTTGGGGCTTATGGTACCAAGAAAGCTCAAAATGTGCCTATTTGAGGATTCAAGTGTAGATAGAGTATTGCATAGAGTTTTGTGAATAATATCTGATCTGAAAATGAACTCAGCAAAAGGGGTGTCTTCTTAATCAAGACTGCCTTATACTAAAATACATAAATTCCTAATTTGGATTACAGCTGGACAAGAGCAACCTGTGCCTCAACTCCAATGTAATATGGACTGCCGATTGTAGCTATATTGCGATGATGTCACAAAAGAGACACTGTCAATATAGAAGAACTGGGTGGAAGAGATATTTATTGAGGCTTGGAACAGATGGTATATAATGCGTTCATTTGAGTATCAAATGTGTTGTAAAACATTTTCAATTTCATATAAACATTTAAAGGACCAAATGAACATATTCTGGTACAAACGACACTGCAGCCCCAAAAGGGGTTCAACTTCCAGATAAAGTTCCCACCCGGAGCTGCAGGAAGAAAGAGGGGAACTTCCGGCGGACGCACCCAGCCCAGCTTTCTCCCAGGACCCCATCCACAGACTTTGTTGATTGCTTCTGCCTGGCCAATGGCGGGCCCACTCCGATCGACTGCTCGAGTCTGGCCTAGCCCAAAGCGCGGGAAAATGAGTTTCCACTCGGCCGGGCAGCCTCAGCTCGCTCGTAGACTCTGAGGATCCTGCTCAGCCTCACGCTCCTTCAGGTTCCACTCAAATCACACGAAAGGAGACGGAGGAGCTCGGGTCGCTTCCATGTCCGAGGCTTATTTCCGGGTGGAATCGGGCGCCCTGGGACCAGAGGAGAACTTTCTCTCCTTGGACGACATCTTGATGTCCCACGAGAAGCTGCCAGTGCGCACAGAGACGCCCATGCCACGCCTGGGCACCTTCTTCCCGGAGTGGGGTGCGGGCGCCGGGCCGGACCAATCGCTGCCGCAGGTGGGCCTCGGCCTCGCATTTTTAGGGTTCGGGGGTCGGCGTCCCGCAGGCCTTGACCTCATCGGGCTCCCTCCAACGTAGGTTTCTTTGGTGAAACCGCTAATTCATCTCTGTCCACTATCTTCCCCCTGCCCGTGTTGGAACGGAAACCGGCTCAGCCGAATACCTCCGGATCGGGGTTCTCTTCGCGTTTGCCTTAAGCTAACCTTGAGTTCTGTCCGCGCTCCCAGCGCTAGCGCTGGGAACTGCGAAATGCCGTGTCCGTCCCTGCGCCGCGATGACGTTCGTGCCCTCGCGAGTGGCGTGGAGGTGAAAGCTTCTCCGTCTTTGACCCCCTGAGTTCTTCCACAGCCCCGTGAGTAGGTATTGTGAATCCCACCGAAAGGTGGAGTGTCTTGGCCGGCGTCCCATGGTAAACCCTGAACTGGGATTCGAACCAAGGGCAACGTGGCTTCAATTACAAGTTTGTTCCAGGACCATCGTGTTGATTTGACCCTTGACTAATTGGCTGGTATTTGTTAGTTTCTCCACTGTAAAGTTAACCTTTGATATGCCTCTTCACGTGGTGCACTTCGGAAGGAAAGCTCACACACTGCCACACTGAAGGAGCAGGAAGTCATACACTGCATCCTGGAGGGCAAAGTGGCTACACGAAAATCTGGAATAATTGTGCATAGGAAAGCTTTATTTGCCTTTTAAATTTTACGTCGTTTTTATCTTAATAGTACACACTTGCAGTACATGATGATTACATTCATCATGGAGAGGTATATAACAGCTTCTTTTTCGTCCCATTCTCCCGCCACTCTTCCTTCATCTTTTGGTCCCCTGCCTTTTGCAAAAGTGCATACAAAATTTTTTTATGACATTTAATTTCATTCTTAAATATACGAGAATTTGTATTTTCGATGATCAGATGTTGGTATGTGGGGGAATGTTCTAGAAAGTTGACCATTTTATCAAAGTTTTCAAATGTATTATAACTTTGTTCAAAATATCCCTTTATGATCATTTCCATGTAGCATTATACTAGTATCCTGATTTTTATTTTACTTTATTGTGTGTGTGTACCAGGAATCAAACTCAGGACCTTGTGCTTGCCAGGCAGTCACTGCACCCTGAGCTGTACTCCCTGCCCTTGGTTTTTATTTTTAATTTTTGACATTAATACATTCTGCTCTTTCTTCATTAGTTTTGATAAGAGTTTGTCAATTTTATTGTTTTCTTGAAAGAACTATGGCTCAGTCCATATTCTGTTTTGTATCTTTGTTTTCTTTCTTTTTTTTTTTTTCTGACAACAGTAGATCTAAATGTATCTTTGTTTTCTAGGTCCTTAAGTTCTTAATTAATGAGTTCAAGTTTTGACTCATATTTTTCATTATTAGTGAACTCAGTATTTTCTCTTTGCCATTGTAATTTTTCCTTGATTCACGAGTTGTGATTTAGAAGACTAATGCTTCATTCCACACATTTTGGGACTTTGCTATTTATCTTTTTTGGTTTTGATCCTAGTTTAATCCTACTGTGGCCAGAAACAGTCTGAATGATCACCCAAGTTGGTAAAATTTACTTTACGCCTCTGTATAAGATCAGTTTAATCATTGTGTACACACTTGGAAAGATGCATTTTGTGGAGTCATGGTGTGCAGTAAAGTATGATACTATAGGGGCTGGGAATTTAGCTCAGTGGCATAAGTGCCTGCCTAGCAAGCGCAAGGTTGTGAATTCAATCCATGGTACCAAAAAAAACAAAGTAAAGTATGTAAGTCAGATCAAGTTTGCTTTTGTTGAGATTTTCTGTGTTCTTACTGATCTTTTTTTTTTTAACTGCTTTCTACTTAAAGTCTTCCACTATAATTATAGATTTGTCTGTTTCTCTTTGTACTTCTGTCGGTGTAATAACAGATTTATACATTTTCCTTGTGGGTATAATGACCACCTTAGTATCAAATGCCCCCCCCCTTCGTGTCTGATGATGCTTCTTCCTTTTGACTAGTGTTTGCATGACACTTTTTCTATCCTATTTTTAATTTTTCTATGTCTTTCTGTTTAAGATATATCTCTTTTAAATATCATATAGTTGTTTTGTTTTTCAGTTTGACCACTTTGGGTGCAGTTGGGGTTTTTTGTTTTGTTTTGGTATAGTTTTTTTTTTTTTGGTCCTGGGGATTGAACTCATGACCTTGCACTTGCCAGGCAAGTGCTGTGCTTCTGAGCTATATCCTTGGCCCCTACTTGGACAATTTTTAATCTGTGTATTTAATACACTTCTGTTTGATTATTCATACGCTTCTGTTTATTTTCTTTGTTTCCCATCTGTTTCAGATTTTTTTCCTTTTTTTCTTTTTTCTTTCTTTGACTCCTTTTGGATTAATCAAGTTTATTACCTATTTACCTTTTCATTTATTTAGTTATATATTCTATTTAGTAACTACGTCAACTATTACATAATATTTTTATTAATAAGAATGTTACCCAAATTAATACTTCACAGACAATATCAGGATCAGGAAACACTTTAGCTCCTCTCTCTCTTGCATTATTTTCATATAGTCTAATTTGACTCATAACACTCTAAAACATTATTATTCTGCTTGTCCACTTATTTATTCTTCACATTATGCTGTTTTCTTCTTGCATTTCCATATTTCTTTCTGGAATCATTTTCACTTTCTTTTCAGAATTTTCTTACTCAGGGTCTTCTGGTGATAAATTCTCAATTTCTGTCTGTGACAGAGGTCCCCAAGATCACCCTCACATTTGAAGATTCACTAAGAGGACTCACAGGACTCAGCATAGGGTGGGCTTCATGGTTAGGATTTGTTACAGCAACAGGATACAAAGCAGAATCAACCAAGGAAAAGGATGTATCAGATAGAAGTCTGGAGAAGACTGGGCATATAGTATAAGCCGCTTTGAGTCTAGCAGAGACGCTTGTTAAAGACTCAGTGCCCAGGTTTTATAGGGAAAGTACTCTCTGCCCAGTGCATAAAAGCAAGTGTTTATATATATCACATTGTTTCTACAAACTGTCTAGGCACAGTGAAATGCTGTAATCACTCATGAGACTGGTAGGAACTCTCCCCAAATCCAATTCCTAGATACCAGCTAAGACCACTGTCTCTCTGAAAATGTCTTTGTTTCACCTCTCCTTTTTTTAAATCCAGAATGTATTTATTAGGATGGCTTCCCACCCATCTTGACTGAGAGTATTGTGAGTGCTGCTTCCTTCAGTAGGCCTTGCTTTTCCTTCTGTAGGCTGGCAGAGGACAGTGGAGCAGCCACCACGCAAAACTACTATTTGTGCATGGCTAACAACCATGGGGAAATGTGGGTATTCTACATCCACAAAGTAGGAACTGGGGCTCTGCACCAGGGACTTCCTGTTTTCTCTTCTGGAGAGAGAGAGGTGAAGGAGATCCTTTGCAGAGACATGGTATTGTGGTATCGGTATCGTGCGGAGGGCATCACTATCGCCTAGACTTGAACTCACTGTGTAGCCTAGGCTGGCCTCAAACTCATGGCAGTCCTCTTGCACATTGGGATTACAGATGTGTGCCACCATGCCCGGCTCACTTTTGCTTTTAAAATGTCACTTCATTTCTCTTTTGTCTATTTTTGTTTTGATTTTGATTCTGTAGTTTCTGTTGAGAATTCGGCTACAACCATTCTTTAAAAGCAGCATATTCTTCCCTCCACCCAACTAACTGCTTTTATAGTTTTGGTTTTCAGCAATTTGAGTGAGATGTGCCTTACTTGTGGTTTCATTTGCATTTGTCCTACTTGTTCATTAAATCTGTGGTTTGATATGTCTTTAATTCATGGCCATTATCTCTTTAAATGTTTCTTTTACCTTAATCTATCCTCCCTGACTTCCTGGGATGTAAATTATGTATGTATTATAACCCCTCCCCATTATATTCTGTTGTGTTCTTTATTCTTTTCCATGCCTTAGTCTACACATTTTCTACTGGCTTTTTTCCAGCTTATGATATTCTCTTCATCTATGTGAAATATGGTTTGCCAGAATCTATCAACTTCTTGATTTAACTATTGTTGTTTTGTTTTGTTTTGTTTTGTTTTTGTGGTGCTGGGTATTAAACCCAGGCCCTTGCACATGCTAGGCAAGCACTCTACAACTTAGCTACATTTTGAGGTCTTCAGTTTGGCTTTTTACATTTATTTTAAAATCAGTGTCTAATTATTCTGGTATTTGGTTCCCATAATTGGGATTACTCTTTTCCCTTTTTCGAATTTTGGCCCCTAAAGTCCCAGCTGCTGCAGTGGCCCTTGAACTCAATGTTCTCCCTGCAGCTCTCTGAAGTTTGTCAGAAGCTCCTCCTATACCATCCACTCCTGCAAAGCTGCTCCCACTTATTTGCAGTTTTCCCTCATGAGATGGTTATGCTTGTGCTGCTTTCTTTAATCCAGTTATGTTGCCTTTGATATTTTTTGGAGATTTCTCTTAAGTTCCAGTCCATCATGACCCCCAGTCTTGTTTATCAGTTTTGAAAAATACAGAAACACTTGCCTTCTCTGTCTTTCTGGAGCTGCGGTGTACAACTTCTGTCTAAGCTCAGGCTGATCCTATTTTCTATCTGCTCTGGGTGGTACTTAGCACATGGCTGGCAAGTGTGTAAATAGCAAGTGTGTAATAGATATTGACCATTCAAAGAGAGTCAGAATATTTATTATTACCTCTGAGGCATCTACAATAAAGTTTTTTATTTGTGTTATAAAACTTCCCCTATGTAACATTTTTGTTGTTGGCCCTGTTTTTATTTTATAAATCTGTTTTCTCTCTCCATTCCATCATGAGCTAAGACTGTGCCCCAAATTGATCTCAGAAATTGAGAACAGAATGATGGTTACCAGAGGCTGGGGACAGTAGGAGGAGAGAGATTGGTCTAAATTAGAGTTAAGAATAAGAAGTTTTGGTGTACTGGCAAAGATAGTGGAGTAACTGTAGATAATGGTAATGAATGTATATTTTTAAAGTCTAGATTAAATGGTTATATTTTATATGTCAGTTTTTAAAAATCAAATTTAATAAATAAATAAATAAACAAAACTTTTAGTCCACATAGTTCATTTCTTCAGGTCACCACCAGGTCTCCTGAATGGAGAGTCATTCCCCTAAAGAGAAGAGAAAGTATTGAGCAGCTTATATGTTTCCTTTCTGTCACATGCATTTACTGAATATTTGTCTGCTTTTTAAATCTATATTCTTGTCTGGTGCAGGGCTCAAAACTTGAACTCCCCTTGTGGTTGGCAAAAGGACTTTTTGACAACAAGAGGCGCATTCTCTCTGTGGAACTTCCCAAGATCTACCAAGAGGGTTGGAGGACTGTGTTCAGTGCAGATGCCAATGTTGTGGACCTCCACAAATTGGGACCCTATTTCTATGGGTTTGGCTCCCAGCTCCTCCATTTTGACAGTCCAGAGAATGCAGATATATCCCAGTCACTACTGCAGGTAAGTGTTATAACTGGTGTAAAACCAGAGTCCTGCATGTGTCCTTGGAGGCAGCTGTGGCAGCCATTAGATAACACTTTTACTCAGGAAAATGTATGGTTATAAACTGAGTTTGTTGTTATTCCAGGTTAGCCTAAGAATGTGTCTGCCAATTAAAATATGTATATATACTTTAATTAAATTTATTTTTAAGTGATACTAAAAACAAACGTATACATATATTAATGAATACCACTTGATATTGCAGTACATATACACTGTATAATGTTTAAATCAAATTAAACATAACTATCTCATTTATTATTTCTTTATGGCAAAAATTTTCAAAATAGCTTTTTGAAACATACAGATCATTGTTACCTGTAGTCACCTTACTGTGCAATAGCACTCTGAACCTTCTTGCTTCTATCTAACTGTAGTTTTTAAAATACAGTTTGTCTGCTGCTCCTCATATTTGCTTGCTAAAAATTGGAATCAGCAGGAAATCCAGGCAAAGAAAAAAAGGTGATGAAAGCCCCTGCTGATCATAGGATTGTGCTGAGGGTACCTTTTGGAAATACTTCAATTATTTGATTCTTTGTTCCCTTTTTTTGGGTTAAGATGTGGCTCTGCCATGAGCTAGTTGTTTGATTTGGTCAGTCTACTACACACTGTAGACGTGAATTCTTCCCAGGAATATGGAAGGAATAACAGCATCAAAATTATAGAGTTGTGAAAACCATGTAGTTCTATTTAATACATTGAATAAGCAATAACTAATTATTTTTCAGTGTTAACTTTATTTTAACTCCTTACAATTATTTTTTATTCTGTTAACATTAGGAGAAACCACTCTTTCTGCCTCCTTGGACATAAACAGCTGAAAGGCTTTACTTCTGCAATCTTTGTTTTAAAAGTATCCTGTGCTAAAACTGACATCCTCCTTTAGGCTTCATCGTTCTTTGGCCCACCATTTACTAGTGCTGCTTTTAATGTAGGTAGTAAAGAAAAACATTGCTGTCCATTTAGAAAAAGAAAGGAAATCCATATATGGATAGTTTATAGAGACAGTTTATAAACTTGAACTCAACTTTTATGAAGCTTTTTGGCACAGAAGGTTAAAAATGAGGAAAACTTCGTACCCACCCAGGGACACAAAAAAAAAAAAAAAAAAACAAAAAAAAACCCATTTATCTTACAGTGTCCCAGAACATGTTCAAGTAGAGTCTTATGTTTTTAGTGAGCTGTATGGGTTTTTTTTTTTTTTTTTTTTTTTGCTTTCAAGTACTTTAGAGTTGTTTATGGATAAGATCACTTTCCATGAGACAGTGGAAGAAACAAAAGCAGAGGGTTGTAGTTTGTACTCAAAGCCTAGTGGTAAAATGAGGAGCTCTCATGTGTCTCCATCTTGCTCTCAAACTGAGGTAAATAGAAACTGCAGTTAAATCAGGAATCTGTTCTGGTTGAAGTTGTTACCCTGGGAATACAGACCATTATTATAACCTTTGTTGCTTGACAGTAATGGGTAATGCTTTCCAGCAAGTCTATTATGTGCGAGCCACTGCCAGGGCTTTACATAACAACCATTAGAGCCCATAACAGACCGTTTCACAGTCACGGTAACTGAGACTTGGCAGTCTTCATGGTACAGGGCACTCCGCTCTCCTCCTGAGTCCTAAGACCAAAATTCTTTCATGCCATTTAAATATTCCAAGATAAAAATGAATATGGCTTTGTTAGATGTGAGATCAACCTTGACTTTACTTACTCCCTTCTTCAGACATTTATTGGACGTTTTCGCCGCATCATGGACTCCTCTCAGAATGCTTACAATGAAGACACTTCAGCCCTGGTGGCCAGGCTGGATGAGATGGAAAGAGGCTTATTTCAAACTGGGCAAAAAGGACTGAATGACTTTCAGTGTTGGGAAAAGGGGCAGGCCTCCCAGATCACAGCTTCCAGCCTTGTTCAGAATTATAAGAAGAGAAGATTCATTGACATGGAAGACTGAAGGCCAGAAGAACACAGAATTGCTCCAGGTGGCCTTATGTCTCACGTGTCCTTGATAAAGACCTATTTGACCTTGTTTAAGACCAAATTGTGTCATGTTTCCCCGACTATAACCTGTAGCAATCTCATGTGTTGAGACCATCTTGTTGGGACAGGATGTCCTGATGCCTCTGGTTCTCTAATTGACTGGGACTGTCCTATCCTGCTAACCCACAGCCCAGGCCTTCTGACCTAAGAATACACAGTTAAAGAGAAATCAAAGTCTGTCCTAAATAAGGTTCAGTGACATACACATTCGCAATTGAGTTGGAGCTGGTATTCTTGTGTCTGGGAGTTTAGACCACCTCACATGTCCAGTGTCACTAGCTGCAAAGGACAGGTACAAAGTGGGTCACCATTGCCTGTTCACAAAATGTTCTCTTGAGCTTTTTGCCTCATGTTCCTCATGCTTAAACAAAGACTAGCACCTCCTGGTACTTGCCTGACTAACAAAGCTCTCCTATTCACCTGCAGGGAGTTACCCTAATTTCCAAAAACAGTCATCAAAAAGAGGAGCGGAGAGAATGGAAGGCAAATGCATGACATGGCAGAAAAGAGAAGAAATTACTTTTCTACTCTGAGATCAGGGCTTTTTCGATTGGAATCACATCACTGCATTCTGCCTGGAGAAGTGGTTAAATTGAGCTTGTATTTGTCTCTGCAATCTTTAGAGCATCCACACACTTATTCCATTCTGTTCTAGGAAAGCTGTCAGGGACTCACTTGGAATTGTAAAGTAGTTATTAAAGGGTGTTAACCAGCCCTTGTTACATCTGGAAATCAGAACTGGAGCCTTAAGTGAGAAACAATATGGCAAATGTTAAGTAGCTAAAAGTCTTGGTTATATATATTTTTTTTTCATTAGGAAATTCTGGAACATTATTGCATTCATAGAAGATCCCTGACCATTAATTGAAATCTATGTAAGCAAGCATAAAACTCTTCTGAAAAGAGCGAGGAGGAAACCCACGCTGAATAAGAAAGAGCATTCCTTGGGACCTGCTGGACTGTCCAGTGGGCAGTTTTGTACATACGTTGCTCCCCTCCCAACACCTCACAACTGACAAAAATTACCTCTGTTGTTGGAAATTATAGTAGGATTTGGGTTTTTGAATTACACAGGTATATTGATATAAACCTAGAATGACAGAAAATGCTTTTTAAAATGCCTGTTTTAAAATGGAATTGTTTTTACAATTTGATTTTATTACTATATAAATCATCAGCTTTGCCTATGAGTGCATTCTGTACCAGTACTATTTTTGTAACTCTTGTACTGCAGATGATCAGCAAAGCTATCAGAGGATTTTGTCTTTGATTATATTTGACAATAGTGCCCAAATAAACCCATGTTTTAGCAACTGCTCTTTTATTTATACACTACACATAAATCTGAGATGCATTCTTTGTTGGGATATGCTGTATCCTAGGAAAATGAGACTTCTGTTATTGTCCCAATATTATGTATAGTTAACATCCAAGAAACCATTTTTAGAGTAATAAAAGCATATTATTTAGCTTCTGGCATCTTTATTTTCACAGATATTTTTATATTTAAAGATAGTCCAAAAGTGGCTACTGCCATTTTTTTCTTCCTCAAAATTTTTTTCATCAGGAACTATATGCTTTTAAGGAATATGAGGGTGTGCATGTATAGAATTTATTCCATTTGAAATTTTGAATACATGTAGCTTCTGATCCACTTTAGTTACATATCTGCCTTCAAGCTTGTCAAACCATCCCCTCCTGTGCCACGCTCCCAAGTCACTTTTCTTGGATTACTGTTTGATCTCTTCAAAGAGATATTTTTCAAAAAGAGGTTAACAAATTGACTCAGACACTAACTTGCTGCTAAAATCCAGGGAGTAAACATGTGCCTTTCCTCTTAAGAACTCTGTTTCCACATAACTGTAGGCGGAAGACCTTACTGAATGCAGGTTTTTCCAGGGAGTCTGGACTGCAGGGAGTGGGACGAGCCTTGCTCTTCTCCACGAGCTCTTCCTGCTCTCCCTGACCTTTCAGCTTTGAGCAGCTCCTGGGTTAGTCCTTGAATCCCTCTTCATCTTCTTTGATATGATACTAGTAATTGAATCCATAGCCTCAGGCATGCTAGGCAAGTACTCTATGACTGAGCTACATCCTCCACCCTTTTTTATTTTGCTTTTGAGTCAGGATCTTGC
This sequence comes from Cavia porcellus, assembly GCF_034190915.1. Lineage (NCBI taxonomy): Eukaryota > Metazoa > Chordata > Mammalia > Rodentia > Caviidae > Cavia > Cavia porcellus. Next base: position 85,097,444 of record NW_026947487.1, read on the forward strand.
TAAATTGCCCAGACTGACCTTGAATTTATGACCCTCCTGTCTGAGCCCAGTAGCTGGGTTGTAGGAATGCGTCCCCATGCCCTTTGGATCTCTGTATGCTGATGACTCCCAGATTCAAATCTCTAGCTCAGCTTTCCATCCAATTCGAGACTTTGATTCAGCCAACTATTTGGTGTTTCTATTTCAGAGAACTCCATTGTTACCCCTAGCTTATCCTTGTGACCTTTCCCATCTTCATTGATGACAATACCATCTTTTCTTGTTTATCAGGACAAAACCCTTAATATCCTTGCTGAACTTCTCTTTCTCTCCATATGTTTTGGACCAACCTTGAATTGTTTGAAGAATCTGAAAAGTTAGGCATGGTGGTGCACACCTGTAATCCCAGCACTCAGGAAACTGAGATAGAAGAATCATAAATTCCAGGCCAGCCTGGACTACTAATGAAACCCTGTCTTTAAAAACCTAAAAAAAAAAAAAAGAAAAGTCTGACCAACTATAATGTCCTTGGGTCTAGGCTCTCAACATTTTTTTTTCTGGATTGTTACAGTCACCTCCTGGCTGCCTCCTGCATTTTCACTTTCTACTCCTGCTTAAAACTCTTGTCACCAGAGCAGCCAGAGGGTTTTGTTCAGAAATCAGATTCTGTTCATTCTATGCTGAAAACCCTTATATCTGAGAGAAAAATACTATCTAGTCATCCCAGAACTATTTGCTTAAATGTCTGTTTTTACCCCAGTGATTGTGCAATCGATTGTTTTATTGCTTCTACACGGAAGGCATCTTTCTTATTTTAAATAAAAATTCTAGGGGTTGGGGATTTAGCTCAGTGGCATAAGTGCCTGCCTTGCAAGTGTGTGGTCATGAGTTCAATTCCCGGTACCGATAAAAGGAAAAGGAAAAGGAAAAAAAAAAATTCCAAGCCAGGAATGCTAATGCATACCTATAATCATTGAGGTAAGCTGAAGAAGGAAGATTGCAAGTTCAAGTCCCATCTGGGCAACTTAGCAAGATCCTGACTGTAAATTATATAGGTAGATAGGAAGGGCTGAGGTTATAGCTCAGTAGAGCACTCCAGAGTTTGATCCTCAGCATCACAAAAATACATAAAGTATCCTCTTCTCCCTAAAACAATTCTGAATGTCTTACAGAGTTTCTCATTAAGATTTCAGCCCCACTGGACCAGAGGTTTTTGAAATGCTTATCTGAAGTGGCTAAACTGGAATGTAGAAGTACTGAGCGACTCTTTCAAGGTCTGACGGAAGTCACTTCCAGGCTGGGGGTGTGACTTAGTGGTGGAGTGTTGAGCCTCAGCACTGAGAAAGGAAGTCCCATTCTAAATCTTTTCTTCCACCATCCTTCAAGAAACCCCTAGAGAGCTTTTTATATTTATGCATGAAGTAATGGTGCACAATTGTGCCAAGACTGACTGGCAAAAGAAATTCACTATGTAGAGGCCAATATGTGTTTCTCTGAAAGTATAAGTGTTTCTGGGTTTAAGAAAAAAATTATACTTTAAGAAATTCATGGGAAAAGATGTGATATACACACTTAACAGAATTATCCTAAGAACCAAAATTTCAACATTCCTTATCTAGTATACATAAAATTTCAAATACATGTAAAAACAATAAAGGCCCTGAACCTAAAGAAAGATATCTAAAATTTGGAATTATACTGTTGACTCTTGATTGCAGCAGTGAATCTTCCATTATTAGTAGTGAATAAAATGTACAGCAAATCAAGTGAAAGTCTGGGAAAATTGTAGTCACTCTCCATTGAGAGAGCAAATGACTAATGCAGATAATGGGCCCATCCGACCTGCTTTAGTTTGAGTTTATTTCATGCGTTTTACCAGGGTTCTGCTTTTCTGCCTAGTTCATCAAAGGAGATAGCAGTCAGGCACAGTTTGTGTGCCCGCAGCCTTACTCTAGGACAGATGCATCCCCTTCCTGGTTGTGTTGTCCTGGCACCTGCCTGGTGGTCTAGAGAGATGTGTAGATAGGAATGCCCCAGAGCAGAGGTCACATCCACTAATGAGGCATCATTTCATCAGAGTAATTATTTGGAAATATTTTAGATTTATGGGACAGTGTAAAGATGAATCAGAGAGTTCCCATGTACCTTTTATCCAGTTTTCATTAACTTCTTCCATGATCATGGTACATTTATCAAAACCAAGAAGCTAACATTAACAAAACTACAGACTTTCTGCAGACCTCATTAGATTTTTTTGTAATGACATTTCTTGTTTCAAAATCCAGTTAAAACCCCACACTGTGCTTGAGGACAATCGTTTTTTTAAAGCCAAGCAGTATTAAGGTCTTTACTATATTTCCAAAGTTCAGCCAGTTGTAGAGACTTCATTGCAGTGAGGTTGGGGTACCAGGGACCAGCTAAATTTATTCAGCCTTATGCAGGGGCAAGTTGCAGTTAAACTCATCAGAAGGGAAAGAATGTAAGATTTCTACCTGAATTTTTCACTTTTTCGTAGTATTTGGAGCTGACAGAAAAGGACCCTTTTTGACTCTACCCCTAACTTGTAACAGTTTCTCTGAAACTAACATAGTATGTCTCTTTTTCTTTTCAGGCAACCTATCACTAATTTTCTTTGTGTCTATATTAGTTTAAAATGAGCACGACTTTCTACACCAACAGTATTAACAAGTGTCAGCACAGCTCTGAAAATAGTGCCTGGGAACCATTTGTATTTCAGAAATTCATAAAGGAGCCCAGAACTAGCTCATCTTGCAAACTCCCACTGATGGCTAATTACAAAAAGAAGGGAAAAAAAGTTTCAAACCTGTGGTGCTTTCTGCTTCCTCCTCACCCTTGAGAGGTTTCTTTGCTTGCCACAAGATTTACTTGTCTTTTGTACAACTAAAACTCTCCCAGTGGGACATTTCTTTTCTTTAGATACAAAAAAGCAAATGAGTAAGGAATGTAGGTTCAAATGCAACCAAGGAGGCAGATGAGAAAAGGATGGCATGATTTACTGAAGGAAACGTAAGGTGGGAATTTGCTTTGAGACTTCAAAAAAATGGAAGACAAAGACCAGTCTTCAAAGTCACATTGCAGGAGTCACCAGAGCCTTTAAAAAGTAACAGTGATTTTCCAAGAGGACAGCATTGTGATACATAATATTTACATTTGTTCAGTGGAGTTGGTACATACAAGTCATATCTAGCCCATTCCTCCCACCCCTTACCCATCTTCAAAAAGTCTGCCTCCCTGTTTACTATTCACGGTCACTTATTTTACTTTTTATTTATATCTTAGGTTTCTCCTATGAAAGAAACCATGCAATGTTTAACTCTGTCTAAGATTTCACTTAGAATTTTGGGCTCAAGAGCCTTCCATTCTCCTGCCAACACCTCTTTCCAATCATTCTTTATGGCTGAAATATATACGTGTATATAACCGTGATGTATATCAGGTATATAATACATATATGTTACAATGAAATACTACATTTTCTTTATTCATTTGTCTGTTGATGGGCATTTCCATAGCTTAGCTATTCTGAACTGTGCTGCTATAAACATAGATATGCATATATCACTACTATATGATGACTTTAACTCTTTCAAGAATATACTCGAGAGATGTATAGCTGGGTCAAATGGAACTTCCATTTTTAGGCCTTATGTTAATGGGACCAAGAGGTTTAGCACTTGGCTATCTCTTTGCTCGGATCAGAACATTTTTTATAGTGTTTCAAAAGACACCGTCATTTTCTAATTTAGCACTTCATGTTCACTGTTACTTCTTAACATTCCATGTAAATACTAAATGATGTCTTTCTTTCAAATACTCAAGTGATCCATTAAATATTTTCTCAGGTTTTGAACCAGACCTTGATCAACATTTCAGGGAAGCCCGCTGGTTGAGTTTCTAGGTCATTCCAAAGAATTTTAGAGAAGGAAGGAACCATATAACATGCTATATCATGATGATGTATGGCCAACTGAAAATCAAGTTGTCCAACTGTTAAGGCTTTTTTAAAAAAAGAAATCAGTAAAAATTGAGATGATACTTCATTGGCTGATAGCTATTTCCATAGGTCATTGTGATTTTAAAAACCTTGTTGCCACATCAAATGAAACAAATCAGAGAAATCACTTGTCCCAGGTTATTGTACTGTGTCATTATATAGAGAACAAAATGTTTGGCTGAGTTATGTGGAGAGAATGTATCACTTTGCTTAATTATAGCTCAGTAAGCCCACGCCTATGTCATCCTTGTGGTTGTAACGAGGTCTCTCAGGACTCACACTTCAGAGCAAATCTCACAGGAAAAAGATTTTGTCGTTAGGCCCCAAGATGGTTATTAATGCTGCAAAGTCAGAAAACTGATGTATGGATACGATTGTAACTAATAACAGCTATTGTTTACCGAGAGTTTATTCCACGCAAAGCATTGTGAAAACCCCTGTATATCTCATTTAACCTTCATAAAAGCCCTAAGAAGTAAATGAATGTTGTTTCCACTTTACAGAGAAAGACTCTGAGGTTAAGTACATGTCCAAGGCCACACAGCAAACAGATCTGAAGAGCAGACCCTTTCCTGCCTGGCTCTACTGTGTTCTTAGTGGCACGGCAGCTTTGCCCACAACACTGCTAGGTCTTTCTCAGTCCTTCCAGCACAACGCCATGCCACCACTCCTTTTCTCCTTTGGATAAATTGGCCCAAGCTACACCTATGTCACATAACCATTATCTGCAATATAAATAGGACTCAGCTTTCTGTTTCAAAACACTGTTCATGTCACTGACAATTCGTGCTCATTTATGAGATTGCAAGTTGCTATTTTTGAAGAGTTATTTTGCATGGCATTTCGCCTCAGGGGCCGTTGGCCTGTTTAATCTGGGTATCTCAATTGGCAGAACACTGAGCAGCCCTTGGATTTGATTGTGTGTCTAATCTGCAGCTCTGGCTGTTGCCAGAACTCCTTTCCTCCCTCTGTCTCCACCCCCACTTCCTTGCTCAAAACAAAATGAGGAATGGTTGATAGTTGGCCTGGAGGGAGGGACATTTGCCAACAAGGTTCAGCTAGTTCTCTGCAGGGCAGGGCTGGCTGGCTCTGGCCTCGTCTGTGGATTTCACTGGCAGCAGAAATGAGTCCCACTCATTCAGTCACCTGCCTGTCCCTCTAGTGAAGGTCTGTCCTTTGCCAGTGCTGGGCAAGGGCGCATGGTAGGAGTGGAAAAGCTGACTACCCCTCCTGCTGTTGTGGATTTAACATTCTACACAATGAGACAGACAGTAAACCAGCTTGCAATGAGTGAATTAAAAAGGGTGTGTGAAGGGGAACCGTGGGGGGACCTTGTCGATGTCGCTCCCGGCCGGCAGGAAGGACACACGACAAAGTCTGGCAGTGGACAACCTTTTCTTTTATTTTTCTTCTCCGTACAGCCTGCCCTGGGATCGCTCCCAGCCAAAGCCTCCTTTGGTCCGCTCCCCGCGGCTCCTTCTGGGCTTCTACTTCCGGGCTTCTTCTTCCCCCCCAGGGGTGGCACCAGTATATATACGGATACAGTGTCCAATCATGTTAAAGTGAGCAAGGCAAGCTGATTGGCTAACATCATCAGTTGCCAGGCAGACTATATTGTTGAGCGGGTTGCTTACGCGGTAAGCAGGAAACTAACGTGCTCGATGGGAGGGGTAATCTACCTCAGGCTTTACTCTTTACTACAGGCCTCACGTCCGCCAAGTGAGGCGACCGGGCTCGGGGCTGCGGCTCCCAATATCTCCCCCTTTTTTATTTTTTATGAATGTGCGCATCGTAGCCCTTTCTGGACTGGGTGCAGAGGCTTATGCCCTATGCATAGGCCCACCGTAGGTCCTTGGCTTAGACCCTGGTCGGCCGTCCCATGGTCTGCCAAGGCCCTGAGGCCCTCGTCCTTTTTCTAGGGCCAGGCACAAACTGGACGGAACCTGGATGCACACAAGCTTGCACTCATTTCCTCTCCGTAAAGAAATCCCCTCGGAGAGAAATTTAGACCTGGGCAGCATCTAACAGACCAGTGGCTTACGTGCAGGATGGGGTAGGGCCTGGCTTAGGTTGAGTCGCACCGGGGGAGTACGCTCTTACCCGTCATTGACTCTCCTACCCAGCTATGTCATAATTTTTTAGAGGAGGAGTGTGGGAAGCTCACCACCCCTAGACTCGGTCGTAGGCTAGGCGAGCGAGCCATGCATATGCCTGAGGATCTTCTTGTCCATTTCGGGCTACCGCTATTTCTATTCATCTTGTTGGTTGGTCTGTGATGGATCTCCGGTAGGGCAGGTCTGATCTTCAGTCGAGGGCTTTGTCGCCCGTGTCAGTCTCTCCGGTACCCACGGTGGTTCTCGTCCCGATTCCTGTGGGAAAACACAAACCGCGCCTCGGTTCCAGCTGACCACTGGATCCGGGCCCATCCATTGTCCTGTCAGGACATCTTTCCACTTCACCCACCCTTTATGGTTGGGGGAAGGGTTGCAGTGCTCCACGGCTGGGGAGCAATTATCATTATTTAAATTTAAAAAATTGTGTGTGAATAGTGCCATGGATAATCGTGCCTTTGGGGCCAGGCCTTGGCCTACTCCCCCTTTTTGTTTTTGTAAAATTTCTTTGAGGCTTCTATGAGCCCTCTCAATGATTCCTTGACCTTGGGGATTGTATGGGATACCATGTTTTAATTGAACCTCCATCATTTTGCAGAACTCATTGAAGGCTTTGCCTATATAGGCTGGTCCATTATCAGTTTTTAATATTTTTGGTTTGCCCCATGCGGCCCAAGCCGCCAGGCAATGATTGATCACATTAGACACTTTTTCACCTGTTTCTGCTGTTGCAAATATGACGTGAGAACAGGTGTCTGTGGAAACATGAACATATTTAAGAGTCCCAAACTCCTGTATACGTGTGATGTCCATCTGCCAAACATCACCAGGGATCAAACCTCGAGGGTTTACTCCCATCGGTATGGCAGGTTTGTATGTGGCACAGGAGTCACATAGTCGCACGATATCTCGTGCATCTGCTCTGGAAACATGGAAATGGTTTGCTAGTGTCCTGGCATTGACATGAAACTTATCATGGAAGGCACGGGCTCGCTCAATTGGTGTTAGTAAGGTAAAAATCCATAACGGGCGAGTGGCAGTGTCAGCAGCCGCATTCCCCTGTGCCATAGGCCCTGGCAGGGATGTATGTGCTCTTATGTGGGTGGTGAAGACCTTATGGTGTCTGTTCTGAAGCAATGTCTGGATAGACAGGAACAGCCCAGCCACTGTGGAAGTGGATCTAATTAAACCGGCAGTCTCAAGCACTTGCATAGCATTGACCACATACCTAGAATCGGAGACAATATTAATGGCTTCTGAGAACCGTTCAAGAATCATTTTAACGATCTGCAGTTCCACCACCTGAGGCTGATCAGGTTCAAATTGTATGGTAACCGGGGGCTTGCCTAGGATCACATAGGCGCCTATCCCCGTCTTGGAGCCATCTGTGTATATTGTAGTTGCTGGGACTAATGGCTCAGAGGCAGTAACCTTTGGAAAAATTATAGGGTGCTGAGTGACAAATGACAAGATAGGGTCTTTAGGGTATTGATTGTTTATATCCCCATGGAAAACACATCTCAGAATGGCCCATGTATCTATGCAGGCAGCCAGGGTCTTGATCTGGCTGGCGGTATAGGGTACTCGGATGGCTTGTGGTCCTGAGCCAAAATGTTGGACAGCTCTATCATGCGCTTCAAGAGCCAATGAAGCGACTGCCTCCGGGTAATGCTCTATGACTTTTGCAGGTGAGACCTTAGGGTGTATCCACAGTAATGGTCCTTTCTGCCAAATCACCGCTGTGGGCTGTAGACTAGTCTGTAGCAAACAGACATCAAAGGGTCGCCCTGGTTCAATTCTGTGTAAGGTAGCCCCACCTAAGGCTTCCTCCACTCTCTGTAAGGCAGCTCTTGCCTCAGGAGTGAGCCTCCTGTGGGAGGCTATATCTGGGTCTCCCTTCAGAAGGTCGAACAGGGGTTTGAGATCTGAATTTGGTATATGTAAATATGGCCTAATCCAATTAATGTCTCCCAATAGTTTTTGCATGTCATTTAGGGTCCTAACGCCATCCGTCCTAATGGTGACCTTCTGTGGAGAGACTAGCATAGGGGAGATTTTTGCGCCTAAGTAGGTCACCATTTCTCCTCCCTGAATCTTGTCGGGGGCAACATGCAGATTAGCTTGTCTCAGGGCCTCGACCAACTGGCCGAGCATATTATTTAGCATGTCTGGGTCCCTGCCGCTGAGCAAAAGGTCGTCCATGTAATGCACACATCTTATCTTGGGAAAGGATTTCCGTAGGGGGGCCAGTAGGGAATCAAGGTAAATCTGACACATAGTGGGACTGTTGGCCATACCTTGGGGCAGCGTTATCCACTCGTATCTGAGATCAGGGCTTTCTTGGTTAATGGTGGGTAAAGTAAAGGCGAACCTATGAGTGTCCTCTGGATGCAGGGGGATTGAGAAGAAACAGTCTCTAAGATCTATAACATAAACTGGCCAGGACTGAGGGATGGCTGAGAGAGCTGGCAGCCCCCTCTGGACCGCCCCCAGGGACTGCATCTGCGCGTTGACCGCCCTTAGATCATGGAGCAGCCTCCACTTGCCAGACTTTTTCTTAATTATAAAAATGGGGGTGTTCCATGGGGAGGTTGACGGCTTAATGTGTCCTAATCTAAGTTGTGTACTGACTATTTCTGACAAGGCTAATAGCTTCTCCTTAGGCAGGGGCCACTGAGGTACCCAAACCGGATCATTTGACCTCTAGGTGATTTTGATCGAAGTGGGTAGGAGAGCTTCTTCAGCGGCCCCTAAGAAAAACCCAGCCCTTGCCTACCTTTTTTGTTCTCTACTGGTATTGGGGATGTCCGACCCTGTAGGGCATTGCCCAAGCCTTTGCCGGGGGTATATCCCTGGTTCCTGAGTATATCCTTAGCCTGGGGGGAGCAGTTTGACGTAAGCGTGACATCCATCTGAGTGAGGATGTCCCTTCCCCATAGAGACACTGGCAACTGCAACACAAATGGTTGGAAATGGCCCTGATGACCCTCCTCATCGCACCAGAGCAGGGTTGAAGCACTAACCTGAGGAGCTGACACCATCCCCAGGCCCTGCAGCGTGTTATCTGCAGTGTTGGTGGGCCAGTTGGAGGGCCAATCCTTTCTAGAGATAATGGAACGGTCAGCTCCTGTGTCTAGGAGCCCTGTTATACTCTTGCCGTTGACCTTAAGTGAGAGCATGGGCCTTTTATCAAGTATTATATGGAGTCCCTCGAAGACTTCCCCTGAGGAACCGAAACCTTGACTTTCTCTAATTTTCTGCTTTGAGGGAAATCTCCTGTGGAGACTGGGGAGCAGCAAGAGCTGCGCTATCTTGTCTCCTTTATTGATTACCATAGTACCCACAAGAGATTGAACCATAATTTTAATGTGTCCTGTGTAGTCTGAGTCTATGACCCCCGGGACTACTATGAGACCCCGAAGGGCCGTGGAGGATCTCCCGATCACCAGACCCACGGAATTTTCGGGTAACGGTCCCTTAAAGGTGGTTTCAACCACTTGAACACCCATATCAGGCACTAATATAAGTCTGGAGGCGACACTGAGGTCCACACCTGCTGACCCAGGGGTGGCCCTTGTTGAAGGCTGCCATCCTGAGCTGTCCTGTCTCTGGGGCGGGGGCCCGCCTGTGAAGGGGGCCCCCTCTGGCCGTTTTTTGGCTCTCTAGCATCTCGTCCACAAATACGGTTGCCCTGAGCGTCAAAGACCGACCTACACTCCTCAGCTTTGTGTGATCCCCTCTTGCATCGCCCACAAACATATGGTTCTTCATTCCTAGGGCGAGGCCTAGCATCTGCATTGTTTGGGCAATGACGTTTAATGTGTCCTGGCTCCCCGCAGGCAAAACACCCTTTAGCCTTACATTCCCCTTCTAACCCGCGAGGTCCCCTCTGCTGTACAGCCGCGGCCAGGAGAGCAGCCACTCCCGAGTTGGAGAGCGGCCCCCCATCTCTCTGCATATCCTAATCCAGGTGTTGAGGTCCTTGTTCTTATGAGGGGCTATCGCTGCCTTGCACTCCTTTGTACATTGCTCGAAAATCAGCTGCCTTACCAGCGGTCGAGCCACTCCCGGATCAGAAAATATCTTATCGGCAGCATCTTGCATTCGGGCCACAAAGTCAACAAATGGCTCTGTGGTACCCTGAATTATTTTTGAAAGACACAAGGAGGCTGTTCCGGCACCACTTACCTGCTTCCAGGCGCGGAGCCCTATGGCATTGATTTGTTCATAGACAGCGCCGGGGAACTGAGTCTGATCATCAGCGTGCCGACCTTCTCCCATAAGCATTTCCTTGTTCCACCCCCGGTTTCCCCGATTGGCGTTTCTCTCAGCCTGCTCTGCAGAGAACTCTGCGTACCAGGCTCGCCAATCCAGGTAACTACCCGAGGGCAGACACGCCTTTGCCAGCTGAATCCAGTCCGCGGGGGTGAGGGGCCCAGAAGACAGGTTCTCCAGCATGGCAATGGTGTAAGGCGCAGTCGGCCCAAAGGTTGTAACTGCATTTTTAAGTTCTCTAATCTGCTTTATCTCAAAAGGCTCCCATGCATTACGTCCCTGGCCCATAGCTACTTGTACAGGAAATATCCCGTAGGGGCCACTATCTATCCCAGGTGGTGGATGTACCTCATGAGACAAACGTCCCCCCTGCCAAAGCCGCCTGTAAAAATACCGACCCGCCGGCGGCGGAGCATAAGACGGCGGCCGTGATTGGGCGGAAAATGGGGGCCCGTGCATCACTTCCTGTTCTGGCGAAGGGGAAGGGAGCTCCCGGGCGGCCGCCTCGTGGCGAGGGATCGCTTCCGGGAACAGCCCCCAAGGTGGGGCGGAAGGCTTCGCCTCCCTCTCGCACCGGGGAGCGCTCAGGAGCTCCCTACTCCTCCGCAGACCAAGTTGAGCGGAGCGCAATTCACGGCGCAACGCTGGGAAAGAACCCTGCGACTCCTTATCGAGCGACTTAGGCTCCTGACAGCTGGTCTCTTTGGCCTCCTTGCCATTCAACTTTCCCTCGTCCTCGGAGTCAGACGACTCCGAGGCTAGAGCCCCGTCCTTCTCCTTAGCATCTTTGTTCCCCTTGACGGGCCCCTCTCGGGAGCTCCCTGACTGGGCCTGCTCAAATACCCTGCGTACTTTTGTAAGCTCTTGAGAGCTTTCTCCACAACCACCCTCGCTCTTAATGTTACTACCTAGCATGTTTCCCATTTTTTAATATGTTACTCACCGCGTGAGGCCCAAGGAATCCGCCACTTACGCGTGAGCCTGAGGGGAGTCTAAAAGCCCTGTAGGTGCGCGCCACCCAGAGCCCAGGCTTATCCCCAACTCACCTGTCTCGCAGCTCTGTACTGGAGCGTTGTCCGCTGTCACGTCTCGGGGGTGATCAGTCCCCGTGCGGGCCTCCAAATGTCGATGTCGCTCCCGGCCGGCAGGAAGGACACACGACAAAGTCTGGCAGTGGACAACCTTTTCTTTTATTTTTCTTCTCCGTACAGCCTGCCCTGGGATCGCTCCCAGCCGAAGCCTCCTTTGGTCCGCTCCCCGCGGCTCCTTCTGGGCTTCTACTTCCGGGCTTCTTCTTCCCCCCCAGGGTGGCACCAGTATATATACGGATACAGTGTCCAATCATGTTAAAGTGAGCAAGGCAAGCTGATTGGCTAACATCATCAGTTGCCAGGCAGACTATATTGTTGAGCGGGTTGCTTACGCGGTAAGCAGGAAACTAACGTGCTCGATGGGAGGGGTAATCTACCTCAGGCTTTACTCTTTACTACAGGCCTCACGTCCGCCAAGTGAGGCGACCGGGCTCGGGGCTGCGGCTCCCAACAGGACCTTCTTTAGATGATGAGTTTAGGAAGTTTCTCTGAGGAAGGATGCAGTGCTGGTTAGGTAAAGTCAAGGAGCAGGGAAGGACATTGCCAGGGTAGCAAGTGCCAAGGTACTGGGGCCAGAAAAGGTGAGAAGCCTGTGGCTTGGCCTGTTCTGAGGACTGATTGCAGACCTGGATGGCAGGAACATTGACAAGTAACGGATGAGGTATGGGAAGGAAAAGCAGGGACCAGACACTTTGAGGGGTGAACACAAGAGCTGATGGCCAAAGAGGTGAGGGTTTCCATGTGATCATCATGAGCATGAGCCCAGCAGGGGCCATATATGTGACCTTGAGAGCCTGTGGACGGTGCCTTTTCAAATCGGGATGTGTGTATTAGTGTGGGCTTGCAGGCCAGTAGTGCTGAAGCAAAAACCTATAATAGTAATTCTCAGTGTGGCACCTGCATCAATGCCACCAGGGGATATTTTAGGCCTACCAATTTTAGGACTGCATCTCAGAGCCACTAAATCCCCAGAACACAAAGCACAAGACTTGCACAGTAACAAATGCTCCATTAATAGCCCTGAATTGCAAGCTGTTCAGTTCCAGAAAGTGCCTGGGTCAAGATGCATATTTGTGTGGCGGGGTAAACCTCAGCCAGCAGTTGTGTCCACCCAGGCGGGGATAGAGGACAGGCCCCAGCTTGCATGGGTTTAACTGACTGCAAGGTACAAAAAGAGGGACAGAAACTTCTCTCCAGTCTGCCAGTGAAACTCCACGCTTGGCCTCCCCTTTCCTTGGGTAAGGTGTGAAAGGAATTTATACTCCCCTGCAGCAACTTTAAACTGGTTTTAAGTTACTAGTGCAAAAAAGCAAGAAAAGAAGGGAAATTAGGTTATCCTCAACCTCAGTGAACTCAAGACCAGCTGCAGAGGATGTTACTAAATCATCCACTAAGAAAACCCACTTTGGGACTGAGAATAAAGCTGAGCCTCCATCCAGCCCCCGGGGTCCTTTTGAAAAGAAAGGGCTGTTCTCCCCGCCTGAGAACAGCCACTTACAATACAGAGCCTCCTCCTCAGCTTTGCTCAGCAGCAGGCCTCGACATTTTAATTGCTCTGATAAAAACAAGTTAATGGGGCTTTAATAAAAATAGAACCCAAATAGGCGTTCAATCCTCTGGTTTTTGCAGCACTGCTAGAATTTCAACTCCACAGGTGTCAGTGGAAATGAGCTTTTGGATGAACAATTGAGAGCACCAACACAAAGCTGTAGAATGCTATCAATTACAGCCTGGTTTGTTGTGGATCTAGGGAAAAACAGCTCAAATCACATCCCCAGATCACTGCATACAATAAAACTTTGCGGGTGTGTGTGTGTGTGTGTGTGTGTGTGTGTGTGTGTGTGTGAGGGTTTCTACAGGCCTTTATGCTTTGCCTTCCACTGGTGTAACTGATGGCTCGTCAAGCCAATTTGAGCCTTTAAAATTTGAATAAGGCATCAGTTTTTATGTCAGTGGTAGTTTCTGGCAGGATCATTTTGTAGAGCCCCTGCGTTCAAATCCTAGCTTTGCCATTTTAGATTTGCATGACTTAGGTCATGCAGCCTACCTAGTTTTACATGCATTAGACCCATATATTCTCATCTCTACCCTCCCACTTCGTCTAACAAAATGTCTTCTCAGAAATCTACCTTCCTCATTTTTATTTTTAATAGCATTTGCCATACTATGGAGATGCCATAGCCAATCCAACCACTCACCTCGAAGTCGAAGTGTTTGGGTTGTTTATAAATTTTTACAAGGCTGCAGTTACTGTATTTAAGTTCAGACTCATGTGCAAGGATTTCTGTAGAGTGCATTACTAGAACAGAATTGATGGCATAAAGGTTACAAAGTTTTGGTGGCTACTACTAAATTATCTTCCCAGAGGCTTCTTTTGCCTAAAAAGTAAATATGTATTTACTTCCAAAAGTAACATTTTTATAAACAGATAAACAATCAGAAATGAAGTTAACAACATCCATTAATTCCTACCTGGAAATGACAACTGTTAACCATATATAGTCTGCTTGAGACTTTAATGATACATATACACATATGTATGAATTTCTTATCAAAATGTAGTTATAGATTTTCATTAATCACATGCTTTTTGTAGTTAACTATATATCACAAAGATCTTATCAAGTTATTAAAGATTCTCCTATGGTGACATTCTAGGTTGTCAACACAATTTGGGGCAAAAAGAGAAAAGCCTATGTAAAAAAAAAGGAAGCTAAAAATTTATCTTAATATTGTGCTATAGATATTATTAATATCCCATGATTTGTTTATGTAGAAAAATCATTCTACAGCTCTGGTTCCTAGATGTCTTTGAAAATCTGACTTCCCCCAGTATGTATGAACACATCCTTTGTTTACATCTTCAGGGATTCATCTTCCCCTCTCCAAGATGTTCAGGCAAAACCCCTGGTTAGAGCAGGGAGTATGTAGCCCATTTGGGTAGAAATGGTGATAAGCGGGAGAAGCGAATCGAATCTCGAATCTGTACAGAGCTGAGGCTGGGTGGCTTCTTAACACAGCGGGGAGTGGGGGTCAAAGAGGAGCTCTGGGTGGTGAAACGTCATCCACACCTTCCCCGGTGCTCCCATTGGTTGCTCCACTTGTCAGCAGTATGTCACTGATCACCTCCTGTGTACAGGCCCCGGGGCCAGGTGCTGAAAGAAGATATAAAGAAATACATTAGCCAGGGATTTAGCTCAGTGGCATAAACGCTTGCCTGGTAAGCTTGAGGTTGTGAGTTCCATCACCGGTACAAAAAAAGAAAAGAAATACATTGGGAGGAGCTGCCAGTTCCTGCGGGGGTGGGAGGGACATTTTGCACCGAGACAGCCTTGGCTAAGTGCCCCATGAGGCTTCCCTTCTCCAAGTTAGTGCTTATCAGCTGGTTCTTCCCCTTTCCTTCCTTCTTGGTTTGATTCTCTCCTTTCTCCTCGCTGCTTTGCTTCCTTCCTTCCTTCTTTTTTTGCGGATAGTACAGTTATATCATTAAATAGGAGGTGATACCAGATAATTCTTCCTGATAACTGTACCATAGTTTATTTTCGTTTTTAAGCAGAAATAATATGTTTGTTGAAAAGATAAAACAATGTAAGGCCAAATCCTTACCATTTTCATTCCCTACTCTCCTGAAGTATTCACTGTTAACAATTTAATGTTTACTCTCCAGATAAGACTTTTTTTCCACACATGCATATATTTCTATAGATAGTTTTTATACAAAAAAAGGAAATACAAATTTCTGTCTAGTTTACTGCTATATTCCCAGCTCCTGGCATACGTAGGCATGGGTGATATTTGTTGAACAAATGAACTATGAATTTCTAAAATTTGTGTCTCATGTAAATTTACAACATGAACATGCACATCATCTGCCTCATTCTTTTTATGGTTATGTTGTATTCTGGAACTGACTGCTCTGTTGTTCATCTAGAATCTGCAGTCAACGTTAAGCTGCCTGCATCCGGTATTTGAAGTCTCTGCATCCACAGTCTTGCACTTGTGTGCTTCTGCATTTCTGGAAGCAAATGTGATAACAAATCACTGACCTCCCCCAGTGCCCACATGCTAACCCTTGGAACTGTACTTTTATCAGTTTAAATGGCAAAAGGACTTGCAGGTGCAGTTTGGTTAGGCTCTTGAGACGGGGATTATCCTGGGTTATGGAGTAGGCTGAATAGAAGCATCAGGGCTCTTGGAAGAGGGAGGCACGAGGGCTGCAGTCAGGCAATGCGGTGAGCAAGGAGAGGGACGGAAGGGGATGCGGTGACCGAAGCAGAGAGGCTGGAGTCCCTTTGCTGGAAGGAGCCACAGCCGAGGAATACAGGAGGCTTCGGGAAGCTGGAAAGTAAAGAAGTAGGTTCTCCTCTTAGGGCCTCCAGCTGGATACTGAAATTTCAGATTTCACCCTCCTTCCTTTTGGAATCCTACAGACCTGGGAGACAACTTGCCCTAGCACAGGGCACAGCTCAATCCACATTTGTTGAATGAAAAACATATAAAATCAAATCCACTCTACAGTCCACTTACAAATTTAAGTCAATTTGTGCCCAAGGGTAAACAAAAATAATAGCTAAAATTTAACAAACCATTAAGTTAATAATTTTTTTTTAAAACTCAAGTTCTATTCCACTTTCTAAAATAATAAAATAAGGGGCTGGGGATTTAGCTCAGTGGCATAAGCGCCTGCCTTGCAAGCAGGCAGTTACGAGTTCGATCCCTTGTACCAATAAAAAGGAAAAAGACAAAAAAATAAAATACATAAAATAATTTTATGAATATAATCATTAGCCTAGATCCTGTTTCCCCTTTTTTGCAGAGTTCTACTCATTATCTGAGGGGTCTATTTGTGAGTGCGTTTAATTAGTTCATAAACATTCATATAACAAGTTCATAAAGACAGACTTGTTTGAGGCTTTGCCTGGACTGGATTCAAATTATTGAATGAACTTGATTTTTAATAAGAAATTTTTACTCTTATTTTATTATTAGAATTATACATACTTTTGTAAATTAAAAACAACAGAAGATAAATATAAAAATTCACTTAAAATCCACCACCCTAGCTGAGCAAAGTGGAACAATCTTCTGCAATCCTCATATTCAGAGGCTGAGCAGGAGGCCAACCTGGGCAGCTTAGCAAAACCCTGTTTCAAAACAAAAGAGTAAAATAAATAAAAAGGGCCAAGTATATACCTCAAGGGCAGAGCATCTTTGGGTTTAATCCTCAGTGCTAGGGTAAGGAATTGGTTGGGGGGCGTCCACTATCCAAACAGGACCACTCAGCATTTGGTAACCCAAACGCACAAATAGTGCATAAGCTGCCTCTTCTTCCAACGATCTAGTATGTTTGATTTTTCAGGATTTTGGATTTGGCCTTCTGCACACACTCCACCCCCTACCTCCTATCTCACTGCTGAGCCTGGGCACACTAAAACCTTGCATTTGTGAGCACACAACCGGATCATCAGTCATGGCTCTCAGCTCCAAAATCCACAGGTTTGGGATCAAAAAAGAAAAAGATGGGAAAATATCTGCAGAGTAATCACCAAGTTTTAAAATCACAGTTTAAAAACAAGATTATTAAATTACCAAAAGAGAACACACTAGACCTAGCAGAGCTGAGTTTCCAAATGTCTTTTTAGAATAATTAACTCCAGGCAGCAGGGCCTGAGTACATTCACAAGTGGGAAGCAAGCCTGCAAATTGGAGTGCGGCCCTGGGTGTGCAGAAAGGGCTTGGAGCAGGGGCTGTTCCGTGAAGCCAGGGGCTTCTCCAGGGATGGGGGATGGCACCGGGGCTGGGGGCTGCTTTGCACTGTGGTTAGGAACTTGGGCTTGGAGATCCAAGCTAGAAGCTAGAAGCTAGAAGCTTGGCACCACCACTAACCAGCTGCAACATTGACAGGAAATTTCTTAATTTCCTTATGCTTATCCTGAGGTAATCTAAGGCTGGGGCAGAGGAATCACAAGTTTGAGTCCCACCTGGGCAACTTAGTGAGGCCCTGTTTCAAAATTTAAAAAACAACAATAAATAAAAAGGGCTGGGGATGTAGCTCAGTGGTAGAGCACCCTTGGGTTCCATCTCCAGGACCACAAAAGAGGGAGAGGGTATAATCTAAATTCCTATTTGATAAGATTGTGGTGACAAATATATGGGACATTTTAGTCGATGAATGATTCACATAAACACCCCAGGCCTGTGAGAGGTTATTGTGGTTGCCTTTTGATGAGTGAGTCAGAGAAAGGGCAGGTATGTGTTCATGAGGATCATAGTTGATTGGGAGGAAGATGGTACTGGAATGATTTGAGACCTTAGAACCAGATTCTTGATGATTGACCCCAGGCAAAAAAAAATCAGTGATGTTTGAAAGCTGGCTTCCAGAGCCTCTGAAAAATTAGATTGCTCCTGGTAAACTACCACAGTAGCTGTTGTTGGAATAACGCTGCCTGACAAGCCACTCCTCCTCAGTCTTTCTCCATCTCCAGCGTACACCCAGTAGCACCCACTGGGCCAACCTGGTATTGGATGCAGTGATGAAGATGCTGGCTCTGGGGGCTCTCTGCTTCCTGGACACTTAGCACACAGATGCCTCTTTGTCCCATTGTCAGCAGGGTGGACCCTTCAAGGCCAGGTCCTGGGAGGGCTTTCATGCAGATCAGACTGTGCCTCTAGGGAGAGGTGTCTGCAAAAAGTTGTCTTGGTTCCAAGAACAGTTCTGGTGATTGGAAACTGACACAGAGCTCAACTTTGCTAAATCAGAGGGAGTGAGAGATGGAGAGGTTTGGGGAAATTCATTCTTCCAATTCTCAGGGTCTTCAGATGGAGGAGAAGAAAAATGGTGACATGATTCTAGAAGGACTTTTTCCAGGGGCTTTGGGAATAATTTTCAGCAGAGTGCCTAGTCTCTAGTTTCCTGCAGTGGAGCCATTAGGGAATTGTATTAAGGACACAGATTCTATTGTACCCTCTATCACTTCTCCCCAGCCAGACTCCAAGATCAGGGCTCAGAGGCTTTGGAGCCACAAGGTCTCCTGGTGATTCCCAGGACCTTCCGCCAGGCACTCAGAATTTGGGAGTCTAGGGAGGAGAAAGAGATGCCTGTCCTCTGGATTTGTGTACTAACAATTGCCAAATACCTTAAATTCCAGGAAAATGGGGAGAGTTCAACCCAAAGGGCAATTTCTGAGTTTTCATTTCATTTTCCAGTTTCAAGCAATTGCTAAATTCAGCTGTTGCCTGTTGGGCGCAGGCGCTCAACATACCATACCCCACCCGGGACTAAGGACCACGCCAGCTTCCGCAATGCGCTACATCCCTCTTTAAATTAGCCAACCTGTGCGCACTTCGTGCTCACTCCATACTCTGTGGCAACTCCTGATTGGCCACAGCTGGATATAGTAGCCAGAGCCTGCATCCCATTCCCGCCCTGCTTCCTCGTGGCAGCCTGTGACTGGTCACGGCCAAATATATAAACCAGAGCCCGCGTAAATAAACCAGCAGTTAACTGTCGCCCACAAAAGCGTCTCCTGTTTCATTGGGGCTGCGCCTGTCAGTTGCCCACTTTATAGACATGGAAACTGAGATGAAGGGACCCGGCTGCTGCATACAGGCCAAGCAACTCTGCTTCTTTTCAGCATTTACTATCCTGCAGACCCCTTGCTGACTGCTTTACAAACATGCATTTAGCCTTCAGAATGGCTCAATGAGGGAAAGAGGAGGAAAATGATACACAAAAAGGTTAAGCAACTTGCTTGATGTCACACAGCTCAGGGTCCTGATCCCAACTCTAACTTTGGATTTGAGCATCACTTTTCCACTCCTCTGGCTGAGATGGAAGAAGCAAATGATCGCCATTGGTTACACTTTCAGCTGTGAGATCCTGAAGAAGCAACACAAATGTGTTCAGCGCTGAGTCTTCAAATCCCCCTCTCACACAGAGCATGCACATATCTCCTCCCCACCTTTTCCCCGCCCATGCGCACACCAGGGCAATTGCAGCCTCAGGGGAAGTGGGCTTGGACTTTGCTGCTGTTGCTTCCCTGGCAAAGTCAGGAGCCTGCGGAATGTGTCAGCTGGCTTGGCAAGAAGGAACTGTGCTCACAAGGTGGTTCTTGTGGGAGGAAAATGGGGACAGACTTGCCACACACCAGGAGAGTGGTGGGGATCAGGGAGAGAAGAGAGCAGAGAATGGGGCTGGGGGAAGGAGCTGCCCTTGGTCCTCTCACAGGGACACTGTGAGGTAACAGTTTCTGGCAGGCAGCATCTGGATGCCTGCAGGAGGTGAGTAATAGGTCATAAATAATGCAGCAAGTTAGCAGGGAGCAGCTGCGGAAGAGAGCTACCTCGGCTTGGAGGCAGGAGACTGGGAAGGAAGCTCACCCTTCCCTGGAGGGCTAGGTGCCTGCCCCCTTGGGAGTTCTGTTTCCATGGTGTCACTCAGGCCACCCATCCTAGGTGACCAGTCCCTGTGAGGATGACATACAGGATGAGAATGTATTGACAACAGGAAAGCCTTCCCCAAAGATGAGGCAGTGTTTTGGGTAGAGAAAAAATCATTTTCCTCCTCTTCCTGGGGCCTTGTAACCTTGGAGCCTGGTGGTAATGCAGGCCTGTGAATCCAGCACTCTGGGAGGCTGAGGCAGAAGGATCCAAAGTTTGAGCCCAGTCTGGAGAACTTAATGGTGATTTAATGAGACTGCATGTCAAAAATAAAAATAAAAATTTTCTGGGATGCAGCTCAGTGCAAAGGCTCTGGGCTCAATCCCCAGTACCAAAGAAAGAGAGAAAGTCATTCATATATGTTTCATGCAAGCCTATGCAAATACTCATTGAAGAGTAACTCAAAAGGATGAGTAAGATGCCAGATTACAGAGCATCCAACAACACATTCTTAGAGAAGGACAAAACAAAGGGAAGGGACTTGGAGTCTCTAGGAGACAATTTGTAGGAAGGTAAGTGCTGGAGAAACAGTGCAAGACAAAGCAGTTAAGCTTGTATGGATTCCTGGTGCCTGCTCTGGTGGGAAGGGTGTGGAATTGTCCCTGTCTACTAGCTCCTGTCCTTCCTGGTGGTGGGGAGGAGGGGACAGCTTCACAAATGTTCATGTGCTTTTAGGCAAATAAGGGGGGGCAGGCAGCTTTTTGTGTATGTGTTCTCAGTTGTGATCGGCTCAAGGTAATCTATATGCCAGTGTGCCTTGTTTGGGGCTGACATATTGTGGCATTATTATGGTACTTATTAGAATTTATGCACCATCTAGAAAAGAAGTAGACTACTGTGGTCAAGAACAGAGACTCTGGAGCCACACTATTTTGTTCACCCTCAGTTACTAGCTGTGCCTCGCTTTTCTTATCTATAAAACAGGGATGGTGATAGAACCCATTAAAATGAGCTGGTGTGAGAAATGAATGAGTTATGGATGCTCACCCTTGGAATTGTACCTGATTAATGTCTTAATGATGTTCCTTCACTAAGACGAAACACCCAACATTCACAATGTAATATGGGAGGAGAAGTTCATTTTGGCTCACGGTTTCAGTCCATGGGCAGCTAGCTCTCAGGCAGAAACAGGATGGCAGAAGACCACAGTGGAAGAAAAGGTGCTCAAGCCATTGCAGCCAAGAAGCAGAGACAGAAGAAGGGCGCTGGGGATAAGAATGCACCTGCCCTTCCAGGTCACACCCTCAGTGACTCACCTCCAGCCAGAATGTGAGTCAGTCAGAACACTCCTCTCTATGATCCATTCACCTTTCAAAAGCCCCACCCCTGACTACATGAGTCTTTAGGGGACATTCTGGATCTAGGCTGTCCTAATGCAGGACAGTGGAGAACTGCACAACAGCTGGCTCCTTCCTCACTTAACCCACTGGCATCATCATGGCACTTCCACGAGGCACTTGGGCTGGTTTTATAGACAGCTGAGGATCCTATCTGGTGGAGTTAGCCCTAATAACACTGAAGGCAGCAGGTATGGCATCAAAGATGGCATACAGGCCAGAGGCCATGGGGGTGACAGGATGCTGAGGTCTACCTGTCTAGCATCTCTGCTTGCTTCCCAGCACGTGGCTCCTTCCCCTAGAAAGCCCTTCAGGTTCCTCTCTGCAACCCCCAGCCCAGGCCAAGCTAATGACTTGAATTTAGGACAAAACTCTGACCTCAAAACCTCCCAGTTAGACCTCTGGTGTTAAAATGCAAAACATAAAAGTCACATTTTCTCATGTCTGTCCTGATAGTAAATGAGGTGCTTACAGCAATAATCCACATCAACCACTAGTTAATAAGTAGCTCCCAAGTGTGAGATGTGAGCCTTTGGCTCCAGGGATGGGACACTTATGTAAGTTTTTTATTGTGGCTATAAAAAAAATTCCCACATGAGTGGCTTAAAACAACATACATCTTAAAAATAGATCTGGAGATCCTAAGCCTAAAATGGATCTCACTGGGCTCACCCGCATGTCAGCAGGGCTGCATCCCCTTGAGGTTCCAGAGAAGAATCCATGCCCTTGCCTTTTCCAGTTTCTAGAGGCTGCCTCCCTGCTACGGCCCATGGAACTTTCCTGTCTTCAAAACCAGCGATGCTGCCAATGGTCTCATTCTAGTCTTGCTTCCCCCAAACTCTAAGGTTACACTGGTCCCACCCAGATAATCCTGGATAATCTCACTATTTTAAAGACAGTTTATTAGCAAAAAATTTGATTCCCCACTGCTGAATAGCATAACTCTTATGGTTTAGATCTAAAATGGCCTACAAAAGTCTCATGTGTTCAGAGGTGGGGCTTTTGGAAAGTGATCAGTTAATGGGGAGATACACCCCTCAGTGGATTGATTGACCCACTGAGGAGTTCATAGCTGAATGTGCTATCGGGACATGGGGCCTGATTGGAAGAGGTGTGTCACTGTGGGTGCACCTTTGGAGGGTCTTCTCCTTCCCTGCCCTCCCCTCTCTGCTTCCTGGTTGTTCTGAAGTAAGCAGCATTCCTCCATTACCTTCCTATGATATTTCTGCCTTGGAGACAGCCAACAATAGGCTGAATTCCCCAAAAACATGAACCATATTAAACCTCCCCTACTTTGAGTTGTGGGTATCAGGTATTTTGTCCCAGAAACTATAATGTGACTAATGCAACCACACATTCACAGGTTCTAGGATTAGGACTTGAACTTTTGAGGCTGGCAGACCTCCTTATTCTGCCTAAAAGAGGCACTAATATAATATTTGTTTATTGCCCCTGATGTGCCAACCCTTCATTGCCAATTTACAAACACTCATTCACTCATTCTTTTACTCCACAAATACTGCGGGCAGGGATGTTTGCATCTATTGAGCTCATACTAAGTAACAGGCTGGGTCTGAACAGTGAAAAAGACATCTTACAACAGTGAAAAGGACTGGAGATGTAGCCCAGAAATATCAGTGGTAGAGTGCTTACCCAGCATGTGCAAGGCTGTGGGTTCAAACCCCAGTGTGGGGTTGGGGGACAGGACACAATCTGTGCCTCACGAAGTTCACTGTCAAAAGTAGAGATAGATCTGTACCCAGACAACCACTATTTAACATGAAAGAAGCTGAGCCCTTTGCTTCTGTGTATGTTTCTTTGTCTATAAAAGCAGAAAAATAAAGTAACGACTAGCTTTGTAAGTGCAGAAAGAATTACAAAGCTGTATGTGTAAGTAACGCCTTTAGCATGTTGTCTGGCATAGTTAGTGGCAAACTGTTGCTCTGATTAGTCGTGCTATTGAAGGGGGACACAAAGAAGGAAAGTCGGGATCAGGCAGGCCAGTGAGGCCTAACCTGACACCCAAGAGTTGAGCAGGATTAGCGAAGGGAATGCTGTCTTCCCCCAGGTCTGGAAACCTCAGGCCATGCAACCTTCTCAGCACCCAGTTCTAGGATGGCTGGATGTGTCACTGCACCTCCAAGCTCACCACAAAGATCCTTTCTGCCCCCGATGCTTTGTAACTGGAATTGTGCAATGCATTGTCCTAATATCCACTAATCAATGGGTTCCAGTGGGCCCCTTGACTGGGGGCTGGAGCCTCCTCAGTTGTCAACTGATTCCTCAGCGTTGGAGACCCACTGGAGAGATGAAGACATCCTACAAAGTTAGGATACTTGCCCGAGGCTACCCAATGGTAGAGCTCAGGACTGACCAGCCCTGGGCCATGAAGCCTACCAAGCCAACGGTCTGAGCCTTTGATGGCTCAATTCTATGCCTACAGGTTGGAGAGGGGAAGATGTAATGAGATGGCATTCTAAGAGACTAGCTGGTCTACCCTTGAGTCACAGAACAGATGGGACCTAAAGCCTGACAAGGAACAGGCCAGAGGCCAGAGCACTTAGCACAAAGAGCAGATGCTCATCTTTCCCAGGATAAGATGCAACAGCAGTGAGACCAAGAAAAGGAAGGACAAACTGGCTTAGACTCTAAAGAGAGAATTCCAGACCATGTTTTCCCATCTGCTGTGGATCCTAGTCCTTCCCCATGATGGTGGACATCTGACCCAGCTCCCACTGCAGAGGGAGAAGCTTAGTTCATCTGTTCATTGATTAGAGACACAATTGTGCTGACAGTAACACACCCAAGTAAGGCTCTTGGTGTACACTGGTGGCTGCTGGCCCCTTCACCTTGAAAGTCAGCAATAACAGGCCAACTGTTTCCTTTTAGGGATTGCTGAGTTGTCATGCTTCCAGCCTAACTTCTTGGCATTGACCCTCTTTTCTTTTATGAAATCATAGTGATGGGGGTGTGGCATCAAATAAATGACGGACTTCTGAGCAGCAAGGAGTTAACTCAGCAGGCGTGGGCTCATACCCTGCATATTTCAAAGAAAGAACTGGCCCTTCAAGACAACCTCCATACCCATGAAATATCCCACCTGATGACTGTTCTTGTATTTAGGAAGCTTTGGGTCACAATGAATCAGTTGGGCTTCTAGGGGCCGGAGAATGAGTAGCTAAGGTTAGTTTTATGGTTGCTACTTACCTATATGAATTACCTTTCCCTATAGAAACCCTCAATACCAAGGCTAGTGTGAGCTTTCCTGCTTGCTAATACTTTGCATATGTTGCCATACATTGTTGCTAGAAGAATTAATGTGTTCCTGTGTGACTCCTCTGGGAGGAGACAGTTGTAAGCTTGCACCTGGTATCTCCTGGACTTGCTCACATACCTTGTCTCTTCAGTGATGTGTGTGTGTGTGTGTGTGTGTGTGTGTGTGTGTATAGTTCAGGTGGCAACCTTCCTGCCTCAGCTTGCTGAGTGCTGGGATTACGATCACGCAGCCTATGCCTGGCTCTGATTTTTTTTTACCTTTATTATTTCACTACAATAAATATTAAAGATAATATAATGGCTTTCATGAGTGCTACACATACATCTAGCAAATCATCAAGCCTATGGGCTGCTTTGGGGGCTCTCAGCACAGGATCCAAAGTCAGTTCTGTTTCTATTTCAAGTGTTCCTTGATGATGTGGTTACATGCCTGCAAACCCGTAAGTTACAAATATCGGTCATAAGCTGGAAATGTATTTAATACACCTAATCTACTGAACATCTGAGCCTAGCAACACAGCACACTGTGCAGTATTCGTGGTTTCCTGTCATGATCCCATTGCCAACTGGGAGCTGTGGCTCGCTGCCACTATCCAGAATCTCTAGAGGGTTTTTAACTGCCCCATTGCCAGCCAGAAAGAGATCAAAATTCAAAGTTCAAAGTATGGTTTCTACTAAATGTACATCACATTCACCCCACTGTACCATCAAATCATCATATGGCAAACCATTATAAATTGGAGACAATATTTGGAAGTTGATCAAAACCTCAGATTCAGCCCAAGCCTGCTGTCACATTGCTGAAGACACTGTGGGGACATTGCAGCCCCTGAGAAGGTCCAGCCATTGGACCAAATCCACCCCAAGTCTGGGAGCAGCCCAGGCCCAGGTCTGTAGGATGAGTTGATTCAGGCCCAGGGTGGGGTTGGACAGTGACCCTATAGCCAGACAAAGAGAGGCTGCAGAGTGGCCTTACAGAGATGTGTACGAAGACAAGCAAGTCTTTCCACCAATCCTGCCCTGCAGAAAGGCAAGCCAGCTCCTCAACACCTCAAGCCAGAGGTACCTCTAGATGTGTAATTTCTCTGTGGGATGGAGCTCTGCTTTTGCCTTTCAAGAGCAAAGAGCTTTTCCTCTGCTTTCTCCCAGATCTGTAACTGCCAGGAACTCCGGTCTCTCTGAGTCCACAGGGAAGATGATGACTCTGATCAGCCCATCAAGCACATGCTCAGGCCAGTGCGGGCAATGAGATGGAAAAAACGCTGGATGACCACGCACCACCCACCACAAGGGGCATCTCTCCATACACCACAACCTACCTTTCAGGGGAAATGGAGGCAAAGACACCTTTGCCTTGCTCCTTGTGACAGAGTGTTGATTTTAAAACATTAGCTTCTGAGGCTGAAGACAAATAGTTCATTCACAGACCTGCTCAGATTTTCTTTTACTTTTTATCCTGAAATGATTATAAATTAACAGGAAGCTGCAAACACAGTAGAAAGACTTGGTGTACTCCTGATCTGATTACCCCCCCCCCCGTAACAACATTTTATATAACTGCAGTTCAAGATCAAAACCTTGGGCATGAAAATGAGGTTGACACGTAAAGGATAAACTTAAGGGTCACCTGTAGGAAAACGGGTGGACCTTGACACCATAATACTAAATGAACTAAACCAGACACAGAAGGCTAAATACCACATAGTGTTTCTACTATGAGAGAACAATTTAAATAATTTAAAGAGCAAAATAAAAAGAAAGATGGTAGAAAACAGGGATATAGAGTATGTGGAGGTGGGAAGGGACCTGAGGAAGAAGAAGAGAAACCAGAGTGTGAAAGGGGAAGAAAAACGATTCAGATGTGATCTATAATATGTGCCAGTTCCTCAAGATGAATGTAATTATTATGGGTTGCAAATACATTCTAGTTTTTTGTTGGTTTGGTGTGTGTGTGTGTGTGTGTGCCAGGAATTGAACTCAAGACCTCATATTTGCCAGGAAAGCCCTGTGTCATTAAGCTCTATCCCCAGCCCATTTTCTTAAAATGAAAGAATAAAAGAAAAGGAGGTTGGCACAAATGGAAGGTGGCGACTGGTGAAACTTCATGGTGCCCCCTCCCATGGATCCCCCCACAGAACCTGTATAGGTGTGAAGACCATCATGAGTTAAGCACACACTGGCCTCCTGAGGATGCATGGGCTGGTGTTTATGGAAGGATGGAGACCACGTGACCAGATGAAGAGAGGCTGCGGAGTGGCCTTATATAGTCAATCAAGAGATGTGTACAGGGCCTGGGATTTAGCTCAGTGGCATAAGTGCCTGCCTACCAAGCATGAGGTCATGAGTTTGACCCCGAAAAGAGAGAGAGATGTGAAAGAGAGATGTGTGCAAATATAAACAAGTCTTCCCAGTAGACTGCTTGCAACATTGTTTCCAGTAATGAAAAAAACAGACACACTGTAAATGCTGCACAATATGAGATTAGCTGAGAAAACTGTGAAGTACTCATGCAATACAGACAGTGCTGCTATTACACTGCAGAAGAATCCTTTCATCAGGACAAATATAAAGTACTGAAGGTCATGTTCCCCCTGTCCCCTAATATTTTCCCTGGAACTCGATTTAAGAGTGATTTTTATCTTCTCTGTGAAGCTTATAAATTTGGAGTGCTGAGTATATGTAACTATTGTCATTTTTTAAAAAATGTTCTCAGACCCTCCTCTTTCCTTGACCAGCACTAACTAGGGCTTCTTGTGACTAGCAGTTTCCTGGGTAGATGAAGGCATTTTGGGGGAAACTGCTGCCTTCTGGGTAGGGGAGGAAATAGCAGGACATCTGCAGTTACCTGGGGAGCACGTTATGGGAGGAAGGAAGTAGCAAAACAGCAGTGAGTAGTCAGCCACGGCCTAATAACAGATAATCTGTTGGCTGGTGAAACTTCAGAGCCAGGCTGAGGCTGGGCATCCATTCCCGCCCACTTCCTCCATGCGGCTTCCTCGCCATCTGCTCTGCACATCCAGCTTTCTCTACCTCAAGACAGGAGCCATGATGGGGCTCTGCTCTGTGCCTCCTTGTACATAGCGCAGAGCCTGGCTGGCCAGCGTAGCACAGAGGATGGATGGATGGATGGATGGATGGATGGATGGATGGATGGGTGGGTGGATGGATGGGTGGATGGATGGATGGGTGGGTGGATGGATGGGTGGATGGATGGGTGGATATGGATGGATGGATGGGTGGATGGATGGATGGATGGGTGGATGGGTGGGTGGATGGATGGATGGATGGATGGGTGGATGGGTGGATGGATGGGTGATGGATGGATGGGTGGGTGGGTGGATGGATGGATGGATGCAACTCTCCTTCTATCACTCATCTTCCATCTCTATCAGCTGACCTTCCGTCTCTCTGCAGGTTCATCTCCTCTTGCTCCAGGACACCCTTGCTGAGTCCACCAAGCCTCTGCTGCACTCCATGTTAACCTCAGTTGCACATTTTAATAGTCTGTTATGGAACTCTGAGCTGTTTTTCTCCATTGGTACATGAATAGTAAAGGTCAATGTCCTGATTAGCTCTGACTCTCCAGACAGGGCTCAGCACCTAGAAAGTACTGAATCAATACTAGGAAAGGGAAGAAATGATGATCTTCTCTTCTCCCCCTGATGCTGTCTGGTTCTTGCTTAGTGAGTGGGAAGTGGGGAGGGGGGAGTAGTTCCTGCTGCCCTCTGTCTGTGAAAAAATGAAGATTTCATGGCCCCAGGCTCATCTCTGTCCCAAGCCCATCCATAGTTCTCTTCACTTGCTCCCAGTCATAGTCACGAGGGGACCATAGAGGGTTGGTGACTCAGCCCAATTCATCACCACAATGGAAAAACCCAGTCACCTGTCCTCCTGGCAGCAGGACTGGAGCTGCCTCTGTATCTGGAAGGGCAGCAAGCCACACTGTTCTCAAGGTCCTTTTGTCTTTCACCTGCTGAAAAAATCAAAGATTAAACCATAACGAAGCGTCACTGGTTGACATTGAGAATTTATAGTGTGGGATGAATCTCAGGGACCAGAACTTGTGTCTTTCCATAGTAGGCTCAGCACTGTGTCCAAGTGCACCATCTCATAGCAGTTTCACAACTCCTGTGTCATCTGAAGTGGGCACTGGTCACTCTTTTGGCCACCAGCACCCACTACACCCTTCCTGTGGGGCAGAACCCAGCTCTCACGAGAGAACTAAAGATGCCTCTTCCCAGCCTCCCTTGCAGCTTTTGTAGTAGACATGATTGGCTCTTCCCACCAGATGCCCTGCTCTGAACTGTGAGTGAAAAACTGGTGGCACAAACAAGCCAAGACTACAGGGAACCCATTCTGGAGAGGAAGGTGACAGTGGTCTTGGAGGCAGGGGGTGTCCAGATGACAGTGTCCAGTGTCCATGTCCATGGGTGGTGCTGATGCAGTCTCCATACCTGAGAATGGGAATGGTCGTTTGAACTCCGGACCAAGGCTGCAGTGTCAGGCCTGGCTTCCGAGATCCCATGAACTGCCCAATCTCCTTTTAACAAAGTACTTCTCTGCTTAAATGAGCCACAGTGGGCTTTAATTTCATGCAACTAGTGCCATGCCATAGTGCAACTATACCAGTAGGAAAAGAAAAGGTCTTCATCTCCAGCCTAAGAACAGGCCAGCCACTCTTCCTCTGCCCATTTTGCAAAGCAGTGACTTGTGAAGCATCTTTCAAGAGCTAAGAACAGGGCAGAAGTGTTTCTTAGAGGGCCCTTATCTTAGGCAATAGCCTGGCCCTTACAGTGCTTGCTTTCCTGTGTTGAAAGCCCCATCATCCCCACTCCCAACAACACGTGTGCTCCTCCGGAGCTAAACAGGAAGGGAGACCCTGGCAACGGGCACCAAGTTCTCAAGCTTCCAGTGACTCAGCAGTAACCCATTTGGCCTGGCATAACTGAGTCCTCCTGCAGGAGCCACGCTGCTTGTTCCCACCGAACCTGAGCTTGAGACAACAGCTCACATTTTGTCATCACTCTGTAAGTCTCCACTTTCAGGGGTTCAAATCTGAAATCTGACTCACCAGAATGCTCATGAATTAGCTGAACCAAGTGGATTGTCTGCACTAGTTCAAGGCCATTGCAAGTGCTCTTGTTCACCCAGACAGACATGCCATGCCATATTGCCAAAATTCTCGTTAGGCAGCTATTAGGTCTTCTGGGGAAATTCAGAAGAGGTAAAGCCTCATGGATTGTTTTACTAGAAGATGGACAGTTTTCTCCAATGATTAAGTATGAAATGACTGAAAAGGATAGAACATGAATCTCTAAGACAATAATAACAATTTTGTCATCGTAAGAAAATTGACTTAAACGATGTGTCTAGAACCATTCTAGTTTACTTCTTACCAAAACCTTGTGAAATCAGCATCACCCCAGTATCGGAGTAAGAGGGGTAACTTCTCAGGTACCACACATCCAGGAAACTGTGGCCCCAGCTTGTGCCTTTAAGGATTGGCCCCTGATTTCCAGAACCACAACCCAGCCGAAGGAAGAAGTTCCACAGATGGAGGCTCACCCTACCCTCACCACTGACCCCTGATCCCCTTGCAGAGGACGGCCTTGGGAGGTAGGCATCTCCCCAAGGTGAGGAAGCCAAACTTGCTGCCTCCTACGTGGTTGATATCTGTCCCCTAAAGCGGCACAAAGCTGTAACCCAAGTAGCAATGCGTGCCCTATATGGGGCCACCAAAATCTTACCAGCCGCCTAAACTGGCAGGTCAATTAATTTGCTGCCATGGGCAGCAGCTGCCGCCTGAAACTCAGCAAAAGCCAGGACCTCAATTAAGACCAAAGCAGACAAAGGTCGCAGAAGGGAGGGGAGGAACAACCTCTCACCTCAGTGTCAGTCCTAAACTTCCAAGATGACTGGGTCCAACACTCTCTGCACAAAAAGGCTAGAATCCACAGAGAGGCAGAGCCCCACCCAAGGTCACTGCTGGGGCTCTCATTTTAAGCTATCTTGCCTAAAGAAATATTTCAGGGTTACTAGAGATCCATACTTCCTAGAGAGGGGCCCCATCCAGGGCCTGTGGCCCTCGCTCTTGGGTCTGACAAGGGTAGCTGGCGAACCAGAGGAGGACGTCTCCCTGTCCCCTTCTATGGCCAGCAGGACCTTGCCATACAGTAAGCGGGACTCTCCAGGCTGAGAGGCAATACCTTGGCCCACCCTTGGGCTCTGAAAAAAGTGGGGAGGACGATTTCCAAGAGGACCCCAGCCTAGGTTCTTCCCGATCCCAGGGACTTTTCTCCAGCGGTTCCTAGGTGAGGCCCGGTGGCAGAGGCTGGGAGAGGAGAGGCGGCGGGGTGGGGCAGGCGCTACGGGGCTGAGGTTCCCTCGGGATTCACACAAAGCCTGAGGCCTGGGCTGCCCTCTTCCCGAGAGCCCGATGCCCGGGCAGCTGCGGGGGCACCGGAGGGCGAGAAGGGCCGCGCGCCGCGCCGCAGGCAGCAGAGCCCCGGCGGCCAGACCCTCGCCGGGCGCCGCGGGAGGGGAGGAGCGGGCGGGAGTCGCGCAGATCGCCCGGGTCTCCACTGGGTTTGCGCGTCGCGGCGCCCTGCCGTCTCCTGCCCTCCGACCCGGAGCTCTGACCGCGGCCGGAGCGAGCAGCCCCCCGGGACGGCACCAGGGCCTGCGCTCGCCGTGGGCTGCGCGCCCACGCCCCCCACCCGCACAACACAGTCCCCAGCCCCGGTGCCCGGTCCCCGCCTCCGACTGCCGCCCGAGTCCCCGCCCCCGGCCCGGCCCCCGCAGCGGCGGGCGCAGCGGGCACGGCGAGGGGCTCCGAGCTGTGGGCACCTGCACGGCGCGGGGGCGGCGACGCGGAAGCCGGGTCCCGCCCGCACGCCTGTCTGCTCCTGGCACCTGGGTGAGTCGCGGCGCCCCTCGCCCTGCAGCCCCCGTGCGGCGCGCGTCCCCCGCCCGGTCAGCCTGGGCGCCCCGGGCCCGCACCTGCGCCCCGCCGCCCCATTCCGCCCACGCGAAGGCAGCGCCCGGCCCCTCGCAGTTCGGCCCGGAGGCGACCCGGGGACGCAGCCTGGCAGCCCGCACCTCCCCTACGCGGCGCCCGCGGGCGGTGGCCTCTTTGTTCAGGCGGAGGGCGCGGGGCCTCCTCCCTCGGCTACCCCGCACCCACCCGCGCTCCCTCCGCCTCCCGGAGCGCACCCGACCAGGTGGCGGCGGGCGCCTTGGGGGTGCGTGGCAGCGCAATTGGTGGATTTTTTTTAAACCGCCGTGGAGGGGGCGGCGTGCGCTCGGCTGCCGGCTGCAGCTCCGCTCGGCTCCGCTCACTCTCCGGGCCGCGCTCCCTGCCGCCGCCGCCGCCGCGATGAAGGTGCTGGGACACAAGCTCGAGCTGCTGACAGGTACCCTGCCCGCCTCGCCGCCCGCGGCTCCGAGGTGGAGCAGGCTCCGGGCACGGTGGCCGGGGCTTGGGACGGGTCGGGTCCGAGCGGGACGAGGTGCAGAAGCCCAAAAATGCGGTTAAGTCCAACCCTGGGTGCTACCTGCTCCTGGGCGGAGCCCGGCCCGGGCGAGGACGTGAGGCTGTGCCGGCCGCGGAGCGCAGGCGTCGGGTGGGTGCTGCATCGCGAATCAGCAGAGCGACCCTCTGGGGTCCCCGCCGGCCAAGCTCGCGTCAGAACCCCGAAGGGAGCCGAGAGCCCCATCTCCATTCACTGCCGCTAGTCCCCCAGGGAAGCAGCTCCTGGGCGCCCGGCAGGACCCGCGCCATAGCCTCTTACCCCTGCTCCCTGGCAGTCTGAGCTGCCCTTCTCGGGGGAGAAGTTTCTTGCTGTGAGTAGAGGCCAAGTGGCCTGGGAAGTGGAAGGCCAGACTGAACCGTGATGACTGGGGCTCCTGAGCTCGGGCCTCGATTGCCTGCCGGAAACCCGCGCCAGAGTTCAACAGAAGGCGCTGGAGTGGGTGGGAGAGGACCTAGGGCAGAGGCGAGCCCGGGCACTGGGCACTGGGCACTAAAGCGTGGTAGCGCGGGTTGCTTCTGTGTTCTGCCCAGGACAGAGCAGTGGGGAAATCCAGGCTGGAGCCAAAAGTCCCAGTCCAGACTCCCCCCCCCCCCCAACACACACACCTGGGGTTGGGGGTGCTCTGTCTGTGTCTAGTGGATGCACATGGTGAATGAACACTTTCCATTTGAGGGCCTCTGGCAACCAGGAGTTTGGTCCTTGCCCTACTGGGACAGAGCACAGGATGCCTGCGATAAGATGGACAGAGGCAGTAGCCTTTGAGTGCACTCAGGAAGCAGGACAGGGTATGGGGAAGGAAGGGAACAGAAGTTAGAGCATGTGGCGGCCTTTAAAGACATAAGAGACAGGATTTCTGTTCTTAGAGAGCAAGGTTGCAGGGGCTCAATCAGGGAGTGGCTTGGTTTTGGGTTGTGTGGCAGCTGGAGGGCCAAGTGAGCCCTTGCAAGGGTGGAGTAAGTAGGTCAAGCCTGACAGCGTTAGACTGTGTGTGCACCAACTCCACTGTAGTTTGTGGTGGGCTTGCACAGAAGGGAAGGTGGGGTCTGTTCCTGGGCTGTGGACACCCTGGCTCACACTTGGAAGTTCGAGATCTCAGCCCAGTCATCCACCCGAGTGACCTCCCCCCATGTGTGTTAACCTTTCCTTATGGTGCTCAGCTGTGTCAAACCTGGCCCATCGGCTTCAAACGCAGCTGCAAGGCTCTGAATGTGTTATCCCTCTGAAGGGAAACTTGATATAGCCCAGTGGCTTTAGGGCCCTGCCTGGAGGACACAACTGGATGGGCCCTTGTTCCTCCTCTTCCTGCCACCAGAGAGCCTGGAGAAGTATCGTGGGGTTCCAGCAGGAGCCTGGGCTTTGAGGTCTTTATCTCTTGGGTTTTGGTTCCTCATCAGATGGGCTCACTTGCTTATGCTCAGGCTTTCTAGGCCTTTGAACAAGCTGGGACAGGATTCTTTTGGTCACTGTCATCAGCCACAGGCTCCTAGCTCACCTCAAATCTGGCCTGGAAGAGGTAGCTCACCCCTCTGTGGTCTTCCTTCTCTCCTCTTGCTACCCAGATCTGGACTCCAGCTCTAGCCCCAAGTCTGGCAGGACCCTTAACCTCTTTAACTTCAGTTTTCTCACCCTGAAGACAGAAGCTGAGTCCTCCATGCTAGAGATGTGAGGCATGCTGAGACGGTGCAGGCGACACACCTGGTTGGGACCTCTGTCCTGAGGGACCCTCTCAGTCTATGTCCCCTCTAGTTCCTTGATCTTGGCTGGCCCAGTTTTGGAGATCCACTGTCCTTGGGTGGTTGGTTGCTAGGGGCTTTGGATCTGCCTCACACTCTTAATCCCTGCTCAGGTGCAGCATTCAGATTTCGGCTCATTGTCCCCTCTGGATGACAAATAGCTCACCACCAGGCTGGTGGCAGATTTACTGTGGTGACATGCAGCAAGTGCTCAATATTTGCTAACTGAGTCCAAGCTCACTAAGCCTGCTCATCAGCTGTGCTTCCAGAATAATTTTGTTCGCTTGGCCCTAGGAAATTGTTTTAGTGAAGCTTTTTTTTTTTAAAAAAAAACTTCTTGTTTACTTAGTTCTATATGTAGTTTCACATTCTTTCATTTTATTTTTATGTTACCTATGAAGGTAGCCTCTTCCTCATTTCATACGCTGAGAAGCAGCGGATCCAGCTGCAGGCTGAGTGCTGACCAGGAATGGTGCTGGGGCTCCGAATTGCCTGGCTCTGGCCAAGTCTGAGCTGCTCTGTGCCTCACTTTCTGCACTGTAAAGGGCGTCCTGAGACCTTGGCTGGGTCCTTTAGAGATGAGGTGTGAGCGTGTGTGCTAGAGTTGAGTGCAGTGTCCAGCAGGTGGTCAGCAAATGGTAACTACAGTCCTTGAGCTGCCTCCTTGGTATCCAGGGGTCTCCTCCTCCCTTGGCTCCAATATCCAGATTCCCTTCCTCTGGGTGTGCCAGTTCCATCCATGGGTTCTCTGCACAGTCCACGCCCCTCTGGGAGACTTTACTGAGGTCTTGGGTTCCCACCACTTGGGAAGGAGAAGGCATAGCACCCAGGGTTGTGTCCTGGCCGGATGCCCTCAACTTCGACAGCAGAGGGAATGCAAGGATGCTCCCGAGCTCTCACAACCAAGTTCAACATATCTTTTTGGTCTGGAGCAAAGAGGGCAGTGTTAGGCCCATGGGAGACTTCACTGATAGCCAGTGCACTCTGCGGCTTTCGCAGCTCCAGGTCCTCCCTGGGTCTTGCTGCAAACACACAAGGAGAGCAAGGATCTTGCAATCTGAGAATGTGAATCCCCAAATCTCCTCCCTGTACCGTAGCTCCTGGGCAAACTCCTGACTTCTCTGAGCCTCAGTCTCCTTATTAGTAGAATGGGAATGTGGGTCCACCTTGTTGGTGAGAGCTGAGACAATGCCTAAGAAGCCCAGTCTATGATCATGCCTGCATGTAAACCCTGCACAGCTCTTAGAGGACAGATTCTTAGTGTTTATGGTAGTGAGGTGATTTTTATTGTGTAGTTTGATGCAGGAAAGTGGGACATCAGTTTGCAAATGGAAGGTAATCATTACTGTGCATTTGTACTCAAGCACTGTTTCCAAAATGATTTGGAGTCCCATAGAGCTCTACAATGGTAGATATGGAACACTGAGGGGATCCCTGGGAGCCTCAGTATCAAATTTAACAATTTTTTAAAATATACTTAAATGTGTGATTACAAAGCCAAAATTTTGCTAGTTCTGTGTAGATTTTTTTTCTTTTATTTTGGGTCTCGATATGCCATTCAGGCTGGCCCTGAGCTCACTTTGTAGCCCAGGCTGGTCTTGCAGGGATCTTCCTGTCTCAGCCTCCTGAGTGCTGAGATTACAGGCATGCACCGCATACTCGGCTCCCACACAACCTTATAGGTTACTTTAAAATAGTGCTTTATTATTGCCAGCTGTAGAGACCCACATTTTACATGAAAAGAAACACACATTTGCACCCTTTCTGCAGGCACCGAAATTAGGACCCTGAATCCTCATATCCAGTTCATCCACAGCAGGAAGTGTGGTCTGCTGGGAGAGAGGGGAGCCTAGTAAGCCAATAGGTGCCCAGCCCTCGGAGGGTGGGTGTGGGGAGAAGGGCAGGAAATTGGTGCAAATGTTCTAAAGGGCGATTGGCAACAGTGGATCAGAAACTCAAAAATATGTATGATCTGTGACTCAGCAGTTGAATTTTAGGACCAAATAAAGATGTGTGCAGAAGTGTTTGTTCAAGGATGTTTATCCCATCATTGTTTATGGGATAAACGACTTCCTAGAACAACTGCCTAGCAGAAGAATGAATTCATACCTGAGAACCCACAACTCAGAGATAGCTGTGAATTATGCTGCCAGGTTCACTAAGCTACCTGAACAGACATCCCTTAAATATGTGTGATAATAATGGTGATGACAGCTCACACATGGATGGCCTTTGCCATGTGCCAGGTGTGGTCCTAAGTGCCTTCTCTACATTAATTCATCACCATAGCAACATCAGGAGATATTTCCTCCTTTACAGATAAGGAAACTGAGGCACAGATCTGTTACATAATTTATCAAAGGTCGCGCACATGGTTGGTGGCTGGCTGGAATTTGAACCAGGATATCTGGCTACAGAGTCCAAGAGATTTTTCAAAGCAGTGTTTTTTGCTTTTAAAAATATCTTTTTCAGGGTACAGATGTGCACTGAAAAATGAATAAAAAGCAGAGCTGGCACCTCAACAGAGGAATGTAATTTTTTTTCGTTTTCTTTTGTCCTGTTTTCCTGGTTTTGTTCTGTTTCTAGTATTAGGGATTGAACCCAGAAGCATTGAGCTACATCCTGGGCCTTATTATTTTTGATACAGAGTCTTTATAAATTGTCCAGACTGACCTTGGACTTACAGTCCTTCTGCCTCAGCCTCCTGAGTAATTGTGATTATGGATGTGTCCTGCCACACCTGGTTTCAATTCTGGGTTTTTAAAAACTAAAAATCCATAGACCAGAGCACTGAGCCCCGTGGTTCTGATGAGAGCAGTCCTGTGGGAATTCTGCAGTGACAATGAAATCCTCTGTGCTCAGAGGAAGGCAGAGAGAGGAGGTTTGGGTAGATGCTGGGGTTGGTGTTTCTACGTCTTGGGGGAGGAAATCTCTGCACCTGAAACAGACAGCATAGCAAGGGTAGGGCTTTGGGGCTCAGGTCCTATTTCAGCCTCCTGTAGTAAAGCCATGCCTTAGTTTCTCCCTCTAGTGCTAAGGGTATGCTGGGTGAATCACGGCCCTCAAAGACACCGAGAGTCTAATCTCTAGAATCTTGAGCATTGCCTCCGATGGCAAAAGGAACTTTGCAGATGAGATTATATTTAAACTTCTGGATGGGGAAATTTCCCAGGATTGTCCTCGTGGGTCCTGAATGCACCCACATGCATCCTCGGGAGGAGGAAGAGGAAGATAGTCGACCACAGAAGGGTGATGTGCTGACCGTGGCAAGGTGTTCTGCTCAGGGAGAAGGAGCCACACACGGGAGGGCAAGGAGTGCAGTCTTGGATCTGGAAGAGGCTGGGGCTGGGGTTGCTTCTCTCCAGAGCCCCCAGATGGGACCGCCCTGCCCACACCTTAACTTGGGTGCATTGATGCTGGTGGGGGACTTTTACCCCAGAGCTGCAACATGATAATCATGTAATGCTTTAAGACACCAGGTTGGTGGCAATTTGTCAGAGCAGCCCCTGGAAACCATTCCCTGGGAAGTATACACATCAGACCCGTGGCACAGCCTCCATCATGAGAGTGGCCAGCCACTCGGGACTGGGCTCCACAAACCTGGTTCTGATCATCCCTGACTTGGGCTGAGCCTGGCCACTGCGTGCTTGTGCCTTTCACCTGAGGGACAGGTGCTGATGCTCACTGATGCACTCTGTCCTAGGCCGCGTGGGGAATCCTCTTTGGAGGGAATATTTCTGGGATGCCTTCCCCTCAGAGTGTGTGTGTGGAGGGCTCGTAGCCAAGTCCAAGGTTCACACCCCACCCCCATCCAGTCTGCACCCCATAGTACTCTGACAGATCTAATGACCAGACTTAAGGGTGCCAGAAATGACTTTTAGCCATGGTGTCACCTTGGAGTTCAGCAGCAGATATGTGTGTCAGGGCTGGGTCTTGGGGTGGGGACAGGGAAGGCAGCTGGCTCCTCCTTGGAGTTGTCAGGTGAGGCTTGGGACCAGCCTTCTCCTTACCCACCCAGTGCTAGGCCTGCTGCCCTCAAAGCCCTTTCCAGTTGCAGTGTGTCTGCTGTGTAGCCAGCATGCTGGGCTACGGTAGAGAGGGGTCAGGTGGCTCAGAGGTGACCCAGGATGGCCTGGGGGACTTTCACCATCGCAGCCTAGGATTCATCTTTAGCAGTGCCTGGATTGCCCTAGGTAGATGATGGGGCGGCCATTTGAGTGCAGTGGAGAGACTCAGCTATAAACCTCTGAGGCCTCCTAAGCCCCCACTAGGCCCAGCTGCCCTTTGTGATCACCAACAGGATAGGTAGAATGGTCCTGGAGACCATGCCAGAAAAAAAGAATTTAGACATTATGTCAGGTTTCTTGGCACAAAAAGGGGAAAATGAGATGTCCATGGCTAGCACCACGTACATGAGGCCATCAGGCTCAGTCTCTCTCTACTCCTGCTAGTTTAGTGGTTTGATTGACTGAGTTCTAAGTCAGGGCCTTCCTCATGATGACTGCTGTCAGACAAGATGACTGATGTCTCACAGACCGTCTTCCCAGTAATCCCAGCAAAGAACTTCTCTACCCCAACAATTCCAACCAAGTCCTGGTCATGACTGACACCGTACTCTTGCCTGGACCATCTCAGAGGTGGGGCTTTGTGCTCTGTCCATTTGGTTTCCAGGCCACAAACTCCTCTGACTGTACCTGCATGGCTTCTCACTCATTGCTCTTTTAGAGGCTCAGTCCTGGGGCAGAGTATCCATCCTCATCCCTCAGCTGAGCCCACCTGTGTCACACACCACCTGGATAGCAGCGTTCCTGGACCCGAGACCTCCAGGCTTAAAGCCTCACCAGGGTCTAGTAGGACTCTACTCCCTGCCCACCTGCACCTCCACCTGGCTCAAGTTTCAAACCAAATTCCTCATCTTTCCCCAAATCTCTTCTTCCTAAATGGTCACCTGTGCTTCTAGGAACTCTGGACAAACCCCAGGTCACCCTTCGCTTTTCTTGTCTTCCGTTGCCCTCATCAGATACATCGGCAGGTCCCGGGTCCGTGCCTGGGGGACCCATCCCAGCTCCGAGGACTTCTCCCTGCCTCGGCCTCCTCTGGCTGCCTCCGCCTGATGTACCTAAAGGACAGGTCTCGAGCTTTCCAGGCTCTGACCCCCACATGCAGGATGATGAAAATCTTATCATATCACCTCTCTCCCAAAAACGGTTGGAGGCACTTTCACATTAAGAGCAAAAGCCAAGATTTTCCTGTGAGCATAACGGGTCTGGCGCCCTGGGCTTGGCTGTTCCCCACTGTGCCTGCTGTGCTCCCGCAAGCTGGCTGCCCCTCGCTTTGCGCATGCGCGCCAGGCTCGTGGGCCCGTTGCCTCCTGGCCTTTGACCTTTGGCCCCTGGGCCCAAAAGCCTGGCCAGACACCCCTCAGCTCAACCCTGTCTTTCTTCAAATCTTTGCTCGCCTTGTCTCAGCAAGAGGACATCTCTGATCGCTGTGATTTAGACTGCAGTCCCCAGAGCCCGCTCTCTGTCCTGTCCTGGGACTCTGCTTCCTGCCCTGGTGGGGAACGTCAGATACAGCACACACTAACTTAGGTTTGTTGATTGCCTGCTTCCTCCCCTGAAAACCTCCACAGAGATGGGAATTTTGTCTGTAACTGTCGGTGTTTTATCTCCCATGTCAGGAATGCACAGGTTGAGACTCCTTATCTGAAGTTCTAAAGATCAGACGTGTTTCATATTTCAGGTGTTTTTTTTTTTTTTAATATATTTACCAGTTCAGCACTCTTATTCTGAGAATCTGAAATCCAAAACAAATTAGAAAACCCAAAACTTTGTGAGCCTAATCTTACTACTCAAGAAACGTCAGCCTTGGGAGGATTTCGGATTGGAGGTAGGGGTGCTCCGTGCGGGGCAGGCGCTCAGTCAGCCTGAGCAGTGGGGGACCTAGGCCGGGTTAGTTCATTTCCAGGGCGCAGCCGCGGGCCAGGCCTGGGCCGTGTGCACTGATGGTGGTGGTGGTGGGGGGCTGGTGCGGGAAGAAAGGGGCGGGGTGCTGCCCCGCAGAAGCCGGAGTTCTTCTCTGCGGGGTGAGCACTGTTCAAGGTGCCGGAGAACCAAGCGTGCAGAGGAGCAGGTCCGCGGTGAGAAGAATACCCTCAAGAGGGTGCCCCTCAGCCACTCTGCACCCGCGGCTGTTGCGGGTGCTCTGCTGGAGGAGGCTGACTGCCTCAGTTTATCTCTTTGAGTCTCACACAAAAGTCCAAGACAAGGATTGCTTTTGATTCTGGGAAATTTGCCGATTCAGGCCAAGCCCACAGCTGAACCGAGAGAGGCACCTGTGTTACAGAAGCTTGCGAATTTGTGACAGAAGCGCCGAACTAAGCTTTTTAACTTTTCGGTGTGGGGCGTGGCTGCCGCACGGAGCAGCTGTCGTACGTCGTGGGTGAAAGTGGGCTGGTGCGCTCTTTTCAGTCTCCTGGAGCGCCTCGCGCTCAGGGTGTGCTGCCCACGGGAGGGAGGCGGTGGCAGGCTCGGGATGAGCTCGAGCAGTTCCCTATTTTCCTTTGGGAAAACCTCATCTTTTGTCTTTTCCTTAATTTCCTTTAGCGTGGCCAGGTCGGCAACCCCCAAATTTGGGCCAGGGTCTCCAATTTAGATTAGCTTCAACTCTGTGTGGCAGAATACTCATGATAATAGTAGATTAAACAAGATAAA
Source organism: Cavia porcellus (assembly GCF_034190915.1). Lineage (NCBI taxonomy): Eukaryota > Metazoa > Chordata > Mammalia > Rodentia > Caviidae > Cavia > Cavia porcellus. Next base: position 85,137,945 of record NW_026947487.1, read on the forward strand.
GATGTGTTTCCCTCTTTACCAAAAACCTCTGGAAACCGGCCATCACAAGACGTGACTTCATGATTTTCAGTTACTTAGACTGCTTCAATATTACTTCTCTGCCACATTGAATGTTCTGCCTCATCGTCCAGCACGGCTGTTAAAGCTCTTGCCATCATATCTGCATTCCAACCAACTGGCTGGAAAAGTCAAAGAATGGCATGTCTCCTCTTTCAAAACTACTATTCCTGAGCCGCATGTGTCCGTAACATCTCACTGATGGAACACCGAGTGGTCATAGACTTTATTCCCATCATTCACCTGTCTACCTAATATTTGGGAATCTATTATTGAGGGGAAAACAGAGAGTAGGCATTGGGGGACAATGAGCAGTTTAGGCTGCTGTGGAACTCTTTTATCTGCTCCATACAGAAGCCACACAAAAGGAATACGTCCTTGGCATTATTGTTCTGTGCCTGTGTGCTTGGTGTGGTAAAGATTGGAGGTTTGTGTTTGGCACGTGGAGCCATGTTATATAACACTGGTGCTGTGACTTCATGAGAGAGCTGGGTTATGTCCATTCTGAAATGCACGGTTTTTCCCAAGTTAGCATCTCTAAAATCAGGATGCATCCTGCAGTCCCTATCAGCAAAGTGGGTGTTGTGACTGTGCCATCATTTCTGTCCCATGAGCATCAGAATTTGCAAAGCAGATGCCAGCAGCTTGGAATGAGCTCCAGAGACCACACAGTACCCTGGGGTGACACCACGTGGCCAGAATCCTCGACACCCAGAGGTCAGGCTGTGTGGGGAGCACGAGTGCCACAACTCCAAGACACAGGTTCAGGGCATCAGCCTCCAAGTGCAAAGCAACTTTAGGAAGACCTTGAACGACCTGCTCCAATTGCATTTGCCTTTTAAGAATTGACATGAAGGGCTGGGGACTTAACTCAGTGGCATAAGTGCCTGCCCTGCAAGTACGTGGTTGTGAGTTCAATCCCTGGTACTGATAAAAAAAAAAATGACATGAGAGGTGTTTTTTTTTAAAAAAATAGGGATCTAGGGGCTGGGGATTTAGCTCAGCGGCATAAGCGCCTGCCTTGCAAGCAGGAAGTCATGAGTTCGATCCCTGGTACCAATAAAAAGGAAAAAGACAAAAAAAAAATAGTAAAAAATAGGGATCTAAATCTAAAATAATTCTTTCCATAAGTACAGTACCAAAAAACCCTAAAAAACAAACAAACAAACAAAAGCTCCGACTGATAAGAGCTCAAGATGTGGATATCAGTTCCCAAACTACTTTGTATGTATCCTAGGAATGAACAAATAAGCAAAAATATTATGGGTCATGAGAGCCAGGTTAAATACAAATAAAGAAAATGAGAGAATCTGGCATAAATTCTGTGGTGTCAAGTTGGAGTCAGAGGAAGCAGAAGTATAAAATTTTAGGTTTTGAGTATATATACAAATGGATTCCTTCAGGCGGGTCTTGAATTCACTATATAACCCAAGCATGACTTCAAGTCCTGGCGATCCTTCTGCCTCAGCCTCCCGAGTATTAGAATTACAAGCATGTACCACCACACTGGGCTATACAGATAAATTTTGAAGCAGGCCTATGTTCATATCCCAAATTTCCTAGCTCTGCCTGCTGAGAAGCCCTAGAGCAGGTGACTTCTTGACATCAAATAGGAACCAATCCAAACAAGGAAATAAAAAACCACAGTGGGATTTAGCCTATAAGTAAATATCTGTGAGCCCCTACTGATGTAAGTAAATAATGAGATAGATAAGCAAGTGGAGGAGAAAGGAATCTCTTTCTTCCAGGAGATTTCGAGTAATGCATATAAACAGGAAAATGGAAATAGAAAATTATCACTAGGCAAGGCCCACAACAATAATTGTTGTGGGCAGGAATCATCAATGGTTGCTAAAATAAGCAGGCAAAAGGCTGAAGAGAAACAGGATGTTTGGGTAGTCCGAGTGTCTCCCTGGAAGTCCTCACTGCAAGGGGAAACAGTCACTGTGGACAAGCCTGGCAGACACTACCTTACCCAGGCAGCCAAGGTTAACAGTGCCTCTGACACGGCAGAGAGACACGGTGTGCCCACCCCACCCCTGCCGGCAGATGCTCCATGAAGTGACTGTGATTTCCATCCTGCCAAAAATGCCTGCCTTCAGCCTGCTCAGGAGAAAACTGCAGACAAGCCCACCCTCACTGGCCCTCTCCAGGTTAACTGACCAGCACTCTTCCCAGGTGTCAGGATTAGTAAACTGGATGTGGTGGCACAGACCTGTGATCCCAGCTGAAGCTGAAACTGAGGCAGGAGGATCAGCGCAAATTCAAGGCCAGCCTGGAATACACAGTGAGACCTTGTCTCAAAAAAAAAAAAAAAAGTGTCAAGGACTGAGGAAGTGTCCCCACTGAGGAGGCTGAAGAGATGTGACAGCTCAATGCCATGTGGCCTTCTGAATTAGGTCCTGAACTGACGCAGAAGTCATTATGGGGAATTGGTAACATGTATATAATATATTTTAATTAATACATCTGTTTAGTGCCTGGTTTCTCCACCTGTATTATGTTTCTGTAGCATGGCCTTGGGAAAGCCAAGGGAAGGATGTGTGGGAAATTTCTGTTTTCTGTAAGCCTACTTTTTTCAAAATAAGTGAAAAGGGAAGGAAATGTTATGTCTTTTTTTTTTTTTTTTTTTTTTTTTTTGGTACCAGGGATTGAAGTCACAACCTGGAGCTTGCCAGGCAGGCACTTATGCCACTGAGATAAATCCTGGAAATGTTATGTCTTCATAGGCAGCATTTTTCTTATTTTATAATGTGTCAGTGTATCTTATTTATTTATTTTTCTTTTTTTCCGGTACCGGGGATCGAACTCAGGACCACCTGCTTGCAAGGCAGGTACTTATGCCGCTGAGCTAAATCCCCAGCCCGTCAGTGTATTTTAGATCTGATAAAATCTGATGTAGAGAATAAAACTGTCGGGGGCTGGGGATTTAGCTCAGCGGCATAAGTACCTGCCTTGCAAGAGGCGGCCGTGAGTTCGATCCCTGGTACCGATAAAAATGAAAAAAAAAAAAAAAAAGAGAATAAAACTGTCCCACCAGGCATGATGGTTCAAACCTGTAATCCCAGCATTGAAGGAGGCTGAGGCGAGAGGATTACAAATTCAAGCCCAGCCTGGCCTCTTTTGGATTTAGCAAGACCCTTTTTCAAAATGAAAAACTAAAGAGCTGGAGATGTAGCTCAGTGCAGAGGCCCTGTATTCAACCCCCAGTACTGTTGAACAGAACAAAACAAACTGCCCTTTTATGTCATTCCAAATCCATATCCCTCACCAAAGATAAATTGCTACAGTTTACCCTGACTCGTTTGAGGATTTCTTTTTTGTTTTGCCAAAATATGAACTTGTTCAGTGTATCTGTTTTTTACATAAATGGGATTATCTGTACTTACTATTGTGCAACATGCCTTTTTCTCCTAACTTCATATTCTAGAATACGTTCTCTGTGAGTGGAGCGGCCTTTTTGAATAGCTGCATGGTACTCTGGGCATAGAGTCTCTGTAATCTGCTTAACCATTCTCTAGATGTGCATTTGGTTTGCTTCCACTCTTCCTATTCCCCACAGGACTGCAGTGATCATCCTCCATGTGTACACATCAGTGCTTGTCTGCAGGGTAAATACCTAAGACGAATTGCAGACTTGACAGATGCTTGCGTCTGACAAACTGCCAGGTGGCTCAAAAGAGTTGAGCCCACTGCAGTCCCGCCAGCAGTCTGTGGAAGTGTGGGGCCCGTCTCCCTCCACCTCTCCAGGACTGCATTTATCAGTTGTGTAGTCGTTTGGCGTTTGAAGGAAGAATAATCATTCCTTTGTTTACTCATTTCTTTGTGTTGAGCAAAAAATGCACTTAGTGTCTGCCCTGTGCTGTCTTCAACACAGGGAACATCACCATGACCAAGAAGGGAAAGCCTGGTCCTCAAGGGTCTGGGAAGGTGATATCTTCATTATCTCGTTTGCATTTCCCTGATGGCTAATGAGGAGGTACGGAGGCTTTTCCTGTGTTTTCCATCTGCTGCATCTCCAGCCTCCTCATCCCAGATGTTGGCCCATGGTTCCCGTGGGTCTGGGTCTTTTTCTTTCCCCCGTCTGAGCCTGGAATGAGAGAGCTAATAACTCTATTCCCCTTTTAGGGGTCTAGTAAGCCTCCTGGGGAGGTTGGAGAATCCAATAAGATTTGACAGTGAGGAGAGAATCTGCCTTAAAATGCATGAGGTGGACCTGGGAGTGTGGTACACACTGGTGATCCTAGCACTCTAGTGAGCTGAGGCAAGAAGACCCCAAACTCAAGCCCAGCCTGGGCAACTGGGTGAGAGCCTGTGAATGAATGAATGAATGAATGAATGAATGGCTCAATGCAGGGATATAGCTCAATGCAGAAGCCCTGGGTTTAATCTCAGAGAGGAAAAAAAATGCACAAGGTGGGGAATGTGCTCAGGCTTCCTTTGCTTCTCCCAAGGTTTGTGGCCAGTCTCATTGCCTCTGAAACCTCTTGCCAACCAACCCTGTCCACTTGCACCAAGCGATGGACAGAGACCTCTTGAGGGCATCCCCAAACCTTGCGTTGTGCCTATTCCCAAAAGTAAGATGGAAGCAGGGAAATTTGAGTGACAGGACTGTTGATCCTCTGCCCCTCCTGCAGCTCCTAGACTGGTCAGCCACGGGGATTTCCAGTCATCCTGCGGGGGTGAGTTGTTCAGGTCACCAGCCGGGGAGCCTCTGTGCTTTGGCCCCAAGGAGTTGGAGATGAACAGGGTCAGGCTGTGGGAGGACAGAGCGGAAGGGCCATGACAGCCCTCACCCACACACTTGTGGGCTCCTGAAAAAAATAGCCCGGTGTCTTAGTCACTTTTCCATAACGAGGACAGAATACCCAAGACCCAGGACTGAAGAAAGAGAGGTTTACTTGGGCTCACAGAGGTTTTTTAGCGGTTTCAGTCCATGGTTAGTGTGGGCTCAGGTGCAGAAACTGCATGGAAGGGCCTGTGGCTGAGGAACTGCTCCTGGCCCAGCAGCGGAAGGCAGAGGGAGAAGGGAAGAGCTGGGAGGGGGACACTCGCTTCAGGCACCGATGCCCTGCAAGCCTGCACGTCAGCTTCCTCCCACAGCCCTGGCTGCCAGCGTGAGGCTTTGGGGCATCTTCCACCCAAAGGCTACCACTAGACATGGCAGGTGGGCTCGAGACCCAGATGCTGCTCATCCAAATCTGAGTTTTGTCACTTGCTGGTTTCAAGACCTTGGGCTGTTCCCTTGCCTCTAAGTGCCTCACTGTGTGAGGGTTCAGTGAGTCCCCGTGCACAAAGGGCTCCGGTGGTTCCTGAAACACAGGGAGTGCTCAGAAAACAGGAAGGATTTGTGTGTGTGTGTGTGTGTTTTGTCTTTTTGAGAGAGGGTCTCTCTATGCAGTTCAGGCTGGTGTTGAGCTCACTTTGTAGCCTAGGCTGTCTCGAACTCGAAACGATCCTCCTGCCTCAGCCTCCTGAGTGCTGGGATTACAGGTGTGAGCCACCACACCTGGCTCAGGAAGGATTTTTGTTGTTGTTGTTATGATTGTAGGGGTGTGATAAGGAGGGCAGAGGGGCCTCGCAGGCCTGTGCTTCCGTGCAGCAGCAGCTGAGCCCTTAGCTGTAAGCACCTGAACCCAGAACCCAAGCATCACTGTCACTGCTGTCATAGCGCAGTGGGACACACTGGGCCCTATGTGGTAGCCGGGTGGTTGTAGACGGTGGGGTAGCCACTCCTAAAACCTGAGGAGAAGGCACACAGACTGACGTCTTACAGGTCAGGAATAAATCAAATGGCTGTTAGTAGGGGGAAAAAATGGAGACTGGACCCTGAAAAACAATCTCCTGTCCCCACATTCTCCTATCTTGTCTGGACAGGGAGGCGGGATGACAGTGTGTGTGCTGAGCCTCCTGGATCTGCCACAGGAGGCTGCACCTGTCATTCCTTCCCAGCCTCGTTTTCTCATCTGTGAAATGGGGATGTTGAGGAGGCGTGTAGCACTCTTCTGGGCCCCAACTCTCAGGGCTCAGGGTGGCAACAAGCAGAGCCCCACGGGGACCAGGAACCTGGATGGCTCCAACCCCCTGCTCAGTACAGTTGGAAGGTGATACTCTGATTTGGGGTTCTGGAGTGCTGGAGTGGCGTGCTTCCGCCATGCCATCTGGTGTATGTTTGACGCCTGACTGAGACCCCAGACAGCAGAGAAACCCCAGGCCAGCAGTGGGCCTGGAAGGGTGTTTCAGGCTTGAGGTCTGGACACAGGTTGTGTTCCTGCTGTGACATCGTGGTGGTTGTCTCTGTGACTTGGACCTTTTCTCCAGGGTGGAGCTGCTACGCCTGGCCCAGCCCTGCTCGTTGCTGCAGCTTGGCCAGTGGCTCTTCTCATAACAAGGGGACCCACAGCTGTCAAGTGTGCAGCCTGCTTAGGGCAATCTGCACCCAGCCTTGACTGTGACCTGCCAGGGCCCCTCCTTCTGTGGCGGAGAGACACATGCAGCCCCACAGTTCTGCCTCTCCTTGTCTGGTTCCCCTCTTCCCCTGGGCTTGGTGTATGGCTTGCCTTTGGCCACCTCCGCATCACAGCCCTTCCCACTTCTGCCCCCCGGGCACCAAGTGCTGAGAGGAGACCCCTGCCATGTAGAGGCCAGAAGTCTGTGTATTTCTCAGTGCCCCTGCCATCCCCTGCCACTACCTGACCTGTTCGTCCCATTCTACAGTTCCTTAAATCAAATTTTTAAAAGAAAGAAGATAATAAAGAAAATGAAAGAATTCTGTAGGATGTGTAACTACTACTGATCTACTTAATTTAAGCCCTGATCGAATCATTTCAGGAACAACCACAATAATTCCTCATATTTTTAACCGGGTATGTTAAGAGTTGCCATGCTCGGTCTCATCACAGGCTCACACTGTAGGAAACGCAGACCAGCAACCAGAACATCGGAACCGGGCTGCACACCCCGCTTCTCCTTTGCCCCGAGTGCCCGGTTCCGGGGTTCCGGGCTTCCTCGCTAACTGCGGGCCCTTACCCCTCCCTTACTGTCCTTTCCTACCAGCAGCCTCTCAGCCCCAAGGAAGGACTCTTTTGGGAAGCGAAGGAAACCCCCATCTTATCCCTCCCTCAGCTACATTCAGTTAGTTTTGTTTCATGTAACTATGTAAAACAAGACAAAACAAACACACACACAAACAAACACTTTCATGTAAACCAGCCAGGGTGGCACATCCATGTAATCCTGCAGTCTGGGAGGCCGAAGCAGGAGAATTGCAAGATCAAGCCCAGCCTGAGCAATTTTGGGATTTGTTGAGACACTGTCTCAAAATGAAAAAGAGCTGGGAGTGTAGCTCAGTGCAGAAGCCCACGGTTTAATCACCAGCCTTACCACAAAACAAACACCAATCACCCCTTTCATTTAAAAGGATTTGTTTTGTTTTGTTTTGTTTTAGGGTCTCGCTATGCAGTTCAGGCTGGCCTTAAACTCATTTTGTAGTGCAGGTTGGTCTCAAATTCGCAGTGATCCTCGTGCCTCAGCCTCCTGAGTGTTGGCATTTACAGGTGTGTGCCACCACGCCTGGCCTAAAAGTCATTAAAATTTTTTTCTTAGTGCATAATGTTTACATCCCTCGTGTGGAGTTGGTACATGTACATTACATGTCTTAATTCTTAAAAGGCATTCTGAAGACTTTCTAAGGTGGGCAAGGTGGCCCACCGTCCTGTTTTGTGAGTTAGTGAGCCCTTTAGTAGTTTGTCCGGAGTGAACAAAGGCAGTGAGCAGTGAAGAAATTCTGGCCATGGCTTCAGCGACTCCAGGCCTGAACACTGGTGGGCGCAGGGTGGGCCTCACCCCAGCCCTGTGCGTTCCCTTTGGGGCCCGAGGGATGGGGAGGGGAGAGCAAAGTAAGAAGAGCCATCGAGTGGCCTCCTAGAGCCCTGGGTTTGTCCCTACTCCTAGTGCCGCTTAGCCACTCGAAGACCTTGGCCAAGGCTGATCACAATCTCGTCGTCTCGTAACTTAGCACCCAGCTGCTTTTTTAAAAATAACTTTCTTGAGAAAAACCTCTGCTCCTCCCGCTGTGGGAAAGTCCACTTTGGCCTCTGTGTCCTGGATCCCCACCACTGCCTGCCAGGGACATTCTGGTCCCTCCCCACCAGTCCCAGCCTCTCCCTCCCTCCCAGGCCATCTGTCCCTATTAACTGTGCTTCGTCCCTAGGGAGGGTGGTCTCCAAGTTGGTTCTGCAGTGGGCCCAGGGAAGCCAAGACACCCCGTGCTGCCCTGGCACTGGATTGAGTTGAGCATCCAGGGAAGCTCCTGGCTAAAAAAAGTCGCTCTGGGAAGAGTGTCCCAGGGTGGGGAAGGGCCGTGCTGGGGAGGCAGGGAGGGGCTGATAAGTGCCCACACATCAGAAAGGAAGCAAGAAAAAGGGGGTGGAGAAAGGAGAGAGGATGCCTTTCTAAAAATACAGCCCATCTGCACTGTGTGAGCTAGTTTCCTGGGAAACCACTGGGAACAGATCTGGGGCTTGGGTGGTGATGCAGGGCGCTAGGACGGGCTCCCCAGAGCTTTGCAGCTCTCCTGGGGGCCTCCAGGCTTGGGAGGGCGGTGCTCCCAGCCAGCCAGGATACCCAAACCCCAACCAGGATGCAGTGAGCACTCCTCAGGGCTGTGTTTCTTGCTCCTCATGACACCAGCCTGGGGAAAGATCACAGCTGCTGCCTGGTCTCATGCCACAGCACGGGTTTCATCCAAGGCCCTGTGCCCTGGGCTGTCTTTAGTTTGGGCTCTGTGTAGGGAGAAACCAGCAGGGCAGGGTCGTGGGGGCATCTCCCAACCAAGCCGCTGATTGACTGCGAGTGTTTTAGGCAGCACTAAAAGTCTGAGGCTTCGCCCTTGAGAAAATCTAGAAATAAGTTGGAAAAGAAGAGAAGGAAAGTGGAATGCATGGAAGAACTGAAGGATTCATTCACCTTCTTCTGTCCTCCTGGTGTGATGGCTGTGGTGGTATGGGCATCAGGAGCAGTGAGCCTCAGGCCAGGAGTCCAGTCCTAGCTCTGTGGGACTTGGACTGCTTTTAGCTCTGGTTTTGTCATCTTACCAGGGCAAAATAAAATAGCACAAGCAAGCACTTCTGAGTTATGAGGTGCTTTTCAAGAATAAGGATTTGTTCTTCACCAATCTTGGTTTTGGTGATACTGAGGATTGAACTCAGGGCCTTTGCACTGGACTACATCCCCAACCTTTCACTACTTTTTATTTTGAGACGGGTTCTTGTTAAATTGTTGTTTTCCACTCTGGGTTCAAACTTGCAATCCTCTTGCCTCTGCCTCCCAGAGTGCTGGGTTTACAGGCATTTGCCACCATGCCCTGCTCCCATCTGTTTTCCCCTGATTTCAGACTATATACTGTGGTTTTCAGCCTTTGCCCAGCAATTTATACCTGTGAACTTTTTGATACACAGGCTACCAGATTTTTTCTGTGAGACAATTCCTATTTCTTTTTCCACCTATTATGACACAAGCATTTTCTCATGTTACTAAGTAACCTTTTGTCAGTTATTGCAATGATATGTGTATCTGGTGACCTGTTGACAGACATTCAGCTGTGTGTAGTTTGTCTATTATAAATGGCATGGTAGTCGGCATTCCTGAGCTGTACCATTTTCTGTCCTCTCCAGTTTGCTCAAGAAATTTCTCCCAGGCAAAGGATTGCTGAGTCTGAGAGTAAGAACATTTTAAATAATTTTAATTGATTTTGCAAAACTGCCATCCAGAAAGATTAACCAGTGTTTCACCCACAAGCACTGTAAGCCAGCCCCGTTTCTATGCACCTTGGTTGGCGCTGCAGGCTTTTCCAGTCCCACCTGCCAAAAAGAAAGAGGAGCTTATTGGAATTTCCATTTCCTTGACTTCTAGGCAGTGTGGATATTTTTCCATGCATTTCCTCAGTTTTAATTCTCTCATGAATTTCCAGATCTCACCCTTGGCTAGTTTTCCTCTTGGTGCATTCTGATTGCTGCCACCGGGGGAAATCCATCCGAGTGAGTGCTGGTGCTGGAAGAGCCGTGGGTCTTGGGCTCTGTTTGTGCCCTGTCTTCCCCCACTGCTGCTCCTCTCGTGACCCAGTCTTCCCAAGGGTCAGGAACCTGGTGGTCTCCTAGGACCGCCAGCCCCTGGGCCTGGAACCCACCTTGTGGCAGCTGTGGGCTGAGAGGTGGCCTGCACCTCTCCTCCCTGCAGGACCCTCTCCTTATAACTCCGCCTGCCACCCTGACACCCCCACCCTCTCCCAGGGCCCATGTCTGCAGGAGAGCCCTCAGGTCTCCTCCACCAGGCTCTCTGTCCTGCAGAATGTCACTGTCAACTCTACACCGGGTGGGGCAGGGCCTTCTGCCTATGTCAGACCCTACCTATTTACCCCTCTGCTTCTCAGTAAATGCAGGCTTTTGCTTGAGACTTTTTAGGGTGTTACTTTTCTCTTTGTTTTCAAAACATGTTTGAACTTTTAAGAGTGAATACAATGACATCCCCAAAGCCAGACACTGACACTTTCTAACAGATCTCTGGAGTTCCCTGGGACAGCTAACCTTCTTCCACCCGGGAGATTCAGAGCAAGGCCCAACCTCTCTCTCCCCCCTTCCCAGGGCTCCTGCTGCACGACGTGACCATGGCCGGGCTTCAGGAGCTGCGATTCCCGGAAGAGAAGCCACTGCTCCGGGGTCAGGACGTCGCAGAGCTGGTGAGCAGTCCCATCACGGTCCTGGGGACCAGCGCGCCACCTCGTGGCAAAGAAGGAAACCGCGGCCTTGATGGTCAGGCGGGAACCCTCCATGGGGACAAGGCGCCCTAAGCAGCCTTGTCCTTGCCTTGAGAGAGTTCCAGGGCCAGCCTGGATGCCCAGACGACCGACGCCCAGCTACCACGTCTACTTCCTTTCACTGTGGTTCCAGCTGTCTTTGAAGCTAGAGCTCAGCAAGAGAGGGCCACATTTGATGATGAGGAAATAAGAGTGGAATCATTTGGCCAAGGTCACATAGCCAGAGTAGACTGAGGTCCCATGCAGTCCCTCGCTCTAGACAGCCCTCACACCCTGAAGAACTGCCTCCAGCAGGATCAGGAGTTGCCCCATCCGTGCTGCAAGCTCCTTGTCTTCCTCCCAAACCTCTGAGGTTCAAAGGCAGGGTTTACTGACAGCACCATCAGGGGCTGTGGGACTGAGGCAGTCAGGTTGATTTTGTCCATGTTGCTCAGGAACCCAGTGCTAGGTTCCAGCGTCTCTTCCACCCCGAGCCTCGTTGTGACCCCACGTCCTCTTTTCACATCCTTCCTGCACCATCCTACTGTGCAAAAAGCCAGGGGTCACAACTGGGATTCCCACTGGTGATGCCTCCCAGCCCCCCTTTTGTTGCAGATGGGAAGGCCAGAGCCTGCCCAGTCCCTCAAATCTGTTTTCTGCCTTGCCCTTCCTCCCCCGGCCTCCTGCCACAGGAGGTGACCTAGAGCACCTGAGAGCAAGCTAGGGGACCAGGCGGCAACCAGCGCTCCAGTGGTCCAACCACATGGAGGGGCCCCAAGAGGGGTACAGCCCTATGTTAGATCTTTGCATTGCCTTTCGAGGCCCAGGTGACTTGAGGGCAGCCCTAGGGGCAGCGGGTGAGCTGCACACTGAGAGGCCGTTTGTTCCGAGCTGACCTGACTTACTCCTAGTTCAGACCCCAGGCCCCATCAGTGCTTGCTGGGAAGCTCGCAGGAGCCTCCTCGTTGATCCCACTGCTTCTGCCCTGGCTCTGCGCGCCCCTTTAAAATGCGTCATGTCACTTCTCTGCCTCAAGCTCACCAGTGGCCCCAGTCACGCTCAGTCCAGCCTCAGTCTTCCCTTGGGACCAGGATTGTTGTTCTGCGCCTGCCCTCTCCCCCAGCCCTCCTTTCCAGCCTTCTTGAACTTGCCCATCACCTTCCCTGTGGGTCTTTCTGCCCCAGAGCCTGCAGAGCTCCCTGCTGGAGATTCTCAGCCACTGCTTGGCTGTCCCTCCTCGGAGAGGCCTCTGTGGTCTTGGGTGTTTGATGCTGACCCCCCCACCACCACGCTCTGTGTCACTCGCTCTTAGACCCTGTGGCACTCTGCTGTTTGGCGCCCTCATCTCCATGGTGCCGAGCACAGCTTCTTGTACATAGTTGGTGCTCAGCAAAGACACAGGCTGGGAGGAGCCACAGCTTGTGGTGCAGCTCAGAGGGAAGAAGTCTCTCACAGCTTTCTAAAAAGCCCCGCTTGCCCACACCAGCCTGTCTTCCAAAGCCCATCAACAGAGACCTCTCTGAGGTTTTGGCAAGGGACAGGGTGACCCCTGGGGGCCTCTGTATCCCATTACCAGTGCTGAAGTGGGCAGGGTAGAGAGCAGCTGTCACCAAGGCTCAGCGTCTGTGACCCTGACCAGTGCCCGAGGGCGTCTTGGCCCCACACACAGGCCGGAGAGGTGACCGAACCCTTCTCTGCCCACCCGGCCAAGCCCCTTGTGCCTCCCCCACCCAGTGAGTCCAGTCCTCCCCCCCGCAGCTTGCCGCTGCGTCCCTTCTGCTGTCCCCTCTCCTTCCTCCTCTCGGCCTGGCCACCAGAACACAGCTTGCTGCCGTGACGTCTACTTTTGCATGAGCACCTGGTTTCTGTCTCCTTTCTTGAGGCAGCACGAGCCCTAGGCCAGGGACCTGGCCACACCTGCTGTTTCCTAAGGCACAGTGAAGCCCTGTCCCCAAGCTCATGGCGTCCTCCCTGGGCCCAGCAAGGGCTCACACACTCCCCCTTCATTTGCTTGCATGCGCTTCTCTGGGGCACTGTGGGAAAGTCCCCGTTCTTTTCACTTTCTCAGTCCCCTGCAGAGGCTCAGAGACCAGTGAAGGCTGAGCAGTTGTCCCTCTGTATCACTGAAATCCACACCTGTGGTTTCAACCAATCACAGATTGAAAGTATTAGAGAGGAGAATTGCACCTGTACTATATGCACAGACTTTTCCCTGCTGTTAATCCCTAAATAACATAACAGTCATTCACACAGCACCTCTGTATATTAGGTATTATAAGCAATCTAGGACTAATTTAAGGTGTACAGGTGGCTATGCACAGGTTCTATGCAAACATGACAACCTTTTATAGAAAAAACTTGAGCATCTGTGGAATTTGGTACCTGCGGGGGCCCCGGGACAGCAGCGCTTGCACGGGTCCCATCACCCTCCACCTCTTCCCACTGGCTTGCTCTGGAGGCTGCAGTGCCTGCTGGCTATGTGGCAGACTGGCCACCCCTTCTTCTGTGCCTAGGTGCCCCACCTCAGTCTCCCACGTACCACCCCGAGCCTCCCCGCCTCGGTGTCCTGTGCGCTTGCTCTCACCGCCCAGTTGGGGGCTCCAGATCAGTTCATGTTATTCTCGTGTTTCTGGGCTTTTAGGTCCTATCCCTCCCACGCTCCCCATCTCTTAGGGCCCACACCACCCTGAGAGCGCATCACAAACCCTGTTATTATCTGCCTCATCCTTTTTTGTCAGATTTTTGTTTTTAACCAAACTGCCTCCTCCTTCCTTCTCAGAGATAATTGCCTGGGCGAGGTCTTGAGGATAAAAACCTCCTACATCCACTTCCCAGCCTCCGCGCACAGGGTGAAGGTGGAAGAGTTACCTATACCAGCCCCCTCTTCTTCCCCCAGCTCTGTCTTCTTTTCTTGGGGGCTCCGAGAGTAGCTGGCCTCCCTCTCCCAGGAAGGGTCCCCTACTTGGTTGAGCCAACAGGGGATGCTGGCTTCTACCATTCTTCATGACAGTCCCAGCCTGCTGATACCTGGCTGTCCTCTTCGGGTGTGTCAGCCCCTGGTGCCCTCTGACCTCCATTCCCCACCTGCTGGAATGTAGGGAGCTTCACGTTAACTTATTTTGAGAAGCAACATCAGAATCACCGATGGCATTCTTCTCTTCCTCACCCTGGACCCAGGGGCTGTTTTTTGTCCTGTTGCACAGTGACATAAACCCTTGCTCTGCTCCAGCTGCAGCGTGCTCCTGAGGTGATGGGTGTTTACTTGGTAGGAGAGACTGCAGCTTACGAAGTCCAGGGTAGGAACACAAAGGACAGAATCATAGCCCATGCTGCCCGGCAGAGGCTGTATGACCTGCCCCGCTGGAGCAGAAAGGCTTCTAGACAGGCACAGTAGACCAAAAGGTGGGCCCAGCCCAAGCTCTGCTTTACTTGAGTGGCTCTGGCCTCCTCGTAGCTTTCCTTACCCTGACCCCAAGGCAGCGTGAGTCTGACCTGGACAGGGTGCCTGGTCATCCAGATGGGGAGAAGCTGAGTCACACGCCAGGCCAGGCGCAGCTTCAGGACACCCCAGGGCTCCTTGGCTCCATCTGAGCATCTTCATACACCAGGTACATCCTGGATCAAACCCCCCACCCCCACCCGCATGGTGCAGTGAAGTTGTTCATCTGGATTCAAGAATGTTACAGCCCGATGTGGTCCCTCCCTTGTGGCCCTTGGAATCCAATGACAAGACAGCCACTGATCAAAGGTGCACACTGCTCAGTGTAGCACATGCCCTAGTGACTCAGAGTGGGCAGCCCTTGTGGCTCCATGCCAAGCACGCCTCAGCTTACCTATCCTTTGGGGGCATGACAGCCGTGTCTTCCTCTTTCCTCCTTTCTCCACCACTACCCTTATGTCCAGATGGTCAGACCTCCAGAAACACCTATGAGGACAGGAGAACAAAGTGACCAAGGATCCAGACTTGTAGTCCGAGATTCCTCCACTTTATGGTCCAGGGACAGCCTCAGCCTCACCATTTCCACCTATAAAATGGAAATCTTTGTTCTGCCAAGCATTTGCTAGCCTGATACATTGCACTTGGTAAACCCTCAGCTTAACATTAATGCAGTCTGGGGGTTAGAAAGCCATCTGCTCTGGGTCACCTCCACAGGATGCCCAGGACACTGGGAGTCTAACTTGCTCCTCTGTTTGCCTTCTCTTAGGAGAACCCTGACACCTTCCTGTCAGCCGTGGACACAGATTGGAAGGTAAGTCCAGGCTCAGCCTGCTGGGATGTGGGGCCCACCATTATCCAGCCCCTGAACAGGGCAATCAGGAAGGGACAGGGGGCCTAGGGGAGGAGACCAGGGGGATGGAGAAGGGAATGAGGGATGCTGTCATCTGAATCAGCATTTTCCTCCAATGAAAGCCAAGTTGGCTCCAAAATAGCTCCTGTTTCCATGGCAGCAGTTTCCAGGACAACCATGTCCTCTTTACTTTGATGCCAGATTCTCCATGAAACTGAACTTGCACTTTGTATTTATTCTTCCACTGGCTCACTCATCCAGCTATTTCTCCTTCCTGAGTCCCCCAGTGACTGTTTATTTCCAGGTGCTAGAAAACTCCTAACAGCAGGCACCAGGGGAGTCTTGTGGGGTTCCCCAATCTCTACCAGCCATCCAAACATACTGAACAGCACAGATCCTTTCATACTGAAAGATGAAGTAGTCCCCAAGCTGCTGCCCCTGTCATTGGCGACCTTGACTGGGGTCATTCTCCAAGCCCCATGACAACCCCGGCCTTATGGTCTGGGAACGTGGGGCTTCCTGCTGGCTCTCTGGGTGAGCAACTCTCCAGTAAGGATGGGGACAGGGCACGTGTGTTGATCCTTCAGTCACATGCTTGAGATCAGGGTTATGCATTAGTCTCTGGTCGTGTGCTCTTCAAGGACACAAAGGGAGGATTCAAGGCAGATGATACTCAGGTGCTCAGATCCCACAGGAATGCCCTGTCCAAATACAGGGGCTCTGGGCTGGAAGGACAGGATGGGACTTGGTGGTGGGACCAAGAGAAAAATGGGAGGGATATGGCTGGGTGAGGAGCCAGCCTGGTAGGAAGGACCGGTTGGAAATCAGAGCAGGGATCCAGGCCATTCTCTTGTCCTCCAGGCACCAAATGAGGCTGGGAACACATAAGCAAATGGGCTCTAAAGAGGAGACTGAGGACACCAAATCCTGGAGCAGCCAGCCCTGCCTGCCATTCTGGCCCCACAGTGTGGAAGGCCCAGGCCTAGGATGCTGAGCTGCTGTGGGCAGAGATGAAGGGGAGCCTGGGGGGCCGCAGGGGAGGCTCACTGCCTGGGTGTTGACTGCTTCTGCACAGCCTCTCTCCGCTGTGCCCCAGGCAGCTGCAGTGGCAGGTGGGACCCTCATTTTCCAGGCCCTTTGCATGTTGTGGGGAATTGTGTGCTAAAAGGCATCCTCCTGGGGCCAGGGATTTAGCTCAGCACATAAGCACGAGTTCATGAGTTCAATCCCTGGTACCTAAAAAAAAAAGGAAAAAAAGGCACTGTCCTGGCCATGTGAGGTGGCCGTGACTATTCCCAGCCACTAGGGTGTCTAAGTCAGGAGACTCACAAATTTAAGCTCACCTGGAGTAATGCAGCAATCCCTGTCTCAGATAAAGAGCTGGAGGTAGCTCAGTGGTGGAGCCCTTGTCAGTCGTGCGAGTGGCCCTGAGTGACATCCCTAGGCTGCCACAAAGACTCAGTCCACTGTTTCACTCCAGGAACTGGGTGTGGGCTGTTGGTTTATATCTTTGTTTTTATTTAAGAGAAACAGTACCAAAGATGGCTATCATCTGGACCGTAGCCTGGCAGGGACTCTATCCCTTTCACAGTGACAGGTGGTGTCACTGTCTCCAGTCTCAGTGAGCTCCATCAGAAGGACAGGTAACAAGGCTGAGACACCGAGGAGCACCAGACCGACCCAAGTCTCGGCCTTGGCCCTGCCGCTTCCTGGCCGTGTGACTCCAGCACAAGCCAGGCTACTCAGCCACTTCGTTTTTACCGTGAGATGGGCAGCTTAGATATTTGTGGGTATTTGTGGGGCCCAGTACCAGGATATGGAGTCAGAGTCAGGCTGCGTGGACATGGCTTCTTGTTCTGGGTTTCTTAGCTGGGTAACAGTGAGCAGGTCACCAAACCTCTCTGTGCTGCATCTGCTTTCTCTGAAAAGTGAGTGTCAGAAGGGTAAAGTGAACTGAGTGCAGTGGCCCACGCCCACGATCCCTGCACTGGAGGGCTCAGGCAGGAGGTGTGTGAATTCAAGGCCAGCCTGAAATGCATGGGAAGGCCCCGTCTCAAAAAATCACACTCAACATGGGAGCAGGGTAATCACTGAGGGAGGCTGAGGCAAACAACTGAGAATCCATGCCCTGCCGGGGCAGTTTAATGAGACATTGTCTAAAATCAAAAAATAAAAGTATCTGGGCACGAGTGCAGTGTGAAGGCCCCAGTTTCAAGTCCCATTACTGCAAAAGCAAACAGACACTGAACCCAGACAAAATAAAACGAGGGGATATAAAATGTTTGAGTAGAGGCTGGCAGGGGGGAGGCTGCTCCCAGGGATGTGACCTCAGCCTGGGGTGCTGGGAGCTGGGAAGCTCCAGTGTTACTCGCTGGGTGGGGGAGTTACAGTAACAGCTCTGTGCCTCGGTTTTCTCATCCGTTCTCATGGGCTTAGTAGGATTGACAGCCGCCCAGTAAGCATTGCTGTTTCTCCCGTGCACAGACGTGGAGGCTCAGAAACGTTGGTTGTCTTGCCCAAGGTCACCCAGCAAAGAAGTGGCAGAGCTGAGAGACACCAGGAGTCATCTAGCAGACCCTCAGCTCGCTGTATTTGTCTGCAGCCCTCAGGGAAGGGGCCAGCCGTCTGGAGAGACCCCTGAGTTGTCCTCTTCTTCTGTCCTAGGGCTGGGGAGAGCTAGAGACAGGGATGAGCGATGGATGCAGTTTTTTCTCATATGCCTAGCAACTCGGTGAAGAAGGCACAATTCTTGTTTTATAGCGTGGGGAGCTGGAGGCACAGAGGTTACAGATGTTGCCCAGGGATCCAGCTGGGGGCCAGGAGGAGGCTGAAGCTAGGGCTGTGGATTTGCAGCCAGTGAGCTGAACAGAAATGACAGAGGGCAGCAGTTTGGGGTAGCCAGAGGCAGGTCAGCACCTCGCCCAGGTCCAAGAATGAGGACAGGCCATGCAGAGGCAGAGGGGGTGAGGACTGGGCTGGGACCCATGTGGAGAAGCACATGGGGAATCTGAGGGCAGAGTAGAGCCCATGCAGGGAAGCATGGCCATCGTGGAAAGATCTGGGGACACCCGTTGGACACTCCTGCCGCCCTCAGGAGAACAGGGCCCAGCAGACTGCTCAGGGACCTGGGGTGGGGGTCAGAGATGGAGCAAGGAAGGTGGTAGATGCCTCAGGTAAAGGACATGGCCAGAGACAGTGCGTATGGCAGGTGCTTGCTAGGTCACCAGCACCTAGGCTTGCCCTTGCCGAGGGCAACCAGCCACTGTGCAGCGTTGTCAGCTCAGGCTGGGACAAGCGGAGTGTCCTTCACTGAGAAGACAGAATCGGGGCACAAGCGCCTTGCATCCGCCCTGCTACCCTGTGCTCCTATTCCCTCAGCCTGGGGCTCCCTCTGCTCACCTCCCTGACCTGTTTCATCTCCTCCTTCGCTCTCCGTGACTCCAGTCTCCTTGTCCTGCCTGCAGAGCTTGGCCTAGCTCGTCACCCAGACCCTTGATTCCCTAGAGGGACAGGACATGGAGCCTGAGGTGGCTCTGACATCAAGCTCCACAGAGCCCTGGGAGTCAGGCCCCCCACTGGAGGGTAGTGTGCTGGAGGCAGGCATGAAAACTTGTCAGAGGCTGCCCCCTGCTTTTTCTGGGGGCTGCCAGTCCCCTGCAGCACAGTGGGGTGGGGAGGACAGAACTGATGTTTGCTACCACACCCCTGCTCCTGCAACCTCCCTGGGTCTTTGGCCATTGCTTTTGGTGGCTCAGAAAGCCCTAGGTGGGGGCTGGGGATTTAGCTCAGCGGCATAAGCGCCTGCTTTGCAGGTGCAGTTGTGAGTTCGATCCCTGGTACCAAAAAAAAAAAAAAAAAAAAAAAAAGCCCTGGGTGGCATGTGGGCAGAATGGGAGAGCAGCAGGCCCCCAAAGTAGAGGTGCTCTGAGAAGCGGGGACCGCCCAGCTTTCCTCAAGAAGTGACTCGGATCTTTCTGTTGGGGAGTTGGGCTTTGGGGTCTGGTCCTCAGCATGCTGGGCTTGGACCCCTCAGGCCCTTCGTGTAGGAGATGAATCCAGGGCTCTGCCTGCGTGTCCCACCCTGTCCTGATTGGGTGTGCACATCTGTGAGAGGTTCCTGTGTGTGTGGTCATAGCTCCCATATGCTCAGGATGTTCCTGTGCAGCTATGGTTGTCAGTGGTGCCTGGGTGCTGGGAATGACAGAGCTGCAGGGGACGGGACCTTCAGGATGATGTGTTGCTGGGGTGGGAGGTGTAGGCTGGGTGATGAGGAGCTCAGAGCCAATCAGAGCCAAGCTTGTCTCCCAGCAGCCAATCTGGGAGCGGGGGCTCTGGGTGAGCAAGTGACTGTTAAGAAATGCCGCGGGGAGGGGGAGCCGCCTGGCTACCAGCATCTGTGTATAAAAGGCTCAGGAGCTGAGCTCGTCCCAGAGCTGACGGTCTCCCACTCAAGCTGCCCCCGCCCTCTGGACCGGAGTGACTCAGGCCTTTGTTTGCCCTTCCCGGTCCAGGCCCAGGCGAGTCCCCTCCTTCGGCAGGATGCCGGAGTGCTGGGATGGGGTGAGTGAGGGCCCTGGGGGCAGCCAGGTGGGCTGGGAGGATGGGACATCTTTGTGACCCGCGGGAAGGACAGGGCGTCCCTCTGCCCATGGCACCTCACTTGGAGTCACTGAGGCAAGGCCACCAGTCTCCTGGTAACCTGGTCCACCTGTGTAGCTGAGGGCAGCTGCTAGTCCGGCGCTGGGGGAGGGGTGCGGTCTGTGAAGTGCAGGGGAAGCACGGACTCCTCTCTGCTTACGTGGCCCTGCATACCCTGTGTGCATGCCCTGCTGACAGCAAGCAAGTCCTTTGCCTGCCATGTGCCCCTGGCATCTGCCTGGGCACTGGGACCAGCTCAGCCCTTTGGGCTGGTCCTCCGTGAACCCCGGGCAGTGTTGGCAGAGTGTCCTGGGGGTCTGTGGTCCTGTCACCGTGGGGGTGGCCTTGGTGTTGGGATGGCAGTTCCAGCTGGCTGTTGGCAGCCTCCTGTGAATGGGGACTGGGGCAACCAGATTCATGTCCCCAGCCTCTTCTTTCTTTTGGAATTGATTGCATGTCCCCTGGGCATTTGGAATGCCAGCTCAGCAAAGGAGTGGAGGTCAGGATCTTCAGGCAGGGCTCCCAGCAGGGAAGGGGACCAGAAGGGGTCACCTTCCTTCTGTATCCCTAGGGACAGCAGATACCCAACCCCTAAGCAGTTCTTCCTAAGGGAAGGAGAGGCAAGGACAAGCCCTTGCCCTCACACACCTCTTCCCTGCCCTTCCCTGCTGAGTTCTCAGGTCTTGGGGTCCCCTTGCGTGGAGCTACAACATCAACCCCTGTCCACCCATGCAGACCCAAGCCCAGCTCCCAATTGCTACCCAACCCCTACCCCAGCCCTCAAGGTCACTGGCGAAGAATAGGAGCTGCGAGGACGTCAGAGCCCCCTCCCTGGCTGCCGCACTGCATCCCTGGGCACCTACTGGGAGGCGGGCCTGGCTTTGACGTCACCAGGAGCCAATGGAAGCTCTTGGTCCTGGGAGTTGGGGGTTCACAGTGCACCAGGCTCCAGTCCCTGCGTGCCCCTCACCTTGAGCCCTACAGGACCCAAGAAAATGGGTACCCGCCGCTGTCAGGCAGAGCTGGGTCTGAAGCCCTTGCTGAGGACCAGAGGAGGGTGGAGAGCTCATTAGGAGGGTTAGGACAAGGTCACTAGGCCCCAGGGACTGACAACCTGGCTAAAGGCTCCGCC
This sequence comes from Cavia porcellus, assembly GCF_034190915.1. NCBI lineage: Eukaryota > Metazoa > Chordata > Mammalia > Rodentia > Caviidae > Cavia > Cavia porcellus. The sequence continues at coordinate 85,158,853 of NW_026947487.1, forward strand.
TGCCATGGCTTCTCAGACCCAGCTGTGTTGCTGATGTCAGACTCCTGCAGATGGCAGCCTGGGCCGCTGCGCCAGGGCTGGGAAGGGAGAGGGGCTCCTCATCACATCTGCTGAAGGGTGGAGGTCTGAGTTTGGAAGACGCCCTGGGTCCTGACTTCTGTTCACCAGGACCAGAGCTGACTCACTTGGGCACTTCTCTCTGGTGCAGCTCCCTGCAGCCCTGAGAGAACGGGAGGGGGCTGGCAGGCACCCAGCAGCGGTGGGCACTGTGCGCTCAGAGGTCTGTGCGGCGGAACTGGTGTCCTCAGAAAATGCAGCCTGAGGGCTGAGCCTGGCCCCGTGAAGCCCTAGCCCCCTGGGAAACCCCTCCTCCACCGCACCTCCCTTCTCTGAGCTTGGTCTTGGGCAAGTCACTTGTCCTTTCTGGGCCTTAGTTTCCTCCTGTGTGCCTTGGGTCTGTGTGAGGAGTAACTGAAAGGACACATGAAAAGAGCCCACTCAGGGGGCCCCTAGGGAGAGCAGGCCTGGAGGACCACAGGGATCAGACACCCTCTCCTCCAGCAGAGTGTGGCTCCAGGGTTGGCACCACCTTGTCACTTCCTGCTGGAGTCACCATCCTGGACAGTGGTCCTCTGAGGCCAGGCCGAAGAAAGCCAATCCCCTGTCACCCTTGTCTTCCCCCATCTGAAAGTGGGGGCTGGGGTCCTTGTCCCTGGGAGAACGTGCAGTCTCCTCTCACTGGCTCTTTCCTTCCTGTCCATGACCTAGTACCACATCCGACTCTCTGGGCCTCCCTGTGGTCCTCAGCGCTCCCCACAGTGCAGGGCAGGCCATTTACTCAACCTTCTTCAGTTTTCTGATTGAGTGTCCAGAACTGTGTGCTTGCAAAGATACCAGCCAGTGGCAAGCATCTCCCCAAGGTTCAGGGCCCTCTACTAGGGCTGGTTGGGCTGGTGTTGTAGCTGCTACCAAGCCCCCATGAGATGACTCCCACAAAGAGGCTGAGAGTCATATGGGAAGGAGTAGAGCAGAGTCTCCTAAACAACTCATGATCCTGAGAAGCAAAACCAGAGCATAAACTCAGGAAGACCCCTGCTCCGGCCCTACAGAAGGCTTGGTGGTGGTGGGGTGATCCTACCCGACCCTTCCTGAAGGGGGGCCTTGGGGTGCTTGGGTCACAGGAGAGGGCGCTGAGGTGGAAAGAAGGGTGTGAGTGAGGGCCAAGGGTGGGAACCCGGCAAGTGTGTGAGGCCGAGCCGGGCTTGGCCAGCACGGGTGCTGCTGAGGGTTCAGGCAGGGCTGGCCAGGCCGTTGCCTTCAGCCTCAGGGAGCCCGTGAGGCTCTGCATGGGAGCTACTCGAGGCCTCCCGGCACTAAGGCCTGGACAGTGGCAGCACAGCACGCCGGCTGGCTCGTAGGGCAGCCTGGAGTTTCTGTGACGTTCGTGTTGTCTCTGTGCTGGGGCCCTCTGAGAATGGGTCTGCGTCTGGCCTGTCCTCTCTGGGGCTGCCAGGAGATGAAAACAGGCCCCTTGGCTGGGGCTCATCTCTGCCCCATCGCCTGGTTTCCCCGAAGAGCCAGGAGTCCAGCACTGTCTGTGTCCTCCAGGAACACGACATTGAGACGCCTTACGGGCTTCTACACGTGGTGATCCGGGGTTCCCCCAAGGGCACCCGCCCAGCCATCCTCACCTACCATGACGTGGGCCTCAATCGTAAGTGCAGCCCGGCCTCGCTCAGTGTCCCCCTCCTCCTCTGCCACAGTGCGCTGTCCTGTCACCCTTAGCCCTGTGGCCTGAGTCCTCTGGCCTCGTGTTCCCCGTTGGGCATGGAGGCTGATCACTCCTGCCCTGTCCCATGGGGCCCCGTCCTTCCCCCTCCCCGGCATGGCTGGCTGAGACCTGTGTGTCTTTGCAGACAAGCTGTGTTTCAACACCTTCTTCAACTTTGAGGACATGCAGGAGATCACCAAGCACTTTGTGGTATGCCACGTGGATGCCCCTGGACAGCAGGTGGGGGCGTCGCAGTTTCCTCAGGGGTAGGTACCCCAGGCCCCCTGTGCTTCTTCCCAGCCTGCACCCCAGGCTGCATGGCACCCTGATCTCCTGCTCTGCCTGCAGGTACCAGTTCCCCTCCATGGAGCAGCTGGCTGCCATGCTCCCCAGTGTGGTGCAGCACTTTGGGTGAGTCCTCTCCTGGCCCTGGCCCTGGCCCTGTGCCAGAGACCAGACCAACCGGCACCTGCTGTCACTGCAGTGCCAGCAGCTGAGGACGGTGGGCAGTGGGTGGGGCCTGCTCTGGATGGGTTCCATGGGAATCGCACCCTGGCCCTCAAGTGAGCAGCTGTACTCTGTCCCAGGTTCAAGTACATCATTGGCATTGGAGTGGGAGCCGGGGCCTACGTGCTGGCCAAGTTTGCAGTGAGTCTCCCCCACCTCCCGCCCAAGCCCCAGGGACCCCTGCAACATTAGGAACTTTCTCTGCTTTTTCCTTCTTCCCTACCACCACCCCACCCCCTCTTTCCTTCAAGGAAACTGACTTGAGAAACAGCCACGTGTGACAGTGTACATCTGTAACCAGAGCTTTGGGAGGCTGAGGCAGGAGGGTCGAAAATTTGAACCCAGCCTGGGCAAGTTAGCAATTTAGTGAGACCCTGTCTCAAATTTTAAAAAGGACTGGGAAAATGGCTCAGGATCATTGCCCTAGGTACAGTCCCCAGCGTTGAAAACAAGAAATCAAGTTTCCTTCATTTTCTATAAAAGCAAATAATACAACATGTTTAGATTTCACTGTGTTTAATAAGTTTGCAGGAACATTTTCAGAAGTAAATCAGAAGGTGCTGGGGATGTAGCTCAGTGGTGAAGCAGTTGCCTACTGTGCGCCTGACAGTGGGACTCATCCCAGTACTGCAGAAATGCGTACAGATAGAATATGTTTGTACAGGAAGAGGGAAGAGAGCAGTGGTAGAATCATAGGTTCTGAATGAGTCAGAGAGCACTTAGGGGTTCAGGCTGGAAGGAGGATAACAGGATGCCTGGTCCCCAGAGTCCGGCTGGCCCATCAGTGGCTTCTCAAGGCCTTAGAGAGCCATTCCACCTCCTCTAACCATCCCGGCCACCTTGGAGACAGGCAGGGCCTCGGCTTCACAGCCCACTTTCTAGGCAGGCAGAAGGGGCCTCCTGCCCCCATCCCTCCTCTCCCTGCAGCTCATCTTCCCCGACCTGGTGGAGGGGCTGGTGCTCATGAACATCGACCCCAACGGCAAGGGCTGGATCGACTGGGCAGCCACCAAGGTGAGCTGGGAGTGCCTGGGCTGGGCGGTGCCGCCGAGAGGGCAGTGCTCACACCGGCCTCCCCCTGGCACAGCTCTCCGGCTTGACCAGTACTTTGCCAGACACGGTGCTCTCCCACCTCTTCAGCCAGGTAAGGGCCCCGACTGCTGCCTGCATGCCCCATCGTGGAGGAGGCCGCGTGGTAGCCTGGCCTCTGCCTTCTCATGTCTTGCCGTCTCATCACCCTGAGCCCCGTCTTCCCAGCCCTCCCCTCTGCCACTGGGAGGGGGGCAGGCACGCTCCGGAGGTGCTGCCACCCTTACCCTTAGCCTTGGTCTCCCTTCTGTGCGCTCCTCTCCACACCTCCCTCCCTCCCCCCGGCCCAGGAGGAGCTGGTGAACAACACGGAGCTGGTGCAGAGCTACCGGCAGCAGATCGGGAACGTGGTGAACCAGGCCAACCTGCAGCTCTTCTGGAACATGTACAACAGGTGCGTGCGGGGTTCCTAGATGGGCGGGTGCAGAGCTAGGTGCGTGCGGGGTTCCTAGATGGGCGGGTGCAGAGCTAGGTGCATGTGGGGTTCCTAGATGGGCGGGTGCAGAGCCCAGGAGAGGGATGGCTCCCTGCCCAGGGTCACCGCCTTCTGGGGCAGCAGAGAGTGAAGCTTCAGACCTGACCCTTGGGCTCTCTACTTCTCTGCCTGGCTGGGAGCACTTCAGGGTGTGAGTGACTCCGGACCCAGCAGTGAGCAGTGGTGCTGGCCTCTGTGAGAAGGGAGGGCTCGGGTGGGGTTGTAGTTTTCCTTTTTTTCAATTTTTGTGGTACTGGGTGTTGAACCTAAGGCCTTTGCACTGAGCTATATCCCCAGCCCTTTTTAATTTTTTTTAATATTGAGCCAGGATCTCCTTAAATTGACAGGTTGGGAACCTTCTGAGAGTGGTTTTCCGGCTGTGCTCTGTGCTCTGTGGGGTTTGGGGGTGAGCAGATGCCCCTTGCCTTCCTTCCCTCCTTTTGCAAATATTTATTAAGCACTGCTTAAGTAAGCACTTGCTGAAAAAACAGTAGAGAAGAGAGGCAGATGCCAGCCCCTGCTGTGTGGAAACCAGCAGAGCACAAACGCTCAGGCCCCACCCTCTGCAGAGTCAGGCAGCCTGGGCAGCCGCCAATTCCCATGACAGAAAGGGTGGAACAGGGCTCTGCACGGCGGCACTCTCCATGCAGATGGAGAGCCCACCCGGCAGGGAGTGTGAGTCTGGAAAGAAGTCTTGAGTGAGAAAACCCTGACAGCCCCTGTTCCTGCCTGTTACCTGAGGGGGTCCCGGCCCAGGTGGGCTCCGGGACCCCCTCATTCAGTCCTGAGGTGCCCACCTTTGCCTTTGCTCCTCTTGCAGCCGAAGAGACCTGGACATTAACCGGCCTGGAACGGTGCCCAATGCCAAGACGCTCCGGTGAGTGATGCAGCCCTCCAGGGGCTCCACCCCTGCCCCCTCACTCAGGCCAAACAACCTTTTCCTTGTGTCTGCAGTTGCCCCGTGATGCTGGTGGTCGGGGACAATGCACCTGCTGAGGATGGAGTGGTGAGTGTGCTATGGTGGACGGGCGCCCTGGACCCCCAGCCAGCAAGGCCAACTCTTGATGCAACCCAAGGTGGCCTCAGAGACGAGTACTGGAAGGCAGGCTTCCCGTCTACTTCCCTGCCATCTGCCATGCATCTATGTCCCATGCACCCCGTCTTGCAGGAGAGGGAGGAGCTGGCACCCCTGCCTGATGTGTCCCCTCTCCCTTCTCTCATGGTGCAGCTCCCTCTTTAGTCTCTCTGCACTTTAGGCCCAGAGCTTAAACTCTCTTTAAACTTCAACCTGCATCAAATGGATTCACACTTACAAAGACTTTCAGTCTTCCCCTTTGCCCGCTATGTCCAGGAGTGCCAAGAAAATACCAAGCCTTCCAATGCCCATGAGGAGGCTGGCAGCAGCAGAGGTGTGGGCCAGCGGGCCTCAGTCTCCTGCTATAGCCCCTCGCCTCACTGCCCAGTCCATGTGGCCCCTGGGCTGTGCAGACCACATCTGTATCCCAGGATTCCACGCCCCTCAGGGGCTGCTAACTGATCTCCAGAGATTCGGGGATCCTTGAAATGAAGAAGCCAGGGAGAGCAGCTTGCTCCAGACTCTAGGCCCACACCTGCCCCTAGCACCACACTCCTTCTCCGCGCTGGGTACAGACATGGCCCTGAGGGTAGCAGTGCTGCTGAAACTAGCTCCTCGCCCACAGGTCGAATGCAACTCCAAACTGGACCCGACCACCACGACCTTCCTGAAGGTGAGCATGACTGCAGTGCGGGGCCCTGGCCCAGCCAGGGCAGGAGCCCCCAGTACATCTGGCCAGCAGAGCCTGTCCAGGTTGGGAGACCCGCTCAGCTCACCTCATTCTCTCCTTTGTAGATGGCAGATTCCGGGGGGCTCCCTCAGGTCACACAGGTGAGACTCATAGTACTCCTGTTAGTGGGGGTGGGCTGGGGGAGGCCTTCCCTTCCGCCAGTCCCAGGCTACCTAATCACAGTGTGTGCCTGTCTTGCCCTCCTGCAGCCGGGGAAGCTGACAGAGGCCTTCAAATACTTCCTGCAAGGCATGGGCTACAGTGAGTACTCCCCACCTGCCCTTCCCCCAGAAACCAGTGGCGGGCACCAGGGCTGGTGCTGAGGACTGTGGGTGTATAAATGCTGTTATCTGGGCCCCAGGTGTTAGATCCCCTTGCCCGATTCCACTTGTGTGTCCCAGCCCGGGCCCAGCTCTTCTGTGCCCATGCAAAGGCCTTGGGGCACTGTTTTGAGGGCAGAGCTGGGCCTGCTGAGAGAGGATTCTTCTCCTAATACCCCCAAGACCCCCCTGGACCCCAATCCCAAGGGTCCAGGACCTGGGTTGGGTTCTACTGGGAAAGCTTTTTTAAGTCACCCTACAGGAGCTAGCGGCACAGTTGGACCTAGGGACCCTGAGAGATCCTTTGTCAGATGTGGTGGGTGATACCTAGGGGCATCATAGATATAGCTTGGAGTGCAGGGACCAGAAAAAAGCAAATGGGACCATATGGCATTAGGGGGACCAGCAGCAGGCAGCAGAAGCTGTGGGAGGCGAACCAGAAACTCAGGAAATGAGCCACGGGGTGAGACCTGCTCCCTACCCTTCACTCCCCAGTTTGCCCTTGAATGAGGAGACCCGAGGCTGTGCTGCCAGTTCCCACACACAGCTCTGGTGATGCTGGTGTACCCCCTTGGCCCCTGATCCCCTACCCTGACACACTGCTGCTCTTCTGTCTCCTCTACTGCTGGGAAGCAAACTTCCTCTCCCTGAATGTTTTCCCTACAGCCCCGGGAGCTTGTGTCTCCTTGGAAGGAAGTTGTGGGGAGCTGGGGAGCACAGCAGAAAGGGAGTTCCTCCAGCACAGGCGCCTGCCAGCCTGTGCATCAGGAGTAGTGCAGAGAGGCCCGGACTGCCAGGTGGCATAGTCAGCTGTGAGGTCAACATTCGTGAAATGCTTGAGCAGCACTTGCCAGGCTCTGGGGTTAGGAGGGATTCTGCATTCGGGAGACTGAGACCCTGCAGAACCCTGAGGCCCCTGGGACTAGGCTATAGGCCTGAGGGGCCCTGCTAACATGAGCCTGGGTTGCAGAAGACAGGCAAGATGAGAGCCCCATCTCACTGGCAGGGCTTCATTGGGTCACACTTAGATCAGTCCCTGTGGAGGGTGTTCCGGTGGGCGGCAGGAGTGGGCTCCTAAGGCTCAGCCTTGCTGGGCCCTCTCTCTGCTTGTCCACTCGTCTCATCTGTGGCCAAACTCAATGTCCTTCACCTAGCCATGATCTTCACTGTGTTCTGTGTTTCCCCACCCCTGCCCCCTGGCCCTGTCTCTCTCAGTTGCATACTTGAAGGACCGAAGGCTGAGTGGAGGAGCAGGTAGCCCCTCGGCCCTCTCCCAATGCATGGTCCCGGCCCCTCTCTGTGCAGTGCTGCAGCCAGGCCGCGTCTTGCTGTAGTTTGGAAACTTGCTGTGCCCTGCTCAGCTCAAAAGCCCACAAGATTCCTGCTCTTCTGCAAGTGCTTGAGACTGGGTCATAGAGCAGTCTTGCTCCTAGGTTGTCAGGGGCTGGAGGGCCTCTTGCAGCTCTGGGAGCTGGAAGCTCCTCAGCTGCAGCAGCAGAGCCTGCTGGCCTTGTGGGCAGTCAGGCCTGGCCTTGGCCCAGCCAAACAGGTGAAAAGGCGAGTTCAGGACAGAAGTTTGCTTCATGCAGCTCACCTGCAAAACTCTAAGGGCCAAAATGGGACTGAGGGCAGCTTGTGGCCATGACACCGTGTCCTTTCCAAAAGCAGTCCTGCTTCCCCAACCCTGTCGTCCTCTTGTGGGAGGCCATGCTGGGAACAGCACATCCCCAAGCCAGCTTGGGGCCACCTGGCCAGTGCTGGCCCTGCATGCCTCAGGCTTGATGGGGCCGACGAGATGTTCTGGCTTGGGCTGGGCCTTGTGTCTCTGGAAGATTGGTCTCAACGGGCCGCTTTGCTTGCTTTATCCTTTGCCTGCCTACCAGTGCCAGGACCCACCTGCCAGTCCTCAACCCATTCCTTCTCTGCCCACAGTGCCCTCGGCCAGCATGACCCGTCTGGCACGCTCCCGCACCGCGTCCCTCACCAGTGCTGGCTCCGTGGATGGCAGCCGCTCACAGCCCTGCGCCCACTCAGAGAGCAGCGAGGGGCTGGGCCAGGTCAACCACACCATGGAGGTGTCCTGCTGAAGCCCTTGGTCCCTGGCCAAGATGCTCTCCTGTCCTCTCGCCCACATCAAGGTCCCACTGCCATCCCTACGCCAGCTCATTTTCCCTTTATTTTTGTGAGGGTGAACAGGAGGAAATGGGGTTACTTCTCTTTCGTTTAAAAAAAAATGAGGGATCCACCTTGGGTGCTGCAGCAGCACGGTCTTCAGATGGTTTGAGGGGCTTGCCACACCCTATCTCCCTCACTGTGTTGACCTGACTGCCGTGGTCCCTGTCTTCCTGGCCCGCTGCCCAGGCCCAGTTGGAGGTGATGGGGGAGGGGTGGTTAAGGAAAGAGTTGGAGCCCTTCCTGGGCCAGGACCCAAGACCATCCCGGATTAAAGCCCTGGGTGGGAGTGGAGGAGATGAATGGGGTTCTGCGATGATTGGTGCTGGGCTCTGACCCTGATGCAGAAGACTGGAGACAGCAATGGGGAGCACCAGAAGACCCTGTCCCTTCAGACGGTCAAGCACATGAGGCTCTGACCTGTAAGACAGGTGATGGCCACCTGGACTGAGCCACAGGGGGCAGCTGTTACCCAGGTGCTCTCTGGGGCTGGCTGGTGCTGTAGAGCTGGGCAGGTAGGGGTTGAAGATAGAACCAGGAGAACCCACACGTTCGGCCCCCTCTGGCTTGTCCCTTTCTGAGCCCAGGTCTCCCTGAGGCGTGAGTCCCCTGGCCCTTTCTCCCTAGTGACCTGGCTGGGGGCAGAGGGAAAGGCTAGGATTGCTCTTGGGTGGTGTGTGTACCTCTGAGAACTTCCGGAGTAACTGCTGTGGAAGCCAGCAGAGGGGCCGAGGCAGCGTAGCTGAGAACACCTGTAGACCCCGTTGCCTCTGCTGTCACAGGGCATCCACTCAGCACAGCACTGCTACAGGCATCACTGAGACGGTCAGTTTACCAGGAGGGACCAGCCCTGGGCAACAGCAAGGCCCCTAGAGAGGGTACGGCTGGGGCTTGCTGAGTCCTGGGGTCCTTGCTGAGTCCTTGCTGAAGGTTCTCCAAGTGAATAGGATCAGGAAGTAGGGAGAGGCTCCCACACACCCCAGCCCTTTCCTGCCACCTAAGCCCAGGACTGCCATCTACTTCGGTCCACCCAGCCTGGTCAGGTAGACTCTCCCAGCCCAGAAGCCAGAGCCATTTGTTTTATACCCTAAATCAACAAATCCCCAAACAGAGCAGGAAGAGAGCACTGAAAAAACTGAAAGGCTGTGGAGGTGGGAAGGGTCGTGTGGGGTGTTCTGAGGCTGAGGACACCTAGACCCCTATTTCATCGGCACACATCACCCCCTTCCGTGATCTTAAGCCATTGCTAGACCGAGAGCCTAGTGGAGTGTAGTCTGCCCCGTTCTGCTCACTCACGTGCTTCCTTTCAATATTGAATGTGACTGTCTCAAGCTGGTAGAATTAATCTCTCTTAATGTAGACAGCACTGCGAGTACTGTTTTTTTTTTTTTTTTTAATTTTTTTGCTGTGTTCTTTCAGATGAGATATATAAATATCTATACATTATATATATATATGTATATTGGGTCTTCCTGGGTGTGGTTTTCCATCGGAGGTTGTCTCTTCTTTGGTCAAGGTGAATTTATTTTCTTCTCTGTACAAAGTTAAGAGCCTTCTTTTGTGTATTCTGGTGGCTGATGTCATGAGATTTTGAGATGACAAAATGTAAAACAAAAACCCTTGTCAATGTAGAAAGTTAACTGCTGAAAAACTAATAAAGAAACTAAGAAGAGCGTCCTGTGGTGACCTTTGGAAGGGGCCTGTGGGGCTGCAGTGGGCCCAGGGACTGTGTGTCCATGCTCTGGGAGCTTGCACACGCCCTGTCTTAACAATCTTCACATCACTTCTACAAGCTTACATGTTTCACAGGTGAGAAAAAAAGAGCTTTAGGGCAAAGAATTTACATCAAGAAGAGATCAAAATGAGTTAACTTTAGGGCATGATTTGGCTTCAAAACCCCTCCCCATGACCTTTCTTCTCAGGGCTTCCTTTTCTTAAATAGAACAATATGCTATTTTCCCCATGTTTAATCAGTTTCATTCTTTATTCATTTACTGGGTACTTAGTATGCAACCCAACATGCATGCAGATGAAAGATAAATGTGGGTAGAGGTCTTAGACCCAAAACGCATAACCCTCTCCACTGGAGAGAAGGATTTTGTCCTCACACCCAGAATTGTACCCAACAAATCTTAGGTCTCGGGGATACATGGGAGGAGGGAGAGTGATGGTTGGTTGAGAGCCAAGTATAAGGCAGCAAGGGCCCACTATTTTTTGGTAGGAGTTTTCTTTTTTTTTTGAGGCAGGGTTTCACCATGTAGTTCAAGCAGGCCTCGAAATCACAGAGATCCGCCTGCCTCAACCTCCTGAGTGCAGCGATTACAGGCGTGCACTAACACGCTGCCAAGCGGAATACACGTTTTCTAAACTACACTAGCAATCCAGAGCCAAAAAGCAGCCTGAGGAGGCGCCGCCGCCCCTCCCCTTCCGCGCGGACGCCGAGCCCGCATGCGCTTCCGGCGCAGCCCGTGGGGCGGGGCCACCGCTGCCGGAAGCGCGCGCGCAGCATGGCGACCCGGACTAAGCGCGCCAGGTTGAGTAGCGGACTGCCGGCAGGGAGTCCCTCGGCTAGTCTCGGAGCCTCCCGCGGACCCTGCGCCACTCCCCCGCGTCCCTGCGCGGCAGGCGGTCCCCAGCGCGCGCTTTCCCAGGCGGCGCGGTCTGCGGACGGCAACAAGCAAGACCCTGACCCGGTGTCCGGCTTCCTAAGCTGGTGCGGGCGGGTGGGGCTGGAGCTGAGTCCCAAGGTGAGCGGATGGCGGGGCGGCGGGGCGGCAGGGCGCCTTGGCGGCGGCTCTGACCCGCTCCTCCCCTGGCGCAGGTGGTGGTGAGCAAGCAGGGCACGGTGGCCGGCTACGGTATGGTAGCCCGGGAGAGCGTGCAGCCGGGGGAGCTGCTGTTCGCGGTGCCTCGCGCCGCGCTCTTGTCGCCGCACACCTGCTCGATCGGCGACCTCCTGGAGCGAGGTGGGCGCTGGTGGTGGACCGGGTTCCCGGGCGGCTGTGGGTCAACCCGGGCGCTCACATCTGTGTTGTCCACAGAGCGAAGCGCGCTGCAGAGCCAGTCGGGTTGGGTGCCGCTGCTGCTGGCGCTGCTTCACGAACTGCAGGCCCCAGCCTCACCCTGGAGCCCCTATTTTGCGCTCTGGCCCGAGCTGGGCCGTCTGGAACACCCCATGTTCTGGTGAGCGTTTTAGGAGGGGTTGGGAACACCCGCATTAGTAGCCTGCGTAGCCACTCAGCTTTGAGTGGCCCCAAGCTCCAGACCCGATAGAGTGAAGGGAGCGGGGTGGGGGTGTCCCTACAGGCCCGAGGAGGAGCGGAGGCGCCTGCTGCAGGGCACCGGTGTCCCCGAGGCTGTGGACAAAGACCTGGCCAACATCCGCAGCGAGTACTACGCCATCGTACTGCCCTTCATGGAGGCCCATCCAGACCTATTCAGTCCTAGGGTCCGCTCCTTGGAACTCTATCACCAGCTGGTGGCCCTTGTGATGGCCTATAGGTCAGTGAGCAAAGGCTTTTTTAGAACTCATATTGAGGGACTTGGGGTGCGGAAGAAGTGAATGCCCCTAGTACCTCACCTAAGCCTGGGCCTTAGATGCGATCTCTCTGGCAGCTTTCAGGAACCCCTGGAGGAAGAGGAAGAGGAAAAGGATCCAAACTCCCCTTTGATGGTGCCTGGCGCAGACATTTTAAACCACTTAGCCAATCACAATGCCAATCTAGAGTACTCTGCAGTGAGTGGACCTCACCTAGTTCTCCTTATTGCCTTGATTTCATCTGATTTCAAGCGTGTTATCACTGGGCTCCACTTTCCTACTCACCCTAAAAATGAGGTGAAGTTAGCACCTCCAGTACTTTTGGTTTTCACATTACAGTAAAATCATGTGAATATTTTAAAGCTCTCAAAATTGTAACTTAAAGCCCAATATGGGCATGCATGCAGTAAGGCAGGATGATCCAAGGTCATCAAGAGTGGCATTGTCTCAAAAACAGAAGGCCTGTTCTAAGTGGTGCTACACACCTGTAATCCCTGGACTCTAGGAGGCTGAGGCAGGAAGACTGCCCAGTTCTAACCCAGCTTCTGCTGGGTTAGAGCAGTGAGGACTGGTGGGGGTAGGGTAGAGAGCCAATTCCAGAATGAACTCTCATTTCTGTCATTTTTTGGAACTAGTGTTGAATGGTGTGCACAGCTACACTTAATTCCTCACTAGCTGCCCTGGTACTGAGGAGAGTATGCCAAACTTGGCTGGCCCTGTGGATAACCGCAGAGAACTACTAGTCTTGGTCCTTTGGGGAAGACAAGAGATGTGGGAACTTCAAGAGCAGAGAGCTAAGATAACTTCCTTTTAGAACTGCGTCAGTTCTATTCTGTATGGAAAACTGTGAGAAAAGTGTACGTTTCTGGTATTAAAAATCAGCAAATCTATTAATTTCCTAAGCCTTGATTTTTTTGGGGGTGGGGAAAGAGATTGAATCCAGAGTTTTCACAGAACTATATCCGTAGTTCCTTTTAAAACATTTCCTAAATTGACCAGGTTAGACTGGACTTGGGATCCTCCTCAGTGTCGATGTGCTGAGATAATAGGCATGGCATGTGCCACCATTCTGCACTTAACCCTCATTCTTGATCTGGGCTTGATTGCTTTTTTTTTTAAAGCCACTGGCTTTGGCTTTTTAAAGTGCTAATATGACTGAGCAGAGATGGACCCAGTACTACATAAACCTGACCCCTTTTATTTTATAAAACAACATGTGACAGGAACTAAAGATAGAAAATATAGGGCATGCCTGTAATCCCAGCACGGAGTCTGAGGCAAGAGGATCACTGTGAGTTGAAGGCCAGCCTGAACCCGCACAGTGAAACCCTGTCTCAAAAAGACCAGGGAAAACAGCCAGTGGATATAGCACCAGTCCAACCACTGAACATACTTGAAGGCTCTTTCTAAAAAGACAGTAATTCCCAGGAGTGGCCTGGGAAGGGTGTGGCCCCAGCTTCTTCCTTTGTCTCAGGATTACCTTCGGATGGTGGCTACTCAGTTCATTCCTAAAGGCCATGAGATTTTCAACACTTACGGGCAGATGGCTAATTGGCAGCTGATTCATATGTATGGTTTTGTTGAGCCCTACCCTGACAATAAAGATGACACAGCTGACATTCAGATGGTGACTGTTCGTGAAGCGGCATTGCAGGGTGAGTATCTCATCAACCATAGTCTTTGACTTAAGGGTTACAATAGCTCTGCTGAATATAGATTCTTGGACATGAGCTCTTGGGGACACTGAAAAATTTTGTTACTTGTAGGAGTAAAAGGGGAAGCTGAAAGGCTCCTCCTGTTTGAGCGCTGGGATTTCTTATGCAAATTGGAGATGGTAGGGGAAGAGGGCGCCTTTGTGATTGGGCGTGAGGAGGTACTGACTGAGGAGGAACTGACAACCACACTCAAGGTAGGGGCTGAGGTAACACCCTGACACAGATTACAGTGAAACACGGGGAGGCCAGAGGAATTGGGGGGGGGGGGGGGAAGAAGGGGGTATTTCAATGCTCCCAAGTAGGGTGAGCTCTCTGAATCTGTTCAGAAATGACAACTAAGTACATCATAATGAAGGGCCCCATGTCTGCTATAAGGTGCTATGTATGCCTGCTGAGGAGTTCAGAGCCTTTCAGAACCAGGATGAATGGGGACAGAATAAAAAGGAAGAGGACAACCTGACAATCACCAGTATCCCAAAACTCAAAGCATCATGGAGACGGCTGCTTCGAGACAGTGTTCTGTTGACCCTCCAGACCTACGCCACAGACTTAAAAACTGAGCAAGACATCCTCAGTAACAAGGAGGCCTATGCCAAACTCAGCTGGAGGGAGCAGCAGGCTTTACAGGTTCGCTATGGGCAGAAAATGATCTTACATCAGCTGTTGGCACTGACAAGTTAGCTCCTGCTGCCTGAGAAAAGCAGTAAGAATGATCTTAGCTGTGATTGCAAAAAAAGGGAAAGTTTGGATGACTTGCTTTTCATTAAATACCAAAAGGGAAAAAAATTCTAAATTAAGGGTGACATGTTTTAAGGGTTGTCAGGAGCATGTTTTAAGGATTGTCAGGCCAGCTAGCTACAACCAAAGCCAGTAGAAAGATGCTAATAACAGCCTGTGAGTATAGTTTGGGATAGTCACTTTACTCTTTCTGGAGAGGACTTAAAAAGCTCTATGATCAGCACTGGGTTGGATCACTAGTTGCTGTACTTGCAGCTATGGTTGTCTCACTGGCATTAAAGTCTATACTAGATGATAACACAGCTTGCCCTACAAGAAACCTGAAGACACTAGGACATTCAAGCTTCACTGGAATGAAACTGTAAACTCCTTGTCCTCCTCAGCAATAAAACCTGACTACCATTAAAGGTAAAGGAAAATTGTAACTGAGATTTCCTTGTTTTATCTACCTAAAAGGAACACATTGGCTGGTGTTTTTTAGAATCAGTAAGATCACAGAAAACAGCTCTAATGGTGGTTTTTGTTGTTGAAGCTCACTCTACAAAAGTGGTTTCCTTGCTTGTTTAAATATCCCAGCTTAGTGGGAACCTGGCTCAGCCCGATGTGTTTTCCAGTAGTCCTGGGCTCTGTGCAGCTGGGCACTCTTACTTTTCTCCTTCCCAGCACTGGCTGCTGCTAATGAGAAAAGAATGGGGAACAGAATAGGATGCCGGGACCAGTGTACCCATAAAACATTTAAATCCTTATAAAAGGAAGCCTGGCTAACTATTCTGTTCAGCACTGGCTGTATGGGATATGGGAGAGGTTTAAGATTTTATTCTTTTTCCCAGTTTCCAAGCAGCATGAGAACAAGGTGGGCACTTTAAGCTGGATTTAGAACCAAGGAGGAGATTCTTCAGCAGGACCAGAAAGCAGGTACCTTTTCCTACAGTCAGCTTTAAACCAGTTTGAGGGGATCTCAAATGATGAGCCCTTTCTGTGTACTAACCCATACACATTTTTTACAGATTTTAGAATCCCCTATCCACATTTAACAATTCACCATGTAATATTTAAACTGGTTTTTGCTATCCTTTGGGACACCAGACATCACCAGACAGCAAGCTGGGCGGGCCCTCAGACAAGTGCATGACATCAGCTGCCTCTACTTCAGTACTGGCTATTGGTTTAGATACTTGCCTTGAACACATTTTGCACAGACTCAAGTTCCAGACAAAGGTTTTTTTTTCATATATTTACAGAATTTCAAACTGATATTCACAGCATGTTCTAAATTTTGGCCAAGAGTCAAAAAAAATGCATTTAAACTTTGGAACGTGCCCACCTAGGCAGGAGGCTGGCCCCAACAGTAAGTGGGACAGACACCCCGAGAACCAAAGGGCTGGGAAAGTCAGGAAGAGTTGAAAGAATTCTTCAGTTTATGAACTTGGTGCAGTGACACCATTACAATGGAGATAGTTCATCTAACTGGCCCCTGTCCCTTCCATTACTTGCTGTGCCTGCTTCTGCCCCATGCAGCACTGTGCAACCGACTGGAATAACCTAAAGAATGGAGACAATTAAAAATATGCCTGTGAGCAAAGTTTAGAACAATATCTTCTAATTAGAAACCAAACAAGACAAGCTCATGCTCAATCCTGTGTTTCACTGCTAAGTAATTAAGAAATTACTTTTAACTTACTTTTCAATTTCTGGGGCACAGTGTACAAACTCATGGTTCCAGAACTTAAATGCTGGGTTTTTAATCAGCTCAATGAAAGTAATAAGAAGACCCCAAGGATGTGGCCTATTTACAATCAACCGTTCCAAAAGAACCCTGGAGAAAAGAAGAAAGAGTTAACATGCAAAGAAGCAAATTGATGACCACAGCCCCCTCCTTGCTTCCAATTCTTCTTGACTGTGGTGTTTAGCTTCACAAAAAGTACATAGAATATTTGATTATGCGTTTTGGCCCTGAGCTCAAAAGTTAACTATTGAGGCTGGGGATTTAGCTCTGTGGTGTGAGCACTTGTCTAGCAAGTGTGAGGTCATGAGTTCAATCCCAGATACCAATAAAAGGGACAAAAGGGTACTAGAGTACTGAGAAAGGGTACTAGAATTTGAAAGCTGTTCAGAGTAGGGGGGAAAGGGGTCAATACACACACATGCATATAATCTTGGTACCCAGAGGGCTACAGCAGGAAGACCACAGTTTAAATTGGGTACTTAGTAAGACCTTGTCTCAAAATTTTAAAAGGGGGTGATGGTGCATACTTGGCACACCCCAACAGTGATTACAGGTCAACAATGGTTACAGTATTTGTAATATGTCCATCAGGGTAAGTATTAGGAGGATAGGGAACTTCTCTATTTTGTTCACAGCTGTATCCCATATTTCACACAGCTGTATCCCATATTTCACACAGTACTAGCCAACAACACACAGAAAGAACTCTTAAGAATTAAAATGAATGGTATAGGGCAGTGACAGTGAACCTTTCAGAGCTTTCAATGATAAAAACAGTCCTCTGTGGACTGGTGCCATAGGTGTGCCACCATTGATATAGGGGGGTCATTTTTGGTGGATTTGAAAAATAAACTCACCTTGTGATCTGTTCCTGGATAGCTTCAGTGTTGGCCTCTGCAAAAAGGTACAGCATGGTGCAGCTAAAGTAGTGAGTGTGGCTATTTGGATACCTCAGCTGATTTGCAATTGCATTCAAGAAGAGATACCGGCCTAGAAATTAAGACAACAGAGTGAGAACCTGCTTTGAAGGCTAGCACAGAACAAATAGCGCTGCCTAGGGCTTAGGTTTCTGGTACAGACACAGATTGCTCTGAAGGGATCTCACTTTCTCATGACCCTAAAGACTTCTTTTTTTAAAAAAAATCTTAAGACAAAGTCTTGCTGTGTAGTGCTGTATGGTCTGGCCTTAAATTCACAGCGGTCCTCCTGTCTTAGCTACCAAGTGCTGAGATTATACAGGTACACCACCATGTCTGGTTCCCCCAAAGAATTTTTCTGTAAGTTTTACTGTACTTCCCATGTTTTAAAATTATTTCAAAATACTCATTTTTTTAAAAGACTCTAAACATATGTAACATGTTAATATTTTCTGGAAAAAAAATTTGGTAAACTGTCACTTTTAAATATTTTTTCATGTTACAAGACAGCAGATTTTCATTTCTGCCTCTGCATTCAGTAAGTTATACTACTATATTTCAAGGAGCCTCTGGAAAATTCCTCTTAGAATGGGAGCAATGAAAGTAAATGTGCCTTGCTATTATGCAAACAGTTTTTACCTCACAGGCCTCCCGAAAGGTTCTGGAGGGCAATGTGAACTGTTCTTTTAAAACCATACTTTTAAAAGTACTACTACTTTGGAATTACTACTAGCTGGCTTTGGTTGTCTATTTTTGTTTGACGCTGTGTTTGTAAAGTTACCTAACTCTGTAAAGATAAAGGCTACCCTGCCTTTTCTTTATTGAAGTCTGGATGTAGTAATATATATTCATTATTTTCTCCTTTGAGGCAAGGTCTCACTATGTAGTTCAGGCTGCCTTGAACTCCGTGTGTAACGCTTGCTTGTCTCAAATTCATGGCAGTCCTCCTGCCTTAGCCTCCTGAGTGCTACAATCACAGGCCTGTGTCACCACACCCAGCTTTCCAACTCTCACAGATTCCTTCTATAAACAGGCAAGTACATACACTCAAAATTAGCCTCTCGAGTGTCCACAGCAAACTTGGAAGTCCTGCTGAAGTTCTATTGTGCTAAAATAAGGAGGCATGTAGCTGGTTAACACTTAGCTAAGATGTCTATTACCTAAGCATAAATATAAAACACCAAAGGCAATGCGCTCAACCAAGAAAGGCGGGAATTGCAATAGGAGTTACATTGTTGAGAATTTCCCATAGAAGAGGGAAGGAAATCTTACTCACTAGTCTTCATATGCCTCATTTAATGTGCTCTCTGGCAATGAGGCGAGGAAACGGGTTAATTAAAGCTATGCAATACAGTTTAAATAAAACATGTTCATTTTCAAATTAAACTGCAATTATACAACAAAGTATTAACTGATTCAGCAAGATTTTGGGTAACTTTTTCCTTATTGTATTGACCTTGTAAACGAGGGAAAAATAACCAGACCTATAAATATGTTAACACGATATTCTTTCTTGTGGCTTATAGCAATTTTTAATTTTTGTGACTGGATTGTAGCAGAAAGCACAGTGAACTTTACTCCAGAGACTGTCGGCCCCACTCACCCTCAGTGTCCAAATCCACAGCCAGGTTCTGGAAGATGTCCATGTGTGCCGAGTGAGTGATGGTGCTCATGGAAGGTGTGCTGCCCTTGTTGTGGATATGCGCAATGGCCTGAGTTCCTACATAGAGCACCAGTGCATTGATAAGCTGAAGGTTGTAGCGATTGCCAGGCTCATTGGATACCTAAAAGAGCAAAACGCAAAACTGAATTCCCACAGAGCTTCAAAAGGAAGGGTGAACAGCTCTCCATATTCTTTGTGATCTGAATATTGGAACCTTGACCTGCTATAGCTTTACAAGCCTGTGATCCCAGTACCCTAGGAGAGTAAGGCAAGACAATCCCAGGTTTGAGCCCAGCCTGGGCAACTAACTTAACTAGAGCCTGTCTCAAAAATAAATAGATGGGAATGTATCTCAGTTTGAGGGCCATGGTTTCAATCTTCAGTGATTCTATCAAGAGAAATACTGAGTTCCTTTGGAAACCCAAGCTAATATACCCATTCTCATGATATATCTCCAAAGTAAATGCTAAGTCAAAATACACATGCTGTCCCATTATGATAAAGATTTGGAGAAAATTTTGGTTATAAGGTGTGGAAAGAATGGTAAAATAATCAAGTTACTCTATGTAGCAAATTAAACCAAAATCCATTTAACCTAGAAAAATCTTGATGTACAAACAAGAAATGACCACTGGTAGTCTATTTTGACAGAAAATTGTTCTTGGGCTATCTAAAGCTGTAGTACTGTGAAACTAATCAAATATACTAGCATAAGGTGAATTCAATCCAGTTAAGCTCACCCATCTGACAGATATGACAGAATGTTTCTATATGTTTCAATCAGGGTGAAAAGTAACTCCTGAAATGAGCCAAATATAGGATGATACACAGGTAGTGCTTTCTATGGAAGATACAGCAGACAGCTTAAGTGAAACCAACAAACCTGTAGGTTGCTGCGTAAATCAGATAGAAAAGTGACTGGTGATCGAGTTTTAAGATAGGAGTCCAGATCCTTTTTGAACTGAGGTGGCATTACTCCAGTGAAATTGGTGAGAATCCGGGGTGCAATGTTAATTTCACTCAACATATCCACCTGCCACAAATGCCAAGAATCACAACCAGAATCAATTACAGGAATTAACAAAGTTTATGTATGCTACAAAGTAATAGGGTAGTTTTCTAAAACTATATACATTACATACGCATTGAAGAGTACATTGCCACCTTATATTGGTTTAATCAAATGTTACCTGGAAGACTATATACAAAATGAGTTTATTTTTCATTGTATAAAATGTATCTACTTCTCAAAGTGAGACAAGATACTTCTGATGGACAGGTCTAGTTTTATCACTAATCAATTTTCCCTAAACTTAAGATTTCAATGAGTTGAGAAGGAGATTCCAAGAGTGCAAGCCACAGCAGTATAGAAGATCCTACACTTTTTAAAAATGTACTGGGGATGGGAGTAGAAAATACATAAAAACTGTAGTACTTTTAAATGTTTCTCCTTTCACAGTTTTAAGCACAAGCGCACACACAAATACATGAAACATCTGTCAAAACACAGGTATTACAGAGGTGTGTTCTATAATTCTTTGTTAGGTGGACAGCACTCAATGTCTCACTCAACACATTGGCTGGAGTTCATAAATACAGACAAAAATACCATAAACTAGTATTCAACAGCAGTATTATAGCCCACTCACCCAGCTTAATAACTACTAACTGTTCTCAAACAGTATCCTTACCTACCACAGAATGTGTATGTTTGTGTGTACTCAGAAAAGAAAAATACATGGCCTGCATATTAGAAAATGGGACTAAAATAGAACTTTTTCTTGAACTGTCTGGAACTTTACCTTCAGATTAGGAGTGAACGGGTCTGGGAGCCTCATGTTTCTTGGGAAGGCACTCAGGATCAGATTTCTTAACTGAATACAATTAGGTGGGATCACATCACAGAATCCATAATGGTAATCACAAAGGAACTCTGGAAAATCATGCAAAAGAACCAGCAGCACTCTGAGAGTACCCTGTTTTTTTAAAAAATAAGAAAAACGTTTTTCACAATAAGGAAATCATAGTCTTCCTACTTTGAATTTTAAAAGGCCAAAGGTACACTTCAAGCAACGTAAGAACTGCTTATAAACTTTAATCAACACTACAGTTTATCAAAATATTTTTACTTAAAAATCATGAAAAACTAGGTAATAAAAACTGTAGCCTCAGTTGCTAGAACAGTCTGCACAAAAACAAAACAAAAAAAAACACTATTAAAGTGGTTATCTTAAGCTAGAAAAAGAACTAAAAGAATGCTTATCAATTAAAATATTCAATGAGTCAAGGTAAAAATTTAAAGCCAAAGTTCAAAGAAACCCTACCAAGACTGGAGAAAATAAATGACCAATGTCACTACAGAAAAAAGACTATCACCACAGATTCTACAAACATTTAAAATACTGACAAATTTTATTAAATGACTTTCTGTAAATAAACTAGACAATTCAGATACATAAACAGGTACATATACTAAAACTCCTTATTAACTTTTGAGGCAGGCAATCTAGTACAACTCACTAGAGGCAACATTTACTATTAAGAAAAAAATTGATAATTCTTACTATAGTAGCTTTTAAATGTTCAAGTGACACTCTCCTTTAAAAGGAGTGAAAA
Source organism: Cavia porcellus (assembly GCF_034190915.1). Classification (NCBI taxonomy): domain Eukaryota; kingdom Metazoa; phylum Chordata; class Mammalia; order Rodentia; family Caviidae; genus Cavia; species Cavia porcellus. The sequence goes on from NW_026947487.1 coordinate 85,179,905, forward strand.
AAGCTGTGAGAGGGAGATACTTGAATATATATCAATAAAAAGCTTAGACTCATAATATCTGAGGAGTTCTTATTTTAAAAACAAGAAAAGGCAGTGGGTTAATGGCTCAGTGGTAAGGCACTTGCTTATTAGCACTTATGAACAAAATACAGGAAAAGGAATGTCACAAAAAGGCTCATCTACACAAGAAAACTTCATTTTAAAAATCAAGGAGATGCAAATTATAATATCCACAAGATCATCTTGTACACAACTACCAAACTGCCTAAAACAGGGAAAAAAGCATGCCAAGATGTAGGAAAAGTGTTAATTTATGCACTGAAAGGTATAAACTGGTGCACGTACTTTGCCAAATTGATTAATATTTTGTGGATATGTAACAGTAAGTCTTAATAAAAAGATAATAAATCCTCTTATACTCAGGTGCATTTTTCTCCTATTCTGGAAATTATTTTAATTTACAAATTAATTACCTTGTAGAGAATTTGCATAGGTTTGGTGAGTTCCACATTTCTAAGGAAAGGAGCTAAATATTTGAATAAATCAATCAGTAGCTGTGCATACATAGGCCATCCCTGAAAGAAAGGTACATGAGCCTTAATTACATTTGGATGGTTTCTGTCATCAAAAAGTGCCCAGACAGTTAACGCTGTTGACTTATCACCTTCATATTGACATATGGAGAGAACAGTTAACATGAGCACCTCTAGACTGACAAATGTTAGAAAAGATGATTAAGATAATGGAAAAGATAGTCAATCCCTGTCCCTATAAGAAAGATTGAAAAGTTGAGAGGAGACCTTGAGGAAATTTTTTTTTTTTTTTTTTTTTTTTTTTAAACTGCAGATTGAACTCACAACCTCATGGTTGCAAGGCAGGTGCTTGTGCCACTAAGCTAAACCCCCAGTCCCAACCTTGAGGAAATCTGAAACCAACAGAGAATATGGAGGGGCTCTTTTCTTAAGTTCCGAATGGCAACTGTTTGGTGAATTAAAGCATGAATATTCTCTTCTCAGCCAAATGGCCTGCCTACTTCCCAACTACACCAATTATGTTCATTCTTGTATAACTTTATTGAATATATTGTCTTCCTACTTAAGTGGCCTTCTTTAAACAAAACCAAGTATATGTAGATAATATTTCACCTTGGGGGGTTCTTTTTTGGTCAAATTCATTTTAGCCCATTAGTAGTAGCCATGGGTTTTTTCCTCTGATGTGACTTTCTATAGTGCCAATTTCCCATCTAATTCCAGGGTGAGAAACAAAAAACATCTTTGGTGCATTTGCAATGAGAATTACTTTTATAGAACCTGGTCAAAATACTTCAAATAAAGTGGCCCAGGGTTGAGGGCACATGCCTAACATGTATTGACAACCAAGGTTCAATGTTCACCACTACCACCACCAGGAAAACAAAAAGTCACCCCAAGTAGTTCTCTACTTATAAAAATCAACCAGAGCCAGAGCCAGAGCCAGAGCCAGAGCCCCTATGCCTAGATTCATGCAAATGTCTAAGGAGGTTAATTAAGAACAATTTCAACTTTTAAGAATGACACCTTCTCTTTCCTGACTTTATTCAGCCTAAATAGACTAATTACCAAATAAGCTTCAAAGAAGTACAATAACTCCTAAATGACTAACTGAAATCTATAGGCAGTTGCTAGTAAGCCCCAGGTAGTTACAATCTTCATCTGTAGGAGATAAACTGCAGCCACACCTTCTGCTGTGGCGTATGTGCCAGCATTCTTGCAATAAATATCCGATGTGAGATCAGTTCAAGCCAGGCATACACAAAGCCAGGAGCTTTGGTAGGCCTTAAGATGTGGAATGTATTGCTGAAAGAGAAAAAACCTTAGTCATAAGGTGGTCAAGTTTAAATATAGTGAACAATATATGAATGTAACCAACCTGTGAGTTGTCTTACAAATCAACACACCTCAAAATACTACACAGAAGTTCTACCAAAATTTTACTAAACGTTCATTCAGCAGTCTTTAACAAGAAACTTTATTAACCCCAACAATACCCACCAGAAAGCTGTAAGTGTCTGAAAATTAATAGTTTCCAACACATGCTCAGGTGCATTGAGTTCCAAGAGCAGCATGATAAAAATTCGATGGTAGGGAAGCTGCTGGAATTCACTTTGTCGAACATCATGATCCTGTAGAAGAACTCCCACTACTATACCAAGGACCTACATAGAATACACAAATTACAGCATGTATGTCAAAATAGATAATTCACTTGTCACTTTCAACTCATGCTCCCCACCCCAAACTGTGCATTTTTCAAATCCTACATTAAAGGAAGTATATGTGCTATCTGAATAAAAAACCATATGCTAAAAGCCAGCCAAAAGGGCTATACTTTCACTTGCCTTGACCTACAGTGTTCTGTCTTCTTTGAATTTTAATATCCTCAGAGCAAACCTACATATTCCTCACAAATCCCTACTGGTTTTTCTAAAGCTCTAGAAATCAGCATGGCCCCTCATATTATCATCTTGGCAAAATCCAACAATCTGAATCTTTAGTCAAAACTAAAATTGGCAGGTGGTAAATGATTTACATGTAGTATTTAGTAAGTGGCCCAGGGAACTGTTCAATAGGTCAACAGAGATGGATGTCTCAAAGAACTGTCCTTGCTCACTGAACAGCAAGGGATGTGATAAAATCATTTCTAATTCTCCCAAACTGAATTTAGGTCCATTTTCCACAGGATTTTGGATCTGAGAATTTCATGGTCACTTCTGGTATTTAATTTTCCAGCCTATTAGCTGTACATATTTTAAGCCACCCATTCAGTTATTCTGTTTACAGAGACAAATCTCTTATTACCTAAATATCTTCTATTATAATCTTCACCAAAATCTTAACATACAGAAATACATATTACCTACTAAAATTTCAGTCAAGGTGACTTTTTTTTTTTTTTGGGTACCAGGGATTGAACTCACAACCTCACGTTTGCAAGGCAGGCGCTTATGCCACTGAGCTAAATCCTCAGCCCCAAGGTGTATTCTTTTTCTCAAATTTGATTTGAGTATGTTTGTATATTATTTCTATTTAATTTCAAGATTATTTATTGCTACTTGGGGAAAGGGCTGAGTAAAAGAAGTTGAGAAATGGCTGATACACACTTTACGTGTATAAAGACTTCCAAGAAAGAATGGCAGACCTTATTCAGCAGATTAATTTTTGTGACAGTGTTGGTAGCCTCCCCTGAGTGCTTCACTAGCAGTGCAATGAGTCGGACAAAGGCATCCAGGTTGTGATAGCACTTGGCTCGGATCATAGTGGGATTAGCAGCAGGATTGTGCTGCTGCTCAGCCTGAGCACGGTAACTGATTTCAACACACATTTCAGTGCACAGACGAAAGAACCTTGTGATGAGGTCATCAGTCTTCAGTATTCCTTGCTGGTGCATCTGCCATAAAAACAAAATAGAAATGCACAATGAATTAACACCTAACAAATAAACTTTGTACACCTCACTTTCATGTTTCTTCCTACTATCTAATTTATTCCTACTATCACTGGAGAATAACTTCCCCATTAAGGAACCACAGAATTCCTGCATGTTTAAGTTTCAAGGAGAATACAAAAAGAAATTAACAAGAGATGTCATCCCAACAGTAATCAGGAAGTTATCGCCAAATAATTTGGAAAATTACACAAGTAAAATCAACTTTTAGTAACTGCCAATGTCATATTAAGACAGTCTACAGAGTCGGGCAGGCCACATACCTACAGGACTATGAGGCAGGAGGACTGCTGTTAGTTCAAGGCCTGCCTGGGCTATATAATGAATTCAAGACCAGTCTGAACTACATAGTGAGAGTATGCCTTAAAAAACAAAAAACAAGTATCTTCCTCCCAAGAGGAAGATAAATTACATGTATGAGTTTTCCCAGATAATTTACTTCTCAAATAATGAAAAATAATTTCCTCTGATAACTAGTACCAACATGTCTAGCTATTTTAATATAATGAACTATTATAATAAAGTGGGAAAGCTAAATTTACTTACAGGAAAGGAAAAATTACAAATTACATGGTATATGAACTAGAAGTAAAGCAGCAGCATTATATGGCTAGTATTAAAAAAAAAAAAAAAAAAAAGACAACAATACATATGAAAGTTGCTGACCTGAACCAAGAAAGAAAATCTGACAGAATTATCCTGGAAATATTACAACAATTTAAGTGTCCCTTCATAATCAACCAAAACAGTTTAACAAGGACTATAATAATATACTCTACCAAAGCCAGCAGAGGGACTTTTCTCTACACAGTAATCTTAAAAGGTACATGGGGGAAGGAGAGAGCGGGAGTGAGCAACAAGCAACAGGGACCAATCAGTCTGTTATGATACATGGAGAGGACCAAGGGGGTTTGAAAGGATGCAAAAAAGCAGAAAAATGCAAAGCATAATCTTTTCAAAACAGTGATGAGACCACATAAGCCAGCTGGAAATGCTGAGACAGGTGCCCCATACACACCTACGAAATAATAATCAAAAAATCCAAAATTCAAGTATCTTACATCCAAATAAGCAGTTAAACTATTAATTACAGCGTTACCTTATAATTTCCTGGATTCTTTTAGGAGTGTAATTTACTTAGTATATTTTACTAAATAACATTTACCTTAAAAAGTAAATACTATCTTTAACAACTTCCAGAATTGAAACTGGTTCTTCTACATTCAATTGTTATTTATCTGAAAATAGACCTAATTAATAATCTTTCTTTGGCAACATGTCCAAATTGTGGTTTCAATTTTAAGAAATAATGGTCAATCTTCTGAAACAAAAAGTTCTACTAAAGAAATTCAGTTCAACAAAGTATGATTCTTGCAAAACTGGAGTTTGGCTACTGCTTTGATCCCTCATAGTAGCTGAAAGCAGCCAGTGATAATCAAAAAACAAACAAAACCACACTAAGTTTAGTATGGCTGTCTCCCTGTGTGTGTGTGTGTGTGTGTTTTTTTTTTTTCCTTATCTTTCTCACCAACATTCCTGCTGAACCTTGACTTTTAACGTGGGTTTGGTTACTAACAGTTGAACTCTAATCTGCCATCAAATTTAACAGAAATACCAAAAACCATTTCCCAAGAGTATGTTATCATGTTTATTAGGCAGATAAACTACTTATATTAGAAAATATAATAAAAATGTCCTACCATAAGAAGAATTAATGCATAACCCACTGCTGCTGCCAGTCAAACTATTAAAATTTTATTGGGCAGCTTCATTATTATCTGACTCCATGTATGTTAAAATGGCTGTGGCAACTGGAACGGGAAAAAATAGGACTAAAGGGATACAGGGAGTTCTGACTTCATAACTACCATGATCAACAATGGAGAAGCATACACTTTTAGTTTGTATTAGCAGGTATGTAATACTGATACTGGAGGTGTCACACCCTACTTATGTTGAATAAAAAGCACCTTTCTTTCCAAAAGCTCTACCTGTCCAACAAACGCAGAGAAAGCTTTGGTACTGTCACGGCCAGCTGCTGCTGAATGGTAGAGATTCACCCATTCCCGCAGAAGATACTCTGCCTTCTCCCTCAGGCCTGGAGGGTCATCATACTCTGAGGCTTGAGAGATCCCAGAATGCATCATAAAGTTAGGGCCTCCATGAGCACGATCAATCATTGCTTCATAGTTGGATCGCACTACTTCCATCAGCTGGGGCAATCTAGTACAATAAATCCAGAGTGAAAATCAGTCTATTCATGGTTGTGATTTCAAAGACATACAGTTGGACAATCTGATTATTTAAGAGAGACCAAAGAGTCAATCACTTGAGCATTTCTCTATTTAAGCCAAACTGTTCTCGGTCTCTTAAATATGTTTACTTATGAGGACAAGTAACAAAAAAAATGACAGATGTCAGTTAAGCTACTTCATCAAAAACTGAGACCAATGAAATAGAGCTGATGTTTAGAGTCAAATAATTCACTATTTGCCTATGATGTGCCATACTTTCTCTATACTTTCCGTAGTTCTATAAGAATTTCCATTTTCTTTAATAACAGGCTTGGGGAAGGTTAAGTCCATTTACCTAAAATCTGAGTTTTAAAGTGGCAATACCACGGCTTACACCATAGGTTTCTAACACAAAGCAAGCAGTCATTGTATGCACTACACCAAGAGGGCCTGACTGGCAGTTAGTTAAGCTTTAATTACTTCCAGGGAGAACATTAGCTTAACTAAAGTTTTTCATTTAGATAAAAAGCAGTTATAACAAAACTGTTAGCAAGCCTGCACATTAATTTCTAAAGCACATTCTTAAGACTGCTGAAAACACAGAGAACCCAAAGCACTGCAACCTCACCCTTCTGGAGCATTGCCTCTGGAATGAGCATTAATCCTCATGAGGGTTTCAATGGTGTGGAATAGATCTGCCTCAGTAACGTGGGAAACACTCCTTTCATCCACCAGCAGGATTTTGACCAATTGCATAGCAAATGCCACAGCCATGTAGTTTAAACCATTTTCCATTGACTGGAAATCAACAGAAAACACAATGTGAGACAGATAAAGACCAAAAATACTCCCAGTGTCCATTTTTGAAAATTTCTTCCCTACCTGAGCTAGGTGTAGATCATACTGCTGCATGTTAACCAAATGATTGCGAATTAGCAACTCCACAGCCTCCACATTATATTTATATTCATCTCGACATTCAATTAGGCACCTAGAAAATGTCAGTAGTTTTATTCCCATACTTACTATATCATGTAAAATAAAAAGCATTTTATTATTCAGTAGAAATGTGTTCCAAAATAAAGCAGCATTAAATAGTCAATCAATAACCAAAGTTCAAAACAGCCAGTAGGCTGAGGATGTAGCTTAATGGCAGAGTATATTTGGCATCCATGAGGCCCTGGGTTCACTCCACAGGCCCAACAAACAAACAAATCACAAAAATAAGCAATAATAAATAAAGTACAACAGTCACTTTGATTTTGGGGCCAGCTCAATATTAACATACCCAGGCTAGAGGGTGAAGGGAAGATAAAGGAATGGGGGCATGAAGGTGGAGGCCACACGACATGTTATTATGTCATGTACAGATATAAATTCTCTATGATGAATGTGATGGTTATGTATACCTGAAATGTACCAATAAAATCTAACCGGAGGAAGGGGGGGGGGGGCCCACAAGCTTTGCTTCCAAATTCTAGGAAAAAGAATTCCACTCATGACATTGAAGTATTTACTTACAAATACTATTATTACTATGTAATCTCTCAAACAAATGACCTACAGTTTATTCCTCCTAAGAAAGTACTCATTTTCTGTTAACTATCATGAGGAGGAAGAGAAGAATACATGGGAAAAGACAATTCAACAATTCTCATGTTTCAGAATTAAGAAATTCAAATGTCCCATTTACCATCCAGAAAAAAAGGGGGCGGGAGAATTCTGGATAGAAACAGGTCACACACATCAAAAGACAGTTGAATAATTGCTATACTACAGATGAGTACTGACCTTGTGATCTGTTTGTTGCACCATGGAGATCCATATGCCCTGCCATCTTGCAGAGCTTTTAGTACCAAGAGATGGCATTCTCTGTAGCGCAGCAATAAGTCAGCATCAGCACCACTTGTGGCATCTAATAAGCCCTCTACAGCCTATGGGCAAAAGAAAATATTCAGAATTATGGAAAAAATGCAGCACAGTACTCGGCCCAACTATCAGAAGGAGAAATCAAACCTTAATGTAACTACTACATACAGTCCTGTCTAAAGCCTCAAAGTTACTATCTCTACTCTATCTAATTTAACTTTATTCTATGTTTATTGTCTTGAAAACCTTTGTAATCTTAGTAGCCAAAATATTCCCTAACTATTTTGATCAATTCATCCCTCAAAATCTATCAGAGCTACTTAGTATAGGTTTCCCAATAATTTTATTTCCAAAAAAACCTTTTTTTTTTTAAAGGGACAGTAAGGTTTCCTGTATTTTCATAACTGCTATTACTACCTTCTTTAGGATCTTCACACTGGGCTACATCCCTACTTCCCCACTTTTCTATTTTATTGTTTTGGATAGGATCTGGCCAAGTTGCCCAAATGGGGCTCAAACTTGTGATTCTGCCTCATCTTCTCAAGAATAGTGGGGATTATAAACATGTACAACCACTGCCCAGCTTTTGCTAAACTACATTTTTACACTGGAGAAAAAAGCAGCTGTTTATATAAAACAATAGGATTTTTTTTTCTTTAAATCTTAAATATAACTACATTAAGTACAGAGCCAACAGCACATGTTGCTAAATGTTTACAAATCTAACTCACATCTAGAAGTAAAAGTTTAAGAACCGACCTTCTGGAGTAAACCAAGAGCAGCGATGGCATCTCGAGAGTTTCGAGATAATACTACAACTTCCAAAAGACTTCGAAGAGCTTGAGCTTGAGGGTTCATGGCCAAAGTTGGTGGAATAGCATGTAGGTGCTGCTCCAGTTCTGTAATGCACTTATCATAAATCTGAGCTACATCATCTGTTGCCCAAGCTTGCTATTTTACAGAAGGAAGAACAAAGAGAAAAGCAAAGTATTTTTTGTTTTTACTGACACACATAACCTAACAGAGGTCATTAGAATTTTTACTCCATTATTTTATCAAAATAGAGGTCCTCTGTTAAACCCCTCCTTTATAAACTATTCCATCTTAATGTTAAGTATAGTGGGCCAGTGTAGGTTCAAGGAAAAGGGTGTTTGAGTGGGAAGCCTGGCAAACACCAGGACAATCAAGTGAACAGATATGGAAGCATCACTTCTGGGATCTAGTAAACCCCAAGCAGGGTAAGTAGTTAACAGTGCTCAGACTAGCTATCAAACTGCTACTAGGACATAGTAACACTGTATCATTTCTGTTATAGTCCTCTGAAAAATGTATTACCCCAGAACTAGAGATGTAGCTCAGTGGAAGAGCATTTTCCTACCAAACACAAAGCCCTGTGTTGGATCCCTGGAACCACAAAGAAGAAAAAAATTACCGCCTGTATTTAGGCAAGAGAACACAGTGGATAAACCCAAACCAGGCCATTCTGGAAAATAATGGGATGATAAAAAGTTATGAAAAATGAGAATGCCAACGGAGATATTAAGGAATGACCACTAAATATGAAATACATGGTTTTAAAAGAGGTCTTTTACTACATGTTAATGGGACAACTTGGTAAAAACTTGAATGAGGTCTATTTTCTTGAGTTTGATGTTTACACTGTGGTTTGGTAAGAAATATAAATCAGTCGTATGTAGCAGCAGCCTGTGCCTATAATCACAGCTATTAAAGGCTGGACAGAAGAAAATCCCTTGAAGGCCAAACAAAATAGTAAGCACTTGTATCAAATGTACAAGTTTTGGTAGTAACAGGACATCAGGTCAGCAACTAAGGTAGCTTGGGGGAAATGGTTTTCTTATCCTACATTTCGTGTGACTAACTCAAAATTTCATAAACTCCCTACTCCAAAAGGAAAAAGTCACAAGATATCACATATATCCTTTTTCAGGGAGAGGAAGCAGGAGTGGTACTGTGGACTGAATGGCGGGGTGGATTAGCAGAGCTACATCCCCTAGAAAGCATCTCAGAGAGCTGCTTTTGTTGGCCTCAAATTTGCAATCATCCTGTCTCCGCCTCTCCACTAACAGATTACAAGGGTGGGCTGTAATATCCAGCCAAATTCCTTTAATTAAATTGAACACTAAGGTTAAATCAATTTTACAGATTTTAATTGTCTACTGTATTTAAATGCAAAACAAAACTTCTAGTGATGTTTATCTGATATAAATACCTATAACTGAAACAACTGTGAGTATATTCTCCCCTGAAACTTAACTCCCAGGAAACTGACAAAACAACTGACAAAAACATTCAAAATAAGACTATAAAACTTTCAGTTCAATCTAAGACAAGTACTCACCTTCATGGGCTGAGCTAAAAATCCTGTAGGCTGACTTAAGTCATTCGTAGGCAAGAAGCCCGGCACATTGCGTGCAAACTCTTCATAAACAGCCAGCTGCTTTGGGTCCACACCACCAACCTTGGAACAAGAATGAACTTTAATAAGAATGAACTATATATGAAAGAACTTTTTAACAGTGGAACATCTTCCACCAAGAGTCACTGCAACATACAGTGGCACAAAGGAGCATTCGTGCAACACGTTCAGAAGAGAATTTCCCATTTCCCTGAGTCATTTCATTTACACTCATGTAAAAGTTTCCACTGGAAAAATGCCTCAGAAGGGACCCTGGCCTGTACAGTTCTCCATCTGAGCTGGAAAATGCTATCAGATTTCTTGATCGGACCAATAAGCACTATTAATTAAAACATGAACACCAGGGGGCTGGGGATTTAGCTCAGCGGCATAAGCACCTGCCTTGCAAGCAGGCAGTTGTGAGTTCGATCCCCAGTACCAATAAAAATGAAAAAGACAAACAAAACAAAACAAAACAAAAACAAAAACAAACAAAACAAAACATGAACACCAGGAAATGTGACAAAGGAAGCTCAATTTGCTAATAGGTAGCACAAATCTAGGGAGTGGAGAAATCTAAGATACTGCCATACTACATTACTGGAATGAGATGCTTTTCTCAGAGACAACATATCACCCTAATTTCCTAATCCTGATTAGGGTTCAAGTAACAACAAGGTAAAGAAAAGGAAGATAAAAAGCTGGGAAAGACAGAGCCCCAATTCTCACTTTCAGCCTGATTTGCTCTGGCATTCGCTCAGCTTGATAGGTTAATACAACGGGATCACAGTATCGTCGTCCTTCTTGCCTAGCATGTTTTCTCAGCTCAAATTCCTGCAAATAAAAGAAGTCACTGAGGTTCTTGTTATGAGGGACTTTCTTAAATTAAAAAAAAAACACACCTAAAAGCCAAGTGCTAAAAACTTACAGTTGCTAATCTCTTGTCCATTTCAGGGCCTGCTTTTTCTACCGCAGTCTTCTGAATAAAACAGCAAGCTAATTCACAGTTGTCCTGAGCTAACTGAGCAGCTGCCTGATCCATCATTTCCCTTTGTTGTTGGGATGCAGTCTATTTGGAATAGAAAAAAAAAAAAAAAAAAAAAAAAAAAAAAAAATGGAAGGAAAAATTAAAGTAGATGTAGATATAGAGGTGCAATGCATTTAACTTTTTATTTCTAGTAGTAATTAATAAAAACCAAACAAACAAAAACAAACACTGAACACTTAATGATTTGTTGTGAACATGGAAAACATGAAATCAGTAAAGCAATAAGCCAAAAGATTTCCAATGACATTTGACACTTAAAACTAGTAAATCACCTGAAGTTTGTGATTATACATTCAAAAATTATCAAAATAATTCTACAATGTCCTATCCCAACTGTATTAATGTAAATTCTTCATGAATAACAATGTTAGGGATACAATAATAAACAAAAAGCAGATGTACTACTTCACCTTATAGAACAGACCTAGTATCTATGAAGGAAGATATCTAATGTGATTTTAAGATTACATGTAACATGCACTACACCAAAGGCAAAGAAAAACAGATTGAGCAGAAGTAATTTTTGTATTCCATCAAATAACTAACTTACACGAAGGGCTGAGGCAAAACTATTTTTGAGGTTGGTAGAAATACTCATCAGCAAAGGCTCCCTGCAGGTAATCATAGCCATGCCAGCTGTCAAGTTACGCATCATGTGATGAGCTGCGATTCGCATTCGAGATTCCTCAGAATCCAGGGCAAAGTCCTTCCTGACTATTTGTTCACAAGTGGTCATAGCAATCTTAATCGACCTATCCACCACTGGATGGACCAGCTCCTGGACAGCCCGTTCAATTGCTTGACGTACACACTGCTTTAACTGAGGATGGGCCTGAAACAAAGGAATCTGGGAGGGAAAAGGTAAGACAAGCCAAATTAAATCAACAGCTTAAGAAAGCATGCTGGGCATGGGGGCACATGCCTATAATCCAAGCACTTGGGAGGCTGAGGTAGGAGGGCTGGCCCACGTTTGAGGCCTGCCTGGGCTAGTGATTCCAAGGCTGGTCTGAACTACACCAGGACCCTGTCTCAAAACAAAACCACCCAAATCCTATTAGCAATCACATCTATAATTCTGAAATTACTTCAAGGTTAAATAACCAATGAAAACCCCAAGAAAGAGAAGCGGGGCTATGCAGAGAAGAATTATTCCATATAACTTCTGATTCATAACACAGATATTTCTTATTTAATGATCTACCTGATTAATGGCTATTTATAACTCACCACTCGAACTTATGACCCAGCTCTCTCTCTCTCTCTCTCTCTCTCTGATAGTTCTGCACATCTTATTTACAGACTCAATGTCTTTTTTGTGCACTAGTTTTATGTTCTGTTATACAGGATAGTACTGCATGTACAAATTATACAAATACATGAAAGCAAAGTCATCAAGTTCGAGTTTCCTTTGACCATTTCTTTGTCCTGAATATTGTAATATACATACTAAATATTGTAATTCTTCAGAACACACAGTGCCTGTTGGGTTCTCTTACTTCATTTGAAAGAAATCTTTTCCAATATTTTATATCTGGTATAAACTATGACTCAATAATAAATTGAGCTGTATTTTACTTACTAAATTCATTCTAATCACTTAAGTGTAGTCCAAAGATTTGCAGGCTTAAAACTTTTAAGACTTGAGTCCTGCACATGACATACCCTATCACATTTACAGAAAGGAATAAAGTAAAGATTAATATGAGCTCTTCAAAGTGTTTTCAAATCCTTTTAATACAAAAAGTTAGCCAGATGTGGCGGCACATGCTCAACTCCAGCACTTGGGAGGCTGAGGCAGGAAGATCACCATGAGTTTGAGGCCCACATGGGCTACATAGTGAGTTCAAGGCCAACTTAAACTACATAGTAGACCCTCCCCCGACACACACACAATCCCAAAGCTATAGTATACATTAAGAGTAGTTTGATCTGTGTAAGAATTCTCTAAGAATGAGACTTTATAGCTGAAAACTAAATGTCATGGGTTGGGATAAGAGGAACCAAATTCACACTAACTACTTAAGACTATTTTCAAGAAAAGGGGGAGGGGGAGCCCAACTGTACAACATACATAGCAGTTTCAGATCTCTGTTCTCACTGGCAAGCTACTGCAATCTAATAATCCAAAGTAAAGGAGGAAGAAAAGGAAGTGACCCATAATTCATTTTGTCACAAACTAGGCACTAGGGGAAGGGAGCAGTGTTCACTTACTGTTGGGTTTAGTGTTATGTGTGGTGCCAGACCTGCCAAGGAATAGACATTGATGTCATGGTAGCTGTACTGTGGCTGTGGTGGAACTGTGGCTGTACAGGTAGTGCTGGTTGCTGGAGTTGTAGAAGTTGCTAAATATCAAGGAATAAAATATTAAAAACAAAAACACATAAATTTGTTCAGTTTACAATAAAATTAGTTGGCAATTAAGTAGTCATTTATTAAAACTGTAGTCTTATAGGAGATGTCTTAGGTCTTACCTTACTTACCCACTGTGAAGAGAAAATTCTACTATAAGAGATGTGAACAAAGTCTGTGAACTTTTATCAGTGATAGTGGACAAAAGCACAAAAACATACTAAAGAGTTGAAGCTACACTAGCAGCCCCAAGCTTTATAAACAGTCTGTTATTACAGATGTCTATTTTCAACTTAGCCTGCTAACAGGTTTATCTGGGAGTTTTTAGCTGTCAAAGGTCTGTTCACATCTCATAATTAGTCAACATTCCTGTAAATCGTTCCAACATCTATCATAATGATGGAGATACAATGTTTTCCTATCTGGCCAGCCTAATCTGATAAATCCCAGCTTTGAGTCATAACACAAGGTGTCATGCCATGAATTATCTTTAAGATATGTCTGTCTGTCTCTCTCTCTCTTTTTGAGGCAGGGTCTTACTATGCAGTACAGGCTGGACTTGAACTCATGGCAATCCTCCTGCCTCAGCCTCCCAAGTGCTGGGATTACAGGCATGCACCACCATGCCCGGCAATTTCTGAGACTTTAAGCAGTCATAAGAAATAATAACTGATTAAATAGCATTTAGTTAAATTATAGCTATGAAATCTAACATGGTTAATACCAACCCTAGATATTACATTTATTTGATAATTGGGAGGCTCACCAAAAAATCATGCAAAATGTCGTTGAACAACTACAGGTTGCTATACAAATGGAGATGTATCTTTTGAGGCAACATTCTAGCCAAGAGCACTATTCCAATTGTCACTTACTTGTGGTTGTGATGGGAGGAAGTTCTTCTGGCTGCTTGACATCTTTCTTTGGAGCAGAGAGTTGTTCATCTAAGTTCTTTAGGCGATCTTTATCCTTTAGGAGGTTTCCAGGCTTTAGCTCATTGATATCTAATGCAAGGTTCTTACAGAGGACCTCGATTTCAAACTTCAAATTTAACTGCATAATTCCAATGAGTGGTTAGAATTTTGAAAAGGAAAATTTAGCTTTTTACAAAATATACTCTCTCACACCATTATAGTGCTTCCCTCCAAGATACTCTTCCGTTTATTGTACATTTTAACAAGGTCAAGGCAGAGAATGTTCCAAAGATGCAACAAATTTACCTTTAAATCATGTTCCTGATGTAGCTCAGCTAATACATTCATAATTGCCATGGTCCAGGGGTTTGGTGGTCTAAAAACCTAACGAAAAGCTGTACGTTAAACTGGTCCCAAAATTAATTAGATTATTTAAAAATTAAAAACTTTACTCTGTATGATTAACAAAACCCCAAGCCAGGTGTTGTGGTATACACACCTATAATCCCAGCACTAGAGGACAGTGAGGCCAGCCTTACCTACATAGTGAGACTCTGGTCTTAAAAAAACAAAAACAACTCCTAGCCTTGGCCGGGGATTTAGTTCAGTGGCATAAGTGCCTGCTCTGCAAATGCAAGGTCGAGTTCAATCCCTGGTACCAAAACACCCCCCCCCCCCAAAAAAAACAAAACAAAAAACTCATAGCCTTCCCACCTACTCATATAAAGCATAGTTAAGAAAAAATAGTAAAACCCAAAGCCACTAGACTCAGTCTTGTAATTTCACCTAACTTTTCAAATTGGGGAAAACTAACTGAACTACCTTTATGGTGATAACTAAGAATATAAACTCTTGGACCTTGCACTGAAATAATCCAACTCTTAATAGATGAGCTAAGAATAAAATATTAAAATCTACTCACCACACTACGAATGCTAGACTCTAAGACTTTGGCAACAAAAGGCACTACATAGAGCAACTCTTGTTGTCCTTTAACATAAGCTTCTAGCAGCAAAGATTTCACATCCAAGTCCTAGAATTAAAAAAGAAAAGTTCGTAAGTTGAAAACGTACTATAAAAGCCCTAGTACCCACAGAAAGGTATTTCACTAAACTCATCCCTAAAATAGGAGCATATTATCTGACTTAGAAAAAGGAAGAGCAACAACTATATATTACTAGCTTTTCTTTATTCTAAAACAGATATAGGAGTAAGGAAACAGAATTTAGAAATTGAAGCACAAGAGAGTACTTTATAAAAATGAAGTAATCATTAAAATAGTTGCCCTGAAAGTCTATACATAATACATCCTAACAGTCTCCAACTTTACATGAACCTTTGGTTGAAACTCACAGTGTGTAAGATGGGTTTATTTTTAGCTAACGTGATCATTCCTAGCCAGTGTCCCAAGTTCTTCAGCAAGGAACGATCTGAAAAATTGGCTGCAGCTTTATCAGAGGTCAGGAGCACCTGAAATAAGTGTTAGGATTCAGTAAATGAAAATAAATGTGTGAAAGAAAATTCTCCAACTAAATGCCTTAGAAATTCATTATCTTACTGTAAAAACAAACCATTAATTCTGAGATTATTCCTCAAACTAAGAGTTACTCCATTGTATCGTGTTAGTATTACTTTTTGTGTTGATAGGCAAACATCTTTTTAACCACTAAACAGCATTTTTAAAAAAACAAACAAATCTTTTTTTAGGGGCTGAACACATACCCCTGTGGCGGTACAGTGTTTGCCTAACATATACAAAGCCCTGGATCTGATTCCTCAGCACCACAAAAGAATGTTTTACTTTTTAAGAATAGGTACAGATTGAACATCCCTAATCTGAAAATTTGAAATCCAAAATGTGAAAAAACTGTCAGGCAGGGCTGATATGCTACAAATGGAACTCCTCAAGTGATGAGGTACAACCAAACATGAAACATGTTAAAAATACCGCATAAAATTCTCTGTGTATATAAAGCTTATTTGAAATTGACAGCTGTCTTATATTAAGTCTATATGAAACAAATGGATTTAATGTTTAAATTTGGGTCCCATTATGGAAAATATTTCATTATGCAGACAGAAATATCCAAAAGTCTGGAAAAAAATAAAATCAGAATTCTTCAACTAAGCACCTCAGATAGGGGAGACTCAATCTGTAGTAGAAATACACTGTGTAAGATAAAAACAAACACAAAGTTAAAAATGTTATGTATCCTCCCACAGAAAAATATTTAAAAACTCTGAAAACTTTAGCTAGATTTAAAACAATGAATTGTCATTTTTGGAGCGCCACATTCAATTTAAAATTATAATTTCACTTCTAACTCCTTCAAAGCAGCAACTATGTGGAAGAATAAAACAAAGTAACTATTTATTACAATCTTTTGTATATCTAGGTTATTGTACAGTGTATCTGCATATTCACTGCTTTTTTTTTTTTTTTTTTTTTGGTGCCAGGGATGGAACTCACGTAATGCTTGCCAGGCAGGCACTTATGCCACTGAGCTAAATCCCCAGCCCCTGTTTGTCTTTTGAGATTGCTCAGTAGTTCAGGCTGGCCTTGAACTGCTAATACTTCTGCCTCAGCCTCAGGGCTGGGATTATAGGTATGTGTCACCATACCCAGCTTCACATTTTTTCAAATATCTAGAAAATCTAATTTATATGATCAATTCTATAGTTACTGTATTTTCCAAGAGTGACAGAACCCTCACATGAAAAAAAACTTTGGGCACAGGCACAATTTATGGCTACACAAATTTTTGTTTAAAAGATAAGATCTTAAATTCTGCCTGACTCGGGAATAACTTTCATCATAAGCATAATTTTTGGTACCAGGATTGAACTCATGACCTCATGCTTGCCAGGCATCATCTTTATTATTAAATAATAAAACCTAAGAAGTTCTGTACCTTAACTCCACAAAGCAACAGCAGAATGAGACAAGTCAGCTGTTTAAGATAGAGCCAGGAATTCTTTTGCACTACAGCGTAACCAAGAATGGGGAAAATTCCCATCCATAGTTTAAATATAGTGCTGGTTCCTAAGACAATCCCAAATTATTTGGCAAAGAATGATAAAACAGTTGTATGTTGATTTATACGACTTTCTTAAACAAAACTTTCTTCTACAGTAAGTAATGGGTTGGAAATTAAAATACCAAATTTTATGAAACAAAAAAGCCTACTCTTAAACTGCAGAAAATTCTTGAGAAAAGCTAATCCACAAGTAGATTCAGAGATACCTGACACCTGATTAACAGAAAATACAAATACAACTTTTTATTACCATACATGATTGTTGCAGTGCTTAATAGTAAAATGTCTAGTAGCAATAAGCATCTGTTCACTGGTTTTCTGGAGTACCATTGTTAGAGAACAGGTTCTAGAGTTATCAGCACACTGCAAATAAAATCCAAAGGAAGGGAAATCAAGTCCATAACAGGTGATAAACTGAGGCCAACTTAAGCAACTTAGACCCTGTCTCAAAATAAAAAAGGAACCAAGCATGCATGGTGGGGCATGCCTGTAATCCCAGCACTCAGGGGGTTAAGGCAGGACAATCATCATCCTGGGTTACAAAGTGAGCTCAAGGCCAGCCTGAACTACACAGTGAGACTGTCTTTTAAAAACGAGGATTAAATTAAATTAAATTAAAACAAAACAATAAAAAGGGTGTAGATGTCATTCTGCTGGGCTGGGGTCAGAAAGGAGGAGGGGGGAAAGAGAAAGCAGATTAAGAGGGAAATGGTGACACTACATATATACAATATGCTAGGCAATAGTATGTTTTTGTGCACAACAGTGAAGTTCTAAAATTACACAAAGAATGAACACATTCAGAATAAGTTATATTCAATATAAAGTACATAGAGCTGTAACAGTAAATTACAGTTTAAAAAAGTGCACAGGGTATAACAGTAAATTTTTTGTGAAATTCTATATTGTAAACAAAACCTGGAACAATTTCCATACACACCTAATATATACAATACATAGAGAACAAATCACTGTCTCAAATCTACCTTTGCAGTCAACTGTTCTTCAGTTCAAAACAACTATTAAAGAAAATACAAAAACTAACTTACTTTGATGTTTCTGTAGGTTTCATTTAGAACCATTTTGTTAAATTCAGGGTTCTTCAGTGTGTCAAGGAAGTTTGAATACAGGCTGTGGAAGTTTGGCTCAATGCTGACCCTCTTCATAACTAGGTACTGTGAAACCCAAGGCATAAACTCTTCCTTCACAGTTTCTTTTAGCTCTTCAACCTAGTCAATCAACAGAACAGAAACAGCACAGAATTATACTGTGACTAAGTTAAGTTTGGGTTCTATAAACTATACTCTGGCATGTAGCTTCTTACAAAATTACATGATGTCAAAGGGCACCAGTTCCCTCTCTGTGACACACAAAATTCTAATACATATTATGTTCTATTTTACAATAGTAGTCAACCACTTTCCAAACTATGAGTAATTAGGACTGTAACATCGATAATTACTTTTAGCTTTAAAGTTATAAACGATGTAGTCCCTGCCACCATCCTTAGCCCTGCAAAATCTTTATTATTAAACTAGTTACAGATCTAACAGAATTGTTTTGCCAAATTTACATCTCTAGGTATCTCTAATTTGGAGCTTTTCTTCAAAAAAACTGTATCAAATAAACGTCTTTTCCCCAGCCAGCTGGGATTTTTGAAAGCAATTCCTACTGTGTCTTAAAACTGACTCCTTTTGGCTGACTTTAATTGCTAATAATGTTATTTCCAAGTACTGTCTTAACATAGACTCTTAGGCGTGAAGCATCATTCTTCACCCTTTTCACAAGATCTACCTCCATTATTAGGTACCTAGTTAAATATTCAAGTCTCAAAAGAAATGAGTAATAACTAGAAACACAAAATCTTCTAACACCATAGAGACCATCAAGTTTCTTTCCAAAAGTCTGTAACAAATAGTACTACATATATTTACAAAAACCACAATCATTAGTTGGAGATCCACCATTCCCCTTACTATGGTTTTATAACCTTTACTTACACAGATATTACTAAACAGGATCAAAAACTAATTCCTCCACACAGTAGAGGAAAAGGAGAAAGCATTTAAACTATGATATCATGCTCACCTTTTGTGTCATATTTGACTGTGAGAGATTGTTGAAAATAAAAGCAATTTTTTCTTGGATATTTTCTGGGGGCTCCACAATTCTCTCAGTTTGATCTGTGGCTACAAGTAGAGTATCTATATTTGTAGTATTGATGGAAGGCTTTAAAAACAAAGAAAGAAAGAACATCATGTAAATAAGGTGAAATGCTTTCTTTGAATTCCCTGACAAAACCATATAGAGATTCCAGTAAAATGAAAAACATGCATGGTATGACTATTGACTGCCAAGTGTAGGCAGGAATGTATACCAGACTATTAATAGTAGCTCTGTGATATGCAGGGAGAGGACATGTGTTATAAATGAATTAAAATACATACTCACTAATGAATACATTACAACATAAGTCTTGAGGGGGAAGATGAAAAAAAAACAAAAAACAAAAAACAAAAAACTGCTTACTGGCACATCTTTCTTGAAACTAACTCCAGTTGGCCTGGTGACAGTAACTGTTTTAGCAACAGTAGTGGTTGTTGAGGTGGTCACCATAGTGTTAACTTGACCAGCAAGAGGTGCTTTTGCTGGAACCTGGGCCTGAGCCTGGGCCTGAGCCAATGCAATACTTCCAGGAGTTGTGATAGAACCCTGCATCTTCACAGGAGGGTCTCTAGACTGCTGTCCATACTCGATATACTACAGGGGTAAGAGAAAGAAACATATTTAAAGAGGTCTTAATAAAAATTTTAATTATATGCTTTTCACTTATGAGAGAGTAAAAAGTAATTTCAGAGTTCTCTTTACGTTAATCTATCGCTTGCCCTTTGGGGGGGGGGGGGGCGCGCGGGAGGTTACCGGGGATCAAACACAACCTCATGCTTGACAGGCAAACACTTATGCCACTGAGCTAAATCCCCAGGCCTCTCTTGCTAATTCTTGCTCAATCCTTGCAATAATTCATAAGCAAATACCATGAAATCCTTCAAAGAAGACAAAGTTTACATGTTTAAGTATAAAGTAGCTAGTCTACAAAAACCTTTAAAAAGCCGCCCAAATGTCTACATATAAGTTTCTTTAAACCCTTACTAAATAAATACAAAGTTCAAAAGTTTTTAGCATGTATTTAGCAAATTCGTCTTTTTGATTAAATGCTCTGAAGAAAACTAAGGTGTGTAATATAAAACATACCACTGGCTAAGTTCTATTTCAGTAAAGCTAATACCTCAAAATATATAAACAACAACAACATACTACCAAGACAACTGAAGGTTAAGCAACACATTAACAGACATTGTTGGGCTGGTGTTTTCAATCTCACAGATCAATAAATCTTCCTACTAAACAAACACAAATTAGTAGGCTGACATGGGGGCTCCTAGGCTATTTCAACAATGTTCATGAACAAAACATCATCCATACATGTAATAATTTTAAAAATTAAAATGACTATAATTTCAGGACCAAGGAGGATCTCAAGTTTAAGGCCAACTTAGGCCATTTAGTGGAATCTTGTCTTAATACTTTTGAGTAGCCAGGGATGTATCCCAGCAGTAGGGGGCTTATACATGCAAAAGAGCCAGAGGTTGCATCTCTAATACCAGCAAAACAAAGAAAAAAGTTTAAACCTGATTTTTCCTTATTACTTACAATATTAGCCTATAATCTATATGCTTTATGTAAAAAAATTCTTTAAAACCTGGAAGTATATAGTAAACAATGATCAATTTTCTAGTTTTGTGTAAACTGATGGAAGGCAAAATGCTTGTTAATCCAAAAATCAATCATCAAAACAATGGTTCCGAAATTTCAAGAACAAAAATCACACAGGATACATTACTCCCTAGATCCATCTTCCCAAACTACCTCCTCCTTAAATACCTCAACAAAATCTAAGAAGGTTGTTAAAAGAGTATATTACCTTTTTTTGTGGGGGCAGGGGGGTTTGCTAGATATCAAACTCATGACCTCGTTCGTGCTAGCCAGGCAGACGCTTATATCACTGAACTAAATTCCCAGCCCAAAGTGTGTATTTTTAAAGAACACTCATTTGTATCTCATATACAGAAATTTGAATCATTAGTATTTTAAGCAAAGGAAAGTCTTGCTGATTTATATCCAACAATTCCAATCCCAAATGCTTTAGAATCAGGCAGTTTTTTTTTTAAACATACTAGCATAAAGACTGACTGAGAAACTATAGATTTATACTCTTCCATAGCATCATCAGGTTAAAGAAAGTAGTAAAAGCCTTTCTTTAACACCAACTTGCTGACAAGGTGTGCATAGTGGCACATGCCTGTAATCCTAGCACTTGGGAAGCTGAGGCAAGAGGGCTGCTGAGAATTTGAGGCCAGCCTGGACTATGAAGTATGTTCAAGGCTAGTCTGAAATGCATAGTGAATCATTACCTCAAAAAAAAAATAATAAATAAATAAATACAAACAAAAAATTGCAGAGAAAAATTAATGAGAATATTTACTCATGTTCTATCGTTAAGCTGCAGAACAAGCAATAAACATTAAGTGTATATACATCATGCCAATCAAAGCTTCTTAACATCTTGCCTTGCAAATTCCAAAACAATTCAAAATAGATAAAACTACTACATAGGTATTAAGAGAGTAAAGACACTTGCCTCCTGTAAATGATGTGGAAACTGCATAAAGTGACTGATAGAAGCCAAGTGCTGACAATACTGTGGGTAGTCCTTCAATCTGCCAACAAAAACACAAAAGTAGGGAGGAATCTTTAAGTTGTAAATTCTTACTTTATAACATTAGAAAATAAAACATAATCTGCTTTTTAACATGTTCCTGTCAGTACTATATACACAACTGTTCTTCTGGGTGGAATGAACCACTGGTGACACATACATGACATCTCATCAAGCAGCTTGAGTCAGTGGTAGTACAAACTGATCTAATCATTTTTATCAGTCTCTTTATTAATAAAATTAACAAAGTCTACAAATGGACTCAAGATTACCACTCAAAACAAATATCAATACCATTCATATAAATTAGAAGTATATTATAGCAATCAATAAATTTTATTGCATTAAAGTAAAATAGATTTATATGTATGAATAGTTTATCAATGATCAATTCTCTACACTTCAACATAAAAATTTTACCAGGTACCCCATTGCTGGTATACATAATATGCACTGACAAGTGCTGTACCACAAATAGGCTGTATCACATTTTTACGCCCTAATGTTTTCATTAAGGAACTATAATATAATGAAATTTGGTCTGCTAAATTGATGCCTTTTTTTGCATTACTGGGAAATATAACAAGCTGCCCTATGGAACAATCACGCATGTTCCACAGATAGTTGAAGATGGTGGAAACCATCAAATTCAAATCAGAGCTGCCTGGTAGCAAGACATATGAATTACAGCACCATCATGAATGTGTTAATGGTCATTTTTACTTTAAACCAGTTAAGTGTGAGAGCACATGCCTATAACTGCAGTATTCTGAGAGGCTGAGGCAAAAAGATTACAAGTTCAAACCCATCCTGGGCAACTTAGTGAGATCTTGTCCCCAAAACATATAACAGATGAAGCTCAGTCCAAAGGGACCAGGAATAAACCCTCAGGACCACAAAATAAACTAATTGATTAATAAGGACTGGAGTAAAGGTATAACTCATTGGCAAGGTATGTGCTTAACATAAACAAAGCTTTAGCTAAGATCAGCAGAATAAGGAAAAAAGAAAATGACATAAAAACACTTAATGAACCACAAAAACTGTAGGCAATCTAAATAATATTAAAACTACTCAGAAAAAAACAAATAAAATACTAAAACATGGATTAACATGGATAAACTTCAAAACCATCTGGCTCAAAAAATTAAAAATTGTATGATTATATTTAAATGAATCCTGAAAAACCTTCAGTGACAAAATCTGAGATCAGTGGTTATCAGGGGTTTGTAGTGGAGAAAAAAGAGAATTCCCTGTGAGAGATGATATATAAATATTCAGCCTGTTGATTATGCAATGATGGTATTAAACTGGTCAAAATTCAAAGAACTGTATAGGGTAACTTTTATGTACGTCATGCAAACAAAAAGAAAATAAGGCCTTCCTATATCATAGTTTTCCTACCACTTCTCTGATAGGAGTAATGAACTGTTTTCAATTCTTCCTCCTCTACTTCCATTAGGTCTGGCACTCATGAGTTGATAAATGATAGCTATTATTCCTTACATGAAAAAAAACAAAAGTAGGAAACTTATTCACTCACCTGTTTTTAAATCTATCTAGTGCAGCAATCCCGAAATAATACATTTTCGATCCAAAAGGTTTGCGTAAGGCTTCAAGGACATATCGTAGGGCTAGACCCAGAGCCATGTAAGTGACCAGTCCTTTCTCAATTATGCCACCAAAAAGGCAAGCTGTTATATGTAACTCTTTATCAGGGTACTGGGGGAAAAAACGATATTCTTCAAACAAGTTCCTTAGCATACAGTTAAATACTTCTCGTTCCCTTTTTATAGTAGAGTCTTTAAATCTCTGTAGCATTTCTAATACCTAGAAAAGAGAAAAAACAACATACAAATAAAGGAAACTGTGACTAATTTTCTTCACCAGGTACTGTCAACAGACAAGCAAAACACCAGTAAGTGGAGCATAAGACAAACATAAAGGTTTTAAAAGATACACAGACCTATCAAAACAATTTGCCCTGGATTTCTAAAAACCATGAAAAGGACATGTCTAGGCAGACATTGTCATGAATGTCTATCCCAACTCCTCAGGAAACTGATACAAGAGGATCACTGGAGACCACCCCTGCAAAACGGTAAGATACTATAAACAAAATATAACAAAACAAAACAACACACAACACAACACAGATTTGCCTAAACAATGAATAATCAAGTCACCCTGAGACTTACCTCATCAACAGACATGGTAGGATGTGGTGGGTGATTATATATTCGCTGGAAATAGCTATTTGCTTCATCATCTATCTCTTTACTAAAGTGCTGGTTTGCCTCTGGCCACACCTGAGACAAGTCCGCTATTAGAGACAAAACAGCAATCAGTAGGCATGAAAGCACTTCTTCAACAGCCCCGTAACACATAGCCAAAGAGACCTTTAAAGTTCTAGCTTTACAGGGAAAACACAACCTTAAGAAAGTATTAACTGGTTAAGTTTCAATAGTAAGGAGCTTTGCATAAATTTATAACAATGCTTTACACAGCTCTGTCATATTTTCATCAGGTCTTACAACAACACAAAAGTTCACTTAACTCAAATTAACACACCTAAAATACAATCTGTTCAATTTAAGTCTGTTAGTTTATCATAAAAATCATACGCAATTATCAATGCACGTGCACAAGACACTTATATAAACACAAAGCATGCTAGGAAACGTAACACTCAGACCAGTCTTTCACACTAAGGTTTTTGAAGTCAGCTGATACACTTTCAATTCTTGTATCATAAATATTTAGTCCCAATGATCAGAAAAACAAATAACTTAATTATACCTATGGATTGATTAATTTAGAGGCAGTGCCTTGCTATGTAGTTCAGCCTGGCCTTGAACTCACTAATGTAGTCTAGACTACTTCTGAACTCACAACAGTCCTCCTGCCTCAGCCTCCCAAGTGCTAGGATTACGGGCGTGTGCCACCACACCTGGGACCTGTGAATTTTAAAAAATGAGTTCTCTGATTTTCGGATGATAATTCTGAGGTGAAATTTCCAACACTGGCTTTAAATTCTACCATACTTAAATATATCATACGACCAAATGTGTTATAAAGCTACACAGTTATAAAATACATGAATATACATTTGCTCTATGATGTTGGCAAAACTGAAAAGTACTATCTGAAATTCTCCTAATTGTTCCTGGCTTATTAAAAGTCCACACTAGGAAAATGTTGAGATAAACGGGAAACTGATACAGAGCACATATATTTAATGAACTGAAATGTTTTTTCCCCCTCTACCTACTTCTTACTTTCAGGGTGGATGCTTCCTCTCATTAAACATCACTTTGTTCTGGCAATCCACAGCAAAGGTGAGTGACAACTCTTGCTCTTATTTTAATAACTCAAATTTCATGTATTATCACTGATCAAGGATACACAACAATACACAGCTTTATCACCAACATATTAAGTCAATGTTTTCGCCCATGTAACATTAGGAACAAGTTAGACACACAAGAGAGATTTTTATGTGCAGCCACACTTCACAATCACAGACAACACTACCACTTACAAGGTTTCATCTTACTCTGCTGGAATGTAGGCTGGTTCAGTCCAGAGGTGCCCAGTTTCCTCTGTACAAAAGGGTCGCTATTCACTGCAGGGAGTCCAAGAGCCCCAGTTCCTATACCAGTCAGGCTGCCTGTGCCAAGACCACCTACTAGAGAGAATGATGGCAGCCAGGAGTTCTATCATTACTGATATTCTTGACTTTATTTTATTTTGTCTTTTCCTTTTTTATCAGTACCAGGGATCGAACTCACGACCACACATTTGCAAGGCAGGCGCTTACGCCGCTGAGCTAAATCCCCAGTCCCTATATTCTTGACTTTATAAGCAGCTCAAATGTGAGTCCTTATTTAAAGTCAGGTTGTTTGTTAATTCCCTATGGATATCTATTAGATTTTATACACAATCTGAATTATTAAAAATAGACAAAATGAATGTCAAATTTCTTCAGCATTTCTTTCTTAAAGATTTTAAAGTCTATACCCTAAAACACCATTACACTCAACGCAGTCGAAGTAAGAGCAGCTGACTTGCATATTACAATGATTAAAATTAGAAACTGTCACATATCATCAATTCAGGCCAAGAAATAATAAAGAAAAAACTTACAATAATCTTTTCAGGTCTGTAACTATATGTATATGAAGTGGGACAACATTTTAGCCCATAAATTTTAGTAACTTCATTTATGAATTAAACATAAATAAGTATAAAAGACATAGGAAATTAACTACTTACATTCAAAAAATATAATCTTCACTGTAAAGTTACAGATCAAAGTATTTTTTTGGAGAAAAAAATGCTGAAAGTTTTAGAGATTTAATCACTACTTTCAAGGTAGGTGAGGTACACATAGGCAGGCAGAATATTTGCCTGAATCTAGTATGTACAACAGTTTCTACCTTCATTATACTGTACCAACCTGCAGTGATTCATTAAAAGAGTTCTAGATCTAAGCCTTTAAAATATATGATGGCTAGCTAGGTGTGCTGGGCCACGCCTGTAATCCCATCACTTAGGAGATTGAGCAAAAAGAATCACCAGTGAGTTTGAGGACAGCCTGGGCAATGTAGTGAGTATAAAGCTAGCCTAAACTACACAGCAAGATCCTGTCTCCCCCTCCCCCCAAAAAACCAAAGACAAAATAAAACCAAAAGAACACAAATAAGTACGATGGGCTACAGCTCAACAGATTTTGTACTATTCTATGTAATTCTTTATTCTAATTAGACTGAATAACTGAATGTAATAATAGTATAACTTTTACTTCCCCAATTAAGATGATGAGCTTCACTTAAGACCACACTTTTGTCACAGTCACTCCAAACCACTGGCCATATACTAAGTAACCATAAATTTACAAGTAAGTATTAAGCTACCCAACTCTCTCTTACCTGGAAGTTGTGATGAAAGTCCTCCAATACCACTGAATGCAGTAGTTTGATTTGGGGTTGACAGAGGTGGAAATGCTTTTGCTGGTGACTGAGGGGTACTGAATGCAGAACCCAAATTTGGAGGGAAACCTTGCATACTCTGTGTGTGAGGGGCAGCTGAGCCACCTATACTAAGAGATGCCATTCCAGCAAGAGGGTCAATCTTAAAAGAAAAAAATATAAAAATGTATTAAACCTATTTTGAAGAAAGAAAGACATGACACAGGTAAACCTCTAAACCTATACTCTTAGTAAACCTCTATAATCACAGCATCATGAAGGTATTCCAGTATCAAGTCAAGTGTGCCAGATTTTTTTTCCACTGGAAGTGGGAGTTAAACTCAGGACCTCATGAACACTAAGTAAGAACTCTATCAATGAGCTACATCCTCAGTCCTCTGCCAGTCATTCTTTCATATTGTAGCTCATAAAGAGTAAGTTTAAACAGTTAATTTCTGGCAAAAAGAACACGGTCATAGATGAGGGCTACAAAACATCAAAGAACAAACGTAATGAATTCCTCTGTTGCTGTACTACTAAACATTTAGTAATGACACAGCAGACATTACATTAGGTAACTCCAACTTTTGGTAAATCACCTTTAAATATAATCATCTTTCAGAAAATAAAAAAATTACAAATTAGCAATCAATCATTTAGTTAAAACAGAAATAATCAAAATTGGAGAATCTGCAGCACTGGGGAAGACAGTCTAGGATTGTAAAAACAAAACAAGGTATGCTATTCATTGAAAGATTTTAACAAAATCTACTAACTGAACTTGCAGGTTTCTTAGTTTGTAGCACTACTTCATCCCTTCACGACTATAGAAAATGATATGCAAATGTCTTTTATAAAAGCCACTGAAGAATCAGGAAGTACTTTTTTTCCTTAAACTTCAGTCATTCAATGCAGCTGGAAAGAAAAGTGGAATGTATTGCTCCCAAAGAGAAGGGGATGGTTGATGTCAGGGAGTGACTTAAATGTACCTTGTCTTTAAAAGAGCAGTTCAGTTGAGAGCTGAAGAGCCCCAGTTATAACAAGTCGTTATGCTCTAGCACTGTTGCTTGGCCCGTGAAGCTACAAACAAGACACATCAGGTTCAAAGGCAGTGCTTATTTCTAAAGAGGGCAACACTTTTTTTTTTTTTTTTTTTTTGAAGGCAGGGTCTCACTATATAGTTCAGGCTGATCTTCAACTCATTACCTAGCCTAGGCTGGCCTGGGACTCATGACATTCCTCTTAGCCTCCTGAGCGCTGGGATTATAGGTAAGTGCCACTACACCCAGCAACACTTATTTTAAGAAGATACTTCTTTCATTTACCTAAATAAGTGACGTTGTTATCTTTCCTCAATTTCATGTTCTATTTGATGATTTAATATCTATTCTCTACTATGCCTATCTATTGATGACCTTTAAAATCTAAGTGGATGCTATATACATGCAGTATCTAAAATGTAAAACTTTATTAATGATGATATAGAAACTTACTCTAATCTGATTCTATGAACAAATACAGACATAGCCAATTATTGCATTCACTTACCTGAACAGGAGAAATGGCATCTAAGCTGCTAGCACTAGGAGGGCGTCCTTTTGGCATAACCCCAGGTGGCGGCTGTCTGGCTTTATTCATAACATTACTGCAGTTGGCTACCATGGTGAGGATAGTCTCTGATAACTCCTGAGAAACACTCCTAAAAAGAAAAAAAGCAAAAAAAAAAAAAATTTTTTCCCCAAAACATTTAAATAAATCAATCTAATTTTCTAATAAAAGACTTGCTAAGACAGCACAGCTAAAGTTTGCCACATCCTGGTCCCTTGTACCTTACATCAACAGGATTTTCTAATATTATCACATCAACAAAATTATACTCATTCTAACACTAATGAATCATAGAAAAAACATTATTATAAAATATTATTTATAGTATTATAAAATATATTATAAAAACTTATTAACTATATAAACACTACCATACGTACATAGTCAGCAATTATATTTAGCAAGCACATAAGAATGTCATTGAAGTCTAAAATGTCACAAAGAATAGTTTACTTTACACTGAAGATATACAGTCTTATGTCTCCCCACCCCATCAAAATGAAATGTTACTACTGCCTTTACAAAGTAAAACAGAACTAAGCACAGTAATTAATGCTAATAGTCCCAGCTAAACAGTAGGCAAAGTCAGGAGAATTGCTTGAACCCAAGAATGAGAACACCTATGAATTCATCCCACGAGGTCAGCAGTATCCAAATATCACAAGTAGACAAATATGGCACAAGTAAACAATAACCAACATGTGGTGATGCATGGTTGTAATCCCAGCTATTCAGGAGCCTCAGGCAGAAAGAACACTAGTATGAGTGTAGGTTGGGAGAATTAAGAGACCGTATATCCAAAATGGATTAGGGATGAAGCTCTTTGCCGAGACCTAGGTTCAGAGCTGGACATTTAGCTCAATGATAGACCACTTGCCCAGCATGTGGGTGGAACTGGGATCAACCCCCCCACATAAGAGTTTAAAAAAGAAAAGGCACACATATACAAAACTGTATAGGCACACACAGAATGATCAACTGAGATTTTGTCGAAAAATGCAAGTTCTAACTTCTGAAAAAGCAATTAATATAATACATCACTTATCTAAAGAATGGGGAGAAAAAAATACACAATCACCTTAATATATGAACTAAAGGTCTTTGACAAAATTTTTTTGAAATAAATCATTCCAGGCAAGCATGGTGGCACATGTCCCTAAGACCAGTTTTTGGGAAGCTAAGGCAGGATAATCTTGGGTTCAAGGACAGCCTGGGGTCACTATAACTTCCAGGCCAGCCTGAACTACACAGTGAGACCCAGCCTTACCAAAGGGAAGAATGGGGCAAATCATTCAACATGGAACTGGAAGACAAGAGAATTTCTTCAACCCGATGAAGGGTTATCTATGAAAAAAAATCCACAAGGACACACTGCCAATTTTCTTCAGAAAATTAGCAACAAAACCAGACATGGTGGTGTATACCATAAATACCAGCACTTTGGGAGGCTAAGGTAGAAGGATGGCAAGTTTAAGTCTTACCCGGGCAGTGTTAGTGAGATCTCTCTTAAAAAAAAAAAACAAAAAAACGGGGCTGGGGATTTAGCTCAGAGGCATAAGCGCCTGCCTTGCAAGCAGGCAGTTGTGAGTTTGATCCCTGGTACCGATAAAAATGAAAAAGACAAAAAAAAAAAGAAAAAAAACCAAAAAAAAACAAAACCCACCCTCAAAGTAAATAAGTAATGAAGTCAATCAACAATCAAATACATCTAATGTTCATGTTAAGCAATATACTAGTTTAAAAATAAAAATAACTTTGGATTGCTGTCATTGTCATTCAGTGTCTTACATCTTCAAATCAACAAGTAACAACACAATTCCAATATTAAATAGTCATATTCTAGCATGATGTTCTTACCCTGCACAAGCCTGTAGACAGGCCAACATTGTTGCCAGAGTTTCAGGAGGCAGCTGAGCACTTTTGGGTTGGTCTTTCTCTGGGGCAAGTCCACCCAAAATTGAAGGGCAACGTCTCTTTAAAAAAGTCATGCACGCTTGTATAAAAGGCTCCTGAAAAAGTGAATGTTTCTCAATGTGAAATTGGTGTGCTTTTAAAATTAAAGATAACTAAGCGCTGTGACTAAAATCTATAAAAATAACATTTTGCTATCTTAGAAGCTTTTTCTTTCTAGAGATGTGGCTTAGTGACAGAACTCATGCCTTGCATGCACCACGTCCCAGTTTCCACACCTACCACAACAGAGAGGTAGTTTCTTTAGTACTTTAGCCAAAGAAACACTTGAAAGCAGAAATAAAAGGACAAACACTGCTTACCCCATGTTCTCGAATTTTATCTGTGAGCCACTTGTCAAGTTTGAGGTATTCACGACGAGAGGCAAGTGCAGCAAGATCAATAACAAAGGCAAACGGAGTACCATTTAGCAGCATTGATAAAGCCTAAAGAAAAAAAAAAGTATTAGAAACTATAGGTCAATCAGCAAGTAACTATCTGTGTAGCCTACTTTTCACAGAAAAAAATAAAACATACTGGCAGTATTTCTTTGGTCACAATTAGGAAAATGGGCTTCAGTTTAATAAATACCTACCTAACGCATTCAAGTATTAGTCAATTTATTTGGACAAATAAGAACTTCTTACAAATAATTTGACTAAATAAGTTGTTCTTATTTATCCAAATAAATTGACCGAAGGGTAGTAATGTTACCTACATTCTCCAAAATTGTATCTCACAGATTACTTATGAGAACAGTTCAATCATGACTTGCTTTAAATAGCCTCACATAGAGGACCAAAAAACATTTAGCATATCTAAACCTACTATCCCTCCCATCCATTCAAATCAGAAGGCAAAATTCTAAATCTCACTCACTGTATAACCCAGTTAACATATGAATTACTAAGGCAGTTATACTATAGAAAAAAAAATTTTTTTACCACTAGTAAGCCAGTGCCATTCTGTTCCTCTGAAGTCACTCACCTTCAAGTCCTGGGCCACATCAAGTATTCGAGACAATTTGGCCTGGTCATACTGCTCCCCTCTCATGTACCATTCAGCCATTGCATGCATGATAAGCTGGCGAATTGAGGGAGACTGTCCCTAAGAAAAAGAGAGAGGGGGAATGTTAAATGACAACAGTTCTGATAAGCAGAATTACAAATGTGTGGTGAATTTTACTTGTTATATAAACAAACATCAGATACCTCAGGGCACTTACAGGAACAAAAAAAATGTTACTTGTACATCATCTAAATAAATGGCTCCTACATCTAAACAAATCACTCACAAAGCTATTTCTTTTTCTGAGACAGGTCTCAGTCTCTAATTCAGGCTGGCCTTGAACTCACGATGTAGCTCAGACTAGCCTGAAAGGGCTGTTACCCTGCCTCAGTCTACTGAATGCAGGCATGTGCCACCATGCCCAGCCATGAAATGTTTTCTATATAAATCTGTTCATTCATTTTCAAACAAAATTAGCATACAGTATGATATGACATGATGTGAACATAATGTACACCAAAAACAAATTATAGTCAGTTGCAGTGATACATGCCTATATTCCCAGGTATTTGGGAAGCAGAGGCAAAAGAACAATGAGTTTGAGGACAGCATGGGCAACTTAGTGGGTTGCTGGTGCTATCTCAAAACTTAAAAATTTTAAGAAGGGAGATATACCTCATTACTCTTGGGTTTAATCCCCAATACTGCAAATAGAAATACATAAAGAAAGGGTTATATTCTGGGTTTCTGAGCTAATCTTGGCAGTTGAAGCACATAAACAACAAATGGACCTCAGTATTTCTCATAGAAATTAAAGCAAGAATATTCCTACTGCTATATCACATTTCAGTTAACTGTCCCAAGTGGCAGATGGTTTGATTAGGACAAATATTTATTCAGCTAGGAGTAAGGAGAAAGTTCATTTTAGCCTGCCCTTTCTACCCCACAATTGGAATGGTGTAAGGCAAATCTGAGCCTTATATAGTAGGCTTACTGTTGTTAAACATTTTGTAAACTGTTAAGTCTACCATGTGACCTGTACCTCTAGAAAAGGAGAAACTGGCTGAGTGGCATGAAGCTAAGGCTAATTATTCCTCATTTCTGTATCCTTAAGACTCCAAAAAATTTTAATAATTCAGATAAAGAAATGATACACAGATGGTTATGTCTTACCTGTCCATGCCATGCATAGTGCAAAATAATAGCAGAGTTAGGATGATTTCCAAGGAAGATTGGCATCAGAGTGGAAATGAGTTCATGGCGCAAGGTATGCCAGGAGGTGTTGATCTGTAGTAAGGCCAATACCAACATGTCTGGACAGTGTTTGATAGGGAAACTGAAGAGTTGTTTGACTTGCTCATACTGCCCAACCTCTGCAAGCCTCAGCAGAGATTCAATCAAATCCAAGCTCTTCCTAACAAAAATGAAAGAAAGATTCTCTATCAATGAAAAAATGTGTACAAAATTTTTGCTTTCTGTAAATTTTTGTGGTTGGTAAAGGTCAAACCCAGGACCTCACGTTATGCTAGGCAAGCATTATCTGTAAGCTACCCTAAGACTCAAAATTCACTTGCAAATTAAGTGAGACTAACTACCAGAACAAATGAAACTGGCTATTTGAGGAGGCCTATAGTTCAATCTCCAGCACCAAAAAGAAAAAGATTGTTATGCTTCTAGTTAAATGCAGTTTGAACAGGCAATTAACTGATAAAGGGCAGTATTTAAACCACTGAACATATACATAATTACAGATAACCCTGACCAAGCAGATTTTATGATGGGGTTAAGGGTGGGATGTGAAAACATAAATACACACAGTGGATAGAATTTACACTTAGTAAAATTTGTACCCAAAACACAGCCTTCAGACTTAACTCTGCTTAATGCACAGCTGACTTTAATCAAGCCTCAAACTCCAACTGTACCCTCAAGTCTGTAAAAGACACAGGGGGCAGAGAATGTACTAAGCACTGGAAACAAAATGGCTCAAACCCAGCGCACACTAGGAAATAAATGATGTGTGTGAATGACAAAAAAAAGAAATTTTGTGGTCATCGTTTGAGAATATAAATTATAGAAACCATAAAAGATGCTTTTAAGCCAATTGGGGAAACAAGTCTATACAGCTAGTTATAAATATGAAACTATTACTTTTTAAATGTGATAGTGACATAGCGCTTTTATAAAATAGCATAAGGCCTTTATCTGTCAAAATAAAATGAAAGTACCAGGTGTCGTACTGTGTACCTGTAATGCCAGTACTCAGGAGACTGAAAAAAAAAAAAAGATCGTGAGTTTTGGGCCAGGCTGGGCCATTTAGTGAGACCTTTTTCATGATTAAAAAAAACACAAAAGAGCTAGAGAAGTATCTCAATACATAGGAGGTAAGTTCCAGCTCCAAGACCAAAAAAAGAAAAACAAATATAATACAATAAAGTGAAGAAATATTACTGTAAATAGAAAAACTTAAAAAAAAAAACACCTTGCAAATGCAATTTTATTTACAACTGGGGAAAAGAACACACTCTAGAACAAACTACTACTTGGGTCAAACTTTCAGAATAGGGGTTAGCAAACCAAAATCCAAATCTCAAGCACTGCCTTGTTTCTGTAAGCAATGCTTCATGCCACATCCAAATTGTTTATTCTATTACCAGAGTTGAACGCTTACTACAGAAACTATTTTGCCTGTTAGTGTTTAAACCTAAGATGTTAAGTATTTTACTATTTTTTTAGGTGGCACCAAGGTGGAATCCAGACCTTCAGAAATTTTTTGATTGGAATTGGTTCTTGGTTTTGTTTTTGGTAAAACTTAATCTGCTGTATGTAGCTTCCAATTTCTAGGAGGCTCAAGAATTACAAGTATTCTGTCAGGCAAGATGGTATATGGCTGTAATCCCAGCACTTGGGAGACCAAGGCCACCCTGAGTTGAAAGGCCATCAAAAAACAGCTGACTGTCTCAAAGACAAAGACATCAGCAACAACAAAAAATAAGGCTGTAAAAATACCTAAGTATTTTTTCTGCCATATTCTTTCTTAAGGATCGCTCTTTTATTGTTGCCCTTTCTGTGACACATCAGATGTTAAAAGATAGAATACATTCTATAGCTAAGCATCACTTTCTGTAACTCAACAGGTAAAGAAATTTTACTAAACAGTATCTAGCAATATGTACTAGGAGGCCTAAAGAGGACTGAAGTGTTCTCATGTTGTGTTTTTTTGTTTTTTGTTTTTAAGACAAAATCTCACTATGTAGTCCAAGCAGGCCTCAAATTTATAGCAATAGTCATGCCTCAGGCTCTCTAGTGCTGGGGGTACAAGGATGTACCACTACCTCCAGTGAAAGAGCTTAACTGTTAAATCATATCTAATACTTGATGCTACATGATCCAATAAAGCTACACTTTGAGCTCTAATTTGTGATTCTCTTGCCATAACAACCTAGAATCCTGAGATTACATGTGAGTGCCACCACACCCAGTATACATAAATTTTTAAAGAGAATATTTAATCTTTTTGTTTTTTGAGACAAGCTCTCATTACATAGTATAGGTTGCCTTCAAATTCACAGTAATCTTCCTGACTCAGTTGGACTGCTGGGAACACAGGCATGTGCCACCATGCCCAGCGTATAATCTTTTACTTAAGAAAATCTGGTATTATCTAAAGGGCTTTAACTGCTCTGATATTTTCAATGATGGAAGTATCCCAGAAGCTGGTTTTTTATTACTCACTGGAGATGGTTCCAGGACTCTCCCAAGTAGCAAATCCAAGGATTCCAAGCCCACATATAAAATGATGGAAAAACTATGCATCAACATATCAAGAATTCATTTCTTGATTTGTAATACCTGCTTCAATCTAAATGCCTGGCAAATCATACGCTGTATTACTTATAGAACAGTAAGAAAAATAAGTGGACACGAGCAGTACTAATACTACTGTATTTTTCAACTATTCTGGACTCACAGTTGGCTAAATCCATCAATGTGAAACCCACAGATAAAAAAAGTACAAATGAGTTATAAATAAACTAATGAAAAAATGATGCAAGGGGCTGGGGATTTAGCTCAGTGGCATAGATCCCTGGGCTGGCATGTACAAGGTCATGAGTTTGATTCCCAGTACCCAAAAAAAAAAAAAAAAAAATGCAGATGACTCTGGAAACAACAAAGGCCACCCTCTTTTCTTGTAGCCATGTGTGATGCCAACAATTATAAAAATACCTTCATCACCTTTAACCTCACTTTCCTAAAGGAATCACTGAACAAAGAGCTCCAAGAAGAACCTAATGTATTCGCAGCAAGACAGGGCCATTCCTTTTGATAACTGGAACTGAATTTAGAAAAAACTAAGTAATTTCTGAAAATTTAAATAACTGCCTTATGTGTTTTTTTAGGTTTGTTTTTTAGGCCTACTAGTCTTCTTGTTAATCTGTGTATGTGATAACTAACTTTATAAGGTCTTAGAAAATAAAAAAAATCTGATGCCAGCAAAATAAAAGGGGAAGGGCAAAAAAAAATTGAGATGTGATGTACATGTATCAACTGACTACAGTTAATATAATCATTATGTACTACAAGCTTGTCTTGTTAAAAATGAGCAACTAAAAAAAAACCTTGTAAAAAAAAACAAGCCAAAATCATAGAAATTTTAATCCCACAGTAAAGTTTTCTATGCCTGCTCTGATCTGTCATTATCAAATTTAAGTTTATACTGGTAAAAAAAAAAAGAAATAATCACTGTCTTAAACAAAATGTGTACCTACATGAACTATTTGGCTTCTATCATTCTTAGAATTGCTACTGGAGACCTAAGTTCATTTTTCACTTAAGACCATCATTTGGTCTCTAAGAATTTGATTACTATATCCTGTGGGGAAAAAAACCTAGCAGAATTAATGCTTTTATTGAGTTTTTTATGCACCTGCCTATCAAATTTCTGTTATTTTCTTTTCAGGAAATTCCTAAATAGAATAACAGAAGATGAAAACTAAAAGACCACAAATAACATCTTGTCCAGCTCTTCTTGTTCTCCCCTCTTATAGTTGTATAGATAAAACACTGGGGGAGGGGGGGGAGGATGTTCCTCTCCTAGATTCGTTTCTATATTTTTAAAGTTAATTTGAAATATTAGAAAAGGAGATGATGAAGCATGGATTCTTCAAGTTATATAATTCAATATAATTTTGTATTTCTTGGGTTTTCATTTCTGTTCACATCAAAACAAACTATGTATGATGAAGTATCAATAACAAAAACATAATTTAGAAAGATTAAAAAACTAGACAATTTAGCTTAAAGTAGATTTCATGAATTGGCCATTTGGGGCAAGTTATGGAGAAATGAATGTACTAAGAGAAAACAACATTAATGTAGAAAGAAGTACAAATCTTACAAGATCATTCAATAGCTTTAAATTTTTGAGGATTTACAAAATGCCTAATAGCAAATCTTATAAGGACAGAGATATAACTAGTGATAACTAAAAGTTTTTTTTATGAAAACTTAAGGCTGGGAGTAGTGACACACCTGTAATCCAGTACTTGGTAAACTGAGGCAGGAAGATTCCAAAGTAAAAAGCTAATCTAGTCTATAGAACACCCTGTCTCACCAAACCATAATCAGCTATGCACCGTGCACACCTATAATCTCAGCAATTGGGAGAGTTACACAGATAGAGAAGGCCAGACTAGGCTAAACATAAGATCTTATCTCAAAACAATACAATAAAAATAAGCAAAAATAATTATTAACACACAAAACAAAACAAAGTCAAGTAGGACTAGGCAGGGTACTGGCATAACTCAGCGGTAAAAGATTTGCCTAGAATATGTAAACCCTATGTTTCATTCCTAGCACTGCAAAACAAAGTATGCTAATTAAAATTGCTGTTCCATTATAATCTGCTAGCTATATACTTTGTCACTGTTAGTTTTGCATTTCAAGAACAGAAATGACCCTTTTAAAGCAAAGTAGGATGAGACTACCATGTGGCAATTTCTCGATTGTCATCCTCTGGTGGTGCTTTCAGAATATCAGTGGCAACAGTATGACAAGGATAGTCAGCAAAACAGAAGATCTCTGGATTTATAAGGGAATGTTGAATGAAGGAAAGCTGGAACAAAGAAAAAAAAAAAGGTCCTTACTACCATAAATTGCTGTTGAGTGTTGCAAAAATCCAAAACATTTTCAATAGGTTAGTATGAGGGTAATTAGGAAGACAAATTCTCTTTAAAACTCAGTTCAGAAAAGCCAGAGGTACATAATGTAATAGCCTCTGAGAGAAAAAACATTAAACTACTGGAGAAAACCAGTTTGACTACTAAACCTGAAAAAATTCTGATTAGTAGCAGAACTATGATAATATCCTTTCAATCAGTGACAACCCCTGCTTTTCTGAGCTATGCAAAACAAATTCTACTTTATTACAGTATTTCATTTAATAGGTGCATGACAATATATAAAAAATAATTCATTTTATTTCCTCTTTCAGTAGCTAAATACTATTCACTCACCTGGCCTTCTGCATGTTTCCAAGGTCTATAAATGAAGTCTACTGGGAACACTTCCATACCTAAACCTCTCTGGATACCATAAACGACATTATGAAGTCCTTTACTGTCACGAATTTGAAATCCAGGATGGTCCAGTTCGTAAGTCACTTCCTTAAAATTTAAACTTGGGTTCTAACAAAAACAAAAGCATTTCTGATTTTAATGCACAAGTATGTATACACTTTGATACTTTATCTAAAGAAAGCAAATCAATCTTGAGATGAAATCAAGCTCTTCTACTTGGATGGGGAATAGTTTATTAGTAGCTTCTTTATGCTCCCAATACATGCTTAGTATATACAAGACTCTGGGTTTGATCTCAGAGTACAAGTATCCCAAGGTTTATAGATTTTCCTAAAATCTCAGAAAAGGTCTTTAAAAAGTTTCAAAACCAGATATGGCGGCATGCACCTATAATTCCCGCATCTGGGAGGATCAGGCAAAAGAATTTCAAGTTCTAATCCAGTTAGGAAAACTTACCAACTTAGTAATATCTCAAAATGCAAACAGGTAGTGTAGCTCACTGTGAAAGCCCTGGTTTCAATCCCCAATACCACTAAGCAGGGGGGAGGACCAACAACAACGAGCAACAGCAGCATAGAGAAGCATGCTACATGGAAGACTAGGGCAGAAAGACCCCAATTTTAAGGCCTGCCTGGGGAATCTGTAAGAGACTGTCTTTTTAAAAAATTAAATAAATAAAGCCAAGGATCACCAGATCGGGGCTACTGAGGACTATATAACATAGTAAGTTCAAGACAGGCCTGGACTACACAGTGAGACCTTGTCTCAAAAAACCTAAAACAAATAAAAAAGCTGACAAAGCAGCTTACTGATAAAACACTTTCTTAGGATGTCCTAGATTCAATCTCCAGCACATAAAGAAAAAATATTTTAAAACATGAAATAACAGAAGTTTGCCTTAACAGAACAGACTATTCATGCTACATTATGTATTTACAAGCAAATATATAATGAAGAGAAGCAATAAGTTACTGGGGTTTTTTTTTTTGGCAAGAGTGATACTTCTGAAGAAAATCCTATCAGGCTTTCAGGAGATATTCAGAAGGCACTGGCATTGTAAATACTAACATCTCCATGTTTGTTTTTATCTCCAAAGACTTTTTTAGTGGTAACACAAAGTACAAGTGGAAGATAATAATGTTGATGATCTTGATTCTACACAGACCTAGGTTACTGTGTCTGTATTTTAGTTTCTAACAACCACCATCACCAGCAGCAACAACTTTAAAAACATTTTTAAAAAGTGTTTTAGCACTAGAAATTGAACCTGAAGGCTTATATTAGCTAATAAACATGCCCAATACAAAAATGTTTTTCTGTAGTTTTTTTTGTTTTTTGAGACAAGGTTTCATTATGTATTTCAGGCTCATCTCAAACTTATGGTGATCCTCCTGCCTAAACTGAGTGCTGGGACTACAACAGGTGTGTGCAACCACACCTGGCTTTTCTGTAGTACTGAAGATTATACTCGGGGCTTTATATACAACATGAAACACTCTATCACTGAGCTACATCCCACGCCCAACAAAGTATTTTTGTGCTATTATATAATGTATTTGTGGGTTTGGCTTTGGGTTTTTGTTACTTTCTTTTGGAGTCAGTATATTGCCATGCTTCTCAGGCTGGCCCTGAACTCCTGGGCTCAAGCAATCATTTTACCGCACCCTTATGGATAACTGGGACTACAAAGAGTATTCCACTACACCAGTTATGTATTTCTTTTTTTTTTTTAAAAGTTCAATTAATACAAAAGTCAAAAGTGTTTTAAAATAAATTTATAAAATTATAACAAACTACGGTCAATTCATTATTAAACATTTTCTTACAAATTTAAAATACCTCCGATGTACTGCTTATAAAATTTGTAATAGTGTAATGTCATAGGCCTTCACACTCAATCACTAAGCTGCCAGAACAGGCACTATTCACTTTACATGCTCCATAAAGAGATACCATTTTTAAATTTTTTAGAGTGTATCTCCACTGTTCCTGTGTGTATCTAGGTGACACACAGGTTAAAATAAAATAGTATAGGACAGCCAGGCATAGTGGTGCATGTCTGTAGTCCCAGCACGCAAGAGGCTGAGACAGGAAGATTGTTGCATATTTGAGACCAGCCTAGGCTATAAAGTGAGGCCAGAGGATAGGAAAAAATGGCGGCTTGCTAGGGGATCAAGCGAAGAGTCTCTCCGGAGAAATCATACTAGAAGCTAGAATATGACAACATGGAGAGGGCCAGACAAATCGATAGCTGGAGGATTTAAAGTCGTGCTGAGACCGTGAACGTTGATAACAGGAGGCTGCAAATCCCGCGCCTTTAAATCAACAAACTGACCCGTGGACCCAGCAGGAAAAGCTGTGTTGCTTTTGGTGACTGCGGGTAACTGAGACCCGGGACTCCGAGTAGCAGCCAGGACTGCACCGCTGCACCAGAGGAGATCGTACAAGGCTTTGGAGTTCCAAATCTAAACGGTGCGCAGATATCTGATCGTTCCGCACTGTGCCGGGAGCACACGCTGTGCACCATTCCGCGCTGTGCCGGGAGTGCGGTAAAGGTGGGCAGCTTGGTGTGTGGTGGACCCGGAATGAGGACCTGCGCCGGACTCTGGTGAGTACTGGGAACCCCGCGGCTGCTGGGGTTGGCCAGAGAACATCTTGGAACTGGACAGTGCCCGCCACCACGGGGAAATCAATAACACAGAGTCTGGCAGCAGACATTTTAGTGTGTGGGCAGAAACTACAGCTCAGTGACATCACCAGGTCCCCCTGTAGGGATGGCTGGTAGAAGACATCTTGAAATTTGGCAGAGCCTGATTACGTGCTGGCTTCAGCTCCATACAGAGAACTAGTGGGAGACATCTTGGGTTTGGGCAGATCTGCTGTTCTGGTGCTCCTGTGACAGAGAGGTCTGGAAGAGAACAGCTGGGATTTGGGCAGAACCCTGTGCCATAGTGACATTAGTCAGCTGCTTCTGGTACAAAGAGAACTGGCAGGAGCTACTGGGGCTAAACCAAGCCTCTGCTTGGGGCCCAATAAGCGGATACAAAATAGTCACAACTCAGTGACAGCCAGAAAGTACAGCCTAATTTATGGATTAACTGGCACAGAGGCTAGAGACTAGCCTGTTCCGCCCCTGCATCCCAGCCTACCCCAGATAACAGTAAATTGGGGAGGACAGCAAAAACTCAAGTCAGCACGCTTCTGAAAGGCCCTAAGCAATTTGGAGAGGGCCAGAGAACCCAGGACAGTCTGAAAGAAACCAGAAACATGACAAGAGATAAAAATAAAAAAAAAAATCTCCAGCTGCCCAACAGGAGAAAATAAGCCCAGGAGAAGTAAACACTGAAGAGAACAAACACAGTAACCATCCATTGCTCGACACAGCATCAGCTGAAATTAAAAAGTACCTACATGATCTCATAGAGGAATTTAAAGCTGTACTCCTGATCCAAGTGAGGCAAGATATAAAGAGATTAATTAAAGAAATGACAAGCCCCGCCCAAGAGAACACAGATGGAAGAACTGAGGAAATCAGAAAAGAAAGAGAAACTTCTGAAGAAGAATTTAAACATAACTTAGAATACATGAAACAGATCCAAAGAGAATACCAGGAAACTAAAAACTCCATTGAACACTGGCAAAATGCCTTGACAGAAACTAAAGACAGCCTTCTGAAACTTGAAGAGAGATTTAGGGCATCTGATCGTGAAAGGAAAAGCCTCTTAAAAATAACAAGGAACCAGAAAAAAGCAATTCAAAAACTGTAGGATGACAAAAAAGATACATAACTTAAGAATAAAGAATGTAAGTGAGGAAGCAGGAGCAACCAAAAATGAAATACAAAAAATATTCACAGATATATTAAAGCAAAATTTCCCATGTATAGCAAAAAGAAATGATATCCAGATAAAAGAGGCATACAGAACACCAGCTACCTACAACCAAAACAGATCTACGCCTAGACATATAATAATCGAGATCCCAGAAATCCACCAAAAGAACAGAATATTAAAAGCAGCCAGAGAAAAGATGCAGATTACCTACAACGGGAAAACTATCAAAATAACAGCAGACTTATCAACACAAACTCTTAAGTCAAGAAGGGAGTGGGGAGAAATATTCCAAGTCCTGAAAGAAAAAAATATGCAACCAAAGTTCATATAGCCATCAAAACTCTCTCTCAAAATTAATGAAGAAATAGGATACTTTCAAGACAAGGAGGAACTGTGGGAGTTCGTGGCCACCAATCCAACCCTACAGAGAGCGCTGAAGGACATTACAGAGAAAGAGAGGAAGAGATACCAGGATTCCAGCAACAGTGGCAGAGAGGCCTCAGTGAATGGGGCAGACAATGGAATGAGGGAATAAGGTGGACAAATTATAGCAGAAAAGTGGAATAGCAGACATGAGGCAGAGATGGTAAGCTAGTCTTTAGTATAGACAGCTCTGAAACTATATTTTAAAAAAAGCAGAGGTCATTGTTAATGGTGTATAACGATTTAAAAGACACAGTAGTCCCTAGTGCCATATTTAGTTTGA
This sequence comes from Cavia porcellus, assembly GCF_034190915.1. Classification (NCBI taxonomy): domain Eukaryota; kingdom Metazoa; phylum Chordata; class Mammalia; order Rodentia; family Caviidae; genus Cavia; species Cavia porcellus. Next base: position 85,222,689 of record NW_026947487.1, read on the forward strand.
ATTTAATTTGTTCTGGTCTGTCCACTCATGTCAGATTTGAGGGCACAGACCTCTAGAACCAAAAATAGCAGGTTATACCATGGTAACTATCCTTACTTTCCTATTAACTTAAACTGAAATCCTGTATTACTTACATTGTCTTACTATGACTGATCGTAATTGAATCTGAATCATAAGACTATTGGTTGGCCTTGGCTGATTTTATTTGAAATTGGTACGCTTGTTAGCATCAACCCTAAAAGTAGAGGCAACTACTCTGAGCATGACAAGTTGTAAAGGATATCCATACTGGTATTAATTAGTAACAGCTCTCAAATCCTACAATGCTGTCAAAGTTAAGCTTTTATAAAAATAGGAGATACTATGTTTAACTATAATAAGCCAGTGTTGTGGACAAATCTATTGAAAATAACAAGAGAAAACATAGTAGCTACGGAAGATCATTTATATTGTAGTCTTATATATCTTATCCATTGCATGTTTTTCTAGGAAATTGTTTTGCTGTCTTGCTATGACTTGGTTTTCCCTATAATACAGAGAGGATAGATATATATGTAGAAATTCACACATGGGTTTTTTTTTTTTTTTTAATTATTTACTGGAACAGATTATATAATGCAAGATGTAAGGAACAGATACTCTGAGGAAGAGACGCTGAGAAACCCGACGCTTGTTTTGTAGCATTATAATATAAATTCTAGCAATCTATTGTTCGCTGATTAGAATGACATTGGACTGGTTTCTTGAGTTCAACTTCAGCATATGTAGAGATGGGGACGGCTATCACAAAGAGAATGAGAGATGCGATGGTAGTTACTATTGTCTTCCCTAATTTGGAACTTGAGGACCTAAAAAGACTCCATCATCCTGTAATGATTTGATTAGTTCTATAATATGCAATAAGTATATAAAGTGGGTGAAGATAGGGACAACTATTTGTAAGAAGCTAGAGACAGATAATGAAGATCTCCAGTGGACTTGCTTTGAAATCTGTATTTCTTTAAATTGTCTTTTTTTTTAAATGTTCTGTTCTGTTTTGATATGTTTAATTTTATCCTCTTTGAGATGTAAAACAAATGTGTAGGAATGATAATCATATTACTGAGCTTTTGTTCGATCATAGAGCAGAATGGTTTGTAGGGTCACTTTTTGAATGTCATTCTAAATACTTTAATTCTATAACCTGAACAGCTATTTCTAAGATGACAATGTGTAACTTATCAACCAGCAATTTCTTACCTTTTGTTTGTCTGTAATTTTGTATTACTTCTACCCTTTTTTTTTTTATCTCCATGTATTTTTTTTGTTTCCTTTTCTTTAAATAAATAAATAAATAAAGTGAGGCCAGACTGTGCTGTACAGTGAGACCCTGTCTTAAAAAGACCAAATATATATACAGTGCAGGATTTCAGTAGGGCTTTGAGGGGTGGGGGAGACAAATGCATAGGATGTTTAACAATCCCAAAGATTGAATTAAACAGATGAAGAACTTTACCAACAAAAAAGTTAGATAAGCTTACACCAGAAAAACACAGACAATAACCTGAGTTAAGCAAGCTGATATGACATGAACAACCATTCTGGAAAAGAATTAGTATGAAAAGCAAGCAAGCAAGCAAGCAAGCAAGCAGAGATGGATTATATAAAAAAAGTCAAAGAAAACCTAGGTGGCACACCTGACCAATGTGAGGAGTGTCAGAAATAGAAAACAAGGCAGATTAGTAGATCAAAATTCAATAACATCCTAAAAATGACAAGACACCACGCAAGCTGCATAGCAAGAGACTTGAGAGGCTGAGGCAGGAGGATCAACGTAAGTCTGAGGCCAGTCTAGGCTACATAATGAGTTCAAGGCCAGTCTGAACTACATAGTGAGATCTTGTCTCAAAAAGAGAAAAAAAAGAAGGAATAACAATTTTTAGACACAGCAGACTTCAAGTCAAAACTGTTTGAAGAGACCAATGATGACCACGGTTACACATTGGTAAAGAGAACAATTCAACAGGAAAAGCCCAATTGTAAATATGCACAGAATCTGGTACACCCGGTTTCATAAAACTACTGGACTTAAAAAAAAAAACAATAGATACAATGCAGGAGGCTTCAGTATCTCACTCTCACAACTAGGTCAACTAGACCCTTCCTCCCAGAATCAACATCGGAGATACACTATACCAGCGAATAAGTGAACTTGTTTCAACCACAAACAGAATATGCATTTTTCTCAAGAGCTTTTTCCAAACTACACATCTTTTAGGAGATAAAGCATGCATAATTAAAGACAAAAAAACTAAAATAATTCCCTGCACACCATTGGGTCATGATGGAATGAAGCTAGAAACCACAAGAGCCACAAAAATTGCACAAACAGATGGAGATTAAATAATGTTATTGAACAATCAATGGATCATAGAAAACGAGAGAAGAAATAATGTTCCTACCATCAAACAACAATGGAAGTCTAACATACTTTTGGAACACAATGAAAACAGTTCTGCGAGGGAAGATTATAGCTGTAATGCACATAGAAAGAACAGTGACCCTAAGTAACCTAATAGTGTATTTCAAAGTCCCAGAAAAACAACAGTTCAAATCTGAAACTAACAGAAGGACAGAATTTATAAAGATCAGGGTGGAAATTAATGAAATTGAGACTAAAACAACAAAGCAAAGGATCAGTGAATCACAAAGTTGATTCTCTTAAAGAGTAGGAATGGGATCTAGAGATGTCAAAGAGGGGAGGGAGTGAAGGGAAAGGAGAAGTAAAAAAGATCAAAATGAATACAAGTATGTATCAATTCTCCCATTTCCCTACGATGCCCGTTTTACTATTTTGCAAAAATATACTAATAAAACATTAAAAAACAGTAACACTTCTGCTCTTACTCAGATATATGTATATTTTATTAATAAAACCTTGCTAGGGATGTAACTCAGTGGCAACGCATTTACCTAGCATGTGCAAGGTCTTGGGTTCAACAATCCAAAAAACCATGAAGGGGAAAAAACCTGCTTGCTTTGGGCAATTTCATACAAATATCATGAATCAAAAAATCATAAAAAATAAGTCGGTACCAGGGATCGAACTCACGACTGCCTGCTTGCAAGGCAGGCGCTTATGCTGCTGAGCTAAATCTCCAGCCCCAGTATAAATTTTCTGATGAATGTGATCATTATGTATACCTGAAATGTACCAGAAAATTTTGACTTGAAGAAACAAATAAAATAAAATAGGAATAACTTATCCTCCCTTCAAATCATTATTATATGTAACTCACCAGTTCTTTGAGAACATCAATCAAGACTTCCACATTCCATGTGTGTGCCTGTGCGCCATCACTTTTATCTTTTCCATCACTCCAGATCCCACTGCCAGGGGCAGAGATACTCTATAGAAGTAAAACTTGAATTAAATAAATCCAATCAAATGTGTTCAACTCTGGACAGGACAACTAATTATACTGTAATTTAGTTTTAAAAAAAAATAAAGAAGACAGAGCATTCACCCTGTTGAATAGCTAAATTCAACAAACCTGTAGTGGAATGCCATCTGTTAACCCTGAATGAGTTCGAGCCATCATTCCCAAAACCCTTGCAACCTGGGCAGCTGTAACTTCTCGAACGCCAAACTGCATGATTATATTGCGACATTCTTCAATACTGAAATGGAAATGTAACTTTAAGAAAATGCTAACACACTCAAATAGAAAGAAATAAAAATGTTATTAATAAATGAACTTTTTGCAAAATCCTTAATTTTACCAACCCAGGCAGAGTAATAAGATCTCTTGTTATTTTTATGTAACTATGTAAAGTCACCTACTTTGGATCTAGTATCCACTTAAATGCAGCCTAACTTTTTCACTTTGCACCTTAAAGTTCAACTAAAATTAAAAGTGCACTTATCAAGCACTCACAAATATACTATTTCAGTAAGTGCGAATATGGTTTGTAATAAGGGATTTTAAAACATTTAGTTACACTAAAACTGAGAACAAACAATCATTAATGCCCTAAATAACTTACTCTCAGGAAAAAAAATTAATGATCATCTATATACTGCAGATAGGTGTTACTAAGTTAAGTGATTTTCTTTAGCACCCTTGGCAAGTGAGAAAAACATGTAAGAGGTAAGGTATAAAAAAAGCAGAAAAGGAAACGTGTAAGAAGACAGTCACGGTGAAGAAAATGAGGGATGGGCTAGGGAGGAAATTAGAGAGATTAAATATAAACTAATAGAAGTTCCATGACATTATTCTCTCTTCTTCCTCAAAAGCTACAAAATGCCTCTCCTGGAAACTAGGAACTCCTTGATTCCGAAAGTTAAAAAACTAAGGATAAAGACAAATTTTTACTTTTGGGGTATTTACAGCAGCTGACAACACTAGTATGGGGAAGACTTCAATTTAGATGCAAGAAATTTGAGGAGCAGATGATAAACTTAAAGAATCTCAAGGACTCATTTCAAAAAATTACATCGTATTTTGCACAGAAATAATGAAAAATCTGACATATCTTACTACCAACCTTGCACAAAAGCCATAGCCCACTTCTTGCATGAAATCAGCTAAAGAGCTCTCCATCATGGTCTTAGCTACCCCTCCAGAATCAGGCAGGATCCTGTCCATTAGAATGTCCCGTTTTTCAGGATATAAAAGTGGTGCAAGCACCACAGGACAGCGTTCTTGGGGAAAATCTGAGGGAGGAATAAGGATACAACTGCAATTCAGATTAAATACCAACAATCTTCTTTGATACACTCCCTGCTTCCTCAAGCCCTCAAACCCAACATGTGGACCACAAATTCATACTCAATACATAAATCACAAATTCATACTCAAAGCAAAGCTAAATTTTTCTAACCTGGTAACCCAATTTTAACTTCACACCAGTTTCAGAATTTTGAATTTTTCTTTAACCTGTAGACATTTAACTTTTTAATGTTAAGATCTAATATCTACTGAAAAATGCATACACTAAATACTAAGTTTTTTAACAGTGTGATCAATTCTACACAGTAAAGACACAACTTTCAGGGTATATCAGTGTCTATTTCACCAACAAAAAAAGAGCTTCCCATCACTCAGAAAGTTAATGGGGCCTGAAATTTAACTACATATTAACCTAAGGAAATAAATAAAAATAACACTGAAGCAGTCTGTTAGTACACCATCATTTGTTTGTTTTGGAACTGAATGCTTGAACTCATGATTTCTGCCCTGAGCTACATCCCTAACCCTTTGTTCTATTCTGAGATAAGAGTCTAACTAAATTGCCCAGGCTGGACTCAAAACTTTCCAACTTTCTGCCTTAGTCTCCCAGAGTGCTGGGATAACAGTTGTGTGTCACCATGCCCTGCCCTACTTACGTTTTTCAAAGTTTCTTCACCTTTGAAAATGAGGAAAACTCAATAAACATATATCCTGACATTACAATGCCAATAATGGAGAGAGTAATGTCAAATGATCAATTTTCAGCCTTCCGCTATGGTCTCTTTATGAGGGAAAAAGCAGGGAAATATGCCATGTCTCTCCTATGATTGGAATTTTAGATTACTGATAGGAGGTGTGGTGGCACATACCAATAACCCAAGTTTTGGGAGGCTGAAGCAGGAAGATTCTAAGTTCAAGCCTTGCATGGACAGCTCGGCAAGACCCTGTCGCAAAAATTAGTTTTCAAAAAAGTTCTGAGGCACTAAGCTCAGTGTCAAGATCGTTTATTGACTCATTAAGGAAAAAAATTATTGTAACTATGCTCATTTTAACCAGTTCTTTAATGACGCATCACTACGTTATTTTATTTTATTTTGTTTTATTTTATTGGTACCGGGGATTGAACTCACAATCTCACACTCAACAAGCAGGCACTTGTGCCACTGAAATAAATCCCTGGCCCTTCCATATTTTAAATAATAGTCTCTTACACAGAAAATTAACAACATAAGGGAAAAGAAAGTAAATCATTGCCTTCAGTTTCATTTGAAAAGTTTTTAAAATTTGTTTGTGACTATCTGAGTAAAACACGGTACAATAGCCTATGAAGAATCCCTTACCTCTGCGCAGTGTCTTAAGAAAAGCGTCTATCTGTTCCTGTCCAACTCCAAAGGCTCCCTTCTGCCCAAATAGGAGATGGGAGAGGAGGAGATGTAGGACCTCTATTGCTATATCTTGGAAGCCACCTTCTTGATTTCCACTAACGTCTGCGTCAATGTAAGAACGCAGAAGATCCGGAAGCTTCTGTTTAATAAACTGAGCAGCTAGAAGTCAGGTAAACCAAAAACAAGTTAATTTTGTACAACAGTAAAAAGTCCTATACCATCAAAATACAGATGATCAACCCTTTTCACTCACAAACTATCTCTAATGCTTTTACAGCTCTATGTGATGAGCACAAAGACATTTAACTACCAGGAGCTGACTAGCAAAAGTTTTAAAAGATAAAAAAATTCCTGATATCTTTTATACAATGTGAATACAGATAATGGTATGCTTCAACAACTGTTATAAAGGTAAATTTTATGTTTTTACTCCACAGCTAAACAACAGGAAATACTAATCTTAGAGTATCATACTGTAGGGGGAAAAGCAACTTACCAAAACCTCGGAGATCTGAACTCGAAGAATTCAAGAGGGCAAGACCAAAAATTACCTGAAACAAGAGGTAGTCACATTAACCAGTATAATGACTGTATTTTGCAGAGACGATGGCATGTGTCTGTAATCCCAACAGTAAGGAAGCTGAAGCAGGAAGAATTAAGAGTTCAAGGACAATCTGGGCTACAGAGCATTCAAATACCCTGAGTACACATCAAGACCCTGTCTCAAAAAACAAAAGCTAAGTTTGTGTCTAAAAATTTTCCCCAAGTCAAATATATACATATTTACAGAAAACAGTATGTGAAGGAACAAGTTGTAAAAAGCTGTGTTAGGATTAGATGTCATAGCACATGCCTGGAAATCCCAGCACTGGACATGGTGATGCAAGAGGATTTTTAAGTTTTAGGCCAGCCTGGGGTACTAATAAATTCCTGGTCTAGACTATACAAAGAGTCTTTTTAAGAAGGAATAACACAGCTGAGTATAATGGTACATATATATATAATTTCAGCACGTTGGAGGCTGAGGCAAAAGAGTCCCTGTGAGTTCAAAGGCAGCATGAGATACAAAGTGATCAAGATCAGTCTGAACTGCACAGTGGAACCCTGTTTCAAAAAAACGACAAAGACAGACAGACGGACGGACGGACGGACGGACGAGAAAAAGACATAGAAAACAGACAACTCACCACCAACACACACAGAAAGCTGTGCTATTTAAATTTTAATTTTGCTTATGTAAATCACTTACCTCTTGTACTTTGCTTAACTTAAGAACCTTACTCAGCTGGGCAAATAAGTGGGGTGCAGGCTTTAAACTCTGAAATAAACCAAATTTTATTTTAAAACAAGAGTTCAAATTCTCAGTTTTCAAAATTATACGTTCACTCAATTATATCACTATGTAAAAATAATAATACAATTCTGTGCTACTGCTATAAACAGTGTGCCATATGCTAAAACTATGGACTGACACACTTCAGTTTTCACAAGATATAGTTTTAATGAAATTCTACTTATTATCAAATGAACTGCCTTGATTTTCTAGTAAACTACAAGATACTCCAAAAAACTTAAAAAAAAAAAAAAATTAAAGGTAAGACATGACATTCAAACAAAACAACAATAAAAAATCAGAAGAAACAAACAACCAAACTAAGCTTTAGAGGCTTTTAAAAAACCCTAATAAGAAATCTCAAGCTCGGATTATTATTATTATTATTTTTTAAATCGGTACCAGGAATCAAACTCATGACCGCACACTTGCAAGGCAGGCGCTTATGCCGTTGAGCTAAATCCCCAGACCCCTCAAGTTAGGACTATTAAGGAAAAATAGCACCAACCTTCTGATAGTGCAATGGATTATCAATGGCATATGACAATGTTGAAATAAAATTTGGTTTTGTAATCAGCGACGCACACTCCTGAATCAGAAACTGAGTCTTTAAGAAAAAAATGAATTTTCATTAGTATTAACCATCAACTCACATAAATATCATATCAATCTACTACTTATAATGTATATTTTAATCACGATCACCGCTTTAAAAATACTAAACTGCAAACCAGATGTAGTGGCACATTCCTATAATCTCAGCACTGGTGAGGATGAGGCAGGATGATTGCCATGAGTCTGAGGCCACCCTGAGATATGCAGTGAGTTCAAGGCCAGCCTGACTACACAACAACACCTCATCTCAGAAACAAAGACAACCAAAAAAACTACTTTAAGACTATTAGCAACAAGTTTTAAACCAAAACTTTCACTAAATATGAATTCATGATCAAGATTACTATACACAATATTATGTCAAAACTGTTGTTACAGAGTAAAGAATCAGGCCAGGCATTCAATCTAGCATGAGATAACCTCTCTGCTGTACTAGCTTTACAAGAAGGATATCCTTATTCCTGCTTGCTTTAGATAGAGGTCTGGCCCTCACTCCCTAGTCCTCAATCAAGTAGTTGTAATGCTCTACAACCAGGCAGGAAAGGCGATAGAAAGAAAGAAGGAAAATGTCCCAACCCCTTTTAGTTAATAATTATTTCTTGATGCTACTTCCTTCATGTTGTTACATTCATTACGCTCAAAATTGCAATTCAATGAACTAATAGAGCTATGTAGTCAGATACTACAAGGTCTAAATACCTGATGAAAATCTTTGCCACTGCTTTTACCATCGCCACTGAAATCCACATGTGAGAATAGGCAGCGTAGTAAATGCCTGTCTGCCTCAGGACCGTGCCGATTCACAATCTAGAAAGAACAAAAATGAAAGATTAAAGGAAGGTTAGAAAACAAACAACAAATAAACAGGACTGGGGATACAGTTCAGTAGCAGAGCCTGCCTACTGCACATGAGGCCAAGGAACAATCTCCAGCATTATTGATGGAGGCACTTATCCACAGTGATTACACAGTGTTTTTAAAAGCTCTTGTTACTGGCAGGAAGACCAGAAAAACTACCATCTATCAATAACCATAAAACTTGACATGGTAATGAGACTACAAAAATACTAAGTAGCATCAGATCGTATTTATAGAAATAAAGTATTTTTTCAGCAAGTTTTAAGGCAGTAACCTCATGTTACTTGCATTCTCTCTACTAAAACAATTCTGATCCTTTATAGTCTATATGGCACAATGCTAACATTTGACTTCAAAAGCTACCCTTGAGCTCAATTAGTTTTTTGCAGTTCTTCAAACTTACCAATGTTTACATTACCTCCTCTCCCTACAAGTTCCAGACATCTATACCTGGGATTTATTCTCACTTCCTTTAGGCTTCTGCTCTAAAGTCACCTCATAATTCAATCTTCTGTAACTACCTTCACTAAAACAGCATCATAAGCTGACCCATTATTATCCTTAACTGCTTTATTTTTTATCCACAGCACTTAACCACTACCAAATAATGTTTACTGTCATCTTTAATTGCATAAGAGAATTAGTAATTATAGCTTACTTCTAGTCTAGAAAAGACCTTAACAAATTATGTGCTAAGTACCATATTTATTGAAAGTCAAACTAAAATGTTAAAATGTTTACATAATATGTACTAGACAGCACACCTTGCCCTTCCCTAATTCAATCCTCAAGTCTGCCAATATTTATCCTGATGGAGGAGATAAATATTTTAAACACACTTCATGAGCATAAAAATCCAATAATCTGGGGCTGGGGATTTAGCTCAGTGGCATAAACGCCTGACTTGCAAGCAGGCAGTCGTGAGTTCGATCCCTGATACCGATAAAAAAGAAAAAGACAAAAAAAAAAAAAAAATCCCATAATTTGTAAGTAAATTGCATATACAGTCCAATCTCCAAGCATTTGATCTGAATCATGGTAACTATGCAATAGTTGCTAAGTTATTTAACATATTTCAGCTTCCAATTTCCCACTCAGAAAATGTAGGTGAATTGTAGGCCTGAATCAAGAAGCCAAGCCGCGCCCTCCTGTAAGCCAGCCAGTGCCAAGGTGAAGAGACAAAAACTCCATGTGGAGCCTCTTCCAACTCCCACCCCAGTAAGCAGCCAGCTGATTCAGAAGAACACAGACTGAAATGATAGCAAGTTATAAAAAAACAAGTTAATGCTTGAATTATTCAATTGACTTTGCAGGTCTAAAGAGCATCTATTCAGAGGATAGTAATACACAATATTGCAAATATGGGCAATTTTCCTTCTGTCCAATATTCTTTGTTGCTTTGTCCCATTTTATTGTTTTATTCCCTTTAAAGATTTTTTTTTTTTTTTTTTTGGTCGTCTTTTTCCTTTTTATCGGTACCGGGGATCGAACTCACGACTGCCTGCTTGCAAGGCAGGCACTTATGCCGCTGAGCTAAACCTCCAGCCCCAATTCCCTTTAAAGTTAAACAAATAGTACACCTCAGGGGGAGAAAAAAAAGAAAAAGCAGGCATTACTAAGACCAATTATCCCTCAGAAACCCAATGAGTAATAATATGTATATAATATATACAATCCAACTCAAAAGTTATTGTGAATCCATTCCACTAGTTTTGTTATTGTTCCTTCATTAAAATTTTTAAAGACAAGAACTAATGTGTCCTAGCCCCAAGAATTATGAACATACTTCCCTCAAGAGCCTTGCCAACCAAAACAGATACCCTAGCAACTGGCAAGGCTGTGTGGCAGAAAGATTATATACCACATGGGCAATTTAGTAGAATTCTATATCAAAAAAAAAAAAAAAAAAGAACAACAACAACAAGAACTAAGGATATAGCTCAGCATAAAGGAACTGGGATTCAATCCCAGTATCACAATAAACAAATAAAATATAGAGAAATATTTAAAAGGTTACAGTGGGACACACCTGTAATCTCAGCCCTCATGAAATCGAGGATGGAGGATCAGAATTTTAAGGCCAGCCTGAACTACATAGTGAAACCCTATCTCATTCAATGGCAGGGCAAACATAAGGGTCTGGATTCAATCCCTTAGTGTAGTGGGAGGGAGGGGGGCGACCCTCCAAAAACCCAGAAACAAATAAAAAGTATATCAAAAACAAACCCAACCTTGATGAGATCAAAGATCTAAGATTCTATGAATCATCAAGCACCAATTTTTAATTTAAGTAATAGCCTAGCACATTACAATGACAGTAATCAGAAGAATGTACCTAAATACAAACATACCATACCAACACACACCTCAATATGTAACTATTTTTGAGATAATGGAGATTAAACCAAATACTGAGCTACAGCTTCAGCTTCGGTAGTTTATTTTATGCCAGGGACATAGCTCAGCGGCACAAGCACCTGCCTGGCAAGCATGAGGTCATGAGTTCAATCCAAAGCACCCCCCCCCAATTACAATTTTATATTATTTTAGACAGGGTCTTGCTATTGTAGTTCAGGTTGGCCCTGAATTCACAGTGATTCTCTTTCCTCAATCTCCCCAGTGCTGGGATTACAGGCATGTGCCATCATGCTCTGCTCCCCCCACTCCCACCGCAAAAAGTGTATTTTATGTATCTTTGCTTTTTTACATTTTAAAGAGATTAAAACAAAATAAAAATAAGATTTCAAAACAAGATGTCAGAAAATTAACAATGATCACTATGTTGTCTATTATCTTTGAAATAGTTGCTCAGATTATAAAATACAGGAATGTAAAGCAAATCAAACAATATAAACACAGTTTCATGAATAGAATTAACAGCACAATTATCTTGTGAGTATGTGTATCTGTTTTTTCCTTTTCTCTTCTTCCCCATTCCAGTTCTTTTCTTTTGAGCAGTGTCTTTCTCTTTCACAATACATATTTAAGTTTCCGAATCTCATTATTGTGGCCTAGCTCTAACCAATGCGCCTCCTTTCTGTTCTGTATGCGCCGTTTGAATAGAGCTTAAAATTCCATTTCCAGTAAAGACTTAAGTTTTAGCTCCTTGTAAATACCCCAAACCCCTTTCGCATGCTTCTGCAAGGTGTGCTGTTCTGAGAAAATGTTTAACCTCAGAGAGCATCAGAATGTACCAAGAACGTTATCTCAAATAGGTCGATAGCTTTGCAGTTTTTAGCTTTAAAAACCCCACCCCCTTCCGCCTATCTGTAATAAAATGTGCTGCTCCTTAAGAAAGGTTTAACCACAAGGAAATTACAGAAGATACCAAAAAAAGCCCAGATGCTATCAAACTGTATCAAAGTTCGCAACATTCTTGTGGTTTTTCCGGCTTTAAAAACCCAACTCTTTGGCTGTAAGGCGCCATCTTCCATATTGGCTCCCCAAGGCTGCGTAGCCAGGCCTGGCCTAAAGTAAAGCCTTTGCTCCCTAAATTTTAATTTCTTGCTTCCTTGGATTTTATTCCGGGGTCCGAGCTATCACAATTATGAGATAGCATCTATGATGCTTGGTACAACATCCAACTTGCAATCCTCAATCTTCAAAATAGCTTGGATAGTAGGCCTGTCCCCATCAAATCCAGCCATATTTAACTTTTCAAATACATTCCAACTCTTTAAAATAGTCATCCCAGATTTTTATTGTCCAATTTGTATGGACAGGTTTGGAGCTATTAAAAATAGTTTAGGCCAGGCACAGTGGTGCCTGCTGATAATACCAGCATTCAAGAGGCTGAGGCAGGACTCTTTCAGAAGTTTGAGGCCAGTCTCCGCTAACTGGTTAGTTGAAAGCCACTTAAAAACTACTTAGGAAGACCCTTTCTCAAAATAGCAAAAATAAATAAAGAAGAAGGAAGCCTGGGTGCCTGCTCCCTAAGATGGAACTCAGTGCTAGAGTAGTTCAAATATGCAACCACATGACGACAGCTGGTGACCCCAGAGGCCTCCATGGAGAGATGCCGAAAGAAGGACTGCACTAGCTGGTGGTTAAGTGCTGAGGGTTTGGTCCCCCATTCAAAAGAGTGACTGGCTGGGAGCTATCTAGGAAAAAGCTAACTGAGCTCAGAACTCAAGAGTGGCTTCCTGTTCCATCTAGTGGCTCCCACCTGCACAACAGCTGCAGGCTGAATGAATCTGGTCTCAGCCAGAAAGTGCAGGTTCCCTGAGATCACTGACTACCTTACCAAAAAGATACTGCTGGCTTGCTGGGCTAGACAGGCATGGATCAGGGTTCTGTCTCCATACTGTCTACCAATGACAACAGAGATGAATCTGGAAGTGGACTTTTTCTTTTCTATTCTTTTCTTTTTTTCTGTCTCTCATCTGCTTTTTGCTGTGGTGGTGGCTTTTTGTTCTTTTTCTCCTTCATTATTTCATTTTGTTTTATGAGTGTGAGTATACTTTCTAGCCTCTTTGTATATGGTTCTGTTATTATCTCTTTCCTCTTATCTTTACTGTCAGTCTTCTGTACCAGTTTCCCAAAGTTAGCCTGATCCCTTTGTCCTCCAGTCTTCTTCTAATCTCTTCCTCTTATTCTACTTCTCAAAACTGACACATTAAGGACTTGAATATTACATATAAATTTCTGGTTTTAGATGTTGTCACATAACCACAAATCTAGTTCATATAGTTAAAGATGGCAAATTAATGATTAGCTCAGTTTGTCATTTTCTAGGTTGTGTTTGATTCCATTGTCATAGCTGATAGCACCACTATAGCCAAAGGTGAATAACTGTTACAAACAGTTTTTCTTCTTGGTATTCCAAGACTGAGATTAACCAAGAGTCACAGAAAATACCATGATACAGTGCCAAAGAACCAGGGTCTGGGCCAAACAGGCAGCAACTTCTCATCCCCAAATTGAAGAGGTATGATCTTGCAACAGACTCAAAACCCAAAAACCAGTTACACTTGGAAGATACCTCAGAGAAGTAGTCATTTCCTAAGGGTTCTAAAGACTAGCAATAAAGCAATCTGCCATAGGTGATTTATAAGCACCACCCCAGGGATTAAGTGGAAAAAAAAGAAAGAAAATGAGAAGACACTTGTTCAGTGGCAAAGCACCTGCCTGGCAAGCACGAAGTTCTGAGTTCGATGCCCAGTACCAAAAAAAAAAAAAACCCCAAGATGCAACTCCAGTCATCCAGTTCACCAAAGGCAAACCCACAGGGCAATGAGGTGGGACAACCCAAAAGCCATCCACCTGGCTTCTCTAAAGTGGTAAAAACAAAGCAAGTGATGAGGCTCTAGAAAAAAAATCAAATCAGAAATAATTTCTCATATAACTGCAGTTGGTGTCCATAATGAAAACCATGCTAGGTAACTCTAGAGCAAATATAGACAAAAAGGTAAGAAGAACTTAAGAAAACTATGGAAGACATGAATGCTCAGCATAGGAAAGAAATGGAACTCATAAGGCAGATTTCAAGCAGATGTCCAAGAGAATAAAATTTCATTGAAAGTACCCACATCAGATTAAGCCAATGTGAGAGCAGAATCTCAGACACAGCAGAGAGGCTTGTGGTTTATGATCATGAAAGAAAGATTATTTAAAAATAGCAAGGGACTCAGGCTTCTGGTAAAGACGGTGGATAGGTAAGAGCAGAATACAGAGGCTCCCTGAGACAGACAACTCAGACCCTGAAATAAAACATCATGGGGAGTCCCTGACAGAGGGAGATGGATCCACTCGACCCAGGAAGAAACTAAAGCAAAAAGAAACAATCAAACACGCAGTCCTGGGGCTACTATTGAGACAGCTAAGATTCTCATGCACAGTCAGCTGATGTGAAATCCAGCGATAATCTTTGTTCAGAGTGCTTTTAGCCTGCTTTGGTTTGTTTAATCTCAACATAAATGAAGATATGGATAACTGCATGTATGTTTAAGTGTATAGGATTGATAACCATATTACTAAGTTTTTGTTGGATTAAAAGAACTGTTTGCAGTCTCGCTGTTTGAATCCCCACTTTGTATGTTTCACTTTTTGTACCTTGAACAACTATTTGTAAAAGGACAATATGCAATCATCAACTAGTGATTTCTTACTATTTTTCCTTTGAAACTATGTATTATTTCTACTCATTTTGTGTTTTCTTTAGCCTTTCTTTAAATAAAATTTTAAAAAAATAAAAAATAAAATAAAATCTAATTCTGTTGATATTTATAAAAAAAAAATGACCATGAGAAATCAATTCAGCAGTACTAGAGTAGGCAAAGAATAACACTGATTCCAGTCAATAAAACAATTAAAAAAAAAAAACTATTCACAAACATAGAAGAAAATTCCCAGGTAAAGAAAAAAAATTTGACATACAGATAAATGAGGCGTATAGAACTCCAAATGGCTACAATGGAGTGGGGGATGGACCTGACAGCCAGACTTACCATAGTCAAGATTCCAGAAATTCAACACAAGAAGAGAATCTTAAAAGTTATTAGGGAAAAGAAACAAATCACCTATAAAGGAAAGCTCATCAGAATCTCAGCTGACTGCTCAGCACCAATGCGCAAGTCAGGGAGAGTCTGGAGTGAAGTATTTCAAGTTTTAAAGGAAAACAACTTTCAACCCAGATGAGTAAGATACTTCCATAACAAAGAACATGAGGAAATTTATGACCACCAAACCAGCACTCCAAAATGTTTTGAAGGACATTCTAGAAAGAGGTAACATAGACTACAACTCCATGAACTCCAAGAAAAGGACTCCACCAAAGCAAAAAATTAAGGGGGGGAATGGGACAAACAACACATGACACAACAGGAAAATAATGACAAGGATAAACCAATATTTATCAGTTATTGTGGGAGACAACTCCAGTGTCTACCCTTGAATGCAAAACAATTGCTGCAACTTTGATTACTTGGAGACTTAGTTCCTTATACTGATATGTAGAGAGAGCCAGCTATGGTATTTCCTTCTCTCTTCAACTGGCTCTAAGAATTGCAAGTATGTAATCTATAAAACCGACAGACAGTCTTCTGTTTCCCGGCATAGTGTTATCGGTAAAAGATAAGAACACAGCGGGATGTTACAGTTCAAGGCTCCAAGGCTCTGAGAATGTCAACTGGGTAGGAGCCTCAAGGTTAAGGGGCTATGACTCCCCAGGGCACAAAAATTTATGTATCAGAAACAGAAGCAACAGCCTTCTAAAACAATTCAGTTGCTGCCTTAATTGGATTATGCAAATTGATTCTTCTACACATCTTTATCTCTGCATTCTGCAGAGATGCTTTTCTCCTCACTTGGCTAGCCAGCTCAATTACTCAGTAATTTCAATCATCCTCACTGTCACTCATCCCTGAGCCACCACCAACCTTCACAAGATAAAAAATTCTGGGAGAGCCCTAGGATCAGGGCCTTTGTCCAGCATCTTGGCAGGGATTGGATTTAGGACCTCTTGGCTGCCCTTTACTTGGAATGTGTCTTGGTGTCTACTCTCACTGTGGGTTACAATAGGATTACAATTATAACTTTTTGGATTGTGAAGAAAATTAGAAAGACTACAATACTTGGAGGACTGGGGAACAGCAGGGAGAGAGACGTGCGAAAGCTCTGAGAGCGGGAACTGGCAAACAAGTTGAGAGCGGGACTGGAGGGGAACCCTGCATTGACCTGCAATGAGTGAGAGGAACGGGGACCCTTCCATAGACTAGGAGGCTCCAAAAAGAGGACATTCTGGGACTGGCAGACTAGCCGGAACAGGACGCTGCAGTGACTTCAGTTGCATAATCCCCTCTCAAGTGGGATTGGTGGGGAGCGCTTGGCCTGGGTCACGCCGCTGACTAAGATCTCGTAGGCCACCCCAAACCAGGTCCCAGCGCCTGGCAGTGCACCCTAGCAATGAAGCCTTCAGTAGGTTGGGCCCAGCAGAGGGTGCCCAGGTCTATGTCTCCCTAGTACACTGCAGTGGGCAGGAACACCTAGCTGGCGGTTTCAAACAAACTGTAAACGACAAAGAAAATAACTGGGCCTCCTATATACGCTTGTATGGAAGGAACAAAAAGTATGGCAAGAGGGAGCAACAAGAAAGGGTCCTCAGTCCCCAATCCTGAGAACACTGATCCAGAAAAGGTAAATGCAAACGAGAATGAGGACAGAAAACATGCAATATCAGACATGGTACCAATGGACATAAAGCGTTATCTCTGGAGCCTCATAGACAAGTTCAAAAGTGAAATATTTAACAAAATAAAGCGAGATATAAATAGAATAGTTAGAGAAATGCTAAGTACTGCCCAAGAAAAAACAGATGGTGGAATGGAAGAACAGAAAAAAAGAGGAGAATTGTTTGATGGAGAAAATAGAGAAAACATAGAA
Organism: Cavia porcellus; assembly: GCF_034190915.1. Taxonomy (NCBI): domain Eukaryota; kingdom Metazoa; phylum Chordata; class Mammalia; order Rodentia; family Caviidae; genus Cavia; species Cavia porcellus. Next base: position 85,239,971 of record NW_026947487.1, read on the forward strand.
TACGTGAAGCAGGTTCAAAGAAATTACCAGGAAACTAAAAACTATTGAAAGCTGGCATAACAGCTTGAAAGAAACTAAGGATAGATTATCTGAACTGGAGGGCAGATTTGTAATGTGGGAGCATTAAATGAAAAACTTCTTAAAAATAACAAGAAAACAAACAGCAATGATACAAAAGCTAGAAGATGATAGGATCTGTAACTTAAGAATTAAGCACATAAAAGAAGAAGCAGGGACACAAACAAATGAACTACAAAGGCTATTCACAGAAATAATCCAGGAGAATTTAGCAAAAGGTAATTTAGCGAAAGGTAAAAATACTCAGATGTATGAGGCATACAGGACCCCAGCCACCTACCACCCAAACAGAGCTACACCCAGGCATATAATAATCAAAATTCCAGAAATCCAATATAAGAACAGAATATTAAAAGCCACCAGAGACAAGAAACAGATGACTTACAAGGGAACACCCATCAGAATTACAGCAGACTTCTCGGCACAAACCATAAAATCACAACGAACGTGGGGGGGGGGATAATTCAAGCTTTGAAAAATAATAACCTCCAGCCAAGATTGATATATCCTGTGCAACTGTCCCTAGAAATTGATGTAAAAACCAGGTGCTTCCAGGATAAAGAGGAACTAGGGGAATTTGCAACCACCAGTTCAACTCTACAAGGAATACTGCAGGATATTCTAAAAAAGAAACATACCAAGATTCCAAAAACAGTGGCAGAGAGGCCACAATGAATGAAGCAGAAAGCAAAATGAAGAAGACAAAATGACAACTAATGACAGAAAAAGAGCTCAACAGAAATGAGGCAGAGAAGGTTGGATGGTAGGAACAGCTATTTTGGAGAAAACAAGACACCATAATAGCTAGTGCTGATTTGGTATCATCTTGTTTTGAAGTCCCATCAAGCTTTTGTTCTTCTGTCTCCATTGGTCTTAACAGGTTGTATCTTACTGGATTTTATTATATGTGATAATATAAATAAAAACTTTTATAGACAAGATTATACAGAAACCACTGTTCATTTTCTGATAGTTGATTCTAAATATCCTGTAATACTGTCATTCTCTTGAATGGTTTTACATTGTCTTGATATGTTTGGTGCTACAGTATATGAAGTTATACTCAAAGATTTCAAGGAAAGACACTATGGTAAGTACTTTTATGTCGGGATATCTTGTGGTGAAACACTATTTTGCTCAAATGGTTATGTTTTGACCTGCGCTGTTTTGTTGTTATGCCCTCTTTTATCTCAAACTCTTTTTATTATTTACTTTATTTTTATCTTTTTAAATAAGGGAAAAATAAAAAATAGCAGGATATATTATAGTAACCCACTTTGATTTCCTATTAACTTTATTTGAAGCCCTGTATTGCTCTCACCATCTTGTTTTGACTGATTTTCCTCTATTCTGTTTTGCTTGATACTACAAACTTTGAAAGTATAGGCAACTGTGAAGACAGTAAGATTCATTATGACGCCCATTCTGATTGACTATTATCTTCTTTTAAAGTCCTATAATGTTTCCAGTGTTTTGGTTTGATTCTTTACTGTTTTGTTCAATTTTATTATAACTGATGATACAGGCAATTCTTTTTAAGATAGTAAGAGGCAGTATGGTAACCATTGTTGATTACCTTGTATTTTGTTTTTACATTATGTATTATGTCCATTCTTTTGATTTGACTGACTGTTTTGTTATGTCACATTTGGTTTTACTCTCTTCAAAAAAAAGTAATAAGAACTGTAGGAGCAATAAAACCCAAAATGTGTAATTGTCATTGTACAAAAGAGAGGAAAAGAAAGTGCTCTAAAGCATATAACTGCATGTATATTTAAGTGTATAAAATAGATAACTATAAAAAAAAAAGTTTTGTTGGATCATTGAACAGAACTGTTTGAGGTCTCACTCTTTGAAAGTCCACTTTATATGCTTTAATTTTGTAACTTGAACTATTTCCAAGATGACAATATGTAATCTATTAAGAAGTGATTTCCTATTTTTTCTGAAATTGTGTATAACTTGTACCCTTTTTCTGTTTTTTTTTTCTCCTTAAATAAAATTTTTTAAAAATACAAAAAAAAAACTTGGAGGACTATACACAGTATTTGAGATTATAACAGTGATCATCAATGTTAATGGTCTCAATTCAATCAGAAGACACAGACTACAGAATGGATCAAGAAGCAAGATCCAACAATATGCTGCATATGAAAAACACATTTAGCTCAAACAGAAACCCAGAGACTCAAAGCGGAAGAATGGAAAAGACTCAGCACGGTCAACATAAAACTAAAGAACCACTAAGCTGGAGGGCCTGATGCCACCAGACTCAAGGCTTACTATAAAGCTGTAGTAATAGAATAGTGAGGCACTGACAAGGGAATAGAAGACATATATGCTTAATGACTGTTTAGACTTAATGATCTGTCTTTTTTTGGATCAGTTCTGTATGTTTTGTTTATAGCCTGTCTTTTGTCTTTTCTTTTTGGACGGTATACCTTGTTTTTACAGTTTTCTAATTTTTGCTTATTGTATTGGATCACAGAATACAACAGTTTTCTGTTCTATTTATACATTACAGTACTGCCTGGTACATGTTATGCAAAGAAAAGCAAAGTCATCAAGTTGGAGTTTCCATGACCATATCTTTGTTGTGAATATTGTATTGTATACACCATATGCAACTCCTCATTTAGTGATCAATTCATTTAATGACCTAGAGTACTTGGTCACTGAACAAGAAACATGTTTATAATATGGAAGACAGTAAAACTTCTCAATAATAACGACACAGGAGAAAAGTTTCAGTAACCTTTGGTTTGGTAATGAGATATATCAAATGTATGATTCATGAAAGAAATAACCATAAAATGGATTTTATCAGAATTATTAAAAACTATTTGCTCTGGAAAAAGACAAACCACTGCCTGGGACAAAGTATTTGCAAATACATACTTGATAAAGAAGTATGACTCAAAAATCTCATATGATTCAGTAAGAAGACAAAGATTTGGATTAAGAAACAAGCAAAAAGATCTAAACATGCACTTCATCAAAGATGGCTACAGAGGGAAAAGTAAGTATGTGAAAAGGTGCTTCATATCATGTCATTATATAGAACTGTAAATTGAAATAATGAAAATAACAATGGCCAAAACCCAAAAGCTTTACAGCATGAAATCCTGAAGCTCTCATCAGAACAGGTGAAAATAGCATAGTTACTTTGGAAAACAGTTGTCAGTTTTCTTACAAAGTAATATTTTTTACCATACAATCTAGCAATTGTACCAGTGAAAACATGTCCTCCTGAAACTATGAACAGGGCTCAGCATAGTGAAAACACCTGTGATCCCAGCATTCAGGAGGATGAGACAAGATGGCCATAAATTTGAAGAAAGTATGGACTACATAGTAAGTTCAAGGCCAACCTGAATTGCACAGCAAGACCCTGTTTCACAGGGGCTGGGGGTTTAGCTCAGCGGCATAAGCACCTGCCTTGCAAGCAGGTGGTCGTGAGTTCGATCCCCGGTACCGATAAAAATGAAAAAGACAAAAAAAAAAAAAAAAAAAAAAAAAGACCCTGTTTCACAAAATCAAAAACAACAAAGATGTGCTTCAGTGGGTGAATGATAAATTGTTATATCCCAATAATGGAATCTAAATCAGATTTTAAAAAATGAACTATCCAGCCCTGAGAAAACATGGATAAATCTTAAATATTACTAAATAAACAAAGCCCAGCTGAAAAGGCTATATTGTATGATTACAATTGTCCAACATTCTGGAAAAAGAAAAACTATGGAGACAACAAAAAGACCTGTGGTTGCTAGGTTATGGGGGACTAACAAATAAGTAGGGCACAAAGCATTTTGGGAGTAGCAGAAGTATTCTGTATAATGCTGTGATGATGGATACCTGTTACTATGCATTTCTGCCCAAATTCAAAGAATGTATAATCCCAAGTATACCCTAGTATGAATCCCAAACCCTAATGTGAATTATGGGCTTTTAAAAATTTAACAGTAAGAGGGGCTGGAGATTTAGCTCAGAGGCATAAGCGCCTGCCTTGCAAGCAGGCAGTCGGGAGTTCGATCCCTGGTACCAATAAAAAGGAAAAAGACAAAAAAAAAATTTTTTTTAACAGTAAGAGGGGCTGGGGGTTTAGCTCAGCGGCATAAGCACCTGCCTTGAAAGCAGGCAGTTGTGAGTTCGATCTCCAGTACCAATAAAAATGAAAAAGACAAAAAAAAAAAAAAAATTAACAGTAGTTCGTTAGTTGTAGTAACAAGGTACCACACACCAATACAAAGTAGTAAGTAAGAGGAATAACTGGGAAGGGACCGAGAAACTTATGGGAACTCTATATTACGTGTTCAATTTTTTTCCACATTTAAAACCATTCTAAAAATAAAGCCTAGTAATAATAATTCCAAAAATTTTTTTTCTAATGCTTAAGTACTTTGTGCTTGCTTCAGCAGCACATACATTAACTTTAACAAAATACTATCTGTCTCTTGACAGGGTTTTGCTATGTAGTTCAGACTGGCTGTGAACTTACTATGTAGCCAAGGCTGGTCTCAAACACATAGCAATCCCACTGCATCAGCCTCCTAAATGCTGAGATAACAGGCATGTGCCACCACTCCTGGCTCATCCAAACATCATCTCTTAAGAAGCAGTCCAGAGATTCATTGCAGAGAGCTCACTGTTATCCCTTTAATGACAGACCAAATTTAGGTTTCTATTTGCAACTGGTAATTCAGAAATAAGAACTAAATGTGTAGCTTACTAATAGACCATTTGTTAGCAACCTGTAAGGCTGCGTTTGATACATAACAATGTCCCAAAAGATAAAACCAAATACAAAAGCATTAGTTTTACTTTATATAAAAGGTAATCTGTATTAATTTCATGATGTCTCAGTAAGTTTAGTATTAAAATATTTATATAAGTTCTTTCTTCTTTGCTTGCTGGGCATTGGTGGCAAATGCCTATAATGCCAGCACTTGGAGGCTGAGCCAGAAAATCACCATGAGTGACCAGCATAAAGTACCAGGTAAAACCCTGTCTCAAAAAACCAAAGAAACAAGTTTTCTACATAATTCTTGGCAGGCGAGAGACAGAAAGAGAGAGATATTGATTTGGAGGGGAGCAATCTCACTATGCAGTTTAAATTAGCATTGGACTCACCCTCACCCTGTAGCCCAAGTTGGCCTTGAACTCTGGTCTCAGCTCTCAGAATGCTGAATTACAGGCATGTACCACCATGCCTGGCTACTTTTTCTCTATTTTATTTAAATAATTTTTTTTCACAACAGCAACCACTATTTTTAAAGTGAAATATTACAGGTGTTAATGTTTAAGAATGTCGTAAAATTCTGACAAGGCAAATTCTCACCTTGTTGTCTCATGCATAAAATGTTAATACCAGCTAGCTCATATGTTTGTACCTAACACATTCAATAAATATTTTCCTTTATCACTAGAAGAAAAGAGTAAGCCAGATGTCTGATGGCACACAGCTGTAGTTCCAGAATTCAACTACATGGCAAGATTATGTCAATAAAGCAAAAAAAAAAAAAACAAAAAAAAAAAAACTAACAGAACAAAATTCATAGTCAAATAAGCCACAACAAAGCACAACACTAAAATATACCTGCCTCCCTAGTGTTGCAGGGAGCACATCAGTCTCAGAAAACAGTTCACCAACTATCCAAGGATCTGCAGTAAGCCTTTTCATCTCTCTCCAAAGAAAACCAAGAGTGCCAAGAACTAAACTTTGCTCCTATCCCATCTACAAAAGTACTACTTAAGACTCAAAGATACTACTGAAGAAATTTCACTTATCTAAAAACATATTTGCTAATTAGGTGACTGTCATTACAGTATTTGCTGATCATATTAAAAAGTATAAAAAAGCTAAATGTTCCTCAATAGGAGATATATGAAATTATTGCTCATACAATCTTTCACTTCAGCTTTATTTGAACACATACTAAATCTCAGGACTAAGAAATATAAAGACAGCCCCACGGTTTATGAGCTTCAAGCAGTCAAGAGCAATTATAGTATTCAAGCAGCCAGCTCAAGCAGAGCCTTACTACATACTATGTGTACAATTGTCACCAGATTCTCTTCTTGAACAAGTTCAACAGCCAGCTACTCCAGGATCTGAATCACTTGCAGAACCTTAAAATCTTCAGATGCCTTTCTGGGCAGCACTCAGCTAATAAAGAACTACCCACTGGGTATTCTCTTTGATACCTATGATGTATGATCTAGAATTTCATGATACAGTTGGTGAAAGTTTTGTTAGGAATGCACCCTAGTTCTATAAAATGTTTTCCTTGCTCCCTCAACCTCAGACATGTTGAAAATAAAGACACCTGCATTTAAAACTATCTCTTCTCTTATATGCTTCTGGAGAATATAAACTGCATTTTATGGGCAGCTTCAAGTGTTGAGTTTTTTAAACTGAGTGGCATAGAGATATATACACTATTTTTAAGGCTGGGCATGGTGAACATGCCTGTAAACCCAGCTACTTGGGGAGTTTGAGGCCATAGCATCGCCAAATTTAAGCTCAGTCTGGGCAAATCAGCAAGACTCTGTCTTAAAATATACAAAAGGGCTGTGATGTAGCTCAGCATAAGGATCCAATTCAATCCTTAATAACAAGACCAAAAAGTATAAGATACACCAAAGGCTTAAAATAACAGCTGCACAAAATTGTTAAGTCAGGCTAACCAGCACCGCATTCAAAATTTATTCAATTCAAAAGGATCTAGGACTACAGTTCAATGAATAGGAAAGTGCTTGCCTAGCATGCCTGAGGCCTTGGTTTTGATCCCTCGTACCACAAAACACCACCCAATGAAAATTCAAAATAAAGAAGGGAGGAAAAAAAATAATGAATCTAAAATGGATAAATAATACTGAATGTTTCTTAAAAGAAGAGAATTCTAGCAGTGGTAGGGTATATATCCAACACCAGCTACCTGGAAACTGAGACAGTAGGATCACAAGTTTAAGGTCAGCCTAGACCTCATAGTGAGTCTGAGGTCGCTCTGGACTAAAAATAGAGACTGACAGACAAAGTTAATTTAATTAGATAACAACAAAAAGCTGGGAAATGGTTCCCAGTTTTTTAAATATCACCTTGGGAAGGGTAGTAAGGAAATTAACTGCTAGCTGGGTGTAGTGGCACAAACACCTGTAACAGAACTCTAGGAGGTTGAGGCAGAAGGATCACAAGTCAGAGTCCAGCCTGGGCAACTGAGCAACTCAGTGAGACCCTGTCTCGATATCTGAAAAAAGGGTTGTGGGTATAACTCAATGCAAAAGCCATAGATCATCCTTGGTAATGCAAAAGTTAAAATAAAAGGAATGTGTATTAGTGAGGATGAAAACAAAATGAAACTCACACTGTTTTTAGAAATGAAAAACTTATGCTGTGCTTTGGAAAAAGTCTACCTGATATTAAAAACTTTAAAATAGGCTACAGGTAGGGATATATACCTCAATGGCATAACACTTGCCTCGCATGATGAGGCCCCCAAAGATTTTAATCCCCAACATGGTAAACAAAACAAAAAAGCTGAAGACAGAATTACTATATGATCTAGCAATTCCATTAGGTATATACTCAAGAAAAGTAAAAGCAAACATGCAGAAAAAATCTTATAAATAAATGTTAATAGCACTGTTTAATAGCCCAAAAAGTAGAGATAAACCTAAATATCTGCCAGCTAATGAAGAGATAAAATAGGAATATGCATACAACACAGTATTCAGCCATAAAAATGAAATACTGTTGGGCACAGTGGCATACACCTATAATCCCAGCACTTGGGAAGCTGAGACCGGAGCAATGCTGCAAGTTTAAGGCCAACCTGAGTCATACAGGAAGGGCTTATTTCAAAAAAGCAGAAAAGTACTGCCACATGCTACAACATGGATGGATGCCCCTTAAAAACATTATCAGTCAGGTTGGTTGCATATTCCTGTGATACCAGCACTACTGCTGGAAGGCTGATATGAAACCCAGTCCAGGTAATTTAGGCCCTGTGCTCTCTCAATACCAAAAAAAAACCGAAAACCTATATATAATTCCAATTTGATTTATACAAAATATCCAAAATAGGTAAATCCATTGAAGCCTAAAATTAGATGACTGGTCATCATCAACTGGGAAGAAATGGGAGGATGGTCCCTAACATACATGTCCTCGGGAATGATGCAACTGTTCTGGCTCTAGATAGTGGAGCTAACTGCATAACTCTGACTACAAATACTTAACTATAAAATTTTTTAAAGGTGAGGTTTTTGTTTGTTTGTTTCTTTCATAAACAGGATCTCACTATGTAGTTCAAGCTGGCCTTGAACTCACTATGGAATCTAGGCTAGCCTCACAGTGGAAAAGTCTACCTGATATTGAGGACCACAGTAATCCTCTGACTCAATCTCCCAAATGCTGCAATCACAGGCATGTGCTGCCAAGCTCAGCTTAAAGGAATAAATTTCACTATTTATGAATTAGCTGAACTTTTCTTATAATGAAGGAAAAAAAAGAAGTAGAACAAAACAAGTCAGATCATCAAATTCTATTTCTCTCCTCCCTTTTTTGAGGGGTTGGGGGTTGGTTCTTGGTATAGTTCACTGAATCTACTTTGTAGCTCAGGCTGGTTTCAAATGCTGTATCATTCTGCCTTAGCCACCCAAATGCTGGGATTACAGGCATGTACCAACACTCCTGGCTCCATTTTTAATACAGAATAATATGCTATGAAAATCTTAAAAGATTCAGATAAGACATCTTTTATATATATTACACTGGAAAAAAATTCCCTGAAGAGGCACAAGTTACTTCTTGCAACATACCCACATAAATTTCCAGCTTGCTTTTCACGGCAACAATGTTTATTTTCAGTCTAAATTACTTACATGCTGTATTTCCTGCTGGCTGGCTCGGTAGTTTTTCTTGGTTAAATTGTCCACCAGGTAGCTGATTTGAGACAAGGCCAGCGAGAGCGAGTCAAGATTCATTGCTGGTTGGGGCGGAAGCAGGCGGCCGAGCCCGGCGCAAAATCACCATTATTCCCCTTTAGTCACCGCAGAGGCAGGTTAATGCTTTCTTTGTAATTAGGCTATATCTGGTGTCTGTATAATGTCGTCAGTTCTTCTTTATCAGGGGTCTTACACTGTACTGAAACATGGCACCTATGAAAAAAATAAAATTCACAACTCTTAATTAGGAGAAAATAGAATTAAGTAATTTTCATCTTTTATCTTGGTATTATTTAAAATGCTATTAAGAATTTTAAAAAATAAATAAGATGTCTTAACTACTGCTGATAAAAGACAAATTTCAAAATTCAGTAAGGCCAATGTGAAAAGAAAACATTCCCCAAAAGTTTCACTTTTAGCAAGACAACCTACAATAATTATTTCTAGTTTTATTAATTTCAAGATACAATTTCCACTATGATTTTCAAAAGCAGCAGTAATAATTAAAATTAGGCTTTATTGAAAAGAATACTCACTTCACACATTCAGGCCCTCTTTCCAAAACCTATTTACAAGACCCTATTTACTCACCTTATTCCTTATGTTAGTGTTTCAAAGTCCGATATTCTGAAATTAAAGTTGTACTTTGGGATGTGTATTTTAATTATGAATGGTTATTTTAAAGGTAAATAAGGACCCCAGAAGTCCAATTCCTTCCTGCATTGCTGAACTGCTCACCAAAATAAGTCTAAAAGAAAAGCCAAAAATAGCTGTAAGCTAAAATGATAGAATGTTTCTCATTTTAACTCCAACCACTTGCTGGGTTAGAGGAAATATTTCCTATTTTAAAAAAGAAAAACAATTGGGCATGGCAGTGCACACCTGTAATTACTTCCAGCACTCAAGAGGCTGAGGCAGGAGGATCTTTGCAAGTCCCAGACTGACCTGGGCCACAAAGTGAGCTCAAGGCCAGACTGAACTGCCTGAGACCCTGTCTCAAACATGATAAAACAAAACAAAACAAAACAAAACATTAAAAAAGAAAAACATACCCCAAACTCCTGTTTTGTCTTAAGAATTCACAAGTACAAGTAAAACACAAAACTTTTGAAAGGAGCTCAGTTTATCTACAGCTTCATGTTCAGAAATTTGCTTATTCTAAATCCATTACAATCAGAACTCACCATGTAAGACACTGTAAGTTATAAAAATTAAAGTCCTTTTGGTAAGGGCATTTAATCTTTTAACAGTTTAGCAATATGGAAGGACATCACTGCTTCTCAGCCTTTTGGCAAAGATCAAGTACAGTAAGGATATAGAAAAATGACACAGGAGACTAGGGATTTGGCTCAGCAACATAACTCCTGTCTGGCAAGCGCTAGGGCATGAGTTCAATCCCCAGGATCCCAAAAAAGAAAAAAGGAAAAAAAAAAATGACACTGATTTATAAAGCAAAGATTCTACAAATACTATCAACTCCATATTCACCTAAAAGAAACCAAAAACAAGAATAGAAAGAGGGTAAGATACTTTTGTTCATTTTATAGTAGTAACACAAGAAAATTAAACTGTGCTAATAATAATACCCATTAGTTGTAACTGTACCTGCCTTCTATAAATTCTTAGAACAAGTACTTTCTTCATTTTACAGTGACAGCTTGTTTTAAGTGCCTTACTAGTAAAAATCCAAGTTGGAGAAACAATGCAATGAGCAGATTATGGGCAAACAGGATATACTACACCTAACAGTAATACAAACTGCTACAAACTTTGCTACAAGTGAAACTCTTATCAGCAATACTATAGTGTTTCTCAATGAAAGGGGAAAACTGTACAAGAGAAACTGTTCTTTATAAAAGTTTGTTCTTTTGAAACTGTCTAGCACCAATAACTGCTTCATTGTTTTGTAATTACTGCTTGACCCCTACAACCACAAGAGCATAATCAAACATACAGGATGCCTGATTGTACCATTGTACTGCTTCATAAACTGAAGATCATTAATACACCCTTGTAACAGATGAGCTCACCCACTTAGCTAATCGGAACTGCCTGCCAGGCTGTATTGTCTCACCTTTGTACCTCCTGCTTAGGCATCATAGAAAAGCCACAGACCACCAGAGACTGTGAGGTCTGACAGTTTGGAAATGGTCCCCATCAGTGTCCACTGACATAAATAAATAAATCTGCCTCCAAATCCTTGATGTCATTTCGGTGTTTCTGCTTGACACTGTAACACCACCTTGAACCTGTTAATTTCACTGTTAAGACAATAATTCTCCCAGGTACTGTCCTAAGAACTCATACGTAAACTGAGACTTTCACCATGATGGTGGAGTTTGAATAAAGCCACAAGCTGAGGACTTGTCTCAGTGGTAGAGCACTTCTCTAGGCGACTTAGGTTCAACTGCCAGCAGTGGGGGGGAAAAAACCCCACAGCCTCAAGAATGCCAAGCAAGGACCAGGAATACAGCTCAGCAGCATAAGCGCCTACCTGGCAAGCACATGGACGTGAGTTCAAACTCTGGTATCAGAAAAAAAAAAAAATGCTAGGCAAGCACTCTACCACTGAGCTGTAATTCCAGCACCTGCTGTATTCTTTACCATAGCAAAAAGAAAAACAAAGGGGGAAAAAATAAAAGGAAAACTATTTAAATAAATTATAGTATAGCCAAACAAGACACCTATTAAAAAGAATAAACATTCCAGGCCTGCTGGTACAAGTCTATAATCTCCAGCACAAGAGAATGGGGCAGGAACATCATGAGTTCTAACTTAGCTGCAGTAAGTTCAAGGACAGCTGGATCTATACATGTATTGAAACCTGTGTTGGGGGAAAAATACACATATATATAAAAGATGCCATTAAGACATTTTAAAAAGACATAAAATCTTAAGGATGAATCTGTGGGAAGCACTTCCTTTTCACCTACTTCATCTTTTAAATTAATCATTAGTTTATATAATATATACGGTTTTCCATTAACATAGGGGGCAGTACTGGGAATCAAACCTACATCCCCAGTCCTTTATTTTTTCCTCCCTTTTGGCACCAGGAATCATACTCACAACCTTGCCATTGCTAGGCAGGCACTATGCCACTGAACGATATCCCCAACCCAGTCTTTTATTTTTTTATTCTGAGAGGTCTCACTATATTGCTCAGGCTGACCTCTAACTTGTGATCCTCTTGCTTTTGCCTCTCCAGTAACTGGGATCACAGGTGCGTCATCACCATTCTGGACCTGTCTTTATTTCTTCAAGTTTACAAAGGGGTAAAATCTCACAGAGTAGCAGGGCTGCTGAGCAGGGTGGTGCACACCTATAATCCCAGCATTCTGGGAGGCTGAAGCAGGACTGAAATTTTATGCCAAAGCTGGGCAACTTAAGAGACCCTATCACAAAACAAAATAGGATAGAACAGAACAGAACCCAACATACCAAGGCCCGTGAGTTGAATCCCAAAATCCCTAATACTACACAAACACAAAACTTGAAGTATATAGCCAGAACTTTTTTCAACTCCTCTCTTCAAAAAACTCCTTTATTTACATCTAAAGTGTACATTTTTAGTGCCAAGTTAAAAAAAAAAAAGCAGTTTTTGGATGCTGCAAGTTCTGTTGAGCAAAATGACCTTCAAAGTGTATTTTATATGAGCAATATTATTTTACACAATACTGCAAACATCTAGGACTGTGAATGTAGTTCTGTAACACATGTACATAATATGCACAAGTTATTCCCATTGCAAAAACAACAACAAAAAACCAAACACTCTCTCCCTCCACAAAGAACAGAATAGTTTTCTCCCTCCACAAAGAACAGAACAGTTTTATCATGACTGGGATATTCTGATAACCCTATTAAGCTTTATGTATGGTGTAGCATGATTTAAGCAAATTAATGTTGATGTTCAAATCCTTCTCCAGATGTGGTGGCACACACCTGTAATCCTAGCACTCAGGGAGACTGAGGAAGTATTGCTGCAGAGTTCCAGACCAGCCTGGGCTACAAAGTAGTAAATTCAAGGCTAGTTTAAACTGCATTGTATAACCCTGTCTCAAACAAACAAACAAAAACCTTCAATATGATAGATTTTTAGGGCTGGGGATTTAGCTCAGCAGTGTAAGCGCCTGTCTGGCAAGTGCAAGGTCATGAGTTCGATCCCCAGTACTGCAAAAAAAAGATAGATTTTAAACACTTAATCCAAACTATCATCCCATGAGAGAAGCCCCATGAAAGCTGGGCATGCATGATGGCTCATACCTACCATCCCAGTACAGGAGGCTGAGGAAGGAGACTGAAGTTCAAAACCATAAAACATAAACCAATAAAACATAAAAAGGGGAACTGGGGATTTAGCTCAGCGTCATAAGCGCCTGCCTTGCAAGCAGGCAATTGAGAGTTCGATCCCCGGTACTGATAAAAAGGAAAAAGACCAAAAAAACAAAAAACATGAAAAGGGATAGGGCTACAGCTGGGTATGGTGGCACACACTTGTAATTCTAGCACTTGGGAGGTTGAGGTAGGTGGATCACTGCCAGTTTGATGCCAGCCTGAACTATATATAATGAAACTGCATCTCAAAACAAACCCAAAGAGCTAGGGATGTAGCCCAGGGGGAAGGCCCTAAATTCAATCCCCAGTACCACCAAAAGAAATTCCATCATCTGTCACCTGTATTACTCTGCTATCTTTTTATTTTGATGAGAATGTGCAATACTAAGAACTGAATCCAGGGGCTTTGCACAGAGCCACACCCCCTGCCCTTCACTTTTGAGAAAGGGGTCTTGCTAACTTCCACAGTTGCTCAGTGTGGCTTGAGTTTGTAACCCTCCCGCCTCAGCCTCCAGAATGCTGGCATGGCTGGAATGCACTACTACCACACCCAGCTATTCCTAGGGTTTTAACCAGCTTCTCTCATTCAACCACTGCTCTCTGCAGTCCATTTCAACACAACAGGAAGGAAAAATACTTTCCAAACACAGAAAACTCAAAACACATAACCTGTATTCAACATCCTCCAGGGAGTCAGAGTGGAAACCTGAGCCCCCTTCATAATAACTTGAGAACAGTTTCACAGGATCTGACCACTAATACTTTTCCGGCTTCCTTACTCTACCTCTCAGTTTCCATTAATCACAATGGCCTCTTTTCTTACTCCTTCCCAGAAATATTCCCACCTTAAGACCCCCGCCTCAGTCTAGATACAAATGGACCACTCCAAGCCTTATCAATGCCTCCACCAGGAAGATCATCTGAATATCCTATGCAAAACTGTAATGTCAGTAAATATATCCCTTGGCCCCATTCTTTCCACATTTCACTACCTAAAAAAATGTATAACATACATTTTCATCTGTCTTTTCATATTAGGATGTAAATTCTATGAAAGTGTTGATGGTAACTACCTCTTATTTTGAAAGCGTTGATGGTAACTACCTCTTATTTACCAATTTATAATTAAGTATTAAAGGAGTCAATGCTAAGTGCTCACTAAACATTTTCAAGTACGAAATATAAATGGAACTGAAGTTTTCTCTAACCTGGAGCTGTTGAGCATAACTCAGTGGCAGAAAATTTACTTTGTACCAAAGGTGGATGTTTAAATATAATCCCAAATAAGGAGACAAGCTCAAGGCCAGCCTAGACAATTTAGCAAAATCCTGTCTCAAAACAAGAACAGCCAGGGATATACTTCAGTACTTACTGGTTTAATCCCTAGTATCCCAGATGCTTCAAAGGGGAGGAAGCCAGATGTAGTGGCACATGCCTATAATCTCAGCACTCTGGGAAGTTAAATCAGGAGGATCCCAATTTAGAAAGACTCTCAAAATAATTTAAAAAAAAATAAAAAACTAGGGATATAACTTGTTTCCAAGGCCTGGGTTTAATTCCCAGGACCAAAATAATTTTTCAAAAAAAGCACACAAACTAACTGAAAATCTCCCAGTCAGATCCAACAATCACAAGTAATAACAAGATGATTTTTAACTTATCAACCTCAAGAGCATATACTACCAAGTTGTTAAATCCCTTCCAACTAACCTCTAACCTCATAATGTACATATAGATGCATTGCAATATCTATTTATAGGCTATGTTTATCCCAGATACTCTAATACAAAATTCTAAAGTTACTTTCTCACAAGCTCTCCACTAAAATGCTCATCTATTACATTAAGATCATTAGCTGAAAGCCAGGCATAGTGGCACATGCCTGTAATCTCAGCACTCAGAAGGCCGAGGCAGAAGAATTATTTGGAGTTCAAGGCCAGCCCGGGTTACAAAGTGAGCTCAAAGCCTGCCTGAACTGCATAGTAAAACCATGTCTCAAAGTGAAAAAAAAAAAATCATTGGGTATGGTTTAAAAAAAAAAAAAATCGCTGGGTTTGGTGACACATGCTTGTAATAACAGCACTCAGGAGGTTGAGGCAGGAGGATCACCATGAGTATAAGGCCAGCCCGGGCTACACTGTGAGTTCAAACCTATCTTGGACTACACAGTAAGACCTTGTCTCAAAAAAAAAAAGAAAGAAAGAAAGAAAGAAAGAAAGAAAGAAAGAAAGAAAGAAAGAAAAAAACACCTGCCTGGCAAGTGAAAGGTCACAAGTTCAATACCCAATACCAGAAAAAAAAGTCACTAAATAGATTCTAAGACACTCATTAAAATTTGTGACACAGGATAATTCTATTTGTATATTCACTGTCAACTTTTGGTCTGTATCTACCTAGAAAAGGAGATCAAATTTTTTAGTATTAAATTTCATATTAAGGCCAAAGCTTTTAAAGAACACCCAAAAATGACTGAAGTATCATTCCAACTGTGGGGTGAAGAGCTGCAGGGAGTTGGCATCTTACCACAGCTCAGGGTCTCCTTGACAGATGGAAAATCTGAAGTAACCTCAGGCTGACCTTGTGTTTTGGAAAATTAGTAGACATAACTGAGTTTTCAGAACTTCAGCGATCAAAATGGGCATAATTTTCTTCGATCATATTGGTGGTACTTGGCTGTTTTCTATGCATGCTGCAATACGGTCCCGACCAACCACTCAGAGCTCATCTCTACTAGATTTGTAGGCACCACCACAAAGCATTTTTTTTAAGAAGGTAGTTAACCTGCAGTACAGTGAAGTTTTAAGACTGGGTCATGCTCACTGGCGCCACAAGGTTCAAAATGTGAAATGCAAACACTTTTAACAGTTGGCCGGAGGTGGTGTGGCACACACCTATTATCTCAGCACTCAGCAGGCAGGGGAAGGAGAAACAACGCCAGTTTGAGGTCAGACTGGGCTACACTGTAAGACCCTGTCTCAAAAAGACAAAAGAAAAAGAAATTGCAATAGAAACTGGGATGGATCCGAGTTTGCTGTTGAAGACAATAAACAAGTGTTATAAAGGTCAAGTGATCTTGGACCATCCTCTTAAGTGGGCATATATCATCTCATTATTCTTAAAGAAAAGAGAAATCCCTATTTTCCCAGGTCTCCACTGAAAACAATAATCTATTTACATACAGTGTCACCTTAGCCATAAGAGTTGGATTCACAAACTGCAGAACAAGAAGTTACGAGAATCTAAAATGAACCTTTATTTAAAATTTTGTACTTTTCATCCAACCGCAGTGTGTAGAGTATTATGCAGATACTTTTCCCCCTATGTTTTACATTGTGAAGTAGAAGAGTCTACTTGCAGCTATATGGTGGGCTATGTGAGAAAAAAAAATCTGGCCTATTAAGAGTGAAGACGTATATTTCAGGTAAATTTTTAATAGAGAATATGTCAAGAGTACTTTTTTGTTTGTTTGAAACGGTATCATGCAGTTCAGGCTAGCCCTGAATTCACTATATAGCCCAGACTATGATTTCTCCTGCCTCAGCTTCCAGAATGCTGGGATTACAAGCATAAACTATCATATCTGGCTAACTTGTTTGTGTTGCATTTTAAAATTTTTGAAACTTAAGTTATTTCACTTGATTTGCTAGCTTGATACGCTCAGTGTTAGCATGGCTTGTGCTGGCTAGCATGGCATAGTCTCGTTGGAGATGAACCAAAGCCGACAGCCCATTCTTCCTTGTCAGTCTTGACTCAAAGATACCACCATTCCTGTTACTTGTTATCATCTAATTTGTGTTGATTAGAAACTTTCTGAAGGGGACAGAACTGCTTGGTTGTCTTTTTCCATGTAATTTAACCATACTTAATTAGATGTTTTTGGCCCTGTGTTGCTTTTAAAAACACATTATAAAAGAGCAGTATTTGATAAACAAAACAAAACAAAACAAAAAGGTTACTCAGAGGGCTTTTTTGTCATTAAAAAAGTACTTGTGTATCCTGCCAAAACCTGACTGTTTGCTGTGATTATGCCACTGCAATTGTAAGGGTGGAAACAACTATGTTTGTAAAGAAACAAAGTTAACAGCTACAATTCTGCAATAAAAAAGCTAAATCCTTCCAAGAAATTAAGTCTATTGCACTCTCTCCCTCAACACTTTTATTTAACACTGTATAGTGCACATGAAAAGGCAGACACTGGACAGCAACATACTGTAAGTCAACTGTTACCTGAATTGCACAATGTTTAAAATATGAAAACTACCGTATCTATGTAAATATGGCTTTTTATAGTGGGCAAGCGATGTAGCTCAGCCTTAAAAGAGTGCTTGCCCACGATGCTCAATCCTCTGGGTTTGATTCCTAACACTGAATGAAAAAAATACAGGGTGTGTGTATGTGTGAACTACCAAAAAAAAGTATAGACCAGGAAAAGAAAACCTTATATAAATATTCTGCCAGTTAATTTGAGCCTGAAGTGCTGGCACACACCTATAATCTCAGCGCTCAGGAGGCTGAGGCAGGAGTATCACTGAGATGGAGGGAGGCAGGAGTATCACTGAGATGGAGGCCAGCCTGGGCTACAAAGCCCTCAAGGCAAACCTGAACTGCAGAGTGAAACTTTGTCTCAAAGACACCCCCTCCAAAAAAAAAAAAAAACCTCACACGCAGCAATCTCAGAGACCAAAGTTACCCAAGCAGCAGTTCACCATACTAACTGTCTGGAAGCTGATGGCCACCAGTTTGAGTACCTGTTATTTAGAGGACATTTACCTGTAATTTACAGGACAAAGGTAACTTGGATTAATCTCATGATGTTTCAATAAATTTCTTATTGAAATATTTATAGTTTTTTCTTTCCTAAAGTATATATACGTTTTTGGCAGATTCTGTGTATGCATCAATGTACACACATGTATCTGTGTATCTACTACAATTAAAAGGAAAATAGCAATATAGAGGACAAAATTTGTACAAGGGTATTCTCAGCATTTTTCCTATTAGGACTAACTGAAAAATCCACTACTATAAATTTTTTCTACACACATGCCACAATAGTTCCCCCAACATGCAAAACAGCCACTGAATGTGATTCTGCCTTAAGCACATAGTACATCTTCAGAATGAACAAAGCATATGAAATGAAATTCACTTCTTAACCAGGGTGTGTGGTGATAGAGGATTATGCAAACCAGTACACTGATTGGTTTAGCATGGGCTAGATGTGGATAATGGGGAGACCCAGCCAATAGTCTTGCAATCTAAATGGAATAAAAACAGGAAGGAAGGCTCCCCTGTTTCTTTTCTGCTTGCCCTGTCGTGGGAGTTGTTTCTCCTCTGACATGCTTCCCTGTGTTAGAGCCAACAAACCTCTACAAACTGAACCTAAATAAACCTTCCCTCCTCTAATTTGTGGATGTCAGGTATAAAATATCCAGTAACAAAAAAAAGTAACTAAGGTAAGGCATGGTGGTGTTGCATACCTGCAATCCCAGCACTAGGGAGGTTGAGGCAGGATTGCTCTTTGAGGCTAGCCTGGGTTACATAGGCAAGTTCAAGGCCAGCCTGTACTACAGAGCAAGATTCTGTTTGTCTGTCACACACACACACACACACACACACACACACAATTATAATGGTTACAATGAGGCTTTTGCCTAAAATTGCATTAAAAAGAAATTCTATTTGGGCATGTGACACATGTCTATAAACCCAATTTGGGGTCAGATGTCGTGGCGCACACCTAATTCCAGCACTCAAGAGACTGAGGCAGGAGATCACCGCAAGTTCAAGGCCAGCCTGGGCTACAAAATGAGCTCAATGCCAGCCTGGAACTGCAGAGTAAAACCCTGTCTCAAAAAGACAAACAACAACAACAAAAAAAAAAAGACAAAGGAAGCCGAAACTAGACAAAAACAACTATTCTTACCATTCTTTTCTTGTTCTAGTATTGGGAATTGAACCCATGGAGACGTCGACAGGCACACCCTGCAAGCACTCTACTACTGAATCATATCCTCAGCCCATAACTATTGTTATGATGGCAAAATTAGGTGCTCAAATTTTCCCAAACTCAAAAATATACAATATAAAAAGTAGGTAACATAAACTATGGACTATGGGACATAATGATATTTCAATGTTTGGTGAAGGATGTTCTTAATGATAACGGGAGTCTATGTCCATCTAAGGGTATACAGCATATGGGAAATCTCTATTCCAAAATTGAATCTCCCATTCATTCAATTTTGCAGTGAACCTAAAACAGCTCTAGACAATAATCTTTTGGGGGCTTTTTTTTTTTTTTTCTGGTCTTTTTCGGTACCAGGGATCAAACTCACGACTGCACACTTGCAAGGCAGGCGCTTATGCCACTGAGCTAAATCCCCAGCCCCAGACAATAGACTTTTTAAAGTTAGAAGATAAAAACTAAAAAAGTGACAAACTTCCAAACTACATAAAAGGGAAACTGTTGAGCTCTTAGTACAAAGTTTAGGAAATATCTGGATATTGTATCTAAAACTATGCTTTTCTTCTACCTTGTATTTCAAATAATTAGTCCAGTATCACCAAAGTTTCTTGCAGTTTAGTATTGCATTCTGCATTTTAGAAATTTTATTCTAGCAACTGTAACAAAATTAACTATGACAAATACCTGGAGATTAATGCTGAGTTTTCCAAAATAAAAGGCTCCCAAGTATTTCCTAGATTTGCACTGCTAGCTGGGCACAGTGGCGCATGCCTGTAATCCCAGCACTTTGGAGGCTGAGACAGGACTGTTTTGAGTTTGAGACCAGCCTGGGCTACAAAGTGAGCTCAAGGCCAGCCTGACCTGCAGGTAGACCCTTTTGTCTCAAAAAGAAAAAAATTTGCTCACTCTACACTCCGAAAAGTTACATTTTTTTCAAATGTAAACACAAGGTTTCAGGTTCACCCTACCCTATAATTATTGCTTTCTCAAACAATGTTTTTTAATGACTAATTTGCTTTGCAACATTCTTGCAAATTTATAAGTAAAATTGCATTTTAGAAACTATGCAGGGGTGCAGAGGGGTTTTAGTTTTTTTTGTTGTTGTTGTTGTTGTTGTTTTTTTTTGGTGGTTGTTTTGATTTTGAGACAGGGTCTTGCTGTGTATTTCAAACTGGCCTCAAACTCTTAGGGATTCACCTGACTCAGCCTGGGGTCACAGGAGGGTGCCGCTGTATCAAATTAAGAGTTTTAGCTTATTTTAACATCAAAAACATTTCGTAAATATTGTAGCCAGAATCCAGGCAGGTGACATACACCTATAATCCCAGCACTCAGGAAGATAAGGAGGTTCCTGAGTTAAGGTCAGCCTGGGCCTCTCAAAGAGATTCTGTATTTACATAGATAAGTAAATAAATGATTGTATGCAGAATAATGGCCCACACTTTGTAACTCCAGCTATTTAGAAGGCTAAGGCAGGAGAATCACAAATTTGAGCTCAAGAGGAGTAATTTATCAACTTAGCCAGACCCTTATCTCAAAAAAATAATTTTTTGAATCACGAATCAAACTCAGGACCTCATACTTGCCAGGCAGACATTGTACCATTAAGCTAAATCTGGCCCACTTGAAAAAACAATATTAAGAGCTAGGCTAGGTATATAAATAATGGTTTAGGGTTCAATCCCTAGTACCACAAAATACTAAATCATGGTACACACACCTGTAATCCCAGCATTCAGGAGACCCAAAGGATGGGGTAGTTCAAGGCCAATGTGGTTTACACAGTATTTTCAAGAACAACTTGAACTATATAAGGAGACCCTGTCTCAAAGAAAGGGAAAAAAAAGATTAAATGAAGCAACAAAGGAATGAAAGGAGAGAGGGAGGAACAGAAAGGCAGGCAGATCTGAAAGAGAGACAGAGGGAGGGGAAAAGAAGATGTGAAGGGGAAAAAGGGAAGGGAAGGAGCTAGGTGTGGTGATACAAGCCTATATTCCCAGCACTTGGGAAGATGAGGCAGGAGGATCTGAGGTAGGGGACTACTGCAAATTCAAGACCAGCCTAGGCTACAAAGTAAGCTCAAGGTCTGCCTGAACTGCATAGTAAGACATTGTCTCAAAATAAAGGGGGGGGGGGGTAGAAAGAGGAGGGGAGTGGCAGGAGGTGAAGGGAGTAGAGGGAAGGGAAAGGAAGCAAAAAGGGTTCAGGGTGCCACTTAGTGGCAGAGCACCCTTTGAAGTCAATCTAATTAATGCAAAAAAAAAAAAAAAAATCCAAAAGAATAATAGAGTATTCATATAGTTCAGCAGCACAAGCTGCCTGCCTGGCAAATGTAAGGTCTGAGTTCAATTCCAGGTATCAAAAAAACTCAGAAAAAGAATCATTAGCAGTATAACTGCACACCTGTAATCTCATTACTCAGAAGGCTGAGGCAGGAGGATCTCTTCTAGTTCAAGGCCAGCCTGGGATACATAATGAGTCCAAGGCCAGGTTGAAATATATAGTGTGACCCTGTCTCAAAAAAACAAACACAAAACAAAACAGAGCCAGGGATTTAGTTCAGTGGCACAATGCCTGGCAAGCATAAGATTCTGTGTTCAATTTCAGTACCCAAAAACAAAATAAAGCAAAACCAACACAGCTAAAATTTCCATATATAAAGCCTTAAAGAGTCACTGGCATGCCACTTTTTGAAACTTTCCAGCAGGAAGTTTACTTTACTCATAGGGTTGTTTAAGAAATAGTTCAGACCCAGGGTGATGGCACATGCCTATAATTCCAGCACTCAGGAGCCTGAGGCAAAAGGATCACAATGAGTTTGAGACTAGCCTGAGCTATTGTGAGTTCTAGATCTGTCTGAACACAAGAAGACCGTCTCAATTAAGAAGTCCAACTCCTGATTCCCCACAAATAATAAATGCTTCAGCTAGTATTTTTATATGATTTAAAAGTTTTGTTCTTTTATAAAGAACATACCAAGTTCATAAAATACAGCACTTTATCCAGGCACAATGGTGCATACCTGTAATTTTGGGGGAGGCAAAAGGATTCTAAATTCAAGGCCCACAATTTAGAACTTGTCCTGAAATTTAAAAAGGGCTGGAGAAAAGCAGGATCCTCAATAAACAGGATGGGTACACACCTGTAATCTCAGCACTCTCAAAACAGTAAAACGGGCAGGCTAAGTTATAGTGTAAGACCCTGTCTCACAGAGCTGGGAATGTATGCAGCACAATGATACAGAGCACCCTACACTGGATTTCAAATACCTCACAACAGAATAAACAGCATGAGCTGGGGATGCAGCTCAGTGGCAAAAGCACCTGCCTGGCAAGCATAGGGTCCTGAGTTCGACTCCTGGTAAATTTAAAATTTTAAAAAGTGTTTTTTTTTTTATCGGTACCAGGGATCAAACTCACAACCGCCTGCTTGCAAGGCAGGTGCTTATGTCACTGAGCTAAATCCCCAGCCCCAAAAACAGTATTTCAAAGCAGCAATTCTTCCCTTTTTTTGGGGGGTGGGGGGTGGGGAGCAGTACTAGGACTGAACCCAGAGCTTTTACACTGAGCAACAGTCCCAACTCTTTTCTGTATTTCAAGACAGTCTTACTAAATTTCAAAATAGTACAGGATGGGCTTGAACTTATTGTCTTTCTGCCTCGTCTCCCAGCACAGTGGGAGTACAGGTATCACCACCATACCTGGCTCCAACTATTAGCTATCTCAAGAAGCAAACATCTAGCCAGGCATGGTGGCACAAGCCTATAATCCCAGGACTGGAGGCTGAGGTGGGAGGCTGAGGCAGGAGGATCCTTGCAAGTTGGAGACCAGTCTGGGCTACAAAGTGAGCTCAAGGCCAACCTGAACTACGTATCGAGACCTGTCTTAAAAAGATTTAAAAAGATTAAAAAAAAAAAGTGTAACAGTTTACAATTACAATTACAATCTTAGGGCTTGGAACACAGTTCAGTGGTATAATTCATGCTTTAATGCATGCAAAACCTGTAGTACCCCCTCAAAAATGTAATCTTGAAAGAAAAATTCAATTAGAATTACTGAGTTCAAATTTACTTCCACAGTATAAGACCTGGCCTGGTATGGTACTGTAACCCTGAAATCCCATCACTTGGGAGGCTGAGGCAGGAGGAACACATGCTCAAGTTCAGCCTGGACTATGCCAGATCCAAACAATAAATAAACGAACAGGGTGTGGTGGCCCACACTTCTAATCCCAGCACTCTGGAAAAGCTGAGACAGTAGATAGAAATTTCAAGGCCAACCTGAGCAATTTAGCAGGGATGCTGTCTCAAATATTGCTGGGGGACACAAATCAGTACAAAGGCCCTGGGTTCAATACCCAGTCACCACAAAAATGATAAAGGCACTAAAATTCTGCCAAGTGTGTGTATCTGTTATACCCGAATTCAGGAGGCTAAAGCAGAAGGATCACCACAAGTTCAAGGGCAGCCTAGAATACAAAATGAGAACCTGTCTCAAAAAAAAAAAAAAAAAAAAAAAAAAAAAAAAAAAAACTATACATTTTTAAAAGACTATCAAAGATTTTTTTGTTAGCTTACAAAATGAAGTAATCAGACTTATGAAGTTAGGAGGCTACAAAGACATTTCTTACAACTATGTCAGGATAGAACCAAAGCTTGCTTTTCTTTTTTAAAAAATTTAACTGAGGTCCTGGGCATTGAATGTAGTACGTTGGCAGTGAGGTATATCCACAGCTCTTTTTGTTTTTCTTTGAGACTTCCACTAAATTATCCAAGCTAGGCTTAAACCTGAGATCCTCCTGCCTCATCCTGGAAGAAGGGATGTTTACAAGCCAACCTCGCCCAAAAATGTATTTGCCAGAGGCAACATGAAGGAATTTGAAATGAGGCTTTACATGTTTTGAAAGACAGGCATTTACTGTTTTCACAACCATTTTTTTGTTTTTCAAAAACAGTACAAAATTAAGGAAGATGTCCTAGTAATTAGTTGGTAAGATGTATTTAAATAAAGAGCTCCAAGTTTTTTTTTTTAAGAGCTCAAGATTTAAACCCCTAGTAGAAATTCGACACAAGAAAACTAGCACCACAAATCCATTCAGGTGATACAGGTACCAAAAAATTAACTTCAGCTTTGTACTACTGTGCCATAAAAATTCTTCCTAAAAACTTCTACGATTACATTTAGGTTTTTAAAAAAGGCAGTAATTACTTTTGTTCAGTAGTTTACTTTTTCGTGCCTCAATTCTTCACATTTTCACCAAAAAGACCAACTCTCCAAATAAACTTCAACATACTACTTCAGCAAAAAAAGTATCCTAAAACATGATTTAACTGTTGCCATATATCTCATGAATTGCTTAACACTGTCCTGCCAGTCTTTGAAAGGGTAGAAATGCCAATCTGGACCATGGATCTGTAAAGCATTTAATCCAAATATCTCTGCAAAAGCAAATTTGTTCTTTCTTAAATCTGTTTGATCTACCTATTTCACAATGTTATACTTGCCCTCTCCCATTAATTTTACTCATGCTATTCCTTTTCAAAGAAATCATAAATGCTCAAGATTGTCTCAAAAAGTACATTCATTCACTTAATTACTGACTTAAAAAAAAAATCATGTAAACCAGGTGTGGCGGGTGCACGCCTCTAATACCAGCACACTGAGAAGCTGGGGTGGGAAATTCACAAATAGAAGCCCAACTTGGCAATTCTGCACCTTAGTGAGCCACGGGGTGGGGTTACAGGGGACTGAATTATAGAAAAATAGAGACATTGTTACTCAATTTTCAAGAAGACACTTCTAGCATCCTAAGAAATGTGACATTTGAGCCAGGCTTGGTGGTGCATACTTAAATTCCTTGTACTTCGGAGGTTGAGACCGCAAGACGGTGAATTTGAAGACACCCTGGATTACACAGCCAGTCCAAAACCACCCTAAATCTAGATTACCAAAAGTCTATCTCCAAAAATCAAAACTACAATACAAGTACAATAAAATAAAAGGGCTGGGAATGTGGGCCCTGGTTTTAACCCTCAGTACTAAGGGAGAGGTAGGTAAAAAATAAAGAGATGTGTTGACATTGGGGTTTGGGAGCGCAGCTCAGTGGTAGAGGGCTTGCCAAGGATACTTCAGATTCTGAGTTCATATCCAGCACACCACAAAAAAGAAAAATAAAGTGGCATTTGACTTGAGTGACTTCACGGGAAAAGTTTCTCACCAAGTTTACTTTAAATACAACGTTTTCAAACCACAGAGATCACTTTCTTTTGAAGCTACAAAGTATAGTCCTCATAAGGGTAACATCTTGTAAGCACAGGCAAGGGACCGCTGTGGGTGTTACTGCAAAAAGAGTATCTTCAATTTGGCCTGAAGCAACCTTCACAAAACCTGCAGCAAACTGCTCAGCAGCCCTGGGGCCTGCAAGTACTCGGCCCGTTGGAGGACACTGGCCCTGGATGAGCATGAGAGCCGCCACTGCACAGGCCCTGAGTTCAGCGCGGGGGGCCGGCTCTGGATAAAGTGTGAGCCAGGGCGCGCGAGTGAAACAAAAACCTGTGGCCAAGAAGTAACAAGGAAGTGCTCGCGCGCGCCCCTCCCACCGGCAGGACCCGAAACATCCGGCTGACACCGCGCCGGGGGCGCACGCGGGGGGTTGGCAGGCCGCTCTGGGACCCGGAACCGAACCGGGAGCCGGCAACAGCTCCGAACACGGTCCCCGCGCCCAGGAGTTAGAGCAGGGGGGCCCGAGGGTCGTAGCCCCGGAGCGCGGGAGAAAGGAGCGGAGCAGTTGAAAAGCTTGTGGGTCAGGGTGAGCAGAGCCCGCGCGAAGCGAGGTCCACAACAGACGCCACCGCCATCCTGAACCTCCAGGCCCGGGCTGGGGGCCACCGCGGGGCTCAGCCCGCGCCCAGCCCTGCGCTTCCAGGAGCCTGGCACCAGCCTCTTTCCTTCAGGATCCGAAGGCTCCGCGAACCACGGGGAGGACAGTCCGTCCTCTCCCGCCTCCCTCCACTCTCCCGTCCCGGCCGACCCTCGTTCCCCGGAGCTCCGGGAAACACTTCCAAGGGGCCCCAGGGCCAGCACGGATCCCTCTTCTACCCGTACTCGCGCACTCAGACTGACACCGTCCTTTTATGCCAGTCCCTGACCCCAGCCCACCTCACCTCAAGCGGTTCCGGCGGCGCTGGACACAGGAATCTCCTGGGTCCCCGACTCCGACTCTCCTCGACCCCCCTCTTCAGTTAACTCCGCTTGTTTCTCTACAAAATGGCGCCGGAGGTCGCGCGCTCACGTCGCGGCCTTTCCCCTCCCCGTTCCCATTTCATCATTCGCAGCCCGCCGGAGGAGGGATGGCCCCCAGCACTAGCCAATAACCGCAGCCGGCCCTCAGGTCTCGCCCAATCACCGACAGGCGCCCGCGGATTTAAACCAATCACACACTATCACTCGCAGAAATCGAGGAAGAAACCAAGCTCCTGCTAGCAACTACCAATCCGGACTCCTACTTCGCGGGTTTCGGCCAATTGCCTTTCACCAGTCCCTAGGGACGGGAGTCCGCGCCCTCGCGCCTCCGCTCCCGATTAGGGCCAATAGGGAGCCACCAATAACTTCGATTTGGGGCTCCAAGGACTTTCCACCTGCCTCAAGTCTTCAACCAATGAAGGGCCTGGCATTGCCTTTGAGAAACAATACAGGAGCATTCCCTGACGTCTCGCCTCCCTTATGCAGGAACTACTTAACAGATAGCGTGAAGTAGCCCCCTATTGTCCCCTCTTGAAATGACACGGCCTGGCCGACTCCGGGAATTGTAAACGGAAACGTTTCCCTGTCATCGTACTCCTTTAGATGGGAAAGCAAACCAGGAGCGGTCTAGAGCGAGACTCTGCACCGTGGGATACGTAGTCGTGCGCCCCGCCTCATTTCCCGTCGCAAGTGTAGTGCGTCATCGCTCCGCCACTGGCTTGCATCCTAGCGGAGCAATGCATGCTGGGGAATGTAGTCTCCAAGTACTCACCTAGTTTTATCTTCCTTTGCTGTAACAAGGGAACTTTCTTGGAATCTCTGCTTCTCCAAGAAGGGATGTGATTCACATGCTCACTTACGCCTTTAAGTCCAGCTACTCAGGAATCTGAGATAGTAGGAGCAGATCAGTTTGGGCAGTCTCCAAATAAAATTTATTTTGAATTTTTTTTTCTTTTTTGTCTTTTTCGTTTTTATCGGTACTAGGGATCGAACTCACGACTGCCTGCTTACAAGGCAGGCGCTTATGCCACTGAGCTAAATCCCCAGCCCTGCAAATAAAATTTAAAAAGTGCCGGGGATGAAGCATCATTCCCGGCGAGGGGCGAGGTGCATAACCCTGAAAAAATAAGTATGCGCCTTGCAGACAAGTATAAAAGCAAGCTCTCCCCATGGTTTGAGACCTGGAAGAAATGAAAATGAATGTGCTCTTTACCTCAGGAAATAGAAATTCAGGACATCTTTAGCAATGATTTGTTATTTATACTATAGTACGCAATTTGTAAGAATTTGTGGTCACCTATTTCCAAGTCAGAGAAGACTGAGAAGGAAATGTGAATTAATTGTTTCACTTTTTGAAAAACATCTATTATCTCTCCTTACCCTCCCGGCTAGGCTAAGTAGCTAAACTCTTAGCCATCAGTCTTACACTGGCTTATGTGCCCCCCAAACACTTGTTTTGTTAAAACTGTGGGAGAAAGGCCAAAAGTGGTAGCACACACCTGTAATCCCAGTACCCTGGAAACCAAGGCAGGAGGAACTCCGTGAGTTAAAGACGTGCCTAGACTACATAGTGAGACCTTGTTTCAAAACAAAACCCAAAAAATAAGAATAAATAAACCTGTGAGAGAACTCTCTCGCGCTTATAGTCCCAGCTATTCAGGAAGTTGAGGCAGGAGACTCCCTTGAGCCCTTGAGGAATTTGAAGAACAAATTTCAAAACCCTTCAACACATAAATACAATGGACTTCCCAAATTGGCAGGTATTATGTTCCTAGAGCACCCACGAATTATGAAAAACCGCAAGTTTCAGATATGGTCTGAAAAATGCCTATAAATGCTTGTTATGCTATTGCAGCATAACTTTTTAGTTCCCAAAGCAAATCCAGTAGTTCAAACGCCTCGTGGAGTACCTTAAACTTTTCCTGGTGTTTAGATTCACTGTCAGAAGCCTTAGAAGGTGTAGGCGATTATGGCAGCATCTTAGGGATCTTAGGGTTTTAGAAGAACGAAACTGAGAACACTGGAGATTGCTAGCTGCACGCAGCACAGCAACGTTTGATGCTGCAGATGTGTTAGTGCATCTTTCTGAGATGGTTTACAGAGCAACAGCCAATCAGCAGCAAGGAGAAATGAATAAAGCTCTCGGATTGGCTAAGTCCATAAAAACAATTGCGGAGGATATTTGCAGTTTCTGCAAAACAGCAGATTTTCAGAGAATAACTATTAGTTAGGGTCCAAAGAAAAATCCGTCAAGAACTGAGGCTATGAGAACTCTGAACCGGGACTTCAGCCGGGTATACCAGATATCATATTTCTCCAAAAATAAGACCTAACCAGAAAATAAGTCCTAGCTTACTTTTTCAAGATGATCATAATATAAATACCACCCCCAAAATAAGCCCCAATGAAGGTCAACACATGATGGATGTGTTCCATTATAAAATAATACTAATCTAATTAAATATAAAGAAAGTTTATTGAAATTAATACTTAAAATAAATGATAACAAAAATTGTAAATACCCAAGTAAGTGCCTTTGGACAAAAACTAAACACCTATGTAAACAGATGTACGCAAGACATTTCTAAATGACTGATCATTACAGACACAATGTACATATAATGTGTGCAAGGCCAGGAGTAGTGGGTGCACACCTGAAGTCCCATCACTCAGGAGAGACTGAGGCAGGAGGATCCCCTCAAGTTCAAGGCCAGCATGAGCTACATAGTGAGACCCTGTTTCAAACAAACAGTGCACTTAACAAACGAATATGGCTGTGTCTAGTATGAATCTTTGTAATTCAGTGCATTGTGTGTGTAATAGATGTACTCCATGCACTCATGTGAAATAAACATTTTCTGAATTTTGGCACCTGCAATTTTTTGTTGCTTTTATGTGGACCATCATTTTTTTTTTTTTTGTCTTTTTCATTTTTATCGGTACCAGGGATTGAACTCACGACTGCACACTTGCAAGGCAGGCTCTTATGCTGCTGAGCTAAATCCCCAGCCCCGTGGACCATCATTTTTAACTGTCATCATTTTGGTTATCACCTCTAACTTGTAAGTCTTCAATTAACACAATTTAGTAGAAACTTTGTGAAACACAGCCTACAAGAGGTTGTAACTTGGATGAATAATTCATATGATAAAATCACTGACAGCTGTGTTGCCCATGCACCATGAGCAGGCTACATGAACAAAAAGTGCCCATTTAAGGTGAGTTCTATTGCTGTACATGAGAGGTTGGAGCCAATGGTTCTACAGAAAACAGAGTCACAAGAAATTCAGGCCGAAATTTGGGGTTTGAAGAGTTATGGTTGGCCAGAAGATGATATTACTATATTTGAATAAACATAGATTTTTATACATGAACATGTGTAGATTTTTGTATGTGAATAAATGTAGATTGTTATAATGAAAAAATAAGACATCCCCTGAAAATAGACCCTATTGCATCTTTGGATAAAAATTAATATAAGATCTAATCTTATTTTCAGGGAAATAAAGTAGATAGAAAATAGAGGGCTGGTTATGATAGTGTTTGCTTTTAATACCAGCTTCTCAGGTTGAACCAGAAATATCCCAAGTTCAAGAGCAATTTGAGTAATTAACCAGACCCTTTCTCAGAATAAAATTTATAAGGCAAGGGCCAGGGATATAGCTCAATTCTAGAGTGCTAGAGACTAAGTATGAAGCCATGGATGGATTCCCAGCCCTTAATATTAAAAAAAATATTAAGAGACTGCATTCCTTGTTGCACCAAAAAAATTCTAAAAATTTTTGTGGGTTTTTTCCCCCACAACAAATTTAGTTTATACCTTGTTCAAGCATGGTGGCATGCACCTGTTATCCCAGCATTCAGAACACTGACGCAGAAGAATCACTGTGAGTTTGAGCCAGCCTGAGCTACATAGTAAGACACTGTCTCAAAAAAAAAATTTGTTGGCATCAGACTTAAAGGTGCATACCTGTAGCCCCAATAGTTGGGAGATTTAAGCAGGAGGTTCACAATTTTGAGGCTAAGCTGGACTATATAACTGGATTTTGTGTCAAAAAGAATTTTTTTTGGTACCGGGAATTGAACTCATGACTCAAAAAGAATTTTTTTTAAAGTAAATCTCTTCATGAATCAAGTAACATCTTAATCTATAAAATAGAGCAGGGGTCTTGAGGAGTTGAACAGAAGTTGCTTTTAGACAAAGGTTGCTAAAAGAGAAGGCTGAGAAAAGCAGAAAAAAATTGGATTGCTAGTTTTGGAGTTACTTTTGAAAAAGTTAAAGCAGAGGAATCTTAACATGTTTGCTAAAACTGCCTTTTTGGGGATTTGGCCATTTTCTCTCTAATTTTTTAGACTATTAGGTAAATGTGTTAGTTGTGTTTATTTATCTGGAATTTCAGCATGAGTGGCTCCATTTTGGTTTGACAGTTTGACTAACTGGGCCTAGTGCAGAAGCTCATCCCAATTCAGTGACTTTCTATAAACTTTAACAGTTGTGATGTTAGCAGTTAAAGGCTCCGTAAATAGACCAAGGATGAAGAATAAGGACGTTCATACACTATTGCTTATTTTTTTTTCCGCAAAGTCCTTACATTAAAACTATTGCTTATAAAAATTGCTAAAACCTCTATGGGTAGTTGCATTTTGGCCAAGTTTATCAAAACTGGAAATGGGTCAAGTATAGTGGCACATACCTGGAATCCAGGCACTTTGGAAGATTAGTGAAAGAGAATGGAGAGTTCAGTGATTTAGTAAGACCCAGTCTCAAAATAATAAAGAACAACAAAAGGCTCGACATGCAGCTCAGCACAAAGGCACTAGTTCACTCTTCAGTACCGTAAAAACAAAACAAAAAAAACCAATATACTGGGCATGGTGGCACACACCTGTAATCTTAGCACTGAGGAGGCTGAGGCAATAATATACTGAGTTTGAGGTCAAACCTGGCAACATCACGAGTGTGAAACTACTGTGGACTACTTAAGACTCTGTCTTTTGTGGGGGGGGTCTTTTTCATTTTTATCAGTACGAGGGATTGAACTCACGACCGCCTGCTTGCAAGGCAGGTGCTTATGCCGCTGAGCTAAATCCCCAGCTCCAAGACTCTGCCTTAAAAAAAAAAAAAAAAAAAAAAAACAGCCAGGCACTGTGGTATGTGCCTATAATTCCAGCACTTGGGAGGCTGAAGCAAGAGGATTGCCTTGAGCTCAAGGCCTGCCTAAACTACACAGTGAGTTCAAAACTAGCATAGAATACACAATGAATCTCTGTCTCAAAAACACTAAAGTAAGAAAGAAAACAAACAAAAGCATTGATAATACATAAACTAATCAACCCAGTAATCTTATGTCTAGAAATCTATTCTACCGATCAACATTGCACATGGATGCAAAGATGAGGGTATATAAATATTTCCTGATGCATTGTTTTGTTTTCATTTTTGATGCATTGTTTATGAGCCACAAAATGTTGGACAAAGCCAGCCATTTCAGTGCATGCTTAAAATCCACCACTCCAGAGGTTAAGGCAGGATTATTGGGAATTTGTGGCTAGTCTAGGCTGTACATCAAGTTCAAGGACAGCCTGAACTGTACATCTCAAAAACAAACAAACCAAAAATTGTGAACGGCTAAATCTTTTTTCAAGGCTTCAGCCTGCCTTCACCAGGAAAAAGTGCTGCTATTGTAAACCAAGGCTGTTCCAGGAGACCCTGTGCCCACACCCAGCCCCTTCTCTGGCCCGATGCCAACGTGTCTCCTAGGATTGAACAGGCCATGAGACTCAGCTAAGTACCTGGGAGATTTGCACAATAGTTTGGAAATCAGTCTTTCAATTAAGTGTCAGAATACTGGGTGGCTCTAACCCTTACTAGCAAAGCAGACTCACAGAACATTTACAAACTAGAAGAGGTAGTGGAGATTGCCTATTGGAGGCAATTTACTGTAAATTTTCAATTTACTGAGAAACTTGGAAATCACATCTAAAATGTTTTACTAGAGCATTTCACTAAAGCTATACTGAGAGCTGGGGTTTTAGCTCAGTGGTGTAAGCACTTGCCTGGTAAATGCAAGTTTGTAAGTTCAATCCTGGTACCACTAAATAAATAATAAATGATGTACTGAATATTTTGTAACTCAGCAATTACCAGTATAGAGGTAATGTATTTAAGAAGCTTTCAGTTATTCATCTGGCCCACAGCATTCTTCAGTTTTTTACTTCTCAAATATATATGGCAAACTCTGAAAGAGTTTTACAAAACTCTTAGTTTTCTGAAATAACCTGTAGAGGAAAATACAAGTGCCTAGAAATAAGAATCCCATTTTTAGCTGGGCATGTTGGTGCATGCCTGTAATCCCAGCACTCTGGGAAGCTGAAGCAAGAGGATCACAAATCAGAGCTCAGCCTGGGCAATTTAGGAAGTTACTGAGACATTATCTACAAAAAAGCAGTGAGAGAGGGTTGTGGATGTAGCTCCCTGTAAGGATCTCCAATATCACAACCAAAAAGAAAAAAGAAAAAAAAAAAGAAAGAAAGAAAACCTTTATGTTTGGTAGAGTAGGGGGAGCAAATATCTAGAGGGCATTGAGATGTTTTCAAATTGTGTTATAAAGTGTGTGAAGGGGCTGGGTATTTAGCTCAGCGGCATAAGCGCCTGCCTTACAAGCAGGCAGTCGTGAGTTCGATCCCTGGTACCGATAAAAAGAAAAAAGACAAAAAAATAAATAAATAAATCAAGTGTGTGAAGGTGCCTGGAAGAGCAGCGAGCAGAAATCCATGCCCCTATCATTCCATGATCCTAGCTGTCTGCCCCATTTTTCAAGTGAGTCATTAACTTCAATTAACAGTAGTTTTGGTTATGATGGGACTCTGTCCTATCCAAAGCCACTTCTGGCAACCTAACTCTAAATCCCAATCTCTTTCCAGCCCATTAGCACTGCTTAGCTTCAAAGCTTCTCACTCCCTGGGCCTAGCAGTTTGGTAGGACTTTTAGTGGCTCTCTTCTGGGAGTGTCCAGGGATGTACACTGAAAAAAGCCTTCTGAGAAATTCGGAAACCCAAGTCCTAACCAGGTTAAGCCACTAAGTAAGTCACTTTCCTTCTCTGGACTTCATTCTTTATTACTATTTTTTACACCAAATCTCCTCTCGGGGCATGGGCCTCTGGGGTCATCCTGCAATAGTTTAGTCTTTGGCACTGTCTCCACAGTTCAGAAGCTGCACAAGACCTCAAATGTGTCATCAGCATGTCCAGCATTTTGCCATGTTCTAGAAGCTACTCATCCTTGAGTATCTGTTTGCCTAACAGCCTTTTGAGGATACTCTTGATGATGTACCCTCCTCGAACATGTTGCATGAGTGAGCTGAGACA
Source organism: Cavia porcellus (assembly GCF_034190915.1). NCBI lineage: Eukaryota > Metazoa > Chordata > Mammalia > Rodentia > Caviidae > Cavia > Cavia porcellus. Next base: position 85,273,913 of record NW_026947487.1, read on the forward strand.
GAAAAGAAAAGGATATGGAAGAAGGAAGAGAAAAAGGAAGATTGGACCTTTGGGTCAAGCCTAAGCACGAAAAATGCCCAGAGCCAGCAGTGGAGTTTGGGATTAGTGGTACTTTGTGATTTACAACCATCTCTAGATCTTCAGTATTGCTGGCACCATAAGTCCCTGTGAGTCTCTGGGTAAATGGGATTGTTGAACAGGGAAGGAGGGAGGCCCTTTGCAGTTGTAGCAAAGTACAAGGGTTCAGCACATAGTGGGAAAAAGAGAGAAGATGTAGGTAAAAGGGCAGAGCTCCAGGGCTAAGAATCTGTAGAGGGAGTGGATTGAGGGCCACTGTGAAGACTCCTTCCCCACAGCAGCTCTGGGGCACATGCAGGTATATTAGCCAAACATTTCCCAGAAGCCCCTCCTCTTTTGATAGTCTTCAGAAGGACCTCTGTCAAAAACATAAATAAATAAAAGTATTTTGTCTCACCTGTACCTTGGGACCTGTTGGGGGAAGGACTGAGGTATTTAGCCATTTTACAGATCATAAAATAGAGTCTGATTTAGAAGCAAAGGCATACACCTATAATCCAGCCCTTGGGAGTTTGAGGCCAACCTGGGCTCCACAGTGAGTTTATGGCTAGCCTGAATTTTATAGCAAGACTCAAATCTCAGAAAAGCAAAGCAAAGCAAAACAAAGCCTGAGTGCTTGAGTCACCAGGCATGCTGCCACATACCTGTAATCCTAGCACTCAGGAGCCCGAGGCAGAAGGATTGCTATGAGTTTGAGGCTTGCCTGGGCTACATAGTGAGACCCTGTCCCAAAAAACCAACCAAACAAATGAACAAATAAAAAGAAAAACAAAAGAGGTTGAGTCACTTGCCCAAGCTCATATATTTAGTCAATGGCAGGGGAAGGATTGAAATCCAAATGGTTTAATTTTAGGGTCCATATTCTCAGTTGCCAAGTTGAGCAAGCTGTGATTTGTCTTTTTTCCCCTTTGCAGTGTTTTGGAAGTGCTGGACCCCTGGACCATAAACCCGGCTCTAAACTGTGTTTGGAAACCACCGTATGAGATTCCCAGTTACCCAGCTATGTTACTGACTGGATATTTCCCAAACCAAAAAGTGAGCAGGGTGCCTGTACAGCTCAGTGGTGGAATGCTTGCCAAGCATGCACAAAAACTGGATTCAATCTTTGGCACTGTCCAAAAATTCAACCCAATTAAAAGTAAGTTAGTGAGAGAGATAGGTTCTAAAAGTATTGCTCTGTTTGGTATTTTCCAGGTAAGTTTACATTCAGATTCTTATGTTCTGTCCTTAGTGGGCAATTATGTCTGAAGACCAATAGGAAACTTGACTCTTCTTTCATGGTTATTTTTCTCTCTGCCGCCTTTCATAAGTGAAAAAATAAATAAAATAAATAAATGGAAAAGGAGCTAAGGCAGAAATAGGGACGTCCACACAGAATGTGCTCTGGCTGATGAATGTTTGTAAATAGGCAGGCAGGTCTGAGAAATCTTCCCAGGCTCCAGAAAAATATACAGACTCGGAGATTACTGACGGAATTCAGAGCAGGACACATTCTGTGACTCTGACCAGGCTTGTACTTCTTCTCTGAATGCAGACCTGATATTTAAGCAATTGCCCCAAACCTGGACCATCAGCCTCAGCTGTTCATCCTTCACCCATCTGGGCTGCCTACCTTGGCAAGCAGTTTTCTTTTTTTTTTTTTTTAATTTTAAAGATAGCAAAGGCAAATAGTTTCATTTAGCATTATACATATTTCCTTGGGCCCCATCTTAGCCCTCCAACTTACACTTTAATTTCTTTTCTCTTTTTCGTGCTTTCTTTCTTGCTTAGCGCTCTTCCCCCGTCCCTCCCCTCCTCTTCCTTCTCCTTCTCTTTCTCCTTCTCCTTTTTCGTGCTGGGGATCTAACCCAGGGCCTTAAGCATACCAAGCACATACTCTTTCTACCACTTGAACTAGTTGCTACAATTCACACCTTTACCTAATACCCCTCTCTTCCATTCTCTTAGGGAGCTCAGCAAGATAAACTAAACCAGTATGCTGACCCAGAGGGGCAGAGTGGATAAACTGAGGACTGTCCACCAAACTCCTCTTTCCCACTCCACATTTCCTTCTCTAGCTTATAAATTTATCTGACACTCAATCTCTCCCAAACACAGTATAGTGTTAGGAATCTGATAATAGTCTATACCTTTAAGGTATTTACCTTGCTCGTGGAAAAACAAAAGATGGAACAAGTGATAATTAGTAAATGATTCAAAGTTATAAATTATCTATAGAATAAATGGGTCAAAAATTTCAAGACTGGACACCATACTGCGTGCCTATATTCTCAGCTACTTGGGAGATTAGGCAGGAGAATGGCAAGTTTGAATTCAGTCTGAGCAGTTTAGTGAATTGCTGCGGTCTCAAAAGGAAATAGCAGGGCATGGTGGTGCACACCTGTAATCCCAGCACTTGGGTGGCGGAGGCGAGATTGCTGTGAGTTTGAGACCAGCCTGGACTACAAAAAAGAACTATAACTGTCTCAAAAAAGACAAAACAAAAAGCAAAGTAGCTGAATGTGGTGGCGTGGGCCTGTGATCCCAGTCCTTGGGAAGCAGAGGCAGGACAATTACCATGAGCTCTAGGCCAGCCTGAGCTGTATAGCGGGTTCCAGCCTGGCCCGAGCTTTTGAGACAGGTCTCAAAAGAAAAAAAAAGACTTCTGGGAAAATAGTGGGAAAGCAAGCAACAAAAACTCAGCCTCTCTGAGATTCAGAATCCAGACACAGGATAACAACAACCTGGGGAAGAGAAAAAGAGAGTAGATTCCCAGGAAGGATCTGACAGGGAATTTTTTCTTAAAGTTTGCTGAGACAGTGTCTTGCCATGTAGTTCAGGCTGGCCTTGAACTCACTGAGTATCCCCAGGCTGGCCTTGACAGGAAAATTAAAACCTAGAGAGAAACTGAAGAGACAGAACAGAGGACAAAAAGAGAAGGGACATTATGCACCTTCTCCTTGCTCCTGCCTCTGGCTCCTGGCTTTCGGGAAAGGGAGACCAAATCAACAGACACAAACTGTAAGCTGGGAATTCCAGAAGGTTCCAGGGAGAAATGAGGAGTGGAAGGAAGGGGCGGGTGCTGTGAGCTGCAGGGACAGTGAGGTTCTAACAGCCCACAGCTGCTAAGTGACCCCAGTCCACCCCCACCGCGTCCCTGGAGAGTGCTTAGCCAGACCCTGTTCCCCAGAAGGTGACTGTTCCAACCCAACTCACAGCAAATACAGGATGGTTCTCTGCAGGGTTCTAGTCCTGTGTTCTCACAGTGACTGGGTGAGAGACAGCCGCAGGACACACTCATGGCCAGGTAAGTGTGGTCAGGCTTGAAACAAACCCCCTGAGGGAACGGAGCTACAGGACACAGGCTCTACCCCCTGACCAGAGGCCAGGCTCAGCACGAACTCTCTGGATTTGAGAGTGTTGTTTTCACGTTTGGGGTTTTTTTTTTTTTTTTTTCCCTTCTTTTCCTTTTTTCTTTCTTTCCAGTTTACTTCCTTTATCCTTCTTCCTTGCTTCTTACCTTTTTCTTCTTTATTCTTCCCACATGTTCCTTTCTAATTTTTCTCCCTTTCATTTTTAACTTTCATTTTTGCTACCCATGTAATTTCTTTATTCTCTTCTTTTACTTTTATCTTCTGTTTCTCATCAGCTCTCCTCCTCCTTTGCCTAATTCTATAAATATCCTTCTTCTCCCCAATAAGATCTTTTGTACCACTTTTCACTCCTTCTCATATCATATAGTACAAAGTTTCAAAATTCCCCTCTTGCATTTCCCCCATTCTCAACCCTATACTTTAATAATATTAACAGTAAAGCTGTATCAATCTTCTTGATTGTTAACTGTAAAATTACCATTGAATTCTTTTTACCAGTAGTGGAGATATAGCTGCCACTTCTAGTACGCATTACTTGTAAATAAGTACCTGGATTGTCTTAATGCTTACACAGTAATTGTGGATTTCTTTTCTAAGGTTAAGGGTGATATGTAATAGATTCTTACTAGATACCAGTAGGCATCTTTTCTTTCTTTCTTTCTTTCTTTTTTTTTTTTTTTTTGTACTGGGAATCAAATTCACAACCTTATACTTGCCAGGGAGGAGCTGTGCTGCTGAGCTATATCCTTGGCCCCTGTCATAGATTCATAGTACATTAATATGCAGTTTTGTCTTGGATACTACAGTAGTTGATTTGCTTGATATTACTAGGTTTGCATAGCTGTTGCAATTTCTCTGTAATCTGGTATTACCTTTGAGACACTAACCTAACCAAAAAGACCTCTACAATGAAAACTACAGTACTCTGAAAAAAGACATTGAAGGGTACATCAGGAAATGGAAAAATATTCCCTGTTCTTGGAGAGGCAGACCCACTACAGCTATACTTCCAAAACTGTTATACAAATTAAACACAATCCCGATCAAAATACCAATAGTAAGCTGGGTGTGATGTCAGTACTTAGGAGGCTAAGGCAGGAGGATTGCTGAGTTGGAGGGCAGCCTGACTTACATGCTGAGACTATGTCTCAACCAAAACAAACAATACCAGTTGTAGTGTTCCTCATGGAGATAGAGAAAGCACTGGGTTTTTTGTTTTTGGTTTCATTTTGTTTGGGTTTTTGGTACTTGTAATTGAACTCAGGACCTTTCACTTGCCAGGCAGTCACTGTGCTGCTGAGCTATATCCCTGGCTGAAGAAAACACTCTTAGCCGGGCGTGGTGGCTCATGCTTGTATTCCCAGCACTCAGGAGGCTGAGGTGGGAGGATTGTTGTGAGTTCGAAACCAGCCTGGGCTACAAAGTGAGCTCAAGGCCAGCCTGAACTGCATAGCGAGACACCGTCTCAAAAAAAAAGAAAGAAAACACTTAAAATTTGTATGGAACCAGAAAGGCCTAGAATAGCAAAAGCAATTCCATGCAACAAGGGCAAGCCAGGGAACATCACTATCTTAGAATTCAAATTAAACTGCAAAGCTACAATGTTAAAAACAACATGGCAAATGGATGTAGTTGCACACAACAGTAATCCAGCACTCAGAAGAGGCAGGAAGATCTCTGAAAATTTGAGGCCAGCTTGGGCTGCATCACAATTTTGAGGCCAGTCTGCAATACAAAATAAGACCCTATCTCAAATAACAAGAAACAAAACAAAACAAAATACAGACTTGTGGATCAATGGAACAGAATAGAGAATGCAGAAACAACTCCAGGCATACTCAACTACCTAACTACCTTTCTTTTTATTTTCAGTCTTTTTGAGACAGGGTCTTGCTATGCAGTGCAGGCTGGCTTCAGGTTCACTTTGTAGCCCAGTTGATCTTGAACTTGCAACAACCCTCTTGCTTCAGCCTCCCAAGTGCTTGGATTACAGGAGTGTGCCACCATGCCCAGTTTCAATTACCTTATTTATGATAAAGGAGCCATATACTTTCACTGGAGGAAAGATAACCTCTTTACCAATGGTGCTGGGAAACTGACTATCCACATGCAAAAGACTGAACCTAGACACATATCTCTCACTGTGAACTAAGTAAAATCATAATGGATCACAGATCTAAATACTCACATAGAAACAATCTGCTGGAAGACAAATATAGGTAAAATTCTTAAAGACTTAGGTGTAGGGCTGGGAATTCAGCTCAGTGGCACAAGTGCCTGCCTGGTAAGCGTGAGGTTGTGAGTTTGATCCCCAGTACCAAAAAAAAAGACTTAGGTGTAGGCAAAGATTTTCTTTCTGAGCAGAGCCCCAATTGCACAAGAACTACACCCAAAAAATGGGATCCCATCAAATTAAAAGCCTGTATAGCAAAGGGAGATGTCAACTGGGTGAAGAGAAACATGGGGAAAAATTTTGCCTGCTTATTCTCACACAAGGTTTTGGAGACCACTACGTAGTGGCTCTGAGCAAGATTTAGAAATTAACTAACTGGCTTTCAATGTTTATCTGTGACTCTGTCCTAGGGCTCGGCCTCTTGCTTGGCAAGGAGAGCTGATTTATAGTAAGTGGTCCTCTATGAATCACTGGTCCTGGCTGAGGCCTGTAGTGTCCTGTGAGGCCAGAGATACCTCAAAGGGCAACATAAGGCTACAAATGAGGACACCTGGCTCAAACACTAATTAAGCAGATAGAGACTGCAGCTGCAGGCATCTCACTCCTGCCATAAATGTCATCATGGAGATAAGACAGTTCTCCTTAATTGACATAATGTACCACTTGGAGAAGTCTTTGAAGTGACTCCCAAGGTCCTGCTCATTTCCCGTGCTTTCCTCAGTTTCCCTTCTCTTTGTTTGGTCCTAATAAATATGGGCCGTCCAGATCAGGACGGTCTTGGTCTTGGCCCTCATCTTAGCCCTCAGGGTCTTGAACTCGGCTAAAGGGTTTTGATTCTCCTGGAGCCCTAAAATCACACCATTTGTCATTTATTTAAAAATTCACCATATACTACTCATTTGGGAGATTGGGGATCTAGGTCAGGACCCAATAACAAAGGACTAATATCTAGAATATAACAAACTTGAAAAAAATTAGACCCCCCCCCCCAAATTTAAAGGCCCAATCAGTTTGGGCATCTGATTTGAATAGGCTTCTCAGATGAAGTACAAATGGCCAATAAATACATTAAAAACTGTTCAACATCACTGACCATTAAAGAAATGCAAATTAAATCTACCCTAAGAGCCAAGGATGTAGCTCAGTGGCATAAGCACCTGCCTGGCAAGTGTGAAGTTGTGAGTTCAATCCCCAGTACCAAAAAAATAAAATTAAAATTACAAAATAAAACTACCCTGAGATTCTGTCTTACTCCAGAAAGAATGGTTATCTTTTAGAAATCTAATAAGTGCTGGCAAGGCTCTGGGGGAAAAGGAAACTTTATGCATTGTTGGTTGGAATGTAAATCAGCACAACCATTGTGGAAATTAGTATGGAGATGCTTCAAAAAACTGAAAACAGAAATTCCACTTGACCCAGCTATTCACCTTCTAAATATCTTTCTGAAGGAATTAAAGGCATCAAATTACAGTGATCTATGTGTATCCATGTTTATAACAGCATAATTCTTAATAACTAAATCTTGGAAGCTTACCTATATGTTCATCAACAGATGAATGAACAAAAAATGTATTTATACACAATGAAGTACTATTGTGCCATAAACTATAGTGATTTATAGGAAAATAGATGCACCTTGAGACCATAACATTAAGTGAACTACATCAGATCACAAGTTTAAGTATTTCATGGTTTCTCCTATATGACAAAACCAATATACAAATAAAGTACAAAATAAAAAAGAGAAAAAAAGTTATCCAGCATGACCAGTGTATCTAAGAGTGCACCTTAACATGGTATATAATTATGTGGTTTTTTATATTTTTGGACTGTTAATCTTGGTTAATCTGTGTTTATGATGATTTACTTCATAAGAACTTATATAATAAATAAATGAACCTGATGCTGGCAAAAAAAAAATGTTTTTAAAGGAGAGCAGAAGTCAGACGTGGTGGCTCATGTCTGTAATCCCAGCACTCGGGAGGCTGAGGTGGGAGGATCGTTGCAAGTTCAAGACCAGCCTGGGCTACAAAGTGAGCTCAAGGCCAGCCTGAACTGCATAGCGAGACCCTGTCTCAAAAAGACAAAAAAAAAAAAAAAAAAAAAAAAATGGCGGTGGTGGGGGAAGCAGGGAAAAAAAGAATTGAGATGTGTTATATGTATGTACCGACCTCCCCACAGTCATTATGTACTGCAAATACGTATTAAAAAAAAATTTTTAGTAAGTGGTCCGTGATAGAGTGCTTGCCTTGTCCATGGAAGAGATCGATGAGGTCCTTAGACTACAAGTCAGGTGGACCTGTGTTGACCTGGAGAGAGCCAGATCTAAGTGGGCTGCAGATTCAGGAGACGGGCAAGAAAGATACAGACACAGGGAGAGGTGTTTTAAAGGAGAGATGGGCATCAGTGCTAACGATGGGGTGGGCGTTTGAACCCCAGGGTGCTATATATCACTGAGCTATACCCCAGCCCTTTTTATTTCTTGTTTGTTGTTTTTGTTGTTATTTTTTATCTTGAAACAGGCTCTTGAATTTATGACCTTCCTGTCTCAGCCTTCCAAGTAGCTGGAGTTAACGGTCTATGTTACTGCTCCAAGCTTGCTAACAAGCTTGCTCCTTTTGGAAAGAATTTCTCTCTGGACTGGGGATGTAGTTCAGTGGTAGGACAGAGGGTTCAGGTTTATTTCCCCAGCACCTTGTTGATGAGGTCTGGGCGGAATTGAGCTTTGGAGAGCTGAAGGTACAAAGTCTCCTTTGTTCCCAGGAGGAAGAAGAGATACCTGGGCCTTGGTCCTCTCCCAGGCCTCCTCCTCTTGACATCTCTTCCCCCAGACAGAAAAAATCCTGGCTGAAGACCTGTAGGGCTGTAGCATTTCGTTCCCATTCTCCAACTCCACTGAGGTTTCTCCAGAACCCACTTTCCCTCCTCTGGGGGCCCAGGAATGCCACAGTCCTGACCCCTTGCCCCAGGAATTCATAAGCCAAGACAACATCCCCCAGTGGAGGGGACACGAGGTCTGGCTGCAGCAGCCCCTGACCGGAAGAGGCCCCACCTGCACCCTGACTCTGCAGGGCAAGCCATCCAAAGGTTGCAGCATCTACTCTAGGATGTAGGGAAGCTGGACACTGGGATTCCCAGGACCCCTTTTTCCTCTTCTTTCTTCTTCTTCTTCCCTCATTTGATTTTTGTTTGGGGAAGAGTTTTTTGTTTTTGTTTTTTGAGGAAGGGTCTCTACATTTAGCCCAGCAGTTGGCCTTTGACTTCTGGTCCTCCTGCCTCAGCCTCCCTGGTTTTAGGATTATAGGAATCTCTATCACCAGACCTACTCTAGAGTTGTAACCAGTGAAGGAGTCCATGGGGAGATTATTTCCAGGTTCTTGATGTCCTGAAGAAAGAATGAGAGAAGACACACAGAGAAAGCAGTGAAAGTGTATGTTTATTGAAGGTAGGAAAAAGTATACTCTACAGGGAACAGCAGGCTGATGAACAGACCCACAGTGGCCATGAGCATAGGGAAAGGGGTCTTTTATATCCAGAATTTCTGGGGCTTCCCTTTCATGCAAACAAAGGGTTAAGACAGTTGTGCTAGCAAACACTCACTTGGCTTAGTGTCAGGTTTAAACTGCCCTGTGGACTCACTTGACTTCCCGTCAGGCATAAAGGAAAGGTTGAAAATAGCACTTTTGCAGAGCATGGTGGTACACGTCTGTAATCACAGTGTTTGGGAGACTGAGGCAGGAGGATCACTGCAAGTTTGAGGCCAGCCTAGGCTACAAAGTGAGTCAAGGCCAGCCTGAGGTATATGGTGAAACCTTGTCTCAAAACATACACACACACACACACACACACACACCACACCACACCACACACACCACACACAAATCACTTTTCTGCTGGGCACAATGACATGTGTCTGTACATGTCTATAATCCTACCACTCAAGAGGCTGAGGCAGAAGGCATCACACTTTGAGGTCGGCCTGGGCTACATAGTGAGTTCAAGACCAGAATGAACTATATAGTGAGACCCTGTCTCAAAAAGCAAACACCTTCCTGGTTGGTCCTACAAACAGCACCATATTCAAATGAGGGGCTGAAAATACTGTTTTCTGATTGTTCCTATGTACAGTGCTCAGGAACCATGGAGTCATTTTGGGTCCTGTGTTCTGTACTTGTCCTCTGGGTTTTTAGGTTCTTTAACACACTCCACCTGGTTATCTTCCTGTTTGCTCCTACTTCAGAGTCCCTTTTCAATTCTGCCTGCTAGCGAACAAAAAGCTCCTCCTTCACCACGCACGGTGGTATGTGCCTGTTTTCAGCCCAGCTAAGGTAACTCCATGATTTAGTGAGACCCTGATTCAAAATTAAAAAGGCCTGGAGAGATAGCTCAGTACAAAGGTTTTGTGTTCATTCCCAAGTACCAAAAAAAAAAAAAAGGACAACTGAGTTTATTTACAATTTAACTACAATAGGAGGCAGCTAGTTCACTCTCCTTCATAAGTTCAGAAGTATTTGTCTTCTGCCACCATGAACAGTTGCTCCTCAGCCACGCCATCCTGCCTTGGAGACAGCTGATTACAGACTAAAACCTTCATAACTAGGGAAGAGAACCAAGAGGAAGTTAACCCCTTCCTGTGAGCCAGCCAGTGCATAGTCAGGGAGACAAGAAGTGCTGAACCCCACATTACCCCCACTTCCTCACTCTCCCACCTGGTAAGCAACTGGCTGATTTGAAGAAACATGGGCTGAGATGATATCTACTAAAATAAAAAACAACTTAATGCCTGTATTGCTTGATTGACTTGCAAGCCTAAAGCCAATAGTCTGAGCATCTATTTAACAGACAACAATATGCAATATAGCAACTATGGTGGTAGCCAGTGTTAATTCCCTACTATCTCTTTTTAAAGTCTGGTATCATTTTCATTGTTTTGTTTTTTTGGTTTGGTTTTATTCTGTTTTGTTTTGTTTGATTTTATTATATCTGATGGCAGGAACAGATATTTTAAGAATAATAAGATAAGGGGCTAGGGATTTAGCTCAGTGGCATGAGCACCTGCCTTGCAAGCAGGCAGTCGTGAGTTCGATCCCTGGTACCGATAAAAAATAATAATAATAATAATAAGATATATTGTGATAGAGTCTTGCCATGTTGCCTAGGCTGGCCATGAACTCCGGGGCTCAAGTAATCCTCCCACATCAGTCTCCTGAGTAGCTGGAATGACAGGCATTTCATCATACCCAGACCAAAACTCCTATGTCTTTATCATTTTTGCCTGGGCCTCCATGATAACTGGCTTCTCTGTTAGTACTTTTCCTGCTAAAACCTTTCTGAGACTCTACTGTGGCTCCCAAAGCCACACTTACTGTGCTCCCACACTTCTGCTACCCCAGCCATCACGGCCCCTTCCCTGCCATCAGTGCACAGCACCAGTGTTATTCAGCCTCACATTTCTGCTTATTTTCTTCTTGGCCTGGATTGCTTGGCTTTGCTCTTCTTTCGGCTGCTTCTCATCCAGTTTACCTGCTGTTTTCTCACAAAGGCTTCCCAGCCGTGCTGGCTCAAGTGCCCCTCACAGCCCTAGGTACTCTTTGAAACTGCCTCGTTTATCTAAGTGCACTTGGGTTGCCAGTGTGGCTCAGTGGCAGGCTACTTCCCTCACATGTAGAAGGCCCTGAGTTCCATCGCCTGCTCCACCAATGTATAGGTGTGCTCATGTTTATTGTCTATTCCCCTCCCCCCTTGCCGCCTAGAAGCTGGAGGCTGAATCTGCCTTGGTCGGCTCTGTATTCCCAGTACCTCGACCTGATTGGGTGCTCAACGAATCTGTAGAGTGGAAGAAGCCTTGAAGCAAGGCATAGAAGTGTTAGCTAGAAAAATAAAGAAATTTTCAAAGAAGCCCAATGGTATTTGGTAGTTGCCAGCAGCCCCTTGAACAGAGAGGGAGGAGGATTCAGATAGCAGTCCCTCCTCCACGCAGAGGGTGAGACAGATGTGAACTCATCTGCATCTTGCAGTACCCTGCTTCCTTGCTCTAAATAGCCACACAGAGATCTTTTTCCATGGCAGAGCTGGTCATGGCATCCTTCAAGTTTTTTATAAATTATGTGTGTGTGTGTGTGTGTGTGTGTGGTACTGGATTGAACCCCAGGCCTTCACATCTTCAGCCCTTTTTTAGGTTTTTAGTTTGAGACAAGGGCTCTCTAAATTGATAAATTGCCCTGGCTGGGTACAAACTTGTGGTCTTCCTGCTTCAGCCACTCAGAGTGCTGGAATTACAGGCATGCACCACTGTGTCAGACATGATCCTTAACCCTGCTGGCATACAAGTCCCTCCATACTTGGGCCCTGCAGAGCTTGGGGCCCCAGATCTCTCACTCTCCCTCTTAAATGTGATGTCCAGCCTCTAGTGTGTGAGCTCGCACTCTCTCCATGTCTTCGCCACCCACCCCTCCTGCTTTCCCTGGAAGCCCTGTCCTCCACACTCCCTGGGCTTTCCTTCCTGAAGTCCCAGGTCACGCACATCTCCCTGCTCAGAATTCTGCTTTCATTACACTTGTAAAGACTTGTTCAGTGCCTGCTCCTGGATTAGACGGTATGATCCAGGAGGTCAGACTCTGGGGCAGCCTCCTTCACTAACTTCCACAAGGAGTAGCCTATAATTCCCACACAGTAAAGTACTGGGGGGAAAATGTATCCAATGCCACATTAGAAAATAAGGGCTGGGGATATATCTCAGTGGCACAGTGCCTGTCTAGTGAGCGTAAGGTTCAGAGTTCAATTCCCAGTACAGAAAGAAAGAAAGAAAATGAAACCTAGGCCAGGCATAGTGGCCCATGCCTGTAATTCCAGTACTTGGGAGGCTGAGGCAGGAGGATTGCTGGGAATTTTAGGCCAGCCTGGGCTGCAAAATGAGTTCAAGGCCAGCCTGAACTGGTAGTAAAACCTTGTCACGGGCTGGGGGTTTAGCTCAGCAGCATAAGTGCCTTCCTGGCTAGTGTGAAGTTGTGAATTCAATCCTCAGTACCAAAAAAAAAAAAAAAAAAACCACACACACACACACACAAAACCTTGTCTCAAAAAGATCTAAATAAATAAATAAATAAGAATGAGAGAGAGAGAGAGAGAGAGAGAGAGAGATATGAAACTAAACACAGTGGTGCATGCCTATAGTCTCAGCTATTCAGGAGGCTAATTGTGAGTTCAAAGCCAGCCCTACCTGGCAACTTCATAAGACTCTGCCTCAAAATAAAGAATAAAAAGGGCTGAGTATATAGTTCAGTGGTAGAGTGCTCCTTGGTTTGATTCCCAGTACCACAAAAGAAAAGAGACAGGTGCTGGGGGTTTAGCTCAGTGGTGTAAGCACCTGCTTGGTAAACATGAGGTCGTGACTTTGATCCCTGGTACAAAAAAAGAAAAAAAGAGAGAGAGAGAGAGAGAGAGAGAGCGAGGTATGGTGCACACCTGTAATCACCATACTTGGGAGCCTGAGGCAGGAGGATTGATGTGAGTTGGAGGTCAGCCTGGGCAACATAGTAAGGTCAAATCCAGCCTAAACTAAAATAGCAAGACTTCATCTCAAAAACAAACAAACAAGCAGACAAACTCCTCAAGACAAAAAAAGAATGGGGGCGGGGGAGATCCAGAGTTCATTTTGTCTGGCTCTTTATTTTCATATATGCGGAACCTCAGACTCAGGGAAGGTAAGTGCCATGCCCAAGGTCACACAGGAAGCAGCTGCAGTCTGCCCTGACTCACGTGCAAATTATATGGAGTGTCTCTTCCTACACTGTCTGGTCTCTGTCACAGCTCCAGGAATGATGATAATAACAGCAAACACTGTCTATGTTCTAGTTATTTCTTTGCACAGAATTGGGGATATTGCTTAGTGGTAGAGCACATGCCTGCTAGCCTTGGTTTGATCCCCCAGCACTGCAAAATTCAAAAAACAAAAGATTTCTTTCTTAACAACTTTTTCCTTTATTGGTCCTGTTCTTTCCTAGGCTTTCAAGAGAGGAAACATTGTGAATGTATTAGTCAGCTTTCCCATTGCTAAACAAAATACCCGTCACCCATAATTTAAAGGAGAAGAGATTTAATTTAGTTCATAGTTTCAAGGGATCCAGTTCCTGGTTAGTTGGCTCCAAGGCAGAAACCCTATGACAGATTGGTGTGGCCACGCAAATCTGCTTAGTTCACGGTGGCCAGAGTAGGAGACAATTTGAGTGACTCACTTTGACTGTAAAACAACTGTTGCAACATTAGTTAAAATGAGTCTTATTTCCACGTACAGATAGGTACAAAGCAGGGTATGCCATCCCCTTCTCCCTTCAATTGTCTCTAAGTGATGCATATAAGGCTAGTTGAGGTACTAGTATGTAATCTTTTAGGCCAACAGACAGCTTCCTGTTTTCTCCATAGTGCTCTCTGTAAATGATTGAAGCATAGTGGGATGGCAGAGCCAGTCAGCTCCAGGAATGGGAGCTAGGTACAAGCCTCAAAATAAGGGTTACTAGTCCCCAGGGCACAAAAGTTTATATATATTGGGGCTGGGGATTTAGCTCAGCAGCATAAGCGCCTGCCTTGTAAGCAGGCTGTCGTGAGTTTGATCCCTAGTACCAATAAAAAAAAAATTTTATATATCAGAAACTGAAGCGACAACCTTCAAAAACAATTCAAGTACTACCTTAACTGAACTACACAGATTGATCCTTCTGCATGTCATTCTCTCTGCATTTTGCAAAGATGCTTTTCTCCCACCTGGCTAGCCAGCTCAGGTTATTTACATACTTCCCTCCATCCTCACTGTCACGCATCCTTGAACCATTCTCTTTTTCACAAGACAATAAATTCTGAGAAGAGACTTTGGATCAAGGCTTTTGTCCATATATACTCACTTGGATCAGACTTAGGACACGTTGGCTGCCCTTAGCATTGAATACATCTTGGTGTCTTTACTCTCACCATGGGTTGCATTGGAGGTGGTACATTGGAATTAACTGGCCAACATTCCAATAATGTTTCAATGAGATTACAAATATAACTTCTTTAATTATGAGGAAGATTAGAAAAGGGATTACAATACTTGGGTTACAATACTCAATATTTAGGATTATAATACCAAGGAAAAAGAATAGGGAAGTAGTACCAGAGCAGGAGTGAGAGACCACAGACTCCCAAGGTCACACTCCCGTGACCCAGACACTCCAAGACACTCCCAGAAGTGTGCTCTACCAACCGCCTGGACAGATTCCCAGCCCAACCAAGTTGATGTTCCACCCTGACCACCACATACCACCTCCTGTCAACTTTATACCCAAACACATCTCTTTAAAGTATAAAGTATGTAATCTCCAAGTAAAGACAATAACGAGTTTATAATTCCCTCTAACATAATACAACTATTTAGTGTACAACTGGAAATTCAATTATCCCTCCCCAAAGTCTCAACAGTTCCAATATTTTTTCAAAAGTCCAAATTCAAGTCAGACATGGCAGTGCATGCCTGTAGTCCCAGCACCTGGGAGGCTGAAGATCACCAAAAGTTCAGGGACAGCCTGGACTACATAGTGACTTCAAGGCCGGCCTGGACTATCAAAACAAAACAGAAGCATAAACAAAAAAGTCCAAAACCAAGTCTCTTCTGAGACTCCAGAGAAACTCTTACCTGTGAACCTCTGTAAAAACAACAACAACAACAACAAACCAACCTCACTGTAACTGCAGCTTGTGTCATCAAGGAAAAGAAGGCCAGATGGCTTATCCCTCCTGTCTCACCCAACATTCCTCCTAGGAAACCCAGCCTTATGTAGTAGGACCTATTCTTAGCTAGAACTCCCTCTGTAAAGCTACAGCTAGGACCATCATCTAGATGGAGTGCCAGAGGATACCCTGGGACCCCACAGACCCATGGGATCAAGAGAAAATGATCCTCTGGTACTGTGTTCCAGAGTAGCTAGACAGAGTCAACTTCACAGGCATGCAACCTGTGCAGTCACACAAAGCCCTCAGTTGACAAGATCCTTGCTTTCAGTGTAATGTTCTTGAAATTCTTAACTTTCGAATAATGATTTAGCAAATTATATAGCCAGTCAGAGGGCCAGAAAGCTGCCCACTTGCTTGGAAGATGGCCTCTCCTGTGTTGGCAGGGACAGCTGGCTTCCTTTATTGTCCTGGGGTCATCACTAAGAACTTTTGCCCCAGTTCTTACAGCTGATCCCTGGCCTGTCTTCATCCCTGCCAGCCATAGGTGATGGGGTGGGAGCACAGGTGACCACAGGATCACGTGTGGTGAACTCCAACTGAAGCAGTTACCTGCTGCGACCCTCCTGTTGTAATGGTACCTGAGGCTCAGAGAGGGAAAGAGAGCTGTTTGAGTAGGTGTCCAGAGTAGCAGAGTGATTCTTTCCTTAACACCTGAATCCTGTTAAGGGCAGGGAAGCAGTGAAGAGAAGGAGGACTCATAGGGCACAGGGCTAAGTCTCGGAAGGTTTCTATCCTCTTAAGTAAACTGGGTAAGGTTAGTTTTAGACACTGGTAGGAAGGATCTGCGACGGCGGAAGCTACCCTGCTTGGGATTCAGTAAAGCAGCAGGGCTCAGCCAGAGCACAGCAGACTTTACTTTTAAGCTGGAAAAAGGGGGTGGGAAGGTTGTGAAGTTGTAGCTCAGTGACAGAGTCCTTGCCTAGCATATGTAAAGCTTTGGTTCAATCCCCAGCACCAAAAAAGAAAGAAGGAGGAAGATGAGGAGGAAGAAGAGGATGAAGATGAGGCAAAGAACACTTGGGGACTGAGGGTACAGCTCAATGATAGAGTACTCACATAGCATTCATGAGGCCCTGGGTTTAATTCATAGCAATTTTTAATTTCGTTTTTTGTTTGTTTGTTTGTTTTTTATCACTACCAGGGATCGAACTCACGACCACGGGCTTGCAAGGCAGGCGCTTATGCCACTGAGCTAAATCCCCAGCCCCACATAGCAATTTTTAAAAAGGCAGAAGAAAAGGAGGAAGAAAAAACTGAATCCCTGGCAGAGCACCTAGCCAGGTGGCATTTGGTACAGTGATGTGTCCTCAGAGCCACACCTGCTGTGTACACACCCAGGCCTGGCCCAGTGCTGAGGGATTTTCAACCCTTAATCCACCCAACCAACCCGTCAGATGCCTATTTTTGTTTCTATTTTGCAGGTGTAGAAATTCAGAGTCAGGGAGGGATGTGCTTTCCCTGGGATTCTTTCTGCAGTGCTCTTAGAGCTCAGTGATCAACTGAGGTAATCATTCTGTCCAGTGCCAAGTGCAGTCAGTGTTCCAGAAAGGTTAGTTCCACAAGACCCTAGCACAGGAAATGGTAAAAAAGTTTCAATTTGACCTGCTCGACTCCGCCCTGTGTTCTAGTTCACTCAGCAGGACTGTGCTAGTGTCTGAGCCTTGTCCCACATAAACACTGATTTATGTGAACTCAGTTTGTTGTAGCTTGGCATACCTGATGCCATCTTGAGCCCTGCATTTAACTAGTGCCCTGTGTTTGACCCAGGAAAATGGAAAATTACTCAGGGTATAAGTCCCATGAGAAAAGCAGAATGAGCTGTACCCACAGAAGAAAAATTAACCTGCTCAACCAAAGAAGCAGGATACACGTGTCAACCAAAAATTAATGTAAGACACCAGCTAAACTGTTTGCAACAGGATGTGCTTTTGTACTTCTCTGTTTTTGTTTTGGTACCAGGGATCAAACTCGTGACCTAGCACTTAGCAGGCAGGCGCTTATGCCACTGAGCTAAATCCCCAGCCCAGTGGTTTTCTTTTCTTTTTTTTTCCCTAGTGGTTTTCTTTTTAAAAGCTTTATAATTTTCCAGTTCTGGGCCACTTGGTGAGACTCTAGAATGGGTCCATGTGAGTGGTCAATGAATTTAGCTAATTAAATTCCAAATTTATCAGTTTGGCTGGTTGGATTCCTATATTGTTTATGAACTCACTTCAAGTTACCAAGAATTCAGAGTGAAGTTGATTTATTTCCCCCGAGATTTCAACCTTTAGGAGAAAAAAAATCAAGTCCTCATGAACAAATTAGGAATAAGAATTTAGTCTAGGAGGCAATTTCTCAGGAATACTCCTGGTGTGGTACCCACTCTAGCTCATGGCCTGCACCTTCTCTGTCCTCTGGCCTAAACAGGGTGACACATTATAGTGATAAAAAGCAACTTGTAGAGTATAGAAAGGAAAGAAGTGGAGCAGAAAGGGAAGAAGGATGGCAAATGTCATTAAAGAAAGATTCAGTTACATTTCTAAAATGCTTTTTCCTCAAGAAGAAAGGATTTTGGACACTTTGTAGATTATTTATTTTTCAAGAAAGGTCTAGCTATGTAGTTCAGGTTGGCCTTGAGCTCACTGTGAACCCAGGTTGGCCTTGAACTCTCAGTGTTTATCCTGCCTCAGCCTCCTGGATGCTGGGATGACAGATATGCACCACCATATCCAGCTATTTTTTTTTTATTTTAAAAAGCAAAACAGAAAAAAAGGGTAGATATAATACAGAATTTTTTAAAAACACAATAAGAAATCGACACTAGTTACTATATTACATATTATCTTAAAAGTAGTTGTTCAAGCCAGGCGTGGTGGCTCATGCCTGTAATCCCAGCACTCAGCAGGCTGAGGCAGGAGGATTGTTGCAAGTTCGACACCAGCCTGGGCTACAAAGTGAGCTCAAGGCCAGCCTGAACTGCATAGCGCAAGACCCTGTCTCAAAACACACACACACACACACACACACAAAAGAAGTAGTTGTTCGGGTTAGAAGATCTAGGCATAAAAAATGATCAAGTGATGTTTTTATTATTATCTTTTTGAGACAGGTCTCACTATGCAGTTTAGGCTGGCCTTGAGCTCCCTTTGTAGCCCAGGCTGATCTCAAACTCACAATGATCCTCCTGCATCAACAACCTGAGTGCTGGCATTTATAGGCATGCGCCACCACAACTGGCTTCAATCTTTTTATTTTGAGACAGAGTCTCCCTAAGTCATTTAATTGTCCGGGCTTGTTATCCTCCTGCCCCTACCTCTTAGAGTACTTGGATTATAGGCATTGCCAGCATACTTGCCTAACTCTGCTTTAGAGGAAATAAGAAGCCAGATATGGTGGCACATGTGTAATCCCAGCATTTGGGAAGCCGAGGCTAGAGGATTGCTGTGAGTTTAAGGCTGGGCTAGGCAACAGGTGAATTCCAGGGTGTCCTAAACTGTATAGGAAGATGCTGTCTCAAAAACAAAGAAAAAAATAAAAAAAAAGTTTGACCTAAGCCCCAAGTAAGTGACCACCACAAGGAAAACAGATTCAAGAAATCCTGAATGATATGTTCTCCTAACGAAGAAGTTACAACAGTGTTTGTTTTATAACAAGAAAGGTAATTCATTCTTTAAAGAGACTATATCAATAGGGGTTGAGGAGAGGAAAACCCCATTCAGTCCTACGCAGGGGTCTGAGATGAAGCCAGCTCTGCCTGGAGCTTGGGAGAAGCTGTGAGGCCTCCTATGGCACTGGGGAGGAGACAGGTAGGCGTAGAAATGGGACTTTGTTTAGTTTGAACCAGGAACCATCCAAAGCCAGACAGCGGCAGCGTAATACACAGCCTTCCTTCATCCCCTGAGCAGTTTGAGGAGAGGCTGGTGGCAGAAGGCTCCCTGAGGTTGGTCACCTGAGTGTGACTGTGACTACCACCTGTAGCTCCTGTCACCATGAGACCAGCACATGCCCTCCAAGGTCCTCAGGGCAAGGTGAGAGTCTGAGCTACCAGGCTGGGCTTCAGTCAACCCAGGAGCTGGTCCCCCTGCAGGTGCTGTCACAGGGGCAGAGACTGGAAAGTGGCTCCAGGGCTTCTGGGCTGGCACCACCTTTTCAGGCTTGGCCTGCAGGAAAGCTCTGGTTGAACAGGCTGTACTCCTCCTTGGTATGTGACAGGGTGAGACTGGAGGAGCTAGATGGGACATTTCCCAGCAAGGGCAGAGACTTGGGCAGTGTGACATCATCGGCTGTTTTTCTTACCTAAGATGTCAAGAGCCAGATACTTCTAGGCTTTCTTTTTTTTTTTTTTTTTTTTTTGTCTTTTTCTTTTTTTATCGGTATCGGGGATCGAACACACGACCGCCTGCTTGCAAGGCAGGTGCTTATGCCGCTGAGCTAAATCCCCACTTCTAGGCTTTCTTGAGTAACCTCTGCTGCAGCCTAAGCTTCCTTGTTGCTTCTCGGGGCCTCACATCCTCCTGATGATGAACTCGACACCAGCTCTGGAGCATAGCCCTCCTTGTGGTCCTCCTCCAGCAGCCAGGCCAGGGACAGTGGCCTGTGACTCTCCAGGGTGTTCCTGAGGGAGTTAACATGTGAGGAGTGTCTGTGCAGTGTTCCTATCTGGGGATGCAGGTACTTCGTGCTCTGGGGTGTGATGATCATTGTTTTCACCATGCACTGGAATGGGGCCAGCGAGGAACTCTCAAGCTCCCTTGCTGGAGGAATTTCAGAAACTGAGAGGGTGAGAAGGGCTGGGCCTTGACAGGCAGGCTCTCGGGTGTGAGGCTGTTACAGGAATCTGGGAAGGACAGCCTGGAACTGTTCAGTAGCCGCACAATGCTTTTTCTGCTGCTTGAGCATGGAGGCCAGTATGCTAGTACCCAAGCTCCTGACCTCGGTTCTAGGTGCCATGGGGATGATGGGTTTGTGCTGCTGCTGAGACTCAGGACTGAGACGGTGTGGCCATCCAGGTGGTACTCAGACACACTGGGCCCCAGTGCAGCAGGCTGGTGGGGTGGCAGTGCCTGCTTCTGCTGAAGTACTTGGGAATACGCAGGGTCACTGCTGGTCCTGGCCCTGTAGAAGGCTCTTGGAGGAGACAGAATTTACTCAGGTCACACCAAGCATCTGGATCTCCCTAAAACAAGTCCAGGGCTTTGTTTGTTTGGTTTGATTCATTTTTTGGTTTTTGTTTGTTTAGACACAAAAGTTTTTCTCTGTAGTTCAAACTGGCCTTAAGTTCACTCCATAGCCCAGGTTGGCCTTGAACTCACAGTGATCCTCCTGCCTTAGCCACCTCAGTGCTGGGATTACAGGGGTGCACCACCACACTGGCAAGTCCAGGGCTTCAAAGAGGCTGCAGCCCACAGCAAAGATGAGAGCATTTGCCACCTCTACCACCTACTTGTGTGAAGGGCAGACTCTTCTGGTGAAGCCCTCCTGGACTTCCTGCTTGAGGAATCCCTCCCAGGGCTCTGGTACATGTGTGCATCCAACTCTGTGGGGACAGACTCCTGGTCCTTAGAAGTAGTGGCTGCTGAGGCTCCCTCTTTAGTGCTCTCCTCTTCTTTCACGCAGGGGAATCTGGAGCCAGCTGGTCATACGACTTACTTGCCCTCCCACGGGCTGGGTCCCCTGGTGGTTGTCTTGGTCCTTGAGCTCCAGCAGCAAGTGACAACAGGTTTTCAGCCTTTGGGAAGCCTCCCATGTCCACCTTTTGATGATGGAAGTACAGGGCTTCTTCACAGCATTGTATATTTTCTGTCCTCCCCAACAGCATCTTGGTGATCGTGGCCCAGCAGTTGCCAAGCAATCTGTGGGTTTCCCAAACGATGTAGTTCTGAGCCAGGCATGGTAGTGCACACCTGTACACTCAGCATTTGGTAGGCTGAGGCAGGAGGGTTACCATGACTTCAAAGCTAGCCTAGGCTATCTAGTGAGCTAAAGGCCAGCCTGAACAACATAGCAAGATCCTGTCTCAAAAATAAAATAAGAACAACAAATGAGCAAACAAACAAAAACCCCTAACAAATGATATGGCTCTTCTTCTAAATTCAGCAGAACTTTACCTCAGGACTCAATCAGACAGTTATGGCCATGCTACTTCTTTCTTTCTTTCTTTTTCTTTTTTTCTTTTTTCTTTTTTCTTTCTTTTTTTTTTTTTTTTTTTTTTTTGTCTTTTTCTTTTTTATCGGTACCAGGGATCAGACTCAGAACTGCCTGCTTGCAAGGCAGGTGCTTATGCCACTGAGCTAAATCCCCAACCCCCTTTCTTTCTTTCTTAAGATAGGGTTTTGCTGTGTATCCCAGGCTGGCCTCAAGCTTATGTGACCCTCCTGTCTCAGCCTCCCTAGTGCTAGGATTATAGGCATGCACCATCACACTCGAAGGCCTTCCCTTCAGGCACTTGACAATTAGTATCCATGGCTTCCTGCCATACTTCATGACCAGCTCAGTGACCTTCTGGGCTTCCCTTTAAGTCAATGGACTCTTGGAAAGGCCTAGACTCAAAACCCTCAGCCACCAATAATAGCATGGATGGTGCATGTGTTAGGAACATCCAGTGTTGCTGTCCGAATTGCCTCACCAAGGCGCTGAGCTGCTTGTCCTCATAGGTCTATCTGACCTCATACGTGCTGTCTCGATGCTCCAGCCTGTCTGAGTTGGTGTCTTGGTTGTAGAGCTCATCCAATTCCTCACCTTCCATCTGCCAGGACAACTCCCAGCCCAAGGCTACTCAGAGCTCACTGGACCACCCAGTCAGGTGGAACAGGAACCACGCTCAGCCACTCCAGCCCTAAGCCATGCTCCAGGCCTCAGAGCACCTGCAGGTCCTGGTGCCTGCCTGTAGGAAACACAGCTACCTCCAATGCACACAGATGCACTTTCTTTTACATGAGCTCTCATAGCCACAGAACACATTTGCAAGTTACACTGGTGGAAGCACCAGTTAGGCAGGCTTCACCACCAGGCAAATCTCTCCAGCAGAATTCAGATGTTATCTTACAGCAGTCTTAGCTTCAGGGTTGGAGGGGGATAGAGGTTTATCAAACTGACTCAGACATTCCAAGAGTGTTATCTAGAAGGCGCCAGGATAGTGGATATAGAGGTTGCCAGTAAATGGCTATTAAACATTCCTTACAGAACTACAAGAGAAAAAAGAAAAAAAAAAAAAAAAAAACCAAAAAACCCAACCCTCTAAAATTCTTACGGAACCAGAAGAATGCCAGAATAGTAAAAGCAATCCTGGGCACTCAAGAGCAAAGCAAGAGGCATCACAATCCTGCACTTCAATTTATATTACAAGGGCTTGGGTTTTAGCTCAATGGCATTAAGTGCCTGCCTGGCAAGCATGAGTTTGTGAGTTTGATCCCTAGCACTGCCAAAAAAAAAAAAAATCCAATTTATATTACACAGGCACAGTGATAAAAATGCACAGTGCTGGGGCTAGAGGTTTAGCTCAGCGGCATAAGTGCCTGTTCGATCCCTGGTACAGATAAAAAGGAAAAAGACAAAAATAAAAAAAAATGTACAGTGCCAACACAAAAACAGACATGTGGGCCACTGTACCAGAATAGAGGGTACAGAAACAACCTGACACATTCAGCTATTTGATCTTTGACAAAGGGGCCAAAAATATATGCTAAAGAAGTGAGTTCCAGGCCAGCCTAGACAACAGAGCAAGACCCTGTCTGAAAATAAAGAAACAAGTAATTCCCCCAAAGGAAAACCCAAAGAGTCTACCATATTCCAGGAAGAATAGCTATCATCAAGAAATAAAATAGCAGGGGCTTACTCAGCGGCATAAGCACCTTCCTTGCAAGTGTGCGGTCAGTTCGATCCCTGGTGATAAAAACGAAAAAGAAAAAAAAAAAAAATAGCAGGGGTTGGGGATTTAGCTCGGCCGCAGAAGCACCTCCCTTGCAAGCAGGCAGTCGTTCAATCCCTGTTACCGATAAAAAAACGAAAAAGACAAAAAAAAGAAAGAAAGAAAATAGCTTACCACAGAGGAGGTCTGAAAAGAAAGAAAGAAAGAAAGAAAGAAAATAGCAATGGCTACTGTGTTATCTCTTGCACAGTGTCCTGCACTCATGCTGTCCGGTGCACTTCTTTTTCTACTTTCATTTGGCCCAAACATGCTTTGCAGAGTCTATTTGTTTTCCTATCTCTCATAAATATTACTGATAAGAAAAAATCAGATAATAACCAATGCTGGGGAGGCTGTAGGAAAAAATAAACTCTTATGCATTGTTGGCGGGGATGTGAACTAGTGCGACCACTACGGAAATCACTTTGGAGATTCCTCAAATATCTAAAACTAGAAATTCCGTATGACTCAGCTATTCCCCCTCCAAGTCTATTTCCAAAAGAGTCAAAGGCATCATATTACGGTGACACATGCATGCCCATACTTATGGCAGCACAATTCACAATTGCTAAATCTTGGAAGTAGCTGTATGTCCATCAGTACATGAATGGATAAAGAAATTTAGTGTTAACACACATTGGAGTGCTACTCTACAATAAGGATAAGCCAGAGCCATTTGTAGAAAAGAAAAATGGATGCACCTTGAAACATTAATGTTAAGTGAAGTGAGACACACAAACTTAAATATTACATGGTTTCTCTTGTATGAAAACCTGCAATAAATGAAAGTTTTGGCCCAGACAGGACACTGTAGCCAGGAAAGCCACAACCGGAAGCAGGAAGCCCCATCTTGCCCTGCCCCTAGGAAGTTACCTGTGATGCCATCTTCCCGCCCCTGGGAATTTACATATGGCGCCAAACCTAGGACCAATGGGCTACCTGTGCATCCCTAATGCCCGCCTTAGGTTCCACCCCAAACCGAGGCTATTTACAGGCCCCCACGCTGCGTGTCCGCCGGAGAGATCGCCGGACGCCAGCGGTGGGGTGCTGGTCATCTCTCTCCGTGTTCTCAGAATAAAGGCTGCTTTTTATTTTATATTTCTCATCTTTTGTTAATATTTTTCATCTTTTGGAAATAACTCTATCAATAAATAAAGAGCAAAATAAAAGAAGGATACTAGGGGGCCAGGGGTTTAGCTCAGCGGCACAAGCGCCTGCGGCACAAGCTCAGAGATCTTGAGTTCAATCCCTGATACCAAAAACAAAGACAAAAGAACAACAACAACAAAAAAGACTGATAATAGGAAAATAAGGAGATGGATTTTTTGCAAATGGGAAGAAGATCAAGATGGAGGGAAGAGGAAGGAGGAGGGGAAGCAGATAAAAAAAGAATGAGGATGTGTTATGTAGATGCACCAACTCCCCATGAGGAATGAAATCATCGTGTACTAATAAAAATTAAAATCTGAGACAGCCATTGCAGTACCTAGAGACACTCCATAGAGACACTGCTGGGACAAAAGAGAACCACACGGGCACTAGGAAACTCTGTGCCTTGTTGAGGAAAACAAGTCAGTGTGGACAAAAGAGATCCTGAGAAGCCTAGAGGCAAAATGTCATCAACTGCATTCTTGTGCAAACTTGATGAGAGGAGCACAAGAAGTACCCAGTGCTTCAGTTAACTTTCTAAGAAGTGCTCAGAGAGGTGGAAGACCATGTCTGCTAAAGAGAAACGAAAATTTGAAGATATGAGAAAGGTGGACAAGGCTTGTTATGAAAGAGAAGTGAAAATTTATATTCCTCCTGAGGGAAGAACAAAGAACAAGTTCAAGGATCCAGTGCATCCAAGAGGCCGCCTTTGGCCTTCTTGCTGTGTTCTGAGTATTGTCCAAAAATCAGAGGAGATCGTGCTGGCCTCTCCATTGGTGATGTCGCAAAGAAAGTGGGAGAAATGTGGAATAATAATACTGCAGCAGCAGCCTTACAAGGCTGTTAAGCTGAAGGAAAAGTACGAAAAGGACATTGCTGCCTACAGAGATAAAGGAAAACCTGCGGGAGTTGTCAAGGCTGAAAATAGCCAGAAAAAGAAGGCAGAGGGGCGTGGTGGCTCACGCCTGTAATCCCAGCGCTTGGGAGGTTGAGGCAGAAGGATTGTTATGAGTTCCAGACCAGCCTAGGCTACAAAGAGAGCTCAAGGCCAGCCTGAACGGCATAGAAAAACTCTGTGTCAAAAAAAAAGGCAGGGGCTGGGGATTTAGCTCAGCGGCATAAGCACCTGCCTTGCAAGCAGGCAGTCATGAGTTCGATCCCTGGTATCGGTAAAAAAAAAAAAAAAAAAGAAAGAAAAGAAAAAAATTTGAAAAAAAAAAAGGAAGAGGAGGCAGATAAGGAGGACAAAGAGGAGGAGGAGGAAGATGAAGAGGATGATAAAAGATGAGTAATTAGTTGGTTCTAGTGCAGATTTTTTTCTTATCTATGAAGCACTTAACCACCCTGTACACAGTTCACTCCTTGTGAAGAAGAAAGTTGAAATGTAAGACTACATGAGATTTGTTTATAACTTGTACAGTGAAAATAAAATAATGCTTACCTGGTAAGTGTGAGGTCATGAGTTCAGTCCTCAATACCAAAACAAAACCAAAACCAAAACAAAACGCACAACAGTACAATGTCTTTTTTTTTCTTTTGTATAGTTAACACACTACAGAATGTGTCTTTAGATAATTCTGTCCTGGTGGTATTTTCAATAACCATTAACCAAGCCTCGTACAGTATGGGGGTTGTAAATTGGATGGAAATTTAAAGCAGGTCCTCGGGGCTGGGGATTTAGCTCAGGGGCATAAGTGCCTGCCTTGCGTGCAGGCAGTCGTGAGTTCAATCCCTGGTACCGATAAAAAGGAAAAAGACAAAAATAAATAAATAAATAAAAATAAAGCAGGTCCTTGCTGGTGCACAGCACAAATTAGTTATGCATGGGCACAGTAGTTTTCCATCTTCAGTTGTCTCTGGTGCAGCTTATATGAAATAATTGTTGTTCTGTTAACTGAATACGACTCTGTAATTGCAAAAAACAGTTGTAGTTGTTTTGCTGACATTCTGAATGCTTTTAGGTAAATGCAATTTTTTTTTAGAAAAATAAATAAAATAAAATTTGAAAATAAAAATACAATGAATGTATAACAAAACGAAACAATAACAAAAAAAAGAAACTGAGTTTCTTTATTCCTACAGTCTCAGAATAAGGAGGAGATTAACATGATAATTAGGAATTCAGTTGAGCAAAATGGTCCCTTTTTTCTGGTTATCTGAGGCCCAGGATATTAACCCAGCATGGAGAAACCTTTCCTGTACTAATGCTGGTGTTCTAAGGGCTGCCCGGATAGGAGGGCCAGGTGGCTTCTCCCTAGGTCTCTGATAATCATGAGCAGCCAGATAAGCAGGGCGGATGTTGGGGTTTGTGAACTGCCTAAGCTCATGGGTAAGCAAAGAGGTCGTGTCTATCACACAGCCCTGCACAAGCCTGACCAGTGTCCCTGGCCAGTCCCCTTGCCTCCCTTGGCCTGAGTTTTGGGACAGAGGATGGTGGGACGATTGGCTCTGGTGCTCCTGGCATTTCAGACCCCTGGGGAGGATGCTTGGTTGCAGAGGAGCAGGGGGTGCCTGGAATTGGCTGATTTGGTTTAAGGTTTGTTTCAGAGCTCCCAACCTTGGAAGTTTCTTGGAGCCAGGCTGGGCACGGCACAAACACAAACGGGAAACCATCCAGGTTGGACCTGTAGTGAACCCAACAGTGGGCTCCATTCAAGTCTAACTATTAGTGTCCAAGCAGAAATGAAGACCAGCATTGCCAGATACCCACATTTCTCAGAGAAGCCAGATATTTGGATTTCTATGTAATGACTTTAAAGTTTTGTTTTGATGTGGATTTGGGGGGGGGGTGTTGGAGAGTATACTGGGGATTGAACCCAGAAAGCACATAACTACATCCCCATCCTTCCTCCTCCTCCCATTCTCCACTGCTCTTTTTTGGATACAGGGTCTGTGTAAGTCTGTCTAGGCTTGGATGTAGTTCAGTGTGAAGGTCCATGGTTCAAATTCTAGCACCACAAACAAATATGAAATAAAATAAGTTTAAGAGTTCAGGATGTAGCTCACTGATAGAATGCTTACTTAACATGCACAAGGTCCTCAGTCCATATCTCACCCCATAAAACTAAATAAATTAATTAACTTTATCAAGTGGTACTAAAAAACTTTTATCAAATACAAATGGCAAGGGGGCTGGGGATTTAGCTCAGCGGCATAAGTGCCTGCCTTGCAAGCAGGCAGTTGTGAGTTCGATCCCTGGTACCGATAAAAAGGAAAAAGACAAAAAAAAAAAGTAAATACAAATGGCAAATAGATATACGAAAAAATGTTCAACATCATTGATTATTCTAGAAATGCCAATTAATACAAATCTGAGATTCCATCTCACCCCAGAAACAATGGCTGTGGTGAAGAAATCAACTAGATGAACGCTGGAGGATCCGGGAAGAGAAAAGTCAGTACCTCCTGAGAATCTGCCATGCTGGGACTGGGAAGACCCAACAAGAAGCCAACCAGCCAGCTTTTTGGTAAGCTGTGCACGCCGCATGGCTTCCAGGAAGAGGAAAGTCAGCACCTCCCGCGAGCCTATCCACTCAACACTCCCCCCACCCTCACTGGCAGCCCGGCTGCTTCACGGGACAGGCTGAATTGATGGTATTGTTTGGTTGATTTTGCAGACCTGGGGCTAGCAGTCTGGGCATCTCTTGAGAGGATGACAGTATAATATAGCAAATATGGGGGATTCCTTTCTCTCATCTTTGAAATCCTATATTGTTCTTACTGTTTTGGTTTGTTCTAATTGTTTTGCTTTATTCAATATTCTGTTTTGATTGGTTTTATTCTATTTTGTTTTGAGTTTGATTTTGTTATACCTGATGGAATGGACAACTACTATGAAGATAACAAAATATACTATGTTAGCTGTTGTTGTTTTCCTAGTGTCTTGCTTTGAAGTTCTGTCCAGTATTGCTGCTTTGTTTTGATTGGCTTTGTTTTATTGGATTTTACTATCTTTAAAATAAAAAAATAAAAATAATGCTGGAGGGGTTGTGGGGAAAAAGAAATCCTTTTTATTGCTAGTGGGAGTGTAGACTGGTGCAACTGCTGTGGAAATTCCTCAAAAACTAGTACTAGATACTAATAGACCCAGTATACCAATAGACTCAGCTATTCTCTTCTGGGATTTCCCTGGAAGAATTAAAAACACCATATCCCAGCGATATATGTGTACTCTTGTTTATAGCAGCACAATTTGTAAAAGCTAAATCTTGGAAATAATCCTGGTGCCCATCAACTGAGGAATGGATAAAAAAGATGTTTTAATGTAATGGAATGTTATTCTGCCATAAAGAATAACAACTGGAGACTTCTACAGGCAAATGCATGCCTGAGACCACACTCGTAAGTGAAATTAATCAGAGTCACATGTGTAAACATCATATTTGTTTTTGCTAGTATGAGAAACTGAACAAGTAAATAGGATTTGAAATGTACAATAGATATTGTGAATTAGGAAGAAACTGCTCAAAAGAAAAGACAAATGATAATAGGGAAAAGGGGAAAGGAATAAAGGGAATATATATATATATATATATATACTAGTTAAGATAATTATACAGCTAGCTTCTATTTGATGTTTTGTACTAATATTGGTTAGACAAGATATCATGTCTATATCCAGTATTCTGAATACCTACTGAAAGGTTTTGGCCCAGACAAGACACTGTAGCCAGGAAAGCCACAACCGGAAGCAGGAAGCCCCATCTTGCCCTGCCCCTAGGAAGTTACCTGTGATGCCATCTTCCCGCCCCTGGGAATTTACATATGGCGCCAAACCTAGGACCAATGGGCTACCTGTGCATCCCTAATGCCCGCCTTAGGTTCCACCCCAAAACCGAGGCTATTTACAGGCCCCCACGCCATGTGTCCGCCAGAGAGATCGCCGGACGCCAGCGGTGGGGTGCCGGTCATCTCTCTCCGTGTTCTCAGAATAAAGGCCGCTTTTTATTTTATATTTCTCATCTTTTGTTAATATTTTTCATCTTTTGGAAATAACTCTATCATTTGGTACCGTGACACTATCGGCAGGCAACTGACTGTTGGGCCACATACCCAAAGTCTTCTAGCCGATAACCAGATAACATCCTGGATTAATCCCGAGCTTTTTCCTCTCCCGAGACGTTCCTGTCGCCAGCCGCCTGCACTCCGCATCGGCCAGACTGATTTCAGGTGAGCACTCCCCGGGGAACTTTTCGCACTGGGCAGCCCCAGTGGAATGTTCTCCCCGTCTGCGTGGGTCTGTGCATTTTCACGTCCTTAGGACCGCCCAGGGCAGGGTTCTTTCTGGGCAAACCTGCGCCCACAAAATTTCTCACGTTCTTTGGGTTCGGATAGCCCAAAGCAGAGATTTTTGGGACCGCCCACACTGAAAGAATGCCTCACTTCCCTTAAAGCCTTGCGCTTTCATGGGCAAAACTGTTACTGACCCCACGTAGACACCATTCGTAAATCTCTCAGTGACGACTGGAGTTTACGGTTTGGAACCGTAGCCGCCGCATGGTACCACAAATAAGTGACGACTTTTTTCTGGACCTCCGGTTTTTTTTCTTGCCTGAATCAGTCATGGGGAACGTATTTTCTAACTCCCAAAAGACGCCTTTACGATGCCTAATTTCCAATTTACGTACTCTAAAAATTAAAGGTACCATAAAAACTAAACAACTAACTTTTTACTGCCAGGAGGTCTGGCCAACCTACCCGCTTATCGGCAAGCCTTGGCCTCAGCAAGGAACATTTGACCCCTGCATTCTCAGGAACTTATACGATTTTTGTCAAGCTGGCAACAAGTTATTAGAACTCCCTTATGTCCAAGCCTTTCTTATTCTGAGAACACGCCCATCTCTCATTAAGTCTTGTGCTCCCGCTGAAATACTTTTAGCTAAGTCTACTGCGCCGCAAACTTTTCTGTCCTGCTCTCCGTTATTTTCCCAGCCGCCGCCTGCCTACCACCAAACTCGTTCCCTGCCGTTATCTCCCGCCGGACTGCTCTCTCCTCCCCCTATGCCTGATTCTCTCAGCAGCTCTAATCCCTCTCTGTTGCAGATACCTCCTGCTGTGCGATCGTCTCCCTCTCCACCTTCCAGGACCCATAACTCTCCCAGCAGCTCTAATCCCTCTGTGTTACAGTTATCTCCCTTTGTTCGATCCTCTCCCCCTCTGTCTCCGGGGACCCATATCTCTCCCAGTGGCTCTGATCCTTCTGTTAGCGCTTCCCCGCAGTCTCTGACTTCTTCTTCTCCTGAGAATTCTGTATCCCCTACAGCATTCTCACCGCCTGCCCACCATACTGGGTCTCGGTTGCTATGTCCTTCCAGCAGGTCGCGTGATTGTTTCAGCTTGCGCGGGGAACAGTCGCCATGTTGCAACCCTCTGCCACGTGGCATGGCGCCGCCATGTTCCGGAGGGCCACATGGCGACAGGGTGCCGCCATGTTTCGGGTCACGTGACAGGGCGCCGCCATGTTTCCAGGACCCTCACTGTCAACAGGCGCCTCCTTGTGGCTCCTCTTGTGAACTACAACAGCCGCCCTGTTGCAGTGCACATGATGCTTCATTGTGCTGCCGACAGCAGTCCTCTCACTGCAAGGCACACAGTGAGACGCCATCTGCTCCTGTTTCCCAGGGTGACCGGCAGCAGCTCTGTAGCCGCTCTACAGATGATTGCTCACATGCACCTACCGGACGGATAGCTGCTCAATGGCCCCCTGCTCCGGAATCTCCTCAGGCTCTGCTACCGCTTCGGGAGCCAGCTGGCCCCAAGGGACCTGTTAACATCCATGTGCCTTTTTCCCTTTCTGATCTATCCCAGACTGTCCATAAATTAGGTAGCCTCTCTGTTGACCCACAGAATTATATCAGGCAATTTAAATTTATTACTAATTGTTATGATTTACATTTTAAGGACGTTTATAATGACTCTGGGCCTATAGCTGTGCCAGAGCAGGACAAGCATACTAACTATAACAAACTTTTAAAACAGGTCCAGGAAGCTAATCAAAACCCAGCTGTGTTCCTAAATTGGCTTTCTAATCCTCGCGCCCTGCAAGCAGTTCCAGCTTCGCGCGCTGTGTCGGGCCGCCTCCCAGCCCCTCCCCCATGCGCCATCCCAGCCCCTCCCTCCCCTGTGCGCCGTCGTCGCCGCCACTGCCATCTTACACGTTTCCGGGGGCAGTCCGAGCCCGCCCCTGCGCGCTACATCCCAGCGCTTGCCCCACCCGCTGGGCGTGCTCTGCCGGAGCACCACAAAACAGCAGCTCAGCGGCTCTGCTCAGGCATGCTTTTTTTTTTACAATTTGGCTCCGCTCAAGAGATGCTTTTTTATTACAATTCTCAAACCATTTAATCAAGGTTATTGGTCACCTGATAATTTTACCAGCCTTGTTTATCAATCAAAGCCTTCACCAATCTCCTGTTTAACAACTAAGGTAATAAATTCCTTTTTGCTGGGAACCACTAGCTCTATTTCAAGACAAGGGTTTTCTTCTAAGTTTTAATTTTATTTGTCTTGGTTCATACTACTGCAAATAACAACTTTAAAAGTAAATGTGTTCAGAATTTGACAGTATTAGATCAGTTTTGATAGATTTATTCATAAGATTGCTAAACCTTTACTGAAAAATGTTTCCATTAAAGCCTGCTCTCTAATCCAAAATGCCAATATTAAATTCCCGCATACTTACTTAAGTCTACTATAGTCCAAATCCCAAACAAAAAGGCAAAACTTGACCTTCAAACCTTAGAGAGATCTTAATATGGTTTTTTATATTTTAACACTTGTGACACTTAGAGTTCTGAGACAGGTAAACCTACACAAGGTGGAGCTGCCTGCTCCCTGCATGGACCACGCTCAAATGCAGCAGAAGATACTGGGCAAGAAAATGCCCCACCCTGTCATTCTTTGAGACCTTACTCCAGGGCTACTGGACTGTCCTAGCCACCAGAGAGTGGGTAAGTCATCCTAAGTTCTAGCCCTGACAGGAAATGTTGACACTGCCAGATTCGTCACTGACAGAAAATCGCTGCTGAAGACTGAGGAAGTTCAGGGCAACAACAGCCCCCTTTAAGGTGTCCGTCTCAGATTCCAAGTCGCACTAAAGTCTCAGGTAAGACATTCTCTATATTTGTGGACATAGAGGCCATATATACAGAGGTCTTCCTGAGTATTCGGGCTGCTATATTAAGTCTTCAATCTCTATGACAGGGTATTGATGGTCAACCTATGCCATTTACAAACAGGGCCTATTTTGTGCAGGTCCCAGTCCTAAATCTTAAAATGCCTTTTATACAGGCTTAGACACACTGAGGCCTCAACAGTTTCCACCTGTTGTCACTGGTGGACCCTTCCTCAGTGATATAGACCACCCCCTTCCTTTCTTATTCACCAATTTCTCAGGTAACCCTAGTCAAGACTGACAGATACATTTTTGTCTTCTCACTTGGTTTATACTTTTTCAGGATACATAAAAGCCTTTCTCATACTTGCTAAAGTTCTGTTACAACAAATCATTCCAAGGGCTACAACCAGGTTGCAGCGACCCATGCCTAAATCAAAGTTGCTAGACTGCCATTCTGGTTTCACATCGCTCAGGCTAAGAGGTGCCCTTCCAGCCCTAAATCTGATCATTCTGAGTGGTCATCTCATCTTCTGTCGCCTACCCATCTCCGTCTCACAAAGGCCTAGCAGCCACAGTTAACAGGCTAAGTCATGTTTTGTTATCCACTTTGGTTCCTAATTTCTTACATTCTATTAATGATCATTTTTACAGCAGGATTCTTTAACAGTATTGCCTACAGACTCTAACGTCATACATACCAGAGACAAGCCTTACCAACCTACCATCTTAACTTTTATGCTTTCAGATGGGGGAGTAATCACCTCTCATAACTCCACTCCTCCTAACCCCACGTTTAATTTTCAGAATTCTGCCTTACTGTGGAAATGTTTCTACCTCAACATGGTCCTGATAGAATGATATGTCTAAATCAAAGGCACCTTTCCTTCTACCTCACCTAGGTCCTTAAATATGACAGTGCCATGTCTCCTCATAACATTTTGTCTCTTTGTTTTTCCAGTCTGACATACGTGCATTCACCAGTGAAGTTGTCCTGGCCAAAACACCTGGCACCAGTGTCTACCTGGGCATCAACCTTCATCCCGTCGACTCCCTTAGGCTCCAGTACAGCGCCCTTTGCCAGCAGGAAGTAGTTAAAGAGAGAAATCTTCGCCCCTTTTCATAATAATAACCATAAGATGGGATATGAAAGGTTTTGGCCCAGACAAGACACTGTAGCCAGGAAAGCCACAACCGGAAGCAGGAAGCCCCATCTTGCCCTGCCCCTAGGAAGTTACCTGTGATGCCATCTTCCCGCCCCTGGGAATTTACATATGGCGCCAAACCTAGGACCAATGGGCTACCTGTGCATCCCTAATGCCCGCCTTAGGTTCCACCCCAAAACCGAGGCTATTTACAGGCCCCCACGCCATGTGTCCGCCGGAGAGATCGCCGGACACCAGCAGTGGGGTGCCGGTCATCTCTCTCCGTGTTCTCAGAATAAAGGCCGCTTTTTATTTTATATTTCTCATCTTTTGTTAATATTTTTCATCTTTTGGAAATAACTCTATCACCTACTACAAAGATGACAATACATAATATCATAACTGTTCTACTAATCCACTTTGAAACTTGGCTTCACCGCCTATCTTTTTTTCTCTTTGGGAAAAAAAAACTTTTATCAAATGCCCGCGGTCTCTGGTCCCCACTCTGCCTGCATCTGGTGCTGCTCCCTCTCAGTCTCAGCGTTTCCCCCGAGACCATCCCTCCACAGCATTCCACATCCCTGCTCCAAGGAACTGGCCAGCTTTTGACCAGCAGCCCAGCTGTCTTTCAGAAACCACCTTGGACATTTTTCTCAGGTTAATTCCTTATACTTGGATGCTTTGCCGTCTTTGTTTCTTTGTTTCTTTGTTTCTTCCTTTCTTTTTTCGTCCTTCCTTCCTTTTCAATTTTCCATATTTCAATTTTATTTTTACACAAAAGTAAAGAGAATAGGAAGTGGGGAAGCAGGAATAATGCTTGAGCCCCTCTGGGAGTAGAGAGGATAGGTGACAAGAATGGGTCGGACTGCTCTTCCTGGCCTTTATCAGTAACAGTGATGAGCAAGGACAAGGACATCTGCGCGTGGACTCTAAGGGCTTCAGTTGGTGCGGTCAGTGATGAGGGAAACAGCCACGCAGACCTCACAGTGGTGTCCATGAGGACAAAGGCCAAGGTCAGTCTACTGTGGCCTTGACTGTCCTGTCTGACTGGGTTGTCCTCCAGGGCATAGAGGGGCCTTTAACAAGACACCTGGGGGAATCTCTGCATGCCACAGGGCCCGCTCCTGATAACAGAGTGAAGGGAAGCCATATGTAGGCAGCAGGGAATCAAAAATAAGGTCCATTTCAAAGGCAAATCCTGGCTGGGTAGCTGAAGGGATGTCTGAATGGAAATAGAACTGATCTGATTGGAAAATATGGTCTGAGGCAAAATAGGGATCTTAGGATAAAGTAGGAACTGGGGTGTCCTCTGATAAGGGGGACAGTTGGGGCGGAAGTGGGGATAAGAGTAAGGGTGGAGACCAGGGCAGGGGCCAGGGCCAGGGAAGGGACGGAGGTGAGGCGCTTGGATCTTAGTAGACAGGGAGCCGCCTCTTGACCCCTTGGCCAGGCTGTTCCCAGGCAGGGCTGCCTTGGCTCAGCAGATCCAGTGGGGCTTTGAGGGACTTTTCCATGCCCCAGGTGTTGGCCACATGGGCCAGGAGTAGGCAGGAGAGCAGGCAGTGGTGGTGGTGGGGTACTCATTCCAGGGCTCCCATCTATCTGCAGGATCCCTATGCAGGAGGCAGTGGAAATGCAAGGCCAGCATACTGAAGCCATCGTTGACAGCCTTGGTAGAGCTGTAGAAGTTGGCTTCAGTGATGAAGCATTTCAGGGTGGCCACCCAGGGCCAGCACTTGGGGGGAGGAAGTGCATAGTGATTTCATTGCTCACAGGCATGGCCATGTTCCACACTGGGAGGCAAGATTCAGGCATCTGGTCCAGATGCTCAAACAGGTTCTCCGGGGTATACAGGTACCTCGTCCCAGGAATTTCAATCACACCTGGAGGTGGCCCAGAGGCAGGAATTTGGGATGACCACTCTCCAGCCTGCAGATCCTTTGGAATGGCATCCAGGCATGCAGGTGAGGAAGCAGAGGGATGATGGGTGGTGGTCTGAGCAGAACCGACGCACCTAGCTGCTTTGCATGAAGATCTTCTGGCCTCCGTTCATAAGCGCCTCCTGTTCGAAGCTCATCTCTCCCTGGCCTTGAGCTGCCTGAGAATGGGTAGGCAGTCTTTGCAGTAAGAACACCAGGTCCCTGCACAGAATTCCCAGGATGACCACAGACTTCTTGTGGAGCAGTTGCTGTACTTCAGAGGCCATAATGGCCCAGCTTGGCTGAGCTCTTTCCAGTGCACCAGATGGGTCTTCGGATCGCTTGGCTTCCATGTTTGAGAATGTTTCTCCACGTGCTGATCAGGAAAACCCACCCAGATACTGCTCAAGGGCTCAGAGCCAAAACCAGGTGAAAAATGTCCACCTAGGACAAGTTATGGTCACTCACGTCTGTAATCTCAGCACTCAAGAGGCCAAGGCAGGAGAATCTCTATGAGTTTGAGGCTAACCTGGGCTACATAAGTGAGTTCAAAGCCAGCCTGCACTACAGTGAGATATTTCCTCAAAAAAAAAAAAGTCCACCTAAAATTTATTATTGTTCTCTAGTAGAACATGCAGCTATGACTGAGAGAGGAGGAATGGGGGAACACACTGAGGAATATTCCAGGCAAAAAGCTGAAAGTCTGTAGGTGGAAAGCAAATCCTCCAACAGGTCTCATCTGCTCACACCTTTGGGCACTAGGCTCCAGGATAAGCCCCAGGGAGGGATGATCACTCGTTCTCTACATTTTCTCCCCCTCCATGGATTGGCTCCTTTCTTTCAGCATTAAAGATGATCTAAAGGCTTGCTTACTTGGTGTGCCCTGCAGAAGAAGCGAGGCTGCCAGTGTGTAAGCCCCCAGTGATTTCCTTCTGGCTCCTTTCTCCCACCCCTTCTTGGTCCATCCCAGCTCCTGGGCTGCTGTGGACTGCTACCTCTGAAAGATTCTGTCCTGAAGTCTCACTTTCTTTCTTTCTTTCTTAATTTTTAACTCCATTTTACTGAAGCACGTCTTTCACTGATTTTTTTTTTTTTATTACTGGGGATTGGGCCCAGGGCCCCAGGACTGAGCTACATCTTTGGCCCTTTTTTATTTTGAAGTAGGGTCTTGCTAACTTGCTCAATCTGGGTTTGAACGTCCGATCCTCCTGCCTCAGCCTCTAGAGTACCAGGATTTATAAGCATGAGCCACTATGCCAGATTTTCTTTCACTGCCTGAAAAAGGCTGCTCGGAATGCAAATTTAATTACCCTGTGCTTATTTGAAAATATCATCATTTCAGATTCACACCTGATTGATGGCTTGGTTGCAAACTGAAACTATTGTAACCTAGTTCTAACCGATGCGCCTCCTTTCTGTTCTGTATGCGCCGTTTCAATAGAGATTAAAATTCCGTCTCCAGTAAAGACTTAAGTTTCAGCTCCTTGTAAATCCCCCTCCCTTCCCCATTCTTTTTAGGTTAAGTCTCCATTTCCCATAAAAGCTTTAAGTTTCAGTTTCTTGTAATCCCCCCAACCCCTTCAGCCTATCTGCAATACAATGTGCTGTCCTTAAGAAACGTTTAACTACAAGGAAGTTATCAAACTGGGTCAAAGTTCGCAACATTCCTGTGGTTTTCGGCTTTAAAACCCAACTCTTTTAGCTGTAACGCGCGCAGTCTCCATATTGGCTTCTGGAGGTTGTGTCGCCAGCCTGGCCTAAAATAAAGCCTTTGCTCCCCAAATTTTAATTTCTTGCTTCCTTAGATTTTATTCTGGGGTCCAAGCTATCATAAAACCTAGGTTAAAAATCATTTACAAAAAAAATCATTTTCATTTAAATTTTGAAGCAGTTTAGAGTGATGCTAAGTGACTCTGAGAACTCCCTTCCAGTTGGGCATGGTGGCTCACACCTGTAATCCCAACACTCGGGAGGCTGAGGCAGGAGGATCTTTGTGAGTTCGATACCAGCCAGGGCTACAAAGTGAGCTCAAGGCCAGCCTGAACTGCATAGCGAGACCCTATCTCAAAAAGACGACAAAAAAAAAGAACAAAAACAAAAACAAAGAACTCCCTTCTAATCCCCACTTACTTTGCAGAAGAACTAAGATTTTGTCTTTATTTCCAGTGTGTGGTTTTTAAAGTTTGATTACTAGATTAAATACAGGGA
The DNA here is from genome assembly GCF_034190915.1 of Cavia porcellus. Taxonomy (NCBI): domain Eukaryota; kingdom Metazoa; phylum Chordata; class Mammalia; order Rodentia; family Caviidae; genus Cavia; species Cavia porcellus. The sequence goes on from NW_026947487.1 coordinate 85,311,698, forward strand.
CTCAGGGCTTTCAATTTTGGGACACTGTCTTGGATTCTTTCTCTGACATTTCTTTTAGTATTTAAATTTTAACTTCCCTTTGCATTGTTAATGAAATGTCTCCATACTGAGTCTCTCTCTGGGATGTTTGTTTGTTTGTTTGTTTGTTTTGGGGGTGCTTTTTCTTTTATCGGTACTGGGATTGAACTCATGACTGCCTGCTTGCAAGGCAGGCGCTTATGCCGCTGAGCTAAATCCCGAGCCCCCTATGATTGTTTGTTTTTTAAGGAGAGAATGCAGTCAGGGCTTAAACCCAGAACTGCTGAGTTACATTCCCAGCTGCCCTTTTTAATTTTATTTTGAATCAGAATCTTGGTAAATTGCCCAGGTCTCAACATAATATCTTCTTGTCTTAGCCTCTTTCTTTCTTTCTTTCTTTCTTGTCTTTTTTCTTTTTTTGAGACAGGGTCTTGCTATGTATTTCAAGTTGGCCTTGAACTTACTGTGTAACCAGTGAGGTTATACACTCCAAAAGGAAGTATAACAGTGAGATTAAAAATATAAAACCAGGGGGCTGGGGATTTAGCTCAGCGGCATAAGTGCCTGCCTTGCAAGCAGACAGTCATGAGTTTGATCCTCAGTACCGATAAAAACGAAAAAGACAAAAAAAAAAGAAAAAAAACCAGAGCTAGGTGTGATGACGCACACTTGTGATCCCAGCACTCAGGAGGCTGAGACAGGAGGATCTCTCAGAGTTTGAGGCCAGCCTGAGCTACAAAGTGAGACCCTGTCTCCAAAAAACCAAACCAAAACAAAAACAACATGAAAAAACAAAACCATAAACCCCAACACAAAACAAAGCAAAAAGACAAAAGCAAAACCAAAAAGATGGGCTCTTTCATGACCATGAGTCCCACTCATGCTGGTGGTGGCTTGAGCTGCTCAGCTCTGCTGGTTGGTGCCCTCCAGCAGAGGCTCCTATCTCCAAGAAGAAACTTGAGTGTGCACATCTGTTGTGTTTATTCCGTCTCCAGTTACAAAGCATTGGTTATTTTTCAAGTGCCTTCTTTTTTACATTGGTTCTCCCTTACCCTACTAGGAGGTGAATGTCATTTCTTTTCTTTTTGCATTTTGGGGCTGGGGATTCAACCCAGAGCCTCACACATGCTAAGTGCATCCTCTGCCTGTGAGCCGCTCCCCGCCCACCATTCCCTGCAAAGACAGAGAAACAGAGGCCCTGAGGTAGAGCCACTTGCCAGCCTCGTGAGTCCCCTCCTGTGGAAAGAGCTCAGCTGAGAAGGTGGACTGAGTGCCACTGGGGCCCTGGCTGTTAGCACAGGGACACACCCAGAAGGATGCGATGGCCCCTGAAATGTGTTCACTCAGGGCTCATCTGCGCTGTCTGAAAAGTTTCAGCCAAACCTGCCAGGCTCAGGCCTGACCAGGGCCACCTGCAGCAGACTGGGGTGTGTGCAAGACCCAAGTGCTTACTGTGCCAAGCTGCTGGGCTTCCAGGGTTGCTGTTACAAGCAGTATTCTTGTCACTAATTAATTTTTCTTTTGCTGCACTGGGGATAGAATTCAGACAGCTTTGAGCTATATCCTCCCATTTTTCCTATTTTGAGATTAATCTTGCTAAGTTGCCCACACTGACCTTGTACTTGTGACCCTCCTGTCTCAGCCTTCCTAGTAGCTAGAATTACAGACCTGTGGCACCAAGTTCAGTGAGTCAATTTTGTTTTTAATGGAAGGATGATCAAATGAATGAGTCCTTTGCCTACTTCCTCTAGGAAACTTATGTTTGCAGGTCATGGTCTCTGCCTTTTCCCCACATTTATTGAGGTCCTTTCCTTCCTTCCTTCTCTCCTTCTTCCCTTCTTTTTTGTGGAACTGGAGATGAATTTTTCACTGTATCATATCTAAGAGTCACTTGCAAATCTAGGGTTGCGATATTTAATTTACCTAGCACATGTGCCTACAGAATTAGTTTTGTTTTGTTTTACCAATCCTGAGATCGAACCCTGCCTTCATACTGAATTACACCTCAAGTCCTATTTTCATTTTTTATTTTGCAACAGGGACTTGTTAAATTGCCCAGGCTAGGCTTGAATTTGCAATCCTTTTGCCTCAACTTTCCAGAGTGGTCTTATATAATTTTTTCTTTAAAGATTTTTTGTTGAGGCAGGATTTCGCTGTGCAGTTCAGGCTGGGTTTGAGTTCACCATGTAGCACAGGCTGGCCTTGAACTCAAGGTGATCCTCCTGCCTAAGCTTCCTGAATGTTGGTTATAGGCATGAACCACCATGCTTAGCCTTTCTTTTTTATTTTATTTTTAATTTTTTCCCAGCCTTTCTTTTATTGACACGAGTCTCACCATATTATCCAGGTTAGTTTCAAACTCGTGGGCCTAAATAGTCCTGTCTCAACCCATGAAATAGCTGGGACTACGGTCACTGGTCATCTTAGGTAACTACACAATGTGTCTGTGACTATTTGATTGGTTTCATTTACACACCAAACTGGAGGTCATAACTTATAAGTGGCCCTGCCCTGCATTAGTGCATCACTTATATGTACCAGGCAGCAGCCATGTCGCCCACAGCCCTAGTGACAAGCCTGGGAGCTTCTCTGAAGCCACAAGCACTGTCAAAGCAGAAACGATCTAGAGGCGACCTCTCGTGACCAAAGGGAGAAACTGCAGTTGCACATGTGTACAGTGATATAATCAGCAACTGCTGTCTGCCAGGCATCCACACTGACAGTTATGCCTTGGCTTTGTCATCTTTATATCTACAAGGTGGGCACCCTCACCCCCACTTTGTTCCTTTTTTTTGTCTATGCAGTTCAGGTTGGCCTTGGACTCACTTTGTAGCCCAGGCTGGTTTCCAACTTGCATCGATCCCCCGCCTCACCCTCCCAAGTGCTGGGATTACAGGAGTGCGCCACCACGCCCAGCTCCCTACTTTATTCCTGAAGTGGAGGCTCCGTAAAGTGAAGCAACTCCCTGAACTCTCATGGCGTGAGAGGCCTCACTGAGACTCAATCTGGGTCTATCTGGGCCCAGGACTTTGCTCACCATGCTGCTCAGAGTACTGGTGAGGACAACAGCATGGGCCTCTCTGGGAGCCTTAACCTTAGACCTGGCCCTTCCCAGGCCTGCTGACTCAGAAACTAGCTGAAGGTGATCACTGTAACATCTGAGAAGCACCCTGACTCCTACGAAATAGTGGGAAAAATCTGCCATGTGCTCCCAAGAAATTAAAATTCCACATTTCTTTATAAATGTGGCCTTTAAGTCATAAAGCATGTCTGATTTTACAAGTACTTTGCTTTTTCTTTTGACTTTTTTTCTTTTCAGTACTGGGAATGGAACCCAGGGAGGACTGAATTACATCCCGAGACCTTTTAAAAATATTTATTTTGAAGCTGGGCATGGTAGTACATGCCTGAAACCCTGGCCCACTGAGAGGTTGAGGCAGGAGGATTACAAGTTCAAGCCTAACCTGGGCAAATTTGTGACTCATCAGGACCATTACTTAAAACATTTTTTTTAAAGGGCTGAGGATGTAGCTCAGTGCAAGGATCCTGGATTCAGTCCCCAGCACCAGAAAAAACCTTTTACTCTGTTTTATTAAATTGCTGTGCCTCAAATTTGATATTCTCCTGCTTTAGGCTTCATAGTAGCTGGGACTACAGACGTATATCACCATGCCTGGTTATAAGTGCTTTTCTTTTTTTCCCCTTCATATTGACTCCTCGTTACCCTGTAAGGTAATAGATCATCCTTTCCACTTTAGAGAAAGAGGCGACTTGCCCAGAGCCATTAGACAGTAGGACTTCTGATCTGGACTGGCTGGAAGAGCACACAAGGGTTCCGGGTCTGATGTTGGTGCTCATGTGGGGATGGTAGACTCCTGTGGTTGACTTCCAGGTCAGGGGTCATTAGTAGCTGACAGTGCCCTCTGTGTACCTGATTATTGGTACATGGTAAGAGTGTTTGCCAGCTCCCCTGATGACCCATGTGACTGACTTGAGCAAACTATTTCCACTTTCTTCACCTTGGCGTCTTTGGATTTGTGAGGACCGGATGAGGAGGAACCAAGTGAGGCATTGGCACAATGTAAGAACTCAGCACAAGCTATTACTTGTTCCCTCATCTGCCCATGACAGAGCTCCTGGTTCCTATGTGGCATCCCAGGTGAGGATAAAGAAGACACACTCTGGTCCCATGGGAATCATAGTCCACCGGGGAGACAGACACTGACCAAGAGCTTACAAGGGTGGCGAGTGTTAAGATGCAGTTGTCTTGAGTACAAGGATGAATGGATGAGTGGTTGTCTCCTCTAGAATTTGCCTTTGGCTTAGATTTTTGCTTCCCTCAGTGTGAAAGGTATAGCCAACTTTCAGTTCCCAAACCTGGTCAGCCATGAACCTTGACCCGAAGGAGAAGCCATAGAAGCTGGGGGGCCCAGAACTCTAGGTAATCATCTCTGCAACTCTCCCACAGCCAGGTAATGCTCTGGCCATTTTTTCAGTTTCTTGGGTCACAGTCCTCCTACATCACTTTTTTTTTGGAGACAGGATCTATGTGGTCCAGTCTGGCCGTGGACATTTGACCCTCTTACCTTAAATACTGGGATTCTACGCCACCACAAGTAGCTACACATGCAGTTCCCACTGCCTAGAAAGCTCTTCCCACCGCTCTGCATTTAGTTGATTTCTACTCATCCTTCAGGGGCCAGGTCAAACACTACCCCCTCCTGGAAGCCTCCTTGGATCCTAGACAAGTTTGATGGTCCATGCAAATGTCTGGATCTTACTGTCCCCCGAGGCACATGAGTTGATGGCTTGGTCCCCAGCTTGTGGGATGCAAGGTGTGGAAACTTTTAAAAGGTAGGATCCACTTGGAAGAGGTTAGGTTGCTGGGAGTGTTCTCCCTTGGAGCTATGGGAATGCTGGCCCCTACCTATCTCTTATTCTCAGCCACCACGTCGTGCACAGGCCCTCTCTATCCTGTGCTGCCACAGGCCCAAGGCAACATGGCCATGCAAACCTCTGATACCATGAGCCACAGTAAGAGTTTCCTCCTTTTGATTATTTTTGTTCAAAGAATAAAAGGTCCAGTAAGACACCCTCTTTTCCCTTCTTGGGACTTAGCATAGCATACAAGTGTGACTGCTTGCTTGTCATCACCCTTCCCAGGAAGACAGGAAGCACAGCAGGGTTTGTTTTCTTGAGTACTTTTTTTTTTTTTTTTTTTTTTTTTTGTCTTTTTGAGACAGGGTCTCTCTATGCAGTTCAGGCTGGCCTTGAGCTCACTTTGTAGTCTAGGCTGGTCTCAAACTTGCAAGGATCCTCCTGCCTCAACCTCCCGAGTGCTGAGATTACAGGCATGAGCCACCATGCCCAGCTGCTGAGTATTTTCTTGCCAGCACTTAGCATGGTGAATGGCTCTGTGATGAGGACAGCAGAGCTGCTCAATAGTCCTGGAAAAAATGGGGTGGATTAGGCTCTGGTGGCCCAGGACAGGAGCCAGGGGCCTCTACTGGGACCCGAGCCATGCTGGGACCTGGAGCACCAGGAAACCAAGCAATCCCTCCCCCTTTGCCTGTTTTGTTTTGTTGTATTTCAATATACATAGGGTATGGACAGCTCTTTTGAAGAGAATGAATCTATGACAGCCATTAGTGACTTCCCTATTGTTTAGTTTTAAAGATCTAAAACACCTTCCTCATTCACTTTGGATCAGTTATATACTATATTGTTTTGTATGAATTCTCTGTATGCGAAGACATGGACAACTATTTGGAAGAAAACAAGAGACAATATGATAGTGAAGATCTCAGGTCGTCTAGCTTTGAAATTTACATCTCATACATTGCTTTCTTATGTCCTGTTTTGTTGTTTTAATTTTACCCCCTTTAAAATAAAAATTAAAAAATAAATTTAAAAAAATGGGGTGGGAGGGGCTGGGGATTTAGCTCAGCGGCATAAGCGCCTGCCTTGTAAAGCAGGCAGTCGTGAGTTCGATCCCTGGTACCGATAAAAAAAGGAAAAAGACCAAAAAAAAAAAAAAAAAAAAAAAAAAAAGGCGGGGGGGGGGGTGTAACTCAGGAGTTGGCTACTCACTCCAGACTTGAGGTCACAGAGAGACATGCAGCTTGAGACCAGTCTGATGTCTCAGAGGTGTGGGAGTCAGGGCAGAGCTGGCAGGACTGGAGATGGGAGTTGTATTCCTGAAGCAATGGGGGAGGGGACAGCATGGATGGGGAGGAAAGGAAGGAGTCACTCATGGCCTTATTCCTCGTAAAGGGAGCATGGCGGTACCATGTGCAGGACAGGGGCCGTAGATGAGTTGCATCTGTACCTTCCACACCAGCCCTCCTCTCTCCTGTCTATAACCTGGGCTCTGTTCTTAGCGCCAGACACAGAACACAGCTCAGCAGCACGAGTCCCTTTATTAACTGTTTTCCCACCTCTGAGTGTGTATGGGTAGAAAAGAAACAAGAAATACCCCGATGGAGAGGGGAGAGAAAGGGAGAAGGCAGGAAAGGACTCTGAGGTCAGGCCCAGAAGCTAGAGGCCAGCTCCTTTCCTGGACCAGCTCACCCCAGCGCAGAGCCCTGCCTCACCCCTGTGCCCTTCAGTGCAACACTAGAGGCTATACAGCTGCCCACCCCCGGTCCTCTGGTCTTGCAGGGCTTGGTGCTGTGCCAGAGGCTGAGGGAAGACTGTAGAGGAAGTCTGCCCGGGTGCAGGGGAAGAGCAGGCCCCGAGGGGATGCAATGTGAGAAAACACAGCTCCCTTACCTTGGCCCCTATCCTGATTCTGCTTCTTAGGTCTGATTGCCCTGACTGTGGGCTGCTGGCTGGCTGTGGGGGGCTCTCACTCCTGCATGGAAGGCTGAGGTAGGAGGGGCCTAGGAAACACTGGGGTTATCTGGGGAAAGCCTGATGCTGTACCTAGAATTTACCAAAATTAGTGGGGGTAGAAGAGGGATCAAACAACAGGAATATGGAGGGAGCAAACAGTGAACTGCCTCATCCTATCTGGGGCAACAATCCAGGATGACTTCGATGTGGCTGACAGGCCAAGGCCAGACCTGATAGAGGTGGACAGCTGAGGAAGCCGATGAGAGGGTTTCTGGACCTTCAAGTAACAAAAACCTTGAACTACACAGAGAAATGGGATGGTACAGGAGGGAGGAAGCAGCCAAATTCCAGGATGGAAGGGAACTTTCCAAGCGACCCAGCTGTCTTCCCTCTGGGTTTGCTGGGAGGAGGAAAAGCAGTGGCAGAAAAGAAGCAATTGTTGAAAAAGGTGTGTACGGTTCACCTGGATTCTGGCCAGCTCAGCCTCAGGGGAGGATCTGAAAGGTTCCCAGCCTCCTCTGCCACCACCTTTGAGCCTCTGAAAATCTGAGAGAAAAGCAGACTCCCCTCTGCCCATGGGGAAAGCAATAGTGAGTGTTCAGCACCACAGCACGGGTGCCCCTGGCTTCGGAGCTGGGCTGGCACCATTTGTAAACATTGGACTTGGTGATGTCTGAGGACAGAGGAGGAAACTCAACCTGGACTATCAGGTTTGGCAAAGAGGCAGGATGGGGCCTCTAAGACTAAGGAATGTCAACCGCCATGGGAAAGAGGCCACCAGGCTCACTGGGGGCCGAGGAGGGAATCGATGAGCTGTATCTACCTGTCTCTGAGCATCTGTATGACCTCAGTGCTACCTCAGGGAGTTGCCAGATCCCAGAAGAGGCTACTGCTGGCCGTGGGTGCTGATGGACTGGAGCAGGCCCTAAGCCCTGGCGTATTGAGCACAGCCCCTGTGCAGCACAGGCTGTTCTGTGAAAGACGTTGGACCCTCTGGTCTTTTCTCTTTTTTTGGAGAAAGGGTCTTACTACATTGTTCAGGCTGGCCCCGAACTCACTGTGTAGCCTTAGAGTAAGGGCTCAGAGGCACAGAGTCTTGCCTGGCAAGGAGGAGGCCCTGAGTTCGATTCTCAGTATTGACAAAGAAACGAACAAACAATGTAGCCTTAGCTAGCCTTGAACTTGTGGCAACCCTTTCATTTCAGCCTTCTGAATGATGGGATTCAGGCATGTGCCATGCTGCCTGAGCCGAGACTCAGTCCTCAACACATGGGTCTTCTGAGACTATCTTCACCCATGGGGTCCAGGCATGGAGTAACTGAGTGTTGAGAAATCAAAGTCCCATCACGACAGGAAATGTTCTGCCACCATCCACGCCACTGCCTGGGCTGGAAGGGTGCTGGGGCTGAGAAGTCCACAGGTATAGGGCCAGATGCTGCTCCACAACTGCCCCGCAAGATGTACAGACATCATCCCACCAGCTGGAACGATGTTGGACTTGGGGTGGCCCCGCAACTCTAAGACACAAGTTCCTGGGTCTGATGGCCACAGCTGTGTGCTTCTTTCGAGGCAGTGGTTATGCCAACAGATCCACGAAGATGGCGTTGGTTGTGGTCTGGCCAAAGATGAAGGCTCCCAGAGTGACCAAGAGAACTCCGTAACTGACCAAGGCCCACCAGCTGCAGGACAGAGGACGAGAGGGGTGACCGCAGATTTGTATTACGCACACATCTGCATAGATACACACACATGACGTCTACATATGTATATGCCAGCTACGCTCCATATTTTACTATTTGTATTGGTAGAGTACTGCTGACTTCCCAAGGACTTTTACATAAAAAGCCATGAGGTCTGCTGGATAGTGCCTACTGCACAGGCAAGGAGACTGGGCCCTGATGGGGTGAACTGACCGTCCACAGCATGCCAGGGTGAGGATGCGGATCTTCTGCTGGGAAGATGTTTAGGAAAAAAACAGGCTGCACACCAAGTGGTCCAGTTCATTTAAAAGGAGGAAAAACCAAATATGTGGCCTGGGGATGGAGTTCAGTAGCATGGCACTTGCCTCAAATGTGTAAGACCCTGAGTTTAACCCCTAATACTGGAAAAAAGCTCCAGATCCCTATAAACATCTGTATTGAAAGCAGCAACAAGATTATCACTTGGTACTGAGACTGTTTTTATTTTCTTCTTCTTTTTTTTGGTATCTGTGATCAAACTCAAGACCTTGCTCTTGTCAGGCAGGTACTTATGCTGTTGAGCTAAGTCCCTGGCCCCTTTATTTTCTTCTTTCAATATGTGTAGTGTGTTTTAAAGTTTTGTTTTGTTTTTGAGACAAGGTCTTGCTATGTAGTTCAGGCTGGTCTTAAAGGAATGATGCTCCTGCCTCGGCTTTGTGTTGGGATTATATGCATGTACCAGCATGTCTGGTGTGTACCGATACAATTTTCTCTAATTAAAAAAAGCAGTAATACTAAATAATTGTTCTGTCTCAAAGTATCAAAGTAAAATGAACGGGATCTGTGACTCATCAGTGTTCCTAATATTATTGGGTATTGAACCACCTATCTCTTTGGCACTTTTTTTTGAGAAAAAGTCTCATCAAGTTTCCCAGGCTGGGCTTGAAGTTGCAAACCTCATGCCACAGGCTTCTGAGAAACTGGGATTACAGGCATGTGTCACTGCGAGTCTTGTGGTTTTTTTCCCCCTGTAGAACTAAGGACTGAACCCTCCACCTTTGCACTGAGCTACACTCCAGGTCCTTTTTCAATTCTTTGAGACGGGGTCTTGCTAAGTTACTAAGTGGCCAGGTTGGGCTGGAACTTGTAATCTTCTTGCCTCAGCCTCCAAGAAGGTTAGGATTATAGGTGTGCACCTCCATGCCCAGCTAAGTACACAAGTTTCTTGACTCATCTGTTTTAAGGTGTCCTCCAGTCTCTCCATCCCCACCTCTCTGAGAGGACCTTCAGCCCTGGCCCTGCTTTACCTGGCTGGCTTCACCTCCTCCATCTCAGAGAGTTTGGCTTGAATGAGGCACAGTCCTGGAAGAGAAGAAGTGGCCTGCATTTGTAGGGCAGGGGCTCCCTCACTCCACGCAGTTCCCCACCTCACTAAGAAGCAGTGGTGGTGGCCGAGAAAGGCCTAGGTTTACTCCCGCAGAGTCACCCTGCTCACTCCACCAAGCTGGGAGTGAGACCTGGCCCCTTCTCCCAGCACAGGCTGACATCTGGCCAGCACTCTTTGACTGCACACACAATTCAGAGCAAAGGCGGCAGCATTCAGTGTGACTCAGTGGGGGTACACACCCCAGTGCACTGCTGGGCTGACGTGGCTCCCTTGGTCCCAGCCAAATGGAAAGGGCTTTCAAAGAAGCCTCCTGGATAGAAGAAACAAGTGCTATGGGTAAAGTCATGGCAGATGGGGTGTGATGGTTTTCCAAGGATCTGCAGCAGATCCATGTCTAGGGCTCAGGTCTCCTGCCTTCTGTCAGGGCACCTCCACCAGGCCCCCTTCCCCTCTGGGCCACACTCAGTGGAGCTCAGTATCTATCTACTGCTGAGTGCTAGATGCTACTTTCCTGGGCAGGTTTAGAGCCAGTGGGGAGCAGAGGCCAGAGAAGCCTTGGGAGTCCATGCTACAGGGCAGTGGAACAGGGGCATCAGGCTCCGCACCTGGGAAGACGAAGATGAAGCAGGCGGCCAGGCCTCCAATGACTGCAATGACCTTGCCGATGTCAGGGATGAAGAGTGCCAGCAGCAGCGTGAGCAGGAACCATACCAGTGTCTGCAGCACCCGTCGCCGCCGCTCCCGCTCCACGTCCTCTTCCACTGACAGCCCCTGGTAGCGCAGCCACAGGCCTTCAACTACCGCCCTGCCCACGAGAGGAGGGGCTCAGAGATGTCCTGATGACACCCTGCACCTCACGTGGGGCAGACTGTGGGGAAGGCCCTGATTCCTGAGCCTGTTTTCTCTTTGTAATAGGGAGCTAATAATGCCTGGCCTTGACTGCTGTGGGGCTGGATGAGATGGTGAATGTGAAGGGCTCAGTGCTCTGCTTCATCTCCTAGGAACCAGCACTATTCATCTGCTTCAAAAGGAACTGTCCTGGGTTTCTGAGAGCCTAGGAGACGCCATGGCAGCTCAGAAAAGGATCTGGACTGCAGACTCTGGGAGGACTCAGACTGCTCAGGACAACAGTACCCTCCAGACCCAGCTTGGAGTAGGCAGGTGCTATCTTAGGCATGGACTCTTTTCTATGGGCTCAGCTTCTTCCCAGTGGTTTCCCATAAGGCTGTGGGCCATGCTGAAGGGCTTACAAGGGCTTTGAGTGGGTGGGGAGGGGCCTCACCGACCACAGAAGTGCAGGATGGGGTAGGAGGTGAGCACACTCAGGATGATGAAGGCTCGGGCAACAGCCACAGCTATGTCCTTTGAGGGATAGGACAGGAGCACATCAGGGTCCACAGCAGCTCCAAAAGTCAGGAAGCCACAGATGCCTGTGGGCAGGGACAAGGTGGCCAGGTCACAGTGACCCTGGGTAAGGGGGCAGACTGCCAATTCCTGCTTCACGCAACATCAGAGGATGCTGAGCAGCTCTGGAGGCTTGGACTGGACCTTAGGGGGCTGCGAGCTGGGAGCAACAGCACCTCATGTCTTCTCACATGCCCCCTTGGGGGAACCCCTCTGGTCCCTGCATTGCTGAATGTCTGAATGTCCCTGTGAACCTGAACTTGGTCAGCACATTACTGTCTCAGAACTTCTACATTAATCCTTAGATCTGCTCAGATTCTCACGCTGCCATCTTGCCTTTCAGGTCTTGGACCAGATGTCCCTTCTCGGACACCCTGCCCTGCCCATCCATCGTTACCCTGGTGCGTGCTCATTATCCAGTTTTTTTCCCTTCAGGGCACTCATCTCCCTCTGAATTGTCCTTATGATTGGTGTACTGTCTGCTTCCCCAGCCAGAGCAAACACCTCAGGGGGAGTTGACCCATTTCTCTCTCACTCCTAAGTGTGGCTTCTGAGGAAGGAACAGAACTAGCCCAAGTGGCCCCTGGGACCCCTTCCTGGGCTCCCAGTCTTGCCCCCTCCCAAGTCATTCCGCACAGCAGCCAACGCTCTCTTTTCCCCAGCAACGCCCCCCACTTAACAGGCTTCCTCTCAGGATCCAAACAGTAGCTGGCTCCTCCCTTGTCACCTGCCCCCAACTCCCTGCACTCCAGCCACACAGACCTCCCTTCTGCCCCTGCCTCAGAAGCTCAGCATTTTGTAGTTCCTTGTTTGTGATGCTCCTCCTGGCTTGTCATATTCTGGCTCTTTCTCATCATCCTCCACCTTCCCCAATGCTACCTCTTCAGAGAGGAGCCTTCAGTGAAAGGTTCCACCCATGCCTTCTGGCTTCACTGCCATGTCTGTGTCTCCTGCAACTGCCTCTTCAATGAGACTGGTACCCCCACAGGGCAGGACAAGGCCTACCATCTCCATGGCATTCCCACACTGAGAACAGCTCTTGGCATTTACTGGGCACCGGTACAGAACTGATGAATGAATGGATGGATACACCTCTTCCATCTTGGTAGAGGCGGCCTCAGGCAGCCCAAGTTCAACCTAGTGTCTAAAGATCCTGGCTGGAATGCAGGGCTGTCCTTGGGAAAGGATGACTCAAGGATTTGAGGGGGAGTGGGAACCTGCTACACCTGGGCCTTGGAGGGGACAACTCACCTGTGCCCATGTAGACAGCCAGGGCTATGATCATGGCAGCCGTCACCACCCCACCCCAGGTCTTCAACTCAGGCTGCTGCATGCTGTTGAAGACGGGCACACTGCTCACGTGGCACTGTTTAGGTGAAGTGCGCAGTCAGGAAGGAAAAGTGACCCCACCCCAGCGAACAGGAGTGTACTCTGGGAACAGGGGCTGCAGGGACATGGGGCAAGCCCTGGGCATCATTTTATCCTTCTTCCTGGGACCACCCCCCCATCCTGCCTGTAATATGGGTTCTATCACAGGCTGGGGATGAGCTCAGGGGACAGCAGGGACCTTGCAGCTGGCACCTGAAATCCGAAGCAGATGGTGGGCATGGCATTGAACACAGCCGTCCAGGAAGCTGGCCTGTGGATAAAATACAAATGTGTGTCTTCCTGCAAAACGCTCAGAGCCACCAAACATACTGTGATTCCTTATTCATCCCAAGATGGTTTCTAGCAACCAGCATCCTACACACTGAACACATAGAAGTCTAGACTACAGAAAGGAGAGACATCTCCATTTTACCACCCAGCAAACAGGGCTCTGAAAGATCTTTCTGGAACCAACAAGTAGAATTCCTAGCTAATGGACTGGGGGCCTCTGTTTCTCTGATATGTTTTGAAAAAAAAAAAAAAAAATGATCCAGGTACTTGGGAGCCTGAGGTAGGTGGATCATTGCAAGTTCAAGGCCATCTTAAACTATGCGGCAAGATGCAGTCTCAAACAAACAAACAAACAAACAATTTGGATAAATACAACTTAGAAAAATGTGCAATTGCATCCTATCGGTCTCTACAGCCTGGTGGCCCATCCTGCACCGGCTCATTTCTTAGATGTTGGTTTCAGGGTCTCCTCCTGCCTCTGGCTCTCACTCATCCCTCCAGAAAAAGACCAGAATCTCTTGCCACCTTCCTGCAATAACCTATGCGTCAGCCTGATGAGCTAACAAGCTTCAGACTGGCTGTGTGGCATCTTGATGTCTGCCCCAGCACTTCCTGGGGCCTAGATGGCGGCCCCTACTTCTATGTTTCCCAGGGCTCTCACCCACCTGGTTAGGATGTTTGCTGGGGTCATCTCTTTATCTGGCCAGATGTATTTGATGATTATGATGGCAGTGACGTACCAGGTGCCCACGACGCTCAGGAAGCTGCAGGAAAGAGAATCTGACTTTCTCCTCCCCAGCCCCAGGTACCTCCTGTCTGATTTTATCCCCAGGGGTGCCCAACCCCAGTTACAGGTACCACAAATGTCCAATGAACACTGGGGACTATGCCAAACAAGGTTTCAAGATGCCTGAGAAATCAGTTTCAGAGAGAACTTCCACAGCTAGGAGGGGCTGGACAGCCAATGGGGACCTGACGGGCATTTCTGGCCATTGGAAAATGCATAGATTTCATTCCATAGCTCAGAGAACTGGACTTCAAAGCATATTTACAACTTCAATCAGAGGAGCCATGCCTTGGCCTGCCAATGGGCCAACATCTGGGCCAGGCCCGGGAGAAATAGGAGCTGCTGAAGACGAAAGGCGAATGCCACCATTTTAGGAACTGTGGAGACGGCTGAGTGATTCTTTCCTTTAAAGACTGGAAGACAGCACAGAGCCTTGCAGCTTTTCAGATTATAAGCCAGGAAGCCAGGCTCCTCCCTCCACGTTCATCTGTGATGCTGGTAGGTGGACAATCTCAAAGGATCACAAATCCCATCCTCTCAGGGAAAACCAAGGCCCAGGCTAGCAGGCTGCCTCACATTCCCAGGCATCACTAGTCTCTTCCTTGTCAAGGACATTTAGAACAGAATCTCTCACTGATGCCAAAGGCTGCTGTCTTCCCTAATGGGGGCAGAAAAGGGATGCCTCATGTCTGACACTCTGCAAGCCCTGGTCCACCTGCCACCGCCCATTCTTGTTCCCCGAATGGGTAAGGAGTCATGCAGGATAAGAGTTCCCAGCAGTCCTTGGGTTTCCAGCTGCCTGTGATCAGAGCTTTAGTCTGGCCCAGGTTGGGGTAAAGCTTCCGAACCTGGCGTATTTCTGGAAGCCAATTTCCCTGGGGATGGAGAGGGGCAGGATGAACAGGAAGGCGGTGAGGCTGATGGTGAACTTGCGGTCTGTGTACCAGGGGCTGCCAAGGCTCCCCTCGGGCTCCTTTGTTATCACCGCTATAACTGCATAAAGAGGAAAGAGGGAATGTCACGGTGGGCCACCACAGAGTGTGGCCTTCCACTCTGCTGGGCCCAGGACCTCCCTTTACTAGGCTCAGTAGCCTAGAGGGAAGATTTCCAGCTGAAGGCCAGCTAAGTGTACAGCTTTTCCCAGGATCACCAGGGCCAAGGGCAAGTACATGCTGGGGAGAACCTCACTCTTGTCTTGCTGGTCCCCAATGATGATAAGGAAGGCAATGCAGGTGCCAAAGGTGTAGACGGCAATGGCCACCTCACACAGCACTCCTGTCAGCTTGCCACACACGGCCCACACCACCTCCTGGTAGGTCCTCTCATTGCTGGCCTGGGAGCAGTAGGCCAGGATGACGAGGCCGCTGATGATGAAAACCAGCATGCCCTGCAGGCAAGGACAGAACAAGAGGGTGTGGGGAAGGCCTGGGAGCCAAGCTCAGCAATTACCAGGCCAGTGCCCAGCATGAGTCAGGCAAATGGGTCTCATCCAGCAATGCAATTTTAATAGACAGCTAGAGGCTGCCAAGTTGAGACTTTCTTTAAACATAAAAAGTCTTCAAAGAAATACTCCACATGTAAGAGTAAAGAGAATGGCACAGAGGACTCCCATGTTCCCATTACTAAGCTTCAAAAATAACCATTCATGGTCGGTTTTGTTGCCTCTTATTTCTCTTCCATCTGTGAAGCAAGTGCAAGCTATCTCGTCACTTCCTCAATAAAGTCTAGCAGCTCCATAAGAAAGAGTCTGTTTAAAAAAAAAACCCATAAAACCCATGTAACACCCAGAAAATTAAATTTGTGTTGATGCTTACATCTCTCTGATGGGGGAAGCCCTCCCCCAGGCTCATACTAAAGACTGCTGGAATAGACTGGGAATATCTGCCATATCTAACAGAGGGAAGGATGGCAGCCTCTGTCCCTGCTGACCGTGCCTGATCCAGAACCTCCCTGGTGAGGCTGAGAACCCACATTCCCTACATCTCTAACAACAGCTGGGCACTCACCATCTGCAGCATGATGCCGGCCACCACGCCCCCAGCAGTGCTGAAGGCTGCTGGGAAGTTGAGCAGTCCTGCACCCAGGCAGGCATTGACAACGATGAAGATGGCCCCAAGTGTGGAGGTGGTGCCTCTGTCAGGGTTCCCAGGAGAGTCGTCACCTTCACTCTTGGGGGCGGTATCCACACAAGGACTCTGCAGCAGACGAGCCCGCTCTCCAGCATCCGTGCTGGGGCCCCATTCTCTGTATTCACTGTTGATGTTGACCTGGGCCATGATGCAAAGAGCCCTCTTCATGCAAGGGCTGTGGGCTCTTAGGACCACATCCCAAGGGTGGTACAGGGAATGCTTGCCTGTTCAGGGCTGTTATTTTACGAAGACTCCTTTCAGCCTAGATGGGATAAAGGCAAGTACTTTTGTTATCCTGAGATAGGGAGGCTGGGGCCCAGGAAGTAAAACAAGTTTGCTAAGATCCCATGGTAGCCAAATGAACTCCTGTTAATCCCAGCACTCTGGGAAGCTAAGGCAGGAAGACTGCATGTTCAAGACTAGCCTGGGAAACGTGGTGAGATCCTGTCTCAAAACAAAATATCAAAGGGCCAGGGATACAGCTCAGTGTGAAGGCTCTGGGTTCAATTCCCAGGACCACATTAAAAAAAAAAATCACACAGATAGGATTCAAATCCAGGTGTACCTCTGTGTGACACGTAAATGTGCCAGACGCAAACCCTGCTTGTTTCAGTCTTTTAGGATCTGTAGGGAAAATAAGACCTGAACACAGAGGGGCCCCAGTGATCAAGTATATCACAGCTGATTTTCTCTCATTCAATCCTACAGCAGACCTGTCAAAAGTTTTCGAGAGACAAAAAAATTACTGATCCAGGGTCACACAGTGCCAGCTGATGCACACAATTTGGACCCAAGTCTGTGTACTTTTTTTTTTTTTTGGTACCAGGGATCAAACTTGTGATCTCGCCCCTGCCAGGCAAGTGCTTATGCCACTGAGCTAAATCCCTGACCCCATGTGCCTTTCCAGTGAATTTCTATAGCAGAGGGTCCCACAAGGATGTCTCCCCAAGAACTGTGGGTGTTTCAATGCACTACAGCCCAGGGTGCCTCCCTGCAGTCCAGACACTAAATTATGGGTGGCTTTCAAGACCCTTGAAAATTCAGGACAAATTTTCACTCTCGTCCCCCGGAAGCTCCACATGTCTTCCCATATGTCCTCAAGAAAATAATCAATAATCCTATCCTTATAATGTTTCCCGCCCCTCTTTGCCAGCCCCCTTCTCAGGACCCATCTCTTCCCATTTCCTCAGACGCTCACTGCAGCTTGCTTGGAGCCATGTGAGGGCCTAGCACTGCTTAGCTGGTTTCCTTCTGGCTTTCTCTCATGTGCCACCATTTCACACGGTACCATGACTGCTCTCTGGTGCCAGATACAAGGTTTTGAGGCCGAACATGTGGCCTTGTGGCAACTATGGAATGCTTTACCTCATTTAATTGTCACTACAGCCCTAAAAGGTGACAGAATGATCACCACCTTACCATGGAGGAAACTGAATCCAAGGGACATTCAGCTTTCTACCTTGAGTCATACAGCAATAAGTGGTAGAGCTGGGATTTAAAAATCAAGCATAAACTCTCAGTAGTACAAAGAAAGAGCAACAGCATCAAGATCACGAAACCCTAGCCTATCTGGCCCTACAGCATTCATCTGTGTCTGTCCCAGCCCTAGACCCAAAATGGCACCATGGACATGGCTGAACTCGGATACCATGCTTGCCATGATTCCTTTCCCTGTGGGCAAACACAGGTGAACTTCAGTTTTCCTTCCAGCCTTGGTCCTTTCTTGAAACCCAGGAAGAAGTTTCTTCTCCCTAGAATTTTGAGGTGCTCTGAGGAACCCAGCCCTGAAAACTGACCCTCAGTATTCTCAAGGTTCAGCTATGGCCTAGGACTCCCAAGAGAAATGATACCCTGATCAAGAGCAGCCCTGAGCAGGCAGTCTATGATATGGGAGGTGGATTAGGCTCTTCCACTTCCCAGCGGTGTGATCTTGGGCGAGTCACTTTACCCCCTAAGCCTTTGCATCCTAAGTTCCCATAAGAAGTGTGTTAGTTCAATGAGGGTTGAGCACTCCATAAATGGTCACAGGGCCAGGAATGTAATTCAGTGGTACAGCACATGCTTAGCATGTATGAGCCCTACATTTAATTCCCAGCAATCCCTGCCCCAGAAGGGATCATGGCTTTTGTCACTCTGTAAATGTCCCTTTCCATTTTGCTCACCCCCCCCCCACAATGTCTAAGAATTCTCAACTCTAAGCAAACAGAAAGCAAGTAATCATCAAACCAGGGCCTAGCGATATTCAGCAGGTAACAACGGGCATGAAGGCACTGGTATAGCTGATGGGAAGAAGAGCAAGATGAAGGCCAGTTAAGAAGGGCAGGGGCTGGGCTGGGGAGGTAGGTCAGCGGTAGGACATGTGCTTAGCACATACAAATCCCCAGCACACAATCCTTGAGACAAAGGGCAGGACTGAGGCATAATAAGGAGCCATGAGCTGCCTTCCAGGGGGAGCTTTTGATTAGTTACCACCCGGACTGACAAAATCGGTGATTCCTTTCCCAAGTCTCTTCATTCCTTAGTCCTGATTTCAGGGTATTCACACAAAACTCAATTTATTCTCCACTTCACCCTCTGTGACTTACTCTTTGTAGTCCATAAGGAAGAGAAAGAAATTGAGCAGGTTCTGCTGAAAGGACAACCTAACCACCGCAAATCACACAGCCATTCCCTCTGCTGCGTCAGCAAAGGCTACCCAGCCTCCTTAGGATGCTTCCCAGTTGCTTCTCCTTATGACCCGGGGAACAAAACTGGGAACTGTACCCTCCTGAGAGAGAGAGGAGGAAGTGCAGGTGCATCTGTCAGCAAGCACAAAACCACGCACACTGCCCCAGAGGAGGGTCATCTCTCTGCTGCTGCCAGGTTGAGAAGCATCAGACTTCACCACAGGACTTCAACCTCTTAAAGAACCTGCCCCTCAACCAGAAACTCAGCAAAAAATCAAAGCAGTGAGAAGTGAAGGTAGAATCTCTGGCCGAACAGAATTCTGGCCTGGATCCAGAGTGGTCTGAGATCACCTCCTCCACCTGTTCACTCCATGAAGGTGCCTGGATGACTTGTCTAAGGTCATAAACCCAGGGAACTCCTGACTCTCCAGGAAGCACGTTTACTTTTCGGCACTCCCACCTCGGTGCTCCCATCACATAGGACCTCAAGCTGAGGTCCTCACAAATCTGGGGGCTGAGTGCTGCCCCAGCACCACTGCGCGTTACTGAGCTCCCTTGTTCCCAGCTTACTTGCTCTGTCAAGCCTCTTGGCTGTGGTGGAAGGTGGTTGGTTCTCTCTAGATGTCTGAGATCTGGTTCTCCTCATCTCCCTCTGGCCTCAAGTTCTTTTTCAAAATCTGCAGTCCGCAGAGAATTTGGGCTGTTTCTCGGTTGGCTCAGCAGAGGGGGGAAGGAGGACTGGGCAGCACCACCCCAACTCATAGAAGGAAGTGCCGGAGCAGATGGGGTAAGGCCACGGAGGGAGAGATAAGCCCAACGTCATAATGGGTCCCTGGCAGGGTCCTAACTAGAAGCCCAACGCCCGATCCACCACTACAGCACGCTCCTCAGATCCCACCCAGGGCAGATTCCCAGTCCAGCCTGGAGTTGGCACTCTGACATACACGGGGTTGGTTGCCCTGGGAGGTAAGCCAGGAGCGGGTCGGGGCGATTCCCAGGCCTGTAGTGAGGCCAGTGGGTGACGTGAGGTAACTAGCTCCGGGCTCCCAGGATTCGATCCCGGCCTAGAGCTAGGTAGATTCCGGCGTGGCTCGGCCGGAGCCACAAAGGGCGAGCGTGGGACGAGGCCGGGTCTCGAGCCCTGCAGGAAACAGACCCGGGTTCTGCTTCTGCAGGGAACTCCAGGGACCCCGACGCGCCCACCCTCCAAGGCTGCCACCTCCTGCCACCTACCTAGTGTGCTTCATTCCCGAGCCGGCTGAGGAGACACGTGAGCATGGATCACATGACAATGTAGTTGAGACCAGCCGCGGGTCATCTTGGGAGTTGTAGTTTCCCATAAGTGTCTGTCTTGTACCTTCAGTGAGTCATCAGCCTGACAGCATTGTCCGGCCCAGCCTGACCCTTAGCCAGCCCGTGTTTATCCCGTTATTTTTAAGCCTAGCCTCTTGAACAGGCCAGACACTGCCCTCTCCTTGGAAAAGCATTGGGAGGTTTGGCACCTTCAGCAGTCTAGGGTGATGGACCACAGCTACTTGGTTTCATTAACTTTCCGTTTGGTCCTGTATTCATGCCCAGTGGCCAGCGCCCCTGGAGTTTCCTTTACTGGAGACTGTGGGATCACTTTCTCCTCCTTGGGCCATGGTCTTCCCTAAAAGAGGGAACACTAGCTTGAGTAGTGATCATGGCTACAAACTGGGGACCTAGATTCTGGAATATTTCGGAGACATTGTAGGCTCTCAGCGAACAGTTGTTGAATGAAGGAATGGGTGCCCAGAGTGCCGGTTTCTGTTTTTGGCTGTGTGTCCCTCATAACTTGTCACATTATCTTGAACATTCCGATTCCCTCTTCTGTGTGTTGATGGGCTTTTTCCTCACACCATCTCTCCACTGCATCAGAGATCCTAACTTGGAAAGAGATACTGGGAGTGGCTTGGAAACCCAAATCTCATTTTTAAAGTTAAAAATGGTATTAAGATCACTGTAGATTTACATGCTTTTTTTGCTTTGTCTTTTTTTTTTTTTTTTACATAGAGTCTCATTATGTACAGTAATTCAAACTAGTCTTGAACTCATTATGTAGCGCAGGCTGGTCTGGAAGTAGTGGGGGTCCTCCTGCCTCAGTCTCCCCACTGCTAAAATTACAGTCATGTGCCTCCCTGCCTGATTCGAAAGTCACAGACATTTGTAATAAATAATGCAAGGAAGTCCTATGTACAATTTACTCAGTTTCACTTAATGGAGATATTTCATAAAATTATAGTACAATACTATAGCCAGGAGATTAGCACTGACACGTTTAATGGTTTCATTCATATATCCCCAGTTTTACTTGATTTTTCTCTGTACCTCACTCTATGTGTGTGTGTGGGCGTGTGCATGCCTGCATGTGCATGCATTTGATTATATAAAACTTTGTTACACGTGTAAGGCTTACATCCACATTGTGTGCAAGAAATCAAACATTTCCATCCCATGGAAACCCTTCCCATGTTTTTTTTTTTTTTTTTTTTTTGGTACTGGGAATCGAACTCATGACCTCGTACTTGCCAGGCAAAACTTATGTGACTGAGCTAAATCCTCAGCCTACACTTCCTATTTTTCATCTTTGTCCCTCATTAAAATCACTCATGTGTTTCCTGTTTTCTTTTTTTGTTGTCGTTTTCTACCTTTTTGTTTTTTAATTTAATTTAATTTTTTGTCTTTTTCCTTTTTATCAGTACCGGGGATTGAACTCATGACTGCCTGCTTGCAAGGCAGGTGCTTATGCTGCTGAGCTAAATCCCCAGCCCTTACCTTTTTGTTTTTTAAAAAATTATTTTTCAAAGAAAAAAACCTCAAAATTTCAAAACACAATAGTTAGGAGGTAACAATGGTATATACATTGCATATTGTTATCTTCAGATCGGTTACTCAGAATACAAGATATCTGCATTTAATTGTCTGAACAATACTAGCAGCACAAAGCTTTCTCTTCAGTGAACTAAGAGAAATCGGTAGTATAACTATCTTATCATATATATATATACACATAGTTTCTTTCACCTTTCACACTAGTGGGACAATATGATGTTTACATGTGTGTCTGATTTATTTCACTTATGAATATGGTCTCAATTGCATCCATTTATCTATAAAAGTCTCAAAGTTATACTTTATAGCTAAGTAGTACTCCACTGGATAAAAATCTTTTTTATCAATTCTTCAGTTGATGGGTATTTGGATTGTTTCCAAGACCTAGCTATTACAAATTGTGCTTCCATAAACATGGGTTCTATAAACATATATTAATGTGGTATGATTTAATTTTTCTGGAAAAATACCCAGAAGGAGAATATCTGGGTCAAATGGGACCTCCTAAACCAGAATCGAACTCATAACCATGCACTTGCAAGACAGGCGCTTATGCTGCTGAGCTAAATCCCCACCCAATCCCCACACAGATTTCCATAGAGATGGTATGAGTCTACACTCACACCAACAGTGGAGAAGGATCCCCCTTCACAGCCCCTCCAGTGTTTGTTACTGGTTGATTTCTTGATCATAGCCATTTTTTTTCTGGGGGGTGAGATGGAATCTTAGTGTTCTTTTAATTTGCATCTCTTGAATGACCATTTTCTAAAAATGTGTCATTTCAAAGAGGCTTTAATGGAATCAGACTTAGTCACTTCACGTTACTATCACATAATCCCATAAACCGAGTGGTTTAACCAGCAGGAGTATATTTCTCACAGTTTTGGATGCTAAGAGATCTATGATTGGGGTAAAAGTAGGTGGGAAGGTCTTCTACTTTGTAGATGACTGACTTCTTAACGTGTCCTCATGAGGTGGAAACTTGGGAAGAAGCAAGCTCTCTCTTGCTCCTTCTTCTATGTATTTGTTTAGGTGCTGGATTGAACATAATTCTCCCAAATTCTGGGCAAATGCTCTACTACCGAGCTACATGCTCCACCTTTTTGTTTTTTCTTTTCTAGCAGCATTCATCTCATCATGAGAGTTTCACTCTCATGGCCTTGTCGCCTCACAAAGAACCAACCCCAAATACATAACACTGTGAATTAGAGTTTTAACCTATCAGTTTTGGGGGGTACACAAACTTTCTGTGCATAGCACATACAGTCTAATATTTTAGGGTTGGATTTTTACAAACTCAGCATAATTCCCCAGAAACTCATCACAGATGTGTATATGCAAGTGTACAGGCTTTATTGACAAATAGTATTCCATAGTATGTCTGTTCCATACTTTATTTATTTCAATTACTTTTTAAAATTGGGATTTGAACTCAGGATCTTGCACATGTCAGGCGGGTACTGGGCCACTGGGTTACATCCTCAGTCTCTATTTCAATTACTTACTGAAGGACATTTTAGCTACTTGATGTTTAAAAAATAAGCAGTAGTTTTATTGAGATATTATTCATCTAAAATACAACCTAGCCCCGTTAAAGTGCCAAATAAGTGGGATTTTAGTATCTTGGGAGTTGTACACATTGCCACTACATAGCTGCAGAATATCATTCCCTGTTCCCTGTGATCATCCTCATCCCTCCTTCCTCTAAGCGCCTGGCAAGTACTAGTAGGCTTTTGCACCTAGTCTTTTTTTTTCTTTTATTTTGAAAGTAGTAAAAATGCAACAGCACAAGATAGAACAAAGCCAATCGAGACAATGCAGTGAAATTGGTGAAGGCTTTCACAGTAGGATACTGGGATAGTTGTAATAGGTACCATGGTATATCTCTTTAACTTCACAACAGTTGTCCAGTCAATTAGGTATAGCAAAATCAAACCAAAAATAGAACATTATAAAACCAATTGAGAATACTGAATAGAGCAAAAGAAACATAACAAAACAAAAACAGTGAAAACAACCTTTTCCTTCAAACAGAAGATAGAAGGAAATTCCCCATATTTGCTATCCTGCATACGGCCATTCTCTCAAGATATGCTGAGACATCTATCCCCAGTAGCTATGGGGGAGGGGGAAGGGCTTGATTTTCAGCCCGTGTGGCAGTGGGCTCACAGGTAATGGTTCTCCTCCAAGCCCACGCCGCAGGCGCTTACCAAGAGGGCGGGTGAATAAGCTGCCTGAGTCCCACCATGGCCGGATCTCGGGAGTTCTACCTAGTCTTTGTTTTAAGACACTGGGAATTGTACTCAGGGTCTTTGCACTGAGCTACATCCCCAGCCCTTTTTTCCTTTCTAATTTTGATATAGGGGCTTGCTAAGTTAACCAAGTTGCCCAGGATGGGCTCAAAGGTGCAGTCCTTCTGCCTCAGTCTCTCAGAACTCCAGTTACGGGTGTGTGTCACTACATCTGGCTACTTGATTCACTTTTATTGCCAAACAATATCTCACTGTATGGCTGCACCACATTAGTGCATTCACTCATCTGTGGATGGATATTGTGTTATTTCTACTTTTTGGCTTTTGTGAATAATGTTGGCATGAATGTTCATGTACAAGTTTTTGTGTGAAATGTTTTTCTGTTGGGTAAAATAGAAGCAGAAATGATGGGGAGATTAGTAACTATGTTTAACCATTTTAGGAACTGCCAGGTGGTTTTCCAAAGCAGCTGCACCATTTCATGTTCCTGCTATTGGTGCGTGAGGGTTTCAGTTTCTTTACATTCACATTAATGGTTTTTGCTGTTAATCTTTTTCGTGTGTGTCACTGGGAATCAAAGCCAGGGGAACTAATGCTCAGCCCTGTTTCCATTGCTGTCATCATCATTGTCACCAACATCATCATCATCACGAGGGGTTGAATCCAGAACCTGTGCACTAGCTGCATCCTCAGACATTTTACTCTTTGAGACAGACTTCTTGCTACATTGCCCAATCAAGACTTGAATTAATCATCATCCTACCTCAGTATTCCAAAATGTTGGGATTACAGGTGTGCACCAGTGTGCCTGGTTTTTGTTATTTTTATCATCGCTATCATGTTGATATGGTTAATCTCATTGTGGCTTATGTTTGAGTTTTCTTCATAAATAATAATGTCAGTGTCTTTTCATGTGCTCATTGGCTGTATCTTCTATGTTCTATGAAAAAATGTCTGTTTGAATGCTTTATCATTTATTAATTGGATTTTTTGATATTGGGGGTTAAACTCTGAGTTTTTGCTCTGAGCTATGCCCTCAACCCACCCCCTTTTTTAAATCATGAGACAGAGTCTTGCTAAACCAACAAGTTGCCAGGGTTGGGCTTGAATTTGGGCATCAGCCTTGTAGAACTCTGGGATTACAGGTATGTGTCGTTGTACCTAACTTGTCTTTTTGTTATTTGAATTTAAGAGGTCACATATTTTGAATTCAAGTTCCTTAACATATATGTACTTTGAAAATATTTCCATGCTGTGGGCTTCCTTCATAGTATCATTTGGAGCATAAAATTTCTGGTTTTGTGAAAGAAGAGATAGAATCTTTCTATGTTGCATAGGCTGTCCTGGGCTCAAGAGACCCTTCTGCCAAAGCTTTCTGGTAGCTGTGATTGCAGGTGGGCACACTGTTCCCACTGTCAGTTGGTCTGCCTATCTGTCTGTCTATCTATCTATCTATCTATCTATCTATCTATCTATCTATCTATCTATCTGCCTATCTTATCTATCTCATTATCTCTCCCTATGTATCATTTTTTGGGGCTTAGTTTTGCCTGCTGTGTCTAAGAGAACATTGCCTAATTCATAGTCATGAAATGTATACCTGTGCTTTTAGATTTGAATCTGTGACTGATTTAAATTTAATTTTCCCATGACTTGGGAAGGGACTCAGCTTTTTTTTTTTTTTTTTTGGTATTCCATGTGCATATACATTCTTTTCAGCACCATTTATTGAAAAGACTATTTTTTTCTTATTGAGTTGTTTTAACACTTGTCAAAAAGTAAATTGACTAATTTTGGTTTATTTCTGGACTACCAATTATTTTTAATGCATTTTTATTGCTTGATTTGACTCTCAATTCTATTTCAGTGATCTATTTGTCTGTTTTCTCCTTAGACTCATCCTTTCTTTTTGGGCTTTTTTTTAATACTGGGAATTGCCTTGCCCTTGCCAGCAAGACTTATCTTTATTACTGAAGGTTTTTTTGTTTTGTTTTGTTTTTTAGAGGTAGTGAGGTTTTACATTTACTAAAAGTATGAAAAAAAAAAAGTCCTCTGCAGAGTTAGTTTGGGCCAATTAAAAGTAGAAAAAGAAGTGTACTTCATTGGGTGAGAGCTGGCCACTGTGAAAGAGAAGTGCTCTCTCTTTAAGTGGTCTGATTACTGCTTTATTCAGTGATGTGATTATTGAATTTTATGATTATAGAATTTCTTTCTCATATTTATTTTTACTGATTGTTTTCTTTATGAAAATTTCTGCTTATTTGGATCTTTAATTTCTTTCAATAATGCTTCTTCTTCAGAGTACACATTTCGTACGTATTGGATTATTTCTCATTCCTTCCAACCTCCCATGATGGGGCTCGAACCCAGGTACCTTGTGAGTGCCGAGAATCAGTGCAGCATTTTTTGACGCTTGACTCTTGGCTGACTCTAAAAAGGTCTGTGTGGTGGTCCCCAGCTTGTGGCTCTGTTGGGAGGTGGTAGAACTTTTCAGAGATGAGGCCTTGTGAAAGGAAGGCAGGTCACTGAGGATGGCACTTGCACGGTGGGGCCTGGCTTCTTCCTGTCTCTTCATTTGCTGCCCCAGCTTTGTTCACCAGATACTCCCCTCCCTGATACACTGCTTCTCCCAAGCCTGGTGGCAACAGGGCCAAGTAACCATGGACTGAACCCCTCAAACTGATCCAAGGTAAAATTTTGTCACAGTAACAGAAACCTGACTAACATATATACTATTGTAAATGGGCACATATAGAGTTATAAATTGTGCGTGTGTGTCTGTGTGTGCGTGCTTGTGTGTGTGTGTGTGTGTGTGTGCATGTATTTTTTGAGTCTGAGTTTGTGTAGCCCAGGCTGGCATTGAACCCATGATCCTCCTGTCTCAGCCTTTCCAGTGCTAGAAGTACAGGAATATGCCACCATACCTGCCTTATTTTTTTCTTTTTATATTGATCTTATGTCTTAAAGCCTTGCTAAACTTATTTATTAGCATTAATAGTTGTTTTTTTTTTTTGTACCAGGGATTGAACTCATGACCTCACGCTTGCCAAGCAGGTGCTTATACCACTGAGCCCAACACCCGGCCCACACTCATAGTTTTTAGTGAATTCTTAGGATTTCCTCATGAGATTATGCTAAGAACAGAAGTAACTTTATATCTGCCTCTCTCCTCCTCTTTATTTTCTTATTACTCCTTTTTGATGCTGAGAATCAAAGTAGGGCCTTGAGTATGCTGGACAAGCACTCTACCATTGAGCTATACCCCCGAGCCTTAAATCTTTATTATTATTATTATTATTGGCACCGGGGATTGGACTCATGACCTCACATTTGCCAAGCAGGCACTTACGCCTTTGAGCTAAACCCCTGGCCCTTGTTGTTGTTTTTTGAGACAGGGTCTTGCTCTGTAGTGCAGGCTGGCCTTGAATTCACTACATAAACCATGCCTTAAACTCACAGTGATCCTCCTGCCTTAGCCTCCCGAGTGCTGGGCTTATAGGCATGTGTTCCCACATCGGACTTTGATGTTTTTTGAGACATGGTCTCACTATGCAGTTTAGGCTGATCTTGAGCTCACTATGTATCCCAGGCTGACATTGTAGCAATATTTCTGCCTCAGCCTTGTTTTTTTTTTCTGGACTTAATGGGAAAGCAATCAGTGGTCCACTACTCAGTGTGGTTTTACCTGCAGGTCATTTGGAAATGTCCTTTATCAGGTTAGGAACTTCATATATATCCTAGATTATTGATTCTTTTTTACCATGAAAGAGTGTTGGTTTTCTTTTCTCCTCTTTTTCCATTCCCTCACTCTGTATTTTCTCTTTCTTTCTTCCTTCCTTCTTTTTTTTCCTGAGACAGTCTCACTAAGTTGCCCAAACCATGTTGCCTTGCAGGGATTATAGGCATCTGCCACTGTGCCTGGGTCAGATTTTTTAACTGATTTTTTTTCTTTTGCATCTATTGAAAGTGATTATGTAGCATCCTTGCTTTATTTTATTGATATAAAATATTGCATTGGTTGATTTTCCTTTGTTGAACCAACTTTGCATCCCAGGATAAATATCTCTTGGTGATGGTATAACAGTCTGTGAAGTTGTCAGGCCATGTATTTTTCTTGATAGAAATTCTTTGGACTACTCATCTGATCTCTTTATTTACTATAAATCTATTCAGATTTTCTAATTTTTCTTCAGTTGGTTTTGATAAGTTTCATCTTTTTAGGAATCTTTCCAAGTTTTTAGGGTTTTGTTTTGCTCGAGACAGGGTCTGGCTATGTAGTTCAGGCTGGCCTTGAATTCATGGCAGTCCTGGGATCACAGGTGTGTGCTACCACATTTGATTTTTCCTTGGTATTTTGAGATAGAGTCTTGTCATGTAGCCCAGGTTGTCTTCGAACCTGTGATCCTCCTGCGGCAGCCTGTTGAGTGTTGGGATCACAAGGATGTGCCAAGTTGTCTAGACTTGTAATTCATCCATTTAATCTAGTTTGCTGGCATGTAATTACTTGTAGCGTTAATTATGTTTCCTTTTGTTTCTGTAAAGTTGATAGTAATGCCCGCTATTTCATTCTTGATTTTAGTGATTGTGTCTGGTTTCTCTTTTGTAGTCACTGTAATGAAAGCTTTGTCCATTTTGTTGACTTTAAAAAAAAACTTTTATAGAAATCAGCATGGAGATTCCTCAAAAAACTAAAACTAGAAATTCCATTTGATCCAGCTACTTTCTTCTAGATGTCATTCCAAAAGAGTTAAAGACAACATATTACAGCGATGCATGACTACCGGTGCAGCACAATTCATAACAGCTAAGTGTTGGAAGCAGCCTATGTGACCAGCAGCAGATAAACGGATAAAGAAAATGTGGTGTTTGCACGTAACAGAGTACTACTCTGCAATAAGAAG
This sequence comes from Cavia porcellus, assembly GCF_034190915.1. Taxonomy (NCBI): domain Eukaryota; kingdom Metazoa; phylum Chordata; class Mammalia; order Rodentia; family Caviidae; genus Cavia; species Cavia porcellus. The sequence continues at coordinate 85,340,267 of NW_026947487.1, forward strand.
GAAAAACTTGAGTCATTTGTAGGAAAATGGATATATCTTGAGACCACACTTTTAAGTGAAGCAAATCAGACACGAGTTTAAATGAAGTGTGGTTTCTCATGTATGAGAAACCCAGTATACAAATACAGTGCAAAATAAAAGACAGACTCTAGAGAAAAACAATTACTGTAATACAATATGGCCAACGTATTGTCTTCTGTGTTCTATGTTCTTTGGCTGTAGTCTCACTGTTAATCTCTTTATGATAATTAACTTGATACAAATTTATAAAATGAATAAATAAATCTGATGCTGGCAAAAAATAAAATAAAATAGAGTAGAGGGAAAGGAGGACAAAAATAATTGAGATGTATTATGTATATGTACTGATTTTCCACAATGAATGTAATCATTATGTACTGTAAACATATATAAATAAAAAACAAAGATAGAGCTTTTTCTTTTCCGCCTCCTTTTTTTTTTTTGACACAAGGTCTTGCTATGTAGCCCAGGCTGGCCTCAAACTCACAGTGATCCTTCTGCCTCAGCCTCCTGAGTGCTGGGATTATAGACATGTGCCACTATGCTTGGCAATTTGTAGCTTTTTAAAATGAAAGAATCAATTATGGATTGAATTCCCTTTTAAAACATATCCTCTAAGGTTTGATATGTTATATTTTCATTTTCATTCATCTCAAAGTATTTTCTAATTTCTCTTATGATTTCTTCCTTGAGTAATAGGTTATTTAGCTGCATATTGTTCAATATCCATGTATTTGTGGACATCCCAGATTTCCCTCCATAACTGATTTGCAGTTACATTCCATTGTAGTCAGAGAACATATTCATACTATTTCAAACCTTTTATATTTGTACTGGCTTGTTTTCGGGTCTAACATATAACCTGGAGAATGTTCCATGCATGCCAGAGAAGAGAGTATATTCAGCTTTTGTTTGGTGCAGTGTTCTTTAGATGTACACTGGGTATAGTTTGTTGGCTTACAGTTCTGTTCATGTCCTTTCTTTCCTTGTTGAACACCTTCTGCCTGTTGTTACATTCATTACTGAAAGTGTATCTCCTATAGACCAAATGTAATTTAATCTTTAAAAAAATTCATTGTAGAGGCTGGAGGTTTAACTCAGTGGTAGAACATTTGTCTAACACACTGCAAGGCCTGGGTATATATAGCCTTACTAAATGCTTACTGAGAAAGTGACCGGCGCAGCCCCCCAATGAGACAGGAGATGCTCTTGTGGGTGACAGTTAACTGCTGCTTTATTTACGCGGGCTCTGGTTTATATATTTGGCCGTGACCAATCACAGGCTGCCACGAGGAATCAGGGCGGGAATGGGACGCAGGCTCTGGCTAATATATCCAGCTGTGGCCAATCAGGGGTTGCCACAGAGTCGGCACGGGGCAAATATGGAGTGAGCACGAGGTGCCCACGGGTTGGCTAATTTAGAGAGGGACGTAGCGCATTGCAGAAGCTGACGTGGTCTTATCGTCCTGGGTGGGGTGTGTTGAGCGCCTGTGCCCGACAAGAAAGCATTTCCTTCTGTTGCTTGTGGGCTCTGTTTAGGCATTTTATTGTTGGGATACTGACTTTCCCCTTAGAATTTCTGCTTTCAAATTGTGCTAGACTATAGGTCTTTGGAGAAGCAAGAAGATTTATGTTTATACCACTTTAGGAAGCTTTGTAAGGAAGCATATATGGGTACCTGTTGTTTCTGTTAAGTCCTCAGGTCCTTTCTAGAAAGAGCACCACGATAACCTTCAGAAGAACTTAATTATCTCTTCTTTTGATTCATACATTTGTGTAAGACCAATCTCATTACCAGGAGAGGGCATGTGACCTTATCTGTCCAATGAGTATAAGTCTTCCTTTGATTTTGGAAATGAGTATATAACCTAAGCTGGACCAAATGTCTTGAGACATTTGTTGAAATAATTGGGAAAGAGAAAATCCTGCACCTGGAGAGTATCTACTCACTGTGAAAAGAAACCTCTCAAGAATGAAGCCAGCATGCAAGAAAATGAAGCCACTTTTGGTAACCCTGAGCACCTGAATCTAGCTGTTAGACCTACTAGCTAGACCTCCCAGTAGACTGGTCTTGGCTTGTTCACATACTTGAGCCAGCTCATATACATGACCAAGTTCCCTTTTATTGCTTATGCCAGTTCAAATTGGTGGCATCTTTTAGTTACTTTCTTGTTGCTAAGATACAATGTCTGACCCTCACAACGCAAGGGAATCTTTTTTTGTCTTGTTCAGATAGGTCCTCACTCTGCAGTTCAGGCTAGCCTTGAGTTCACTTCGTACACCAGGCTGGTCTGGGACTCACAAAGATCCTCTTGCCTCAGCCTCGTGAGTGCTGGAATTGTAGGCATGCACCACTACGACTGGCCTCATAATTTAGAGGAGGAGAGATTTATTTTAACTCCCATCTCAAAAGAAGGACTAGCACAGCAGAGGTGCATGTTTGAGGGAAAGCTGCTCAACTCATGGCAGCAAGAGGGGATGAGTGGGAAGGGAGATAAACTCTTCCAGATCACAGTCCCAGTGATCTACTTCATCAGACCAGGCCTCACCTCCTAAAATCCAGGTAGCTGTATCACCCACATAATTCAGTCACCCTTTAAAAGCCCCACCTATCAGGAGGATGGTGGTGATTCAAGGTCGGCCTGAACTACTTAGCAAGGGCTCTTGCAACAAAACAAAACAAAACAGCCCAAGCGGCCCTTGGGAAGCATTTAGATATAAATGCCACTTGAAACCACAGGAGTCCCAACTGAGAGACTATTCTATTGCCAAGAGAGGGGGGAAGAAACAAAGCATGCCTTATTGTTCTGAACATAGTGACCCATCCACAGTATTTGCTCTTGAATATTTATTATTGAGGGTTGCCATGGGTATCCAATAATATCACATACATTTTGAAATGCCATATAAATAAAGGTAAAGGATTATCAAAGATCAGCCTTACAGATATTCTCAGCTGAAATTCTTTCATAGTGGCCCAGGAATCAGCCCCAAAGATCTCAGGATAGTAAGTAAATTCCTTTTTGGATTTAGAGATTTAGAGAATGAACTTCATTTCTCTAGATTCTCCCAAGCTCACCACCTCAGTGGAAATTTTTTTATACTCGGGACTTAAACTGAGGACCTCGTTCATGCTAAACAAGGGCTTTATTACTCTACACACCCGCCTTTTAAAATTGTGTGTGTGTGTGTGTGTGTGTGTGTGTGTGTGTCTGTGTTGGGGTACTGGGGATTGAACCCAAGGCCTTCACACATCCCCACCCTTTTTATTTATTGAAACAGGATTTTGCTAAGCTGCCCAGGTTGGGTTCAAACTTGCAACCCGCCTGCCTCAGTCTCACAGGGCGTCTGGATTACTTGAGTGCACTATGATGCTCGGCCTACTTTTATACTTTATAGTTTGAGATAGGCTCTTGCTAAATTGCCCAGGTTCAACCCCTTCTGTAGCTGAGACTACAGGTGTGCCCCACTATACCAGGTGTATAAGCTTTGATTTTAGCGATTTTTAGTTGAGGCACAGTGGATCTCAAAGTGATTTTAAATGGTTTCCCTAATGAATAATAATCTTGATATATGTGCTGCTCAAGTGAGCTCTAAATAATGATTTTGAAATGCCATCCTTTGGCTCTGCATGTCTAAATTTGGCCTTTTTTGTGAAGTGATTAATTCTTTTGTTCATTTTAAGAATTGACTCACCGTATTGAATTGTGGGAGTTATTTATACAACTAGATTCCAGTGCTTATTATTCATACATACTGTTAACATTTTCAGTCTACATAATGCCCTTTTATTCTTTAACTGATTTCCTTTGTTGAAAAATTCTTTGGTTTTAAATCCAATTATAATGCTTTTTCTATCCTGTTCATGAAACATTTTCCTAGAATTTTGAAGACAACCTCTTATTTTTTTTTTTAGAAGCTTTATTGTTTTGCCATCCACATTTAGGTCTGTGATTCATCTTGAATTCATTTTTGTACATGACATCAAGTAGGGAAGGTAAAAATTCATTCTTTTTATTTAACATTCAGTGGAGTGATGCTGATTTCTCTTGGTCTATATCTAAGGAGGATTTGCAGGATGGGAGATGGGTGTGGAAACACTCCCCTGGTCCACACAGCGAAGCTCTGTGACACAGCTTATGTGTACATGTAGCTGCTCCGCTTCTGGTGTCATTACTTGCTAGGAAGAGCTGGGATGCTTAGCTCTCATAGTTGTTACCCTGAAGCACAGAAGCAATGATGGCATACTCTCCTTTTTAGCTCTGCCTCTTCATCTGCTCTGTAAGCCAAGGAAGGCTATCTTTTTTTTTGAGACAGGTTCTCACTCTGTAGTTTAGGCTCACCTTGAACTCACTTTGTAGCCAGGCTGGTCTTCAACTTGTAACCATCCTCCTGCCTCAGCCTCTTGAGTGCTTCTGGGATTACAGGCGTGAGCCACAATGCCTGGCTATGTACATACAGTTCCAAAACACTTTCTAAACTATCTCACAGGAGGACTGTATTTCTGTACACCATTGCTGTCACCTGGCCCACATGACCTACAGTAGGTCATGTGGATGTAAGGCTATGCCAGCTATTAACTTCCTGACAGAAGCAGACCCAACTGTGGTTTGTCAAATTCACTTTTCTTCTCTGCAATAAGAGATCAAGTTGAAGAATAGATCTAGCTATATGCAAAGTTTAAAATCAAGACAGGGAGAATTCAAAAAAAAAAAAAAAAAAAAACAACTGGGGCTGGGGATTTAGCTCAGCGGCATAAGTGCCTGCCTTGCAAGCAGGCAGTTGTGAGTTCGATCCCCGGTACTGGCAAAAACGAAAAAGACAAAAAAAAAAAAAAAAAGACAGAGAGTTGAGGGTATTCTTAGAGGTGCAGTGCTTGACTAGCATGCAGAAAGCCCTAGATTTGATCCCTAGCATGGAAAAAATAAAAATAGTACCTATCTCTTGAAGCCACAAAGAGTAGGTAAGGAATCTAAGGATGGCTGGTACCCAGAGACCAGTAAATCACAGTGCTCTGCAGACCAGGCCACACAATTAGCATTTGATTCTAGAGTTTGCACTTCCTGCCACAAAGACTTTCTTTACTCAATAATTTAGGAAGATTTCACACAATTGCACCTTCTAGGCAGATGATTTAATAATAGGGAAGATATTCATCTGAAATGAACAAACCAGTTTTGGGTTGAAGATAACTTTAGTGTACTCTGTGCAAATCGTTGAGGAATATAAACACTGTGAGAGAAAGAAAGGTGTAGTTTTGTTTTTTGTGTTTTGGTCGTATTGGGATTAAACCCAGGGCTTTTACACTTAAGCCATGTTGCAGATCTTATTATTTTGAGACAAGATCTCAGCAAATCACTAAATTGCCTAGGCTGGGCTCAAATTTGTGATCCTCTTGCCTCATTCTCTCGAATGCTGGAATTACAATTGTGTGCCACCATGTCCAGCAAAAAACTAGTTATCAAAAGTCATACATTGACACAGTAAAGGTTATACATGACAAACCCACAGCAAATATCATCTGAATGGGGCAAAACTGAAACTATTCCTCTAGAATCTGGAACACAGCAAGACTGTGTACTCTCATTGCTCCCATTTAACACATTATTTGAAATGTAAACCAGTTCAGTTAGGCAAGAAAGAAATAAAGGGATGCAACTAGAAAAAAATTAGAAGCGAGAGTACTTTGTTTGCAGGCAACATAATCTATGCTTGTAAGACCTGGAAGACTCCACCAAAAGACTTTTAGAGCTGATAAATAGATGCAGCAAAGTGTCAGGATACAAAATCAACATTAAAAAATAATAGCTTTAAATACAACAATAATGAACTAGCTGAAAAAAATTGAGAAAACAATTCCATTCATAATGGCTTAAAAATAAGTAAAATATCTAGGAATTGATCTAACTAACTAAGATGGTGAAAGGCCTCCAGAACAGAAATTACAGGACTCTGAAGAAAGAAATTAAAGAACACACTGGAAGAGGGAAAGCCCTCCCATGTTTATGGATTGGCAGAATAGTATTAAAATGCCATATTAACAAAAGGATATATATATCTAGGCATGGTGGCACACACCTATTCCAGCACTTGGTAGGCTGAGGCAGGAAGATTGCCACAAGTTTGAGGTCAGTCTGAGCTACGTAGTGAGTTTAAGGTCAGCCTGAATTACATTGTGAGATCCTGTCTCAAAAACAAAACAAAGCGAAACAAAACAAAACAAAAATCCCTCCCAGCAAAATTTATCTACAGGTTCAATGCAATATCCACCAAATTCCAAGTTCCAATGACATTCTCCACCGAAATAGAATAATTCTAAAATTCATATGGAAATATAAAAGACCCAGAATAGTCAAAGCAATCGTGGGTTGGGGTACAGCTCAGGGTTGCCTATATACAAGATCTTGGGTTCAATACCTAGTACCACTATCACCACCCCTGCCCCCCCCCATCAGTTGACCATATTTGTAGTCAGGTATGGTGATGTACGCTTCTAATCCCAACATTCTGGGTGGCTGAGGCAAGAGGATCATAAATTTGAGCCTAGTGAGGGCAATTTGGTGACTTATTAAAACCCAGTATTTTAAAAAAGAAAGAAAGGCTGACAGTGTAGGTAAGTGTACATTCCCTGGTTTGATCTCTAGCAATAGCAATAACATACCCCCCCCCACACACAATCCTAAGCAAAAAGAGCAAGGCTAAAGGCATCACAATAGCCAATTTCAAATTATACTATAAAGCTATAGTAACAAAAGTAGCATGGTATTGGCATAAACATTGACACACAGACCAATGGAAGAGAAGAAATAAACTACACACAACCATAGCCATCTGGCTCTTAACAAAGGAACCAAAAATACATATTGGAGAAAAGATAGTCTAATAAATGGTGCTGGGAAAAGTGGATATTCATAGTAGACTGGAACAGGACACCTATCTCTCATCTATTATAAAAATTCAAAGTGGATCAAAGATGTAGATATAAAACCTAAAACTTTGAAACTGCTAGAAGAAAATGGGGAAAATCCTTGAAGCCACATCTACCGGCAAACACTTTCTGAATAGGATTCTAATTACATAGGAAATAATAGTAAGAATCAACAAATGGATCAAAATAAAAAGTTTCTGCACAGCAAAGGAAACAACCAACAGCGAAGAGACAATCTACATAGTGGGAGAAAATCTTTGCCAGATCCCATTCGTATCTGGAATATATAAACAGCTCAAAACCTCAACACCAAAAGCTCAAATAGCCCAATCAAATGGGCAAATAAATTGTACAGACACTTCTCAGAAGAAATCAAATGACTGGTAAATATATGAAAAAATGTTCAACATCTTTAGTTATTAGAGAGATGCGAATCAAGACTGCCTTGAGATTCCAGTTCACGCTCATTCATCATGGCTATCATCAAGAAGACTAAAAACAGTGAATGCAGGGGAGGATGAGAGCAAAAGGGAACTGCTGGTGAATGCAAATTAGTAAGCCCACTGTGGAAATCAGGAGGGAGGCGCCTCAAAATGCTAACAACAGAACTCCGAGCAGCTCAGCTATACTATTGCTAGGCACATACCCAAAGGAATTAGTCGGTTTACCATAGGGATACCTTCATACCCACTTTTTTTTCTGTACTGATTGAACTCAGGGAGGCTCTACCACTGAGTTATATCACCACCCCTTTTTATATTTTAGATTTGAGAAACAGTCTCACTCAGTTGCCAGATGGGACTTGAATTTTTGATCCACTTGCCTCAATGTCCCTTCGTACTGGGATTACAGGTGTGTCCCACTGCACCTGGCCTTAGCTGTATTTATTGAGGCAGACTCTAACTGGATAGCTTTCCTTTTATGTATTTGCATAACTCTTATATTCAGTATGGAAATGTACAACAGCACATGAAACTAGAGTACTGTACTCTACAGTACAATCAACAGAAATTACCATATCTATAAATAAAGTATACTGGGCCAAAAAGACACGGAGGCTCTATATACAATGGGTACAGAATTGTACAAAACAAAACAAAACAAAACAAAATAAAACAAAACAAAAGGACTGGTTGTAAGTCCAAGTGGTGGGTCATAAGTCCAAACAGTGTGTGTTGGTCCTAAGTCTTGGATGGTTGTAAGCAGGTCGGTCATTAAACAAGGAATGTCTGTAAAAGAAAACCTTTAAAAATTCAGAAAGCTCTTTTCATTTTGTGGGGGAAAGGCAAATAGCATGTTACATGAAAGGATACAAAATTACATAAACAGTGCAATTTCTATCATGTAAATATTTACATAGAACATTCAAAAGATCATTTAGCATAGCCAATTGTTAGCTCCAAATAGTAGAAATTTAAGGATTTTTTGGTGTATTATTCTCATTTTCCTTTTTTATTAGTATATGTTTGTAATACATAACAATTATTTTCATTATGAGGAGTTGGTGCATGTATGTAGCACATTTAATTATTTTTGTTAGCCAGGAATTTAGCTCAGCGGCATAAGCACCTGCCTGGCAAGTGTTATGTTGTGAGTTCAATCCCTGGCACCAAAAAAAAAAGAGATTTTTTTTTGGTCCCCTTTCCACCCCTTTATGCCTGGCTGTATTTTTCCCTATCTTCTTTTTCCCTCTTCCTCCAACTCTGTCCTCCCTCCCCATTATCCATCTTTTATTTTGCTCTTTTTTTTAATCTTGTGGGTTTCTTATATAAGAGAAAACATGCAGTATTTAAGCTTGTGTGTCTGATTTATTTCACTTAACATTATGGTCTCAGGGAGTATCTATTTCCCTACAAATGACTCACATTTATCGTTCTTTATGGCAGAGTAGTATTCCATTATGTGTAAATATTGCATTTTTAAATTCATTCATCCATTGATAGACATATAGCCTGTTAACAAAATTTAGCTGTTGTGAATTGTGCTGCAAATTATGATGATTTTTAACTCTCTTAGGAAGATATCTAGAAGGGAAATTGTTGAGTTGATTGCATTTCTAGCTTCAGTTTTTTGAGGAAACTCTATACTGATTTCCATAGTGCTTGTACTAGTTTACATTCCTAACAACAATGAAGAAATATTTCTTTTCCTGGGAAGCCTCACCAGCATTTGCTGTTATGTGATTTTTTGATGGTAGCCATTTTTTCAGGAGTAAGATGGAATCTCAGTATTATTTTAATTTGCATTTCTCTAATGGTCAGAGAGTTTGAATATTTTTTCATGTATTTATTGTCCACTTACATTTCTTTTTCTGAAAAATATCTGTGTACTTCAGCTGAGTAATTTTGGTTGTGTCTTTAACTTGGAGAGGTATAAATTTTGAGTTTTTTTTTTTTTTTTTGTCTTTTTTGAGATGGGGTTTTGCTATGCAGTTCAGGCTTGGCCTTGAGCTCACTTTGTAGCCCAGTATGGTCTCGAACTCGAAACAATCCTCCCAGCTCAGCCTCCCGAGTGCTGGGATTACAGACGTGAGCCACCGTGCCGGGCTAATTTTTGAGTTCTTTATGTATATATTTTTATGTTACTCCTCTGCCCAGGGACTGAGTTTTCTCTTATTCTGTAGGTTGTGTCTTTACTCTGTTCATTGTTTGTAGAAGATCACCGGAAAACAATTACCTGCACCTTAGCTAAACCTGGCTTTATCTCCATGTATGAATATATACAGAACTGGCTGAGCTATTTCCTTTTCCTTCAGTTGGCTCTAAGCAATGTACACAGGGCTGGCTGAGGTAATGATGTGCAATCTTGGAAGCCAAGCAACAGCCCTGTTTGCTCACCTGTGTCTCCATTTAAATGGTTGAGCCCAGTAGGATCGCAGAGCCAACAGCTCCAGGATAACCTCAAGATAATGGGCTATGACTTCACAGGGCCGAGAGAATTTGCATGTCATGACGGAAGTGCCAGTCCCCTAAATGTGAAATGCTGTCTCAGTTGTGTTATGCAGAATGGTCTTTCTGCACATCCTTCTCTCTGCACATTCCTGAGGTGCTTTCTGGTCTTCTGGCTAGCTTAGCTCACGTTATGCATACAATTCTCACCATTCTCACTGTCACTCATCCTTGAGCCACTCCTTCTTCACAAATTAATAAAATTTGGGTTAGGACCTGGCTTGAGGCCTTTGTTCTGTGAATTCTCATCTGGACTAGATTTAGGACCCCTTGGCTGTCTTTTTTTTTTTTTTTTTTTTTTTTTTTTTGTCTTTTTGAGACAGGGTCTCATTATGCAGTTCAGGCCGGCTTGAGCTCGCTTTGTAGCCCAGGCTGGTCTCGAATTGGCAATGATCCTCCTGCCTCAGCCTCCCAAGTGCTAGGAATACAGGCATGCGCCGCCATGCCCAGCTTCCCTTTGGCTGTTTTTAACTGTAAACATGTCTTTGTGTCTTTATTCTCACCATGGAGGTGATAGATTGGAATTAACTCGCCAGAATTCCAATAATGTTTCCAAGGATTACAAATACAAACTTTCCAGAATGTGAGGAGGATGGGAAAGGGGATTTCTATAGTTGTTTGCTGCGCAGAAGCTTTACTTCTTTATTTCTGTCTTCTTGGGTTTCACTATGCAGTTCAGGCTGCTTTGAACTCATTTTGTAACCCTGGTTGGTCTTGCACTCACAGCATCCTCCTGCCCCAGCCATCTGAGTGCTGGAATTACAGGTGTGCACCACCACACCTCCCCAAAAGCGGTCTAATTTGATGTGATTCCATTTGTTGAATTTTGGTGTTATTTTTTGTGTATTTGGAATTCTGCTCAGAAAGTCTTTGCATGGTCAATAGTTTTACTTATTTTATCTTCCTGTTGACAAAGTATTTCTGCTTTAATATTTAGATCTTTGGTCTATTTTGATTTTAGTTTAGCACATACTGAGAGGTAATGTGTTTAGATTCAATCTTGTACATGTGGATAGCTAGTGCTTCCAGCACTGTTTGTTAAAGAGGCTGTCTTTCCTCCCTCGTAAGTTTTTGGTTCCCTTGTCACAGGCTGGGCCACTGAATGTGTCTGGAGTTAGTTCTGCATCCTCTATTCTGTTCCATTGACCCGCACCCCTGTCTGTTTTGCCAATACCATCCTGTTTTTATCATCATGTCTTTTATTGTGATTCCTGCCTTGCTCTTGTTGCCCAGGATTTCTTTTGCTACTCTAGCTCTCTTCTGGTTCTATGTAATTTTAGAATTGCTTTCTCTAATTCTGTGAGGAGTGCTACTGATATTTTGATCGGGATTGCGTATCAGTTTTTGTTTTGTTTTTTGAGACAGGGTCTCATTATATACCTCAGGCTGGCCTAGAACTTACGATGTAACCCCGGCTGGTCTTGAACCCACAGTGATCCTCCTGCGTCAGCCTCCAGAGGACTAAAATTACAGGTGTTCACCACCATGCCCAGCTTGTAAATCAGTTTTGGAATTTTTTTTTTTTGACCTGGGAATCCAAACTCAGGAACTTGTGCTGCCAGGCAAGCATAGAAATATGCCATTTTGACTATATTGGTTCTCTATATCCTAGAACAGAGAATATCTTTTTATTTCTCATGTGTGCTCTTTGGTTTATTCCATTAGCCTTCCAAGTGCTGGGCTTTTAGGCATGAGTTACCACAGCTGGCTGGGTTTTTTTTGAGACAGGGTCTCACTATGTAATTCAGGTTGTCCTTGAACTCACTATGTAGGTCAGGCTGGCCTTGAACTCATGGTAATCCTCCTGCCTCAGTCTCCCAACTGCTGGGATTACTGATGTGTGCCCCTTCCCGTGGCTGATGTGCTTATTTTCATTTTTCAAGAGTACTGAACTTTTCACATAGCAGTCTTTCACTTCCTTGATTAGGTGAATTCTCGGGTGTTTAATTTTCATTGATGCTATTATGGAAGGAATTGTGCAATTTATTTCTTGGTGATTTTATTATTGGTGTACAGGACCACTACAGATTTTTTTTTTTTAAAGATAGATTTCACTTTGCAGTTCAGGCTGGCTTTGAACTCATTTTGTAGCCCAGGCTGCCTCATACTGACAGTGATTATCCTGCCTCAGCCTCTCAAGTCCTGGGATTAGATGTGTACCACCATCCTTGGCTACATTTTTTTTTATTATTTTTTTTATCATGAATAGATTTTTGGATCAGATTTTTGCTAAAGGCTTTTTTAATGCATCATTTGAGATGATAATGCAATTTTGTTCTTGCTTCTTTTTGTGTCATGTGCTACCATTATTGACTTGTATAGGTTGAACCATCCCTGTACCCTTGGGATGAATCCTATTTGGTCATGATGTAAAATCTTTTCGATGATTTGTTGCATCCTATTTGCCAGTATTTTGTTGAGGATTTTTGTGTGAATGTTCATTAAAAAGATGGGTGTATGTTCTCTTCCTTGGTCAGGTCTTTTTCTAGTTTTGGAATCAGCACAGTGCTAGCTTGCAAGAGTGACTTGGGGAGTATTTCTTCCTTTTCTTGTCATTAGTTTGAGGAGTATTGGCATTAGACCGTCCTTATAGTTCTTGTAGAATTCAGCAGTGAATCCACTGGGACTGGGGCTTTTCTTAGTTTTTTTTTTTTTTTTTTTTTTGATTAGTTCTTCAACCTCATTGCTTGATATTGGATCATTCATGTTTTTATGTATTCTTAGTTCAGCCTACGTAGTTCATATGTATCTAGAAATCTTGATTTTTCTCAGTTTTCATTTTATTAGAGTACAAGTTCTCAGAGTAGTTACTAATAATCTTCTGAATTTCAGAGGAGTCTGTTAAATAATGGTGCCATGACTTGGATCTGATAGGGGGGTCTCTCATAAGAGGGTACCTCACCCTATCTCTAGCCTTGTTCCACTGAGGCCACCTGGTGACACCGATTCCAGGCTGGTTTTAGTGCTCCAGGCAGCTCCCCAGCTCCTGCCATGCTGACCATCATCTGGTAAGCTCTTTCCCCTTTCCCTGCTCCTAAACTCTCTGTACCTGTTAGACTCCCACCCCTGCTGCTGCCCCTGGGGCCACTGCAGGCTGTACCTTGAACCCTCCCTATGGTTTAAGATGATCAGGGCATGGGATCTTTGACTCCTCCTAGTGCAGGAATTACACAATTACTGCTGTGAGCTAAAAATGTGGTCAGAAGTTCTCCACCTACCGGTATTCTACTTTTTGCGTGTTGTAGCGAGAGTTCACAAGAACAATTACACAGAGGACACATAATTTATAATGGTCACCCAAGGAATCAAATGCAAAGAAAGTGCAGGCAATGAATGTGTCCACACACTAAAGATCTAGAAAATCCAGCCAAGGGCCTGGATCCCGTGGCAATAACCTCTATGGGTTCAGCTGAAAACCTAGAGCCCATGACAATGACCCATGTAGGTCTATTTCAAGGATCTGCACTGGGAAGGCCCAAAGGTCATCGATGGAAGCTGGAGTCTATGCCAGCAGGGTGAAGGAGCTGTGCCAGCAGGCTGAGGGTTCTGTACTAGACCCAGGAAGCAATGCTCAAAATAAGGACCAAGACTCCCCTGAAAAGTCCCACAGCCTTCCTCAGCAACAATGAGGTGCCGAGCTCCTCTGACGATGAGAACAGCCAAGTTCATATCAGGAAGCCAGTGTGACAAACTTCTGAAGATTAAACAGCACACATCTTCCCCTCTGGAGCCAGGAAGCAATGCTCAAGTAAGGAACAAATCTCCCCCAGAATGAACCGCAGCCATTTTCAGCAACAAGGTCCTGAGCTTCTCCGATAACAGCTGGGTTCCTATCAGGGTCAGGGGAGCCAATGGCTCCAAACAGCAACACTTAGGAGAGCCCACAGTGTTACTGTTCTTCTCCAGGTCTCCTTTTCATGCTGGCAACAATCCTCAGCTGGGCCATCCATGCTCAGTATCATGCTGATCCAGTTGGCTGGTGTTTAAGTTGACCCTGGTTTCCATTCCACCGCAGTGCACTTCATGTGATCCCACTCAAATCCTTCTTTCTCTTCACCTACACCCACTTCACCAGACATGGACTCCTCTCTGACAACAGGCCCAACTGATCTTGTTCTCCCCTGGCAGCGCCCAGAACTTCCTGCTGCTGGAGTGGCTCCCTCCTTCAGGGTCTCCTGCTGCTGTAGCTGCTTCTTTACTCACAGAGCTTCCCTCAACTGCTATGGCCACCCCCTCCCCTTCCATAGAGCCTCCTGCTCCTCTCTTTGTCCAGAACATCCCTTTGAATTTAATCCTCCTCTGTACACTACACCTGCTACACCTGACCCCGCTCTACCCCATACCTGATCTGGATCGCAGCTTGGCCCCAAAAGCCTGCCCCTCACCCTCCAGTTCCCAGTGGGGGTGGGATGTGGGTGGTGGGTGGCAGGGACAGAGGGAATTACTGGAGTTCAGGTTCCTTTCTCTTTCACAGATCTCCTCCAAATTAACCAGTGTCTGGCCGCCTCCTCCTCAGATCTCACCCAGTATACCCAAGAGTTTCTTAGATACCTAACTCAGCCATGTAACCTGATCACCCCAGGGGGTGGCAGTGTCCATGCTGAGAGGTGCCTTTGCTCATGTTAGTGAGTAGGGACAAGAGCCAGTCAGACCTCAGATCCGTGCTGGATGCAAGTTCCAATACTTAATGCCAGCAGGCACTTTCAGAACCAGTGGTTTCCTATTAAAACTCAGGTTGAGCTTGGCTTTTTCACCACAGGAGCAGGGCCTATGTTCTTCCTATTTGAATTTAAACTTCTCGGGGGAGTCTTCCTGTAGCCTACCCTGTCTGTGGCTACATCTCACCCAGTCACTGTGGGAGGGTAATATTGGGAACCCTGAGTGAAGCCGTTTTTACTTGTCCTGTATTCCAGGTTTAAGTAACTCTTTCTTGAAATGACGACCGATCATTCTCTACCAGTATGGTGGAGACTTGTCTTTGGATCCCTCTCCAGCTTTTGCCTGCCATGTGCAAGGAGGTCCGTTCTCAAAAGCCATGGGCTCTGCTATTTCTCCCTGGATCTCTCAGCCTTGGGTGCTTACCTTTTTGCTAGGGAAAGCCAGGTGTGGTGGTTCAGGCCTGTAATTCCAGCACTTGGGAGGCTGAGGCAGTATGATCACTGAGAGTTTCGGGGAAGTTTGTGCTACATAATGAGTTCAAGGCCAGCCTGGACTACACAGTGAAACCTTATCTTGGGAAAAAAAAAAAAAAAAAAAAATTAAGGAAAGAAAGAGCTAGGAAGAAGAGTCCAAGTTATTTCCCCTTTTTTTCTCTGGATTTTGGACCTTTTTTGTGCTTTTTTCTTACAATGTAGTTCAGGATGGATTTGAATTCATGGCAGTTGTCCTGTGTCAGAGTGTTGGGATTACAGATGTACCCCACCATGTGCAGCACAGGGGAAATTTTTTCTCTCTAAAATGAGCATAATTATTTTTATCATTAAGAAAAAATATTAATGATTTTATATCACTTTGAAAAAGAAAAAATGATTTGTCTGTTAGCTATAAATAAACCAATAATTTTTTTTGATAAAAAGCTGTAACTCTGAAATAAGGAAAAAGGTTTAAAACAATTTTTGGACTGGGATGTGGCTCAGTGGTAGATTGCTTGCCTGGCATTCATAAGGGCCTGGGTTTGATCCCCAGCACTGTTTTAAAAAAAAGCTGTAAGCTGATGGAGTGAGCTGACTTTTTTCCTTGATAGTCCTTTACCTAGTACACTATATCAAGTTCAACGTCCTGCTGTCCAGAGGTTAAAATTAATTTTAAGTGTTTCAAAAACACCTCTATGATATTTTTCCTTTCGACCTATAGAATACCCATTGTAGACACCACAATACATTATTCTTTCAATACTCTGGTGGACTTTTATTAAATTTTAGCAGGATTTTGTATCTATGTATGTGAAAATGGTCAGCTTTGCTTTGTTGGTGCTGGGGAATGACTTGGACTTTGGTTGTTTACATGTAAGCCTGGGAGAGTTTAATCTAAGCTGGTTCATGGGTCAGCTATATGTAATCACCTAGAGGTTTTGTTTTCTTGGCTGGGCTTTGTACATGCTATAACCCTAGCAGCTATTTTGCCCCTATAGTACTGGGGATTGAACCTAGTGCTTTCATTCTTAGCTGTAACGTATCCTTGGCATTTTATTTTTATTTGAGACAAAGTCTGAATAATCACCAAGTTGCCCTGGCTAGGCTCAAATTTGAGATTCTCCTGTCTCAGCCTCCCAGCATGCTGACCTGGGAGTACAGATGTGTGCCATCATACTTGGCTTATTATTATTTTAAAAAATACAGCTGGTGGTGTAGCTCAGTAGTAGAGTACCTGCCTAGCATGCTTAATTCTGGGTTCTATCCATAGCCCTGAAAAAGAAAATCCAAATCTTATGCCTCAGATGCCCCAGCGTGAGGCAATATTTTAAATAGACACCCCAGATTTGGGAACTGTTCTACCTTAACTCATGATGCAATAATGGCAGGCAAACTAACCTCCTCCATCAGGTTGGAAAACATTAACATTTTAGATCCAGACTAGGAAAGGGCTTAGGCAAACACCTTCAACTTCTGTGGAAAACATCATGATTCATACACCACAGAAGGCACGCAGCTCAGTCCACAGTGAGCTGGTGATCTATGTGTTTAAAAATAAGATCAGCAGGGTGGTCAAATTTCTTTTGCAGTTAGTTGAGGTCTTGACAGATAATTTTGAACCATTTTTTGCTAAGGACAGGGAAAATTTAAAGCAGTTTCTCCTAACCTAGGCAGTTAGTCCCTTTCAAGAGCAGCTGTTTTAATTTTTTTTCCAAAGGCATCCATGAGCTAGTCCATTCTCATATCCTTTCCCCATCTCAGTGTATGTCTGTCAGTAACAGGAATCCAAAAGATAAAGAGTCTGGAACAACTCCCTCAGGAGTAAGAAACAAGAGAAAGGGACCTGCTGACCCTGCTTCTGCTTCTCAGCAACCATCAGAACACTATGGGTGCTCCTGGGCCTGGCCCTGATTCACTGCTCTCTGCCCTGCTGTGGTCCCGTCTTGAATAGCTCTGGGCACTAAACAGATGGGGACAGAATATACGAAGGCAGTGCTGATGCCACAGGCACCACTGCTGGATGTCTGCTGATGGAGCTTACAACCTTAACAGTAGAGCCTCGGGGTGGGAATCTACTGTCTGTATATTACTTGCAAGTCACTTTAAAAAATTAGATTTAATTGCCAACTTCATTACTTTTACTTTTTTATTAGTTTATTAATTGATTGCACTGAGGATTGAACCAAGACCTTTGCACTAAGCTGTATCATCAGCCCCTTAACACATTTCTTTTCTTTTTTATCTTGACACAGTCTGGCTAAATTGCTTAGGCTGGGCTTGAATTTGTGATCCTCTAACTCAGAAAGGCCTTGTAGACTTCAGCTAATACCACCAAACAATCTGCAATGTTATGCAGCACAGGTGAAAACTTATCTGTAGCCTTTCTTATGAAGGGCCATGTGCTCTGGCAGGAATACAATCCTACAACAGGCTTCCCAATGGGCCTCTCTCTTGTAGCCTCAGTTTAATCACTGAGATCAAAGGAAAGCAGAACTCCTTTCAAGTCATCTCAAAGTCATTAAGCAGGCGGTAAGCAGTGAGAATTAGTTTTGTAGGTCATCACTGAGCGGAAAGCGAGGACGTACCCTAACTTCTCTATGTTTTAATATATATGTTTTATTGGTGTATATTAATTTTGTAAAATACTGGTCTTCACTAAGTCTTGCTAATTTTTAAGCATTAATTAGAGCTTTCATAAAAATCAGTATCTCTACCTTTTCTTTCAAAATTGAAGACCTGCAACCTTAGGCTTTCATTCCCACACCTTCCTATGGTTCTTCTGTGCTGAGGATGAGGGCTGATCACTGAAGCTTGGTCACATCCAACTCCTCTTACTTCTGACTTTATTATCTATTTGTCTCCTATAAACACCTGTAGCTGCCACCTCCCTCCATCTCTTCTACTCCTTGCCTGTTTTTTTTTTTTTTTTTTTTGGTACCGGGGATTGAACTCTGACCTCATGCTTGCAAGGCAGACCCTTATGCCACTGAGCTAAATTCCCAGCCTATATCCATATCATTTGTGGGACTCTACTTGCCTCCCAAGGCCTGAGGGATGACACCCACTCTCCACTCTCCTCAACATCTTCGGACTGGACAAGATGAATGATAGGATGAAGAAAAAGATGTATCTTCAGTCAGCATTTACAAGAGCCAACAGCCAGGGATTTAGCTCAGCAGCCTAAGTGCCTGCCTGGCAAGTGCAAGGTCATGAGCTCAACTGCTGGTACCACCTCCCCCCGCCAAAAAAATTAGAACAGCCAGCAATCTTTTGGCTTATGGTCAGCTGGACATGACTCCAGACTTCAAGAATATATACCCACTCTTACTTTTCTTTACACCAAGGAAAAAAAAAAACCAACTCAAAAAACAGGCAGTGGTTGGGTTTACAGTAATTTTATTGTAACAGAGAAACCAGGCTGTAGTAAGTCTACATGATTAGAGCGGATGGTGGCTACCTTCCAAAGGGTGAGGTGCATCTTCTTTTCTGACGCTACCCTGCACTGCCCAGCTGGCAATGAGGTGAGTGGCTGTGCAGCCACACTAGGGGAGGAAGCAGCCAGCCGGCAGAGGCAACATGCCAGCGGGGACCAGCACACAGCCCCTGAAGCAGACACTGAAGTAAAGTGCAGTTGCCTACTCTCCACTATTCTTCGCTAAGAAAGGAGAAGGAATGGCATGAGAATTATGTTCTTTATTCTGAAATAAATCCTGACAGGGTCGATGACCAATCAAACAGCAGCATGGAGTGAAAATCTGGCTAGGTATGTCTTCATGCCTAAAGAAAAGTATAACAATGATAAAGAGGTGAGTCTTCTCTCTCCTTTTCTTAAATAAGCCAGGAAACAGCATGTATTACTTTCCTTGCTGCAGTGGTTTTTGTAGTCATTGGTTTTTGTAAAGTATAATCTGGTCTGTTGATTAGGTTCCACCACGGAGGACAAATGTGAGTTAGTGACTGTTAATGACAGCCTAGGTCTTCTCTCATGGCTTCTAATATGAGCTATGTCTCATGCTGGGCCCACAGAGGAAACCCTTAAACAACATGATGCTTCCGTTAAAGCTTCTGAAATATTGCAATCTCTTGAATACAGGTTTTTTTTTTGGTGCTGTGACTTCCTTACATGTGTAAACTCTTTTAGAAAAGTTGGAGACAAAAGAATGGGGGAGAGTTTGGTTTACAGCCACAAGTCCCAGACCAGCCACCCTGCCTCTGCACTATTTTGCTACATGTTCTTTTCTGAGAAACACATTCAGCTGTTGAGTGTTGTGTACTGTGGTTGAAAGAAATGATCCACTCACCACCATCCACCCTCCCTCCTCCTGCATGTCAATCTCACATCAGCAGAGGCTGAGGACAGAAAGGTTGTCTCTGTTCCTTGCATCCGGAGATTACTTGGTAACCTGATGAATGGCATGGGCAAGATAGCCCACATTGCCAGAGGTGACCCCTGCCACAGAGATGCGGCCATCCTTTGTCATGTAGATTGAGAACTCCTTGGTTAGCCTCTCTACCTGCAGAGAAACAAGGACATGGTTACTTCTAGGCAGTAATTTTTCCAGCTCTGGCATGGCATAATAGCCAGCTTGCTGTGACAAAAATAACAGTGGGTCTATTTTCTCACTTACGCCCTCTTCTTAGGTTTTGATATGTCAGCTTAGAGTAAAAGAAGAATAAAAAAATATTTTAATGTAGGATAATGAATTCTGAAGTGTGAACAGGTAGAAAAAAAATCTAAGATATAGCATAGAAAACCAGCAGTTGTCATAAATACAATCAAAACAAGGTATGTGGGCTGGGCTTATAGCTCAGAGGTATAGCAATTGCTTAGCGTGGGTTCCTTCCCTTGCACTGAAACCCCCTTCTCCCAGCCAATCAAAAATAAAAAAACCTCAAGGTATGCATTCAGAACTCTGCAACCTCATGGTGGGGATACAGATAGGTAAACAACTACTAAACAAAACAAGCCAGCCAAGTGTCATGGACCTGAGGTTCCCAGATACTCAGGAGACTGAGGTGGGAGGATTACTGGATGCCAGGAGTTGAAGACCAGTCTGAGTAACACAGCTGAAGTCCTATCCACAACAACAATGACGATGACAACAATTCCCACAAACCCTATGAATGTTACCTAACACCTTTACCAAAATAACCTTAGGGCCACCCTGAATAGGCAGGGACGTGGGAATAGGCAAGGACGTAGGAGGAATTCTAGTTTGCAAGGACTGATCAACAGGTCAGCCGCAGAGAAATATCCACTCACCTGCTCGGGCTTTAGGCCTGTGAAACAAAACATTCCAATCTGGTCAGTGATGTGCTGCCAGTTGTGGGAGGAGCCCTCCTTCTTGAGGTTGGAGACCAGCTGGGTGCGCATGCTAATGATACGGTCGGCCATGCCTTTCACTTCTTGCAACCTGTAAGAAGACCCAGAGAGGGTGCTCACCCTGGCTAGGCACCACCAGGTAACCCAGAGTTCACAGCGTTTTAATCTCTTTGTGTGCCTAGATTCTTAGTCCTTGCTTAAACCATTAAGCTCCATTGTCCAGGAAGGAGAAAAGCTATGGCATTGCATTCTGTTTCATATCATAAGGCTACTCTGACCAAACAACTAAAATAGTTAACATGCTTGATATTAAGAAAAGTGAGGGTATCACAAAGAAACATTACAGGCTAAAGTGGAAACTATAGGCTAAACAATATAACATGACCTTGTTCTTTATCACGGATGGAACAAACATTCCTTCCTTTGCAATAAGACAAAGCACTGTACACCTACGGTGACCCAAGTTCATGTGTTAGGTGCTATGGACTGAGTCGTAGTCCTTGCCTTTAAAAACTTACAAAGCAGGCTTGGAGCCAAACCTGTAAACAATCAAGTATGGGAGAAGGCAGCATAATATAAAGCTAATAGAACAGCGCTGTGCTAGAGAAGGGGGCTGGCTCTGTCTGGGGACTAGGAGAGACAGTCCTCTGTATACAGAGCTCATTTGGTTTTCAACACATTTTCTCCTTTTTCAAAACTGCCACTGACATTCTATTCCCAAGGCTTTATGGGAAATTCTTGTTGGTCCTCATTAACCAGACCACTGAAATGACATATATTGCCCTGTGTTATGTGTTTGCTTTCCTAAACCATCTCTCTGTGATGATGTCATACACAGCTACAACAGGTTCAAAATTGCCAATGAAAGCTGGCAGCACTGCATTAGCAGTGATTAAAACTGGAGCTGAGGAGCCTCTGGTCTCTCCCAAGGTGACATTTGATTTTAGATTTCCTGCAGCCCCATCCATCTAGCTCCGTTCACTTTGATACAGGGCCCCTAAAGGCACTGCATGCAAGATCTGTGTATCCTAGATGCTGTTCGACCTTAGCAAAACCCTCCCTCTTTCTTTCAAGCTTGCTTTTTTTTTTTTCTTTGCTTTTTTTTCTCTCAATATTTGGCAACAACCCCAGCTTCCTCCTCCTTTTTTGAGATGGGGTTTTCTTTGGTTCCCTAGGCTGGCTTTAAATTTGATTTTCTTGCCTTAGCTTCTCAAGGAGGTAGGATTAAATATACTTCTGGCTTTCCTCTCCTAAACTTTTTGAATGTGCTTACATGTTAATTTTATGAAAAAAAATATAATTGAAAAAGTAGGGCCAGGGATTTAGCTCAGTGGCACACATTATTACATTACAAACATTATTACATTACATTATGACTGGTAAACTTAGAGACCACAGAGAGCAGAGTTAGTTTTTTTAATCCAAGACTACACAGAAATTCATCCTCTCATCTAAGCTATACAGGACAACCTTAAACTTAAACTATATTGCATGTCATGACCCATTTGTAGGTCATACATTCAATTTAGTAGGATATAATTTGCAATTAAAAAATACTGAATTTGATCATTAGCACTACAAAAGAAAAAAGAAAACACTGGATTGTAGCACATAAAGTCACCAGTAACAAAGCTTTTGTTTTCTGAGGTCCTGCTATGTTGCTCAGGCTTGTCTCAAACTGAGTTCAAGAGATTCTCCCACCTCAGCCTTCTTAATATCTATGACTAAGGTGTGGTCTACCATAACTGGCTCAAAGACTGAATTTTTCTTTTTTTTTTTTTGAGGTAGGGTCACACTATGTAGCTCAGGCTGGCTTGGAACTCATGATGATCCTCCTGACTCAGCTTCTCAAGTGCTGGGATTACAGGTGTCCATCATCATGTCTGACAAACACTGAGTCTTAAAAATCATTTTAGTTATATATACACCCATATAGAAGTAATGTGTTTGGGACCATCATGTAAAATGTATTCCTTAGTGAAATGTGATTAAAAAAAAGATTAACACTAATTGGAGAGTAGGCATTAAGATGTAACTGGCAAGATAATAAAAATCAAAAAATATGCAGGAATACTGATTCAATATGAGCAATTACTTGTACAAAAACAAAACTACGTGGCCTGTGGATATAGCTTAAAGGCAGAGCGCTTGCCTAAAAGCAAAAACAAAGACTAAAACATGATCTTTTTTTTTTTTTTGTCTTTTTCATTTTTATTGGTACCGGGGATTGAACTCACGACCGCCTGCTTGCAAGGCAGGTGCTTATGCCGCTGAGCTAAATCCCCAGCCCCAAACATGATCTTCTTAAGGAAGATTTTCTATGTAAACTACTTTAATTTGAACTTGAGCTTAGAAGGCAGGTTTACTAAATATGGAGACTAAAGAATAAAAAGAACTGCTATTTCTGAACTATGTGCATCTCTTATAGGGAAATGCCAACGGATATGTGTTAAGAAAAATGCACTTTCTTGACACCCTCTCCCTCTGCACACAGGGAACCTGTGAGGTGCTGTGCATCACTGGCTTTAAGGAGTGGTGGGACAGGTGCGTGGGTGGGGAGTGGCGGAGTCTTTACCATTGCTTTCGCAGATCTGGGGAAGTGAGAATGGTAGAGGCAATCCGGGCCCCATTGATAGGAGGGTTGGAATACATGGGACGGATCAAGATCTTCAGCTGGGACTCCACTCTTTTGGCTTCATCCGCATCTTTGCAGATCACAGTGAAGGCTCCGACACGCTCTCCTGAAAAGACAAAGTGGATCTTGTCTTTTAGATACCCACGTAACACACTAAACCAAATCATGATTAAATTTGTCACTTGATATATATCTCTATCAGAAGGGCCATAAAAATAACTTTTTTATTATAAATAAAAGCAGCAAGAATGGTGAATTGAAGCATAACAGAAAGTTTGAGTACTTAAAGAACACACTATATTGTATCTATTCTCTTGGGTCCTGGATCAGTTGCTTCATGTTTAGAGAAGTAATAATCTGTTTTCTCTCCAGATAAGGAGGGACATAAGGAACAGACAGACAGACACCCTATCTGTTCCTGCCTTTGTGGCATTCTCTCCCAGCTCTTCTCCAAGCTCATTAGAACACACATCACCCTGGGTCCTGTAGCTCACCGTATAAACCCATGTTCTTGGCGTATGACTGGCACAGGCAAACATTAATGCCCTGTTCAATGAAGTGGCGCACAGCCCAGGCATCCCTGTCACCATCACCGCTGGCGAAGCCCTGGTACGCCATGTCAAAGAACGCGAAGAGATTCTTTTTCTGTGAAGAAATGAGAAGACCAAAGCTTTAGGCAGAATCTCTAGATACCACACATGGTTGCTAGCACTTACTGAGATCATGTCTGCCTCACCTAGAGGTGAGACAGCAACTTTTTTTTTTAACTTTGGTTAATATACTCTCAATGGCTCCAGAGTTCTGCTTAAATAGGGGGTGGGGTCATTACTCTTATTTAGTCAATATAGGAGTAGTACCTGTCTTTTCTGGAGCTAATGTAACCTGGGTAGGTTCTTTCTAACCTGAGAGTTCCAGAGATGGCCTGAGTAGAACCACCTCATCTTGAAAGTGCTCTCTGCATGCTGTTTCTGTCTCATTTCTTTTTGCAGCTTAGATTTGACAGACGGTAGTGAAAACAGAGACTCAGGATGAAAGGAATGTTTTTCCCTCTAGAATTCTGATGTGTGACAGCCAGCTACCCTCTTGAGAGCTAACGGCAATACTGAGGAAAGTGGCAGGGAGGTATACAGAAGGATGGGTAATGAACACTGACTGAGGCAAATGCAGGTGGCTACCAGCAGACCCACAGGCACTGCAGCTGCTGTGCATGGTAGCCAATGGCAGGCTTTATTCAGACCAAGGAGCAAGAATGTTTCAAACTGTTCAGATACCATCAATTACAGAACTGCTAACTAAGCAAGTGAGGTACTCTTTCTTGGCAGCGCATATGAAAGTTTTGTGTAGGGTCTAGTTTAATTCTCATTGCTCACCTACATGGGAAAATTTTATGTAGGATCCAATTAACTTTTACTGCTAAGACTTGGCCAAGTTAAGCATCCAAGGCTATTTACTAAAACTTTTAATCAGACACTCAGGCTTCTCTTATATGAGACACTCAAAGTATAAACAATATAAGGAGCACAGACAATAGGAAACAAGGATAGCTCTTTTGCAAACAGGAAGGGAACCAAAAGATGGAGAAGGAAGGAAGTAAAAAGAAGATATATTATGTATATGTACCAACTCCTCATGATAAATGTAATCATCATATATGGAAAATATGTACTGAAGGGGTTGGGGATTTAGCTCAGCGGCATAAGCGCCTGCCTTGCAAGCCTGTGGTCTTGAGTTCGATCCCTGGTACCAGTAAAAATACAAATACACACACACACACAAAAAAAAAAAAAAAAAAAAAAAAAAAAAGAATAAAAAAATAGAATATGTACTGAAATAAATTTCTTTTTAATTGGTACTGGGGATCGAACTCACGACTGCCTGCTTGCAAGGCTACTGAAATAAATTTAAATAAATAAAATAAACCTGGAACCAATCCCAATCAGTTCATCCTCCTCACCTTCACCACTGATGCTATTTCCTTCCACTGTTCTTGGCGAGGGTCCACTCCTGTGGGATTGTGGGCACAGGCGTGCAGCAGAATAATGCTTTGTTCTGGTATTTTCTAAAGAGAAAAACAACCAAAAGACTGCTACTTTGCAGCTTAAGAGCGGCTCTTTCTCATCGGGTCACTAGTATCTGATAAGTTACAACAAGAATCTGAGGTCTGGGGATTAGCTCATCCTCAGTATTTTAAGCCAGATGTTAGCACTTACATGGAAGACATCAAATATCTACCAGAAAGTTTATCCCCTCTTTTTTGTCCCTCCAACCCTGAAAGCCACACTTACAGAAATGTCCTCCATGGCACCAGTGAAGTCAAAGCCACAAGTCTTGGGGTCATAGTACCGGTAACCTTGTAGCTGCATGCCAGCATCTCTGAAGATGGGTGTGTGATTTCCCCAGGATGGTTTGGGCAGGTAGACATCACGGCTGAACTTGAAAAATCTTTGCTAAAGAAAGGGTGAAGGGGAATGGAAAATGAAAAAAGGAAAAGCAAAAAAACAAAAACAAACAAACAAACAAACAAACAAAAAACCGGTATATTTTCTTAAGATATTTTTCTTCACTGAGTCCCAGCTTCTCTCTGTGGTTGACTAACAGTATTGACTCAGTCTGGGGAATCTGGGCTCTGACAATTATCCTTGTTGTCTAGCTAAGGAATTCTCTTGGCCTTGACTTGTAAAATGGTGTTAACTAGAAAGGGTGATGTTGCAGCCTATAACACAAGCACATTGAGGCAGGAAGATTATAAATTGGAGCTTCGGTTGGGTAACCAAAGGAAGACTCTGTGTCAAAATAAAAAATAAGGCCCAGGAATATAGCTCAGCACCATAAGCACCTGCCTGGCAAGTGCAAGATCATGAGTACGATTCCTGGTATCCACCCGTCCCTGCCACCAAAAAAGAGCTGGAGACATAGCTCAGTGTGAGAACCCTGGGTTCAATCCCTTGTGTGCACACGGATGCACACACACACACACACACACACACACAGTTACCTAAATTTCCCTTATAGGAATTAAATGAATTAAAATATCAAAAATATGAAAGCTCCCTAGTAACAGTATATGATCAATACACTGAGTTTATTATTCTTTAACTTTCTTATAATTTCTCCAAGACACTTTCTTTTCTTAGTCTGAGAATAGGAAACCTACCAACTCAGTGGAAAGAGAAAATCTACTTCTGGGTCAGTGTGGAATACAGGTACAATAGGAAGACTGTCAGTCTCCACTTAAAACATTTTCCTGGGACCACTATTGTACTCACCAGAAAGTTGGCTCCGATCCTTAAGGCTCCAGTTCCAGAAATGGTTTGTACAGTGACGAACTGCAGGAGACACATTGTGGTCAGTGATGTGACCAGCCCAGAGAGGTCCTACTCTGTCCAGTCAGTACCCTTAATGCTTCAAAGGTAACTCTTTATGGACTGTTAGCATCACCTATGGAACACTTGTAGGACACAAAAACTCTATCCCAAAATGCAAAAGCAATGATTTCCACAGAAATAATGAAAAGACACTAAGAAGTATTATATTAAAATGTTACTCTAGAATTATACAAAATGGAATGTCCTCTGAACATTAAAGTTCCAATGAAATCATCAAGTACATTAGGATAATGTTAGCACACTGTATTTTTTGTGGTACTCTGACAGTTATCTCATTATATAGCTAAGGGCCTTTCTGGGCTTTCACTTGTAAAATGGTGTTAACCAGAAAGTGATAATGCATGCATCCCAGAGCTAACAAGCAATGAGCTCTACAACTGAGCTACATCCCCAGCCCATGTACATTGTAAAGGTCATCTAACAAGTCTTCTACGAGTTTTCATAATGTGGAAATAAAAATCTAATTGTAGGTCTGGAAATACTAGTGATTCACAAAGGCACAGCAATTCATAAAAGACAAAATAGGGTATCTTAACATTCAGGCTGTAATTGCCCAGATAGGCACATATTAAGTAAAATCACACTGTTAATAAAAATACAGTTTTAGTGAGGGGCTAACAGGTAGTTCATTGCATGGTTAATAACCAAAGCATATTCTATCCCTGACTTAAGATAATTACTGAGCTTGAGGATGTATATTACTCTCTGAGTTAACAAGCTAATTGTGTGAACTCAGACCACTCTTTTTTTGTATCGGAAATCAAACTCAGGACCTTGTGCTTGCCAGTCAGGTGCTTGTACTATTGAGCTACATCCCTGACCCCACCCCACTCTTTTTTTTTTCAGAAGGGAAGGAGGAGAAAGACTCCTGGCTTAATTTGCCTTTTTTTCAGTACTGAAGGTTGAATACAGGGCCTTGCACACAATAGGCAAGTACTCAACCACTGAGCTACAATCTCAGCTTGTATGTTTTTTCCTCTAAGGCTTAAGAAAAAAATTAATTTGCAAATTATTCATTATTTATTATTAAACTATTAGCAAACACATTTTTGGGGCCAGTGATACAGCTCAGCAGCATGAGCACCTGCCTGGCAAGCGTAAGGTCTTGAGTTCAATTCCTGGTGCCAGAAAAACAAAATAAAACAACCCCCCCCCCCACATTTTCCCACTCAAAGAAAGTAAACTATGATGCATGTGAGTTCACACATTGGGAACATAGTCTTTTCTCTTTCAATGCTCAAATTGGTTTTCACAGAGTAGCCGAGTGAGTCACTGGTCCTGCCTGCATGGCTACCTGAGGACAGTTTTCTGTTTGCTTCTCCCACCCAGGCCAGAAGCTTAGCACAGGAGTGTGGAGATTAATTACAGGCCTAAAAGTAGGCACAGCTACGTGTTTCTACAGCACATCCAATGTCTTTTTTTTTTCCGGTTCCGGGGATCAAACTCATGACCTTGCGCTTGCCAGGCAGGCACTTATGTTGCTGAGCTAAATCCCCAGCCCCCAATGAGTCTTAAGAAATTTTCGATGTGCTATAAGGTTTGGTTTTTTTGCATGTGGATATCCAGTTGTTCCCGTGTATTTATTGAGGGTACAATCCTTTCTCCACTTAATTGCTTTTGCATCTTTGCCAACAATCAGTTGTCTGTTACGTGGGTATCTATTTTGGGACTTTATATTGGTACTCTGGTGGTCTGTCTATCTTGATATCAATGCCATTTTGTCATGATTGGTGTAACTGTGATAAGTCATGGGACTAGGGAGGGTTGGAGCTCTAATTTTGTTCCTTTATTAAAGTTGTTTAGACTCTTCTGAGTCTTTTCTATTTTTACAGAAATGTTAAGGACCAAAATGTTAATCTTTATGAAAAATGATGTGACAGTTTGATAAGGGATTGTGTTTTTTGATCTTTATTATTTTCTTCCATTTGTTTTTGGCTTTATTATGTCTTATTTTTACTTTCTCAAGGAAAGACATGCAGATATTTCATAACTTAGTTTTCTAATAAATGTACTTGATGTTAAAAAATTAGTAAAATTTTGAGATGGGGGAAAAAGGAAGTTTGTAAAACCACAAGAATAAAAGGGAAAAAAATAATGAAAATGAATATAACACAGATGCTAACAGCAAAATAAAGCCAAACTTATCAGTCAAACTGCTACTATATTTTCAGGGTTACCAGTACATTTTTAGAATTGTATTACATATCATAATCTTTTAAATTATGGCCAATTTACTATCTAAAGAAGAATTAGGAAGTGTGCCCACCTCAGTCATTATACATGTGTAAACTGAGTTCTATTTTCCTGTTTTAAAAAATTATTTAAATTACTTCAGATTTGTGTAAACTGTTACACATAACAGATCCTTGTATGACATTAGAGTCTGCTCAGCTTACCCGGCCACTTTTCAACACCTCGTTGTTCTCACCCAGGGCCAGTTCTGCAGATGCCTTACAAAATTCAGCCAGCCCTGCAATGGGCAGGTATTCCTTGTCCACATTTTTTGCAGCAAGCTGGGCTTCTGCCTAGACATGAGAAAAATGCATTTATTAGTTTATTCCCCTTACCTGGAACTAAATATAATTACTAATTAATGTTTTATAAATAAAATGTAAAGGCTTTTTTCTTCTTTTCAAGGCAGGTTTCATTTTCATTATGCTAGTTCAGGCTGGCCTTGAACTCACTTTGCAATCCACGCTGGTGTGAGCTGCTATGACTTTCCTGCCTCAGCCTCCGGAGAGCTGGGATAACAAGCATGTGCCATCATGTCTGGCCTTCTTTCTTTTTGAGATGGGGTCTCACTATGTTGCCCAGGTTGCCTTGGAGCGTTTAGGCTCAAGTGATCCTGCTACTTCAGTCTCCTGAGTAGCTAGGATGATAGGCTATGTCACCACTCCTAGTAATTCTTGTTTTTTTTTTGTTTTTGTTTTTGGTGCAGAGATTGAACACAGAGGCTGCACATGCTAGGCAAGTTAGATAAGCATTCTGAATGGTTCCCCAGGGCAAGTCTTGTTCCTTTATTTGAAGTTGCTGTCCAAAAAGAGTAAGTGAAATACTTGATATTTTGTACCATAGAACAGACATATTTTAAATATTTATATTTTGATTCTCAGGTTCATAAGTGTGATGACTGGGTGCTCATGCTCCATGCATGACCTGTGCCTCCTTTGAACCTTGTTACGACCTTGGCACATTACCCATCTGACGTGAAAAAAAAATTATATTTATTTTTTTGAAAGTAAGGTTTTATGTGCCTGGGTACATAGGCTCTCTTGGCTGCTACTTAATATAAAATGGCATTCTTGCAACATACAAGAACAAAGTTTAAGAATACCACCTACAGTAGACAAAAGATAACAAAAATAAATACATAAAGGGGAAGTTTCCTTATGGTGAATGCCAAACTAAGAACTTCAAAGCATTAATAATAATAGCATGGTTGTTCCATGTGACCCCGGACAAGTTATTTGATCTTCCAGTCCCCTCATCTATTTGTTTTCATAATAGGAACTGAATCTACAGGTTTCTGTCATGAGCATTCTGCCACTGAGCTGCATTCCCAGCACTGATTTTTATTTTCTTTTTTTTTTGAGACATAGTCTTGCTATGTTGTCCAGGTTGGCCTGGAACTTGCAATTCTCTTGCCTCAGTTTCCCAAGTAGCTGAGGTTACAGATGTGTGCTAACACACTCAGTTGAGGAGCAACTATTTTTATGTCTCAGAGCTGAGGTTAAGTGTTCATAAAGTAATGTGCAACAGAACTTGGTTATCTTTAGCTTGCGAAAATAGCTTATATTTTCGAATACATTTTCTTTTTCTTCTTTTGGACAGTGCTGGGGGTCAAATGTAGGACTTTGCACATGCTAGGCAAGCACTGTATCATTGAACTGTACCCCTGGACCTGAATGATTCCTAATATTTATTCTAAGGGGATTAGTTATTTAAAGCTGCAACAGAAACTATGTAACTAATACTAACAAGAATACAGCAAAAATATGGAGAATGAAAAAATTATCCTATGGTTCACCAGGAAGGACAAACAGAGCATGCATGTATACAAGGGGTTTACTAAGGTATTCAAAGGGGAGAAATGGAAAATAAGAATAGTAACTCTCATTTGCACAAGACTATGACTCTTGCCAAGAGACAATGTTTAAACTTCGGGTCCTCTGTGCACCCTCAGGGTGCAGTGACACTATGCTAGTTCATCCTTGGAGAAGACTGTGAGTCCAATCTTACACTTCCATAGCCAAAGGTGTCATGGACCAGAAAACTCAAGTGAGTTTGCCTGAATTAGAACCTGGGCTGAGGAATTCCAGCTCCACACCCTTCCTGCCAGCCTCAGATCTCCGTGCAGCTGACTCCTGCCAAGCTAGCAGGAGACGCACGTGAGCTCACCTTCCTCACACTTGGGAGCACATAGGGCTTGCCGTTGTCGTCACGGTAGGCACCAACTCCCAGGTTCATCTTTTTGCTGTTCGTGTCTCTCTTGTAGGCCTCAGTGACTCCCAGGATGGGATCTGGGGGTCCCATTTCCACATGAGTCCACCAGGAGCTGAAATGAGAAACATTTGGCCTCAGTCACATGTGCTAGGCCCCATGGCCAGAGATGTTTCTACTGGCCCAAGATTCAGTGTGACAAATGCTTGTGTGTTACATACTGGGTATAGAAGTAGGCACCAATAACCCAGTGACACCAGGCTTCAAAGCAGCTTGCCAAGGAGCAGACATATACTTTTCACACAGATGCTATGAGACGCTAAAGCGACATCCAAATCATTCCGGGAAGACAGGGTTTTGGGCAGGCTTTATGTAGTTATTTCCAGATAGGTGTCACTACATAGTGCAGGCCAGCCTCAAATACACTATGTAGCCCAGACTGGCTTTGGTCCTCCTGTCTCAGTCTCCTGAATGCTGCTTTCTTTTTTTATTTTTATTTATTTATTTTTACTGGCAGATTATGGTTTAAATGAATGCTGCTTTCCTGGGAAAGTTTTTAAAGCAGTCTAAACTTGACCTGAATTCCCACATAGGAGCACACTTCAAGGCTTTCCGGAAAGATGGCGGAGAGGTACACAGCCAAAAACGCCTCTCTTGAGAGTCACCATCTAGATACTGGAATATAGCAATTTGAGGGAGAGAAGGGGTGGGAATGTGGTTCCTTTGGAACCAGGAAAGATCTGAAGTGAGAACTGAAGCCCAGGGGGACAGTGAAGAGCTAATTCAACCTAGTTCAACGAAGGAGGAAGAGGGAGCAGGCAGAGCCTTCTGCCGGGACGAGACTCACTGCAGAAGAGCGGTTCAAACCTGTGGCTGCATGGCGACTGCTGGGGACCCCAGCGCCTCCATAGAGGCGCAGCAGTGGAAGGGAACTGCACCCTCTGAGGGTGAGTACTGTGGGACTGCACATCCTGAGGGAGAGGGCAATTGGCCAGGAGTCATCTTGGAGGGGCCCAAGGAGCTCAGAACCAGAGAACACAAGTGACAGGGCAGTGAGGGGCCGAGAGTGGTTAAAGAGGAGGTGCGACCAGAAGCAAAGGCCACGCAAGAGTTATCATTTGATCTCTTAATGGGCTTGGATTTTGTTTCCAGCTTATTTAAGAGCACACATAATTTGGAGAGCTTAGTACACACTTGGGTCAGGGACCCACCTTGGGTGTAGTAACACATGGAGAATCATTGAAGCTTTTCTTTGGGTCGGGGAAGGGGGATTAATAGGTGAGAGGGGTGATAACACGAATGGACTTGCATTCCTTAGGGCCCAGCCAGCCACAAGGTGAGGTACTGAATACAGAGTGCTAAGGGTGTGTATCCACCCAACGGTGGCTGAAGAAGACACAGATGAGGACCTGAACAAGGACAGGGGCAACTGGGGGAGGGAGGAAGGTGCTAGGTTTTTAGGAATTAAAAACTGACAGGAACAGCTGGTTCTAATATCTTTTTTTGTCTTATTGAGACAGGGTCTCTCTATGCAGTTCAGGCTAGGCCTTGAGCTCACTCTGTAGCTCAGGCTGCTCTTGAACTTGCAACCATTCTCTTGCCTCAGCCTTCTGAGTGTTGGGGTTACAGGCATGTGCCACCATGCCCGGCTCATGCCATAGAACTTTAAATGACTGTTTTCTGTCTTTTTTTTTTTTTTACAACCATGAACTGACTTGAGATTTTGTTTTAGCCAGTAAGCTAGGACCCATGGCTAGCAGCACTGAGTTTAGTATTTTAGTTATTTTGTGGTGCTGAGGAAACCCTGGGAGTCTGAGCCACATTCCTCAACCCTTTCTGAGACAGTTTTGCTAAATTGTTCAGGGTCACCTTGAATTGGACCCTCTTGCCTCAAACTCCTGAGTGGCTGGGATTAGAGATGTGTTCCCTTGAATTTGGTTTTATGCTTTTAACTATTTAGTGATTTCTGAGAGAGAGGACAGAGAATTTGGCTTGTTAACTGTTCTTATTTGCTTATCTTTATTTGGTGCTTAAATCAGTTGAGAGTTTTCTAGCTTTCAAAAAATCAAACTGATTTTTTGTTTTGCTTACTCTGGACCTATGGCAGAAGGTATGATTCTGGGGCTGGGGTTTAGCTCAGCAACATAAACACCTGCCTTGCAAGTAGGTAGTCGTGAGTTCGATCCCTGGTACCAATAACAAAAAAAAAGGTGTGATTCTGAAGAGTTATAACCTCACTATGTGTCAGTAATCTGGAAAGGCTTTCAGAGATCCTGAGTGCCTGAATGTGAAACATTTTCTATCTCTGAAGGGCGCTGATAAACTTGATAATAAAAAATCTCAAGTAAAAGGTTTGTGGGTTTGTGTTATAAACATTCAGTACTTATAGCACTGAATAGTCTTAAATTTTCCAGGAAATGGAAAACCAAATTTCTCATACTTTCAATGTATACATGTAATTTCTTTTCAGGCTATTTTATCAGTCAACCAGAATCAGTTCAGGAAAAATAAATCTACATAGAGTAAAATGTATGCTACATTATACTTAACATGAATAAGAGGATAACTGTTCTTATTAAATCAAATTAAATGAGTCTCATTTACCAAAGACTGATTTTTATTTATGTGAAGTTGAATTCCTAAAATTAATTTAAGAAAAATATACTTAAAATAAAAAAGTTTTAATTGAACTATTCTGATAAACTTTTAACAGTGATTATATATTTTTATTCTTTTAATATGTAGTATTTTTAGAACAAGTTTAGATTTAAGAAATGGAGGAGTACAGTTCCTACCCACTCAAGTTTCCCAGCTACGAATGTTGCCACTATACATCAGCTCCATACCTTTGCTACATTAAGGAACCCATGGTGATACATTAAGTCTACCAATTATTCAGATTTGCCTAGTTTCTACCAGGGTCTGGTTCCAGGACTCCTTCTGATACTACATTACAGTTAGCTGTCCTGTCTTCTTAAACTTTTCCTGGCTGTGATGGTTTCAGAGAATACTGGTCAGGTATGTCATAGGATGCTCCTGTACTGGAATTTGAGTTATCTCCATGACTAGACTGTGGTTATTAGTTTATTTTGGAGAACAGTAATTATATTTTATAACATGTCAGCTTGAAAGCAATTTTTAAGACCTTTGGTAAATTAATCTTAGACATTATAATGAATTAGTGGATTAATTAATCATCAGCTATCTAATTTCTAATTAAGACAATATAGACATACTGATTATGAAGCATAAATTTTGTGTATTTTGGGTGGGGGTTTAGCTCAGTGGTGTAAGTGCCTGGTTGGCAAACACGAGGTCCTGAGTTCGATCCCCAGCACACACACACAAAAAAGTTTGTATATTTTGCTTCTTATTTTTACTTGCTCTAGGGGATGCTATAGCTTTGAGTTATAATGAGCATGTTCTTTGCTGCAATTTAGAGGACAAAGTATAAAAGGGATGTGGTGAAAGTTGTACTCTGTTCATGCACTTTGCTAATCTCGTTACATTGATTGGTTTGACATCATTGCCTTCTTACTCAGTTTTCTTCGTGAAACAGAAGTTACTTTGGATCAAGCGTGATGGCCCATATCTGTAAATTCTAGCACTCTAGGAGGCTGAAGCAAGAGGATCACAAATTGAAGCCTAACCTAGGCAATTCAGCCTAACAGCCCACCTGAAAATAAAAAGTAGGAAGTGGGGCAGTTTGGGGATGTTGCTTAGTGTGAAGGCTCTAGGTTCAATTCCTAATACTGTAAAAAAAAAAAAAAAAAAGTTTGAAAACTGTTATTTTAAGATAGTACTACTCTTTTTCCTGGAGAAACAGTTATCTTTTTGCAGTACTACCGTGGGGCTTGAATCCAGTGTCTTTACACTGAGCTACATCCCCACCCCTTTTCAGTTTCTGAGACAGGGTGTTGCTGTTAACTAGTTAAATTGTTCATGCATGGGTTACATTCTTAAGATTTTTCTGCCTTAGACTCCCAGAATGCTGAAATTATAGGCATGTACCACTGTGACTGAGCTTGTGGTTGAAACTCCTCAAAGAGTTATTTATGTGAGGTATAAGTATTTTTATTGCTCCTGAAATTAAAACTCAGAAGTTTATTGTTCACTGGTTCATGGAAACATCACATGCTAACAAAAATAACATGTTACAGAAATGGTTTTCACCTTGTAGACTTCCTGAGATAACTATTACCCTAAAATGTCTGTTACAAATATAAAAGAATATGAGGACAAACTTCAAAGTCTTTTATGTGTGTTTGGTTTTATTTGATAATCAGTGGTTAGGTGTCTGTCATCCATTGGAAAGCCAATGCCTCAACCCACACAGGTCTTACGATTTTTAAGGGGAAGGGCTGCTAGAGGATGAGATAATAAAAGAGACAAAAGCTGGGGTCAGGTAGAGCCCTTACTCTCCGGATGGGAGGAAAGGAACTGCCTTCTCACTGCAAAGGCATTTATTTATACATTTAGCAACACCATGTCATGTGGTACCTCTTTACCTAGCAACCTATTGCTTGGATTGTTTAGGAGCTTGGTGTTTTTCTGGGCTGAAGCAGCAGCTTCACGTGACTTCATGTGGCTTGCTCAGCTTTGTTCTTGGGATGGCCACGCCCCACCCCTCCATGTGTGATCAATTTCCAGGTTCAAAGGCTCCCTACAAGTGAATTGTCTTTTTTTGTGCTTTTATGATATTCAATAATCAATGGTTAGTTCTCTCTCCTCCATGACTATTTGGATTTCTGTAAGTGATTGTGACTAGTACATAGATAAAGTAATGAGGAGTGAGGTGACGAGGAGGGAGCTACAAACCATGTAGACTGGGGTGGGCTGGAGGTCGAGCTCAGGGGTATAAGCGCCTGCCTTGGAAGACAATATATAATGATAAAGATATACACAAAGCAAAACACAGTTTATAGGATTGCCGAGGAGAGACTGAGAAAGGGGGCTGGAAAGACAGGGTTAGAAGGACTCCCAGGAAGAGGTGACTCAGGAGCTGAGTGCCAAGGATGAAAGGCAAGCAGAGGCTGAAAGGATGAAGGCAAAGATGTGACAGGTGCTGCTGCAATGGAGAAGTGAAACTTAAGGAAGCAAGATTCCAGGTTCCTCAGGTGAAATGACTCCAGTGCTCTGAGGAATCATTTGTCTAATCTCTACCAACTCAGCATCTCAGTAGGACACAGTGAAGTCCTCAGGGCTCATCATGCTGACAAGCTTGTGAATTATTCACTAGAATTTCTTCCCCAGCCATGGTTTTTGTACTGAACTTGTGCTAGTGGGCACCCATTTGTCACAGGAAGGAGGCTGGTAGAATAGCAGTGGGGAGCTCCCCAAAAGGTCCAAGTCACCTCTGTCTCAAAAGCTGACTGGTGTGTATGGTTACTCTGTTTTTTTTTTTTTAATTGGTACTGGGGGTCGAACTCATGACCGCCTGCTTGCAAGGCAGGTGCTTATGCTGCTGAGCTAAATCCCCAGCACCCTACTCTCTGTTCTTTAAGAGCAGAGGCCCTGTTTCTTGGATTTTCCAGATGCTTCCATCTTGTAATGGTCTCAATAACTTGCCTTGAGCAAACTGCATGGATTCCAACAACAGCTCAGTCACCTCTCAGCTGTGTGAACACAGGCAAGTAAAGTGAACCTTCCGTCTGTGAAACAGAGCCCAAGGGTACCCATCTTACAGTGCTGGGAGAAAGAGGAAGAAAATCGTAACAGAGCCTGGCAGAGGGAATGCTTGGTGGCAGCTGGCCTTATGTTACAAGAGCACCGTTGCAGTTTTATTTGTGTCACCAGGTCTGCAGCCTGGTGAGAACGTAAGGAATTTGAGAAGCCGTAAGTCACAGGACTCTATGACCAATGCAGGTCTTTTCTGCTTTGCAGTTACCACTACTTGGCCCGCTTCTACAGTCTCAGCAGACATTCTCATCCACCCCTCAATAGCTCTGAAGCAGGATTTAAGACTCCCCACTCTTTGTACTGGTGCCGTAAGTTATTTGGTTGTTTCTCGCAGCTAAGCAATAGTAAGAAACACAGGTACCTGAAGACAACTTTGAAAATGCGAGACATGAAAGCTTTGGTTAGTTCTCAAGCTTATACAGAGTGAAAACGTAGCCGCCTGCCAATCTGCATCACTGTCATTATCAACTGCTGAGTGGAAAGAACACTTTCAATGTCAAGGACGTATCTGATTATAAAAGGAAAAACTTCTGAAAGCAATTTTCAATTTTCAAAAGATGCCCTGCTTTTAAGAACTTTACTGGTGACAGCACTGCCTCTAACCATAGGTACAGAAGGTACATTTTCTCATAAACCATAGCTTTTGAGTTTTCCAGTGTATCTATTAAGAACGGTAAAAGCAATCTCAAAATAATGAATTGTAAGCAACCAAGTAAGGGAGCTGCGAAATTCAATTTACTAAGCTGGATGTTAGAACCTTGTTCCGGGATCTGCATGCCCTTCTTTATTCCACTCCT
This sequence comes from Cavia porcellus, assembly GCF_034190915.1. Taxonomy (NCBI): domain Eukaryota; kingdom Metazoa; phylum Chordata; class Mammalia; order Rodentia; family Caviidae; genus Cavia; species Cavia porcellus. The sequence goes on from NW_026947487.1 coordinate 85,377,556, forward strand.
TAAAACCGTAGATTGTATAGGTTGTAAGAACTCCGATATTTTTAAAGGAATTGTGCTAGATGAAGTGCTCTAGGGATAAAATTGATGTAGATAACTATGATATCAATAACCTGTGGCCTACAAAGTGATTCCTGTTAATGCCCTTTGGATATAAACACAAAGCTTCAAACATTGAGCAATATTGACCAGCCAACCAAAAGATGTTAGGTACAAGGTATTCAGATAAACACTTCCAGTTCAAATACCTTGCATTTCTGGGGGTCATAAGCCTAGCTAGTGTTCTACAATTTAAAAATGCTTTTCCTCATATTCTTATTTTAAAATAAAAATTAATTAACTTGCCCATGATCACAAATGCTATACAATTTTGATCTTTTAATTACTGATTATTATACCTCTTGTACACTGTTGTTTATTTTGTTTTTGAGACAGAGTCTCACTGTGTAGTTCAGGCTGGCCTGGAACTCACTGTAATACAAATTGGTATGGAACTCAGGCTAATGTTCCTGCCTCTGGCTCCCATGTGCGGAGATTATAGGCACGTGCCATCACACTCAGCTGGCTGCACACTGCCTTTCTAAGAAGTCTTATGATACTACCTGGTTATTTCATGAAAAATCAAGTAATCAGAATTAAATAATGAAAAATAGACAGAGTGGTATCTTGATGATGAAGCGACTGCTTGCTTGGCATTCATGAAGCCTTAGGTCCACTCCCTAGCAATGTAAATAAAAACATATTAGCATATTTCCCATTCCTCATTGATGTGTGATCAATTTCAATTTCAATTTCAATATACTTCTAGAATACAGGTTACCACCAACAAAAAACTTTGGTGCCTTCTGTTAAAAAAAAAGAAACACTGGAATTTAGGAAGGGGATAGTAAAATGATCTAGTAAAATGATCTGAAAATTAAGTATTTCATTGGAGCTGGTCAAGATGGCATAAGGCTACAATTTCAGATACTTAGGTGGCTGAGGCGTGAGAATTTCAAGTTCAAGGGTAGCTTGGGCAACTCAGCCACGATCTTATCTCAAAATAAGAGGGGATATGGCTCACTACAAAAAGCCTAGGTCCAATCCCCAGTTTCATGAAGAAAAAAAACAAAACAAAAAGTTTCAATGCATTGAGTTGGTAAAAATGTTCCTTAGTTTTACCACTGGGCTCCAGATAAAGCTGCCACACAGTGGAATGAACACATGGTTTCTTTTCTGAACAGTTAACACCCATGACAAGATCTGCCATCTATTTCACTTACTCAGCTCTGGAACACTGTTTAAACCTGAGCAGCAGCTCTTTATTGTCAGTTGTTCTAAAGCAATTTGGGAGTGGAGTATTTGAGACAGAGTCTCATTATGTAGTTCCAGTTGGTCTTGAACTCACTGGGCAACCCAGGCTGCTTCTGAACTCACAGTGATCCACCTGTCTCAGCCTCCAGAGTGCTAGGATTATAGATTTGCACTACCATGCGTGGTTTTTCAAATATTTAAAAACCTTTTTTTTGGTGTTTGTTTTGTTTTGAGACAGGGCTTTGCTAAGTAGCCTAGGCTGGCCTCCAACTCACAGCGATCCTCCTACCTCAGCTTCCCAAATGCTGGGATTACAGGTATGTGTCACCACACTCAGCTTTTGGTCCTATATTTGCAGCACTGTGGTTTCTTACCTGTCTAGATTTTCATTTAAAATGTAAAGTTAAAATGTATTTATTTTAAAAATCAGGATTTAAAATGAAGACCTTTTTTTTTTTTTTTTTAAACAGATAAGACAGGTGCTGTCACAAGTGCCAAGATTTAGCACCAAAAAAAAGTAGGCAATAGGCAAGGGCTCTGCTCTCATGTAACTTATTCTAAAGGGAAAAAGAAAAGAAATATTAGGCTTTTAAACTGAGAGATGACTAAAAGTTCACACACCCAAAGTTCACCAAGCATTTTAGAGCTGCAGGTCAAGCAGCCAAACCCATAAAACAAAAGGGACTGTTTTAAGATTACTACTATAATGTTAAAATAGTCTGTATTTTTGGCATTCCTTTTTGTTCTCCAGATTTGCCGCATCAATACTGCCTCCCTAATCCTGACCTACTGGGTAGGCTTAAAAGAGCACTTGCTTTCAGGGTGCCAAGAAAAGCCAAATCGGGATAAGACATGTGAACGGCGGGGGGCCAACCTGTACTGCTAGGGAAAGGTCAGACTGTTCTGGATTACGGACCTGTACATCCATTCAAACGCAAGGCCAAGGGAGCTAGGAAAGGCCAGGCAAGGCTCTGCTGCTGGTAGTTATGGTAGCCCCGGGTGATTTTAAGATTGGGCACCTCATTAGGTAGTATTTAAGGAGACGGGCCACAAATCGGATTCCTCAGTGAATTAACTGCCTGGCTCCCGTCTCCGCTAGGAAATCACTAGCTTGTTTTATCCTCCAACTTTCCCTCTGGACTACATATCAGCCTTAAAAATTACGTATTTGTCATTGTTTAAGCGAATGCCCTTCTCTCTGTCTTGTTCACTGCATCGCCAAGACGTGGTCCAGTGCCTGGCACCGAGAAACTGGGGTTATGAAATAGTTCAGCATGAAACAAAGAGGAAAGATTGATGGCTCCCGTGCGACAGGATCTCCTGAGGGTTTAAAAACTAAGGAGGCGCACTTCCCACCGAAAAGCCAAACGGCTTGGGGGTTACCGGCAATTCAGGAGGTGGCATAGACAGGACAGCTTCGCTGTCAAGGTCACGGGATGCGTAAGGAAAGAGGGGGAATCTCAGTGCTGGCGCCCGGGAACCTCCCCTCCGGGGGCATTTCTGTCCCCTGGTACACAAGCAGCAGCCACCCTCAGCCCTGCCCAGCTCAACCTTCTGGGGCCCGAGGGGGCCGCGACAGGTGCGCCGGATGCCCCCCAGGGCAGCCCGTCAAGGACATGCGCGCCCCCCAGGCCCGCAGCCAATCGGCGCGAGGCAGCCCTGGAGCCACAGCCAATCAGCGCGAGGTTGGCCTAGCTCCGCAGCCCGCGTGCTCTCCTCTCGCCCCGCACCCCCTAGCGCAGACTCTAGCCTCCCAGATCTCTAAAGTGGGAGTCTGGGTGCCGCAGAGGGTCACACTTCCTTCCTTCGGATTGCACTAGCTTGTCCTCCCGTGTCCCCTGGTGCAGGGAGGATAGGGATGTTAGACTCTTGAGAGTCAGTCTCCGTGAGGCGTGGGCACTCAATCCTTATCTTCCAAGATAGGAAATTCGAGCCGAAGGCACAGAAAGGCAGGGTGTGTATATTTGGCCACTCCCCTTCCCGAACATGGGGGTAGATGTCTGGGGCGCCTACAGCTCGGCAGGCCGACGTGCAGGCTCCATCCCAGAATCCCTTGGCTTACCTGGCTCTGGCAGAGGCCACAGCGGCAAGGCCTGGGTGGAAGGCGGCGGCGACCCCGGAGAGGACGCGGCTGGAGTGCAGCAGCGCCATGGTGGGCGGCAAAGGGCAGTGGGTAGCTGCAGGACAGCGCGGAGGGTAAGCTACTGCAGACGCCGGGGCGCGGGCTCCGGAACCAGGCAGGGACTGCGACTTCTCTGGACGAAGCTAGAGCGGCCACGCGCCAGGCCCTGGCCGCGTCACAGCGTCCCCTGGCGGCTGGGGGCGGAGCAAGCGCGGCCTTCGCGCGCATCATAGTAAATGAATGAAGGGGCTGTCTGTCTCCGATTTTTTGGAAACCGGCAGCGCTGGGCGCAGGCGGTACTTCTTTCATTTCTTCGTGCGGGACAGCAGAGACGGCTACTAGTATAACGATTGGAAAGGTCTGAAAATGTAGGATGACACAGGTGAACCCCCACTCCCCATGTTTTAAGAGCTATTAAGACCCCAGGTGGCTTTCAACTCTCAACAATCAGCCAGACAATTCTGTAAGCAAGGCATCTCCCCTTCCCGAATGTACCTTCATCCTTGTTATAAAGAGGGCAGGCTGCAGATGTATTTTGTGGGCCAGTTACGAAGATTAACTGAGATTAGCAGATTATGTCTAAAAACAGGGCCTGATTTAGTAAGTACAAAATTACCCATGGTCATTAATAACAAACTTGTCTGAAACTTGTCTGTGTCAGATCCTTGGCAGGAAGTACCCGGTTCCCTTGCACGCTAGGACAGGACAGCAGTAGCCCCAGGTCCTTGTGAGGATGGGGAAAGAGCAGCAAATGTGACAGTACCTGTGTGCGCATGCTGACAGGGCTGTGGGGCTGCCCTGTCAGGGAGTGCCCAGCATGGAGTTCCAGGAGCCTGGAGTGGATGGAGGTTTCATTGGCTGGAGGACTGTGGGGTGGTGGCGGCAGGAAGGCAGCTCGGAACCCTCATGCTCATCAGCCCAAGCTCTGCACCTAGAGCAGTAGTGGCCACGCCCACTGCAACACAGGACAATTAAAGAAGAGTACCCTGCATTTGCCACCAGCTGTGAGCAACTTTGTTCTGGTGTGTGCTGGGGATCAAACCCAGGGACTAGACAATCACTCTGTCACTGAGCTGGGGCAGGACTTAAGAAGAAAGTCAAGTCTCTCAACCTTCTCTCTCCCTACAGCAGTTGTTCTTTATTCTAATACAGGTAAAAGCAGTAACATTTGTCCCTGTAAGTAAAATTTTGTAACGTCCTATCCCATAATGTCCTGTTAGGCCCAGTAAGGCCACCAAGATACAAAACTGTCATAGCTTGACAGATTGTCTTGGTTCTCCTGTTCACGCATAAGCTCTGTGCAGAAGACCAACCCTCTGGGCCAGGGATTTAGCTCAGTGGCATAAGTGGCTGCCTGGCAAGTGCAAGATTGTGAGTTCAATCCCCAGTACTAAAAAAAACCAAAGACCAACCCCCTTAGAGAAAAATATGTCTGTGGGAGCTTCTCCTTTGTTGCATGCTCAGCCATTTTAGACACAAGTCTGCTGGGCCGGTGTTCACCTAAAACCAAGTAAACTCCGTTTCCCAGTGGTCTCTCTAGTTTCAATTTCTGTCACACAGCTACATCCCCAGCCCATCTGTGAGCATCTTTGGATAAGAACTATGACTTGGGATTTTCTAAGCACAGTGACAAATGTAAATACAGGTGCCATTGGCAGAGGAGTTCGGAACAGAGGTGCCCACCAGCTGGGGTGCAAGCCAAACCACCTGGAAGAGAAAACACTTCTGAGGTTAGAATGAGCACAAGCTCATCAAAAGGAGGAGAGGGAAGAGGAGAAAAAGACCGAGCAGGAGAAGGAGCAGCATTGTCAAAACAGGAGACATCTGAGAAAGAATGAGCTGTGAAGTCAAGGTGCTCCCAGATATTGTAGCACAGTTTAGGGAGGAGTAAGAAATGAGCACTCTGCTGAAGTTTTCATGGCAGGATTATCACCCCCACCATACAGAAGAGGAAACTGAGGCCTGAAGAGGTCAAGCAACAAAGACAGGTAAGGTCAGAGTCAGTCGGAGCCTTAACTCCAGTCACTGGTTGTCCTCTTCCTGCAAGGGTGTGACCCTGGGGAGGGGGTCTTCAGGGGATTCAAACAGGGCCAGGCCCAAGTCAGCTGAGAGTCTGAGAAGGGAGAGGGCCAGTGGTGACCTGCAAGTAGGCTCCAGGTGCCAGTGGGGAGAGATTCTCTGTGCTCCTCCCGCCTTCAAGTTTAAAGCACAGTTTGAGGAAACAAACTGGTATGGTCTACACATCCAAGCTTTTAGTTCCCGCAGGTAAGTTGTGCTGGAATCATGCTGAGCTCCCGACAGAGCCAAGAAAGTAAAAACAAACTTTAACTTTTTTTTTTTTTTTTTGTCTTTTTCCTTTTTATCGGTACCGGGGATCAAACTCACGACTCATGACTGCCTGCTTTCAAGGCAGGTGCTTATGCCGCTGAGCTAAACCCCCAGCCCCAACAAACAAACTTTAACTTTAAAATTGAAGCTATTCCTATGGGGCATCGTGGCACACACCTGTAATCCAGCACGTGGGATGCTGAGACAGGAGGATCACCATGAGTTCAAAGCCAGCATGAGTTACATAGTGAGATCCCCCACCCCATAAAAGAAAAAACAAAAAGAAAAAATGAAACTATTCTCAAACCATGAAGGTCAGGGCAGGGGCAGGGTGGGATGATTCCTTTAGCTCTGTGGCCTGAGAACAAATTGGACAGCATAGCAAGATGGAGTTTCAGAAGAGGAATTAGAAAGAGACCAGATTGAAGCTATTTGTTCTCACTGGCATCACTGAAACCATGTCTACCTCTTTTGTGGATTGAAATAAATCCTTATGCATAATTTAAATAGCGTTTTTAGTTGATTTTATATTTTTCCAGGCTAGCCTTGAACTTACTATGGAGCTGAGGCTGGCTTTGAACTTGTGGCAATTCACCTGCCTCAGCCCCAGGAGTTCTGGGATCAAAGATATGTGCTACCATGCCTGGCTGATTTTGTATTTATTAAAAAACCAAAAACAGAGTATCACAACAGTTCAACCTGCTGATTTCAAGGACACTGGTGTCCCCCAAATGATAGTGCGCACAGAGAGTAATAGTCCCATCAGTGGGCACTGACTCTGAGGGGTGAGTTCAGCCTTGTTAAAACAAATCAGAAGAATCTGAGCTGGTCCTGCCTCCAGGTGCTGCTCACCGGTGGCCAGGCAGGGCTAATGCACCATGGAGAATCCAAGGGCCACTGTGGGCGGCTGTCTCACCAACGGTGGGTTGCGAGTCCCTGGGCCTATAGCTGCCCTCCCACGTCAATTATTGAGAATAAAATAACATTCTCAAGCCAGCAGAGAGTGCAGAGACCACTGAGCTCAACTGCCTCCCCTTCCAGATACAAAAATGCAGGCTTTGAGTAGGAAGGGGACTTGCATAGGTGAATACAAGACACAAGCAGAATTGGAATCAAGCCCCTAATTCCAGAACTTACTCTTATTGGGCTTAGCTGCTTGAAAAAGGCGTCTACTTCCAAGTTTTGCTTTTCATCCGGATACAAAGAATGAGTTATGATTACTAGAGAAAAGACTTCCCAAGAACACTGCAAAAACAAGAGAAATTGGTGAGAATACAAATGGGAAGCTCATTTAAAAGTTTTGTATGGTTGTTCTCTTTGTGCAATGAGGAGGGCAGTTTTTTTTTTTTTAAATATTAAAGAGAATAAAACAAAACAATGAGAACAATATTGAACCGCAAACAACACAATGGGAAATCAACCGTAATTGCTATATTGCATATTGTTAGCCTCTAAATAGATGCTCAGACTACAGACATAGGCCTGCAAAGTCAATCAAACAATACAAGCACAAAGTCGTTTCTTCACAGAATATTGCCATCATTTCAGAAATTTCAGATGTGTGGCTTCTAATTTCTTCTATGACCATGTCTCTGGGACTTGTCCTGAGTGGGCTGGAGGTCTGAGATTGCACCCTGCTCCTTGCCTTGACATTTTCCTGTGTTCCCCAAATGAGTCCTGGGTGCGTCCTGTACTGGCTGTCTGTCTCCGAGGTGCAGGCACCTGGGATGAAGAGGGCAGATTTTTCTGGCACAGTTCATTTGTCTCTGCAACATGATTTAGCAGTGACAGGTGTGGGTCCTAGTCAATAAGGCCATCTCCATTCACACTCGAGCCTGAAACTACAGAAGGAAAGGAAGATACAAGTAATGAGAGTAGAGAAAAAAGGACTGTTAGACAGCTGAGCATTTCCCACAACATCATCCGTGGGATGGTAATTTATGTCATGAGAGAAAAAGGATGTTCTGGTCAAATGATTTTTAAAAATTAGCTTAATTCAAATCAACTATATATATCAGGCCTTGTCAGAGCTTTTACCACATGCATAGTAGATTTTTATGGGAGACATTTAACAAAATTTCCCAGACTTCTTTTATGTCCAAGAATAACCTCATGGGTCTTGTGTTCCTTCCAATGAATTGTTTATTCTAATAAAGCCTTTTAATATTCTCATTTTACAGATGAAACCATGAAGATTCTAAGACAGAATTGATGTTCTATGTCACATGGTTAATGATTGAGCCAGCATTGATATATATATATATATATATATATATATATATATATTTTTTTTTTTTTTTTTTTTTTTTTTTTGAGACAGGGTCTCATCATGCATTTCAGGCTGGTCTTCAGGTCACTTTGTAGCCCCAGGCTGGTCTCAGACTCGTAGCTATATTCCTGCTTCAGCCTTCTGAGTGGATTACAGACATGTACCACCATGCCTGGCCAGACTCACATTTGCAAACAGAAATCCAAGCTCCACATATTTTCCTTGCCCCTGCTATGTCCCTGGTGCTTAATGTCATGTCTGTGTCTCTAATTGGAAGGGCACAGTTACTGATACATAATAGCTCTGTGCTTTAGTGCGCCCCCCCATGATCTTAATTGAAACCCTCAGGGGTAGGCACTGTTATTATTCATTTTACAAAGCAGTAACCCAGGAATCATGAAAGGCCTGAGATTTTACTTTCCTTGCAAGCTTGCCAGTTAGGGTGTCACAGTATCTAGGGTCAGAAGGCCAGGTCTCTGGATCAGTGACACAGACTGCTTAGGTGTCACAGTGAGATTGCAGCCAGGGTATGTCTGGGTTGTTCCCCATTGGCTGGTGTCCTGGAGTGATATGATGAAGGCCACATGTTACCTGAAGGTGCTGTGGGCCACCCGGTGGAGAGAGCCCTGAAATTAAGACACAGTGGCCAGTCCACTTCCTTCTCTGGAGAGAGAGATTACTCATTACCTTGGAATGTAAGCCAATATCCTCTGCAGGAGGGAGAGGGATGAGGTTTATTTTTACCATGCTGGGCCACATGTTTGGGGAGGTGCATCTCCAAACCTCTCAGGAGATGGTCACTATCTTTGCCTTGCAAGGCTGTTTGCTATTCAGACATATCCTATTGCTCAGAAGTTTCAATCATACAAAAATATGAGAGCTCCAGGAGCCTTATCTCTCAGCAATATACACAAATGGAAACTTAGTATATAAATGATTTTACCCTGGGCATGTGAAAGTATTAGGAAAACAAATTAGTTAATGGATGGGTGAGATGGACAAAGGCAGTTTCTATTACTGATGTAGCAGTAATTAGTTTTTTAAAAATAGTTGAGTGGTGAATTCCTCCTGCAGTAATAGTCTCAGACCTGTGCATCCCAGATTCCCTTCATTTTGGCAAAACATAGGCTCAGGAATGTGCATTTTGGGTCTTGCTAATCTAACACAAAATGCATCTAAACACAAAATAAGTCTTTATTTTGGCTACTGCCAGGAGACTCTGCTTCTCTCCACAAAGCAAGATAAAGGGATAGTTTTTGCCAGCACCGAGGTTAATTGGGTAATGTAAACCCAGACCATGGTTACTGAGTTATGGCATTCTTGGCCTGCATTTCTGGAGAGGTTCTCTTGGGGTTAAACAAAAAGGCTGAAGATGTGCACTGTTCTTATCTTTCCCTGGAGACCTGTCTCCCCTTGCTCATCAGGGCTTTCTAAGCACAAAAATTAGACTGGAGCCTGTTCCCAGCTAGCCTCCAGATGACTGGATTTGCATAAAAGAAAGTTTGAACTTCTAATTTTTTAGAATAGCTTTATTATTCATATACTATACTCTTCTCTCAGTTAAAGTATATACTCAGAAGTTTTTAGTTTATTTATCGAGTTGTGCAATCATCATATGGTCAATTTTTAGACATTTAAAACTCACAACCAAGAGCAGTTAATTTCTGTTACCTCAATTTCTAGGCAGCCCTTAGTCCACTTTTTGTTTCTATAGCTTTGCCTGTTTTGGACTTTCTTTCCTTGTTGCCCCCCCCCCCCGCTTTTTTTTTGCGGTACTAGGTTTTGAATTCTGACAACACTGAACTAATTGCTAAACCCTCTTTCTAAACTTTTTTTTAAATTTTGAGACAAGTGTCACTAAGTTGCTGTGGCTGGCCTCAGACTTGGGTTCAGCCTGCCTCAGCTTCCTGAGTAGCTGGCATTGTATAGGTGTGTATCACCACAATCTGCCAGGTCTTTCACATAAACGGAATCCCACCATATGTAGGCTTTTATGACTGCTCCTTAAGCATGCGTTGTGTTAGTTCCTGCTTACAGAAAAACCACAAATGTGAGGAAATGTTTACTCTCTGTTCTTCTGGCTTAAATGTTGGGCCCCTGTGACCTTGAGCAGACTAAGTGATCTCTATCCTGGCTTTGCCAAAGTTGATGAATTACAGAAATATTATCCTCATTCTTTCTATCTGCGGTCTTTTATCAATAAAATGCCTCCTACTGAGTGAAGACAAACAGAAAAAGAATCAGTGTAAATGCAGCTTGCGGGGCCCTGGAGTCTCGGCTTAGACATTAGCCATCCTCCTTTTCATCTGTTCCCTGGTTTCAGTATTTGCTGTCATGTCAGATTTTACCTCTGCTTTGCTCTGAATACTTTCATGTGACCAAGATGAGGACTTAGCCCTCACACAGATGAGGGGACACAGCAGAACGTGCTGGTGAGCAAAGTCACGATCAGATCCATGGCAGCAACATAGTTCGGATGCGACTTTATGAGGCATCTGAGAAACACCACTTTGGACTTACAAGGAAGGATCTCGTTGCTTAACTCCCTTGATTAAAATTTTCCTCTGGCTGCGCAGCTAAGTTTATGACACATGGACCTCTGTGATCACCAGTCCATGTTTCCTGACCCCCGCCCCCCAACAGCCAAGTGCCACGGCTGCGTGGAGAGTGACGCCGCCCTCCTGCCCTGTCTCTCCCTGTCTCTCCCATTGTTTTATCCCTGGTGGCCCCGTCGGAGCAAGTCACCTGCTTGCACTGCGTGTGCTATGCTTGCCTCTCTTCCTCTTCAACAAAACCCCACTCCTCTTTTAGGGTCAAGCTTAAGTGCCATTCTCCGTTGAGCTTTCCCTAATTTTCTCTTGTTCTGAGTTTCTCCAGAAAAACCATGGCCATAATATTTTGCAGCTCTTCTCATGGAAAGGAAGAATCCTTTTTCCTATTCCTTGAATCCTTGACTTCCTTGTTTTCCTCTCCTTGGAATCCAGATTGACCTTATGATTTATTCTGATCAGTACACTGTGATGGAAATGATGCCTCACATGTTCCAGGGCCTGCGCCCGGAAGCCTAGAAGTACCCGCTTCCCCCTCTTTGACTGGGGCTTTGAATGGGGCCCACTGTGTAGTCCCGACCTCCAGAGACTGAGGGGCCAAGTGGAGCAGAACCCAGGTGCCCAGCCGACGGCAGTGTGAACTGACGGCCACCAGGACATCCCTGCCCAGCTGGGCTGTCAGAAGACAACAGTCTCCTGAGGACACCTACTAAAACACAGGATCATGGGCACACAAACTGTTGTGGTTTTAAGCTACAAAATATTGGGGGTGGTTTGTTCTACAGCAGTAGAGAGCTGTTTAGCAACAGGTTATGTTTCTTGGTGAAAGTGATATATACCTGAAGGACGTCCTGGGGAACTTAGGGAAGGAATTTGGTCTCAGAGGAGAAATCTTACTTTTCTCCTATTTTTTATTCAATTAATTCCATATACTCTTTAGGCCTGAAATTAGGTAGCCTCTCTTTGGGCTGGTACTCAGCGGGTACTGAAACCAGAGACCAAACCAGCAGGAAAACACTGACTGCACAGAGACAAGGGTTAAGTGTCTTTATTTTTATTTTATTTTTTTCAATTCGAGACAGTCTCACTAAATTGCTGCGGATAGTCTCTTGATTCTCCTGACTGGGCCTCCTGAGTAGCTGAGATTATAGGCTTGAGCCACCGTCACTGGGGGTAGTTAATTTTTGATGGGTTTCTTCACCCACTGAACTTTTTTTTTTTTGTATTTGAGGCAGAGTCTCACTACGTAGTCCAGGCTGGCCTTGAACCCATGGTGATCCTTCTGCCTCAGCCTCCTGAGTGCTGGGGTTATAGCTGTGCACCACCATGCCTGGCCCGCCCCCTCATCTGATGCTAATATACTGCATAGTGACAATTCGTATTTTTCCTGGTCTGTCCCCTGTGAAGGCCTGTGCTGGCAGACGGAACACATGTCAAGTGTCCTTTGCTGGAGGCAATGGTTTCTGCTTATGGATCCCGCTAGGTCACCAGTATTTATTGTTGTCCTTGCCAGGCTCCCTATTCATCCAGATGGTGCTGGGTGTGGCAGTGCTCTTCCTCATAAAGGGCTAAACTGTATCTGCACGCCTCTGTCTGTAAGCTTACATCAGATCGCCAGGGCCAGAAAGAAAACCTCCTGCAAGTTTGGGTGCCAGTGTTACACTTGCCTTGGATCAGCTCCCTTTCAGTGTGAGAAACAGCTGAGGACTTGGACACAGCTGGCCTGAGGGCCCGGAACTTCCTATTCTGGTTGACAAAACCCATTTTAAAATATCATCATAAGAAGGAAAGGCTGGGGCAAAGCTCAGGACAGTGCTTGCCCAGCGCTTGCAGGACAGGATGAGGGGATCCGACCCCATTAGGAGGAATCTGACAAAGGCAGAGGAGGGAGAGACACCCTGGCATTGTTAGAACTTTCTTCTTTTAGTCATGCAACCTGAGCACACTGGTTTGCTGTCTGTAAAGGCCCTGGGACCACCAGCAGCATAACACGATAAAGAATTGTCAGAATTCTTTCAAACTAAGAACCCACAGTTCTGATGAATCTAGGTTGAGGTCATGAGTAGTTATTTCCATCTAATGTAAAAAAAAAAAAAAAAGTATGCATTGTGAGACATTTCAATTGCTGTTGTGTGGACAGCAGACTGTGTCTTACTCACTACGGGTGAGAATTCATGTTGCCTAGAATTTCCTGTCCCAGGCCCTGTCCTCTCCCATCCCACCGGGGCTGGCTTTTCTTAGATGGGAGAGTTTCTACTTAGCACTTGGCAAAATTCGTTAATTCCACTGGATTCCAAGTTCTTTTCAGAGAACCAGATATTCTTGTTCTGCCAGTACTGTAGAGGATGCCGGGCCAGGAAAGAATGGGTTTGGAATGAGAGACAAGCGGTTTAAGTTTCTTTTCCAGCCCTAGGTAGCTGTATGACGAGGGGGAAATGAGGAAACCTCACCAGAACGCCTGGAGTGCAAAGGGCTGAGGTCACCGGGCGCGCCTGGCCGGGGAGGGGCCCTCAGGTCCAGGGTGTACTCAGCGGGACCTCCCCGCGGCAAGCACGGGTAGATCCTGGCCCTGAAACCGTTGTTCAATAATAGGACAATCGCTTCTTAAATAGGGAGCGAGGAACACAGGCGAGGTGCTCTCAATCTTGAGATTGTGCAGAACCCTTTTCTCGCGTGGACATCTTGTGTTGTGTCTGTGTGTGTGTGTGTGAGAAACAGCCCATGCCTGGGGCTGGGCGTGCAGCTCAATGGTAGAGCGCTTGCCTAGCAGGCATGGGGCTTCTAGGTTCGATCCCCAGCACTGCAAGAGGAAAAAAAAAAGCCATACCTGTGTAGGTTAGGTGAATCAGGTATAGGTAAGGAGGGCGGAAGTGTGTAGCTATGGTGACGGAGAGGTCTGGCTTCTACCCGGAGGTGCTTTCGGAACCAAACAGCCAGCTCTCCGGAGGCGGCTAATCCTCAGGCCCCCTAGTGTTCCTAAACCTGCTCCGGGCCCCTAGTGGTCGGTGAAGCGGCTGTAGACAGATGCTGCCATCTTGCGGTGAAGTCTCAGAATGCGCCCTCTACTCGGCAAGGGCTGAGCTTTCTACTTGGATTTTCAAGCGGACCAGACTGTCTGATTTTGGAAGAGAATTAAATTATTCTTTGAGAAAGCAATTCTTAAAAATGTATAAATTGGGAAAAAGATGGATGTATTCTAGAGTAACATGTATATCTACTTATTTAGCCGTGCTAGGGATGGAACCCGAGTCCTTGTGTGTAACAGGCAAGTGATCTTCCACTGAGCTCCAGCTCCAGCCCTGCTATATTTTTAAATTTACTGAAACCTTACAAAGTACCAAGTCACTAAAGGCTGTCAGTCCAAAGCTCTGATAAACCCATTAATTTTGCTTTCATTGTACTTATTTAAGGAAAAAAAACCCCAGATTTTTAGAATACAAATTTATACTAAACCAAAAAATATCCAAGATCAACTTTTCTGTTTACATTTTTATTTGAAAGGCCTAACACAGTCATATTTTTTTTTTTTTTTGAGATGGGGTCTTGCTATGCAGTTCAGGCTGGCCTTGAGCTCACTTTGTAGCCCAGGCTGGCCTTGAACTTGCAGCAATTCTCCTGCCTCAGCCTCCCAAGTGCTGGCATTACAGGCGAGCGCCACCATGTCCAGCCTATCTCCAGCCACTCTGTTATAATTTTGGGATTTGCTGAGGGGGTGTTTGACTCTTCATCATCCATTCTCCAGGGAATCTGTGAGATTTCCACATTTTCTGACTTTCTAGGCGATCCTGTCACCTCTACGGCATGATTAGGGTGTGGGACACTGCCAACCTGTGTGCCACTGGGCCTTGCTGACTTCAGGTCCTGCAGCCTCTTGGGCATCGCAGCCCGCAGCAGGAGGGTCCTTCCTCTCCTCCATCTCCTTCCCCCTCCCCTTCAACCTACAGGCCGTCTTCTTTTCTGTCTTCACCCCAAAAGGAAACCTTCAGAGAGGAATTCCTTTCTCTTCTGTCTTGCTTCTTGCCAAGTAGCCCTGCGGTGTCAGCACCTCTGAGTTCTCTTCTTTCCGCGCTCACAGTTTAGGTAACACTGTGAAGAGGACCCACAACATCTCTGTTTGCTGCTTTGCTCTGTTCTCTCTTGAGGCTAGGGTGACTCGGCGATTGCTTACAAGTTCCAAGACACAGAAATAGGCGCGCAGGCCTCAGCGATTCCGCCACGACCCAAGTATCACTCTGCATTTCTCCTTCGGGAGTTCTTGCGGCAGTGATGGTGGCCAGAATGGATGTCTGCACCGCCATCTGACCCAGAGTCCGAAAGCCACCGTTACCCACCCAGAGTGAACCAGCCGGTGAGCCCCGGGAGCTGCGTGGTCCTGTGCCCTGGCCCGAAGGAGGGCAGCGGGGCTCTGCCACCGTCAGATGGGGCACACGGCTTGCTCCTGGCTGACCTGTTATAATAATCTGTTATGGTTTGTTGTCGTGTTTGTAGGTAGTCCTCAAACATTTACCTTTTCTTTCCCAAGAAAACATTAAAAATCCTTCCTCCTAGATCTTTGAGATCGTACATTATTGTCTGTAGTCTGCCTTCTGGAACTTGTCTGTAGTCTGCACACCAGAACTTTCCCCTCCTGTGCAGCTCTAACTTAGTACCCATCAATCAATCAATCTCTCCTTTTCTTACCACTGCTGTCCTTACTAACTACTGCCGGGGATCGAACTCACAACCTCCGGTTTAGCTAGGCAGGTGCTTATGCCGCTGAGCTAAGTCCCTAGCCCCTGTCCTCAGCTTCTTTAACATCGACTCCTTTATATTCCACGTATGAGTGAGATCGGATTGTTTTTGTGCCTGGCTTATTTAACATAATTATCTCCAGTTTCATTGATGTCATTACAAATGACAGGACACCATTTTTAATGATTGAATAGTACTTCACTGTGTGTAGGTACCGCAGTTTCTTTTCTTTTTCTTTCTTTTTTAAAATTTTTTTTTATTTTGAAGGTAGTAAAATACAACAAAACAAGACAGAACAAAGCCAATCAAGACAATGTAGTGAAATTGGTACCGAACTTCAGAGCAGAATACTGGGATAACAGTAATAGGTACCGTAGTATATCTTGTTATTTTCACAATAGTTGTTCTTTCAATCAGGTATAGCGAAATCAAACCAAATACAGAACGCTATAAAGCCAATCAAAACAGAATATTGAATAGAGCAAAACAATCAGAACACAGCGAAACAGTGAGAACAATATTGGCCTTCAAAGAGAAGATAGAAGGAAATCCCCCGTGTTTGCTAGAAATGCTCCCCCAACCCTGCTCAGACCTCTGGCCCCAGGTCAGCATAATCGACTCAACAATACCGGCTTTAGTTGCTTTATGTACTTTAGTTGCTGTCAACTCTGGCTGTCCTCAACGCCAAGCACGCCCGGTCTACTTTAATTTTCAGAGGAATTTCCATACTTCTTTCGGTAATGGCTGTACAAATTGCTGTTCAGTGTGGAAGGGTTCCCTTTTCTCTACGTTCTCACTAGAATGTGTTATTTTTTGTTTTCTTTGATTGTGGTGATTCTTACTGGAGTGAGGCGACATCTCACTGTGGTTTTGATTTGCATTTCCTTCATGATTTTTGATGTTGAGCCTTTTTTTCATACCCGAGTTGGAGAAGTGTATATTTAGGCCCATTGCCCATTTTTGATTTTTTCTGTTGAGTTGTTGGAGGTCCTTATGTATTCCAGGTGTTAACTCCTTAACAGATGTGTGGCTTGCTATCATTTACTCCCATTCTGCACATCGTCCCTGTTCTTCGATTATTGAGTGGGCAGAAGCCTTTTAGTTTGATGTGATCTCCTTTGTGTCTTTTTGCTTTGGTTGTCTATACTTTGCGGGTTTTGTCTAAAAAGTTCTTGCCCACTCCAGTGTCCTAAAATATCTCCTCCATGTTTTTACTCTAATCTCTCAAGTTCTCCACGGTGAGTTGGCTTTTTAATTGGCGAGAGGTCAGTCTCCTCCCCCTGCACCTGGCCATCAGCTCTCCTGGCATCACTTGTTGGAAACACCCTCCTCTCCCCAGTGCTTGCTCTTTGCACCTGTGGGGTGTTTGTAATTGCGGTTTCATTTCCTTTCATAGGCAGGGCTCTTCAGGCTACGTGTTTTTTTTACACGAGCTTTGGTAATTTATGTCATACGGATTTTTTCTCCCATTTCAGCTAAGGTTTCAAATTCATTAGCATAAAGTTATATTTGCTTTTCATCCTTAATATCTGTAGAAATGTAAGTGACTTAGCAGTCTCATTTCTGATGTTAGTAATTTGGGTCTTTTCTGTTAATCATGCTGGCCAGACTTTTATTAATTTTATTGATTTTCTCAAAGAACTATTTCCTGCTGTTTTTCACTATCCCTTTGCTTCCTGTTTCATTGATTTCCACTTTGATCTTTATTATTTCTTTTCTTCTGCTTAATTTGGATTTAATTTTCTCTTTTTCATTTTTAGTTTCTAAAGTAGAAGCAGAGTTTATTGATCTGAGAACTTGCTTCTTTTCTATTATAGGCGTTTATATACTTTTCTGTCAGTGTTCCTTTAGTGACACTCTGCAGTTTCAGGTAAGTTGCGTTTCCACTTTTATTTGGCTTCCATTTCAATTTTGTTTTTTGACTCGTGGATTATTTAGAGTGTATTATTTATTTTCCAAATATTTGAGGATTTTCCAGAGATCTATCTATTGTTTGTTTCAAATTTAATTTCTTTATGGTTAGAGAATTTTATGAATTGTGAAATAATTGACCCCGATGGCCCAGAGTAGACTTTTTTGGGTAACTATTCTGTACTTGAGAAGAATATTTTTCTTGTTGATGGCTTGAGTGTCCCATGAATGTGGGTTGTTCACTCTAACATCTTTGCTGATTTCCTATGTATCCTAATGTGTCCTGTTAGTTATTGAGAGATACTGAAATTTCTAACAATTTTGAATTTTTCTACTTTGATGACCACATTTTGAAAAGCCACTACCTAGGGAGTGCTCCTCATTCCCAAGGCAGGACATTCTGCTTGTCCGATGGGACTGCTTGGTACAGTGTTTCATTGCCAGTTCACTTTTCTGTCCTCTCACAGATCATTGTTTCCTAGATAAGTGATTGGGTTTTGTTATATTCACATAGAAAACACTCAAGAACTATTCTGATAATGTAAGAAAGATATTCAAGGGTCAGTCAGTGAACAAACAACAGAATTAAAATCATGAACAAGAATTCAGTGGAATCAGGACTGCAGCAAGAGGTGACAGTGAGAATACAAGGACTCTGGAAATTAACAAAAATAGCTGGGGCAGAAATGACTTCCTGCATGGTAAGTGAAAGCTGATGAGCACATCTGAGTTTTGTTAGCATCCAATCATAGGTGGGTCATATCCCTGATCCTCTCTGCTCCCTCCTTACCCCACTTCCAATGGCTCCGATAAAATATTGCTCCAGATCCAGGATATGGACCTCATGGACCTCATTTGAGAACTTCACGTGTACGCACAGATAACAAAGGTCTATTGCTTGGCACTGTGGTTGAACAGTAATGAAGGAGGGTTTCCCTTTGTCTGCAGTAAACAGAAGTAAGCCAGCTCATGAGAGAGGGAGGCATCATGCTTGGTGAAGGGAGTTTAGGGACAGAACCAAAGGTGTCCAGCAAGAATGCGAGGACACACGGGCGATTGAAACAGAGAGCAGTGCAAAAACAAAGCCAGAAGCAGACGGTTTGGGACAAAGCTTGAGAATGAGAAAAGGCTGCCAGAGATTCTTTATTTTTATTATTTACTTATTTTTTCTTAGTGCTTATTTGTAGTATATAATGATTATATTATTTGTTACATGTTCATAACAAATCTCAGTTTGATTTTCACCCCCTTACCCTCCCCTGTCTCTTGCTGTTTTTTTTTCAAAGTGGTGGTGGGGGCAGTAGGCTTCAATGGACAGAGAGTGGCCGTGGTAGACAAGGTTTAATCTTGAGAGGTAGTACATTTGGTGTCATTCTGCGGCGGTGACATAAAGAGGTTCAATCAATGCTTAAAGACCCAACTTTACAAAACCAAGACAGATGGTGAGCAGCTGTCACTGAATGAATGGGGAGAAAAATGTAAACTTGATGAAGCATTTTATCTCCCATCTGTTTCCCTCTGCAGTTTCAACTTGATGCCATAAATCCAAGTTCTCCACTTTCCCTCTTCAGGCTGCCCAGGTTACCTCTGTCTGAGAAGTGGATAGGCAGCCAGACTGTTTTGGAAGTGATCTGTTCAGCCAAGATGTCGAGTTTAGAGCTTTCAAAAATGCAGCCTCCTTGTTTTTGTTGTCAGATTATATTCATGTTTTCCTGCCCTGGGCTTGAACTTTGCAGGTACAGTGTCCTCATAAAGTGACAGGAAAGAATTCATTCACTACTATTGTGTTCAAATGTTTTCTTAAGCCACTTAGACACTTAAATCTGCTGGTGTGTACTAATGTGTGAGTTTATTCAGACCTTTTTTCTAGGTATTTGGGATACAGAGATAGGAAAGAAAATGAATAGACACTATTTAGTTACCTACTCAGCAGTTAATGATTTCTGATAAATCCATGGGCTACCTATGGGTTTGCTGGACTTGCCTGGAAGCAGATGTGTTCAGCTGGCTGCTGGACTGACCCAGTGTAGCTGCACCTCTGTGTCTAGTGCCCCAATGTTCATCCATGTGGCCTTTCTTGTTTCTTGTGGTATCTCATCATTCCGTAGTCTATTGCAAGTTTCTTTGCATTACTATAGAGAAAGTAAAAATTCCCAGGCTTCTAAAAGGAGAGGACCAGAAGTGGCATCATTTCTGCTGCATTTTCTTCATCAGAGTGGCACAGTACCCGTCTTTATTCAAGAGGAAAGGCAATGGACTTGCTAGGTGAGGTAGCTCACATTTATTCAGCTCATGGTGGCCCTTTTTGCAAAGTGTCCATCATTAAAACTACACTTCAGTGAATACTTTGTGTCAGACAGCAGGCCACACACCTGAGATGTACTGTATTATTATCATTTTGTGAGCTCCTCAGACATAAAATTCTCATACCCAGTGAAGGAGGGATCATTCTCTTCCCCATTTGTAAGCAAGCAAGTGGAGGCTAGTGGAGGTTAAATAAATCATCCCAGATCAACAATCTCATAGATTGTTAAGGTTTGAATTCCTTGGAGTCTGACTTTTTTTGTGCTATGACAGGCAGTGAGTAAAATCACTAAAATGTCAATATGTAGCATCAGTATGAGGCAAGAGATTAGGGCACAGCAAACCAGCTGGGCAACTGGATGCAGTCTGTCAATTATAGAGTAGTATCGTGTACAGGCTGCATGCACAGAGCAGCTTGGGAACCCAGATGACAGTTGTTGCAGTCAGTATTTACATGAGGAACATTTAATGCCGGACACAGAAATTTACAAGATTAGCTGACAATATCAACCCATAGAGTCAAAGGCAGAAGGGTGCAAGTGATCTGAAGAATGCACTTACTTTTCTGGCCTGCTCCATTAGCTGTTATTATCTTCTACCCATATCCCCCTCCTAACATCTTCATGTTAACCTCATAAAAGGCACCATCCTGTCTCAGGGCACTAAGGTTTTAAGGCTTTGACCAGTTGCTTCACATATGAGAAGAATGAGTTAAGAACAGATGCATGAGCAGCACAGCATAGATGCAGGATATAGCATGCTGACAGGAGACAGGGTGTTTATGGTCTTTAGCCACAGGGTGTGGGTGGATGGAAGGCTTAGTCATAGTTGGGAAATCAAACACATAGAGGAGAAAGGGTACCGCCTTGTAGCCTGGTAACATCAGAAAGAGACCTGTGAGCTGATGACTCATTTTCCTCTGCAGAAGCTGGCACACACAAGTATTTACTTTATGAGGGTCCTAATAGACTCAGAAAGATTCTGTAATGGTGCTGTGATTAAGAATGTCTGCTCTGATTTATGTGCTGCCAAATGAGTGGGATCCGTCAGAACTTAAGAAACTGCTCAGCAGAATGAAGGCAGTCATTTCTGAAGTGGGTTATTAACTTATTAGTGGCTCTCTTGTTTTTTATTTGCCTCATATCTGGGTATATGGTTGGGGGACCTTGGGGATGGCAGCTGAGATTGGAATACTTTACATAGAGTGCTTCCCACTACTTTGGTTCATTACCATCACTCGCCTTCATGGTTCATCAAGGGATTGGGAGCCTGGCAGGGAGGAGCGGGAGTGGGAGATCACTTCACATGTGTGCTTAGTCCTGCCCTGTGTGTGAGGTCTGCATGCGGTGCTATGCAAGGGGAAAAGGCTCGTGCAAGGGCTGGTTTCCACACAGTTCATTAAGGATGTCTGTGTGCTATTCTAAAACAGTACTGCTGCTGTGACTGCTACTCAATTCATAAAAGTAACAGTGAAAACAGTGATTAACATTTGTTTCCCAATTTTCAGCCTGTATTACAATGGGCTGGGCAGCTTATGCTTACTGTTTTGCATCCGCATTTGCTTTTACAGATGAGAAAACAGATTTCTCAGTTCCACCCCTTTAAGTCTTGGATCAAACACCAAGGTTTAAGCTTTGTTTTCTATGCTGAGAACTGAAATTGCTGTTGCATGCTGTATGCTGGCAAATAGGACTGTTAGTACACGCTTTCTTTTCTTTATTTCTCCCTTTCTTTTGACTGAGGATTTAACTCAGAGACTTACTGAGCTACATCTCTAGGCTTTTAAAAATTTTTTAAATTGTACAACAGCATCTCTCTAAATCTCTAGATTGCCTAGAACTAGAGATCCTCCTGCCTCAGTTTCCCAGGGTGGTGGGATTACAGGTGTGTGCCTCCATGGCCCTGATGAATAGACCTTTAAATAGCTCCTCATTATTTCCACACCATTTTTTTGGTTCTTTCTTTCTTTTTTTTTTGTCTTTTTCCTTTTTATCGGTACCAGGGATCGAACTCATGACTGTCTGTTTGCAAGGCAGGCGCTTATGCCGCTGAGCTAAATCCCCAGCCCCTTTTTTGGTTATTTCTATTGCTTGTGTACAACAACTACATATGTATGGTTCTGAGCATCATCCCCGCCCCCCGTGTGGTTCAGTCAGATTAGGGAGCTTATGGGAGTAATTAGAGTTGACCACCAGGAAAAATCTGGTCCCCAAAGACACAGAAGAGACCACAAAAAGCATGTCGGCTTATTTGAATCATCTTTTTCTCTGAAGCCAGGCTGGCCTTTGCCAATAAGAGGTGAACATTTTGAAACTACACACGAATCAATACTTAGCTAAAGGTAATAGGTAGTATTAATCACAGAGAAATCTGTTATGCAGGGAAATATAGCAGGCTAAGTAGGAAGGTTGGTCGGTAATGCAAAGAACACACACTCTGCAATATAATGGACACTCACTTGTGTTTTATCTCCACATCATATCTGTGACTTTGAGCAATTCTCTTGATCATTCTGAGCGTCAGTTTCCTTTTTTTTTTTTTAAATGCACCACTTTGGGCTGGGGATTTAGCTCAGCAGCATAAGCGCCTTCCTTGCAAGTGTGCGGTCATGAGTTTGATCCCTGGTACTGATAAAAACGAAAAAGACAAAAAAAAAAAAAAATGCACCACTTTATACATAGGTGTGTTCTGAGGACACTGCTGATACTACGTCAAAGTTTTCCACTACTCAGGTATTATGATAACTGCTCTCAGTGTGTGTGTGTGTGTGTGTGTGTGTGTGTGTGTGTGTGTTCATGATTCTATTGATGTTTGGAGGATTTACTTTGGAAATAACACCATCAATTTCTGCTTTTATGTTTTCCTTTTATCCTTCTCCACATTTTGGTGGTTATCGAAGTTGTTTTTGGGCACAACAGGCTGCCCTTGCTCTAACTCAAGATAGAGGGGCTGTGACTGGTGGTTGCTGTGGAACTCTTGAGGAGTGAGGAGAATGCTCCAGGATGTTGTGGAATAAAAGGAAAGAATTCAGGCAGAAGCAGAATTCAGAAGGGACTGCATTTTTAGGATTGTTCACCCAGATGTTCTTACCCATGTGAGATCCACCCTTTTTCTGTGCTGGACTAGTTTTGGGTAGGGCTCACTGTGGGGCATGGTTTTTCTCCTTAGGCCCACATTGGCTGGCTCTCCAGTGAGTGTGGCTTCTTCTTCTTCTTGGCCTAAGTAGCCTGGTTTTCTTATTTTTGTTGGATTCCTTTCTCTATGAGCTTCAAGTCTCACGTCACATCATTCCCAGGTCCAAGGGACCCACTTCCTCCTTTTTCTCTTCCTCATGTTGCTATATTCCAGTACCTGGACCCCAAATCTTGGAGAGGCTCTTTCTCTCTGCTGCTCACCTGTTCGCTATCTTTCCCGAAGTTGTTGTTGCTTTTGATTTAGAAAGAAAATTAAAAATGTGGATGTGCCATTTCAATAAATCTCCACAATACCTTAAGACATTGTTGTTCATATCTGTTCAGTTAAATGAATACTTGAATGTCTGTTTTGTGCAAAGTTAGCATCTAGGTATATAAATAAAAATGCAGTTCTTGGTCTTGACAGTCTCCTAGTATGGTGTGTAAACCAATTATATAATCAGAATATTTCATAGACAAGCAGCATGATATCACACATCTATGATCTCAGCATTCTGGAAAGCTGTGGCAGGAGGATTGAATTGGGCCCTGCATTAGCAACTTAGTGAGACCCTGTCTTAAAATAAAAAATAAAATTACAAAGGGCTTAGGATGTAAGACCAGGACAAAGGCTCTGAGTTGAACTGTAGTACTAAAAAAAATGCTGGGAGAGGGATAATATTTGGGGAAAGCTTCTGGATGTGGCACTTGTGTTGAATGAATATCATCCAAAGCAAAATATCATCCAAAGCAAAAAAGAAGGGCAGTGCATTTCAGGTAAGGAAGTCAGCATAAGGAAATGAGAAGTTTTGTGTGTTTTACCAGAATTTGTGGGAAAGAGTTTAGAGTTATCAGAGAACAGAGCACAAAGTTACTAGAGAATAGAGGACAAAGAAAGGCATTTTGAACATGAAGAAGGGAGAGTAGAGAGGACAGACCAGAGCTGGAATTGTTACTTTAGGCACCAACAGGTCCTACCTGGTGAAATTGCCTGTCCAGTGCAGTAATAGTAGCCTCCCCTTATTTGTGGGCCATACATTTCAACACCAAACTGCAGACAGTACTGAACCCTGTATATACCTGATATTTCTCTTCATAGACACTAATGTATGTGCCATTTACAGGAAGGACTGGAGGACTTCTCTTTGATTGCTGTCACTTTGAATTTCCAGTATCACTACTATTCTTTTGGGGAACATCATTTTATTTTATTTTTTTTGGTGCCAAGGATAGAACTCACCAGCTTGTATTTGCTAGGCAGGCGCTTGTGCCATTGAGCTGAGTCCCCAGACCCATGGGGGCCATTATTAAGTAAATGAAGGTTTCTTGAACACAAGTGCTGTGGTACTGCTGTGGTTTACCTGGTAACTGAGACTCCTACTTAGTGACTAATAGGACAGCAGTGTACACAGTGCAAATACCTTGGACAAAATGATGACTTAAGTCCTGGGCAGGTCTGTGTGAGAGACTGTTGTGGAATCTTAATACATAGACATGAAATGGAAACTTGGTTAGAAAGTATTGACAGGCCCTGTCTCAAAATAAAAAATAAAAATAGACTGAGCATGTAGCTTATTGTGAAGGGCCCTGGGTTAAATCCTCAGACATACACACACACACACACACACACACACACACACACACACACACACACACACGGAGTCAGGAAGCTTAGTTTCTGTGCTAGTTATGCCATGCATTGTGCAGAAACTTGAGCATGAGAGACTGGTTACCTAGTCTGAGCATCAGGCTTTCTATCTGTTCTGGCTGAAATGAAGGCCTTGTGTTAAGAGATCCCAATGAGTCCATAATCCCAGCTACTCAGGAAGCTGAAGCAGAAGGATCCCAAGTTCAAGGTTAGTTTGGCAACTTAGTGGGACCCTGTCTCAAAACAGAATACAAAGAGCTGAGGAAAAGCTCTGTGGTAGAGTGCTTGCACAGCATGGTTGATGCCCTGAGTTCAGTACCAAGAAATAAGAGAGAGAGAGAGAGAGAGAGAGAGAGAGAGAGAGAGAGAGAGAGAGAGAGAAACCAGGATTTATTAAGGTATGTCTTAGTCAAAGTAGGTAGAAATCTTGAAGACATAGGGGTAGGCAGAGAATTCATGAGCAAAAATCAAACTGCACGGGAAATATGTCCCAGAATCAATAACTGGGATTTTGTGTTATTAAAAAGTTTTTGCATATCAAAAGAAATCTTCCCACAGAGTAAAAAGGAAACCCATAAATTTTGAAAAAAATCTTAGTCAACTGTCCCATGGACAAAAGACTTCTGTCTAGAATATATAAAAAATTAAAAAAACAGACCCCCGAACTTCAAAGACCCAATCCAAAAATGGGCATCTGAGATGAATACACAGTTCTCAGATGAACAAATACAAATTAAAAATAAATACATGAAAAAAATGTTCAGCATCCCCCAATTTAAAACCAAAGGTCTTGGTCAGACCCAAAAATACACAGTGCACCCTGCGGAAGTCAAAGGGGAGGAAGAATCTTAAAAAAGATGGCAGAAGATATTGTTAATAGTGTATCAGGATTTAAAACCCACATTACTCGTTCCACTCTGCCTAGATAGATTTTATTCTTTTTTTTTTGATAGATTTTATTCTGTCCCAATTTGTCTACTTGCATTAGATTTGAGGGCACAGACAGCTATTCCCAAAACATCAGGATATAGCACAATAATCATCTTTGATTTCCTATTTTCTTAATCTGGAGCCCTGTATGACTTATACTGTTTTATCATGATTGATCTTAGTTAAATCTGATTTGTTTGATTGCTGTTTGGTATCGACAGATTTTATTCAAAACTGATACGATTCATAGTATCAAGTCTGAGAGTATAGGCAACTACACTGAAGATGACAAGACTCTATGACACACATTCTGGCTTGATAACTGCCTGCTTTTGAAGTTTTATACTATATACAAAGTTCTGTTTTTGTTAATACTGTTACGTACTGATATATTCAATTATACTATGTCTGATGATATAGCCAATTCTATTGAAGATAACAAGAGACAACACAGGAACTATGGTAGAACTCCTTGTACAACGGTCTTAAATGTCTTTTTCATTTCTTGTGTTTATAGGAATATGTTTTGTTTTGTCTTGTTTTGTTTTGTTTCTCCCTCTAATATAGAAAGGATAGAAATACATGTTAAGACTCATGCATGTGTAGAATCTATAAACAGCTTATGAGAACTGATCTTATGACACATGATGAAATGAACAGATACTTTGAAGAAAAAGAGACACTAAAGTACCCAGTGCTGATCCTGGAATGTCATAATGTGAAACCCAGCAATAGTATTATTCTTTGTTCAGAGAGATGTTAGACTGCTTGGGTTTGTTCAATCTCAACATAATTGAAGATAAGGATAACTACATGTATGTTTAGGAGTATAGGATTGATAACCATATTTCTAAGTTTTTGTTGGATAGTTGAACAGAACTGGTTGCAGTCTCACTGTTTGAATCCCCACTTTATATGCTTCACTTTAGTATCTTGAATAACTATTTGTAGGAGGACAGTCTGTAATCATCGACTAGTGATTTCTTACTGTTTATTTTTTTTCTTTGAAAGTATGTATTATTTCTACTCATTTTTTGTTTTGTTTAGTCTTTCTTTAAATAAAAGAAAAAGACACTACAGTACCCAGTGATGATCCCGGAGTGTCACGATGTGAAGCCCACAAATACTATTCGTTTTTCAGAATGACTTTAGCCTGCTTTAGTTTGTTTAATCCCAACATAAATGAAGACATGGATAACTGCATGTATGTTTAAGTGTATAGGATTGACAACCATATTACTAAGTTTTTGTTGGATAGTTGAACAGAACTGTTTGCAGCCTCACTGCTTGAATTCCCACTTTATATGTTCCACTTTTTTATCTTGAACAACTATTTGTAAAAGGACAGTATGTAAATATCAGTGATTTCTTACTGTTTATTTTTTCTCTGAACGTATGTATTATTTCTACCCATTTTCTGTTTTGTTTAGTCTTTCTTTAAATGAAATTTAAAAAAATGGTAATTACTTACATAGGATATGATTTTGATTTATTAAATTACATACTGTAAAGATGTACCATTTATTGCATATTAAGCAGGCCTTGATAAAAATAGGTACTTGATATTTTATAATTTCAAAGCACTAAGACATATCTTTTTTTTTAAAGTACTTATTCCTAGTACTCTTTTTTTATTTTAAAGAGGGTAAAAGAAATCATAACAAAACACAGAACATATAACAGAACATAGTAGATCAGAAGAAAACAATGTAAGTGACACAAATTTCAAAAGTAGCCAACAGGAGATCAACATTACCTACCATAATGTCTCTTGTTTTCTTCTAAATAGTTCTCTATATCTTCACACACGATGACTCATACAAAACAAAATAGTATAAAACTGACTAAAACTAAGTAATGAAGGCATTACAGGCCTCAAAACCAGACAATAGGAAAATCAACATGTATCTTGAAATTAAATAATACAAAACAGACTAACACCACGCTAAACAGAGAATAAAAGCATTACTGGATTTCACAGCATGACAATAGGAAATCAGCAATTGATACCGTAATGTCTCTTTTTCTTCAAAGTAGCATTTATAGCATTACATATAATACAACCAATTCTCATAAACTGTTTAGGAGACGTTGTAGGCATGTATGAGCCTCTACATATACATCTATCCTTTCTACATTAGAGGGAAAAACAAAACAAAAGAAATCAAATTACTAGGAAAACAAGAAATACAAAATACAAATAAGTAACAATAGCAAGGAGCCCAAAGCAATGACGATATAGACCTTCAAAACAAGATGAGGTTGGGACTTAGGACACTTTAAACCAAGCAACCTGGTCACCTCCCTTGTAAGCAGCCATGGCTCCGGCTACCTGCGGCTGCCCCAGGGAGACAACCATCCAGTGTCTCCCGTGATCCACACCATGTTGGAACTTAGGGTGCTGTGAAACCAAGCAACCCACTAGCCTCCCTGGTAGGCAGCTGTGGCTCAAGTGAATGGTGGGCAACCCAGGGAGAGAACCAGCCAGCCAGCATCTCCTGAGATTCCCACCATGTTGTAATTTAGGGCACTGGGCAACAAAGCAACCCACTTGCCTCCCTGGCAAGCAGCCATGAGCCTACCAGCATGCAGGCTGAGAATCAAACATCTCTTTCCCTGCTCATTGGCAAATGGGAGCCAGAGGTCTGAGCATCTCTTGGGAGGTTGACCGTATGCAATATAGCAAATAAGGGGAATTTCCTTCTACCATTTCTTTCTTTCTTTTTTTTTTTTTTTAAATCAGTACCAGGGATGGAATTCACGACCGAATTCACGAATTCACGTGTGCTTGCAAAGCAGATGCTTATGCTGCTGAGCTAAATCCCCAGCCCCTACTACCATCTCTTTGAAGGCAAATATTGTTATCACTGTCTTGCTTTGTTCTGATTAATTGTATTGCTTTATTCAATATTCTGTTTTGAAAAGTTCTATAATGTTCTGTATTTCGTTTGATTTTGCTGTACCTGATTGAAAAAACAACTACTGTGAAGATAACAAGATATACTATGGTACCTATTACTGTTATCCCGGTAATCTGCTGTGATGTTCTGTACCAGTTACACTGCACTGTCTCAACTGGCTTTGTTCTGTCTTGTTCTGTTGTGTTTTACACCTTCAAAATAATAAAAAATTAAAAAGAAAAAAACCAAGGTGATAGGAACATAACTAAGTTTGTTATTTTACATAGTAATCTTTAAGAGTTCCTCAGATCACCAGACACAAACATGCAAAACTGATCCAATTCTATGAATGTTAACTGTTTTATTCCAAGAACTAATAGAATTTGTAGCACAATCATCTTACCTATCCTGTGTGTTTATGCAAATTTAGATATTGTTTTCTTTTCCCTTCCCTTTTTTTCCCTCATTTTCCCTGATATATTATTTTTCCCCTTTGAACAGATCCTTACCCTTTCACAGTATTTATTGAGGATTTTGTATTTTATGTACTCTTACCATTTCTTATACTAGGGAGACAATGCAGTATTTACACACATGAATTTGATTTATTTCACTTACAAATATAGTCTCAAGTATCCAGTTACCTAGAAAAATCTCAGTGTGAGCATTCTTTATAGCTGAGTAGTACTCCACTATATAAAAGTATCACATCTGTTTTATTCATTCCTCAGTTGATGGGCATTTAGGTTGTTTCCAAGATATGGCCATTACTAATCGTGCTGCTATAAACATGGGTGCATATATATCACTGTGGCATGATGTTTTCAGTTCTTTTTGGAATATGCCTAGAAGTGGAAAGCTGGGTCAAATGGTACTTCTAATCCCAGCTTTTTGAAGAACCTCCAGACTGACCTCCAGAGTGGTTGCACCAGTCTACACGCCCACCAATAGGGCAGGAGAGTTCCCTTTTCCCCACAGCCTCTCCAGCATTTATTATTGGTAATTTTCTTCTTCTTCTTCTTCTTTTTTTTTTTTTTTGGTCTTTTTTGTTTTAATCGGTACCAGGGATTGAACTCATGACTGCCTGCTTGCAAGGCAGGTGCTTATGCCACTGAGCTAAATCCCCAACCCCTATTAGTAGTTTTCTTGATGCTGGCCATGCTTTCTGGAGTGAGATGAAATCTCAGTATTGTTGTTGTTTTTTGTTTGTTTGTTTTGCACCAGGGATCGAACTTGAGACCTCGAATTTGCCAGGCAGGCACTTATGTCGCTGAGCTAAATCCCTGGCTCTCAGTGTTATTTTAATTTGCATTCCTCTAATGACATTATTATTATTATTATTATTATTATTATTATTTTGGTCTTTTTCCTTTTTTATTGGTACCGGGGATTGAACTCACGATTGCCTGCTTGCAAGGCAGGTGCTTATGCCACTGAGCTAAATCCCCAGCCCCTTAATGACCAATTATTGTAAACCCAAAAATCGAGTTCAGTCATCCATGTATTGTAATCCTCTTTCTAGTTTTCCTCTCAATCTAAAAAGTTATATTTGTAATCCCATTGAGACGTTATTGGAATTCCAGGTAGTCAATTCCAATCTACCACCACCAACACAATCCACAGTGAGAGTAAAAACACCAAGACATATTCCAAGTTAAGGGCAGCCAAGGAGACTCAAGTCCATTTCCCATGAGGACATGTGGACAAAGGCCTTGATCCTAGGCCTCTCCCAGGATTTATTGCCTTGTAAAGAAAAGAGGGGATCACTCAGAGATGAGTGATAGTCAGGATGTCAGAGATTGCTGAGTAACTTGAGCTGGCTAGCCAGGTGCAAGGAAGACACCTCTGTAATTTTCAGGGATAAAGACATGCAGAAGGATTATTTACATAACCTGATTAAGGTAGTGTTGTAACCCACCCAAAAAACAAGGCCCCATGATGAAAAACAGGGCAAGACTCCCAAGATGATAAATAGGGCAAGATGTCTTTTTAAAAGAAGTGCTTTTATTTTAGCTGGCCCAGCAACACAGTGCAGATGGAATTTGCAAAGCTGTGCAAGTGAGTTAGAATTTTGACTGATTTTTATAGTGCATTTATGATTAGCTCATTGATCATTAAGTACATAATGATGAGAAACAGAAACAAGGTGGGCCTTTGTTCCCCTTTGCTTGAGGTCAGAGGCATGTAACAGTGAGTGGTTAGGCTATTTGTACCCTTCGGTCTACCAATTCCAGGAACATTTGTCTCTCATAAAGGGAAAAATGGTTGACACAGCATCATTTGTCTCTTACAAGGGGAACAAAAGTTGACATAGCATACAGGTTACTTTGTGTGTGTGGGTGATGCATAAAACAGCATAACAATGTGGTCAGTTAATCTATAACTATGTGGTTGGTGCTTGGTTACTAGGGTAATGAGCTCAGTACAGAATGACAATACTGCTAATAACTATCCTTTTAACTATTTTTGCTAATTATCTTTTAATCAATTATTTTAATTTTTCAGCATCTTAGTATAACATTCCCCACTGATTTCTGTCAATGATACAAATCATTGGCTCATGGAATTTTTACATAGTGGTATTTGTTTATAAACTTGTGTCCTTAAAACCATGAGTTTTATTGTTTGAACCCAATATTTGACATAATTTACCAATTTGTTTATAATACAAGGTCCAATTGTTAATCAAGTAAGTAAGATTAACAGAGGTGCGGAGGCTGCTGTGATTAATGTTGTCAACCAGGGAGATAGAGAAAACCATCATTTATATCAATTCTGTTTAGCTTGTCTGGGTTGTTTTCATTTCTGTTTAAAGCTGGCCATACTTTGTCAGATAACCCCAGAATAATTGGCATACAAGTAACAATTTTTTCGTAATGCCAGGCAGAGGTCTCTTTCCTTTAGGAATGATCTAGACCCCACCAGTTTTGTAAAACCATCTCAGCCAGTGAACTTAAAGAATCATCTAATTTGGAGGCAGAGTCACTGAGGGCTGCTAGATCTTGGTCAATGAGTGCACTTAAGTGTCTATAAATTTGGTCTTTTAACTATTAGGCTGGATGCTCTTAAACCTATTGACCTTGTTATCTCAATTTTTAGTAATATAGGTAAGAGAATAGGATTTTTTTTTGCTCGGACTGGACTCTTTAAGTCAAAGCTAGGGAACAAGTGACTCTTATCATTATCTCTAGAGTACCAATATACTTGGGGAAAGATATGGACTAATATGTAAAGCTCAGGGCGCTGGGTGAACAGGTGATGCATGGAACAAGGAGTTATACCAGAAGTACAGGCAAACCAGGCTCCATGGGGAGCAACAAGGTGCTGATTAGCAGGATAAGCAAAAGTATAAATCAAAGCTGAAGAGGTAAGATTACAGAGAACAGCATAAGGGGAAGTGGACAAGGAGTAGGAGGCAGAGTAAACACAGGTTCCTGGGGTATCCTGTATATTTTCCAGTGTGAGCAGGGGCCTAGCACCCCACCAACAAGAGGTGTCATCTGTACAGGAATTTAAAAGTTGATTTGCCATAAGCAATGTCCAGAGGCAAGAAAGGGTCTAGAGATAGTGCAGAAATTGCAGAGGGCAAAAAGGTCTCAGGAATAGGAAGTCTAGTGGAGGAAAATGGAAGATGGGGTCTCCCGAGTGAGGAAAAGATAACAACTCCCTTTATTTTCCTGCCAAGGAGATATAGATTCACAACCCCAATGTCTACAAAAATATTTTGTCTCTGTGGACTGTGAACATCTGTTATCAGAGGCTGGCTGTTGCTTTTGGGGGCAAAGATACCAGCCAGCAAACTAATTTTTTTTGACTATGCAGGTCCCTGCAAATTTTTATTAGCAACCAATCATGCAGCATGGCATGTGGACCCAACATTTTCTCTTGTCTAGTTTTTGCTGGGATGTTATCTAATAGGGCACATAAATCTATCTTAATTATCCCATAGATAGTAGCTGTCTTAGTTACTTTTTACTCATTGCTGAGACAAAATACCTGAAGCCCAAGTTGGGAAAGGAAAGGTTTATTTCTTACAGCTTTTGGAGGTTTTAATCCATACTCAGTTGGCTCCAAGGCAGGCGGGCATGGCTGGGCAGCAGTTCCTGGGCAGCAGTTCCTGGTGGCTGCAAAAAGCAAAAAGGAACCAGCAAAGAGTAAGACACACCTTCTTCCTGCCATTACATCACATCCTGGCTCCACCCCTATGTGGGTGTGGCACTGACATCATCAATTTAAGCACTAGACAATGAACCAATTACAAATGCACAATGCAAACTCATGAAGCCTGGGGGACACAGACATAAACCATGACATTCCACTCCTGGCCCCCAGGACTCATGTACATCCTTTATACAAAAGACATTTAGTCCACCTCCAAGAGTTGCCAGCAAGTCCTAACATTGCTGAATAGTCCAAGTCCCAAGTCTCCTCCGAGATCTATGGTAAACTCTTAACTGTAACCCCCTGTACAAATGAAACAAGGTTAAACATTTCTCAAATGTAAAGGCACAAAATAAACATTACCATTCCAAAAGTTACAAACAGGGGAATATAAAGCATTGGAAACAAAGCAAGTCCAACATCCAGCAGGACAAACATTAACTCCTAGAGTTCCATGCTCAGCATCTGAAACAATCTGGTTGCAAGCTCCAAAAGGCTTGGGTGATTCCACCCCCAGGGCACTTCCAGGGATATCAGCTCCCACAGCTTCTCTCTTAAATCCTCTCTGCTCGGTTTTTGCAGCTTTCCTTGGATCACCCACGTTCCTGGATTTTCCAAACTTCTGGGGTCTCCACTGCACCTTCAGCTTCACCTTTACATCTTCACAATTTGCCCTGCCAGAGGCACACTGCTTGGCCTCCCAGGCCCTTTGCAATTGAGGTGGAAGCCATCTTACCCTCAGAATTCGTGCATTTTCCTTGCACCTAAAATCAGCACCTTATGGATGCCGCCAAGGTCTGCTGCCAGCTGAAGCAATAGCCAGGCTTTTCTCTCTCTTGGCTATAGGGGTCAGTTGCCTGGATCACGGGGTTCTGTTTACCTGATTGTGAGGAAAAGCTTCTCTACATTGCCGCCATTTTGGAACCGTATGTGGCCTCTGTCGCCATTCTGGAACCTCACGTGGCCTCTGTTGCCATTTTGGAGCATGGCACTCTGCAGCTTTTTCCTCTGAGCAAATTCTTTCACCTTTGCAGTGAGGCTGCAAAGGGTGGGGACTGGCTTCCTGGGATGCTCCAGGGCCATCTTTCTTATCTCTTTGTTTCTCCTCAGTAATCAAAATCTCAACTCTGTCTTTACAATCCACAGCCTTCCTGGCATTTTTCTTCTGGCCAAACTCACAGTATTGCAAATTATCCTGCTGGGCTCTTTACTCTTCATTTGCAACATAAAGTTCACTAAAAGCCACCAACAATAGCCATGCCACAGCCTCAATATTTGATTGCTTTTAAATTTCTTTTTCAAGATTACTCAGTCCATTGCCCTTTGTCTCAGTCTCAGGCAAAGTCTCTGGGTAGGAGCAAAATGCAGACAAACTTTCTGCCAAGCCATAACACACATCATGTGGAGTCCAACAACCAATGCAGTCTTTCTTCCCAGCAGAAACCTCCCAAGCCTGGTCTTTACCATCAGGCTTTCTATCAGACTTGTGGTCTCTTGAGCTCTGACCAGAATCTCCTCTATAGAACAGCCTAACCTGCTCCAGCTCTATGGATCCAGGCGACATACCTTTCCAAACTCTGCCCACAAGCCATTTCCAAAGCCTCTCAGAAAACATGGTCAGGAATAGTCACAGCAAACGACCCCACTCCTCGATACCAAATTCTGCCTTAATTCCTTTTACTCATTGCTGAGACAAAATACCTGAAGCCCAAGTTGGGAAAGGAAAGGTTTATTTCTTACAGGTTTTGGAGGTTTTAGTCCATACTCAGTTGGCTCCAAGGCAGGCAGACATGGCTGGGCTGCAGTTCATGGCAGCTGCAAACAGCAAAAAGGAACCAGCAAAGAGCAAGACACACCTTCTTCCTGCCATTACATCACATCCTGGCTCCACCCCTATGTGGGTGTAGCACTGACATCATCAATTCAAGCACTAGACAATGAACCAATTACAAATGCATAATGCAAACTCATGAGACCTGGGGGACACAGACATAAACCATGACAGTAGCGTTGGCTATCAATAATTCACCAGTGAAACAGTAATTTTCCAAGTTCCAAACAGTGGATTATGAGGTGTTATAACCTAAGGCCCCCTAACTATCGGCCGTAAGGTCTGTTCTGTATAAGCACCACCTGCTGCTTCCCCTCCCCTTTTCCCTTCACATCTAACTAGGTTAAGTTTTAACTTCCCAAAAGGCCACAAAACAAAGGCCTGAGGTAATAGCTCCTGAGCCTGTCACAAATTGTGTTAATTGCATTAGATTGTATTACTATTCTTCACAAAAATAGCTTCGTTATATTTATATCATAGCAATACCTATAACTTGGCCTTACGGTATATGTGTTTTCCTTTTCCCTCTGAGTAAAGGATTGATATGTTAATCAATGCTTTCCTCTGTAAAGAATTGTAAAATCTTACCTAATTGATATGTTAACCATTGTTGCCCTCTACAAATAACAGTTGTGGTGCTAAAGTAAGGTAACTAAGGTTGTTAATTGCTGTTAGAATTCTCTATTCTTTGCAAAGAAAAACAAGATTTCTTCTTATCTAAACTTGCTAGTATGCAGGGAGACTTGCAATTGCCGTTTCTGCTTTGTAGTGCATCACCCCCCCATCCCCTTCCTTACATTGTGTGACCAGCAGCTGTTTGTGGATTTACAAGATAAAAGACCTGACTTTTAGCTGTGAGGTGTGCAGTCTCCAAATTGGCTCCTGGAGACTCATCACCAGGCCTGGAAATAAAGCCTTTGCTTCCCAAATTTTAATTTCTTGCTTCCTTGGATTTTATATTGAGGTCCAAGTTATCACAGAGGTATCTCCTTAAGAACAAGATTATCAGATACATTTGGCAATTTTAAGCTTTAAAGAATCTTTGGAGGGAACCACAGTCCACTTATCTGTAGGTTGATCGCTGTCGGAGGCCGGAACTGGCTTGGAGTGGCAGGTTTTTTAGTGACTTTGACAGCAGTCAGAGTGCTGAGGACCACAGTGTAGGGGCCTTCCCACCATGGTTTGAGAGTCTCATGGTGATGTCTCTTGTTGAGGACTAGTATCCTAGGTTTCACTGCAGGATGTTCATCCTCGGGATGGGCTGCAGGCAGAGGCTGTTCCTGGAATAATTGGTGGATGGACGTCAGAGCTAGCCAAAGGGTCTGGAGGAACTTAATGAGATCTTGATTAGAACAGCTAGTTTTTTTTCTCAGAAATATTAGGAATAAGAGGAGGAGGTCTCCCATATAGAGCTTCAAAAGGGGAAACACCTGCAACACAGAGGGTACATCGTGCACACAAGAGGGCAAAAAGAAGGAGACTCACCCAGTTCTTGCCAGTTTTTAATGCCATACTAGTTATTACCATTTTTAAAGTCTGGCTTATCCTTTTTACTTGTCCTGAACTTTAAAGCCAGTAAACACAATGGAGTTTCCAGTCAATCTGCAAATCTTGGGTTAGTTTTTAAGTTATCTGGGCTGTAAAAGCTGGGCCATTGTCAGACCCCATGGATAAAGGAAGGCCAAATCAGGGAAACTGCTATCAGGGCTGACTCAAGACTTAGTAGGAAAAGCTATCTACCATCACTAATAAGTACTAATTTCCTTAAAGTCTAGGCTTTTCCATTTTTTTTTATTTAAAGAAAAGGAAACGAAAAAAAAAAATACATGGAGATAAAAAAAGGGTAGAAATAATACAAAATTACAGACAAACAAAAGGTAAGAAATTGCCAGTTGATAAGTTACACATTGTCATCTTCGAAATAGCTGTTCAGGTTATAGAATTAAAGTATTTAGAATGACATTCAAAAAAGTGACCCTACAAACCATTCAGCTCTATGATCGAACAAGAGCTCAGTAATATGATTATCAGTCCTACACATTTGTTTTACATCTCAAAGAGGGTAAGATTAACCATATCAAAACAGAAGAGAACATTTAAGAAAAATAAAAAACAATTTAAAGAAATACAGATTTCAAAGCAGGTCCACTGGAGGTCTTCATTATCTAACTGTCTCTAGCTTCTTACAAATAGTTGTCCCTATCTTCACCCACTTTATATACTTATTGCATATTATAGAACTAATCAAATCATTACAGGATGATGAAGTCTTTTTAGGTACTCAAGTTCCAAATTAGGGAAGACAATAGCAACTACCATCGCATCTCTCATTCTCTTTGTGATAGCCATCCCCATCTCTGCATATGCTGAAGTTGAACTGAAGAAACCAGTCCAATGTCATTCTAATCAGCAAACAATAGATTGCTAGAATTTATATTATAATGCTACAAAATAAGCCTCGGGTTTCTCAGTGTCTCTTCCTCAGAGTATTTGTTCCTTACATCTTGCATTATATAATCTGTTCCTGTAAATAATTTAAGAAAAAAAACCCATGTGTGAATTTCTACCTATATATCTATCCTCTCTGTATTATAGGGAAAACCAAGTCATAGCAAGACAGCAAAACAATTTCCTAGAAAAACATGCAACGGATAAGACATATAAAACTACAATATAAATGATCTTCCGTAGCTACTATGTTTTCTCTTGTTATTTTCAATAGATTTGTCCACAACACTGGCTTATTATAGTTAAACATACTATCACCTATTTTTATAAAAACTTATCTTTGACTGCATTGTAGGATTTGAGAGCTGTTACTGATTCATACCAGTATGGATATCCTTTACATCTTGTCATGCTCAGAGTAGTTTCCTCTACTTTTAGGGTTGATTCTAACAAGCATACCAATTTCAAATAGAATCAGTCAAGGCCAACCAATAGTCTTATGATTCAGATACAATTAAGATCAGTCATAGTAAGACAATGTAAGTAATACAGGATTTCAGCCTAAGTCAATAGGAAAGTAAGGATAGTTACCATGGTATAACCTGCTATTTTTGGTTCTAGAGGTCTGTGTCCTCAAATCTGACATGAGTGGACAGACCAGAACAAATTAAATTCAATCTAAATATGGCACTAGGACTACTGTGTCTTTTAAATCATTATACACCATTAGCAACGACCTCTGCTTTTTTTTTTAAATATAGTTTCAGAGCTGTCTATACTAAAGACTAGCTTACGTCTCTGCCTCATGTCTGCTACTCCACTTTTCTGCTATAATTTGTCCACCTTATTCCCTCATTCCATTGTCTGCCCCGTTCACTGAGGCCTCTCTGCCACTGTTGCTGGAATCTTGATATCTCTTCCTCTCTTTCTCTGTAATGTCCTTCAGCGCTCTCTGTAGGGTTGGATTGGTGGCCATGAACTCCCACAGTTCCTCCTTGTATTTTTTTTTTGTCTTTTTTGTTTTTATCGGTACCAGGGATTGAACTCACGACTGCCTACTTACAAGGCAGGCGCTTATGCCGCTGAGCTAAATCCCCAGCCCGTTCCTCCTTGTCTTGAAAGTATCTTATTTCTTCATTAATTTTTAGAGAGAGTTTTGATGGATGTATGAACTTTGGTTACATATTTTTTTCTTTCAGGACTTGGAATATTTCTCCCCACTCCCTTCTTGACTTAAGAGTTTGTGTCGATAAGTCTGCTGTTATTTTGATAGATTTCCCGTTATAGGTAACCTGCATCTTTTCTCTGGCTGCTTTTAATATTCTGTTTTTTTGGTGGATTTCTGGGATCTCGATTATTATATGTCTAGGCGTAGATCTGTTTTGGTTGTAGGTAGCTGGTGTTCTGTATGCTTCTTTTATCTGGATATCATTTCTTTTTGCTATACATGGGAAATTTTGCTTTAATGTATCTGTGAATATTTTTTGTATTTCATTTTTGGATGTTCCTGCTTCCTCACTCACATTCTTTATTCTTAGGTTATGTATCTTTTTGTCATCTTCCAGTTTTAGAATTGCTTCTTTCTGGTTCCTTGTTATTTTTAAGAGGCTTTTTCTTTCATGTTCATATGCCCTAAATCTCTCTTCAAGTTTCAGAAGGCTGTCTTTAGTTTCTGTCAAGGCATTTTGCCAATGTTCAATGGAGTTTTTAGTTTCCTGATATTCTCTTTGGATCTGTTTCATGTATTCTAAGTTATGCTTAAATTCTTCTTCAGATGCTTCTCTTTCTTTTCTGATTTCCTCAGTTCTTCCATCTGTGTTCTCTTGGGCGGGGCTTGTCATTTCTTTAATTAATCTCTTTATATCTTGCCTCACTTGGATCAGGAGTACAGCTTTAAATTCCTCTATGAGATCATGTAGGTACTTTTTAATTTCGGCTGATGCTGTGTCGAGTAGTGGATGGTTACTGTGCTTGTTCTCTTCAGTGTTTAGTTCTCCTGGGCTTATTTTCTCCTGTTGGGCAGCTGGAAATTTTTTTTATTTTTATCTCTTGTCATGTTTCTGGTTTCTTTCAGACTGTCCTGGAGTTCTCTGGCCCTCTCCGAATTGCTTAGGGCCTTTCAGAAGTGTGCTGGCTTGAGTTTTTGCCGTCCTCCCCAATTTACTGTTATCTGGGGTAGGCTGGGATGCAGGGGCGGTACAGGCTAGTCTCTAGCCTCTGTGCCAATTAGTTCCTAAATTAGGCTGTACTTTCTGGTTGTCACTGAGTTGTGACTATTTTGTATCCGCTTATTGGGCCCCAAGCAGAGGCTTGGTTTAGCCCCAGTAGCTCCTGCCAGTTCTCTTTGTACCAGAAGCAGCTGAGTAATGTCACTATGGCATAGGGTTCTGCCCAAATCCCAGCCGTTCTCTTCCAATCCTCTCTGTGACAGGAGCACCAGAAAAGCAGATCTGCCCAAAACCAAGATGTCTCCCACTAAGTTCTCTGTGTGGAGCTGAAGCCAGCAAGTAATCAGGCTCTGCCAGGATTCAAGATGTCTTCCACCAGCCTTCCCTACAGGGGGACCTGGTGATGTCACCACGCTGCAGTTTCTGCCGCCAGGCTAAAATGTCTGCACCAGACTCTGTGTTATTGATTTCCCCGTGGTGGCGGGCCAGCTGTTCTCTGGCCAACCCCAGCAGCCGTGGGGTTCCCAGTACTCACTAGAGTCCGGAGCGGGTCCTCATTCCGGGACCACTGCACACCAAGCTGCCCACCCTTCCCGCACTCCCCGCACAGCGCGGAATGGTGCACAGCGTGCGCTCCCGGCACAGCGCTGACCGGTCAGATATCTGTGCACCGTTTAGATTTGAAATGCCAGAGCTTTGTACATCTGCTCTGGTGCAGTGGTGCAGTCCTGGCTGCTACTTGGAGTCCCGGCCCCTGAACTTCGGCTTTCCCATTTTTGTGAACTCTATTTCCCAATATTTTCTAGGCATAGTCTCACGATAATGAGTGGTTACCATTTGTTGCACCTGCTTTGGGTTTACCAACTGGCACTGAGGGCATCTAAGGCTCACAGACTGAGTAAGATTTAATAACTGAAGGGTAAAGAAATGATCTCAAAAAGAGCAGCGAGTTTTGATCCTCCCATGTGAGTGGACTGATGAGCTTGTTGGATGAGTTTTTGTCTCAAGGCCTCAGGGAGGAGGACTCACTTATCAGACAGTTGGTACCAGACCCCGGAGATATCAGGCTTTGCTTGGAGTTGAGCTGCCAAATGTAAGTTTTTTTAGTGTAAAAAGGCTCTGATAGAGTAGATGGAATCAGCAGCAATGCTGGGGCTGCCTCAATCCCCATTGATTTTGTGGCTGCTTTTCGGGCAGCAGAATCTGCTAAATTATTTAATAGCCACCTTCTTCAGTATCCAAATGGCAGCTAACAAATCCGAAATTTGGGGAGCATTTTGGTCTTTTGGCCCCCTTAAGTCAATAAACCTCATTCCTGATAAATGGTCCCACGAACATGGACAGTAGCAAATGCTATCAGTCTGACAACTTGAGGGCCTCAGTGAGGGCAATGAGTTCAGCCCATTGGGCCAATGTTTTTGACCCCAAGGTTTGTTCCCATAGAATCTGAGAGTCCATAATGGCAGCTCCCATGACCCGCTTACCTTGATAGGTGTGACTGCTTCCATCGGAGAAATACGATGGAACTCCGGACAGTGGCTCATCTGTCAAGTCTGGTCGAAGCCCCTTGAGGTGATCAGAGGGGCAAGGAGGGGTCATCATCAGGTAGCAGAGTAGCTGGGTTTAAAGCCACTGTCCCCTTGAAACTCATGGTAGTAAGATACAGAAGTAATGCCTGATAGTGCATGACTCGGGAGTTAGGCAGCCATCAGTCTGGGGGAGCTTTGATGAGAGTCTCCAGTGAATGAGAGGAGATAATTAAAAGTTTTTGTCCAAATGTCAACTTTTGGGCCTTTTTCACCAGCAGGGCCACCGAGGCAATCATCTGCAGGCAAGGCAGTCATCTGGCTGCCACATTATCAAGTTTCTTGGAAAGATAGGCAACAGGCCTTTGCCATGGTCATAAACTCTGGGTTAGTACTCCTTTTTCTAATCCCTTGCTTTTTATCAACATAGAGGGAAAGAGATTTTTGCAACTTTGGCAGAGCCAGAACTGGAGCCTCTGTTAAGGCTGATTTTCGTTGCTTAAAAGCCTGGTCTCGTGAGTCTATAACCTAAAGCAGGCAATATCCTATGGCTCCTAGAAATTCTCACACTTGCTTTCTAGTCACAGGAACTGGAATCTGTTGAATGGCTTGCACCAGCTGGGAGGAAAGAGTCAGTTTTAAGCAAACTCTAATAACTAACTGAGAGGCATTTCCTTAAATCTTTCAAGCCTTTGCAATTTTCATTTAATATCAGGGGTTGACAGTTACAAAGACATTACTAATGGCCCTTGCTTTTTAGGTGCTACCAGATCTATAGGTGTATAAATTAAAATCTCCTAGCAATCTCTCTATCTCTCTAGAAAACCCAAGGGAGACTCATCATCTAATTGTCTCACCTCTGCTACCTTAGACAACTTGGTGGGTTTTCTGGCAGCCCTCAAAGGCTTCCAAGAGCAACTGGCGATACTGAATGAGAGCCTTTTTACCTCTGGTTGTCTAATCGGGGTGGGACAAAGGGAAAACACGGTTCTGGCATTTAGGGTCAGAGGATGGATTTTTATCTGGAATGCACACTGCTTTTTATCCCACAGCATGAATGTTTTTTCTCTCTTTTACTCTAAATAAAACCTGCAAAATCTGCTGGCAGTCGTCCCAAGTGGGGTGATCAATGGAGAAGACAGATTTTCTCCCTTTTTATCATATAATCTTATTTTAATGGAAACATTTTGCAGTAAAGGTTTACTGATCCAATTCTGTCAAATTCTGAACACATTTGTTTTATCTGTCTTTTATTTATTATCAGTCAATTACCTTTTTTCTTTTTCTTTTTCTTCTTTTAAAAGGACTGGAGAGTGCCTGCGGGTCTCGAACCACTGGACCAATTGGCCTGGGCGGTTGGGAAGCCAGACTCGAAGGAAATGCTGGGCTAAAGCCAGCCCATT
This sequence comes from Cavia porcellus, assembly GCF_034190915.1. Lineage (NCBI taxonomy): Eukaryota > Metazoa > Chordata > Mammalia > Rodentia > Caviidae > Cavia > Cavia porcellus. The sequence continues at coordinate 85,419,248 of NW_026947487.1, forward strand.
ACCTTTTTTCTTGTAGGGATCAGCTCAGAATGGCTGCTGCTGCCCTGCCCCTCCCACCTGAGGGCATTTTGTGTGTCAGCCTGCATTTCCCATGATCCTCCCGTTGCCTACAATGCGCGTGATGTAAGCAACTTCCCGCTTCAGCCTCCATTTCCCATGATCCTCATATCTGCCTACATTACCCATAATTCCTCTCCTGCTTATGTCATATATCCAGATGTGATGGTGACCTATCAGATAACACTCCATGCCCTCTTCCTGCCCCATTGGCCCGCTTCCACCCTATATAAGTTGTAGCCATTTTAAGAATAAATGAGACTTGAATGGAATCCCGCCAAGTCTCTGTCTCTCTTTTCTCTTGCCCAGCCCTTCATCTCCTTTCCCTCTCCAGGCGAGGCCCACAGACCGATCTGCGGGACGGATCAAGTGGCGCTCAACCGTGGGGCAGACCTGGCACAAGGGATAACGACACGGGACCGTTCATGGGGGTAAAGTGCTGGCCGGTGTGACTGTTTCGGGACTTCGTTCTTGTGATCTGTGCAGATGGCCACCTTATGTCTCACCTGAATCATGGTAGGTGAACGGGATTAGCATGGGCAAGCACTTAGTGAGCCCAAATTGTTCATGGATGGCCTCAGGGAGGCACTCAAGATTAGAAGGATTAAGGTTAAGACAAAAGATTTGACATTCAGTGTGTCCATGGTTTTCCCTAGAGGGCAGCATTGATTCAAACAAGAGTAGGAGATGCTCTCAAAGACTATTATGAGGTTTTTGGCCCACAAAAGATTCTGGTAACCACCTTTTCATATTGGACTTTAATCTCTGAGCTGCTGACACAATGTCACGCAGATCCCCAGGTCGCAGAGACGCTCGCTCAGGGTGAGGCTGTGTTAGCTGCCTCCCGCAATTGTACTCCGCCACCACTGGACTTATCTAAGGCACCCAGACCTCCCGGCTCTGTGGTCCTTGGTATCCCAGAGCCTTTTCAAGATGGTGATGTGCTGCCACTCCCTTTGTCTGGAGACCACGAGGGTTCTCAAAATGGTGTACACCACCTGATACTCAAAATGGCGCCGCCTCCATACTGACTCTGGTGGTGAAAAAAAAATGGGGGCTGGGGATTTAGCTCAGCGGCATAAGCGCGTGCCTTGCAAGTCTAAGGTCATGAGTTCGATCCCTGGTACCGATTAAAAAAAAAAGTTGCCATTAGAGCTAGCGTGGTGGGTGCTGTGGTCCCTGTCCGGTTCTGCCATGGCATACAGGGGCCAGGGCCAGAAAGTGCAGAAGGTGATGGTACAGCCCATCAACCTCATCTTCAGATACTTGCAGAATAGATCCCAGATTCAGGTGTGGCTATATGAGCAAGTGAATATGCAGATAGAGGGCTGTATTATTGGTTTTGATGAGTACATGAACCTTGTATTAGATGATGCAGAAGAAATTCATTCTAAAACCAAGTCAAGAAAACAACTGGGTCGGATCATGCTGAAAGGAGATAATACTATTCTGCTGCAAACTGTCTCCAACTAGAAATGATCAGTGAATTAAGACAGCAGTGAGAAGCAATGGCAGGCAATTAAGATAAATGTCAATTACAGTGTATACCCATATTAAAAAGGCAGCTGATTAAGTGGTTTGCCTTGGGAGTATTTGTAAAATGTTTGGTCATATTGTTTTGTCTACCCTTATGTTTTTACTGGGGGCAATAAATGTAGGGTTGTTTTTATTAAAAAAGACAAAAAAAAAATGGCACTGCCACGCTCCCTTCTCTGTACCGCCCTATCTATGCTGGAAATGGGAGCTTATCCATTCTTACAAGTCGAGGTAAAAAAAAAAAAAAAAAAAACAAAACAAAACAAAAAAAAAAACAAAGAAAAAAGAAATGGGAGCTTAGTCGCTAAAGACCAAGAGGTGGTTTGGACTTGGGTAGGATCAGGAAGTCCATGGTTTGCGCCCACACCCTGTTGGTTCTTTCTGGGGCTCCAATGTCCCAGACAAAGTCAATTCTACCTTTCTCTTGCAGCAACAGGAGGCAGATCATATTGTAATTCCCCGGGAGAATATTTTTATGCTTGTTTGGGGCTGCGAAACAGTTGCAACAGGATGGCAACCCGCCTTCCCCGATAAACACCTTAAACTGTCATTGGGGCCGCCGGGGTGCAGCCTAGATGACTACCCACCGGCCAATCAAAGACCTAGTACGTTTCTAAACGTCACTGTCACCACTCCTGAAGACCCTGGCTGGTTGACAGGACTTCGAGTTTATGAGTCAGGCAAAGACAGGGGAAATCTTATTCTCATAAAAAAGGTTCCCCTACAGATTTCATCCATGCCCATAGGCCCAAATCCTGCTCTAAAGCCAAAATATAATCCAAATCCAAAATACAATCAGTCCAATACAGGTCCTGTTACTGCTGTTCAAACAATCACAGTAAGTGACCCAACCATAAGTGTTTCTCAAGCCCCCCTACACCAGGCAGATCATATACCTGCCCCTCCATATTCACATTATACCCTATTCAGTTTGATTAAAGTGGCATACATGGCTTTAAATCATACCCAACCTGATCTCACCCAATCCTGTTGGTTATGCTTGGCTGCTCCTCCCCCATATTATGAAGAAAGGCCCTGAATTTAACCTTTAACAGTTCTTCTAGCTCATCTGCCTGTGACTGGGGCAATCACCACAAGCTGACTCTCCCTGACATCTCAGGTAGAGGGACCTGTCTGGGGACTCCAGCTGTCCACCAGCACTGGCAGCATGACTCTGTGCCCAGCTTCATTCAGAGTTCAAGCCAAATGATTACCTCATTCCACCCCCAGGAATGTCTTGGGCCTGCAATTTTGGCCTCTCACCCTGTATAGCAACTACTGTTTTTAACAAGTCTACAGATTTTTGTGTTCTTATACAGGTTCTTCCTCGCATAATCTTCTACCCAGGACACTACTACCTCCAGGCATTGCAGACCAGCTATATGTATAAGAGAGAACCCGTGACACTCACCTTAGCTGTATTACTAGGGTTAGGAGTTGCAACAGGAATAGGAACAGGGACTACAGCTCTAGTGCTGGGAAATCAGCATCTAGCTCAATTACAGGCAGCAGTAGATCAAGATTTAAAAGAAATAGAAACATCTGTGACGGCTCTACAGGCATCCCTGACCTCTCTATCTGAGGTAGTTCTACAGAATAGAAGAAGGCTAGACCTCCTATTTATGAAGGAGGGTGGCCTATGTGCTGCCCTCAAGGAAGAGTGTTGTTTTTATGCTGACCACTCAGGAGTCATCAAAGAGTCCATGAATAAACTAAGAGAGCACCTCAAAGAGAGAGAAAAAGAGCACCTCAGAGAAACCACCTTCTCCTCCATGTGGGGGGTCTCTTCCCTTACATTGCCCCCCTCTTGGGACCCCTAGCTGCCTTGCTGTTACTGCTTACTGTAGTACCTTGTAATTTTCAGAGGATCATGGTGCTCATTAATAACATTAATAACAGGATTGACACATTTATGGCAAAGCCCATTCAGGTACATTACCACCGATTAGAAATGGCAGAACAACAAACTTATCAGGAAAGAACACCCACCGATGGCCCACATGATACTGTGGCCCAAATGCCCTGAGGTACTGGACAGGCAGCCAGAGACGGGCAACTAGGACACATATGTAGCGCTAATCGGCCACCTAAGACAGGCCTAGGACCAACAGCTGTCCTGCAGGCCCACGGTGGGTAAGGCTCGATTGGGTTCATATGAGGAGTCCTTGACCCAAGACAGGCGCTGCCCTCCCAGGGCCTGCCATATCCCTAAAAAATATATAACAATAAGGGAGGAGATGTAGGGAGCGGCTCAGAATGGCTGCTGCTGCCTTGCCCCTCCCACCTGAGGGCATTTTGTGTGTCAGCCTACATTTCCCATGAGCCTCCCCTTGCCTACAATGCACATGATGTAAGCAACTTCCTGCTTCAGCCTACATTTTCCATGATCCTCACGTCTGCCTACATTACCCATAATCCTCTCCTGCTTTCATCATATATCCGAATGTGATGATGACCTATCAGATAACCCTCCATGCCCTCTTCCTACCCCATTGGCCCACCTCCCCCTATGTAAGTTGTAGCCATTTTAAGACTAAATGAGACTTGAATGGAATCCCAAGTCTCTGTCTCTCTTTTCTCTTGCCCAGCCCTTCATCTCCATCCCCTCTCCAGGTGAGGCCCATGGACCGATCCACAGGACGGATCATTTTCTAGCTTTTAGACAACATTAGAACTTTTAACAAAATCCTTGAAGTGACTTTTTTAGTAGTCTAAAATATATTAAATCATTTTACATCTTTTTACCATCTTAAAATGTTACATTTTAAAAACTGTAACTTTTCAAATTGGCTCAATAACAGTGTGATCTGGCTTTACTTGGTAAAGTCAATATGATTTTAAAAACCATAAACGTGGGGCTGGGGATTTAGCTCAGTGGCATAAGTGCCTGCCTTGCAAGCAGGCAGTTGTGAGTTCAATCCTCAGTACCGGTAAAAAGGAAAAAGACAACCCCCCCCATAAACGTATATATGTGTGTAAATATGCATATGTGTATATATATATATATTTTACATTTTAACCAGAAAGAAAAATACTTCTAAAGGCATGCCAAGGTTATCCATAATCAGTTGAAGACTAGAACATTAAACAAGGCACCACAAAAGACAAGACCAACCTTAAAGACACAAAGGTTTTTCTGTCTGAGGTTCGGTGAGCTAAAGGGAAATACATTTTCATTATGACCCTTAAGTCCAATAAGCCACATGGAATCTGCAACAGTAGTTTAAGAGAAATAAAAGAAACTTGAATGTTAGTACTGAGGTAACAGATTCAAATGAACAAATGGCTCCACAATAAAAATATACCAAGCACAAAACCAAATGGATAAAAAATCCCAAATCACAAATGGGCTAGAAGCCCTTTCCTGGAGGGCATCCCACTTCAGTGCAGAAGGAGCCAGCCAAACTCTTCTGCCACTTTAAACACGTGCACTCAAATTACAAAGAACAAAAGACCCAAATACTTACAGATGGTTCAAGCCAATCCATTGGTGAAAAAATGTGGGGAAGGGTCCCTGTGTAATCCCGGATGAGCCCCTAAATGTTGTAACCCACACAAAAAATAAAGCCCCATGATGAAAAACAGAGCAAGACTCCCGAGATGGTAAATGGGGCAAGACGTTTTTCTAAAAGAAGCACTTTTATTGTAGCTGGCCCAGCAACACAGTGCAGATGGAATTTGCAAAACTGTGCAACTGAGTTAGAATTTTGACTGATTTTTATAGTTCATTTATGATTAGCTCATTGATCATTTAAGTACATAGTGATGAGAAACAGAAACAAGATGGGCCTTTGTTCCCCTTTGCTTGAGGTCAGAGGCATTTTACAGAGGGTGGTTAGCCAATGTATAGCCCTTGGTCGGCCAATTCTAGGAACATTGTTGTTATGGTTTGATAACTAGTGGTCAACTTAACGCCAGCTGGATTACATCAGCACGCATTGAGAGAAGATGCTCCACCTGAGAAGGGTTGCCAGGATAAATAGGTGGAGAAGAAGAGAGGTGTGGAGAGGGATGGAGGCGTTATGGAGGCATTGTTGGTTCTCCTACGAGTTACTGTCTGAGCTGTTGGTTCTCCTGGAGAAGTTCATCGAGCATTGCTTCCTGGCTCCGGAGGGGAAGACATGTGCTGCCTGGTCTCCAGGATGAACTACTCACGCTGCTCCCTGGCACGTACCCGACTGTGCTTGTCGTCAGAGGAGCTCGGGGCCTCCGTGTTGCCGAGGACAGCTGTGGTTCCTTTCAGGACAGCCCCACTCTTTGTTGTGAGTGTGACTTCTCAGCTCCAGTGTAGAACCCTCATCCCACTAGCACAGCTCCTTCATCCTTCTGGCATAGACTTTCTGGCTTCCACCACTGACCCTTGGGTCTTCCCGGCACGAATCCGTAAAAGAGACTGGCGTGAGTCCTTCTTGTGGGCTCTGGACTTCCAGTTGGCCTCATGGAGGCATTGTTCTGAGCTCTGGGTTTTTATCTGGACTCATTTGGGACATTGCCATGGGGTTTAGACTCTTGACTAAATAATCTATGTCGTTGGTGTTGCGGATGGATTTCCTGCATTCTCCTGTGTTAACTTCTGGTGACCATTATAAAAATATTATAAACTCCATGTCCTGATCTGAATTGTTCTCTGTGTACAATCCCAGACTACAACAATTGTCTCTCATAAAGGGAACAATAGTTGACACAGCATCATTTGTCTCTTACAAGGGGAACAAAAATTGACTAGCACACAGGTTACTTTGGGGGGTGATGCATACAGAACAGCATAACGATGTGGCCAGTTAATCTATAAATATGTGGCTGGTGCTTCGTTACTAGGGTAATGAGCTCAGTACAGAATGACAATACTGCTAATAACTATCCTTTTAACTATTTTTGCTAATTATCTTTTAATCAATTATTTTAATTTTTCAGCATCTTAGTATAACAGGTAGCAGGAGAATTGTTTTGGGGGCTGTTGCTTCGGTTTTTTGCTATGTAAACTCTTGTGCCCTGGGGAGTCATAGCCTCTTATCTTGAGACTCCTTCCCAGTTGACATTCCCGGAGTCTAGTCTGCATCTGCCTGCTCAATCCTGTAATGTGAAGAGTACCATGTGAGGAAACATGGCTGTCTGATGGCCAGACTTTGCATATTAACACCTCGACTAGCCATATTTGCAATGCTTAGAGCCAATTGAAGAGAGAAGGAAATATCCTAGCCAGCCTTTCAAATATCAGTATGAGGAAATGAGTCTCCAAGTAATCAAAGTCACCGTAATTGTTTTGGATTCATAGGGAGACACTGGAGTTGTCTCCTACAACCAATGATGTTGAATATATTTTCTTTTTTTATTAAAGACTAAACAAAACAGGAAATGGGTAGAAATAATACATACGTTCAGAGAAAAAATAAACAGTAAGAAATCACTGATATTTACATACTGTCCTTTTACAAATAGTTGTTCAAGATAAAAAAGTGGAACATATAAAGTGGGAATTCAAGCAGTGAGGCTGCAAACAGTTCTGTTCAACTACCCAACAAAAACTTAGTAATATGGTTGTCAATCCTATACACTTAAACATACATGCAGTTATCCATGTCTTCATTTATGTTGGGATTAAACAAACTAAAGCAGGCTAAAGTCATTCTGAAAAACGAATAGTATTTGTGGGCTTCACATCATGACACTCCGGGATCAGCACTGGGTACTGTAGTGTCTTTTTCTTTTATTTAAAGAAAGACTAAACAAAACAAAAATGAGTAGAAATAATACATACTTTCAAAGAAAAAAAATAAACAGTAAGAAATCACTAGTCGATGATTACAGACTGTCCTCCTACAAATAGTTATTCAAGATACTAAAGTGAAGCATATAATGTGGGGATTCAAACAGTGAGACTGCTACCAGTTCTGTTCAACTATCCAACAAAAACTTAGAAATATGGTTATCAATCCTATATTCTTAAACATACATGTAGTTATCCTTATCTTCAATTATGTTGAGATTGAACAAACCCAAGCAGTCTAACATCTCTCTGAACAAAGAATAATACTATTGCTGGGTTTCACATTATGACATTCCAGGATCAGCACTGGGTACTTTAGTGTCTCTTTTTCTTCAAAGTATCTGTTCATTTCATCATGTGTCATAAGATCAGTTCTCATAAGCTGTTTATAGATTCTACACATGCATGAGTCTTAACATGTATTTCTATCCTTTTATACTAGAGGGAGAAACAAAACAAAGCAAGACAAAACAAACCATATTCTTATAAACACAAGAAATCAGAAAGACATTTAAGACCATTGTATAAGGAGTTCTATCATAGTTCCTGTGTTGTCTCTTGTTATCTTCAATAGAATTGGTTATATCATCAGACATAGTATAATTGAATATATCAGTATGTAACAGTATTAATAAAACCAGAACTTTGTATATAGTATAAAACTTCAAAAGCACACAATTATCAAACCAGAATGTGTATCATAGAGTCTTGTCATCTTCAGTGTAGTTGCCTATACTCTCAGACGTGATGCTATCAATCGTATCAGTTTTGAGTAAATTCTGTCGATACCAAACAGCAATCAAACAAACTAGATTTAACTAAGATCAGTCATGATAAAACAGTGTAAGTCATACAGGGCTCCAGATTAAGATAATAGGAAATCAAAGATGATTATTGTGCTATATCCTTATGTTTTGGGGATAGCTGTCTGTCCTCTCAAATCTAATACAAGTAGACAAACTGGGACAGAATAAAATCTATCAAAAAAAAGAATAAAATCTATCTAGGCAGAGTGGAGCAAGTAATGTGGGTTTTAAATCCTGTTACACTATTAACAATATCTTCTGCCATCTTTTTAAAGACTCTCCCTCCCCTTTCACTTCCCCAGGGTACACTGCATTTTTGGGTCTGACCAAGACCCTTGGTTTTAAATGGGATAGGGCAACCTGCTGTTTACCTAAGTGGTTCTGAACCTTCTCTCTCCTGGACTTGATCTCTAATTGTATTCGTTTACCTATTAAAGCCTGTCTTTTCAACCTGTCCACAAATACTGGTCTAGTTACCCCTATTTCTCTCTGGTTCTCTGTCACATAGAGCATTGTTTTCACATATTCTATTTTCAGTCCATGTACTCTTTTTCATGTTAATTATATTTCCTATAAATAGCATCTTGGTGACCCTACCTCCTGATCTGCTCCACCTGTGGTTCTTTTTTTTTTAATTTAGTGTATCAAGGCCATCTATATTAGAGATTATAACCAAACTTTTCTGCCTCATTTCTGTTTTGCTTTTTTTTTTGCCACCAGTTGTCTGCTTATCTTCTTCATTCTGTTTTCTGCTCCATTCATTGAGGCTTCTCTGCCACTGTTCCTGCAATCCTAGTTCTTTTCTCTCTCTCACCCTGCAGTATTCTCTGTAGATCTGGATTAGTGGTTGCCAATTTCCCATGTTTCTCTTTGACTTGGAAGCATCTTGTTTCTCCATTAATTTCTAGAGACAGTTTAGCAGGGTATATCAATCTGGGCTGGAGGTTATTTTCTTTCAGGACTTGGAATATTTCACTCTAGGCTCTTCTTGGCTTGATGGTTTGTGTCGAGAGGTCTGCCATTATTCTGATGGGCCTTTCTCTATAGGTTATCTGTTTCTTGTCTCTAACAGCTTTTAATATTCTGTTCTTATATTGAATTTCTGGGATCTTGATTATTATATGCGTGGGTGTAGCGCTATTTGGTTGTAGGAGTTCTGTATGCCTCATACATCTGAATGTCATTTCGTTTTCCTATGTTTGGAGAGTTTTCCTTAATTATTTCTGTGAATAGCCTTTGTAGTTCCTTTGTTTGTACCCCTGCTTCTTCATTCACATTCTTTACTCTCAAGTTATAGATCCTCTTGTCACCTTCTAGCCTTTGTATTATTACTGCTTGCTTCCTTATTATTTTTAAAAAGTTTTTCCTTTCATAATCCCACATTGAAAAACTGTCCTCCAGTTTGGATAATCTATCCTTAATTTCTTTCAAGCAGATTTGCCATGTTTCCATAGAGTTTTCAATTTCCTGGTAATTCTTTTGAATCTGCTTCATGTATTCTATATTTTTTTTATATTCTTCATCAAATGGTTCTCTCCTTTGTTTGAGTTTCTCCCTTCTTTAATCTTTTTCTTCTTGAAGGGTGCTTAGCATCTCTTTTATTAATCTTATATCTTGCTTTACTTGGCTAAATATTTCCCTTTTGAACTCGTCTATGAGGTCTCAAGGATATCTCTTTATGTCCCCTGGTGCCATGTCTGATATTGCTTGTTTTCTATTCTCATTCTCCTTTGTATTTACCTGTTCTGGATCAACGTTCTCAGGGTTGGGACATGGGGACTTTTCTTGTTGCTTCTTCTTCTCATCTTTTTTGTTTCTTCCAGGAGGCCCCAGTTTCTTTCTTTGTTGGTTACAATTCTTCTGAAGCATACTGGCTAGGTGACTCTGCCCACTGCAGTGTGTTAGTGAGTTGCAAACAGGGGCAGTGTATTGTGGCCCTTCCCCTCCAGATCAGTCAAGCTGTTGAGGCCTGCATTGTATTACTGTGTGTGGCTTCCCCTCTGGGTCAGTCAAACTTCTGAGGCTTTACTGCATTAGTGTGCACCGCTGCCATAGGGAATAGATTTCGGATAACCTATTGGGTCTCAGCCAGTTCACGTGACCCAGGTCTAGCTCACTCCACTAATCACGTTTGGGAAGGGAACAACAGACTGAAGTCACTGTTGCCCCTTGTACTTGCCAGTCTTGCCTGGTCCCAGAATGTTGTCTGCTGGAGCTCCCCTTTCTGTGGAATGGCTCCGCTCCCATCACTCACCACAAGTTGATGCTGGCTCCCAACCAGCTCAGCTCTCCATTCAGCTGGCCAACCCCTGACCTCAGTGTGACTGCATCTCCAGTGAGTCAGAGTGGCGGGGACCTCAGATGGCTTGGCAAGTCACCCACTGTGGCGGGAGCACTGAACCTTTAGCTGTTCCAATAATAGCACTGGGACTGTATGTTTGATTGGTTCTTCTAACCTTAGTTTCCTTCTTGGGACAAGAAAATTCATCTCCCTCTGTTCAGGGTTCCCTACACTGTATTATATTGAATTCCAAGTTGACTATCTCAGGGAGCCTCTGTAGCCAGCTGTTATCTATCTGCCATCTCAGTAATTATCATTTTGATAATCTTTACTTCTTCATCTAGATCCATATTTTCATAGTGCCATTTTTTTTCTGTTTAAAGGATTTTCCTTAGTATGCAGTACAGATCTCCTGATAATGACTTTTTTTTAGCTTTTGTATTTCTAACTAGGTTTTATTTATCACTTAATTTAAAAGTCTTTTTGGGATATAATTTGCATACCATTTTATTTCACCATTATAGTCAATTTTAGGGCATTTCTATCATCTCAAAAAGAAATCCTATGTCTTTTAGGTATGATTCTTTCATTTTCCTAAACCTCCAGATCTAATAAGACACTAGTCTGCTTCTGTCTACACAGTTCAGATATTTCACACATTTTATATAAAAATAAAAATGTATGTAAATTTTATCACTAAATTTTCACATGGCATGATGTTTTCAAGATTATTCATGTTGGTTTCATTTAAGAGGACAGTTTTGCTAGGTATAGAATACTACTTTGATTTTTTTTCTCTTAGTACTTTAAACATACTGCTTTACTATTTTCTCTTTTGTACTTATTTCCAGTGAGAGACTTGTCTTCTTTCTATAAAAGATGTCTTTTTTTCCCTTCAAACTGAATTTAAGATTTTCCCCTTTACCATTGCTGTGAGTTATTTGATTATAGTGTGCCACATGTAGTTTTTCTCATGTTTCTTGTAGTTGGCATTCATTTAAACTCCTGAGGGCCATCTTGACATATTATAGAGCAGGCAATTATGAAAATAAGTTGGCACACAAGAAAGTTGAGAATCTTGGCCTACATGACTTGTGGTGAGACTTGCAGCTGGCTTAAGAACAGATTAATCTTTAAGCCAATGCCTGGAGCTGAGACTAGCAAGCACCTGGTGAAGTTCTGATGTCTCAAAGCAGGGTAACATGGCAGCTGATGAGTTGACTCAGACAAATTTCTTCTAGCACAGTAGTTGCAGTTAGCAATCAAGTTACTAGTTAATCTTGATCTTTTCCTGTGTGCTTTTCAAAAAATGCATTGTTCCTCAATTCGTGAACCTTGATCACATCAGTAGTTCACCTCCACTGCTTCCTGCAGCCCACCAGCCTACCCCCAAAGAAACTATGCACTTAATAAAGGCCAAGGTGCACTGTGCCTTTTGATGTTAGTTCACCAGTAGGCGTTGAGCATCCTGGTGCCCCTTGTAACTAAGATATATCTTTTGTCTATATTTTAGTCTAGTGTCATAGCCTTGAGTAGATTGGTAGTCCTAGGTCAGGGTCCCAATATTTGAACTACTTGGATATGTGAGTTTATGGCTGTTGTCAAGAAATCAATCAATAACAAATGCTGGTGGAGCTGTGGAGACAAAGGAATACTTTCCCACAGTTGGTGGGAATGTAGAATGCTTGCATTAAGGGTGTGTGATTAGTAATCAATCCACTGATTGGTTTGGCAGAGTTCTGGCTAGCATTAAGGGTGTGAGTGCTACATTCACCCTCGGGTGGCTAGCCTGCATATAATATAAGGGAAAAGAAAAAAGAGTCTTGTCTCCTCCGTTATTTCTTTTTTCTGTCTTCTGTGGTGTGGTGTTGAATGATTGCCCTTCTGCCCTGTGTCATTCTGTCTTGGAGCCAGTGGATTATGGACTGAAATCTGTACAAACTATGAGCTAAATAAACTTTTTTTCCCTTAGTGTGTGGGGTAGTTTGTCTTAGCAATAAGAAAAGTAACTAAGACAGCAACACAGTTTGTAATAGCTAAATCTTGGAAACAGCCCAAATGTGCATCAAATGATGAATAGATAAAGATTTTTTATACAATGTAGTATTACTCTGCCAAAAAGAAGAATAAGTTTGACACATTTTTATCTAAATGGATGCACCTTGAGACCATACTCCTAAGTGAAATAAATCAGACACACATGTGTAAATATTGCATGCCTCTTAGTGTGAGAAATCAAAAGCATAAACAAAGACCAAAATGCATAATAAATATTGGGAAATAGGAAGAAAATGTTCAATTGAGAAGGGGAACAAGGGAAGGGGGAAGGAAAGAAGGGACAAGAAAAAAAGTATAGAGGAAAAATGAAAACAAAGCTTTCATAACTAGGGGGAAAAGAGAGGTTAAAGGGAGGGAAAGGGAATGGGAAAGGAGAAGCAAAATATATCATGCACAGGTACAAATGCTGTATGATGAATGTTATCACTATGTATATTTAAAATGTACCAATAAAACAAACAAACAAAAGTTCTGCAATGGCAGTTTGAGAGGTAGAGTCCTTTTGTTCATCAAATGCCTCAAATGGCAAAGGAGTAATGAGCCCATCTCCATGCTTTTTAATGTGGCATCCTTTTAAGCAATCAAATTATTTTTCTACTGCAGTCTGTAACTAAGAGTGCACATGGAGAATTTCCTGATGATGATCCATTAGGAAATAAACTAATCCTGCAGTATGAAGCTCATCAGGGTGCACTTCTTCAGCACAGCACACACAGAGTAAGTGTGTCTGTCACCAGTGCCCTTGTACTTATTGCATCATGAAGTTTGGGCACATCAGTGCTTTTTGACTCATCTGAGAAACACATATTAGAAGTCAAAGCTTTCTGTGATTTGGTGGGTGAATAACACAACACAACTGGGGGTGCATTAATGGGAACTCTCTTTTGGTTGCAGCAAACTTTGTATGCCTGTCAATATAGCAGAGGCTGGAGGTAAAGAGTTTTCTGAAAGTTGTCTATTGATTGTCATCGTATCCTGAGTTCACTTTCCATATTCTTTGCACATTTTTACTGCCTTGTTCAAGGTTTAGTGTTTATGATAATTTCAGCAACTGGTATATTGCAATAGGTATTCTGTCTTGTGTTACTCCTCAAAAATGAACTGTGAGATGTACAAAGCTGTTTGGACTTGCATTCCCCATGAAATTCATTCCTCTTGGTCTTGAACAGGCAAAGCAGATGTTCTCTTAAAGCCACTAGAGAATCTGGTTTTTCATTTTTGTCTCTGAAGTAGACTGAGAAGAACACACTCAATTGATTTTAAGGAATTCACACTGAGTGAAGGATTTTTGAAGACCATGGATCATCTTGGGTTCTATATATCTCACTAGGTCTGTCTGGGACTGTGACATAGCTATAAATAACCAAAATATGCACAAATACAGTGGTTTATGAACTTGATTCTTTCCATAATTCTGGTCACAAACTGAGCTGAATGAGAACTGAATCAAATTCAATGGTTAAATTGGCCTTATGGGAAAATTTGGTTCCATTCTCATCCAGTTTTATTTGCACTCTGAATTGTTGTGAGAATTGATTTAATGACCTAACGTACCACAGTAATTCATAATTCTCAAATGTAAGTAGAGGGTTAGAGGAATCTAGGCAATAATCTGCAACTGTGCCAAGTATATCTCACTCAAATCCAACTTAAATTTGATTATTTGAATCATTACTTTTGAGCAATTTGCTAGGCACTTCATGGCAGATAATACCCAGTGAGCAAGGCATCTGATTTGCCTTGTAGTATAATTACTCCATGTTTACTTGTGTAGCCCATGTTATACAATATGTACTGAGGAACTGCTTGGTTTGGATTTATGAGTTCTTCCAGGGATGGCACATATAAAATAGTTGGCAGGTAGATCAAAATAACATTAACTTCCACAAAATCTTCCAGGCTTCTCTATTATCTTTTGAGTTTTCTTGATCTTCTCTGGTTTCATGAGTTGCTTTTTCTGTAGTTTCCTGAGAGAAAGGTAAGCCATGCTTCTTGGGGGTTCTATGAGACAAATTTTGTAATTTAACAACTTTCTTTTCTTCTGTGAGAAAAACTGTTGGTGCTGTTTTTTCCCCTCCAAGTCTTGAGGCTGTTTTGAAAGTGTTTGAAGTGGAGCTATTGCAGGAAATCTCACTAGCTGATTACTATCATCAAGATTTTCTGATCCCCAAACTAGGTGTGGTGGTGCATACCTGTAATGTCAGTACTCAGGAAGCTGAGGCAAGAGGATTGCTGTGAGTTTGAGGCCAGCCTCACTTACATAGTGAGTCTGAGACCAGATGAATGGTATAACATGACTTTGTCTCAAAAAACAAAATAAAAAATTCTGCTACATGTCTTTAGTGTGCATTTTCCTCCTCATTGGTATTTGCATAGTGACCGCTAATGACTTGGGTCTCAGTGGACTCTTCAATTTGTCTCCTCAGTCCAGGAAGTCTTCATGGTCCTGGCTGGTTTCTCCTCTATGTGCAGAGGGCTGGAAACTCTTAAGTGTCTACATGGGCAGTCACTTGGATAGCCTTGTTTCCCATCTGTCAGGGCCTCTGCTTTGTTGCCTGATGTTCAGTATCTTGAAAACTTGTTTTGTATGTTTTTTTAGATGTGAGAACATGAGACAACCTAGTTTCTGTTACTCTATCTTGTGTGCTTTTTTGTTCATTTGTTTTTGTGGCTCTAGGGATTGAACTCAGAGCCTTGAGCATTCCAGGCATATTCTACATCACTGAGCTACATGTCCAGCCCATTATATGCTCGGTTTTAAATACTGGAAAACATAGACCATAGGTAAGAGAGACAGAATATTTGTCACATTACATATTCCAGAAATAGCTACTATTTATTTTAGTTTTCCTACCTACAAAACTTGCATGCTGTATAGTAAAAATGTCTGTGGAGGTCAGCTCGACTTGAGACTAAATATGGAACTTATTATTTTGTAATACTTTTTATAAGTTTCTAGACTCTCTTGGCCTTGGTTTTCTCATCTAAAATACAGAGGTAGATGATTCTCCATGCAGAGCCACCTTGCCCTGTGATACTGGGTGGAAGCACTCTCTGCATGGCCGCTCTGGCTACTCAGACAAGAGCAGGGTCCAGCTTGCACCAGCAACTCAGTCACCAGCAGCAGCCCCACCAACCACAGTGGGCTTACCTGATGCGGCCCTTGGGCAGCCAGGTCTGAATGCTCAGGTAACAACCACTGCATCTGGCGAGAGTGGGGGTCTGCTGTCAGGCCCACACGGGACCATGTTACCACAGAAGTGTCCACAGAGGAAGTAATGCTGAGCCCTTCGGGCCTGGCATCACCCACCAGGGAATCCAGTCTGAGCAGCAGCAGCAGCGGTGGCGGCAGCAGTGGCATGCTCCTTGCTTCCAAGATGAAACAGTTTTTGAAGTGTGCCCAGAGCCAGGGTGACATTAAGCCTTGTGAGAGTTTCAAGAGGGTGCTGAAACAGTGCAAGCTTGCAAACAGACTTGTTTAATCCAGAAGTTTAAATTGAAGAAATGTAAAATCAACTCTCATGACTGAGTTACCCTAACATAATGGTGTAATGGACAGTGAAATAATAAAGCAGAAAACTTTGAGACAAATCTCTCCTTTGTTAATGGTTTCCTTGCTTTAGAATGGCAATTACAGAGGGTGTTCTGATCACATAGACATTCACTGAAGTGATATAGAATTTGGAATGGGCAATATTTATGTGGCCTCCTTAAACCAGCTGTTAGGATGCTATTGTTTGTGAGTTAATTAGAATAAAAACGATTTTCTTCTAAGACAGAAATATATAGGTAATAGTACTATCTCATGGGAAACTGCATGGACTGAATAAAAACTGTATTTCTAAAACATTTAGTGTGGTACCAGGTACATAAAGACTGCCTAAGAAGGAGCCTGCTTATGGTAGGGAAAAAATAAGGCAGAGAGAAGCAGATGAAGAGCACAAAGACCATAATTTGTTAATCCTGGGAAAAATAGTACAAACTACTCTGATGTAACCTTGCTGTGGCAGATTTTAGAATTTAGCCTCTTGGTAGTTTGACTTGGTGGCAATTCAGAAAGATTCATATTTGGCTTACATGGGAAATGCAGCTGAGGTAGAGAAATCCAGAAATCCATACTGAAGATGTGGATGAGTAGGTATCAGTGTGGTACAATAATGACTATCATAGAAAAGGAAAATCAGGGCTATAAAGCTGGGGGGAATGACTTAGGGACTCACCCATGCGGCTCTAAAAAATAAAACCCATTCAGTTTTACATACAGATAAAAAATAAACCCATTCGGACAGTGTAAGCTCCACTGAACCAGCTCTTTAGTTTTGGAATTACTTGTTCTCTGGACAGGAGGGGAAGTGAAATGGTTGATTTTAGCATGAAAGGGCCTAGCTGAAGGCAAATATAAGCTCTTTTTAAACTCTAAGAGCTTTATGAATAATATGTTCTAGCTTTTAATTCTCCCTTGATGGGTTTCTTTATATCATCAAATTATATCATTTGCTGTCGCTACTAAAGCTTTTTAACTCCGTATCTCGGTTGAGCCAGATGTGGTGTGGAAGGTGACTCAAGGTCAGTAATTTGGTCTCTGGCCCTTAAGTTATCACTCTGTTGTCTTTTTTCAGTAGATAAAACAGGCCCATGAGCTCTGTTGTCTGTCAAGTGGCTTTCATTTATAACTTTAAAAGAGGTTGTCAGTTTAAACAGTTTCCCAAGGTGGAAGTTTTAATATTCAGAGATGCAGGCTGCTTTTGGAAACAGAATGCTTTTGTTGCTGATAAAAATAAAAAAAACAGCTCTAGAGTTTGGTGGAAAGATTCTTACTTTTAAAATTGCTTCTGAGATCATGTGTTGTCAGAAAACATTCACTTTGTGGGTAATGGGGACATAATTTCTGCCCCCATCCCAAAAGCTCAGTGCTTCATGCTGCCTCATGCACTGCCTAGGGGACCTTGCCCCATTTCAAGCTGGGGTCAGATATTCCAGAGTCTCTCATCTGACTTAATATGATCATCCTGTGGCTGTATTTAAAAAAAAAAAAGATCTGAGTGTCAGTCTAAAGGAGAGAAAGTAGACATGTGGTGATCTTAGGATCAGGATCAAGAGTGGCATGGCACCAGAGCTAAGACTAGGGCCATGGAAAGAGGCCTCACCAAAGCAAAGTAGTACCTGAACTTGAAGCTTTTCTTGTCTCCCATGCATGGCCTGCTCCAGCGTTACCTAAGCTTGGCAATATTGACATTTGTTCTGGACAATCCTTTGTTGTGAGGGAGCTGGGCTATTTACTGTAAAGTGTTTAGCATCATCCCGGGCTTCCAAAAACTAAATGTCAGTAGCACCTCTTCCCTCTCTCCAGATGTGATGGCCAAAAATGTCTTGTGGCACTGCCAAAGGTTCCCTGGGAGAGTACGCAAAACTTACCCTTGGTTAGAAGTAACTAGTGTAATAGTCAAAATCCTGGGCTTTGGAATCAGGTAGACACTGTTAAATGTAACTATTGTTTATCAACTGCTTGAGGTAGTTACTTGATCTGGTAGGTCTGAGCAGCTCCATCTAATAATGGCTGCAAAAATGAGACACATCTCTAATCTCAGCGCTTGTAAGGCGGAGGCAGGGAAATTACCATAAATTCAAGGTGAGCCTGGGTTCCATAGTGAATTCAAAGCCAGCCTGGACTAAGTAGTGAGATCCTGTCTCAAAAAACAAAACAAAACAACACAACACAAAACAACAACAAAAGTACAGTACTTGCCAAGGCTTTCTTTTGTTGTCATCTTTTCTCTCTGGATATTTATTTTCCCATCATCATCTGCCAGCCCTGGTTTTAGACTGCGCAGAGTACTTACTGTATTTACAGGTTGCTTACTGCATTAGTTGTGGTACAAAGTACCTGATATCTATAATTTAAAGGAGGAGATGCTTAATTTGTCTAAGGGGATTCAGTTCATGGTCACCTGGTTCTAAGACAGAAACATCATAGTTGACAGCTGTGGTGGAGCAAAAGCTACTTTGATCATGGTTCCTGGGAAGTGGAGGGGAGGACCAGTGCCAAAGAAGTAAAGGCAAAGGGCTTCCTACAGACTTCTAGAAGTGTGGACCAATCCCAGGGTGACTCTCAAACCAATCACATTTGCATATCAAGCTTAACTGTCTCACTGAGATCTGATGTTGCCTTGTTTGACTTGATTCCTGACCTTTAACTAATGATAAACTTTGTCTATACTGGAAGGAGACGACCTAGATAGTATTTGTGCGGACCTGTTTTAGTTATCTAAATTACCTGAGTTATCCTCTCAATATGGTCTAGTCTTCTGAATTCAAAGGACTGGGCATATACAAAACAAACATCAGGAATATTTTAGGTCATCCAAAGAAAAAACATTTAGAACATCACTGTTAGAATGTACTGGGGGAGATTATTAAGAGAAGATATGAACTTACTTTTCTTGGAAATGAATTGCGAGTGAGTACATGGCTCCTGCTTGAAGTTGTTTAGGTAGCATTTGGTTTTGGAAGAAAAATATTAAATTAACTTTCCAATATTACTAAGATGTGTAGAGTGAATTCTAAAAATTAATAAGGTGCTTCACTCCAAAATCAATAGCATTCAAACTTAGTGTAGGGACTTACACACACACAAAAAATGAAATCAGAGTTGAGAGAAAAATTTGAGGTAATCTGGCTCTGTCTTCGCAAAAACATAGACATCCAGCTCTCTTCAGTGTTCCTGTTTGTGGTGATTCAGCGTCTGTTGGAGTGCCTTGAGAGATGGGCCTATGTTCTCAGTTCATTTTGCACTGAATGCTTGTGAGAAAACACTATGAATGCTATTGCAGACCACAGTCTGTTTCCTTGAAACTTTTACCCATGTATCCTTGTTGTAGTTTATTTTTTATTGTTATAGTTTCTGAAACTGCATTAGATTAATTTTCAGAGAGACAACCATCTGGGAAGACTTCTTTTCAACAAGTTAAATGTTCCTGTGACTCTTTACTGCCCTGGTTAGAATTCTGAGGGTGTATTCCTGCCCAGATGTGGGAAGCATATTCCAGATGTCTGAACAGCAAGACCTCCTTTTGGAATCTAGTCTGGTATCCAGTTTGTTGTCTGAGCAGCTGCAGTGTGGGACTGGCCCAGTATGACCTTGTTGTTTATCTATTCCTTAGGTGACAGACATTTGGAGTTTTTCTAATTTTTGGCAAAGAAGGCAAAAGCTTCTGTAAACCTGGAATTTGCTGTAAACATTTGTGGATAGATTTTTTTTGTGAATTTAAGTTTGCATTTCATTTGGGCGAATACTTACAAATTGGGATCCTATATCATCTGAAAGGATATGATTGCGAGTAACGTTGCAGGAAACTGTCAAACTGTTACCTGACGTTCCAGTGCCATTTCACATTCCCATAAGCAACACAGGAGGATTTTATAACTGCTCTGTATTCTTTTTTTTTTTTTTTTTTTTTTTCCTTTTTTTTTATCGGTACCGGGAATCGAACTCACGACCGCCTGCTTGCAAGACAGGTGCTTATGCCGCTGAGCTAAATCCCCAGCCCCAACTGCTCTGTATTCTAACCAACTCTTGGAATTGTAAGTTTTTCTTCTCTTGCAGTCATTCCAAGAGGGGTACAGTAGTATGCTCTTATGGTTTGGACTTTTAAGTACTTAATGATCAATAATGTTAATATTTTTTCAAGTGATTTTTAAATTTAGTCCATGTGTCTTCTTGGGGTGGGGTATCTGTTCCAGTATTTTGCCATATATTTTATTTTATTGTGTCTTAGTCCTTTTAAATTGCTATAGCAATTAATGTTTTTGGATCATTGAACACAGCTGTTTGCAGTCTCTCTGTTTGAATGTCCACTTTGTGTTCTTTGATACTGTGATTTGAGCAACTATTTCCAAGATGATAATATGTAATCTATTAGCAGGTGATTTCTTACTATTATGTTTTTTTTTTTTTGTAGTTCTGTATTACGTGTACCCTTACACTGCTTTGTTTTGTTTTGTGTTTTTCTCTTTTTCCTCTTAAATAAAATTAAAAAAAATCTAATAAAAAAAATAAATTGCTATAGCAAAATATCATAGCCTGGGCAGCTCAGCAGCACAGGCACCTGCCTGGCATGTGCAAGGTCATGAGTTTGATTCCCAGTATATATATATATCATAAACTGGATAGCTTCTGTATAACAGCAGGGTAGGCATCTCATAAGGGCTGCTTTCTGGCTTGTAGATTGAACCTGATGGCTGTTTACTTATATGGTAGAAGACGTAAGGCAAGGCTACTCATTCTTAAATGCTTTCCTTTGTGACTTGTCACCTCCCAAAGGCCCTACATCATTTCTATGGGATGAGTTTAGATGCTCATGTTGGCCTTGAAGTTGGACTCCTCCTGCCTCAGCCTCTTGAGTGTCTGGTATTACAGGGGTGTGCCACTGTGCTTGACTTAAGCCCCACATCTTAGTACCATGACCTTGGTGTTTAGGACTTCAACCCGGGCACTTTTTGGAGGAATCCAAACATTCAGACCATAGCTTGCTCTTTGTTTTCTTTCTACATTCTGAAAGTTTTGAATATGATTTCTTTGTCAAGTATATGACTTAGAAATATTTTCCTTCAGTTTAATACTGAATAGGAGTAATAAAATTCCAATTGATATATTATCTGTCTGATTTATTGTTGATTGTATTTACTAACTTTAAAAAAATTACTTTTAACTGATACAGATAAACTGTACATATTTATAGGACATGCTATGTGATGTTTTTATACATGTTTTCAGTTTTATTTTTGTATTAGTACATGTTTGAAGTACAGAAGGGTTCCTTGTGGGAGCTGGTGCACGTACATAATACCTCCTGACTCTTTTTTACCACTGGCTCTTGGTCCCTTTTCTGTTTTTGAAATACGGAATATACCTAAAGAAGTGCCATGAATCCCCTGTGAGTGCCTCTTCAGCTCAAAATACATTCTAATTTCTCTTGAGAGGTTTCTTTTTTTGACACATGACTTATTTAGAAGTATATTATTTTTCGTACACTGGGGAATTTCCCCAATATCTTTCTGGTGTTAGTTTATTTTCATCAATTATATTATGGCTAGAGAAAATACTTTATATAACTTTAATTCATTAAAATGTATTAGCATTTGTTTTGTACCCCAGACTATGACCTGTGATTTTTTGTTTTGAAAAACATTTTTTTTCCAGACAGGGTCTTGCTATGTAGTTCAGGCTGGCCTTTAACTTACTCTGTGGCCCAGGCTGACCTTGAACTCATGGCTATCCTCCTGCCTTTGCCTGCCAGATGCTGGGATTACAGGTGGGCACTTCTGTGCCCAGATTTTTAAATTTCTTTTTATAGCTTATCTTGATGAATGTTTTGTGTGTGTTTATAAAGAACGTGATGACTGGAGATGTAGTTCAATGGTAGAGCACTTGCTGATCATGTGCAAGGCTTTGGGTCTGACCCCCAGCAACACATACACACACACACACACACACACACACACACACACACACCCCTCTGTATCTATTGTTTTCGGCAGGGTAGTTTACAAACATCAATTACCTTTTGTTGATTGATTGCATCGTGCAGGTCTTCCATCTTTAGTAATTTTCTGACTACATGTTCCATCAATTACTAAAAAAGGAGTTTGAGGCCCATGACTATAAATTGTAGAGAAAATGCTTCTGTTTCTATTGATTTTCACATCTATATTTTTGAAGCTGTGTTGTTAGCTGCAATATACATTTAGAACCATAATGTCTTGGAGTAGTGAGCCCTTTTTCATTAAGTAAAAGTAATTGCCTTATTCTGAAGTCTGTTTGGTATATTTACATAGCATTGTAAGCCTTCTTGTAATTATTGTTTTTGTGACACATCTTTTATTTAATCTATCTGTTTTTATATGTAAAGTGATTTCCTTATAGAAAGTATATCATTTGGTCTTGTTTTTTAATCCTATTTTATGCTCTCTGTTTTACAGTTTATGTGTCAAAATGTTTTTACTTTAATGTAGTTATCAATATAGTTGGTTTGAAATATACCATATTGCTAGTTTTCTATCGATTCTGTGTATTATTTCTTTTTTCTGATTTCTATTTATTTATTTATTTTTGTCTTCTTGCTATGCAGTTCGGCTGGCCTTGAACTCACTTTGTAGCCCAGGCTGGACTAAATATTCTGTGTTCTTGTAGAGTTCATATGTTGAAGCATCAAAGCTCAATGTGATGGTATGTGGAGACTGGGTATTTGGGAAGTAATTAGGGTTGGATGAGATTATAAATAGGGGACCCATGTCTAATGAGGTAGCTGTCATCAAGTCAGGAGGAGAGCCCTCTCTGGAAACTGGGTAGGCAGATACATTAAGCTGAGTTTTCCAGTCTCTGAAGTCTTGCAATTCAAACCACCAGACTATAGTATTTATTATGGCAGCTTGAGAAGACTAATATAACATTAAAAATTCATCAGAATATGCTATCAAATATGCTACTACTTTAGGTGTAGTATAAAGATCTTTTAACACTATACTCCCAATTCCTTGTTTCTACCCTTTTATTATTCTCAGACATTTTACTTTGACATGATACCTTATATTGTTAGTGTTCTTGCCTTAGGCTGTTGGCTTTCACTTGAAATGCAAGTAAACCATCATTGCATGTATATCTTTATTTATTACATTTCCAAGACTCCTCTTTGTGTAGGTCCAAGTATCTATCAGTATCGTGCAGCGGTTCCTTGGTTTATAAACTTAGTTTGTTTTATGATTTGGGGGAAGACGGCTGTGTTTGTGTTTGTGTGAATAAGATGGCCATGGTTGTGTTTGTCACCCTTTGCAGAGTTTGTGAATAGACGCAAAATTTTTCTAAATGATTTTTTTTTTTTTTGTGAACTGAATTGTTGGGAAACAGAAGTGTTTGTAAACTGAGGGATGACTATATTTCTTCTGCCTGAACAACTGCCTTTAACATTTCTTATAGTGTAAGTCTACTGGTAATAAGCTTCTCTCAGTTTTTGAGAAAAACTTTATCTCTTTTTCAGTTTTTCAAAGATATTTTAATGAATACAGAATTTTCCCTGGCCATTCCCTCCATTGGTCTCTTAAAAATAGACACCACTAGCTTCCAGAGTGATATGATCTAGCAGTAGCAGCTCTATAGGGATGTCTTATAAAATGGTATGACTTAAGTATCAAGCATCTTATTAGTAGATTAACAGTTGTTTACTGCACTTCCCCAGAGAATTTTGTTCCTCTACATTTTTATATTATTTTAAGGCTGAACTGTACCCTTTCACATCTCTATGTAAGTCATTACAAGCACTGATTGTTACAAGTGCTGAACGTAATGACATAAACAATTTTCAGGAAAACAATACATATCTTGTTGAATATAGCTCTGCATTTGATTGAAATTATTTGTTTAATGGAAGAAGTATTTTACTTTATTAGATCTCAAGTTAAATTTACTAGGGAAATTTAAATGTAGTTGGAGGAACCAGGCATGTTTTCATTGGGCTTCAGGTTATGCAAAATTGTTGGATGAAATTCTCTTCAGCATTATATAATTTGAGTGGACATTCAAGAATGCTCTTCATGGTGGCGATTGAAATGTGGTAGAGTATCCCCAAATCAATGTTTTATCTAGTGGGATAGTGTTATGGTTTATGTTCAGATGGCCTCCACCAAGCCTCATGCAATCATGGATGTGGCCAAATATAGTGTT
Organism: Cavia porcellus; assembly: GCF_034190915.1. Classification (NCBI taxonomy): domain Eukaryota; kingdom Metazoa; phylum Chordata; class Mammalia; order Rodentia; family Caviidae; genus Cavia; species Cavia porcellus. The sequence goes on from NW_026947487.1 coordinate 85,443,469, forward strand.
TGTGATTGGTTAGTTGTCTAGTGCTCAGATTGGTGGTGTGAGTGCTACACCCACTTAGGGGTGGAGCCAGCATACAGAGTAATGGCAGGAAGAAGGTGTGTCTATCTTTCCCTTTTGCTGTTTGTACTTGCTGTTTGCCGTAGTCATGAACTACTGCTCCTCAGCTATGTCATTTTGCCTTGGAGCCGACTGAGTATGGACTGAAACCTCCAACCTATAAGAAATAAACCTTCCCTTGCCTAACTTTGGGCATCAGGTATTTTGTCTCAACAACAAGAGACGAAACCAACTAAGACAGATAGTAGATGAGGCAATGAAAACAGAGGAATATCCAAATCACAGTTTAGAATTGTATTATAAATAAGAAGGAGGATTGGAAGACTGGAGGCTAAGACGCAACCACAGGTAGCATAAACAGGTAAACCTCTGCAACTTAAGAGGCCAGTGGACATTTTTATAGTTTCATGACAAATTTAGGTGAAATGCCTGATTTAGGTAGTACAGGAGAAGACATTCCGATGGTGAACAGAAGGGTTTATCCATCTGGTTTAGAAAGTTTGTGCCCTGCTATTTCTACTTCAAAGATGTAAGCTAAAACCAGGGTGGATATAGATTTTATTTCTGTATGATTCTGTATACAAATGGGGACAGAAATGAACCAGGGGAAGACTATATGAATGTGTAATGAAGCACCCTTCTTTCTCATATTTGTGATACAGAACATTAGGTGAGCTACCTCTTGATTCCTTAATTTCTGATGGAGATTAATCATTTTAAGGTAATTAATAGGAGTACTGAACCTTTTATTCACATGTATACAAATCATTAGCAGAGCAAGGTACCAGCTGGAGGCGGGTGATTTTCTAGCTCCTCCTGAGAATTCTTTGCAAATGAATACTTTTCAAATTTCCAAGCTTCATTGTTACTAAAAGAGGGAAGTGAATTGAATTTTAACACCCATGTTTAGCTCCCTCTGGTGCTATACTAGGGCCTTAGTAGAGTGCCCCAAGTGATCCACTGCATGGATTAAATGAATCTACTTATTTTTTTGCCTCGTTTAATTCTTTATCTACCGAATTCAGCATTCAGCCTTTCCCCTCAACTATACTCCTTTCTATTTCCCTCAAATGCTCTAGGTTGAGGCCAGAATTACCAGCTTAGGTCCTTTACATTTTCCCATATCAAATTCAACCCCAGCGACTGGCTCATATCCCAAAACAGGTGTGTCACTGATCCGACATTTTGTCCCTCTTTTAACTCCTTCAAATATTTCTGCTGGCCTTCCAGTTTGGAACAGTGTGTTTCTCTGTGGAATGCTCAAGTGCTTTGGACAAAAAGGAAATGCTCAGTGGTCTTAAAAAGTCCTAAAAATGAAAGCCAGTCCCTGTTAAGGATCTTTCTTTCCTTCCAGTCTTCTTTATCAGCTTTGAATATCCACTGTGTGCTAAGCTCAGTGTCTCAGTTACTTTTTACTTGTTTCTGAGACAAAATACCTGAAGCCCAAAGTTGGGAAAGGAAAGGTTTATTTCTTACAGCTTTTGGAGGTTTCAGTGCATACTCAGTTGGCTCCAAGGCAGGGTGGCATGGCAGGGCCGCAGTTCATGGCAGCTGTAAACAGCAAGGCGGAAACTGGCAAGAGAGCGAGACACCCCTTCTTCCTGCCATTACATCACATCCTGGCTCCACCCCTATGTGGATGTTGCACTGACACCATCAATCCAAGCACTAGACAATGAACCAATCACAGATGCACGATGTAAATGCATGAGGCCTGGGGGCCACTGAGATAAACCATGACACTCAGTAACATGTGGTTGCAAGGAGTGAGTCCGCTTTACACTTGGTTACGCTAAAACACAGGAAGGGCAAAGACTCTACAAAGGGTGAGAAACGCGCCCTCATGAATGGAATCATACACTAAAAAAGACAGTGGGAGCCATGGCAGCTTTTCTATTCCGTTTAAGACTACAAGCGGAATCAAGTGGCAAGGAGATGTGTGTAGAAGGAAATAGCTGGCTGTCTTTTGGATGTATCTGCCTTTTAAAGATGAAAAGATACTTTCTCTAGCTCCTCCCTCCTGCTCATCCATTTCTAAGGCGCAAGCCGGGCTGCAGCCCTTTTTAACCTTTACTAGTATGCAATCTCATGCTCTCTTCCTCCTCTCTCCTCCCCCCTTCTTCTATCTCTTTTTTACTCCCTCTTTTTCCTTCTCCTTTTTGTCTTAAGACAAAGTCTTACTAAATTGCCCAGCTGGCCTCAAACTCAGGATCTTCCTGCCTCAGCCTCTTCAGTAGCAACGTCTAGCTTTGCTTCCTCTTTTTAGTAGCTCCTAGACGTGAGCTTCATTATGCCTCACTACGTCAGTAGCATAGTTACTTCAGTGGTTTTCCACCTCCTCTTATCCATTCTCCAAGAGTAGTGTCTGACAAGTAGTAATTATCATTTAAATGAAGCAACCTCGATGATGTGTTAATTCCCTTGCCCTAAATGATCTGATCTTAATATCCAGGAAGATTCAGGCCTCTATTTGATTTTCCATTTGGCTGTCTCTAAACCTCAGTGTACTGCTTAGACGGTGATAGCATCTATTTTCTATTATGCTTGAGAAAAACAGATTTTTTTAGGGTTCTGGGCATTGAGCCTCAGGGTCTTAATTTTTTTTGAACTGGGGATCGAACTCACGACTGTGTGCTTGCAAGGCAGGCACTTATGCTGTGGAGCTAAATCCCCAGCCCAAGGCCCATTGTCTTGTGCTTGATAGGCAAACACTATCACTGAGCTACATCCCTAGTCATTTACTTTTTATTTTGAGATAGGGCTGCTAAATTGCTATGTTGCTCAAACTTGTGAGCTTCCTGCTTCAGCCTACCAGAGTGGTGGGATTACAAGTATGTGCCTCCATATTGGCTCCTACTGAAAACTCTTAGCGTAGTGTGCATAAGTATTTCCTGACTCTCTACTTTTGTTCCTTCTACTAGTAATGTGTTCTTTCTTTCTTTCACACTTTTGTCTATTAAAATTCTACTCACCTTTTAATTCAACTTCCTAATACTTAAGTCCATTTTGTGCTGCTGTGACAGGGTGTTACAAACTGGATAATTTATAAAGAATGGAAATTTATTTCTCATAGTCCTGGAGGCTGGGAACTCCAGGTTCAAGCGGTGGGCAGGTTTGGGCTCTGCTCCCTGGATGGTACCTGACACTGCTCCTTACAAGGCAGAAGGGCAGCAGAACCAGGAGACAAAAGAAGGTGTGATTAGTATTATTTTTTTAGTTTTAAAAAATGTTTATTGAAAAGCAACTATACTTCCACTTCATGGTAAGAAAAGAAAAAAAAAACACATAGTTTACAAGACTATTAAAATATAGATAAAAATAAATCTCACTATAAAATTTATAAGACCTATATACAGAAAATTAGAAAACACTGCAGAAAATCAAAAATTTCAAAAAACATTTTAAGGTGAAATATTTGAAGATAACAATTCTCTATGAAAATCCAAAAGATCTGAAATCATTAAAACTATTTTGAAAAGGAAGAACAAACTTTGGAAGAGTCACATGACATTATTTCCAGAATTACATTTATAATACCTTATAGTGTGGAGTTTTTAAAAGTGGATTTGAGATTGATTTTTATTTATAAGGATTTGAGATTGATTTTATTTATTTATAATTTTTATTTAAAAGTTCAGTGACCCATTATGCATATACAACTCTACATTGTTTTTAGAGATATTCCTAAAAAAATAAAGATTTAAAAATCAAATATAGATCCATTGAGTCCATTTTTTTTTGCTCCTATAAAAGAATACTACAGGCCAGTGAGGCAAACCTTTTAGAGATCAAGCATCCAAACTGCAGTCCCCAAGCCCCTTATTTATCTCAAAATGTCAACATTGTAATTAAACTTGAATAATGAGGCTTTAGTTTAGAAAAAAACAATTGCTATTTATTTATTTTACACAGAAAGTTGGACCCTGTTATAAAAGTCCTTTTATAGCAGTAGCAGTGCCACACCTTCCCTGGTGGGTCAGCTCCCAGAGCTCCCACCTCTCAACACGGGTTCAGTGCCAACTCAATTTTCACACACGCTTTGGAGGAGACAAACATTCAGACCACTGCAAAGCTCCTCTAGGAGCCTCTTGTTGTATATCATATTCACTTTCCTCAGAAACAACTAAGTTTTCTATCTCTTTCCTTTTTTCAGGAGTTACCAGCATTTACTAGGAGCTTATAATGTGTCATAGGGAATACAAATGTGAATTATTTCTTTCCTAAGGATTCTGCTGCTTTCTAGAGAAGACAGACACATCACACACATTCTTAGAGGTATTTAATGTTACCTTCTCAAAGACCACAGTGATCTTGAAATCATAAACCATATTTTACTTACTTTTGTGTCTTTCTTCAGTATTTAATACAGTATCTTATAGTAGGTTCTTAAAACAGTTGATGAATGAATAAAATAGTTAAATATTGGGCTGGGGATTTAGCTCAGCAGCATAAGCACCTGCCTTGCAAGCAGGCGGTCGTGAGTTCAACCCCTGGTACTGATAAAAGAAAAAAAGAAAAAAATATTTACTGTATACTTACTAGGCAGGTTACTATGGTTGGGTGTGGGGTGAATTTTACAAAAGAAGAATGAATCCTAGCTTTTCGTGTTAGGTAATGTCTCTGTTTTGTGTTGTTACATATATCTACAAATTGAAAAATTATTTTTGTCTTAAATACAAGAATAAATTAATGGGGCTGGGGATTTAGCTCAGGGACACAAGTGCCTGCCTTGCAAGCAGGCAGTCGTGAGTTCGATCCCTGGTACCAATAAAAAAAATTAATGTGCCAATCTTGTGTTGTTACATAAATGCATGCAAGGAATGGGGCGGGAATGGAAAGAAAGTGGCTTGTGAAACTTTGCAAAGGGACTACTTGGAAGGAAAAATGCTCATGTAGAAGTCACCTGTGGTCTGTTTGTTGCATGTCCAGTGTGGCCTGCTGAGGCTTGAAAGTGTTTATGTGGTGCAGTCCAGGGGTTAGTTGGGGGCTGTACAAACAAAGCAGAATTACAGAGTAAGGTGAACACACCCCTTGAAGTACACTTAGGGCCTTATACATATGTTAGGAAGGAAGAAAGGAAACAAGCCAAAAGCAACTTACCATGTGTCTGAATAAATAGAAGCTACAAAATAAGAGCAAGACCAAGATGGAGTTAATAAACGTGAGCCAAAATTGGAGACCAGTGAGGCAAATGAGATATTACTCTTATAATTATTATTTTATTAACAATACTATAACAACTTAATGTGTTTTCCCCCTTGCACTAGGCACCTCGCATATATTAACACATTTATTATTTAGAAGAGCACTTAATTATAGCTACCATTATAATGACTTTATGGATGAGGAAATTAAGGTTCAGTGGGGAAAGAAGAAGTTTGCCAAAGCTCACACAGCTAGCAAATAGCCATTGTGGTGCCCTGTCCTCCACAGAGCAAGGCTTCCCTGAATTATTCAGGCTGAGACTCTTCTTGGAGGTCACAGACGTGTTTTATGTCCAGCCACCTCCCCCGGCCCATCCTTTACAGCTCAGCTAAGGGGAAAAGCGTCTGCTTCGGCCTCATTCAACTTTAAGTGTGGGTACCACGATCTTTTTCAAGTTTTCTGCCTCCAGATTTTCTTCGCGATGCTCTAGTGCTTACAAAAGCGCAGATCAGACGTGAGAGCAATTTTCACCAAGGAGGAACGAGAGATGGCTGAAAAATGCACCAGGTTAGCGGGGTGTGGTGTTGTTGCTTATAATCCCTGCATTCTGGGAGGCTGAGGTAAAAGGTTGCAAATTCTATCCCAGCCTGGGCATTTAAGTGGCTTTATGAGACTCTGTCTCAAAACAACCAACCAACCATCAAACACATCAGAAAAAAAAAAAAAAACAGTCCTTTTGTCCTTCAGGGGGCCAATCCTGAGATGCTTTCTGTGTGGGTTCTTAGAAGTTCCTCTGGGGATGAACTCCCTTTGACCCAGAAATAAATAGGTGATCAACCCATCCCTGGGTTTTTCTCCTTCGCTTTTAACTCCTACTGTCCTGCTTTCTAACTTCCTCTGCATTCACCTGGTTTCAGGTTCTGCATTCAGAGGAACCCACATAATAATCTGCCGCAGGTGTCACATCAAGATCAAACTCCCTGGGGACCTTTAGGGGAACACCAGGTACTTATCAGAATCGGTTAGTTCCATACATATCGATGCTTTGGAACTGGATGGCAGAGAAACGTGTTTTTAAAGAAAACCTACCTTTTGACGTGGTGGTGGTTAAAGTTATCTAAAGATTTCTCACGTCTTCATTTTTCAGAGTTCCTGTAATGAAGGCCCATGGGATTGATTTCTAGAAATTGTGCTTATTTAAGAAAAAAAATTAGACGCAAATAAAGGCAGCTGTGTGTTCCAACTTTCAAAGAACTGATTTAGGTTGTTAGCCGCAGCGGCCACGAGGGGGCAGTCTCACACCGGGCTGCGAGGCGGAAGCGACGCGGTTGCCACGGCGGCTTTTCTTTCCCCTTGTGTGCACAGAAAGTAAAACTCACAGTTTCCGAAGCCCACTGATTTTTCAGTACCCCTCTCCCCCTTTTTATGGAGCACCTGAGTGCAGGCCCAGGTTCGCTTCGCAGCACATCAGAGGAGGCGCGCGGCTCCGCAGCTCACCCGAGCGCCTTTTGATTAGAGCGGGAAGCAGACTGCAGACGCCTGCGCGGGCCGCCGACCGCCCGGGCGCCTTTGTGGTTTCCCGGCGCGGTCGGAGCTGCGGCGCCAGCCCGCGGCGGGGAGGGTGGCCCGCGCCTTTGCAAAACAGGCGCCTTCTTCCTGGGCGCCCTCCTCCCAGCAACGGCTCGCAGGAACGACCCCAGCTTGCCGCTTTCTCCCCATCCGCTGCTCCCCGTGCACAGCGAGCAGGCACCCGAGTGGGCCGGGGAGAACTATTCCTGCGTTTGCTCCTTTCCCAGGCCTGGGCTGCTTATCCCCGCGATCGACACGCGGTGCTCAAGCAAAAACCCACCAGAGTGGCTCCCCGAGTTTTCTCACCGCCGCTCACATTTACCCAGTGTCTGTACAGATTCTGTGGACTTTTCCTGCAGGACATCCCTCCGGTTTCCACCGGTTCCTACGCGCTCCTCTCTTACCAGGCCGCCAGACGCCGCTTCTCGGCGTGTCAAGCCCCCCCCCCCCCCAATCCAGCCTGGGATGATCTTCAAACAAACTTTTTATTTGTGCACGTTTACAGTGCACAGTGACTACATTCGCTGTGGGGAGACTGTGCGTGGACAGAACGCCTCTCCATTCTTTTTACCTCCTCTCTCCGCCCTTTCACTGCCTCTGTCTCTTGGTCCTGTCCCCTTTGCAAAAGACAAATCCCTGTTTTCTGTGATCTGTCTTTTAGTTTGCTCTTTAAATTATTTACACGTCAGTTTTCTCATATAAGACAGACCATATATATATAAGCTTTGTGTCTGATTTATTTCACGTAAGAGTGTAAGATGATCTTTTAAAAATGTATTTTTATTTTTCATTAATACACAGCTATATATTTATAGGTGCAGTGTAACATTTTGATGCGTGTACACAATATGAAAAGATCAGATCAGAGAAATTGGTGTATATATCACTTCAGACATTTATTATTTCTTTGTGTTGTGTTCTAGCTCTTTTGAAATAATTAGTTGTTGTCAAGCCAGGCATGATGGTGAACGCACTTGGGATGCCGAGGCACAAGATCACCGTGAGTTTGAGGCCTGCCTGGGCTACATAGTGAGTTTAAAGTCAGCTGGAACTCTGTAGTGAGACCCTGTCTCAAAAAAGAAAAAATCGTCAATCACAGTTTCCTTCTCTTCTGTAGAAAGTTAGAAGGTGTTTCCCCCCATCTCACTGGACATTTGTATCCATTATTAACCATCCTCTCTCCAGCCTCCCATTCCCCACACCTTTCCCAGGCTCTGGAAATCAGTACTCTACTTTTTAGCTTCTGCGTATAAGAATATGTGGTATTTGTCTTTCTGTGCCTGATTTGCTTCATCTGACACAATGTCCTCCAGTTTCATCCATGTTGCTACAAATGACAGAATTTCACTCTTTTTTATGGCCAAATAGTATTCCTTAATATCTATCAAGCACTCTATTAATCACTTTTACTTACCTATTCTCAAAGTGATTGTTAAAAGGGAATTCAGATCACTTCTCTGGTTAACACCCTCCGGTAGATTTTGTTTCACTTGGAAGAAAATGCACAATTGTACCATGGACATGCGCAATTGTCAGGTCCTCTATTCTCTACCCACTGCCTGTCCAATCTCTTCTCATAGCCCTGTCTCCCTCACTCTTGCAGTTCTAAACATCTTCATCTTGTCTTCTTCCTCATCCTTTCCTCCTCCCCCTCTTTTCTTCTTTTTTCCTTCCTTTTCCACCTCCCCCCCACCCCTCCTCCCTGTCTTTAATTTTGATGCTGGGGATAGAACTCAGGACCTAGCGCATGCGAGGCCCGTGCTGTACCACCAAGCTGCATCCCCAGGGACAGGGTCTTACTAAGTTGCCCGGGCTGGCCTTGAACTTGGGATCTTCCTGCCTTAGCCTTCTGATAGCTGGGATGGCAGGTACATGCTGTGCCCTGCTTCTTGTGTTCTTACGCAGTCTTAGGGCTCTGCACCAAAGGCTCCCTTCTGCTTCTATGCTGTTCCTTCTGGTCTTCTTGTGGATAGCGCTTTGGGCCATTCAAGTCCAGCTGCAGTGTCACCTTCAGGGGGAGCTGCTGTGGTCACTCCAACCCTGGTCATCACTCAGTCACCCTCACATCTGTGTCAGTCAGCTTGTTCATCACTGTGGCACACCTGAGACGATCAATTTATAAAGGAAAAAAAGATTTATTTTGGCTGACAGTTTTGGAAATTCTAGCCCATGATTACCTGGTCGTGTTGCTTTTGGGGCTGTGAGAAGGTGGCCCCAAGCAGGTGGCAAAGCAAACACACTTATGGTGAGCAGCACCAAGCAAAAGAAAGAGGAAAGTAGGTGGGGGGCACAGTCCCCATTAAGGGTGCACCCCAGTGACTCTAAGACCTCCCACATCTAATGTCTCCTTCATCTTCCAACAGTACCCAGCTGGAGTCCAAGCCTTTACCACGTGGGCTTTTGGGGGCAACATTCTGGGACCAGATGATAGCAACATCCTTCCATTTTACTTTATTCATTTTTATTTTAAAGATAGTAAAACCCAAGAAGACAAACAGAACAAAGCCAATCAAAACAAAGCAGGAAAATTGGTGCAAAACTTCCAAGTAGGATACCAGGACAACAACAGTGGCTACCTTAGCATCCTCCTAGTCAATGTTCTGTAACAGTGACACTACCTGCGTTTTCTTTCTGTTTGTTTGTTGTCTGTCAGTGCTGTGAAGGATGGGATAATGTCTGCTTTGGTTGCCCAGCCAGTTCGTGGTGACAAAACCAGGCCAACACCCGCAGGGTGCTCGGGGACATTACTGGGTAAGTAAACGACTAAGCAGTGGAAGTGGCAGATCTGATCCTGCAGAGGGTGGGCCGAGTGGATCCCTGTTACCTTTCCCTTTGACTCTGGGGGAGTCGTTTCTTTTCTCTGAGCATACATTTCCTCTTTCAGGTTAATAATATCCAGTGACATGTTTATTCTAATCCACGAACAGGCTTCTTAGGAACTTCTGAAGAAGTTTTTGAGGCACTCTGAGTGGAAAAGCCCCTCGCTGACTAAAAGTTTTGAACACTCTTGAAACTGGTAGGAAGCACTAAAATTTAATGGCTCTTATCATTACATCCGCTCACTTTCATGTAATGAATTGAAACCCGAAGTCGCCGGAACTTTTGAAGTGTCCTCTGAAACCGATCCTAGGTCACAGAGCAGCCCCAGCTGGCCCTCCAAGATGGCGGCTCCCTGAGTGGGAGGTCAGGCTGCCTTCTCCCTGTGCCTGTGGTTAGTGGGACCTGGTTTGAAATTCTGAACCTGCTATTTCAGAAACAATTTAAGCACAGCGTATCCATTCTGTCTCATTGTACTTTAGGTTTTTATCTAAATGAGGCAACAATTACAGATCCAGACTCTTTAGGATGTTAAAGTGCTATTCATAACTAGCCAGGAAAGGTCACCAAATAAATACTTTGACGTCTGCTGAGAAGGGAGATTAGTGAGAGCCTTGACTCTGTGCTCACCCACACCCCAGGGTGTGGGAGCCTTTTTATTCCCTCTCAATTCCTTTGTTGCTTTGGGATTCTGCTGTGCTACTGAGCTTTAGTTTCTTGAAAAGGTCTTTCATCAACCCTGTTGACTCTACGCTAAGATTCCCTCCTCTCTCCTCGCCTACATTTGGGTCAGGCTGTACCAAAGGAGAAGGTTATCTGGGCTGTTAAACCTTTGACTTGGTGTCTTTTGAAGAGTGCATTTTGCATTTTGTTATGTCAGGATTGTAATTAGATCCGTTAATTAAGGGAAGAATGAACTTTTCCCAAACTCCGCACCTCTTTGAATTTTTGATAAGTTTGCTTAGGTTGCTGCTGACCTTTGCTAAGGGGTATGCCACTGCTCATTAATTGGCAAATTTTAATGAGGGGAGTTGATGAATGTGCTGGCCTTGACAATAAATAAAGCTAGCTACCACGCCAGGCCTTACCTCCTTCAGTTGCTTCAAAGTATGTCGTGTTTCTTGACTAGTGACCATTAAATTTAGGACATTCAGCTGCCATTTTAATGTATGACTGAGCCAGACACTGCTCTAGAGAATTCTTCATTCACTGTTTTAGTCTTATAATCTCAGTGTACTTGTTTTATGGAAGGGAAAACTGGAGCATATGGAAAGGAATAACTTGAGTAGGGAATATTATTAGTTAATAATGATCATTATAGCCAGTACTGAATTGAATTCTACTTATCTAAGCATTCTTCTAAGCTTTTTACACATTTTGTATCACTTAATACACAGACTAGGCCCAAGAACTATGCATGATTTTTCTCCACTTTGCAATGAGGTCCTAGATACAGAAAGTCAGAGTAGCTGTCTCAAGTCACACAGCTGACAGATGGCAGAGTCAAGATTTAAACCCAGGTAGCAGGATGGTAGAGCTAAGACTCTCAGTGGTTCTGAGTGGGTAGCAGCCAGAGTTCTAACTAATGTCACTGTCATGTAAAAGCCTGTGCTTCTCCTCCATTAGTTATTTTATCCTTGATCTCTATCTACTGAGGTTGTATGTATGAAAATGAATTTTTGTGTTTGAATTGGGTAGTTTTAGTTCCATGGCTGTATTTAATTTATAATTCTTCTAGATTTGTAATAGCACCTAAAATATTCCCCAATAATTCCAGACATTTAGAATACAAAGAAGAAGGAAAATGGAAGAATACAAAGAAGAGTAACATTCACATTCATCCCTGCCTCCCACATACATTCATAGACTTCTGTCCTCAAATATGAATTTTCACTTTCCCTCAAATTCCAGGGAGCTATGACACTTCAGAGTGTAATTAGAGGCATAGCATTTAATAGATAGAATGAGTGATGGAAAATTTACTTGGTGATCAGAGTTTGGGAGGTTAATTGTGGCTTTATAGTGACACTTACTGTGACTCTTTGGGTTGTAGTGGGTAAGAAGGTACAGTATTTTCTGCTTGGTGGCATTGACAGGAAAACAGAGAAAGCCTGAAAGCAGTCATGAGTAACTCTTCAGTGCTCCTTTAAAGATCTCCAACATACTTTAACTTCCAGAGATTATGAAATATAGTTCTTACCATTTGCAGTCCCTCTAGCAGTCTATAATAACAATACTCTTAAAAAGAATAACTGTTCAACAGTTTAAAATACACACCAGTACTCACAGCTGCCAAAAGCACTTCCCCGTTTTTTGCTAAAGACATTCTCCTTTGCAAAATGTCACCATTTTTAGACTTTCTGTTTTTGAACATTGCCATAAGTGATTTCTTAGAAATATCTCCCAACTGTCGGTGAAGACAATTCAATGTCACTGGGTAGCTGGTTCATTTGGGGGAAATGTTGCTCACATTGTGTTCTCCTCATGTTCTGTTATGCCTCTTTCCGAGTGGGGGCACTGAGGCAGAGAATCTCAATGTCTTGCCAAGCTGTCAATTAGCAAATATTTTGCTGAAGTGCCCTGATGATGAATCTCAAAATTAACCTGGTCTTGGCTTTCCACTACTGTGACAAGTTGCTGAGAGTAACTTGAAGGAGGAAAGACGTATTTGTGGCTCATGGTTTTGGAGGTTTCAGTCCATGGTCATCATATTTCATTACTTTTAGGTCTGCAGTGAGGCAGAACATCATGGTGGAAGGGCCTGGAAGAAGCCAACTGCTCAGTTCGTGGCAGTCAAGAATCAGAGAAAGAGGAAAGAGTCATGGAGGAAGAGGCTGGGGGCAAGATATACAAGGGCACAAGGGCTGATGAAAAATACCAGGTGTGTCAAAGAGAAAAAAATCACAGTAAAACACACATTGCCATCAATCTGCCTCAAAATAAGCCCCTCACTTTGAACATACTCATCCTGTCATTACTACTTTCTGAAGTAGTTTTAGAAGCCCTCTTTTGTGAGAATCTTTATGAGATCCGATAAAAAACACAGTGAATGCTGTTGCCAAGTGCCAGCCAATGGAAAGGCAGGTTTGTAAAAATGTTATGATGTGTCCTTATCTACTTTATTCAGCCTATCAGACACAGTGTGACTTCTGCCTCTTCAAATTAAAAGTGAGCAGGAAAGGCAAGTGTTTTGAATTGATCTGGGACACTGGGCCATCAGAACAGCACAAGTAAAAATACTCAGCAAAGAAGACTTCCAGAGATGCTTCAGAAAGTGGCGAGAATGATGGGATACAGGTACCAAAGAACAGCCAGGCTTGGTGGTGCACATCTGTAATCTCAGCACTTGGGAGGCTGAGGGCAACCTGGCTACAGCGGAGGGAGTTCAAAGCCAACTGAACTGCAGAGTGAGACCCTGGGTAAAAAAATGTGCTGAAGAAAAACAACAAAACCTTAAACACTCACCGTAGCTTTGGTCATGCTGCATTGTCCCGAGGCCATGCCTTGAAGACCCACTCTTCAGCTAGGCCCTTCTTCTGTGTCCATCATCTCTCAGTAATAACATCAAACTATGATCCCATCAATGAATGAATCTATTGAGTGTGAAATTCCTAAAAGTATCAGCAAGGAGCCTTCAACAGTGATCCGTTTGGAAGAACATTTTGGATCCCATATTCAATACATAATGCTATGTATTGATAGATGCCTTATGATCCAGCAGCATACTGAAGTCCTTGTTACCCTTAGGACCATGGACACAGATTGTCAGATATGGATAGGAGTTCTTTTCAGATACTGATAGGAGGAGGCACATGCTTGCTTAAACTTTTTTTTTTTTTTAAATTTTGGTACTGGAGATCGAACTCACAACCTCACGTTTTCAGGCAAGTTCTGGGCCAATGAGCTACATCCCCTGCCTAGAACTTCATGTTAATGTCACAGATATATCCAGAACTCAGGTGACTGAATCTCAGAAAATAGCATTTCTGGCTAAAAATATCTCCTGAGCTCATGGAAAAAGTTTTTATAAATTGCAATTATAGGAAAAAGTGAGAGCAAACCTTCCTTCCACCAGGCCTGGCCTCGCTCTTCTGTTGGGATAGATACACAATAAGAAACAAGTCCAGTACTGCCAGGAGGAGAATCCTAGAAAGTTTATAGTGAAGCCTGTGTCTGAATGGAGCCTTGGAAGGTGGATGAGATTTCTATTTCACGATGTGAAATAGTTTCTTATCAAAGACCTGTTTTCCCTCTCAGTAGTGTGTGATTAAAGAGGCAAAGCATCTTCAGGAGAGAAGGATTCTAAGACCTTGTGGCTTTCTGTTTTCTTCTGTGCTTCTGCTACAGAGGCAAGAAATAAATATGTTCAATAATCTACAAATTCTGAAAAGAGCAAAGCCAAGAATGTGTTAAAAAATACAGAAAAAATGCAATCCAGAAAAATCTGAATAGCCTGTATACTCTGATTGCGACTACTATGATCAATACCTGAGTCAGTCCACTTAGAAACTAGAAAAGGTTTCTTTGTGCTCATGGTTGCAGAGGTTCCAGTCCATGAGCAGCTGGCCCTGTTGCTGTTAGGGAGGCAGCACCTTATTGTAGAAAGGGAAGTAGTGGGGGTCCCAGTGGCCCCTCCAGGTGGCGCTCAGTGACCTGAAGGTATTCTGCCTGGCTGCAGCTCCTCAAGCTTCCTCCACTTCTTGACCGCCCCGCAGGCTGGGGTCCACGCCTTTATATACAGGTCTTTGGGGAGATCCAAACTACAGCAAACTCATTACAATTTTGGAAACAGTGAATCAGCAGACTGCTAATATCACCTTTTATAGTGCTTGCAAGGAGGTAGACTGTGTTCCTATGTGTTCCTTTAGCTTACACTCAGGAGGATCATGAAGCCGCTGTATTATTATAATTGGAGCACAGCAGTCCCATCTTACAGGACAAGAACCAAAACCTTTATGAGTGCTGAATCAAGGGTCAACTTTTCAAGTATTTGAAATAGCACTTTTTAAGGTTTATTAAAAACAGAAAAATAGTAAGCTTGGTCTTCCTTCTCATATTCTGTCTTTAAGATTTCTCTCCAGAACCACCATCTAGATCTCCAAGTTCTTTTTTTGCCCAAGCTAGTATTTCATCTAGATTAGTAACACTGTATCCTGGAAAAACATGTTGTTTCTTGGAACTGAGTCTGGCATTTGCTGGGGACAATGCATTCTGAATTCTCCCAAAAGTGGCCCAGGTGCAAACTTGGCTTGGTTAGTTTATTTGGGAAGCGACATTAAAAAGCAAGAATGAGAAAAAATGGAGGAAGATACCGGAGAGCAGGAGAATCCAGTGCAAATCTTATGAAGTTCATTACTACTGGTGGTGGAGGTTCAGTTCTGCAGAGAATGCCTGAGAAGATTACAGAATGAATTCTCATTTGAAGGGAGGGATATTGTCCTTGAATTTGTGGCCGAGATAGGCTCCTTGGGTCTGTTCACCAAAATGGTTTGTGATGACATTGTCAAGGTAACTGGTAACTGGAAAGGAATAAGAATTGTAGTGGAACGGATCGTTCAGTATGGAACAGGTCCAGGATTTGAGGTAGAAGTGTCTCTGCTCAGAAAGAAACTTCAAAAGAAAGATCGAAACACAAAAGCATTAAGTTCAGTGGAGACAGTTCTTTAGATGGGAATTTCAACAGTGTCTGACAGATATGGCCTTGATCTTTAGCTGGACAATTTTCTGGAACTATTAAAAAGTCCTGGGGACATTCTGGCATGTTAAGCTATAGTGAAAATGGCCACCATCCTCATCACGGCTAAAGTCATTAAATCTGCAGTGGTACAGCTGCATGCCCAGATAGGCAAGGAAAATATTTCAGTAAAGGATTGTCTGATAACCAGTAGAACAAAATAAGACAAAAGTAAACAAGCACATAAGCATGTTGCTAGTTGGCTGGAGACAGTTGCAGAGGAGGTGGATACCTCCCAAGAGGTGATAAGAAAATTTTGGGTAATATGGTATTATTTTGATTGTTATGATGGTTTCATGAATGTTTGCATATGTTATCACTGGTCAGTTTGTACATTTTAGACATAGCAGTTCATTGGATCAATTTTACAACAATATCATCAATTAAATTTTTTTAAGCCAGGGTTTTTCTATGTATTCCATGTATTCCAGAATGGTCTTG
Organism: Cavia porcellus; assembly: GCF_034190915.1. Classification (NCBI taxonomy): domain Eukaryota; kingdom Metazoa; phylum Chordata; class Mammalia; order Rodentia; family Caviidae; genus Cavia; species Cavia porcellus. The sequence goes on from NW_026947487.1 coordinate 85,459,232, forward strand.
AATTCACTGTGTAGTCCAGGCCTATCTCAAACTCACAGCGATCCTTCTGACTCAGCCTCCAAGGTGCTGGGATTGTGGGAATCTGTCATCATGCCTGGCTTTATAAAATTAATTAATTGGATTGAAATAATTGTTCTATTGGGTGTCTTAAAATTTAGCTATCCAAAATAACTTCTAACTCAGAACCAAGTATTAATTTTCCTAAATTGCATTTAAGTTAAAAAGAATCCCCCCTTTTTAAAAAAGATTATTCAATTTTATTGATGTTCTTTTTCTAGTGTGGCCATTCTTAGATAGGAAGGAGCATCAAGGATGCATTTCATGTCTTCATCGTGATGTGCTGCTCTTTTGGAAACTGATGTCTTACTTTTTGCATCAGCAATTAATTGGGGCTGACAATATCCTTCGCTCAGGAGCGTTGGCCCTTAACCCTGTACTTCCTGCTCGCAACGCTAATGTCCACTTCTTTCCCTGAGAACAGGAACATCTACAGGACTGTCAGAAACACATGCACCCTGAGTAAGATACCAAGTCTGTGTCTGTTCAAAAACTGGGCCAACCTCTAAAACTACAATTTGACCATCCCAAAGAAAAAGTCTTATTTCTGATTCCTTACTGGGATTCTAATATCTAGCTAAAATATATGGATCAGAATCCACATGGATGCTACCTAGTCTCTTGGGCCTCAGTTTTCTAGTTCAAAGTATTGGTTTATTGGCTAAGATCATATTTAATAGTGCTTCCTATAATGCATTTTTGGAATTGGTTGCTAGAAGCCATTTTGTGGCTCACTGCTAACTTACCAAATACAGCTGTATTTTTGTTCCAAATGTTAATATTTAATCAGCTCTAAGGTAAAATTCAAATGTAATTCATTAAGAAACTTGGTGTTGAGTCAAATGTAATGGACATGAAAAATGCTTTTTCATTAGTGTCCATTGGCTTTATTGGTTTAAGAATTCTGGCTCCGATGGAATGAATAGCAAAATTATTCTCTGTTCAAACAAACTGAGTGTGTCTGAGTAAAAATAAAATAAAAGCCAGGAGGCTTTCCAATTGCCTTTCACTAATTGTGATGTATTGATTTTCTATGCTACATTAATGTCTACAAAGCTCTCCTTTGGCTAATCCAAAAGACAAATGAATTTAATGAAAGTTTTTATTTCAAAGTGTGCATAAAAGTAAAGGTTGGAGAAAGGCATACATGAGTGGGCCTGGGCACACAAAAAGATCATTGTTTAATTTTTACACAGGAGGAGTAGCAGAGCCTACCTTCAAGAAATTATTTGTATATAGTTTTATGTCCTTTGACTATAGGGTTTGATAAAGTTGATCTCTTGAAAAATAACAACTTAATTTTTAATACCTGTATGTTCGAAATAATAATAGTTTTGGTTCCCTATGTTTTGGTTAGATTTAGCAAAAAAAATCAATTCAAATTATACATAATCATACCAAATTAATCAAGCATAATGACACCAAATTTGTGTAGCTTTTTTAGTGAATACAAGTAGCTAGGAGTGTTGATGCATGCCTGTAACTGTAATCCCAGCACTCTGGAAGCTGAAGCAGGAGAGTTGACGCAAGGTCAAGGCCAGACTAGGCTGCAGAGCCAGACTCTGTCTCAAAAAAAAAAAAAAAAGAAAAGAAAAGAAAAAAAAAAGACAAAGAAATTCAATAAATGGAAAGATGGAATGAAGAAGGAAAGAAAATTATTCTGAGAGCATGTTCTGTACTGTATACCAGTAATCACTGCTTTACATCTAATTATCAATTTTCAGCAGTTTAGAGGACATTGTTGCCCTTATGTTGACATTTTAAAATTCAGCTATGGACTTTGTTAAGCTGCAGGAAATTCTGCATTCTGCCATGGTGACTGCTGCTGTGAATTTCCATCTGCAAGTCCCGAGAGAGGGGCACAGTTCTTTCTCTTTTACTGCCTGACTCCCTGGCTCTCTTCTTTCATTTCCTGTAGTAGGGTTTGTCAGATCCTAACCCATGGTCCAGATCTCACCTGATGCCTGTTTTTGTATGGACTGTGAGTTGAGTGGATTTTATGTTTTTAAATGATTAAAGAAGATAAAAAGAAAGGTAATAGCTCATTTCATGTGAAAATAATGTTAAGTTAAAAATTCAGTGCATATAACTGAAGTTTTTTTGGGATATAGCTGCATTTATCTGCTTATGTCCAACAGCGGCAGAGCTGAGTGGTTAGGACTAGGGAAGGGGAGGGAAGGGGAGGGAACGGGAGGGGAGGGGAGGGGAGGGGAGGGAAGGGGAGGGAAGGGGAGGCAAGGCAAGGCTGTAAAGCCTAGCACATTTGCTGTCTGGCTTTTATGGAAAGTGTTGGTTGAACTTTGTCTTGGGTCATAGCAGAGATTTTTCTGAGGGTTAATACCTGATGCTTGAAGAAGGAGGGAGGAAGAGAGAGAGGGAGAAGGAGAGAAAGAGAGAAGGCCATGACTGGCTTCCTGATTCTTGCTGGAACTGAGTCAAAGTGACCAGACAGAGCCAACACGGTGAATTGCCTGGTTCCTTGGCCTTAAGGGAAGGGATAGAAGTCGGCCTGGCTGATGGAGCTCTCTTGGATCCTTTTTTATTTCCCCTAAAGGACTTCTACCAAGGTTGGCAGCACAGAAAGAATTGTTTCATTTTAAGAAAACTCCAGGAGTATAGTCTGGACCTGAGGTTTGTCCAAGACTAGTAAACTGATACCATACAGCTCCTAAGTGCCGGTTTATTCACTCTTACGATCTAAATTAGACTGGTTAAAATTTATCACCACATCTTTTTTTCATCTCCTTAAAAAAAAGAATCAACAGTCTTGGAATATACTCATATTCTGGGCTGTTTTAACCAGTGTGGACATCTGAAAAATGGGATGATATCATTCATTTCACTGAGTTTATCAAAACCACTACAATTTAAATAACTTGTCCAAGGTCTATATTGGCCCAAATGACACAGTGGGGATGTGAATCTGACTTTTTCAACTGCAAACTTTCTCCTTTGGAGCTGGGTGTAGTGGTGCACGCCTGTAATCCCAGCACTCAGGAGGCTGAAGTAGGATCAGCCTGGATTACATGGTCAGCTCAAGAGCAGCCTGAGCTATGTAGTGAGACTCTATCTCAAAAACCAAAACAACAATATCAACAACAACAACAACAATAACAACAACATTCAGTACCACCAACAGAAATACACCTCAAATCTAAAAAAAAACCCCAATAAACCAAAAACTTTCTCTTTTGGGTGTTCTTTATGAGTACATGTGTGCTTTCCCTTGCATGTTTAGAAAATTTTCCTCCCCTCCCCTCCCCTCCCCTTCCCTCCCCTTCCCTCCCCTTCCCCCCTCCCCTCCTTTCCTTCCTCCCCTTCCCTCCCCCTTGCCCTCTTTGAGACAGGGTTTTGCTACGCAGTGCAGGCTGGCCTTGAACTCACTTTGTTACCCAGGCTGGCCTTGAACTTGAAGTGATGCTTCTGCCTCAGTCTCTTGAGTGATCCCAACAGACACGTGCTACCATGCCTGGCTAGATGTTTGGCAGATTTTCTGAGTTCACAGATTTCCATATAGTGGCCTATAGGCACCTTGGAAAGAATGTATGTGCTCGTATTTTGGGACAAGAAAGACCCAGTGTTGATTCACCATTTTGATACTTATTAAATGAGGAATGTCTCTTTAGAATTTCTATTGGCATCTATAAAATGGGAGAGTAATAATGTTATTAGTGGAAAATTTGGAAAAATCACAAAAAGATAACAAATGTAAAGCATCTTTTACAGCCTGGCACTCAGCAAGTGTTCTTGGACCACAGCTGTTATTTATTCTAACTGGATAAAAGTGGGCTCTCATTTGGTAGTACTTTACTCTTGCCATTGTGGAGCACTCATTTGTCTTTTACTACTTCAGATTTAAGTTTTTTTAAAACAAAGTTCAGATGTGCACTGTTGAATTCCCCTTGGATTTGGCTGCATTTTTGAAAGCTTTCATATGTGTTTAAAAGTTGTCCCGGGGGAAAGTGACTTGGGGGGATGGATATCATTGAGGCGACCTCTGGTGATTTTTGACAAGGTCTTTAGAGCTGATGAGGCTGGCAGGGGAAGGAGGCTTCACAGTGCTTCTTGATCCCCTAGGCGTGGAAATTAGCACAGCTTAGGAGTACAATGAGACAATTGTAGGTCTGCTATAGGCAGCCCACAATTAGCCTCCAGATTCAACATCTCTGTTCTAAGAATTGCAGTGATGGGAGACACTTCATTTCAAAGAACAGGCTGAGCATGCTGCTCTCTGCGAAGATGTTAACAAATGCACTTTTAAAATGTTTCCATGTGGGACAGTTATGTTAAAAAAAGCGCTGTGTGCATTAATGTGCTGTGTAAGGGTTTTAAATAGAGGAATATTTTGTTAATTTCATACTGCTAACTTTCTACTTCCACAAAGTTCTGCCCCAATATCTACATCTACATCCACACAGGTGCCTAATTTATCAATAAGGCGAATCAGTGGAACACCCCAACGGGCCAATGACATGTACAGAAATCAGATGTGTCCTGGTACCACCTTTCAGCCTTGCACTGTTCCCTTCTTGTTGAACAATTTCCTGTGATAAACTCTATCTCAGGATATATATGAAGGCGAAAACGTAAGAGAATTTAACTAACTTCAGCCAAACTCTCCTAGAATAAAACAAGGCTCATAACTATTGAACAATATGTAAGTGATGGATATGTAAACATTCATGGAGTTAAATTTGACAGGAAATGGTGAAGACTCTTTTATGTTCTTAACTAATAGTTTTAGTGTCGGCCAGATTGTTGGTTACTCCTCTTAAAAAAGAGTCAGCCACAAAAGCAGAGTAATTGTATTTTGTCTGTCAAATTGTCCAGAAGGAAATTCAGAAATAGTATATGAAATCTGCCCTTATCTGGAATTTTTTTTCTCCATTTAGTGGGGACACATTTCATCAATGCCTGAGTCTGCTTGTACTTTATGAGCAAAGCTGCCACTCAGTCTCCCAAATTTCAGTGTTTCACTGATTCTCCTTGTATGGGTCATTACTTAATCTGGACTCTTTAGATTTTGGTCTGCATAATTAGCATTTCCTCCCCATTTGCATTTGGACTGCGATGCAAGACACTTCTGAATAAAAAAGCCTTCACTACCACAAGCCAGTGCTCATGTCTCCGGGCTTTTTATGTTCAATTTCACACTGACGTGATACCGGGGGCTAGGGCCCGGCATGAGGGTAAACAAAGGTGACACGGACACTTCACATTCAGTGTGTCCCAGATTAGATTGCCTCTTGCTCAGCCTGCCTTGTCTAATATGACTCGCTTCTTCCCCAAATGGCCTTTTTTGGGAACTGACATATCCACCCTTACCCCATCATCAAACTGTTAAGACTTACTTTTGCTGTGTCTCCTCTCCCCACTCTTTTTTTAACTTCTTGCCTATATCCAATGACAAATCCTATTCCACTTCCATATTATTTCTCTGTGTCCCATCCCACTTTCATTTAAGACTCCCTCATCTTATGCTTCTTCCATGCTTCAATGGCCAGATTGCCTTGATTCCACTTTTTCTCTTCTGTTTCATTTTCTTTATCTCAGTCAATTAGATGATTGCGGTAAGCAGTTTAGATTATGTCATTACACTGTTAAAACACTTCATGCCATCAAAACAAAGCTCACACCCCTAACATGATTCAGAAGCTCGCACATACTCTGGCTCCCACCTATTTCTTTTCATTTCTTTTTGGTACCAGAAAGCAAACTCAGGACCTCACATTTGACCAGGCAGGTGCTGTGCCATGAGCTGTATTCTGACACCCCTCCCACCTGCCACCTATGTCTTTAGATTCCTCATAGACTGTACATTCTCTGGACTCCCCCCAGTCCTTCTAACTTATCAGAGGTCCCTACTGACCTCCAAAACTTTTCTGGCACATGTCTACTCACCTTTGGGCCTCAAAATCTGATAAGGTTTCTCACACTTCTCTGTAACCCAACTATCTTAGGTAAAGAAAGTTCTCTTGTTACCTTGTTCATGACACCCTTACTGCTGCTATGCCAGTGTGAGCATGGTATTATTTTATTTGTCTTTTGTTATAATGTAAGCCCCCCCTATCGCGCTGAAGCCTGTTCTGTATAAGCGCCCCCTGTATAAGCACCTCCCCTTCCCCCTTCACATCTAGCTAGGTTAAGTTTTAACTTCCCGAAAGGCCATAATACAAAGGCCTGAGGTAATAGCTCCTGACAATCCCCTTCCCTACCTGGTGGCCCGTCACAAATTGTATTAATTGCATTAGATTGTATTAGATTGTACTATTCTTCACAAAAATAGCTTCGTTATATTTGTATCATAGCAATACCTGTAACTTGGCCTTACTGTATATGTGTTTTTCTTTTCCCTCTGGGTAAAGGATTGATATGTTAACCATTGTTGCCCCCTGCAAATAACAGTTGTGGTGCTAAAGTAAGGTAACCAAGGCTGTTAATTGCTGTTAGACTTCTCTATTCTTTGCTAAGAAAAACAAGATTTCTTCTTATCTAAACTTGCTTGTATGCAGGGAGACTTGCTTGTTAGCACAACCCTTACCTGATCTTGCTCTTCCCAAGACGTGTAATTGCCAGTGCTTCTGTTTTGTAGTGCACCACACCCTCATCCCCCTCTTTACATTGTGTGACCAGAAGCTGTTTGTGGATTTACAAGATAAAAGCTCTAACTTTTAGCTGTCAGGTGCGTAGTCTCCAAATTGGCTCCTGGAGGCTGTGTCACCAGGCCTGGCTTAAAATAAAGCCTTTGCTCCCCAAATTTTAATTTCTTGCTTCCTTGGATTTTATACCGGAGTCCGAGTTATCACATCTTTCTCTTACCAGCTGGGATCTGTAAGGAAAGCACTACTTTTTCTTGTTCACTGCCCTTTCTCCATTGCTTTGGTGAGAACGTGGCAAGATACAGCTCCTAAATTCCTATCAAGTGCAGGGATTTTCAGAACATTAAATACAAAATTAGATTAATGTTTCATCTTGATTAATTCAGGCACATCATACCAAACTGTATAACTGAAAAAGTTCACCATTTTTGGCCCTTATGAAACGCTTGATGAAAATCAGAGGTTTGTCACAAAGGTCACCATCACCAAGATCTCACTGTTCTTCCTGGGTTCTCTCAAATGGCTCTGGTGGGAAAGGAGCCTGGGTTGTTAGATTAGAAACAGGAGTTTTTGAATCTCAGTTAAATTTGAATTTCAGAGACATAACAAGAAGGCTTTTAGTGTAAGTATACCCCATGAGATATTTAAGACTTTTTTTTTGAGACAGGGTCTCAACTCTACAGTTCAGGCTGGCCTTGGGCTCATTTTATAGCCCAGACTGGTCTCATACTTGCAGTGATCCTCCTGCCTCAACCTCCTGAGTGCTGGAATTACAGATGTGTACCACCATGCTTGGCAGGATGTACATATACTAAACAATCTTTTATTTGTATTTCAAATTTAAATGAACATTCTATATTTTTGTTTGCTAAATGTGGTAATCCTACTATAAGAAAGTGTTGCTTGAGTTTTTTAGATAGTCTAAAATAGTCTTCACTGAAGTCTGATTTCAGTAAATTTATAGATATACCAAAGGGAGAGGGTAGAAGATAATAAAATCTTGGGAATCTACATAGTTGGAATGTTTACCATTTTTTAGCTTATTGTTGTTGTGTAAGAGTTAGAACAATGGTTTAAATAAGGAGCAATGCTTTGTTAATCGCTATAGGAACATATAAAGTTGGACTGGAAAATTCGTCATCCATATCCTCTGTTGGGGGGCCATGCTATGCAACAGAATCAGCCACAGTAATGCTTGTCTTATCACAAGCCAAGACTTATTTCAAATAACAAAAAAAATGCAAAATTATTCATGTAGTTGTATCTTTAAAAATTTTGGTATTTTTTCCTTAACTTGTGACCCTATAATTGGAGGATAAATTATTTTCCATAAATTATCTAAATGTTGAAAATATGTTTCTTGATTTTCTATATTAAGTCAAACTTAACACTGAATTTTAAAAACATTGAATAAAAGTATATTTTTCCCCAAAGTATATTTAGGCATTTGCTTAAAATCCTACAATGTTTATTTAGAATGTAATGTTTTAGTATAATTTACTATTTATGGCAATACAAATTATAACACTTAACTTAAAAATTTAATTTGTTAGCATATTTAACACTTACCTCAAAGATTAAATGTAGTCAGATTGGTACTGTGATATTACTAAAGTAAGAGAAGGTCTGATTATAAATGTAAACACTCTGAGTCTCTCCTTGGTGTAGGCAAATGGAAGCCTGATATAAGTGAACTCATTCTATGTTCTAAGAATTTTAAAGCAGAGAAAAGTCAGATCATCAGGTCATCAGATTTCATTTTATAGGTTGGAAATATGTATACAGAATGGTTGAGTGACTTCCAGGGGCTCACGGAAAATCAGTGTTTCCCCCAAAGGAGTTATGATGTCTTTGTTGGGTGCTCTATCAGAATTTATTTGCTACTTACCGGTTGTAGACTCTTGAGTCAATCTAAATCCAAGACAAATTGTATACCATAGGCCGAATCCTTTTTGATGCCACCTATTTTGTGCATCTGTGAGCCTGGGCTGAATATAAAGTCCTGTGGGAGTACACCTGTGGGAGTACACCTGGGGAGTGCACCTGTGATAACCGGTTTCTGAGTATCACTGACGGCCTGGGGCTGTGTCGCTCAGTGGTACAGTGCAGGCCTGGTATGCAGGAGGCCTTGGAGTCCATCCTCGGTACCTGCTTCCCAACCAGAACAGAAAATCTTAAACAAACTAAGGCTAACACCAAAGCCAGAACCAAAAACCAAACCAAAACAAAACAACTGAGGAAGACTTGGAATGACTGCTTTATAGGAATAACTCAAATGAAAACCACTGAGGTGCTAGATTCATCCCGTGACAAAAGTGTCATTCCTGCCTTATAGACGAGGGAGCTGGAGAGCAGAGAAGTTAATTTAGCCTGAAGTAGCAGGGCATGGACGGAAAATGATACATGAATTGTAAAATCTATACCCTCTCCCTGCCAATTTTTAATCTCTCTCTTTCCTGCTTTTAAGCTTCCAATCTCCCATCTTATTTCACTGAAGCAAACCAATCAGGAGAAAATTGTTCCAGCTTCCCCATGACAAATTTGACAAATGCCTACATTTTCCGCCAGTCTCTTTTTCAAAGGAGGAGATGTCGAACTTTGATCTAATTTCCCCTCCTGCACACCTTGTATATTAGACCTCATCCTCGTGTCCTCCTCAGTAACTTTAAGCCTGCTTCTACCTGTTCATCCATTTTCCTCTTCTTGCTAGATTATTCTCATCAGCACAAACCGTGGTCAGATGTCTTTCACCTTTAAAAAGTCATGTTTCAGATACTATCATCTTTGTGCATTTTTCTTTACAGCAAACTCCTTCAAGTGTTATCTGCATTTTCTGCTTATGTATCTTTGCTATGCCCTCCCAACTCAATTTGTTTCTGCCCTCCCTACTCCCTGACACCACACTTGCCATGGTTAGCAATGCCTTTATTTGGCTGATTCTGTTGGTCACTTTTCAAACTTCATCTCATGTGGCCTTTCAATAGCTTCAAAGCCATCGATTATTCCTTTCTTATTGAAACATTTTTCCCTGCACATAATTTTAAGCCACTCCACCCTCCTGTTTTTTTCTTTCCATAACATAAACTACCCTTTCTTTCTTTCTTTCGTATTTTTGAGACAAGTTCTCATTATGCAGTTGAGGCTGGCCTTGAGCTCACTGTGTAGCCCAGGCTGGTCTCAAACTTCCAACGATCCTCCTGCCTCAGTCTCCCGAGTGCTGGGATTACAGATGTGTGCCACCATGTCTGGCTAATGAACTACTTTTTCTAAGATTCCCTTTCAGCCTGTTCTCCACTTTCTTGCTTCTGTGTTGGGCTAGACTGTGGTTCAGGCCTTATTGTTTCTCTTCTTTAGCTGAGAAGACATCATTTGATTCCAAGAGTTGAATTTGCCTCTGTGTTCTGAGAGCTCTGAATTATACACACCCTTGGACCTTGCCTGAGTTCCTGGATGTGCGTATGTCCCAGGGAAACACATTTTCTTTTGTACCTAAAACACACAGCAAGGCCAAATAAGAGGACGTGACGGGGTCTCACCTGCTGCTTCTGGTTGTCTTGCACTCCTGTCGTCGATTTTCTTCTTTGTGGTTAGTAACGTGTTATAGTTTTCAGACTGAACTTCACAGACTGTTTTGGTTGATATGCAGAGTGTATTTTACATATAAATGTCTCTCCCCAAAGGGCCCTTTATGAGCTACTTTGGAATGCCACTGCCAGTGCCAAGACTTCAAACAATTTTATAAAGATTTGAATTAAAAGTAGGAAATGAAAGCTGCTCATTGCAAATTGGCTTCTCTGCCTTCCCAGGAGTCAATTTCTACTTTCAAACAGTTAGGAAGATCAGGAGTATTACTTTTTTGCTTATTAAATGTATGAGTGACACTGAAATTTCAGATTGTGTTTTATACAGTTTTGTGATACAAAGCTTCAGATATTTGTTATGATATGCTTGGTTGTTTAAAATGGATAAAATATTTGAAGAATCCTTTATCTCCTGGGAAAAGTAGACCAAATCAATTGGTATACATCAAAACACAGTATGGCCAGGTTTTTGTGGATCATCTATGAGATTGATAGAGGTGCCTCATCTTTTATTGTGTGGTGAATTTTTATAGGTTGTTTAGATTTGTCATTTTCAAACTTCAGTGGTGATATCTGAAATGGTTTAATAGATTAGCGGTTTACAAAGGTGCTAAAATTCAACAGTTAAACAGGACACATTGTTCTAGAGTGTCTCTGTTAATGAAAATTAATTTCAAAGGGAAGTATTTTAAATATGAAAACAGACATATTATTAAGCACACCTTTACTGGTACACAATATTTAAAGGACAAAACATAATTGGGGTCATCACTTAAGGTTTTCTTGACATTCTCCATGGTTGTGAATTTATTCTCCCTTTATGCAGAACTACAATGGTGAGAAGGGTGAACAGCACATATACGCCTGCTCATTCATCTGAGTATACCATGCATATTTATATAATATTTTGTTAATACGTAAAAATGTTACATGTTGGTGGAGTTCAATGTGACATTCAGCACTTGAAAGCAGTGTCCACTCACTCACTGTCAAATCATGGTAATTATATTTCCCTTTCCTTATCATTTCTTTGTTTGGAGCCTTTGAACTCCTTTCCTATAGATCTTCATAAAATAGGTGATTAATAGGTGATTGCAAGTTATAGCCATCCCACTGTGCTGTAGAATGCTAGAACTTATTCTTTATACTTAACTAGGTATTGGTGTCCATTAGCCAATCTTTATCTCCCTCTTCTCACTAGTATCAAAATTCTATATTCAGGTAGACTTTTTAAGGTTTCCATATAGGGGAGACAACTGGTATTTATTTTTTTGTATTTGGATTACTTTAGTTAACATAACTCTATCCCCCATCCATTTTGTTGCAAGTAAGAGGATCATTTTTCTTTCCAGATGTAGAATATTTCATTGTGTATTTATGCCATATTTTCCTTGTCTACTTATTTGTCAATGGTCACCTAGGTTGATTCCATGTCTTAGCAATTGTGAATATTGTCACAAGTGTGGGGATGAAAGTATCTCTTTGAGGGGCATGGCTGGATAATATACCATGTTTATTTCTAATAGACCATAAATTTCTCCCAATTAGGGACTATATCTTCACTTATTTTGTAGCCCAGGAAGTAACACAGCGCTCAGCACATGAATACACCTCTAATAACACTTATTGCCTGGAACTGAAGTAGATAGAATAGAAAATTTTCAAAAATAGTTTCGACAGTGGGAAGAATATCTATAAACTTAAGAAGGTTGTATTGTTCTCAAGAAGAAATGACTGTCCTGATTTTTACATGAGGGTGTATTCCATGGTTTATGTTGGTGGCCCCCAGGCCTCACGCGTTTGCATTGTGCATTTGTGATTGGTTCATTGTCTAGTGCTTAGATTAATGGTGTTAGTGCTACACCCACCTAGGGGTGGAGCCAGCATACAATGTAATGGCAGGAAGAAGGTGTGTTTCACTCTTTTGCCAGATTCCGCCTTGCTGTTTGCAGCGACCATGAACTGCACCCCGCCATGCCACCCTGCCTTGGAGCCAACTGAGTATGGACTGAAACCTCCCAAAACTGTAAGAAATAAACCTTTCCTTTCCCAGCTTTGGGCATCAGGCATTTTGTCTCAGTGATGAATAAAAAGTAACTAAGACAGTGTAGTTGGAACTGATGGAATTTGGGGATCACTGCCAAGAACAAGGGGAGCAGGTAGTTTGTGTGATTACTGCCAGAAAAATCTTTGAGGTATTGCTAGATGCACAGTCACCAAGGTGCAAGGATTTGATGCACAGTCACAGACTCAAGTTTCATGGGCAAGTAAAGGGGAACAAAAACCCTGGCGAAAGAGAGAAACAATTCATGTGTGTTCACTTTACATGGAGTGAGAACAAGTGAGCTACAGTTATATAGAAAAGGGATTAATCTTATGAATTTAAAGATTGCTGTCTGTGATTCCATTTATAAAAAAATTCTAAAAAAGAGATAAAACTAATATTTGATGTAAGAAGTCAGCACAATCCATATAATAGTTACTTTCGGCAGGGTGATTTGTTAGAGACACACAGAGGCTTAACTGTGTCAATGTTGTGTTTCTTGATTGGATGTTGGCTGTGCAGAAATGTTCAGTGTTTGAAAATCTATCAGTTCATGCATTTATGATTGGAGGGCTCTTCTGAATGTATGTTATTCACCTGTAAAAATTAAAATAACTAACGGAAGTAGATTGGGATTTTGGTTTAAAGAACACACAGGTCTGCTAGAATTCACCCAGAAGAGACAGCATCACAGGGGAGACCGAGTTGGAGGAGGACAAAGATCTGTAGCTGAAAGATCTGGGGTTATTTCAGCTCACTTGGACCTGAGGCTCCCAGGGTTTATCCTTTTTTATCAAGCTCTAAGTATTTTGGATGTCAGGCCAACAATAAGGGTTAGGCTGTTAGAGGGACACATTAATGAGAAGGCTTTAAAAGTAATTCGCAATTTCCACCTGAGCATTCAGCAGTGCAGACTTAATTTTCAGTCCTTCTTCCAGTGTGTTCTGGAGGCAGTGACACAGTCTGGGAGCAGATTTGGGAATCCTTCCCTTCCTTAGATATGGGGAATTTCTGCTAGCTGTTGTTGAGAAATCATTTTAATACTCATATGATGAGATGATAATGATGAGAAAGAGCTTAAAATTATTCATAGTGGGACCTTATCCCAGGCTTTACCCTCGTCACTCTAGGAAGAAGATGAATGTTGATCCCTTTCTCCCTTTTATTTCTGACCGCATGAGGTTAGAATCAATTCCTCTTTCAAAGGCGTGAAAAATGTACTTTTTCTAATCTTTAACTTGGGTTCAAAATAACACAGGGAATCTCCCTTTTCTCTCTCTCCCTGCTGTCTCTGTTTGTCTATCTCTGTCTCTCGTCTCTCTCTACTTCTGTCTTGGCTGTCTTTTGTGCGTTGTGTGTGGCCTGCTATGGTGATGCTAACAGTTGTGGTTAAGGGATGATGAATTTTGTTTCATGAAAGCTTTTTTAAATTAAAAAAATTCTTTTCGTGTGTGTGTGTAGTTTTATTTTTTCTTTCAGTGCTATAGTTGAACAGACCTTGTTCATGCTAGGCAAGCACTCTACCATGTGCCCAGCCCATAAAAGTTTTAATTGTGATAAAATACATTTAACATAAAATTAACCCACTGTCACCATTTTAAAGTGCAGTAGTGTTAGTTTTTTTTAACACTGTGACTAATTATCTGACATACACAGCTTAAAGGTTTATTTTGGTTCACAGTTTCAGAGGTTTCAGTCCATGGACTGCTGGTTGTATTGCTGTAGGCCTGAGTGAAGTTGAACTTTATGGCAGGAAGATATGGTGGAGAAAAGCTGATTATTTCTTCTCGTCTAAGAAACAGAGAGACAGGGAAAGAACCAGGGCTGGAGGAAGGAGCCAGGGGCCAGATAAAGACCCCAAGGTCAAACCCCCATGATCTTCCTCCTGACTAGGCCTAACCTATCACCTGATTCTGTGGTAAATCCACTGATGGAGTTAGAGCCCTCATGATCCAGTCACCTCCCCAACTCCCATCAGCCACTAAGCCTCCAACACAATGAAGAATTTTGGGAGACAAATTGGACCTCAAACATAGCAAATATGTTCATTGTTGTTCACCAACCTCTAGAGCTTTTTTGCTTTGTGAAATATCAACTCTATACCATTAAACAACTCCTGTCTTCTCCCTCCCTGAAGGCTCTACAAACCACCATTTTGACTTTCTTTTCCTATGCGTTCGACAACTGTAGATGTCTCATATAAATGGAGCAACAAAGTAAAGCTTTGTTTTAACTCCTCACTTTGAGCCTGGCTTAGACCAAGACTAGGACCAAAACAATTTTGCTGATTACATAGCATGGAGTTTAGAAGGCTGACTGGGCCATTCTGGAAGTTATAGCAGAAAACACGAGAGGTCAAGACCATAGGTGAAAGCAAATATGATTATTACATGGCCCGTGCCTTAGATGTATTGTCATTATCTTCTTAAACCTTTGGCCAATTATATATGCAATAGGAAAGTGAGGAAGAGAATAACCAGTGATCCCATGGAGAGGACTTGATGGTGTCAAGTGACATCTACACTCTCCCAAAAGGGAGAGATGGGAGAGGTAGTGGTCCCAGAGAATACAGAGGTAAGCATTTGCAGAGGGTCTATAATATTGTGCATGCTTTTTTTTCCTGTCTGATCTTAATACTCATATTACTTTTGTGATATGAGAACCTGTTATTATGGTACCTGTTTTACCAATAAGGAAACTAGATCGTGGACTACTAAGTTCTCAAGTGAATCAGTGGCAGAGATGGTCTTTGACCTTGGTTTTGTTCTACTCTTCTTTCTGCATGCAGAAGCAGCCATGGCAATATAGTCTCTATTTTATCCTTCTATTAGAGATGTTTAAACTGAATTACAGTAATTTAGCTTAAATAATTTTTTTCAGAGTCACAAATTTAACACACGGTAGAAATAAGACTTGAAATCAGGAGATAGTTAGAAATAAGATGCAAATCCTTGCCAGATTTGGGGTTAACTTTATAAAAGGCTTGAAAAATTACAGTGGTTAAAAAAGATATTGGTAGATGGGAAGGTTGTATGTGCAGAAATAACACAAGTATTGTGACACATGACAATGCTTTCTTCTCAGGGAGTGAAGGTTGGGGGGTCATTTCACGAAAGCCCTTGGGTGGCCCACTAAGAGTTTGTTCTTAATTTGGTAAGCAATCAGGGGCTTTTTCAAGAACCTTGATTGAAGCTGATCAGAGCTTGTGCTTTTAGAAAAATCAATGCATACTTTAGAAGGTGAAGCAACTGAATGCAAGCACTCTCTTTCAACACTACTAAAACTGGAGTGACTTTATTGCCTCTCTGCATTCCCTTGACCTTTTCCTAATACCAATCTGGAAGCCTACTGTTACCTAACATTTAATGCAAGGCATATTTTTCCCTCAAAAGCATTTGAATAGGAAGGCTAAGATCTCAAATCTTTGCATGCACTACACAAAGGAAGACATTTTAATATTGTCAGTAAGACAGAACAGTGTTTCAGCAAAGACTGCAGTACAAAATCCTACACGATGTTTCTTAGGTGAACTTTAAGGAAAGGAAAACTATGTTGTAATGAAGTTTGTATGTATATTAAATGTATGTACCTGTGCATATGTGTGCATATATACATTAAAGAATTCTGCACCATGGCTATTTTGTCACATATTTCGTATTCTTCTTGCTGACGCTAGAGGTCACTCAGACCCTGTGTTTAACTTGGTTTTGCCGTAGTTCATCTTCATTTAAATGACATCTGAATTCCTGGTGTGGACTCGTGTTTTTCTTTATGAATTATACAGTTTGCTTCTCTTAACCTGCTAATGTTAGTTTGTAACGCTCCCTATTACACTGATAGTTTAATTGACAAATTAACTTGTGCTAGTTTGCCAGATACTGGCACAAATGAGATTTTTCTTCGTCTCTTCAATGGTTGATGTCAGCAATACTGAGTCAGGATGATTGGATGCAGAACAGTTCTAATTTCAGAAAAATCAATGCTTTTGCCCTCTGTGTTTAACTGCATTCCTTTAAATGTTATATGTTCAGTCATGTAAAATAGACTCTGTCTTTGCGTTCAGTTTCTTTTAAACATTTTCAATAGACATATATGTAAATATTAGTGGTTCTTTGTATTAATTAGGTTGTCTATTCAGTTTTTAACGTTTGATGAAACACATACTATATGCAAGTCAGGCGTTGAGAACACAGAGGTGAATGATAACTAGACACAGCTCACTGGCCTTTTTCTTCTCATTCTCCTAAACTTTAAAATGCTGTAATAGGAGGAACAAGCGACTCACACTCTTTAAGTATAAATTTAGTAAACTCACTGAGTCTGGGACACATGCTTGTAATATCAGTTATTTTTAAGGAGGCTGTGGCAGGAAGGTTGTAAGTTTGAAGTCAGCCTGGGCTCAAAGTAATATAAATAAAAAGTTCTAGAGATGTAGCTCAGCACTTTTGGGGATCAATCCTCAGTGTCACTTACACGCACACACACACAAATATATATATATATATATATATAGTCCAGGGAGAGGAGGGTGACCATTTTCTTCCACTTCTTCTGTTTTCCCTGCTTTGCTTTCTCTTTCAGCTATACTGAGGGCTTCTGTGCTTGGGTCTCTGTTGCTAGCAGATAAATGACATTTGGAGGGAAATAATTTTTCTGGCCACCTGAACCTGTGTGATTACTAAGGTATTTTGACCATCAGATTTTTTGCTAATGTGGAACATCATCACATGGTTTTCACAATGGGCTCAATTAGTAAATTTTGTTATGAACCTAGAACTGTTTTCTGAATGTGGTTTAAAGGAAACAGTCTGCTCTTTCTCTAGTTTCTTCTGTGAAAACTTCTTGGGAATGGGAAGACCCTACCACAGACAAGCACAGAAAATTTTAGTGTCAGAATCAACTAGAGGACCTGTTTACTGATGCATATTGGTTATACAGGCTAATGGGTTTCATATTGGCATATTTGTACATACATGTATCATACTGTGGTCATGTTGCCCTCATGATTCCATTTTCTCTTTCCTGCCTACATCCCCCAGAGCTCTTTCGTCTTCTCTAATAGTTTTCTACATTTATGTTCTCTCTTCCCTTCATTCCTTATTTAAGAGAAAACATGCAGTATTTGACTTTCTGATCTGGCTCATTTCACCTAACACAGTAGACTCCAGTTCCATCCATTTTCCTACAAATGACTTTTTTTTGTTTCTATTTATGGCTGAATAATATTCTTCTTGTATATACACCACATTTTCTTTATGCATCCATCTATTGATGGACACCTAGGCTATTTTGGTAGCTTAGCTATTGTGAATTGTGTTGCAATAAATAGAGGTATGCAGGTTTCTCTATAGTATCTCTAGAGTATGTTGACTTTAATTCTTGTGGACTATAGTAAAGAGTGCTAGATCCGTTTTTAGTTTTTTGGGAATTTAACTGGGAGGTTTTTAAGAACACGTGAAGAACACTTCAAAAAAAACATTTTAAGAATAAAGAGGGGCTGGGGATTTAGCTCAGTGGCATAAACGCCTGCCTTGGAAGCAGGCAGTCATGAGTTCAA
Source organism: Cavia porcellus (assembly GCF_034190915.1). Lineage (NCBI taxonomy): Eukaryota > Metazoa > Chordata > Mammalia > Rodentia > Caviidae > Cavia > Cavia porcellus. The sequence continues at coordinate 85,477,070 of NW_026947487.1, forward strand.
TCCCCGGTACCAATAAAAAGGAAAAAGACAAAAAGAAAAAAAAAAAAAAAGAAAAAAAAGAAAAAAAAGAATACTTTAAAGAACACTTCTGGGCCACACCGTCAGAGTTTCTGACTCGGTAGGTCTGGAATGAAGCCTAGCAAAGTGTGTTTCCAATAATTTCTCAGATAATAAGATGCTGATCCTGGGATACTTTATGAATTACTGGTCTAGAGAATAGACCCACACACTTGGAGCTTGGAAACTCAACTTCTAGTTTTAGTTTTGTCATAAACTAGCTATGTAAAAATGGAGAAGAGTAGTCACCTTTTGTGACATTAAATTTCATAAATGTGCTTATAACTCCACTATGGTCATTTCAAAGTAATTGAAATGTGCCATTTATGGGAACTGTTTTTCTTCATCTTGCATTCTGTTTCTCTATCACCTTGCCTTTCGTCTAGTTTATCTACTTGGAGTTCCTTGAAGACATTATCTTCCTTCTTGCCTGATTCCTTGCTTTTGTATCTGTGGTGTCCTGGAAACCTCATTTCCCCTTGATTGACATGTTACTTTCTACTCATTTCTGACATATGAGTTTAACAGTGGTAATTGAGAAGCTTTATGTAAACTGAACCCACCTGCATCTGCCACCTTCTTGTGTTACCTTGAACATAATACTTTTCATATGAATATGAGGCACTTGTTGGTTCACAGGACAGCTATTTCCTTCAGAAGAGACATACTTCTTCATCACTGTGTCCCTGTTAACCTAGCAAAGTTTTAGCACAAAGCCACAATTCAATAAATGTTTAGTGCATGATTAAAGAGCTGTATCTGCTTTCCTTTCTATATCATGAGTTCCTGGATACAATTCTTAACTACTTTTCTTTTTCAAGAAGTTTCATCTCTTTCCAACTTACAGTTAAATTTTAATGAATGCTAAACTGCTAAAATTCAAAAGCATTAGAATGAGAAGAATTTATATGTCTGTTGGTTATAGTGTCTCCACATTCTAACTGCACATGGATTCACAGTTTTGCATCATGCAATTTTTATAATTGGATCTGATTTTAATAATATTTAGCATTTAGAAGTACTTTTATGCCAGGAACTGCACTAAACACATTTTGGGGATTTTTTTGGTTACAATTTTATAATAATTTGCAATGTGAGTTTTAGGTTATCTGTATTTTGCAGAACAAAATTCTGAGATATGGCTAAGTGAAGTCATATATTTAGAGATGGATTTGGGATTCATATTCATTAGATTATTACAATCCAAGAAGGGGAGACATTTCATTAGTGAAGTTGGGTAGTGAGGCATTATCAACATTTAATATAATATTCAGAGAAGTCAATGCAAAGAAGAGACAATGAATGTCCTTGTTCCAGAAATAAGATAGAAACAAGTTGTCTGGGGTTGTCCAAAGATAAAATGACTGTGAAGCTTTGAGCATGTGTCACTTGATGGCAGCAGAAGCAGCTACGCATATTATATGTCACTGGTGTTGTGGTGAAGCTCATCCAACGTAGTTCTTATTCTGTTGTTAAGGGTGTCAAAAACTCAGGCTAACTGGAGGCAGTTACTGTTGAATGCATTGATTGCATGTTCTTTGGACTCTGGTTCTTCAAGGTCAAGAGTTGGAAAACAGTTGATTTTGCTCATGGGTTGGTAGAAACATTTGCATGTCTCAGTGCCAGTCACGGTTCTTACAAATTAATATCACATTCAAACAGGAAGGAATTTTGTTCCAGTCTCATGCTGTCTGAAGGTGGCTTACACCATCAGTTTAATTTAGTATCAGATTTCTATAGATAAGACCTGGGATGCAGTTTTTATTAAAGACTTTGTCATTAATGGTGACTTGACTCTTTTTAATATAAGGATTTATAATTACAATGTGATAGTCAGGGTCCAGCTATATGTTCCCCTACTACTTAGCATTAACCTTGAGACAAAAACCCAATGTTGGGTGCCATGGACTGAATGTGTATCTAATTTAATTCATGTGCTGAAACTCTGGTCTTCAACATGATAGTGTTTGGAGGTGGAGACCTGTAAAGTAAGTAGAGTTAGATAATTAGTGTCCTCGTGACAACATTAATGACCTTATAATAAAAGGAAGATACAGGAGGTGACCTCACTCTGCATGTGATAATACAGCCGGGTGGCAACCATCTGTAAGCCAGGAAGAGGGTCTTTGAGAGAAACCCTGGCTGGCACCCTGATCTGAGATTGCTTACTTCTAGAAATGTGAGAAGTAAACGTTTGTCACCCAAGCCACACAGCATTATTCTCTTCTAGCAGCCTGAAAAAGATGCAGGAAGTTGATTTTGGAGGCGATCACAGAAAACAGAAGTGTGAGAATAAAGAGAGACAAGAAGGGAAGTAAAACAATAAAAAATGTGTTAATGAGCTGATTACAGTTTAGACTCATCTCAAAAAAGGACAGGAAAGCCTGGACAGTTATTCATAGACTTTCATCTCCCATAAGACAAGGATTACTTTTGGGGGGGGTGTGACTTTTCCATATGTGTTGTACATTCTCATGGCTAAACTGCTATCCCAAATTTCCTCGTTGAGAGGCATCATGGGACATTGAGGAAAAGTGCAGAATTATCCACCGCACTTTAGTTAGGTGGACTCAAGGGCTTTGGTGCTTTTCATCACAATAGTCTGCTACAGTTTACAGAAAAGATTTCTTAGGAAGAATGGCCAGAATGATGAGATGGTTTATTCTGTACAAATTTCCTTCATGTTTCTATATGCTTTTTTAGGTCTGTTTTGAGAGATTCTTATCACATTAAGTGGTACTCCATTTAAGTTTGTTAGTAGTGCCAACCTGTCTTCATTAACGAACTAGCCTAATGCTAATTTTTGGCAAATCTTAAAAGGATTTTTAAAAACCCCCAAATTTAAAACCTTAGATTTTGTTTTTACTTATTTTTGATATAGGGTCTTGTTATATTAATCAGGTTAGTTTCACACTTGTGAGCATGGCACTAAAAAATAGTATGCATTTAATATAATAGTAGTCAGAATATTTGACTAAGAGTGGATCTTATTTCTTATTGCATGAAATTACCTAAATAAAAATGTAAAGAAAACTGCATTAACAATAACTTCTCACTCAAAAGTAACTATTGTTACTATATTTTATAATTTTTCTCCAAAATTCTTATTCAAGATGTGATTTTTTTCTTTTTTGTTAACACATGCCAGTTCCCTGCTGAGTGGCAGGTAAAAGAACTGGTATTTATTGAATGCTTTTTACTTGCTAGACACCGAGTTGGATATTCTACATTCCTTCCTTGATCCATCAGCCCCTTCCTTGTTTGTTTTTAGGACGCCACCATCCCAGCCCCTGAGGTCAGCCTGCTTGTATTGGTTACTGTGCGGAGTCTGTCTCCAGTCATCGGAAGAGTGCTTTGTCTTCTACAGCCTTCAAGGAAGAAGTCAGAGAGGTTAAGGGCAGCCTGTGAAATGCTGAGATGTGTTTTTTCCTGATGGAAATGAAAATGGAACGGGGAGAGGGAGGATGAAAGAAGGAACTGTAGCAGAGCGAACCAACAGAAGTTCCTTAAATTCATTTTTCTCTCAGCACTATGTAAGGTCTGTTTGCTCACATGACAAGGCAATTTTCTCACTGAAACCATCATTCACAACCCTGCTCAGCCCAAATATGTAAAGCAGCTTTCTTTGGATTTGTCTAATAGGCCTTTGCTTTGCATTTTCAGTGGTGTTTTGACGTTACCAAATATGAAAACAATTTTGCCATACCCTGAACTCCTTCAGATGTTTTTTTTCCTTCCTTTATCTTTGACTCACTGGTGTAATCAAATAAAACTTGCTCGACCATGTCCAACTTCTCCTCTCCCTTCTCTTCTTCAATTCAGAATTTTAATTTGGAGATGGTTATTTTTAGACTTGTTCTCCAAGGTGTCTTCCCTCTGCCCTCACCATGCTGTTGATTACTGATAGGACAGTGGACTGTGGGAATCCAGTGCAGTATGCAAACATCACAGACAGGACTGCTGGAAAAGTGGGCCACAGCTGATGGAGATCCTTCTGAGACTGGGAAGCAGGAGTTTCCTAAAATATTAGCCCTTTTTTGTGAAGTTTTCCAGCCGCACCTCTTTGGGGGAAAGGAGAAAGTTGATTGCAAATCATCCCCTCTTGAAAAGGCTTGGGATTCAACAGTGGGTTTAGCAGTTCTGACTAGCAAATTGTAGATTCTGAGGCCAGGAGTTATTTTTGAAACTGTATTGGAGAAGAATCAGGAGGTAGCCAAATCCACAGGTGATCCAAAAAGAAGGATTCAGTTGTAATGTAAGCAGAACTCTCAGTCTGATCCCAAATAGGTTATAAGTGGTAATAAGTGTAGTTTGCTCAATCTGCACGCTTGCTAAAAATGTATTTTTATTACTGTTATTCAATTATTTACTCAACATTTATTATATATTATTATGAAACTGAATATTATAAACTTAATTGGATGATGCATGTTAAAATATGTGAACACTATGTGACAAGAATTTTTTTAAAACTTCATGAATATCAAATAATTTATTTCTCATAGCAGTCTTATGAAATAGGTTACAATATTATTCCCATTGTACAGATGGGGAAACTTCAAGGTTAAATAACTTGTGTATCCAGACATGATAGTATACCTGTAATCCCAGCACTTGGGAGGCTGAGGCAAGAGGATTTCTGTGAGTTTGAGGCCAATCTGAATTGTATAACGACGCCTTGTCCCCTCCTCAAAGAAAAGAAACAAACAAAAACTAAGCAAAACACCAGAACTCAAAAAATCCCCAACTAAAAACTTGTGTGGTGTCATATACCTTGCACATGATGTTCAAATAATGAGATTTTACATATAAAATTGAAACACAGTATTTTTGGTTTTTTCAATTATTTAGACCTTCTGGTCAATTGAATTCTCAATCCTTAAACAGGACATGCATCCTCTAGCTTATCCGACTATCCACATATCCCTGTTCTGTATAATCACTCTATTTAAAAAATTTCAATGAGCTTTTCATTTTTTTGAGAAAATAGTATCAGAGATAAACCCATAGTTTTGAAATCAAGGACGGAAGGTCCAGTAAAAGAAGAGGTTAAAAAATGGCACCGAGGGACAGAGGCAGCCCGGAGAAATGACTAAGTGCTGCAGTCCCAAATACCTGCCTTCCACCTCGCTGATGATTGCCGTCATTCTCTGTTCTGCAGTCTGTAAGCACATGACAGAAACTCAGCTAAAAGCTAAGGATGCAACTCTGCGTAAAAACAGAACAGAACTTAAGTCTAGTGGAAGACAATGCTGGTAATCAAGCACTGCTCTTTATATATTACAGAGAGGAAGAGACACTGAAGGCGGTCATTGTGTGTGATCAGCTCTGACTTTTGTTTTAAGAGTGTGAGTCTAAGTTAAACATGTGGGAACAGGTCATCACTTAGGAAGATTATGCTCCAAAAAGACCTTTCCAGAGACAGCATTATGAATAGAAGCAGCAGGTACAAATGAGAGCACAGCAGTCAGAGGAAATGGAAGTGTTCTGTGCACACCACTGCATCGTGTCGGGGAGGCGCCCACTAGCTGCATCTATGGTTGAGGCACTGGTTTCCCTTCCTTCCTTCTCCCTCCCTCCACCCTCCTTTCTCCTTCTTCCGTTTTTGGCATTGGAATTGGACTCAGGGTCTCATGCATGCTAAGTGTGTAGTCTATAACTGAGCTGCACTTCTAGCTCTGAGGCACTAGTTTCTGCTTTATAATTTTTTTATTTTTATGTATGATAAAAGGTTTTGCTGTGAAACTAAGTGGTAGTAATATAGGCAATCTGTTTAACATATGTTGTAAACGCTCATCAATATGGCTATTATATCATATAGTTTTTATTTTATAGTGATTGGTATTGGTAATAATAATGGTGAGGTTTATCTGTAGTTATTATTAATAGAGTCTACTTGGTGCCAAGAAAGGAGAAAAATTATTGTTTCCAAAAGTGTACCCTATGAAGATTCAAATGGCAGAGCCATGGATGAATTACTGTGCAATGAAGTGACCTTTAAATAATGGGGAGTAGGGGAAGAGCAAATAGAAAGACAAGGCAGAGCAAATAGAAAAACAAAAAATTCAATCTGAGATTGCTTTGAACAGATTTCTTTCTGCTATGAAAATGCAGCAAAATCTTTCTACCCGTGATCTTTGTCATTGAGTGAAGAAGTGAAGAGATACATTTTGAGTTTGAAGAGGCGATTGATAGTTTCTCTTACATTCAAAGCAAAGCTAGCATCTGACATTCAAGTCCTAATTATAATCCCCTTTTAGCACTTACAATTCAGAACTGCTCATTTCTATGTGCAGAGTCGAGCTCTTCATCAGCGGGCTGCTCAAAAAGAAACAAAGTGAGCGCCTCCTGCTAGAAGAGCCCCTCGGTCCTGTCAGCAGTTGTCATCTGCATCTGTCCTGTCTTGCCTCTGTGAACATGTGATCTCATTGCTCGCACTCAAGTTTGAGAACAGATGTCCTTATTCTGTGGTCTGTTCTCTGGCTTCATTTTCTATCAGTTCTTCCCTTTAGGAGATGTAAGAGAGAGATGAGCTAAAAGGAAGTAAGACAAGCCTTACTTGTGTAAAATCTGGTTCAGAGTCCTTTCTTTGTTGCTTTCCCTCTCAAAGACTTAAAAGCTATGGACTCAAACAGGATGACAAGTTCAAATGTGGGAACTAAAGGGAATGTCTGGCTCTTTCTCTTTCCTCTTCCTAGCTGTTCTTGTATGCATAACAACTCCTGGAGAGTCCTTCGGATCGTAAGCCTTCTCCTCTTGCAGCCTGAGCTGATCTAGGGGTGGGTGTGTGGCCAGTCTGGCCAATCAATTCATCCAGTCCCTGAGTACCACAGCATCTTCTTTGGGGATCAGCACATACCCCAGTCTGGCCAGTCAGAATAAAGATTTGGATATATACTGAGGACATCAGAAGAAACCTATTCTCCTCTGTGCTGGTCTTGTTATAAGGATAAATGAAGAGGTTTCTGGGCATGAAACACACTGAGAAACAGAGCAAGCCTCGGGGAAATTTTATATATATATATATACATATACATTTATATATATGTATACACACATACATATATATATATAAGAGAGAGAGAGGGAGAGAGAAAGAGAAACTGTAAACTAGCTTTTTTAGTCATGTGATTTAACATTTTCCTCTTTTTACCTAAGTGAGTTTGAATTGAATGTTCATGAGTTCAAGGTCTAAGAGTCATAACTAATGAGCGTACATTCACAGCCATCAGGTCCCAAGCAAAGCCCAACCTCTTAAGTCAGCTTCCAAATGCAGAACAAGGAAGGTAAAGAGAGAGCCATGAAGTCAAGTAACATGGCAGTATCATATAGAGAAACACATAAACAAAGACACGCAGACAGCAACTGGAAGCTTGGAGTTGGTTCTGAGCCACTGGGCATGACAAACGATATGACATGTAAAGTCAAAGAGAGAGAGAGAGAAGTAAGAGACTTCAACTTCTGACAGTGGCCTTGAAGCTGGAAAGCCCGGGGAGGACAACTGAGGTTGTCAGCTTCAGATTCTGAGGCCATCGAGGCATGTGCATATCCTGTTCTTCATTTACCTGTTTTTAATATGTTAGCAACAAAAGCATTGGTACTTTGTAGGGGTGAATTTTTAATAGACATTTATGGCTGGAAAATAAAAGTACACAGACCCACAGTTGTATTGGAAAAGAAAAAGGTTGTAGAATTTGAAGCTAAACACTTACACACTATTGTCTCTCAGGAATGCTGTGATTTTAAGTGATTTTTGGTTCCAATCTATGAAACTTCCACTTATAATGACATTGTGCCTGGCCAGTGGGGCAGGTGATGGAGAATGTAGAATTTTGTAGACAATTGTATGAACTTGGCAGAAGCTCAAGTCTCTATCCCATCATTATTTCAAGAAAAGACTCATTACACTTCTGCCAATTTCTTTCCCAAGTTAAATAATGTAAGTAACTCCAAACAATTGTACTTTGGTTTTTATTTCCCCAAAGTCTTTGAGTGCAGGAACAAGTCTTATTTGAAGTTACATCCCCAGATTCTAGCATACTTCCTGGCACATACAAAATGCCCAAAGCGTTTGTGGGGTTGAGGGGCTAGAACTAAATCTCGCACCACACCACTCCTCTTTATACATACTGAATATTCCTTATTCTGAAACGCTTGGGACAAGAAGTTGTGGTAGCGTTTGTCAGAGGTACGGATGAGATGGATATGCAGTGATAAGGGGCTTTTTGTTTTGCACTAAGAACCAAAAGGAGAAATGTTTACTCAATATTTTATGTGTCATGGCTATACTCAGCACCTTTGCACAAAAAGAGACATTATCATTCCTATTTTACAGATGGGCAAAACAAGGCTCAGAGAAGTTATGCACATGTCCATGATTACAAGTAGGAAAATCCTTCCTTTATCTTCTCTCCTGCCATCTGTCTGAACACTTATTTTCATAACCAGTACCCTAATTCTTGATAGCACTGATCATGGCCTTCTTTGACAAGATTCTGTGGGCTGATCCTACCTCCTGTGTATGTTATATTTTATACTTGGGCACGTTATTCAGTGGTTACAAGTCTCCCTTTCCCTAAACAACTTGAGGGGAGGAAAAGCTTACTCATGTTTTTGCCTGACAGTGTTTGGTATTTAGGAGAAGCCTAACATGTATTTTTAAAATCAAAGAGTGAATGTAGAGGTGATATGGATCACGTCTGACTCCAAAGCTCTTTCCACAGTCTGCCTGTGGATTTTCTGGTCCAACAAATAGGCTCAGTAAATGGTGTTTGGTTAGGAGGAGGAAAACGAGTGCTGAGCAGACAGGAATGCTGAATCACAAGATCCCTGAGATCATCCAGAAGGACTGCCCCAGGGTCACACAGGTAGTAAACAGATAAACAAGGATATAATCTATCTCCCTAAACTCCTGGTCAAGCCTGTTTCCATTGCTAGACGAATCCTAGGAAACCATGGCATAGGGCACTGAAACTGTATCGGCTAATCCTAGTCTCTGCCTCAGTTTCCCCCAGCACTGACTGGCAATGTTCCGATGCTCAGTTAGTTTGGATCCCTTCCCCAGTCCTCAGCCCCACAAGGGGGCTGTTGGTAAGGGGCTTTTAGAGCCACAAGCCTAAAATCTCCTGAGTGGGTGGTTAGAGATTTAGTCTACTGGGCCACAAGTCACGGTAGGATCAAAATGCATTGCCTTAAAGAGTCAGTGTCCTGGTCTTGTTGTCTCCATTGTATCATTCAATTTGGTCTCAGTGTCAGTGACTTAACAGGCCAGCCTCACTGTCCCTGTCCCCTGTTCTTCCCCTGTCACCTACGTGAGTTCCCTCCCACCCCCAGCCTCTCTTTGAGTCTTGCTTTCTAGTTCTGTTGTAGCTTGGCATAACTGATGTCATCTTGAGCCCTGCATTAACTAGTGCCCTGTATTTGATCCAGGAAAATGAAAATGGAAAATGGAAAATTACTCAGCATGTAAGTCCCATGAGAAGAGCAGAATGAGCTGTACCCACAGGAGAAAAATTAACCCGCTTAACAAAGAAGCAGGATTAAGGTGTCAACCAAAAATTAATGTAAGATTCTAGCTAAATTCTTTCCAGCGGGATGTCTTTTGTGATTCTCTCTTTTAAAAACTCTGTAACTTTCCAGTTCAGTGCCACTTGTTCGGACTCTGAAACAGGGGGTGGTCTGTATGTAAGTGGTCCTGAGCTCAGTTAATTAAATTTCAAATATATCAATTTGGCTGCTTTGATTCATATACTGTTTGCGAACCTACCTCACTTCTATCAATAAAAGGCCACAGAGACCTCAGCTCTTAGTGTTCGAGACTTTCTCATGCTGAGGGGGCCCCTCTGGTCCTCTTAGAGTGTGGATTAGACGTTGCCTCTAAGTAATCTTTGAATAATCCTCCATCCTTTTGTGTCATGCTTGCAACGTGGTCGTGAACTGCAACGAGTGTTTCTGGTTTTCTTTTTGGATTTTGAAATATTTGCACATATGTAATGAGATATGTTAGGGATGGCACCAAACTTAAGCTTAAAATTTATTTATGTTTCATGTACTTCTTATACACATAACTTAATGATAGTTTTACACAATATTTGTTGGTGCACATGCAGTTAGACTATGATCTGTCAGATAAGATTAAGTATGGGGTTTTCTACTTGTGGCATCATATTGCTGTTACAAATTTCACATTTTGAAGTAATTTACTCTAGAAATGCTTAATCAGTATGTATATTTTATTCTTGTGATTCTTCTACAGAATGCTTTTTTAAAATTTCAAGATTCCATTGTTTTTCTCATACAAATCAAGAGAAAAAGAGGGTGAAAAGAGAGAGAGAGAAGAGAGAGAGAGAGAAGAAAGAGGAAAGAGGAAGAGGGCGAGGGACAGAGTTCAGATTTTCTATGAAAAGAAGAACTTGGTCATGGTAGCCAGAGCAAACTGGTTTCTAATTAAATGAAGCATAGGTTTGAGCTGGGCTGCATTTGTTCTGATTCAAAAACCACCTTTCCTTCCTGCCTCATGATTGTGTCTCTCAGCACCAGCACAACGTGGCAGGGAGGAACTAGCTGCTGGGTCCCACTCCACACAGGGATAAAGGGAGATGTGAGCACAGAGCACTCTGTGATGAGCAGAAGTCACTTGTCAGAGCAAGGGGAGAATTGATAATAATAGGCTGACTACATGGAAAAGATGGGATCACACAACGTTGTGCTTTTAACAGAAGAAAGTTTTCACTCCCTAAGAGGCCAACAGAGGTGATCAAGCCAGCGATTGGGATGAAGAGCATCTGAGATGCAGTCTATACACAGACACTGCGCAGCAGGCTCACCAAGCTGGGGCTGAACCTGCGGCTCCGTGAGCCAACCCCAACACTTCATCACCTGAATCTGTCAAGAACCAGGGCTTTCATTTATTTGTAGCAGTAGCCGTTGATTATCAGATATTCTGCTTATACTCATTCGTTCGTGCATCCAATAGATGTGTTCAGAGCTCCCTACACGTGCCAACCTGCTAGTTAGACATTGGGACCCTGGGTGATTGAGGTAGTCTCTTTCCCGAGAAGAGTTTCTAATTTAACTGGGGGGGAGGGATAAGTGATACCATAATAAACCCTCTACAACAAGTAGCTATTATTTTCAGGTGATGGGGATCCAGGAAAGGATTTATCAGTGATTTCAACCCTAGAAGGTGAATTCTGTTTTACTCTCTGCTTAACAGGTAGAAAGCAATGTGATCCACATTGTCCTTAATCAGGGTTTCAACAGTATAATTTTTGCATCAGTGTGATGTTCTCATTTTATCTATTATCTATCTATATATCTTTTTTCTGAAACATTTATAATCACAGTTACAATGTCTCTTAACCCTACTTTTCTCCTTGTGATATTTTCCTTTTCCAGATTTTTATTAGCACATACTTGCAGTACATAATGATTACATTCATTGTAGAGAGTTGTACATAACACATCTTAATGCTTTTTTCATTCCCTTTTCATCTCTCCTTCTTCTATTTCTTGCTCCCCTTCTCTTTTGCAATGTGTATTTTTGAAAAAGATAATCTCTTATATAAATATAGCACAGTGATCAATGTCAGAAAATTAGTGTTGATACAATACAATTATCTAATTGTAGACCTTGTTCAAGCAGCTATTTTGTAAGAAACATTTGATTTGTCTTGTATCAACATACATGTCTAATTCAGATGTCTTTGAATCAGAAATTTGCCAGTATGGAATAGTCAAGGACCCTTTCTGGAAATAGATAAAGGAAGATAGAGAAGATAAAGATGGTGAGAGGGAGAGAAAGAAGGAGGAAGAGGTAAGAGAAGAGGAGAGGAGAGAAAAAGAAGAGAGAGGAAAGGAGAGGAGAGGAGGAGAGAGGAGAGAGGCTGAGAGACAGAATGAAAGGAAGCTTCAGGTCCGCGTGAAGGCAGGCGTTTACTCCCGTCTATTCTGCTTGCAAAGTCCTTAGCTCGGATTTCCTGGTGTGCAACAAAAACATGCTACAAGATTGGGCTCTTTTTGGGGAGTGAGTCTGTGTGTCTTTGCAGGTTTAGACAACACACACACACACACACACACGCATGCATGCATCACACACACACACACACACACACACACACCTAGCTGACCTTTAACAGACATTACTTTTTAGAAACTAAGCCAGGTAATGCTTTCTCCTGTTACACTAGTTTGCCTTTTTAAGTAGTTCTCTTTACCATACTTCAGTGTTCCTCCCCGCTCCACAGAGAAACTGGATATGAATGAAAAGATTGGTCTTCCTGAACATAAATGAGCACTCCTTTCACATCATACATTTATGAAAAGAAAAACATGTCGAAAACGTCCAGTGAATTAGCTGTTCTTTCTCACTGCGGCTGAGGTTAAAAACCTTCAGCTATCGAGGGCCTTGGTGTCAGGGCTGCTGGGACCTGGTTTTCTTCAGTTCTCGTTTCCATCACAATGATCATGCCATCTGCTTTCTGTCACTCGCTCTCCTCAGACCACACTGGAGATGACAAGCAGGCTGCACTGACTGATTTGACTCAGACATCCCTGAGAGTTGTAGCCACCTGCCCCTCACCTATGAAGGAATGCTTCTTCTTCTTAGTGGAATCATTAGTCCAAGATCTGGACTATGAGAAAACATTCAGAAATATTGGAAGAGAGAGCTAAATGTATGTCTTTGTCCAGAATGCCATCATTTATGTATGGACTCCCCCAGCTATGTGGTCTCGATTTGTTTAGGAACCGAATATATTTATACTGTATCTCTAAAGGTAAGTATAGTCTCTCAAAAATATGAGGATTTGACAGCTGATTGAGTCAGAATCAGCATTCTGGTGTTTGATAATGTTTTCTGGTACAGTGATTGTATCGCTGGCCCAATGCATATTATTATTGCTTGGCACAAATTAAATCAGGTAACTTTTTTGAGCTAAAAAAGATCTTAAAGATGGCCTACCCCAATTCCTTTTTGATCTTTCAGTGAATGTAGCTCAGTTTATTTATTTGTGATGACCTTCCCCCCAGAAATTGCTTCACATGGCATGGAGCATGGGACCCTTGGTCCTGAATCTGTTCAGTGGACCGTGTCTACTTTATCCTACACACAGGAATAATTATTTGCAATGCCCTGCCAACTATGGAAGAGATTCTCAGCACATGGTGTCCTTCTGTGAGGTAGAGGTAGAGACTGCTGGCAAAGACACTACAAAAATGGAGTGGGCAGGTGACCCAGAGCTCTAACCTTGAGGAGTTCTTTGCCTACTTTGACTGTGGAGATTGTTGCCAGCATGACCTAGAGATGGTGAAATTCTCTTTTGTTCTGGGATTAAGGCCACAAGGAGAGTTTTTATTGTAATTCTTCTTTTCTGGTAATAATGAAAATGAAATATTAAGCGTTATTCATTATAGTCCTTAGGGAAATACGCAAATATGTTACAACTTTCTAAAATATGTCCTGATTAAATATCTCATTTCTTCACTTCCATAATCGGGACATAACAGATCAACGGATTGTGCTAAATGGATTCCAACAAGCCTGATTGTCTTGTTCCATCAAGAGGGAATACTTATTTCTCCACTGTGTTACCTTTGTCTACGAAGGATAATTCATCCCTAGCATTAAAAGTGAATTTCTTAAAAAAATAGAAAACCTTGCAAATAAAGCTGTATTTCTGAATTATATAAGACTACTTATACATGCACGTAGAGATACATAAATATGAATGTAGATATGTATTGGTTTATAATGTTAAGATCTCTTTTTGATTAAGGAAAAATTTCTTTTGCAGCCTTCATGATACTGTTCTTTTTTGTCAGATCAGTGTATTATTTTAAAAAGCAGAACAGAAAAAGGATAGAAATAATAAAGAATTTTTAAAAAAGTAAGAAATCAACACTAGTTAATATATTGCATATTGTTATCTTAGAAGCAATTGTTCAGGTTACAAGACCTAGACATAAAAAATGACCCAACAGTGTATTTTTATGAACAAAAAGAAACATAAAACATTTAGTACTAGTTTCTGAATTGCTGACATAATGTAGTTTGGTTTAAAATGTTTCTGATACTACGTACTTGTGAAGGATTCAGTCATATTCAACAAACAGAATGGAGTATACATCATATGACAAACATTGTACTGAGATCTGGATATAAAGATGAGACAAGGTTCTATAGACAAGGCTTTTATGTACTTTTATGTCTTTCTGCTTTATGTAATAATAATAAATATATAGATGAGATTCTGGATTTGGAGCAATTATCTTTATTTGGAATGAACAGTTAAGGGTTAGAGAATAGTCTGCATAGGGTTCTGAAGGATGAATACAAGTTTCCTTCCAGAAATAGACAAGGTGACCCTTCTAGGCAGGGGGACAGGGCATGTTAGGAAGGAAGATTAGCACTGTATCCCATAGAAGAACAAACAGAAGTATCTTTGGATTGCTGGAGTATAAAGGAGGGTTCAGTGTAAGGGTGAAAATATCAATAAGTTGTAGCTTACAAAGCTCCATGATGACTGGTCAAGGAACTTGCATTTTATCTTATAGGAAATGGGGAATTGAAGGAGAGCAACAGAAATCAGACAGGCAACTTGTCACTTGCAAGACCTTCACTTCACTCCTGTCCAATGCTTTGCTACTTAGCCACAGAGCACGGGTGATCATACCTCAGAAGAAGTCTGCCAGCATTTATTAAGACCAATGTTTAATCTTAACTGACAGCATCAATGTCAGAATCAGAGCTTGGAGTTGGCAGGATTTCAGCAGAGGAGTCTTTGGAGCTTCCACAAACTGGTTCAATAAACAATCTTGCTGTGAAACACAGAGCTTGGTATTTAGAAGGGTTTTAGCTGGCACATCCACAGAGCTGCAGCATCCTGTCCAGTGAATAATAATTCTACTGTGAAATGTTGAAACACAGCTCTTAGCTCCAAGAAGGCATGTAGGCTTCTATTTGCATGCAAATTGTTGCCATTCATGTGTGAACTACAGCAGGTACTGGCTCTTCCAGATGGAGTAATTGGGGCAGGGCCATCCTCCTCGTTAAAGGTCACAGGTATCCACACATGCTACAGTGCAGCTCATTCCTATTTTCCACCTTACTCCCTGAGGAATAATTATTTTAATAATGGGCCTCAAGGAAAGGAAACTCTATTCTACCCTGTCATCATGTAGCAAACAAAATGTTGCTAATTAGTGTAACTGAGTGAATGTCATATTTGATGAAATTAGTAAATTAAGTCATAAACATTGAGAAAATAACAAGGGACACAACAAAGTGATAGATAAAGATGATTACCTTGGATTTTGGAAAAAACTTACAGATTTCAGCAGTTTTCAAGGAAAACCATGGTGGTCTCGATTCAAGTGACTGTGGTTTGTAGTGGTTAGGGGTTTGTATCACTTGAATCAGAATGCACAGGCATCAATTACAACCCTGGCTCTTACTGTCCACAAAACTTTGAGTATGTCACTTAAAACTTCCTAAGTGTCAACATTGTCGTCTGTAAGGTGAAGATAATAGCAATGATAGAATTTAATTGTCTCATGATGACAGGAGTCTGATTAAAGTAATTTAACAACTGCCTGATACATAGAACTTAACACTAAATATAATACTCATCATTACTATTAATAAAATAAGCACAGGAGCTAATTGAATTAAATTTCCTTATCCATGTAATAGCTAATGCTGTGCTATGATCACTGACTCACAGATCTGATTTCTACACTAAACAGAACTCTCCTAGGAATACAGACCATGTCTATTCTTGTTATTAGGAGTGTGCTCAGCCTATCACTTAGAACGTGTTCAACAAGTGGTTGTTAAATGCATAGGCTTTCGTTATGTTGTATTATTTATTTCTCTTTCTCTGCCTTCCTTATATTTTGTTTTCTTTTATCTCCATTATCATCATCATCATCTTCATCACCACCATCTTTTTTATCCTTTCTATTTCTAATGACAGGAATAAAATCTGTCTCAATAGAATTTAGCTGATCAAAACACTGCAGACATTCAAATGTTCTCCCAGACTACACCAGCTTGTGGATCTTTGGGACCTGGTACTTGATTCTCCAGACCTACTCTACCCTTGGGGTAAGTCTTATGGAGTTAATGGATTAGTTTGCTTATCTTCTAGCTTCACATTGGATTAAACCAGTTAGTACCAATAGGTCAGTGGAGACTGAAGGCAGGCTTCTCTCTACTAGGTTTAGTGGTTGCTATTGTTTTTGTCTCTGTAGCTACCACTTACTCCAGACAACTTTCTCTCCTGGACTTCTAGTATCCACTGCCTTTCCCTTTTGCTTTCCCACTAACCTTGACTACTTTTTTGTAATTAGCCTTCCTATAAATTTCTTCCCCATGTTACCCACCTTGAACATGCCATTGGTTTCCTACCAGAAACTCAATAGCTTTCCCAAGAACATAAACTTTTAGCAGTTTTATCCTATGTTGGCATGACCTCCAGCTCCTACCTGCCAAGTGGTAAGATTCTAGCAGACTCCTTTTATGCCTTTACACGGGTCACTAACTAAAGAGAAGAGGAAGAGGCGTCTCATATGGCTCTTACTCTGGTCAAGCTGTTTGTGCTCCTTTTCTGGTATGTTGCTGATATATTGTTTAGGCTATTTTTAAGGTGATGGTACCCTATCGCCTGTGGTCTGCTCCCATCCTACTCTGCTTTTGGCCTTGACATTGCTGGGGCATATATATATGTATTTTTTTCCTATTCTCCTGAATATTCTCTATATTTTGTTATATAATCTCCAGTGTTCACCTCTTTCTTTGATCAATTGGAAATCACTATTCTATTTTTACATGCAACTATTGCTTGGCAGGAAAAAAGCCAGTATATAGTTTTTCACATTGTTCTTTCCTTTCTACCAGCCAGGCTCCTCCTTCCCAGAGCTTACACCCTGTTCAGCTCCTTCAGATTGGTAAGTTACAAGAAGTTCAAGAGTTCAGATACAGGGTCACACAGGATGTCCTTATTCTTTCCTCAGTACCTGATTTGCAGAGCAAGCCAGAAAGTTTGCTATGCATTTTTAGTTTCCTGCCTGAGAAATTGCTTACCTCATTGTCTTTTGGCTATTCTGTGCTTCTTCCAGTTTAGTGATGTCTTATATTCCTGATCACCAATATGGAAACAGTTCAGTTGTTTCCCAGGGAGCTCATGGGCTCAGGTCTGAGGAAAAACTGTGGCTGACCATCTCTCTAGGTGTCCTTGGATGTTTGAAATCACTAATTGCAGTCAAGGCACATTTTTATGGTTGAGACAACTCTTTTTAATTTCTTAAGGACTGTTTTCTGGCAAGATATCCTATGTTTAGATCTCTGAAATTCATAATAGCATCCCACATATTGCTTTGAGATACTTTTACTTTCATTATTTCCTTTATTCTTAAGTAAGAAAAAGAAAGACCAAGGAGTTTTAGACGTCCAGTATTTAAATGACGAGGTGCACTGTAGTGGGAAATTAGACTTTTGGTTCTAATCATTACATGGGAGAAGGAAAGACTTGCTCAACTAGCATATTACCAACTAAAACCAGATCTTCCTGTAGCTAGTGGGTAAGAGAAACTTAAAACACCTACAAAAAATGTGCTTGTTATGTATAAAGAACTACATAAAGATAAAAATCTCAAGCTTGTGCATAAATTTCTGGCAAACGAAACACAGTTGAGCATTTCATAATAATGTCTAGAGAGTCCCATGACTTTGGTTTGAAGCAGTCTTACTTAAGGAAACTAGACTTTTATCCCATGAAAATATATTTAAAGGGAGACTCATCCCTGTATATAAAAGCTTCCACTTTGAAGCTGGTAAAGTTTCATTTTTAGATTACCAGCAAAATGAAAACCCAACATTGAAACGGGAGTCATAAGGACAGTATTTGTCTCTTCTTATGTCATTATTTGGGAAACACTTTCATAAATAAACTGTAACGACATGGAAGCAAGTCATATCATTTGAGATTCAGAAAGATGATTATTAGTCTCTTGAAGATAAGAGGAGATAGTGAAGGAATAAATTAATGAAAAGAGGGAATAATATTCATGCCCACAGCCGTCTCTTAATAGCATAAGATGCGTACTGGAGAAAGCTTCTTTGCATGCCCATGTTTTAGGGCATGACCTGTTACTGGAAGGGTGGGCAGACCAACATGGTTACTAGTGGGTACACTGAGCATGTCACTGGAGAGGCAATGAAGCAAGAGGTTATCTTTGAAGGGGGTTGAATACATATTGTGTTAGTAGCAGTCTAATGATCCTCTGCCTGTCTCTATATTTCTATCTCTGTTTGTCTGTGTCTGTGTGTCCCTTTCTACCTTTCTGAAATGTCTCATTCAGAAGGCAGATGCATAACTTACAGAAGGGCATTCATTTCCAGTGGAAGCTTGGGAGGTGAGCAGGAACTTCCTAGGGTTTCAGCGAGCACAATGTGAAGAAGCCTTGTTCTTGGTGATGGAAGGTCTCCAGATCGCTGATTAAGAAAGATCATCATCAGTTCTTTGGAGAAAGAAGGAAGACTGATTAATCTAGTGCAACCATGGAAGGGATGATGATGATGAAAACAGAAAGAGAGACAGTTGTATAGTCAGTCCCGGTATAAGGTCAATATGGTTTTATAACTTGTTTGCTGTAGGGTAGGGGGAAGTCAGACTACCAAAATTATCTGTAGTTTTCTACTCAGTTTAGATTGATTAGAGAATTCTAGGCCATAGGGCAGAAAGAACCAGGTATCCTTTCTCCAGAGTCTGGGGCCATGATGCTAAACACAGAGAAAGCATGCTTCAAGAAATGCTTGGGAAGAGAAAAAGCATGATGAAAGGGCATCAGGAGTAGAACACAATGCATTTCCTCACTAACCAGGTATTAGCTCCCCAGTAAGGACTCAGGATGGAAGGCTCGAAAAGCATGATGGCTTGGAAAGTGTTTTCAGCAGATTCTGTAGTACTGTGAACTTGGGGTTGGTGTGAGGTGGTTGTGAAGTATGTGTGTGGTTTTGAAACATGAAAGAGATCAATTTAGGATGGGTGACAGCAAAGATCTGACTTCTTCAAAATGAAAGATTCTGTGCCCTTCTCTGTCTCTTTGTCTCTGTATAATAATGCATGCAAGTGTGTGCGTGTGTGTGCGTGTGTGTGTGTGTGTGTGTGTGTGTGCAATTTCAACATTTAATCAACAGAGATACATAAAGGGATGGGCCTACTGAAAAACAACAGTACCAACAGCAAAAACCTCCCATCATCATCACCTGTTCTCCAAAGACACTGAACATATGCAGGTTGCTGTGCTCGACAGCGTAGCAGCTCACTTATGAAGCAAACACTCCATCAGAAGGTCTTAGCAGGCCATCCATCAACGAATCGGCATTCTCTATGTGACACATCAGCAAAATCTATTGGTTCTTCAAAATGTCTTCTGAGTTTATAGGCTTGTTTCTGTCCTTCCTGTTTTCATTTTCGTCTTTTCCTGGCTTGGTAAATGGCCTCCATATTTCCACTCTTGTTGATTTTTTTTTTTCTCCCACCTTCATCTGACAAAATCTATTTTCCAAAGAGCAGCTAGAATTATCTTTAAAAGTATAAATCTTGTCCTTGAGACAGAATGTGATGGTTTAGATATAAAATGGCTCCCAAAAGTCTCATGTGTTCAGAGGTGGGATTTTTGAAAGACAATGGTGTTATAAAGACTCTCACTTCACCAGTGGATCAATTCACTGCTGAGATCATAATTTTATGACATTATAGGAGGTAGTGGAAAAGGGGGTGAGGCCCTGTTTGAGGGAGTAGGTTCCTGGGACTGCGCCTTCAAGAAGTGTATCTTGTCCCTGCTCTTTTCTCTCTGGCTCTTTCCCCCGTGTCTGTCTCTTAGCTGCCATGAGGTGAGCACTTTTGCTCTGCCATGCCTTCTGTTACAATGGTTTTGCTTTGCTGCAGGCCCACAGCAATGCAACTGCCAACTATGGATGGAAATCCCTTAAACCAAGAGCCAAAATAAACCTCTCTTCCTTTAAATTACTGCTTTTTCCTAGGTATTTTGTTACAGTGATACACAGCTGACTAATACATTTCTCCTTTCAAAACCTTAAACCTTTTCCATTCTCACCGGTCTTTGAGGCACTGCAGGATTTGGCCCCTGCCTAGTAATTATTCTTAAACACTTTACCTTCTTTGCTCATGACCACCCTCAGAGTCCTGGTTACTCCATTCTACTTGTGTTGGCTCTCCTGCTGCTCTGCAAATATTCCAGAGTAGAGCCTTTGTGCTTGGCTTTTCCTTTTCCTGGAATGTGATTTTCCTTAGCCGCTTCCTCTTTCATTTTTTTTCTAGTTTGTTCTCAGATGTCATTTCCTAAGAGATCATCTTTGAATATTCTACCCCAAATGGCTCTATTTCATATTCCCATCCCTAAATCATCCCTTAAATCTCCTTTGTTTCTTCATAGTTCTTCTGGCTCTTGGAAATTGTATTATATTTGAATTCATTCATCTATTTGGTGGATGCCTTCTCTTTGGGCTGCAAGTCTTTACATGTAGGAAGTTTAATTTGTATTTCTCATTGTTAAATTACCAAGACTTCACACAGTCTCTCATACATGGTAAATGGTGTGTGTTTCTTTGAGTGGTATTTGATGCATGAATGTGATTCACGCCTTTTAACTTTGATGTTTCTTCTTGCTCTTCATTATAATCTTCTGGTTATCTAACCTGCACCGGTTTGGAAAACTCTCAAGTATGATTTTTTTCAGTACTGAGAACTTCACATTTGTCCAGGAGTTTGAACTGGCCAGAATGATTTATTTTGCAAAATGGCACAAAATTTAGTTGAATTAGATGTGAAATAATGTCATATATAATTGTGAGAAAAATCAGATTCCATCACGTACAATGATAGCAGATACAAAAGTGTTTAAGGATAATTTATGAGAGAAAAGAACATTCAAATCTATAAAAATTTGGTTCAATGACTTATTAGGGATTTTTAGTAAGAACTTGAAAAAAGGGTCAATTATTCTATTATAGTTTTAGAACCTCTTGGATAATTTTGAAACATAGTAGTGTGAGAATTATTATCACAGGCATTAGAGCCCCAAAGAAGCTAGCATGGCTTTTTTTTTCACTCTTCAATGATAAACTTTTTGAACCATTATTCAGTTAATTTGAAGTACTTTAAGGAAATGACTCACTTACTATTCTCCTTGTATGAATATTCTGCTAATATCTAATTGAAATGTCAAGGAAAAAATTTTTTCTTGATCTAAAGCCTAAGCTTTCCTTTTTTAAATTTCACCTCATTACTCTTCCTTACATTTTGTTTCTGTTAAATATGCTCTCTCCATTTTCAGCCTTGCTTGCTTCCGCTGTGTTCCTGAAGTTAGTGAACTAGAGTAACTTTTTTCTGGCATTCTTTGGAATTTTCTCTGGTTTAACTCTGCATTTTGGGAGTTAAAATACTCAATTCCGAGTCCAGCAACCCATTTCAAGTTAGATTTATAGCAAACTGCTTCCTTCCAGGTATAGCTGGGAGTCCTGGACTTTTGTCCTTGCCAGGAACCATGACTGGTGATGTTTTGTTTTTTGTCTGTTAGAGACAGGGTTTCACTGTGCAGTTCAGGATGGCCTTAAACTCACTTTGTAGCCTTGGCTGGCCTCGAACTTGCAGCAACCCTCCTACCTCAGCCTGCTAAGTGCTGGTGTTATATGTATGCACCACCACCCCGCCTGCCTGGTAGCTTTGCATCCACCACCTCTATTCACCCTCAAGTAGGTCTGCAAGGTGGCTAAGATGATTCTTCCCTTAGAGGCAAAAAATTGGATCGGATAGAAGACCTGCATCTGAACCTCAGCTCTTATGATTCTAGATTCTGCTCTCTCCTACAGATGTTAAGTCAGAGTTCTTTTTTTGGCTGCCATTTCACATTAGAGGCTGAGATCTAATTGACTTTTTATTCTAATTCCTAGGTCTCTTTCAGAAATAATGCTTTGGAAGTCTCTTAGTAGGTGACACCATAAAAAAATATTTTCCCCCCAACCAACTCCCTTCCTAACATTCCTGCTCACACATCCTACTGTTAATGATCATTTTTCCATGTTTCATTTAGGTGGTTTATGTCTAAATATTTTTAAACTCTGTGTGTTTCTCTTGATAATTTAGCCACCTTTATCAGTGTTTGCGATGCCTTACACATTACCATTTGTGAATTTCATTAACAAGCTATTTGCTCCCTCTTTCAGATCATTAATGAAGATGCTAAATGAAACTCCATCCATCAATCCCTATGCCACCCCACTAGAAAACTAGGCACTCAGAGGTTTATGATTATTCCTTGTTCGTGACTCTTGAGCCAGTTCCCAAATCAACTGAGAGTACTTGTAGCCAAGTCAATTTCAATTAATTCTGCAAGGAGAATTTTATGAGCAAAAGTAGTACCAACTTCCCTAGAAGTAAATGGATCACTTGTATTCACTTAACCTACAAAAATTAAAGTTGTGTCCAAGTAGCAATTATGGGACATTTCTCTGGCGATATTCAATCTTTTAAAAAAATTTTCATTTCCTTCATATTTTCTGTGACTAAAAGTTGTTTTTCAAGTATGTCTTAATTTTCAATTCCACACTTGAAAATCAGTATGAATATGTATTTTCTTTTTCTTCATAGTTTAGAAGATGACTTGTTTTTATTTTATTTGTTTTCTTTTCTGCAGCAGTTAATAATTTTTCTGCACACAACAGGGGCAGGAAAAATGTCTTCTGATTGTGTAATAAAAATATACAGACTTTGGAATAGTGGATTTAGGTTTTAAATCTCTGCTCCACTACCTCCTAATTTAAAATTTCAATCACCATAAATAATAACTCCTTTGTGGCCATATGAGCTTCAGATAATGTCTATTGTATAATAAAACTTACAAATATAACAAAGGGACAAGAATAGTGATCCTTATTTACTGTGTTTTAGATTTTTCGTGAGGATTAGCATGGAGGGGATGCAATAAGTACTTGGTACAAAGGTAAATCTTAATGAATTGAAAGTTTCTTCTTCATTTCCAAAGACATCTGGATGTATTCCTGTATATGTCTATTTAGGTTCTCTGAATTACTTTAAAAGTAGTCAAAAGTACACTAAGAAATAAGAAACCCCACTACAGAACAAAAGTTCTACTTCACTAGGAATTAATGAATTTAAAATAAAACCCAGTAAAATTCTAAGGTGGAGGAAGGCAGGTAAGCCCCTGCCTGTGGGCCAGCTGGAGTGTGAACTGGAGAGAACCAGGGAGGCAGCTAACTCCAGCCTGTGAGCCAGCCAGCATGCAGAATGGGGAGGACAAGGATGGATGCCGTGCCCCCACCTGTGAGCCAGCTGGGCGCATGCCAGGGAGAACCAGGAAGGCAGCTAAACCCCCACCTGTGAGATAGCTGGAGCATGGACCCGGGAGACAAAGGCAAGTAGCTAAGTCCCCACCTGTGAGCCAGGCAGAGTGCAGACAGGAGAGAACCAGGAAGGAACCTAAACCCCTGCCTGTGAGCCAGCCTAAAGCCAGTAGTCAGAGCAACTATTGAGAGGAAGTAATATGTAATGTAGTAAGTATTGTAGATTTCCTACTGTCTTATCACTGTTTTGTTTCATTTTATTGTAGCTTTACTCCCTTTAAAATAAAAATAAACACATAAACAGTAAAAAAAAAAGATTCTAAAAACTGAGTCTGGTGGTACACACCTGTAGTCTTAGCTACTGAGGAAGCTGAGGCAGTAGGTTCACTAGAGCCCACAATTTTGAGGCTAGTCTGGGTAACATAGAGACACCCATCACAAACTAACCAACCCCAAGACTAACCTCACCCTCGAAAACAAACAAAATTTATTTTGAATTAAAATAAAGAGGCTTGAAAATAATGAGATTCTAGTTTCTGCCTCTTAGACTTGCAAAATCTCATTGGTCAGGATTTAACATTATTTAAGTTGGCAAAGAAATGTGGAAACAAGAACATGTATACTGTTTGTGAGAATGTGCCCATTTTTCTAGGCATTTTAAATTCTTCCAGAGTTGAGGAACAGCATGACTTTATGATCTCCCAATAAACAGACTTAGAGCGTCTCAAAGGTCATTGGTCACGGATACTCATTACAGTACCAGCTTTTGACTCTTAAGGAGTAAAAAGTAAGGAAAACGACTCATTGAAAAGAATAAAGGCCATATTTATTGATTGAATTCTATTGTTGAGGTGAATGACAATACGTATGTTGTGCTTCTCTTAGGAAGAAAAAGGGGAAGCATTCTATTGGGTAGATGATTGGCAGTGTCTGTCTCTTCTATTTAGAAGTTGAAGAGAATAAAATGTAACCATATTCATCAATGTAGATAAATCTCAAAAGCACAATTTGGGGGAAATCTAAATAAGAGAGGAACACTCATGGTCTCATGCAATTTACTTGAGTTTTTAAAAGCCATACACAAAGTAGTAATATTGTTTATGAATACTATGTATGTGTTTAAAGATGAAAACATTTGGGAAAGCTATACAGCATGGGAGAGTGAAAAAGTAGGTTAACGTCAGAGCTGGCTACAAAAGAAATTTCAACTGTTACTTTAATGTGTGATTGCTAAACCAAAGTTCTGAGATTAAATAAAAAAGAAATAATTACAATCATATTTTCTAAGGTGATATATGGGCACAATATCAGGTATCTGGCTGCAGTGGTTTTCTGTTTGCAGGATATTTTCTTTTCCAGACTTCTGAAATATAAAAGAATGGCTCCTGAGGTGATGATCTAATTAAATTGATATAATCATTTTCCAACAATGAAACCTGTCATTTAAAACCTATAATAAATATTTTGCAGAGGGAAATAATAAGAAAATATAAACAGGAATTTGCTTTTGCAGTCTATTAAAATATTTAATTTTGAGAAAATATGAAATGCTAGTGCCTTATGTTACCCAGTGCACCCTGAACTCTGAAATTCTTATGGAGGAAATTACAAAGATGAAAAGTAAATGCCATTTGATACAAGAAGACAATTGGATTTTTTAGTAATATGTGTTGTGTGGTAAAAGTGTTATGAAAATACATTGTTGCCCAGAGGTGATAAAATACATTCCTAGTTTCTAAATCAAGTTTAAAGCTTAAAACATTTACTGGAAGTAATAGTGTGATGAAAAGAGCCAGTACAACTGAATAAAACATTTATTTATGCTTAGAATTACCTTTATAATTTCTGCCTCTTCTTTATATATCTGCTCATTAAGATTTTTATTAAATGCCTATTATATACTAGAACTTTGCCAGGTCTTGGGAGTTCAGGTGTCATACAATTACTGCTGTGATATTTATGGGGCTAATGGAGAAACAGATACATAAAGAAAAGTACAGTCAGAGAGTTTTTAAAAAGTTATTAAAGGATCAGAGGAAGGTCTACAACTGCCTTTGAGAAGGCATGATGTCATGAGTTAATTTAGTTAATGATGGAACTGATTCAGATGCCAGCAGGAAATGGGTGATACACCCAAAACAGGGCCATTTGTGGTGGTTGAGTAAAGAACCATTTACAAAGCACGGTCAGAGAATGAAGAAACAACCAGGTGGAGTGCACCACTCCAGGTAGTACTAGCCCTGGGCCCAACGGGAAGGGAAGAAATGGTCAGTCACCTCCTTCTCAGACTTCTTGTGCTTAATTGAACTCACCCAAAATCACAGGGCAGGGCCACTCACAGGCTTGTGTAGAGAGAGGAGTCTCCTAGGAAAGAGGGCAGAGTGGAGGAGGTGGGGGATGGACCAGAGGGCACATGGTACCTGAGTGTGGTTTGTAGTGAGACCTTGACCAGTCAGAAGCTGCTCACTGAGAACATTTTTCCCAGTGGGGGTTGAAGGTGGGAGGAGAGCTGGCAGGCTGAGGTGCTCCGGCAGGGGAAACTGTACACAAAGGAAGCAAAGAATCAGAGAAACTTTGGTGTGGCTTTAATGTGGCTGGGATTTAGGGAGCATGTTAGTGAACTGAGATGTGCTACAGGCATTAGAGAGCACAACAGGTCTTCTCTATTTTGAGGGAAATCTTTAGAAGTCCACATGGCTAAAGTCTCTGAAAACTATAGGTTCTTTCTCAAAGTAATCTTTTCAAATATTTGGGGTATAATACATAAGATTGCAGAGGAAGCAACTGTACTGAAATTTTGTTATGGCAAATCTAAAAACTGTGATGTGAAATAGGAGCTTCTTTATTAGTGCTTTAACTAGCATGCTCTTCTGATGGGTCTATTAATATAATTTTAATGTAATGAAGTGATGATAAGCAAAAAAAATGTTAAAATTCACTTAGAAGTCAATGAAAATCAAGGTAGTTTTTTGCCCAAGTTTGGAACTACTGAAAGCTAATAAGCCCTTCGTTAAAAGCCCATATTTAAAAGTACACTTAAATATATATCTTTAAACAAGTCAAGTAAATTCTGCAATGACTAAATTCACCAACATAGGGTGGATGCCAAACTTTGAAAATACATAGTGTGATGAATTTAAAAATATTTAAAAATGTAGAAAATGTAATGCTTCCCAAATGGTTAGTCACAAAATACTGTAATGCAATAATTAAAGATTTCATGTACTGTTCCATGGTGATAATTCATAACACATAGTGATACTCCTGAAATAATACATGGAGTTTAATGTAATAAAGAAGCCATGACTGCAAAACTGCTTCAATGAAAAATGTAACCTCTTTTATGACAGAGCTTTAGCCAATTATAGTTACTGTTAATTCTTAACAATTGGATGCAAGTCATGTCTTGTTTGAGGAAACAGTCTCCAAAGATACTATCTTCCATTAAATATTGCCACAGATGTACTACGTACAAACTCTTTTTTGTGGAAGTAAAATGTAAGTAAAGACAAATTCCATGTCATTGAATTATTCAGGGTTCTCTGAGACCCAGAATTGGCTCATGTGATTATACAGAGGCTGGAAATCTATAATCTGCAGTGCAGGCTGGCAGCTGAAGACCAGGGAGGAGTCAATGTTTCAGTGCTGTCTGCTGAAGACTTCCTTTTTGAGTGGGGGCTATTTAGACCTTTAACTAATGAGAAAAAATCCATTCATAGTATGGAGGACAATCTACTTTTCTTATTCTACTGTGTCAAATGTTAATCTCCTCCAAAACACTCTCTTAGACATACATTATGATGTTTAACCAAATATCTGAGCACTGTGGCCCAGTCAAGTTGACATATAAAGTTAACCTTTGCATTCAAAATGCTCTGCTCAGTGAATTTTAATCAGCTGAATAAACAGAACCTGTGTAATGAGTACCCAAATCAAGAAGCAGAACACGAGCATCACTCAATCAACCCCCTCTTTGCTCTCCTAGTCAGTGTCCTTATCAGTGCCATTGATGCCTGATAAAATACTGTGGTTTTACCATTAATATTTGTGATCCTCAGGTTCTGTGATCCTGTGATCCTTTTGCTGGATAAATTATTGAGATATTAATATCTTACCAAGTTATATTTTCTAAAAAATTGATTAAAGCTCTTGGCTATAGGCAACACAAAATCATTGACCAAAATAGAAATTTATCAGAGACAATGGATTTATTAGAGACAGTAAAATCAATGCAAATTTGAATAAAAGGGCATTAAAAGGATGAAGATCAAGATAGAATAGGAGAAGGACCCCATGGAGAATCACAGTACCCTAAAAACAGAGTAAGATTTAAGTGATAGTGGTTTGCTGGAAGTTCAAATCTCACTACTGGGTGGCGCTGTTTCATGATGGGATATGAAGATGCACAGTTGTTCAGCAGTTGCTGTCTATAAGGGATGTGGATGCTGCTGGGCACATTGTCTAAGGGGGTAAAATACTGGGAGGAGACTTATTGAAAGCTCCACTCTATCTCCAATTTCCCATGGCCAATTTTGGGAAATTCAGTTAAATACATACCTACACTATGACCCAGAAGGAGACAGCTTCTCTATTCTTCATTGGATCCCCACTGGCTGCAGTTGCATATGCCTGTAGTTCCAGTTGAGAACAGCAGGGGAAACATAGCAAGACCCTGTCTCAGAAAAAGATGATCCATAGATAGGATCATTCGCTTTAGCAATCGCACACTGTTTCCTGGGTCATAAGCCTCCAGAAACATCAGGAGGAGCCAGAACATGAAGTAAGGAACTGTGGAGTGTCAAAGACTTGCATGTGGGGTGTCAAAGACTTGTATAGCAATGGAAGTGGAACAAAGTGGTCCAAGGGCTAGAGGATAGGTGAGGTGAAAAAAGCTAATGAAGTACATGGGATATGTAACATTGGTTTGGGAAGCAGGAGTTCTTCAAAAAGGACTGCAGGGCAGATGAAAACCAAACTAAGCTAAAGAAACAAGCAAATGCTTTCTTTGTTTTTTAGGAGCATCAAACTGGTTCTCTTCTAAATGAGAAATATTGACAAGGTTAAGGTGGCAAGAATGTAGACCAGCTGAAACTCTCACATATTCCTTTTGTGAGTGTAAAATTCTACAGTCACTTTGGAAATGAGTATGACAGTTTTTTATTCAGTTAAATACATACCTACTGTATGACCCAGAAGTTTTACTTCTAGGTATTTACCTAAGAAAATCAAAACACCTTCTTATAAGAGATTACACGAAGTGTTTATTAAAAACCTTACTCATTATATCTAAAGCCTGGAAGAAACACAGTTGTCTTGGTTACTTTTCTCTTGTTGCTGGGAAAAAATATTTGATACCCAAAATTAAGGAAGAAAAGTTTTATTTAGCTTACAGTTTGTGGAGGTCTCAGTCCATAATCAGCTGGCTCCAAGGCAGGGTGGCATGGCACAGGGGCAGCTGTTTGTGGCAGCAAAAGCAACAAGAGCCAAAATTGGAGGAGAGAAAAGACTCTTTCTGTCTCTTATATTGTGTGTAGGCTACTTATTTTAGGGAGGGTGTACCACTCATACCTATAATTCCATTATTAGATCACGAATCAATCACAAACTCTAGAATCCTGTTTCCATGACTGTGTGAGGCTTTGGGGGGACATCCAGACACAAACCATAATAGCAATTATCCATCAACAGGTGAACAGATAAATATTAACAATATATTCATTCAATGGTATACTCAGATATAAGGAGGACTGAACTGTTCATACTCTTAGCAACAGGTTAAATATTAAAATCATTATGTCAACTGGAAGAACCTAGAGATAAAAAGTATTTATTTTAATATTTATCAGAGACAAAGCTGATCTGTAGCAGCAGAAATTAGGATCAAGGTTTCTCTGAGATATGGAAGAATAGGATTGTACTATGGTATATGAGAACTTTGTGGGGTAATAGAAATGTTTTATCTATAACTTGATCAGAATAGTAGACCCATGGGAACATACCTTTGTCAAAACACATTGACTTATGGGTACATTTTATTGCATGCAAAATATATTTCAAGAAGTCAACTTGTTTTTAACCATGAATTAGCCAATTCTCCATTGTAGAACAAAGTCATCAGAATGTCAACTCCTAACTGAAAAAAATCTGCTTTTCTTGTGTTCATCACAGATTGAAGGCAGGAGGGAAAGTTAATGGGAGCTTCTTGTAGTTGATTTCCCTTACCCCATAGCCATTTATTAGGGTTTAAAGATGATATGTTCCCCAAAGCCTCACTGTATTGAAGGGTTGGTTGCTGATGGGCTTTTAGCAAGTGATTGAATCATGGTAGCTCTAACTTTATTAGTGGAGTAATCTATTGATGAGATTATGATTTGATGGAAACAGGTGGTGGCAGGTGATGGAACCAGGAGGTGGGCCTAGTTGAAGTGAAAGGTACATGAGAGCCAGACCTGGGGAACTAATCTACCGCCTGACCCTTTCCTCTGGGGCTCCTCTCCCCTTTCTCTGCTTCCTGGCCACCACAAGGTAAGCAGCTTCCCTCCATCTGCTCTCCAACCGTGATGTTTCTGCCTCACCACACGTCTAAAAACAATGGAGCCAGCTGACGGTGGATAGAAACTCTCTGAAACTGTAAGCCAGAGGAAATCTTTTCTTTTTTAAAGTGGGGTAGCTCAGACACTCAGTCACAGTGACAAAAAGCTGATGAAAGCATTATTTATGTACCACTTATTTGTTAGATTTAGGTAAGCTTCTACTACTTTGTCTTGTATTCAAATGTTTAAATGCATGAAAAATCCCAAAAGACTACTCTCCTATACATGCTGCCTCTAGCATTTTTCTGATCTATTCCTTTATATTAACATTTTCAATGTGTCTTTGACATCATCTTAGATGTCTTAGATTGTTACCAGTTCTCCATCTTTTTAATCTTGTTAGTTTTCTTAACTTTAAAATCCCCCTATATATTTTGAATGGGAGAGATTTAGCAGAGACTAAGGCAGAAAATGTAAGTCTCTCAACTGGGGAACCTGCCTTATTTATTTTTTATTACTTTTTAAAATTTTATTTTAAAGAGGATAAAACCAAGGAAAATAAAATAAAATCAATCAAAATAAGCCAGTACAGTGATATAGGGCTTCAAAACCTTACAAAACCAACAATAGCTACCATAATGCCTTTTGTTGTCCTCAAAATAGCTGCATATACCTTTGGACATAATAAAAATCAAACAGAACAGAATAGAACAGAAACAGGGCTGGGAGTTTAGCTCAGCAGCATAAGTGCCTGCTTGGCAAATGCCAAGTTGTGAGTTCAATCCCTGGTACAGGAAAAAAAAAAAAAAGAATAGAAACAATACACACAAAACAATGAATGCAATAAAGCACTGCAAAACAAGCCAATAGTAAATCCAAAATGGCTACCATAATATGTCTTGCTATCTTTCAAATAGCTGCCCATGCCATCAGATTTAACATAATTGAACAAAAACCCAATCCAGCAACCAGGTGGGGATCGCTTCCTGGTGAGGTCTTGTTCTCTCCCCTTGCAGTCCATGAATGGCACTGACTCATGGAGAGGGGCTTGGGTCTGGCTGTCCTCAGTATGGCAGTGACCCTCAAATGGTGCTGGTTTCCAGGCAGAGACCTCCTGGTGAGGTCTTCTCTCCCCTCACAGTCCGCAAATGGTGCTAACTCATGGAGAGAGGCTTGGGTCTGGCTGTTCCCTCTCTGTCAGCTGCCTGTGCATGGTACTGGTTTCTAGGTGGGGATCACCTCCTGGTAAGACCTGCCTATTTATAGTGTAACTCAATATGGTTTCTTTATTTTATTTATTTTTTTACTCAATATGGTTTCTGAGTTACTTGTCAGAGATAAATAATACATGGGGATCCAAAGCTCCACTCATTTATCTTCTGGATGTTACGTTTGTTGAGAAAGCATTTGTGGATTGTCTAATTTCAGCTCCTTTGACTTGGTGGCTGGAATTTCCTATAGACTCTGGCATTGGCTTGGCTATGTGTCTATTTTTAGGATTTCTTTGAGTTCTGTCTTTTCAGGTTTTGTTGGTATTGCAATAGCACATCTGGAGACTTCAGAATGTGAACTGGTAACCAGATGCCATTTTGCACTGGCAAATTCATTTCCATTTATTTTGTAGAATTCTCTTTAAACAGGGTTATATTCTTCAGCAAGATTTATTCTAATCTAAATGTATGTAATTTAGTTCTGATTTTGTCAGTTCAGAAATCTCTACTTGTGTTTGCCAGCTCTCTCACTGTCCTTTTTTAATCAACCTGGCATGTCCTTCCATGACTATATCTGGGTAATTATATTAATAGGATAGTATCTTAGGGATTTCATCTACATTCTGTCTTGAAAGTGAAAAAATCAAGCATTGTGAAAGTCCTTATTTTTCCTGAAAACACCTTCAAAGGACGGAGCACATGCATATTTTCTTAGATTTTTATCAGTCTATAAACATTGCTGCAATGAAACTGATACTGCTTTCACTTTGTAAAGCAATAATTGGCTTTCTTTCAAAAATCTAACCCAATTCTTTCCAATTTATTTTAGATAAAAGGGAAATTTGTTTAGAAAATGTATTTACAGATGAAAATTAGAAAGAGTAGGTAAGGTTGGACATATGCCATGCTGCTTATTAAAAGAGAGCTTTTTACTAAATTTTTTAAGTCTCTAGAGAAATGTTCTCAAATTTTAAGATACCTGGGTCAGCTGTAGAGTTAGAGGATTAGAATGTCTATGGGTTGTTAACACACAACTCATGTGTTTTTAAAATTTTATTTAAAGAAAGACTACACAAAACAGAAAATAGGTAGAAATAATACATATATTCAGAGAAAAATAAACAGTAAGAAATCATTAGTTGATGTTTACATATTGTCGTTTTGCAAATAGTTGTTCAAGATACAAAAATGGAACATGTAAAGTGGGAATTCAAACAGCACGACTGCAAACAGTTCTGTTTAACTGTCCAACAAAATCTTAGTAACATGGTTGTCAATCCTATACATTTAAGCATACATGCAGTTATCCATATCTTCATTTATGTTTAGATTAAACAACCTAAAGCAGGTTAAAATCATTCTGAACAAAGAATAATAGTATTGCTGGATTTTATATCATGATACTTTATGATCAACCTGGGTACTATAGTATCTTTTTTAAAAAAAATTTAATTTAAAGAAAGACTAAACAAAACAGAAAATGGGTAGAAATAATACACAATTTGAAAGAAAAAAATAAACAGTAAGAAGTCACTAGTTGATGATTACAGATTGTCTTACAAATAGTTACTCAAGATACTAAAGTGAAACATACAAAGTGGGGATTCAAACAGTGAGATGGCAACCAGTTCTGTTCAACTATCCAACAAAAACTTAGAAATATGGTTATCAATCCTATACACTTAAACATACATGCAGTTATTAATATCTTCAATTATGTTGAGATTGAATAAACCCAATCAGGCTAATAGCACTCTGAACAAAGAATAATGCTATTGCTGGGTTTCACATTAGGACACTCCAGGATCAGCACTGGGTACTTTAGTGTCTTTTTTTCTTCAAAGTGTCTGTTCATTTCATCATGTGTCATAAATCAGTTCTCATAAACTGTGTATAGATTCTACACGTGCATGATTCTTAACACGTATTTCTATCCTTTCTATATTAGAGGGAGAAACAAAGCAAGGCAAAATAAAACATATTCCTATAAACACATGAAATGAAATAAACATATAAGACTGTTGTACAAAGAGTTCTACTATGGTTTCTGTGTTGTCTCTTGTTATCTCCAATAGACTTGGTTATATCATCAGGCATAATATAATTGTATATATCAGTACATTACAGTGTTAATAAAAACACAACTTTGTATATAGTATAGAACTTCAAAAACTGGCAGTTATCCAACCAGAATGTGTACCTTAGAGTCTTGTCATCAGTATTGCCTGTACTCTCAGACTTGATACTATCAATCATATCAGTTTTGAATAAAATCTTCTCTGCCTCATTTCTGTTTTGCTCTTTTTTTTGCCCATCAATTGTGTGCTTATCTTTTTCATTCTGTTTTCTGCTCCATTCATTGAGGCCTCTCTGCCACTGTTCCTGGAATCCTAGTACTTTTCTCTCTTTCTAGAATGCCCTGCAGTATTCTCTGTAGAGTTGGATTGGTAGTTGTGAATTTCCCAAGTTCCTCTTTGTCTTGGGAGCATCTTGTTTCTCCATTAATTTCTACAGACAGTTTAGCAGGGTATATCAATCTGGGCTGTAGGTTATTTTCTTTCAGGGCTTGGAATATTTTGCTCCAGGCTCTTCTTGACTTGGTGGTTTGTGTCGAGATGTCTGTCATTATTCTGATGGGTCTTCCTTTATAGGTGATCTGTTTCTTGTCTCTAACAGCTTTTAATATTCTGTTCTTATATTGAATTTCTGGGATCTTGATTATTATATGCTTGGGTGTAGCTCTGTTTTGGTTGTAGATGGCTGGAGTTCTGAATGCCTCACACATCAGAATACTTCCTTTTCCTATGTTTGGGAAATTTTCCTTAATTATTTCTGTGAATAATCTTTGTAGTTCCTTTGTTTGTATCCCAGCTTCTTCATTCACATTCTTTATTCTCAAGTTATAGATCCTCTTGTGATCTTCTAGCCTTTGTATTGTTGCTACTTGTTTCCTTGTTATTTTTAAAAAGTTTTCCCTTTCATACTCCCACATTGCAAAATTGTCCTCCAGTTTGGATAATCTATCCTTAGTTTCTTTCAAGCTGATTTGCCATCTTCCCATAGAGTTTTTAATTTCTTGGTAATCTCTTTGAATCTGCTTTATGTATTCTATATTTTATTTATATTCTTCATCAAAAGGTCCTCTCCTTTCTTTGAGTTCCTCCCTTCTTACATCTGTGTCTGCTTGAGGGGTGCTTTGCATCCCTTTTATTAATCTTCTTACATCTTGCTTTACTGGGCTAAATATTTCCCTTTTGAACTCATTTATGAGGTCCCAAAGTTATCTCTTTATGTCCACTGATGCTGTGTCTGATATTGCATGTTTGCTGTTCTCATTCCACTTTGTATTTACCTGTCCTGGGTCAATGTTCTCAGGGTTGGGACCTGGGACTTTTTCTTGTTGCTTCCTCTTCCCATCTTTTTTCCTTCTTCCAGGAGGCCCCAGTTTCTTTCTTTGTTGGCTACAATTCTTCTGAAGCACGCTGGCTAGATGATCCTTCCCACTGCCTTGTGCTAGTGAGTTGCACACAGGGGCAGTGTATGCTGGCTCCTCCCCTCTGTGTCAGTCAAATTGCTGTGGCCTGCACTGTATTACTTTGTGCCACCTCCCTTCCGGATCAGTCAAACTTCTGAGGCTTCACTGGGTTAGTGTGGTTAGTGTACACCACCACTGTAGGGACTTGATTTCAGATAACCTATTGGGTCTCAGCCAGGTCACGTGAACCAGGCCTAGCTCACTCCACCAATCCCATTCGGGAAGGGAACAACTGACTGAAGTCACTGCTGCCCTTTGTGCTTGCCAGTCCTGCCTGGTCCCAGAATGTTGTCCACCGGAGCCCCCTTATTTATGGAATGGCTCCACTCCCATCACTCACCACAGGTCGATGTAGGCATCCTGCAAATTCAGCTCTCCTTTTGGCTCGCTGACCCCCAAACTCAGTATAACTGTGCCTCCAGTGAGTTGGAGCGGTAGGACCTCGGACAGCTCAGCAAGTTGAGAGGGGACCTTGGCAAGTCGTGGTGGGACCTCGGATGGTTGGCAAGTCACTTTAATTTCTTCTTGGGATGAGAGAATTCATCTCCCTCTGTTTGGGGCTCCACATTCTATATTATGTTGAATTCTAAGTTGACTATCTCGGGGAGCCTCTGTAGCCAGTTGTTATCTATTAGCCATCTTTGCTCCTCCCCCAACTCATGAGTTTTTGATGCACATTTGTTCAGTATACACAAATTGTACTTTGCCTGATAGTCAAAAACTCAATTTGAGTGAGTTTTAGCATGCACCAAGTAGAAATAAAATAATTCTATACTTGAGTCAGTTAACACTGCTAAAATTTTACTTTTATTATACAATAAAGCAACAATGTATTTTTCCAGCAAGCAAACTGAAGAGTTCTAAGAATTAGGAATAGTCAAAAGAATTCTAAACTTAAAAAAAATTGACACACAATAGTTGTACGTATTTATGGGGTATAGTGTGACTTCAGTATATGTAAACAATGTACAATAATCAAAGAAGCATAATTAATATTTCTGTTTCCTTAAGCATCTATCATTTCTTTGTGTTGGGAACCTTAAAAGTAAGAGGACTATATTGTATTAGGGGAAGTATCTGTCACATAGTCTGTGTGTTTTAAACTGGGAGAGAAATGCAGTCAGTAGCATTTTTGTTTCTACTCAGATTTTTGTGCATTGCATGAATATTATCTGTTTTCTCTCAGAAATTCTTTTGAGCTGAAAGTAGAATTTAATGTAGAACTTGGGGGAAGAGAGGCTAGTTCTAGTAACCAAAGAACTGAGAAGTGACACATTTTGAAGGATCTCACACAATAGCAACACTACACTCAAGACATTTTCAGCTATATTATTTAGGGCAAATAACACGATCAAAGTTCCTAAGAAAATAACTCTACAATGTCGAAGCAAAGATTGCTTCGCACTGCATGGTCCAGCATAATTTTCAAAAGTGCAGATTATGTTTAGGGCCATCTGGTAAGGATGTTTTCATTTGCTTTATTCCAATCCAGGGAAAAAAATTCTTTTAAAATAGCTTCTGTAAAAACCCAGAGAAAGAAAGAGTTGCAATCTAAAGACAGAGAAGAAAAAATGTCAATAGAAGAAAAGAAACATAGTTATGCAAAAGTGATGGGAGCTCAGTTTCTTTTATTTATACAAGAGTAAAGGGTGTCATATGCCAGTGACCTACTTTGGGAAATAAGTGAAGCAGATTCAAATGCAGATGTATTTCTGGAACCCAAAATGGGATATTTGGCTGAATTCCTGTCAGTATTTCTTATCAAATTCTAGAAACAGAATTTGTGCAGGGACTCAGTATAGGAATTCTCCAGTAACTTAGAATGTTGCTTTTGGACAATTAAAACAGGATTGAGATTTTGCTGATGGGATTGTTTCCATCTATGATACACAGAATTAATAGAGATACTGTAATGATCAGGACTGAAAGACAGTAACTTGGTGTCAGCCACTGTAATTATTTGATATACATTCTCATAATTAGGAATTGCAGTGGTCCCATTAAACACATATTATTATGATTCCAACTTGATAGGTGAGGACACTGAGATTTAAGATCAGTAAATTCACCTCGTATAGCACAGCTATTTAAGCCTGTCAGGTTTAAGCCTAGAGCATATGTCATTGAACTTCAAATCCTGTATTTAAATTGCTATATTAGACTCCTACTGTGAGTGTATTTTTTGATTTTAAAGAGGAAAAAGTAACTCAGGAAAATCAAGAAGCAAACAAACCAAAACCAAACATGAAAAAAAAAAGGTGAAATAACAACTACAAAAAAATAGCAATATAGATTTTCAAAACAAGATGATAGGAATTTAACAACAGTTGTTATGTTGCATATTGGTATCTTCAGAATTGTTACTCAGATTACTAGATATGGGAATAAAACAAAACAATAAAACAGAACAAAATATTGGATTTCAAAAACAAGCCAGAAGAAAAATTGCCACACTTGCTACAATGCATATTGTTATCCTCCAAATAAATGCTCAGA
This sequence comes from Cavia porcellus, assembly GCF_034190915.1. Taxonomy (NCBI): domain Eukaryota; kingdom Metazoa; phylum Chordata; class Mammalia; order Rodentia; family Caviidae; genus Cavia; species Cavia porcellus. The sequence continues at coordinate 85,514,288 of NW_026947487.1, forward strand.
CTACAAGCTTTAAGCCTACAAAGTCAATCAAACAATACAAGCATTAAATTATTATTATTATTTTTACTTCAGTGGCTATCATCTCAGCCTGAGTGCCTCTGAATCAACAAGTTGCTTACTGTTGGGGTTGGGGTTGGGTGGGTATTGCTCTTGTCTCCCAGCCCAATCTCTGGCTAGCTCTTGGAAGGTGTGGTTTGGCTTCTTGATTCTCCTCCAGTTCTGCATGGCTGCCACTGCTTCACAGGAAGGTGTGGTTTTCTGAGTATGTTTTTGGGTTTGCGCATGTGTATTTATGTTTATAGCATTTAAATTTATGTCACATATATAGCTATATGCTTGGATTTAAAACTACCCATAAACCTTAATTATGTCTTTCTACAACACTGAACTACCTCTGCTAGCCAAGTGACAGGAAGTAAAGTTTGCTCCCTCCCACTCTAAATGTTAATTCATAATTTGTGACTCTAAAGAGGCAACAAAATGAGATCTCACTGGGGGACTGCATCAGTGTTTCACAAAGAGTAGCTTTCCCTCAGCATCACCAGGGGCTTGTTTTGGGTTCTGGACTTCTCCCTTGTACATCTCACAAATCTTAGTAAATGTTGTAGGTGCTACATTCAAAATACCTCCCATTCCACCGTAGGGCCATGCTCTGCTACTTCTGTCCTCACCACCTGGCCTTGTATACTTAATTTTCCTACACATTGTTCTTAAAAGAGCATCTCAGACACAAGTCAGGTCACACTAGTCCTTTGCCCAAAGCACTAAAGGTTTCCATCTCAGAATGACTGCCAGGCCCAGACAGTGACCCACAATCTCCCATGGACCATGTTCTTTGCCTCATTCTTTTTCAATCTCATTTTCTCCTATTTCGCTTATGTTACTGTGTTGATCCTGAAACACACTAGAAAATTCTTCTTCCTCTTCTTTTTTTGTCCCGAGAATCAAACTCAGAAACCTTGTGCTTGCCAGGCAGGTGTTTTACTGCTTAGTTGCATCCCCAGTCTGAAATTCTTCTTGAAGGTGTTGATATTTAATCTACCATTTACTCGCATATTTTCCTGTCTTGTTCTATTTCTTCAACTCATTGTCTGAATGAGCCCATCCCTAGCTAGCAATTTAAAGTAGAAACTTCCTCCTCTACCTCGACCTTGTGCCCTTTCTCTGTTTTCCTTCACCTCGTTTTCTGTCATTTAACATTTTATATGTTTTACATATTTTGTCTCATCTAACTGGAATGCCAGCTGCACAGAGCACAGATTTCCTCCACATCCTCATCTTTAGCACTTAAAGTAATAATTGATGCATACTGATTGTTTAAAGAATCATTTGCTCTATGAATAAATGTTGATAATGTATATGAAAGCTTAATAAAGAACTTGTATACAGGGAATGATAAAAATATATGGTGAATGTTTAAATAAAAGAATTAATAAAGGAAATATATTTATTCAGTTCAGAACATCAAGGTAGCCATGATAGCATATATAAAGATGCTCAGGAAAGAAGTCTTCCAGAGCTACTTCAGAGAGTGGCAAGAACAATGGAATACATGTGTTCAAAACCAGCTTAGCATTTTGCAGAGGATTAATATATATGTCCTTCATTGTAATAAATTAATAAAATTTAAAACACTTACCATATGTTTGATAATACTTTCTGTGTAGTGAATGTACATATTATGCCACTTAATTTTGCAATAATCTTATGGTGTTATTCACATTTTCAGATTAAAAAATAAGAAAGACATAGGGAACACTGCATTTCCAATTTGTGCCTCTTTTTTGAAAAATTTAAAACAAAAAACAACAAAAATATGCAAAATTTCAAAACAATATAAGAAATTAGCAATGGTTATTATATTGCATATTGTTATCTTTGAAGTAGTTGCTTAGATTACAAGATATAAATTTGTGTCTCTTTTGGCCCAGATCTTTTGGACTCATCACATAGGTTTTCATTAAATACATCAAATGTGATTTTTCTTAGTTTTCTGTTAAAAACATTGACTACACACAAGTATTAATTATGGAGTTGCAGATTTCAGCATTTGCACACACAGATGCTGAAATTCAATTCTCTTTTGGAAATTCAGTTCTCTTTTATGCAGGAGAATGTTTAGGAATGTATACACACATGTACACACACACACACACACACACGCACGCACACACACACACATACGCAGCCATGGAATAGTTTTTCTGAGAGGTACTTTGGATTATTCGGTTTAAAATATGATTCCTGTGCTGAAGAGAAGGATAAAACAAATGGCTTCTATAATGAGGACAAATAAGCAAGGTGATGCTCCAGTAGGGGAGAGAAACAGGAAAAAATCAAGCCTTGTTAAATGTGAATGGTTTCATAGCACCTTTTGTGCATGCAGGAAATTCAAGCTTTTTTTTAAACCTATTTATGTATCCCCATGTGATGTTAGTGCCAAAGGAAATGACTTGCCCAATTCCCCATCCACTAGATAATTCTGTATTGCAAAATTGAATTAGTAAAAGGAAGTTTTAAATCTGGTTTTGCTGTCTTAAAACATAGTTTATGTACATAAATTATACTGGAAATTGAATATCCTTCTTATGAATGAGAATGTTTATTTAGGAGATGTAAGCAACACATTCACAAAGCACTTTGTGCTGTAAGAGTTTTAAAATGTACTCTGGATATTAATCCCTTAAAAAAAGGACATAATGTATGCAGTTCCCCAGAAGTTTTTACAAACATCAAAGAACTACTGCTCAATATCTTTCAGCTGTGACTATGCCAGATTGTCTTCCAAATGCTCATTTTTATGTATATAAGTCAAATGGTTTGCCCAAGCTAAACTGTCTACTGCTTCTTCCAGGGACTGATGAACTTCTTCAAAAATCCATAATGAGTAACAGTGACCTAAATTTCAGACGATTACTACTTAAACATAGTCTCATTAAGTATGCCTGCCAGAGTTCAGTTTGAACAATCAGACTGTCACAAACAAACCATGGTCAATTAGGTTGTCTCCTAATTGAGAACCTAGGAACAGTATAAAAGAGTGGGTTTTTCACGGGTAAGAGAATCAGTAATGTTCTGATTCAGGTGTGTCTTGGGGAAATCATATCACGTCTTTCTTTTCTGTTTCCTGATCTCCAAGTGGGCATATGTGCATCACACACACAGACACACACACAGACACACACACACACACACACACACACACTCACACATTCACACACATACCATAAAGAATGCTGTTGTCTATCAGCTACTGATGTATATGATTGTTCAATAAAATATGTATTGGGGCTGAGGATTTAGCTCAGCGGCATAAGTACCTGCCTTGCAAGCAGGCGGTCGTGAGTTGGATCCCCGGTACCGATAAAAAGGAAAAATAAAATAAAATAAAATATGTATTGAGTGGGGCTGGTGATTTAGCTCAGTGGCATAAATGCCTGCCTGGTAAATGCGAGGTTGTGAGTTCCATCCCCGGTTCCAAAAAAAAAAAAAAAAAAAAAAAAAAAAAAAAAAAAAAAAAAAAATCGGGCACATGCCCCATATTTTGTTTCAGCCACTGGGTATTTATTCGTGAATAAAAGAGTCATAAATACATCTTTTCATGGGTCTTATATAATGAGTGGGTCGTATTGGTGTGGGAATGAGAAAATCAATAAATAAGTGATAAATCAAAGTTTGATTCTTCTTATGAAGGAAAATAGTAGGAAAAGAAACAGGAGCCTTGGAGCAGGCAGAGGAGTTTGCAATTTTAAATAGAACAATCAGAGAAAGCTTCTCGGAATGGTGATTTGAGCCAAAGCAGCAAGAATGCAAGCAGAAGCCTTTGCTGTCTGGGGCAGGATATTACAGCACCAGATATAGAAACACAACATGGCCAGCCCACACTTTCAGTGTGAGGATCTTGTTCTGAGCCTCGGGCACAAAATAAAGGCTAAGAATAGTTGGTTTTTTTCTTTATGAAAAAGAGCGAAGCAGGCTGGGTATTTGAGTATACATAACTTTACTAAACTATGGGATGAATGCCCACAAGGACTAATTGTTGCCAGGTGTTTTTATTGTAAAACATTTAAAAAATTGGTAAAATACTCCTAACATAAATTTATCATCTTAATCACTTTCAGTGTACAGTTCAGTAATGTTAACTTCATTTACATTGTTGTGAAATCAATCTACAGAAATCTTTTCATCTTACAAAATAAAATTCAATATCTACTAAAATAAATTTTTAAAATTTCCTCTCTTCCCTGAGTCCTGAAAACCACTCTATCTCTCTGAAAAACACTTCTATCTCACTCTATAAATTTGACTGCTCTTGGTAATTCATATAAATGTATCCATGTATTATTTGCCTTTTTTGACTGGCTTTTTTATTTATCATAATGTCCTTAAAATTTGCTCAGATTGTAGCATTTGTTAAAATTTTCTTCCTTTTTGAGAGTTAGTACTATTCCATTTTATGAATATATTACTTTTAAAATTCATTCATTTTTGATTGCCATATGGGTTGTTTTTCTTTTCAGCTATTGGGAGTAATGCTGCAATGAATATAGGTTTACAGAAATCGCTTTGAGATCGTGCTTTCAGTTGGTTTGGTTTATATGAAGAAGCAGATTAAGAGTTGAAAGGAGCAAGAGAGGACGAAGACAGAAAAATTAAGATGTTCTATACCTGTGAAAACCCTCGTGAGGAATGTAACCATTATGTATTGCAAGCATACACTAATGAAAATACATTAATAAAAACTTAAAAACAACTAAACAAGAATTGCTGATCATATGGTAATTCTGTTTTTAGTTTTTTTGAGGAGTGCCATACCGTGTTCCATAGCAACTCTACAATTTTGCATTATTACCTATAGTGTACAAGATTTCCAATTTTTCCATATTTTTCCAACACTTGTTACTTTTTTCTCTTTTATATTAGTCATCCTAATGGGTGTTATATGGTATTTCTTTGTGGTTTTCATTTACATTTCCCTAATGATTACTGTGGTGAGCTGCTTTTTACGTGTTTGTTGGCCATTTGTACATCTTCTTTGGAAAAAATATCTATTCAAGTCGCTTGATGATGATTATTATTATTATTTGGAGACAGGGCCTCACTATGTAGTTCAGGCTGTCCTGGACTCACTATGTGGCTCAAGTTGATCTCAAACTTGCAGTGATCCTCCTGTCTCAGCCTCCCAAGTACTGAGATTACAGGAATGTGCCACCATGCCTGGCTCCTTTGATTAATAAAAATTGCATTATTGTTTTACTGTTTAGTTGTAGTTCTTCATATTCTGAATTAACCCTTTGTCAGAATATATGATATGCAAATACTTTCTCCCATTCCCATAGTTGGTCTGATTCTGACTGTGAATTCAGATGCGTAGAAGTTTTAAATATTGAGTTGTCCTTATTTTTGACTTGCTACCTGTGCTTTTTGTGTCATATCCAACAAATCACTGCCAAATCCAATGTGAAGGAAATTTCTCCTGTATTAATCTAAGAAGTTTACAGATTTAGCTGTTATGTGTAGGTCTTTTTTTTTTTTTTTTTTTTTTGAGACAGGATCTCACTATATAGTTTAGGTTGATCTTGAGCTCATTATGTAGCCCATGCTGGCCGCAAACTTGCCACAATCCTCCTGCCTCTGCCTCCTGAGTGCACCTGACATGTTTAGGTCTTTTTGTTTTTGTTTTTGGTATCTGGGATCGAACTCACAGCCTCACACATGCCACGCAGGCGCTGGGGCCTCTGAGTTATATTCCCGGCCCCATGTTTAGGTCTTTGATTCACTTTGAATTTATTTTTATGACATAAGGTGAGGGCTTAACATTATTCTTTTATGTCATTTGCTGAAAATAATTCTCTTTTGAATGATCTTCACATCTGTCCTGAAAATCATTTGATCATATTATGAAAGGCTTTATTTCTGGGTTTACTAAATCTTTTGATGTTTTAAAACAAACCAAAAATTTGGAATTTGATGTGTAATAATATTTTAAGGTATAAGAATGTAAATGTACAAGTTAAAATTAAAACCTCACTGAGCAAAGAAAATACACATTTGGGCCATTTTTCAGCCCATTTGGTATGCTAGCTTGTTATTTTTTGCTTTGAAGAGAACAGAGGTGAATAGCTACTTGTGTGTGCAAAAAGTATGTTGTTCTCTATTGGGTTTACAATGAAACACATTTTTGTGGAGAAGTATTAATATGGAAAATGAGAGATCTGGATTTTACTACAGGCGTGAAATAAGAAGCCAGGAGGAATTTTGAAGCCATTTCTCTTTTGCAAGCGTGGGCAACTTTGACCATTATCTGTGTATCTTTCCATAGGATCCATTTTCTTTAGGCTATGAAGGAGGGAAAGTAAGAAAAAAGGAAAAGTTAGTGACAAGTTTATACCCGGTGCTTTAGAATTTTAGCTTATTGTCTTAATAAAAATTCCGTGGGGGTTGGCTTTTATTTCCATTAACAAACTCCAAATACTTCAGAGACATAGAAAGTAGGAGGCCTATTTGAGGTCACAAAGCAAGTGAACGCCATTTAGATACATTTCAATCATCCTCTAAAATTTGCACAATTATGTCATGATAATACATTATTTCTAAATAACAGTCTTCTAATGATTGAGATGGGAAGCCAGGTGGCTGAGTGAAGGAGAAAATACATATGTCTCCATTATGCATTTAAAATAATTAACGACATTGACAGAAAATAAAAATAAGATCAAGAGGAAACTAACCTTCCTGGCTTTACACTGGTTTGCTATCTTAATATAAACTTGAAATCCATCAATTTATGCAAATATTTGTACCCTATAATTAGATTTTATCCTTTTAACTAAGTTCTTAAAGTGTGGGCACTTAGTAAGTGGTGACAATTATTATTCTGCATAATAATAATAATGAAAAATTTGAATAACCATAATTACTGAATGCAATAGTGTTTCACCTATCACCTTTTGATAATCCAAAGGTAATAGTTGAATGCTTATATGGGAAGCTTTTAAACTTTCACATTGGTTCTTATGTCAAAAAGCCGCATGTGCTTCTCTAAGGATACAAAAAACAGGACATAGCCTGCAGATAACACAATCTGAGCTCCAGCTTTCTGGTTTCTTTTATGATGAAACTAAAGGTAATCATGTTCTTCAACTCCAGAGCCAATGTTGGAAATGTAGTTTTTTGAATATTAGTGTAAAGCCGTGATCCAATTTTGTTTTCTATGAGCTTTACTACTAATGCAAGAGCCCTGTAAATTATGATGACTTCAAATAGTATCTACAGACTGAGGAAATAGTCTATATGTCTATGCTTCCTCTTTCCAAAAAGTACAAAGATGTTACTGTAACTTTTAATGTTCACTGTACTATGTAGCAACCTGCTGAGAGCTCCTGAACAAGGACTATGCTAACTGCTCCACATGCAGTGGTGAGCTCAGTGGCAAAGTCTCTGTCCTCATGAAGTTTATTCTGATGCAGGGAGACTCACCATAAATGGTTAAACAAGTAAGGCTATAATGGAATATTTGGTAAAACTGGGTGAGGGTAGGAAATGTTGGCAAAGAGGGCTTGCTCTTTTCTTTAGAGAGGTTCACCGAACATTTTGAGCACAGACTCAAAAGACCAGCTATAGTGTTACTAAGGAGGAAAAGTCAAAGGGAAAGGCCTGATAAGAATCAAGTGAGAGGCTGGGGCTTTAGCTCAGCAGCTTAAGTGCCTGCTTGGCAAATACGAGGTTGTGAGTTCAATCCCTAGCACAAAAAAAAAAAAAAAAAAAAAAGCGAGACAGACAGCTATAAACATTAGAAACATTACAGGCTGCATAGAAAAAGTCTATATTATATATCAGGGACACATTCTAGGAAGATTTAATTTGTATAGAAAACATTAATTTTTTTTTTATCGGTACCAGGGATCGAACTCATGATTGCCTGCTTGCAAGGCAGGTGCTTATGCTGCTGAGCTAAATCCCCAGCCCCCAAAACATTAATTCTTATTGGGAAAAAACCACACTATTTCTAGATCATTGCTGAAAATTTTGGTCTCTCTTTGGCTCCCATAAACAATCTTACTGGAAACTGAAGCATTTTATCTTCTTTAAATAAAGCTTCATAGTAGCAGGGATCTTGTCTATTTCTGTTTATTGTTTTATCCCCCTTTTCTAAAGCAGTGTTTAGTATCTAACAAGATCTAAAAAGTATTTATTGAATAATTAAATCATATGAAATGCAGAACCTCTCTTACATTTATTTATCATACTTTTCCTCCCAAATAATGTGCCTACATGCTGAAAAATATTGAAAATCATTGTTTTAATGAGAAGAGATAGATTATGGAATCATATCATATGACTCAAAGAAACTGTAAAAGGTTTTTCCTAGGCCTTTTCTTGAGGGATAGCCACGGTAATAAATAAGCTGGGCATTTATTGTAGAATTGGTGGGTGAAAGTTTCTCAACAGCGATCCCTAGTAGCTATGCTTCTCCTACCCACCACCTTTTCCTCTATAGAACCTGCTTTTGAAATGCAAGTAAATGTTGAGTAGACAAATTTGTGTAATTGTCCAGTGTTCTAAAATCCCAACCAATTTCATGATTTATGGAAAACAGAATTGAATGAAATTGTGTAGAGCCACTTTATTCTAAGGTCTTGGCATAAATTTGGCCCTGTCCTTCTATCTGTCACAGTATGTCAAAAATCCTGTGGAGACGTTCTCTCCAAAGGTTTTTCAATAACCTACAGTTAAAAGATGAGTCAAATAATTAAGACAGCTCTATTTGACATAATCAAGAACCATTGCTCTGGGAGCTGGGGAAAAGAGAGTATAGCTGTCCTCTTCTACAGCAAATCTATTGAATTTTAAATGAATGAACGAATGGCAAAGGGAGAATTTAAAACTTAACACAGTGCTGAGTCCATATGAAGTATTTTGCGAGATGCTGCGAGAAACTTAGTAATGAAATGGGATGTTATAATCAAGTGGCCAAAAGAGACTGTTGCTAAACTGAAAGAAGTACGTGTGTGGGGGAAAGGAATGGGTGATGGGATGCTGAAAATAGATGGGGAAGGGAGGGAACTGGAAGGTCTTTGAGTGAGCAGCTGGCATGGTAAGTGTATCTAGAGGCAGGAGAAGAATTTGCAAGGAGAATTCTAGCAAGCACTGGAATGTGGTCTCTGGGGTCAGCAAATTTTATTTCTAAGTGGACTCTACCAAGTTTTTAGCTGTCTGACCTCCAAGTTTGAGCTTTCTTGTTTGTACTAGGGAGGAGGGTGTGAGAAAAGGCTTGTTATAAAAATTAAATGACAACATACATGTAAGAGACTTGTGATGTTTAAGTGCTCAATAAACAGTAACCATATTGTTATTATTATCATTATTGATTTCCATTTTAACCAGATGCAAAGTTTTGTGCAACGCCACAGGTCCAAAAGAGCCAGAGGCAGGACTTGCTAAGAAATGATGAGGGGCTGAGCATGGATTTGAGTGTGAAGAGCTGAAATTCTACTCAGGAGGGAAGTCATGGGGGAGGGAGCCCCCTTCTGTTGAACTCTCACACTGCTCCAGATCTTGGGGGTCTGGGAGGGTTAGACTTAGGCGAAACTCTTAGTTACTTGGCTTAGTGGCAGACATGCGAGAACCCATGTCGTTCTGGTAGCAAGAAAGACTGTGATCAGATTCTATAAAGATGCAAAAAATGTTATGAGACAGCAGATGCAGGAATGATCATTTAGACATTCTAAAAAGAGTTGATATTAAAAGGCTTCTTTAAAAAAGAGCTATTAAAATGAATCAAAACTTGATTCTGAGTCTTGAAACACCACCACTTTACTGGGTGTAATATCTGGGTGAATTATTCACCATTTATATGTCTTAGCATTCTTATCTGTCAAAGAGGGATAATATGGTATCTATATCTTAGAGCTACTGTGGGCTTTATCTAGCATAATCCATGTAATGGGGTTTACCCAGCACTATGCAGGCATTCTAGTTTAATAAGTCACTATTTATTCTTATTATTTTCAAGACCATTTTATAGAACATTAAATATTTTGTTACACGTATATCATTCCATCTTCATAACATTCTTGTAATATTGGCAAGATAAGCAATTATCATTCCACTTAATTGATGAGGAAACTGAATATGGAAGACATGGCTTATTATCAAATTACCAGTGATTGATATGGATCAGGGTTAGGACTCAAATAGTAGTTTCAATAGGGTTTCTTTCATTTAAATGAAATCGTGTGAAAATCCCTAATTTATGCAACAGTAATTAGAGGTACTCTGTTGAAAGAAACAAGTCTGTAAGAATCTGTTCTTCCTTCTTCCTTAAAGGCTCTATGGAATTAGCTTGAAAATAAAATAATTAAGCCTGAAGGAAAGATTTGGCATTTGGAGTAGTGGAAGACAGCCTAAGGGCACAGCAGTCTGGAAGTTCACTGCTTTTCCACAGACCCTTGAAGAGTCCATGTTGCCCCCTTGGCTGGAACACGCATGAGGTAGTGTGGTGATTCCTAAGTGTAGAGGTTTCATCTCCTGGGGGGAGTCACCAAGGAGGTTGCTCACTGTGGGACCCTGGGACTGTTTGTTCAATTCTCTCTCCCACCACACAAAACCATAACAGCATCATCCACCTCATGGTTTATTGTGAGAGGTTAACTTGATAACAAGCAAAGCCCTTAAAAATATGCTTGCTATAAGGAAGGACACACTTGAATCATTTGTAGGAAAATGAATACAATTTGAGACCATAATGGTAAGTAAAATAAATCAGATTCACAAGCTTACTTACTGCATGTTTTCCCTTATACAAGAGACTCAAAATATTAATAAAAAGCAAAATAAAAGACAGATAATAGGAAACAGGGAGATGGCTCTTTTACTGTAAAATGAAAGGGAACCAAGAGATGGAGGGGAGAAAGAGGAGATGGGGAGGGGTGAAGAAGAGTTAAGAGGTGTACATTTACCAACTCCTCAGAATGCATGCAATCATTATGTCCAACAAACATGTCCTAAAAAGTAAAAATTAAAACAAAATATGGTGGGCATATAGTAGGTGTGTAGTATTAATTGTAAATAATTTCATCTTCCTGTGCCAGCCTTTTCTCCTCTGCAGAATAATAATTTGCTATAAGAGTTTGTTATGTATGTGGTAATATGTAGAAAATACTGGGCCCATAACAGTGACTAAATAGAGGTAACCCCAACAGTGGTGATAATAATTATCCTGGTAATTTCAGTCTCTTCTTGGAATTTTACGTTTCTCCATATAAGCAGGCCTTCTTTTGTGTTTCCAGTTTCTTCTTCTTCCCCCCGCTCCTGCTCACACATGAAAGAGCTGTCCTGTTTCTGACGTTGGTCCCTGGACCCCTTCCACAGGAAGGGCTCGTGTCCTCCAATTAGACCAATACCAATTGACCTGGGCCCTTCGGCAATCCTGGTGCCTTCCATGTTAATTTGACATCTGCACTTCACCTTGAAAATATGCTAATTGCAGCAGGGATCTGAAGACTGCCTGAAACACCGGTTTGTAAGAGTCTATAGTATGCTACAGATAATTGCAAATGTAATTCCCTTTGAGAAAATGTACAAAACTCTGACCACTCCCATCAGCCCAGAAGAAATTAGAATCTCTGAAATCAAGGGAAATGAACCAAATGAAGGAAAAAATACTTCATTTTGAAGGAAAAAGATTCTAAACTTTATTATTTAAAATATCCCTGAAAAAAGTTTGACTTACAAACAGTGATTTTTTTAGCTCATTTATTTACATTATGTAATTAAGTTTTTAGAATTAATATTCTGAAAAGAACTGGTCCAATCTTACTTTTCAGAGACAAATTTAATTTAAAAGCAGAAATAAATAAAAAAGCGAGTGCTAGGCAAAAATTCATTGTGTTTTATTATCAGCAAAGGAACACTAATTTAAGCCCACAGTGCCACCGCATAAGAAAAAATACAACCTTAAATTTGAAAAACAACATTATTGAAGTATATTTTACATATCATAAAAGTTTCCTATTTCAACAGTACAACTCAGTGATTTTTTAGTAACTTTACTGGGTGGTAGAACCATCACCTTAAATCAGATTTAGAATATTTTCATTCCTAAAGAAAAATCCCTAATGTTCATTTGTAATTAATCCCCATTCTTATTCCCAGTGCCTGGAGACCACTAATTTATGTTCTGTCTCTATAAATTTGCCTTTTCTGGACATTTCATAAAAATGTAATCATACAGTATGTGGTCTCTTGTGTGTGGTTCTTTCACTTAGGGTAATGCTTTTGAGGTTCATTCATAATGTATCATGTGCCAGTAGTTAGTTTCTTTTTATTGCTGAATTGTGTTTCATTGTTTTGATAGATGACTTTTTGGTATTCTTACACACATATATCTGTAGAAGTAACAGGATTTAGATAGTTTCTAGTTTTTGCCTGTTGTGATATAATCTATGTATTAACAGACATGTTAACAACCTGGTCCTTTCTTTGTGCCTCTCTCCTGAGGCCACACATGAGAAATGATGGAATCGAGTGGAAAGCATCACTGATACTGCTGTTATGAAGCTTCCGTTTTCCTCCGGCTTCTTTGGTTTGATCCGTGTAACACTCTCCTTTAGAAGATAAGCAATGTTTTCTGAGTTTGGGGGGCTTAGTTCATGTCCATGGCTAAAGAACTACAGATGGTTTAGTGGGCAATGGGAAGGAAGATTGCTAAGTGTTCCACTGTGTACATTAGAGAATTAAACTTTCACATCAGATTCCCTATTCACACTTTGCAAAATTCCCTATCAAAACTTCTTTCTCAACCCAATTGAAACCATATATCAGAAATAAGCGGACAAAAGGCCCTCAGCTGAAATTATTCATTCCTCCACTCTTCCCACATTTTAAATATAAATGTAAAGCTATGGTGAAAAGTGTCAAGAGCTTAGTTGCTTCTTCATGGTTTATACTGTATTGAAGCAATGTTTTCTGTCTTACCTGGGATGGTGTCAGTGTGGTATTTAAAACCCCAAATGTCTCCTAAAGATCTCTGGCAACAAGCAGAACAGGTAAAGAAGGAGAGAAGGAGTGGGAAAAGGACAGAAAGAGGGAGAGGAGTAGGGAGGGAGGGAGAGGAAGAGAAAAATGGAAAATTAGAAATGATCCAGCTCTAGATATTTTTAGTTTCACAATCTGCACTTGACAGAATCCGTTCACTTGTGAGCAGCCTTTTACATTCAGAATGCAGAATCAACGATTGGCTGCAAATGAAAAGATAAAATTTATCTTCACCCATTTTACCAATGATAATATTTATTGAGTAACGATTTTGTGCAATGTACTCCAGGTACCAGGCATTTGAAAGTGAAAACTGACTTTGTGGATACCTTCATGGAGCTACAGCCGATGGGGAAAAAGATAAAGCAAATAAAGAAATATACACAATAACTGCATATGGTGAGAAACACTGTTAAGGGACAGGGAAACCATGGTGTTGAGAGACATAATGACAGGGTATTCAGATCTCTGAAACTGAGTCCTAAAGGAAAAGAGGATGGAGGAGCCATGGAACAAGGGACTATTCCAAGCAGAGGCCAAAACAATGGCAAGGGCCTAGGAGGGGAGGAATAGAGCTGGGTTCTTGCCCTCAGGGACTTCACATGCAACTGGAGAAGACCGATGGGGCACTGTGTTTAAATGACCTGTTTTTGGAAATACTATGAACAGAATAAGTACAGATATAATGTGGATAAGAAGAAGTAGCTCAGAATGGCTCTTTGCATGTAGTAGGAAAGATGCTGAACTGATGAATACCTTACAGAATGAACAGATGGATGGGAGACTGGCTGGTAAACCTACAGAGTGCATGAATGTGTACGTGGAAAAGAACTCTTTTTGATAGGTGGACAGAGGCAGATTTATTATATACACATTTTAAGATTCTAGAGCTGTGTGAGAGAGGAGGTATATAGAGTACATGGGAAGGAAGAGAGAGGGAGAGGGAGAGAGAAGGAGGGAGGAAGGGAGGGAGAGAGAGAGAGAGAGAGAGAGAGAGAGAGAGAGAGAGAGAGAGAGAGAGAGAAAGAGAGAGAGAAAGAGAGAGAGAGCGTCGCTAGAATGTTATCCAGCCTTGTGCCTTTTTCCCCTTTAGGGTCTAGCTCTGAGTGGCTTCTTGAATTCTAATTTAAAGAACCCTTCTCCACACAATTCAGGCATGAAATGAGAGCATCCTCCACCTTCGTGACAGCTGCCTGGTGAGCAAAGGGAAATTAATTAACTGGCACAAATGGCCTGTAGGTCAGATTTTCCACATAAATGGCACATAAAACAGTTGTATCTTTTAAGACTGGATTCATCTTGAGAAAGTAGGGGAGTCAAGATATGTGAATCTAAAGTAATTCAATGAAAATTATTGACTAAGCCACTTATAGTTGAACACACACATACATACGTATTTTTTTTTTTCTTGCTTTACAGCAAAATTTTCTTTCTGAAGATTAACAAAAGAGAAGGTAGATATTCTTCTCTCCAGTGAGGTTGGATTAGATAACTATGTATCCCAATATTCTTCCAAAAACTATATGTGTTATGTGACAGCTGTTATGGGTCAAGGCCAAATAGACTATCTGTATTAAAAAAAAATCACTTTTGTCTCTCACAGCTGGTCCATTTGCAACCTGATGGATTCACTGTATCTCTGCAGATTATGCAAGAGTGCTCCTGGAAGCCTGAACTTTTTGACTTCCTTCCAGAATTATTTAGTTATGTTTCCTGAGGAAGTGAATACATTCCATCAGCGTGAACCCTAGGGTGCAAATACAATTTCCCATAGTACATGCAGCAACTCCAAAAGAGGCCCTTAAGCTCTTCACTTTTACTGGCCAGGAAAATCCTTTTTTCCAATAATGTTAATAAAAATGACACATAGAGCATTTGCTCAAGTGGCAAAGTGGGGCATTCCTGTTTCTAACCTTGGTTTAAATCATTCTTCTATCATATTTTATGCTTTCGATTCAAAATGAAATTAACATGACCTGGAAGCCAAAGGGAGGCTGTTGCCGTGAAAGGGCACAGCTCCAAATGGTTTTAATAAATTCTCTCGAGGGAGAGAACAGTTACCCTTCACGAAGCAGAGGCCTGGATGGCCTAACCTGATTGTGAAGGATCCTGATTGTGAAGTGGGATGCAGGGTCTGAGCATGGGAGTTCAACTTCCATTCCTTGGCATGGCCACTGCCCTCTAAACTTAAGTTCCATTTTTTCTTTCCAGTTTCACTGCCACTCATCGTAAAGCATTCTTCCTGTGCAAAGCCTTCCTCGTCTTTCTCCTCTCTGTTAAACAGCTTGGGATCTCATTTTTTTTAGCACCTTGGACACATCACTATCGGATTTTGTGTGAAAAACGTGTGTAAATTATTGTTGATCTCTCATCTAGGCTCTGAGGCATGTAAATGAGGTCTGATGATTTTTTTCCCTTCATAGCTATTTATATTGTAGGCACTTAGTGAATGAATACGTGTGTGGGGACACCTAGACATTCATTCCCCCACCGGCAGCAATCTTCATTGCATTTAACCCCTCATCTTCCTTCCCGCTTAGTCTACATTAATTTCATTATGAGTTTGTTATTTCTTCGGCTACTTTCTGGGGAAGAGTTTTATCAAATATTTTTAGGTACAAACTGTGTGCCCAGGGCCTAAATTCCTGTAGAAGCTAGCCAGCTCTCTCAACCTACCCTCTTTCTGTGTCAGATTAATATTTTCAAAATTAATCCTTCTCCTGATTGACCCACAAAGATAAAAAAGCAAAATTTTAAATTTCTTTCTATTTTCGTAAGAGAAAATTTGAACTCCACAGAGACACAGTATAGGTATTGGGTCAAGAATCTATCACCTCAAATAGCTTCATAATAATACACTGGCTGTGCGAGAAGCAATTTGGTTTATCTGACTGTTAGCTTATCCATTTAAAAATGGAGCTAATATTTGTAGTTGTTTCTGAGATCAAATGAAATCATGCTTGAGATGTGTAAATCAGAGAGCTTAGCCTTGACAATAATTATGTTATTCTTCATTTCATTGTTTATCTTTTCTTTCCTTTTTCTTCTTATTCTTTCCCTATTTTCCCTTCTATATTAATTCCATCCATTCATTTATTCGTTCACTCCACAGCAACAGGTTAATGGGCCATGTATAAGAGGACTTTCCATGATGTAAAAAAAATTAAAAAATTTCTTCTTAGAAATTCAACTACAATTTCTAAGAAGGATCTAGAATTTTGCTTGCTTTTGCTAAGTATTGTGATATCTGTACAGAGAAAATGTATAAACATTGACAAGATTACAGGGCCATGGAGGACACAGATCACCCTTAGGTACCAGAAAAGAGATTTCAGACAGAAAAGAAATCAGAAAACTTGCTCTTTGAAATATGCTCTGATCTCAAAGGACCCGAACTTTTGTGTGATGATATAGTATTATCAGCCTTGCCATTTCCACCTTCATATTGTGGGTTTCTTCTCCAGCTCAGAGTGTACTGTTTCACATAAATGATCTTGCTTCCAGGTTTTGGGGCTCCGTAAGACTCCCCTGTTTTATGTAAAACAGTATCGTGTATTCCTTCCTTTCAATGCTGTGAAGCATAAGCAAGATAATGTAGAGGGGGCAAGGAGCCCGGGGGTGCTGCGTAGTAGTTACTCATTCCCAGGAGCCTCTCTGCTTTCTTTTGTAAAACATAGGCAACAGTTGTGGCAGGGGCTTTCCTTAATGTTTTGGGGGTCTTTTTCATATTGTTTTCCCTGCTATATGTTCTTGCGTCCCCAGATTTGCTTCACCTCAGATTTGATTCCCTTCATCGATCCAGAAGCTGTGACTTCCTGGAATAAGCTGAGAGAGTGGGGGAAGGATGAGGGAGGGGGAATGGGGTGTGAAGAGAGAGAGGGGAGAGGGGAGGGGGGGGAAGGGAGAGGGAGGAAGGAGGAGGGAGCGGGGGGAAGGGTGAGAGGGGAGTGTTAAAGACAGGCGCAGAGCAGGCTTTTTACACTTCCCTTCTACAAGCTCCCTGGTTGCAGGCCCTGCCTTCCAGAGAGCTGCTGCATCACACTCTTTACTAGGATGTAGAGTGGATTAAGAATGACACACACCAGAGACACTTTTAGCCTGGTTGTAAAAAAAAATGTTGAAGTTTGATGTCATATACTTTCTTTATGATTTTTAAAATTAAAAATAGTTCCTCTTTTTGCCACACTGCTGTTTTACTTTGGTAAAAATAAATCTGTACGTTTCTCATAAAGAAAAAAAGATTGTGGACTGGGATAACTGACTGTAATTTTAATGCATATTTGTCTATGTAAGATGTATAGTTTGGATGAATATCAGAGTCATTGGGCTGATATGTCAAACATCTCTGGTTTGACATCTATGGTGGTTATGCCTTGGGTATGTGGGGATGGAAACCATGTATAAAACAGCAATTACAGGGGGCTGGAGGTTTAGCTCAGCGGCATAAGTGCCTGCCTTGCAAGCAGGCAGTCGTGAGTTCAATCCCCGGTACCGATAAAAAGACAAAACAAACAAACAACAACAACAACAACAAAAAAAACAGCAATTACATGTCTGGTAGGGCCCAATATTTGATATGAATGGGTGGAGGGCGTGTGTGTATGAATGTAACTTTGGAGTTAGTGTTACTGCTGTGTAAACTATGTGCATGATTCTGCCATGAAGGTATGGTTGTGATAGACTTCTGGGGCTGTGAACGTGGATGTATGTGTGTCTGCTTGTACCTTTTCCTGTTTTGCATTTTCCAGTTGCAATGCTTAAACACTCCATAGCTCAGAAGAGTTCTTATGAACAAAAGCACTTGGTCTCCACAGTCCGATTGTATAGAAATTGCTACTACACTTCCTGTCAGGGTGTTGATTGCTAGGGGTGAGACTGTGGGGAGATCCCCCCCAAACATCTGGAGGCATATTAAGACTCACTTTTGCAGGTTCAAGCACTCCTTAGATCTTATTGTTTCGTGTTAATCATTGCTCTAACTCTGCCTTTTGACTTCATTTTTTTCACATCCTAATAATAGAATCACCAGAATCCACTTTAGCTTTTGTATTGACTCACAAGCTCCTACTTTCAAAATTTTCAAGGAGAATTAGATTTGGCAGCAATTAGGGATCTTTTTAAAATGGCTAAGCCAGCTTAAATGTATTTTCTCAGGAAAAATATGTCATGTTAATTTGAGTGTCTTTCTGCCCACAGCTTTGCACTTGGTTCACCCTGAAATTCATGTGGGAACTGATGTGGGAGAGTCCCATTAATCTCCTTAAGGAGGCCTTTTCCCACTATGGCCTACAGTGATCATGCTATATCCCTGAGGGGTCCTTTTCTATAAACTTTCTTGGCCACCCTGCAGATCGGAAGGAATCCTTTCTCTAGGAGGTCCTAGTTCTTCATCCTAATCATCACACTGGTGCCACATCAACCCAAACTTGGAATGCAGTGTAACCTCTTAATCAGACTGAGCTATCTGGTGAGTAGGCTCAGGGCATCCATCTCTGGTTCCTAAGAACTGTGTATTTTTGTCTCAGAAGAGGAAATATGGAACTTAGCAAAAGAGGGAGAAAAGAATGGGAGGATTATAAAATAATGATATCTATCACCATGTGTTTTTCTAGAGTTAATCACTGTAAGTGCTTCCTGGTACGACCACATTTAATTCATTTATCAATCATATAGGTAGGTGTCATCATTTACTGCTAGTTAGAGTGAGGAGATGCAGGCAGAACAGTGGCACATACCTTGCCCAGTACCACTTAACCTACTAATAAAGTGGGCTGTAATCCAGGAGATCTCCAGATGCCAAAATTTGATCACCCTCCCAAGCTTTGCATTCTGCCTCGAAAGATGTGTGTCATTTCCTCTGTGATGAAAAGAGGTGACTTCAAATTCAGTCCATGTCATATATCTGAATACATTTTTCCCTTTTAAATCTTATGGTAGTAAATATATCATTTAATATATTTTTGCTGCAAAATATAGTTTTGCAGCAAACATATTGAATTTCATTTTGATTAAACTAAAAGGGAATTTTTTGACTCATCAATAGTGTAGTCCAAGTATAGTGCAGATCTTATGCATGACTGAAATAGATGGAGTTTTATAATATTATCAATAGTCCAGCTTTTCCCATCAAGTTATACTTTCTTTTGTGTGTAATTCTTTGTCAGAGGGCTTTGGCCTCAGGGGAGTACACATGTCATGAACAGCTCTGTGGTGTATTAACTAATGATCAACCTGTAACACCCAGCTGGCTTGAATCAGTGTGATCTTGGGTGGGGAAGGCCCACTTGAGGATTGCTGCCAACAGCATAAGAAGATAACTGTTGATTCTCCTAGAGAAACTTGTAGTGCTGACTTTCCTGATATGAACTCAGCTGTTCTCATCATTGGAAGAGCTCAGGTCCTCGCCATAACTGAGGATGGCTATGGTTGTTTTTGGGGTGCCCTGGTTATTACCTAGCTTCAGTGCAGATCCCTCAGTTTTCTGGCACAGATCCTTTATCCCACTAGTGCAGACTTTCTAGCTTCTACCGTCTCTGACCTCTGGGCATTCCCAGTGGAGATTTTTTTTTTTTTTTGTCTTTTTGAGACAGGATCTCACTATGCAGTTTGGGTTGGACTTGAATTTACTTTGTAGCTCAGGCTGGTCTCAAATTTGCAATGATTCTCCTGCTTCAACCTCCCGAATGCTGGGATTATAGGCATGCACCACCACTCCTGGCTCAGTGCAGATCCTTGATACAGATTTGCATGAGACATTGCCATGGGCTCTAGACTTCCAGCTGGACTCATGGAGGACAGTGCCATGGAATCCAGGACCTTAACTGGATTCTTTGGGTCTCTAGTGTGTGGCAAGATCGACACTCTTCTGCGTTAAACTTTTTGGGTGAATATTAAAAAATATTCCTATAATTTAAGTGTCCCATATTAAATGTATTCCCTTATAAACCCTGACTACAATAAGCTCTGAGGGTATATACTTGGAGGTTAGCAAGTAGGGAGACTTTGTTTTCTCTGATGATTCTTACAAAAGCCTTGAGTGTGGTTCTCATTGGTTGCATGCAGTGTACATCCCCCCTAACCTATCTGGGCATGTTGTCCTTGTTGTCATTATCTGTCTTTCACTGGAATGGCAGGTAGAGGAGTTCTTTTTGAGCTGTAAGAACTAATGGGTAAAAGTACTCCCCAGAGACATTCGGGGCATGGGTATCAATAGGGTTCTATCACTTGGCCTCTCCTGATGTCTCTCATTGTCTCCTCTCGATTGATAGAAGTGGGTTTGAATCTTCAGTTATTCTGAAATTAGTAGATCTGCACTATTTCTAATACTCTTAGGTTCAGGATATTGCAGAAGAAAAACATGGTCATCAGATCCAGAATTCTCATGCACTAACAACCAATGTTTTTCTTAATTAGAGTGGTCCATACTGGGTCAGAGATGGACAGATTCAATGAAGTCTTTGCATTGGAAGCAAAGCCTATTTAAATTTTAAATAAGGTGCAGCATTGTAACCCTGCATACAGTCAGAAGGACAAAGAGATCTTTATGGTCAGAGGAGAGGATTTTGTATGCACAGTGTAAGAGGAGAAGGTTTAGATTGTTTAAAGAAGAAATAAGTTATTTACAGCAAGAAATTGGCGTATCTATATATATTCTATATTTACAATCAATTATGAATAAAATAAACTGAAAATTAATAGTGTGTAGAAACACCATTTTTCTCACTGCAACATTCAATGCATGTACCTGAGGGAGGGTCCATGTCTTTCTTTGGTTCATAGTCCTTACTATATTCAAAGTCCTTACTAACATTCAAAATCTTAGACATAACACAAAAACTAAGCTAAATCTTTCAGAGATATCAGCCCTGAGAATATTATAGAATATACTCCATGTATAATTTAAAGATGAAAATAATACTAAAGTGAAAACATTATGATTTTTTCCTTGATAACTACTTATGGATTTTGTTTGTTTGTAATATCAGGTTTTGTTTTTCTACATCCTTTCCTCAGTGTTAGAGCTTATGCAAGTCTCTGTATGGATTGTTTATTACTTCCCTGCTTTCAAACTTTACTGTGCATATTAATCACATGGGTGCTCTTGTTAAAATGTGGATTCTGATTCAGTAAGTTTATGGTATGGACTTGGAAAGTTTTATTTCCATAGTTCCTAGTGATGTGGATTCTGTCATTGTAGCAAGAAAATAGATCTCTTAATCTTTTCATATTTTTTTTAATCATTCCCTACTCCACCTCTTAACCCAGTATCTTGCTGATTTTCAACATAGTCAACCTTTTCATAGACTGTTTATTTCCTACCCTGGTACCCACTTTCCTTTTTATCTGTCAGTGGTTCTTAAACCTGCCTACTGATCAAGTTCTGGAGATTCTTTTTTTTTTTTTTTCCTCTTTTTCCTTTTTATCGGTACTGGGGATCAAACTCACGACTGCCTGCAAGGCAGGCACTTATGCTGCTGAGCTAAATCCCCAGCCCCCAAGTTCTGGAGATTCTTAATCAGAGACCCTGAAATCTGAATTTCATAAAACATTTTCAGCTGTGCCTGTTGAAACCCGTGAATGAGAGAATTCATTTGTTTTCTAGCATCAACTGTGGAACTTCAAACAATGCCCAAATCAAGTAGTTTAAGATATTTGTATCTTACTTTCAAAACCCAATATGGAAACAAAAACAAAAACAAAACCCAATGTGGATTAACAGGGTCAGGAGAAAGGGGACTCCCTGCTCCACACAGACAATCAGGGATCCAAGCTTTCTCTATTGGTTCTGTTGACATCTAAACTTCTCTAGACTCCCAGGCATCTGGTCAGGGAATAAAGAAAGAATGAGGATGTGGAGTCACGTAGGCACCCGAGGAGTGGTATGTCGGTGCTGGTCATAATGGCTTGTGAGAGCCTATTGCTAAAATTTTTAAGAATTTTGTGAATTGGTTTTAAAATATGGCCATTATGAAAATTAGATTACATAAATTTATAATTAAATAAATCACATTAAGAACAAAACTTATCATTTCTTAATTATATTACTATATATTACTATTATTTATGCTTTTGAGATTATAAACATTTATTATATCTGTATTATAGGAATTCTACTTACCATAACTCTCCCAAATCCATATTCAGTGATACTATGTATCTTAAGTCAACCAAGACAAGAATATTTACACTATGGAGACTGACAAATGTTGTACCCCTTACTCTCAAGAGGCAATAGTCTTGGGGGTCTAGGTCTAGAAATGGCATATATCACTTGACGTATTTCCTTGGCTAAAACTCAATTATACAGCATCATGTAGATATATGGGTCTGACGAAGCTGGTTCAGTAGTCTTATTTATTTATTTTTTTCCGGTACCAGGGATTGAACTCACAACCTCGCATTTGCCAGACAGGCACTTATGCCACTGAGCTAAATCCCCAGCCCAAGTTCAGTAGTCTTATAAAGACTGGGATATTTGCAGCCCTGTCACAAGGGGCAACTTAGCAATTAAAATGATTATTCTCAAGGACATTGCTGAGAATAAATTATATGTGATGCAATGTGTATGTGTAGTCAGTTATGAAAATTTACAAAATTCTTCACAAAAAGCACAACTGGGAGTATTCTATGAGAAAGCCTTCATGGTAAGGCTAGCATTTAATGAGTCAAGTTTGTATTTCTGTTTAATCATGCTCATTACCACTCTAAAATTCTCCCTTTTCTTAAGTTCTGCAATGTTATATTGATCTTACATTTGTGAATCAGGATATAGTATGTCAATGAGAACACCTGCCTTGGAGGATAAACATATTTAAATATCAACCTTTCACTCTGATTGGGTTTGAAAGTTCTACTGATTACACAAAGATATTTTAAACCATACTTTCTAAAAAAAAAACGAAGACATAAAAAGTGAGTTATATAATTAATTCTCAAGTCATTCATTGGACTGCTAGGAAATTCCCACATTATTGAAACACAAGGCTTCAAACTGACCTGGGTCCCAGATGGTTTTGTATGGCATTCAGGTATTTAGTATATATCAGGATGCTTATGTTGAATAAATAATTTTGATGTTGTATTTGCATGTTACTTATATTTGAAGCTTTGGAGTGATGTTGTAGTTTGGTTAGTACTGAAAGGAATCTTTTTATAGTTGTTGAGGTTCTCACAGAAGAAGTGAACACAACGAATGCTATTACACAGAAACAAAGTGCAGTGTTACAGCACTGTTAATTGGATCAGAGATCAGTTCTCCTCAAAAGAGCATTTTAGGAAAGTAGATTTGTAACATACATATGAGGTTTAAGGCCTACTGAGAATGTCAGCTCACCTGAATCCTAAACAGAACTTTATTACATTACAGGTAGAAGAGTAAAGAAATGATGATGGACCCCTGAGATGACAGTCTGGCATAGTCAGGGTTTGCAAGGAAAACAATTTAATACTGTACACAGAATTTACAGAATTATTTTATAATAGTCACCCAAAGAGTCCAACACAAAAAGTGCAAGAAATCTGTCCACACATTGAAGACTCCAAAAAATCCAGTTGAGGGCCTGGATTCCATGACAGTGTCCTGCAGGAGTCCAGCTGGAGACCTACAGCCCATGATAATACGTCATGTAAGTCTGTTTCATGGATCTGTGCTGGGAAGGCCCAAAGGTCAGCGGTAGAAGCTAGAAAGTCTGTGCCAGAGGGATGAAGCATCTGTGCCACTAGGCTGAAGGTTCTGCACTGAAGAGAGAAAGTGATGCTTGAAGTAAGAACCAGGGCTCCCCCAATAAATACCACAGCCATCCTTCATGACTACAAGGGTCCCAAGCTCTTCCAATGATAAGAACACCCGAGATCACATCAGGACACCAGCATGACAAACTTCTGCTGGAGGTTGAACAGCACATCATCTTCCCCTTCAGAGCTGGGAAGCAGTAAAGTAAAGACACAGCACCCCTAAAGTGAACCGCAGCCTTTCTCAGCACCAACAAGGTCCCTAGTTCCTCTTATGATGAGAACAGCCAAGTTCATATCAGGAAAGAAGCTCAGAGTTAGCACCATTCATGGGTTGGGGGTAGAGAAAACAAAGCCACCAGTAAACAAGCCCAGTCTGGGAACCAGTGCCATGTGCAGGACACAGGCAGACTGGAATAGACAGACCTCTGTGTGTTCCTCCCTTTTTGCTGTTGTTCCTTTTCTATCTTCTGCTGCCATGAACTGTTGCCTGTCTGCCATGTTACCCTCCCTCAGAGTCAACTGATTATGGACTGAAACCTCCACAAACTGAACTAAATAAAACTCTTCTTCCTTAATTCTGGGCATTGGGTATTTTGTGTGAACAATAAGAGAAAACTAACCAGTACACTGCCTATTAATAAACATAGACCAATTTGTGTCTTGGACATTGATAAATATTTTTCTCTTTGGCAAGGAGCTGGAAGAAGTTGGTTTACTCAATTAGCATTGTTTCAGGTCTTATCAAATATGGTAGCTGAGAATATGAAGCAAATGAAGGTGCTTCCTTCATGGTGTACCTCTCAATTTTTGTAGACCTGCTATCCATGTCATCATAACACTAAAATAAGCAGAATAAGTATTTTCTTAAAAATTGGAAACTTGTATTTTATCCCTTGTGCCAGCCGTGAGATTGTGCCTTGAAGATCTCCCAATTATAATTGACCAAGGACACATGCTGTTGTATTGTGAAATACACGGATGCTTGTATGTCTGATGTCTCCTAACCCTTGCTACCAGCCAGTGAATGAATGTGGGAGGGACATCAGGGCAGGCCATTCCAGGGTGACACGGGACACTTCTGATGGTGACTTCGCCTTTTAAATTTCCTGATGGCCTTGTCCAAACTTTATATGACTTTGTTCAATCTCAGTTGCCTCAATTCAGCAGCCCCTCCCACTCTTTTATTTGGGATCACATTGCTTAGTGATCTGATTGTTTTCCTAGGCTTTCTATCTCCTCCTTCATTTTTTGTCCCATGGGTATTTCCTCCCATGGCATCCTTGAATGTCTAATCTTAATGAACACATTATTTATTTTTATAAGTCAAATTAATTTTAACTGATATATATATATATATATAAATGTGAAATTGCACTTAAGTTTATTTTAAAAGCAAATTTACTTTAATTGATTTATTAAAAAGATAAAATGATACATATTTATGGGGTATCATAAAGTTTTGATACAAATACATATTGTATAATGCTTAAATCAAGCTAAATATATCTGCCTTCAGAAACACTTATCATATCTTTTTTTGGTACTTAAAAACTTTAAACTTTAATAACTTAAATAAGAAAAAACTAAATAAAATCAGCAAAAGCTAACTGAAAGTCACGTATTAACATTTTTAACAACTTTTACATAATTTCTACAGTGTATTACACGTCCTGATGGACCAAAAGAAAACATGAGGTAAATTATGTAGGTGGGTAACAACATTAAGACTACAAAAATAAAATATTATTCTCTTGAAATTTGTACAAATTAGTAATATCTATTATTAAAGTTGAAAGTTT
Source organism: Cavia porcellus (assembly GCF_034190915.1). NCBI lineage: Eukaryota > Metazoa > Chordata > Mammalia > Rodentia > Caviidae > Cavia > Cavia porcellus. The sequence goes on from NW_026947487.1 coordinate 85,539,859, forward strand.
TTAACATATCAGGTATCTCAAGTTTTATAGTTTATCCTACAAATAAGTTGAGACATTTACTAGCTTATTAGTAAATGTCATTCTTTGGCAGCTTTTAAAAAATTGAGAATTTTGATATTTTATTGCTTTCTCTTAAACATCAGTGGTTTTATTTATCCCTTAAGAAAAACAACAAAAATTGGAAGATCTGACAGATCACAAAGCAGAAAACTAATTTATTTTAAATATTCTAAAACTTCAATCTTGAGTAATTAAATGTGTGAGACTAGAGCCACCCACTAGTTGATGTCCAATGTTACAAAATATGACTGTTGGACTATTTACTAATAAAATAGGGAGTCCCAGTTATAGGAATTTAAAGGACAGAATAAACACAGAATAAACAGAATTTAAAGGCCAAAATCATCTGGTTCAGGACATAAGTTCTTAAAGTTTTAATAAAATAATCTCTTTTTAACAAGAGACACAATATGTATGACAAAGTTGGGCTAATTGGTAAAAGCTAAGATTGGGGGCCTCCAACCCCCTACTTGTCAAAGATGTCACTGTACTAATTGGCCTAGAAAGCAGACACCATAAGTAGTAGTTTGGACAAATAGCATAACAGGGTGGACACGAGATACAATGAGAAGGAATGGTACTAGCAACACTGGCTCTTACCCTGTTCTCCTGGAGACATTAGATTTAATAGTGGACAAAAGTGGCTAATGGGCAAAGAGAAATGAAAAAGAGGAGGTTGGCACTTAAAAGCCTTTTAAGTGGGACATAGATTATGTGATTATCAAATATAACACTTTAGAAAACACTAGTATAACTTTCCTGAAAAATGAAAAACAAGACAACACATTTGCACTTTCACTGCAAGTCAGTAGGAATTGGATTCTATGTTCTTCTGTAAGCTTTTCTCAACCAAATGCTGGACTGGTCCAATCTTTAAAACAAAAACTGTCTTAAAAAAAAAAAAAAACAAACTGTCTTGAGTCCTAGCCTTCTCTCTTCAAAATGGTGCTAATATCCATAGAATTAAGGGAGCAAAATTGAATTCTCCAAGGCCCTTCTCTATCGCAGACACCCATAGCCTCAATAACAGCTTGCTTGCTAGGTTTGGGATAATAACTTATCCTCCCTGGGATAAGTTTCAAAGACTTGTTAACATTCTAAGGCCACATGAAGCAAGTACCTAGCCAAGGAGTATGCACTGGGCTCTCCCAGTTCAATTTCCATGGTGCATCCCTGTGGACAAAACCATTAGCTTAGTGAACACAGCTGAACACTGCTCCTAGAGCCTTACAGATCTAAAAGTTATAGCAATCTGCTACCTGCTTGGGCAAAGCAGTTACTGTGTTCACAAGTGCATAGTCCTCTGTCTGATCACTAATTGATGGTCCCACCTACCCTGGCTCAGTGGGAATGCAGGTAGTGCAGAAGGGTAGGTAGGTCCCAGAGGGATTTATCCTATTAGCAATGCATTAGTTCAGAAGACTTCCCAAGGCATCTATCAGTTCAGTGTCCAGCAGGTTAGTCACTTTTTCATTGTAGTAGTCCCAGCCCCAGTTATGAATGTGTGGCCCAAGAGGAAAGTAAAAGAAGCCATCATAGTATAGTAACCAAAGGACATTCTGGAATCTTTCATGCTGTCTGAGCTTTTGGACATCTTTTGGCCAAATACCATCCAGTGGGAATAGACAGATGTGGTATGGTAGGCTCAGTTTGGCATTTAGGAGAACAGAAGACTAATAGATGGCCTGAAATTAGAGAATATTTTTACTTATGAAATATAGCTGACCATCAAGATCTGAACTCCCCATTGGGATAACCAGTTATGGTGAGATAGTTAACCTGTGCATCCAGCCAAATGTAGATGGCCTGCGAATCCTCCTTGAGTGGCTTCACCTTGATAGGGCCCTTTGTAGAGCACATCTGGGGTTCTTAGCAGCCTCCAGACATACACACACATGTCCTGAGCCACATGTCTATTGTGGAGATGAGATCAGGGATGGAGACATTGGTTTCCTGAAACAGTTACCTGAAGTGGGTAGAGACCCCAATACACAGCTCATTCATTCCTGTTATGGTTTGTATCTAGATGTCTCCTTAAAGGCTCTTGCATAAGTGGGATCGTTAGAAGATGACTAGATTATAGGAGTATTACAGGTGTCTTGCAATTAGAAGGTGAGAGTTGGTCAAAAGATTCAGGTCCCTGGGGAGGGTGCAAGGTGTGACACAGAAGGTTCTATCTGCTTCACGTTTGCTCCCTTCTGCTTCCCATTCACCGTATCTAATGAGCATCACTCTTCAGCCACGCCTCTCTGCCATGCCTCCCTGCCTTGGAGCCAGCTGGCTAGGGACTGAAACATGAGCCAAAGTAAACTTCTCCTTTCTAAAATTATGGGTGTTGCATATTGTGTCTCTGTGATGAGACAGTAACTAATACAGGTTTTGGTAATAGAAGCGGGGCTGTCTCTGTGACTATGACTATGTAGCTTAGGGGTTTTTGGAATTAGCTGTCAGGAAGATTCAGAAATATTTGGAGATGCCAGCTAGAGAAGCCCAGATGTAAGCTGAGCTTTTTGGGACATTCTGGTCAGATTTCAGAAAACCAAAATGATTATTAAAAAAAAAAAAACAGATGAAAAAGAACAGGCTCAGGAGGCTTCCATTGGTATGAAGGACTCCATTGGCAGTTGGACAGGTTACGTGTGCTATGCCCTGGCAGAAAATTTATCTACATTTTGTTCCTGTCCTGAGACTTTGCAGGAGACTGAAATTAAGGGCAGCAGACTATTTTGGTGGAGGAAATTTCAAGGCAGCTCAAAATTCAGGCTATGGCATGGATGCTGTTGTGGGCTTTTAGCCAGCTTTACATTGAAAATTATGAGCAAATAGTACAGCTGAATGATTTTGAAAGTTTTGCGCGAATGATTTTGAAAGTTTTGCATTAGGCTAGAAAGAAATCTGGTAAAGTTGGGGCCTGCAAAGATGGAACAGAGGGGAGTTTGGCTGCTGAAAAGATTAATATTAAAATGAAGCCAACTGCTTTACATCAGGACCCTACAAAGGATGCCTTGAGGGCATGGGAAGTATGTGAAGGTCCCTACCATTCACAGATTCAAGGGTGGGAAAGTAAAAGGCTTTCCTTAGAAAAGAGAGCCCCCAGGGCATACTGCTTGAGAAAGGCTGCCTAGGAAATTGGCTTCTTGGGATTCTGTTCACATTGAACTTGTCGGTGTTTTCAGAGAATGTTAAGAGAAACAAACTATTGTGACTGTAGGTCAATTCTTTTAGAAAATTTTGTTTCTATTATGCCACTTGATCCCTTTAATCTCATGAGGTAGGCAGTGTAGGTCATAATGTCCTCAATTTTAAAGACGAGGAAGTGAAACATAGCAGTGTAATGTTGCACTCAGAGTCCCTGGTTACAGATGATGCAAAACAACACTGCTAACCCCTAAAAACACGATTACTTATCAGTAGGGTGCTAGGTAGCTCTGCATCCTAGTAAGGCTCACCAAAGGGGCAGCTGCTCCAAAATATGAGGAGAGTTTAGTTCTCAAATTAGGAAATATTTACAATAATGATAACTTGGCAGTTCACAGATCAAAGTATATTTAATGTTTAATGCTTCCTTTTTTAAAAGAATTTTTAAAATTCTCAAAGTTATATGCTTTTGTCTCTCTTTTTAGGAGAATTCAAAGTGATAAAGTACTCATTATCACACTTCAGTTAATAATTACACTTTGTAAAGAGGAGTTTTAAGTTTTGTGGTTAGTACAAAGAAACAGAATTCCTTCAAGTTTCCCTTCAGGAATGTCACTGTTGGGTGGGGCAGTTCTTGGACTGGGAGGAAATGTAATGGAGATATGGAGTTAAAATATATAGTTAAAAATCCCCAAACTCATATTTTGTATTTAGGAGGCAGATCATAAAGATTTTGGATGCCAGCCCGAGGCACGGATTTAAACTGTAAGTCATTTTGTTAAAAACAAGTTTTTCAGTGGTTTCGTATCTCATACTGCCAAGGATTTTCTTCATTAATAGTAGACTTCATTACTTAAATTTCCAGTTGTAAATTTCAAATATCAAACAATAAGCTTCTAATGAATTACTAGCCAATGTCTAACAAGTATTTATTAATGAGTATTTCAGAAGACAATGAAATAAGAAATACACATGAATATTTCAAAGTCTAGATCACATTGGTCATATTTTGGATGGATTCAACTTCCTTGGTTGCCTCTTGTTTGTTGTGAAATGATTGGTCTGTTTGGAATATAATAAAATTGATGGTAAGGCCTCTATCCATTTTATTATATGCCAGCAAAGATCTTATATTCTTCTTCCTTTTCTCCCCTCTCTCTCATATCTTCCAACATCGATGACATGAAAATAAAATGCCATTCACACAACTGAATATTATGGCTTGTATCTAGTTGTTTCCCAAAGACCTCATGTAATCATAGGTGGGGCTTTTTGAAGGTGGCCACAGCTAGGGTATGTGCATGTGAATTAAAGGTGTGTGATGATTGGATAAATCTGATTACTTTTGTTCTAGGTTTTTGGTAAGGGAATAAAATATAAAAGGAAAGATGGAAGGCATGGTGCCTGCTCTTTTCTGCCTACCCTTCCATGGACTGTTTCTCTTTTACCACGCTGCCCTGCCTTCAAGCTGATTATGCACTGAAATCTTTACAAACTATAAGTTAAAATAAACTCTCCCTCCTTTCATTGTGAGTGTTGCATATTTTGTTCCACTAATGAGAAAGTATCTAAGACAGTAAACATAAGCTAATAAATGCAACACTACTGTCTTTACATTCTTTTAAAAAACACAGTTGTTCATCCATGATTTCAACTGCAAAATGGGATAGTTCCACATGGAGGTGAAAATTGGGATATAATGTTTTTCTTTTAAATTTTATTTAAGGAGAAAAAGAAAAAAAAGCAGAGAAAGAGTACAAGTTATACAGATTTACAGAAAAATAATAAACAGTAGGAAATCACCAGTTAATGGATTACATTTTGTCATCTCAGAAACAATTGTTCAAGTTACAAAATTAAAGCTTATAAAGTGGACATTCCAACAGTGAGACTGCAAACAGTTCTGTTCAATGATCCAACAAAACTCAGTAATACCATTATCTATCTTATATGCTTAAATATACATGCAGTTATATCATTTAGAGCACTTTCTTTTCCTCTCTTTTGTACAATGACAATTACAAATTTTGGGTTTTGTTGCTCCCACAGTTCTTATTACTTTTTTGGAAGAGAGTAGAACCAAATGTGACATAACAGAGCAGTCAGTCAAATCAAAAGGGTGGACGTAATAGATAGTGTAAAAGCATAATACAAGGTGATCAACAATGGTTACCATAATGCCTCCCGCTATCTCTAATAGAATTGTCTATATCATTAGTTATAATAAAATTGAACAAAACAGAAAGAACAAAACAAACAAAACCAAAACATTGGAGACATTATAGGTCTTCAAAAGTAGATAATAGTCAACCAGAATGGGCGTCATAATGAATTCCACTATCTTCACAGCTGTTGCCTAAACTTTCGAACCTGGTACTATCAAGCAAAACAGAATAGAGGAACATCAGTCAAAACAAGATGGTGAGAGTAATACAGGGCTTTAAATCAAGATAATGGAAATAGAATATATCCTGCTATTTTTAATTTATTTTTCTCTTAATTAAAAGGATAAAAAAGTAAATAATAAAATGGAGATTGAGATAAAAGAGGGCATAACAGCAAATCAGCGCAGATCAAAACATAACCATTTAAGCAAAATAGTGTTTCACCACAAGATTATCCGACATAAAAGTACTTAGCATATTGTCTCTTTCCTTGAAATCTTTGAGCATAACTTTGTATACTGTAGCATCAAATATATCAAAACAATGTAAAACCATTCAAGAGAATGACAGTATTACAGGGTATTTAGAATCAACTAACAGAAAATAAACAATGATTTCTGTATAATCTCCTTGTCTATAAACGGTTTTGCTTATACTATCATATATAATAAAATCCAATAAGATACCACCTGTTTAGACCAATGGAGACAGAAGAACAAAAGCTTGATGAGACTTCAAAACAAGATGATACTAAATCAGTATTACCTCTTAAGACGTCATTTTCTCCAAAATAGCTGTTCCTATCATCCAATCTTCTCTGCCTCATTTCTGTTGAGCTCTTTTTCTGTCATTAGTTGTCAGTTTGTCTTCTTCATTTTGTTTTCTGCTCCATTCATTGTGGCCTCTCTGCCGCTACTTCTGGATTCTTCGTATTTTTCTTTTTTAGAATATCCTGCAGTATTCTCTGTAGAGTTGAATTGGTGGTTGCATTTTCCCCTAGTTCCTCTTTATCCTGGAAGCACCTTGTTTTTCCATCAATTTCTAGGGAAAGTTGTGCAGGATATATCAATCTTGGCTGGAGGTTATTATCTTTCAAAGCTTGAATTATTTCCCCCCACGCTCTTTGTGATTTGATGGTTTCTGCCAAGAAGTCTGCTGTAATTCTGATGTGTGTTCCCTTGTAAGTGGTCTGTTTCTTGTCTCTGATGGCTTTTAGTATTCTGTTCTTGTATTGGATTTCTGGAATTTTAATTATTATGTGCCTGGGTGTCGCTCTGTTTGGGTTGTAGGTGGCTGGGGTCCTGTATGCTTCATACAACTGAGTATCTTTACCTTTTGCTAAATTAGGAAAATTCTCCTGGATTATTTCTGTGAGTAGCTTTTGTAGTTCCTTTGTTTGTGTACCTACTTCTTTTATGTTCTTAATTCTTAAGTTATAGACCCTCTTATCATCTTCTAGTCTTTGTATTATTGATGTTTGTTTCTTTGTTATTTTTAACAAGTTTTTCATTTCATGCTCCCATATTACAAATCTGCCCTCCAGTTCAGATAATCTGTCCTTAGTTTCTTTCAAGCTGTTATGCCAGTTTTCGATAGACTTTTTAGTTTCCTGGTATTCTCTTTGAACCTGCTTCACGTATTCTATGCTTTCTCTATTTTCTCCATCAAACAATTCTCCCCTCTTTTTCTGTTCTTCCATTCCACCATCTGTTTTTTCTTGGGTGGTGCTTAGCATTTCTCTAACTATTCTGCTTATGTCTAGTTTCAGGTCATTAATAACTTCATTCCTGAACTTGTCTATGAGGCTCTCGAGATAGCGCTTTATGTCAATTGGTGCTGTGTCTGCTGCTGCCTCTTTCTCAGGATTGGGGGCCGAGGACCCTTTTTTGTTGCTGCCTCTTCCCATATTCTTTGTTCCTTATATATGCAAGCATATATAGGAGGCCTAGCTTCCTTCCCTGTCAGTCACGTCTGATTGAATTGCGCTGGCTAGGTGTTCCCGCCCACTGCAGCACACCAGGAAGTTGCAGACCAGGCAGCCTATGTGGGGCCCGCCCCTCCAGGTCACCTTCAGGAGCTGGGACCTGGGCTGGGCTAGCCTACTGGGTCTCAGCCAGCAGCGTCACGTGGGCTAGGCGCTGCTCACCAATCCCGCTTGAGAGGAGGATTGGTGACTGAAGTCACTGCAGCGCCCTGTTCCTGCAAGTCTGCCCGGTCCCAGAATGTCCTCTATTGGAGTCTCCTAGACGGTGGAAGGGACCCAGTTTTCCCTCACTCACCGGAGGTGGATGCACAGCTCCCCGCCCGTCCCGCTCTCAGCTCCGTTCACCGATTCCCGTTCTCAGAGCTTCCACGTGTCTCTCTCCCTGCCGAGCTGATGCAGACACAGCGGCAGCAGCGGGAAACCCAAATCTCGGCTTCCAATGGCGCAGGCTCCAGCTTACACGCTGAGGCTTTATCTGTTCCTGTTATAGCACCAGGATTGCATTCCCAGTTGGTTTCTCTCAGCCCAGTTCGTTCTTGGGTCACCGGGGCATATCTCCTCTTGCTTGTGATTCCTTACTCAGCACCATTCCTGAATTCTAAGCTGGGTGTTTCAGAGAGCCTCCGTAGCTGCTGCTATCTGTCCGCCATGTTCTCCCGGAACCTGATATAATGTTTTTCAATGAAATCATGACTCAGTTTTTATACAGATAGATATTTTAAACGTGTGAAAATAAGTGCATGCTATTTGATTTTGATATTTAACTATTTGTGCCTAGACTATAATTCCTGTGTACCAGAATGAGAATGATGATTTTGGCTTGTATAAATCCATGAAAGAATATTGCCTTTAAGTGATAGAGATATCTATCTACTTAATGGGAGAATTACAAAATACTATATTTATAGGAAACACCTTCAGATGGAAGAGGAGTGGGCTGTAGTGATTTATGTAAGATTCTTGCCAATGATATAAATGTCCTCTTTTTTGATGGAAGCTGGCCATGAACAAAATTTGTTTCACATGTCCCTACATATTGTATTCAGATTTGCAGCTGTAATCTTGTCAGAGTAGATTATGACGTGACTGGAGCAGTAAAACAATGAATTGAGGTTTAAACTTTTATGAAAAAGCACTTACATTGTGGAATAAGACTTTTTAATGGAGTGTAGGCATTAAACAGACCTTGTATTAGGCTCTGAAATTAATGGGTCACTGTATAACTTTCTAGTTTTCATAGCTTGATAAGATTAATGCTTGCTTATATAGCAAATTCAATGGCTCATTTAATTTCATATGAATGTTTAAAGTCAAATTGCTTTTGGATTAAGTCTAAACTCATTATTCATTTTAATGTCTGAAAGAACTTTCATTTTTCTTTCATTTTATTTAATCAAGTGCATCATCATTAAGTAAAGGCTAAGGACCTAGATAACTAAAAATAATGTAAAAAGGAAATTTATTAATTTATATTGAAAGGAGACTTATTTGTTATAAAATTTATTTAATATCTCTCTATGCTTATGTATGGTGCTATTTCAGAGGAAAAAGTTATTTATAGGCTTTTGATAGGACTTTATTATATTGAAAACTTGCCTGTTTGGTTGCCCAATATTCAGTGTGCAGTCTTTTAGCCAAGATTACCTTTGACTTTTATTTACTTACTTTTCATTCATTCGCTTAGTCTATAAACATTATTCAGAAACTGCATTATAAAATGTGGTGGTCAAATACAGAAGGATTAACTCAGGAAAACACTACATATCTGACCCGAAATGGACAGAGAGTCTAGTGAAGGGCTGTGGAGTTCCCATCTGCACAGTGAAGGTTTTAGTTTATGATCTCTGAGATTGCCTTCAGCTCTCAGGGTCTGGGATGCCACAGCTGTATCATCCTTTGATTTATGGATAGAAAAGCTAAATTGGTTCCCAAATTTATAATGTACTAATGTATAGATGATAACCATAGGAGAAACTTTACTGATTTGAACATTTCTTTGATGTACATAAAACATATCGTCTTTTATTCTACCATTTAATGTTGTGAGAATAAAGATTATTCTCTCCTGTTTGGAAAATAGCTGTGTTAAGAATTTATTGAATTTATGTGCTATGCTTCTAGGACTTGGAAATGTTTTATGAGGGCAGGAATGTGTTGGGCTATCTTCATCACCACATGGCACACCTACATAGATACATTGGTGGTTGGCAGGTGGTAGATGACAAGCAAATGTTTGTTAAATGATTTAATAAAAAATACACGAACAAGTGAAGCATGAGTGAATAGATACCCTCTTTCCTTAACTTTTCATGCATCATTAACTGGAGGAGATATTTTATTCTTGTTTTGTAGATGATAAAACTGAAATTTAGAAATGTTAAGTGACTTTCCAGATGTAATAAAAGTTGATCATATGAATTGAGAGTTTGGTTTTAAAAAATACTTTGGGATATATATACTTTATATTTTTGGGTATGATGCAAGCCTAAATAAAATTCATTTATGTATCCTATATACTTAGTGTTAGGTATTGTTTCATTGCTATAGCAAAATACCTGGATAATCAACTTATGAAGAGAAAAGGATTGTTTGACTCATAGTTGTGGAGTTTCCAGTCCTTGATAAGTTGGTGCCATCGTTTTGTGCCTGTAGTGAGGAGGGACATCATGATAGAAACAGGGTGCAAAAAAACCACTTACCTTCTGGCCAGGCTGCAAAATGATGAGGGCACTACTATCTCCAAATCCCCTTCAAATGTATGATCTGCAATGGTTAAACTTGATTGTTACTTTGATTAAAAAATGCCTAAGAAACTAGTAACACATCTGGTGTGTCTGTGAAGGTATTTCCAGAGATGACTGGGGTACGAGACAGCACTTGATGAGGACACTCTCCCTGATTGTGGGCAGCACCATAGTTCATAGGTTGGGGCCATGGAAGAAGCAGAAAGCCTCTTGCACATACTTTTCCCTCTCTGCTTGTTTCCTGGCTGCTGTCACATGAATCATTCTCCTGCTTTGCAACATGACTTACAGCAATGGAGACAGGTGACCATGGACTGAAGCCTCTGAGCTATGATCCAAAAATAAACCTTCCCTCTTTTAAATGTTTTTCCCAACCTTGTTGTAGTAATGGAAAGCTGATTTTTTATATCCCCAGTGATCTAAAGATCTCTCAGGTCCCACCTTTTAAAGGTTCCACTACCTAACTATAGGGCCATACTGCAGACCAGTTCTTTAACACATGGCCCTTTGGAGATAGTCAAGGTCCAAACTATAGCATACTTTATGCTCGTTAGTCTGAAGGGATTTTATATACTATTTGAAATAATTTGTGCCTGAAACAAAGTGTCATGTGTGAAATTATGTACTTGTGGCATCATATCAGCACTCAAAAGTTTGAGATTTTGCTGCATTTTGGATTTTCTGATCAGTGATATTCAACCTGTAATACATAATGTAATACAGGGTAATACATGATGGCTGAGTTAAAACCTCAGTCACTTTCTGTTTTGACACAGAGATGCTAACTTTAATGTCATCTTTGGTTATATATTTGAGCTAGAAGTTTTTCTAAAACCACCAATGGCTGGATTCCATCCAGCCCAATTAAATCAGAGCTACTGTATGCGGTCTTATACATTTTTTAGACATTCCTTATTATTCTAAAGTCAGCTACATTTGTGTTCACAATGACCACAATCTCAATATTGTCAGAATAGAGATAATGTTGTTGGAATATGCTTTAGCCTTCAAATATCACTATTTAAAAATTTTAATTTGTCTTTTCATATAATGAATTTGAGTTGGAACAGTTTAGCACTGGGCTGGAAAGCTGGGCGGTCAATGAAGCCTATTGACTCAGGCTTACTGGCTCTATTCTCTACCAGTTTAGGGCAGAAGAGTTCAAAGAAATTTCCACAAAATTGCCAATTTGTATATATCCCAACCTGGTTTTCTCTTTCTTTGACTTTTTCCTTTCTTCTTTTAAAGAAAAACTATTCTCAAATTTGTTAAAGCAGTAAGGAAGACTTTATTCAATTGGAGAGAGATTGGGCTTAACTTTAAATACAACCAGGACAATTGAGGATTTATAGCTAACAAGCAGAGCATGTGGGTCAATGGATGGAAAATTACTAAGAATAACATCAAGGATGGGCAGAGTCTTGTTAAACTGGTCTAACAGTGTTCCTGCTAAAGAAAGGTCAAAGTCTTAGACATCGAGGGTGGAAAACAAAGAACTTGATCAGATTTTAAGGATGGGGGATTTTCCCTAAACTGACTTAGTTGGATTCTTGCTAAATGCATGTGAAAGTCAGTGGTTAGTCAAGAAGAGGGCTCAGAGGACCCTAACCAAATTTTGATCAAATTTGTTCTTCATCTTTTTCCCTCTCTTCTCTCTTTTCCCCTTCCCTTACTTTCTGTTCCTTCCTTCCTTCTTTTTCTTTCTCCTTCCCTCTCTCTTCTTTCTTCCTTTCCTCTTTCCTTTCTTCTTGTAGTCTTTACTGTTCAAATTTGAGAGGAGAGACATAAAATCTTGCCCTAATTTAGTGAAATTCTTTTGAACGTCAAACCTATAGACAATATACCTAACAATGCCAGTGACCAGCTGAAATAGGTGGCATTCTCCTGCACTGACCATCTTCCCCCAACTCGTAATTACAACTAAAGCTGTTGGTCCAAAGTTACTCTTTGTTCTTGACAAGTCAGAGTCTCCAACATGCTTGTTTATAGTAAGCACCTGGAAAATCTGTGAAAAATAAAGATTTACCAGATGTGAACCCATAGGGGAGAGAATCCGAAATTGTATTTTTTTCAGCCATTCTTTGGTAATATAACTGTAACTTGGGAGTTTTCAAATGTGATCTCGAGGCCAGCAGCCTCAGTATAACCTGGAAACCTGTTACAAATGTGTACTTTCTGATGTCCTCCAGAACTGTTAAACCAGAAACTCTAGGGTAGGATCCAGAAATCAGTATTTTAGTAAACTTTTCAGGTGCGCACTGAGAATCACTGATAAAAGGGAATAGCTTTGTGTTGGGCTCCAGGGAGATAAGTTCAGGACAGACAATTTCTGAGACTCCAAGGGTTAAAACAAAAGCAAAATGGCATTCGGTGGTGATTTTCGGAAGTGAGTGCCTGGGTCGGAAAAATGAGCTGAACTGGAAGGTGAGCAGTATGAACTTACCTAGACTTTTTTGGCTAGGAGATCTGAAGATCTTCCAAGGGAATGTTTTCACCTCTGTGACTAGGCTGAGTACAGTAAAATGCTGACAATTTAAAAGCGAGTTGAAACTAATGAAGAGGATTATCATTTGAGCAAGAGTGATCCAAAGTATGGATGTAGAAATCAGCGAGGCCTGGTGCAGAATTTTAACAGGATTGGTAGTGAGGGGAAAGATTCTGACATTTTTAATGAGAATTCTAAAGTGCTTCCCTTTTTTCCATATAAAGAGTGGTGCAATGTGTTGCTTTTTTCCTTCAGGTATGTTGGCTTAGAGAAACATATTAGATAATGAATTATTCAGAATGATTTCCTAGGCCAGGGGAGAGGCACACCTGTCTGAGATGCTTATAGATTTGATTAGATAACAGTTGTCAGCTGCATCAGCTGCAGGTAACTCCTGACAACAATTGCTTTTCCCTGTAGGTAGTGGAACCAAGTGATGTTCTGAATTCCATGGGGTTGTTGAAGAGATTTGCATCTGTGTCATGCCTAAGAGGCTGTATGGAAGTTTTTAGATATAATTAGATGATTTGCAATCACTGTTTTCTGATCTTCTTTTCAAAATTCCTAAATGGGAATATAAAATAGTGAAAGCAGAAATAGGTCAATTCCAATCACAGTAAAATGGATCTGTAGTTTCATTGATAAATTCCAGTGAATACTTTGCCTTTTCCCCCTTTTGGTCTATCTTTGGGATCAGCTCTTGAATTGTAGATACAGAATGAGTCAAATATTTTTCTCTGCCAAAATTTTGTCTTCATATACCTAACTAGTTGTACACAGGAGATTTTCCATTTGCTTAAAATGCCATTTATTTTAGAAAGATTTACATCTTCTGTAACACAGTCTTTTGGAATTGTTTTAAAATATATGTCCTCCAGCAAAAGCACAATATTTTTTCCCCATGTTAGAGTAGGAACTTCTGTGATTTTGCTTTTAGCATAGTCAATGAGAAGGGAAAGTGTTTTCAGAGACAGAGTATTTTGGGTTCAAATCTAGTTCTGGAAGACCTAATGGGTGGTACATAGTTTTTTCAGATAATGTTAGTGGCTACTTAAAATAAAGAAAATATTATTAACAGACCATTTTTCCTTAGTATTAACACACTCTTTATAAAAGTTAGTTTACAATTTTGGTAAAAGGAAGCAAGTTAGAGAAGGGCCCTTGGTGGGGATTCAGGAAAGTGGACTCTAAAATCTATGTAATTTCATTTCATTCCATAGTTTTGTTGTCCATGATGGAAAGGATTTGAATTTGATGATTTCTAAGTGCCGCTCCAATTACTGAAACTTGAGATTCTGTTAGGCCCAGACCTGTTTTGAGGGAAGCAAATATGGAACTAGGTATTTCTATCAATGCTTTCTTCTCATCCTCACCTTCATTTTTCTTACCCCACTCCTTATTTCTACCTTCATATTAATACATTTCTATTTCTTCTTAATGTGTCATCCTAACACTTGTGCTATCAGAGAGAGGATGCTTTTATTCTTTTTTTATTTTGAAGGTAGTAAAATACAACAAAACAAGACTGAACAAAGCCAATCGAGACAATGCAGTGAAACTGGTACAGAACTTCAGAGCAGGATACTGGGATAACAGTAATAGGTTCCACACTATATCTTATTATCTTCACAATAGTTGTCCCTTCAATCAGGCAAAATCAAACCAAAAACAGAACATTGTAAAACCTATCAAAACAGAATACTGAATAGAGCAAGACAATTGATCAGAACAAAGCAAAACAGTGAAAACAATATTTGCCTTCAAAGAGAAGATAGAAGGAAATCCCCATATTTCCTGTACTGCATAGGTCAGCCTCCCAAGAGATGTTTAGCTCTCTGGCCCCAGGTCAGCATAATCAACCAAACAATACAAGCTTTAGCTGCTTTATGTGCCTTAGGTCCTATCAACTCCTTCGGTCCTCTGTCCTCAACACCTTCCAGTTGCTAAATGGCGCGGGGAGGGGTGGGAGGAGAATGGGATGTTTGATTCTCAGCCTGCACCAGTAGGCTAACGAGACACTGACTTGTTCTCTTCCTGGCGTGCCTGCTGCTCAGTCGTGCTGCTGCAGACCAGAAGGAAGGACTTGTTCCTTTCTTGTTCAGCCCCCCCACTTCCAACATGGCTGGATCTCAGGAGATGCTGACTTGTTCTGATGTTTTTATTCTTAAAAGAATTTGCTCAGCAACTCTTTGTTACCAAGCCATTAATCTCTATATTGGAATGATGTACATTGGAACCACCCTGGAATAGCCATTGTTAGATATTAGGGAGACAACAAACATTTGGGTCAAATGCAGTCAGACATCACTGAATTAGGGTTCACTAATGAACAGAATATATTTTACAAGGTAGGTTTACCATGGCTATCTGCAGAATCAGATGTGGAAGAACACAAAAGAACTGTTTGTGCACTGAGAACCAAAGTATTAGTCAAAAGCTGAAGGTATGGAACTCACTTCAGAGTCCCACAAAACTCCATTATTAGCAAGGCAAGGGATCTGAGCTGGAAGCCTAGAGATGGACAGCCAAAGGTGATGGTGAAGATGGGAGCTCTGAAAAAGCAGAAGCAAAGCTTCCTTCTTTCCCTTTTTATTCCATCCAGACTACAAGCCTATTGGTTGGTGCCACCTACACCAAAGGGTTTCCTGTCTTCAGGAAGTCAATCATCTACGTGCACCAAGAAATGAGCTAATCTGCTAGGTGTTTCTCATCTGCATTGCAATGAAATTATCTATCACACTGAGCCTTTTGGATTTGTGTGAGGGATGGATGATAAGGGAATGGTTTATTTAATAAGGAAATTTCAAATAGGGCTTAGAATTCTGAAGTCAGTTTTAGTTATTGGTTGAAAGATTTGATTTCCACTGTCCTAAGAGAAAGGAAAAAGTATCCATTAGTTACACAATGGCTTCTCAACAATCGGCTATAAGGGCATAGCTATAAGGGTTTTCATATTTAAATCTGAATCACAAATAGAAAAACAGCCACAGATAGTTGGCTAAATTGCCAAAGCTACTAACAATAAGCAGAACAAGTAAAATGATTTTGAAGGATAATATTATATCATTTTAAAGTAGCAAGTTAAATAGCATGTGAATCAATAATGTGTCTATATATGAGACCGGAGGTGATGAGAGAGAGAGATTAACACTGAGAGATTAAATTGGTGGCTACATTTTCACTATACGAAATTCAACTTTAGAAAAGATGGGTATAAATGTTAGAATTTATGACAAAGACAAAATAAGAGAAATGTCACAATTGGAAGCAGGGAACTGACACTAGTTGACAAAATAATTTGGCTGATGAATTTCACCAAAAAAAAGTGACAGAGAAGGTGGTTCTATTTTTCTGCCAGAAATTGCCTTGTGCTGAAGCTGGCTCACTTTCCCAGTTCCCTTATCCTAAGCTCCTTACTCAGATCCTGACTCCCTTTTATCCCCCCTGTTGAAGCTGAATTACAGCATGGTCAACTCTGCCTTGCGCTTGCTTCAAAAGTGAGTTGAGAGAGAATTAAGTAGCAATTCTGGGAGATAAAAACATTGAGAAATATTGCCTCAGACTAAAAAATTGCCCCCAGATTTTTCTCAAGTGCTGCAGACATGAGAACAGAAAATTGCTCTGTGCCATTTCTGGGCCTCACTGCTATTAGAGGCAGATGATAAACCTCACCAAATTGGCACACCATGCAACCAGCTGGAGCAGATAGACATAGCTTGCCCTTTTCAAAACAGAATCGACATGTCAACAAGCTGATTGCAGTGAAGTCAAACCCTCCCATCAAACTCTCTTTCTGGAGGCCACTGTTGAATGGAGTAAATATAAATACGTATGTGAACATATCTCATGTTCCTTTAGTTAGATCCCTCCGGAAAGGGGCATAGAAGGTCTGAGAGGTTTAAGCTTCTTCCTTCCTTTTTCACTGGAAGGATCTCAAATTATCCTGAGTTTTAGACAGATTTGGAGTTCTCATGAGTTTTAATCTTAGTTCTAATGTTTGTTTATGAGCTGCAAAATCTAAGCAGATACCTTTAATTCCTACCCTTCATTGGAAGGATAAGATGTTGATTACATTTTTAGTATTCTCTCTCCATTTTGAGTTTTTTGCTTGGTTTTTCTTTTGGTTTTGATAGTTGGAACTATCAAATGTAAGAGATGTAAGAAATGTAAATGTAAGAGAGAGAATTGAGAAAGGTAGAGAACTTAGAGAGAAAAAATAGCACAATTACAAATCTAAATAGAGTGAAAAAGAAAAAAGGTTGAAGAGAAGGGAAAGAGTATAAGGACTTAGAGTTTGAGAAAATCCCAGGAGAAAGTTTAGAGGGGCCACTGAGTCCTGGTAACAGAAAGTGGTGGTGGGAAGTCTGAAAGGTGACTATGAATTATGAAATTCATCCCTTTCAGCATTAAAAAAAAAAGGAGAGAGATGCATGCAGAAAATAGATTTTCTTTATAATTACCAAGATTAATTTCATTATCAGACAAAACAGAGAGTGCACTTCAGGGCCCATATTTTATATGGAGATTATATATACATGAATTTCTTTTGACTTCATAGTTTTAAAGCAGGGTTCTTGTATTCTTACTTTACATATAATAACTTTGGATGATGGAGATCAGGTTTCAAGTCCAGGTTTGTCTAAATATCAATCCTTGCTCTTCTCGATATGCTATAAGCCACTTGGATTCCAAAACAAGGTATACAATAAAGATAAATGATCACTTTAAGAAACAGACATTGTTCTATAGGAAACTTTTTGCCTTGTCAAATTGTGGCTGGCAAAGGTTCAGTTGTTGCCCAGGATTGAGTCATTCCCAGACCTTCTTTTATCAGTGCACACATTCATTTAGTTGGTAGTTGGTTATATACGATGCACACTTGGAGGAGCTGAAGAACAAATATAAATTTAAAAAAAAGTGATATGAGCTGTGTTCTCACAGAGGTGTAGCCTTTGGAGGGGATGAGCGTTCATCAGCTAGCAATCAACTCATGCAAACACAGAGGCCAAGTTACACGAAAGCAGGGAGTATGGTTTCCTGGGAGCATATAGTGTGTAGCCTGAGACTGAGAGTCAGAGAAAGACATGAGGGTGAGCCCTGGCTTTTTCCACAATCTGGAATGCTGTCACCTGTCTCATTCAAGCTACCTATTGATTGCCTATCTTGCTCACTGTATTCAATGCTTCAGTAATGTCAGGCACAGAGTAGACACAGTTCCTGAATTTGTATAACTTACATTCCTGTAGATGAGATGGACAATAAGTGATAAATGATTTTTAGTACATGGATTCAGGTGATGAATGAGATGAGGGAAAACGAGGAGGAAGGGTAACCACGGGTGTCATATTTTTGACAGAATGTTTGGGTAACATACCTGAGAAGGTGACACTGAAGGAGATACCTGAATGAAGGCTAGAACTAAATTGTACAATAAAGGCGGGGATAGGGTTGGGCAGAGAACACTTCAAGCCAAAGAGCGGCACCACTAAAGCCCCCAAGACAAGTTATTCATAGTGAGTGACTTAGGGGGAAAGCTACAGAAAATGAAATAGAAAAAATGATCAAAGGCTGCATTATAAATGTTGGCCAGTATTTCGGATCTCATTCTTGATATGATCGGAAACAATTGGGTACTTCTGAGTAAGGGCATCATTTTGATCGAGCACATGCATACAAAAATGTGTGGAAGTATATCTATATAGAAGTACATGTACACATGATTGCTTTTTGAAGGATATATTGAAGGGGATTAGGAGAAGGTGAAAGGAGGGAGAAAGTTAGGAGCTGTTGCCACAGGCCACATAAAATATGCTGATGGCTTTGTCTTTGACAAGGGTGGTTTTAGAAAAATGAAATATCCAATTATAGTCTGTAAAGCTGTATATATGCATACAAATCTCAATTCCAACACTTCCAACAGTATACAAGGGAATCATGTGTGCATTACTGGGCTTCTCTAGGAATGAAGGCCATTATTTCTACCATTGGGCACACTCCACCAATTGGTATACATTAAAATATCTTAGATCAAATTTGTACCCCTATGGCACAATATCAGCGATGAAGGGAAGGGACCTCATTTTGTTGTCTTTTAAAATATCAAGTTGTATTAAAGAAAACATTTTTCTCAATCACCAGCGCAGATTGGAAGATGGAGTGACATCTTGCTGTTCTTTCTTTCATATGTCTTCTCCCTTGGCAGCTTCCAGTGTGCTTTCATGAACAAGCTTCAATTTATCTTTTACAGAGTGGATCGTGTCTTGGAGGCAGGAGAGCTGCATTTAAAAGTGTGTTTCTAGCTTGAGATTCTCAAAGGAGCAGAAAAGCCAAGTACAGAACACTGTTCTGAATGTTTGGAGAAATGAGATGGGGGTGAGCCATCAAATGTAACTGTTGTCATCAAACCCCTTGCATGTAAGCTTCCAAAATGCTGCTTATATGTAGTCATTTGTTTGCTTTTTTTTTTTTTCACTTGATCTTAGCCAAAAGGCCGAGAAGCGATTCTTTTTTTTTTTTTTTTTAACAACTTGATGTGATAATTGGGGCAAGAATGTTTGGTTAAATTTTACTGATGAATAAAATGAGGTCAAAAGAAATGACCTAAAATTATAAATGTGAAATCCTGACAGGTTCATCAAAAGTTCCTACTAATGTTGGCCACTATATATAAATTTAATTTTCCTACCCTATTGGCTACTGCTTACATATAAATAAATACATGCATTTTTGTAAATGTATACAACTTAAAGTAATCTACATTTGTATATTTTATTAGTGGAATCTTAAAAAGTTGAACTCATAGAATAGAGGGGTGGTTGCCAGCAGCTGGAGCTAAATGAAATTAATTAACATATGCAATACCTCACATACTTCCCTGTTGGGAACATTAAGAATTTCACCCAAGCTCTCTTTTGCAATTTTTAAGAATACAGTGCATTGTTATTTAGTTACTATTAGAATTTTGACCTAAAATGTTTTCCCTCAAAACTCACGTGTTCAAAGTTAGGGCTTTTGGAAGATGACTGGATCATGGGGGTGCTATATATATTGGTGGATTAACTAATAACTGAATGTATTGTTTGGAGTTGAGGTCTAGTCAGAAGAGATGGGTCACCAGGGATGTGGCCTGGGGATATTATTGGCCTCACTTATTCCCTTATCTGTGCTTCTTGCCAATCATGGACTGCACTTATCTTCTGCCTGCTTTCCACCATTCTGCCATTTCTGCCTTGGCATTGGCCAACCATGGACTGAGACCTCTGAAACTGTGAGCCAAGACCTCTCTTCCTTTAAACGGTGGGTATCAGATATTTTGGCACAGTGATAGGAAAGTTACTAGTGAAGTCACTACGTTTTTTTTTTTTTTAAATTTTATTTAAAGAGAAAAACAAAATAGAAAAAGGGTACAAGTAATAAAGAACTTCAAAAAAATAAACAGTAAGAAATAATTAGTTAATAGATTACATATTGTCATCTTAGAAATAGTTGTTCAAGTTACAAAATTAAAGCATACGAAGTGGACATTCAAACAGTGAGACTGCAAACAGCTCTGTTCAATGATTCAACAAAAACTTAGTAATATGGTTATCTATCTTACACACTTACAACATACATGCAGTTGTATCCTTTAGAGCACTTTCTTTTCCTCTATTTTTTACAATAACAACTACACATTTTGGGTTTTATTACTCCCACAGTTCTTATTACTTTTTTTGGAAGAGAAAAAAAACCAAATATGACAAAACAAAACAGAGTCAGTCAAAACAAAGGATGGACATAGTACATAATGTAAAAACAGAATACAAGGTGATCAACAATGGTTACCATAATGCTTCTTGCTACCTTAAAAAGAATTGCCTATATCATCAGGTATAATAAAATTGAACAAAACAGTACAGAACAAAACCAATAAAGCCAAAACATTGGAGACATTGCAGGACTTCAAAAGAAGATAATAGTCAAACCAGAATGGGCATCATAGTGAATCTCATTGCCTTCAAAGTAGTTGCCTATACCCTCAAACTTGATACTATCAAACAAAACAGAATAGAGAAAATCAGTCAAAACCAGATGGTGAGGGTTCAAATCAAGTTAATAGGAAATCAAAAAAGTTTCTATAGTATATCTTGCTTTTTTAATTTATTTTTTCCCTTAATTAAAAAAGTAAAAAAAATTAAAAAAAACTTAAAAAGGAGATTGAGATAAAAGAGGACATAACTACATAACAACACAGGTCAGAACACAACAATTTAAGCAAGATAGTGTTTCACCACAAGATAACCCGACATAACAGTAGTTACCATAGTATCTATTTCCTTGAAATATTTGAGTATAACTTTCGTATACTGTAACATCAAACGTATCAAGACAATGTAAAACAATTCTAGAGAACAAGGTATTTAGAACCAACTAACAGAAAATGAACAATGGTTTCTATATTATCTCCTTGTCTATAAAAGTTTTTGTTTGTACTATCACATATAATAAAATCCAGTAAGATACAACATGTTAAGACCGATGGAGACAGAAGAACAAAAGCTTGATGGGACTTCAATACAAGATGATATTAAATCAGCACTAGCTATTATGATGTCTTGTTTTCTTCAAAATAGCTGTTCATACCATCACAGACAATAAAATCAAACAGCCCAGAATAAAACCATTCCAATTAATGAATGAAAACATTATAAGGCTTCAAAGCAATATAATGGGGAATCATGATTACCACATACTTTTATGCATTGTTATGATTTCTTACACTAAGGAAACTATTTGGTATTTATACATGTGGGTTTGATTTATTTCACTTATGAGTATAGTCTTAAGCTGTGTCCATTCATTTATCAATATCTCAATGTGATCATTCTTTATAGCTGAGTACTACTCCATTGCATAAAAATACCACAACTTTTTTATCCATTCCTCAGTTGATGGACACTTAGGTTGTTTCCTAGATCTGGTTATTACAAATTGTGCTGCTATAAACATAGGTACACATATATCACTGTCGTATGATGCTTTCATTTCTTCTGGGAATATGCCTAGAAGTGGAATAGCTGGGTCAAATGGGGCTTCCAACTCCAGCTTTTTGAGGAACCTCCAGACTGACCTCCATAGTGGTTGCACCAGCCTACACTCCCACCAACGGTGCAGAAGAGTTCCTTTTTCCCCACAGCCTCTCCACTATTTGTTGTTGTTGGTTTTCTTGATCCTGGCCATTCTTTCAGGAGTGAGATGAAATCTCAGTGTGGTTTTAATTTGCATTTCTCTAATGACTAATGATGATGAACATTTTTTCATGTATTTATTTGCCATTTGTATTTCTTCATCTGAGAAGTGTGTATTCATCTCAGATGCTCATTTTTGGGTTGGATCTTTGAATTTTGGGGTCTGATTTTTTAAAATTCTTTGTATGTTTTAGACAGAAGTCCTTTGTCTGAGGGACAGTTCACTAAGATTTTTTTCCCAGTTTGTGGGTTTTCTTTTCACTATGCTGGAGATTTCCTTTGACATGCAGAAACTTTTTTTTTTTGAAATGAAAAACATAAATGAATTTATTATAAATATGATTGATATACATTTTCATTATTCATAAAGAATTTCAAATTATACTATATGAGTTAAGGATATTTTCCCAATGTATTTAAAGACAAAATTCAGATCAGTACAAGTAATAAGGAAATCATCTTTTAAATGTAGTCATGATAAACAGACAGATAATGTATTGAGAAAGCACCAAGCTCTAGGGCATAACTGAAAGTGGTTTGATAAATGAACTGAGGGTACATTCAAGAAGGAAGGGTGATGGACAAATCAAGTGGAGCAATTAAAAAACACAAGAGAATAATTTTGGAATCATGATGACATTACCTGTAGGCATTCATTTCTTAAGAAAAATAAATATCAGCATTTATGTTTTTATAAATAAATTAAGGAACAATCACATAATATTGAAGAATTTAATCTTTCATTTACTATATTTTAAAATAATTTTTCTTTGATT
This sequence comes from Cavia porcellus, assembly GCF_034190915.1. Lineage (NCBI taxonomy): Eukaryota > Metazoa > Chordata > Mammalia > Rodentia > Caviidae > Cavia > Cavia porcellus. The sequence goes on from NW_026947487.1 coordinate 85,562,438, forward strand.
AATGTCATTCCCTACATTTGTATCTTTTTTTTTTATTTAAAGAGAAAAACAAAACTAAACGAAGCAAGACACTAAAAGGCCAGAAGCAACACAGAATTTCAAGAGAAAAAACATACAGTAAGAATTCACCAGTTAATATATCACACATTGTCAACTTACAAACAGCTGTCCAGATTACAAAATTAAAGCATACAAAGTGGAGATTAATACAGTGAGATTGCAGTCAGTTCTGTTCAATGATCCAAGAAAAACTCAGCAATATGGTTCTCTTTCCTACACATTTAAATAAATTTGCAGTTATATCCTTGAGATCACTTTCCTTCCTCTCTTTTTTACACTAACAGTCATGCATTTTAGTTTCCATTACTTCCACAGTTTTTTTTAACTTTTTCTTTGAAGAGGAAAAGAAAAAAGATTGAAAAAAAAGGCCAAAAAACAAAAAATAAAACAAGACGGACCAAAGAAAAACCCAATGTGACAAAGCAAAACAGAGTCATTTAGATCAGTAGGATGGACATAGCATAAAATGAAAAAAAAAATAAAGGGGGTGATTACTAGGTGATCAACAATGGTTACCATTATGCCTCTTGTTATCCTAAAAAGAGTAGCCTATATCAGCTAGTATAAAAGAATTGAGCAAAACTGTACATAAGACCAATAAAACCACATTGGAGAGCTTACAAGATTCCCAAGAAGATAATAGTCAAATAATAATGGGCATCATAGAATATCTGGTTGCCTTCCAAATGGTTGCCTATACCCTCAAACTTGATACTATTAAGCGAAACAAAATATAATAAAATCAGTCAGAACAAGATATGAAGAACACTACAGGGGTTCAAATCAGGTTAATAGGGAAACAAAAAAATTTACTATAATCTATCGCACTATTTTTAATTTAATTTTCCCTTAGTTAAAAGATACTAAGAAATAAATTAATTTTTTTAAAAAAAGGAAAGAAAAAGGGGGGAGACCGAGATAAAAAAAAAAAGAACGTATCAATATAACAACACCGGTCAGAATCGAAAAATTTAACCATCATTGTGTTTCACCCCCAGATAGCTTGACATTAATAGTAGTTACCATAGTGACTCTTTCCTTGAAATATTTGAGTCTAACTTCGTATACTATAGCATCAAATTTATCAAGACAGTGTGAGACCGTTCAAGAGAATGAAATTGTTGCAGGGAATTTAGAACCAGCTAGCAGAAACCAAACATCAATTTCTATATTATCTCTTTATCTATAAAAAACTTGCTTATACTATTGCATACATTAAGATATAATAAGGTACCACATGTTAGAACCAATGGAAACAAATGAACAAAAACTTGATGGGGCTTCAAAACAGGATGATATTAAATCAGCGCTAGCTATTATGCTCTTATTCTCTTCAAAATAGTCATTTGTAGTATCACAGACAATAAAATAAAAACACTCAAATTAAAACATTCCAAGTAATGAGTGAAAACATTATATGGCTTCAAACCAGTGTGACTGGGAATCATGATTACCACGTACTTTCATGTATTCTTATTGTTTCTTACACTAGGGAAACTATTCGGTATTTATACAGGTGAGTTTGATTTATTTCACTTGTAAGTATGGTCTCGAGCTGCGTCCATTTATTTATAAATGTTTCAATGTGATCATTCTTTATAGCTGAGTACTATTCCATTGTATAAAAATACCACAACTTTTTTATCCATTCCTCAGTTGATGGACACTTAGGTTGTTTCCAAGATCTGGCTATTACAAATTGTGCTGCTATAAACATGGGTGCACATATATCACTGTCGTATGATGCTTTCAGTTCTTCTGGGAATATGCCTAGGAGTGGAATAGCTGGGTCAAATGGGGCTTCCAGTCCCAGCTTTCTGAGAAATCTCCAGACTGACCTCCACAATGGTTGCACCACTCTACACTCCCACCAACAGTGCAGGAGAGTTCCTTTTTCCCCACAGGCTCTCCAGCATTTGTTATTGGTGGTTTTCTTGATCTTGGCCATTCTTTCAGGAGTGAGATGAAATCTCAGTGTGGTTTTAATTTGCATTTCTCTAATGACTAGTGATGCTGAACATTTTTTCATATATTTATTTGAAGTTTGTATTTCTTCATCTGAAAATTGTTTATTCATCTCCGATGCCCATTTTTGGATGGGGTCTTTGAATTTTGGGGTCTGATTTTTTTTTAATTCTTTGTATGTTTTAGACAGAAGTCCTTTGTCTGAGGGACAAGTCACTAGGATTTTTTTCCCAGTTTGTGGGTTTTCTTTTCACTATGCTGGAGATTTCTTTTGACATGCAGAAACTTTTTAATAAGAGGTGATCCCAGTTATTAATTTGGGGAAGTATTTCCTGTGCGGTTTGATTTTGGTCCAGGAATTCTCTACCTACTCCTGTGTCTTGAAGGTTTCTACCCAATTTGTCTTCCAATAGATTTAGTGTTTCTGTTTTAATATTCAGATCTTTGATCTGTTTAGATTTTATTTTAGTACATGGTGATAGACATGGGTTTAGTTTTAGTTTTTGGCATATGGAGAACCAGTTTTTCCTACATCATTTACTAAAGAGACTGTCGTTTTTCCAGTGAACCTGTTTGGTCCCTTTATCAAAGATAAGGTGGCTGAGTGTGTGTGTAGTTGTTGTTGTATCTTCTAATCTATTCCATTGATCTTCAGCTCTGTTTTGATTCCAGTAGCATGTTGATTTTACAACAGTTGCTTTGTAGTCACTACGTTTTATAGTAGATCTTTTTGACATTCCTCTTATCTAACTGAAATTATACACCATCAACCAATACCTTCTCAGCATACATTCCTCCCAAACCTAGCCTCTGCTAATGTCCATTCTATTCTTGCTCTCTTTTTTTTTAAAGAGGAAGATAAAACAATAAAATCAATCAAAATAAATGATTATAAGTGATACAGGACTTTAAAACCTTGCAAAATCAACAGTAGTTACCATAATGCCTTTTGTTGTCTTCAAAATAGCTGCAGATACCTTCAGATGTAGTAAAAGTTGAACAAAACAGGCTAGAATAGAAACAATAAACACAAAACAATGAATGTAATAAAGGACTTCAAAACAAGCCAATAGTAAATCCAGAATGACTACCATAATATGTCTTGCTAGCTTTTAAATAGCTGCTCATGCCATCAGATTTAACATAATCAAACAAAACAAAAAAGAATAAAACCCAACCCAACAAAACAATGAAAATGTTATGGTTTCTAGGCAGGGATCACTTTCTTGTGAGGTCTTGTTTTCTCCCTCCGCAGTCCTTGAATTGTGCTGACTCCGGGAGAGAGGCTTGGGTCTGGCTGTCCCGCTCTGGCAGTGCCCGCACATGGCACTGGTTTCCATGTGGGGATCACCTTCTGGCGAGGCCTGGTACTCTCCCTCCTCAGTTGGTGAATCCATTCTATTCTGCACTTCTGTGAGTTTGACTTTTTAAGATTTCATGTGCCAGTAAGATCATGCAGTATTTCTCTTTTTGTGCTTGTTTCAATGTTTTCCATTTATATCAGTATTGCAGATTTAGTTGTTTAAAAGTCTAAATAATATTTCATTGTGTGTAATTTTAGGTCATATTTTAGGTCATCTGTTGATAGATATTTAGAATGACACCACATTTTGGCTTAAGATAGTCCTGTAATGAGTATTTGAGGGCAGCTGCCTCTTCCATATACTGACTTTATTTCTTTGGATATATATCTGGTACTGGGATTGCTAGATCATATCGTAGTTTTATTTTTAGTTTTTTTTGAGAAACTTCCATATTTTTTCCATAATGGTTATATTAATGCACATTCCTATTATCAGTGTACAGTGGTTCACTTTTCTTTCTGTCTTGGAGTGAAGTGATATTTTATTGTGGTTTGGATTTGCATTTCTTTCATGACTAGTGACCATTGAACATTTTTTTGTTTGTATGTACCTGTTGACCATTTATATGCCTTTTGAGAAATGTCTGTTCAGATCATTAACTCATTTTAAAAATTGGGTTGATTTCTTCCTGTTCAGTAATTCAATTTTGGATGTTAACTCCTTACAAGGTATACAGTTTGGAAATATGTTCTCCTACTCTGTGGTCTCTTCATTCTGTTGTTTCCTTAAATGTATGGAAACTTTTTAGTTTGATATAATCCCAATTATCTATTTTTACTTTTGTTCTTTATGCTTTTGAGTTCATGGCGGCACGTGCCTGTAATCCTAGTACTCTGGGAGGTTGAGGCAGGAGGGTCACAAATTCAATCCAACCCTGTGCAGTTTAGTGACTTGGTTAGTGAGATGTTGTCTTAATTCAAAAAATAAGAAAGGGCTGGGGCTGTAGCTCTGGTATCAACAAAAGGCCTTGGTTTTGACCTCCAGTACTGCAAAAGAAAAAGCGAATCATCACTCAGAGCAATTTTATGGAGCTTTCTCCTTATTTATTTAATAGTTGTTTTTGCTTGTTCAGGTTTTACATTTAAGTCTGTAGACCATTTTGAGTTATTTCTTGCATGTGGTGAGAAATTAGGGCCTAGTTTAATTCTTTGCATATGAATATTAAAATTGTTCTATCTTTTGAGTTATAATGAAGAATTGTTTAGAAAGTAATTATTATGGGTAGCATTACCAGGAGTTATGTGTAGTGGCATCAGATGCTTGGTAATTGTTCTGGGTATACATCAGTGTTGGAGACTTTGCTAGTTTATTCCTCCTAAATGATCATGCTTGTGCTTTACTGATGTGTGGCCTATTTAGATTCCTGACCATCTTTTAAGTCTGAGAAAATAATTATTTTTTTGTTGCCATGAGGTTTGTTTATTCATTTTTAACACAGAGTAACAGCCAGGCTAACAGATCAAAAAACATATACAACACAGGAAACAATTACAGTAATTCAAAGTATACTTTAGGTATATTGGTCATACTAGATTACAATAGCTTCTCTCTCTCTTTTTCACTATAGTCTGTCTTTTATTTTATACTTTATTGTGTTAGGGATATTTTTGTGGGCGAGATCCTCAGAGAGAAGAAAGTACACAGAATTGACATCAGCAATAGCAAGCATCTTTATTGTTCAGCCTGTGTGTATTGGTGGTTATCAAGCTTTACATTCCTGTGTACTGTCATAACTGTGTAGTGCATGCGTGGCTGTCTGTGCTAAGTCATGCTTATACGTGCCTGCACTAGACAGCAGGGATCACGTCCTCATGTGTCCTCAGATGTCCCAGGGTTGTAGCCATCTGCTGCGGCTCTCCACAATTGAGTTTCTCATGTAAGAGAAATCATGTGATATTTAAGCTCGTGCATCTGATTTACTTTACTTGAACTTGTGGTCTCATGGTGCACTCATTTTTCTACAAATGACTCAAGATTATCCTTCTTCATGGCAGAGTTAGTACTGTATTGTGTGTAAATACCACATGTTGTTTACACATGTTATTTACCCAGTTATCTGCTTATTCTTTGCAATTTTAAGCTTGGCTCTGTATTTTGTTAGTTTTATGAGGTGTCATGTATCTTTCCAGCAAATCTTTTTTAATACATAAGTTAGAATTGGGTCCTCTTCTCTGTAATCAAGGTAGTCTTAACAACAACAATCTCAGTTATTTTCCTTGTCTCTGGGACAAAATATCTGACACCCCCAGTTTAAAGAAGGAGAATAGTAAATCCATGTTGGCTCGTGTTTTTAGTGCATAGTTGGCTGGCTCCAAGGCAGGAAGGCATGGTGAAAAGGTCTGGTGGAGGAATGCTGCTCGTACCATGGTGACCAGGAAGCAGAGAGAAGGGAGGAACCAGGGAAGGAGATAACCTGCAAGGTCCTTGCCCTCAGGGACCTGTCTCCCCTGGCCAGGCCCCAGCTCTTAACAGCAAGTTGGCCATGGAGTGGACCATGCCCCTACAGTGCACTCCTCCTCCAGAAGATTCATCTGTGAGCATACGAGACATCTAGATACAAACCACAACAAACAGAAATTTCCATACTTTTCTGTTTGCCTGACCTTATTTCACTTATCCTACAATGGCTGATTTACATTCCAGTCCTTGAATGGAGCCCTCTTAGATGAATTCATTGCTATACTGATTTCTGTGCTCTCTGAATGTGTGTGGCTGCTTAACATTTTATTAGGTGGTAACTGGTAATTTTTTTCTAACTGAAATTGACTTATTTCAGATTCCTGGTTCCATCAAAAGATCCTTCAGGTTCTATTCTTTCTCCATCCTTTCCACTCCCATTTTCCTCCTTTTTAATGTCCCCTGATGTAACCTCGTGTTTAGACTGAGGCCAGAAAAAGTCAGGGTCAGAAAATGCGTGTTTCAAATAGTTTTCTTTAAATTGCTGTGCATTGTAGTGTTTATTGATTAACAAAATGTTATACCAAACCTGTGTCACCTTGTGTTGGGAACTGCTATGGGTTTGTATCCCAGCAAGGGCAATATAAGAAATAGTTTGAGTATGGACAATGAATTTGAATTTGACTTTGAAAAGCTTTAATGTTTTTAGCAATCTACCCAAGGGCAGTTTAGGTTTCTCCTTTGTTAGTTGGTGGACAAAAATAACACAAATGAAACAACCAAAAAGAACTGTTCTCCTATTTATCATGAGCTAATTTGTGCTGAGCTTTTCCTGTACTGGAAGAGTGTTGGGGCTTCTGGGTGATGCAGGGTGGCATCCACAGGAGATTCTGGCAGAGGCTCCCTAGATGTTTTCACCTTAAAATCTGGGGAGATGGAGGTCTCTTCATGCTACTTCCAAACTGAGCACTTCTTACTTATTTTTATTTTAAAGAGAAAAAACCCAGAAAAATCCAGAAGCAAACAAGCAATTAAAAGCAACAAAAATAAAATGATGATGACAATAACAACAACGAAACAATGGTGATATAGGATTTCATACAGAGGACAGAAATTTAACAATGGTTGTTATATTGTATATCATTATCCTCAAAGTAATTGCTCAGGCTTCCAGAGACAGGCATGCAAGATTGATCAAAGGATATACTTTCCTTTGAGCAGTTTCTTTCCCTTTGCTACATCTAATGTAACTTTTGGGTCTTATTTACACTTTCAGTTTTTTACATTAGCAAGACAATATGGTGGCAAACTGAGCACTTTAAAAGTAGCTTTGGAGACTGTTATAGATACTTACTGTTCTTGTTAGATCTCTCGCTTTCATGGTGCCATCCTGCATCTTGGAAATGTTTAACTTTGTGAGCACAGTTGCTTTCACTATGAAAGCTGAAAATACTAGGCATTAATTATTCTAGGTTTCCTAGAACAATTAGTGTGTCATGCCTGTCTTAGATTTGAGTAACTCATGATGCAAAACAAAAATCACCCCACCTCCCTGACCAAAAAAAAAAAAAAAAAAAAAAAAAAAAATCCCAAATCAAGCCTAAAGAAACCAAAGTAAAAACCCAGGACCACAAAGAATACATTCTGTATTGAGTGTAGTGGTAGCAGCATCTGTGTGTAGTTTCTTAAGTTTTTTTTTTTTTTTTTTTTTTTAATTTAAGAGGAAAAAGAGAAAAACACAAAACAAAACAAAGCAGTGTAAGGTTACATATAATACAGAACTACAAAAAAAAGCATAACAGTAAGAAATCACCTGTTAATAGATTACATATTATCATCTTGGAAATAGTTGCTCAAATCACAGTATCAAAGAATACAAAGTAGACATTCAAACAGAGAGACTACAAACAGCTGTGTTCAATGATCCAAAAACATTAATATAGTCAGCTATTCAACATCCCTATACACACTTGCTGTTATATCCGTTAGAGCTCTTTTTTCCCCTTCCTCTCTTTTTACAACAAAATTTACACATTTTAGATTTTATTACTCCTTAGTTCTTATTACTTTTTGGGGGGGGGGAGAATAAAGTCAAATATGGCAGAACAAGGCTTGGTGAAAACCAAGGATAGACTTAGCACATGATGTAGAACAGAGTATACGGTTATTAACAATAGTTATCAACGTTGTCTCTTGTTTCCTTAAAAAGATTTGTCTATCTCATTAGATATTATAAAGTTGGACAAAACAGTAGAGAACAAGACCAATAAAACTTAGACATTGTAAACATTACAGGACTTCCAAAGGAGACAATAGTCAAACCAGAATGGGCATCTTAGTGAATCTTACTGCCTTCAAAGTAGTTGCCTATACCCTCGGACCTGATACTATCCCACAGAATGGAACAGAGTCTAATCAGTCAAAACAAGATCGTGGGAGCATTACAGGACTTCAAAACAAGTTAATAGGAAATCGAAAAGAGTTACTATTATATATCCTAATTTTTTAAATTTTTCCCTTAATTAAAATAAACATAAGAAATAACTAAATAATTTTTTTAAAGAATAATAGTTACCATAGTGTCTGTCTTTTTCCTTGAGATATTTGGATAAAACTTCATATACTATAGCTTCAAATATTTCCATATCAAGAAGCCCGGAATAAAGCCTTTCTAATTAATAAGTGAAAATTTTATAAGGCTTCAAGGCCACATAATGGGGAATCATGATTGCCACATATTTTCATATATTTGAATCATTACTTACATTAGGGAAACTATTCGGTATTCATACATGCGAGATTGATTTATTTCACTTATGAGTATGGTCTCAAGCTGCGCCCATTTATTGATAAATATCTCAATGTGATCCTTCTTTATAGCTGAATAATATTCCATTGTATAGAAATACCACAACTTTTTTATCCATTCCTCAGTTGATGGACACTTGGGTTGTTTCCAAGATCTGGCGATTACAAATTGTGCTGCTATAAACATAGGTGCACATAAATCACTGTGGTATGATGCTTTCAGTTCTTCTGGGAATATGCCTAGAAGTGGAATAGCTGGAATAAATGGGATTTCCAATCCCAACTTTTTGAGAAACCTCCAGACAGACCTCCACAAAGGCTGTACCAGTCTACACTCCCACCAACAGTGCAGGAGAGTTCCTTTTTCCCCACATCCTCTCCAGCATTTGTTGTTGTTGGTTTTCTTGATCCTGGCCATTCTTTCAGGAGTGAGATGGAATCTCAGTGTGGTTTTAATTTGCATTTCTCTGATGACCAATGATGATGAGCATGTTTTCATATATTTATTTGCCATTTGCATTTCTTCATCTGAGAATTGCGTATTCATCTCAGATGCCCATTTTTGGATTGGATCTTTGAATTTTGGAGGTCTGAGTTTTTTTAATTCTTTATATGTTTTAGACAAGAGGCCCTTGTCTGAGAGAGAGTTCACTAAAATCTTTTCCCAGTTTGTGGGTTTTCTTTTCACTATGCTGGAGATTTCTTTTGACATGCAGAAACTTTTTAATAAGATGTGGTCCCAGTTATTGATTCTGGGAAGTGTTTCCCGTGCGGTTTGAGTCCTGTTCATGAATTCTCTACCTACTCCTATGTCTCCAAGGTTTCTACCCACTTTGTCTTCCAATAGATTTAGTGTTTCTGTTTTAATATTCAGATCTTTGACCCATTTAGATTTTAATTTAGTACATGGTGATAGACATGGGTCTAGCTTTAGTTTTCGGCAAATGGAGAGCCAGTTTTTCCAGCACCATTTATTAAAGAGACTGTCGTTCTTCCAGTGAACCTGCTTGGCTCCTTTATCAAAGATAAGGTGGTTGAGTGTGTTTGTAGTTGTGGTTGTATCTTCTAATCTATTCCATTGATCTTCGCCTCTGTTTTGATTCCAATACCATGTTGATTTTACTACTGTTGCTTTGTAGTATAATTTCAAGTCAGGGATTGTGATGCCTCCTGCTTTGCCTTTGCTGCTTAGAATTGCCTTTGCGATTCTAGGTCTCTTCTGGTTCCAGATGAAATTTAGGAGTGATTTCTCTAGATCTATAAGGTATGTTGATGGTATTTCTATCGGGATTGCATTGAATCTGTATAAGAGTTTTGGGAGAATGGCCATCTTCACAATGTTTGTTCTTCCTATCCATGAGCAAGGGATGTCTTTCCATTTTCTGAGATCATCTTCAATTTCCTTTTTCAGTGTATTATAGTTTTCACTGTATAAGTCTTTCACTTCTTTCGTAAGAGTAATTCCTAAATATTTCATTTTTTTGCTTGCTAATGTGAATAGTCCAGTTTCTCTTATTTCCCTCTCTGTAATTTTGTTGTTCGTGTATAGGAATGCTATTGATTTCTGAGTATTGATTTTGTATCCAGCCACATTACTGAATTTATTTATTGTATCTAAGAGTATTTCAATAGAGTTTAGGGGGTCTTCTATGTAGAGTATCGTGTCATCTGCAAACAATGATAACTTAACTTCTTCTTTTCCTATCTTTACCCCTTTTATTTCTCTTTCTTGCCTAATTGCTCTGGCTAGTACTTCCAGTACTATATTAAATAGGAGTGGTGATAAAGGACATCCTTGTCTTGTGCCTGATTTTAAAGTAAAGGCTTTCAATTTTTGGCCATTTAGAATGATGCTGGCTGTTGGTTTGTCATAAATGGCCTTTATTATATTGAGGTAAAGACCATCTATTCCAATTTTCTGTAGAGTTTTTATCATGAATAAATGTTGGACCTTGTCGAAGGCTTTTTCTGCATCTATAGAAATGATCATGTGATTCTTATTTTTGGCTTTATTGATATGGTGGATTACATTTATTGATTTGCGTATGTTGAACCATCCTTGCATTCCTGGGATGAATCCCACTTGGTCATGGTGTATAATCTTCTTGATGATTTGCTGGATCCTATTTGCCAATATTTTATTGAGGATTTTTGCATCTGTGTTCATTAGGGAGATCGGTCTATAGTTCTCTTTTTTAGTTGGGTCTTTCTCAGGTTTTGGTACTAGAGTAATATTTGCTTCCAGGAACGACTTAGGAAGGATTGCTTCCCTTTCAATTTCATTGAACAGTTTGAGGAGTGTCGGCATTAGGTCTTCTTTGTATTTCTTGTAGAATTCTGCAGTGAATCCATCTGGGCCTGGGCTCTTCTTGGTGGGTAAGGACTTAATTACATTTTCAATTTCAGTAACAGAGATTGGGTTATTCAACAGTTTTACATCCTCTTGATCTAGCTTTGGCACTTCATATGCTTCTAAGAATCTGTCTATTTCTTCTGTGTTATCAAACTTTTGAGAGTAGAGGTTTTCGAAGTAGGTGTTGATGATCTTCTGTATTTCTATTGGGTCTGTAGTGATTTCTCCTTTTTCATTTCTTATTGCATGAATTTGAGCTTTTTCTTCCCTTTTTTAATAAGGTTGGCTAGGGGCTTATCGATTTTATTTATTCTTTCAAAGAACCAACTCTTTGATTTGTTGATTCTTTGGATTGTTTTCTTAGTCTCTATTGCATTGATTTCTGCTCTGATTTTTATAATTTCCTCTCTTCTTTTGGCTTTGGGCTTGACTTGCTCTTCTTTTTCTAGCTGTTTGAGGTGTAGCATCAAGTTATTTATTTGTATTCGTTCTGTTTTCCTGATGTGGGAACTCAGTGCAATAAATTTTCCTCTCAGGACGGCTTTCATTGCATCCCACAGGTTCCGGTAAGTTGTATCTGTATTTTCATTTTCTTTTAGGTATTGTTTGATTTCTTCTTTAATTTCCTCTGTGACCCACTGATTACTCAAGAGTGTGTTATTCAGTTTCCATGTGTTTGTGGGATTTTTGCAGTATCTTTTATCATTAATTTCTAATTTCAGAGCGCTATGATCTGATAACATGCAAGGGATGATTTCAGCTCTTTTGCACTTGTTTAAATATGTCCTGTGAGCTAATATATGGTCTATTTTAGAAAATGATCCATGTACTGCTGAGAAGAATGTGTATTCTGATGTTGTTGGGTGGAACATCCTGTATATGTCTATCAAACCCATTTGTTCACAGGTATGATTCAGTTCTGTTATTTCTTTGCTCATTTTCTGTCTGGTTGATCTGTCCCTTGGTGTCAATGGCGTATTAAGGTCTCCTGTTACAATTGTGTTACTGATAATTTGAGTTTTCATTTCTGTTAATAATTGTTTTATATAACTTGGTGCTCTGGAGTTTGGTGCGTATATATTTAAGATAGTTATCTCTTCCTCTTGGAGTTTTCCCCTTACAAGTATGTAGTGACCTTCTTTGTCCTTTATGGTCATTGTTGGTTTAAAGTTCACGTTGTCTGCAAACAGAATGGCTACTCCTGCCTTTTTCTGGATTCCTGCTGCATGAAGAATTGTTTTCCATCCTTTGACTTTCAGTCTGTGAGTATCCTTCTGGGTTAGATGGGTTTCCTGTAAACAGCATATGGTTGGATTTTGTTTCTTGATCCATTCTGCTAGTCTGTTTCTTTTGATTGGTGCATTGAGACCATTTACATTAATGGTTATTACTGTTAAATGCTGGTTAATTGTAGGAATGTTATCTCTCTGCTGTTGCATCTTTATCTTTCTGTTCTGTTTAATTATTTGCTTTGCTTAGTGGTTTTTTTCCTTTGTGTATCTAAACTGTCTTTCAATATTTTTTGCAGGGTCGGTTTGGTGTTCATGAAGTTCTTCAGCTGTTCTTTGTCATGGAAGCATCGTATTGCACCATCTATTTTGAATGATAGTTTTGCAGGATATATCAGTCTTGGTTGGAAATCATTTTGCTTTAGGATCTGGAATATTTCACTCCATGCTCTTCTTGACTTTATCGTTTGTGCTGAGAAGTCTGCTGTGATTCTGATAGGTTTTCCTTTATAAGTGATCTGTCTTTTCTCTCTGACAGCTTTTAGTAATGTATTCTTGTGTTGGATTTCTGGGATGGTGATTATTATATGTCTGGGTGTAGTTTTATTTTGGTTATGACTGTTTGGAGTTCTATATGCTTCACTGATCTTGATGTCAGTTTCTGATCTCATGCTTGGGAAATTTTCAGCTATTACTTCTCTAAATATCCGCTTGACATCCTTTATGTTGTCTCCCTCTCTTTCATTAATCCCTATCAGTCTTATGTTATTCTTCTTTGCATCGTCTTGCAGTTGTTGAATTGTTGTTTCCTGATTCCTTGTTATTTTCAAAAGATCTTTCCTTTCCTGTTCACTAGCTGCAATCATGTCTTCAAGGTCTGAAATTCTATCTTCACTTTCATTAAGGCGGTTTTTACAACTTTCAGTGGAGTTTTTTATTTCCTGTATATCTCTGTGCATCTGCATTATGTATTCTGTTTGTTTCTTATATTGCTCGTCTAGGGATTCTATCTTTTTGTTTAGTTCCTCCAATTTTTTATCTGTGTTTTCTTTAGATATATTTAGAATCTCTTTCATTTCTTTTATCATTTCTTCTTTTATCTGGGAGATTATTTCGAGTTTGAATTTCTTTAAAGCTTCCTGGAGTTGTTTGTCAACTTCAGTAGCTATTATGTCCGATATATGAGGTGGATGGGATATATTTTCTTCTATATACATTGCTCCTAGGGTTTCCTGAGATGGACTGGAGGTTTGAGGTTGTAATTTGGTCTTTCGTTTTGTTATTTTGTATATTTCTGTGTTTCAAGTGTTATTTGAAAGCTTCCTCAGGATCTGTTGAAAATCCCCTTCTATGCTTGGAGCTACTGAGCCTCTGACACCGCACTACCCCAAGCCGTTGGGCCTGCAGAACCAGTGTCCCTCCTCTGCCTGCTCAGAACTCCGCAGTTCCAGACAAGCTGGGCCTCAGGGACACTGTGCGCCCACCTGCCCCTTGGAAGATTCACAGCTCTTCAATTGCAGCCGGGTTAGGGTGCTCTCCACAGGCCACAGTGCCTCAGGAGCCTGTGATCCCTCCCTGCTTGCAGAGATATCCACAGTCCTCTAGGCAAAGGAAGGGACTTCTGCAGGCACTCCAGATCCGCCCAGCTCATCCTCTGCAGGCAGATGGCTAGGCGCGGCTGGGCTCGGGGGTTAGTGTAGGCCCGCCCATCTGTCAGGAGCTCAGCAGACTTCCAAGTGTAGCGGGGGGGGGGGGGGGGGGAGAGGGGGATGGGGAGGCAGCTGTAGTGGCCTCTAACCCACTGCTCCACTTCACTGCACCCAGAAGCCTGGGGGGTCCGGAACAGTCTGAGATTTGGGCAGACTGTGCTGGGCACTCACCACAGGCTGAGGTGCCTCAGGAAGCTGCGATGCCTCCCTGCTTGCAGAAGTATTCAGTCCTTCAGACAAAGGAACGGGCTTCTGCAGGGACTCCGGATCCGCCCAGCTCCTCCTCTGCAGGAGATGGCTAGGTGCGGCTGGGCTCGGGGGTTAGTGTAGGCCCGCCCATCCGTCAGGAGCTCAGCAGACTTCCAAGTGTAGCCGGGGGGGATGGGGAGGCAGCTGTAGTGGCCTCTAACCCACTGTTCCACTTCTCTGCACCCAGAAGCCTGGGGGGTCCGGAACAGTCTGAGATTTGGGCAGACTGTGCTGGGCACTCACCACAGGCTGAGGTGCCTCAGGAAGCTGCGATGCCTCTCTGCTTGCAGAAGTATTCAGTCCTTCAGACAAAGGAACGGGCTTCTGCAGGGACTCCGGAGTTTCTTAAGTTTTTAAGAGCAGGTTTCTAATGGAGGCATCAGGAGTAGTGTTGCTGTCAGTAGTGTATTGCTATTTCAGTGAAGTTTAGTTTATTAAGCTTTAGTTATAGTGTTTTTATGTGTCCCACTTAAAATGCTTTTTCTGCTTCCAAAGATGTGATTTTCTTCCATGTTTTATGGAACCACACCTTCTGGTGTGTTCTTTCATGTTTCATATTTAACTCTGTAACTTTTCCAGAATTAATATTGTCTGTTGCACATGATAGGAGTTCAGTTTTTCTTCTTGTGATACAGTTGACTATATAAAAAGGTCATTTGCTTCCATATGGAACTGTAAATGTCTTTGTCCATATATATGGGTTGGTTTCTTATCCTCCTATTTATTTGCATTGTTCTTTTTGTCTATCCTTAACCAAGGCCACACTGTTTGAAACAGGTATTGTATAGATTTTCAAGCTCTGTTCTTTTTAAAGTTCTTAATCATCTTATAATTAACTTTATGATTAAGCAGTATGAGTCAGTTTTGCTTCTTACTCTAAGAAGGGTGTAGGGAACAAATCTTTCTTAACCCAAAGTTTGTATCCAATCATGAGTTAAAATTCATCTTGGATATGATCGCTGGAATCAGTACATGAATTAGTATACTTAGAAGGATCAAATGAAAGATGCTGTGGTTCTCTAGGAAGCTGATGGATTATCATTTGTAGGGTAAATACAGTTATATATGCAAATAAAGTTATGTATGTACACTCATATCTCTCATTTCAAATTTAAGTTTTCTTTTAACTTTTTGAGATTCAGAGAAGTTAATTAGCATAATACTGGTCAGTTGTCTCATGTCAGTGACAGACATAATACCAGATGATGAAACAACCATTTCTTTACAATACTTTTCATATGGTAGATGTTTAAATATACTAATTTATGTTTCTTTATTGCATCCAGCTCTATCAACCTATGTATTTCTGCTGTAGCAAAGTCAACAAACTGGAAATTCAAAGCCAGATGAAACAAATGATTATGGTTTTGTTGGGTAAAAAGAGGTGGAGATGTTTTCAGCCTGTTGAAATCAGTTAACTATTTGCCAAGCCTTGCTAGGACCGGTAGGAAGTTAAATCTGTCAGGTATGTAAGGGAAAGACTCAAGCACTAGTAACAATTAGGACCCAGAGTAGTGATTTTCAAAATGGTCCGAAGATTTCTAGGGCTCTCTAGAAATCCCTACAGCTGTCCAAGAAAGAAGGTGATGGGTGAGGGGACTCTTGCTCCATTTGAACTTTCCATCATCTTGTTACATAACTGTTGGGCTTATATTATTTAAACCACACAGTATGAGTCACGAATAAGGCGTCTCTGGCCAAAGTTGATTTGTCTTTTTCCTCATGAATGTAACCTTCCTCTTGAGGATTTTTGCTTCCCTGAGTTCTCATCGTTGTCCAATGCTCCTCCAAATGGGTGCTCATCAGGATTACTCCTCATGATGAGGTTCCGGCATACCTGGGTGAAATGTAGCTGACATCCTCACAGGGCTTTGTCTGCTCAGACAGGCCCCCTGTTCCTTTTCTCTGGCTTTGGCATTGACTTTCTTTCTCTGCAGAGTTGGAGGCTGGCATCTCACGGGAGCTCAGCATGTGGTTCTAAATTCAGATGATCAGATAGCCAAGAAAGTGCTAATAGCTTATGCTTTGGTGAAATATGCTCTTTTGTTTTCTGTATATAATTGCCTTTGTATTTTTTCCCTTATCCCCAACTGACAAAATTTTAATTAAAAGTTGAGGTGAGAGAACACGAGGAAGTCTGTGGAGAAGCAAGCTTGCTTTTTGTTTAATCCTATCATACCAAACAATATTTTAAACCTTCTGGTAAGCAGCAGAGGACTGGAAGTGTGAAAAAGATGGAAACAAAATGGTTTTTTAAAAATATAATTTTTTCTTGCCTTTTTAGAAAAGATTCAGAATTCAGATGCTGATGCTTTCCCAACTGTGTATCATTACAGCAGGAAATAAAAGGAGTAAGGGTTATAAATAAGGAATTTCAGGCCTTTAAAAATTGTAAATGCTTATAAATTGGCATAGTTTCTGAGCATTCTTGCTGAACTCTCTTTTTACCCAGTGATGTGGGCAGCAGAGCTGAGATGGGCATGTGGACTTACTTTAAAATTAACCTTTCTGTGGGAACAAAAACTTTTAAATTTCAGTCACCATGGAGTACATTGAAGGAGGTGAGGATATATAAAAAGGTCTGGCTGATGGTAAAGTAGAGTAGAAGAAATTTGTCTTGGGTTCTTACTCCTTATTTTTGAGTTACACAGTATACTGGTCATTTTGTCGATTTGTGCAGATTTATTTCCTGACCACGTCTGTCCTGCTGTGCAATCTACTAAACTTCACTTTTTTCATAGTTATTTTACTTTTGGGTTCTGAACAGATTCTCCAGTGGAGGCATGGGCACAGAATTAGATACCAGGAAGAGAGAGAAGCCAAAATATTATTCTTCCTGTCTCTCTGACGGATACTCCTTGCCTCAATTTGCGTCAGAGGTTGAAAGAATGGCCAAGAAAGCCCTCCCCTCCTACTTTTTCTTCGTGTGTGTGTGTGTGTGTGTGTGTTTGTGAATGAGTTAAAGAACTGAACTAAGAATCGAAGCCAGAGTGTGCTGCCAGGCACTCTACCACTGAGTACACCTTCAGCCCTTATATCTTCAGAATTCTTCATTAGCAATTTTCAGGTCTAAATACTGAAAGGGACTCTTAAAGTGTAAGGTATGTAATACTTGCACAAACAATTCCTCTAAGAACCTACTCCAAATACTGTAGGATCTGAATCTCCAGTTCTACAACTTCGGTGATACTAAAATTATTTCCAAATTTTGTGAAACATTTAAAACCCCAGACTTCAATCACTGATATTGGATCTAGAAGTTCTAGGTAGGGCCTAGGAATCTACATTTTCACAAAGTCTTTGGCACTTCAAGTACAAATATCCTACAGATCATGCTTAAACCATGATATAAAATATTGTTTGGTGAAGTTCCCATGCAGACTATTTCTCAGAAGATCAGGGCCAGAAATATGGACTAATAGTTTGTCTTTAATATCGTTTCTTTTATAGCTTACAAAATTCTTTGCTGTCTCAATACCGTCACAATCTTAATCTCTTTTATAAAACATTTTTTAGGACATTTGCAGTACATAATGATTACATTCATTGTGAGGAGGTTGGTACATTTACGTAACACATCTGAATTTTTTTAATGTCCCCTTCCCTTTCTCTTTCCTCCTTCCATTTCTTGGTTCCTTTTTTTTTTTTTTTTTTTACAAAATATCTCCCTGTTTCCTGTTATCTACCTTTTATTTTGATCTTTAACTTATTTATACTTTGGGTTTCTCATATGTTGTGTGCTGTTTAAACTTGTGTGTCTGATTTATTTCCCTTATCTTTATGTTCTGAAGTAGCATCCGTTTTTCTATAGATGATTTAAGTTTCCCTTCTGTGTAGCATAGTAGTACTCCATTGTATATACATACCACTTTTTCTTTATCTGTTCATCTGCTGGACACAGCATTCTATGTTATGAATTATCCTGGTAAAAATATGTGTATACATGTATCACTATAACGTAATGTCTTTAATTCTTTTGGGACGATATCAAGAAGGGGAATAGCTAGGTTGAAAGGAATTTTTGTATTTAGTTTTTTTGAGGAATCTTCATACTTCCCCATGATTTCCATAGTGGTTGTCCTAGTTTACATTCCCACCAACAATGGGGAAGGGTTTCTTTTTCCCCACAACCTCACCAGTGTTTACTATTATCTGATTTCTCGATGGCAGCCATTTTTTTCTTAGTAAAATGGATTATCAGTGTTGTTTTAATTTACAATCCTCAAATGGACTGCATTTTTGAATATTTTCATGTGTTTATTGGTCATTTGCCTTTCTTCTTCTGAAAATTATCTTATATTTCAGTTGCTCATTATTTGATTGTCTTATTTTGGGGATCTAATTTTTTTGAGTTCTCTATATTTTTGAGATATTTGTTCCCTGTTCATGAAATAAAAGGCAGTATTTTTTCCATTCTATAGGCTGTCTCTTTACTCTGTTGGTTGTTACTTTGCTTTAATATGGCTAGGTAGTTCCCCCAGCATTTGCTAAAGAGGCTATCTTTACTATATTTATGGAACTTTTGTCAAAGGCTGGATAGCTGAATGTGAGTTTGTTTTTTGAGACTTTTATTCTTTTCTGTTAATTCACGTCTGCTTTGACTTGGGCCTTTTCTTTCCATCTTTTGATAAATTTGGCTAAGGTTTCAGTTATTTTATTATTGCAAAGAAACAATCCTTCAATTCATTGATTCTTTGCATTATTTTTTAGTTTCAATTTTGTTAATTTTCATTTTGATCTTCATGATTTTCTTCCTTGTACTAGGTTTGTATTTATACTGTTCTTGTTTTTCTAGTATCTCGAAGTGCATCATTAAGTTTTTTATTTGGAGTTACTCTGTTTTTCTGATGTGGGTATTCATAGCAGTAAACTTCCTTCTTAGGACTGTTTCCACGGTGTCCCTTACTTTCTGTTATGTTGTACTGGAATTATTGTTTGATTTCAGGAATTATTAACTTTCTTCTTTGATTTCTTCTGTGACCCACTGAGTATACAGAAATTTGCTCAACCATGTCAGGATATTTATAAAATTTCTCTGGTTTCTTTTGCAATTGATTTGTAGTTTCAGTGTGCTACAATGAGATAGTATACACATGATGATTTTGATTCTTTGGATTTATTTAAATCAGGCTTTATGAACTACTATGTGGTTCATTTTGGAAAAAGTTCTGTGTGCTGCTGAGAAAAATATGTATTTTGTTTTAGTAGGGTGGAACATTCTGTAGATATTTCTTAAGTTTATTTGTTCAAAGATGTGGTTCTGTTCTGATATTTCTTTGTTAAATTTTTGTGTAGTTGATCTATTTGTGGAATTGAGGTGTGAAGTTCACCTTCTACAATTTAGGTTATTTATCTTTTATATCTAGTAGTATTTGTTTTATGAAGTTGTGTTTAGCAATAGTTGGTATAATACTTATAATTGTTATCTTTAATTAATGTGTAGTGACCTTTTTAAACTGATGATCAGTTTTAGCTTAAAGTTTACTTTTCTAAAGATAAACTTGCTAGCCCTGTTTGCTTTTGGGATCCTGTACATTGATTTTTTTTTATCTTTTGATTTTTAGTGTATCAATTTCTCTTTTAGAGTATATGAGTTTCTTCAGTGTGACAGATTTTTATTTTGACTCGGTCTTCTCTCTTTTAATTGGGAACTTGAGGCCATTTAAATTGAGAGTTATTATTTGAAAGGTAATAAGTATTAATTGATTCCTGTCATGGTGTTCTTTTTATTGTTGACTTCATTAATTTGCCTTTTTTGTTTGATTACTTAGCTTCTTTTTATACTTATTCTATTAGACCTTTTGACTTTGTTGATTTCACTGTCTATGTTTAAAATATTTTTTTGTGTTTCTTGGAATGCTGGTTTGATGGTCATAAATTTCTTAAGATGCTCTTTGTCATAGAAAGACCTTATTTGTTGATCAATTTTTTTTGTACCAGGGTTCAAACACATGACCTTGCCCTTGGCCTGTTCCTCTGAACTAAATACCCAGCCCCATTGATCAATTTTGAAATACAGTTTGAAATTGTTTTCTTTTAGGACTCATAGCACTTTGCTCCAAGTTCTCCTGGCCTTTAAGGATTATGTTGAAAAGTCTGCTGTAATCCTAATGGGTTTATCTTTATAAGTAATTTTCTTTTTGGCTTTCCTCTGACAGCTTTTAAGATTGCATCTTTGTGTTGGACCTCTGGGATTTTGACTATGATGTGTCCTGGGCAGTGTCTTTTTTTCATTACAGTTGTTTGGTGTTCTCTAAGCCATGATTACCTGTTAGTTGAGCTCTTTTCCCATACATGGAAGGTTTTGTGCTATGATTTCTGTAAACAGACATTTTTATTCCATGTGTGTGTCCCTTGAATTTCTCTCTAACTCCAATTGGCCTTAGCTTAGTTTTCTTAGTGCCATCTAGTAGCTGTTAGATGAATTACCTTGTTTTTAAGTTTTCTTGGAGTGTATTATCATATGATTCCATTTTTACCTTGATTTCTAAGTCCATTTCCTCACCTTGGATAATTTATGCTGTTCATGATTTCAGTAGAATTCTTTTTTGTTTTGTTTTGTTTTTTATTTTAAGTTTGGATCCAGACAACAAAGAAAACGACAAAACAAGGAAACAAACAAATTTGAGACACACTGATCATTAAACATCAGGCTCAGAAGACCTCTGCATATTTTCAGATAACCAAAATACCATAAAGGAAAGGATGCTGATCACGGAATCTTGATGGGCTCAATTTCAATAACCCTAGACAGGCTGAACACCTTGATGACCGCAAGGACTGCAGTTTTAGTCTGAAGTTTATCTGGGCAGAAGACCCTACATTTTCAAAGATAAAGGGTTTTTAAAAATTTTTTAAAAAAATTTTATTTAAAGAGGAAAAAACAAAACAGTAAAAGGGTACAAGTAATATGGAATTTCAAAAAAATAAACAGTAAGAAATCACTAGTTAATAGATTACATATTGTCATCTTAGAAATAGTTGTTCAAGTTATAAAATTAAAGCATACAAAATTGACATTCAAACAGTGAGACTGCAAACAGTTCTGTTCAATGATCCAACAAAACTCAGTAATATGGTTATCTATCTTATACACTTAAATATACATGCAGTTATATCCTTTAGAGCACTTTCTTTTGTACAATGACAATTACACATTTTGGGTTTTATTATTCCCACTGTTCTTACTATTTTTTTTTTTTTGCAGAGAATAAAACCAAATGTGACATAACAAAACAGAGTCAATCAAATCAAAAGGATGGACATAGTACATGATGTAAAAACAGAATACAAGGTGCTCAACAGTGGTTACCATAATGCCTCTTGCTGTCTTAAAAAGAATTGCCTATATCATCAGGTAAAATAAAATTGAACAAAACGGTACAGAACAAAACCAATAGAACCAAAACATTGGAGACATTTCAGGACTTCAAAAGAAGATAATAGTCAAACTAGAATGGGCATCATAGTGAATCTTATTGCCTTTAAAGTAATTGCCTATATCCTTAAACTTGATACTATTAAACAAAACAGAATAGAGTAAAATCAGTCAAAACAAGATGATGAGAGCAATACATGGGTTCAAATCAAGTTAATAGGAAATCAAAAAAATTACTATAATATATTCTGCTATTTTTAAATTTTTTCCCTTAATTAAAAAATAATAAATAATAAATTTAAAAAAGGGAGATTGAGATAAAAGAGACCATAATATAACAACACAGGTCAGAACAGAACAATTTAAGCAACATAGTGTTTTACCACAAGATAACCTGACATAATAGTAGTTACCATAGTGTCTCTTTCCTTGAAATATTTGAATATAACTTCATATACTATAGCATCAAACATATCAACACAGTGTGAAACCATTCAAGAGAATGAAAGTATTACAAGGTATTTAGAACTAGCTAACAGAAAATGAACAATAGTGTCTACATTACCTCTTTGCCTACAAAAATTTTTGTTGATATTATCACATATACTAAAATCCAATAGGATACAACATGATAAAACCAACGGAGACCAGAGAACAACAGTTTGATGGGACTTCAAAGCAAGCTGATATTAAATCAGCACTAGCTATTTTGATGTCTTGTTTTCTTCAAAATAACTGTTAATACCATAATAAACAATAAAATGAAATAACCCAGAATAAAACCATTCCAATTAATGAGTGAAAACATTTTAGGCTTCAAAGCAATATAATGGGAAATCATGATTACCACATACTTTTATGTATTCATATCACTTCTTACACCTGGGAAACTATTCAGTGTTCACACATGTGAGTTTGATTTATTTCACTTATGAGTATGGTCTCAAGCTGCGCCCATTTATTTATAAATATCTCAATGTGATCCTTCTTTATAGCCAAGTAGTACTCCATTGTATAAAAATACCACAACTTTTTTTATCCATTCCTCAGTTGATGGACACTTAGATTGTTTCCAAGATCTGGCTATTACAAATTGTGCTGCTATAAACATGGGTGCACATATATTACTGTGGTATGATGCTTTCAGTTCTTCTGGGAATATGCCTAGAAGTGGAATAGCTGGAACAAATAAAACTTCCAGTCCCAGCTTTTTGAGAAATCTCCAGACTGACCTCCACAATGGTTGCACCAGTCTACACTCCCACTAACAGTGCAGAAGAGTTCCTTTTTCCCCACAGCCTCTCTAGCATTTGTTGTTGTTGGTTTTCTTGATCCTGGCCATTCTTTCAGGAGTGAGATGAAATCTCAGTGTGGTTTTAATTTGCATTTCTCTAATGACTAATGATGATGAACATTTTTTCATGTATTTATTTGCCATTTGTATTTCTTTGTCTGAGAATTGTGTATTCATCTCAGATGCCCATTTTTGGATTGGATCTTTGAATTTTAGGGATCTGATTGTTTTTAATTCTTTATATGTTTTAGACAGAAGTCCTTTGTCTGAGGGACAGTTCACTAAGATTTTTTCCCAGTTTGTGGGTTTTCTTTTCACTATGGTGGAGATATCTTTTGACATGCAGAAACTTTTTAATAAGAGGTGATCCCAGTTATTGATTCTGGGAAGTATTTCCCGTGTGGTTTATTTTCTGTTCAGGAATTCTCTACCTACTCCTATGTCTTCAAAATTTTTACCCAATTTGTCTTTCAATAGATTTAGTGTTTCTGTTTTAATATTTAGATCTTTGATCCATTTAGATTTTATTTTAGTACATGGTGATAGGCATGGGTCTAGTTTTGGTTTTTGGTGTATGGAGAGCCAGTTTTTCCAACACTATTTATTAAAGAGACTGTCGTTCTTCCAGTGAACCTGTTTGGCCCTTTTATCAAAGATAAGGTGGTTGAGTGTGTTTGTAGTTGTGGTTGTATCTTCTAATATATTCCACTGATCTTCAGTTCTGTTTTGATTCCAGTACCATGTTGATTTTACTACTGTTGCTTTGTAGTATAACTTCAAGTCAGGGATTGTGATGCCTCCTGCCTTGCTTTTGCTGTTTAGAACTGTCTTTGCTATTCTAGGTCTCTTCTCATTCCAGATGAATTTTAGGAGTGATTTCTTGAGATCTATGAGGTATGTTGATGGTTTTTTTTTAATTGGGATTGCATTTAATCTGTATAACAGTTTTGGGAGAATGGCCATTTTCACAATATTTATTCTTCCTATCCATGAGCAAGGGATGTCTTTCCATTTTCTGAGATCGTCTTCAATTTCATTTTTCAGTGTATTATAGTTTTCCCTGTGTGTGTCTTTCATTTCTTTCATGAGAGTAATTCCTAAATATTTCATTTTTTTTGGTTGCTAATATGAAGGATGTGGTTTCTCTTATTTCTCTGTCAGTTTTTTTCTTGTTAGTATATAGGAATGCTATTGATTTTTGAGTATTGATTTTGTATCCAGCTACATTGCTGAATTTATTTATTATATCTAAGAGTCTTTCAATGGAGTTTTGGGGGTCTTCTATGTAGAGTATCATGTCATCTGCAAATAATAATTTAACTTCTTCTTTTCCTATCTTTAGCCCTTTTAGTTCTCTTTCTTGTCTAATTGCTCTGGCTAGTATTTCCAGTACCATATTACATAGCAGCAGTGGTAAGGGACATCCCTGTCTTGTGCCTCATTTTAAAGTAAAGGCCTTCAATTTTTGGCCATTTAGTATGATACTGGCTGTTGGTTTGTTGTAGATGGCCTTTATTATATTGAGGTAAAGTCCATCTATTCCAATTTTCTGTAAGATTCTTGTCATAAATGAATGTTGGACCTTATCAAAAGCTTTTTCTGCATTTATAGAAATGATTATGTGATTCTTACTTTTGGCTTTATTGATATGGTGGATTACATTTATTGATTTACCTATGTTGAACCATCCCTGCATGCCTCGGATGAATCCCACTTGGTCATGGTGTATAATCTTTTTGATGATTCGCTGCATCCTATTTGCCAATATTTTATTGAGGGTTTTTGCATCTGTGTTCATTAGGGAGATTGGTCTGTACTTCTCTTTTTTAGTTGGGTCTTTCTCAGGTTTTGGTACTAGAGTAATATTTGCTTCCAGGAATGACTTAGGAAGTATTTCTTCCCTTTCAATTTCATTGAAGAGTTTGAGGAATGTAGGCATTAAGTCTTTTTTGTACTTCTTGTAGAATTCTGCAGTGTATCCGTCTGGGCCTGGGTTCTTGTTTGTAGGTAAGTACTTAATACCATTTTCAATTTCATTAATAGAAATTGGGTTATTCATCAGTTTTACATCTTCTTGACCTAGCTTTGGTACTTCATATGTTTCTAGGAATCTGTCTATTTCTCCTGTGTTATCAAACCTTTGAGAGCAGAGGTTTTTGAAATAGGTGTTGATGATTTTCTGTATTTCTATAGAGTCTGTAGTGATTTTGCCTTTTTCATTCCTTATTGCATGAATTTGAGCTGTTTCTTTCCTATTTTTTTAATAAGGTTGGCTAGGGGCTTATCAATTTTATTTATTCTTTCAAAGAACCAACTTTTTGATTCATTGATTCTTTGGATTGTTTTCTTAGTCTGTACTGCATTGATTCCTGCTCTGATTTGTATAATTTCCTCTCCTCTTTTGGCTTTGAGCTTGACTTACTCCTCCTTTTCTTGATGTTTGAGGTGTAACATCAGGTTATTTATTTGTATTCATTCTGTTTTCCTGATGTGGAAACTCAGTGCAATAAATTTTCTTCTGAGGACAGCTTTCATTGCATCCCACAGATTCTGGTAAGTTGTATTTGTATTTTTGTTTACTTGTAGATATTGTTTAATTTCTTCTTTAATTTCCCCTGAAACATACTGATTACTCAAGAGTGTGTTATTCAGTTTTCATCTGTTTGTGGGATTTTTGCAGTATCTTTTATTATAAATTTCTAACTTCATAGTGCTATGATCTGATAACATTCAAGAGATTAATTCAACTCTTTTTCACTTATTTAAATATGTTCTGTGGGTTAATATGTGATCTATTTTAGAGAATGTCCCATTTACCACTGAGAAGAATGTGTATTCTGATGTTGTTGGATGGAACACTGTGTATATGTCTATCAAGTCCATTTGTTCACAGGTGTGATTCAGTTCTGTTATTTCTTTGCTGATTTTCTGTCTGGTTTATCTGTGCCTTGGTGTCAATGGTGTGTTAAGGTCTCCCGTTATAATTGTGTTACTGATAATTTGGTTTTTCATTTCTGTTAATACTTGTTTTATATAACTGGGTGCTCTGGAGTTTGGTGCATATATATGTAAGATAGTTATCTCTTCCTCTTGAAGTTTTCCTCTAACCAGTATGTAGTAACCTTCTTTATCTCTTCTGATCATTATTAGTTTGAAGTTCACATTTTCTGCAAGCAGAATAGCTACCCCTGCTTTTTTTGGGGTTCCTGTTGCATGAAATATTGCTTTCCATCATTTGACTTTCAGTCTGTGAATATTCTTTTGGGTTAGATGGGTTTCTTGCAGACAGCATATGGTTGGATGTTGTTTCTTGATCCATTCTTCCAGTCTGTTTCTTTTAATTGGTACATTGAGACCATTTACATTAATGGTTATAACTGTTATATGTTGGTTTATTGTTGACATGTTATCTTTCTGCTGTTGCATCTTTATCCTTCTGTTCTGTTTAACTGTCTGCTTTGCTTAGTGGTTTTTTCCTAAGTGTATCTAAACTGTCTTTCAGTATTCTTTGCAGGGTTGGCTTGGTGATCATGAAATTCTTCAGCTGTTCTTTGTCATGGAAGTATCTTATTTCTCCATTGATTTTGAAGGACAGTTTTGCAGGGTACATCAGTCTAGGCTAGAAATCATTTTCCTTTAGGATCTGAAATACTTCACTCCATGCTCTTCTTAACTTTATTGTTTGTGCTGAGAAGTCTGCTGTGATTTTAATAGGTTTTCCTTTATAAGTGATCTGTCTTTTCTCTCTGACAGCTTTTAGTATTCTATTCTTGTGTTGGATTTCTGAGATGGTGATTATTATAGGTCTGAGTGTAGTTTTATTTTGGTTATGACTATTTGGAGTTTTATATGCTTCACTTATCCTAATGTCAGTTTCCAATCTCATGTTTGGGAAATTTTCAGCAATTACTTCTCTAAATATGCGCTTGACATCCTTTATGTTGTCTCCTTCTTTTTCATTTATCCCTATCAATCTTATGTTGTTTTTCTTTGTATCATCTGACAGTTGTTGAATTGTTATTTTCTGATTCCTTGTTATTTTTAAAAGATCTTTCCTTTCCTGATCACTGGCTGCAATCTTGTCTTCAAGGTCTGAAATTCTATCTTTACTTTCATTGAAGCAGTTTTTACAACTTTCAATGGAATTTTTGATTTCCTGTATATGTCTTTGCATCTACTTTATGTATTCTGTTGGTTTCTTATATTGTTCGTCCAGGGATTCTATCTTTTTGTTTAGTTTCTCCTATTTTTTAACTGTGTCTTCTTTTGATATGTTCAGCATCTCCTTCATTTCTTCTTTTACCTGGGAAATTATTTCTGATTTGAATTCCTTTAAAGCTTCCCAGAGTTGCTTCTTTACTTCAGTTGCTATTATGTCTGATATTTCAGGTGTATGGCATATATTTTCTTCTATGTACATGGTTCCTAAGGTTTCTTGAGATGGGCTGGAGGTTTGAGATTATAATTTGGTCTTTTGTTTTGTCATTTTTCTATATTTCGATGTTTCAAGTGTTATTCTAAGGCTTCCCCTGGGTCTGTTGGGAATCCTCTTCTATGCCCTCAGCTCCTGGGACTCTGGCCATTTAGTTCCCCAGATTGAGAGAGGGTCACTGGGGATGGGGCAGGCTGGCTGAAGACCCGTCGAGCTGGTCCAGTGCACCCAGAAACTGTGAAGTTCCCTGTCCGGGGCCAAGCTAGGGTCTCAAGCTAGTTGAGCTCGGGGAATGGTGTGGGGGACACTCATCCCAGGCTGCCCAGCCTCTGGAACCAATGGTGCCTGCTTGGTTAGAACTCCAGAGTCCACCAAGCACCTCAATAGAATTCGTAATGTCTAGTTTTGTGGTTTGTTTAAGTGTTCCCTAAAGCCTCATGTGGTTATGGGAGGTGGGCCTTTCTAGGGTGGCTGTGTCTAGCATTTGTGATTGGTTTGTTTTCTAGTGCTGGAATTGGTGGTGTGAGTGCTGTACCTGCCCAGTGGTGGGCAACTTGTATACAATATGAGGAGGGAAGGAGATGTGCATTTTCCCTTTTTGTCCTTTTGCTCTTGTTATTTGCATCTGCCATGAAGGTTGCCCCTTAGCCATCTTATCCTGCCCAGGAACCAACTGAGTACAGACTAAAACCTCCAAAAACTGTAAGCTAAATAAACCATTCTTAACCTAATTTTGGACATCGGATATTTTGCCTTAGCAGTGAGAGAAAAGTAACACAGACATCTGGGGTTTTTTTTTTTCTGTTTTGCTTTTCTTTTCATTTTATTTTAAAGAGGGTAAAACCAAGGAAAATAAAACAATAAAATCATTCAAAACAAGCCATTGTGAATGATACAGGACTTCAACACAATAGGAAATCAGCAATAGTTAATAGTACCTCTTGTCTTCAAAATAGCTGCAGATACCTTCAGACATAGTAAAAATCAAACAGGACAGAATAGAACAGAACCAATAAAATCAAACAATGAATACAATAAAGGGCTTCAAAATAAGACCATATAGAGTCCAAAACGGCTGCCCAAATATATTTTGCTCTTTTTGAAATAGCTGCTCATGCCATCAGATATGACAAAATCAAACAAAACAAAAAGAAGAAAACCCAACCCAACAAAACAATGAAAATGATACAGGACTCCAAAACAAGACAACAGGGAATCAACAAGGCCCACCACTCTAAGAAGGAGATCCCCCCCAGATGCCATACTCTGCACTGCCATTCCCTGAATGGATGACCAGACCACTGGCCCTAGACCTGCAAGGTCAGTGAAACACCAAAACACCATAAGCATCAAATTACATTTCACCTCAATAGCTGCCACCATGGCCTGTGTGTCTCCAGATCAGCAGGGGTGGGGGTGGATTGATTCTTCTTGTTTGCCAGCCCTGCCCCAGAAGGGGCTATGGTTTGGCTGTCACCGCTACTGGCCGCAGCTTGCCCATGGTGCTGGTTCTCAGGGGTCCTTACTTCTCAGTGAGTCCTTGTTCTCCCACCACAGACTGCGAATGGCACTGAATTATGGGGGAAAGGCTGGGGTGTGGCTGTTCTCATGGCGGCAGTGGCCCACACATAGTGCTGGTTCTGAAGGTGGAGGAGGCTTGCTTCTTAGTAAGTCCTTGTTCCCTACCCCGACAGTCTGTGAATGGTACTAACTGACAGGGAAAGGCTTGGGTCTTGGATTTCTGTTTTTCTATTTGTTTGGAAAATTTATTATTTACATTTTGAACAGTTTCTGATTTTTTGTTTATTCTATGCATACATTGGTGTGTTTGTTAGTTTCACTAACTTTAGGTTGTATCATCTTTGACCTTGCCAAGGTTCCTTGTTTTCTCTCTAATCATTTCATACATCTGCCAGCTAATTGATTCCCTCTTTGTGAGTGCCCCTTGGATCTGCTTTGAGCCTTTGGATATGCTTTGGGAGAGTTGAGAGTCTTTGGAGATATTTTGTTGCCTTGTTTTTTCATGTTACTCTCTCTTTTTCCCTCCCTCCCTCTCTCCCTTCTTCTTTTTCTCCCTGTCTATCTCTGTGTATGCTAAAGATTGAGATCAAATAGAATGAAGATAATTTGTTTTTCATATGAATATCTCTTTAGTTAGGTTCCGTTTTCCAGTGATATGTTCTTGTCAAGAGGCATTATTTACCACTTCATCTTATTCAATTTAATTAGGTTGGACCCTGTCATTGTGTTATAAAGACAGAATTTCTGTGGGTTATGACACCTTGAACATATCTAACCCTACATCAATCATAAACATTAAAACTTGTTTTGATAATTTTACTCTTTTATCAGCATACCTTGAAAAGTGCTTTTTGAAGTTAATCTGGGCTGTGGAGGAAGGAGAAAGGGAAAAGGAAGGGGATATTTCAATCAGAAGAAAGAGAGGTAATGCAAACATCAATAGACTGGGGGTCAGACTCTTGGAATTATCTTTTATTTGGGATAAGACTAATGCTGAGGGAGTTTGAGAGGCTATTTCAGTAGGTGGAAGGATTTACACAGATAGATGGAAGTGTATTCAGAGATTGAAGGAGGCCATGATGTTGTTGGAATCTGTTTACGTATTTGTAGATGGTTTTGTTTGGATAGTCTAGGCCAAATTTTGCTAAGGGCTACTATGATATGCCTTGAATAGTACTGTTTAAGGTACAATATAATTCTTACTCTTGAATGTACATACACAGGTGCCTGTTGTACTTATGCCATTAGATAGGCTGGGAAGAGGAGGGGGTGGACAAAGAGTTGAGAAAATGAGAAGGACAAAAAAGAATAGGGGAAAAGAAAGTAAAAAATATCTGTGAAGAAGGACTAAAAGAGGGAGCAAGTCAAAGGGGAAGATCTTAAAGAATATAAGCAAAATAAACAAACAATGCTAATGAGGAAACAAGAACCAGAAGAAAAAATGTAAACAGAAGAAACCAAAACAACCATGATAACCCAGATCAAGCAAACAAGCAAGGAAACATCATCAGTAACAACACAAATAAAAATAAAAACAAAATCCTCGCACAATTGTTCTAGTATTAACACACATCATCCACACAGCTCCGTCTACACTGTATCCACACTTGGATTGTGAGCCACCAGTTTTCGCTTGTGGGCCAGTCAATTGCCTGACTAAAGCAGCGAGGACTGCTGATCCTTCCAGACTCCTGTCCTGGTTGTATGCTATGCTCTTGCTGACCAGCTGCAGGTCTCCATGGTGATCTCAGGATCCAAGGGAAAGCAAATGTGTAATTTACCTGTCTCCCAGTTCTCCGGTTCTGTACTGACCTCACACTCTCTCATTTCCTTTGAGGCCTAGCACACATCACGTCATCTCCACATCTTCCCTTCATAGGCTTCCTTTGCCTGCTTTTGGCCCAGGGCGCCTCAGGCCCAAGTGCTGTTTTTTTTTTTTTTTGGTCTCTGTCTGCAGTCATCTGTTTGTCTCATACCTGCCTGCAGAAACCAGAGCCAGTCCCATGACTGTCAGCCCCAAGACTGCTCACTTGGCCAGTAGGTGGTGGTAGGAAGAACTTCAAACCATTTCATGTCTTTCTGGTGTTTGGAGCAACATTCCATCAGCCAGGCTGTCATTGAAGACTGGGGTCCTCCTTCAGTCCAGCCCTTTCCCAAGATGGCATGTATGTTGGGTCTGGGTTGGGGGGGTAGCATTTTGTGGTCAAGGAGTGATCCAGTGTTCTCCCACACATCCCCTAGACACTGGGTTTTGGTCCAATTAGATTTCTTTTTTCATTCATCCTTTAATATTAGACTTCATCTTTTACTTTTGCCTCCGAGTACCTCCTTTTTTCCATTGTATTGGAGATATTCTTGCTGTCTCCCTAGGAGGCCATTTTCTCTCTTTTCAACCTCTCTTAATGGCCATTGCTGTGGTTTATTTCTAGATATAAGCCTTCTAGTTGGGTTCATGCCCGCTAGGTGGGGCTTTGAGGAGGTGGCTGAATCATGGGTGTGTGATACTGGATTAGTTTACTGATTGGTTTAGCATACTTCTGGATGAAGAGGGAAGGCCCGCCCTGGGTGTAGGTGATATCAGTCAATATGTATGTAGTTTAGATGCAATTAAAAGGAAAATAAGAAAGGTTCTTTGCTTTCTCTCTACTCCTTGCCATGTCATGGTCTGCTTTTCCTCTGCTGTGCCCCTCTGCCATGCCATCTTGCCTTGGAGCCAGCCAACTGTGGACTGAAATCTCTACAAATTGTGAATTAAAATAAACTTCTTCTTCCTTTAACTTGTGGATGTTGGGCAGTCTGTCCTAATGACAAGAAAGTAACTAATATAGCCATTTTTATTTATACATAGTGGTCATTTGAAGATATAGGGCAATTGTTAAAGAAATTGGTAACTGTAATGATCAATCTGTATAACTTTTTATGATACTCAAAGAATGACATGCTTTATTACAAGGTAATTATATTCATTTGAAAGTCTTAGAATAAGTAATAGGACAAGAAAATTCAATGGGATTTATAAGTATATAAAGCCAGGAAAAATTATTACCTGTGAATGATAAAATTTATTTATAAAACAGTAAAGAAATAACTGAAAGTTGTTAGCTTTAATGAAAATAAATAACAAATATAAACATATATTTATAAAAAGTTCCACAACTGTGGTTGCTGGGTTTGCACTTGGGAGAGTTGAATATGATTTTTAAAATAATATTTAATATAATTATAACATCTGTTATAATGATAAATACTTGTTTATTCATCTATCCATGTAGTTGTAATTGGTTGGTGCCAAAAAATACTCTGAGGCAAAGATTAGAGGCAGTGCGTTCATCATGCATTTACTTCTGTGGCTTACTTTATTTTCTCTTCATTCTTTTCTCCTCTCTCCTTTCTTTGGCAGTTAAAGGGATGAGGGAAAAGGAAGTCATCCAGAAACAGATGTTAGGCATTCAGAATAAGATGATCACTGCTTTACAAGAAAGCCACACTGGTGTAAACAACTGTTCATCCAACTTAACTATGCGTGACCACAGGATACCTTGGGACAGTGTCTATTTACAAAGTTCTGGAGGGTAATAAATCAAAGATCAAAGAACCTGGAAGATTCAGTGTCTGGTAAAGGCCCTTTTTCTTTTCTTTTTATTCTTTCTCCTCTATCCTTCTTTTCCTTGCCCCCTCTTCACACCTCTCTTCTGTACTATTTAAAAAAATTCACCACACATCTGGGTTAGAATTTAATTTTTAGGAGTAATTTAATAATATATTTAAATTTTAAAAGCTATATAGGCCTATTTATTCATATTCCTTATTTCTTCCTGTATGTATCTCCTATAATTCAAATTATACTGATCAAAAATCATTTTATCTTAATTTTAAAATTAGTCTAAAATCATAGTCATCTAAAATTCAGATTTATTGAGGCATAATTGGTGTATAATGACTTGCATTTATTTAATTGTGTTAGTGTTTTATAGAGAAACAGATATACAAATTTATAAGGAATTACAAGACTGACTTATGATGGTCAGCCACAGAGGTCAATGAGGAAGCATACAGAGGGTGTCTGCATACTGGAGACCAAAAGTTTCAGTCCAAGTCTGGAGTTTACTTCAGTGTGATGTGCAAATCGGTATCAGGAGCCCAATGGGTTTGTGAGTGAAGGCTGAAGAGTTTACCACCAAAAGCTGAAGTCTACATTGGTAGGCTGAGGAGTCTATATTGGAGGGCTGAAGGATCCAAGATGGGAAGCTAAAGAGTTTATGCTAGAAGCCAGGAGATAATATCCAAGCTAAAGGTGAAGACTGGAGCTCCTCCAAAGGACAGAAGCAAGTTATAGTGGACTGGTAACTGGTGATCAACTCAAACACCAGCTGAACTGAATCACCATGGTGCTGAACGTGGATGGCCCACCTGAGACTGTTGCCAGCATTAAAAGGAGACCTGGAGAGGAAGAGTAGCATTGCAGTTTCTCCTAAATGTTGTTGTTTGGAGCTGTTGGTTCTCCTGGAGGAGTGTGTCATGCTGGCTCCCCTGATAGAAACTTGACTGTTATCATCATCATCAGAAGGCTTGGGACTTTGTTGCTGAGAATGGCTGCGGTTCACTCTGGGGAGCTCTGGTCCTTACTTTGAGCATTGCTTCCTGGTTTGAAAAGGAAGATGTGTGCTGTTTAATCTCCGGGAGAAGTTTGTCATGTTGGCTTCCTAATATGAACTCAGCTGTTCTCATTGTTGGAGTAGCTTAGGACCTCACTGTCACTGAGGCTGGCTGTGGCACTTTTCAGGAAGCCCTGTCCTTATTTTGAATGTCTCTTCTTGGCTTCAGTACAGAACCTCAGCCTGCTGATACAGATCCTTCACCTTACTGGTATGGATTTTCTAGCTCCCACTGCTGACCTTTGGGCCTTCCCAGAACAGATCTGTGGGACAGACTTGCATGGGTCGTTGTCATGGGCCCTTGGTTTTCAGCTGAACTCATATAGGTTATTGCCATGGGATCAAGGCCTTCAGCTGGATTTTCTGGGTCTTTAGTATTGTGGACAGTTTTTTGCATTTTGTTTGTATTTGATTCCTGGGTGACCATTATAAATAATACTATAAATTATGTGTTCTGTATGTAATTGTTCTCCTTGCAACCCGTGACTATAACACAAATCTGTCTTTCCTTATTTTCTTTATGTACCATACAGGCCTTGAGCCATCCTGAGTACTCTACAACAACATTAGGGTGTGTGTGAGTGTATACGTGTATGTGTGTGTGTGTGTGTGTATCGAGTCCATTCTTCTTACCCTTGTAACTGATTTACTATTTGTTCTTTGTTTATTCTACCTGTGATATTGTTTCCTCCTCACTTCCTTGCACTTTTTATTAATTACATTAAAATTACTCCATCACTTATTAGACTTAATTTTACTCATCTTTCTGTAATTTCTCTAAAACTAAACACTTAACTTATTATTGTGTAGTATAATTTAAAATTCTAGGGTGTTAGACTACTTAGTTCTGTTTATCTCATTTTTCTTTTGTTCTTCATGTAGCAGTCCTAGGTTTTCCATCTTATTTTTTTTGTCTGATGAACACCGTTTGAAAGGATGTTCACCATATTTTATTCACAATTTCTAGATTTTAAGGATAATTTATAATAGTTCCACAAGTGGATATTAGTTGTATTTCTTTTTCTTGAATTTCTTTCTCTACTGTAGAATACTGATTGAATTGGATGAGCACTTAGTTTTTTAAAAATCTTGATGTTACTTTCAATGAAAATTTAGTAATGTAAAATTAACTATTTTCAACTTCAACTCAATAAGACTTCAGCTTTTTTTTTTTTTGTGTGTGTTTTTTGAGACAGGATCTCTCTATGCAGTTGAGGCTGGCCTTGAGCTCACTTTGTAGGTCAGGCTGGTCTCAAACTTGCACCGATCCTCCTTCTTCTGCCTCCCGAGGGCTGAGATTTTAGGCATGCACCACCACACCCAGCTTCCTTCAGTTATTTTCTGTAGCTAACTTGTCTTGTTATATAGTGTTGTTAATGCCTAAATATGCAGGGAATTGCTTTATTTTAAAGTTTTGAAAATACATGTATGTTAGTCCTTTTTTCATCCCTGGAATAAAATATGTGACTGTCACAATTCAAAGGAGGAGAAGTTTATGTTGGTGTCTGATTTCAGTGGGCTTAGCCCACAGTTGTCTGGCTCCTAGTTAGAAATGGCATGGCAGAGAAAAGCTGTTCAACCCATGGCAACCAGGAAGCAGAGAGACAATGGAGGAGCTGGAGACAAGAATGGATCCTTACACAGCAGGTCTCCAGTGATTCTCCTCTTCTGATCCCATCCATTTATGGTACAGTCATTCAGCTAAGGACTCATCAATGGATTAATTCATTGATTCATATGGCACCTCCATGGACTGATCACCTTCCAAGAGCCTCATTTCTGAACAGATGAGCATTTTGGGAAAATTTTAGATCTAACTATATTAACATGTTTAATTAAGTCTTGCTAAATACAATCTGTAACACTTTACACTGACAATCAAATATAACAGACTTTTTATTTATGTAGTTCTTTTTCCTGATATCTGATAATTACTGGAATTTTAAATGCATTGTACAATTTTCTTTTGCTATATTTGCTTTTATGTTTGATTAATTTTGTTCTCCAAACCATCGCATATAGTTTTGTCTGGCAGCTTTGTGGTATTAGTGGTAATCAGTGTTATTATTATTGTTAGGAGAAGAGGTGAACCCATGGGATAATACCTGATAAAACCCTGCTTTAAGACTATAAAATCATCCATTCTGTTTCCTCCTGAGATAATGCACACAGGGTCATATTATCAGAAATGGATATTACTGATGTTAAAAATCTATTAGCAAAAAACCCTTCCACAGGTATAACACATTATCTTGGGGGAAATGTCATGATGTGTTTCTCCCTTAGGCTGCATTTGGCATGGGAAATTTACAAATATTACTGCTGTCTCAGATCTGAATGTTGGAAAACTAAACATCTGGAGAATCTGACAGACTCATCAGAGCCAAATTTTATTTCTATTACAAAATAAATTTTGTCTGTTTAGATTTATTACATATAATTAGGGGCTTACTAGAGTCTAATGAAGACTATCTGTGTATCACCACTGTTGCAAAAACACATCTTTGATGATCAATATTTTGTGTGTAGAATAGAATTTAATTTTGTGTGTTAGAGATGTTTGGTATTCAGGAATTGTCAGACCTTTGGTTTAAGGAAGTTTGATAGGGTTACTGTGGACTTCATTGTTCAAATGAAAAGTTCAGAATAGAGAGTATAATGGAATTTGGAATCTGTTCTATCTGCTTTTGAATACAGTCTAGCTATTATATTAATATCAAGAGAGATAGAAAGGAGCTAGTGCTGTGTGCAATTTTTCTTACTTTGAAGCCAGCTACATGGAGAATTTTTATGTTTTGTTTTTGAGAAGTAGGTAGATTATATTCTTGGTTCATCTTTGTTTCGCAGAGGTAAAATTAGAGGCCTCAGCCTCCTGCTGGCAGAACAAGCTCTCAATTTCTCACTGTCGAAATTCAATCTGATTTCTATCTTTTTCACTAAAAAGCTGTCAACAGCAAATAAGCATTCCTCATCAAAAAGCGGCATTCATTTCTGAGGTATACAAATTCCTCTCATGAGAGAGGATTCAAGTAATTTAAATTGTTTCTGACTTTTAATTTCTTTCCTAGAAAATGGGAAATGATGTTAGTATGGACTCTAACTATAAGCCAAAATGGGAAGAGAAAAGACACACACAGTTACTTCTTCCTCAGTCTGACATCCCTGGGATCCTTGAGCCTCAGAGTACAGGATGTTTACAGCATAAGACAGGGATCTCATTTGCATTATTTGCGGCTAGTTTGCTAATCAGAACTATAGCTGCATCTCTTAAGATGCATCAATGTAAGTAAATTCATTTTAAAAAGCAGACTTGCTATAAGAGCATAAAAGAGAAAACTACATTTGAAATTAAATATTTTTTTCTTAGAATTTCTTTGAATAAATTTTGGGAAATGGCCTTTTCTTTGGACAAAGATGAAATTCTGTGTATCTTACTCTGATAGATATAGTCACTTAACATAGTGGCTCTTTCTTTTTCCTTAGTTTCACATTTCTGGGGTTTATTTATTTAAGGTAGGGCTTTAGTAGAGAGTAGTTTTCTGTAGCTCTTCCTTCATAATGAGCATATGCATTTCTTTGGGTTTTAGAACATCTTTAAATAGACCTGTGAAACGTGATCCTTTTTGTTTTTAAACTATAAATTATATTATCTTTTATTCATTCCTGCCAGTCCATGCAAATATTTCACAATCTCAGTGTCTTGTGGTCTGGATAAGAAGTAGTAGGCATAGTATACACATGCAAATAAATAAGCTATCTATTACAGTTTCAAAATCTCCCTTCTGTGGAATGTATTCGACAATATTTAAGAAAAAGAGCACCATGTAAATAGTGGCCTAGAAAAAGAGCACCATGTAAATAGTGGCCAAAATAGATTTGGAGTGGCCTAGAAGATTATAGCAATAGTTGTTAGATGACTATTTTTAAATTCTTAAAAACTTCTTAGGAGTACTCTAATTTCATGATACCCCTTAAAATCAGGATATCTTGAATTGAATTGAAAATTGCAAATTCTGTCTCACGGAATAAAACACAACCTCTTTATCTTCTTTGATTGTGTGTGTGCATGTGCATATTGTTAGTACTGTTAGATAGTGTTACGTGTGGTACCTTTCAAACACAAAGCAGGGATGGATGAGAACAGGTGGAGCTGGGTCATTATGTAAGCAAGCTGTTAATAACTGTAAGGGTACACTAGATGTCTGCAGGAAATCCAAGTGGAGGGACAGTGGATGCAGTCTTGAGCCTCTCCTTTCCAGTCCTGAAGGACTCAGGACATGCCCACTTAGCATAGTGGAAGTTTACAGGCAAGCAAACCCAGCATTTCCCCAGACAGTGGAACCAACATCCAATTTTAGCTGATCAGTGATTTGTAGTTTCATCCATAGCCCCATGACCAAATAACAAACTCAAAGGGACTCTGGTAAATCCAATTCATCTTCACCTCATTCTATTTTGAGAGATGTTTCAATCCCCTTTCTAGATTTTAAGTGCTACATTAGGGTCTCCCACAATCTTTCTGAGAAGTGATATGGTTTTGGAGTGGGAAAAGAAGCTCTGCGTATGAAGCATGGGAAGATAGGAAGAATGAATTTGAGGAAGAAGGATCAGCATGTGCAAAGGCTCTGAGGTAGAAAAGAGCAGCTTCTAACAAGTTGAAAGGTGAATGGAAAGACAATGAGAGAGAGACAGATTGAGAGAGAGAGAGAGACAGAGACAGAGACAGAGACAGAGACTTAGAGAAAGAGAGAGGAGACTGGTTTGAGAAGGGGCTAGAAGAATGGACTAACTTTACCTCTTTCTGTTTATTTTTATCACCATCTCTATCCTTTGCCATATTTTTTTGGGGGGGGGACTGGGGAATGAACTCATGACCTTGCGCTTGCCAGGCAGGTGTTTATGCTTTGCTATATTTTGCCCTACTTTATGTCTGCAAATTTGGCCCTTGCAAACTATGCAATCCAAACTTCTTTGCCCAATTTGAACGGTGAGATGCACTAGCAATATATTGAAGTGTGCTAGGAAAAATAGGTTGAAGTATGTGAGTTCCTCCCTGCTGCGGTGCTCTATTTCTGGTAGGAATTTCTTCCTGCCAGTTCTTTTTGGAAATCTCTTCTCCATGGCTCTGGTTCTTACTGGCTTCCTAGAATGCCTAGTTTAGGCTTTAGGGGTTTTAATATCTTCATATTATCATAGTTTCTCACTGTCTCACCTTCTGATTTGTTTCCTAAACTATGCCTACATTTCTGTGAGCAGTCCCTAAATTAAAGCATCTTCATTTGAATGATATGAGGTGAATTCTGTTGCATACAGGGAACCTGACTCATGTGGGTTCCCAGGGTTTTCAGCTGAGGACACATTTCTTGAGTTCAAGAAAAGCATTGCTTTTCTTGCCTTGCCTGACATTTGATTTCCACATGCTCTAGAGTATAAAAGATGGAGTCTTGGAGAACCTTAACAACTGCTGTCGTGCTCATTGTTGGTATGAATATTACATAAGGCTGGATTAAGGCAAACTTTCAAGATTAGAGGGAGATTTTTTTCTCATGCTTTCTGGTTCCCTCTACTCCCTTCCTATTTGGAAGACCTTTTCTAACCTCTTGCATTGGTACTATGTGCTAAATGACAGAAATTTTAAAAATTTATATTTAAAACTACTTACACTTCTAGACTGGTAGCCAGTACATTTTATATATAAATCTACGATATGACATGTGGCTTATAATCAAATAGCAAGTTACTCCTTTCTCTAGGGTAGGAATCTTATAATACACTATTCTTGGTGATGATAACTTTATCAGAATATAGTGTGTCATTATCCTACCTCTCTTGTGAGATGTGTCACAAGAAATTTGTTACCATCCCTAGTTAAACGATTGAAGTTTGCAAATAATTATCTATGGGTTCATGGTTATCCTATAATAACAGAGCATTTTCTTGCATTCTACTGTGCTCTTCTGAGAAAGAGAAAAAGCAATTAAGATACAGCTGACGTGCAGGGAATTGAACAGAAATCCCAGCCTGCTATGTCTATATCACAGCAGTGAATGGGAGTGGTAAGTCAGGTATTTAACTACATCTTGAAAAGAAAAAACCAGGAAATACTGATTTCATATGTAACTATGACTGTACAGTTTCTCATTTTGTGTTGTATTGATTATTTGCTTTTTGTGTGTGGCATAGGTGACAAAGAATAAGAATCATTAATCTTTGTAAATAGAATCTCAGCTTCAGGAGGCCAGGGAGTTTGTTTTGCTTACTGCTGTGATCTCAGTGAGTAGTCTAATATCTAGCATATGATAGATGCTTAATATGTGTTGGTGGGAAGGGGTGAATTGAAGTTTCTGTTCTGCAAGATACTGACAGGTGCTCCCTCCTAAATCTCTATCTCAGCAGCATGACATAGGGGTAAAAGAATAGATTTTAAAGGCCAGTAGAGCTGCTGGCATCCAGCTCTACCCCTCATTTTGTACAGATCTCATTTGATATAACTCATATTGTGGCCCTCAATTTCTTCATCTATGCCTTTGTAAAATAAGCTACAAATATTTATTTGATTGTATTGTAAGAGTATGAGATATGTGGAGATGCAGGTAAGGAATAATAAAATATTTTCTCATTATTGTCACCATATGAGGTTACTGATGAACTAGCTATATTTATAGCTTCTGTATTAAGAGAACTAGTTCATATTTTTCTACAGTGGGAGAAATTGACAGAGCTATTGGGATTTGAAAACTAACTGTTCTCAAATCTGGTTATATGAGGAAGTACATATGACTATACTGGTGATATGAGGAAGTACAAATTTGAGAAATAGAGATTTATATGAAGACCAGGGTCTTTCTCTACCTATATTTCCAATATGGGTGAAAGCTGGCTTTAAAGAAAAGAAATAATAATTTTTTGATCAGGTTGGTTCAAATAACTCTTCATCTCAGTGGAAAAATATATCAAATGATTTTTATCAGGAGATGTAGTTGTTGAGTCAATTTTCTGATCCATAAAATGGTCATGAAAACGCCTGCCTTTTCTTAGTATGGGGAGACTGGCAGGACTTCTCAGAGGGACAGGCTGCACTGTCTTGTGTCAGTTTTGGGAATCCTTTGTACATATTAGTGGTTGCCATGCTCTTCTCCTGAACTTGATCTGGTCAGTTAGAGAATTAGAATGGCTGACCCTGGTCCAGTCTGTAGGTGAGGCTGTGGCACTTGATAAACACACGACATCCTGCTTTTTTGCAGTTTGACTTTTCAGCTCATGAGTGCTGCGTCCCACTGCAGAGCTGAGAAACTCTGGGAACAAATGTCCATAGTCCCCGAGAAAGTGGGACGCCTTATTCTGGAAAAATCCCTGGGGCTTCCAGGGTCCTTTGGTTGAAAGCACAAGAGTTAAACGTTGTTGCTCATGTAGAAATCAATACCAAGCCTTTGTTCTATTGTGAAGAGTGAGACAGCTCTATTCTGATTGGAGTGAAATGTGTGAATCGTATGATAGCCTGTGCCGGGCTTTGCCCGGCCAGCAATTGTGAAGGAAGCAACTTGATAACCCAAGGTGACTGTGACAGTGAAACCCACTAGGGACTTGAAAATGAGAATGTCAGTACATTGCTTCTATTTATTTCTTAAAGACAGAAGTAGAAAAGATTTAAAGCAAATATTGCCCTAAAGTGATGGAATGTTTTCAAAATCTTTTCTTTGGCTGTTAAGTGAACCCAAGATATGGGTCTGCCTTACACACAATGGGTTCAAATAATTTTTGATGATGGGCTTATGTGTTGATCAGAGGAACCTAGTAAGTGAAATAGGTAAAGTAGACCCGCTCCAGTTGAGCAGTGGGACACTGGATCTGTCCCTGGCTGTACTATTTTACTGGTGATTGTCATCTCTAAGATGAAGTGTTTTTAGCTCTGGCTGCTCTGCTCAGGCTGATTATCACTCAAATGCCTTTTCCTAATGAGCTTCTCAGGTGAGTCCACAGGGATCACCTAGGGACTTGTGACTACTGCAATCTCATCTTTTATGTCCACAGTGCATGGTATAGTGTCTGCATGCAGGGAGGTCAGTGTGTGCTTGTCGGAGTTATCTGGTTTTCCATTCTGTCTACCTGTACCCAAGTTCCTTTCCTTTGCATAATACATCTGTTATTTGGATTCCAGGATTCTCCAGATCTGAGCCATCATTACTGATACTGAGCCTTGATTTAAGACAAGAAGAAAAATATCTGGATTGAGATTTCAAACCTACTGGAAATAGGTAGAGTCCCTGACTGCAAGAGTAATGTAAGTATTAAACAAGACCTTTCTCCACAGTTTGTCACTGACATTTATCTTTATTCACAAAGTGAATGTTTATAAGCACCTAGTATGTGTCAGGCATGGTTCTGACTGATAGAAACAAAATATAAACAATGTGAAAAATGAACAAAAGGTAATTTTTATAAGTGCCATAAGGCTAATTAATACAGGTTGGTGTTATAATGGCTGCGTGCCCATTTAATGTGGTCAGAAAAGGCCTCCCTGAGAAGACAACTGCCGAGACCTGGGTGAATGGGAGGAACTGGTCCTGTGGAGACCAGAGGGAGAGCATTTCCACAAGGGGGAAAGAACTAGTGCCAGTGTTATAAGAAACAGGTTTAGATCTTTGATCTATTTTGACTCTAGTTTAGTGCATGGTGATGGATACGTGTCTAGTTTTACTCTTCAGCATGTAGAGAGCCAGTTTGTCCAGTACTACTTATTAAAGAGGCTATCTTTCTTCCAGTGAACTTATTTGGCCCCTTTGTTAAAGATAATGTGGCCGAGTGCTTGTAGTTGTGTCTGTATCTTCTAATCTGTTCCACTGATCCTCAGGTCTGCTCTTTTTTTTTTTTTAAACCAGTATCATGCTGATTTTATCACAGTAGCTTTGTAGTATAATTTCAAGTCAGAGATAGTGATGCCTTCTGCCTTGCCTTTGTTGCCCAGGAACACAACCAACATTTTGACATTGATATATTTCACTGATTTCATTTGCTTTCCCTAGTTTTGCTTGTACTCACTTATGTGTATGTTATGTGTTTGTGCATGTGTGCTGGTGGCCAGGCAGTTTGTGTAGTGATGCATTTGCTAGCACAGTCAAGATGCAGAACAATTCCACCACTAATAGCAGTTCTCATGCTGTCCTTTTATAGTCACAGCCGTATCCCAGCTTCATCCTTATTCCTACTTCCTGGAAACCACTAATTTGATCTCCATGTCTACAACTCTGTCTTTCACTTGGAAAACATTATATGTATGGAGTTTTATAATATACTGTACGGTCTTTTGAGATTGACTTTTTCAACATCTAAATTGATACATGGTTTCTTTTCATTGCTGAGTAATGTTCTGTGGGATGAATATACCACAGTTTACTTAGTTTTTTACCTATTGAGTTGCTTCCAGTGCTTGCATATTATGAATATAGCAGCTATGAACAATTGCATACAAGTTTATGTGGGGGACATAATTTTCATTTCTCTTGGATAAATCCCTAAGTGTTCATTCATTGGGTTGTATGGTAGTTATATCTTTAGTTTTTAAAGAAACCATCAACTTGTTTTTCAGAGACACTGACAATTTGAAGCATGCAACATTATTATTTGTTTTGTTTGAGACCATTCTAGATGCTTTCTGAAGCACAGAGCATCAGAATAGAAGCAGAAACATCAACTCTGAAGCCAGGGGGACAAAGAGGGTAGCATAGACCTTAGGGACATTAATGGAAACCAAGAAATGTGACTCTAGGCAAGCTCTTTAACCTTTCAAAACCTCTCTAACTCTCAGTGTTCTTATCTGGGAAAAGATAAAAGAACTTCCACCTTGTAGTAGGTTGAAAGTTGTGAAATAAAATGTGTAGAGGGCTTGGTGCACATCAGGAGCCTAGGAATCAGGAGCTATCATCTCCAACTTTAGTTTTTATTTTAATAATACAGACTCTGTACTGCCTTTTCCCTTTTTAATATCTTATACCTGAATTACTTAGAATTTCCTCATGTAATTTTTTAGTTTTGGCCTAAACTATTATTTTTTTTCAAAAGGCCAATTCTGTGTCTTTTTTAAAAATAAATTCCTACTTTTACAAAGCTCCCTGGAGAGTGAGGAGACTTGAGACAAGATTTCTTTTGTCCATCTGGCCATATTGCCACAT
This sequence comes from Cavia porcellus, assembly GCF_034190915.1. Taxonomy (NCBI): domain Eukaryota; kingdom Metazoa; phylum Chordata; class Mammalia; order Rodentia; family Caviidae; genus Cavia; species Cavia porcellus. Next base: position 85,606,021 of record NW_026947487.1, read on the forward strand.
CCTGTGATATTCTCTGTTCCTGCAGAACCCCACCATCACCTCATTTTTAAAAATCTTTGTCTGAAAAAGGGACTCTGAGTTTTATGGGGAATGAAACAATAACTGCAGCTGGTTGGAGATAGTAATCTAGTTAGTCACACTGCGATGGAACTCAAGCGAATGGAAAACTGAACCTGGACCTCAGTGTGTGGGCTGACAGCCTCAAGGGTACAATCACTGAGAACTTGTTGGATTCTCTTCATCTCTGAGTTTTAAAGAGGTAATTGGCAATGTAGGAAATAGTGCATGGAGTGCACACAGTGTGCCACACTCTGAACTCCTTTCATCTTATTTAATCCTCCGTGTCATTCTATATGGTAGTGAGCGCGCTCTCTCTCGCTCGCTGTCTCTCTCTCCCCCTCCATATATAAAAGCAAGGCTCAGAGAAATAAAGTAACTGTTCATTACTAGATGCAACTATAGCTTTTAATAAAGTGAACACCTAAATGAGTTTTGTCCATGTGCAACTTTAATTCTTTTTGAATGTGCAATGGTAGGTCTGAAGTTTCTAAGCCCCTTTACAGCTTTTTGTAATCATGATAATCAAGATTCTTATAGTCTTGGTGATAGAAAGCCACCTCTACATTAGCTTAAATGAAAAGGGGATTTATGAACTGGCCACAAAACATATATTAGCTTCAAATATAGGTAGAGCCAGTTGCTTAAACAGTTCATCAGAAGCTAGCTCTCCTCTCCCATAGGTTCTGCCATTTTCATCTTACTTCTGTTCTCAGGCAGTTTTTTAAAAAAATTTTTATTTAAAGAAAGAATAAACAAAACATAAAATAGGTAGAAATAGTACATACATTCAGAGAAAAAAAACAGTAAGAAATCACTAGTTGATGTTGTCGTTTTACAAATAGTTGTTCAAGGTACAAAAATGGAACATGTAAAGTGGGAATTCAAACAGTGAGATTGCAAAAAGTTCTAATCAACTGTCCAACAAAAACTTAGTAACATGGTTGTCAATCCTATCCATTTAAACATATATGCAGTTATCCATATCTTCATTTATGTTTAGACTAAACAAACTAAAGCAGGTTAAAATTATTCTGAACAAAGAATAATAGTATTGCTGGATTTCACATCATGACACTCCGTGATCAGCACTGGGTACTATAGTGTCTTCTTTTTAAAACTGAATTTAAAGAAAGACAAACAAAACAAAACAAAAACAAACCAGAAAACAGGTAGAAATAGTACATAATTTCAAAGAAAAAATAAATGGTAAGAAATCACTAGTTGATGATTACAGATTGTCTTCTTACAGATAGTTATTCAAGATACTAAAGTGGAGCATGTAAAGTGGAGATTCAAACAGTGAGACTGCAACCAGCTCTGTTCAACTATCCAACAAAAACTTAGAAATATGGTTATCAATCCTATACACTTAAACATATATGCAGTTACCCATATCTTCAATTATGTTGACTTTGAATAAACCCAAGCAGGTTAATATCACTCTGAACAAAGAATAACACTATTGCTGGGTTTCACATTATGACACTCGACGATCAGCACTGGCTATTTTAGTGTCTCCTTTTCTTTAAAGTATCTGTTCATTTCATCATTTGTTATAAATCAGTTCTCATAAACTGTTTATAGAATCTACACATGCATGAATCTTAACATGTATTTTTTTTTAAATTTGAAAGTGGTAAAAATGCAATAGCACAAGACAGAACAAAGCCAATCGAGACAATGCAGTGAAATTGGTACAGGATTTCACAGTAGGATACTGGGATAGTAGTAATAAGTACTATGATATATCACTTTAACTTAACAATAGCTGTCCAGTCAATTATGTATTGTAATATCAAGCCAAAAATAGAACATTGTAAAACCAATTGAGAATACTGAATACAGCAAAAGAAACATAACAAAACAGTGGAAACAACCTATGCCTTCAAACAGAAGATAGAAGGAAATCCCCCATATTTGCTATACTGCATATGGTCATCCTCCTAAGAGATGTTGAAACATCTATCCCCAGGGGCTAAGCGGGGAGGGGCAAGTGGCAGAAGGGTGCTTGATTTTCAGCTCGAGCGCGGCAGTAGGCTCACAGGTAATGGTTCTTCTCCAGGCCCAAGCTGCAGGTGCTTACCAAGAGGGCGGGTGAATAAGCTGCCTGAGTCCCTCCCTGGCCGGATCTTTGGAGCTCTGTTGTCCTCCTAGCCCGTGTTGCAGACCCTTACCAAGAGGGCAGGTGAATAAGCTGCCTGAGTCCCTCCCTGGCCGGATCTTTGGAGCTCTGTTGTCCTCCTAGCCCGTGTTGCAGACCCTTACCAAGAGGGCGGGTGAATAAGCTGCCTGAGTCCCTCCCTGGCCGGATCTCTGGAGCTCTGTTCCAGTTTTGTAAGTTAGAGTAGTTCTAAGACTCTGATAACTCACTTTTTCAGTTTCTGAGCCTGTGGAGAAGGCCCTGGACCAGTTGCTTCTCTCTGATTGGCTTTGGATTGATGTGTGGCCCATACCAATTCTTACATAGTCACTGTGGCCAAAACATAGACTGAGGTTAATGGGTGAGGCCATGACCTGGATTCATCTCTGAGCATATGGAGTATATCAAATCACTTACACAAAATGAGACGAGAACAAATATTGGGGTGTTATCATAAAAATGGCAGATGCACACTGAATGGGAGGAAACAATACTTTTCTTGGATTCTTTTTGTATATTACAAGATAAATAGTAGGGTTTATTATTATTATTATTTTCATTTTATAGAGCAGGAAACTGAGACCAAGACAATTAAATGATCATTGTCCTCTCTACACAAATTTGTCCACAAAAGAAAAATAGCTAAAACTGGCAAGGTTCGGTGATATTTATACATCTAAACAAGAGAGAGATAATCATTTGTGCTCATGAGAAATCAAACCTGGGACCTTGACCTCATTAGCACTGAGCTACTGGCTCTTTGGGAATACAAGGCACTGAATGGTGAGAGAGAATTAATGCACATCCCGAATGCCTAATGTGTTACTAGATTGAGAAGACCCAAGGGCAAATGCAGTGCATTCTATGACTACAGTATGAGCTGGATGCCATTACGAGGTTTTAGAGAGGATTTATAAAGAAGCACACTCTCTGTAGTTCGAAGGGAACCTTGTGTTTTATTCACTGTCAATTGTTTTTAACATTGAGTGAATTGATGCTTAGTGTGAACAAGTTATATGTATGTTTCAGATATAGCAGAATGGGATCTGTGGTTCTTCTGAGATAAATTGTTGAATCCATTAGCTAGGCTCTCCTTGATCTAAATGTATGTCACATTGAGCTTAGAAAATGAGCCACCACTGCCTAGTGTGATTATGAATTTGGGGTTTAACAGACTTTACCGAATCTTGTACAGCTTTAAGAGATGTCTCTTTCTAAGGCCTGATCTATAAAAATGTAGAATCTCATAAATTATCAGACATATTAACTGTACTTTACATTATACTTAACCTTTCAAAACGAGACAGAGTACTCTACATAAACAATTATGTAAGATACATTTCCAGTATTTATTGTATCCCTGTGTTTTTCAGGTACTTGGGTTAAAATAAACTAGACATATGTCTTTTGCCTTCAAAATGTTTATAATTTGGACTCAGTTTGGTGAAATACTATTACTAGATGACAGGCAAACATTAGGTTGAATCTCTGGGTTTTTCCCTTTTTGTAATTTTTTTATTTTTTATTTTTTATAGTTTTTGGGGTTGAACCCAGAGCCTTGTACATGTTATGGAAGTGGTCTGTCCCTCAGGACTGTATTTTCTAATCTGTGAATGCAAAGTCCTGGGCCTTGTTTTCCTTTTCTTTACATGGTTAAATACAACTCCTACAGAATAAAAGTAAAAGGCAGTTTCTTTATAGTCCCTACGGTGTAGCAATTGTGATTCCTACAACATCCCTGTTAGGGATACTTGCATTTCTGTTTAACACCACTTTATCCTGACAGCTTTTGTCACCTTCCTTCTTTTTGTCTGACCAAGACCTGATAAGGTAAAGCTTATGCTCTCAGGTGCAAGCAGCTATTCTCTCCTCCTGGAAATCTGTCTGTATTCTCTCACCAACCAAGTGGAAAATGTTGGGTAAAGTGTAGATGCCCTTATTAGAGGACATAAATATTTTTCCTCAAAGCAAAATAGTCAATTTGGATACAGCAATCCCGAGGGCACATACTTTTTAAATCCCTGGAAGAATCTTTATAATTATGTGGCCCAGATGTGCCACTCATCACTGGAAGATCTGGTTAAAATACACGTGGAAAACCTGATACAATAACTGTGGGCTGGCTTTCTGTTGAAAAAATTTTCATCACTGTGGTGAATATTATTGGTACTATATAGAAACAAGTTATCAAGATAAGGAATGGCAAGAGGGGATCTTAAGTACACGTTATCCAGTGAAAGAAGCCAATCTAATGCATAGAACATTCTGAAAACCACAGAACAATGGAGGCCAGTAAAAAGATCAGTGGTTCTCAGGGGTTGTGGGCAGAGGGAAACATAAGTAGGTGAAGCATAGATAATTTTTAGAATGCTTAGAATACTCGGTATAATATTGTAATGATGGGCATATGTCATTGAACATACCCACAAACCCATTGTCCAAACCCACAAAGTGTACAGCAAATGAACTCTCATGTCAGCTGTGGGCTTTGGCTGACAAAAATGTAGCAACATTAACTCTTCAGTGGTAAAAAGTGCACTATGCTGGCAAAGATGTGGATGGTGGGGAATGTCTGGAAGAGATATGTGGCAGCTCTCCATACTTTCTACTTAAATTTGCTGTGGAACTTAAAGAGCTTTTCAACTATAAATATATTGATTAAACAAATTTTAGCAGATGGCTATGATGCTGACAAGTTTGGGGCCGACTGAACTGACCACATTCTATCACCTTTCATGTGTAAAATAGCAAAAACCAGGAAGGAAACAGAGGAGGAAGGCATGGTGAGTTATTGACAGAGCCAGCAACAAATCTCAAGACTCTGACTCCTTCTCCTTTCCCCCATTCCCATTCAGTCTTGATGGAACATTGCCTTGTCCCCCTGTAGTCCTGGCTTCTGGACAAGCAAATAGTATGGCCAGGTTTGTAGCTGTTGAACTCCCTTGGCAGACAGAGAAGGAGTATAGCTCATTCCTGCCAAACATGCCTTTATTCCTGAACTTCATACTAGGTTAAACACTGCATTTATGTTCCTGCTCAGGCCAATAAATGCAAGAAAGAGAAGAAAAAAAAAGCTAATTAAAAACTAAATAATATATGTACATGTAGTATAAGAGAGAACAGATAGAAAAATTAATATGAAGAAAAGACCACAGGAATATAGCATCATTAATTCTTTCTAGAGCTAAATTCATGGGGAAAAACTCTGAGGCTAGTGGAAGTATTTAGGTGACATGGTAAGATGAAAAAGTTTTGTTTCCTTATTAAAAAGTTCTGCATGTCAAAAGAAATCTCAGCATAATGAAAAGAAAACCCACAAACTGGGAAAAAATTTTAGTGAACTCTCCCTCAGACAAAGGACTTCTGTCTAAAACATATAAAAATTAAAAAAAATCAGATCCCTGAAACTCAAGGACCCAATCCAAAAGTGGGCATCTGAGATGAATACACAGTTTTTAGATGAAGAAATATACATGGCAAATAAATACATGAAAAAATGTTCAGCATCGTTACTCATTAGAGAAATGAAAATTAAAACCACACTGAGATTCCATCTCACTCCTGAAAGAATGGCCAGGATCAAGAAAACTACCAATAACAAATGCTGGAGAGGATGTGGGGAAAAAGGAACTCTCCTGCACTGTTGGTTGGAGTGCAGACTGGTGCAACCACTATGGAGGTCAGTCTGGAGATTCCTCAAAAATTTGGGATTGGAGGTCCCATTCGATCCAGCTATTCCACTTCTGGGCATATTCCCAGAAGAATTGAAAATATCATACCATAGTGATATATGTGCACCCATGTTTATAGACATTTATAAATATTTACTAATTATTTACTAATATTTACTAATTATAAATATTTACTAATAAGTGGGCACAACTTGAGACCATACTCATAAGTGAAATAAACCAAACTCATATGTATAAATAACGTATAGTCTCCCTAATATAAGAAATAGTAAGTGTACATAATAAGAGTTTAGGGTAATCATGATTCCCCATTACATTGTTTTGAAGTCTTATAATGATTGTAGTTGTAATGTTTTTGTTCTGGTTTTTGATTTTTATTATCTGTGATGGTATGAACAGCTAATTTGAGGGAAATAAGTCATTATAATAGCCAATACTGATATAATATCATCTTACTCTGAAGTCCTACTATGCTCTTGCTCTTCTGTTTCCATTGGCTCTATCATGTTGTACCTTATCGGATTGTATTACATGTGAAAGTATAAAAAAATTCCCAAGGAAAATGAGATAATATAGTAGCTATTGTTTGTTTTCTGTTATTTGGTTCTGAAAACCCTGTAAAAGCTTGCTAACAAAATAAAGTGATATTTTTCTTTGGAGAAGGTAGGGCTCAGTGGACTCCTTTCCCAGGCCCATGGAAATAATTTTCAGACCTTATCTCCTACTCATAGAATTACCCCAAATCTTGGGAGGATAGAAAATCCTGATAATAATATTAAAGCACAATGCATAATGTTGCAGATATTGTAAGGTGGTAAATAGAACTTACACTTAAATCTGAATCTTGCCAAGTCCATAGCCCATAATCTTTTCTCTGAAGCAGAATGTTACTCCTCTTCCTAGTGCTGTGACATCATAGATGAGATAATCAAATTAAAGTGAAAAGATTCAGTCCATGGTTTTGGAGGTATTGAGTCCATGGTTGCTTGGCTCCATTTTTTTTTGCAGCCTGTGATGAGGCACAACATTCATGGCAGGGAGCACAAGGGTTGGGCAAAGTTGCCTATTTCTTGAGAGCTTGGAAGTAAAGCAAGTAAGGAACTAGGATCTCAGTATCTCTTTCACATCCCCTCTGACCTAACTTCTGTCCACTAGACCTCACCTCACAAAGGTTCCTTAACTACCCAATAGGCCACAGGCTAACAATCAAGCCTTTAGCATATGAGCTCGTTAGCGGTCATTTTAAATGCAAGCAATAATAATTTATAATCACCAAACATCTAACTACTGCTTTTGGCCCTTGGGCTGTAGATGATGTATCCTCTAGACGGAAAGCTGGCTTCTTCTCAGCACACTTGAGAGAGATCCTATGATCTACAGAATGTTCTGTATATTTCTTGAAATTCATACCAAAGACAGGACATTTGCCTGCATTCCATGGGGTAATTTATTTCAGGGTTTCTGGTACTGGTGGCTCATGGGATGCATATCAAGCAGTAAGTGAGGCCTGAGGACTGAATAAACAGCTGACGACAGAAGTGGTGGGTCAGCCTCAGACAGAGCAGAGATGAGCTGGCATCATAACAGCTAGTACAGCTTCTTTCATTTCTGCTCATTTGGATGATTATTAAATGTATTGCTTTTTCGCTTTACTTCCTTCTCCTTTTGGTGCAGAAGAGGGATATTTATCTCATGATAAGATTTTGAAGCTCAGTGTCAGATTCTAGGTCTCTAAATACCACGCCAGTATTGACATCATGCCCTGCATTATATTTCAATATATGTGCAAGAAAAGCAACGCATACTGGAGACTAGAGTTGAGAAAAAAGAATTGGGAGTTATTTTGTTCCAGTGCAATTCCTTTGTTTACTTTGTGCTTATCATGGACACAAAAGAGATTGATGCAAGGGGAAAAATGTTCAGGTGATGGGGAGCTGGCAGCTCCTTGTGGAGAACTCATTAATGTTGTGCCATCAAAATACAAAGTCAAGATTTGTCAAAAAATGAGTTAACATGGCTCATGTCTAAATTCTGACTCTTCTATCTGTTGATTTTGTTAGTTTAGTGAGTTTCAATTTCCCCGACTGTATATCTGGACCATCTTAAGGATTTGATGGGACAAGGCCTTCAAAGTTTATAAATGATGGGCACTTCTGCTGTGCTCAGAAAATGCTGGTTCCTATCTATATCAGTCAGCTTTTCAGCACTGGGGCAAAATATCTGACATACCCAATGTAAAGGAGATAAGTTTGTTTTGGTTTGTGATTTCAGAGGGTTTAGTTCATGATTGGCTGATTCGAAGGCTGAAACATCATGGTAGAAAAATCTGCTCATTTTATGGAAGCTGTCAAATAGGTAGATTAAGAAAGGGCCTGGGGTCAAAAATATGCCTTTCCAGATTACACTGCTAGCATAATTTCTTAAAATGAATTCCACTCCTAGCTATGATTAATCCATTGATGAAGCTTAGCACCCACTATGATCCAACCACCTTGTGAAAACCACCTCTGAACACATGACACGTGGGAACATTTTATCTAAATTATAACACCGTTTTCCTCCGTTTTACTACTTTTGAGGGCTGATTTGTAAAGGTAGAGGGTGATAAGGAGGAGGGGCAATCTACTGCTTCTGACTTCAGATTCCCCTAACTGGCAGATACACAGTTGTGGAGGTGTGCAACTGAATAGAGGAGAAATGCAACTTGTGGTCAGGCAGTGTGATCAAGAACAGAGAAAGGAGAAACTGCATTGTGTAGGGATGCGTTGTGGGGGATGGAAATGGCAATGTAAGTGGAGCGTGAAGAGAGGTAAAGGGAAAGTGGACAGAAAAGTATGAGGAAGATAAGGAGAAAATGCAGGATTTTGGGCCCAAGCTTTTATAGGATCTAATTTTTTTTTTTCTTTGCAAGGGAATGAAAGAGCTACAGACAGAAAGCTGAGAAAAAAAATTACCTGCTCTTATCCATTGGAGTTGTATTAGTTGTCTTCAGATATTTAATCACCATTCCTTAGAAGGTACCTTTTCGTCTATGGTCACAGTTTAAGACCTGAGTTTTCTCCTCATCTATTCTATGTTTAGCTAGTTCCAAAGTTCTGGTTCTTTCTCTCTTCTCATTCTATGCATTTCCCTTGAGTAAGCCAATTACTTTTCTCTTTCCTTTTTTTTTTTTCCCTGTCACTATTCTTCCTAGTTGTGGCTAGATCTCATCTTCAGCTGCTCATGTGTAATCCCTCAAATGAAGAAGCTTTGGCTTCTGGCACCAACCAAGCCTTGATTCACTGGGCTGGGATCCTTTGCTGAAATTAACTCAGCTCTTTGTTAAGAGGCAACTGAACAACTTTGTCTTTTCCAGCCTGGGAATTTTGATATGGTCATTGAACTTTACAGTCAAAACAAATGTTAAGTGCTTAGGCTTGTTTCCAGTGGTTCTATGTTTGAAAAGGCTTTTTACAAAGTTGTTTTCATATATCTATTCAAGTGTCGATGCTGAGGAGAAACAGCCTATTGTAGAGAAAATAAAATGAAATAATTAAAAAGTTGCAGAATATAAAATGACTGAGATAAAAGCAAGCAGGTCTGTGGGTGATAATGGTTATCTGTGGGCAATAAACTGAAGTGAGAACAAGTCATGACTCATGATAACATTCAAGTGGAAGGAAGTAAATTAGATGTAGACAAGGCCAGATGTAGAAAATTACAAACACATGCAAGGCCGGACAGTACAAAGGGAGGGCAGGGGCTGTATTTTATCTTTATCAGTTAGGTGAAATTACACTTTCTATTAACAGCATGAGTTTAGTTAGAGTAGCAAGTGAAACCAGGAGGTGCAGCTGAGAACTATGCAAAGGCCATTAGAAATGGGTATGGACTGGGAATGCATCACTAAAGGCATATTATGTACCAAATGCTATTACATATATAATCTCATTTAAGCCTATGACAACCTTGCGAAGTGTGACTAGCTGTCCCCTTTTGATGGGAATGTGAAACTCACATATGTAATATTTCCAACTCTTTACTGCAAATAATTGGTGGTTTTGACATAAAAGCCCAGTTCTGCCTGACTTTAAAGGCTTCTTCTTCTTTCTAAATGTGCCACACTCTTCACAACTGCTGAGTGACAGTATAAATGACATCTAAAATAGTGGAGCAATACCAGAGTGTGGTTGGATCCAGAAAGAAAGTGAATCACCCCAAATATTTTGTATTTCTTCTCTCTTTCTGCCCCTAGCACTCACTGATCATCTACATTGGGCCTCCAATCTCATATGACTATTTGGGTGTCCTACAAACAGGTCAGATTGAATGTATCTAGAAGTCACTGAAACACTTTACCCTGTCATATTTTTTATTTTCTGCCCATTTTTTCCAGTCAGAAATTTAATTTTCCCAAACTCTTTGTCAATCCTCATGCAAGTCTTATCAATTCTATCTTAAATACATTTCCATTTTCTTCTTTCTTCATCCATTCAATCTCAACTTCATGTCAGGCCAACCTCCTCCGTGAAGATTACTGCAGAGTTCCTCACGGGTCTCTTTGTCTTCCATGACCCACTCTCTAAATCAGCATTCTGCACTGTAGACAGAGACATGTATAAAACACAAACATGTCCAACTCCTTCATACGTCCTCTTTCCTTTAACTTGAAGTTCAATGTCTTTAACATATTTTTTAAGACAGCATTTTTGTATATGAGGGTTTTGGAAGGTGGTTGGATCATGGAAGCGTGCCATTCAGCAGTGGATTCAGTTGCGTATGTCATGAGGAGTTGGGCCTGGTTAGAAGCAGGACTTTGGAGATTTGAATTAGAAGGGTTGTCTCCCTCTCTCCCCACTCCTTCCATTCTCTGTTTTCTGGTTGACAGGATGTGAACAGTTGTCCTCCGTCACGCCCCTCTGCCATGCTGTTTCTTCCTTGGAGCCAGCTGACCACGAACTATAACTGTGAGCCTAATAAAACTCTTTTAAATTGTGGGCGTGGTCCCATTAACAAGGAAGTGACTAAGACTTATGGGATATCACCCCTTTCTACTTCCTACTCAGTCAGTAACTCAGAAAAAAAAAAGACGGCATTATCTACAGTATTGTGCTTTCACTATCAGATGACAATGCTCTTCGAACATGCCATTCTTTCTAGTTTTTTGCCTTTCTCCCCTTTGGACTAATTAGTCCCTCTTTATCATTTAGAAGTCTGTGTAGGTATATCCTCCGCCACAAGCCCCTAAATCCAAAGATTTAGTTAATAATACCTCCAGCGGCCCTTGTAATGTGTCCTCATCATAGTTTTCATGACACTGCATTTTAGTGGATGAATTTCTGTCTGCATAAATTGTCAGGGCCTTAAAAACAAAGATCATGTCTGAGGACAAAAATCACTTATTAGTACTGAGTCTCCTGAAACATGATAGATATCTAACAAATACCCTTAACCAGATGTTGTTATGAATGCAAATGAATGTGCAGGAGATGTATTAGGATGCGTTCTTAGAAGGAGGAATGTTCACAGGGAGAGACTGACCTCCACACAGGCTCATGGAAGCTCCAGTTGACCTGAAGGCAGCTCTGAATCTGACATAGTTGTTTGACCCCGAGTGGAGGTGAAGGAGATCAGACCTTTATAAACCTGTGTTGACTACCAATTGGCTATGGATGTGATCTTGAATGAGAAGGCTCTTTTCCTGCAAGGCAATCTCCAAAGAGGGCTGATAGCTGAAGACAGCCTGCCGGCAGCATGTCTAACAGCTGGAGAATGAATCCTTCATTTCTAAAGGGAAATTTTATTTTTCAGTATTTATAATCATTGTTTTAATACAATCAATTTAATGGAAAATTTATGCAATTTAATTTTTAATCATACTTGTATTTAACAATCTGCTCCCAAATTCCTGAAAATTGAACAGTTGGCTCTTGTAAGTTAGAGATAAGCCAGCTCCAGCAAACAACTGGATGTGTCTATCAAATTCCATCTGTACGTCAGCCAATTCTAGTTCATTTATGACCTATACATTTCTTAATTTAGTATGAACATTGTTTTGACTGTAATGGTGGGTTACACTTAAATTATTTGCAGTTTATGGCAAAGACAAATTCATTTTATCTCTCCTCTCCCTCCTTCCCTCCTTTCCTCCTTTCTTCCTTCTTTTTTGCTTTTGAGATAGAATCTCACTCTGTAGTTTAGGCTGGACTTGAACTCATTATGTAGCCCAGGCTGGGCTTGAACTTACAGCAATTCTCTTATCTCTGCCTTGTGAGTGTTGGACTACATTACACCTGGCAACAAAGTATTTCTTCTTTTATGTACAATTTATCCAGATACTTAGAGATATCACCTTTTACCTTTAAAGGGTGATTTGAGGGGCACATCTCAATGTCTGCTATAGATGGATCACTAACTGGACCACACTCCAACCTGTTAGCTCTAGGCTTAACTAAAGTAAAAAATATTCTTGTGAAAGCTATAGGAATATTTCCTGGGGAGCTCATCATGCTTATGTGTTTTCTAGTGAAGACACAATTCGGGAAATGATCTCATCTTTTCTAAAATTGACTGTCCTCTACATATTCTCTATCTCAAAATTTAGATTCACAAGACCTAAATAGTAATATGTGACACCCATTTAATGAGATGCCTATTGGGCCAGAGACAGCATAAAATTTTCAGAAGGAATAACTAGCTTAGCTGTCCACTCTGTCTCTCTAAGCCTCTGTACCACCTCCTGTCTCCTTCATCAGGAGAGTTTAGCTTTGGGAAGATAAGAGCTATATTAAGTACAATAGCTGCTCTGGAATACAAATCTTATGGCCCATAAGAACCAATATCTCTTGTAATTGGGCCTGGCATAGCTTCCAGATCCATATGCTCAGTTTTGAGTCTCTCTGTTCAGGGAATCTTATATCCATGGCTTCCTCTATGTGTCTATGCTTCATTCACATAGTTCCAGACCAGATAAAATTTATCTATCATGGGGCTTTATGATCATAATTACTGTCTGTTAACATAAATGAGATTCCAGTTTTATCAGGTATCAGGAGAAAGAGCAAGAGAGTTAATCTAACATCAAATTTATCTTTATAGAAGGAGAAAAGGGTTGGCTCACTCTTTACTATATTATCTGATCTTCATCATGCCATATGATGCAGTTACACCAGTTGATATGCAAGGCAGAGAAGATAACCTCTAGCAAGCCTGCTTTCTGCCTGTTTCACCTTTTCTTTTTATGCTTCTGAATATAATTGAGATTTGTTAATCTTTCCATCTCTGAGGCCAGTCTAGAGCCTTGAACGTAATAGATACTCATCAGAAAATTCATTCAGTTCACAAGAAAGAAAAAATGGGAAAAGTCAGAAGAAATACTTCCATATTTTTGCCTATGCAACATAACAGCTGTAAAGATTTTAGTACATGTTTTTGCAATCATTCTTAATGTTCATGTTAAAAGTCGGTATGTAATGATACTACAGTGAAAGTTCCTTGCCTTTATTTCAGATATATCTTTAAAAGTAAGAATATTGCATTACTAGGAGGCTGTTTCTGCCTTAACTTATGAACCTGAACATAAATGCTCTGTTTGGAGATGCTTTGTTGATGGATTGTTCTACAGTTATTAAATGTATACAACCTGCTAGACTATATGGTAGAGACATGAGGAGGGAAAGAAAAATACAGTTTATTTTTGCCTTCAGAGAAGCTCCCTGCCCTTTATGGGAAAGGAGGCTCCTGCTCATGTTTTATTTCCCACAAGGTAACTAACCTTGTCTGTAACATGTTCGGTTTGGTTGGGATGTTTTTAGAGGACCTACAGAGAAAGGCTCATTTAGAAAGTTTCTGCAAGGAAGTCAGTTTGTCAAAAATAAACAGGCAAATAATCCCTGAAGATTATCTCACCTAAGTAATATAATTTTAACATGATATCCAGCTGATCAATTGGGAAGGAAGCACATCAGCTGGTGGGGAGTGAAAGTTAGTGGCTTGGTTGTCATGGAAACTCTTCTTCCAGACCAGGAAAAAAGCCATTCGTGGGGAAACATGCCATGTGAATAATAGCCCATTTCTCCATGATCTATTCTTTCTGTTGATCACACGTCAACATCCCACTGGGGCTTGGAGGAGAGAGAAATGCAGGCATCTTGGTCACACAGAGGAAGGAAATATTTCCCTCTGTGCAGAGAAAGACCCAGGGAAAATGGTTTTAATAAGAAGTGTGCAGATAAAAGTTGGAAACCTAAGATTATAAATTTATTTTTTTCTTTTACAATTTTTCTTTAAAAAAATGACTCCTTACATGTTGCTAAAAAGGTTTATTCTTAGCCCCCCCATGGATGCTGGGTTGGGAGGACAGTTGTTGATATTAAACCTTGACTGGCACTTGAAGTACTGACTTCAGGAGCATCACAGCGTGTCTTGCAATGAAATGAAGTGTGTGACCTCTTTAGCTTTATTATAAAAAGCCAGAGTTAAGGAGTGAGGATAAGATGATCAGTTTTTCAAGGAGTTCTTAAGACATCCATAAATAAAATTTTAGTGTGGTCTATCTTGGTTACTATTTTGAATTCACTATAAATGCTTACCATTCTTGCCAATATCTTTCTATATTTGCCCAAAATAAATCTGAATTTACAATAATGCTAATATACAAAATACTTAAGCAACCAAAGGTAGAGTTTTACCTTTCTAATTGTATGTCCATCTTCAAAATTAATTCTAGTTATGTGTTTACATTTTCAATTATCTTTTCTATATTGGAAGCCCTTCAGTGCTTTGAATGGTACCTTGTTCATCTTTGTAAATAATATAGCATGATGTCAGGTTGATAAATGTCGATTTATAGTGATGTTTTATGTACCAGACTCTGGTATATATTAGTAAACACTGATTGTTCAGTGACTAACTGGATGGATAAATGGATAGATGGATGGATGGGCACTTGGCTATATTCTGGATTTTCTTAGGTTTATTTGCTTTGGAGAACCAAACAATTATTTCATGGGAATAACTTCTATACATGCTTACACTATAAATAATAAGCTATACTATAAATGCTTACCATTATTACACGTGTTTTCCCAGTGGCAACTTTTGAAGCTGCAGAAAATAATTTTAAAATGGGACTGTAGTAAAGATAACTTGATAAATCATTATAGGATAGTACAGTCTTATTTCTGTTTCCTATTGTTGAATTTATCACTTGAAGTCTTACAGGTTAAATGAGACCTACTGATGTATTTATTATATACCAACCATCTATAGCAGTTTCTTCAGTGTACGTTTCTATTTGTGAACAAATACCAAAATATTCACTGCACAAAGAATTAGCTTGTCTTGCTGGCAGTAATGAGACAATAACTCAAAATGTCTCCAATGTCCGAGATTAGTTTCTCTAATCACAGCATTCCCCAGCCTTTCCCACTCTTCTTGGGAACTTAGCACACTCATTTATTCTTTAGACCACGAACCTCTGCCTTTCCGTCTTTTGTCTGCCTTTACACACAGCCTAAACCTTTCCATCTCAACACTTCCTCATTCTTTTATTTATTAATGATTAATGCTTTGCCAAGTTTCAGTTCTTGCCTGATTTATTAGATTCTTTTCATAAGTTGAAAAACATTTCCTTATTAATTCTTTCAATAATAAACTCTAATGTAATGCAGCAGAGACAGACAGTTTAACATGATTGAGAATATTTTCTCTAAAAAATAGAAAGATTCTTAATCTGGAGGGAAGTGGATTTCTTGAAAGTATATATAAAATAATGGATATATGAGCATTCATTTTTTTCTAGACAAGAGGTTCATATATTTTGTAAAGTTTTCTAGTCAATGATATCATGAACCAAACAATCAAATTATATGGAAGTGCCATGTTTTTTGATGGTACTGGGGTTCAGACTCAGGGTCGGTACTGAACTACAGCCACAGACCACTTATTTTTTTAAAAATTTTTAAAAAATTTTATTTAAGGAGAAAAAGGAAAAAAAAAGCAGAAAAAGGGTACAAGTAATACAGAATTTCAGAAAAAAAAATAAACAGTAGGAAATCACTAGTTAATGGATTACATATTGTCATCTTAGAAATATTTGTTCAAGTTACAAAATTAAAGCTTATATAGTGGACATTCAAACAGTGAGACCAAACAGTTCTGTTCAATGATCCAACAAAACTCAGTAATATTGTCTATCTTATACACTTAAATATACATGCAGTTATATCGTTTAGAGCACTTTCTTTTCCTCTCTTTTGTACAATATTACACATTTTGGGTTTTATTGCTCCCACAGTTCTTATTACTTTTTTTGGAAGAGAGTAAAACCAAATGTGACATAACAGAACAGAGTCGGTCAAATCAAAAGGGTGGACATAATAATGTAAAAACAATAATACAAGGTGATCAACAATGGTTACCATAATGCCTCCCGCTATCTCTAATAGAATTGCCTATATCATTAGTTATAATAAAATTGAACAAAACAGTAAAGAACGAAACCAACAAAACCAAAACATTGGAGACATTATAGGTCTTCAAAAGTAGATAATAGTCAACCAGAATGGGCATCATAATGAATCCCACTATCTTCACAGCTGTTGCCTATACTTTTGAACCTGGTACTGTCAAGCAAAACAGAATAGAGGAACATCAGTCAAAACAAGATGGTGAGAGCAATACAGGGCTTTAAATCAAGTTAATAGTAAATCAAAGTGGGTTACTATAATATATCCTGCTATTTTTAAATTTATTTTTCCCTTAATTAAAAGGATAAAAATAAAAAAGTAAATAATAAAATGGAGATTGAGATAAAAGAGGGCATAACAACAAAATAGTGCAGAAAAAAACATAACCATTTAAGCAAAATAGTGTTTTACCACAAGATAATCCCAACATAAAAGTAGTTACCATATTCAGACCACTTATTTAAAAAAATTTTTTTTATTATCTTGAAGGTAGTGAAATGCAACAGAACAAGACAGAAACAAAGCCAATTGAGACAGTGCAGTGAAATTGGTACAGAATGTCACAACAGGTTACCGGGACAATAGTAATAGGTACCGTGGTATATCTTGTTATCTTCACAATAGTCACTCCTTCAATCAGGTATCACAAAATCAAACCAAATATGAACATTATAGAACTTATCAGAACAGAATATTGAATAGAGCAATACAAGCAATCAGAACAAAACCAAATAGTGACAACAATATTTGCCCTCAAAGAGATGGTAGAAGGATCTCCCCCTATTTGCCGCCCTGCATACGGTCAACCTCCCAAGACAGGCTCAGACCCCTGGCTCCCATTTGCTAACAGGAGGGTGGTTTGGGATGTTTGATTCTCAGCTCGGTGCCAGTAGGCCCATGGCTGCTTACCAGGGAGGCGAGCGGGTTGCTGCTTCCCAGCACCCTAAGTTCCAACGTGGCGCGGATCTCAGGAGACACTGGCTGGTTTTTTCCCTGGGGTGGCCACCACTTGCCTGAGCCACGGCTGCTTACCAGGGACCACTTACTATTTTGAAACAAGATTTCGTAAGTCACTAAGTTGCCTAGACAGGACTTGAACTTGTGATTCTCTGCCTCAGGCTTCTAGAGTGCGAGGATTATAGGTATGTACCACCACACCGAGCTGTAAAAGCCACTTTTGATAGGAATAAGAATAAAAAGCCAGAGATAGGGGATTCATAGACTCAGAGAAAGCCTGACTGCAGAAATTTGCTCCATGAATTGGTCAGAAATTACCTGAAAGTTAGCTGGGACCTTGTAGCCTCTCAACAATCTGTCCATTTCTCTGTGACCCTTGGTCATACTGTTTCTTCTTCTATCTTTTCACACCAATTTTATTCTCATTCAAAATCCATTTGAGCTTGGTGTGATAGTGTACACCTGTAATCCCAGCACTCAGGAGGCCAAGGCAGGAGGACTGGTGTGAGTTTGAGGCCTGCCTGGGCTACACTGTGAGTTTAAGTTTGGCCTTAAACTTAAACTTGAACTTAAACTTAGGGGGATCCTGCCTTAAAAAACAACAACAACAACAACAACAACAACAACAACAACACCACCTAATGAAATAAAACAAGACAACCTCCAAATCTACAAAAACAAAAAACAAAACCAAGCAGCTCAGTTGGTCTCAGGACAGTGAAGTACTCTTGAAGTCATCAAAAGACAGGTATGCTTTTCTTGCTCACTACATGGGTCCTTTGTACATAGGTCTCTGGTACTGGAGGCTGAACTTAAGGCCTCACAGATGCTGGCTAAATGCTGTACCACTAACCTGCATTCCCATTCCTAAATAGACACTTTCACTTTGCATATTGCTATACAGAAAATTTGTTGTCTTTTTATAATGCTAGCAATAAGATACAGTAGTTAGATACACTGACAATATATGAACCACCTCTAAGCATTTAGGTTTCTGTAGAGAATGATTTACCCAGTGAGGGAGGAAGACGAGAATTCCCATGAACAATACTGGCAATGGTGGATTTATTGTGGGGCACTTTTTTTTTTTTCATGCTCAAAGAACAGAATTGTCTTTGCATATGACAAAGACCACAAAGGCCAATTTGTTATTGGAAATATTTGCCACTAATCAAGCTTACGTTGTGCTACTTTTTGGTAGGAAGGGCAAGGGAGTTGTTATTATGATGTGTTTTGAAACAGAATGGTTTGTGCAGAAACTAGCAAAACCATATCAGAATCCTGATAAACTTGTCTTGTAGAATCAAACTTATTCTTTCATTGTACATTACACATATGCTGTTTTAGAAGAATACAATTTATATTTCAATTATAATAGTAATATTTTCTCATTATAAAAAATGTCAGGGAAAAACATAATCCTAAATACCCAGAGACAATCACTGCTTTCATTACCTCAAACTTTAATTTGTTTAGATTATATAAATTAAATATTTTTAAAAGATGAAATTAAGAAATTCAGACATGCAAAATGTAGGGAAATAAAGTGACTCACAACTTTTACTACCCAGAGATGATTACTTTTAATATGTTGGCCTTAGAATATTCAGAAATAACCCTAAGTACTTTCAAGGCTAATAACATCTGCTAGACAGACATAGCCTCTTTAGCAAATGGTGCTTGGAAATCTGCTTATCCACATATAGAAGAATGAATCCAGAGCCAAAATTTCTCATCCAATACTAAAATCAAATCAAAATGGATCAAAGTTCTAGACATGAAAACAGAAACCTAGAGTTTAATGAAAGAAAAAGTTGGTAAATTATTAAAGAGGTAGGAATAGGCAAAAATTTCATGAAAGTTGAGCATGAAAACTTTGAGCATGAACAGAACCTCAATTGTGCAACACACAATATCAATGATCAACAAATAGGACTATATCAAGTAAAAAGCTTCTGCATAGCAAAGGAAACAACCAATTTGAAGAGACAGCCTATAGCATAGTAAAAAATTTTTTTGCCTGCTACTCCTGGACAGAGGACTAATACTTTAGAATATAAAGAGCCCAAAAAAATTAGATCCCTCAAAATAAAAGACCTCATTAAAGAATGGACAGTTAAAATGAAGACACTTCTCAGAAGAAGTATAAATGTCCAAAAAGTGCATGAAAAATATGTGTAGCATCTTTGGTCATTGGAGAAACAAAAACCAAAACAACTCTGAGATTCTGTCTAGTAAGAATGGCTATCATCAACAATTTGAAAAACAACAAATGCTGACAAGGTTGTGGGAAAAAAAGAAACTCTTCTACAATGCTATTGGGAATGTAAACTAGTGTAGCCACTATGAACACACGTGTAAATATTTCTCAAAAAAGTTAAAGTGAAATTCCATTTGACCCAGTTGTAGCTCTTCTAAGTATCTCTCCAAAGTCATCATATTATAGTGAAGTATGCACATCTATGTTTAGATCAGCACAGCTTACCGTAGTTACATTGTGTAAGTGGCCTATATGCCTATCAACAGATGAATGGATAAAGAAAATGTGTTATATGTACACAATGGCACAGTGCTCAGCCATAAAGAAGCAGAAGTTTTAGTTATAGGAAAGTGAACATCTCTTGAGACTAAGTGGAAGAAATCAGACACAGAAGGTTAAGTATTACATGGTTTCTCTAATCTGAAAGACCCAAAATACAGGTAATGCTTTTTTTTTTTTTGAGACAAGGTCTTGCTATGTAGTTTACACTAGGCTGGACTCACTATGTAGCTTAGGCTGGCCTTGAGTTGCAGTGATCTTCCTGCCTCAGCCTGAGTACTCAGATTACAGTACTGAGATTGCAGATGTGCACCACCACACCTAGTGATTCTGGTAATTTAAAGAAGAAGATAAAAAGATGATAGGAAACAGGGAGCTAGATTCTGTGGGAATGGGAAGGAGATTGAGGGAAGGAAGGAGAGAGGAAGATGGGTGTTAAAAATGATGAGGATGCAATATAGATACTGCAATTCCCCAGGATGAGTGTAATTATTATGTATCATACAAAAAATACAAAAAAATCCTTGACTTTAGCCCTTGTCTAGGTTATATGTTTGTGTACAGATACTTAAGATACACATTTTAGTTTTTAACACAGAGGGAACGATATTTATTAGGTTATAATAATAATTATTATCTTTTTTGAGAAAAAAAGATACAGAAAAGCAAAAAGCAAAAGAGACAAACAACAACAATAAACCCAATACAATAACAGTATAGGTTTACAAAACAAGATGATAGGAATTTGACAATGGTTGTAATAGTGCATATTGGTACCTTCGAGAGGGTTGATTAGATTAACAGATATAGACATGTAAAATTGATCTATATTAACTGCTTTCTAATAACTAATCCAATTGGTAGATAGAATGACTATACTCATATGATTAGCTCATAAGAGTATTAACTGTATATATATACACACAAATTTATGTCTTTTTCCCTTTTTCTTTCCTTTTACCTCTTTCCCCCCCATCCCAATTACTTTTCTTCTTTGAGCAGTTTCTTACCCTTCACAGTATTGTAGATTTTGGATAGTACACACTTTGTTCAGTTTCTTACACTAGGGAGACACAATGGTATTTATACATGTGAGCTTGACTTATTTCACTTATGAATATGGTCTCAAGTTGCATTTATTTACTTATGAAAGTCTTGATATAATTTTTATTATTAAGACTTCCCTTTAATATGTCTACACAAAAAAAAGGATTTTTTGTTTTGTTTTGTGTTTAAGACTGGGTTTCACTATCCAGTTCAGGCTAACCTTGAGCTCACTTTGTAATGCAGGCTGGTCCCAAATTTGTAACAAGCTATCTGCCTCAGCCTCCTGAGTGCTGGCATTACAGTGTGCACCACCACACATAGCTACTAAAGTATTTTTATAATACTACCTTTTACTGAATACATAGTAGTCACACTGTATTATACTGTAGTTTTCTAATTTTTACAACTGGAATTTTATATTTTTAAATTTAATTTTTGATAGACATATAACATTTACACATATTTTTGAGGACAATAGGATGTTTGGTTCATTACTCAGCTAGTTAATATAACTACCACCTTAAAGTTCTATCATTTGTTTATGATGATTACATTCAAAAGACTCTTGTAAATATGTTGAGATATTTAATGTACTATTTTTCACTAAGTTTATCATGGTATGGACACAAAATTCATTTTTCTTTTATAGCTACAAGATTGTACCTCTTGATCAGTCCCTTCCCTTCTCTTTTCCTTGCATTCCCCCCAGTTTCTGACAATCACTGTTCTACCCCAAAATCTAGGAGGCAACTGTTTTTAGGTTCTGTGTATGAGTAAGATTATACCATGTTTGTCTTTCTGCTCCTGATGTCACTTGCCATCCTTCCAATCCATCCGTGAAACCTCTTAACAAACTTCTTAATAAACTCTTAATGTCTATTTTTTCATTTTTTGAGGATAAATTCCTGCAAGTGAAATTTATGTGAAGAAATGTAGAATAACTTTCATTCCCCTTGAAAGTACAGGAATTATGCACCTTGTATGTTATCGTGCATGGGCACTGTATATAATTGCACAAGTATTTGTTTTTATTTTGGTCAAAAACAAGCACTGTCATTGTGGTGAGTCAGTTGGTTGGAAGGAACAGATATTCATTACTGTACTTGGAGTGAGGAATTTTTCAGGAAGTTTGTGTTAACTGGGCTGTTTTCAGAAGACAACAGAAAACCAAATGCTCAGAAGCCTGGTGCTGAATTGGATAGAAGAAGGGTTTTCAAGGTGAAGGACAACTCTGGCAGTCAGATCTTCTCATTCTATTCTCTCAGCAAGAGAATTTCAGTTCACTACTTACCACTTTCCCATTTTGGGGTCTCATCTGGCATTTCTTACTACTTCCTCCTCTTATTTCTAAATGCTCACTTTCTGTTTCTTACATTTACATTTCCAAGTAGGGAATGACTTATTGGCTATGCGCACTATGATTGTTCTTTTTGGGCAACGCCTTTGTTCTGCACATCTCATAGATCTCCAAGCCCTGTTGGCTGTGACCCTAGAAGCAGGCATTGGAAGGGTGGAAAACTGTAATGAACCTCCTCCAAAGAGGGACATTTTGTCTTTTCGGGGAACAGGCACTAAAAGCAAATTAGACTTTCTTCTAACACTGTTATTTTTTACTTTAAATTGTGTTCCCTTGCACATAAACAGCGCTGAATGAATTTCAGGTAAATTATATAAATTCTATACCATTTGTAGTTCTTATTTTATAAATTTAGTATTAATACATTGTATTGCAATATTAAAATGTAGAAAATTTGAAACCTGTTATTATGCAACAGAAAATATTTCATCAACATGATATTTTAATTTTCCATTGGTTTGAATCAAACAACTTTTAATTTGGAAAATATATTGGAAATCCTTAAATTACTTACAATAATTTAGTCCTGCCATTAAATTTATAGCACAAGTGAGTAGTTAATGCAGAGATAGCAAGTTTGTCACTTTTTAAATTAAATGTAAATTGATTGTAAAGGAAGAATTATTGAGCATTTGAGAGATATATCTAATGACCATATAATTAGGTGGAAATTACATATGCAAGGAATGCTCAATTTAAGCCCTGTTATATTAACTCTATAAAAAATGTGCAGACACTTTATTCACATTTATCAAGAAAGCTTACACAAAGATAATTAGAAATCACCTTTGAAATTGGTAGTTTTGATAGATATATCCATTGATGTCAATCTTTATACAAATAGCACATTAAATGGAAAACTATTACACAGAAGATAGTTTATCAATAAAAATAAAATTTCACATTTTGTTTGCAAAATTGATTACTTGCCACTTATCTTTTTTCATTTATTAAAATTGAATAATTTGTTTTGCCTTGTTGATAATTAAATAGCCATAATACTCAATGAATCTCAATTAAAGTTGCTGGTGGCTAACGATCAATTTGTAAAAATATTAGCAATGATATAGTAGGTAACCAGAAACAATAAAATCTGAACTTATTTTACTGAACTGAGAGATCTCTTTAAATTTCATTTATATATACTTAGGATTAAGAAAACTTCTAACAATTTGAATAATGATCTTTTTTGGGGAAGATGTAATCACTTGGTAGAATATCATGTCAGAATTTTTATCTTATGAAAGCACTGACTGATTGAAGACTATTCTTAGGAAAAGTAAACATTTCAAGCCAATTCACAACATCTATCAAAAGCTGATTTGTGATAAAATACATAAAGTTAGAAAGTAAATAATGAAGATGATAGTAATTCTAGTAAGTCAAAACATCAAGGCTTGGGGTAAATATGAGCAATGTATAATCAGCCCTTTTATCTACCCAATTACTGCAAAATTTCAGTGAAATAAAATAAAAACAAAATTCAGGAAAATGATAGCAATCTTGGCAGTTATAGAATAAAAGGATCCAAAAAACTATATTATTTTTCTTCTAATGGAAAATCAAACCTATTAATGAATCAAAAAATTAATTTGAGTCATGTAAATATTAACAGCAAAGTGGAAAATACCAGAGACCAGCACCTTTAATGACAGTAAATATTTCCTGTGGAAATTATATGTTTAAGTGTATATATATGCAAAGTGGAGTATAAACTAGATGTCTATTGTAGGTCATGGCCCAACCTTGAAGAATGGTATGCAATATATGATGATAAAAAACTTAATTTGTGGTCAGACTCACAGTATGTGCAGATATACAGCTGTGAGTATCACTGAATCAAGCTGTCTAGCTTCAATGTTTGGCTTCAGCATTTAATAGTTGGGTTATAAGGAATAATTTTCTTGAACTCTTTTATTTCCCATTTATAAATATATGTAACAATAGCATCTAACTCTTGCAAATTTAAATAGGAATGAAAATATCAAAAAGTTAACTCATGGCAAACTCAAAATAATGCAACTCATAAAATAATCCAAGTAAAGTTTTTCAGAGACTTCCACTTGTGACTCGAGTTGAGAATAATGGGTGGTGAATTTGCCATTCCAACTGCAAAACAAATACAAAATAATCCCTATCTTCCAATCTGTACAAAAATATATAAAACCATGTTTTTTTTTTAGACACTGTAGCCTAATAATTAGTGATACAGGAGTTAGAATTCTATCAGGCAGTAAAGACGGTGCCCCCAAAATGGAGTTTGCCCCCAAAATGGGTGAGTCACCACCCTCCAGGGATCTTACAAAACATCTGCCAGTTGTCCTTTGAGACCTCCTTAGAAAGTGATAAGGCAGACCATTGGGTCAAGGGCATATGGATTGTGCATGGACCCTGTGTAGATTGGACCCTCCAAAACATGTAGTATCCTATAAGGTAGAGATTATAATGCTTACTTGACATCCCTGAGCTTCCTTCTAAATCTCTGTTTTTCTTTGTACCCTGTGCTGGCAGTAGTGGCTTTATTTATTTTTTTATTTTTATTTTAAAGAGAATAAAACCAAACCAAACCAAACCAAACCAAACCAAACCAAACCAAACCAAACAACACAGAATAAAGCAAGTTAGAATAGAACAATGAAAGCAATACAGAACTTCAAAATAAGATAATGGGAAGTCAACAATGGCTACCATAATGTCTCTTGTTTTCTTCAAAATAGCTGTCCATATCATCAGACATGATAAAATCAACCACAACAAAACAAAACAGAATAAAACCAATCAAAACAAATGAATGAAAGCATATTTTAAAGAGAAGAAAAGCAAACAAAATAAAACAGAATAAAGCCAAACAAAACAAAATAGTGAAAGTGATCCAGGATTTCAAAACAGTATAATAAGAAATCAACAATGGCTATCAAGATATCTCATTATCTATTACCCATACCATCAGATGTAATAAAAAATGTTACCCATACCATCAGATGTAGTAAAATCAAACAAAACAGAACAGAATAAAACCAATCAAAACAGAACATTGAATGAAATAAAACAATAAAATGGAACAAAACAAAACAGGGTCAACAATATTGGGTTTCAAAAACAAGACAGAAGGTAATTCCCCATATTTGCTATATTGCATATTGTTATCCTCTTAATAGATACTCAGACTACCAGCTGCAGACCTGCAAAGTCAATCAAATGATACAAGCATTAAGTTGTTTTTGTACCTCAGTTACTATGAACTTAGCCTGTTCTCTGAATCTTCTGGTTACTTAAGGGGTTGGAGGGGGTGTTATTTTCTCCCAGCCTGTGTACTGTTTGGCTCACAAGAAGGGCAAATTGGCTTCTTGTTATTCCTCCCAAGCCTAGCATGGCTTCTGCCAACTCCTAGGAAGGGCAAATTGACTTGTTTCAGCTCCCCAGCCCTGTATAGTTTGTGCTTGCTCATGGGAAGGGCAAATTGGCTTCTTGTTACTCCTCCCAGGGATCCTTCTAATCTCTTAAAGACCTCTTGACAAAGAGCCCTTTGTTGGTATCTACTCAGAAGCCACTTCTGGCTAATGGGAGCTTTACTTTTTTGCCTTTATATCTTTTAAGTAAATTTACTTGAACCCTGATCCCTCCTCTTTCCCATGGTTTTATTCTTTGTCACTGTAGGACATGAACCCAGTATTCTGATAGCAGTACACATAGGCAGTGGAGGACTGTTCCTGAGAGATAGAAAGCAAATGAGACGAATTCTCTGATTGTATCAGTTTGCTGCCCAGAGAGAGCCTCCTGGCTACCATGTGGGAAGGGAAAACCCAGGTAGAGCCCGGAAGACTTCCAGCACTGAGAACAGAGTTGAGAGACTAGAGACACAAGGCAGTTGGAACTGAAGGAAAGCAGTGCTGAAGATGTAAATGCTTCTCACAGACAGAGAAACGCAGACAATACAGAATATTTCTTGAAGATTTGAGTATCAACCAATGCATATGTGTACACGTAAGGGTGTGTGTGTGATATCTACCCAAGGCTAGACAAAGAGTCCTCTGATAGGATTAAAGGGAACAATGTTCAGATCTCACACAGAGCTTGTTCCCATATAGTCGAAAAAGTCATTATTCACTGAGCATTGAGTAGAATTCTTAGTAGTTTCTTGCTTTAGTTTTGGGAGATACAGTAACTAGGGTTAGACTAAAACATGGCTCTGGTCCTCCCTAATAAGTGTTAAGAGCAGAATTTGAGAATATCAAATCATTTATCAGTAACTAAACCATGCAACCAGAATAAAGCTCAATGATATTTGCATGAATAAAAAAATATCCAGTACTCAAGAAGCTAAAATGTAAAATGTCTAGCATCTAGTAAGAAATTATGAGGCAAATAAGGAAGCAGGGAAATACAGCCTAGTTGGAGGAGGAAAAAAATTAGCCAATTAAAGCCAGTTCATAACTGACTGGTAGGGCCAAGGAGATAGCTCAGTGGCACAGAACCTGCCTGGCAAGTGTGAAGTCCTGAGTTTGATTCCCAGTACTAAAAAAACACAAAGTACTGACCAGTATTAGAATTAGCAGAGGATAACATAAAATGTTGTAATAACTGTTTCATATAATTAATAGAAATATGGAAGACACAAAAAGGTGCAAATGAAACTTCTAGAGATGGAAATAACAATGTCTAGATGAAAAATACATTGACTAGAACTAATGCCAGATAAGAGATTGTGGAAGAAATGATTAGTGAACTTGAAGACATAGCACTAGAAATATAAAAAATTGGACAACTTCAACTGATGTAGGATACATGTAATTGTAGTACACAGGAAGTAGGAGTATACCAAATATAGCTATAGAAACAATACTTCAGATGTTTAGCCAGGTGTGGTGGTACATGCCTGTGATCTGAGCTACTTGAGAGGTTAAGGGAGGAAGGTCACAGATTCTAGCAGTCTAGGCAACTTAGTGAGACCCTATCTCAGTGAATGAGTGAATGAGTAATTGAATGGGGCTAGGAATGGAGCTCAGTGATAAAGCACTTGCCTCCCATGTGTAAGGCCTTGTTCGGTCACCAGTATCCCTTCAATCTAAACTTGATGAAAAGTATAAACCTACAGATGCAAGAAGAAAATTATAGCAAGGCCTATCATAACCAAATTTCTGTAAAGTACTTCCAAACAGTCCTGAGATTTTTCAGAAATGTACAGATAGAAAGAATTACCAGCTGTGATCATTGATTGTGATTATCGACTTGATTGGATTAAGACATACCTACCAGATTAGTAAAGCACACTTGTGGGTGTGTCTTGGGGGTACTGTATTTCTACGGATGATTGGCATTTAGGCCGGCAAACTGAGGGAGGAAGAACTGCTCTGACTGTGAACGGCACCGTCCAATAGAGTTTCAGCTGGAACAAAATGAAAGGGGAAGAAAAAGGAGGAAGTAGGTCTGAGTTTGAAAAGCTCCATTCTGCTCAAATGGGTGCATCTTTGGCAACTATCATCACTAGTGGACATCAGGTTCTGATTTCTCCAGCCTTTCAGCAGTGACTTTCCAGGAAGTTTCTAGGCACTGAATCTCAGACTGGTGTTGCATCTTTCATTCCTTTTTCTCTGAGGCTTCCAGCTTTTGGACTGAGTAGTTACTAGAATACTCCAGCTCACTGAGGGCTAGCTTGTTTTTATCCTATAAGTTTTTCTAATAAGTTCCCTTGCATATCTTTATCTATCCATTTATCTATCTAATCTATCTTTTTTATTAAGTTTATTAGTACATTTAGTACGTTATAGGAATATCATAATGATCCTATTTATCATAGGGAATTTGTACCTGTATATGACATAACTTGATTCTTTTTTTTCCCATTCCTCTTCCCACCCTTCAGGGTCTTGCTTCATAGTGCAGATTGGTCTTGAACTCATTATGGAGCTCAGGCTAGCCTTAAACTGAGGGCAATTCTCCTGCCTCACCTTTCCAAGTGCTAGGATTACAAGTCTGTGCCACTATGGCTTGATTCTGTTTCTCAAGTTCTACCTAAACAATGTACCAGCATACTTGCATTCCAATAAATGATGTGCGAGATCCTTTAGGGAGAAAGAAACCAAATGAAGACGTAAATCAAATGAAATTAAGAGCATGGGAAATGGTAAATACATTGGGAGATATGTAAGGTTATTTTGTAAAAATCTCCTTAAAAGATTATTAATTGTTCAAAGAAAAATAAAGTAATGCATTATAGAAATTATAGCACAAAGACTGCACGGAGAGATGGAAATATACTATTATAAGGTTCTAGTATTCTACCTGAGGTGATAAAATAATATTTTGAAGATTAACTGTGATAACAAACATATACGTATATATAATATATGTAAAATATATATATAATATATAAAACATTAAGGACAATGATTAAAATGAAGATGATGAAAAGACAACAAACTTAGGGCAAAGATTATCGTATTGAATTAAAAGTGCAATCCAATTGTGTGCTGCCTACAAAGAATAAAATTTAAATATTAAGATACAAATTCATTTAAAATAAAAGACTCTAAAAGAGATATAACGTAGTAACACTACTCAAAAGAAGACCAGAGTGTCTATATAATTTTAGATAAAGTAAAATTCAGAGAAAAGGTTATTACCAGGGTAAATGGAGGTCATTTCTTCATGATAAAGGAGGTCAGTTCATCAGGAGGAAATGTCAGTTCTGAATGTGTAAGAATATAATAGCAGAGAGATTCAAAATGCATGAAGCAAACTGACAAAGCTTCAAGGAGAAATAGAGTTTCATAATTGAAGTTGGATATTTCAATATCCCCTTGGAAAAAACAGTAAACATATAGGAGACTTAAATAACAGCCAACCATCTTAATCTAATTGATATTTATGCAGTATTCTTCAAACAACAACACTGTTCTTTTCTAATAGTCACAGAACATTATCAGGAAACACCATATTCTGGACCATGAAACTAATTTCAGTAACTGTAACGGGACTCAAGAGCAACAATGTGTATCCTCCGACCATAATAGAATTAAATTAACAATCAGTGACCAAAATTTATCTGGAAAATCCACAGTACTTGGAAACAAACCACTTGTAAGTTACTCATAGATCAAAGAAGAAATCAGAAAGAATTTTAGAAACTGTTTCTAACTGAATAAAAATAAAAATATCTGAGAATTTGTGGCATGCCCATATGAATAGAGAAATGCATAACATTAAATAGCTATGATATGTATGTAGTGGGGCAGCAAAACCTATTATGAAGTTATAGTGATCATGGTAGTGAGTTGCCATAAAGATAGCCAAATACATCAATGGAAATGAATAATCTAAAAATCAAACTACATTGTACATACATACATACATATTTTTTCATGAAAATGGGAAATGACTATTTTATGATAAACTCTTTTGGTGAGGGTATGAGCCTAGAAATGTAGGCACAAGTATTGCATGTCTTTTTTGAAAAGTTTGGAAATATTATTATTCTGAGCTATATGTTCTATACTATATGGTCATGAAAAATTATATAATGTGATAGAATTTAGAAACTTTAGAGGGAAAGTGGTATGAACGATGGATTGCAGAAGGGGGAAGTTTGACATACAAAATAATTAGAGGATAGTTGGCTGAAGAAAGGAGGAGATGTGAGATATACTAAAATATATTGAACACTTATGGTGTTCTCTGGCTATGAAGAGTTATGGAGTAGGAGGAATCAAGGGTGTTTCACAGATTTTTCTTTCAATGCAGATCAAACCCAGAACCTCACACCATGCACGCTCGGCAAGTTTTCTACCACTGAGCTGTACCCTGATTCCTCAGATAACAAGTTTCTGCCATTCACTGAGGTAAGGAATAGGAGGACTAAATTTTGTAGGGCTTCTGAAAATTCAGTTTTGAATTTGTTGAATTTAGGGCTCTTTAAAGACCCCTAGACATTGTTGTCCAGTAGCCACAAGGATAACTGAGATTAAAAGGATGGAAGAGAGAACTGGTTGCATGCTAAGATTTAGAAGTAGTCAGTATTTGAGTGGAAGTTAAAACCATAGACTTGAAACTTCACAGAAAGAATAAATAGAATAAAAAGTGATAGAAAATGTAAGGTGCGTGTCTGAAGAGTAACAGCATTTTAGGAATAGGCAGGGGGCAGAAGCTACTGAGTGAGTCTAGATTTTGTTTTTGGAGGTGCTTAGGAAGGTGTGTGTGTGTGTGTGTGTGTGTGTGTGTGTGTGTGTGTGTGTAAGTGTGTGTGCTGGTGGCCATAAGTTGTCACACATAGAGAACTTGTCTGGAAGCTGTGTTCCCATTAAAGCACATGGTTTTTACTGAGACTGTTTAAGAGGCAGAGCTGTTGGGGATTAATGTTATCACCTTTTCTTGACACTCTAAGACAGACTCATTAGGGAGACTAAACAGGTAGAATCAGAGATAAGCAAGTAGTGGACATTGGTATCAAATGTTGGAGAACAGACAATAAGATAAGAACTTTAGACCATTAGGTTACAGCAGAAAACAGATTGCACTCTGAAATTGGGTAATTTGAAGTGAGGAGACTTAAAAAAGAGACTTTACCAAGATATGGGGAGAGTATAGGGAAACCCTGTGCCATGGTGCCACTCTCTAAGAGTGGAAGGGGGCTGATACCATAGCTCTTCCTCAGAATAAAGGCACAAGAGCATAGCAGTTACCAGAACCTAGCATGAGAGGGCTTTGTGGATACTTACTGCAGGAGCCCTGAACTTTTTAAAAAGTATTTTTAATTGGCATAATTGTGCAAATGTATGGAGTACAGTGTGATGTTTCAATACTTGTATACAATGTGTAATGATCAGATCAGGATAACTGGTCTACCCATACCCACAATACCTATACCTTTTTCTATGTTGGTAACACTGAAAATCTCTCCTATTTTGAAATAGACTACTAGTCGTTGACAACCATAATTGACCAACAGTACTGTAGAATGCTGTAGAAATTACTTTTATGGTTTAAATCTAATATGGCCCCCAAGTCTCATTTTGTTCAGGGGTGGGCTGTTTGGAAGGTGATGGATTATGAGGATGCTGTGCTCAGCAGTGGGTTAATCTATAGATGAGTTCATAGCTGACTGTGCTGTTTGCAAGTGGGTTCTGGTCAGAGGAGGTGGGTCGCTGGGGAACGTAACAGGCAGGTGTTTATTCTTGTTCCAGCTCTTCCCTTCTCTCTCTTGCTTCCTGGCTGCAGTGGGTAGAGCAACTTTCCTTAACCATGACCTTTCATGCTAATTCTACTGTGGAGCCAGTCTTATGTGTGGGATGAAGCCTCTGAAATTATGAGCCAAAATAAACCTCTTCTTTAAGTCGCAGGTATTTGGTGTTATGTCTTACTGACATAAAAGTGACTAATATACTTCTGTCCGCCCTTGAACCTGCACGCCCATCCTTGTTAACCATCTTGTCTCTCTACTTTTCCCTCTTCCCGTTCTCCCAGCCTCTGATAACAATTACTCTACTGCTGTGCTTCCATGAGATCAGCTTTTTTTTTTTTAGCTTTTATATGTAAGTGAGACAATTTATGTTTGTCTTCCTGTGCCTTATGATTTTACTTAACAGTGTCTTTCAGGCTCAGTTATAGAAAATAAAAGTTGTAGAAAATTGTAGAAAATAAAAGGATTCCATTTCATTTTTTATAGAAAGAGCCCTCTTTCACCGAGGGGCCTCACAAGAACATCGTAGAGGATTATTGTGCTGGGTATGTTTTGACTCCTCCTCTCTCTCTCTCTCTTTTTTTTTTTTTTTTGCTTGCACACTATAGTGGCCAACTCTCATTGGAAACAAGAGAGGTGATGTAGTCCACTACAGCAGCATATAGAACAAGCTGGAGGAGAGATGGGAGTGAATCTGAAGGGAACAGGATAGACTGAGAAGTATCTACTTCAACTCATCACCAAATTGGAACTCTGGTAAACTTTCAGGCCAGCAAAGGGGCAGAAGAAAATTTACAGAGCATAAAATAAGGATGACAATTAGGAGCTATTGTTAAGGGAGAGAGTTTGGAGAATTACTGGAAATAACTTTTTTGGAGATGGATGATAGGTGTGAGTTAAGATTACAGAGCATTACTCATGGTTACGTGCTGAGCCACTAACAAAGAAAAGAATCATTGACTTAAAATAGTGTCTCTATTTTCAAAGATGTCACTGTATTTTTATAGAAGGATGATAAAACCAGATCCGTAAAATAGACATATATTAGGACTTGCCTATAAGAGAATGTATGTATGTTCATTGAAATGTATACAAGCATGCAAGTTCTTTACAACAGTGTTGTGATTGTTGATTCAATGTCTGTATTCTCATCAAGAAAGAAGGAATCTGTATTAGATAGTTTTCTGTCATTGTAACAAGCATCTTAATCAATTTATGAAGAGAAAAGGTTTATTTTGGCTCACAGTTCTAGAGATTTCAATCCATAACTTTTTGGTTCCTTTGCTTCATGAGAGGCAGCATATCATGGTGGGAGTATGCACACAGCAAAACCATTCACCTCCTGGCCAGGAAGTAAAAGAGAAAATATGGAGGAGGGTAAGGTCCACCTTATCCTCAAAGTGTATAGTACCTGTTGTAGTCAGGGCTTACAGGGAATTGATTTAATACAGGATGCATAATTTATAGGAATATTTTATAATGGTCATCAAGGAGTCATTTACAAAAGTCCAGCTGGAGGCCTAGAGCCCACAACGATGTCTCATGAAAGTCTGTATCTTCATTGGTTCTGATTTAGATCAGTTGTGGAAGCTAGAAAGGCTATACCAGCAAGATGGATGGTCTGTGCCAGCAGTCTGAGGGATCTGCACTGCAGCAAGAAAGTGATGCTCAAGGTAAGAACCAGAGCTCTTCTGAAAATAACCATAGCCACCCCCAGTGATAGTATGGACCTGATCTCCTCCGAGGATGATAACAGCTGAGTTCATATCAGGAAAGCCAGTGCAACAAACTTCTTGAGCAGAATCAACAGCACACCATCTTCCCCTCCAGCTATCCTTTTATGCTGTTGGCAGCAATCTCAGGTGGGCCTTCCCCACCCAGAATCATGCCAATTTAGTTCAGTTGGGTGTTACAAATTGACCATTAGTTTTTCTTTTTTTTGATACCGGGATTCCAACTCAGGATCTCACACGTGCCAGGCAGGCTCTAATGTTCACCATTAGCTAATCCACCACACCCACTAAAGACATTTCCTTTAAGAGACCCACCTGTTAAAGGACTACTCTCTCCAACTACTATCACACTGGGGTCCAAGTTTGGGACATTTAAAATACAAACTATCGCAGTGTCCCACTTTAAAAAGTCACTAGCACCTCTTGTGTTCAGGGTTTGAATCACAGAAGGTACTCAGTGGAAACTATTTGCACAGAAAACATTTCAAATGTTCGAAACTAAAAAAATAATCCAAAGACACTCTTACTCATGAATAAAACCCTGTTATATGTAAGGCAGTTAAATAAAATATTTGGCTTTTCAGTGTAGCCTCATCCCTTTTGGTATAGTCCACATTAGCTCACTTTCATCACCTTTTTTCTTGTTAATAAGTAATTTTTCTTAGCTACATTTTAATCCTTCACATTAGGAGACATTTTCATTCTGTTTCTCACTTTTAACTATTGTTATTTATAAGTGTTTGTATGTGCTATTGTGATGTTTGCATTTCTTGTGGGAAGTTGGTATGTGTACATAACACATCTCCATTCCTATTTTTGTCCTTTCCTTTTTTTTTTCTCCCCTCTACCCATGTCTTGATCCTCTTTCTTTTTTTTAGTTTCTATTTGCAGTAGATAATGTACTTCCTGAGTTAAAGGCATCATATTACAGAGATACATGCAGACCCATGTTTATAGCAATACAATTAATAATAGATAAATCTTGGATGCCAGGTCTGTCCATCAACAGACAAATGGATAAAAATGTGATATTTACACACACTAGAGTACTTCTCTGCCTAAAGAAAGATGAACTTCAGTAATTTCTAGGAAAATAGATGGACTTCGAGATCATAATATTAAGTGATGTACACCAGACACAGGAGCATAGTTTCCTTTATATAGAAACCCAAATTAGAAACTAAGAGCAAAATAAAAGGTGGATAACAGACAGTAGTAAGATAAATCTTTCTCAAAGAGGAAGGAGACCAAGAGATGTGTGTGCGGGGACAGAGAATGAAAAAGAAATTAAGATGTGTCATGTAAATGAACCAACTACTCAGAGTTTCATTCTTCTTTGACATGTTGTATCAACTTTGCAAAAATGCTGGAATACCTGGTGTGAAATCTGATTATAAAGATGTTTCTTTCCACGAAGTCTTTGGAAGACTTTTCCAAGAGATCCTCCTAATCCCCTACTTTAGTGGCTCAATTTACAAATTGACATTCTGATGCTAAATTCTAAGACTGACAGAAAAATTTGAACTTGTAAAGCTTTTAGTACATTAGGTTACGTGCGGTTCTTTAGTTTAGGAGATATTATGACTTACATGTTTAGAAATTCTCATTAATTATTTTTTGAAAGAGAAGAGTAGAAAGAATCTTGCCTCTTTTACCCTTTGATTTTTGGCAATTCCCAATTCTGTCTTGGAGTTACACTATTTGAGATCAAATTCTACTTATTTCATTCATGAAACATAAATATCATGAAGCATAATAGCAAATTAATCTGGGCCTAAAATGTTAAAATATAGTGAAACTGGAAATTCTAACTTCTGAAGCAGAAGGTGAAATTAATATCTCTATTATGAAAAGGGGCCTGGCAAATGTCAGCCTGGATTCTGGAATTCTTTGCAAAATAGATAGAAGCATATATGAAAAAATTACTATGTATTAATTAAAATTTAAAATATATTTAAGTAAAGAAAGAAAAAGGAAACAAAAGAAAAAAGAAAAAATGCAAAAACATGATATGAAATTGAACTTAGTAATTTTTTTTGCTTTCAATGGTTTTGTTGAATCGTTAACACTAAAATCTTCAAATCATTGTTCAAGTTGCTACAGTAGGATTAGTAAGCAAAATCATGCAGCAAAAGCAGAATTTTTCTGCTTTCTAAAATATATACATTTCACATTACAAGGTCACTTCTTCAGGAATAGTTTCATTTAAAAAATTACAAAGTGGATTAGCTGAACTGATGTATATTTTGACATAAATATTAGAACAGTTGAAGCAATCAAAGTGATTCTTGAATTACAGACCACTGCACACAATGGACTCCCATGCTGTTCCAGTTCTGAAGCTTTTATGGTCTGAAAATATCCTAATCACAGGATGTGCTATAAATAGTTTGTTCCTAAAAATATTCATTTTACATTTTATTATTATTAAAACATTTAAAGTTATCTGATTATTTGAATTATTTCATTTTGAATATATTATTCTTAGTGTATTTAAAATATTATATAACACTTGTTTTACCTCTAATATTTTTGAGTACTAAAAATTTAGTTTTCTATAGTTACAAATAAATCTTTGAACTGAATGTGGCAGTTTTCTCATATACTTTATTGAAAAGTGATAAAATGGATAAAATTTAGCCATGAGTTGTGCCTATTTCCTATGAAATGTCAAACTTACATTTATTTAAAATTGGAAAGTTTTTTTTAAAGAGGAAATAATATGATATTGAAAGGAAGGAAATAAAATTCTTAGAAAGATCTCTAAAGAGTATTAATAGATGGGATTTGAATGAGACTGATCAAATGCTGGAATGGATGCTTTTCTTTCTTTCTTTCTTTCTTTTTTTTTGATTGCCTACATTGTCTGGAAACTGTTCAGCAGAACAAAGGGTTTTATGGATGAAAGACTGGTATGAAGAAACATGAATGTCAACTCAGGCTCTGAAAGACAGTCTGCTAATGAAATATTCTAAAAGTCATTTTCAAGGTGGTTGAAAGTTCTCACTGATGTGCACCAATGCTTTTGATAATTTTTTTCATATATCAAATAATTATGCAAGTGTTGGCTCTGAGGACAGAGAAAAATAATGTTAGTGCACATGTACTCAAATGTTATGGAAAGGTTTGTGTATGAGACTTCCTTTCTACGGTTGGAAATGATCAGATGCCTGGTAGCATTACTTTGGTAGTAAGTTTCTTACTTACCTTTTTCTGCTAGCTAGGTTATGCTAACTAACTTTTAAATGGTTAGCTTTTTATGTTCAAAGTGTTACAGGAGATGATTATCTTTAAAAACTGAACTTTTCCAAAACATCCTTGAGTGAACTTTCCCATAAATTCAAGAAGTGTTGACTTTTCCCCAAAGGTCCACTGTTCTATTCTATTAATATAAATACCTGCCAGTCACACATACGTATCCTCTATTTTACACTCCACGTTTTTTCTTAAGGATATACGCATAATTTTTTTCATATATATGACACATACTTTTACTTGGGTTTATAATTTGATGGGACTCTGTGTTCAGGTGTCCTTGGAATCTGTTCACATCACTTTTTATGACTTTGATTTTATTTATACAAGGACCATGAGGCCTATCTTTTGGCAATGATGGTGCCCCATGCAGACAGGACCTTAATTAGGGGTAACAAAGCGTCTATGACATGATTAAGCTAATAGAAGCATACTTTTTTAGTTTTTTAAACAGTCCATGTCATACTGATGGTAGGAAATCTGTCTTATGTCCCATCACAATGCCAGATTACTGACTAAATTACAGGGTCTCATGACATTGTTAAGCTTCATGTGTCTGGGTCTGAGTTAGGCTAGGTTTACAAAAGGCCAGTAATTTCTGGTAGGTAGACTTCATTTCCATTCTGTTTTATATTTTTATGAATGAAAATTTAATTACATTTATTGATGATACAAACATAAATAAGAATTTTGTGTGGTGTTTAATGTTCTTTGAGATTAATCTGGTCTTATTTTTGCAAAGCCTGTCTGTCTATATAGTCTATATTTTAAATAAATGTCTATATAGTTTGTAATGCACTTTCCTCATTCACTATCTTTTTGACTTGAAATTCTTCATTAGCCTGAGTCCAAACACAATGCTGTCTTCTTTGAAATTTCAACTTATTTTTGTCCAATGAATGTAACCTCCTTGTGCATGTTCCTATGGTGTTTCTCAAGCATACATATGTGGTGATAATTTTGTATCTATCTATCACATTTTATATTCATACGTATCACATTGTTACTTACAAGCATATTTATGTGTCTTATACTGGTCAATATTCTTCCTCATTAAAAAAAATCTTCCAGGAACAAAAGTAGATACTCAGAGAGTATTCATTTTTCACCAAAAATCATTCAAAGGTAAATATGAGTAGGAAACTAGGATCTTTCAATTAATAGGTAAGTTTAAAATAATAAGCAGTGATAAAATGTAATAAAGTTTAGAGGCAGTTAAAAAATGGAATTAATACCTGTGGAGAAATCATGCATTATTGATGGGAATATAAGATGATGTAACTACTATGGAAGATAGTGTGGCAATTCTTCAAACACTTCAACCTGGCATTATCTAGCATCAAAATTTCCATTTCTTGGTGTATATAGTTGTCTTGGTTACTTTTCTCTCATTGCTGGGACAAAATACTCAACACCCAAAGTGAAGGAAGGAATTATTTAGTCCACTGTTCGCTGTCCATAATCAGTTGGCTCCAAGGTAGGGCGGCATGGCATTGGGGCAGCACTTCAAGGCAGCAGCCAGCAAAAGCAGCCAGAGCAAAAAGGAGGAAAAGAAAGCCTCTGCTCCTTCCTCATATTGTATGCAGGCTATCCCTTCCCCACCAGGGCAGATGTCAAACTCACAAAATCTCTGCGCCTTCTTTCACAGGATGAGGATATTTATAAAGTAAGGTCCTGGCTCCCTGCTGAGTCTCTTAGTTTAACTTTTAAACTTCTCAAGTTGACATCATGTATCGAGCATAACAATCCACCCCTTGTTGAACTGGCAACCAAACACATTTCTTTAGATAGATTTCCAATACAGATATAACACATGCTTACTCTTAACATTTCATGACTTGAACATTATAACACACTTGTTTAACAACCCTTATGAACCTTCATTAAGTCTATCAACATTATATTACATTGGAACCATATTAGGGGAGCCATAGTACAATCACAATCCTTTTTTCTGTAGCTGATCACAGGCTCATAGCTGGTATTTAAGACTACCTTCTTCCACTACCCATTCTGTATTTCCTTGGACTTCAGCAAGCACCTCAGCAGTCTTTGTTCTATCCCTGGTGCAGTGACCCATTCCTGAAGGCTCTAGGCCATTTTCATTATGCCTATATTAGGTTGTTATAACTTTGCATTGTCTTTAATAACATAGCATAGTAATACTAAGAGGTGCCCTAATGGAGTTCCTGCACTGCATGTGTATTTTTCTTTTCCTCAAATTTCTTCTTGACAGTCTGAATCAATCATCCTGACCACACTGTGACTCCCTTTTTAGCTTGTTTCCTCAAGGCATGAGGACACCAAAAAGATCAGAGGGAAGTCTTAGCTTCCAGTTCAGTGGTATCATTGTTGTGCTTCCTGGTCGGTGTAAGCCTTCCTCCCTCTGAAACCAAAACTTCTACACCAGCAGAACATAAGGTCATGGAGACAGGAAGCAAAAATTTTGCTCGTGGATCACTAGGAGTAATGGAGAGTGGTACCATTGCTACATCTACCCCTTGATTCCTTGACCCATGAATTCTGGCTGTGGGAGACATAGTACCATCTAGTGGATGCTGATTCAAAGCATATATAGCCTTTTGAAGTACTTTACTCCAGTCCTGCAAGCTATTGCCACCTAGCTGGTGCCTTAAATGTGTCTTCAAAAGACTGTTGCACCTTTCTGTCAATCCAGCTGCTTATGAATGGTGAGGAACATGGTAAGACCAGTGAATTCCATGAGCACGAGTCCATTGCCTCATTTCTTTGGCTACAAAATGTGTTTCTTGGGCAGAGACAATGCTATGTGGAATTATATGACAGTGAATAAAGCATTCTGTGAGTCCACAGTTGGTAGTTTTGGTAGAAGCCTTCCATGCAGTGAAGACAAATCTATATCCAGAGAATGTGTCTACCCCAGTGTGGACAAAATGTAGTCCCTTCCATAATGGAAGTGGCCCAATATAATCCATCTGCCACCAGGTCACAGGTTGATCATCTTGGGGAATGGTGCCATGTCAGAGACTCATTGTTGGCTTCTGCTGCTGGCACATTCGGCATTCAACAGTGGCTGTGGCCAGGTCAGCGTTGGTGAGTTAAGTTGATGTTGCCAAGTCCTTGTGTAACGTCCATCCCTGCCACCATGACCACTCTCTTCATGGGCCCATTGGGCAATGATTGAGGTAGCTGAAGAAGGTTGGCCATTATCCACAGAATCAGTCATCTTATCTACTTGATTATTAAAGTCCTCTTGTGCTGATGTCATATTTTGGTGAGTATTTACATGGGAAATAATATTTTACATCCTCTGCCCACATGGAAAGGTCTACACATACCTCTGCCTCAAATATCTTTGCCACCAATTTTCCAGTTGTGTTCTTTTCAAGTTCCTGACCAGCCACCCAGACTACTGGCTACAGCTCATGAATCAGTATACAGTCACACATCTGGCCATATCTCCTGCCAGGCAAAATGTACTAAGTGCAGTGCCCAAAGTTTCGCCCACTGGGATGATTTCCCTTGACCACTTCAGGGATGTCCCAGAAAGGGCTGCAATGCTGCAGCTGTCCACCTGTAGGTGGTACCTGGGTAACATGCAGAGCCATCCATAAACTAGGCCTTAGCCTTCGCATCCTCTGACAACTGACCATATGGTACACTCCACACATGCTGAAAACCAAGAGACAGTATAGGAGGTGTGGGAGCCATAGGTATCTGGGCAACTTCCTCATGTAGTTTACTTGTACCTTCTAGAGCTTCTCTGGCTCAATCACAAAATTTTAACACTTGTTAAAATCTGGATTAACTTTGAGGAAACTATACTAAGCAAAATAGGCCTGTTAAAAAAGGTAAATGCATCATTTATATGAGGTACTTAGAGTGGTCAAATTCATAGAGATAAGGTCCTTGCCAGGTGTTCGAGTGATGGGCAGTTAAGTTGTTTGGTGGATACAGTTTCAGTTTTGCAAGACGAAAAGAATTCCAGAAATTTTTGTAATATGAATGTGTTTAACACTCAAGAGATACACATTTATAAACTCCCCATAAGGAATTTAATCATGTAAAAAAGAAGGAAGGAGAAAAACTATATATACACAAGATAACTAAGATAATTGTATTACTAATTCTATTAGTTCAGTGGAAGGAACAGTTTATGCTTATGATCAGTTTTGCATGTCTGTATCTGGTAATCGGAGCAACTATTTTGAAAATAACAATATACAATGTAACAACCATTGTTAATTTCCTATCATTTTGTTTCGAAATTCTGTATAATTTTTATTGTTTTAAAATTGTCTTTAAAATAAAAAAATGGATAGAAGGAAAGTTTCGTTATATGTGTTTTGTAATAGTTTTAAAAATTGAAAAGAAAATAGGCTCATCATATATATAGCTATCTGTCTATATATATCTACATATCTTACCAATTATATCAGATGAATCCATCATAAACGAGTTTTAGCATCTGTAAATTCAGTTATAAATTTTGGGGCAGATAATCTAAATAGACATTCAGTTGGTTTAGAGATATCTAGGTAGCTGATAAAGCATACAATGAATGTTTAAACACAAAGCGTATCACAGTAAAAGACACATTGTCATTAATGCCCCTCAGGATATTTCACTCTGCTTCCCATTTATGCCACTGTTCTCACTATTTTCTAGAACAGTTCTGCAAGTCCTCTTTTGTGAATGTCTTTACTAATGTAGTAACTAAATTCAGTGGATGCTGCTGTCCAGTGCCATCCAGCAGAAGGCAGGCTTGGGAAAACATTGTGGTGTGTTCCTATTCACCTTACTGACTGGATCTGCCACTGTGAAACTTCTGGCTTTTCCCCAGGCCGAAGTTACCATGTAAGGTAATTATTTTTTAATTGACTCAAGATATCATGGTAGCC
Organism: Cavia porcellus; assembly: GCF_034190915.1. Lineage (NCBI taxonomy): Eukaryota > Metazoa > Chordata > Mammalia > Rodentia > Caviidae > Cavia > Cavia porcellus. The sequence continues at coordinate 85,647,304 of NW_026947487.1, forward strand.
ATGAGAATACAACTGAAGACACTCACAAAAGAGGACTTCCAGAATTGCTTCTTTGGTGATAAGTGTATTCAAAGTGAATGGGAGTATTTTGAAGGGGTTTATGGCAATGTGTCTTTTACTATATATAATTTAAAAAATCCAAACCACTGTAGTTTTTGATATCACATACATGCAAAAGGACAGTTACTGTTATATAATTTTTCTATCAGTATATTAGTATTGGAAGGAAACTGGTGGTTGGGGGAAAGGATAAAAATGCAAATCATTAAAGTGACTACCTCCTAACACACCAATGGTACAATCAGCACATTGTATTTATAGAAAGTTTCTGGGCAGCAAAGGCATTGGTTATAAACTTTAAGGAAATTGATGTAACTCTTCCATAAAGTCAGACATTCTAGAACTATTTTGAAATTAATTCTAGTTAAAAATTAACTCAGGAAATTTAGAGCACTGATATTGGTAAAAAAGAACAAAGGACAGAATGAACTTTTCAAGGACATGGCTACTTCTTGGTCAAATGGATCCACTGTCTTTGGCATTAGCTACTTACCTGGAATTGCTTCTTCAGAGAAAAAATAAACAGCTGGAAAATTTTAGTGCTCTCAGCAATATCTCAGTCTCAGGTACTGTTTGTCTCTGAGTCTGTTGGAGATGACCCAGATCAAATCATTACAGAGAAGGTCAATTGAAGGGCAACTCCAAAGAGTGGTTTCAAAAGGAAGTGGGGAACTGAACCTAGAAATTTCAGGTTGTGCCATCAATTAAGTGGAGATTATGATGATTATCAAGAGTAAATGTGTGGACCCAAATAGAGACCAAAGTTGAGAATGTCAAGGGACAGTAACTGGTTAGCTGAGATAACTCACACATCATATAGCACTAATGAAATCCAGCTAATACTACTAATGACATATTTGTGGGCCAGAGAATATATTCCGGGCACCCTTTCTTGTGTTAACTCAGTGACTCATTTTGACAGCTGTACATAATGAATACTGTTATTAGTCATTAGCTTATAGTGCTAAATATAAATACAAATATGGGTATCAATGTTTTATTTGGGAAATGGTGCTAGTTTCTCTGTTCTGCATCATGGAATGAGGAGATGAGACAGAGAAGGAAGGAAAGCCACATACAGGTCTTGCTAATTAGTGGGTGTCTGCTATGGGCAACTATAACCCAGTTACCGCTGACAATTCTTCAGAGACCGTGCAGAACATGCTTCAGAATTGTCCCACTGAAGAATGAGGGAGTTAGACATTTTACTCCCTAACTGCTACACTTTGATGATTAAGGGCTGCTTCTGGAGCACTCGTTTCTTTGCACTATCCTGCTACCATATTCTAAAATCATTGTCAGACAGAGAGGCCAGGAGGCATTTCTTGGTATTTGATAATTGACAACTGAAGTCCAAGTAACATCAGCATCTTCTGCATTGAGTTTGAGCTGGGGGCACATTGAACATAAAGTAGCATATACTAAGGCCCTGAGCATGATTAAGAGCATGGCTTAACTTAACATTAATAAGTCTCTAAGTGAGACTGAACACCCTCAGAGAATTGGAAAAGATAGGCAAAGGCCAGATCAGCTACAGCCTTAGAGGCCCTACTTTTGCTCAGTTCACTGTCTGTATAAAAACTTTGAAGTAGAACTGGTGGTCTATACCTGTAATCCTAGCACTTTTGAAGGATGTTGCAAGAGGACTGTGGGTTCAATTCAGCCCAGACAACTTAGCAAAGTTAAACTCAACATACAAAATAAAAATGAGTTGGGGATTTAGCTCAATGTGAAGATCCTGAGTTCAGTCCTTGATACTGTAAAAAAAAATTTTTTTTGGACTTACTGCTTTTATTACTTATTCTCACTGCAAAACAAATAAAAATGGTAAAATGGCATGTCTGGAAAACTAGAAGGTTCACTGTTCTAGAACTGTAAACTAATATTTTCTCTCCGCCTCTGCTCAGAACAATGTTGTATGCCACACTTAATTCCCAGTTCAGTACCTGACCTATATTACCATAAGTGTTCAATAAATCTATATACACATTATTTGTAATTACTAAGAGGTGATTTGTGTCCTGTTTTGTGGGATATTAGAATTGTGAAATCTTCCATAGGATTAAAATAAATTTTAGGATAAGTCATTAAAAAATACTGGCCACTGAGCAAGTAGAAATCACAGAGGGGGACGTGAGGGAAGAGAACAAGAAGTCAAGAAGAAAGCTCTTCCCACGAACCAGCGCTGTGCACAGGCTGCTGCTGATGGGGGAACAGCCAGAATCTTTCTGGCTTGCTGGCTGGGAAACAAGAAGAGACACCCCCCAACCTCTGTAAGTGACTGGCTGATCCGGAGAAACACAGGCTGAGATGTTAGCTATTCAGGTGAAATGCAATTTGATGCTTGTGGTGTCTGGTGTTTTCCTGAGTTTGCAGGTCTAGGGCTGGTGGTCTGATTATCTATCCAGAGGATAACGGCGTGCAGTGTGGCATCTATTGAGGATTGCCTTCTGAAGGTGGTAAGCATTGTTAATTTCCTGTTATCTTGTGTTGAAGTCTTGTATCATTTTCACTGTTTTGTTAAGTTGGGTTTTGTTCTGCTTTGTTTTATTTGATTCTGTTATATCTGGTGGCATGGGCAGCTATTTCATTTTCACCTTTTAGGCTAATATTTGGTCTTTTAATTCCACTAGTTTCAACTGTCGGTAGTATGTATCTTAGGGTCTTACCATGTGGTTGATGCTTGTCCAATTGCTGGGTACCACAATGAAGAGAGGGCCAGTGACCCGAATTTTTCCTGCAGGACCTGTTGGGTGAGTCCTATATTCTTCCTTGGCTGACTAGCCTAGGAGTATTGATGTAAGTCAACCCTTAGTTCCTGCCATTACTATGTCTTCAGGTTGTTGTAGGCCACCAGGTGTCCCTGTCAATAGTGTTTGTCTTGGCTGGGACCCTACTGTGTCACTGGGTATCTCATAAGCCCTTTTAATTTTCTACCGGTTGTGGGAGGCCTCATTGGCACACTCCTCAACCCACCTGATAGTCTCTGTATGGAGGAAGGACTCACCCGCACTCCTGCCAGACTTGCCAAGGTCCTACAATTGGAGGGGACTTTGCTACTGCTCCTGTTTACCCACTGAAGACTTTCATTTTAGGAGTAAAACTCACCACACTGATGGAAGCCTGCTGAGGCCCTCTGTTTGGATGAGGGGTTACTGAGTCTCCTATTAACCCCGCAAGGTTAATCCACTGCAGTCCAACGTCCTGGGAGGAGGAGGTGCAGCCAATGATCAACAGCAATACCTGATCCAGGAGGAGGGGGGTCTCCGAGGGTGGGAGGACTGGCATGGTAGCGGCTGCCCTCCGAGGTGAGGTTGTTTGTATTGTTTCTATTACGTTTTGTTTGATTTTTTACTATGTCTGAAGATATCTGCAGCTATTTTGGAGAAAACAAGAGCATTATGTTAACCATTGTTGATTTTGTGTTGTTTTGAATCCTGTGTCACTAACAATGGTTTGTTTTGATTGGAAAAAAAAAAAGGAAAAGAAATCATGGAGGGATTCCTGATGCTGAAGATTATTGACAAATTTCGCTAAATTATTTAACATTTAAGTTAATTCCTGTTTTTGATTATTTCATAATCTGAATTATATTTTTAAGAACTTTTACATTTACTCACTCCTGGAAGGCAGATAGTGAGTATCTACTACATTTTAGGCTGAGCAACCAATACATGGGTACTTATTGTTTATGGAGTAAATTCAATATAAAAAGAGGCTGTGATGGAACATCTGTCACACAGTTATAGAATCTCTGGAATGTGAAGTGCTGTCATGTACAGCGTTGAAGTCTAGGTCTTATCCTCTCTGAGCTCATAGTTTGGCAAGGAACATGTGCAAAACAACTGTCATGCAAATCATGACATACTGACATTTATCTCCAGCGACTGTTGAATAATGTCAAATGATAGGTCTGATTGTACTTATAAACAGCAAACATATGCATAGCACATTCTTGAAAGTGTACTTGTTTCCAGAGATTCTCAATGCTTCATTAAATAATGAGATATAGCAAGAAGGGGCTTTAAAATTTATTTTAGTAAAATACTTTGTTCACACAATATTGACAGGACCCTGATGAAAAAAGTCCGTTATCTTTGACACTTCACAAATATACTCCAGGGAAGGTTTTCCAAAGATAGCAGGATGGAAGTAAAGATTTCCCCTGGTTTTACATTTCACTAACATCCAGCATCTCCTGTCTTTTCTCTTTTATATTATTGAGTCCGAAAGCTTTGTCACTCAGATTTCCACACGGTTGGTGTCATAATCCTGTTTAGATCCCTGTTTGAAGGTCATTTTACCCTAGAGTCTGTTCATCCCTTCCTGTCACTCTATGGCTTTTCATCCTTCTTTATTATGATTATTATAGTTTTCTTGTAGTACTTAACCAGCAGCTGTCATATTTATTTTGAATGCATTGCTTTTTTTGTCTGTGTTTACTGCTCAGTCCCCAGAATGAAAGTTCTGCAAAATCTGTAATCCAGTTTGAGTAAAGTTATATACAATGAACAAATATTTCTGATATATGAAAACGAAACAAAAATGTTAATGATAATTATTTCATTTTCTATGGAGGAAATTAGTTTATTATTATCTGTCTTTTTCTACAAATATTTAGAATTTGTTCCTTTTGTTTCTTTATACATTTTATAAGCACTTTTTTTTATGTGAAAGACCATTCTGTATCTTTGGACAGATTAAGAAATTGTTCTAAATGTTAAATATTTTTAAGTTTGTTATTTTGTTTCTCCAGAGTGACTCAGAATGGTTACATTTCAAACTTGTTATTGGATTGTTACCTTTGCTTATAATGTTCTTACCTGGCAGCCAATTATTTGATGCTTAATTCAAGAATTTGATAAGATTCGATGTGTTAAATTGCTATTGTTAGAATGAAACATTTTAGCATCTCAAACACATACTTTTAGAATTTACACCAATGCATACTTAAAAACTAGCAATTTAATGTAAATAGAAAACTTTGTTTTCTAATTACAATGTGGCGTTTGGATTTTGATTGCTTGCTTTCTCTCCTCCCTGCTAAATTTAGCAATAATCTCTTTACTTTTATGATAATAACTTACTTATTCCTTCATTCTCATTGTATACCTGAGACCCTCAGATACATTTATAGGAAAGTTACCATTCTACTGCTCTCAGGCTGAAAAAGGGTAATTATGAAAGTAATACTCCATTTAGCTGATATTCCTTGGGCAAACTTTCAATGTTTCTCCCAATATAGATCAGTCTATGAATTCCTAAGAAAGATTAAAAATACATTTTAAACTTCTTTAAACTTTTAAAATCTTAAATTAAATGCTTAACTTTCTTTAAATGTGTGACACCATCCATCACAATTTTATATTTAGACACATAATAATGTATAATCTTGGCTTTCTGTCCACTTGTAAAAATGGGAATAGACTTGGAGAAATAAGCAATTTCCCAACAGAAAATTGGAAATTCTGCCAAGCAATTCCAGGTGACCTGCCATCAATCAGTGTTAAATTCTCAGGGGCTATTGTTGAAGGGTATTGCTATTAGTGAAGGGCTTCACCTGGTGACTAATGGTATATAACAAATACATTGAAGAACTATGGATACCCCCTGAATCTGTAATTGTCTGGTAGCTTTCAGCAGAGACCTTTCCTGGCAGTTGAGAAATAAAGTGAAATTTTTATAACCTCCTTACAGATCTCTTATTAAAATATCTGTTTTTAGAGAAATAGGTGAAATGATTATGCCATGCAATTAAATTAAATTAGCTGACAAAATGTTTCTTTATGACTAAACTGTTTAATGTAGGCATTTGGAAATATGTGGTATCATTTGGAATACATGAAAATGTGACAATTACTCTGATTCTGAAGTTAAGTAAGAAGTCCTTGTTTGGTATTATAAAGTAATTATGATTAATGTCTGAAATGTAATGTTCCATGGTTATAATTTCCTTGTTTGCAAGAGTGGGTACATTAGGAATTCATTAAAAATGCAAGCTCTTCAGATACCTGAAAACTACAAATATAGTCAGGGCTTTGTGGAGGTTAGAAAGCATTTTTCAATAAGGAACCATGACGGGTGAATCAACAGCTGGCAGATAAACTATGATGAATTTCTAGTACTGAAATGAAGTGGTAGACAAATGGGTTTGTTCGCTCGTGTCAAAAATCAAATCCATTTTGATGTAAAAACCTAATTGCAAGGTGTATCTTCCATTCCTCTGACTTTCAGCTATAAACGCTGAAGCAGGTACAATTTAAAGCTTGAGAAAACAACTAATGTTAGTGAGTAAGCCGTGGGTGTATGACAGCAGTTAAATATCCAACATTCTCAAGAAGCAGTTTAGCTAAAGTAGTGAAAATAGCAAAATCAATTGATTGAATGCTTGATCAATCAGTTCAGCACTCCTGGGGCACCTGTCTCACTGGGAGGTTGTGAAGATTTCAGGAAATGAGGTATATGAAATACTGAATCTTATATTTGTTCTGTCTGTTAAGAGTCATTTAAAGTGATGCCCCAGAATCAGTTGTGTGGTGGTCAGTCAACTGGCCTTTGTCTACCGAGTATGATGAGATGAATTGAAGAGATGAATTGAAGAGTGCATCCCTCCAACCCTTCCATTCTTTGGGGGAGGCTGTTTCCAACCAAAAGACAACTAAGATCACCAAAGAGGTGTTGACCAATGCTTGAAGTAAAAGCATAATCTTGGAAGACCTCAAGCGTTTCTTCGGGAGGCCACACAGTAGGAGCAAGTTAGAAATAGAGTGTGTGGGGCAGATGGTGATGATTTTTTTTTTTTATTTAAGAGGAAAAAGAAAAAAACACAAAACAAAACAAAGCAGTGTAAGGTTACACATAATACAGAACTACAAAAAAAAACATAACAGTAAGAAATCACCTGTTAATAGATTACATATTATCATCTTGGAAATAGTTGCTCAAATCACAGTATCAAAGAATACAAAGTAGACATTCAAACAGAGAGACTGCAAACAGCTGTGTTCAATGATCCAAAAACATTGATATAGTCAGCTATTTAACACCCCTAAACACACTTGCTGTTATATCCGTTAGAGCTCTTTTTTTTTTCCTCCCTCTCTTTTTTACAACAAAATTTACACATTTTGGATTTTATTACTCCTTAGTTCTTATTACTTTTTTTGGGGGGGAGAGAATAAAGTCAAATATGGCAAAACAAAGCTGTAAGTCAAAACCAAGGATAGACATAGCACATGATGTAGAACAGAGTACAAGGTTATTAACAATGGTTATCAACATTGTCTCTTGTTTCCTTAAAAGGAATTGTCTATCTCATTAGATATTATAAAGTTGGACAAAACAGTAGAGAACAAGACCAATAAAACTTAGGCATTGTGAACATTACAGGACTTCCAAAGGAGACAATAGTCAAACCAGAATGGGCATCTTTGTGAATCTTATTGCCTTCAAATTAGTTGCCTATACCCTCAAACTTGCTACTATCGCACAGAATGGAACAGAGTCTAATCAGTCAAAACAAGATCTTGGGAGTATTACAGGACTTCAAAACTAGTTAATAGGAGATCGAAAAGAGTTACTATTATATATCCTAATTTTTTAAATTTTTCCCTTAATTAAAATAAACATAAGAAATAGCTAAATAATTTTTTTTAAAGAATAGTAGTTACAGATGGTGATGATTTTGAGTGAAAAGCCAGTATGTATTTCAAATCAAGAGTGAATTTATAAGGGATCACTTTAAAAATCCCAAGGTGTGATTTTTTTTTACTATTGGTAGTGTTATATAAAATATCTGGTATAGAGGATTTACGTTTTGAAAGCTGTGCTTCTTGAACATTGAAAACATGAGATTAGTTATAACGATGTATAGGATTTAGGGTAGTAACACTTAACTACGGCTCAACTGTAACTTGAATGTTTTTCTGCTTTGTTACTGCAAGATGTAATCAGAATTGTGAGAGTCCTAAAGCAACTCAAATGATCAGTGGGATGATGAGTTGTTACATAGATTCTGTGAAGTTAGGATTTTATTCTAGAAAGATGAGAGTTTTCATAGCATGGGCTAATATAATAAAATACCATAGACCAGGTGACATAAACAACAACATTTATTTCACACAGTTTTGGGGCCTGAGAAGTCAAAGTCTGGAGTGCCAGAAGAGCTGGCTTTTAAAAGGCTCTTTCTTGCTTGCAGATGATGACCTTGTAACGTTACGTGACTGACTGGGGAATATCCAGTGTCTCTTCCTCTTTTTATAAAGACACTAATCCTTTCATGACTCATGTAAGCCTAATTATCTCCAAAGATGCTGCATCCTAATGTCAACACATTGGAGATTGGAGTTTCAACGTGAATTTTGAAGGAATGCAAACATTTAGGCTATATTAAGAGCTTATATCCAATAAACTCATAGAGGGGTACTTCCAGAAGAGTAGGGTCAGGATTCCCCTTACTACCACTTCATAAATTGACAGAATTTTCAGGCAATAATAGAAAGTATTGGAATGAAAAGTGATAAAAATGGAAGCCATTATCAAAGACAGCCATGCAAAAATAGTGGAGAGATAATTGGAAGTCAAATTTATTTTCCATCCCTAACTTTTTATCTCCTCTTAGAAACTTCAATTTTCTAGAGCTTAGTTTCCTTATCTGAAAGACGGGAATCAAAAAAGTTTTGCCCAGTGCAGAGAAAGTTTACAGGAACAAAATTGCATAATCTATGGACAGTGTTACTAAATGATAGATAAACTATTGATATATATTAGGTGCCTGTTGCTGCTGTAACCAATTACTACAAATTTATTAGCTAGAAACAATACAGATTTATTATCTTACACATTTGGAAATCAGAGGCCTAAAATGAGCTTTAAAGGATTAGTATAATGTGCAGGCAGAACCATGTTCTTTTTGGAGGCTGTAGGAGACAGTCCATTCTCCCTTCTGGAGACTGCCAAATTCGTTGGCTCGAGGCTCCAAGTCATTTAGACCCTCACCCTTTTGCTTCCTCTTAGAAACCCTTGTGATTATATTTAGCCCACCCAAACAATCCAGGTGAATCTGCCCAGTTCAAGGTTTGTAACTTAATCTCAGCAGTCTTTTTATAGTCATAGGCACCACACATTAGGGTGTGGAAATCTTTGTAGGGAAGTGGGCACTGTGTATCAGTACCACATTATGCCATGAAATAGCTCAAGTGATTAATCAAATAATTTAGAAAAAGAATTAGAAATTATTGGAAATATTTATGAAAGCAAGATAACAAATTGTTTTGTGTAACTGTATTTTCTTTTTAAAAATTAACCTGTATTTTGAGGAAATAGACACCTTAATGAGTGGCAGCGTTATATAGAGTAACTTGAAATATGGTTTATGACTTCTTTCTGTTGCCATTACATGGCCTGCCATGTGTTTTAAAAAGTTCCCTATGAGGTACTGCCTGGAGATTAACCAGTGTGTACGTGTCAGTTCTGTAGGCCAGGAAATATGGTGTTTACTTAAAGTTGAGGGCACAAATTAAGATAGAGTTAAGGTTGTTCCTTCCAATGCTCCTCTTTCTCTCTCCTTTCCTCCTCCTCATTCTTTCTTTCTCACCCTTGTTTCTTTTTCTCTGGTTCTCTGTCTCTGTCTCTATCTCTCACTCTCTCTCTCCTTAGTCAAATCTTCAAAAAGGGAAGCCTCCTGTCTGACCACTGTCCTTTTTCTGAATTACAAACATATGCTCTATCTTGACTTTGTAAATTTGAAAGCCAGAGGGGTCAACTGTGCAATCTGAGTTGCTTCTAGTATTCTAGACTTTTTTGGGGTGTGTTCTGGACTTATTAAAGAGCAATAAAACCAATATTTATACAATTTAGTACAACTACTGGGCAGGAGTATTTTAGCATCTTTCTCACATAAGAACAGGAACTCTAAAAGAATAGGGGAGTAGCCTCTTTGGAAAGGGGTTATAAGCAGATTGAGAATGTTTTCCTTAAGTACCCAATAAGAGGAAGCAGACCTATGGGCACGTATGCCTCAGTGGGCTGTTTGTATCACTAAAATCTCTAAAAGGTTCACCATCATTGAGTCTAGGAATTGTGGCTTACCTTGTTACTTTCTTCAGGGCTTTATCAGGAGTATATGTGGCACAGTGTCCTAGTTTATGCTTGGAAAGAGAGGACGAGTGATCCACATTGACTTTTCAGAGTGTCCTCTGAAAATTAAGCCCCATACTAGAGGCCCAGGAGAAAGTAGAGAAATAAAACCAGAGAAAGAGACTTTCCAGTTCTTATTTTTGGTTTATATTTAAACTAAATGTAAAGGAGACAGCATTCAGGAGCCTCACAAAACAAAAACAGGAGCAATCAAACCACTGTGGGAGCTCTAATAATTCTCATTCCTTGGTCTTCCACATATATTCTGACCGGCTTGTCTTCATATGGGGCAGTATGTGAAGCTCTCCAGTTCTCAATCTGATTTTGAATTCAGAAGACCAAACCTCCATGGGAATTGTCACATCTTGTATTTAAACAAACCTTCCATATTCACTATGTCCTACACTTGTGACTAGTCTTCTGAGTACAACCTCATGATCCAGTGGTTCTTTGACCACCAGTCATTCACCTCTAAGGTTTCCAACCAGATCTACCTAGAATACATTTTCCTCTTTTACTATCTTACACCTTCTTAATTACCCTATTAATTTGGTCCAGGTGAGACTTCCTCCAGAAAGGCTTTTCTAAGACCCACTGTGATGTATGCCTTAATACCCCATACTTACCTTTAAATTCTGCGGCTCTAATTTTGTTTTTTTTTGGTTTTTTTTTGTCTTTTTCCTTTTTTATCGGTACCAGGGATTGAACTCACGACTGCCTGCTTGCAAGGCAGGTGCTTATGCCGCTGAGCTAAATCCCCAGCCCCTGGCTCTAACTTTTGCTTGCTTGTATTTTAACAACCTGGTAGAATGTTTATTTACTGTTTCTCAAATCTGCTAATCTGTGGGTGTTTTACAATAAGAAATATGACCTGTCTTCTCCATATTATAACCAGTATCTAATACGAGGTCTCACACGTAATAGGTGCCTGATAAACAAGTGAATGAAGGAAGGAATAAATGAGTGCATGAGAAGGATGCCAGCCTGAGGTTGGGCTGCTGAAGCATAAGTGCATGACTCTCTTTAGAATCATGCCTTTACCATGAAATGAGACTTGATGACAGCAAAGAAACACATTAATGTTTAAAATTGATTAACTCATAATTCTATCTACTTGGGAAAACCCATAGGTAACGTGGTGGCAGTCTCAAATTTATCTTAAATAAAGGTTATTTCATCCCTCTTGAATTTTGAGAGCAATAATCAACAAGATGTTTATTTTAAAAAGTGATACCACATATTAATAATATCAATAAATATCTTACACTGGACTCTTGTGTGTCAGGTGCAGTGTGAAGTACACTAGAGCAGAATTTATTTTTTAAAACCATCTGCTCCCATTTACAGAAGAGTTAGGATTGGAGAAGTGAAGAGACTTGCTTTGCCTTGCAAAGTCAGCATGTGCCTTAGCTGGGGACCTAAACTCAGCTGCTTCTACCCTGAAGCTATGCCTTTAACCATCAGGCTGTCCTGTCAGATTTGCTCATCTAAAAAGCCCAAAATGCCTTGGTCATACTTTTTATTTATGATATGCACTTCAGTTAAAATCTCTGTAGTGACCACAGAGGGAAAAGACTGCTGTAACACGTAGCCAACAGGGCAGGATCATTTAGAAGGAAAGTAGAAGTCATATCAAGTAATTCTGGGAAAAGTAAAGTCATGTTGATTTAAGGAAACGGCCAGTTGATGTGAGAGAAGGAACTGCATTAGGCTTGCCACAGTCTAGCAGTTGTGTAATTTCAATGCTATTTCATAAAATTCCCCGGATGTATCACATTGCAACTGTATCAATCTCTTTTCTAAACATTTTTCTCATAGATAATTAAATGCCTGGGTCATTGTCTCCCTTTATACCAGAAGCATAGCAGACAACTAGTAAGTGTTGAATAAAAGAAAGAAACAGGCAGATGAGTTGGTGGTTTATTAGCATCACTTTTACACTGATTTGCTTTCAGTTATCTCTCTACTACTGCAATTTAGAAATTATCGCTGTTAAATACATCCTCAATAGGATAGGAAAAGTGAACCAATCTTGATTATTTGAGTATATTTTATGTACCAAATTTTTGTGTATTATTGCTCCTTAAGTCCTCAAAACATCCCTTTGTAGCAATTTGCCAAGTTGACATTTGAGGTTCAGAGAAGTGAATGGTGTAGTCACAGCTATTAAAATCAGCACTTCTATGCAGGTCTCTCTGACTCAAGAGGCTACCTTGTTTCTATTATACCAGAGTGACCTGTATTAATAAAATTAGCAAAACAATTTATTTTGGAAAAGAAGGTAAAGGGATAGGGACAAGTGTCAGAAAATATTAAGACAGATGTTTGCATAAGGCAGACCTCATGAATTTCCTTCATTTAGTACATTCCTTTCCCTATCCTAGATTGATTGGGTCAGCTCTATGACCACTGTGGAGAAAAATCTCCATTGACTATTCAAAGAACAAGAAGTAAGGTAGTATTTTTATAGAAAATAAGTTATCCTAGCGTAGCAAAGTCCAAGTTTTCTCTGCTGGTAAATTTAATGCTACAGTATTTAGGAGATAGAAGCAGAGATGTTGGTCAACCAGATACTTGACAGTGGGCTTCAAATACAAAGTATTGATGCATGAGAAAAGTAAACAGAAAACTGAAGGACATGAACACAATACAAAGTTATGCTACTCCTGGTTGTCATTCTGGGCTTGTACATACAGAGGAGCAGCTCTGCCACCTTACTGAGATTTGAACCCTATTATGTTGCATTATCTTTGAACCCTTAGCTCATGGTAGTATAGAGGGGCAAGGAGCAAGTGTTTTGGGGTCAGGCAGATATGAATTTGATTACCAGGTAGAACTTGTAACTATTTGATAATTGACATTTTGGTCTTTAAGTTAAGATCTCAGCCTAAATTTCTTTAGCAAAAAAACAAAGACTATTTATATCTAGATTTATATGAACTAGTCTCAAAAATATTGCAAAATACTTTGCACAGAAAAAGTGCTTCATAAATGAGCTATAGTTAATACTACTAATAATGGAAATAATAAACCAATGTAATGATAAAGATATTAGAAATAATAATGGTGCATTATTTTTATATAACATGTAATCATTAGATAGAATGAATTATAATTTGTTTTTCATAAAGTGGTAAAGCGCATAAAGAAAATGATTATTCGAATTGTATACTCTTTATGTACTTTATCTTAAAATGAGACATTATTGCTTTAATACTATAGTTATGGATTGTGCTGTCTTCCTTCATTTGTTTGAATAATTACTTTATGACTGAGACTTATAGGAACCTGATTAAAAATCACCAATAATACTTCTCCCCTGCTCTTCATGTTATTTAATAAGGTGTGAAAACCAATTATATCTGTTAGTAAAAAGCTGGCTGTTGAAATAACTGAGGAGATAGCATCATTTTCTTTTATTTAAACTTGTTGCCTTGATTTTCAAGATAATGACCATTTTTGTAACAGTGGATAATTGAGCTCTCCTTTAGGAACCTAAAAATGGAAAAATAGAACAAAAAAGGGGAGTTGACAGGGACATAGCTCAGCAGCATAAGAACTTGGCAAGCACAAGGTCCTGAGTTTGACTCAGTACCAAAGAAACCAAAAAACAAAATAAAATAGGAAAACAAAGAAGGAAAGGGAAAAGTGACTTAAAAAATTCAAAGAATCACATGTAGTTCTGAATAGTGAGCTCAATCTTCACTGAGGGAAATACTATTCCTTCAGATTGGAATTAAAATTCCCACCCTGGTAACTTTCAGGAGAGCAGGACTTCCGAATCAAATGAGTGTCTATGCTAATAATACTTACAAGGCATTTAGAGAAACCGTTGATCAGAATCAGGATGTTTCTAAAGTGGTGTTTGTCAGCTGAGACATTTAGATTTGTTCTAATGACAAAGAAGAATGTGGTTAAATTAATCAAGAAATAGTCAAACTTTTGCTTTGGTAAGGAAATTAAGCACTCAGTCTGGAAATCAGGTGCAGGATACACACAGAAATGTATGCTTTTGGTCATTGAAACACTGTTTCAGTAAAGAAGAATAATAAGCATTCCACAGAAAACTGAATCCCAAGACTTCTCTCTTTTGTAGTAAAACACAAAAAGTACAGAATGAGTTTTTCTCCCAGTGATTTTGCTCCATTGAAAAGTTTTTTTTTAAAGGTTATATCATCCGTCCATCCATTCATCCATCTATCCATCGATCCATCCATCCATCATTTACATATCTCAAGACATACAGGCAAATCTAGAACATTTTCACTTAACTTTGTAGTTTGTCTAGTCTTTCAAATTCCAATTTAAGTACTAGTGATGCAAAGTAAAGACTTTGAAGATTGCCTAATAGCTCGGGGTCTATTGTTAACTGGATTGACAACAATCTTAGTTACTCTTTCTAACTAAGACAAAATTTTGCAGTGGGAATTTATCCGAGTAATATAGACCATCTGGTTCAGTGCCACACAGCGTGTGGTATGAGGATGAGTACCACATGTGTGGGTTTATTAAAAATTCAGAAACTCAGGCTCCACATTCATCTTACAACCCAACAATTTCACTCTGATTCTTCACCAGTAGGAAACCCAGATATACCTACAAAAGGCAAGGATGTTCAGAATAGCTTTATTCATGGAAGTTTAAAACTGGAAACAACCCAGACATTCATCAATAGGTGAATGGACATTGTGGTATTTTCATTCAATAGACTATTCATCACAATAAGAAGGAATGAACTCTGATGTACACAGCATGGCTAAATCTCAAAACATGTTGAGCAAAAAATACCAGACACCAGTGTACATATTGTATATCCCATGTACCTGAAGATTTTGACAGCCAAAACTAAGTTAACATGTTAAAAATTGAGGCAGCGGTTGCAGTGGGGGAAAGATTGACTTAAGAGGGGGATTGGGAACTTTTTGGAGTGAAGAGAAATATTCTATGTCTTAATTGGGGAAGTAGCTCTGAAGGTATGTATGCTGTCAAAAAACATCAAAATGTATTTGAAATAGTATTTAGTTCAGTATGAATTAAAACTCAAAAACAATTCCTAAGAAAGTGTCTCAGAACTTTTAGTCAGAAGTTAATGTGAGATCATAATCTACAGTAGCTTCATGAGATTTTCAAAGTGTTACAATCTCTCCATTGTATCCCCCATGTGTACTCCTCCATGATGAGTAGTAGTTCAACTTCCAAATAAGAAATAGATCAATGAATCATTATTGATAACGAAGACAGGTTAGAGACTGGTCTGTGTCCAAACACACTTTGTGAGGAAAGTGAGCATTAGTCAGCATTTCCAGTTCTCAATCCCTAAAATTGGAAGGAGAAAAAATTTCATTCATCTTCAGATTCTCTTAGAAATACTTGGGCAAAATTAAGAATTAATTGACTTGGATCCATTATCAGCCACATAGCCATTGCCTTCAAATCTACCATACTGAGCACCTTCATTTAACAAATACTGACTGACTGCCTGTTGCTTACTCAGTAGGGTCCTTAAAGAGGCAGAAAATAGGTGTTAACATGACGGATTAGAGCTGGGCAACCATGTGGTTAGATAATGAGAAAGCATTTCATTCATTTAAGGTTACTTTTGTATGTCTCTGCCCACACCTCTTGAATCAAATAATCTTTCTATGGAACTGCTTTGCTGTAATACTTGCTTTTAAAGGATTGTTAGTCTGTTTGTAACATGCCTATATGCAAATACCAGAGATGAGTTAGAACATAAAGAAACAAGGGGAAAACGGAAAAGAGATTTAATGCTTGAGCATCTACTGTGTGTCAGAAAAATTCCTGTTTAATGTTCTCAACTATGCAGGTAATGGATATTGCCATTCCCATAACATAGTTGATAAATTTATGGTCAGAGGGTTCCTATTACTTACCTATTGTCATAATGACGGCTATGTCAGGGTGAATGTAAGAAACTGTAGCATTTAAATTCTTTTAAAGAAATGATTTCAGCAAGAAAACACTCAAAGATGAAAATAATCAGTTTCCTTTTATTGTCTTCAATAAGGAAAAGAAGATTTCAAACACTCTGGTGTTTCCAGTGTAGAGTGGGAATTGTCATGATCTCCAATGGCAGAGAAGAAAAAGGCACACAGGAAAGAGAGTGAGGAACATTCGTCTGGCTTTTTTTTTTTTTTTGCATTCACTATTAGTGACATATAACTTCTAATCAAGCATTTTAATGCTTTATTTTTCCACTCAGTAAAACGCTTTTCATTTCAATTCACCTCCTAGGTGTTCTATGTCAGGCAATTACTCTACCAGAAGGCTTTCAGAGTCTGAGAAATTAAATGGGCGGTTCTTAAAGCAACACTCTCTTGAAAGCATAATTACAGTTAAGTAATAACAATCCTGAGCAAATTGGGTTTTCTTCTTCCTTCATCACCCAGGGCTTCTTCCATTACTGTTAGCACATGATTCTGGTATGCAAGAAAGGAAACAGGAACCCTATGACTAGAGAATTCACCCTTGTGATTCTAAAATGAGAGCATGCTATCCAACTATATCATATTAGGCTTGCAGAAAATTAAATCTTTATTTGTTAGGTTATTTGCTTTGCTTATTGTATTTTTATAGCTGGTAGTGAGATTACCTGAAGGTCCAATATAACAAAAGAACTGAGTTAGGACCCTGGAAGTGCTTAGCATAGAGCTCTGGAGCAATAGATGGTGTAATTAACATTAATGCTGCTGGAGTCCAGAATTTACAGGGTCATTCAGATCCACAAGCCTGACCAAGCAAAAGAGAGAGAGCATATGCTTACAATGCTGGGAATCTGCTTATGATGTTGTTTAGGACGCCTTCTGAATGAGTGATTTTATTGGCAAAATTGTGAAGATGTATCCAGATACCTAACATCTGGTTTTTCAAACCACAAATCTGGGTACTCTTGTGAAAGCATTTATTGATAGGATTAATATTACTGACCAGCAGACTTTAAAATAAAAAATTATGTGAGATATTGAGTTGAGTACAATGTAAGCACATGAGCCCTTGAAAAGAAGTAGAACAGTAAGGGAAAGATGCTGTGAAGTAGAGGAGGTAGACAAGGTGAGCAGTGTGGCAGTAACTGTCTCACCTGCACTGGCTCTGACATGTAGACGGCTAATGTGCCACATTTGAAGAAAGGCCCAACCATGGAGAACCATGAAGAAAATAAGATCTCAGTCCTCCAACGTTACAAAACAGATTTCTGCAAACTTAATTAACATGGAAACAGAATTTCCCTTGGGGCTCCCAGAAGCGAATATAGCCCTGCAAGACTGAGACTTCTGCCATCTTAGACTAAACTGAGTCTATGAGATCTCTGTGTGATAGAAGCACGATACAACAAACAGGCATCATTTTAAATCTCCACATTTGTGATGATTTGTTATTGCAGCTATATAAAATTAATACGAACATCATGTAGTTGGAAACTGAGGAATCTCCCTATGGTATTCTTAGATCCACTTCTTCATTAGCATAAAACACTGTTTTTGGACAATTTGTCACTTTTTGGAGATTTCAATGAAAGGTATCCATCTTTTATTTGAGGATACAGAGAGTAGTAAATTGCTCATTGAAATAAAATTTTATTTGAATGGACTTTGCTTACTATTCTCAGCTCCAACATTTTTCCCCCTCACAGACTATGAATCATTAGAATTTGAGGGGACTATGCTTGTAGAAGTTTCTAGAAGATTTTTATTACATAACATAATATAATTAAATAAACATTGTATTATTTTCCCGGGATGGTGTACAAGTTATAATAAATTGAGTACCTTAAACTATTGGAATTGATTGTCTCACTGAACTGGAAGCTAGAAGCCTAACGTTAGGGTGTTGGCAGGTCTATGTGTTTCTGATGATTCTAAGGTGGTTTGTTGCTTAGTTTCCCTCTGTCTTCTGGAGATTCCAGAAATCTCCAGACTGAGCATTCTAGTTTCTGCCTTCATACCAAATGGCCTTCTCCTGGTATTTCTTCACCTGAGATTCTCCTCTGTGAAGTCTGTGTCCAAATTTTCCTCTTGTAAGGAAGCTGGTCATTGGATTTATTTTTATTTTTATTTTATTTTAAAGAGACTGAGACAAAACAGGACATAACAGAGCAGATCAGAAAAGAACAATGTAAGTAAAACAGTATTTCACCAGAGGACAAGCCATAATTAATGGTAACTACCATGATGTCTCTTTCTTTGAAATATTTGAGTATAACTTCATACACAATAGAATCAAACATAACAAAATAATATAAAAATATTCAAGAGAATGAGAGTATTACAGGGTTTGCAGAACCAAATAACAGAAAACAAACAATGGCTACTATATTATTTCATTTTACACAGGAAATTTGTTTATACTTTCACACATAATGCAATCTAATAAGGTACAACATGTTAAAGCCAACAGAAACCTAAGAGCAAGAGCATGGTAGGACTTCAGAGTAAGATGATATTATATCAGTACTGGCTATTATAATGACTTGTTTCCCTAAAATTAGCTGTTCATACCATCACAGATAATAAAATAAAAAAACCAGAACAAAAACATTATAATTGCGATCATTATAAGGCTACAAAACAATGTAATGGGGAATCATGATAGCCCTAAACTCTTATGTACTCTTACTATTTCTTACACTAGGGAGACTGTATGGTATTTATAAATGTGAGTTTGGTTTATTTTGCTTATGAGTATGGTCTCAAGTTGTGCCCACTTATTAGTAAATAACTCAATGTGATCATTCTTTATAGCTGAGTAGTACTCCACTGTGTAAAAATACCACATCTTTTTTATCCGATTCTCAGTTGATGGACACTTAGGTTGTTTCCAAGATCTGGCTATTACAAATTGTGCTGCTATAAACATGGGTACACATATATCACTGTGGTATGATGTTTTCAGTTCTTTTGGGAATATGCCCAGAAGTGGAATAGCTGGGTTGAATGGGAACTCTAATCCTAAATTTTTGAGGAATCTCCAGACTGAACTCTATAGTGGTTGCACCAGTCTGCACTCTCACCAATAGTGCAGGAGAGTTCCTTTTTCACCACAGCCTCTCTAGCATTTGTTGTTGGTAGTTTTCTTGATCCTGGCCATTCTTTTTGGAGTGAGATGGAATCTCAGTATGGTTTTAATTTGCATTTCTCTAATGACTAACGATGATGAACATTTTTTCATGTATTTATTTGCCATTTGTATTTCTTCATCTGAGAAGTGTGTATTCATCTCAGATGCCCACTTTTGGATTGGGTCCTTGAGTTTTGGGGATCTGATTTTGTTTAATTCTTTATATATTTTAGACCGAAGGCCTTTGTCTGAGGGACAGTTCACTAAGATTTTTTCCCAGTTTGTGGGGTTTCTTTTCACTGTGCTGGAGATTTCCATTGACATGAAGAAACTTCTTAATAAGAGGTGATCCCAGTATTGATTCTGGAAAGTAGTTCCTGTGCAGTTTGATTCCTATTCATGAATTCTCTATCTACTCCTATGTCTTCAAGATGTTTACCTACTTTGTCTTCCAACAGATTTAGTGTTTCTGTTTTAATATTCAGATATTTGATCCATTTAGATTTTAGTTTAGTGCATGGTGATAGGCATGAGTACAGTTTTAATTTTCAGCATATTGAGAGCTAGTTTTCCAGCACCATTTATTAAAGAGACTGTTGTTTTTCCAGTGAACATGTTTGGTTCCTTTATCAAAGATAAGGTGGTTTAGTGTGTTGGTAGTTGTGATTGTATCTTTTAGTCTATTCCATTGATCTTCAGATCTATTTTTATACCAGTATCATATTGATTTAATTACAGTAGCTTTATAGTATAATTTCAAATCAGGGATTGTAATGCCTCTTGCCTTACCTTTGCTGCTTAGAATTGCCTTTGATATTCTAGATCTCTTCTGGTTCCAGATGAATTTTAGGACTGATTTCTCTAGGTCTATGAGGTATGTTGATGGTATTTTCATTGGGATTGCCTTGAATCAGCATAGCAATTTTGGGAGAATGGACTTTTCACAATATTTATTTTTCCTATCCATGAACAAGGGATGTCTTTCCATTTTCTGAGATTTTCTTTGATTTCTTTCTTCAGAGTATTATAGTTTTTCCTGTATAGATCTTTTACTTCTTTCATGAGATTAATTCCTAAGTATTTCATATTTTTGGTTTCTAGTGTGAAGGATGTGGCTTCTCTTATTTCTCTCTCTGTGATTTTGTGTTAGTGGATAGAAATGCTATTGATTTTTGAGTATTGATTTTGTATCCAGCTGTATTGCTGAGTTTATTTATTATATCTAGGAGTCTTTCAATGGAGTTTTGGGGATCTTCTATGTAGAGTATCATGTCATCTGCAAATAATAATTTAACTTCCACTTTTCCTATCTTTACCCTTTTTATTTCTCTCTCTTGTCTAATTGCTCTGGCTAGTATTTCCAGTACTATGTTGAATAGGAGCAGTGATAAGGGACATATTTGTCTTGTGCCTGATTTTAAGGTAAAGACCTTCAGTTTTTGGCCATTTAATATGATGCCAGCTATTGGTTTTTCATAGATGGCCTTTATTATATTGAGGTAAAGACCCTCTATTCAAATTTTCTGTAAGGCTCTTATCATGAATGAGTGTTAGACCTTATCAAGATTTTTCTGCATCTATAGAAATGATCATGTGATTCTTACCTTTGGCTTTATTGACATGGTGGATTACATTTATTGATTTACATATGTTGAACCATCCCTGCATGCCTGGGATGAATCCCACTTGGTCGTGGTGTATAATCTTCTTGATGATTTGCTGCATCCTATTTGCAAATATTTTATTGAAGATTTTTGCATCTGTATTTATTAGGGAGATTGGCCTGTAGTTCTCTTTTTTAGTTGGATCTTTCTCAGGTTTTGGTACTAGAGTTATATTTGCTTCCAGGAATGACTCAGGAAGAATTTCTTCCCTTTTGAGTTCATTGAAGAGTTTGAGGAGTGTTGGCATTAATTCTTTGTATTTCTTGTAAAATTCCACAGTGAATGTGTCTGTGCCTGGGCTCTTTTTTGTAGGTAAGGACTTAATTACATTTTCAGTTTCATTGATAGAAATTGGGTTCTTCGGCAGTTTTACACTTTCTTGACCCAGCTTTGGTATTCATATGTTTCTAGGAATTTGTCTATTTCTTCTGTGTTATCGAACCTACGAGAGTAGAGGTTTTTAAAATAGGTGTTGGTGATCTTCTGTTTTTCCACAGGGTCTGTAGTGATTTTACCTTTTTTGTTCCTTATTGCATGAATTTAAGCTTTTTCTTTCCTTTTTAAAAATTAGGTTGGCTAGGGGCTTATCAATTTTATTTATTCTGTCAAAGAACCAACTCTTTGATTCATTGATTCTTTGGATTGTTGTCTTAGTCTCTATTGCATTAATTTCTGCTCTGATTTTTATGATTTCCTCCTTTCTTTTGGCTTTGGACTTGACTTGCTATTCTTTTTCAGATGTTTGAGGTGTAGCATCAGATTGTTTATTTGTATTCATTCTGTTTTCCTGATGTGGGAACTCAGTGCAATATATTTTCCTCTGAGGACTGCTTTCATTGCATCCCACAGATTATGGTAAGTTATATTTGTATTTTCATTTGCTCGTAGGTATTGTTTAATTTCTTCTTTAATTTTCCCTGTGACCCACTGATTGCTCAAGAGTGTGTTATTCAATTTCCATGTGTTTGTGGAGTTTTTGCAATTCGCTTTACCATTAATTTCTAGTTTCATGGCGTTATGATCTGATAACATGCATTGGATAATTTTAACTCTTTTGCATTTATTTAAATATGTTCTGTGGGTTAATATGTGATCTATTTTAGAGAATGTCCCATGTACGACTGAGAAGAATGTATCTTCTGATGTTGTTGGATAGAACACTCTGTATATGGCTATCAAGTCCATTTGTTCATAATTGTGATTCAGTTCTGTTATTTCCTTGCTGATTTTCTGTCTGGTTGATCTGTCTTTTGGTGACAATGGTGTGTTAAGGTCTCCTGTTATAATTGTGCTATTGTTAATATAATTTTTCATTTCTGTTAATACTTGCTTTGTATAACTGGGTGCTCTGGAATTTGGTACATATATATTTAAGATTGTTATCTCTTTCTCTTGAAGTTTTCCCCTAACCAGTATGTAATGACATTTTTTATCTCTAAGGATCATTTTTGGTTGGAAGTTCACATTATCTGCAAACAGGATAGCTACCCCCACTTTTTTTGGGGTTTCTATTACATGAGTATTGTTTTCCATCCTTTGACTTTCAGTCTGTGAGTTTTCTTTTGATTTAGATGGGTTTCTTGTAGACAGCATATGGTTGGATGTTGTTTCTTGATCCATTCTTCCAGTCTGTTTCTTATAATTGTGAATTGAGACCATTTACATTAATTGTTGTAACTGTTATATATTGGTTTATTGTTGACATGTTACCTTTCTGCTGTTGTATCTTTATCTTTCCATTCTGTTTAATTGTCTTCTTTGATTAGTGGTTTTTTCCTATGTGTATCTACACTGTCTTTCAGTATTCTTTGCAGAGTTGGCTTGGTGATCATAAAGTTCTTCAGCTGTTCTTTGTCACAAAAGTATTTTATTTCTCCATCCATTTTGAAGGACAGTTTTTCAGGGTACATCAGTCTAGGATGGAAATCATTTTCCTTTAGTATCTGAAATACTTCACTCCATGCTCTTCTTGACTTCATTGTTTGTTTTGAGAAGTCTGCTGTGGTTCTAATGGGCTTTCCTTTACAGGTGATCTGTCTCTTCTCTCTGCCAGCTTTTAATACTCTATTTTTATGTTGGATTTCTGAGATGGTGATTATTATATGTGTGGGTATAATTTTGTTTTGGTTATGGCTGTTTGGAGTTCTATATGCTTCACTAATCCTAATGTCAGTTTCCATTTTCATGTTTGGGAAATTTTCAGCTATTACTTCCATAAATACTCTCTTGATATCATTTGTGTTGTCACCTTCTTTTTCATTTATCCCTATCAATCTTATGTTGTTTTTCTTTGAGTCATCTTGCAGCTGTTATATTGCTTTTTCCTGATTACTTGTTATTTTTAAGAGATCTTTCCTTTCCTGATCACTGGCTGCAATCTTGTCTTTGAGATTTGAAATTTTATCTTCACTTTCATTGAGGTGGTTTTGACAACTTTCAAGGGAATTTTTGATTTCCTGTGTATCTCTTTGAATCTGCTTCATGTGTTCTGTTTATTTCTTATATTGTTCATCTAGGGACTCTATCTTTTTGTTTTGTTCCTCTGATTTTTTAACTGTGTCTTCTTTAGATGTGTTCAGCATCTTTGTCATTACTTTTATCATTTCTTCTTTTACCTAGAAGATTATTTCTCATTTGAATTCCTTTAAAGCTTCCTGGAGTTGCTTCTTTATTTCACTTACTATTATTTCAGGTATTTCAGGCATATGGCATGTATTTTCTTTTATGTACATGGCTCCTAGGCTTTCTTGGGGTGGCTGGATGTTTGAGATTGCATTTTGGTCTTTCGTTTTGTCATTTTTTTGTATTTCCGTGTTTCAAGTGTTGTTCCAGAGCTTCCCCTGGGTGTGTTGGAAATTGTCTCCTATGTCCTTGGCTCCTGGGACTCCTCTGGTACTGTAGCTCCATCCTTGGGCAGTGAGGCCTCTGGATTAAAAGAATGTTGCCAGGCTCGTCTCAGGTAGGCTTAAATCCTTCACAAGCTTCACAGCTCCCCCCTCTGGCAGTAGTGCTCCCTGGATGGGAGGAAGGCTACCAGACATGGTCCAGGCAGGTCTGAATCCTGCTAAACCCAATCTAGTGTGGACACAAGTGAGTGGACTCCCAACCACCTAGAGTAAGGATCTCAAACTCTCCCGGGGACTGGATGTTGTGTAGCCATCCACCTCCTTGGGTGGCAAAACTCCCTGGGCTGAAAGAAGGTCATCCCTATGGTCTAGGTGGGCCTGAAACCTCCTCCACAGGGCTGCACCCTCCTGCAGGTGGTGGCGGTAGTGTTGGTGCTCTCCAGGCTGAGAGAAGGTCACAGGCAAGGCCTGAGAAGGTTCCCACAGCTTGGCTCAGCTGCCTCCTCCAGGCGGGGCAGCTGTGGCATGCTCTCCCAGTAATTGGATTAAGACCCACACATATGTAGTACAACCTCACTTTCATTAATAAATTTCCCTTGCAAAAACTCTGTTTGAAAATAAGATCATATTCGGAGGTTCTAGTTGAACATGAATTTTTGGGAGAGATATTATTCAATCCAGTACAGATGTGATGTTTTTGTGTTACTTTAGTTTTGGAAAGAAAAAGAATGAAAGAATCACTTAAAATGTCCAAATTCATGGTAACTTTCTCAGTTAAACACTCAAAAAATTAATCTAGTGTTTCTGTCTGTGTGATACCTAGCTAATGCTAATGTGGATGAGAGTTAACACTTAAAGTATTTTATAATATTTAAAGGAAATAGAGCAGAAATAGTGTTTTTTTCATGTTGCCAAAGGAGACAGAGACCAGTTTAGGTTTCACAATTTGAGTTTAGACATTATCTATCATTCAGAGATTGCATGAACAATTGTAAGGCAGTTGTTATCTACTCTAATAAAACAAAATACACACAGAGACATAGATACATGCAACATATGGGAGTCTGCTTGATCTGCAATGGATGCTCTGAATGGAAAGAATTCATAATACTAAATGATAATTAATAAGCTCTTCTTTATGTCAATAGGATGCATTTAACATTTAGTTAGTGCAGTCATATCTTGGTACTCAAATTATTTGAAACTATGCATATTTGGTACTCAAAGCATTTTGATATGAAAATGTTGTTCCAGTACTCATTTGTTTGGTACACATACACAGGGTAGAACAGCTTGGCATTGATTTCCTCATAACTCATTATGATTTCCAGCAAAAAAAACTGTTTGGTCCTCTATTTTGGTATTCATTCTGCCTTCCAGAACCAATTAAGGACAAGTATTAAGATACTAATACTACAGATGCACATCAAAGATGGCAGATAGATAACAGCTGGCTACAGATGCTCCCTGAGATGGTCAACTTAGAATTCAACATAATACAGCATGAGGATCCCCTAACAGAGGGAGATGAAATCTCTTGTTCCAAGAAGAAACTAAGGTGAGAAGAACCAATCAAATATACAGTCCTGGTGCTATTATTGGAACAGCTAAAGGTTCAGTGCTCCCACCACAGCACACAACTTGCCAGCCATCTGAGGTCCCTGCTGCTTCGACTCACTGGAGGCAAAGTCACACTGAGGTTGGGGGTCAGCCAGCCAAATGGAGAGCTGATCTGGCATGGAGCCTGCATTGACCTGTGGTGAGTGATGGGAGTGGAGCCATTCCACAGAAAGGGAGCTCTGGTGGAAGATATTCTGGGACTAGGCAAGATTGGCAAGTACAAGGGGCAGCAGTGACTTCAGTCAGTTGTTCCCTTCCCGAATGGGACTGGTGAACTGAGCTAGGCCTGGGTCATGTGACCTGGCTGAGACCCAATAGGTTATCCGAAATCAATTCCCCATGGCAGCAGTGCACACTAATGCAGTGAAGCCTCAGAAGTTTGACTGACCCAGAGGGGAGGCGGTGCAAGGTAATACAGTGCAGGCAGCTTGACTGATCTGGAGGGGAGGGGCCAGCATAGGCTGCCCCTGTTTGCAATTCACTAGCACACTGCAGTGGGAAGGGTCACCTAGCCAGCGTGCTTCAGAAGAATTGTAACCAATAAAGAAAGAAACTGAGGCCTTCATGAAGAAACAAAAAATGGAAGAAGAAGCAACAAGAAAAAGTCCCCAGGTCCCAACCCTGAGAACATTGACCCAGGACAGGTAAATATAAAGGAGAATGAGAACAGCAAACATGTAATATCAGACACAGCACCAGTGGACATAAAGAGACATATTCGGGACCTCATAGATGAGTTCAAAAGTGAAATATTTAGCCAAGTAAAGCAAGATATAAGAAGACTAATAAAAAAGATGCAAAGCACCCCTCAAGCAGACACAGATGGAAGAAGGGAGGAACTCAAACAAAGGAGAGAACCATTTGATGAAGAATATAAAGAAAATACAGAATACATGAAGTAGATTCAAAGAGATTACCAGGAAATTAAAAGCTTTATGGAAAGATGGAAAATTAGCTTGAAAGAAACTAAGGATAGATTATCCAAACTGGAAGGACAATTTTGCAATGTGGGATTATGAAAGGAAAACTTTTTAAAAATAACAAGGAAACAAGCAGTAACAATACAAAGGCTAGAAGATGACAAAAGGCTCTATAACTTGAGAATAAAGAATGTGAATGAAGAAGCAGGGATACAATCAAAGGAACTACAAGGCCTATTCACAGAAATAATTAAGGGAGACTTCCCAAACATAGGGAAAGGAAATGGTATATTCTGATGTATGAGGCATAACAAGAGACAACACAGCAACTATGGTATAACTCTTTGTATAATGGTCCTATATGTTTTTTTCATTTCATGTGTTTATAGGAATATGTTTTGTTTTGTCTTGCTTTGTTTTGTTTCTCTCTCTAATATGGAAAGGATAGAAATACATGTTAAGACTCATGCATGTATAGAATCTATAAACAGTTTATGAGAACTGATCTTATGACATATGATGAAATGAACAGGTACTTTGAAGAAAAAGAGACATTAAAATACCCAGTGCTGATCCTGGAGTGTCATAATGTGAAACCCAGCAATAGTATTATTCTTTGTTCAGAGTGATATTAGCCTGCTTGGGTTTATTCAATGTCAACATAATTGAAGATATGGATAACTGCATGTAGGTTTAAGTGCATAGGATTGGTACCTATATTTCTAAGTTTTTGTTGGATAGTTGAACAGAACTGGTTGCAATCTCACTGTTTGAATCCCCACTTTATATGCTCCACTTTAGTATCTTGAATAACTATTTGTAAGAAGACAATCTGTAATCATTGACTAGGTAAATGGACGCAACTTAAGACCATACTCTTTAGTGAAATAAATCAGATCCACATGTTTAAATACTGTGTTGTTTCTTTGGTGTAAGAGAGCAAAAGGATAAACAAGGATAAACAAAACATATAATAAATATTGGGAAATGAGAAGATGTTCAAATGAGAAAGGGAACAAGGGAGGAAGGAGAGGGAAAGGAAAGAAGGGACAAGAAAAACAAAGAAAATAGAAGGAAAAAATGGAAATAAAGGATTTTTGAGTAAGGAGGGGAAGAGTGGATAAAAGTAGGGGAGGGGAATGTGAATAGAAGAAACAAAATATATCATATACAAGTACAAATTTTGTATAGTGACTGTTATCATGTATATCTAAAACATGCCAATAAATTTTTTAAAAAATGAGACTGTCTTAGGAATTTCATTATAGTAATTCAAAGTACGCTAACAGAATCAGAGTGATCTGTAAATTTTTCTATGTCCTTAAGGTTAATTATAAGTTTGGATATGTCTTTCTCATGATAGGGCACAGAGAAAATATGAACTATCTACCAAATAAATGTAGGAATGTGTAAATAACTTCCATTTGATAAGCATTGTTTTGTCTGTCTTCTGTAGATACCTAAAGCACATGCATGGTGATAAAATTTGGGTATCTCCTTTGTAAAACTAGTGTTTCAAGAAGTAAAATGCTGTTCGTAGTAAGGAGAGTTGCTGGTATAATTTTGACTATAGGAAAAATAGTTCAGATATTTGAGAGTGGTAATAACTGACCATGATTACTACAAACACACAGTTTCTCATTATAAGTCTCTTTAAGGGAGTTAGGTTATAGTTTCCATGAGTCAGATATGACTTCAAAATTATATTCTTATGGATGAGCAGAGTCATTCTGGGTGAATTTGACTCAGAAGGCTAGTTGGGCTTGTCTAACACTTGCACAATTAACAAATAATCATTTTACATGGTCTGGGTTGCAAATGATGTTTGGACACAGTGCAGAAACAAGGCAAAGGGAAATTTGCTGTATTTCCCCGGATACAGGGAAAATCTTGTTCAATTTTTGCATGGAAGTACTTGAGCTTCTTTTTTATTTTATTTACTCAATGGTGGAAAAGTTTCACATTTACTAACGATAGGAAACAAGAAGCAGGAGGGTAAGGGGAAAAATGGGGTCTGCAGAGCAAGTTTGAGCTGAGTAAAAAGTAGGTAAATAAATATACCTTATAGCATGAAGGTGGACCGCTAGGAAGAGAGGACACAGCGGATGGGCTTCTTATTTAAAATGAAGATTTTACTTGAATACTTCTAGAGTAGAGCCCCAGAGCCTGCATTTCCAAGTTTCCAGGTAATTCTAAGACTCCAACCTTAGAAAAAAAGTTTCTAGGAAACAAAAGGTAAAGTTTTCTATTCTTTCAAATAGGTGTTGTGAGAAGTTA
Source organism: Cavia porcellus (assembly GCF_034190915.1). NCBI lineage: Eukaryota > Metazoa > Chordata > Mammalia > Rodentia > Caviidae > Cavia > Cavia porcellus. The sequence continues at coordinate 85,675,903 of NW_026947487.1, forward strand.
GGGTAGGGGAACTTCAAAGAATCGATTTTGTTGGTCTCAGTGACTAGGAGAGATGGACAGTGGGTTGAGAGGATTTGGAAGCCATTCTATAACAGTCATGTAGAAGCATCTACCAAATTTGTTGTCCACTGTCTCTATTTCCACCTCAGCTTCTGTTGGGAGCCGCGTCTGTGATAGCTCGCCTTGCGCGCGGACGTGCGGCCTGTGGTAAAGAGCAAAGCCTGAGGTAGATTACCCCTCCCATCGAATATGTTAGTTTCCTGCTTACCGCGCAAACAACCCGCTCAACAATATAGTCTGCCTGGCAACTGATGATGTTAGCCAATCAGCTTGCCTTGCTTACTTTAACATGATTGGACACTGTACCCGTATATATACCGGTGCCACCCCTGGGCGGAAGTAGAAGCCAGGTAGAAGCCCGGAAGTAGAAGCCCAAAAGGAGCCGCGGAGAGCGGACCGATAGAGGCTTTGGGGCAGACTGAAGCACAAAAGGAGCCGCGGGGAGCGGACCAGAGGAGGCTTCAGCTGGGAGAACCCAGGGCAGGCTGTACGGAGAAGGAAAATAAAAGAAAAGGTTGTCCACTACCAGACTTTGTCGTGTGTCCTTCCTGCCGGCCGGGAGCGGACATCGACATTTGGAGGCCCGCCCGGGGACTGATCACCCCCGAGACGTGACAGCGGACAACGCTCCAGTACAGAGCTGCGAGACAGGTGAGTTGGGGATAAGCCTGGGCTCTGGGTGGCGCGCACCTACAGGGCTTTTAGACTCCCCTCAGGCTCACGCGTAAGTGGCAGACTCCTTGGGCCTCACGCGGTGAGTAACATATTAAAAAATGGGAAACATGCTAGGTAGCAACACTAAGAGCGAGGGTGGTTGTGGAGAAAGCTCTCAAGAGCTTACAAAAGTACGCAGGGTATCTGAGCAGGCCCAGTCAGGGAGCTCCCGAGAGGGGTCCATCAAGGGGAACAAGGATGCTAAGGAGGAGGACGGGGCTCTAGCCTCGGAGTCGTCTGACTCCGAGGACGAGGGAAAGTTGAATGGCAAGGAGGCCAAAGAGACCAGCTGTCAGGAGCCTAAGTCGCTCAATAAGGAGTCGCAGGGTTCTTTTCCAGCGTCGCGCCGCGAATTGCGCTCTGCTCAACCTGGTCTGCGGAGGAGTAGAGAGCTCCTGAGCGCTCCCTGGCGCGAGAGGGAGGCGAAGCCTTCCGCCCCACCTTGGGGGCCGTTTCCGGAGGCGATTCCTCGCCACGAGGCGGCCGCCTGGGAGCTCTCTCCCCTTTCGCCAGAACAGGAAGTGATGCACGGGCCCCCATTTTCCGCCCAATCACGGCCGCTGTCTTATGCTCCGCCGCCGGCGGGTCGGTATTTTTACAGGCGGCTTTGGCAGGGGGGACGCTTGTCTCATGAGGTACATCCACCTGGGATAGATAGTGGCCCCTACGAGATATTTCCTGTACAAGTAGCTATGGGCCAGGGACGCAATGTATGGGAGCCTTTTGAGATAAAGCAGATTAGAGAACTTAAAAATGCAGTTACAACCTTTGGGCCGACTGCGCCTTACACCATTGCCATGCTGGAGAATCTGTCTTCTGGGCCCCTCACCCCCGCGGACTGGATTCAGCTGGCAAAGGCGTGTCTGCCCTCGGGCAGTTACCTGGATTGGCGAGCCTGGTACGCAGAGTTCTCTGCAGAGCAGGCTGAGAGAAACGCCAATCGGGGAAACCGGGGGTGGAACAAGGAAATGCTTATGGGAGAAGGTCGGCACGCTGATGACCAGACCCAGTTCCCCGGCGCTGTCTATGAACAAATCAATGCCATAGGGCTCCGCGCCTGGAAGCAAGTAAGTGGTGCCGGAACAGCCTCCTTGTGTCTTTCAAAAATAATTCAGGGTACCACAGAGCCATTTGTTGACTTTGTGGCCCGAATGCAAGATGCTGCCGATAAGGTATTTTCTGATCCGGGAGTGGCTCGACCGCTGGTAAGGCAGCTGATTTTTGAGCAATGTACAAAGGAGTGCAAGGCAGCGATAGCTCCTCATAAGAACAAGGACCTCAACGCCTGGATTAGGATATGCAGAGAGATAGGGGGGCCGCTCTCCAACTCGGGAGTGGCTGCTCTCCTGGCCGCGGCTGTACAGCAGAGGGGACCTCGCGGGTTAGAAGGGGAATGTAAGGCTAAAGGGTGTTTTGCCTGCGGGGAGCCAGGACACATTAAACGTCACTGCCCAAACAATGCAGATGCTAGGCCTCGTCCTAGGAATGAAGAACCATATGTTTGTGGGCGATGCAAAAAGGGATCACACAAAGCTGAGGAGTGTAGGTCGGTCTTTGATGCTCAGGGCAACCGTATTTGTGGACAAGATGCTAGAGAGCCAAAAAACGGCCAGAGGGGGCCCCCTTCACAGGCGGGCCCCCACCCCAGAGACAGGACAGCTCAGGGTGGCAGCCTTCAACAAGGGCCACCCCTGGGTCAGCAGGTGTGGACCTCAGTGTCGCCTCAGGACTTATATTAGTGCCTGATATGGGTGTTCAAGTGGTTGAAACCACCTTTAAGGGACCGTTACCCGAAAATTCCGTGGGTCTGGTGATCGGGAGATCCTCCACGGCCCTTCGGGGTCTCACAGTAGTCCCGGGGGTCATAGACTCAGACTACACAGGACATATTAAAATTATGGTTCAATCTCTTGTGGGTACTATGGTAATCAATAAAGGAGACAAGATAGCGCAGCTCTTGCTGCTCCCCAGTCTCCACAAGAGATTTCCCTCAAAGCAGAAAATTAGAGAAAGTCAAGGTTTCGGTTCCTCAGGGGAAGTCTTTGAGGGACTCCATATGACACTTGGTAAAAGGCCCATGCTCTCACTTAAGGTCAATGGCAAGAATATAACAGGGCTCCTAGACACAGGAGCTGACCGTTCCATTATTTCCAGAAAGGATTGGCCTTCCAACTGGCCCACCAACACTGCAGATAACACGCTGCAGGGCCTGGGGATGGTGTCAGCTCCTCAGGTTAGTGCTTCAACCCTGCTCTGGTGCGATGAGGAGGGTCATCAGGGCCATTTCCAACCGTTTGTGTTGCAGTTGCCAGTGTCTCTATGGGGAAGGGACATCCTCACTCAGATGGATGTCATGCTTACGTCAAACTGCTCCCCCCAGGCTAAGGATATACTCAGGAACCAGGGATATACCCCCGGCAAAGGCTTGGGCAATGCCCTGCAGGGTCGGACATCCCCAATACCAGTAGAAAACAAAAAAGGTAGGCAAGGATTGGGTTTTTCTTAGGGGCCGCTGAAGAAGCTCTCCTACCCACTTCGATCAAAATCACCTGGAAATCAAATGATCCGGTTTGGGTACCTCAGTGGCCCCTGCCTAAGGAGAAGCTATTAGCCTTGTCAGAAATAGTCAGTACACAACTTAGATTAGGATATATTAAGCCGTCAACCTCCCCATGGAACACCCCCATTTTTATAATTAAGAAAAAGTCTGGCAAGTGGAGGCTGCTCCATGATCTAAGGGCGGTCAACGTGCAGATGCAGCCCCTGGGGGCGGTCCAGAGGGGGCTGCCAGCTCTCTCAGCCATCCCTCAGTCCTGGCCAGTTTATGTTATAGACCTTAGAGACTGTTTCTTCTCAATTCCCCTGCACCCAGAGGACACTCATAGGTTCGCCTTTACTTTGCCCACCATTAACCAAGAAAGCCCTGATCTCAGATACGAGTGGGTAACGTTGCCCCAAGGTATGGCCAACAGTCCCACTATGTGTCAGATTTACCTTGATTCCCTACTGGCCCCCCTACGAAAATCCTTTCCCAAGATAAGATGTATGCATTACATGGACGACCTTTTGCTCAGCGGCAGGGACCCAGACATGCTAAATAATATGCTCAGCCAGTTGGTCGAGGCCCTGAGACAAGCTAATCTGCATGTTGCCCCCGACAAGATTCAGGGAGGAGAAATGGTGACCTACTTAGGCGCGAGAATCTCCCCTATGCTAGTCTCTCCGCAGAAGGTCACCATTAGGACGGATGGCGTTAGGACCCTAAATGACATGCAAAAGCTATTGGGAGACATTAATTGGATTAGGCCATATTTACATGTACCAAATTCAGATCTCAAACCCCTGTTCGACCTTCTGAAGGGAGACCCAGATATAGCCTCCCACAGGAGGCTCACTCCTGAGGCAAGAGCTGCCTTACAGAGAGTGGAGGAAGCCTTAGGTGGGGCTACCTTACACAGAATTGAACCAGGGCGACCCTTTGATGTCTGTTTGCTACAGACTAGTCTACAGCCTACAGCGGTGATTTGGCAGAAAGGACCACTACTGTGGATACACCCTAAGGTCTCACCTGCAAAAGTCATAGAGCATTACCCGGAGGCAGTCGCTTCATTGGCCCTTGAAGCGCATGATAGAGCTGTCCAACATTTTGGCTCAGGACCACAAGCCATCCGAGTACCCTATACCGCCAGCCAGATCAAGACCCTGGCTGCCTGCATAGATACTTGGGCCATTCTGAGATGTGTTTTCCATGGGGATATAAACAATCAATACCCTAAAGACCCTATCTTGTCATTTGTCACTCAGCACCCTATAATTTTTCCAAAGGTTACTGCCTCTGAGCCATTAGTCCCAGCAACTACAATATATACAGATGGCTCCAAGACGGGGATAGGCGCCTATGTGATCCTAGGCAAGCCCCCGGTTACCATACAATTTAAACCAGATCAGCCTCAGGTGGTGGAACTGCAGATCGTTAAAATGATTCTTGAACGGTTCTCAGAAGCCATTAACATTGTCTCCGATTCTAGGTATGTGGTCAATGCTATGCAAGTGCTTGAGACTGCCAGTTTAATTAGATCCACTTCCACAGTGGCTGGGCTGTTCCTGTCTATCCAGACATTGCTTCAGAACAGACACCATAAGGTCTTCACCACCCACATAAGAGCACATACATCCCTGCCAGGGCCTATGGCACAGGGGAATGCGGCTGCTGACACTGCCACTCGCCCGTTATGGATTTTTACCTTACTAACACCAATCGAGCGAGCCCGTGCCTTCCATGATAAGTTTCATGTTAATGCCAGGACACTAGCAAACCATTTCCATGTTTCTAGAGCAGATGCACGAGATATCGTGCGACTATGTGACTCCTGTGCCACATACAAACCTGCCATACCGATGGGAGTAAACCCTCGAGGTTTGATCCCTGGTGATGTTTGGCAGATGGACATCACACATATACAGGAGTTTGGGACTCTTAAATATGTTCATGTTTCCACAGACACCTGTTCTCACGTCATATTTGCAACAGCAGAAACAGGTGAAAAAGTGTCTAATGTGATCAATCATTGCCTGGCAGCTTGGGCCGCATGGGGCAAACCAAAAATATTAAAAACTGATAATGGACCAGCCTATATAGGCAAAGCCTTCAATGAGTTCTGCAAAATGATGGAGGTTCAATTAAAACATGGTATCCCATACAATCCCCAAGGTCAAGGAATCATTGAGAGGGCTCATAGAAGCCTCAAAGAAATTTTACAAAAACAAAAAGGGGGAGTAGGCCAAGGCCTGGCCCCAAAGGCACGATTATCCATGGCACTATTCACACACAATTTTTTAAATTTAAATAATGATAATCGCTCCCCAGCCGTGGAGCACTGCAACCCTTCCCCCAACCATAAAGGGTGGGTGAAGTGGAAAGATGTCCTGACAGGACAATGGATGGGCCCGGATCCAGTGGTCAGCTGGAACCGAGGCGCGGTTTGTGTTTTCCCACAGGAATCGGGACGAGAACCACTGTGGATACCGGAGAGACTGACACGGGCAACAAAGCCCTCGACTGAAGATCAGACCTGCCCTACTGGAGATCCATCACAGACCAACCAACAAGATGAATAGAAATAGCGGTAGCCCGAAATGGACAAGAAGATCCTCAGGCATATGCATGGCTTGCTCAATTGGCCCACGACCGAGTCTAGATATGGCGGGCATCCCTCATTCTCCTCCATAAGGTGACAATACACAGCAGGGTAGGTGAGTCAATGACGGGTAAGAGCGTGCCTCCCCAGCACGACTCGACCTAAGCCAGGCCCTACCCCATCCTGCACGTAAGCCGCTGGACTGTTAGATGCTGCCCAGGTCTAAATTTCTCTCCGAGGGGATTTCTTTACGGAGAGAAAATGAGTGCAAGCTTGTGTGCATCCAGGTTCCGTCCAGTTTGTGCCTGGCCCTAGAAAAAGGACGAGGGCCTCAGGGCCTTGGCAGACCATGGCATGGCCAACCAGGGTCTAAGCCAAGGACCTACGGTGGGCCTACACATAGGGCATAAGCCTCTGCACCCAGTCCAGGAAGGGCTACGATGCGCACATTCATAAAAAATAAAATAGGGGGAGATGTTGGGAGCCGTGTCTGTGATAGCTCGCCTTGCGCGCGGACGTGCGGCCTGTGGTAAAGAGCAAAGCCTGAGGTAGATTACCCCTCCCATCGAATATGTTAGTTTCCTGCTTACCGCGCAAACAACCCGCTCAACAATATAGTCTGCCTGGCAACTGATGATGTTAGCCAATCAGCTTGCCTTGCTTACTTTAACATGATTGGACACTGTACCCGTATATATACCGGTGCCACCCCTGGGCGGAAGTAGAAGCCAGGTAGAAGCCCGGAAGTAGAAGCCCAAAAGGAGCCGCGGAGAGCGGACCGGTAGAGGCTTTGGGGCAGACTGAAGCACAAAAGGAGCCGCGGGGAGCGGACCAGAGGAGGCTTCAGCTGGGAGAACCCAGGGCAGGCTGTACGGAGAAGGAAAATAAAAAGAAAAGGTTGTCCACTACCAGACTTTGTCGTGTGTCCTTCCTGCCGGCCGGGAGCGGACATCGACAAGCTTCCAAAAATGCAGATTATGAAAGTTTGCTGATATGGTTAATTTTAGGTACCAACTGGACTGGATAGTGGGAAATGTAAATAGCTTGTGCAGCAGTGTTTCTGGGTGTCCGAGTAAGTATCCCTGAAAGATGTCAGCATACGGATCAGTGATCTGGATGGAAAAGATTCATTCTCAACATGGGTTAGTGCCATACAACTTACTAGTCATCCAGATGGAATAAATGGGTGGAAGAATGGTGAATTCTCTCTTTCTCTCTAGTCTCTTTCTCTATTCCAAATCTGGACTTCCTTCTTCTGCCCTTGGACTCAGAACTCCAGATTCTTTGGCCAGTGGCCTTCTGGGAGGTCTCAAGCCTTCAAATTCAGATTAACACCACTAGCTTCTTTTCCTGTGGGCTTTCTGACTTGGAATGAGCCCAGATCTTCTTTGGTGGTTTTCGGTGTATAGATGGCTGACTGGGAACTTCTCAGCCCCCATAATTACATGGGCTAATATCCCTAATAAATTCATCTATCTATCTATCTATCTATCTATCTATCTATCTATCTATCTATCCTATTGGTTTTGTCTTTCTGGAATCCCCTGATTAATGTACTTATATACATCTTTTTTTCACCTGCCCCTCCTCTGCAAATAAGAGAAAGAGAAAATAGCACCAAGAGTGAGAGTAATTTCTCTTAATCCCTCACCAGCATATAGGCTTTTGTAGGTTAGTTCTGCCCCTGATTATTATATGGCTCAGCTCTGGAAAATATATTGATAGAATTCTTTCCTGATCATACTAGAAGTGAGAATGAGGAACATAATTGAATAATTGGAAGCACGCTAACATCTCTTTTTGGTCTTCAGAGTTTGTACTGAAAGAAGGAGATTGCCACCTCCCTATACTTCACTACCACCACCATTAGTAATAACCTGTGCTTCTGTGCCATGCACGTGATTCTGACCTATGGTCTAGACTGGGTAAATCATAGCAGTTGGACCTAATACCACTCCAAGAGTGAATTAGATGCAAGAGCCTCTTTTCACTTGAGATTTTAACTCATATTGTCTTATTAGATATTAAAACCTGTTTAGTTCTGAATGGTCTGAAGGTTGGAAAATTCTTGACCTTTAGTTTTCTGTATAGTCCTTGTCAAGAGTGACTGAAATCTGTGCCATTAGGTAGATCTGGATAGGCCTATAATCAGCTCTAGAAATTGCCATTATTCCCCAGACGGTGTCTCAAATGTTTCGGTATATGTCGGTCTTCCACCTGTCACCTGTCTATTTATCTATTTGAGCCAAATCTGAGTTTAATGTTAATCATTTTAGTCAGCTTCAATACCTTATCTGTATATGAAATTAAATATATAGTTAAATCTCTGGCTTGTGAACATTTGAGCTGTGAACTTTCACAGATCTGAACGGGCCTTGTATTACAAGCATTCATAGATGCAAAACCAATTGTGGATGTGTGTCTACCTTATGGTTTTAAGATAACTATAAAAGTTAAAAAATATTTACAGCTTTACTGTACTGTACCACCATTTTCAGGTAACTATAAAAGTAAAAATAGTTTATTTACAGTATTTGTGTGTGTGTGTTTGAGTTTTTTATGCTTTACATTGTATATTTGTGTCAAAGTTATATAACATTCTTTTTTTGGACTTAGGAATGAGTTCAACTTATGAACATTCCCCCAGAATAAGACTCATTCATAAGTTGGAGACTTATTGTACTATATTCATGATACCATTTACAGTTAGTTCATGATTGTAATCAAATTTTACCTCTTCTTTTGTAGTTAATGCTTTCATTGTATAGTTCAGAATAAATTGCACCTGTCAGATCTAATGGTCTGATAAGGGAAATATAGTATATGCAAACTCTGATCTTCATAGTAAGATCCACTGTGTTTACCAAATACTTCCTATGTGCCAGGGACTATGTTAAGGACTTCGTTATATAATATTATTTTTCTGACCATAATAATAACTGAATAAAATAGGAGCATAGTTAACTCTCAACATAATCTTTTAGAAATAAAGGAAAAAATTGAAATTACTGTGGGAAGTCCTGTAATTGCCTGCCACCTTATATCAGCAGGCCGCACCACCTTAACTCCCTCTAGGAGTTAAGTTTGGTAGTTAAGCAGCACCTTGTCTAGCTTGTTTCGCTTTTTCAGGGATTATGCTTAAGACTGTGCACAGGAAATTTGAAAATTTGATTTAACCTATAACCCTCAGTCTTGCCACTGTTGCTAAGTTACCTGCTGATTTCTCAGAACCCAACTCCCTCCTCCCCCAATACCCTATATATTTGATACTTTTTCCTTGAATAAACAAGACTTGATCGGATTCCTGACTTGTCTCCATTCTTTGCGTCTCTTGCCCCCTTTCATCCCCACTCCCCCTTTAGGGTCTCCGTGGACTTACCTGCAGGCTGGGACAATGTACCATATACATGTATACATATATACCAATTCCCCCAATCAACTGTATGATGTAGTATTGACTACATACACTAATAAAGTAGAATAAAGATGAAACAAAAACTAAAGCAACATTTAGAAAAAGTAGCCAACTAACTTGAGAACATGTAACTAGTTGTGGTTTGAAAATTTAAATCAAATTTAAGTTGGTTGTTGTAGTGAATGCTTTAAACACAGACTCTACTTACTACTGTCACTGTGCTTATGCTACATTTTTTCCCCAAAGGTATACTTCTTGGGTGAGGTTTTCTATCAGAAGATTGATATACACTTTGAAGAATGGTTAGTCATTTTACTTATTGAGATTTCCTTAATTATCAAGGGGAAACTGAACTAGAGATTTAAAAATTTATTTACATTGCCCTCTTTCAAGTGAAATATGGATTACAGAAGTAGAAGGACTGGGATTATGGCTGTATTTTTTCTTACTGAAGTACTTCTTTTGTTCTCCCTACTCCTCCATCCTATCCTTCTTTGAAAAGTCAAGAATTTCTCCCCTATCTCCATTATACCATTTCTATTGTTTTCTGCTCCAAAATTTCCCATTCATTGTGATTTAAAAACATTGTTTTTGAACATTGACTCAACACATGTACAATTTTTCTGGTCAACTGCCAAGTCTTGCTATATCCTTGGTATGCTGTCAAGCTTCCAGTGTTGTAAATTAAATAAAGTGACTGTTTTAACCCTGGGGAGTTGAACTTAGAAGGCATTTTATTAAAATAAATGAGCTGAGTTAAATAATTTTGACTGCCATTTGACTTAATTATGGATAACAATTTTACAGGAAGCCCAGATGGTCCAGAGAAGCTCAAATTCCTGTACTGAATTTTTGGTGGATACTGAGGAATATGAACAGTCACTTTATGCTATGACATTGCAATGTATAAAGATCAGTTTACAAGGAAGACTGTTTTGGTTTTTCTACTCAGGAGTAGAATGAAAAGTTAGAGTTACAGATTGTAAATTGGGGTGTTCCTTTTTGCTTGAGTGTTATCTTTGATTTCCTTTTGCTTGGATTTTGTGAAAATCTCTAACCTTTACAATGGTGATGACTGACTAGATCAGGCCAAGCTTTGACAGACAATAAACTTTTAGTTACCAAATAGATGGATATATAAGTCCTTCAGATAACTCATAATTACAGCTACAGTGTACACTTAAGATGTTCCAAGAACTGCACCAAATATGTTATTTATTTTTTCATCTAAACGTCAGAACAATTCTCAATTTTCAAGTGAGCAAGCTGGCCAGAGATTCTCCTCTTCATCTAGATCCAGATATCTCTTTTATTTTAGCTTTCTACTGTTTCTTTACTGGCCATTGTTGGCGGGTGGAAGGTGACACTTAACTCATTTCTCACCGGGCTATTTCTGACCCATTTGGTTTGTCCTATTCCCTTCAATGCTTCCTAACTTTTTCTCAAAGTCTCATCTTGTTATTAGTTCTCACTTTTCTTGTCTCTTCTCACTCCCAGATTTGACACTGTCTTCTTACATATTGACTTCCTTCCCTTTAAATCATAGTTTGTGCTAGTCTTCAATGACATTTTCTCAGACTGTCTTGGAAAAATAATCTTGTTGGCACATAAGTGGGTAACATGCGATTCACACTTTTGTCCTGGTTCTCAAAGAAGAACCAGAAAACATTCATACTGGAAAAATGACTTTTAAATCTTAAGTACCTTGCTATAAAATAGACCAGAATGCGAAGAAGAAACCTCTAGAAAATTTGACAATGTGGATATCACCTAATAGAAATTTCTATGAATATATTGAATTCTCTTCTTACTGTTTCCATCAAATGATTATTATTTATATTGTGATCTGAGTATTCTAATGGGTAAGTACTTCCTAATACAACCTAACCTACTTTTTATTACACTATTTTGGAATGTTCTTTCTTATATTAGGCAAAATTATGTTTTATTGGTATAAATTCTAAGTTATGGCTCCAAATAGAACACATCTAATTTTCCTTTACACAACAAATAATTCAAAATTTATAGATAATTATACCAAGTGAAATATTCCATTTCTTTTACTGCTCCTTATAGGAACATATTGGACACTTCTGTCTCCTTGTATGTTACCTCGTGGAAGTAAAGGGGCTCTACTTTTTTAGTTTCTTTTTTGAATCAACTTTTTTTTTAATCTCAGTGTAATCTGTTTGAAATAGTATGGACCTGTGTGATACTAATTTCTTCCTCTTAGGCTGTATGTGTGGCCTCAAAAGAAGTTCCCTACACTCAGTTGACAGAGGAAAAAAAAGATAGGTCTGGTTTATGTGTGGTTGTGCATGAAGGATATACAGGCTCCATCTGAAAGCAGACAGCAGTAACACTGCAGCTTCTCTCTGGAGCATTCTAGAAGGACAGTGGTGAAGGGAAGTCCTCCCACCAGGCAAAACTTTGGGAAAGGTATCTTGATTATTCACTTTTCTTGGGAGGAGAAATTATTAGACATGAAACTGTGTACCAATTAATGGGCTTTGGACAATAGTTTGGTTGGGTAGTCAGGGACTTACAAGGCCTGTGATTAGAAAATTGCAAAAAATTTGTTTGGGGAAGAGTTATTTGAGTAAGTTTTTCCATATGATCAAAGGATATGAAGATATTTGTGTTCTATATGAATACTCACTTGTCTTTCCCGCATAGAATATTTTAGTCAAAACTGCCTTCGTTAGCCTTAGAGAATGCCTTATATACCATTATGATATTCTGTACAGCATTGCATCTGATAAAGCAAGTCATTTCAGCAAAAGAATTGGGATAGTGGACTCATGATACTGGAATTCATGGATCTTACTATCTTTTTCCACCAGACTGAAGAAGATGGCTTGACAAAGTGGTGTACTGACCTTTTGAAAACTAAGTTACAGCACCAAATAGATGGTGGTATCTTGGGTGCTGGGGAAAGATTTTCAAGTAGGCTGCATATACTCTGAATTAGTGTCCATTACTCTTTCTCTGATATCTAGGATTTATGGTCTAGTGATCAAGGGGTAGAAATGGGAGTGACACCTTTCACTACTAACTCTAGTAATCCTCCAGAAAAATTATTTGTCCCTGTTTCTGTTCCTTCTTATTCTGCTAGTCTACGAGCTTTAGTTTTAGGGGCGAAATGCTTCTACCAGGTAACAGAACAGTAATTGCATTGAGCTAGAATATAAGACTGTCATCTGGCCACTTTGGGTTCCTCATAACTTTGAATCAACAGGAAAAGAAAGAATTAAGGGTTTAGCTGGATTATTGAACATAATTACTGAGGAGAAATTGGACAGTTCGTACACAGAAGATATGAGGAAGAGTTTGGAATACAGGAGATATGTTAGGTCAGTGGTGGGGACCTGTGCAGCTGTGGGCTGTTTGATGAAACTGAAATCTCTAAAAGGTTTGCTGTCACTGATTTAGAATGTCATTCATTAAGACCATGCCATATGATTAAGGTAAATGCAAAACTACAACAACTCTGTTTAAACAGGACTACAGAAGGCCCAGTCCTTTCAGGAGTGGAGGTTCAGGTCACCTCACCAAACAACCATGACCATCTGGGGCACACAGTGAAGGCAAGGGATACACACTGGATAGCTGAGTAAGGTTGTCACAGATACTTGCTACAACTACATTACAACCAACCAATTACAAAAGGAACACTATAATTGTCATGAATGTTTGTTTTTATTTCATTATAAATGTGTGTGTTTTATTTCCCTTCTCTTATTCATTTATACGACTTCAGATATAATGTAAGACATATTGAATTTATTTCATAGTGTTTAACTATGGGTAATTTTACATTATAGTACTTAAATTACAGGATGCAAAATAGAATAATAAACACAGCTCAAGGATTTTACTTCCGTTTTTGGGAAAGGGATTAGTGCATTGTGGGTTATAAGCAGGATAGCTTTATCATGTCTGTGGAATTATGACCATGATGATGATAGTATCTTTATTTGAAGATTAAATATAGATTAAGAAAGTAAATATGAATGTCAAGTTTGGGACTGCTAATTTATATCTAAACTTGAATGGATCAGGAGAGACCTAGGTATCTGGTCAAACTCTTTCTTTCTTTCTTTCTTTCTTTCTGTTTATATCTCTTTCTTTTCTCTTTTAATTTAAGATACACAAATATAAACATTTGCAAAATTTCTTGCATTAGCTGCCTAAAGTCAGATGTAAAAGAGTGCAAAATGCCTTTCTGTGTGCTGGAGAAGTGAAGAATCCAGTCAAAGGTCTGGAGCCCATTGTGATTTCCCATGTAAGTCTCTATCAGGAGGCTGAAGTATCTGTGCTAAGGACTGAAGTGTCTGCACTGGAAGCCAGGAGGTGATGTCCAAGGTGATACTGAGGACTGGCGCTTCTCTGAATAACCAGAAGGAAGCCTTCTTTCTTCACTTCTCTTTAATACAATTCTGGCTACAATTCTCCCTTGGGTAGGTCTTTCACACCCAGGACTCTGCTAATCCAATTTAGATGGGTGTCAAACAGTATTTCTGAGTATGTTCTGTGAAGGTGTCTTCTTTATGAGATTAGTACTTGAACAGGTAAGCTCAGTAAAGTATATTGCAGGTGGCAATTTGTGAACTCTCAGCCTCCATAGTTATGCAAAAATTTCTTCTTATAAACTTTTATATATAATTATAATAACTCATTATACACTAATATACAATCATCTATAATCATTTATTGCAATATGCATATATTTATTCCTCATTTTTCTGAAAACACTAATACAAGTTGTCATCTTTGTTATAGACACTAAATATTTTTGTTCATTTACTAAGTGTGAATTAGGCCTCTCTGGATTGTAAGTTGTGAAATATTGCCCAAGAAAAAAGAAAAATATAGAAAAAAATAGAAGAATTTACCAGGTGTGCATGAGTTTAGCTGGGCTTCAGAAAGAGTTAGAGAACAAGACACAAATACCTAAATGTTTTGAACTTAACCCTCCTTAGTTCAGCATGAATAATACAGTAAAAAATAGAGCAGAGTGTTGTATGTCTTATCAACTCTTCTTTCTAAATATAAGCTAATATCACCTCTTGGCTCTTTTGATATATTTTTGTCTGTCAAACTTTAGATTTTAATTGAGTTACAGCAATAACTTTGAAATGGCCACAGTGTTACTATTGTAGATTCAGTTTGATTTCATGGAAAGTAGATTCTCAGCAATTTAAATGTCCCCCAGAATACCAGAGAAATTAGACTAATTATGGTGTATCTGAATGATGAAACATAATAGACCCTTCAAAATCAGGATGGAGAATTTATAATGATATAAGAAAATTTTGATGATATAATTTCAGTGAAAATTGAAGGACAAGAAACTATGTAACCTGTGTGATTTCAATTACATTAAAAACAGAGACATCTGTGTGAAAAGAAATATGGTCTTAATAGTGATTATATCTGGACTATGGATTACAGATGATTTGTAATTTCCTCTAAATATCTTTCCAGCATTTCTATGCGGGAACATCTATTAATTTTGTAAAACAGTAAAATATAAAACTAAGAATATAAATATGAAACTATTACATTGCATAGGTGTATACTTGATTATTAGGACTATGAAGTGATACATTAAAAGGCTTAAAGATATCCAGCTCACAGTAGATGCTTAGTAAATTCCTTTTCCTGTTTATTTTCTGTGTTCAGCACTGAGCTCTTATATGAAATAATTCATTTGGATACTGCATACAAGGGTCAAATCGACGTTGAATAAAATTTAGTTTATGTCAACAGAATCAAGATGAAGTATAGTGAAGAGAGGAAAAAGGCTTTTATGGGTTGAAGTAGCCTCTCAGGTGATTTTTAATCTTTAGTTTTTCTCTGATCCTATAACCTGCTCCAGCATGGTTCAATTAAGTGTAGCATAATTAAGGGAATAAAATTCACATCTAAATTCACAATAGTATATGAGTTTACACGTTCTCAAGTCTAATTGCTATTTCTGAACATCATTTAACATGCCAATACTCTTTAAGGAGGAATAATAATTTCACATGTGAACTTTTCCCATTAGGATAAGACCAAATTAGTACAGTCCCCTTGATCTCATGTAACAGGTTTATAAATTTTAAAGTAAAGATTCTTCAATGTAAAGTAGAACTGAAACCAAGTTGCATTGGAACTGTTTCTTCAGTTTTTCTTTTCTTTTTTTTCTAAACTTGGAAACACTTTGCTAGTTCATTGTTCTGTCAGAATTAAAACAAAAATCATCCTTGGTTTTTGTTTAACAAGTCTCGCATTTGTATTGAATCTATCCCTACCTCTCCTCCGCAGACCATTTTGCTTTCTTAGCTATGAGTTTGATGTAGTTAAAGCTTGCCTCAATGTACCAATTACCAGCACTTAAGATGAAACCAAGCCACAGATTATACAAATGAAAAGAGCAAAAATAACAGCACTTTGTATCAACAAGGGCAGAGAAACAATTTGTTCTAGTCGAAGACAAATAAAGTTAAATTCTACCCTAATTACCACGTGTCAAACTAATCAAGAGAGCATCCTTTCTCCAAAGCTATTGTATAAAAATAATTGAAATGACATTTTATAAAATCTGGCAGAGTTAAGTTTTGTAAAGCAGGCCCACAAACTTTCAGATACTTCAGCTCCTCCAAAGAGCTATTTGTATTGTGTGCTCGGCTGAAATAATTGGACAGGATTGCTTCAAAATGTGTTTTCTTCTGCTTGAGAGAATCAGGGCCATCTCTTGGGGTTCAAAAGCAAACTTGGCACTGTTAAAGGGACTCCCAAGTCCCCTGGGCTATCCTTGTGAGGATCACTCCACAGCATGTTTGTTTAGTTGTTTATTTCTATACCCTTGTATCATCCATCAACGTATTCATTATGAAATCTATTTACCTGTCACCTTGATTATTGTACATAAAATGTATTGGCAATGAATCAATTTTCCAGAAGAAAATTCATTCAAGTCTTATTCAGAAATTAATTTAGGCTTTTTTACTGGGTGCAGTGATTAAGTAGGAAGACTAGGACAAAGATGAATAACATTTTCATTCTTTTTGTCCCTCATTCTATTCTTTTCTGAGATCAATATTGTTAAGAGTTATGAAATGAAAGTTCTACAAATCACAATCACATAACTGTCAGGTGCCTTATTAAATTTTATTTAATTCTATACCAGTTCTTAAGGGACTATCACTATCTTCCAGTGTGTTCAAAGACTGAATGAAACCTGATCAAAAATTTATGGAATTGAAAAGTCATCCTAAATTTGATCTACTATTACTAGAGAGAAAACTAGGCCAAGAAGTTTAGCCTGTTAGGCAGTGGGGAGCCTGAAAGGCTTGTGAACAGAGGAGTGATATGATAAAATCTGGCGGTGACATACAAAATTGATTCTTTGATCACTGCTTACATTTTTTTCTTTATTATAAATGCATGAGAAGTATGGTGACAAATCAAAGTGTTCAAACTTGTTGTAAAGTTAAATTACTATGGCAGTAATATTCATGTCATCTTCTATATTTCCTAGGATTTCTTTGAGTTAAGCGATTTATTCTGGCTGATGATCTTTCAGTGCCATGTGTCACATTTGTGCTAAGTCAGGAAAGAGCTACTGTTCCTTCTCCACCCTTTTCTTGCCCTCAGTGGTAGCTAAGCTGGTGAGCCGTGAGATACAAGCTGCTGGTAGCAACCACAAGGAGAGTTGCCCCATAGCATTGCACAAAATAAAAGATAAAACATTGTCCACTTCTGCCTTTGATATCCAGCATGACCTACCTTATCCTAAATATTCCAATAGCAAACAAATACAAGAAAAGATACTCAAGCTTATCAAAACAAGAAAAAGGCACTGTTTCATCCATTAACTCCCCAAAAAAGTCAGAAAAGCACCAAATTTTGATAAAGTTGTGGATAGGTATAAACTTTCTTGCAATTTTGGCATAGGTATAAAAAAAGATTGAAAAATAATTTGGAAGTTTGTAATGAAACTAAAAGTAACACGGTCTTTGGGTTAGCATTTCCTGTTTCTGGTTATTTACTCCTTTAGAAATATCCCCCAGGTCTATGCAAAGGCTATGGCCAGGGTTAACAGACTTCTCATTTTTTCTCTTCTAATACTATTTATGCTGAACTTTTAGGTTTCAGTTGGGTTACAGTATATTTGTGTTAGTGAATAACATGGTGTAATCTTTGTGTCTATTTCTCATACAATAAGCAAAATATCACAATCATAAGTATAAATATATTAAAACTTGGAAAGATTTTCAAATGCATAATTTTGAATTATAAACTAAGGAATTGTGAAGAATTGTGCAATAGCACTATTCAGGTAAGCTGAAAATAAACACACACATATAAAATAATTTTATATCTTTCACATGGTTTCGTAAGTAGTGAAGACTGTTGGACACAAGGGGAAAGAACATAGGCACTGAAGATAAGGGTAAGTATACAGTAAAACAGGAGGAGGACTTTTCACAGAATAATTAGGGGGCCTTTGAACTAAACTTTGTAAACCTGAGATAATAAAAAATATTGGAAAGGCTAACTGCCCACACACGTAGGATTATATACCTCATGACACATTCTTGATATTCTGGTGTGTTTTCTTCTCTGCTAACAACAACACAGTAGCTTTTCCTTTATCTAGGAGTATGTTGCCCCTTTGGTAGGGATATATTCCCTTATCAACATGATATTTGCTAGATATTCATGGAACTTCAGCTAAAAACCTTTTTAAAGGTCACCTATTCTAGATTATAGAACCCATTTTACTTAACATTGACTTAAAGAGCTGGAATCATTTTTTTCTCACAGTAAGAAAATTTCAATAATCAGGGTCAACTTAGAAAGTCAGATCTCTCACATCCTTAATCAGCACCATTTTCATTATGCCATGTTACACATGAGACTGTGGTGTCTGACAAAGATCAAAATAAACCCGATCAGTCTGAATATTAGACTAATTCATGTTACACCAATTATGCGTGCCACTTGAAAAATATATTTTAAGATGATTTTTCAAGTGCCTAGGCAACATTTACAGAAAAAAAACTTTGATGATATTACAGACTGAGTTGTTGATTACAAACATCTAATGAGATACTGAGGCTAAGTTTTAGGCTTTCTGTGATTTGTTTAAGGAGCCAGCAAAATGAATTCAAGTGCAAATACAATCTACTACCCAGGTCTGTTCATCCTTATGGAACTCGATCCTTATACTCAGATTATAGGAACCTCTTACCCCTCATTCAACTTTGTAATTATATTGGTTGAAGTATAAGACATTTAAACAATTTAAAAACTTTGAAAAGTGTACTCAAAAACTTTTCTCTGTAAAAGACACCCTTGGGATTTTAATCAGAGGAGATAATCATTTCAATTTTAAACATTTTTCGTATTGTTCATTTTCAAGACTATTTACCAGGAAATTTGCATACTGTATAAAGATGAGACAGATTCAAAGTGGGAAGATTCCTCACCTAAAATTGTTACTCTCTCAAGTCTTTTGTTAAAGGTCAATTCTGGAGGTCCAAGAGCTGGGCCAGACTCAGCAAGGAAGTCCACATAATTGCAGTGTTGGTTAGGGTTCTCTTTAGAAACAGAAATAATGGGATGGAAATAATGGACATATGAGAGGTGACCTACAGGGGAATTGGCTTATGTGATTGTGGAGGTTGAGAAGTCCCATTATGTGTGGTTTCCAAGATGGAGAATCAGGGAGACTACTACGACTCAGCCTATCTGAATTCCTGAGAAACAAGGAGGGATTTTACAAGAACCAGATTCGAACTCCTGGAGAACTTACAAGTTCTGATGGGTAAGGTCAAGAGAAGATGGAGTTCTCACTCGAGAAGAGAGAGTAGGTAATTTCATCTTTCCTTGGCTTCTTTGTTCTGTGCCTTAATTCAGCCAATTGGACATAGCTTGCCCATATTAGATGAGCTGGAGCTTTTTTACTAAGTTGTCTAATTCAAATGCCAATGTGCTTTAGAAACACCTTCAAGTATACTCAGAAACAATGTTTTACTAGCTTTCTTGATATCCTTTATCTGGTGGACACCTAAAATTAATAATCACAAGCATTTTAGACCAAATTTACTCTTTCATGAGCAATAACAAGAAACAGACAGAATGTTGGAAAAATAACTTTTAAAGTGATTGTACATCAGTCAATGAAGGATAGTGGCTACTGAGAGGACTCAACATTCCCAGGTTATAGAACAGAAATCAGAGTTGAAGAAACCAAACCTGAGAGATCAGAGCAAGGCCACTGAAGATCGCCAAGTGGAATACTAGAAAAGAGAAAACTGTATGAAGAAAGAATGTCACAAATCTGTAGAGTCCTGCTCAAGTATTCATCTGAATACTGATTAGTGTGTCCACGTGAGGAAACTATCTGACATTAGAAAAACAGCTACCTGAAAAGATTAGAAGTAACTGGATTTAGTGGTCAAATGGGATTGGCAATACTGTCTGTTTCCACCAACCAGACTGGAAAAGTACACAACCTATGGTGAATTTGACAGAATACCAGAGTAAAGCCTGTTTTAATACTGAGAAATAATTATCCTGGAGGATAATTAGGGAAGAATCTACTGAAAGCCACTAAAATTTGACAGATATAAGAATAGTTAGATGAGGACATTAAAATAGTTACTGTAATTGTATCATATATGTTCTAAAAATTAATTAGATACATAGAAGACATAAAATACCTAATTTGAACGTCTGGTGTCGACATGACAATCACAATACTTGAAATGAGAATACCCTGTATGACTAGACACTTCAGATGACAAAACAGTAAATGTGAAGATACAGTAGTTGAAAGAAACAAAACAAAAATACAAAAGCAAGAAATGAACAGAACATCAGTGAACTGTGGAAACTTCAAGTGACCTAATACCTGTATGCATGTAACTGGAGTCTCTGAAAAGGGAGAGAGAAACTAATTAAAACAAGTAATAAATTTTTTTCCCAAATTTATTAAAAAATACAAGCTCACAAATTCAAAACCATAATGAAACTTCAAGAATTAAAACTAATAAGAATATTGTACCATCAAATATGACATTTAAATTGCTTCAAATCAAAATATACAGGAAGTCTTAAGTGTAGCCAGAGGGACAAAGATATGATAACAGATTTTAGCTAAAACAAATGAGAAAACACTGGAGAAATATTTTTAAAATACTGAGAGAAGAATTATCAACATAGAATTTCATAACCCAATAAAATATCTTAAAAGATGGAAGAAAATCCAACAATGTAAAAAGGAGAAAAGCTGGAAGCTTCCCTCTAAAATCAGGAAAAAGATAAGGCTATCTGCCATCATTCTTCTTTTTAATATAGTTTTCCAATAGAGCATCTGGGCAAGAGAAAGAAGTAAAAAGGGTATGGATAGGAAAGGAGGAAGTTAAATTATCATTATTTCCATATGATATGATTAACATAGAAGACACCAAAAATTTACGAAAAGACTTCTAGAATTAATAACCAAATTCAATAGTGTAGGAGGATACAAAGCCAACACTCAAAAGTCAGTAGCATCCCAGTATTTCAATAACAAATGCACTGAGAGAGAAGTTAGAGAAAGAGCACCCTTCAGAACAGCACTGAGAAAAATGAGATACTTAAGAACTTACCCAAGGAAGTGAAAGACCTCTACAATAAAAACCTATATAGTATTACGAAGAAAGGAGATCAGAAAATGGAAAGATATCCCCTATTCCTAGATAGGCAGAACTAATATAGTCAAAATGGGTATACTTCGAAGCTGTTACATAGATTTAATACAATTCCAAAGAAAATACCAATACATTTTTCACACAACTAGAGAAAGCAATTGTAAGACTCATATAGAATCAGAAAAGAATAGCAAAAGTAAGTCTGGATAATAAGGGCAAGACAGGAGCATCACAATCTCCAACTCCATGAGGTACTATAAAGCCATAATGATAAAACAACATGGTACTGGGAAAAAGAAAATAAGAAAACAAAAAAAGACTTGTGGATCAGTGAAACAGAATAGAGGCTGCAGAAACAACTCCAGAAACACACAGCTACATTATCTTTGACAAAAGGACCGCATCCTTTTGCTGGAGTAAAAGTAGTCTCTTTAACAAGTGGTGCCAGGAAAACTGGCTTTCCTCATGCTGAATATTAAACCTAGACCTACATCTCTCACCATGCACTGAACTAAAATCAAAATGGATAAAAGATATAAATATTAAACAGAAACACTTAATTTTCTGGAAGCCAAGTAGCCCAAACTCTTGAAGACATGGGATAAGCAGACTGAAAAAAACTCTGTTGCATAAGAAATCAAATCAAGAATCGACAAATGGGATCACAACAAATTAGCTTCTACACTGCAAGGGAAACCACTATCAGAGTGAAGAGACAACCTACAGAATGGGAAAAATATTTTGCTAGCTACAGGACTATTATCTAAAATACACAAAGAACTCAAAAAATAAGACCCCACCAAATGTAAAGTCAGAATAAAAATGAGCTTCTGAAATGGACACTTCTCAGATGAAGAAGTACTGATGGTCAAAAATTATGAAAAATGCTCAGCATCTCTGGCCATCCAAGAAATACAAATTAAAATAACACAGATTTCATCTCACTCCAGAAAGAGTAGCTATCATAAAGAAATCAACCAGGGCTGGTGGGGCGGTGGAGCTGTGGGGATAAAGAAATCCTTCTTCACTGTTGTTGGGAGTGTAAACTGGTACTATTGCCATGGAAATAGTTATGCGTATTTCTCAAAAAACTAACAATAGAAATTTTATTGACTCAACTATTCCCTTTCTTGGTATCTTCTCAAAAAAGTTAAAGTCATCATCCTTAGTGACATAGGTATACCTTTGTTTATAGTGAGATTCATAATCTCTAAATCTTGGAAGCAAACTATATGCCCAGTAACAGGAGACTGTATAAAGAAAATGTGTTTATAAACAAGCAAGTACTACTCTGCCATAAAGAAGGATAAATGAGTATTTTGTAGGAAAACGAATACACCTTAAGACTATAATATTAAGTGAAGTAAATCAGACACACAAGTTTAAATATCACATGGTTTCTCTAATATGAGAAATAATATATAAAGCACAATATAAAAGATAGATATAGGACAATGTATCTAAAAGTATATCTTGATTTAGCATAATTGTTTAATGTGTTTTATATGATTTTTGGACTATTAGTCTGGTGTTAATCTCTATGTATGATAATTAATCTTATAAACATTTATACAACAAGTAAGAGAATCCGATGCTAGAAAAAAAGAGGCTTAGAGGGCAACAGTAGAAGAAAAGAATTGATACGTGTTATGTACATGCGATAATACCCCCCCAAAAAGTAATCATTATTTACTTAAAATGTACTAATAAAAATATATATACGCTGTCTTTAAGAAATTTACTTTAAATATAAATGAGTGGGTTGAGTTAAAGGTAAAAGGATGAAAAAGTCTATCATGCTAGCGATAAAGAAATCTGGATTGACTGTATTAAAATCAGAGGACTCTTCTTAGTGGAAAAGATCACTTCATAGTGCTTAAAGGGACCAGTATACTAAGAAGACATAAAAATTCTAAATCTTTATGTACCTACTATCAAACCTTCAAAATATATGACAGAAGAAATGGTAAGACATAATATAAATAGATTAATTCAGAGTTTTAGTCACCAGTATTAATACTTATGTACTATTTTTAGGATAATAGAAATTTCATGAAGAAGACTCAAAATTTTCCAGATAGGAATTTTATTCAAAATTATTTACAGAGTCAATCCTGATTGAAACCTCAGCAGGGTGTGTGTGCATATGTGTGTGTGTGTGTGTGTGTGTGTGTGTGTGTGTGTGTGTTTGTGTGTGTGTATGTCTGTGTCTTTTAGAACTTAGATGAACTGGAAATGCAAAGAACTCAGCGTAGCTCAAACTTCTTTGAAAAGGGAAAATAAAATATGATAATTTCCATGATCTGGTTTTAAGACAATATAAAGCTTCATAATCAAGACAGCATGGTGACTGTGGTGATGGTTTCCCAAATGTATACATGTGTCAAAACTAATCAAACCATATGCTTTAAATATGTTCAGCTTATTTTATATCAATTATAGCTCAATAAATTATTAAAAAATCATGACTTTCAAGTAATATCAGTAATACAAGAAAATAAGCAAATTCCAGGAAATGAGACAGCCACACTTCCCCCAGTACAAGCCTATCAGTAGACATGGTAAGGTTAAAAATAACAAACTAATAAAGTCAAGTGATACATAGACTGAAAAAATAAAAAACTCAAATAATATTTGATATTTATATTGAAGACACAATTGTATACCACATTCTCTTTACTTTTCCATGTATATTGATTAAAACTTTTGTGAAACCAAAACTCTGACAAGATGTTTAAAATATACATTTAAAACACCAGATGATCCTATACAATTGGCAAGTGAGTGTCAAGAATTATTTACCAAAATAAGTCACGGTGATATATCTTTTCATAAAATAGCTAGGTTATTTATTCTGTCAACACATAAAATAATTATTTCTAAAATATGGCTGATTCCATGCTTATTTTATATTTTAAAAATATCTTTTTATGTATTTATGTACATATGAGCAACATTGTATATGCATAAAATTTATAGATGATACATATGTTAGTAGGGAATCCAAAGTAGGGACTAGCCTCTTGGGAACATTTAAGAAACATGCAGACTGTCTAAGTCAGTGCAATTGAATGTGTAGAGAATTTATGAGTCTGTTTCTGGCAGTTCACCCTACAGGGCTGGTTCAAGTTTGAGCTTAATAACATTGGAACTTAATAGTCCTGAAAAATATAGCATTTGGACATCTTATATTTTGTGTCTTATAGAAAAGTTGTTGAGATGCTGACCTACAACTATTTACACTAAACCCTAAAAGACTTCAAATTGCAGGGAAAATACCAGGAGCTTTCTGTAGTCTACTGAGCGGTGAGTGGTGTGCAGAATATGGAATTAAGATTATACTTCTTTTTTGCCATCCATTTTATTTATTAAGTTCAAAGTTTTAAAAGAGTTAAAGAACAAAAGACATACAGATAAGCTATTCAAAAGACAGCAAAATAGCAAATTTATTACCATTCTTATTGTGATAGAGGAAATATTTTGATTCACTGTTGATGGAGGAAAATCAGAATATAAAACTGTATACTGAAAGTTTATGAGAATAGATTATATAGTGCACGATGAAATGAACAGTTACTTTGAAGAAAAAGAGACACTAAGGTACCCAGTGCTAATTCTGTATTGTCATGATGTGAAATCTAGCAATACTATTATTCATTGTTCAGAGTGATTTTAGTGTTTGTTTAGTTTAATTTCAAAGGTATGGACAGCTATTTTGAAGAGAATGAGAGACATTATGGCAGCCATTGTTGACTTCCCTATTGTCTGGTCTTGCAGACCTAAAATGCCTTCATCATTCCTGTTCTGATTAGTTTTATACTATTTTGTTTTGTATGAACTCATTGTATGTGAAGATATGGACAACTATTTGGAAGAAAACGAGAGACACTATGATAGACGGAGAAGGTCTCCGGTTGTCTTGCTTTGAAATCTATGTCTCTTACATTGTTATCTTATAATCTGTTTTGTTCTGTTTAATTTTACCCTCTTTAAAAATAAAATTTAAAAAAACCTGTATACTTATCTACTCTGTGGTTGATGGGCAAGCTGCCCCTGCTTTTCTCTGGTTTCCTGTTACAAGGAACATAGTTTGTCTCCTTTGACTTTTAGTCTATGAATTTCCTTTTGAGTTAAATGTTTCTTATATACAGAATATTGATACATCTTGGTTCTTGATCCTCTTTCCCTGTGTTTCTTTTTATTGATGAATTGAGGCCATCTACATCACTGGTTACCCTGGTTACTGGCTCATCTCTGTCATGTTGGCTGCCTACTTTTCCCCTCTGTCGAACTGCTTGTCCAGTTTCATGATCCTCCTCTGCTGCTGTTCCTGGAACTGTGGTTATCATTATCTCTCTTTAGAATATTTTTCAGTACTCTTTGTAGAGTTGGTTTAGAGGCTGTGAGTTCCTTCAGTTGTTATTTACCATGGAAGTTTATTATTGTTCTATCAGTTTTGAAAGATAGTTTTGCAGGATACATCAATCTGGGTTGGAAGTTTCTTTCTTTCAGGATTTGAAACACTTCACTCCAAAAGCTTCTTGACTTGATGGATTGTGTAGAGAAGTCGGCCATGATTCTGATTGATTTTCCATGATACGTGATCTGTGTCTTTTCTCTAACAGCTTTTAATATTCTGTTCTTGTGTTGAATTTCTGGAATCTTGATTATTATTTGTCTGAGTGTAGATTTATTTTGTTTATGGCTAGTTGGAGTTCTATATACCTTGCTTATGTATATGCCAGATCCTTTCCCCATGTTTGGGAAGTTTTCTGTTATTACTTCTGTAAATAGTCTTTTTATGTCATTTGTGTTGACTCCTGTTTTTTTGATGACTCTATAGTATTTTTATATGATGGAAATCTACTCAGCTCTTCTGGGTAAATGGATGCAACTTCTTATGCTCATGGGTGAAATGATTTGGACTCATATGAGTGAACATCATGTTATCTCCCTAGCATAAAAAACTGAATGAGTTAATGGCATTCAAAATGTACAATAGATATTGTGAAAGTGATAGGGGAAGAAATGTCTAAAAGGGAAGGTAGTGACTATTGTTGATTTCCTGTTGTCTTGTTATGAATTCTTATATAATTTTCACTGTTTTTGAAGTTTTATTTTGTTCTGTGTTGTTTTGTTTGATTTTGTTATATGATGATATGGGCAAGTATTTTGAAGATAATAAGATATATTATTGTAGCCATTGTTGATTTCCTATTATCTGATTTTGAAGTGTAATAGCTCTTTCATTGTTTTGTTTTGATTGATTTTTTTTGGAAGGTAGTAAAATACCCAAAACAAGACAGAACAAAGTCAATCAAGACAATGCAGTGAAATTAGTACAGAACTTAAGGGCAGGATCCTGGGATAACAGTAATAGGTACCATATTATATCATGTTATCTTCACAATAGTTGTCCATTCAATCAGGTATAGCAAAATCAAACCAAAACCAGAACATTATAAAACCTATCAAAACAGAATATGGAATAGAGCAAGACAATTAATCAGAACAAAGCAAAACAGTGATAACAATATTGGCCTTCAAAGACCAAATCGAAGGAAATCCTATATTTGCCACATGCTGTCATCCTCCCAAGAGATGCTGAGACCTCTGGCCCCAGGTCAGCATAAGCGACTCAACAGTACAAGAATTTAGTTGCTTTATGTGCCTTAGTTGCTATCAAGTCTGACTGACCTTGAAACCATCTGGTTGCTAAGGGGGAGGGCATGGGATGGTTGATTCTCATCCTGTGTGCTGGTAGGCTCATGGGAGACTCTGACTTGATCTCTCCCTGGCATGCCTGCTGCTCGCTTGCTCCATCGCCACTTACCAGGAAGGAGGGCTTGTTGCTTTCTTGCTCAGCCCCCCAAGTTCCAACATGGCTGGATCTTAGGAGGCACTAACTTGTTCTCTTCCTGGTGGGCCTGCTGCTTGCTTGCTCTGCCAAGCTTACAAAGTGATAATGGACCTTCTTTTAAAGCAAAAGTCACATAAACAGTAACAGTCTCTCAGACACTGGGTGTTCTCTATCACCTCCATTGTGCATGGAGGCCAGAGTCATCAAGAAAGTAAAAAGACATCTTCATAAGTGGCTCAGAAAACCCACCTTCATTGGCCTCACTTACTACCTTTAGCTCTTATCAAAATAAGAAATACACCTCAAATTCTAGGCCTCCATTCATTTGAGATGCTTTATGGATGCCTTTTTCTTACTAACAACTTTCTTTTCAATAGATAAATAGATCCTTTACTAAAAGACATCACCTCATTGACTAAACTCTTCAAAAGCTGGCAGAATCCCAGACTAAAGAAAAGTGAAGTCCTATATTCCATCCTGGAGATTTAGTATTAGTAAAGTCCCCTCCCTCATCTCCTTCCCTAGGACCAATTTGGGAAGGACCATACACTGTGATCTTGTCAATTCCTTTTGCTGGCAAAACATCAAGCTTGGGATCCTGGATGCATCACAATAGACTCAAGCCCTAGAAACCAGAGACTGTAACAAGGCTTAAAGCTGTACAGCCACCTAACATGAAACTGCCTGGTGCTATTGAGGGCCTTTAGAGAGACCCTCTGTAGAATATCTCTGACTGCGATCAACAACTATGTCCCTTTGCAGCCTGAAGAAGCCAGATCAGTCATCACCCATTTCTCCCTCATGAAAGTTCAGGATATTTTTTCAGAGGGGGGGATGTTCCAGGCAGCTGAGCTAGTTAGAAATATAGGCAGTCAGACAGGGCTAGGCCCTCAAAGAAGCTGGCACAGAGGATCAGATGTCTGATGACTTTGGAGGAGACACCAATATCTTGCTATGGGCCAGATCTTGGGACAGAAGCAAAACAAATGCAACCACACCCTTAAGTATAATCCTTAGGGATTAAGTCTGGATCACCTTGAGAAGTCAGGAGTCACCATCCCAACCCCCCATAGAAAGAGTCACTGAAACATAAGAATGCTCACTTGCTATGTGACTCACTTCCCCATTTGTCCCTGATTTGGTCAATTTTACCTAAACAAACTTATTGGTTGACCATAGCTCTGTCCCACCTCATGCCCTTATACCTTGCAAGTTTCCAGTTTTCCCCAACTTTAGATCTCTCTCATCTTATGGTTTTACTCTACAAAAATCCCTACAAAACACAGAGTCCCTGGAAACCTGCTCGGGACCCCTTTTGTCTCTCAGACAGAAGTTTTGTTTCTCTCAATAAATATATTCCACTCTTAACCTCCATTGTTCCCAAAATTGATTCTTTGATTTTAGAGAACACAAACTTGTACAGGACATAGTAGATTGGGAGTTTCATTTTCCTATATCATCTGTTTACCCAGAAGGAGAGCTTGTTGTGTTTTGATTGATTTTATTCTATTCTGTTTTGTTTGATTTTATTATGTGTGATGGTAGGGATAGCTATTTTAAAGAAAACAAATTGATTTTTTCTTATTTTGTTTTGCTTTCATTGTTCTGTTTTTATTAGCTTTATTCTGTTTTATTTTATTTGGTTTTATTCTCTTTGAAATTAAAAACTATCTACTGATTTTAATTTTAAGTACCTGCCATAAATATATCTTGATATCTGTTTTTCTGGTGTTATTTTTAAACAAGTATCAGTTGCCTCTGAGATTTGAATTATATATTATCATATCATGACTTTAAAATTTATACTTTAAATGGATGTGACTTGAGACCATACTCATAAGCGAAATAAATCAAACTCACATGTGTAAAAACCATATTGTCTCCATAGTGTAAGAAACTGAAAAATTATATATGTTCTAAAATCTACAATGAATACTGTGTAAGGGTAAGAAGCTGTTCAAAGAAGAAAAGTAATTGGAATAAAGGAAAGTAAGAAACAAGGAAAAGGTAAAAGACATATCCACCACCTGCAAACTTTCCTCATTCCTATTGGTAATTTTGTCTCTACTATGGCATGGACTCCCCCTCATCCAAAGTCCTTAGGCAACCATTGATCTGTTATCTGTCATGTTGTGTTATCAAATATTATTATTAATAAAATCTAGATGTGAATTATACAGTAAGTCATTTTTTGCCTAGTTTTTTACTACTCATTCATATTTTTAAATTCATTCTTGCTTGTGGAGATTGATAATTTGTTTATTTTTATCGCCAGTAGTATCCCTTTATTGATTTATGATGTAATTTGTTCAACCATTTACCTATTGATAGGGACTTGGGATGTTGTCAGTTTTTAGCTATTGCAGATGTATTTGTTATGACTGTTAACATACAAGTCTTTGTGAGAGATGTGGTATTTAATTTACACCTCCAAACTTTTTCCAGAGTGATCTTAACATTTTCCATTACATTAGCTGTGTATGGAAGTTCCAGTTCTGCCACGTTCTTGCCAACACTTCATGTGATTGTTTAAAAAATTTAAACCATTTTAGAAAGTATGTAATTGTGCTTTAATTTGAGTTTTTCTAATAGTTAATGTTGAACTTGTTTTATATGTTTTGTTATTTCCATTCTTATGTCTTTCTCTGCAATGTATATAGATGTAAAGATTTGTATTTGAAGTGTTCATTCAAATAATTGTACCCCCCCTTAAACGTTTTTTAATTATGAAATTTTGAGAGTTCTTTACATATTATGAATGCAAGTTGTTCTGGGTTTTTTTTTTTAGAATCAGAATCGAACTCAGGGACTTCCGGGAGAACATGGCGGCCAGATAGCAGCAGCTACAGAGGCTCTCTGAGAGATACAGCTTAGAATCCAAAAATGGTGCGGAGTAAGGAATCATAAGCAAGAGGAGATACACCCTGCTGACCCAAGAATGAACTGGGCTGAGAGAAACCAACTGGGAATATAATCCTGGTGCTATAACAGGAACAGAAAAGCCTCAGTGTGGAAGCTGGAGCCTGCGCCATTGGAAGCCGTGATTTGGGTTTCCTGCCACCGCTGCGTCTGAATCGGCTCAGCAGGGAGAGAGAGACGTGCGAAAGCTCTGAGAACAGGAATCGGTAAACGGAGTTGAGAGCAGGATGGGCAGGGAGCTGTGCATCGACCTGCAGTGAGTGAGAGAAACTGGGACTCTTTCACAGTCTAGGAGGCTCCAACAGAGGACATTCTGGGATCAGGCAGACTTGTTAGAACAGGGCGCTGTAGTGACTTCAGTCACATATCCTCCTCTCAAGTGAGATTGGTGAGCAGTGCCTAGCCTACATGACACTGCTGGCTCAGACCCAGTAGGCAGCACAACCCAGGTCCCAGAGCCTGGAGGTGCACCCTAGCGGTGAAGCCTTCAGTAGGTTGACCTGAAGGGGTGGGCCCCGCATAGGCTGCCAGGTCCATAACTCCCTGGTGCACTGTGGTGGGCAGGAACACCTAGCTGGCACAATTCAATCAGACTGTGGCCAACAGGGACAGAAGCTGGGCCTCCTATATATGCTTGCATATATAAGGAACAAAGAATATGGGAAGAGGGAGAAACAAGAAAGGCTCCTTGGTCCCCAATCCTGAGAAATAGGCAATAGCAGACACGGCACCAATAGACATAAAGCGCTATCTCCAGAGCCTCATAGACGAGTTCAGGAATGAAGTTATTAATGACCTGAAGCAAGACATAAGCAGAATAGTTAGAGAAATGCTAAGCACCGCCCAAGAAAAAACAGATGGTGGAATGGAAGAACAGAAAAAGAGAGGAGAATCGTTTGATGGAGAAAATAGAGAAAACATAGAATATGTGAAGCAGGTTCAAAGAGATTACCAGGAAACTAAAAAGTCTATCGAAAACTGGCATAACAGCTTGAAAGAAACTAAGGACAGATTATCTGAACTGGAGGGCAGATTTGTAATATGGGAGCATGAAATGAAAAACTTCTTAAAAATAACAAAGAAACAAACAGCAATAATACAAAGACTAGAAGATGATAAGAGGATCTATAACTTAAGAATTAAGAACTTAAAAGAAGAAGTAGGAACACAAACAAATGAACTACAAAAGCTACTTGCAGAAATAATCCAGGAGAATTTTCCTAATTTAGCAAAAGGTAAAGATACTCAGATGTATGAAGCATTCAAGACCCCAGACACCTACAACCCAAACAGAGCTACACCCAGGCATATAATAATCAAAATACCAGAAATCCAATATAAGAACAGAATGTTAAAAGCCATCAGAGACAAGAAACAGATCACTTACAAGGAACACCCATCAGAATTACAGCAGACTTCTCGGCACGAAACATTAAATCATGAAAAGCATGGGGGGGGGGAAATAATTCAAGCTTTGAAAGATAATAACCTCGCTAGCCATCGGTGTGCAGAGGAGGAGCTGGGCGGATCTGGAGTGCCTGCAGAAGCCCCTTCCTTTGTCTGGAGGACTGAATATCTCTGCAAGCAGGGAGGGATCGCAGGTTCCTGAGGCACCTCGGCCTGTGGTGAGTGCCCAGCACAGTCTGCCCAAATCTCAGACTGTTCCAGACCCCCCAGGCTTCTGGGTGCAGTGAAGTGGAGCAGTGGGTTAGAGGCCGCTACAGCCGCCTCCCCATCCTGGCTACACTTGGAGGTCTGCTGAGCTCCCGATGGGTGGGCGGGCCTACACTATCCCCCGAGCCCAGCCGCGCCTAGCCATCGGTGTGCAGAGGAGGAGCTGGGTGGATCTGGAGTGCCTGCAGAAGCCCCTTCCTTTGTCTGGAGGACTGTGGATATCTCTGCAAGCAGGGAGGGATCACAGGCTCCTGAGGCACTGCGGCCTATGGTGAGTACCCTAACCCGGCTGCGATTGAAG
Source organism: Cavia porcellus (assembly GCF_034190915.1). Classification (NCBI taxonomy): domain Eukaryota; kingdom Metazoa; phylum Chordata; class Mammalia; order Rodentia; family Caviidae; genus Cavia; species Cavia porcellus. The sequence goes on from NW_026947487.1 coordinate 85,707,674, forward strand.
AGCTGTGGAGCTTCCAAGGGGCAGGTGGGCGCACAGTGTCCCTGAGGCCCAGCTTGTCTGGAACTGCGGAGTTTGAACAAGCAGAGGAGGGCCATTGGTTCTGCAGGTCCAATGGCTTGGGGTAGTGTGGTGCCAGAGTCTCAGTAGCTGCAAACATAGAAGGGGATTTTCAACAGATCCTGAGGAAGCTTTCAAATAACACTTGAAACACATAAATATAGGAAAATGACAAAACAAAAGACCAAATTACAACCTCAAACCTCCAGCCCATCTCAGGAAACCCTAGGAGGAATGTATTTAGAAGAAAACATATCCCATCCACCTCATATATCAGACACAATAGCTACTGAAGTTGACAAGTAACTCCAGGAAGCTTTAAAGAAATTCAAACTCGAAATAATTTCCCAGATAAAAGAAGAAATGATAAAAGAAATGAAAGAGATTCTAAATATATCTAAAGAAAACACAGATAAAAAATTGGAGGAACTAAACAAAAAGATAGAATCCCTAGACAAGCAATATAAGAAACAAACAGAATACATAATGCAGATGCACAGAGATATACAGGAAATAAAAAACTCCACTGAAATTTGTAAAAACGGCCTTAATGAAAGTGAAGATAGAATTTCAGACCTTGAAGACAGGATTGCAGCTAGTGAACAGGAAAGGAAAGATCTTTTAAAAATAACAAGGAATCAGAAAACAACAATTCAACAACTGCAAGACGATGCAAAGAAGAATAACATAAGAATGATAGGAATTAATGAAAAAGAAGGAGACAACATAAAGGATATCAAGAGGATATTTAGAGATGTAATAGCTGAAAATTTCCCAAGCATGAGATCAGAAACTGACATCAGGATCAGTGAAGCATATAGAACTCCAAATAGTCATGACCAAAATAAAACTACACCCAGACATATAATAATCACCATCCCAGAAATCCAACACAAGAATAGATTATTAAAAGCTGTCAGAGAGAAAAGACAGATCACTTATAAAGGAAAACCTATCAGAATCACAGCAGACTTCTCATCACAAACAATAAAGTCAAGAAGAGCATGGAGTGAAGTATTCCAAATCCTAAAGCAAAATGATTTCCAACCTAGACTGATATATCCTGCAAAACTATCATTCAAAATAGATGGTGAAATACGATACTTCCATGAACAGCTGAAGAACTTCATGAACACCAAACCAACCCTGCAAAAAATATTGAAAGACAGTTTAGATACACAAAGGAAAAAACCACTAAGCAAAGCAAATAATTAAACAGAACAGAAAGATAAAGATGCAACAGCAGAGAGATAAGATTCCTACAATTAACCAACATTTAATAGTAATAACCATTAATGTAAATGGTCTCAATGCACCAATCAAAAGAAACAGACTAGTAGAATGGATCAAGAAACAAAATCCAACCATATGCTGTTTACAGGAAATCCATCTAACCTAGAAGGATACTCACAGACTGAAAGTCAAAGGATGGAAAACAATTCTTCATGCAGCAGGAATCCAAAAAAAGGCAGGAGTAGCCATTCTGTTTGCAGACAACGTGAACTTTAAACCAACAATGACCATAAAGGATAAAGAAGGTCACTACATACTCGTAAGGGGAAAACTCCAAGAGGAAGAGATAACTATCTTAAATATATACGCACCAAACTCCAGAGCACCCAGTTATATAAAACAATTATTAACAGAAATGAAAACTCAAATTATCAGTAACACAATTGTAACAAGAGACCTTAATACGCCATTGACACCAAGGGACAGATCAACCAGACAGAAAATGAGCAAAGAAATAACAGAACTGAATCACACCTGTGAACAAATGGACTTGATAGACATATACAGAATGTTCCACCCAACAACATCAGAATACACATTCTTCTCAGCAGTACATGGATCATTTTCTAAAATAGACCATATATTAGCTCACAGAACATATTTAAACAAGTGCAAAAGAGCTGAAATCATCCCTTGCATGTTATCGGATCATAGAGCTCTGAAATTAGAAATTAATGATAAAAGATACTGCAAAAATCCCACAAACACATGGAAACTGAATGACACACTCTTGAGTAATCAGTGGGTCACAGAAGAAATTAAAGAAGAAATCAAACAATACCTAAAAGAAAATGAAAATGCAGATACAACTTACCGGAATCTGTGGGATGCAATGAAAGCCGTCCTGAGAGGAAAATTTATTGCACTGAGTTCCCACATCAGGAAAACAGAACAAATACAAATAAATAACTTGATGCTACACCTCAAACAGCTAGAAAAAGAAGAGCAAGTCAAGCCCAAAGCCAAAAGAAGAGAGGAAATTATAAAACTCAGAGCAGAAATCAATGCAATAGAGACTAAGAAAACAATCCAAAGAATCAACGAATCAAAGAGTTGGTTCTTTGAAAGAATAAATAAAATCGATAAGCCCCTAGCCAACCTTATTAAAAAAAGGGAAGAAAAAGCTCAAATTCATGCAATAAGAAATGAAAAAGGAGAAATCACTACAGACCCAATAGAAATACAGAAGATCATCAACACCTATTTCGAAAACCTCTACTCTCAAAAGTTTGATAACACAGAAGAAATAGACAGATTCTTAGAAGCATATGAAGTGCCAAAGCTAGATCAAGAGGATGTAAAACTGTTGAATAACCCAATCTCTGTTACTGAAATTGAAAATGTAATTAAGTCCTTACCCACCAAGAAGAGCCCAGGCCCAGATGGATTCACTGCAGAATTCTACAAGAAATACAAAGAAGACCTAATGCCGACACTCCTCAAACTATTCAATGAAATTGAAAGGAAAGCAATCCTTCCTAAGTCATTCCTGGAAGCAAATATCACTCTAGTACCAAAACCTGAGAAAGACCCAACTATAAAAGAGAACTATAGACCAATCTCCCTAATGAACACAGATGCAAAAATCCTCAATAAAATATTGGCAAATAGGATCCAGCAAATCATCAAGAAGATTATACACCATGACCAAGTGGGATTCATCCCAGGAATGCAAGGATGGTTCAACATATGCAAATCAATAAATGTAATCCACCATATCAATAAAGCCAAAAATAAGAATCACATGATCATTTCTATAGATGCAGAAAAAGCCTTCGATAAGGTCCAACATTTATTCATGATAAAAACTCTACAGAAAATTGGAATAGATGGTCTTTACCTCAATATAATAAAGGCCATTTATGACAAACCAACAGCCAGCATCATACTAAATGGCCAAAAATTGAAAGCCTTTACTTTAAAATTAGGCACAAGACAAGGATGTCCTTTATCACCACTCCTATTTAATATAGTACTGGAAGTACTAGCCAGAGCAATTAGGCAAGAAAGAGAAATAAAAGGGGTAAAGATAGGAAAAGAAGAAGTTAAGTTGTCATTGTTTGCAGATGACATGATACTCTACATAGAAGACCCCCTAAGCTCCATTGAAAGACTCTTAGATACAATAAATAAATTCAGTAATGTGGCTGGATACAAAATCAATACTCAGAAATCAATAGCATTCCTATACACGAACAACAAAATCACAGAGAGGGAAATAAGAGAAACTGGACTATTCACATTAGCAAGCAAAAAAATGAAATATTTAGGAATTACTCTTACAAAAGAAGTGAAAGACTTATACAGTGAAAACTATAATACACTGAAAAAGGAAATTGAAGATGATCTCAGAAAATGGAAAGACATCCCTTGCTCATGGATAGGAAGAACAAACATTGTGAAGATGGCCATTCTCCCCAAACTCTTATACAGATTCAATGCAATCCCAATAGAAATACCATCAACATACCTTATAGATCTAGAGAAATCACTCCTAAATTTCATCTGGAACCAGAAGAGACCTAGAATCACAAAGGCAATTCTAAGCAGCAAAGATAAAGCAGGAGGCATCACAATCCCTGACTTGAAATTATACTACAAAGCAACAGTAGTAAAATCAACATGGTATTGGAATCAAAACAGAGCTGAAGATCAATGGAATAGATTAGAAGATACAACCACAACTACAAACACACTCAACCACCTTATCTTTGATAAAGGAGCCAAGCAGGTTCACTGGAAGAACGACAGTCTCTTTAATAAATGGTGCTGGAAAAACTGGCTCTCCATTTGCCGAAAACTAAAGCTAGACTCATGTCTATCACCATGTACTAAATTAAAATCTAAATGGGTCAAAGATCTGAATATTAAAACAGAAACACTAAATCTATTGGAAGACAAATTGGGTAGAAACCTTGGAGACATAGGAGTAGGTAGAGAATTCATGAACAGGACTCAAACCGCACGGGAAATACTTCCCAGAATCAATAACTGGGACCGCTTCTTACTAAAAAGTTTCTGCATGTCAAAAGAAATCTCCAGCATAGTGAAAAGAAAACCCACAAACTGGGAAAAGATTTTAGTGAACTCTCTCTCAGACAAGGGACTCTTGTCTAAAACATATAAAGAATTAAAAAAACTGAGACCTCCAAAATTCAAAGATCCAATCCAAAAATGGGCATCTGAGATGAATACGCAATTCTCAGATGAAGAAATGCAAATGGCAAATAAATACATGAAAAAATGCTCATCATCATTGGTCATCAGAGAAATGCAAATTAAAACCACACTGAGATACCATCTCACTCCTGAAAGAATGGCCAGGATCAAGAAAACCAACAACAACAAATGCTGGAGAGGCTGTGGGGAAAAAGGAACTCTCCTGCACTGTTGGTGGGAGTGTAGACTGGTACAGCCTTTGTGGAGGTCTGTCTGGAGATTTCTCAAAAAGTTGGGATTGGAAATCCCATTTATTCCAGCTATTCCACTTCTAGGCATATTCCCAGAAGAACTGAAAGCAACATACCACAGTGATATATGTGCACCTATGTTTATAGCAGCACAATTTGTAAATAGCCAGATCTTGGAAACAACCCAAGTGTCCATCAACTGAGGAATGGATAAAAAAGTTGTGGTATTTCTATACAATGGAGTATTATTCAGCTATAAAGAAGGATCACATTGAGATATTTATCAATAAATGGGCGCAGCTTGAGACCATACTCATAAGTGAAATAAATCAATCTCGCATGTCTGAATACCGAATAGTTTCCGTAATGTAAGTAATGATTCAAATATATAAAAATATGTGGTAATCATGATTCCCCATTATGCGGCCTTGAAGCCTTATAAAATTTTCACTTATTAATTAGAAAGGCTTTATTCTGGGCTTCTTGATATGGAAATATTTGAAGCTATAGTATATGAAGTTTTATCCAAATATTTCAAGGAAAAAGACAGACACTATGGTAACTACTATTCTTTAAAAATATTATTTAGTTATTTCTTATGTTTATTTTAATTAAGGGGAAAAATTAAAAAAATTAGGATATATAATAGTAACTCTTTTCGATCTCCTATTAACTTGTTTTGAAGTCCTGTAATACTCCCAAGATCTTGTTTTGACTGTTTAGACTCTGTTCCATTCTGTGCGATAGTATCAAGTTTGAGGGTATAGGCAACTACTTTGAAGGCAATAAGATTCACAAAGATGCCCATTCTGGTTTGACTATTGTCTCCTTTGGAAGTCCTGTAATGTTTACAATGCCTAAGTTTTATTGGTCTTGTTCTCTACTGTTTTGTCCAACTTTATAATATCTAATGAGATAGACAATTCTTTTTAAGGAAACAAGAGACAACATTGATAACCATTGTTAATAACCTTGTACTCTGTTCTACATCATGTGCTATGTCTATCCTTGGTTTTGACTGACAGCTTTGTTTTGCCATATTTGACTTTATTCTCTCCCCCCGCCCCAAAAAAGTAATAAGAACTAAGGAGTAATAAAATCCAAAATGTGTAAATTTTGTTGTAAAAAAGACAGGGAGGAAAAAATAAAGAGCTCTAATGGATATAACAGCAAGTGTGTTTAGGGGTGTTAAATAGCTGACTATATTAATGTTTTTGGATCATTGAACACAGCTGTTTGCAGTCTCTCTGTTTGAATGTCTACTTTGTATTCTTTGATACTGTGATTTGAGCAACTATTTCCAAGATGATAATATGTAATCTATTAACAGGTGATTTCTTGCTGTTATGTTTTTTTTTTTTTTTTGGTAGTTCTGTATTATGTGTAACCTTACACTGCTTTGTTTTGTTTTGTTTTGTGTTTTTCTCTTTTTCCTCTTAAATAAAATAAAAAAAAAAGAAAGATAATAACCTCCAGCCAAGATTGAAATATCCTGCACAACTATCCCTGGAAATTGATGGAAAAACAAGGTGCTTCCAGGATAAAGAGGAACTAGGGGAATATGCAACCACCAATTCAACTCTACAGAAAATACTGCAGGATATTCTAAAAAAGAAAAATATCAAGAATCCAGAAACAGTGGCAGAGAGGCCACAATGAATGGAGCAGAAAACAAAATGATAGAAGACAAACTGACAATGACAGAAAAAGGGCTCAACAGAAATGAGGAAGAGAAGATTGGATGATAGGAACAGCTATTTTGGAGAAAATGACGTCTTAATAGATAATGCTGATTTAGTATCATCTTGTTTTGAAGTCTCATCAAGTTTTTGTTCTTCTGTCTCCATTGGTCTTAACATGTTGTATCTTATTGGATTTTATATTTGACAGAATGAACAAAAACTTTTATAGACAAGGAGATTATACAGAAACCATTGTTCATTTTCTGTTAGTTGATTCTAAATATCCTGTAATACTGTCATTCTCTTGAACGGTTTTACATTGTTTTGATATATTTGATGCTACAGTATATGAAGTTATACTCAAAGATTTCAAGGAAAGAGACAATATGGTAACTACTTTTATGTCAGGATTATCTTGTGGTCAAACACTATTTTGCTTAAATGGTTATGTTTTGACCTACGCTGTTTTGTTGTTATGCCCTCTTTTATCTCAATCTCCATTTTATTATTTACTTTTTAATTTTTATCCTTTTAATTAAGGGAAAAGTAAATAAAAAAATAGCAGGATATATTATAGCAATCCACTTTGATTTTCTATTAACTTGATTTGAAGCTCTGTATTGCTCTCACCATCTTGTTTTGACTGATGTTCCTCTATTCTATTTTGCTTGATAGTACCAGGTTTGAAAGTTTAGGCAACAGCTGTGAAGATAGTGGGATTCATTATGACGCCCAATCTGGTTGACTAGTATCTACTTTTGAAGACCTATAATGTCTCGAACGTTTTGGTTTTGTTGGTTTTGTTCTTTACTGTTTTGTTCAATTTTATTATAACTGATGATATAGGCAATTCTATTTGAGATAGTGGGAGGCATTATGGTAACCATTGTTGATCACCTTGTATTATGTTTTTACATTACTTATTATGTCCACCCTTTTGATTTGACTGACTCTGTTCTGATATGTCACATTTGGTTTTACTCTCTTCCAAAAAAAGTAATAAGAACTGTAGGAGTAATAAAACCCAAAATGTGTAATAGTCATTGTACAAAAGAGAGGAAAAGAAAGTGCTCTAAACGATATAACTGCATGTATATTTAAGTGTATAAGATAGACAATGATATTACTGAGTTTTTGTTGAATCATTGAACAGAACTGTTTGCAGTCTCACTATTTGAATGTCCACTTTATATGCTGTAATTTTGTAACTTGAACAAATATTTCTAAGATGACAATATGTAATCCATTAACTAGTGATTTCCTACTGTTTATTTTTTTCTGAAGTTCTGTATAACTTGTACCCTTTTTCTGCTTTTTGTCTTTTTCTCCTTAAATAAAATTAAAAAAAAAAAAAAGAAATCAAAGTCAGAGCCTTGTGTTGCCAGGCAGGTCCTGTGCTGCTGAGTTACATCCTTGGCCTGGAAATTGTTTATCAAGTACAGGCTTTGCAAATGTTTCCCTTAGTCTGTTGTTAATTTTTTCATTGTCTGAAGGATGCCATTCAAGAAGTTTTAAATTTTGATGAAGTCTATATCAATTTTTTATTGGCCAGGTTTTTAATGTCATATATAATAAATGTTTGAGAACCCAAGTCACAGAGAGTTCCTGCTGTGTAACTTTCTGGAGGTTTTAGTTTTGTACCTAGAACCATGTTTTGTATCATGATCCATTTTTATATGTGGTCTGACATAAGGATCAAAGTTGCTTTTGTCATGTGAGTATTGTACTGTTGCAGTGACCTTTGTTTACAAGATTGTCATTTGTCTTCTGAATTGTTTTTCTGCCTTTGTTGAAAATGTATTGTCCATCTAGCTTTGGGCTTCTTCTGTACTCCATCCTATTTATGGCAATAGCTCACACTCTTGATAACTTAGCCTTTAATACATCATTAAATCAGGTAGTATTCGTCTTTCAACTCTGTTCTCAAAGTTACTTAGGGTATTTGAAATATTTGGCTTTTCCATATGAGTGTTAGAATCAGTTCATCAATTTCTACCAAAAGTGTGGGCTTGGATTTTGATTGTTATCATTGAATTTACAAATCAGTTTGAGAACAGATATGTTAACAATATTGTGTCCTCTGAATAATAAATAGCATCTCTTTTTTTATTTAGATATTTTGGCTTTTTTCAATGGTGTTTTAAAGTTTTACATATTCAGGTTTAAAACATATTTTATAAGTTTTATATCTAATAATTTCATATTTTGATGGTATCACAAATGCTATGTTTAAAATTTTCAATTTGGGGCTGGGGATTTAGCTCAGCGGCCTAAGCGCCTGCCTTGCAAGCAGCTAGTCCTGAGTTTGATCCCTGGTACCCATAAAAAGAAAAAAAGACAAAAAAAAATAAAATTTTCAATTTATCACTTGTTGGGGGTAATAAATAGAAATATAACTGTCTTTCATGTGTTGATCTTGTATTTTTTGCAACTTTTCTAAATTCACTGATTAGTCACTTTATTGTGCATTTCAATATTTTTCCTACATAGATACGTCATCAGTGAAAAAAAGACAGTTTTTACTTCTTTCTATGCAGATTAAAAATTTTCTTTATTCGTTTTTCCCTGTTTGGGGTGCTGAATGAACCGGTGAAAATGTTTCCTTATATTGTTCCCTTTCTGCGAGGGAGGAGGACACAGGAGACAAACATTTTATTTTCTCTCAGATGTTTGATATCAGCTGTTTATGTTGCTATCTTTATTGGATTGAGGGAGCCTTCCTTTATTTGTGGTTTGCTGAAATGTTTAGCAGGAATTACTATTGGATTTTGTTAAATGTATTTTCTGTTGCCACCAAGAAGACATTATAATTTAAGTGTATTAATTTGGTGAATTCTTTGACTTTTGCATGTTGAGTCAACAATGTATTGCTGAGGTATATTAAAGCTGGTCATGGTATATTATACTTAGTGTATAATTTTAGAATAATTTTTCAAAAATTTTTCTTAGAATGGTTATATCTATGACCATAAAAGTTATTTGTGTTATATTTATTTTATTATCTTTTATTTCCATTTCAGGATAATGCTAGTTTTGTGGATGGTTTGGGAAATAGTCTCTCATTTTCAAATTTCTGCAAGAGTTTGTGCTGAATTATTATTTTTTCTTAAATATTTGACAGGTTCCACCAGTGAAATTATTTAAGCTTGGAATTTTGTTTGTGGGAATGTTTGTAATTCCAGATATTTAATGGATATGATGCAGTCAGCTTATCTGTTTCTTCTTTGCTAGTTTGTGGCTTTCAAGGAATTTATTCATTTCACCTAAAGTTTCATTTATTGGTATGAAATTGTCCATAATATTCCCTTTTCTTTCTAAGGATATAGCTTAGTAGAGGACTTGCCTAGCATGTATAATACTGTAGGTTCAACACTCAGCACTACCAAAACTAAAACAAAACCAAACCACAAACAGTAACAGCAGCAACAAAAATCCATTATCTGTGAAATCTAGAGTGATTTTATTTTTCTCATTTCTGATGAGTTATTTGTTCTCTTAAGTCTATGAAAAGTCTATAATGGGTTCATTAATGTTTTCAGTTCTCTCAAAACAACAGATTTTCATTCCACTGAGTTTTTTTTCTTACTTTTACTGTTTTGTATTTCATTAATGTCCAATTTCAATTTATATACCTTTTCTCCTGCTAACTTTGGGTCTTCTCATTTCTTTCTCCTTTTGTTCTTCTTTAATGTGTCACTGTTATAAATTTGTACCAATTATACCTTAGGAGCATTACTGAAATTTTGGTATGCTGCATTTTCATTTTTATTCAATTGAAATCTTATAATTTTATGTTAATTTCTTTGTTACCTATAAGTTTTTAGAAGGATGTTATTTCATTTCAAAATACTTTGGGATTTACCAACATATAGCTATTGGTTTTGTTTTATTTTGTTGTATTCAGAGACAATGATCTGAATCCTTTTTACCTTTTTTTGGGACTTACTTTTTTGTCCGGAATAGGACCTGCCTCTATAATATGTTCCATATACACTTAATAAAAATGTTTATTTTGCAATTTGAGGGAGGAATATTCTAATGTCAATTTAGAGTGTGTTTGTGGTTTTCAAGTCTTCATTCTTACTGAAAGTCTGGTTACTTTTTTTCTTAGTTGCATCTGATTATAGTTGTGGTGTTATTTTTACTTGTAGTTATTTTTTTCTTCGTGTATTGTTAAACTGTGTCATTGGACATAGACATTTGAGGCTGTTGGCTCAAGAAAAACATGAGACAACCCAACACAGCTGGAGTTCGGTGGGTCAGCATGGTAGCAGTGAAAACAGAGAAGTGGCATAGCTAACGGGGCTCTTTTTGCTCCAGTTTCTCTAAAGTTGATCCCAGGAGTAAGTTTAAAAAAATATGTTAAACACATTAAAACTCAAGGGTGTGTATCATTTCTAGCTTGCTTGGGGACTAGAAGTAGAGGAAATAAATTGAGCCTCCCTGGGTTCTTAGCATCTGTAAAATATGTGATTTCGCACTTGGATATATGTTTCCATGTGTTACTTGCAAATTGTATCATCTGTTTTAGCCTTGTCATTCTGAGGGCTAAAGGACTGAGTCGTATCAACTGAATTAATATGATATGGTTTCTCAAAGGATGGTTATGGTTGCAGAGTCATGAGGTAGAAAAGGGTTGATGCAAAAGCAGCATGTTTCCTGGCACTTACATAAGCTGGTTAGCACTGTGAGGTAGAATCATCGGGAAACCTTTCTAGAGGGTAACCTGAAGTACAGATCAGCAGATCGGAGGATGTTTTTACGCTTTTATCTAAGAAAGTATATGAAAGAGCAAAGATGCTCTCTTAACAAGAATGTTCACTGAAGCTTTTTAAATAAATGTTTTTATAAAAGAAAAAACACTTGTAAATAAGTTAATGTTGGAAAATACAGTTACCATGAAAGATTACAAAGTAGTAAAGTTGCGACATATATTTATGCTTTTTGACATGAAAAGATGCTTAAAAGATTATAAATGAAAAATATGGATCCAAACAGAGTCTAATTCTATTTTTGGGAATAAACACGTTTGTTTATGTGTAAACAGATGAAGAAAAATATCGGGCCATTTAAAATATTCAAAATACTGATTACTTCTTTGTAGTAGGTTTATGGGCAGCTTTTAAAAATCTTTATACATTTTTATATTGCTTAAGATAGATTATAAATTTATAAAATGATTGGCCCAAAAGCTGTTTTTATTTTGAGAAGAAAAACTAACTATGAGTCTATCAGTTGCTACAGGTGATGACTTAAAGAGTTAAATGATTTATGAGGTAAAGCTAAGAACACACTTGGGGGAATTCCAGAAGAAAGTGTTTCTGGCATGGTGCCTCCACATACTACATAACAAACAGTAAGTGATTCTTATGGCCTGAATTGTTTCCTACACAAAATTCATATTGATATCCCAGTGCCAGCATCTCTGAATGTGACCCTGTTGGAAGGTAACACTTTTAAGAAGGTAATTAATTAGGATGGGCCCCTAATGCAGTATAACTGGCAACTTTATGAGAGGAGGAAGAGATACCAGACATGGAGAGAACACATGGGGACACAACAAAAAGGTGGCCTTCTGCACATGGAGAGAGATTAGAAACCAAGGAGAAACCAGCTCTGTGGGGAACTTAGTCTTGGATTCAGCATTTGAATAAAGTTGGGACAAAATCAGTTTTTATTTTTCAAGTCATTCTGTCTATAGTATTTCATTATATCAGTACTAAAAACTATTGTAGTGGTCAAAAGATGATATCTGCTTATATTATAGAATTATTGAATGCCAGTCATTGCACTATGGACTTTATGGGTACTATCTCATTATTCATGTAGTCTTATAAGTTGGATGTTACCATTCATTCTCATTTTGCAAATAAGATAAATGACATTTAAGGGTCTTAAATAAGTCCTCATGTGTCTAGTACAGTGACAGAGCTGTTTTGACTGTAGGAATCTGATCCTATGATCTCTGCCCTAAAATGGTGCACTAAAATTAGTTTGATAGTATGACAGTGTCCAAGGAAAGTGGCATAGCAAAACCAATGTATAAGACATTGTTTCAACCATAGGTAATACATTACACCAGTGTTTGTATAACACCACATTTACATTTTTGTTCAATTGAAAAGCCTTTTCTCTGAATTATACATTAGAGTAAAACTTACAAATAGTTCCCAATAAGAGTTTTATTAAATATTTGTTGATTTTGAACAATGAAGGCTGTATGTTATGGTTTAGATCTCCCATGTCTCCCAAAATTCTCACTGCAGAGTGGTTACTTGGGTTATTTTGAGCTAGAATCTCTCTAAGTCCTTAAATTACACTGAGTGGGTTAGAACTTGTGATCCTCCTGCCTCAGCCTCCCAGAGAGCTGGAATTTTAGTCATGTGCTACCACACTCAAATTTTTCTTTTCTTTTTTGCAAAGCACATTTTATAATGTAAAGTATTATTTGCTCTTAGCTATTTGCTTTAATGTAGCCTTTGTCAATGTGGCAAGCAGATCATTTACAAACGGGTTCCACTTAATATTTGTATCTTTAACTCCCATTTTACTCTCCTGCGAACTAGCTTAACATTAGGCCCTCACTGATTGATACCCTTTTGATTCTCTATCTGGAAATAATTTCTATGGTTCTATTATTTCATATTTGTGAGACATTTGTATCCTATTCCTCCTTTCTGAGAGGCTACTGCATCTCTGGTAGCATTTCCCGTCAACATTTTCACTAACTAAATTTCTAGCTTGAATGTAACCTCTTAAGTTTTTATAATTAATTATTCCCCTTCACAACTGCAAATATCAGCCTCATACTGTCAGATGAATCCTCCTCATCCATTCTCTCATGCTATCCTGTGTATCCTTCCTTTGTATGTTTTACTACTTTGCATGGCAATTAGTTATTTGAATCCTCTCATAATACATTGTTACATCCTTTAGAGCAATATCTGTGTCTTGTTTATCTTTGTATCTCTAGAACTTTACTGTGTGTGTACTGCAGAGACTGAATATATTACAATTGAATGCATCTCTCGCTCACCTGTTTGACTAGCGGAGATGCAGAATTATCATTCCATTCCATTGGATTTCCTTTAAACAATGAAAGTAATATTTTCATATTAGTTCCTCCAGGGTAAATTTCAACTGAGAAGGAATGGATGTATACTGGCCTTAGTGGCTTTCCTTTATTTAAATGATCTATTTCTTTGTTTTTGCTGCTATTTGTCATTGTCTTTTTGCACTGACTTAGTTCATAATGTAAATCTCTTCAGTCAATAGATATGCTTGAAATAGTTAGCATGTGATGTGCTGTTTGAATAGGTTTTTATCATTCAGCCTTTCTTCTGCATACCAAGTACTGTGGAAAGGATTTGGGAGCTCTGGTTTGGGAGAAGAGCAAGAGGATGAGATTTGTAATAGAGGACAGGGTTTTCCTCCAGGCTGCAAACAGCGATCATCTTTACCATAAGTAGTAACAGTTTCACTATGAAGGGTGATTTCTTTACCTAAAGAGCTGCAGATAGACAGCAATAAGAATGGCATTCATTTTGTCTCTCTCCTTCTGCACTTCTGTTCATTCCCAACCAGGCAACTCATGATCATTAAACTCACCTTGACCTTCCTAACTCCTCAGATTAAGTCTGCTCTCCCTGTGCCTCCCTGTACACTGTACCAAAAATTTACCCAATCAGTCCTTAGCTGTTACATTTTCTGTCAGTTTCTGTTGGTTCTCTTCAGTTCAGAGTTGTGTATTTTTTTCTTCTGTAGTCCTGTGTTAGACCCCCCGCCCCGACTACTATTACTCAGGTCACAACATTAATTAGTTGCTGTGTATCTGTCTCTCCTTTATGACAATCGATTCCAAGGAAAGGACAAATGTTACCTTGACACTCTCAGCAGGTCCTTGGTAAATGGGACAAAATAGTCTCAAGGTTAATATGCACTCAATAAATAACTAAATAATTGAGAAAAAATATTTCTTGGGAACTATTTGTAAGTTTTACTCAAAACAACTTTTCCAAAATGTTTATCATGTTCAACAATAACTTGGTTTTATTAAAAATAGGATGAAAATATTTGTCCATGGTAAAGGCAGATTAGAATTAGAAATATTACCAATACATTTTTTGTTTCTCTTCTTGCTAGAAATAAATTTTTTTTAAATGAGATAAGCCAGAAAACTTCATTTTGGGGTCTAAGCGACTATTACTAGGATACTAAAGATGTTGAGTTTTTAGGAAACCACAGACAGTAGTGAAAGTCTGACAGGATCTTGTTCTTCATGAGAAAATGTTCTTCAAGTGTGTATGACAGAGTGTTAAGCTTGGTTCAGGCAGATATCATATTTTAGAATATTTAGTAAGTTTTGTGAATGATAGTTGTGCTATCATGTGCTTTCTCCTTTAACAATACTTGCTGGTGGCTAGCCTAATCTGGTATATAATTGTTCTTTTTTTTGATACTGGGGATCAAACTCATGCCCTTGTGCTTGCCAAGCAGGCACTTATGCGACTGAGCTAAATCCCCTGCCCTATAGCTGCTCCTTTTAAAATTTATCTCTGTAAACTTTTCAGTATTATGGGGTTGGTATTTTGAGGAGGAAAAGAACATATTGGTCAAGTTTTATATGATTTGCTTCACTAATCCATGTGGTAAATGCAAAATGTATACCAGTGACCCATATCAGCTATAAGTGTTACATCAAATGGGCAAATGAGCCATCCCCCAAGCAAAACTCCCTGCTCAACCATTGTGCTATTTATAATGTAATGTCTATATTAGCTTGTTCTTACCTGAAACCTATCTCTGTCTAATCTCTTTCACTGAGTCAATAAACAAACAAATACAAATACAAATACAAATGCATGAATGAATAAACAGGACCTCCTGAGTGTTTTAAATGGCAGCTTTAAGGATAGGGTCTGATTCTTGAAACCTGAATTGCCTTGAACTAACCTGAATAACAGGCCCTGAGGCTAGGGAAAATATAATTCTGATGTATGGTCCTACTCTAGGCAAGCTGAACTCAAGAGGTGCTCAGGGAATTGCAAACCCAAACAATCCATCTTTGTACTCAGTCAGGGTTAATGGAAGGAAAATATCAGAGACCTGGCTAAGAGGCTGGTCCCTAGGTCTGTGCTGGGTTGCAATGTTATCCATTCTGGCCTCCCAGGAGGGATGCAATTGACACCACCACAAGAATCAATATTAAAAGGAAGATACTAGCTATAGAGTAACAAATAGAAGGCACCAACACCTGATTTGGTTCAAAGGCACATTCTTTTTTTTTAAATTTTATTTTGTGTTTTCTTAGCTTTATTTTTTATTACTACCTGGTTGCTATACATAATGATCATGTCATTACAGGAATTTATACCTGTACATAATATATCTTAATTCTTTTTTCCCCATCCCCCTTTTCTCTCTTCAGTGCCTCTTTCCCATTTACAAAAGTTCTGTTTCCATTTTTCCTCTTCCATTTCTCTTTTTAGAAACTCCCTTTCCCTTTCTTCACTTTCACATTTCTCTCCATTATTCTTCCTATTTTATCTTGTGATTAATTCAACCGTATGCAGGGAGAGACAATGTCAAAATAGACAAGATGTTAGTAAATCACATTTCTGGACTGCCTTTTTCTTGTATAAGCTGTTTATATCATGATCAGGGCATTTTCGAAGACAGAAAACACATAGTCAACTTTCTCTTGTAGAGTACTGGGGACAAAGCAGATTTTTATTCATGCAACCAAAGGCTATGAAATATCTGTTATAATTAATAAGATGCAATTTATACCCTCAAAAATATTACAGATTATTGTGTTTTTAAGTCTCCATGTTTCTTAATTAAAAGGCATACTTGAGGGAATATATATTTGGATGGCAGATATTGTAAGAGTGGCATGGATTTGTCAGTGAAAAACAGTGGTCTCTGTTCTGAGATGGTGCTGTGGCTTATGGCTAGTCGTCCCTATAAATCCTCACACAGTCGTAAGTGGGCGTTTCCAGAACTGGCTGGATGTAGGATGTGTGATGCTGACACTAAGGGTGTGGGGTTATTAAATTAGTTCTCAGATTGGTTTGGTATCTACCAAACTAGTAGCCTAAGCCAAGTAGCCTAGATAGAATATAAAAGAGGGAGCTAATATATTGTCACTCCCTTGTTTTTGTTGTCTTTTGCCTGCTATGAACTATTTCTTCCCTGCTATGCCGCCCTGCCTTGAGGCTGGCTGATCATGGACTGAAACTGTGAGCCAAATAAACCTTTTCTCCCTTAACTTTGGGTGTTGAGTATCTTGTCTCAGCAATGAGAAAAGTAACCAAGAGAGATGAGTAGGAACAAGAAGGACTCCATGACCAAAGGGGCAACGTAGTTGAAGAGCAGTGTAAGTCACTGCTCATAGTTTGATGCCAGTGATATTATTTATCATCTGTAATTAGGCTCATTTACTTAATGATAGCAAGAATTATTTAAATATCTTTGTAGCTTTTTCATGGCTTGCACAATGTCTTAAGTACAAAAGGAACCCAATACTTGTTGAACACTTTTGAGAGTAGTTTAATGCTCTCACCAAACTTATTTGGAAATAGTATTTATAAGCATCCTCACTGTACTGAAGAGGAAATTTGAGATATTAAGAAATTTGTTCAAGGTTAAACATTTTATAAGTAGCCCATATAGAATTGAGTTTAAATATTTTTCCTTTAAAAATGTTATCCCAATTGTACAGTGTCAAAAAATAAAGAATAAAGAAACGCTTGAGGGGTGGAAAGAAAAACAAAAACTTCCATGACTTTTGTGTTTTTTTTAGTACTAAGGTTTTGTGATTTTTTTTTCAGTACTTAGGATTGAACCCAAGGAGCACTGAGCTACATCTCTAGCTCTTTTTGTTTATTTATTTTATTTTGAGACTGAGTCTTGTTAAGTTGCCCAAAATGTGGAACTTGCGATCCTACTGCTTCTGTCTCCTAAGTACCTAGGATTTATAGACATTTAGTATCATCCTTGGCCTTCTTGTACCTTTCAATTATACTATGTACAGTTTATTTGTTCAAATATTGTATTCAAACCATGATGAACAGTTATTTGTCAAGGAGTAATGAAACCTACATAAATCCAGAATTTTCTACCAGCTGCTAAGGAAAATTATCAATTGGTCACTGTTTATTTAAGTTGTTATATATTTATTTACTTGAACCCATTTTCTGTGTAAATTATTTTCAGACATGGTATCCTGTTATTTGAACAAATTACTTCAGTATAAGGCCTTTGGCACTTTCTTTAGTAATGCCAATATTTTGTCTAAAACCTGTGACATTATGAATAGATGTTTCTGAATGCTTTGAAAACTGTAGCCACATGAGCAAAGGATGAGGAAGTGCATGTGTTAAATCTGTATAAATGTGTGTGTTTTCTCAATTGTTTAAATAATTCTATCATAAGCAGAATGAATAGGACCTCAGGTAAGGGGTATATAACATCTATTGCAAGAAGAGATGTGCAGAATGTAAAGAAGGTAACTCAAGGCAGCCCTCTTCATTCTGAAAAGAAAATAGGGAACATAGTTTATGGAGACAGGAAATTGTCAAGAGATACATTGGAAGAAATACTTAGAAATATAGCTTTCTTGCAAATTTCTGGTCCAAGTAAATCATATAAATATGTTATTTCTAACTTGTTTAGCTCAAACCACACATTTAAATTTCTTAGAGGAGTGTATTTACTTAGAGAAATTATCCCTCTGCAATCCCATTACAGCCAAAAAGCATACCTCAGCTCTTACTATGGAAGTGTAAGTGTAATGCCTCCAGAAAGGAGAATATAGGTCAACGTTTCATGGCTTAAGTCTGAATCTAGTGTAGTTGTATAACCCAGGTGGCTCTTTTTTTTTTTTTTTTTAATTTTATTTAAGGAGAAAAGAAAAAAAAAAGCAGGGAAAGGGTACAAGTTATACAGATTTACAGAAAAAAATGAACAGTAGGAAATCACTAGTTAATGGATTACATATTGTCATCTTAGAAATAATTGTTCAAGTCACAAAATTAAAGCTTGTAAAGTGGACATTCCATCAATGATACTGCAAACAGTTCTGTTCATTGATCCAATAAAACTCTGTGATATCATTTTCTATCTTATACACTTAAATATACATGCAGTTATATAGTTTAGAGCACTTTCTTTTCCTCTCTTTTGTACAATGACTATTACACATTTTGGGTTTCATTGCTCCCACGGTTCTTATTACTTTTTTGGAAGAGAGTAAAACCAAATGTGACATAACAGAACAGAATCGGTCAAGTCAAAAGGGTGGACATAATAGATAATGTAAAAACATAATACAGGTGATCAACAATGGTTACCATAATGTCTCCCGCTATCTCTAATAGAATTGCCTATATCATTAGTTATAATACAATTGAACAAAACAGTAAAGAATAAAACCGACAAAACCAAAACATTGGAGACATTGTAGGTCTTCAAAAGTAGCTAAAAGTCAACAAGAATGGGCGTCATAATGAATCTCATTATCTTCACAGCTGATGCCTAAACTTTCGAACCTGATACTATCCAGCAAAACAGAATAGGGGAACATCAGTTAAAAACCAGATGGTGAGAGTAATACAGGGCTTTAAATCAAGGTAATGAAAAATCAAAATGGGTTACTATAATATATCCTGCTATTTTTTTCCTTTAATTAAAAGGATAAAGATAAAAAAGTAAATAATGGAGTGGAGATTGAGATAAAAGAGGGCATAACAACGAAACAGCGCAGATCAAAACATAACCATTTAAGCAGAATAGTGTTTCACCACCAGATAATCCTAACCTAAAAGTAGTTACCATATTGTTTCTTTCTTTGAAATCCTTGAGTACAACTTCATATACTGTAGCATTAAGTATATCAAAACAATGTAAAACCATTCAAGAGAATGACAGCATTACAGAGTATTTAGAATCGACTAACAGAAAATGAACAGTGGTTTCTGTATAATCTCCTTGTCTTTAAAAGGTTTTTGCTTATACTATCGTACATAATAAAATCCAATAAGATACAGCCTATTTAGACCATTGGAGACAGAAGGACAAAAGCTAGATGAGACTTCAAAACAAGATGATACTAAATCAGTATTACCTATTAAGATGTCATTTTCTCCAAAATAGCTGTTCCTATCATCCAATCTTCTCTGCCTCATTTCTGTTAAGCTCTTTTTCTGTCAGTAGCTGTCAGTTTGTCTTCTTCATTTTGTTCTCTGCTCCATTTGTTGTGGCCTCCCCGCCACTATTTCTGGGTTCTTTGTATTTTTCTTTTTTTAGAATATCCTGCAATACTTTCTGTAGAGTTGAATTGGTGGTTGCAAATTCCCCCAGTTCCTCTTTATCCTGGAAGCACCTTGTTTTTCCATCAATTTCCAGGGACAGTTGTGCAGGATATCTCAATCTTGGCTGGAGATTATTATCTTTCAATGCTTGAATTATTTCCCCCCACGCTCTTCGTGATTTGATGGTTTGTGCAGAGAAATCTGCTGTAATTCTGATGGGTGTTCCCTTGTAAGTGGTCTGTTTCTTGTCTCTTACAGCTTTTAATATTCTGTTCTTGTATTGAATTTCTGGAATTTTTATTATTATATGCCTGGGTGTTGCTCTGTTTGGGTTGTAGGTAGCTGGGGTCCTGTATGCCTCATACATCTGAGTATCTTTACCTTTTGCTAAATTAGGAAAATTCTCCTGGATTATTTCTGTGAGTGGCTTTTGTAGTTCACTTGTTTGCATCCCTACTTCTTCTTTTATGTTCTTAATCCTTAAGTTATGGCTCCTCTTATCATCTTCTTGTCTTTGTATTATTGCTGTTTGTTTCTTTGTTATTTTTAAGAAGTTTTTCATTTCATTCTCCCATATTACAAGTCTGCCCTCCAGTTCAGATAGTCTGTCCTTAGTTTCTTTCAAGCTGTTATGCCAGTCTTCGATAGACTTCTTAGTATCTTGGTAGTCCCTTTGAACCTGCTTCACGTATTCTATGCTTTCTCTGTTTTCTCCATCAAACAATTCTCCCCTTTTTTTCTGTTCTTCCATTCCACCACCTGTTTTTTCTTGGGTGGTGCTTAGCATTTCTCTAACTATTCTGCATACTTCTAGCTTCAGGTCGTTGATAACTTCATTCCTGAATTGGTCTATGAGGCTCTCTATATGGTGCCTTATGTGTATTGGTGCGGTGTCTGCTATTGCCTGTTTCTCAGAATTGGGGGCCGAGGAGCCTTTCTTGTTGCTGCCTCTTCCCATGCTGCCTCTTCTTCTCTGTTCCTTATATATGCAAGCTTATATAAGAGGCCCAGCTTCTCTCCCAGTCAGCCACAGCCTGATCGAATTGCGCCAGTTAGGTGTTCCCGCTCACCGCTGCGCACCAGGGAGTTACGGACCAGGCAGCCTACGCGGCTCCCCTCCCGGCCACCGTCAGGCTCTGGGATCTGGGTTGGGACAGTCTACCAGGTCCGCCGGCAGCGTCACGCAGGCCAGGCACTTTTCACCAATCCCGCCCGAGAGGGGGATGTGTGGCTGGAGTCACCACCGCGCCCTGCTCCCGCAGGACTGCCCGGGCCCAGAAAGTCCTCTGCTGGAGTCAAACTGTGGTAGAGTGTCAGTTTCTCTCACTCACCTCACCATAAGTCAGTGCACGCCTCCCTGCCGTTCGCAGATTGCCGTTCTCAGAGCTTCTGCACGTCTCTCCCCTTGCCGAGCCGCTGTAGAGGCAGCCAGCCGCTGCGCGGCGGGAAACCCAAATCGCGGCTTACAATGGCGCGGTTCCAGCCTCCACACCGAGTCTTTTCTGTTCCTGTTTTAGCACCAGGACTGCATTCCAAGTTGGCTTCTCTCAGCCCAGTTCGTTCCTGAGTCAGCAGAGCATATCTCCACCTGCTTATGTCTCCTTAGTCCGCACCATTCCTGGCTTCTGAGCCGAGTCTTTCAGAGAGCCACCGTTAGTTGCTGTTATCTGTCCGCCATGTTCTCCCGGAAGAGTCAAATGGCAACTTAATTGTGTGTACTGAGCAATTGGCTAGATCTTACATCTTGACATCCTCCACAATATATTAAAAGATCCTAGAATCGCGTCAGCACAGTGACCGTGAGAGGGGGTGCGGATGTTATCTCTGCCACGCAAAATGGTACTACATCCAGATTTGTTGGTGACTCAACTCTGAAGGTCCCCACTCGTCTCCCTGAGAGACTTTCTCCTGCTTCTTACAATACCACTGTGTGTCTTTCCGGTCTGCAAGAGTCCTTCCATGACGCCTGTAGGCCGTAGAAGTCTCAGTAAGCAGTCTAGCCGGGACAGAAATTCTCAGCACTACGTTGTGGTCAGGGCAGCCATCCCCAGGTGGCTCTTGATACTTCCTTGGTTCATTTCAACTAGCCATATGGAGGAGGAGAGAGTATATTGGTATACTTCATCTACTCAAGAATTTGAAATTCCCAGTCTCTCTCAGTCTGTGACCTGTCAAATTATCCTGGAGTTTTTCCAGTTCACACTACCATTAGTATTCTAAACATAGGAATTGAGACTGGGGCCAAGAGGAATCTATAGCTTCTTTTCCAATTTTACACATCTCATGGGAGATTTGTTGGAAGAAAATGTGATAGGTAAAAATGCATATTAAACAGCTTACTCTAGAATATTGGTGAATATCTCTTATAAATTCAATTGTTACCAAAAAAATGCTAGCCTGCTATTAGTCTAATTATAATTATTCTTTAAGTTTGAATCATAATTTGGACCGATTGGAATAAATAAGCCAGTCAGAATTTGGATTACTTTCATAATCTGGTTATACTTTAGGAGGAGAAATATTGGATAGGATATTTTAAAAAGACATTATAAGTGGGGTTTATAGGCTTAATGTTCTTTAAAACATTGAGTATCCAGTAAGTACCCTAAAACTTAATGCCAGTGTTCTTGATAAGATACATCTGTTCACTGAAAAATCCATGGAAAATAACTTTCTCATGACATTGCCTAAATTGGGACATCATCTGCCTCATTTCTGTCCCACCAAAGTTAGATCCTAGTTAGATGTAATGTGACAGTCATGGCTGCTATATCTAGAAACATTTCTACTTTCTTCTCTCTGTATACCATCTTCCACAAAACTGTGTTGAAAACAAATTCAATTTAAAAATCAACTTTTAAATAATGTATCCTTGACTAGCCAGACATTTTCAAGAGAACTGATTTTTTAATCTTCTAGAAATGTTCACGTGTTGCCAAAATGATCTTTTTAAGAACTTTTAAAAAATAAGTTTGCATAAATCTAGTGTAAGACATAAGCCTTTATTTTCTGTTTATAACCAACCAAAAAAGAAAGACACTAACACAGAAATATTTTTATCTTATGTAAGCAATAAAAACAGAGACTAACTTAGAAGTGAAAGACTGGTGTGTGCTGTTCATGCTGCAGCATGTTAAATAAATTGCAGTTTGGAGAATAATTGTATTTTTGTCGTCATAGTCATTTGATTCACATTTGACTGCCATTAAATTACAAATGAGTTGCTTTTCCTATGCTAGGCTTCTCTTGCTTCAGATTTGTTTGCTTTGTGCTGAACTTGTATCTATATTTTACTTGTGAAATCTTATAATTTTCCTTTTAATTTACTCACACATAATGTTTGGAATAGACGGAAGAGAAGATTTGACCCTGTCAATTTGCTTTATATGACTCAATTTCAATGATTATCCATTTTAAAGAGTAAAGTCTAAGATTTTAATGTTTTCCCTTTTTTATTGCCTAAAACCTGTCATTCAGCCAGCATAAAAATACTGTTTTAAACAAACAAAAATGTTCCAATGTGCAAATGATCAGTGTAATGTGATATGATGTGACAACTATGCCTCAATGCAGAAATATGATACTACCCTCTGTTATTACTCTAAGTGGGAAAATATCTTTTATTCTGAGAACAGCCATATGCAAAATGCTCATTATTTTGTGAGATCTTTAGGATTTGGCTAAAAACTTTGGTTCTTAATTTGACACATCTTTGTGTATCCATTGTGATGACAAGTATTTTCAACAAGTTATTGACTGAAAACTTCTCCCTCTCTCTCTTTTTAAAACATTTAGATGCTTCATTCTTTCAGAAACTGGAAGGTCAAGGGTGTCATTTTGTGTTTGTTGGGGAGACATCATTAAATTCTAATACTTCCCTCCATTTGAAGAAAAGAAAACTGGTTTACAAGAAGTAATTTATCAGTGGTTTCCTAAAGTGCACATCTGCTAACTTTCTTATCACCGAAAATTGGGATATGAGTCCCTTTTTAAAAAATTTTATTTAAAAAAAGACTAAACAAAACAGCAAATAGGTAGAAATAATACATACATTCAGAGAAAAAAATAAACAGTAAGAAATCACTAATTAATGTTTACATATTGCTGTTTTACAAATAGTTGTTCAAGGTACAAAAATGGAACATGTAAAGCGGGAATTCAAACAGCGAGACTGCAAAC
Organism: Cavia porcellus; assembly: GCF_034190915.1. Classification (NCBI taxonomy): domain Eukaryota; kingdom Metazoa; phylum Chordata; class Mammalia; order Rodentia; family Caviidae; genus Cavia; species Cavia porcellus. Next base: position 85,731,608 of record NW_026947487.1, read on the forward strand.
AGTTCTGTTCAACTGTCCAACAAAAACTTAGTAACATGGTTGTCAACCCTATACACTTAAACATACATGCAGTTATTCGTATCTTCACTTATGTTTAGATTAAACAAACTAAAGCGGGTTAAAATCATTCTGAACAAACAATAATAGTATTTCTGGATTTCACATCATGACACTCCATGATCAGCACTGGGTACTGTAGTGTCTTTTTTTGTCTTTTTTATTTTTATCAGTACCAAGGGTCGAACTCACGACCGCCTGCTTGCAAGGCAGGTGCTTATGCCGTTGAGCTAAATCCCCAGCTCCTGTAGTGTCTTTTTTTTAAAAAATTAATTTAAAGAAAGACTAAACAAAACAGAAAACGGGTAGAAATAATACATAATTTCAAAGAAAAAAATAAACAGTAAGAAATCACTAACAGTCCCTTTAGGGCATCAAGTGCATCCTCCCAAGAAATCACACACATGCATGTGGTATGGTTCCTCTATGGCTCTTTGTTTCTGTTGCTTTCTTTCATGGAGGTCTTGCTACTAGCCTTTGTATGAACAGCTTGTTTAGGAACATCCCATTATAATCACATTATGATACTTGATCTTGAGTTTTCATCTTATTAAATATGTTACCATTGACATTAGCTAATACATTACTCTTCTGAGATATAATCTCTTCTGTACTTACACTATTACTCAAATGTTGGGATGACTACATAGAACTAGAAAGGGTAAAAGTTTCTCACAGAGTTTGCATGAAAATGGAAATATAAGGCCAAATAATTAGAGAAGTATATTTTTCAGGGTTCTTTAGAGAAACAAGAACACAGGGAGATATGTAGATATACAGGATGTAGTTAGTGTAGATAGACAGATATCTATCTATCTGTCTTTATTATAAAGAATTGGTTCAAATTATTATGAAAACACAGGAGGTTTTCTGCCCAACTGTCTGGCAGCCCTTTTAGCCCAGTTGTTTTCAGATTGAGTTCAACCATATTAGGAAAGGCAGCCTGCTTTACTCAGTCTCCAAATACTAACTTCATCCAGAAGCATCCGCACATCCACAGCCACAGTAATGCTTGGCCATATGTCTGAGTTCACACATAAACACATGATCACAAGGAAGGACAACAGATTCAGCACAGGGCTTTATTTTTTTCAGCAATGGGAATTGAGCCTCGCACCTTTCCATAGCAGTATATCCTCAGGCCTTTTTTTTTTTTTTTTTTAAATTTTAAGATGGAATTTCACTAATTCACTAAATTGTCCAGGCTAAACTGAAAGTTGTGATCCTCTTGCCTCAGGTTTCCAGAATACTGTGATTATAGGCATGTGCCACCATGCCTAACTTGAACAGACATTAAAATGCAGTCATCAAGGAAAAGTATGCTGTGCCATTATGTGTCAGGCAGTTTTGTGAATGCTTTACATATCTTTTTTTACTCCAGAAAGCAGACACTAGTTAGGTAAGGAAATTATCTCTCTGTGGTGTTTATTGTTATTCTCATTTAACACATGTGAAAACAGAAGCAGAGAAAAGTTGTATGATTTGTTAAGCTCATGCTGCTGCTGAATATCTGAGCTGGAATTCAAACCCAGACTAACTCAGAATTTGAGCTGTTAACAGCTATGCTATATTCCTGTTTAAGTACAGACAATTATATAGAAGATAAGAAATGTGGAGGGAGACATGTTAGCGTTTTAAAAAAGCTGGATGGTACTATTATTTTCTCTAGTATCAGTTATAGGTAAGAAATGGTGCTAAGTATTTTGAAAGCATTATCCAGTTTACCTTCCAAAATAATGAAAATTAGAAACTATTATATCTGCTTTACAGATAAGAATACCGCGTTGAGTTGCAATTCATGTGTGGCATTTTAAACAGGATGATCTTAGATATATTTCATCTGTCAGGTCCCACTTAATTCTAAAAGCTTTGTTCATTCTATTATGTTCTGCTTGTGGGATTTTTTACAAGGCATAACCAATACAAATTTATATGATTTAACAGCATTTATGTTACTCTGAAGAGGGAACCTGATTTCCTCTAGCATAGTAACAAATAGCTCCTACATATCTCTAGCAATTCTCAAGATCACATAGATTTTATATTCTCTTAAATAGAGATGCGTATTTTTCCCTCAGTCCTATTACTGACAGTTTCTAAATTTAATAACACGCATGCTCACTTACGAATAAAAAGAATAAAAGTTTAACTTGCCATAAGGGGAAAAAAATTCTGCCATACAATAGACCCAGGAATAAGTGATTTTCATGGGAAGGTCAGAGCCTGAGGCTGCTTGATAAATTCCAGCCTCTTCCTGTACCTGCTGTTTGATGTTTAAACTTTGAATGCTGAAACTGATTATGATAAACTCTCCTGTAGTTTCTCACTTAGTCTTCCCAAGAAGCATACAAAATAAAATCAATGTAAAGTGTCAAAAGAAAGATTGTCACTGAGTTGTATTTTGCTTAAGTCACCCATTTGAAACTAAATGTGTCCTTTGCTCAACACTTTTGAGAATTCAGCCAGTGGAACTGGGGGCTCTGATGATCATTTGCTATCCAAGTTCTTTTTGAGAAAAATGCAGACAAATCCCTGAGTTGACCTTGTTCTAATGAGTCTCCTTGAGGCAAGGTCATCATAATTCTCACTCACGTTTTCTGTCGTCTTGTCAGATGAATCCGTGAAATTCACAGATTAACCCAAGTCCCTCATTCAGACGTTTTAAATGTGCCAAATGTTCAAGTGTAACAAAAAATTACACATCTGGTAATTCTGCATATTATTTATAGCCTTCCTGATAGAAGCATAATTGATTCGGAAATGTAATTTACAGCTTGGCATCTCCGTTTCAAAGCCTCAATTCCATGACATCCACCACGAGAGTAATCTGACTTTTGTGGTGAAGCGGAGATAATAATTGCAAAGGATTTTTGTATGATAGCCTCATGCTTCTGCATAAAGTTTTTCTTGTTCCTTGTCTTTCATTTGCAAAGTGGGCAATATTCATGTCAGCTACACACTTTTAATTCCATGGAATGATTTATAGAGACATAAATGGAGCATAAAGTTGATCAACAAACCCTAGGGTGCTGGCAAATGGCTAAGGCAAGTTTCTCTTGCCCTCTATTTTTAATTGCAACCTCATAAGAAAACACTCTCTAATTTAACTAGGTAATTGTTCTCTTAAAGAGAACATTTGTTATTGAATGCCATTTTGAAAATTACTAAAGAATGCTAGTACATTTTCTTTATCCAGGAACTGTCATAAAATCACTGTTTTCCTTTCTGTCTCTGTCTTTGTTAAATATGAAACTAACGCTTTCATTATCGCTCTCTTATCCAGGACTTTTGTATTTTAAGGAAAATAAATGAATGTGTGTGTGTGGGAGGTTTCAATGTCCTTTACTGGGGTCCAGTATAAATTTTATTGAAACAAGTCTAGATAACACATTCATTCTCATGTCCAAAAATTTAAGTAGCTCTACTTCTGGACATGCAGATTACACCTGTATGATACAGATTTACTTCAGTTTCTAGTGAGTAGCTGAGGTTTGACTTTGGTCTAGAAATCGATGTGTCTACTTTTACCTTTCTAGCATTAGTGGCCTATCCAAATCGACTCGTGACACGAGGAGACATTCTAGGAAATTTCAACAGGTTCCTCACCAGTCTGCTTTCTGGACTTGCTCTAAAGTCTCTAGGTTTCACTACTGCATTTGGTATCGATGTCTAACACTAACCTAACACTTAACTTTGCATCTGCAGATTTACTTTGGTTGTAGATAGTGATTTATATGATGTTGTATTTCACTGTCATTCTTTTGCTCCTGTATTTTTGTTTTTACTTGATTCATCTCAGGGAATCAGAAATATACTGCAAAATGTAATATACAAACAAAAGTTATACAAGACAAATGTAAGTGCTCTTGTTTCTGTATTTTCTGGTTAGTACCTGTGTATCTTTCTATGGCTATTACCTATCATCTCTCTCTTACCCATATATCTATATATCTATTTCTATCTATGATTAACATTATACAATTAACACAGATTTTTTAGTTTGATTTAACACAATACTTTGTCGTTCTATCCTCTTATCTATGAAATATTTGCAGAACATTTTTAATTTGAAAGAGAAATGCCTATTTTTTTTACACTGTAAGTATACCAGAATTCATTTACTGATTTCCATATTTAGATATTCTGATCTGTTACTATTTTTAGTAATGTCTTAATGAAAATTTTATTTTAAAAAATTTCATTGAGAAGTTATTATGCATGAGTGTGTTTTTATGAACTGGAAACTCAGTGAACAATATTGCTAAATTTAAACAAAATTAGAAAAGAAGTAGTCTGGAATTCAATAGAAAAATAGAAATCAATAATTCTATTAACTGTCTTAAAAGTGTTACAGGTAAAGGGCACCATATATTATTGAAGTTGATAAAAACTTCAATGAAGAGGTAGTCTCTAGAGTTAAATTTAAAGGATCAGTAAAATAACCAGATAACCACATAAATGAAAATGTTGGGTGGGTCATAATCACTTTTCTAAGTATAAGAAATAGCACTAATAGTAAAAACAATAATAATAGTAAGTCGTAAGTAAGATCCATGTGCAAGAAAAAGCATGACAAGTTTGAAAAATTGTAAGTAATTTCATACATCTGAAACATTGACAATGAAGAGTAACAGGACTGGAAGACTAGGAAAAGAATTTTATTAAATTTTAAGGATTTTTTAAAATCATGAAGACAAAGAAATATAAGCAGAAAGCAACATAATTGGAAAGGCTTTTTCAAAAGCTTTGTGAAGCTTGAGTTGGTCACAAACAAGGTAAATAGAGAGATTAGTTAGCAAATTATTCCCATGATGAAATCATAGATGATAATAGCTGGACCTAACATAATAGGAGACTACGATGGAGAAAAAAAACTAAACCAGCAAAGAGATGCTGATACTTAGTGGGTTGGTGTTGGTGCTGTATTCTTAAAGAAAACAAGGAGAAGCCCAACTATGGAGTTTATGAAGAATGGACAGTTTGCAATGTGAAATTTTAAAAGAAGTCTGAGTAGGAATAGGATAGAGACTTGAGAGTGAGAACTACATTAAGTCTGATCATTTTATTAGAAGAGAATTCTAGGAGTGAAATTATTCATCAAATGCTGTTGCTGCATTTGACGTGGTAATATCTAGAAAGGTCACAAATATTGGCTTGTTGGCACAGTAATTTAGGCTTTGGACCAGACTGTTCCTCGATTCTTAGGATATTCTGTACTCTGAGTCTTTTGCTTGATACCAGGATGTCTTTTTCTCTTAATTCCACTGTTGTAAGATGAGCATGCCTGCAAGAGAGCTCTCTTCTGCCATGGTGCATTCCTTTAGTCTTCCTGGGACAGGGTGACATGAAATGTATGACATTTTTGAAATATTGTTTTAGCATTCTGAGGAACAGCTGGAATATTTATTTCAGCAATAAATAACACAATGAAAGCAAGACATTTTTTAAACATCTGGATTCTACTTAAATTGCAAACTCAGCTGTGATTCTTAAATGTTTTAATATCCCTCAAAGAGAAGTTTTACTAAAGCAAATGGAAAGCAGTTTGGTACATATTCAATTATGTACTGAGGTTTATGACCAGAGGGCTCTGACGTTCCCTGAAGTCCTTACTTCTGATCTTGGGAAGGATGATGCTTTACACTCTGATGATAGGGCTGAATTCTTTCCACTGTATCACTCCATGTTCAAAAAAAAAAAAAAAAAGAGAAAAGAAAAGAATTAGTTCCATTAATCAGATGGTGAGCCTTTGAGTTCTGGAGAACTGTCTTTATATGAAGACACACTTAGGAATGTTTATTCCTGTAGTTAGGTTATTTACTCATAACTTGAAAGGACAGAGTAGAAAATATTATATTTGACTTTTCCTCAAATCTACTATGAAAAGATTTGGTGCTGTCTACCTAAAGAAAGTGCACTTTAAGTAACAGATACTGTCACATATCCAGCATTTATTGAGTGTCCAGGAATTAAACATTTCACATGTAAGTTCTCTTTTAAATCTAATTATAAGCTCAAGGTAAATATATTATCAATACCATCATTTTATAGAAGATACTGACTAAAAGACTAAATATCTTGTTTAAGATCATATTAGAAGTCATTAGTGATACACGTAATCAATCTCAGGTAGTCTGATCACAGGAGATGACCTGGACATTATCCATAGCACAGGGTGAAATAGTTCAATATGGGAAATCACTCTTTGTTCTCATTCTAGATCTCACAGTAACAGTCTCACAAAGGAATGCAGACAGAAGTGTGGAAACAGTGTCAGAGTATATGGAAAACAAGAATTTCTAAATATCTTGTAAAACAACTTCAGAAGACGTCAGTCTCTTTGTACGATTTCTTGCAAGGAATAAGCAGATTGACCTTCTGGTTTTATCTATCCTTATCCTTAATTAGCAAATATTTGTCTTCTGTGAACAGAAACTGAACAGTTGCAGGGGTTTAAACAAGTCATAATCCACATGAAAAGAAAACAGTAATTTCTTTTTGGGAAGCACATGAGATTTCATTATTTGATTGGGTTCTTAAGGTCTCGACCTAGTCAGTGGATATCCACTGAATCCATGGTGGATTGTGGCTAAAGCAAAAGGCCAAACCCTTTTCTTTGATTAGTAAAGAGATACTTCAGGTAGAGTCAATAAGAACTCTGAATGTGGCTGGACTGTTGAGAAGCACCACAGACTATCTTTATTATGGAAATCTTCATACTTAGCTATTCATTTGCTTTCTGTCCTTGATCGACCTTCAAAAAGTTAATCATTTTCACATTCATACATGTATATATTTAAAAATCCTCAATCAGCACTTTTAATAGCTCTCTGTTGTGCTTGGCTCTGTCTCCCATAGAACAAGCTGGCATTAATCTCTTGCTGTTTAAAAATACTGATTAATTTTCCAGGAATATATCAATATTCATCAGTAATGAATTTTTATAAGAGCTGATCTTTGAAACTTTCTTTTGCCATCTATGACAATCTTTTGTTGACCTTGTGTGTCTGTGTATGGAAGATGATATTTGACATTTAAGGACTTTTGAGGTCAAACAAAGGAGGTTACTGACTATTGATGCATGAGTGTTCTGTGGCTAGTTGACATCGCATGCTATGATCACTCACTAATCTGAGGGCTAAAAATCAGGAATGTTAGAAAAGTTGTTAATAAAAGGCAGTCCTCACATTACAATACAGCACTCATTTGTCAATATTTACTAGGGAGGACTTTCTTCATTTTCACTTTATCAGTGGCTCTACCTGGAAGTACCTATCAGATAACTTTGCCAAATAAGGTAGTAAACACCAAAGGCAGTACTAAAGTGAAGTTGAAAATTCTGTAAGTGAGATTTCTTTACGCAGGACTTTAAGTGGCATAATAATAGAAATAGTTGAGGTTCTTAAGTTTAAACCATTCTGTGAATGTCACTGCCACTCTTGGTCTTTTTCCAGCATAGGATATTGAAGGCTAAGGAACCCAACAGAGAATGAAAGTGGCTAGACTGGCATATCTTTTCTTTTTGCAACTGTATTTTTCTCTCGCTGTACTATTATTTTAAGCAATACTTATGACAATTGTATGATATTCATAGGCATTCACGTTGGAACTGGATGAATTGGGTTTTTATTACATAACAACAAGAAGAAAATAAAAAAGGAAACCTTGAAACCCAAAAAACTCAGAGGAGAAAATGACACTGCCATTTGATAGCCGGAGAACTCTGACCAGCCATTTACCTTTCTGTGAAATAATTGTGTTTGCCTACGCAATATCCATTCTCAGTTTTTATATTCCTTCATTACTTGATTCCTTTTTTTATTAAATACATAGCATTTACTTTCTGCCTAAGACTTTATAAATATTAAGTCACTACTAATTTTGATTTTATTCAGGTCTGCACCAAATTTAGAATGATCACTGCTTTCTTTACAAATGTACATGGTTAGGTGATACGGTTTTGTACAAGGAGATAATGCTTTGGGTTAAACTTCCAGAAAATAATTTTGTCTCTTTGATAAAAGGGTAAAGACTCAGTTGATCTGGCCATTTTCTATTTACTTATTGATCTTTATTTTTTACATTCTTATTCAGGCTATATTCCCAAGCCCTAGTAACCTTGAAGAATAAGGATAAATGCCATCTGCTGGAATGTTTGCAAGGAGCTTGTGACCCTGATGGTAATGGTGGCCATCTTCACTAGTGTCTACTGCCCAGCAGAGGCTTTCTACTGAATAAGAAGCAATGCTTGTCCACACCACTATCAGTCAGGCTTTCTCTATCCTGTACCTGACCAGTTTCATTGCTAAACTCTCTTTGAGCTTCACTTTGTTCATCAGTGATATGAAGACTGTGTTGTCCAAATGAGAACATTGTTAGGATTAAACAAGACAGGGGATATCAAATGTGAAGGACAGTGTTGTTCAATAAACCCTAGTTCTCCTTGCTGTGTGGACATAAACCTTTATTTCAACACACATAGGGTAGGAATTGGTGTAGAATATTAGAAAATCTTCATTGCAACTAACATTTTATATTCATTTGCCTCATTTGTTAGGCTTTTTCATCATTGTTTGAGATTGAACCCAGTGCTTTAGCTCTTTATTTCTGAGACAAGTTCTCACTAAGTTGCTAAGTTTCCCAAGCTGGGGTTGAACTTGTAATTCTTCTACCTCAGCCTCCCAGAGTGCTGGGATTACTGGTATATGCCACCACACCTCTCTTGTTTAGTTTTTAATCTGAAAATTTCTTTTCTATTTTGAGAGGGAAGGCTGTCTTCACTGTCTCTTTATAAGGCACATCACCATGAGGATAGTATCTGCCCACTCGTTGAACGGTCACACATTTGCCTTGAATTTCTTCCTATATTCAGTGACAAACTAGGGGTAAGAGTAATATTGAAGTAGGACTAAAGAATGAGGTGTTATGGTTTTGAAAAAGAAACCATGTTCTCTGATGAGTAGACAGTCTGCTTTTGAATCCCATCTCTCTGATCTATGAACTGTCCAAGTATATTGGCAAATTGCTTAGCCTTTCTGAAACTTTACTACCTAAATGGAAACCGTGGGGATAAACTTGCCTCTCAGGCTCTTTATAGGTGTCAAATAAGCTAATACCTTTGATTTCAAGCAAATAAATGCATAATGCTTGGCTTCAGGATGTTCCATAAGCATTATCTTTCTTTACCTATGCCACAGTTTTTTTTAATGTCATATTTTCACTTCTATCAGTGTTTTGCAGCATAATTCCAAGAATTTGTGGAAAGTACACTCTCTGAGTTGCCAGAGAGAAAAAGGACATCTTTGCATTGGACAATTTCTGTAAGTATGGTGCTCCATTATAATAAGTCTGAAATACTACTTTAATGCCTCTCCCAAAGGGATTTGCTCTAAGGGATGCTTTGTACTATGGGAAGATGAATTTCATTTGTAAAAGAGCTTTGGACAATTGAAGTTCTTCAAGATGCAGAATCCTAATAAACACTGCATTCTGGAGAGACTAAAGTTTAGGAAACAACATGGAAATGCAGGCAGTAAAAAATAGAGAAACCTGAACCTCTCTCCTCTAAGTCAACCCTTATTTGGGTCATGAAAATTGAATTTTGCTCTTTCTTAATATCATTGTGGCACTGGACACTTCCTAGTGAGCATCTCAAACAGATCCTGGAGAATAACACACATGTTTAAGCTGTTTTCCTTGTCTGCAATGGCAGGAGGGGCATAGGGTAAGTGGCAGAATAAAATGGTTAAAACCACATCACATAATGAAATTTCAGAAACTCCAAAGATTTAATATTTCTGGTCAACTATTGAAATTCTGAGAGGCAGCAGAAATCATCTGTGTCACCTTATGAAGCAATGGCCTCATGTAGTTCCAAAAATAAAGACATGGGGAGAAATATTTAGAACTGTCCTCAGATGGATATGCTGCTTCTAAAGAGAGGTTTTTAAATTTTTTTTTGGCATCAGAGCAAATGTAGAGGGTATATTTATCATATCAGTTTAGGCTGCTACTTTTGATCATAGCAGATGGAGTCTGGTCAATGGGAATTTTCTCTAGGTTGAAGCAATAACTGCCATTTTGTGATAGGCAGTCCTTCCTCAAGGAGAAGAGACACTGGAGTTAGACACTGTGTCCAAGCTCAAACAGTCACATTCTTTATATGATAATTTATGCTGATAAAAATAGAGACTAAATGGTTGGGGCTGAGCCAGAGCACAAGCAGATTTCTAGGAGAAAGGTCCATTGACCTTTGAAACAGATCTTTAAGTTTCTCAGAGTTCCTATAGCTGCAATATGAGGCCTCTGAGGAACCCTTATGGTGGCCACAGTCTACTCCTTGACTGCAGTCCACAGGTTACCCTGTACAGTGAAAAACTCCTCCACAGTTCCTAGGGTGGTGTGGGACTTTCTTCTTGAGGGATATTTTAAAAGGGGAACCTTGTAGGATTAACTACAGTTCCTACCATGACAACTGGTCCCGGGACTGTCACTTGTACTCATCTTCTTCGTTATTCATACTAAATTCTCCTCACCTTCAGCTTCATCTTTCCAGATGTAGGTAATATGCAAAAATGACCATCATAACTGAGCACTAGAGAATCATGTCCCCCACAGGCAGGGCTGATAGAGGTGAGTGTTCATAGTTGTGCTGGAGCTGAGAAGTACCAAGAGACTTGTAGTACAATTGAGTTCCACTTATATTTTTCCTTGTCTTTATTGTACGTAAGCAATTTTACCTCCTCTTATTGATTAGGGTAAATTGCCCCTGAAAATACTATGATTCCTATTTTCAAACAGCTCGTTTCTGGACACACAGAGTCCAAAGGGGTCTAAGGACAATTGTATCTATTTTTTTGACAACCATAACTTGTAGGTTAGTGGAATAGAGCCTGAAATGACTGTTTGCACATAAAAGTGTACTGTCTTGGTAACTAAGGGTTTATCTCAGTGGTAGAGTGCTTGACTAGTATGCATGAGGTCTTGGATTTGATACTCAGCAATACACCAGACACACACACACACACGCACAATATACAGTATGCTTTCTGTTAAGACCAGGATCTCTATTATTGCATAGCCCAGAATTACAGGGCAGGAAACAAAAATTTCCTTTGTGAATTATCAGGAGACAGGGTAAGTTGGCTCCTTCTATGTTCATCCTTTAGTTTCCAAACCCATGTATCCATGTTGTTGGAAACATAGTACTGCCTAGTAGTCTCTAATTTACTAAGCGTATTATATTTTAAAGTTGATATCTCATTCTTTCAGAGTGTTTCTTCAAAGCTCGTGCCTTGGTTATCCCTTTAGAAATGGTTGCAGTATTTTGTGTATTCTGTAAACTGTGCTGCTGGATGATATGGCATGTGATAATGACCAGTTAATTCCATAGCAGTAGATCAACTTCTGTACTTTAGTTTCTGTAAAGTTGGTTGCCTATATAGATATAAGGCTGTGTGGGATTTCATGCATGGTCCAGAAATTCTGTTAATTTTCAGATAGTGGCACATAAACAGACTGTCCATGAATTCAAAGCAAAATCATAGTTAGAATACTTGTCTATTTTTGGAGGTCTGTGAGGCACATTCTTATACTTGCCATATACCTTAACCTAGACTTTGAAACTCTTATGATCTAATTTTACTTTTTGAAGTTAATTTTTACACTGTTATGTTTTCTGAAGCCTTCATTCTGTGTAGGACATGGACTTCCTTGCTTGGTGCCTCAATATCACTTTAATAAGAAAATGGAAGAAACAACTCATAGAATGGATCATGAATTAGAATTGAGTCTTAGGACCCTCATTTGCTTGCTTTTTATGTTTGTTTTGCAGATAAGGGGACTGAGTTTAGAAAAAATTTCTATGTTACTACTATGATTTAGATATGGAGGTCCATATGTAAGAAGCTTGGTTCCAGTGTGGTGCTGTTAAAGAAGTGTGGGCCCTTTAAGAAGAGTGGTCTAATAGGAAGTTTTCAGGTTATTGGAGGCACTACCACACTGGAAGGCATTGGTACAGTTTGTGTGGGACCAGGGTTAGTTCTTGCAAGAGTGCATTATAAAAGCCCCAGTTTAGCTTTTCCTCCCACTATTATTTCTATCTAACCATGTGATCTCTTCCTATGGCATGTGTTCCTGTCATTATGATGCTATCTGGTGTTAGGATCTTCTAGAGATTCAATCAATCTGACAGCTCAATCTTGGACTTTCAACTGTGACTTACATTTCTCTGTCTCATACATATCTAGCCTGAAGTATTTGGTTCTACTTACAGAAAACCAATTAATACGTTGCATGTTGCAAAGATACTAGAGCTTCTCAGGAGAAGACAACTACCAAATGCATTTCACTAGTCTTCATGATTTTGAGTTTCTGTTTTATAATGTTATTTCCAAAGAAAATTTAAGATTTATCTTTGTTTTCTCTTAAAGAAAACGGATCTTTCCTTAAATCAGAACTGTGAAGATTTCTGATTTGCTGTTTTCAGACTGTTGGAAAACTGTTCAACTGAGGTGAGGCTACAAATCCCTGTGAGTCATAGGAAATATTAATATAAGCCTGTCTGGAAATAAGTGCACATTTTGGTCAGAGTTTCAGGGATTTATCATCTGATTCAATCTGCTGAACTAAATTTGAACAAGATTCTTTTCTTCTTCCACTTTTTTTTTTGTCACAACTGTTGTGCTGTGTAAAATCAAGCCCTGAGTTTTGTTTTGATTTAGTTCTAATTGGAGCCATGCTTTTCCCGAATCTAATTTCAGTTGGAACTAATTACAGGGGAAAAGGTCATGGCTGTACTGAGAGTATTACTCTGTTCAAAATATATTGGCATCATATAATGTTAACTTTACTTCTGTAGAGTTATAAATGAAGCCAAAAATAAATTGCCACAACATCCTGCATCTTCCTTTTGTTTAAATCAGCAGGGAAAGATTCATACACAGTTATTGACAAGAAAATCTTTCTTAGGTATGCATAAATATAAGATTTTCAGTTGATTTGTGTCTATTTCCTGACAACAATCTGGGAATTGCCAAGTAAGAGACATATTTTGTGCCTATTGAACTTGAAATGATGATACAATTGTGTTTGAATTGATATACCATACTTAGCTATATAAAGTACTATTTTACAATAATCTAGAAGTTTTTAGAGGGAAAACACAATTCATTTTTTATGGGAAAAAAGGAGAAATTTAGGTACATTTATGAAAGAAATATTCATCCAAACTCCAGGTCTTTGAGCTACAAATAGCTACATGATGTGCTGGCATAGGCTATAACCTTTCAGCCCAAGGCAGCCTAATTTTCCACATTTGACTCATGTAGGATTTTTATTAATGTACATATATTGGTTCATTCACTATCTTTATCTGCCAACCAACAACTATTACTCATCTTTGGTGGTGTATTAAACATATCAGTGTCGATTGGTAATATAATAACGACATCAGAGACAGATTATCATGGACTATGGGACTGCAATAGAGTATACAATGATCTCTGCATCTATTGTTTAGCTCTCAGTGCTCACATATTTTTCCTGTGAAAATATGAAGCATGAGTGTTTAACGACATGTTTCAATTTCTACATTGTGTTGGAGAACTGACTAAATGCATCAGACAGGCATGTGCCTCTACGAGATTTTCCTTTTTTTTTCTTTTAGTGCAGGTATTGTATTGAGAGCTCTATTTACTCATCAGAAAAGTTAGTGCTTTATTTATAAAATATTAAATGCAAATAAAGTAAGGAAAAATATCAGTGACTTCTAGCAACTTGCCAGGGTTGGGGACTATTTGTCCTGTAACCACAATAATGTAATCTGTGACTTTAGTGAAATATGTTACTAATGCTAGAGTCCACATTCAGGCCTTGGGATATCTATTAAAAATAAATACTTTGATCCAAATATAAATGATAAGATATTTTTACTTAAGATTCCATTATATACAAAAACTGGGGCCAGGGTTTAGCTTAGTGGCATATGCACCTGAGTGGTGAGCATGAGGTTGTGAGTTCAATCCCTGGTACCAAAAAAAGAAAAAACAAACAAACAAATAAATGTATGGCTACTGAATGCAAAACTGATTTTAGGCTTTGAAATACTCTGATAATAAACACTACAATATATGCAATAGTGGAGGGAAGAGGAAAGAGATCCACTAGAGTCCAATACATCCTTATGTATCCTTAAGGAATTATTGGCTAAATGGGGCCCTTGCTTTAGTGTATTCATTAGTGTAACCTTTCTGTGTATGGTACAATTCCACAGGTCCAAGTAAGAGAGAGTTGCATACCAATGGTAAATGATCCTGGAGCTGCCAGCCAGACTCACTATATTCGCACAAAAGCCATCTGCTGTTGGAACGGTCCAATTCTCTTTTGGGAACCTGTTGCTCTTGGTCTTATGCAGAATGTATTTAAGGTAAAGCAGTCACATATAGGCTTTATGCCCTAAGGAGCAATCATAGCCTTCTAAAATGGTCAGTGATTTGCAGAATTTTCTGCAAGGTCTTTTACTAATTCTTCTGGTCTGTATAGAACTCTAAATTATAGTTTCATGTATCATTTCAAATGAGCTAATTGCTATCTCCTGGTAATAATGAAGCCATTAATCATGGAAACTAAACACAGTTCTAGTAATTTCATTAGAGAAGGGAAATTTATAAGAGATTCATACTCCACCAGGACCCTATCGTCCTCTTCCACTCAATACACTGACATTTTATAATGCTAACATGAATAAAGAACAATCATAATACTTAGCATTTATATAGCTCTTAACAGACATTAGCTAATTAATCCTCATGCCACCCCTGAAAGGCAAGCACCATGTCTATTGTTATCTGAGAGTTTCAAATTCTGGAACTGGAGAAATGTTAAGAGATTCTCAGAAAGGTTAAGAGACTTGTCAAAGGTCACAAGAGAAGATAGTAACAGACATTATATTTCAGCTGAGGCACCATGCCATGTAGACATGTGGTCTCTTGGAGAACTGAAGGTTCTTTAGTAATATGAGACCATCCCAACTATGCTGGATGAAAAAACAGTTCAGTAGCTAGAAACAGGTGATGTGCATCCATCAATATCTCATAGGAAGAAAGAAGCAATTTTTCAAACTTCCCTTGGCAAGAGAGGATGACCTACAAAACATCCTCTTTTTAGTTTTCCTGAAACCATAGAATAAAATATGCAAAGCTCTTAAAAAATTGCCAAAAAGTCGAGAAGCTTTCAAAATTACACTGCTTTTCTCTGGGTAGTGTCAGACTCCTGGAATCTCCCACTGAGATGTAATGTGAAAAGGGTAGCAAGTTTCACATTTAGCGACCTATGAAAACTCAAAAGGAATAATAATTAGCACACGGCTCATGTGTTCTACCTGCAACACACTCACACGCACACACACACACTTACACAAAACACCAAAACAGCAATACAGAAACTACACACAAATACCCCCTGCCAAAATTTATCGATTCAAATGTTAGAAAATGTCTTAATTTAAGTAAAGAATATTTTGAAGTCATGAATTCTCATGAGGCAGTAATGCATGATAAAAATACATTTTAAATGACAAAACTGTCTTTAGTGGATAAAAAATTGTGATCAGAAACTGAATTCATAGGAGGAATGAAATGATGTGAATACATAAGATGCTTTGCAAAATCAAATGCTAAAAGGCCTGATTTTATTTTCTCAAAAATCGTTTTCCCAATAACTCTTTAGCATTACTAATTAATGACCCTAGGATAAAAATTCCATTTGATGTTTTGAAAAGGAAAACTCGTCTCCTTTAATAATACTAATATCTGAAGCAGGACTGAAAAAAGAAACCTCCAGATAGGCAAGGTCAGATGGAAAATGCTGTTCTAGTCAGTGAACAAGATGTCATCAGCACTAGTTGCTGGAGAATTCTGCCTGCCCTCCTCCCTGTCCCTTAAAATACAGAGTGCTGATGTAATAAAATTGCATCTCTATTGGTTGTAGAGAAAAATGAGGTAATCTGAGACATTCTGAAAACTTTCTGAAAAAGAAAAGGACGGTAGAAACATGTTACACAGTGAGACCATAAGAAACAAACAAACAAAAAAATCTGTCCATTATTCAAACTACAGTAACATTGAGAAAAATCAGGGTTCAAGTTTTCTATTTCATGGTTTAAACTAATTGGTGCAGGATACCAGGTATTTTGGTCCGTATTGCACTTTCAAAGTTATGCACTTTGGATAACATAGGCCTGGGCCACTTTTTAAAAGTGATTTTAGTTGGTTGACATTATGCTATTATCTGTTCATCAGTCTAGAGGTATTTATTCTTGGTAGTATCTGAGATAACTCAGTATTGAAACATTCATCACAATGTATTGATCATATATAATATAGGTTTAGAGTGATATTAATGAATTTTTCATTAAAATGTTACTATAGATACTGTATGTAATACATTTCCATTTCCAATAAGGTCCCTTTAAGAACTGTGTTTGGAGATAATACAGTTTACCACTGAGCCATATGATAGGGGCTGTTCCTCTCGGGCCTGAACTGTCACACCTACTTTACAGGCTGAAAATGTTTTAGACAAGAATAACCCTAGCAGCTCTCAGGAGAGAAACACACAAGAAGACACCCACTGTGAACTCAAACATGGGTGGCAATTTCAAATTGTTTGGGTGGGCTTTTACTGTATTTCTGTATTTAAATATTTTTCTGTATTTAAACATTGGCTGCAACTTAGAATGATTCTAAATGAGAAAATTGTAATTTTTGTGTGGGAATTGTCATAAATAAGAATGGTTCATAGGTGTCAACACATGATTTTAATCATTTCATAATAAACAACTCAGAGTTCAAGGGTAAACGTGGCATTTCATAATAAAATGCTAAACGATTGCTTCATCTACCCACAAGTCATTGTATCAGCCGGCATATTAGTGCCATGAGGTGTTTTTGCCTGATAGAATTGTGCGTGAATCATTAGTTGCTCTGGTTGAAGGCAACGAGGTATTCAATTCTGGAAAGGTTTTCTCTCAAAGGTGACTTACACATTCATTATATTCTGGTGACTTGCCCATGTAAATTAGTAATCAAATATTCTAAATGGATGATGGAAAATAAATTTATCTGTTGCTAGTATCTTAAATCACAGTCTTAAGATTTAAAAAGTCTGATTAGGAGTTTTGTTAAAAAATATTTCAATGTGTCATTGTGGTACAATTTCCAAGTTATTAAATCTTATGTAAGCATATGAAAAATTCTTCATATGTGCATGTAAAATTTATTTAGAAGGTAAGTAAAATTAAACACAAAAATCTTTTACTATCCACAATTCAGTCAGCCTCTTCCTTATGAAATGAACTGGTAGAATGAATGAACTTTAATTAACTTATTGACTCCTTGGTCATATGATTGTTATATGAATCCATTATTTTAATAGACTGTCTTTCAAGGGTATATTTATAAATGTTTGAGAGAATGAAATAGCAAATTAATTTCTAATAATTCTCTATTTGCAGAATCCTTTAAATGTTATCCATCACTCCTTGATTTTAATTATAGTTCTATAAAAGTGCAAGTGGAAGATGCAAATTTTTCTTTGATTCTAAATAACATGAGAGAAAACATTAAGTACTGCTAGATGGAGAAGCTTTCTTCCCAGTGGGGAATTATGAGTTCAGATAAAATGCATAGCTGTGTAACTAGTACTGCTGCAATTGAGATCTGCTAAGAATTTCATCATCTTTAGATTTTCCTCATGGTTCTTGTGTTTTGCACTTAGCCAAATGCATTTAAGATTGATCTATGGGTTGTGTGTAACAGCAATCTAATCCATTGTATTGCTGAGCAGTATTCCACTCTAAGGATGTATTAGTTTGTTAGTTCACAAAAGATAGTTTAGTTGTTTCCAAGATAGGAGATTATGAATATGAATGTGTTTGAATTTATGTGTAAACATGTCTGCATTTCTTATGAGTATATATCCATAGAAGAGGGACTACATTGTCATATGATATGTATGTGTTTAATAGATTTCCAAAGTAATAATAACATTGTACATTCTTATAAGCAATGTACAAGAGTTCCAAGTGCAAATTTGCCAGTGCTTGGCATTGTCTCTCATTATGACTTTAACTTGCATTATGACTAGCAATGTTAGACATTATTCATATGCTTATTTGCCATCCTTATTTCTTCTTTGGGGAAGTATCTGTTCAAATTTGCTATTTTTCAAATTTTAATTTTATTAACATATATTAATCGTACATTTTATGAATTACACTACTGCTACATATTTTTTGGGTTTAATGTGATATTTTTATACATGCATGTAATATAGCACTGCTCAAATCTAATCACTCTTTTCCAAATTTCTCTCCTACTTCCCAATCTTCAATAATCACTATTCTACTTTCAGACTGACTTTTAAAAACTTTCACATATGAGAGATAGGTGGTACACGTCTGTTTTATTTAACATAAGTGTCATCCAATTTTGCTGCAATGGACAAATTATATTTTGTGAATGGGAAACATTCATATTATCCTCCTGCTGTTGCCTCACCCTTTGTTCAACTGCCTTGTCCTGTTTGGTGTTGCCCTCTGCTACTGTTCCTGGAACCATGGTCAACTTTATCTCTCTCCAGAATATCCTTCAGCACTCTCTGTAGGTTGGTTTGGTGCTTATGAATTTCTTCAGTTGTTCTTTATCATGGAAGTATCTTATTTTTCCATCAGTTTTGAAAGACTAGTCTGGGTGGGAAGCTGTTTTCTTTCAGAATTTGGAACACTTCCTCTAAACTCTTCTCGACTTGATGGTTTGTGTTGAGAAGTCTGCTGTGATTCTGATGGATTTTCCTTGATAGGTGATCTGTTTCTTTAACAGCTTTTAATATTTTGTTCTTGTGTTGAATTTCTGGGATCTTGATAATTATATAGCTGGATGTAGATTTATTTTGGTTATGGCTAGTTGAGTTCTATATGCCTTGCTTATGTGCATGCAAGATCCTTTTCCCATGCATGGGAAGTTTTCTGCTATTACTTCTTTAAATAGTCCTTTTATTTCATTTGTGTTGACCTTTGCTACTTCACTGAGACCTATCACTCTTAAATTATTTTTCTTTGCATCATCTTGCATGCATTGAATTATTTCCTTGTTATTTTTAAGAGATCTTTCCTTTCATGATCACTAGCCGTGATCCTTTCTTCAAGGTCTGAAAGTCTATTCTTTAGTCTCTTTCAAGTGGTTTTGCCAGCTTTTGATTGACTTCTTAATTTCCTGTACATCTCTTTGAATCTTTTTCATGCATTGTAATTCCTTCCTATATTGTTCATTTAAGGTTTCTATCATTTTCTTATGCTCCTCTTTTTTTTAAATCTATGTCTTCTTTAGACATGTTCAGCAATTCTTTCATTATGTTTGTCATTTACTTTTATACCTGAGATATTATTTTTGATCTGATTAATTTTACAATCTTATAAAGTTGATTCTTTACTTCAGTTGCTATCCTCTCAGAGATTTCAGTTGTATGACTTCCATTTTCTTCCATATCTATGTCTCTCAGATTTGTTCTGTGTGGGCTGGAGGCCTTTTCCTACTTTGTTTGACATTTACCTGAGTCCCTACCAATAAACCAGTTGTGAGGTTCCAGGCACTTCTCGTGCTGGCTGCCCCTCTGTGGTGTAGGGGAATGGGCCAGGCAGCTGGCTTTCTCTGAACCGTTTCCCAAGGAGGTAGCAGGGAAAGGGGCAGGCTTCTCCAGACCTGTGCATCCCCTGATGGGATGCGTGATGGTGGGGCTGCTGCCTCTCTTAGCCTGTGTCTATACCAGGATTCCCCCCAATGGTGGCATTTACACAGGAGTGTGTTTATCTTATTCTCCCAGGTTGTGCTGGCTGCCTGGAGGAAGCAAGGGTTTCTAATGGCAGCCTGTGGGTGCAAGGGGTGTATCTGGCTATCTTTCCCTGCCTGCACTGGTTACCTAAGGGAGGCAAGCTTTCCAATGGTGATGGCAGGCACACAGGGTGGGTCTGGCTGCTTCTTCCTGCCCTTGCTGGCTGCCAGCAGGAAGCAAGCTTTTAATTAGTTAATTAAAGCAGCATGCAGGGGTGTGTCTAGCCTGAGTTTGTCTTTTAAGCATGAAAACATGTTTAATTTTGCCAAATGATTTTACTGCCTTTACTCAGAGAAACATATGGATTTTATCCTTCACTTTGTAAATGTAATTTATTGTATTTATTTATTTGCACATGTTTATCTTTGGATCCCAAGGAAAATTCGACTTGGTTATAGCAAATACTTCTTTTAATTAATTAATTTGTGGTGCTGGGGACTGAACGTAGGACTTTCTACCTGAGTTTTACTTTCAATCCTTTTATGGTATCTTTGAGACTGAGACTTGCTAGTTTGCTACATGGCCCAGGCTGGGCTAGGACTTGTGATCTTCTTGCCTCAGTCACCCAAAGTGCTGTGATTATAGGCATGGGTCACCATGACAGGCTACTTTGTTTTTAAGTATCTGCTTATTTATCGGTCTGTCTGTCTGTCTGTCTATCATCTATCTATCATGATAGATCTTTCTAACTGTGATTTTGGAGACTGAATCCAGGGCTGCTATACTGAGTAATATCTTCAGTTCTCCTTCTCCTTTTTTTTCCTAAATTTTGAGATAAAGTTGATAAACTGCTCAGACTGTGCTTAAATTTGTGATCCTTTTGCCTCAGTCTTCCAAAGTGTTGGGATTTATTTTCCTGTACTGAAATTGTCTATATTTGGTAAGTAATGCTGGTCTTGTAAAATGAGTTAGGAAGTATTCCTCTTGAATTTGGAAAGTTTTGTAAAAAATTGTTACTAAGTCCTTTAAAAATATTTGGCAGTTTTTATCCTTCTGAAGCTGGTGATGTTGCCCAGTGATAGAGCACTTGCCCAGCATTGCAAGGCCTTGCAGTCCTCTGTAATATAAAAAGAAAAGGAAAGAAACTTTAA
This sequence comes from Cavia porcellus, assembly GCF_034190915.1. Classification (NCBI taxonomy): domain Eukaryota; kingdom Metazoa; phylum Chordata; class Mammalia; order Rodentia; family Caviidae; genus Cavia; species Cavia porcellus. The sequence goes on from NW_026947487.1 coordinate 85,752,643, forward strand.
TATTTGGTAGTATTCAGCAGTGAAACTATGAAGTCTTTGGCTTTGAACTGAAGAATCTTTTAAATTGATGACTCAAACTCCTTATGTGTTATTTTTTTTAAGAATTTTTATTTCTTCAGGACTCAGAGTTGGTAGATTGTATGTGTGTAGGATAGAGTTTATTTATTCATGTTTTCTGGAAGGTTTTGTGTTTCTTTAAATTATTTTTTCAAATGCTGTCACAGAATCTGCATCAGGCTGAGATTTGTTTGTTTCAATTTATTTTTGTTTTTGTTGTTGTTATTGGCCTCCAGTGTATTTATCTTGATCTTTTTATGGCTTTAATATTTGGATAACATGTGAATTCTTTTTTTTATAAATTTTATTTAAGGAGAAAAAGAAAAAAAAAACAGAAAAAGGGTACAAGTAATACAAAATTTAAAAAATAAACAGTAAGAAATCACTAGTTAATAGATTACATATTCTCATCTTAGAAATAGTTGTTCAAGTTACAAAATTAAAGCATCTAAAGTGGACTTTCAAACAGTGAGATTGCAAACAGTTTTGTTCAATGATCCAACAAAACTCAGTAATATGGTTATCTATCTTATACACTTAAACCTATATGCAGTTATAACCTTTAGAGCACTTTCTTTTCTTTTCTTTTGCATAATGACAATTACACATTTTGGGTTTTGTTACTCCCACAGTTCTTATTACTTTTTTTGAAGAGAGTAAAACCAAATGCGATGTATCAGAACAGAGTCAGTCAAATCAAAAGGATGGACATAATAGATAATGTAAAAATAAAATACAAGGTGATCAACAATGGTTACCATACTGCCTCTTGCTATCTTAAGAAGGATTGCCTATATCATCAGTTATAATAAAATTGAACAAAACAGTAAAGAATAAAACCAAAACATTGGAGACATTACAGGACTTTAAAAGAAGATAATAGTTAACCACAATGGGCATCATAATGAATCTTACTGTCTTCACAGTTGTTGCCTATACTTTCGAACTTGGTACTATCAAGTTAAGCAGAATAGGGGAAAATCAGTCAAAACAAGATGGTGAAGGCAATACAGTTTCAAATCAAGTTAATAGGAAATCAAAGTAGATTACTATAATGTATCCTGCTATTTTTTCTTTATTTTTCCCTTAATTAAAAAGATAAAAATAAAAAAGTAAATAAAAAAAGGATATTGAGATAAAAGAGGACATAAAACAAAACAGTGCAGGTCAAAACATAGTGTTTTACCACAAGGTATCCTGACATAAAGGTAGTTACCACAGCGTCTCTTTCCTTGAAATCTTTGAGTATAACTTCGTATACTGTAGTATCAAACATATCCAGACAATGTAAAACCATTCAAAAGAATGACACTATTGCAAGGTATTTAGAACCAACTAACAGAAAATGAACAATGGTTTCTATATAATCTCCTTGTCGATAAAAGTTTTTGCTTATATTATCACATATAATAAAATCCAATAAGATACAACCTTTTAAGACTGATGGAGACAGAAGCATACAAGTTTGATGGGACTTCAAAACAAGATGATACTAAATCAGCACTAGCTATTATGATGTCTTGTTTTCTCCAAAATAGCTGTTCCTGCCATCTGATCTTCTCTGCCGCATTTCTGTTGAGCTCTTTTTCTGTCATTTGTTGTCAATTTGTCTTCCTCATTTCGCTTTCTGCTCCATCCATTGTGGCCTTTCTGTCACTATTTCTGGAATCTTATTTTCCTTTTTTAGAATATCTTGCAGTATTCTCTGTAGAGTTGAATTGGTGGTTGTAAATTCCCCTAGTTCCTCTTTATCCTGGAAGCACCTTGTTTTTCCATCAATTTCTAGGGACAGTTGTGCAGGATATATCAATCTTGGCTGGAGGTTATTATTTTTCAAAGCTTGAATTATTTCACCCACGCTCTTTGTGATTTGATGGTTTGTGCTGAGAAGTCTGCTGTAATTCTGATGGGTGTTCCCTTGTAAGTGATCTGTTTCTTGTCTCTGACAGCTTTTAATATTCTGTTCTTATATTGGATTTCTAGAATTTTGATTATTATATGCCTGAGTGTAGCTCTGTTTGGGTTGTAGGTGGCTGGGGTCCTGTATGCCTCATACATCTGAGTATCTTTACCATTTGCTAAATTAGGGAAATTCTCTTGGATTATTTCTGTGAATAGCTTTTGTAGTCCATTTGTTTGTGTCCTTACTTCTTCTTTTATGTTCTTAATTCTTAAGTTATAGATCCTCTTATCATCTTCTAGCCTTTGAATTGTTACTGTTTGTTTTCTTGTTATTTTTAAGAAGTTTTTCATTTCATGCTCTCATATTACAAATCTGCCCTCCAGTTCAGATAATCTATCCCTAGTTTCTTTCAAGCTGTTATGCCAATTTTCAATAGAATTTTTAGTTTCCTGGTAATCTCTTTGATTGTGTTTCCAGTTAGTTTCTTAGTTTAGTTCATTCCTGGGTTGGCAGCGTATATCTCCCCTTGATTAGGACTTCTCACCCGGCACCATTCCTGGATTTTAAGTGGGGTATCTCAGAGAGCCTCCATAGCTGCTGCTATCTATCCACCATGTTCTCCCAGAAATGGATACCATGTATTCTATGTTTTCTCTATTTTCTCCATCAAACAATTCTCTCCTTTTTTACTGTTCTTCCACTCCACCGTCTGTTTTTCTTGGGCGGTGCTTAGCATTTCTCTAACTATTCTACTTATATCTTGCTTCAGGTCATTAATAACTTCATTTTTGAACTGGTGCATGAGGCTCTGGAGATATCGCTTTATGTCTATTGGTGCTGTGTCTGATATTGCATGTTTCTCAGGATTAGGGGCCGAGGACCCTTTCTTGTTGCTCCCCCTTCCCATATTTTTTGTTCCTTTTATATGAGCATATATAGGAGACCCAGTTTCTTTCTTTGTCGGTTACAGTTTATTTGAATTGTGCCGGCTAGGTGTTCCCACCCACTGCACTGTACTAGGGAGACACAGACCTGGGCCACCTATGCTGGGCCTGCCCCTACAGGTCAACGTACTGAAGGCTTCCCTGCTAGGGTGCACCTCCAGGTGCTGGGACCTGGTTTGGGCTAGCCCAATGGGTCTTAAGTCAGTGGCGACACCCAGGCCAGGCACTCCCCACCAATCTCACTTGAGAGGGGAATATGCAACTAAGGACACTGCAGCATCCTATTCCGGCTAGTCTGCCTGGTCCTAGTATGCCCTTTGCTGAAGCCTCCTACTCTATGGAAGGGTCCCCAATCCGCTCATTGACCACAGGCCAATGCAGGGCTCCCAGCCAGTCCCGCTCTAACTCCATTCACTGCTTCCTACTCTCAGAGCTTTTGCGCCTCTCTCCTTACCGTGCCAATTGGGATGCAGCAGCAGCTGCAGAAAATTCAAATTGTGCCTTCCAGTGGCGTGGGGTCCAGCTCCTGCACTGAGACCTTATCTGTTCCTGTTATATCACTGGGATTGTGTTTCCAGTTAGTTTCTCTTAGTTTAGTTCATTCCTGGGTCGGCAGGGTATATCTCCCCTTGATTAGGACTTCTCGCCTGGAACCATTCCTGGATTTTAAGTGGGGTATCTCAGAGATACCCTCCATAGCTGCTGCTATCTGTCCACCATGTTCTCCCAGAAATGGATACCATGTGAATTCCATCCTCATAAAATATGATCTATCTTCTTGCATAATGAGCAAGATTTTTTTTAGGATTTGCATTATTTCTTCTTAAAATATTCTTTGGAATTGATAAATGAAGTCATCTGGGTTTTAGTTTTCTTTATTGGGAGACATTATGGAAGGTTTTAGACTATAAATTAAATTTCTTTAATGCATATATAGAATTATGCAGGTAAATTATTTCTTCTTTAGTGAGCTTTATTATTTTATTTATAAATTCAGTTAATTTGTTAACTTCATGTTATATTTTTGTTCATAATATTTCTTTATTGTCACTTTTTTGTCTGAAGGGTTTTTAGTGATAGTCCATTGCTCACATTGGTAATTTATATCTTGTTTCCCTTTTTTTTTTTGTGCCATGGATTGAACCCATGGCCTCACACATGCAAAGCATGTGCTCTTGCCGTCACCTGTACCCCCAGCCCTATTTATTATTTGAGCTAAAAGTTTCTTACTAGAAGTGTATTCTTATTGTTCATTTCAGGGAAATAGATTTTACTCTTAAAAAAATTTACTTGTGCTTCTGTTATTAACCTCATTCACTTTTTTTGTGTCTTTGCATTACTTCATTATGTTTGACTAGTTTCATCTACTTTTTTGTTTCTTTTTATTGGTGCAGATATTTAGATTAAGGTTTTTTATTTCAGCTTGTAACTTTCATTTTTGGAAAATTAAAAGACTTTATTTTTAAAAGTAATTTTAGATTTACAAGAAAATTGAACCCAAAGTAGAGTTCTTATAGCTCCTCTCCCATGTAGTATCTCTTATTATTAACATCTTGCATTAGTATGATAAACGTGCTACAACTGATGAACCAATGTAAACACATTATTATTAATGAAAGCTCACAGTTTATATTAGGGTTCACTCTTCACATTATACAATTCTATGTATAGGATTTGGACAGATAGAGCATTGGACAGTATCATATAACTTCTCAGTCTTAAAATAATGCCTTGTGCAATACATCTTTTCCTCTTCCTAAATACCTGGAAAGTACTATTCTGTGTATAATTTTTTTCCAGAATGTCATCTATTTGAAACCATAGGGTAAGTAGCCTTTCTACACCACCAGATTCTATTTAGCAATGTGTATTTGAGGCTCAGTCATGACTTTTTATAACAAAATGGCTCACTTCTTTTTATCTGGAATAATGTCCTCTTATAGATATGTAGCAGAATTTATATATTTATTAGCCTGTAAAAAGATATCTATGTTGCTTCTAACTTTTTGCAGTTATTAATGAAGGCCCCGTGAAAATTCATGTCCAAGTTTTGGTGCTGACATATTTTCATCCCATTCTGGTAAATGCCAGGTGCTATTGCTGAGTCACGTGGGGAAAGTGTGGCTCCAAGTTTCTACTGCTCCACCTCCTTCCCAGGATTTGGTATTGTTAGTGCTTTGGATTTTAAATGTTCTTATATATGTGTAATGGTATCTAATTGCTGTTTTATGTTCCTTTGCTTTTTAAGTATTTTTTCCCTTAGTACAGAATTCTGAGTTGAGGGATTTTCTTCCAGCATCTTAACACTTTTTGTTCTCTTGTAGGTTATACACTTTGGATGAATTTTTTGTAATTAGCATCTTTCTTTGATGTAGTATGCTTTCTCCTCTAGCTCTTTACAAAATTTTCTTATTGTCTGATTTTCAGTAGTTTGAATGTGATGGTCTAGTTTTACTCATTTATTTAGAAAAAAAACTCTTTTAGGTATTCTGTGAGCTTTTTGGATGTTTCATTAGGTGCCATTCATTAGTTTTGGAAAATCCTCAGCCATTAATTTTCAAATATTACTTTGGACCAGTTTTTTCTTTATTTTCTTTTGAAGAGTCCAATTAAATTTGTGTTGAATCTTTTAACAGTTTTTATAGTCTTAGAACTTTTGTATATTCTGGTATCTCTTTCCTTCTACTCTTTTGGCTTTGTGTTTTAATTTGGTTAATTTTTATTGACATAGCTTTAAGTTGACAGGTTGTTTCTACTGCTGTATATTTACCAGTGAGTCTATATTGTTGTCATTTCTGTTATCCTCCTTTTAAATAAAAAATGTCACCATTGTTCTCAATTCTCATTGGTCAGAATTTCGGGAGATTCGTATTTTTACTAGTGTTAGGGAACTCTGACAGAATAGATTCCTGCTTATTGTTCACAGGTAGATGATGATGGTGATGACAATTTGTTTCCCTATGTCTCAGTGGATTTTTATATGTGCCCTGAGTGCCAGAGTTTGCTGTTTATGTCTTTTTCTGGATAGGAGAGGTAGGAGAGGAGAAAGCAGATGGCCTTTGTGCCTTTTCTGTACTAAAGGCTTCTCTTTTCTTCAGGCTGTCCCCTGTGGAAAGGTGGATTTTCACTCCACTTTATTTTTCTAATGAGGACTGTTTTAGTTTTCTAGAGCTGCTTTAATGAAGAACCCCAAACTAGATAACTTTTAACAACTGGAGGCTAAATGTTAAAACTCAAGATGTTGGCATGTTTGGTTTCATCTGAGGGCTGGAAGGAAAGGTGTGTTTCAAGTATTGTGTTTGGGTATCTTCTTATTTCTCTGTATCTTTTTCCTTCTAAGTATGTCTTTGTCCAAATTTCTCTTCTTATAAGTATGAGAGTCACATTAGATTAGAGTTCACCCCACTTACTTTTAAAAAAAATGTGATTACCTCTATAAAAACCTTGTATTAAATAATGGCAAAATCTCCATAGGAATTTGATGGTGGTGGGTACACAATGCAAAAATATATTAAGCACCTACAAGTTCAGTGGAGGAGAGATAGAAATGGGTGTAGATTCTCATGCTAGACAGTCTTTATTGTCATACTAGATCATACCTTTAGCAATTTGTTAAAATGTTTAACTGTAATGTTTCTACCTGCTTCTCTGTGGCTTACTCTTCCTCCAGTTCTCGGTCTTAGTAAGGCAGAGCTTGCATAGGCATCTCTCCTTGGAGGTGCCTGTTCTTCCTTAGATTTCAGCCTGCTTGATTGTGTGATCTCAGCTCTTTGATCATTTTGGGAAAAAAGATGATGCTTTTCTACAGTCAGTTGGGAGTTATATTCTTTCCTGCTTTCTAGATACTAAGAAAAAAAGAAAGTGGCTATATTTAAATTTCAGATTCCAATAGTTTGTTGCTATATATATGTAGAAATATGGCTGACCTTGCATCTTAGAACTGCTAAACTCATAAATCCCAGTTTTTAAAGATATAGGCCCTATAATAATCTTCTTAAATTTAAAATTTTTAAATAATTGTACATATTTGTGAGGTAGTGTGATATTTCAATACATTAGTGTATTGAGTATATAATGATTACATCAGGGTAACTGACATAGCCAACACTTCATTAATTATCATTTCTTTGTATGAGAAACATTCAAAATTCTCTTTTCTAGTTATTTTGAAATACACAATTCTTATTAACTCTAGTTACCTTACTGTGCTATAGAACATTAGGTTATCCTTCCTACTCAACTATACCCATTTTAGATAATCTTATAATTTGAAAGTGTTATTATTTCTTCTTTTTTAATGTATGTGCTAATTATTATTATCATTATTATTATTTTGAGACAGGGTCTCACTGTGCAGTTCAGGCTGGCCTGGAACTTGCTATGTAATTCATGATGGCCTTGAACTTTCAGCGATCCTTCTGCTTCAGCTTTCCAAGTGCTGAAATTTCACGCGT